>NC_140591.1:1492294848-1497294848 GCF_964204655.1 Triturus cristatus
CATTTAGTAGTAGTAAAGTTAGTATTTGTCTCAACTTAGGATTTTTTTTTGTCATATTGTACTGGCAGCGCTTGTGGTCTACCCTTGAATTGGTCTCCTATAGAGAAGAACTGACTGATGTCGGGCTACGAGGTGCAGGGAAGTTGCCCTGGTTATCGTACATTAAGAAAACATGTGAGGATTTGGGCAGGGGTAGCCTCTGGCATAATGCCGAAGAAACCTCCCAAATAACCTCTAGAAAAGTTCTGGCAGAGAGTTTCAGAGAACATAAACTCTCCCAGCTGGAGAGGAGACCCTCGCTTGAAAAACTGACGGCCGAGTTTCTCGACATAAAAATTAAATATGTGATAGAACCAGTGCTAGATGATATACAGCCGCTTCTGTCAAAAAAGCTTTATCTGCAATTCAGGCATGGAGTCCTACCATTACGCTCATTTACAAAAAAGTGGGAGGGACACACAAATGAAGACTGCCCAGTATGCCCCAACGTAGAAGAGACTGACCTCCATGTGATATTTTTCTGACAGGGGTATAAGAAGGCAAGATCACGGTGGCTAATTCAGCTTTGTAGAAACATGGGGTCCATTCACTGTCGTGAAATGTATAGGATTTTAAAATTTGATACACACATCCCCATTGTTTTTTCAATCTCACATTATTCTTTCTCCATGTGGCATTCACGCAGAGCCATTCTAAAGAACCAGTAAATAGGATACATAAGTGTACATGATTATCTTTTTTTTTAAGAAACGATGAATTTGTGATAAAAATGTTGATTTTAAAACTTTTTATTACTTGAACTAGAATGTACATAGAAGTGAATCTTTATTTTATATGGCTCTTACTCTATTTTATTGTAATCACCCTGACAATTGGTGATAAATATGTTGGCAGAATAAATGCACACATGATATTTAGTCTTCTACTGCACTTCCCATAAGCACTTTATGTCCTGTTTTTAAAGTTAGTTGATACCCGGAAATGCTGCTACACTGTGTGGATATGACTCCCATTATATTTTCCATGTCATTGGATTTCATCTATTTTATACTATTGTTTTTTAACTGTGCTTTTATGGCCATTTTGAGCCGAAATAAAGTTTTTATGATGATGATGATGATGAGAAGGCATTTAGTAGTAGTAAAGTTAGGACTCCTAACTTTACTACTACTAAACTGAGACAAAATCTTAACTTTACATCTTTTGGTATTCACAAAAGGTGTTTAGTAGTAGTAAAGTTAGGAGTAATAACTTTACTACTACTAAATGCCTCCTGTGAATAACAAAAGGGGTAAGTTTAGTATTTTATCTCAGTTTAGTAGTAGTACAGTTAGGAGTCCTAACTTTACTACTACTAAATGCCTTCTGTGAATACCAAAAGTAGTAAGTTTAGTATTATATCTCAGATTAGTTCTGTGAATCGGCCCCTTAGTGACTCATAGGAATTACACCTGAAAAGGATCATGGCACCTGTGCACTAAAAAATTGGAGCTAGTACCAGTGATTAAATACTTGGGAGTATACTTCAATGGTCAAGGCAGCTATAAAGATCATCTAGCCTTGACTAAGCATTAACCCTTTCGGTGCTCATGATGGAATGGTTTTGTCATGAGCACCGGTGCTCCGGTGCTCATGATGGAACCATTCCGTCATGAGGACAGGGGCACGAAATCCCTCTGCTGTAAACAGCAGAGGGATTTCCTTTTTTGGGGGGGCCTCGGGAGGTGGGGAAGAGCTTCCCCAACCTCCCGAGGTCCTCCCTTGGTTTTGAAAGTAATGACGATCGCACGCATGGCGCGCTGTCGTCATTGCATTGAAAACAAAACTGAAACTTAGTTTCAGTTTCATTGCTCGTGGGGCTATATCCCGAGCACCGAAACAGTTGGGAGAGGTATCGCTGGAAAGGGGAGAATCTTCCCTTTCCAATGATATCCTTCCCTAGTGGATCCCTGCTTGTGGATCATCCCAGGAGGGCGATCCCCAAGCAGGGATCCACCCACTAGAACCAGGGAGTGGTGAGCGGACCCTTGGGCATGGGCCTTTGCTCCCCAATTGCATTTTGGGCACACTAGTCTTTCTGGCCCCCCGGGGGCGGAAAGCCGAATTGACACCAGGGATTAATTTTGGGCAATTGAAATTAGGGTGGGGCAGCCCAAAATGGGCATGTCAATGCCCCAACCCCATCAAAAGAATTACAGTCTTTCTGCCCCCCTTGGGGGTATATGGGACAGTAGCCCCCAATCTGTCCCTCAGGGGGGTCAGAAAGCCCACTAGATCACAGGGATTTTTTTGGGCAATTTTACTTAGGGTGGGGGCTGCCCAAAACAGGCATGTCAATGCCCCCACCCCATGAAAATTACAGCCTTTCTGCCCCCCCCAGGGGGCAGATGGAGGCAGCAGCCCCCAATCTGCCCCCCGGGGGGGCAAAAAGCCTACTAGATGCCAGGGATTTTTTTTGGGCAATTGTAATTAGGTTGAGGGCTGCCCAAAAGGGGAATGTCAATATCCCCACCCCCTCCCCAAAAAATTAAATTATTTCTGCCTCCCCTGGGGGGCAGATGGAGCAGCAACCCCCAATCTTTCCACTGGGGGCAGAAAGCCCACTAGAAACCGGGGATTTTTTTTTTTATTCATGTATGGGTGGGGGCTGCCCAAAATGGACATGACAATACCCCCACCCCCCCAGAGAAATTCCAGTCTTTCTGCCCCCCCCCCCAGTGGGGGCATATGGGAGCAGTAGCCCCTGATCTGTCCCCGGGGGGGAAGAAACCTCACTAGGGGCCAGTCTCTTACTTTCTTTGGACTGAGGATGCATTACATGCACTACAAACACTGTGTGGTGGGATGTGTTAAGCACACTACATGCCAGAGGCAATGACACTGCTGCAAATTCTATTAAATATAATTCAAAAAATATATCCTTCCACTATTTGCTTGCTTCACATTTACCTGGACCCACAGAGTTCTTGGAGATCAGCATGTTTCAAATTCTGTAGTTTACCCATTGTACTTTCTTAGGGTCAAACAGACCTTCCTGCCACTGAAATATCAGCAGGAACCATAGGCCTGATTCATAAAGATAGGAATATGATCAGGTGTAACTTCCTCATACAATGCTCCTGGCTTAAACTTGAACCTCTGGAGTACTGTAGGAAGTACGCCTGGTGTACTCCTGTGTTACTATTGAAATTCAGAAGTACTATAAGGATTAAGTCAAAGCAAAGTGTTTGTGAATCGGGCCACATGTGATGTAGACAACAGGAGCATAAACGGATTCAAGGGACAATCAATGCACACAGCCTTTGTCCATTAATGCTGCTGGGTGAAAGGCTTAATAGAAGGCTCATTTTTTGTGGCCTTTGGTCAAATGTTAAAACTACCACCCGTGTCATAAATGTATGTCTTATTTCCTTGTACTTTCTCAGCTTCATCAGATTCTTTGTTGACATAAAACTTTAAACCCGTATTCTAAATCTAGTCTCTCTAATGGACTATAAAGTGGATTTGTTTTACCTGCGTATCTCTAATTGCGTCATCCAAAGTTGCATTTCTGTTGTTTTTTGCTGCTGAATCACATAGGTTGCTCATATGAATGGAATTACATTTTGCAAAATGTTTGTTTTGTGTGGTGGGTTTATATGGAGACAATGTATAATTAGGTGTTATTAACTAAACCTATATAACACTTTCTTCTCTCTAGGTTTTGCTTGGGGTAAGAACATATTTTTATTACTTTCTTTCTTTGCTTATTCATTGTTGCATTGGTGGTTGACTTCATTGGCCCGTTGCCTTTGACCTTTGAATTCATCCGACAGCTCTGTCTGCCTCTGCGTCATAAGATCATTTCAATGAGACTTTAAAGCCAGTGATTCCTAAGATCCACTAATTTTCTCTACTAAAGACCTTACCTGGTTGGAGCAATTGAAATGTCCAGAAGAAACGAGGTCCGCAATAAATCTGTGGTCCTTGTCGTTTTGATGGCACCAGTAGCACGATTTTCTAATTTCAAAGGGCAAATCGTAATGTGTCTCTTAATATGGCCATTTCAAAATTCAAATTTCATGTGTTTGCTTTGAATTTACATTTTTGTGTTTCTTGGAATAATTGTACTTTATTGTGAAATAGTTCACTACTGCAAATTAAATTGAGACATAAAGAGAAGAAATGGTCTTTGTGACTGTGTTTCAAGAGTTTTAGCCTCATTTTATAGATTTGCACTATCAGTAAACAATGTGCTATAATGGGAATATGAAAAAGCACCCCCAATGATTTGGGGTGTGTCCCCCAGGCACTGGTTGAAGTCCGCACATGCTGTTTCTAGCTTTTGGAGCAAAAGAAGTTCATCACAGGTTGAAGTTTTCGCAAAGTGAAACTTTACTGTTTTCTATTACTTCATAGAAAATCAAATGTCATTTTTAGTCCATGAGCGAAAATATCTCCATTACGATTAGCAATTACATTGTCATTCCCAATGCATTTCGGCAAAACTGCCTTCGTCAGGGGAAAACTACAAATAATCATACATATCATGAATATAATCTACGAGGATACAGTGTACATGATTAACCGGCGGTGAGTACTGGTTAAAAGGTGAATTGGTAAACATGCATTCCTTAACGGTAAGTGAATAAATAGATGTATGCATGTGGATGATGGGTGGGTAACATGCGGTTGATGGTGGGATGTGGTGGAGTAATACATTTCTATCGGAGGTGCGTTGAGTTAATGAGAAGTGTTTTTAGAACAAATAACGGGAAAGTGGCGCGCAAGTTAACGATCGAGGTCTTGTTGTGAGGGGTATCGGGTGTGACAGACGAAGTTGTGTTATTGGCGGTAACGGGTGTGACTTGTGTTAAAAAATGATCAAACGGGTCCTGACGTGAACTAATATATAAGTTAGTATTTTCTTACCGAATGCGCAGAGCTTCGATGCGCGGGTTCAATGGTGTGGTTGTTGTCGAATCTCATGCAGAGATTAAAAAAGTGTAATCACGTGGTGCGGGTTCAGTGCGTTAGAGGGTGAAAACAGACTATGCGAGTATGGTGAATAGCTGTATAAAAAAAGGACTGTGAACATGCTAGGATGATTAAAATGTTGGACGAAACAAAACGGGTGTAAACTAGGGATGAGGAATAGAAATGAATACGATCCAAGTGAAAAATATTTTAAAAAAACTTTTTAAAAAAACATTTTAAAAAACAGTTGAGTTTCGAAAGGAATAGGCGAACGTAACCGGTTGTAGGGGGGGTTTAGGTGTTGTAAGGGGGAGAAGAGGTGGTGGAAAAAAAGTGGGAGAAAGAAAAGGAGAGGAAGAAGGGGGAAGGAATGGAAAAATAAGAACAGTTACAGCTCTTTGGAACAGAACATCAAGAGTGGTAGTACAGAGATGTAAAGTTGTTAAGAAAACATAGAGGCTTGGATGAAGTGAAATTTAGAGTTAGTCCGTCGATGATGACCGGTGGTTGATACTATAGGTAACATGTGAATTCTGTGCGGTCATTCATTCCATGTGGTTTCATGGAGATCAGCAAATAAATCCAGTAGTTTTCCCGTTGTAATAGAGATCTGTGGTTATCTCTCCCTTCTTTTTTCTCGATGGTTTCCAGGATACAAAATTTCAATTGGCTAACAGTATGCGCCGCTTCTGTAAAATGTTGGGCGACCGATGACTTCAACTGTTTGGTTCTGATGTTGGATTTGTGTTCATTGAGTCTGACTTTGATTTTTCGTTCAGTTTGTCCAACATAAATAATGCCACAGGGGCATTTAAGCATATATATGACGTTGGAAGTGTCACAAGTGGCTGTTGTTCTGACTTTGATTTTATGCCCTTTCATGGGTGTGTCACGTATTGGCCTTTGATGATATTGTTGCAGTTATTGCAGTTTAGGCACGGGATTGTGCCTTTAAATGTTTGCTGGGTGATGGGTTGAGATTGTTTCAAAATTTCCCCAATGTTTTTATTCCTGGTGAAGGCAAAAATCGGTGTCTCGTCAAATATATGATTGAAGTCCTGTTCCAATGTAAGAAGTTGCCAGTGTTTTCGGATGATCCGTTTATACGAGGCACTCATGGTGGAATATTTGGATACTACTGTGATTTGATTTTTGGTGTTTTTAGTTTGAGGATTAAGAAGTTCATTGCGGGTCTCGGTTGATGATCGCTTCAGTGCTTCTTGCAGTACGTGATCTGGGTATCCACGAGATCTGAATCTCTTCATTAAGGTGTCCATTTGTGTGTTGGTTCTGGTGGGGTTTGAGACAATTCTTTTGATTCTGAGCATTTGTGAATACGGGAGGTGTTTTTTGAGGGGTAAGGGATTAAAGCTGTGATAATGGAGAGTGTTGTTTCTGTCCGTGGTTTTCCTGTACAGATCTGTTTCAAAACCGGTGGAAGATCGTGTGATGTTGACGTCCAAAAATGTGATGGAATGAGGATTGGTGTTGGAAGTGAACTGTATACGTTGATCGATTTGATTGAGTTGTTCCAGCTGGTTTTCTAGGATATCAACGGGGCCCTTCCATACAATGAAGATGTCATCAATGAATCTCAAATAAAGCTTTAAGTGGTCAGTCCATGCTTTGATGGAAAAGATGTTGTCTTCTTCGAACCGATTCATGAAGATGTTGGCATACGCTGGGGCTGCGCAATTTCCCATGGAAGTGCCCGTTAGTTGCTGAAACCATTCGCTGTTGTGTTGGAAGTAACTGTGTAGGAGAGTGAATTGCATCAGTTCCATTAGAAAGACTTGTAGATCCTGTGAGTAATTGGATTGCAGTAGTGCATGTTCAATGGCTTCCAAACCGGATTGATGAGGGATGGATGTGTATAAGGAATTAACGTCCACTGTACATAGGGTGATGTATTAGTCTTCAGTGATTGTTATTTCATGTAATTTAACGAGAAAATCAGTTGTATCCTTAATGAACGATCTCATGTTGTTGACACTAGGTTGCAAGTGGCGGTCGAGATATTTGCCCACTGGCTCATGTAGGCTTCCTCGTGTGGTGACTATTGGTCGACATGGTGGTTTAGTCGGGTGTTTGTGAATTTTGGGTACCATGAATATAGTAGGGCTTTTGGGGTTTGGTTGTATAAGGAATTTCTTGACCTTCTCATTGATGGTGCCCATTTCAACGGCTTTTTGAATCAGGAGTTGTAAAATTCCCATGTATGATGTTGTGGGATTAGATTCCAATTTCATGTAAGTATTCGTGTCCTGTAAATGGGCCAATACTTGAGAATTGTAGTAGTTGGTGTTGAGGATAACAAGTGCTCCTCCTTTATCGGCCTTGGTACAAATGATGTCCGGATTCCGTGCGATGGCTTTAATGATGCCCAACTCTTTGTTGGTGAGATTCTGGAGTTTGGGTGCCTTTTTGGAGTTGAGTTTCGCGATGTCTTTTTTCACTATGGATTCAAACAGATCGAGACTCTTATGGCTCATTGGTGCCATGTAGGTGCTTTTGAGTTGTAAATCCATGAGGGGATCTTGTTCTTGTTCCTTGGTGGGTTTTAGTACGTTGTCAAAAAAATGGCGCAATCTGAGTTTTCTCATTAGTTTGAAGAAGCTGATGTCAAGTTCAAGCGTGTTGCTGCCTGAGGTTGGCACAAAGGACGTCCCCTTTTTATAGGATTTTCAGTTGGATGTCACTGAAATGGTGATCAGAGATGTTGATAACTAAGTTCTCTGCTGGTTCATTCGTTTCTGCCGGTCCTTCTTGGCCGAAGTTGTACGGGTTTGGGGTTGGTCCTTTTCTTTTTCTTTGGTTTTTTCTACTGCTCCTCCTGGGTCGTCTTGTTCTGTGTGGCCTACTTCTAAAAAAGAAGAAGGAGACATTTCTTCGGAGGTTAAGGTGGTTGAAGTAGTGGTTGAAGTAGTGGTTGATGTTGTAGGTATATCAGTTGGGACCGTGGTTTGTGTTATTAGTTCACGTCAGGACCCGTTTGATCATTTTTTAACACAAGTCACACCCGTTACCTCCAATAACACAACTTCGTCTGTCACACCCGATACCCCTCACAACAAGACCTCGATCGTTAACTTGCATGCCACTTTCCCGTTATTTGTTCTAAAAACACTTCTCATTAACTCAACGCACCTCCGATGGAAATTTATTACTCCACCACATCCCACCATCAACCGCATGTTACCCACCCATCATCCACATACATACATCTATTTATTCACTTACCGTTAAGGAATGCATGTTTACCAATTCACCTTTTAACCAGTACTCACCGCCGGTTAATCATGTACACTGTATCCTCGTATATTATATTCATGATATGTATGATTATTTGTAGTTTTCCCCTGACGAAGGCAGTTTTGCCGAAATGCATTGGGAATGACAATGTAATTGCTAATCGTAATGGAGATATTTTCGCTCATGGACTAAAAATGACATTTGATTTTCTATGAAGTAATAGAAAACAGTAAAGTTTCACTTTGCGAAAACTTCAACCTGTGATGAACTTCTTTTGCTCCAAAAGCTAGAAACCGCATGTGCAGACTTCAACCAGTGCCTGGGGGACACACCCCAAATCATTGGGGGTGCTTTTTCATGTTTACATTTACACTCCACCTCGGAGAGTGATACCCCGTGAGCACGGTACACCCTTTAAGAACCTCTGGCATTTTTAGGGAGTGCACGTACTACTTTCTTTTTCTCTATAATGGGAATAACCATGAAACATGTGGCCAGGGATGTCCAGCACTGACTGTGTTAATGCCTGATGGAGAGCGTCTTTGCATGTCAGTACCATCACCACAATGAACTCCAAAACCCAATGCACGTGGGAGGATAGGTAATAATGTGCAAGCAGTGCTTTCACCTCTTTAACTGCTGGAGTATTGGCTTTGATAACTGAAGGTGAAGAGACAGTAGATTTCCAATATAGAGTGCAGGTAAATGGGAGAAATGTGCCTGTGCTTAGCAGGGGTTTGAGGAAGTGGGTGGGGTCGGTAGGTTGTCTGAGGGGAGCTCAGAGAAATATATCTGTATCCAATATGGGTACAGCTCCACCCAACTATTAATCTCAGTGCTTAATTTGTAAATAAAAATACATGCCAGGGCCCACGTCAGGGGCAACTGCAGCTTGCACCACGTATTACCCCTGCCAGGTTGCAAGTGATATTCCCAAAACAACTTACTGACCATCTCACACATACAAGTGTGGCAATTCAGACTTTTCCATGCCCCTGATGCTATAAGAGTGGCTTGGGCAGCAGGTATTAGTCATGTCTACTGTATATTGAATGAATTGACAACTGTTTTTGTCCTCATCTCTAAATTAGCTCTAGAGTTCCATCATGTGGGAAACTGTCATAAGTTCCAGTGTTGACAATTAAGTGGTGGTGCTGGCACCGGAAGCCACCTGTTCAAATTAAGCACAGTTTGCACGGGGTGAAGACGGAATAGAATGTATATACTTTTTGACAATGGCAGTCAAATATTTGGGCAAGTGTTTGATTTTATGGGGCATAAAAATAATCAAGCAGAAGGTAAACTACTGAGCCTACCAGTCAATCTGTGTATAGTTTATTCCTAACAAAACTAAAACTTAATCACTTTATAAATTGGAAACATTATTTCCATTAGAGATAAAACAGAGTTGGCCCATTCGATATCCCACAAATTCCAATCTAGAATTGTTACTATTCATTAAGGCCTGGATGGAGTTTTGTCATGTGGGAAGCCAATCAGAATCAATGTGGGTGGCTGCACATCTGTAGACTGGCGTTTTGAAGTCCAGTGAAGTAGTGGGCAGCTAAAAACAGCTGTATTCTTTAAATGGATAAGAAATCTCTCCATGTCACTGGCTCATCTGCAAAGCACTTTTTTAAGGCAATAAAGCTCTGCACACAAAAAAAGGAAGTTGCTTTTACTAATTTGCTTTCTGATGAAATATACCACCCAGTAGGACATGTATTTTTAAAGGTTCATTTTATTATCCAATTTTAAAATACTGGGAACACTTACATTTTGTCATGCTGCCTACTGGGAGGAGAGGGTGATTATGCCGCATAGCTGTTGTATGTTTTTACCCCTCATGGGAGGGGAAGACTTTCTGGAACGCAGAAATGCAGATTTGTATGTATCAGTCTCTCCGATGCTATTTGATTGGACATCTCATGTATAGACTGTATCATCCACCTATATTCCAACATATAAAGATTGCACTGTTACGTGTTAATACAATTAAAATGTTTGTTTATTTTTTCAAATGTGTCATGCTGTAAAGTAACTTTATTTGTTAGCCATTTCAAAACAGAATGTTTTGTCTACCCAGAGCGTCTTTTGTAACTTGTAATTTCATCTTGCAAATGTTTCACACTTAAGTGATGACAGAGACTATCTGATATCTATGCTGTGTTTAAAGTAACCCCGGCCGGGTAACTCTACTCGCGAGCGGATTTTCCGGAGTTTTACCTACTCCGCGTTCCGTTACAAAAGCAGAGCTTAGGCACAACAGCAACTCTGTAATGGAGCGGAGTTAGCCGACACCTCCACCCTCCTAAAGTAATTATAATGTTTAAAAAAAGACACTTACCTGCCGTGGCTGCCACCTCCTCGCCATAGCTGCTTTCCTTCCTCGTCCTCATCATCCTTCTTCTTAGATAACTCCTACGTTGTACCTCTTGCTTGTGTGCATGATAGAAAGGAGAGCGGCCATTTACGAGTAGGAGGTAGCCACGGCAGGTAAGTGCCTTTTATTAAAAATTATGATTACTTTGGGAGGGGGGAGGGAGTGGGGCGAAGTTCTACAGAGCTGTTTTCCAACTCCGTATAACTCCACATAGAGGCAATATGCCTGCTGTGTCCGGCCTTAGTTTAAGGAGTGTGAGACATGCACTGGTTATAAAATAATAAACACAGTACACATTTTTCACGTTGGCAGGTTGCAACTTGCCGCAAGA
The DNA here is from genome assembly GCF_964204655.1 of Triturus cristatus. Classification (NCBI taxonomy): domain Eukaryota; kingdom Metazoa; phylum Chordata; class Amphibia; order Caudata; family Salamandridae; genus Triturus; species Triturus cristatus. The sequence goes on from NC_140591.1 coordinate 1,492,305,771, forward strand.
CTAATTGGTGTTTTGCCTGAATCTCCACTCACAGCTTAACACATATTTAAGATGTTGCATGGTACAACACCCTTATTAGCTCTGCCTGCTCTCAATTGTTGGCAGATGTGCAATGTGTTACTCATTGCTTTAGGACTCATCCTATGACAGCACTTACTTCTTTCCCCTAACTATTTCCTGCCAACTGCCCTCCCAGCATCCTCTTTTCTGACCTGTTTACTTAGGAAATCTCATGCGGGTCTGTTTTGCAAGGTCCGTGTGACCAGGTTAACGCATCTGCTATCTCTGAATATTGTTTGGGCTGGTGATGCATACACAACTTACACTGTGTGGTGGACATAGCACTGTACTATTAGCTTCAACCAATGGATACATTCTAGTTAATGTTGAGTGGCAATGTTTCTTCTACCTGAATGCATACATCTTTTAAATTCTTGCCAAATTACTTCATAAAATCTCACTTCAAACAGGTCAGTTGTAATGACCCTTATGAAAGCTTATTTAACTTTCATTCAAAGACTATTCCTGCCTTTGTACTGAAGTTCTAGAACACTACAAACGAATGTCACAACAAACCGATTGTGAATTGGGTCATATGTGTAATTTCTTCCTGAGAATACATTGCATACCCAGATTCCAGAGACAATTAATGTATATTGTCTTTAAACTTAAATAAGTTTGTGTTAGAAATGGGTCTCCAGTTGGCAGAGGCATGCACCCTGTCTATTTAGAGACCACCTCTCTAGTCAGGTTAAGTCAGATGCTACACTCCCCAATTTACCCTGTGCTCACCCTCTTGTAGCTTTGCACAGAGCAGGTAGGCTTAACTTAAGAGGCAATATGTACAGTAATTGTGCAACACTTATTATTATGTCCTCATCTCTAAACTATCTATAGAGCTTCACCATGTGACAAAATGTTTTGGATTGGAGTGGGGCAGATTGTTTTGGATTGCAGTTGGGAGGATTGGGATAATTTGAAGTGGGGCAGAATGGAGTGGTGCAGATTTTGTTGGATTGAAGTAGGACATATTTGAGTGAGGTAGATTGGAGTGTGGTAGATTGGAGTGGGTTGGATTGTGATTAGTGGTCTGGAATGGAATGGGTTTGATTGGATTGGCCAGGGGTGGACTGGATTGAGTGGGGTGCATTGGTGTAGGGTGAGGTGGGGTACATTGGAGTGCGACGGATTAGGGTTGACTGCACAATTATGTGTTAAAACATCATTTCAGAAACTATGCATAAGAAAGAAACAATGTCGCATGCAAGAACATAATTCTCATTGTTTGATAACAGAGCCCACAAGCAAAAAGAAAAGAAAACATGAGTGTAAAGTGAGAAAAAAAGGATTTGCATTATAAAAGAAAGTTAACTACAGAAAATAAATCTTTGCAATTTTGTTTGTTCTGCTGGGCACATTTATGCAAGTCATACACCATCTGTTTGCTGGGCTCTAAAAGTAAGAACAAAATAGTACAACAATGACATCTTGATGGGCTTCTGCAGTGGCTGTGGGACAGAAGACAATCAAATGGCACTAACTTACCTAGCTGACTTAGCAGTGAAAAATAACTCACCTGCCCTGTATGCTGCATTTATTGACTTCACCACAGTTTCTGACTGCATGAACAGAGGACAGTTGTGGCAGAAGCTCAACAAGTTGGGGGTACTAGCCTCAATACTAAATGCCATTATTAGCCTTTATTCTGACAAGTAGATAAAAGTGTGGATTCTGACCAACTGGGTAGCTTCAGACATCACTGTCTTGAGGGTGGTGAAAAAGGGGTGCATATTGTCCCTCTTCTTTTCAATTTGCACCTTGCTGACATTTACAATCATCTAGCCACAATGAGAGCCTTTCCACCAAAATTAGCAGGGGAAAAGATGCACCTCCTCCAATATGCTGACGATACCATTATATTTGATCAAACTGAAATAGGCCTGCAGCACTCTCTGAATGCCTGTGACGAGTAATATTTAAATCAACAGTGGGAAAACTAAAATCTTAGGGGAAGATTCACAGAACTAATCTGAGATAAAATCCTAAACTTACTACTTTTGCTATTCACAGAAGGCATTTAGAAGTAGTAAAGTTAGTATTTTGTCTTAAGTTAGGTTTTTCTTTTTGTCATATTGTACTGGCGGCGCTTGTGGTCTGCCCTTGAATTGGTCTCCTATAGAGAAGAACTGACTGATGTCATGGGGCTACGAGGTGCAGGGAAATTGCCCTGATTATCGACGCGTACATTAAGAAAAAATGTGTGGATTTGGGCAGGGGTAGCTTCTGGCATAATGCCGTAGAAACCTCCCAAATAACCTCTAGAAAAGTTCTGGCAGTGAGTTTCAGAAAACATAAACTCTCCCAGCTGGAGAGGAGACCCTCGCTAGAAAAACTGATGGCCGAGTTTCTCGACATAAAAACTATATATGTGATAGAACCAGTGATAGATGATATACAGCCACTTCTGGCAAAAAAGCTTTATCTGGAATTCAGGCATGGAGTCCTACCATTATGCGCATTTGCAAAAAAGTGAGAGGGACACACACACGCAGACTGCCCAGTATGCCCCAACGTAGAAGAGACCGACCTCCATGTGATATTTTTCTGACAGAGGTATAAGAAGGCAAGATCACAATGGCTAATTCAGCTTTGTAGAAACATGGGGTCTATTCACTGTCGTGAAATGTATAGGATTCTAAAAATTTGATACGCACATCCTCATTGTTTTTTCAATCTCACGTTATTTATTATCCATGTGGCATACACGCAGAGCCATTCTAAACAACCAGTAAATAGGATACATAAGTGTACATGATTATCTTTTTTCTTAGAAACAATGAATTTGTGATAAAAATGTTGATTTTAAAGCTTTTTATTACATAAACTAGAATGTACATAGAACTGAATCTTTATTGTATATGGCTCTTACTCTATTTTATTGTAATCACCCTGACAATAGGAGATAAATATGTTGGCAGAGTAAATGCACACATGAGATTCAGTCATGTACTACACTTCCCATAAGCACTTTATGTCCTGTTTTAAAAGTTGGTTGATGCCCGGAAATGCTGCTACAATGTGTGGATGGGACTCCCTTTATATTTTCCATGTCATTGGATTTTATCTATTTTATACTATTGTTTTTTAACTGTGCTTTTATGGCCATTTTGAGCCAAAATAAAGTTTTTATGATGATGATGATGATGAGAAGGCATTTAGTACTAGTAAAGTTAGGATTCCTAACTTTACTACTACTAAACTGAGACAAAATCTTTACTTTACATCTTTTGGTATTCACAAAAGGTGTTTCGTAGTAGTAAAGTTAGGAGTCCCAACTTTACTACTACTAAATCCCTTCTGTCAATACCAAAAGTAGTAAGTTTAGGATTTTATCTCAGTTTAGTAGTATTAAAGATAGGAGTCCTAACTTTACTACTACTAAATGCCTTCTGTGAATACCAAAAGTTGTAAGTTTATTATTATATCTCAGATTAGTTCTGTGAATCGGCCCCTTAGTGACTCATAGGAATAACATCTAAAAAGGATCATGGCACCTGTGCACTAAAAAATCGGAGCTAGTACCAGTGATTAAATACTTGGGAGTATACTTCAATGGTCAAGGCAGCTATAAAGATCATCTAGCCTTGACTAAGCAGTAACCCTTTCGGTGCTCATGATGGAATGGTTCCGTCATGAGCACTGGAGCTCCTGTGCTCATGATGGAACCATTCCGTCATGAGGACAGGGGCACGGAATCTCTTGCTGTAAACAGCAGAGTGATTTCCTTATTTTGGGAGGCCTCGGGAGGTGGGGAAGAGCTTCCCCAACCTCCCGAGGCCCTCCCTTGGTTTTGAAAGTAATGACGATCGCGCGCATGGCACGCTGTCATCATTGCATTGAAAAATAGTTTCAGTTTAAGTGCTCGTGGGGCTATATCCCGAGCACCGAAACACTTGGGAGAGGTATTGCTAGAAAGGGGAGAATCTTCCCTTTCCAATGATATCCTTCCCTTGTGGATTCCTGCTTGGGGATCACCCCAGGAGGGCGATCCCCAAGCAGGTATCGACCCACTAGAACCAGGGAGTAGTGAGCGGTCCCTTGGGCATGGGCCTTTGCTCCCCCATTGCATTTTGGGCACACTAGTCTTTCTCCCCCCCGGGGGGGCGGAAAGCCGAGTAGACGCCAGGGATTTGAAATTAGGGTAGGGCAGCCCAAAATGGGCATGTCAATGCCCCCACCCCCATCAAAATAATTACAGTCTTTCTGCCCCCCTTGGGGGTATATGGGGCAGTAGCCCCCAATCTTTCCCTCAGAGGGGTCAGAAAGCCCACGAGATGCCAGGGATTTTTTTGGGGCAATTTTACTTACTGTGGGGGCTGCCCAAAACAGGCATGTCAATGCCCCCACCCCCCACCAAAATGACAGCCTTTCTGGCCCCCCGGGGAGCAGATGTAGGCAGTAGCCCCCAATTTGCCCCCCCCGGGGGGGCAAAAAGCCCACTAGACGCCAGTGATTTTTTTGGGGGCAATTGTAATTAGGTTGGGGGCTGCCCAAAGCGGGCATATCAATGCCCCCACCCTCTCCCCCAAAAATTAAAGTCTTTCTGCAGCCCCCACTCTTCCCCCTGGAGGCAGAAATCCCACTAGAAACCAGGGATTTTTTCTATTTTTTTGTATTGATGTATGGGTGGGAGCTGCCCAAAATGGACATGACAATACCCCCTCCCCCCAGAGAAATTCCAGTCTTTCTGCCCCCCAGTGGGGGCATATGGGAGCAGTATCCCCTGATCTGCCCCTGGAGGGGCAGAAAGCCCACTAGGGGCCAGTGATTACACTGGCTTTTGTTATGCATGGGGGTGAGGCTATCCAGAATGTGCAAACCAATGCTTCCACCCCCAAACAAATAGCTAAAGTATTTCTGCCCCCCTTGGGGCCATATCGGGGCAAACTACCCCCCCCCCCAATTCCCCACCAGGGTTGCAGAAAGCCCACAAGGCACAGAATAATTTTTAGCAATGTGCCTTCCTGTGGATTTTGGGCACTAGTGCAGCCAGCACATAGGGAAGCCTAGCAAACCTGTAAATTGGACACCATTGGGAATCCAGGATGGAATGACGTGAGTGCCCTTCACCAGGTTCTGTTACCCAGGATCCCTTGCAAAGCTCAAACTTTGAAAAAAAACAACATTTTCCTCACAATTCTGTTGTGGGAAAGTTCTGGAATCTGCGTGGATCCACAATTTTCTTTCTACACAGCATTCCCCCAGGTCTCTTGATAAAAATGGTACTTCACTCGCATAGGTGGGTCAAGTACCCGCGACATTCAAGGGCCCAAAACCTAGTGAGGCGACATTACCTATCACAAACCAACCTGGTTTTCAAGGGGGGTCCCATGTGTTTTTGGCCCCAGGCTCGGCGGCCAGCTAGGGAAACCTACCAAACGCACACATTTCTGAAAACTAGACACCCTGGGTATTATATTGAGGTATGGCTTGCATGGATCCTCCAACTTTTTCTTACCGAGAATTCCCTGCAAACCTCAAATATAGCTGAAACAAATCACTTTTTCCACACATTTTTGTGTAGGTAAGTTGTGGCATCACCGGGCTGATACAAATTTCCTACCACCCAGCGTTCCCCCAGGTCTCCTGATAAAAATGGGGCCTCACTCATGTGGGAGGCCCAAGTACCCACAACATCAAAATTGCCTATCACAAAACGACCTGGTTTTGCAAGGGGGGTCACCTGTGTTTTTGACGGAAAACGTTGGCACAAATGGCTGTTTTTTTCAACTAATTTTCAATTTGTCCTATATTTAACTGTTAATTTCTATGAAGAAACCTTGAAGGATGTACACAATGACCCTTTGCTTAATTCAGAATTGTGTCTACTTTTCTAAAATGTATAGCTTTCTAGGATCCATTATTGCTTTCATACTCATTTGTACCATTAACTGGAAGGAGGTTGAAAGCACAAAAAAATAAAAATAGGCTATGTCCCAGAAAAATGCCAAAACTGTGTAAAAACTTTTGGTTTTCTGACAAAAGTCTGCTTGTCCCGGAAAGCTGGGAAAATTGTGATTTCAGCACCACAACCCATTTGCAGGGAAAAAAATAGACGCTTTCATCTGTAGCCCTTTTTTCTCATTTTTCCCCAAAAAACCAACATTTACCTGTATTTTGGCGAACTTCTGGGTCCCCTCTAGGAAAATCCACAAACCCTGGGCATGATGTTGTAAAAAAGGACGCAAATTTGGCGTGGATACCTTATGGGGTCAAAAAGTTACAGGGTCCTAAGCGCGAACTACCCCAAATAGCCAAAAAAAGGCATAGCGCAGGGGGGGAAAAGGCCTAGCAGTTAAGGGGATAACAGACTTGCTCTGCAAATTCATTTGCAAGATGAAAGGACCACAAGTAACACCGCTATGTAGACTGATAAACTCCAAACGAAAGTCAACGGTGATGTATGGAGCCTTAATGTTTCAAGATCAATTAGACGTCGAGTTAGATCATGTCTAGAACTGATGTTATTGTGCCAATTTTGCACTGCCTAATTGTAGACCAGGAGCATGCCTACGTCTTGAATTCAACTTGCCAAGACAGGAGGGCACTAGAGGGTGCAGGGCAAGATGGCTGTGCTGTAGTGTGGCTTTGCTGGCTGAATTAGTAATCCGCCCAATATCTTGCTCCCTTAACAACATCCGATGAATGAAATCAGAGGAAATTGCTGCCGGACTACAGCTGACAGCCTTGGAGCGATTTGTGTATGGGAAGCTGCCTGGTTTACTGTGCCTTGCGATCCATTGCAAATGCTTTGTGATCGTCATGGTGACCTTGTGAGACGGCAGGGGGCATTGACGGAGCAGAGAGGTGTGGCTGTCTGAGGGTGATCGAGTACGCAGGATTGAGCTGCCAGACGCACACAACTTACATGGCTTGATCACTGGTTCGGACGCCTGCTGTAGCCTACGCTGAATTGAATGGTAGCGACCCAGGTGGTGAGGCACTACTCTGGTGCGCTGCGAGTCTCTTCCTTCCCGGGCAGCTGCTGGGCATCTGCTGCGGAGCTCTACAGGACACTTGGACGCTGCTGAGGTGAGGTGAGGTGGGCTGTCCGGACGGAATCTGAGCTCCATTGTGGAAACCTGATATTGCGCTGACACCGATGCGTGTGGGCGGAGGTGCGCACTTCCTACGTGCAGAGGGCCCAGGCTGGGTGTGCCCCTGTGGGTGGCCTGCTCATGTTGCCCCTGTGCATGTTGCGCTGTGGTGTGGCCCGTCTTTAAGCAGTGCACATCATTATTAACTGAGCCATCACTTAAGGTGCACAATTTTACTTGATGGCAATGGCTATATTGATATAGTCTGAATTCAGTCCCCGCTGTGTGCCCATGACTTGACTCTGGTGTCTGAGTGCCCCTACCATTGATGGTACTATGCATAAATAGAGGCAACATCTTTTGAGTCACGAAAGTCGGGCAAGGTACAGCAAAGGTCCATTTCAGACTCTGAGCTCGATGCCCCCTCGGAGAGCCCCTGGACATTGGAGGCCACGCTTCTAGCCATGCAGGGGAGCCTGCACTCCATAGACTGCAAAATGGATGCCCTGAATATCAGAATTGATCATATGTCTGCCAAATTAGACAAGCAGGGTGCTCGAGTGAGGGAAGCTGAGAAACGCATATTAGATGCGGAGGACAGTTTACAAAGCGCGTCATCAAAAACCCTCGATATGGAAAAAGAACTTACTGTGATTCAAGCAAAAAACAAGGATCTCAAAGCTAGATCTCGACACAACAACATACGCATTACGAGCCTGCCAAAATCAACCATCACTGGGCGGCTGGAGTCGCATGTCCAAGATATGCTCCGTGAGATCTTTGGCCCTGGGAACCTATCAGCGATGTCAATTGTTGAGCGAGCACATAGTACTCTGGAAGCCCGGCCACCCCCCAGGGCCCAGCCAAGGTCTATCATTGCCTGACTTCTCAATTATAGGGACCGAGATTCGGTGCTGAGGATGTCCCATGAGTAAGGATCTAGCTCTTACCAGGGCAATAGTTTGCCTTTTTATCTGGACTTCACTGCAATGGTTCAGGCTGCCAGGAGGAAATTCCAACCCGTCAAGAAATCGCTAATGGCAGAAAATGTTCTGTATGCCATGCTGTACATGGCTTGCCTGCACATTGGCACTGCGGAAAAAGCCCAAATATATACCAACCCCAAATCTGCTATGGACTATGCCAAGTCATTTAAGTGGAACCGGCCCGGGGCTTTGAACACTCGGGACGAGGAGGAGGATTGATGACCTGACACCCACAATTTACAATGATGTCTGTTGTATTTCCTGAGTATTTCTGGGAGGCGCCAACTGCAAACTGTGACCTGCATGAGGAGCGAAATGATTATACTTGGTCAGCACAAGCAAGGCTTTACTTGGCTGGATTCCCCTCCATAAATAGTGCATGACTATGCAAGTACTGTACACTATAGCAAATGTTAATTGAACATACTGTTTTCCTCCTGTGCATGGTTATGTTCTTATTGAGCATTTTTCTATATCATTTGGCCACCTCCCTTCACATCTGGGAGGCTGATTGCAATCTGGTGTCCCCACATGGGTGTAGTCCACATCTATTCCTATTTCATGTTTCTAGTTGGGTTTTAGTCCTCTGTTTCTGGGATGGCTTTGACAAGTTGTGGGTGCTGAAGTGGGGGGGGGGGTTTAATTGCTTTTATTTTATGGCAGGTGCAATGTGCGGTGAGCGCGCCAGTGATTCTACTGTGCAGAGATGTTAAAATGATTTACAGGTATTACAAGAAATGGTTACGAATGGATATGTTAAACATTGTGGTTTCTATTAACTTATTATCTTGGAATGTGCAGGGTTAAATAATCCTAACAAAATTCACAAGGAATTTGTCTATTTAGACTGGCATGATATTCAGGTGGCTTTCCTACAGGAAACGCACCTCACTAAGCACACAGAACAAAAAGTGGGCACCCGATGGGCAGTGATTAGAGTCGCGCCCTTCTATTCTGCATACTGAAGAGGAGTGGTAATATTGATTAAAAGGGGGACCCCTTTTAAGTTAATTAACTCAGAAACTGATGATCAAGGGAGGGTTGTCTTTCTGAATGGTTGTATTGGGGGTACAGGACTTTTATTTGCCAATGTGTATGGACCTAATGTTGATGACCCCTCTTTCTACAATGACATCTGGCGGTGAGTGGCGGAGCTGCCTTCCGCTGTGGTAATCTGGGGTGGTGATCTGAATGTTTCCTTAGACTCACAGTTAGATAGATCTGCAGGCATTAAACAGCAGGGCAAACTTGCGGCAAAGCTGATTACTGAGATTATGAAGGATGAGGGTTTAGTGGATGCATGGTGGAGCCATAATCCTATTATTAAGGAGGGAATATTAGTGTCCACTGTACAGGCCAGAATGACCTCGGATCACTCCTGTGTGCTGCTGGGTCTCTGAGTACCATTCTGTTTGTGCCCAGCCTTCCAGTGGTGTCTGTAGCCATCCGAGTTACTGGATCAAGTGTTCCATGTCAGGGTGGGAGAGGCCATCACTCATTTCTCAGAAAATGAGGGTACTGCATGGAGCCCCGATACACTGTGGGAGGGCTTCAAAGTCACAATCTGAGGGGAATGTATTGGGGCCCAGGCTGGAGTCCTAAGTCAATTAGGTCCAGGTTGACCACTCTAGAAAATGAAATCAAAGTGCAGGAGTGTGAATGCGCATGAACTCTAGACTCTAAACTGCTGGCCCACACTAGAGATTTAATTTTGAAATACGATGAAACTGCGGCCCTGGATTCGCAGCATAGATCTAGATGATGGGTAGCAAGGAGATATGGAGGGGCTGGTAGACCTGGCCACTGTTTGGCTGACAAGATTCGTCCATTATCAGATTCAAACCACATTGGAGAGATTCTTGATAGCACATCTGAAATGCAATATACCACTCAGGATATCAGTCAAGTATTTATGAAATTTTATTCAGACCTTTATGGCCCCGTAGTACCAGTGGAGGAATTCGACATTACACTGCATCTTGATGATATTGCATTGTCATGGCTGTCCCCTGCGCAGCGTGAGTACCTCACACATCCTATAGCTGTTGAGGACATTAAAGCAGCCATAATGACGTTGCCCACTGGCAAATCAACTGGTTTGGACGGCCTGCCAAGTGAATTTTATAAAATATATGTGGATCTACAGGCTCCCAGGCTGGAGGATATATATATACAGAGGCTCAGGAGACGTGTGCTTTACTCCCCTCACTCTGAGAAGCCCTAATAGTCACATTGCTAAAACCTGATAAGGAAGCCAATAGATGTCTTATTGGCCCCTTTCCATGATAAATATCGACACTAAAATACTTGCAAAAATGATCGCTAATAGACTGCAACCTCTTCTCCCAAATGTGATACTACCTGATCAGTCATGGTTTGTACCCAAAAGATGTACGACTCATAATCTACTCATGATTTTCGCTGTATTAAATCATCTGGGTTCTGAGCATCCTGCGGCTGCTGTGCTTCTAGAAGCGGCAAAAGCCTTTGATTCCCTGCGCTGGGATTTTATGTTTACAGTGCTGCAGCGTATGGGAATGCCACCATTCTTTTTAAAATGGGTGCATGTATTGTACAGTGGCCTGGTGGCCAGAATACGAGTTAATGAAGTGGTCTCTGAACAAATAAATATTTACAGAGGCACCAGTCAGGGGTGCGCTTTGTCCCCAATGTTCTTTTCTCTGGCGCTGGAACCCTCGGGTGTAAGATACGGCAGAAACATGCGGAGGTGGTGCTGAGATTCGGGCAGCGCCCACTAGTGATCTCATTGTATGCAGACGACATGCTGCTGTACATCAGGGAACCTGAACAATATCTAGCGCCCCCGCTATGGGAACATGTGTGCTTTGAGAGGTTATCCGGACAGTGTATAAATTGGAGTAAATCCACTGTTCTCCTTCTCATGGATAGCATTTGCAAACAGAGCTGGAGTTCCCACTCAGTTGGTGACATATTCCTGTACGCTACTTGGGTATGTGGATACACAGAGATCCAGACACTGTGTTCAATATGATCGAGTCACCAAATGGACTCGTCTTCCTCTATCATTAGCGGATAGAATAGCTATCACTGAGGTAAGAAACTTTCTTCCCAAATTATTGTATCTGTTCGTGAACATCCCCTTGACACTTAACAAAGATACTTTACAACCTATTCAGACTTGTTTACTCAAGCTGGTGTGGGCAGGTAAAAAACCTAGATGCAGTTGGGAAACACTAGCGCTCCCTTTTCAGCGCGGGGGGTTCAAAGCGCCGGACATACGCCTGTATTACTTGTATGCACAGGCTCAGTTTGTGCACTATTGGTATTTCCCCCAGTGTTATCGCCCCTATCTTGCAGTAGAAGCTGAAAATACACATCCAGCCCCACTAACGGCCAAGGTATTACACCACAAAACACTGAGAAAAAAAACTGGGTTTGATACAGTGGCAAGTACCGTCACCGTGGGGAAAGCTTTGGGAGTTTGTGCTGGAGTTGGGAACTTGTACACACAAGCTATGCCGATTGTTGCACACGCGGACATCTCTGCAACTCATGAGGAAGGGGCTCTAGGTATACTGTCTAGCACAGGCATTACAAAAATGGGAGATATGAACATCAACAGTAAATTCTTATCCTTAACCACTTTCACCTCCGGAAATCAATATCCAGCTATGCAGGGCTTTGTCTATACCAGGTTGTGTATGGCTATGAAGGCGCTTGAATTCCCAGCAGAGCCAAAAATGTTGAAGGCCTTACAAATAGCAGTGTCAGTGGGTGATTTACCTGGTCTTATCAGTAAGTTATACAATGCTTCTCAATGAGAGATTGAGATAAAGGGATTCACCTCCCTCACTAGTTGGAATGAGCGATTGGACAGGACATTGACTCAGGATGAATGGATGGATTGCTCTGTACTGACTGGACACTTTACAGCAAACTCCAATCTTCGTATAATTCACTTTAAGTTTCTGCACCAAATGTATTACACACCAATGAGGCTGAAGAGAAATGGGTTGCATGAGGATGCTAAGTGTGCAAGATGTGGGCTGGATAAAGCAGATTTCATTCATCTTGCTTAGACATGTGGTCCCATTTGTAGTTTCTGGTCAAACGTTACCTTTGCACTTAAGGAGATTATAGGCAATACTGTAAATTGCTCACCTTAGATTTGCCTATTGGGATTAGTAAAACAACTAAAGCCCTGTAATCGGCTCATTGTTGCTGTCTCCGTGTTATTGGCAAAACGTTTCGTTGCGAAACATTTGGGTGGGAAAATTGCACCAAAAAAGACACAGTGGTCGAAAAAACGTATTTATTGTAAAGAGCAGTTAGCCACATATGCTGAAGAAATACCTGAGGCCTCTAGGCCAAAAGATTTCTGGGCTGCGCTCACGTGTTATTTACTGGCTAATCCTAACATGATATAGATCTTCATATTTTTATATGAACAACACTGTAGGTGCTGTCTCATTATCGGAATGATAATGTACATCTCTGATACTGTATATACTTCCAAAATGTGCTGATCCGATGCATTGACTCTGCTTTGGGTTCAAGTTAAGTTGGGTGATGGCAATTCCTTATCAAGAAAGATTAGAACATATAGGGCCATATGTAAATAGCTAAATACCGGTCGGTAACGGCCGAAAATCGGTAATTTTCCCGTTACCGACCGGTATTTAGCCCTTTCTAATGTAGGAGGCAGGTTTTAAGGATTCGGTAATTTACCGAATCGGTATTTTAAGAAATCGGTAAAATTTTTGGTTTAAGGATTCGTTATTTACCACCAACTACAAGTTGATGGTAAACACCGAATACCTTTTCAAAAGCAATGTTGTGCTTTTTTAAAAGTGCCATGTGGCAGACATACATGCCCTTAGGGCATGTATGTGCGCCACATGTGCACACATGCACGATTCAGGGGTGCAACAGGGTGTCAATGTGACACCCTGCCACCCTTGAATATGGTCCCCCTATTACCGATTCGGTATTTACCGAATCGGTAATAGTGAATGGCTTCCCATTCATTCCTATGGGCCTCCAGGCCCATAGGAATGAATGGGAAGGTATGCCTTATTACCGATTCGGTAAATACCGAATCGGTAATAACGAATATTACCGAATCGGTAAAATTTACCGATTTTTTTACCTACATTCTATTTACTGATTCTTAAATACCGAATCGGTAACATTCGGTATTTAGGAATCGGTAAATATAAATTACCTACATATGGCCCATAGTGGCCTAAAGCAGGGTTGTGTCCCTGCCCCCTGTTGATTTAATTTGACTTATCTGATCTTTCTCAGCATGTGGATGTTGTTAATGGGCATGTTCATAGGATGGGGGTGGTGCAAATTACCTCCAGTAAGCCGATGATACTATCCTCGTGAGTTATACTCCTATCGGCCTACAAAGACTTATTACTGCCTTTGATGACTATATACAAGAGAATGGCCTTGAATTGAATGTCAAAAAAAACAAAGTGATGAAAATTGGTGAGGTTAAACAGAAGTCTAATTCCTGGAAGGCCAGAGCAGGTACAATTGATATTGTTAAAACGTATAGATATTTAGGGGTGATGTTTGGCAATCAGTGTCTTTTAAATTTCATTTTAAGGATCTAAGCGCCAAGACTGTGAACTTGATCCATGATTTTAAATGTTTAAATAAATCACTGAACTGTCAATCATATGATTGTATCCTTAAAGTAATCAACCTACCAAGTATACAACCAACTCTCATATATGGTTCTCCCATTACTAGAGGGAAAGACGTGAAGGTGCTTGACCTATAGATTATCAAGGTCTTCAAAGCAACTTTTGGGATTACCAAATCAGTGTTTCAAGCAGGAATAAGATTGGATTTCGGTCTCCAGAGACAGAGCCTGGTATCAAAGGGAGCTTTTTTTAAAATGTATGGTCGCATTGTCAACATCAGCCCCTGCATCTTTAGGGAATATTTGTTAGCAAGAAATAGACAAGTCTGTCTATGTGGCTAAATGGAGATCTTATATTTTAACTTCCCTATGAGATATCGGCCTGGAAAGTGCACTGCAGGATCTGAAAATTCCCAATTCTAAGTTAATTTTTAAAAAGCTGAAAAAAGCTGAATCATTTAAATTGAATAAAAATGCATTAGCAGAGAAAAAGTATGCATGGTATGTGATTAATTCATATCAATCCCTGCGTGTTCAGCCGTATCTGAATGATTTCTTTTCAGCGAAGTTTAAAAATATGTTATTAAGGTTACGTATAGGAATAAACCCAATAAAGGTGGGCACGCAATCTGGGATCAAGCTGTGGCCAGATTCTAACAGTAGATTTTGTGGATGGCCACAGGAAATTCTAGTACATATAGTATGTGTATGCCCTAAGTTGATTAATCTTAGACATTCAGCTTTGAGACCATACTTTTTGATACTTTTTGATAAGCGGTGTGAGATCTGCTCGACAGGCCTTAATCATGTCACTGTCTGGTGAATAGATTCTATTATTATGTCAATTGGTTAAATTTTGATTGGCAGTTGAAAAATGTCTGATACAATAAGGCAGATCTCCATAATTTGTATGGCTCTGGTGACTAATAGTTTTAATAGGTTTAATCGGCTTATACATTTTATCGCCTAATAACTTTTGTTGCGTGGGTGCTTATTTGAAATGTAACAATCTGGGTTACTGTCACAGAAAATTGATGCACTTTTATTGTTTTGATATGATGTTTGTTGCAATTACTGCTCATTAGCACTTTGAAAGGTAATTTGTGCAAGAAATGGACAATAAAAACGTCACTGCTATAGTCACTTCTGTACTTTATCATTAGCACTTTGAAATATAACATGTGTAATGTTTCATAGTAGAAATGAATGGTTATTTGTTAGAATATTTATTCATTTTGTACAAGGAAATAGTATGCTGTGCACCCCATCACTTTAAAATGTAAAATGTGCAATATTATCCTGCAATTAAGGATGTAGGGTGGTTAGGCTTAAGTTTATTGATACGTTTTTAAATTATATATATGGGACAGTTTTTTTATATTATGTGATGAGAAGATGTTTTGCTTGCAATGTGAATGTGTACTTTTTTGAGATGTGAAAATGTTGTGATTGCAATGATTTTAATTAATCAAGAAATAAAGATTATTATATTATTATTAGACTCTGTACTGCCTTGTTCTTTTATTTTTATTTTATGATTTGTTTTTGCAACGCTTCATTGTGGGAATTATGTGTTCCTTTTGGTCTTATGCACAATTGTTTTCACATACTGTGTTGTGATGTATACTTGTGCTACAGCAGTCTATTCTGCGCAATTGGTATACTTAACAACATATCCGCTGTATATTGATTGCAATATGTTTTATTGAACTGTAGAAACACAATAAATAAAAGTTCAAATTTTTTTTTTTTTTACTTGCCAAGACAGAGTTTAATATTAAAATTGTGCTATATTGCCTTTTATGCAAAGGTAAGGAGCTCTGAGATTGGCACTCTGAGACACTTGATCGGACAGACAATTTCCAGCAAGGATTTGAAGTGGCATTGTTATCTTGTTCAGCAGTTAATGCCTTAGCAGCAAAAGAAATATGGGCCATTAACATACCTCCAAAATACAGCCCAGAGTCTTATCAAAGGAAGCCAGATTAATTTCCAGATCAATGGACACTGAGGCCTTCACATGAAGAAACCCGGAATTCTGCTCTCCCTATATAATGAATCAGGAGTTTCATAGTTTCTG
Organism: Triturus cristatus; assembly: GCF_964204655.1. NCBI lineage: Eukaryota > Metazoa > Chordata > Amphibia > Caudata > Salamandridae > Triturus > Triturus cristatus. Next base: position 1,492,321,572 of record NC_140591.1, read on the forward strand.
GACTTGCCCTGGAAAATGTCAATGAAGCAGAGCTTATATTACCTTAGGCATGGGTGATTCCACTAAAAGAATATTGTTTCAAGTGAATTAATCGAACAATGGAATAGTCTTGTTGACCTTGTATAAGGCACATAACTTGTATATGTGCCCCTTTAACGCAAATTAGAAGATATTGTCTGTAGGCAGTTCTCTTACAACTAATTTATAGAACTTGTAAAAATGCAAATGCTGCTTATCAGTCCGGAAAATTCCTGCAATATCAGCTTGCTATCTGAAATTTACACATCAGGCAGCTAAGCACTTGAAGGGTAAAACCCTGCAAGTAGTAGCCCCAAGATTAAAACTCTGGAAGACAGTGGACTGTAAGAGCACTAAAGAATTAATCAAATAGGAAATTACCATCTATTTAATGATTGCATGTTTTGTGTTAGAATGATCAGTATTTTTAGAAATAATTGCAGCTTTTGACATTTAAGCTATAAACCGTCATTTCCTCTGAACCTCCATGGATCTCAGTTAACTCTTTGAAACAAGGAACAGATTCATATTAGCCATGTATAAAAGAACACTTGTAAGCTCATCATTTGACAGAATTGCATAATTTGTTTATGCACTTAGTCACTTTAGAGATACTGCCAGCTGAAAAGTGATCCTTAGGCTATGGTTTGTGCTGGCTAAGATAGTTTACTAGATTTTACCAGTGGAAATGTACCATCTAGGATTTTAATAACTGAAACAAATTAAGAATAATTCATTCCTATCATTCCTATTTATCTGTTATATCTATTGAGTAACAAACTAGATAAAGTAGGCTGTATATTTCAAAGACCTATTCTACCTTACATCTTCTTCCCAAGGTCACTTCCTCTGGGATGCTGACCCATTTCTACAGTAAGAAGATCTATTTTAAACTTAAACTTCCCCCCAGCTTTCTCATTTTCTTCCTCCCTTTTAAGTTTGGGCAGTGAGGTACCCACCTCCTCTATACCTAACTTTACTAGGGCAACAACTAGCTTACCCAGAGAGGTTACCCAACACTTGAGCAACCCCACCATGACCAACAGGGTCGGTCGATAACTTACTTTTGGCCATGGGGTCTGCCATGGCCATGGGGTCTGCCTCCCATTGCTGCTACCACAAAGGCCAGCACCTAGCAGAGGCTACTGGCAGCAGTTAGAATCCAGAACCACACCCTCAGCTCTCTACTGACAGGTAGCTGAGCTGCTTTAGGGGCAACAGTGGGTACGTGGAATGTCTCTTGCTGTTTAGATTCCGGGACTACCAAATCATATGGCGGACACCCTTCTTCTGCTCTCGCTTCTGTCAGTGCAGGGGCAGCACCTTGCTGTTTGACACCTGCCTAACAGCTCAGGAGTTCCTTGTGGTGAGGTGAAGCCTCTTCAGTGCCAATTTTGGGTTTCTCCCTTACTGGGACAGATGACCCTTGGCTCACTGGAACTCTCTTTAAGAGTGGCTTACATTTACTCTTCCTTTTCCCTTTCTTTCGGGACCCCTGTGTCCTAACTGGGGGGACTGGTTCCCAAGGCCCTGGCCATCCATTCCTCTTTGGGTTCAGACCATCCTCTAGGAGGTCATTGTCCAGGAGAAAATCTAAGGGGAGGTTTGCAATGACTACCACCTTATATCAGCTAAGGGTACCCTCCCATTCTAGGGGCATTATGGCTACAGGTTTTGTGGTAACCTCACTTGGGGCTACCCTTAGTCTCTCCGTCCACATACATGTCTCTGGGACACCAACCTGTCAATTGCTATAGTGTGTCTGGAGCTTGTGTTTCACAGGACAATGGCAGGGATCCCATTCATCTGAATGGAGTGGAAGTAACTACTCCCACCTTCAGGGATCACCAGTTTACCATCTGTAACTGTCTCCCAGCACAATGCTGTGAGGACTTTCTCATCTGAGGAGTTCTCTTCTATGGTTACACTGCACAGACCAATGCTAACTACCTTCTTGGAACAGGCGGGATCATCACTGAAGTGACCTGACTGCTGACAGTTACAGGGTAACATTTTGTCCAAGTAATTGGGGTGGGATCTGCTCACCTCCTTTTAAGGATTATGGGATACTGAGGGATTCTTTGTGGTGGATTTACCACTTCCCTTCCTGGCTTTTTGGGTCTAACTCCCCCCTCCCTCCGTCTTGAAGTTTCCCCCCAGGTGCTGTTTGGTTACACTGGTTCTCACCCAGTCATCAGCTGTCTCTCCTGGTTCCCTGGGACTAGGCAGCTTTGAGTCCACTAGATACCGGTATAACCTCTCTTATATACAATGAGTCAGGATGTTCTCCTTAAGGAATAAGCTATACAGCCCCTCATAAGTACTGACTTTGTTACCTTTCATCCAGACATCTAGTTCATTGAAATGTCCACAAATTCTACCCATGGCTGTGAGTTTACCATCGCAGGCAAAGGGCTAAATAGCAGGGATGATTGTGTTTGTGCAGGAATTAATTGTGTTTTGCTCCTTCTATGTGTGCTGAATAATGCAGCATACATAAAAAAAAGCAAAAGATGAGGAGGAATAAAACAATTTGCCTCGTTGCGCCATGCTAACGCCTCCTTTTCAAAGATGTTAGTTTTTGGCGCTGCCTGATTTACAGATCTTTTTAAATCTGGTGCAGTGTCAAAAAGCAATGACTGGAATGCCTGCAGCAACACCTATTGTATGCCTCTTTGCAGCAGAAAACTTCAGCGTGGAGGGCCATATTTATGAAATGGTGTTAACCCATGCAAAGTTTATTTTATGACCCAGTACTGCTGTTAAGTTTTACTGGCTTGTTTGTAGTAAGATTGGAAGACCTCTTGTTTTCTGGCACAAAATGAAGCTGGTAAAACATGAGATACTGGTCTTGGCTAAGAGCATACCACTAGTGAGGCATCTCATCAAGCCTGGTTCTGTTACTGAGCTGAGTTGGTTTTTAGTTACTGTAACATAGTGCATTATAATCCACAAATACTGTTTTCATTAAACTAGCCAATACAAGAGCTATAATACATGGTGTTAGACTTGTCAGCCTTAGGGTGGTCTTCCCCCAAATGTTTTGCCATTTTTCTAGATTTATGCTTCTACAGGCCATAGGACTCTGTGTAATTTACCATGGCTAACCATTGCTAAAGTGCTTGTGCTCACTTCCCGAAACATGATTTGATTGGAATATACATAATTGGCATATTTTAATTGTAAGTCCCTTGTAAAGTGGTATACCTTACACTCAGGGCATGCAAATTAAATGCTACCAGTGGGCATGCAGCACCTTTTGTGCTACTCACTTAAGTAACAGTTCAAAGCATGTACCAGGCATGCCATTGCAGCCTGAATGCATTGCCACACTGCCATGTTGACCCAGCTTTTAAACCCCCTTGCCAAGCATTAAACTACTCCTTTATTACATATAAGTCACCACTATGGTAGGCCCTATGTAGCCCACAGAGCAAAGTGCTGTGTAATTAAAATATTGGACGTGTAATTTAATGGTTTATATGTCCTGGTAGCGAAAACTCCCAAATGTGTTTTATTTCCTACTGTAAGGCCTACTCCTCCGATCGGATAACATTGGGGATTACTCAGTACATTTAGTAAGCTGCATTTCCTGAATGAGAGGAGGTAGATGTGTCATGTCTGCCACCTATGGAATTGTTGTGATAATGATAAACCCTATTTAATGGAAAAGTAAAATTTTTCATTACAATTTTGAAACTGTCACTTTTTGAAAGTTGGAAGTTTCCTGCTCTTAGCCCTATGTGCCTGCAGCCTGTCTTGGGCCATATGACTGGGTGTAGCCAACAGTTAGACTTTATGAATTCCTCCCAGACATTTAAACAATAGTATGATTAGGAGTGCCTCAATAGGTTATCAACTTGCAGGATGGGGTGTGACTGAGCTGATCACAGCCCCACTTGCACCTGAATAGACTGTGTCCTGTCTCCTCACAAAAAGCTTAACAACCCTGTATTTTCACTGCAGCCAGCTTGGATTCAGGGCTGTTGAGGCAGGGGGACCTATGCACTGCAAAGAACCTTTTCAGAAACTTCTCCCACCTTCCAGAAGGGCACCAGGGCATATAAATATTATCTCAGACCCACTCTTCAGTTCACTGCAGAATAATTCTCAGAGGACCACTTGTTGCTATGACCTGCTGCATGCTCTGCCTGACTGCAGCTGTACCAGGAAGGACTGCTTTGCTGCCCGAAGCCTGCCTTGATCCCTCAGAGGCTGGTCCTGCTGTTCAAACCTACATATACAACTGGACACAGTGGCACCAAGAGCTAGTTGTCTGGCCTCCTGTTCAGAGCCACAGTGACATAACAGGTTTCCATCTTATTGAACCCTTGTCAGTTTGAGTGAGTCCTGGACCCCCAAGAGGCCTCTATCTACTCCTGGTCCCTTGGTTATGGTGCTAAAGATGCCCAGATGGCCATTTTCCAAATCTGAGGACTTACACACAATTTGGCCAAAAAGTGCTCTAAGAACCAGGAGGAGACCAGGACCAACCTGCTCACCTGTTCTCCTAAGGTACATCCCCAGTCAGATTGACTTTTGCACCTTCTCCCTATATGTTCTACTCTGCAGCAGCAAATCCATTTCAAAGGACCTTCGCCAAAGAGTATCCAACCTCATAGAACTGTCATTGGCTACAGCCCTCTGCCTAATCCCACTGGAGATTTTCTACTTTCATTGCAGCGACTAAGTCTAAAAAGGATAATCCTTCACTGTTGCTTTGCCCCATGGCCATCCGATGATGACGCTCCCTCCTCGGACACTCCTGCAGGTTTTTCCAACTGAACTTATACCTTCACAGACATTTTCTTTAAAAAAACTTCTAAGTATGAAGGTAATCGCTGACTTGGCCCAATCCCTGACCTGGCCCAATCCACTTAACATTTGATATGTACAGATGATCGGTTGGTGGTTTTGTTCATAGGGAAACGGCGCCACAGGGTATTTCCCTGGTATGTATATTTCAATATCCTCTATCTGTACGGTGCTAAAAGGTGAAGAGAACCACCTGCCTCCCCAAACTCTGCGGCCTGAGCTGCAAATATAACATTAACAAGGATCCCTAGCACACGTAAAAGTTTTCATCAGCACAATAAATGACAGTAGTAACTTCGTATGGCAACACAAATATATAGATAATGGTCAAAAGAGATTTCTTCATTCTTTTATCCTTTGTGTAGACCTTCTCACGTGTGAGTTCTGTGACAGATCGATAGCCAACACGTGTTTTGTCGCTTCTGTTACATATACGTGCAACTTTTTCAAGGCTGTACGAGAGATAAACATAGTCACTATTGTTCAATCTCTGACATGTACATGGCTCTTAAAGAGCCATGGTCGCTAATTGGACCCTACCACATTCATTTCCCCATGGTGGAGGACCATGACGATTTGGATGTAGACTTGTTAGTAGCATGGGAACAAGAGTTAACCAACAACTCGAACAAACTAATGGCAATACTCATAGAAAACTGTGATCAGAAAGCTGCTAGGTTCCAAACAGAAATAGAAGCTTTGGAAATTGAAATAAAATCCTTAAATCTACCTGAGGCTCCAGACAAAAATTACAGAATTTTAAATGATGTGTTGAAACATCATTTAGCGGAGATCAAACAGAGAAAGACAAAAAAGCTAAGGAGGGATGAATATGACTACCTCAATGGCAGAATCTTTACATTCACCATAAAATATGATGAGCTAGTGACTAAGGATAATCAGAATAAGGCTGAGGAGGACCCCTCACTCAGTTCTAGCTCAACGTCCATAGACACACCAGCTACTAGTGGTGGAGATTCGGAGAGAGGGGAAGGATCAACTGATACTGTGACAACCGTTTTTTAAAGGAGGAACAACCTATCAAGGGAGGAACAGGGAACAGAACAGGCATATAACATCAGGCCAAAGACAAGAAGGGCAAAAAGAGGGGGGAACAGGGGGAGAAAGGGCCGGGATGAGAATGAGATCCTGGAACCAGAAGAAATAGATGACGTAAATGCATTGAATCTGTCTGCCAAATGTTTATCCACTAATGACCTCTCACTGTTGAAAAAAGGTTTAGGCTTTTGTCCTAGTAATGATGGTGACATATGTGAACTAAAATATGATATTTTTAAGTTCGTCAGACGTATACAGATTAACAAGCATTTTCTAATGTACAATGAAATGAATAAAGCATCTACAATACCGCAATACTCACATTAATTAAGTGAAATTACTATTCAAGACATTATGGACACTAGACTGTTAATGTCGTTAAGATGAAGTTGTGAGTACTGAAATTGTTATGAGGGACTTTAATGTGATTAGTGATATACCTGTACCCAGTGGTTTAAAAGAGAGGTCTAAATGGACACCAACACTGTACGCAGGAAATAACATCGATATATCCCATAAGCTAGTATTAGCTTATTTGGACAAACATAATCCCAAGACACGATGGGTGAGGAAAGGGTTTGACAACTTATCATGAGGGGAAAGTCTATCACTCAACAATCTAATGAAATATTTTAGCCTCACTATCAAAGAGGCAGACAAGGGGGGGAACATCATAGTCATGACCAGCACAGACAACGATGCAGAGATACTCTCCCAATTGAGTGATACAGATTGTTATGAACTACTCCCAGATAATCCTATTTGTAAATTGACAGAGTATATCAACAGACATCTAAAACAGTGGCATGGTATAGGTCTACTTGATGATGAGAAAATGAGTTACTTGAAGGTAGACCGACCATGATAACCATGTATTTACACGCTCCCTAAGGCACACAAAAACCTCCCATTCCAACCCGGGAAACCCATCATATCGGGCAACGAAGGCCCTACAGAGAGACGTTCAGAATACGTGGACATATTTTTGAAACCCTTGGTGAATAATTTACCATAGTTTATTCGCGACACCAAGCATGTTCTGGGTACTTTATCCGATCTGACATGGGATGAGAATTTGAGCCTAGTCACTCTGCACATCACAGCTCTATATACGAGCATTAAGAGGGAATGTGGACTCAAGGCTATTAGCAAGATCCTTAGTGCTAGGTCAGCCAGTACGTGGGAGCCCAAGGAAATGGTTATCAATATGATAAAATTGATCTTAGACAACAACGTTTTCCTTTTCAAAGACAAATGGTACAGGCAGAAGCAAGGCGTTGCCATGAGCTCCAGATTTTCACCTTCGTATGCCAACCTTTTTATGGGTTGGCTGGAGGAGGTGTGGATCTGGAGCACCAACAGGATGCAAGGGAACGACTCAATCTTATTTTGGGGTTGATATATTGATGATTGCCTGATGGTATGGACTGGTGATAACGAAAAACTAGAAGAATTTGTAAAACATCTTAATAACAACGACTATAATATCATGTTCACTCATGAGCACAGCAGAGAGAAAATCACTTTTCTTGACACAGAAATTTACATATCAGAAGGCGATTTCATGTAATTGGATATTACATGTGTTCAGTGCTCACCCCTATCACAAAATCAGGGCAATCCCATATGGAGAGCTCATCAGGGCAAGGTGTAATTGTAGCTTTGATCGTGAGTTTGAAAAATGTGCAGATACCATGGTGGCACGCCGCAAAAGGACAGGATATGACAGACATCTCTTAGATAAAGCAAAATCTAAGATAAGCAAAATCAAAACACAGGACACCATAAAGGAACGAACTGAGCAAAACAAGAAAATACAAGACAAAATCAGAATGGTAACAAAGCATAATGCATTGTTGAGAATTCTTGTCGGAAGTCTGAACAGACATTGGCATATATTGAGGGGCGACATATCCTTGGGCAAGTTTATCAACTATATATATATATAAACATATTTAAACTTTACAGAAACATGTAGTCACTGGATGATGTCATCAGTGATGTCTTTTGAGATGTCATCAGTGATGTCACTGAACATGTTATGAATGATGTAATATGTGAAGTCATCAGCAGTGCATTGCGGGGCCATGAATTATAGTTAGCTCAACTAACTATAACGGGCGAATTTCTCTGGTTTTGTACTAGTGAAATGTCCAACTAACTATAACGTCCCTGAAACCTATGGTTTTTTCAGTGAATTTGTACGGTTTTTAAAAGCTAATTTCTTACTATTACATTCCTAAAATCTATGTTTTTTTCAGTGAATTTCAAAGGTTTTGTAAATTATCATTTCTAACTATAACGTCCCTGAAACCTATGGTTTTTTCATTGAATTTCAAAGGTTTTTTAAATGATCATTTCTATCTATAACATCCCTGAAACTTGTGTTTTTTTCAGTGAAATGCTAATTTCTAACTACATCTAGATAGGTAAACATGTGCAGAAAGAAAAGGAAAGGCGCAGAAAGAAGCAAGAGAAGTGCAGAAAGAAGCAATAAAAGTACAGAAAAAGGCAGGAAAAGTTAAGAAAAAGGCAAGAGAGGTGCAAACAGACGACAAAAGGTACAGAAAGAAGCAGGAGAAGTGATGAAAGAGGCAAGAAGGCTACAGAAAGAAGCAAGAGAAGTACAAGAAGAAGCAAGAGAGGCACAGAAAGAAGCAAGAGAGTTGCAAAAAGAAGAGAGTGAGGTGCAGAAAGAGCAAGTAAGGTGCAGAAAGAGGCAAATGAGGTGCAGAAATAGGCAAGAGAGGTCCAAAAAGAGGAAGAAAGGTTTAGAAAGAGGCAAGAAAATACAGAAAAAGGAAGAAAGGTGCAGAAAGAAGCAAGAGAAGTGCAGAATGAAACAAGAGAGGTGCAGAAAGAAGCATGAGAGGTACAGAAAGAAGAGAATGAGGTGCAACAAGAGGCAAGAGAGGTGCAGAAAGAGGCAAGAGAAGTGCAGAAAAAGGCAAGAGAGGTGCAGAAAGAGGCAAGAGTGGCGTAGAAAGCCAAGAGAGGTACAGATAGAGGCAAGAGAGGTGAAGAAAGAGGCAGGAGAGGTACAGAAAGAGGCAAGAGAGGTACAGAAAGAGGCAAAAGAGGTATAGAAAGAGAGAAGATTGGTGCAGAAAGAGGCAAGAGATGTCCAGAAAGAGGTAAGAGGTGTAGAAAGAGTCAAGAGAGGTACAGAAAGAAGAAGAAAGGTACAGAAAGAAGCAAGTGAACTGCAGAGAGAGGCAAGAGAAGAGCAAAAATAGTAAAGAGAGGTGCATAAAGAGACAAGAGAGGTACAGAAAGAGGAAGTAAAGTTCAGAAAGAGGGAAGAGAGGTACAGAAAGAGGCAAAAGAGGTACAGAAAGAGGCAAGAGAATTACAGAAAGAAGCAAGAGAGGTACAGAAAGAGGATAGTGTGCTGCAGAAAGAGGCAAGAGAAGTGCAGAAAGAGGAGGGGTGCATAAAGAGGCAACAGAGGTGCATAAAGAGGCAAGACAGGTGCAGAAAGTTGCAAGAGAGGTATAGAAAGAGGCAAGAGATGTGCAGAAAGAGGCAAAAGATGTGCAGAGACATGCAAAAGAGGTGCAAAAGAGGCAAGAGAGGTGCAGAAAGATGCATGAGAGGTGCAGAAAGAGGGAAGAGAGGTGCAGAGAGAGGCAATAGAGGTGCAGAAAGAAGAGAGTGAGCTGCAGAAAGAGTCAAGAGAGGTGCAGAAAGAGGGAAGAGAGGTGTAGAGAGAGGTAATAGAGGTGCAGAAAGAAGAGAGTGTGCTGCAGAAAGAGGCAAGAGAAGTGCAGAAAGAAGAGGGGTGCATAAAGAGGCAAGAGAGGTGCAGAAAGATGCAAGAGAGGTATAGAAAGAGGCAAGAGTGGTGAAGAAAGAGGCAAGAGATGTGCAGAAAGAGACAAGATATGTGCAGAGAGATGCAAAAGAGGTGCAAAAGAGGCAAGAGAGGTATAGATAGAAGAGATTGAGCTACAGAATGAGGGAAGACAGGTGCAGAAAGAGGCAAGAGAAAGTGCAGAAAGAAGAGAGAGAGTGAGCTGCAGAAAGAGGCAAGAGAGGTGCATAAATTGACAAGAGACAACTAGATTGCTAACATTCTATATTTATTACAAAAGTGTGGCATGCCTGACGTCATCTTGATGTAATCAAAACTGTAATACCTAAAGCATTTCCTTTAGTAATTATAGAAATGAGAGGGTCTTATTTGGATAGAAATTATGGTTAGTGCTCTAAAATACTAAAACAAAGACATATTTTCTGAGTTTTCAAATAGCGACAAAGCACTTTTAAATTATTTGTTATCTTTATGTTATTTAATCCAGTTGACCACTTTTTTAATGTTTTTTATTTTATTTTGAACATAGCATATAAACATTTAATGATACTTCTTCCATAAATTAAACCAATTAATTACAGGAATCAAGACACATGCTATACAAAATGAAAATATTGGGCATAGAATACTCTTAAAAATTGCACATCACATCGAGCTAATAACTTTCCATTATTTCCATTCTTTCCATATTCTATTTACTTTGACCATAGAACCAAGTCTCCCTGCATACATGGTTTCCCAATCAAAAATGTTATTCATTTTATGTATCCATTGATAGAGGGATGGGACTATTTCTGATTTCCAATTTGCCAAACATTCAACTTTGTTAGTTGTTATGGTCCAATAGAAGACTCAACAGAGTCACTACAGTCAGTATACGACTTTGTCTCTGCTCAAATAGGATATCTTGTAATTAGAGGAGACTTTAATTTGTTAATTAATCCAGCTAGTGACTCGTCACTACCCCAGAAATCTCTGTCTAAACCTAAATCTATTAGGCTATGTAGAGATCTACTATGTGATTTGAGGCTGGCTGATTGCTGGTGCGATGAATTCCCCAATGAGAAGAAGTACACTTGCCAATCAAAGAGAAATCACTCGTCCTCACAAATTGATTTTTTTCTTGTCTCATACGCTCTTTTAAGTACCAAATCAGAGTTCATTGAAAATTCTTTTTCTGACCATGCATTAATCTTGGTTCAATTTTCAATTCAAACTCAAGCCCAAACTGAGTTTAGATGGTCATTAGATAAGTCTCTTCTAGTTGACAAGAATTGGGTGGCAAATGTACGTTCACTTTTAGTGGCTTTGAAGGCTTTGTTTCGAGGGGAAGCAATTAATTATACTGGATACAAGAGAAGCAAAGAGAAGGAAGAAAAGCTGCAGCTCGAGAATCAGTTTACTAGATTGACGGCCCAATATTTAGCAGCACCCTCCAGGGAAAATAAAATTAAGCTCTCTCTGTCTAAGTATAATCTACAAGAATTGTTTGTCTCCAAAGAAATTCTAGCACATGACGCAGTTTTACAGAAAAGGTATGAGAAGAATCAGCATATAGGCAAATATTTAGCATGGTCAGTAAAACGAAAGGGTAATTAAAATACTATTAAATTCATAAAGGACCCAGTTACTGGTAGATCTACTTCCCATCCTCAGGAAATTTCTGCCATTTTTTTGGATCACTATAAGAAGCTCTTCTCTGATCCTTACAATAGCTCAGTAGAGGCAGCAGATACCTGGATTAATGGTATTAATTGCCCTTCATTGTTGATGGAGCAGGTAAAGTAAAATTTTGTATACCTCCTCTATTTTGCATGACATTTAATTACATATTTATTCCAAATATTAACTGGTACTAATTTGTGTAAAGTGGTATGACTAACCAACAATTGCACCTTAATAAACACAAGATACATGTGGGACTAAAATGCTAATTGCATTGCAAATAATTAAATGATTAACTGTGGTACGCAAACTAACTTTAGGATGTGTTGAAATAGAGAATTGCATGATTCATGTTGCTTTTGTGATGGTTTGTGCTTCCAGTGCTGCAGAATGGTGAGTATTATTGCTTTAAATGTTGCTACAAGCTAGGAAAATACTAATATATATTAGGATTAGTGCGGGTTTAAACATTAGTATCTTCATATCCATATATTAGTTACTGTTATATTTGTTTTTACTTAAGTTGGCATTCGGGCCTACTAGGCCGCACTACTTTAAATGGAGTTTGGAAGTGGCCACCGTCATGTGAGCGCGATGTCTACTGCGCAGACTCGGATGGCTCTCAAGATCTCCAAGTGACCTCCGACGAGAACAGATATGTTCCTTGTCAAGGATAGGTTCATGGAGGACTGCCAAGATAAAGGCTAGTGTGAATGACAGAGGGGAAAATGAAAGACCTGTACAAGAAAGCTTACATGTTGTTACTTTGTAACTTTTGCCTGTGAAACTACCAAATGAATACAATTGAGAAATGTCATGCCCGGTCTCATGGGAAACAGGCAAACCTGGGAAAATTCAAGAGACTTACTAAATTCAGAGGATTTAGCCAATCAGAACACTTTCTATCCCTAAATCGTTGCGTATTGTCCTAAAAGTAAGGAGGAAAAGAGTATAAAAGAAAGGGATTTAGAAGAGGGGGCATCAGCTGCAGTTGGTGTGGAGAGTGATTTGCTGGGTTGTTGGTTCGTTGGATCGATCGCCCGGTCCTTTGGCTGAATTGTGGAGACTGCATCGTGCTGAAGGAGATTTCCTGGATTTACCTGGGTTTCTTGATTATAAAAGGACGATTCCATCTGAAGGGATTTGATTATTGCTGTGGGTTTTTCTGAAAGTGGTCGCCAATGTCACAATTTAGGTAAATATAAATGTTATGTCAATTTATGTTAAAGGTCAAAGATTGGAAATCGCTCAATAGGAATACGATTTGAACTGTAATCCTGAATATGCCAAAACAGAGTCACCTAATTAGATAAACTAAATTTTGATTAATAAGAAACGAGTTTGTGATTCTTTAATAAGGTATTGAAAGTTAACCGAATGGTTCAGAAGCTTTAAATGTGTTTTAGCTGGTTCTAAATCACCATCAACCAGTCCAACTAATTGGTCCATCCACCAAGTGGTGGAGTGCCTTGATGTTAAAGTTTGGATTCTATAGGTACAGAGGTATATAATGTATATAATGTAAAGGAATTACTCCCGGTAGGTAACAAGGTACCTCCTCATTTCCAGCGCTTCTTTCCCTCCTGTGTGCAGACTAGTGTGAGACGGATGAGTGTTGGTGTTATGGGCCCCACCAATGAATGTATGTATGAATGAGTGAGCTAGTGTGGTGACAAGTCTGTGGCATAGGGAGGATATGTAAATTTGATGTTTTCCGATGGAGCAGTTTTCTGGTAGCAGAGTTATGGTTATTTTGGCTAGTTTGGTGATTAGTAAGGGGTTTTATTGCATTGGTTTGGTGATTATTGATTTGTGTTCTAACACCTTATGTTGAGTTGTGTTGCGTTTTATGTTGTCAATTGGTTTGAAGACTTCTGGGACGTAGGAAGTTGGTTGCCTTGTATGTAGACGGGGAAATGTGTGGCAAGTGAAGTCGCACAGTGCATTGTCTGGTTGCCCTGTATGTACACGGGGAAATGTGTGGCAAGTGAAGTCGCACAATGCATTGTCTGGTTTCGAGTTGATAACATCATCGTGTGTAATCGGTAGGGACATTTTCAGTGTGAATGTGCGTGAGTGAAATAGCAACACGTTCTCTCGTGAAACTCTGGCCTTAATTCTCAGGAGCATCATAGTCTCCACATGTGTTTTATCCCCAGAGAAACGGTAAGCCTTTTTGCTTGTTAGAAGGGTAAGGTAGAGGGAAGTGCTACTTTATCGGGGAAACAGAATAATTCTGTGGTAGGGTAGAGGTAAGCGCTGCCTACTGGAAATACAGAATTCTTGTGTTAATGAACAAAACTATCTCTTTGGTTTAGCGAAACAGGCAATGGTGATGCTTTTATGTTGTTAATAACAGATTTTGATTAAAGAAAACGTAAGAAAAGTTTGCTGATAACATTTGTAAAGGAGGGTTCAGCAGAAGCAGGAGTAGCAAGAAACGCTGACTTCAGAAAGACCGCGCTGGGATTGGCCAGTCGTAGAGAGATAAAGCTTTCACGTATTGGTGCGTTGGTGTGAGCCGCGCTAGGAGTGGAGAATTTGCCAGTGTGACGTAGACGCCCCAGATTGGTGTGTTAGTGTGAGTCGCGCTGGGATTGGAGAACTTCAGAAGTGACTTAGAAGCACAGGATTGGTGCGTTAGTGTGAGTCGCACTGGGATTGGAGAGCATACGGAATAGTAGCAAGGGAAGTGATTTGAAAAGTCTAGTGATACAGAACTAGGAAAAAAAAATGATGTACTACGATCCACCTGAGAAAGAGAAAAAAGCATGGTTTGGGATAATTAAAAGCCTATTTCAAAAGGATAAGCCGATTGTGACTAGGGAAGGACAGATACTTCCTCCACCGAAATCGCCTGCATCTTTTATAGTAGCGAAGTATGGGTACCATACATGTATTTGGCTAGAGAATTGGGCAAAGTATACAAAAGAGGATGGAGTTCTAGCGTTTCCAGAAAGTGGTTCATTTAGTTTAGCGGTATTAAGAAACCTGAGAGAAAGAATGATGAAGTTAGAACCGAGACCTAGACCTACTCAGTTCGAGGCTTTGACGGAGTGGGAAGAACAGATGTATGAAAGGGAACGACATTGGAGTGGAAGAAGGTATAATTACATGTTTAGTAGACAGTGTGGGCAGGAAAGTCATGAGGACCGGATGAGAATATGGTGGAATGCAAACATGACGCAAGGTATGTTTCCTTTGAGAAATACTGAAGAGACAAGTGGAAGAAAGTGTACAGAAAAGAGAAACAATACAGGGTCAGAAGGGTATAAATATGGTGTGAATGAATCGGAGGATGAAGTGCTAGAGGACATGTTTTATAAAAATCATCCTCCGTGTCAACCAAATTCTACGTTGCTGATGCCGAGTGCGCCGGTGAAATAAACCATTCTAAATAAAAATCTTGAGCAAACGCCACCTGATTTAGGGAAAAATAATCCATTTAGAGACTCTGAAATGTCACAACCTGTTAGGACTGGAAATGAAAATTCGGTTGAACTAGCTAGAACTACTCTGGAATTAACTGAGAAAATTAGAGAATTAACCAAAAATATGGAAGCAGTAACTGTACCTGTAACTATAGTATAGGGCCGGTGATGCCTGTCTTTGATAAACAGAAAGATAGTGAGCATTGTTTAACAGTACCCTACCATAGTAGTAAACTAAACAAGACAGAAAGAAGTGGAGCTGGAGGTAATGCATGGAAAAATATGGCAGGAACACCAGGTTTAAGTACTCCTAAAAATGTGACTGTAAATTAAAGTCCTGCAAGTAAGACACTGATGACAACAGAATCGGCAACAGAAACCCCAGACAGAAATACAGAGAGAATAAGAAGTGAAACAATCCCTGTAGGTCCCACTTCTGAAGAATTAAGTGATTGGTTAAGGAGTTTAAAGCGAAAAGATACAGAACCTCAACCTTTAGATGTGGCAAAATTAAAAGTAACCTTGGAAGAATTAATAGTAGGGACTATTCCAACGGAAAAAATTAAAAGCATTTCAGGACGAGGAGATAATGTTTCTCTGTAAAAGTATAAGTTGGAGAGCGAGGAGTTTGCATGAGAAATTGGAAGAGACAGCGAGTGAAATCGGCACTGACTTTGAGAAAATAAGATCATTGCAGAAACCATATAGAGTAGATTTTTCTGAAAAGTATATTGAAAATCTGAAAACTGCAGGGAGATTGACTCAAATTAAAGAACTAATTACCTTGTTAAGGAAATGGGGTGATGTAGATAGATGGAAAAGTAGATGGTTTCGAAAGAGAGAGGATACGACAGATAAGACTTTTTCAGCATTTCCGGTAAGAAGCCAGTAGTAACTGAATGTCCCATGAGGGAGATCCCAGGACGGGGTTATGTACATGTTCCCTGGACTAGGCAGGACATTTTGTAATTTACCAATGATTTCCCGAGGTTAAGAGAAAAATCAGTTGAGTGGTACCAACAGGTAGAAAGGTTTGTTAAATTGTTGAAAGTGTTGTGGATAGATCTGAATGGTCTTTTTGATATAATTGTACCTGCAGATTTATGAGCAGAATATAAAATTACAATAGATTGGCCAACTCAAGAGTACCCTAGGGATCCTAAAACGGGAACCCCTGATCTGGAGGGAATGAGGAAATATGAACAGGTAATTACTTGTTTGAAAAACAAAGTGCCGCCAAAGGAAACTGATTGGATAAAAATTGATAGAACTCACCAAGAGGTTAAAGAATCTGTTCACGCTTATTATAAAAGGTTACTGTTAGCTTTTAAGCAATACAGTAGTGATGAGAAATTGGGCGGGAAGGATTTAAGTCATTTTGTATATCGATTTGTTTATGGTTTAAGACCTGAGGTAAGCGAAATGATCAAACAACATACAGTGGATTGGCAGAATAAAAAGATAGATGAAGTGTTACCACATGCAAAATATTTTAGTGATGAAATCGAAGCCAAACAGCGCAAACTGAAAGAGAAGGTGATGTGGGCAAGAGTTAAGGTAGCGGAGAGACAAGAAGCCCTGCTGATTGAGCAAGCTAATGGCATGGGCCAAGTCAGACAAAAACCTAATATTGGAAAGGGAAAGGTACAAATCAGCTTAGAGGAAGCAAAAAAGAAATGGCCATGTCATAGTTGTGGAAAATTAGGGCATTGGGAATCCGAGTGTAAATTGCCCCCGAGTGCTAATGGTGATAATGCATCATTGAATCCACAGGTGCAGAATGAGGTGATTTGTCAACCGCTGTGACAGCAGCAGGTTGGTACCCAACAGTGTCAGGTGCCAAAGCCACCTTTTCCACAGAGCGTAAATCCTCAGAGGCACAGTAATGAGATAGGATTCTACACCGAGGAAAAGGTAACAAAGCTACCGCGCACTAGTGCTGTTTCGCAGTATTGGCTGCAGCGCGATGAGAGTGAGTCACAAGAGAGTTATTGACGGTGCCTAGGAGAGGAAGAGGAGTGCGTACTTGGCGCAACTCTAGAGGTAGACCAGACAGGACCCTTTGTGGATGAAAAGGTAAATGATGAAAATATTGCTTTCCTAGTAGATACTGGTGCTACTAGTTCAACTGTTAGAACAGCTGACGTTAAAAACCTTCCTCTCTCTGGTGACACAATCGAAGTAGTTGGAGTCTCAAATAGACAGATAAAAACGTGCTAAAATTAAAATAGGGAAATTCACCGACATGCATCGATTTGTCGTGTGTGACACTAGCCCCATGAATTTGTTAGGGAGAGATTTGTTGTGCAAAATGAATTGCACGATCTTCTGTACCCCTGATGGCATAGCTTTTGAAACTCCTGATGAGGATGCACTGTATATAATGACAGTGGCAAATTCAGAACCTGAAACTACTGAGGCATTTGTTGTATTTGATCCGGAGGAATTGCCTCAGGAATTGAAGAAAACAGTGAAACCCGAGGTGTGGGATTTCACAGGAGAAGATATGGGATTGATGAACAGAGTAGATCCTGTGAAAATAACTGTAAAAAGAGTAGGCTACCCGAATATTCCCCAGTACAAATTGACACCAGAAATAATTGCAGGAGTGATGCCTGTAATAGACAAAATGATTGAACAGGGAATTTTGAGAGAAATAATGAGTAGTCCATGTAATTCTCCGACCATGGGTTTCAGGATAGTACAAGATTTGAGAAAAGTGAATAAAATTGTTGTGCCCTGCTGTCCCATTGTACCGCATCCTTCGGTAATCCTATTTCAGGCGGCCGCGCATGCGCATTTCTCGGGAGAAATGTTCATGCGCCGGTGCCCGCGCATGCGCATTCGTGAGGAGGAAGCTATCCCGGAAACATCAGATGGAGCCCCGGGACGCGGCAGCTCAGGTAAGTCATTTTTTCTTGATATAATGATTATAGTAATTGTAAAATGAGGGCGGGAGGGAGGCAGGTGGCGGCCAACTCTGCTCCGCCGCGGGGTGTGCGTAGTATGCCCCTGCTATGCCTACTTTGCGTAGCGCGAAGTGGGCAGTTCTACGCACACTCCGTGGACGGAGCAGAGCAACGCGCCCACCCTTAATAAAGAGGAGATGAAGGCTTTTAGACAACTGAGAGAGAGCTTGTGTGAAGCACCAGCTCTTGGAATGCCTGATTACGAAAAGGAATTCGAGCTATATTGTAGCAAGAGAGATGGATGTGCACTCTCTGTGTTAGTACAATGGCATGGAAAATTAAGATGACAGATTGCATACTTTTCAGCTGTACTAGATCCTGTAGCCGTAGCTTTGTCTGGTTGTTTGTTTGAAAGCAGTGTCTGCTACCTGTAAGAGTTTGGAGCAGAGTGAAGGAATTGTGAAGGGGTATCCTGTGAGAGTGTTTGTTCTCCATGATGTTGTCTTTTGACAAGAAGCCACACACAATTTATGACGCATAGTCATCAGACTAAATATGAAATGATCATTCTGGGTGCTACAAAGGTGAGCCTTGTAAGGTGCCTTAATGTAAATCCATCAACATTGCTACCTCATGCTGTGAATGTTGAAGTGAAGGATGATGTGGATCATGACTGTTTGGAAGTGCTTGATTTTTGCACTAAGCCGCGTCTGGATATAAAAGATGTGCCGATGAAAGAAAGTGATTATGTGATGTTTGTGGATGGGTCATGTCTGAGAACTGAAGAGGGAATTCTGAGTGCTGCATATGCAGTATGTACTGTAGCGGCTGTGTTGGAAGCATCTTGCCTGAAAGGAGTAAAATCAGCTCAGGTTGCTGAATTGTTTGCACTGAACAGAGCATGCGAGTAGGGAAAAAACCTGCGAGTCACTGTGGTTACCAATAGTCAGTATGGATTTGGAGTGGTACATGATTTTGGACAGATTTGGTCTCAAAGAGGGTTCTTGACGTCGAATGGAACTCCCATCAGAAATGCTGAAGTGGTTGGAAAATTGCTTGAGGCGATACAGCTTCCTAAGCAAATTGCAGTTGTAAAATGTGTAGCCCATTCCAAGGGTACAGACGTGTCAGCGGGCAACGAATTTGCGAATTACATAGCGCAGTATTGTGCGCGGAACCAAAATTCCTTGAATCGGAATCGGGAAAAGGAAATGAACTCATGTCCCTTGCTTTTTACTAATACTGTGAGTACCTGGGATGAGGTGAGGCAGTTACCGGAAGAGGCAAGAGAAGAGGAAAAGAAACAGTGGATGAAATCAGGATGTGCACCACGTTAGGTAGACAAGGTTTGGGTTTATCGTGATGGAAGACCAGTAATGCCTGATAGCATGATCTCTACCATGGCACGGATGTACCATGGACAGGCACCTATAGGTAGGGATGCCATGATTAGACTTTTCAAACAGAGCTGGTATAACGCCAAGTTCCGGCTTGTAGCTGAGAGCCTTTGTCAAATATGCCTGATATGTCAGCAATATAATCCAGGTAGAAATACAGTGGTGAGTTTGGGAACTATAGGACGGGATGGAGGTCCTTTCACCAGAATGCGGTTTGATTTTATTGAAATGCCCACATGTAATCGGCTAAGATATGTCTTAGTAATTGTCTGCCTGTTTTCACGTTGGGTGGAAGCTTACCCGACCAGAAGGAGCGATGGAGTTACTGTAGCAAAACTCCTATTGTGAGAGTTCATTCCTAGATTTGGTTTCCCAGTAATGATTGAATCAGATAGAGGAAAGCATTTTCAGAATTAAATTATAAAATTGATTTGTGAAGCATTGAATGTACAACAAAAACTACATTGTGCCTATCGCCCAGAGGCTTCTGGACTAGTGGAACAAATGAATGGCACCATTAAAAACAGATTGGGAAAAATGTGTTTGGCCACAGGTCTAAAATGGCCAGATGTCCTGCCTCTGGTCCTCATGACTACTAGGTCGATTCCTGATAGGAACACTGGCCTGAGCCCTCATGAAATTATAATGGGTAGAGTAATGAGACATGTTTTCATTCCTGTCAACAAACTACTGCCTATATCTGAGGACTTCGTTTTGGATTATTGCAAAGGGGTCGGCTGATACCGTTCATTCTGTGTTTCATCAGGTTGGACCAGATGCAACCACCATTGAAAAGAAGCCAGCTCATGATTTGAGTCCTGGAGACTGTGTATGAATCAAAGTTCATAGAAGGAGAAATTGTCTGGTCCCACGCTGGGGGAAACCACGTCAAGTGATTCTGACCACGACGACTGCTGTGAAGTGAGCCAAGGTAAAGAATTGGGTTCATGCTAGTCATACTCTTCAAATCCCTGGTCCTATAAATATACCTGAAGAAGAGTATTTGGAAGAGTCTGATACCAGTTCTGAATCAGAATCAGAAGAAATAAGAACAAGACAAACCCCAAGAATGGGAGAAGCAGAGTTGAGCCAAGTTGCGGATCCAGAGAACATACCACTGAGGAGACGACTGGAAATTTCCGACACTAGCTCCGATTCAGAGTCTGAACAGGTAGGAATACAAGAAAGGATAAAAGAAAATATTGAAGAAACTGAACAAGAAATTCTTGATAAAGAAGCACCAAGTGCAAGCACGAGAGAAATTCTGACTTAAATAATAGAAATAAAAGGTGAGGAATTAGATGCAGACCGAGAGGGTAAGATTTTTGCGGAAGACCCCCTAGGAGGTGTAGGGACAACACCCATTCAGGTAGAAGAAGGGACAGTTAGTCTGCAGGAAGATTGCATTGAAGAAACACGAGGAGGGAAAAACGTAGATAGTGAACCTGAGGTCCTGAGAATAAAATCCAAAGAAAGTAGAAGTCAAACTGATACAGAATCTGAAAAAAGTGAAGGAGAAGGCCAAGGAGGACATATCTTGAGGAAAAGAGCTTGGAAAACAGAGCGAGGTGAGAAGGGGAACAGGTTGAAAAGACCATCAAAAGAGGAAATTTGGCCTAATAAACTTAAAAGATTGAGATACCGACTAACGAAAGTAAAATCTTCTGATGCTGAACAAGTGAATGAAGTGTCTCATCAAAAGAAATCAGAAGACACTGATCAGGCACACTTGAAAAGAGTAAAGAGAATAAAGAAACCCAACCAGAAGTACAAGTCACCAAAGTGGACGTATGTGGCACTTCCTTATATACAAGAGGAAGCAGACAGCCAAGGAATTCTAGGAGTGACTGTACCGGAAGTGGTTGAAGAAGAAGAAGATTCGGGAATCCTGAGAGTAATCTTATCTGATATCAGAGAAGAGACGGATGATCAGGAAGTTCTGAACCAAGATTGTGAAAACAGAGACAAAGACGATCCATGCCCGGATTGAAGTGTCAAAGAAAGACACAGGGAATTTAAAACACTGGACAAGACATGTAACTGAAAGAACCAAGTAGGCACCCAAAGCCTTAGAAGGTAGAAAACCTACATGGTTTTCTACCTTCTCCGAAGATCGTGTAAAATGTGTTTTTGTTGTACAGGATTACTAATGCTTCTATGGATCATATTAGCAATAACGATTTCATTTAGGTTGGCATTTGCAAGAGTAGAAAACCACACTGAGAACAGGACTAATAGAGAAGAGGTTTATGATACTCATGTTACTAAACTGGTAGATAGAACAGATTTCCATAAGGATAGGTCTATAAATGATTTTTCTAATATTGTTTTTTCAAAGTTACTGTACGAATATGTAAAGACTATGGAAGTTAGAGATTGTTATGTTTGTATGCAGTTACCTGCATCGGTGTCAGAAGGTGTCACCTATCATCACCTTCCTTTGACATATGGGATAACTTGTAGTGTATTAGCAAGTTTATTCTATAGAACAAGGAAATTAGAATATTATTATACTGATGTAGATAATGTTTTCTCACAGATACCTGTAGTTCCTGAACTAAATAAGGTGATTCCTGGTAGAATTTTAGGTGAATTTTTCTTAGAAAGTAGAGAATTACCTTTAGAAGAAGTATTTAAGAATAATCTTACTTGTAGTTTGAGAAAAGAAGAAAAAACTTTCTTGAACATGGTAGAGGAGAGGAGAATTAAGATGCAAAGAAAAGTGTCAGGGGAAAAGATGGAAACAACATTTTGGGATGCTGAAAAGGAAAACCATTTAAAGGGAGAAACAAATCCTGCAATGGCTTTGGATTTGCCTCAGAAAGGGAAAGTGTGCATCAGTAGAGCTAACACTGTGTATGATAATTACTTTGTAGGTGCAAGTGAATGTCATGATTTATATAAAATCATGGGAGGATGGGGATTTAAAGGAGGAAATGATCCGGTATTCCCTGGAATATATTACATCTGTGGGAACAGGGCTTATTATAGGTTACCGGACCACTGGTATGGTACATGCTACCTAGGCCTGGTCTTCCCAAAAATATTTCATATGGGAAGGGGAGAGGACGGTTTGCACGAAATAGGTAGACAACTAACACATAGAAGGAGGGAGAGTTAATCAGAAATTGTAGGGGATATGTTTGGAGCACTGATACCAGCCGTTGGAATATCTCTGAATGCACATAAAATTAGAACATTGTCCACAGTTGTGGATCGCTTATCGTCAAGCACAGCTGGAGGGTTCTTAATGGTAAATACCGAAATGGTTGCCATGAGAGCCATGATTATGCAAAATCGACTTGCCCTTGATAATATATTAGCCAAACAGGGAGGAGTCTGTGGAATGCTGAAGGTACAACATTGCTGTACTTATAATCCTAAAGAAATACATTAAGAATATAACTGATTTGCATGAGGAAATTGTTCCATTGGAGGTTGAAAGTGTTTGGGAGAAGCTTGGTAAACGTTTTTCTACTATAAAGGGTTTATTAACAAAATTAGGTAGTTCATTTGTAGGTAAAATACTAATACCAGTAACTTGTGTGGTAATACTGATACTGATCTTAAGACTAGGGTGTGTATGTATAAAAAGAAGAAAATTACAAAATAGAATAAAGAGAGAAATTGTGAAAAGAAAGGAGAAGGAAATAAGAGAAAGAGAAGTAGGAGATATAGAGCTAGAAGTATGGAAAGAAAACATGTGCAAGAAAACAAGCGAAGATGAGGTGGGAGAAACTATGATGTAACGTAACAAAAAGTAAGGGAACTGAGTAATCATTTCCGTGATTTTTTTTTATTTATTGGGATTTGTGGTGATGTTAAAAATCACCAACGGGGGGATTGATGGAGCAGGTAAAGCAATATTTTGTATACATCCTCTATTTTGCATGAAATTTAATTACATAATCATTCTAAATATTAACTGGTACTAATTTGTGTAAAGTGGTATGGCTACCCAACAATTGCATCTAAATAAACATATGTTTCCTGGATTTACCTGGGTTTCTTGATTATAAAGGGACGATTCCATCTGAAGGGATTTGATTATTGCTGTGGGTTCAACGGTTCTTCTGAAGGTGATCGCCAATGTCCCAATTTATGTAAATATAAATGTTATGTCAATTTATGTTAAAGATCAAAGATTGGAAATTGCTCAATAGAAATATGATTTGAACTGTAATCCTGAATATGCCAACACAGAGTGACCTTATTAGATGAACTAAACTTTGATTAATAAGAAACGAGTTTGTGATTCTTTAATAAGGTATTGAAAGTAAACCGAAAGGTTCCGAAGCATTAAATGTGTTTTAGCTGGTTCTAAATCACCATCAACCAGTCCAACTAATTGGTCCATCGACCAAGTGGTGGAGTGCCTTGATGTTAAAGTTTGGATTCCATAGGTACAGATGTATATAATGTGTATAATCTAAAGGAATTACTCCAGATAGGTAACAAGGTACCCCCACATGTCCAGCGCTTCTTTTCCTCCTGTGTGCAGACTAGAGTGAGATGGATGAGTGTTGGTGTTATGGGCCCCAGCAATGAATGTATGTATGAATGAGCTAGTGTGGTGACGAGTCTGTGACATAGGGAGGATATGTAAATTTGACCTTTTCCGCTGGAGCAGTTTCACAGGCAAATAAAGATAGCTTAATTGCAGAAAATACAGAAGAAGAAATCCAGTTGACTACTTGATTAAATGTTACACTTAGGGGAGAGAATGTGGTGTTACTTCCAGAGCTGCAACTGGGGAACCAAGTTGGAGTATTTGCTTCAGCTCAACATTCTGTGATTCTGGTCAAATCACTTAATCTCCCCATGCCTACAACCAAAATGAGTTTGTCCTTGCATGATGTAATCAATGCTCATGTAAAACACTCCAATATCTGACCAGCCTTCACTATATAAAACTGCAAAAAAAAACAAAGGATAAAAAGTGTTTTCCAGACTTATGTCATTGGGCTATACATGGGCTACATCTGGGTGATTTTTGTACTACATTTGGGCTCCTTTTTCTCTGGTGGCCATCTTGGGAGACTTCAATTAAATTCATTAAACTTTATTCGATCTGATCTAGAAACATGGATCATAAAAGTGTACATAAAAACAGTAAATCCTCTTTCTTAATACAATACAGTGAGAATTAATTAAAAGCAGTAGGTAAAAACGGGTGTTACAAAGCCCGGTTCAGAGCAACTTCAGGTTAACAGAATAGTAAAGTTCAATGTTTCGCAAGGTCAATCTCATGTACTTGGTGCAAAATAGGCATAAGGGGTCCAAGTAAGACAAATGCTCCAATACCTGACCAGTCTGTACTATATAAAACTGCAAAAAAACAAAAAATAAAAAGCGTTTTGCACACTTCTGTCATTGGGCTATATGTGGGCTACATCTGGGTGATATTTGTGCTACATTAGGGCTCTTTTTTCTCTGGTGGCCATCTTGGGAGACTTATTTGTTATCAAGTTTCCTAATTTCCTCATTTACTTTAGTCTCCTCAGTAGGAAATGATTTCAGTTTTTTACTTTGATTCCATCAAGAAGGCATTCAGATGTGTCACACATTTGCCATAAACTGTTAGCACTCTAGTCGCTCATTAGATCACTGGAGTAAAGCTACTGCTTACCAGGGAGTTAACTGGAAGTCTACTGCTGGTATTGAAAGTGGTTGTTTCAGTCTGCATGTCAGAATTTTCTAATGAAATAGAAGAGGATTTGAGATCTCAATTAAAACATGCCCTAATTTTTCTTTCATCAGCACTAACCATAATTTCTATGGTAAAATGAACCCCCTCATTTTGTTCCTTTTTAAATGAAATGTTTTAAGTGTTACCACTTTATTCCAATCAAGATGGCTTCAGGTGTGCCATAATGTTGTCATAAGTAAGACTGTTAGTGCTCTAGTTGTTGTTTAGAACACTCTGGGAAGCTGCAGTAGAGCAGAAAGGAATCAACTGACAGGCCTCTCCTTTTGAAATATAACAGGAAGATATTTGAGATCTCACCTAAAATATGCCCTATTTTTTCTTTCTACAGCACTAACCATAATTTCTATGACAAAATGAACCCCCTCATTTTTTTCCTTTTTTAATTAAATGTTTTAAGTGTTACTAGTTTGTAGTAACTGACTCCAAGTTGGTTGTAGTATTTCAAGAGTATTTATTGAAGTACATGTCTAGATGTTCAGTCAATGACTAGCCCCACCAGGAGCAGCCAGCATGCTGCTCAGCTCTTCTCCAACTGTAGCCTCTCACTCCCAACATTCCATATTACATCATTCTGAGAAAATCTCACTGGCAGAGCATGAACCACATTGAAATCAGGATACTACATATCCTCCTTTCTTCCAAAAGGAAAACAGAAAAGAGAAAAGCAGAAGCTAAATGAATGGAAGAGAGTGTAGGATGGATTAAGCCACGCCCTATGTACAACACTAAGTTAGCATAACGGAGATAATTATTAGCAAGACTGCTTGCCGTTTCTGCTGCGCTGCACACGACACTGATGTTATGTGTTATTCATTTTAGAAATGCTGACTCGACTTTGCCTTACAGAATAACAAACTGTTGTTTAACATTCTTAACCGTGAAATGTGCCCTTGGTCTGTACATCATGCAAAGAACGAGTCTGGGTCACTAGAAGGTACAGAGTGTTGTGATTAGATTGATCGTACCACTTCTTAGACATATCATACATACAGCTGCCAATATCTGAAGGACGAGCGTCTTTAATATTGCAGAACAGTTTGGGTTTGCACACATTCGAACAGAGGAGCTGATGCATGAGAGAGCTAGCTGATCCTTTGATGTGATTCTACTAAGCTGATCCATAAGGTAGGGGGTCCCCCCTGTAAACCTAAGAGACCTTCTGATAGTCTAATAATAATAATAATGTATTAGATTATAGAGAAAGGAGTGTGGCTTTATACCACCGTCATTATTAGTATGATTGCTCCTTTCATCTTGTATGGTATTGTAATAATGCTTATGGTTCTGATCTGTACTGTTAGTCTGCTAGTGTTAGCCAAAGTACTGCATCTTAGGACGCGAGGTTTATAAAATAAACTCTTTAAACTTTACCGTGTCTGTATTATTATGTTGTGGACTAACAAATAGATACGAACAGGTATTTTGGACTCCCACCACTCCTGAGAAATATCTAAGTCGCTTGTTCTGGTTTGTCTATACAGTGGGACCGCCTAGCTAGATCTAGGCTAACAAATGGGACACTAAGCTAGTCGGATAAGGGGTTCTGGGTTCTGAGGAGAGTTTTCTGGTACACCACAATTCTCTGAGGTCCTGGTCTCCTGCGCATAGTTCTGTGCAAAAGCAGAATCCCTGCAACATGGCGCACCTAACGTTTGGTCTTAACATCTGAGACGCTTTAGTAGTACTTGAGTTTAGTCCACAACTATCCTCACTCTCGTTTCCGGAAAACAAGAGTGACGGTTTAACCTACCTAGGTTTTGACTAAAGGTTCTATCAAGCTTGAAAATTAAAAAGGTTATTATTTTTGAGCCCAAGTGCTACTGTAAATATCGTTGTTACTCTTTAGAGTGTCCTTATGGCGGTTAATATTCCCGCTCATAGTAGGGTTCCTCTGCGCGCTCATTTGCGGGCATATGGGGTACCTGATGACGGGATGGCCGTGGTCTTTGTGGTAAGTGCTGATGCCACCTACCCTTATGAGTTGTTTTACTCATGGGTGACCTTTGAGGAGGTGGATACGGACGATAATTTGTTCCACAACTATACAGTCACGCCTGTGCCTGCGGCTTATGCCCCATATAGGACACTAGAAATTCCTATTTCTGCCTGGCAGCATAAGATTTGGTTTAATGGCGCCCTCCCCCATGAGGTCGTACCGGCGAGAATGGGCCCGTTGTCCATCACAGGGGCCACTTGGCCGGTACTGGCCGGATATACTCCACACCCACGCTACCTGACGGTGGGCGTGGGTGACTTACGAACGCTACACACAGCCCTGATTACGGTCCATAGGGCTTTAGTGTAGTATGTGTCACGCACAGTTCAGGTGGGAGCACCTGCGGTTGCTGGGCACGGGGCGGATCACCATCACGCGGTGGTGATTAGCCCTGTTATGGTTAATGCGGTTGTCAGCAAGCGCCCCCTCAGTAAGGATGAATTTCCTTACTGGCTTGCGGAAAAATTTGATCAATTAGAAGCCGTGTTTCCTAACACAACACCTGTGGATAAACACAGGATACTCACCATTACTTTGCCAAAAGACCTGGTCCCTGAACTTGTTGACTGTGATAATTGGGGCAAGGTTTTTGCTGCGACCTACTCGAAGTGCTACGGCACTCCATCTATGTCTGTACTACCCTCCGTCATCAAGAACGTTCAAGAAAGTCATGGTGCGGAGGCAGCTATTGAGTTAGGATTAAGGCTTGTCGACAGTTTCGATGTGGTTTGTTCCATGGTAATGGGCAACCTCAAAGGAGATGCCATGCAGTTCCAAGTTGGTAATATGCTGGAACTTGTGGCTGATGCCGATAAACCGAGGGAATTCGCAAAAATGATTGCGAAAGCCTATAGGATGGTTGGACGTAGTGCCTTAGGCGTGAAACCCACCATCAAAATTCCTGATGTAGTGCAGCAAACTAAAGTGAGTTCGTCTACAAAAGACGAAAAGCCCAACTTTCCTAAACAAAGTTGGCGAGCCAAAAAACAAGAGAAGCAGCAACAGAAACAGGTTTCTCGTCCTGCCTCACCCGTACAGTCGTATAGTGAACGCACTTATGATTTGCGCGATCGTACACGTATAAAGTCACCTGATAGATTTCAGGTTTCTGAACAACGCTCTCCTCGTTCTTCACAGGAATCATCGACTTCGCACACTGGTGGTGGAGAGCGTGGGAGAGGACTGGGTGCTCAAGGTCGAGACCAGCCCCGCCAGGCTGACGGAAAGGGCAAGCAGGACGACGCTGCCAGACCACGTCCACCGTTTCAGAAAAAGAAAGTTGCTGCTATCTCAGCGAGATATGCCTCAGATGGTCAGGACACAGCTTCGGAACCTGACATGGGCACTAACGCTGCTAGACAGCGCGGCGGAGGTTACAGTAGTCCGGGAAGCATTGCATCCATTTCTGGAGGCGACAGCAACTGACATTTATGTGACAGTCGAAACTGCTGATACTCGCGTAGCTCCCCCAGAGAGATTATTTGAAATAGTCCTTAATATTGAGGGTGACATACAACGCAAAATTAAAGTGGTTTTTTGGGATAATCTTACCACCACATATGATATTCTTTTGACGGAAAAAGATTGGCCTCCGGCTTTCATTTTGGACGCTCCAAGGGGAGAGGAAGTTATACTTCCTTCCTTTGGGCACGCAGTGCCCACGGAAGAGTCTACTAGGTTAGCCGGGGAGTGGGCACAGGTGCTTGCGCCTGCGTTATATCGTAATCAGGTTGGCTGGGATAAATGTTCTCCCAATCATGAGATACCATTGCGATCCGATCCGCAGCCTCAACCCCAATATCCCATGCGTTGCGAGGCGAGATCTCACGTCGCATCCATCCTTGAACAATTGGAATATCAGGGTGTGATTGAGACATGTGTGTCACCCATGAATAACCCTTTATTCACTGTGACGAAGCCTGACGGGTCGTACCGCCTAGCTTTGGATTACCGGCATTTAAACTCGCATTGCCGGACGTGTGCGGTACAAAATACTCATAGTTCGGCTCTCGTAGATAGTCTTGTGAGAAAACGTTTCAAAACTACGCTTGACTTATCAAATGGCTTTTATTGCCATAACCTGGCCCCTCTTAGTTATGAGTGGACAGCATTCACCTCGGGTGGCAAACAAAAATTGTTCAAAAGGCTCCCGATGGGCTATAAAAACAGCCCTGGGGTTTTTGCCGCTCGCGTGGTCTCTCTCTTGGAGATGGTAGACCCGGAGGCATACTCGTATGTTGATGACATATATCTGACAGACGACGAGTTGCTTCCACACCTTGCTCGTGTGGATAACATAGTGACTATGTTTGCGGACTTCGGTTACAAGTTTAACTTTAAGAAGTCCCACATTGCTGAATTCACAATATTGTTCTTGGGGTACGAACTCAATAATGAGGGTCGAGGCTTGGCACCGCAATTCCTTGAGAAATGCGCACGCCTTCGTATCCCTACGACACTGAAAAAACTACAATCCCTGCTGGGTTTTCTGAATTTCGGTCGATCCTACATTCCTGATTATGCCCAGCGTATCAAGACACTTTATGCCTTGATGCAACCAACTTATACCAGATCTTGCTGGCTGCCAGAGCACTCGTTGGCATTGTATACTTTGCAAACTGATCTTCTTACTGCTAAATATTTAAAAACTCGTGACAACCATGCCAACTTGGTCATTAGAATTGTTCCGGGCGCGGAAGGTTTCACGTACTTAACGTTCAATGAGGGCGACACAGTCCCCATTGCTTACAAATCTCATCTGTACACTTCGGCTGAGCTGCGATTTTCCACTGTCGAAAAAGTCTTAACGGCAGTTCAGATGGCGATCCTGAAAGAACGAGCGCTGTCACAAGGAAAGCGCATGCTGGTGGTAACACCGTTTCCTGCTCTCGAAGCAGTCACTAAAGCTAGTGTACCGAATTCTAAGGCTTTGCATCCAAGGTGGATACAATGGGCGACCTCCTTAGCTTCGCCTGACGTCGAATACATCTTTGACGCGGCGTTGCAGACACAGGAGAGTTTGGAGTATGAATTCGTTCATCCTGCTCCCCTGTCATTGCGCCCTATCGAGGAATACCATTGTGTCATATACACTGACGGGTCGGCGCAACCCGCAACTGGATCAAGGCACGCT
Source organism: Triturus cristatus (assembly GCF_964204655.1). Lineage (NCBI taxonomy): Eukaryota > Metazoa > Chordata > Amphibia > Caudata > Salamandridae > Triturus > Triturus cristatus. The sequence goes on from NC_140591.1 coordinate 1,492,351,519, forward strand.
TATTCAGCGGTTTGCGCAATTGTAGTCGGTACTTTCGTGGATGGAGAGTTCAAATCTGATGCAGTACATGCGCAGTAATTGGGTGATTGTACCGCGCAGTTGGTGGAGCTTCGTGCTCTAGTGCTTGCACTTGAGTTTGCTAATAACAGGGTCACTACTCTTATAGTGAGTGATTCTTACTATTGTGTTCAATCTTACAACGACAATTTGCTTTTTTGGATTATGAATGGTTTTCGTGATTCCAAAGGTAGCGCTGTAAAGCATAAAATGCTTTGGGCTCGGGTGGCAGAACTTAAAGGGAGTCTGCCACTTGTGAATGTAATTCACACTCTTGGTCACCAACGAGTTGGTGTCCATGCTGTCGGTAACAGTTTGGCTGACGAGGCAGCGAAAACAGCAGTGGCGACATATTTAGTAGCAGCAGTTACAAGATCAAAATCTAAGATAGATGCTGACATCATGGCAGCTATTGCAGCTTCTGAGACAGGGACAAACTTTCCTAGAGGTTTCCCTTCTCGATACCATTATCATTTAAGTCCTGATAACGTCCCGTTAGTGAGGATTAACGACGTTGGTGATAGATTGATTCCCAACGCGGACTGCAGACCAAATTTGATAACAAATGCCCACGAAGGTGTTGCGTCTGCCCATGCTGGAGTGTCAGCAACTGTATCTCTTTTACAGCAACGTTACTGGTGGTACGGTTTGTATAAACAAGCGCGGGCTTATGTACTTAATTGTGACATTTGCCAGCAGATTAAACCTTCTTCTGTTGCGCGTCCACCTCCAACGCAGCTGAATATCTCTAATCAACCACTTGCGTGTGTTTATTTAGATCACTGCGGTCCTTTTACCTTTGATACTGCGTACAAATACATCTTGGTTGCAGTGGATTCGTGCACACGTTTTCTGTGGGTGTGGCCACAAAGGAGTGCTGATGCCAGGACTGTCATCAAAGCATTGCGTGTCTTTATAGGGAGTTTTGCATGTGGAACCCTTCACTCTGATCAGGGCCCTGCGTTCGCCTTTAAGGCGTACAAGGAGGCAATGAGAAGTTTGGGGGTCCAAGTCAAATTTTCGTCTCCATACCGGCCTGAGGGCAATAGTGTTGTGGAACGGATGAACCGTGACCTAAAGCAATCATTGACAGCCAAGGTGTTAGGTACAGGCCGGAACTGGCTTGCCCACTTGAATGACGTCCAACATGCACTTAATAACCTCCCTAGAAGGTCTCTGGGTGGGAGGACCCCTTATATGATGCTCTTTGGAGTGAGAATGTTTGTTCCGGACCTTGACGGTCTAGACATGGCGGCCGCTGCCGCCCCTTTTGACCTAGATGACCACTGTGCTGTATTGCAGAATCTACAAGAAGCAAGAGACACTCTGGCAAAAGAACATGTGCCCTCTACATCCGAAGAAGCGCTCCTGATCCCTGTAGTCGGCTGGCTGCCTCGAGTTGGTGACTTGGTCCGTGAGAAGGTGGAGAACAAGAAGGAGTTTGGCCCCTCTTATCGTGCACCAGTCCCGGTGCTTGGAGTATTGGGTACACGTACAGTTGTTTTACCCCCACTTCCTGGTCGCAAGGGTAACAGGTACATTTCAATTGAGAATGTCAATCTACACAGGGTGGCCGATTCTCCATAGTATGACACCTTCGGTTTCCTGCCCTTCGATGCTGAGAAACTGTGTTGTGATGCCACCCTCTATCATCGTGCCTGAGGTTTCCATTGAGATGCTTACAGTTAATGATCCGCCTGTGCCACCTACTGCTGGTGGTTTGCCTGATGATCCTGAGTATGCTTATCCTGCAGAAGTTCCTTTGCCCCTTTTACATACAACAACACTTACCCAGTCCCATTCTTCCTTTGAAACTGAATCATTGACTTCCACTGCCCCTTCCAAAATTTCTATATTTTTTGCCTGGTTCAAGAGACATTTTTTGGTTGCACCTTGGACTTACATCTGGTTGGTGCTGATTTGTATTTTTTTATTCATGACAATTGGCTTTGTGGTAGTTTTTTTTAGACTTATCAATGGACACTACCTGAATGAGCGTTCTACAATTCAATTAATTGATGGAACTTTGGCCCCCCATTCCTCATCACACATCATGAAAAGAGACCAGACGTTTGTGAACATCACCGCCTGGCCTGTACGTGATGGGATTGCTTGGGATGCGGTGAACTTTCAAATTCATGGTCCCACCAAAGTTATTAATGTGCCAACAGTTTTTCGTGTTTCTATGGGTGATGTAGTTAAACAAAACATCCGCTCAGATGATTGGGATGTACAAGCAATAGAAACACTGTTTTCTGATTTAAAATATTATGCTGCATTTGATGCTGAAGATCTGTATTTAAATACTGCAAACTATGATGAGCAGTTTTGTTTTCAACATTATGGCACACATTTCCTACACAGAGCAAATACGTTTCGAAATGTTGTTAATTTTACTCAATGGGAACATTGTCCTGTCCCTATGCCCGGCAGCTCTGCCACTTTATTGAAAAAATTCACATATTTTTCGGATTTTAGTGTGTCAAACCCTGATTCTTTTTATTTTAAGGTGGCAGTAGAACCCACTTCTAAGATCAGACTGACACACACAAAATTATTATATTCTAAATCCTTTATGGATGAATTGGCTATTGGAGGTTATGATGTATGGAAAGCTATTATCGATCTTAAATCGGTTTAGGGAACTAAACCGTGGCAGGTACAAGGAACAGAAGCTTTGCATCGTGCCTGTCTTATCCCAAACCATATTTTATTTTTGAATTCGTCTATTTTTCAGACCACCTGTTTTGGATTGGCTATATCTAAAAAGTTAATTACCCCCTCGATCCCTGATCTGGGTACTTATCCGGGTTGGGAAAATCACTCAAATCTGTCCCTTACTGTGTTGCAGTCCCTTGTTTCCAATGGCACCTTCAATATTTCAACATTAAATCCTGAGGGTTGGTTGTTATGGCAAACAAGCTCAGATTCCTGTCAACGTCGGTTTCTGGATTTGGCTCCGGGGTATACACAACTTAGGATTGACCCACGTTTCACATCTTCACACACAGTAGCTACCTACTCTGTAGGTAAGTTATGTCAGTCATGGCTGCAACATTTCACGTTAACTTCAGTTAAGCTTCATTTATCACGCTTAAATGAAAAAATAGATTTGAATGATTTTATTAAGGGTCCTGCGAATGGCAGGTCTAAACGATGGGCTTATGCTATTTACAATGAAATTTGGAAATTATCGCAAATTGAAGCTGCTTCTAGATTACGTGCTATTGCCCAGGCCAATATGGAAAAAGTATTGGCTGTGATAGATAACAGTATTAATACTTTGTCTTCTAGAATTTATACATTAGATAATATCGTTTCTTCTGTTGTAGATATTGTGCAAGATGATGTATCTGTGTTGTATCATGGGCAAAATCAGTTGCGTTCAATTATGCAGTTTGCATGGACATTGCAAACGTTAAAGGCAGGGAAAGTCCCTTGGGATTACATGAATATTTCATCATTGTTCATTCCTTTTAATTTGACAGAAAAACAACAGTTCATGTCCATGAAAGATGCAACTTATGCATTGCTGCACATTGAAAAATTAGAACCTTTGCCTTTTTCTGTAGCTGAATTGAATTCAGCCGTGTGGTTAATACACGGATTAGTCACTTTACCTTTTAGTTTGTTCAAGTTTAGTTCGTGCATGAAGCATTATGCCATTGGCAGATATGAACAACTTGGTGATGCGTTTCTGCACGAAGTTTGGTCTCTTCCATTCACTTACAGATGCGTTAGGGATGGCAAGGAAGTTTACTTAAAAGGTGAAGAATGTACTTCCGCTCCTGATCACTCTGTGGTTTATAGACATATACAATTACATGGCGCTTGCAATATACACGCTCCTAATTTAGCTGGTGTCCTAAAGGGGATTCCAATGCCAGTTATAACGTCTTCTTTTAAGCTGCTTGCCAACGGTAGTTATTTGCTTTTAAATAGTGAAGCTTGCTGTGGGATGCTAGTGGGTATTCCTTACATAGTCACTGTTTCACAAAAAGTAGTTTGCTGTAATACCGTCCTTTTCCCTCCCCCGCAAGGCCGACTCGATATATCCATCTGGCCTGCGATTCCAACCTTGAACGCAGAGTTCAATAGGATGAGCAGAATAAGGGCTCTTTTGTCTAAAAAAGAGGTTGCGTTGACTTTGTCCCGTGAAACATTTCTTCTTAATGTGGCGAACACACGCACAGGTACAAGCTCTTTTAAATACTGACCTCCCCTTCCATTTTGGAACCTTGATTCAAACTATCTTTAATGCCTCGTCTACGACTGGCCTTGTTCATTTTTTTAAAATTGTGGGCTCGGGCCTCGTGACATCTTTCCAGACTGTTTTTGGTGTGATCCCCGCGTATTTACACTCTGTTTTTTCAAGTGTCTTCGGAGGGTTCCCATTGCTCCTCGCTTTGGTAGCTGGTATCCTCTTGTTAATTTGCGCACTTCGATATGGCTGCACACCAGGAGTCGCAAGACGGCATGCTCCGCCTGCTCTATCTACGCAGCCGGATGCTTGATTACTACGGCACCTTACCTCTGGCGGTGTTGAGCCTCAAGTATGGATTGTCTTTCCGGTTTCCTTTTTTTACATGTGTGCAACCTGCTTTTCATTGCCTAGATTGTCCCTTCCAATGGGCTCTGGACTTGTGCCTGTCAAACTTGGCGTCACCTGACCCGGATTTTGATGAACTAATGTGTCCCTTAGTGGCTCATGAAATTGATTGTTCTGGTGTCGGGTTTATGGCTTTGGGTGCTGCACACGGAGTCCTTGGAAATTGGGATATCGGAGAGGCGGCTATTGAATTCCTTGAAAGAAGTTCTATCGAGGATGCTGACAGTTGTCCTGTCATGGTGCTGGATGCTCCGGTATTTGATGAACACGTGTGTTCCTTTCCCTTGCTAAATTGGATGGCAGATACTTTTGCGGAACGCTCCAATGATTTCCTCTTGGAAGCTGTTGCAACTTACGGTGCATATACCTTGCTGGATTGACTGATTGACATTGTCACCCCAGGGTACATCCAAGGCTGTTAACATTTTTTTATATTTTTTATTAGAATTTTTTTTACTTATTTTTTCATTTAATTCTCGGACTTTACACTTACCTTATATGGTCTTATAGTCCATGCCCTTAATTCCGTTCTATATCACTTGAACTCTGCGTCCTTGAAGTGTTTCCCTAGTGGTTAGTGCTCCGATCATGGGGGGGTGTAGGATGGATTAAGCCACGCCCTATGTACAACACTAAGTTAGCATAACAGAGATAATTATTAGCAAGACTGCTTGCCGTTTCTGCTGCGCTGCACACAACACTGATGTTATGTGTTATTCATTTTAGAAATGCTGACTCGACTTTGCCTTACAGAATAACAAACTGTTGTTTAACATTCTTAACCGTGAAATGTGCCCTTGGTCTGTAGATCATGCAAAGAACGAGTCTGGGTCTCTAGAAGGTACAGAGTGTTGTGATTAGATTGATCGTACCACTTCTTAGACATATCATACATACGGCTGCCAATATCTGAAGGACGAGCGTCTTTAATATTGCAGAACAGTTTGGGTTTGCACACATTCAAACAGAGGAGCTGATGCATGAGAGAGCTAGCTGATCCTTTGATGTGATTCTACTAAGCTGATCCATAAGGTAGGGGTCCCCCCTGTAAACCTAAGAGACCTTCTGATAGTCTAATAATAATAATGTATTAGATTATAGAGAAAGGAGTGTGGCTTTATACCACCGTCATTATTAGTATGATTGCTCCTTTCATCTTGTATGGTATTGTAATAATGCTTATGGTTCTGATCTGTACTGTTAGTCTGCTAGTGTTAGCCAAAGTACTACTTCTTAGGACGCGAGGTTTATAAAATAAACTCTTTAAACTTTACCGTGTCTGTATTATTATGTTGTGGACTAACAAATAGATACGAACAGGTATTTCGGACTCCCACCACTCCTGAGAAATATCTAAGTCGCTTGTTCTGGTTTGTCTATACATTGGGACCGCCTAGCTAGATCTAGGCTAACAAATGGGACACTAAGCTAGTCGGATAAGGGGTTCTGGGTTCTGAGGAGAGTTTTCTGGTACACCACAATTCTCTGAGGTCCTGGTCTCCTGCGCATAGTTCTGTGCAAAAGCAGAATCCCTGCAACAAGAGAAGAGAGAACCAGAGACTATTAAGAGCAGTGGGAGAAAAAAGGGAAACAACAATAGAATCGTGATAAAGCAGAAACACATGAATCATTACCCATCCTCCTTTCAATATATAAACAAAGAGAAGAATGAAACAGAAAAAGAGACAAATAAAGAGAAGAAGGAGAATCTACAAAGACTACCACCTGCACACCTACTTGCCAAACAGATATGCGAGAAGGCAAGTCAGAGCAGGGGAAAACAAGGACACAGAGAAGAAGAGAAATACAATAGATTACTCACACTTCTCCATCATGTAATGAAGACTGAATAATAAATAGAAAACAACACTGGGCTATAGTGTTGACAATGAAACAAAGCACAACATTAAGAGTAAAAACAAATGCCCAGTGTAACGTAAACCATGCACAATGGAAATGGACTGGAACCCAAACTATACACCCAATAAGGGTAACAACTCGCTTGTGCAGGGATAACCTCGAGAGGAGGTAAGACGTTGTGCACTGTTAGAAAAAGAAAACAGCTCACACTACACACCATAAGTAAGGTAAACTGTGCACTGAGAAAAGAAAGTATAAATGAGTGTGAGTAAGTATGTGAACGGAAACACCTCGAATTGAGGTCACATGTTGTGCACCATGTGTAATGGTGCACCTCGTGGAGAGGTAAAAACAATGTGCACTGAGCAATGGGAATAGAACCCTTGCGAGACACCTCGAGTAGAGGTAAAAAGTTATGCACTGGTTGAGCACTGTGGCAGCGGTACTGGAACCTCTTGTGTAATGTAACTGTAGCAATGGGACACAGACCCATGCTATTCACATCATGAAGGCGAAGACAATGTGCACTGTAAAAATTGGAAAAACAACCCAAGGAACACACCTCGTATGGAGATAAAAGGGCTGTGCACTGTGAAAATAGGACTGTAACCTATGCAACACACCAGTGTGGGGCAATGTGTGTAAGAAAGAATGTGTGGGTGGGAACCCATGACCAGTTCATGTATTAACATGAAAAACAAACAGTAAATGAGCTCTGTAAATGAGCAAGGCATACCACAAATGAACGCTTAGCTAATTTTGAAGCATCAGACACTGTGAACAGTAAAATAAAATACCTCAAGCATAAAACAAAATTATGCGCACTCTGTGTGAGGGCATGGCATAGACAACCAATGCAGAGGCGCACACCCACTGTAAACTATAAAACAGAAAACAGCGCCGGTGAGCGACTTTTCACCTGAGAAATTCAGAACAAGGCAGACTCAGTTGACACGAAAAATGTGATAAACAAAGCAGAACTACAAGAAGCAGAACAGTAAGCTGGGAGAGCAAGTTTCCTAAAGTTTGCAGACGAAATGCAATCTGTCTCAAAACAAAGATCACTCTTCAAGAGCTCAAAAGAGATGACGATGCAGAGTGCCAACATCCAATCATAAATGGACCTTGTTTGTACAGATAGGTTATGATGTAAACCTGTGTGAAGAAAGGAATACCTTCTCTATGGTGTAAAAACTCTTCTGCTACACCGTCCAGAAAATCAGAAAAATGAAATGTCGGTCACACAATCCAAAGTCTTAAGGACTCCCACGCCGCCACACCAACCTTCTCCTCAGACACCGATGCTTAAGAGACGAATTCCCTGCATTGTCCCTAGACGTCACTCAGCATCACCGTAGCTCCACAGAACAAACACTACGAGGTTATCAAAAGGTGCAGGAAGAACACGGTGCAATGCCAAACCCAAGATGGCGGCACGCTTCCTGAAGCCGCGTCGGGTGGCTCACGGCACGGTTGCGCAGAAGAGCATCGGTCAGCAGCTGGGAGGATCTGAAAATGCTGGGATGTCACAAAGGATAGGTTGCAGGCATCACGAGACAGGTAAGACTGTGCGCGTCGAGTGTAAGCATGTGGAGGAGAGCTCGTGGGCTGTTTGAATGGAACTGCCATGTAGAAAGCAAACGCATTGCCGATAGTCATATAAGTCAAAAAGTACTCACTAAACGCAGCCATGAGTCTTCCATAAATTCATGTAATGACTCATCAAGGGTGCCGTTTTTTGATTGATACAGGGTCCTAGCTAGTATAAAACAAAGTAAGTAGAGAAGGCAAGGCTCTGGCAACAATTTGGGAAAAAGGGGGTGGTGATGGACAGAGTTTCTGAATGATGCAGAATACTCTTACCAAGTCAAGAGATCATGGTTTTAATCCATCACCGTTTTTTAGCTCACTGCACCATCCCAGCTCAGAACCTGGCTACATGCAAATTAGTCTGTACCTGTCCCAGTGCATGATGGGAACAGGGCAAACCAAACTACCAAGCCAATTCTTATACTGGGAAGGAAACAAGCTTCCGGGGACCGGTTTCTGGCATCACAGCCTTCGTCGGCCCGGCTTGCCTGAATCCTGATGGTGCAATGAGCAAGGGACTCACGTCTGAGCATACCCTCCCACACTGAGTGTGGTTAAAAACGATTTGGGAACAAACATCACAAGTAACATCAGGGCAGCATAATAAAAGGAGGTTGGAACTGTAACTGTTATGGAAAACCACCTTTCCCAATGTGACAAGACTCGGTGAGCTCTATGGAACAAAAGCTTTTCCAAAAACCCAGTTGAAGGCTGTAGGTTGTTAGTTGAGACGCTGTAGGAACAGAATGCAGTGACTTGAGCTGGGGTTAAGATCCATTACCTATTTCCTTTTTTGTTGAGATGCTGTAGGGACAGCAGGAACAGACTTGAGCTGCAGTTGAAACAGATGCTGTAGGGACAGCAGGAACAGACTTAAGCTGCAGTTGAAACAGACACTGTAGGGACAGCTGCAGTTGAGACAGGAGCTGGCACTTTTGAGTAGAGGGCGACCGATGTAGAGGTCACGGTGGGGCTAAGGTATGCCAGTTGCTTGATATGCAGCTGTAGATGCAGAGGTTGCTTCTTTGACAGTAGGTTACCAGCTACTCCCACTTAATCATGAGCGGTAGCAGACGCAGGTTCTTGAGTCAACTTGTCGCAATAAAATTGTAGTAACTGATTCCAAGCTGGTTGTAGTATTTCAAGACTATTTATTGAAGTAGTTACATGTCTAGATGTTCAGTCCAATACTAGCCCCACCAGGAGCACTCAGCATGCTGCTCAGCCCTTCTCCAACTGTAGCCTCTCACTCCTAACATTCTATATTACATCATTCTGATTGAATCTCACTGGCGGAGCATGAACCACATTGAAACCAGGAATACTACACAGTTTATTCCAATCAAAATGGCTTCAGGTGTGCCATAAATTAGTCATTAGTAAGACTGTTAGCATTCTAGTTGTTCTTTAGACCACTCTGGGAAGCCGCAGTAGAACACAAAAGAATCAACTGACAGGCTGCTCCTGTTGAAATAAAGCAGGAAGATATTTGAGATTTCACTTAAAGCATGTCCTATTTTTTCTTTCTACAAAACTAACCATAATTTCTATGACAAAATGAACCCCCTCATTTTGCTCCTTTTTCAATTAAATGTTTTAAGTGTTACAAGTTTATTCCAATCAAGGTGGCTTCAAGTGTGCCATAATCTTGACATAAGTAGGACTGTTAGTGCTCTAGTTGTTCTTTAGACCACTCTGGGAAGCTGCAGTAGAACACAAAGGAAGCAACTGACAGGCTGCTCTTGTTGAAATATAACAGGAATATATTTGAGATCTCACTTAAAACATGTCCTAATTTTTCTTTCTACAGCAATAACCATAATTTCTATGACAAAATGAACCTCATCATTTTGTTCCTTTTTAAATTAAATGTTTTAAGTGATACTAGTTTATCCCAATCAAGATGGCTTCAGGTGAGCCATACTTTTGTCATAAATAAGGCTGTTAGCGCTCTAGTAGTTCTTTAGAACACTCTGGGAAGCTGCAGTAGAACACAAAGGAATAAACTGACAGTCTCTGCCCTTGTTGGATGTACATGTTTTACTGAGAATGTCAGACTTCATTCTCACATGACTGAGAAAGATAATCTGAATTTACAGATAATATGCTCTCAATTTAGCTTCTGGAGCACCTTTCAAACATCTATGGGAAAAGCATTAGAAAGTAGTTTTCTCTCAAACATGATTCATGATATCCCAGCAGAAGGGTTTTCACAGGGTAAAATCACCTTAGAACACACCACAATTCCTAATATTAGTATGGTACCATCAACAAATGAATTATAATGTAACTAAAGACTGTTATCATCCTTTATAGTTTTCCTTGTGGTGACCCTCAAAATCTGTTGTTCACTACAATGCATTTCAATGGGGTGCTATCATGTATATTGGTCCCAAGATGGCTGCCAGCATTTCCAGGATGAAGTGCTGACAGCCAATCAGATCTCACAATGAGATGTGTGATTAGGCTCCGCCCAGATATCAATATTTTTTTATTTTTGAATTTCTTAGAAACTACTAAACGGATTGAAACCATTTGAAAAAAGGTTGCTTTCTGAACCAAGAGCTACGTTTTTACCAAATTTGGTGTATTTCTGATCAGCAGTTTGGGCTGTAGCCGTGTCTACTCAATAATATCAAAGTTACTTATGTTCCATCATTGCTCTGTTGCACATCCCCATGCTTATTCAGTGCACCTAATTCGACATTCGTGATTATACAAGTCTGGACTGCATATCATTTTAATATAGTAGGCATTTCATCCAGTTATATATTGGTCAATGGTTCCATGAAACTACTCTATGGGACCTAATATACACATATATATATATATATTCACTGAAAAAACCATAGGTTTCACACATGTTATAGTTAGCTGGACATTTTACTGATAAAAAACCAATGAAATTCCCCCGTTATAGTTACTGTAGGCAACTATAACTCACGCGACCGTAATCCTCTGCTGATGCTAATACTGTATTTAGACACTTATTTTCCCATGTCTTCTTCCATTAAATTTTAGCTATACATATATTACAAATATTTTTTTTCATAAAGACACATATGTCATCAGCAGAGGATTACGGTCGCGTGAGTTATAGTTGCCTACAGTAACTATAACGGGGGAATTTCATTGGTTTTTTATCAGTAAAATGTCCAGCTAACTATAACATGTGTGAAACCTATGGTTTTTTCAGTGAATTTGCAAGGTTTTTTAAATGCTAATTCCTAACTATAACGTGTGAAACCTATGGTTTTTTCAGTGAATTTGTACGGTTTTTTAAATGCTAAGTTACTTTACGCCATTTGTGGCGTGCGCGCCCACTTAACGCAGTTCGTTCCGTGCGCGCACGGTGCGCTTCGCGCACCGTGCGCGCACAGTGAGCACGCGGTGCGCTTCGCGCACCGCGTGCCCACGTTACGCTACATGGGCCATGAACGCACGATGCGCTTCGCGCACCGTGCGCACATGGTGGAAATATGATGAGCATCGCTGTGATATTTAAAATATGTGTTAGTTTTATCTCTAATAAGCCATTCACAAAAGGTGCCTTTCGGGCACCTTTTGCACACGGGGTGGGGAGAGTGTGGATATTTTTTTTTTTTTATTTTTAAATTTTTTACCGTACGTGTACGGTAAGCGTAATCGGCGAAATTTTCAAAAAAATTAAAATTGCCTTTTTTCCCTTGGGGGGTCGTTGGGGACTCCATGGACATGGCTAGGTGCTTGGGAGCTGTCTAAACAGCCCCTTTACATGTTTTGGGGCTTTGTTTTTCCACCCCCTGTCAGAGTGCGAGAGAGAAAATGGCGGCCGCCGCTTCCTGGTTTCGACCGATTCGAATGTTTACTAAGATCTAAGGGCCAATCAGAATCGCGCTCGCGCACGTCACCGTACGCGTACGGTAAGCGCACCGTAAGCGCACCGTAGGCTGGCTCAGATATATATATTGATTTAAAGGCTATTTTCTCAGAATCTACTGAACAGATTTACACCAAACCTACAAAAGGCACTTCCTTGACTTGAGGACTACCTCTCTGCCAAATTTCAAGTAATTCTGTTCAGCCGTTCGGGCTGTAGCTGTGTCTAAAGGTCCTCTGGAAAAATGCATGGGAAAAACGCGTTTTGGGACCCCCCTTTTATCTCAGCCCCCGCTTGACGACTCCCCCCGAGACTTTCAGGGTAGGAGCGGAGCGTAGCGCCCCACCTATTTTGAAAAATTCACGAGGATTCGTCAACCGGCGCCAAAGTTATTCAAAATAGAATGTTGCGGATTTCCTATGGAAACGTGGTCCTAACTATAACTACCTACTGGCGACCGCCAGTAGGTAATATATATATATATATATATATATATATATATATATATATATATATATATATATATATATATATATATATAAATATATATACGGCTTTTTGAATAATAAATTGTTTCAGCCACCAAGTCTGGGTTCGTGACTCTCTTTCTGATGAAGAAGGAAGCGTGAGGGAGTCACTTTGCTGATATATATATATATATATATATATATATATATATATATATATATATATATATATATATATATATATATTATCTACTGGCGGTCGCCAGTAGATAGTTAGAGTTACAACCTAGTTTCCATAGGAAATCTCAAAATTCTATTTTGAATAACTTTGGCGCCGGTTGACGAATCCTGGCAAAATTTTCAAAACTAATGGGGCGCTCCGCTCAGCTCCTACCCTGAAAGTCTCGGGGTGATTCGTCAAGCGGGGGCCAAGAAAAAGGGGGGGTCCCAAAACACGTTTTCCCCATTCATTTTTCCATAGGACCTTTAGACAAAGCTACAGCCCGAACTGCTGAACAGAATTACGTGAAATTTGGCAGAGAGGTAGCCATAAGGTCAAGGAAGTGCCTTTTGCAGGTCTGGTGTCAATCTGTTCAGTAGTTCCTGAGAAAATCAAAAGTAAATTCATATATATATGTGGGCGGAGCCTAACCACACATCTCATCCTGAGATCTGATTGGCTGTCAGCACTTCATCCAAGAAGTGTTGGCAGCCATCTTGGGACCAATATACATGATAGCACCTCATTAAAAAGCATTACAGTTAATAGAAGGTTTTAAGACTTTAGTTACATTATAAATCATTTGTTGATGGTACCATACTCATTTTAGGAATTGTGGTATGTTCTAAGGTGATTTCACCATGTGAAAAAGCCTTCTGCTGGGATATCATGATTGAGAGAAAAATATTTTCTCATGCTTTTCCCACAGAGGTTTGGAAGGTGATCTATAAACTAAACTGAGAGCTTATTTTCTGTAAATTCACATTAATCTTTCTCAGTCATGTAAGAATGAAGTCTGACATTCTCAGTAAAACATGTACACCCAGCAAGGGCAGAGACTGTCAGTTGATTCCTTTGTGTTCTACTGCAGCTTCCCAGAGTGTTCCAAAGAACAACTAGAGCGCTAACAGTCCTACTTATGAAAAACGTATGGCACACCTGAAGCCATCTTGCTTGGATTAAAGTGGTAACTCTTAAAACATTTAATTTAAAAAGGAACAAAATCAGGGGGTTTATTTTTCCATAAAAAGTATGATTAGTGCTGCAGAAAGAAAAATTAGGGCGCATTTTGAGTGACTTCTCAAATCCTCTTCTATTTCATTAAAAAATTCTGACATGCAGACTGAAACATGCACTTTCAATACCAGCAGCTGTTTTCCCTGGTGAGCAGTAGCTTTACTACAGTGATCTAATGAGCAAAACGAGTGCTAACATTCCGAAAATATGGCAAATGTGTGACACATCTGAATGCCTTCTTGATGGAATCAAAGTAAAAAACTGAAAGTATTCCCTACTGAGGAAACTGCAGTAAATGAGGAAATTAGGAAACTTCATAACAAATAAATCTCCCAAGATGGCCACCAGAGACAAAAGAGCCCAAATGTAGCCCAAATATCACCAAGATGTAGCCCAAGTATAGCCCAATGACAGAATGTCCCAGAGTGTTCTTAAAAACAACTAGAGCGCTTACTGTCTTCATTATGACAAAGGTATGGCACACCTGAAGCCATCTTGATTGGAATAAACTGGTAACACTTAAAACATTTAATTTAAAAAAGGAACACAATGAGGGGGTTCATTTTGCCATAGAAATTATGATTAATGCTGAAGAAAGAAAATGAGGGCACATTTTGAGTGACTTCTCAAATCCTCTTCTATTTCATTAAAAAATTCTGACATGCAGACTGAAACATGCACTTTTAATACCAGGAGCAGACTTCCATGGTGAACAGTAGTTTTACTACAGTGATCTAATGAGCAACTAGAGTGCTAACATTCAAAATTGATGGCAAATGTGTGACATATCTGAATACTTTCATGATGGAATCAAAGTTAAAAACTGAAACCATTTCCTACTGAGGAGACTGCAGTACATGAGGAAATTAGGAAACTTCATAACAAATAAATCTCCCAAGATGGCCACCGGAGACAAAAGAGCCCAAATGTAGCCCAAAATCACCCAGATGTAGCCCAAATATAGCCCAATGACAGAAGTGTGCAAAACACTTATTATTTTGTGTTTTTGCAGTGTTATATAGTGCAGACTTGTCAGGTATTGGAGTGCTTTACATGAGCATCGGTTACATCACACAAGAACAAATTCATTTTGGTTGTAGACATGGGGAGACTAAGTGATTTGACCAGAATCACAGAATGTCGAGCTGAAGCAAAAACTCCAACCTGGTTCCCCAGTTGCAAAGTCTGCAGTTCTGGAAGTAACACCACATCCTCTCCCCTAAGTACAACATTTAATCAAGTGGTCAACTGGATAAAAAAACATAAAGATAACAAATAATTTAAAAGTGCTTTGTCGCTATTTGAAAACTCAGAAAATATGTCCTCATTTTAGTCTTTTAGAGCACTAACCATAATTTTGATGCCAATAAGACCCTCTCATATATGTAATTTTTAAAGGAAATGCTCTAGGTATTACAGTTTTGATTACATCAAGATGACGTCAGGCGTTCCACACTTTTGTAATAAATATAGAATGTTAGCAATCTAGATGTTCGTTAGGATACTGTTGAGAGGCAGAGGCCAGGGGCACGGACTCTGAAAATTGAAGGCAGGTAGGAAGGTGCAAAGGCAACAATTTAACCACACTGAGCAGGCAGGAAGGGCCGTGGCACCACAACAGATTATGGAGGGCAGTGGAAAGGGGGGCAGGGGCAACAAACCAACAATACAGGACTTGCAAGAGAGTCTGTAGCAATGTAATAGACCATTGTGGGCAGAAGGAAGAGGCAATGGTAGTACAACCATACATGCCAACAGACCCGATTCAGCCAGGAAACGTCCAATGTTTTTAAGCTCAAATGGGCTTTATTTGATCTGTCTCCTGTCTACAATCTCCTCTTTTTCAATGTAACTCAAAGGGGAAAATCAATACCCCAGTTTTTTTTCAAAATCTCCCTCTTACCAAGTTCAAAATGTTCGCAAGTATGGTACATTGGATCATGGAAGGAAATGGGGTAGGGACATGGACTTGGATAACAGAGGACAGGAGGGACATGGAGAGGTGCACCAAACTGACCCTGCAGGGCAGGCATCAAGGTTTGCAGCAGCACAATACACCACACAGGGCATGCAGGACAGGAGTGCAGCACAACAATCCATAGAAAGCAAGAGGGAGGGGACAGGACCATGCACATGGACAACAGAGAACAGAGGGGCAAGAGGCAATGGTAGCTAGCTGACCATAATGGACAGACAGGAGAGAAAGCTGCAGCATAACAGACCATAAAGGGCAGGAGGGACGGATCAGGGGCATTACAATGGAACAGACAAGCCAGGAGGGAGGGAGTAGGGGTCTGCACATGTAAACAGAGGGCTGGGGGCAAGGGGGCAGGGCAGGAGCAGCAAGATAGCCATGGAGGTCAGGCAGGATGGGCACTAGAAGCACGACACACCATGAAGAGCAACAGTGAGACTGTGATGGCATACACACAGACCATGGAGGGAAGGTGGGAGGGGGTCAGGGGCAGCTAACTGACCACACAGGGAAGGTGGGAGGGGCCATGGCAGCACAGAAGACCATGCATGGCAAGTGGGAGGGTTAGTGGCAGCACAATGGCTATGATGGGCAAGAAGGAGGGTGCAGGGGCATGCACAAAGGACGATGGAGGATAGAAGGGAGGGTCAGGACCTGTGCACAGATAAGAAAGTTCAGGGGACGGGGCATCACAACAGACCGCACGGGGCAGGCAGGAGGAGCAGTTGCAGCACAACAGACCAGGGAGGGCAGAAGGGTGTGGCAGTACAATGGACCATGTAGGACAGGAGGAAGAGGATAGGGGCATGGCATGTGGACAGGCAGGGTGGAGGTGGCAGGGACAGGTTACAGTCATCTGACAATGCTAGGCAGGTGGAAGGGGAGTGGCAGCTCAACAGAACACTCAGAGTAGATAGGAGTGGCAGGTCCATGGAACATGGTGGGCAAAAATGATGGAGCAGGGGCATGCACAAAAACACCGGAGGGCAGGGGGAAGGAGAATAGGGGCAGCAATCTAAGCACAGAGTTTAAGCAGGTGGTCAATGATGGGGCATAGAATTGGGCAATGGAGGGCAGGAGGAGTGGACTGGTACATCATACTAACTTGAGGGCAGTGGCAGCACATCAGACCATGCATGGCAGGAGGAAGGAGGCTAGTCCATGGATTCACACAACAGAGGATAGGGAGGAGGGGGATGGGGCAGCAAGCTAACTGTTCAGAGAAGGCGGGTATTAGGAACTTTATTGTTTTTAAAACATGTGTCTGTGCGAACTACTTAAAATATGAACAAGTATGCAGCATAATCTCACTTTTATTCAGGAAGAAGAGGACGTTTGTGACTCTGACTCCGGGCTCACTTGGCAGAAACACCCCCTGACCCTCCACCCCCTATCGCAAAATGTAATGCCCGTGAAAAGGGTAGGTGAACACAGTGTTATTTAGAACATAGTCCTGAGAGCATGATTGAAAATGAAAACTAGATATAGTGTATGGTATAAACTATGCACCAAAAAGTGTGATATAAGATGAACAGGGCGTGAAATATAATATGCAATACATTGTGCGCAATGACAGATTCATTGGAGAGCGCGAGATAGCACAGGCACTAGCGCGTGCTATGCGATATGCGCCTTGGAGTGTAATATGCACAGGGCAGTGTTGTGTAACCTAACTAGTCTCTAAAGTTGTAATATAAAATATGTGCTGGGGAGTGTAACGTTGCATATGTACTGTGACAAAGATATGGATCCCAGATTGTAATATGTATGGCATAGCACTGTGCGTTATAACATAGGCATCGAGGCAGGCACAACCCGTGCGAAGACAAGAGTGGCATGACATATTCACGGGGTGGTGTTACAGTGCACATGGGCTAGAGTGTGTCATAGCATATGCACTAGCTAGTGGAATACAACACAGAGGTGTGTGGCACTCAGCAGGCAATGGTTGGTGTAACACAGCATTGGGCTCTGCCAGGAGCGCGCTGTGACTCTCAAGTGATGTTCGTCCCCTTTCCAGAGAGTAAAATAAAAAGTATTACACATCCAGCAGCGGATGTGTGTTTTATTAACCGTGAGGGGGGTTTCTTGCATAGTTTTGGTCACATTTTTGTCGAATTCCCTTTTAATGGCTTGGTGTGCATGTGTATTAAATGTGCCCGTCAATAGCTACCCATGTTTGTATAAATAAACAACTAGGGTGTCTACCGGGATTAGGCACGGTAGGGCATCAGACATGTCAGAGCTTCACTAGTGGTGTAAATACATTCCACGTGGATTCATTGTATGCATAGTCGCCTTTTAATGAAAATCACGCAAATCGTCATGGTGATAGGTACGTACGGATTGTCCAGCATGTCATAGGTGTGTCTCTAAATATATATTTTTTTAAAATAATAAAAAACAGTGGCCGGCCCTGGGGATTGGGGTCAAAAAAATATAATTAGGAGACAGGCCCTGGGGGATGGGGACATCAGGGCCAATAAATTAGAATAAGAAGGGGAACCACACAGCCCCCCTTCTTAAAAAATTAAAATAAATAAAAGATTGGCATTGTGCCGGAGGCCACGCCCCCTCCTTGCAGCACTCTGCAAACGCGGCCCCTGGCGAGTTGTAAGTTGGGGAATTAATTCCTCTTCAATACTGAGGGTCCCTGAGGGCCATCTAGCCCAACAGGCATCTCCAGTATTCGCCAGGGAGCTGCGCTGCAGACAGGCGTTCTGAGGCCAAGCCCCTTTTTACACCTCTCTGCAAAGCAGCTCTGTGGCGCTTACTGGAGGTACCTAGTGGTCTAGTTTGACCCTAGGGACCCTTAGGATTCAAGGGGACTTAATCTCTCAACTTAGAACAGCCACAGGGCGCGTTTACACAGTGGTGAAGGGAGGGGAAGGGGCCTGAGGTGACGTGTGCAAACACGCACTATGGCACGTTTTAAATTGGGGATATAATTTCCCTCCAATACTGAGGGCCCCTGGGGGCTAACTAGCCCACCATGTGATTCCAGTAAGCGCCACTGAGCTGCATTGCAGAGAGGTGGTCCAGGCCGTGCCACATTTTACAACTCTCTGCAACGCAGCTCTGTGGCACTTACTGGAGGTACCTAGTGGGCTAGTTGGACCCTAGGGACCCTCAGGATTCAAATGAACTTAATCTCCCAACTAAAAACGGACACAGGGCGTGTTTACACAGTGGTGAAGGGAGGGGACAGGGCCTGAGTTAACGTGTGCAAAAACGCCCTGTGGCCTGTGAGGTAGTTTTAATCCCCCTGCCCTATTATATACTCGGGGCTTACAGAGGAGGTCATGCTAATCACAGGGGGACCCCAACACATAATGTTCCCTAGTGTATGTAGGTGTTTTCACTGTATTCTAAGTGTCTTTTAACATAGCACTGGCTCTAGGACTGGTTAGTCAGACTCAGTTACCACCAGTATCCGTCTGAAAAAGTTGAGGGTACAGGATGATTTTGCAACAAGGCTTCTTTCTGCTCTTCTTTTTGTTCTTTCTGCACGTTATCCTTCTTCCTGCACTTTTCTTCGTCTTTGAGGACTTCTGTTGCTTCTTTCTGCACTTCTTTTTTTTCTTTCTGTGCATTTTTTCTTCTTTCTTCACATGTCCTATCTCTGTAGGCATAGTTATAGATTAGCATTTAAAAAACCTTTGAAATTCACAAAAAAAAACATAGGTTTCAGGCACGTTATAGTTAGGAATTAGCTTTTAAAAAACCTCAGAAATTCACTGAAAAAACCATAGGTTTCAGGGGTGTTATAGTTAGCTGGACTTTTCACTTGTACAAAACCATTGAAATTCCCCCGTTATAGTTAGTTTAGCTAACTATAACTCGCGCGCCCGCAATGCACTGCTGATGACGTCACATATTACATCACTCATGACATGGTCAGTGACATCACTCATGACATCACTGATGACAACTCAAATGACATCACTGATGACATCACTGATGACATCACTGATGACATCATCATTGTGATAGAGTGACAGACCTCCTCTCACCCTAATATAACCTTTGATGCACACATTCAAAAATAGAGACTAAAATTTTCAAAACAATGGACATACCAATACCAGTTACAACAACCTCTTCAGTAATTCTAAGATCCACATACACATCCACTCATTCACCAACTGTCCTATACAGTCACTCATACATGTACTCACTCATCATATGTACTCATGCACCTATACATACTGTTACACAATGCCACACATCCATAGAGTTACTCACACACATAGTCACTCATGCTAATAAAGGATCAAACATACATTTACTTGCATATACAGTTATACACACACCACCACACTTACTTCTACCGAAACTTACACATACTTAGTCTTTTAAACAATCAATTATAGAAACACATACTTATTCATACAGGAACTCTTTCAATCTCTCACTCTCACATATACTCACTTATATACACCAATAGTCACATATACTAGTTTAAAACATATGTAGTTACTCATAAAGACACTATTGAGACAGTCATTCACTCACTAACACACCCATACACACACTCATCCACCCATACAGTCCTGCACACATGCTGTCTTCAACACATACAAACAGTGAGTCACTCATTCATGCACCTATGCACTACGTAATACCCCCCACCGAACAATGCAGACACTCAGACTGATACTCAAAAAACCAACTAATAACCTATATAGACACTCATGTAACTACTCACCAATCCATGCAGCCACTTATACACAAAGTGAGAGACTGATACAGATATGTACATATTTAAGCATTACTCACTAAGCCATGTATTCACTATGATACACTTAATCAGTCAGTTACACAATCAATTTTTCAAAAACAAATCATCCATTTAGACACTTATATACCCATTTATTCTTCCATCGACCTTGAGATATACATATATAAAACATATTTAATTTTCAGAAAAACACACATTCACTGGATGATGTCATCAGTGATGTCATCAGTGATGTCATTTGAGATGTCACCAGTGATGTCATCAGTGATGTCACTGACCATGTCATGAGTGATGTAATATGTGACGTCATCATCAGTGCATTGCGAGCGCGCGAGTTATAGTTAGCTGAACTAACTATAACATGGGAATTTCAATGCTTTTGTACGAGTGAAAAGTCCAGCTAACTATAACGCCCCTGAAACCTGTGGTTTTTTTCAGTGAATATATATATGTAAAGATACATCATGTGTGCAGGACAGTATGGGCGGATGAGTGTGTGCATGGGTGTGTTAGTGAGTGAATGACTGTCTCAATAGTGTCTTTATGAGTAACTACATATGTTTTAAACTAGTATATGTGACTATTGGTGTATATAAGTGAGTATATGTGAGTATATGTGAGAGTGAGTGATTGAAAGAGTTCCTGTATGAATAAGTATGTGTGTCTATAAGTGATTCTTTAAAAGACTAAGTATGTGTAAGTTTCTGTAGAAGTAAGTGTGGTGGTGTGTGTATAACTGTATATGCAAGTAAATGGATGTTTGATTCTTTATTAGCATGTGTGACTATGTGTGTGAGTAACTCTATGGATGAGTGGCGTTGTGTAACAGGATGTATAGGTGTATGAGTACATATGATGAGTGAGTACATGTATGAGTGACTGTATAGGACTGTTGGTGAATGAGTGGATGTGTATGTGGATCTTAGAATGACTGAATAGGTTGATGTAACTGATATTGGTATGTCCATTGTTATGAAAATTTTAGTTTCTATTTTTGAATGTGTGTATCAAAGGTTATATTAGGGGGAAAGGAGGTCTGCCACTCTATCAGCAAGGATGAGGTCATCAGTGATGTCATTTGAGATGTCATCAGTGATGTCATGAGTGATGTCACTGACCATGTCATGAGTGATGTAATATGTGACGTCATCAGCAGTGCATTGTGGGCGCGCGAGTTATAGTTAGCTGAAATAACTATAACGGGGGAATTTCAATGGTTTTGTATGAGGGAAAAGTCCAGATAACTATAACGCCCCTGAAACCTATGGTTTTTTCGGTGAATTTCTAAGGTTTTTTAAATGCTAATTCCTCACTATAACCTGCCTGAAACCTATGGATTTTCAGTGAATTTCAAAGGTTTTTTAAATGCTAATTTCTAACTATGCCTACAGAGATAGGACATGTGAAGAAAGAAGAAAAAATGGATAGAAAGAAAAAAAAGAAATGCAGAAAGAAGCAACAGAAGTTTTCAAAGACAAAGAAAAGTGCAGGAAGAAGGATAACGTGCAGAAAGAACAAACAGAAGAGCAGAAAGAAGCCTTGTTGCAAAATCATCCTGTACCCTCAACTTTTTCAGACGGATACTGGTGGTAACTGAGTCTGACTAACCAGTCCTAGAGCCAGTGCTATGTTAAAAGACACTCAGAATACAGTGAAAACACCTACATACACTAGGGAACACTATGCGTTGGGGTCCCCCTGTGATCAGCATGACCTCCTCTGTAAGCCCCTAGTATATAATAGGGCAGGGGATTAAAACTACCTCTTAAAACGCGCCACAGCGCGTGTTTGCACACGTCACCTCAGGCCCCATTCCCTCACTTCCCCACTGTGTAAACACAAACCGTTGGCCATTTTAAGTTGGGAGATTAAGTCCCCTTGAATCCTGAGGGTCCCTAGGGTCCAACTAGACCACTAGGTACCTCCAGTAATCGCCACAGAGCTGCGTTGCAGAGAGATGTAAAAAGGGGCACGGCCTAGACCACCTCTCTGCAACGCAGCGCAGTGGCGCTCACTGGAAGCACCTGGTGGGCTAGTTGGCCCCCAAGGTCCCTCAGAATTGAAGGGGAAATATTTCCCCAACTTAAAACGCACCACAGGGCTTGTTTGCACACGTTAACTCAGGCCCGGTCCACTCCCTTCACCACTGTGTAAACACGCCCTGTGGCCGTTTTTTGTTGGGAGATTAAGTTCATTTGAATCCTGAGGGTCCCTAGGGTCCAACTAGCCCACTAGGTACCTCCAGTAAGTGCCACAGAGCTGCGTTGCAGAGAGGTGTAAAAAGTGGCACGGCCTGGACCACCTCTCTGCAACGCAGCTCAGTGGCGCTTACTGGAAGCACCTGGTGGGCTAGTTAGCCCCCAGGGCCCCTCAGGATTGAAGGGGAATTATTTCCCCAACTTAAAACGTGCCATAGGGCGTGTTTGCACACGTCACCTCAGGCCCCGTCCCCTCCCTTCCCCACTGTGTACACACGCCCTGTGGCTGTTTTTTAAGTTGGGAGATTAAGTCCCCTTGAATCCTGAGGATCCCTAGGGGCAAAATAGCCCACTAGGTACGTCCAGTAAGCGCCATTGCAGAGAGGTGTGAAAAGGGGCACAGCCTGCACTACCTCTCTGCGACGCAGAGCAGTGGCGCTTGATGGAAGCACCTGGTGGGCTAGTTGGCCCCCAGGGTCCCTCAGGATTGAAAGGGAATTATTTCCCCAACGTAAAAGGCACCACAGGGCGTGTTTGCACACGTCACCTCAGGCCCTGTCCCCTCCCTTCACCACTGTGTAAACGCGCCCTGTGGCCGTTCTAAGTTGAAAGATTAAGTCCCCTTGAATCCTAAGGGTCCCTAGGGTCAAACTAGCCCACTAGGTACCTCCAGTAAGCACCACAGAGCTGCGTTGCATAGAGGTGAAAAAAGGGGCATGGCCTCAGAACACCTGTCTGCAACGCAGCTCCCTGGTGCATACTGGAGATACCTGTTGGGCTAGTTGGCCCTCAGGGACCCTCAGTATTGAAGGGGAATTAATTCCCCAACTTACAACTGGCCAGGGGGCGCGTTTGCAGAGTGCTGCAAGGAGGGGGCGTGGCCTCCGGTGCGATGCCGGTCTTTTATTTATTTTATTTTTTTAAGAAGGAGGGCTGTGTGGCCCCCCTTCTTTTTCTAATTTACTGGCCCTGGAGACCCCATCCCCCAGGGCCTGCACCCTAACTTTTTTTGTTGAAAAAAATTAATTTGGCTCTCCCAAGGCCTAATCGGCCCCGGGGACCCCATCCCCCCGGGGCCGGCCTTTGTTTTTTATTATTTTAAAAAAATATATATTTATAGAAACACCTAGGACATGCTGGACAAACCGTATGTACCTATCACCATAACAATTTGCGTGATATTCATTAAAAGGCGACTATGCTTAGAATGAATCCACATGGAATGTATTTACACCGCTAGTGAAGCTCTGACGTGTCTGACGCCCTACCGTGCCTAATCCCGGTGCCCCCGCCGGTGGGTACTCTCCAAGTAGACACCCTTGGCGTTTATTTATACAAACATGGGTAGCTATTGACGGGCACATTTAATATACACACACACCAAGCCATTCAAAGAGAATTTGACAAAAATTTGACCAAACTATGCAAGAAACCCCCCTCACAGTTAATAAAACACACATCCACCGCCGGATGTGTAATACTTTTTATTTTACTCCCTGGAAAGGAGACGAACCTCACTTGAGAGTCACAGCGTGCTCCTGGCTGAGCCCAATGCTGTGTTACACCCACCAGTGCCCGCCGAGTGCCTCACACCTCTGTGTTGTATTTCACCAGCTAGTGCGTATGCTATGACACTCTCTAGCCCATGTGCACTGTAACACCACCCCGTGAATATGTCATGCCACACTTGCCTTCACACGGGTTATATTGCCCCATCTAACGTGCCTTCCTCGATGCCTATGTTATAATGCACAGTGCTATGCCATACATATTACAATCTGGGATCCATATCTTTGTCACAGTACATATGCAATGTTACACTCCCCAGCACTTATTTTATATTACAACTTTAGAGACTAGTTAGGTTACACAACACTGCCCTGTGCATATTACACTCCAAGGCGCATATCGCATAGCACACGCAAGTGCCTGTGCTATCTTGTGCTCTCCAATGAATCTGTCATTGCGCACAATGTATTGCATATTATATTTCACGCCCCGGTTCATCTTATATCACACTTTTTGGTGCATAGTTCATACCATATACTATATCTAGTTTTCAATCGTGCTCCCAGGACTATGTTCTATATAACACTGCGTCCACCTACCCTTTACACGGGCATTACATTTTGCGATGGGGGTGAAGGGTCAGGGGGTGTTTCTGCCAAGTGAGCCCGGAGTCACAGTCACAAACGTCCTCTTCTTCCTGAATAAAAGTGAGATTATGCTGCATACTTGTTCATATTTTAAGTAGTTCGCACAGACACACATTTTAAAAACAATAAAGTTCCTAATAGCCACCTTCTCCGAACAGTTAGCTTGTTGTCCCATCCACCTCCTCCCTATCCT
Organism: Triturus cristatus; assembly: GCF_964204655.1. Lineage (NCBI taxonomy): Eukaryota > Metazoa > Chordata > Amphibia > Caudata > Salamandridae > Triturus > Triturus cristatus. The sequence continues at coordinate 1,492,376,461 of NC_140591.1, forward strand.
CTGTTGTCTGAATCCACGGACTAGCCTCCTCCCTCCTGCCATGCATGGTCTGATGTGCTGCCACTGCCCTCCATTTAGCATGATGTACCAGTTCACTCCTCCTGCCCTCCATTGCCCAATTCTATGGCCCATCATTGACCTCCTGCTTAGCCTCTGTGCTTAGCTTGCTGCACCTATTCTCCTTCCCCCTGCCCTCTTTGTGCATGCCCCTGCTCCATCCTTTTTGCCCACCATGTTCCATGGACCTGCCACTCCTATCTACTCTGAGTGTTCTGTTGAGCTGCACTCCCCTCCCACCTGCCTAGCATTGTCAGATGACTGTAACCTGTCCCTGCCACCTCCACCCTGCCTGACCTCCATGGTCATCTTGCTGCTCTTGCCCTGCCCCCTTGCCCCCAGCCCTCTGTTTCCATGTGCGGACCCCTATTCCCTCCCTCCTGGCTTGTCTGTTCCATTGTAATGCCCCTGATCCGTCCCTCCTGCCCTTTATGGTCTGTCATGCTGCAGCTTTCTCTCCTGTCTGTCCATTATGGTCAGCTAGCTACCATTGCCTCTTTCCCCTCTGTTCTCTGTTGTCCATGTGCATGGTCCTGTCCCCTCCCTATTGCTTTCTATGGATTGTTGTGCTGCACTCCCGTCCCGCATGCACTGTGTGGTGTATTGTGCTGCTGCAAACCCTGATGCCTGCCCTGTAGGGTCAGTTTGGTGCACCTCTCCATGTGCCTCCTGTCCTCTGTTATCCAAGTCCATGTCCCTATCCCAATTCCTCCTGCCTACCATGATCCAATGTACCATACTTGCGAACATTTTGCACTTGGTAAGAGGGAGATTTTGAAAAAAAACTGGGGTATTGATTTTCCCCTTTGAGTTACATTGAAAAAGAGGAGATTGTAGACTGGAGACAGATCAAAAAAAGACCATTTGAGCTTAAAAACATTGGACGTTTCCTGGCTGAAACGGGTCTGTTGGCATGTATGGTTGTACTACCACTGCCTCTTCCTTCTGCCCACAATGGTCTATTATATTGCCACAGCCTCATTTGCCAGTCCTGTATTGTTGGTTTGTTGTCCCTGCCCCCCTTTCCACTGCCCTCCATAGTCTGTTGTGCTGCCACTGCCCTTCCTGCCTGCCCAGTGTGGTCAAATTGTTGCATCTGCACTCTCCTACCTGCCTTCAATGTTCAGAGTCCGTGCCCCTGGTTTCTGCCTCTCAACAGTATCCCAATGAACAACTAGATTGCTAACATTCTATCTTTATTACAAAAGTGTGGAACGCCTGACGTAATCTTGATGTAATCAAAACTGTAATACCTAGAGTATTTCCTTTAGAAATTACATATATGAGAGGGTCTTATTTGCATCAAAATTATGGTTAGTGCTCTAAAAAACTAAAATGAGGACATATTTTCTGAGTTTTCAAATAGCGACAAAGAACTTTTAAATTATTTGTAATCTTTATGTTTTTTTATCCAGTTGACCACTTGATTAAATGTTGCACCTAGGGGACAGGATGTGGAGTTACTTCCAGAGCTGCAGACTTTGCAACTGGGGAACCAGGTTGGAGTTTCTGCTTCAGCTCAACATTCTGTGATTCTGGTCAAATCATTTAATCTCCCCATGTCTACAACCAAAATGAATTTGATCTTGTGTGATGTAACCAATGCTCATGTAAAGCACTCCAATACCTGACAAGTCAGCACTATATAAAACTGCAAATACACAAAAAATAAGTGTTTTGCACACTTCTGTCATTGGGCTACATGTGGGCTACATCTGGGTGATATTTGTGCTGCATTTGGGCTCTTTTGTCTCTGGTGGCCATCTTGGGAGATTTATTTGTTATGAAGTTTCCTAATTTCCTCATTTACTGCAGTCTCCTCAGTAGGAAATGCTTTCAGTTTTTTACTTTGATTCTATCAAGAAGGTATTCAGATATGTCACACATTTGCCATAAATTCTGAATGTTAGCACTCTAGTTGCTTATTAGATCACTGTAGTAAAGCTACTGCTCACCACGGAAGTCTGCTGCTGGTATTAAAAGTGCATGTTTCAGTCTGCATATCAGAATTTTTTTAATGAAATAGAAGAGGATTTGAGAAGTCACTCAAAATGTGCCCTAATTTTTCTTTCTGCAGAACTAATCATAATTTCTATGGCAAAATGAACCCGTCATTTTGTTCCTTTGTAAATTAAATGTTTTAAGTGTTACCACTTTATTCCAATCAAGATGGCTTCAGGTGTGCCATTCTTTTGTCATAAGTAAGACTGTTAGCGCTCTAGTTGTTCGCTAGAACAGTCTGGGTTATTCTGTCATTGGGCTATACTTGGTCTACATCTGGGTGATATTTGGGCTACATTTGGGCTCTTTTGTCTCTGGTGGCCATCTTGGGAGATTTATTTGTTATGAAGTTTCCTAATTTCCTGCAGTCTCCTCAGTAGGAAATACTTTCAGTTTTTTACTTTGGTTTCATCAGGAAGGCATTCAGATGTTGTGGAAAGTAGGCCTCAGCTAGGCCTACCAGTGCAAGGGGTTCGCCCTTCTCTGCACAGAGTCCTCAGGCTATTAGAAAGAAGTTGGCACAGAAACTGAAATAGAAAATACAGAGTTTATTAATCCTCATGAGGTGGAACCACATTCACCCAGCACCCTGTGGTGCTGAATGAAGGTAGCACACAGAGTAGAAGAACCATGGGTCTTTTATACCCACACAGGGGCTCAGAAAAAGGGCAGTGCAAGTATACATGAGAAGAGTTAGGGGGCGCTAGAGGGCGCGCACGCAGTATGGCCGCGCTTCGGTGAGGCTCCTGCTGCCTGGGCATAGAATCCTACCATTATCCTGCTTTCCTGATCGCCCGCCGGACCGTGACCGGGTGTCCATGTGGCTGCTGGGCCCTGGCGGCTCCGGCTGAAGTTTTGGAGCCGAGAGCCCATCGAGGACGCTAGGAGACGCGTTTGAAGCCCCGTCGGGCCGATAGCTGAGACGCAGTGGTGACGGCGGCCGGATTCCGAAACCACGCGAGCCCGGTGCTGTGCACAAGGCAGGTGGGCCCTGGCCTTCCCCCCTGGCTGAAGCGACCGTTGCTGAGGAGAACGTGGAGATTGTTTGCGGTGCGGGGGCGGCGGAGTGCGGAGGTGTGCTGGAGTCTCCCTGTGCCTGGCTTGGCCCCCCCCTGCCGCCGTGTGGATCCCTGAGGCCCTACGGCGAAGAGTGGCTGTCCTCCCTGTGTGACCCCGAGACTGGAGAGACTGCATTGCCTGGCGGTTGGGGGGGCCTCCCCCTCCCCCCCCCCCCCCGCTCTGCCTGGGCGCTGCCGCCCCCGCTGCCGGAGCTGACCAGGACGCGGACACTGCGGCGGGGCTATCTGGCCTTCCGGCGGTGCTGCAGGCGGACGAGTGATCTGCGGCGCGGGCCTGGCGCTTCACGGACCTGGCTTACACTGCTCCTGGACGACTCCCCCTGCCTCCCCTCGCTGCGGCCTGGAGGTCCCCCCCCTGTTGGTGCTGCTCTGGGGTCCCAGGTGTGAAGGCTTCTCTGCGTGGGCTTGCGGCCTTCCCGTGCACTGGGCCCACATCAGAGTGCTGGCTGAGCTTGCCCCTGTGGCAGTGTGACTTGTCGGAGCGCTTGCCTCCATTGCTGCGCCGAGGTGCACACCGGCGCCTACCGGGGCTGTGCCGCCCTTTACTGGCCCCCAGTTTCCGTCCTGTAGACGGCTCTGTGGTGTGGGCTGGTCCCCCACAACGAGCCCGCGATGGGCAAGCACGACGCTAAGCAGGCGAAGCTGTCGTTTACTGCCCCAGCTGCGAAGCCGGGGCTGCGGAGTGCGCCGGATGATGGAGGCGCGCAGGCCCCCCCGGGGCTGGACGTGGACAAGGCCCCGCCGCCGATAGATATGCAGCAAATGATGCGGGAAATGAGGCAAGGCTTCGCCACAGTGGTGGATAAGGTGGACCGCCTTACATCCCGAATGGATGCGTACGCGCAGAAGATCGATGCCCATGAGGAGCGCCTTACTGAGGCCGAACGGCGGATCTCGGAGACTGAAGATGCGACCGCATCCCACTCTACTCAGCTCAATAAAATGGACAATGTCCTGCGCATCATAGCTGCTAAAAATGAGGAGTTGGAAGCCCGCAGCCGGCGCAATAACATCCGCGTGGTGGGTGTGCCGGAGTCCACCAACACGGGGCGCATGGAGGAATATGTGGAGAAGATCCTCATTGCCTCTATTGGCGCAGACGCCTTCTCCAAGCAGTTCATCGTGGAGAGGGCTCACCGGTCACTTGGCCCGCGACCACGTCCCGGCGCCCCACCCCGGCCCATCATCGCGCGGCTCCTGAACTACCGCGACCGAGATGCTGCGCTGCGGGCTGCGCGGGCGAACCAGAACTTGTCCTTTGAGGGGGTCAACTTCACCATCTTCCCTGATTTCACTCCTGTTGTGCAAGACCAGCGTCGCAAATTTGTTGATGTAAAGAAAAAGCTGAGAGCCCTCCAAATCGACTATGCACTACTTTACCCGGCGAAGCTACGTGTCACCCATCAAGCGAAGCAACACTTCTTCACGAATCCGCAGCAGGTGGAGGACTTTTTGAAATCCCTGCGGAAAGCGCATCGAGACCGACTTGATGAACAAGATGCTGCCCCGGAGAACGAACATTGACTGCCCATCTGGGAATTAACGTGATTCCTTCTCTGCATTTCTGTGCCACCTTTCTGTGCCTTTCCTGTTTGCCCTCCCCTGTGAACCACTTGATGGGCTATGTACTGACTGACTGACGGAGGCCCGGTTGCGTGCTGGACGGAGATCGGTAATGTATGCCAGGCACCACCCTTCTCCCTCCCTCTATGACTATGGTGGGTTACGGGCAGGCAAGGGTGGATCTGTGTGCCCTCTGGATGTCCCCTGTAGGGTGTACCCCCTGGACTCTATTGACTGAGTTGCTCCTGTTGAGCTTACTGAGGGTTCGACTGGGTGGGGGGAGGGTTGACATTCCTGGCGAGTTGGGGTTGCTTCAGTGGGTGGGGGGCGGGGTGATGGGACGCGAGTTTCTGTGGGTAATCTTCCCCAAGTTGGGCTGTGGGTTTGTTTTAAGGGCGGCTGGGTGGGCCCTAAGGTCAAGGCGCTGGAGGACTAAGCGCCTCACTTCCCTCTGTAGCCCGGCACTGGAGCCTGCTACTGGTAATCTGCTAGGGCAGGCTGCTGGGTTAGGTTCGAGACCCGAGATGGTTCTTTATGTTGTTGTTATGTTTGCTACAGCTGTGTTCAAGACGCTGCCGCTCAGGGAGCTATTCCAAGCTTTTGCTGCCTTTTCGTGGCGTGGACCCCTGAGGGGGCGTGATGTTTACCCGTTTATTAATGATACCTTTGACCTCGGCTTGACTGGTGATGTGGACGGTGGAAAGCTTGAGGCTGGGTGTGTGGTGCGTGGTGCGATTCGCGCATGCAGCGGATGGAGGGTGACTGGATTGGGCCCCTCGGCCGCTGCTCTTCCTACCTGTCCTGGTCGACCTAGCCATGGGGGACACTGATTTGAATGTACTCACATGGAATGTTAGAGGCCTAGGGGACCCTAGAAAACGAAGGAACGTCCTCTCCTACCTAGATCGCCACGCTATACACATAGCGTTCCTTCAAGAGACCCACTTCCGTGCGCAGGCTGCCCCTACTTTTGCTAGCAGGTGGGCGAAGTGCTCTGCCTTTTCGTCCTATTCCTCATATTCCCGTGGGGTTGCTATATTAGTTAAACGGACTACCCCCTTCGTGCTGGCGGGTATGAAAAGTGATGCCCAAGGCCGATACTGCCTGATGTGGGGGAGACTGGGCCATAAAATGGTTACTCTGGCCTGCTGCTATGGTCCCAATGTAGACGACCCTGCCTCCTTCGCAGACCTCGGTGCGGATCTAATAGGTGTGGGTACGCAGCACCTCATACTGGGGGGAGATTTTAACGTTACGCTTGCCCCGGCGCTTGACAGGTCCCACCCGGCCCCGCATCATTACACACGTGAGATGCTTTTGGACATCATAGCAGAACATAGGCTGATTGACACGTGGAGACACCTCCATGTGGACGCCCGTGAGGGTACTCACTTCACGGCGCAGGCGCGCTCCTGGGCCAGGCTCGATTACGTCTTCCTGACCCCACAGTTTCATGCGGCGCTGACCGGAGCGCAACATCTTCCGCGTACATTCTCTGACCATGCGCCAGTGCGAGTCACGCTGCGGGCGGCGGAACTCGGCCCCCCTCTGGCGGCCTGGCGTCTGCAGCCCACGATCCTTCTCGATGCCCTTTTTCAGGAGGAGCTGCGGGAGGAGTGCTTGGCGTTCTTTGAGCGCAACAAGGACTCTGTGCAAGACGTTGAGACTATATGGGATGCTTTCAAGGTGACCCTCCGGGGCCTGTGCATTGCCAAAGGATCAGGGGTACTGAAGAGCATTATGGCGCGCCTGCGCACCTTGGAAGATGACCTTCGGGCGCTAGAGACGTCGCTTGCGACCAACCCTGACGACGCCGGGCTGGCAAGCATTCGGGACAAAATTTCCGAATATACCACGGAGGCCACCCGGGAAGCTAACTTTCGAGGCAAATACTGGGTGGCCCGGAGTTATGGAGAGGGAGAGAGGCCGGGGAAGGCCCTGGCTGCAACGATGAGGCTAGCACGACCGCCTAATACGATCATGGAGATTAGAGGAGTGGATGGCGCAAGGTACAGTGAGACCGCGCATATCCTCAATGCGTTTGTAGCTCACTATAGCGTGCTCTATGCGTCCACTAGAGTTGGAGAACTCCAACTGCATGATTACCTTGAAGATGTGTCCCTGGGGTGGCTAAGCGATGCGCAACGGGAGTTTCTGAGCTCCCCTTTTGAGCTAGATGAGGTGCGGAAGGCCATTATGCAGATGAGTTCAGGAAAAACCGCCGGACTCGACGGGATACCCATTGAATTCTACAAAACCTATATCGACTTTATGGCCCCGGTGCTGAGAGAAGTCTACGAAGATGCATTGGAAGTGGGGCATCTCCCCCCGTCGATGCGCATGGCCCTCATTACATCGCTCCTTAAGCCAGGGAAGGAGGCTAACGACTGTGACTCCTATAGGCCTCTCTCCCTCCTCAACTGTGATGTGAAAATTCTAGCCAAACTCATCGCCAATCGAATCAATCTATTGCTCCCCAACCTGATACTGCCTGACCAGGCCGGTTTTGTGCCAGGTAGAGCCACGACGCATAACCTGCGCACGTTCTTTTCGATCCTTAATTCTGTGCATGACGATCTGCCCATGGCCGCCGTGTTCCTAGACGCCACGAAGGCCTTCGACTCCCTCGAATGGGACTACTTGTTCCAAGTTCTGGGGCGCATGGGCTTCCCGACTATATTCATCTCGTGGATTAAATTATTGTATACTGCCCCTAGGGCCAAAGTCTTAGTGAATGGGAGGCTATCCTCTGACTTCCCCATTACCAGGGGCACCAGGCAGGGCTGTCCCCTTTCGCCGCTACTATTTGCTCTGGCCATGGAGCCTCTAGCGGCCAAACTGCGGCAACACCATCGGGACAAGGCGCTGCGGTGCTTCCAGAGGCAGATACTCGTATCCATGTATGCCGACGACATCACCCTCTATGTACGGGAGCCGGAGGAAAATCTCAACCCGATCCTCCGCGAATTCATTCGGTTTGGCGTGATCTCCGGCATTCAGATCAACTGGAGCAAATCTTGTATATTTCCCCTGACTGCCTCCACGAGCAGATTTGTGCCCGACTTCCCCCTTGCCTGGTGTGACGGGGACTTTAAGTACCTGGGCGTCCGCATTGAAAAAGACAGAGAGGAACTTATGAGGGCTAACTATGGGACGGCCATGTCCCGCATTACAGATTCCATCACTCGCTGGATCACCCTGCCCCTTTCCATGGCTGGCAGGTCCTCACTGATTAAGATGGTGATCTTGCCGCAGCTACTGTACCTCTTCTTGAATATTCCCTTCTATCCTGGTGCTGTTTTCTTTCGACAGCTCCGCTCGGAGCTTACCAGACTAGTGTGGGGCGGGAAGTCCCCCCGGCTCCGGTGGGACGTCCTGATCAGGCCCTATGAGCAGGGTGGCTTCGGCATCCCTAACTTCGAGCTCTACTATCAGGCAGCCCAGGCACACTACGTTTACTACTGGCTGCGGCAGCCCCGATATATGCCCCAACTAGCGGCGGAACATTGGTTAGCCCATCCCGTTCCCATAGAGGGCGCGCTGTACATTCCGGTGACAGGCAGAGATAGGACGCCCACGACATTGATCAGTACGGTTACTGCGTGGACTAAGCTGGCCGCCGCCCTAGAGCTCGACATGGTGTACACGCCGCTCCTGCCTCTTGTTTATCATCCCGACATGCCCCTGCTGCAGGAGGCGGGCTTCCGAAAACTGCTTCGCTCTATTCACGTGACTACGTGGGGCGACCTGTACCACGACGGCACGTTCCGGTCCATGGAGCACATGTATGCCACCATTCAGCCTACTCCCCTCGATGTCTTCTTCTACCTGCGCCTGCGGCAGGGGCTGAGGGCCCTCATGCCCTGCTTCCCCCAGGAGCCCCCACATCTGGCTCCGCTGCATCGTATACTAAGCGACAACACTCCAGCTAAGCTTGTCTCCAAAATCTACCGCTCGGTCCACACCTCCTTGCAGGCGCCACGGTTAGCAGCCAGGGAGAGATGGGATCTGGAACTAAGTGTCCCGTTGACGGACAAACAGTGGCAGTTCTGCCTGATGCAGACGGACCGCGTATCCTCCAGTAGCCGCCTCAGGATTATCCATTATAAATACCTTCATAGGCTCTACTTCACGCCCGCCAGACTTCACAAATATCGGCTACGCGACAATGATAATTGCGACAGGTGCCGGGCTCCGGGTGCGGACTTTCTTCACCTGGCCTGGACGTGTGATGCAGTTCACCGCTATTGGTGCCAGGTGTTTGAGGCGCTCTCCAAGATGGTCGATACAGTATTACAGCCCTCCCCTCTCCTGGCCCTGCTGGGTTATGTAGAACCTATACAGGCGGCGCACCGTAAATTCATCGCACTGGCCTTTCTGCTTGCTAAAAGGAGAGTGGCGTGTCGCTGGGGCAGGGGTAGGGCCCCCAAATTTAAGGAGTGGATGAGAGATCTAGTTTACTGTCAAGATCAGATCCGCACGTACTCTGAGCTCATGCCGCCCAGGTCGCGGCCCGCTGATATATGGGCCCCATTACAGTGTTATCTCCTTGCTGGGGCGACGGCCTCGGATAGCAGCCAAGATGCTGAATGAGCGTGTGCCGACTGGTGCGGCGACTGGGGATGCTTGCTCGAGATCTGGTCTGGGATGTGTTGGCATTGATCGCGCTTGTGGCGTGGGTCTCCTCTCTGTTCTATGGGAGAATATGTCGCTGTGGAAGGCGTGATGTGGGTGCTGCCCCCCCCCTTGCCCCCCCCTCCTCCCCCCCCAGAGGAGTATATACTCCTTGCAATGATCTCTTGGGTTCAGCACTTTAGCTACTGTTTTACAATGAGGTCTGTATTGATGTTCACGTCACCCCCCGCACAGAATCTGTCTCCTCTACATTTGTCCTTCCTTCTCTGTACCGCCCCCATTGTGATGTGCGCACATTGGCGCCTTTGTAACACAGCTGTATGTTTATTTTTGTCTTAAAACTTTCAAAATAAAATTTAAAAAAAAAAAAGTATACATGAGAAGAGTTACATACATAGATGGTCATACAGAAATGCACAGTCAACAGTAAAGGAGGAGCTAGCAGTTGCTGCCTCTGGTAGAAACAACCTGATAGTTACAGACTAAAAACAGATGCATGGACAGTTAGATATTCCTGCGCATGTGCAGGGTAGCAGAGTCTAAGTATAGCCAGTCCTTTAAACAGAGCACAAGGGAAGACAAAATGGCTGCCAGAAATACAAAATGGATTCCACAAAATGTACAGAATAGCCTCTAAATACCAGATGGATTCTGCTAACGCTAATTTAATCGCGGCCAATTTACGACAGACAACCCTTTTAGCGTTAGCTGAAGACATCTCCCATAATCCAGTAGGAAAAATGAAAAATATGCATATTAATTTTTAATATATATATTTTTTTTCATAAATATCCTAATTCATTGCTAGGTGGGCATTTCTCATTCTAAATATTGTTAAGCGAGTATGTATAAGATTTAAACAGAAGTACAAAGGGAACAGAGAATTGGGTCATACAGATAGCAGGAGAGAGTAATTACTATTATCAGCAACAGAATTATTAGCTTTCTAGTCCTAAGCAAATCCTAGAACCATCCAGTAAAAACATTTTCAAGGCTCCTATGCATTTCAGTTACCATCAATTTCAACTTCAAAAACATTTTCGCTAGACTTTTCCAGTGTTTCCTTTATGAGGGCTAGAGTATCTTTCATTATACCCAATACAAACATTAAAGCAGTCAGACATATTATTTACAAAAATGATCCTGGATCCACAGGACCAGGAGGACTACACAGGACCATGAGAATTAGGACGAAGAGCTGCAAAGGGTTGCTCCTCCTCAAAAATGGTACGATCAATGGGGTACTCTTTCCACAGAAAATGGACTTTGTTCTGCTTTTACTAAACAGAATAGTACTTTAAAACAATGCCAGCAAAACAATCAGTCTCCTAACACCTAGTCTATACAATCACTCGGAAACCTCTTGTGAAATCAACTATGCCCAGAGTCCGTTCAAAAAGCCTCTCTGGCAGGCTTCTATTGTCCATCAAATCTTCTTTTGTTGTTTTCTTTCGCATGGGCCTCTCAATTCAGGCCTCTTCATGAGAAAAGTACTGCTTAGTTGGAGTGCCCTCATGGCAAACACCCACAGCTCACTCAAAAGTCTCAATGTCTCAAGGCAGTGCACCAGTATCTCTCCTTTGCGGCAGGCACTACAGGTAGTGTGCTCTCCATTGATCAAGGGCACAGGTCATCTCGTGCAGACCCGGGACCATTCTCAGGCTCCAACACTCATCATTCAGTGTCAGAAGATGCTCAGGCTGCTCTTTCATGGGCACCAGAATGTAGTGCCTTTTGTCAATCTTGGATCCGCCGGTGCACTGCACTTCCATTGGAGCAAAGGAAAAAGGGGGGGTGTGTGTGTGGCCAAAAACTCAGGCCAAGGGGCTCAAGGGACTGCACACTGTCAGAGGTTGCCAGCACATGACAGGCACTCTTTTGCACTGAAATTCTGGTTCTGTGGCAAAACCAGCTTCTCCTTCTTTCCTGATGTTGAACGCCTTCTGATGAAGCAAGTGCGATGCTTTAAACAGTTCATTGTATAACAAGGGGACTGCAAACAGGTGGCCTGCAATCTTCAAAGGAGTGGCCACACGCCATGGGACAATTATGGTCTAGAATACACTGTCATTCTCAAAAAGCAATACAAATATAAAGGCAGTAGGCAAAACAGTGCCTCTAAGCTTTTCAATTGGGTTTCCGTGTGAGAGCCTTCATCATCTAAGGGTAGATAACTACACGAGAATTCTATCTAAATGGATGTCTTCACATATGGTGGCATTGTCTAATGGGGTAAACACATATTTTCCTCAATGATATTTGCTAAGGATCGCATAGACCTCTTCCCTGCATTCTACTTTTTCACAATCCAAACTATGCAACATCAGTTCTAGTAAGGACTGTCAGTTTATTTACACAGACTAGCTAATAAAAACTAGCAATGCCCTTGCAAAACTGTATGTAGCATGAGAAGAACAAACAATAGTGGTGTTGTCACCTGAGAATTTTTAAATAAAAACTACCCACAGCTAGTTCCCCTAAAGATCAAATAAGGAAGCAGCAATCTAGACTACTCATCCTCTCATAATTCCATCAGAGAGGATGGGTAGTAACATAGCAAAATATATTTATTCGTTTTATTAATGCTAATAATGTTTAAAACAGTATTACTGAATAGCCAATTAAATGTCTCATGGTTATTTCACAGACAGTTTAGACAGGCTCGAAAAAAATTAAGAAAAAGAGAGAGAACACATAAATTTGCCTACCCTTAATTTGTAGAGGGGCTAGCCTCCTCTCCCCAGTTTTGACAGTAAGAAACCTGTAACAGGTTTCATTCTGTCAACACTATTAGCCCCAATTTGTAGCAACTGGGCATAAACAAACTCTGAGGAGCTAAATAGCACATTTCAGCTAGCCAAAGAACATATTCCTTTAGCAAATGTACTAGTGCAACATGAGGCCGCATGAATTCAAATTGAATCCCATTGCTTCCTGAATTCAACCCTAAAAACATTTATACTATATATATATATGGCAGAGCCATTGTCTTTTAAAGAGAGGTCACATATACTATGTTCATTGAGTGCACACAAAAACTTGCTTTTGCCAAAAAAAAGGTAAGCAAAAACCTCTTTCTTCCCCTGCCATTTTGTCTTTCAAATGTCGAAATGTCAAAGCTCATGTGAAGCCGAGCCCTGCCAGGCTTCTAAATGTAGGAGTTCGGCCTTTAACCTATGCAGCTGTTCCATCTTGTATGCAAGGTTGTCATGCGGTGCTCCCAAGTCAAAGTGACCCTAGAGACCGAAGGCAGAGCAGCAAAACCCACTCTAATGTGTGTCTACCAGCAATTTCAGAGGTAAGCTTAATAACTTCTGCCAGTTTTTGTACATAGGTATATTTAGAATCAGGGTGCTGAGTGCTTGAGCAATATAAATGTCAGCTATGAAGTTTTATGCTTACATATGTGCATTTACTTGAGTCTAAGGCAGTTTAAAAGCTGCTCTGACTGGAGAAATCTCATTTAAATAGTGAATTTTTACTCAATTTCGACTTTGATTTTTAGGGCACTTAAAAATTAATATCCTACAATGTTTTTGCATAATAGTCATCCCCAGAATGTCCTCTACATATCCCAGAGATGTGGCATCAGAAATGTATAATGTATGCCCTTATAAAAATGAGTTTTGTACGCCTGGATAAAGTGACATTTTCACATGTAATTGACCCCCTATTTGGATGCTAGGATGTCACAGCATCATGATTCAGGCATTATGAATAGTAAAAAACAAATTGTTTTTGCACCTATTTGAAAGAACATTTTTTATATAATCAAAATATATATTTTTTTTAATAAGTCTAATCATTTTGATGAGTCCACATATGAAAAGCAAGCTGCATCCCTTGCCCATCATATCTAAACGCAATCATTCACAGCCCTAAGAACAGAAACTTATCTTGAAAGTCTGCGCCACTTTTAAAAGACAGTCATTATTATTTAACATCAAAACCCACTCTTATCCTTATTTAAAAAGGCATTAACAAAAGAAATCCCTACTGTCAATCTGTCCTTTGTTTATCAAAAATAATGAAACTATATTTCTAACTTTTAAAACAGCAGTCTGAAATGCCGCATTTTACAACGTGTTTCACTTTAGCTGTTCTCTGTGGCCGGAGTCCGCAGAGAATAGAAATAGTCTTGCTGACACAGCTGTTTGACACGTAAAGGCGTCGAATTCACACGCCTTTCAAGTCAACCTTTCAAGCCAACACAACTCTGTCATTCTGTATAATGTGAATGCCTTTGAATACCCTATACAAAAGATAAATGCTGTGACATTTTGTATCTGAATTTAGTCTATTGTAAACACACAATTTCGTTTTTCTCTTTACACAGGTCATCTTAATTTTAACTTTCTAAAGGTAAAACTCTTATCTGATAGTCCATGTTAGCTTTGCGCCACAATTTCCACTGAGAAAATTAATTCTCAATTGGAAAATCGTTTTTATATAGGCATATAGCCCTTAAAATTTCAAGCAAGAGCATCATTTTACTTTTTGTCTAGGATTAATGCAACAGTTTTACAAAAATAAAAACAGTTTTCTATGGAAAGTCTAACTGGTCTTTGCACAAAATAGGGCCGAGGAAGGCTCCTTGAGTTTCGTTCCTCAGCTGCCCTGTCTCATCAGAGAAGCTAAAAATAGCCCCTCAGCGCAGAACCGGGCCACAGCGAGTGCTCCTGGCCCCCACCTCTCTCCAAGGCTGTCCTGCTGCAAGCATTACACATTTTCATGTCAGTGAAGCTTTCTAAGCAGTGATTTCACCTCCTGGTTCACTCCCCTATTTTTAGCCCCCACCTTACAGGCTGCAAGGTCAAAATCTGCCTCACACAGCCCTGAAGCTGTCAAAGACAAAAAGCCTTCCTAATTTTATCTAAACTGCAATAATTTGCCCTATGCAAACATTTATTTTAATATACAATTTCTTTTCAAGGGTCATAAGTTTAGGTTCAATTCTCAGATTAGCAGGTTCAGCTTAAATTAGAACCTACAACCCTGTGGACCCAGCACATTGGCTCACTGAACCACCAAGAACACAAAGCTGCATAGGAACAATTTGCAAATTCGAAATACCCACAATTTTTTTCAAGCTAAACTTTTAACCGGTTCCTAATTACTCTTCATTAATACTTTTGTACATTAAGGGTGTCATCAAATCACAGGGGTTGCTCTTTCTCTAGCTACACCCCTCTCAATTTCCTTTTGCGACTTATTGATGGTGATGAGACCAAATTAAATTTACTCCTTAACAATTTCACTTCTCAGAATTCTTTCACATATTCACAGTCATTCAATCACACGCTTTTTCCAGTGCTAGCAACATCCAAAACACAATTTACCACACCATAACATTTAAACACACATTTAACCCACAGATCAACACTTAAGACAGAAACAAAAGACAGCCCACAGACTGTACTTAAACCAAACCATTTGTAAATACTAGTTGCAAGTCATATTCACTAGATTTGGCTGGCAGAACACCAGAAAAAACGCTCTGCATCTCATCACTTATGAATGTTACGGGTCAACGCAACGAAGGCAGCAAGTGTGGACACAGCGCAGCACCTACCTGGCATTCGGGGCACCTGCCAACAGCTCTTACATCCTTGTGGACGCCTGTTTCCCCCGCCGCCTCTTGTCACCTGAGGCCGCAGTAGGGTGGAACTACAGGCCCCAGCATTCTCCTCTGCCCCGCCCACTTCCTCCGGACAACGCGCCCGGAGGCGCTACATATACCGAGGCTCTCTCCGCGTCGCGGGACGCGCGCGGGCGACGCCGGGCCGAGCCCGGGCAGAGGGCGGGCCGTCTGTGGCCATCCGGGGTCGGAAGAGGCCGGGCCGGGCAACCTCTCTGCGCTCGACATAAAAGACAAGGTATTGTGTTTAGTGGTATCTGCTAGATATAATCATGGTGAAAAAAAAGTCCACTGGAATTAAATCAAATGGGGTGGCGGGAGCAACCCTGGACTCATATTTGGTCAGAGCTGCTAGTTTTCTGACTGAGGAAATAGAAAGAACGGAAAGGCGTTTGTCGATGGGGGTAGGGAATAAGACATCAGCCCTCATCCACGTCAATCCTGATACCCCAGCCCTAAACACGCAGCAGCAATCACCAGGCATTCCCAGGGACCTAGTAGATCAGCTTGAACACATGCTGTCCCCATCATTCACTATTGAGCATTGTGTGTCCACTTCTTCAATCCTTACCCAAGAGCCCCCGGTTGTAAAGGTCTCCCCTTCCCCCCCGGTCTCAATTGAAACAAGACGTACAAGAGCGGGGGGCCTGGCTCCAGTTGGGCGACTAAAGAAACAGCCTGTGGGTCGATCTGCTAAAACAGGCTTGGGTCCCCAGCCTCAAGTGGAGGTTTTATCTAACAAACTCTGGGCAGCAATTAAGAAAAAACTGGATGGTATATTGGCCCCCATTACTGATAGACTGACATCAATTGAGGCCAGATTTTCTTCATTGGAAGTGAAGCTTAGTGCCATGCCAACAATTACGCAACATTCTACCCTGGAGTTGTCGGAAGCAAGAAATCATGACCAACTTCAGTGCTCTGTGCCTGTGCTAATGAAGGAAGCTCCCCTGAATGTTGTTCATTTGCCCCCCCCCCAGTGGTGGCAGGCTCTTCCACTCACATCCTGATTCCAACATCACCTATGCTTACCCAAAACCCCCAGATTGATAATGGTTGTAACAACAAATCTCCTCCTATCGACCCTATCCCTACTATGAATGTGAATAAAACCTATGCAGGGAGAGGCCTCCCGTTTGTCAGAGAGGCCATCCCTTTGGTTCTCGTCCTTGCCAATGTTCCCCATCTAAGACCAGGCCAAGTAGAGACAACAACTGCGCTGATGGATAAAGCTTTACATTGGCTTAGCAGGAATATGAACTTTGGAGGAGTGGGTGGCCAACAACAACTGGCAAGAGAAATTATAATGGCCAGACGTGTTCCATGGCTTGGAAACAATGCGAAAAAATTTGGGGGAGACTGTGTTGTTATAAATTTTACTACTACGTATGTTCTACCCAATGTTCTTGTCAATTTACTGCCACCTCAGAAAAGGAATTCTGATATAATTCCACTCACATTGGAATTTTTTATTGGTAAACCCAGATCCCTAAGACATAATGTGATGCCAATACTATCTAATGGCCCAAATATAGCTACTGGTAGGAGAGCACTTTTAAGTTTCTCTAGTGATCTTAGGCTAGAAAATAGATTTAATGCCTTGACTGATCTGGAGGAATGCGATTGACATAGGGGGAGTGACATCTACCCTGCTCAAACGCATCCCCAAGTAAATACGTTGATCAGTGACAAAACTCTGGATGAAATAATTGCCTGTACCAGCACCCGAGTTGTCACGTACACCCCCACGAATAACCATCAAATAGTGGTATCTGTTTGTAATAGCCCACTTGAACAAGTGATCCCTTTTGGCAACATAGTAATTAATTCCTTGGTAAGCGAAAGGTGCAGGTCCCCACAAAATACTCCCAATAGTGGGTGCAAAATATCCATGATATCATGGAACATAGCAGGTATTGCTCAGAAAATGTTGTCTCCAGATTGGGGCAACTTTATTGACAAATATGATATCTGCCTATTTCAGGAGTCATGGGCTGTTGATCCTGTGTTTAGGGATGGATATCTTAATTTTTATATACCTGCGAAAAAAAACCCTAAAGGGCGTCCTGTAGGTGGCCTTGTGGCATGGGTTCGGCAAAACCTAGACTACAGTGTAGTACTGTTAAAATCCTCTGATAAAGATATTTTAGTGTTAAAATTCAGTAGGGCTAATGAGAGTACCCTTGCCATCTTTAATGTGTATGCTAGGGGTCAGAGGGGAGGACTTAGCTCAGAGACTATAACATCTCTGGACTCACAATTAGAAAATCTTCCCAATCACATTATTCCTATTGTTGCAGGGGATTTTAACACCACATTTGAACCATTGGGTAACGAGGTACAGGAGCTTTCAACAGAGCAAGACCTTAGATGGGGAATCCCAAGGCTTGATTTACCCCCTGTTAAAAGATGGTCAAATGCTGCAATCCAGCTTAAGGCGCTGTGTCTTGAAAGAGGTCTTAGGGCTGCAAATGGGCGTACCAGATCAGATCTGAAAGGAGAAGTTACCTTTGATAATGGGCGCTCCACTAGCCGTATCGACTATATATTAATTGATCTTAGGATATGGCATAGACTTGATGACATGAAGGTAACATGGCGGCTCGAAAGTGATCACAACCCTCTATGTATTGATCTGTGGGCAACTATTAGGAAGGGTGAAGTGACCCAAACTGAGGGAACTATTACCTCGTATTTAGTGATCGCAAATGATAAACGCCATGTAAAATGGAACAAAATAGTTGAACACCCAGAAAAGTTGGAAGCCCTTAAAGCTGAAGTAGTTAAGAGTACCAACTTCCTTATGTCAAAAGTCAATAGTGATGATTTCCCACAAATTGTGTTAGAAGCCCATACTAGTCTATTTGATAACTTGAAAACCTACTTTTTAAAGGATGTTAAGCCAGGGAGACAGGCTTTGAAAACTAATGATGCTACCTGGTTTAATACTTCATGTAGAGTGGCCCGCCAGCAGCTGAGTGAAGCTCTAAGATCAAGAGATCAATCGGGGGTTAGGGGCGCAAGGGATCATTATAGGGATGTGCAAAAAAAAGCTAAAAAAGGCTGGGACGAATCATGGTGGCAGGACTTAAGAAGTGCCTGTGCAGCAAAGGACTCGAGAACTTTTTGGAGCATTGTCAACTGGGACAGGGGTGGGCGTCCGGAGCCCCCCCCAGAATAATGTTCCCCAGGCACTATGGGTTGAATTTTTTGGACCTCAGTATGCTGGTAGAGCAACCAGTGAAGAGGTTCTACCACCACATTTTGAAAAATTCTATTCTGGTACAGTGTTTTTTATTAAGGATGTTGAGATAGCACTCGACTGTGTGGCAAGGGGAAGAGCTCCAGGTATGGATGGAATTCCGGCCGATATATTTTTAAGTGATAAGCCAACTTGGTGTCAGTATATAGCCCTTCTTGCTAATGCAGTGGCTAATGGAGCTCCAGTGCCCCCATCTTGGAAAGGTGCTGAGATAATTCCTGTTTTTAAGAAAGGAGACAAATCCCTCCCCAGTAATTACAGGCCTATAAGTCTTATCGACTCAATACAAAAGGTTATAGGTCGTTTAGTCCTAGGAAAAGTACAGACCTGGGTAGAGGATGCTAATATTTTGTCCCCATTTCAAGCGGGGTTTCGTTCCTGTACCAGTACTACAGACCAAATTTTTCAGTTTATAACTATTTACTGGAGGAACGTGCTCCTGAATGAGGGGTCACTCTACGCTGTTTTTGTAGATCTCAAATCAGCGTTTGATTTGGTCCCTCAGAGGAAATTGTGGGGTGTGCTCGGTGACCTGGGAATGGCTCCGGAACTGTTAACACTTCTTGCCCGCTTACATGAGGGCAATTTTGCAAAAGTTAGGTGGGGGGCACAGGGGGAGGTTACCGACTCCTTCCCTGTTGGGCGGGGTGTCCGACAGGGGTGCGTGTTGGCTCCTACCCTGTTCTCCTTGTACATCAACGGGGTAGTTGAGTATCTTTCGGCGGCCCCCACCGATGCTCCCCTCCTGGCCGGCAATCATGTCCCTGTCCTCATGTTTGCGGACGATACTCTGCTCATCTCCAGGACTCCGAGTGGTCTCCAGAAGGCCATTAATGCATTCGTAGTATTTTGTACTTTAAGAGGGCTAGAAATAAATACCTCAAAAACCAAGTTTATGGCTTTTAATCAGCATAAATCTTTTAGAGGCAGTATTTTATTAAATAATGAGCCCTTAGAACAGGTGAGTGCGTTTACGTACCTGGGTATTTCTCTCCAAAAAGACATGGGCTGGAAGCACCATTTGGATCTTACAGCTCTAAAACTACATCAGCATATAGGGTGCTTAACCAAGAAATATAAATCCTCTTTTACCAAACCAGTCACTCCTGCACTAGAAATTTATAACGCTAAAGCAGTGAGTTCGGCCCTTTATGGAGCTGAGCTCTGGGGATTTAACGATATAAAACAGCTAGCAAGATTAGAAAATAAATTCTTACGTAATCTTGCAAGTGTCCCACAAAGTACTCCTACGATCCCGCTCCATTTAGATCTAGGGAGGAAAAATTTAGCGGACCTAGCAAAGCTTCGGCCACTCCTCTATTGGAGGCGTCTATGGGTCACCCCAGAACTTGTGCAATACACTCTGGGTTTTAAGGATGTGATCTTGCGGGACTGCTTCCACAGAATAGGTTGGCTAAAAGAGATTAGGTTCCTACTTATTAAATTGGATTTGGAGACACTTTGGGACAATCCCGAGACGGCAGTCTTTCCATCAAAGGTACAACTGAAGCAGAAATACTGGGAAATGGTTTATACATCTGTAGGTCACTTCAGCATTCCAACTAGCCTAACAGGTCGCTTTCTGGATTTTAAATCGTGGCCAGTGTGTGAGGCCTACTGGGATTTGATCGAGAGGCCCATTGATCGAAAACTTTATTTCCAGTTCAGGATAGGTAGCTTGCCTATCAAGACCTATACCTGCAAATGGGCTTCTAGAAATGATGATAAATGCCATTACTGTTTGACATCGGCAGAGACCATTCCCCATGTTTTCTTTGTCTGCCCGCTATATGCGGCCCCACGGCGGAGATGGCTGAGGCCGATCTGTAGCCTGTTGGGTGTCCGGAGATGTGTTGTTGCACTGAGAATTTTAGGGTCTGATTGTAGGCCTAGCATAGCTATAGCAGTTGCCAAATTCTTGGGCTGGTTTTGGATTATACGCACTCGCACTTTAAATAAAAATATTGCTGTTACCTTTTCCTAAGATTACTTTTTAATCAGGACTTGTTTATCGTGCTGCCTCTTTTCTTTTAATTGTTCTTAAAGATTTTTAGATATTTGACAGTATATGGGATTTAATAATCTTTTACCCTGTAATTGTATTGTATTATGTGTTATTTATTTGTGCGATATGTGTTGTATTGTTGTGCTTTTATGATAAACTGTCGAAATAAAGCTTTTGAAATTGAAATTGAATGTTACTAAGTGCACAGACCAGGATCCTTTTATGTACATTTTTAGTTCCTCGGGGTACTAGTCACCAAAGAAAAAAATACTTTTATATACCTAACCCTAGTTAAGTACCCCCTCTAGGGGAGCCGGCTAATTATATACAAAAGAAATGGTACATCCAAGAAGGCAACACATTCATTCATTCACGTACTTTTTCTCCCACATTCGTACACAATCAAACATCTCTTGCCTGGTCTTTTGCTTAAACATACATTGTTTTCCAAAATTCAAATGACCCATACATAGGCCAACGCAACTCCGGATCCTTACAAATGTATTTATTCCATAATGCGCTGTACATTATAGAAGAAAGACCATACTTAATATACATATCCCTATTAGGCGTCCCCTCCGGGGGGGGGGCAGTTGTGCTTCATCAAGATTCAAGGTACCATTCCAAAAGCAACACATCTTTTGAAGTGTGCTAAAGACAGGCATGCCAAAAAAGGGCAGAATATGCAATATTATAATCAAAGTAGCACTTAAGGTACCTTTAGTACGATGTGCCGTTCAAATCAATTCAGTTAGAGAAAATTCTCCTCATTACCTGCCTATGTGAATTGCAAGTCACATATGTCAAAACAAACCAAGTTGGCCAACACAAAATATACCATACTCAAAGCCACAGTAAGCGTTACTAAACTACCTTACCAATCACAGGCATCAAAACCAACAACAAGCGCCGCAGAAGGACACATACCAATCACTTGGTGTCCAGATTCATCCTGCCAAGTTCTAAAATCGACCAAATGGTCACTGCACGGTGAATCAACAGAAGAGATCTCAGTTTAGGACCGGCGCCACCTGGATGGTCAGATCAGAAAGAAAGGAAAAGCCGCCGTGGATGCCTAGACTCGGGTCTTATCGGGCAGTGATCACGTCCAGAGCGAGATTCCAATCCTTCGTCCTGACCAATCCTTTGGGCATCCGAGTCACCGATGAGTCCCACGTTGAGGCACCAATTGTGGAAAGTAGGCCTCAGCTAGGCCTACCAGTGCAAGGGGTTCGCCCTTCTCTGCACAGAGTCCTCAGACTATTAGAAAGAAGTTGGCACAGAAACTGAAATAGAAAATACAGAGTTTATTAAACCTCATGAGGTGGAACCACATTCACCCAGCACCCTGTGGTGCTGAATGAAGGTAGCACACAGAGTAGAAGAACCATGGGTCTTTTATACCCACACAGGGGCTCAGAAAAAGGGCAGTTCAAGTATACATGAGAAGAGTTACATACATAGATGGTCATACAGAAATGCACAGTCAACAGTAAAGGAGGAGCTAGCAGTTGCTGACTCTGGTAGAAACAACCTGATAGTTACAGACTAAAAACAGATGCATGGACAGTTAGATATTCCTGCGCATGTGCAGGGTAGCAGAGTCTAAGTATAGCCAGTCCTTTAAACAGAGCACAAGGGAAGACAAAATGGCTGCCAGAAATACAAAATGGATTCCACAAAATGTACAGAATAGCCTCTAAATACCAGATGGATTCTGCTAACGCTAATTTAATCACAGCCAATCTACGACACTGTGTCACACATTTGCCATAAATTCTGAATGTTAGCACTCTAGTTGCTCATTAGATCACTGTAGTAAAGCACCTGCTCACCAGGGAAGTCTGCTGCTGGTATTCAAAGTGCATGTTTCAGTCTGCATGTCAGAATTTTTTTATGAAATAGAAGAGGGTTTGAGAAGTCAAAATGTGCCCTAATTTTTCTTTCTGCAGCACCAATCATAATTTCTATGGCAAAATGAAGCCCCTCATGTTGTTCCTTTGTAAATTAAATGTTTTAAGTGTTACCACTTTATTCCAATCAAGATGGCTTCAGGTGTGCCATACTTTTGTCATAAGTAAGACTGTTAGCGCTCTAGTTGTTCGTAAGAACACTCTGGGACATTCTGTCATTGGGCTATACTCGGGCTTCATCTGGGTGATATTTGGGCTACATTTGGGCTCTTTTGTCTCTGGTGGCCATTTTGGGAGACTTATTTGTTATGATGTTTCCTAATTTCCTCATTTACTACAGTCTCCTCAGTAGGAAATACTTTCAGTTTTTTACTTTGATTCCATCAAGAAGGCATTCAGATGTGTCACACATTTGCCATAAATTCAGAATGTTAGCACTCTAGTTGCTTATTAGATCACTGTAGTAAAGCAACTGCTCACCAGGGAAGTCTGCTGCTGGTATTGAAAGTGCATGTTTCAGTCTGCATGTCAGAATGTTTTAATGAAATAGAAGAGGATTTGAGAAGTCACTCAAAATGTGCCCTAATTTTTCTTTCTGCAGCACTAATCATACTTTCTATGGCAAAATGAACCCCCTCGTTTTGTTCCTTTTTAAATTAAATGTTTTAAGAGTTACCACTTTATTCCAACCAAGATGGCTTCAGGTGTGCCATACGTTTGTCATAAGTAGGACTGTTAGCGCTCTAGTTGTTCTTTAGAACACTCTGGGAAGCTGCAGTAGAACACAAAGGAATCAACAGACAGTCTCTGCCCTTGTTGGATGTACATGTCAGACTTCATTCTCACATGACTGAGAAAGATAATGTGAATTTACAGAGAATATGCTCTCAGTTTAGCTTATAGATCACCTTCCAAACCTCTGTGGGAAAAGCATGAGAAAATAGTTTTCTCTCAAACATGATTCATGATATCACAGCAGAAGGCTTTTTCACACGGTAAAATCACCATAGAATACACCACAATTCCTAAAATGAGTATGGTACCATCAACAAATGATTTATAATGTAACTAAAGTCTTAAAAACTTCTATTAACTGCAATGCTTTTTAATGAGGTGCTATCATGTATATTGGTCCCAAGATGGCTGCCAACACTTCTTGGATGAAGTGCTGACAGCCAATCAGATCTCACGGTGAGATGTGTGGTTAGGCTCCGCCCAGATATATATGTGAATTTACTTTTGATTTTCTCAGGAACTACTGAACAGATTGACACCATATATGCAAAAGGCACATGCCTGACCTGAGGACTACCTCTTTGCCAAATTTCAAGTAATTCTGTTCAGCCGTTCGGGCTGTACCTTCGACTAAAGGTCCTATGGGAAAATGCATGGGGAAAACGCGTTTTGGAACCCCCCTTTTTTCTCAGCCCCCGCTTGACGAATCACCCCGAGACTTTCAGGGTATGAGCTGAGCGGAG
The DNA here is from genome assembly GCF_964204655.1 of Triturus cristatus. Classification (NCBI taxonomy): domain Eukaryota; kingdom Metazoa; phylum Chordata; class Amphibia; order Caudata; family Salamandridae; genus Triturus; species Triturus cristatus. Next base: position 1,492,400,092 of record NC_140591.1, read on the forward strand.
CACCCCATTAGTTTTGAATATTTCACGAAGATAAGTCAACCGGCGCAAAGTTATTAAAAATAGAATTTTCAGATTTCCTATGGGAACTCGGTCCTAACTATAACTAACTACTGGCGACCGCCAGTAGATAATACATAAATATACTTTATCAAGTGGCAACTCTTCCATATTTATGCAGTGCTTTTGGGTGTCAAGCAATGGGATGAGGGGTCCAACCCTCGGGTATAACCACGTCCTCCAAAGCATGGCAGCTTGAGACTTAGGAATTACCTTAATACCAAAGTCGAATTTGCATATAATTTAATTTAAGGACAGTCTGCAAAGCTGACTGTCTTTAAAATCACAGCAGGTGTGCTTCGATGGCTTGGAGCAAGATGGCTGCAGACTGAGCGCTGGGTGACAGCTGCCCCAGAGCTCTGCTCCTGTCCCTGAGGAAAACCCCACTGTCGACAAAAGACTTCCTATTGATTTTGCTTAACATTTCACTGACTGTTAGTATCATACATTTTATACTGTTGTTCAGGCGCATAAAATAACTTATGTATGAAGTTTACACTGATTTTCCTTCATAGTTACAAAGTAAACATCTCAACTGATAAAGTGCAAGTGCTAATATGAATAAAAGTGCATGTGCTAAATCACCAAAGGATAAAATGTAAAGTACTAAACTATTACCATGTGTATACTAAACTTTCTGGTTTAAGGATGGCAGCATTTAGCAGAAATTGTTATCTATCTTAATATTACAAAGTTGTTTCTCCCACTGTTCAATGATCCATGATCACATTTCTTTAATGAACTATGTGCATCATGGGATGCTCATTTAAAATGTTACTGTTGCTACTACAGTTATTGGAGACAGGTATCAATGTTAGCCTATCAAGCCATTTGTTACAATGAGGTAAAAACAACATTCACAGTTTTTCCCTCACCAGGGCTTGTAAAACATCTTTTATAATGACCCAGCTTATTGTAACAAGGTACCCTACCCCTGGGAAACCTAGGGGAGAAATTAGCAGTGACATAGGTAAAAATAAGGTATCTTGAGACTTTGGAATTACCTTTAATCCAACTCGAATTTACATATTATTTAATTTTAAGGACAGTCTATCAAAGCTGGCTGCCTTTGAAATCAGAACAGGTGTGCTTCGATGGCTTGGAGCAAGATGGGGGCTGACTGAACGCCAGGAGAGAGCTGCCTGGGTGCTCTGCTCCTGTCCCTGAGGAAAACCCCGTTTAGGTGGAAAGCCAAAAAGAAGCAAAATAAATGCCTAGGTTGGAATAGGCATTGGAAATGGAAAGCATTGATCTCTCTTACCTGGCAGTGCACAGCTTTTCAACTCGCTAGAGAGGACTGTGGTGGTTGGAGCAGCGGATTACCTCCCTTTTCAGAAGCACCATAGATTTAGCATTCCGCACCCACTGGAGGTATCAAAAGGCTGTGGACATGGCCCCAAAAGTGAATAGGGCAATGACGGATGCCACAAAGGACCTTGGAGGTGCTGCGACGGGCCGCAGTCTCCGGCATGGCAATGTTACCGGGAGAGACGAGGAAGCTGATCCAAAGCCTGCCAAGCAGCGGATTGTAGATGGCCGTGCTAGCCACCGAGTCATCTCCGGAGACCGTGGTAAACAACTATTCATCACAGAGGTATTCTCCAATGGTGCGGCCATGGCGGAGGAATCCCTGTCTCTGCATGTGCCTCCTTCCGCGGAAATGGGTAAGGAAAACACTGGAACTGAATCTTCCAGCCTCAACCCTGTAGCCGCAGCCCCAGCAGCAGACATGTTGGTACAGCAGATAGCACTAGAGTGGAGTGGAGACTCAAAATGAAGAGTAGGAGGAACAGGAGGAGCAGCAGAATCCTAGCCTGCATGAATCACTCCATGCAACGAGATCACAGAACGAGGGGCTAAGATTCGATACACCACTTAATTTGACAGGTACTGAAAATCTCATGTCTATTTCAGGCAGCTGGTCATTACTAACTGAATCTGGCAATGGAACTAACAAATGAGGGAAACTATGAGTGAATCTGTGCCACAGTGCACCCCCACAGACACTTACCAGAATGGGGCAACAGCATTCACAAAACAGGTGGGCGAGGCATGACCAAAAACCCCAATGGGAACACAGGACTATGGGGGGAGAAAAGTTTTACTCTCTCACAAATGAGTTAGAGCTCTCAATGTCCACCCCAGGGCTCACGGATGAAGAATCAGGGACTGATGACTCTTCTGTTAATAAAAGCCAAGATAGGGCAGCTACCCTAAAGTGCATATCGAAAGCCAGGGGTAAAACTCAATGAACAGATAGCAGTGGTGAAACAATCTGCAAGCTAATATGAGATTACTCAGCCACTAGTCGGGTGTATAATGAAGGGATGTTTGATCAGACTCAGATAGCATCTGGCTCCATTCTAAGCCCTAAAGAGGCTCCCTTAATGGATCTAATCTATGCCACATTTAAGCAAATGCAAGGGGAGGCTTGTCAAGAAAATCGTACAGCACACCAGGCTACAAAGAAATTACAGGGATCCATCTGGAAGGTGAGCAAGATGTGCTCAGAAATGAAGGAAAGAGTGTTCCACATCCAGGAAAGGATGGCGTACCTCGAATGTGAGCAAGGGATAATGCAGGAGCACAAGGAGCCCCAGGAGAAACAGGCAGGTGACATGATGTGGTAACTAGAAGACTTTGAGAATCGCCAGTGCAGAAATAATTTATGATACCTGGGGATTGCAGAAAATAGTGAAGGCAGCAATGCAAGACATTTTAATGTAGACCTTTTGAAAGGAGCCTTTCCTGAGCTCTCAAACTGGAACTGGGACACTGAGATTCAGAAGGCCCATTGCTTCCCACTGAAACAGAGAAAACACCACAGCAGGGCAAGTAGAACGACCTAGGGCGATCCTGGATTTCTTTGGGAACTTCCTCCTTCGACAGTCCCTCTCAGATAAGGCAAGACCAGATGCAAAGCGATCCTACAATGGCCACACCTTTTTTGCATGCCCAGATTTTTGCCAAACCAAGGTGAAAAGGCGATGGAGATTATGCCAATTAATTTCCCCATTTCAGGCACCTGGCGCCGAGGCATATCTGCTGAGCCCTGCATGCCTTAAAATTGTATATAGAGGAAAAGTCAGGGTGCTGAGGTCAGAAATCAAGGCTCAAAAGTACCTGAAAGAACTACAGGAGACAAGAGAACACGAGGCCACAGGGGTAACAGGAAGACAGAGCATGACACGGGGCACCTCGGGTTGCCTTTCAGGTGATATGACATGGGTCTTGCTATGACCTATTTGCTCAAGTATGGGGGGTAGGGTTGTGGGGGAGAAGGGGGAGGGAGGGAGGTCAAGGGGGGTTGGAACTGGGAGAAGAGGGGGAGGAAACAGGAGGGGAGAATCGGTTCTTGAGGATCATGAGAAAATTAGGGAACACTAGTTACATATAAACAGCACAGGTATGAAACAAGAGGAATTAAGGACAATTCAGGGGAGTACACAGTTAGGAATTTTTTTTAGATGTTACATATTGAAAACTTGTGCAGCATCAATTAATGTGTGTGGTCTGAATGATCAAAGCAAAAGGCAACGGATTGCAATAGAACTGAAAAGACTAAGGACAGATATTTTGTGTTTACAGGAGACACACTTAGAGTGGTCCAGAGCTAAACTAATGGAGCAGCTTAGGTATAACCTGGTAGTCAACACATCACAGGAGGCCAGGACAAAAGGGGTTGCTATATTGTCTCGTAGGAGTGAAGTAAAATGGAAGAATTGTCAGGCCGATTAACTTGGACGGTGGGTGTTGGCAGATGGTTGCTGTCGGGAATTCAGTTTTACCCTTGGTTCTGTGTACGGGTCGAGAGGTGATGACCCGGAGGCCCTGGCGGGGGTGGACTCAGAACTTGCCTCACAAGGAACCCCAGTCATATTATGTGGTGACTTAAAAATCTATGGCATGGGCATCAGATGGGAGGAGTGCTCCAACAAATACACAGGCCGTAAAAGTAAGGTGTGTAGGGCTTTGCAGTCGCTGATTCAAGATAACGGTCTGGTTGACATCTGGGCATTGACTAAAGCTCTGGACCATGGTAGTATGTATTACTTTGCACCACACAAAATGGTAACACAACTAACATTTTTCTTCACCTCTTCCCAGTTAGCCTCAGATAGTGTTATAGAAAAGCACCCTAGAGTGTTCTCAACCCTCTAGTATTGACTGTTCATCTCAGGGTGGTGGAGAGGAAAGACTCAGTTTGGACAGTCAAGAGAGGTTGATTAAATGACCCAGAATATATCGCTCACATGAACACCTGGATTGAGGGCCTTTTGGAAATAAATAGAGGTAGCACTAGCACAAGGGGGGTCCGCGATGCTCTTAAAGCTGGGGTTAGAGGGGAGACACTCTGCTATAGTATCCGAAGAAGGAAAAAAGAAACTAAATGAGCTAAAAAAAATTATTAAACAATGGCTGGTCTCGAAGAAGAGTTGATAAGGGCAATAGCACAAGGGGCATTGGTAGAGGTTTGGACGCATAAAATCGCTGTGATTAAAGCTGAAATTGGGGAAATTACATCGACCAAGGCAGCTGAAAAACACCTTGGATAGCGTGAGTGGTGCTACGAACTTAACAAGCAGGTAGGTCATATGCTGGCAGTTCGTACGAGACCGAAAGGTGATGGGGAAATAATCAAGATACAGGACAAAGATGGGAATTTGATCAAAGACCCTTAGGGTATACAGCAGGTGTTTCATAAATATTACAGTGAATTGTATCAGGAAGAAGTAGTGCCGTCCCACCGCGTGGTCAGTGAATGACATCCAAATAGAGTAATTTGACACTCATGTTATAGATCTTATGAGATGAATATCTCAGAGGAAGAAATACAGAATGCCTTGATGTCTCTTCCATCGGGCAAGGGAGTGGGGCCGGATCAGATCCCTCTGGAATTTTATGAAATTTTCTATCATCTATTAAAGCAGGGTATGTTAGAAATGTTCAGACAGGCACAAGGCAGGAACTGAACACTCCGGTCCAAGGCTCAGGCGGTAATAGTCGTCTATCGAGTGAATTCCCGTGTCCTCCCATCTTGCCATGATATTATCCCGAAACATCACTGGCATAGGCAAACCCCCGCAAGAACCAGGTTCATTTAGACCTTTCACTTTAATGAATAGTGACGCAGTTTTTTTTTATTCGCTACTTGCCATAGCTCCATCATAAGTAAAGTAATCCATTCTTGTCAGCACGGGTTTATAGCCGGAAGAGGAACACCCGAACACATGCGCAGGGTAACAACACTCTTTTATGCAGCAGCTGTCTCAGAAGACCCTATGGCACTTATTCTGCTTGATGCTGAGAAGGCATTTGATAGGGTCTCCTGAGACTACCTGTGAGGCATTCTTGAACGATATGGGCTAAGAGATGGATTTATTAATGCAATCATGGGCCTATATAAGAATCCGGTGGCCCGTTTTAGAGTTAATGGGGAGTATACGGAACAAATACAGATCTCAAGAGGAACTTGACAGGGATGTTCCTGCTCCTCCCTACTCTTTGCTATATATGTTGACCCACTGATACGAAGGATTGAAGGAAACAGCATAATTAACCCAATGAGATTTCTGGGGTTGCAGACAAAAATTCTAGCTTACTCGGATGTCCTAGCAGTTATTGCACCCGGCCCCCAAACTGCAGTTAACGAAATAGGTAATGAAGCAGCAGCATTTGGGCTAATTTCAGGGTACAAGCCTAACCAGCGGAAAACTCAAATCATGGTCAATAGGTTGTCTGTTTTCGCGGATACACAGGTCACAAATATGGCTACATACCTAAACATTACATTGGAACTTGAGCAGCTAGTAGAGGTTAATATTGCACCAATAATTAGCCAAGGGAAAAAGGATTTTGAATAGGTGGCATAATCTTCATCTTTCAATTGTAGGCATATGCAATATAATAAAGATGCTGTTTCTCCCCAAGATACCATATCTCTTCGGGACTTTCTCTCTGGAGTTTGGGAAGTCCTGGTTCAAAGAAATGGAAAATATGCTTAACAGGTTCATTTGATCACATGGCAAGACTAGAAGAGCACTCAAATTCATGACATTAACAAGGGAGAAAGGAGGATGGGGGGTCCCTGATTTAAGAATATATTATTGGGTGGCCACTCTTCAATATATGCATGCGCTAATGTATGGGAAAATAGAAGAACCAAGGATTCAACCCGGCTCAGAGGATGTGTACGAATTATTAATAAGTGAGGCAACACAGGGTTGCTTCCTGAACTTTAGTGAGCCAAACTATTACAAAAAAGTTAGATTTAAAACTCTGCACACAGCTTTAATAATCTGGGTATCCCTTAAACAAAAAGTCGGGCTATGCCGGCTGAATTATTACACGCAGCTCTTTAAAAATTTAACTATGCCAGTGATGTTTCGGGATAATATCATGGCAAGATGGGAGGACACGGGAATCCACTCGATAGAGGACCTCCTGGATACATCGGGTGTATTAGCATTTAGTGATATACAAACTAGATTTGGGATACATACGATGGATTTTTTTAAATATCTGCTAATCTGGAGTTATTTAATCCTAAAGAAAGGGGGAATAATGGATTTTTGTAATAATGGTGTTGTGGATGTAGTCTGCTCCATTAGCCAGGTTTTCTCGTAGCTGATTATGTTCACCCAGGATGACCTTCGGAAACACGGGTCCAAATGAGAACAAAACCTGGGTTTAGAATACAATATATTTCTAGAGTCTCTGTAATTCGGAAGGACGGTGCTTCAGTAGGCAGGGTTACAGGCACAACATTACAAAACACTGTTTTCATTGTACCATACCCCAGCTAGAATAGCCCAATGGGGTGGTCAGATGGAATCACATGCCCTCGCTGTAGTAGCACTGGAGCTGATTTGACACAAATGGTTGAGACAAGCCAGGTTTTAGGGACATGGCTAGGTCAAATTGAAAAATTTATAAATACATCGCTGAAAATAAAAATTAATCTGACAGCCCTACTTATACTGCTGGGAATCAGCAATAACAATGTGTTGGAGGAATATCGTCCTTTTCTTTTCATAGCCATGGCAGTGGCCAGAATATGTATTGCCGCAGCTTGGTTGGATCCCCTGGCACCAGGATATCAGCAATGATTCGGTAGAATATTAGCCACCTATAACTTAGAGAAATGGGTATATGAAAAAAAGGGGCCAAAAGTAAGAAGGAAAGGATAAAGCATATGGTCCCCTCTCAAAAGATGGAAGGAGGGTAATTAATTGTACAATAAGGCTCCTGTAGGTTACTGGATTGTATGGGAGAGATTTGCCTTTTTATTTATTCAGTCCTAAATGTTGATTTCTTTGTAATAATTATGAAGTTGTTATTTTGCTCCTAGATCATATGTTGCTGTTTAATGTTTACCCTCATGAAATTCACTTGTACTTAGAGCATTGGTGATGATTCAAATAAAAAAAATAAACAAAATACATAAATCACAGCAGGCAACACAGCAGTGCACACACCAGTGCAGGAAATCTACTGGCCCATTAAATGTCCTTTCCCTATTATATACTAGGGAGTTATAGGTAGTTTGAATCCTCTTTGTCTTATTATATGCTAGGGACTTACAGGGGTCTGTCAGTACCAATTGCAATTAAACCTAATGACCATGTACCTTTTACACAGAGCACAGACCCTGAGTCTGCTTAGCAGAGCCCAGGGCACAATCAGAGTCAGTAAACTAGCACCTAGTAGTAGTTTCCTTGCCATGCCGGGCTTGTGCCCACCTTCTGAATGTGAACTTCTGCTTCCGGTAAATCAAATAAACAACAACGCCTTAAATAAGTCAATAACTGATCAAGAGCTTTCCCTGACATTGGATTTATTTGATCTCCAACTGATCAAGAGCTTTCCCTGACATTGGATTTATTTGATCTCCAACATAGCCCTGAGTTTGAAAAATCATGCCAGAATTCTAAGAATTTGCCACCTGCTCTTCCAAACGTTATCCCTTCCTCAGCTAATCTAGACTGCTTCTACCAGTCTAGGGAATATCATACTGAGCGATTGGCGCAAGTGCAAAGAATACTGCTGACAATAGGACAAGCACCCGTAATGCACATGAATAAATTTGATGTCCAAATTTTGGTACTGCAGTCATTGGCCACTGATATTACAGCAATATACTTGAAAATAGAAACATTAAATAATTTAATTATTAAAGCCCAATCGGCAACTAAAGTGTCTGAATTGCACACTAGCTAGTCGGCCAGAAATTTTGGCAAGCTTAATCTAAGATTTACGGGGCAATTTGGCATCACACATGGGGGTGACCCGAACTGCTCCCGTAGTGCTTTTAATGTCCTAATTCAATTTCAGTACCCAGAAAAGAACGTAAAGACATGAGTGACTGATGCCAGCTAACTATATGCTAATATTCCCACATCTATGAAAGACCTCACAAGAGTATTTGATTGTTTTCGAATTTTACTTTTGTAAAACGTTGAAAGCAAAACAAATCAGAAATGAAAGTTTAACAGCCTCTCCCTTAAGAACTTTACAGATTTTTATTTGAATGCAAAACGTTATAAGTCGTGAAATGCATTTTCTGCCACTAGAAATACGAAGAATGCAGTTTGGTTCCATAGAAATTCTTGACTGTGCATATTCCACAGCACTTAAATTGATGCTTTGACTTTACTCAATGATGCACAAGTGTTGGAACAAACCTTCGATTCTTTCAGCAAGTTGCAAGAAGCATTGGCTGCGAGGCAGTAAAAGTAATGCCGCGCGGCCGTAAAAGCGAAAGTCATCGCGATCACTCTGAAAGCGAAAGTGCTCGCGATGACGGCCACAGCTTGCAGTGCATGTGTGCGAGTGGTGCGCGCGCAGCAGTAATCACGCCATATGGCGAGCACGCCTGCGCACATGTACTGCAAGCTGTAGCTGGCGGTAGCATTTTTTAAAGCCCTTACTAAAGGCTCTCCGAGCAGCGCATGCGCGCTGACTCAGCGAGACCTAAAAAGGGGTGAAAGCTAACCCTCCCAGCTTAGTAAGTAGTTTTTTTCCACTGTTTAAACAGCCAGACCCCCAGATGGTTTAATCTGACGCACTGGAACAGGAAGTAGACATCAGCACTGCTAACATAAAGGCTACTATGAGAAAGGAAGTACACCTTAGTGTCCCATAAACAGACCAGGTGAGCTCTGAATGGAGAGAATTTTGACGCCTCCTGAGCATCCTATCAAAGTGACCAAGCTTTACATTGAAGAAAATCTGACGCAGACAGAACACTCAAAGGAAAGCGCAAAGAAATTCTAATGCAGAGGGGGCGTGGATTGGCAGCCAACAATGGTGGATGCGTGAGCGTGTGGCTCTGCACCGACCAGACAATTATCTGGAGGAAAATGCTGCTTCCTGCCATCGGACATGCTTATTAGTGTGATCGGAGGTGTCATGGTGACCCAATGCCTCTGGAGAGGTGTTCCGGTGTTTGCAGAGTTGAGTCTTGCTGGTGTTCCCTGGACCTGCGTGGCTCAGGCATTGGGCAAAAGTGGCAAGCACGTCACCGACCCGGGAGCCGAGCCGAGGCTGGGCCGTGGTTTCCACGAGATCTGTACCCGTGGGGCGATGTGCCGCACTGTGTTGGAAGTGAGCAACAAGAGGACAGAGCCCTGTGGTGTATATTGAATGTCGATAGAGAGTGGGTGAGACTGGAGGTGGGGCAGGGGTAGGCAGCGCTGCGACTGGAGCTGGGAGTAGACTGGGCCCCCTGAAGATGGATTACCTAATAGCGAGCGGGTGGACCTGTGCAGTGGCCCACCTGGAAAGATGTGTGGGGCTCCCTCAGTGTCCTGCCCGCAGTGTGCACCCAGCTACAATACTGACACTTGCTCCTTTCTGCTGCCTGCATTCAGTTCTATTGCAGCGGCTGGCACTGGTGAATGGTGAGGGGTGTGAGAGGCGCGCTGGGCCTGGTCGGGTCTTTCCCCCTGAATTAGAACCTAACTGCGCTACAGATATGGAGGCAAACTGTAGGCAGACAAGGGGCATGTGAGTCCTGGTGCAAAGACGTGTGAGCAGACCTATGGCTGGCATTGGGACGGGATACGTGGGCCCAGTCATACTGGCAGCCTCTGTCTGAGACTTAAATTGGTGTGATTTGCCCAGCTGTGTGAGACCGCCTTTGTGGGAGTGGGACCCTGACTGGCTTTGTACCGAGGTGCTCGCTGCAGCAGGAGAGAGACCTGCTGAGCTGTGCCGAGATGGGTTTGCCTTGGAGGGGCCCGAGGCTGATACCGGTTGTGTGGCTCCCATCTGAGCTGATGTAGACAGTGCAGCTGTTCAGCGATAGCTGCGAATCTCCAGACGACGGTATGGTGATAGCTGCGGAGTGGTGAGTGCTTGGTTTTTGGTGCTGGGGGACCTCCAGAGAAGCTGTGTACCATTAAGGGGGCCCCTCTCTCCATCCTCTCTCACCCCCCCTCCTTGCTGGGGTGTGGTGACTTGAGCCGTGGCTACCATATAAGAGAAGTTCAGCTACCTGGAAGTGGGATCGACACGTGGACACAATTCTGTACTCTGCAGAGGACTGGGGTTGTCTGTCCTGGGACCCTGCCTTTTGTCCATGCAGTGACTGTCTTTGTGGTGGCCAGGTTGGAAAGCACTTTGGGCTGCATTGGGTGTCAGTGAACCTGTTGGGCATAAATGGGTAAACCCAGAGCAAAACTACTGGAGTCCGCCCTGGAGCCAGGTGAGGATCAAAGAGAACTGACTCGGAGTACCCATGAGATGCAAGGCCTGGAGGACCCCGTACAACAGTATTTGGCTAAGATCCTGGAGGCAATATCAGATACAAAGGAGACACTGCATCAAGATATAAGTACAGTGTCGGTGGGATTGGGTCTCCTACGTGCTGAACACCGGAAGCTCAGTAACCGAGTGAAAGTGGTGGAGTCCTCCCTTGAGGAATTATCCCCGGGCCACCAGGCGATGATTAAAGAAGTGGCACGCTTAATGGACAGGGTTAGATACTGAAGCACAGAGCAGAGTACAGTGAAGGGCGCCACCGGAGGAATAATATTCGTATCCTGGGTCTCCCGGAGGGAATTTAAAATGGCTATCTGATGTCATTCGTCGAGCCTTGGCTCCTCACAGTGGCTGCGCCGGAAGGGCTAAAGCAATTCTATACTCTGGAGAGAGCCCATCGAGTCACAGCAAGGCCACCGGCGCCGGGCCATCCCACGGGGGCAGGTGGTGGCCAAATTGTTACATTACAGAGACATCTTGCTCTAAAGAGCCCACTCGGATGGTCCGTTTGAGGTAAACAACAGCAGGGCCTCAATATTCCCGGGCTATACCCTTGAGGTGCAACTGAACCGTGTCTCCTTCTTGGAGATTAAGAAGGTGTTGACAGTAGAGGGCTTCCAGTACTCCCTTATCTTCCCTGTCTGGCTACGCATTATAGAGGATGGCAAGGCACACTTTATTGACACTGCCTCAGCGGCATGGGGTTGGATGGAGAAGTACAAGACCGAGGTCCTCCGGATGGCACTGGAGCAATCGCCACCCAGCCAGGCCCTGCGGACTGGAAAGCGATCTAGGAACCGACTGCAGAGGAACTCCCCAAAGAAACCAAGCCCCTCACAAACAGAGCGAGAAGGAGCGGTGGCACTGCAGGCGGTAACAGAGATGATGCAGGAAGACAAACAACAGTCAGAGGTGGGCTCGCGCTCACCGAGAGGCACAGAGGGATCGAAATCGGACTCCTCCAATGCACAAAGTTTAATTATGCCAGAGATCACCCTGAAGTCAGCGGATGAGATCATATAAAGGGGGTTGCCATGAGGAGTGGATTTGATTGTGGATTCTGGGCTCCCGGATGTGGTGGGGTCGCACAGGAATGTCAAGGTAATATGGTTCAGGTTTTATTAACGGGAAGGTCAGTGCTTGTCACGAGACCCCAGCATACTATTCACAAACTTGAGACATTTGCCTAGGTGACGACCCCCTGTAGTACCACACCATAGGTCGTTTGGACCTCAATTGACTATTCATTGTATGAAGGGTTTGGGTGGGAGGCCATTGCCATACTGCTCTGGGGATTGGGGAGTTGGTCCATGTTGGGATCCATTATTCCTTTTTGTTCTTTTTTCAATCTGATTTGGTTCTTTCCTTGCATAAGACCTGTCTTGTCTATGACATTGGTACTGCACTGTCTTTCTGCCCTGGGGGTTGGTGGGGGGGTCGGGATGGGGGGACCATTTAACTAATAATGACAACACAACACCAGACGCTGAAATTCCTCATGTGGAACATTAAGAGGAAGGGATCCATGTCCAAGCATCATAGCATTCAAAATTACCTTAGGATGCGGGGGTGCAGGTAGCTCTCCTGTAAGAAACTCACCTGCTCTAAATAGAGGTGAAGAGGCTACGTAGATGGTGGAGGGGACAGGTGTACACCGCGTCTTTCTCAGTGTATGCTCATGGGACATTGATTTGGATTCGAGGGGGGGGTGCCTTTTGAATTAATACAGTCTGCTATAGACAAGGAGGGCAGGTATGTCTTCCTCATGGGGAGGTTGTAGGGGTGGGAAGTCACATTGGACTGTGTGTATGCTCTTAATCAGGATCAGTTGACTTATATGGCTGACCTCTCAACTTGTGTGGCAGATATGATTGTAGGCCCAGTACTAATAGGTGGGGACTTTAAGGGAGTGACAGATTTGGATCTGGACCAATCGCCTCCCCCTCTGCCTGGAGCCCAGACCCGCTGAGTGGTGGCTGGTCTGCGAGACTGGATGTCCCATTGGGGGTTGAAAGATATCTGGAGGATCCAACACAAGGACACGAGAGAATACTCCTTTTACTACCCAATACACCAGCTCCATACTCAATTAGATGATTTTTGGTGCTCCCGCACCCTTAGCAACTCCATCACGCATACAGAGTATTTGGGATGAACTCTGTCTGATCACAGCCCATTGTTGTTGACATATCGGCCATATGGAGATAGCCCCCCAATACCAACATGGCGCCTCAATCCGATGTCCCTAGAAGATGCTTCATTTGCTGATGCCCTGCAATCCATTGTAATTGATTAGTTTGTGGATAACGAGCGTTCTCCTTCATCTGCTTTGGTACAATGGGAAGCGCTTAAGGTGGTGGTGCAGGGTCATTGCATGGGGCACACAGTGGGAGTGTGTAGGAAACTACACCACTAGTTGCTGGATAAAGAGGGAGAAATGCGGTAATTGGATAATCTCCAGTGATGGGACGCACAGGCCCACACGCACCTTCTGGAAAAACGCGAACAATACGTTGATGCACTAGAACAGCTTAGGTCCCATGATTATAAGACTTATATGGATAGCGTACAGGGGAGGAGGAACGAGCTGGACGTCTCCTGTCCTGGTTGATCCAGCCGGGAACGCATGGATTCCCGATTATGCGCATGCGGACAACAGATGGTCCAACCCTGCATGACCCAAGAGATATTAATGCTCTGTTTAGGGACTACTATAAAGCTCTTTACCCCTCGGGACATTCTGGTGCAGCTGCTGAGGCTTCTTTAGAGCCGCTAGGTCTTCGTACATTGGATGAGGAAACGAGTGCGGAATTAGGTGAAGGTACAGGGAGCTATTGCTGCTATGGCTAACGGGAAAACTCCCCGGCCCAGACGGCCTGCTGGGAGAATTCTACAAGAAATATGGGACTGAGTTGGCACCAAGACTGGTGACCCTGTATGTGGAATCTCTTCAACTGGGCTAACTGCCGGACACCACGCGAGATGCGTTGGTGGTCCCACTCCCTAAGACGGCGTCCCCAGATGCCGAGGTGAAAGATTTCAGGCCCCTCTCCATGCTCAATACTGACTTTAAGATACTCAGTAAAGTACTGGCACTCCGGCTGCTTCCGCATCTGCGGGACCTTATCCACCCACACCAAAACGGGTTTATTTCCTCCCATAATACCTCGTATAACCTACGTCGCTTATACTCGGCGCTCAATCATCCAGGAACACACGTCCTCCGGCCGGCTGCTATCTTATCGATTGACCCATAAAAGGCTTTTGATACTATAGGATGGGACTACCTGTTGGCAGTCATGAAACACCTGGGTATGGGGGACGACTGGGTGGCTTGGGTACGGTTGTTATATACTTGCCCCACAGCCAGGGTTAGGACCGGCAAAACCCTCTCTTCACAATATCGTGTAACTCGAGGCATCCATCAGGGCTGCCCCCTGTCACCACTTCTATTTGCCTTGGCAATAGAGCCTCTGGCTCAATTGTTTCGACAGGGGGCAGAAGACATGGGGTTAACATTGAGGGGAAGGACACATTTCATCTCCCTATACGCAGATGATTTATAAGTGTATCTCTGCGATGCTGCTCGGGGGTGGAAACAGCCCTGCAACATCTGGAGACATTTGGAGAACTGTTAGGAATGCGAGTTAATAAGCGCAAGACATATCTCTTTTCAGTGGCAGAACCTTTGGCGTGCCCGCCGAGGTATCCGCGGACCTTAACTGGGCAATGGAAACTTTCAAATACCTGGGTGTTCAGATCTTCCACTCATTGGAGGATCTGAGAGAGGGAAATCAGGGTAAAGCGATGCAATCTCTCAGATCTAGTCTCCAGTTTTGGGGTACACTACCCCTCCAAATTATGGCCAGGATATCATTGGCAAAAATGGTTATGCTCCCCCGGGTGTTATATTACTTTGCTAATATGCCAATGTTACTGCCTGCGGCCTGGCTTTGCAACCTGGACTCCCTGGTGAGAGACTTATTCTGGGGAGATGGCAGGCGTAGGGTGTCACTTAGGATATTGAAATGCCCTATAGATGCGGGAAGCCTGGGAGTCCCTGACTTCGAATTATATCAGCTCATGGCCCAGATGCAATGGTTGGCCCAATGGCTGGAGGTAGTGACTGTAGACACGACTTTCTTAGCAGAGCCTACCCAGAGCCCTAGTCTATTGTTGGCGAAGCTCTTGATACACACAACAAAAATTCCTTACACTACCATATTCCGGACGACAGCACTGCAATGCTGGAGGCGTAGCATTAAGTGAATACTCTAGACCACAAAATATTCGCTAGAGTTGCCCTTGGTGGGACTGCCTCATGGCGAGCCGCAACAGGTCATGACTGTGGAGCAGATGGCTCCCTGGGCTGCAGTGGGCCTCAAAACCACAGGAGACTTTCACCAAAGTCAAAGTCAAAGGAACTTATTAAGCGCACATATCACCAAAAGGTCTCATGGCGCTTGCAAAGACTCCGTGTGGGCTGACAATCTGATATTTAGGCATTATAGATTGTCGAAGAGCCAATTTTTTAACTCCTTGCCGAAGAGCTTATGATCAGAGATGGAAAGAAGATGCGGAGGAAGCTTGTTCCAAAAAGTAGGGGCGAGAAAAGAAAAAGAACAATCGCCATTCCTTGCGGTGCGAATTTGTCGAGGAGTGAGGAGTCATTTAGTACTACATCTAAGTGACCTGCTTGGCTGATACCAGCTAAGTTTCTAGGCAAGATAGCTTGGCCATATTCCATACATGCTCCTGTGAGCGAGACAGAGGATTTTGAAACGGTCTCGCTTCTTAACAGGAAGCCAGTGAAGAGTCCTCAAACTGGGCGCTGATGGAGCTCTTGATGGAAGGTTTAAAATCAGTCTAGCATCTGTGTTCTGCAAAGCTTGAAGCTTGGAGTAGAGCTCCTCATGTATGGAGGCTAATAGGGCATTGCCATAGTCCATTTGACTTATGATAAGCCCCTGCACCAGCGTTTTTCTGGATTCAAAAGGGATCCATTGAAAAATGTTGTGTAATTTACGCAAAATGCCATAACACATGCCTATTACATGATTTATATGGTTTTTCATTGACAACTGATTGTCAATCATTATTCCGAGGTGCCGTACCACAGGTTTGAGAGATGGACATGGGCCTAGATTCTGAGGCAACCAGTCACTGGACAAGTATTCATCTTCTTTACCAAAAGAAATGATCTCTGTCTAACTTCCATTAAGTTGTAAGTGATTAATGCACATCCAGTTGTCAATATGGGTCATGCAGGTTTTAAAACGGATCATTATGTCAGTAGGGTCAGGACCAAGAGTAATAAATAGCTGAGTGTCATCAGCATATGACACTACATCAAAGCCGTAGGACCTGATTACCCTGGCCAGGGGTATTACATACAGGTTGGAAGGCATAGGACTCAAGATGGAGCCCTGAGAGACTCCTATGCTTACAGACAGACTACATGCCAAGGTGCCTATTTGTACAGTGGTGGTTCGGTTCATTAGATAGTCCCTGAACCAGTCCAGGACCCTACCTCTGACACCCACCTCCCAGAGCCGTTTTTCTAAAATGCTATGGGAGATGGTGTCAAAAACGGCTGACAAATCCAACAGGACCTGCATGGCTGACTGCCTGTTATCCAAGGCCATCCGAATGTTCTCTATAACCTCCACCAATGATGTTTCTGTACCGTGTGCCACCCTAACCCCTACTGTGATACTGGTAGGCCTGGCGACTGGGGGCATTCTGGCATGGACAGGCACAGACGGGCTTGCCTTTGGCACACCTTCAGCGTGCCACCAGCACGCCACTCCGAGCGTCCGTGTCCCTTCCTGCCTTAAGTAGGTAGGAGGGGAGGAAGCGTCAATGCGGCTATTATGCAAACATTAGTTCCGGTAACACTGGAAGTGAGGAAAGTGAAAGTGCGTCCCTCCGCACAATCAGCCCTGGGAATGCAGAGTCACACAAATATTCTGGCATACAGCGCTCCCGACACTCAATAATACACTAGGACGCACACTTCCTTGCACTGCGGAAGCCTGTCTACTGAGAATTTACTCTAGGCCACCAAAACTTAAAGCGGGAAATAAGTTTATAGACCTGGCTCTGGTGTTGGCTAGAAGGCATATAGCAATTGCGTGGAAAGCACCTCTGGGACCACAGGTGACTGTGTTGCGGAGGGAGATGATGATGTGGGCCGGGGCAGAGGAGAGAGCATTGTGTTTGGAGGAGTAGAGAGGGCTATGTCTGCACCCGATGGCGGAACAATGGAGGGACTTATTGCATGCCTGGGAATACCCAAGCTCTCCAAGTACCACAGGTGAAGAATGTGAAACCCCTGAAGTTCGGAGTGATTGACGGGGATCATTCCCTCCCCTCAGAGCGGACAGGGCTTGATCTGCGAGATTAGCTGTGTGAATGAGAGCCTTGGGGGGCCCGCCTCCTTACTTCCCCCCATGGCAGGGGGAGAGTGGGTTGGCTAGCTGTGTAGCATATTGTTGGGGTGAGATCGGATGTTTATGGAATCCTGACCCAGGCAGATTGGGGGAGTTTCCCCCTTCCCCCGCCCCCTCTTTGCTCTTTCATGGCCACCCTTTGGCCTCCCCACCCTCCCTCTCTCCCGGGCACTGAATGAGATTTATGATGCCTTATGTAGGAATAGTGCTTCACCGGACACTGCTAGGCAGCTAGTATCCCAGTTCCTAATTCCCTGTTTGACATGATTTATGTATATATGATCTGGGGATGGCAGAGACCCCACATACCCAGACATAAACACACTGAGTAACACAGAGAACGTACATTTCTATGGGCCAGGTGGACAAGGAAACAGGCATCCAGGAATGACGTCATGTAATGGTGGAACGGAGCAATGTTAGTTGCTGATAAACATGCCTGCTGGGCCCCTCCTTGTTGATAAGACTGAGTAATGGAGCATTTAGCAGCCACGCTGAACTCTGTAATAACCTGTCTCCATGATCGATTGTTTGATTTACAATTTGGAAACTGAAGCATGGTGCGAAAAACAAACTGTATGTGGATCAATGTATGATAAAATGTCAATAAAAACATGTTGAAAAATAAAATCTGATGTAGACAGAGCACCCATAGGAAACCACGAAGGAAATAGAAGGCATGCAGCAAACCAATTCAGAACTAGCTTAGACTGAATTATTGACACCACAAAACAAAGGAAATGCTCTTAACAATAATGAACAGATTGCGGGTCATCCCCATATAAATAAATCAATTTCCTTGAAGTCAACAACTGTAGTGACTGGAGAGCAACCTCCCATTGGGAGATCAACTAATGAGGAAGCAGCAGAGTGTAGCAAGATTGTGAATGTCCTAAGAGAAACAGGAAACACTACTAGAGGAAACTGGGACATATTAAAACCTCTACAAAGCAAAGTGATAGCTCAAGGAGGGTCAAGGCAGGCATACCCATTTGAATATTAACGAACAGCAAATCAATCAATCAATCAATCAATCAATCAATCAATCAATCAATATTTGTAGAGCCTGGGTTTGTAATCCAAGTTACAACAAACAAATGATGGACGGAATGCTGACAATGCAGACATTCTCCCCCAGTCAAGAGATCTGGGTTAAATCCATTGTTCTTTTGCCCACTACACCACCCCAGTTTAGACATGGCCATATGCAAATCAGTCTTGGCCCTGTGCCTCATGGGAACAGTCCAGCCCGAACTGCCCAGCCATGTCTTCCCTGGACCGGAATCAAGCATCCTAGGACCGGTTTCTGGCTATCAGCCGTCATCAGCCAGGATAGCTTGACTCCAGTGGTGTAGTGAGCACGGGTCCCACGTCTGGGAATACCCATCCCACTTAGGGCGAAAAGCGTTACAACAAACAAATGATGGACGGAATGCTGACAATGCAGACATTCTCCCCAAGAGGATATCCAGGTGCTTGCACTAGGTCTTATTCAAAGGTCTCATTTGAAGAGCCAGGTCTTGAGCCCCTTTCGGAAATTGGTCAGCGAGGGTGAGGTGCGCAGGTGGAGGGGGAGGGTGTTCCAGACAAGAAAAGGAAAAGGAGAGTCCTCCGGTGCAGCAGCGTACATGAAGGATCTGCATGAGGGTGGGGTGTGCGGAGGGGAGATTCCTGGGGAGACAGTGGAAGTGCAGATGGTGGTTCAAGTAGGTGGGTTCTAGGTCATCAAGGGCTTTGTAGGCAAGAGTCAGGAGCTTGCAATGGCATTGCTTCTGGACTGGGAGCTAGTGGAGGTCTTTCAGGTGCTAGGTTCTGTGCGTTCTCTTGGGTAGATTGAGGATCAGTCTGGTGGCTGCGTTCTGGATTGTCTGGAGTCTTTGCATGAGTTTGGTGGAGATGTCTGCATGGAGTGCGCTGCAGTAGTGCAGTCGGCTGGTGATGAAGACGTCCATTGCTGTCTTCCTGGTGGTGATTGGGAGACACTGCAATATTTTGCTGAGCGTGTGGAAGCATGCTGAGGAGACGGCGCTGACTTGATGTTTCATGGAGTGTTTGCTGTCTAGGATGATGCCGAGGTTGCAGGCATGGTCTTTCGACATTGGGGTGTGTCCGAGTTCTGATGGCCACAAGAGTTGTTCCAAAGGATTGTGTGTTTGCTGCAAATTAGAACTTCTGTCTTGTCTGTGTTGTGTTTTAGCCGGCTGTACTTCATCAATGCTAATACGTTCTTCATGCAGTTGTGGAAGTTAGTCTTTGTAGAGGAAGGGTCGGCAGAGAGTGATAGGACGAACTGTGTGTTGTCGATGCAAGAAATTATGTTGTTGTTGTGCCGTCTGTGAGTGGTGTCATGTACACATTGAAGAGTGTTGGGCTAAGGGATGAGCCTTTGGGAACGCCGTGGATGCTGAACTTAGCTTGCGATGTGAAGAGGGGGAAACTGACTTTCTGGATGCAACTGTGTGAAAGGATGCCATCCATCTGAGTGTGTCGTCTGCTATACCAATCTGGCATAGGAGTGTGTGGTGGGAGACCATGATGAAGGTGGCAGAGAGGTCAATCAGGATCAGGGTGGCCTATTTTCCTGTCGAGTAAGGTTCAGATGTCCTCTGTTGCAGTGATCAGAGCTGACTTTGTGCTGTGGTTGGTTCTGAATACTGATTTGGAGGGATCCAGTAGGTTGTTTCTCTCCAGGTGTTTGGAGAGCTTGAGGTTAATGTCCTTCTCCAGGGCTTCAGTGGAAAATGAGAGCAAGGAGATGGGACTGTAGTTTTGTAGAACATTGGGGTCTGCTGAGGTTTTCTTGAGGGGGGGTCTGACCTCGGCGTGTTTCCAGGCGTTGGGATATGTGGCCGTGGTTAGAGAGGCATTGATGATGGTTGTGAGTTGATGGCTGATGTCATCTTTGCTGATGTTTAAGAGTAGGTGGGGTATGTATTGGTAGGTGAGCTAGAGTGGATGGAATTCATAAGGGTGGTTGTGATTGGTGCACTGTGTTGCTTCCTTGAGGTGAGCGGGTGGTTGTCGATATGTGTTGATTGGAATCTGAGAAGGTTGGAGGGTTGGAGGTCCAAGTTTTTAGACATGGTTGCTATTTTTTTGTAGAAGTGGTAGGTGACGGTGTTGCAGAGTTCCTGTGATAAGGGGACCAAGTTGTCAGCGAGTATCCATCTCAAGGAAAGCATGGTATACTAAATAGAGACAGCATATTACAACTATGTTTTGCATTGCTTGGAGAAAATCACTTCTCCAGGTATTCTCATGGTTCCTTTATCAGGGTAAAGACAGAAGATACCAATGAAAACAAGAGTCTGGTATTGTCTACTTAGATCAAGGTGAAAATTTAATCTCACAAAGCTGCCCTTGAAGCGTGGGGCATCTAGATCAGGACACCTCTGGCTATCCGATACCCAGAAGTGATCTCTCATTGGTCAAGAAAGAGCTTTCAACTGGGCAAATTGACAACAGGAACATCCCAGATAACAGAAAAATTAGAACTTTCCTTTGGGATTCAAAAGGCCCAGAATTAATTGGTAATCCCTTTCAAGGAATAACGATTTTGAGATGTGTAGCTAATCCAGAGATTACCTCCAACAATAATACTGTGCAATATAAGAATCTTCAATGACCCTAACACGGAAAGCTCATTTTTTACCAGTGATCAAAATAAAAAAAACTAGAACCTGCTATAACTATTGTGTCCTGGAATATGAGAAGCTTGAATACTTTGCTTAAAAGACCTGAGCTGTTAAAGGAACTGCAAGAAAACAAAGAACTATGTATTCAAAGGACCTGTCAGCGGTCATCATGACCATTGCAAAATCATTATGAATATTACGACCCAGCTGTGCCTTTCGAAAAAAAAGAGGACACCCTTCCGGAGAAGTGGCTATATATACACACACAAGAACTTGGGAGCAGAAGCCACAGAGGAGAGGATGATCTTTCTATCATCAAACTAGATTTTACAGCCACTGGACATCAAATGCCAGTAACAACAATCATCGGAAGTAGATCAAAAATCTCTTGCTAATGTTTTACCAAGGATGTATCTGCTCTGTCCCAATGCGCTATTGCTCCTCAAGGAGGACTTAAACTCAACCATCAATGTGGCAACATGTTGAGGAATTTGAGATAGGGATTCCTCCCATAGTCAAGAACAAAACCAGGGAAGTTAGGCCAGCACACTGAACAAATTAGGCCTCCGAGCTCTGAATGGCAGATTTCCAACTGACCATCCTGCTTCATTCACCTGCAAACCTGGTACAAAGAGATCAACATTGCATTACATTTGGGTTACAGTAGCTCACTTTAAGAGAATGAAAAAGTCCATGTTGGTTATGTTGCCCAGATATGAATTTACCTTAAAGAAATCAACAGACAAGAGGCGTTTGGCAAAATAGGAACAAGTTGGTTTGATTAAACAAAGCTGCCAGAAGAGTCTCAACAGATGGTGTCTGAGGAAAGTCTCTCAGTGTACAAAGTTTTGGCAGGTTTTATATACATCTTCTGAAGTACATAAAATGATTTCTGCATTCTTGAAAATCATCCCAGCCATAGATTATCAAGTTGGGGCATCTGATAAGGACACAGATGGCTCTCTACCTCGTGGAGAGCTAGTGTGGGCCAGTGTGTATGTCCAGATGTCCAGCATGAGGATCATTTGATCACTATGTCATGTCCTGAGTGGCTAAGTGTTTCTATCTACATGTGGTATCTAACTTTGTGGTATTTTTGGGGGAAGTGAGCCTTTGGACAAACACATTTTATTGGGGTCAATTGCAGCAGGCTTGTGTTTAGCTTTGGGTTGATAAAGACCCACCTGTGACCTGTTATTAAATAAGCATGGGCGTGTGTCACAGGGCCTGTCTGACCACGTATCTATGACTGTTGGTTGATGAGGAGGTCCCCTTGGGTAAATCTGACACCAATGGTGCAAGTTCATCGAAACTCCTGAAACATATGAGAAAGTCTTTAATGTCCAGACCCTCCAAGTGATACAATAAAGTCTGCAACACCACCCTTCGCCAGGACTTAGGGAAATCTCTCAATCAAAAAAAATAATAGAGTGAATCGCTGTACCCGATTTTTGGTGAGAAATAATGAAAAGTCGGCACGGATTGCACTAATATCAGCACAGAGGGAATATAGAAAGAAGAGAGGGGAATCTGACCAATCACATGAAGAAAAGCAGTGGACAAACGTACATAAAGAAGCAAAATGCCCAAATTCCTGTGCTTTCTGGGTGCCTGTTTACAAGATTATATACCACAGGAACCAACAAAAGTATGGTAACATCACAGCTTAAACTTAATCGATCTATGCATCAAAACTGTACTGGGTCAATCAATAAGTGGAATCATTAAGCCCTTGCGAAATGCTAGAGCCTTTCTGTGCCCAGACTTGTGATCTTCAACAGCCAAATGTTGGAGAAATACATAAGAGCATCAGGTCCATGCGGAAGGCAGGAGCACCAGGACCAAATGGCCTCCAAGCTACACTTTTGAAAGCAGCAAACACCGAATGGGCAGGGATGATAGAATCACTATTTGCTCAATTTCAGATGCACAATATAATCCCAGAGAGCTGGCGAGGCTCAGTCATGGTTCCCATACATAAAAAGGGATCCTGTGATAACCCTGCCAAATACAGACTAACTGCTTTACTGCATGTTGACGGTAAGACATACGCTAAGATCTTACTAGAAGTATGTTCATGCCAAGAGCTGGAACAATGAACGAGTGGAAAAGAGGATAATACAGCCGACCCAGATGGGCTTCTGCAGTGGTTGTGGGACAGAAGAGGCACTGACTTGCCTAGCTGACATGGCAATGAAAAAGAACTCACCTGCCCTGTATGCTGCATTTATTGACTTCACCACAGGTTTTGACTGCATGAACAGGGGGTGGCTGTCGCATAAGCTCAACCTGTGCGGGGTACTAGCCTCAATACTAAATGCATTATTAGCCTTTATTCCCACACGTGGATCAAAGTGTGGATTTTGACCAACAGGGTAACATCAGACAAAATCATCATGACCTTGAGGGAGGTGAAACAGGAGTGCATAGTGGCCCTCTTCTATTCAACTTGTACCTTGCTGTCATTAACAATCATCGAGGCAGCTATAAAGGTCATCTAGCCTTGTCTAAGCAAGTTGTCTTAGTATTAACAGACTTGTTCTGTATATTAATTTGCAAGATGAAAGGACCACCAGTAACACCACTATGTACACTGATAAACTCCAAACTAATGTCAACAGTGATGCATGGAGCCTTCACTTTCAAAGATCACTTAGACGTTGGGTTAGATCATGTCTAGAACCAATGCTATTGTGCCATTTTGGCACTGCCTAATTGTACACCAGCAGCATGCCTACGTCTTGAATTCAACTTTCTAAGACAGAGTTTAATAGTAAAATTTTGCTATATTGCCTTTTGTGCAAAGGCAAGGAGCACTGAGTTTGGCAGGCTGAGACACTTGATCTGGGAGACAATTTCCAGCAAGGATTTGAAGTGGCATTGTTATCTTGTGCAGCAGTTAATGCCTTAGCAGCAGATGAAATCTGGACCATTAATATACCTCCAAAATATAGTCCAGAGTCTTATAAAAGCAAGTTTCACAAAATCTGAAATACCAGAATAAAAACCTAACCTTTGGGAAGAACAGGGTTTTTACTGAACATGTATGGAAATCCTCTTTCCAGAAAGAAAAATGATTTTCTAGAGAAGAATGTTTCTTTCTGGAAAGAGGCTTTTCGTACAAGTTCTGTGAAAACCATGTTCTTCTCCGCGGTTAGGTTTTTATTCAGGTATTCCAGATTTTGTGAAACTTCATTCACTTAGGACGGTGAACCTAACCTCAACCTTCATCTCCCTCCATCTTTTGATTGTCTTATCAAAGCAAGCCAGATTACTTTCCAGATCAATGGACATTGAGGCCTTCGTGACTATGAAAAATCCCAGAATTATATTCTACCAATATAATAAATCAGGAGTTTCTGAGTTTCTCAACTTGCCCTGGAAAACGCCAATGAAGCAGAGCTTACTGTGCCTTAGGCATGGGGTGATACAACTGAAAGAATATCACTTGGAGTGAATTAAGGGAACAACGGAATGGTCATGTGGACTTTGTATAATGCACATAACTTGTATCTGTGCCCCCTTAAAGCCAATTAGAATACATTGGCTGTAGAAAGTCCTCTTGCAATTAAATGTTAGAACTTGTAAAGATGCAGTTGCTGCTTGTCAGTCGGAGAAATTCCTGCAGCTATCAGCCCGCTACCTGTCAGGCAGCTAAGCAGTTGAATGATAAAACCCTGTAAGTAATAGCTCCCAGCTTAAGACTCTGGAAGAGAGTGGACTCCGACAGCAACAAAGAATTAATGGAAAAAGGAATTACCATCTATTTAATGATTGCATGTTTTGTGTTAGAATGATCAGTATTCTTAGAAATAATTGCAGCTATTGAGTTTAAGGTGCAGCACTTGACATTTAAGCTGTGAACCGTCATTTCCTCTTAACCTCAATTGCACCCAGTTAACTCTGTGCAACAAGGGACAGATTCTTATTAGCTATGTATAAAAGAACACTTTTAAACTCATCATTTGTGGAATTGTGAAATTTGTGTATGCACGTAGTCACATTAGAGATACTGGCAGCTGAAAATTGATCCTTAGGCTGTGGGTAGTTCTGGCTAAGATAGTGTACTAGATTTTACAAGTGGAAATGCACCATTTTCTTTATTGTCTTCTGTTTTTAGTACCCTTTTTAACCTTTTGTGGTGGTTTTACTTGCCTGAAACAAATAAAGAATTATTCATTCCTGTTCCATCTGGAGAGTAAGAAATTTGAGAAACTAGGCTGTACATTCCAAAGGCCAACTCTGCCTTACATTCTCCCTGCAAGGTCAGTTAGAAGACCTATTTAAACTGAAACTTCCTCCCAGCTGTTTTATTTTCTTCCGCCCTTCTAAGTTTGGATAGTGAGGTGTCCACCTCCTCTATCCCTGATTTCATTAGGAAAACACCTAGCTTACCAAGAGAGGTCAACCAACACTTGAGCAACCTCACTGTGACCAACAGGGTCAGGGGCATAACTTACTTTTGGCCATGGGGTCTGCCTCCCATGCTGAATACAGTGCTACCACAAAGGCCAACACCCAGCAGAGGCTACTGACAGCAGTCAGAATCCAGAACCACACACTCAGCTCTCCATTGACAGGTGGCTGAGCTGCTTTACGGGCAACTGTGGGTACCTGGAATCTCTCTTGCTGTTTAGATTGGGGAACTACCAAATCATATGACAGACACCCTTCTTCTACTCTCCCTTCTGTCAGAGCAGGGGCAGCACCCGGCTGTTTGACAGCTAGCTAATGGCTCAGGACTTACTTGTGGTGAGGTGAAGCCTCACCAGTGCCAACTTTGGGTTTCTCCCTTACAGGGACAGAAGACCATTGGCTAACTGGAACTCTCTTTAAGACTGGCTTACATTTCCTCTTCCTTTTCCCTTTTTTTGTGACCCCTGTCTCCCAACTGTAGGGACTGGTTCCCCAGGCCCTGGACTACCATCCCACTTGGGTGTAGACCAACCTCAGGGAAGTCATTGCCCAGGAGAAAATCTAAGGGGAGGTTTGCACTGACTACCACCTTATACTAGCTAAGGGTACCCTTCCATACTAGGGGCACTATGGCTAAAGGTTTGGTGGTGACCTCACCCGGGGCTACCCTTAGTCTCTTCTTCCACATGCATTTCTGGGGACACCAACCTGTCACTCACTATAGTGTGTCGGGCACATGTCTCTCACATGCCGATGGCAGGGATCCTATTCATCTGAATGGAGTGGAAGTGCCTACTCCCATCTTCAGGGATCACCAGTTTACCATCTGTAACTGTCTCCCAGCACAATGCTTCAAAGACTTCGTCATCTGAGGAGTCCTCTTCTATGGTTGCACAGTACAGCCCAGTGCTAACAACTGTCTTGGAAAAAGAGGGATCACCACTGAAGTGACCTGACTGCTGACATTTAAAGCACATCCTGTTGTCCAAGTACTTCTTCAACCCTGGGATCCCTTGCCTCTGCGAGTTGGGATGGGATCTGCTCACATCCTTTTTATGGTTTTGGGGTACTGAGGGATTCTCTATGGTGGGTTTACCACCTCCCTTCTTGTTTTTTTGGGCCTAACCTCCTCCTTCTTGGATTCTTCCCCAGGTGCTGTTTGGTTACACTGGTTCTCACCCACTCATCAGCTGTCTCTCCTAGTTCCCTGGGGCTAGGCAGCTTGGAGTCCACTAGATGCTGGTGTAACCTCTCATATACAATGAGTCAGGATGTGTTCATTAAGAAATTAGATATACAGCCCCTCATAAGAACTCAGTTTTTTACCTTTCATCCAGCCCTGTAGTGCCTTCATTGAAAAGTCCACCATGACTGTGAATATACCTGTACTGTTCTGGGGTCAGACCAAACTGCTTGACTAAGTATTGCCTCATGTGGTCATTGTGTTTTCAGGTGTTAATATTGGTTACTGACTGACAGACAAAAGGTTGTTAATATAATGGTTGCCCAGGAGCAAGGTACAATGCCAATTGTGTTATGAGTTAGGAGTACGTTATGATAGCCAGTGCTTCCTGCAGAGGGTATGACATCCTTCATTATTATCCATATCAAATCATTGTCTAGCTGTTTAAACGGCAAAAAGTGCCCTATCAAGAGGTGCTTTTGTATTCCGCTGACAGTTTTACCCTCATGTTGACTGATTCTCAGCTTCACCTTCTGTGACATGCCTAACAATGAGTAACTCAATACAGTCAATCGATGGCACAAATTACATTGGTGCTATTACAATTATTGAGGGGATTATAAGG
This sequence comes from Triturus cristatus, assembly GCF_964204655.1. Taxonomy (NCBI): domain Eukaryota; kingdom Metazoa; phylum Chordata; class Amphibia; order Caudata; family Salamandridae; genus Triturus; species Triturus cristatus. The sequence continues at coordinate 1,492,427,224 of NC_140591.1, forward strand.
TTTTTGTACTACCAAAATCTTAGTTTTACTTGTTTGTGTACGTGCAACCTAGTTGTCACATGTGAAATATCTTACAATTCCTGGAACGTCCAATGCTACGATCAAGGTTCTACACTTGGTTTCATGGGCTTAGGCCACTTCATCTTCAATATTCTGATTTCTTTAGAAGCAATGAGTAATTTAGAATTTTTTTATAGCACAAACTAGACCAGAAGACATCGGGTATCAGAGCTCTTTACATAGCGCCAGTTTTGTTACACAAGGACACATTAATCTTTGTTAAGCACAGGGAAATTAAGTGATTAGTTCCAAAAAGTATTCTTTAGATGAAATATTTCAAAGGATTTAAAACCAGTGTCATAAATCTTATGGGTTAATACCTTCTCTCTTAGACAAAACCAGGCATGCGCATGTGCTCACCTACCAGCCAGCAATGATCACTTCTCTCCTTTAATCTTTGGCAGAAGGCTTCTGATTCCAAAAATAGTGAATTTTTGTATTCACAATTATCATGTAAAAGCAACAATTGCCTAAAAAGAGGGTATTGCAAAGGATATTAAGATGGTGGATGTCCTGTAGAAAGAAGTTGCTTTTTGTAGTTTTTTAAAACTGAGTAGAATAAGCATTATCCAAATTTTTTTAACACACTTTATTGCTTTTTACTTTTTTCTTTTCCCGAAACAAAAGTTGATTCACAATCAATGTTACAGTACATTAAAAATAATACCATACAATATATATCTTATTGTTATTAGTCTATATCTATTATGAGTTATTACATAGCTTATGCAGTTTATTGTACTTGTGCAGTCTCACAGTAGTACCTGGAAAGAAAAGGCTATATATTTGTGCAGGTGTAATTTTAGAACAACAAAACTATAACACTCAACTTGCTCAACCCCATGTAAAATACTCAGTTATGCAGTCTACCCTGGTTCCCTCATTATGCCCATTGTTGCATGTGTAGATTGTAGTGGTTGGAGAATCCTACTACTCATATATATCGTTCTGGGTCCGATATTAGGAGGGGGGCTGTAAACAGATGGTGAATATCATATTACTCATCAGTTCTACCAGGGGTGGGTGCAGGTTTAAGGGCCTTAAGTGCTTCTAGTAATAGATCCCATTCTATTGATATTAGGTATTTATGTTGGCCTCGGGCCTCTTCCCGTCTAATGGTAATGGTCTCCGCACTACCCCATCGCACCACCTCATTGTGCCAAATATAAACTGATGGGGCCTTCGCGGATTTCCACCGCATTGAGATGGCGCGTTTGGCAATAAGAACCGCCAAGTCAATTAAACGTTTTTGCACCTTCTGTGACTTAGGGCGGCGGCACAAGCGAAGCATGCAGCTGTTAGCTGTTGGCGCAATAGGAATCCCTGTTGTGGTGCTTATACTTTGGATTACCCCTTCCCAGAATCCAGTTAATGTAGGGCATGCCCATAGCATGTGTAAGCTATCAGCGTTTTTCAGTCTATATCTAGGACACTGGTGTTGTGTGTCTGGGAACATATGCTGTAAGCGGTGCGGAGTGTGGTATGCCCTATGCAATATCATATACTGTATGAATCTGAACTTGGCATTATGAGACACCTTTTTGGAGTAATCTAGCAATGTAGGCCATTCCTTATTGGTCAGTTCTTTCCCTAGATCTTCAGACCATTTGTTGCGTGGGTCAGTGAGAGAGATCCCAGCCTGTGCCCTGATGGCACGGTACAGCTATTTTGTGAGGTGACTACCCTTCCCCCTTCCCCATGAGTTATAGTACTTGTGTCAGTTTGTGTGTTTGGGGTTCCTCTCTGGTAGGGACCCAGTGTTTTTTAACATATGCATGGATTGCTGCATGCATCATGTAGAGGTTGCCAGAGACTCCATTTGTCCTAGTGAAGTTCCCATGGTCCATGAGATTACCGTTGTTGAAAAGGGTCCCCACTGGGGTGAGACCCTCCTCAACCCAGCTGCGGATGATTTGGTTTGTAATTAGGCCTGTGGGTGTAGAGATACCTAGCAATGGCAAGTTATTAGTGTATGGGATGCTCTGACATGCGTATTGCACCACCCTATGCCAGTATAGAAGTGCTGTGCATAATAGCGTTGGGGCGTTCTGTGGAACTTTCGAGCGAGGCAATACCAGAGTGTGTAGGACTCCCCGGGTAATGTCATGAGATGTGTATCCCACTACATATAAATTGCTGCCTGCCAGCCAGTATGACAGCCATTGTAGTTGGCTTGCATAACAGTATGCACGAAAATCAGGTGCCCATAATCTGCCCCTATCTGTCTCTAATAGTAGTTTAGCTAGGCTCACTCTTCTCCGGCCATTCACCCAGACGAGATCAGAAAGTAATGTATCTAGTATTTTCTAAATATGGGAGTAGGAATTATCGCCGGTAGGTTTGTGAAAAAATACAGCAGCTGTGGGAGAACTACCCTTTTTGCGATAGCTACCAGGCCCATCACGGATAATGGCAGCGAAGTCCAGAAGGTCGTTTTGCCCTAATAACCCTATTCAGATTGCCTTCTGTTAGGTCTTGTGATTCTCTATAGATGTGTATACCTAAATATTTGAACGTGTGTTGTGCTACTGATAGGGAGAGTTGTCCAAATTGTATGGCATCTGGTTGTGCACCTGGACAAAAAGAGAATGCTTGTGATTTTGCCTCGTTTATAGCCAGGCCAGAGACCAGTTCAAATTGTTGAAATATACCTGGGGTGGGCCCTAGGTCATCGACAAGGTCCTTGGCGTATATGATTATGTCATCTGCATATGCCGACAGTACATGCGTATCATGCTCCAGCCTAATACCCACCTGTTCTGCTTTGGACCGCAGTTTTTTGGCCAAGGGTTCTAGTGCAAGCACAAATAGCAGGGGTGACAGTGGACATCCTTGCCGAGTGCCTCTACCAACTAGGTATGCATGGGAGACATGACCTCCTGTACAGGCCTGCACCGTCGGGACAGTGTACAGTAGAGGAACCCTGTTTCCATCGCAGAGATATATAGCTGTTCTAATTGGGGAACCATAATATCCGCGAAGGTGTTAAAAAATTCTATTGGCAGGCAATCTAGGCCAGGGGCCTTATTTCGTGGTAGTGCCCAGATAGTGTCTCTGATTTGTACCCTTTTTATAGGACCTGATAAAGCATCTTGAGCGATGCAGGCTAGTTGGGGAAAAGATAGGTCATCAAAAAAGGCATTTATGATATCATCTGTCCGCTGCGGTGGGGCTTGGTATAGGGTTTCATAATAATTGCAGAAGGCTTCATTTAAATCCCGCTGGGTGGTTACAGTGTCTCCCCCTGGTGTGGCTATCTCATGGATGACATCGGCAGATGGCACATCATGTAAGATGCCCACCAGCAGGGCACCCCACTCATCAGTCTCCTTGTCTTTTAACTGAGTGTATGACTTATAGTCTATTATTCTGAGGCTTTCCAGCAGTTTGACATGTTTAATAGTCGCCTCCTGTAGTTCTGCCGCGTTTGTGGGATTCTGTGCCGCTCTTGCTCTAATGTGTTCACGTTGTTTAGAACAGTTTTTAAGTTACTGTGTATTTCCTGCCGTGCCCCAGCTGTGGTACTAATAGCTATGCCTCTGATCACAGATTTAAATGCGTCCCATTCTATGTGCCTTGTGGAGGCAGTGTTGACATTTTCTGTGAAATAATTTTGGATACCAACCGTCATTGCATTCTTAAAAACAGGGTCTTCCAACATCTGAGGCCACAGTTTCCAAGTGGGGTCCGAGGTGGAAGTTGCACCCCAGGTAACGATTAGTTCTAATGGGTTGTGGTCTGATAAAGTTTTACCCAGATAGGTAGTGTGTGTGACTTGTGCTGTGAGGGGAGTAGAGCAAAATGTTCTATCTATCTGCTTGTGTAGGTGGTGGGTCAAGGAAAAAAAGGGTACTCTCTGCTGGTTGGAATTTTGAGGTGCCAAACATCTCCCAGCGCCCAGCCTTCCGACCACCTAACCAGTGCCTCCGCCTGTTTAATGGATCCTGCACCCGTGATCGGAGGATGTGAACTGTCAATGGCGATATCCATGACCGGGTTGTAGTCACCACCCAGTTTCCCTGGGTACCCTGCCCAGTCCCCCAGCACATCAGGAATTTATCTTGGTCAAAATTAGGGGCGTGTATACTTCCCAGTCTCACTTGCGCACCATCCAGTGCTCCCCTTACTAAGGTATATCAACCCTGTGGGAATATGCATTGTTCTAAATCTACAAAAGGAACCCTGCCTTGCCCCACTGGCAAAGGCAGAGTATGATGTGGAAAGATTTGGCCCCTCCATTTCTTAAGCATCTTGAGAGCTTCAGAGTCGATGAGGTGAGATTCTTTGAGGATCACTATGTGTACCCTGCGTCTGTTGAGCTGGGGCTATATTCTATGACGTTTGTGTACAGACCCCAGTCCCCCTACATTCCAGGTCATTATTGTGCAGGTGTCTGACATGTAATCTTGTAACTTTGTGTATTGTATTCAAGAGGTCGAGGTGTCAAGGTGTATACTAGGAATCGTGGTGCTTGGGGTGAGCCTGTAACATAAACTCCATTGAGCTAACTTGAAATACTGGGTCCAGCGCTAGACCTACACTGGTCCAAACTAATATCACAACAGTGTGAGCTGTGAACAGGTTATAAGATGCATTCACTTTCTGGGGGGTGTTTCCTATATTGTACATAGTGATGTATGTGACGTTAGAGCCCACAATACCCAGACCCAATACATTAGCCAACAAGTTTGTATCGAAGCTGGGATAATGTTATGTGTGCTATTATTAGCTGTTACTTTACCAGTTACAATTATAAAGCGGCCAGACTGGGCGGTTCATATCAAACCAGATCTAATCAAAGAAAATCCCTTCACCCTTCAATATGTTAACCCAGCAAATCCTCTGCAGTCTGAGGAGTCACAATGGGGAACAAAGCGATACTGTTTTCGGAGTCAGAATGTGCCGTGTTCTCCTCAGAAGAATCGGATGCCGACTGGAGGACAGGGTCTCTAAAGGTGCTTGCTGCCCGTCCTTGGAGGGCCTGCTCCGAAGTAGGGTTACCACCCTGGGATTTCCTGAGAGGAATATTACGGCGTGATTTCTGAGGAATCGTCATCCTTTGATTTCGAGGCATACTTTGCGAGGAGGACCCAGACGTCACGGAGGTAACATGATCTCTAACCATTCATCAGCGTCCTCTGAAGTGTCAAATAAGTTTGCTTTTTGGTCATATATGACTTTCAGGTGAGCAGGGAAGAGTAGGGCATACTTTAGATCTAGAGTACGAAGCCTCTTTTTTGTTGCCTGATATGAGGACCTGTTGAGTTGTATGTGCATCGTGTAATCAGGGTATAATGAAATCCTCTGATTTTCATACTGTATCGGGGGCCCCTCTCTGGCCTTCTGAAGCAACTTGTCTAGGTCCCTAAAGATCAGAATCCGGGCAATCATGGGGCAGGGCATGGCCCCTGCTGTTGGTCGACCTGACGGGATTCTGTGGGCCCTCTCCACACAGGAAAAATCTGAGAGGCCCTCTGTGGCCACATGTTCCCAGAACCATTGCTCCATAAACCTAGTGGTGTTGGGCCCTTCACATCGCTCCGGTAAATCTTTAACGGGAACGTTATTCCTCCGAGCTCTTCCCTCCGCATCATCAATCCTCTCCTGTAGTCTCGTTCCTTGACTCTGTAGCTGTGTTAATTGCATTGCTTGCTCCTTATGCTACAGCACCAGTTCAGCTATGGCGAGTTTATTGTCTCATGGTCTGCATTCAGAAGAGTGAAACTTGTTGTCAGGGAGCCAATTTGCTGCTCTATGGATTTTCTAGAGTCCCAAACTTCCTATAGAATAAGATCCAGTTTATCTGGTTCTGAAGTCATGTTTGTTGGTGGGACACAGCACAAAGAAGGTTGCTGACAGTGAGCATCCGTGTCCTCTGTTTGTTGTGAGCCTGTAGTAGTGTTCTCCGGATCTTTGCTTTTTGGGATCCCCATTTTCAGCTATTTCCCAGCACAGCTCCGGGAGTCAGTTCAGTGCGCCTTGAGAAAAGGGTGTCTATTTGGGGTCGGCGTGTTCATTATCGTATGAGGTTAAGCACTGTTGTCAGTGATCAGCTCAGTGCGTGGTCCGCTGGGTATAGGATTCCAGACTGGGCCGGTGGACCCCAGTGGGCAATTCTGAGTAATGTCCTCAGTTGTTTCCTCCACCCTTCAGCCCCTCACCCCACTGTGTTACTGCACAGGTAGCTCATGTATTTTGTTATCCAGCCGCTTCTCTGCTTATATATTGGCGAAATTGTCCACAAATAATCAGCACATTTCAGGTCATCTCGCAGCTGTAGGCTGTACCCCCGCTGCAATAGGCCTGAACCACTTCCCGGGGCCCTCATGACTGTAGGAGAGTAGGATCAGCTTCATATGTGTACCCCCACTTTTTGATGGTGTTTCACTGTTTTTCGACCTTAGTCTGGCTGTGGCCCTGCTAATCAGGACCCCAGCCTAGCCGCTTCCTCTCTAAAATGGTTTCCATGTACATTAGGTACATTATTAATTGGATTCTGGAGTGCCTTATAAGCCCCTAGTATATGGTATACTATGTACCTAGGGCATAGGTACCTCAGAGGCTGCCAGGGGCTGAGGCGAGTATTATGCCACCCCTGGAAAGCACTCCAAAATGGCACCACAGGTCTGCTACTGCAGCCTGGGTAAAGGTGTGCTTGCACCACTTACAGTGGTATAGGCTACCTATATCACTACCATTGCACACACATATAAAACATATAAGTCACTCCTATGGCAGGCCTTAACAATCCTGAAGGCAGAGTGCTTGGTTTTTATGTGAGCGCGTGCCCCTGCATGAGCAGAGCCCCTCTGCAGCATTCGGAGTACCTCCTCTGATGCTGTTTGTGGTGCAGCCTGACCATATACTCTTAAGTGCAGTATAACCGTGCGGTAAATGCTAACTTTGGGATGGCTGCACGGAAACATGTTGTGTTTGGTGTCAAATGCTTTGGAATACTACCCCCCCCCCGCCAGTTCTGGTGGCGGGGGTAGCATTCCACCCTTCTAGAGGGAGAGACATGTTCACACTGGTCTAACCCGGTAGGACTTTCTACAGCCCTGGCATCACAAAATGGATCCCTCTGCCACAGACACGGGTCTGGTCTCCTGCTGCTGATGGAAACACCGGCAGGGGAGGCCTGGACAATAGGTTTCCTGTCCCTGGGAGGTGTAACTACCTCCCCAGACAGGTAGATATGTATTGGGGCTGGGCGGGAGCACTCTCTGGTGCTTTGAAGTCCTGCCCTGGGGGCACACTTGGTGTCCCTGTGCATAGTCCAGTTCAAACCGGTTGCAGGGGCTACCTGCCCCTGCTCTGGTATGAAACTGGACAAAGGAAATGGGTGTAACCACCCCTCTTTCCAAACCCTCCCATGAGTAGGTCCCTAGAGTATGTCTAACCCCCAAACTTTGTATAAGTATGGGAACCCAGTCCTTGCAACTTTAGATTACCCTAGACGAAACTCTGCAACATATATCCTGGACCTTCGACGTTCTACTTTGCTTAGAAGACTGAAGAAATCTCCCTTGGGATCAAGAAGTGACTCCACTGCTTGGCAGGCACCAAAGAAGCACCGGTCTGCATCACTGAAGCACCCGCCAGATGCCGAAGTCTTTGCATCACCAGAGGTGGATTTCCAGACTTCCCCAAGGCTACCCTGAGTTCACAGCAAAGCTGAGGCCCATGGCTGTCGTGGGTGATGTGGAACCGTGACCCCTGGACACCGTGATCATTTGCAGCAACAGCATCTTCCTGGTCTTCCTCGAAGTTGTGCTTTGAGCTCCGAGTAGCCCCCACCTTGAGAACCTCCTGCACTGAAGATTGCTGGCCTCCACTCCTCGAGTGACCCAAGGGCCAGTTTCAAGTGCGACCGCTCGAGGCTCCATCACGATCGCTAGCCTGTTGGCTAGTAGGTCCCCACAAAGGCTTTCCTGTTTGCTCCAGAAATTCCCTGACTTACCCTTGCTGGGTGAGTCCCTCAGACCTTGCTGGTCTGCACCGCCATCCTTTCTCTGATTCCAAGAGACTTGCCGTTGCCAAGGCTTGTTGGGTCCAATCTGGTCGCTGATACCGCAGCACTCGACAAACTTTGTGGGACAGATCAAATCCAGCTCCTGGTTGTCATCGGCATCTCCTGGACCTCGTGGCTGAAGAGTCAAGACACCAGTCAACTCACCTGAAGCACCCGACATCTGTGGGCATTGGTCTATCGTGCCCTTGGTCACTGGCAAGTGACCCAGGCTCTGTCCCCTCTGCTTTCAGGTTCCTTCCATCCTAGATCCAGGCTAGGAATGCTTCAGACACTTCTCCTCTTCACGGCAGCAGCACTTCTTTGCCAGCTTCCATTAAAATCGACGACGAGACCCGACCCGACACCAAAAGACACCTATGCACCTAAGCAAGTTGTCTTAGTATTAACAGACTTGTTCTGTATATTAATTTGCAAGATGAAAGGACCACCAGTAACACCACTATGTACACTGATAAACTCCAAACTAATGTCAACAGTGATGCATGGAGCCTTCACTTTCAAAGATCACTTAGACGTTGGGTTAGATCATGTCTAGAACCAATGCTATTGTGCCATTTTGGCACTGCCTAATTGTACACCAGCAGCATGCCTACGTCTTGAATTCAACTTTCTAAGACAGAGTTTAATAGTAAAATTTTGCTATATTGCCTTTTGTGCAAAGGCAAGGAGCACTGAGTTTGGCAGGCTGAGACACTTGATCTGGGAGACAATTTCCAGCAAGGATTTGAAGTGGCATTGTTATCTTGTGCAGCAGTTAATGCCTTAGCAGCAGATGAAATCTGGACCATTAATATACCTCCAAAATATAGTCCAGAGTCTTATAAAAGCAAGTTTCACAAAATCTGAAATACCAGAATAAAAACCTAACCTTTGGGAAGAACAGGGTTTTTACTGAACATGTATGGAAATCCTCTTTCCAGAAAGAAAAATGATTTTCTAGAGAAGAATGTTTCTTTCTGGAAAGAGGCTTTTCGTACAAGTTCTGTGAAAACCATGTTCTTCTCCGCGGTTAGGTTTTTATTCAGGTATTCCAGATTTTGTGAAACTTCATTCACTTAGGACGGTGAACCTAACCTCAACCTTCATCTCCCTCCATCTTTTGATTGTCTTATCAAAGCAAGCCAGATTACTTTCCAGATCAATGGACATTGAGGCCTTCGTGACTATGAAAAATCCCAGAATTATATTCTACCAATATAATAAATCAGGAGTTTCTGAGTTTCTCAACTTGCCCTGGAAAACGCCAATGAAGCAGAGCTTACTGTGCCTTAGGCATGGGGTGATACAACTGAAAGAATATCACTTGGAGTGAATTAAGGGAACAACGGAATGGTCATGTGGACTTTGTATAATGCACATAACTTGTATCTGTGCCCCCTTAAAGCCAATTAGAATACATTGGCTGTAGAAAGTCCTCTTGCAATTAAATGTTAGAACTTGTAAAGATGCAGTTGCTGCTTGTCAGTCGGAGAAATTCCTGCAGCTATCAGCCCGCTACCTGTCAGGCAGCTAAGCAGTTGAATGATAAAACCCTGTAAGTAATAGCTCCCAGCTTAAGACTCTGGAAGAGAGTGGACTCCGACAGCAACAAAGAATTAATGGAAAAAGGAATTACCATCTATTTAATGATTGCATGTTTTGTGTTAGAATGATCAGTATTCTTAGAAATAATTGCAGCTATTGAGTTTAAGGTGCAGCACTTGACATTTAAGCTGTGAACCGTCATTTCCTCTTAACCTCAATTGCACCCAGTTAACTCTGTGCAACAAGGGACAGATTCTTATTAGCTATGTATAAAAGAACACTTTTAAACTCATCATTTGTGGAATTGTGAAATTTGTGTATGCACGTAGTCACATTAGAGATACTGGCAGCTGAAAATTGATCCTTAGGCTGTGGGTAGTTCTGGCTAAGATAGTGTACTAGATTTTACAAGTGGAAATGCACCATTTTCTTTATTGTCTTCTGTTTTTAGTACCCTTTTTAACCTTTTGTGGTGGTTTTACTTGCCTGAAACAAATAAAGAATTATTCATTCCTGTTCCATCTGGAGAGTAAGAAATTTGAGAAACTAGGCTGTACATTCCAAAGGCCAACTCTGCCTTACATTCTCCCTGCAAGGTCAGTTATAAGACCTTTTTAAACTGAAACTTCCTCCCAGCTGTTTTATTTTCTTCCGCCCTTCTAAGTTTGGATAGTGAGGTGTCCACCTCCTCTATCCCTGATTTCATTAGGAAAACACCTAGCTTACCAAGAGAGGTCAACCAACACTTGAGCAACCTCACTGTGACCAACAGGGTCAGGGGCATAACTTACTTTTGGCCATGGGGTCTGCCTCCCATGCTGAATACAGTGCTACCACAAAGGCCAACACCCAGCAGAGGCTACTGACAGCAGTCAGAATCCAGAACCACACACTCAGCTCTCCATTGACAGGTGGCTGAGCTGCTTTACGGGCAACTGTGGGTACCTGGAATCTCTCTTGCTGTTTAGATTGGGGAACTACCAAATCATATGACAGACACCCTTCTTCTACTCTCCCTTCTGTCAGAGCAGGGGCAGCACCCGGCTGTTTGACAGCTAGCTAATGGCTCAGGACTTACTTGTGGTGAGGTGAAGCCTCACCAGTGCCAACTTTGGGTTTCTCCCTTACAGGGACAGAAGACCATTGGCTAACTGGAACTCTCTTTAAGACTGGCTTACATTTCCTCTTCCTTTTCCCTTTTTTTGTGACCCCTGTCTCCCAACTGTAGGGACTGGTTCCCCAGGCCCTGGACTACCATCCCACTTGGGTGTAGACCAACCTCAGGGAAGTCATTGCCCAGGAGAAAATCTAAGGGGAGGTTTGCACTGACTACCACCTTATACTAGCTAAGGGTACCCTCCCATACTAGGGGCACTATGGCTAAAGGTTTGGTGGTGACCTCACCCGGGGCTACCCTTAGTCTCTTCTTCCACATGCATTTCTGGGGACACCAACCTGTCACTCACTATAGTGTGTCGGGCACATGTCTCTCACATGCCGATGGCAGGGATCCTATTCATCTGAATGGAGTGGAAGTGCCTACTCCCATCTTCAGGGATCACCAGTTTACCATCTGTAACTGTCTCCCAGCACAATGCTGCAAAGACTTCGTCATCTGAGGAGTCCTCTTCTATGGTTGCACAGTACAGCCCAGTGCTAACAACTGTCTTGGAAAAAGAGGGATCACCACTGAAGTGACCTGACTGCTGACATTTAAAGCACATCCTGTTGTCCAAGTACTTCTTCAACCCTGGGATCCCTTGCCTCTGCGAGTTGGGATGGGATCTGCTCACATCCTTTTTATGGTTTTGGGGTACTGAGGGATTCTCTATGGTGGGTTTACCACCTCCCTTCTTGTTTTTTTGGGCCTAACCTCCTCCTTCTTGGATTCTTCCCCAGGTGCTGTTTGGTTACACTGGTTCTCACCCACTCATCAGCTGTCTCTCCTAGTTCCCTGGGGCTAGGCAGCTTGGAGTCCACTAGATGCTGGTGTAACCTCTCATATACAATGAGTCAGGTTGTGTTCATTAAGAAATTAGATATACAGCCCCTCATAAGAACTCAGTTTTTTACCTTTCATCCAGCCCTGTAGTGCCTTCATTGAAAAGTCCACCATGACTGTGAATATACCTGTACTGTTCTGGGGTCAGACCAAACTGCTTGACTAAGTATTGCCTCATGTGGTCATTGTGTTTTCAGGTGTTAATATTGGTTACTGACTGACAGACAAAAGGTTGTTAATATAATGGTTGCCCAGGAGCAAGGTACAATGCCAATTGTGTTATGAGTTAGGAGTACGTTATGATAGCCAGTGCTTCCTGCAGAGGGTATGACATCCTTCATTATTATCCATATCAAATCATTGTCTAGCTGTTTAAACGGCAAAAAGTGCCCTATCAAGAGGTGCTTTTGTATTCCGCTGACAGTTTTACCCTCATGTTGACTGATTCTCAGCTTCACCTTCTGTGACATGCCTAACAATGAGTAACTCAATACAGTCAATCGATGGCACAAATTACATTGGTGCTATTACAATTATTGAGGGGATTATAAGGTTTTTGTACTACCAAAATCTTAGTTTTACTTGTTTGTGTACGTGCAACCTAGTTGTCACATGTGAAATATCTTACAATTCCTGGAACGTCCAATGCTACGATCAAGGTTCTACACTTGGTTTCATGGGCTTAGGCCACTTCATCTTCAATATTCTGATTTCTTTAGAAGCAATGAGTAATTTAGAATTTTTTTATAGCACAAACTAGACCAGAAGACATCGGGTATCAGAGCTCTTTACATAGCGCCAGTTTTGTTACACAAGGACACATTAATCTTTGTTAAGCACAGGGAAATTAAGTGATTAGTTCCAAAAAGTATTCTTTAGATGAAATATTTCAAAGGATTTAAAACCAGTGTTATAAATCTTATGGGTTAATACCTTCTCTCTTAGACAAAACCAGGCATGCGCATGTGCTCACCTACCAGCCAGCAATGATCACTTCCCTCCTTTAATCTTTGGCAGAAGGCTTCTGATTCCAAAAATAGTGAATTTTTGTATTCACAATTATCATGTAAAAGCAACAATTGCCTAAAAAGAGGGTATTGCAAAGGATATTAAGATGGTGGATGTCCTGTAGAAAGAAGTTGCTTTTTGTAGTTTTTTAAAACTGAGTAGAATAAGCATTATCCAAATTTTTTTAACACACTTTATTGCTTTTTACTTTTTTCTTTTCCCGAAACAAAAGTTGATTCACAATCAATGTTACAGTACATTAAAAATAATACCATACAATATATATCTTATTGTTATTAGTCTATATCTATTATGAGTTATTACATAGCTTATGCAGTTTATTGTACTTGTGCAGTCTCACAGTAGTACCTGGAAAGAAAAGGCTATATATTTGTGCAGGTGTAATTTTAGAACAACAAAACTATAACACTCAACTTGCTCAACCCCATGTAAAATACTCAGTTATGCAGTCTACCCTGGTTCCCTCATTATGCCCATTGTTGCATGTGTAGATTGTAGTGGTTGGAGAATCCTACTACTCATATATATCGTTCTGGGTCCGATATTAGGAGGGGGGCTGTAAACAGATGGTGAATATCATATTACTCATCAGTTCTACCAGGGGTGGGTGCAGGTTTAAGGGCCTTAAGTGCTTCTAGTAATAGATCCCATTCTATTGATATTAGGTATTTATGTTGGCCTCGGGCCTCTTCCCGTCTAATGGTAATGGTCTCCGCACTACCCCATCGCACCACCTCATTGTGCCAAATATAAACTGATGGGGCCTTCGCGGATTTCCACCGCATTGAGATGGCGCGTTTGGCAATAAGAACCGCCAAGTCAATTAAACGTTTTTGCACCTTCTGTGACTTAGGGCGGCGGCACAAGCGAAGCATGCAGCTGTTAGCTGTTGGCGCAATAGGAATCCCTGTTGTGGTGCTTATACTTTGGATTACCCCTTCCCAGAATCCAGTTAATGTAGGGCATGCCCATAGCATGTGTAAGCTATCAGCGTTTTTCAGTCTATATCTAGGACACTGGTGTTGTGTGTCTGGGAACATATGCTGTAAGCGGTGCGGAGTGTGGTATGCCCTATGCAATATCATATACTGTATGAATCTGAACTTGGCATTATGAGACACCTTTTTGGAGTAATCTAGCAATGTAGGCCATTCCTTATTGGTCAGTTCTTTCCCTAGATCTTCAGACCATTTGTTGCGTGGGTCAGTGAGAGAGATCCCAGCCTGTGCCCTGACGGCACGGTACAGCTATTTTGTGAGGTGACTACCCTTCCCCCTTCCCCATGAGTTATAGTACTTGTGTCAGTTTGTGTGTTTGGGGTTCCTCTCTGGTAGGGACCCAGTGTTTTTTAACATATGCATGGATTGGTGCATGCATCATGTAGAGGTTGCCCGAGACTCCATTTGTCCTAGTGAAGTTCCCATGGTCCATGAGATTACCGTTGTTGAAAAGGGTCCCCACTGGGGTGAGACCCTCCTCAACCCAGCTGCGGATGGTTTGGTTTGTAATTAGGCCTGTGGGTGTAGAGATACCTAGAAATGGCAAGTTATTAGTGTATGGGATGCTCTGACATGCGTATTGCACCACCCTATGCCAGTATAGAAGTGCTGTGCATAATAGCGTTGGGGCGTTCTGTGGAACTTTCGAGCGAGGCAATACCAGAGTGTGTAGGACTCCCCGGGTAATGTCATGAGATGTGTATCCCACTACATATAAATTGCTGCCTGCCAGCCAGTATGACAGCCATTGTAGTTGGCTTGCATAACAGTATGCACGAAAATCAGGTGCCCATAATCTGCCCCTATCTGTCTCTAATAGTAGTTTAGCTAGGCTCACTCTTCTCCGGCCATTCACCCAGACGAGATCAGAAAGTAATGTATCTAGTATTTTCTAAATATGGGAGTAGGAATTATCGCCGGTAGGTTTGTGAAAAAATACAGCAGCTGTGGGAGAACTACCCTTTTTGCGATAGCTACCAGGCCCATCACGGATAATGGCAGCGAAGTCCAGAAGGTCGTTTTGCCCTAATAACCCTATTCAGATTGCCTTCTGTTAGGTCTTGTGATTCTCTATAGATGTGTATACCTAAATATTTGAACGTGTGTTGTGCTACTGATAGGGAGAGTTGTCCAAATTGTATGGCATCTGGGTGTGCACCTGGACAAAAAGAGAATGCTTGTGATTTTGCCTCGTTTATAGCCAGGCCAGAGACCAGTTCAAATTGTTGAAATATACCTGGGGTGGGCCCTAGGTCATCGACAAGGTCCTTGGCGTATATGATTATGTCATCTGCATATGCCGACAGTACATGCGTATCATGCTCCAGCCTAATACCCACCTGTTCTGCTTTGGACCGCAGTTTTTTGGCCAAGGGTTCTAGTGCAAGCACAAATAGCAGGGGTGACAGTGGACATCCTTGCCGAGTGCCTCTACCAACTAGGTATGCACGGGAGACATGACCTCCTGTACAGGCCTGCACCGTCGGGACAGTGTACAGTAGAGGAACCCTGTTTCCATCGCAGAGATATATAGCTGTTCTAATTGGGGAACCATAATATCCGCGAAGGTGTTAAAAAATTCTATTGGCAGGCAATCTAGGCCAGGGGCCTTATTTCGTGGTAGTGCCCAGATAGTGTCTCTGATTTGTACCCTTTTTATAGGACCTGATAAAGCATCTTGAGCGATGCAGGCTAGTTGGGGAAAAGATAGGTCATCAAAAAAGGCATTTATGATATCATCTGTCCGCTGCGGTGGGGCTTGGTATAGGGTTTCATAATAATTGCAGAAGGCTTCATTTAAATCCCGCTGGGTGGTTACAGTGTCTCCCCCTGGTGTGGCTATCTCATGGATGACATCGGCAGATGGCACATCATGTAAGATGCCCACCAGCAGGGCACCCCACTCATCAGTCTCCTTGTCTTTTAACTGAGTGTATGACTTATAGTCTATTATTCTGAGGCTTTCCAGCAGTTTGACATGTTTAATAGTCGCCTCCTGTAGTTCTGCCGCGTTTGTGGGATTCTGTGCCGCTCTTGCTCTAATGTGTTCACGTTGTTTAGAACAGTTTTTAAGTTACTGTGTATTTCCTGCCGTGCCCCAGCTGTGGTACTAATAGCTATGCCTCTGATCACAGATTTAAATGCGTCCCATTCTATGTGCCTTGTGGAGGCAGTGTTGACATTTTCTGTGAAATAATTTTGGATACCAACCGTCATTGCATTCTTAAAAACAGGGTCTTCCAACATCTGAGGCCACAGTTTCCAAGTGGGGTCCGAGGTGGAAGTTGCACCCCAGGTAACGATTAGTTCTAATGGGTTGTGGTCTGATAAAGTTTTACCCAGATAGGTAGTGTGTGTGACTTGTGCTGTGAGGGGAGTAGAGCAAAATGTTCTATCTATCTGCTTGTGTAGGTGGTGGGTCAAGGAAAAAAAGGGTACTCTCTGCTGGTTGGAATTTTGAGGTGCCAAACATCTCCCAGCGCCCAGCCTTCCGACCACCTAACCAGTGCCTCCGCCTGTTTAATGGATCCTGCACCCGTGATCGGAGGATGTGAACTGTCAATGGCGATATCCATGACCGGGTTGTAGTCACCACCCAGTTTCCCTGGGTACCCTGCCCAGTCCCCCAGCACATCAGGAATTTATCTTGGTCAAAATTAGGGGCGTGTATACTTCCCAGTCTCACTTGCGCACCATCCAGTGCTCCCCTTACTAAGGTATATCAACCCTGTGGGTATATGCATTGTTCTAAATCTACAAAAGGAACACTGCCTTGCCCCACTGGCAAAGGCAGAGTATGATGTGGAAAGATTTGGCCCCTCCATTTCTTAAGCATCTTGAGAGCTTCAGAGTCGATGAGGTGAGATTCTTTGAGGATCACTATGTGTACCCTGCGTCTGTTGAGCTGGGGCTATATTCTATGACGTTTGTGTACAGACCCCAGTCCCCCTACATTCCAGGTCATTATTGTGCAGGCGTCTGACATGTAATCTTGTAACTTTGTGTATTGTATTCAAGAGGTCGAGGTGTCAAGGTGTATACTAGGAATCGTGGTGCTTGGGGTGAGCCTGTAACATAAACTCCATTGAGCTAACTTGAAATACTGGGTCCAGCGCTAGACCTACACTGGTCCAAACTAATATCACAACAGTGTGAGCTGTGAACAGGTTATAAGATGCATTCACTTTCTGGGGGGTGTTTCCTATATTGTACATAGTGATGTATGTGACGTTAGAGCCCACAATACCCAGACCCAATACATTAGCCAACAAGTTTGTATCGAAGCTGGGATAATGTTATGTGTGCTATTATTAGCTGTTACTTTACCAGTTACAATTATAAAGCGGCCAGACTGGGCGGTTCATATCAAACCAGATCTAATCAAAGAAAATCCCTTCACCCTTCAATATGTTAACCCAGCAAATCCTCTGCAGTCTGAGGAGTCACAATGGGGAACAAAGCGATACTGTTTTCGGAGTCAGAATGTGCCGTGTTCTCCTCAGAAGAATCGGATGCCGACTGGAGGACAGGGTCTCTA
Organism: Triturus cristatus; assembly: GCF_964204655.1. NCBI lineage: Eukaryota > Metazoa > Chordata > Amphibia > Caudata > Salamandridae > Triturus > Triturus cristatus. Next base: position 1,492,444,407 of record NC_140591.1, read on the forward strand.
AAGGTGCTTGCTGCCCGTCCTTGGAGGGCCTGCTCCGAAGTAGGGTTACCACCCTGGGATTTCCTGAGAGGAATATTACGGCGTGATTTCTGAGGAATCGTCATCCTTTGATTTCGAGGCATACTTTGCGAGGAGGACCCAGACGTCACGGAGGTAACATGATCTCTAACCATTCATCAGCGTCCTCTGAAGTGTCAAATAAGTTTGCTTTTTGGTCATATATGACTTTCAGGTGAGCAGGGAAGAGTAGGGCATACTTTAGATCTAGAGTACGAAGCCTCTTTTTTGTTGCCTGATATGAGGACCTGTTGAGTTGTATGTGCATCGTGTAATCAGGGTATAATGAAATCCTCTGATTTTCATACTGTATCGGGGGCCCCTCTCTGGCCTTCTGAAGCAACTTGTCTAGGTCCCTAAAGATCAGAATCCGGGCAATCATGGGGCAGGGCATGGCCCCTGCTGTTGGTCGACCTGACGGGATTCTGTGGGCCCTCTCCACACAGGAAAAATCTGAGAGGCCCTCTGTGGCCACATGTTCCCAGAACCATTGCTCCATAAACCTAGTGGTGTTGGGCCCTTCACATCGCTCCGGTAAATCTTTAACGGGAACGTTATTCCTCCGAGCTCTTCCCTCCGCATCATCAATCCTCTCCTGTAGTCTCGTTCCTTGACTCTGTAGCTGTGTTAATTGCATTGCTTGCTCCTTATGCTACAGCACCAGTTCAGCTATGGCGAGTTTATTGTCTCATGGTCTGCATTCAGAAGAGTGAAACTTGTTGTCAGGGAGCCAATTTGCTGCTCTATGGATTTTCTAGAGTCCCAAACTTCCTATAGAATAAGATCCAGTTTATCTGGTTCTGAAGTCATGTTTGTTGGTGGGACACAGCACAAAGAAGGTTGCTGACAGTGAGCATCCGTGTCCTCTGTTTGTTGTGAGCCTGTAGTAGTGTTCTCCGGATCTTTGCTTTTTGGGATCCCCATTTTCAGCTATTTCCCAGCACAGCTCCGGGAGTCAGTTCAGTGCGCCTTGAGAAAAGGGTGTCTATTTGGGGTCGGCGTGTTCATTATCGTATGAGGTTAAGCACTGTTGTCAGTGATCAGCTCAGTGCGTGGTCCGCTGGGTATAGGATTCCAGACTGGGCCGGTGGACCCCAGTGGGCAATTCTGAGTAATGTCCTCAGTTGTTTCCTCCACCCTTCAGCCCCTCACCCCACTGTGTTACTGCACAGGTAGCTCATGTATTTTGTTATCCAGCCGCTTCTCTGCTTATATATTGGCGAAATTGTCCACAAATAATCAGCACATTTCAGGTCATCTCGCAGCTGTAGGCTGTACCCCCGCTGCAATAGGCCTGAACCACTTCCCGGGGCCCTCATGACTGTAGGAGAGTAGGATCAGCTTCATATGTGTACCCCCACTTTTTGATGGTGTTTCACTGTTTTTCGACCTTAGTCTGGCTGTGGCCCTGCTAATCAGGACCCCAGCCTAGCCGCTTCCTCTCTAAAATGGTTTCCATGTACATTAGGTACATTATTAATTGGATTCTGGAGTGCCTTATAAGCCCCTAGTATATGGTATACTATGTACCTAGGGCATAGGTACCTCAGAGGCTGCCAGGGGCTGAGGTGAGTATTATGCCACCCCTGGAAAGCACTCCAAAATGGCACCACAGGTCTGCTACTGCAGCCTGGGTAAAGGTGTGCTTGCACCACTTACAGTGGTATAGGCTACCTATATCACTACCATTGCACACACATATAAAACATATAAGTCACTCCTATGGCAGGCCTTAACAATCCTGAAGGCAGAGTGCTTGGTTTTTATGTGAGCGCGTGCCCCTGCATGAGCAGAGCCCCTCTGCAGCATTCGGAGTACCTCCTCTGATGCTGTTTGTGGTGCAGCCTGACCATATACTCTTAAGTGCAGTATAACCGTGCGGTAAATGCTAACTTTGGGATGGCTGCACGGAAACATGTTGTGTTTGGTGTCAAATGCTTTGGAATACTACCCCCCCCCCCGCCAGTTCTGGTGGCGGGGGTAGCATTCCACCCTTCTAGAGGGAGAGACATGTTCACACTGGTCTAACCCGGTAGGACTTTCTACAGCCCTGGCATCACAAAATGGATCCCTCTGCCACAGACACGGGTCTGGTCTCCTGCTGCTGATGGAAACACCGGCAGGGGAGGCCTGGACAATAGGTTTCCTGTCCCTGGGAGGTGTAACTACCTCCCCAGACAGGTAGATATGTATTGGGGCTGGGCGGGAGCACTCTCTGGTGCTTTGAAGTCCTGCCCTGGGGGCACACTTGGTGTCCCTGTGCATAGTCCAGTTCAAACCGGTTGCAGGGGCTACCTGCCCCTGCTCTGGTATGAAACTGGACAAAGGAAATGGGTGTAACCACCCCTCTTTCCAAACCCTCCCATGAGTAGGTCCCTAGAGTATGTCTAACCCCCAAACTTTGTATAAGTATGGGAACCCAGTCCTTGCAACTTTAGATTACCCTAGACGAAACTCTGCAACATATATCCTGGACCTTCGACGTTCTACTTTGCTTAGAAGACTGAAGAAATCTCCCTTGGGATCAAGAAGTGACTCCACTGCTTGGCAGGCACCAAAGAAGCACCGGTCTGCATCACTGAAGCACCCGCCAGATGCCGAAGTCTTTGCATCACCAGAGGTGGATTTCCAGACTTCCCCAAGGCTACCCTGAGTTCACAGCAAAGCTGAGGCCCATGGCTGTCGTGGGTGATGTGGAACCGTGACCCCTGGACACCGTGATCATTTGCAGCAACAGCATCTTCCTGGTCTTCCTCGAAGTTGTGCTTTGAGCTCCGAGTAGCCCCCACCTTGAGAACCTCCTGCACTGAAGATTGCTGGCCTCCACTCCTCGAGTGACCCAAGGGCCAGTTTCAAGTGCGACCGCTCGAGGCTCCATCACGATCGCTAGCCTGTTGGCTAGTAGGTCCCCACAAAGGCTTTCCTGTTTGCTCCAGAAATTCCCTGACTTACCCTTGCTGGGTGAGTCCCTCAGACCTTGCTGGTCTGCACCGCCATCCTTTCTCTGATTCCAAGAGACTTGCCGTTGCCAAGGCTTGTTGGGTCCAATCTGGTCGCTGATACCGCAGCACTCGACAAACTTTGTGGGACAGATCAAATCCAGCTCCTGGTTGTCATCGGCATCTCCTGGACCTCGTGGCTGAAGAGTCAAGACACCAGTCAACTCACCTGAAGCACCCGACATCTGTGGGCATTGGTCTATCGTGCCCTTGGTCACTGGCAAGTGACCCAGGCTCTGTCCCCTCTGCTTTCAGGTTCCTTCCATCCTAGATCCAGGCTAGGAATGCTTCAGACACTTCTCCTCTTCACGGCAGCAGCACTTCTTTGCCAGCTTCCATTAAAATCGACGACGAGACCCGACCCGACACCAAAAGACACCTATGCACCTAAGCAAGTTGTCTTAGTATTAACAGACTTGTTCTGTATATTAATTTGCAAGATGAAAGGACCACCAGTAACACCACTATGTACACTGATAAACTCCAAACTAATGTCAACAGTGATGCATGGAGCCTTCACTTTCAAAGATCACTTAGACGTTGGGTTAGATCATGTCTAGAACCAATGCTATTGTGCCATTTTGGCACTGCCTAATTGTACACCAGCAGCATGCCTACGTCTTGAATTCAACTTTCTAAGACAGAGTTTAATAGTAAAATTTTGCTATATTGCCTTTTGTGCAAAGGCAAGGAGCACTGAGTTTGGCAGGCTGAGACACTTGATCTGGGAGACAATTTCCAGCAAGGATTTGAAGTGGCATTGTTATCTTGTGCAGCAGTTAATGCCTTAGCAGCAGATGAAATCTGGACCATTAATATACCTCCAAAATATAGTCCAGAGTCTTATAAAAGCAAGTTTCACAAAATCTGAAATACCAGAATAAAAACCTAACCTTTGGGAAGAACAGGGTTTTTACTGAACATGTATGGAAATCCTCTTTCCAGAAAGAAAAATGATTTTCTAGAGAAGAATGTTTCTTTCTGGAAAGAGGCTTTTCGTACAAGTTCTGTGAAAACCATGTTCTTCTCCGCGGTTAGGTTTTTATTCAGGTATTCCAGATTTTGTGAAACTTCATTCACTTAGGACGGTGAACCTAACCTCAACCTTCATCTCCCTCCATCTTTTGATTGTCTTATCAAAGCAAGCCAGATTACTTTCCAGATCAATGGACATTGAGGCCTTCGTGACTATGAAAAATCCCAGAATTATATTCTACCAATATAATAAATCAGGAGTTTCTGAGTTTCTCAACTTGCCCTGGAAAACGCCAATGAAGCAGAGCTTACTGTGCCTTAGGCATGGGGTGATACAACTGAAAGAATATCACTTGGAGTGAATTAAGGGAACAACGGAATGGTCATGTGGACTTTGTATAATGCACATAACTTGTATCTGTGCCCCCTTAAAGCCAATTAGAAAACATTGGCTGTAGAAAGTCCTCTTGCAATTAAATGTTAGAACTTGTAAAGATGCAGTTGCTGCTTGTCAGTCGGAGAAATTCCTGCAGCTATCAGCCCGCTACCTGTCAGGCAGCTAAGCAGTTGAATGATAAAACCCTGTAAGTAATAGCTCCCAGCTTAAGACTCTGGAAGAGAGTGGACTCCGACAGCAACAAAGAATTAATGGAAAAAGGAATTACCATCTATTTAATGATTGCATGTTTTGTGTTAGAATGATCAGTATTCTTAGAAATAATTGCAGCTATTGAGTTTAAGGTGCAGCACTTGACATTTAAGCTGTGAACCGTCATTTCCTCTTAACCTCAATTGCACCCAGTTAACTCTGTGCAACAAGGGACAGATTCTTATTAGCTATGTATAAAAGAACACTTTTAAACTCATCATTTGTGGAATTGTGAAATTTGTGTATGCACGTAGTCACATTAGAGATACTGGCAGCTGAAAATTGATCCTTAGGCTGTGGGTAGTTCTGGCTAAGATAGTGTACTAGATTTTACAAGTGGAAATGCACCATTTTCTTTATTGTCTTCTGTTTTTAGTACCCTTTTTAACCTTTTGTGGTGGTTTTACTTGCCTGAAACAAATAAAGAATTATTCATTCCTGTTCCATCTGGAGAGTAAGAAATTTGAGAAACTAGGCTGTACATTCCAAAGGCCAACTCTGCCTTACATTCTCCCTGCAAGGTCAGTTAGAAGACCTATTTAAACTGAAACTTCCTCCCAGCTGTTTTATTTTCTTCCGCCCTTCTAAGTTTGGATAGTGAGGGGTCCACCTCCTCTATCCCTGATTTCATTAGGAAAACACCTAGCTTACCAAGAGAGGTCAACCAACACTTGAGCAACCTCACTGTGACCAACAGGGTCAGGGGCATAACTTACTTTTGGCCTTGGGGTCTGCCTCCCATGCTGAATACAGTGCTACCACAAAGGCCAACACCCAGCAGAGGCTACTGACAGCAGTCAGAATCCAGAACCACACACTCAGCTCTCCATTGACAGGTGGCTGAGCTGCTTTACGGGCAACTGTGGGTACCTGGAATCTCTCTTGCTGTTTAGATTGGGGAACTACCAAATCATATGACAGACACCCTTCTTCTACTCTCCCTTCTGTCAGAGCAGGGGCAGCACCCGGCTGTTTGACAGCTAGCTAATGGCTCAGGACTTACTTGTGGTGAGGTGAAGCCTCACCAGTGCCAACTTTGGGTTTCTCCCTTACAGGGACAGAAGACCATTGGCTAACTGGAACTCTCTTTAAGACTGGCTTACATTTCCTCTTCCTTTTCCCTTTTTTTGTGACCCCTGTCTCCCAACTGTAGGGACTGGTTCCCCAGGCCCTGGACTACCATCCCACTTGGGTGTAGACCAACCTCAGGGAAGTCATTGCCCAGGAGAAAATCTAAGGGGAGGTTTGCACTGACTACCACCTTATACTAGCTAAGGGTACCCTCCCATACTAGGGGCACTATGGCTAAAGGTTTGGTGGTGACCTCACCCGGGGCTACCCTTAGTCTCTTCTTCCACATGCATTTCTGGGGACACCAACCTGTCACTCACTATAGTGTGTCGGGCACATGTCTCTCACATGCCGATGGCAGGGATCCTATTCATCTGAATGGAGTGGAAGTGCCTACTCCCATCTTCAGGGATCACCAGTTTACCATCTGTAACTGTCTCCCAGCACAATGCTGCAAAGACTTCGTCATCTGAGGAGTCCTCTTCTATGGTTGCACAGTACAGCCCAGTGCTAACAACTGTCTTGGAAAAAGAGGGATCACCACTGAAGTGACCTGACTGCTGACATTTAAAGCACATCCTGTTGTCCAAGTACTTCTTCAACCCTGGGATCCCTTGCCTCTGCGAGTTGGGATGGGATCTGCTCACATCCTTTTTATGGTTTTGGGGTACTGAGGGATTCTCTATGGTGGGTTTACCACCTCCCTTCTTGTTTTTTTGGGCCTAACCTCCTCCTTCTTGGATTCTTCCCCAGGTGCTGTTTGGTTACACTGGTTCTCACCCACTCATCAGCTGTCTCTCCTAGTTCCCTGGGGCTAGGCAGCTTGGAGTCCACTAGATGCTGGTGTAACCTCTCATATACAATGAGTCAGGATGTGTTCATTAAGAAATTAGATATACAGCCCCTCATAAGAACTCAGTTTTTTACCTTTCATCCAGCCCTGTAGTGCCTTCATTGAAAAGTCCACCATGACTGTGAATATACCTGTACTGTTCTGGGGTCAGACCAAACTGCTTGACTAAGTATTGCCTCATGTGGTCATTGTGTTTTCAGGTGTTAATATTGGTTACTGACTGACAGACAAAAGGTTGTTAATATAATGGTTGCCCAGGAGCAAGGTACAATGCCAATTGTGTTATGAGTTAGGAGTACGTTATGATAGCCAGTGCTTCCTGCAGAGGGTATGACATCCTTCATTATTATCCATATCAAATCATTGTCTAGCTGTTTAAACGGCAAAAAGTGCCCTATCAAGAGGTGCTTTTGTATTCCGCTGACAGTTTTACCCTCATGTTGACTGATTCTCAGCTTCACCTTCTGTGACATGCCTAACAATGAGTAACTCAATACAGTCAATCGATGGCACAAATTACATTGGTGCTATTACAATTATTGAGGGGATTATAAGGTTTTTGTACTACCAAAATCTTAGTTTTACTTGTTTGTGTACGTGCAACCTAGTTGTCACATGTGAAATATCTTACAATTCCTGGAACGTCCAATGCTACGATCAAGGTTCTACACTTGGTTTCATGGGCTTAGGCCACTTCATCTTCAATATTCTGATTTCTTTAGAAGCAATGAGTAATTTAGAATTTTTTTATAGCACAAACTAGACCAGAAGACATCGGGTATCAGAGCTCTTTACATAGCGCCAGTTTTGTTACACAAGGACACATTCATCTTTGTTAAGCACAGGGAAATTAAGTGATTAGTTCCAAAAAGTATTCTTTAGATGAAATATTTCAAAGGATTTAAAACCAGTGTTATAAATCTTATGGGTTAATACCTTCTCTCTTAGACAAAACCAGGCATGCGCATGTGCTCACCTACCAGCCAGCAATGATCACTTCTCTCCTTTAATCTTTGGCAGAAGGCTTCTGATTCCAAAAATAGTGAATTTTTGTATTCACAATTATCATGTAAAAGCAACAATTGCCTAAAAAGAGGGTATTGCAAAGGATATTAAGATGGTGGATGTCCTGTAGAAAGAAGTTGCTTTTTGTAGTTTTTTAAAACTGAGTAGAATAAGCATTATCCAAATTTTTTTAACACACTTTATTGCTTTTTACTTTTTTCTTTTCCCGAAACAAAAGTTGATTCACAATCAATGTTACAGTACATTAAAAATAATACCATACAATATATATCTTATTGTTATTAGTCTATATCTATTATGAGTTATTACATAGCTTATGCAGTTTATTGTACTTGTGCAGTCTCACAGTAGTACCTGGAAAGAAAAGGCTATATATTTGTGCAGGTGTAATTTTAGAACAACAAAACTATAACACTCAACTTGCTCAACCCCATGTAAAATACTCAGTTATGCAGTCTACCCTGGTTTCCTCATTATGCCCATTGTTGCATGTGTAGATTGTAGTGTTTGGAGAATCCTACTACTCATATATATCGTTCTGGGTCCGATATTAGGAGGGGGGCTGTAAACAGATGGTGAATATCATATTACTCATCAGTTCTACCAGGGGTGGGTGCAGGTTTAAGGGCCTTAAGTGCTTCTAGTAATAGATCCCATTCTATTGATATTAGGTATTTATGTTGGCCTCGGGCCTCTTCCCGTCTAATGGTAATGGTCTCCGCACTACCCCATCGCACCACCTCATTGTGCCAAATATAAACTGATGGGGCCTTCGCGGATTTCCACCGCATTGAGATGGCGCGTTTGGCAATAAGAACCGCCAAGTCAATTAAACGTTTTTGCACCTTCTGTGACTTAGGGCGGCGGCACAAGCGAAGCATGCAGCTGTTAGCTGTTGGCGCAATAGGAATCCCTGTTGTGGTGCTTATACTTTGGATTACCCCTTCCCAGAATCCAGTTAATGTAGGGCATGCCCATAGCATGTGTAAGCTATCAGCGTTTTTCAGTCTATATCTAGGACACTGGTGTTGTGTGTCTGGGAACATATGCTGTAAGCGGTGCGGAGTGTGGTATGCCCTATGCAATATCATATACTGTATGAATCTGAACTTGGCATTATGAGACACCTTTTTGGAGTAATCTAGCAATGTAGGCCATTCCTTATTGGTCAGTTCTTTCCCTAGATCTTCAGACCATTTGTTGCGTGGGTCAGTGAGAGAGATCCCAGCCTGTGCCCTGACGGCACGGTACAGCTATTTTGTGAGGTGACTACCCTTCCCCCTTCCCCATGAGTTATAGTACTTGTGTCAGTTTGTGTGTTTGGGGTTCCTCTCTGGTAGGGACCCAGTGTTTTTTAACATATGCATGGATTGCTGCATGCATCATGTAGAGGTTGCCCGAGACTCCATTTGTCCTAGTGAAGTTCCCATGGTCCATGAGATTACCGTTGTTGAAAAGGGTCCCCACTGGGGTGAGACCCTCCTCAACCCAGCTGCGGATGATTTGGTTTGTAATTAGGCCTGTGGGTGTAGAGATACCTAGCAATGGCAAGTTATTAGTGTATGGGATGCTCTGACATGCGTATTGCACCACCCTATGCCAGTATAGAAGTGCTGTGCATAATAGCGTTGGGGCGTTCTGTGGAACTTTCGAGCGAGGCAATACCAGAGTGTGTAGGACTCCCCGGGTAATGTCATGAGATGTGTATCCCACTACATATAAATTGCTGCCTGCCAGCCAGTATGACAGCCATTGTAGTTGGCTTGCATAACAGTATGCACGAAAATCAGGTGCCCATAATCTGCCCCTATCTGTCTCTAATAGTAGTTTAGCTAGGCTCACTCTTCTCCGGCCATTCACCCAGACGAGATCAGAAAGTAATGTATCTAGTATTTTCTAAATATGGGAGTAGGAATTATCGCCGGTAGGTTTGTGAAAAAATACAGCAGCTGTGGGAGAACTACCCTTTTTGCGATAGCTACCAGGCCCATCACGGATAATGGCAGCGAAGTCCAGAAGGTCGTTTTGCCCTAATAACCCTATTCAGATTGCCTTCTGTTAGGTCTTGTGATTCTCTATAGATGTGTATACCTAAATATTTGAACGTGTGTTGTGCTACTGATAGGGAGAGTTGTCCAAATTGTATGGCATCTGGGTGTGCACCTGGACAAAAAGAGAATGCTTGTGATTTTGCCTCGTTTATAGCCAGGCCAGAGACCAGTTCAAATTGTTGAAATATACCTGGGGTGGGCCCTAGGTCATGGACAAGGTCCTTGGCGTATATGATTATGTCATCTGCATATGCCGACAGTACATGCGTATCATGCTCCAGCCTAATACCCACCTGTTCTGCTTTGGACCGCAGTTTTTTGGCCAAGGGTTCTAGTGCAAGCACAAATAGCAGGGGTGACAGTGGACATCCTTGCCGAGTGCCTCTACCAACTAGGTATGCACGGGAGACATGACCTCCTGTACAGGCCTGCACCGTCGGGACAGTGTACAGTAGAGGAACCCTGTTTCCATCGCAGAGATATATAGCTGTTCTAATTGGGGAACCATAATATCCGCGAAGGTGTTAAAAAATTCTATTGGCAGGCAATCTAGGCCAGGGGCCTTATTTCGTGGTAGTGCCCAGATAGTGTCTCTGATTTGTACCCTTTTTATAGGACCTGATAAAGCATCTTGAGCGATGCAGGCTAGTTGGGGAAAAGATAGGTCATCAAAAAAGGCATTTATGATATCATCTGTCCGCTGCGGTGGGGCTTGGTATAGGGTTTCATAATAATTGCAGAAGGCTTCATTTAAATCCCGCTGGGTGGTTACAGTGTCTCCCCCTGGTGTGGCTATCTCATGGATGACATCGGCAGATGGCACATCATGTAAGATGCCCACCAGCAGGGCACCCCACTCATCAGTCTCCTTGTCTTTTAACTGAGTGTATGACTTATAGTCTATTATTCTGAGGCTTTCCAGCAGTTTGACATGTTTAATAGTCGCCTCCTGTAGTTCTGCCGCATTTGTGGGATTCTGTGCCGCTCTTGCTCTAATGTGTTCACGTTGTTTAGAACAGTTTTTAAGTTACTGTGTATTTCCTGCCGTGCCCCAGCTGTGGTACTAATAGCTATGCCTCTGATCACAGATTTAAATGCGTCCCATTCTATGTGCCTTGTGGAGGCAGTGTTGACATTTTCTGTGAAATAATTTTGGATACCAACCGTCATTGCATTCTTAAAAACAGGGTCTTCCAACATCTGAGGCCACAGTTTCCAAGTGGGGTCCGAGGTGGAAGTTGCACCCCAGGTAACGATTAGTTCTAATGGGTTGTGGTCTGATAAAGTTTTACCCAGATAGGTAGTGTGTGTGACTTGTGCTGTGAGGGGAGTAGAGCAAAATGTTCTATCTATCTGCTTGTGTAGGTGGTGGGTCAAGGAAAAAAAGGGTACTCTCTGCTGGTTGGAATTTTGAGGTGCCAAACATCTCCCAGCGCCCAGCCTTCCGACCACCTAACCAGTGCCTCCGCCTGTTTAATGGATCCTGCACCCGTGATCGGAGGATGTGAACTGTCAATGGCGATATCCATGACCGGGTTGTAGTCACCACCCAGTTTCCCTGGGTACCCTGCCCAGTCCCCCAGCACATCAGGAATTTATCTTGGTCAAAATTAGGGGCGTGTATACTTCCCAGTCTCACTTGCGCACCATCCAGTGCTCCCCTTACTAAGGTATATCAACCCTGTGGGTATATGCATTGTTCTAAATCTACAAAAGGAACCCTGCCTTGCCCCACTGGCAAAGGCAGAGTATGATGTGGAAAGATTTGGCCCCTCCATTTCTTAAGCATCTTGAGAGCTTCAGAGTCGATGAGAATCCTCTCCTGTAGTCTCGTTCCTTGACTCTGTAGCTGTGTTAATTGCATTGCTTGCTCCTTATGCTACAGCACCAGTTCAGCTATGGCGAGTTTATTGTCTCATGGTCTGCATTCAGAAGAGTGAAACTTGTTGTCAGGGAGCCAATTTGCTGCTCTATGGATTTTCTAGAGTCCCAAACTTCCTATAGAATAAGATCCAGTTTATCTGGTTCTGAAGTCATGTTTGTTGGTGGGACACAGCACAAAGAAGGTTGCTGAGAGTGAGCATCCGTGTCCTCTGTTTGTTGTGAGCCTGTAGTAGTGTTCTCCGGATCTTTGCTTTTTGGGATCCCCATTTTCAGCTATTTCCCAGCACAGCTCCGGGAGTCAGTTCAGTGCGCCTTGAGAAAAGGGTGTCTATTTGGGGTCGGCGTGTTCATTATCGTATGAGGTTAAGCACTGTTGTCAGTGATCAGCTCAGTGCGTGGTCCGCTGGGTATAGGATTCCAGACTGGGCCGGTGGACCCCAGTGGGCAATTCTGAGTAATGTCCTCAGTTGTTTCCTCCACCCTTCAGCCCCTCACCCCACTGTGTTACTGCACAGGTAGCTCATGTATTTTGTTATCCAGCCGCTTCTCTGCTTATATATTGGCGAAATTGTCCACAAATAATCAGCACATTTCAGGTCATCTCGCAGCTGTAGGCTGTACCCCCGCTGCAATAGGCCTGAACCACTTCCCGGGGCCCTCATGACTGTAGGAGAGTAGGATCAGCTTCATATGTGTACCCCCACTTTTTGATGGTGTTTCACTGTTTTTCGACCTTAGTCTGGCTGTGGCCCTGCTAATCAGGACCCCAGCCTAGCCGCTTCCTCTCTAAAATGGTTTCCATGTACATTAGGTACATTATTAATTGGATTCTGGAGTGCCTTATAAGCCCCTAGTATATGGTATACTATGTACCTAGGGCATAGGTACCTCAGAGGCTGCCAGGGGCTGAAGCGAGTATTATGCCACCCCTGGAAAGCACTCCAAAATGGCACCACAGGTCTGCTACTGCAGCCTGGGTAAAGGTGTGCTTGCACCACTTACAGTGGTATAGGCTACCTATATCACTACCATTGCACACACATATAAAACATATAAGTCACTCCTATGGCAGGCCTTAACAATCCTGAAGGCAGAGTGCTTGGTTTTTATGTGAGCGCGTGCCCCTGCATGAGCAGAGCCCCTCTGCAGCATTCGGAGTACCTCCTCTGATGCTGTTTGTGGTGCAGCCTGACCATATACTCTTAAGTGCAGTATAACCGTGCGGTAAATGCTAACTTTGGGATGGCTGCACGGAAACATGTTGTGTTTGGTGTCAAATGCTTTGGAATACTACCCCCCCCCCGCCAGTTCTGGTGGCGGGGGTAGCATTCCACCCTTCTAGAGGGAGAGACATGTTCACACTGGTCTAACCCGGTAGGACTTTCTACAGCCCTGGCATCACAAAATGGATCCCTCTGCCACAGACACGGGTCTGGTCTCCTGCTGCTGATGGAAACACCGGCAGGGGAGGCCTGGACAATAGGTTTCCTGTCCCTGGGAGGTGTAACTACCTCCCCAGACAGGTAGATATGTATTGGGGCTGGGCGGGAGCACTCTCTGGTGCTTTGAAGTCCTGCCCTGGGGGCACACTTGGTGTCCCTGTGCATAGTCCAGTGCAAACCAGTTGCAGGGGCTACCTGCCCCTGCTCTGGTATGAAACTGGACAAAGGAAATGGGTGTAACCACCCCTCTTTCCAAACCCTCCCATGAGTAGGTCCCTAGAGTATGTCTAACCCCCAAACTTTGTATAAGTATGGGAACCCAGTCCTTGCAACTTTAGATTACCCTAGACGAAACTCTGCAACATATATCCTGGACCTTCGACGTTCTACTTTGCTTAGAAGACTGAAGAAATCTCCCTTGGGATCAAGAAGTGACTCCACTGCTTGGCAGGCACCAAAGAAGCACCGGTCTGCATCACTGAAGCACCCGCCAGATGCCGAAGTCTTTGCATCACCAGAGGTGGATTTCCAGACTTCCCCAAGGCTACCCTGAGTTCACAGCAAAGCTGAGGCCCATGGCTGTCGTGGGTGATGTGGAACCGTGACCCCTGGACACCGTGATCATTTGCAGCAACAGCATCTTCCTGGTCTTCCTCGAAGTTGTGCTTTGAGCTCCGAGTAGCCCCCACCTTGAGAACCTCCTGCACTGAAGATTGCTGGCCTCCACTCCTCGAGTGACCCAAGGGCCAGTTTCAAGTGCGACCGCTCGAGGCTCCATCACGATCGCTAGCCTGTTGGCTAGTAGGTCCCCACAAAGGCTTTCCTGTTTGCTCCAGAAATTCCCTGACTTACCCTTGCTGGGTGAGTCCCTCAGACCTTGCTGGTCTGCACCGCCATCCTTTCTCTGATTCCAAGAGACTTGCCGTTGCCAAGGCTTGTTGGGTCCAATCTGGTCGCTGATACCGCAGCACTCGACAAACTTTGTGGGACAGATCAAATCCAGCTCCTGGTTGTCATCGGCATCTCCTGGACCTCGTGGCTGAAGAGTCAAGACACCAGTCAACTCACCTGAAGCACCCGACATCTGTGGGCATTGGTCTATCGTGCCCTTGGTCACTGGCAAGTGACCCAGGCTCTGTCCCCTCTGCTTTCAGGTTCCTTCCATCCTAGATCCAGGCTAGGAATGCTTCAGACACTTCTCCTCTTCACGGCAGCAGCACTTCTTTGCCAGCTTCCATTAAAATCGACGACGCGACCCGACCCGACACCAAAAGACACCTATGCACCCGGCTTCCCTGGGTGAGGTAACACAAGTACTCCGGTGCTCCCGTGTGTGCTACCCCTAGAACTTCCTAAGTCAAAAAGGGTTTGGTACTGACTCGATTCTAAGTGTCCCTAATCTTTACATTTCCAACCGCAACATTGCCCATAGAAGCTAACGGGAACCCGCGGTTGTGTTTACACACTGCACACGGTCCCCATGGGTCCCCTGTGTCACTACCTTGGGTGGTTCCTTGGGGTCCCAGCGATTCTACAGGATCTAGGCCCTGTGTCTAGTTCAGTCGTGGTTCTTATACCATTTTATTGGTATATGGTTTGGTGCGCCCCTAGGGCCCAAACTTGTATTTGTGCTATTACTGTTGATTGCTAACTTGTAACTTAAGTACTTCGAACTCCAGTCTCATAAAGAGACTAGAGGAGTGTGTTTTATTTTAAATACACATATTTTAAATATATACCTGGTGTGGTTGTCCCTTCATTTGATCATTCAAGAGATTATAGACTGGTAAAACAAGCTGCTTTACATTCCTTCAAGACTTAGCCTGAAGGCTGCTCTCCATAGCTACCACTAGGATAGCTTTCAATAAAGGTTGTCTTTAACCTATTCTCAATAAGGGGTTGTTTGGACTGATACAAGGTGCCCACTATAATTAGTGGACAGCATATATCAGGCCAACTTCTCACATTGGTGTGCAGCATGTGGGATTCCAGCTTGCTATTGTTTTACCAGATAACCTCAATTGAATTGATCAACTGAAAATCACTAAAGGTACCTTAGGTACATATAATATCAAGTTTAGTATACAGTAAGTTCTACTGAACTTAGAGTTGTGTGTTAAGGGATGGGACACCCTTTCTACAACTCAAGAGAGTTTAGCAGGCCACAATAGTGTAGGTAGTGCAATACACCACACCACATTAGTAATGTCTAATCAGCCAGGAACCAGTGGGTCCCTGCCAGAAGCCAGTGAGCTTCTCCCCTATAGATATGAGAATCTCTCCTTTGCACAGCTTTGGGCCTTATGTTCCATTAGGAAGCTGAAGACAGGCAAAAGCCCAACCACCCAGCATCTCATAAAGATACTCAAGCTGGATGATCTCACTGGACCTAGTGGTTCTGGTGGGGTAGGCAGAGTGGGTGGGGCAGCAGCTGAGGGTGGGCCTAGGGGTGGAAACTCCCCTGACCCTACCGCTAATGCTGACCAGACTGATGACAATGATCAGGATCTGGTGAACCCAGCTCCCCTGGATGAGGATGAGGAGGATGACAACAATGCTCCCATCTTTGTTCCTTCAGGAACAGTTGAAAGTAGGGCTAGAAAGGATAGATCTCTCTCAAGGGGATCTGTCCAGTCTAACTCATATGTAGGGACCTCTGCTTCTTCTCACAGAGGGAAGGAAACCTCCCAGGAGAGGACAGAGAGACTGCTGAAGTATGATCAAGATAAGTTTAACCTCAGAAAGCACCAGATGGCACTAGATAGGGAAGCCCTAAAGCTCTACAGAGCTTGTAAAAAGGAGGGACTAGAGTCCCTTGGTGGCAGCAATTTCCCTAGAGATAGGGAGAGGTCTTATGACCATAGAGACCTAAGTAAGATTGTCCCTCCCTACCAGAGTGGGGATGACATCCACAAATGGATAACTGCCTTGGAGAGGGCCTGTAAAGTACAGAAGGTCCCCCAAGGGTAGTGGACAGCAACCGTATGGCTCTCCTTTGCAGACAAAGGTAGATATAAGCTCCTCACTGTAAGACAAGAGGATGCTGATGATTACCAGGTCTTGAAAAGTGCACTAATAGATGGGTTTGGCCTAACCACTGGGCAATAAAGGTTTAAGTTCAGAGATACCCAAAAAGCACAAAATCAAGACTGGGTTGCCTTTGATGAGTGTGCTGCGAAGGCTTTGGAAGGTTGGTTATTGGGCAGTAAAGTGTGTGACTTCATAGGATTGTACAATCTGAGAATGAGGGAGCAGATTCTTAATAATTGTCAAAATCAGCTGTTGCACCAGTACCTGGTAGACTCTGATCCGACCTCTCCCCAATAATTGGGAAATAAGGCAGACAAATGGGTCAGAACCAGGGTGAGGCAGAAGGTACAGAACTAAGGTGCTGACCCAAAGAAGCAGGATTCTAAGAACTCTGACAAGGGTGGGGACAAGGGTAAAGACCAGAAGTCTTCTCAAGGGCCCCAAACATCTTCTTCTAATTGGGAGTCACAGTCTAACAAGGGAAAAGGCCAAAAGAAACCTTGGTGCAAAATCTGTAAACAGAAAACTCACTGGACCAGTGATTGCACCAAGTCTAAAGAATCTACTCCAGCCACCATTGCCCCTAAGGCAACTGTTCCCCCTAGTACAGCTACAATAGGTGGTGGCAATGTCCAGAATAAGGGTGTAGTAGGGTTGAACCTGAGTTCTGAGATGGACTCTGGCCGAGTCAGAGTTCCAACTCAGGCTGTGCTTGTCTGTGATGGGGGCTTGGATATGTCCCCCTTTGTGAGTCCCAGTATTCTGGGCAAATACAGACAACAGCCTTTAATAAATGGAGTAGAGGCTTGGGCATTCAGGGACACAGGAGAAAGTGTCACAATGGTGACAAAAGATCTTGTGGATCCTGGGCAGATTATACTTGGTGAAATGTACCAAGTGACCAATGCTAGCAATGTCAGAACAGACCATTCTCTTTCAGTTGTTAACTCCTCCTGGGGAGGGGTAACTGGCCTTAAGAAGGTTGTGGTAAGTTCAGACCTACCAGTACAGTGCTTGCTTGGCAATGATCTAGAGACTTCAGCTTGGGCTGAAGTGGAGCTCAGGACACATTCAGAAATGTTAGGGATCCCTGATCATGTCTTTGCTGTGACTAGGTCACAGGCTAAAATGTCTAAAGCTGGACAGGCCCTGGATTCTGGAAAAATGGACCAGGTGCCTCATAAGAGGAGGAGCAGTAGGATTAAGGCAGAGCCCTCCCACCTGACTCAGAATGCTGCTCAGTCTCCTCATGGAGATGATCTTGAGCCTAAAGAAGGAACTGTCCCAGAGGAGCTTGAACCTGACCAAGTTGAGTTCTTGGGGACAGGGGGCCCTTCCAGGTCTGATCTGAGCCAGGAGCAGAAAGCCTGCCCCTCTCTTGAACCCCTCAGAAAGCAAGCTGCTGATGAGGCCGCTGGGAATGCTAGTGGCACACATAAGGTTTATTGGGATGATGGACTCCTTTACTCAGAGAGTAGAGACCCCAAGCCTGGTGCATCCAGGAGGTTGGTTATACCTCTGAAGTTTAGGGGCTTCCTATTGATACTAGCCCATGATATTCCCCTAGCAGGACACCTGGGCCAGAACAAGACTTGGGACAGAATTGTCCCTCACTTTCACTGGCCCCACATGTCTGAAGACACAAAGGAGTTTTGTCGCACCTCTGTAACCTTCCAAGCCAGTGGCAAAGCAGGTGGCACTACAAAGGCCCCCCTCATACCACTACCTGTGGTGGGGGTGCCCTTTGAAAGGGTAGGGATTGACATTGTTGGTCCCATGGATCCCCAAACAGCATCTGGGCACTGATTTATACTGGTGGTGGTGGATCATGCCACCAGGTACCCAGAGGCAATTCCCCTAAGGACCACTACAGCACCTGTGGTGGCAAGAGCTCTCTTGAGTGTATTCTTAAGAGTAGGCTTTCCTAAGGAGGTAATATCTGACAGGGATGCAAACTTCATGTCTAGTTACTTGACTGCTATGTGGAAGGAGTGTGGAGTGAACTACAAGTTCACCACACCCTATCACCCATAATGCAATGGTTTAGTTGAAAGGTTCAACAACACTTTAAAGGGCATGATTAAAGGACTCCCAGAGAAGCTTAGGTGAAAATGGGACCTACTCTTGCCCTGCCTTTTATTTGCATACAGGGAGGTGCCTCAAAAGGGGGTTGGTTAATGCCCTTTTTTACTTTTGTTTGGTCACCCTGTCAGGGGTCCATTGTGTTTGGTGAAGGAAGGATGAGAGTTACCTCTCAAGCCCCAAAAGCAAGACATAGTGGACTATGTACTTGGTCTCCGCTCCAGGATGGCTGAGTATATGAAAAAAGGCAAACAAAAACCTTGAGGCTAGCCAGGAACTGCAAAAACCCTGGCATGCCCAAAAGGCTGTACTGACTGTTTACCAGCCAGGACAGAAAGTGTGGGTGTTGGAGCCTGTGGCCCCAGCAGCCCTCCAGGACAAATGGAGTGGCCCCCATACAATTGTTGAACAGAAAGGGGAGGTTACTTATTTGGTAGACCTTGGAACCCCTAGGAGTCCCCACAGGGTACTTCATGTCAACAGACTTAAACCATATGTTGACAGGGCAGACATGGACTTGCTCATGGCTACTGATGAAGGACAGGAGGAAGAGAGTGACCCACTCCCTGACCTGCTTTCTCAGAAACCTGATGATGGGTCAGTTGATGGTGTAGCCTTGGCAGGCAGCCTCACTGCCCAGCAGCAAACTGACTGCAGAAACCTTCTCAGCCAGTTCAGACATATGTTTTCTCTGACTCCAAGTCAGACCACCTGGTGCACTCATGAAGTGGACACTGGGGACAGTCTACCTGTGAAGAATAAGATCTACAGGCAACCTGACCATTTCAGGGACTGTATAAGGACAGTAGTCCAAAATATGTTGGATGTGGGTGTGATTGAGCCCTCATTTTGCCCTTGGGCTAGTCCAGTAGTCCTGGTACCTAAACCTCACACCACAGATGGCAAGAAAGAAATGAGGTTTTGTGTAGACTACAGAGGTCTCAATGTAGTCCCTAGGACTGATGCCCATCCCATCCTCAGGGCAGATGAGCTAATAGATACTTTGGCCTCAGCCAAGTTTCTAAGCACATTTGACCTGACAGCTGGATACTGGCAGATCAGACTAGCTGATGATGCAAAGCCAAAGACAGTGGGTACTATCAGTTTGTGGTAATGTCCTTTGTTTTGATGAATGCACCTGCCACTTTCCAAAGGTTGGTGAATCAAGTCCTTACAGGCCTGGAAGACTATAGTGCAGCATATATAGATGATATTGCTGTCTTTAGCGCCACCTGGGAGGATCACCTGGTCCACCTGAGGAATGTTTTGGAGGCCCTGCAAAAGGCAGGCCTAACTATCAAGGCTACTAAGTGCCAGATAGGGCAGAGTCAGGTTGTGTACCTGGGCCACCTTGTAGGTGGAGGCCAGGTTCAACCATTACAGAGCAAAATCCAGACCATCATGGAATGGATTGCTCATTCCGCCTTCAAGGCCCTGCTTGTGCCCGCCTCCGCTCCCCAGCCCCACGCTTGTCACTCGTTTCATGGGCTCAGGAGTTTAGTGAAATGCAGGTGAGGGGGTGGGAGAGTGAAAGCAGCATGCTGCCACAGAAGCGCGAGAGGCACAGGTTTGATCAGCATACCCTGCAGGGGGCCCCGGAGGTCTCAGTGACTCAGCTCGCAGGGCACTCGCGCTCACTTGGGGATCTCACAATAGTACAGAAATTCAGGGGATCCCCAGCGTGCCAGACAGCCGTACCTCACTGCTTCGTCCACACCTCAGTGATCTCCAAAACCTGTGCCGCCTCGGGTGAACTGGTTAGGCCTCAAATGGCATCAGTGCATTTGCTTCGCTCGACTGTTCAGAGGCTCTCTTGTCAGATTTGGAGTGGGTATACCATCCATCTTCCGCTTGACAAATATACAGCTCTTGTCCAGGTGAAGGATGCGACCCAGCAATGCAGGGTTCGGCAGGAATAATTGGTCCGGGCACGGAGCTCTCTCATTGTGCATTCGCCATGCGTGGCAGTTAGCCACGCCCCATAAGCATTATCCACATCATGTTTAATTTCCTGCTCAGGTTAGACTTGGTGACTTTTTAAGGGTTGCATCAACACATTCTATGCAGGAGTCTATTGGTTTTGACCTCTGCAAATGTTCAACATATCAAAAATGTAGTTTGACTTATTAGAGAGTTTAAGATTAAAGATGCAAGATGTATGGATTATCCATTTTTATGGTTTAGCCATTGTGCTAAGGTGTGCAGCACTTCGTCAGTGCCTTCCAAACACTAATATGTACCTTTGCTAGAGTTTAATACTCACATTAAAAGGTTTAGAGATTTTACACAAGTTACTCAAAATACTCCAAATGCCTTGTGTATGAAACCCCGGTTGTACCACTGAGCACATGGCATCAGGTCATCATTATTACATTATTAATTTGTCAGAAGCAACAGCCCTCTCAGGTGGTCTTAAGTGATGCTGAGTTAGATCGAGCATGCATTGTTGTTTGGAATTTGAATAGACTTAAAGTGACAGAATGCCTCTGTAGCGGCCCTTGTTAAGGAGGCCTGATATTTGCTTGAGGTGTCGGCTGCCTGAAAGAGTGCATTAGATACTTAAGCACTTCTCTGCCTTCGAGACATAATGTCATTTTGTAACTAAGCAGTGTTTCAGTTGGTCAGCTGCTGCATTTTTCAACTGTGATCAGGGATATGGGCCATTTCTCAATCTTGAACACCCAGGGACAGGATTGTGTTTGCACAACTTGTTGTGTGTCATTTGTTGTGAGACTAGGTACTGCTACAAGCATTTTACATATACAATTTAGTTAGAAAATCACAATATATATATATATTTCAGCAGTACCCCTCTGACACTTGGGTCAAGATTTTTAAAGTTTGCTCTTACCTGGCCATAGTTTGTACTTACCACACATTCTAAAACAATAAATCACCCTACTGCATGTCGATCAATATTCTATTCATAGACTTAATGAACATATAGAAGGAAGACAGCATAATATTTGCATCATGCATCTGAGGAAGTCAATCCATTTCTTTTAAACTCCATGGGGCACATGCATCAACTTAAGGAATTGCGAGTCCTTAATAAAATCCTTAATCCTTCATAGCAATTTTTTAAAATAAAAAAATTGTGATTCCAACATATTCCTTAATTGCGAATTGCAAATTGTGATTCGCAATTAAGGAATAGCTTCCCATTTATTCCTATGGGCCTAGAGGCCCATAAGAATCAATGGGAATTGCATGCCCAATTTGCGAGTACCAAATAAGTACTCGCAAATTGCACATGCAATTTCAAGGGTACCAAAAGGACACCCTGTTGCACCCCTGAAATTGCCATGTGACCACATGTTGCGCACATGCATGCCCCATGCCATGCCTGTTTAACATGGAACTTTAAAAAATGCACTTTAATGCATTTTTCAACTTTTTCGCAAATTATCATCAACTTAAAATTGATGGTAATTTGAGATCCATTATTGTGAAATCGCAATTTAAAATTGCATCATGCATTACATTTAGGGAATCACAATTTGCTTTTCCCTAAATGCATTCGCAATTTAAGTAATCTCAAATTTTGCGATTACTTTAATCGCAAATTTGCATTTGGGTTGATGCATCCCAAATGCAAAAATACTGTTCACAAAGGGGCAGATTCTGTGAATCTGCCTCTTTGTGACTGGTATTTAGAATGATGCATGCGCCCCAATATACTTCCATGTTGAGGTTTTGTGAATTAAAGAACTTTCAGAACACAAGAAGTGAAGGTAATTGTAAGGTGTGTTCAAGAAAAAAATAACATACTTTCCTATTTAAATCTGGGTCCATTAAGAGCAAGGACAGATCGAGGGTATAGAGAAGCAAATCGAAGCTAACCATCAGACAATTATAATCATGCCTATGTCTTAAGTAAGCGGTACAAAAGGGGGTGGTGATGGACAGAGCATCAGAACCAATCAAACACTCACACCCAGTCAATAGATCTGGGTTTGATCCATCACCGTTCTTTAGCCCACTCTGCCACCCCAGTTCAGACATGGCCATATGCAAATCAGTCTGACCCTGTGCCTCATGGGAACAGTCCAGCCCGAACTGCCAAGCCATGCTTTCCCTGGACCGGAAACAAGCTTCCTAGGACCGGTTTCTGGCATTTCAGCCATCTTCAGCCAGGCTTGCTTGAATCCAGTGGCAAAGTGATCAAGGGACTCACGTCTGAGCATACCCTGCCAACTTATGGAGAACAAAGTGGTACAAAAGGGGGTGGTGATGGACGGAGCATCAGAACCAATCAAACACTCACACCCAGTCAACAGATCTGGGTTTGATCCATCGCCGTTCTTTAGCCCACTCTGCCACCCCAGTTCAGACATGGCCATATGCAAATCAGTCTGACCCTGTGCCTCATGGGAACAGTCCAGCCCGAACTGCCAAGCCATGCCTTCCCTGGACCGGAAACAAGCTTCCTAGGACCGGTTTCTGGCATTTCAGCCGTCTTCATCCAGGCTTGCTTGAATCCAGTGGCAAAGTGAGCAAGGGACTCACGTCTGAGCATACCCTGCCAACTTATGGCGAACAAAGCGGTACAAAAAGGGGTGGTGATGGACGGAGCATCAGAACCAATCAAACACTCACACCCAGTCAACAGATCTGGGTTTGATCCATCACTGTTCTTTAGCCCACTCTGCCACCCCATTTCAGACATGGCCATATGCAAATCAATCTGACCCTGTGCCTCACGGGAACAGTCCAGCCCGAACTGCCAAGCAATGCCTTCCCTGGACCGGAAACAAGCTTACTGTTTTTTCGCATTTGTCACCCCGAGTGGGAAGGGTATGCCCAGACGTGGGTCCCTTGCTCTCCATGCCACTGGAATCAAGCTATCCTGGCTGAAGAGGGGCGAAACCCCGAAACCGGTCCTAGGATGCTTGTTTCCAGTCCAGGGAGGACCTGGCTTGGCAGTTCGGGCTGGACTGTTCCCATGAGGCACAGGGTCAAGACTGATTTGCATAGGGCTGGGTTCAAACTGGAACGGCATGGTGAGCAATAAAATGATGGATTTAGGCCCAGATCTCTGTACTGGGGTGAATGTATGACATTGCTCTGCATTCTGTCCATCAACTGTTTTTTTGGATTTGTCACCCCGAGTGGGAAGGGTATGCCCAGACGTGGGTCCCTTGCTCTCCATGCCACTGGAATCAAGCTATCCTGGCTGAAGAGGGGTGAAACCCCGAAACCGGTCCTAGGATGCTTGTTTCCAGTCCAGGGAGGACCTGGCTTGGCAGTTCGGGCTGGACTGTTCCCATGAGGCAAAGGGTCAAGACTGATTAGCATATGGCTAGGTTCAAACTGGAACGGCATGGTGAGCAAAAAAATGATGGATTTAGACCCAGATATCTGTACTGGGGTGAATGTATGACATTGTTCTGCATTCTATCCATCAACTGTTTTTTTGCATTTGTCATCCCGAGTGGGAAGGGTATGCCCAGACATGGGTCCCTTGCTCTCCATGCCACTGGAATCAAGCTATCCTGGCTGAAGAGGGGTGAAGCCCGAAACCGGTTCTAGGATGCTTGTTTCTAGACCAGGGAGGACCTGGCTTGGCAGTTCGGGCTGGACTGTTCCCATGAGGCACAGGGTCAAGACTGATTTGCATAGGGCTGGGTTCAAACTGGAACGGCATGGTGAGCAATAAAATGATGGATTTAGGCCCAGATCTCTGTACTGGGGTGAATGTATGACATTGCTCTGCATTCTGTCCATCAACTGTTTTTTTGCATTTGTCACCCCGAGTGGGAAGGGTATGCCCAGACGTGGGTCCCTTGCTCTCCATGCCACTGGAATCAAGCTATCCTGGCTGAAGAGGGGTGAAACCCCGAAACCGGTCCTAGGATGCTTGTTTCCAGTCCAGGGAGGACCTGGCTTGGCAGTTCGGGCTGGACTGTTCCCATGAGGCAAAGGGTCAAGACTGATTAGCATATGGCTAGGTTCAAACTGGAACGGCATGGTGAGCAAAAAAATGATGGATTTAGACCCAGATATCTGTACTGGGGTGAATGTATGACATTGTTCTGCATTCTATCCATCAACTGTTTTTTTGCATTTGTCATCCCGAGTGGGAAGGGTATGCCCAGACATGGGTCCCTTGCTCTCCATGCCACTGGAATCAAGCTATCCTGGCTGAAGAGGGGTGAAACCCCGAAACCGGTTCTAGGATGCTTGTTTCCAGTCCAGGGAGGACCTGGCTTGGCAGTTCGGGCAGGACTGTTCCCATGAGGCACAGGGTCAAGACTGATTTGCATATGGCTGGGTTCAAACTGGAACGGCATGGTGAGCAAAAAAATGATGGATTTAGGCCCAGATCTCTGTACTGGGGTGAATCTATGACATTGTTCTGCATTCTGTCCATCAACTGTTTTTTTGCATTTGTCACCCCGAGTGGGAAGGGTATGCCCAGACGTGGGTCCCTTGCTCTCCATGCCACTGGAATCAAGCTATCCTGGCTGAAGAGGGGTGAAACCCCGAAACCGGTCCTAGGATGCTTGTTTCCAGTCCAGGGAGGACCTGGCTTGGCAGTTCGGGCTGGACTGTTCCCATGAGGCACAGGGTCAAGACTGATTTGCATATGGCTGGGTTCAAACTGGAACGGCATGGTGAGCAAAAAAATGATGGATTTAGGCCCAGATCTCTGCACTGGGGTGAATGTATGACATTGTTCTGCATTCTGTCCATCAACTGTGTTTTTTCATTTGTCACCCCAAGTGGGAAGGGTATGCCCAGACGTGGGTCTCTTGCTCTCCATGCCACTGGAATCAAGCTATCCTGGCTGAAGAGGGGTGAAACCCCGAAACCGGTCCTAGAATGCTTGTTTCCAGTACAGGGAGGACCTGGCTTGGCAGTTCGGTAAGTAAAGCGCCCGGGTTCTGAGTTACACAGTACTGAGAGAGTGCAAGCACAGTGCCCCTTCATTACCATGCAATTAAGAGGTAAACCCCAGGGAATGGGGATCAACTTTGTGGATCCGGATTTACCAGGTGGACACCTGAATCAAATTCCCAATTGCATAGGGTTTAAAGCACATGTTTAATATGTTGCATAATACAAAACTGTGTTGTGTTTATATGCTGACAATGTACTATTAAATGTTTTAACTAACCTTAGAACTCTCTTTCTTCTCTTTAATTAAGGACTCCGATTCGGTAAGAACAGATTTCTTTATTTACTCTCTTTACTTTACATTATAGCATTGGTTGTTGACTTTAGCAGTCTGTTGCTGGATTGACAGTGCCACAGAAAACCAGTCCCCTGATTTGAATTATAAAATGATTACTATGGTGATACCAATGGTCCTCTTAAACATGAGGAATTCCACATTGTTTTTCAATTAGTTTCAGTGTGTAAATGGCTCTGATAAAGTTTTATAGGGTTCGGCTGATGACCCTGAGGGACCCAGCAGGTCAATACCAATATTTATGACAGAAGTCAGCCCATCATAACCTAGTTGTTGAGGTTAGACAAAAAGCTGTGAAACCAGGTCAGAATAGTGTCTCTGTGATCCAAGCAATACTGGTGCTCAAAAAGCACCTGGTGTAGATTTACTAAACTTTACACAGTGTAAAGCAACAAGACATCTTATAGCGTTGCATTAAATGGAGAGAGCAGGAATGTATCTTTATCTACTAAGATAGGTTGCATTCCAGCTCTATCTCTGCGCTGGTGCACTAGTGTCTCTCAAGTGTCGATGCAGGCACACTTGCTCCACAAAAACAATTCTCTGAGGTATTTTCCTCTTTCTATGTGTGCTGCACAATGCATCAGACGTAGAAAGAAGAAAAAGTTAAGAGAAATAAACATTCCCCTTTGTTACACCTCCCCTGGGGAGGCTTAGCAGTTTGATGCAGTCCCAGGTGTTCTATTGTTAGTAAATCTGGGAATGCATCAAAAACCATAGGTGGATGTGTTAGAAACACCCACAGCTAACAGTAACGCAAGGCAGCACCCTCTGCTGCCATGTGTCACTGCAGATACACTATGCCACACAGAGCCCTGAAAAGTGCCTCTCCACAGCATTTAAATCACACTTAACAGTTTTTGTTGCTCTTAGTAAATATGGGCCCAGGTGTTTCACAAAATTTAAAACAGCGTACTGATCTAACAAGATGAGTGTCCCATGAACATCCAGCTCTCTATAATGGCATAGATCAGTGGGTCCCAAACTTTTTTTAGCACGTGGCTCCCTTGACCTTATGTCTAACACCTGATGTTTGCTTGTTATTTCTTCCGATAGTATTATCCAGTTCTAAATGTCTATTTATAGGTCTGTCCGATCTAAGCTATGTTTCCCCATTCCAAGATGGCAGCCGCTTAATATCGTCTTACTCACCGCCCTGTTCTACCCTTCTTCTCCACACACCCCATTCCAACATGGCGCCTACAGCAAGCACAATTCCCTTCCGGGTTTACCCGGAAGTTTATACACGCGACTACCTTATCAATGCCTACCACTATCGGCGTCACACTACTCCACAACCGCAGAAACCCATCGAGACCTGGCATTAGCCGAGACCAGAGGTAAGAGATACATCACTCCCCCCTCCAGGTCCGACCTGACCTCAGCCCATACGGCACGATTTTTACCTCTGTGCTTCTTTGTTTCCTTTTTCCCCATTTAGAATCGTCGGGTTTACAAACCCTCCCGTTAACTAAGATATCCCATTACCTGAAAACCCGGTAAGGGACTCTCGATCTCTCTATTCATATCATACGTTCGAGCTTATTTAATCTGCCCACTGCACTTGTATGCCTTATAAATACGTTACACTCCTCAAATATAGTCTAATCTCGCCAAGGTTGGCATTCACGTACCACTTCATGACCTCCGTACATTTGAGCATTTATGAGCACTTCTTAATAGATCCACGCCTCAAATCACGTTCTTGCTTGCTCTGGATTACACCCACCGTTATATTTCGAACTTCATATTAACTTTCTTATATGACTTTTGCATATTACTGCATGCATCCAACCTAGAACTTCACTCTACCTTGATCGATGACGCGTCTCCCCCACGGCTCACAACTTTCACCGCCTTTTTGATCCTGACACCACGCGCTCATACCCGCGTCTCTCGCCTAACCACCCATATGAAATGTTTCTAAAGTAAATCTCTTCTCCTTTATTCCATACTGGACGGGACCACCCTGACGCGACATTCCCATTCATACTGTAAATATATGCTCTATTACTTACTATTGTTTGTCGACATCCTGCCTCCGATCTAACGCTTACCTACAACGTTGGACCCCTTGTGATCAACTGTGGCCTGTTTACCAATGTTTGACATAATTTGTTTTCTGCGTTCCATGACCGCGTCATAATCAAACTAATCTTGGAACTCTATGTGATTTATACCCTAACTACATGCAATTCCGTGCCTTTTTCTCCCTAAATGAACACTTGACCTCTAAACTGCAATTCGTTATCATGATGTTTTGACTAATATGTATGCTAACGGGCATCTGGTTTGATTCTGTGCTACATACACACGCTACCCTGAATTTCGTAACTCTGTTGCCTTGTTAATATGCACATTATCAACCGCTTACTGTTTTGATTGTTGTTGCATACGCGCGCTACACCAACTTGGGACTCATACCTTATTACCTTTTCTATCACTTTTGTTAATCTATCTAAAATTAACTGGATTCAAATAATCGTGTTCAACTGTATGCCTTTTTTCTGTAAATGCCAACCTGCCCGCTTATAACCTTTTACTGTTTCACTCATTCTCTAAATGATTTTAATACCCATGCCACATCCTCCTTTCTCTCTAAATTATTTAACCACTCCTCGCACATCCGTTTCAATTACTATTTCTAAACCCTAACCTCTCTCTTGGTAACTACAATTGCCAACTCCTCGCACTTTAACACCGTCACAATCCCTCTTTCTCTTCCTGCTCCCTTTCTCTTAAACATTTCCTCTTTGACTCACCTTTCCTCCTCTGCTCCCACCTACCACACCCCTTTTATACTATACAAATGACCTATTTAACTCGATGTCATGAATTCCTGCTGTAATACTGTCTCTATACAGCCCTGAGGAAGCCCTAGGCCTGATGGCCAGTTAGAGGGCGAAACACGTGTTGGCTGTGCCATCCATGTTCTTTTCTTGCAGACAAATAAAAGCACAAAAATCTTATCATCATCATCGGATATACTTGCATCAATTGGATATTTTATCCTAATCAACTTAAAATTTATACTCTCGCCTGGACACACCGAACAAACCCTTGACCTAATGGCCATTGACCGCGGTTCCCCACTATGTTAGTTTTTTTGTTTTTCGGGTGGGGGATGTAAGCCTGGCCTCAGGAGTACTTTCATTTTACTCCCTGAAAATAATTGGGAGGATATTGATAAAGGTATTATAATTATAGATGTAATACTATTCTGTCCACTGTGGAGCCCCATGCAATGTCAATGACTGACTGAAGGGACACAGGGTTCTCGGAGAAGTGAACTGTTACTCAATGACATGCTGGAAAGCTTTGACAATGAGTAGATTTTTTCGAATTTGGTCAGTTATATAAGCAGCAAACTGTTCAGTTGTACTTGCTGGAGAAGCCCTTGCTTTGCCTCCCATCAAATGTATTTGACTCAAACTGAGGAAGCGAAGATGCTCATTGTACACTACGAAGATCTCTACTGCACATCATAAAGGGCTTCATCACATTGTCATGCATTTGTTTGGTTCATTCTGGTACTTGCAGTTTTGCTTCTCACTGCAAGTGTTGGACTTCAAGCAGCAGAATGCAGAGGATAAACAAGACAAAGTGAACTACTCCGTCCTGACAGGGGCAACAAGATATCTCTGCAGTCACTACTGAGGTGTCTCTTTCAAATGGAGAATTTGGGTTGCATTGTGAAAAAAACTTGCTTCCACCCTACACGTGGAAGCCTGAGGATTAACTTTTTGTATCAGTATTGTTCTTGGCATAGCTTCATGTAAGGTTAACAACAGGAAAGGATGCATTTTATCATTGGCATCAGTGCTACAAAGTGGCTCCTGTTGCAAGTGTGAGCTTAACCCCTTTGTTGCGTCCATCGGCCAACAGCCGTAGCAAGCACTACCTCGGTAGTGCTGCGCACATCCGTTGGCTGACGCGGCCCTGCCCACTCAATAGAACGACCCGCACCTTGGCAGAATTACCGCTGCGGTAAACAGGTTAACAAAACATTCTTAAATATGCTTTTTTTAGGGTGCAGTCGTTCTTTTGATGAGGGGAGCTTCTGGGAGTTTTTTACTGTGCTGGTGATGGAATGGTTCTATTACTGTGAGTTGACAGCTGTGCCCAGGTGCCACTGTTGATGTGGTAACTCTGTGGATGTGGCTTGCTGTGCCTGCTCCTCCAGGTGCCATGACAGTCGCTGCTCTTTGGAGCGATTTGCTTTGCTCTCAGTGCCTCAGGCTCCAATTGTAACCGACCTGTGATGAGAAATGATCTGCTGGAGGGATCGGGCTACAGATCAACAGTGGGCCCTGTTCTGGTGTGCCGGTAATAACTGACCCCCCTGATCCTGGCAGACTTAATGCTTATGGTTGGCTGGATGGGCTGGGGTGTGGTAAATCTCCTGTTGGCCAGACATTATGGTCAGACTCAAATCAGTCATACATGGCATCATAGCCGTGAATGTCCGGGAGCTGGTGCAAGGCCAATCCTCTGAATGGCTAGCAGAATTAGGCAAGAGTCAATTACATATCAGTCTGGGAGGGCTGGGAAAAGTCAGTCTCATTTGGCAGAATACTAACACTAACCATGTCATCTGTGATTTTGATTGATTTGATTTGTAATTTATAAAGTGCAAAAATCACCCTAAGGCATCAAGGTGCTAGAGATCAACCGTCCGGAAGAAGGTTGAAGAGGAAAGTAGCCCAGATAGATGCTGGGCCGAGAAAAGTCAGGTCTTAAGAGCCATTCTGAATGGGAAAAGAAGTGGAATAGACGTAAGGGAAAGAGGAAGGGAGTTCCAAAGTTTTCTAGCAGTCACCAAGAATGCTCTGTCCCCCAATTTTCTCGTTTTGGTTCTTGGTACCACCAGTTGCAATTGAAGCGAAGATCGAAGGGGTCTACTGGGGGAATGGTAGCTGAACATTTTTTTTTATTTGGATGGGCAGGGAAGATACCATGCAGAGTGACTTGAAGCTAAAACATTTTTTGAGTGGGAGCCAGTGCAGGGATTCTAGTCCCTTCCTGGCCGATTGTTTCCTGGGAATGTCTAGAACAAGACTTGCCAGTGCATTCTGCGGCACCTGAAGTTTATACTGCATACTCTTATTGGCGGCCAGGTATAGTGAGTTGCAGTTATGGAGTCTGGACATTACCAAGGCCAGTGCTACCTGTATTCATGCTGGTCGTTGGATGAGAAGGAAGATTTTTTTAAGCATCCTTATGCACCAGATACACGTAGAGATGGTACGGTTCGTTGAAACATTAACGTTAAGTTCAATATCCATCAGAACTCCAAGGTTCTTAGCCTTCTTGCTCATGACAGGACAGCATCCTAAATCTTGAGGCCAACACTTGATGTTCCACTTTGATGTCCCTGATCCGAATATCATCACTTCTGTTTTCTCCCCATTAAGTTTCAAGAAGTTAGCAGACATGCATTCTGCCACTTTTGTCATACACCCAAGAATATTTATTGACGTTGAGCATGAGCATTTGGGATAGTAACCATGATCTGTGTGTCATCTGCATATGACACTACCTCCAATCCAAATGAGTGAATCACAGTTTCTAAAGTTGCCACATATAGATTAAAAAGAGTGGGGCTCAGAGAAGATCCTTTCGGTACTCCACAAGGTAGAACAAAGGAATCCAAGTGAATATACTGTAGTTTCACCCGAGAACTCCCTGTCAGGAATAAGGACAGGAGGGGTAGTGCTTGATGAGAGACACCAAGACTCTGGAGTCTGTCCTGCAGCAAAATATGGGAGATGGTATCAAATGCTGCTGAATAAGCGCCACCCCCTGTCCTTTATCCACAGTTCACCTGAGGTAATCAGTGGCAGATATTAAAACCGTTTCCGTCCCATAGTGTTTCCTAAATCCAAACTGAGAATCTTTAAGCCATGATTGTTGTTCTGCCGTTTCCATCAGCTGCCTATTGAAATGCAGCTCCAAGATTCTTGGAGGGACTGAAAGCAAGGATATGAGACAATAATTCTTACAGTTCCCTGGATCTAGGTTAGGTTCTTTTAGGAGTGGCCTAATAATGGCCTGTTTCCAACTATGTGGATAAGTTCCAAATAGAATCACATTATTCATGAGTTTACAAAGGGGCTCTGCTATGGTGTTTGCTGTCATATGGAGAACTGCTGGTGGACAAGCCTTCATGGGTGATCCTGCATGCGTTCTCAGGAGGTATTATGCAATAAGTAGGAACGAGAGATCAGAGACTTTTGAGAGACCTCTGTTCTCGCTACAGGGATCCCTTGCTCTCCATGCCACTGGAATCAAGCTATCCTGGCTGAAGAGGGGCGAAACACCGAAACCGGTCCTAGGATGCTTGTTTCCAGTCCAGGGAGGACCTGGCTTGGCAGTTCGGGCTGGACTGTTCCCATGAGGAACAGGGTCAAGACTGATTTGCATATCGCTGGGTTCAAACTGGAACGGCATGGTGAGCAAAAAAATGATGGATTTAGGCCCAGATCTCTGTACTGGGGTGAATGTATGACATTGCTCTGCATTCTGTCCATCAACTGTTTTTTTGCATTTGTCACCCCGAGTGGGAAGGGTATGCCCAGACGCGGGTACCTTGCTCTCCATGCCACTGGAATCAAGCTATCCTGGCTGAAGAGGGGTGAAACCCCGAAACCGGTCCTAGGATGCTTGTTTCCAGTCCAGGGAGGACCTGGCTTGGCAGTTCGGGCTGGACTGTTCCCATGAGGCACAGGATCAAGACTGATTTGCATATGGCTGGGTTCAAACTGGAACGGCATGGTGAGCAAAAAAATTATGGATTTAGGCCCAGATCTCTGCACTGGGGTGAATGTATGACATTGTTCTGCATTCTGTCCATCAACTGTTTTTTTCATTTGTCACCCCAAGTGGGAAGGGTATGCCCAGACGTGGGTCTCTTGCTCTCCATGCCACTGGAATCAAGCTATCCTGGCTGAAGAGGGGTGAAACCCCGAAACCGGTCCTAGAATGCTTGTTTCCAGTACAGGGAGGACCTGGCTTGGCAGTTCGGGCTGGACTGTTCCCATGAGGCACAGGGTCAAGACTGATTTGCATATGGCTGGGTTCAAACTGGAACGGCATGGTGAGCAAAAAAATGATAGATTTAGGCCCAGATCTCTGTACTGGGGTGAATGCATGACATTGTTCTGCATTCTGTCTATCAACAGTTTTTTTGCATATGTCTTAAGTAAAGCGCCCGGGTTCTGAGTTACACAGTAATGAGAGAGTGCAAGCACAGTGCCCCTTCATTACCATGCAATTAAGAGGTAAACCCCAGGGAATGGGGATCAACTTTGTGGATCTAGATTTACCAGGTGGACACCTGAATCAAATTCCCAATTGCATAGGGTTTAAAGCACATGTTTAATATGTTGCATAATACAAAACTGTGTTGTGTTTATATGCTGACAATGTACTATTAAATGTTATTAACTAACCTTAGAACTCTCTTTCTTCTCTTTAATTAAGGACTCCGATTCGGTAAGAATAGATTTCTTTATTTACTCTCTTTACTTTACATTATAGCATTGGTTGTTGCCTTTAGCAGTCCGTTGCTGGATTGACAGTGCCACAGAAATCCAGTCCCCTGATTTGAATTATAAAATGATTACTATTGGGATACCAATGGTCCTCTTAAACATGAGGAATTCCACATTGTTTTTCAATTAGTTTCAGTGTGTAAATGGCTCTGATAAAGTTTTATAGGGTTCGGCTGATGACCCTGAGGGACCCAGCAGGTCAATACCATTATTTATGACAGAAGTCAGCCCATCATAACCTAGTTGTTGAGGTTAGACAAAAAGCTGTGAAACCAGGTCAGAATAGTGTCTCTGTGATCCAAACAATAGTGGTGCTCAAAAAGCACCTGGTGTAGATTTACTAAACTTTACACAGTGAAAAGCAACAAGACATCTTATAGCGTTGCATCAAATGGAGAGAGCAGGAATGTATCATTATCTACTAAGATAGGTTGCATTCCAGCTCTATCTCTGCGCTGGTGCACTAGTGTCTCTCAAGTGTCGATGCAGGCACACTTTCTCCACAAAAACAATTCTCTGAGGTATTTTCCTCTTTCTATGTGTGCTGCACAATGCATCAGACGTAGAAAGAAGAAAAAGTTAAGAGAAATAAACATTCCCCTTTGTTACACCTCCCCTGGGGAGGCTTAGCAGTTTGATGCAGTCCCAGGTTTTCTATTGTTAGTAAATCTGGGAATGCATCAAAAACCATAGGTGGATGTGTTAGAAACACCCACAGCTAACAGTAACGCAAGGCAGCACCCTCTGCTGCCATGTGTCACTGCAGATACACTATGCCACACAGAGCCCTGAAAAGTGCCTCTCCACAGCATTTAAATCACACTTAACAGTTTTTGTTGCTCTTAGTAAATATGGGCCCAGGTGTTTCACAAAATTTAAAACAGCGTACTGATCTAACAAGATTAGTGTCCCGTGAACATCCAACTCTCTATAATGGCATAGATCAGTGGGTCCCAAACTTTTTTTAGCACGTGGCTCTCTTGACCTAATGGCCATTGACCGCGGTTCCCCACTATGTTAGTTTTTTTGTTTTTCGGGTGGGGGATGTAAGCCTGGCCTCAGGAGTACTTTCATTTTACTCCCTGAAAATAATTGGGAGGATATTGATAAAGGTATTATAGTCATAGATGTAATACTATTCTGTCCACTGTGGAGCCCCATGCAATGTCAATGACTGACTGAAGGGACACAGGGTTCTCGGAGAAGTGAACTGTTACTCAATGACATGCTGGAAAGCTTTGACAATGAGTAGATTTTTTCGAATTTGGTCAGTTATATAAGCATCAAACTGTTCAGTTGTACTTGCTGGAGAAGCCCTTGCTTTGCCTCCCATCAAATGTATTTGACTCAAACTGAGGAAGCGAAGATGCTCGTTGTACACTACGAAGATCTCTACTGCACATCATAAAGGGCTTCATCACATTGTCATGCATTTGTTTGGTTCATTCTGGTACTTGCAGTTTTGCTTCTCACTGCAAGTGTTGGACTTCAAGCAGCAGAATGCAGAGGATAAACAAGACAAAGTGAACTACTCCGTCCTGACAGGGGCAACAAGATATCTCTGCAGTCACTACTGAGGTGTCTCTTTCAAATGGAGAATTTGGGTTGCATTGTGAAAAAAACTTGCTTCCACCCTACACGTGGAAGCCTGAGGATTAACTTTTTGTATCAGTATTGTTCTTGGCATAGCTTCATGTAAGGATAACAACAGGAAAGGATGCATTTTATCATTGGCATCAGTGCTACGAAGTGGCTCCTGTTGCAAGTGTGAGCTTAACCCCTTTGTTGCGTCCATCGGCCAACAGCCGTAGCAAGCACTACCTCGGTAGTGCTGCGCACATCCGTTGGCTGACGCGGCCCTGCCCACTCAATAGAACGACCCGCACCATGGCAGAATTACCGCTGCGGTAAACAGGTTAATAAAACATTCTTAAATATGCTTTTTTTAGGGTGCAGTCGTTCTTTTGATGAGGGGAGCTTCTGGGAGTGTTTTACTGTGCTGGTGATGGAATGGTTCTATTACTGTGAGTTGACAGCTGTGCCCAGGTGCCACTGTTGATGTGGTAAATCCGTGGATGTGGCTTGCTGTGCCTGCTCCTCCAGGTGCCATGACAGTCGCTGCTCTTTGGAGCGATTTGCTTTGCTCTCAGTGCCTCAGGCTCCAATTGTAACCGACCTGTGATGAGAAATGATCTGCTGGAGGGATCGGGCTACAGATCAACAGTGGGCCCTGTTCTGGTGTGCCGGTAATAACTGACCCCCCTGATCCTGGCAGACTTAATGCTTATGGTTGGCTGGATGGGCTGGGGTGTGGTAAATCTCCTGTTGGCCAGACATTATGGTCAGACTCAAATCAGTCATACATGGCATCATAGCCGTGAATGTCCGGGAGCTGGTGCAAGGCCAATCCTCTGAATGGCTAGCAGAATTAGGCAAGAGTCAATTACATATCAGTCTGGGAGGGCTGGGAAAAGTCAGTCTCATTTGGCGGAATACTAACACTAACCATGTCATCTGTGATTTTGATTGATTTGATTTGTAATTTGTAAAGTGCAAAAATCACCCTAAGGCATCAAGGTGCTAGAGATCAACCGTCCGGAAGAAGGTTGAAGAGGAAAGTAGCCCAGATAGATGCTGGGCCGAGAAAAGTCAGGTCTTAGGAGCCATTCTGAATGGGAAAAGAAGTGGAATAGACGTAAGGGAAAGAGGAAGGGAGTTCCAAAGTTTTCTAGCAGTCACCAAGAATGCTCTGTTCCCCAATTTCCTCCTTTTGGTTCTTGGTACCACCAGTTGCAATTGAAGCGAAGATCGAAGGGGTCTACTGGGGGAATGGTAGCTGAACATTTTTTTTTATTTGGACGGGCAGGGAAGATACCATGCAGAGTGACTTGAAGCTAAAACATTTTTTGAGTGGGAGCCAGTGCAGGGATTCTAGTCCCTTCCTGGCCGATTGTTTCCTGGGAATGTCTAGAACAAGTCTTGCCAGTGCATTCTGCGGCACCTGAAGTTTATACTGCATACTCTTATTGGCGGCCAGGTATAGTGACTTGCAGTTATGGAGTCTGGACATTACCAAGGCCAGTGCTACCTGTATTCATGCTGGTCGTTGGATGAGAAGGAAGATTTTTTTAAGCATCCTTATGCACCAGATACACGTAGAGATGGTACGGTTCGTTGAAACATTAACGTTAAGTTCAATATCCATCAGAACTCCAAGGTTCTTAGCCTTCTTGCTCATGACAGGACAGCATCCTAAATCTTGAGGCCAACACTTGATGTTCCACTTTGATGTCCCTGATCCGAATATCATCACTTCTGTTTTCTCCCCATTAAGTTTCAAGAAGTTAGCAGACATGCATTCTGCCACTTTTGTCATACACCCAAGAATATTTATTGACGTTGAGCATGAGCCTTTGGGATAGTAACCATGATCTGTGTGTCATCTGCATATGACACTACCTCCAATCCAAATGAGTGAATCACAGTTTCTAAAGTTGCCACATATAGATTAAAAAGAGTGGGGCTCAGAGAAGATCCTTTCGGTACTCCACCAGGTAGAACAAAGGAATCCAAGTGAATATACTGTAGTTTCACCCGAGAACTCCCTGTCAGGAATAAGGACAGGAGGGGTAGTGCTTGATGAGAGACACCAAGACTCTGGAGTCTGTCCTGCAGCAAAATAGGGGAGATGGTATCAAATGCTGCTGAATAAGCGCCACCCCCTGTCCTTCATCCACAGTTCACCTGAGGTAATCAGTGGCAGATATTAAAACCGTTTCCGTCCCATAGTGTTTCCTAAATCCAAACTGAGAATCTTTAAGCCATGATTGTTGTTCTGCCGTTTCCATCAGCTGCCTATTGAAATGCAGCTCCAAGATTCTTGGAGGGACTGAAAGCAAGGATATGAGACAATAATTCTTACAGTTCCCTGGATCTAGGTTAGGTTCTTTTAGGAGTGGCCTAATAATGGCCTGTTTCCAACTATGTGGATAAGTTCCAAATAAAATCACATTATTCATGGGTTTACAAAGGGGCTCTGCTATGGTGTTTGCTGTCATATGGAGAACTGCTGGTGGACAAGCCTTCATGGGTGATCCTGCATGCGTTCTCAGGAGATATTATGCAATAAGTAGGGACGAGAGATCAGAGACTTTTGAGAGACCTCTGTTCTCGCTACAGGGATCCAAAGGTACCCCATTGGTAAGCCTGCTAGATACTGATGTTCTAGCGGACGATCCGGGGTTTAGATCAAAGCCTTTATAAATTTCCATGATTTTAGATTGAAAGCAAGTGGCCAGTTGGTTGCAGAACGCTTATGAGATCTCTGGTTCTGCTATAAGTTGAGAGGTCGAGAGCTGTTGTACTAGTTTTAATAACTCTTTAGTGGAAGATTAGTTTTCAATTTTATATGAACAGTATTGGGATTTTTCTTCCACCAGTACAAGTTTGTATTCTTTAATACTTGATTTGTATGGAGTTCTTTCATGTCCCTCTAGAGTTGTTCTCCAGGCTCGCTCAGTTTGAGTCTTTCATTACACAAGGAGGCCAAAGGAAGAAATTTTTTATGGGCATGTGGCTTTAAAGGGGCCAGTTTATTAGCTGCAGATACCAGCCATGTCACAAAGGCCTCGTAGATTATGTAGGGAGTATTATTTAGAATTTTGATTAGGGTCGCAGCCAAGACTCCTTTCCAGCTTCTTGAGCTGTTTGAGGGGTGATGGGTTCTGTGGTCAGCAGCTATAGATGGGGGGGGGAATCAAAAGACACTGCACTATGATCGGACCAACAAATAGGTATGGTCTTGTGATTCTAAGATCATTGGAGAAGATTCCATCCAGTGTGTGTCCCGCCTTGTGAGTTTGAACCGTTAGTAATTAATGCAGACCCATACTGGAGAGCATCTCTAAAAGAGCATTAGAATCTTGGATGTCCCTCTCCTCTAGGTGGAAATCAAAGTCCCTCATGATAGTCAGCCAGTTCTCTGCTATAACTGGTTCTAGAAGCTGTTTTAGTTCTTGAAGGAATGGCAGTCTAGGTCCTGGGGGTCTGTAAATCAATAGCCCTCCAAATGCGCAGGTACCTGAGAGAATGAGATTAAAGTGAGTGGCTTCACAGGTGTTGAAATTCAATCCTGACTCAATGAGGCATTTAGATTGTGTCTTAAAAACAATTGCCACCCTGCCCATGCGTCCCACCCTATCCACCTTTTGGATAGAGTAGGTATCCAGGATAGCATCAATTAGGTCGGGTCCTGAGGCTATAAAGTGAAAAATCATGCCCACTCTCAGAGGTGAAGATAACACATGCACAATGATAATAACGCTCACCTTTTCTAATCTTTAATAATAATTCCGCAGAGTGGGAAATAGTGTTGGAAACCTCTGTATTAAAATGGCCAGCGTGCCATGCGTTGGGCGATTTTCGGACGCGGACGGGCGCAGACAGCCTTGCCTTTGGTGCACCTTCGGAGCACCAGCAGTGCACTCGCTGCGAGTTCGCATAAACGTCAGTTAAATAGCGGTGCTAGCAGGAACACTAGACAGCTATCTGCCCACTTGCCCCTCATTCCCGTAACTGGAAGTCTGTGCTCAGGAATGGTGTCTGCCTCCCTCCCCAACAATCGAGCAGGAAATGCTTGTGGTGGAACGAGAAGGCAGCACTGCAAATAACCAAAGCATCAAGAGCCCTGATAGCAGCAATTGAGTGCAAAATAAGCAATTTGAAAATGGGAAGTAGTATAAAAACATTAGGTTCAAAACACTAAAACCTCTTCAGGAACCCCGCTGTACCGGACGACACTGTCTCCAAGCATGTCCACGTACATATGTGAGATAAATAGCGGTGCTAGCAGGAGCACTAGACCACTGTCTGCCCACAGGCAGGCTGAAGCCCTATAACCTGCCCCTGTCTCTCTAACCCACTGGTGTGTGAGTGCATGTAGCTGCAAGAGACTTCCATCAGTCTTACCTGCAGCTGATGGGCATGTAGAACTCATTCATTGATGTTGAAATCAGTGCCAAAGATGTATTCACCACTGCCAACAATGATTGACTTGTAAATCAGCCTGATCTTGTTTGCATGTTCCCAGCTGTAGGTCATACCCCTCAGAAAGGATGCTTTCTTATATTACTTCTTGAAGTAGAAACAGACATTTCTGGGTCACCTTTCTGCCAGGAATATGATTCAAGTCGACTATTTGATGTAAAACCTTGGTATCGTTTTGTCAAAGAGTTCTGCTTGAGTGCTTTAATATCCTCCCTTCCTAATTTTTCGAACTCACATTCCTTTGTGCATTCCTGGCTTTTGTACCATGAGTCAATAACTTAAATTAGAGCTTATGTAATGAAAGCTGCGCTTGCTGACATCTAGTGGACATATTACATTTTGACCATCGACCCTTTTATCCTTTTTTCGGTATTGTGATTTTAAAACATGAATGCTGAGTGTAAGCGGCGCAGTGGTTCCCTGACTGTGTGCTTGGTGGCTCTGGCTAGTTTTGACAGTGCACCAGGATGCTGCAGTACTCAGATTGGGAACCACTGATAGATTATCTAATGCAACCGGTTAAACACTTTGGGGCATATTTACAATGAAATGCCTCTGCACAGTGCTGCAAGCAATTTAGTGGCGCCACATAGCGTCTTTTAAAAAACACAGGGATGCAACGTATTGACAAGAATGTGGCTCACCCCTTTGTTTTCCTTTTTCCTGTTGCTCAAAAAGCTACTAGCGCCATCGCAGGCACCCTTGCACCATGGTGCAGGGGGACTGCATTGCAGGGATGATTGTGTTTGTGCAGGAATTAATGACATTTTGCTCCTTCTATGTGTGCTGAATAATGTAGCATACATTAAAAAGAACAAAAATGGAGGAGAAATAAATGCATTGAGTCATTCTAACGCCTCCTTTTCAAAGGCGTTAGTTTTTGGCAATTTACAGATCCTTGCAAATCTGGGGCAGTGTCAAAAAGCAATGGATGTTGCCTGGGAATGCTCGCAACAACACCCATTGTATGCCCTTTGCAGCAGAAAACTGCAGCGTGGAGGGCCATATTTACAAGGCAGTGTTAAGCCACGCAAAGTTTATATTATGACGCAGTGCTGCTACTAAGTTTCACTGACTTGTTCGTAGCAAGATTGGAAGACTTCTTGTCTTCTAGCACAACATGAAGCTGGTAAAATAAGAGATATTGGTCTTGGCTAAGAGGTGCGCACCAGTGGGGCATGCCATCAAGTCTGGTTCTGCTACTGAGCTGAGTTGGTTTTTAGTGACTAACATGGTGCATTATTATCCACAAATACTGTTTTCATTAAAACAGCCAATAAAGGAACTATAATACATGGTGTCAGCCTTAGGGTAGTCTTCCCCTAAACGTTTTGCCTACTTGCCTCCCTTTTTGCTAGAAGTTTGCTTCTGCTGGCCTTAGGACTCTATGCTCTTTGCAATGGCTAACCAGTGCTAAAGTGCTTTTGCTTGCTTCCCTAAAAATGGTTTGATTGGCATATACATAATTGGCATATTTTACTTGGAAGTCCCTTGTAGAGTGGTATACCATACACTCAGGGCATGTAAATTAAATGCTACCAGTGGGCCTGCCACACTTTTTCTGCCACCCACTTAAGTAGCCCTACAAAATATGTCCCAAGCATGCCATTGCAGCCTGTATGTAGTGTGTCACACTGCCTTGTCGACTTGGCTTTTAAACCCCCTTGCCAAGCTTTAAACTACTCTTTTATTACATATAAGTCACCATTTTGGTAGGCCATAGGTACCCCACAGGGCAAGGCTCTATGTAAATAAAAGGTTGCATGTGCAATTTTATGTTTTACATATCCTGGTGGTGAAAAACTCCCAAATTAGTGGTATTTCCTACTGTAAGGCTTACCAATCCCATAGGTTAACATTGGGGATTTCTCATTATATTGAATAAGCTGTGAGTCCTAAATGAGAGGAGGTAGATATATCATGTCTGCCACCTATGAAATTGTTGTGATAAACCCTATTTAACAGTAAAGTCAGATTTGTTATAACAATTTTAAAAATATTGCTTTTAGAAAGTTGGAGGTTTCCTGCCCTTAGCCCTTTTGTGCCTGTAGCCTGTCTTGGAACATATGACTGGGTGTAGCCGACTGTCAGACTTTGTGAATGCCTCTTAGAAAGTAAAAAATATGGGGATTAGGAGTGCCTCAATAGGCCATCAACTTGCAGGATGGGGTGTGGCTGAGCTGATCACAGCCCCACTTGCACCTGAATGTCCTGTCTCCTCACAAAAAGCTTAAAAACAAAGTATTTCCACTGCAGCCAGCTTGGAACTAGGGCTGTGGAGGCAGGGAGTCCCATGCACTTAAAAGAACCTTTCCAGAACATTCTCCCAATTTCCAGGAGAAGGGCACCAGGGCATACCCACTCTTCAGTTCACTGCGGAAGGACTCTCAGAAGATCACTTGCTGCTGTGACCTGCTATGTACTTTGCCAAACTGCTGTTGTACCTAGAAGGAATGTGTTGCTGCCTGGAGCCTGATTTGATCCCTTAGAGGCTGGCCCTGCTGTTAATACCTACATCTACAACTGCACCCAGTAGCACCAAGGCCTAGTTCTTTGGCCTCCTGTTCAGAGTCACAAGGATATAACTGGCTTCCATCATTTGAACCCATGCCTGTACCCAATCTTATTGAGTTCTGGACCCCAAGAGGACTCTATCTACTCCTGGTCCCTTGATTCTGGTGCTCAGACACCATTTTCCAAATCCGAGGACTTAGACAAAATTTGTCAAAAAGGTGCTCTAAGAACCAGGAGGCAACTGAGAGCAACCTGCCTGAGGTTCATCACTGGTCAGATTGACTTTGCAGCTACTTCCTCCATGTTCTACTCTGCAGCAGCAAATCCATTTCAGCAGACCTTTGCCAAAGGTGTATCTAACGTCATGGAACTGTCTTTGGTTACTGCCCACTGCCTCATCCCGCTGGAGGGTTTCTTCAGAAAATTTTCAAAGTCTGAAGGGAATCGCTGACCTGGCCAACTCCACTTTTTGAGTCCAAACTGTGACCCATCATGTTTGGCCTTAACTTTTGAAATGACCTTTTCTCACACAACAAGATGTTCTTGGTTGGCACTTTTATCAATTAGGTGCTATTTTGAGCCGTACACTTAGGAAATTCAAAACTCCAGTTCTGATGATTGGAATTTTGTCATATTAGTGTCAAATAATCTATTAAAAAGTACACACCTTTTTTCTAAATTGGTTTGGGGTTTGTTTTGTGCTGTGCTCTTACATTATTGCTGCATAAATACTTTACACATTGCCTCTAAGTTAAGCCTGACTGCTTTTTGTGCCCAGATAAATGTAATAACTTTGTGGTTCACCCTCCAAGAGACTGTAGCTGTTGCTTGACTAGTGCTCACACCCAAGTCAACCAACAACCCTGATTTCTCACACATGGGATTCTGTAATTGTCAAAGAGTCAGATTGGAATACCACTAACCTGAAGGATACGACCAGCGAGGCGAGGTGAGAAGCCTGTCCAACCATTCCCCCCTGCGGTATCTCCTAA
Organism: Triturus cristatus; assembly: GCF_964204655.1. Lineage (NCBI taxonomy): Eukaryota > Metazoa > Chordata > Amphibia > Caudata > Salamandridae > Triturus > Triturus cristatus. The sequence continues at coordinate 1,492,486,825 of NC_140591.1, forward strand.
GAGCGAGTATAGACAGCTTTCGAAAGAGACACCACACAGAGGAAAGGGGGAATGGGATATAATAAGAAAAAAACATAAAGGCCTCATCTTCAGATTTCGTAATAGGGTACCAATCCCTATTCTCCGTGTAGAGCCAATCGTGTGTGAGTGCCCTGTATAAAGACAAAGACCAACAGTGTACCATGAATCTCCTCTAAGTTTCTGTTCCTATATTAACTATATGCAATTGATGGAGCAGGTAAAGCAAAATGTTGTATACCTTCTCTATTTTGCATGAAAATACCAATGACGTAATCAATTTATATAGTAATTTAAATTGACTGTGTGCTGTGAAATATTAACCAACAACGCGCATTTTTGATAAACACAAATTACACACGGGACTCATTGCTGTTTGCATGACAGAATAATTCTAATAACTAATTGTAGTATGGCTATTAACAGTAGTAGGTGTGGTGATAGAATATTGCATGATCTATGTTGCTTTGGTGATGTTTGCGTTCCTGCTAGGGCCGAATGGTGAGTATTATTGCTTTAAATGTCGCTATAAGCTAGGAAAATATTAATATACAAAGGGATTAGTGTGGGTTTAACATTAGAATCTTCATTTCCATATATTAATTATTCTTTTGTGTTTGTTTTGCTTAAGTTGGCATTCAGGCCTACTAAGCCATGACATTCAAAATGGAGTTCGGAAGTGGCCACCGTCTTGTGAGCGCGATGTCTTCTGCGCAGACTCGGATGGATTAGAAGATCTCCAGGCGTCCTCAATTCAGAGCACAGTTTTCCTGGTCAAGGATGGGAACATGGAGGACTGCCAGATTTTAGTCAGTAAAAATTACCCGGAGAAAACAATAGTCCCCTATGAGCAAGAATCAACATTGTTGCATGAGTATGACATAAACTGAGGACGTGACCAGGCAAATTCTCTGAGAACCCAAGACAGTGAGAAAACTTGACCATATATCAATTTTTGCAAGATGGACCAATCAAATTTCTTTTCAATTCAATAGATGTTTCATGTTACCCAGAACTTTATTATAAAAAGGGTAGTAGAATAGGCAGGAGTTACAGAGTGCGTCCCGAGGAGAGAGTGTGTTCCAGAGGGGTGTCCCGAATTTGCGTGATCGACTTGCTTGCACGATTGCTTGGTCCATTGGATATCTTTGGGACCATACCGTGTTGAGCAAAGGTACATTTTGGACTTATTGCGTCTTGGACTGCTTTCGATTGGGACGATTAAGCAAAAGGATTTGGGTTATGCAGAGCCAATTGATTTAGAAAAGTCCCTGATAGCAAGAATAGGTAAATATAAAATGTCATGCAATTTGTGTTGATTGATTAAAATTCAAACTTGATTGACCAAAATGCTAATTATATAATTGCAAGCAAGAAATTAGATAAACTAAATATTGATCAACAAGGGAATGAGTTTGTGGTTTTTCAAATAGGTTACTAAAAGGATTCTGAAGGTTTAATGTGTTTTTAGCTGGCTCTAAATCACCATCAACCAGTCCAACTAATTGGTCCATCGACCAAGTGGTGGAGTGCCTTGATGTTAAGGTTAGGATCCAATAGGTGTTGATGTAAATATGTATATTCTGTAACAAATGTTCTTCCCTATAGGTAATAAGGTACCCCCCACATGTCCAGCGGATACACCGTCCTGCGTGTGGATTCATAGTGAGAACGTGTGTGTGTGTTGGTATTATGGGCCCCACCAATGAATGCATTGCGTCAATGAGCTTGTGTGGTGACGGATCTGCGACGCAGGGAGGATATGTAAGATTTGCCCCCCTTTACGCTGGAGCAGTTTTTCTGGTAGCAGATTGATGGTTTTATTGCATTGGTTTGGTGATTATTGCTTACAGATTTTTTGATTTCTGATTATTGATTATTGACTGCGGATGTTTGGATAAGTATTGATTTATGTTCTAACATTCCATGTTGAGTCGCATCGCATTCTATGTTGTTTCTGAAGACTTCTGGGATGTAGGAAGTTGGATGCCCTGTAGGTACATGGGGAAAACGTGTGGCAAGTGAAGTCACACGGTGTATTGTCTTGTTGCCCTGTAGGTACACGGGGAAAACGTGTGACGATTGGAGTCGCACAACTCATTGTCTGGGTTTGAATTGGTAACATCGTCGTGTGTTATCGGCAGGGATTTTCTGTGGGAAAGTGGTGTATGGATAGCAAAGGCCATCTGTGAAAATTTCGGTCTTAAGAACAGGAGTCAATTGTGAGCTCTGATTATGCTTAACACTGGAAAGGTAATAGGTCTCCCCTAAGCTTGTAAGAAGGGTAAAGTAGAGGGAAGTGCTACTTTATCAACAAAAGAAATAATTCTGTGGAAGGGCAGAGGTAAGCGCTGCTCTCGAGAAATACAGGATTCTTGTGTAAATGGACTACATTTTTCCGTATGAATGTGTGTAAGTGAAATAGCATTCGGTTTTATCGTGAAACTCTGGCCTTAATTCTCAGGAGCAGTGTAGTCTCCACATGTGTTTTATCTCCAGAGAAACGGTTAGCTAATGCTTGCTAGAAGGGTAAGGTAGAGGGAAGTGCTACCTTATCGGCGAATTGAATAAATCTGTGGTAGGGCAGAGGTAAGCGCTGTTCTCAAGAAATACGGAATTCTTGTGTAAAAGATCAAAACTATTTCTTTGGTTTAGCGAAACGGACAATGGTGGTGTTTTTATGTTGTTACTAACAGATTTTGAGTAAAAGAGAACGTAATAGAAAGTTTGCCGATAAATTTTGTAAAGGAGGGGTCAGCAGAAGCAGGAGTAGCGAGAAAGCTGACATCAGAAAGACCACGCTGAGATTGGCCAGCTGTGAAGTGACATAGACGCACAGGATTGGTGTATGCCGCGCTAGGAGTGGAGAAGTGAAAAGTGACGTAAACGCTCCGGATTGGTGCGTTAGTGTGAATCGCGCTGGGATTGGAGAATTACAAAAGTGACATAGACACTCTAGATTGGTATGTTAGTGTGAGTCGCGCTACGAGTGGATAAGACCACAGAATAGTCGTAGAGGAAATCTAGCAATACAGAATAAGGATACGATTCACCAGAATACGATTCACCAGAAAAAGAGAAAAAGTCATGGTTTGGGAAGATCAAGAATTTATTTAAAAAGGATAAACCGATTGTGACTAGAGTGGGACAGTTGCTTCCTCCACCGAAATCACCCGCATCCTTCATGGTTGCAAAATATGGGAATCATACATGTATTTGTCTAGATAATTGGGCAAAGTATACAAAAGATGATGGAGTTTTAGAGTTTCCAGAACATGGTTTATTTAATTAAGCGGTATTAAGGAACTTAAGATAAAGGACGATGAGATTAGAACCGAGACCTAGGCCTACTCAGTTTGAAGCTTTAGCATAATGGGAAGATGCGATGTATGAAAGGGAGCGACAGCGGAGTGGCACAAGGTATAAATACATGTTTGGTAGACCGTGTGGACAGAAGAATCATGCTGACAGAATGAGGAGATGGCGGAGTGCGAATATGGCTGATGGGAAGTTCCCTATGAGAAATGCTGAAGAGACTAGTAGTAGAAAGTGTACCAAGAAGAGAAACAATACAGGATCAGAAGGTTACAAGTATGGTGTGAATGAGTCAGAGGATGATGTACTCGAGGATATGTTTTATAAAAATCCTCCCCCGTACCAACCAAATTCTACGTTGTTGACACCAAGTGTACCAGTAAAAGAGGCACCACAAAATATAAAATTTGAGCCAACGCCACCTTAGGTAGGGAAAAATAATCCCATTAGAGAATCAGAAACTACACAACCCAGTAGAATGACAAATGAAAACTCTGCTGAATTAGCCAGAACTACCCTGGAGTTAACTGAAAAGATTAGGAAATTGACCAAAAATATGGAAGCTGTAACTGATCCTGTAACAATAGGACCAGTAATGCCTGTCTTTGATAAGCAAAAGGATATTGAGCATTGTCTAACGATCCCTTTCAACAGTAATAAACAAGCTGAAATGGAAAAAAGGAATTCAGGAGAAAATCCACGGGGACAATTGGTAGGAACTTCTGGGTTAAGTACTCCTAAATATTTGACAGTGAATCAGAGTCCAACAAATAAAACACTAATTACAACAGAATCAGTACCAGGATCACCAAAGAGTCCAGAACGAGTGAGGAATGAAATAATTCCTGTAGGTCCCACTTCTGATGGACTAAGCAATGGTTAAGGAGTTTACAGCAAAAAGATGCCGAACATTGACCTTTATATGTGGCAAAATTAAAAATAACTTTGGAAGAATTAATAGTAGGATCTATTCTAACAGAAAAGTTAAAAGCATATTAGGATGAGGAACTAATGTTTCTATGTAAAAGTATAACATGGAGGGCGAGAAATTTGCATGAGAAATTGGAAGAAGTGGCGAGTGAAATGAGTATCGATTTTGAGAAAATTTACAGCCTCATGCATCAAGCCAAAATCCAGTCGGTAAAATACCGAATCGCTAATAGCTCCCGGTATTGAGTTAAAAAAACCCAATCCCAATGCATCAACCCAAAAGCAAAAATCGCTATTTAAGGAATCCTTAAATAGCGATTCCTTAAATAGGGATTCCTTAAATAGCGATTCCTTAAATAGGGATTCCTTAAATAGCGATTCCTTAAATAGCGATTGCATTTAAGGAATCCCAAAGTGAGATTCCTTAAATGCAATGCATCAAAGTAAAAAAATTAGCGATTTCGCTAATAGGGGGAGCAAATTACCATGAAGATGAACTGCATGTTAATTTGCTAAAACTTTGAAAAATGCACTTTTGCGCATTTTTCAAAGTTTCATGTTGCACACACACATGCCCTTAGAGCATGTGTGTGTGCAACATATGTGCACATATCAATTTCAGGGGTGCAATAGGGTGTCATTTTGACACCCTTGCACCCTTGAAATTGCATGAGCAATTTGCGAGAACCTACTGGTACTCGCTATTTGCTCATGCAATCTCCGATTCATTCCTATGGGCCTGGAGGCCCATAGGAATGATTGGGATGGCATTCTTTAATGGCTACTCGCAATTTGCTAGTAGCAATTAAGGAAAGTTAAGGAATCGCTATTTGAATAGCGATTCCTACATGCATAGCCTTTTGCTATTCCTTATTAGCGAATCCTTATTTTTTGCTAATAAGGAATCGCAAATGCCAATGTTGATGCATATGCCCCAATGTCATTACAGAAACCATACAGAGTAGACCTTGCTGAAAAAGACATTGAGAATTTGAATACTGTAGGAAGATTAGCTCAAATTAAAGAACTAATTGTTTTACTAAGAAAATGGGGCGATGTAGATAAATGGAAGAGCAGGTGGTTTCGGCAACGAGACGATGCAACAGAAAAAACGTTTGCAGCTTTCCCAGTAAGAGAAAAAGAGAAAGTGGTGACTGAGTGTCCCATGAGGGAGATCCCAGGAGGAGACTATGTGCATGTTCCCTGGACTAGACAGGACAGTTTATCATTTACAAATGACTTCCCCCGTCTTCGCGAGAAGCCGGTGGAATGGTATAGGCAGGTAGACAGGTTTGTCAAATTATCAAAAGGATTGTGGATAGATTTGAACAGTCTATTTGACATAATTGTGCCAGCAGATTTATGGGCAGAATGTAAAATTACAATAGGTTGGCCTACTCAGGAATACCCTAGAGATCCTAAAACAGGTGTCCCTGATCCAGAGGTAATGGGAAAATACGAACAGGCAGTTACCTTTCGGAAAAATAAAGTACCTCCAAAAGAAACTGATTTGGTAAAGATTGATAGAACTCACCAAGAAGTAAAGGGATCTGTACATGCCTATTATGAGAGATTGTTATTGGCTTTTAAACAATAAAGTGGAGATGAAAATTTGAGTGAGAAAGATTTAAGTCATTTTGTATATCGATTTGTGTACCGGTTGCGACCTGAAGTAAGTAAAATGATTAAACAGCATACTGTGGATTGGCAAAATAAAAAGATAGACGAAGTATTGAGGCATGTAAAGTATTTTAGTGATGAGATTCAAGCCAAGCAACGTAAGTTAAAAGAAAAGGCCATGTGGGCTCAGGTTAAAGTGGCAGTAAAACAGGAAGCCCAACTGATTGAACAGGCAAATGGCATGAGCCATATGAAAAAAAAAACAATATTGGGAAAGGAAAAGGACAGATTAGTATAGAAGAAGCCAAAAACAAGTGGCCATGTCGTAACTGCGGAAAGATAGGGCATTGGAAATCTGAGTGTAAATACCCCCAAGTGCTAATTGCGATAATGCATCATTAAATCCACAGGTGCAGAATGAGGTGAGTTGTCAACTACAGCGACAGCAGCATGTTGTTACCCAGCAGTGTCAGGTGCCAAAACCACCTTTTCCACAGAGCGTAAACCCTCAGAGATACAGTAATGAGACAGGATTCTACACCGAATAACAGGTAACTAAGCTGCCACACGCTAGTGCTGTTTCGCAGTATTGGCTGCAACGCGATGAGAGTGAGTCAGAAGAGAGTTATTGACGGTGCCGAGGAGAGGAAGCAGAGTGCGTACTTGGTGCAACTCTGGAAGTAGACCAGACAGGCCCCTTTGTGGATGGAAAGATAAATGACGAAAACATTACTTTCCTAGTAGATACTAGTGCTACTCGTTCAACTGTTAGATCAGTTGATGTTAAAAATGTTCCTCTCTCAGATGACACAATCCAAGTAGTCGGAGTCTCAAACAGACAGATAAATACGAATCTTACTGAACCAGTTAAGGTTAAAATAGGTAAATTTTCCGACATGCACCGTTTTTTCGTGTGCGACACCAGCCCTGTAAATTTGTTAGGGAGGGATTTGCTGTGTAAGATGAACTGCATGATTTTCTGTACTCCTGATGGCTTAGCCTTTGAGACCCCTGACGAGGATGTACTGTACAAAATGACCATAGCCAATATGGAACCTGAGGTTACTGAGGCATTTGCTGTATTTGACCCAGAGGAATTGCCTCAGGAATTAAAGAGAACAGTGAAAACGGAAGTATGGGATTTCACAGGGAAAGATGTGGGACTAATGAGAAATGTAGACCCTGTAAAAATTACTGTAAAGGAACGAGTAAGTTACCCAAATATTCCACAGTATAAATTGACACCTGAGATAATTGCAGGAGTTACTCCTATAATAGACAGAATGATTGAACAAGGTATTTTGAGAGAAATAATGAGTAGTCCATGAAATTCGCCAATTATGGGTCTGAAAAAGCCTAACGGAACTTTCAGGATAGTGCAAGACCTGAGAAAGGTGAATAAAATCATTGTATCATGTTGTCCCATCATACAAAACCCTTCTGTGATTCTATACCAGATTCCTCATGATGCAGAATGGTACACAGTCATTGACCTGTGTCATGCTTTCTTTTCCATTCCATTGCACCTTGACAGCCAACAGATATTTGCGTTCCGGTTTGGCGAACATATTTTGGCATGGTGCCGAATCCCACAGGGGTATACAGAAAGTCCATCGATATTTAATCAGATTCTGAAGAAGTCCCTAGAAGATTTAAAAATGCCTGAAAGTTCAGTACTAGTCCAATATATCGATGACCTATTGGTGGCACCGAGAACTCGAGAAGCCTGTGTAGTGGATACTATTGCATTGCTGAATCATTTAGCAGATGGAGGACTTAAAGTATCCCCATCAAAGTTACAATTTTGCCAAAAAGAATTACAGTATTTAGGCCATAAAATGTAAAAAGGGCTAAGAAAAGTGACTGCAGATAGGATCAGGATAATCAAAGGAATGAGAGCCCCAATGACTCAAAGAGAGGTGAGAATGTTTCTTGGGATGGTTGGGTACTGCCGTAAGTGGATCAGTAATTTCTCACTGATTGCAAAACCTCTGGTACGTTTGACAAAGAGTGATGTAAAAGACCCCATTGAATTGAATAAGGAGGCGTTGAAGGCTTTTAAAAAATTGAGAGATGGTTTGTGTGAAGCCCCAGCTTTAGACATGTCTGACTATGAAAAAGAGTTTGAGCTCTATTGCAGTGAAAGAAATGGATGTGCGCTTTCTGTACTAGTACAGAAACGTGGAAAATTGAGATGACCAATTGCTTATTTTTCAGCTACACTAGATCCTGCAGCTGTGGCATTACCTGGTTGTTTGAAAGCTGTAGCAGCTACCTGTAAGAGCCTGGAACAGAGCAAAGGAATTGTAATGGGATATCCTGTGAGAGTGTTTGTGCCCCATGACGTGGCGATTCTTTTAACTAGGAGTCACACTCAGTTTATGATGCATAGTCATCTAACTAAGTATGAGAAGGTCATTTTAGGTGCAACAAATGTGAGCCTTGTGAGGTGTCTTAATGTGAACCCTTCAACATTGTTACCTGATGCTTAGAATGTGGAAGTTAGGGATGATGTGGATCATGATTGTTTGGAAGTGCTTGATTTTTGTACTAAGCCACGCCCTGATATAAAAGATGTACCTCTGAAAGAAAGTGACTATGTGATGTTTGTGGATGGGTCATGCTTGAGAACAGACGAGTGGATTTTGAGTGCAGCATACGCAGTATGTACTGTAGCAGCTGTACTGGAAGCATCTTGCCTGAAAGGAGTGAAATCCGCCCAGGTTGCTGAACTATTTGTATCAGTTAAGATTTTTTAGAGCGTGCAAGTTGGGAAAGAATCTGAGAGTCACTGTGATTACCGATAGTCAGTACGGCTTTGGTGTGGTGCATAACTTTGGGCAGATTTGGTCCCAAAGAGGATTTTTGACATCGAGTGGAACTCCTATAAGGAATGCTGAAGTGGTTGGAAAGTTGCTTGAGGCAGTACAGCTGCCTAAGCAATTGGCAGTAGTAAAATGTGCTGCACACTCAAAGACTGCTGATTATATATCGGCGGGGAATGAGTTTGCCAATGACATGGCACAATATTGTGCACGCAACCAGAATTCGGTTAATCGAGGAAGGGAAAAGGAAATGAATTCATGTCCCTTGCTTTTTACTAACACTGTAAATACATGGGAGGAGGTGAGGCAGTTACAAGAAGAAGCAGGAGATGAGGAAAGGAAACAGTGGATAAAATCAGGATGTGCACCCCGAGAGACAGATCACGTTTGGGTTTATCGGGATGGAAGACCAGTCATGCCTGATAGCATGGTCTCTGCCATGGCACGGATGTATCATGGACAAGCACATGTAGGAAGGGATGCTATGATTAGGCTTTTGAAACAGACATGGTATAATGCCAAGTTTAGACTCGTAGCTGAGAGCCTGTGTCAGAGATGGGTTATATGTCAGCAATATAATCCAGGAAGGAAAACAGTGGTGAGCCTAGGAGCGATAGGACGGGATGGAGGGCCTTTCACCAGAATGCAGATTGATTTCATTGAAATGCCCCCCTGCAATAGACTGAGGTATGTTATAGTGGTAGTTTGTCTATTTTCACGATGGGTGGAAGCATACCCAACTAGAAGGAGTGATGGAATTACTGTAGCAAAACTACTATTGAGAGAATTCATTCCATGATTTGGTTTTCCAGTCACGATCGAATCAGATAGAGGAAAGCATTTTCATAATGAAATCATGAAACTGATTTGTGAAGCATTGAATGTACAGCAGAAACTGCATTGTGCTTATTGCCCAGAGGCTTCTGGTGTGGTGGAACAAGTGAATGGCACCATTAAAAATAGATTGGGAAAAATGTGTTTAGCCACAGGTTTGAAATGGCCTGATGTCGTGCCTCTAGTGCTCATGACTATTAGATCTGACCGTGATAGGAATACTGGATTGAGTCCCCATGAAATAGTAATGGGGAGGGCAATGAGACATGTTTTCATTCCTGTCAACAAACTACTGCCTATATCTGATGACTTGGTATTGGATTATTGCAAGGGGTTAGCTGATTCCGTTCATTCTGTGTTTCATCAGGTTGGATCAGATGCAACCACTCTTGAAATGGAGCCAGCTCATGATCTAAGTCCAGGTGACTGGGTGGGAGTTAAAGTGCATAGAAGAAGAAATTGTCTGGTCCCACGGTGGGGTAAACCACGTCAGGTAATCTTGACCACAACGACAGCTGTGAAATGTGCTGGAGTGAAGAATTGGATTCATGCTAGTCATACTTTGCGGATTCCTAAACCAGCGAATAACAGTGAAGAAGAATACTTTGAAAAATCCGATACCAGTTCCGAGTCAGAGTCAGAAGAAACAAGAACAAGACCAACACCTGAAAGGGGGAGTCAGAATCAAGTCCAGTTATAGCACCAGAGAATCTACCATTAAGAAGGAGGTTGGAGATTTCTGACACTAGCTCAGAGTCAGATACTGAACAAGTACAAGTACCTGAAAGAACAAAAGAAAACAGTGAAGAGACTGTCAAAGAAATTCTCGATAAAGAAGCTCCACATGTAAAAAACAAGAGAGATTCCACCTGAAATCACAGAAGTAGATGGTGAGGTACTAGATACAGAGAGAGAGGGAAAGGTTGTTGAGGAAGAACCCTGAGGAGGTGTAGGGAAACCACACATCCAGGTAGAAGAAGGGACAGTTAGTCAGCAGGAAGATTGCTTGGAAGAAACACGAGGAGGGACAGAATTAGATAAAGAAAAGGAAGTTGTGGAAAGAAAAAGTACAGAAAGTAAGAGTCAAGGTGGAATTGAATATGAGGACAGTGACGAAGAAGTACCAGAAGGCCGAGTCCTGAGAAAAAGAGCATGGAAAACTGAGAGAAGTGAAAAAGGAAGTAAGTTGAAAAGGCCAGCAAAGGAGGAATTTTGGCCAAACAAGATAAAGAGATTAAGATATCGATTGACACGAGTAAGGTCATCTAGAGCGGAACAAGTGAATGAGGTGTCCAGCCAAGAGAAATCAAAAGACATTGATCAGACACCATTGGAGAACGGAAAACGAACTAAGGAACCCAACCAGAAGTATAAGTCACCAGAATGGACATACTTGGCACTTCCTGAAGTACAAAAGGAAGCATACAGCCAAGGGGATCTCGGGGTGACTATACCAGAAGTGGTTGAGGAAGACTAAGATTCGGAAATCCTGAGAGTTATCTTGTCCGACATCGGAGAGGAGATGGATGTTCAGGAAATTCCGAACCAAGACTTTGACAGTAAAGTAAAAGACGATCAAATGCCAAATTGAAGAAACCAAGGTGTTTCAGAAGAAAATACTGATCAAGAGACATTATCTGAAAGGAACCAAGTAGGCGCCTAGAGCCTTGCGTTTAGACAAAACTAGTTGTAAGTAGACAAGGCTAAGTCAAAAGACACTGATCATTTTCCGAAATGGCAAACACAGAAGGTAGAAAATCTACATGTGTGTTCCTTCGAAGATGGAGCAAGGTGTGTTGCTGTTGTACAGGATTACTAATGCATCTGTGGAGTGTATTAGCTTTAATAGTTTCATATAAAGTAACATTTGAAACAATCGAAGGTCATAGTGAGAATAAGTCTGATGTAGAAAGGATTCATGATATTCATCCAACTAAAGAAATAGATAGAGCTTACTTATATAAGGATAGGCCCATAACTGATTTTTCTAACAATGTCTTTTCAAAATTGTTGTACGAATATGTAAAAACCATGGATGTGAGAGACTGCTACATCTGTATGCAGTTACCTGCATCAGTGTCTGAGGGAGTCACATACCACCACCTTCCAGTGACATATGGAATAACATGTAGTGTATTAGCGAGTTTGTTTTATAAAACAGGGAAACTAGAATAATATTTTTCTGATGTAGATAACATTTTTTCACAAGTACCCATAGTTCCTGAATTAAATAGGGTAAAACCTGGTAAAGTTTTAGGCGAATTTTTCTTAGAAACTAGAGAATTAACTTTAGAATCAGTATTTAGAAATAATCTTACTTGTAGTCTGAATAGGGAAGAAAATACTTTTTGGGATATGATAGAAGAAAGGAGAATCAAGATGCAAAAGAAGATACCTGAGGGAAAAGAAAAAAAGATAGTCTGGGACGTTGAAAGAGAAAAACATTTGAAAGGAGAAACTAGTTCATCTATGGCTTTAGATTGGCCTCAGAAAGGGAAATTGTGTATTAGAAGAAATCAAACTGTGTATGATAACTATTTCATAGGTGCGAGTGACTGCCATGAAACTTATAGAATCATGGGAGGATGGGGATTTAAAGGAGGAAATGATCCGGTATTCCCTGGATTATATTTTATCTGTGGGAACAAAGCATATTATCGATTACCGGACCATTGGTATGGCACATGGTACCTAGGCCTGGTCTTCCCAAAGATATTTCATGTGGGAAGGGGAAAAGATGGTGCACATGAAATAGGTAGACAACTAACACGTAGAAGGAGGGAAAGTTGGTCAGAAATTGTAGGGGATATTTTTGGAGCACTGATACCAGCCGTTGGAAAATCTCTGAATGCACACAAAATAGGAAAATTGTCTACAGTAGTGGATCGCTTATCAACAAGCACTGCTGGAGGGTTCTTACTGGTAAATACCGAAATGGTTGCCATGAGAGCAATGGTTATTCAAAATTGATTTGCCCTTGACATTATTCTGGCAAAAGAGGGAGGAGTCTGTGGAATGCTTAAGGTGCAACATTGTTGTACTATTATTCCTGACGAAAGTCAAGATTTAAAAACATATATTAAGAATATAACTGATTTGCATGAGGAGATTGTTCCATTGGAGGTTGAAAGTGTTTGGGAGAAGATTGGAAAAGGGTTTTCTACTATTAAAAACTTTTAAATTAAACTAGGTAGTATATTTACTGGTAAGATTCTAATTCCAGTAACGTGTGATATTTTTAGTATTAATTCTGAGACTAGGATGTTTATGTAGCAAAAGAAGAAAATCACAAAATCATATAAAAAGAGAAGCTGCTAAGAAAAGAGAGAAAGAAAGAAAGAAAGGAAAGAGAAATGGAAGATATAGAACTAGAAGAATGGAAAGAGAATGTGTATAAGAAAACAATAGAGGATGAAACAGGGGAAACAATCATGTGACATAACCAAAAACTTAAGAGAACTGAATTCATTTCCATACATTTTTTCTCAAAGTTTAAGGGAATTTGTGGTGATTTTAAGAATCACCAAAGGGGGGATTGATGGAGCAGGTAAAGCAAAATTTTGTATACCTTCTCTATTTTGCATGAAAATACTAATGACGTAATCAATTTATATGTTAATTTTAATTAACTGTGTGCTGTGAAATATTAACCAACAACGTGCATTTTTGATAAACACAAATTACATGCGGGACTCATTGCTGTTTGCATGGCAGAATAATTCTAATAACTAATTGTGGTATGCCTATTAACAGTAGTAGGTGTGGTGATAAAATATTGCATGATTTATGTTGATTTGGTGACGTTTGCGTTCCTGCTAGGGCCGAACGGTGAGTATAGCTTTAAATGTTGCTATAAGCTAGGAAAATATTAATATACAAAGGGATTAGTGTGGGTTTAACATAACATTAGAATCTTCACTTCCGTATCATTCTTTTGTGTTTTTTTTGCTTAAGTTGGCATTCGGGCCTACCAAGCCATGACATTCAAAATGGAAGTTCGGAAGTGGCCACCGTCTTGTGAGCGCGATGTCTTCTGCGCAGACTTGGATGTCTTTGAAGATCTCCAGGCGTCCTCAATTCAGAGCACAGTGTTCCTGGTCAAGGATAGGAACGTGGAGGACTGCCAGATTTTAGTCAGTAAAATTTATTCGGAGAAAACAATAGTCACCTATGATCAAGAATCAACATTGCTGCATGAGTATGACATAAACTGAGGATGCAAAATTCTCTGAGAACCCAAGCCAGTGAGAAAACTTGACCATATATCAATTTTCGCAAGATGGACCAATCATATTTCTTTTCAATTCAATAAATGTTTCATGTTACTAAGAATGTTATTATAAAACGGGTAGTAGAATATGGAGGAGGTACAGAGTGCATCCTGAGGAGAGAGTGCATTCCAGAGGGGTGTCCTGAATTTGCGTGATCGACTTGCTTGTATGATTGCTTGGTCTTTTGGATATCTTTGGGACCATACTGTGTTGAGCAATGGAACATTTTGGACTTATTGAGTCTTGGCCTGCTTTCGATTGGGACGATTAAGCAAAAGGATTTGGGTTATGCAGAGCCAATTGATTTAGAAAAGACACCGATAGCAAGAATAGGTAAATATAAAATGTCATGCAATTTGTGTTATTTGATTAAAATTCAAACTTGATTGACCGAAATGCTAATTATATAATTGCAAGAAAGAAATTAGATAAACTAAATATTGATCAACAAGAGAATGAGTTTGTGGTTTTTCACATAGGCTACTAAAAGGATTCTGAAGCTTTAATGTGTTTTTAGCTGGTTCTAAATCACCATCAACCAGTCCAACTAATTGGTCCATCGACCAAGTGGTGGAGTGCCTTGATGTTAAGGTTAGGATCGAATAGGTGTTGATGTAAATATGTATATTCTGTAACAAATGTTCTGCCCTATAGGAAATAAGGTACCCCCCCACATGTCCAGTGGATACACCGTCCTCCTGCGTGCGGATTCAGAGTGAGAACGTGTGTGTGTTGGTGTTATGGGCCCCACCAATGAATACATGCGTGAATGATCTTGTGTGGTGATGGATCTGTGAAGCAGGGAGAATATGTAAGATTTGCCCCCCTTTCCGCTGGAGCACAATCATCCTCAAGTGATTTTCATATTCACAACACGATTTTCCTATTTACAAAACACTCTCCATGCTGCCGATAAAGGCACAAGAACAGTGTCAGTATCCTTTCTGTTTTAGAAAAAAGATATAATACATAGATATGCACTCATTTGAAGAAACATAAAGTATAGCGTTTTCTGTGAAAGGATACTCTTCCTGGGTAGGATATAATAGGCAGTCAATTTGGAAGAAACAAAAAGAACAAAGAACGCTAGAGTGAGCACTCCAAAGTACTTATCTGCCTAGCGTCAATTCAACTGCAACAAAGTATTCTCTTCTGCTGTTGATTTCACAGCGATGAGGATGATTCACCCTACAGGTCGACTCATACAGGCTTTTCTGGTTCTCCACCTCCAGCAAAGGAGATCACTGTTCCAACTTCATGGGGCAGGAAATCGGAAGAGAGACACAGCCACACCGTGGCCGACGAGAGCAAATTGTATAACGCCCAACCTAGGATACTTACGACAAACCTCTCCTTAGGCGTATTTACTGCAACAATTTGCAGCAAAGTTTACTCGCTTCTCCTCAAGTGTGTCAGGGATAGTCATACTGTAGCGAGGATTTCATCACAATAGTACATAGAGAACAAACAGTTTGTCACTCAAATGGAGATCTATCTTCAACATGGCTTGTCAAGCACTGGATAATCCAAAGGGCAGAGTTTATATGTGCTTGCTGCCTATAGGAACATTGTAGGTAGTGCTATTCTTCATTGCTGTGATATCTTCTGGGAATTGTAGACCCTTTTCTTCTGGTGATTGGTTTGTAATCATACCACACTCGAACCCCAGTCACATGATTATATGCAAGTTGTGAGAGTAGGACTTTTGCTTGTATAACTATGCAATTCTGACCCGACCAGTATTTCTGTACAACACCATAACTGTAATCTTTGTATATATACCTGTCTCTAATTTCTTTATAATCGGTGACTTGTGGCACACCCAGTAGCTGAAAATGTCAGAACTCGACTACGATGAGTTATTACAGTCAAGTTCCTGCTGCCAGCAGCTCAGGTGAAAGGCAGGTCAGGTCATGCGGCACAAGGAAAACAGAACATTGCTTTTTCTTTCTTCTACTATATTCTTTAGCTTACAATAACAAGCAGAGAGAACATGTTTATTTTTTGCACTCAATAGATGGTTAGAGAAAAGCTCGATACTTTCTGAAAACGACTACACTATCTGAGTAACTGCAGCATTTAAAAAAAGGTAAAATGTCTTGTATTGAATTATTTCTGATAACTCTTTGCAACTAATATCTCACAGTTTGTTAATGTGTTTAATTTTTCTCCCAATGTTTTATTTGAATTCTTCATGATTTGTAAAACATACTTGCTCTTTTATATGAAAGAGCTGTGCATCAAAGTTTAAAGTCATTTGTGGGAAAGAAGATGGTATGACCATATATTATGTGGGAGAATGTTCCCCCTGGCATACGTGATATTGATGTTGCAAGTCAACTTGGAGCTCCATTACCTTATAAACAAAATAAACCAACAGCTGTGTTCCTCTATATGGCTATGGAACTCCTCAGTGATTTGCAATATACTTATAATGTACAAAATGGGGTCCTTTATCCCTTATATTTAAGAATTGCAAAAAACGAGTGCTGAGGTTATAATTGTAATTGTAAATGATATTTATATAGTGTTTACTATAACTGATGAAGTGTTAAAGCCTTTTGTAGCTAATAGCACACTTCTGTGGAAACCAAGGTGAAAGGTAGGAACATAGTAGATTAGTAAAACAGTTTTTTTTCTTTGTGGATTAGGTGGGGTGTTTGCTACGTTAGTGCTGCTTGAGATTGCATGTATTTACAGTAAATGTTTTAAAGGGATGGATCAATTGAAGGGATTACCAAAGGGAAGAAGTGAGTGGTAATGGGAGTTGTGGACACATACTTCTGTTAGTTGAAAGAATTGGATAGAGGGGAGAAGAGTTTGGAAAGGGTGATTGGCAGTTCACAGTGTTCAGAGAGGTTTGGGATAAACCAGCGAGTGGAGATAAGGCGCAGGTTGAACATGCCATTTTATCTTATTTTATTTTATCTCATCCAGTAATTAAAATAAATATATAAACAGAGAGAGACATCCCCAAATATTAAAGTACAAGCAATATCTATACACACACGTATGAACACAGTACAGTTCCGCAATTTAATGTGCAGGGAACAATTCCACTATATAAACATCCATTTGTATACAAATGTCATAATATTTATATGTGTTTTGCAGAAATAAACATTTGTTTGTATTTAAGTGAATTGTTAATCACTTATAGCCATATTTTCATACTAAGATGGCCGATATTTCTACAAAATTCTAAGAACACAGTAGTCTATGAATATGTTAATTGTATAATATGATACATATATATATATATATATATTCACTTAAAAAACCATAGGTTTCACACATGTTATAGTTAGCTGGACATTTCACTAGTGAAAAACCATTGAAATTCCCCCGTTATAGTTAGTGCAGGCAACTATAACTCACGCGACCGCAATCCTCTGCTGATGACGTCAGATATTACATCACTGTATTTAGACACTTATTTACCCATGTCTTCTTCCATTAATTTTTAGCTATACATATATTACAAATATTTTTTTTTCAGAAAGACACATATGTCATCAGTGATGTAATATCTGACATCATCAGCAGAGGATTGCGGTCGCATGAGTTATAGTTTCCTGCACTAACTATAACGGGGGAATTTCAATGGTTTTTCACGAGTGAAATGTCCAGCTAACTATAACATGTGTGAAACCTATGGTTTTTTCAGTGAATTTGTACGGTTTTTTAAATGCTAAGTTATGTATTTATTTATTTATTTTTTTAAGGTTTTTCACCGTGCGCGTACCGTACGCGCACGGTGTGCTTCGCGCACCGCGCGACCACGTTACGCAGTTCGCGGAATTTTTCCGTTTCCACCGTACGCGCACGCTACGCGTACTTCGCAATTTTTCGCAAAAAAATTAAAGGAAATTTTGGCCCTTGGGGGTCCTTCTGGGACCCCCTGACTAAGGCTAGGGGGTCAGGAACTGTCCACTCTGCCCCCTTTTCACATTCTCCACCTTTGTTTTTCACCCCCTCAGACTGCGAGAGACAAAATGGCGGCCGACACTTCCTGGTTTTGACCGATTAGAATGTTTACTAAGATCTAACAACCAATCAGAATCGCGCTCGCGCACGGCAGCGTGTGCGTACGGTAAGTTTTACCGTATGTGCACGGTGCGCGCTTACAGATATATATGCTTTTAAATGCTATTTTCTCAGGAAATACTGAACAGATTTACACTAGACCTGCAAAAGGCACATCCCAAAGTAATTCTGTTCAGCCGTTCGGGCTGTAGCTTGGACTAAAGGTCCTATGGAAAAATGCATGGGGAAAACGCGTTTTGGGACCCACCTATTTTGAAAATTTCGCGAGGATTCGTCAATCGGCGCAAAAGTTATTCCAAATAGAATGTTGCGGATTTCCTATGGAAACACGATCCTAACTATAACTATCTACTGGCGACCGCCAGTAGATAATATATATATATATATATATATATATATATATATATATATATATATATATATATATATATATTCACTGAAAAAACCAAAGGTTTCAGGGGCGTTATAGTTAGCTGGACATTTCCCTCGTACAAAACCCTAGAAATTCCCCTGTTATAGTTAGTTCAGCTAACTATAACTCGCGGCCCCGCAATGCACTGCTGATGGCGTCACATATTACATCACTCATGACATGGTCAGTGACATCACTGATGACATCACTGACGACATCTCAAATGACATCACTGATGACATCACTGATGACATCATCCAGAAGGTATGTGTTTCTGTACAGTTTTAATATGTTTATTATATATAGGGAAAGGTCTGTTGAAGAATGAGTGGGTGTACAAGTGTGTGAATGGATGATTTTGTAGGTGCGTAACTGACTCTTTAAGTGAGTCATTAAATGTATCTTACTGCAGACTTTTGACTAAACTGAGTGAATGTCTGTATGTGTCTGTGTGTAGGTGTATAAGTGGCTGCATGGTTTTGTGAATAGCTATATTATTGTCGATATGGGTTATTAATTGGTTGTCTGAGTATCTGTATGGGTGCCTGAGTGTTTGTGTGGGTAGGGTGTGTGTGACTATGCATAGATGTGTGAGTGGGTGATTCTATGGGTGCATGGTTTTAAGAGTGCATCTGTGATGGACTGTATGGTTGGGTGAGTGTATGTATGGGTGTGTTAGGGATTGAATGTATATCTCAGTGGTACATGTGTGACTAACTACATAAGTGAAAGGCAGTATATATGTGTGTAAGAGTATATAAGTGGGTATATGTGAGAGTTTGTGATTGTGAGAGTGGCTGTATGGATGAGTGTGTGCTTGTATCAATGATTCTATTAGAGCGTAAGAATGTGGTACTATTTTTATGAGTAAGTGAACTTAAGTGTGTTTAACTGCATAGGTGAGTAAATTGGACTGTGTTTAATTACTTGCACGACTGACTAGGTGTGTCAGTACCTCAATGGATGATTAGCGGTGTGTGAGTGTCTATATAGATGTATAAATGCATATGATGGTCTTGTACGGAGTGACTGTAAGTATGAGTGACTGTACAGGTGAGTGAGTGGAGGTGTATGTAGACCTAAGAGTTAATGAGTGGGTATGTAGTTATGGAGTATCTATGATTTTCAAAATGGCCGTCTGAAATTTTGAGTCGGTGTATCAAAGGTTATATTAGGGTGTGAGAAGATGCACTAATTTATCACATGGATGATGTCATCAGTGATGTCATCAGTGATGTCATTTGAGATGTCATCAGGGATGTCATCAGTGATGTCACTGACCATGTCATGAGTGATGTAATATGTGACGTCATCAGCAGTGCATTGCGGGGGCACGAGTTATAGTTAGCTGAACTAACTATAACAGGGAAATTTCTAGGGTTTTGTACGAGGGACATGTCCAGCTAACTATAACGCCCCTGAAACCTTTGGTTTTTCAGTGAATTTCTAAGGTTTTTTAAATGCCAATTCCTAACTATAACGCCCCTGAAACCTAGGGTTTTTTCAGTGAATTTCAAAGGTTTTTTAAATGCTAATTCCTATCTATAACTTATCTCTGAAGATATCGTGAAAAGCATTCTTTTTTAAAAGTAGGGTGCACATTAGTTTTGTGGAAAAGCATCTTTGTGATTGGTTAAGAAAAAGCAATTTCAACGTGGAGTACATATCAAAGGATAAACTTTGCTCAGATCAACCACACCTGCTACTTGCATTTGAAAGGCACTGTTCGAACTTAAAACAATCGTCAACTTTTAACCTGCATGTGTCGTTAAATATTCAAGAAAATGTTACAAAAAAAATATCGTTAAGTTTTAAAAAATTGATGAACTTTTAACCTGCACGTGTTGTAGAATGTTCTAGAAAGTGTGTTGATAGAATACGTTGCACTTCTGACTTCTATGTGTTGTTCAATATTAAAAAAACGGTTCATATGGAAAATTAAAAAGAAACCAATAGAGAAGTTTTGAAACCTAAAAGAATCAAGGAACTATTCTAATTTATTCTTTACATGTATTTATGTGTGCAGCAACAAAATTATAGACACAACAGCAGTAGGAAGAGGAAGAAGCAGGGAGTGGGGGAGGGGAGGAGATGGGCAGAATGGCACACATGCACAATTAAGTACAACACACATATAGACTAACAATGGCCAAAATGAAACACACCAACAAGCAGCACAAGTCACACAACCCGCCAACATCACACTACTGAACGAGCATAGAAGTGAAAACCACGCTGCATTCATACAGAATGTGTACAAAGGCCAGTCATTGGTGTTGTGGGATGTCTGCAACCGTGGTCATCATGGATGAGATGCCCAGCATGTGGCACATGGTCGAGTTCACTGTGTGATATGTTGCCAAACCGCTGCACCTCTCTCCCATGAGCCCCCACACTTTTGTACGGTGTGCTGTTGTATCTCGTGCACTTGTACAGCACACCATTGTAATGCCTATTTGCGCATGTCCTGCTACATTCCAACTACAACATCACAGTGCCGTTTGGAGGTGGTGCATGCCAGTTTACAACATCAACTGCTGCGGCTCTTGTAGCAGGCCACACCATAACACAGA
The DNA here is from genome assembly GCF_964204655.1 of Triturus cristatus. Lineage (NCBI taxonomy): Eukaryota > Metazoa > Chordata > Amphibia > Caudata > Salamandridae > Triturus > Triturus cristatus. The sequence goes on from NC_140591.1 coordinate 1,492,507,670, forward strand.
GACACACTTACCGCACTTCCTGTACACGGACATGTCCGAGACACCCCGTACCGGATAGGCACACCCCTGCACTGACCTGTGAACCCCAGACCAGCACACGCCACTTGTGCATGCAGGAGGATGCGTGCGTAGCTACACATCCAGGCTACCTGCCAACGCTGAGGTGACAGCACACTGTGATGTTGCAGGGCTCGTGCCTATCATGCTAAGACAATGACCACAGGGACACACTTACTAAGATGTGGGTTTGGGGGGCATTGGCGGTCCTGGAGTTGTTGAGATGAGTTTTCTGTCCCTCATGGGTATCCCTGTATCATGCTTATTGACCTGTGGGTGTTCTGGTGTGGCTCTTGACTGTGTTCCCTTTCATGGTGCAGGTAGTTGTCCTGCTTAACACCAGCAGAAAGCAGGTGTAAAATCCCTCGTGCTAACGTGTCTTATGGCCGGAATTTGTTTCGCATTGCAATTGGTGTGAAAGTTGTGATGGGATTTTTTTTCATGTGCAGAACAATATGCGAACTGAGCAGTGTATCTCATCAAGATCCAGCACCTGACGCACTATTCCCAATCAATATAAATACAATGAGATTTCTTAATAGATTTTGTGTGTACACTGTAACTGCAGCCAATACCTCAGTGCAATTCAATACAGGATTTTAGTATTTAGAATAAATCGGAAAGGTGCACCTCGTGTCTTTTTGCACGGGAACGGCTACTCTCCATTTCATTATCAGCACTTTAACGGAAGTAAAGTTGAGATAAATCTAACACACTATTCAGAAGTTAGTGCAAACTGCAGATATCACCAGTATTCCAGCGATAAGTCCCCCAAAATTTAACACCATGGTGGACTCCATCAAATAACAGTAATAAGAACAAGAAAGTCACACAGCAGTTAAGAGAAAAACCAAAAATGTTATTAATTGTTTTTTCAAACTTTATTTTTTATAATAATAAATATATAAACGAAAAACTATTTTCAAACTTTATTTTTTTATTAACATATATATGAATAATAAACTAATGAACAAAATGTAACATCAATAATAAAAACAACAAGGCGGAACACTACTGTGGGGACAATGGATGTCGACGACAGACCTGGAAAATAAGAAAGATTGTTAAGAAAAAAACAATATGGTATTCTCAACAAAATACCACAAGAAACAAATCACAGATAAATAAAATGCATACAGCTAACAACATTTTATAAGTTTAACTTACACAAACTGTAAATGTTGCAGCTTTAAAATATTTACAGAATCTGAAGAAAATGGTTTGCAGAAGGCACCACACAAACAACGTTTTTCTTCAGTGGTGAGGACATTTTTGACTTTTTCCAAGGAGCAAACTAAGACCAATGCCACCTTCGTCACTCGCAAGATTTGCCAAAGAGTTCTGTTACGAGGAGATCCTAACACAAAATACTCGTGCGGCACAGCAAGTATGATGAAATACATAAGGACCCTTCATCCAAACAATCTTGCACGAGAAGAGTGCAAACAGATGAGAAACAGTCCTGTTCTGTATCTGTAAAAAATATTCACAAATAAATGTATATTAATAACTTTCACATTTATACTATTCCATTACTGTACAAACACATTTTATATAAAAACTGACTATGAAACTATAGCCCTGAACCACAAGTGTGACGATCATTAAAACACTACATGCATAGTGCATACTACTTTGAAGCAGTTCATGCCCTAAAGCCTACCTCAATAAAACACTACATGCTAACTGACTAAATGATTACAGTAGTATAAGGAGACACACTTGGTGACTCACAGGGTGTTTGCTAGAAGAGTATGAATACTAACTAGGGAATAGAAGGTGTGAAACACAACTGTGTAGGTGATTAGAGGACTGCATCCATACTGCATAGGCATTTAAAGCAGTCCTTGTGCTAAGGCCTGGCTCACTGCATGACTACTTGGGTACTGACTGAATGATTACCGTACAGCAAGGAGAGTGCCTAGGTGAATTTATAAGTGCTAGGCTTTTTGCACAGAGAATAGATTAGTACTTGGTACTGAATGGGTCACTAGAGGAGTGCAAAGGCAGTGACAAGTGCTGGACTGTATGGATACAGACTAGGAAATTGAAAGTGTGAAAGACAAGTGTCTAGGTGGTTAGAAGACTGCATGCATAGTGCATAGGGGTTTGAAGCAGTCCATGTGCTAAGGCCTGGCTCAGTGTATGAATACTTAGGCACTGACTGAATGATTAGAGTACTGCAAAGATAGTATCTTGGTGAATTTATAAGTGTTTGGGGTTTAGCACAGTGAATGGATTAGTACATGGTGCTGAATAGGTCACTAGAGGACTGCAAAGAGAGTTACAGGGTATTTCCTGGAAGTGTATGGATACTGACTAGGGGATTGAAGGTGTGAAAGACAATTGTGTAGGTGGTTAGAGGACTGCATACATAGAGGATAAAGGTTTGAAGCAGTCCATATACTAAGGCCTGGGTCACTGGATGAGTACTTGGGTACTGACTGAATGATGAGAGTGCTGCAAGGAGAGTGCCTGGGTGAATTTATTAGGATTTGGCGCTGTGAATGGATTAGTACATGATGCTGAATGGGTCACTAGAGGAGTGCAACGGCAGTGACAGGGTGTTTGCTGGAAGTGAATGGATACTAACTGGGGAATTGAAGGTGTGAAAGACAAGTATGTAGGTGGTTAGATAACTGCATGCATAGTGGATATGGGTTTGACGTAGTCCATGTGCTAAGAACTGGCTCAGTGCATGAATACTTAGGCAGTGACTGAATCATTAGAGTACTGGAAAGAGAGTGTCTAGGTGAATTTATAAGTGTTTGAGTTTTGGCACAGTCAATGGATTAGTACATGCTGTTGAATGGGTCTCTAGAGGACTGCAAAGGAAGTGACAGGATGTTTCCTGGAAGTGTATATATTCTGACTAGGGAATTGAATGTGTAAAAGACAAGTGTATAGTATGTCAGAACACTTTTATTTGAAGCAATCTATTTGGTACTTAGAAACTGACTAAATAATCAGACTACTTCTAGGACAGTGCTTAGGTAAAACTTTTAAATTTTCAGTTCTGCCACAGTGAACAGAATAGTACATGGTACTGCACCTTAGTGTCAAACCCTGACTCATTTTATCAATGCATAAGCAAAGACTAGCTTCTAATGCTACTAAAACTTGACAACATGAGAGGTTTTAAATGAGTTATCTGTCAGCAAATACACGATGTTACCAAATGCTTCTCTCACAGTGATTCTCAAATGCACACAGACTCACAGTGTAATTCTAGACAACAACCGCTATACCTAGGAGTTTAACAAAAATCATTCACTACTGTGGAAGTGGTAAGCGAACTGCACACAATCTTCATATTTCATGACTGCACTTTTGTGTCAATGCCTGACTCATATAATGAAAGCATAAACCATAACTGTCTTCTAATGCTACTAAAACTAGACAACATGACAGGTTTTAAAACAGTTATCTGTCAGCAAATACACAATGTTACCAAATACTTCTCTTACAATCCTTACCCAAATGCACACAGACTCACAGTGTGATTTTAGACAAGCAACACTATCCTAGGAGTTTACCAAAACTCATTCACTAGTCTGGAAGAGTTAATGGTACTGCACACAATCTACATATTTAAGTACAGCACATCAGTGTCAAAGCATGACTCATTTAATCAACATATAAGCAAAGACTGGATTCTAATGCTACTAAAACTTCTCAACATGACAGATTTTAAAACAGTTATCTGTCAGCAAATGCATGATGTTACCAAATGATTTTCTCACAGTGATCCCAAATACACACTAACTCACAGTATGATTCTAGACAAGCATCACTATCCCTATGAGCTTACCAAAACTCATTCACTACAGTGCAAGTGGTAAGGGAACTGCACACAATCTACATATTTCACAACTGCAATTTAATGTCAATGCCTGGCTCATTTAATGAAAGCATAACCCATAACTGTCTTCTAATGCTACTAAAACTTGACAACATGACATGTTTTACAACACTTATCTGTCAGCAAATACACAATGTTACCAAACACTTCTCTCACAGTGGTTCCCAAATACACACAGACTCACAGTGTGATTCTAGACAAACAACACTATCCCTAGCAGCTTACCAAAACACATTCACTACAGTTGAAGTGGTAAGGGAACTGCACACAATCTACATATTTCACGACTGCACTTTAGTGTCGATGCCTGACTCATTTAATCAACGCATAAGCAATGACTGGCTTCTAATGCTACTAAAACTTGACAACATGACAGGTTTTAAAACAGTTTTCTCTCAGCAAATACACGATGTTACCAAACGCTTCTCTCACAGTGGTTCCCAAATGCACAAAGACTCACAGTGTGATTCTAGACAAGCACCAGTATTCCTAGGAGTTTACCAAAACTCATTCACTACACTGGAAGTGATAAGGGAACTGCACACAATCTACATCTTTCACGACTGCACTTTAGTGTCAATGCCTGACTCATTTAATCAACACATAATCAACGCATAAGCAATGACTGGCTTCTAATGCTACTAAAACTTGACAACATGACAAGTTTTAAAACAGTTTTCTGTCAGCAAATACACAATGTTACCAAACGCTTCTTTCACAGTGGTTCCCAAATGCACAAAGACTCACAGTGTGATTCTAGACAAGCACCAGTATCCCTAGGAGTTTGCCAAAACTTATTCACAACACTGGAAGTGATAAGGGAACTGCACACAATCTACATATTTCACGACTGCTCTTTAGTGTCAATGCCTGACTCATTTAATCAACACATAAGCAAAGACTGGCTTCTAATGCTACATACAAGGCCTATCCACTCTTTCTCAGGCCGTTGCCATTGAACATTGGCTCTCCTCAAGCTGTGATTCCATTGCCCTGCTGAAGCGGGTGACTTCAAAGCGGGAGAAGGATGCCAACTTGTGGTTTAACGAGGATGTTAAGACTATCAAACTAGCGGTACGCCGAGCCGAGCGTGCCTGGAGGAGGAATTATTCTCCCTTACTCATATCTCAGTTCACCACTCTCCTGGCTCAATATAAGAAGGCCATTTTGGCTGCAAAAACGGCCTACTTTTCCTCAAAAATCCTTGCAGCTGAGAATCAACCGAGGGAAATTTTCTCGATTGTTCACAATTTGGCATTCTCCGATAGGACATCTCTCAAGCCCTCCCCTTCCCAGGACCTTTGTCACTCTTTAAATAATTTCTTTATCGAGAAGATTGCTATTATTAAAGCCAACATTCCCTCACCCCCCCCGACTTTTGTTGACCCTCAGTGTCCTCCATCTAATGGACAACTCGATGCCTTTCCCCCCCTGACTAAGGAATCCTTGACCTCGATAATTCCCCTTGTTAAATCCGGCTCCCCATTGGACACTTGTCCTAAGCACATCCTTTGCCACATTTATACAACTTGTCCAGATCCCCCTCTTCACTTCCTTAACAGTTCCCTTTCCCAGGGGGTTGTAGCCAATCCACTGAAAACAGCTGTTATTGTTCCCATCTTAAAGAAGCCTGGCGCAGACCCTTCGGTCCCCACCAATTACCGCCCTATCTCCCTCCTACCATTTTTGGCTAAGGTGCTCGAACGCCATGTTACCTGGTCTTTGAGCACTTTCGTGGAGGAGTATGGGGTCTTGGCTCCTGGCGAGGCCGGCTTCCGCCCCGCACACTCTACGGATTCCGTAGTACTCTCGGTCCTTGACAACCTCAGGGAGGGAATGGATACCAACCAGCCCCAGGCTTTGGTTCTCCTCGATCTCTCAGCCGCCTTTGACACGGTTGACCATACCATCTTACTTTCCCGTGTCGGGGCGGCGGGGATCGGGGGTACCGCTCTGGTATAGTTATCCTCCTTCCTGAGTGACCGCACCCAGGCTGTTCGCCTGGGTGACTTTTCTGCGGACTTCCGGAAAGTTCAGTGCGGGGTTCCCCAAGGTTCCTCCCTTTCACCTCTTTTGTTTAACCTTTATATTGCCCCCCTTATTTTTTCATTGCAGCAAATGGAGGTCAGCGTATACAATTATGCGGATGACCTCCAACTTGTTTTCAATCTGTCTTCTTCCTCTGCTTCCATCTCAAATTTCCAGTCTATTATGATTTTTATCCAGGACTGGATGAACTACAACCACTTGAAACTTAACCCGGATAAGACAGAGCTGGTGTTGACGGGCGGTTGCTCCAGTCCCTGGTCTTCGCTTTTTTGGCCCCCTTCCCTAGGTTCTCCCCTGGTCCCTTCTACCTCAGTTAAAACTTTAGGTATCAAACTTAATTCTCAGCTCACTCTTCACTCCCAGGTTAGTTCAGTGGTGTCCTCTTCTTTCCTGTCACTACGCACCATCCGCAAGGTATCCTGCTTTTTTTCCTTCGATGCCTTGAAATTGATCATCTTGGCGATGGTTATTTTACGCCTGGATTATGGCAACGCCCTATATGCAGGTATGCCTGCATATAGCTTAAGGCGTTTGCAGCTGATCCAGAACCAGGCGGCACGGTTGGTGTTCAATCTTCCAAAATCCTACCACGTAACCCCCCTTCTCAAATCCTTACACTGGCTCCCTGTCCGTGAACGCGTCCAGTTTAAGCTTGCTTCTATCATCTTTCAAGCACGACTGGGAGCGGCTCCGGCCTTTATAACATCTGAGATCGTTCCCTATGTTCCAACTAGGGAACTACGCTCATCCACGCAATCCCTGTTGTCAGTCTCCCGTTTCCGGAGGAAGAAATGGGGAGGATCAAAGTTTGCGACCCTTGCCCCAATCCTATGGAATTCCCTGCCTTTGGAGCTTAGATCTCTAACTCTTTACCCTCAATTCCGGAAAAAACTTAAAGCCTATTTATTAGCTAAATCTTTTAATTAGATCACTTGTTGTTTTTGTCTCTTTCCTATTATGTTTTGTTACTCCTACTCTGGGGATCTGTCTGTTGCAGCGCCATGAAACCGCTGGTGATAGTGCGCTATATAAATATTTTTAAACTCAAACTCAAACTAAAACTTGACAACCTGACTGGTTTTAAAACACTTATCTGTCAGCAAATACACGATATTACCAAATGCTTCTCTCACAGTGGTTCCCAAATGCACACAGACTCACTGTGTGATTCTAGACAAACAACACAATCCCTTGCACCATACGAAAACACATTTCTTTATCTAGAAACAGTACTACATTTTAGTATAGAAGCATAACATAACTCATTTCACAATGACTGGTTTCTAATTCTACCAAAATATAAAAACTGCACAGTTATCTCTCTACAAACACATGAAAAACACAAATGCCAATCACAGAATGGTTTCTACATGCACACACATTGTGGAGAAAAAAAGTACTCCCTACACTTTAGCAGGAAAAATACATTAGTCTGATTAAAATCAAAATAGTCCACATACATCCCCTCACACTTAAATAACACATCTTTCAAGTTCTTTTGTAGATTAAGGAGTATATCAATCACTCCTCATATTTTCTTTAACAGAATCTCTGCACTGTGCACCTCTCAGCAAAAGCAAAGAATGGAAAAGTTTCCCTTTCATTTTCCACACATATACATGTAAACATCAAATCACAAACCTTCGCACATAAACTCAAAAGCAAACACACATTTCTATTGGTTAAACATTTCAACCCTTTCCAACTGAAATACATTTCAACCCTTCCCCCAATCTGCCTTCTGCCTGTTACCATAGAAACAGGTCATGGAACACTGCACTGAGCTCACAGGTCACAAGTTCAGCACACAATGTTCCTACACAAGACAGGAAGTGTGCTTGACTTTTCAACATATCAGCTTATCATATATAATGTTCCTTACAATCTGTTTTTGTTAACCAATAACAATCATACCTTTAAAACACAAAAATATACACCCTACCTTTCAGTGTAGAAAGTTGTTATACAACCAATGATTTCTTGTCGCTTTTCAAAAAACTTTGCCGTCGATCCGCGCACCCACCGCGAGAGAATCCGTGCATCCAACGCGATAGGATGCGCGCACCATGCGCGCATTTCGCCGTTTTTTTTTTTTTTTAAACGGGGGCCCCAGGGTGTCCTTCTGGGACCCCCTAAGCACCTCTAAAGGGTCAGAGTATTCCCACTCTGCCCCCTTTATATGTTTTACGCATTTATTCCCTTTGCTTCTTCAGCCTCGCTTCTACCGAGGCAGAAAATGGCCGCCAACAGTTCCTGGTTTCAAATGTAGAGAGACGCTCGACAGCCAATTAGCATTCAGCGTGCGATCGGGAGGGTGCGCGCTCGGTTCGGGGAGGGTTCGCATACAGTGCGGGTACGGTCCGCGGGTTCCTCCGCGGCTATAGATATCACTAACTTTTTTACCCTAATTTTCTCAGAAACTACTGAACAGATTCACACCAAATATGCAAAAGGCACTAGTCCGAACTGAGGACTACCTCTTTGCCAAATTTGGTGTCATTCCGTTCAGCGGTTCGGGTTGTAGCTGCGACAACCGATCCTATGGGAAATTGCATGGGGAAAACGCGTATTGGGCCCCCCTTTTTTCTTGGCCCCCGCTTGACGAATCACCACGAAACTTTCAGGGTAGGAGCGGAGCGGAGCTGGCCAAAAGATTGGAGAATTTCGCGAAGATTTGTCAATCGGCCCCAAAGAAATTCTCAATAGAATGTTGCGTATTTCCTATGGAAAATAGGTCCTAACAATAACTATCTACTGGCGACCGCCAGTAGATAATATAGATATATATATATATATATATATATATATTATCTACTGGCGGTCGCCAGTAGATAGTTATAGTTAGGACCCTGTTTCCATAGGAAATCCGCAACATTCTATTTGGAATAACTTTGGCGCCGGTCGATGAATCCTCGCGAAATTTTCAAAATAGGTGGGGCGCTACGCTCCGCTCCTACCCTGAAAGTCTCGGGGGGATTCGTCAAGCGGGGGCTGAGAAAAAAGGGGGGTCCCAAAACGCGTTTTTCCCATGCATTTTTCCATAGGACCTTTAGACACAGCTACAGCCCGAACGGCTGAACAGAGTTACTTGAAATTTGGCAGAGAGGTAGTCCTCAGGTCAAGGAAGTGCCTTTTGTAGGTCTGGTGTAAATCTGTTCAGTAGTTCCTGAGAAAATAGCATTTAAATCAATATATATATGTGGGCGGAGCCTAACCACACATCTCATCCTGAGATCTGATTGGCTGTCAGCACTTCATCCAAGAAGTGTTGGCAGCCATCTTGGGACCAATATACATGATAGCACCTCATTAAAAAGCATTGCAGTTAATAGAAGATTTTAAGACTTTAGTTACATTATAAATCATTTGTTGATGGTACCATACTCATTTTAGGAATTGTGGTATGTTCTAAGGTGATTTCACCATGTGAAAAAGCCTTCTGCTGGGATATCATGATTGAGAGAAAAATATTTTCTCATGCTTTTACCACAGAGGTTTGGAAGGTGATCTATAAGCTAAACTGAGAGCTTATTTTCTGTAAATTCACATTATCTTTCTCAGTCATGTGAGAATGAAGTCTGACATTCTCAGTAAAACATGTACATCCAACAAGGGCAGAGACTGTCAGTTGATTCCTTTGTGTTCTACTGCAGCTTTCCAGAGTGTTCCAAAGAACTACTAGAGCGCTAACCGTCCTACTTATGATAAATGTATGGCACACCTGAAGCCATCTTGCTTGGATGAAAGTGGTAACTCTTAAAACATTTAATTTAAAAAGGAACAAAATGAGGTGGTTCATTTTTCCATAAAAAGTATGATTAGTGCTGCATAAAGAAAAATTAGGGCACATTTTGAGTGACTTCTCAAATCCTGGCATGCAGACTGAAACATGCACTTTCAATACCAGCAGCAGTTTTCCCTGGTGAGCAGTAGCTTTACTACAGTGATCTAATGAGCAAAAAGAGTGCTAACATTCTGATTTTATGGCAAATGTGTGACACATTTGAATGCCTTCTTGATGGAATCAAAGTAAAAAACTGAAAGTATTTCCTACTGAGGAGACTGCAGTAAATGAGGAAATTAGGAAACTTCATAACAAATAAGTCTCCCAAGATGGCCACCAGAGACAAAAGAGCCCAAATGTAGCCCAAATATCACCCAGATGTAGCCCAAGTATAGCCCAATGACAGAATGTCCAAGAATGTTCTTAAAAACAACTAGAGCACTTACTGTCTTCATTATGACAAAAGTATGGCACACCTGAAGCCATCTTGATTGGAATAAACTGGTAACACTTAAAACATTTAATTTAAAAAGGAACACAATGAGGGGGTTCATTTTGCCATAGAAATTATGATTAATGCTGAAGAAAGAAAATGAGGGCACATTTTGAGTGACTTCTCAAATCCTCTTCTATTTCATTAAAAAATTCTGACATGCAGACTGAAACATGCACTTTTAATACCAGGAGCAGACTTCCATGGTGAGCAGTAGTTTTACTACAGTGATCTAATGAGCAACTAGAGTGCTAACATTCAGAATTCATGGCAAATGTGTGACATATCTGAATACCTTCATGATGGAATCAAAGTAAAAAACTGAAAGCATTTCCGACTGAGGAGACTGCAGTACATGAGGAAATTAGGAAACTTCATAACAAATAAATCTCCCAAGATGGCCACCGGAGACAAAAGAGCCCAAATGTAGCCCAAAATCACCCAGATATAGCCCAAATATAGCCCAATGACAGAAGTGTGCAAAACACTTATTATTTTGTGTTTTTGCAGTGTTATATAGTGCAGACTTGTCAGGTATTGGAGTGCTTTACATGAGCATTGGTTACATCACACAAGAACAAATTCATTTTGGTTGTAGACATGGGGAGACTAAGTGATTTGACCAGAATCACAGAATGTCGAGCTGAAGCAGAAACTTCAACCTGGTTCCCCAGTTGCAAAGTCTGCAGTTCTGGAAGTAACACCACATCCTCTCCCCTAAGTGCAACATTTAATCAAGTTGTCAACTAGATAAAAAAACATAAAGATAACAAATAATTTAAAAGTGCTTTGTCGCTATTTGAAAACTCAGAAAATATGTCCTTATTTTAGTCTTTTAGAGCACTAACCATAATTTTGATGCCAATAAGACCCTCTCATATATGTAATTTCTAAAGGAATGCTCTAGGTATTACAGTTTTGATTACATCAAGATGATGTCAGGCGCTCCACACTTTTGTAATAAATATAGAATGTTAGCAATCTAGTTGTTCATTAGGATACTGTTGAGAGGCAGAGGCCAGGGGCACGGACTCTGAAAATTGAAGGCAGGTAGGAGGGTGCAAAGGCAACAATTTAACCACACTGAGCAGGCAGGAAGGGCCGTGGAAGCACAACAGACTATGGAGGGCAGTGGAAAGGGGGGCAGGGGCAACAAACCAACAATACAGGACTTGCAAGAGAGGCTGTTGGAGGGAAGATCTATTACGGGTCAAGGAAGCTAGGGGCGGTCCCCAGAGCCCCGGGAGCCACCACAGAACTGAGCAGGAGAGTGAGTCAGGGACAAAAGGGGCACCTTAATTTGAGCCGGGGTGCCTAGGAACGCTTGCTCCAAAAATGAAGAAAACAGACATATGAGACATGGAATTGGAGGCAGAATACAATGGCAGTTTAATGAGAAGATGCAACTTCAAAGAAACCGCAGAATAGAGACCTAAAGTACAAAATACAGAATCCAGATAATCATACAGCTGTCATGATATTCTCTGTATCTCAATTAATGGACTGACAGAGAGAGAGAGAAAACACATCTATAAATGCATCATGAGAAACAAGTTACACCAAGGAAAATGTTACCTAGGGACACTCACATTTACTCTTAGAGCAAGCATTCCTGCAATTACAATACAACATCTTTTAAATGCAAAAGTAAAGAGAACAATGGTTAAACATAACATGACATTTCATATAGGTAAAATAGAATAAGATACTTCAAGCAAAGCCGAGCAAGACATTTTAAGCAAAGGAAGACAAGAGCTCCCAGTTCTTGGGGAAAACCTGCACAGCCTGTTAACCTACATACAGCCGGCGAGGTTGTCCGTCGATATCTGTGGGTGCTCCCTTTTTATATCATTTTGTGGGCTCCTTTGCACGCTACATCTACCTACGTATGCTACCCAAAAGCTTCGTCTGCAGATTTTACCAGACATTTCGTCATTTACCCACTTAATGCTGACAATGGACTGGGTGAAAAGGTCAGTCTCTCAGGCCAATCGCTTATCGTAAGTTCCATAGAGCAAGCAGAAAATAATGGGTATTGTACAGGAATTCAATATATTCATGTATAAAATCTCCTCAGTTCTCCTAACTTGACGCTCTGCGGTTGCCACTTCCTTAAAAGCGGGAAACCTGCCCAGGAAGCAAGTACCAGTCCAGGATGCAGCCTACTGTATGTCGACAGCTTCAGGGGGATGTTGAACTTTGATACCGAGCACGGAGCACTCGGGTAGGGTGGGGGCTACTAGTTTGGAGCAGAAGGCCTCGCAGACCTGCCTTCAGACTGCTATACACTAAAATTGCAGAGCTATGGTCAATTTAACAAAGAGGCCTACATATTGAACAGAAGGGCCTACACAGGGGTTTTATGCTGGCTGAGTGGTAAGGATGTCTCAGGATAATTATATAGCAACACAGGACCCGCTGGTCAATTTAATACGGTATACAAATGCGGCTGGCAGGGCAAGGACAAGGGTCTCATACTTCAGGTGTGGACAGAACGGGCCAGGGGCCCCCTGTGATACAAAATCTACCCTCCTTCAAGGCTGTGGCAATGTAATAGACCATTGTGGGCAGAAGGAAGAGGCAATGGTAGTACAACCATACATGCCAACAGACCCGATTCAGCCAGGAAACGTCCAATGTTTTTAAGCTCAAATGGGCTTTATTTGATCTGTCTCCTGTCTACAATATCCTCTTTTTCAATGTAACTCAAAGGGGAAAATCAATACCCCAGTTTTTTTTCAAAATCTCCCTCTTACCAAGTTCAAAATGTTCGCAAGTATGGTACATTGGATCATGGAAGGAAATGGGATAGGGACATGGACTTGGATAACAGAGGACAGGAGAGACATGGAGAGGTGCACCAAACTGACCCTGCAGGGCAGGCATCAGGGTTTGCAGCAGCACAATACACCACACAGGGCATGCAGGACGGGAGTGCAGCACAACAATCCATAGAAAGCAAGAGGGAGGGGACAGGACCATGCACATGGACAACAGAGAACAGAGGGGCAAGAGGCAATGGTAGCTAGCTGACCATAATGGACAGACAGGAGAGAAGGCTGCAGCATAACAGACCATAAAGGGCAGGAGGGACGGATCAGGGGCATTACAATGGAACAGACAAGCCAGGAGGGAGGGAGTAGGGGTCTGCACATGTAAACAGAGGGCTGGGGGCAAGGGGGCAGGGCAGGAGCAGCAAGATGGCCATGGAGGTCAGGCAGGATGGGCACTAGAAGCAAGACACAACATGAAGAGCAACAGTGAGACTGTGATGGCATACACACAGACCATGGAGGGAAGGTGGGAGGGGGTCAGGGGCAGCTAACTGACCACACAGGGAAGGTGGGAGGGGCCATGGCAGCAAAGATGACCATGCATGGCAAGTGGGAGGGTTAGTGGCAGCACAATGGCTATGATGGGCAAGAAGGAGGGTGCAGGGGCATGCACAAAGGACGATGGAGGATAGAAGGGAGGGTCAGGACCTGTGCACAGACAAGAAAGTTCAGGGGAAGGGGCCTCACAACAGACCACACGGGGCAGGCAGGAGGAGCAGTTGCAGCACAACAGACCAGGGAGGGCAGAAGGGTGTGGCAGTACAATGGACCATGTAGGACAGGAGGAAGAGGATAGAGGCATGGCATGTGGACAGGCAGGGTGGAGGTGGCAGGGACAGGTTACAGTCATCTGACAATGCTAGGCAGGTGGGAGGGGAGTGGCAGCTCAACAGAACACTCAGAGTAGATAGGAGTGGCAGGTCCATGGGACATGGTGGGCAAAAAGGATGGAGCAGGGGCATGCACAAAGACATCGGAGGGCAGGGGGAAGGAGAATAGGGGCAGCAAGCTAAGCACAGAGTTTAAGCAGGAGGTCAATGATGGGGCATAGAATTGGGCAATGGAGGGCAGGAGGAGTGGACTGGTACATCATACTAAATTGAGGGCAGTGGCAGCACATCAGACCATGCATGGCAGGAGGGAGGAGGCTAGTCCATGGATTCACACAACAGAGGATAGGGAGGAGGGGGATGGGGCAGCAAGCTAACTGTTCAGAGAAGGCGGGTATTAGAAACTTTATTGTTTTTAAAACATTTTGTCTGTGCAAACTACTTAAAATATGAACAAGTATGCAGCATAATCTCACTTTTATTCAGGAAGAAGAAGACGTTAGTGACTGTGACTCCGGGCTCACTTGGCAAAAACACCCCCTGACCCTCCACCCCCTATCGCAAAATGTAATGCCCGTGAAAAGGGTAGGTGAACACAGTGTTATATAGAACATAGTCCTGAGAGCACGATTGAAAATGAAAACTAGATATAGTGTATGGTATAAACTATGCACCAAAAAGTGTGATATAAGATGAACCAGGCGTGAAATATAATATGCAATACATTGTGCGCAATGACAGATTCATTGGAGAGCGCGAGATAGCACAGGCACTAGCGTGTGCTATGCGATATGCGCCTTGGAGTGTAATATGCACAGGGCAGTGTTGTGTAACCTAACTAGTCTCTAAAGTTGTAATATAAAATATGTGCTGGGGAGTGTAACGTTGCATATGCACTGTGACAAAGATATGGATCCCAAATTGTAATATGTATGGCATAGCACTGTGCGTTATAACATAGGCATCGAGGAAGGCACGTTAGATGGGGCAATATAACCCGTGCGAAGACAAGTGTGGCATGACATTTTCACGGGGTGGTGTTACAGTGCACATGGGCTAGAGAGTGTCATAGCATATGCACTAGCTAGTGGAATACAATACAGAGGTGTGTGGCACTCGGCAGGCAATGGTGGGTGTAACACAGCATTGGGCTCTGTCAGGAGCGCGCTGTGACTCGCAAGTGATGTTCGTCCCCTTTCCAGAGAGTAAAATAAAAAGTATTACACATCCGGCAGTGGATGTGTGTTTTATTAACTGTGAGGGGGGTTTCTTGCATAGTTTTGGTCGAATTTTTGTCGAATCCCCTTTGAATGGCTTGGTGTGCATGTGTATTAAATGTGCCCGTCAATAGCTACCCATGTTTGTATAAATAAACGACAAGGGTGTCTACCGGGATTAGGCACGGTAGAGCATCAGACATGTCAGAGCTTCACTAGTGGTGTAAATACATTCCACGTGGATTAATTGCATGCATAGTCGCCTTTTAATGAATATCACGCAAATCGTCATGGTGATAGGTACGTACGGTTTGTCCAGCATGTCCTAGGTGTGTCTATAAATATATATTTTTTAAAAATAATAAAAAACAGTGGCCGGCCCTGGGGATTGGGGTCAAAAAAATATAATTAGGAGACAGGCCCTGGGGGATGGGGTCATCAGGGCCAATAAATTAGAATAAGAAGGGGAACCACACAGCCCCCCTTCTTAAAAAAATAAAATAAATAAAAGACTGGCATCGTGCCGGAGGCCATGCCCCCTCCATGCAGCACTCTGCAAACGCGCCCCCAACAGGCATCTCCAGTATGCGCCAGGGAGCTGCGCTGCAGACAGGTGTTCTGAGGCCAAGCCCCTTTTTACACCTCTCTGCAACGCAGCTCTGTGGCGCTTACTGGAGGTACCTAGTGGTCTAGTGTGACCCTAGGGACCCTTAGGATTCAAGGGGACTTAATCTCTCAACTTAGAACAGCCACAGGGCGCGTTTACACAGTGGTGAAGGGAAGGGACGGGGCCTGAGGTGACGTGTGCAAACACGCACCATGGCACGTTTTAAATTGGGGATATAATTTCCCTTCAATACTGAGGGCCCCTGGGGGCTAACTAGCCCACCAAGTGCTTCCAGTAAGCGCCACTGAGCTGCATTGCAGAGAGGTGGTCCAGGCCGTGCCACTTTTTACACCTCTCTGCAACGCAGCTCTGTGGCACTTACTGGAGGTACCTAGTGGGCTAGTTGGACCCTAGGGACCCTCAGGACTCAAATGAACTTAATCTCCCAACTAAAAACGGACACAGGGCGTGTTTACACAATGGTGAAAGGAGGGGACGGGGCCTGAGTTAACGTGTGCAAAAACGCCCTGTGGCCTGTTTTAAGAGGTAGTTTTAATCCCCATGCCCTATTATATACTAGGGGCTTATAGAGGAGGTAAGGCTAATCACAGGGGGACCCCAACGCATAATGTTCCCTAGTGTATGTAGGTGTTTTCACTGTATTCTAAGTGTCTTTTAACATAGCACTGGCTCTAGGACTGGTTAGTCAGACTCAGTTACCACCAGTATCCGTCTGAAAAAGTTGAGGGTACAGGATGATTTTGCAACAAGGCTTCTTTCTGCTCTTCTTTTTGTTCTTTCTGCACGTTATCCTTCTTCCTGCACTTATCTTCGTATTTGAGGACTTCTGTTGCTTCTTTCTGCACTTCTTTTGTTTCTTTCTGGGCATTTTTTCTTCTTTCTTCACATGTCCTATCTCTGTAGGCTTAGTTAAAAATTAGCATTTAAAAAACCTTTGAAATTAACAGAAAAAACCATAGGTTTCAGGCACGTTATAGTTAGGAATTAGCATTTAAAAAACCTCAGAAATTCACTGCAAAAACCATAGGTTTCAGGGGTGTTATAGTTAGCTGGACTTTTCACTTGTACAAAACCATTGAAATTCCCCCGTTATAGTTAGTTCAGCTAACTATAACTCGCGCGCCCGCAATGCACTGCTGATGACGTCACATATTACATCACTCATGACATGGTCAGTGACATCACTCATGACATCACTGATGACATCTCAAATGACATCACTGATGACATCACTGATGACATCATCCTTGTGATAGAGTGGCAGACCTCCTCTCACCCTAATATAACCTTCGATACACACATTCAAAAATATAGACTAAAATTTTCAAAACAATGGACATACCAATACCAGTTACAACAACCTCTTCAGTAATTCTAAGATCCACATACACATCCACTCATTCACCAACAGTCCAATACAGTCACTCATACATGTACTCACTCATCATATGTACTCATACACCTATACATCCTGTTACACAATGCCACTCATCCATAGTTACTCACACACATAGTCACTCATGCTAATAAAGAATCAAACATACATTTACTTGCATATACAGTTATACACACACCACCACACTTACTTCTACGGAAACTTACACATACTTAGTCTTTTAAACAATCACTTATAGAAACACATACTTATTCATACAGGAACTCTTTCAATCTCTCACTCTCACATATACTCACATATATACACCAATAGTCACATATACTAGTTTAAAACATATGTAGTTACTCATAAAGACACTATTGAGACAGTCATTCACTCACTAACACACCCATACACACACTCATCCACCCATACAGTCCTGCACACATACTGTGTTCAACACATACAAACAGTGAGTCACTCATTCATGCACCTATGCACTACGTAATACCCCCACCGAACCATGCAGACACTCAGACTGATACTCAAAAAACCAACTAATAACCTATATAGACACCCATGTAGCTACTCACCAACCCATGCAGCCACTTATACACAAAGTGAGAGACTGATACAGATATTTACATATTTAAACATTACTCACTAAGCCATGTATTCACTATGATACACTTAATCAGTCAGTTACACAATCAATTTTTCAAAAACAAATCATCCATTTAGACACTTATATACCCATTTATTCTTCCATCGACCTTGAGATATACATATATAAAACATATTTAATTTTCAGAATAACACACATTCACTGGATGATGTCATCAGTGATGTCATCAGTGATGTCATTTGAGATGTCATCAGTGATGTCATGAGTGATGTCACTGACCATGTCATGAGTGATGTAATATGTGACGTCATCAGCAGTGCATTGCGGGCGCGCGAGTTATAGTTAGCTGAACTAACTATAACGGGGGAATTTCAATGGTTTTGTACAAGTGAAAAGTCCAGCTAACTATAACACCCCTGAAACCTATGGTTTTTGCAGTGAATATATATATATATATATATATATATATATATATATATATATATAATGAGCAGGAACATATAATTACTGTATTTTATATTTATATCTCGCTCTATGTGTATGTGAGATACATAAACACACACACACATATATATATATATTTAACACTCTATTCAATATGATATAATATAAAGATAGAGCATCTATGCTTCACTCGCATATATGGATTAGGTCTGACTTTCAAACCGCCATGTTGAATACAGATTGTTGCAATTGTAATTTTTTCCTACCCCTTCATCTTTAGGCTATCATGTAACTTAATGGCTATCATGTAAATAATGACTATGGCTGCCACATCTCATTATTATGCAATATGAGTTAATCAAATTTTTAAAAACATTTTGAGCACGTAAGCACTTTAGCACTGTTCGCATTATAGGCACTTTTGCACTTTGAAGAGCGCTGTTCTCGTTTTTTCGACTATTACTCTCTAGCCATTACTTTATACAATTACGCTATTGGAACAGCCTGCAGATGATGATTTTGAATATAGCCATGTAGTCTATATGTACATAGGTACATATCATTGTTATATAGAAGGCCCATTTTAGCCAATCCACATAGCAGTATTTGCACACTTATAATATGAAGGTTTGAAAATAACTGGGTATTTGTACCTGTTATACTATTCTATTTTAGTGTGCATTGCATTAACTGCACTAGAGTATAGCGTTGTTTGCACATGTATATAGTGACATCATGTACGTTATTGGGTATTTGAACCCGTTTTTATCCTATTTAATGCTGTTTTTGCACATCATTGGCTGTTTTGCACATATGCGTTTTGTTGCACATAAGCAGTGGTTGTTACCATATTAGGCTTGTGTGTGATCAATATAATCTATTTTGAACATAATATGCGTACTTGATGAAATTTACATTGTGCCCTGTATGCTATAGGTCTACCTTTTTTTTAAAAAGAACATTATTTGCTGAATGATCAAAAGTAGATGTTTCGATGTTAGAGCATTATGCATTAGACTTATGTGCATACCAGTAATTTGATTAAGACCATATTTGCATCTACCAACTATTGTGAAAGCGTTATATACAGGCGTTCTCACATTATGGATTAACTGAAAAGTTTTGTAAATTAATGTACTGGTTGTTACCATATTGTGGTTTTAGAGAAAACAATATAGACTAAGTATTGTTTCTATGTTTATGAAAATGTCGATCCACGTCACGTACCAACGCCATTACTGTGCCTTTAAATATTGTTTTAGCCTCCCCGTGAGTTAAGTGAGCAAGGACACAGCCCAGTGTCCGAAACGCGTCTTGAGGCAGCACCGTTTGTACACATTATGTTGAATTAATTAACTATTCTGGCAACAGCAGATTGAAGCGTCCGTGGTCCTGTTTGTGCGACGATGCATTAGGGAGAAGCGGTGTGGATATATATATATATATATATATATATATTTATATTACCTACTGGGGGTCGCCAGTAGGCAGTTATAGTTAGGACCTATTATCCATAGGAAATCCGCAACATTCTATTTGGAATAACTTTTGCGCCGGTTGAAGAATCTTCGCCAAATTTTCAAAACTCGTGGCCCGCTCTGGTCTGCTCCTACCCTGAAAGTCTCGGGGTGATTCGTCAAGCTGGGGCCGAGAAAAAAGGGGGTCCCAAAACGTGTTTTCCCCATGCAATTTTCCATAGGGACCGTTAGTCGCAGCAACAGCCCGAACTGCTGACGGAAGTACACCAAATTTGGCAGAAAGGTAGACCTTGGTTGAGAATTGTGCCTTTTGCTTAAATGGTGTAAATCCGTTCAGTAGAACATCAAAATCAAAATCACATATATATCTATGGCCGCGCTGGATCTGCGCACCCTGAGCGCACCCTGAGTGCATCCTCCTGATCACGAGCTGCATGCTAATTGCCAAACCAGGAAGTGTTGGCAGCCATTTTGTGCCTCTGTAGAAGCGAGGCTGAAGAAATCAGTGGAACTAGCATGTACAACTCATAAAGGGGGCAGGGTAGAAATACCCTGACCCTCTAGATCTGCTTAGGGGGTCCCAGAGGGACACCCAGGGCCGTACATTTGTTTTTTTTTAACGGCATAATGCGCGCAGGGTGAGTGGATCCTGCCGGAAAAAAAAAAAAAGAAAACGAAGCGCGGGCTTTAATAATTAATCCCGGGGGCAAAAGTTTAAAATTTTATATGGGGTCCAGAGGGACTCCGCAGCCCCGGGGACTGCCACCCCCCGGAGCTACAACATAAATGGGGTTCTTAACCACCACCCCCCCAGCAAAATAGATGGGTGGGGGGGCTCAAAGGCCCCCCCAGTCCCAGGGAGCGCTACCCCCTGGGGCTTTCTCAAAAATGGTTGGTGGTCTCAAAGGCCCCCCCATGCCCCGGGACCACCACCTCCCGGGGCTTTGTATGTTGTGGAGGGGGCTGCATGGCCCCCCTGGAGCCCTCCTGGGCCCTGGGGACCTCCACCCCCCAGGGCTGGCTCCTGCAGTGTCCCAGGGTGCCCACCACTGGGACACTGCTGTTTGCTATGGCAGGGCGAGAGCCAAGGCTCCCGCCCTGTCATAGCAAACTTGGTTTGGATTTTGAAAGAGAGAGCAGGGAAACCTGCTCTCTCTTTCAAAATCCAAACCATTTTGATTTTCCACATGGGGAGCTGCATGTTTGCAGCTCCCCATGTGGTAAAACAATGCCAGCTCCCGAAGGACGCGGGGAGCCGGCTGGGACCGTGGTGGCATTGGGGCTCCCCCCATGGTCCCCAATGCTATATATGAGCCCGGGGGATGGGGTCACCAGGGAGAATAGAAATTAGTCATGCATCCAGCGCGGCGCTCAGCGCGGCCCCCTGGTGTGCACACGTCGGGTGCACAATTCCTAACCTGTAGGGTGCGTGACTCCAGCGCGTTAGGAGTGCGACTCCAAGCAAAAACAAAAAAAATATTTTTCAGATATACATCAAGCTTATGTGTTTAGATCTTGGGTGGCTCTAAAAAGAGCCGTTGTGTTTATGGACAGATTTTGGTACCTACAAGTAAGTACCGATGCAGAGTCTAAAGTTCATGAGGAAGACTCTGTTACCCTCATATGTAAAATGTACACCATCTCTCCTATATATGCCATCCATATTGAAACGCAGATTGTTGTGGTAAATAGACCTCATCCTATAATCTTGGAGAAAAGCAGAAACAGATTTATTGACATGTTTCCTAGTTTTCTCAATCTGTGGACAAAATTGATTGAACCAGTTCCATTTCTGACTTTGGCATATGTTAGAATAGACAAAGGCAGTTTGGGGGAAAAGTGACATCAATTCTGCAAAGGTGTCCTTCATAAGCATTTCCAGACCTACCGCAGTCAAAGTGCCAAGGTCATTGCCACCACAGTGCACAATTATGAGGTCAGGGTGTTGGAGATGTAAAAAGGTTTTAACCAATGGCATCAATTGGTACCCCTTTAACCCTCTCTGTCCAATCCATTTAATGTCTACATTTGGCAAAGCTAGGTCTTTTTGTCAATGCCTCTGTTTTCTGCATACCTTTGGCTCCAGAAAATATAGCTGTGTCCCACAATCCACACTCTAAGAATCTTGGAAGGAGGTCTGGATGGACTCAGAAGGTATCTGTATGTGAAATGGCAGTTTGAAAAGTAAAATCTTTCTAAAATGGTGGATTAGATGCAGTTTTGAAAAAAGAAAAGAAATGATTGGCTGTTTGAGAACATTCTAGACTGAAACGTAGGGTGCATGTTTCTCTTTTTTAAAAGCATGTTTCTTATTGGTTAACAAAAACTGTTTGAAAAGAACATTACATAGGAAAAGCTGATATATTGAAAAGTCAAGCACACTAGCTGTTTTGATTAGCAACACTGTGTGCTGAACTTGTGACCTGTTGAGAGTTCCATGAACTGTTACTATGGTAACAGGCAGAAGGCACATTGGGTGTAGGGTTCAGACTTATGTCAATTGGAAAGGGTTGAAATGTGTAACCAATAGAAATGTGTGTTTGCTTTTGAATTAATGTGGGAAGCAATGTGATTTGATATTTACATGCATATGTGTGCAGAATGAGAGGGAAACTTTGCCATTCTTTGGTTTTCCTGAAAGCAGTACAATACAGATTCTGCATAAGAAAATCTGGTGTGTGACTGACATACTTCTTAATCCACAAAACAATTTGAAAGGTGAGTTATTAATTTGTGAGGGGATGTATGTGGTGCATTTTGTTTTTAATAAGAGTAATGTGTTTCTCCTGCTAAAAGTCCAGGGAGTAGTTTTTCTTGTCTAGAATCACATGGTGAGTCTGTGTGCATTTGGGAACCATTGTGACAGAAAAATGTGGGTAGTTCATGTGTTTGCAGACACATAACTGCTTAAAAACGTATCAGGTTCTCATGTTTTGGTAGAATTAGAAACCTGTCATTGCTTATGTATTTGCAAAATGAGTGAGGCTTCTATACCAATGTGCAGTAGTAAAATATGTGCAATGTGTGTAGTCACCTTACCTCTTGTAGACTAGTAAATGTGTTTTAGAAATATGCAAGGGATAGTGTTGCTTGTCTAGAATCACACTGTGAGTCTGTGTGCATTTGGGAACCATTGTGAAAGAAGCATTTGGGTATTTCATGTGTTTAAGACACATAACTGCTTAAAAACCTATCCTGTTATCACATTTTGGTAGAATTAGAAACCAGTTATTGTTTATGTATTTTCAAAAAGAGTCAGGCTTTGACACCAAAGAGCAGTACTGAAATATGTAGAATGTGTGCAGTCACCTTACCCCTTCCAGACTAGTGAATGTGTTTTGGTAAAGTCCAAGGGATAGTGTTGCTTGTCTAGAATCACACTGTGAGTCTGTGTGCATTTAGGAAACCACTGTGAGAGTAGCATTTGGGTACTTCATGTCTTTGCAGACAGACAACTGCTTTAAAACCTGTCATGTTGTGAAGTTTTAGTAGCATTAGAAGCCAGTGATTACTTATGCATTCACAAAATGAGTCAGGCTTTGACACTAAAGTGCAGTACTGAAACATGTAGATTGTGTGCAGTCACCTTACCCCTTCTAGAGTAGTGAATGTGCTTTGGTAAAGTCCAAGGAATAGTGTTGCTTGTCTAGAATCACACTGTGAGTCTGTGTGCATTTGGAAAGCCATTGTGGGAGAAGCATTTGGTTACATCATATATTTGGTGACAGATAACTGCTTTAAAACCTGTCATGTTGTCAAGTTTTAGTAGCATTAGAAGGCAGTGATTGCTTATGCATTGACAAAATGAGCCAGGCTTTGACACTAAAGTGCAGTACTGAAACATGTAGAATGTGTGCAGTCACTTTACCCCTTCCAGACTAGTGAATGTGTTTTGGTAAAGTCCAAGGGATAGTGTTGTTTGTCTAGAATCATACTGTGAGTCTGTGTGTATTTGGGAACCATTGTGAGAGAAGCATTTGGGTATTTCATGTTTTTGCAGACACATAAGTGCCTAAAAACCTATCCAGTTCTCATGTTTTGATAGAATTAGAAACCAATTATTGTTTATGTATTTTCAAAATGAGTCAGGCTTCTACACTAAAATGCAGTGCTACAATATGTGGAATGTGTGCACACATATTACCCCTTGTAGACTAGTAAATGTGTTTTGGTAAAAAGCAAGGGATAGTGTTGTTTGTCTAGAATCACACTATGAGTCTGTGTGCATTTGTGAATCATTCTGCGAGAAGCATTTGGATACTTCATTTGTTTGCAGACACATAACTGCTTAAAAACCTATCCTGTTCTCATGTTTTGGTAGAAATAGAAACCATTTATTGCTTATGTGTTTGTAAAATGAGTCAGGCTTATGCACTAATGTGCAGTAGTAAAATATGTGGAATGTGTGCAGTCACCTTACCTCTTCAAGAATAGTAAATGTGTTTTGGTAAAATCCATGGGATACTGTTTGTTTTTTAGAATCACACTGTGAGTCTGTGTGCATTTAGGAACTATTCTGAGAGAAGGATTTGGGTATTTCATGTGTTTGCAGACACATAACTGCTTAAAAACCTATCCTGTCATCACGTTTTGGTAGAATTAGAAACCAGTCATTGCTTATGTATTTGTAAAATGAGTCAGGCTTCTACACTAATGTGCAGTAGTACAATATGTGGATTGTGTGCAGTCTGCTTACCCCTTCCAGACTAGAAAATGTATTTTGGTAATATGCAAGGGACAGTGTTTGTTGTCTAGAATCACACTGTTAGTCTGTATGCATTTAGGAACCATTCTGAGAGAAGGATTTAGGTACTTCATGTCTTTGCATACACATAACTGCTTAAAAAACTCTAATCATTCAGTCAGTACCCAAGTACTCATGCAGTGAGCCAGGCCTTAGCACATGGATTGCTTCAATCCACTATGCATGCAGTCCTCTAACCACCTACACACTTGTCTTTCACACCTTCAATTCTCCAGTCAGTATCCATACACTTCCAGCAAACACCCTGTCACTCCCCTTGCACTCCTCTAGTGACCCATTCAGCACCATGTACTAATCCATTCACTGAGCCAAAACACAACCACTTATGCATTCACCCAGGCACTCTCCTTGCATTACTCTAATCATTCAGTCCGTACCCAAGTACTCATGCAGTGAGCCAGGCCTTAGCACATGGACTGCTTCAAACGCCTATCCACTATACATGCAGTCCTCGATCCACCTACACACTTGTCTTTCAAACCTTCAATTCCCCAGTCAGTATCTATACACTCCAGCAACCACCCTGTCACTACCCTTGCACTCCTCTAGTGACCCATTCAGCACCATGCACTAATCCATTCACTGCGCCAAAGCCCAAACACTTATACATTCTTCCAGGCATTCTCCTTGCAGGACTGTAATCATTCATTCAGTGAGTAAGCACTCATATAATGTCCCAGGGCATAACACAAACACTGGTAGAAACCTTTGTCCATTACACATGCAGACCTGTAATCATCTATACAGTTATGTATACACCTTGAATTACAATCGCAATTAGTGAAGAGAAAATAAAGTGGTTAAATGGTTTTTATAAAGCATGTGTTTGTATAATAATTGAAAAGTATCATTTATACATTTATTAAATTACATGTATTTATGTTTACTGTTTACAGATATTGTTTATCATCATTAAAATAAAGTTATCATGCCTGAAAAATCAAGAAAGAGAAAAGGACAGGAAAAGGACAATTGTTTGAAGAAAATTCAACAACAAGTATTGGATGACCAACATCATGTGGCTAAAAAGAAGAAATCTTCTGGTAAGACAACCAAGGAATTCATTAAAAAACTTTCAAAGCCTACAAACAGTGTGCGGAATGTGCAACCTAATGACAATGATTTGACTAGACAAAAGAAAATCAATAACAGGAAAAGACAAAAAGATCATTTACATGCAAAAATTCGAAGTATGGTAAAAGAAGGCAAAATCAGTACAAAGAAATACGTACATTTTTTTTTACAAAAGAGTGGTTCTTAACTAGCTGAAATATATGAAAAATTATAGAAAAAGAGCTCAATTTTATAAAAAGAAGAAGCATATTGAATCCATTGTTGAAAATGCTTTTGCAGTAATAACGAAACTATTTATTTTAGTTTTTAACAGAATTTGATCACTAGATAAACCAATCCATTTAATGAAGGCCAAAAGTAAGAGTAAAAGAGTCAGAACTAATTTTTGTGATTTTTTTTGGGTGAATGGAAACACAGTTCAAGTTCTGACCCTTTCTTTAATGAAGAGAGTTATTTACAGACCAATCATTTGTTGCATGCAGTTGATACCAGTGGTCGAGCTTATGAGGTTAGAAATGGTTGTCCAATTGAGAAAGAGAAATTTATATTTTACGCAATTTCTTATAAGCATATAGTAAAAACTCTGTTAAACATAAGATTAAGATATTGCAAGGACTAGACCCTTGCAGAGTGAGAAAAATACTGGTTTGAAAGGGTCATTCTCTGGCTTGTCTTTCTAGGAAATGATGTCAAAGTGTTTTTCACCATTTCAGGATGTTAGCAGTACACGATACTCAAATGCGGAAATTAGTCAAAAGATTGTATAATGCAAAAAGTCCAGCACTAATGTTAAATTAGTTGAACAGTGCTCTTTTGCATGGATCAGTATCAGATGTGAAAAAGGTTTGTGATGAAATTGAGTTTTGTTACTTTCGTCCTGAACAAGAGAGTGCAGAAACTGATACATTAATAGAAGAAAATGTTGAAAAGAATGTTGAACATAGTAGTACAAAAAATTTTGAAGATCAAATTACAAAGTTTAAGGTGATTACAGGTGAAAGGCCAAATTATTCTTGTATTTGTTGCCGGCGAACTCACTATAAAAATCAGACTAGGACTGTTGAACTGTATTTAAAAAGTGAAATAATGATAAGTGGAAGGAATTTGCATCTTATTTGTTGGCAGAAAATTGTTTTGATTTGGGTTCTGACCAGCGTATTTGCAAATATTGTTATAACAAATTAGATGAGAATAAAATGCCCGCTAGAGCTGTTCATAATAATCTAGAGTTGGTTGCTATTCCTCCAGAACTGATAGATTTAAATACCTATGAGTCTATTCTCATTCAATGTACGCACCAATGTCAGGCTATCGTTCGTATGGTACCTAAAACAGGTAAATTGCCTCCTTCAGATTAACAGAGAGGATTAAAAGGAAGAGTTGTATATTTACCTCTAGATTTAAAGAAAAATATTGAAACTATTGTTGTAGAGAGTGTAGAAAATGAACCACTAATTATTCTAGTTAATGGCGTTCCTACTAAGAATAAGAAAATCTGGCAAGAGTTAGTGGATGTTAGGAAAGTGCAAAAGGCAACATTGTATCTGATAAAAAAACAATGAGTACTATAGAAATGTGTATGTAGTAGAAGAAGAAATAGATTTAGCAGAAGATACTGAAACGTCAAGTGGACAAATTGAAAAAGTGGACATGTCCAGATTTGAAGAAATCTATGAACATTACAGTGTACATCCACTTCATTCCAAAGAAGTGATGGGGAATACTATTGAGTTATTCCAAATGAAAAAAGCAAAAGGAAGTCCAATGATTGTATGGGAAGAAATCTTGGAAGCTCGTTGTTTTATGCAGTTGTTCCCAACAGGAAAAGGAGAACGATATGATGAACAACCTGTGCAGATTCCTGCATCTGAATATCGGACAACAATATTGTATGCAGAAGATCCAAGATTTCGTCAACGTATTCCATATGTATTTCATCTTTTGTTTGAAAGTGACTTGTCTGGACTTTCCTATGCAGTCAATCACATATTAAAAACAGGAGTACATCTGCAAAATGTTTCTGCAAAGGAATTTATGGATAAAGTACATCAGAGAGATGATCATTTAGAATCTCAGCTGATTCATCTGATGACATGTCAGCGTGGTACTAATGAGTATTGGTACCGTCGTCATGGAGAACTTAAATGTATGCTAAGGAACTTAGGAACTCCTACATGGCTCCTTACCCTAAGCTGTGCTGAATACGCTTGGGATGATTTACTTGAATTTCATCGAGAGGCAAATTCGAATATAAAAAATACTGAATACAAGACACCTGGAGAATTGTGCTCTTTGGATCCAGTTAATGTATGCAGGTATTTCAATCATAGATTTAAAGCTATGATGTATTTTATCTGCAATAGAAAAATCCTCCTCTTGGAGAAGTTGTGGATTTCTTTTGGAGAAAGGAGTATCAAGCAAGAGGTGCTCCTCATATACATATGCTGATATGGATCAATGATGCTCCTAAATTCGGAACAGATTCAGATGATACTGTTTTGTCTTTTATTGAACAATATGCCACATGTGCTATACCCAAAAGCACAGAAGAAAACAACTTAAGACAACAAGTCTTACGATTCCAGAGCCATCGTTGTGGAAAATACTGTCGACGAAAGTACAAGTCTAAGGAAAAGTTTTATACAAAATGTCGTTTTGGATTTCCATGTCCTGTAATATCAAAAGGAAGAGTAAACAGTTTTATGTCAGCTATGCGACATACCATCAAAAGAAAGTCTCCAAAAAATACCTACAATTTAAGACGAAGCAAAGAGTCAAAATACATAAATGATTACAATCCGGTTATTCTGTCCATGTGGAATGCTAACATGGATATTCAGTATGTTGCGGACAATTCCATTGCTGTTGTTCATTATGTAACATCCTACATTAGAAAATCAGAAAAGACGGAATTGAAAGAAATGTGGGAAGAGAGTTCTCAAGAGAAGAGTCTAAGAAATTATATAGTTTCAGTTTGAAATGCGTATGAATGCTCAGATCGGTTATCATCTGCAAGTCTATACTCCAAATCAAGAAGAATCATTTGGGTGAGCCTAGGTCTTGCTGCAACGCGAAATCGAGTACTTAAATCTGTGCAAGAAATTGAATATTTAGCAGAAAAAGATCCAGAAAGTACAGATATTGTGAAAACAAATATGTTGGACACACATTATCCATATAGAAATCATCATCTTGAGAACATATGTCTCTATGAAGTGTGGCAAAACTACACTTTTAAACGGAATACTACAGAAAACATCAATGAAGGAAAATATGCAATGATTGGTTCCGAAGGATGTTTGGTGAAACAAAGGAAAGGACATTTGATTAATCACAGAAAACAGAGCTGCAACACTCCTGATAAAAGTGAATGTTACTATTTAGCACTTTTGCAACTGTTCAAACCGTGGCGTTCACAATTGAAATTACTTGGAGATTTTCACAGCTATGAAGATTCCTTCAATGCTTGTAAATGTACTGTTTTTGCAAATTATGTGAAAATGTTGAATGATGAAATTGATCAAGAAGCTATTATTGCAGCTGAGATTGCTAGAGACAGTTTTTAAGACAGTCACATTTCTGTTCCACTTAGTCAAGATCCACTAGGAGAACCAATTGTTGAAAATGAAGCAGAAATCGCCATGAATGAGGTGGAAACAGCAATGCATCAAGCTCAAGAAGATATTATGGACTTAGACAACTTGGAAGAACAACTAAATGTTGAACAGAAAGAAATATAACAGCAAGTGAGACAACAGATTGACCATGGATTTCTTCATGAAAACAAAGAATGCACATGCACCTCATTTCAACCTATACAAATGTATGTGAGTGGACAAGCTGGAACAGGAAAAAGTTTCCTAATTAAAGTAATCACCAGGTATCTATAGAAAACAACGGACTCACATTTATCTTGTGTTGTAACTGCTCCAACTGGGTAGGCAGCACACAACATTAAAGGAATTATATTGCATCATTTAATTATGCTACCTGTGGAGTATGAAAACAAATTGGAATATCACAAGCTATTTGGAGAAGCTTGTTATGAAGTTTCAAGAGTGATGTAGAAAATGAAACTTCTGATTATTGATGAGGTAATGATGGTCTCAAACTTAATGCTTGCTTTTGTGCACTAAAGAATGCAGCAAATTCTTAAAACAGAGTACGACGTGTTATTTGGAGGAAAACATGTCATAGTTTTTGGAGATCTACTGCAACTTACTCCAATAAAAGGACAACCAGTATTTAAAACACTTGCGCATGAAGATCCCAGAAAGTCTCTGGGTAGTGTTGGAAATGTTAACATTTGGTCATAGCTTGAGTACAAAGAACTCATTACAAATATGCGACAGGCAAAATATGTTAATTATGAAACTATTCTTCAAGATATAAGAATTGGAGTACTGACAGAACATGGCAAACAAGCTTTGCAGAGTCGGTTACTTTGCAATTTGTTTCCAAATGAAAATATAGTTCCTGAGAAAATATATATGAAAATTGCAGAAAACAAATCTGTAATCTGCTTAATGCCAACACTGCGTGAGTGTTCTATATTCAACAAACAACTTTTTAAGCTGGAAAATGAAGAAATAATAAAAATGGAAGCCATTGATAAAATACAGCATGAAGGAATCACTATTATTTTGACAGAAAAGTTGAAAACAAAATTGGATTATTTAGAAAAATCAATATCTAAAACTGCTGGTTTAAAAAAGAATCTATATGCATTTATAAACTGTCGGGTAATTTTAAGGCGTAATTTGAATGTAGAAAAAAGTTTAGTTAATGGAGCAATGGGCAAAGTTGTGGATTTTGTTAATTATCAGAATAAAGATGGTATTGAATTTTTAAAAATTAAATTTGATCAGATTGAAGAAGTGAAACAAATTGCTTATTTTTCAGTTCATTTTTTGCTTGTTAAAGATTCATATGTCCGTAGAAAACAGTTTACAGTTTCTCTGGCATATGCAGTGACTATTCATAAATCTCAAGGTTTAAGTGTAGACAGTGCTTTGGTGAACCTTGGAAGTATCGTGTTTAAAGAGGGTATGGAATATGTTGCTTTGTCCCGAATCAGAACTTTATCTGGTTTGCTTTTGATTGATTTTGATGACACAAAGGTTACTGCAGATGCAAACTGTGTAAAAGAGTAGAATAGGTTAAGAAGAGTGTATGCTCCCAATTTAGGTCAATATCCTGTATTTGAAAAGCGTGTGATAGGTCGAAAAGGAAGGTATGAGAATATCTGTAGTGAAGTTATAGAGAAGGGAAAAAAACAAGATGATGTTGTGATTGTAAGTTAAAAGAAAAAAGACACTGTTGAAGAGATTGTTGGTTATCAGTTTGAAAATAGTTCATGTGTCAACTGCTATGCTAATGTAGTGGTCAATGTTGTTTTTTTTCTTGAAGGTTTGCAACAGCAAATTCTGGAGAATCGGGAAAAAATAATTTGTTCCTTGTTGTATTGTGTTTGTGAAAAATTGAGAACTGATGAAAGTAAAATACAAAGTGTTTGTGATATTCGTAATCTTTTGGATGTATGTTCTGGTTCACGCAGAATATCCAACAAGATGCTCAGGAATTTCTAATGTATATGCTTACCATATTGCAAAATGAAGGCATAGAAATTGAAAATCTTTTTGGCCTTTGTAATTAATGGGAACATTATTGTGAAAATTGTATGTTTACATGTAGCACTAACACAGACACTGAAAGATTTATATATTTGACATTACCAGACTGTAAATCAGTGTCTGTCAACAAATTAGTTAAAGCAGCAAATCAGAACATGGAGTGTAGGCAATGCAACTCAGAAATCTTATCAACATTATTTATACAAAGATATGGACAATATATAATTTTAATGATGCAACGTTGTACAGCTGATGGAAGAAAATTGAACACTTTAATAAAACATTTTGTAGCAAGTCAATTATCAATATCAGGAAGGACTTTTGTCACAGTAGCAATAATTTTCCATGATGGTCCTTCCACAACATCTAGACATTACACTGCCTATTTAAAATGTGATAAAAAATTGACATATTGTAATGATGCTCACTTGGTTTTTAAACAACGTTTGACAAGTGAATTACCAAATTCCTACCTAATATTTTTAAAGCCAAAATTCGGCCTCTGAGTAATTTATTAATATCTATTATTATGATTACTGTTGGACAATTTAAATAAAAATGATTTCAATAATACCATTTGGCCTCAAGGAAAGGTGTATCTTTGAATGGCTGACCTTTTCTTGCACATTCTCTCAGTGTATATTTTTAAGTAACAACATTTACAGTGTTTATAAATGTAAGTATTTTATATATGTGTGATTTGTATTATATGGTATGTTATTGAGGATGTAGTCTTGTTTTTTTTTTAAACAATCTTATTGTTTTTTTTTTTGGGCCCGCTGTTATATGATGAGTACGATTGAAATCACTGTTTCTATTGAAATTCAATATATTCTGAGAACAGCAAAAAATGCAAAGACAATAATTTGTAAAATGTTAAAATGATGCTGTG
Organism: Triturus cristatus; assembly: GCF_964204655.1. NCBI lineage: Eukaryota > Metazoa > Chordata > Amphibia > Caudata > Salamandridae > Triturus > Triturus cristatus. The sequence goes on from NC_140591.1 coordinate 1,492,539,710, forward strand.
TTGTAAAAAAATTATTTTTATATATCATAATTATAAATGATAATGATAGCCGTAACCTCCTGAGGCACAGCCGGGAGATAGGTGTTGTTGATTTTAGAAGGAAATAATTTTAAAAATTGCACGCAATTGTTTTTAAAAGCGCACGCTCTACCTGCCTTGTATTCCACCTGGAAAGCTTACCCAGCAGCGGTTGACACGCTGAGAGGGAGAGCTCGTGGGAGGCTTCGTAGGCGCCATCAGCCCGACGGAACGAGGGACACGCCCACTTTGCGGACACGCCCCCTTGCAAGCACGTAAATAGAACGCTGATATCAGCGCGTCCACTGATAGCCGTAACCTCCTGAGGCACAGCCGGGAGATAGGTGTTGTTGATTTTAGAAGGAAATAATTTTAAAAATTGCACGCAATTGTTTTTAAAAGCGCACGCTCTACCTGCCTTGTATTCCACCTGGAAAGCTTACCCAGCAGCGGTTGACACGCTGAGAGGGAGAGCTCGTTGGAAGCTTCGTAGGCGCCATCAGCCCGACGGAACGAGGGACACGCCCACTTTGCGGACACGCCCCCTTGCAAGCACGTAAATAAAACGCTGATATCAGCGCGTCCACTGATAGCCGTAACCTCCTGAGGCACAGCCGGGAGATAGGTGTTGTTGATTTTAGAAGGAAATAATTTTAAAAATTGCACGCAATTGTTTTTAAAAGCGCACGCTCTACCTGCCTTGTATTCCACCTGGAAAGCTTACCCAGCAGCGGTTGACACGCTGAGAGGGAGAGCTCGTGGGAGGCTTCGTAGGCGCCATCAGCCCGACGGAACGAGGGACACGCCCACTTTGCGGACACACCCCCCTCCCTCTGACCTATAATAATGTGTATGTACCGGAGGCGCAGCGGACGAGCGCAGCGGGCGCGACGAATGCGCGCTGAAGGCGCGCATAAGGCAAGCTCGTCTGCGCTCGTCCGTGCCGAGTCCGGGCCTAGGGCCAGCCCCCCTACTCCTCACCCCTCAGTACCCCTGCAGTATAGCCCTGACACCCTGCACAGTTTTAGGACATCCACTAGCAAGGGATGCCTACACAGATTTCAAGCTGATGCCCTACCCCCTACCTGCCCCAATTGTAACCTCCACCTGAAGCCCAAAACTACACCTGAACTACTATATGACTACCGCATGTACCTGTTGAACTGCCGCTCCCTCCCAAAACATAGGGTTGAAATTTCTCTCCTAATAGAGGAACTTTCACCTGACATACTGTTTTTAACAGAAACCTGGCTAACTTCTGACGCTGAGCCAGCGATTCTGGAAGCCCTTCCCTCAGGCTTTCAAATCTCTCACCAAGACCGGCCTAAAGGGAGAGGAGGAGGTCTAGCGATAATTTATAAAGATCAATTTCGCTGCCGTGTAGCAGCCGAATCCATCCCGGACTGCGAGAGTATCACTTTCCATGTGGAACTCTCACCTAACAATTGCCTCTCCGGCACGCTTATTTACCGCCCTCCCGGCCCCCTGAATCAGTTCCACGTCTGCTTACCCTCAAACATAGCCGAACGCCTTAACCCCTCATCTAACTTTACCGTTTTAGGTGATTTTAATTTCCATTTCGACTCGGATTTGGACCACATAGCCACTATTCTAACAGAAGACCTCGCAGCTCTACAATTGACCCAAAAAGTTACCTCCCCCACCCATGTTAAGGGTCATCTGCTGGACCCGGTTTTTAGCAACTGCATCGGCCTCACAACAGGATCACCCATCCACTTGCCTTGGACCGATCATTTTTTGATCCCTATCAGTTGGTCTGCACTGAAACCCTCTAAATTGACACCGACCACAAGACTCACTAGAGCTTGGTCAAACCTCGCAATCGACAAATGGACTAATTTACTTGCTGAGAATCCCCCCCTAATCAAAGATAACCCTAACCTTGCTAATCTGGCTTATTCTAATTGGATCACTCAGTCTCTAGACGTAGCTCTCCCCAAAAAAAAAATCACACTAAAACGACTTCAAAAAACTGCCCCATGGTATACTGAAGATCTCAGAGCCAAGAAACGCTGCTGTAGGCAGTCTGAAAGAAGCTGGCGAGCTGATTATTCCTTAGGAAAAAAAAATCTCTATCATGAAGCCATCAGAGAATACAAAATGTTGATAAAATCGACCCAAGCCGCTTACTTTTCGGAGAAAATCTCCCTTGCTAAATCTAAGGAAATTTTTAAGATCATAAAAAAACTGACCAAACAGTCCCCCTGTGATCAGGCAGATAAGTCCACTACCCATTGTAACGACGTCGCTGAATTCTTTCACCAGAAAATAAATACCATTTACTCTGCTTTCCCACCGAACAACCTCACCCTCTCAATTCCTACTTGTCCCCCCATGACTCCCACTCTTCACTCACCTACATTAACACATTTCCCCCCACTAGAGCTAGCTACTCTTGAGCCCCTAGCACGGAGTGTTAAATCTGGTTCCCCCAACGACCCAGCACCTCCAGACATAATAATGGCAGCATCTCAAACTACTCTGCCTATAATTAAGGACATCCTAAACGCCTCCATTTCATCTAGTGTGGTCCCGACTGCCTGGAAGCAGGCTATGGTCAGAGCTCTAGTGAAGAAGCCCAACTTGGACCTTAATGATCTGAGTAATTATCGCCCCATATCCCTGCTCCCATGGATCAGCAAGATTCTGGAAAAATATATTAATAAACAACTAATCACTTTTCTGGAAGATCACCAACTACTGGACCCGACCCAGACGGGCTTTAGACCCAAGCATGGGACCGAGACCGCACTCCTTATGGTCACTGAGGAAGCGAGAAAGATCTTGGATCAAGGAGGATCAGTGGCAGTGATCCTCCTTGATCTCAGCGCGGCCTTTGACACGGTTAGCCATAACACTTTGCTATATCGCATGTCCCAGGTTGGGATTGAAGACAAAGCCTTGTCCTGGTTCAAATCTTTCCTCCAAGACAGATCCTTCTGTGTGTTTGAAGACGATTCTGTCTCTGCCAGCAGACCTTTGAAATGTGGAGTCCCTCAGGGATCATCTCCAAGCCCTGCACTTTTTAACTTGTACATGAGGCCACTGGCTGACGTCGTCCGTCCGTATGGGATTAAGATCATTTCCTACGCGGACGATACGCAGCTGGTGGTCTCCATGACTCAGGAAGCCACTCCATCGGCTCCAGGCGGGCTTAGAGAGTGCGTTGAAGAAGTGAAAACCTGGATGACCCTTTCTTCGTTAAAACTGAATGGGGACAAAACGGAGCTGATGATCCTGGGCTCCCAGACCCCAGCATTCCCCCCTCTTTATGGCCACCCAGTCTGGGCCCCCCACCTACTCCCAAAAACAGCATTAAAAGCCTTGGAGTGTGGCTGGACAGATCCCTGTCCTTTAATACGCAGTCCACAAAACTTTCGGCCACCTGCTTTGGCATCATGAAAATGCTGAAAAGAATCCTCCCCCTCCTTCCCTGGGATGCCAAACAAACTGCCATACAAGGCTTAATTCAATCGCGACTCGACTTTAACAACATACTTTATCTTGGTGCCCCCGAATCCACCCTCAGAAGGCTCCAGATAGTTCAAAACTGCGCAGCACGCATTCTATTAGACCTTCCCCGCAGACAGTCAGTGAGAGCAGGCCTGACTACCCTCCACTGGCTACCGGTGCGACAGAGGGTCCTGTTTAAAGCCATGTGCATTGCGCACCAGGCCTTCTGGAACACTGGCCCTAAAATTACCCATGACTTAATTACCCATTATGTGCCCAACAGAAGCCTCCGCTCCAGTCAAATTTTTCTTGCAAAAACCCCCAAAATAAAAAGATCCAGATCTGGTGGCAGGACCTTCTCTTTCATTGGTGCTAGAGCCTGGAACGCCCTCCCACTGCACCTTAGAGCTAATTCTAACCTCTCAACCTTCCGCAGACAACTAAAGACCCATTTATTTTTTCTCACTCTAGCTAATCTCATTCCGAATTCTCCTTCTTAGCCTGCTGTAGATATTCGGTTTTCCTAGCGCTTGGACGCCTCCGGGCAGCAATTCGCGCTATACAAATGTACATCCTATCCTATCCTATTATATTTTTTCTTCTCTTTCACAGATCCTAATTCTAAAATATGAAATTTTCAGAAATTTAGATTATAAAAAACAACTGAACAAAATGTGTAGCATTTACTGTAAGTATTAAAATGCACAACGGCCTGTGTTTGCACACAGGTGAAGAAAGGGGAGATGGACCGGGTAGATATGTGTGGAAAGATGCTCTGTGGATGTTTTAAGTTTCAGGATAAAGTTAACATGAATACTGAGTGTCGCTGGGAGCAAACTAACCCACCAGATATGTGCAGAAAGTGCCAGAGAGTTCCATTGCAGAGAGGTATAAAATAGGACATGGCTTCAGAACACCTCTTTGCAATGCACCTGTATGTTATTCAATAGAGAGCCATGGTGGGCTAGTAGGGCCCAGGGACTTTCAGGATTAAAACAGACAAAATTCCTTAACTTAAAACACGTCACAGGGTGTGTTTGCACATGTCACATCAGGCCCCATCCCTTCCCTTCACTAATCTATAAACGTGTCCTATCAGTTTGCCAAAATGTAAGTGCTTACAAATTGATCTTGTTCTCTGTTTGCAGTACTGAAATTACTCTACTCATTACTCATATAGTTAAGGATTGGCCTAGCCATTAACCCTAGTACAAATTAATTTCTTTATATACTATGCAAGCAGTTCTGCAAGAAGCTAGAAAGTATTAATTCACTCTTGACAACATCCAGTTTATACCTATGTAGTTTTGGAATCTCACTGTCATAGGATATGGTGTGACATGTAAAAAAAAGATTTGATTGGTTCATAAAATATCCCATTGTACCTATTGAAGAACCGCAATCATTTCAATCAATCTTCTTTGATCATCTTTGGAGACATAACTCTGTGCATACCTCCTATCACTCTCATGCAATTTTTCAAACAATGAACTAGCAATATGTTCTTATTGTAACAGTCTGTTAATACATAAGCACTTATGGGACACATTTAGAAGCATCCTGTGCCAACAATATGTCACTTTTTGAAACATAGTTATAGTGCAAGACACTCTTACATATTTACAAAGACAGGAAAAGGCAGTCTGTGTACCTTTTTGTTAGAAATGGGATTTCTGGTTGGCTAAGGCTTGCGCCAAAGTCAGGCAGAAACCACCACTCTAGTCAGGGCAAGGAAGTTACACGCCAAAGATAACCCCTGCTCACCCCCTTGGTAGCTTGGCACGAGCAGACAGGCTTATCCCTGAGGCGATGTGTAAAGCGTTTGCGCGCGCACCCAGCAACAACACCCAAGGCCCACCACAAAGGAAACTCCACACAAGGTATTCTAGAAAAATAGCCTTTGTATTATACACAACACATTAGATAAAAACACACACTTTACAATGTGCCAACAGGCACGGGCAGAATTTACAAGGGATTATATATACAGGGGACAGGGCCACATGGACCACTGTCAGGAATTAGCACTTTGTAGAAATAGCACTTAGAACGTAGGAATAATACTTTAGAACATAGCACATACAATCACTGTAGCACTAAAAATAGAACATGTAGCACACAACCAGTAACTACTGGTATCAGAACGTACCACCTACGCAACCCTAACCACCTTTAGGAATACCACGCAGGGAACTAGGACCTCACTAGTACCACCTGTACTAAGGAGAAAACAACCACCTAAGTATCACTCTACCTGTAGGGGTCTAAGCACATAAACACAGGATGCATAAAATACATCTAGAGGTGTAAACACATGACGCATAAACACATTCAGAGGTGCAGGAAAGGAAACAAGAACATACTAGTATAATTACTACTAGTAAAACAATCTCCAATGCATAACACAGTTTAGGAAGGAGAATATTATAAAGACATTGCGCAGGCGCAAAAGTACATGTATGAAAATCACCAAGTGCCCTAGGGGAGGGCACAACACAAGATAACTGTCCGCAGGCCAACTGGCCTCTCAGGATGCAGAAATACCCAATATACAGCGATACCAGGGAGCAACTATGCAGGCTGCGCAAGCCAGGCGCACAAGGCACAACCTAAACGTGGCAGCTGCCCACTAAGTGCTGGGCAGCTGTATGGACTGAGGCCTGGGCACCTCTGGGCCCTTAGAACAGTATGGCCCCCTGAGCCTCGCAGGCTCTAAAACAAGCAATGCCCCTGAGCCTCGCAGGCTCTAAACAAATATGGTTGGCCCCGTTCGTTGGAGCGCACGAGCACTCTACAACAACGATGGAGTCCCGCTTGGGGGACTCGTGAGCCTCGCAGGCTCTGACAAGCAATGTGCCCCCGTGGTGGAGCTACACGGAGCTCTTTGACCAACAATGTGCCCCCGTGTTGGAGTGCTACTCGCACTCGAGAACATCCATGCCCAAGTTGGAGCGCCTCGCGCTCTAAACATTCATGCCCCCACGTTGGAGCGTACTCGCGCTCTGGAACCAGTAATGTCCTTTCGTTGGGGCCGCAGGGCGCTCTGAACAAAGTGCCCCGTTACACGTTGGAGTCCCGCTCGGGGGACTCAGGCAGATCTCAGGCGCTGGCGTGGGAGCGACCCCCGTCCCCCCCCTTACTCACCGGGGCTCGGCAGGACTCCTCTCCTCGCTGCCTCTCCCAACCGGACCGGCGGCGCGGGGCTTCCCTAGCAGATGGGAGCCTCGCGCTGCTCCTATATCACACCCGGGCCCCCTCCTCACTCACCGGGACTCTTCAAGATCCAGCGCGGGGTGGGCTCCCGCCTGGAGGGGACACGGCGCTTCTCCTCTAGAGTGCCCCGGGGTGCAGGGTAGGCTCCTGCCTGCTCCGGGGCTCGGAATTAGCCGCGAGTCGTCGGAGGGAGGCGGGGTAGGCTCCCGCCCTCCTGTTTCCTGTTCCGGTTGTCCCGGAGGCCCGCCTGACTTCCTGGCTGTCCCGGCCCGGGCTGCAGCGGTGATTTTTGACGATAAGAGGGCAATGTACGGCGGGGTGGGCACCCGCCGTAGGAATAATTCAATAAGCGGGGTAGGCACCCGCCAACGAACGCCACAACAATGTCCCTGGCAGGGTGGGCACCTGCCAGGGGACTTTCAGGTCGGCAAAGACGGGGCAAACGCCGGGTGGGCACCGGCTTGGAGAAATAAAGCGCTCTGAGCGCTAAAAGGCAATTACAAGCGCTTCCAGGCGCTTGAGGGACAAATAAAGCGCTCCCAGCGCTTTGGCAAATTAAAGCGCTCCCAGGTGCTTTGGGGAGCAGGAAAGTAAAAGAGAAAGTCCAGCAACAAAAGTCCTGGCAGCAAAGTTCTCCCCTTCGTGCAGCAAGGCAGGGGGGGGCAAGGCTGGACCCAGAGCCAGCTCACTGGGCCTCCAGGCAGGGAGGTAGTCCAAGTGGCGGTCCTCTGGTCCAGCTACAGCAGCAGCCCCCCTCAGATAGGATCCTTGAAGAGAACCGTTTCTGTGGGGACACAGCCCCATTTTTATACAGGCAAACCCTTTGTTCTGGGTTCAGGGTGAGGGGGAAAACCAGTCGCAGCTGGTTGGGGAGCACCCTTGATGTGCTCAGCCCCTCACTCTATTCACTGGAAGGGCTAGGGTCGTCAGTCGCACCACAGGGGGCGGGGCCAGCATTGTGTTTGGAAAACCCTGTCCTATTCAGGACCCAGGTGGACTCCTCCCACCCATCTAGCTGCTGATCTCCCCATTCACCACTGGGTGACTCATCCTGACACTGGGGAATCCCTAGCCCGTCACATGACACGACCAGCCAATCACGCGACAGACACACTGCACACAGAAGTGCCCACTTCTAGAAGTGGCACTTCCACACTAGGTACATGCACACCGCACACATCATCGCGCAGCATTCACTCCCACGAGTCCGCACATACCAAACTCGGGCCTGCACACCCCACGCATCAGGAACTACTAGGGACACATACATTCCCCATGCATTCCTATGGGAGGGCAGGCCTATCTCACCACATGCACTCAGAGCACGCACGCACTTTACCCTGGGACACAGGGAAAGTGCGCAGAAACCAAACAATCACCACACCAAGTCACCAGTAAAAATAAAAAAAGTTCAGGGGTGAACCTGCCAGAAGGGCCAAGTCCAACACAACCCCCTTCCAGCCAAAACGCAGGGCAGCCCAATCACCACCGTGATGGACTTCCCTGCTTGGGGCGATAGAACACGGACGCGGGCCCGCAACTGCAGGGACACCCTCCGGTTCTACGCCACGGCGAACCCATGGAATTCTTTCTAACACCACTGTCTGGACCAACTGGGCTACCCCACTGGTACTCCCAAGTTGTCCGCGGCCAAGACCAGGCCCTAGGCCACCCAGGTGCCACCGGTCTTTGCCTAATCACAGAGTGGGGGGTAGTAACCCCTGGCACATAGCGGCCATTCTCCACTCTTCCTCTCTGAAAGACAGAACAAGACTGCCACTGGTTCTCCAGCCTAGGGTCTACACCCTCAGGCGGACCAGGAGTCTCAGGGAAGGCTCTCCTCCCCCTACCTCTTCTCCTAGGGTTCCTCCTCCTCTGGCGAGGGGTACACCTAGAACGCCATTCCAACCCAGGGTTTAACCCCTCAGGTTGTACCGGGGGCAGAGGTGGGCTCTCCCACCCTCTGCACCCCCTTCCAGAACCCTGCTCCCTACCAACTGGGGCGGTACCTCTGGAAGAAGAACTGGTCGGGACGCTGATTACAGACGTCCCACCCTTCAGGTCAGGCTGATCCCGAACCTGGCCTTCCAACCTCCGGCCTAGAACCTTTGGTGGAATAATTGCCTGGCACTCCAGGACTTCTGGGGATCTCCACTCCATCCCCCTGAGGCTATCAAATGACACGTATGTCGAGCGACTGTCTGTCTGGCGCTGATCTCCCGTCCCCTGTCCACCTGACAGTGCGTGGAGATCCCCCAGAACAGAAGTGGTGTCACCCAGGTCACTACACGGGAACCTAGCCCAACTGGGAAGTCCCTGACCCACCGGCTCTTCCACTGGGGAACTCATCCCCCAATCACTCACGCTGGACTCCTGTACCCTCCCTACCGGAGCGGTACCGCCAGACTCCAGAACCACAGGAGCCCTGGTTACAGGTGCCCCAGGTCCTCCACTCACTAAGAGATCTTCCTCAAGTGGACTAACAGGACAGCCTAGGTCCCCAACTTGGTGTTCCCTCATGAAACCATCCAAGTCCTGAGGCAGGGTTTCGGGCGTCTGGGGACCCTCGGTCACCCCCTCACTCCTGCTCCACTGAGCCAGGCAGTGAGCCCCTACACCCTCCTCGCTATCCTGGGACCTAGCTGGGCTACACTGAGCCTCCTCCACCACGCTGGGCTGGAGGATCTCTGACCCACTATTGTTGGAATCACTCACTAATGACACTAGAGAACCTCTGGCCCTTTCCCAGCGGTCTGCTTCCTCTGCAAGTTCAAATGGACAAAAAGAGTTATACCTCAACAGGTGTTGGCGCAACCCTGGAGAACAACTACTGAGCATCTGCTCCTTGATAATCATATTTAGTACTCCATCCAAATCCTGCTCCGGGTTAAACACCAACCAGTCCACCAGGGCATCATGACATTCCTCCACAGCCTCCTCCCAAGACTGGTGAGACAGCTTCTTACTGCCCCTGAACTTCAACCTACATTCCTCCTCTCGGGAACAAGGTACCACACTCGGGGGACTGGGACTCTCTGTACTGCACTTTATATCGCTGCCCCCCCTGGACTCCACCCTCACTGGGGAATCCAGAAAACTACCACTATACTCTGGGGACAAGGAAAGGGATGAGGCGCTATCTCCTACGCTGGACCCAGCAAGGGACTCCCTACCTACGGGGTCCTCACTCTCTACTGGAGTCCAGGTACTGTCATCTTCTTCTAAATCTTCAGGGCTCCCCACGGACCCACCACCCTCCAGGTGTGAGGCCCGGGCCCTTTCTTCCTCACTGCGCTCACGTTCCCATTCATCTGCTTGCCATCCAATCATGTAGTTCCTCAATTCGTACACAGTGTCTGACTCGCTCACCCCTATGTTTCTCTCTCTACAGAACCTTTCCAACTCCTGCATACTGTAATAAACTAGATCACTGAGATCAAAAGCAGGCTCCATTCTGGCAGACGTTCTAGAGAAAAGATCACACAGGGAACCTAGGGGTCTGAGCTTAACAGGAGTACACACTTCACAAAAAGATTCAGCAAGCTCTCTAACCCTGAGAACTCACACTCACTTGCCTAGTGCCACACACCATTCATCCACACACAACCCTCCCCTCGGACTGGTAAGGCAGTTTCTACCACCCCTGATTCCTCAACCTGACCACCACGTGACACAGGTACCAACTCTGGGCGCAGGGCGGGGGACAAATGTACAGGACACTATTACACTGCCACCACTGGATCCCACCCTCTGGTGAATCCAGAAAACACAATGCACTAAGGGGGATGATCTACCCTCCCGAGCTAGGGACACCTAACTCACAGTGCACAAAAACACATTTCCAAAGAAATGACAATTAAAAACAATTTTAAAACAATAATCCCTAAACCATGTGATGTATCTAAATGCAGAGTTTTGTAGTGTGGCCAGTTGCCGCTGCGGTACAGCGCAAACGCAAGTCCAAATCCCACCGCTGATCACCAATGTTAGAAATGGGATTTCTGGTTGGCTAAGGCTTGCGCCAAAGTCAGGCAGAAACCACCACTCTAGTCAGGGCAAGGAAGTTACACGCCAAAGATAACCCCTGCTCACCCCCTTGGTAGCTTGGCACGAGCAGACAGGCTTATCCCTGAGGCGATGTGTAAAGCGTTTGCGCGCGCACCCAGCAACAACACCCAAGGCCCACCACAAAGGAAACTCCACACAAGGTATTCTAGAAAAATAGCCTTTGTATTATACACAACACATTAGATAAAAACACACACTTTACAATGTGCCAACAGGCACGGGCAGAATTTACAAGGGATTATATATACAGGGGACAGGGCCACATGGACCACTGTCAGGAATTAGCACTTTGTAGAAATAGCACTTAGAACGTAGGAATAATACTTTAGAACATAGCACATACAATCACTGTAGCACTAAAAATAGAACATGTAGCACACAACCAGTAACTACTGGTATCAGAACGTACCACCTACGCAACCCTAACCACCTTTAGGAATACCACGCAGGGAACTAGGACCTCACTAGTACCACCTGTACTAAGGAGAAAACAACCACCTAAGTATCACTCTACCTGTAGGGGTCTAAGCACATAAACACAGGATGCATAAAATACATCTAGAGGTGTAAACACATGACGCATAAACACATTCAGAGGTGCAGGAAAGGAAACAAGAACACACTAGTATAATTACTACTAGTAAAACAATCTCCAATGCATAACACAGTTTAGGAAGGAGAATATTATAAAGACATTGCGCAGGCGCAAAAGTACATGTATGAAAATCACCAAGTGCCCTAGGGGAGGGCACAACACAAGATAACTGTCCGCAGGCCAACTGGCCTCTCAGGATGCAGAAATACCCAATATACAGCGATACCAGGGAGCAACTATGCAGGCTGCGCAAGCCAGGCGCACAAGGCACAACCTAAACGTGGCAGCTGCCCACTAAGTGCTGGGCAGCTGTATGGACTGAGGCCTGGGCACCTCTGGGCCCTTAGAACAGTATGGCCCCCTGAGCCTCGCAGGCTCTAAAACAAGCAATGCCCCTGAGCCTCGCAGGCTCTAAACAAATATGGTTGGCCCCGTTCGTTGGAGCGCACGAGCACTCTACAACAACGATGGAGTCCCGCTTGGGGGACTCGTGAGCCTCGCAGGCTCTGACAAGCAATGTGCCCCCGTGGTGGAGCTACACGGAGCTCTTTGACCAACAATGTGCCCCCGTGTTGGAGTGCTACTCGCACTCGAGAACATCCATGCCCAAGTTGGAGCGCCTCGCGCTCTAAACATTCATGCCCCCACGTTGGAGCGTACTCGCGCTCTGGAACCAGTAATGTCCTTTCGTTGGGGCCGCAGGGCGCTCTGAACAAAGTGCCCCGTTACACGTTGGAGTCCCGCTCGGGGGACTCAGGCAGATCTCAGGCGCTGGCGTGGGAGCGACCCCCGTCCCCCCCCTTACTCACCGGGGCTCGGCAGGACTCCTCTCCTCGCTGCCTCTCCCAACCGGACCGGCGGCGCGGGGCTTCCCTAGCAGATGGGAGCCTCGCGCTGCTCCTATATCACACCCGGGCCCCCTCCTCACTCACCGGGACTCTTCAAGATCCAGCGCGGGGTGGGCTCCCGCCTGGAGGGGACACGGCGCTTCTCCTCTAGAGTGCCCCGGGGTGCAGGGTAGGCTCCTGCCTGCTCCGGGGCTCGGAATTAGCCGCGAGTCGTCGGAGGGAGGCGGGGTAGGCTCCCGCCCTCCTGTTTCCTGTTCCGGTTGTCCCGGAGGCCCGCCTGACTTCCTGGCTGTCCCGGCCCGGGCTGCAGCGGTGATTTTTGACGATAAGAGGGCAATGTACGGCGGGGTGGGCACCCGCCGTAGGAATAATTCAATAAGCGGGGTAGGCACCCGCCAACGAACGCCACAACAATGTCCCTGGCAGGGTGGGCACCTGCCAGGGGACTTTCAGGTCGGCAAAGACGGGGCAAACGCCGGGTGGGCACCGGCTTGGAGAAATAAAGCGCTCTGAGCGCTAAAAGGCAATTACAAGCGCTTCCAGGCGCTTGAGGGACAAATAAAGCGCTCCCAGCGCTTTGGCAAATTAAAGCGCTCCCAGGTGCTTTGGGGAGCAGGAAAGTAAAAGAGAAAGTCCAGCAACAAAAGTCCTGGCAGCAAAGTTCTCCCCTTCGTGCAGCAAGGCAGGGGGGGGCAAGGCTGGACCCAGAGCCAGCTCACTGGGCCTCCAGGCAGGGAGGTAGTCCAAGTGGCGGTCCTCTGGTCCAGCTACAGCAGCAGCCCCCCTCAGATAGGATCCTTGAAGAGAACCGTTTCTGTGGGGACACAGCCCCATTTTTATACAGGCAAACCCTTTGTTCTGGGTTCAGGGTGAGGGGGAAAACACCAGCTGGTTGGGGAGCACCCTTGATGTGCTCAGCCCCTCACTCTATTCACTGGAAGGGCTAGGGTCGTCAGTCGCACCACAGGGGGCGGGGCCAGCATTGTGTTTGGAAAACCCTGTCCTATTCAGGACCCAGGTGGACTCCTCCCACCCATCTAGCTGCTGATCTCCCCATTCACCACTGGGTGACTCATCCTGACACTGGGGAATCCCTAGCCCGTCACATGACACGACCAGCCAATCACGCGACAGACACACTGCACACAGAAGTGCCCACTTCTAGAAGTGGCACTTCCACACTAGGTACATGCACGCCGCACACATCATCGCGCAGCATTCACTCCCACGAGTCCGCACATACCAAACTCGGGCCTGCACACCCCACGCATCAGGAACTACTAGGGACACATACATTCCCCATGCATTCCTATGGGAGGGCAGGCCTATCTCACCACATGCACTCAGAGCACGCACGCACTTTACCCTGGGACACAGGGAAAGTGCGCAGAAACCAAACAATCACCACACCAAGTCACCAGTAAAAATAAAAAAAGTTCAGGGGTGAACCTGCCAGAAGGGCCAAGTCCAACACTTTTCTTCTCCATGTAAATACAACTTCATCATACATACCACTTTACGTTGAAAGGGCATTCTATAGGTGTTGCTGTGTGTGTTTGCACAGAAGACTCATAGAACAAGACACATCTTCAGATTTATCAGAAATTATAAACCTGCACATGTGTGTGAATATTGCAGCATCCTCCAATTGGTGTAGCAAGGCACAACAAAGAGAATTATTTTCATTTCTCCTTTTATTTCCTCTTTCAATGCATGCTGCATTCCACGGCATACATTGAAAAAGGAAAATGCATTTACAGATTGTTTTTGAGTAGGAAGGTGTCCCTTCCTGCACAAAAACAATCTCCACATGACACAGACATCCTTGTACCATGGTGCAAGGGTGCCTGTGTCACCGCATGGCTGAAGTTTGTGCAGCTGTGCAGAGGGAGGCACAGAGTTGCAACATATTCATGTACATATGTTGCATCCCTATGCTTCAGAAGAACCACAGCACACTGTAGTTAAAGAGCGTACTGTGTCATCCTGCAGCAATTCCTTATAGTTCTGCACTTATACATTCATCATACACTACAAATGCATTCATTCAGTTAATTATGCACTACACATACATTCATCTAAACGTTCACACACTAGCATACAAATTTAGCTCTTTTTTTAATCAGAGTAGTTATTCTAAAAATAACTTTTTTTTGTAGTTTTATATATTTTGTTTTGATTTTTTGAATGTTTTGTTGATTTTTTTTAAAAGGTAAAAAAGTCAACTGGTCGAACAAAGCCATGAACTTCAAGTGAGAAAAAAAAAACTCTAGCACCGATGATTGTCAATTGCTCGCCAAACCAAATCAACAGATTGCTCCCCATAGCAGAGCAATCTGTTACACTTAGTGCAGTGTATTTTTGCTTTGGCAAATTGGAGACGGATGTCTGGGTGTTGGTTGGACGGAGACATCCCCGAAGTGCTTGGTACTGCTGGCATTGGTGGTGGGTTCTCCCGGAGCCTTCTGCACTCCTCACATGATAGGTTTACTAGATGTAGGCATTTTAAGTGCTTTAACATGCTTGCGGTCCCGCAAGAATATTTTTAATTAGGGTCTTCACGTGACAGTACAGCGCTACAAATTTTGCAAGTGACCTTGGTAGCGTTCACTTTTTTCTGTCCTTCAGGAAACATAAAAAAATTCCAGACGATGGAAGAATACCTCTGAGGACGTGGAGGTTTCTGTTCAAATTCTTCGGTGTTTGAATGTTCTGAATCAGATGCTTCCTGTGGTCCAGAAGCCATTGTTTCTCAATGCAAATCTAAAATAGGTGTGCAATCACCCAAAAATGAGGTTCTCCATAGTAGAGTTGTTGCTCCAAAGAAAGTCTAAGAAGAATGATTGAAATGGGTGCGTCCTTCAATAGTTAAAATAGAAGTGTTATGAACCAATCAAATCTCTTTTTTTCTGGTCACATGGGATCCGCGCACCATGCGCACAGGCAGCACGCACCCAGCTCGACTTCGCAAAATTACATTTCAAAGTAATATAAGTTTATTAAAAGTAAAATAATATTATTTTTTTAAATAGCTCAGATAATGTCTTGCATTAAATACATATATATATATCTTTTTAGGCATTAAAAATGTTTTGCGGATTCGCGCACCCAGCACGTCGAGTACGTATATGATGTCACGCGGATGCGTGCGAACGTCGTGTAACGTAATACGTATATGTCGCGCATGGCTTAAAGTCGCGTATCAGTCGCATAGCAAACGCGCAGGATAATGCGCACCCATCACACATCCTACGTGGATGCTACACAATAATCCTAAAATGGCGGCTAGGATTCTGTGTAGTAATCGCGAAAGGTACGCTTTGGGTGCGCGACTCCCAATTTTTTTTTTTTTTTAAACAATAAACAAAATAATATTAAAAAATATATTTAACAAAAACAACTTCAATATTTTTTTTAACTTTTTTTTTTCAATTCATATTAAAAATATGTTTTTAATTTAAAAAATAAAATATCTAAAAGTAAATAGTTTAAAAAAATGTAGTAAATCAGTATCAAAAAATAAATATAACAATTAATATATTTAAAAATTGTAATTTAAAAAACCTTTAAAATTCACTGAAAAAGCCATAGGTTTCAGGCACGTTATAGTTAGGAATTAGCGTTTAAAAAACCTTAGAAATTAACTGAAAAAACCATAGGTTTCAGGGGCGTTATAGTTAGCTGGACATTTCACTCGTACAAAACCATAGAAATTCCCCCGTTATAGTTAGTTCAGCTAACTATAACTCACGCGCCCGCAATGCACTGCTGATGACGTCACATATTACATCACTCATGACATGGTCAGTGACATCACTCATGACATCACTGATGACATCTCGAATGACATCACAGATTACATCACTGATGACATTATCCTTGTGATAGAGTGTCAGACCTCCTCTCACCCTAATATAACCTTTGATACACACACTCAAAAATACAAACCAACATTTTCTAAACAATGGTCATACCAATACCAGTTACAACAACCTATTCAATAATTCTAAGATCTACATACACATCCACTCATATACCAACAGTCCTATATAGTCACTCATACATGTAGTTACTCATCAAATGTACTCATACACCTATACATCATGTTACACACCGCCACTCATCAATAGAGTTACTCACACACATAGTCACTCATACTAATAAAGAATCACACATACATTTACTTTCATATACAGTTATACACACATCAGCACACTTACTTCTACAGAAAATTACACATACTTACTTTTTTTTTAAATCACTTAAAGAAACACAGACTTATTCATACAAGAACTCTTCCAATCTCTCACTCTCACATATTCTCACTTATATACACAAATACTCACATATACTTGTTTAAAACATATGTAGTTACTTATGAAGACACTATTGAGACAGTCATTCACTCACTAACACACCCATACACACCCTCACCCACCCATACAGTCCTGCACACATACAGTCTTCAACAGACACAAACAGTGACGCACTCATTCATGCATCTATGCACTAAGTAATACCCTCCACTGAGCCATACAGACACTCAGACAATCATCCTGATACTCGAAAAAGCAAGTGATAACCCATATAGACACTCATGTAGCTACTCATCAACCCATGCAGCCACTTATACACAAAGTGAGAGACTGATACAGATATTTACATATTTAAACATTACTCAGTAATCTAGGAATTCACTAAGATACACTTAATCAGTCAGTTATACAATTAATTTTACAAAAACCAAAAAAAATCCATTTAGACACTTATATACCCATTTATTCTTTTATCGATCTTGAGATATACATATATAAAAATATTTAGTTTTCAGAAAGACACACTTTCACTGGATGATGTCATCAGTGATGTCATGAGTGATGTCACTGACCATGTCATGAGTGATGTAATATGTGACATTGTCAGCAGTGCATTGCGGGCGCGCAAGTTATAGTTACCTGAACTAACGTTAACGGGGGAATTTCTATGGTTTTGTACAAGTGAAATGTCCAGCTAACTATAACGCCCCTGAAACCAATGTTTTTTTCAGTGAATTTCTAAGGTTTTTTAAATGCTAATTCCTTACTATAACGTGCCTGAAACCTCTGTTTTTATATATATATATATATATATATATATATATATATATATATATATATATATATATATATATATATATATATATATATATATATATGTATATAAAACACAAATATATATATATATATGCATATATACATACACACTCACATATATTATCTACTGGCGGTCGCCAGTAGATAGTTATAGTTAGGACCGTGTTTCCATAGGAAATCCGCAACATTCTATTTGGAATAACTTTGGCGCCGGTTGACGAATCCTCGCAAAATTTTCAAAATAGGTGGGGCGCTCCGCTCCGCTCCTACCCTGAAAGTCTCGGGGGGATTTGTCAAGCGGGGGCTGAGAAAAAAGGGGGGTCCCAAAACACATTTTCCCCATGCAATTTTCCATAGGGACCTTTAGTCCAAGGTACAGCCCGAACGGCTGAACAAAATTACTTGAAATTTGGCAGAGAGGTAGTCCTCAGATCAGGGAAGTGCCTTTTGCAGGTCTGGTGTCAATCTGTTCAGTAGTTTCTGAGAAAATCTAAAGTAAAATCATATATATATGTGGGCGGAGCCTAACCACACATCTCATCCTGAGATCTGATTGGCTCTCAGCACTTCATCCAAGAAGTGTTGGCAGCCATCTTGGGACCAATAAACATGATAGCACCTCATTAAAAAGCATTGCAGTTAATAGAAGGTTTTAAGACTTTAGTTACATTATAAATCATTTGTTGATGGTACCATACTCATTTTAGGAATTGTGGTATGTTCTAAGGTGATTTCACCATGTGAAAAAGCCTTCTGCTGGGATGTCATGGTTGAGAGAAAAATATTTTCTCATGCTTTTCCCACAGAGGTTTGGAAGGTGATCTATAAGCTAAACTGAGAGCTTATTTTCTGTAAATTCACATTATCTTTCTCAGTCATGTGAGAATGAAGTCTGACATTCTCAGTAAAACATGTACATCCAACAAGGGCAGAGAATGTCAGTTGATTCCTTTGTGTTCTACTGCAGCTTCCCAGAGTGTTACAAAGAACAACTAGAGCGCTAACAGTCCTACTTATGATAAACATATGGCACACCTGAAGCCATCTTGCTTGGATTAGAGTGGTAAATCTTAAAACATTTAATTTAAAAAGGAACAAAATGAGGGGGTTCATTTTTCCATAAAAAGTATGATTAGTGCTGCAGAAAGAAAAATTAGGGCACATTTTGAGTGACTTCTCAAATCCTCTTCTATTTCATTAAACAATTCTGACATGCAGACTGAAACATGCACTTTCAATACCAGCAGCAGTTTTCTCTGGTGAGCAGCAGCTTTACTACAGAGATCTAATGAGCAAAAATAGTGCTAACATTCTGAATTTATGGCAAATGTGTGACACATCTGAATGCCTTCTTGATGGAATCAAAGTAAAAAACTGAAAGTATTTCCTACTGAGGAGACTGCAGTAAATGAGGAAATTAGGAAACTTCATAACAAATAAGTGTCCCAAAGTGGCCACCAGAGACAAAAGAGCCCAAATGTAGCCCAAATATCACCCAGATGTAGCCCAAGTATAGCCCAATGACAATGTCCCAGAGTGTTCTTAAAAACAACTAGAGCGCTTACTGTCTTCATTATGACAAAAGTATGGCACACCTGAAGCCATCTTGATTGGAATAAACTGGTAACACTTAAAACATTTAATCTAAAAAGGAAAACAATGAGGGGGTTCATTTTGCCATAGAAATTATGATTAATGCTGAAGAAAGAAAATGAGGGCACATTTTGAGTGACTTCTCAAATCCTCTTCTATTTCATTAAAAAATTCTGACATGCAGACTGAAACATGCACTTTTAATACCAGGAGTAGACTTCCATGGTGAACAGTAGTTTTACTACAGTGATCTAATGAGCAACTAGAGTGCTAACATTCAGAATTTATGGCAAATGTGTGACATATCTGAATTCCTTCATGATGGAATCAAAGTAAAAAACTGAAAGCATTTCCTACTGAGGAGACTGCAGTACATGAGGAAATTAGGAAACTTCAAAACAAATAAATCTCCCAAGATGGTCACCGGAGACAAAAGAGCCCAAATGTAGCCCAAAATCACCCAGATGTAGCCCAAATATAGCCCAATGACAGAAGTGTGCAAAACACTTATTATTTTGTGTTTTTGCAGTGTTATATAGTGCAGACTTGTCAGGTATTGGAGTGCTTTACATGAGCATTGGTTACATCACACAAGAACAAATTCATTTTGGTTGTAGACATGTGGAGACTAAGTGATTTGACCAGAATCACAGAATGTCGAGCTGAAGCAGAAACTCCAACCTGGTTCCCCAGTTGCAAAGTCTGCAGTTCTGGAAGTAACACCACATCCTCTCCCCTAAGTGCAACATTTAATCAAGTGGTCAACTGGATAAAAAAACATAAAGATAACAAATAATTTAAAAGTGCTTTGTCGCTATTTGAAAACTCAGAAAATATGTCCTTACTTTAGTCTTTTAGAGCATTGACCATAATTTTGATGCTAATAAGACGCTCTCATATATGTAATTTCTAAAGGAAATGCTCTAGGTATTACAGTTTTGATTACATCAAGATGACGTCAGGCGTTCCACACTTTTGTAATAAATATAGAATGTTAGCAATCTAGTTGTTCATTAGGATACTGTTGAGAGGCAGAGGCCAGGGGCATGGACTCTGAAAATTGAAGGCAGGTAGGAGGGTGCAAAGGCAACAATTTAATCACACTGAGCAGGCAGGAAGGGCCGTGGCAGCACAACAGACTATGGAGGGCAGTGGAAAGGGGGGCAGGGGCAACAAACCAACAATACAGGACTTGCAAGAGAGGCTGTGGCAATGTAATAGACCATTGTGGGCAGAAGGAAGAGGCAATGGTAGTACAACCATGCATGCCAACAGACCCGATTCAGCCAGGAAACGTCCAATGTTTTTAGGCTCAAATGGGCTTTATTTGATCTGTCTCCTGTCTACAATCTCCTCTTTTTCAATGTAACACAAAGGGGAAAATCAATATCCCAGTTTTTCTTCAAAATCTCCCTCTTACCAAGTTCAAAATGTTCGCAAGTATGGTACATTGGATCGTGGAAGGAAATGGGGTAGGGACATGGACTTGGATAACAGAGGACAGGAGGGACATGGAGAGGTGCACCAAACTGACCCTGCAGGGCAGGCATCAGGGTTTGCAGCAGCACAATACACCACACAGGGCATGCGGGACGGGAGTGCAGCACAACAATCCATAGAAAGCAAGAGGAAGGGGACAGGACCATGCACATGGACAACAGAGAACAGAGGGGCAAGAGGCAATGGTAGCTAGCTGACCATAATGGACAGACAGGAGAGAAAGCTGCAGCATAACAGACCATAAAGGGCAGGAGGGACGGATCAGGGGCATTACAATGGAACAGACAAGCCAGGAGGGAGGGAGTAGGGGTCTGAACATGTAAACAGAGGGCTGGGGGCAAGGGGGCAGGGCAGGAGCAGCAAGATAGCCATGAGGTCAGGCAGGATGGGCACTAGAAGCAAGACACACCATGAAGAGCAGCACTGAGACTGTGATGGCATACACACAGACCATGGAGGGAAGGTGGGAGGGGGTCAGGGGCAGCTAACTGACCACACAGGAAAGGTGGGAGGGGCCATGGCAGCACAGAAGACCATGCATGGCAAGTGGGAGGGTTAGTGGCAGCACAATGGCTATGATGGGCAAGAAGGAGGGTGCAGGGGTATGCACAAAGGATGATGGAGGATAGAAGGGAGGGTCAGGACCTGTGCACAGACAAGAAAGTTCAGGGGAAGGGGCCTCACAACAGACCGCACGGGGCAGGCAGGAGGAGCAGTTGCAGCACAACAGACCATGGAGGGCAGAAGGGTGTGGCAGTACAATGGTCCATGTAGGACAGGAGGAAGAGGATAGGGGCATGGCATGTGGACAGGCAGGGTGGAGGTGGCAGGGACATGTTACAGTCATCTGACAATGCTAGGCAGGTGGGAGGGGAGTGACAGCTCAACAGAACACTCAGAGTAGATAGGAGTGGCAGGTCCATGGAACATGGTGGGCAAAAAGGATGGAGCAGGGGCATGCGCAAAGACATCGGAGGGCAGGGGGAAGGAGAATAGGGGCAGCAAGCTGAGCACAGAGTTTAAGCAGGAGGTCAATGATGGGGCATAGAATTGGGCAATGGAGGGCAGGAGGAGTGGACGGGTACATCATACTAAATTGAGGGCAGTGGCAGCACATCAGACCATGCATGGCAGGAGGGAGGAGGCTAGTCCATGGATTCACACAACAGAGGATAGGGAGGAGGGGGATGGGGCAGCAAGCTAACTGTTCAGAGAAGGCGGGTATTAGGAACTTCATTGTTTTTAAAACGTGTGTCTGTGCAAACTACTTAAAATATGAACAAGTATGCAGCATAATCTCACTTTTATTCAGGAAGAAGAGGACGTTTGTGACTGTGACTCCGGGCTCACTTGGCAGAAACACCCCCTGACCCTCCACCCCCTATCGCAAAATGTAATGCCCGTGAAAAGGGTAGGTGAACACAGTGTTATATAGAACATAGTCCTGAGAGCACGATTGAAAATGAAAACTAGATACAGTGTATGGTATAAACTATGCACCAAAAAGTGTGATATAAGATGAACCGGCGTGAAATATAATATGCAATACATTGTGCGCAATTACAGATTCATTGGAGAGAGTGAGATAGCACAGGCACTAGCGCGTGCTATGCGATATGCCCCTTGGAGTGTAATATGCACAGGGCAGTGTTGTGTAACCTAACTAGTCTCTAAAGTTGTAATATAAAATATGTGCTGGGGAGTGTAACGTTGCATATGCACTGTTACAAAGATATGGATCCCAGATTGTAATATGTAAGGCATAGCACTGTGCGTTATAACATAGGCATCGAGGAAAAGTATTACACATCCGGCAGTGGATGTGGGTTTTATTAACCGTGAGGGGGGTTTCTTGCAAAGTTTTTGTCAAATTTTGGTTGAATCCCCTTTGAATGGCTTGGTGTGCATGTGTATTAAATGTGCCCGTCAATTGCTACCCATGTTTGTATAAATAAACAACAAGGGTGTCTACCGGGATTAGGCACGGTAGGGCATCAGACATGTCAGAGCTTCACTAGTGGTGTAAATACATTCCAAGTGGATTCATTATATGCATAGTCGATTTTTAATGAATATCACGCAAATCGTCATGGTGATAGGTACGTACGGTTTGTCCAGCATGTCCTAGGAGTGTCTATGAATATATATTTTTTAAAAATAATAAAAAACAGTGGCCGGCCCTGGGGATTGTGGTCAAAAAAATATAATTAGGAGACAGGCCCTGGGGGATGGGGTCATCAGGGCCAATAAATTAGAATAAGAAGGGGAACCACACAGCCCCCCTTCTTAAAAAATTAAAATAAATAAAAGACTGGCATTGTGCCGGAGGCCACGCCCCCTCCTTGCAGCACTCTGCAAACGCGCCCCCTGGCGAATTGTAAGTTGGGGAATTAATTCCTCTTCAATACTGAGGGTCCCATAGGGCCAACTAGCCCAACAGGCATCTCCAGTATGCGCCAGGGAGCTGCGCTGCAGACAGGTGTTCTGAGGCCAAGCCCCTTCTTACACCTCTCTGCAACGCAGCTCTGTGGCGCTTACTGGAGGTACCTAGTGGTCTAGTTTGACCCTAGGGACCCTTAGGATTCAAGGGGACTTAATCTCTCAACTTAGAACAGCCACAGGGCGCGTTTACACAATGGTGAAGGGAGGGGACGGGGCCTGAGGTGACGTGTGCAAACACGCACTATGGCACGTTTTAAATTGGGGATATAATTTCCCTTCAATACTGAGGGCCCCTGGGGGCTAACTAGCCCACCAAGTGCTTCCAGTAAGCGCCACTGAGCTGCATTGCAGAGAGGTGGTTCAGGCCGTGCCACTTTTTACACCTCTCTGCAATGCAGCTCTGTGGCACTTACTGGAGGTACCTAGTGGGCTAGTTGGACCCTAGGGACCCTCAGGATTCAAATGAACTTAATCTCCCAACTAAAAATGGACACAGGGCGTGTTTACACAGTGGTGAAGGGAGGGGATGGGGCCTGAGTTAACGTGTGCAAAAACGCCCTGTGGCCTGTTTTAAGAGGTAGTTTTAATCCCCCTGCCCTATTATATACTAGGGGCTTACAGAGATGGTCATGCTAATCACAGGGGGACCCCAACGCATAATGTTCCCTAGTGTATGTAGGTGTTTTCACTGTATTCTAAGTGTCTTTTAACATAGCACTGGCTCTAGGACTGGTTAGTCAGACTCAGTTACCACCAGTATCCGTCTGAAAAAGTTGAGGGTACAGGATGATTTTGCAACAAGGCTTCTTTATGCTCTTCTTTTTGTTCTTTCTGCACGTTATCCTTCTTCCTGCACTTTTCTTCGTCTTTGAGGACTTCTGTTGCTTCTTTCTGCACTTCTTTTTTTTCTTTCTGTGCATTTTTTCTTCTTTCTTCACATGTCCTATCTCTGTAGGCATAGTTAGAAATTAGCATTTAAAAAACCTTTGAAATTCACAGAAAAAACCATAGGTTTCAGGCACGTTATAGTTAGGAATTAGCATTTAAAAAACCTCAGAAATTCACTGAAAAAACCATAGGTTTCAGGGGTGTTATAGTTAGCTGGACTTTTCACTTGTACAAAACCATTGAAATTCCCCTGTTATAGTTAGTTCAGCTAACTATAACTCGCGCGCCCGCAATGCACTGCTGATGACGTCACATATTACATGGTTTTTTCAGTGAATACATACATATATACATACATAGATGCATTACTCTTAGAATATTTCTGTGCAATGAATTGATCCCTACGTATTTACACCCATTTATACATATTTGAAATAATTTTTACATTGTTAGTCATAGATGTGTGCGTAATTATACTTAGGAACTTTTAATTTATGTATTTTGTTTTTATTTTATTATTTCATTTAGGTATTCATCCAATATCTTTATTCGGTTCAAACACAATTGACATAAAAGGTACAGAATTAAGGTTAACTTAAAATCAGCTCACAGCAATGGGTCATATAATTGTATTTCATCAGCATATATCATCAAGCAGAGTAGTACGTAGTTAGACCTAAAATAATTCTAAATGTGTTTTAGTGAAAGGGAATTTAAACACAATTAAATAAATATTTAAGAACAGTATGATAAAACTCCTAAAATATATGTGGGTCACACACACAGTGACTTGAGAAATGGTACATTCTTGACAGAAACATATGCCCCTTGTAAGAAAACAATGTTAGAAACAGGGTGATAGGACCAACAACAAAATATAAAATTCTGTAGGCCCAGTTTTGCAATTCCTAGTGGCACTAATCCAGATGAAAGAAGTGCACATTCACCTCTTTAGGTCCTTCCATGATTCTGTACAATAAGACTTAAAAAGTGACTACTCCTAATGCGAACTGTACCTCAAGGCAGTGAGGCAATATTAAAACTTGGTTATGGATGGGTCAAAGTACATACCAACTTTAGATTAGGCTTGGGCGAAAATTTCGTTCCGTTCGCGGAAATTGCGATAATTTGACATTTTCCCGTTCCGCGGAGAGCGCGAAAATGTCAAAATTGCCAGTTTCCGCAGCTTGGCGATAATTTGTTTCTTGCTCGCGCTGTAAAATAATACATTCTCGCGGGTGCGCGATCGCCTTACCTGAATCCCTGCGTTCGCCGACAAGTTTTCTTGATCCGGTCGCTTTCTCCATGAGATGTTGTATTGTTTTTAGCCATTTGCGCTGTCTCGCGACAGTTCGCGCCCGCAGTGACGTCATGCGTCGCGCGATCACGTCTTTCTTGTCGCGATCATGCACCGCGAGACAATTCAAAACAAGATGGCCGCGCCCGCAAGCAACCACATGGGTAAGTTGGCGACCCGCAACCATGCAGAAAATCTCGCGAACATGCGGGAAAAAAACTTCCGCATCTTCGCGATATTTCCGCTTGTTTTAAACATTTTCGCTATAATTTGCAAAAGTTAATTTCGCAAATTCCGCCCACCCCTACTTTAGATAGGCCTAATGTATTCATTTTTTGGTTTTTTTTATACCTAAAAATATATTGTTATACAGGTGCATTCCATATAAACATAGTTACATACTCGGACATATATGCTTTATCATAGGCAGGAGTACAAACCCATTTACAGACAACTCATCTGCATATGTTATCAATATGCAATAACATGCTTATATCTTTAATGCATTTTGGCATCGAGTGGTGTCAACCCGTATTGGTGCACATACACATGTGTATACAGCATTTATTTGAAAACAAACATGTGTGTGTATATATGCATATATATATATATATTCACTGAAAAAACCATAGGTTTCACACATGTTATAGTTAGCGGAAATTTTACTGATAAAAAACCAATGAAATTCCCCCGTTATAGTTAGTGCAGGAAACTATAACTCACGCGACCGCAATCCTCTGCTGATGCTAATACTGTATTTAGACACTTATTTGCCCATGTCTTCTTCCATAAATTTTTAGCTATACATATATTACAAATATATTTTTTTCATAAAGACACATATGTCATCAGCAGAAGATTGCGGTGGCGTGAGTTATAGTTTCCTGCACTAACTATAACGGGGGAATTTCATTGGTTTTTTATCAGTAAAATTTCCGCTAACTATAACATGTGTGAAACCTATGGTTTTTTCAGTGAATTTGCAAGGTTTTTTAAATGCTAATTCCTAACTATAACGTGTGTGAAACCTATGGTTTTTTCAGTGAATTAGTACGGTTTTTTAAATGCTAAGTTACTTTACGCCATTCGTGGCGTGCGCGCCCACTTAACGCAGTTAGTTCCGTGCGCGCACGGTGCGCCCACTTTACGCAGTTAGTGCCGTGCACGCACGGTGGGCACGCGGTGCGCTACGCGCACCGCGTTCCCACGTTACGCTAGATGGGCCATGTACGCACGATGCGCTTCGCGCACCGTGCGCACATGGAGGACATATGATGCGCTTCGTTGTGAAAGGTTATATTTTATTTTTTTTAACCGTTGATAAGCCATGCTCAAATGGTGTCCTACGTGGAACCTTTTGCACACGTGGTGGGGAGGGTGTGGATAATTTTTTTTTTCAATAATTTTTTACCGTACGCGTACGGTAAGCGTAATCGGCGAAATTAGCGAAAAAATTAAAATTCCGTTTTTGGCCTTGGGGGATCTTTGGGGACACCCTCAACATGGCTAGGTGCTTTGGAGCTGGCTAAACAGCTCCTTTACATGTTTTTGTCCTTTGTTTTTTAATCCACACTCTGAGTGCGAGAGAGAAAATGGCGGCCGCCGCTTCCTGGTTTCGACCGATTCGAATGTTTACTAAGATCTAACAGAATCGCGCTCGCCATAAGCGCACCGTAAGCTGGCTCAGATATATATATTGATTTAAAGGCTATTTTCTCAGAATCTACTGAACAGATTTACACCAAACCTACAAAAGGCACTTCCTTGACCTGAGGACTACCTCTCTGCCAAATTTCAAGTATTTCTGTTCAGCCGTTCGGGCTGTAGCTGTGTCTAAAGGTCCTATGGAAAAATGCATGGGAAAAACGCGTTTTGGGACCCCCCTTTTATCTCAGCCCCCGCTTGACGAATCCCCCCGAGACTTTCAGGGTAGGAGCGGAGCGTAGCGCCCCACCTATTTTGAAAAATTCGCAAGGATTCGTCGACCGGCGCAAAAGTTATTCAAAATAGAATGTTGCGGATTTCCTATGGAAACGTGGTCCTAACTATAACTACCTACTGGCGACCGCCAGTAGGTAATATATATATATATATATATATACACACACATATACATTATCTACTGGCGCTCGACAGTAGGTAGTTTTAGTTAAACCTGTGCGGAGTTCGTGTAGCGGCGCTACGCAAAACTCCTCGAAGTTGCTCTTCTGATCTACGCTTAGTTCTGGATGGAAATATTGCACGAAGTGCACCACGCAGTCGCACACTCTGGTGATTCACCCAGAAGTAGGTCATCTAACACTATTTCCATGATCTAAGTCACGGTCATCATCATCTTCTTGCTGTGCTACTTCAGGTAGGGTGTAATCCGGTGGTATAAAGTGCTGACTCATTTTGATCATGGTTAACCACTCCACATTTTGGGGTGAGAGACTGGTCCTTCTCTCTGTCAGAACAGGACCAGCAGCACTAAAAACATGCTCAGAAGAGAAACGTGCGACAGGGCAAGCCAGATAGTTTATCGCCAGCCTGATGAGCACTGGCCATTGGCACCTTTTCCAATACCAATACAGCAATCGGTTTTGGTCAATGAAGACCTCTGTTGGGTCATCCAGATAGCCCTGGACCACCTTATCAATGCTCTGGGGTGCTCCGCTTCGCTCGCCCCTTTTTCCCTAGCCTCAGCACTAGACCTAAAAATCCCTTGCTGAAGAAACCATCCCTGTGCTGAAATTGGTGGGGCTGATGCTCCTCTTCTTGTTGATTTTGTTCTTGGTGTTGAGGTGGTTTTGGCTACTGTGAGCCAAACGCACTGCCCTCAGACTCTAAAATTGAACTTGATGCTGGCTGCCCTGCAGTACTTGTTGTGGCCTGGAGTAGCGGGCCTGTAATTCCTGGCTGTTCTTTTTCTAAGAGGCTGGTTTCCACAGCTATCCAATTTTTCTTAGTTGGCAACATCCCCTTCTAAAAAAGGAATCAATGTGTTCAGTACTGCTTTGTACCGTGGATCCAGAATTGATGCACAAATGTAATGGTTGCATGACACAATGTCTTCTTGCAACCTTGTATTTACAGATAAGTAAAGGGTTAAGCTCTCCACCAACTCATATGCTTCTTTTTTTTTCGCCACACCGGCTACATTGCATACACCCCCTTCAGCTGTTCCTGTAGCATGTGCAACAATGGGATAGTTTGGCCCATAGTAAAATACTCCTTGCTGACTTCACATGTGAATAGCTCGAAAGGAAGTAGCATCTCTGTCAGGCACTTAACTAGGCCTCATTGATCCATCTCAATGATCATGCCTTTTACAGTAGCATCCCCTCTTTACATGACATCTTCATTGATTGGTCTGTACTGCTCAAACAGACGTTCACGAATGTAATAAGTTCAGTTCCAATGTGTTGGCACCTTCAGGATGAGTGCTTTAACTGGCATTCTATGCTCACGTTGTATGATCCTCAAGTGCTTTTGGGCTTTAAAAGAATGGCTGAAATGTGTGTAGATTCTTCTGCAGGTGGTCAGTAAGTTGCTGACTCTGTCTTCTTTTTTCAGAAAGTCTTGAACAATGATAATAATGCAGTGCGCCAAACACAGGACCCTGAAATAGCCACCATCAGCCAAGGCCTTAACTATATTACTGCCATTGTCCATGACAACAAAACTAATGTTAAGCCCTCATGGTCACAGCTATTCAAAGACCTTGCTTTGATGGCATTAAAAATCTCAGCTGTCTCTAACCCTCACAAAAGAGATCCAGTGTGCAGTGATGCACATGTAATCAGTGGCTAGGCAACTGGTCCACATATCTGTTGTCAGGTGGATAGTTTTAACAGCACTCTACTGCAAAGCTTGTCCAAGCATTTCCAGCATGTCGTGATGTAGTGCTGGAACAGTAACTCTGGCTAAATAGGATCAGCTGGGAACCTTCCATTTTAGGCAGTTGACTGTCACAAATTCAAGAAAACATACCCCTTCCACAAAAGAAAAAGGGAAGAGGTCCAGGGCTAACATTTTAGCCAGCTTTTGTGTTGTACAAACATGCTGTTGAGTGGTTGCATTCGTACTGCCCCTCTGACCTAAACATGCTGAGAATGGTTGCCTGGATTATTTTCTTTTAGGGTGCCACTGATGCAGGTTATGTCTTGACGCCATATGATGATGAGCTCAATACACTTTCTTTGTTATGGTACTCTCTTGCCTGGGACCCCTTGCTGTCTCAGCCTGACTCTCAGTCTTGTGCCACTGCAATGTTGGTGATTAGGATGTGGAAGGTATCATTGCACTGCTGGGGACAGGGCTACTTTGTTTACCAGAGAAAATACCTCCCTCTTGTTCACCGTCGACCATGATCAGATCTTCTACTTCATCATCCCTACCAACAACAATGGGTGCAATTTGTGGGCTGCTAAGGTGCGCCTCCCACTGTATCAAATGGTATTTTTTTAGATGGGTTGTTTGGCCTCTGGTACCATAGTTTGTACAAAGCTTACCCTGACTACCACCTTGTCCACAAATGGAGCATATAGCAATGTGAATCTCCTTCCTGCTAACGGAAAAGAAGTCCCAAACTCGGGAGGTCAACTTTCTGGCGCTACTGGTGCCACTTTCAATGCCGGATGAACTGGTAGTTGTGCATGACGTTTGGCTATCTTCAGTATCTACTTCAACTGAGGTGGTTGTGGTGGATGTAGGTCGCTGCCTGCGAAATATGGAAGCTTGAGGTGGTGTTGGTGGCATCATCTGTGTTGGTGATATTCGTGCCACTTCCCTCATAGCAATTTGGGATTGGGTAATGTCGGTCTCCACTGGGGAGGGCCTAATGTCCATGAGGACTGGCTTGTCATCACCCTCCTCTTCTACATCTACCTCCATAACTTTAAGGCTTTCTGGAAACTTTCTTTTCCCTAACCTTGTCTTGTGGTGTGTCTCACTCTCAGACCGGGCTGGTGACTTCCAAGTGGTGTCTAGATCATCAGAAGGGAGAGCTTGCAGAAGAAGTTGGATCTTCTGAATGAATTGTTTGCTCTTCTTCCTCTGCAGGAAGCTCGATTTCCTGAACTGCCCCTACTTCGGAAAGAAACAACTGGTATTGGGGGCGGTGGTTGCAGCTATTGTTGCGGTTGTTGTTGCCCACTTATCTGAGTTTCATGCGTTCATTGGGCACTACTTTGCGATAAGTCAATTGCAACATCACTGCTTGTCGGCCTTGGACTCGTGATTAGACTGGCTGCCTCTGCGACAGACATAGGCTTGGGCATAGGTTGGTGTGGTGGATCTGTTGATGCGGGGGTGCTGCTCCCTGCTTGCTCCCCGGACACCGCTGCTGCAGTCACAATTTTTGTTTTCCAAATAAAGGTCTTGGGTGACAAACCGGTCTTCTTGGTAACAAGTGGCAGTGCCTTCTTCTCACTGTAACTGGCAACTTTCTTAGTACTGGACCTGGTATCTTTCTGTGGGGCCATCTTCAAGATCTCAGCAGCACGCAGTAGTGCAAGTTGAAGAGATGTCTCTGGTCAAACACCACATGACGTCGTGCACAGCAGGACTTCTGTCTGGCAGTACAATGGGTGATGTTGTCTCCTTCTCTTTTGTGCACCTAAAAGCAAAGAAGCTACAAGAACAACCGTAAAATGTGGCATTCATTGTTGTGGTTCAATTACTACTAGCACAAACAAACAAATATAATATATAACTTAGTGTGTGTGGTTACACTTGTTAGTATTATTATAAAGTTTTCTTACCTCAGCTATTTAAAAAAACATACCAACAGTGTAGCCATTTTTGTGACTTTGATAACAAGGACTTTCATGGTGTACTGTGTACACTCAGGAAGGATAGGAAAGAAGAAGAACAGCAAAAATACAAATGTAATGGAACAGGTTTGGCATTGTGCATCAAGTGGGATGCAGCATTCAGGGAGCTGCAGCTGACAATGGATGGAAGCAATAACAAGCGAAAAGGAACAAAGGAAAGACATGCAGGCCTATGGCAAAAGCACACTAACTACCACCACAAAATGGCCACCAGCCACATGGTCACTCCCAACAAGCAGGAGGCCTGGGAAACAATGAACTCAAGCAGGCCCACATGGACACAGACTTTACGAAATGGCCCCTGGCAACACGAGGAGGCTCAGCCAAGGCAAATGCTGGCCCACTATTACAAACACACTCACTCACTGGCTAGACAAAGGTGGCATATTAAACAACACTTTAATGCAACAATGCCAAAAACGAAAATCCACAGGGCTAAAAAAGGTTTGCAAGTTACACAACAACCACACACATCCAACAAAAGGCATTTATTTAACACACACGAAAAAAAGTGAAATACCAAAAAAAAACATTTTTCAATTTAAATCCAATACCATCCATGCCCTAAATGATGTTTAAATTCAACAGACACCACGGAAACAGTTGTTTCATACACTCATGAGTAGCTCTAGGCATACTGGCTGAAAGGCCTATTAGCAGACTACTGGGCTAGTGAATTAAATAAATATTGCAAATCAGTTTCAAAAGTTGGAGAAACTGTAGTGAACTGTGCAACATGTTTCCTTTATAAATGATGAAAATGTACTTACAAAAAAACAACTAGGCCCCTACTGAAACTACAGGCCACCCACCAAAATAACTTTTTTTTTAAATGATGAAAAGTACAACAAAATGTAGGTGCAATACCCCAATCAAACAAACAACACACATTTTCCAACATACTAGTGAAAACTCAAATTCAAAAGTCCCCAAATCCAATGATATATGATGCTGCAGCCACAAAGAGTGATCCTCCAGCTCCAAATCCAAATGAAAAGTCAACAGGAAATGGACAAAGCACTGGGAGGAGCCTGCTGGACAGGAACAGGAAGTTGTAGACTCTGGGGTACTTCCTCCCTCTTAAAAAAAAGCAAAAAAACAAAAAGGACTCCTTGCACAAAAAAAGTACAGGCAAATGTCAATCTAAGGAGTACTTTTTATCCAGATCATCATTTAAAGATGGTTTAGATGCTGCTTGAGAGAGTTTCTTCTCCAGATTGCAAATTCTGCATGTTTGGATCGCGATCTTCACAATACTTCTGCCGGAAGTACGATGGCGTACCCGAATGATGTGTTCGAGATCGCACACTCTCACGGGACCTTGCAGCCGGCTACCAAATCTCGTGGTGCTCCCAAAATGATCAGCCATCGTAGGCATCCCGGTAGTCGCTCCCATGTACGCAAAAATGCATTTTGAGCACGCAAACTGAAAAAAAACCTATGGTGTGGAGCACAGAGGTTTTGGTAACTCCGTGTTCTACGCAGAAAGACGGAGTTACCAAAAATCCACAAACTCCGCGAGTGGAGCGGAGTTTTATGCCCAGGGTTAGTCATAGTTAGGACCTAGATTCCATAGTAAGAACCTTTTTTGTCTCCCCTATATCTTTAGTGCCAGTTGACGAATCGTCCTTCAATTTTCACCAAAAAGTGTGCAAAGGGTCTTACTGTGGATGGAAAGTTTCGGGTGATCCATCAACCAAGGTCTGATAAAAAGGGGGGGGCAAAAAATATATCAGTTTCTGTCTAGTGGTTGTCTCAGCACACCTATTATACACTTGAATGCCGACTGTTCAATAAATGTTTAATCAAAAATGTCCATAATGTTCATTCTGTGTATCTCTCTGAAACAAAGTAAGCATGAGTGAGTAGGTGAAAAGTATTGCACTGTTTCCATGGTCCTGTGAGATCAGGGTTGTCATGTTCATTAGTTTCCAAGAACTATTCTCTTGTGGAAATGTGGATTTTCCTGGTCAGTTATGTCCCCTATCTTGGACCCCAACGGTTCTATGTGCATGTCACAAGTACATGTATGTTCCCTCCAGTTCCAGTTATGAAGACGCAAATACATGTGCGTCCACCGTCAACATGTCCTCTGTCAGATCCGCCATGAATATGTCGGATATTCCATTCCTAAATATGAAAGGCCACCGGCTTTATATGGTTCACTTATGCCATTTTACAGTCCAAGGCAAGTAGGCCCTGATTCTGTCATCAAACTCCTTTTGCCTTCTGCCTCTGAAAGCTCCAGTCTGAGCCTGCATCTGTGACCATGAACTCTGTCTCATTCTCTGCGCGGCTCACGAAGCCTGACATCAGCCTATTCTCTGCCAAGAGCTGTATTTCACCTTCGAATTATCTGCTTCCCCCTCAGCCGATGCATTCCTGCCTAGTAGCTTAAGTAAACATTCTTCCAGTTACCAAGTAAGAGGCCCGGCTTCTCTGCCCTCATGCAAGTAATTCATAGCCCTGTTCTATGGAATATTCCCATCCCCTCGCATTCAGTGTAGACACTTAGACGCTTGTACACACACGCACAGTCAGTATAGAATAGATTCTGTCCGAGAGTCCTTCTTTATGGATAACATAGTTCTTTAAACATAGGATGTTAGATATGATTTGGGATTAGGTTGATCTGACCCCCAGACTTTTCGTCTCCACATGTAGAGCTAATGTCAAGTTCCCTTCACCCCCTAGTTACACGTCATGCTGCTGCGCGCGCATCTATGTCAAGTATTATCTTATAGATCCACCTATGCATGATATCATAACCAATCATGTGTCTTTTTACTCCTTGTAAACACCCATTTTCGGTTACGCAGGTACCACGTCAAGTTCCTTATCAATTATTACGCCTACTGTATTTGCTTCATTATAACGTATGTACTATAAAAGTTACTTCTTGTCAATAAAGTATGTACTTCACTTCCTGAACCCCGTGGTGATGGAACTTGAAGCATCCGATTATAATCGATTATTGGAATAAAGCCCATTCAGAAACTCTAATATCACGGATTCTGCCTCTCATTTTACTGAGCTATTTTATTATGATTATGTATCAAATTCAGTCCAGGTAAAGGAATTTTTATTTACCACATGATGGCGCCCGAATAGGGACACTTTCTCATCTCACGCGCCGGCGGTGAGTTGTAGGCCCGGTCTCCTGCCACAGCTGGACGGACAATTACGCGTACCAGCAGGATTTCCTGTATCTCCCTCCGGTCAAGCGGGGGCGACTGAGACTACGATCAACACCCAGACGAGGCGGTGAGAAGTGCGAAGTATCCCGACCAGAGCCTAGCTGAGAGAGCAAGATCCGAGGTATATCGAGACCCACCAGTTCGAAGTCTAGCCCAGTTCCCGACGAGTCGAGTCGAGTCCAGTCCGGTTCAAGTTCAAGTTACTGAGGCCTTCCGTTTCCGAAGCTACCCGGTGAGTACCATTTCTGGGGAGGCATTTCTGACGTGCACATAGGTTGTGCCGGTCAAGACGGGTTTGGGTACACAAATCCGGTCTGCACTGTTTTAGCAGTGTATCTGTACTGTTTAGCAGTATATCAAGTATTCCGAAGTATCTAGTAAGTGTCAAGAATTAAGCATGGTGATTTAGTTATGCAGACGATCATCATGGTTGTTTCAGTTAAAGGTTTAATGTTTTAATGTTAAATGTGTTAAACGTCTTGCATATTGTGGTATGAATGGTTGTTCATTAGTGTGCTTTTTGTATTAAGTGTGTTCAAAATTAAGTATCGGATCAGTTGTCAATATGCCGCTTTTTTCGAAATTAAGACAGATCACTACTAGGAAAGGGGTACTTGAAGAAGCCGTCCCTATTCCTCCTAGGGATACTCCAGGGCACTTTATGTATCAGAAGCATGGCTTAGATGCCATATTATTTCTTGATTTATGGGTAGATTATACCAAGGGATTGCCGGAAAGTCAGAGGTGGCCCACAGCGGGAACCTGGGATGCAGAGTGCATCATGAAAGTCGAGGAAGAATTATGGAAGAGAAAAGTCAGACAGTCACAGAAAGACGCTGTTGAGTTATGGCGTAAAGAATCTCATAGACGTACAGAAAAAACACGTAGACAGGAAGAGAAGAGTAAAGAAAGTTCAAATAAAGTTCAAGAAAATCTATTAATTGAGGAAGGTATCCGAGTGAAATCGGAACAAGTAGATAGACAAAGAAATGCCCTTATGAATGGTATGTATCCTCTTCTAGCCGAAGGATTACCTAAGGCTGCTCCAGAGATGCCAAAAGACTTGCCACCCCCATTATTTCCAATTAAGGTACATCCTAAAGGACATCCCAGAACCGCAGAAGATGTTTTTCTTTCCTCATATCTAGATGACGCAGCTCCCGAGTATGCTAACCCCGCACCACATAGACCGTCTGGCGGGGGGGTTCAACGTCAGGATCAGGTATCTGTCCCTGTGCAACAGCAAGTCCCGACACTAGCTTCGGCAAGCACATCTGTTTCCGCATCTGTCTCCACAGTCGATTCTACAGTGGTGTCCACACCTATAGTTGCTGTGTCACGTTCGACGAATCCTTTCACACCCGACGCCCCAGATGGGGCCACGGGAGGTGCTAGCAATACTTTTACGCCACCTAGAATAAATAAACTTGTTTTTCAAGAGTCAGCGCATTCACGTACACCCAAATTCGTAAGTGAACGTGCGCTTAAGGAACTTCTTATAGATTGTAGATATGACCCGGTGGTCGGTAAAGAGGACGAAATGGTCCTGGCATCATTACGTATCAGACGAGCCGCAGGGTATTTAGCGAGGTTACCAGGAATGACTGCGCATCTAGATAAAATATATCATTTTGTTCAAACAGGGCGAGATCCAGGATGTATTAACAGAGCTATGGAATTCCAGAAAGTAGAGATACAAGGGGAACTGCTACGTTTCCTCATAAACTGTGTGATCAGAAATCAAGACCGACCGGGGGTAGACCCGGATGCAATGCATATTCTTACAAAATGGAGCCAGAATATATCAGAAGGAAGACACGATAAGCAAAATTGTATAATAGCCATGTGCCGAAAGATCCGTAAAGAAATAAAACGGATACACGAAGAGAGATTACAGACCGACGAGTTCGAACAAAGCGAGGAAGAAGGGTCAGGACCACCCGCAGGACAGTTGGACACCATAGCCTATGTAGGTAGAGGAAGATCTTGTCATAGGGATCAGACTAGATGTCATATTGACTCAATACGTCCGATATGTCCAGATAATAACAGGAATTTCCAAATACCTATAATTAATATAAGGTCTAACGAGCATTCGTTCCAAACTGCTGACAAACTACTCCGAGAACGAAGGGGTTATCATTTTCTCGATTCTATGGATGAACAAGATTTAGCCAGGGCAGCTGTCCACTGGGTGGACAGTCCCGGAAAATATAGTGATGCTACAGTAGTACGCACATTTTTGAATCTCACCCCAGATGAACAGAGGTTGGCTGGGATTTATATGATTCAACAACTCATTATACTATATCGGAGTCAGCATTCGGACCCTGGTCCGTTACCTGACATACTGACTGAATTGCTTACAAATAAATGGAGAGGTCCAGGTACTGAATTAATTAAAGAAATTCTAATGTCAAGAAAACAGTATATTCTTTTTATATGCTCAGAGCATACCTCATTGCCCAGCAAGGAAAGAACAACGTATCACATGGATAGACAGAATCCCTTACGAGAAGTACACCCAATAAAAGGCGAGGGCGACGAGTTTAGGCGCGTATTTGTATATACGCCCATATCAAAAATAGAACTGTTAGAAATGAAGAAAGTGGTACCTAGTCATGACAAAGACCCAGCGGGTTTTCACCGAGAAATTAAAGACATGTTACTCATGGGAGAGTATACCTATCCCGACATTATGACGATATTAAAGGTGTTGATGCCTGCTGGCATTTATGAGAAACTCAAGGAAAAAGAGTGGGAGGTAGGAGACCAAAAGATAGAATGGTCAGTGTTAGAAGCGGAAGAAAAGGCCCGAACTGCAGGAGCAGGACTCGGGGATAAAACTAAAGCACTACCAGGTTTGCTAGTACAGGTACTGCCACGTTTATTAACTACGAAAAAGGAAGATTGGGGTACAATTTCAGCCTGTAAACAGAAGCAAGATGAAGACACTAGTGATTACTATGCCCGATTTGAAAAATGTTTTGGTATAAATAGTGGCATAAAAGCAAGTAGCGAATCATACCCGCATCTGTTTGTAACAAAATTAGTAGAAAATGCTCTGTCCCCGGTAAAGAATAGAGTATTAAAATTCGAGAGTACCTGGCAAGGTAACACTCCAACACAAATGTTACAAATGTTACAGTACCATCACAATAGAATTAAAGAGGAACAGGAACATGAACACAGACGCATGAAAGACACAAAAATGAAAATGCTAGTTGCCCAGACAGTACCAGCTGAAGGACATAAAAAGGGTATGACACATTCCGATTCAGCAGGACCGGTAAAAGGGACATGCAATTATTGTAAGAAGCCAGGTCATTACGTACACGATTGTCCAGTTTTAAAACATAATATTGCCATAGGTAAAACACAAGAAAGACCACGGCCACTCAGACAGGATCAGAATGAACAAGGAGCTATGCAGCATGCCCAGGCCATGCCAGCCGCACAACAGCCAATACAGTTTGTGCCAGCTGCACCACCGTTGCCTGCTGCTGCCACACAGACCACAACACGACAAATGTATCAGACTGCACAGTATGAATATCCTGAGTATCAGCGTTACGCATGAACTAGCCTAGAGAGGGAAGTTGACTTACCCCTTATCGAGATTCCTGTAGATCAAGAAGGACCTTATGTACATAGTGAATTATTAGGTCAAGATAGAAAATTCTTACTCGATACAGGGGCAAGTCGAACAACTATAAAACGTAGTGAAGTTCCAGGGGCACCCCTCTCAGGCTCTCAGAATATCTCCCTTGGTTTTTCAGGAAAACCTATTGTTAATGAAGTATCACAGCCTCTTCCACTTACGATAGGACCTTTGACACGAACTACAGATTTATTGCTTACTAAATCATGCCCAGAAAATCTGTTAGGAATTAAAACTCTGAAAGCCCTAGGAGCCATAATATGTTGTTCTCCGGAAGGAGTAAGGTTGTTTTTACGTGATTTTAAAGGTCACTATGTGTCTAGAGACATGGATCCCCGACTACAGACTTTACCTACACATCTATGGGCACAAGGCCCTACTGATGTTGGTTGCATGAATATTACACCATATCGAGTCACACTCAAGGCAGGAGTGGTGCTACCACGAATGCGACAATACAAGTTACCACCAGATGCTGTAGTGGCTTTACTACAAATAATTGACGAGCTAATTGCCCAAGGAGTAGTTGTAGAAACAGACTCCAATGTATGTAATTCACCGATAATTCCGATTCTTAAACGAACAGATCCTACAGCCCCGCCAGTATATCGATTGGTTATTGATCTGCGCGAGTTAAACAAATGCATTGTGCCACAATTCCCTGTGGTCTCAGATATCTCGTCATTATTGACAGCTATTGATTCCGAAGCAACATTCTTTACTGTAATTGATCTCAAAAACGCCTTTTTCAGCGTCCCAATAGATCCGGAAAGTCAATATTTGTTCGGATTCAGTTTAAATGGGCGTAGCTTTAAATTCTCACGCGCACCTCAAGGATTTACAGAAAGTCCCAGCATCTATAGCCAAGCACTGAAACGAGAACTTGACAGTATCCACATGCCAGTTAACACCGCTCTGCTTCAATACGTCGATGATCTGCTGATCACCGCAAGAAGCGAACCTGAATGTGAAAAAGCATCGCTGACAGTTTTACAATTCCTAGCCGAAAAGGGGCACAAGGTGTCCCCTTCTAAGCTGCAATTCTGTGTCCAGCGAGTTGTTTACCTTGGACACTCGCTGTCCAAGGAGGGAAGGCAGCTTACACCCGACCGCATTCAGTTAATAGCTAACATGCCAATACCCAAGACACAAAAGAAAGTACGAGCTTTCATAGGCCTCACGTCATATTGCAGGCAGTGGATCCCTCAGTACGCATTTCTAGCAAAACCACTCATTCAGTTAACCACACAGGAGGCAGCCACACCGACTGTTCTCCCTTGGACTCAGGAACACACACAAGCTTTTGAAAGCTTAAAGAAAGCTTTATGTCAAGCACCCGTTTTAGCAACGCCATGTTACAGAAAACAGTTTACACTCTTTGTTACAGAACGCGAAGGTGCTGCCTTGTTAGTACTCACACAGGAACAAGCAGGAGCACACAAACCATGTGCTTATTTTTCTAGTACATTAGATCCCGTAGCTCAGGCTTTGCCTGCATGCCTGAAATCAGTGGCAGCGACAGCTTTGGCAATCAGACAAAGCGATGCTATAGTGTTGGGACATCCATTGACAGTTCAAGTACCACACGCAGTAGAGGTTCTTGTGAATAGAACGCAAACACAACACCTGACCATAGCAAGACTTACAGGATATGAACTTACATTGTTTCAGCCACATATAGAAATCAGACGCTGTAACACATTGAATCCTGCCACACTTCTACCTGTAATAGGAACAGACCCACTAGCCCATGACTGTATTGAAGTTATTACGATAACAACGAAACCCAGACAAGACTTAACCGATGTCCCATTATCAGACCCAGACCTGACATTGTATGTAGACGGTTCATGCATGAGAACAAGTACAGGAGAGTTAGTGGCCGCTTACGCAGTCACAACAGATACTGAAGTCATTGAAACTAATCGTATAAATACTTTGTCAGCTCAAGCCGCAGAGCTCATCGCTCTGACACGAGCCTGTATTCAAGCCACGAATAAAAAAGTCAACATATACACTGACTCACGTTATGCATTCAGAGTTGTACACGACTTCGGCGTGCTGTGGCGAGAGAGAGGTTATTTAACTTCCCACGGTGCCCACATTCAGCACGGACCCCTCATTCATGCCTTATTAGATGCAATACATCTACCCACTGCAATATCAATCATGAAATGTAAAGCTCATACGAAGGTTACTGATATCATTTCTCAAGGCAATGATCTAGCCGACAGAACAGCTAAACAGACTGCTCAAACTCAAATCCCCGACGTGACAAAGACAATAGTCCCGACACATTGCATGACAGTTAAAGATCCTACTCTTGACGTAATTGACATACAGACACATGCTACACCAGATGAAATAAAGAAATGGACTGAATTAGGGGGGATCCAAACGGACCAAGGATGGATGATGAAGGAAAAGTCTGTATGGTTCCTTCCTGACTCAATGGTCCAAGTTATAATAAACACTATACATAGTCCAGCGCATCTAGGAGAAAAAGCTATGCTAGACAGCATTCAACACATTTGGTTCAATAAACATTTACGAGCAGCAGCAAAACAAAAGGTCCGTACCTGTATGATCTGTTGTCAGTTTAACCCAGGAAAAAGCGTTCCCGTAGAACAGGGTGGATTTCATATTCCTAACCATCCTTTTGAAGTACTCCAGATGGACTATATCCAGATGGAACGATGTCGAGGATTCAAATATGTTCTTGTAGTTGTCTGCGCTCTGTCCCGTTGGACAGAGGCATACCCGGTTTCAGATTACACTGCCCCGACTACTGCCAAACAGTTGGTTCGAGAATTCTTCCCACGATACGGTTTACCACGTGCTGTTTACTCAGATAACGGCCAGCCGTTCTCATCCGAATTAATGAGACACGTTTCACTTCTGTTAGGATATCAGTGGAAATTCCACTGTGTCCGACACCCCGAGGCAGCAGGCCTCGTAGAAAGACATAACCAGATCCTGAAAATCAGAATGTCCAAAATATGCAGAGAAAAAGGTGTCGACTGGGTAGTAGCGCTACCCGTTGCACTCTTTTACATGAGAATGGTAGCACACTCTCGAACAGGGCTATCCCCGTATGAGGTGATCTTCGGCAGACCACCGAATATGTGGGGGACGCCTATACCTCGCAAAATAACTGATGTTGACTGTAATATGCTGACAGATTACTCGGCTTCCTTGATGTCTGCACTACAATCTTGTCGTTCACAGGTAGCTGCAGCTTTTCCCGACAACACCGAGGTGAAACCCCATGACGTTGTTCCGGGTGATTTGGTGTTTGTGAGGAATTTCGACCGAAAGACCCAGCTGGAGCCCAGGTGGAAAGCACCCAAGTTGGTCCTGTTGACCACGAGGACAGCCGTGAAGATCGAGGGCCGCAAGGGCTGGATTCATTCAAGCCACGTCAAGAAATTTCATGGACTATCCTCGGATATAGACATTGTGCCCTGCACTCCCTCACAGACTGATTCAGAACTTCCCTTTGTTGAACAAAATGACTCTAAGAACTACAAACTAAAGCTTAGGCCCAAACAGTCGAGCAATTTGATTGTTTAAGTCCTCTCCAAGGTGAAGCGGTTGAATTGTCTCTGACATGTATCCCTTGGACCTGAGTAGAGAAAATACCCGGAAAATGTTGAAACGACAGGCGTATTGTAAATCACTGCGTAGCTACTGTATGGGGACATTATTAATTCTGTTTTTATTGAGTCTTTTAATAATTATTACGAGTATGTTGTTGCACATATATTACCCTATTTCTAGACATGTTTATAATGTTACTACTGAACATTCTTTTAGTGACTTACCTCCGCATGAATTATCTTATAGACTTGCGCTGCGCAATAACACATTCATTAGTATTTTACATCATTCCCATCAGACTAGTAATGCCACCAATTGTTGGGTGTGTGGCCGACTCCCTCCCTATCAGAATTATGAAGGAGTCCTGCCTTTCTTTCCACATCCATTCACACATAATGGCTCCTGTGGAGCATGGTTTAGTTTAATCAATTCCATAGACTCAGACACAGCAGTTTACCAAGATCATTGGATATGGGGAAACCTGAACCTAGTCTTACTCAAGGTCTGCTACACTGACAAGGAGGGTCGCCCCAAAAGAACAGGAACTGATCTAGAAAATGAAGTATATGGATTAGGTAATTTTACACCTAATCTCATGATTCTAAATGTCGTATCCGAAGTTGAACTAGTCTTGCCCACCATGTCAGTATTCCCAGCGAAGGGTGAATTGTGTGTAAGAAAGGTTGGTTCCATACCTATGGGCCATAGTAAATGCAATACTATAGTAGAATTCCGTGATCAAGGCAAATCTTCATTTAGAGCTTCTCGCCACTCCTACTTCATATGTGGTCAGACTGCATATATGCGTCTACCTCCAGATTGGGATGGTACCTGCTACATTGCATTCCTTTTGCCACCTGTTTTTCTAGCTCCTCCTGATTACTACAGAAATATTCATTTAGTACACAACAGAAAGCGGAGAGATCTCCCCATTGTCGATTACACTGAAACGGCATGGGACAAGTATGTAGATTTTAATAAAGGCATCTTTCCCTATATAGGTACTGTTACTAATAGTAAGCTGATACGTAGATTAACAAGAACCCTTGAAGCAGTAGTGAATGAGACTATTTCCGCCTTAGGCAATTTAACAGAAGAGCAGTCTGCTATGCGGATTGTTGTGCTTCAAAATCGTCTTGTCCTTGACGTCATCCTGGCTGATAGGGGCGGAGCTTGTAGGGTCATCGGATCAAGTTGCTGCGTATTCATACCAGAAAATTCGCCATCTGTATATAAAGCCATCACTCGCCTTCATAAGATTGTAAACCAGATACACCAGAACCCAGGCACTTGGACTTGGTCCAGTTGGTTTTGGAGTGTGATATCAGCCTGGGGATGGAGAGTTTTATCCTTCCTAGGTATTGGCTTTCTCATACTATTCAGTTGCTGCATATGTCTACAATGTGGACCAGCGATTTGTGGTCTGTGTGCCACATCGTGTATTCCACCACCAAGATTTCATTCAAGATCCCGGAAGAAGAAAGAAGAACAAATGATGCTATATGAACAGATCGATGGATTGATGAAGATCGATATCTCTTGAAGGGCAAGTAGGGGGACAAGGAGGGAATGTGGAAATGTGGATTTTCCTGGTCAGTTATGTCCCCTATCTTGGACCCCAACGGTTCTATGTGCATGTCACAAGTACATGTATGTTCCCTCCAGTTCCAGTTATGAAGACGCAAATACATGTGCGTCCACCGTCAACATGTCCTCTGTCAGATCCGCCATGAATATGTCGGATATTCCATTCCTAAATATGAAAGGCCACCGGCTTTATATGGTTCACTTATGCCATTTTACAGTCCAAGGCAAGTAGGCCCTGATTCTGTCATCAAACTCCTTTTGCCTTCTGCCTCTGAAAGCTCCAGTCTGAGCCTGCATCTGTGACCATGAACTCTGTCTCATTCTCTGCGCGGCTCACGAAGCCTGACATCAGCCTATTCTCTGCCAAGAGCTGTATTTCACCTTCGAATTATCTGCTTCCCCCTCAGCCGATGCATTCCTGCCTAGTAGCTTAAGTAAACATTCTTCCAGTTACCAAGTAAGAGGCCCGGCTTCTCTGCCCTCATGCAAGTAATTCATAGCCCTGTTCTATGGAATATTCCCATCCCCTCGCATTCAGTGTAGTCACTTAGACGCTTGTACACACACGCACAGTCAGTATAGAATAGATTCTGTCCGAGAGTCCTTCTTTATGGATAACATAGTTCTTTAAACATAGGATGTTAGATATGATTTGGGATTAGGTTGATCTGACCCCCAGACTTTTCGTCTCCACATGTAGAGCTAATGTCAAGTTCCCTTCACCCCCTAGTTACACGTCATGCTGCTGCGCGCGCATCTATGTCAAGTATTATCTTATAGATCCACCTATGCATGATATCATAACCAATCATGTGTCTTTTTACTCCTTGTAAACACCCATTTTCGGTTACGCAGGTACCACGTCAAGTTCCTTATCAATTATTACGCCTACTGTATTTGCTTCATTATAACGTATGTACTATAAAAGTTACTTCTTGTCAATAAAGTATGTACTTCACTTCCTGAACCCCGTGGTGATGGAACTTGAAGCATCCGATTATAATCGATTATTGGAATAAAGCCCATTCAGAAACTCTAATATCACGGATTCTGCCTCTCATTTTACTGAGCTATTTTATTATGATTATGTATCAAATTCAGTCCAGGTAAAGGAATTTTTATTTACCACACTCTCCTTGGTAATAGGGATTTCTAGTATAGATTTCTTGAATAGACTGGCACCAATCCTAGAGTGTATGTTGTCTAAAAGTGCAGATCCTATATAGGTTTTATACGAACTACATGACATGGTGCAGCCAACGTTGGTTGGGTACTTATTTAATGGTCAAATCTGAGCAGTTCAGTTGTGCTATTCTTAGAGATCCCTACTCACATTTCCCCAGAGACGTCTGGAGTGGGAGGGAACAAAAATCTGCAGCCGTTGAGTAGGCAAATCCTACATATCGGCTGTTGGTTATTCAAGCTTGAAGGACACGTTGTTCCTATTGTGCTTAAAACCTTATCAAAGTGAATAATGACTGAGCAGGAAGATGTTGTGCGTGCACGACATATGACAGTCCAAG
This sequence comes from Triturus cristatus, assembly GCF_964204655.1. Classification (NCBI taxonomy): domain Eukaryota; kingdom Metazoa; phylum Chordata; class Amphibia; order Caudata; family Salamandridae; genus Triturus; species Triturus cristatus. The sequence goes on from NC_140591.1 coordinate 1,492,584,162, forward strand.
AGGAGGAAGAGGCAGCTGCAATATAAATTCCTGAGAATGTTAGAAATTTCATCACCCTAAAATTAGCAGTATATGGTTTATCAGCAAGGAGTGGGCCAGTAACCTTCATGATTGAGGTCAGGAATCATATAGAACAGAGTTATTCTATTCATGGGAGAAATTCCTACTAGCAGATGCACGAATAAATACATTCCATTATTATTTGGAGGATGATATACCAAACAAATACAGTATGGATGCGGACATTGAAGTTCCACTCACCTACCAGGAGCATATAAACTGGTTTAAAGGTGCCCTTCCCCATACAAGAGATAAAGTAAGACTCAGTCCACTGGGAAGAGACGGAGCAACATTGCCAGTACTAGTGGCCTATACACCACATCTTGACATTGACACAATGCCAGTAGGAGACTTAAGTACACTTCATAAAGAACCAACAGTACTTTACAGAAACATGACACAGTTTGTGATGAGAACACTCACACTTCAGCCAGCCACGGCTATACCAACAGGATCAATTCAAACATCCGCAACTAAAATAACGCCACAAACGTTACATCCTGTCATGGGTAAGATGCCCACTAAACGTGAACAGTTGCCATTCTGGGTGGCTCAAAAAATAACACAGCTAGAGGCAGTATTTCCACACACCGGCCCACTAGAAAAACACAAAATGATAACAATCTGCTGGCTCCAGATAGAGGATTGTAGCACTTGGGGTATGTAGGAAAGTAGGATCTGCTTCTTATGGTTACCCCCACTTTTTGATTGATGTTACACTGGTTTTTACTAGTCTGACTGGGATCCTGCTAAATACGACCCCAGTCTATCTGCTTTCTCCCTAAAATGTATTGACATGTACTTAGTTACACTCCAGATTGGATACTGGGGTACCCTTGTAAGTCTCTAGTGTAGGAAACCGGCTTTAAATATACTACAAAATGCATTTTGAGCACGCAAACTGAAAAAAAACTCTGGTGTGGAGCACAGGGTTTTTGGTAACTCCGTGTTCTGCGCAGACAGATGGAGTTACCAAAAATCCGCAAAATCCGCAAGCGGAGCGGAGTTTTATGCCCAGGGTTAGTTATAGTTAGTACCTAGATTCCATAGTAAAAACCTTTTTTGACTCCCCTATATCTTTAGTGCCAGATGACAAATCGTCCTTAAATTTTCCCCAAAAAGTGTGAAAAAGGGTCTTACTGTGCATGGAAACTTTTGGGTGATCCATCAACCGGGGTCCGATAAAAAGAGGGGGGTCAAAAAAAAGGTGCATTTTCCTTGTTAATTTCCATGGGGATTTTGAAACTGACTATAGCCTGAATTGCTGGAAGGATTCACAACCAAATTTGGTAGAAAGCTAGCTCTTAGCCTACATAGAGGCCTTTTTGTGATTTGTCGTAAATCCGTTCAGTAGTGTGTGAATTATTAAATGAAAAACATATTTGTGTTTCCAGGAATGTGGACCCTCCAAGAAACTTGCTGATCTCATGCAGAGATTTGATTGACTGCCAACACTTCAACCAGGAAGTGTAGGCAACCATTTTGGAACTCAGCCTCAGCTGAGTCCTAAACTAAAAGATACAAAAAATAAAAGGGGACAGAGTAGGAATACCCTGACTTTCTAGCATTGGCGATTTGGCAGAAATCATGGTGTATTCTTCAAAAAATTCATTTTTTTAAAAGTGAGGTTGTCTCATGCTTGTTTACAAGTTAGCCCCAGGTATGTCAGGTCCTGGGGGCTTGTGGCATTTTTTTTTAAAATGAGGGGCCGCACACTCCCCCCTCCTAAGGCAGTATTGAGCACCGGGGATGACCACCTCTCTGTGACCTTATAACTAGAATGGGGTGACACCTCACCAACATCCCTGCATGGTCTCAATAGAGTCCTGGAGCCACCACCTCCCTGGGGCTAAATACAAATATTTAATGTGTTCCATGCAACCCCCCCTGGCCCTGAAGACCATCACCTCCCCATGGCCTATGAAATATATAAAAGTGGCAGTAGAGCCTCACCGCCCTGGGGATCACCACCTCCCCATTGCCAGCCTGTACCAATTAAAGGAAGGGGCCATGCAGTCCCCCTCCTGGAGTCATTAATGGCCATGGCGACTGCCACCCCCAGGGCTGGGTCTTGCTAGTTTCCAAGGTACCCACCCTTCGGAGCTAGCAGTTTGCTCTCACTTGGCAGGAGCTTTAACAGCTCCCACTAAGAAACAGCAGACACTAACTTCACTCCCTGTCAAATGGGCAGGAAAACAGACAACAAAATTGCTCCCACATGCATGTAGCAGCATTTTAGGCTACTCCATGTGTGTAATGGCTCCTATTGGAGATGAGAAGCCGGCAGGGACTGTGGGTACAATGCAGCCCCCGTGGTCTCCAAGAGTACTCACTGGGTGCTCTGGGTAGGCACTCAGCCTTCATTTGCTGGGCCCCTGGGGATGGGGTCTCTTGGGGCAAAATCAGCCATATGTTACCCCTCCCCAGGAATGGGGTCACTGAAGCTGAAAACCAGCTACGGGAGGGGGTCCACGTGACCCCTCTCCCCTCATATTGAGGAGGGGTTCTTTTACTCGTCCTTCCCTGGTGAGAGAAGAATCCACGGTACCGCCTTCAAATAACAACGAATATGCAAATGTGCATATCACCTGGAAGCTCTGTCCATTTGGCCCTGCCCATCCACCTTATTAGTATGCAAAGGTCTTACTGGATTTTGCCTATATGATGAGCAGCTTACCAAAAGACCCCACAGCATGTATTCTGCTGATTTTTTATGCTTTTTTGATGCTGAGGAACATGAGGAAATCTCCACCAAATAAAAAAGCACTTACTTCATATAGCTGAAATGGAGGACACTTGTTTGGTGGTGATTTACCTCTTGCATTTCTGGATGTCTTCTCTATAGGATGATTCATGTTATCACAGATTTCTGGATAAAGATGCACAAGGAACAATCACACAGACACAGATTCAGACACCCACTCACACACCCAGTCACAGACTCACACAGAAACTCTCACACCCACTCACAGACCCACTCTGACACTCATGATAAGGATATTTCAAGTCCCCTTGGCGTTCATTACCTTCAAAAGAAGTCAGCCTTCTACCTCATTCCTCTATATGGTTATGGAACTCCTCGGTGATTTGCAATACACTTATAATGTATGGCAGGGGGTATTTAAGCCCTTATATAAAAGAACTGCAGCTAAAAAACCTTATGGTGAGGATATCTTTAGAATTGTAAATTGTATTTGTATAGTGCTTTCTAGACTTTATGAAGTGTTGAAGCCTTTTGTAGCTAAAAGCATGCTACTGTGGAACCCAAGGTGAGAGGTAGGAAGATGTTAGATTAGTAAAAGTGTTTTTTCTTCTTTGTGGGTGGATTAGTTGGGGTAAGTGTATTAAGGTAGCGCTCATTGGGATCTCATGTAGTTACAGTAAATGTTTTTAAAGTGATGGATTAATTGAAGGGGATTATGAAAGGGAAGAAGTGAGTGTTTAATGGGAGTGGTTGACATGTGCTCCTGGTAGTTGAAAGAAATGGATAAAGGGTGAAAGCGTCTGGAAAGTGTGTATGGCAGTCCCTAGTAGTCAGAGAGGTTTTTGGATGAGTCATAAGTGGAGGAAAGGGCTCAAGTTGAACAAGATATTGTATTATAATTTATTTTATTTCGACCAGTAATTAAAAATCAATATATTTAATAGAGAGACATACCCATATATCTAAATAAACAGTGATTGTTAGAAATGGGGGTCTATAGTTGGCAAGGGTTTGCACCTTTGTCCAAGTAGGGACCTTTCTTCCTAGTCAGGGTAAGGGAGTTACACTCCTAAAATAATGCTTGCTCACCCCCTTAGCAGCTTGTCACGAGCAGTCAGGCTTATCTTAGAGGCAGTGTGTAAAGCATTTGCACAGAACCAACAGTAATACAGTGAAGACACTACACCACACCAGTTTGGAAAAATATCCAATATTTTTATATACTTCAAACAAGACCAAAAACAATAAAATTCCAGCATTCAGTTCTCAGAAATCCCTTCTGCAGCACCTTCAGGACACAGAGTCTGCAGCGTCGTTGTAGATGGCGTTGGTTTGCTTTTTCTTCTGTTGCAGCTCAAAACACACAGTCCCCAGTGCTGATCGCAAAATACCTTTGCTGTTCCAGAGACTTCTAGAACAGAGGGCAAGCTCTACATCAAGCCCTTGGAGAAATTCACAAAAAGAAATTGCAGAAAGTTCAGTACAGTCCTTTCAATGCCCACGACAGAAGCAGCCACTGAAGGCTTTTAGAACCTTCCAAAGTTAGATCTGCTGATCCTGCCAGGTGGAACTAAAGAAAGTAAAGTTATCAATATAATCTCTACTATAGGACTCTAGCGCAGCAAGGACTTGATTCACCAACCTCTGGAAGGTGGCAGGGGCATTCTTTAAATCAAAGAGCATAACAGTGAACTGATAATGCCCATTGGGTATGGAGAATGCTGTTTTCTCTTTTGCTCCAGGGACCATGCCAATTTGCCAGTACCCTGCAGTTAAGTCAAAGGTACTTAGACATGCGTGTGCACCCATTTTGTCAATCAACTCATCTGCTCTTGGGATAGGGTTAGCATCTGTCTTGGTGACAGAGTTGAGCCCTCTATAGTCCACACATAACCTCATTTCTATCTATCCACCCTGTGGATGAGGTTTTGGGATAAGAACCACTGGGCTGGCCCAGGGGATCTCAGAGGGTTCAACAACCCCTAACTCTAACATCTTGCTGACTTCAGCTATGCTGCTTTCCGTGACATGGTCTGACTGTCAATAGATTTTGTTTTTGACAGGTGCACTGTCACCAGTGTCCACATCATGGATACATCAGTTTGTCAGACCAGAGGATAAGGAAAAGAGCTTAGCTTACTGTTGTAAGACTTGCTTGCAGTCAGTCTGCTGTTGGGCAGAGAGGGTGTCTGAAAAGACAACTCCATCTACTGACCCATCATTTGGGCTGTATGAGTGGAGGTCACAGAGAGGTTTACTCTCTGCTTCCTGTTCCCAATCAGTCATCGTCAGCATGGTGATGTTAGCCCTGTCATTGTAGAGCTTTAGGCGTTTCACATGGATAACCCTATTGGGTGTCCTGCTTGTGTCTTGGACATCCAAGTGGGTGACCGCACTCTTTTTTCTCTAGGATAGGGTAAGACCCACTGCATCTGTCCTTGAGTGCCCTTGGTACCACTGTCTCCAAAACCCACACCTTTTGCCAAGGTTGAAATTAAACCAGTGCAGATGTTTGGTCATACCAGTGCTTCTGAAGCTCGTGGCTGGCCTCAAGATTTTTGGATGCCTTATCCATGTACGCAGCCATTCTGGACCTTAGGTCAAGCAGATAGTCCACAATATCTTGATTGGGTTCTTAGAGAGGCTTCTCTCAACCCTCTTTTACAAGACAGAGTGGTCCCCTTACAGGTTGGCCAAACAGAAGTTCAAAGGGGGAAAACCCTGCTCCCTTCTTTGGCACTTCTCAGTTAGCGAAAAGCAGACATGGTAAGAGGACATCCCACCTCCTTTTGAGTTTTTCAGGGAGTCCCATAATCATGCCTTTCAATGTCTTGTTGAATCTCTCAACAAGGCCATTGCTTTGTGGGTAGTAGGGTGTAGTAAACTTCTACTGCCCTCCACACTCTTTCCAGAAGTATTTTAGGTAAGAAGACATGAAGTTGGAACCTCTGTCTGAAACCACCTCCTTAGGAAACCCTACTCTGGTGAAGACGCCAATGAGGGCCTTGGCTACTGCATGAGCTGTAGTAGTCCTAAGGGGAATTGCTTCAGGGTACCTAATGGCATGATCTACTACCACTAGAGTGAATTTGTTCCCTGATGCTGTGGCAGGTTTAAGTGGACCCACTATGTCCACACCTACCCTTTCAAAGAGAACCCTCACCACAGGCAGTGGTATCAGGGGGGCATTTAGGTGGCCACTTGTCTTGCCACTGGCTTGACAGATAATACAGGAGCTGATAAATTATTTCACCTTTTGGAGCATCTGGGTCCAGTAAAAGTGGCTAACTAGCCTTTCCCAAGTCTTGGTTTGACCCAGATGTCCAGCTAGGGGATGTACTGAGATAAAGTTAGGAGGAACTCCCTGTACTTCTGTGGCACTACCACTCTCCTGGTGGCTCAAGGTTTAGGGGTCTCTTGCTTCAGTGTACAGTAATCCCTCTTCCCAACAAGCTCTGTGGGTACCACTGATATCTCCCTTTGCTACTGAAACAGCTTGCTGCCTCTGGCTTTCAAGAGTATGGTAGTCCTGCTGTACCTGTCACAGCTCTTCCCTAGAAGGTCCCCCTGGGCCCAAGAGTTCAGCCTGGTAAGGGTTAAGCTCCATAGGCTCAGTTCCCTCCGGAGTGTCCAAGTCCTCTTCCTGAGGGAGGGGTCCTGATCCTTTTGCTGAATAGAAGCTGGTTCCCTCTTTTCCCTGGGGAGGTTGGGCCATACTTTCGGCCTCCAGCCCTTCTTTTTCACCATGCCTTTTGCTCTGTACTCTTGTTTTTACACACAACAATTCAGGGATATCCAGCATTGCTGCATCCGTTTTTAGTTTTTCCAGGTCATTGCCAAGAAGACATCCAGCTGGTAGCTTTGGAGAGACCACTAACTTTTTCATGCCAGGAACCCCCCACTCCCTCAGTTCAATGTCCCCATTGTCATAGCATGGTTAGTGGTAAAACTGTCAGCATTGGTGACTGGGTAAGTACGCCCAATGAAGTATTGCTCTGGGAAATCCAATGTCTCTTTCACCACAGTGACACTGGCACCTGTATTCCCTGGAGCCTCTATCCTAGTTCCATGAATCCAAGGGTATTGTAAGTACATTTTTACCACACAGTTATAGTGCCAAACTCAACTTCCCCCTCTGAAACTAGAACTGCTTCATTGTGCAACCTGATTTTCTCTAGGCACACTGTTGATTCCATCTGGAGACTTGCTACACTAGGAGTAGCTGGAGCTGGAGCTGTAGGACAAGGGGCCTTTTTTGCTAGGGTAATCATTGTCTCCAGTTAATTGTCCCAACTTTCTACAATTGTTACGCCAGACCTTTGCAGGATCAAAGTTCTTCCCCCTGTATCTAGGACTAGATTGGGAAGAGTTTTGGGACCCACCCCCCTGTGCAGCTTTAATGGGCCCTTTAGAAGACTCAGACTTTCTATCTTGGGATTCTCACCACCTTTCCCGTGGGGTGGTTTTGTAACCCCTTTCTTTTGGTCACCCCAGTGGATGACTAAGTCCCTCTAGTCTTGACCCAGTGGTCTGCCTTCTTTCCCAATACTTGGGGAGAAATTAGACCTAGGTCTACCAAATGCAGATGTAACGTTTCATTTGTGCAGGTACTTAAAATATGTTCCTTCATAAACAAGTTGTAAATTCCAGTAAAGTCATGCACATTTTGTCCAGTTAACCAACCATCTAGTGTCTTTACTGAGTAGTCGATAAAATCAATCCAGGACTGGTTTTGGGTTTTATGAGACCCCACTGGATCTAATTTTGCACTCCTTAGTTGGGAGTACAAATCCCTCAATCAGAGTTCTCTTCATGAGGTCATAAGACGCAGCATCTGGCAGAGAAAGGGTCAGGAGTCTGTCTCTGCACTTACCAGAGAACAGTTCACACAGGAGTGGTCCCAGAGAGGTTTCTTCACCTTTCTCATGTCACAAGCCCTCTCAAAGGCTGTGAACCATTTAGTGATATCATCACCCTCCTCAGATTCTTGGAAGTAAGGGAACAGGGTTCCATTCTTCCATAGGAAACGGTGGAGGTGGACACCTTTCTCCATCCTCCTCACCTCCTTCTCCCTGTGACTGGTCATCACCATTTTCAGAGGGGTGGGCCTTTGAATACTCAGCCAACATCTCCTGGAGCTTTGTTTGGTTGGATATGGGCCCATTGGTATATTTGTAATTTTACATAAGGACCCTACTTCCTTGAAAGACAAGTGAAGGTAAGGGGTGAGATCAAACTCCACAACAATGTCCTGTATGTCATTATGGTTATCTTCACTAATAGCTGGGTTCTGTTTTTGAGACATTCTAACAAAAAGGTTCTAACCCCTCTGCCCTTGACTACAGTGACGTTTTTATTTTCTAAAATTCTAAAGGGACTTAAGCAAGGCCCTAAAAAGACTTTTAGTTGTTTTGTAAAAATGGCAATTTGAAAAAATCTGAATTCTAAATGCAATTTAAGAGTTCTGTCATGTGATCTGGTGTTAACCAAGTAGTCCAACAAATGCAAATTGTATATCCCACCACTGATCCACCAATATTGGAAACTGGCACTATATATGCTACACCAAATTGAGGCATTTCCTTTAAAGAGTCCAGGTGACCCCAGGTTAAATGTAGATGGAACCTTACTCTCTATTTGTGGTAGAGTGGTCAAGCAGTAAGGCAGTATCAGAGGACAATGTTAAACATTTGATGTACACACTCAGTCAGCAAATGAATAAACACACTCAAAGAATTGAACTCTAGGCCAAATGTTTTTGTATAAAAAATATACTGTTGTTTTATTTTTAGAAACAATCAAGCCTGGCACAGGTAAGCATTAAATACTTTACAGTAATACGATGCGAAATGTAGAACAGTTAGCAAATGCAATAGAACTTGCACTTTGTTTGATTTACAGGAGATGCAATAGTTTGCAATACTTAGCAAATACAGTACATTGAAATGAAGAGTCTTTTTCAGCAAATTACAGGTAAGTTACTTTTTTTACGTTACTTTTGTAACTCGGTGCTGGATACGTAGATTCAGCACAGTTACAAACTACATGCAGACCCTGCAGTGGCAGATCTGAGTTAACTTTGAAGGGTTGCTTGTATAGGTGGCACAACCAGTGCTGCAAGCCCACTAGCAGCATTACATGTACAGGCCCTTGGCACACACAGTGCACTGTACTAGAGACTGACTAGGAAATCAAATAACCAATTATGGAATCACCAATCCATAACAACAATTTACACTAATTATAACATTAGTGTCTCCTCGCACTTTCTCACTGCTGTTCAGTGTTAAAGTGCAAGTTCTCCTGTTGTAAATTATTTTTATGGATTGGTGATTCCATGATTGGTCATTTGATTTACTAGTAAGTCCCTAGTCAGGTACCACAATATAGGCTCAGGAAACATCTTAACCTTTCACCTTTATTCATCCCTACATTATACACATAACGGTTCTTGGGGACTGACCTTTTAACTAGATACGACACTTCACACAGAATGCTGGATTTTCCCTAGTAAAAGCTTCATACATTATGCATGAGTGTACTTGGAACCTCAGCAGGACTACCATCTACTGCATAATAACTATGTATAAAGTTAATTCACGACATCATCCTAAGTCCGACAATGGCACAGCAAGGTAGAACCCCTGGGGGCACCTTAGGGTATATAAACATCACATCTTGCTGAGATAGGAAGAGGAGAACTAGGACATCCATGCTGACACACTGCCACGAGGTGCTGAGGCTTCTGCATGCACATACTCCAGCTCGCAGTGGTCTACCATCCCTTGTGGGGTGTCCAACTCGAGACCAAGACTGGGTCCCACAGTCTCTCAAGTCAGGTAATGGGGTTGACTTTACCATAGAGGGATTCCTGGCTTAACACCTACATACATGCTAGGTACACTTAGGTACATCTAGTTAGGATTGCATTGTAGGGGTAAGCATTTTTCTGTCATGTATTTTATATACCTGCCTGTATTCATGATTTTATCTTAACAGTAGAAATCTACCATCCTTTTACTTTCCTAGTGCTTCTAATCAATTCTGTGGTTGTTTCAGCACACCTATTTTACACTAGAATGACGACTGTTCAATAAATGTTTATTGAAAAATGTCCATATTGTGTGTATCTCTCTGAAACAAAGTAAGCACGAGTAACTGAGTGAAAAGTATTGCACCGTTTCCATGGTCCTATGAGATCAGGGGTGCCCCGTTCATTAGATTCCAAGAACTATTCTCTCCTTGGTAAGAGGGATTTCTAGTGGCACTGTGAGCTAGGTGGTATACAGGTAACATACCCAGTGGGGGTGTCTTGATTCAGTCTGGCACCAATCCTACAGTGTATATTATCTAAATATGCAGATCCTATATAGGTTTTATAGGACCTATATGACATTGCGCAGCCAACGTTGGTTGGGTACTTATTTAATGGTCAAATCTGAGTAGTTCAGTTGTGCTATTCTCAGAGACCCCTACTCATATTTCCCCAGAGACATCTGGAGTGAGAGGGAACAAAAATCGACAGCAGCTGAGCGGGTAAATCCTATGTTTCGGCTGTTGGTTAATCAAGCTTGAAAGACATGTTGTTTCTATTGTGCTTAAAACCTTATCAAAGATTCCTTGAAAAACTCTTCTTATTAATAAAAATGACTGAGCAGGAAGATGTTGTGCGTGCAGTACATATGACAGTCCAAGATGAGGAAGAGGAAGCTGCAATACAATTTCCTGAGAATGTTAGAAATTCCATCACCCTAAAATTAGCAGTATATCGTTTATCAGCTAGGAGTGGGCCAGTAACCTTAATGATTGAGGTCAGGAATCATATACAACATTATTCTATTCATGGGTGAAATTCCCACTAGCAAATGCACAAACAAATACATTCCATTATTATTTGGAAGATGATATACCAAACAAATACTGTCTGTATGAGGACATTGAAGTTCCGCTCACCTACCAGGAGCATATAAACTGGTTTAAAGGTGCCCTTCTCCATACAAGAGATAAAGTAAGACTCAGCCTGCTTGGAAGAGACGGAGCAACATTGTCAGTACTAGCAGCCTATAAATCACATCCTGAAATTGACACAATGCCAGCAGGAGACTTAAGTCTCTTCATAAAGGACCAATAAGAATTTACAGAAACATGACACAATTTGTGATGAGCGGTACAAAAGGGAGTGGTGATGGACGGAGCATCAAAACCAATCAAACACTCACACCCAGTCAACAGATCTGGGTTTGATCCATCACCGTTCATTAGCCCACTCTGCCACCCCAGTTCAGACATGGCCATATGCAAATCAGTCTGACCCTGTGCCTCATGGGAACAGTCCAGCCCGAACCGCCAAGCCATGCCTTCCCTGGACCGGAAACAAGCTTCCTAAGACCGGTTTCTGGCATTTCAGCCGTCTTCAGCCAGGCTTGCTTGAATCCAGTGGCAAAGTGAGCAAGGGACTCACGTCTGAGCATACCCTGCCAACTTATGGCGAACAAAGCGGTACAAAAGGGAGTGGTGATGGACGAAGCATCAAAACCAATCAAACACTCACACCCAGTCAACAGATCTGGGTTTGATCCATCACCGTTCTTTAGCCCACTCTGCCACCCCAGTTCAGACATGGCCATATGCAAATCAGTCTGACCCTGTGCCTCATGGGAACAGTCCAGCCCGAACTGCCAAGCCATGCCTTCCCTGGACCAGAAACAAGCTTACTAAGACCGGTTCCTGGCATTTCAGCCGTCTTCAGCCAGGCTTGCTTGAATCCAGTGGCAAAGTGAGCAAGGGACTCACGTCTGAGCATACCCTGCCAACTTATGGCGAACAAAGCGGTACAAAAGGGAGTGGTGATGGACGGAGCATCAAAACCAATCAAACACTCACACCCAGTCAACAGATCTGTGTTTGATCCATCACCGTTCTTTAGCCCACTCTGCCACCCCAGTTCAGACATGGCCATATGCAAATCAGTCTGACCCTGTGCCTCATGGGAACAGTCCAGCCCGAACTGCCAAGCCATGCCTTCCCTGGACCAGAAACAAGCTTCCTAAGACCGGTTTCTGGCATTTCAGCCGTCTTCAGCCAGGCTTGCTTGAATCCAGTGGCAAAGTGAGCAAGGGACTCACGTCTGAGCATACCCTGCCAACTTATGCGAACAAAGTGGTACAAAAGGGAGTGGTGATGGATGGAGCATCAAAACCAATCAAACACTCACACCCAGTCAACAGATCTGGGTTTGATCCATCACCGTTCTTTAGCCCACTCTGCCACCCCAGTTCAGACATGGCCATATGCAAATCAGTCAGACCCTGTGCCTCATGGGAACAGTCCAGCCCGAACCGCCAAGCCATGCCTTCCCTGGACCGGAAACAAGCTTCCTAAGACCGGTTTCTGGCATTTCAGCCGTCTTCAGCCAGGCTTGCTTGAATCCAGTGGCAAAGTGAGCAAGGGACTCACGTCTGAGCATACCCTGCCAACTTATGGCGAACAAAGCGGTACAAAAGGGAGTGGTGATGGACGGAGCATCAAAACCAATCAAACACTCACACCCAGTCAACAGATCTGGGTTTGATCCATCACCGTTCTTTAGCCCACTCTGCCACCCCAGTTCAGACATGGCCATATGCAAATCAGTCTGACCCTGTGCCTCATGGGAACAGTCCAGCCCGAACTGCCAAGCCATGCCTTCCCTGGACCAGAAACAAGCTTCCTAAGACCGGTTCCTGGCATTTCAGCCGTCTTCAGCCAGGCTTGCTTGAATCCAGTGGCAAAGTGAGCAAGGGACTCACGTCTGAGCATACCCTGCCAACTTATGGCGAACAAAGTGGTACAAAAGGGAGTGGTGATGGACGGAGCATCAAAACCAATCAAACACTCACACCCAGTCAACAGATCTGGGTTTGATCCATCACCGTTCTTTAGCCCACTCTGCCACCCCAGTTCAGACATGGCCATATGCAAATCAGTCTGACCCTGTGCCTCATGGGAACAGTCCAGCCCGAACTGCCAAGCCATGCCTTCCCTGGACCGGAAACAAGCATCCTAAGACCGGTTTCTGGCATTTCAGCCGTCTTCAGCCAGGCTTGCTTGAATCCAGTGGCAAAGTGAGCAAGGGACTCACGTCTGAGCATACCCTGCCAACTTATGGCGAACAAAGTGGTACAAAAGGGAGTAGTGATGGACGGAGCATCAAAACCAATCAAACACTCACACCCAGTCAACAGATCTGGGTTTGATCCATCACCGTTCTTTAGCCCACTCTGCCACCCCAGTTCAGACATGGCCATATGCAAATCAGTCTGACCCTGTGCCTCATGGGAACAGTCCAGCCCGAACTGCCAAGCCATGCCTTCTCTGGACCGGAAACAAGCTTCCTAAGACCGGTTTCTGGCATTTCAGCCGTCTTCAGCCAGGCTTGCTTGAATCCAGTGGCAAAGTGAACAAGGGACTCACGTCTGAGCATACCCTGCCAACTTATGGCGAACAAAGCGGTACAAAAGGGAGTGGTGATGGACGGAGCATCAAAACCAATCAAACACTCACACCCAGTCAACAGATCTGGGTTTGATCCATCACCGTTCTTTAGCCCACTCTGCCACCCCAGTTCAGACATGGCCATATGCAAATCAGTCTGACCCTGTGCCTCATGGGAACAGTCCAGCCCGAACTGCCAAGCCATGCCTTCCCTGGACCGGAAACAAGCTTCCTAAGACCGGTTTCTGGCATTTCAGCCGTCTTCAGCCAGGCTTGCTTGAATCCAGTGGCAAAGTGAGCAAGGGACTCACGTCTGAGCATACCCTGCCAACTTATGGCGAACAAAGTGGTACAAAAGGGAGTGGTGATGGACGGAGCATAAAAACCAATCAAACACTCACACCCAGTCAACAGATCTGGGTTTGATCCATCACCGTTCTTTAGCCCACTCTGCCACCCCAGTTTAGACATGGCCATATGCAAATCAGTCTGACCCTGTGCCTCATGGGAACAGTCCAGCCCGAACTGCCAAGCCATGCCTTCCCTGGACCGGAAACAAGCTTCCTAAGACCGGTTTCTGGCATTTCAGCCGTCTTCAGCCAGGCTTGCTTGAATCCAGTGGCAAAGTGAGCAAGGGACTCACGTCTGAGCATACCCTGCCAACTTATGGCGAACAAAGCGGTACAAAAGGGAGTGGTGATGGACGGAACATCAAAACCAATCAAACACTCACACCCAGTCAACAGATCTGGGTTTGATCCATCACCGTTCTTTAGCCCACTCTGCCACCCCAGTTCAGACATGGCCATATGCAAATCAGTCTGACCCTGTGCCTCATGGGAACAGTCCAGCCCGAACTGCCAAGCCATGCCTTCCCTGGACCGGAAACAAGCTTCCTAAGACCGGTTTCTGGCATTTCAGCCGTCTTCAGCCAGGCTTGCTTGAATCCAGTGGCAAAGTGAGCAAGGGACTCACGTCTGAGCATACCCTGCCAACTTATGGCGAACAAAGCGGTACAAAAGGGAGTGGTGATGGACGGAGCATCAAAACCAATCAAACACTCACACCCTGTCAACAGATCTGGGTTTGATGCATCACCGTTCTTTAGCCCACTCTGCCACCCCAGTTTAGACATGGCCATATGCAAATCAGTCTGACCCTGTGCCTCATGGGAACAGTCCAGCCCGAACTGCCAAGCCATGCCTTCTCTGGACCGGAAACAAGCTTCCTAAGACCGGTTTCTGGCATTTCAGCCGTCTTCAGCCAGGCTTGCTTGAATCCAGTGGCAAAGTGAACAAGGGACTCACGTCTGAGCATACCCTGCCAACTTATGGCGAACAAAGCGGTACAAAAGGGAGTGGTGATGGACGGAGCATCAAAACCAATCAAACACTCACACCCAGTCAACAGATCTGGGTTTGATCCATCACCGTTCTTTAGCCCACTCTGCCACCCCAGTTCAGACATGGCCATATGCAAATCAGTCTGACCCTGTGCCTCATGGGAACAGTCCAGCCCGAACTGCCAAGCCATGCCTTCCCTGGACCGGAAACAAGCTTCCTAAGACCGGTTTCTGGCATTTCAGCCGTCTTCAGCCAGGCTTGCTTGAATCCAGTGGCAAAGTGAGCAAGGGACTCACGTCTGAGCATACCCTGCCAACTTATGGCGAACAAAGCGGTACAAAAGGGAGTGGTGATGGACGGAGCATAAAAACCAATCAAACACTCACACCCAGTCAACAGATCTGGGTTTGATCCATCACCGTTCTTTAGCCCACTCTGCCACCCCAGTTTAGACATGGCCATATGCAAATCAGTCTGACCCTGTGCCTCATGGGAACAGTCCAGCCCGAACTGCCAAGCCATGCCTTCCCTGGACCGGAAACAAGCTTCCTAAGACCGGTTTCTGGCATTTCAGCCGTCTTCAGCCAGGCTTGCTTGAATCCAGTGGCAAAGTGAGCAAGGGACTCACGTCTGAGCATACCCTGCCAACTTATGGCGAACAAAGCGGTACAAAAGGGAGTGGTGATGGACGGAACATCAAAACCAATCAAACACTCACACCCTGTCAACAGATCTGGGTTTGATGCATCACCGTTCTTTAGCCCACTCTGCCACCCCAGTTCAGACATGGCCATATGCAAATCAGTCTGACCCTGTGCCTCATGGGAACAGTCCAGCCCGAACTGCTAAGCCATGCCTTCCCTGGACCGGAAACAAGCTTCCTAAGACCGGTTTCTGGCATTTCAGCCGTCTTCAGCCAGGCTTGCTTGAATCCAGTGGCAAAGTGAGCAAGGGACTCACGTCTGAGCATACCCTGCCAACTTATGGCGAACAAAGCGGTACAAAAGGGAGCGATGATGGACGGAGCATCAAAGCCAATCAAACACTCACACCCAGTCAACAGATCTGGGTTTGATCCATCACCGTTCTTTAGCCCACTCTGCCACCCCAGTTCAGACATGGCCATATGCAAATCAGTCTGACCCTGTGCCTCATGGGAACAGTCCAGCCCGAACTGCCAAGCCATGCCTTCCCTGGACCGGAAACAAGCTTCCTAAGACCGGTTTCTGGCATTTCAGCCGTCTTCAGCCAGGCTTGCTTGAATCCAGTGGCAAAGTGAGCAAGGGACTCACGTCTGAGCATACCCTGCCAACTTATGGCGAACAAAGCGGTACAAAAGGGAGTGGTGATGGACGGAGCATCAAAACCAATCAAACACTCACACCCTGTCAACAGATCTGGGTTTGATGCATCACCGTTCTTTAGCCCACTCTGCCACCCCAGTTCAGACATGGCCATATGCAAATCAGTCTGACCCTGTGCCTCATGGGAACAGTCCAGCCCGAACTGCTAAGCCATGCCTTCCCTGGACCGGAAACAAGCTTCCTAAGACCGGTTTCTGGCATTTCAGCCGTCTTCAGCCAGGCTTGCTTGAATCCAGTGGCAAAGTGAGCAAGGGACTCACGTCTGAGCATACCCTGCCAACTTATGGCGAACAAAGCGGTACAAAAGGGAGCGATGATGGACGGAGCATAGTGCTTTCTAGACTTTATGAAGTGTTGAAGCCTTTTGTAGCTAAAAGCATGCTACTGTGGAACCCAAGGTGAGAGGTAGGAAGATGTTAGATTAGTAAAAGTGTTTTTTCTTCTTTGTGGGTGGATTAGTTGGGGTAAGTGTATTAAGGTAGCGCTCATTGGGATCTCATGTAGTTACAGTAAATGTTTTTAAAGTGATGGATTAATTGAAGGGGATTATGAAAGGGAAGAAGTGAGTGTTTAATGGGAGTGGTTGACATGTGCTCCTGGTAGTTGAAAGAAATGGATAAAGGGTGAAAGCGTCTGGAAAGTGTGTATGGCAGTCCCTAGTAGTCAGAGAGGTTTTTGGATGAGTCATAAGTGGAGGAAAGGGCTCAAGTTGAACAAGATATTGTATTATAATTTATTTTATTTCGACCAGTAATTAAAAATCAATATATTTAATAGAGAGACATACCCATATATCTAAATAAACAGTGATTGTTAGAAATGGGGGTCTATAGTTGGCAAGGGTTTGCACCTTTGTCCAAGTAGGGACCTTTCTTCCTAGTCAGGGTAAGGGAGTTACACTCCTCAAATAATGCTTGCTCACCCCCTTAGCAGCTTGGCACGAGCAGTCAGGCTTATCTTAGAGGCAGTGTGTAAAGCATTTGCACAGAACCAACAGTAATACAGTGAAGACACTACACCACACCAGTTTGGAAAAATATCCAATATTTTTATATACTTCAAACAAGACCAAAAACAATAAAATTCCAGCATTCAGTTCTCAGAAATCCCTTCTGCAGCACCTTCAGGACACAGAGTCTGCAGCGTCGTTGTAGATGGCGTTGGTTTGCTTTTTCTTCTGTTGCAGCTCAAAACACACAGTCCCCAGTGCTGATCGCAAAATACCTTTGCTGTTCCAGAGACTTCTAGAACAGAGGGCAAGCTCTACATCAAGCCCTTGGAGAAATTCACAAAAAGAAATTGCAGAAAGTTCAGTACAGTCCTTTCAATGCCCACGACAGAAGCAGCCACTGAAGGCTTTTAGAACCTTCCAAAGTTAGATCTGCTGATCCTGCCAGGTGGAACTAAAGAAAGTAAAGTTATCAATATAATCTCTACTATAGGACTCTAGCGCAGCAAGGACTTGATTCACCAACCTCTGGAAGGTGGCAGGGGCATTCTTTAAATCAAAGAGCATAACAGTGAACTGATAATGCCCATTGGGTATGGAGAATGCTGTTTTCTCTTTTGCTCCAGGGACCATGCCAATTTGCCAGTACCCTGCAGTTAAGTCAAAGGTACTTAGAAATGCGTGTGCACCCATTTTGTCAATCAACTCATCTGCTCTTGGGATAGGGTTAGCATCTGTCTTGGTGACAGAGTTGAGCCCTCTATAGTCCACACATAACCTCATTTCTATCTATCCACCCTGTGGATGAGGTTTTGGGATAAGAACCACTGGGCTGGCCCAGGGGATCTCAGAGGGTTCAACAACCCCTAACTCTAACATCTTGCTGACTTCAGCTATGCTGCTTTCCGTGACATGGTCTGACTGTCAATAGATTTTGTTTTTGACAGGTGCACTGTCACCAGTGTCCACATCATGGATACATCAGTTTGTCAGACCAGAGGATAAGGAAAAGAGCTTAGCTTACTGTTGTAAGACTTGCTTGCAGTCAGTCTGCTGTTGGGCAGAGAGGGTGTCTGAAAAGACAACTCCATCTACTGACCCATCATTTGGGCTGTATGAGTGGAGGTCACGGAGAGGTTTACTCTCTGCTTCCTGTTCCCAATCAGTCATCGTCAGCATGGTGATGTTAGCCCTGTCATTGTAGAGCTTTAGGCGTTTCACATGGATAACCCTATTGGGTGTCCTGCTTGTGTCTTGGACATCCAAGTGGGTGACCGCACTCTTTTTTCTCTAGGATAGGGTAAGACCCACTGCATCTGTCCTTGAGTGCCCTTGGTACCACTGTCTCCAAAACCCACACCTTTTGCCAAGGTTGAAATTAAACCAGTGCAGATTTTTGGTCATACCAGTGCTTCTGAAGCTCGTGGCTGGCCTCAAGATTTTTGGATGCCTTATCCATGTACGCAGCCATTCTGGACCTTAGGTCAAGCAGATAGTCCACAATATCTTGATTGGGTTCTTAGAGAGGCTTCTCTCAACCCTCTTTTACAAGACAGAGTGGTCCCCTTACAGGTTGGCCAAACAGAAGTTCAAAGGGGGAAAACCCTGCTCCCTTCTTTGGCACTTCTCAGTTAGCGAAAAGCAGACATGGTAAGAGGACATCCCACCTCCTTTTGAGTTTTTCAGGGAGTCCCATAATCATGCCTTTCA
Source organism: Triturus cristatus (assembly GCF_964204655.1). Classification (NCBI taxonomy): domain Eukaryota; kingdom Metazoa; phylum Chordata; class Amphibia; order Caudata; family Salamandridae; genus Triturus; species Triturus cristatus. The sequence goes on from NC_140591.1 coordinate 1,492,602,765, forward strand.
ATGTCTTGTTGAATCTCTCAACAAGGCCATTGCTTTGTGGGTAGTAGGGTGTAGTAAACTTCTACTGCCCTCCACACTCTTTCCAGAAGTATTTTAGGTAAGAAGACATGAAGTTGGAACCTCTGTCTGAAACCACCTCCTTAGGAAACCCTACTCTGGTGAAGACGCCAATGAGGGCCTTGGCTACTGCATGAGCTGTAGTAGTCCTAAGGGGAATTGCTTCAGGGTACCTAATGGCATGATCTACTACCACTAGAGTGAATTTGTTCCCTGATGCTGTGGCAGGTTTAAGTGGACCCACTATGTCCACACCTACCCTTTCAAAGAGAACCCCCACCACAGGCAGTGGTATCAGGGGGGCATTTAGGTGGCCACTTGTCTTGCCACTGGCTTGACAGATAATACAGGAGCTGATAAATTATTTCACCTTTTGGAGCATCTGGGTCCAGTAAAAGTGGCTAACTAGCCTTTCCCAAGTCTTGGTTTGACCCAGATGTCCAGCTAGGGGATGTACTGAGTTAAAGTTAGGAGGAACTCCCTGTACTTCTGTGGCACTACCACTCTCCTGGTGGCTCAAGGTTTAGGGGTCTCTTGCTTCAGTGTACAGTAATCCCTCTTCCCAACAAGCTCTGTGGGTACCACTGACATCTCCCTTTGCTACTGAAACAGCTTGCTGCCTCTGGCTTTCAAGAGTGTGGTAGTCCTGCTGTACCTGTCACAGCTCTTCCCTAGAAGGTCCCCCTGGGCCCAAGAGTTCAGCCTGGTAAGGGTTAAGCTCCATAGGCTCAGTTCCCTCCGGAGTGTCCAAGTCCTCTTCCTGAGGGAGGGGTCCTGATCCTTTTGCTGAATAGAAGCTGGTTCCCTCTTTTCCCTGGGGAGGTTGGGCCATACTTTCGGCCTCCAGCCCTTCTTTTTCACCATGCCTTTTGCTCTGTACTCTTGTTTTTACACACAACAATTCAGGGATATCCAGCATTGCTGCATCCGTTTTTAGTTTTTCCAGGTCATTGCCAAGAAGACATCCAGCTGGTAGCTTTGGAGAGACCACTAACTTTTTCATGCCAGGAACCCCCCACTCCCTCAGTTCAATGTCCCCATTGTCATAGCATGGTTAGTGGTAAAACTGTCAGCATTGGTGACTGGGTAAGTACGCCCAATGAAGTATTGCTCTGGGAAATCCAATGTCTCTTTCACCACAGTGACACTGGCACCTGTATTCCCTGGAGCCTCTATCCTAGTTCCATGAATCCAAGGGTATTGTAAGTACATTTTTACCACACAGTTATAGTGCCAAACTCAACTTCCCCCTCTGAAACTAGAACTGCTTCATTGTGCAACCTGATTTTCTCTAGGCACACTGTTGATTCCATCTGGAGACTTGCTACACTAGGAGTAGCTGGAGCTGGAGCTGTAGGACAAGGGGCCTTTTTTGCTAGGGTAATCATTGTCTCCAGTTAATTGTCCCAACTTTCTACAATTGTTACGCCAGACCTTTGCAGGATCAAAGTTCTTCCCCCTGTATCTAGGACTAGATTGGGAAGAGTTTTGGGACCCACCCCCCTGTGCAGCTTTAATGGGCCCTTTAGAAGACTCAGACTTTCTATCTTGGGATTCTCACCACCTTTCCCGTGGGGTGGTTTTGTAACCCCTTTCTTTTGGTCACCCCAGTGGATGACTAAGTCCCTCTAGTCTTGACCCAGTGGTCTGCCTTCTTTCCCAATACTTGGGGAGAAATTAGACCTAGGTCTACCAAATGCAGATGTAACGTTTCATTTGTGCAGGTACTTAAAATATGTTCCTTCATAAACAAGTTGTAAATTCCAGTAAAGTCATGCACATTTTGTCCAGTTAACCAACCATCTAGTGTCTTTACTGAGTAGTCGATAAAATCAATCAAGGACTGGTTTTGGGTTTTATGAGACCCCGCTGGATCTAATTTTGCACTCCTTAGTTGGGAGTACAAATCCCTCAATCAGAGTTCTCTTCATGAGGTCATAAGACGCAGCATCTGGCAGAGAAAGGGTCAGGAGTCTGTCTCTGCACTTACCAGAGAACAGTTCACACAGGAGTGGTCCCAGAGAGGTTTCTTCACCTTTCTCATGTCACAAGCCCTCTCAAAGGCTGTGAACCATTTAGTGATATCATCACCCTCCTCAGATTCTTGGAAGTAAGGGAACAGGGTTCCATTCTTCCATAGGAAACGGTGGAGGTGGACACCTTTCTCCATCCTCCTCACCTCCTTCTCCCTGTGACTGGTCATCACCATTTTCAGAGGGGTGGGCCTTTGAATACTCAGCCAACATCTCCTGGAGCTTTGTTTGGTTGGATATGGGCCCATTGGTATATTTGTAATTTTACATAAGGACCCTACTTCCTTGAAAGACAAGTGAAGGTAAGGGGTGAGATCAAACTCCACAACAATGTCCTGTATGTCATTATGGTTATCTTCACTAATAGCTGGGTTCTGTTTTTGAGACATTCTAACAAAAAGGTTCTAACCCCTCTGCCCTTGACTACAGTGACGTTTTTATTTTCTAAAATTCTAAAGGGACTTAAGCAAGGCCCTAAAAAGACTTTTAGTTGTTTTGTAAAAATGGCAATTTGAAAAAATCTGAATTCTAAATGCAATTTAAGAGTTCTGTCATGTGATCTGGTGTTAACCAAGTAGTCCAACAAATGCAAATTGTATATCCCACCACTGATCCACCAATATTGGAAACTGGCACTATATATGCTACACCAAATTGAGGCATTTCCTTTAAAGAGTCCAGGTGACCCCAGGTTAAATGTAGATGGAACCTTACTCTCTATTTGTGGTAGAGTGGTCAAGCAGTAAGGCAGTATCAGAGGACAATGTTAAACATTTGATGTACACACTCAGTCAGCAAATGAATAAACACACTCAAAGAATTGAACTCTAGGCCAAATGTTTTTGTATAAAAAATATACTGTTGTTTTATTTTTAGAAACAATCAAGCCTGGCACAGGTAAGCATTAAATACTTTACAGTAATACGATGCGAAATGTAGAACAGTTAGCAAATGCAATAGAACATGCACTTTGTTTGATTTACAGGAGATGCAATAGTTTGCAATACTTAGCAAATACAGTACATTGAAATGAAGAGTCTTTTTCAGCAAATTACAGGTAAGTTACTTTTTTTACGTTACTTTTGTAACTCGGTGCTGGATACGTAGATTCAGCACAGTTACAAACTACATGCAGACCCTGCAGTGGCAGATCTGAGTTAACTTTGAAGGGTTGCTTGTATGGGTGGCACAACCAGTGCTGCAAGCCCACTAGCAGCATTACATGTACAGGCCCTTGGCACACACAGTGCACTGTACTAGAGACTGACTAGGAAATCAAATAACCAATTATGGAATCACCAATCCATAACAACAATTTACACTAATTATAACATTAGTGTCTCTACGCACTTTCTCACTGCTGTTCAGTGTTAAAGTGCAAGTTCTCCTGTTGTAAATTATTTTTATGGATTGGTGATTCCATGATTGGTCATTTGATTTACTAGTAAGTCCCTAGTCAGGTACCACAATATAGGCTCAGGAAACATCTTAACCTTTCACCTTTATTCATCCCTACATTATACACATAACGGTTCTTGGGGACTGACCTTTTAACTAGATACGACACTTCACACAGAATGCTGGATTTTCCCTAGTAAAAGCTTCATACATTATGCATGAGTGTACTTGGAACCTCAGCAGGACTACCATCTACTGCATAATAACTATGTATAAAGTTAATTCACGACATCATCCTAAGTCCGACAATGGCACAGCAAGGTAGAACCCCTGGGGGCACCTTAGGGTATATAAACATCACATCTTGCTGAGATAGGAAGAGGAGAACTAGGACATCCATGCTGACACACTGCCACGAGGTGCTGAGGCTTCTGCATGCACATACTCCAGCTCGCAGTGGTCTACCATCCCTTGTGGGGTGTCCAACTCGAGGCCAAGACTGGGTCCCACAGTCTCTCAAGTCAGGTAATGGGGTTGACTTTACCATAGAGGGATTCCTGGCTTAACACCTACATACATGCTAGGTACACTTAGGTACATCTAGTTAGGATTGCATTGTAGGGGTAAGCATTTTTCTGTCATGTATTTTATATACCTGCCTGTATTCATGATTTTATCTTAACAGTAGAAATCTACCATCCTTTTACTTTCCTAGTGCTTCTAATCAATTCTGTGGTTGTTTCAGCACACCTATTTTACACTAGAATGACGACTGTTCAATAAATGTTTATTGAAAAATGTCCATATTGTGTGTATCTCTCTGAAACAAAGTAAGCACGAGTAACTGAGTGAAAAGTATTGCACCGTTTCCATGGTCCTATGAGATCAGGGGTGCCCCGTTCATTAGATTCCAAGAACTATTCTCTCCTTGGTAAGAGGGATTTCTAGTGGCACTGTGAGCTAGGTGGTATACAGGTAACATACCCAGTGGGGGTGTCTTGATTCAGTCTGGCACCAATCCTACAGTGTATATTATCTAAATATGCAGATCCTATATAGGTTTTATAGGACCTATATGACATTGCGCAGCCAACGTTGGTTGGGTACTTATTTAATGGTCAAATCTGAGTAGTTCAGTTGTGCTATTCTCAGAGACCCCTACTCATATTTCCCCAGAGACATCTGGAGTGAGAGGGAACAAAAATCGACAGCAGCTGAGCGGGTAAATCCTATGTTTCGGCTGTTGGTTAATCAAGCTTGAAAGACATGTTGTTTCTATTGTGCTTAAAACCTTATCAAAGATTCCTTGAAAAACTCTTCTTATTAATAAAAATGACTGAGCAGGAAGATGTTGTGCGTGCAGTACATATGACAGTCCAAGATGAGGAAGAGGAAGCTGCAATACAATTTCCTGAGAATGTTAGAAATTCCATCACCCTAAAATTAGCAGTATATCGTTTATCAGCTAGGAGTGGGCCAGTAACCTTAATGATTGAGGTCAGGAATCATATACAACATTATTCTATTCATGGGTGAAATTCCCACTAGCAAATGCACAAACAAATACATTCCATTATTATTTGGAAGATGATATACCAAACAAATACTGTCTGTATGAGGACATTGAAGTTCCGCTCACCTACCAGGAGCATATAAACTGGTTTAAAGGTGCCCTTCTCCATACAAGAGATAAAGTAAGACTCAGCCTGCTTGGAAGAGACGGAGCAACATTGTCAGTACTAGCAGCCTATAAATCACATCCTGAAATTGACACAATGCCAGCAGGAGACTTAAGTCTCTTCATAAAGGACCAATAAGAATTTACAGAAACATGACACAATTTGTGATGAGCGGTACAAAAGGGAGTGGTGATGGACGGAGCATCAAAACCAATCAAACACTCACACCCAGTCAACAGATCTGGGTTTGATCCATCACCGTTCATTAGCCCACTCTGCCACCCCAGTTCAGACATGGCCATATGCAAATCAGTCTGACCCTGTGCCTCATGGGAACAGTCCAGCCCGAACCGCCAAGCCATGCCTTCCCTGGACCGGAAACAAGCTTCCTAAGACCGGTTTCTGGCATTTCAGCCGTCTTCAGCCAGGCTTGCTTGAATCCAGTGGCAAAGTGAGCAAGGGACTCACGTCTGAGCATACCCTGCCAACTTATGGCGAACAAAGCGGTACAAAAGGGAGTGGTGATGGACGGAGCATCAAAACCAATCAAACACTCACACCCAGTCAACAGATCTGGGTTTGATCCATCACCGTTCTTTAGCCCACTCTGCCACCCCAGTTCAGACATGGCCATATGCAAATCAGTCTGACCCTGTGCCTCATGGGAACAGTCCAGCCCGAACTGCCAAGCCATGCCTTCCCTGGACCAGAAACAAGCTTCCTAAGACCGGTTCCTGGCATTTCAGCCGTCTTCAGCCAGGCTTGCTTGAATCCAGTGGCAAAGTGAGCAAGGGACTCACGTCTGAGCATACCCTGCCAAGTTATGGCGAACAAAGCGGTACAAAAGGGAGTGGTGATGGACGGAGCATCAAAACCAATCAAACACTCACACCCAGTCAACAGATCTGGGTTTGATCCATCACCGTTCTTTAGCCCACTCTGCCACCCCAGTTCAGACATGGCCATATGCAAATCAGTCTGACCCTGTGCCTCATGGGAACAGTCCAGCCCGAACTGCCAAGCCATGCCTTCCCTGGACCAGAAACAAGCTTCCTAAGACCGGTTTCTGGCATTTCAGCCGTCTTCAGCCAGGCTTGCTTGAATCCAGTGGCAAAGTGAGCAAGGGACTCACGTCTGAGCATACCCTGCCAACTTATGGCGAACAAAGTGGTACAAAAGGGAGTGGTGATGGATGGAGCATCAAAACCAATCAAACACTCACACCCAGTCAACAGATCTGGGTTTGATCCATCACCGTTCTTTAGCCCACTCTGCCACCCCAGTTCAGACATGGCCATATGCAAATCAGTCAGACCCTGTGCCTCATGGGAACAGTCCAGCCCGAACCGCCAAGCCATGCCTTCCCTGGACCGGAAACAAGCTTCCTAAGACCGGTTTCTGGCATTTCAGCCGTCTTCAGCCAGGCTTGCTTGAATCCAGTGGCAAAGTGAGCAAGGGACTCACGTCTGAGCATACCCTGCCAACTTATGGCGAACAAAGTGGTACAAAAGGGAGTAGTGATGGACGGAGCATCAAAACCAATCAAACACTCACACCCAGTCAACAGATCTGGGTTTGATCCATCACCATTCTTTAGCCCACTCTGCCACCCCAGTTCAGACATGGCCATATGCAAATCAGTCTGACCCTGTGCCTCATGGGAACAGTCCAGCCCGAACTGCCAAGCCATGCCTTCTCTGAACCGGAAACAAGCTTCCTAAGACCGGTTTCTGGCATTTCAGCCGTCTTCAGCCAGGCTTGCTTGAATCCAGTGGCAAAGTGAACAAGGGACTCACGTCTGAGCATACCCTGCCAACTTATGGCGAACAAAGCGGTACAAAAGGGAGTGGTGATGGACGGAGCATCAAAACCAATCAAACACTCACACCCAGTCAACAGATCTGGGTTTGATCCATCACCGTTCTTTAGCCCACTCTGCCACCCCAGTTCAGACATGGCCATATGCAAATCAGTCTGACCCTGTGCCTCATGGGAACAGTCCAGCCCGAACTGCCAAGCCATGCCTTCCCTGGACCGGAAACAAGCTTCCTAAGACCGGTTTCTGGCATTTCAGCCGTCTTCAGCCAGGCTTGCTTGAATCCAGTGGCAAAGTGAGCAAGGGACTCACGTCTGAGCATACCCTGCCAACTTATGGCGAACAAAGCGGTACAAAAGGGAGTGGTGATGGACGGAGCATAAAAACCAATCAAACACTCACACCCAGTCAACAGATCTGGGTTTGATCCATCACCGTTCTTTAGCCCACTCTGCCACCCCAGTTTAGACATGGCCATATGCAAATCAGTCTGACCCTGTGCCTCACGGGAACAGTCCAGCCCGAACTGCCAAGCCATGCCTTCCCTGGACCGGAAACAAGCTTCCTAAGACCGGTTTCTGGCATTTCAGCCGTCTTCAGCCAGGCTTGCTTGAATCCAGTGGGAAAGTGAGCAAGGGACTCACGTCTGAGCATACCCTGCCAACTTATGGCGAACAAAGCGGTACAAAAGGGAGTGGTGATGGACGGAACATCAAAACCAATCAAACACTCACACCCAGTCAACAGATCTGGGTTTGATCCATCACCGTTCTTTAGCCCACTCTGCCACCCCAGTTCAGACATGGCCATATGCAAATCAGTCTGACCCTGTGCCTCATGGGAACAGTCCAGCACGAACTGCCAAGCCATGCCTTCCCTGGACCGGAAACAAGCTTCCTAAGACCGGTTTCTGGCATTTCAGCCGTCTTCAGCCAGGCTTGCTTGAATCCAGTGGCAAAGTGAGCAAGGGACTCACGTCTGAGCATACCCTGCCAACTTATGGCGAACAAAGCGGTACAAAAGGGAGTGGTGATGGACGGAGCATCAAAACCAATCAAACACTCACACCCTGTCAACAGATCTGGGTTTGATGCATCACCGTTCTTTAGCCCACTCTGCCACCCCAGTTCAGACATGGCCATATGCAAATCAGTCTGACCCTGTGCCTCATGGGAACAGTCCAGCCCGAACTGCTAAGCCATGCCTTCCCTGGACCAGAAACAAGCTTCCTAAGACCGGTTTCTGGCATTTCAGCCGTCTTCAGCCAGGCTTGCTTGAATCCAGTGGCAAAGTGAGCAAGGGACTCACGTCTGAGCATACCCTGCCAACTTATGGCGAACAAAGCGGTACAAAAGGGAGCGATGATGGACGGAGCATCAAAGCCAATCAAACACTCACACCCAGTCAACAGATCTGGGTTTGATCCATCACCGTTCTTTTGCCCACTCTGCCACCCCAGTTCAGACATGGCCATATGCAAATCAGTCTGACCCTGTGCCTCATGGGAACAGTCCAGCCCGAACTGCCAAGCCATGCCTTCCCTTGACCGGAAACAAGCTTCCTAAGACCGGTTTCTGGCATTTCAGCTGTCTTCAGCCAGGCTTGCTTGAATCCAGTGGCAAAGTGAGCAAGGGACTCACGTCTGAGCATACCCTGCCAACTTATGGCGAACAAAGCGGTACAAAAGGGAGTGGTGATGGACGGAGCATCAAAGCCAATCAAACACTCACACCCAGTCAACAGATCTGGGTTTGATCCATCACCGTTCTTTAGCCCACTCTGCCACCCCAGTTCAGACATGGCCATATGCAAATCAGTCTGACCCTGTGCCTCATGGGAACAGTCCAGCCCGAACTGCCAAGCCATGCCTTCCCTGGACCGGAAACAAGCTTCCTAAGACCGGTTTCTGGCATTTCAGCCGTCTTCAGCCAGGCTTGCTTGAATCCAGTGGCAAAGTGAGCAAGGGACTCACGTCTGAGCATTCCCTGCCAACTTATGGCGAACAAAGCGGTACAAAAGGGAGTGGTGATGGACGGAGCATCAAAACCAATCAAACACTCACACCCAGTCAACAGATCTGGGTTTGATCCATCACCGTTCTTTAGCCCACTCTGCCACCCCAGTTCAGACATGGCCATATGCAAATCAGTCTGACCCTGTGCCTCATGGGAACAGTCCAGCCCGAACTGCCAAGCCATGCCTTCCCTGGACCGGAAACAAGCTTCCTTAGACCGGTTTCTGGCATTTCTGCCATCTTCAGCCAGGCTTGCTTGAATCCAGTGGCAAAGTGAGCAAGGGACTCACGTCTGAGCATACCCTGCCAACTTATGGCGAACAAAGTGGTACAAAGGGGAGTGGTGATGGACGGAGCATCAAAACCAATCAAACACTCACACCCAGTCAACAGATCTGGGTTTGATCCATCACCGTTCTTTAGCCCACTCTGCCACCCCAGTTCAGACATGGCCATATGCAAATCAGTCTGACCCTGTGCCTCATGGGAACAGTCCAGCCCGAACTGCCAAGCCATGCCTTCCCTGTACTGGAAACAAGCTTCCTAAGACCGGTTTCTGGCATTTCAGCCGTCTTCAGCCAGGCTTGCTTGAATCCAGTGGCAAAAGGAGCAAGGGACTCACGTCTGAGCATACCCTGCCAACTTATGGCGAACAAAGCGGTACAAAAGGGAGTGGTGATGGACGGAGCATCAAAACCAATCAAACACTCACACCCAGTCAACAGATCTGGGTTTGATCCATTACCGTTCTTTAGCCCACTCTGCCACCCCAGTTCAGACATGGCCATATACAAATCAGTCTGACCCTGTGCCTCATGGGAACAGTCCAGCCCGAACTGCCAAGCCATGCCTTCCCTGGACCGGAAACAAGCTTCCTAAGACCGGTTTCTGGCATTTCAGCCGTCTTCAGCCAGGCTTGCTTGAAACCAGTGGCAAAGTGAGCAAGGGACTCACGTCTGAGCATACCCTGCCAACTTATGGCAAACAAAGCGGTACAAAAGGGAGTGGTGATGGACGGAGCATCAAAACCAATCAAACACTCACACCCAGTCAACAGATCTGGGTTTGATCCATCACCGTTCTTTAGCCCACTCTGCCACCCCAGTTCAAACATGGCCATATGCAAATCAGTCTGACCCTGTGCCTCATGGGAACAGTCCAGTCCAACTGCCAAGCCAGGCCTTCCCTGGACCGGAAACAAGCTTCCTAAGACCGGTTTCTGGCATTTCAGCCGTCTTCAGCCAGGCTTGCTTGAATCCAGTGGCAAAGTGAGCAAGGGACTCACGTCTGAGCATACCCTGCCAACTTATGGCGAACAAAGCGGTACAAAAGGGAGTGGTGATGGACGGAGCATCAAAACCAATCAAACACTCACACCCAGTCAACAGATCTGGGTTTGATCCATCACCGTTCTTTAGCCCACTCTGCCACCCCAGTTCAAACATGGCCATATGCAAATCAGTCTGACCCTGTGCCTCATGGGAACAGTCCAGCCCGAACTGCCAAGCCATGCCTTCCCTGGACCGGAAACAAGCTTCCTAAGACCGGTTTCTGGCATTTCAGCCGTCTTCAGCCAGGCTTGCTTGAATCCAGTGGCAAAGTGAGCAAGGGACTCACGTCTGAGCATACCCTGCCAACTTATGGCGAACAAAGCGGCACAAAAGGGAGTGGTGATGGACGGAGCATCAAAACCAATCAAACACTCACACCCAGTCAACAGATCTGGGTTTGATCCATCACCGTTCTTTAGCCCACTCTGCCACCCCAGTTCAGACATGGCCATATGCAAATCAGTCTGACCCTGTGCCTCATGGGAACAGTCCAGCCCGAACTGCCAAGCCATGCCTTCCCTGGACCGGAAACAAGCTTCCTAAGACCGGTTTCTGGCATTTCAGCCGTCTTCAGCCAGGCTTGCTTGAATCCAGTGGCAAAGTGACTGGGGGAGAATGTCTGCATTGTCAGCATTCCGTCCATCATTTGTTTGTTGTAACGCTTTTCGCCCTAAGTGGGATGGGTATGCCCAGACGTGGGTCCCGTGCTCACTACGCCACTGGAGTCAAGCTATCCTGGCTGATGACGGCTGATAGCCAGAAACCGGTCCTAGGATGCTTGATTCCGGTCCAGGGAAGACATGGCTTGGCAGTTCGGGCTGGACTGTTCCCATGAGGTACAGGCTCAAGACTGATTTGCATATGGCAATGTCTGAACTGGGAGGCGTAGTGGGCAAAAGAACGATGGATTTAACCCAGATCTCTTGACTGGGGGAGAATGTCTGCATTGTCAGCATTCCGACCATCATTTGTTTGTTGTAACGCTTTTCGCCCTAAGTGGGATGGGTATGCCCAGACGTGGGTCCTGTGCTCACTACGCCACTGGAGTCAAGCTATCCTGACTGATGACGGCTGATAGCCAGAAACCGGTCCTAGGATGCTTGATTCCGGTCCAGGGAAGACATGGCTTGGCAGTTCGGGCTGGACTGTTCCCATGAGGCACAGGGTCAAGACTGATTTGCATATGGCCATGTCTGAACTGAGGTGGCGTAGTGGGCAAAAGAACGATGGATTTAACCCAGATCTCTTGACTGGGGGAGAATGTCTGCATTGTCAGCATTCCGTCCATCATTTGTTTGTTGTAACGCTTTTCGCCCTAAGTGGGATGGGTATGCCCAGATGTGGGTCCCGTGCTCACTACGCCACTGGAGTCAAGCTATCCTGGCTGATGACGGCTGATAGCCAGAAACCGGTCCTAGGATGCTTGATTCCGGTCCAGGGAAGACATGGCTTGGCAGTTCGGGCTGGACTGTTCCCATGAGCCACAGGGTCAAGACTGATTTGCATATGGCCATGTCTGAACTGGGGTGGCGTAGTGGGCAAAAGAACAATGGATTTAACCCAGATCTCTTGACTGGGGGAGAATGTCTGCATTGTCAGCATTCCGTCCATCATTTGTTTGTTGTAACGCTTTTCGCCCTAAGTGGGATGGGTATGCCCAGACGTGGGTCCCGTGCTCACTACGCCACTGGAGTCAAGCTATCCTGGCTGATGATGGCTGAAAGCCAGAAACCGGTCCTAGGATGCTTGATTCCGGTCCAGGGAAGACATGGCTTGGCAGTTCGGGCTGGACTGTTCCCATGAGGCACAGGGTCAAGACTGATTTGCATATGGCCATGTCTGAACTGGGGTGGCGTAGTGGGCAAAAGAACGATGGATTTAACCCAGATCTCTTGACTGGGGGAGAATGTCTGCATTGTCAGCATTCCGTCCATCATTTGTTTGTTGTAACGCTTTTCGCCCTAAGTGGGATGGGTATGCCCAGACGTGGGTCCCGTGCTCACTACGCCACGGGAGTCAAGCTATCCTGGCTGATGACGGCTGATAGCCAGAAACCGGTCCTAGGATGCTTGATTCCGGTCCAGGGAAGACATGGCTTGGCAGTTCGGGCTGGACTGTTCCCATGAGGCACAGGGTCAAGACTGATTTGCATATGGCCCTGTCTGAACTGGGGTGGCGTAGTGGGCAAAAGAACGATGGATTTAACCCAGATCTCTTGACTGGGGGAGAATGTCTGCATTGTCAGCATTCCGTCCATCATTTGTTTGTTGTAACAGTTTGTGATGAGAACACTTACACTTCAACCAGCCACGGCTATACTAACAGGATCAATTCAAACATCCCCAACTAAAATAACACCACAAACATTACGCGCTGTCATGGGTAAGATGCACACTAAACGTGGACAGATGCCATTCTGGTTAGCTCAAACAAATAAAACAGCTAGAGGCAGTATTTCCACACACCAGCCCACAAGAAAAACACAGAATGATTACAATCTGTTTGCCCATGGGATTAACTCTCCAGATAGAGGATTATAACACTTGGGGTATGTAGGAAAGTAAGTCCTGCTTCTTGTGGTTACCCCCACTTTTTTCTTGATGTTACTCTCTTTTTTACTTGTCTGACTGGGAGCCTGCTAATCACGATCCCAGTCTATCTGCTTTCTCCCTAAAGTGTATTGACATACACTTAGGTACACTCCACATTGGGTAATGGGGTACCCTTATACGTCCCTAGTGTAGGAAACTGATTTTATATATACTACACCAAAATGAGGTATAGTGTATATGTAGATCAGGTGACCCCAGAGGTAGGCAGAGGTTAAAGCTAGATAGAACATTACTCTCTATTTGAGCCTGGATCTTGGACTGTAAGGATTGTACCTCACCTCTACCATCAAGGCGGCCCAAGTACACCACAGTTCCCTGCCCTATCTGGCATTTGGATGCCTTGGTAGTTAGGCCTGCAGTTTGCAGGGCTTTTAGAACCTTCCCAAGGTGGATCCGGTGATCCTGCCAGGTAGAACTAAAGAAAGTAATATTATCAATATAAACTCCACTATAGGACTCTAACACAGCAAGGACTTTATTCAACAACCTCTGGAAGGTAGCAGGGGCATTCTTTAAATCAAAGGGCATAACAGTGAACTGATAATGCCCATCAGGTGTGGAGAATACTGTTTTCTCTTTTGCTCCAGGAACCATGCCAATTTGCCAGTACCCTGCAGTTAAGTCAAAGGTACTTAGAAATGTGTGTGCACCTAATTTGTCTATCAACTCATCTGCTCTTGGGATAGGGTGAGCATCTGTCTTAGTGACAGAGTTGAGCCTTCTATAGTCCACACAGGACCTCATTTCTCTATATCCACCCTGTGGATGAGGTTTGGGGATTAGAACCACTGGGCTGGCCCAGGGGATCTCGGAGGGTTCAATAGCCCCTAACTCCAGCATCTTGCTGACTTCAGCTATGGTGCTTTCCTTGACGAGGTCTGACTGTCAATAGATTTTGTTTTTGACAGGTGCACTGTCACCAGTGTCTACATCATAGGTACACCAGTTTGTCAGACCAGGGGATAAGGAAAATAGCTTAGCATAGTGTTGCAAGACTTGCTTGCTGTCAGTCTGCTGTTGGGCAGAGAGGGTGTCTGAAAAGACAACTCCATCTACTCGCCCATCATTTGGTCTGTATGAGTGGAGGTCACGGAGAGGTTCACTCTCTGCTTCCTGTTCCTCATCAGTCATCGTCAGCATGGTGATTTTAGCCCTGTCTTTGTAGAGCTTTAGGCGGTTCACATGGATAACCCTATTGGGTGTCCTGCTTGTGCCCTGGTCAACCAAGTGGGTGACCTCACACTTTTTCTCTGAGATAGGGTAAGAGCAACTCCATCTTTCCTTGAGTGCCCTTGGTACCACTGGCTCCAAAACCCACACCTTTTGCCAAGGTTGAATTTAAACCATTGCATCTTTTTGGTCATACCAGTGCTTCTGAAGCTCTTTTTGCTGGCCTCAAGATTTTTGGATGCCTTTTCCATGTACTCAGCCATTCTGGACCTAAGGCCAAGCAGACAGTCTACAATATCTTGATTGGGTCTTTAGAGAGGCTTCTCCTAACCCTCTTTTACAACACAGAGTGGTCCCCTTACAGGTTGGCCAAACAGAAGTTCAAAGGGGGAAAACCCTACTTCCTTCTGTGGCACTTCTCAGTTAGCGAAAAGCAGGCATCTAAAGAGGACATCCTACCTCCTTTTGAATTTTTCAGGGAGTCCCATAATCATGCCTTTCAATGTCTTGTTGAATCTCTCAACAAGGCCATTGATTTGTGGGTAGTAGGGTGTAGTAAACTTGTACTGCCCTCCACTCTCTTTCCAGAAGTGTTGTAGGTAAGAAGACATGAAGTTGGAACCTCTGTCTGAAACCACCTCCTTAGGAAACCCTACTCTGGTGAAGACACCAATGAGGGCCTTGGCTACTGCAAGAGCTGTATTAGTCCTAAGGGGAATTGCTTCAGGGTACCTAGTGGCATGATCTACTACCACTAGAGTGAATTTGTTCCCTGATGCTGTGGCAGGTTTAAGTGGACCCACTATGTCCATGCCTACACATTCAAAGAGAACCCCTACCACAGGCAGGGGTATCAGGGGTTCCTTTGGATGGCCACCTTTCTTGCCACTGGCTTGACAGGTAATACAGGAGCTGACAAACTCCTTCACCTTTTGCAGCATCTGGGGCCAGTAAAAGTGGCTAACTAGCCTTTCCCACGTCTTGGTTTGGCCCAGATGTCTAGCTAGGGAATGTACTGAGCTAAAGTTAGGAGGAACTCCCTGTACTTCTGTGGCACTACCACTCTCCTGGTGGCTCAAGGATTGGGGTTTCTTGCCTCAGTGTACAGTAATCCCTCTTCCCAACAAGCTCTGTGGGTACCACTGACATCTCCCTTTGCTTCTAAAACAGCTTGCTGCCTCAGTTTTTCAAGAGTAGGGCAGTCCTGCTGTACCTGACACAGCTCTTCTCTAGAGGGTACCCCTGGGCCCAAGAGTTGAGCCTGGTATGGGTTAAGCTACATAGGTTCAGTTCCCTCTGGGGTGTCCAAGTCCTGTTCCTGAGGAGAGTGATCCTGATCCTTTTGCTGAACAGAAGCTGGTTCCCCTTTTCCCTGGGGAGGTTGGGCCATACTTTTAGCCTCCAGCCCTTCTTTTTCAGCCTGCCTTTTGCTCTGTGCTCTTGTTTTTACACACACCAATTCAGGGATAACCAGCATTGCTGTATCGGTTTTTAGTTCAACCTCAGCCCAGGCTGAGGTTTCCAGGTCATTGCCAAGAAGACATGCAGCTGATAGCTTTGGAGAAACCACTACCTTTTGCAGGCCAGGAACCCTCCACCTCCCCCAGTTGAGTGTCACCATTGCCATAGCATGGTTAGTGGTAACACTCTCAGCATTGGTGACTGGGTAAGAACTAGGGTGGGCGGAATCTGCGAAATTCACTTTCGCCAACTATCGCGAAAATGTTAAAAATCTCCGGAAACACGTGGAAATATCGCGAAGACGCGGAAGTTTTTTTCCCGCCCCTTCGCGGTATTTTCTCCATGATCGCGGCTCGCCAACTTACCCATTCGGTTGCTAACGGGCGCAAGATCTCAATCATCTCATACTCTCGCGGTGCATGATCGCGAGAAGAAAGACGTGATCGCGCGACGAATGATGTGATCGCGCAACAAATTACGTTAATGCGGGCGTGAACTGTCGCGAGACAGCGCAAATGGCTACCAACAATACAACATCTCGTGGAGAACGCGACTGGATCGGGAAAACTTGTCGACGAATGCGGGGATTCAGGTAAAGCGATCGCGCGCACGCGAGAATAATTTTTTTACAGCGCGAGCAAGAAAACAATTTCCGGTAAGATGCGGATTGCGGAAATTTTGACATTTTCGCGCTCTCTGCGGAGTGCGAAAATGTCAAATTATCGCAATTTTTGCGAGCGGAACAGAATTTTAGCCCAGGCCTAGTAAGAACGCCCAATGAAGTATTGCTCTGGGGAAACCAGTGTGTCTTTCAACACAGTGACACTGGCTTCCTTAGAGCCTCTATCCTAGTTCCATTAATCCAAGGGTATTGTAAGTACATTTTTACCACACAGTTACAGTGCCAAACTCAACTTCCCCCTCTGAAACTAGTACTGCTTCATTGTGCAACCTGCTTTTCTCTAGGCA
Source organism: Triturus cristatus (assembly GCF_964204655.1). Classification (NCBI taxonomy): domain Eukaryota; kingdom Metazoa; phylum Chordata; class Amphibia; order Caudata; family Salamandridae; genus Triturus; species Triturus cristatus. The sequence continues at coordinate 1,492,619,305 of NC_140591.1, forward strand.
CACTGTTGATCCCATCTAGAAACTTGCTACACCAGGAGTAGCTGTAGCTGTAGGACAAGGGGCCTTTATTGCTAGGGTAAGCATTGTCTCCAGTTACGTGTCCCAACTTTGTACAGTTGTTACACCAGACCTTTGCAGGATCAAAGTTCTTCCCCCTGTATCTAGGACTAGATTGGGAAGAGTTTTGGGACCCACCCCCCTGTGCAGCTTTAATGGGCCCTTTAGAAGACTCAGACTTTCTATCTTGGGATTCTCACCACCTTTCCTGTGGGGAGGTTTTGTAACCCCTTTCTTTTAGTCACCCCAGTGGATCACTAAGTCACTCGAGTCTTGACACAGTGGCCTGCCTTCTTTCCCAATTCTTGGGGAGAAATTAGACCTAGGTCTACCAAATGCAGATGTAACTTTTCATTCGTGCAATTACTTAAAATATGTTCCTTCATAAACAAGTTGTAAATTCCAGTAAAGTCATGCACATTATGTCCAGTTAACCAACCATCTAGTGTCTTTACTGAGTAGTCGATAAAATCAATCCAGGACTGGTTTTGGGTTTTATGAGCCCCCCTGAATCTAATTCTGCACTCCTCAGTTGTGAGTATAAATCCCTCACAATAAGAGTTCTCTTCATGAGGTCATAAGACGCATCTGGCCCAGAAAGGGCCAGGAGTCTGTCTATGCATTTACCATAGAAAAGTTCCCACAGGAGTGGTCCCAGAGAGCTTTCTTCACCTTTCTCATATCACAAGCCCTCTCAAAGGCTGTGAACCATTTAGTGATATCATCACCCTCCTCAGATTCTTGGAAGTAAGGGAACAGGGTTCCATTCTTCCCCAGGAAATGGTGGAGGTGGACACCTTTCTCCATCCTCCTCACCTCCTTCTCCCTCTAACTGGTCATCACCATTTTCAGAGGGGTGGGCCTTTGAATACTCAGCCAACAGCTCCTGGAGCTTTTATTTGGTTGGATGTGGGCCCATTGGTATATTTTTAATTTTACATAAGGACATTACTTCCTTGAAAGACAAGTGAAGGTAAGGGGTGAGATCACGCTCCATAACCATGTCCTGTATGTCATTATGTTTATCTTCACTAATAGCTGGGTTCTGTTTTTGAGACATTCTAACAAAAAGGTTCCAACCCCTCTGCCCTTGACTACAGTGACGTTTTTTTCTAAAATTCTAAAGGGACTTAAGCAAGGCCCTAAAAAGACTTTTAGTTGTTTTGTAAAAATGCCAATTTGAAAAATCTGGATTCTAAATGCAACTTAAGATTTCTGTCATGTGATCTGGTGGTAACCAAGTATTCCAACAAATGCAAATTGAATATGCCACCACTGAACCAAAAATATTGGAAATTGGCTCTATATATGCTACACCAAATTGAGGTATTGCCTTTATAGAGTCCAGGTGACCCCAGAGGTAGGCAGAGGTTAAATGTAGATGGAACCTTACTCTCTATTTGTGGTAGAGTGGTCAAGCAGTAAGGCAGTATCAGAGGACAATGTTAAACATTTGATGTACACACTCAGTCAGCAAATGAATTCACACACTCAAAGAATTGAACTCTAGGCCAAATGTTTTTGTATAACAAATATACTGTTGTTTTATTTTTAGAAACAATCAAGCTTTGCACAGGTAAGCATTAAATACTTTACAGTAATAAGATGTTAAATGTAGAACAGTTAGAAAATGCAATAGACCTTGCACCTTGTTAGATTTACAGGGGATGCAATAGGTTGCAATACTTAGCAAATACAGTACATTGAAATGAAGAGTCTTTTTCAGTAAGTTACAGGTAAGTTACTTTTTTTAACGATACTTTTGTAACTCAGTGCTGGATACGTAGATTCAGCACAATTACAAACTACATGCTGACCCTGCAGTGGCAGATCTGAGTTAACTTTGAAGGGCTGCTTGTATGGGTGGCACAACCAGTGCTGAAAGCCCACTAGCAGCATTACATGTACAGGCCCTTGGCACACACAGTGCACTGTACTAGAGACTGACTAGGAAATTATATAACCAATTATGGAATCACCAATCCATAACAACAATTTACACTAATTATAACATTAGTATCTCTGCGCACTTTCTCACTGCTGTTCAGTGTTAAAGTGCAAGTTCTCCTGTTGTAAATTATTGTTATGGATTGGTGATTCCATAATTGGTCATTTGATTTACTAGTCAGTCCCTAGTCAGGTACCACAATATAGGCTCAGGAAACATCCTAACCTTTCACCTATATTCTTCCCTACATTACACACATAACGGTTCTTGGGGACTGACCTTTTAACTAGATACGACACTTCACACAGAATGCTGGATTTTCCCTAGTAAAAGCTTCATTCATTATGCATGAGTATACTTGGAATCTCAGCAGGACTACCATCTCCTGCATAATAACTATGTATAATGTTAATTCCCGACATCATCCTAAGTCCGACAATGGCACAGCAGGGTAGAACCCCTGGGGGCACCGCAGGGTATATAAATATCACATCTTGCTGAGATAGGACGAAGAGAACTAGGACATCCATGCCGACACACTGACAGGAGGTGCTGAGGCTTCTGCATGCACATACTCCAGCTCGCAGTGGTCTACCATCTCTTGTGGGGTGTCCAACTCGAGACCAAGACTGGGTCCCACAGTCTCTCACTTTATCATAGAGGGAATCCTGGCTTAACACCTACATACATGCTAGGTACACTTAGGTACATCTAGTTAGGATTGCATTGTAGGAGTAAGCATTTTACTGTCATGTATTTTATGGGGAACAGCCATTACAACGCGGTTTTTACCACGCAGTGCAGTTACATCGCATGCGTTACAACGCATGCGATGTTACAACGCTATGCCATTACAACGCAAGTCTTTACATCGACTTGCGCTAGATGGCGTGCTAACATTACAAATAGTGTAGTTTACTATCCCAACACCTTCCCTACTGTTAAGTGGACTGGAGTTGGAATAGTAAATTACACTTTTTTAATGTTAGCACGCCATCTAGCGCAAGTCGATGTAAAGACTTGCGTTGTAATGGCATAGCGTTGTAACATCGCATGCGTTGTAACGCATGCGATGTAACTGCACGCGTTGTAAAAACCCGCATTGTAATGTCATACATCCGTATTTTATATACCTGCCTGTATTCATGATTTTAGCTTAACAGTAGAAATCTACCATCCTTTTACTTTCCTAGTGCTTCTAATCAATTATATCAGTTTCTGTCTAGTGGTTGTTTCAGCACACCTATTTTACACTAGAATGATGACTGTTCAATAAATGTTTATTGAAAAATGCCCATATTGTTCATTCTGTGTATCTCTCTGAAACAAAGTAAGCACAAGTAACTGAGTGAAAAATATTGCACTGTTTCTATGGTCCTGTGAGATCAGGGGTGTCATGTTCATTAGATTCCAAGAACTATTCTCTCCTTGGTAAGAGGGATTTCTAGGGGCACTGTGAGCTAGGTGGTATACAGGTAACACACCCAGTGGGGGTGTCTCGATTCAGTCTGGCACCAATCCTACACTGTATATTGTCTAAATGTGCAGATCCTATATAGGTTTTATAGGAACTACATGACTTGGCACAGCCAACGTTGATTGGGTACTTATTTAATGGTCAAATCTGAGTAGTTCAGTTGTGCTATTCTCAGAGACCCCTACTCATATTTCCCCAGAGACATCTGGAGTGGGAGGGAACAAAAATCCACAGCAGCTGAGTAGGTAAATCCTATGTATCAGTTGTTGGTTAATCAAGCTTGAAAGACACATTGTTCCTATTGTGCTTAAAATCTTATCAAAGTTTCCTTGAAAAACTCTTCTTATTGAGAACAATGACTGAGCAGGAAGATGTTGTGCATGCAGTACATATGACAGTCCAAGATGAGGAAGAGGAAGCTGCAATACAAATTCCTGAGAATGTTAGAAATTCCATCACCCTAAAATTAGCAGTATATCGTTTATCAGCTAGGTGTGGGCCAATAACCTTAATGATTGAGGTCAGGAATCATATAGAGCAGAGTTATTCTATTCATGGGTGAAATTCCCACTAGCAAATACACAAACAAATACATTCCATTATTATTTGGAGGATGATATACCAAATGAATACTGTCCGTATGAGGACATTGAAGTTCTGCTCACCTACCAGGAGCATATAAACTGGTTTAAAGGTGCCCTTCACCATACAAGAGATAAAGTAAGACTCAGTCTGCTCGGTAGAGACGGAGCAACATTGCTAGTACTAGCGGCCTATAAATCACATCCTATAATTGACACAATACCAGTAGGAGACTTAAGTACACTTCATAAAGAACCAATAAGAATTTTCAGAAACATGACACAGTTTGTCTTGAGAACACTCACACTTCAGCCAGCCACAGCTATACTAACAGGATCAATTCAAACATCCGCAACTAAAATAACGCCACAAACATTATGCGCTGTCATGGGTAAGATGCACACTAAGCGTGAACAGATGCCATTCTGGTTAGCTCAAAAAAATAACACGGCTAGAGGCAGTATTTACACACACCAGCCCACAAGAAAAACACAGAATGATTACAATCTGCTTGGCCATGGGGATAACTCTCCAGATAGAGGATTATAACACATGGGGTATGTAGGAAAGTAGGATCTGCTTCTTGTGGTTACCCCCACTTTTTGCTTGATCTTACTCTGTTTTTTACTAGTCTGACTGGGAGCCTGCTAATCACGACCCCAGTCTATCTGCTTTCTCCCTAAAGTGTATTGACATGCACTTAGGTATACTCCAAATTGGGTAATGGGGTACCCTTATACGTCCCTAGTGTAGGAAACTGACTTTATATATACTATACCAAAATGAGGTATAGTGTGTAGATAGTCCAGGTGATCCCAGAGGTAGGCAGAGGTTAAAGCTAGATAGAACCTTACTCTCTATTTGAGCCTGGATCTTGGACCGTAAGGGTTGTACCTGGCCTCCACCAACAAGTAGGCCCAAGTACACCACAGTTCCCTGCCCTATCTGGCATTTGGATGCCTTGGTAGTTAGGCCTGCAGTTTGCAGGGCTTTTAGAACCTTCCCAAGGTGGATCAGGTGATCCTGCCAGGTGGAACTAAAGAATGTAATATTATCAATATAACCTCCACTAAAGGACTCTAACGCAGAAAGGACTTGATTCACCAACCTCTGGAAGGTGGCAGGGGCATTCTTTAAATCAAAGGGCATAACAGTGAACTGATAATGCCCATCAGGTGTGGAGAATGCTGTTTTCTCTTTTGCTCCAAGGACCATGCAAATTTGCCAGTACCCTGCAGTTAAGTAAAAGGTACTTAGAAAAGTGTGTGCACCCAATTGTCTATCAACTCATCTGCTCTTGGGATAGAGTGAGCATCTGTCTTGGTGACAGAGTTGAGCCCTCTATAGTCCACACAGAACCCCATTTCTCTCTATCCACCCTGTGGATGAGGTTTGGGGATTAGAACCAATGGGGTGGCCCAGGGGATCTCAGAGGGTTCAATAACCCCTAACTCCAGCATCTTGCTGACTTCAGCTCTGGTGCTTTCCTTGACTTGGTCTGACTGTCAATAGATTTTGTTTTTGACAGCTGCACTGTCACCAGTGTCCACATAATAGGTTCACCAATTTGTTAGACCAGGGGACAAGGAAAACAGCTTAGCATACTGTTGCAAGACATGCTTGCTGTCAGTCTGCTGTTGGGCAGAGAGGATGTCTGAAAAGACAACTCCATCTACTGACACATCTTGTGGGCTGTATGATACCAGGTCAGGGAGAGGTTCACTCTCTGCTTCCTGTTCCTCATCAGTCATCGTCAGCATGGTGATGTCAGCAGTGTCATTGTAGAGCTTTAGGTGGTTCACATGGATAACCCTATTGGGTATCCTGCTTGTGCCCTGGTCAACCAAGTGGATGACCTCACTCTTTTTTCACTAGGATAGGGTAAGGGCCACTCCATCTGTCCTTGAGCACCCTTGGTGCCACTGGTTCCAAAAACCCACACCTTTTGCCCAGGTTGAAATTTAACCAGTGCAGCTTTTGGTCATGCCAGTTCTTCTGAAGCTCATGGCTGGCCTCAAGATTTTTGGAAGCCTTTTCAATGTACTCAGCCAATCTGGACCTTAGGCCAAACACAAAGGCCTCAATATCTTGTTTGGGTTCTTAGAGAGGCTTCTCTCAACCCTCTTTTACAAGACAGAGTGGTCCCCTCACAGACTTTCCAAACGGAATTTCAAAGGGTAAAACCCTACTCCCTTCTGTGGCCCTTCTCTGTAAGCGAAAAGCAGGCATGGTAAGAGGACATCCCATCTCCTTTTGAGTTTTTACAGGGAGTCCCATAATCATGCCTTTCAACGTCTTGTTGAATCCCTAATCAAGGCCATTGGTTTGTGTGTGGTAGGGTGTAGTAAACTTGTACTGCACTCTACACTCTTTCCACATGTGTTTTAGGTAAGCAGACATGAAGTTGGAACCTCTGTATGAAACCACCTCCTAAGTAAACCCTACTCTGGTGAAGACACCGATGAGGACCTTGGCTACTGCAGGAGCTGTAGTAGCCCTAAGGGGAATTGCTTCAGGGTACCTAGTGGCATGATTCACTCTCACTAGAATGAATTTGTTCCCTGATGCTGTGGCAGGTTCAAGTGGACCCACTATGTCCACGCCTACCCTTTCAAAGGGAACCCCCACCACTGGCAGTGGTATCAAGGGCACCTTTGGTTTTTGAGTATCATCTGAGGTCAGAGAGAACATTGTGGCAAATTGAACCAACTGGTGACAGTCATCCTGCGGCTTGGGGGGCAGTGTAGGGAAGAGGATCACACCTTCCACCTACCCATCGTGCTACTTGGTGTACTGGAGGCCAGGGAGAGGTTTACTCTCCTCTTCCTCCCCATCATCTGTCTGCATGCTTATTTGGACCTCTCAAAGTGTGGCTCTTTGAGAGTGTGGCCCTCAAAGGGTTCCTGGGAGTCTGCAAATTCACCATGTAGGTGACATTACTTTTGCACCCCACCACCTCTAAAGGGCCAGTCCACTTGTCCTGCAGGGCACAAGGTTCCACTGGGGCCATGACCCACACTTTCTGGTTAGGCTGAGTGGTATTCTGGTCATACCAGGGTTTTTTCTGATCCTGGCTTGCTTCTAGGATTGCCTGAGCAAGTTTCCTGAAGCGGGCAGTTTGGTTCCTGAAGGCCAGCATGTAGCTAAAAACATCCTGGGGGGGGTTTCCTTGGAGCTGCTTCCAAGCCTTCCCTGACCAAAACTAAGATGTCCTATGACAGGGTGCCCATACAGAAGCTCAAAGGTACTGAAGCCAAGAGACTGCTGTGGTACCTCCTTGTATGCAACGAGAAGGCATGACAAGAGGAAGTCCCACTTATGCCTCATGAGTTCTATTGGACCCTTGATCATGCCCTTCAAGGTTTGGTTGAATCTACCCACCAAACCGTTACCTTGTGGGTGGTAAGGAGTGGTGAAATTGTAGGTTACATGTCATACACTATTTCTTGTCTCTTCCCTACTGCTCATTTGAAATGTGTGATGTCCTCATAGAATGTTTGGGTGCTGTGTGTGTGTGTGGAGCGTCAGTTGGTAAACAGAGGCTGAGTAGCAGGGAGGCTGTTCCTGGTGGGGCTACTCTTTATCTTCCTATATCCTTCTACTCATCTATCCTGGAACTAAGCTAAAATAAAGATATCCTGATTATACACCCAGTCTTTGTATCTTCCTTTTTACAACATTTTGGCAACAATCTTGATGAACCTACATGTGGAGTAAGAAAGGCCCTGTACAAAGGTACTAAGGAACCAAGAGACAACAATTTAAGTTAAAGAAACGTTATGAAAACTAAGTCATTGAAACTTTGAAGAAATGCCTTGATCAGACCCACCAGTGTCCTTTACCATCCGGACAGCCTACAGCCTGGGCGTTTCACCTTTTTCCACCAGTCTGCAAACTGTTACTGTGGTGATTACTGCCATCCTGCTGCCTTGGAAATGTTTGGATTGGCAGTAGCAACTGGTACTTCCACCAGTGACGTGTCCTGAGGAAAGCCAGCACTGAAAGGCTGGTGGTCTACTATTTGTTTTAAGCCAAGTGGAGAGAAGCTGCTGAGGTGAATGCTGAGTGTAGGAGAGTAGGATCTGCTTCACATGTATACCCCCACTTTTTTCTGGTGTTTCACTGTTTTTCGACTTTAGTCTGGCTGGGACCCTGCTTTTACAGGCCCCAGCCCAGCTGCTCCCTCTCTAAATTGATTGCATGTACTTTAGGTACAATTCAGATTGGATCTGAGGTTCCCTTATAAGTCCCTAGTATATGGTATGCTATGTACCCAGGGCATAGGTACCCCAGAGGCCTACCAGGGGGTGAAGCATGCATTATGCCACCCCTGGATAGCCACCCAAAATGACACCACAGGTCTGCTACTGCAGCCTGGGTAAGGTGGTGCATGCACCCCTTACTGAGATATAGGTTAACTATATCTCACCATATACTGCACATACAAACCTATCAGTCACCCCTATGGCAGGTCTTATCAATCCTGAAGACAGGGTGCTTGGTTTTAATAGAGAGGGTGCCCAGGCATGAGCTGAGCCCCTCTGCAGTCTACGGAATCTCTTCTCCAGGGTTGTCAGTCGTGCAGCCTGACCATATACTCTTAAGTGCATTATAACCAAACTGTAAATGTTAACTTTGGACTGGCTGCACTGAAACATGTTGTGTTTGGTGTCAAACACCTTGGAAACATACCTCCACACTAGTAACTGGTGTGGGAGTATGATCCCACCCTTCTAGAGGGAGAGACATGGCAGCACTAGAATACCAGGTAGAAACTTAATAGATCCCTGGCATCACAAAATGAATTCTGCAGCCACAGACACAAGTCTGGCCTGTGTGTGAAGCGTCAGTTGGTAAACAAAGGCTGAGTAGCAGGGAGGCTGCTCCTGGTGGGGCTACGCTTTATCTCCCTATATCCTTTTACTCATCTATCCTGGAACTAAGCTACAATAAAGATATCCTGATTATACACCCGGCCTTTGTATCTTCCTTTTTACAACATTTTGGCAACAATCTTGATGAACCTACATGTGGAGTAAGGAAGGCCCTGTACAAAGGTACTAAGGAACCAAGAGACTAAAATTTAAGTTAAAGAAACGTTATGAAAACGAAGTCATTGAATTTTTGAAGAAATGCCTTGGTCAGACCCACCAGTGTCCTTTACCATCTGGACAGCCTACAGCCTGGGCGTTTCACCTTTTTCCACCAGTCTGCAAACTGTTACTGTGGTGATTACTGCCATCCTGCTGCCTTGGAAATGTTTGGATTGGCAGTAGCAACTGGTACTTCCACCAGTGACGTGTCCTGAGGAAAACCAGCACCGAGAGGCTGGTGGTCTACTATTTGTTTTAAGCCAAGTGGAAAGAAGCTGCTGAGGTGAATGCTGAGTGTAGGAGAGTAGGATCTGCTTCACATGTATACCCCCACTTTTTTCTGGTGTTTCACTGTTTTTCGACTTTAGTCTGGCTGGGACCCTGCTTTTCAAGGACCCAGCCTAGCAGCTCCCTCTCTAAATTGATTGCATGTCCTTTAGGTACAATTCAGATTGGATCCCTAGTATATGGTATACTATGTACCCAGGGCAGATGTACCCCAGAGGCCTACCAGGGGCTGAAGCATGTATTATGCCACCCCTGGAAAGCCACCCAAAATGACACCACAGGTCTGCTACTGCAGCCCGGGTAAGGTGGTGCATGCACCCCTTACTGAGATATAGGTTCACTATATCTCACCATATACTGCACATACAAACCTATCAGTCACCCCTATGCCAGGCCTTATCAATCCTGATTAGAGGGTGCTTGGTTTTATGTGAGGGGGTGCCCAGGCATGAGCTGAGCTCCTCTGCAGTCTTCGGAATCTCTTCTCCAGGGTTGTCGGTAGTGCAGCCTGACCATATACTCCTAAGTGCATTATAACCAAACTGTAAATGCTAACTTTGGACTGGCTGCACGGAAACATGTTGTGTTTGGTGTCAAAAACCTTGGAAACATACCTCCACACCAGTAACTGGTGTGGAAGTATGATCCCACCCTTCTAGAGGGAGAGACATGGCAGCACTGGAATACCAGGTAGAAACTTAATAGAGCCCTGGCATCACAAAATGAATGCTGCAGCCACAGACACAAGTCTGGCCTCCTACTGCTGACCGAAACTCTGGCAGGGGAGGACTGGACAATAGGTTTCCTGTCACAGGGAGGTGTAACAACCTCCCAGACAGGATTATGTATAGTGGGGCTGGGTGGGAGCACACTCTGAGTGCTTTGAAGTCCTGCACTGGGGGCACATTTGGTGTCCCTAGGCATAGGCCAGCTAAGACTGGTTCAGGGGCTTCTAGCTCCTGCTCTGGCATGAAACTGGACAAAGGAAATGGGTGTAGCCACCTCTCTTTCCAAACTCTCCCATAGGTGAGTCCCAGAGCTAGTCCAACCCCTTCCTTAGGTATAAGTAAGGAACCTCTGTAATCACAACTTTAGATTACCCTGGAAAAAACTCTGATGCCGAATCCTGGCACCAACGAAGGAATTTGCCAGTCTGCATTATCGAAGTTCCCACCGGACTCCAAAGTATTTGCAGCCCAGGAAGAGGATTTACAGACATCTCAGAGGCCGACCCGAGTCCCCAGTAAAGCTGAGACCCGCAGCCCTCATGAGTAGCATGGAACCGGAACTCCTGGTCACCGTGCACTTTTGCAAGTGCATTGACTTCTCAACGTCTCCTGAAGTCATTCTTGGGCTGACTGGTAGCCCCCACCAAGAGCACTGAATCCACCAAAGATTGTCAACCTGGTCATTCTAAGTGACCCGTGGGCCACCATTTTGTGTCTCGTCTCGAGGTCCCTTCGCAATCCCTGGTCCGTTGACTGGTGGGTCCCTGAGGGAGTAACTTTGAATTTTTTGGGCTTCCCTTGTTGCTCCAGATGTGCCTCGACTCCCTACCAAGTGGTGAGTCCCTCAGACCTTGCTGGTCTGCACCGAAGCATCTGTCTTGTTTCTGCGTGGATTGCTGTTGCCAAGGCTTGTTGTGTCCAAACTGGGCACCGACGCTGCAGCACTCGACATCCTTCATGAGAAAGCTTGAATCCAGCTCCTGGTTGTCCTCAACACCTTCTGGTCCTCGTGGCTGAAGACTCAACCTTCACCTTTTTCACCTGAAATCACCCGATATTTGTGGGCATCTGTCCATTGCCTTCCTGTTCACTGGCTAGTGACCCAGACTCTTCCCCTCTGATTTCAGGTTCTTCTCATTTTCGATCCAGGCTTGGATCTCTTCGGACACTTTGCATCTTCACGGCAGCAGCACTTCTTCGCCAGTTCCCATTGAAATCGACGACGCAACGCAACACCAAAAGACACCTAGGCACCCGGCTTCCCTGGGTAAGGTAACACGAGTACTCCGGTGCTCCCGTGGGTGTTAGCCCTAAAACGTCCTAAGTCCAAAAGGGTTTTGTCTGGACTCATTTCTAAGTGTTCCTAATCTTTAAAAATCTAACCGCCACTTTCCCCATAGAAGCTAACGGGAGCTCGCGGCTGTGTTCACACACTGCACATGGCCCCGTGGGTCCTCTGTGTCACTACCTTGGGTGGTTCCTTGGGGTCCCAGCGATTCTACAGGCTCTAGGCCTTGTGTCTAGTTAAGTCGTGGTTCTTATACCACTATTTTAATATATGGTTTGGCTCGCCCCTAGGGCCTGACGTGTATTTGTGCTATTTTACTGTGATTATTGAAGTGTAACTTATGTGTTTTGACCTCTAGTCTCATAAAGAGACTAGGAGGGTGTGTTTAGTAATCAATACATATATTTTATATATATACCTGGTGTGGATATCTTTCATTTAGTGACTCAAGATATTATAGACTGGTAAAATAAGTTGCTTTACATTCCTTCAAAACTCAGCCTAAAGGCTGCTCTCCATAGGTCCCACTAGTATAGCTTTCAATAAAGGTTATCTTTAACCTATAACCAATAAGGGGTTGTTTGGACTGATACAAGGTGCCCACTATAACTAGTGAACAGCATATATCAGGCCAGCTTCGTACATTGGTGTGCAGCGTGTGGGATTCTAGCTTGCTATTGTTTTATCAGATAATCTCAATTGAGTGACTAACTGAAAACCACTAAGGTAACCTAGGTACATATAACACAAGCTTCAGAATACAGTAAGTTCTACTGAACTTCGAGTTGTGTGTTAAGGGCTAGTACACCCTTTCTACAACTCAAGAGAGTTTAGTAGGCCACACTGGAGTAGGTAGTGCAATACACCACACCACACTTATGATGTCTTCAAGGCCAGGAACCAGTAGGCCCTTCGCCAGAAGCCAATGGGCTTCAAGATTCCCAGTATGATAGCCTCCCATTCATGGAACTGAGAGCATTATGTACAGCTAGGAAACTGAAGACAGGCAAAAGTCCAACCACCCAGCATCTCATAGAGGTACTCAGTCTGGATGACCTTAGCAGATCTTTAGGATCTGAAGGGTTAGGCAGAGTGGGTGGGACAGCACCTGAGGAAAGGTCTAGGGGTGTAACTCCCCATGATCTGACCTCTGAGGCTGGCCAGGCAGATAACAATGATCTCTACCTGGAAAATCCAATTCCCCTAGACAGTGATGGACTTCAAGTCAGACCACCTGGTGCACTCGTGAAGTGGACACTGGGGACAGTCTGCCTGTGAAGAATACGATCTACAGGCAACCTTACCATGTCAGGGACTATATAAGGACAGAAGTCCAAAAGATGTTGGAATTGGGAGTCATTGAACCCTCAGATAGTCCTTGGGCTAGTCCAGTAGTCCTGGTACCTAAACCTCACACCACAGATGGCAAGAGAGAGATGAGGTTTTGTGTGGATTACAGGGGTCTCAATGCAGTCACTAGGACTGGTGCCCATCCCATCCCCAGGGCAGATGAGCTAATAGATACTTTGGCCTCAGCCAAGTTTCTAAGCACATTTGACCTGACAGCTGGCTACCTGGGCCACCTTGTAAGTGGAGGCCAGGTTCAACCATTGCAGAGCAAAATTCAGACCATAATGGACTGGGTTGCTCCAACTACCCAGACTCAGATGAGAGCCTTCTTAGGCCTGACTGGGTACTATAGAAGATTTGTCAAGGGGTATGGATCAATAGTGACACCCCTGAATGATGTAACCTCTAAGAAAATGCCCAAAAAGGGTCAGTGGACAGCTACCTGTCAAAAGGCATTTGATGACCTGAAGCAGGCCATGTGCACTGCTCCCATTCTGCAAAGTCCTGACTACTGCCAAAAAGTTAATTGTCCAAACAGATGCATCTGAGTTGGGGGTAGGGGCTGTACTGTCACAGTTTTATGATGAAGGTCAGGATCAACCAGTAGCTTTCAAAAGCAGAAGGTTGACCCCCAGAGAGAAACGTTGGTCAGCCATTGAGAGGGAGGCCTTTGCTGTGGTTTGAAGTACTGGGTTTTTCAGAACCAACCCAGCGGTGCCAGGGGACACACCCGAAGACTTCGAGTTCTTCCTGTTTGAGACCACAGAAACACAGAGTCTTCTAGGTGAAGTCAAAGATCGTATTTATTGGCTGCAGACCAATCACAGGTATCCGAGAAGTACAACACGGTGTATGTTCTCAGGAGACTGCTCCCAATCAAAAACCAGTCTTTTCTTATATACAGAATATTACGCTCTGGGCAACACCGCCCCTATTTTACAAGTGGTCGTTCACATATTTTCGCTTCAAAGAAAGAGCACAGTCATGATGATAATCCCACATTTCAGCTCGGTCAGCACATAATTATTTACCCAGCGAGGCTCAGAACCCTCATCAGATATCAGCAGACCCCAATAAAACGGACACCTCCTCCTCGTAAAACAAGCCATAAAGTAGGAAACAGAGTCAGGTGTGAAAGGGATTAGTCAGGAGTCGCGTGGGATACACGACTTTATGATGTGTTGGGCCCTGATGCTAATCCCATAAGGCCGCAGTGAAAGGAACCGGCCGGGCAGGACTGACCTCGGGCAGCGGAGTCAGTTTGCATAGGTCACAAAGAAGTCAAAGAAAGATTGCGTGTCCTTTAGGCCTAGGCATGGCCTCAATGCGCAGCCTATGTGAGGGCAACCACAAAATGGTTACCCTTTTAAAATGGAACCCGAGGGTTCGACATGTAGTATCGTATACACGGTGAATTCATCGGTGAAACATGACGAAAACACTCATACATACTGCATTAGTCATTTGCGGTTCGCTGATACCAAAATAGGCAGGGTAGGACCATGCTACCAACATGGTTCCGAAATTTACAGTACCACAGACCCTCCTTTTGCCCTTAAAAGGCAATAACTATACTCATACTAATCTGAGTCCAGGTCTATATTCATAAAGTCATGAAGATGTTGCTGTAGCATCATCCTATTGCTTAGTTCGTCCCTTGATACAGGTCTCCTTACACATGATGTAACACAGAGGCTACACATTACAGGAGCACACTGTACACATAGACAGAACAGGAAAAGAATGGCTAAGATCGTCCCAGTGACTATTAGAATCTTCCATCCCGAAGCTGATATCAGTCCCCAGAACCACCCCATCATCGACCAGTCTCCTTTATCCACATGAATGGATTCGGAAATCTTATGCAGTTTGGAAATGGCCTGATAGACTGTCGGAGCGTTATCTGGTATGAAAATACAGCAGCTTGATTGAATAACCTTGCATACCCCACCACGGTCTGCAAGTATGACATCTAGAACCATACGGTTCTTCAACGTCATGAGGCGATCCGCTTGGAGCTCAGCTGTCAAGTTACCAAGGGCACCAGCCGTTACATTAACAGTGGTTTCAACTACACGAGTCAGTTGTCTCAGGTTCCTACTATTGACCATTGGTCCCCAAAACGGCAGGAAACCCAGGAAAAAGTCTCCCGCTTCCTGACCGGCAGTATCCTCCTTACTAACAACGCCTCTCACAACTCTGGTCTTGTGATAATCAGAGGCGGCAGTAAATGTCGGCGGTAGCAAATTTGCGACATAACACGTGCCCGAGAAATCAGGGGGCAACCATGTATATGCTCGATCATTACAAACAAAGTATGTACCCTTGGCAGCCAAAAACGCAGGGGAAAACTGTGATGGGAAAATGAACGTTTCGGCACAGTCACTCTTCCCTAATTGAGCTCTTGGATTCTGACCATTACCTTGTAAACAGAACCGACCTATGTGGGGTACGACCCAAATCGGGGATGAACTTTTACGCTGTTTCTCGCCCAGACTAATGCTATACCCCGTCGCGTTCCAACCCACATAAGCTCGCAACTCATCCTTGGGAATAGATGAATATGCATCAATATCTCTGCTCATATCAGCAACTCCTCTCATCAAGGCTTTATTGTTCGTGCTAGGTACAATGGAACGCGGTGGTCGTGGGGAATAGGTCTCAAGTGCAAAAAGAAACATAGTCTGGAATGCCCATGATGACCCATTATAGCTAAACGGCAGCACTAGATATGGGATACCCTTATTAATGGTATGCGGCATCAAACCACACACCCAGCAATTTGTCGTATTCATAACTAGTTGGTGCTGGTGCAGAAGTTGAATAAACAAATTGTTTACGAACTCAGAACGTCTAGCTTGTTCGTGTTCAGGCAGAGGGTGGAAAGAGTGTGAGGAAAAAGTAGGAGGAGGTATGGGCTGTATAGTGGGTGCAAACGGCACTTGAAAAGACAATAATACATAACCTACAGAAAACATCATCATGCTAAATAGGACAAACAGACATAATATTACAAAACGTTTGCTATTCATTACTTTACATATTCTGCTCTTAAAATTTATTTCCTCAGCGGGTCTCTTCATCTCGAAAAACTCCATCCTCTAATCGTGCTGTTTGCGGCGGATGAGTGTCTTCTGCTAAGGAGTACACCTGTCAGTCCAGGGAACGCCCTAGACCAACCAGACCGTTGACCTAACATCTCCGGCTTGTACCCTAAAGTCTTGGCACCGCGACCCTGCAGCTGAACCCGGATGGCGGTTCGAAAAAGCAAAAATAAGAAAGTTTTTCAGATGGAAGAGAGAGCTGCACTTCTCAAAAAATATCAAAGAATTTTTTTTCTTATTTGTCCATAGTTCTCGGCCTCAGATTGCAGCGACTTCTTTTAGGTACTGTTTGGTCTTGAAACAAGAGTTCAGGCTCTGTAGTGTCCAATTGAATTGACGGTGGCACAGTTTCTTGCAAGATGTCATCGCTTTCCTTCTCAGAAAGCGTTCCTTTTACTTGTGCATCGCTAAACGGCAGGAAACGAGGCACAGTCTCAGTCTCTGAGTCAGCGATCCCTTTCTGGACCCATTGGTCATAAGGCAAAGGCAAAGGGACCCTCTTGCAGTGAACGCCGTGTATCCAGTTCTTTTTCCCTTTTACTCGAACAGCCGATCTCGTGGAAAGAAGGACGAGATGGGGGCCGGTCCAACGGGGCTCATCATTCTTTGCCCTTTTGAAGTTTTTGACCAGCACCCAGCACCCATGATCCAGGATTGATAGGATGTCCTGGAGCTCCAGAGACCTGGGGCAGAGTATCATGCACCTGTTGGTGTAAAACACGCAATTTAGCCGTCAATTCATACAAATAATCAAGCAGTACTGGGTGTTCGATCTCACTGAATTTTGTAGGCCTTGGCACTCCCCATATATTGGCCGGGCGGCCAAACACGATTTCGTAGGGACTAAGTCCCACCCGTGAATGCACAGTCATTCTTGTTGATAGGAGTGCTAAGGGCAGAGCGTCAGGCCATTTAAGACCAGAACTCGCTTGGATCTTGGCTAATTTGAGCTTCAATGTGCCATTGTAACACTCTACTAGTTCAGCTGATTGGGGGTGATTTGCAGCGTGGAATTTCTGCTTTATACCTAGTCCCTCACATACATTCTTCATCACTCGTCCCACAAATTCACTCCCATTATCACTCCATACCATTCTTGGCATTCCAAACCTAGGGAAGAATTCTTTGACAAGGGCTTTAGCTGTGGATAAGGCAGTATTGTCTTTTAGGGGATATACTTCTATCCACCTTGAAAAAGCGCAGACAACAACAAGTACATATTTCAAATTGTTGCACCTTTCCATGTGGATGAAATCTAGCTGCAAAACCTCAAACGGATACGTTGGAGGCGCAAAATGACCAGCTGGAGTTGGGGTTCCCCTACCAGGATTGTATTTCAAACATACCATGTAATTTTTGACCACATTCTCTGCACACTTGGGAATTCCAGCATTCTGCCATACTGGAGCCAACAACTTACAACTCCCTTTCACACTGATATGCGCCATGCCATGTGCCATCGTGACCACTGGAAGCACATATGCATCAGGTAACAACCATCGCCGGTGTTCTGACAAACGAATCCAACAACCATTTTCATCCAATTTACCCTTACTTTCTTTCCACATGCTCAATTCTTTCTCTGTGGCTTCAGCTTGAAGGGACTTCACACTCTCTATCGTGTCTTCACACATTCCAACATCACCAACCCATCTTGCAGGGCCTGCAACATACATTCGATTCGTCACATCTTTTGCTGTTTCTTTCGCGATTTCGTCAGCAAATGCATTACCACGACCAACATCATCAATAACCTTCTTGTGTGCACTGCATTTCACAATCACAAATTGTAATGGCAAGGTCAACGACTCAAGGAGATCATTCACCAACTGACCATTCTAAATCTTAGTTCCATGCGAAGTCAGGAACCCACGTTCTTTCCACAAGCGCCCAAAACTATGGGCCACGCCAAAGGCATACTGACTGTCAGTATATATGTTCACTTTCATTCCTTTTGACAATTTGCATGCTCTTGTAAGTGCAATTAATTCTGCTGCTTGAGCCGAATTATGTGGTATACGTGCAGTTTCAACAATCGTGTGCAAAGTCGTGACAGCATATGCAGCAGTCGTATCACCATTCGGAAGCTTGAAACACGAGCCATCCACCCATTAGGTACCATCACACTCAACCAGGGGAGTATCTTTAAGATCCACTCTCCCTTTTGTTTCGTCTTCTGTTCTGAACAGACAATCATGCTGTTCAATCTCATCTGTGTCTGCTGAAATCGGCAGTAAAGTAGCTGGATTCAACGTGTTGCACATCTTTATGTGCACATGACTCGCTAGCAGTGTCAACTCATAACCTGACAATCGAGCACTAGTTAAGTGCTGTGTCTTGGTCCTGTTTAATAATGTGTCCACTGCGTGTGGCACCATCACAATCCACGTGTTGTTCATTACTAACCCAGCAGACTGTCGAATAGAAACAGCTGCTGCCGCTGTGGCTCTCAAACAACTTGGCAATGCCTTGGCTACCGGATCCAAAGTCGACGAAAAATACGCGCATGGACGCTGTCTGTCTCCAAAAGACTGTGTCAGCACTGACAATGCACAACCTTCTTTCTCGTGAACATACAATGTAAAAGGTTTACTGTAGTCGGGGGTACCCAATACAGGAGCCGAACATAATACCTTACGTAATTCCGAAAAACTTTTCTGACACTCTTCAGACCATGGGACGGGATTCGGTGTATCTTTACATGTTAATGCTATCAAAGGTTTTGCCAGCAAAGAAAAACTCGGGATCCACTGCCTACAGTATGAAGTAATACCCAAGAAAGCACGCACTTCTCTCTGTGTTCTTGGCACGCTCAATTGTGCAATGGCCTGAATTCTTTCTGGGGTCAGTTTCCTTCCCTCCTTCGACAAGAGATGACCTAAGTAGGTCACTTCTTGTCGACAATATTGCAGTTTTGAGAGAGACACTTTGTGATGAAAGGCAGACAAATGACGCAACAATGACAATGTAGCTTCTTTACAAATCTCCTCAGTATCCACGGCGATTAGTAAATCGTCAACATACTGAATAAGGGTAGCACCACTAGGTAAGACAATTGTATCAAGCTGCGCCTTTAAAGCTTGACTGTATATTGATGGACTTTCACAGTAGCCCTGCGGAGCGCGTTTAAAGCGGAAGCTGCGACCTCCTAAACTAAAACCAAAAATATCCCTGCTTTCCTCTGCAATCGGAATGCTAAAGAAAGCATTCTTTAAATCAATCACTGAGAACCAAGCAGCGGAAGCTGGGATCATAGTTAACAAGGCAGTTATATCAGGGACAACCGGAAACTGGGGCACAGCTATCTTATTTACCTCTCTAAGATCGATCACAAACCTGTAAACAGGTGGCTGAGAGGGGTCAGTACGTTTAAAAACAGGCAAAACAGGACTATTGCAAACGTTGCCTCTTGTCTCTTCGATTACATCCTTTTCAATCAAGTCATAGATGATCGCTAACAACGCTTTCTCACCTTCATTAGAGATCTTGTACTGGGGAATGCGTGGCAATTTAACATTGGCTTTCAAAGTGACCACATATGGCGGTATTTCCAAGCGACCCACATCGTTAGGACCAGTAGCCCAAAGGACATCCGGAAGAGACGACAATTCAGCTGGCAGTTTATTCTTCGACAAATACATTGGAGAAATCACTTCCCTACCCAGTGTAAGTTGTACTCCCGAGGGGGAACAATATAATGTAGCATGTAATCTCTTTAACAAATCCAATCCTAACAGATTTTCACCACAACCTGTCGTTAGGATAAGGGGTGCTTTCAGCTCACAAGGTCCAACAGAAAGGGGCATAGGACTAGAGATCGGGTTCCTAACCGGGGCGCCAGAAAAACCTACTGAAACATTCATTTCGCCAGACAAAGGCGCGCCAGGGAGTTTTGAGTGCATAATTGAACTCTTTGCAGCACCAGTATCCAATAGAAAAGGCTCTGATACACCCGCTGTAGTCACCTTGACATACGGTCCACTCTGGTCCACTGGCACTGAAACAACTCCCTCTCTCTGTCTATGGCTGTCCTAGTAATCATCACCTTCCGCATTTCCATCTTCTGCATAATAGTCGTTATTATAGTACTGAGCTGTCCCACCAGTTACATTGGCCTGCTGATCAAATCAGTTCATCGTATTTTGAGGCGGAGGAGGACGCGCGTTCTGGGGAACATTCCCACGCCCTCTACCTCTAGGAGCTTGCTGACCACCTCTACCTCTCGCGCCATAAGCATTATTCGTGCGCTGCAACAATATAGGACAACTATACTTAAAATGACCTTCTTGTTTGCAATACGAACACTGATTGGGAACCACAGGAACACGCGGTTGGGAATACCCGAACCTTTACGAGTTACTCTGAAACTGTTGGGGTTGTTGATAGCTACTCTGACCTTGCTTATAGTTATTCTGATCTCCACGTGGCGGGTAAGCCTGCTGTAAAAGAACCTTCGTCTTTAATTCTTTTGTTTTCTTGTCTGCTCTATCCTTCTCATCTTTATCCCTATTTTCGTAATACTGTGCAGTAGCCAGTATTTGCGCTGATGAGGAAACAGCCCAAGAACTCTCTGAATCTTTTAATTTCTTACACAACTCGGGAAGCAAATTATGCACAAATTTATCAACAAATAACCGTTGACCACCTTCCGTACTCATGTCTTGACCACTGTGGTCGATAAACCTGGTGAAGAAATCAGACACTGTTTCGTCTTTCTTTTGTTTGCATGCGGATAATTTATCCCAATTCACACGCATCGCTGGCATTAAAGTCTTCATGTAGGTAATAATTCTACCAGGGAGTTCTGCTACTAAGGGCTCAGGTTTCGCACCACCAACTTGTCTAGTGTCTGTAGCAGTGATATTAGCCCATGTGCCACCTAGTTCTGCAGCATGATCTGCATTACGAATCAACCCCCATAAAGGCTGCGGAACGAAATTCACGAACAACTTATCTATGTCAGCTAGGTTCATGACACACGATTCTGCAGTCTGTGATAACTCCTTATAATATCCTGCAGGGTTTTTACGGGGGTCAGGCAATGTCTGCTTAAGGGCTAAAACTTCTGATCGCTTCCAAGGAACATGTACCCAAACACGCGGGAAATGAGCTGGTATAGCAGCAATACTGTTAGCGGCATCAGCCGCGACCGCGTCCTTCCATACCGGAGGGACTTCTCTCATAGGGTATTGTCTAACCTTCCTATCAGAGGAGTCACGTTCAAACAGTGACTGAGAAGGACCCTCGATCCTAAAAGACAATAATGTCGTAACTGATTTCTCAACATCGGGACCCACAATCGTACCTTTTCCAAATTCAAACTGTACATGACACAATTCCTGCGAGCTTAAGTCCAAACCATGATCTTCCAATTCCTCACAGAGGAATACACACATTTTCTCAAAAACGTATCTCTGTTTTGGTGCTTCCCATTGATAAAAAACATTTACAACAGACTCTACATCATATCTTGAAGGAAAAACAATCCATTTATATGCCATGCGGTCTAATACTTCTTTCTCTTCAGAACCTGGCAGCTGACTACGCAACTGCGTACGTTGTGAACCAGGGGTCGTACTAGATGACCCAAAGAGAGGCGATATAAAACTAGTGACCGCACTAGCTATTCGTTGTCGTGTAGAAGGAGAAGTTGAGGCAAGAACAGGGGGAAAGACAGAGGGAAGAAAAACGGGTGCAGATACAGGTACAGGGGTCGTATCAGGAAGAGCGCCGAGGGAGGCAGCTGATGTACTAGGTAAAGTCGCAGGAAGCGCAGAAGAGATAGGCAGCGAAACCGGCGGCCCTTGAGAGGGCTGCGCCGTAGGCATAGGAGCCGGATGAGGAGGAGCTGGCGGCTGCGGGAAGGCTTGCGGCAAATTAACTAGAGGCCATACATTTAAAGGCTGCGGACGCGCTGTAGCACTCTGCGCATACGGGGGTGGCGAACTCAGCAAATGTGACATTAGGGGATCTTTCTCCTTTTCTTCTGACGCATCTTGCTGAAGGGGCGGCAAAACTGGGTAGCATTTATCAATCACTAATTTACGTTGCCTGTGCAGCTGCTCATTCATTTGCTCTTCTTCATTATCTTTAAACTGCAAGGCTGCTTGCATTATCGACATACCTTTCCCCTTTTATTTTTCTTGGCTAATTTGATTTCTTTCTGCTTGGCTTCCTTTCGCCATAGGCGGAAAGAATCAAACATCGCCGGCCGGGCTTTCTTTTTAAATAATTTAACTTCTAAGTTATCTAGGATTTCTGTGTCGAAACTACCATTTTGGGGCCATTTTAAAACACCATCCTTCCTGGTGTATCGGATCCACACTTCATTATACGCAATGGGGCCCACGCCATGTTTCACATAAAGCTCATACGTTGGAGTTCCAATTGGAGGAACCGGACACGAATCCTCTAATCGGGAGTCCCTATTACAACCCAAACAAAACAAATTTCCAAATATACTAGAACCAGGCATCGTCGCTCACTAGTCTAGTTTCAAACTTCAAAGGATTATCGAATACGATAGTCTCGTGAATACACGAGTCCTTCGGCTTTGGCACTTGCAAGTTCCAAATCAAAGTGATCCCAAAGGGATACCAAACCAAACTAAGGATTGGAAGACGCTCCACTTATACTTAACTGAGGTATCGATGACGTCACCAGAAGACTCGTTAAATCGTTTTGCTCTACCAAATCATCAAGGGTCCAAAACAGGGCGATAGTCAGGGCAGCAGTCCTTTGTAGCCGTCGGGACGCGGAGAACCTCGCAGTAAAGACTTTCGGACCACGTCGACATGCAGGGGTCGATGAAGTGGCGGCCTTCCTCCAGAATTTTCACACGAAGCTCCTCACGAACCTCTGGCTTGGACCGGTACCGCTGAAATCTTCCTACGTTGGGCGCCAACTGAAGTACTGGGTTTTTCAGAACCAACCCAGCGGTGCCAGGGGACACACCCGAAGACTTCGAGTTCTTCCTGTTTCAGACCACAGAAACACAGAGTCTTCTAGGTGAAGTCAAAGATCGGATTTATTGGCTGCAGACCAATCACAGGTATCCGAGAAGTACAACACGGTGTATGTTCTCAGGAGACTGCTCCCAACCAAAAACCAGTCTTTTCTTATATACAGAATATTACGCTCTGGGCAACACCGCCCCTATTTTACAAGTGGTCGTTCACATATTTTCGCTTCAAAGAAAGAGCACAGTCATGATGATAATCCCACATTTCAGCTCGGTCAGCACATAATTATTTACCCAGCGAGGCTCAGAACCCTCATCAGATATCAGCAGACCCCAATAAAACGGACACCTCCTCCTCGTAAAACAAGCCATAAAGTAGGAAACAGAGTCAGGTGTGAAAAGGATTAGTCAGGAGTCGCGTGGGATACACGACTTTATGATATGTTGGGCCCTGATGCTAATCCCATACGGCCGCAGTAAAAGGAACCGGCCGGGCAGGAGTGACCTCGGGCAGCGGAGTCAGTTTGCATAGGTCACAAAGAAGTCAAAGAAAGATTGCGTGTCCTTTAGGCCTAGGCATGGCCTCAATGCGCAGCCTATGTGAGGGCAACCACAAAATGGTTACCCTTTTAAAATGGAACCCGAGGGTTCGACATGTAGTATCGTATACACGGTGAATTCATCGGTGAAACATGACGAAAACACTCATAAATACCGCGTTAGTCTTTTGCGGTTCGCTGATACCAAAATCGGCAGGGTAGGACCATGCTACCAACATGGTTCCGAAATTTACAGTACCACAGGTTTGGGCTCTGAAGAAGTTAAGGCCTTACTTATTTGCTACTCACTTCATTGTTCAGACAGACAATAAGTCCCTCTTATGGCTAGAACAGATTAATGGTGAAAAACCCAAACTTCTCTGGTGGTCCATTTCTCATAAAGGGATGGACTATACAGTGGAACATAGACCTGGGAGTAACCATGCCAATGCAGATGGACTCTCCAGATATTTCCACTTAAAACATGAAGACTCAACTGGTCAAGGTTAGTTTAATGCCCCTGCATTTTGGGGGGTTATGTAGAGGAGTAGGATCTCTTTCACTTGTATACCCCCACTTTTTGCTGGTGTTTCACTGTTTTTTGACTTTAGTGTGGCTGGGACCCTGCTATTCAGGGCCCCAGCCTAGTTGCTTCATCTCTAAATTGATTACATGTACTTTAGGTACAGTTCAGATTGGATCTGAGGTCCACTTATAAGTCCCTAGTATATGGTATACTATGTACCCAGGGCATAGGTACCCCAGAGGCTACCAGGATCAGAAGCATGTATTATGCCACCCCTGGAAAGCCACCCAAAATTACACCATAGGTCTGCTACTGCATTCTGGGTAAGGTGGTGCATGCACCCCTTACTGAGATATAGGTTCACTATACCTCACCATATACTGCACATCCAAACCTATCAGTCACCCATATGGCAGGCCTTATCAATCCTGAAGGCAGGGTGCTTGGTTATATGTGTGGGGGTTCCCAGGCATGAGCTGAGCCTCTCTGCAGCCTTCGGAATCTCTTCTACGCGGTTGTCAGTAGTGCAGCCTGACCATATACTCTTAAGTGCATTATAACCAAACGGTAAATGCTAACTTTGGACTGGCTGCACGGAAACATGTTGTGTTTGGTGTCAAACACCTTGGAATCATACCCAGTATGATCCCACCCTTCTAGAGGGAGAGACATGGCAGCACTGATATACCCGGTAGAAACTTAATAGAGCCCTGGCATCAAAAAATGGATGCTACAGCCACAGACACAAGTCTGGCCTCCTACCGCTGACTGAATCTCCAGCAGGGGAGGCCTGGACAATAGGTTTCCTGTGACAGGGAGGTGTAACCACCTCCCAGACAGGATTATGTGTATTGGGGCTGGGTGGGAGACTCTCTGAGTGCTTTGAAGTCCTGCACTGGGGGCACATTTGGTGTCCCTGTTCATAGTCCAGCTCAGACCGGGTCAGGGGCTTCCAGACCCTGCTCTGGCGTGAAACTGGACAAAGGAAATAGGTGTAGCCACCCCTCTTTCCAAACCCTCCTATAGGTGGGTCCCCAGAGCTAGTCCAACCCCTTCCTTAGGTATAAGTAAGGAACCTCTGTTACCAGAACTTTAGGTTACCCTTGACAAAACTCTGAAGCTGATTTCTGGAACTTCGACGCTCTGCTCAAAACCAGAGGACTGAATAAATCTTGCTTGGGGTCAAGGAGTGACTCCCCTGCTTTGCAGGCACTAATGAAGCAATTTGCCGGTCTGCATTATTGAAGCTCCCGCCCGACTCCGAAGTATTTGCAACCCAGGGAGAGGATTTCCAGACATCTCATAGGCTGACCCGAGTCCCCAGCAAAGCTGTGACCCGCAGCTCTCGTGAATTGCATGGTACCGGAACTCCTGGTCAACGTGTATTTCTGAAAGTGTATTGACATCTCGACATCTCCTGAAGTCGTGCTTGGGCTGACTTGTAGCCCCTACCTAATGCATTGAATCCCCTGAAGATTATCGGCCTGGTCATTCCGAGTTACCCGTGGGCCACCATTTTGTGTCTCATCTCAAGGTCCCTTTTGTGATCCCTGGTCCGTTGACTGGTGAGTCCTTGAGGGGGTAACTTTGAATTTCCTTGGCCTTCCCTTGTTTGCTCCAGACCTGCCCCAACTCCCTACCAAATGGTGAGTCCCTCAGACCTTGCTGGTCTTCACCAAAGCAACTTTCTCATTTCTGTATGGGTTGGTGTTGCCAAGGCATGATGTGTACAATCCGGGCACCGATGCCGCAGCACTCGACATCCTTTGTGGGACAGCTAGAATCCAGGTCCTGGTCATCCTCGACACTTCCTGGTCCTTGTGGCTGAAGAGTCACGCTTCACCTCTTTCACCTGAAATCACCCGTCAGGTTCTTCTCATCTTCAATCCAGGTTTGGATCACTTCAGACACTTCACACCTTCAAGGCAGCAGCAATTCTTCACCAGCTCCCATTGAAATTGACGACCCAACAACAAAAGACACCTATGCACCCGGCTTCCCTGGGTGAGGTAAGACGAGTACTCCAGTGCTCCCGTGGGTGTTAGCCCTAGAACTTCCTAAGTCCAAAAGGGTTTGGTCCTGACTCATTTCTATGTGTCCCTAATCTTTAAAAACCTAACCGTGACTTTTACCCATAGAAGCTAACAGGAGCTCGTGTCTGTGTTCACACACTGCACACGGCCCCCATGGGTCCCCAGTGTCACTACCTTGGGTGGTTCCTTGGGGTCCCAGTGATTCTACAGGCTCTATGCCTTGTGTCTAGTTAAGTCGTGGTTCTTATACCACTATTTTAGTATATGGTTTGGCTCGTCCCTAGGGCCTGACGTGTATTTGTGCTGTTTTACTGTGATTATTGAAGTGTAACTTATGTGTTTTGACCTCTAGTCTCATAAAGAGACTAGGAGGGTGTGTTTAGTAATAAATACATATATTTTATATATATATACCTGGTGTGGATATCCTTCATTTAGTGACTTAAGAGATTATAGACTCGTAAAACGAACTACTTTACATTCCTGAAGGCTGCTCTCCATAGCTACCACTAGGATAGCTTTCAATAAAGGTTGTCTTTAACCTATAACCAATAAGGGGTTGTTTGGACTGAAACAAGGTGCCCACTATAACTAGTAGACAGCATATATCAGGCCAACTTCTCACAATGAGGATGTTCAACAGCGATGCGTTGAGGAGGAATTTGGCAGCATCATTTTGACACCAACTGGCACCATTGGGCCTCCGTTGGACGTCAGCGCCGTCATTTATGGAGTTTTACACAGGCTGCATGTGATGGTGGAGTGCGTTACTTCATGAGATCTGGCCCTTTACTGTCACTGCGCATGTGACTTTTGATGCGGGCACTCATTGGGTGCGTGATTTGGAGGTACCCTGATGGAGCCAGTGATGACATCTCTAACTTCTATATTAGAGACTATTGGGACACCTGTTTTGTTGGTGAGTGCCTCTTTGGTGTATTTGACTGTTTGCCACACTTCGCGCCAGCCCTGGTAACTCAAAAGGTAATTTTATTGTATGTTTGGTGTGCTTTGCCAGAGACATTAGAAGTTGCATTGCTGTGGAGCTGTTTTAAAGTATTCATTTTTTAACTGTGCACGAGCCGCCCTTTCAAAAATATTTCCTCGCCTGCTCCAGCACGCGTGCTCTTATCTCTGTCACAGATCCCTGAAGTTCCATAGGGTCATCTCTATGACGATCTCACATCTTCAAATCTGTTCATGGACGCTCTGCAGTGCATACATGCAATGAACCACCCGGCCCCACGTCAAAAACATGCAACCATTTTGTGGTTAGCCGTGGTTCGTGCTATCAGTGGGTGCAAGCCTTCATTATGCCAACCACGTTCCCCACTTTTGTTCTTGCGTGGCAACTGCAGCAACAACGCAGCTTCACCTGAGGTCTTGATGACTGTCTCCCATTTTGCCTGGTGTGTTCCCTTGCTCCACAGGTATTTCGTGTGGCAGATCTTCGCTACGATGACGCGAAGGCTTCGTGGCGTCTCCACATGGTACTACAGCCCTTCATCTATAACCATAAAGGTGAACTTGCTCCTTTACTACTGGGTTCGGGTGAGGTGTCGCTCACCAGGTCTCCTTCAGTATAGACTGTGGTTTAAGAACTATACCATGCAGATTGGTTTTTATGCATGTTACTGCATGCGATGATGTATCTTAACAAAATGGTATGTACTCTTCCTTGTGAAAGTTCTGGGGGCACTCTATGCCACATTTCATTTTTTTTTAATAGAGTGATGTTTACCCTCTGGTATACCCTGCCATGGGGAGGTTGTGTGGGCTACTAGTGCCCTATTCAGTTCCAAGAGTAAGCACCCTCTGATGTACCCCGGTATGGGGAGGTTGTACCCTGCCTTGGGGAGGTCAGGTTTTTTTTAGGGTGACGAATACCCTATAGTGCACCCTGCCATGGGGAGGTCAGTTGTTGTGTTGGCGTCTTGTGTCCTATTCCAGTTACAGTTTAATTTTTATGCAAAGAGGGTACCCCATTTTTAGGGATATTCCGGGAGTGGTTAGTGCTCCTATTTCATGTTTATTGTAGGTTGTGGGGGCGGTTAGCGCCCCCTTCATATTCTCAAACATAGAGTGTACCCATCCATGGGGAGGTTGTCGGAGCCGGTCAAATGCTCCAATTTTATGGGGGGGAAATTGTAGGGCCAGTCAATGCCCAATTCTAGGGTGATGTTTACCCTATGGTGTACCCTTCATTGGGGAGGTTTTGAGCCAGTCAAATGCTCCATTTTTGTTTTCTAGAGTGATGTTTACTCTACGATGTATCCGTTTATGGATGGTTAATGTTCCTTTTCTTTAGGTTGTGGGGGCAGTTAGCGTCCCAGGCATTCTCCCTAGCATAATAGTGTACCCCTTTACAGGGAGGTTGTGGGGGCAGTGGGTATCCCAAAGTCATGCCCTTGCAATTTTTTCTTCCCCAAGGGAGGGGGATGGGGCATGCCTGGTTATTCTTCCAAGTAATTATTGTTGGAAGTACTTATTCTTGGAAGTAGTTATTCTTCTATTTTTCATGATGTTTTACACCTATTGTCATATGCACTTTGAAGTGTTTCTTTCCATGCTTATGCTATTTCTGATTTATCGTTTATAATGACATTTCCTCTATTGCACTCCTTTGCTGTTTTATTCCCTAAGGAAAGAGGATGTGTCATAAACTAGTTCTTGTCTCTTCCCTACTGCTCAGCTGGAATGTGTGGTGACCTCATAGAATGTTTGGGTGCTTGTGTGTGTGTGTGGCGCGTCAGTTGGTGAGGAGAGGTTGAGCAGCAGGGAGGCTTCTCCTGGTGGGTCTACGCTTTATCTTCCTATATCCTTCTACTCATCTATCCTATAACTAATCTACAATAAAGATATCCTGATTATACACTCGCCCTTTGTATCTTCCCTTTTACAACATTACACCTCACTACTTTCACAGGGATGTCATATACTTGGATATGAAATTTGTCTTTCTGGGGAACCCCATGTGGGAAAGGATCCCCATTAACACCCGGCCAACCACTGGCACTGTTGTTGTCCTGAGAGGGATTGCCTCCGGGTGGCATGATCCACCAAGACCAGGATGTACCTGTTGCCCACAGCTGTCTTGGGATCCAGTGGCCCCACAATGTCCATGCCAACATTTTCAAAAGGCGTTCCAACAACTGGAAAAGGTTGGAGAGGAGGTTTACCCTTCCTCCTACTCTTACCGCTTGCCTGGCAAGTTTGGCAAGACCTGCAATGTCCATCTGACTGCCTACGCATTTGGGGTCACAAGATATGGGTGACATGCCTGTCAAAGGTCTTGTCCTGCCCCAAATCTCCTGGCAAAGGCACGTTGTAAACCAGACCCAGTAGGAAGGTCCTGAAGCACTGGGGTACTACTAGCACACAACCTGACCCAGGCTTAGCGTCCTTAGGCTCTCTGTACAGGAGACAATTCTCCCAGTAGATCCAGTGTGATCCAGATTCCAGACTGATCACTAACTGCCTGGTCTGCAGCCTGCCACAGCAAACATTCCAGAGAAGGGCACTCTTTCTGCTCCCTGCAGAATTCTTCCCTAGTTGGACCACCTTCTTGCTGCCAATGGGCCACCTCAGAGATGTCCCCCAGTTCAGCTACCTGCTCCCCTGTAGGTACGGGGGAATCACCCTCAAGGCCAGTCTGCTCCTGGACCATGGGGGCCTCAGGGGTGGGCTTCCAGCACCCTCTGCCCTTTCTCTTTGCAGGAACCTGGGCCACTGTTTCAGGCTCCAGGTCCTTCTGATCAACCTTTTCGGCAGCCATTGACCGAGTGGTCACGCATGTCCATGCTGGCAACCCAAGCATCTCCAAGTGAGAACGGTGCTCAACATCCTTCCACAAGGACTGCTCCAGATCATTCCCTTGCAGACAATCTACAAGCATGGTAGGGCTCACAATCACCCTCAAGGGACTTGATACTCCCCATTCAAAGAGAACATGCGCTACCATACACTGGTGCTCTGAGTTGTCCACAGCAACTACTTGGTGGAATGCCCCTGGGACTACCTGGGACTACCTGCTCCTCAGAGACCAGGTGACACCAAACTGAGGTCATACTGGCTCCAGTGTCTCTGAGAGCCTCAACTCTCTTCCCTTTGATAGTCACCCAGGTGATGTATTGCTTCGTGTTAAGGGGCACCTGGTTTCCTGGGACCATCTCACTGTCCCCTAGTGAGATGAGGGTCATTTCTGCGGGATACCCATCCTCCTGTGGGCAGCCCTCCTCGACAAGCACCATACTAGCCAACTCCCTGGTCTGCCCACTGGCAGATGGCTGGTCCCTCTTAGGGGACTTGCGATCCCCCCTTATGTGATCCCCCTGCTTACAGGTGAAGCACGTCCGGGGGCCAGTCCCAGCAGGCTTTCCTGAAGAGAGTCCTTGTTTCTTATCTCCTAAGGGATGGTAACCTAATTCCTGTGCTTTACGCTTGTCCCCCCACTTTTCTGCTGGGGACCCCACCCACTTTTGGCGAAGTCTACCCCAAATACTTTCTTGTGGACCCTGATATCACCTAGTGGTCCGCCTCCATAGCAAGCTTCCTGGGGTCAGTCAGCTTATTATCAACTAAGTGCTGGCGCAGCTCTGCAGAACATAGACTATACAAGTGCTCCCAAATTGTAGAGCCCCTGATAAACTGTCACATTACTGCCCTTCACCCAGCCATCCAGTGACCTGCAAAACGATACCACACATCCAAACCATGTGTTGGTATCCACCTTCTTACTGGACCTAAACTGATCCCTGTACTTCTCAGGAGTGAGACCATACCTGGTGAGAAGGGCTCCCTTCATGTCAGCATAGGTGAGGTTACACCCCTTACCCAAAGCCACTAAAGTGTCCCTTGCTTCTTCTGGGATTAGAGGCCAACATCCTGCTCCCCCAATTCTTCTCAGGGACCCTATTCATGTGTAAACACACTTCCAAACCCTGAAACCTCCTTTGTATTTTGTCCCCCTTGTTGAACTCCTTGCCGACATTCTTGGGGATGTGCACAATTCTTTCTGCCTGCCCTGATGTGATGCTGCCACCCTCTGAACCGGGCCTACTCCTGAGCTCCAGTGTTATGTTGTTATGTTTCATATGGGTACCCCAATATAGGCTCAGGTAGTCACGTAACCTTTCACCTATATTCTCCCCCATCATTACACTGCATAACTGTTCTTGAGACTGAACTTTTACCTAGTTACGGTACTGCTAACTGGATGTGGGGTTTTCCCTGAAAACTAGCCTCACCCATTAAGAATGAGGATTCTTGGAAACTCAGCAGGGCTACCATCTCCTGCAAAGTAGCAAGGTATAAGGGTGATTCCTTCCATCATCCTAAGTCTGACATGACACAGCAAGGTAGAACCCCTGAGGGTACCACTTTGGGTATATAAACACCATATCTTACTGAGGTAGTCAGAGGAGAAAAGAACTTCCATGCCACCACATTGACGCGAGACACTGAGGTTCCTGCACGCAGACACTCCAGCTCGTAGTGGTTTGACATCCCTTGCAGGGTGTCCATCTCGAGACCAAGATGGGTTCCCACAATCTCTCACTTCAGGTAATGGGGTTGACTTTATCATAGAGAGATTCTTCGTTTAACACTCACATACATGCTAGCAGTACTTAATTTGTTCCGGTGCTTTCCGGTGCTTAGCAACGGCACTTATTTGTCAGGGCCGGGTCTACACCGCTACTGCCAACTTGAACTCACATCAAGCAGGAAGCTACTGAACTCACCGCATGTGCCGTCATACAAAGTAAATAACTGACTTACTGCAGTGTTGTTCAAACTAGTCTTACGGTTGAAGAGTGTTGCTATGCTGCTCATTTAGAGAGTTCGACAGTGCCGATAATAAATCCTTCACGTCATCCATTCGTATTTGCCTGGTCTGCTTCGGTTCAGTGTTGCTGGTGGGCAGGCATGGGCTGTATTTGGTCATGTGGGGGGTAGGGGCAGTCTGCAGCAGCCTGTGTAACCTTTTATTTCAAATTAAATTCCACGTGACCACGCCCCGGCACTCACGCACCGCACGAGTCACTGCGGCCAGAGTTCAGCACGACGTCAAGGGGGGCACTGTTATTGAAGCAACAGCAGCATTTAGCAGGCCTCTTACAAAGAAAGGCAGTGCCAGCAGCAAAGTAAACCTGTAAGTAAAAATGAAAAACCAAACCATTCAACGCTGCTTTTTCTTGATCGTTGTGACTTTACTGCAGTGGTCGAAGTGGGCGGGATCGGCAGGGCACGGCGTGCCCCTACTTCTTTAATTCTATACATTCCGTTCCCCTACTTTTTTATTTTTAACATGCATCCCTGGACCTCAGAAATATCCAAGGCCTGCAGAGAGGGCTCGGCATTAGTGGCTGTTCGGGGACGGGCAGGGAGCAGAGAAGGAAAAGGTCTCCGTCTCTTGCTTCCTGCCCAGACAAGACAAGGACAGTGTCCCCTTCTGCTCTGACGCTAACAGCGCCCCTCTCCCTTTCCCCCTCTCTTTCTTACTCTTATTCCCTCTCTTTCTGTCTAGCCCCTCCTCACTTACCGAATCCGTGACTCAAGAAATGGTTCTCACCCTTTCTTCTTGTAGTTCATTTGTACCCCTGTGAAATGGATGCAAAAAAAAAAAAAACACTTTCCTGGAAATGCCGTTTTTGATATTTTTCTATTCCAACGTGCAGCCTCGGAAATAAACGGTTCGAAATATGAAAATAAATAACTAAAAGGCAGACAGAGTGTCCTTAAAGTGGCCAGATTGGTTTTATTCACACCCAAACCCATTAGCGTCACTTTACAGAGTTTGACAGTGAAGCGCTACTTTTGTTTCCTTGTCTTTCTTTTAACAGCATTGTTTTCCCCGGGTGGGAAAGTGCACCAGTGCTGGAGGTACTGCAATACATCTTTGATGGAAGGATTGGAAAACAAAATGTGCACGGCGGCTTTGTGTTCAATAATTTGGTCTTTTCAAACCATACTGCTAATGTTTTGTAAGCATATGAGCAGTGGACATTGAAATGGGCCCTTTCTGGGCCCTGTAGCTATGTCCTTAACTTATCAGGCAAAAATACTGGTTGATTTCTGAATAATGAGTGTAAAAGCGTTAAGTTCACCATGTTGTTCCTGCTTACATTTCACATGCTTTATTTAATCTTTCATACCCTATGAGTGTTTGCTTTTTCCAGGATGTTGTTACTTTTTCTTTTAGGCAGCATATTGCTCTTGCCTAGTGTGCAATTTGAATTGAGTTGCATCCAGTTGTTTATAGTAGGTCAAATTGGATTGTAGTTGAAGGCAGTGTGATTTTCTCTCAGTGGGGCAGTATGGTGTTCAGCGGGGGAGCAGATGTAGGACTGTAGTCAGAGATGCCGAATTTAGAACTGGGGGAAACAAGTTCAGCCTTTATGACCAGTCCCCCAGACCATTCTCCTGAGGGAGCACATTCCCGTTCTAGACCATAGAAGGCCTCGCAAGACTTTAGATGCCCAGGTGTCTTACAGGTGTCTTAGCACCAGCAACTTGACCCTAGTGGTGGCAAGTGTGGGTCAACCTTGAAGGCCTGTCCACCATAATCCATACTGAAGCTCACCTCCAGTCTTACAGACCGCCTTAGGAAGCAGCAGTAACTCTGTCACTGAGGTCACAGGACCTTTGAGCAGGGAGGCTCTAGGGCGGTGCAATCGCACTGGGCGCTGACTTCGGTAGGCCATCATGTTTGCAAGTATATTATGGTTTTAAAGGAACTTGCTGCCTCTTTCCTGGCCTCCAGCAATGTTTGGCAATAATAAAAATGTCATGATAACTTCGGTGAGTAAGTTTCTTCCTAGAGCGAGATCGGAGTTTTGTCCAGTGGAAGTTTTGACTCATGGAAAGATAGCGCAGAGGGTTAATGTGCCTGCTACAAAAAAAATGTACCGTGCCCATTACAAAGTGCCCATAATATAAGTAGGTTAGTGGGTTACTGCTTTTGTCAGTGAGATCCTTTTGTTACTTGCAGTTTATAAGTTAAAATCCTAACAAAGAACAGTGAGCTATTGACTGTCATCTAAGAGCTGCATACAAACTGCAAGGTATAAACTAGAGCGTTATGGTTTTTTCCCTAAGCCTTTGTTTATCCTAATGTTGCAAAAAGTGTTCATTTGGATAGAAATCGATTATTATTATTAAAGAGAACCCCCAATCATGGTATTAAGTTTTATATTCTGAGTTTGTGTTTCTCCAGATTAATCACTATTAAACTATACTGTCTACTAGTATGGTTGTCATGTGACTCCTTCACCTTGTAGTCCTTGGTCTTATGTAACATTTCCTATACAGTGATTTGCACACGTAAAATTGATTGTCTCTGTGTATATTGCTGATGACAGAAATTCCATGGCTCGGAAACAAATGGCTTGTGCTTCCACTTTTAAGCATATTTGGGTCATTCTGTATTTAGAAACATATCCCACTTTGTGAATTTATTTTAATGTCAATAACTCATATTAATCGTTAAATAATCATGTGTATCCATTGGTTGAATTAAATAACATAATAAGCTGTAACTGGTCAGTGAACTGCCAAACAAATACTAAAGATTGGGATGTTTTGCGCATCCTGGCCACACCTCTCACTCCGCCTCCTGATATAATCCTCAGGTTATTCCCACCCTCTGATTCTCCGCCCACAGTTCCCCTACTTTTTTTTCCCCACTTCGACCACTTCTTTACTGTATGTATTATTATGAGGAAGATATGAACTGAGACCCGAGCAAGAATGCGACCGGCGCCGGGCAAAACAAGAAACATTGTGCGTGCCGGGTTACTTCAGGAGTGGTGCTAAAATGAACCCTTTCGTGTTTACCTGCTTACAAGTGCGCCTTTCCATTCCGAGATTAAAGCGCAGCGGGTGGCTTGTGAAATATGTTAGCACTTGCAGTGCACATAGTGCTTTACTGAGACCCCATTGTAAAGGCTGAGTGCAAAAACTCTCTTGCACAAATCACACTTTATAGCAGGTACCAGGTGGTGAGCTATTTGTTGCCAATTAGACGCCAGGGCTAATAATGGGGAATTATGTCCATCAGTGGTACCGGCACTGTTTCAATTTACATTTTTTCAAAAGTTTTACTCTCACTGTTTGATCACCTGATCAAAGTTGGTGGGAGCAGAGGACCTAAAACACGAGCGAGCACCATTTCAGCTTAGTTTCTACTAACTAGCATAACCCGAAGAGTCTAAATGACCGCTGTTAACTCTCTCCCTTGTGAAAATAGCTTGCTGCTGCTAAATGTCTCTGCAGGAGGTTACTTTGATTTCTTGCATCAAATGGTGCCAGCACAGATGCCAGTCTCATGCCTGTCTGTTCCAGGGTTAGCCATGCACCACCAGGCTAGAAAGCCCCTCCCTCCCCCGGTTTTGCACTTTTATTGCAATTTGGCACCACTTAATGGTGCGCGGTAAGGATGCTGCCTTAGCCTCACTTTACTATATGTATGCACTGCCGAACCCTGAGCAGTGAACAGGATATTCGTCGAGTGGTGAGATGGAAAGAAGGCCTCTCTCTCCAAGTTGACCTGAACCTTCACGGTCACAGACGCCTCCTCAGAGGCGGATATTCTGCATGGTGGCACTAGAAGAAGTGATTATTTTTCTCCGTGAAATGAATGGCATGGTACGGCTGTGCATGACCACTTTTGAGAGATTGCATTTTACAACTGAGTTTTAAAATGACGTTCAGAAGCCCCAACCTTTCACTTCTGAAAGGTATTGAGTTATTTGAGACAAAAAATACTGACTGTAGCACAGAAGTGTGTTTTCACAACAAAGAACGGACATTACTTGTTTCAGCACTGTAGTTTTGCGGCAAAATTGAGTTTGCGATGCACTCACTATTTTGTAGAGTTCCACCACAAAAGCAAAAAAGCTGTTAGTGCAGACACTGTGGCTGTAAAATTAGCATGTTTTTCCCCCCACTCACCCACACTCTTCAACTTTTAGGAGGAACAATGTACTAGAAACCATTCCTCATTAAAACATGAACTCCAACCAGCAATGTGGCGGCAGAAGGCAAGGCAAAGTGTGGACTACAAGATTACTGACATGGCAGGCACAAATGATGCGTAAGTCTTTGCACATACATACCTGGCAGATCATCTCACCCTACCTTTGAAACTAGTGTTGGCGGAGAATGCCAAATGATAGTGAATCAGAAAAAGACTCATCATCCTTAAATGCTGGCTTTAAATAAATAGAAAAAAGCATGCGCTGAAAAAAGTAAACCAATAATTCCTGTCAGACAAGCAGCTTTTTCGGGTGCCATAAGCAGTTGTGTGCGCGCAACAGTTAGCGTTAGGTTCCATTGTAATGTTGGGGACTGGATTAGGTTTAGGACTGGTCAAATTAGGGAAGAGTGACTGAAATATGTTTTCAGTGTAAAGGGATTTGTTGCAGCAGTTTTGCTTTAGGGATCTTTCTGATGTTACTAAATTGTTTAGGTTTCTATTCAGATATTTATCTGTGATAGTATTTCTCTAACCAGTTTTTTCTCTATAATAATGTCTCTCTGAAAGTATTATTTATAGTAACAGTGAGTGAGCCATATGGGTAGGCTGGGCCATGAGGGAATTAGGCTGCCCTGCAGCAGGTGGGTGGACAGATGACAACATTTAACCTTGCTTTGAAATCATTCTTCATAAAAAATACCCTAGCAAAATGTTGGCTTAGCTAACTCCTAGAACTACCTATCTGTTCCAGAGCAGAAGAGCATGCCGGATGCAAGTTTGTCGCACCCATGCTCTGGTTCCTCCTGGTTGGTGTTTGGTCTGTCAAGCTTTTCAGTCTTGAGCGTCTTTAGTGAACTGTTGTCTAAAGCATTGTCAGGGCACTTTTCTCCTGCGTTGCACCAACTCAGCTGGTGCTCCTATGGAGACTTGCAGTACCATTAAACATAAGCAAAATGTGTCGGTGAAGGAGTCTGAGAAAGGTGTACCTATATCATGCTTAACTCGATTGAGTAGGTGCTTCATTTAGACCAACGCGCTTCTCTCCTGTTGGGGTTAGTGGACCTGTCCTGCAACAAACATTTCGAAAACAGGGATGAGGCGCAGGCAGAATTAAACATCTATCCAACCCCAAAGGCAGATGCGATAGAAAAGTAAGGGGGAGGCAGTGATAATCAAATGCTCAGACTGTTGCACCCTCTCTACAGATTTACATTGACTATAAATTGAGCTTGAGCCCTCAGTTTCATCTGACCCCCTTTCTGCATTTGATGATTGTTGTAAACTGAGCTCATCCCCACACTGATGCACCTGCACTATTAAACAGTTCAGCATTAACAATAAAGTGAGCTTGATCACCTGGACACTCCTGCACGCCCTCTGCCGTTTAGTATTTGTCTAAACTGAGATTAAACCTCCAGATGCACCTGTGCTCTTCACTAGGGCTGGTATTGACCATTAGCTGACCTTGAGCTCCCACATTCATGTGCATGTATTCCTCGCCACAGACTTGCTTTAACCATTGGGTCTTCTTTACCCCTAGATGCATCTGCACCTGTTTGACCTTTCGGTCCTCTTGCTTCCCAGATGTATTCAGATCTCTTGTTAAGGGCTAGCATTAAATACACTTTGATTAACACAGACCATAAGCTGATCTTGAGCCCCCGATGGGTGTGTATTCCTTGGTATGGGATAGCACTGACCATACGTTGATCTTTAAACCCAGAAAAATCTGAAATTCCACCAGCAGACTAGCATTGACATTAACTGATTTGGCTTCACTTGGAGCTGTTGACAGATATGGCAGATCCTGGGATGAAGGGACAATCTAGGAGAAAGTCTTTAGACACTGCAGGAGCAGCGAGGAACATCTAGCACTCTGTGGGATTGGGTGATTCTCGAATGTAAGACCGCTAGGGATCCTCAAGTTGAGTTCTCCCATCCACAGGAGGGATATTGGGTCAGCCAATATATCTAGAGTGTACAATATAGAGCTGATGCTCGGTGAATGCGCAATACAAGGAACAGACACACAAGAGAGAACCAAGCTGTTCCAAACAGAACCAAACAAACTAATATCTGTAGATCTGAGGGAATGGGACAAAAAAAATGATATTTTTCCATAAAATAATGTTTTCCTGGGGGAAGGGGAGGCCCCATTACAATCATGGGGGCATATGTACATGCCCCGGCTGGATGCCTTTATGTGACATTTCCACAGTTTATGGCCTGGATCATGGTTGCCTATGCTATGTGTGACATTTCCACGGTTTATGGCCAAGCCCTAGCATGGGTGCTTATGTGTGACATTTCCATGTTTTCTGACCTACGTGCTTATGTGTGATATTTCCAAACTTTCTGGCCTGAGGGCTTATGTGTGACATTTCCCCGGTTTAGGGCTTGAGTGCTTGCTTAACTCATGACACACAATTAGACTAATTAGACAAGATTAGTTAAAAATGGCTTACCCCAGAATTGTTCTTTCACCAAATCTGCACATAGAGCACTGGAATATTTCACGTGTCCCATTTCAATGCATTAGTCATTTTAGCTAATTTATTCCAAAATTGTGCTTTAAATGCACTTTTGATTTACTCTTTGTCAAACATTTTACAGGTCAGGAGAAGGCTCCCTTGCTGAAATTCAAATTGGGTATTACATATGACTTTCAGCAGTGCCAGTTGAGGATGTGGGTGGAGCTAGTGAAGGTAGTGGGTGGAGCCGGAGAAAGTGGGTGTGGCCTCCAACAAACATTTGAGCACCTGGGCTTCATATTTTACAAATTAAGCACTGCATGCTAGGTACACTTAGGTACATCTAGTTTGGATCGCATCGTAGGAGTACACATTTATGAATGTCATGTATTCATTGTTTTAGCACGATGGTAGAAATCTACCATCCTTTTACTCTGTTAGTGCTTCTTATCATTTATATCTGTTTCTGGCTAATGGTTGTTTCAGCACACCTATTTTACACTAGAATGACGCTGGTTCAATAAATGCTGATTGAAAAACGTACCCACCGTTTATTCTGTGTATCTCTCTTAGACAAAGTGAGCATGAGGTACTGAGCAAAACGTATCGCACCGTTTCCACAATGCTGAGGGTTCCTAGTGCTTTTAATCATTTATATCTGTTTCTGTCTAGTGGTTGTTTCAGCACACCTATTTTACACTAGAATGACGACTGCTCAATAAATGTTTATTGAAAAACGCCCATATCGTTTATTCTGTGTATCTCTCTGAAACGAAGTAAGCACGAGTGACTGAGCAAAATGTATTGCACTGTTTCCACAGTCCTGAGGGATCAGGATTGTCATGTTCTGTATTTGCCAAGAACTATTCTCTCCTTGGTAAGAGGGGTTTCTAGAGGTACAGTGAACTAGCTAGTATACAGGCTAACATATTTGGTAGGGGTGTCAAGAATAAGTCCGGACACCAATCCTACAGTCTATGTTGTCTAAACGCACAGGTTCTATGTAGGTTTATAGGAACTACACAACACCAGCTCCTTAAGACTACGTTCATTATCTAAGATCATCTTCCTTTCCTTCATGGCAATCCTTTTGTCTTCCCTTTCATTCTCCATCCTGAGTTGTTCTAGCTTAAACTTCCTTGCTTCCCGCCTGTCCTCCAGCTTCTCAGGGGACAGGCCCCTGCTGCCTGGCATGGAGGGTTACCCCTCTCCCAAAAGCACATCTATACTAGGAAGAGGCTCCTCTGCCTTCCCGCTGAGATCTCCAGATTCCCACTGGCATGTTTGGCTGCTACCCAGGCCCTCAAAGCCATTTGTAGATCCTCCTTCCTGGTGAGGCCTCTGACTCGGACGTTTAGGTATTTGAAAATAGCCTTCAACTCTTTCCCGTTGTAGGATTTCAACCTATCCTCCTCAAAGGCTACTTCCAAGGATGCAGCAGAAGATACTCTTGATTCAGGCATGATGAAGTAGCAAGTATAAGTTCTCAATAGACTGGCAAGATCAAAAATAGGCCAAATGGATAGAACCAGTATGTGGCACGTAATAGTCTGCGATCACTGTAAGTCAAGTGCAAACACAAGTCCTATCCTCACCGCTGACAACCAATGTTAGAAATGAGGCTCTCCAGTTGGCAAGGGTTTGCACTTTTGTCCAAGTAGGGACCTTTTTTCCTAGTCAGGTTAAAGGAGTTACACTCCTAAAGAAAAACCCTGCTCACCCCCTTGGTAG
This sequence comes from Triturus cristatus, assembly GCF_964204655.1. Taxonomy (NCBI): domain Eukaryota; kingdom Metazoa; phylum Chordata; class Amphibia; order Caudata; family Salamandridae; genus Triturus; species Triturus cristatus. The sequence goes on from NC_140591.1 coordinate 1,492,659,457, forward strand.
CTTGGCACAAGCAGTCAGCCTTATCTTAGAGGCAGTGTGTTAAGCATTTGCACATAACGAACAGTACTACAGTGAAGACACTACAAAAGGACACCACATAAGTTTAGAAAAATATTAAAAATCTTATATACTTGAAACAAGACCAAGAACGATAAAAATCCACCATAAAGTTCTCAGCAATCTTCAACTATCAGAATAGATTTGAAATACAGTTCCTTGAAATCGATAGCTCAGTCTGGGGCTATTACAGCATCGTGAACAACAAATCCAAACAGTTCTGGCTGACTGTGGCATCTCGGGTCACCTACGGTGTCGGGAAGACCTGCAAAACAGTACCTTTAGAAATGCAGGGTGTAGGCGACCTTTCAATGAACCCCGAAGAGCCGTCGTCCACAGGCATCGGTTACAGAGGTTGGTGAAGGAGTCGTCGGGCCCTTGAGGTCACACGCGTTGCAGATCGAACTCCTCACGATTCAAGTCAGGAGCACCGGCTTCAGTGGGTGTCAGGCTCTGTTGCGAAGTGCAGCAGTGCAGTGCCCTTTGGTCGCAGTGCAGGCTGCGGCTCCGTGACCGTCGTCCAGCGGCATCGGTGAGACCAGGGCTGAGGTGCGAAGTGATGCATTGCTCGTCGCGGTGCTGGCAAGTCACGGTGTAAGCAGCGGCGTTGTCATTGCTGAAATGCTGTCGTCGGCTGACGAACTGGGGTCAACAGAGTCAGCAGCATCAACGTAGACGGCGTTGGGTTTCATTTTCTTCTACTGCAGCACAAAACACACAGCCCCCAGTGCTGATGGCAGAAAAACTTGAAGTCTTCGCTGTTCCTGAGACTTCTTAAACAGGGGGAAGCTCTACATCAAGCCCTTGGAGAAACTCACTAAAAGAAAGTGCAGAGAGTTCAGTCTGGTCTTTTCACTGCCCAAGACAGAAGCAGGGACTGCAGGCCAACACAGCAAAGCACACAGCAAATTGGTAGTCCCTCCTCACAGCTTCTCAAGCTCTTCTTGGCAGTCTTCTTGCTTCCAAAAGAGTTCTAAAGTTCTGGGATCTGGGCCCCAACATTTATACCCCAAATTGGTTTGTCCTCTTGGTCCAAACCAGTTTGGTCCCCTCTGGCCCAGCTTCCCAGCAGGAGGTGGAGACAGCATTGTCTGCAGCAGACCAGGCCCATTCAGGTTCAAGAAAATCTCCTCCCACTACTCTAAATGCAGCCCAGGTCTATTCAGCCCAGCACCGACTTATCCAGACTCTCTGGAGCCACTGCACACCCCCAGCTCAGTCACTCCAAAGCCAGACGGTCAATGCATACCCTAGCAGAGGCACACCCTTGCTTGGCTGAGCAAGAACATACCTACTTTCTAAAAGTGGTATTTTTTAACACAGAATGTAAAAATCACTTTTACTAAAAGATGCATCTTTAGATTCTGAGTTCAGGCATACTAAACTTTATGTTCCTATATGGTCCAAATGGTAAGTTATATTTATGAGATGGTATACATTAACTCCAATGTTTTACTATGGGCCAGATAGCCTTTCAATAGTGAAAAACGAAATTGGCAGTATTTCACTATCAGAACATGTCACACACATCAGGGCATGTCCTACCTTTCACATACACTGCAGCCTGCCAGCAGGGGTACCTTGGACCTACCTTAGGGGTGACTAATATGTAGTAAAAAGGAAGGGTAGGGCCTGGCAAGTGGGTGCACTTGCCAAGTCAACATGGCAGTTATAAACTGTGCGCAGACCCTGCAGTGGCAGGTCTGTGCTACCTTTGAAGGGCTGCTTATGTGGGTGGCACTACCAACACTGCAAGCCCACTAGCAGCATTTGACTTACAGGCCCTGGGCGCACACAGTGCACTGTACTCAGGACTGACTAGTAAATCAAATGACCAATCACAAAATCACCAATCCATAACAGCTATTTACAACAGGAGCACTTGCACTTTAACACTGAACATCAGTGAGAAAGTGCACAGAGACACTAAACCATCAAAAGCAGAGTCAAACACGGGAGGTCAGAAAGCAAAAAGACAAGATGCAACAGAGGTGTAGAAACAGACTGGAGAGGTACAGAACGAGGGTGCAAGGGTGCAGAAGGAAGAAAGAGAGGTACAGAAAGAGGGAAGCGGGGTGCAGAAAGAGGCAACAGTGGTGCAGACCAAAGCAAGTGAGGTGCAGAAAAAGTCAAAAGTGGTGCAGAAAGAGGCAAGACAGGTACAGAAACAGGCAAGCGAAGTGCAGAAAGGGGAAAGAGAAGTGCCTGAAGAAGCAACGGAGGGGTAGAAAGAAGCAAGAGAACTGATTAAAGAGACAAGAGAGTTGTAGAAAGAAACAATAGAAGTGCAGAAAGAGGCAAGAGAGGTAAAAGAGAGGCAAGTAAGGTGCAGAAACAGGCAAGTGGGGTACAGAAAGAGGCAAGAGAAGTACAGAAAGAACCAACAGATGTGAAGAAGTAGTCAAGAGTGGTGCATTAATTTGCAAGAGATGTGCAGAAAGAAGCAAGAGCAGTGCAAAAAGGAACATCAGAGGTGAAGAAGGAGGCAAGCGGTGTGCAGAAAGAGGCAACAGAAGTGCAGAAAGAAGCAACAGAGGTGCAGAAAGAGGCAGGAGAACTACAGAAATAGGAAATGGAGGTGCAGAAAGAGGCATGAGAGGTGCACAAAGAGGGAAGAAAAGTACAGAAAGAGGTAAGAGGGTTACAGGAACAGGCAAGAGAGGTACAAAAAGGGGGGACAGGGGTGCAGAAAGAGGCAAGAGAGGTACAGAGAGAAGAAAGAGGAGTGCAGAAAGAGGCAACAGGGATGCAGTAGGGTGCAGAAAAAGGCAACAGTAGTGCAGATAGAGGCAAGACAGGTGCAGAAACAGGCAAGAGAAGTGTAGAAAGAGGCAAGAGAAGTGCTGAAAGAGACAAAATAGTTGCAGAAAGATAGAAGAGAGGTCGAGAAAATAGCAAGAGAAGTACAGAAAGAGGCAAGAGAGGTGCAGAAAGAAGCAACAGAGGTTCAGAAAGAGGCAAGAGAACTGCAGAAAGAGGCAAGAGAGTCGAAGAAACAGGCAAGGGAAGTGCAGAAAGAAGAAATATGGATGCAGAAAGAGGCAAGAGGGGTAAAGATAGAAGTAGGAGAGGTACAGAAAGAAGCAAGAGAAGTGCTGAAAGAAGCAACAGAGGGGTAGAAAGAAGCAATAGAAGCGATGAAAAAGACAGGAGAGTTGCAGAAAGAAACAAGAGAGGTGCAAAAAATAGCAAGTGAAGTGCAGAAAGAGGCAAGTGAGGTGCAGAAAGAGGCAGGAGAAGTGCAGAAAGAGGGAAGAGGGGTGCAGAAAGAAGCAACAGAGGCTCAGAAGGAGGCAAGAGAACTGCAAAAAGTGAAGAGAGAGATGCAGAAACAGGCACGAGAGGTGCTGAAAGAAGATAGAAGGATGCAGAAAGAGGCAAGAGGGTACAGAAAGAAGCAACAGAGGTACATAAAAGGGAAGTAGGTTGCAAAAAGAGGCAAGAGGAGTAAAGATAGAAGTAGGAAAGGTACAGAAAGAAGCAAGAGAAGTGCTGAAAGAATCTACAGAGGTGCCAAAAGAGGGAAGAAGGGTACAGAAAGAGGCAAGAGAAATACAGGTAGAAAGAACAGAGCTCCAGAAAGAGGCAAGAGAAGTACAGAAACAGGCAACAGAGCTGAAGAAACAGGCAGTAGAGGTGCAGAAACAGGCAGAAAGAGAGTACTAGGGTACATAATGAGGCAGGAGAGGTACACAAAGATGGTAGAGGGTGTGAGAAGTTGGCTTGATATATGCTGTCCACTAGTTATAGTGGACACCTTGTATCAGCCCAAACAACCCCTTATTGGTTATAGATTAAAGACAACCTTTATTGAAAGCTATCCTAGTGGTAGCTATGGAGAGCAGCCTTCAGGCTAAGTCTTGAAGGAAATTAAAGCAGCTTGTTTTACCAGTCTATAATGTCTTGAGTTCCTAAATGAAAGATATCAAAACCAGGTATATATATAAAATATATGTATTTATTACTAAACACACCCTCCTAGTCTCTTTATGAGACTAGAGGTTAAAACACATAAGTAACACGTCAACAATCACAGTAAAATAGCACAAATACACATCAGGCCGTAGGGACGAGCCAAACCATATACTAAAATAGTAGTATAAGAACCACGACTTAACTAGACACAAGGCCTAGAGCCTGTAGAATTGCTGGGACCCCACTCACGCATGCGTGTCAGGCTCACACTGCTCCTTCAAGCATGCGCAGTCCTCGCGGCCCCGCCCGAGCTCACCAGCCAGCCCGCACGTACCTAATGGAGTACTTCACTATTTAACATCTCCCTTCCTGGGGTCCCACAGCATCCGGGACTTCGGGAGACCACAGTAGGTGCCAGGCGTTGACAGCTCCTCAACCAAGTAAGGTGGCGTTTGCCTTTTTCCCTGGGGATTACAACATTCTTCCCTACCACCCCTGAGACGTGTACTTCTTTTCTCTTCAGAATTGACGCGAGGAGTGCTCTCCTCCCGTTTCCTGAGCAGCGTACTCACTCAGCCATAGTGTAATTATTTTAATTTCTTTACTTTTTCTTCCCTGCATTGCGCATACCCCCCCCTTGTTTTAGTAGCCAGCGCCCACTCCGAACTAGTCAAGCGCTATCCTCATGGCTTCAGTCAGCCTCGTCGTACCAGCGCTCACTGGGTCATTCACTGTGACACACCTCACTCGAGGTCTCGCGGTTCTTCCTCACACCAGATCGATGCCTGCAAACTCACCAGGCACCATATGTGTATAATCCATCATCTGTTTTCACTGCTGTAGTGCCGTGTTATCTACCACTTGGCACACATAGTTCACAGAGCGCTCTGCGTTTACCTAGCATCTCTAATTGACTTGCCTTCGATTTTCATACGCTCAGCAGCATGATACACCTCCATAGTTCGTGTGTCACCACAGGTACGATCCTTGAAGATAGGTTTGCTACACCACAGCACTTAAGATTGCATTTTATAGTTGCTATAATCCACGGCACCAAAGTGGTAGTCTCATATGTGTTCTTGTGCTGTCTTGTTTCCTTCCACAGGTTTTGCGCTGCAGTGTCCGCAATTGTGCCGACACTGGGTCCACACACCTTAGCGAGTGTGTAGGTAAACAACCTTTTTATTTTCTCACTTATCACGTGGCACTTCGCACTTTGCCACTCACTTACTTCACTGGTCCTGACGAAAGCTCCATATTTCCCCACGAGAGCTGAAACATGTAGACCTACAACACCGACAACTAGTAGATAATAATTTCTTTCGTAGTTGCATCACATACCCTGTTTTTATTTATATCCTGAGCCACCGGTAATACATTTCCTAATGGTAAGGAATCTCAGAGATATTTTTAACAATCACTACATCACACTCTTGCACCACACCAGCTCCGCTGTAGCCAGGCGTCGTAGCACAACCGGGGGGCACTCGGCCACCCGGTTGGGACCCCAATGATGAAGCATGACACCAACCAGGTTGGTGTGTGAGGGGTCTTTTAACCTACCTAGTGGGTTCCCAAACACTGTCTCACAGTGATCGTACCACACAGCATTGGGTTCGTCCACCATTGATAAAACTAAACCCCAAGGAACCACCCAAGGTAGAGACAAAAGTGTGTGTTTAAAGCCGCGGGCTCCCGTAAGCTGCTATGGGGAAAGTCACGGTTAGATTTTTAAAGATTAGGGACACTTATAAATGAGTCAGGACCAAACCCTTTTGGACTTAGGAAGTTCTAGGGCTAACACCCACGGGAGCACTGGAGTACTAGTGTTACCTCACCCAGGGAAGCCGGGTGCACAGGTGTCTTTTGGTGTCGGGTCGCGTCATCGATTTCAATGGGAGTTGGCGAAGAAGTGCTGCTGCCGTGAAGATGTGAAGTGTCCGAAGAGATACAAGCCTGGATCGCAGATGAGAAGAACCTGAAAGCAGAGGGGACAGAGTCTGAGTCACTAGCCAGTGACCACGAAGGCGATGAGCAGATGCCCACCAATGTCAGGTGATTTCAGGTGAAAGAGGTGAAGCTTAACTCTTCAGCCATGAGGACCAGGAGGCATCGAAGACAACCAGGAGCTGCTATCGAGCTGTCCCACAAAGGTTGTCGAGTGCTGCAGCATTGGTGCCGGGATTGGACACAACAAGCCTTGGCAACAGCAACCCATGCAGAAATAAAAAAGATGCTTCGGTGCAGACCAGCTAGGTCTGAGGGACTCACCACTTAGTAGGGAGTCAGGCACATCTGGAGCAACCAGGGAAGCCCAAGGAAATTCAAAGTTACGCCCTCAGGGACCCACCAGTCAATGGACCAGAGATCGCAAAGGGACCTCAAGATGAAACACAAAATGGCGGCCCAAGGGTCACTCGGAATGACCAGGCTGACAATCTTTGGTGGATTCAGTGCTCGTGGTGGGGGCTACAAGTCAGCCCAAGCATGACTTCAAGAGACGTCGAGAACTCAATGCACTTGCAGAAATGCACGATAAACAGGAGTTCCGGTTCCACGCTGCTCACAAGGGCTGCGGGTCTCAGCTTTGCTGGGGACTTGCGTTGGCCACTGAGATGTCTGGAAATCCTCTTCCTGGGCTGCAAATACTTCAGAGTCCTGTGGGAGCTTCAGAAATGCAGACCGGCAAATTGCTTTGTTGGTGTCTGCCAAGAAGGGGAGTCACTCCTTGACCCCAAGGGAGATTTCTTCAGTGCTCTGGTCTTGAGCAGAGCATCAAAGGTCCAGGACTCAGCTTCAGAGTTTCATACAGGGTAATCAAAAGTTCTGGTAACAGAGGTTCCTTACTTATAGCTAAGTAAGGGGTTGGACTAGCTCTGGGGATCCACCTATGGAAGGATTTGGAAAGAGGGGTGGCTACACTCATTTCCTTTGTCCAGTTTCGTGCCAGAGCAGGTGGTGGAAACCCCTGAACCGGTCTGAGCTGGACTATGCACAGGGACACCAAATGTGCCCCCAGTGCAGGACTTCAAAACACTCAGAGAGTGCTCCCACCCAGCCCCAATACACATAATCCTGTCTGGGAGGTGGTTACACCTCCCTGTGACAGGAAACTTATTGTCCAGGCCTCCCCTGCCGGAGTTTTGGTCAGTAGTAGGAGGCCAGACTTGTGTCTGTGGCTGCATCATCCATTTTTTGATGCCAGGGCTCTATTAAGTTTCTACTGGGTATACCCGTGCTTTCATGTCTCTCCTTCTAGATGGGTGGGATCATACTCCCACACCAGTTACTGGTGTGGTGGTATGATTCCAAGGTGTTTGACACCAAACAAGACATGTTTCCGTGCATCCAGTCCAAAGTTAGCATTTACCGTTTGGTTATAATGCTCTTAAGAGTATATGGTCAGGCTGCACTACAAACAGCATCAGAGAAGGGTCTCCGAACGCTGCAGAGCTCATGCACGGGCACCCTCTCACATAAGAACCAAGCACTCTGCCTTCAGGATTGATAAGGCCTGCCAAAGGAGTGACTTATTTATATGTGTGTCAATATATAGTGATTTCGTTGGCCTATATCACAGTAAGGGGTGCATGCACCACCTTACCCAGGCTGCAGTACCAGACGTGTGGTGTCATTTTGGGTGGCTTCCCAGGTGTGGCATATTACATGCTTCAGCCCCTGGTAGGCCTCTGGGGTACCTATGCCCTTGGTACATAGTATTCCATATACTAGGGACTTATAAGGGCACCTCAGATCCAATCTGAAATGTACCTAAAGTACATGGAATCAATTTAGAGAGGAAGCAGCTAGGCTGGGGCCCTGAATAGCAGGGTCCCAGCCAGACTAAAGTCGAAAAACAGTGAAATACTAGCAAAAAGTGGGGGTAAACATGTGAAGGAGATCTTACTCTCCTACAGAGGGTTGCAGAAAGAGGCTAGAGGGTATAGAAAGAAGCAAACAAGGTGTAGAAAAAAGGCAACAGTGGTGCAGAAAGAGGCAAGATGGGTGCAGAAACAGGCAAGAGAAGTGCTGAAAGAAGCAACAGAGGTGTTGAATGAAGCAAGAGAAGCAATGAAAGAGATAAGAAAGTTTCAGAAATAAACATGAGAGGTGCCGAAAAATGTGAGAGCAGTGCAGACAGAGGTAAGTGAGGTGCTGAAAGAGGTAACAGAGGTACAGAAACAGGCAGGGGAGGTGGAGAAAGAGGGAACAGGCTGTGAAAAGTTAGCCTGGCATATGCTGTCCACTAATTATAGTGGGCACCTTGTACCAGTCCAAACAACCCCTTATTGATGATAGGTTAAAGACAATCTTTATAGAAAGCTATGTTGTGGTAGCTATGGAGAGCAGCCTTCAGGCTAAATCTTGAAGGAATGTAAAGCAGCTTGTTTTACCAGTCTATAATCTCTTGAATGGCTAAATGAAAGAAAACCACACCAGGTATATATATAAAATGTATGTCTTTATGCCTAAACACACCCTTCTAGTGTCTTTTTGAGGCTAGAGGTCAAAAGACATAAGTTACACTTCAAATAGTACAGTAAAATAGCACAAATACACGTCAGGCCCTAGGAGCAAGCCAAACCATATACTAAAATAGTGGTATAAGAACCATGACTTAACTAGACACAAGGCCTAGAACCTGTACAATTGCTGGGACCACAAGGAACCACCCAAGGTAATGAAACAGGGGACCCACAGGGGCCGTGTACAGTGTGAGAACATAGCTGTGAGCTCCCGTTAGCTTCTATGGGGAACGTCACGGTTAGATTTTAAAAGATTAGGGACACTTAGAAATACCTTAGGAGAAAACCCTCTTGGACTTAAGAAGTTCTACGGTCAACACCCTCGGGAGCCCTGGAGTACTCGAGTTACCTCACCCAGGGGAAGCCGGGTGCATAGATGTCAAATGGTGTCGGGTCACATCGTCGATTTCAATGGGAGCTGGCAAAGAAGTGCTGCTGCCGGGAAGATGCGAAGTGTCCAAAGAGATCCAAGCCTGGGTCGAAGTCGAGAAGAACCTGAAAGCAGAGGGGACAGAGTCTGGGTCACTAGCCAGTGACCAAGAGCACAATAGGCGAATTCCCACTGCAGTCGGGTGATTTCAGGTGAAGAAGGTGAAGCTTGACTCTTCAGCCACGAGGACCAGAGGCGTCGAGGATGACGAGGATCTGGATTTGAGCTGTCCCATGAGGGATGTCGAGTGCTGCAGCATTGGTGCCCGGATTGGACACAACAAGCCTTGGCAACAGCAACCAATGCAGAAAGGAGAAAGATGCTTCGGGGCAGACCAGCAAGGTCTGAGGGACTCACCACATGGTGGGGCGTCAGGGCATGTCTGGAGCAACCAGGGAAGCCCAAGGAAAATCAGAGTTGCCTTCTCAGGGACCCACCAGTCGACGGACCAGGGATCGCGAAGGAACCTCAAGCTGAAATGCAAGAAGCGGGCTCATGGAACACTCATTGAGTTTAGGCCCACAATCTTCGGTGCAGATGGTGGTCGTGGTAGACTTCAAGAGATGTTGAGATGTCAATGCACTTGCAAATGTGCATGGTGACCAAGAGTTCCGGTTCCACATTACTCACGAGGGCTGTGGGTCTCAGCTTTGCTGGGGACTCTGGTCAGCATGTGAGAAGTCTGGAAATCCTCTTCCTGGGCTGCAATTACTTCGGAGTCCGGCGGGAGTTTCATAGATGCAGGCCAGCAAAATGCTTCGCTTGTGCCTGCCAAGCAGGGGAGTCACTCCTTGACCCCAAGGGAGATTTCTTCAGTCCTCTAGTCTTGAGTAGAGCATCGAAGTTCCAGGATTCAGCTTCAGAGTTTTGTCCAGGGATATCTAAAGTCCTGTTGCCAGGGGTTCCATACAAATACCTAAGAAAGGGGTTGGACTAGCTCTAGGGACCCACCTATGAGAGGGTTTGGATGAACCTGTTTGAGCTGGACTATGCACAGGGACACCAAATGTGACCCCAGTAAAGGACTTCAAAGCACTCTGAGAGCGCTCCCACCTAGCCCCAACACATCAGCCTGTCTGGAGGGTGGTTACACCTCCCTGTGACAGGAAACCTATTGTCCAGGCTTTTCCTGCTGGAGTTTCGTTCAGCAGCAGGAGGTCAGACCCGTGTCTGTGGCTGCAGCATCCGTTTGGTGATGCCAGGGCTCAGTTAAGTTGCTACCGGGTATGTCATGTCTCTCCCTCTAGAAGGGTGGGATCATATTATCACATCAGGAATTGATGTGGGGGTATGATTCCAAGGTGTTTGACATCAAACACGACATGTTTCTGTGCAGCCAGTCCAAAGTTAGCATTAACCGTTTTAGTTATAATGCACTTCAGAGTATATGGTCAGGCTGCAGCACTGAAAACCCCGGAGAAGAGATTCCGAAGGCTGAAGAGGGACTCAGCTCATGCCTGGGCACCCTCTCACATCTAACCAAGCACCCTGCCTTCAGGATTGATACGGCCTGCCATAGGGGTGACTGCTAAGTTTCTATGTGCAGTGATAGGTGAGGTATAGTGAACCTTTACCTTAGTAAGGGGTGCATGCACCACCATACCCAGGCTGAAGTAGCAGACCTGTTGTGTCATTTTTGAAGGCTTCCCAGGGGTGGCATAATACCTGCTTCAGCCCCTGGTAGGCCTCTGGGGTACCTATGCCCTGGGTACATAGTATATCATATACTAGGGACTCACAAGGGTACCCCATAATCCAATCTGGAGTGTACCTAAAGTACATGGAATCAATTTAGAGAGGAAGCAGCAAGGCTGGAGCCCTGAATAGCAGGGTCCCAGCCAGACTAAAGTTAAAAAAAATGTGAAACACCAGCACAAAGTGGGGGTAACCATGTGAAGCAGATCCTACTCTCCTACACAACCCCCCCAACCGCAGGGACATTAAACTAACTTTGACCAGTTGAGTCTTCATGTTCTAAGTCGAAATATCCGGAGAGTCCATATGCATTGGCATGGTTACTCCCAGATCTATGTTCCACTGTATAGTCCAACCCCTGTATGGAAATGGACCACCTGAGAAGTTTGGGGTTTTCACCCTTCATCTGTTTTAGCCAAAAGAGGGGCTTATGGTCAGTCTGAACAATGAAGTGAGTAGCAAAAAAGTATGGCCTCAACTTCTTCAAAGCCCAAACCACAGCAAAGGCCTCCCTCTCATTGGCTGACCAATGTTTCTCTCTGGGAGTCAACCTTCTGCTTATGGAAGCTACTGGTTGATCCTGACCTTCATCATGCAACTTTGACTCTATAGCCCCTACCCCCAACTCAGATGCATCTGTTTGCACAATTAACCTTTTGGAGTAATCAGGACTTTGCAGAATGGGAGCAGTGCACATGGCCTGCTTCAGGTCATCAAATGCATTTTGACAGCTACCTGTCCACTGAACCTTTTTGGGCATTTTCTCAGAGTTTAAATCATTCAGGTGTGTCACTATTATCCATACCCCTTGACAAGTCTTCTGTAATACCCAGTCAGGCCTAAGAAGACTCTCACCTGAGTCTGGGTAGTTGGAGCAACCCAGTCCATTATGGTCTGGATTTTTCTCTGCAATGGTTGAACCTGGCCTCCACCTACAAGGTGGCCCAGATACACAACCTGACTCTGCCCTATCTGGCACTGAGTAGCCTTGATAGTTAGGCCTGCTTTTTGCAGGGCCTCCAAAACATTCCTCAGGTGGACCAGGTGATCCTCCCAGGTGGAGCTAAAGGCAACAATATCATCTATATATGCTGCACTATAATCTTCCAGGCCTGTAAGGACTTGATTCACCAACCTTTGGAAAGTAGCAGGTGCATTCTTCAAACCAAAAGGCATTACCATAAATTGCTAGTGCCCAACAGGGGTAGAAAATGCTGTATTTGCATCATCAGCTAGCCTGATCTGCCAGTAGTCAGCTGTCAAGTCGAATGTGCTTAGAAACTTGGCTGAGACCAAAGTGTCTATTAGCTCATCTGCCCTTGGGATGGGATGGGCATCAGTCCTAGTGACTGCATTGATACCCCTGTAGTCCACTCAAAACCTCATCTCTCTCTTGTCATCTTTGGTGTGAGGTTTAGTTACCAGGACTACTGGACTAGCCCAAGGTCTATGTGAGGGTTCAATGGCTCCCAAATCCAAAATCTTTTGAACTTCTGTCCTTATACAGTACCTGACATGATCATGTTGCCTGTAGATCTTATTATTCTCAGGCAGGTCCCCAGTGTCCACTTCATAAGTGAACCAGGTGGTCTGACTTGGAGTCAGAGAAAACATATGTCTTAAAACTGGCTGAGAATTTTTCTGTAGTCAATTTGTTGCTGGATAGTTAGGCTGCCTACCAAGGCTACACCATCTACTGATCCATCATCAGGATTCTGAGAGAGCGGGTCAGGGAGTGGGTCACTCTCTTCCTCCTGTCCCTCATCTGTAGCCATGAGCAAGCCCATTGCATTGTGGGTGATAGGGTGTGGTGAATTTGTAATTCACTCCATACTCCTTCCACATTGCAGTTAAGTAACTTGACATAAAGTGTATCTCTGTCAGATACTACCTCCTTAGGAAAACCCAATCTTGAGAAGACACCCAAGAGGGCTCTTGCCTCCACAGGTGCTGTAGTGGTCCTAGGTGGAATGGCCTCTTTGTACCTAGTGGCATGGTCCACCACCACCAGGATAAATCTGTGCCCAGATGCAGTTTGAGGATCCATGGGACCAACAATGTCAATCCCAAACATCACAAAGTGAACCCCCGCCACAGGTAGTGGTATCGGGGGGCCTTTGTGGCTCCACCTGCCTTGCCACTGGCTTAGTACATCACACAGGAGCGACAAAACTCCTTAGTGTCTTCAGACATGTGGGGCCAGTGAAAGTGAGGGACAATTCTGCCCCACGTCTTGTTGTGGCCCAGGTGTCCTGCTAGGGGAATATCATGGGCTAGTGTCAATAGGAAGCCCCTAATCTTCAGAGGTATAACCAACCTCCTGGATGGCCAGGCTTGGGGTCTCTACTCTCTGAATAAAGGAGTCCATCATCCAAATACATTTTATGGGTGCCACTAGCATTCCCAGCAGCCTCCTCAGCAACTTGCTTTCTGAGGGGTTCAAGAGAGGGGCAGGTTTTCTGTTCTTGGCTCAGATCAGCCCTGGAAGGGCCCCCTGTCCCCAAGAACTTAACCTGGTCTGGTTCAAGCTCCTCTGGGGCAGTTCCTCTTCAGGTTCAAGATCATCTCCCTCAGGAGACTGATCTGTATTTTGAGTCGGGGGAAGGCACTGCCTTAAGCCTACTGCTCCTCCTCTTGGGAGGCACCTGGTCCATTCTTTTAGAATCCAGGGCCTGTCCAGTGTTAGACATTTTGGCCTGTGACCTAGTCACATCAAAGACATGAGCAGGGATCCCTAACATTTCTGCATGTGTCCTGAGCTCCACTTCAGCCCAAGCTGAAGTTTCCAGATCATTGCCAAGCAAACATTCGACTGGTAGGTCTGCACTCACCACAACCTTCTTAAGGACAGTTATCCCTCCCCAGGAGAAGTTAACAACTGCCAGAGAATGGTCTGTTCTGACATTGCTAGCATTGGTCACTTGGTATATTTCACCAAGTATAATCTGCCCAGGAACCACAAGATCTGTTGTCACCATTGTGACACTTGCTCCTGTATCCCTGAATGCCAAAGCCTCCTTTCCATTTATCAAAGGCTGCTGTCTGTATTTGCCCAAGTTACTGGGACCCACAAAGGGGCATATGCCCATGCCCCCATCACAGATCAGGACAGCCTGAGTTGGAACTCTGACTAGGCCAGAGTCCATCTCAGAACCCAGGGTCAACCCTACTAAACCCTTATTCTGAACATTTCCACCACCAATTGTAGCTGTACTAGTGGTAACAGTTGCCTTTTGGGCAATGGTGGCTGGAGTTGAGTCTTTGGACTTGGTGCAATCACTTGTCCAGTGAGTCTTCTGCTTACAGATTTTGCACCATGTTTTCTTTTGGCCTTTACCTTTATTAGATTGGGATTCATCCCCTGAAGAAGATTGTTGGAGACCTTGTGAAGACTTCTGGTCTTTACCCTTCTCCCCACCCTTGTCAGAGTTTTTAGTATCTTGCTTCCTCTGGGCACCACCTTGTCTCTGAACAATCTGCCTCACCCTGATTCTGACCCATTTGTCTGCCTTCTTTCCCAATTCTTGGGGAGAGGTCAAATCTGAGTCCACCAGGTACTGGTGCAACAGCTGATTTTGACAGTTATTAAGGATATGCTCCCTCATAACCAAATTGTACAACCCTTGAAAGTCATGCACTTTCCTGTCAAGTAACCAACTTTCCAGAGCCTTAGTAGCACAATCTACAAAGTACACCCAGTCTTGACTCTGTGCCTTTTGGGTATCTCTGAACTTTAACCTGTATTGCTCAGTGGTAAGGCCAAACCCTTCAATCAATGCACTTTTCAGACTGGTATAATCATCTGCCTCCTCCTCTCTAACAGTGAGGAGCTTATCTCTACCTTTGCCTGCAAAGGAGAGCCATACGATTGCTGCCCAATGCTCCTGGGGGACCCTTTGCACTTTACAGGCCCTTCCCAGTGCAGTTATCCACTTGTGGATGTCATCCCCACTCTGGTGGGGAGGGACAATCTTATTCAGGTTTCTATGGTCATGAGACCTCTCCCTATCTCTAGGGAAGTTGCTGCCACCATGGGACCCTAGTCCCATCTTTTTCCTACCTCTGTAGAGCTCTAGGGCCTCCATATCTAGGGCTACCTTCTGCTTTCTGATTTTGAGCTGTGCTTCCCTATAATTCAGCAGTCTCTCCCTCCTCTCCTGGGAGGTTTCCCTCCTATAAGATGAAATAGAGGTCCCTATAGATGAACCAGAATGGTTAGACTCCACTGAGGGAGATCTAGACCTTCTAGGCCCACCACCAACTCTTCCTGAAGGGACAAAGAGGGGGCCATTGTGGCCCTCCCCCTCATCTTCCAGGGGAGCTGGATTTTCCAGCTCAAGATCATTGTCATCTTCCTGGTCAGCATTAGAGGTCAGGTCCTGGGGAATTTCACCTCTAGGCCCTTCCTCATGTGCTGTCCCACCCACTCTGCTTACCCCTTCACACCCTATAGGTCTTCTGAGATCATCCAGCCTGAATATCTCTATGAGATGCTGGGTGGTTGGGCTTTTGCCTGTCTTCAATTTCCTAGTAGTGCATAATGCTCTCAATTCCATGAATGGGAGATTATCATTAACCCTGGGCGTAGTTTGCGTAGTAGCACTACACGTAGCTAAGCGAAGTGCACTTTGAACTACGCTCAGCTACGCAAACTGTGTAGTGCGTAGCTGTTACCACTGTGTGCTGGTCTGCTCTGAGCAATAATTGCAAACAGCATCTTGCACAGTACAAGTTATGATAAAATAAGTATCTCTGTCTTTATATGCTACAATGCATATAGTCATTTCACAAAAGTGAAAATGATAAATTAGCAAGCAGTGAGAGTGGTGATGATTTTTGGATCCTCCCTAACCTAGGGGGAGAACCAAGTAGATGCCTTGAAAACAAAAAGCACATCTTCTTGAACGATTCGGTGGTGGTCCCATCCTCTTAGGACCACCCCAGGCACAGTTATTGTCAAAAATACAATCCCAGCCAAAGGCCCTGCAAAACATTATGGGACGAGATTAGCAGTGGGCAGTGAATATTATAGTATCCAATATCAAAATAATTCTACAAAGACCTGCAGTTCAACTATTCGTTACTAGATGTCCCTCACGAGTCAAATGCAAAAGCATTGAAATTATTATTACATCAAGCTGCAGTTCCACTAGTTGTTACTAGATGTCCCTCACGAGTCAAATGCAAAAGCTTCATGAAAGGGTTTCAATGCTTTTGCATTTGACTTGTGAGAGTCATCTAGTAACGACTAGTGGAACTGCAGCTTGATGTATTAATAATTTCAATGCTTTTGCATTTGACTCGTGAGGGACATCTAGTAACGACTAGTTGAACTGCAGCTCTTTGTAGAATTATTTTGATATTGGACACTATAATATTCACTATAATATTCACAGCCCACTGCTAATCTCGTCCCATAATGCTTTGCAGAGCCTTTGGTTGGGATTGTATTTTTGCCCATAACTGTGCTTGGGGTGGTCCTAGGAGGAAGGGACCACCACTGAATCGTTCACCAGCATGATATGTTCTTTGTGTTCAAGGCATCTGCTTGGTCCTCCCCCTAGGTTAGGGGGGACCCCAAAACAATCACCTCTCTCTTTGCCTAATATTTTCACTCACAGGTCGCTTTTTTGAATTGGTTACATGCTTTTTAGCATGTAAAATTGTTTTATCAAAGTATGTATAGGTATTGTTGATATTGCTGCTACGCTTTGTGTTGTAGCACAGTTTTTACACTGTGCTACGTGCATTTTGGTTAGTAGTACAAACTATGCATGCTCCGTGAGCGAAGCGTAGTACTACGCCCAGGGTTAGTTATCATACTTGGAGGGAAAAAGCCCATTGGTTTCTGGCAGGAACCCACTGGTTCCTGACCTTGAAGACATTGCTAGTGAGGTGTGGTGTATTGCACTACCTACTCTTGTGATGTAGAAAGGGTGTGCTAAGCCCTTATCACACAACTCTAAGTTCAGTAGAACTTACTATATTCTAAAGCTTGTATTATATGGACATTGGGTACCTTTAGTGGATTTCAGTTAGTCACTCAATTGAGATTATCTGGTAAAACAATAGCAAGCTGGAATCCCACACGCTGCACACCAATGTGAGAAGTTGGCCTTGTATATGCTGTCCACTAATTATAGTGGGCACCTTGTACCAGTCCAAACAACCCCTTATTGATGATAGGTTAAAGACAACCTTTATTGAAAGCTATCCTAGTGGTAGCTATGAAGAGCAGCCTTCAGGCTATGTCTTGAAGGAATGTAAAGCAGCTTGTTTTACCAGTCTATAATCTCTTGAATGGCTAAATAAAAGATAACCACACCAGGTATATATATAAAATATATGTATTTATTTCTAAACACACCCTACTAGTCTCTTTATGAGGCTAGAGGTCCAAACACATAAGTTACACTTCAAATATTACAGTAAAATAGCACAAATACACTTCAGGCCCTAGGGGCGAGCCAAACCATATACTAAAATAGTGGTATAAGAACCATGACTAAACTAGACACAAGGCCTAGAGCCTGTATAATCACTGGGACCCCAAGGAACCACCCATGGTAGTGACACAGGGGACCCAAGGTGTGCAGTGTGAGAACACAGCCGCGAGCTCCCAGTAGCTTCTTATTTTTTTTTAATTTTAATAAGATTTTATTGAGATTTTGTCATATACAACAAACAAAAATCACAAAACTAAACAAGTAGACATAAAAACATATAACATGCACATTGCCTCGCATAATCCTACTGGGCAAAAGCCAGTAAGGTGTAAAGTCTGAGGTACAGTTCGATTCCTTCTGTGTCTTTATAGGCTGCCCTACACCCTCTATTCTAGTAAGGGGTCACAGGTATGAAAGGGGAGAAAGGACCAGAGCAGAGATAAGGGGCCAGAGCGGAGAGAGAGGAGAGAAAACTTGCTTGCGATTGTTCAGAAAGGTAGGAGACAAGTCGCTGATCTCGCCTTCTTCATGGAGGTTCATAGGGGTCTAGGTACTTGTCCATAGATGCCCACATTCCTCTGTCGGGCTGCCTCCACGGTGAGTCTCGTAAGGACATCGCGTTCGCACCACTAAGGTATGTCACCCAGTTGAGCCACCCTTTAAACAATGCCTTGAATGTGTCTTTCCACTTATTTAGAATCATTTTAACACCTGCAGTTAGTAGGAGATCAAGTAGGTCGCTATCTCGTTGTGTGAATGGTTCTGTCCTAATAGGGGCTGTTATCAGGGTGGCAAACTCTGTTTTAAGGGAACACCCTAACATGTCTTTTAGAAAGGCAAAGATCTTCTCCCAGTAGCTTTGACTTTAGGACAGTGATAGATGAGGTGAGCCAGACCCCCCTCCCGCTATTACAATTCCAGCATTGGTCATTTGTGTTCAAGCCTATTTTCGCCAGGCGCGCTCGGGTCCAGTGTAGTTTGTGTAGGGTCCAGAATTTTGTCTGAGCTATTACCGGGTTTATCTTACTATGTGTTGGGGAGGACCATAGTACTTGGGTTTCTTTCTCGCTTAGTGAGCCACCGAGCTGTGATTCCCAGTAAATTTGTGTCTGCTCCTTAATTTTCGAAGTGTTTGGTCGCAGAAGTCTATAAATGTGTGACACCTGGTGACCTATTTTGTTGAGGTTGGACATATATTGGAAGATTGAGGGCTTGGCATTAGATGGTCTCGCTTTGGACAGTGCTGCTTTGATTTTTAGGAAATTATAAAGCTCAATATCTGGCAAGTTGTGTTTGGTTTTAAGCGAACTGAAAGTGGTAGGGCTCCCTCCCTCCTCGAGCTGGATGGGAAGGGAAATCCCTGTTTTCAACCACGTATTCATAGACAGTGTTTTGCCTTTGTATTTTATCTTATTATTTGCCCATAATGATTCCCATCTCGAGTTTATTATTCTATGTTCCAACTTCTGGTCTACCTTCAGTAGAGCGTTTCTGGTGTTTGTGAGTATAGGGTTTACTAATGTTTTGTGTTTGCTGGTTATTAGAACTGCTAATGGCTCAAGGTTATTTAGCATAGCTCTTTCTACTTTCAGCCAAGCCGGAGTGTACTCCTGATCTGGTAGAATCCAGTAGCTACCCTGTTTTGCCAAGAAGGCCGTTTGGAAGGTCTTGAAATCTGCCAGGTTATTCCCCCCAGAATTTTCGCCAGTCTTAGGTTTTTTAAGGCTAATCCTTGCTTTTTTGTCTCGCCAGATGAAGTTATTTAACATCTTATCTATTTTGCGGTGGAAATCAACAGTGAGGGTTAGAGGGAGCATATTAGTAAGGTAGCTGATCATTGGGGTTACCATCATTTTGATTGTTTCAAGCCTCCCCCACCACGTAATACATTTCGGCGACCATCCCTCAAGCAGCTTCTTTATCTTGTCCAACAACATTTTTTCATTGTATTCCAGTGTGTTTTTAAGATCATTGTCAAAGTAGACGCCCAGGTATTTAATTAAACCGGTTTGCCAAGTGAGGCACTAGTCTCCCAATATGTCTCTAGTGGTATGTAAATTGAGACTTATCCGACTTATCCTTGTTGAGTTTATAGCCGGAGCGGGCCGAATATTTGTTTATGGAGTCCATAAGGGCCATGATGGAGGCTTTAGGGCTTTCAGTGACAACAAGATTGTCATCCGCATATGCTGCTAGTTTCATTGTGACCTCATTGATGGCGAACCCCTTCATCTTTTCATTGGCCTCAATGTCTTTAATTAGAGGCTCTAGTGCTAGTAAGAATAGTGAGGGGGACAGGGGGCAACCTTGTCTTGTCCCTCTATGGAGCCTGAAAGGCTCAGATACAGCCCCGTTGACCACTATGCGAGCCATAGGATTATCGTATAGTGCCATAACTTTCTTTGTGAATGCGCTACCCAGGTTGAAAGCCTGCATGCACTGTTCTAGGAAATGCCACGATACCCTGTCAAAAGCCTTCTCAGCGTCATGTGCGATAGCCACTGCCGGCTTGTTTTGCTTGGCCGCTCTGTCGATAATGTGGCATAAAAGTCTGGTGTTGTCGTGCGACATGCGTGTCTTGAGGAAGTCAACATGTGTGTTGCTTATAAGGCGTGGAAGTATCTTATTAAGCCTCACGGCCAGGATTTTTGCATATATTTTGCAATCAACGTTAATTAGGGATATAGGCCTGTAGTTTTGGAGTACCTGGGTGTTTTTGCCCTCCTTGGGGATAACTATAATATTCGCTTCGGACATGGTATGTGAGACCATCCCTGTTCCCTCGCAATGGTTAAAAACTTTTTTCATCATTGGCTGAAGTAGGGCTATGAAAGTTTTATAGAAGGTGGCTGTGTAACCATCCGGCCCAGGTGCATTATTAGCTTTGAGAGACTTAACTGCCATCTCAATTTCGGCTGAGCTAATCTCTTTCCCTAAAGTGAGTGCGTCTTCCGGTGTTATTTAGGGAGGTTTAAACTGTTGAGGTAATCGGTGCAGCCCTTTTCGTCCAGTGTTTGACCTTTATTATAGAGCTCCTGGTAGAATACACTAAATGTGCGTAGAATTTCTTTATGTTGTGTGTGTGTGATGTTATGTGAGTCTGTGATTGCGGAGAAGGTGTACTGTCTTTGTTTGTGTTTTAGGTAGGATGCCAGGATCTTCCCTGCTTTGTTGGCCTCGCATAGGTTTATTGCTTTGTATTTGTTTATCCACAGACCAGCTCTCTCACTCAGAATTCTGTTGAAGTCGTATTTCTTCTTTGTGAGTTCTGTAAGGACCCCTACGTTCTTTGAGCCTGAGATATGTGAGGACTCTAGTCTTTGGATATCTAATTCTAGTTGGTCCAAACGAGCCTTGGAGGTCTTGTTCATCTTGCCTTTAATGTCCATAATTGTCCCCTTAACTGTGGCTTTCAAGGCGTCCCACATGTTTTTTGGGTCCGTGTCTGCAGTGTATTTAAAGTTAATGTAATCCTTTATGGCCTGCTCTATTTTGATTCTGTTGCTTTGCTCTGTTAATACATCACTGTTGAATCTCCATCTACAAGGGTGATCCTCATTATGGCGAACACTTAGTAAGAGGCTGATACAGGAATGGTCTGAGATAGTTCTCGTGGCTATGTCCGTGTTCTCAATTAGGTGGGTGTGTGAGCCTGAGATCAGTATGTAGTCAATTCTGCTTTATGAGTTGTGTGGGTTTGAGTAGAAGGTGTAGTGTCTCGTGTCCGGGTGCTGAAGTCTCCAGGTGTCTTTCAGGTTGTATTTGGTACATACATTTTTTGAGTACTTTGTGCTTCCCCGGGGGTAGTGTGTGGCATTGTGATTGTCTGTCTATAGTGTAGTCTAGTACCATGTTGAAATCACTTGCCAGCACTGTTAGGTCATTTTGTGGGAGTGCCTCCATCCTACTCGAGATGCTGTCCCAGAAGGCGGAGTCATCTGTGTTAGGTCCGTATATGTTGAGTACATGAATGTTTTCATCCCCCCTTTTCAGCTGTGTTAAAAGGATTCTCCCTTCTAAGTCGCATTGATGATCTTCTATAATTATCTTGGAGTTCCTATTTATCAAGGTGATCACTCCTCATTTCTTCCCTACAGCCGGAGAGCAAGCCATCTGGCCAACCCATCTTGCTCTGATCCGTTCTGCATCATCCAGGGATAGCCTAGTTTCTGAAGGAGAAAGATGTCCGCTTTAGTTTTAGCTAAGTAGTCAAGTATTTTTTTTCCTTTTAACTGGGTGATTGAGGCCTTTAATATTTAAGGAGACTATCTTTAGGTTGGACGATAATGAATTCTTTGGTTTAGAAGTCATTATGCGAAGCTGGGAGATGGTTGGTTAATCAAGGCCATGTTCCTTCTCCGTATGTTAATATTCATGTTCTTTCTGGGACTTTGTGAGTGCTGTCCCTGTCTTAGACGTCTTTGTGCGCCTTCTCCTGCTCTCACCCGTGACCTGGTTTCAATCTCCACAATGTGTGCAGTAGTGTACGTGGAAAGTTTAGAAGACACAAGGGTACAGAGGGTAGAAGCTACGGGTGAGTGCCTGACAAACAATACTAACATGACATACAAAAGACTAACCCCCCCCAAAAAAGCCCTCCCCCCCTCCCCCCAACATCCTACATCTAGAATTCTGGACGTGCGACAGCAAAGCTCCAGCTCCGTTTTCCCCTGGGATGGGATATGAAAAAACGTGTACACATGCATCTATGGCATTAATCGCCCTAGCGTCAACAGTTATTTGCAACTTGTTTAGCTTATTTGCAACTTATTTAGCATGCTGCTCTATACAATGACAATGATCTTAGAAAGGATATTGATTATGTTGTTCGCTTATAACTTATCAGCATGATTGTCTGCAAAGCTTTGTTCGTAGATGTGTTTTGTAGTGTTCCAAAAGTTCCCAAGGCGGGGTGTCCGTTTTGTGATCCACGTTCATGGCCTTCCCTGAGTACGATTCGGCCGTCCGGCCCTTGAGGTAGCAAAGTGTTTAGAAGTAGCGACCTGACTGAGGTAGATAGTGAGGTGAGGTAGATGGTCTGTTTGCATAGTAGTGGAGGAAGACTACAGTGCCAGAGGTTATGAGATAAAGTATCTTTACACATTCCCCCCCAGTTCTGGTGAGGCTCTCCTCTTGTTCGCGTTTGCTTGGGAGAAATCCATTTTTTGTGGAGTCGGACCTTGTAAGTAGTTGGACAGGTCATTGGGGTCTTCGAAGATGTGCATTCTGCCCTTGTCTGTGATTTTGAATTTCGTAGGGCCTATGAATGAGAAAAGGATGTTTCCCTTCCTCAGCCTGTCTCTTTGGGCCAGAAACCGTTTCCTATGTCCACTGTGTGTTTAGAGTAGTCTTGGGTGAGAATGATTTTTTGACCGTTCCACAGCAGATTCTGTTTTTTCCTGGCCTCTGCGAATATGGCTTCAGTATGCTGTAGTCTCAGAGGCTTGGATATTATGGGGCACGGTGTAGCCATATTTGCTGATCTATAGGCTGGGACTCTGTAAGCCTTGTCTAGATCCAGAGGCAGGTCAAATTTTAAGTTAGTGAGTTTAGGGATCATGTCCTGTATGAAAGCCATGCATGATCCATTTTTCTCCTCTTCTCCTTCGGCGACCCCTAGTATTCTGATGATCCCTCTTCTGTTGCGGTTGTCTAACTCTGCTGTTTGTCTTAGGAGTATTGCTGTTGTTTTGAAAAGTTCTTGCAATGCCTTGTTAGCCTTTTGCTCGTTATCTTCCACATCACTCACCCTCTGTTCTACTTCAGTTAGTCTATTATTTGCTGCATGTATGCCCGCTCTGACTGCAGCCAATTCCAGCTGGATAGCATCCGTGGTTTGCTTGGTCGATTTAGCTAGATCATGTACTTCTACCAGTTTTTTAAAAATCATGTCAAGCTTGCTGTTGATGTCCGTTCTTTGTTTGATAGGGGATTCCAGAGTGTCACTCTTATTCTTTTTGGATTGCTGCGTAAGCTTCCCGTCGTTGCCAGCCATAGCTGCCAGTCCTCTCTTCTCCTGCTGTAGGCTGAGCCTTCCTCTGACCTTCCGCTGTATGATTGAATCTTTTATGGATCTCCTTTGCTGGTGCTAAAATATCATCTTCAACTTCCTCGGTTAAAACGGCACAGTTTTGCAAAGCCGCAGGGCCGGTGATGGGCTTGGCGTTCTTGCTGTCTGCGTTTCTATCGAAAGGGTTCTGGACCACTCTGTGCACTGTATGATTGGTTTGGGCCGGTTGGCCTGTGCAAGTAAGTTAGTTGCTGCTCTTCTTAGGCCACCCTGGTCTGTATAATGTATTATTGAGCTTGGATGGTGCTAGTTACTCCACGTTATGTATCCACCTGAGTTTGTCGCGCTCACTTCATGTTCACCGTGAGCATATTTTATTTAGCCCCCTACTTAGCGATAAAAGCGCAGTTCTTCTTTACCTGTGCGCATGCTTGTGTGGTATTCTCTAGCCGTGATGGGAAATACTGGAGATTATCAGGCTCAATGGGGTTTGTGAGGTTTTCTTTTTTGTATGGGCACTGTGGGTAATGTCCCTAGCTTGCTGGTTTTCCAACACTCATCATGCAGCAGTTTGTTATTATTGTTTTTGAGTCCGTGTGGATGGCATACGTTGTTCCTGACTTGCTTTACACTTCGTTCTGGATCCCTCTTGCGCAAGGTTCCTCCCACACTTTGATCTATACTGGGCTAGGTTGTGTTGTCTCACCGCAGACCAAATTGGTAATCTGGTGTAATCAAGATGGCGGCGCAGACAGGACTAGGCGGCGGCCATAGGGTGTGCTTTTGCTTTCGTTTCTCTTCTGCTATTATTTTGTGTTTCTGAATCTCCCCCTTGCGCGAGGCTCCACATACACTTTGGTCACCTTGGGCAAGTTGTCCGTTCTCATAAGCCGTAATACGCCACAAACCCTCCCGTCATGCTGAGAGTGCGCTGGCCAGGGGCTTGTGCAATCCAAACTGTTTGTCTGGCCTAAGATAGGATGGCGGCGCTACCAGTACCGGGCGGCGGCTATAGGGTGATCGCGTCTTAATCGAGCTGCCCCGTTCGATTTGAGCAAGTCATTGAGCGCTGCACTCCTTATTTGCCGCGTTGTTTGTTGTCTATCTCAAGATGGCGGCCCCCATCCACCAGTATCGGTTTCTCTCTGGGTGGATTATCAATCTTCTACTCCCCCCAGGCCTCATACGGTTTGCGCCGTCAATTCCGTGATATCATACGGAAGGCCCCCAGCACTGACCTTAGGTGAGGATAGGTGAGTTGGTTGCTGGACCCTCTGCAAGCGTGGATGACTTCAGGTATCGGCCGCGGGATGTTTCAATTAGCGGGCACCATCTTGGATCTTCTTTTCCTCTCGTACACGGGGTTTCTTCCTTCCGTGATTTCCTTCTCCTTGTTGGCAGTCCGGTTATTTTAAACAGATCAGCTTTCCCCCTGATCATTCCGACGCCCTACGGTGCCACCGCTTTTTTTTGTTTATCAGCACATGTACGTTCATTTAAGTCGCTCGCTCCTAGGTTCAGCGGAGCGATGGAGTCAGGCGCCTGCACCCATTGCCATCCAAGCCACGCCCCCTGCTCCCGGTACCTTCTATGGGGAAAGTCGGGTTAGATTTTTAAAGATTAGGGACACTTAGAAATGACTTAGTACCAAACCCTCTTGGACTTAGGAAGTTATAGGGTGTAGGAATGTAGGATCTGCTTCACATGGGTACCCCCACTTTTGCTGGTGTTTCACTGTTTTTCCACCTTAGTCTGGCTGTGGCCCTGATAATCAGGACCCCAGCCTAGCTGCTTCCTCTCTAAAATGGTTTCCATGTACATTAGGTACATCTCTAATTGGATTCCGGAGTGCCTTATAAGCCATTAGTATAAGGTATACTATATACCTAGGGCATAGGTACCTCAGAGGCCTACCAGGGGCTGAAGCATGTATTATGCCACTCCTGGGAAGCACTCCAAAATAACACCACAGGTCTGCTACTGCACTTACTGTGGTATAGGCTACCTATATCACTACCATTACACACACATATAAAACCTATACGTCACTCCTATGAAAGACCTTAACAATCCTGGAGGCAGAGTGCTTGGTGTTTATGTGAGAGGGTGCCCCTGCATGAGCAGAGCTCCTCTGCAGGGTTCAGAGTACCTCCTCTGATGCTGTTTGTGGTGCAGCCTGACAATATACTCTTAAGTGCATTATAACCTTGCGGTAAATGCTAACTTTGGACTGGCTGCATGGAAACATGTCGTGTTTGGTGTCAAACACTTTGGAATACTACCCCCTGCCAGTTCTGGCAGCGGGAGTTGCATTCCACCCTTCTAGAGGGAGAGACATGTTCACACTGGTCTACCCGTTAAAGACTTTCTAAAGCCCTGGCATCACAAAATGGATGCCACTGCCACAGACATGGGTCTGGCCTCCTGCTGCTGACCGAAACTCTGGCAGGGGAGGCCTGGACAATAGGTTTCTTATCCCAGGGAAGTGGAAACACCTCCCCAGACAGGCAGATGTGTAATGGGGCTGGGTGGGAGCACTCTCTGGTGCTTTGAAGTCCTGC
Source organism: Triturus cristatus (assembly GCF_964204655.1). Taxonomy (NCBI): domain Eukaryota; kingdom Metazoa; phylum Chordata; class Amphibia; order Caudata; family Salamandridae; genus Triturus; species Triturus cristatus. The sequence continues at coordinate 1,492,685,097 of NC_140591.1, forward strand.
ACTGGGGGCACACTTGGTGTCCCTGTGCATAGTCCAGTTCAAACTGGTTGCAGGGGCTACCTGCCCCTGCTCTGGTGTGAAACTGGACAAAGGAAATGGGTGTAACCACCCCTTGTGAGAAGGTGGCCTTATATATGCTGTCCACTAGTTCTAGTGGGCACCTTGTATCAGTCCAAACAACTCCTTATGGTGATAGGTTAAAGACAACCTTTATTGAAAGCTATCCTAGTGGTAGCTATGGAGAGCAGCCTTCAGGCTAAGTGTTAAAGGAATGTAAAGCAGCTTGTTTTACCAGTCTATAATCTATTGAATGATCAAATGAAAAGACAACCATACCAGGTATATATTCAAAATATATGTATTTAAGATAAATCACACCCCTCTAGTCTCTTTATGAGACTGGAGTTCGAAGTACTTTAGTTACAAGTGTTAAAGCATCAGTAAAAGCACAAATACACGTTTGGGTTCTAGGGGCGTACCAAACCATATACTAAAAAAGTGGTATAAGAACCACGACTGAAATAGGCAGTGTGCCTATTACCTCTAGAATCGCTGGGACCCCAAGGAACCACCCAAGGTAGTGACACAGGGGACCCACAGGAACTGTATGCAGTGTGGACACACAACCGCGGATGCCTATTACTTTCTAAGGGGAATGTCGCGGTTGGAATTTTAAAGATTAGGGACACTTCAAATTGAACTAGGACCAAACCCTTTTGGGCTTAGACAGTTCTAGGGCTAGCACCCTCGAGAGTACCAGAGTACTTGAGTTACCTCACCCAGGGAAGCCGGGTGCATAGGTGTCTTTTGGTGTCGGGTCGTGCCGTCGATTCCAATGGAAGCCTGCAAAGAACTGCTGCTGCCGTGAAGAGGAGAAGTGTCCGGAGAGATCCAAGCCTGGATATAGGATGTAAGGAACCTGAAAGCAGAGGGGACAGAGTCTGGGTCACTTGCTAGTGACCTAGGGCAGGATGGACCAATGCCCACAGATGTCTGGTGCTTCAGGTGAGTTGACGGGTGCCTTGACTCTTCAGCCACGAGGTCCAGGAGGCGTCGAAGAAGTGCATGAGCCGGATTCAAGCTGTCCCACAAAGTCTGTCGAGTGCTGCTGTTTCTCCGACCTGAAAGGACCCAACAACCCTTGGCAACGGCAAGTCTCAGGAAATCAGAGAAAGGACTGCTGTGCAGACCAGCAAGGTCTGATGGACTCACCCAGCTACAGTAAGTAAGAGTAAGTCTGGAGCAACCAGAAAAGCCCAAACAGAAGTGGGGTTTCCTTCGTGGGGACCTGCTAGCCAATGGGCTAATAATCGCGAAGGGGGCCTTGAGCGATCACACTTGGAGCTGGCCCACGGGTCACTTGTGGAGTGGAGGCCAACAATCTTCGGTGCAGGAGGTGCTCAAGGCTGGGGCTACTCGGAGCCCAAAGCACAACTTCGAGGATGACCAGGAAGGTGTTGCTGCAAAAGTTTACGTTGTCCAGGGGTCACGGTTTCACAATACCCACAATAGCCACGGGCCTCAGCTTTGCTGTGGACTCAGGGTAGCCTCAGCGAAGTTTGGAAATCCACCTCTGGTGATGCAGAGACTTGAGCATCTGGCGAGTTCTTCAGCAATGCAGACCGGTCAGTTGCTTCTTTGATGCCTGCCAAGCAGGGGAGTCACTCCTTGACCCCAAGGGAGATTTCTTCCATCTTCTAGTTGAGATAGAAAGTCGAAGGTCCAGGATATATGTTTCAGAGGTTTGTCCAGGGTAATCTAAAGTCCTAGGGACTGGATTCCTATATTTATACTAAGTTTAGGTGATGGACTAACTCAAAGGCCCCACCTATGGGTGGGCCAGGGGAGGGGGTGGTTACACCCCTTCCCCTTTATCCATTTTCGCGCCAGAGCAGGGGCTGAGCGCCCCTGCAACCGGTTTGAACTGGGCTATGCATAGGGACACCTTGTGTGCCCCAGGCAGTGTCTCAAAAGCATTCTGTGAATGCACCCACCTTCCCCAATACACATCAGCCTGTCTGGGGAGGTGGTTACACCTCCCCGTGACAGGAAACCTATTGTCCAGGCCTCCCCTGCCGGAGTTTCCCCCAGCAGATAAGGCCTGCCATAGGGGTGACTGATAGGTTTCTATGTGCTGTGATAGGTGAGGTATAGTGAACCTATACCCCAATAAGGGGTGCAAGCACACCCTTACCCATGTTGCAGTAGCAGACCTGTGGTGTAATTTTGGAGTGCTTCCCAGGGGTGGCATAATACATGCTGCAGCCCCTGGTAGCCCTCTGAGGTACCTATGCCCTAGGTACCTAGTATACCATATACTAGGGGCTTATAAGGCACTCCAGAATCCAATTAGATATGTACCTAAAGTACATGGAAACCATTTTAGAGAGGAAGCAGCTAGGATGTGGTCGTGATTAGCAGGGCCACCGCCAGACTAAAGTCGAAAAACAGTGAAACACCAGCAAAAAGTGGGGGTACCCATGTGATGCAGATACTACTCTACTACACAACCCCCCCCCCCCAAATGCAGGGACATTAAACTAACCATGACCAGTTGAGTCTTCATGTTCTAAGTGGAAATACCTAGAGAGTCCATCTGCATTGGCATGGTTACTCCTAGGTCTATGTTCCACTGTAAAGTCCATCCCCTGTAGGGAAATGGACCACCTAAGCAGTTTGGGATTTTCACCCTTCATCTGTTTTAGCCATAAGAGGGGCTTATGGTCTGTTTGAACAAGGAAGTGAGTACCAAACAAGTATGGCCTCAACTTCTTCAGAGCCCAAACCACAGTAAAGGCCTCCCTCTCAATGGCTGACCAACGTTTCTCTCTAGAGGTCAGCCTTCTGCTTATGAAAGCTACTGGCTGATCCTGACCTTCTTCATTCAATTGTGACAGTACAGCCCCAACCCCCAATTCAGATGCATCAGTTTGAACAATGACTCTGCAGAATGGGAGCAGTGCACATGGCCTGCTTCAGGTCATCAAATGCCTCCACTGAACCTTTTGGGCATTTTCTTAGAAGTTAAGTCATTTAAGGGTGTCACTATTGATCCATACCCTTTGACAAATCTCCTATAGTACCCAGTCAGGCCTAAGAAGGCTCTCACCTGAGTCTGGGTAGTTGGAGCAGTCCATTCCATTATGGTCTGGATCTTGCTCTGCAATGGTTGAACCTGGCCTCCACCTACAAGGTGGCCCAGGTACACAACCTGACTCTGCCCTATCTGGGACTTAGTATCCTTGATAGTTAGGCCTGCTTTTTGAAGGGTCTCCAAAACATTCCTTAAGTGGATCAGGTGATCCTCCCAGGTGGCGCTAAAGAGAGCAATATCATCTAGATATGCTGTACTAAAGCCTTCCAGGCCTGTGAGAACTGTATTCACCAACCTTTGGAAAGTGGCAGGTGCATTTTTCAAACCAAAGGGCATCAACACAAATTGGTAATGCCCACTAGGGGTAGAAAATCCTGTTTTTAACTTTGTATCATCAGCTAGTCTGATCTGCCAGTAGCCAGTTGTCAAGTCAAATGTGCTAAGGTACTTGGCTGAGGCCAAAGTATCTATAAGCTCACCTGCCCTTGGCATTGGATGGGCATCAGTCCTAGTGACTGCATTGAGGCCTCTGTAGTCCACACAAAACATCATCTCTCTATTTCCACCACTGGTGTGAGGTTTTGGTACAAGGACCACTGGACTAGCCCAAGGGCTTTCTGAGGGCTCCATAACACTCAGATCCAACATTTTCTGGACTTCTGTCCTGATACAGTCCCTGACATGGTCAGGTTGCCTATAAATCTTATTTTTAATAGGCAGACTGTCCCCAATGTCCACTTCATGAATGCACCAGTTGGTCTGACTTGGAGTCAGTGAAAACATATGTCTGAACTGATTGAGAACCTGTCTACAATCAGTTTGCTGCTGGGCAGTGAGGCTGCCTGCCAAGGCTACACCATCAACTGACCCATCATCAGGGTTCTGTGAGAGGAGGTCATGGAGTGGGTCACTCTCTTCTTCCTGTCCCTCATCAGTTGCCATGAGCAAGCCCATGTCAGCCCTGTCCACATTTGGCTTCTGCCTGTTGACATGGAGAACCCTATCGGGACTCCTAGGGGTTCCAAGGTGTACCAAGTAGGTAACCTCCCCTTTCTGTTCAACAATAGTTTGGGGTCCACTCCACTTGTCCCGGAGAGCTGCTGGGGCCACAGGCTCCAACACCCACACTTTCTGTCCTGACTGGTAAACAGTCAGTACAGCCTTTTGGTCATGCCAGGCTTTTTGCAGGTCCTGGCTAGCCTCAAGGTTTTGTTTGCCTTTTTCATGTACTCAGCAATCCTGGAGCGGAGACTAAGTACATAGTCCACTATGTATTGCTTTGGGGGCTTGAGAGGTAACTCCCATCCTTCCTTGACCAAACACAATGGACCCCTGACAGGGTGACCAAACAGAAGTCCAAAAGGGCTATAGCCAACCCCCTACGGAGGCACCTCCCTGTATGCAAATAAAAGGCAGGGCAATAGAAGGTCCCATTTTCGCCTACGCTTCTCTTGGTGTCCGTTAATCATGTCCTTTAAGGTTTTGTTGAACCTTTCAACTAAACCATTGCATTGTGGGTGATAGGGTGTGGTGAATTTGTAATTCACTCCACACTCCTTCCACATAGAAGTTAAGTGATTTGACACAACCTCCTTTGAAAATCCTACTCTTGAGAACACACCCAAGAGAGCTCTTGCCACTACAGGTGCTGTAGTGATCCTTAGGGGTATAGCTTCTGGATACCTGGTGGCATGATCCACTACCACCAGTATAAACCTGTGCCCAGATGCTGTTTGAGGATCCATGGGACCAACAATGTCAATCCCAACCCACTCAAAGGGAACCCCCACCACAGGTAGTGGTATCAGGGGGACCTTTTTGGTGCCACCTGCTTTGCCACTGGCTTGGCAGGTTACACAGGAGCGACAAAACTCCTTTGTGTCTTCAGACATGTGTGGCCAGTGAAAGTGAGGAACAATTCTGTCCAAAGTCTTGTTCTGGCCTAAATGTCCTGCTAGGGGAATATCATGGGCTAGTGTCAATAAGAAACCCCTAAACTTCAGAGGTTTAACCAACCTCCTGGATGCTCCAGGCTTGGGGTCTCTACTCTCTGAGTAAAGGAGTCCATCATCCCGATAAACTTTATGCTTGCCACTAGCATTCCCAGCAGCCTCATCAGCAGCTTGCTGTCTGAGGGTTTCAAGAGAGTGGTAGGTTTTCTGCCCCTGGCTCGGATCAGACCTGGAAGGGCCCCCTGTCCCCAAGAACTCAACCTGATCAGGTTCAAGCTCCTCTGGGACAGTTCCATCTTCAGTCTCAAGATCATCTCCATGAGGAGACTGATCAGTTTCCTGAGACAGGTGGGAAGGCTCTGCCTTAACTCTACTACTCCTCCTCATGTGAGGCACCTGGTCCATTATTCCAGAATCCAGGGCCTGTCCAGCTTTTGACATTTTAGCCTATGACCTAGTCACAGCAAAGACATGTGCAGGGATCCCTAACATTTCTGCATGAGTCCTGAGTTCCACTTCAGCCCAAGCTGAAGTTTCCAGATCATTGCCAAGCAAGCATTGTACTGGTAGGTCGCACTTACCACAACCTGCTTAAGGCCAGTTACCCCTCGGCAGGAGAAGTTAACAACTGCCAGATAATGGTCTGTTCTGACATTGCTAGCATTGGTCACTTGGTACATTTCACCAAATATAATCTGCCCAGGATCCACAAGATCTTTTGTCACCATGGTGACACTTGCTCCTGTGTCCCTGAATGCCCAAGCTTCTACTCCATTAATTAAAGTCTGCTGCCTGTATTTGCCCAGGTTACTGGGGCTCACAAAGGGGGACATATCCATGCCCCCATCACTGACAAGCACAGCCTGAGTTGGTAATCTGACTAGGCCAGAGTCCTTCTCAGAAACCAGGGTCAACCCTACAACACCCTTATTCTGTGTAATCCCACCACCAATTGCAACTGTACTAGGGGGAACAGGTGCCTAGGGGCATTGACGGGGGCTTTCTGCTTACAGATTTTGCACCAGGGCTTCTTTGGCCTTTTCCCTTTCCTGACTGGGAATCACCCCCTGAAGAAGATTTTTGGGGCCCTTGTGAAGACTTCTGGTCTTTACCCTTGTACCCACCTGTGAGAAGTTGGCCTGGCATATGCTGGTCACTAGTTATAGAGGCCACCTTGCACCAGTCCAATTCGACTCTTATGGTAGATAGGGTTAAGACAACCTTTTAAAGAAAGCTATCCTAGTGGTAGCTGTGGAGAGCAGCCTTCAGACAAAGTCTCTGAGGAATGTAAAGCAGCTTGTTTTACCTTATAATCTCTTGAATTACCAAATGAAAGGACACCACACAGGTATATATATACAATATATATGTATTTATTTCTAGACAAACTCTGCTAATCTTTTTATGAGATTAGAAGTCAGGAACATATGCACAAATCAATGTTGCACAAAAAATTAAACACTTATATGGCTGGGGCCCTAGGGGCGTACCAGACCATATACTAAAAAAGAGGTTTAGGAATGTCGACTTGTAAGCGGACAAGGCCTAGGGCCTTTAGAATCGCTGGGGCCTCAATATTCCACCCAAGGCAGGTAAGTACAGGACCCACGGGAGACACGTGCAGTGTGAGAACACAGCCGCGGGTTCCCTCTTGATTTCAATGGAGCAAGTCGAGGTTGGATTTTTAAAGTTTTAGGGAACTTCGGGAGAGTCTACAAGCAAGCCACTTACAAGGTAAGTACTTCGAGGGCCAACACACACAGGAGCACCAGAGCACACGAGTTACCTCACCCAGGGAAGCCGGGTGCATAGGTGTCTTTTGGTGTCGGGTCACGTCGTTGTTTTCAATGGAAGCCGAAGAAGATTTTCTGCTTGTGAAGACTGGAGAAGTGTCCGGTGGAATCCAAGGCTGGATTCTGAAGAAGGAAGACCTGAAAGCAGCCACTTGCCAGTGACCCGGGGCCAGGAAGATGGATACCCACGGTAGTTGGGTGATTTCTGGTGATTCACAGGTGTCTTGACTCTTCAGCCACGAGGTCCAGGAGGTGTCGACGACAACCAGGAGATGGATTCAGAGTGCTCCACAAAGTCTGCAGCTTACTGAGGTGTCGGCAACCAGATTGGAGTCAACAAGCCTTGGCAACAGCAAGTATTGTGGAATGTGAAGAAAGTCAGCGGTGCAGACCAGCAAGGTCTGAGGGACTCACCCAGCAAAGGTAACTCAGGGCAGGCCTGGAGCAACCAGGGGAGCTCTTTGGTTTGATAGGAATGTCTCCAGGGGACCCACAAGCCAATGGGCAAGGGATCACGAAGATGCCACATGAGGATTCACTTTACAGGAGCCCAAGGTCACTCGGGATGTGGTAGGCCACTTATCTTTGGTGGAAATCCTGCTGGAGGCTTGGACCAGATGTGATCTAATGCACAAGTTTGTAGAACATCGTGAAACGGTTGCACTCGACAATAGTGCACGGTGTATTGCTGTTCCTCATCACTCGTGGGGTCCACTCACCTCAGCTTTGCTGGGGACTCACAATGGCCATCTAGAAGTCAGGAAATCCACTTCTGGAGCTGCAGGGACTTTGGACTCTAGCGGGAGCAGTAACATTTGCAACCGTTTATTCAAAGTTTTGGTGCCTGCCAAGCAGGGGAGTCACTCCTTGACTCCAAGGGAGATTCTTCAGTCTTCCAAAGGAAGTGGAACATCGAAGGTCCAGGATTCTTCTTGTAGGGCGTCATCCAGGGATATCTAGTTTGCAATAGCAAGGGTTCCCTATCTTATACTAAAGGAAAGGGAGGGACTAGCTCCATGACCACTCCTCTGGGAGGGTCAGGGGGTTGGGTGGTTACACCCACTTCCCTTTGTCCAGTTTCACGCCAGAGCAGGGGCAGGTAGCCCCTGAACCGGTTTGAGCTGGCATATGCACAGAGGAGCCTACTGCTCTCCAGTGCAGGACTTCAAAGCACTCTAGGAGTGCACCCACCCAGCCCCAATACACTTGATCCTGCCTGGAAGGTGGTTACACCTCCCTGTGACAGGATGCCTATTGTGGAGCCTCCTCCACTGTGAGTTTCAGTCAGCAGCAGGAGGGCAGCCCAGTGTCTGTGCAGGTGACATCCATTTTGTGATGCCAGGCTCTTTCAGATTTCTCCCGTGGTTCCACAGTAGGTACATGTCTATCCCTCTAGAAGGGTGGGCTCATACTCCCACACCAGTTACTGGTGTGGGGGTATGATTCCAAGGTGTTTGACACCAAACATGACATGTTTTGATGCAGCCATCCCAAAGTTAGCATTTACCGCTAGGTTATAGTGCACTTAAGAGTATATGGTTTAACCACATCCACAAACAGCCACAGAGAATAGACTCTGCCAGCTGCAGAGGGGCCCTGCTAATGCAGAGGCACCCCCTCACATGTAAACCAAGCAGCCTGCCCTCAGGATTGATAGGGCCTGCCTTAGGGGTGACTGATAGGCTTATATGTGTTTGTAAGGTGAGATATAGGAAACCTGTACCTCAGCGAGGAGTGCTAACACTACCTTACCCAGGCTGCAGTAGCAGGACTGTGGTGACAGATTTAGTCTGCTTCCCAGGGGTGGCATAATACATGCTTCAGGCCCTGGTAGGCCTGTGAAGTACCTAGGCCCTTTGTACCTAAGGTACCATATACTAGGGGCTCATAAGGTACCACAGTATCCAATAACTAGTGCATCTAATATGCACTCCAAGTTGTTTAGAAATAACAGAGAGACTGGGGCCCTGGTTAGCAGGAACCCAGCCAGACTATAGCCAGAAACCAGTGTTAACATCAGAAAAAAAGTGGGGGCAACATAAGTGCAGATCCTATTCTCCTACACAACCCCCCACAAACACAGGGACACTAAACTAACCTTGACCAGTTGAGTCTTTGTGTTCTAAATGGAAATACCTTGAGAGTACATCTGCATTGGCATGGTGGGTCCCAGGTCTACGTTCCACTGTATAGTCCATCCCCTGTAGGGAAATGGACCACCTTAAAAGTTTTGGGTTTTCACCTTTCATCTGTTTGAGCCATAGGAGGGGCTTGTGGTCAGTCTGAACTATGAAGTGAGTGCCAAACAAGTATTGCCTCAGCTTCGTCAGGGCCCACACCACAGCAAAGGCCTCCCTCTCAATAGCTGACCAACGTTTCTCTCTAGGGGTCAGCTTTCTGCTTATAAAAGCTACTGGCTGGTCTTGACCTTCATCATTCAGTTGAGACAGTACAGCTCCCACACCCAGCTCAGAAGCATCTGTTTGGACAATGAACTTTTTGGTGTAGTCTGGACTCTGTAAGATGGGGGCAGGGCACAAGGCCTGCTTTAGGTCTTCACATGCCTTCTGACAGCTAGCTGTCCACTGAACCTTTTTTGGCATTTTCTTTGAGGTAAGATCATTTAAGGGGGTCACTTTAGATCCATATCCCTTAACAAACCTCCTATAGTACCCAGTCAGGCCCAAAAAGGCTCTCACCTGTGTCTGGGTGGTTGGAGCTACCCATTCCATTATGGTCTAGATTTTGCTCTGCAATGGTTGAACCTGGCCTCCACCTACAAGATGGCCCAGGTACACAACCTGACTCCGCCCTATCTGGCACTTAGTGGCCTTGATAGTGAGGCCTGCCTTTTGCAGGGCCTCCAAAACATTTCTGAGGTGGACCAGGTGATCCTGCCCGGAGGAACTAAAGACAGCAATATCATCTAGATAAGCTGAGCAATAAGTTTCCATACCTGTCAGAACTTTGTTCACCAACCTCTGAAAAGTGGCAGGTGCATTTTTCAAACCAAAAGGCATCACCTGATGCCCACCAGGGGTTGAAAATGCTGTTTTGGCCTTGGCATCATCAGCTAACTTGATTTGCCAGTAGCCAGCTGTTAGGTCAAATGTACTCCGATACTTGGCTGAGGCCAAAGTAGCTATCAGTTCATCTGCCCTGGGAATTGGATAGGCATCAGTCCTGGTGACTGCATTGAGGCCTCTGTAGTCTACACAAAACCAAATTTCTTTCTTACCTTCCTGAGTATGAGGTTTAGGCACAAGGACTACTGGACTAGCCCAAGGGCTATCTGAAGGCTCAATTACACCTAGTTCCAGCATTTTCTGGACTTCAGTCTGATACAGTCCCTGACATGGTCAGGCTGCCTGTAGATTTTACTCTTGACAGGCAGACTGTCTCCAGTGTCCACCTCATGGGTGCACCAGGAAGTCTGACTTGGGGTCAGGCCAAACATATGTCTAAACTGTTGCAGAACTTGTCTGCATTCAGTTTGCTGATGATCAGTGAGGCTGCTTGTCAGAGCAACACCATCTACTGACCCATCATCAGGGTTCTGTGAGAGCAGGTCAGGGAGAGGGTCACTCTCCTCCTCTTGTTCCTCATCAGTTGCCATTAGCAAGCCCATGTCAGCCCTGTCAACATATGGTTTCAATCTGTTGACATGGAGCTCCCTAAGGGGGCTCCTGGGAGTTCCAAAATTCACCAAGTAGGTGACTTCTCCCTTTTGTTCAACAATGGTGTGGGGCCACTCCACTTGTCTTGGAGAGCTGCTGGGGACACAGGCTCCAACACCCACACTTTCTGTCCTTGCTGGTATACAGTCAGCACAGCCTTTTGGCCATGCCAAGTTTTCTGTAGTTCTTGGCTTGCCTCCAGGATTTTAGTTGCCTTCTTCATGTATTCGGCCATCCTGGAGCGGATGCCAAGTACATAGTCCATCACATCCTGTTTGGGAGGTTTGAGAGGTAACTCCCAGCACTCCTTCACCAAACATAATGGACCTCTTACAGGATGCCCAAACAGAAGTTCAAAAGGGCTGTAGCCAACCCCCTTCTGTGGGACCTCTCTGTATACAAACAGAAGGCAGGGAAGCAAAAGGTCCCATTTTTGCCTAAGCTTTTCTGGGAGGCCTTTAATATTCCCTTTTGGGTTTTTGTTGAACCGTTCAAATAACCCATTGCATTGTGCGTGGTAGGGAGTAGTGAACTTGCAGTTTACACCACACTCCTTCCACATTGCTTTTAGATACCCTGACATGAAGTTGGTACCTCTGTCAGACATAACCTCCTTAGGGAAACCCACTCTGGAGAAAACTCCAATGAGGGCTCTTGCCACCACAGGGGCTGTGGTGGTCCTGAGGGGAATTGCTTCTGGGTACCTGGTGGCATGATCCACTACCACCAGGATAAACCTGTGCCCAGATGCTGTTGGAGGGTCTAGGGGACCAACAATGCCAATCCCTACCCTTTCACAGGGTACCCCCACCACAGGTAGTGGTATCAGGGGGGCCTGTGTTGTGCCACCTGACTTGCCACTGGCTTGGCAAGTGACACAGGAGCGACAAAACTCCTTGGTGTACTCTGACATATGTGGCCAATGAAAATGTGGAACAAGCCTGTCCCAGGCCCTGTTTTGGCCCAAGTGTCCTGCTAAAGGGATGTCATGTGCTAGGGTCAAGAGGAACCCCCTAAACTTCTGATGTAATACCAACCTGGTGGCTCCAGGGGTAGGATCTTTAGCCTCAGAATATAGGAGTCCCTCATCCCAATAAACTTCATGGGACCCACTAGCACTCCCAGCAGACTCAGCAGCAGCCTGTTGTCTGAGGGGTTCAAGAGAGGGGCAGCACTGTTGCTCTTTGCTCAGATCTTCCCTGGAAGGTCCCCCTGCCCCCCAAGAACTCAACCTGAACAGGCTCAAGTCCCTCTGGGGCAGTTCCTTCTTCAGGATCTGCTCCTCTTCCCTCAGGAGGGGAATCTGAGATCCGAGACAGAGGGGAAGACACTGCCTTAACCCTACTGCTCCTCCTCTTGGGTAGCATCTGGTCCATAGTTTCAGGATCCAGAGCTGGTTCAGCTTTATGCATTTTGGCCTGTGACCTGGTCACAGCAAATAAATCTGCAGGTATGCCCAACTTCTCAGCATGAGTCCATAACTCTACTTCAGACCAGGCTGAAGTCTCTAGATCATTGCCCGATAGACATTCGTCAGGGAGGTCTGCACTGACTACTACTTTCTTGAGGCCAGTTACCCCTCCCCAGGAGAAATTCACAACTGCCAGACTATGGTTGGTCTTGACATTGCTTGCATTGGTAACCTGGTACATTTCACCCAGGATGATCTGCCCAGGGTCAACAAGATCCTCTGCCACCATGGTGACACTAGCACCTGTGTCCCTGAATGCCAAAGCCTGTTTGCCATTTATTACAGGCTGCCGTTTGTATTTGCCCAGATTACTGGGGCTCACTAGGAAGGACATATCAATGTCTCCATCACAAATCAGCAATGCCTGAGTGGGTACTCTGACTAGGCCAAAGCCCACTTCAGAACCCAGGGTCAACCCTACTACACCCTTATTCTGATTTCCACCTCCACCAGTAGCTGTACTAGGGGGAACAGGTGCCTTAGGGGCAGGAGTGGTGGTGGTTTGGTCTTTGGACTTGTTACCGTCAGAAGTCCAATGTCCTTTCTGTTTACAGAATTTGCACCAGGGCTTCTTTTGGCCTTTTCCCTTGTTAGACTGTGAATCTCCACCAGATGCAGATTTTTGGGGTCCTTGTGAAGACTTCTGTTCTTTTGACTTATCCCCACCTTTCTCAAAGCCTTTAGGATCCTGCTTCTTAGTGTCACCCCCTTGGTTCTGGGTTTTCTGCCTCACCCTGGTTCTGACCCATTTGTCTGCCTTCTTTCCCAATTCTTGGGGAGAGGTCAGAACAGAGTCCACCAAGTATTGATGCAACAACTGGTTTTGGCAATTATTAAGGATCTGTTCTCTCATCATAAGTTTATACAATCCCTTAAAATCAGTAACTCTACCTCCAACTAGCCAACCCTCCAGAGCCTTGGTTGCACAATCAACAAAGTCAGTCCAGTCCTGAGTGTGTGCTTTCTGGGTGTCTCTGAACTTCAACCTGTACAGTTCAGTGGTTAGGCCAAACCCATCTATTAATGCACTCTCCAGGACTTCATAATCATCAGCATCCTCTTCTCTAACAGTGAGGAGCTTGTCTCTACCTTTATCAGAAAAGGAGAGCCACAAGATTGCTGCCCACTGTTTCTGGGGGACCTGTTGTACTTTACAGGCCCTCTCCATAGCAGTTATCCACTTGTGGATGTCATCCCCACTCTGGTAGGGAGGAACAACCTTGGACAGGTTCCTATGGTCTGGAATGTAATCTCTGACACTAGGGACACTGTTGCTGCCACCAGGGTATCTAAACCCTCTCTTCTAGAAGCTCTTTGGAGCTCAAAGGCTTCTTTGTCTAAAGCCAGCTGCTTGGCCTTAAGGGCAACTCTTGCTTCCTCATACTGGTTCAGTTTGTACATCCTTTCAGAGGAGGTCTCTCTTCTATTAAAGTATGAGTTCCTCTGCTGGACAGATTCTCTGCCAGAGTGATATGAGTGGCCAGATTCCCTAGAAAGGGATCTAGGCCTCTCCTCCACTCTGTCAGTTCTCTTAGGGAGAATTCCTCTGTCCTTTTCAGAATCTTTTGGATCAGGCCCTTCAACCCCAGAGTCCAGGTCATCTTGATTTTCATCATCTGACCCAGAGACTGTAATTGACCCACTCCCTGATTCCGATCTGTTAGCTCCTAGAGATAACCTCAGATCATCTGCTGTCAGCAGATCTATCAGGCCTAGTGTGGATGGACTCTGTCCTAGCTTCAGGTGTCTTGCAACACACATGGCTTTCAAGTCAAAGAAAGTCATGTCCTTATACTGAGGCTGGGCGGACCCACTGGCTCCATCCCTTGAGGACATTCTAGTGTTGTGCAGTGTTGTACTACCTACACTAGTTTGTGGCCTACTGATCCTAGCTTGAGCTGTAGCAAGGGTGTGCTATCCCTTCACAAACAGCTCTAAGTTCAGTAGAACTTGTTGATACTAAGCTTGACTTTATATGTACCTTGAGTACCTTTAGTGGTTTTCAGTTAGTAATTCAAATAGAGATTTTCTAGTAAAACAATGGCAAGGTGGAATCCCACACGCTGCCCACCAATGTGAGAAGTTGGCCTGGCATATGCTGGTCACTAGTTATAGTGACCACCTTGCACCAGTCCAATTCGACTCTTATTGTAGATAGGTTTAAGACAACCTTTTAAAGAACTCTATCCTAGTGGTAGCTGTGGAGAGCAGCCTTCAGGCTAAGTCTCTGAGGAATGTAAAGCAGCGTGTTTTACCTTATAATCTCTTGAATTACCAAATGAAAGGACACCACACAGGTATATATATAAAATATATATGTATTTATTTCTAGACACACTCTACTAATCTCTTTATGAGATTAGAAGTCAGGAACATATGCACAAATCAATGTATCACAACAAATTAAGCACTTATATGGCTGGGGCCCTAGGGGCGTCCCAGACCATATACTAAAAAAGAGGTTTAGGAATGTTGACTTGCAAGGGGACAAGGCCTCACTAATCCACCCAAGGCAGGTAAGTAAAGGACCCACGGGAGACGCGTTCAGTGTGAGAAGATAGCCGAGGGTTCCCTATTGATTTCAATGGAGCAAGTCGGGGTTGGATTTTTAAAGTTTTAGGGTACTTCGGGTGAGTCTACAAGCAAGCCACTTACAAGGTAAGTACTTCAAGGGCCAACACACACAGGAGCCCCGGAGTACACAAGTTACCTCACCCAGGGAAGCCGGGTGCATAGGTATCTTTTGGTGTCAGGTTGCGGCGTCGTTTTCAATGGAAGCCGAAGAAGATTTGCTGCTTGTGAAGACTGGAGAAGCAAGTATCCTTTAGGATCCTGCAACATAGTGTCACCACCTTGGTTCTGTACTTTCTGCCTCACCCTGGTTCTGACCCATTTGTCTGCCTTCTTTCCCAATTCTTGGGGAGAGGTCAGATCAGAGTCTACCAGGTACTGGTGCAACAGCTGATTTTGACAGTTATTAAGAATCTGCTCCCTCATTATCAGATTGTACAATCCTTTGAAGTTACACACTTTACTTTCTAATAACCAACCTTCCAGAGCCTTAGCAGCACAGTCAACAAAGTCAACCCAGTCCTGATTCTGTGCCTTTTGGGTATCTCTAAACTTTAACCTGAATTGTTCAGTGGTTAGGCCAAACCCATCTATCAGAGCACTTTTCAAGACTTTGTAATCATCAGCATCCTCTTCTCTTACAGTGAGGAGCTTGTCTCTACCTTTGTCTGCAAAGGAGATCCATAAGATTGCTGCTCACTGACCTTGAGGGACCTTCTGTACTTTACAGGCCCTCTCCAAGGCAGTTATCCATTTGTGGATGTCATCCCCACTCTGGTAGGGAGGGACAGTCTTACTTAGGTTTCTATGGTCATAAGACCTCTCCCTATCTCAAGGGAAATTTCTGCCACCAAGGGACTCTAGTCCCTCCTTTTTAGTAGCTCTGTAGAGCTCCAGGGCATCCCTATCTAAGGCCATCTGCTGTTTTCTGAGGTTGAACTTGTATTGCTCATACTTCAGCAGTCTCTCTCTCCTCTCCTGGGAGATTTCCCTCCGTCTATGAGAAGAAATAGGGGTTTCAATAGAGGAGTTAGACTGAAGAGATCCCCTTGACAGAGATCTATCCCTTCTAGCCCTGTGTTCAGGCCTACCAGGAGGAATGAAGGAAGGAGCATTATTGTCTTCATCCTCATCCTGATGGTCTGTGTCTACCAGAGTCTGGCCATTGTCACCAGTCTGGTCAGCATCAGAGTTAGGGTCAGGGGAGTTTCCACCCATGGACCCAGTCTCAAGTGCTGCCCCACCCACACTGTCTCCATCTACAGGCCCACTAGGACTTGTGATGTCATCCAGTTTCAGTATCTGTATAAGATGCTGTGTGGATGGACTTTTGCCTGTCTTCAGCTTCCTAATGGAGCATAAGGCCCTAAGTCTAGCAAAGGAGAGATCCTCATACTTGTAGGGAAGGAGCTCACTTGTCCCTGGTAGGGAATCAGTGGTTCCTGGCTGGTTAGACATTACTAATTTGTTGTGATGTATTGCACTACCTACACTAGTGTGGCCTACTAAACTCTTTTGAGTTGTAGAAAGGGTGTGCTATCCCTTAACACACAACTCTAAGTTCAGTAGAACTTACTTTAGCTAAACTTGATATTATATGTACCTCAGGTGCCTTTAGTGGTTTTAAGTTGATCAATTCACTTGAGATTATCTGGTAAAACAATAGCAAGCTGGAATCCCACATGCTGCACACCAATGTGAAAAGGTGGCCTGATATATGCTGTCCACTACTTTTAATGGGCAGCTTGTATCAGTCCAAACAACTCCTTATGGTGATAGGTTAAAGACAACCTTTATTGAAAGCTATCCTAGTGGTAGCTATGGAGAGCAGCGTTAAGGCTAAGTTTTGAAGGAATGTAAAGCAGCTTGTTTTACCAGTCTATAATCTCTTGAATGATCAAATGAAAAGACAACCACACCAGGTATATATTCAAAATATATGTATTTAAGATAAATCACACCCCTCTAGTCTCTTAACCTCTTCAGTGCCCATGACGAGATGGTCTCGCCATGGAGCGCGGTTGCGCTGTGCCCATGACGAGACTATCTCGTCATGAACCCCGCCCGCTAATGCAACGCCCGGCACAGGGCGGGGAAAGGGCGTGGCACTGAAGGGGTTAATGAGACTGGAGTTCGAAGTACTTTAGTTACAAGTGTTTAAGCATCAGTAAAAGCACAAATACTCGTTTGGGCCCTGGGGGCGTACCAAACCATATACTAAAAAAGTAGTATAAGAACCACGAGTGAAATAGGCAGTGTGCCTATTACCTCAAGAATGGCTGGGACCCAAGGAACAACCCAAGGTAGTGACACAGGGGACCCACGGGAACTGTATGCAGTGTGGAAACACAACCGCGGGTCCCTATTACTTTCTATGGGGAATGTCGCAGTTGGAATTTTAAAGATTAGGGACACTTCAAATCGAACTAGGACCAAACCCTTTTGGACTTAGACAGTTCTAGGGCTAGCACCCTCGAGAGTACCGGAGTACTTGAGTTACCTTGGAAGCCGAGTGCATAGGTGTCTTTTGGTGTCGGGTCGCGTCGTCGATTCCAATGGAAGCCTGCAAAGAACTGCTGCTGCCGTGAAGAGGAGAAGTGTCTGGAGAGATCCAAGCCAGGATCTAGGATGTAAGGAACGTGAAAGCAGAGGGGACAGAGTCTGGGTCACTTGCCAGTGACCTAGGGCAGGATGGACCAATGCCCACAGATGTCGGGTGCTTCAGGTGAGTTGATCGGTGCCTTGACTCTTCAGCCACGAGGTCCAGGAGGAGTCAACGAAGTCCACAAGCCAGATTCGAGCTGTCCCACAAAGTCTGTTGAAACTGCTGTGGTGTTGGCGACCAGCAAGGACCCAACAAGCCTTGGCAACAGAAAGTCTCAGGAAATCAGAGATAGGACTGCGGTGCAGACCAGCAAGGTCTGATGGACTCACCCAGCTAGGGTAAGTAAGAGCAAGTCTGGAGCAACCAGAAAAGCCCAAACAGAAGTGGAGTTGCCTTCGTGGGGACCTGCCAGTCAACGGGCCAGTGATCGC
The DNA here is from genome assembly GCF_964204655.1 of Triturus cristatus. Taxonomy (NCBI): domain Eukaryota; kingdom Metazoa; phylum Chordata; class Amphibia; order Caudata; family Salamandridae; genus Triturus; species Triturus cristatus. The sequence continues at coordinate 1,492,702,691 of NC_140591.1, forward strand.
AAAGGGGGCCTCGAGCGGTAGCACTTGGAGCTGGCCCAAGGGTCACTCGTGGAGTGGAGGCCAACAATCATCGGTGCAAGAGGTGCTCAAGGCTGGGGCTACTCAGAGCCCAAAGCACAACTTCGAGGATGACCAGGAAGGTGTTGTTACTGCAAAAGTTCACAGTGTCCAGGGGTCACGGTTCCATGTTACCCACGATAGTCATGGGCCTCAGCTTTGCTGTGGACTCAGGGTATCCTCGGGGAAGTCTGGAAATCTACATCTGGTGATGCAGAGACTTTGGCGTCCGGCGGGAGCTTCAGCAATGCAGACCAGTCATTTGCTTCTTTGGTGCCTGCCAAGCAGGGAAGTTACTCCTTGACCCCAAGGGAGATTTCTTTCATCTTTTAGTCGAGATAGAAAGTCGAAGGTCCAGGATATATGTTTCAGAGGTTCGTCCATGGTAATTTAAAGTCCTAGGGACTGGATTTCTATACTTATACTAAGTTTAGGGGATGGACTAACTCTAAGGCCCCACCTATGGGTGGGCCAGGGAAGGGGGTGGTTACACCCCTTCCCCTTTGTCCAGTTTCATGCCAGAGCAGGGGCTGAGTGCCCCTGCAACCGGTTTGAACTGGGCTATGCACAGGGACACCTTGTGTGCCCCAGGCAGTGTCTCAAAAGCATTCTGTGAATGCACCCATCCTGCCCCAATACACAGCAGCCTGTCTGGGGAGGTGGTTACACCTCCCTGTGACAGAAAACCTATTGTTCAGGTCTCCCCTGCCGGAGTTTCCCAAGGCAGCAGGTATGGTATGGCTGTATCACAGAACAGGCATAAGGAAGTATTTACGAATGCTGCAGAGGGGCTCAGCTCATGTTTGGGCACCCTCTCACATAAAACCAAGCACTCTGCCTTCAGGATTGTCAAGGCTTGCCATAGGAGTGACTAATAGGTTTATATGTGTCTGTATAAGGTAGTGATATAGGTAGCCTATACCACTGTAAGGGGTGCAAGCACACTCTTAACCAGGTTGCAGTAGCAGACCTGTGATGTCATTTTGGAGTGCTTCCCAGGGCTGGCATAATACATGTTACAGCCCCTGGTAGGCCTCTGAGGGTCCTATGCCCTAGGTACATAGTATACCATATACTAGGGGCTTATAAAGCACTCCAGAATCCAATTAGATATGTACCTAACGTACATGGAAACCATTTTAGAGAGGATGCAGCTAGGCTGTGGTCCTGATTAGCAGGGCCACAGCCAGACTAAAGTCGAAAAACAGTGAAACACCAGCAACAAGTGGGGGTACCCATGTGAAGCAGATCCTACTCTCCTACACCCCTCTTTCCAAACGCTCCCATAGGTGGGTCCCTAGAGTATGTCCAACCCCCAAACTTAGTATAAGTATGGGAACCCAGTCCTTGAGACTTTAGATTACCCTGGACGAAACTCTGCAACAAATATCCTGGACCTTCGACTTTCTATTTTCGCTAGAAGACTGAAGAACTCTCCCTTGGAGTCAAGGAGTGACTCTCCTGCTTGGAAGACACCGAAGAAGCAACTGTCCGGTCTGCAACTCTGAAGCTCCCGCCGGACGCTGAGGTCTTTGCATCACCAGAGGTGGATTTCCAGATTTCCCCAAGGCTACCCTGAGTCCACAGTAATGCTGAGGCCCGTGGCTATCGTGGGTGACGTGGAACCATGACCCCTGGACACCGTGATCTTTTGACGGTACATCATCTGCCTGGTCTTCCTTGAAGTTGTGCTTTGGGCTTCTAGTAGCCCCCAGCCTTGGGCATCTACAGCCCTGAAGATCTCTGGCCTCCACTCCACGAGTGACCAATGGGCCAGTTTCCAGTACGACTGCTCGAGGATCCTTTGCGATCGCTAGCCCATTGGCTAGTGGGTCCCCACGAAGACAACTCCTCTTCTGATTGGGCTTTCCTGGTTGCTCTAGACATGCCCCGACTTACCCTCACTGGGTGAGTCCCCCAGACCTTGCTGGTCTGCACCGACATGCTTCTTCTGGTTCCCCTTGACTTGCCGTTGCCAAGGAATGTTGGGTCCATCCTGGTCGCTGACACCGCAGCACTCGACAGACTTCGTGGGACAGCTCGAATCCAGCTCCTGGTTGTTGTCGATGCCTCCTGGACCTTTTGGCTGAAGAGTCAAGACACCTGTCAATTCACCTGAAGCACCCAACATCTGTGGACATTAGACTATAGTGCCCCTGGTCACTGGCAAGTGACCCAGTCTCTGTCCCCTCTGCTCTCAGGTTCCTTCCATCCTCGATCCACTCTTGGATCTCTCCGGACACTTCTCCTCTGCACGGAAGCAGCACTTCTTTGCCAGCTTCCATTGAAAACAACTCTGTGACCCTACTCCATTTCACACCTATGCACCCGGCTTCCCTGCGTGAGGGAACTCGAGTACTCCGGTGCTCTCGTGGGTGTTGGCCCTAGACACCTCTAAGTCCAGAAGGGTTTGCTTGTAGTCGTCCTCTAAATGTCCTTAAACTCCTAATTTCCAACTGCGACTTTCCCCGTATAAGTTAACGGCGATTCGCGGCTGTGTTCTCAGACTGCACGCGTCCCCCGTGGGTCCCCTGTGTCACTAACTTGGGTGGTTCCTTGTGGTCTAAGCACTTCTACAGGCTCTAGGCCTTGTGTCTAGTTCAGTCGTGGTTCTTATACCACTTTATTGGTATATGCTTTGGTACACCCCTAGGGCCCAAACGTATATTTGTGCTTTTACTGTTGATTACTGACTTGTAACTTAAGTACTTCAAACTCCAGCCTCATAAAGAGACTAGAGGGGTGTGTTTTATCTTAAATACTTATATTTTAAATATATACCTGGTGTGGTTGTCCTTTCATTTGGTCATTCAAGAGATTATAGACCTGTAAAACAAGCTGCTTTACATTCCTTCAAGACTTAGCCTGAAGGCTGCTCTCCATAGCTACCACTAGTATAGCTTTCAATAAAGGTTGTCTTTAACCTATCACCATAAGGGGTTGTTTGGACTGATACAGGGTGCCCACTATAACTACTGGACAGTATATATCAGGCCAACTTCTCACATTGGTGTGCAGTGTGTGGGATTCCAGCTTGCTATTTTTTTACCAGATAATCTCAATTGAATTGATCAACTGAAAACCACTAAAGGTACCTTAGGCACATAAAATATCAAGCTTAGTATACAGTAAGTTCTACGGAACTTAGAGTTGTGTGTCAAGGGCCAAGCACACCCTTTCTACAACTCAAGAGGGTTTAGTAGGCCACACTAGTGTAGGTAGTGCAATAGACCACACCACACTAGTAATGTCTAATCAGCCAGGAACCAGTGGGTCCCTGCCAGAAGCCAGTGCGCTTCTCCCCTATAAATATGAGGATCTCACCGTTGCTCAGCTTAGGGCCTTATATTCTTTTAGGAAGCTGAAGACAGGCAAAAGCCCAACCACTCAGCATCTCTTGCAGATACTCAGGCTGGATGATCTCTCAGGGCCTAGTGCACCTGAAGGGGTAGGCAGAGTGGGTGGGGCAGCAGTTGAGGGTGGACCTGGGGGAGGAACTCCCCCAGGCCCAAACTCTGCTGCTGACCAGACTGATGACAATGATCAGGATCTCGGAAACCCAACTCCAATGGATGAGGATGATGAGGAAGAGCACAATGCTCCCCTCTTTGTCCCTCCAGGAAGAGTTGAAAGTAGGGTTAGAAGGGATAGATCTCTCTCAAGGGAGTCTGTCAAGTCTACCTCATCTGTAGGGACCTCTGTTTCTTCTCACAGAGGGAGGGAAACCTCCCAGGAGAGGAGAGAGAGACTGATGAAGTATGAACAAGCTCAGCTTCCCCTCAGAAAGCAGTAGATGCCCCTAGATAAGGAAACCTTGGAGCGCTACAGAGCTAGAAAAAAGGAGGGACTAGAGTCCCTTGGTGGCAGCAACTTCCCTAGAGATAGGAACCATAGAAACCTAAGTAAGATTGTCACTGCCTACCAGAGTGGGGATGACATTCACAAATGGATAACTGCCTTGGAGAGGGCCTGTAAAGTACAGAGGGTCCCCTAGGGGCAGTGAGCAGCAATCTTATGGCTCTCCTTTGCAGACAAAGGTAGAGATAAGATCCTCACTGTAAAAGAAGAGGATGCTGATGATTACCAGGTCTTGAAAAGTGTACTGATAAATGGGTTTGGCCTAGCCACTGAAAAATACAGGTTAAAGTTCAGGGATACCCAAAAGGCACAAGATCAAGACTGGGTGGACTTTGTTGACTGTGCTGCTAAGGCTCTGGTAGGTTGGTTATTGGGCAGTAAAGTGTATGACTTCATAGGATTGTAGAATCTGATAATGAGGGAGAAGATTCTTAATAACTGTCAAAACCAGCTGTTGCACCAGTACCTGGTAGACTCTGATCAGACCTCTCCCCAAGAATTGGAAAAGAAGGCAGACAAATGGGTCAGAACCAGGGTGAGGCAGAAGGTACAGAACCAAGGTGGTGACCCTAAGAAGCAAGATTCTAAGAACTCTGACAAGGGTGGGGTCAAGGGTAAAGACCAGAAGTCTTCACAAGGGTTCCAAAAATCTTCTTCAGGTGGGGATTCACAGTCCAACAAAGGGAAAGGCCAAAAGAAACCATGGTGCAAAGTCTGTAAGCAAAAGACACACTGGACCAGTGATTGCAGCAAGTCCGAAGAGAATGCTCCAGCCCCCACTAATGCCCCTAAGGCACCTGCAGCTACAATTGGTGGTGGGAACACACAGGCCAAGGGTTTAGTAGGGTTGACTCTGGGTACTGAGTTGGGCTCTGGCCTAGTCAGAGAAACCAATCAGGCTGTTCTTGTCTGTGATGGGGGCATGGATATGACCCCCTCTGTGAGTCCCAGTAACTTGGGAAAGTACAGGCAACAGCCTTTAATCAATGGAGTACAGGCTTTGGCATTCAGGGACCCAGGAACAAGTATCACTATGGTGGAAAAAGATCTTGTGGAGCCTGGGCAGATTATAATTGGTGAAAGGTACCAAGTGACCGATGCTAGCAATGTCAGAACAGACCATTCTCTGGCAGTTGTTAACTTCTCCTGAGGAGGGGTAACTGACCTTAAAAATGTTGTGGTGAATGCAGACCTACCAGTCGAATGCTTGCTTGGCAATGATCTAGAGACTTCAGCTTGGGCAGAAGTAGAGCTCACGACTCCTGCAGAAATGCTGGGCATCCCTGCAGATGTGTTTGCTGTGACCAGGTCTCGGGCCAAAATGTCTGAAACTGAACAGGCCTTGGATTCTGGAATTATGGACCAAGTGCCATCCAAGAGGAGGAGCGCAAGGGTTAAGGCAGAGCCTTCCCCCTGACTCAGAAGGAGGATCAGTCTCTTGAGGGAGATGATCACAGTCTTGAAGAAGGAACTGTCACAGAGGAGGTTGAGCCTGATCAAGTTGAGTTCTTGGGGACAGGGGGCCCTTCCAGGGCAGATCTGAGCCAGGAGCAGCAGAGCTGCCCCTCTCTTGAACCCCTCAGACAGCAAGCTGCTACTGAGGCTGCTCGGAGTGCTAGTGGTGACCATAACGTGTATTGGTATGATGGACTACTTTACTCAGAGTGTAGAGACCCCAAGCCTGGTGCCATCAGGAGGTTGGTTATACCTCTGATGTTCAGGGACTTCCTATTTACCCTAGCCCATGATATCCCTTTAGCAGGTCACCTGGGCCAGAACAAGACTTGGGACAGACTTATCCCTCACTTTCACTGGCCCCACATGTCTGAGGACACAAAGGAGTTTTGTCGCTCCTGTGTAACCTGCCAAGCCAGTGGCAAAGCAGGTGGCACTATACAGGCCCCCTTGATACCACTACCTGTGGTGGGGGTGCCCTTTGAAAGGGTGGGGATTGACATTGTTGGTCCCATGGATCCCCAAACAGCATCTGGGCACAGATTTATCCTGGTGGTAGTGGATCATGCTACCAGAAACTCAGAAGCTATACCCCTTAGGACTACTACAGCACCTGTGGTGGCAAGAGCCCTGTTGGGAATTTTCTCAAGAGTGGGTTTTCCTAAGAAGGTGGTATCAGACAGAGATACCAACTTCATGTCTGGTTACTTAAGAGCAATGTGGAAGGAGGGTGGAGTGACTTACAAATTCACCACACCCTATCACCCACAATGCAATAGTTTTGTTGAAAGGTTCAACAAAACCTTAAAGGGCATGATTAAAAGGCTCCCAGAAAAGCTTAGGCGAAGATGGGACATTTTCTTGCCCTGCCTTTTGTTTGCATACAGGGATGTGCCACAAAAGGGGGTTGGCTACAGCCCCTTTGAACTTTTGTTTGGCCACCCTGTCAGGGGTCCATTGTGTTTGGTGAAGGAAGGATGGTAGTTAGCTCTCTAGCCCCCAAAGCAAGACATAGTGGACTATGCACTTGGTCTTTGCTCCAGGATGGCTGAGTACATGAAAAAGGCAACTAAAAACCTTGAGGCTAGCCAGAAACTGCAAAAAGCCTGGCATGACCAAAAGGCTGTGCTGACTGCTTATCAGCCAGGACAGAAAGTGTGGGTGTTGGAGCCTGTGACCCCAGCAGCTCTCCAAGGCAAATGGAGTGGACCCCACACTTTTGTTGAACAGAAGGAAGAGGTTACTTACTTACTAGACCTAGGAACTCCCAGGAGTCCACACAGGGTTCTCCATGTCAACAGGCTAAAGTCATATGTAGACAGGGCTGACATGGGCTTGCTCATGGCAACTGATGAGGGACAGGAGGAAGAGAGTGACCCACTCCCTGACCTCCTGTCATAGAACCCTGATGATGGGTCTGTTGATGGTGTGGCCTCGGCAGGCAGCCTCACTGCCCAGCAGCAAACTGATTGCAGACAGGTGCTCAATCAGTTCAGAAACACCTTTTCTCTGACTCCAAGCCAGACTACCTGGTGCACTCATGAGGTGGACACTGGGGACAGTCTGCCTATTAAAAATATTATTTATAGGCAACCTGACCATGTCAGGGACTGTATCAGGACAGAAGTCCAGAAATGTTGGATTTGGGAGTTATTGAACCCTCAGATAGCCCTTGGGCTAGTCCAGTGGTCCATGTGACAAAACCCCACACCAGTGGTGGGAAAAGAGAGATGAGGTTTTGTGTGGACTACAGGGGACTCATTGCAGTCACTAGGACTGATGCCCATCCAATTCCAAGGGCAGATGAGCTTATAGATACTTTGGCCTCAGCCAAGTACCTTAGCACATTTGACTTGACAGCTGGCTACTGGCAGATCAGACTAGCTGATGATGCAAAGCCAAAAACAGCATTTTCGACCCCAAGTGGGCACTACCAATCTGTGGTGATGCCATTTGGTTTGAAGAATGCACCTGACACTTTACAAAGGTTGGTGAATACAGTTCTCACAGGTCTGGAAGCCTACAGTGAAGCTTATCTAGATGATATTGCTGTCTTTAGCTTCACCTGGGAGGATCACCTGGTCCACCTAAGGAATGTTTTGGGGGCTCTGCAAAAGGCAGACCTCACTATCAAGGCCACCAAGTGCCAGATAGGGCAGAGTCAGGTTGTGTACCTGGGCCACCTTGTAGGTGGAGGCCACGTTCAACCACTGCAGAGCAAAATCCAGACCATCATGGACTGGTTTGCTCCAACCACCCAGACTCAGGTGAGAGCCTTCTTAGGCCTGACTGGGTACTATAGGAGATTTGTCAAGGGGCATGGATCAATAGTGACACACCTGAATGACTTAACCTCTAAGAAAATGCCAAAAAAGGTTCAGTGGACAGCTAGCTGTCAAAAGGCATTTGATGACCTGAAGCAGGCCATATGCACTGCTCCCATCCTGCAAAGTCCTGATTACTCCAAAAAGTTCATTGTGCAAACAGATGCATCTGAGTTGGGGGTAGGGGCTGTACTGTCACAGTTGAATGATGAAGGTCAGGATCAGCCAGTAGCTTTCATCAGCAGAAGGCTGACCCCCAGAGAGAAACGTTGGTCAGCCATTGAGAGAGAGGCCATTGCTGTGGTTTGGGCTCTGAAGAAGTTGAGGCCATACTTGTTGGGTACTCACTTCATTGTTCAGAAAGACCATGAGCCCCTCTTATGGCTAATGCAAATGAAGGGTGAAAACCCCAAACTTCTCAGGTGGTCCATTTCCCAACAGGGGATGGACTATACAGTGGAACATAGACCTGGGAGTAACCATGCCAATGCAGATGGACTCACCAGATATTTCCACTTAGAACATGAAGACTCAACTGGTCAAGTTTAGTTTAATGTCCCTGCATTGGGGGGGGGGGGGGGGTTGGTTGTGTAGGAGAGTAGGATCTGCCTCTTAAGGTTACCCCCACTTTTTGCTGCTGTAACATTGTTTTTCGACTTAAGTCTGGCTGGGGCCCTGCTATGCAGGACCCCAGCCTAGCTGCTTCCTCTCTAAATTGATCCCATCTACTTTAGGTACACTCCAGATTGGATTCAGGGGTACCCTTGTGAGTCCCTAGTATATGGATACTATGTACCCAGGGCATAGGCACCCCAGAGGCCTACCAGGGGCTGAAGCATATATTATGCCACCCCTGGCAAGCCCTCCAAAATGACACCACAGGTCTGCTACTGCAGCCTGGGTAAGGTGGTGCATGCACCCCTTATTGGGGTATAGGCTAACTATACCTCACCTATCACAGCGCATAGAAACCTATCAGTCACCCCTTTGGCAGGCCTTATCAATCCTGAAGGCAGGGTGCTTAGTTAGATGTAAGAGTGTGCCCAGGCATGAGCTGAGCCCCTTTGCAGCCTTCAGAATCTATCTTCCGGGGTTGTCAGTGGTGCAGCCTGACCATATACTCTTAAGTGCATTATAACCAAACGGTAAATGCTAGCTTTGCACTGACTGCACAGAAACATGTTGTGTTTGGTGTCAAACACCAAGGAATCATACCCCCACACCAGTAATTGGTGTGGGAGAATGATCCTACCCTTCTCGAGGGAGAGAAATGACAGCACCGGTGTACCCGGTACCAACTTAAAGAAGCCCTGGCATCACAAAATTGATGCGGCATCCACAGACACGGGTCTGGCCTCCTGCTGCTGACCGAAACTCTAGCAAGGGAGACCTGGACAATGGGTTTCCTGTCACAGTGAGGTGTAACTACCTCCCAGACAGGCTGATGTGTATTGGGGCTGGGTGGGAGCACTCTCAGAGTGCTTTGCAGTCCTGCACTGGGGACACATTTGGTACCCCTGTGCATAGTCCAGCTCAAACTGGTTCAGGGGCTACCAGCCCCCGCTCTGGCACAAAACTGGAGAAAGGATAAGGGTGTAGCCACCCCTCTTTCTAAACCCTTGCATAGGTGGGTCCCCTGAGCTAGTCCAACCCCTTTCTTAGGTATAAGTAAGGAACCCCTGGCAACAGCACTTTAGATATCCCTGGGCAAAACTTTGAAGCTGAATCCTGGAACTTCAACTCTCTACTCAAGACAAGAGGACTGAACAAATCTCCCTTCGGGTCATGGAGTGACTCCCCTCCTTGGCAGGCTCCAACAAAGCATTTTGCCGGTCTGCATCTACAAAGCTCCCGCCATACTCCGAAGTAATTGCAGCCAAAGAAGAGGATTTCCAGACTTCTCACAGGCCATCCCGAGTCCAAAGCAAAGCTGAGACCCGCAGCCCTTGTGAGTAACGTGGAACTAGAACTCCTGGTCAACATGCACATTTGCAAGTGCATTGACTTCTCGATGTCTCTTGAAGTCATGCTTGGGGTTACTTTTAGCCCCCACCTTGAGCACCATCTGCACCAAAGATTTTGGGCCTACACTCCGCGAGTGTTCCGTGAGCCCGCTTCTTGCATTTCAGTTTGAGGTTCCTTCGTGATCCCTGGTCCCTCGACTGGTGGGTCCCTGAGAAGGCAACTCTGATTTTCCTTGGGCTTCCCTGGTTGCTCCAGATGTGCCCTGACTCCCCGCCACATGGTGAGTCCCTCAGACCTTGCTGGACAGCATGTAAGCATCTTTCTCCTTTCTGCGTGGGTTGCACCAACATTGCAGCACTCAACATCTTTTGTGGGACAGCTAGAATCCAGCTCCTGGTTGTCCTCGACGCCACCTGGCTGACGAGTCAAGCTTCACCTTCTTCACCTGAAATCACCCGACTGCAGTGGGCATTCGCCTATCGTGCTCTTGGTCACTGTCTAGTGACCCAGACTCTGCCCCCTCTGCTTTCAGGTTCTTCTCGACTTTGATCCAGGCTTGGATCTCTTCGGACACTTCGCATCTTCCCGGCAGCAGCACTTCTTCGCCAGCTCCCATTGAAATCGACGAAGTGACCAGACACCATTTGACATCTATGCACCCGGCTTCCCTAGGTGAGGTAACTCGAGTACTCCGGTGCTCCCGTGGGTGTTGACCCCATGTGAGAAGTTGGCCTGATATATGCTGTCCACTAGTTATAGTGGGAACCCTGTATCAGTCCAAACAACCCCATATGGTGATAGGTTAAAGACAACCTTTATTCAAAGCTATCCTAGTGGTAGCTATGGAGAGCAGCCTTCAGGCTAAGTCTTGAAGGAATGTGAAGCAGCTTGATTTACCGCTCTGTAATCTCTTGACTGATCAAATGAAAGGACAACCACACCAGATATATATTTAAATATATGTATTTAAGATAACACACACCCCTCTAGTCTGTTTTTGAGGCTGGAGTTCAAAGTACTTAAGTTACAAGTCAGTACTCAACAGTTAATGCACAAATACACGTTTGGGCCCTAGGGGTGTACCAAACCATATACCAATAAAGTGGTATAAGAACCACGACTGAACTAGACACAAGGCCTAGAGACTGTAGAAGTGTTTGGACCACAAGGAAACATCCAAGGTAGTGACACAGGGGACCCACGGGGGACGCGTGCAGTGTTAGAACACAGCCGCGAATCACCGTTAACTTCTATGGAGAAAGTCGCAGTTGGAAATTAGGAGTTAAGGACACTTAGAGGATGACTACAAGCAAACCCTTCTGGACTTAGAGGTGTCTAGGGCCAACACCCACTGTAGCACCTGAGTACTCGAGTACCACAACAAAGGCCTCCCTCTCAATGGCTGACCAACGTTTCTCTCTAGGGGTCAGCCTTCTGCTTATGAAAGCTACTGGCTGATACTGACCTTCATCATTCAATTGTGACAGTACAGCCCCTACCCCCAATTCAGATGCATCTGTTTGGAAAATGAACTTCTTGGAGTAATCAGGACTCTGTAGAATGGGAATGTCAATTCCCACCCTATCAAAGGGAGCCCCCACCACAGGTAGTGGTATCAGGGGGGCCTTTGTGGTTCCAACTGCCTTGCCAGGCTTGACAGGTCACACAGAAGCAACAAAACTCCTTAGTGTCTTCAGACATGTGGGGCCAGTGAAAGTGAGGGACAATTTTGGAAGCCCCTAAACTTCAGAGGTATAACCAACCTCCTGGAAGCATCAGGCTTGGGGTCTCTACACTCTGAATAAAGGAGAACCATCATCCCAATAGGTTTTATGGGTGCCACTAGCATTCCCAGCAGCCTCATCAGCAGCTTGCTTTCTGAGGGGTTCAAGAGAGGGGCATGTTTTCTGTTCCTGGCTCAGTTCAGCACTGGAAGGGACCCCTGTCCCTAGAACTGAACCTGGTCAGGTTCAAGCTCCTCTAGGACAGTTCCTTCTTCAGGTTCAAGATCATCTCCCTCAGGAGACTGATCTGTATTCTGAGTCGGGGGGAGGCACTGCCTTAAGTCTACTGCTCCTCCTCTTGGGAGGCACCTGGTCCATTCTTCCAGAATCCAGGACCTGTCCAGTGTTTGACATTTTGGCCTGCGACCTAGTCACAGCAAAGACATGAGCAGGGATCCCTAGCATTTCTGCATGTGTCCTTAGCTCCATTTCAGCCCAAGCTGAAGTTTCCAGATCCTTGCCAAGCAAGCATTCGACTGGTGGGTCTGCACTCCACACAACCTTCTTAAGGCCATTTACACCCCCCACCAGGAGAAGTTAACAGCTGCCATAGAATGGTCTGTTCAGACATTGCTAGCATTGGTCACTTGGTACATTTCACCAAGTATAATTTACCCAGGATCTTTTGTCACCATTGTGACACTTGCTCCTGTGTCCCTGAATCCCAAAGCCTCTTTTTCATTAATTAAAGGCTGCTGTCTGTATTTGCCCAAGTTACTGGGACTCACAAAGGGGGAAATACCCATGCCCCCATCACAGATCAGGACAGCTTAAGTTGGAACTCTGACTAGGCCAGAGTCCATCTCAGAACCCAGAGTTAACCCTACAACACCCTTATTCTGAATATTGCCACCACCAATTGTAGCTGCACTAGGGGGAACAGTTTCCTTAGGGGCAATGGTGGCTGGAGTTGAGTCTTTAGAATTGGTGCAATCACTAGTCTAGTGAGTTTTCTGCTTACAGATCTTACACCAGGGTTTCTTTTGGACTTTCCCTCTATTAGATTGGGATTCACCCACTAGAGAAGATTTGTGGGGACCTTTTGAAGACTTCTGGTCTTTACCCTTCTCCCCACCCTTGTCAGAGTTCTTAGAATCTTGCTTCTTCTGGTCACCACCTTGGTTCTAAACCTTCTGCTTCACCCTGGTTCTGACCCATTTGTCTGCCTTCTTTCCCAATTCTTGTGGAGAGGTCAGATCAGAGTCCACCACGTACTGATACAACAGCTGATTTTGACAATTACTAAGGATCTGCTCCCTCATAATCAAATTGTACAATCCTTGAAAGTCATGCACTTTGCTGCCAAGTAACCAACCCTCCAGAGCCTTAGTAGAACAAACTACAAAGTCCACCCAGTCTTGATTTTGTGCCTTTTGGGTATCGCTGAACTTTAACCTATATTGTTCAGTGGTTAGGCCAAAACCTTCAATCAATGCACTTTTCAGACTGGGATAATTATCAGCATCCTCCTTTCTAACAGTGAGGAGCTTATCTCTACCTGTGTCTGCAAAGGAGAGCCATAAGATTGCTGCCCACTGCCCCTGGGGGACCCTTTGAACTTTACAGGCCCTTTCTAGTGCAGTAATCCATTTGTGGATGTCATCCCCACTCTGGTAGGGAGGGACAATCTTATTTAGGTTTCTATGGTCATGAAACCTTTCCCTGTCACTAGGGAAGTTGTTGCCACCATGGGACTCTAGTCACATCTTTTTCGTAGCTCTCCGGAGCTCTAGGGATTCCCTGTCTAATGCCAGCTGCTGCTTTCTGATTTTAAGCTGAGCTTCCTCATACTGCAGCAGTCTCTCTCTCCTTTCCTGGGAGGTTTCCCTCCTTGAGCAGAGATAGAGGTCCCTATAGATGAACCAGAATGGTTAGACTCAACTGAGGGAGATCTGGACCTTCTAGTTCCACGACCAACTCTTCCAGAAGGGACAAAGAGCTGGCCATTGTGGCCGTCCCCCTCATCTTCCAGGGATGCTGGATTATCCAGGTCAAGATCATTGTCATTTTCCTGGCCAGCATTAGAGATCAGGTCATAGGGAGTTTCACCCCTAGGCCCTTCCTCACCTGCTGCCCTACCCACTCTGCCTACCCCTTCAGACCCAATAGGTCTTCTGAGATCATCCAGTCTGAGTACCTCTATGAGATGTTGGGTGGTTGGACTTTTGCCTGTCTTCAGTCTCCGAGTACTGCATAATGCTCTCAATTCCAAGAATGGGAGGTTATCATACTTGGAGGGAAGAAGTCCATTGACTACTGGCAGGAACCCACTGGTTGCTGTCCTTGAAGACATTGCTAGTGAGGTGTGGTGTATAGTACTACCTACTCTAGTGTGGCCTACTAAACTCTCTTGAGTTGTAGAAAGGGTGTGCTAAGCCCTTAAAACACAACTCTGAGTTCAGTAGAACTTATTGTATTTTAAAGTTTGTATTATATATACCTTGGGTACCTTTAGTGGTTTTCAGTTAGTCACTCAATTGACATTATCTGGTAAAACAATAGTAAGCTGGAATCCCACACGCTTCACACCAATGTGAGAAGTTGGCCTGGTATATGCTGTCCACTAATTATAGTGGGCACCTTGTACCAGTCCAAACAACCCCTTATCAACGATAGGTAAAAGACAATCTCTATTGAAAGCTATCCTAGTGGTAGCTATGGAGAGCAGCCTTCAGGCTAAGTCTTGAAGGAATGTAAAGCAGCTTATTTTACCAGTCTATAATCTCTTGAATAGCTAAATGAAAGACAACCACACAAGGTATATATATATAAAATATATGTATTTATTTCTAAATACACCCTACTAGTCTCTTTATGAGGCTAGAGGTCTAAACGCATAAGTTACACTTCAAATATTACAGTGGAATAGCACAAATACACGTTAGGCCCTACGGGCGAGCAAAACCATACACTAAAATAGTGGTATAAGAACCATGACTTAACTAGGCACAAGGCCTAGAGCCTGTAGAATCGCTGGGACCCCAAGGAACCACCCAAGGTAGGCACCCAGGGGACCCACGGGGGCCATGTGCAGTGTGAGAACACAGCCGCAGCTCCCGTTAGCTTCTATGTGGAAAGTCGCGGTTAGATTTTCAAAGATTAGGGACACTCAGAAATTAACTAGGACCAAACCCTTTTGGACTTAGGAAGTTCTAGGGTCAACACCAACGGGAGCACCGGAGTACTCAAGTTACCTCACCCAGGGAAGCCGGGTGCATAGGTGTCAAATGGTGTCGGGTCGTCATTTTCAATGGGAGCTGGCAAAGAAGTGCTGCTATTGGGAAGATGCAAAGTGTCCGAATAGATCCAAGCCTGGATTGAAGATGAGAAGAACCTGAAAGCAGATGGGACAGAGTCTGGGTCACTAGCCAGTGACCAGGGGCACGATAGGCGAATGCCTACCGATGTCAGGTGATTTCAGGTGAAGAAGGTGAAGCTTGACTCTTCAGCCACGAGGACCAGGAGGTGTCTAGGACAACCAGGAGCTGGATTCAAGCTGTCCCATAAAGGATGTTGAGTACTGCAGTGTTGGTGCCCGGATTGCACACAACAAGCCTTGGCAACAGCAACCCACGCAGAAAGAAAAAAGATGCTTCGGTGCAGACCAGCAAGGTCTGAGGGACTCACCATGTGGTGGGGAGTCAGGGCAAATCTGGAGCTACCAGGGAAGCCCAAAGAACATCAGAGTTGCCTTCACAGGGACCCACCAGTCAACGGACCATGGATCGCGAAGGAGCCTCATGCGGAAATGTAAGAAGCGGGCTCACGGAACACTCGTGGAGTGTAGGCCTCAAATCTTCAGGGCAGATGGTGGTCAGAGAGTGGGCTACAAGTATCCTAAATCACGACTTCAAGAGATGTCGGGAAGTCAATGCACTTGCAAATGTGAATGGTGACCAGGAGTTCCGGTTCCACATTACTCACGAGGGCTGTGGGTCTCAGCTTTGCTGGGGACTCGGGTCGGCCTCTGTGAAGTCTGGAAATCCTCTTCCT
This sequence comes from Triturus cristatus, assembly GCF_964204655.1. NCBI lineage: Eukaryota > Metazoa > Chordata > Amphibia > Caudata > Salamandridae > Triturus > Triturus cristatus. The sequence goes on from NC_140591.1 coordinate 1,492,718,127, forward strand.
GGGCTACAGATACTTTGGAGTCCATCAGGAGCTTCAGAGATGCAGACCGGCAAAATGCTTTGTTGGTACCCGCCAAGCAGAGGAGTCACTCATTGACCCAAAGGGAGATTTATTCAGTCCTCTAGTCGTGAATAGTGCATCGAAGTTCCAGGACTCAGTTGCAGAGTTTTGTCCAGGAATATCTAAATTCCTGTTGCCAGGGGTTCCTTACTTATACCTAATAAAGGGGTTGGACTATCTTTGGGGACCCACAAATGGGAGGGTTTGGAAAGAGGGGTGGCTACACCCATTTCCTTTGTCCAGTTTCATGCCAGAGTACACATCAGCCTGTCTGGGAAGTGGTTACACCTCCCTGTGACAGGAAACCTATTGTCCAGGCCTCCTCTGCCGCAGTTTTGGCCAACAGCAGAAGGCCAGACCCGTGTCTGTGGCTGCAGCATCCATTTTGTGATGCCAGGGCTCTTTTAAGTTGGTCCCGGGTATACCGGTGCTGTCATGTCTCTCCCTTTAGAAGGGTGCGATCATACTCCCACACCAGTTGCTGGTGTGGGGGTATGATTCCAAGGTGTTTGGCACCAAACACAACATGTTTCCGTGCAGCCAGTCCAAAGTTAGCATTTACCATTTGGTTATAATTAGGCTGTGGGGTTTTAGGTTTAAACCTATAATAACTGATAAAACCCCACTGAAAGAGAAATAGCCCTCACTAGTGAAAACATATAAACACTGAAAAAACACCTGCACAACCACAAACTAAATGCCATTCAAAGAAAAGAAGAAAGAGAATGAAAGAGTCATTTTTTTTCTTCCTGAAGGGGCAATACAATGTAACTTTGCTACACAAGCTAGCAGTAAGTACAACTGGGCTAACATTGTTCTGCTTGAGTTTTGTTGTTTAGAGATGCCACTAAAATATTGTTTCTTCTTCCTTTTGCTTTTTTCAGTTTTGTGATCTTTGGTCTGAAGATGCAGGGTTTAGAAGCATGTTTTAGGTCTTGTTTAATTATTTTATAAACTGTAGAGAATCAGGAAATATCAAAATCATATTTGATATTTTAGCTGCGTTTGATTTTTCACTGATAGGTAAAATGGCTGGTTTCATTAAAATCTTTCCTAATATGTGGCATCACATTTACCCACAGAGAATGGGTAAAAACCCTTACTACATCAGCTCACAGTTTCTAGTAGGTCAGTATTGATAGTAGGTAAATTGCCAACACCTCAGGCTTTAAACATTCAATGCAAGGTATAGTGACAAGTATATGCATAAAGAGCGCTATCACCAAGCATCTGGGATAGTGGTGAAAACATGACACCAGACTTTTGGAAGAAATGGAATGCAGTTTCACTTGGAATGCTCTGCAAAAAAGGTTATTTCCAAGTTCAACAAAGATTGGAGTGATATTGTTTGTATTTGCTGTGATTCAGCTACGTATATGAAAACAATGTGTGATGGCCTGTCAAAATTGATACCCGAGCTGAAGTGATTCCTTGTAGGAGATCCTTGTCACTTGTTAGATGGTGTGCTGAAAGCATCTTTACAATCTTCAGAGTATATGAGGGATGCTATTGACTTTTTAGTCCATTCTAGTGCACTGTTTTCTTATGCACTGGAACTAAAACGCAAATATTTATAATTTTGTGCTTTGTGTGGCATCAAAGAAAGAATCATCCCAACTGTGACCCTTAGCTGATGGTTCTCTGTCCAAGGGGCTATGAATGCTATATTATCCATGTGGCAACCATTTACAGACTTTTTGCTGAGTGATGATGCCAAAGGCAAGAAATGTGAGGATCTTTGGTCGCATATTGATAGTGATGTGAAAAAAAGTGCACTCTACTGCATTATTAGATTTTTACAGGAAAACATAACTGCTGTAGCAGACATAATAAAAAACTGGAATCTGAAAAAACCCTTGTCTGCCAAGTGTTCAGCATAATTGGTGTAGATGTGAAACAGCTCCTTGAGAGTAGGCTGGGCGACACCTTTAATGACTTTGGCACTGCAACATGTTCCATGTTAGAGTGCTTGCCACTTGGTAAGCAAAGCAATGTTGAAGAGCAATTCAGGAACGTTTATTTTACAATGTATGAGAAATGGCTTGCAATGATGCATAGAAATGTCCCTTCACCACCAATGGCATTTGAAGTCAATGAAAACTCACTGTGGTACTCTGTACTAGTTCTAGATCCCTTCAGTAAAGGGGAATTTCCTCCGTAGTTTCAAAAGTGCTGCTTTATTTTTGACTGCTTCAATAACTCTTAGGGCATAAGCGCCCAGCTCAATGCAAATGTTGCAGAACCTGCCCTGAGAATCGCAATCTTCAAGTGCACCAGTATTGGAATGGAAAGCTATCTCAGTGGCCAGAGTTAACAAATTGTGTACTGGCTGTTTTGGCGTTGCCCTTCTCAAGTTCCAATGTTGAGAGGGCCTTTTCACAGAAGTTTATGTGGGAAGGAAAGATCGAGCGCACATGACCAGAGACTCACTGAAGAAGTATTGTATGGTGTACTACAATAAGTTTAATTTGCAAAAATCCATTTGGACCTCATATACACTACATGTACACTGTCTATATATCATGTTCTATCAGTGCAAAAAGCAAGCAATAATAAAAGCAAAACGTTCCATAAACACCAGAAAAACACTTTTTCTGTTGTTTTTAGTAGCTCACAAATATGTAACCACTGATAGCAACTGTTTTTTAAGGTATTGATATCACTTGAAAACACTGAAAAAACCCCACCAGAATTTACCAAAAATAGAAACTGAAAACAGGAAAGCCTAGTTATAATATACTTAAGGGTATGTGGTCAGGCTGCACCACTGACAACCCCGAAAGATAGATTCTGAAGGCTGCAGAGGGGCTCTGCTCATGCCTGGGCACCCTTTCACATATAACCTAGGCCTGGGCGGTAAATTCCATTCCGCTCGCAGAATTTGCGGAATTTGGGTAATTTCGCGTACCGCGGAGAATGCGGAATTGCCCAAAATTCTGCGCTCTGCGGCTTTGCGGAATATTTTGTTTGTTCGCATTCTCACAAAGCGTGTTCACAAGATATTTCCCGCCGAGCACGCAAACAGCGATCACGAATAGGAAAAAAGCACCGTGAACAAGCATTACACGCGTTCGCGGAATTTCTGCGTGTTCGCGGAGATTTTTTACCGTTTTGCGGAGCTTTGCGTAGCGCGACTACTCAAATTCTGCCCACCCCTAAAATAACCAAGCACCCTGCCTTCAGGATTGATAAGGCCTGCCATAGGGGTGACTGATAGTTTTCTATGTGCAGTGATAGTTGAGGTATAGTGAACTTTTACCTCAGTAAGGGGTGCACGCACCACCTTACCCAGGCTTCAGTAGCAGACCTGTGGTGTCATTTTGGAGGGCTTCCCAGGGGTGGCATATGATATGCTTCAGCTCTTGGTAGGCCTCTGGGGTACCTATGCCCTGGGTACATAGTATACCATATAATAGGGACTCACAAGGGTACCCAAGAATACAATCTGGAGTGTACCTAAAATACATGGGATCAATTTAGAGAGGAAGCAGCTAGGCTGGGGTCCTGAATAGCACGGCCCCAGCCAGACTAAAGTAAAAAAAACAGTGTTAAGGCAGCAAAAAGTGGGGGTAACCATAAGAGGCAGATCCTACTCTCCTACAAAGAGGTGCAGAAAAAAGCAAGAGTCGTGCAGAAAGAGGCAATTGAGGTGCAGAAAGAGGCAAGAGAACTGCAGAAGGAGGCAATGGAGGTGCAGAAAGAGGCGTGAGGTGCAGAAACAGGCAAAAAGGGTACATAAATAGGCAAAAGAAGTGCCGAAAGAAGCAAAACTTATACAGAAGGAGGCAAGAGAACTGCAGAAACATGCAAGAGAGTTTCAGACACAGGCAAAGGAGGTGCAGATACAAGCAAAAGCAGTGCAGACAGAACCAACAGAGGTGAAGAACTAGGCAAGAGGAGTGCAGAAATCTGCAAGAGATGTGCAGAAAGAAGCAAGAGCAGTGCAGAAAAGAATATCAGAGGTGAAGAAGGAGGCAAGAGAGATGCAGAAAGAGGCAACAGAAGTGCAGAAAGAAATGATAGATGTGCACAAAGAGGCAAGAGAACTGCAGAAAGAGGAAAGAGGGGTGCAGAAAGAGGCAAACGAGGTGCAGAAAGATTGAAGAAGGGAGCAGAAAGAGGAAAGAGAAGTGGAGAAAGAAGCAAAAGAGGTGCAGAAAGAGGCAATAGAAGTGCTAAAAGGGGCAAGAGAAGTGCTAAAAGAGGCAACAGAGGTACATAAATAGGTAGGAGGCAACAGGGGTGCAGAAAGAAGAAAGTGAGGTGCAGAAAATGAGGAAAAAGACAAGAGAAGTGCAGAAAGAGGCAAGAGAAGTGCTGAAAGAAGCAACAGAGGTGTAGGAGAGTAGGATCTGCTTCACATGGGTACCCCCACTTTTTGTTGGTGTTTCACTCTTTTTCAAACTTAGTCTGGCTGTGGCCCTGCTAATCAGGACCCCAGCCTAACTGCTTCCTCTCTAAAATGGTTTCCATGTTCATTAGGTACATTTCTAAATAGATTCTGGAGTGCCTTATAAGCCCCTAGTATATGGTATACTATGTACCTAGGGCATAGGTACCTCAGAGTCCTACCAGGGACTGAAGCATGTATTATGCCACCCATGGGAAGCACTCCAAAATGACACCACAGGTCTGCTACTGCAACCTGGGTAAGGTGGTGCCTGCACCCCTTACTATGTTATAGAGAAGTGGAGAAGTGTGGCTCAATGTTTAGAGTGGCAGACCTCGATGCAGAGCACTGGTCCGGGACCAGGGTTCGATTCCCGACGCGGCAGGGTCTCGGGCTATAAATTCCTCGGACCTGATATTCTCGCATCAGTGCCTATTCTAATCATGGGTCCCACGCTGCAACTCTGGGCAATAGCTTGCTTAGTCTCCACAACGGCCCCAACAGCGCTGGGATGCCTGGCTTCACCATGGGGGTGCCCAGGAGTGGACACTTCACACGGATAGCCAGGAAGGGTTCCTACAGCGGTATGAGTACAGCGCGGAGATACCCCCAGGGGTGATTCGGCGCTATATAAGCACATACACATTTACATTTACATTTATAGTCTACCTATATCACTACCATTGCACACACATAGAAAGCCTATAAGTCACTCCTATGGCACTACTATGGCAGGCCTTAACAATCCTGAAGGCAGAGTGATTGGTTTTTATGTGAGAGGGTGCCCCTGCATGAGCAGAGCTCCTCTGCAGCATTCGGAGTACCTCCTCTGATGCTGTTTGTGGTGCAGCCTGACCATATACTCTTAAGTGCATTATAACCTTGCGGTAAATGCTAACTTTGGACTGGCTGCACGGAAACAGGTTGTGTTTGGTGTCAAATGCTTTGGAATACTAACCCCATGCCAGTTCTGGCAGCGGGGGTAGCATTCCACCCTACTAGAGTGAGAGACATGTTTGCACTGGTCTACCCGGTAAAGACTTTCTAAAGCCCGGGCATCACAAAATGGATGCCACTGCCACAGACACGGGTCTGGCCTCCTGCTGCTGACCGAAACTCCGGCAGGGGACGCCTGGACAATAGGTTTCCTGTCCCAGGGAGGTGTAGCCACCTCCCCAGACAGGCAGATGTGTATTGGGACTGGGCAGGTGCACTCTCTGGTGCTTTGAAGTCCTGCACTGGGGTCACACTTGGTTTCCCTGTGCATAGTCCAGTTCAAACCGGTTGCAGGGGCTACCTGCCCATGCTCTGGTGCGAAACTGGACAAAGGAAATGGGTGTAACCACCCCTCTTTCCAAACCCTCCCATAGGTGGGTCCCCAGAGTATGTCCAACCCCCTAACTTTGTATAAGTATGGGAACCCAGTCCTTGAGACTTTAGATTAGCCTGGACGAAACTCTGCAACATATATCCTGGACCTTCGACATTCTGTTTCAACTAGAAGACTGAAGAAATCTCCCTTGGGGTTAAGGAGTGACTCCCCTGCTTGGCAGGCACCAAAGAAGCAACTGTCGGTCTGCAACTCTGAAACTCCCGCCGGACGTCGAAGTATTTGTATCACCAGAGATGGATTTCCAGACTTTCCCGAGGATACCCCCCGAGGAGGCCAGTGGCTATCGTGGGTGACGTGGAACCATGAACATTTGCTGATTCATCATCTTCATGGTCTTCCTCGAAGTTGTTCTTTGGGCTCCGAGTAGCCCCAGCCTTGAGCACCTCCTGCACCGAAGATCTCTGGCCCCCACTCCACGAGTGACCCGTGGGCCAGTTTCAAGTGCGACCGCTCGAGGCTCCTTCGCGATCGCTAGCCCATTGGCTAGTGGGTCCCCACGAAGGCAACACCTCTTCTGATTGGGCTTTCCTGGTTGCCTCAACTTACCCTTGCTGGGTGAGTCCCACAGACCTTGCTGGTCTGCACCAAAGCCCTTTCTCTGTTTCCAAGTGACATGCCGTTGCCAAGACTTGTTGGGTCCAATCTGGCCGCCGACACTGCAGCACTCCACAGACTTCATGGCACAGCTCGAATCCAGCTCCTGATTCTCATCGACACCTCCTGGAACCAGAGGCTGAGGAGTCAAGACACCTGTCAACTCACCTGAAGCACCCGACGTCTGGGGGCATTGGACTATCGTGCCCCTGGTCACTGGTAAGTGACCCAGACTCTGTCCCCTCATCTTTCAGGTTCCTTCCATCCTTGATCCAGGCTTGGATCTCTTCGGACACTTCTCCTCTCCATGGCAGCAGCACTTCTTTGCCAGCTTCCATTGAAAATAGCGACGCGACCTGACACCTATGCACCCGGCTTCCCTGGGTGAGGTAACTTGAGTACTCCGGTGCTCCTATGGGTGTTGGCCCTGGACATTTCTAAGTCCAAAAGGGTTTGCTCATAGTCATCCTCTAAGTGTCCTTAAACTCTTAATTTCCAACCGCGACTTTCCCCATATAAGTTAACGGCGATTCACGGCTGTGTTCTCACACTGCACGCTTCCCCCGTGGGTCCCCTGTGTCACTACCTTGGGTGGTTCCTTGTGGTTCAAGCACTTCTACAGGCTTTAGGCCTTGTGTCTCGTTCAGTCATGGTTCTTATACCACTTTATTGGTATATGGTTTGGGCCCAAACGTGTATTTGTGCTTTTACTGTTGAATACTGACTTGTAACTTAAGTACTTCGAACTCCAGCCTCATAAAGAGACTAGAAGGGTGTGTTTTATCTTAAATACATATATTTTAAATATATACCTGGTGTGGTTGTCCTTTCATTTGGTCATTTAAGAGATTATAGACAGGTAAAACAAGCTGCTTTACATTCCTTCAAGACTTAGCATGAAGGCTGCTCTCCATAGCTACCAATAGGATAGCTTTCAATCAAGGTTGTCTTTAACCTATCACCATAAGGGGTTGTTTGGACTGATACAAGGTGCCCACTATAACTAGTGGACAGCATATATCAGGCCACCTTCTCACACCATTTGTCTGCCTTCTTTCCCAATTCTTGGGGAGAGGTCAAGTCAGATGAGTTGATGGGTGTCTTGACTCTTCAGCCACGAGGTCCAGGAGGTGTCGACAAAGTCCACGAGCTGGATTAAATCTGTACCACAAAGTTTGTTGGCGACCAGATTGGACCCAACAAGCCTTGGCAACGGCAATTCACAGGAATTCAGAGAAAGGACTGCGGTGGACCGGCAAGGGTAAGTCAGGGCACATCACGAGTTGCCTTCGTGGGGACCTGCTAGCCAATGGGCTAGTGATCGTGAATTAGCCTCAAGCGGTCACACTGAAGTTAGCCCATGGGTCACTCATGAAGTGGAGACCAACAATCTTCAAAGCAGGAGGTGCTCAAGGCTGGGGCTACTCAGAGCCCAAAGCACAACTTCAAGGAGGACCAGAAAGATAGTGTTGCCGCAAAAGTTCACGGTGTCCAGGGGTCACGGTTCCACATCATCCACGATAGTCACAGGCCTCATCTTTGCTGTGGAATCAGGGTAGCCTCAGGGAAGTCTGGAAATCCACCTCTGTTGATGCAAAGACTTCGGCGTCCGGCAGGAGCTTCAGCGATACAGACCGGTCAGTTGCTTCTTTGGTGCCTTCCAAGCAGGGGAGTCACTCCTTGACCCCAAGGGAGATTTCTTAAGTCTTCTAGTCAGGATAGAACATCAAAGGTCCAGGATATATGTAGCAGAGTTCCATCCAGGGTAATCTAAAGTCCTAGGGACTGGATTCCTATACTTATAGTAAGTTTAGGGTATGGACTAACTCTAAGGCCACACCTATGGGTGGGCTTGGAAAGAGTGGTGGTGACACCCATTTCCTTTGTCCAGTTTCACACCAGAGCAGGGGCAGGTAGCCCCTGCAACTGGTTTGAACTGGGCTATGCACAGGGGCAGCAAACGTGCCCCTAATGGAGGACTTCAAAGCACCAGAGAGTGCTCCCGCCCAGCACCAATACACATCTGCCTCTCTGGGGAAGTGGTCACACCTCCCTTCGACAGGAAACCTATTGTCCAGGCCTCCCCTGCCGGAGTTTCGGTCAGCAGCAGGAGGCCAGACCCGTGTCTGTGGCAGAGGCATTCATTTTGTGATGCCAGGGCTCAGGAAAGTCCTACCGGGTTTAGCTAGTGTGAACATGTCTCTCCCTCTAGAAGAGTTGACTGCTACCCCCTGCCAGAACTGGCAGGAGGGGGTAGTATTCCAAAGCGTTTGACACCAAACACGACATATTTTGATGCAGCCATTCCAAAGTTAGCATTTACCGCGAGGTTATAATGCACTTAAGAGTATATGGTATGGCTGGATCACAGAACAGCCATAAGGAAGGATTTCCGAAAGCTGCAGAGGGGCTCAGCTCATGCTTGGGCACCCTCTCACAAAAAACCAAGCACTCTGGCTTCAGGATTGTTAAGGCCTGCCATAGGAGTGGCTTATAGGTTTATGTGTGTATGTATATATATGTGGGTTTAGGTAACCTATACCACTGTAAGGGGTGCAAGCACACCCTTACCCAGGCTGCAGTAGCAGACCTGTGGTGCCATTTTGGAGTGCTTCCCAGGGGTGGCATAATATATGCTGCAGCCCCTGGTAGGCCTCTGAGGTACCTATTCCCTAGGTACATAGTATACCATATACTAGGGGCTTATATGGCACTCCAGCATCCAATTAGATATGTACCTAATGTACATGCAAACCATTTTAGAGAGGAAGCAGCTAGGCTGGGGTCCTGATTAGCAGGGCCACAGCCAGACTAAGGTAAAAAAAACAGTGAAACACAAGTAAAAAGTGGGGGTACACATGTGAAGCAGATCCTACTGTCCTACAAATGGGTCAAAACCAGGGTGAGGCAGAAGGTACAGAACCAAGGTGGTGACCCAAAGAAGCAAGATTCTAAGAACTCTGACAAGGGTGGGAAGAATGGTAAAGACCAGAAGTCTTCACAAGGGCCCCAAAAATCTTCTTCAGGTGGGGATTCACAGTCTATCAAAGGGAAAGGCCAAAAGAAACCATGGTGCAAAGTCTGTAAGCAAAACACACAGGACCAGTGATTGCACCAGGTCCAAAGAGACTACTCCAGCCCCCACCAATACCCCTAAGGCACCTGCTCCCCCTAATAAAGTTACAATTGGTGGTGGGAGTACACAAACCAAGGGTTTAGTAGGGTTGACCCTGGGTACTGAGTTTGGCTCTGGCCTAGTTAGAGAAACCACTCAGGCTGTTCTTGTCTGTGATGGGGGCATGGATATGACCCCCTCTGTGAGTCCCAGTAACTTGGGCAAGTACAGGCAACAGCCTTTAATCAATGGAGTACAGGCTTTGGCATTCAGGGACACAGGAGAAAGTGTCACTATGGTGACAAAAGATCTTGTGGATCCTGGGCAGATCATACTTGGTGAAATGTTCCAAGTAACCAATGCTAGCAATGTCAGAACAGACCATTCTGTGGCAGTTGTTAACTTCTCCTGGGGAGGGGTAACTGGCCTTAAGAAGGTTGTGGTGAGTGCAGACCTTCCAGTTGAATGCTTGCTTGGCAATGATCTAGAGACTTCAGCTTGGGCAGAAGTAGAGCTCAGGACTCATCCAGAAATGCTGGACATCCCTGCAAATGTGTTTGCTGTGACCAGGTCACAGGCCAAAATGTCTGAAACTGACCAGGCCTTGGATTCTGGAATAATGGACCAAGTGCCATCCAAGCGGAGGAGCCGAAGGTTTAAGGCAGAGCCTTCCCCCCTGACTCAGAAGGAGGATCAGTCTCTTGAGGGAGATGATCACAGTCCTGAATAAGGAACTGACCCAGAGGAGCTTGAGCCTGATCAGGTTGAGTTCTTGGGGACAGGGGGCCCTTCCAGGGCAGATCTAAGCCAGGAGCAGCAGAGCTGCCCCTCTCTTGACCCCCTCAGACAGCAAGCTGCTGCTGAGGCTGCTGGGAGTTCTAGTGGTACCCATAAGGTGTATTGGGATGATGGACTTCTTTACTCAGAGTGTAGAGACCCCAAGCCTGGTGTCACCAGGAGTTTGGTTCTAATTCTGAAGTTTAGGGTCTTCCTATTGACCCAAGCCCAAGACATCCCTTTAGCAGGTCACCTGGGCCACAACAAGACTTGGGATTAACTTGTCCCTCACTTTCACTGGCGCCACTTGTCTGAAGACACAAAGGAGTTTTGTCGCTCCTGTGTAACCTTCCAAGCCAGTGGCAAAGCAGGTGGCACTACAAAGGCCCCCCTGATATCACTACCTGTGATGGGGGTGCCCTTTGAAAGGGTAGGGATTGACATTGTTGGTCCCATGGATCCCCAAACAGCCTCTGGGCACAGATTTATCCTGGTGGTAGTGGATCATGCTACCAGGTACCCAGAAGCTATTCCCCTTAGGACCACTACAGCACCTGTGGTGGCAAGGGTCCTGTTGGGAGGTTTCTCAAGTGTGGGTTTTCCTAAGGAGGTGGTATCAGACAGAGGCACCGACTTCATGTCTGGTTACTTAAGGGCAATATGGAAGGAGTGTGGAGTGACTTAAAGGCCACCACACCCTCTCACCCACAATGCAATGGTTTGGTTGAAAGGTTCAACAAAACCTTAAAGGGCATGATTAAAGGGCTCCCAGAAAAGCTTAGGCGAAGATGGGACATTCTCTTGCCCTGCCATTTGTTTGCAAACAGGGAGGTGCCACAAAAGGGGGTTGGCTATAGCCCCTATGAACTTTTGTTTGGTCACCCTGTCAGGTGTCCATTGTGTTTAGTGAAGGAAGGATGTAAGTTACCTCTCAAGCCCCCAAAGGAAGACATAGTGGACTATGTACTTGATCTCCGCTCCAGGATGGCTGAGTACAAAAAAAGGCAACTAAAAACCTTGAGGCTAGCCAGGAACTGCAAAAAGCCTGGCATGACCAAAAGGCTGTACTGACTGTTTATCAGCCAGGACTGAAAGTGTGGGTGTTGGAGGTGGTGGCCCCAGCAGCTCTCCAAGACAAATGGAGTGGGCTCCACCCTATTGTTGAACAGAAGGGAGAGGTTACTTACTTAGTAGACCTAGGAACTCCAAGGAGTCCCCACAGGATTCTCCATGTCAACAGGTAAAAGCCATATGTAGACAGGGCATGCTCATTGCTACTCATGAGGGACAGGAGGAAGAGAGTGACCCACTCCCTAACCTCCTCTCACAGAACCCTGATTATGGGTCAGTTGATGGGGTGGCCTTGGCAGGCAGCCTAACTGTCCAGCAGCAAACTGATTGCAGACAAGTGTTCAATCAGTTCAGAAACATGTTTTCTCTGACTCCAAGTCAGACTACCTGGTGCACTCATGAAGTGGGCACTGGGGACAGTCTGCCAATTAAAAATAAGATTTATAGGCAACCTGACCATGTCAGGGACTGTATCAGGACAGAAGTCCAGAAAATGTTGGATTTGGGAGTTGTTGATCCCTCAGATAGCCCTTGGGCTAGTCCAGTGGTCCTTTTGCCAAAACCTCACACCAGTGGTGGAAAAAGAGAGATGAGGTTTTGTGTGGACTACAGGGGTCTCAATGCAGTCACTAGGACTGATGCCCATCCAATTCCAAGGGCAGATGAGCTAATACATACTTTGGCCTCAGCCAAGTACCTTAGCACATTTGACTTGACAGCTGGCTACTGGCAGATCAGACTAGCTGATGATGCAAAGCCAAAGACAGCATTTTCAACACCTAGTGGGCACTATCAATTTGTGGTAATGGCCTTTGGTCTGAAAAATGCACCTGACACTTTCCAAAGGTTGGTGAATACAGTGCTCACAGGTCTGGAAGCCTTTAGAGCAGCATATCTAGATGAGATTGCTGCCTTTAGTTCCACCTGGGAGGAACACCTGGTCCACCTAAGGAATGTTTTGGAGGCCCTGCAAAAAGCAGGCCTAACTATCAAGGCTACTAAGTGCCAGATAGGGCAGAGTCAGGTTGTGTACCTGGGCCACCTTGTAGGTGGAGGCCAGGTTCAACCACTGCAGAGCAAAATCCAGACCATCATGGACTGGGTTGCTCCAACTACCCAGACTCAGGTGAGAGCCTTCTTAGGCCTGACTGGGTACTATAGGAGATTTGTCAAGGGGTATGGATCAATAGTGACACCCCTGAATGACTTAACTTCTAAGAAAATGCCCAAAAAGATTCAGTGGACAGCTAGCTGTCAAAAGGCATTTGATGACCTGAAGCAGGCCATGTGCACTGCTCCCATTCTACAGCGCCCTGATTACTCCAAGACGTTCATTGTCCAAACAGATGCATCTGAATTGGGGGTTGGGGCTGTACTGGCACAATTGAATGATGAAGGTCAGGATCAGCCAGTAGCTTTCGTAAGCAGAAGGCTGATCCCTAGAGGGAAACGTTGGTCAGCCATTGAGAGGGAGGCCTTTGCTGTGGTTTGGGCTCGGAAGATGTCGAGCCCATACTTGTTTGGTACTCACTTCCTTGTTCAGATAGACCATAAGCCCCTCTTATGGCTAAAACAAATGAAGGGTGAAAACCCCAAACTGCTTAGGTGGGCCATTTCCCTACAGGGTATGGACTTTACAGTGGAACATAGACCTGGGAGTAACCATTTCCACTTAGAACATGAAGACTCAACTGGTCAATGTTAGTTTAATATCCTTGCATTTGGGGGGGGGGGGGGGTTGTGTAGGAGAGTTGGATCTGCTTCACATGGGTAACCCCACTTTTTGCTGGTGATTCACTGTTTTTCGACCTTAGTCTGGCATTGGCCCTGCTAGGACCACAGCCTAGCTGCTTCCTCTCTAAAATGGTTTCCATGTACTTTAGGTACATTTCTAATTGGATTCTGGAGTGCCTTATAAGCCCCTAGTATATGGTATACTATGTACCTAGGGCATAGGTACCTCAGAGTCCTACCAGGGGCTGAAGCATGTATTATGCCACCCCTGGGAAGAACTCCAAAATGACACCACATGTCTGCTACTGCAGCCTGGGTAAGGTGGTGCCTGCGCCCCTTACTGCGGTATAGGCTACCTATATCACTACGATTGCACACACATATAAAAACTATAAGTCACTCCTATGGCAGGCCTTAACAATCCTGAAGGCAGAGGGCTTGGTTTTTATGTGAGAGGGTGCCCCTGCATGAGCAGATCCCCTCTGCAGTGTTCGGAGTACCTCCTCAGATGCTGTTTGTGGTGGAGCCTGACCATATACTCTGAAGTGCATAATAACCTCGGTAAATGCTAACTTTGGACTGGCTGCACAGAAATATGTCGTGTTTGGAGTCAAACACTTTGGAATACTACCCCCCCCCCCACCAGTTCTGGTAGCGTGGGTAGCATTCCACCCTTCTAGAGGGAGAGACTTGTTCACACTGGTCTACCCGGTAAAGACTTTCTAAAGACCTGGCATCACAAAATGGATGCCACTGCCACAGACACGGGTCTGCCCGCCTGCTGCTGAACAAAACTCTGGCAGGGGAGGCCTGGACAATAGGTTTCCTGTCCCAGGGAGGTGTAACCACCTCCCCAGACAGGCAGATGTGTATTGGGGCTGGGCAGGAGCACTCTCTGGTGCTTTGAAGTCCTGCACTGGGGGCACACTTAGTGTTCATGTGCATAGTCCAGTTCAAACCGGTTGCAGGGGCTACCTGCCCCTGCTCTGGTGTGAAACTGGACAAAGGAAATGGGTGTAACCACCCCTCGTTCCAAACCCCCTAACTTTGTATAATTATGGGAACCCAGTCCTTGAGACTTTAGATTACCCTGGATGAAACTCTGCAACATATATCCTGGACCTTCGACTTTCTATTTCAACTAGAAGACTGAAGAAATCTCCCTTGGGGTCAAGGAGTGACTCCCCTGCTTGGAAGGCACCAAAGAAGCAACTGTCCGGTCTGCAACTCTGATGCTCCCACCAGACGCCGAAGTCTTTGTATCACCAGAGGTAGATTTCTAGACTTCCCCGAGGCTACCCTGAGTGCCCAGCAAAGCTGAGGCCCGTGGTTATCGTGGGTGACGTGAAACCGTGACCCCTGGACATCGTGATCTTAAGCTGATCCATCATGTTCCTGGTCTTCCTTGAAGTTGTGCTTTGGGCTCCAAGTAGCCCCAGCCTTTAGCACGTCCTGCACTGAAGATCTCTGGCCTCCACTTCACGAGTGACCCGTGGGCCAGTTTCAAGTGCAACCGCTCAAGGCTCTATTGCGATCGCTAGCCCATTAGCTAGTGGGTCCCCTCGAAGGCAACTTCTCTTCTGATTGGGCTTTCCTGGTTGCTCTAGACGTGCCTGACTTACCCTTGCTGGGTGAGTCCCACAGTTCTTGCTGGTCTGCACCGAAGTCCTTTCTCTGTTTCCAAGTGACTTGCCGTTGCCAAGGCTTGTTGGGTCCAATCCGGTCGCCGACACCGCAGCACTCAACAGACTTCATGGGACAGCTCGAATCCAGCTCCTAGTTGTCGTTGACACCTCCTGGACCTCTTGGCTGAAGAGTCAAGACACCCGTCAATTCATCTGAAGCACCCCACATCTGTGGGCATTGGACTATTGTGTCCCTGGTTACTGATAAGTGACCCAGACTCTGTCCCCTCTGCTTTCATGTTCCTTCCATCCTCGATCCATGCTTGGATCTCTTCGGACACTTCTCCTCTCCACGGCAGCAGCACTTCTTTGCCAGCTTCCATTGAAAACAGCGACACAACCCTACACCAAAAGACACCTATGCACCCAGCTTCCCTGGGTGAGGTAACTCGAGCACTCCGGTGCTCCCATGGGTGTTGGCCCTAGACACCTCTAAGTCCAAAAGGGTTCGCTTGTAGTCATCCTCTAAGTGTCCTTAAACTCTTAATATCCAACCGCGACTTTCCCCATAGAAGTGAACGGCAATTTGTCGCTGTGTTCTCACTCTGCACGCGTCCCCCGTGGGTCCCCTGTGTCACTACCTTGGGTGGTTCCTTGTGGTCCAAGCACTTCTAAAGGCTCTAGGTCTTGTGTCTAGTACAGTCGTGGTTCTTATACCACTTTATTGGTATATGGTTTGGTTGGTACGCCCCTAGGGCCCAAACGTGTATTTGTGCTTTAACTGTTGAATACTGACTTGTAACTTAAGTACTTTGAACTCCAGCTTCATAAAGAGACTAGAGGGGTGTGTTTTATCTTAAATACATAGATTTTAAATATATACCTGGTATGGTTGTCCTTTCATTTGGTCATTCAAGAGATTATAGACTGGTAAAAGAAACTGCTTTACATTCCTTCAAGACTTAGCGTGAATGCTGCTCTCCATAGCTACCACTAGGATAGCTTTCAATAAAGGTTGTCTTGAACCTATCACCATAAGGGGTTGTTTGGACTGATACAAGGTGCCCACTATAACTCTTGGACAGCATATATCAGGCCAACTTCTCACAAGAGAGGTAGAAACAACCAACAGAAGTGATGAAAGAGACAAGAGAGTTGAAGAAAGAAACAAGAGAGACACAGAAAAAAGCAAGAGTCGTGCAGAAAGATGCACGTGAGGTGCAGAAAGACTCAAGAGATGTGCAGAAAGAGGCAAGTCAGATGCAGAAGCAGACAAGAAGGTTACAGAAAGAGGCAAGAGAAGTTCAGAAAGAAGCAAAAGAGATGCAGAAGGAGGCAAGAGAACTGCAGAAAGATGCAAGAGAGTTGCAGAAACAGGCAAGGGAGGTGCAAAAAGAAGCAAGAGCAGTGCAGAAAGGAACATCAGAGTTGAAGAAGGAGGCAAGAGGGATGCTGAAAGAGGCAACAGAAGTACAGAAAGAAGCAATAGAGGTGCCGAAAGAGGCAAGACAATTGCAGAAAGAGGAAAGAGAGTTGCTCAATGAGGCATGAGAGGTGCAGAAAGAGAGAAGAAGTGTGCAGAATTAGGTAAGAAGGGTGAAGAAAGATACAAAAGCGGTAGAGAAAGAAACAACAGATATGCAGAAAGAGGCAAACGAGGTGCAGTAACAGGGAAGAGAGGTGCAGAAATAGTGAACAGTGGTGCAGATAGAGGCAAGGCAGATACAGAAAGAGTCAAGAAAAGTGCAGAAAGAGGTAAGACTAGTGCTGAAAGAAGCAACAGAGGGAGAGAAAGAGGCAAGAGAAGTGTTGAAAGAGACAAAAGAGTTACAGAAAGAAAGAAGAAAGGTGGAGAAAAGAACAAGAGAATGCAGAAAGAGGCAAATGAGGTGCAGAAAGAGGCAGGAGAAGTGCAAAAAGTGGCAAGAAAGGTGCAGAAAGAAGCAACAAAGCTTCAGAAGGAAACAAGAGAGCTGTAGAAAGAGGTAGGAAAGTTGCAGAGGCAGGCAAAAGAAGTACAGAAAGAAGAAAGAGGGATGCAAAAAGAGGCAAGAGGGGTATAGAAATAGGCAAGAGAGGTGCAGAAAGAGGAAAGTAGGGTACAGAAAAAGGCAAGAGAGGTAAAGAAAGAAGAAGGAGAGGTGCAGAAAGAAGCAAGAGAAGTACTGAAAAAACAACGGATGTGCAGAAAGTGGGTAGAAGGGTACAAAAAGAGGCAAGAGAAATACAGGCAAATAGAACAGAGGTGCAGAAACACCCAAGAGAAGTGCATAAAGAGGCAACAGGGGTGCAGAAACATGCAGGAGAGGTACAGAAACAGGCAAAACAGGTACAGAAAGAGAAAACAGGGTTACAGAATGTGGCAAGAAAGGTACACAAAACGGGAAGAGGGTTTCAGAAAGAGGCAAGCGGGTGCAGAAAGAAGCATGCAAGGTGCAGAAAAAGGTAACAGTGGTGCAGAAAGAGGCAAGATAAGTGCAGAAATAGGCAAGAGAAGTGCCAAAAGAGGTAAGAGAAATGCTGAAAGAAGCAACAGAGGTGTAGAATGAAGCAAGTTGCAGAAAGAAACATGAGAGGTGCAGAAACAAGCAAGAAGAGTGCATAAAAAGGCAAGTGAGGTGCTGAAGGAGGTAAGAGAGGTGCAGAAAGAGAAAACAGGGATGCAGAAAGAAGCAAGAGAAGTTGAGAATAAAGCAACAGAGGTGCAGAAAGATGCAAGAGAAGTGCATAAAGAGGCAACAGAGATGCAGAAACAGACAGGAGGGTCGCAGAAAGAGGCAATAGGGGTGCAGAAAGAAGTAAGTGAGGTGCAGAAAAAAGCAAGAGAAGTGCAGAAAGAGGCAAGTGAGGTGCTGAAGGAGGCAAATGAGGTACAGAAACAGGTGAGAGAGGTGCAGAAAGAGGAAACAGATATGAAGAAAGAGACAATTGAGGTTCTAAAGAGGCAAGCGAAGTGCAGAAAGAGGCAAGAGGGGTGCAGAAAGAGGCAAGAGAAGTTCAGAAAGAAGCAAAAGCGGTACAGAAGGTGGCAAGAGAACTGCAGAAAGAGTCAAGAGGGTTGCAGAAACATGCAAGGGAGGTACATAAATAAGCAAGAGCTGTGCTGAAAGAACCAACAGAGGTGAAGAAGTAGGCAAGAGGGATGCAGAAAGAGGCAACTGAAGTTCTGAAAGAAACAATAGAGGTGCAGAAAGAGGCAGGAGAACTGCAGAAAGAGGACAGAGAGGGCAGAAAGAGGGAAACGAGATGCACAAAGAGGGACGAAGGGCATAGAAAGAGGCAAGAGGGGTGAAGAAAGAAGCAAGAGAGGTGCAGAAAGAAATAACAAAGGTGCAGAAAAATGCAACCGAAGTGCAAAAACAGGCAAGTGAGGTGCAGGGAACGGGAAGAGAGGGAGCAGAAAGAGGCAACATGGACACAGAAAGTAGCAAGTAAGGTGCAACAGTGGTGCAGATAGAGGCAAGACAGGTACATAAACAGGCAAGAGTAGTGCAGAAAGAGGCAAGAGAAGTGCTGAACGAAGCAACAGAGAGGTAGAAATAAGCAAGAGAAGTGAAGAAAGAGACAAGAGAGTTGCAGAAAGAAACAAGAGAGGTGCAGAAAAAAGCAAGAGAAGTGCAGAAAGAGTCAATTGAGGTGCAGAAAGAGGCAAGAGAAGTGCAGAAAGAGGCAAGAGAGGTGCAGAAAGGCAAGTAGGTTGCAGAAACAGACAAGAGAGGTGCAGAAAGAAGCAGAAGTGCAGAAAGAAACAAAAGAGATACAAAAGGAGGCAAGAGAACTGCAGAAAGAAGCAAGAGACTGCAGAAACAGTCATAAGAGGTACAGAAAGATGAAAGAGGGGTGCAGAAAAAGGCAAGAGGGGTGCAGAAAGAGAAAATAGCGGTGCACAAAGAGGGAAGAAACATGAATAAAGAGGCAAGAGGGGTGCATAATGAAGCAAGAGGGGTGCTGAAAGCAGCAAGGGAACTGCTGAAAGAAGTACCAGAGGTGCAGAAAGAAGGAAGAGGGGTGCAGAAAGGGGCAAGAGAAGTGCAGACAGAAGCAACATAGCTGCAGAAAGAGACAAGAGAAGTGTAGAAAGAGGCAACAGAGGTGCAGAAACAGGGAAAGGAGATTCAAAATGCAAAAACAGGCACATGAGGTGCAGAAATAAAGAACAGGGATACATAAAGAGGCAAGAGAGGTGCACAGAGAAGGAAGAAGGCTGCAGAAAGAGGTAAGAAGGGTGTAGAAAGAAGCAATCAAGGTGCAGAAAAAAGCAACAGTGGTGCAGAAAGAGGAACGACAAGTGGAGAAACAGGCAAAAAAAGTACAGAAATAGGCTTGAGAAGTGCTGAAAGAAGCAACAAGGATTTAGAAAGAAGCAATAGAAGTAATGAGGGAGACAAGAGAGTTGCAGAAAAAAACAATAGAGGTACAGATAAAAGCAAGAAAGGTGCAGAAAGAGGCAAGTGAGGTGCATAAAGAGTCAAGAGTACTGCAGAAATAGACAAGAAAATGCATAAAGAGGCAAGTGCGGTACAGGAAGAGGCAAGAGAAGTATAGAAAGATGCAAGAGAGGTACAGAAAGAGGCAAAGGAGGTACAAAAAAAGGCAGGAGGGGTGCAGAAATAGGCAAGAGAAGTGCAGAAGGAGGCAAGAGAAGTGCAGAAGGAGTCAAGAGAACTGCAGAAAGAGGCAAGAGAGTTGCAGAAACAGGCAACAGAGGTGCAGAAACAGGCAGGAGATGTGCATAAAGAGGCGAGAGAGGTACATAAAGAAGAAAGAGGGGTACAGAAAGAGGCAAGTGGGGTACAGAAAGAGACAAGAGAAGTGCACAAACAGGGAAGAGGGGTGCAGAAAGAGGCAAAAGAAGTGCAGATAGAAGCAACAAGGGTGCAGAAAGAAGCAAGTGAGGTGCAGTAAAAGTCAACAGTGGTGCATGCAGAAATAGGCGAGACAGGAATAAAAACAGGCAAAAGAAGGGAAGAAAGAGGCAAGAGAAGTGCTAAAAGAAGCAACAGAGGGGTGTAAAGAAGCAAGAGAAGTGTTGAAAAAGACAAGAGAGTTGCAGAAAGAAACAAGAGAGGTGCAGAGAAAAGCAAGAACGTTGCAGAAAGAGGCAAGTCAGGTACAACATTGAGGTAAGAGAAGTGCAGAAAGAGGCAAGAGGGTGCAGAAATAGGCAAGAGAGGTACAGAAAGAAGAAAGAGGGGTACAGAAAGAAAGTGATGAAAAAGACAATATAGTTGCAGAAAGTATCTAGTGAGGTGCAGAAGAAAGTAAAAGAAGTGCAGAATGAGGTAAGTGAGTTGCAGAAACAGGCAAGAGGGATGCAGAAAGAGGCAAGAGTAGTACAGAAAGAAGAAGCAAAAGAGGTACAGAAATAGGCAAGAGAACTGCAGAAAGAGGCAAGAGTGGTGCAGAAAGAAGCAAGTGAAGTGCAGAAAAAGGAAACAGTGGTGCAGAAAGAGGCAAGACAGGTATAGAAACTGGCAAGAGATGTGCAGAAAGAGGCAAGAGAAGTGCTGAAAGAAGCAGCAGAGGGGGTAGAAAGAAGCAAGAGATGTGCAGCAAGAGACAAGAGAGTTGCAGAAAGAAACAAGTGAGGTGCAGAAAAAATCAAGAGAAATGCAGAAAGAATCAATTGAGGTGCAGAAAGAGGCACAAGAAGTGAAGAAAGAGGCAAGAGAGGTGCAGAAAGAGGCAAGTGGGGTGCAGAAGCAGGCAAGAGAGGTGCAGAAAGAAGCAAAAGTGCAGAAAGAAGCTACAGAGATACAGAAGGAGTCAAGCGAACTGCAGAAAGAAGCAAGAGAGTGCAGAAACAGGCAAGAGATGTGCAGAAAGATGAAAGAGGGGTACAGAAAAGGGCAAGAGGGGTGCAGAAAGAGGCAATAGCGGAGCACACAGAGGGAAGAAACATGTAGAAAGAGGAAAGAGGGGTGCATAAAGAAGCAAGAGAGGTGCAGAAAGAAGCAAGAGAACTGCTGAAAGAAGCACCAGAAGTGCAGAAAGAAGGAAGAGAGGTTCAGAAAGAGGCAAGAGAAGTGCAGACAGAAGCAAGATAGGTGCAGAAAGAGACAAGAGAACTGTAGAAAGAGGCAACAGAGGTGCAGAAACAGGCAGAAGAGGTGCAAAATGCAAAATCAGGCACAAGAGGTGCAGAAAGAGAGAACAGTGGTGCAGAAAGAGGCAAGAGAGGTACACAAAGAAGGAAGAGGGGTGCAGAAAGGGGCAAGAGGGTGGCAGAAAGAAGCAAGCGAGGTGCAGAAAAAGGCAACAGTGGTGTAGAAATAGGCACAACAGGTGTAGAAACAGGCAAAAAAAAGTGTCGAAAAAGAGGAGAGAAGTGCTGAAAGAAGCCACAGAGGTATATAAAGAAGCAAGAGAAATGATGAGATGAGGGAGTTGCATTAATAAACAATAAAAGTGCAGAAAAAAGCAAGCGATCTGCAGAGAGAGGCAAGTGCTGTGCAGAAAGAGGAAAGAGAAGTGCAGAAAGAGGCAAAAGAAGTGCAGGAAGAGGCAAGTGAGGTACAGAAACAGGCCAGAGGGATGCAGAAAGAGGCAAGAGAAGTACAGAAAGAAACAAAAGATGTGCAGATGGAGGCAAGGGAACTGTGGAAAGAAGCAAGAGTGCTGCAGAAAGGAGCTAGAGAGGTACAGAAAGAAGCGAGAATTGTGCTGAAAGAAGCACCAGAGGTGCAGAAAGAGGGAAGAGGGTTGCAAAAACAGGCAAGAGAAGTGCAGACAGAAGCAACAGAGATGCAAAAAGAAGCAAGTGAGGAGCAGCAGTAGTCAACAGTGGTGCATGCAGAAAGAGGCAAGACAGGTGTAGAAACAGGCAAAAAAAGTATAGAAAGAGGCAAGAGAGGTGCTGAGAGAAGCAAGAGAGGGGTAGAAAGAAGCAAGAGAAGTGATGAAGAAGACAATAGAGTTGCAGAAAGAATCAAGAGAGGTGAAGAAGAAAGCAAAATAAGTGCAGAAATGGGCAAGTCAGGCAGAAACAGGCAAGAGGGGTGCAGAAAGAGGCAAGAGTAGTGCAGAAAAAAGAAGCAAAAGAGGTACAGAAAGAGGCAAGAGAACTGCTGAAACAGGCAAGAGAGGTACACAAAGAGGGAAGAGGGGTACAGAAAGAGGCAAGACAGGTGGAGAAACTGGCACATGATGTGCAGAAAGAGGCAAGGGAAGTGCTGAAAGAAGCAGCAGAGGTGTAGAAAGAAGCAAGAGAAGTGAAGAAAGAGACAAGAGAGTTGCAGAAAGAAATAAGAGAGGTGCAGAAAAAGCAATAGAAGCACAGAAAGTCAAGTGAGGTGGAGAAAGAGGCAAGAGAAATGCAGAAAGAGGCAATAGAGGTGCAGAAAGAGGTGAGTGGGGCGAGGAAACAGATAAGAGAGGTGCAGAAAAAAGCTAAAGAGATACAGAAGGAGGCAAGAGAACTGCAGAAAGAAGCAAGAGAGTGCAAACAGGCAAGAGAGGTACAGAAAGATGAAAGAGGGGTGTAGAAAAAAGGCAAGAGGGGTGCAGAAAGAGGCAAGAGCGGTGCACAAAGAGGGAAGAAAACATGCAGAAAGAGGCAAGAGGGGTGCATAAAGAAGCAAGAGAGAAAACGCAGCAACAGAACTGCTGAAAGAAGCACCAGAGGTGCAGAAAGAAGGAAGAGGGGTGCAGAAAGATGCAAGAGAAGTATAGACAGAAGCAAGAGAGGTACAGAAAGAGACAAGAGAAGTACAAAAAGAGGCAACAGAGGTGCAGAAACAGGCAGAAAAGGTGAAAATGCAAAAAATTTTACAAGAGGTGCAGAAAGAGATAACAGTGGTGCAGAAAGATGCAAGAGAGGTACACAAAGAGGGAAGAGGTGTACAGAAAGGGGCAAGGGGGGCAGAGAGATGCAAGCCGGGTACAGTAAGAGAGAACAGTGGTGTATAGCACGACAGGTGCAGAAACAGGCAAGAAAAGTACAGAAAGAAGCAAGAGAGGTATAGTAAGAAGAAAGAGAAGTGATGAAAGAGACAAGGGAGTTGCATTAATAAACAATACAGGTGCAGAAAAAAGCAAGAGATGTGCACAAAGAGGCAGGTGAGGTGCACAAAGAGGCAAGAGAGGTGCAGAAAGAGGCAAGACAGGTGCAGGTAGAGGCAAGTGAGGTACAGAAACAGAAAAGAGGGATGCAGAAAGAGGCAAGAGAAGTGCAGAAAGAAACAACAAATGTGCCAAGGGAGACAAGGGAACTGCAGAAAGAAGCAAGGGAGTTTCAGAAACAGGCAAGAGAGGTGCAAAAAGAGCATAGAGAAGTGCACAAAGAGGGAAGAAGGGTGCAGAAAGAGGGAAAAGAAATGCAGAAAGAAGCAATAGACATGCTGAAAGAAGCAACAGATGTGGAGAAAGAGGCAAGGGAGGTGCAGAAACAGGCAGGAGAGGTGCAGAAAGAGGGAACAAGGAAGCAGAAAGAGGCAGGAAAGGTACAGAAAGAGGGATGCTGAAAGAGACAGGAGGGGCGCAGAGAGAAGCAACTGAGGTGCAGAAAGAAGCAAGAGAGGTGCAGAAAGAGGCAATAGAACTGCAGAAAGATGAAAGAGAGGTGTAGAAAGAGGAAAGTGGGATGCAGAAAGAAGCAAGAGAGGTGGAGAAAGAAGCAGGAGAAGTGCAGAAAGTAGCACAAGAGGTACAGAAAGAAGCAACTGGGGTGTAGAAAGAAGCAAGAAAGCTACAGAAAGAAGCAAGGGAAGTGAAGAAAGAAGCGATGTGAGGTGCATAATGAGGCAAGAGAAGTGCAGAAAGAGGCAAGAGAGGTACAGAATGAGGCAAGAGAGGTACAGGAAGTGGGTGCAGAAAGAGGTATGAGAGTTGCAGAAGAAAGAAGCAAACGAAGTGCAGAAAGAAGCAAGAGAGGTACATAAAGAAGGGAGGTGCAGAAAGCGGAAGGGCTATGCAGAAAGAGGCAAGAGAAGTGCAGAAAAAATATAAAGGTGCACAAATAGGCAACAGAAATGCAGAAAGAGGCAAGAGAGGCACAGAAAGAAGCACGAATCGTTGGCGCACCATTAGTACTAATTTAACACCCACATTTACCAGGTGACCATTCCAGGTTTGCACAGGGCCATCCACCACGCTGTAACACTTGTCCCTGCATTTTTGGTAACGTTTGAACAATTTGAGCTAGAAACAAGGTGCCCAATTCACAGAACTAACTTAAGACAAAATCCTAAACTTACAACTTTTGGTATTCACAGAAGTTAGGATTTTGTCTTAAGTTTGTCTGAAGACAAACTTAAGATAGACTTAAGACAGACTTAAGACAGACTTAAGAAAAACTTAAGTCAGACTTAAGACAGACTTAAGTTAGGATTTTGTCTTAAGTTTGTCTTAAGTCTGTCTTAAGTCTGTCTTAAGTTTGTCTTATGACAAACTCAAGACAAAATCCTAACTTCTGTGAATACCAAAAGTAGTAAGTTTAGGATTTTGTCTTAATTTAGTTCTGTGAATCGGAACCAAGGTTTGTTTGTTCAAATCTGAAGATTATGCAGCACATGATGGATTATGTGGCAAATGCAGAAAATGTCTAATTATGCGAAAATCGGTGCAGCCAATCTGTTGCATAATTTTAATGGCCTCGGGGAGGTGGCGGTCCCCGCTACATAATTATGTATGGCCCCCGGGACCTAGCCCACCAGGGGGTGCTTAAAACAAATGAAGCACAGGAGCCCACACTTGGTTTAAAAAAAAATAATAATTCTGGCAGATTCACGGACCCTACATGCATCCTGTGGTAAACAAAAATCTTCTTTACCGGACTGAATTTCATACGGGATCTTGAAATAAAATAAAATAGCTCAGAATAACAAGAGGCAGAATCCGTGGTATAAGAGTTTCTAAATGGGCTTTATTCCATCAAAAATGGCCGACTCGAGTCGCGGCCTTCAGGTTCCGTCACCACGAGGGTTCAGGAAGTGAAGTACAATACTTTATTGACAGACATGCATTTTTATAATAAGTACATTACAATGAAACGAATGTAGAAGGCGTAACATTTGATAAGAAAAGTGACAAAACAGGTACGTAATCGAAACTAGGCGTAATAAGGAATAAAAGAAACATGATTGGTTAGGATTATCAGACATAGGTGGATCTATAAGATAATACTTGGCATAGATGCGCGCGCAGCAGCATGACGTGTGATTGACGTGCAACTAGGGGGTGAAGGGGACTTGACATTTAGCTCTACATGTGGAGACGAGAAGTCTGGGGGGTCAAGTCAACCTAATCCCAAATCATATCTAACATCCTATGTTTAAAGAACTATGTTATCCACAAGGAAGGACTCTCGGACAGAATCTAGTCTATACTGACTGTGTGCGTGCACAAACGCCTAAGTGTCTATATGAGATGCGAGGGGCAGAAAACTTTCCATGGCAGCAGGGCTATGAATCACTTGCAGGAGGACGGAAAGGCTGAGTCCTTTGCTTGTGAGCTAAAGGAAATGTTTACCTAAATCACTAGACAGGAATGCATCGGCTGAAGAGCAAAATAGATAATTCGAAGGTGAAATACAGCTTCTTGGCAGGCAGGCGAAAACTGGCCGAGGCAGGCACCGTTAGCTGCACAGGGAGTAGGGCAAAGTTCATGGATACAGATGCGAGCTCAAGCTGAAGCTGTCAAAGACAGAGAGCAGGGAAAGGCTTTGAGGACAGAATCGGGCCTACTTGCCTGAACTGTAAAAATGGAGTAACTTAGCCATATAAAGTCGGTGGCCTTTCATACTTAGGAATCGAATATCCAGCCCATCGATGGCGGATCTGACAGAGAACATGTCGACGGTAGACACACATATGTTTGCGTCTTAGAAACTGGAACTAGAGGGAACATACATGTACTTGTAACATGCATATAGAACCGTTGGGGTCCAAGATAGGGGACATAACTGATCAGGAAAATCCACATTTCCACATTCCCTCCTTGTCCCCTACTTGCCCTTCAAGAGATATCAATCTTCATCATTCCATCGATTTGCTCATGGAGCATCATTTCTTCTTCCTTCTTCTTCCGGCATTTTGAACGAGAACTGTGATATGGAATGCATGATGTGGCACACAGACCACAAATCGCTGGTCCACATTGCAGGCATAAACAACAACTGAAGAGCATAAGAAGGCCAATACCTAGGAAGGATAGAACTCTCCATCCCCAGGCTGATATCACACTCCAAAACCACCCGGACCACGTCCAAGTGCCTGGATTTTCGTGTATCTGGCTTACAATCTTATGAAGGCGTGTTATAGCTTTATATACAGATGGCGAATTTTCTGGTATGAATATGCAGCAGCTGGATCCGATGACCCTGCAAGCTCCGCCCCTATCGGCCAGGATGACGTCAAGGACAAGACGATTCTGGAGAACAACAATTCTCATCACTGATTGTTCCTCTGTCAGATTGCCTAGGGCGGCTATAGTCTCATTTACTACAGCTTCAAGAGTCTTGGTGAGTCTACGTATCAGCTTACTATTTGATATTGTACCTATATAGGGAAAGATACCTTTATTGAAATCTGCATACTTGTCCCATGCCGTCTCAGTATAATCGACAACTGGGAGATCTCTTCGCTCTCTATTGTGTACTAAATGAACATTTCGATAATAATCAGGGGGAGCTAGAAAAACAGGTGGCAGAAGGAATGCTATGTAACAGGTACCATCCCAATCTAGAGGCAAACGCATATATGCAGTCTGACCACATATAAAGTAAGAATGGCGAGAAGCTCTAAATGAAGATTTACCTTGATCACTATATTCTACTGTAGTAACGCATTGGCTATGGCCCATGTGTATGGAACCAACTTTTCTCACACATAATTCACCCTTAACTGGAAATACTGACATAGTGGGCAGAATTAGTTCAACTTCGGATTTGACATTCAAAATCATAAGATTAGGCGTAAAATTACCTAATTTATACACTTCATTTTCTAAATCAGTTCCTGTTCTACTGGGGTGACCCTCCTTATTAGGGTGACAGACTTTGAATAAAACTAGATTCAGATTTCCCCATATCCAATGTTGTTGATAAACTGCTGTGTCTGGGTCTATGGAATTTAATAAACTAAACCATGCTCCACAGGAGCCATTGTGTGTGAACGGATGTGGAAAGAAAGGCAGAACTCCTTTGTTATTCTGATAGGGAGGGAGTCGGCCACACACCCAACAATTGGTGGCATTACTAGTCTGATGGGAATGATGTAACATACTAATGAATGTGTTATTGCGCAGCGCAAGTCTATAGGACAACTCATGTGGGGGGAATTCACTAAAAGAATGTTCATCAGTTATATTGAAAGCACGTTTAGGAACAGGATAATACATATGCAACAATATACTTGCAGTAACTAAAAACTCAAGAAAAACAAAATTAATAAAGTCACAATACAGTGGTTACGCAGTAATTTACAATAAGCATGTCGTTTCATTATGATTCTGGACTCTACATGATTCAGACCTAAGGGATACATGTCGGGACAGATTCAACCGCTTCACCTTGGAGAGGACTTAAACAATCAAATCGTCCGACAGTTTAGATCTGGACCTGAGTTTCTGCTTGTAAAGTTCGGTGCTACTGGCCTCAGCCAAAGGTAGCTTTGAGTCAATGGGGGAAGACACACGGGGAGTACTGTTTGTGTCAGGAGGAAGTCCATGAAATTTCTTTATATGGCTGGAATGCACCCAGCCTTTTCTCCCTTCGATCTTCACAGCTGTTCTGGTCGTCAGCAGGACCAACTTAGGACGCCTCCACCTTGGCTCCAGTTGGGTTCTCCGATCAAAATTCCTGACGAGAACATAATCGCCGGGAATTACATCATGAGGTTTCACCTCGGTGTTGTCGGGAAAAGCTGCGACTACCTGTGAACGACAAGATTGTAGTGCAGACATCAAGGAAGCCAGGTAATCTGTCAGCATATTACAATCAACATCAGTTATTTTACGGGGTATAGGCGTCCCCCACATATTCGGTGGTCTACCAAAGATCACCTCATAAGGGGATAGCCCTGTTCGAGAGTGTGCTACCATCCTCATGTAAAATAGCGCAACTGGTAAAGCTACTATCCAGTCCACACCTTTCTCCTGACATATTTTAGACAGTCTGATTTTTAAAAGTTGATTATGTCGTTCCACGAGACCTGCTGCCTCGGGGTGTCGGACACAGTGGAATTTCCACTGATATCCCAACAAAAGTGAGACATGTTTCATTAATTCGGATGAGAAAGGCTGGCCGTTATCTGAATATACAACACGTGGTAAACCGTACCGTGGGAAGAATTCTCGAACTAGCTGCTTGGCAGTAGTCGGGGCAGTGTAATCTGATACGGGATACGCCTCTGTCCAACGGGAGAGAGCGCAGACAACTACGAGAACATATTTGAATCCTCGACAACGTTCCATCTGAATATAATCCATCTGGAGGACTTCAAAAGGATGGTCAGGAGGCTGAAATCCACCCTGCTCTACGGGAACACTCTTTCCTGGATTAAACTGACAACATATCATACAGGTACGAACCTTTTGTTTAGCTGCTGCTCGTAAATGTTTGTTGAACCAAATGTGCTGAATGCTGTCTAGCATAGCCTTCTCTCCTAAATGTGCTGGACTGTGAACTGTAGCTATAATGGCTTGAACCATGGAATCAGGGAGAAACCATACAGATTTCTCCTTCGTCATCCATCCTTGATCTGTCTGGATCCCTCCTAGTTCAGTCCACTTCTTTATTTCTTCTGCTGTGGCATGTGTCTGTATATCAATTACGTCAAGTGCGGGATCCTTAATTGTCATACACTGTGTTGGTGTCTGAACTATTGGCTTTGTCATGTCTAATGTGCGATTCTGAGCAGTCTGTTTAGCTGTTCTGTCAGCTAAATCATTGCCTTGAGAAATGATATCAGTAACCTTCGTGTGTGCTTTACATTTCATAATCGATATAGCAGTGGGTAGATGTATTGCGTTTAACAAAGCATGAATGAGGGGTCCGTGCTGAATGTGGGCACCATGGGAAGTTAAATAACCTCTCTCTCGCCACAACACGCCGAAGTCGTGTACAACTCCGAATGCATAACGTGAGTCAGTGTATACATTAACTTTCTTATTTGTGGCTTGAATACAGGCTTGTGTTAGAGCAATAAGTTCTGCTGCTTGGGCGGACAAAGTATCTATACAATTTGTCTCAATAACTTCAGTGTCTGTTGTGACTGCATACGCGGCCACTAAATCTCCTGTACTTGTTCTCATGCACGATCCGTCTACATACAACGTCAGGTCTGGATCTAACAACGGAACGTCTGTCAAGTCTTGTCTAGGTTTCGTCTTTATTTCAATGATTTCAACACAATCATGAGCTAGTGGGTCTGTTCCAATTACAGGTAATAGTGTAGCAGGATTCAATGTATTACACCGTCGGATCTCTATGTGTGGTTGAAACAATGTCAATTCATAACCGGTAAGTCTTGCTATGGTCAAGTGTTGTGTTTGTGTTCGGTTCACAAGAACCTCTACTGCATGTGGTACTTGTACTGTCAATGGATGTCCTAATACTATGGCATCGCTTTGTCTGATTGCTAAAGCTGTCGCTGCCACTGATTTCAGACATGCAGGCAAAGCCTGAGCTACGGGATCTAATGTACTGGAAAAATAAGCACATGGCTTGCGTGATCCTGCTTGATCCTGAGTGAGTACTGACAAGGCAGTACCTTCGCGTTCTGTAACAAAGAGTGTAAAATGTTTGCTATAACATGGTGTTGCTAAAACAGGTGCTTGACATAAAGCTTTCTTTAAGCTTTCAAAAGCTTGTGTATGTTCCTGAGTCCAAGGGAGAACAGTCGATGTGGCTGCCTCCTGTGTGGTTAACTGAATGAGTGGTTTTGCTAGAAAAGCGTACTGAGGGATCCACTGCCTACAATATGAAGTGAGGCCTATGAAAGCTCGCACCTCCTTTTGTGTCTGGGGTATTGACATGTTAGCAATTAACTGGATGCGATCTGGTGTAAGCTGCCTTCCCTCCTTGGACAGCGAGTGACCAAGATAAATAACTCGCTGGACACAGAATTGCAGCTTAGAAGGAGACACCTTGTGCCCCTTGTCGGCTAGGAAATGTAAAACTGTCAGAGAAGCTTTTTCACATTCTGGCTCGCTTCTCGCTGTGATCAGCAGATCATCGACATATTGAAGCAGTGCAGTATTGACTGGCATGTGGATACTGTCAAGTTCTCTCTTCAGTGCTTGGCTGTAGATGCTGGGGCTTTCTGTGAATCCTTGGGGAGCGCGTGAGAATTTAAAGCTGCGCCCATTTAAACTGAATCCGAACAAATATTGGCTTTCCGGATCTATTGGGACGCTGAAAAAGGCATTCTTGAGATCGATTACAGTAAAGAATGTTGCTTCGGAATCAATTGCTGTCAACAATGATGATATATCAGGGACCACAGGGAATTGTGGTACAATGCACTTGTTTAGTTCACGCAAATCAATAACCAATCGGTACATTGGTGGGGCAGTAGGATCAGTTCGTTTAAGAATCGGAATTATCGGTGAATTACATACATTGGAGTCTGTTTCTACAACTACTCCCTGGACAATCAGCTCATCAATGATTTTCAGCAAAGCCACTACAGCATCATGCGGTAACTTGTATTGTCGCATTCGTGGTAGTACCACTCCTGCTTTCAGGGTGACTCGATAGGGTGTAATGTTCATGCAGCCAACATCCGTAGGGCCTTGTGCCCATAGATGTACTGGTAAAGTCTGTAGTCGGGGATCCATGTCTCTAGACACATAGTGACCTTTAAAATCACGTAAAAACAACCTTACTCCTTCCGGAGAACAACATATTATGGCTCCTAGTGCTTTCAGAGTTTTAATTCCTAACAGATTTTCTGGGCATGATTTAGTAAGCAATAAATCTGTAGTTCGTGTCAAAGGTCCTATCGTAAGTGGTAGAGGCTGTGATACTTCATTAACAATAGGTTTTCCTGAAAAACCAAGGGAAATATTTTGAGAGCCTGAGAGGGGTGCCCCTGGAACTTCACTACGTTTTATGGTTGTTCGACTTGCCCCTGTATCGAGTAAGAATTTTCTATCTTGACCTAATAATTCACTATGTACATAAGGTCCTTCTTGATCTACAGGAATCTCGATAAGCGGTAAGTCAACTTCCCTCTCTAGGCTTGTTCATGCGTAACGCTGATACTCAGGGTATTCATGCTGTGCAGTCTGATACATTTGTCGTGTTGTGGTTTGTGTGGCAGTAGCAGGCAACGGCGGTGCAGCTGGCACAAACTGTATGGGTTGCTGTGAGGCTGGCATGGACTGTTGTTGAACTGGCATGGACTGTCCATGCTGCATAGCTCCTTGTTCATTCTGATCTTGTCTAACTAATCGTGGTCTCTCCTTTGCAATACCTGTAGCTATATTACGTTTCAGGACTGGACAATCGTGTACATAATGGCCCAGTTGTTTACAGTAATTGCAGCTTCCTTTTACAGGAACTGCAGAATCACCAGAATGTGTCACACCCTTTTTGTGACCATCTGCTGGTACTGTCTGAGAAACTAGCATTTTCATTTTTGTATCCTTCATGCGTCTATGCTCGTGTTCTTGTTCATCCCTAATTCTATTGTGATGATACTGTAACATTTGTAGCATTTGTGACGGAGTGTTACTTTGCCAGGTACTCTCGAATTTCAATATTCTATTCTTTACTGGAGGCAATGCATTTTCCACTAATTTTGTCACAAATAAATGTGGATATGAGTCACTACTTGCTTTTATACCACTATTTATACCAAAACATTTTTCAAATCGAGCATAATAATCGCTTGTGTCTTCATCTTGCTTTTGTTTGCAGGCTGTGATTGCACCCCAATCTTCCTTTTTTGTAGTTAATAAACGTGGCAGTACCTGTACTAGTAAACCTGGTAACAGTTTAACTTTATCCCCGAGCCCTGAACCTGCAGTTCGGCCCCTTTCTTCCTCTGCTAATGCTGTCCAGTCTATCTTTTGGTCACCCACTTCCCACTCTTTTTCTTTCAGTTTTTCATAAATGCCAGCAGGCAAAAGCACCTTTAATATCGTCATAATATCAGGAAAGGTGTACTCTCCCATCAGTAACATGTCTTTAATTTCTCGGTGGAAACCCGCTGGGTCCTTGTCATGACTAGGTACTACTTTCTTCATTTCCAATAATTCCATTTTTGATATGGGTGTGTAAACAAATACACGGTGAAACTCATTGTCTTCGCCTTTTATTGGGTGCACTTCTCGTAGGGGATTTTGTCTATCCATATAGTACGGCGCTCTTTCTCTGCGGGGCAGCGAGAGAGAATCCGGACTTACAAAAAGGACATACTGCTTACGTGACACTAATATCTCTTTAATTAGCTTGTTACTAGAACCTCTCCATCTGTTTGTGAGTAGTTCCGTTAATATATCAGGTAAAGGACCAGAGTCAGCATGTTGGCTCTTATATAATATGAGGAGTTGCTGAATCATATAGATTCCAGCTAAACGTTGTTCATCTGTACTGAGATTAAAAAAACGTGTGTGCTACGGTCTCATCACCGTATTTTTCAGGACTGTCAATCCAGTGAACGGCTGATCTGGCTAACTCTTGCTCATCCATGGAATCGAGGAAGTGGTAACCCCTTCGTTCTCGTAATATTTTATCTGCGGCTTGAAACGAATGTTCAGGAGACTTCAGATTTATTATAGGCGTCGGATACGTTCTGCTATTATTTGGGCATACTGAGTGTATGGGATCAGAAAAACATCTAGTATTTTCACAGGATCTTCCTCTGCCTACATAAGCTATGGTCTCTGACTGTCTTGCGGAATTCCCTGATTCGGACATTTCATCTTGCTCAAACTCGTCTGTTCCCAATCTCTCTTCATGAATACGCTCTATTTCTTTACGGATTTTTCGGCACATGGCTATTATACAATTTTGCTTATCGTGTCTCCCTTCTGATATATTCTGACTCCATTTTGTAAGAATAAGCATTGCATTCGGGTCTACCCCCGGGCGGTCTTGATTTCTGATCACACAGTTTATGAGGAAACGTAACAGTTCCCCCTGTATTTCTACTTTCTGGAATTCCATAGCTCTGTTAATACATCCTGGATCTCGTCCTGTTTGAACAAAATGATATATGTTATCTAGATGCGTAGTCATTCCTGGTAACCTTGCTAAATACTCTGCGGCTCGCCTGATACGTAATGATGCCAGGACCATTTCGTCCTCTTTACCAACCACTGGGTCATATCTACAATTTACAAGGAGTTCCTTAAGCGTACGTTCACTTACGAATTTAGGTGTACGTGAATGTGCTGACTCTTGAAAAACAAGTTTATTTATTCTGGGTGGTGTAAAGGTAATGCTAGCACCTCCCGTGGCCCCATCTGGGGCGTCGGGTGTGAATGGGTTCGTTGAACGTGACACAGCAACTATGGGTGTCGATACCCCTGTAGAATCGACTGCGGAGACAGATGCGGAAACAGATGTGCTTGCTGACGCTTGCGTCGGGACTTGCTGTTGCACGGGGACAGATACCTGATCCTGACGTTGAACCCCTACACCAGACGGTCTATGTGGTGCGGCGTTAGCATATTCGGGAGCTGCGTCGTCTAGATATGAGGAAAGAAAAACATCTTCTGCGGTTCTGGGATGCCCTTTTGGATGTACCTTAATTGGAAATAATGGGGGTGGCAAGTCTTTTGGCATTTCTGGAGCAGCCTTAGGTAGTCCTTCGGCTAGAAGGGGATACATACCATTCATAAGAGCATTTCTTTGTCTATTTACTTGTTCTGATTTCACTCGGATACCTTCCTCAATTAATAGACTTTCTTGAGCTTTATTTGAACTTTCTTTACTCCTCTCTTCTTGTCTACGTGCTTTTTCTGTTCGTCTATGAGATTCTTTACGCCATATCTCAACAGCGTCTTTCTGTGACTGTCTGACCTTTCTTTTCCATAACTCTTCCTCCACTTTCATGATGCACTCTGCATCCCAGGTTCCCGCTACGGGCCACCTTTGACTTTCCGGCAATCCCTTGGTATAGTCTACCCATAGATCAAGAAACAATATGGCATCTAAGCCATGCTTATGGTACATAAAATGCCCTGGAGTGTCCCTAGGAGGAATAGGAACTGCTTCTTCAAGCACCCCTTTTCTGGTAGTAATCTGTCTTAACTTCGAGAAGAGCGGCATATTGACAACTGATCTGATACTTACTCTTGAACTCACTTAATACGAAAAACACAATAATGAACAGTGAACAATGAACACTCATTCATACCACAATATTTGAACACTTTAAACATTAAACATTAAACATTTTAACAACGACCGACAATGATGACAGTCTGCCTAACTAATCACCACGCTGAATTCTTGACAATAACTGCATACTTCGGAATACTTGATATACTGCTAAACAGTACATATACACTGCTAAACAGTGCAGACCGGATTTGTGTACCCAAATCCGTCTTGACCGGCACAACCTATGTGCGCGTCAACACGCCTCCCCGGCGATGGTACTCACCGAGTAGCTCCTTGAAACGGAAGGCCTCAGAGAATGGACAGGACTCGATGACTGCGGACAGCGGACCCTCTGGACATCGGGATTTCGAAATAACTGGTGGGCCTCTGTATACCTCGGATCTTGCTCTCTCAGCTAGGCTCTGGTCGGGATACTTCGCACTTCTCACCGCCTCGTCTGGGTTGATCGCAGCCTCAGTCGCCCCCGCTTGACCGGAGGGAGCTTACAGGAAATCCTGCTGGTACGCGTTTATGGTCCGTCCAGCTGTGGCAGGAGACCGGGCCTGCAACGCACCGCCGGCGCGTGAGATGAGAAAGTGTCCCTGTTCGGGCGCCATTATGTGGTAAACAAAAATCTTCTTTACCGGACTGAATTTCATACGGGATCTTGAAATAAAATAAAATAGCTCAGAATAACAAGAGGCAGAATCCGTGGTATAAGAGTTTCTAAATGGGCTTTATTCCATCAAAAATGGCCGACTCGAGTCGCGGCCTTCAGGTTCCGTCACCACGAGGGTTCAGGAAGTGAAGTACAATACTTTATTGACAGACATGCATTTTTATAATAAGTACATTACAATGAAACGAATGTAGAAGGCGTAACATTTGATAAGAAAAGTGACAAAACAGGTACGTAATCGAAACTAGGCGTAATAAGGAATAAAAGAAACGTGATTGGTTAGGATTATCAGACATAGGTGGATCTATAAGATAATACTTGGCATAGATGCGCGCGCAGCAGCATGACGTGTGATTGACGTGCAACTAGGGGGTGAAGGGGACTTGACATTTAGCTCTACATGTGGAGACGAGAAGTCTGGGGGGTCAAGTCAACCTAATCCCAAATCATATCTAACATCCTATGTTTAAAGAACTATGTTATCCACAAGGAAGGACTCTCGGACAGAATCTAGTCTATACTGACTGTGTGCGTGCACAAACGCCTAAGTGTCTATATGAGATGCGAGGGGCAGAAAACTTTCCATGGCAGCAGGGCTATGAATCACTTGCAGGAGGACGGAAAGGCTGAGTCCTTTGCTTGTGAGCTAAAGGAAATGTTTACCTAAATCACTAGACAGGAATGCATCGGCTGAAGAGCAAAATAGATAATTCGAAGGTGAAATACAGCTTCTTGGCAGGCAGGCGAAAACTGGCCGAGGCAGGCACCGTTAGCTGCACAGGGAGTAGGGCAAAGTTCATGGATACAGATGCGAGCTCAAGCTGAAGCTGTCAAAGACAGAGAGCAGGGAAAGGCTTTGAGGACAGAATCGGGCCTACTTGCCTGAACTGTAAAAATGGAGTAACTTAGCCATATAAAGTCGGTGGCCTTTCATACTTAGGAATCGAATATCCAGCCCATCGATGGCGGATCTGACAGAGAACATGTCGACGGTAGACACACATATGTTTGCGTCTTAGAAACTGGAACTAGAGGGAACATACATGTACTTGTAACATGCATATAGAACCGTTGGGGTCCAAGATAGGGGACATAACTGATCAGGAAAATCCACATTTCCACAATCCCACTGATTTTTTTTTTTTTTAAAAGGGCTTTTTTGGCCACAGGGACCTCGTGACCTGGCCTAGGCGTCAGGGTGTTTCTACCCTGCCCCCTTCTCTTGTTTTTTTTAATGTTTTTCACCTTTTTTCTTGTGACTCAGTTGAACCGAGTCACGCAATGGCTGCCAACAGTTCCTGGTTTGAAATGTTGGCAGTCAATCAGAGTCAAGCTCATGCTTGGGAGGGTTCATGGACCCACCACAGTCACCAGATACTAATATTTTTTATGTATGTATTTTTCAGAAACTACTCAACAGATTTACACAATTTAAAAAAAGGTTGCTTTCTGAATCAAGAGCTACATTTTTGGCAAATTTGGTGTAATTCCATTTAGCAGTTCAGGCTGTAGCTTTGTCTAAAGTTTCCTATGCAAATGAACATGGATAAATTGCGTTTTGGGCCCCCTGTTTTCTCAGCCCCTGCTTCACGAATCACCCCGAAACTTTCAAGACAGGAGTTGACCTGAGCATGGCATAAAGTTTGAAAAATCCATGAAGATTCATCTATTGGCGCCAAAGATATTAGCAAATCAAAAAACGCTTTTCCTATGGAAACTAGGTCCTAACAGTAACTACCTACTGGCGACATATATATATATGAACCAAAACAACCAACTCCCACAGAAACTCTTTGGAAAGCAGGCACGGACACGAAGTGGTTCTGGATTTGGCATTTATTTATTAGTGCAGGTCGCCCTCAATCACGAGCACAAGGAGAGACGCGTTTCAGCCTTCAAGAGGCCTTTGTCAATCTAGTTTGGCAATGCATAACTCGTATGTTAAATAGTCCTTCCCACTGGCCTAATTGGCAGAAATGGAAGACATACTATAGCGCATGTATTCCCATTGCAGCTTAAATACAACATGCTTGCGCTGTCTGCCACTCTCCTTTAACATAAATGTAGGTACAATGCAACATGTTAAAATATAATGCACAGTGCATTACCTAAAGTTGCAAGATTACCCATAAAGCAGACAGAATAGGTAATAAAACATGTCCATCAATTTAAACCCAACTCAGTGGGATGAACGCGGGCACTTAAACAGTACAGCCAAACTAAAATCCGGTGTTGCCAATATAACATAAAATTTGTCACAACCCAATTTTAAAATTGCCGCCGCACATTCTTGTTCACAGTTCACAATGACCGTCCATAGCCCCGATAGCTTTCTCGAGCTAATATCAGTTTCACCACAACACAACCAAGAAGTAAAATAAATCTGTGCCGTATTGTTTAAAGTCACTGCTGCGTGGAGCCCAGGGACCGATAAAAGCACTTCCCTCACGGGTTTGCATCTTTATATTGATAAAGAACTGTTGCTTCAGAGTTATTTGATCACATGCGTCAAACCCCTCGAAAACTCCAAATCCCACAATGCAGTGAAATAGTCTGTTGTAATGTAGGCAATACAAAATTCTAATATTCTTGCAAAGTCAGTGTCAAAGAGGCCTTTCACACCCGGGCAAGGACAAATATTTTCCAAAGAACAGAAACGGCATACAAAATGTTTCAATGGCACAACCTCGGCGTTAAGGGAGACCCATCTGCAAAATCAATATATATATATATATATATATATATATATATATATATATATATATATATATATATATATATATACGTTCCAGTCGAAGGCCGAGTGCCGAAACGCGTAGACCGTCTCTTGCGTGGATTATGCCCCGTTTCCACTTGAAATAAACACTATCTGAGTGTCTTCTGTGGTGCTGTGATTCTTACCCGCGATGAACCTTTGAAGAACCGAGGGAGAAGCGAGAGGATTTTTTTCGATATATATATATATATATATATATATATTCCCAGCTTCCAAGTCACCATCCCAATGCACACACGTACGGGTGCCTGCCAATGCGGGGGTGATCCCGCACAAATATACAGCTCCTAGCTCCACCGTGTAGATGTACCCAAAGGAAGACAGCACTCACGAGGCGAGTTCCGTAATTTTATTCACAACGGACTCTGGGCTCACAGATGCGTTTCGGCAACCACCTTTCTCGATGTTAACCGAGAACGCCAGGGCCGCCGTTAGTTTATGTAAGTATACGTCGCATGCGCAGAGCATTTCCAGGTATTAGACATAGTAAAAAGACAACAGGTTGAAATCACCCATATCATCATTGCAATAATTCCGCCATTATTATACAATCAAAGAACATCTCAATTCATAATTTAGCATACCAATTCATAGCCGTTACGTCTCCAAATGTTACATATGTATGGATCATTCATCGCTGTGACAGAGCCCTGTATGGGCGTGATATGCCATGGAAATAACACCTTTACAGCATCACTTATTTCCATTGCGCATCCTCAAACATCATTGCGCCCTGACTGGGCTAGTGAGATATGTCATTGTGAGAAGTTAGCCTGATATATGCTGTCCACTAGTTATAGTGGGCACCTTGTATCAGTCCAAACAACCCCTTATGGTGAAAGGTTAAAGACAATGTTTACTGAAAGCTATCCTAGTGGTAGCTATGGAGAGCAGCCTGCAAGTCTTGAAGGAATGTAAAGCAGATGTTTTACCAGTCTATAATCTCTTGAATGATCAAATGAAAAGACAAACACACCAGATATATATTTAAAATATATGTATTTAAGATGAAACACACCCCTCTAGTCTCTTTATGAGGCTGGAGTTTGAAGTACTTAAGTTACAAGTCAGTATTCAACAGAAAAAGCACAAATACACGTTTGGGCCCTAGGGGCGTACCAAACCATATACCAATAAAGTGGGATAAGAACCACGACTGAGCTAGACACAAGGCCTAGAGCATGTAAAAGTGCTTGGACCACAAGGAACCACCCAAGGTAGTGACACAGGGGTCCCACGGGGGATGCGTGCAGTGTGAGAACACATCCGCAAATCCCCGTTAACTTCAGTGGGGAAAGTCGTGGTTGGCAATTAAGAGTTTAAGGACACTAAGAGGATGACTACAAGCGAACCCTTTTAGACTTAGAGGTGTCTAGGGCCAACACCCATGGGAGCACCAGAGTACTCGAGTTACCTCACCCAGGGAAGCCGGGTACATAGGTGTCCAATGGAGTCGAGTTGCGTCGCTATTTTCAATGGAAGCTGCTCAGAAAGTGCTGCTGCTGTGAAGAGGAGAAGTGTGCAAAGTGATCCAAGCCTGGATCGAGGATGGAAGGAACCTGTAAGCAGAGGGGACAGAGTCTGGGTCACTTACCAGTGACCAGGGGCACAATAGTCCAATGCTCACAGATGTCGTGTGCTTCAGTTGAGTTGACAGGTGTCTTGACTCTTCAGCCACGAGGTCCAGGAGGTGTCGATGCCAACCAGGAGCTGGATTCGAGCTGTCACACAAAGTCTGTTGAGTGCTGCGGAGGCGGTGACTAGATTGGACCCAACAAGCCTTGGCAACGGCAAGTCACTTGGAAATAGAAAAAGGACGTCGGTGCAGACCAGCAAGGTCTGGGGGACTCACCCAGCAAGGGTAAGTCGGGGCACATCTGGAGCAACCAGGAAAGCCCAATCAGAAGAGGAGTTGCCTTCATGGGGACCTACTAGCCAACGGGCTAGTGATCACGAAGGAGCCTCGAGCAGTTGCACCGGAAACTGGCCCACGGGTCACTCGTGGAGTAGAGGCCTGAGATCTTCAGTGCAGGCGGTGCTCAAGGCTGGGGCTACTTGGAGCCCACAGCACAACTTTGAGGAACACCAGGAAGATGATGGAGCTGAAAAAGTTCACGGTGTCCAGGGGTCACGGTTCCACATCATCCACGATAGCCACGGGCCTCAACTATGCTGTGGACTCAGGGTAGCCTTCCAGAAGTCTGGAAATCTACCTCTGGGGATGCAGAGACTTCAGCATCCTTTAGGAGCTTCAGAATTGCAGACCGGACAGCTGCTTCTTTGGTGCCTGCCAAGCAGGGGAGTCACTCCTTGACCCTAAGGGAGATTTCTTCAGTCTTCTAGTTAAAGTAGAACGTTGACGGTTCAGAATATATGTTGCAGAGTTTCAACCAGGGTAATCTAAAGTCGCAAGGACTGAGTTCCCATTCTTATACAAAGTTTGGGGGTTGGACATACTCTAGGGAGCCACCTATGGGAGGGTTTGGAAAGAGGGGTGGCTACACCCATTTCCTTTTTCCAGTTTCACACCAGAGCAGGGGCAGGTAGCCCCTACAACCAGTTTGATCTGGACTATGCACAGGGACACCAAGTGTGCCCCCAATGCAGGACTTCAAACCCACCAGTCAACAGACCAAGGATTGCGAAGAAGCCTTCAGCGGATATGCAAGAAGCGGGCTCACGGAACACTCATGGAGTGTAGGCCCACAATCTTCGGTGCAGATTGTGCTCGTGGTGTGGGCTACAAGAAACCCAAAGCACGACTTTGAGAGACGTCGGAAAGCCAAGGCACATTCAAATGTGCATGATGACCAGGAGTTCCCGTTCCACATTACTCACGAGGGCTGCTGGTCTCAGCATTGCTGAGGACTCGGGTTGGCCTCTGAGAAGTATGGAAATCCTCTTCCTGGGCTGCAGATACTTTGAAGTCCGTCGGGAGCATCGGAGATGCAGACCGGCAAAATGCTTTGTTGGTGCTTGCCAAGCAGGGAAGTCACTCCTTGACCCCAAGGGAGATTTCTTCAGTCCTCTAATCTTGAGTAGAGCATCAAAGATCCAGGTTCAGTTGCAAAGTTTTTTCCAGGGATATCTAAAGTCCTGTTGCCATGGGTTCCTTACTTATACCTAAGAAAGAGGTTGGAATAGCTCAGGAGACCCACCTATGCAAGGGTTTGGAAAGAGGGGTGGCTTCACCCATTTCCTTTGTCCAGTTTTGTGCCAGAGCAGGGGCAGGTAGCCCCTGCAACCGGTTTGAACTGGACTATGCACAGGGACACCAAGTGTGCCCCCAGTGCAGGACTTCAAAGCACCAGAGAGTGCTCATGCCCAGCCCCAATACACATCTGCCTGCCTGGGGAGGTGGTTACACCTCCCTGGGACAGGACATCTATTGTGCAGGCCTCCCCTGCCGGTGTTTTGGTCAGCAGCAGGAGGCCAGACCCGTGTCTGTGGCAGTGGCATCCATTTTGTGATGCCAGGGCTGTAGAAAGTCTTTACCGGGTAGACCAGTGTGAACATGTCTCTCCCTCTACAAGGGTGGAATGCTACCCCCGCTGCCAGAACTGGCAGGGGGTAGTAATCCAAAGCGTTTGACACCCAACACGACATGTTTCCGTGCAGCCAGTCCAAAGTTAGCATTTACCGCGAGGTTATAATGCACTTACGAGTATACGGTCAGGCTGCACCACAAACAGCATCAGAGGAGGTACTCCGAACACTGCAGAGGGGCTCTGCTCATGTAAGGGCACCCTCTCACATAAAAACTAAACACTCTGCCTTCAGGATTGTTAAGGCCTGCCATAGGAGTGACTTATAGATTTTCTATGTGTGTACAGGCACCACCTTACCCAGGCTGCAGTAGCAGACCTGTGGTGTCATTTTGGAGTGCTTCCCAGGGGTGGCATAATACATGCTTCAGTCCCTGGTAGGCCTCTGAGGTACCTATGCCCTAGGTACATAGTATACCATATACTAGCAGCTTATACGGCTTATAAGGCACTCCAGAATCCAATTAGAAATGTTCCTAATGTACATGGAAACCATTTTAGAGAGGAAGCAGCTAGGCTGGGGTCCTGATTATCAGGCCAGGATGAAAAACAGTGAAACACTAGCAAAAAGTGGGGGTACACATGTGAAGCAGATCCTACTCTCCTACAGTCATTATATCCAATAAAGTCGTGAATTGGCATTTTGCATCTTACCCCTATCCGGTTTCACTCATGTGGATATTACAAGATTAAAAGCCTATTCAAGGCAGCATATTAAGATCATATATGCTGTGCATGTAGCTACACATAAGACTCAGCTTCCAAACAATTCATTATCACCTCATGGATGAAGGTTCAAGTACTCAGTACAAGTTAATTATACTCAACCAGCGGGTAGTTATAGTTAGTACCTCGTTTCTATTCAAAAAGCGTTTTTGATTATGCCAATATCTTTGGTGCCAGTCGACGAATCTTCACAAAATTTTCAAAACTAATGGGGCGCTCCAGTCAGCTCCTGTCTTGATAGTTTTGGGGTGATTCGTCAAGTGGGGGCCGAGAAAAAAGGGGTGTCCCTAAACGCGTTTTCCCCTTGTACATTTTTATAGGAACTTCAGACAAAGCTACAGCCCAAACTGCTGAACGGAGTTACACCAAGTTTGGCAAAAAGGGAGGTCTTGGTTCAGAAAGAGCCCTATTTTTAAATGTTGTAAATCCATTCAGTTGTTGCTGAGCAATTTAAAAAATAAAAATATAGATATCTGAGCACCGAGGAGGAGTCGTGACTCCTCCTGAGCACGAGCTGATTTCTGATTGGCTGCCAAAACTCCAAACCAGGAAGTGTTGGCAGCCATCTTGTGACTCAGTAATTGAGTCACAAGAAAACAGTGGGAAAAAGGTTGAAAAACAAGAAAAGGGGGCAAGGTAGAAACATCCTGACCTCCTAGGCCTGCCGAGTGGGACCCCCTGGGCCAAAAAAACTATTTTTTTTAAAACGCCAAAATTCGCGCTGGAATGTTCGAATCCTGCCAAAAAAATTTAAAAAAACAAATCGCACTTAGTTATTGTTATATAGAAGGGGCCCGCCACCTCCCCTGGGCTTCATTGATGATTTGCAGGGGGGCATACAGCCCTCCTGTAGCTCCGCGGACCACCACCTCTCCGGAGTTCTCAGCGAGACTCACACATTCAACAAAGAACTGTAATCACACCCAATACCAGTGTCCTGGGTCAAGAATTACAGAGCCGCCATTCAAATTCCAGTTTAGCGTATATTTTATTCACACACAGCAGCAACGATAACCCAATGTGTTTCAGAGTTCACGCACTCCTTGGTCACAGGTTAGGCATATGCATACTTCCTGCCTTATTTAAAGAAACAGGGTGTGCGTTCACTTCTCATTAACATAGAAGAAATACTTTGCCTTGTGAGTACATATTTTGACATACAGACAGCAGTTGTTAGCATTTCATTTAATAACATCAGCCTGATCCAAACAAATCATTAGCATTATGATTTTATATTGTAACATGAATGCAGGTGGTTGATATCTAATTCCTCAGCGTTATCAGCCCATACACTTTTAAAATGACATTTATAATATTGCAAGGTGCCATGTGGTATGCAGTAACTTAGAAAGGTGATAAACATTCCATATTTAGTTTTTATAATTTACTTCTGAGGGATTTGAGTATGCTCGATCATATTACTCGACTAAGATAGTGCACAGTCATGCTAAGTAAATATCAATCAAGCCCCAGTGGGCAGTGTACAAGCCTTCTGCTTCAAAACGTTAACAAGTCCAACTGTTCAGTTATATTAACTGAACCACTTATGATGAGGAAGTGCCTCACAATCAACGTATGCAATTATGCCTCAATGGGCTCTTCAAACAAAGTCAATCTTGAGCATCATAATCAACCTGTATATACATCAAAACCGCTGACCCAAATTAAAATTATAACAGCCTCTCTGCTTTTTCAGACATCTCAGTCTGGAACAAAAAGAAACAAAGTATTGATTAAAACCACAAAGATACAACACACAACATTAAAAAGACATAAGCCTGTACAGAAGAAAAAAAGGATAATCATGCAGAAAACAGACATTGGCCTAAATGTACATATATTTCCTCGTCCATATTCAATCCATTCGGATAAAGGGTATTGTACTTAATTATCATTTTGGACTCAAGTCTCCTCAATTCAGTAGTACGGTCTCCCCCTCTCTCTCGTTTGGGTGCAGCATCAAGTATAGCAACAAATTGCAGTTCTGAGCATGATAAGTATTTAAATGACGTGCCACTGAATAATGCTTGTCATTATTTCGAATGGCACACATTTGCTCCAATATGCGCTTCTTAGCCTTATGAATTGTGCTGCCTATGTAGGCTAGTTCACAGGGACAGAGAAAGGCATAGCCTACATATTCAGAAGTGCATGTGAGGTGTTTGTCAATTAGAACCAGTTTCTGCTCAGATGATCATTTTACACTCTTACAACTACTGCTGTATTTGCAGGCTTTACATTGATTACAAGTGGAAAAGCCTTTAATAGTGCTATAAGTTGTTTCAGCCTGTATCATGGAACAACATAAGGAATCTTGTAGAGATCTTGCCTTCTTAAAAGTTATTAATATATATATATATATATTATATATATATATATATGTACATATATATTACCTACTGGCGGTCGCCAGTAGGTAGTTATAGTTAGGACCACGTTTCCATAGGAAATCCGCAACATTCTATTTTGAATAACTTTTGCGCCGGTCGACGAATCCTTGCGAATTTTTCAAAATAGGTGGGGCGCTACGCTCCGCTCCTACCCTGAAAGTCTCGGGGGGATTCGTCAGGCGGGGGCTGAGATAAAAGGGGGGTCCCAAAACGCGT
Organism: Triturus cristatus; assembly: GCF_964204655.1. NCBI lineage: Eukaryota > Metazoa > Chordata > Amphibia > Caudata > Salamandridae > Triturus > Triturus cristatus. The sequence continues at coordinate 1,492,762,491 of NC_140591.1, forward strand.
TTTTCCCATGCATTTTTCCATAGGACCTTTAGACACAGCTACAGCCCGAACGGCTGAACAGAATTACTTGAAATTTGGCAGAGAGGTAGTCCTCAGGTCAAGGAAGTGCCTTTTGTAGGTTTGGTGTAAATCTGTTCAGTAGATTCTGAGAAAATAGCCTTTAAATCAATATATATATCTGAGCCAGCTTACGGTGCGCTTACGGTGCGCTTACCGTACGCGTACGGTGGCGTGCGCGAGCGCGATTCTGATTGGCTGTTAGATCTTAGTAAACATTCGAATCGGTCGAAACCAGGAAGCGGCGGCCGCCATTTTCTCTCTCGCACTCAGAGTGTGGATTAAAAAACAAAGGACAAAAACATGTAAAGGAGCTGTTTAGCCAGCTCCAAAGCACCTAGCCATGTTGAGGGAGTCCCCAAAGATCCCCCAAGGCCAAAAACGGAATTTTATTTTTTTTGCTAATTTCGCCGAATACGCTTTCCGTACGCGTACGGTAAAAAATTATTGAAAAAAAAAATTTATCCACACCCTCCCCACCCCGTGTGCAAATGGTGCCCGAATGGCACCATTTGTGCATGGCTTATCAATTGGAAAAAAAAAAAATATACAACCTTTCACAACGAAGCGCATCATATGTCCTCCATGTGCGCACGGTGCGCGAAGCGCATCGTGCGTACATGGCCCATCTAGCGTAGCGCACCGCGTGCCCACTGTGCGTGCACGGCACTAACTGCGTAAAGTGGGCGCGCGGTGCGCGAAGCACACCGCGTGCTCACTGTGCGCGCACGGTGCGCGAAGCGCACCGTGCGCGCACGGAACGAACTGCGTTAAGTGGGCGCGCACGCCACGAATGGCGTAAAGTAACTTAGCATTTAAAAAACCGTACAAATTCACTGAAAAAACCATAGGTTTCACACACGTTATAGTTAGGAATTAGCATTTAAAAAACCTTGCAAATTCACTGAAAAAACCATAGGTTTCACACATGTTATAGTTAGCGGAAATTTTACTGATAAAAAACCAATGAAATTCCCCTGTTATAGTTAGTGCAGGAAACTATAACTCACGCGACCGCAATCTTCTGCTGATGACATATGTGTCTTTATGAAAAAAAAATATTTGTAATATATGTATAGCTAAAAATTTATGGAAGAAGACATGGGCAAATAAGTGTCTAAATACAGTATTAGCATCATCAGAGGATTGCGGTCGTGTGAGTTATAGTTTCCTGCACTAACTATAACGGGGGAATTTCATTGGTTTTTTATCAGTAAAATTTCCGCTAACTATAACATGTGTGAAACCTATGGTTTTTTCAGTGAATATATATATATATATATATATATATTCACTTAAAAAACCATAGGTTTCACACATGTTATAGTTAGCTGGACATTTCCCTCGTAAAAAACCATTGAAATTCCCCCGTTATAGTTAGTGCAGGCAACTATAACTCACGCAACCGCAATCCTCTGCTGATGACGTCAGATATTACATCACTGTATTTAGACACTTATTTACCCAAGAACAATATAAAAAGAGGGGTTTGGAAATGGTTGAGAGGCAAAACTGATCACTAATAATTCAATTAAATGCACATTAGACTCTGTGGACACTGCAGCCAGTGATATAAATACCATTGTCTCTTACGTAGACATGCTTGGCTGTGTGTCTCAGGTTTCAAACCTGAAGTGCAACAAACCATTCAGAATCACCCCTTTGACAAAGAGCACCTCTTTAGTCCTCAGATGGATGCAGCACCTGAGAAAATGAAAAAGGACACTGAGGGTGCCAGATCAATAGAGGCTTTACAAACTTCCACATATCGGAGATCCTTTTGTAAGCCCAATTCCAAACAGGGTGCTAAATCTGCCTCCTCAGACACGTCAGCATCTGCCTATAAAACTCAAGCATAATGCTCCAATGATAAAACCTTTTATAGAGAATCTTACAGGGGAAATAACTTCAACGATTGTGGTCACGGAAATAATACCCAAACCGGAAATGCAAACACCAAGCAATGACTTTCTTAACATTTCCCCTGACTATTTAACACCTGTTGGGGAACGTCTTAAAAACTTTTTACTGGCTTGGACAAATATTACCTCAGTTGGGTGTTGGACATTTCCAAATATAGGTATTGTCTGGATCTTATGACAACTCCTCCAAATATTCCACTTCGCCAACACAAACTATCCATTCAGCACCATTCTCTACTACAACAAGGGATATCAGCTCTCTTACGCAAAGGAGCTATAGAACCAGCCCACAGACAATATCATGGAACAGGATTATACTTACTATTTTTCCTTATTCCCAAAAAACAACGGCTCACTTTGAACCACTCTGGTTCTCAGACAACTCAATCATTATATTCTATCAGAACACTTCCACATGGTCACTCTCCAGGAGGCGATTCCACTATTACAGAAAGTTCATGACATCCCTAGATCCTAAAGATCCCATTTCCACATACCCAAAGACCGATCACACAGAAAATACCTATGGTTTCTTTTTCAAGGGAAACATCAATTCAAAGTTTTTCCCTTTGGTCTCACCACCCCACCAATGGTATTCACAACACATATGCAAAGCCGTAAACAGCCTCTTCAAAGCAATCGTTACAACGCATGCAATTACATTGCATGCCGTTGCAACGACAAAGGTGCACAGCAGTAGGACAAAGGTGTTGGATTTAACTCCAACACCTTCCCTACTGTTGCACACACTGGAGTTGAAATATATAATTAATCTATTCCAACTTCCAGCGCTCTCCCGATACAAAGTTGGGGTAAAGTTTTGCGTTGCAACGGCATGCGATGTAATGGCATGCGTTGTAACATGACATATTCATGCAAAGCCAAAATATAGGTTGGCGAACATCTTATCAAAAGGCCGACCCCACGGCATGGGGTTGGTTGCATGTGGAGGGGGGTAGCTGTATGGCCCAGCAGTTGGATTAACGTATGGCAATTAAATATTTTTTGCGTTAAAGAAACCATAGTCAGTGCAAAAAAGGTTACAGGGACATTATAGTTGGGAAAAAGAAATAGAAAAAAATTAAAATTCACTAAAAAATCAAAGGTTACAGGGACATTATAGTTAGGTTCTCATTTTACACACACAAAACCATAGAAATTTAGCAGTTAAAGTTAGAGTTATCTGAAGAAGCTATAACTTGTGCACAGAGGTAAATATAACTTGTGCCCTCTCCATTCACTGCTAATTACCCTACATATGACATCACTCATGACATCTTCTATGACATCATTGAAAATATCACTGCAACATTTGCAATAAAATTTTTGATTAGCAAAGCCTGCATGGCAGGAGAACAAGTTATAGTTACCTTAGGACGCAAGTTATATTTTCTTCAGAAAACTCTAACTATAACTGCTGAATTTCTTAGTTTTTGTGTGCATAATATATTAACCTAACAATAATGTCTCTGCAACCTTTGTTTTTTTCAATGAAATACTAGATTATAAAAAGAAGCAAGAGGTCAAGGAATTCAGGATAATTATGGGGTTCAGTAAACAGGAAAGGGGTCTGAGGTCAATAATCAAACACAACTGGCCCTTAGTACTAAGTGACCCAGTGATAGGACCCCTGTTACTGTGGAAAGTGACGATAACTCACAGTAGGGGCCCTCCATGAGAGACATCTTAGTGAAAACAAGTCCTGAAGTGATTGAGGAGACAAGCTGGCTGTTGACACATAAAGGCTTTTATAAATGAAAGATCTGCAAGGCATGCCAGCAGGGTCTCAATAAAACCACGTATCAGATCCCGTTCAGTACAAGAGCACACAAAATCACAAAACTTCTAACTTGCAAAACGGATCACGTGATATATGTGTTACAGAGCCCATGTGGCTTACTATATATAGAGAGTACCAAACTTCAAGCACACAAAAGGATACTCCAACTCATGCGAGCAATAGTAAATCAAGATAACTCATACCCGGTAGCACGTCATTTCAAAGAGCACTACAATTCCAACAGTCAAGATCTCAGATATTACCATATTGATGCAGTACGCCCCAGAAGAAGAGGGAGCAACACGGTGATTAAGCTAAGAAGGTCAGAGACACGGTATATCTTAGAGATAGACTCCAAACACCCATGGGTACTCAATACATCAAAAGATTTGTACACATACCTTTAATATTTAATATTTAATATTTAATATTTAATGTTTAATATTTAATATTTAACACTAGCTTGTGAATGCAATACAGTAACACACTGCAGATGATGGGTCAATAAGTATTTAAACCTAGTATCTGTTAAGGTAAACAGAATTAATAGCTGCAGAATTTGAGTTATAAATAGATCAAATAATTAAATATAAAGCAACTAACAAAACAGTGACTATAAAAGTATCAGTCACTATTGTTGTAATATCAGTCACAATGGAAAAAGAAACAGATTGGTTTGAATCAACACAGAGGCACTAAGGCACTATAAACACTTTAAGATTAGACTGAGCACATTAGCACTTTAAGTCGGTCGTTTTGCACACATAAACAAACCGACAAAACAATACCTAAAGATTTTGTAAGTTTGAAGAAAGGGTTATTGAACACTGTGGGTAAAAATGTATTATAAAAGGATAACGTTACCTATGAAATTATTTTCATTAATTGAATTGTGAATAATTATGGACTACACATAATTTCTACAAAATGTTTGTGGTTTTAAATATTTATTCAAAATATTTATTAACAATGTTCAAGTCCGTCAAAAGTGTTTACAAATTAATGTATTTATAAAGTATTTTGGTTTTCTTTATATCTATAACTGCATACTGTTTGCACGTTGCATGTTACACAGAGCACTTGTCACATTCAAAAGAAAAGGTTGAAGCCGTTGCCGCATGTTATGTGATCAAGGCTCATTCTGAGCTGAAACGAGTAATGGCTACATTGCAATAAAATATTTCAAGCACTTATCTGGTGGTCCGTGTACAGGAGGAATCAAAGGAAGACAACGGAAACCATTATATATATATATATATATATATATATATATATATATATATATATATATATATATATATATATATTTATATATTCACTGAAAAAAACATAGGTTTCAGGCACATTATAGTTAGGAATTAGCATTCAAAAAACCTTAAAAATTTAATGAAAAAACCATGGGTTTCAGGGGCGTTATAGTTAGCTGGACTTTTCACTCGTACAAAACCATTGAAATTCCAAACTTCAAAACAATGGACATACCAATACCAGTTTCAACAACCTATCCATTGTTTTGAACATTGTAGTTTCTATTTTTGAATGTGTGTATCAAAGGTTATATTAGGGGAAGAGGAGGTCTGCCACTCTATCACAAGGATGATGTCATCAGTGATGTCATTAGTGATGTCATTTGAGATGTCATCAGTGATGTCATGAGTGATGTCACTGACCATGTCATGAGTGATGTAATATGTGACGTCATCAGCAGTGCATTGCGGGCGCGCGAGTTATAGTTAGCTGAACTAACTATAACGGGGGAATTTCAATGGTTTTGTACGAGTGAAAAGTCCAGCTAACTATAGCGCCCCTGAAACCTATGGTTTTTTCAGTGAATTTCTAAGGTTTTTTAAATGCTAATTCCTAACTATAACGTGCCTGAAACCTATGGTTTTTTCAGTGAATTTCAAAGGTTTTTTAAATGCTAAATTCTAACTATGCCTACAGAGATAGGACATGTGAAGAAAGAAGAACAAACGCACAGAAAGAAAAAAAAGAAATGCAGAAAGAAGCAACAGAAGTCCTCAAAGACGAAGAAAAGTGCAGGAAGAAGGATAACGTGCAGAAAGAACAAATAGAAGAGCAGAAAGAAGCCTTGTTGCAAAATCATCCTGTACCCTCAACTTTTTCAGACGGATACTGGTGGTAACTGAGTCTGACTAACCAGTCCTAGAGCCAGTGCTATGTTAAAAGACACTCAGAATACAGTGAAAACACCTACATACACTAGGGAACACTATGCGTTGAGGTCCCCCTGTGATCAGCATGACCTCCTCTGTAAGCCCCTAGTATATAATAGGGCAGGGGATTAAAACTACCTCTTAAAACGCGCCACATGGCGTGTTTGCACACGTCACCTCAGGCCACGTCCCCTCACTTCCCCACTGTGTAAACACGCCCTGTGGCTGTTTAAGTTGGGAGAGTAAGTCCCCTTGAATCCTGAGGGTCCCTAGGGTCCAACTAGACCACTAGGTACCTCCAGTAAGCACCACAGAGCTGCGTTGCAGAGAGATGTAAAAAGGGGCACGGCCTAGACCACCTCTCTGCAACGCAGCTCAGTGGCGCTTACTGGAAGGACTTGGTGGGCTAGTTAGCCCCCAGGGCCCTCAGGATTGAAGGGGAATTATTTCCCCAACTTAAAACGCGACATAGGGCGTGTTTGCACACGTCACCTCAGGCCCCGTCCCCTTCCTTCCCCACTGTGTAAACATGCCCTGTGGCCGTTTTTTAAGTTGGGAGATTAAGTCTTCTTGAATCCTGAGGATCCCTAGGGGCAAAATAGCCCACTAGGTACGTCCAGTAAGCGCCATTGCAGAGAGGTGTAAAAAGGGGCACGGCCTGCACCACCTCTCTGCAACGCAGAGCAGTGGCACTTACTGGAAGCACCTGGTGGGCTAGTTGGCCCCCAGGGTCCCTCAGGATTGAAAGGGAATTATTTCCCCAACATAAAACGCGCCACAGGGCGTGTTTGCACACGTCACCTCAGGCCCCGTCCCCTCCCTTGACCACTGTGTAAACGCGCCCTGTGGCCATTCTAAGTTGAGAGATTAAGTCCCCTTGAATCCTAAGGGTCCCTAGGGTCAAACAAGCCCACTAGGTACCTCCAGTAAGCGCCACAGAGCTGTGTTGCATAGAGGTGTAAAAAGGGGCATGGCCTCAGAACACCTGTCTGCAACGCAGCTCCCTGGAGCACACTGGAGATACCTGTTGGGCTAGTTGGCCCTCAGGGACCCTCAGTATTGAAGGGGAATTAATTCCCCAACTTACAACTGGCCAGGGGGCGCGTTTGCAGAGTGCTGCAAGGAGGGGGCTGTGTGGCCCCCCTTCTTTTTCTAATTTACTGGCCCTGGGGACCCCATCCCCCAGGGCCTGCACCCTCATTTTTTTTGTTGAAAAAAATAAATTTGGCCCTCCCAAGGCCTTAATCGTCCCCGGGGACCCCAACCCCCGGGTCATGGCCTTTTTTTTATTTAAATTCTTTAGGAGGGGGCTGCGTTGCCCCCCTCCTCAGGCCACTTATGGCTCCGGGGACCCCATCCCCCGGGGCCGGCCTTTGTTTTTTATTATTTTAAAAATATATATATTTATAGACATGCTGGACTAACCGTATTTACCTATCACCATGACGATTTGCGTGATATTCATTAAAAGGCGACTATGCATATAATGAATCCACATGGAATGTATTTACACTGCTAGTGAAGCTCTGACGCGTCTGACGCCCTAACGTGCCTAATCCCGGCGCCCCCGCCGGTGGGTACTTTCCAAGTAGACACCCTTGTCGTTTATTTATACAAACATGGGTAGCTATTGACGGGCACATTTAATATACACGCACACCAAGCCATTCGAAGGGGATTCAACAAAAATTCGACCAAACTATGCAAGAAACCCCCCTCACGGTTAATAAAAAACACATCCACCGCCGTATGTGTAATTCTTTTTATTTTACTCTCTGGAAAGGAGACGAACCTCACTTGAGAGTCACAGCGTGCTCCTGGCTGAGCCCGATGCTGTGTTACATCCACCAGTGCCCGCCGATTGCCTCACACCTCTGTGTTGTATTCCACCAGCTAGTCGACTTCCCTGGTGAGCAGTAGCTTCACTACAGTGATCTAATGAGCAACTAGAGTGCTAACATTCAGAATTTATGGCAAATGTGTGACACATCTAAATGCCTTCTTGATGGAACCAAGTAAAAAACTGAAAGTATTTCCTACTGAGGAGACTGCAGTAAATGAGGAAATTAGGAAACTTCATAACAAATAAATCTCCCAAGATGGCCATCAGAGACAAAAGAGCCCAAATGTAGCCCAAATATCACCCAGATGCAGCCCAAGTATAGCCCAATGACAGAATGTCCCAGAGTGTTCTAACGAACAACTAGAGCACTAACAGTCTTACTTATGACAAAAGTATGGCACATCTGAAGCTATCTTGATTGGAATAAAGTGGTAACACTTAAAACATTTAATTTACAAAGGAACAAAATGAGGGGGTTCATTTTGCCATAGAAATTATGATTAGTTCTGCAGAAAGAAAAATTAGGGCACATTTTGACTACTCAAATCCTCTTCTATTTCATAAACAAATTCTGACATGCAGTCTGAAACATGCACTTTGAATACCAGCAGCAGACTTCCCTGGTGAGCAGTAGTTTTACTACAGTGATCTAATGAGCAACTAGAGTGCTAACATTCAGAATTTATGGCAAATGTTTGACACATCTGAATGCCTTCTTGATGGAACCAAAATAAAAAACTGAACGTATTCCCACTGAGGAGACTGCAGTAAATGAGGAAATTAGGAAACTTCATAACAAATAAATCTTCCAAGATGGCCACCAGAGACAAAAGAGCCCAAATGTAGCCCAAATATCACCCAGATGTAGCCCAAGTATAGCCCAATGACAGAATGTCCCATAGTGTTCTTAAGAACAACTAGAGTGCTTACTGTCTTACTTATGACAAAAGTATGGCACACCTGAAGCCATCTTGATTGGAATAAACTGGTAACACTTAAAACATTTAATTTAAAAAGGAACACAATGAGGGGGTTCATTTTGCCATAGAAATTATGATTAGTGCTGAAGAAAGAAAAATTAGGGCACATTTTGAGTGACTTCTCAAATCCTCTTCTATTTCATTAAAAAATTCTGATATGCAGACTGAAACATGCACTTTTAATACCAGCAGCAGACTTCCGTGGTGAGCAGTAGCTTTACTACAGTGATCTAATGAGCAACTAGAGTGCTAACATTCAGAATTTATGGCAAATGTGTGACATATCAGAATAATGGAGGGGGTATAAATTAATTGCTGTGGTTCGCGTCGTCATGTGCTGCCAAACCGCCCCATGAGGAAGAAACAGTGGCTTTGAAACGCGTTGGGGAAATTGTTTAAAACCGGACACTAATTGCAGTCTCAGAAACAAATTGGGTTTGTAACCTGCACCATCGGAGTGGCGTCTTCGTGTTCAGAGGTACTTTGTTGTTGATATTACAAGCGGCGGCCTCAGCCGCGGAAGATGCACCGCCTGTCAGCAGGTCTATGACGGCTGGGATCTCCCGGCTTAAAAACGGCGTTGGTGATTTCAGAAATGTGACACTGCATTGGATGCCTGGGAGCCCACTGGAGGGCTGGAAATGATAATGAAGGCTTATATCGAGGCACAGTAACAGACCCCACTGGAGGGGACAGAATAAAACTACAGCACCCAGCATGCCTCACTGGAGAGAGCATGCAATGGAGGGGGTATAAATTAATTGCTGTGGTTCGCGCCGTCATGTGCTGCCAAACCGCCCCATGAGGAAGAAGCAGTGGCTTTGAAACGCGTTGGGGAAATTGTTTAAAACCGGACACTAATTGCAGTCTCAGAAATAAATTGGGTTTGTAACCTGCACCATCGGAGTGGCGTCTTCGTGTTCAGAGGTACTTTGTTGTTGATATTACAAGCGGCGGCGTCAGCCGCGGAAGATGCACCGCCTGTCAGCAGGTCTGTGACGGCTGGGATCTCCCGGCTTAAAAACGGCGTTGGTGATTTCAGAAATGTGACACTGCATTGGATGCCTGGGAGCCCACTGGAGGGCTGGAAATGATAATGAAGGCTTATATCGAGGCACAGTAACGGACCCCACTGGAGGGGACAGAATAAAACTACAGCACCCAGCATGCCTCACTGGAGAGAGCATGCAATGGAGGGGGTATAAATTAATTGCTGTGGTTCGCGCCGTCATGTGCTGCCAAACCGCCCCATGAGGAAGAAGCAGTGGCTTTGAAACGCGTTGGGGAAATTGTTTAAAACCGGACACTAATTGCAGTCTCAGAAATAAATTGGGTTTGTAACCTGCACCATCGGAGTGGCGTCTTCGTGTTCAGAGGTACTTTGTTGTTGATATTACAAGCGGCGGCCTCAGCCGCGGAAGATGCACCGCCTGTCAGCAGGTCTATGACGGCTGGGATCTCCCGGCTTAAAAACGGCGTTGGTGATTTCAGAAATGTGACACTGCATTGGATGCCTGGGAGCCCACTGGAGGGCTGGAAATGATAATGAAGGCTTATATCGAGGCACAGTAACAGACCCCACTGGAGGGGACAGAATAAAACTACAGCACCCAGCATGCCTCACTGGAGAGAGCATGCAATGGAGGGGGTATAAATTAATTGCTGTGGTTCGCGCCGTCATGTGCTGCCAAACCGCCCCATGAGGAAGAAGCAGTGGCTTTGAAACGCGTTGGGGAAATTGTTTAAAACCGGACACTAATTGCAGTCTCAGAAATAAATTGGGTTTGTAACCTGCACCATCGGAGTGGCGTCTTCGTGTTCAGAGGTACTTTGTTGTTGATATTACAAGCGGCGGCCTCAGGCGCGGAAGATGCACCGCCTGTCAGCAGGTCTGTGACGGCTGGGATCTCCCGGCTTAAAAACGGCGTTGGTGATTTCAGAAATGTGACACTGCATTGGATGCCTGGGAGCCCACTGGAGGGCTGGAAATGATAATGAAGGCTTATATCGAGGCACAGTAACGGACCCCACTGGAGGGGACAGAATAAAACTACAGCACCCAGCATGCCTCACTGGAGAGAGCATGCAATGGAGGGGGTATAAATTAATTGCTGTGGTTCGCGCCGTCATGTGCTGCCAAACCGCCCCATGAGGAAGAAGCAGTGGCTTTGAAACGCGTTGGGGAAATTGTTTAAAACCGGACACTAATTGCAGTCTCAGAAATAAATTGGGTTTGTAACCTGCACCATCGGAGTGGCGTCTTCGTGTTCAGAGGTACTTTGTTGTTGATATTACAAGCGGCGGCCTCAGCCGCGGAAGATGCACCGCCTGTCAGCAGGTCTGTGACGGCTGGGATCTCCCGGCTTAAAAACGGCGTTGGTGATTTCAGAAATGTGACACTGCATTGGATGCCTGGGAGCCCACTGGAGGGCTGGAAATGATAATGAAGGCTTATATCGAGGCACAGTAACGGACCCCACTGGAGGGGACAGAATAAAACTACAGCACCCAGCATGCCTCACTGGAGAGAGCATGCAATGGAGGGGGTATAAATTAATTGCTGTGGTTCGCGCCGTCATGTGCTGCCAAACCGCCCCATGAGGAAGAAGCAGTGGCTTTGAAACGCGTTGGGGAAATTGTTTAAAACCGGACACTAATTGCAGTCTCAGAAATAAATTGGGTTTGTAACCTGCACCATCGGAGTGGCGTCTTCGTGTTCAGAGGTACTTTGTTGTTGATATTACAAGCGGCGGCGTCAGCCGCGGAAGATGCACCGCCTGTCAGCAGGTCTGTGACGGCTGGGATCTCCCGGCTTAAAAACGGCGTTGGTGATTTCAGAAATGTGACACTGCATTGGATGCCTGGGAGCCCACTGGAGGGCTGGAAATGATAATGAAGGCTTATATCGAGGCACAGTAACGGACCCCACTGGAGGGGACAGAATAAAACTACAGCACTCAGCATGCCTCACTGGAGAGAGCATGCAATGGAGGGGGTATAAATTAATTGCTGTGGTTCGCGCCGTCATGTGCTGCCAAACCGCCCCATGAGGAAGAAGCAGTGGCTTTGAAACGCGTTGGGGAAATTGTTTAAAACCGGACACTAATTGCAGTCTCAGAAATAAATTGGGTTTGTAACCTGCACCATCGGAGTGGCGTCTTCGTGTTCAGAGGTACTTTGTTGTTGATATTACAAGCGGCGGCCTCAGCCGCGGAAGATGCACCGCCTGTTAGCAGGTCTGTGACGGCTGGGATCTCCCGGCTTAAAAACGGCGTTGGTGATTTCAGAAATGTGACACTGCATTGGATGCCTGGGAGCCCACTGGAGGGCTGGAAATGATAATGAAGGCTTATATCGAGGCACAGTAACGGACCCCACTGGAGGGGACAGAATAAAACTACAGCACCCAGCATGCCTCACTGGAGAGAGCATGCAATGGAGGGGGTATAAATTAATTGCTGTGGTTCGCGCCGTCATGTGCTGCCAAACCGCCCCATGAGGAAGAAGCAGTGGCTTTGAAACGCGTTGGGGAAATTGTTTAAAACCGGACACTAATTGCAGTCTCAGAAATAAATTGGGTTTGTAACCTGCACCATCGGAGTGGCGTCTTCGTGTTCTTGGGTGCTTTGTTGTTGATATTGCAAGCGGCGGCCTCAGCCGCGGAAGATGCACCGCCTGTCAGCAGGTCTGTGACGGCTGGGATCTCCCGGCTAAAAAACGGCGTTGGTGATTTCAGAAATGTGACACTGCATTGGATGCCTGGGAGCCCACTGGAGGGCTGGAAATGATAATGAAGGCTTGTATCGAGGCACAGTAACGGACCCCACTGGAGGGGACAGAATAAAACTACAGCACCCAGCATGCCTCACTGGAGAGAGCATGCAATGGAGGGGGTATAAAGTAATTGCTGTGGTTTGCGCCGTCATGTGCTGCCAAACCGCCCCATGAGGAAGAAGCAGTGGCTTTGAAACGCGTTGGGGAAATTGTTTAAAACCGGACACTAATTGCAGTCTCAGAAATAAATTGGGTTTGTAACCTGCACCATCGGAGTGGCGTCTTCGTGTTCAGAGGTACTTTGTTGTTGATATTACAAGCTGCGGCCTCAGCCGCGGAAGATGCACCACCTGTCAGCAGGTCTGTGACGGCTGGGATCTCCCGGCTTAAAAACGGCGTTGGTGATTTCAGAAATGTGACACTGCATTGGATGCCTGGGAGCCTACTGGAGGGCTGGAAATGATAATGAAGGCTTATATCGAGGCACAGTAACGGACCCCACTGGAGGGGACAGAATAAAACTACAGCACCCAGCATGCCTCACTGGAGAGAGCATGCAATGGAGGGGGTATAAATTAATTGCTGTGGTTCGCGCCGTCATGTGCTGCCAAACCGCCCCATGAGGAAGAAGCAGTGGCTTTGAAACGCGTTGGGGAAATTGTTTAAAACCGGACACTAATTGCAGTCTCAGAAATAAATTGGGTTTGTAACCTGCACCATCGGAGTGGCGTCTTCGTGTTCAGAGGTACTTTGTTGTTGATATTACAAGCGGCGGCCTCAGCCGCGGAAGATGCACCGCCTGTTAGCAGGTCTGTGACGGCTGGGATCTCCCGGCTTAAAAACGGCGTTGGTGATTTCAGAAATGTGACACTGCATTGGATGCCTGGGAGCCCACTGGAGGGCTGGAAATGATAATGAAGGCTTATATCGAGGCACAGTAACGGACCCCACTGGAGGGGACAGAATAAAACTACAGCACCCAGCATGCCTCACTGGAGAGAGCATGCAATGGAGGGGGTATAAATTAATTGCTGTGGTTCGCGCCGTCATGTGCTGCCAAACCGCCCCATGAGGAAGAAGCAGTGGCTTTGAAACGCGTTGGGGAAATTGTTTAAAACCGGACACTAATTGCAGTCTCAGAAATAAATTGGGTTTGTAACCTGCACCATCGGAGTGGCGTCTTCGTGTTCAGAGGTACTTTGTTGTTGATATTACAAGCGGCGGCCTCAGCCGCGGAAGATGCACCGCCTGCCAGCAGGTCTGTGACGGCTGGGATCTCCCGGCTTAAAAACGGCGTTGGTGATTTCAGAAATGTGACACTGCATTGGATGCCTGGGAGCCCACTGGAGGGCTGGAAATGATCATGAAGGCTTATATCGAGGCACAGTAACGGACCCCACTGGAGGGGACAGAATAAAACTACAGCACCCAGCATGCCTCACTGGAGAGAGCATGCAATGGAGGGGGTATAAATTAATTGCTGTGGTTCGCGCCGTCATGTGCTGCCAAACCGCCCCATGAGGAAGAAGCAGTGGCTTTGAAACGCGTTGGGGAAATTGTTTAAAACCGGACACTAATTGCAGTCTCAGAAATAAATTGGGTTTGTAACCTGCACCATCGGAGTGGCGTCTTCGTGTTCAGAGGTACTTTGTTGTTGATATTACAAGCGGCGGCCTCAGCCGCGGAAGATGCACCGCCTGTCAGCAGGTCTGTGACGGCTGGGATCTCCCGGCTTAAAAACGGCGTTGGTGATTTCAGAAATGTGACACTGCATTGGATGCCTGGGAGCCCACTGGAGGGCTGGAAATGATAATGAAGGCTTATATCGAGGCACAGTAACGGACCCCACTGGAGGGGACAGAATAAAACTACAGCACCCAGCATGCCTCACTGGAGAGAGCATGCAATGGAGGGGGTATAAAGTAATTGCTGTGGTTCGCGCCGTCATGTGCTGCCAAACCGCCCCATGAGGAAGAAGCAGTGGCTTTGAAACGCGTTGGGGAAATTGTTTAAAACCGGACACTAATTGCAGTCTCAGAAATAAATTGGGTTTGTAACCTGCACCATCGGAGTGGCGTCTTCGTGTTCAGAGGTACTTTGTTGTTGATATTACAAGCTGCGGCCTCAGCCGCGGAAGATGCACCACCTGTCAGCAGGTCTGTGACGGCTGGGATCTCCCGGCTTAAAAACGGCGTTGGTGATTTCAGAAATGTGACACTGCATTGGATGCCTGGGAGCCTACTGGAGGGCTGGAAATGATAATGAAGGCTTATATCGAGGCACAGTAACGGACCCCACTGGAGGGGACAGAATAAAACTACAGCACCCAGCATGCCTCACTGGAGAGAGCATGCAATGGAGGGGGTATAAATTAATTGCTGTGGTTCGCGCCGTCATGTGCTGCCAAACCGCCCCATGAGGAAGAAGCAGTGGCTTTGAAACGCGTTGGGGAAATTGTTTAAAACCGGACACTAATTGCAGTCTCAGAAATAAATTGGGTTTGTAACCTGCACCATCGGAGTGGCGTCTTCGTGTTCAGAGGTACTTTGTTGTTGATATTACAAGCGGCGGCCTCAGCCGCGGAAGATGCACCGCCTGTTAGCAGGTCTGTGACGGCTGGGATCTCCCGGCTTAAAAACGGCGTTGGTGATTTCAGAAATGTGACACTGCATTGGATGCCTGGGAGCCCACTGGAGGGCTGGAAATGATAATGAAGGCTTATATCGAGGCACAGTAACGGACCCCACTGGAGGGGACAGAATAAAACTACAGCACCCAGCATGCCTCACTGGAGAGAGCATGCAATGGAGGGGGTATAAATTAATTGCTGTGGTTCGCGCCGTCATGTGCTGCCAAACCGCCCCATGAGGAAGAAGCAGTGGCTTTGAAACGCGTTGGGGAAATTGTTTAAAACCGGACACTAATTGCAGTCTCAGAAATAAATTGGGTTTGTAACCTGCACCATCGGAGTGGCGTCTTCGTGTTCAGAGGTACTTTGTTGTTGATATTACAAGCGGCGGCCTCAGCCGCGGAAGATGCACCGCCTGTCAGCAGGTCTGTGACGGCTGGGATCTCCTGGCTTAAAAACGGCGTTGGTGATTTCAGAAATGTGACACTGCATTGGATGCCTGGGAGCCCACTGGAGGGCTGGAAATGATAATGAAGGCTTATATTGAGGCACAGTAACGGACCCCACTGGAGGGGACAGAATAAAACTACAGCACCCAGCATGCCTCACTGGAGAGAGCATGCAATGAAGGGGGTATAAAGTAATTGCTGTGGTTCGCGCCGTCATGTGCTGCCAAACCGCCCCATGAGGAAGAAGCAGTGGCTTTGAAACGCGTTGGGGAAATTGTTTAAAACCGGACACTAATTGCAGTCTCAGAAATAAATTGGGTTTGTAACCTGCACCATCGGAGTGGCGTCTTCGTGTTCAGAGGTACTTTGTTGTTGATATTACAAGCTGCGGCCTCAGCCGCGGAAGATGCACCACCTGTCAGCAGGTCTGTGACGGCTGGGATCTCCCGGCTTAAAAACGGCGTTGGTGATTTCAGAAATGTGACACTGCATTGGATGCCTGGGAGCCTACTGGAGGGCTGGAAATGATAATGAAGGCTTATATCGAGGCACAGTAACGGACCCCACTGGAGGGGACAGAATAAAACTACAGCACCCAGCATGCCTCACTGGAGAGAGCATGCAATGGAGTGGGTATAAATTAATTGCTGTGGTTCGCGCCGTCATGTGCTGCCAAACCGCCCCATGAGGAAGAAGCAGTGGCTTTGAAACGCGTTGGGAAAATTGTTTAAAACCGGACACTAATTGCAGTCTCAGAAATAAATTGGGTTTGTAACCTGCACCATCGGAGTGGCGTCTTCGTGTTCAGAGGTACTTTGTTGTTGATATATATATATATATATATATATATATCACTTAAAAAACCATAGGTTTCACACAGGTTATAATTAGGTGGACATTTCACGTTATAGTTAGTTCAGATAACTATAACTCGCGCGCCCGCAATCCACTGTAGCTGGTACACGAAAGAACAAGCAACTGTAGCCCAAATGGATATCAAGTTACGACACCACAGATAAATAAGTCTTTAAATCATCCCTAAGACGCTACCACCAGCTGATACAGAACACTAAGCCCACAGTTCTTGCATATTGCGTAGATGACAGCACTTACAGAATCAGGGACATCTTCGCCATCATCAATTATTTTACCATGCCTACTGCCGCCTCCAGCAACATCACCCCCTCACAAGAGCTTTGCAGGAAGCTCTTGGAAGCCTTCTGTATCAGAATCACCTCCATATACAGCAACTTTGGGCTTCAACAAGCCCTTCTAACAATCAGTGAAACACTAACACCAATCCTCAATGCCTCCATTGATTCAACCACATTTACAGACACTGGAAACATAACACCATCATGCCCTTGCTCAAGAAATCATCCATTGACACAGCCTGGTTTGCAACCACGGACCAATCTCCCTACTATCATTCACGTCAAAGGGCTTAGAGAAACCAATCAACTGATGCCTCACTGACCACAACAGCATCCACCAGCTCCTCCATGCAATGCAGTCTGGATTCAGGCCCAACCAGAGTACAGACATACCACTCATTGCTGCCACAGGCAACATCCACATGATCCTTAACAGAGGAGACATGGCAGCCCTCATTCTTCTCGACCTCTCTGCAGCATGAGACAAGGTCGCACATCCCATAATTATCAGGCACCTGCACAAGAATGGCATCCTAGTACTGACTCTCTGCTGGATCGGCTCCTTCTTAATGGATAGAACACACGCTGTCATGCAAAAACCTTACTCATTGGAAGCCTGCAAACTCAAGTTCATCACTCAGCCCCAACCTCTTCAACACAAACACAGTCTATCTGGGCAATGCCATCTGCACACACAACATCCACATCCTCTCCTACACTGATGACACACAATTCATACTATCCCTCTCTCCAAAGACCCCCACACAAGAAACAAGTTCACCGCATACATGTTGCTAACTGGATAGAAGCCAACTATCTTAAGCTCAGCCTTGACAAGAGAGAAATAGTGATCTTCAGAAAGGGCACCTCACCATGGGACTTCAACTGGTGGCCAGCAAACCTGGGACCCATACCCAAACCCTGAACTCATTCCAGGAACATTGACAGCGAACATGACTTGGCTGCACAATCCAACACCATCACTACATGCTGCTTCCACAACCTGAAGATGCTGAGAAAGATCTTCACATTGCTCTCAAGCAACACTAGAAAAACTCTCAATCACACCCTTGTCACCAGCAAGTTAAACTATGAAAACACTTTCTACAACGGATCACAAACAAAGTCACTAGAAGAGTACAGACTGCCCAGAACTTGGCAGCCAGACTCTTCCTCAACCTCCCATACAGAACTTACAGTGCAGTGGAGAGGTGTGGTGCAGCGGCCAGGGCAGCTGACTTGGGAGCACAGGGCTCACGGTTTGATCCAGTGGCAGCTCAGCTCAGCACCATGTGACTCTGGGCAATACCTCACTTAATTTCCCCAACGGCCCCCACCGCCTTGAGACCCATAAGGATGAGTAGTTTGTGCTTTACAAATATGGATTTACATATTTTTATTTATACCACACCTCGCGGAACAACACTGGCTTCCAAAACACAACTGCACTCAATTCAAACTCCTCACACACACATTCAAGGCACTCCACAACTCAGGCCCCAACTATCTGAACAGTCAAATCTTCCACCAACCATCAATATATCGCTGCTCCACAGGAGCTCATGCACAGAACCAGATCAGGAGTATGTGCATTCTCCTACATCACACATAAAGTGTAGAACAACCTCCAACTCCACATCAGAGCTTCCTCTTCTCTTCTTGACCTCCACAAAAGCTGAAGCACAGACACCTGCTCAGAATCAGTATACCCTTGCAGGTGATAGTGCTCTTTATAAATATACATAACATAACAACATATAAAACATATACAAAATAGTGCAATCACAAAAGACTGTACTGACCAATATATCTCCAAATATGTGAATATCCATAATAATGTGTGTGTTTGTGTGTGTGTATCTGTGTCTGTGTACAGAGTTGTAAATATATATATATATATGCATAGAATATTTACATATACAGTAGGTATGAAATTTACAAATAGTGCATTTTCCACACAAAATGAAACCTGCAGACTCCTGCTGATGGAGGAATGAATGTATATACATGTTATAACCTTTTTGAAAGAGTAATTGAGCAAGATCTTATACAATCTTCTCACTAATTCTGAATGCAGATGAGCAACCTTCAGGATTTATACTGGAGTCCTTCCCAGCATACACTCTCAAGCTGTATGTATAACCAGCAGAAATCCTGCACAACATGTACAACTTGATGTCACAGAGGTCTTTTGCTTGGTATGTACTACTTAAACAATAGCCAACCTCTGTAAATGATCAGCAATGTGTTAAACACTATGGGGCATATTTACAAGAATTGCCACTAAGCAGTTTTCACGCTGTTTTTGTTTAGCGCTGCCGATCGACAAATCCTAATGCTCTGCGCATTATTTACAATATGTCGCTATGTGGAATTAGGAGCAGCTAGTGGCAACAAAAAATTACGCTAATTCTGGACTGGAATCTAGAGAATGTAAAGTGATTCTGGTATTTTACAGACCTCTGCTAGTCGTTTTCTATCAAGTAAATTAAATAGTGGCAGTTGCCTGAAAAATCAAAAAAAGAAAGTCCCTCAGCAGAAAGCAATTCTGGTATTTTACTGACCTCTGCTGGTCGTTTTCTATCTTTACAGTTAAATAGAGGCAGTTGAATGGAAGAGAAGTCCCTATGCGGAAGCAGACAAGTCCTAGGGCTGATTTCCAGAGCCCACAAAGTACATACACATATAAGTATATAATAAGTATATACTATACAAGAAGTCTCGAATGCTCAACCTAAAAATTCACGTTAGCATTCTAAAAGGGCTGGCCGGCCAAAGAGTGGTAAAAAAGTTCATGCTAGTCAGCCTAGCACCACTTTTTAGCATCTAGCAGCAAAAAAAAGCTTATAAATACGCTGTTAAGGAAAAAAAAAACAAGTCCCTGAATGCAGGACGGAGCAGCCAGGACCAAGTTCAGCACACAACAACAACCACCCCCAACAGCCAGTATGACCAGCCAGAGTCCCTGGGGAAGAGGAAGAGAAAAACATAGATTCGGTCAAGAGGAGAATGAGATCCTGATTGCAGAGGTGACAGAGAATCAAGGCGTCATTGTGAACCAAAAACGCTATATGGCAGTCCATTGTCAGTTGAACTCCATTGCAGAAGTCAAGAGGACAGTGACAGACTGCAAATAGCGCTGGCATGATGACAAGAGCACAACAAAGCGGAAACTGGCGAGCAATTGAGAGCCAGCATTGCAGACGAGAGGTGGCAGTCCAGGGTAGTTTGTTCGTATTTTTGTGCCACAAACGGTTAAGAGTTGAATTACCATTGAAAAATCATGTACTTTGCGAGTTTCTTTTTTATTACAGTTATGAGAACTTCACGCTAACTTGTAATGTGGTTAATAAAATAACACTAGGTGGTATTTGACCTTCATTTGTACCATTTGTTTTAGCTGTTGCATGCCTGACAGCAGCCTATGGCTATGGAATGTGACATATTTTGTGTATGTGGCTCCTATTGGTCAAGAGTTTTCCAAATGTTGTATGTGTGACTGCATATGTGGCAAGTACTTACCCCATTTCAGTAAGTTGTCTACAATTGTCATGGGGTTGCGATGCACACATGTGTCACCAAGCATGTAAAGCTTATGTCAAAGATTTAAGGGGCATGCATACAAGGCACAAATGCCAATATGACATCACTTTTGTTTATGGTCTTGTGATGTTAAAAACATCCCATATTTACAGGGTTGCGCAAAGCCAGTTAACCTTGATTTATGCAACCTTGTTCATATTTGCCTTACCACAGCAGTCTGCTACTGCAAAGGGGTAGGCAATTGGTGTTGGATTGGACTTTCCACCACAACATCCATACATTTGATGTGGATCCAGATTCACATATCTGGGGCTGTGTCAAATTTGACAGCACTGAAAATGGGACGTTCGACAGGCAAGCCTAGGAAACATGTGTTTAGTTCTCTTGCATTTCAGCTTATTCCATGTGTGCTGCATGCTGCAGCACATATGGATGAGGCAAATCCCCTTTCTAGATTATTTTTGTGCTGTAAGGTGTCCCTTCATGCACACAATAAATAACCATGCAGCACAGTCACCCTTGTTACAAGGCACAAGTGTGCTGGCACTGCACAGAATTGTTGGCACCAGTGCAAGAGCACACACAGGGATGCACCATAGATGTGGTACATGTGCCTCCTCCCTGTGTGTTGAGACAAAACAAAGCACCGTGCTACCAATGTTTGCACAACTCAAGCCTTAGACCATTCATCAAAGATTACTCCTTTCTGATTGGGAATTTGCTGTTTCAATGTGTGAGTCATGGACATGAAAGTGAAAGTATGTGACCCTTTGAGATGTAAATTGGCACATGGTGGGGGCAGAATCCACTGTAGGGACACTATACAGAAGTTAGTAGATGTGTTGTGAGGTTGCCCAGAACCATTTAACAAGTATCCTGCATACACTGAAATGCAAGACACCTTGGGGCCAGTGTAGGCCATAGCTTTGACAGTATTTGGTATCCATTCATTGTGTGTCTGCACTGGCAATAGCAGTGCAGATTTCCTCTATGACACTCACGCTATGCCCCCGGAGACATCATTGCTAACTGTCAGGCTTATGCTGGGATCCAGGACAGTGGGGAGGAACCTGGAAAAGAAAGCCTGTGTTACTCCTACCACTCTGGCGGTGGTATGTTGAAAAGTTCCTGATGTCAGCATGTGGAGGACAGCAAGTAGCTTGGTCTGTGGAGGGTTACTGTTTCAGCTCTGGAATGTGGGCTGCAGGCCAGAAGCTATCTGGTTCAGGAGGTGGACAATGGACCCCTTCTTAAACATGTAATGGGCTATGACCTCCTCCTCTTACCAGAGGTGAATGAGGGTGGTCCACTGGCAGTAGACCGCTCCCTTCTACAGCAGTGTTGTGGTGCTGGTTGTGGTGGTGGTTGTCATGACCCTGTTTTCTCCTGCCTTTGCACATTGTGCACACTCATGCTTGTCCAACCTGGAGTATAAATAGTGCTAGTATTATGGAACTGTTGATAGTTTAATTGTCCCAATGTATCATGTGTGCTACGGATCTGAATGATCCCTGGTGGCAGTGATTGTTCCATCAGTTACATGTTTGTGCACTCTGGATATGTCCAACAATGATTGTATACTCGAGGAACGTTAGTTACACGAAGACATTAAGCACATTGCATTCGCAACCATGGCACGTGTCCAAACAATTTTAGGGGAAACATCGTTTACAACGCGGGGATTACATCGCGATGCCATTACATCGTGGTTTTTACAACGCAAGTTGTTACAACGACTTGCGCTAGATGGCGCTCTAGGACAAGTAATAGTATAATTTACTATCCAACACCTTCCTTACTGTACGTAGACTGGAGTTGGAATAGTAAATTATACTACTCCTAAGTCCAGCGCCCTCCAACGCAAGTCGTTGTAACGACTTGCGTTGTCAAAACCGCGATGTAATGTACCGCGATGTAAATGTATGCGTTGTAACGTCATACATCCCAATTATAGACATGCATAGATGGCCTAATTGATTGTGCCACATTGTCAGCACATCTCCACATGCAGCTGCTTGAGTGCTAGGCTATAAAAGACGCTTAAAGTATCTGCATGCGCTTGCCCTCATCAACGCTACCTTACCTGTGTGCCTCCTGTCTTCAGCAACAAACTTGCCAGCTGGGCGTCTCTGCTCCCCCAATGGTTTCTGGTTGAGCGTCTCTCCTTCTTCCACAGTTCCTGACGGCTTAGGAGAGTCTCCGGCTTGCCACAGTTCCCTGTCTCCAGCTTTCTTTTGCTGACATTGCTGTGACGCAATGTGCCACTTCATATTTACAAGGTTACGTAAAGCCCCTTATGTGGCTTTTCATGGCCTTGCAAATATGTGCCCCTTTCACACAGAACACCTCAGAAAAGGGGCCTTCCATGGGTGTTCCCATGTAACACCCAAGGAATCCGAAAATACTTTGGAGGTACCTAAAATACTACATTATGCTAGCCAGTACCTCCTGCAGGGGGTTTGATATCCCCAGATATAATCCATCTCAAGTCATTATCTAGCAGTTTAAACTGCAAACAGTGCTGTATCAAGGGGGCCTTTTGTATTCTGTAGCCAATTTTGCCAACATGTTGATTTATTCTCAGTTTCCCCTTCTGTGTAGTATGCCCAACAAAGAGTAACTCAACTCAGTCAATCGATGGCATAAATTCCATTGATGCTGTTATAATTAGTGAGGGTTTATAATGTTTGTGTAATATGGAACAATGTTAGGGCCTGATTCCAATCTCGCTAGGAAAGTCCTCCATACGACTCAGATCTGGAGGGCTTTCCAATCGAGAAGTGATCCTGGAGTCCGAATGAGTGAGTACGATGCTGAAGTATGCTTACTAACTCGGTTTGCTCGGACTCCCATTGGACTCTATGAGAGCCCTTGTACAGACGCATACACATGCTCGCCTAGCAGAAAAGGGGTGGGTGGGGAGAAGCTACAAACTGTAGTGGGCACGCCATGGTGCCCGCCACACTGTGCATGCCTGGATCGGGGGGACCCATGGGCACACACCCGTGACAGATTCAGAGGGCCCCTGGTGAAGGGGGCCTACTATGGCCCCCCCGAAGTATGATTATGACAGCCGTTTCATCTCACTCAGACCAAGGCAAAGCAGCTGTCCGAATCGTGCATCGTACTCGCTCGCTCGGAATTCGGCTCCATAGTGCGGCACGATTCAGCTACGAGTTGTACGGACAGGTTCAGGTCCTGGAAACAGTTTGGTTGGCGCTTACGCGATCATCGTATCATACGTGGTCATTCAGACCTGTGTACAATTCGGTTGTAAACAAGGGCTACAAATTGGATCTGGGAAAGCCAAATCCGATTTGGAGGCCTTCCGCACGGCATCGGAATCAGGCCCTTAGTGTTACTAGTTTGTGCACATACAACCTAGTTGCCACATGTGAAATCACTTACAACTCCTGGAAGATCAAATGCTGCTGTCAAGGAACTAGGCTTGGTTGTATGAGCTTAGCCCACTAGATTTTCAATATGCTGATTTCTTATAAAAGGAATGAGTTTATTTTTTTCACATTGCACATTCATTTGTGCTAGTTACATAAAAGTATCCTTTTGCTGAAAGTTTTCAAAGGGTTGAAAGTAGCTTCATGAATCTTATGGTTTGATTATTTCTCTCTTAGACAAAACCAAGCATATTTATGTGCTCACTTAACTGGCCAGCAACAATAATCTCTCTTGGTCAATCTTTGGCAGCCTCTGATTCCAAAAATAGTGAATTTTGAGATACACAATTATCTTTTAAGAGCAAGGGCTACCTAAAAAGGCAGCTATTGCAAAGGGTATTAATCTAGCTGATGTTCTGTTGTAGAGGGAAATTTATTTTTGCAGGTTTTTAAAACAGAGTAGAATGAGTATTATTGTGAGAGTTTGGCCTGATATATGCTATCCACTAGTTATAGTGGGCACCTTGTATCAGTCCAAACAACCCCTTATGGTGATAGGTTAAAGACAACCTTTATTGAAAGCTATCCTAGTGGTAGCTATGGAGAGCAGCCTTCAGGCTAAGTATTGAAGGAATGTAAAGCAGCTTGTTTTACCAGTCTATAATCTCTTGAATGACCAAATGAAAGGACAACCACACCAGGTATATATTTAAAATATATGTATTTAAGATACAACACACCCCTCTAGTCTCTTTATGAGGCTGGAGTTCGAAGTACTTAAGTTACAAGTCAGTATTCAACAGTAAAAGCACAAATACACGCTTGGGCCCTAGGGGCGTACCAAACCATATACCAATAAAGTGGTATAAGAACCACGACTGAGCTAGACACAAGGCCTAGAGCCTGTGGAAGTGCTTGGACCACAAGGACCCACCCAAGGTAGTAACACAGGGGACTCACGGAGGATGCGTGCAGTGTGAGAACACAGCCGCGAATCGCCGTTATCTTCTATGGGGAAAGAAGCGGTTGGAAATTAAGAAATTATCGACACTTAGAGGATGACTACGAGCGAACCCTTTTGGACTTAAAGGTGTCTAGAGCCAACACCCACGGGAGCACCAGAGTAATCGAGTTATCTCACCCAGGGAAGCCGGGTGCATAGGTGTCTTTTGGTGTCGGGTTGCGTCGCTGTTTTCAATGGAAGCTGCAAAGAAGTGCTGCTGCCGTGAAGAGAAGTGTCCGAAGAGATCCAAGCCTGGATCTAGGATGGAAGGAACCTGAATGCAGAGGGGACAGAGTCTGGGTCACTTACCAGTGACCAGGGACACGATATTCCAATGCCCACAGATGTCGAGTGCTTCAGGTGAGTTGACAGGTGTCTTGACTCTTCAACCACGAGGTTCAGGAGCTGTCCCATGAAGTCTGCCGAGTGCTGCGGTGTCAGCGACCAGGATGGACCCAACAAGCCTTGGCAATGGCAAGTCACATGGAAATAGAAGAAGGACGTTGGTGCAGACCAGCAAGGTCTGTGGGACTCACCAGGCGAGGGTAAGTCGGGGCATGTCTGGAGCAACCAGGAAAGCCCAATCAGAAGAGGAGTTGCCTTTGTGGGGATCCACTAGCCAACGGGCTAGTGATTGCAAAGGAGCCTTGAGCGGTCGCACTTAAAACTGGCCCACGGGTCACTCGTGGAGTGGAGGCCAGAGATCTTCTGTGCAGGAGGTGCTCAAGGCTGGGGCTACTCGGAGCCCAAAGCACAACTTCGAGGAAGACCAGGAAGATTATGGATCAGCAAAAGATCACGGTGTCCAGGGGTCACGGTTCCACGTCACCCACAATAGCCACGGGCCTCAGCTTTGCTGTGGACTCATGGTAGCCTCGGGGAAGTCTGGAAATCCACCTCTGGTGATGCAAAGTCTTCTAGTTGAAATAGAACATCGAAGGTCCATGATATATGTTGCAGAGTTTCGTCCAGGGTTATCTAAAGTCTCAAGGACTGAGTTCCCATACTTATACAAAGTTAGAGGGTTGGAGATACTCTGCGACCCACCTATAGGAGGGTTTGGAAAGAGGGGTGGTTACAGTCATTTCTTTTGTCCAGTTTCGCGCCAGAGCAGGAGCAGGTAGCCCCTGCAACCGGTTTGAACTGGACTATGCACAGGGACACCAAGTGTGCCCCCAGTGCAGGACTTCAAAGCACCAGAGAGTGCTCCCGCCCAGCACCAATACATATCTGCCTGTCTGGGGAGGTGGTTACACCTCCCTGGGACAGGAAACCTATTGTCCAGGCCTCCCCTGCCGGAGTTTCGGTCAGCAGCAGAAGGCCAGACCCGTGTCTGTGGCATCCATTTAGTGATGCCAGGGCTTTAGAAAGTCTTTACTGGGTAGACCAGTGTGAACATGTCTCTCCCTCTAGAAGGGTGGAATGCTACCCCTGTCGCCAGAACTGGCGGGGGGTAGTAATCCACAGCGTTTGACACCCAACACGACATGTTTCCGTGCAGCCAGTCCAAAGTTATCATTTACTACGAGGTTATAATGCACTTAAGAGTATATCGTTAGGCTGCACCACAAACAGCATCAGAGGAGGTCCTCCAAATGCTGCAGAAGGGCTCTGCTCATGCAGGGGCACCCTCTCACATAAAAACCAAGTACTCTGCCTTCTGGATTGTTAAGGCCTGCCAAAGGAGTGATTTATAGGTTTTATATGTGTGTGCAATGGTAGTGATATAGGTAGCCTATACCACAGTAAGGGGTGCAGGCACCACCTTAACCAGGCTGCAGTAGCAGACCTGTGGTGTCATTTTGGAGTGGTTTCCAGGGGTGGCGTAATACATGCTTCAGCCCCTGGTAGGCCTTTGAGGTACCTATGCCCTAGGTACATAGTATACCTTAGACTAGGGGCTTATAAGGCACTCCAGAATCCAATTAGAAATGTACCTAATGTACATGGAACCATTTTAGAGAGGAAGTAGGTAGGCTGGGGTCCTGATTAGCAGGGCCACAGCCAGACTAAGGTCGGAAAACAGTGAAATACCAGCAAAAAGTGGTGGTACCCATGTGAAGCAGTTCCTACTCTCCTACAATTATCCACATCATGTTTAATTCCTGATCAAGTTAGGCTTGGTAACTTTTCGAGGCTTGGATCAAGACATTCTAAGCAGCAGTCTATTGTTATTATCGGCCTCTGCAAAGGTTCAACAATAGCACGAATGTACTTAGACTGTATCAGAGAATGTGAGGTTAGAGATGCAAGACTTATGGATTGTACATTGTTTATTGTTTAGCCATTGTGCCAAGATGTGTAGCACTTCATCAGTGCCTTCCCAAATACTAGTATGTACCTTTGCTAGACTTTTATACTCGTAATGCAAGGTTTAGTGGTTTTACACAAGTTACTCAAAATGCTCCGTGTGCCTTGTATGTGAAAACCTGGTAGTGTCATTCAGTTCATGGCATCAGGTCATCATTATTTCATTACTGATTTGTCTGAAGCAACAGCCTTCTCAGGTGATCTTAACTGATGCCAAACTAGAGCGAGCATGGATTGTAATTTGGAATTTGAATAGGCTTACAGTGAATGAGAGCTTCTGCAGTGACCCTGTTTAAGGATACCTGATATATGCCTGAGGCGTAGGCTGCCTGAAGTAGTGCATTAGATATTTAGTTAGACTTTAGCCTTCGAGACATAAGTATTATTTCAGATGATCGGTTGCTGAATTTTTCAACAGTGAGTGCGGGATAAAGACCATTTCTCAATCTTGTACACCCAGAGACAGTGCTGTGTTTGCACAATTTTCTGTCTGTCGTTTGTTGTGACACTAGGTTCTGCTACAAGCATTTGCAATATTCTATTTAGCTAGACAATCACAAAACATATAGATATTTCAGCAGCACACCACTGACACTTAGGTCAAGATTTGTAAAGTCCACTGTTCCCCCACCTGGGCATAGTTTCTACCGACCACACATTCTACAGCAATGAATCCTGCTACTTCTTGTCAATCAATATTCTATCCATAGTTTCAAAGAACATATGGAAAGAAGGCAGCATAATAATTGTATTACGTATTTGTGGAAGTCAATCTATTTTTTAAAAAATTCTATGTACTTCCATATTTTAGTTCTGTGTAGTAAAAGAGTTCCAGAACAAAAGAACTAAAAGGTATGGTGTACTTCAGGGAAAATACGTGCTTTCCGTTAGACCTGTCAGCCTTAGTGTGGTCTTCCCCAACATTTTTGCCCACCTTCACCCTTTTTGCTGTTCCTATTTTTGTTGGCCTTAGGAGTATGTGCACTGTACCACTGCTCCCCAGTGGTAAAGAGCTTGTGCTCACTCTCCTGAACCATACTTACATTGGCTCATACCCAATTGCATATTCAATTTACTAAGACGTTCCTTGTAAAGTGGTATACCATATACCCAGGGCCTGTAAATTAAATTCTACCAGTGGGTTTGCAGAACTTAATGTGTCACCCAATTAAGTAGCACCTGACAACATATGCCAGGTCTGCTGTTGCAGCCAGAATGCAGTTTCAACCTGCAAAGTCAACTTGGCATTAAGCCCCCTTGCAAAGCCTTAAACTCCCCTTTATTTACATATATATCACCCCTAATGTAGGCCGTAAGTAGCCCACAGGGCATTGTGCTGTGTAATTGAAAGCTTTGACATGTACTTTTAAGTTTTACATGTCCTGGTAGTGAAAAACTCCCAAATTTGTTTTTCACTACTGTGAGGCCCACCCTCCCATAGTACATTTTTGGAGAGTTATGATTCCATTTCATAAGCAGTAATTTCCAAGTGCTGATTCTCTATGTTTCGCAGATGAGGAGCAACAACCTTGCCCCTCAGGACTGCCAGAGCGCACTCAAACTCAGGGCCTCATTGTCACCACCACAATCAACACACCAGCGACAACTATAGCGCTGACCCCTGCTATAAGCACCTGTGCTGCAACAACCTCCACCATCACCACTGCTGTCTGCAACACTGTCCCTGCCTCAGTGGTTAGCAACACCATCACACAAGCCGAGGATGCCACAGAGAGTGTGCAGTGTGTCGACTTCCAACGTCACAGGTCCGTGTCAGCAGGGCAGGTGGGGGGCCGGTGGGGGGCAACTGGGGGACAGTCAAATGAGGACACTGAGACAGAAGCCCTGGCCACCATTGCAAGTCCTTGGTGCTTACCAACAGAACCAGGGACAGTTGGGCCAGGTTATTGAAGAACTGTGTGAGCTCCGCCTGCTGCAGAGGTCCATAGACACACAAATAGGCCAACTTGTAGATCTCATGGGCCAGCTTGTGGGTGTTCAGAGGGACATACATGCTGCTCAAATGACGGCTCATCCCCCTCCAGTGGCCAGCCTGCTGAAACACACACCACCTCAGCTGCAGCAACAGAGATGGGTGAGTTGCAAGACAATGACTCCTCAGACACCTCTGAGCCTGCAGCAGAGGCCCCCCTGCCAAACACAAAAGGGGACGTCCGAGAAACACAACATGAGGATCACATGGCAAAGTACCAACCAAAGCCAAATCGCTGAGCCAGCCATGATGCCACTTGTGTTGCCCTGGACATTGACTTTGTAGATTATCCAATCCCGCTTGCTATGTTGATGACAGGGGTTTGTTGGACTGTGTGAATTCATTAATGTGAGGACTACTCTATTGGTCTCCTTTACCATCACTGACAACTCAGACACTCACTATGCATACTTTTCCTTACATCCACTCTAATTTTAACCCAATTGAAAATAAACACTATATACACACCTATGCCTTTGTGCCAGTTCCATGTTTATCCCAGTATGTACAATGTCAACTCTGATTCCAATGTACCACAATCTCTGATTGTGACAAGGCATTGATGGGTGAAGAAACCTAGAAAGACACAAGAGGAAGACATTTAGTTGTCAGGTGATGTTGTTACTGCAAAAACACACCACTAGTCAACACCATACAAGACCCATCACACATAACAATGACCAACACCATCAATGATGACATGAGGTAGGTGGAAAACAATATACTGTGACACACATATCAGCCATTAGCTGTGAGCTAACAACAGCCAGCAGCCATACACCTCATCTATGCTTTGCCACCAACAGCAAAGCCAAAAGACAATGTCACTGTTGTACAATGTTACTTATCCTTAAGTGAAGTAGTTGTTGATGAGCTGTTGATGCAGGTCAACACCTTCCTCTTCTCCACTATCATCGTCACTGGGCATGTGTGGAATTACAGTGGGGGGCATCTGCTTCTCATCATTGTCCAGGATCAGGGGGATCTCTTTACAAAAGGCCAGGTTGTGGAGCATGCAGCATGCAACAAGGTCGGACACACCTTTTGGGGAGAGTAGAGTAGTGCACCACCCCTCTTGTCCAGACACCGAAATCTAGCCTTCAGAAGCCCAAAAGAACACTCCCCTACACGACGTGTCCTCCAATGTGCATCATTATAGCGGACTTCCCTCGGGGTCCTTGGATTTCTCAGTGGGCTCAGCAACCAAGGCCGGTTGGGATATGCAAAGTCACCTAGGTGTGAGATACACAGACCAATTTTGCAATACAAACAGTTGACAAGAACAGCATGCGACACATACAGCATACTACTTGACTCAGCATACTCACCTACAAGCCACGCACGCTCCGGACGCAGAATTTGCATCAATTGCAGGATGAGGCTGTTGCCCAGTATGCAGAAGTCATGTGCAGAACCCGGAAAATTTGGCACATACATGGGAGATACTCATATCTGCTTGCTATACCACTTGCACATTAATGGAATGCTAATGATTCCTGTTACGATAGATGTGCTCACATGCCTGTGGTGGAACTAGGCCAACGTGTGAGCAGTCAATGGCTTAAACAACATTAGGTATGTGTCCAAGGTCATAAAATTCACCATTTACATCTGCCAATTCATGTCTCCTTGGAAGGTAGATGTAGCGGTCCTTATAGGTCAACAATGAGGACAGGACATCATGCAGCACCATGCTAAACACAGCATGAGATATCCCACTGGCGATGGCCACCCTGTACTGAAACGAACTAGTGGCAAAGAAATGCAGTGCAACCATCACCTTAACTGTTGGCGTCAAAGCTGTTGGATAGGTTCTGTGAGGCCTCAAATGGGGCTCCAACTGAGCACATAGCTCTTGAAGGGTAAGGCAATTCAGACGGAATTTCCTTACGATGCCCTCATCCTCCATGTTTCCCAGCACTGGGAAAGTCCGATGCACATTTGGTCATCTCCTCTGTATTCAGAAATAGGACACATGTAAATTCAATTCACAGTGAGATGTGGCAAACATCTTACATAATGACTAACACAACACCAACATTGACAGGACTGTCACAACAGCTTAATGCACATGTCACATGCATAGACAGCTTGATCTCATGTAGTCATTCATCTGATCAGTATGTACATACTAACTACTTCCAAATCAGAATCAGACTATGTGAATGGTAAATGGTACACAACTACATCTTGTGTCACCAGCCCTGGCTGTAGCTGACACAGCATATGTGGCAAACAGCAACACTGCTGAGTTGTACGTAGCCGCTGTCCTTGCACAACCTTCTTGCTTTAGTCTCACTAAGCACAACATTATTACCCAATGAACACAGTGTGTGTAAGCTGGACAACTATCAAGATAAATACAGCACTTTCCACAGTGATATAGGCACATTATGTGGTCAGTCCATCATGACTGTGGGATGTGTTGCCATTTCACTCATTAGCATGTTCACAAATATGAAACTCCATTTCTCCTCAAATCTGTGTACATGCACACAAATATCCAACATGACATGTGAGTAAGTACATACCAATACGTGTACTCATGTCTACTGACATGAAATGTGTGGCTATCATTGAGTTAAATGGCACAACCTCATTTCACTTTACAACCAGGTGCAACAATATAGTGTAAATATATAGTGATCAGTGATGAAAATTGTCAAGTGGCAATACAATAGCACAATGTTTCCATATGTGCGGTAGGCGTGCTCGGCCACTGTGGTCACGGTCATTGGCCACAATTGAAAGATGCCAGATTGCGGTAGAGACCACCTGGCCCCCGAGGTGTGACACTGCCTATGCCAATGCCATTGTAGTCAATGAAACCACCATCGCCGTAGTGCAATACAGTTTTGAAACTCACGGTAGGTGTGCTCCGCCACTGCGGTCACAGTCATTGGATACAATTGAAAGATGCCGGATTCCGGTAGAGACCACCTGGCCCCCGCAGTGTGACACCGCCTATGCCAATGCCATTGCAGCCAATGGGAACCGCCATCGCGGTGTGAAGTACAGGTTTTAAACTCGCGGTAGGCATACCACGCCACTCATGGTCATTGGATACAATTGAAAGATGCCGGATAGCGTTAGAGACCACCTGGCCCCCACAGTGTGACACCGCCTATGACAATGCCATTGCAGCCAATGGGAACCACCTTCGCGTTAGTTCAATACAGTTTTAAAACTTGCGGTAGGTGTGCTCCGGCACTGCGGTCGCAGCCATTGGATACAATTGAAAGATGCCAGATTGCGTTAACCCTATTACTGCCCATTGAAAATCCTTCAGTGCCAAGCCATTGAATGACTTTTTGGAGTGCTTTGCTTCAACATGCTGTAGTTTGTGTAATTCTGATCATAATGTTGGGAAACTATATATTTTTGGTTTCAGTACTTCTTGTACTATTTATTTATATATAAAACTTACATTTATAAAACACCCTGCAGTCACATGACACAATTCAAGATGGCCGCCAGGTGACTGTGAAAATGATAAGAGTAAATGACCGCGTTGGTAGGGTAATAAAAAAAATAGTGTTTTCCAAAAGCAGATACGCAGAAATATTTATTAGTCTGTTTGCTCACCTGGTAATAGGACAGATTTTGATTTTAATTTTGTTTTTATGTTTTTTACGGCTCTTTGTCCTACAATGACATAGATATATGGCACATACATTTTTCATGTTTTTCTATTGTTGTGCAGAATCTAAACTTATATAAGCCTAGCAGAATTGGTTCATAGAAGTAAAATGGATGTTTGAGAGACTACTGTTAGTAAATATATGAAAATACATATTTTTGCTGCCTTTCACAGCACTTTACATGCTACAAAATGGCCGACATGTTGTTTCGTCTATTGATGTTTTTCATATAATGATCTTAGTCTTGTTATTGGACATATGTTCAACACCTCAAAATGTATTTTCTGACTTTTATGCACAGTAGTGATGCATATTTTGTGAATAGTTGGCATATGATTTTATGCATATAACTCCTGAAGGTCACAGTCCTTGACCTTAGACCCTAAATGGTAGCTCCTGGAAGTGTACAAAGGATATATCTTTGTAACAGTGAAATTGTTTTTGCAAAGTGAGGTATCTTCGGAAAGGTCATTGTCTGGTCTCACAGGTCAACTAGTCAAGTTTTATGAGAGGTGAACAAACGTGACCTTTGACCCCTAAATACACATTTTGTTATAACCTTTTTTCTCTTTATTCTGTTACCCTTGGATCAATTTTAAGAAGTGTGGCATTATTGGACTCAACATGCAAAGAACTATTTTTTTCCTTGTTCAAATTATTGTAGAGGTCGTAATATTTGACCTTTGACCTCTATTTGCCGTCATTGTAGGTGTTTTAAGGTGTTTATTCCATTATGGTGAGACCATTGTTTACAAGTGTTGCAGTGGTTGAATTGTAATGATAAGTACTTACATTTTTGTTCATTAACCCCTTCGATGCTCATGACGGAACGGTTCCGTCATGAGCATCGGTTGGGCTGTGCTCATGACGGAACCGTTCCGTCATGAGGACAGCCCCCGGGGGAAGCGCTGGCGCTCCCCCCCTTGTGCCTCGATCTTGCCCCCCTTTACGGGGGTGGCAGCGGAAGAGCTTCCGCTGCCACCCCCGACCCCCCCCGAGCCCCCCCACGCTTTCTGATGACGTCAGCACGCACAGCGCGCGCCGGCGTCATCAGGAAGCGTTGGACGCGCTGGAATCCATTTCTTCCAGCGCGTCCAAGGGGAGCAGAGGTAGGTGTTTGTCGTCCGGTGGGGGCCGCGGCGGTGAAATCTGTAGTATTGAGGCATCGGGGGAGAGGAAAGAGTATTTCCTCTCCCCGATGTCTCAATACAGGGCATTCCTGCTCCACGATCGCGCACAGCGTCGCGATCGTGGAGTAGGGATGCCCCACTAGACACCAGGGATTTAGTATTTCGAATTTGGGAAGCGACCCCTTAGGCAAGGGTCGCTTCCTTGGGGATGAAAATTTGGCGAAGTCTTTTCTGCCCCCCCTGGGGGCAGATCGGCCCGCTTTCTGCGCGTTTCTGCCCCCAGGGGGGGCAGAAAAGCCCACTAGACACCAGGGATGTCGTTTTTACTATGTAGGAAGCGACCCCTTAGGCAAGGGTCGCTTCCTTGGGGGCAAAATTTTTGGAAGTCTTTTCTGCCCCCCCTGGGGGCAGATCGGTCCGCTTTCTGCGCGTTGGGGGCAGAAAAGCCCACTAGACACCAGGGATGTCGTTTATGCTATGTAGGAAGCGACCCCTTAGGCAAGGGTCGCTTCCTTGGGGGGCCCAATAATTTGAAGACTTTTCTGCCCCCCCTGGGGGCAGATCGGTCTTCTTTCTGCCCGTTTCTGCCCCTAGGGGGGGCAGAAAAGCCCACTAGACACCAGGGATGTCTATTTCGTTATGTAGGAAGCGACCCCTTGGGCAAGGGTCGCTTCCTAGGGTGGTAAAGTGAATAGAAGACTTTTCTGCCCCCCCTGGGGGCAGATCGGTCGTCTTTCTGCCCGTTTCTGCCCCCAGGGGGGGCAGAAAAGCCCACTAGACACCAGGGATGTCTTTTTCTTTATGTAGGAAGCGACCCCTTGGGCAAGGGTCGCTTCCTTTGCGGCCTAATTATTTAGAATACTTTTCTGCCCCCCCTGGGGGCAGATTGGTCGTCTTTCTGTCCGTTTCTGCTCCTTGGGGGGGTGCAGAAAAGCCCACTAGACACCAGGGATATAAATATTATTGTAGGAAGCGACCCCTTGGGCAAGGGTCGCTTCCTTGGGCCCCTAAATGTTTTGAAGACTTTTCTGCCCCCTCTGTGGGCAGATCGGTTTTATTTTTTTGCCGTTTCTGCTCCCATTGGGGGCAGAAAAGCCCACTAGACACCAGGGAATTAGTTCAATTAGAAATAGAAGTGACCCCTCGCTTCCAGGGTGCAATTTGTTATATGTATTTGGCTCACCTGCCCCGGGACTGAATAGCCTTTTTTTTCCTGCTGTTTTCTGCCTGACCTGGCACACAAACCGATTGACCATTTGGGTAGTGACATGGCATGTTATAATGTTTATTGTTATATTTTTTGTGATTTCCAATTGTAATGTTTTTTTTGTTTACTTTTTTGTTCTAGGTGAAGGCTTTTCTTCTGTTCACGGTGACGTTTTGGTTCTGGTGGTTTTGCTGTTTGTGTAGTTTGGTAAGAGACTGTTTTTTTGTACAATGCAAATGTGTTTGATTTCTCTGCCTGTTTTTTTTTGCAAATGGTGTAATAATAGCAGTATGTTTGGTTTTTGAGTTTCAAAAACTTTTTGCATTGGTGCACGATGTGTATTTTGTTGTCTTGTGAGTAATTTGTTTTTTTTTCTTCTTTCCAGTTTGATATCGTTGGTCTTTGCTGTGTCACTGCAGAGTTTGTTTCTGGTGAGTGCAGCTGTCTCTTTTGATTTTGGATTGTATAGTTTTTGAGTACATTGATCTTATTGATATAAGGTACACATTTCTTTACTTACTTGATTTGCACATTGTTGGTTGTTGTTGACTTGTTTGTGCAGTCTTCCATCTTAGTAGGTATAATGGCTAGCCGCAGGATGACTGCTCAGCAGGTTGTTGGTTTGCTGTTTGAGTCTTCCTCTGATATTGGGTCAGAGACTGACTCTGCTTCTGAGGGAGAGGGGGCAGGGGACGATTCTGGCAGTGAGTTTTCTCTCCGTATGGGGTCATCGGATGATGAAGATACTCTTAGTGCGGATGAAGTGCCTGTGTTAGAGGAGGAGACTGATGTGCCGATAGTGCGGCAAGAGGCATCTGGGCTGCAGCCTGCGGCTGCAAGGCTTCCCGTTGGTGTAGTGCGGCAAGAGACATCTGGGCTGCAGGCTGGGACTGCAAGGCTTCCCGTTGGTGTAGTGCGGCAAGAGGCATCTGGGCTGCAGGCTGGGGCTGCAAGCCTTTCCGTTGGTGTAGTGCGGCAAGAGACATCTGGGCTGCAGGCTGGGGCTGCAAGTCTTCCCGTTGAAAGTGATGACCTCTGGGTTGCCCCTGGCATGGTGCAGCCGGAATTTCCTGAGTTTACTGGTGTTCCAGGGTCTAGAGTGAATACCGAGAACTTTTTGCCTGTAAATTTTTTTCAGTTGTTTATGGACGATGTGTTTTTGGCAGAGATTGTTGAGCAGACTAATTTGTATGCCGAACAGTTTTTGAGGGACAACAGTGCCAGTCTTAAGCCACACTCTAGAGCTACCCGGTGGACTCCCACAAATGTTGAAGAGATGAAGAAGTTCTTGGGTTTAACTTTTTTGATGGGCTTGCTAAGGAAGCCATCATTGGCTTCATATTGGTCTAGCAGTCCCTTGATGGCAACGTCTATTTTTCCGGCAGTCATGAGTCGTGACAGGTATTTGCTTCTGCTTCGGATGATGCACTTTGTAGATAATGGTTTAGCGTTGCCACGAGATCACCCTGATTGTGACCGTCTTTTTAAGATTAGGCCTGTCCTTGATCACTTTGTTGATCGATTTTCTGAGATTTATGCCCCTGGTAGAGAAATTGCAGTGGATGAGTCTTTGGTGTTGTTCAAGGGCCGCTTGGTTTTTAGGCAATACATTCCTAGTAAGAGGGCACGCTATGGAATAAAGCTGTATATGCTGTGTGACAGTAGGACTGGATATGTCTCTAATTTCAGGGTGTACACCGGTAAGGAATCTAGGTTTAACCTCCCTGGTTGTCCGTCCACTTTTGGAGTGACTGAGAAAATTGTTTGGGAACTTGGAAGAGGATTTTTTAACAAAGGCCACCATTTATATGTAGATAACTTCTACACTGGTGTACGGTTGTTCAGGGAATTGGCCAAAGTGGACACTTTTGCTTGTGGCACAGTCCGCTGTAACCGTAAAGGTTTTCCGAAAGAACTTGTTTGTCAAAAGCTTGTGCGGGGACAGTGCAGTGCGTTGCGTTGCCAGGAGCTTCTTGCTGTGAAGTTTACAGACAGGAGAGATGTCTACATGCTGACTTCCATCCATGATGAAAGCACTGCACCTGTGACTGTTTGGGGTCAGGTCGCTGAAGCGCGCAAACCTGTATGTGTTTTAGACTATAATAGGTACATGGGTGGTGTTGACAGAGTAGATCAGAGGTTGGAACCTTACACTACTCTTCGTAAGGCTTACATTTGGTACAAGAAGTTGGCTATCCATCTTTTCCACTTGGCAATGTTTAATGCTTTTGTTGTGTTCCAGGATTCTTGCCCTGAGTCAAAGATGACTTTTGCTAAGTTTCAGGAGTCTGTAATAGGCAGCCTTGTTGTAGTGGAACAGGCAAGTGTTCCTAGAGTTGGACTGGTGGAGGATGTTGCTAGATTGAAAGAACGCCACTTTCCAGATCACATTCCTCCCACACCCGCAAAAGATTTTCCCAGTAGGAGATGTAGAGTCTGTTGGCGAAGAGGTTTGCGGAAGGAGAGTCGTATGTACTGCCCCGATTGTCCCTCTCATCCTGCACTGTGTCTCTCTGCTTGTTTCCGAGCGTACCACACGCGTAAAAACTTCTGGGAAGATTCATGAGTGGTAAAGTGAACTGCCTGGTCTGTATTCTTTGGAAAATATGATTCTGTTTCAAGGTTGGTGTTAGTGCAATGTATTTAGTTGCTGATTTTCTGTTAGAAGATTTGTATCTATTTGCAATTTGTTTGTGTTTTTATTTTTTTCTAAAAAAATCCAAAATGTGATGGCGGTGTGTGTAGGCTTGCGCTTGGCTGTTGGTGTGTGTGGACTGGCACTTGGTTGGTGGTGTGCGTGGAATGGTGCTTGGCTGACGGTGTGCGTGGACTGGCGGTGTGCATGGACTGGCGGTGTGCGTGGACTGGTGCGTGGCTGGTGGTGTGCGTGGAATGGTGCTTGGCTGGCGGTGTGCGTGGACTGGTGCGTGGCTGGTGGTGTGCGTGGAATGGTGCTTGGCTGGCGGTGTGCGTGGAATGGTGCTTGGCTGGTGGTGTGCGTGGAATGGTGCTTGGCTGGCGGTGTGCGTGGACTGGTACTTGGCTGGCAGTGTGTGTGGACTGGTGGTGTGTGCGGACTGGTGTTTGGCTGGTGGTGTCCGTGGACTGGAGCTTGGCTGGTGGTGTCCGTGGACTGGAGCTTGTCTGGTGGTGTGTGTGGACTGGAGCTTGGCTGGCGGTGTGCGTGGAATGGTGCTTGTCTGGTGGTGTCCGTGGACTGGAGCTTGGCTGGCGGTGTAGGTGGATTGGCGATTGGCTGCCGGTGTGCCTGGACTGGCGATTGGATGGCGGTGTGCCTGGACTGGCGCTTGGCTAGCGGTGTGCGTGGACTGGCGTTTGGCTAGCGGTGTGTGTCGACTGGTGCTTGGCTGGCTGTGTGTGAGTAGTGACTTTCTGCTGGTCACTACACACACTGCTAGCTGAGTGCCACTCCACGCAATCCTTCAGCCTGTGTAGTTGCTGTGTCTGGATTGTGGGCGTGTGAAAGTGATGGGCCCTTGAATGGCGCTGTGTGCTGGTGTGAGTTTTGTTATGTGATGGGCCCGCGGCTGGCGGTGTGAATGGTTTTGTATGTCTCACACGTATGAAAGGT
The DNA here is from genome assembly GCF_964204655.1 of Triturus cristatus. NCBI lineage: Eukaryota > Metazoa > Chordata > Amphibia > Caudata > Salamandridae > Triturus > Triturus cristatus. The sequence continues at coordinate 1,492,801,070 of NC_140591.1, forward strand.
GTATGAATGGCCTGTAAAGAGGTTGGTGCCTTGTCGTGGCTTTACAGCTCACGAGCTGTGAGTCAATGGTTCAGTTTCTTGCCCTTTCAATTATTACCAGTGCATTTCATGTTTTGTGAAATCACTTGGTAATACAATTTTATCTACTGAACCATCACTCACCCTCGTGCCAAATCCAACCAGTATGTGTGTGTGCTTGCGGGTTAGATGACTGTGCAGTAATATTTGTCTTTCTGAAGCAGGGTGTACCTTGTCCCTTTTTGGTGATTTTTGTACTGTGTTGCTTTTGTACCTGGTGGTGCGAATGGTCTTGTTTGTATCACGTATGAAAGGTGTGTGAATGGCCTGTAAAGCGGTTGGTGCCTTGACGTGGCTTTACAGCTCACGAGCTGCAAGTCATTGGTTTGGTTTTTTGTGAATTTAATTATTGACAGTGCATTTCATTTTTGTGAAATCTCTTGTTAATAAAATTTAATACACTGAACCATGACTTGCCCTCGTGCCAAATCCAACCAGTATGTGTGTGTGTTTGAGGAATAGATGGTTGTGCAGGAATCTTTGTTTTTTGTTTCTCTGCCAAGGTACACTTTCCATGTAAGATTAACCCACCAACTGTAGATATTGTCGAAAACCCTTGGGAGTTCATGGTGATGTCTCTCTAGTGATTTGAAAAATATTTTTTATCCCCATTGTCCTGTAAACCTCAAATTGTCTGCCACATTTTCTTTGCAGTATTATTCCTAAATTCTCACGCTGTAGTAACAATAGGTAATCTGGTTTTGCAAGGGGGGTTACTTTGGTTTTTTGCCCAGGGCTCGGCGGCCATCTAGGGAAACCTTTCCAACCCACGCATTTCTGAAAACTAGACACCCGGCGGCTTCCAGGGAGGTATGGCTTGTGTGGATCCCCCAACGTTTCCTTACCCAGAATCCCCTGCAAACCTCAATTTTTGCTCAAAAAATCACTTTTTTCACACATTTTGGGGTGGGAAAGTAGTGGCATCACCGGGCTCACACAAATTTACCACCACCCAGCGTTCCCCCAGGTCTCCCGGTAAAAATGGTGCCTCACTTGTGTGGGAGGCCCAAGTACCCGCGGCAGGCAAGGGCCCCAAACGTAGTGAGGCGACATCAAGATGGCCTATCGCCAAACCACCTGGTTTTGCAAGGGGGGTCACTTTGGTTTTTGGCCCGGTGCGCGGCGGCCATCTAGGGAAACCTACCAAACCCAGGCATTTTTGAAAACTAGACACCCGGCGGCTTCCAGGGAGGTATGGCTTGCGTGGATCCCCCAACGTTTCCTTACCCAGAATCCCCTGCAAACCTCAAATTTTGCTCAAAAAATCACTTTTTTCACACATTTTGGGGTGGGAAAGTAGTGGCATCACCGGGCTCACACAAATTTACCACCACCCAGCGTTCCCCCAGGTCTCCCGGTAAAAATGGTGCCTCACTTGTGTGGGAGGCCCAAGTACCCGCGGCAGGCAAGGGCCCCAAACGTAGTGAGGCGACATCAAGATGGCCTATCGCCAAACCACCTGGTTTTGCAAGGGGGGTCACTTTGGTTTTTGGCCCGGTGCGCGGCGGCCATCTAGGGAAACCTACCAAACCCAGGCATTTTTGAAAACTAGACACCCGGCGGCTTCCAGGGAGGTATGGCTTGCGTGGATCCCCCAACGTTTCCTTACCCAGAATCCCCTGCAAACCTCAAATTTTGCTCAAAAAATCACTTTTTTCACACATTTTGGGGTGGGAAAGTAGTGGCATCACCGGGCTCACACAAATTTACCACCACCCAGCGTTCCCCCAGGTCTCCCGGTAAAAATGGTGCCTCACTTGTGTGGGAGGCCCAAGTACCCGCGGCAGGCAAGGGCCCCAAACGTAGTGAGGCGACATCAAGATGGCCTATCGCCAAACCACCTGGTTTTGCAAGGGGGGTCACTTTGGTTTTTGGCCCGGTGCGCGGCGGCCATCTAGGGAAACCTACCAAACCCAGGCATTTTTGAAAACTAGACACCCGGCGGCTTCCAGGGAGGTATGGCTTGCGTGGATCCCCCAACGTTTCCTTACCCAGAATCCCCTGCAAACCTCAAATTTTGCTCAAAAAATCACTTTTTTCACACATTTTGGGGTGGGAAAGTAGTGGCATCACCGGGCTCACACAAATTTACCACCACCCAGCGTTCCCCCAGGTCTCCCGGTAAAAATGGTGCCTCACTTGTGTGGGAGGCCCAAGTACCCGCGGCAGGCAAGGGCCCCAAACGTAGTGAGGCGACATCAAGATGGCCTTTCGCCAAACCACCTGGTTTTGCAAGGGGGGTCACTTTGGTTTTTGGCCCGGTGCGCGGCGGCCATCTAGGGAAACCTACCAAACCCAGGCATTTTTGAAAACTAGACACCCGGCGGCTTCCAGGGAGGTATGGCTTGCGTGGATCCCCCAACGTTTCCTTACCCAGAATCCCCTGCAAACCTCAATTTTTGCTCAAAAAATCACTTTTTTCACACATTTTGGGGTGGGAAAGTAGTGGCATCACCGGGCTCACACAAATTTACCACCACCCAGCGTTCCCCCAGGTCTCCCGGTAAAAATGGTGCCTCACTTGTGTGGGAGGCCCAAGTACCCGCGGCAGGCAAGGGCCCCAAACGTAGTGAGGCGACATCAAGATGGCCTATCGCCAAACCACCTGGTTTTGCAAGGGGGGTCACTTTGGTTTTTGGCCCGGTGCGCGGCGGCCATCTAGGGAAACCTACCAAACCCAGGCATTTTTGAAAACTAGACACCCGGCGGCTTCCAGGGAGGTATGGCTTGCGTGGATCCCCCAACGTTTCCTTACCCAGAATCCCCTGCAAACCTCAAATTTTGCTCAAAAAATCACTTTTTTCACACATTTTGGGGTGGGAAAGTAGTGGCATCACCGGGCTCACACAAATTTACCACCACCCAGCGTTCCCCCAGGTCTCCCGGTAAAAATGGTGCCTCACTTGTGTGGGAGGCCCAAGTACCCGCGGCAGGCAAGGGCCCCAAACGTAGTGAGGCGACATCAAGATGGCCTATCGCCAAACCACCTGGTTTTGCAAGGGGGGTCACTTTGGTTTTTGGCCCGGTGCGCGGCGGCCATCTAGGGAAACCTACCAAACCCAGGCATTTTTGAAAACTAGACACCCGGCGGCTTCCAGGGAGGTATGGCTTGCGTGGATCCCCCAACGTTTCCTTACCCAGAATCCCCTGCAAACCTCAAATTTTGCTCAAAAAATCACTTTTTTTCACACATTTTGGGGTGGGAAAGTAGTGGCATCACCGGGCTCACACAAATTTACCACCACCCAGCGTTCCCCCAGGTCTCCCGGTAAAAATGGTGCCTCACTTGTGTGGGAGGCCCAAGTACCCGCGGCAGGCAAGGGCCCCAAACGTAGTGAGGCGACATCAAGATGGCCTATCGCCAAACCACCTGGTTTTGCAAGGGGGGTCACTTTGGTTTTTGGCCCGGTGCGCGGCGGCCATCTAGGGAAACCTACCAAACCCAGGCATTTTTGAAAACTAGACACCCGGCGGCTTCCAGGGAGGTATGGCTTGCGTGGATCCCCCAACGTTTCCTTACCCAGAATCCCCTGCAAACCTCAATTTTTGCTCAAAAAATCACTTTTTTCACACATTTTGGGGTGGGAAAGTAGTGGCATCACCGGGCTCACACAAATTTACCACCACCCAGCGTTCCCCCAGGTCTCCCGGTAAAAATGGTGCCTCACTTGTGTGGGAGGCCCAAGTACCCGCGGCAGGCAAGGGCCCCAAACGTAGTGAGGCGACATCAAGATGGCCTATCGCCAAACCACCTGGTTTTGCAAGGGGGGTCACTTTGGTTTTTGGCCCGGTGCGCGGCGGTCATCTAGGGAAACCTACCAAACCCAGGCATTTTTTAAAACTAGACACCCGGCGGCTTCCAGGGAGGTATGGCTTGCGTGGATCCCCCAACGTTTCCTTACCCAGAATCCCCTGCAAACCTCAATTTTTGCTCAAAAAATCACTTTTTTCACACATTTTGGGGTGGGAAAGTAGTGGCATCACCGGGCTCACACAAATTTACCACCACCCAGCGTTCCCCCAGGTCTCCCGGTAAAAATGGTGCCTCACTTGTGTGGGAGGCCCAAGTACCCGCGGCAGGCAAGGACAACAAACGTAGTGAGGCAACATCAACATTGCCTTTCCCAAATGTCGCCTCACTACGTTTGGGGCCCTTGCCTGCCGCGGGTACTTGGGCCTCCCACACAAGTGAGGCACCATTTTTACCGGGAGACCTGGGGGAACGCTGGGTGGTGGTAAATTTGTGTGAGCCCGGTGATGCCACTACTTTCCCACCCCAAAATGTGTGAAAAAAGTGATTTTTTGAGCAAAAATTTAGGTTTGCAGGGGATTCTGGGTAAGGAAACGTTGGGGGATCCACGCAAGCCATACCTCCCTGGAAGCCGCCGGGTGTCTAGTTTTCAAAAATGCCTGGGTTTGGTAGGTTTCCCTAGATGGCCGCCGCGCACCGGGCCAAAAACCAAAGTGACCCCCCTTGCAAAACCAGGTGGTTTGGCGATAGGCCATCTTGATGTCGCCTCACTACGTTTGGGGCCCTTGCCTGCCGCGGGTACTTGGGCCTCCCACACAAGTGAGGCACCATTTTTACCGGGAGACCTGGGGGAACGCTGGGTGGTGGTAAATTTGTGTGAGCCCGGTGATGCCACTACTTTCCCACCCCAAAATGTGTGAAAAAAGTGATTTTTTGAGCAAAAATTGAGGTTTGCAGGGGATTCTGGGTAAGGAAACGTTGGGGGATCCACACAAGCCATACCTCCCTGGAAGCCGCCGGGTGTCTAGTTTTCAAAAATGCCTGGGTTTGGTAGGTTTCCCTAGATGGCCGCCGCGCACCGGGCCAAAAACCAAAGTGACCCCCCTTGCAAAACCAGGTGGTTTGGCGATAGGCCATCTTGATGTCGCCTCACTACCTTTGGGGCCCTTGCCTGCCGCGGGTACTTGGGCCTCCCACACAAGTGAGGCACCATTTTTACCGGGAGACCTGGGGGAACGCTGGGTGGTGGTAAATTTGTGTGAGCCCGGTGATGCCACTACTTTCCCACCCCAAAATGTGTGAAAAAAGTGATTTTTTTAGCAAAATTTGAGGTTTGCAGGGGATTCTGGGTAAGGAAACGTTGGGGGATCCACGCAAGCCATACCTCCCTGGAAGCCGCCGGGTGTCTAGTTTTCAAAAATGCCTGGGTTTGGTAGGTTTCCCTAGATGGCCGCCGCGCACCGGGCCAAAAACCAAAGTGACCCCCCTTGCAAAACCAGGTGGTTTGGCGATAGGCCATCTTGATGTCGCCTCACTACGTTTGGGGCCCTTGCCTGCCGCGGGTACTTGGGCCTCCCACACAAGTGAGGCACCATTTTTACCGGGAGACCTGGGGGAACGCTGGGTGGTGGTAAATTTGTGTGAGCCCGGTGATGCCACTACTTTCCCACCCCAAAATGTGTGAAAAAAGTGATTTTTTGAGCAAAAATTGAGGTTTGCAGGGGATTCTGGGTAAGGAAACGTTGGGGGATCCACGCAAGCCATACCTCCCTGGAAGCCGCCGGGTGTCTAGTTTTCAGAAATGTATAGGTTTGCTAGGTTTCTTTAGGTGCCGGCAGGGCTAGGGTACAAAATCTACAGCTAGTCACTTTGCCAAAAAAAGGGTCATTTTTCACTCCAAAACCACTTTGCGTTTTGCGCCATTTCCTGTTGCGGGCACTAGGCCGACCCGCACAAGTGAGGTACCATTTTTCTCGTAGGACTTTGGGGAACGCGGGGTGCGTGGAAATTTGTGGATCCACGCAGGTTCCAGAACTTTCCATCACAGAAATGTGGGGAAAATGTGTTTTTTTTGTCAATTTTTTACGTTTGCAAGGGATTCTGGGTAACAGACCATGGTGGGAGGCAGTCAAGTCACCCCATCCTGGATTCCCCTGGGTGTCTAGTTTTAAAAAATGTATAGGTTTGCTAGGTTTCCCTAGTTGCCGGCAGGGCTAGGGTACAAAATCTACAGCTAGTCACTTTGCCAAAAAAAGGGTCATTTTTCACTCCAAAACCACGTTGCGTTTTGCGCCGTTTCCTGTCGCAGGCACTAGGCCGACCCGCACAAGTGAGGTACCATTTTTCTCGTAGGACTTTGGGGAACGCGGGGTGGGTGGAAATTTGTGGATCCACACAGATTCCAGAACTTTCCATCACAGAAATGTGGGGAAAATGTGTTTTTTTTGTCAATTTTTTACGTTTGCAAGGGATTCTGGGTAACAGACCCTGGTGGGAGGCAGTCAAGTCACCCCATCCTGGATTCCCCTGGGTGTCTAGTTTTCAGAAATGTATAGGTTTGCTAGGTTTCCCTAGGTGCCGGCAGGGCTAGGGTACAAAATCTACAGCTAGTCACTTTGCCAAAAAAAGGGTCATTTTTCACTCCAAAACCACGTTGCGTTTTGCGCCGTTTCCTGTTGCGGGCACCAGGCCGACCCGCACAAGTGAGGTACCATTTTTCTCGTAGGACTTTGGGGAACGCGGAGTGGGTGGAAATTTGTGGATCCACGCAGGTTCCAGAACTTTCCATCACAGAAATGTGGGGAAAATGTGTTTTTTTTTGTCAATTTTTTACGTTTGCAAGGGATTCTGGGTAACAGACCATGGTGGGAGGCAGTCAAGTCACCCCATCCTGGATTCCCCTGGGTGTCTAGTTTTCAAAAATGTATAGGTTTGCTAGGTTTCCCTAGGTGCCGGCAGAGCTAGGGTACAAAATCTACAGCTAGTCACTTTGCCAAAAAAAGGGTCATTTTTCACTCCAAAACCACGTTGCGTTTTGCGCCGTTTCCTGTCGCGGGCACCAGGCCGACCCGCACAAGTGAGGTACCATTTTTCTCGTAGGACTTTGGGGAACGCGGGGTGGGTGGAAATTTGTGGATCCACGCAGATTCCAGAACTTTCCATCACAGAAATGTGGGGAAAATGTGTTTTTTTTGTCAATTTTTTACGTTTGCAAGGGATTCTGGGTAACAGACCATGGTGGGAGGCAGTCAAGTCACCCCATCCTGGATTCCCCTGGGTGTCTAGTTTTCAGAAATGTATAGGTTTGCTAGGTTTCCCTAGGTGCCGGCAGGGCTAGGGTACAAAATCTACAGCTAGTCACTTTGCCAAAAAAAGGGTCATTTTTCACTCCAAAACCACGTTGCGTTTTGCGCCGTTTCCTGTCGCGGGCACTAGGCCGACCCGCACAAGTGAGGTACCATTTTTCTCGTAGGACTTTGGGGAACGCGGGGTGGGTGGAAATTTGTGGATCCACGCAGATTCCAGAACTTTCCATCACAGAAATGTGGGGAAAATGTGTTTTTTTTGTCAATTTTTTACGTTTGCAAGGGATTCTGGGTAACAGACCATGGTGGGAGGCAGTCAAGTCACCCCATCCTGGATTCCCCTGGGTGTCTAGTTTTCAAAAATGTATAGGTTTGCTAGGTTTCCCTAGGTGCCGCCAGGGCTAGGGTACAAAATCTACAGCTAGTCACTTTGCCAAAAAAAGGGTCATTTTTCACTCCAAAACCACGTTGCGTTTTGCGCCGTTTCCTGTCGCGGGCACTAGGCCGACCCGCACAATTGAGGTACCATTTTTCTCGTAGGACTTTGGGGAACGCGGGGTGGGTGGAAATTTGTGGATCCACGCAGATTCCAGAACTTTCCATCACAGAAATGTGGGGAAAATGTGTTTTTTTTGTCAATTTTTTACGTTTGCTAGGGATTCTGGGTAACAGACCATGGTGGGAGGCAGTCAAGTCACCCCATCCTGGATTCCCCTGGGTGTCTAGTTTTCAGAAATGTATAGGTTTGCTAGGTTTCCCTAGGTGCCGGCAGGGCTAGGGTACAAAATCTACAGCTAGTCACTTTGCCAAAAAAAGGGTCATTTTTCACTCCAAAACCACGTTGCGTTTTGCGCCGTTTCCTGTCGCGGGCACTAGGCCGACCCGCACAAGTGAGGTACCATTTTTCTCGTAGGACTTTGGGGAACGCGGGGTGGGTGGAAATTTGTGGATCCACGCAGATTCCAGAACTTTCCATCACAGAAATGTGGGGAAAATGTGTTTTTTTTGTCAATTTTTTACGTTTGCAAGGGATTCTGGGTAACAGACCATGGTGGGAGGCAGTCAAGTCACCCCATCCTGGATTCCCCTGGGTGTCTAGTTTTCAAAAATGTATAGGTTTGCTAGGTTTCCCTAGGTGCCGGCAGGGCTAGGGTACAAAATCTACAGCTAGTCACTTTGCCAAAAAAAGGGTCATTTTTCACTCCAAAACCACGTTGCGTTTTGCGCTGTTTCCTGTCGCGGGCACTAGGCCGACCCGCACAAGTGAGGTACCATTTTTCTCGTAGGACTTTGGGGATCGCGGGGTGGGTGGAAATTTGTGGATCCACGCAGGTTCCAGAACTTTCCATCACAGAAATGTGGGGAAAATGTGTTTTTTTTGTCAATTTTTTACGTTTGCAAGGGATTCTGGGTAACAGACCATGGTGGGAGGCAGTCAAGTCACCCCATCCTGGATTCCCCTGGGTGTCTAGTTTTCAAAAATGTATAGGTTTGCTAGGTTTCCCTAGGTGCCGGCAGGGCTAGGGTACAAAATCTACAGCTAGTCACTTTGCCAAAAAAAGGGTCATTTTTCACTCCAAAACCACGTTGCGTTTTGCGCCGTTTCCTGTCGCGGGCACTAGGCCGACCCGCACAAGTGAGGTACCATTTTTCTCGTAGGACTTTGGGGAACGCGGGGTGGGTGGAAATTTGTGGATCCACGCAGATTCCAGAACTTTCCATCACAGAAATGTGGGGAAAATGTGTTTTTTTTGTCAATTTTTTACGTTTGCAAGGGATTCTGGGTAACAGACCATGGTGGGAGGCAGTCAAGTCACCCTATCCTGGATTCCCCTGGGTGTCTAGTTTTCAGAAATGTATAGGTTTGCTAGGTTTCCCTAGGTGCCGGCAGGGCTAGGGTACAAAATCTACAGCTAGTCACTTTGCCAAAAAAAGGGTCATTTTTCACTCCAAAACCACGTTGCGTTTTGCGCCGTTTCCTGTCGCGGGCACTAGGCCGACCCGCACAAGTGAGGTACCATTTTTCTCGTAGGACTTTGGGGAACGCGGGGTGGGTGGAAATTTGTGGATCCACGCAGATTCCAGAACTTTCCATCACAGAAATGTGGGGAAAATGTGTTTTTTTTGTCAATTTGTTACGTTTGCAAGGGATTCTGGGTAACAGACCATGGTGGGAGGCAGTCAAGTCACCCCATCCTGGATTCCCCTGGGTGTCTAGTTTTCAGAAATGTATAGGTTTGCTAGGTTTCCCTAGGTGCCGGCAGGGCTAGGGTACAAAATCTACAGCTAGTCACTTTGCCAAAAAAAGGGTCATTTTTCACTGCAAAACCACGTTGCGTTTTGCGCCGTTTCCTGCCGCGGGCACTAGGCCGACCCGCACAAGTGAGGTACCATTTTTCTCGTAGGACTTTGGGGAACGCGGGCTGGGTGGAAATTTGTGGATCCACGCAGATTCCAGAACTTTCCATCACAGAAATGTGGGGAAAATGTGTTTTTTTTGTCAATTTTTTACGTTTGCAAGGGATTCTGGGTAACAGACCATGGTGGGAGGCAGTCAAGTCACCCATCCTGGATTCCCCTGGGTGTCTAGTTTTCAAAAATGTATAGGTTTGCTAGGTTTCCCTAGGTGCCGGCAGGGCTAGGGTTCAAAAACTACAGCTAGACTCTTTGCAAAAAAAGTGTAAATTTTCAGTGTGAAAATGTGGTGTGTTCACCTTAGGTTTTGAGCCACTTCCTGTCGTGGGCACTATGCCTACCCACACAAGTGAGGTACCATTTTTCTCGGGAGACTTAGGGTAGTTCAAATTTGTAAAGCAACTGTTATTACCTATTGATTTTTGATGCATTTCTCCCTTCCAAATGAAAGACATTGTGTAAAAAAAAAGTCATTTTGAAAAATGACCAATAATTGTCATGCAAATATGAGTATTCCCAATTTCGAAAATGTGCAAATATGCACTGTTTCTGAACTCTGTAATTTGTTCCCATTTCAGAAATACATAGGTGACTTTCATACCGATTTTTCCAAGTATACATTTTCCCACAATAATTGCTATATACCCGGACCAAAAAAAAAAAACATTACAAAATGCTGCTCATTTTTCTACTCTGGGTTCGTTGGGCTCTTGGTGAACCTACAAGTCCTATATGTCCCCACAACCAGGAAGGTCTACCGGATGTAACGGTACATTGCTTTCAAAGAGATGTCATAATTCGAAGAAGTTACAGGTAAAAACGTTGACTCAAGAGGCTGCTTTTTTCAACAAATTTTTAATTTTTCCTATATTTGCCTGTAAATTTCTATAAAGAAACCTTGATGGATCTACGCAAATGACCCCTTGCTGAATTCAGAATGTTGTCTACTTTTCAAAAATGTATAGCTTTCCAGGATCCATTATTGTTTTGTTACCCTTTTCTACCGTTAACTGGAAGGAGGTTGAAAGCACAAAAAATAGCAAAAATAGGGTATGTCCCAGAAAAATGCCAAAACTGTGTAAAAAATGTTGGTTTTCTAACAAAAGTCTGTCATTCCCTAAAAGCTGGAGAAATTGTGATTTCAGCCCCACAAACCCTTTTTTGATACCATTTGCAGAGAAAAACCCAGAAGCTTTCATTTGCAGCCCGTTTTTCACATTTTTCACAAAAAAAAAAAAAAATTGCTGTATTTTGACTAATTTCTGGGAACCCTCTAGGAGAATCCACAAACCCTGGGTACCTTTAGAATCCCCAAGATGTTGGAAGAAAAGGACGCAAATTTGGCGTGGATACCTAATGTGGTCAAAAAGTTACAGGGGCCTAAGCGCGCACTACCTCAAATAGCCCAAAAAGGGCTTAGCACAGGAGGGGAAAAGGCCTAGCAGCGAAGGGGTTAAATTGGTGGGAGGGGGTCATGTAATTTGACCTTTGACCTCTATTTACACTGTTCTAAGTGTTTCATGGTCATTAATCCATTACTGTTAGATCAATAATTACAAGTGAGGCATTATTGGAATTGCAATTATGAGTACCTACATCCTCCTTAGTTACTGTGTTGGAGGAGGTTATGCTTTTTGACCTTTGACCTCTAATTATACTTGTTTAGGTGTATCAAGGTCGTTATTGCACTACCCTTGGATCATTTGTTACTAGTGTTGCATCATTGTAATTGTCTTGATAAATACTTGCATTTTCATTGGTTTAATTGGTGTCGGGGGATCATGTCTGTTGACCTTTAACCTCTAATTACACTTTTCTAAGTCATTAAATGTCAATGCATTACGGCAGGATCCTTCCTGCCCCTATGACTCCCTACACCTCTATTTACCTCTGCAATCATTGGTCTCTCGCATGCAACCTCCAGTACCACGCCTGTAAACTTTTTGTCAAAAGAAGAAACTCCATTGAGAAGCATTGGGCGCCTGGCGCGTAATTGGCACCCTGCACTTGGCCACCCCTGTGCCCCTCGCAGTGTATGTTTGGTTCTGCTTTGAAGCCCCCCCTGTGCTTGAGCTAACCCCCAAAGCTTGGCACCTGCAACCGATCTACTTATCTGCAAGCAGTGTGGCTCTAGGCACTCCCAGTCTCCATGGGAAAGCATTGGGCCAACCTCCGACTTTGACCTCTGCACCCGCCGGCAGTTCGGGCTGGACTGTTCCCATGAGGCACAGGGTCAAGACTGATTTGCATATGGCCAGGTCTAAACCGGGGTGGCATGGTGAGCAAAATAATGATGGATTTAACCCAGATCTCTTGACTGGGGGTGAATGTTTTGATTTGTTCTGCATTCCGTCCATCAATTGTGTGTCTTTTGCTTTCCCAGCCGCCCCTGTGCCACTGGTGGTGCAGTTTTGGTACTCTCCTTATCCTTTGCCCTAGCTGACCTTTGGTCCCGAAGACTGAAACTGCAAATGTGGTACTTACCTGTTTTACTTCTTTATTGTTTTCACCATAGGATATTGAACTGTTCTGAAAATATTCTGTCAACTTATGAAAGTGAAAAGTATTTTTATTTATAAACATACTTAACTGATTGTGAAGATCTTAGTCTTTAAATAAAATACAAAGTATATTTTCTAAAATTGTTGTGGATCTCCATTTTGAGTCATATGTCCTTTATTGATCACGGTTGTGCAATCCATGTTTTACAGTGTGTTAGGCCTAATGCTGCTTGCTAACACTACCACTAATAGAGCATTTTCGGTTCAACATTGAGCCCTGTACACTTGGAGACCCCTTGGACTCTCTGCATGGTATTATCACCTAGTGGCAATATCACATACGGAGCCAGCTTCCTACACTTTTTCACATAATTCACTTTGAAAACTCCTTTCACTTTGCAGTCAGAGAAAGAAATGTAAACACCAATTCTGCAGCAATTTGTCAGAAGAGATAGCCAGACATTTGACCTCTGTCTTTGAAGCACTTGCAAATGTGACAAGTTATGCACAGAACTTAAAGGCATCTTTATTTTTTCTAGGACTTTCCCAACTTTCCAAAATGACACAAAGTATGATTGAGGATGACACCTTTTCATTGGGCCATTCCCTTATGCCTACAATCAAACACCAATGTGCACAGACACCCATAGATCCCACTGATTTAGACATACCTACAAGTTGAATATTGTTGACAAATGAATTGCTTGATGTATCCCTACAGAGAACCCTTTCTTTGCAATACTGTTAAATGCCCAGGTTTTAGACAGGTTATTCACCTCCCTCTAATTTGCTTAATATCATCCAATATAGCAGTCAGGTATGCAACTCCCTCCAGGTGTCAAAAAGCACCCACACCAGGCAACATGTCACAATTCCCACAAAAAACGTCCATAGACTGATTGAACATCACCCTGGACCGATTGGTAAAGTAGTACATAAGAGTTCACAGGTGGCCTTATCACCTGAGACAGCCTTCAGAGGCTGAGACAGGAATAGTCTTGCTCTGTGAAGGTAGGGCAATGCAGTTGTACAACACAATCCCTATGTCAATTCAATGCCACCCGTAGCCGAGTTGAAAACATTGTCAGCCATATCCAGATAAGAATCAAGCAAAGGTGGGGGACGGAGCTAGCCTTGGAGCGCGATGGCCGCTTGTTAAGCGAGCTCCTCGCGCAAGCCCAAATATCCTTCAAACCTATCCTTTCAACGCTATCTGCATGAGAATGCACCCTAGGTGAAAGAGAGCTGAGGAGACGGAGCCCACGGAGGAGTGACGTCCGGCACCGAAAACGGTGGTGGTGGCCTGCAACGAAGACCTAATAGCTGCGCCCCTCCAATAGAAAGTGAAAGGAGGCACGGAGGAACACAGTGCCTGAGGTCGGCTGGACTCAGAGGGGGGGAGCCCTGGACCGTCCCCTCCCCACTCAGCTGAGCTACAAACCACGTGTCAGCATTTCTCTTTCCAACAAGAGTCAACTGACTGATAGAACACAAGGGTGGCACAAGTAAGAGGCTGAGTCCGTGCAAATATAACTGGGGGCAGACTAACGTTAGTGTGGGGCCAAGAGACAGAGGCGGAAGACTACACCAGCAAGACACACCCCCCGACAATTTGAGATATTGGTCAGTAAAACAAGGCCCAGAGAAACCCTGTAAAACCCCCGTGTGAATTGGCACTTCCATCTGCCTACCGGAACCCGCAGTGCTGTCACAGCATAGTGATTAGAGCTACACACACGCACTGGACCTGAACGTCATAAAACACAGAGCTCATCGACTCACTACAGACTGGACGGAGAGTCCTAAATTAAATCGCCTCCCACCTGGGGTCGTAGCTACCAATATCCCTGTGGGTAAGGATAACCACATATCGTAAAATGGGTAAAACAGATCGCACCCAGCCCAAAATCACCTTTGATCACACGAAGAAACATCAGTACCAAGGTGCTGCTGTGCTGACAACGCCACAATCAACAATGGGAGCAACAGGTGGGGTGACGAACGATGACATCCAAACCATGTTCACCACAATTCAAACGGCACTGTTGAACATGGATGGGAAGATTGACTCCTTGACGTATAGAGTAGACAGGATGTCGGAGCGTATGGATAAACACACGGAAAGACTTGACGAGGCGAAGCGGAGAATATCTGAAGCCGAAGACGGACAGGTGCAGATGGAAGCGAAACAGTCGAAGATGGAGAAGCAACTGGCGGTCATAACAGCAAAGTCGAAAGACTTGGAGGCTCGGTCCCGAAGGAGTAACCTCCGCTTAATGGGAGTTTCAGAGACGACAAATACGGGCCAAATGGAACACTATGTGGAGCAGCTGCTCATATCCCTACTGGGTTGGGAGACATTCTCTGAGGTATTTATTGTGGAGAGAGCCCACAGATCGCTGGGACCCAAACCTCCTCCAGACCAAGGCTAATTATCGCCAAGATATTAAATTACAGAGACAGAGACGCGAGTTATCTTACGAAGGCATGGATATCTCCATCTATCCAGATTTCACGTCATCGCTACAGGAAGCGCGAAAAAAATTCTCCACAGCGAAACAGAAATTGAGAGAATTTAATATTCTGTACGCCATGCTATATCCGGCCAGACTGAAGCTCACAGTGGATGGTAAAACTCGGATCTTTGCTGAACCATCGGAGGTGGTGAAGTTCGCGCAGCAGAGGGGTACGCTGGGACCAAGAAGATCATCGAGAGGAGACCATGGGGACCAGTCTGCTACATCAGATGTGGAGTGATCACGATCTAATGAACACAAGTGGGCTGCAACGGGGATTTGCCTGAATGTGGGGCGGACTCATCCCATGGGGCAAGGACTGAACGTTGCTAACACATAGATGGCCCACGGACTGATGGATCCCAAAATGGTGGTGGTGCCTAGCAGGCACTGTCCACCAAATTAGGATGCTGGCGTCAGCCAGCCTTTTAATGGTGGCGAAACCGCCATGGACAGGCTGGTGGGGACTGGTTTTGGGGGTCCGTTGTGGGCCCCCCTTGTGTTAGGGGGAGGTGTTGGTACACTGGGGGGTGCCCCTTTACATTTCACTGAACTAAGTGGCAGGCACCGTGTGGTGCCTGCCACGTTGTGCAACATTGCGGCGGGTGCTGAAGTCAGCCATGGTGGGTGGTCCCGAACCCCACTACAATGGTGGGCAGACTCAAGTCTGCCCGCCATCGTAATTGGCCCCTTTGTGTGCAGGTAAATGGGAGCAGAGTTGGAGAAAGTGAGGTGGGGAGGTTTTCTGAGGGCAGCTCTGAGCAATATATTTGTTCCCAGTCTGGGTACTGCAACACCCAAATCCATATGGGGTAGAGACGGAACATAATCTGTGTACATTTTGACTATCTCAATCACATTTTTGGACAAGTGGGTTTTTTAACCAAAAACATATTCAAACAGGAGTAAAACCACCAGACCTACCACCCAAGCTTTGGTTAGAGTATCTCTAACAAAGCTAGAACTTGACACATTTTATATTCAGTTTATGAAATAGCAATTTCATTTCTATTAGGTCTAAAACAGAACTAACCTGTTTGATATCTGGCAAATTCCAATATAATAATCTAGAGACTTATTACTTTAGCAAGTCATTATGCTGTGCTGCCCAACGCCAATTCGAAAGGGAAGGAATGCACTGTATTTATAAGATACGGTGCATTCCTGTCCTGTCTACAGGCGCACAATTTGTAGCCAAGCGCCAACGCAAGCACCCTTGCACCATGGTGCAGGGTGTCTGTGTTGTTGGCTTTTGCCGCTTTTCATGCCTTTGGAAATATGATGATCTAATTTGTGCCTTCAAGCGTCACAAATTTGAAGCTCCAGGGGTGCAAATTTGCTGCAAGGGGCTTATAAATAAGTTCCCAATAATGTTTCTATTTCTCTTAGGACTGGAAGCAGTTTAGTTTTGTCAATCAGAATCAATGTGGGTAGCCCACACCCCCATGGACTGTCGTTTTACGATCCAAGGAAAGGGTGGGCAGGCCATATCAGCTGTCTTCTCTATATAGATAAGAAATCTCTTTATGTCTCTAGATCATCTGCAAAACACATTTTTAAATAAGCAAGTTAGCTCAGTAAGCAAAAAACAGGGAGTGGCTTTTACTACTTTGGCTTTTTGGCAAAATATTTCGCTCACAGGTATATGTATTTTAAAGATTCATTTTATTACCCAGTATTTATTTGCTGAAAACACTTAAAGTACGTGTTATGCTGTACTTTAACTCTATCGCGCAGCCATTCTAAATCTAAATATTTTATTTTCTGCTCAGGGCATATTTTTTAACTTTTGATTTCATCTTGCAAATGTTGCACACTTTACTGGGTGAAAAAGACTGTGGGGCATATAAGATGCATTTAAATGAATGCAAGGATTACAACAGTAGCAAAACAACAAATAGAACACACATTTTTACATTGGCAGGTTGAAACTTGCAGTTTGCTAATTGCTGTCTTGCCTAAATCTACACTTATAGCGTAATATAATTGTGAAGTGTTGCATAGGACAAATGGGGTCATTACGATGGTAGAGGGACGGCCACTGCCCTCAATTTTCCCCAACCATATTGCTATGGCGGGGGGAATCGTTTTGGTACCATGGAGGTCATAAAGACCACCCGCCACGGTTCTGCCACAGACAGTCAGCATGTGTGAAATGGTGGCGGTGCCAAGCAGGCACCGTCCAACATATTACAATGTTGGTTGAAGCCAGCCTTTCCATGGAAAGGCTGGTGGAGATTGGCTTCGGGGGCCAGTTGTGGCCCCCTTTTGTGCTGGGGTGGTGCACTGGGGGAGTACCCATGGTAACCCAATACATTTCCCTGCACTAAGTGGCAGGCACCGTGTGGTGCCTGCCATGTACTGCAGGGAAATGCAGAACATGGCTGTTTAGCATTGCGGCGGGTGCTGCAGCCAGGAGCACCCACCGCAATGTTAAACGGCCTGGATGCGACCACCATGGTGATGCTCGCATCATAATCCGTGGTGTGAGACTGCCGCCCTACAGATGGGCAGTCCCAGTCACTGCAATGAAGGTAGGCGGACTCAAGTCCGTCTGCCATCGTACTTGGGCCCCAAAGTTCTAATAAGCTTTGTCTCTGTCATTTGCTGGAAGATGTGCAATGTGTTTCTTGTTGCTTTTATGACCCATTCTATCACAGCGGATGCATTGGTTTCCCAAAGTTCCTCTGCCCGTTTACCTCCCATGCACCCTCTCTTTTTGCCCTTTTAGGTCGAGCGTAAGCCTACAACCTCATGTATACTTTAGCGTACTTCTTTGTAGGCTTAAAGCCACCCCCCTGCTATTCATTTGTTTGTTTGAGTTTCCTATAGAAATCCTTGTTTGCTACTTGTCAGTCCTGCTTCTTTGTCCTACTTTTTCTCTTTATTCCTCCCAGGCAGCTTGGACAAAGTACAGTATCAGTATGCTTGGTTATGTTTATCTGTTAGTGAGGGGATTATTTTATTTCTTTTTTCCTGCCCTGCTCGTGTTACACTGTGGGTGCTTCAGGCCCGTAACTGCTTGCATTTTAGCGCAGTATGTGTCCCTCCCACCTCCTCCCAAGCTGGAAAAGACCAACAATTATGCTCCGATCCGAGCTACTGCAGCAGGGGTGTTCTGCTAATTGTTTAGGCTGTGCTGTCTAAGAGGAATGTGATTAATGAGAGGAATAGGCAGGAGTCTTCTAAAGCTGCAGGCAGCCTGCAAATGTTTACTTTAATTTTCTCCAAGCACTGCCAGACATTTTTGGATATTTTTGTTCCCGTATAAGCACCATCCCTCGGAGGCAGGCATTTCAGGCTGGCAGCTAAATTCCAACAACAACATGCCTCCTACTCCCCAGTTTTGCATCCCGCCCAGCTGCCATCCTCTTCCTCTGAGAGGCTCCGCTTGGCTCAGGGCTGAGCTCCCACTCATCCCACTCAAGCTGCCACAGTCATCAGCTTACATCTGATTTACTGGCTGTTCAGCCTCATAAAAAAGGGGGATCCTTTTTTCCTTCCCTTCAAAACAGGTTTCAGTAGGAGGAAAATAATCAGTATACAACGACGTTGATGTGACTGGAGCTGGGAGATTAATGATCAGAAGGTACTTTAAAAAGTAATTAAAACGCCATACTTATAATGGCGTAAATTAAACTGAGTTCCCACAATACTTATTTTGCAAAAATAACAAAACAAGATACAGTGGACACGCTTGACATGTGCCATTGTGGTATGTCCTAGAGCCTATCGGTGGAAATCCCCTCTCAGTTGCACTCCCTATTTCATTGGTATGTTCCTCCACTCACCAACCTGTTTTATACTGATATACCTACTGTTATGAATCAGTCCCAGGTCCGATACTCCTCACGATTCGGGCGACGCTATATGGGGTCCACCTCTCAACGTCACCAACTTCCTGCACTAAAGGCACGGAAGACTGGAGCAGTCAAGCGAGGGAAGGGAATTATGGGAACAGCAGGGAGTAGAACCTGTAAAGAAAGTTAAGGTACAAACAATAATAAAATACAATGCAGTAACACTTAGCTACTCTCAGTAATTCTCACTAACCAGTTATCAGTAAAGGATATTCTTTAGTTCCTCGTAAACACGCATACCACAACTCGTTAGCATAACCACACACCATATGACCAATCTCCATCTATCCCCCTACTTCGGGGGTTGTTATGTCTAGTAACCATAGAAGTTTTTGAGAGGCTATGTCTTTGCGTAATGATTATTAGCACAAGGTAAATGGTACTCTATATAATGTACCACCCTCACTCTCGGGATACACACTCTCAGAAAACAATACTGGTAGGTCCTTGTGACCCTTCAAATGCCTGACTGACCTTTATCTCAGCGTTAGAACGTGTGATAGTACTAAATGCCACCCAGCCTGATTTACATACTTGTCCTATGTGTGCTCGGTCAAAAGAGAATCATAACGTTTGGGTAATATGATACCATTATTTGTAAGTACTCCCTTCCTTTCAGGGTTTGTAGTGGCTCTGCCGGTAGACCGAGTCAGAGGTCTTTGACCCTCTCAAGTTAGAACCTTTGTAGGTGTGCTTGCGTTTGCCTGCCTCTGGATCCGTGCACGCACACCCCTTGATACTTGCGGTTTGGAAGTTCACCGGATACCACTCGGAGACTTTCACGCTGCGGTCGCGTGTACCCCCGAACTCCGTCAGGTGAATCCTTCGTGTGTCGTAATGAGGCGGAAATGCCTCTGTTCCTGACTCGTGGTGTTTTCTCGCCACCTTCCGTCGCCAAAACCAACTCCGAATCTCCTCCTGGATACCCGACTCTGATGCCGAAAACCTCGGCCGATGCAACCGCAACCCCCGCGGCTTGCACTCCAAACGCGGGAAAACACTCGTACGAGCAGCCGCTCGTTGTAGCCAACATTTCGTCAATTACGCACAATGTAGTGCGTGTCTCCTGGGCGTCTTATGCCCTTTGGCTCCTCCTCCTCATGCGCAGGGGTTTCTGGGATGGGTAGTTCTTGTAGGCACATTGGGTCCGGATCCTGACAGTAGGTCCCCCGCCAGGCGCCTCCTAGAACCTGGTTTATCTGGGTGCTTCCAATAGAAAGCCCTGATCTTGGCAGGCGCATGCACATTGGCACTGGGTACCCACGAATCCTCCTCAGCCATGTACCCCTTCCAGGAGATCAAATACCACAATTTACCTCCCCTGTACTTGGAATCTACCACGCTTCGCACCTCATGCTCCTGTCCGTCATCCGTGGACACTGCCGGTGGAGGTTTCCGCAACCCACCTTTTGCTGGTTTTAGAAGACTACAGTGGAACACCGGGTGTATTCTCAGCGAGCCCGGAAGACGTAATTTATACGCCACAGGATTGATTTGTTTAAGCACTCGATACGGACCAATGTAACGTGGGTGGAAAACGCTCCGAAGCTTAAAACGGAAGTTCTTTGTGGACAACCACACCCGGTCCCCCTTTTGATACTGTGGGCCCTCCACCCTATGTCTATCAGCCCAGTTCTTATATCGTATCTTGGATTTCATGACAATTGGCAAAATCCTAGCATCATACCCATAGTTGGGTACAAATGGCGAGACCCCAATGGAGCTGTGGGAGGGGTTATAATACGCCAAATCTGCCATCCATAACATTGACACCCATGATTCTTGCGCGCTTTCCGCATAACATCTTAGATATTTCTTTACCGTTTGATTTAACCTTTCGGTTTGTCCATCTGTCTGTGGATGGAAACTCGAGGACAGCACTGAATCTATATGCAGAGACTTACACCACCCTTTCCAGAACCGTGCAACAAACTGGGGGCCTCTGTCGGATACGATAACCAGCGGGATTCCATGTAGTTTCACTATGTTTTGCAACAGCAATTGTGCTGTTTGACCCGCTGTAGGCAGTGTCTTGCAAGGAATTAAATGGCCCATCTTTGTGAGACTGACGATAACCACTAAGATGGCGGAATGCCCTTGATCCACCGGACGACCTGTGATAAAATCCAGGCTGATGTTCTGCCAGGGTGCTTGGGGTGTTAGTAAGGGGACCAATTTGCCCCTGCGAGTGGTTGTGTCTGTCTTTCCCCTGGGGCAGTCTTCACACATCGACACCCACTTCCTCACGTCCGGAACGAGGGTTTTCCACCAAAAATATCTGTGCACAAGTAAAGTGGTTTTTCGTATACCCGGGTGCCCGGCTAAAGGAGAGTCGTGGCACCATTCAAAGGCTCTTCTTTTAAGAGCTTGTGTAGGCAGAAACAATTTACTGTTCTGAAAAGGCAAACCCCCCTGGATCTTGCGTTCCGGGCTTTTTTCCGCCCAACGTCCCCAAGCCTCCTGATTCCGGTTGTTCCTTATGCTGTCTAGGTATTCTTCTGCACGTAATGCACATATCACCTTGGACGGGGGTATGATGGCCTCTTCGGTTTCCTCCTCTGTACCCTCCACAGTCATAACTCTAGACAGAGAGTCGGCCTTCCGGTTATCTGCCCCTGGACGGAAGGTGATTATGAAATTATACTCTTCGAAGAAGAGCATCCACCTCATTTGTCTTGGTGATAGACGCCTAGCTGTTCTCAGGTACTGTAGATTCCGATGATCGGAATACACAGTCACCGGAAATCTGGCTCCCCATAAATATGGACGCCATTCCTGAAACGCCTTTTTGATAGAGAGGAGCTCTTTTTCTGCAATGTTATAATTCCTTTCGGCCGGTAACAACTTCTGTGACAGATACGCCACAGGGTGTAGCTGCTCGGTGTGTTTGTCTCTTTGTGACAGGATGGCCCCGATAGCTTCATGAGAAGCATCGGCCTCCACGATGAAAGTAACATCCAACTGTGGGTGCCGCAGCACTGGTGCCGATGTAAAAGCCTTCTTTAGATACTCAAAGGCCTGGTTAGCTTCCGCGGTCCAGGCGAACGCCACTCCTTTTCGGAGCAGACGAGTTATCGGGATGGCCCTTTGTGAAAAACCTTGAATAAACCTCCAGTAATAATTAGAAAACCCCAGGAAGCACTGTACGTCTCTCACGTTTGTGGGGACCGGCCACTCCTGTACTGCAAGTACTTTTCGCTCTGACATTCTCATCCCATCCGGACGGAGTATCATCATCATCAAGATATCTTTATTTCGGCTGTTTGCCTTAAAAAGTACAAAAAAATAAATATATACACAGACAGACCTGACACAGATAAAATAAGTCATAACAATACATTAAGTGATGATCAGTCCCCTTCTTCTATTCCACATTGCTAAAAGAAATTTAGAGACTGCAAAAACTATACATTCAGATGTGTCTGTTTTAAGAATTCTAAAAGCATGGCTACATTGCCGAAAACCCATGTTTTTACAGATAGGCACTATCCAATGCTTCCTAGCTTTTGAATATGCAGGGCAAAAAAGTAATACATGGAGCTCATCCTCTTTGTCACAACTGCAGCCAGGGCATGCCTCAGTAGAGGTTGGCGCCCAACTGCTGGTGAAAGCTCTCAGGGGTAAAGTGCCGTATCTCCATTGGAGATATAATTTTCTTGATGGTATAGGATAGATAATATCCATAAAATTCTCAAATTGATAAAAATCCTTAACAGTTAAAAAAGATTTAAAAGTCCATTCTTAGGGGCAGTCAGCACTCTGTTTAGTTGCTCAGCCACGTAGATCTTAGTAAGCATATTCCGTGAGATCACCTTGCAGCTTGTTTCCGGTTCATACCACATGTCACCTAGCCCAAGTTTGATACACTGGGATTTTATAAAGATAAACCAAGGGATTTTTAGTACACTATTGCTAGCCAGAATTTCCTTCAACTCTAGTCTATAATGCAATAGTTCCGGCATAGTCCACAACCTGTGCCAGTACCTAAGGGGCTTCAGAGCTAGTTCATCATCCATCGGCCTCAAATCCAGATCCATCCTTAAAGGATGCAGCGGGGTACTTTGTGGAAGTGATAATAGCTGTCTGATGAACTTGTTTTCAATTTTAAGGAGTTCCAACCCTGTTGAATGCCCCCAAAGTTCTGCTCCATATAAGATTGCTGCCCTGGCCTGGCTCTTGTATACTTCAAGCGGGGGTTTAATAGGTTTATATGTAGATGTATTAGAAAACCTAAGAATACCCCCTGCATACTGAGCTAGTTTCAGCTGTGCTTTGGCGATTTGTGGAGCCCATGAAAGATTTTCACTTAGAGTTACTCCTAGATAATCAAAGGTTTTTACCCTTTCCAAATTTGATGAATCTAATTTTGGGTTCGGCCGTGTGGAAGATGAGGGATTAAAAACCATATACTTTGTTTTATTCACATTGATTTCCAGGCCACGACCTCTACAAAAATCCTCAAAACTGTCGAGCACACGCTGGATTCCCATTGGTGATTTAGAAAGTAGCAGAGTGTCATCCGCGAACATAATTGCTGGCGCCCTGCTACTTGCCAAAATTGGGGCATCATTGTTAAGGGCACTATTGAGATGGGAAATCACACCATTAACGTATAGGCAAAACAGGGTAGGTGCTAGTACGCACCCCTGCCTCACCCCTCTACTAATGGGGAACTTAGAAGTTAAAGCCCCATTCTTCCCATGACGCACCTGGGCAAAATTGCCCTCATGCAACTTAATCAGTATTGCCAGGATTGGTAGTAGCACCCCCAGACTGACCAACACAGCCCAAAGTTTCCCTCGGGGTACTAGATCAAAAGCGGAGCGGAGGTCAACGAATACCATGTAGAGGCTGCCACCCTCAATCTTTGCTGTTTTCCAGAATAGTAATAACAGGTGAAAGATTTGATCCATGGTAGAGGTGTTCCTCCTAAACCCCGCTTGGTATTGGCTCAGTATAGCGTGCTCCTCCATCCAGTCCTGCAGTCGTTCAAGGATGAGCCGCGCAAAAAATTTTTGCGGGACATCTATAAGGCTGATGGGCCTATAATTTACCGGTAACAGAGGGGAACCCTTCTTGAAAATAGGAACGATTTCTGCACCCAACCAGGTGCAGGGCACATTCATTCCTTTCAAGATTGCATTAAATAAAATACATAGATATGGTCCCCAGATCTCCTTTTGATGTTTAAAGAGGTCTCCCGGCAGTTTATCTAGCCCTGGAGCCTTACTGGATGGAATTTTCGATATGGCATTAACAACTTCCTCGAGCGAAAACTCTATAAAGTCGTGGGGATCATTCAATGTTGGAAGGACCGGGTGTGAATCCATATCAACTTCAATAGCGTACAGGGCTCTAAAGTGGTCTTCCCAAATGCTAGCCTCTATATTAGGTTCGGTTGCAGATTTGGGATCCCCGCTTCCTGTGTTGATTATAGACCAAAATTTACGGGCATCTTTCTGTTCTAAAGCACAGGACAGATCGGTCCATTTTGCATGGTCCCAGTCCTGCTTGACCAGCTTCAGCATAGCTTTATAGTGTGTTCTCTTGGCGGCAATAAGGATCTTATCATTGCCATATTTTACAGCCCGAATCAACTCTTTTTTTGCCAGGCGACAAGCATCGTTAAACCAGGAGGAGAGAGGAATCCTATTCTTTCTCTTAGTTGCTTCTGGATTGAACACATCAAGCAGGGTACTAACAAGGTTCGTATGCAGGGCCTGCAGTTTGATATTAAAATCGGGAGGAGGTTGTTGGGATGTTAGAACATCTAGTTCACTAAAACACGGCAAGATTAGATTATACAATCTTGCCAAGTCCTCAGAGGACGCCTCCACCTTGTCCCATTTGACCCTGCGCCGATCATTCGTTAGGACTAACCTATCTGCTCGAACATCTCTGGGTCCTTGTTCCTTCGGATGTATGACCGGCGAAACCAGCTCCAACCTCAACAGATTGTGATCACTGTCATCCCTTGCAATGACCTCGAGGTCGATAACCTTTGACCACAACTGTGTCCGAACCATGATGTAGTCTAAACGTGATTCGTGACCCTTTTTATTGTATGTGCACCTAGAAGGTGTATCTGAATAGGTGCGTCCATTACAGGCCCTAATTGAGTGACTTAGTGTAAGGGCCGTTATTTGGACCGCTAAAGGGGACCACGACCTAGTGTGTGGAGATTGGATTTGCGGAATGGACCAGTAATCATCCTCAGTTGCAAGTGCACCATGATCCATCCCCGGTAGGGGTTCATAGTGACAATTAAAATCTCCTGCTACTAGTAGAAACACATCCGTTGGGATGGAATACAGAAAATTTGATAGTTCGTCAACCGTAGTAGACTCACTAGCTAGACTGACAGGTCTCGAGTAGACATTCACAGCAGCCAGCTTGAAGCTATTAGGCCATTTCAGGATTACACACTGTATGTCGTCCGAGTGGGTACAAACAGACTCAGCTGTGCAGCCCAGATGAGTTGCCACCCATGTGGTAAGACCCCCAGATGGTCGTCCCTTGCCCCCCCATCGTGCAGGTATATGAAAACCCGCAAAACCCATTCTCCTTTCCTCAATTCTCGCCCATGTCTCCTGGAATAGACATATGTCCATTCCATCGATAAACGTACCCCAGTCATCACTCGCTATTTTACTATGTAGCCCCGCAACATTCCAGGACGCGATTACCAGGGATTCAATATTCGTGGTTGCCCTGGAGTTAGAGTCACTCCTGTTTGTAACGGTGCTTTCACACAGGTGCTGCTCTATGACCTCTTGGGCTTCTAGGTGCCTGGCATCAGATATAACCTCTTGGAATTCAAGGGAGAGTTTGGCGGTGGGGGTATGGTTCACTGTAACAGTAATTAATGTCCCATCTATTCTTGACGGGCACTCAGCCTCACCAACAGCCCAACTTTTGCTATTGTTCTGAATTTGGATATCACCCATTACCCGACCAAGTCAATCCACTTGGTCCAAACAGCTATATCTGTTTTGCATCGATATTTTGGGAGGTGCTGGCGGATGATCATATGGGGCCCTTAGTGACCTAGCTCCTCCTCTGTGTTGTACTAGTGTCCACCCATTCTCCATAGCGTTCCAGCGAGTCGGTGGGTAAAAGTGAGACAACGGATAAGTTTGAATCAATGCTCCCTGGTCCTGATACTTCCAATTGCAGATATATTCAGCAGTTCGGGGATCTTTAAAATTTACTAAGATACAATCGCCCCTACTAGTTTTAGGACCATGACCCACCCACGATACTCTACGTGCCATGAGGATTTCACTAGTAATACGGGGGGGAAGTGGTCGATTTTTGTTAAGCCAATCTATTACTTTGTTTTTAAGAGAAGGGTATGGTTCTATGGTTGAATTTGGAAGCTCAGGGACTCCAACCAAGATTGCCACATAAGGGCTACATTCAGGTGGCAAATCTATAGTACGTTCCTTGGGGGGATAACCCTTGCTCTCCAGCTGACCACCCTTCCCTTTATCTACATTGGCATCCCCCCTCCGCAATGGTGTGGTTAGCGTAGTAGTTGGACTTGTTGCTATTGGTATTATTGGAGGAACAGGCGTGGTGTTATTAGTTAAAGCTAGGTCAGGCTGAGAAAGCCCATTTTCGGCTGGAGCAGGACATGGATTAGGTGTGTCTACCTTTAGCTTGCTCTGTATATCCAGCGCCACCTGTTCCATCCGCAAAAGCTGTTGCTCGATACGAGACAATCTCAGTTCCAGGGGCTTGATAATAGCACTCAAAAGAGCACTTACAGTGGTATGTGTCTCTACTGGGGTGTCATGTGTCTCTAGTGGAGTGTCACTGCTGATGGAAGTTGCTAGCCCAATTTCTGAGGGTGTAGGTGGAGCATGAACTAAAGCAGCAACAGGTGGGGCTGTTGTAGTTGAATTATTTATCATTTGGCTACCCGTATGACCTTTGGCAAGTTTAGCTTTTTTGCCCCCCGCCCTCGGGGCCATATTCATTTTTCTTTTTGGCATCGCTCCCTCACGTCTTACTCGCAGCTGGGGGAGACTTAATCTCTCAGGTGAGCTTAATATTGTTAAAGCTAGAGTAGAATCTAAAGCTTGCTCGGATGGAAGAGACTGCGGTGGATCTATGCTACACGGTACATTATCACTACATGAGGGGCCATTGTCTAGCATTTCTCTCCTATGTGCATCCGGAGTGCGAGCATTAGCGATATGACCCATAGAGGATCTCTTTGCAAAAGCTAAATCTTGGGAGACTCTTCTTTCCATCAGTATTATCCCCTGATCAATTACGGAATTTGCTCTTGTGATGAAGTTGTCCAGAGTTCCTGTTAGTGCAGTCCTGCTTCTGGTTGATGCTGCAGCCATACTACGTTAGTCAAGCAGCAAAAAGGACAATACTTACAATCCTCCTCGATACTCAATACGGCAAGGGGCATATGGGATGACAGAGGGGTGGCCCGGTCCGGTCTTGGCCGTGCTTAAACGGGCCCACCCTTGGCCCGGGCTTCGCCCGGGACACGCCCCGGACGCGTCCCGCGTACGCGTGACTGTGATGTTAATTATAGTGGAGAAAAGGGGGAGGGGCCGGGAAGAGTCAACAGCTGCGGCCAATGTGTGTCAACAGAGGGGCCGCTGGTACTCGCAGTCCCGGCTCCGTTCACAAATGCTCCCACAACAGTCAGGAACCCGCTTCACCTACAAAAGGCTCCGCCGTGCAGCTTCCAAGGTTCGTGGTCAAACACCTGCCTCCGAACGGCTCCCGCGAAGCGGGGGCCGTGAGGCGCTATGTAGGGCTGTGGAGATGGAGGGAGGGGCCGGGAAGATTCAACAGCTGCGGCCAATGTGTGTCAACAGAGGGGCCGCTGGTACTCGCAGTCCCGGCTCCATTCACAAATGCTCCCACAACAGTCAGGAACCCGCTTCACCTCCAAAAGGCTCCGCCGTGCAGCTTCCAAGGTTCGTGGTCAAACACCTGCCTCCGAATCACTCCCAAGAATTCCACTTTCGTCACCCCAAACTCGCACTTACTTATTTTGCAAAATAAACGGTGCTTTCGTAACTCTCTCAATACCTGTAACACATGTTCGTGGTGACGGTCTGTCGACTCAGAATAAATCAAAATGTCGTCTATGTAAACGACCACAGTTCTATCCACAAACTCCTTAAGTACATCATTCAAGAAGTACTGGAATGCCGCCGGGGCGTTACACAACACGAACGGCATTACCAGATACTCAAAAAGACCATAGCGGGTTTTAAAGGCCGTCTTCCACTCATCCCCTTTTCGAATGCGCACCAGATGGTACGCTCCTCGAAGATCCAACCTTGTGTAAATTCTAGCTTCCCTTACTTGATCCAAAAGGACAGGGATAAGGGGTAGAGGATATCGATTACGTACTGTGTTTTTGTTGAGCATGCGATAGTCACAGCAGGCTCTTAAATCCCCATTGGCCTTCGCAATAAAAAACAATGGAGAGGCCGCTGGTGAACGGGAAGGGCGAATGAACCCTATTTCCAAAAAATGGTCTAAATACTCTCGAAGATGTTTAGTCTCTGGTTCTGAGAGCGCATAGACTCTGCACGTAGGAATCGAAGCTCCTTCCACCAGATCTATTTGGCAGTCATACGGACGGTGTGGAGGAAGCGCCTCGTCCTGTTCTTTGCTAAACACATCTGCAAACGACCTATACTCTTTTGGTAGTATAACGTCCTTTTCTGCTGCGGTGGCTGCTACCCACGTGTTTGCCAACACGGTGGCCCCCGAACTCCCCCCTAACATCACATGCTCCTGACATTCCTCAGATAGGAACTGAACGGTTCGGCCTCTCCAATCTATGGTGGGATTGTGAAGGCTGAACCACGGCATTCCTAAGATTACCTCGTACTGCGGGGCGTCTATGATATTTAATGCCAATGAGTCTATGTGGCACATCTCGCCTGCTCTACACGTTAATCTCAATACCTCGGTTTGTTCTAGGAGTAGTCCCGAAGTGAGAGGTTTGCCATCAACCGCTAACACTTCTTCGGGGATGGCACGGGCGGTCTTTCCTAGCGCTAATCTTTCCACCAGTCCTCGATGGATAAAATTACCAGTAGCCCCTGAATCCAACATAGCGTTGATTTGATATGTTTGTCTACTGGTTTCTAACCACATGATTATTTCTATATGTCTTTCCGTATCACCCTGTTGATGGGTGGCCAAGGATGGAATCGTCCACCTGGGAACCTCGACTTCCTCCGAGGCCTCACCCCCATTTCCTGGATATTCCACTCCCGCCACAGTGGCTATAGCTCTTTTATTCCTGTAAGTTCCCCCTGGTCTCTTGGGACGAGCAGGACACTCACGGACGTAGTGCCCCTTCTTCCCGCAGTACATACACAAGCCTTGTGTTCGTCTGCTCTCTCTTTCATTCCTTGACAATGGAGCATGGACCGCTCCCACTTCCATGGGCTCAGCGGCCGCTTCACTGCCCGTGGCTTCCTTTTTTACTCTCTCTACCCGGAACCTATCACCTCCCCGGTCGGTAATCCGACCGTCCAAACGTAAGGCCAAACTGATGAGAGCTTCGCAGGTACTGGGCTGAGGATCTATTCGAAAGATAACGTCCTTTAACTCGTTGCATAATCCCTGATAGAACAGAGACATTCGCTTCTCTTCCGGCCATGCCGCTTCCGCTACCAACCGATTGAATGTGGTTAAATAAGTCACTAACTCTGTACTCCCTTGTTTTAATTCTAGGAGCTCCCTATCCTCGCTGAATGTGGTAGTTCTCCTGTCAAACACCCCCTCCAACGCTGCTCTGAACTCGTCCCAATCTGATAAGACCGGATCGTTATGACGTACTAAAGGCACCGCCCAATTGGCTGCATCGCCAGCCAAGTAGGAGATAGCAAACGACACTCTAGAATGGTTAGTAGGGAATGAAGACGGCCTACAGGAGAAGTGCATCAATATTTGAGTGAGGAACACCTGTATCTTATGGGGGTCTCCCGAATATCTCTCCGGAATAGCTAAAGGAATGGGTGGAGATACATTAACCTGTATGGGAGTCGTACCTGATCCTACATCAAAGGGGTTCCTTGACAGCCTATCCACCTTGTCCCGTAAATCCGCCGTTTCGGCCCTAGAGGCCGCCAACTCCCGCTGTACTGCGGCAAGTGCAACTAAGACCTCTTCCATACTGCGTCTCTACCCACCCCCCGAACCGGGAGGAGTCTCAATACGTGGGTGCGTAATTCTGTTATGAATCAGTCCCAGGTCCGATACTCCTCAGGATTCGGGCGACGCTATATGGGGTCCACCTCTCGACGTCACCAACTTCCTGCACTAAAGGCACGGAAGACTGGAGCAATCAAGCAAGGGAAGGGAAGGATGGGAACAGCGGGGAGTAGAACCTGTAAAGAAAGTTAAGGTACAAACAATAATAAAATACAATGCAGTAACACTTAGCTACTCTCAGTAATTCTCACTAACCAGTCATCAGTAAAGGATTTTCTTTAGTTCCTCGTAAACACGCGTACCACAACTCGTTAGCATAACCACACACCATATGACCAATCTCCATCTATCCCCCTACTTCGGGGGTTGTTATGTCTAGTAACCATAGAAGTTTGTGAGAGGCTATGTCTTTGCGTAATGATTATTAGCACGAGGTAAATGGTACTCTATATAGTGTACCACCCTCACTCTCGGGATACACACTCTTAGAAAACAATACTGGTAGGTCCTTGTGACCCTTCAAATGCCTGACTGACCTTCATCTCAGCGTTAGAACGTGTGATAGTACTAAATGACACCCAGCCTGATTTACATACTTGTCCTATGTGTGCTCGGTCAAAAGAGAATCATAACGTTTGGGTAATATGATACCATTATTTGTAAGTACTCCCTTCCTTTCAGGGTTTGTAGTGGCTCTGCCGGTAGACTGAGTCAGAGGTCTTTGAGCCTCTCAAGTTAGAGCCTTTGTAGGTGTGCTAGCGTTAGCCTGTCTCTGGATCCGTGCACGCACACCCCTTGATACTTGCGGTTTGGAAGTTCACCGGATACCACTCGGAGACTTTCACGCTGCGGTCGCGTGTATCCCCGAACTCCGTCAGGTGAATCCTTCGTGTGTCGTAATGAGGCGGAAATGCCTCTGTTCCTGACTCGTGGTGTTTTCTCACCACGTTCCGTCGCCAAAACCAAATCCGAATCTCCTCCTGGATACCCGACTCTGATGCCGAAAACCTCGGCCGAAGCAACCGCAACCCCCGCGGCTTGCACTCCAAACGCGGGAAAACACTCGTACGAGCAGCCGCTCGTCGTAGCCAAAAGTTCGTCAATTACGCACAACGTAGTGCGTGTCTCCTGGGCGTCTTATGCCCTTTGGCTCCTCCTCCTCATGCGCAGGGGTTTCTGGGATGGGTAGTTCTTGTAGGCGCATTGGGTCCGGATCCTGACACCTACCACCACGCTCCTCTCTCGTGGCTTCATTAGTATTGATTTCAACCTAGGTAAGGCTGGCTGTTTGATTAATGCAGGTCTACTTGCCTGGCATTATGATCCGTTCTTATGTTAGCATTCTATTGATGCGCACGGGGCTGAAGGAATACTTGGAAGGATCAGAGAAGGACAGGCAGAAATATGGTCAAAGTAGCAAAAATATTGGTTGGACTCCCAAATAAGTGTCCCTTAAATGCCACCATGCCCCATTCCGCCCCTCACCCTATTCCACGTTACGCAATCCTCCTGATACAATGCTTGTCCTCTGTCCCTATCCATCGTGCGTTGGTCTGTTCCTCTTGTGCTCGCCCCTAAACCACCCCTT
Source organism: Triturus cristatus (assembly GCF_964204655.1). Lineage (NCBI taxonomy): Eukaryota > Metazoa > Chordata > Amphibia > Caudata > Salamandridae > Triturus > Triturus cristatus. The sequence goes on from NC_140591.1 coordinate 1,492,832,295, forward strand.
TTTTGCCTTTCCCATTGCTCTCGTGCAGTATCATGCCTCTCTTGTGCACTGGTTCCTGTAGTGCCGCCATGCCTAACCTGGCATGTGATGTCAGGATCAGTCATGGCATGAAAGGGAAGCCAGAGGAGCAAGTGATGGAGTTTTAGATAGGGAAAGGAGTGGAGGAATAAAGACGTGTTTCCATCACCTCGTGCTGTCCTCTTGTTACTTGCTTGCCGAACACGACATCTGGCGATGAGGGTGGGATCAATGGACCCCACCTCACCCTGTTGCCATCCACTTCTGAGCCAGGAGCGCCTCGCTGTTACTCAAAGGTGTGCACGCCCGTGTCAGCCCGACTGTTCTGCACCTTGCCCCTCCCGCACCAATATTAAGAGGTACGCTTTGCCCATGCTTTCCTGTGCTCTGCATCCTCTGCGTGCCTCTGCAGTGCTGGTGGTCCCAGCACGATCATGATAGAGCCCGCGCAAGTCCGCGAGGTGCGCGCATGCGCATAAAACGACCTGCTGAGCCTGGAGTGCCGGAGCGCACGTGTCCCTTGCCACACTGCCTGCAAGATCCTGGTTGCTGCAAACGGGACTGCCACCATTATCAACACAGTGAGTGGGAGTGAGCCCTGCTTATGCCTGCCTGCAGCCAGCACATGTCTGCTCCTCCCGGCGGCCATTTTTAAGTCAGGCAACCACAGTTGCGGAGCCCTGATCATCATTTCAGCAGCCATTTTGAAGTCAGGCAGGAGAAAAAAGCCCTGCTGATCCCGCCAAAGAGTGGAACGTAACATCCCTTTGCACACTACCACTGCCCAGCATGTTTCAGCACTACCAGACGCCAACTCCCTGCTGAGCCAGAAAGAGAGAGAGGTCATTGCGTGTCGTCATGTCCACGCACCCAGATCCCTCGCAGAATACCCAAGCAGGTCCAACACGGAGTACACAGCCCGGAGCATCGTTCCTTCGCCCTCCTGAACCAATGATGCTGACGTCTGGGAACAGCATGGGTCCCAAGTGGCAAAGTTGGCTGGAGGACTTTATTAAACGATCACAGGTCAGTGACCCCAATTTAGTACCTCAATAAAAGAATGAACCTGTGGGCGACTTCATTTCACGCTTCAAGCGGTTAGCTCGATACTGTGAATTTGACAATTTTAGCACTGAAGATGCACTTCGTTTACGAATCATAGAAGGATGCCAGTCGGAGTCATTGCGCCATCGCTTACTGAAGATGCACTATTAACTAGACGACATTGAGGAACTCTTGCGAATAAATGACCAGGCTGAAGAACATGCAAAGAAGATGGAAGTTAGCAAGACGGAGAAACAGGAACAAGCTTTCCTACTATATTCCCAAAGGGACTCGAGATGCCAATAGGACCATCAGAAACCCTCCACATCCACAAACCAAACCCACAGCGGAAGCAAGACCAGGAGCACCAAGAAGCAACCACTACAGTGCTATCGCTGCAGTCAAGATTTTCCCCATACAGGTCCATGTCCCGCCGTGGGGCAACAGTGTCACCGATGTGGGAAAGACAATCACTTTGAAGCAGTGTGCCAATCTTGACTCAAGAAGTCTTTGCCGAGTAAATGGACCCCGGGCCCCTGTCACCATGCGAGAGCAGTGCAAGGGAGAAGGAATCAATCCACGAGCTCATCAAGGTCCAGTGCTCAGTCACACTGTTCATACCGATCTCGACGATTGTCATCACGAGAATCATCAGCCCAAGACAGTGACGAGTACGTATACATGGTCGCGGACCTGGACCAACTGAAGAAATACACCAGGCTGCACATTCAAATGTGAAATCACCCTGCGAAGTTTGTTCTAGACACTGGAGCGTCACTTAACTACATATGCACGACCGAATACACGAAGATTTATTTATTTGAAAAGTTTTCTATAGCGCTTCAAGACCCGGGGTAGCAGAGCGCTTTACATGAGAATTAAGATTCCAGTCGGTACAGTAGATTCAGCGGGATCGAAGAAAGTATACAGACATGGCACATTTAACAAAAACACTTCTTAAATAAGCAAAATAGACTAACAGATATGGCCATGAGTAGAACGAAAATGTCACTGCAGACAATCAACACAGAAACAATAAAAAAAAGGCAAGGGAGCTAAATGAGGGAAGTTTACTCGGGACAAGGCTTTCGTTTATGCAGTTAAATGGGATAGGACTGATCAAATATACATTGTCCGAAACATGCAGCACCGCTCAAATTAGGAAAGGGGGAGAGAGAGAGATCGGGTCCGTTAAGTGAGGAAGCGAAGAAGAATCGAGTGAAATAGGGTGGGAGGGGGAAAAAGAGAGGAGAAGGGAGCAATGAGTTTGGGGGAGAATTGAGGAGGAGCTAGAGCTAAGTGTTAAATGAAGGGAAGATAAGATGAACCAACAGCCAAAGTTAGAGCCAGCCACCGTGCGTGTTTACACGTGGATGTTCAAAGAACCGCTGCCGTGTCTAGGACAATTTCGCACATCCCTAACATACAAAGACAAGACAATTCATGCGCAGACCCACGTCATAGAAGGCCCTGAAGCAGCTGACTGTCTTCTCAGTCTACCCACAGCAGAACGGCTGAAGCTGTTAGAGATGTTGTACAAAGTTGATGATTCACCTGACATCATCAGTAAATTCCCGAAACTATTCTCCTGCCTAGGAAAGTTAGCTCATTTTAAAGTCTGATTGCATATCAACGAGCAAGTGACACCTGTGGCCCAGCACCACAGGAAAGTACCTTTCCACCTCCAGCAAGTGGTGGATGAAGAACTACAGGATTTGCTGAAAGCAGACATCATGGAAAGGTCAACGGGACCTACTCCGTGGGTATCACCAGTGGTAGTTGTGCCCAAACGTAGACAGGAAAATAAAGTGCATTTATGTGTGGCCATGTGAGCCCCAAATACAGCCATGAAACGGGAGTGGCATCCAGGACCCCATATCAGTGACATGATCACTCGCCTGAATGGAGCAACAGTCTTTTCCAAACTAGACCTAAACAAGGGGTATCATGAGCTGAAGCTTCATGAAAAATCTAGATACATCACCACCTTCACTACGCACCAAGGACTCTTCAGATACAAGCATCTCAATTTTGGCATTACCTCTGCAGCCTAAATATTTCAAGAAGTAGCAAGACGTGTCATTCAGCACATTCCGAACTCATTTAATTACAGCAACGTCATCTTGGTCTTCGGCAAAACACGCAAAGAACACGACATAGCACTTGACTGGGTGTGTCATTCCCTTCTCAATGCCAACCTCACACTCAACAGTGACAAGTGTGAATTTCACAAGTTGACTCTAAAATTCTACGGCCACATCTTTTCCAAAGACGGAATACGACCAGATCCTGAAAAAGTCTCTGCACTATCTGACACACCACACCCCCGGGATATCAATGATATACGATTCTTCCTGGGTTTGGCTAGCTACTGCACTCAATATATCAAAGACTACACTACCATCAGTTACCTAATGTGGGAACTCACAAAACAAGGTCAAAGTTTCCACTGGTCAGCTAAGTGTGAGCATGCCTTCAATCAAATCAGGAAAGCCGTGAGTTTGACTATCAACCTTGGATACTTTAACCCTCAGATAAAGACAGAAATAACAGTTGATGCAAGCCCTGTAGGACTTGGAGCTATCCTCGCCCAGTTTGATGAGGAAGATGAACATCGACACATCGTGGCATATGCCAGTCGCAGTCTTACTGACACTGAGAAGGCTTACTCAAAGAGATCCTGGCAGTTGTGTGGGCGTGCAAGCATTTCCATCTGTTTGTCTATGGGAAGCACTTCACACTAATCACTGATCACCAGGCCCTACTCACAATCTTTGGAAACCCCCGCGCGAAGATGCCACCCCGGTTTGAGCGGTGGGGGCTTCACCTCCAATACTTTACGTACACCATCATTCACAAACCGGGGAAGGCGGAGAACCTGGCAGACTACATATCACGCCATCCCAAAGACTTGACACGTTCAAGATGCTCGATGGCAGAAGAATACCTCAATTTTGTCATTGATCAAGTGCGACCACCTGCTGTCCCACTGGAAGCCATCATAGAAGCCACTGCCAAGGATGCCACACTCCAGAACATCATGCATCCCATCCACACAAGCTCGTGGAGACACCTGAAGAAGGTACCAAATGATGAAACTGTCAACATGCAGGAACTTATGTCATTTTAACATGTCAAAGACGATCTCACGATTAGTGCTACCGGGCTGCTACCGAGAGACAGAAGAATCGTCATTCCCCAACAACTGAGGCAAGGAGTCGTCAACCTGTCGCATGAAGGACACAGAGGAGTGGTGGCAAAAAAGAAAGAACTACGGGAGCGAGTCTGGTTCCCGTCACTTGATCTCCAAGTAGAAGCCACACTTCAAGACTGCCCCAAATGCCAACTGGTAGGGCGTGAAGAACCACACTACCCACTTCAAATGTCTGACCTCCCAGACGGTGTGTGGCAACAAGTCGCTATTGACTTCTTCAGCCCACTGAAGTCTGGAAAATACATTATCATCATCATGGACAAGTATTCCAGATTCCCTTTTGCACAACAGATCTCGTCCACAAGGGCAGCCGCTGTCATACCGGTCATTGACGAAGCGTTTGCTGCATGGGGAATCCCGACAGTGGTAAAAACGGACAATGGTCCCATGCTTAGTGGACATGAGTTTGCAGAGTTTGCTAGCCATCTAAACTTTAAACACAGGAAGATAACTCCCATGTGACTTCAAGCCAATGGGATGGTCGAAAGGTTCCTAGCTACACTGAAGAAAATGATACAACAAGCTGAGCTGACCCAACATGATATTCAACCAGCCCTCAATGAAGTATTGCGAGCATACATGACCACTCCACATAGCACCACCAATAGGTGCCCGGCCACTTTGATGCTCGGAAGAACTCCATGCACCAGAATTCCAACTGCTGATATCATCATACAGTGTAACTCCCCATCCGTGGATCACAAAACTTTAGTGAATCTTGACAGAGCTGAAAAGGAGAGAATGAAAGAATACGCAGACAAGCATCGACACGCCAAAGCATGTGACATTCAAGAAGGAGATTGAGTGCTGGTCCGACAAGAACAAAAGACCAAAGAGGACAGTCATTATTGTATTCAACCTCTACAAGTGACGAGGCGGAAAGGAACTAGGGTCACGGCCACTCTGAGACCACAAAAACTACATGAAACGTGTCACATTTCAAGAAGTGCAACCCTGCAGTATACACCCGAACGGAAGTACCAGAATAGGACACGGATGGATCAGGCAGAGAAGCTGAAGATCAAGAAGCACTCCAACCTGCAGTGAATCGGCATGTGCCGAGAGAGGGATGCCCCTCTCGCCAACCGCAGAGGACCATGAGGAGGCCTGTCCGGCTCATCGAAGAACTCTGAGCAACTAATCATTTTAGACTCAAAATAAAAAGGGGGGAGATGTAGTGTCGCCATGCCTGACCTGTCATGTGACATCAGGGTCAGGCATGGCAGGAAAGAGAAGCTAGAGGAGGAAGAGGTGGAGTTTTAGATAGGGAAAGGAGTGGAGGAAAAAAAACATGTTTTCATCACCTCCTGCTGTCGTCTTGTTACTTGCATGCCTAACACGAAAGTTGCTCTGCCTGTGTGTCTGCTGTTCCCAGCTTTCCAGATATAGCACAGAACCCTTGAGAGTGAGTGAGGGTCTACAAACATATGCCATCTGCAGCAGTGGAACCTGACACAACCACAGGGAAGCCATGAATGGACCGGGCCGGTAGACGGACTGCGTGACTGCTCCTGTAATAGGGATGGGGCCTGTATATTACAGAGTTCGTTGAGAGGGCCTCCCAGGTAAGAGAGGCTGCCGAACCACAGAGGGGGCTTTATTGCCAGACCCACTGTACATGCTCCGAAAGTCAGCTTATATAACATGCCGTAAACTGTTGCTTGTCCCCACCTGTGTTCTTGTACTTTATGGGCCACATTTGTGCACCTCGAGCCAGATGTTATAACTGTGTTTGCTGCTTGACAGTTTTTTCTGGCTTGCAACACTCAGCCACACTTTTGATATGTGCAGTTGGCAGTAAAAGAGGGGCAGTTACTGCCAGCCTTGCTTGTCGTAAGCAAGGACTATAGGTACAAAGTCTGGGTTTATGCACCTCTTGCAGGTTTTCAAAACGCATAAATAAATGACATTGTCATTTACAATGCCAATAGCTCAAACGCTTCCAAATGCAAGACCTATTGCATTGTGAAAGATTGTTTCTTAGGTAATCTCCTGTGAGTCTGTTTTTCAAGGTCCATGTTAACATGTTAACCCTATAGCTGTCTCTTACTTTTGTTTGGCTGAGGATGCATTGCATAAACTACAGACACTGTGTTGTGGAATGTGTTAAGCACAGTACATGTCAGAGGTAATGACCCTGTTGCAAGTTCATTTAAATATATTTCAAAGAATATATCCTTCCACACATTTGCTTGCTTGATATTTACAGGGAATAGCATAATTCTGGGAGCTAAGCACATTTAAAATTCTGTACCTTTACCCACTGCACTTTCTTAGGGTCAAACAGACCTTCCTGCCACTGACCTATCAGCAGGAACCATAGGCCTGATTCACAAAGATAGGAGTATGACCAGGTGTAACTTCATATATTGCTCCTGGCTTAATCATGAACCTCTGGAGTATGGTAGGAAGTACGCCTGGTGTACTCCTGTGTTACTATTTAAATTCAGACCTACTATAAGTGTTAAGTCAAAGCAAAGCAGTTGTGAATCAGGCCATATGTGATTTAGGTTTTTGTTGAGACAACAGAAGGATAAACAGATTCAAGGGACAATTACTGCACACAGCCTTTACCAATTAATGCAGCTGGGTGGAAGGCTTAAAAGAAGGGACATTTTTGTGACCTTTGGTCAAATGTTAATACTACCACCGTGTCATAAATGTATGTCTTATTTTCCTGTACTTTCTCAGCTTCATCAGATTCTTTGTTGGCATAACCAAACTTTAAACCCGCATTATAAATTTAGTATCTCTAATGTACTATAAAGTGCATTGTTGTACCAGTGTATCTCTACTGGCTTCATCCAGTAGTTGAATTTCATTTTTTTTGCTGCTGAATCACATTGGTTGCTCATATGTATGGAATTACATTTTGCAAACTGTTGGTTTTGTGTGGTGAGTTTTTATGGTGACATGATAATAAAGTGTTATTAATTAATCATATACATTACTGTATTTTCTTTAAGTGGCACATTCTGTAAGGACATATTTGTATTACTCACTCTCTTTGCTCATATATTGTTGCATTGGTAATTGACTTTATTGTCCCATTGCCTTTACCCCGAGAAATCATTCGGCAACTCTGTCTGCCACAGAGTCATGAGCTGTTTACGATGTGGACCCTAAGGGTCCTCTTAGAAAACAGGGTTTACGAAGGCCAGTGATTCCTAAGATTCACTCATTTTCTGTACTCAAGGCCTTGATTGCTTGGAGCACATAAAATGTCCAGAAGAAACGAGGTCCACTGCAAATCTATGGACCTTGTCATGTTGATGGCACCAGTAGCACCATTTTCTAATTTCAAAGGGTAAATCACAATGAGTCTCATAACTTGGCCATTTCAAAATGCAATTTTCATATGTTTACTGTGAATTGAGATTTATTGTTTTTCTTGGAATATTGCTTCCAAGTAGGCCTTTTTAGTGGTCATTTTCACTGTCTGTATTATTAGTGCAAACATTAGCACACATAGCAATTGTACTTAGTGTGTGTAGTTGTACTGCAAAGGAAATTGAGTCATAAACAGAAGAAATGGTCATGCCCATGTTTAACGAGTGTTAGCCTAATTGCATTGATTTGCATCATCAGTAAACAATGTGCTGTAATGGGAATACCCATAAAACAGGTGGCTGGGGATATTTAGCACTGGCTGTGTTACTACTTGATGGAGAACAACTTTACATGCCAGTACCATCACCACAATGAACTGCAAAACCCAATGCACTTAAAAGGACAGGTGATAATGTGTTCCCAAACAAGTATCCCTGCCTCTCTTATCGATAAAGCCAATTTATCTTCAAGGCATTCCTGTGTCCCTGGAGACTCCCAAATTGGAGCTGAGAAGGAATGATAATCTAGTTTGAGCCGCCTTCTTATCGTATACCCCATTCTGACAAATGCTTGTGGTACTTTTAACGTAATGTTTTAAAAATATTTCGGGTCTCCAAACTTAACCGCATCGCTGCTCATGACGGAACCACTCCGTCATGAGCCACGGGCGCCGTGTGCTCATGACGGAGTGGTTCCATCATGCTGCGGCCGTTGGCGGCCGCTCCGCCCACGCGGCGCTGATTCCCCGCCTGTGCGGGCGAATAGCGCGAGTGGGCGGAGTCGTGATGGAACCACTCCGTCATGAGCACAGCGCGCCCGTGGCTCATGACGGAGTAGTTCCGTCACGAGCATGGCGGCGCCGCACTGCCCCCAAACCCCCCCAGCGCCGCGGCAAAATTCGTGCCGCGGCGAAGGGGTTAAAGAGGAAATCTATAGTGCCCATTATACTCGCTTTTATCATTGCAAGAAACAGAACTCCCACATCCGTATCATCTGGGGTTTTTAAAAGCATTCCATAATCGGCGATCTGAAAGGCCCAGGCGCAGTATTGAATGTCCGGTAACGATAATCCCCCTTTCTCACTCCGTCTCTGCAGATTTTTACAAGAAATACGGACCCCTTTGTAGGCCCGGATGAAGGAATTTATTGCTTGTTGAATTTTATCTATTATTGTCTTCTCGAAATACAAAGGGATGGTGTTAAATAGATTTGTGATTTTTGGCAGAATCACTATTCTAAACAAATTAACCCAGCAAAGAATAGTAAGAGGGAGATAAGCCCAGCTCTTCATTAGCTGCAGTGTTTCCCTGAGGATTCTCAGCAGATTAACTTCCGAGATTTTATTTATGTCTGCCACAATTTTAATCCCCTAATATTTCACCGCTTTTTCAATCAGCGGGTTATCTTTTGTCTGGTTCCAGACCATAATTTCTGTTTTTGTCTCATTAACCAAGTAGCCTGATATTCTGCCAAATCCCAAGGCCATCTGTATAGTAGGAGACTGTGCAGCTTCAAATTCAGAGGAGAAAATTGTCAAATTATCTGCATATAATGCAACTTTTTTCCCCAGTCCCCCAAGAAAATGTGGGAATGTTGGATGCCATCCTACGTTTCTGGGCAAAGGGCTCTAAGTAAAGATTAAATACCAGGGCAGACAGCGGGCATCCCTGCCTTGTACCCCCGAGATTTTTAAAGGTGCAGTTAAGTTTCCGTTCACTAATACTCTTGCTGTGGGATTTGGTATATTAATTGAACTGCCCTACAAAATGTATCCCCAAGCTCGGGTCGTTTCAAAACTGCAAGCAGATAAGACTACCTGACCCTATTGAAGGCCTGGAGGCATCTCGCATAATAACTGCGAGGGGGCAGAATAAGCTGTTGCCACATCAATTGCTCCAATGTGCCTATATGTTAATTCATGTATATTCCTCCCCTTGATGAATCTCTTCTCATCCTTGTCAATTACCCCACCCTCAATCTTATTTAATCTTCTCTCCAGAATAATGGTAAAGATTTTATAATCTGCGTTCAATAGAGATATAGGTCTATATGAGTCGCAATTAGTGGGGTCCTTACTAGGTTTCAGAATAAGCAAGATTGTCGCTTCATTCCATGATCTTGGAAGTTGCATCCCATTCGCCAGAATCTCTTTAACTATTGCAGTCAGAAAATGGATTAGAACTGCCCTCAATACCTTATATAACTCCGCAGGCACCTCATCCGGCCCAGCGGCTTTCCCACTCTTAGATTCTTGTATGGCAATCTTAACTTCAACTTCCATTATATCCTGGTCTAGAATATTTTTCTGCTCTTGATCTAAAGGTTTCACTGATTCTGCTAACCATATATTCGCCTCCTCTTCTGAGACCTCATCTTCTTCAGAATAGAGATTCTGAAAATATTCTGTAAATGCCTCTTCTACTTTTGATTTGCTAGTTAACATCGTACTAGACTGCCCTATCTTAATTCCATTATTATGGCTCCTATTTTGATCTGTCCTAATCTTCCAGGATTAGAGCTTTCCTAATCCCTCACCTATTCAAAATGGGCCAATTGACTTGCTTCCCATCTTTTCCTAATCTGATTTTGAAGGATTTCTTCCATTTGATTTTTTCATTAGTAGCGATCTCACTTCCCTCAGTATAATACTGTCATTGATCATATTTCTGTTGCTTTATAGATTTTTCATTTCTGCCTCTAATTTACCTAGCTCTAGTCTATATTGTTTATTCCTATTGCTAAGTATACTTGTAATCTTACCCCTGATAAAAGCTTTCAAAGTGTCCCATATTTTCTCCAACGGGGCGGATCCACTGTTAATTTCCAGGAATTTGCTTAGTTCTATTTTTAGGCCGTCCATTTTTTTTTGTTTCTGCCAGAATAGTGTGATTCAAAGTCCATCTCTTATCCTTTGGTTGGCTATTATAAGTGTTATTGCTGCAGCTGAATGGTCTGACAGATGTGCTACCATGTATTCGATGTCTAAGACATCTTGACTAAGGCTTGACTCTACCAAGAAATAATCGATCCTCGATCTATGCCCATATTTCTTGTGGTTGAACAAGGTGCCCTGCAGAGCTCCTTCCGTCTCTCTCCATAGGTCACTAAGGGCATGTTGCCTCATCATAGATTTTAAGAAAGCCCGGGATTTCGGAGTGGGTATAACCATGCTATTACTTGATTTATTCTGCTGTGGATCCTGAATGATATTAACATTTCCTGCCATTATAACTGGGCCAGGGATGTCTAGCAAGTTAGTAAACATGGACTTTAAAGGTTCTTAATCATCCTGGTTTGGGCCGTAATATCCTACTAAAATTAGAGGGCGATTCCCTATTTTTATACTCACTATGATTCATCTACCAGACTTATCGACCCATGTATTTAATAGCCTGATACGCCCTCCTTGTTTTTCCACCATTATTGCCACCCCTCTTATATTGACAGTCTGTTCCATGCACACTACCTGTTGCACCCTTTTTTGTTTTTTAAGCAACTTCATACACTCCTCCTTTACCAGGTGTGTCTCTTGTAGTATCAAGATTTGTACGTAGCCTGTTGGCATTCCATGATAATATCTGCATCATCTTCCTACAGTATTATCCTGGTTCATGTGCTGAGCATCATAACATATCATATCTACTTTCAGTGTTTGAGGTATTTTTTTGTAATTGCTCAATAATCGGTGTACCCTCCCATACCCCCCTGTTCCCACCCCTACTTCCTACTGGACCTAGTGTAGGTACCATTTCTTCCCAGCCCACTGTTGCACACCACCACCAACCTAAAAACTAATAACACAAACTCATATGCCCCCAGCTATCTCCTAACCCCATTTCTTGTGTCATATGCCAATCTCAGGATTCTTCCTCCCCTTTTTAATTACTCCCAGAAGATCATAGGCCTCTCTGACACTTTTCAAAAAATGCATTTTATTATTATGCATAATTCTGAGGGCTGCTGGAAATTTAAGCTGTGCCAATGCACCTGCCTTTCGGAACTCCTCCAGGCGCTTTCCCAATTCCCACTGTCTATCCAGTGTAGATCGGGCCAGATCTGATCTAATTTCAAAGGAAAAGTCCTTCCCCCTTAGAGTTTTCAAGTTCAATTGCACCTAAAAGTATTTTCGCTTTCAACGCATATGTTTGGAAATTGAGAATTTTACGTGCCTTCACTCTATTTGGGTTCTTTCTAAAGGGGTCTCTGTGTATCTGTTGAATGTCTTTTTCTATAGCTGCCTCATCTATTCAACCTGGAGGGTTTCTTTTATTAACAAGACCACAAATGATTTCAAATTGTCCCCTTCCCTCCCCTCCAGGACATTCAGTATTCTCAAATAATTTTTCCTAGAATTATTTTCAAGCTGTTCCTAATTCTCCTAGTTCTAGTTCACCCCTTTGTAGTACTAAGTTCTTCTTTTGGTATCATTTAGGTCTTTCCTTAGCTCGCCAACATTAGTCTCCAGTGTGTGAGTTATCACTGTCAGAGAGTGAATTTTTTTCTCAAAACCTCACAAAAGTTACGTATCTCACACTGAGTCCAGTCCAGTCCCCAACTTGCCGTTTGCCACTCACCGACAAGAACACAGGAGAAGACGCCGACAGGAGAAGACGCCCACGGCTCCGCTGCACCGCGATGTACCGCTGAAGCACCTGGCCTTTCCCCAGCTGAACTTCACACCGCAGGGGGGGATTCCTGATTCCCGACGTCACCTCGGTCCCACTCAATGTGTCGGGAGCGGAGCAGGAGCGGGAGCGATGTGTGGTGCGGAGCGGTGTGCAGTGAGCTGTGACCGGAGAGCAGAGAGACAAGAGCTGTCCCGCCGAGCCTGCCAAGCCCCAACGAGCCTCAAAGAGCTGCGGAACCACCACTGCGGAACCACCCTCCTGCTTGACAGCTTGACGGCAAGTGGCGGTGATTCTTGCGGGTGTGCTGTGGGAGCAGTGGCAGAGGCAGTGGTAGCAGGGGTGAGGTCTGTACCAGGCCACGCCAGGCTCGGGTCCAGGATTAGGATTAGGACTAGGACCAAGATTATGGGAGCGCCACAGTGACACACCAGGGGGAACGGCGACCCCTGGACACTGGGAGCTGATCAGCGGCAACATTAAGGCAGCATCAAGGCGCCTTAAGACGCAGTGAGACACAGTCAGGAGCGTCAGAAGCAGAGGAGCTTTAAGAGCTTTAAAGAGCTACAAACGGTATGCCCTCGTTTGTGCTATGACGCAGATCAGATCCTCGCACTTAGTTCTAAATTGAACCATCCAACAGCTACTCTTAATATGCTAGATCAATTCCTACTATGCTGCCCCCACTGCTCCTTCCATCTGGAGACCCCACAACATTGTCGTAGTCTAGCTTCCCGAACAGTAACCCACTCTCCTTCAAGCTACACCTTCCTCAGCTTGAACTGCCGTTCCCTACCCAAACACAAACGTGAGATTTTTCGATCTCCTCACGGATGAATCTCCTGACGCACTCTTCATTACAGAGACGTGGCTCCGTGATAGTTCCGGACCAGATATTGCAGAAGCTCTTCCTGCTCAATATGCGATTGTAAGGCGTGATCGCCCCAAGAAAATTGGTGGCTGTGTAGCAATAATCTTTAAAAATACCTACAAATGCCATCTGGATCCTGTTCCGTTATACGGCTGTGAGGCAGCGTTTTTTAAGCTGGCTCTCCAACCCAAAATCACTCTTTCAGGTCTACTAGTGTATCGCCCTCCAGGTCTTGGCAACTCCTGGCAGTTACAGCTCTCTGAACTCATAGCCTCGGCCTTATCTACATCTAGCAACTTCTTCGTCATTGGTGATCTGAACGTTCATCTGGACGATCAAAATGACAATTTGGCCTGCAACCTTATTGCAGACCTTGCGTCCATGAACCTCAGCTTATCCAACAAGGGCTCCACTCATAAAGGCGGTCACCTCTTAGACCCAATTTTCTCCAACAGTATCCATGTAAAGTGTTCCGCGGCGGTGCAAATCATCTGGTCTGATCATTTCTTAATCAAATTTACCATCACAAACTATGTGAACACACCCACTTACAAACCTGATCCTACTCACAGAAAAGGGATTGGAAAAAATTCGACCCTGCTTGCGTCCAATGATATGGATGGGTTGGCCAGTGCTGCTAACGACTGGCTCTCGGAAGCCTTAAATACCTGTCTTCCCACTACCCACAAGAAAGGTATTATTCACAAAGCCCCTGCGCCTTGGTACAATGAGACGCTCCGTCTGCACAAATCAAAATGTAAGAAATTAGAACGCTTATGGAGGAAAGACTACTCACTTACATCGGGTACCGCTTATAAAACTGAGCTGAAATGCTATCATAAGGTGTGTGCTACAACCAGAGCCATCCACGTCAACAAATCCATAAACGAAGCAATAAACAAATCAAAAACCCTATTCAACGTGGTGAAAGAGCTCGCTGGTTCACAGACCACGGCAACACCACCCCAACTGTCCAACACGAAATGCGATGAGCTTGCCCAGTACTTTATTTCCAAAATTACAAACATACATCAGGACATTCTCGCTCAAAGCAAAACCCAAGTTTCCTCCATTTCCCCTCAGACTAGTAACGTGGCCATAAACTCCTCTGGGTCACCTTCACCTCTACTGCTAGCTTGGCCTGATCTCTGCCCGATAACTCTTTCAGAAACATTGAGCAAAATCAAGTCAGGATCCCCGCTGGACCCTTTGCCCGCCCCGATTTTACGCTCTCTGAACGCTTCGCATTTAGCCACCATCTGCAAAATGCTAAACAACTCACTGGATACTGCTTTCATTCCTAACTGTTGGAAACATGCCATGGTCACCCCGCTTTTGAAGAAGCCACTAGCCGATCCCAAAATATCCGCCAATTACCGTCCCATTTCTTTACTACCGGCACTTTCACAAATCCTGGAACGTCACATCCATGCCCATCTTTCAAAATTTGTAATAGACAACAACCTGTTACATCCTTCCCAATCGGGATTTCGCCCCGGTTTCTCATCCGGAGACGACCCTACTGGGCGTTACGGACAACCTGTGTCTGCTCTTGGATCGAGGAGAAACAGTTGCGCTGATCTTACTCGATCTCAGCGCAGCTTTTGATACTGTGTTACACAGTATCCTTCTCAAATCCCTCGCTGCCATTGGCATTGGAAACAAAGCATTGGACTGGCTCGCATCCTTCCTGTCTGACCGCACTTTTCAAATTTTCTCCAAGTCATCGTCCTCTAAGAGTTACCCCTCCCCCCCATGGGGTACCCCAAGGGTCTATCCTTAGCCCTCTTCTTTTTAATTTATATGTCACACCTTTGGCTTATGTTGCACAATGTTCTGGATTAAATCTTTATTCTTATGCCGACGATTCACAAATTGTTTTCTCACTGTCTCAAACTTATCCCACAACTCTCTCTCCGTTGCAAACTGGACTCAGCAAAATATCTAAATGGATGAACAACAACTTACTCAAGTTAGATGGCGGAAAGACGGACGTCCTGATTTTTGGCAACAAACCTGATCTCTGGAACCTGAGTCACTAGTCCACTACCATGGGTCCCCTTCCTACTCCATCTGAACAAGTGCGTAACCTGGGTGTAATTATTGACAGGGGACTATCCATGAAAGATCAGGTTAACAGAGTCACAGCCACCTGTTTCACCATTCTACGATGGCTGCGTAAAATCCTCTGGATGCTCCCCAAAAACACCCAGAGATCTGTTGTGAATGCCTTGGTGACCTCCAGATTGGATTACGGCAACATGCTCTATCTGGGGTCCTCAAAGGCCGTCACACGGCGCCTTCAGCTGGTACAAAATGCTGCAGCTCGGCTTCTCTGTGGCTGTCATAAACGTGACCACATTACAGAACGCCTGAGAGAGCTGCATTGGCTTCGTGTTGAAAACCGGATAAAATTTAAAGCTTTGAGCTTTATGCATAAGATCAAAATCCGATCAGCACCCCTCTACCTTCAGGCCCATGTCAGCCCCTATCTTCCTACTCGGGCTCTCCGTTCTTCATCCCATCATCTCTTTAATGTACCTAAGTTCAAACTTACCAGAATGGGCGGTAGTTCCTTTGCAAACTTAGGACCCAGACTGTGGAATTCACTTCCGCTGGCCCTACGGATGGAAAACTGTCACATGCGATTTCGCAGAGCGGTGAAGACCTGGCTCTTCGATCTCTAAATCTTCTGCCTTATGTTGTCGATCTGTCTCTTAGCGCCGGGAAACCCTCAGGGGTAGCTGTCGCGCTTAATAAATTCAATTAATAATAATAATAATAAAAAGTAGGACCAATGAAGCACAAACATAAGCCATACATCATATTGAATATCCCAATATATTTTGCCACGTGTTCCTAAATGCTGGCCCGCTTCTGGAATGGGCGTAGACAAAGACTGGGAAAAGACTGGGACAGAGCTGGGCAAAGCTGGAACTAAATCAAAACTAAGCCAGGGTCGGCTGGGTCTAACTTGGGCCACAATAGGCAGCTGCTGACCGATTGTCAACAGAAAAATAAATAAAAAACAGCTAAATTAGAACTTGAAAATCAAAAGTCAAAAGTCAAAAGCTAAACCCAGTCACTTATCCACGGAGGGTGAGATCGGGAAGGGTCAGGCGGACGGCGAAGCAGCCTCAAAAAACCCAAAAGGCAAAGAAAACCCCTAATGCTGATCAAGGGAACACAAAACAAAACAAAATCGCAAACTACAAGCCAATGAAGACAAAAAAGGAACATCAACAGCTGCACAAAGCCCACTAATCTCTCCAATTGCAACCATGAACAAGAACCAGGAAGGGAGAGGTACAACAGGAATAAACAAGGCCTTCTTCTTCCTGAAAAACCCAGGGGCCACACTCTTCTCGACTCCACAAGTTCTGCAAGGTCTGGACAGGAGTGGGCACCGCAGACAAGGGTAGGCCTCTCAAATGATAGAGTCTAGGGACTGTATGGAGCATTACAGGCAGTCTTTGATGTCCCATAGACTCCAGAGCATAAGGAAATCAGTCGAGCCCATTGAGTCACTCTGGGTTCAAGTGGTGAAAAACCGGTCCTTGTCACACAGTAAGAGAGCAGAGGGCAGCAGGCAGGGAAGCACAGCAGAAAAGCAGCTCCTCCAGGGCAGCAGACCCAAATATTAGTAGTCCTTAAGCAGCAGCACAGCAGTCTTAATTCCTGGCAGACTATTCACAGGTCCAGAGGTGTAATAAAATGTTGGTGTCTGATGTCAATAATTTAAACTTTGGTGCCCTCGTTCTGGAAGGTGGGAGAAGCTTCTGGAAGGCTCCTTTGAAGTGTACACAGGTTCTCTGTTTCACGCCCAACCTTTAGACACACTACAGGGGGGTATGCAGCTCTTTGTGTGGGGACAGGCACTGCCCTATTCAGGTGTAACTGTCATCTCCTCCTACCCATGTATATCAGACTGGTGATGGCCCATCCGGATGTGAATCACACACCTCAGCTCACCTTTGTGTGAGACTGTCTAGAAGGAATGAAAAAAGCCCAGCTGTCACCCAACCAGTCATATATTGGAGGTAGGTAGAGGGACAGAGTGCTTAAGGGCAGAAAAATGCCAACTTTCTAAAAGTGGCATTTTTAAAGTTGTAATCATAAATCCAACTGTACCTTTAAAGGGGATTTATCATTATAATTCCATAGATACCAACAATGACTAGGCTACTCCTTCTCAATCAGGAATTACACTTAATAGATGTATTAGGTAATACCCAGTGATAACCTGTGAGAGAGGTATGCCTCATAGTAGTAAAAATTAATTTGGGAGTTTTTCACTACGAAGACAGATAAAACTAAAAGGTATATGTCTTGGCAAGGGGCTTCAAATGCCAAGTCAACATGGCAGTGAAACTGCACAATACAAGCTCTGCAGCGGCAGGACTGAGACATGTTTGAAAGGCCACTTAAAGGTGTGGCACAATCAGTGCTACAGGCCCACCAGTAGCATTTAATTTACAGGTCCTGGTCACATACAGTGCACTTCACTAGGGACTTAGAACTATCATAAATATGCCAATTGCAGATACACCAATGTTACCCTGTTTTAGAGTAGTGAGCACATGCCCTTTAGCAGTGGTTAGCAGTGGTAAGATGCCATACATACTAAGGCCAGCAAAGCAAATAAGCAACATGTGAGGTAAAGCAGACAAAATGTTTGGGGAAGACCACCCAGAATGTTCCATCATTTTAGACTGTTAAAAGGTGGGCTTTTGCCAAAATGTAAGATTGAGGGAACACCCCAGGTTGTGAAGATGCTGTCTAGTCTCTCAATGACACATACTTTAGTGATACATGAGAGATCTTCAATCCATGGAAAATGTGAATATTAATCAACAATCTCCATCAGGTGATGTTCATTGTCAAGAGGGCTGAAGAAGTCCCCTGCAGTTCTTTCCCATGCATGCAATGGTAATTCTGACATGTTTCACCGGTGTTGAGTAGTTTTCAACAACAGGGAATTACATACATGACAAGCTTTTAAATGTCTTTCAACTCTCTCATTGAGATGTGGAAACTAGACTCGGTCTCTGAGAGCTTCTTTGGTGACAACAATCCCATGATGTACTTCATGGACTGCTTCAATTATCTGTTTCCGTAGACTCTCTAGAATAACAATTCTCAAACCTCTCACTCATTTTCTCCACTCAAGATTTTACCTGCTTGGAGATTCAGTTCTCGTGCATCTGATGTTCAGGTCTTGGAGTGCCCTCTAAATACTGAATTTAGGGGTGTTACAAGGGATGACAAGTAGTAGCCAATGGATTACTTACCTTTAGGGTGTCTACACGTCTAGTGACCACTTCCTTTGGGAAGGGGAACTACTCTAGCCCTGATAGGTTGTTCCCCCACTATCTCAAGATGGTGGAACTCAGGAGAGGGGTTCACAAGTAAAGACCCTCCTCCTAGTCTAACTAATATTCCTGCCTTTCCTCCCACCAGAAGTGAAGCAGGAAAGGGGGGGTTGGCTTCCCCCACTATTTGGAGGTTCCTGGGTTGGATGGGTATATATGCTCATGTTGATAGGCCATCACATAGGATATAGTGTTCCCTGTCTTAGGGCTAAATGCCTGCAGTGGGGGTGACTTACCTATAGCTTATGCAGTACATATGTGGCATGGCGCACAGGGTTGTGTGCCATGTCGGCTCTTCGGATTTCTCTGCACCAAGACGTGCAGTCTTCAAATGCAGAATTCATAGCTTGGTGAGGGGACCCCGGGGTAGTTCAACCAGTGCAGCAGTCCCAGAGGACCCTTTTCAGTACCCGTGCACTAGGTGCAAGGGGTACCATTTACTAGGGCCTTTAGCTGAAGTTGTGCCAATCATGATACAGTGTTTGATTAGGAGATCTGGCACTGGGAACCTGTTTAGCGTGGACACGAAGCACTTACAGTTCGAAATCACATCAGGCAAAGAAGTGGGGGCTAAACATGGAAAAAGAGACACTTTCCTACAGTGTCAATGTGAGACATTGTCTACAATTTTTTATACCTCCTTGAACCACGTAAGTGTAGTTAATGGACAGTCCCTTGAAGTACTGCCTAGCAGGATGCATTTTGTTAGTGTATCCTTGATATATCTTTGAATAATCTTCAGGCGAGGAACAGGTGTAATTTTTAGATTTCACCTGGCAACAGGGGCCAGAAGAGCAAATTACAATTTGTGGACACTCACTCACGATAAGGAGTCACTCAAAGTGTCAGCCATTTGGTAATGGAATGTCACTTTTGCACACACTAAAACACACTGAAACAATAAAGTGTCACACAAACTGAAAAGCTGGTAGCTCTGCACTGGCTCTGCATAGCTGCTGATGCAGGCACACTTTGCTCATGAGTATCATCATCACAATGGAATG
This sequence comes from Triturus cristatus, assembly GCF_964204655.1. NCBI lineage: Eukaryota > Metazoa > Chordata > Amphibia > Caudata > Salamandridae > Triturus > Triturus cristatus. The sequence continues at coordinate 1,492,851,773 of NC_140591.1, forward strand.
CAAAGGCTTAAAGCACTTGAGAGGACTGCTGCTAATATGCAGCAAGGATCCCACCCTGTAAATGCTTGACTCCAGGTCAATGGGAACAGGGGAACTGTTGGTGGTAGGGATTGCAGGAAGTGGGGTGGGGTAAAATGTTACGAGATCAGCTCAGAGCAATATATTCGAAACCACCCTGGGTATAATATGCCAGCAGTGACCCCACTGCTGTAATTATTTTAGTCTGGCCTCTGAAAACAAAGGGGCTTATTCAGGAGAGCCCTGTTTCACTTTTGCACCACGTAAAGTGGTACATGTGTGGCATAGGGCTCTGAATCAGATTTATGGCACCACACAAAGCCACCCTGCGGGCTTTCAGTGGCCTCATGAATTATGAGTAAGACAACGCAGCATAAATCGCTGCACCGCCTTACTCTGTGCCTGGGAGGCATTCCATGGGTGTTGCAGTGTGTTTTTCCACACAACACCCATGAATTTTGACGCTTCCCCAAATTTACAAAATCATATAAACCTGGGGAAGCCACAACACCTTACACCTAAAGAAGTGAGGTGTAACAAGGAGAAATATCTCTGTTTTTCCTGGCTTTTTCCTCTTCACATAGAAAAAGGAAAATGCCTCTTAGGACTGTTTTTGTGCAGAAAGTGCCCCTTTCTATAATAATAATATAATCCACATTTGTAAAGCGCGAACAATCACCCGTAAGGGTCTTTAGACGCTGGGGGCCGTTGGGAAGATTAAGCGAGCTATTGCCCAGAGTCACATGGTGCTGGGCTAATCTGCCACCGATCCCCAGATTCCGGAGTCTGTCACCCTGGCCGCGGCACCACACCTCTTCGGAACAAAAAAATTCCTGCATACATACGTTGGTGGTAAGTTGCCAAAACACCCATAAATTCTGACGCCGCCCCAGATTTACAAAATCATGTAAACCGGCTGAAGTGCGAAATCTTCCACCTCTTGAGGTGAGGAGTAACAAAGGTAAATATCTTCATCTCTTCTTGTTTTTCCTCTTTGTATGTGTGCTGCATTTTTCAGCACACATACAAAGAGGAAAACTCCTCTTAGGATGGTGTTTGTGCATGAAGGTGCCCCTTTTTGCGAGAAAAAAAAAATGTATATGCAAAGGAAGCTACATTGGTAATAGGCTGCCGAAATCGCACCAGTGCAGAGATAAAGGACAGTAATGCATCGTATTGCATAAATACAGTGCACTCCTGCACTTTCACTTTGGCGTAGGAAGCGCAGCAAGGTGCCTTGCTGCACTGCCCTACGCTAAAATCCTGTAAATGAGGGCCAGCATGTTTCTAACATAGTGTGCAGGTAAATGAAAAGAGGGGGCCTTTGTGTGGCAGGGGTTGGAGGAAGTGAGGTGGGGTGTGGAGGTTGTTTGAGGGTAGCTCAGAGCAATATATCTGTATCTGGTCCAGGTGCTGCTCCTCCCAACTGTATATAGGGTAGAGACGGTATAGAATGAACTAAATTAACATGGCCATTTTCCTGCGTGCCTGATGATGTTCAATCAATGAGTCTTTTGCCTTATTTGAGCTTAGGAGCTGTCCCGTGCATATAAATGATCCATTTGTAATTTGTAGATCGAAGTTTAATCCACACAAAACACATTGAATTTCTTTTTTTATATATATATCTCATATGGCATATCTAGAGTTCTGCAATTAATTCTTTGATCTACAGGCCCATTGACATCCCTGCAATGGGAGGGATAAAACTGTCTGTGCTCAGTCTTAAAAAGGATAGCCTGATCTTAGTGCCTGATCTTATCGCATCCTCTTCAGTGCTAAGAACTAGGGAGCAAGCTTATCCATAGCACAAGACCCAGTAACCTGAAGCCAAGTCCTGTAGAATCAACGCTTTGCATAGGAGACTCGAGGCAGAACCATGTTCGAAAGATAACACAAGACAAATCATAACTGCACACTAATGCCGCAAAGAGATTTTGAGGAAACAAGTAATTTATATGTCACAATAAGAAGAAATAATGACAAAATCAGGAAATGTGAGATAAAATGGGGGCATGTGAAAGAAACATAGCAAACCATTCAAATGCAAGCCTCTGGCATCTTTCACAATTACATCAAATCAATAACCGTGAAATCCAAAGAAGGTACAACAATCCCATGACTTTTGTGCTATGGTAACATTCAATTGTAGGAAAAAATAAAGAACAGAAAAAGTTCCAAACAAGTGCAAATACCTTCTAAAGGAAAACTGCATCTGAAAGTATGCAGCACCGTTCACTATTGCTTACAAACATAAACATACTTCAGTTTGAAAACACGTCATCGTGTCATCATGAAAATCAAGATACATGCAGACAGTACATTAGTCAAACATATGTATAGGTTGAGCCTGGTAAAGACCCTCTATAGCCTTATTTGCATATATAAATACAGTCAAACTACTTCTGGGGTATGTTGGTGATTGACAGACACTCAAAAGGTTTGATTAACCAGGGGCAATGTAAAATGCCAATTGTGTTATGAGTTAGGAGTACGGTATGCTGGCAAGCACCTCCCGCAGGGCGTAGGACATCCTCAGATATCTTCCATGTCAAGTCATTGTCTAGCTGTTTAAACTTCAAAAAGGGCTCTTTCAAGGGGGCATTTTGTATTCCGCAGTAGATTTTGCCCTCATGTTGATTCATTCTCAGCCTTGCCTTCTGTGTTCTATGCCCAACAAAGAGTAACTTAACTCAGTCAATCGATGGCACAAATTACATTGATGATATTACAATTAGTGAGGGTGTATAAGGTTTGCGTAATACTGAAACATCTTAGTGTTACTAGATTGTGAACATACAAACCAGTTGGCACATGTGAAATCACTTACAGCTCCTGGAAGGCCCAATGCTGCTGCCAGGGAACTAGGCTTGGTTGTATGAGCTTAGACCACTGGATCTTCAATATTTTGATTTATTTTAAAAGCAATGAGTTTTTTTTCAAATTGATCGTTAGTTTGTGCCAGTTACATTAAATTATTCCTTTGAGCAAATCTTTCACAGGGTTGAAATGAGTGCCCTGAATCTCATGGGTTGATAATTACTATATTAGACAAAACTCGACATGCTTAAATGCTCACTTAACCAGCCAACAAGGATAACGTCTATTGCTCAACCTTTGGCAGAGGGCCTCTGATTCCAAAAATGGTATCTTTGATATTCACAATTATTGTGTACGCGCAAGAAATTCCTAAAAAGGAGGCAATTGCAAAGGGCATGAAAATGGTAAATCTCCTGTTGTAGAAGGGAACTGCTTTTTGAAGGTTTTTAAAACAGGGTAGAATGGTATAATCCACATCATGTTTAATTTCCTGTTCAAGGTAGACTTGGCGGCGTTGAGGCTTGGATCCAGACATTCTAAGCAGCAGTCCATTGTTATTATTGACCTCTGCAAAGGTTCAACATAGCAGCAATGTAGTTAGACTGTATTAGAGAATAAAGAATAATGACGCAAGATTTATGGATTGTTCATTTGTATTGTTTAGTCATTGTGCTAAGGTGTGCAGCACTTTATGTACCTTTGCTAGAATTATTTACTCACTTCGCAAGGTTTGGTGGTTTTATACAAGTTACTCAAAATGCTCCGAGTGCCTTGTATGTGAAAACCCAGTAGTGCCACTCATGGCATCAGGTCATCATTATTTCATTATTGATTTTTCAGAAGCAACAGCCCTCTCAGGTGGTCTGGCCTGATGCTGAGCTAGAGCGAGCATGCATTGTTATTTGGAATTTGAATAGACTTGCAGGGAAATAGCATTTCTGCTGTGACCCATGTCAAGGAGACCTGATATTTGCCTGAGGTGTGTGCTGCCTGAAGGAGTGCATTAGATATTTAACCAATGTTTAGCCTTCGAGACATGATGTCATTTTGAAATAAGCAGTGTTTCACTCTCTCAGTTGCTGTATTGTTCTGCTGTGACTCAGTATAAGGGGCATTTCTTACACATGAACACCCAGAGACATGCTGTGTGTGTACAACTTGTTGTATGTCGTTTGCTATGACACTAGGTACTTCTACAAGCATTTGCAATATACAATTTAGTTAGACAATCACAAAATATATAGATTTTTCAACAGTGCACCTCCTACAATTCGGTCAAGATTTTTTAAGGCGGATCCTACCCCTAGTTGAGCATAGTTTATACTGCCGCAAGTTCTACAGCAATGTATCACGCTACTACTTGTCAATCAATATTCTATCCATAGCTTCAAGGAACATATTAAAAGAGGACTGCATAAGATTTGTATTATGCATTTGTGGAAGTCAATCCATTTCTTTTAAACTCTATATACTTCAACGCTTTAGTTTTGTGAACTAAAACACTTCCAGAACAAAAGAAATAAAAGGTAAGGTGTGCTTCAGGAAAAAATAACTTCCTTTCTGTTAGACCTGTCAGCCTTAGGGTGGTCTTCCCCCAACCCTTTTAAATCACATTCACCCTTTGCTAGTCTTCTTTTTGCTGGCCTTAGCACTGCGAACTTTACCACTGCTACCCAGTGATAAAAAGCTTGTGCTCACTCTCTAAAACCATAGTTACATTGGTGTATACCCAATTGCATATTTAATTTACTTATACACTCCTTGTAAAGTAGTATTCCATATACCGAGGGCCTCTAAATTAAATTCTACTACTGGGCTCACACAACTTATTGTTACTTAATATTGTAACTTATTACTTAAGTAGCACCTTACAACATGTCCCAGATCTGCTGTTGCAGCATGAATTCAGTTTTAAACTGCAATGTCGACATGGCATTAAAGCCCTTTGCCAAGCCTTAAGGTCCCTTTTTATTCCATATACCTCATCCCTAAGGTAGGCCCAAGTACCCCATAGGGCAGGGTGCTGTGTAATTGAAAGGTTTGACATGTACCTTTAGGTTTTACATGTCCTGGTGGTGAAAAAACCCCAAATTCGTTCATCACTACTGTGAGGCCTTCTCTTCCCATTTGATAACATTGGAGATTCTTTATTGCATGTTATAAGCAGTAATTTTCATTTGGGAGCAGGTAGATATGTCATCTTTGGTGTATTTGGAATTGTGGTGAAATCAGCTGCTGTGACCAGCTGTGCACTCTGCAAGATCGCTTTGCTGTACCTGAAGGGAATGCTTTGCTGCCTGTAGCCTGCCGAGAACCCTCAGAGGCCAGCCCTGCTGTTGACCCCTCACCTTCACCTGAACCCAGTACTACCATAGTGACTCCAAGGGCTAGTTTGTTAGACTTCTGTTTAGACCTGGACCCAGCCTGAGTTGGTTTCGAACCTCAAATAAATGTTCTCCCAGCCCTGGAGCCTTGGTTGTGAGGCTAGAGTTGCCCAGATGACCAAATCTTAAAAATGAGGGCAGATATATTTATTAAAACCCTGCTCTAAGAAGCAGTAGGACACCGGCTTCTCCTGCTACATTCTTCTCCGCAGCAACAAATCCATTTCAGCAGTCCATCTACAAAGGGTATTCGGCCTCTTGGAACTTTTTATGCTACGGCCCACTGACTCTTCCCTCTGTAGATTTTTGAATTCCATTTCAGAGACTAAGACCAAAAGTAGAAATCTTCACCACCGGTTTGACCCAAGGCTATCCGACATTCACGCTACCTCCTTGGAAATCTCCGGCAGTTTTGCCCCACTGAACTTTTCTTTCTCAGATAATTTTTCTCTGAATATTTTTTAAGACTGAAGGCGAGCACTGACTGGTCCTTATCCACTTTGTGTATCCGAACCACGCTTTATTGCGGTCGCTCATATTTTTCTACTTTGATGTTCACGGTACAAGCTTTGAATGGTTACAAAAACCTTTAAAAATTCCTAACTCCATTTAGACGTATTCGATTTTTGTTCTTTTGGTGTCAAACAGTATATTAACATTTAATCTATATTTCTAAATTGGTTTGGAATTTTTCTTGTGTTTTTTTTTTTGCTTTAAAACTGTATATGTGCTGCAGAAATACCTTTTACATTGCCTCTAAGTTCAGCTTGACTGCTTTTTGTGCCAAGTTACCAAGGTTAAGCACTGGCTAATTTAGTAACTCTTTGTGGTTCATCCTGCAAGTGATTGTGGCAGTTGCTTGAACAGATCTCACACCCCAGTGAATCAACACCCCAATTTCTCATCCCTTCTTATTTAAATATAGTTGCATTAATACCAGGGAAAGATCAAGGAAACAGATAAGCAAATCAAAGCTAGCCATCAGTCAGTTACAGACAAGCCTATGTCTAAAGTGAAGCCCCCGAGTTATGAGTTACACAGTACTGTGGGAGTACAAGCACAGTGCCACGCAGTATCACCGTTTCATTACCTTGCAATTAAAATGTAAACCTCAGGGAATGGGAATCAACTGTTTGAATTTAATGCTCATATTTAACACCTTGTGTAGGACAAAACTGTGATGAGTTTATATGCTGGCAATGTATTTCTTAATTTCATTAGCTAACACTAGATCTCACTTTCCTCTCTTTAATTAAGGGCTTGGAATTGGTAAGGACAGATTTTTTTACTTACTCTCTTTATTTACATTATAGCATTGGTCGTTGATTATTCGCCCATTGGTAGTTTGCGGATGCCATGGAAAATAATCTGGTAAAGTTGTCTGCCATAGAGTTGTAGGATGAATAATATTAAGACACCAAGGGTCCTCTTAGAAATGAGTAATTCCATATTTCCATGCGTTTCCACAATTTGAGATTTTGCCTGATTTGAGCAAATATAATCTCCATAAAGAAACAACTTGGGTGCGCATTGAATCCTTGGACCTTGCTATTTCTGTTCCACCAATAGCAGGAATTTCTAGCTACATCCGCATTAAAGGGCAACTCACAATGAGACTCCTAAAATGACCTTTTCAAAATGGATTTTAACATGTTTGGTTCGAGTTGCCATTTGTATTTGAATTAGTGACTCTGCTAATGTTTGATTTGCTGTGGTGAAAAAGTTGTGGGATTGACCTGCAGCTTGGAGTTGTAACTGCCTGAAGAACTGAATGCAACTTGTGAAACACAATCAAACCTAATGCACTGCTCACCGGAAATGAATTAGAAAGACCATGAAACATGGGACCTGGGATTACCAGTGTTAACAGCTGTGCCAAGTGCCATTCATCTCTCGTTGCACTAACGCCTTTAGTGCCTGTTCCCTGCAGCACCACATTTAAATTTAATGTCAAGCAAATAGTTCCTTGTCTCTCTGCAACACAATTCATCGGTCATGGAGTTCGAGACATCGGAGGCAGATATCTTTGCCTCAGGCTGTAAAAAGCTGGGACCAGAGAGAGATTTTTTACCAGGAAGACACGTGACAGAACCTTCACCAATAGGATTACAATAATTGACATCAATTAAGTTCCATATTAACTGCTTGATTATCAAAACAATGCAACATAGACAAAGGTGTATTTGAGATACCAGCTAAATTATGGTGCTGAATTTGAACGTTCTTAAATGTAATACTTGCCTCAATTGTAGTGAGTGGGCAAAGCAAGCAAGCAGGCCTCTCCTGTGGGGTTATCTCCTCCTGAGAATTATTTTTTGAGTATATGGTCAAATAGTGCATTTTAAACCACAATCTTTGCATACATTTTCTAAAAAGTCTTAGGCTCTGAAAGGGCACTAATTACTTTTGCAAATCCTCTCATGGGGTGCCAAGCTAACTGTACCTGATACTCTAGAGGTGTTGACCTCATTTTTCCAAAATGCACTTTGGATATCACCACATTTCCAACAATAGCACCATTGTGCCAGGGCTTGCGTTTTACTATAGAACTCCCAATATACCAGTGCCAGAATGTTTCAATTTATGCCATCCATATACCCCAAGTGACACCATGTCAAAAAGTACCTCAGTATATCAGACCTAGCTCCCGTAACACTCATTCTTATTCATTCTCATTCACTTGGAGTCACTCATTTTCACTCATTAAAACTCACCCATACTTACTGACACTTACAATTTCTCACTCACTGCCTGAAACAGACTATCGATCATACGCACATACATTCAGACTTGGTCACACGTACGAATGCTTGCTCTCACATAAACACACCCTCATCGATAAGAATTTTCTACTTACCTTAGTTGCCACCAAACTTCCCATTGCAGCTAATTGTGGTTCATATTGTATTACACTGATAGTGAATACTACAATATTGTTAACAGAAAATAGACAGAAAATAAGTGGTAATGAGTTCTTGGCACTGATTTTGTTCCTTCTGAAATCAGGAGTCGCAAATGCAGTGCCAGGGATTACACGGGGCAAGCCAGGGGTCACAGCAGTGACCCCTGGCCATCCCTAAATGATGCCCATGAGCACTTCACACATTCCACAGGACCTGAGGTCCAGCAGGAGGAGAAAACAGGCACAGACATCTGAGAGCAATCCCGGGTAGCTTCTTCTCGATGTTTCCCAATCCTCCCAGAGCCTGCAGGTGAAGTGTGTTGCTGCCTGGTGGGGATTTGGGCATGAGAGGCTGGGCAACACTTTAAGCAAACCTGTAGCTGATGGGACAAATTGATACGGTTGCAAGTTTAGGGGTCTCAAAGACAATTTCAGAGGTTGCAGGGAACAAAACAGCAATGGCAATTGCGACCCCTGGCAACCCCCAAATGACATTAATAATTAAGAGTTGCCATAGATACAGCAGTCTTTCCACAGTCTGACGTAGGGTCAAGGATTCTGATCACATGGCTAAAAATGACAGCCTGCTAGTAAATGGGCCCTCTCTGCTGCAATAGGGCTGAACAGCAGTGAGCAAGTAGTCACAGCTTTCCTTTTGACAGATTGTTGTTTGAAGAGACTGGCATCATGTTGCCCATTGATCATCAGAGTAGTTATATCTGTACCTGAGTGGCTGTGACTATTTACGAGCAGCTTTATAGCCGCATGTTGCCTGCTGCCCATGACACTGGCAAGGCCCATCCTGATCAGGGCAACCATGGAATTCCAAGCTCTCCTGCCCTATCTCCCTGGCCAAGACTAGCCAAGGTGACCAAAACTCTCTAAGTTCTGAATTGTATTCTCCGCCCTCAGCATGCAGAGCTTGCCACTATTAAACCTGGCCTCATGGTAAGACAACATGCATAATTGTTACTTTTGCTGATGCTGATTCAAACACTGTCTAAGCCAAATATATGAATATATAGGCTGAGTACAGAACACTGAGAGCTGAATTTCAATGTGTGTGCGCATATTAATTTATATTCCGTCAGATCAGCCTTGACCAGACTCATGTCAAGATCGACTCTTCCAGGATGAAGAGTGGCTTGGAATGAGAAGGTAAACATGGGGGGGCCCGATTCACAGAACTAACTTACGGAAAATCCTAAACTTACTACCATTTTCACATTCACAGAAGGCACTTACTCATTTTGGTATTCACAGAAGACACTTACTCACTTAGGTATTCACAGAAGTTAGGAGTCCTAACTTTAGGACTCCTAAATGCCTTCTGTGAATACCAAAAGTCTTAAAATTAGGATTTTTCTCAGTTTAGGAGTCCTAAAGTTAGGAGTCCTAACTTTACTACTACTAAATTGACAAAAATCCTAATTTTAAGACTTTCGGTATTCACAGAAGGCATTTAGGAGTCCTAAAGTTAGGAGTCCTAACTATACTACTACTAAACTGAGAAAAATCCTAATTTTAAGTCTTTTGGTATTCACAGAAGGCATTTAGGAGTCCTAAAGTTAGGAGTGCTAACTTTACTGCTGCTAAATTGAGAAAAATCCTAATTTTAAGACTTTCGGTATTCACAGAAGGCATTTAGGAGTCCAACACATTTATTAAAAAAGCAACTTAGCTCAGTAAGCAAAAAACAGGGAATGGATTATACTACTTTGGCTTTTCAACAAAATATTTCACTCACACTTGTAGGCATTTTAAAGATTCATTTTATTTTCCAATATTAATTTGATGAAACTACTTTAAGTAAAGGTTAAGCTGTACTTTAACTATATTGGGTAGCCATTCCAAATGTAACTGCTTTATTTTATGTTCAGGGCATATTTTGTAACTTTTATTTCATTTTACAAACGTTTCACACATTAGTGAGTGAAAGAGACTGTGGGACATCTATGATGCGTTTAAAGGAGGGAGAGGCTTGCATCTGTTACAAAATAATAAATAGAATACACATTTTCGCGTTGGCCGGTTGCAACTTGCAGTTCACTAATTTCAGTTTTGCTTAAATCGCCACTTACAGCTTAACATAAGTGTGAAGTCTTGCATAGGACAACATTTTTAAACAAGCTTTTTCTGCTATCATTTGCTGGCAGTGTGTTTCTCATTTCTTCTATGACCCATTCATGACAGCTAATACATTAGCTTCCCAAAGTACATCTGCCCATTTCCCTCCCAAGCACCCTCTCTTCTCCCGTGGGTCTGTTTTTCAAGGTCCATGTGACCACATTTATGCTATTGCTGTCTCTGACTAATTTTTGGCTGAAGATGCATACACTGCAGACACTGTGTCGTGGGATGTGTTAAACACAGTACATGTCAGAGGTAATGATCCTGCTTGCAAGTTCATTTTTAAATATCATTTAAATAATATATCCTTCCACACATTTGCTTGCTTCACATTTAAAGGACCATCACCATGGTTCTGGAAGATAAGCATGTTTCAAATTCTGTACATGACCCACTGTTCTTTCTTACGGTCAAACAGACCTTCCTGCCATTAAAGTGTCACCAGGAACCCAAGAGCTGATTTACAGTGATATGAGTATCACCAGGTGTGACTTCCTCATGTAGTACTCCTGGCTGGCACATGAATGTCTGGAGTATACTAGGAGTTACTCCTTGAGTACTCCTGTTTTACTACTGAAATTCAGAAGTATTACAACCATAATCCAAGGCAAGCTGTGAATTGAGCCATATGTTGTATAGTTTCTTGCTGCGAAAACAGCTCCAGCGACAATTAATACACACATCTTTGCCCTTTAATCATGCTGGGTGAAGGCTTAATATAAGGTGCAGTTTTGTTATCTTTGGTCAAATGTTAAATCTACCACCTGTGTCATAAATGTATATCTTATTTCCCTGTACTTTCTCAGATTCTTTGTTGACCTAATCAAACTTTAAACCCGTATTCTAAATGCAGTCTCTCTATTTGACTATAAAGTGGATTAATTTTACCTGCATATCTCTACTTGCTTCCCAAAGTTACTTTTCAATTTTCTGCTGCTGAATCACATAGGTTGCTCATATATATGTGGAATTACATTTTTCTAAATGTTTGCTTTGTGTGGTGGGTTTATATGGTGACAATGTATAATTGTTATTAACTAATCCTGCACATCACTTTCAGCTCTTTAAGAGATATGTTCAGGTAAGAACATATTTTTATTACTAAAATCTTTTTGCTTATACATTTTTGCATTGGTGGTTGACTTTAGTGGCAGTGATTTCTTTCTAAGATCCACTTGTTTTCTCAACTCAAGATAATACCTGCTTGGAGCAAATGAAATGTCCAGAAGAAATGACTAGGTCAGCAATAAATCCATGGACCTTGTCACAATTTTCTAATTTCAAAGGGCAAATTGTCATGAGTCTTCTTATATGTCCATTTCAAAATGATTTTTTAATATGTTTGCTTTGAATTGACATTTTTGTTTTCCTTGAAATTTTACCTCCAAGTAGGCCTGTTTGGTGGTCATCTTCATTGTCAGTATTATTAGTGTAAACATTAACACACATGGCAATTGTACTTAGGGGTATATTCACAAGAACGTGTGCTAAACATCACCCAACAATGTTAATGTTACTTTACACATCGCGGCCTATCGCGGTAAAATAACCCATGTCAACGTGGAATTCACAACAAGGCGGTACCATGCGATAGTGTGCCGAAACCGCGGACAATGTCTGCGATACACCCACATCGATGGAGTTAAAACACAAACCACAACACAAAAAAACCTGCGATGGGCCAAAGCGTGATAAGAAAACAGTGACAACCAGCGCGAGGGCAGTAATACTCACTAATGTGGGAAAAAGCACAAGAACAGCATACGGAAAATGCCACAGAAAAAAATACATAAACTGTGGAGTACCACGGAAGCGCCCTGACCGACTACAGAAGACAACATGTACCCCACAACATCCAAGCACCGTGGAAGAACAGAACCGACAGGCACACCACATGAAAGAGACCAGTGGCAGACAAATCAGAGCCGCAGGAGCGACTCGCCCACCGTGCAGCATACACATATAAGCATAAGTGCACCTCGACATTGACAACATCCCGGTATAAACAGCAACACCTCCACAACAGAACACAGGACACAACTGGTTACGCAAATGTGCGCAACATGGCAAATCACATCTGAAACTGCAGGAAAATGTAACATGACAATGTACAAGTACAACCTGTAACCTGCAAATATGTTTTAATCACACATGCAGTGCAATTGGACATCTTGTATTGTCCCATGATTGCCATGGACGGCCTCAATGTGATGTGCTCATGAGAAGTAAGTGTTAATGATGGAGGTCCTACGGCCATTCCTGCCGCAGCTGTAATGGGATGTGGGCCAATTGCCCCATCATCACCATCATCGTCCGGTACCTCTGGAGCTGGGATCCATGGGGTATTGGTGCGAACACAGATGTTGTGCATCACACAACATGCAACAATCATCTTGCACATGATGTCCGGGCTGTACAGGAGCTTTCCACCTGTGCCGTCCAGGCACCTGAAACGTGACTTCAACATGCCAAATGTGCGTTCTAAGATGCCCCTCGTGTGTATGTGGGCCGCATTGTACTGCCTTTGGGCAGGTGTGTCCGGGTCTCGGAGGGGTGTCATCATCCAAGGGCACAGTGCATATCCTTGATCACCTGTGACAGTGCGGGGAGAAAAGAGTCAATACTTAGTTCAGCATTCTGTGATGGCAGGCCCACTAATCCAGTGATGCCTGTGATGGATGTGTGTGGGGTGAGTGCAAGCCAGCCCTCAGGGAGTAGCTGGTGCTGGGAACAACTCCAACAGTCATCTGGCACTCAGAAATGCAATGTCAGCACAACAAGGGGGAATGACTCGAAGCGCACAGGGCCAGTGGCTCCGGATGCACAGAGGCCGACACGGGCCCACTGCCACAGGACGCTGACCTGCTGGAAACTGGGGTAGGGTCATGAGGGCAGAGCAGGGCAGAGCAGGGCCTCGCATGTGTCATAGGTGCCTTCCGCAGAGTGTCACAGGGGAGAATTGGAGGTCTATCCCCAGGGCATGATCCAGAGGCCAAGTCTGTACCTGCCCGTTGCTGATGACAACCCCCAGGTCACAGGCTCAGACACCAACATTGTTCTGCCGGAGGATGATGGTCACTCATGGTGCACTGGGTTAGTGGCACCACGTGTCGCCAGGTTGCGTTGAACAGGGAGTCTGGTGCTGTGGCCGCTGCCACGGTTTTGGGGTCACTGCCATTCAGGACATACTGGGCCGAAGAGGACGCCAGTGAAGCATGTGAATAAGTTAGGAGTGGTGTGGGCCAGCATCGGGAGGGCCAGCGATGGTCTGCGGAGGCTGCAGAAGTCACGGACTGGGGCTTGGAGCTTGCACCGGCATGTGGCGGGCCCTCTTTGACACACGACTGTGTCAGCAGGTGAGCAGTGTGGCCCTGGTGCGCTAGGGCGGGCAGGCCTGGTCTGTACATCAGCGTCCTGGGGTCCAGCAGGCACACAGGGTCACAGACCCCGCTGCTTACGGCGTCAGCCTCGTGGCAGGCCGTGCAGTGCCATACTGTCAGTGACATTGGCCTTCCCAGGAGTGAACCACGCTCTTTGCAACAGGGTTTTTGACCACACCCCTGTGCTGCCCTGGCATACTCAGAGCCAACCCACTATGCTCACGCACACAAGGGGGAACGCAGAGTGCGACACTTCCACTATCTGACCCACGGCCTGGGGTGACATGGTTGCATCCACTGCTCACTACTCTCCCGTCACCAGCAGTTGTGGTCTGCATGGACATGTCTGTGGTTTGCATACCCACGTACGTCCACATATGTCCTGCACATCCATGCCTCACTTCTCGTTGTGTACATTCCCATTCATGGGTCACTTGCATCCTCGCACATGGCTGCATTAGGCATCTCCACACATTCAGTTGTTGTGTGGCTGTGGTCCCATGATATGTCTGTATTGGGTGCAGGGGTAGCCCGGGATGACCATGGAGTGGTATTGTCGTGTCTGGTAGGTGGTGTAGTTTGACATGTTGTATGTTGTTTGGTCACGTGTGCATTCCCACAGTTGTGCGCTGTGTGGTAGTGGGTTTGGGGTGTGTGATGTGTTGATTTGGTACTTACCAATGAGCAGTCCAGTTCCATATGTGCCATCCTGGAAGCGCTGGTTGATGATGGACTGTTGGAAGTTTCAGGAATCATGCACACTGCCTGGCTAGTTGGCGACGACATTGGTTAAGTGTCCCCAGTGGCCCACTATTGCCTGCACATTGATGGAAAATGTGTGCTTTCTGTTGCAGTAGTGGTGTGCAGTATCCCAAGGGGGCACAAGTGGTGCATGCGTGCAGTCAATTGCCCCCAACACTACCGGGAATCCAGCTATGGCGTAGAAACCTTGCTTTGTCTTCAGCTGTTCCTGCACAGTGTTGTAGAAGTGAAGGTACTAGGGTATGAAGCTGAGGATTGCATCCAGGACAGGTGTGATGAACTTTGATAGGGCTGGCTGAGAGATACCTCCTACTCTTGCAGTTGTTGGTTGGAAGGTAAAAGAGGCCAACAGGTGCAGCACAGCCAGCAGCTTTGTCTGTGGAGGGATGTTGGTTCTCCACTGTGTTGGGACTGTCAGCCTGTGGGCGATGTGGGTAATGATGAGGAGGATGGTTGTCCTTTTGAGCCTGTAGTGGGCAATGACTTCCTTGGGTGTTAGGTCTGTGAGAGTGGTGCATTTTCAGTAGGTCTGCTGTCTTACTCTGCGCTGCCTCTGTGGTGGTCCGCGGGGGGTGGGTCCAGGTCCCGGGGTGGTGGCAGTCCTGGGGGTGGTGACGGTGGGTGTTGTGTTACAGAAAACAAATGATGGACGGAATGCTGACAATGCAAACATTCTCCCCCAGTCAAAAGATCTGGGTTAAATCCATTGTTCTTTTGCCCACTACGCCACCGAAGTTTGGATCCAGCCACATGCAAATCAGTCTTGACCCTATCCTCATGGGAACAGTCCAGACCGAACTGCCAGGACATGTCCTCCCTGGACCAGAAACAAGCATCCTGGGAGCGTTTTCAGGGTATGTCACCCTTCTTCAGCCAGACAAGCTTGAATCCAGTGGCGCAGTGAGCAAGCGACCCACGCCTGGGCATACCCATCCCACTTAGGGCGAAAAGTATTACAGCAAACAAATGATGGACAGAATGCTGACAATGCAAACATTCTCCCCCAGTCAAAAGATCTGGGTTAAATCCATTGTTCTTTTGCCCACTACGCCACCCAAATTTGGACCCAGCCATATGCAAATCAGTCTTGACCCTGTGCCCCATGGGAACAGTCCAGACCGAACTACCAGGCCCTCCCTGGACCGGAAACAAGCATCCTGGGACTGGTTTCAGGGTAAGTCACCCTTCTTCAGCCAGGCTAGCTTGAATCCAGTGGCGCAGTGAGCAAGGGACCCACGTCTGGGCATACTCATCCCACTTTGGGTGAAAAGTGTTACAGCAAACAAATGATGGACGGAATGCTGACAATGCAAACATTCTCCCCTAGTCAAAAGATCTGGGTTAAATCTATCGTTCTTTTGCCCACTACGCCACCCCAGTTTGGACCCAGCCATATGCAAATCAGTCTTGACCCTGTGCCCCATGGGAACAGTCCAGACCGAACTGCCAGGCGAGGGGCTCCCTGGAACGGAAACAAGCATCCTGGGACTTGTTTCAGGGTATGTCACCCTTCTTCAGCCAGGCTAGCTTGAATCCAGTGGCGGTGGGTGTTGTGGCCCTGTTGGGGCTCCGAGCTGCATGATGAGTAGCTCCATGGTGTTGTGTGTTCTTCAGGTGTGGCTGTGTGCGGGGCTCTGTTGCCGACTGCAGGTGGTCGTCCGTCTTTACATCTGCTTGAAGCAGGTGTTAAATACCTGCAGCTACCGTGGCTTATCGCCTGGTTTTGGCTCGCTTCTCGGATCGTTGTGAAAGTGGTGTTGTGGTTTTTTTTGTGTGTTTTTGCACGGGAATGCCTACTCTGCATCTCATTAGGGTTAGTTGGTGGTGTCCACAGTGGAGATAAGTTATCGCTGGAAAACTGGCGATGTCTGCAGTTTGCACCAGCTTGTGAATGGGGTGTTAGATCTATCACTATATAACTTGGATAAACCTAGTTTGTCAGGTATATCGAGAGGGTCAAAGGGAAAAATATTTATTGACCACTAGGTTTCTCATCCCCTTATTCTCAATGTCAAACAACAAAATACGAAAAACTAGGGTCAGAACTAGGAGCTCGTGACAAAGCTAGTGACTACTTCAGCAAATAAAAATAAATATGAATATGAATCATATCAGCCACCTAGATAGTAACCATCATCATTTGGGATTTGGTGTCCCTTGCTATAAACCCCATGGAAATCGGGGCAATAGCACCAATGGACAACATCAGTATAGGATATAGTGTCAACCAAAGATTTCAATGATGTGATTTAGTTAGTAATGGTGGTGAAAAAAAGCAGTGCAATGAAAAAGTGAAAACCATTAAAATCATCTACTAGAACAGATATGGTGCTTTATTGGTTCTGTTCAAGTGACGAAATAAAATAAAAACAGTGCAGGAGCTGTTTTGAAAGAATAACTGCTCAAGTCCAGTTAGAAAAAAGGGGTCTACATGTTTCAGCCTATCGATCAGACGGTGATCAGGCTTTCGTCAGGACCTATGAACTTCGCTATTGCTCTTTATTACTGTGCAAACCCCATAGTGAAAACACAATAGATATGGAAATAATACAACCTACTTTGGTTGCGAATTTCTTCACAAAACACTCTATATAAATTCTTCAAGAGTGTTGATCCATTTCCTAAAAGTAAAGTGAAACATTAAATGGCAATCGTAGTCAAACACTCATGCTTTTTCAATAATGATTAGTGTGCTCAATCATTTCAAGACTCCAAGTACAATCAAGTGTTCTAACAGTGTTGCCTGTATAGATAAATAACACGAAAAAAAACGCTTACCCGTTCATGTACGGGAACTCTCCTCACCTGGCATCTGCTCAGAGAAATGAGGCCCCACTCTATATGAAAATAAACGGGTGTGTCACATGTTGGAAAAGCCAACCAGTGTATTAACAATAACCAACAAACAAAACAAACGCACATTTTTCATACCAATTGGTAGGGAAAAAGAAAGAGAAAACATCAGAAGATTGTGACAAAAAGCCTATCTCCATTTTTGATGCGTTAAGGTGGAGATAAATCAGATAAGTCCTTGTGAATATGCCTCACAGTGTTTACATATTTTTTTTGCAAAGTAGTTCACTACTTCAAGCAAAATTGAGACATAAGGAGAAAAATTGGCTTCGCACCTGTGTTTCCTGAATTTTAGTCTACATTTTTGGATTTGCACCACCAGTAAACAATGTGCTGTAATTTGAATAACCATGAAAGATATACGGCCAGGGATGTCCAGCTCTGGCTGTGTTAATACTTGATGGAGAAAAACTATACATGCCGGTACCATCACCACAATGAACTCCAAAACCCAATGCACAGGTGATAATGTGCCAGTCGTGCTTCCTCCTCTGTAAATGTTGGAGTCTTGGGTCTGAAAACTGAAGGGGAAGAGACAGTAGATTTACAATATAGAGTGCAAATAAATGGGAGCACTGGGCCTGTGTGTGGCAGGGGTTAGAGGAAGTGGAGTGAGGAGGTTGTCCGAGGGCAGATCAGAGAAATATATTTGTATCCAATAAGGGTACAGCTTCACCCAACTATTAAACTCAGTGATTACTCTGGAAAAAATAAGTGCCAGGGCCCTCGTCAGGAGGCAAGTGAAGCTTGCAACACTTATTGCCACTGCCAGCGCTGCCAGTAACGGCCCCAAAACAACTTTCTAACCATTTCACACCTATAAGTGTTGCAGTTAAGAATATTCTCTGACCCCTGTGCTATAAGAATGGCTTTGGCAGCAGGTATTAGTCTGTACTGTATATTGAATGAATCAACAACTGCTGTTGTCCTCATCTCAAAATTAGCTATAGAGCTCCACCATGTGGCAAACTGTCAAAAGTTCCAGCGTTGAAACCACTGCCCATATTAAGCACTGATTAAACTGGGTGAAGGCAAAATAGAATCTATATACCTTTTGAATATTGCAGTCTTATCTTAGGACAAGCGTTTGATTATTTGTGGCATTAAAATCCTCAAGCAGAGATAAACCACTGAGCATACCAGTCAATCCGTGGATAGTTTATTCCTAAAGAAACTAGAACCTAATCAATTTATGAATTGGAAATGTTATTTCCATTGTAGCTAAAACAGAGTTGGCCCATTTGATATCCAGCAAATTCCAAACTAGAATTGTTAGTTTTCTTTTAGGCCTGGGTGCAATCAGAAACAATGTGGGTATCTGCACGCCTCTGGCCTGGCGGTTTGCAGTCCAGGGAAGTGGTGGGCAGCCCAACCCAGCTTTTTTCTATATATGGATAAGAAATCTCTCCATGTCCCTGGATCATCTGCAGAGCACATCTTTTTTTTGTAAAGCAACTAAGCTATGCAAGCGGAAAAAAAATAGTAGACTTTACTATTTCTAATGAAGTATGCCACCCATAAGAACATGTACTTTTAAAGGTTAATTTTATTATCCAATTTTCAAATACTGTGATCACTTACATTAATTGTCATGCTGTCTACCTGGAGATAGAGGTAGGAGAGGGCAATAATGCCACATAGCTGTTATATGCTTTCATCCCTCATGGGAGGGGGAGACCTCTTGTCTGTCTTCTGGAATGCAGGGATGCAGATTTGTATGTATCAGGCTCTCCGATGCTATTTTTTTGAGTATCAAATGTATAGACTGTGTCATTCAACCCTATTCCAACATGTAAAGACTGCACTGTAATGGGTTAGTAAAATGAAAATTAAAGATTTATTTTTCATTTTGTTTGAAGTGTGATGCTGAAATGTAACTTTATTGGGTAGCCATTATGAAACTGAATGTTTTATTGTGTACCCAGTGCATATTGAGTAATTTGTAATTTCATCTTGCAAATGTTTTACACTCTAGTAATGAAAGAGACTTTGTGACCTCTATTCTGTGTTTAAATGAGTGTGAGGCTTGTGCTGATTATAAAATAATAAACACAATACATATTTTTCACATTGGCGGATTGCAACTTGCTGCAAGACTAATTGCTGTTTTGCCTGAATCTCCACTCACATCTTAACGCATACTTAAAATGTTGCACGGGGCAACACCCTCATTAGCTCTGCCTGCTCTCATTTGCTGGCATATATGCAATGTGTTTCTCATTGATTTTAAGACACATCCTATGACAGCTCTTGCTCCTTTTCCCCAACAAGTTCCTGCTAACTGTTCTCCCAGGCATCCTTTCTTCTGCCCTTTTTACTTAGGAAATCTCCTGCGTGTCAATTTGTCAAGGTTCATGTGATCAGGATAACGTAACTGCTATCTCTGAATATTTTTTATCTGGTAATGCATACACAGCACACAATGTGTAGTGGGATGTGTTAAACACAGCACTCTACTATAAGCTTCAACCCACAGATACATTTCGGTTAATGTTGATTGGTAATGTTTCTTCTACTTGAATGTATAAATCATTTACATTGTTACCCAATTGGTTCATGATATCTCACTTAAAACAGGTCAGTTGTAATAACCATTATGAAAGTTCATTTAAATTTAATTCAAAGACTATTCCTGCATTACTACTGAAATTCTGGAATGCTACAAACATACATCACAACAAAATGTTTGTGAATCAGGTCATATATGTAATTTATTCCTGAGGAAACATTGCATACACATATTCCAGAGACAATAAATATACACAGTCTTTGAAGCTTAATAAAGTTTTGTTAGAAATGGGGTCTCCAGTTGGCAGATGTATGCACCCCACCCAAGTAGAGAATACCACTCTAGTTAGGTCAGTCAGATGCACTCCCTAAATTAACAAGTGCTCACCCTCTGGTAGCTTGGCACCGAGCAGGCAGGCTTAACTTAAGAGGCAATGAGTAAAGTATTTGTGCAACACTTATTACAGTTAAACAGTGAAATACACCACAATAAAATATTCCACACCTTGTTAGAAAAATAGAGCTTAATGTATTGAACAACACAAGACCAAAATAGAATCAATATAACCTTCTTTATGAATTTTTAAAGATTATCTTGAAAGCAAGTGCTTAAAAGTAATTACTTGAGGTCACGGTGGACCAGTCAAATCTGAAAACACAAGCCGACCGCAATGGAGTGAGGGACGCATAAAGAAGTCGCTCAGGTCCCGCTGAAACTTTACCTTCTCAGACAACAAGCGTTAATGGAGAGGAAAGGCTGCGAGGCATGAAGTCGGTGATTCATCAGCCTCAAACTGTGCAACCGTGTCCCTGCATGGTCATCGAGCTTCGGCAGTGAAGGTCAAGCGTCATCATCGAGCCGCACTTCAGCTATGCGTAGTTCTGTCCAGAATACATCATGTTGGAGTGCCAACCGGGGACCCTCCACTGTTTCTCCACCCCACCTATCCTTGGTATGTGGAGCTTCAGGAGCAACGGGGAGTCATCAGACAGGATTTGTGAAAGATGCTGTATAGGGTCAAATCCATGGAGTCATACTGGGTGTAAGGAGCCAATAGTCCAAGCGGGTCCAGGTGTTATGTTGTGCTGAGTAGTATGTGTAGGCAGGCTGCGAGTGGCACTTTTGGCACCAGGCGTTGACCAGATTATGTGTTGTGCTAAAGTGCCACAAAGTCCGCTCGGATCGTGGTTTAGTACTAGGGATGTCTGCAGTACTGTCACATCTGTGGTCGTTTAGTAGATTAAATTCTTCCCCACACAAATGTAATCTACCTCCTCCAAATCTATCTGGACCTGCAGACTATGATAGAATTCCGGGCTATCTGTGTTCAGCGCATATATGTTAATTAGAAGTATGGTATACCCCAGCAGTCGACCTGTCACCATCAGGTAGTGGCCTGCGCTGACTGCAGATAATTAGAATGGCACTTGCTTGTGTATAAGTATAGAGACTCCCCTGCCATATGTATTATAGCCTGCAAAGTAACGGTGAGTTCCCCATGGGTAGCAAAAGTGGGCAATGGTGTGGGGGCCAGGTGCGTTTCTTGTAACAAGGCAATGTCATCCTGGTGTCTCTGCAAGTAGTGCAACAGCTGCTTTCCCGTGCGTGTGTTGTTTAAGCCCATATATTGCAGGTCGTTAGTGAAATGTCCACAAAGAGGTGCATCTTAACAAATGTGGCCATTAAGCATCCATGTAAGGAAATGCGTTGTTGTTAAAAATAAAGGTGCGGTATAAGCAGTAACCTTAACAGCAAGCTTTTGCCAAACTACCCATAACTCAACATGCGTTTACCCTCCCACCCCCCACCTATCCCCAATTCCATTTTCACATGGAAATTCCAGCCCACAACATTCCTGCAATCATCAACAAATGCAGAAAACAATACCCAATCAGTGATGTGTGATTCATACTTGAGGGGTGGCAACACTACACCATCCCCCACCTCCTGCAGAAACAGAAGTTGCTGATACAATTTTCAATTTGCCATATTCTAAGACATGAATCAGTAACCGTATCATAAGGATACATGCAAAAAAAAAACATATCTATAGCAAATACATGGTCCAGCTACATTCAGGTCAAGACCAAAGAAGTCATCCGGTGGAAAAAAGGTCAACACTGGCACCCGAAATATCATCAGATGGTGATCTCAGGGGTGAGTCATTCTGGTGTGCCGCAGGGGGTTCAGAGAACTTGCGGCAAAGTTCCTGTACTGCCACTGGAGTATCAAAAAGCTGCGGCTTGCCCTCAACCTCGACCCGCAGGCGGGCCGTGTACACCATCCCATAGCGGAGGACCAGATTGGGTAGTTTGGTCTTGACACCTGCAAACTTGTGACACGTGTCCTGGACCATTGTGGTGAAATCTGAATTGAGAGAGAAAGTGGAGCCTTGCCAGTTGAGTGGGTGTTTTTTTCTACCCATGCGCAAGGCAGTGTCTCGGTCCCAGAAATGTAGCTAACGGGCAGTGAGTGATATTGGCGGGTAGCCAGGGTTCGGATAAGGCCCAAGGCAATGGTGAGCATTTTCAACCACAAATGTGGCTGTAAAGAAGTCTCTGCCAAACATGCCAGCCAAAGTCTGCTCCACAAAATGATCCAGGCATCCATTGTTGATGGATTCTGGGATTCCCAGTCTTGCCTCCATATCTTCGTTCTTCATTGCAACAGTCTTTAAAAGCTTTTCCATGCAGTCTATTTTCTTGGCTGACTGGGAAGTGTCGTACTTTAATATTCGGGACCGCGTAGGGGACAGGGCCCTACCCCTGTCTATGTCGGTATTAGCGAACCGCAAATGGTAAATGCGGCATGTACGAGTGCTTTATATATCGTTCTAGCTATGAATGCACTGTGTACACGTTATTCTGCCTTACTACGCGGGTTCCATTTTGGAAGCAGTGGCCATCTTGTCATTGCCCTCACATAGGCTATAATGGAGTAAATACGGGCCTCACAGTACATGGGCTTTCCCTCTGACTTCTCTGTGACCTGGGCAGCTGGCTCTGCTGCCCCGGGTCAAACCGGTCTCACGAGCTCCCCTTCCTCCTTCCACCTGTGATTAGCATCAGGGCTTGACCCGTCATAAAACCCTTTCATTCTACACAATCCCCTGGCTAATCTCTTCCACACCTGCTTGTTCCTGCTTTATGACTTGTTTCCCAAAACAGGAGATGCTCATGTTTATTGGGGGGTCTCTTTACATCAAACATGGGATCTGAATCTTACTGTGTAAATCATAGTGGGCTGGCCGAACTAGAATGTGGGATGGTCATCATGACTCTGCCTTTTCTTTGTAATGTACACTTGCATATTGCCGCATCATAAAACCTAGGAATGTATGCTTGAGGCAGGAAAAAGCGTATTTAAGATGAAGTCCGTTCCTATGATTTTCAGCAGTCTCCTGAGAACATACACGCTGTTGTACTTCTAGGATACCTGTCATTGGTCTGCAGCCAATAAACGATTCTTTGACTTCACCCAGAAGACTCTGTGTTTCTGTAGGTCCGGAACAGGGTGAACCCAGAAGTCATAGGGTGTGTGCCCCTGCACCGCTGGGTCTAAACTACCCAGTACTTCGGTTTGGCGCCCAACTCGGGACGATTTCAGCGGTACCAGTCCAAGCCAGAGGTTCGTGAGGAGCTTCGTGTGGAAATTCCGGAGGAAGGCCGCCACTTCATCGACCCCTGCATGTCGACGTGGTCCGAAAGTCTTTTCTGCGAGGTTCTCCGCGTCCCGACGGCTACGAAGGACTGCTGCCCTGATTAATCGACCTGTTTTGGACCCTTGACGAGTTTTGAGAGAGCGAAACAATCGAGAGAGTCTTCTGGTGACGCCATCGATCAGCAATATTCAGTTAAGTATAAGTGGAGCGTCTCCCATTTGTTTTGGTATCCTTCGGGATCATTTGAATTAGTACTTTGGAGTTTGCAAACGCCAAAACCAGAGGACTCGTGTATTCACGAGGATATCGTAATCGATAATCCTTTGACGTTTGGATCTAGACTAGTGAGCAAAGATGCCTGGTTCTGGACTATTTGGTAGATTATTCTGTTTGGGTTGTGGAAAAGATTTCCAGCTAGAGGAATCATGTCCGGTTCCTCCGGTTGGAACTCCAACTTATGAGCTCTATGTGAAACATGGCGTAGGCCCCATTGCATATAACGAAGTATGGATCCACTACACCAGGAAAGATGGTGTTTTAAAATGGCCCCAAAATGGTAGTTTTGATACCGATATTTTAGATAATTTAGAAATTAAATTGTTTAAGAAGAAAGCCCGGCCGGCGATGTTTGACTCTTTCCGCTTATGGCGAAAGGAAGCCAAACAAAAGGAAATTAAGTTAGCGAAAAAGAATAAGAGAGAGAGAGGTATGTCAGTAATGCAAGCAGCTGTACAATTTAAAGACAATGAAGAGGAGCAAATGCGTGAGCAATTACACAGGCAGCATAAGTTAGGGATTGACAAATGCTACCCAGCTTTGCCACATTCTAAGCAGGATGAGTCAGAAGAAAAGGAGAAAGATCCCCTGATGTCACATTTGTTGAGTTCGCCACCCCCGTATGCTCAAACTGCCACAGCGCCTCCCCAGCTTGTAAATATGCCGCCTCCAGTGCATATACTGCAAGCCTTGCCGCAACCGCCAGTTGCTTTGCAACCAGTTCCTATTCCTGTAGCGCAGTCCTCTCAAGCGCCGCCAGTTGTGCTTCCAACTGCCCCAGCACTTCCTGCGACTTTGCCTAATCCAGTAACTGCCTCCCCTAACACTCTTCCTTCCACCACTCCAGTACCTGTCTCTACATCCTCTTTTCTTCCCTCTGTTTTTCCCCCTGTTCTCGCCTCAGCTTCTCCTTCAGCGCGACAGCGCTTAGCTAATGTGGTTACTACATTAATGTCTCCTCTCTTTGGGTCATCTGGTGCAACTCCTGGTGTACAGCGTAAGCAGTTGCGCAGCCAATTGCCTAACCCCGATGAGAAAAAGGTAATAGATCACATGGCGCGTAGATGGATCGTTTTTCCTTCACTGTATGATGTGGAATCAGTTGTTAACACTTTCCATCAATGGGATGCCCCAAAACAGAGATATGTGTTTGAGAAAATGTGCGAAATTCTCTGTGAAGAATTGGAGGATAGTGGTAGAAATCCGAACCCGCAGGAGTTGTGTAGAGTGAGGTTTGATTTTGGAACTGGTATAATTGTGGACCGCGAAGTAGATAAAGCAGTTGCGGTTGTATTATCCTTAAGGAATGACGATTGTCAACAGTCATTGTTTGAACAAGAGGTCCTTGTGGGGAAAAAGGCAAAAGCGCGACAATACCCTATGAGAGAAGTTCCCCCGGTATGGAAGGAAGCGGTTGCAGCTGCCGGTGGTAACCCCGCTGTGGCAGCGCATTTCCAGCGTGTTTGGGTACATGTTCCATGGAAGCGCTCTGAGGTGTTAGCGCTTAAGCAGTCCTTGCCTGATCCCCGTAAAAACCCTGCAGGTTATTATAAAGAGTTGTCACAGACGGCAGGGTCTTGCATTATGAATCTGGCCGACATAGACATGTTGTTTGGTAATGTTGTTCCACAGCCTTTATGGGGATCAATTCGTAATGTAGATCACAATGCAGAACTAGGGGATACATGGGCTAACATTGTTGCTGCTGATGCTAGACAAACTGGTGGTGCGAAACCAGAACCTTTAGTAGCTGAATTGCCTGGTAGAATCATCACGTATATGAAGACAATAATGCCTGCGATGCGCGTAAATTGGGACAAGTTATCTGCATGCAAGCAGAAGAAAGATGAGACAGTGTCAGACTTCTTTACTAGGTTTGAAGAAACGTTTATTGATCACAGTGGGCAAGATATGAGTACTGAGGGTGGCCAACGGTTATTTGTGGATAAGTTCGTGCAGAATTTACTTCCTGACCTGTGTAGAAAGTTAAAAGATTCAGAAAGTTCTTGGGCTGTTTCTTCTTCAGCGCAAATACTGGCTACTGCACAGTATTACGAAAACAGAGATAAGGACGAGAAAGATAGAACAGAAAAGAAAACGAAAGAACTCAAGACAAAGGTCCTTTTACAGCAGGCCTATCCGCCACGTGGAGGTGGTAATAATTATAGGCAACCCCAAGGTGTCTATCACCAACCCCAACAGTTTCAGAACAATCAGCAAATGAATGGGTATTACCAACCACGTGTCCCTGTAGGTCCCAACCAATGTTCATACTGTAAAGAGGAAGGTCATTTTAAATATAGTTGCCCTAAATTGCTGCAGCGTAACGGTAATATGTATGGCGCAAGAGGTAGGGGTGGTCAGCAAGCTCCTAGAGGCAGAGGGCGTGGAAGTGTTCCCCTGAACGCGCGTCCTCTGCCGCCTCAAAATACTATCAATAGCTTTGATCAGCAAGCTAACGCGATTAGTAATACGGCCCAGTATTATAATAATGATTATTATGCAGAGGACGGTGATGCAGAGAATAATGATTACTAGGACAGCCATAGACAGAGAGAGGGAGTTGTTTCAGTGCCAGTGGATCAGAGTGGACCGTATGTTGAGGTGACTACAGCAAATGTAACGGAGCCTTTTCTGCTAGACACTGGTGCTGCAAAGAGTTCAATTATGCATTCCAAACTCCCTGGCGCACCTTTGTCTGGCGATATAAATGTTTCAGTAGGTTTTTCTGGCGCCCCAGTTAGGAACCCGATTTCTAGTCCCATGTCACTTTCTGTTGGACCTTGCGAGCTGAAAGCACCCCTGATTCTGACAACAGGTTGTGGCGAGAATTTGCTGGGATTAGATTTGTTGAAAAGATTGCACGCTACACTGTATTGTTCTCCTTCAGGAGTACAACTTACATTAGGCAAGAAAGTGATTTCCCCAATGTACTTGTCTAAAAACACAATGCCACCTGAATTGTCATCCCTTCCGGATGCCCTTTGGGCTACTGGTCCCAATGATGTGGGCCTCTTGGAAATACCGCCATATGTGGTGACTTTAAAGGCTAATGTCAGACTGCCACGTATTCCCCAGTACAAGATCTCTAATGAAGGGCAGAAAGCATTGTTGGACATTGTCAGCGACTTGATTGATAAGGGTGTGATTGAAGAGACAAGAGGCAACGTTTGCAATAGTCCGATTTTACCTGTCTTAAAACGAACGGATCCTTCACAGCCACCTGTTTACAGATTTGTGATCGATCTTAGAGAGGTTAATAAGATTGTTGTGCCACAGTTTCCGGTTGTCCCTGATATAACTGCCTTGTTAACGATGATTCCAGCCTCTGCTGCATGGTTTTCAGTGATTGATTTAAAGAATGCTTTCTTTAGTATCCCAATTGCAGAAGAGAGCAGGGACATTTTTGGTTTTAGTCTGAGAGGCCGAAGCTTCCGCTTCAAACGCGCTCCACAGGGCTACTGTGAGAGTCCATCCATATACAGTCAGGCTTTGAAAGCGCAGCTTGATGCACTTGTTTTACCTAGTGGCGCTATCCTGATTCAATATGTGGACGATTTACTGATCGCCGCGGATACTGAGAAGATCTGTAAAGAAGCCACATTGTCACTGTTGCGCCATTTATCCGCTTTCCATCACAAAGTGTCTCTCTCTAAGCTGCAATATTGTCGACAAGAAGTGACCTACTTAGGTCATCTCTTATCGAAGGAGGGAAGGAAACTGACCCCAGAAAGAATTCAAGCCATTGCACAGTTAAGTGTGCCGAAGACACAGAGAGAAGTACGTGCTTTCTTGGGCATTACTTCATACTGTAGGCATTGGATCCCTAGTTTTTCCTTATTGGCAAAACCTTTGTTAGCCTTAACATGCAAAGACACACCGAATCCTATCCCATGGTCTGAAGAGTGCCAGAAAAGTTTTGTGGAATTGCGTAATGCATTATGTTCAGCACCTGTGTTGGGTACTCCTGACTACAGCAAACCTTTTACATTGTATGTTCACGAGAAAGATGGATGTGCGTTGTCGGTGTTAACACAGCCTTTTGGCGACAGACCGCGCCCATGCGCATATTTTTCATCTATCTTGGACCCTGTAGCGAGGGCATTGCCAAGCTGTCTGAGAGCGACAGCTGCTGCAGCGATGTCTATCCGACAATCTGCTGGTTTGGTAATGGACAACACATTGATTGTTATGGTTCCACACGCTGTAGACACATTATTAAATAGAACCAAGACACAACACTTGACTAGTGCACGATTATCAGGCTACGAACTTACACTGTTAGCTAATCACATACACATAAAAAGATGTAATACGCTGAATCCAGCTACCTTGTTGCCTATTCCAACAGACTCAGATGAGATTGAGCAACATGACTGTCTGTTCAGAACAGAAGAAGAGACGAAAGGGAGAGTAGATCTGAAAGATACTCCCCTGACTGAGTGTGATGGCACTTTATGGGTAGATGGGTCATGTTTCAAGCTCCCTAATGGTGACACGACTGCTGCATATGCTATCACGACTTTGCACACAGTCGTGGAAACTGCACGAGTGCCACATAATTCGGCCCAAGCAGCAGAATTAATCGCCCTCACGAGAGCATGTGTGTTGTCTGAAGGAATGAGAGTAAACATATACACAGATAGCCAGTACGCCTTTGGCGTGGCTCATAATTTTGGGCGACTGTGGAAGGAGCGTGGGTTCTTGACGTCGCATGGAGCTAAAATTCAGAATGGCAAGTTGGTGAATGATCTCCTTGAGTCACTGACCCTACCGCTGCAAGTCGCGATCATGAAATGCAGTGCGCACAGGAAAGTCACAGATGATGTTGGACGTGGGAATGCGTTTGCTGATGAGACCGCGAGAGAAACGGCACAGAATGTGAAGACTAGAATGTATGTTGCAGGTCCCGCAAGATGGGTTAATGATGTGGGAATGTGTGAGAACACAATAGAGAGTGTGAAGTTGCTTCAGGCTGAAGCCACAGAGGAAGAGTTAAGCAAGTGGAGAGAAAGTATGGGTAAGTTGGATGAGAATGGTTGTTGGATTGATCTGACAGAACATAGGCGATGGTTGTTGCCTGATGCATATGTGCTTCCAGTGGTTACTATGGCACATGGAATGGCACATATCAGTACGAAAGGTATATGCAAGTTGTTGGCTCCAGTATGGCAGAATGCTGGGATTCCCAAGTGTGCAGAGAATGTGGTCAAGAATTGCATAGTATGCTTGAAGTACAACCCTGGTAGGGGAACCCCAACTCCGGCTGGTCACTTTGCACCCCCATCATGTCCATTTGAAGTTTTGCAGCTGGACTTTATTCACATGGAAAGGTGCAACAACCTGAAATATGTACTGGTGGTTGTTTGTGCTTTCTCAAAATGGATAGAGGCTTATCCTCTGAAAGATAACACTGCCCTATCCACAGCCAAAGCCCTTGTGAAGGAATTCTTCCCTAGGTTTGGGATGCCAAGAATGGTGTGGTGTGATAACGGAAGTGAGTTTGTGGGTAAAGTGATGAAAAATGTATGTGAAGGGCTAGGGATAAAGCAGAAGTTCCATGCTGCAAATCACCCCCAATCAGCTGGATTAGTAGAACGCTACAATGGAGCCTTAAAGCTCAAGCTGGCCAAAATCCAGGCGAGCACCGGTCTTAAATGGCCTGACGCTCTGCCCCTAGCACTCCTGTCCACCAGAATGACCATACACTCACGAGTGGGACTTAGTCCTTATGAGGTCGTCTTTGGCCGCCCGGCTAATGTATGGGGCGTGCCAAGGCCGGCGAAATTTAGCGAAATAGAGCATCCAGTACTGCTCGATTACCTGTATGATTTGACTGTTAAACTGCGTGTTTTGCACCAACAGGTACATGATACCCTTCCCCAAGCCTCTGAACCTCCTGGACACCCTATCAACCCTGGTACGTGGGTCCTGGTCCGAAACTTCCAGCGCAAGAGCAACGACGAGCCCCGCTGGCTTGGCCCTCATCTTGTTCTTCTTTCAACAAGATCAGCAGTGCGAGTGAAAGGGAAGAAGCACTGGATTCATGGTACTCACTGCAAGGTAGTCCCCTTGCCTCTGCCATATGACCAGTGGGTCAAGGAGGGTATCGCCGACTCAGAGACAGACACTGTACCTCGCTCTGTACCATTCAGTGACGCACGCTTAAGAGGCACAGTTTCAGACCAAGAGAGTGACAATATTCTGCAGGAAGCTGTGCCACCATCAAGTCGACTGGACACCACTGAGCCTGAACTCTTGTTTCAAGACCAAACAGCACCTGGCCGTCTCCGCTATAATTTGAGACCTAGGCCCATGGACAAATAAAGATTTCCTCACTATTTTCCCTTTTGACATTTTTTGCTCTCCCATCTGAAGGACTTTCTTGATTTTTGTTTTTCGAACCACCATCCGGGTTCTGCCACAGGGTCGCGGTGCCAAGACTCTGGGGTACAGGCCGAAGACGCTAGGTCAACGGTTCTGGTTGGTCTAGGGCGTTTCCCTGGACTGGCAGGCGTACCCCTTAGCAGAAGAAACTCATCCACCGCGAGCGGCCCGAGTAGAGGATGGAGTTTTTTAAGATGGAGAGACCAATTGAGGAAATGAACTTTAACGCAAGGATGTGTAAAATTATGAAAAGTAAATGTTTTGTCTTTTTGTGCCTTTTTACATCGTGTAGTATCATAATGTTTATAGTAGGATTTGTGTTTTTCTCCGCTCAAAAGCCCATTGCACCCACTGAACAGCCTATATCTCTTTCTACTGCCTCCTCTCACTCTTTTCACCCTTTGCCTGAGCACGAACAGACCAGACGATCAGAGTTCGTAAATAACTCGTTTATCCAGCTCTTGCACCAGCACCAACTAGTAATGAATACGACCAATTGCTGGGTGTGTGGGTTAATGCCACATACCATTAACAAAGGTATTCCCTACCTGGTGCTGCCGTATAGTTACAATGGATCGTCATGGGCATTCCAAACCATGTTTCTCTATGCTCTAGATACATATTCCCCTCGCCAACCGTGTTCCATCAGACCTATCACCAATAATAAGGCTTTGATGAAAGGAGTTGCCGATATGAGTAGGGATATCAATGCATACTCATCTATTCCCAAAGAAGAGTTGAGACCTTATGTAGGATGGAACGCGACGGGGTATAGTATTAGTCTGGGTGAAAGACAGCGAAAAATCTCATCTCCAATCTGGGTCGTACCCCACATGGGTCGGTTCTGCTTACAGGGTAATGGTCAGAATCCTAGAGCTCAACTGGGAAGAAGTGACTGTACTGAAACGTACACTTTCCCGTCACAGTTTTCCCCTGCGTTTTTGGCTGCTAAGGGCACATATTTCATCTGTCATGACCGAGCATATACATGGCTGCCCCCTGATTTCTCGGGCACATGTTATATTGCGAACTTGCTACCGCCGACATTTACTGCTGCCTCTGACTATCACAAGACCAGAGTTGTGAGAGGTGTGATTAGTAGGGAAGACACTGCCGGTCAGGAAGCAGGAGACTTCTTCTTGGGTTTCCTGCCGTTTTGGGGACCTATGGTCAATAGTAGGAACCTGAGACAGCTGACACGTGTGGTTGAATCCACTGTCAATGTAACGGCTGGTGCCCTTAGTAATCTGACAGCTGAGCTCCAAGCGGATCGCCTCATGACTCTGCAGAACCGCATGGTTCTAGACGTTATTCTTGCAGACCGCGGTGGGGTATGCAAGGTCATCCAATCCAGTTGCTGCATTTTCATACCAGATAATGCTCCAACAGTGTATCAAGCCATCTCCAAACTCCATAAAATATCTGAAGCCATACACGTGGATAAGGGAGATTGGTCACTGGTGGGGTGGTTCTGGGAATTGATATCTGCCTGGGGATGGAAAGTTCTGATGGTCATTGGAATGATCTTAGCCATTCTTTTCCTGCTCTGCCTGTGTATACAGTGTGCTCCCGCGATATGTGGTCTCTGTACTACCTTATGTGTAAGGAAACCTGTATCGAGGGACGAGCTAAGTAATAGGATGATGCTACAGCAACATCTCCATGACTTCGTGAACATTGACCTAGACTCGGATTAAGATGAGTATAGTGATTGCCTATGTAAGGGCAAAAGGAGGGTCTGTCGTACTTTAATATTCGGGACCGCGTAGGGGACAGGGCCCTACCCCTGTCTATGTCGGTATTAGCGAACCGCAAATGGTAAATGCGGCATGTACGAGTGCTTTATATATCGTTCTAGCTATGAATGCACTGTGTACACGTTATTCTGCCTTACTACGCGGGTTCCATTTTGGAAGCAGTGGCCATCTTGTCATTGCCCTCACATAGGCTATAATGGAGTAAATACGGGCCTCACAGTACATGGGCTTTCCCTCTGACTTCTCTGTGACCTGGGCAGCTGGCTCTGCTGCCCCGGGTCAAACCGGTCTCACGAGCTCCCCTTCCTCCTTCCACCTGTGATTAGCATCAGGGCTTGACCCGTCATAAAACCCTTTCATTCTACACAATCCCCTGGCTAATCTCTTCCACACCTGCTTGTTCCTGCTTTATGACTTGTTTCCCAAAACAGGAGATGCTCATGTTTATTGGGGGGTCTCTTTACATCAAACATGGGATCTGAATCTTACTGTGTAAATCATTGTGGGCTGGCCGAACTAGAATGTGGGATGGTCATCATGACTCTGCCTTTTCTTTGTAATGTACACTTGCATATTGCCGCATCATAAAACCTAGGAATGTATGCTTGAGGCAGGAAAAAGCGTATTTAAGATGAAGTCCGTTCCTATGATTTTCAGCAGTCTCCTGAGAACATACACGCTGTTGTACTTCTAGGATACCTGTCATTGGTCTGCAGCCAATAAACGATTCTTTGACTTCACCCAGAAGACTCTGTGTTTCTGTAGGTCCGGAACAGGGTGAACCCAGAAGTCATAGGGTGTGTGCCCCTGCACCGCTGGGTCTAAACTACCCAGTACTTCAGAAGCCCCATCTTCCAGGCCTGAGACCCTTCCCTCCACAGTGTCGAGTCTCTTTTTGTGGTGGTCCAAGCGCATCCCTGGCGTGTCCAGACATTTATCTAGTGTATCAAAGAGGCTGTCTAGGGCCTTGAAGCTCACCCTAAGTTCCAGCATAAGGGCATCATCACTGGCCGGAGTTGCACCAAGGGCGCTAGGCGAGCTGGCCCTCCCATATACCTTGTTCTTATTAACTGTCAGCCTGCGTTGGTTTGGATCACTCCAGGCCATAGTCCTCAGTTCAGTGAGTCTGCGATGGCAGACAGTGCAGGACATGGTTATTCAGGGGAAGATCCACTCTCCATCACATAATTTACAGCAATGACTGAAGGATGTCTGACCAACACTGTCAAGGGGCATTGAGTGTGGGGCCCGGGTCAGAAGCAGCTCACAGCCATTACCTGTCATTGGTTTCTTGCTGGTCGGGAGGGCACAGAACCACCATTACAGCAGGCTAGGAGTCCGGCCAGGCAGCCGTTCACCCACAGAGGGGGATAGGTCCAGGGCTCGAGCCGTCTGCTCCTCCTCGGTCACGGCCTCCCCAGCATCAGGCCCACCTGCCCCACAGATGCACTAGGACAAAGCAGTAGCAGGATGGGTGGTAAAAGATGCCACATGCCGGCTCGCTCTCCAGGCCTCCATGAGCAGGCCCCTGCCAGGGAGAGCAGCACATGGAAAGCAAGAAGGATGGAAGGGAATGCCTCATACTTCTTGAGTAAGATAACGCAGCGCAAATCATTGTATTGTCTTATTCTGCGTCAAGGAGGTGTTTCAAGTGTGCCCATGAATTTTGAGTCTGCCCCTGATTTACAAAATCATGTAAACCTGAAGAAGTGCTAAATCTTTACACCTCCTGAGGTGAAATTCAACTGCTAAAGGGATAGGAACAGCACTTTATGGTGCTGAACTGTGGTGCACGAACCTGCTGAGACAGTTAGAGGTGACAGAAAAGAAATTCATAAGATCAACTTTAAACCTACCGATAAATACGCCATTACTCCCGGTACACTTAGGGTTATTTCCCATCTCATACATTGCAGTTTTGAAGGTGCTTGTGTTCTGGGTTAGATTGTGGACTAGTAATACCCAAATCTAACTAAAGGTAGCTGTTGAAGAACTTCTCACCCTTCAAAAACAATTTGTGCTACTGGCCTGGTTTAAGCAGGTCAAGCAGTGGCTGTATAAACTGGGACTGGGTGTCCTGTGGGAGGACCCCAAATCGATGTCTAAAAAAGTGTTCCCTCTTAAAAAACAGATATTGGGGTTACATCAAGCACACATATATAAATAGGGCAACACTAGGCACTTTAAGTGATAGGTTCCTTAATATTAAGGTCGGGGTCTCCCATATAATGTCACCAAAAGTAAATGGAAGAATACAACCGCTCTGCCATTGTGTCTAGTGTGTAGCTTAAGCACAGAATCAATTACACTTTGGTGTCGATTCCGATCCGGTAAAAATAATTTGCGTAGGACCCGCATCCGTATTTTTTTACGTACGAGTCGCACAAGTACCGTACAAACTGGCAAGTACGATTGGGACGTGAAAAATAACTACGACTAGTGTTGGGAAAGGTCTACGAGCGTGCGTCGGAAAGTGACCACGTCCGAATATCGTCTGGAAAAGTGTACGAAAGTGATCCAGACAGTTTAACTTACAAATCGTAAAACACAAGTCTGAGCGCGCAAGTACGATCCCGACCGCCCGCCCGAATACACAATCGCACGGAAAAAGGCCCGTACGGAGCCAACGCTGAAGCACACAAGTACACGGGTAAACTCATGCCTGGGTACGAGCCATACAGCCCCCCCAATACGTCTGCAATGTACACCACCCTGTCCGCACTGTACCCCCAGCCCCCCACCGCATTTACTTGCCGCACACCAACACCGAACCCCAGCGCCCTCACACAGCATCGCGAATGTACGGATCCTACCTACGCGAAAAAGACACATACAGAACCAGGACAGTGGAAAACAGCACAAGGAGGGCCAAAGCGACTCGCACAAACACACAAAACACGTCCACACAACAAAATACAACTCAATGACTGACCTGCCACATCCAAACTGGCCAACAGAGGCCCCAAACACAACCACCTCTTATAACACACCCACCAAAATTCAAACACAGCCACACCCACAAATTGACCAATAAAAAGGGCCCACACACACAAACCATGAGCCCTTGCAACAGACCAACTGCGGACAGAGCTCACACACAAACCACCCTACAGAACTCATACCTTTGCAACACCGCCACTCACACACCTTCACACAACCTCCCCCACAAACATCCCCCTCTTCACAGTCACACACACACACACATTCACACCCACACACCCACAACCGCCCACACCCACACCCCACACCATGCCCACAGACAAGAATACAAAGTTCACTACGGCGGAGCTGGAGCTCCTCGTCAACAAAGTCATCAGAGTCGAGCCACAGCTGTTTGGAACAATGGTCAGACAGACCAGCATATCTGAAAAATCTGCCATGTGGCAGAGGATCATCGACAAGGTGAATGCTGTTGCGCCCGTTCGAAGGACCAGGCATGAATGCCAAGCCAGGTGGTACCATCTGCGCAGGGCGGTCAAGAGGAAGATGAATGAAGAACATGCCCAGACCAACATCACTGGAGGTGGGCCGCCCCGCAGACCCGCACACTACCATCCCTGGGAGGAGAAGGTGATGGCCATGCTACCGCTGGTGGGATTACACGGAGTGGAAGGAGTCGCAGAGCCTGGTGAGTACACAAACAACTCACGTAACATGGGGGGAATGGCATCCACACCCCAACAACAACAAATGCATGCACCCACCCCCAAGCACCACCGCACACAACCACACTCAATAACCACGCCAATGCCACGAACGTCACCATTCACCCTTCACAAATCAAGGCAAGGCCATGTCCAAGGTTACAACAACCACAAACACAAGACAGGATGTCCGGGAGGCCGGGAGGGTGGGCCCCACACAACACATCGTGAAAATGAGACGCAGACACCAATGTCCCAACCCATATGGCATAGGGACATGCCCATGCACAATGCACAGGGACTGGCAAACTACTAACAAGGTCGCTGACACTGGGCCCTGCTGTATGCAGCACAAGGCCCTCCAGGGACCACTGTACACTCAAACACTAAATCCACAAGCACAGCCATCTAGCACAGGAACTCACACACACTGTCATGCCAGCATACACCATGAGGGGACACACACATCACCTGGGAGACCCAATGAAAACTCACACAACACACCACAGCATCCCCGGTCACACCCCCCCCCCCCACAAGCACACCCCCCCGGGACAGGCAACGGATACACCCACTCCCACAATGGACATGTGACACAACAAGACCAATCCGGAGCCAAGTAAGCATCAGAGCCAGGCGGGCAACTAGAGCCAATTTCCGGGGGGGGCAGAAAAAGATTTGGGGGGAGGCTAAATCAACCAGCCATAGGCAGAGTGGCTGTAAGAAGGGGCGAAAACACAACAAAAGCCTCATGTACGAGTGAATGGTCTACCATACACCTGTGAAGTACTCGGGTCCGGCTGCAATTAGACGGACGCCAGCCCGCGAGGCTGTCTCAGCCGGGCGGACACACATGACGGGGGGAACAGAAGCCAGGTGAGCCCAATGGGTGTTGCGCGCCTGATCAGAGCCATCTATCTACAGGCCACACACTCAGGAGAACATCCCAATCTGTCCCCCGCAACATACCCATCCCCAAGTGCACACTGAGAGGAATGCCAGGGACATCCAACTACCTGGGGGAACTGTCAACTTGAATATGTATGAAACATGGATGTGGCATGAACAGCATTAACATTGTCTCTCTCTCACACACAGGGCGACGTCGACGATCTCCCCCCCAACACTGGGGGGGAAGAATCACAGTCCCAGGCACCGCGTGAAGACGATCCCACCGGCAGCGACGACTCTCACCACTCCGTGGATGACCCCGACCAACCTGGACCCTCTGGTGTACAAGCACCTGCAGCACCTGCGTCAAGTACATCTGTGCCAACCACCACCCCCATTCCCGCCACATCCCAGGACACACCCAGGATCCCTGCTCGCACTGAACAACACAGCCAGTCTGACCAGGAGGGACAACATTCTGCGGGCACCCAGGAGGAGGCAGACAACCCTGCCGATGCCATCCCTCAGGGGTCCCGTAGACCCTGAGCACATGTTCAACAGCTACTACACATATGCTACATACAGAGCCTGTACTGTGCAATGCATCCAGGACACGTATGCCAGCCAGGTAACACCCCTAACAACAGTCAGCTACACACGTGGGTGCGCAAGGTCAACATGACATGACATGGAACTTGCTGTGGGCCAGTGTAAGTGAAGAGGCTGACGCATTACAGGAGTGACAGACATCCACATATGTGCATAAGAAGGATGTATTATCACACAGACCGGTTGCGCGACACTAAAGGCACAGGTCGCATGTCCTTGAATAGGACAGTCCACACACCTTGCCATGAAGGGGTACATGTCAGGTATGATGACACATACATTGAGACTACGCAGATATGTCCTTGTCTCGCAAGTCGATGTGCGATGCATACATACACCCGTTACGTCTGTTCCACATGTGGCCTGGTGTGCGTAATAGTGTGCCATGCCCATCGACACGCACACACATGTTGGATGCAGCAAATGCAGATGCATGTCACGGAACTGATACAGCTAGCTCATGGGAACACATGACACTCACATGACATAGTCACAACGTGCAACGCCGGTAGTTACATGTGAGGTGTCATCATCCTGTGGTACTGTAAATTTTGGAACCAAGTTGAAAGCATGGTCCTACCATGCCGATTTTTGTGCCATCGAACCGCAAATGACAAATGCGGTATGTGCGAGTGTTTTTATCGGGTTCTACCGATGAATTCGCCGTATATATAATATTATGTATTGTATCCGTGGGTTCCATTTTAGAACAGTAGCCATTTTGTGGTTGCCCTCACATAGGCTGCGCACTAAGGCCATGACTAGGCCTAAAAGGACACGTACACCTTCTGTGACTTCTCTATGACCTGTGCAAAGTGACTCCACTGCCCGAGGTCAATCCTGTCCGGCCAGTTCCTTTTCCCGCGGCCTAATGTGATTAGCATCAGAACTCGACCCATCATAAAGTCCTTGTTCACACACGATCTCTGACTAAGCTATTTCACACCTGACTCTGTTTCCTACTTTATGGCTTGTTTTACGAGCAGGAGGGGCCCGTTTTTATTGGGGTCTGCTGCTATCTGATGAGGGTTCTGAGCCTTGCTGGGTAAAACGACTGTATGATTAATGAACTGAAATGTGGGATTGTCATTATGGCTCTGCTGTTTCTTTGAAGCGAAAATATGTGAATGACCACTCGTAAAATAGGGGCGGTGTTGCCCAGAAGCGTAATATTCTGTATATAAGAAAAGACTGGTTTTTGGTTGGGGAGTAGTCTCCTGAGAACATACATCGTGTTTTACTTCTCGGATACCTGTGATTGGTCTGCAGCCAATAAATACAATCTTTGATTTCACCTAGAAGACTCTGTGTTTCTGTGGGTCTGAAACAGGAAGAACTCGAAGTCTTTGGGTGTGTTCCCCTGCACCGCTGGGTTCTAAAAACCCGGTACTTCAGTTGGCGCCCAACTCGGGGCGATTTCAGTGGTACCGGTCCAAGCCAGAGGTTCGTGAGGAGCTTCGTGTGTAAATTCTGGAGGAAGGCCGCCACTTCCTCGACCCCTGCATGTCGACGTGGTCCGAAAGTCTTTTCTGCGAGGTTCTCCACGTCCCGACGGCTACAAAGGACTGCTGCCCTGATTATCGCCCTGTTTTGGACCCTTGACGATTTTGGTAGAGCGAAACAATTGAGAGAGTCTTCTGGTGAAGTCATCGATACCTCAGTTAAGTATAAGTGGAGCGTCTCCCAATTTGTTTGGTATCCTTCGGGATTTTGGTATCCTTCAGGATTTTGGTATTTTGGTATCCTTCGGGATCGCTTTGATTTGGAGCTTGCAAGTGCCAAAGCCAAAGGACTCGTGTATTCACGAGAACTATCGTATTCGATAATCCTTTGAAGTTTGAAACTAGACTAGTGAGCGAAGATGCCTGGTTCTAGTATATTTGGAAATTGGTTTTGTTTGGGTTGTAGAAGGGATTCCCGATTAGAGGATTCGTGTCCGGTTCCTCCAATTGGAACTCCAACTTATGAGCTTTATGTGAAACATGGCGTGGGCCCCATTGCATATAATGAAGTATGGATCCGTTACACTAGGAAGGATGGTGTCTTAAAATGGCCCCAAAATGGTAGTTTCGACACAGAAATCCTAGATAACTTAGAAGTTAAATTGTTTAAGAAGAAAGCCCGGCCGGCGATGTTTGATTCTTTCCGCCTATGGCGAAAGGAGGCCAAACAAAAAGAAATTAAATCAGCAAAGAAAAATAAAAGAGAGAGAGGTATATCGATAATGCAAGCAGCTGTGCAGTTTAAAGATAATGAGGAGGACCAAATGAATGAGCAGTTGCACAGGCAACGCAAATTAGTCATTGATAAATGTTACCCAGTTTTGCCGCCCCTTCAGCAAGAGGCGTCAAAAGAAAAAGAGAAAGATCCCCTAATGTCGCATTTGCTAAGTTCGCCACCCCGTATGCGCAAGATGCTACAGCACCCCCGCAACCCTTAAATGTGCAGCCTCTAGTTAATTTGCCGCAAGCTGTCCTGCAGCCGCCAGCTCCCCCTCAGCCGGCTCCAATGCTTGCAGCGCAACCCTCTCAAGGGCTGCCGGTTTCGCTACCTGTTCCTTCTGCGCTCCCTTCTGCGCTCCCTGTGACTTTACCTAGCGTGTCAGCTGCCTCCCTTGGTGGCCTACCTGCTACTACTCCTGTGTCTGTATCTGCACCCGTTTTTCTTCCCTCTGTCTTTCCCCCTGTTCTTGCCTCAACTTCTCCTTCTACACGACAACGAATAGCTAGTGCAGTCACTAGCCTTATATCGCCTCTCTTTGGGTCATCTAGTATGACCCCTGGTTCACAAAGTAAGCAGTTGCGTAGTCAGCTACCCGATTCTGGAGAGAAAGAAGTATTAGACCGCATGGCGCGTAGATGGATTGTTTTCCCTTCAAGCTATGATGTAGAGTCAGTTGTGAATGTTTTCCACCAATGGGAAGCACCAAAACAGAGGTATGTTTTCGAGAAAATGTGTGAGTTCCTCTGTGAGGAATTGGAAGATCAGGGTGTAAATTCGAGCCCGCAGGAATTGTGTCGTGTGCGGTTCAATTTTGAAAATGGTATGATTGTAGGCCTCGATGTTGATAAAGCGGTTACAACATTGTTGTCCTTCAGGAATGAGGATTGTCGCCAGTCGTTGTTAGAGCAGGAGTTCTCTGTAGGAAAAAAGGTAAAAGCGCGCCAATACCCGATGCGTGAAGTTCCTCCAGTTTGGAGACCTGGTGATGCTAATGCTAATCCACCTGTTTTGGCACATTTTCAGCGTGTTTGGGTACATGTTCCATGGAAACAATCTGAAGTTTTAGCCCTTAAGCAGACCTTGCCTGACCCCCGTAAAAAACCTGCAGGATATTATAAGGAGTTATCACAGACTGCAGAATCGTGTGTCATGAATCTAGCTGACATAGATATGCTGTTCGGGAATGTTGTTCCACAGCCTTTGTGGGGATTGATTCGTAATATAGATCATGCTGCAGAACTAGGTGACACATGGGCTAATATCATTAATGCAGACAATAGACAGGTTGGTGGTGCCAAGCCTGAGCCCATGGTGGCAGAACTCCCTGGTAGAATAATTAATTATATGAAAACTTTAATGCCCGCAATGTGTGTAAATTGGGTTAAATTATCGGCATGCAAACAAAAGAAAGACAAGACAGTGTCCGATTTCTTCACCAGGTTTGAAGAAACATTTATCGACCACAGTGGTCAAGACATGAGTACTGAAGGTGGTCAACGGTTATTTGTTGATAAATTTGTGCATAATTTGCTTCCCGAGTTGTGTAAAAAGTTAAAAGATTCCGAGAGTTCTTGGGCCGTTTCCTCTTCAGCGCAAATACTGGCTACTGCACAGTATTACGAAAAGAGGGATAAAAATGAGAAGGATAGAACAGACAAGAAAACGAAAGAATTGAAAACGAAGGTTCTTCTACAGCAGGCTTATCCGCTGCGTGGAGGTCAGAATAATTATAGGCAAACCCAAGGTATCTATCAACAACCCCAACAGTTTCAGAATAACCAGCAAATGTATGGGTATTATCAACAACGTATCCCTATAGGTCCCAATCAGTGTTCGTATTGCAAGGAGGAAGGTCATTTTAAGAATAATTGTTTTAAATTGTTGCAGCGCACGAATAATGCTTATG
The DNA here is from genome assembly GCF_964204655.1 of Triturus cristatus. Lineage (NCBI taxonomy): Eukaryota > Metazoa > Chordata > Amphibia > Caudata > Salamandridae > Triturus > Triturus cristatus. Next base: position 1,492,892,885 of record NC_140591.1, read on the forward strand.
GCGCAAGAGGTAGAGGTGGTCAGCAAGCTCCTAGAGGTAGAGGGCGTGGAAATGTTCCCCAGAACGCGCGTCCTCTTCCGCCTCAAAATACGATGAATAGTTTTGATCAGCAAGCCAATGCAACTAGTAAGACAGCCCAGTACTATAATACTGACTATTATGCAGAAGATGATAATGTGGAAGGTAATGATTACTAGGACAGCCATAGACAGAGGAAGGGAGTTGTTTCAGTGCCAGTGGATCAGAGTGGACCGTATGTTAAGGTGACTACAGCGGGTGTGTCAGAGCCCTTTCTGCTGTATACTGGTGCTGCAAAGAGCTCTATTATGCACTCAAAACTCCCTGGCGCGCCTTTGTCTGGCGAAATGAATGTTTCAGTAGGTTTTTCTGGCGCCCCAGTTAGGAACCCGATCTCTAGTCCCATGTCCCTTTCTGTTGGACCTTGTGAGCTAAAAGCACTTCTTATCCTAACGACAGGTTGTGGTGAAAATCTGTTAGGATTAGACGTGTTAAAAAGATTACATGCAACGCTATATTGTTCCCCCTCAGGAGTACAACTTACACTGGGTAGGGAAGTAATTTCTCCAATGTATTTGTCAAAGAGTAAGCTCCCGATAGAGTTGTCGACTCTGCCTGATGCCCTTTGGGCCACTGGCCCTAATGATGTGGGCTTTTGGAAATACCGCCGTATGTTGTCACTTTGAAAGCCAATGTTAGATTGCCACGCATTCCCCAGTACAAGATCTCGAATGAAGGAGAAAAAGTGTTGTTAGCGATTATCCATGATTTGATTGAAAAGGATGTAATTGAAGAGACAAGAGGCAACGTTTGCAATAGTCCTGTTTTGCCTGTTTTAAAACGTACTGACCCTTCTCAGCCGCCTGTTTACAGGTTTGTGATCGACCTTAGAGAGGTCAATAAGATAGTTGTGCCACAGTTTCCAGTTGTCCCTGACATAACTGCCTTGTTAACCATGATCCCAGCTTCCACTGCTTGGTTCTCAGTGATTGATTTAAAGAATGCTTTCTTTAGTATCCCGATTGCAGAGTAGAGCAGGGATATTTTTGGTTTTAGTTTAAGAGGTCGAAGCTTCCGTTTCAAACGCGCTCCACAAGGCTACTGTGAAAGTCCATCAATATACAGTCAGGCTTTGAAATCGCAGCTTGATGCACTTGTTTTACCTAGTGGTGCTACCCTCATTCAGTATGTTGACGACTTATTAATAGCCGCAGATACTGAGGAAATTTGTAAAGAAGCTACATTGACATTGTTACGTCATTTGTCTGCTTATCATCACAAAGTGTCACTCTCAAAACTGCAATATTGTCGACAAGTGGTGACCTACTTAGGTCATCTCTTATCGAAGGAGGGAAGGAAACTGACCCCAGAAAGAATTCAGGCAAGAGCGAAATTGAACGTGCCAAAGACACAGAGAGAAGTGCGTGCTTTCTTGGGCATTACTTCATACTGAAGGCACTGGATCCCGAGTTTTTCTTTGCTGGCAAAACCTTTGATAGCTTTAACATGTAAAGATACACCGAATCCTGTCCCATGGTCTGAAGAGTGTCAGAACAGTTTTTTGGAATTGCGCAAGGCATTATGTTCAGCTCCTGTGTTGGGTACCCCCGACTACAGTAAGCCTTTTACATTGTATGTCCATGAAATGGAAGGTTGCGCATTATCAGTGTTAACACAGCCTTTTGGAGACAGACCACGTCCATGCGCGTATTTTTCGTCGACTTTGGATCCGGTAGCGAGGGCATTGCCAAGTTGTTTGAGAGCCGCAGCGGCAGCAGCTGTGTCTATTCGACAGTCTGCTGGATTAGTGATGAATAACACATTGATCGTAATGGTTCCTCATGCAGTGGACACATTGCTAAACAGGACCAAGACACAGCACTTAACTAGTGCTCGATTGTCAGGGTATGAATTGACACTGTTAGCGAATCATGTGCACATAAAAAGGTGCAACACGCTGAATCCAGCTACATTATTGCCAATTTCAGCAGACACAGATGGGATTGAACAGCACGATTGTCTGTTCAGAACAGAAGAAGAAACAAAAGGGAGAGTGGATATTAAAGATACCCCCCTGGTTGAGTGTGATGGTACCTTATGGGTGGATGGTTCGTGTTTCAAGCTTCCGAAAGGTGATACGACTGCTGCATATGCTGTCACGACTTTGCACACGATTGTTGAGACTGCACGTATACCACATAACTCAGCTCAAGCAGCAGAATTGATTGCACTTACAAGAGCATGCGTGTTGTCGAAAGGAATGAAACTAAACATGTATACTGACAGTCAGTACGCCTTTGGCGTGGCCCATAGTTTTGGGCGTTTGTGGAAAGAACGTGGATTCCTGACCTCACATGGAACTAAGATTCAGAAGGGTCAGTTGGTGAATGATCTCCTTGAGTCACTGACCTTGCCGTTACAAGTCGCGATTGTGAAATGCAGTGCACACAAGAAGGTTACCGATGATGTTGGTCGTGGTAATGCGTTTGCTGACGAAATCGCGAAAGAAACAGCAAAAGATGTGACAACTCGAATGTATGTTGCAGGCCCTGCAAGATGGGTTGGTGATGTTGGAATGTGTGAAGACACGATAGAGAGTGTGAAGTCCCTTTAAGCTGAAGCCACAGAGAAAGAATTGAGTATGTGGAAAGAAAGTAAGGGTAAATTGGATGAAAATGGTTGTTGGGTTGATTTGTCAGAACACCGGCGATGGTTGTTACCTGATGCATATGTGCTTCCAGTGGTTACGATGGCACATGGAATGGGACATATCAGTGTGAAAGGGATTTGTAAGTTGTTGGCTCCAGTATGGCAGAATGCTGGAATTCCCAAGTGTGCGGAGAATGTGGTCAAAAATTGCATGGTATGTTTGAAATACAATCCTCGTAGGGGAACCCCAACTCCAGCTGGTCACTTTGCGCCTCCATCATATCCATTTGAGGTTTTGCAACTAGATTTCATCCACATGGAAAGGTGCAACAATTTGAAATATGTACTGGTTGTTGTTTGCGCTTTTTCAAGATGGATAGAAGCATATCCCCTAAAAGACAATACTGCCTTATCCACAGCTAAAGCCCTAAGTTTGGGATGCCAAGGATGGTATGGAGCGATAATGGGAGTGAATTTGTAGGTCGAGTGATGAAGAATGTGTGTGAGGGTCTAGGCGTTAAGCAGAAGTTCCACGCTGCAAATCACTCCAATCAGCTGGATTAGTAGAGTGCTACAATGGCACTTTGAAACTTAAGTTGGCCAAAATTCAGGCGAGCTCCGGTCTTAAATGGCCTGACGCTCTGCCCTTAGCACTCCTATCAACAAGAATGACTGTGCATTCGCGAGTGGGACTTAGTCCCTATGAAATTGTGTTTGGCCGCCCGGCCAATGTATGGGGTGTGCCAAGACCGACAAAATTCAGTGAAATTGAACATCCAGTACTGCTTGATTACCTGTATGAATTGACGGCTAAACTGCGTGTCTTACACCAACAGGTTCACGATACCCTGCCTCAGGTCTCTGAAGCTCCAGGACACCCTATCAATCCTGGATCCTGGGTGCTGATTAAAAATTTTCAACGGGCGAAAAATTATGAGCCCCGTTGGACCGGCCCTCACCTCGTCCTTCTTTCGACGAGATCAGCGGTTCGAGTAAAAGGCAAAAAGAACTGGATTCACGGCATACATTGTAAGAGGGAACCTTTGCCTCTGCCGTATGACCGGTGGGTCCAGGAGGGTATCGCTGACTCTGAGACTGACACTGTGCCTCGTTTCGTGCCATTTAGCGATGCACGCATGAAAACAACAAATTCTGAGCAGGAAAGCGACGACATTCTGCAGGAAGCTGTGCCGCCATCAAATCGATTGGACACCACAGAGCCTGAACTCTTGTTTCAAGACCAGACAGTACCTGCAAGAAATCGCTATAATTTGAGGTCAAGGACTATGGACAAATAAAATGTCTTTCCTTTGATATTTTTGGATAGCGCAGCTCTCTCATCTGAGAAACTTTTTATTTTTGTTTTTTGAACCACCATCCGGGTTCAGCTGTAGGGTCGCGGTGCAAAGACTTTGGGGTACAAGCCGGAGACGTTAGGTCAACGGTTCTGGTTGGTCTAGGGCGTTCCCTGAACTGACAGGTGTACTCCTTAGCAGAAGATACTCATCCGCCGCGAACAGCACGATTAGAGGATGGAGTTTCTCGAGATGAAGAGACCCGCTGAGGAAACAAAATTCAAGAGCAGAATATGTAAAATAATGAACAGCAAACGTTTTGTAATATTATGTCTGTTTGTACTATTTAGCATAATGATGTTTTCTGTAGGTTGTGTGTTATTGTCTTACCCAGTGTCATTTGCACCCACTGTACAGCCCACACCTCCTCCTACTGTTTTTCCACACTCTTTTCACCCTTTGCCTGAACACGAACAAGCTAGACGTTCTGAATTTGTAAACAATTCATTTGTTCAACTCCTGCACCAGCACCAACTAGTTATGAACACAACGAATTGCTGGGTGTGTGGTTTGATGCCACATACCATTGATAAGGGTATCCCATATCTAGTGCTGCCGTTTAGCTATAATGGGTCGTCATGGGCATTCCAAACTATGTTTCTTTTCGCACTTGAGACTTATTCCCCACGACCACCGCGTTCCACTAGACCTAGCTCAAACAGTAAAGCCTTGATGGGAGGAGTTGCAGATATGAGTAGAGATATTGATGCATATACATCTATTCCCAAGGATGAACTGCGAGCTTATGTAGGTTGGAACGCGACGGGGTATAGCATTAGTTTGGGTGAAAAACAACGTAAAAGCTCCTCCCCAATTTGGGTCGTACCCCACATAGGTCGCCTCTGCTTACAAGGCAATGGTCAGAATCCAAGAGCTCAACTAGGGAAGAGTGACTGTACTGAAACGTACATTTTTCCATCACAGTTTTCCCCCGCGTTTTTGGCTGCCAAGGGTACATACTTTGTTTGTAATGACCGAGCATATACATGGTTGCCCCCTGATTTCTCGGGCACGTGTTATATTGCAAATTTGCTGCCGCCGACATTTACTGCTGCCTCTGATTATCACAAGACCAGAGTTGTGAGAGGCGTTGTTAGTCAGGAGGATACTACCGGTCAGGAAGCGGGAGACTTCTTCTTGGGTTTCCTGCCGTTTTGGGGACCATGGTCAATAGTAGGAACCTGAGACAACTGACTTGTGTAGTTGAATCCACTGTTAATGTAACGGCAGGTGCCCTTGGTAACTTGACAGCTGAGCTCCAAGCGGATCGCCTCATGACGTTGCAGAACCGTATGGTTCTAGATGTCATACTTGCAGACCGTGGTGGGGTATGTACTGTTATCCAATCAAGCTGTTGTATTTTCATACCAGATAACGCTCCGACAGTTTATCAGGCCATCTCCAAACTGCATAAAATTTCCGAATCCATTCACGTGGATAAAGGAGATTGGTCGATAATGGGGTGGTTCTGGGGACTGATATCAGCATGGGGATGGAAGATTTTAATAGTCATTGGGACGATCTTAGCCATTCTTTTCCTGTTCTGTCTATGTATACAGTGTGCCCCTGTAATATGTAGCCTCTGTGTTACATCATGTGTAAGGAAACCTGTATCAAGGGACGAGCTAAGCACTAGGATGATGCTACAGCAACATCTCCATGACTTTATAAATATAGACCTGGACTCAGACTAGTACGAGTATAGTTCTTGCCTATGTAAGGGCAAAAGGAGGGTCTGTGGTACTGTAAATTTCGGAACCACGTTGAAAGCATGGTCCTACCATGCCGATTTTGGTGCCATCGAACCGCAAATGACAAATGCGGTATGTGCGAGTGTTTTTATCGGGTTCTACCGATGAATTCGCCGTATATATAATATTATGTATTTTATCCGTGGGTTCCATTTTAGAACAGTAGCCATTTTGTGGTTGCCCTCACATAGGCTGCGCACTAAGGCCATGACTAGGCCTAAAAGGACACGTACACCTTCTGTGACTTCTCTATGACCTGTGCAAAGTGACTCCACTGCCCGAGGTCAATCCTGTCCGGCCAGTTCCTTTTCCCGCGGCCTAATGTGATTAGCATCAGGGCTCGACCCATCATAAAGTCCTTGTTCACACACGATCTCTGACTAAGCTATTTCACACCTGACTCTGTTTCCTACTTTATGGCTTGTTTTACGAGCAGGAGGTGCCCGTTTTTATTGGGGTCTGCTGCTATCTGATGAGGGTTCTGAGCCTTGCTGGGTAAAACGACTGTATGATTAATGAACTGAAATGTGGGATTGTCATTATGGCTCTGCTGTTTCTTTGAAGCGAAAATATGTGAATGACCACTCGTAAAATAGGGGCGGTGTTGCCCAGAAGCGTAATATTCTGTATATAAGAAAAGACTGTTTTTTGGTTGGGGAGCAGTCTCCTGAGAACTTACATAGTGTTGTACTTCTCGGATACCTGTGATTGGTCTGCAGCCAATAAATACAATCTTTGATTTCACCTAGAAGACTCTGTGTTTCTGTGGGTCTGAAACAGGAAGAACTCGAAGTCTTTGGGTGTGTTCCCCTGCACCGCTGGGTTCTAAAAACCCGGTACTTCAATCCGTGTCCCTGGCATCGGGGGACAGTTGCGGGTGTGGGTGACTGTGCCATGCCAGTGATGCAGTGCTCGACTGTCCCCAGTGAGTGGCTCCTCTGTATCGATTTAGAACAAGTAATTTGCTGTTGTGTCATGCTCCCCATTTTTTCCCAGTGGCATGGTGGGTAAACCAACTGTGTGGTGCAGGGCCTACATGTTTGTAGTATTGTAGATGTCACTCATGTTGCCGTTAATGCTATGCGCTGTGTCCTATGTAGATTGGACTCATGTGTCATATGTATACAGGTGTCTGGTCATTTCCTGTCTCTTCACCTTGGCCACAGCATCGTCGGGGGAAACCGAGGGAGACACTGGCATGGACGTGGGGGAGGTAGCCAGCACCGGGGCCCACAGTGCTGGGGAGTCTGGCGCAGCAAGTGGCACGGAGGCCGAGGGGAGTCAGGCGGAGGACTGTCCAGTCCCAACACCGACTATGACGCTGACGGGTCCGAGGCTGAGCTCCCAGAGGGGGCGGAGGCTGCTCCCAGAGCTGAAAGCTGCACCCCATCCCTCACCGCACCCTCCATTCTCATCACCGCCCTCCCAATTGCTCGGGTCTGTTGTGTCTGTGCTAGGCGACAACAGGTGCGAGAGATATGGCAAGGAGGTGTATGTAAGAGGTGAAGGGTGCACTTCCACTCCGGATCATTCTGTGGTGTGTAGGCACATTCAATTGCATGGTGCTTGTTACATGCACGCTCATGAAGTAGCATGTATTCTGATAGGGATTCGTGTGCCAGTCATGACCCCGTCTTGTGCGCTGATTGCTAACGGTAATTATGTGCTATTCCATGCTGAAGCTTGCTGTGGGATGCTTCCGGCAATTTCTGACACCCCCGCATGGCCGGCCGGCTGGATGTTTCCATCTGGGCTTCCATTACAACCTTGAAAGCGGAGTTCAACAAGATGAGCAGTATAAGGGCTCCATTGTCTCAAAAACAAGTCGTGTTGACTTCATCCCGAGAAACATTTGGCCTTCACGTAGATCACACGCGCACAGAGGTGCAAGCGCTGTTTAACACTGTTCTCCCACTACATATTTAGGACTCGGATTCAGACTATCTTTCATGCCTCGTCAACAGGTGGCCTGGCTGTTTTTTTCCACATTGTGGGCTCCGGCCTCGTGACCTCCTTCCAAACTCTGTTTGGTGTGATCCCCGCATTTCCTCATTCGATTTTGTCTACCGTCTTCGGAGGTGTCCCTTTGCTTCTCGCCCTTGTAGCTGGGGTGCCATTATTGATCTGTGTACTATGCTGTGGCTTCACAACTTGCGTTACAAGACAGCATGCACCAGCTGCTCCATCTTTGGAACATGATGCTTGAATTATACGGCACTCTGCCGCTGGCGACCTTAAGCAGTGCCTATGGATTGTCCTTCCGGTTTCCGTTCTTTACCTGCGTGCAACCTGTCTTTCATTGCCTAGATTGTCCATCCGAATGGGCTTTGGATTTGTGCCTGTCTAACTCGGTGCCTCCTGACCCGGATTTTGATGGACTGATGAGCCCCTTAGTGGCTCATGAGTTGGACTGTTCTGGCGTCAGTGTCATGGCCTACACTGCTGCACATGGAGTCCTAGGGAATTGGGACATCGGAACAGCAGCAAATGATTTATTATCCAGAAGTTATCTTGATGTCCCCACCTGTTTTCCACAAATACTGCTGGATGGCCCGATTGTTGAGGAACACGTGTGTTCCTTCCCCCTGCTGAACTGGATGTCAGACAATTTTTCCGAACGTGCAGATGATTTCCTCTTGGAAGCTGTTGCAACTTATAGTGCCCATGCCTTGATGGATTGACTTTAGCCCTGCTCATTTCATGGTGCATCCGTCGATGTGATATTTTTCTCCCCTTTTACATGGTTAATTGCCCTTCAACATCGTTCATGATTGACATTTATTTTCTGACTTTTTCGCTTCCCTTCTATGGACTTCCAGTTCATGCCCTTGGTTCCGTTCTATCAAACTTGTACTCTGCGTTCTCCAATTTGCGCCCCTAGTGGTTAGTAGTACGGACAAGGGGGGGTGTAGTGACGATTCCTATCTCCCTATGTACAATGCTAAGTTGGCACCACCGCGTTAGTTGGCAGTAAGCCATCTTGCCACTTATTCTGCTTTTGCACGCGACACTGTGGTTGGGTGTTATTACTTTTGAAATGCCTACTCGAGTTTACTTCACATGAGGACTGTCTGTTGATTGCCATCCTTCACAGTGAGCAGCGAGCTTGTACTGTGCATTGTGTACACACACAGTCAGGGTGACTAGACGGTGCATGTTGTTGTGTGCAGGTTGATCGTCGCACTAGTTAGCCATTACATGCACACAGCTGCAGATACCTGATAGACGAGTGCTTGCCATATTGCAGTGCAGCACGTTTTCGTTTCATTGTGATGGAGGACTTTTGCAGGAGATGGGACTAGATGATCCTGTGATGTGATTCCACTGAGCTGATCTGTACGGTGGGGGGTCCCCCGTTCTAGCTTAGGGACCTGCTATTAGTCGAATGATACTACTATTAGTTTACTGGCGACAGGAAGGTTGCTGTTTTCACTGTCTGTTTCTTATGATTGCTCCTTTCAATGTCTATGATATTGCAACAATGCTGATGTTTCTGGCCTTAACCATTTGTCTGCTTATGTTGGCCACAGTCCTGCATCTTAGGACGCGAGGTTCATTGAATGTACTCATTAAACTTTACCTTGTCTGTGTCTATTCTGTTGTGGACTGATCTGTGAATCATGACGAACAGGTATGTCTGATTACCACCATTCCTGAGGATGTTGTGAGTCTCTTGTTCTGGCTTGTCTATACATTGGGACCGCCGGGCCCAACCTCGGATATCGAATGGGACACTTGGCTAGTCGGATGTGGGGTTCTGGGTTCTGAGGGGAGTTTGTGGTACGCCTAACCTGTCTCCTTCGTGCCAGGCACCGCACCCCCTGTGGCGGGGTCGTCCGTCCCTGCACCCACGACACCTACCCGTGCCCCTCCTGTCCCTGTGGTGCCTGGTTCTTCCCCCCACATGATGCCCCCCCTTCTGTGGATGATATGGTGCAGTGTACTGTGCAGGCGAGCCTGGGGAGACGCGTCCCTTCGTGTCCCCCCCCCCGGGACTTCGCATCTGGTGTGGCCTATGGGCTTGTGGAATGGTGTACTGTGGCTACTTTTCTTCGAGATGCTGAATGTGGTTGTTATTTTATCGTTTGCACACTATTTCTATTCTGGTATTGCTGCTGGTGCTGCTGCTCCCTGAGTTGGGGTGGTGATGATGTGTTGGGTGTCTGGTAAATGTTGTTGTGTCCTGGTCATGGGGTGGACCCTGGTATCTGCATGCCGTCACAAGGTGTCTGCATATATTCGTAGGTCATGTTAGCTCTTACTGCATGGTGACATTGTCCCAAGGTGTGTTCCTTCCTCTGTGGCACCTGTCATCTTCCCTGCAGGGTGTTTCCCAATTGTTGTGCTGAGCTGTGTCAACATTGCCTCGGTGTGTGACACATCCCTTCAACTTTGGCCATGCATGCTGTGCAATGTCTCCACCTGCATCGTTTGTGGCATCCTTGGTGGGCACTGTACTTGTGTATGGCGTATATTGACATGACTTCATGTGGACATTTTCCCTTTTCCGCACTTTGCATGTGTGTACTCCCTGCCTCACACACATGTGTTACGTGTTCTGCAGGGTATTTGGGCACCTGTCTGACAATTGTGGGCATTGTATCTGTGTGTACTCACCCTTTCACTTCCATGGGGAGCAACGACTTGTTGGCTGCCCCGGCACCTGTACATTCCTATCATTCGTGGAATGTGGGTGACAGTGTGTGTTCTCTTTGGCTCTCTTAGTTTGTTAGGCAGTGACATGACTATCCAGTCTTGTGGCATGATCTCAGTGTGTGCATTGTGCTGCTCCCGCCAGGGGTGGGTATGCATGTGTAATTTGTCCTCACACCCACATGTGGTGTGTCATGCAGTGGGGGTAGGACGACCATCCTCCTGGGAGTGGGACACTGCTGTCAGTGATGTGTTGTTGTGGCACTATCCTCATTGTCCTAAGTTAGGGATACGTACATTCACCCATGGAGCTGTGGTCATCTGATAATGATGTACACCCCCATGTCTCTGTCCACTGCTGGGGGTCCTCAGCACCCACCCCTCATATGTCTGGGCACTGCTGGGAGTGATAGGCACCCACCCCTCATATGTCTGGCCAATGCTGGGAGTGATGGGCACCCACCCCTCATATGTCTGGGCACTGCTGGGAGTGATAGGCACCCACCCCTCATATGTCTGGGCAATGCTGGGAGTGATGGGCACCCACCCCTCATATGTCTGGGCACTGCTGGGAGTGATAGGCACACACCCCTATGTATCTGTCCACTGTCGTGGTACGAGCCGTACCCACGCGCTGATGGCCTGGGTGGGGCCCGTACCCCTAGGGCACCGCAACTTTGGGGGTGCAGCCCGTACCCATGCCTTTGGGACGTGGGTACAGGCCGTACCGGCGTAGTTGGTGTGACGTAGGGGTGGGCGTGGTATGTGCCGTACCCACACGCTGATGGCCTGGGTGGGGCCCGTACCCCTAGGGCACCCCAACTTTGGGGGTGCGGCCCGTACCCATGCCTTTGGGACGTGGGTACAGGCCGTACCGGCGTAGTTGGTGTGACGTAGGGGTGGGCGTGGTATGTGCCGTACCCACGCGCTGATGGCCTGGGTGGGGCCCGTACCCCTAGGGCACCCCAACTTTGGGGGTGCGGCACGCACCCATGCCTTTGGGACGTGGGTACAGGCCGTACCGGCGTAGTTGGTGTGACGTAGGGGTGGGCGTGGTATGTGCCGTACCACCATTGTGGTGGTGATGGGTACGCGTCCACGTCCACTTCCGTTGTGGCGGGACGTGGGATTCGTGGACACGCCCCCGAAGTGACCAGTCCATGGTGGCAATTGCTGTGCATGATGTTGTAGTTATTTGTGGGGTGTGTGTTATGATTCCTGGCCCTTGCACACACACACACACACCTTTGCCCCTGGGGGTTGTTCTGACCTTCTGCGGCGCCTGCGTCGGTTTCTGTATACGAGGTGGTAGGCTATGAGTGCCGGGATGACGCGTAGGTTGGGGTCCATCGCTGTCCCTGGTGTGCCGGGGCTCCTTGTTCGCGGCGTCCTCAGTTTCCCGTCAGTTTTTGGCTCCCGTAAAACCTGCTGCGTGCGAAGTGACGTCGGCACGAATCGTACTTGCTGGTCCGTGAAACGCTGCCTGACTCCGTCCGGACGTCGCATGTGCGCCGTCCCGAATGAGGTTGTATGTGAAAATTTTGCCGGTCGGTCTTTTTTCCGACTCGGACGGTAATGGTATTTCTGTGCAAATCGTACTTGCGAGTTTGTAAGGTGTTTTTCCCGGGTACCAGTCGGACAGAAAAAATGCTCCGTCCGACCATTCGTAACAGGGTTTTACAGGATCGGAATCGGCACCTTTATGTTTTTCTGGCCTCATTTTGCATACATCAGAAGAAGGTGGTTATCTCAGGCTTGTCACCTTTTGAACTTTAAACAAACCGCTGATGCCTTACATGTATTCAAATCTGATACAACTAAATGGCTTGTATTCGTAATAATGAGATATTTGGAGTGGCCAGTTCTTGACATCTTGCAATAAGGATCATATCAGTCCCAGGAGGAACATGGCGGCCGCCAGATAACGGTCGCGGCCGCACTCACCTCGGGTTCTCTCGTAGTATGAGGGGAGAATGAAGGGAGAGCAGGGAGGTATCTCGAGGCTGCCTTGAGCCAATTTCCATCGTTTTTTTTTTTGCCGGCCGATTATCCGCAGCCTCTGGCGGGCTCTCCTCCGCCTCTTTCGCCCAGACCCGATGGGCCTCGGTGGTGAGCTTCATGGCTGGAAGTGGGAGGAGGCAGCGAGGCATTGCAGGCGCCGGGACTCTGCCTGTTTCTGGTTCCGGGTCTCGGGGGCAGTGACAGCACCTGCAGCGGTGGCTGCGTTTGAACAAGCTTCCCCGGAGTCGCTGAGTGATTTTCGTCAGGAGCAGGCAGCTGTGTCATCAAAAGAACGGGCTGCTCGCCATCCCCCTGATGAAGGTGTGGGCGAAGGTAGAGGTGCCAATCAAGCCTCGGGGGGGTCAAATCTCCGGTAAGGTGCAATAACTTTTCTAGTTTGGTGGGTTTGGGCCTGTCGTCTTGGGGAGGTTGTATTGACAACTGTATGGAGGAGACTGAAGGCGGGTATTCAAAAGGAATAGTTTCGCCTCCTAGAGTGGGCCGGTATACCTTAAGAGCCAGAGCTGCCTACTCATTACAGAATTTAGATGCCACCCATGCCACAGTAACCCAAAAAAACCCATCCATTGTCAGTCTAACTAAGGCGAAGCTAAGGCGGTCGGGTGCTAGATTTAGGGAGGACGAAGAAGAGGAGGAGGAATTGAAACAGAGAGGGGTCTCTAAAACCAAAATTAGAGTTAAAAAGAAACCCGTATTCATTTCAAAAATCACCCCCTCGTTAAAGACTTACTACAGAGTCATGGCTGCCACAGTGGAGCCTAAGGAGACTATGGAGGCGATTGTTGATGAACCGGAGGGAATTTTCTCCAAAGTAAAAACAAAGACTAAACAGAAACCTGCCGTAAGTGATGGGAGCGCTTCCTCCCCTATGACCCCTTTCTCTCAATGCAAACAAAGGGGGGCTAAGCAATCTACCAAGCGTCCCATCGGGCCTCTCACTGACTCTCCAGTGCCTAAGGCTACGCAGCAAGGTGTGACCCTTTCAAACAGGTTTAATGTCTTGGGGTCTCAGAAGGAGGAGGTGCCGCCATCTACTAAAGATCCCTTTAGAGACTTATCAATAGGAGTCCCCCTGGGAGCATGGAAGCAACAGATGGCTCTGAGGTGCGATCTTTGTCTGACATATTGATCGCGATGAAGAATGAGATGTTAAGTGGGTTCAAGGTATCCAAGCTAAACCAAGCAGAGCTTGTTGGCAGGTTTTCTGTCTCCGAAACCAATCAGGCAGCGATCAAGGCATCCTGTGAAGTTTTGTCTCAGAGGCTGGATGAGGTGGTGGTAAGGACGGGCCTTCTCGAAGCGGAAATACCTGGCATCAAAGAAGCCATAAGCGAGGCCACAAGAGATGTAGGGAAGTTAACCCTGCAACAAAAGGCTCTGAAGGACGATATTGAAAGGCTGGAAAATCATTCAAGAAAGAACAATTTAAGACTCCTTAATATCCCGGAGAACCTAGAAGGATCAGACTTAAAGGGGTTTGTTATTTCTATTTTAAAGGGGACTGTTTTGAAGGATCAGTCTGATATCAGAAATTCAAAGAATTCATCGAGACCCCTATAGGAAAAATCCGAAAAAACAGAAACCCCGGAAGATCCTGGTCAATTTTATCTCATATTCAGTAAAAGATCTAGTTCTATCACTGGGTCTTAAGGAGGGTTCATTAACTTTCTCCCCTAGTGGCTCGGGTACATTTACCTTTCAGATTAGGTCTGACATCTCCCACATAACGGCTACAAGACAGTGGGAGATGGGTTGCAGACTGGAGGAAATGAGGTCTCTGGGAGTTAAGGTACAATTAAAATTTCCGGCTCAGTTGCGTGCTATGCATATTAATCAGATGTACTTATTCCATACAGTTGAAGAAGTAGATCTCTTCATGGCTGGTTTAAGGAAGGCAGAGCAGACAAAGTGAGCTATGCTAAGTAAATCAGCGATGGGCCTCCTCGCTGGATACATATATTTTTGTCATACATATTTTTTTCCCTATTCCCTCCACCATTCTTTCTCCTTAGTATATTTTCTTAGTTAAGCCCGAGGTGAGGGCGACCAAATGGGTTCACCCATCTTTAAAGGGAGGGTTCCTCAAGGGCTTAGGGGCACTCATGGGGGTGTGGGAGGGTGGGGGAGCTTCGGGTGGGGGTCAGCAAGGGTGGGCAAGGATTAAAAAAAATATATATATATATAAAAATAAAAAATAACCTCATCTTACTTTTTGGATTTAATTATCGAATCGATATCAAGGGGGAAGGGCGCTGTAAATGGATGGCAGGTGTAACTATAGATCAGGCCGGTTTGGGCCTTCTCTCCTGGAACGTAAATGGTTTAAGATGTACTCGGAGGCAAAGGTTGATAATGAAATACCTGGAACTCGCAAAAGCCCGGGTCTGCCTCCTACAGGAAACCCATTTGACTGCCGGGGAGTCGGATAAATTATTTTCAGGAGTACCCTGGATTAAAGCTTATGGTGTGTCGGACCAAAACATGAATAGTCGTGGGGTGGCTGTCCTGGTCAAACGGGGGTTAACATGTTCGATCAAATCCATCCAGACTGATCAATCAGGGGGGTGGGTGATAGCGCAGTTGGACTTTGGGGGTCCTGTTTTAACGTGCGCCTCATTCTATGGTCCGAACATCGACAACCCTTCTTATATTGTTAAGCTGCAGTCCAAGCTTATGCTGGCGACTCCTTCGATAATTGTCGGAGGGGATTTTAATGCCTTATTAGACCCTATCTTGGATAGGTCGAATCAGGTTCGCTCCATCGCGACCCCTCTTGTTAGACGGGCAATGAAGAATTTGATTCACGACCTTGGTTTGGTCGATGTGTGGAGGTTTATGAAAGGAGATAGGGCTGGGTATACATTTTACAGCAAGAGATTTCATCACTCCTCCAGGATTGATTACTTATTAGCTAGTAAGTGTTTACTTGAAAAGGGCTCTGCTATATCTATTCTTCCTAGCGATCTATCGAATCATTCTCCTGTTTTCTGTTCCATCAAAAAATTAACAAAAAAAACTCAATCGAGATGGACACTTAGCAGGGGAAGGTTAGACGATACAGATTTAATTCAGGCAGTTAAAACATCTTCCCTGGAGTTTTTTTATTCTAATATAGGTTCAGCTGTCATTGAGGTTGTGTGGGACACCTTTAAGGCTACCCTCAGAGGCCGATTACATAGCCTCATATGCTTTAAAAATCGCACTGAAGGATGTGAATTAAAACTCGACGAAGAAAAGATTGGATTGCTAGAAGCTGAGCCTCTTAAGCTATCAAACTCTTCCGACGGACAAAGAAAGGCGTTGGCTGAACTTGAACTTGAACAGGCAAGACAGAGCTATAGAGGCATCTTAGAAAAGAAGTGCAAAAAGCAATGGGAAAGGAGTAAGATGGAGAACTATGAGTACGGGGACAGGGCTGGGGCTCTTTTGGCGTGGAAGGCGAGATCCGACCACTCGAAAAATGATATTGCCGAGCTGGTGATAAATAACCAAGGGGATAGATCAACAGATTTAGGTGACATTCAAAATACTATGCTTACCTTATTTGCGGATCTTTATAGGGAGAATTTATTCCCCTCTAAACAACAAATCCGCGGGTGGCTGAGCTCAAAATCCCTCTCCACGTTAACTCAGGCTAATAAAGATTTCCTTGACTCCCCAATTACGCTGCAGGAGATAAGAACCCAAATAAAGATTTCAAAAAACGGTAAAGCCTCTGGTATTGATGCCCTCCCAAATGAAGTTTATAAGTCCCTCTCTGAGGAAGTGATCCCAGTCTTGGGATCCCTGTTCCATTCAATCTACAGTCCAACAGGTCATATCCCTAACTCATGGAGGGAGGCAATCATTGTCCTGATCCTTAAGCCAGGGAAGGATCCAGTTAAAGCAGACTCCTATCACCCAATCTCCCTGCTAAATGCAGATTATAAGATCTTTATGGGTATTTTGGCAGGGAGATTGGGTAAATTAGTCCCCAGATTGGTTAATACCGACCAGAAAGGGTTCATTACCGGGAGACACATTCAGGAACAAACCCAGCTACTTATTGGTAATATGGATTTGGCGATTTCTAGACTTGAACCCCTGGCAGTGGTCGCGTTAGACGCCGACCAAGGCCTATGATAGGGTGTGTTGGGCCTATCTTTGGGAGGTGCTAGAGGAGATGGGATTTGGCCCAATTTTTATCCATACTCTGAGAGGGTGCTATCAGGACGCCTCGGCTAAAATCCTCATTAATGGCTTACTTACTCCTAGTTTTAAAATTCAAAGACGGACCAGGCAGGGTTGCCCCATCTTTCCCTTATTATTCGATCTGTACATTGAGCCTCTCGCCCAGGCTATAAGGCTAGATGAGACCATATCCCCGTTTAAGACTCAGCAATATCGGTCTAAAATTGCATTATATGCGGACGACATAATCATTTATACAGATAACCCCGAGATAACACTGCCAAAGGTCGGGGCTCTGTTGGAAGATTTTGGTTTAATTTCCGGGTATTTGGCTAACTCCACAAAGACGGAGGTTAAGTGTTGGAATATAGATCAGTGGAGTGGGGCCACCAGCAACACATTTAAATATCTCGGTATTATTATTCTGAAAGATCACGAAAAAATTCCATTAATTAATGTTGAAAAAATAATAAAAGAAATAGATCAGTTGTTCGCAAGGTGGAGGAATCTCCCCCTGACCATCTTTGGGAGGGTGAATCTAGTAAAAATGATCATCCTCCCGAAATTAACGTACTTGTTCAACGCGGTTCCTCTAGGTTTTCCCAAACACTCCATCTCAAAGGCACAAAGTAAAATTGGGAGTTTCATCTGGGGTGAGAAGGGTGTTAGGTTATCCTGGAAAAAACTGATGTGCCGCTTAGCTAAAGGGGGACTGGCCCTCCCAGATATTCGTTGTTATTTGGTCGCCTTTCAATTCAAGGCTATTAGGATGTTCCTAGGTGAACCAACTGCTTGTGCCTGGGGTAAACTGTTGGGGGAGTTGGTTATCACTGAAGATGGGGGGGGTAAGGCAGGGTTCCTTTATAAGTTTGGTTCACCAAAATTCTTTAAACAAGTAAGGTTGAAGGTGATCAAAAATGCCTTGGAAGTCTGGTATTTCATCCGCTCCAGATGTGGGATAGGCTATTACTCCGATCAGGCCCCGATCTGGGACTCCCCTGGGACCCCCCTCTGCCTCCAGGACAGTATGGCACTTCCAATTAAAAGAGCTGGGGTCGCGACTTGGTCTGACTTGGGGGATGAAAATGGCATATATCCTTGGGAGGTATTAAAAGCAAGAATAGGCCCGGGGTTTTCGAGATTTAAGTTCATCCAATTAAAATCTTGGTTCGAACAGAGAAGGAGAATTCAAGGGGCAATGGAGAGGTGGAAGCTGTGCTTAAAAATACTCAACATTTGAAGAAGGAAATGTCCACTTGGTACAGGCTCCTGATTAACGCAGATGATGTAGGTATACCACATCAGGTGTCAGTGAGGAATGACTCTCCTTTTGAAGCGAATATCGGTAATCTCCTGGAACCTTCCATGATCCTGCTTTATAAATATACAAGCTCAGTTTGAAGAAAAATCATTTTTTTGTCACTAATCAAATCTATTATACTCCGGAGAAGATTTCAAAATTTGCCCCAAACCCCGAGCCGAGATGTCCCAGGTGTCTGCTCCCTAAAGCCAACGATATACACACCTTTTATGAATGTTTCAAATTAGGAACATATTGGGAAGTGGTGTGCAGATACTTATGTATGACCTTTGGAACCGATATTGTGTTGAATGGTTCTTTGATTTTTTTTACCAACGATCAGGTGTCTACTACTTATATGGAACAACCCCATAGAGGTCTGTTGTTATGTCTGATTTTGCTGGCCCAAAGGGAAATTTGTCTTAAATGGAAAGATCCCTTCCCCCCGAAAGTCGAAGACTAGTCAAAGTCTGTACTGGCAATGGCTTGGTTAGAAATCATGAGATCCAGCCCCAGCCTCCCTACATTCTGGGCACCTTTTATACGTTTGGGTCAGGAACTGAGACTTTGTTGACTCCAATATGCAGTTGTCAAGGGTCGATAAATATCATGGTCCTATGATTAACACCTTAATCCCGGATGATAAAAGGGGATTGGTTGGATAACCTAAACAAGCGCAGGCGGTCGGAGGGCGCCCCGTCATTAACATAGATCGGATGTGTCCTGCTAGCAGTTTATAGGTGAGATGAGGACTAAAAAAAAAAAAAAAAAAAAAAGGATCATATCAGTCCCCTCATAACTGGTGGTTCCTTATGATGAAAATATTTTAGATTTTATTTTCGTTCCTAAGCTGTCATGTTGCTGTTTTTACAATGTGTTTTAACATTCTACTCTCTTTTTTAAGGCTTTAAGGTTAAGGTGAGTTTGAATTGTTTGGCATGTTATGTGAATGGTTTTAAAATGATTGAATAAATAACTACTACTACTATTCTATCCATAACTTCAAGAAACATTTTAAAACAAGACTACATAAGATATGTATCATGCAATTGTTGAAGTCAATCCATTTCTATTAAACTCTGTATGCTTCCATGTTTTTGTTTTGTGAACTACAAGACTTCCAGAACAAAATAATTAAAAGTTAACTGTAAGGTGTGTTGCAGGGAAAAATAGCTTGCTTTCTATTAGACCGCTCAGCTTTAGAGTGGTCTTCCATCTTTTTGCCTCACTTTTAAACTTTTTGCTGCTCCTATTTTTGCTGGCCTTAGGACTCTGTTCAATTTACCATTGTGTAGTATTTAATTTGCAATTTTGAAAGTACATGATTTGAACTGTGTGTGACTCTGAGATAGATACCGTAATACGGAATTGTTAGATAGCACATATAAGATTGTACCAGAGCACCCAATCAGAGTATATATTGAATGCAATTTTAAAATATGATTTTATTGAATATAAGGGTTTTCCTATGAAAAATAAATTTTGAGAGTAACAAAAAGTATATTCTAGTCTGGAGTAATAATATTTGTCCAGTGTCACAGTCAAAAATCAAAGGTTATTGATCTAAATGTGTAGGCCTCATGCTCACCAACTAAAAGAGAAATACACAGAAAGGAATCTTTTTTGATAAACAATTTACCATTGCTACCCAGCTTGTGCTCTCTCTCCTAAACCATAGTTAGATTGGTCTATAGCCAATTGCATATTTTATTAACATAGACGTCCCTTGTAAACTGGTATACCATACACCATGGGCCAATAAATTAAATTCTACCAGTGGGCGTGCAGAACTTATTGTGCCACCCACTTCCGTAGCACTGTACAACATCACCCAGGTCTGCAGTTGCAGCCTGAATGCTGTTTTAAACTGCCATGTTCACTTGGCATTAAAGCCCCTTGCCGAGCCTTAAACCCCCCTATAATTATATATAGGTAATTGCTAAGGTAGGCCCTAGGTAGCCTATGGGGCAGGTTGCTGTTTAATTGAAAGGTTTGACATTACGTTTATGTTTTACATGTCCTAGTAGCCTACCCCTCCTAAAGGATAACATTAGAGATTCCTTATTGCATTTCATAAGCAGCAATTATAAACTGGGAGCAGGCGGCTATATCATGTTTGATGTCTTTTTTACTGTGGTGATAAGCCAGCTGCTGTGACCTTCTGTGCACTTTGTAAGACTGCTTTACTGCACCTGAAGGGAATGTGTTGCTGCTTGGAGCCTGGGTGGAACCCTTAGAGGCCATCCCTTCTGTTGAGTCCTTTGCCTGAACCCAGGACTACCAGACTAACTCTAAGGGCTAGTTTTATGACCTCCTCTTTAAAGCCACAGAGACACAGAGGGCACCCACCATTTTGAACGGGCACCTGGACACAGCCTGAGTTTGGAGCCTCCAAGAGGTGAACCACTAGCCCTGGAACCTTGCCTGTGATGCTAAAGGTTCACAGATGGCAACATCCCAAAAATTAGGACAGAGATATGTTGGCCAAAAACTGGTCTGAGAACTAGGAGGAGACCTGCTTCTCCTGCTACATTCTTCTCCTCAGCAGCAAATCATTTTCAATGGTCCTTTGGCAAAGGTTATTCAGCCTCTTTGAACTTTCTCTGCTGCAGCCCATTGCAGCCCATTACAGCCCCTTGCCACTTGACTAAAGAGACTAAGACCAAAAGTAGAAATCTTCGCAGTGGGTTCAACCCAAGGCTATGCTACAACACACCCTCCTTAGAAATCTCCTGCAGCCTTGCCCCTCTGAAGTTTACCTTATCAGACACTTTTACTCAACATTTCATCTAAGTCTGAAAGTTAGCGCTGACCAAGCCCAAACAATTTTGAGTGTCTGAACGGCGCTCCATCACAGGCAGTCATATTTTACAACTTTGACCCGGTCTCTTGCCCCCGCCACCACAAGGTTGGCGTTTTGAACTTTTAGGTGGTAGTTTTTACTAAGCCTGGGCGTTGAACTACGCTCCGTTCGCGGAGCTTGCGAAGTTTAGGCAACTTCGCGATTCGCGTAGAGCGCGAAGTTGCCGATTGTTACGCAATCTACCGCGTAGCGTAGTAGTTTTGCTTCCTCGCGCGCTCAATATTCATTCTCGCGCACGCGGTAATGTCTTACAGTGATTCTGCATTTGCCAACTCGCTTTTCTGTCCGTTCGCGTGCGCCACGAGATTTGTAATATGGCTGCCCAAGCCCGCGAGAGTGTGCGAACACATCATTCGGGCGCTCGAGCTGACTTCCGGCGGCTGTCTTGGTTAGATCGCGATCCCGAACATGCAAAAACTACAATCTGGCGAAGAATATCTCTCGAGCTTCATAAAACTTTCTCTAAAATGATCATTTGCTCAGAAAAACTCCTCAGATTGTGATTTTGCTGTAGTCTTTTGAGTAAGGAGTCCTTTAATTTTTTTAACTCTTTTTTTCAAGAGAAAGGAAGTGCCCCTGAGTCTCCAACTTCCTGTTCCTGTCCAGCAGGCGCCTCCCAGTGCTTTGTCCATGTGCTGTTCACTTTCATTTGGATTTGGAGCTGGAAGGATCACTTTTTGTGTCTGTCTGCTGCATCATACCATTGGATTGGATTTGGATTTATTTGAGGACTTTTTGATTTGAGATTTAATTTACTACAAGTAAGTTGGAGAATTGGTGTGTTTGTTTCATTGGGGCTTGTTTGTTTGTACCTACATTTTTCTGGGATTTTCATTTTTTTGTAAAAAAAAAATATTGTTGTGGGTGGCCTGTACTTTCAATAGGGTCCTAGTTGTTTTTCTCTGCAATTTCAGCCAGTTGGGTACCCATGGGTTCATGTTTCGTGGTGTCTGTTGAATTTCAACATCATGTAGGGCATGGATGGCATAGGATTGAAATGCTAAATGTGGCTGTGGTGTATTTCCCTGTTTGTGTGTGTGTGTGTGAAATACCTTTGTTGGATGTGTGTGCTTGATGTGTAACTTCTTTCCAATCCTTTCGTAGCCCTGTTGATTTTCATTTTTGTATTAAAGCTGTGTTGTTTCGCAGGCCTCCTTTGTCCAGTCATATATAGGCCTGCTTCAGTTCATTGTTTTCCATGGCCTGTTGTGACTGTGAGTGGGCATGTGGCTTGTGGCAATTTTGTGGTGGTAGTTTAGTAGTGTGTGCTTCCTTTTCCATAAAAGCCTGCATTTCTTTTCTTTGTTCCCCTTGGCTTATGCTTGTTGTTGTTGTGTCCTCCTGGCCATGTGTGTGGCGGCCATTTTGTGAAGGCAGGCATTGTGCTTTTGCCATAGGCTTACGTTGTCTGTCTTCCATTTCTTGTTGTTGTTGGTGTGTAGCGGCTATTTTGTGGAGCCATCCAAACAGTGTGCTTGCTTTTGCCATTCTGTTCCAAGCTTGTGGCCTAGTCTGCCAGTAGGCCCAGAGGTAGTCATCCTCAAATCTTTGGTGCATTATTTAAATTTTCAGTTTGTGTTGTCTGTTGAATTTGTTTTACACCATGGATGTCTTTGGATTGAATTGCAAAAGGTGTTTTTTGGGGTGGAATAGCAGTTTTTGGGTGTGTGTTAAATAAATAGGGCTTTTCAGCCAGTAGGTAACCCTAGGGATTCAGCTTGCATACTTTCGGTAACTCTGCACAGCGCGACAACGCAGACTTACAGTTTTTTTCATTTTCGCGCTCTCAATATGCGTGTTCGTGCACGCGATAAAGCCTTTTTGTACAGTTCGTGATTCCGAACACACAGCATTTGCAATCTGGCAAACAATATCTTGCGAGCAACATAAATACTTCTTGAAAATGCTGATTTTGTGCATTTTGCTCAAAAAACTCCTCAGGTTGTCATTCTGCTGTAGTTTTGGAGCACGGAGTCACATTTATTTAAAAAAAAATATTTTTAGGATAGGAAGTAAGTTCCACAGAGACTACAACTTCCTGTTCCAATTCTTTGTAATCACGTTTTTGTTATTATTGTGGTGGGTGGCCTGAGCATGTGTGTGGCGGCCATTTTGTGAAGGCAGGCATTGTGCTTTTGCCATAGGCTTACATTGTCTGTCTTCCATTTCTTGTTGTTGTGGGTGTGTAGCGGTCATTTTGTGGAGCCATCCAAGCAGTGTGCTTGCTTTTGCCATTCTGTTCCAAGCTTGTGGCCTAGTCTGCCAGTAGGCCCAGAGGTAGTCATCCTCAAATCTTTGGTGCAGTATTTAAATTTACAGTTTGTGTTGTCTGTTGATTTTTTTTTACACCATGGATGGCTTTGGATTGAATTGCAAAAGGTGTTTTTGCGGTGGAATAGCAGTTTTTGGGTGTGTGTTAAATAAATAGGGCTTTTCAGCCAGTAGGTAACCCTAGGGATTCAGCTCGTGTACTTTCGGTAACTCTGCACAGCGCGACAACGCGGACTTACAGTTTTTTTCATGTTCGCGCTCTCAATATGCGTGTTCGCGCACGCGATAAAGCCTTTTTGTGCAGTTCGCGATCCCGAACACGCAGCATTTGCAATCTGGCAAAAAATATCTCGCGAGCAACATAAGTCCTTCTCGAAAACGCTGATTTTGTGCATTTTGCTAAAAAAACTCCTCAGGTTGTCATTCTGCTGTAGTTTTGGAGCACGGAGTCACATTTATTTTAAAAAAAATATTTTTAGGAGAGGAAGTAAGTTCCACAGAGACTACAACTTCCTGTTCCTGTTCATTGTAATCACTTTTTGGTTATTATTTTGGTGGGTGGCCTGAGCATGTGTGGCGGCCATTTTGTGGAGGCAGGCATTGTGCTTTTGCAATCGGCCTGCATTGTCTGTCTTGTTTTCCTGATCTTTTCTTGCTTTTGTGAGTGGCCTGGCCATGTGGTGGCGGCCATTTTGTGGTACCAGCCACTGTGCTTTTTCCATAAGCCTCCAAGCTTGTGGCCTAGTCGTACAGTAGGCCCAGGGGTACTACTCATCAATCATCACGGGTGCATGGAATTTAAACAACTGTTTTTGTGTTGTGCGTTAAATGTCAACATCATGTATGGCTTTGGATTGAATTGTAAAATGTGGCTTTACTTTTTTTTCGGGGGTAGATTTCACTTTTTGGGTGTTGTAAATAAATGCCTTTAGTTTTTATGTGTATATGTTCGTTGTTGTTGCTCCCTGATGCTACATCCATCCCATAAGATGCACACATTTTTATTTAGGGCAAACAGGCTACACTACATTTATGTTTTTGTTCTTTGCTATTCTTCTTCCTGAGTGTACACAGTACAAGTACACCAGGAGCCCTGGCCTTGTCAGTCTCATAAATGGCTATACTGTTGTTGTTCACTGACTTCATAAAAGTTAATAATTGTGACCACCCACCAGACACTAAGAAGTTATATATTATATTATTGCTCTTTTGACTGATGTTCTTCTGGCTTTTTTGCTATTAGGTGCACAAAAGACGAAGGAGGTGTGTCATCATCATCGACCGTTGTGGTGCCAGACCGACGTCCTGCTGCTGTACACGACGTGACGTGTGAGTGACCTGACCAGGCATCTCTGCAACTTTTGCAACTGAGTGCAGTTTTGACATCTGAAGAAGATGCCCCCAAAGAAAGCAGGTAGCAGGTCCTCCGGTACCAAGAAAGTTGCCATGGAGAAGAAGGAGCAGAAGAAGAAGGAAGTGTCACTTAAGTCTGGTGTGCCTCCCAAAACCTTTTTTGGGACACCAAAAATGACACCTGCAGCAGCGGTGTCGGGGGGCCAAGCAGGGGGCAGCACCTCCACATCAGTGGGCCCAACCCACCAACCCAAGCACAAGCAGATGAGTGTGGAAGAGGTAGCCAGCCTTATGGTGGAAAGCAGTGATGCTGAGCCTGAACTAAACTTATCGCTATCTCAAAGTAGTACACAATCAATGCAGGAGGGAACACAGCAGATAAGTGGTCAACAGCCGCAACCACCGCCCCCAATAGTAGCTGTAGTTCCTCCCGAAGAAGGGGCAGTTCAGGAAATTGAGCCTCATGCAGAGGAAGAAGAGGAAGCCACTCCTTCAGAAGTTCCATTGGCTTCCAAATCCCCAGCAAGGAAAAGGAGGGTTAGTACATCAAGTTCTTCACCAAGCCCCCCTTCTGATGATCTAGATGCCACTTGGAAGCCACAAACTGAGTCTGAGAGGGAAACACGTCACAAGAGCAGGCATGGGAAAAGGAAGGTTCCAGAAAGCCTTATACTTATGGAGGTTGATGTAGAAGAGCAGGATGATGATGATGATGATGATGATGATGAGGAGCCAGTCATCACGAACATCACCGCCCGGGCCTGAGGAGATGGAGACAAACATTTTTACACTATCCAAAATGGCTGCGAGGGATGTAGCACGCATACCTCCAACACAGGTAACACCAACACGACCTCCAGCTTCCATATTTACATTAGCAAAGTTCCGGCAGCGTCCTACATCCAGCACAAGCACCACCTCAGCAGATTCAAATTCAACACACACCCTCCAGTTCATCCAGCATTTAAAGTGGCACCTCCAGCAGGGGACAAAAGTTAAGCTCCCCAGTGTGGGACTTCTTTACGGTTAGCGGAAAGGAGGAGAACATTGCTATATGCTCCGTTTGTCATACCTCTGTCGTGGTAAGCTTGGTACAAACTATGGTACCGGAGGCCAAATGACCCATCTGAAAAAACACCACGCAATCCAGTGGGAGGAGCACCTTAGTCGCATAAAAACTGGAACCATTGCTGTTGGGCATAAATGAGTAGAAAGTCCACTCACGGTGGAACAGGAAGAAGAGAGACATTCTCTGTGGTAGTGGTACACAAAGTAGCCCTGTCCCCAGCACTACAGTGGGAACACCCACATCCTCAGCCACATCTCATTGGCACAAGAGTAAGAGTCAGCCTGAGACACCAAGGAGTACTGCTTTGCAAAAAGGTGCGACGTTGAGCACAGGAAGGAATACCATGCAGCCTACCATTCTTAGCATTTTTACTAGGCCGGAGGGGCAGTACGAACGCAACCACTCAATAGCACGTTTGTACAATGCGAAGCTGGCTAAAATGTTAGCACTGGACCTTCTCCCTTTTTCTTTTGTTGAAGGGGTGGGTTTTTTTGAATTTGTGACCACCATCTGCCTAAAATGGAAAGCTCCCAGCCGCTACTATTTTGCAAGAGTTGCTGTTCCAGCACTACATCACGACGTGCTGGAATTGCTTGGAAAAGCCTTAAAACAGAGTGCTGTTCAGAGTATACACCTGACACCAGACATGTGGACCAGTTGCCAAGCCACTGATTACATGTGCATCACTGCACACTGGGTCTCTTTTTCGGGTGTTAAAGATAAGATATCTGACGGTGTTGTTGACACCGCTGAGATTTTTAAAGACACTCGCAAACATGCAACTGTAGCCATGTTTGCTATGGAGAAATCTCATACTGCTGCAAACATTTTGGATGAGTTTAACAGCAAGGTGTTTGAGTGGCTGCGACCAAGAGGGTTTACCATTGGTTTTGTTGCCATGGACAATGGCAGTAATGTAGTTAGGGCCATGAAAGATGGTGGCTATTTCAGGGTCCCGTGTTTGGCACACTGCATTAACATTGTTGTTCAAGACTTTCTGAAAAATGAAAGCAAAGTCAGCAGCTTACTGACCACCTGCAGAAGAATATGCACACATTTCAACCATTCTTTTAAAGCCCGGAAGCAGCTGAGGGTCATTCAACATGAGCATAAAATGCCAGTCAAAGCACTCATCCAGGAGGTGCCAACACATTGGAACTCAACTTATTACATGCTTGAGCGTCTGAGCAGTACATGCCACTCAATGCTTATGTCATGAAAAGGTCAGGAGATCCTACTGTGAAAGGCATGACCGTTGATGTGGCCCAATGGGATCTCGTCAAATGCCTGACAGAGATGCTACTTCCTTTTGAGGTCTTCACACGTGAAGTCAGCAGGGAGGACTGTACTATGGGCCAAGCTATCCCGTTGTTGTACATGCTAGAGCAAGAGCTGAAGGAGGTGTCAGAAATATATGCAGGTGTGGATGACAAATTAGACACATATTATTTGGCGGACACCTTAGCCTCTTCCTTATCTGATAATACAAGGATTTAAAATAACATTGTGTCACATCGACATTACATTACTGCCTCAATTTTGGATCCACGTTACAAATTATTGCTGAGCAGTAATGAAGTAATTCCTTTTTCAGAAGTGGATGTTGCCAAGTACAAAACTTTGATAGCTGAGGAAGCCACTGACTTTGAAAACGAACGGATCTTAATTAGAGGCCCGCCACCCCAGGGCAGAAAAAGTACTGCAGGGCACCCAGAGTCAAGTTCTACTTCAGAGGCCGAGAGCAGTGCGCTTGCCTCCCAGCAGTCAACAACACTGCCAGCAATAACATCAACAGCACCAACAGGATCATCAGGCACATTTAAAAAAACGGCAGGTGATTGGTTTCTACGGAAAGGGTTTTGTACGTCCATGACTGATGCAAAGCCAAAAGAGGCCAAGAAATCAGAACACCCCTGAACATTGAGCGGATGGTTCAGGCCTATCTAGATGACACAACAGAGGTCTTCATGGAGCAAAGCCCATTGGTGCATTGGTATGGGAAAAGACGCCAATGGCCAGTGCTCAGTAGGCTGGTGATAAAGTATGTGGCTTGCCCTGTTGCAAGTGTCTCTTCAGAGCGTGTTTTCAGTGCTGCTGGTGCAATTGTTACTGTAAAAAGGACCAGTCTCTCGCCCAAAAGCGTGGAGAGGTTAACCATGATCAAAATGAATCAACACTTTATACCACCGGAGTACAAAATACGTGAATCACAGCAGGAAGAGGAGAGCGACTTCGATGACATAAGTAGTGGGTTCTTACATGACGTACTTCTGTCCGAACCACCAGAGTTTGAGGACGAGCTCCTCTTCCCTGACAACTAGGCTTTCAAATTGTTCTCCCTTCCTTTATTTGTGTGTGACTGTGTATCTGTTTTTCTGGTTCATAATCTAATCACAACAAATCCATCAAGAGTCTCCTCTTTTTATTTCCCTATTGGAGTTGCACGTCTGTGCAAAACTGTCCACTCCACTCCTCAGGGTCCTGCTCCATCTTCCTTACTCTCCCTAAATACATTTCAAGCAAGCCAGACATTGGATGGAGATGAAGAATAGTACAATACATGTTGCCTATAAAAGTCCCTCCATAAGAAGTGAAACGTGACTCAGCTATATTCCGTTTTGTTTCCAAGCCAAAAGAAACTCATCACTGACTGTCAGAAGGCTAGGCAGGCATCAGATGTGACAGCCAAAGAGAACAGCAAGACAGGTAATGAGTGATTATTCTGAATGATGGCATGCATTGCATTGGATGCTTGCTGACTACGAATGAATGTGCATGAAGTCGAACTATACTAGTTTATCGACAAAGTAAAAGTGACTCAGGTCAGGTGACAGTCAATGTTTCCTTGT
Organism: Triturus cristatus; assembly: GCF_964204655.1. NCBI lineage: Eukaryota > Metazoa > Chordata > Amphibia > Caudata > Salamandridae > Triturus > Triturus cristatus. The sequence continues at coordinate 1,492,921,208 of NC_140591.1, forward strand.
TGTTTAATAACCCCATTGTACTCCTACCACTGCAGGTGGCGGCCAATATCCGTTGCAATTTTGTAATATGGAATATTTTATAAACGTAATCAGTCACTACGGACTGAGTTGGTGTTGGAGAACACGTACCACACGGTCATCATGATGCTGCTGAGCATACTATCTTTGCACACAGTCAGTCAGTTGGATTGGAGATAATTGATGGAATAACTGCGTTTCATGGACTGACTTAAAAGGTAAACAGTTTGAACAAGAACCGCAGCAGACCAAGGCTAGATGTCCGTGCAGTGGTGTGGACTGGCATAGAGTGTAGTGGTATGAGGGACAGTGGCGCATTGATTTAGTCACTTCATTTGGAAAATGCTAGGTTGCTGCAGTGCATATGCCATTTGTCTGGCTCGGTCAAAATATAAGGTAGGGTGCCTGGCCTGTGCCGCGGTTCTACTGTTCTGTGGCTGTGCTGGCTCCTGAGTCCTGTCCCGTTGTTGTTGTAGTTTAATGCTGTAGAGTAGACACTATGTATCCTATCCAAGCTGCCTCAGTCTGAAAGTGTTCTCTCAAGAGTCTTGTCTTCTCTTCTTGCACTCCACTGTAATTGAGTTTATTGTTTTAAATGCAGTTATTTTTCAATACCCCTTTTGTTTTTTCATCAACACTTACAGGCCGGCCTTTAACCTGTGCTATAGTGGGAGAAACAACTCACACTTACCTTACCAATCCGCATCAGGCAGGCAGTGGTACCCAAGATTGATGTGCGGAGTGTCCAAGGAAGGGAGGACCAAGAGGAATGACGAGAATGATGCAACTCCGCATTTGGACCAGGATAATACAGTAACTTTAGTATCATTTATCATTCGTCTTTAAATGTATTTGATTCCTTTTTTCTCTTCAATCATTACGACTGTGTGTTGTGGTTTGTTTGGTAATTGATCCCTACAACTATTTTTTTCATTTCCTTTGCTAGGTTGAAAAATAAAAGTAAGCCCGGTACAGCATGTAATTTGGTTCGGTCTGAGCTCTGATGGTGGCAGACAGGCAAGGCAAATTTCATATTAATAATTTCTTCCCTGTACTGTCTAATTGGGTAGTAGTAGTTAGTAAGTACAACTCATTATCATTAACCATCAAGTTCTCTTCCTCAGCATGCATGCATTTCCTTTTTCTCACTTTATACTTTGATTTCTTTGATAATGGATCATGGTCGTCTTACAAGATTGTGTTTTACTTTTGTTGTGTCCATGCATACTGTCTGTTTTTTGTTCTTAAACCTTTCCCAAAACCCCACTTCCCATCCATTCATCAATCCCTAACTCTCTTCCCCCGGGCTGTGTGATTTATATTGAGGTGTGATGTGACTACATTAAATGTACACCAACAATTGATCACACGCTTGCTGGGGCAGATGTGGTGAAAGCAACACTAATTGAATTTCAACTAAGGCAGGGTAAGGATCTTCTTCTGCTTGTCCACCGATGCTGTAGTTTACTTTGTTCTACTACTCCTCCCACAGTCTCTCAGTCAAGTGACTTTCTCTTTCTTTTTTCAAATGCTATTGCCAGTGTCTACTACTACCATCACAATAATGGCATCTTCTCCGTTCATTTGGGAAACCAACTATGCAGCCATCAGTGTGCCGAACTTCATCATCATCAATCACAGGTAAGATACATTTGGTGGGAGGTATGGACTAGGAGGAGAGACTGACAGTACTATTATGACAATTAAAAATAACTCAGTGAGGGATACTGCATCTATCGGTTTGTGTGTTACAAAATCGGCAGATCTTTTAAATCAAACACTGTCTGCGGGCATGCAGCAGCAAGGAAACAAAGTAACAAACCATGTAACTTAGATTGAATTTGGAAAACAGTAACCCATCACAAAACATTAACATTGCATGTTGAAGTAAATAGTATAAAATGTAATATCCCCTAACAAAAATAAACTATCCCACTCTGACCTAACCCACCCCCCTCCCTAACCCCAACCAATGTCCACAACAAAACGAAAGTCCAAGTCCCAATGTTTGATAATGAATCCCCAACACCCAAAAACCCACCCACCAATAAAAGAAATTAAAAAAGGGGCAAATGACAAGGTCCTCTATAGTCGGCGGGCCTTCAGGTGTTTATCCACCAGGATATTTACCCACTCCTCTAGGTTCTCCTCTAAGCGGGCCCTCCGGCGGAGCAGCTGGTGGCGAAATGCCCTGCAGTTACATGCAGGGTGGGGGGGCAGCAGTGGTTGAGATGGAGGCGTGGAGGCAGGGCCTGACTGGGGCCCGGGGCATTGGAGGAGGCTGCAGCTCTTGCCGCCTCCTCCTCCTCCTCCGCCTGAGCCACCAGCAGGCGATATTCTTAGCAAATGGCCTCCAGTTTACGGCGCCGGGCCCTGGCAGCAATCTCCTTCCTAGATGGTTTTGGTGTGGATGTTGAAGGAGTATCTATATCAAGAAAGAAAAAGAACATGTTGTAGCCAATACTCTTAGAAAAACAGAAACACTAAAATCATTCAACACATAATGTCACAGTATCACTAGCAAGCACAGTACATAACATTTGTGATTTGGTGGTAAGTATCTCTACTCCTACTTCCTTGGACTCTAACATTTGTGGGAGTTTCCGACATTATAATCGTACTATGTACTCCGGTACACTATTCGTGTTGTTATCTCTACTTTAGCGCAATTACATAACCTTGTTGTAGCCGGCATGCCAGCTCAGTCAGCTAAGCTTGCACCCAAGAGAAACAGATATGAGTCACATGATGCAGACTCACGTTAGTTTTATATACTACTACTGTCTGCAGGTGGGGAAGCTCATATTTTTGTATGACGCCTTACGGCCGGTGGCACTGGCCATACTCTGTCCGTCAAATGAGGGCAAATGAACAATTTCACTTACACCCTGCCCTGGGTACTACAAAAAGGCTGATTATTTATCTGATCCAATGGTCATTGCTTATATATATATTATAGATGGTAATACGACATCAGGTCAGTAGCGGTCGGTGGTGGGAGTGCTGCCGGGCGGTGACGTGGGAAGATGCAGGGTGGGGATAGTAAACTATGGATTGAGGACAATCACTGGTAATTAAACAATACATACAAAAAATGAAAAAAATTGTTGCACGCACTGCATCGCATTCGGCCGTGCAGTGTGCACAATGAAAATAATTTTATTTATTTTTATGTTGATTACCTGTATTTGGCCGTAATGCATAGTTTACTGGCCAGTGCCACCCCCCTGCCCCTCCCCATGTCACTGCCCGCCAGCACTTCCCACCACCAACCGCTACTGCAGAGGGTACTTTGCTTTCATTGATTGTGTAACCATAACCAACAGATAAGCCACCCTTTGCAGGCTGGCTGACCCAATCGAAAATACATTAACAGGTAGGGAGTGGTCCCCGGAGTCAAAGGAAGGGGCTTCCACTTGATAATATATATATATATATATATATTATCTACTGGCGGTCGCCAGTAGATAGTTATAGTTAGGACCGTGTTTCCATAGGAAATCCGCAACATTCTATTTTGAATAACTTTGGCGCCGATTGACGAATCCTCGCAAAATTTTCAAAATAGGTGGGGCGCTCCGCTCCGCTCCTTCCCTGAAAGTCTCGGGGGGATTCGTCAAGCGGGGGCTGAGAAAAAGGGGGGGTCCCAAAACGCGTTTTCCCCATGCATTTTTCCATAGGACCTTTAGTCCAAGCTGCAGCCCGAACGGCTGAACAGAATTACTTGAAATTTGGCAGAGAGGTAGTCCTCAGGTCAGGGATGTGCCTTTTGCAGGTCTGGTGTAAATCTGTTCAGTATTTCCTGAGAAAATAGCATTTAAATCAATATATATATCTATAGGCGCGCACCAGGAAGTGTCGGCCGCCATTTTGTCTCTCGCAGTCTGAGGGGGTGAAAAACAAAGGTGGATAACATGAAAAGGGGGAAGGCTGGACAGTTCCTGACCCCCTAGCCTTGGTCAGGGGGTCCCAGAAGGACCCCCAAGGGCAAAAATGTATTTTAATTTTTTTACGAAAAATCGCGGAGTGCGCGTAGCGTACGCGCACGGTATAAACAGAAAAATTCCGCGAACTACGTGACGTGGGCGCGCGGAGCGCGAAGTGCACCGCGCGTGCATGGTACGCGCACGGTGAAAAACCTTAAAAAAAAAAAATACATAACTTAGCATTTAAAAAAACGTACAAATTCACTGAAAAAACCATAGGGTTCACACACGTTATAGTTAGGAATTAGCATTTAAAAAACCTTGCAAATTCACTTAAAAAACCATAGGTTTCACACATGTTATAGTTAGCTGGGCATTTCACTCGTGAAAAACCATTGAAATTCCCACGTTATAGTTAGTGCAGGCAACTATAACTCACGCGACCGCAATCCTCTGTTGATGCTAATACTGTATTTAGACACTTATTTACCCATGTCTTCTTCCATTAATTTTTATCTATACATATATTACAAATATTTTTTTTTCATAAAGACACATATGTCATCAGTGATGTAATATCTGACGTCATCAGCAGAGGATTGCGGTCGCGTGAGTTATAGTTGCCTGCACTAACTATAACGTGGGAATTTCAATGGTTTTTCACGAGTGAAATGCCCAGCTAACTATAACATGTGTGAAACCTATGGTTTTTTAAGTGAATATATATATATATATATATAACATGCTTGCAAACTACTGCGAGTCAACTGTATTCTGATAATACTACCTATATTCCCTACGCGTTGCTACTGTGGCGCAGTTTCTTTTACATTTTCTTCAAAGTAAGACTCTCCAGTGACACTTTCCACCTATGCTGCCAATTGATGATAGTTCATCCAGGCATACATCCATTAAAGTAAACGTTTATCCTTCTTTTTTATATATCTCCTACTTAGTTGGTTTCACCAACAACCACCCATGCTTCCGCTCCTTCCTTGCTTGCCTTGGCTTTGAGTTTGAACCAAACACCACTGATTCTTGTTATCTAGCACTATCCACCCATACTGTGTCGCCCACCCAGGAAGGCATTCTCTTCCTTCAACAACCCATGCATCTGATCTGATTACTATCAGCCACCTATGCATGCTTCCAACAACATATCCTTCTCTGCCAGTCAGTCATATTATTTATCTCGCCCGTCCTTCCACTCTTCTTTCCCTCTTTGTACAACACATCCATCAAGGTCATCTGATCTGAGTTTGTCTTCTCCATAAAACCTTCACAGCTGATTTTGGAGTCAAATAGAAGAGGCCATTGGTTACTCAACTCACGCTGCTAATGCTAAGTAAAGGTTGTCTTCTTCAAACGTTGTATAATGTTCACTACAACTTAATAAGTCGCACAGTACAGTGAAGTAGTGAACACACTTCTATCTAGTAGTAATGTATGTCAAGAAGTAAATGAATATAACTTACCACCGCCGGCCACTGCTGCTGGCTCCCCCCCTGCCGCTCCTGCAGGTGCCGCCAGTTCTCCTGCCCCCTCCGGAATGGCTGCATCGCCTCTGGCCCCGCCGGCACTGGTGGTTGGTAGTGTGCCTAGAAAAAAACATCACAAATTTTTAGATGCCTGGAAACCTCCCCCTATTTTATTAGTGTTCACTTGGAACATTGAAAAAAAGTTAATACAACATACATCAGAACTAGAGTAGTAAGTACAGTCAGTAGACAGACACTAGTAGTGATATGGTTCCTAGGGTCATCTAGTCCTATTCTTTTGAAAGTTAGTCTGAGCCATGTGTAACCCTTTTAGATTCATCATGTCGACTACTACTCTTTTGGCGCATATTTAATTATACCTGCCAGCTTATTGACATGTGCAGTAGACGCCTTTGAGGCCACTTGACTGTTGCGTACAAGTGAAGAGGTCGAAAAACAACCCACTTTGATATTGAGTTTGGTTAGTCCGTTTTGCTTAGCCATCACATACATGTTACACTTTTTGCCATGACTGCAAAATGCTTCCATTCACCAGTATACTATCTAACGGCTAACGCGCAGCATTTTTCTCATATAATAGGCGGAAGATTCCCTTCTACAAACCAGAGATTTACAGAGCTTATGATGCATGCTGTAACCAATATTTCTACGTTCTAGGGTGAGGGGTCTTCCAGAATTCAAAAGATCTTGTCTCTTGTTCTTGTTGTCATGCACTTGTAAATGTTTACTGTTTTAATCTTAGGCTTTTTGCTGGCTTAAATATTGACGATGGCTGTAGTAAATTAAATTTCATATAACGATGTACAGAGTTTTTTACTTGTTTCAAATAAACCTTTTGAACTTACACATAGACTCTGTGGTATTTGGTGTGGTGGGGTGGACTTACACAAGTGAGTGAGCAAAATGGTGTTATGTTCTGGGTTGTCTGGCTCAGTCATCAGCAACATTGTGTATCTTCTTCGTGAGGGGGTCGGGAGTGGGACCCTAATGTGAGACACTATAGCTAGTCGGTCAGGGGATCGTGGGTTCTTCGGACTGAGGTATGTTCAGTAAGGTCCAACCTCTCATCACCAACATCCTATTTTGCTGTGCATAGTTCTGTATGTGGCTCTTCAGAATCTCTACAACAATAGTAGTATCATGTACTATCCGATCCAAAATACTAGTCAAATATCTGGTTGGCCATTTTGTTTGTGGTAATTGTCAAAGCCTCAACATTGAGAAGACTAGAAGAGGACAACCCAAAGGACAGGACACAGTGGCTATAGCTATTGGTCAATCAGAGTTTTATCATTCCAAAGAAAACCTTCAATAAAGAGTGGGCAACTGTGCAAGCTTCGCAACAGACAGAGTAATTGTAGTAATAGTAGTACAGAGAGTCATAGCAGAGGCAGTTAGAAGGAACTTAGTTAGAGGCAGGGATAAACAGAATTTGGAAACAGATAGTCAAGGTCAAAGAAGCTTTTGTAAAAAAATAGAATTAGAAAGTGGAACCATAATTTATAGTTTGGAAAAAAAAGATGCAGTAAAAGTTAGGGAAATATAAATGTCAATATAACCACTGGAGGACTTACTGGGGCCAGCAGCAGGAGCCTCGGTAGAGGAGAGGTCCTGTGGTTCCCCCGCCGACTCCGACCCCGTCTTCTTGCCCCTGGGTTGTGCTGATGATCATGTAAAATATAATAAAGAAAGAGACAAACATTAAGGAGTGCTGTGAAACAAATAATAATAAATCATTAGGGAAAAAAAGTCACACAACATTTTAGGAAACAACAATTGCAATAATATTGACCTATCTAATCAGATGGATCGACTACTGGCTGCTTTCTGCATTCACGGATCGTCTACTTATTTATGACCACTCCATTCTGATTACAAATACTAACGAAGCCTAGTAAGTACCACCTAACCTACACCAACTATTCCAGACGGGCCAATTGTTCACTAAGTCTGCATTTCCATTATTTTCAGCCATCAAATGCATAGATGAGATGGAGGACACATTCATAAATTTGTGCAGACATACATACAACAAATTGTGGGTTGGTTACATGATTCTGATCTAGTTCTGCTGCTGACTGACCATGCTAAGCCTACCACTCACTAATCAAAGTACAAAAGGTTCTACGGAGGACTGGGGTAAGCAGCACTCAGTGACAGAGGAGGCGTCACGCAGACCGCATAAAACAATTATTAACTAATACTAACAAACTAACCCAATATCCATCCACCACTATTTCACAGTAGGACAATGGAAGGACTAGAGTCTCTCTAGCAAATCGCATTACCTAACTTCAGTTCTCTAAAATAAACTCTTGCATAGTCAGCACAAGCTAGCGCAAACTAAGTTTCAAACAAGTAAGAGTATCACCGAGCACCTGGGTCCTACAATCACGGAAGATTTTGCTTTTTGGAACGTAATTTACCAGCAACGCGTAGCACGCAGCAGTAATCTTGTTGTTCATCAAATTTAATTTATACACAATAAGTTACTCACCAAGCCCAACGACCTCGACACCTAGCAGGTCCAACAGGTCCTGCTCCCGGTCCAGGATGTCGGACCACCGGTGGGCCAGCTGATTATGGGTGCGCCGGACCCCAGAGCACCGGAACACTGCCCGGCACACCTTCGCCCACCGACTGTGCCGCTCCTGGGTAGCGTACCCAGAGCCGGGCCTGCCACCTGCTGCCAAGGTCAAGGGGAGTTGGCGCTGAATGAAAAAAACTAGGGCGGCCATCTCCGCCTCCCCAAACAGTTGCCGGGCCTGCACCCCTGCAGGACGCATTCTGCCGCAAGTCAGGCGGCCCTTGTCTGCTCCTGCAGGTTCCTTGCCCTTGGCACTAGCTGTGCCCTTGGCCATGGTTCTGGGGTGGGTGGGAGGCGGAAAAGAAAAGTTAGAAGGGGAAAAAAAAGTTAGCGGGAAGAAGAAAGAAAGAACTTTATAAAAGTAAAAAAAACACAGTAAAAGTAGAAATAAAATGCAAAATATAAACTTAGGGATAGAGAGAGATAGATGATAACTAAAAAAAGTCAGAAAAAATGCTCTAAATACAAAGGATTACAAAGATAAAGGGAGGATAGAAAAGTACGCCCAGAATCATAGCATAGAGTGAAAAACAAGATGGCCGCGCCCATTCGCGACCGCGTGGGTAAGTTTGCGCGATATTTCTCGGGAACATGCACTATTCATCGTGAACAAGTAAAATGCGCTCCCGAACACGACAATGCACATCGCGAACACGCTATCCGTGACCCGGAAGAGGAAATAAGGCATCGCGAGCGGGCGGGACAATTGAAAAACAAGATGGCCGCGCTCATTGGCGACCCCATGGGTAAGATCGCGAGATATTATCCCCCGAGCATGCAAACAGCTCCCCGAACACGCTCAATGCGCTCCCGAACAAGAAAAAGCCATCGTGAACGGGCGCCCCAAGCAACTACGCAAGCTTGCGAAGCTACGCGTAGCCCGCGTAGTGCAAGTACATCTTCGCATAGCTTCGCGAAGCGCGACTATGCGAACTACGCCCAGGGTTAGTTTTTACACAAATTTTTAAAATCCATAACTCCGATTAGACCTCTTGGATTTTTGTTGTTTTGGTGTCAAATAATATATTAACATTTACTCTGTTTTTCTACATTGGTTTGGGATTTTTCTTGTGTTTTGTTGTACCTTTAAAACTGTTTACGTGCTGCATAAATACCTTACACTTTGCCTCCAAGTTAAGCCTGACTGCTTTTTGAGCCCTGTTTCCCAGGGTTAAGCACTGGTTAATTTAGTGACTCTTTGTTGTTCATCCTGCAAGTGATTGTGACCGTTGCTTTACCAGACCTCACACCCTAATCAACCAACAACCCAATTTCTCATCCCTTCCTATTTTAATCTGTGCGCATTTAGAGCAGGAAAGGATCGAGGGAATAGATAAGGAAATCAAAGCACATGCCTATGTTTGAAGTGAAGCAGCCAGGTTATGAGTTACACAGTACTGTTGGAGTGCAAAGCCAGTACCATGCAGTATCTCCCCTTCATTACCATGCAATTATAATTTAAACCCCAGGGAATGGATATCAACAGGGTGGATCCGGTTTTACCAGGCTTTAATGCTCATATTTAGCACTTTCTATAAGACAAAACTGTGCTGGGTTTTTATGCTGACAATGTATTATTAAATGTTGTTAACTAACCTTATAACACACTTTCTTCTCTTTATTTAAGGAAATTGTAATGGTAAGGACAGACTGTTTTACTTACTCTCTTTACTTCACAAAATAGCATTGTTGGTTGACTTTAGCGGCCCATTACCAGTTTGCCGGTGCCATGGAATATCATCTGGTAACGTTGCCTGCCATAGAGTTATAGGATGATTACTATTGGGACACCAAGGGTCTTCTTAGAAATGAGTAATTTCATACTTCCATGTGTTTTCACTATTTGAGATTTTGCCTGCTCTGAGCATATAAAATCTCCATAACGAAACAACTGGGTTCGCATTAAATCCATGGACCTTGCCATTTCTGTGACACCAGTAACAGGAATTTCTAGCTACATCAACATTAAAGAGCAACACACAATGAGGCTCTCGTTTGAGTTGGTATTTGTGTTTGAATTAGTGCTAGTGTGCAAATGGGTCTGATAATGTTAGATTTGTTGTGACTCAAAAGCTGCAGGATGCACCTGCAACTTGGAGGGGTAACTTCCTGAAGAACTGAATGCAATTCGTGAAAGACAAGCAAACCAATGCACTGCTCTCTGGAAATGTATTGGAAAGACCATGAAACATAGCACTAGGATGGCCAGCACTGGCAGCCCCCCCAAGTGCCATTCATTACTGGTGGGACTAACACATTTAGTGCCTGTCCCCTGCATCACCCCATTGCAATTTAATGTCAAGCAAATAGTTCCTTGTCTCTTTGCAACACCATTCCTTGCTCATGGGGTTTGAGACATCTGAAGCAGTTCTCCATGCCTCAGGCCGTGAAAAGTAAGCAGTAGAAAGAGGATTTTTTCCAGGAAGACGTCATAGGACCTTCACCATGATGATTACAAAGGTGTATCTGAGAAACCACCTAAATAATGGTACTGACTTTGAAAGTTCTGAAATGTAATACTTGCTTCAATTGTAGTGAGCAAGAAAGCAGGCCTCTCCTATGGGGTCATCTTCCCCTGAGAAACTGTTTTCAAGTAAGTGGTCAAAAAGTGCATTTTAAACAACAATCTTCACATACATTTTCTAATAAGCCATCCATGCTGAAACAACACTTATTACATTTTCAAATGCTCTTCTAGTGTGCCAAGCCAACAAAACCTGACACTCCGCAGGAGTTGATCACAATTCCCAAAATTCACTACGGATGTCACCACATTCCAAAAATTAGCACCATTGTGCCAGGGTTAGCATTTTGCTATAGAAGACCCCAATATGCCACTGCCAGAATGTTTCAATTGATGCCATCAAATATACCACAAGTACCTCAGTATGTCAGGGCACTGGCAGTCTCAAATGTTCACCCATACTTACTAACACATAATTTCTCACTCACTGTCGGTTACACTCTCCTTTTACACACATACATTCATGCTTTGTCACATATACGCATGCTCGCTCTCACATAAATACACTTCAACCCACAAGCATACACATATAATAGTTACAATATTTTTCTACTGACCTTAGTTGCCACTAAAGTTCTCATTGCAGCTAATTTTGGTTCCTATTTTAGTACACTCATAGTGAATCATGCAATATTAACTATTAGTATAACAAAAACAGTTAACAGAAAATAAGTATTGGTGAGTCTCCCTTATGTTCTTGCCACTGATTTTATTCCTTCTGAGACCAGGGGTCGTAAATGCATTGCCAGGGATTGCATGGGACAAGCAAAGGGTCACAGCGGTGGCCCCTGGCAATCCCTAAACGATGCCCATGAGAAACTCCACACATTCCCCAGGGCCTGAGATTCAGCAGTACATGAAAACAGGCACAGACTTCTCACAGCATCCCTGGTAGATCCTTCTCAATGCTTTGAAATTCTCCAATTGCCTGCAAGTGAAGTATTTTCCTGCCTGGTGGAGATTTGGGCATGAGAGTCAATGAAGGGTGTGTTGCACGGCAACATTTTAAGCAAACCTTTAACTGATGGGACAAATTAAAACAGTTGCAAGATCAGGGTTCGCAAGGACAATATAATAGCTTGCAGGGGACAAACCAGCAGCCGCAATTGCAACTCCTGGGTTCTCCCAAATGACGTTCACAAATAAGAGTTGCCATGGAAACAGCAATCTTCCCACAGGCTGCCGTGGGCTTGGCTTGTCTCGTCACATGACTGAAAAGGACCGCCTCCTTGTAAATAGGCCCTCTGTGCTATGATGGGGCTGTAAAGCAGCGATCAAGTAGTCACTGGTTTCCAATTTGTTGACTGAACAGGCTGGCCTCATGTTTCCCATGGATCATCAAAGCAGTCATGTCTCTACCTGGGTGACTGTGACTATTTACGAGCAGCTTTATAGTCACATGTTGCCTGCTACCCATTACACTGGTAGGGCTCTTTCCTCTTTCTGACCAGAGAAACCATGGAATACCAAGTTTTTCTGCCATATCTCACTGGTCAAGACTAGCCAAGGTGAGCAAAGCTCTCTAAGTGCAGCACTGTAGTCTCAATAAGCAGAGGCTGCCGCTATTAAACTTAGCCTCATGGTAAGACAAAATAAATAGTGGTTACTTTTGCTGATGCTGATTCCAACACTACCTAAGCCAAAATTAATTTATTTGCTGAGTGAGGCACACTGAGAGTTGATTTTCAATGTGCGTGAGCAGCATACATATTAATTTAGATTCGGTAAGAACAACCTTGACTAGATGCAAGGAAAGATTGACACTTCCAGGATGAAGAATGGCTTGGAATGAGAAGGTAAATGGGACATGTATCCTGAGACAGTAGCACTTCAGTGACCAGGTGTTAGCAGAAGGGGCCTCATAGAGCAAAGCGAACTTTGTCTGTGGCCAAATGCATGTGAGAAGTTGGCCTGGGATATGCTGGTCACTAGCTAAAGTGGCCACCTTGCACCAGTACAATTCGACTCCTATGGCAGATAGGTTTAAGACAACCTTTTAAAGAAAGCTATCCTAGTGGTAGCTGTGAGAGCAGCCTTCAGGCTAAGTCTTTAGAGCATTGTAAAGCAGCTTGTTTTACCTTATAATCTCTTGAATTACTAAATGAAAGGACACCACACAGGTATATATATAAAATATATAGGTATTTACTACTAAAATACTCTACTAATCTCTTTATGAGATTAGAAGTCAGGAACATATGCACAAATCAACATTTCACAACAAGTTAAGCACAAATATGGCTGGGGCCCTAGGGGCGTACCAGACCATGTACTAAAAAAGAGACTTAGGAATATCGACTTGCGAAGGGACAAGGCCTAGGGCCTTCAGAAGTGCTGGGGCCTCACTAATCCACCCAAGGCAGGTAAGTAGAGGACCCACGGGAGACGCATGCAGTGTGAGAACACAGCCGCGGATCCCAATTGACTTCAATGGAGCAAGTCGCAGTTGGAATTTTAAAGTTTTAGGATACTTCGGGAGAGTCTACAAGCAAGTCACTTACAGGGTAAGTAGTTCTAGAGCCAACACACACAGGAGCACCGTAGTGCTGGAGATACCTCACCAAGGGAAGCCGGGTGCATAGGTGTCTTTTGGTGTCGGGTCGCGTCGTTGTTTTCAAAGGGAGCCAAAGAAGACTTGCTGCTTGTGAAGACAGGAGAAGTGTCCGGTGGAATCCAAGGCTGGATTCAGAAGAAAGAAGACCTGAAAGCAGAGGAGACAGTGTTCAAAGTCACTTGGCAGTGACCTGGGGCAAGGAAGCTGGATGCCCACAGTCGTCGGGTGATTTCAGGTGATCATGGGTGTCTTGACTCTTCAGCCATTAGGTCCAGGAGGTGTCGACAATGACCAGGAGCTGGATTTGGTGTGTCCCACAAAGTTTGCAGCTTACTGCGGTGTTGATGACCAGATTGGAGCCAACAAGCCTTGGTAACAGCAAGTTTCATGGAAAGTGTAAAAAGTCAGCGGTGCAGACCAGCAAGGTCTGAGGATCTCACCCAGCAAGGGGAAGTCAGGGCAAGCCAGGAGCAACCAGGGGAGCCCTTTGAAATTGTAGAAAAGTCTTCTGGGGACCCACAAGCCTGCCGGCAAGGGATCGCGAAGACGCCTTGGAAGGATTCACTCACCAGGAGCCCACGATCACTCAGGACAAGGTAGGCCTCTAATCTTTGGAGGAAATTTTGCTGGAGCCTTGAACCACACGTGGTCCTATGCACAAGTTTATAGAACGTTGGGAAGGGGTTGCACTCAAAAATAGTGCCCTGTATCCAGGTATTGCAGTTCCTCGTCACTCGTGGGGTCCACTTGCCTCAGCGTTGCTGGGGACTCACAATGGCCTTGGAGAAGTCAGGAAATCTACTTCCAGGGCTGCAGGGACTTCGGACTCGGGTGGGAGCTGGAAAGTTTGCGACCATTGATTCAAAGTTTTGGTGCCTGCCAAGCAGGGGAGTCACTCCTTGACTCCAAGGGAGATTCTTCAGTCTTCCAGAGATAGTGGAACGTCGAAGGTCCAGGATTCTTCTTCAGAGCGTCGTCCAGGGATATCTAGTTTGCAATGGCAAGGGTTCCCTAACTTATTCTACAAGGAAGGGAGGGACTAGCTCTATGACCCCTCCTATGGGAGGGTCAGGGGAGTGGGTGGCTACACCCACTTCCCTTTGTCCAGTTTCACACCAGAGCAGTTGCAGGTAGCCCCTGAACCAGTTTGAGCTGGCATATGCACAGAGGAGCCTACTGCTCCCCCAGTGCAGGACTTCAAAGAACTCTAGGAGTGCACCCACCCAGCCCCAATACACTAAACCCTGTCTGGGAGGTGGTTACACCTCCCTGTGACAGGATGCCTATTGTTGGGCCTCCTCCACTGCGAGTTTTGGTCAGCAGCAGGAGGGCAGCCCAGTGTCTGTGACTGGTGGCATCCATTTTGTGATGCCAGGGCTCTTCAGGATTCAACTGTGGATACATGTCTATCCCTCTAGAAGGGTGGGATCATACTCCCACACAAGTTACTGGTGTGGGGGTATGATTCCAATGCATTTGACACCACACACAACATGTTTTGATGCAGCCATCCCAGAGTTAGCATTTACCGCGAGGTTATAATGCACTTAAGAGGATATGGTTTAACCGCATCCACAAACAGCCACAGAGAATGGACTCTGAGAGCTGCAGAGGGGCCTTGCTCAGGCAGAGGCACCCCCTCACAGGGAAACTAAGCACCCTGCCCTCTGGATTGATAGGGCCTGCCTTAGGGGTGACTGATAGGTTTATCTGTGTGTGTAAGGAGAGATATAGGGAACCTATATCGCAGTGAGGAGTGCTAACACTACCTCACCCAGGCTGCAGTAGCAGGCCTGTGGTGTCAGATTTAGTCTGCTTCCCAGGGGTGGCATAATACATGCTTCAGCCCCTGGTAGGCCTGTGAAGTACCTATGCCCTTGGTACCTAAGGTACCATATACTTGATGCGGTGCAATGCGACAACTACGATGGTTGCGATGGTTGCGATGGTGCGACGCTTCTTCCTCGATGTGAGACTCATCTCTTGATGCGGTGCAATGCATCAGCTACGATGACTGCGATGGTGACACGCTTCTTCGGCGTTGCGAGACACTTCCTGGATGATGCGAGACGCTTCCGCTCGATGCGATGCTGCAGCGGTGAAACACTTTACGAGATGCGATGACAACAGCTCAGACGGCAGCACGCTTCTCCTTCTTGAGTTGCGCTTCCGGGTCCTTGCGACACGCAGTCCCTCAGAAGGATCAACAACGGCAGCAGGCACCTCTAAAGAACTCTGGGGAGCTTGGGGGTGAAGTCTGTTGTTCCTGAGACTTCAGCAGGAGGCAAGCTCTTTTTCAAGCCCTTGGAGATCCTTCACAAGTTGAACAAAAGTACACACAAAGTTCCTTTCTCCTCTCTTTGGCAGTAAGGCAACCACTGCAGGCCAATCCCCCAGGTTTAGGGATAGTTTCCTCCTCAGCTTATTCTGGTTCCTCCCTCAGCAGAGGTTCTTCTTGTTTTCCCAAAGTGATCTAAATTCTTGGGATCTGGGTCACAATATTTATACTCAAAAATCCTTTGTCCTCTGAGGGCAGAGGGGCCTTTGCCCAGTCCAAACCAGTTCCTGAGCATTCTGTTACCAGACTGTTCCTTTCCTTTCACAGTGCAGGGCAGAAACATTAGACGCCCCACAGGAGGTGGAGCCAGCATTATGGACGGCAAGTACAGCCCTGGAGCACTTTGTTGACAGGATTCCTCTTCTTCATTCACTGTGCAGGGCAGTGACATCAGCCGCTCCCCAGGTCCCAGGTGCAACTCCTCCCACCCATCTAGATGCAGATCTCTCTATTCACCACTGGGACACCTCACCCTGTCTCCTGGAATTCCCCAGCCTTGTCAAGCAAACTCCAGACAAAGGAATACACAGCCTAGCAGAGGCAAGTTTGAATGGTTATACAAGAAAATGCCTACTTTCTAAAAGTGGCATTTTCAAACACAGAATGTTAAAACCAACTTCACTAAAAGGTGTATTTTATCATACCGAGTTCAGGCATACTAAATTCGAATTTCTACCATGTTCTCTGAGTCAGTTAGGATTATAAAATGTAATAACCAAACTTCCCATTCTGGCCTATGGAGAAGAGGAAGCCTTGCAATAGTGAAAAACAAAAATGGCTGTAATTCACTATTAGAACATACCACAGAAACAAGGGCATGTCCTACCTTATCCTTACAATGCACCCTGCCCTTGGGCCTACCATAGGGGTGTTGGATATGAAGAAAAGGGAAGGTTTAGGGACTGGCAAGTGGGTGCACTTGCCCAGTCAGCATGACAGTACCAGACTGCACGCAGGCTCTGCAATGGCAGACCTTAGACACGCTTTTACAGACTGCTTCTGTGGGTGGCACAACCAGTGCTGCAAGCCCACCAGCAGCATTTGGATTACAAGTGCTGGGCACTCCTGGTGCACTGTACTAGGGTCTGAGTAAACCAAACCAGCCAATCATGAAATCACAAATTATACATTAATTTACAATAGTGAGCACTTGCACTGTGGCACTGGACATCAGTGGCACAGTGCCCTGAGCAACTAACACCAGCAAAAACATATGAGGCACAATGAAAAAATGGAAGGGAGACCCAAGCCAAGGTGCCAGGTCTAACAGGAAACCTAGCAAACCTGTACATTTTTTAAAACTAGAAAACCTGGGAAATCTAGGGTGGGGTGAATTGACTGGCTCTCACCAGTTTCTGTTACCCAGAATCCCTTGCAAACCTAAAAGATTGTTAAAAAAACTCATTTTTCACACATTTCTGTGGTGCAAAGTTCTGGAATCTGCATGGATCCACAAAATTCCACTCAGCCCGCATTCCCCAAAGTCTTCCAAGAAAAATGGTACCTCACTTATGTGGGTAGACCTAGTGCCCGCGACAGGAAGCGGCCCAAAACTCAAGGTGGACACACCACATTTTCACAGTGAAAAATGACCCTTTTTTTGCAAAGTGCCTAGCTGTAGTTTTTTTAACCCTAGATCTGCCAGCACCTAGGGAACCTAGCAAACCTATACATCTGTGAAAACTAGACACCCAGGGGAATCCAGGATGTGGAGACTTGACTGGCTCTCACCAGGTTCTATTACCCAGAACCCCTTGCAAACCTAAAAAATTGTCCAAAAACACATTTTCATCACATTTCTGTGGTGCAAAGTTCGGGAATCTGTGTGGATCCACTAAATTCCACCCACCTCGCGTTCCCCAAAGTCTTCCTAGAAACATGGTACCTCACTTATGTGGGTAGTTCTAGTGCCCGTGACAGGAAACGGCCCAAAACGCAAGGTGGACACACCACATTTTCACAGTGAAAAATGACCCTTTTTTTGCAAAGTGCCTAGCTGTAGTTTTTTAACCCTAGCTCTGCCGGCCCCTAGGGAAACCTAGCAAACCTATACATTTTTGAAAACTAGACAGCCAGGAAAATTCAGGATGGGGTGACTTGACTGGCTCTCTCCAGGTTCCCCAGAATCCCTTGAAAACCTAAAAAATGGTGCAAAAAAACACATTTTCCTCACATTTCTGTGGTGCAAAGTTCTGGAATCTGTGTGGATATACAAAATTCTACCCACCCCGCGTCCCCCAAAGTCTTCCAAGAAAAATGGTACCTCACTTGTGTGGGTAGGCCTAGTGCCCGCGTAAGGCAAGGGCCCAAAATGTATTAAGGCGACATCAAAATTGCCTACAACAAAACAACCTGGTTTTGCAAGGTGGGTCACCTGGGTTTTTGGCCCCCTGCTCGGCGGCCAGCTATGGAAACCTACCAAACCTACATATTTCTGAAAACTAGACACCCAGGGATTCCACGGAGGTATGGCTTGCGTGGATCCCCCAACGTTTTCTTACCCAGAATCCCCTGCAAACCTCAAATGTAGCTGAAAAAATTACTTTTTCCACACATATTTGTGTGGGAAAGTTGTGGCATCACCGGACTGACACAAATTTCCTACCACCCAGCATTCCCCTGGGTCTCCCAATAAAACTGGTGTCTCATTTGTGTGGGAGGCCCAAGAACCCGCGACAGGCAATGGCCCAAAACGTCCTGAGGCGGAATCAAAATTGCCTATCATAAAACAACCTGATTTTGCAAGGGGGTCATCTGGGTTTTTGGCCCCGTGCTCAGCGGTCAGCTAGGAAAACCTACCAAACCCACACATTTCTGAAAACTAGACACCTGGGGGATTCCAGGGAGGTATGGCTTGCATGGATCCCCCAATGTTTTCTTACCCAGAACCCCCTGCAAACCTCAAATTTAGCTGAAAAAATCATTTTCTACACATTTTTGTTTGGGAAAGTTGTGGCATCATCGGGCTGACACAAATTTCCTACCACCCAGTGTTCCCCCAGGTCTCCCAATAAAAATGGTGCCTCACTTGTGTGGGAGGCCCAAGTACCCGCGACAGGCAAGGCCCAAAACATATTGAGGTGATATCAAATTCCCTTTGTATAGTTTTTAAAGCTCTGCAAGGGTGGGGACCTGACCATCTAAGACGCCAATTTCAGTGGTATAAACCGATAAGAACTCTAAGATCATCGGAAGCTAAACTGGTCGTAGTCCCACCCACAAAAAAATCCCAGTGGGGTGGCAGAAGCTTCTCCCTGTGTACAGCGAAGGCCTGGAACGGTCTTCCATTCCATTTGAGAAACACCACCAATCTTCTAGCATTTAGGAGGGGGCTGAAGACCTGGCTTTTTGACAAATAACTCTTTTTTTCCTAGCTCCGCTGCACGAGAAGTAACTAGCGCCAGGACACCCTCGGGTAATCACGCGCTTTAGAAATCTCCATATTTAGTAACAACAAGAGCACCCAGAAAGGTCAGCTAGGGACCTTGGGAATTAAGTAATTCTAAACAACAGATGTCCCTAGTCATAGGAAGAATAAAGATAATGATAAATAAGGACCCAATCAGTACTTAATATGAGGAAGACTTGTCCAGCCGGACAGAGGTCATGAATTTTACTGATATACAAAAATAACCGAAAATTAAGAAGATTCATAAAGTGGGACAAAAGCCTGCGTCCAGTATATACATTAGGTCAAAGAGACAAGGAGGTTCAGGCATAAAAACATAGTTTGCTTATAGGTATCATAGATAATTGAGAAACAAACATTTTAAACAACACCCTTATGTGTCAAAATCACGTTTTTTTTCAACATATCGGGTATTTGTGAGTGTCAACGGCGTTTCGATCCTACTGAACAAATGCAAGGATCATCATCAGGACAAAGGACAATAATGCCTGTACGATACAACCTGAATAACCTTAAAGAGAAGTGGAAGGAAGAGGGAGAAGGTATTTAAGAACATTATGGACTCGGGGGAGCCATGACCTAATTTGGTGACAACAAGAGAACCACAAAGAACCAAAATTCACCATTTGTACCATGTGCTCGTAATGATACTCAGGTGTAAGGAGGAGCATAGACATAAGCACAACACATTATAACTTCAATTGGGAGGTGAAGCAATAAGGAGTGAAATTAGCACTCGGATTAATGTGGAAATAATGCAAGTTGCTGGAATCCGATCACATTTGAAAATAAAGACATTTGAGAGTAAAAAAACATCACGAGATAGAGAAAGTTGTAAGGCAGGCGTGCAATCACTGATCAGCCATGGCGTGGGCATTCGAGTACATGCTGTATTGGTTACGGTACCGGGTGACAGTTGTATAAATGTTGTGCTCGTGATAGCCTTAGAGCGGAAACGCTACGGTGAACGGAATAAGAGGTGAGACGGATTGCAAGGTGAGACGGAATACTAAGTGAGGATCGAAATCTTACCACAGCCGTGGTAAATTCAGAGACGAGTTCTGGAATAAGAGAGGGGGGGACGAATTAGTGGAGGGAGTCAGGGAGGTCGGAAACTGTGTGCTAGCCGTGAGGAATAAAAACTTACTTGGAATTGAAAAGAAAAGACGTAGCCGATGGGCTAGGATAATGAGATAAGTTCTTCGTCTAGGCTCGAGGGTCAAGGGTCCGTGGACCTAGGATGAGGTTCCTACGGAATAGGACGAAGGAGGACAGGGTCAGGGAATAGTTACTGGTAGTGAGTAGGGTGGGCAAGCATGTGTGAGCAGGCAGGGCACTTACCGGAGTGATTACGATACTGGACACAACCGACGATGCGGGAGCAGAATTCCGACAATACGGCTGCTAACGGGAACCTGGGAGCATGCGTGTTTAAACCGCGTGGAAGTGGGCATCTGTTGTTTAGAATTAGAAATCTCCATGACATAACATAACATAGGACAAAGTACTAATAAGCTTTGTCTGCTATCATTTACTGGCTGATGTGCAATGTTTTGAATTGCTTTTATGACCCATTGTATAACAGCTGATGCTTTGGTTTCCCAAAGTACTTCTGCCCATTTACCTCCCAAGCACCCTCTTGTCTCACCTTGTTTCTTAGGTAATCTCCTGTGGATCTGTTATTCAAGGTCCATGTGACCACATTAATGCTATTGCTGTCTCTGACAGATTTTTGACTGAGGATGCATACACTGCAGAAACTGTGTGACGGGATGTGTCAAACACAGTACATGTCAGAGATAATGACCCTGCTGCAAGTTCATTTAAATATCATTCAATTACTATATTCTTCCACACATTTGCTTGGTTGACATTTACAGGGTCCAGCATGGTTCTGGGATATAATCTTGTTTCAAATTCTGTACCTGACCCACTGTAGTTTCTTGGTGTCACACAGACTTTGCTGCCACTGAATAATCAGCAGGAACCGTAGGGGTGATTCACAAAGATAGGTGTATGACCAGGTGTGACTTCCTCTTATGGTACCCTTGGCTTACACATGATATACTGAATTTGAGAAGTATTACAAGCATAAGTCACAGCAAAGTGTTTTTGAATCGAGCCATATGTGGTGTAGTTTCTTGCTGAGAAAGCAGCAGTACAAACATTCTAATGACAATTAATGCACACAGCCTTTGACCATTAATCCTGCTGGGTGAAGTCTTAATATAAGGCACATTTTTGTGACCTTTGGTCAAAATAAAAACAACCACCCATGTCATAAATGTATGTCTTATTTCCCTGTACTTTCTCAGCTTCATCAGGTTGTTTGTTGACAGAACCAAACTTTAAACCCGTATTCTAAATGCAGTCTCTCAAATGGACTCTAAAGTGGATTTTATTTTTTTACCTGCGTATCTCTACTGGCTTCATCCAAAGTTACACTCCTGTTTTTGCTGCTGAATCCCATTGGCTGATCCTATGTATGGAATTACATTTTGCAAAATGCTTGTTTTGCGTGGTGGATTTATATGTTAGCAATGTATAATTAGGTGTTATTAAATAATATTATACATCACTTTCTGCACTTTAAGAGACTCATTCCAGTAAGAACATATTTTTAATACTTTTTCTCTTTGCTTATACATTGTTGCATTGGTGGTTGACTTTAGTGGCCCATTGCCTTTGAGCCATGATATGTCTGCCACAGCGTCCTAAGCTGATTAAGATGGGGGCCCTAAGGGTCTTCTTAGAAAACAGGATTTACAAGAGCCAGTGATTCCTAAAATCCACTCGTTTTCGCTACTCAAGATCTTGCTTGCTTGGAGCTTCAGTTCTCGTGCAGCTGGCCTTTTTTTTCCTGGTCTTCTCTTGTTCATTGAATCTGATGTTCAGGTCCTGGGGTGCCACCTAAATACTGAATTTAGGGGCATTACAAGGGGATATAGTTAGTAGCCATTGGGCTTCCTTCCTTTAGGGTGTCTACACGATCTAGTGACCACTTCCTGTGTGAAGGGGCACTACCCTTGCCGTGATAGGTTCTTTCTCCATCATACCAAGATGGTGGAATTTCATAGAGGGGTTCACAAGCCTGCCCCGCCATAGGTGTGGTGTAGGCTAAGTGGAAACCCTACTTCTAATCTACCTAATTTTCCAACCTTTCCTCTCGCCAGAAGTGGGAGAGGAAAGGGGGTTTGGCTTCCCCCTCTGTCTGGAGGTTCCTGGGTTGGATTTCATAGGTGGCGTCGCCCTTGAAGCTTCCTGCTCCGGAAAGCTATCCTGTCTTAAAGGAGGTGTTAATCACCTCTGCCCAGAGCAGACTTTGTCTCTGTCCTCTGAGAGTGCTGATTCTCTCCCCATGAGGTCAGAAACATGTCTGGTGGTGGCAGACTGGTGGAGCCAAGTGCTTGGTAGGTTTTCAAGGGAACATTTCAAGTGGTCTCCTGTGTGAATGTATTAATAAATCCAACACTGGCATCAGCGAAGATGTATTAAAACAAGATGTTCTGTACCAAACTTCTTAGACATCAGTGAATCCATTATGAGATAGGAAACTCAATTTGAGAAGTATCCAGTTCATTTACTCCTTTTGACTTCCCTGTGCACTTACAATATCTCGGAATAGAGTGAACATTGTAGGGAGCATATCTGCTCATGCTGATATACCTTATGCAATGTATGGTTAGCATGGCCCACAGGTCTATGTGTCATGGCGATTCTTCTGATTTGTCTGGACCAAGTCGCGCAGCTTGCAGAGTGCATAGCCTTGGTGAGGGGTCCCTGGGGTGGCACAACCAGTGCTGCAGCCCCAGAGAAATGTCTTCAGTTCATGCCCTAGGTACCAAGGGTAATATTTACTCAGGACTTACAGGAGTAACTGAAGTTGTGTCAATCATTGAACAGTTTTTGGGAAAGAAATCTGGCACCAGGAACCTGGTTAGTAGGGATCCAATGCACTTACAGTTTGAAATAACATCAGGCATTAGGCTAAAAGTAGGGGCTAACCATGCAAAATGAGACACTTCCCTACATTCTCCATTTACAGACACTGACACACCCTCACACTCTCCCATACAGTCACTCAGTCACTCTCTCATTCAACATTACAGCCACATACACACCCACTCACTCACCCATACAGGTACTTATTCACTCTCTCATTCACCATTACAGCCAGTGACACACCCGCTCGCTCACCCACACAAAAACTCACACACCCACTCACTCATGTACCCAGTTTCTCACAAAAAACACTCTAGTAAGAGATAAGGAGTGTCAAGTTTGAAATGGACTCAGGTATCATATGGGAGACACTATTTACCATTTCATTATTGGACCTGTTGAATATTCTTTTGGCGTATTTTGTTCAGGAATATGAGGCTCATCAAATTACAGTATCTAGTTGATTTGACCAATACATTTTGAGGGCTGTTGTCATTAACCTCAGCACCAGGAGTATTGAGAATATTAAGATATTTGAGCCCTGACAAAGTTCAAATGCTTTTTTGAACTAAACACATTGGCTGGATGTCCGTTTAAATGGGAGTTTTATGAATATGAAATAACGGAAGAATAAAAAATATTTTTGAACAAACCTGAGGATTGGTGGATTGCTAAATTTCTGGGTGCACCCTTCCACTTCTTTGTAAATTCAATTTCTGCCTAGCAGCGGTACCCAACGAAGGCGGATATGGGAACAGAAGTGCACCGGGTCATAATTGGTTAAAACTTTATGTGAGGTATGGTTAGCAAGTCTGCCATTAGTGTATGGGTTGTTTATACTTCAGTCTCTCTCATGTCCATTCACTCTTCCATACACCTCTTAAACACCCACTCACTCACTCATACAGACACTCCTACCACCACTTACCTTACTATACACATTTAACACTCAGTAACTTTTAGAAAACACTCACAGTCGTAGAATGGTGTTATCAGTGATGTCACTAACCATTTTATGAGTGATATAATATGTGAGGTCATAATCAGTGCATTGCAGGGGCATAAGTTATAGTTAGCTCAGAATAAAAATATTCAAGCAGGAGTTAAACCACTGAGCATACCAGTCAATCTGTGGATAGTTTATTCCTAAAGAAACTAGAACGTAATAGATTTTTGAATTAGAAACATTATTTCCATTGGAGCTAAAACAGAGTTGTCCCATTTGATATCTGGCAAATTGCAAACTAGAATTGTTATTTTTCTTTTTGACCTGGGTGCAGTCAGAAACAATGTGGGTAGCTGCACCTCTATGTACTTGCGTTTTGAAGTCCAGGGAAGTGGTGGGCAGCCCAAACCGGATGTTTTCTTTATATGGATAACAAATCTCTCCATGTCCCTGGATCATCTGCAGAGCACATCTTTTTTTGTAATGCAATTAAGCTCTGCAAGCGAAAAAAAATTCTGAGGAAGTATGCCACCCAGGAGAACATGTATTTTTAAAGGTTCATTTTATTATCCACTTTTCAAATACTGGCAAAACCTATATTAAGGGGGTCATTATGATGGTGGGCAGATCGCCAGTACCCGGCCGGCAGTGGCGATCCGCTCGCCATCACAACATGAATTCCCCCGCCATACTATTAACATGAAGGGGGTACCGCGGCGGACAAAAAGTCCGCCCGCCGCTTTTCCGATGGTCGGCAATCGTTACGATTGCCGGCCTGGCGGAGCTGGGGCATAACATGGTGGGCACCGCCAACCATATAATGTTGAAGGGTGGGCAAAGCCTTTCCATGGTGGCAGTGCTGCCATGGAAAGGCTGGCGGGAATTGCTTTGGGTGCTGTTGCTGGCCCCTGGAGGTTTCGGGGGGCTGAACTTGGGGGGTACCTATGGTGCCCCCCTTCATTGCCATGCACAAGGTGGTAGGCACCACCTCTTTGGCATTGACAGATTGCGACCGCCAGGGTGGCGGTTGCATCCTTATTGGTGGTGCGAGACCTCCGCACCGCTGGCGGACGGTTCCAGCACCGCTAGGGTAGCCATCCTAATAAGCCCCTAAGTATCATGCTGTCTACCGGGAGATAGAGGGAGGAGAGGGCGATAATGCCACATAACCGTTGTATGTGTTCATCCCTCATGGGAGGGGGAGACCTCTTGTCTGTCTTCTGGAATGCAGGGATGCAGATTTGTATGTATCAGTCTCTCCAATGCTATTTTATTGGGTATACAGTATAGACTGTATCATTCAACCCTATTGCAACATGTAAAGACTGAACTGTTACGTGTTAATACAATGAAAATTAAAGAGTTTTTGTTTTTGTTGTTTTTTAAAGTGTCATGCTGAAATGTAACTTTATTGGGTAGCCATTTCAAAAAAGAATGTTTTGTTGTTTATCCAGTTCATATTTTGTAACTTGTAATTTTATCAAGCAAATGTTTCACACTCTAGTGATGAAAGAGACTTTGTGACCTCTATGCAGTATTTAAAGGAGTGTGAGGCATGCGCTGGTTCTAAAATATTAAACACAATACACTTGCACATTGGCAGGTAGCCACAAGACTATTTTTTGTTTTCCCTGAATTTCTACTCACAGCTCAACGCATACTTAAGATTTTGCACGGGACAACACCCTTATCAGCTCTGCCTGCTCTCATTTGCTGGCAGATATGCAATGTGTTTCTCATTGCCTTTAAGACTCATCCTATGACAGCTCTTACTCCTTTTCCCCAACAAGTTCCTGCTAACTGTCCTCCCAGGCATCCTTTTTTCTGACCTTTTTACTTAGGAAATCTCCTGCGTGTTGGTTTGTCAAGGACCATGTGACCAGGATAACACAACTGCTATCTCTAAATATTTTTTATCTGGAAATGCATACACAACATACGCTGTGTAGTGGGATGTGTTAAACATAACACTGTACTATTAGCTTCAACCAACTGATAGATTTTAGCTAATGATGATTGGCAACGTTTCTTGTACTTGAATGTATAAATCATTTACATTCTTGCCAAATTATTCATGATATCTCACTTAAAACAGGTCTGTTGTAATGACCCTTATGAAAGCTCATTTAAATGTAATTCAAAGACTATTCCTGCCTTAGTACTGAAATTCTGAAATACTATAAAGATACGTCACAACAAAATGTTTGTGAATCAGGTCATATATTTAATTTATTCCTGAGAAAACAACGCTTACACAGATTCTAGAGAAAATGAATGTACACAGTCTTTGAAATGTAATACAACTTTGTTAGAAATGGGGTCTCCAGTTGGCCGAGGTATGCACCCTGTCCAGGTTGAAAAGATAACTCTAGTCAGGTAAGTCAGACGCACTCCCTAAATAATGAGTTCTCACCCTCTGGTCGCTTGGCACAGATCAGGCAGGCTTAATTTAAGAGGCAATGAGTAAAGTATCTGTGCAACACTTATTACAGTTAAACAGTGAAAAACACCATAATAAAATATTCCACACCTTGTTAGAAAAATAGTGCTTAATTTACTGAACAAAATAAGACCTTCTTTATAATTTTTTAAAGATTATCTTGAAATCGAGTGCTTAAAAGGGGTTACTTGAGGTCACGGTGGACCAATCAAATTTGAAAAGTCAAGCCGCCTGCGATGGAGTCAGGTTCAGATACAGAAGTCACACAGGCCCCACTGAAACACGACCTTCTCAGACAACAAGTGTTGATGCCGAGTAGAGGCTGCGAGGCATGAAGGAGGTGATGCATCGGCCCGATCTGTACAATCGGGTCCCTGAATGGTCATCGAGCCTCGGCGGTGAAGGTCATGTGTCGTCGTCGAGCCTCACAACATCTTGGAGCGCAACTTGGAGAACCTCCTGTGTTTCTCCACCCTACCCATCCTTGGTATGTGGAGCTTCAGGAGCACGGTGGAGTGATCTGATATGGTCCATGAGAGATGCTTTATAAAGTTAATCCATGGGGTCATATTGGGCGTAAGGAGCAAAGAGTCCAAGTGGGTCGAGGTGTTATGTTGTGCTGGGTAGTATGAGTATGTAATTGACAACAATCTCTCAACTGGATTCAATTAGGAAGGCAGATGAAAGTGTATGCACACATCATTACAAAGCAGAAGCAAAAAGGGGAGACTCCCAATATTCTTTCAAAAGTGCTCATGGCATCATATATTTAAATTCATAGTTTTTAGAGAACAGTTATAGCAGCACTGTGGGCATAAATTGCGAAGTCAACCCAAGGGAACTTTGTGCACGTTGTGTTTGTGATGAAATGTGTGGCGGCGCAAGTGACAAGTGGAAAAACACAGCGAAAGACGCAAGGTGACAAGGTGGCAAAAAATATATATACAAGAATCGATGGTTCAATAGATTTAGTTCTCATCAATAATTGGAAGGTATATAACTTTATATGAACCAAGGTTGTGTATGCGCTGTGAGTTGCGCTGTACGATTGGTCGACGGCGTTTTGATCCTATTTAGTCAGGATCATCTTCAGGACTGGGTTGCCAGATTTGTTGGGGTGCTGTACAATGACAATGAGATACTGGCCAGGAAGTCCACTTGTAAGTCAAGGATCAATGTGGACGGTGGCAGCGTGTAAAGGTATAGCCAGGGCAAGTGGTGGCTGCGTGCAATCGCAAAAAGGAAGAAGGTTTGTCGGTGTGTGGAGGAATCACATGTCCGGGGCAGCGTCAAGTGGTGTCCCTAGTGGAATCACTGCTCGTCGGATCCGCCGTGGTGGTGGAGAGGAAGGAGGGCAGCAGGGTCGGAGGACCAATCCACTGCATGTCGAAGGCTGTAGTTGGCAGGGTCGGGTCCCCGATCCGCTGCACGGGTCCCAGGGAGGGGACCTAGAAGGTGGGAGTAGAGTTCGGTCCATGGAATGAATCCAGAGGCCATGGAGATGTTATGAATTGGTCCTGGCCGCCACGGTCGTGTGCGGTCTAGTCCGGCATGTCTTAGAGTAGTATGTGTAGGCAGGCTGAGAGGGGCACTGTTGGCACAAGGCATTGACCAGATTATGTGTTGTTCTAAAGTCCCATAAAGTTCCCCGGGTACTGTCACATTTGTGGTCAATTAGTAGATTAAATTCTCCCCCATACAAATGTGGTCTACCTCCTCCAAACCTATCTGGGCCTGCACACTTTGATAGAATTCCAGGCTATCTGTTTTTGGCGTATATATGTTAATTAGAAGTATGGTATACCCCAGAAGTCCACCTGTCACCATCAAGTAGCGGCCATCTGTGTCTGCACTGGCATCAGATAATTGGAATAACACTTGCTTGAGAGTAACCTATGGGGACTCAAAAGTAGACAATGGTGCGGGGGACAGGCAATGTCAACCTGGTGTCTTTGCAAGTAGTGCAACATCTGCTTGCCCTTTTGTGTTTTGTTTAAGCTTGTATATTCTAGGTCATTAGTGAAATGTCCACAAAAGTGTGCATCCTAGCGTGTGTGATCATTAAGGATCTATGTAAGGATAGAAGTTGTTGTTAAAAATAAAGGTGCGGTATCAGCAGTAACATTAACAGCAAGCTTTTGCCAAACTACCAAAAACTCAACATGTTTCTCCTCCCACCCCCCACCCATCCATTTTGACATGGAAATTCCAACCCCATCAACATTCCTGCAATCATCAACAAATGCAGAAACAATACCCAATCAGTAATGTATTATTCACACTTGAAGGTTGGCAACCCTATGCCATCCCCCACCTCCTGCAGGAATAGAAGTTGCCGATAAAATTTTCATTTGCCATATTCTAAGATAGACATGAATAGGTAACTGGATCATAAGGAGACATGCAGCAACAAAGCAATATCCAAAGCAAATACATTATCCTGCTACAATCAGGTTAAGACCAAAGAAGTCAGCCGGTGGAAAAAAGTTCAACACTGGCACCTGAAGTATCATCAGATTGTGATCTCAGGGGTGAGTCATTCTGGTGTGCCACAGGGGGTTCAGAGAACTTGCGGAAAAGTTCCTGTACTGCCATTGGAGTGTCAAAAAGCTACAGCTTGTCCTCAACCCGCAGGCAGGCCGGGTATACCATCCTATAGCAGAGGCCAAGATTGCGTAGTGTCATCTTGACACCTGTGGACTTGCGGTGGGCGTCCTGGACCATTGCAGTGAAATCTGGATAGAGAGAGACAGTGGCGCCTTGCTAATTGAGTGGGCCTTTGTCTCTAGCTATGCGCAAGGCGGCATCTTGGTCCCAGAAATTTAGCAAGCGGGCAATGAGTTGTATTGGCAGTCAGCCAGGGTTTGGATGCGGCCCAACGGAATGGTGAGCATTTTCAACCACAAATGTGGCTGTAAAGGAGTCTCTGCCAAACAGGCCGGCCAAAAGCTGCTCCACAAAATGATCCTGTGTTCATGGATTCTGGGACTCCCAGTATGTGGGAGCTGTTTCAGCTGCTCCTTGCCTCCATATCCTTGTTCTTCAGTGCAACAGTCTTTAGAGGCTTTTCCATGCAGTCTATTTTCTTGGTTGACTGGGCAGCCCCATCTTCCAGGCCTGAGACCCTTGCCTCCACAGTGTTGAGTCTCTTTTTGTGGTGGTCCAAGGGGAATTCCTGGCATGTCCAGACATTTATCTAGTGTATAAAAGTGACTGTCTAGGGCCTTGCAGCCCATCCTAAGTTCCTGCATGAGGACGTCAGCACTGGCCGGAGTTGCACCAAGGGCGCTTGGCACTCTCCTCCACCATTTACTGGCCAGGGCCCTCCCCATGGCCCTCCTACTTGTTAAATGTCTGCCTGCGTTGGTTCAGATCATTCTGGACCATAGTCCTTGGTTCAGTGAGTCCGCAATGACAGACAGTGCAGGACAAGGGGGATGGCTCAGCTTGGGTTCTGTGTGTATTCAGGGGGAAGCTCAACTCTCCCTCACATCATTTACAGTAATGGCTGGAGGATATCTGCCTAACACTGTCAAGAGGCATTGAGTGTGGGGCCTGGGTCAGAAGCGGGCTCACGACGATTACCCATCATCGGTTTCTTGCTGGTGGGGGGAGCACAGAAATGCAAGTCAAGCAGGCTAGGAGTCCAGCCAGGCAGCTGCTCACCAACAGAGGGCGATAGGTTCAGCGTCCCAGCCATCTGCTCCTCGTCGGTCAAAGCTTCCCCAGCATCAGGCCTACCAGCCCCACAGATGCACTGGGACAAAAATAGTCACAGGATGGGGGATCAAAGACGCCCCGTCGGCCTACGGGCTGGATGCCACATGCAGCCTTGCTCTCACAGCTTCCATGAGCAGGCCCCGGCCAGGAAGAGCAGCACATTCAAAGCAGGAAGGATGGAAGGGGATGCCTCATACATCCTCAGTATGAAAATACAGCACAAATCATTGCACTTCCTCAATCTGCATCTGGGAGGTGTTCTATGTGCGCCCATGAATTTTGAATCTGTCCCAGATTTACAAAATCATGTAAACCTGGGAAAGTGCCAAATCTTTACACCTCCTGAGGTAAAATTCATCTGGCTAAAGGGCTGGAAACAGCACTTTATGGTGCTAAACTGTGGGGCACAGACCCACTGAGACAACTAGAGTTGACAGAAAATAAATTCATAAGATCAACTTTAAACCTACCAATAAATACGCCATTACTCCCGGTACTTCGAGACCTAGGGTTATTTCCCATCTCATACATTGCAGTTTTGAAGGTACTTGTGTTGGTTAGATTGTGGATTGGTAATACCCAAATCCTGCTCAAGAAAGCTGTTGATGAACTTCTCACAATTGAAAAACAAGTTGTGCGACTGGCCTAGTTTGAGGAGGTTATGCACTGGCTGTATAAACTGGGACTGCGTGTCCTGTGGAAGGACCTCAACTCGATGTCTAAAAAAATGTTTCCTCTCTTAAAAAACATATTTGGGGTCACCTCGAGCTCGCATATATAAATAGGGCAGCACTAGGCATTTTAGGTTCTTAGATTTTAAAAACTATTTTCATTTTAAAATGTTTGTGGATCACTTGAACCCCCTCAAGCATGCACACTGTATATACAGTTTAGGGTCGGGATTCTGCCACTTAATGCCACCAAAATAAGATGGAAGAATACAACCATTTTGCCATTGTGTCCAGTGTGTAGCTCAATCACAGAATAAATTGAACACTTCATTTTTTTTTGCCTTCATTATCCATACATCAGAAGAAGGTAGTTATCTCTGGCTTGTCGCCTTTTGTACTTTAAACAAATTGCTGATGCCTTACGTGTGCTCCAATCTGGTACAACAAAATAGCTTGTATTCGTAATAATGAGATATTTGCTTTATGCTTGGCTTATAAGGATTAGGCTGTAATCTGTTATCTAACAACCAATATGCGCTATGTCTTTGAAAGGAGTGGCCAAATTTGGACTTTTTGCAATAAGAATCTTATCAGTCCCCTCATAACTGGTGGTTCCTTGTGATGAAATTTACACAACCCTTCTCCAATTTGAAATTAATTGAATCTCTCCACCCAAATATTTTGTATTTTATTTTCATTATTAAGCTGTCATATTGCTGTTTTTATGCTGTGTTTTAACATTTTACTCTCTTTTGTAAGGTTTTACATTGTCTTTGAATTGTTTGGTAGGTTAATGAATGGTTTTAAAATGATCCAATAAACAACTATTACTACTACTATTCTATCCATAACTTCAAGGAACATATTAAAACAGGACTACATAAGATCTGTAGCATGCAAGTGTAGAAGTCAATCCATTTCTTTTAAAAGCTACATACTTCCATGTTTTTGTTTTGTGAACTACAAGACTTCCAGAACAAAAGAAGTAAAAGGTAACTGTAAGGTGTGTTACAGAAAAAAATATCTTGCTTTCTGTTAGACCTCTCAGCTTTACGGTGGTCTTCCACCAACCTTTTTGCTGCTCTTATTTTTGCTGGCCTTAGGACTCTGTCCACTTTAATATTGCTACCCAGTGGTAAAGAGTTTGTGCTCACTCTCCTAAACCATAGTTAGATTGGCCTATTGCCAATTGCATATTTTATTGACTTAGAGGTCGCTTGTAAAGTGGTATACCATATACCCTGGGCCTGTAAAATTTATTCTACCATTGTGATTGTAGAAATTATTGTGCCACCCACTTAAGTGGCACCTTACAGCATGTCCTAGGTCTGCAGTTGCAGCCCGAATGCAGTTTTAAATGAGCATGTTGACTTGGCAATAAAGCCCCTTGCCAAGTCTTAAACTCCCCTATAATTATATATAGGTCATCGCTAAGGTAGGCCGTAGGTAGCCCATAGGGCAGGGTGCAGTTTAATTGAAAGGTTTGACATGTTATTTTATGTTTTACATGTCCTGGTAGTGAAAAACTCCAAAATTTGTTTTTCACTACTGTGATGCCTACCCCTCCCATAGGATAACATTAGAGATTCCTTATTGCATTTCATAAGCAGTAATTTCCAACTGGGAGCAGGTTACTATATCATGTTTGGTGTCTTTGAAATTGTGGTGACAAGCCAGTTGCTGTGACCTGCTGGATGACTTTGTTCTACCTGAAGGGAATGCATTGCTGCCTGGAGCCTACATGGAACCCTTGGAGGCCATTGCTGCTGTTGAGCCCTTCACCTGAACCCAGGACTACCAGAGTGACTCCAAGGGCTAGTTTTCTGACTTCCTCTTTAAAGCCACAGGGACACAAAAGGCACCCACCATCTTGAACGTGCACCTGGACAGTGTCTGAGTTTGGAACCTCCAAGAGGTCAACCACCAACCCTGGACCCTTGGTGGTGATGCTAAAGGTTCCCAGATGGTCACATCCCAAAAATTAGGAAAGAGAAATGTTGGCCAAAAACTGCTCTGAGAACTAGGTGGAGACCAGCTTCTCATGCTACATTCTTCTCTGCAGTAGCAAATCCTTTTCAATGTTCCTTCAACAAAGGTTATCCGGCCAAGTAGGACTTTCTCCCCAGCAGCCTATTGTCTCTTCCCACTGTAGATTTTTAACTTCCATTTCAGAGACTAAGACCAAAAGTAGAAATCTTTGCAGTTGGTTCGACCCAAGGCTATCCGAAGACGCTCCCTCCTTGAAAATCTCCTGCAATCTTGCCCCTCTGAACTTTACCTTCTCAGACACTTTTTCTCAGCATTTCTTCTAAGTCCGAAAGTAAGCGCTGACCAGGTCTTATCCACTTTGTGTATCTGAACCACACTACATCGCAGAAGGTCACATTTTTCAACTCTGACCCTGTCTCTTGCTACTAGATTTTCAAGGTTGGTGCTTTAAACTTTTAGGTGGTTGTTTTTACACAAATTATAAAAATTCATAACTCCTATTAAACTTATTGGATTTTTGTTGTTTTGGTGTCAAATAATATATTAACATTTACTCTGTTTTTCTACATTGGCTTGGGATTTTTCTTGTGTTGTGTTGTACCTTTAAAATTGTTTATGTGCTTCATAAATACCTTACACATTGCCTTTAAGTTAAGTCTGACTGCATTTTGTGCCCAGTTTCCCAGGGTTCAGCACTGGTTAATTTAGTGACTCTTTGTGGTTCATCCTGCAAGTGATTGTGGCTGTTGCTTGACCAGAGCTCACACCCTGATTATCCAACAACCCAATTTCGCATCCCTTCTTATTTTAATCTGGGCGCATTTAGAGCAGGAAAGGATCGAGGGAATAGATTAGCAAATCAAAGCACATGCCTATGTCTGAAGTGAAGCAGCCAGGTTATGAGTTACACAGTACTGTGGGAGTACAAGCACAGTACCATGCAGTATCCCCTTCATTACCATGCAATTATAAGTTAAACCCCAGGGAATGGATATCAACAGGAAGGATCCGGTTTTACCAGGCTTTAATGCTCATATATAGCACGTTCTATAAGACAAAACTGTGGTAGGTTTATATGCTGACAATGTATTACTAAATGGTATTAACTAACCTTATCCTCACTTTCTTCTTTTTTATTAAGAACATCGTATTGGTAAGAACAGACTGTTTTACTTACTCTCTTTACTTTACAAAATAGCATTGGTGGTTCACTTTAGCGGCCCATTACCAGTTTACCGGTGCCATGGAATATCATCTGGTAACATCGTCTGCCATAGAGTTATAGGATGATTACTATTGGGACACCTAGGGTCCTTAGAAATTAGTATTTTCATATTTCCATGTGTTTTCACTATTTTAGTTTTTGCCTGCTCTGAGCATATAAAATCACCATAAAGAAGCAACTGGGTTCACATTAAATCCATGGACCTTGCCATTTCTGTGGCACCAGTAACAGGAATTTCTAGCTACATCAGCATTTAGGGCAACTCACAATGAGGCTCTACTTTGATTTGACATTTGTGTTTGAATGAGTGCCAGTGTGCAAATTGCTCATGTAAAGTTAGATTTGTTGTGGCTGGAAAGCTGTAGGATGCACCTGCAACTTGGAGGGGTAACTTCCTGAAAAACTTAATGCAATTTGTGAAAGACAATCAAACCAATGACCTGCTCTCTGGAAATGAAATAGAAAGACCAAAAAACATAGCACTGGCAGCCCCGCCAAGTGTCAATTATCTCTGGTTGAACTAACTCATTTACAGGCACATGCATCAACCACAAAACCGGTCGCAAACGGGCAGATTCTCAGAATCTGCCCCTTTGCGACCGGTATTTTTGCATTTGGGATGCATCATCCCAAATGCAAAAATCGCAATTTAAGGAATCTCAAAATAGCGATTCCTTAAATAGCGATAGCATTTAAGGAATCCCAATTGAGATTCCTAAAATGCAATGCATCAAAGTTAAAAAAATAGCGATTTCGCTATTAGCAGGAGCAAATTATCATGAAGCTGGACTTCATGGTAATTTGCTAAAACTTAGAAAAATGCACTTATTTGCATTTTTCTAAGTTTCATGTTGCGAACACACATGCCCTTAGAGCATGTGTGTATGCAACATGTGTGCAGAGTTCAAATACATGGGTGCAATAGGGTGTCATTTTGACACCCTTGCACCCTAGAAATTGCGGGAGCAATCTGCGAGTACCTACTGGTACTCGCAAATTGGCAATCTCCAATGCATTCCTATGGGCCTGGAGGCCCATAGGAATGAATGGGAAGCCATTAATTAATTGCGACTCGCAATTTGTGAGTCGCAATTAATGAATGTTAAGGAATCGCTATTTTAATAGCGATTCCTACATGCATAGGCTTTTGCGTGTCCTTAATTGCAATTCCTTAATATTCGCAATTAAGGACTCGCAACAGCTTTTCTTGATGCATGTGCCAGTTAGTGCCTTTCTCCTGCATCCCCACAGTGAAATGTAATGTCAAGCAAATAGTTCCTTCTCTCTATGCAACACCATTCATCGCTCATGGAGTTTGAGACATCGGAAGCAGTTCTCCGTGCCTCAGGCCATAAAAAGCCAGGATCAGAGTCTGGGTTTTTTCCAGGGAGTCATGTGACAGGAACTTCACCATGATGATTACAATAATTCACATTGATGAAGTTCCATTATAATTGTATGATTATTATAACAACACAACATAGACAACATAGACAAAGGTGTATTTGAGAAACCACCTAAATAATGGTACTGACTTTCAAAGTTCTGAAATGTAATACTTGAGTGGGAAATGCAAGAAAGCAGGCCTCTCCTATGGAGTTATCTCCCCCTGAAAAAGTATTTACAAGTATGTGGTCAAAAAGTGCACCTTAAACAACAATCTTCACATACATTTTTTAAAAAGCCATACATTCTGAAAAGGCACTTATTACATTTTCAAATCCTCTTCTAGTGTGTCAAGCCAACAAAACCTGACATTCCGCAGGAGTTGATCGCATTTCCCAAAATTCACTATGGATGTCACCACATTTCAAACATTAGCACCATTGTGCCAGGGTTAGCATTTCTCTATAGAAGCCCCCAATATGCAACTGCCAGAATGTTTAAATTTATTCCATCCAATATACCACAAGTACCTCAGTATGTCAGGGCACTGGCAATCACTAATGTTCACCCATACTTTCTGACAAATAATTTCTCACTCACTATCTGTCACAGACTCCTACTTATACACCCATACATTCATACTTGGTCACACATACGCATGCTCACTCTCACATAAATACCCTCCCACCCACAAGCATGCACATAACATATTTAAAAAGAAATTCTACTGACCTTAGTTGTCACCAAAGTTCCCACTGCAGCTAATTTTGGTTCATATGTTAGTACACTAATAATGTATCATACAATATTATTAACTATTAGTATTCCAAAAACAATTGACAGAAACTAAGTATTGTAGAGTCTCTCTCATGTTCTTGGCACTGATTTTATTCCTTCTGAGATCAGGGATCGTAAATGCAGTGCCAGGGATTGCATGGGGCAAGCCAAGGGTCACAGTGGTGGCCCCTGGCAATCCCAAAACGATACCCATGAGAAACTTCCCAAGGGCCTAAGTTTTGGCAGTTGATGAAAACAGGCACAGACTTCTGACAGCATCCCTGCAAGCACCTTCTCAATGCTTCCCAATCCTCTAATTGCAGCTGAAGTATGTTTCTGAATGGTAGAGTTTTGTCATGAGAGTCCATGAAAGGTGTGTTGCAAGGCAACACTTTAAGCAAACCTTTAACTGATGGGACAAATTGAAACAGTTGCAAGTTCAGGGTTCTCAAGGACAATGTAAAGGGTTGCAGGGGGCAAACCAGCGGCTGCAATTGCAACTCCTGGCATCCCCTAAATGACGTTCACAAATAAGAGTTGCCATGGAACAGCAATCTTTCAACAGGCTGCTGTGGTCTTGGCTTGTCTCATCACATGACCGAAGAG
This sequence comes from Triturus cristatus, assembly GCF_964204655.1. Lineage (NCBI taxonomy): Eukaryota > Metazoa > Chordata > Amphibia > Caudata > Salamandridae > Triturus > Triturus cristatus. The sequence continues at coordinate 1,492,957,765 of NC_140591.1, forward strand.
GACAGCCTCCTTGTAAATAGGCCCTCTTTGCTGCAACAGGGCTGTACAGCAGTGAGCAAGTAGTCACTGGTTTCCAGATTCTTGCCTGAACAGGTTGGAATCATGTTTCCCATGGATCATCAGAGTGGTCATGTCTACAGCTGGGTGGCTGTGACTATATACAAGTAGCTTTATAGCCACATGTTGCCTGCTACCCATGACACTGGCAAGGCCCTTCCTGACCAGAGTAATTCCAAGCTCTCCTGCCCTATCTCCCTGGCCAAGACTAGCCAACGTGAGCAAAGCTCTCGAAGTGCAGCACTATAGTGTCTGCCCTTAATATGCAGAGCCTGCCACTATTAAACCAGGCCTCATGGAAAGAAAAAATAAATAGTAGGTACTTTTGCTTATGCTGACTTCAACACTACCTAAGCTGAAATGACTATAAATGGAGAACACTGAGAGTTGATTTTAAATGTGCGTGGGCAGCATACATATTAATCTAAATTCCGACGGATCAGTCTTGACTAGTCTCAAGGAAAGATTGACAATTCCAGGATGAAGAGTGGCTTGGAATGAGAAGGTAATTATGTGAAATGTATAATGAGACAGTAGCACTTCAGTTACCAGGTGTTAGCATGAGGGGCCTGATCGAGAAAAGCAAAGTTTGTCTGTGGCCGAATGCAGCAATGTCCATGAGACACACAAAGTGCTATTTGGAGATGCCATTGCAAGACATGTGAGATATAGTCTGCAATTTTTTGATAGCTCCTTGCAGCACTTAAGTGTAGATAATTGACCGCCCCTTGAAGCACTACTTAGTAGAATGTATTTTATTGGTTTATCCTTGATGTATCCTTGAACATTGTTCAGGTGAGGTACAGGTGTAGCTTTTAGGTTTCTCTTTGCAACAGGGGCCATAAAGAGTACATTACAATTTGTGGCCAACCTTGAAATTTCACACATAAACAAACTGAAAGCCTGGCAGCCATGCACTGGCTCTGCATAGCTGCTGATGGAGAAGAATTTTACTCATGAGTATCATCATCACAATGGACTTCATAAATGTAATACACTTGAGAGGACTGGTGATAATAAGCAGCTGTGAGCCCACTATGGAAATGTTTATAGTCTGGGTAAATGGGAGCATGGAAACGGTATGTGGCAGTTATTGCAGGAAGTGGGGTGGTGTGGATGTCCGTGTTCACCTCCGAGCAATATATTTGTATCCACTCTGCATGTAATATGCCAGCAGTGATCCAGAAAGGGGTTCCTTCCCACACAAAAACAATCACAAGAGGCGTATTACTCTTTCTATGTGTGCTGCAGAATGCAGCACATGTGGAAAGAGGAAACAAAATGAGGAGAAAATGTTAATGTTAAATTTCTCTTCATTAAGACTGCTCTAGAGAGCTGCAACGTTTTGCCGCTGCCCCAGGTTTACGAGGTATTTTAAATCAGGGGCAAGTCCAAGGTTGTTGTGTGGGAACACCCATGGAACGCCTCTTGATGTGGAATAAGCCAAAGCAGCGACTTATGCTGCCTTGCTTTACTACATATATACGAGGCCATGAAACGACACACAAAGTGGCTTTTTGTGGCTTTGCAAATATGATGGTCTAATTTGTGCCTCTGGAGCATCACAAAAGTGATGATCTGGTGGCACAAACTTGACACACGGGGTTTGTAAATAAGCACATAGAATTTTTCTTTTTCTTTTAGGACTGGAAGCAGTTTCATTTTGCTGGCAGCCAATCAGAATCACTGTGGGTAGCCCACACCATTCTGAACTGCCATTTTGCAATCCAAGAAGTGGGTGGGCAGCCCAAAGAGGCTGTCTTTTCTATATGGATGAGAAATCTCTTCATGTCCAGGGATCATCTGCCCAACACATTTTTTCAAAAAAGCAAATTTGCTCAGCAAGCAAAAAACAGGGATTGTCTTTACTACTTTAGCTTTTCGACCAAATATTTTCACCCACATGTATATGTATTTTAAAGATTAGTTTTATTATCCAGTATTTATTTGCTGGAAACACTTAACGTAAGAGTTATGCTGTACTTTAACTCTATTGGGTAGCCATTCCACATCTAAATGTTTTCTTTTCTTTTCAGGGCATATTTTGTAACTTTCAATTTAATCTTGCAAACGTTTCACTCTTTAGTGGATGAAAGAGACTGTGGAACATCTATGATGCGTTTAATGGAGTGAGCTGATTTCATCAGTTCCAAAATAATAAATAGAATACATATTTACACATTAGCAGGTTGCCACTTGCAATTCTCTAATTTTGTTTAGCCCAAATCACCACTTTCAGCTTATCATAAGTGTGAATTTTTGCATAGGGCAAAGTTCTAATAAGCTTTGGCTGCTATAATTTGCTGACAGATGTGCAATGTGTTGATGTGCAATGTGTTTCGCATTGCTTTTATGACCCATTGTATAACAGCTGATACGTTGGTTTCATGAAGTACCTCTGCCTATTTACCTCCCAAGCACCCTCTATTCTCACCTTGTTTCTTAGGTAATCTCCTGTGGATCTATTTTTCAAGGTCCATGTGACCAGGTTAATACTATTGCTGTCTCTGACTAGTTTTTGGTTGAGGATGCATACACTGCTGACACTGTCTGGCGGAATGTGTTAAACACGATTCATGTCAGATGTAATGACCCTGCTGCAAGTTCATTTAAATATCATTCAATTATTATATCCTTCCACACATGTGCTTGCTTGAAATTCACAGGGACCAGCATGGTTCTGGGATATAAGCATGTTTCAAATTCTGTACCTGACCCACTGTACTTTCTTAGGGTCAAACATACTTTGCTGCAACTGAATTATCAGCTAGAACCGTACGGCTAATTCACAAACATAGGTGCATGACTAGGTGTGACTTCCTCATATAGCCTTTGACCATTTATTCTGCTGTATGAAGGCTTAATATAAGGCACATTTTTGTGACCTTTGGTCAACATTTAAAACTACCACCCCTGTCATAAATGTATGTTTCATTTCATTGTACTTTCTCAGCTCCATCAGGCTTTGTTGACAGAACCAAACTTTAAACCTGTATTCTAAATGCAGTCTCTCAAACAGACTCTAAAGTGGATTTGTTTTACCTGCCTATCTCTACTTGCTTCATCCAAAGTTACATTCCTGTTTTTTTTTGCTGCTGAATCACATTGGTTTCTCATATGTATGGAATTACATTTTGCAAAATGTTTGTTTTGTGTGGTGGGTTTATATGCTGGCAATGTATAATTAAGTGTTATTAAATATTCTTATACATCACTTTCTGTACTTTAAGAAACTCATTCCAGTAAGAACATATTTTTGTAACTTAATCACTTTGCGTATACATTATTGAATTGGTGGTTGACTTTAGTGGCCCATTGCCTTTGCCACATGATATGTCAGCAACAGCATCCTAAGCTGATTACGATGGGGACCCTAAGGGTCCTCTTAGAAACCAGGATTTACAAGAGCCAGTAATTCCTAAGGGGTGTTAGAAGGGGAGACAGTTAGTGGCCAATGGGCTACGCACCTTTAGGGTATCTATACCTTCTAGTGACCACTTCCTGTGGGAAGGGGCACTTCCCTTGCCCTGATAGGTTGTTTCTCCATCATCTCAAGGTGGTGTAATGTCATAGAGGGGTTCACATGCCTGCCCATCCCTGGAGTGGTAGAGGCTATGTGGAGACCTTCTTCCTCACCTAACAGATTTTCAAACCTTTCCTCTCATCAGAAGTGGACAGGAAAGGGGGCTTTTCTTCCCCCACTTTCTGGAGGTTCCTGGGTTGGATTTCAAAGGTGGCTTCACATGTGCAGCTTACTGCCCAGGAAAGCTATCCTGTTTTAAAGGAGGTATGAAGCTCCTCTGCCCAGAGCAGACTTTGTCTCTGTCCTCTGAGAGTGCTGATTCTCACCCCATGAGGTCAGAAACATGTCTGGTGGTGGCAGACCGGTGGAGCCAAGTGCTTGGTAGGATTTCAGGGGAACCTCTAAAAAGGGTCTCCTGTGTGAATATATTAATAAATCCAACACTGGTATCTGCGAGGATGTATTAAGACAAGATGTTGTGTACCAAACATCTTAAAAATCAGTAAATCTATTATGGAGATAGGAAAATCATTTTGACAAGTATCCAGTCCATGTACTCCTTATGGCATGTTATTGTGCCCTCATATAGAATATAGTGGAACCTTTATTTATGTCAAAGTGGCTACCCCTGTGAAAAACTTAGGCCTCCTCTTTTATTACCTCTCACAAGGCATCATGCATGGTATTTAAAAGTAGGGCATGTGGAAATTTAACACATGTTTTACAGTCACTAACACTAAAAGACCTTTTTTTGACTGTAGGAAGGCTGGCTGGCACATACGAAAATACTGTAAATCAATATCAAATGTTAATTCTGTTATCTCAGGGTAAGGACAAACTAAACCGATGATAAAATAGGTCACCACCTCCTTCTAGTATTTATAAAAAAAGGTCAATTTAATAGTGAATTTGGCGGTTTCATTAGCCTCCATTTGCAGCTCTGAGCACTCAAGCCATCAATCGGGCAAGAAAATGGCTCACAGAGCAGAGAGAAAGACCTGAGTATGGGCAATTGTATTTGGTCATTTAGCATGATGACCATCTAAGTTGTGCCTAGGAACTTAATTCACTTTAAAAGTACCTCCCTGTCCTAGGCAGATTCCAGATGACACCTGAACAGACCATGTCCTTTGATCCCTCAGTCAACAAGGCACCAACCCTATGGGACATTGGTTTGGAGAACTGGTTTTGAGTGACCGCAGGGGAGTGGTTGCTAATGGTCTTGATGACACTTCTGGGGTAGGCACATAGGCGCTGCACAAGGTGAGAAGGGTTTCTCCATCTTAGATTTAGGCAGGTAACTGCACTGTAGGATGGTTATCAGTAGGACAGACAGGACCTGCATCAAGAGCTACCCCAGGGAACTTTACCCCATTGGTTTGGAAGGGCCAGGACTCACCCTCACCTTCAAGTTAGTGCCAGGCATACATGTGACATACCCTGGCACCATCTACCGAGCACTTTTTGGACCTGAGGAGGAACAGAGGAAGACTGGAACTGCTGTCTGTGACTTGAGAGGAGCCATGAATGACTAGGCCTGCTCTCTCTTGTACCAAGAAAAATAAGTGTACTACAAGGGTCCTAACCATTTGAAAATATACTTGAGCAAAGAATAGTTCATATAGATCTGCAGGCACATATATTTTCTAACCAGCATTCAACAGTACAATTAGATCAGAGATAAACTCATAACCAGAAAGAGTTTTTTCCTTTTCAGAATATATACTTTTTTTTTTTTTTTAAATACAATATTATAAAAGAGAGATGTTAGAGGTAAAAAGGTCATGAGAATATATTAAACATCTATTTAAGGGTTGTCCTTAACATTCATTTATACATAAATCAATATAAACATAACATTTGTTAAAGTCATTTAGTATAACTAAAACATAGAGAACATCATTTTTAGCCAGCAATTATTTTGTTATGTACATATGAGGACAAAATCTATGATGAATCATTCTGTAGTAAATCACAAACATAAATCATATTGTGGATGACTTGATGGTGTAATAACTGACGGTGTAATAACTACACACGTTTCGGTAGAAGTGCCTTCATCAGGAAGCCGTCACATCAGCATCTAGAACAGCATGGATATTGCCACCACTATATGGCAGGGATTATAAGGATGGGCCCAAAAGCTTCAGAAGGGTGTATTGTGATCAATACACCAATGATAAAGGTGCCATCTTATGGAAGTAAGTTGGATTGCCCAGCCTCCTCCGGGCAATGATGGGGGCATGATGGACCTGCCCTTGGCCTGGATTTTGCCCAGGCGCAGCCCTCATGTGTCCTGCAGCGCACCTATTGTGGCAATGTGAGACCCAGCACAGGTGAGGCCGAGCAGGGGATTCTCGGACTAAGAGTTCCCAGGGGCAGAGGTCAAGGGTCCTAAGGCTGTCCTCCTCTTCAAGCTACATGGATACAACACTTTCCTGAAGCTTCTCAGCTAGCCAGTTCCAACGGGACATGTCCCTTGACCTTCCTGTAGGGCTCTGCTGGAGGGAGTTTTGACCCCCAGTTGATGTTACAGAAGTTCTAAAACTTTGGTTGTGTCTCACTGGAGTTCCTTACCTGCCTTGAAAACCTAGGTCTTAAAAATATTTTCAAAGTCAAGACTGGAGGACCAGGACAAACTTGCCGATCCGACCTAACTGTGCTGCTTCTGAGCTAACGATTCGGGTTTCTCTGACTCAGAGGTTTGCCACAGCAGCAAATTTGATTTAGCTGAGAAGATGTCACAGAGAAGATGTCCAGCTCTGTGGTGCCCTCTTCTGCTACAGCCTGTGGCTTTGCCCTGCTGAAGGATTCCAAGGTCCAAAAAAGAAAAAAGGGACTAAGTAGGAACATAGAAATCTTGACAGACCTAGAATACCAAAAATGTCCACCTTTCCTTGGGCACAACATTTGAATGTCTCCTGTCTTGAGCTTTCCTGCCAAAATCCAACAGCTTCAAAAGGACTGTGACCAACAGCTATCCTGCTGCTTTGCCCAGCTGATGATTTTGGACTTCTATTTTTGAGACCCATGGTAAAACTCCTGACCAGTGTGAAACAGGTTTCTTTAACTGAGCCATGCTCTGTCGCTATCAGGCTCATGGTGTACTTGGGTCACAGTCTACGTAATCCAATTGACACTAATTGCCTTTCAAAGTTCTTTGTGCTATTTTTTGTTAAAACTTAGAATAATCAGAAGTTCTTCTCATTAGAATTTTCATTTTGGTGTCATTTTATAAAATATACGCTCTTTTTCGAATTCAGTTTAGGATTTTTGTTTTGTTGTGTTTTTTTTTATTACTGTTTCAGTACTGCATAATTGCTTTACACATTGCTGTAAGGTAAGATTGTCTGCTCTGTGCCATAGCTCCCAGGGGTTGAGCTCAGGTTAACTTAATGATTTTGAGAGTTCTGTCTGACAAGGATTGTGATTATTACTTGAGCTGGTAAGTCATACCACCCAACTAACATCCTAATTTCTTACTGAAACATTTACCACTTGCTTGAAACAACTGTTAAATACGTGTTTATGTGTCCCATTGTATCACCTGCATGTGGAAAAAAATCATTGGAATAGCCAATAGGTCTCACCTTTGGGACCTTATAATTGTTTAGCCAGGGCTATTGGCTTTTCCAATGTCTTTAAGCTATGTTCTACAGCAATGTGGCGGCTGCACACCAGGTTGAAACTTTATAATAAAAAAGTGTTATAAGCAATTTGTTTTATCTTATATATAAACAAGAAGACATTATGTACAACTGAAAAATGATTTCACATAAAAAACTGCAAAGCAGACCCTGACTTCCCTCTATTATTGAACTACCATTGCATTATACATCAGTGGTCAATATGCGCCACGGTAATGGGGTTTGATCTAGCGAGGACTCCTGGAAGGAAACTTCAGCATTTTCTCTGTGTGCTCCAAATCTTTTTACAAACCTATGCTGTATTAGCTCCTGGACATTGAGAAATACAGTAGCCTCCTGATGAGACTTAAACAAGAATTCAATTACCAATTTTGTGATTTTCAGCAACTGTGAGATGTAAACTTCAAACTCCTTTATGCAAGTGGATATTAGTGATATTTTTGAACAAATTAGTGTGCTGCTTGAGCTTGGTTTTTCCACTATGGGGATTTTTAATCTTCAAAATGACATTGATTTGAAAGCAAGGTAATCCAATATACATTTTGGGAATCTTGACAATGCGGAAGAGTACAAGAACATTTGCTCAGCTGTGATTAAAATATTTTCCCTGCGTGGCTCCATTTGTCTTTATTAAAAAGCCTTCTCTGATATAAACTTTGCAAAATCCAAGTTTTAAACACATCTGACGGATGAACATTTGAATGCCTGAATCATATTTGCCCTCTCAGGATATACCCCGGATTACAGGGGATTGGTAAATGCCAGGCTGTGCATAATTTCTCACTGACATGGTGCATATGTATGTTTTATGCATCTTTCAAAGTTTTCTTTTTATTGAATGAACTAACAAGAACAAGGCAGTGTTTACTGACACAAAGACAAAAGTAGCTGGAGAAAAGAATCTCCAGCATCTTTCAATGTTTTGTATAAGTTGAGCAAGAACAAGGCAATCCTTACTGACACATAGACAAAAGTAAAGATAGTAATGAGAATATAATTGCCAACATAACTAGTGCCATAAAAGCTATAAGGTAAAAATGCAATGTAAGCTATTCAAACAGAGAGTAGAGTAATACTAGTATGAATCTATATACTTGTGATTCAGCAAAGTTTTGCAACAGTCTAACTGCCATGCACTAATAATAATTGCTTCTTCAGACCTGCCCTATGTAACTACCAGATTACACAGAGTTAGAGGACATCATTCAGTGCCACACTGAGGACAAGATTGATTCTCTCATTTTCTTTTTATTTGAGCTGGAACATAATTAATATTTCTGTGACAATTAATTGAAACGTCACCAAGCTTAGTGGCAACATATCTGGCAATGTTCGTATTGTTTCTAGCTAGGGAACTATAAGTATTTGGTACTAATTTAGTATCTCACTCCATGGAAATTAGGCTTAAAGTCAATGAAGCTGGACGTTGGGATCTCTGAGGACAATGCACAGGTTGCTTGGCCTTTAGCAGCTTACAATGATTTCACTGCTCATAAGTAGGTCTCACTACAGAAAAGGTTGGCTGCCCCTGATCAAGACACTAACCTGATTAGTAAATGTGTTTTGGGCATCACCGGAACCCATATATACCATGTGCTAACTCATGTAGAGCACATACTAAGGGCAGATTAGGATTAAGGTGGAGCTGATGATAAAGACTGATGTCAATTTGTTATAGCTTTTTAATTTTTATAGCTTAGCCATGAAAAATCTTTGGTGTGTGTGTAGATTGGAGGACACAATTTGGAAGATTCTACTGAGCTGAAAGGTTTTCATTTCAAACTCCAACATATTGGTGATTGTGTACAAAGTTATATGGGTGATCTAAAAAGTAATCAACTACGGCAAACCCTTGTGACTTGCATTCTTTCCACCCTGACAGTAAGAGAATTTGCCCAGATTAGGAAAGTGTTTTTTTTTAGGATCACCACAGATTTGTTTAGTAGGCTGAAATAAATGGACCAGTCTGGCTGTAATAGCATGTTTTTTTCTATATTTGCATCTACATTTCACAAATTATTGCTATATGCCTCCCACATGATAAAGTAAAAAACTAACACTGAATATGGATCAGGAGCAATTTTGCCTTCTGACATTTTGTACTCAGAGATTACGTGATCAAAACCACAGAGCAGATACAGCATGTCTCGAAGAGACAGCACAAGCGCTGCCTAGACAAGACCTCAAAACATTTGGATTTCGACCCTGTATTCCCATGACCTTATGTTATCCCTCATATTGGGCTGAAAAACATGTAAATCTGCCCAGAGTGCTGAAAATCCGCAGTCATAAAAATACTACTCATAACTTACCTATGTGGATACTGAAAAGATGTAAAATTAGAATTTTGGTCACACTTTACCTTTGTGAAGCGGGCCCGAAGCCCATGACTGAGCCTTCCCCGATTGGACCAATGTGGAAATATTGCCTCAGGTAATTTATAAGCTTCGAGCATTTTGCAATGTATATTATGCACCCCCACCAGGAAAAGACGTTGGTTGAAGTTACTCAGGAGGGAGGACCGCGACATACCCCCAAGATAATCCAAATCATTGACAAACAGCTGCCATTACTTATCATTATAAGATTCCGACCAAATGTTCATATACACATTAACCACAATTAAAGTATCCATGGGCAGAAAGCCTTCATACAGTTTTCTCAAACAGACCATCACCCAATCATAACTGAGCTGAAACGGTGCCAATTGCATCTTTTAAACATTACATAAACTGCTTTGATTCAGATTTTCACCGGCTAACCGCATCTCTAAGAAGCAAATCATTTCCTTATTCTTCCATAACTTAGTGAAATCAACTGACCTTTGTAATCAATCTACATTCCAGGATAAAACACCCAAATTATCTGTTGTCATTACTGCCTAGTACACTTGTCCCAGCCAGAAAAGACCTTTTTCCTGTAGAGAACTTAAACATGTAAAATATTTATTAGTTGGTGAAATCTTCTTTGAATTATCAGTTGTTTGAATGGCTACTGTTACTGCTAGACTTTCTCAAATGTACTCCGCTAGTCCACTGACCACCTCTAGGGCATTACAACCTCCTCTCTCAATACAAAACTAATTTATTGTTTACTCAAGCTAGCATGATTATTTAAAAAGGAATTTTTAACAACAGTTGCTCAATCTCCTCTTCTATCACACTCCATAGGCTGAAACTATTAAGTTCTGTCCCCGCATTCTATAATAGATTTAAATAAATTTGCAACCAAGTGAGAGTAAAATCCAACTGCTGGGACTTCTCTGTCATTTAGACTTTGCTAATGAGTCACTTGGTCAATATCTATTGATGTGCTATCAGCAAGGGAGAGACAATCGTTAAAAAGCCTTCAACAAATCTGATCTATTCAAGAGTTTACATTTTTTATATTTTTTCCGAATTGAACTTTAGACATCTAAGTACCAGTAGGTAACTTTCTGATCAACCTTCAAAAATATAGGTGATCTGCTTAGGGGGTCATGGACAAAGGTTCAAATAATAGTGTCATCTCTGGGATTCTCACTGCCCTTGGGGCCCTTTCCAAAAATGTTTACCCAAGGTCAAAGTACTCCCCTCAGAACTCTTCTTTTTTTGAAAAAAACATTTTAGATCCCTTAGGATAAGCTTTCCTACATCTAGACTCTTCCTAGAAAATTACCATTTCTCCCCTTGCATTTACATTGTTCCCTTGTTGCCACTAAGCACTGCAATATTACCAAATGCATGAGAATTCCCACTGGCATTCATTACTTTCCTTAAAACCTGTTCCAAACTTTTCACCCCTTTCCATCTGTTTACATGCTTGCTCTCCATATGGCGTAGCAGATTCCATATTTACACATGTGCAACATACCTTCTTTTTTCTAACATTGACCACTTGGAAACATAAGCAGGTTCCCATTGCCCCCCTCCCACTTTTTGTCATTTCCCTCCACCGCAACTCTGCCTTCCAGCATCAATACCGACCTTATTAGGATCAGCATGCAGGAGTTAATTGATTTCAGTTCATAATTAATATTCTTTAGAATGCCTCCCTGGATTTTCAGATAGTCATTTGTCAAAACCATAAATTTCAGGTTGCCATACACGGTTCTTGTATTAAGAGAAGAACATCCATAATTGGCAAAGGCCTAGTGATTGGAGATCTAGAATTAGAAGCCAAAAGCTTTACTTCTTGTAGAATAATTTTTGTTAATATCCCCTCTCAAATATTCACATGCGGCCTATTAAAAGTTACCAAATAGTTTGAGGAGCGAGTCACTATCAGACGCTCCCCCTGCCTTGACCACACAAAATGATATATTCTGGCCCTCAAATTGGACTGGGTTTGTTTGAGGCATTCGAAGGAGACATGGCGAGGAGATTACAAGTGGCTCTCTGTAATCACAATGCTACCTGAAAATTTTAGGATCTCCAGCTTCTGTTCCAAATGCTCCTTACCATATGTGATTGACTTAGGAGACAACGTGCCTGTAGCATCATCTGAACTAATGACTCACGTAAACTTTTGTTTTGAAAATGTTTCCTCACATAATCCTTTATTGATGAGTCTAAGGATATTTCTGAGTATGTACCTGGAAGGATTGAGTAGGGAGGACATCATCTAACTGAGCAATTGCACTAGTGTTACTATGGAACCTTTGCATGCTCTTGTCCCCATTAGCTTCTTTAAGTGCAACAACTGCCCCTTTTGATACTGGCTCCTGCACTCCATTTTCTCAGAGCCACTTGCAGTTTACCAAGCCTTTTCCTTTGCATTGGCATCTTTTGATTGAGTTACCCCTACTAACAGGAGAAAGCTATTTCCTTAAGCCTCCTAACCCTATTCAGCTTTCAGCTCAGGTCAGTAAATGACAAAAAAGGACCAATGAACTTCACTTAACCTTTTAACTCGAGCCGGTTGATTTCAGAAATGTGCCTGCACCCTCAATGAAGGGGCAGTGTTTTGGGCAATTGGGAAAATCACTCTCACAAAGCTACACTTATGCACACTGAAGCACGTACCTTCTCCTGAACTGCTGATATTGACACTAGTGGTACTGCCACCACCAACCTTTGAGCCTTTTACCTTTTCCACTTGACCAAGGCAACCACAGCAAAGTTAAAATTAAAACAGATGTCCAGTCAGGTCACATTACTACAAGTAGTATCTTATATTTTTAGGTCACATGTCTATAATGTTTTCTATTGCCATGTTTTTCTTTGATGATATGAAAGGGGCTACTCCCATCTAGTTCTTTGCTCCCCTGCCCCCAACCCTTTTGATCAATAATATTTGGGGATTCATTCTATTTGTTACTGGGGAAGTATGGATGCAATGCCATCTTCTCCTTCTGTCATGTAGCTGGAGATTATACACAACAATCCAGTATCCATCATCTACATTAATCACTATGCAACTTACTTTTTACTGCTAATCTTAATGTGGTAGTACTTGATTTTCATTGTGCTAGTTTAGGCTGTTCATTTATATTCTAAATTGCTGGCATATGTTCTTTGATATGCCTTTCTGGAAGACTCTTTGCTTTTTACCTGAAAAGAAACTGCAAAAGTGGATACATCATATGCCTCAGGATCAGTATTTTAGATTTGGTTAAGTTAGGCAAATGTACTAGCAGCGGATGGCAACACCCTTGAGTTCCAGTATTGCTCACCATCCTTAGAATTTTTGAATAAATTTGATCAACAGGTACACCCATTTCCTATTCTAAGCTCTCATTTAACAACCTTAGATGTCTGTGAGTCATGGACAATAATAGCATGACTTCCACTGTCACTCAAAGTTTCGAGGTTTATTGATAGATCAGAAATTTAATTTTATCATTAAAAATGTGCAAAACTGGAAAATAAATATATCCTAAAACAATGATTAATTACAATTAAGAAGGAATATAAAACCATTGCATAGTCAGTTAAAAACTGGAGATTACATAAAAAAACAGCAAACCTTTCCCTTGATCCTCCATTTACCTCAATTATACTATTCATTTTTGCCAAGCAGACCATGCTGCACTTTGTCTGCCTGGGATTAGAGGAATCTCATAGTGCAGTGTAGGCAATAATTAGCAAAGTCTCATATCTAAACTGGAGAAATAGAGTATGTACACACACTGAATGAATGTAATCAAGGAATTCCTCTGCTTTGGGCACAGATTTGTGCAATGAAAAGCACCTGGTAAGTCACCTATGGCTAGACAATTTGTGGTGAGCAGCAACCTTCTCCCAATATCTTGATTTGACCATTTGGGCTGCATTGACTGGGATGGACAAGGGGTTTTCACAAAAACTAACTAGACCCAACTCCATTCTTGCTCATTTGAAATAATTTACATTTTTACATAATAACTTGATCTTGTTGGAAGGTTGTAGTGCGATGATATCAGCAAGACCCACTCTTTAATCTTGTAAATATCTGGTGGCACAAATTGTCGCCCAATATAACAGTGGTTTAAAAGCCACCAAATCGGTAACAGCATCAATGTCAAGATCCAACGATAATGGTACCAAGAGGGTTCTTCTTCCTAGCCCCATGAGGGCTCTGATTAAATTAAATTATTTTCTTTATACCCAGATTGCCAATGTTGCAGTTGCCCCATAATTCATACCCATATACTGCCACCCCTCATGCCTGAAGCTTAAACACTTTAATATCCCAGGTTTGTGTACACCATTCAAATCATCTGTGTCATCAAGTAGATTTGTACCTTACAGATGAGCATTGAGTGGTGCGGCCTATATCCCATCTCATAGAGCATCAAAAAGAGTGAGGGGCACATAAACAAATAGCATTTTCAGAAACAATTGAAAGCACCAAGTGCATTGGTCATTTTGATAGAACAGCCAATAACAGAAGCTGATATTATAGTTAAGCATTCTAATAGACCATCTCTAGACAGAAGACAGTATGGGACATTTAGTCATACAGTTTTAAGATCAGATGGGAAACTGACAAGTGTGACATTGAAAGAGACCTGGTCTTGCCAGAAGAGAGATGTCTGAACTAGGACCCTACAAGAGTATTTAGTCTCCATGCACTTACTTTGGCTTCAGACACATCCAAGCCTCAACGTACAGTGTCATTTTGAAACATAGTTAATGTTCATAGATGGTAGAGGTACCCTATCAGGAACTGCAACCGGCCCTGAGATTCCCAGTTGTCCTGGGTTTTAGCAGAATATAAAAATGTTCTGCCTTTAAATGTCAACTCACAATCACTTGTATACAAAATAACCCATGTGCAAGAAGGCCAATATCAAACTCTACACGGAACAGATCCGTCATCAAATAGACACAAAAATATAAGATCATACAAATTGCAAAAATGACCTATACAAATGTTAACAACATAACAGTGAAGACAGACCAGACCTTTCCTTAAATCTACCATACCTAGTTTCCAACTTTACTGTTGATTTCACAGCATAAATAAATCAATCAGGGTTGATAGAGGTAGGCTAATCACTTAATAGGGTATCCAGGCACTTGAAGGTCTTGGAGGCTTATTCGAAAAAGCCAGTCTTGAGGGCCATTTAAATTCCAGAAGTGAGGTGATGGTTTGAAGTATGTGGGGAGGCTGTTCCAGGTCTTTGCTGTGATGTATGAGAAGGAACATCCTTCACGTTCTCTTCGGTAGATGAGGGGAGTATGGGCAAGTGAAAGGGAGGCGAAGCATAGTCTTGTCAATGGTTGGTGGAAGTTCAGGCAGTGGTTAATGCAGGTGGGTCCTTGGTTGTGTAGATCCTTGCATGGATCAACAGCTTGAATTGGCATCTATTCTGCACAGGGAGCCAGAGGAGTATCCTGAGGTGGTGTGTGATGTGAGTTTACTGGGGAAGGTGAGGATGAATCTGGCTGCAGTGTTCTGTATGGACTGAAGTCTCTGTAGAAGGTGTGTGGCGATTCCTATGTAGAGGCCATTGTCGTAGTTTAGTCAGCTGGTGATGCACTTGTGACATGGTGCATCTTGTGTTTAGGGGTAGCCACTTGAAGATCTTATGTAGCATGCACAGAGTGAGGAAGCAGGTGGAGGAGACACTGTTGGTCTGTTATTTCATGGTGAGATTTTTGTCAATGAGGTTTCTGGCATTGTTGGAGGGAGTGGGTATGGATCCTAGGTCTCCTGGCCACCAGGAGCCATTTCATGTGTTGCTGTTGTTGCTAAAGATCAGTACTTCTGTCCTGTCTGTGTTCAGCTGCAGGGAGTTGTTGTTCATCCAGTCTGCGATGATTATCATGTATCTGTGGAAGTTGGATCTGGTGGTGGGGTCTTTCTTGAGTAATAGGATGAGTTGGGTGTCTTTCGTCTGTGTAGGAAATTATGTTGAGACCGTGGGATCTGACGATGTTGGCCAGCAGGGCCAGATATGGACTGAGGAGTGTGGGACTGAGGGATGAACCCTGGGGGACATCACAGGTGATCTCTTTACTTCAGAGGTGAAAGGTGTGGGGTGGATCCTCTGGGTTCTGGTGAGGAAGGAGGTGTTCCATCTGAACGCGTCCCCTTGGATGCTGATGTGGTAGTCTTTCAATCAGTGTGTGGTGGGACACTGTGTCTAAGGCTGCGGGGAGGTCAAAGAGGATAAAAGCTGGCGTTTCTCCTAGGCCGAGGAGGGTTCACATGTCATTGATGGGTGCGATCAGGGCGGCTTCGGAGCTATGATTGCTGCAAAAGCTAGATTGGGAGGTGTTCAATAGCTGGTTCTGCTCCAGGTGTGTCATGAGTTGATTGTTGTTGATCTTTTCCAGAGACTTGGCGGTAGTTTTTGAGTATTCTGGGATTGGTAAAGGGTTTTTTGAGTAGTGGTCTTACTCCGGCGTGTTTCCAAGCTTTGGCAAATGCTGTAGTGTTTCTAAGGGTATTGAGTAGGGGGTGAGTCTTTGGCCGATCCTTTGATTTCCAAGGTTGAAGATGTGGTGCAGGCATGGGACTGTGGGAGCTCCAGAGTGGATGGATTTCATGGTGGAGATAGTTTCCTGGGTGGAGATTTTTTACAGGTGGTCAGTGTGTGCATCATGTCGGTTATGGTGGTAGCATATCTGTAAATGAAGTCCATAGGTGAGGGTTGGGGTTAAAAACTTTTGTATATGGTTGCGATCTTGTCGTAGAAGGATTGGGCGAGGTTGTCATACAGCTCCTGCGAGGGTGTGATTTTGTTTTCGCTGGCAGCAGAATCGGAAAATTCCTTAATGATGTTGAAAGGTTCATTGGTGTTGCCGCTGATTTTGATGCGTGTGACAAGGGCTGTTTTCTTTATTGCTCTCAGCAGGCAGTGGTAGAGGTTGAGGGAGATCTTGAATGCTGTCCTTTCAGGGGGTCTTTGCTGGAGCGCCATCTCCTCTCCAACTGTTTGCTGTCTCATTTAGCTGCTATGAGTTTTTGGGTGAAGTGGCATTTTTGGTGGATTTTCTCTAGATGTTGCTCTTGATAGGGACGATGCTTTCTGCCCAATTGGTGATCCAGGCATTGAAGTTTTTCACTCCCTGTTCGCGGTTGGTAAACGTTGCAGGGTTGGAGGTGTTGAGGGTGTTCACGCAGGTGGTATCTGAGATTTTGTTTCACCTCCAGTGGGGGGGCATTGGTTATCTTGGGGGTGGTGTTGCAAGGGCTGGAGATGCTGAAGTGGATGATCGAGTGATCAGTCAATGTGAGTTCTGTGACATGGCTGTATTTGACAGGGTTGCTGGAAGTGAAAAGTGGGTCCAGCATGTGTCTTGCGGAGTGTAAGGTCATGGACAATCTGGGTCAATCCGAGGCTGCTCATACTGTAGAGGAGGTGTGCGGTGTTTTCATCGTTGGGGTCATCGATGTTGAAATTGAGGTCACCGAATGCTTGTCCTGGGTATACATTTCTGCCCCGGTGTTTCCTAATATTCAGGTTGAAGTATTGCTTTGACATTGTCAGCTCTCTCATGTGTTAGCTGCATATAATGTGATGGTTACATTTCTAGGCACCCCCTTTGAACCCCAGAATAACCATTTGTTTCACAGTACTGTTGCAATGTATATAAAAATACACGTCTGTCCAACTTCCTACCCACTCTCAGATTATACTTTGGAGGTAAGAGGATTGAAACAAATGAGCTACATGTTTCTTCATGTGCTTTTAGTCCTACCAGTTTAAGAGTTGAGTATAAATTGCTCTCAAGTGATAACGCACATAGAGGGTTCTAGGAGTGTTCATGTGTGTTAGTCCCTGTTCGCAGAGCCTATCAGTTAATCAGTCTCTAAAACTTAGAGTACACACAGCAGAATTACTATTTGCACTGGAGAGTGTGTATGCCCAACCTTAACACTGGGCTATTGCCTGCTACAATAACTACTGTATCTCCAGATGTGTTATGTTTCATTGTACTATAGTCCTACAATGTCTGCTACAAGCCCAGTCAGTGTGTTATACATAATCTCAGACCTCATGATGTTCAGTTCCTCTCAGACTTACCTGAACCACATCCCTCACTCTGGCTTTTGTAATATCTGTGGCCACAAGTTTGGTTTTGTCTTCACTAGATAAAAGATCACAGATAGCTTCTCTAATCATTACACTGTGGGGATAAAAATATATTTAAACCAGAAATATCAGGAAAGGGGAACATCATGATCCCATCTCTGTTTAAGGACAATGACACATTATTCACATAGTAAAGACTAGAGCAGTGGTTCCTGAAATATACATATGCTAAGTATTCAAGACAGACTAAAGCAGTGGCAAATACCTCATGGGTAGCTATATGTTTGGCTCCAGTGGTTCATATAAGCTGAATACATGAAAATCAAGAGGTATAAGGAGAATGTAGAAAAATAGTTCAGTGTTTCACGAGAGGAAGTGGAGAGGGGTGCATATTAGATACACACTTGTGCAGCTATAAAAGAGAGGTGAAATGGACTGGGGAGAGAGTTCAGAAAGAGTCATGTATAGAAAGGAAGGTTAATAAAAGAGGAGAGGCAGTTGAGCTAGAGGAAAGAGCTATATAAAGGGATGAGATGGAATGATGCAGAAAGGAACCAAATTGGGAATCCTGGAATGGACAGTGCCTGCCAAGGAAGATAGACAATGGAGGAAAAGGAGCTCTGGTGATAGAGAGGCATGAGCTAAGATTCAGAGTTTGGGCCAACAATAGAACATGAAAATGTGGCAATAGTAAGGCACAGAAGTTGTAGGGAGTAGGGAATGTCATGGCTGCGATGGGAGGTCCGACAACCTCCCCTTGGTTCTCAAAAATAGCCCTCTCTTGGCTGAAGATTTGCCCAGTGCCTTCTTTCCTTTCTGTCACTTCTGTGCAGCTGCTATTGGTTTCCTTCCACTGCTACTAATTCGAAGGAGAGCAAAGATAAAAGACGGAAAAATAGGAAAAGTATGACAGACCCAAGGGGAGAGCAGACACATAAGCATGATAACACAACTTTGGCAGTATGAGAAGCCCTGAGGACCAGGGAGCTAAGAGAGGGGGAAGGACAAGCGGCCCACCAGAGGGAAGAGCTTAGCATTGGAGCTAGGCTAGATGGCAACACAAGAGGTACGAAGAACCAACACTTTTATGTCAGGGGATCTAAAGGGCTGTATGGCAGTCTTGGGGACCAAAGACTTAAGTACAGGACATATGGGGCAAGAATAAGAGGTCCCTAAACTTCCTGTCCTCAAGTCTCCTACCTAAAGGGGTTGAAGGTACACTGTAGAGAGATGCTGTGCTATGCCCCATTGCATGCAGCTTACTCAGAACTCTCTTTTTCTCTAGCTCTTGTTGGTTGCTTTGCATACAGCCACACTCCCATAGTCAAAAGCAAGGCAGTGTCAGTCCCTCTGCCAACTCCTGTGCAAGTTTCTCAAATGAGATTTAATGTTTTTAATGGAGGTGGGATCAGGTGTCCTCCATGTGATCCCAGTTGGGACATCAGTCTAAAGGGCTTCTCTCCCATAGCAGGCCTTATAATCCTCCCCCCTGAAACATCAGTGTTTTAGGATAGCAACCTTAAAGTGCAGTGCGATGTAGTGAGTTAGTACAGAGTGGTGTATTATTGTCTGTGTGAGTTTCATTCCTCAAGGATACAGTAAAATATGCTGTTCCACTGTCCCCAGAAGGCAATGAGAGCTGTGGGTTAGTGCCATGAGAATACAGTGTGAGGTTGTATGTTAATACCTGTAGGACACAGGGTGCACAAACCAGTAACTGCAGCCCGACGCACAACACAATTGCGAAAAACATCAGACTTCTGCATTAATGACATTCAGAGTTCAGAGTTACTGACATAGTACAAACGATATCAGTAATAAAGTTTATAAGTCAAGACGAATACCAACCAAAAGCCAAAAATAACCTGTTTCCAATACTATTTGCATGTAAGCCCCATTTGTTGCACAGTTTGTCATGCAGGCAGACAGAGCCTAATCAGTCCTCAGCTAATGGTTCATTCTCCCAAAGTTTAAAAAATGTAAAGTATTAGATGCTTAAGGTGTGCTAAAAAGAGGTTATTCTCCTGCCCCTTTACTTATGACTTCTTCAGGCATTAATCCTTGTCAAGACATGATATGGACACAGTAAGCAATGGTGCAGCATTATAGGCTGGTATTCACACACAAGTTGATTTCATAGTGAGTCAGCATCTGCTAATCTTTCTCAAAGCACCATCAGAGGGATTATCAACTGATTAACTGTGGAAAATGGTAAATATTCCCTATCAAAGTTTCTATACAAAAGTTCCTCTCAGTTACTGGGACAGATATGAACCCTATATTGTTAATATCAGGCTTTACTCTTAAAAATGACTTTTGAGAAGTCATCCTTCTTTCAAATAAAGCTGCCTCACATGGACTTGTTTTAGCAGTGGGTGTAGCGGGCTCATAAGCTGATGGTCATAATAGCAGCCTACAACAATGTTGAATTGACAATATCGACTACTGTTGTATCAATAAGGTAAGTAGACAATTAGCTAGGAATGGTAAATCTGTACTTTACTAAATATGCCTACTTTGACAATATAGCAGTAGTTGATATTGTGGAGTAGATATTGTTTCAGATCGGTATTAATGGCCATAATATTGTGACATATAGCTGTTTGACCATGGAGCAGAACTGAACAAGAGTGTGAAGCCCAGATGCATGGATATTCCTGGCCTACCAACCAGAGAGTATCCCTGAATGATAGTACCTTCAATATACCAACTCGGGAGGATTTAAATCTTCTTTCTTTTCTGAGTGTTTAGGTTCTGTGCTTTACTGATCTCCTTTGTATTTTAAAGTTATTTGTTTAGTGTATTCTACACCTGATCCTTCTCACTGAAGTTTCTTATGCTTTCCTTTCAGGTAAACCCTAGCCCTGATCTGCGTGACAAATGAATCATTCCATGCAGATGCGGATTTTGGATTGATGGATCTTCTGTTTCTCCCTATCTCGACACACAGGACTAGTTTTATTTTCTAACGAAGAGAAAGCAGATTAATATGTAGAAAACTCTCCAGATTTTTGTGTCCTTTTTGTCACTTTTGAATAAAGTAGTGAAGCATCACTGTTCTTGCCTCTTGCTTATTATAATCCTAGAAATGTTTCAAAGATATTCAGCAATTGGCTAGATTATGATTGTTTGTTCTTTTTTAACTTTATTGTACAGATAATGATATATCATGGTTGAAATCAATTCATCCAGTTTGAACATAGTGGAGGGGCCCAGAAGTGGTACACGGAAATCTTATACATTTCAATGTGCCACTTCTATGATACTTTGATGTGGGGGGAAGTCCACCCTGCATACATAATGCCTGGTACAGGTATAATGTAGTGCAGGGGTTTACGAAGTGACGTATCTGCCTAGATGCGTCACTTTGTTAATATGGTTCAACGTGGTGCATTATTTACGCCACCGCAGCATCACAAAAAGTGACACAACAGCAGCGTAAATATGACACAAGGGCTCATAAAAAAGGCCTTTAATCTCCTTTCCCTCACTAGTTTAACAGAAATGTTCTCTTTTTTAAACACTGACAACCTAAATGGATATGAGTGGAAAATAGAGGCTCAAGTAAAACAATTTGTTCTGGATCTCCAACGTCACCTAGATCATGTACATCCGATTGCATATACCATTGGTGTAGCTAATCCATTTCACCTACAGGCAATGTTCTGGTCTGCCTTCTTTATTTTTTAGTGAGCACCTGCACTTTGAAATTTAATAATAATAGGAATAACATCCACTGAATAGTTCTTAAAACACATATTTTCTCCTGCATTGGACCTATAAAAAGGATTTTTTATAAATAAGTATTGATTCTACTAAATTGTGAAAATGAAACTTATAGCTTTTATTTAACGCATTTACATTTATATCACTCAGGCAGCAGACGCCCTTGAAAGCACATCCGCATTTCTAATGCATTCTTTTAACCATCTCTTATACACAATGTCCAAATGAAACACATATCTGTTTGTGAGAAGACTGCTGGTTCTAGGTTTATATATGGGTATAAAGAATGTTGAGAGTTCTGATTTATTGTTGTGCCACTGTGAGTTAGCAAAACTGGGAGAGCAAGCATAACAGTCTCTGTTTTTTCAGGTATTGATCTTTTTTTATGTTTGAAAGCTTTATTAAAGAATTGATAACAAAAGTGAGATATCAGCATACACTGCAACAATACAGAATCCAGTGAAAAAGAAAAAACTTAACACTGCTAATATCAATGATAGAAACCCAAAAAGCATTTTTAAGAGAATTTTAACATTAAGGGAGACAAGAGAGGGGATAAGATAAGGGAGGAAAAGAGGGGGGAGGGGAGGGGAAGAGATAAAGATACTAATACAGACCATAAGTTATCAAATAATTACGGCATATATTCAAACTATATAAATCAGCCATGCAAAATTACCATCATAAACAAGCAGTAGTGTGAAATAAACCTATATGAGATAACAAAAGGAGAGGGTTCAAGTCATTCAAGGGGGTTTAAAATGTTCTGCATTGAGACGTATAGGTTTCTTCAGGGCCAAGCAATCCAGATACGTGGTGAGGGGCAACCAGAAAAGATCGACATTACGAACAGGCTTACAAGTGGAGGCAAAGGAAACGTCCAGTCTGTGAAAATGACATAAGGAATTCCACCAGCCGTGTAAGGAAATAGTAGTTAGAGATTTCCAGTTGGAAGAAATGTGTTGGAAGGCAAGAGCAAGCGTCAGGTCAAAGAGACCGTGTAGGTGAACGGATAGGTTCAAAGAGTCAGAAAGACTACCCAAAAAGAGAAAGGAATTTGTGAAAGAGGAAGGGAGAGGGAAGATACGAGAGAGGCATGACCACACTTTCCCCCAGAAGGTAGAGACAACTGGGCACAGAAAAAACATATGAAAAAGGTCAGCATCAGAAGAACCGCAAGTCCAGCATTTAGAGTCAGAGGAGGGGGAAAAACGAGATAAAGAAAGAGGGGAGAGATAAAGTCTGTGATACAGATAAAATAAGGATTGAGTAAGAGAAGCAGAGCGAGAAATTTTTTAAGATCTGGACCACAGCTTATCCCAAAGAGCAATCGGCCAAGTACAACAAAAATCTGTTTCCCAAGAGATCTCCACTTTAGTTTTGACACGATTCGGGTTAGGAGATACAAAAGATTTATAGATGAGAGATGCTTTAGGGAGTGTAGCAAGAATATTGAGAAGAGGAGGAGGAGGTGGCGATGATGGGTTAGAAGGGAGAGAATAATAGCGATCAAAGATAATTGCCATGAGAGTTGTGAATTTCAGTAAAAAGGAACGAGGGCATCGAAATAAAAGTTGAAATTGGGGAAAAGAGCAAGGGGATGTACCATCAAAAAGTTGGTTGACCCACATTACGCCCTTCACCCTCCAAGATCTCAAAAAAATGGGTCTATTCTTTAGAAGAATAAGTGAATTATACCAGATAGGGGAATTTAAAAAGGACGTACGTGTAACCATAGAGGGAAGAACCAAAGGACTTAAAAGAGAAAAAGTGTGTTTGAATAGGGGACAAAGAGAATAGGGATTCCTGGTAGAGAATTGTACCACCTCGGCAAAGGAGAAGGGTAATAATAAAGAGTGTTCAATGAGAAGCCAAAGAGGCGTGAAAGGAGAAAGAGTTGATGAGATCCATCTCGAGGCCTGTCGTAAAGAAAAGGATCTATGATAAAGACGGAAATCAGGGAAGTTAACCCCACCAGTAGATTTGGGTTTACGGAGGGAGGCAAGAGAAATTCTGGATTTCTTATCTTTCCAGAGAAATCGAGAAAGAAGAGAATCGATTTTTTAAAAATAAAATGTAGGGATATGAACCGGCAACATAGAGAGGGTATAAATTAAAATAGGAGCAATCATCATTTTAATTGAATCCAATCGACCCCACCAGGAAAGAAAGAGGGGATTCCAGGCTGAGAGCGACTGATCAATCCTAGAAAAACAGTCTCTGTTTTTAACAAGCTCATTATTTACTACATCATTACTAATCTGCTCTGCACAGAGATGAGGTGTTGTGGGTTGCAGATTTGAGGCTATCGCTTCCAAATAAGGAGAGGTTGTGTTTAGAAATGCAATCATAAAGATTTCGGCAAGCATACATTTGTTCTTGAGAAGGTTGTGCTTATAGAGAGCTAAGACATGCAGAGGATGAAAGGGAATGAAAGTGCCATTTGAAAAAAAACAGGGGCGGTAAGAATCAGAAGTTAGGTCAGTTTTCATTCCAGATGTAGAAATATAGAGGCTGCTTTTCCGGTGAGCATGTAATTTAAGGAGACAAGTCTGTGGTAAGAAACAGCATAGTTTGAATATAAAGATAGTGAACTCTTAGATACGTTTGATAGGCACTAGAAACAGCAAACATTTTGTCTGCTTCAGCAAAGTCAGCTGGTCAGTGCAGGAGTTGGAAATATAAAGTAATGACTGGATGTGAATACTGGGAAACATCAAGACGCAGACTTATAAAGCACTTGCATTGCTTTTGCATCACACAAGTCAAAGCAAAGCAATTTAAGTTCATCAATTACATTTAGAATGCCATGCAACTTGACAGTTGCTTGGCCTTACATAGTCTTTCAGCAGCAAATTAACACAAAGCAGCCTCTTGCACCACCTTGCTTTACCCTGCGCTGGAGAGGCATTACATGGGTGGAGCATTGGTAGAACATGGGACTATCTTAGTGAAGTTGATGCAGGTGACGTCTTCAATCTCTTTTCTACCTGTTGCTTTCAGGGAGTTCACTCCTGAATCCTTTGATGCAAGTCAAACTTCTATTTTGTGAAGCCTAGGGTGTGCAGCAGGTGCAGTCTTTCAGAACGCAGTCCTCTCTTGGTGAAGACCAGGGGTTCAGTAGAGCAGTCCTTCTCTGTACCCCTTCCCGTTCCTTTAAAGATAGACTGTTTCAAAGGGGCTAACCCTTTATGCATAGGTCCATTGATAACAAACACATTGTCAGTGAAATTGCTCTCCCTCCCTCCAGATCCACCATTAAGTGAGGCCTTCCCCCAACCGAAAATTTCACCTGCGCCTCATCCCTGGTGGTCCAGTGGACCTCTGTCTCCATTCTCTTGCTCCGCTTTTTCTCTCCTTTTCACTCGTTTTTTCCCTCACTTCTATCTCCCCCCTTCACTCTCCTTCTGGGTCTTTCCTCCATTTTCTGTCATTTTCCCCTCATTTCAAGCTCTCCCCTTCACTCTCCTTTTGTGTCTTTCCTCCGTTTTCACTCATTTTTTACCCTCATCTCAATTTCCTCGGTTCACTCTCCTGTGTCCTCTGTGTCTTTCCTCCACTCTTTCTTGCACTTTTTCTGTTGTTTTCCCCTTATATCAAGCTCCACCCTTCACTCTCCTTCGGAGTCTTTCCTCTGTTTTTCACTCGTTTTCTACACTCATCTCAATCTCCCCCTTTCACGCTCCTGTGTCATCTGTGTCTTTCGTCCACTCTTTTTTGCACTTTTGCTGCCTTATTTGTACTTTTCTCTCTCTTTTTGCCTTTTTCCGTTTGCCGTTTTCAGCCTGTTTTTCCCTGCCGCTGCCGCTGCTGCCCCTGTGGCCCCTCCCCCCCAGCACGGCCAGTGCGACCAGCCCAATACAGCGCACCTCCCCGCCTCCCAGCTGTCCAGCCCTCCCCGACCCCTACTTAATGGAGGGCGCTGTGCGGCCGTACAGCGGCCGCGCCGCCGGGGCGCCAAAGGCAAGCTCGACTGCGCCCGTCCGCGACCCGACTGTGAACAGTGCCAGGAACCCTGTACCTCTGCACCGCCAACGCTATGACCCAGCGGCACTTCACGCTCTCAAACCAGGCCGCAACAACAACTGCAAGCTAGCATCACCAGCCGACACCCACGGACTCTTCAGCTGTCACCGCTGCTGGCACACATGACCCAGCGCAATCCGCCCGCTAGAACACAACCGAACCGAAGACCCTGCAATGCATCCTCCTCAACGTCCTATCCCTCCACAAACACACCACTGAAATCTGGGACCTCCTCGACAGCACTACCCCGGATGTAGCATTCTTTACCGAAACCTGGACCAACACCACCTCGGGACTAGACATTGCCATTGCCATTCCCCAAGGATACAAGATCTCCATGAAGGACCGCCCCACCCGCCCGGGAGGAGGAATCACCATCGTCCACAAATCCACCCTCTGCCTGAGCACACTCCCCGACAAGCCCACAGACCTGATGGAACACCTTCACTTTAAGATAGTTGCCAGCCATACCTCCACCCTCTGAGGAACCCTCATCTACCAACCCCATGGACCCCGCAGACTTTTTGCCAACTCCATCACAGACATCATCTCGCCGCATGCCATCGCATCCACCAACTACTCCCTACTGGCAGACCTTAACTTACACCTCGACAACCAACTAGACCCCAGCATCACATCCCTCCTGGACAACTCCACAACATTGATCTTCGCCAGATCGTGACTGAACCCACGCACTCAGCAAGACACACCCTAGACCCCTCTTCATAACAGGATACTCCATCACCTGCAGGCACACCAACAAATTCCCATGGACTCACCATCGATGCATCCACTTCACCTTCAGAACACCCACCACCCACAGTCACCTGCACCTGCTCCCACGAAGAAACTGGACCAGAATCACTGACGACCAGCTAACCTCATCACTCAGCAACACCACCCCAACCATTGCAGAAAACGACAACGCCAACACCGCAGCCCGAACTATGCACAGATGGATCTCCGACAGCGCCAACACCATAGCCACCGGACTTCGAGAGATGCACTTGCTGCTGCCTCGAAAAGGCCTGGAGGAACACCAAATCCACAGAAGCCCACAACAACTTCAGAGCTGCCACCAATGCCCACCACCAACTCATCAGAAAAACAAGGAAAAACCGATTAATAACAGAATCTCCACTCATGCACAGAACAGCAAAGAACTCTTCAACATCATCAAGGAGTTCGCCCAACCCACCAGCGAGTCCACTAGTATCCCTCCCTCACAAGACCTCTGTGACAAACTCAGCACCTTTTTCCACCACAAAATCAAGAGCATCTACAACAACTTTGACGAAAACAACCAACAAACTGAACCCTCACCAACCACCCCGACACCCTGAAGCCAGCGATCGACAACTGGACAGCCCTCACCACCAAAGACATACTGCAGACGATGAGTTCAATCCACTCCAGGGCCCCCACGGACCCCTGCCCCCACCACATTTTCAACAGAGCCGCCGCCACCTTCGCACCCATGCTCTGCCACACCATCAACCGCTCCCTGGCAACCGCCTCATTCCCTGATGACTGGAAACACGCTGAGATCAACCCCCTCCTGAAGAAACCCTTGGCGGACCCCACCGACCTCAAAAACTACAGACCCATCTCCCTGCTCCCATTCCCAGTGAAAGTCATCGAGAAAGTCATCAACAGCCAACTCGCCACATTCATCGAAGAGCACAACATCCTCGACTCCTCCCAATCCGGCTTCAGAAAAAAACACAGCACGGAAACCGCACTCCTCGCCGCAACAGCGGCATTCAACACAGTCTCTCACCGCACCCTAATACGCAGACTCCACGACGCAGGGATCCAAGCCAAGGCCCTTGACTGGATCCGCTCCTTTCTCTATGGCAGAATGCAGCGGGTCAGACTCCCCCCTTCCCTCTCAGACCCCACACCCACCACCTGCGGACTTCCCCAGGAGTCCTCCCTCAGCCCTACGCTCTTTAATGTCTTCATGGCTCTGCTCGCCCCCATCGTCAGAACCTACAGACTCAACATTGTGTCATACGCAGACGACAACCAACTCATCCTCTCCCTATCCAACGAACCCAACATCGCCAGACACAACTTTCGAGAAGGCATGGAAGTTGTCGCCAAATGGATGAAAAACAGCTGCCTACAACTAAACACCAACACAACGGAAGTACTCATCATGGGCCCAAACCCAGATGCCTGGAATGACACCTGGTGGCTCTCCGCCCTCGGAAGCCCACCCACCCCCACGGACCACGCACGCAACCTGGGAATCATCCTGGACTCAGAGGTCAAAATGGACCGCCATATCAACACCATCTCGTCCTCCTGCTTCCACACCCTCCGCCTCCTAAGCAAGACCTTCAAATTTATCCCCCTCGAAAACAGAAAGACTGTCACTCACGCCCTGGTCACCAGCAGGCTCAACTACGGCAACATACTCTATGCCGGAATAAACAAAAACCTCACCCGCAATCTACAGAACATCCAACTCGCCGCCGCTAGACTGGTCCTCAGCCTGCCAAGACACTTCCACATCTCCCAGCAACTGCGCACACTCCACTGGCTCCCCATCGAAGCTAGAGTCACCTTCAAGATGCTAACCCACGCTCACAAGGCCCTCCACGACTCCAGACCAGCATACCTGAATAGCCCCCCAAAGGACCCTACGATCAGCCCAGCTCTCCTATGCCGTGGTCCCCCGCACCAGAAAGACCAGATCAGGAGGCCGCTCCTTCTCCTGCGCGGCCAGAGCCTGGAACGACCTTCCACTCCACCTCAGACAGTTAACATCGCTCCCCATCTTTGCAAGAAACCTCAAAACCTTGCTCTTCGACAGACTCCCTCCTTAATGGACTGGAACCTGCGACGCCCAAACACACCCCAGCGCCATGAGACCCTTACGGGTGAGTAGTCACGCTTAAGAAACACCTGATTTGATTTGATTTGACATGTTCAAACTTTCTTAGCTCTTTTGTTTTACCTTGATAGAAGGTGAATATTCTCCTAATGTCTATCATGGGGATCTCTCAGCTGAAGATGCAGGGTTCTAAAAAATGTTGGTTATGACATTGACTTGTTACCATGGAAAGAATTAGGAACCTCAGATGTGTCCACATTACTGCTGTATTTGATAGTGCATAAGGTTTAAGCACGTGTAAGACCTAGGGTCTTGTCTAGAGTTTGGCAGATATGGACACATCATCAAAAAACATATGTGCAACCATCTGCCACCAGGGAGGTCTATCCGCCCGCTTAAAATTCTGGCAGGTTAATGGATGAATTCCTCCCTCCAGCTGCCACCTTCACCATATTTTACATAGTCTGTTTCTGAGGATATACCAATAAATTGGTGGACAGACCAAAGAAAAACAATGCTTTGCCTGCTGTATTTAGATTATAAATTCCTTTGATGTAAGCATAGTGGTCAGCCTCTACACCTGTGTTGGAGGAAAAAATTATAGTTAACCGAACCCTACCCACAGCCCTTATCTACTCCAACACTATATCCTCGCTAATACAAGTCTTGGGACTCTATGTGGCAGTGGTGAATGAACAACAACTGAATTCACAATGAAATAGAATCTAAGTACCACTTTTTTTAGTGCACTGTGTTAATTAACCTATGGCACAAAATGTAACTTTCTGTACACTGAAGCATATCTAAGAATAATATCTGCTATCTACCAGTCTGAGCATATGCCTCATGTTACCTACATATATAAAACACTTCATTAACACAATTGTAATACCCATCAGCCTCAGATCTATAAGGTAATGCATTGATATGTTTTTTGAAATTTCAGAACAAAGACAGGAAATGGGTTTTTCAGATCCTATGGTTCTAATTGCTTAGTAAATATGCCAACCTAAGACAGAACACATAATGGCCTGCAACCACCCCACAGATCACTGAGCATTACCTGAGTGAGGTGCATCCTTGGTAATGATCATTCCAGTGAGATTTCATAGGGGTAGTTAGTGGAACCCAAACCCCCTTTCATCATGGATACGCACACTCAAGAACACTAAACAATCAGGAATATATTTTCAAGATTGACTAAAATTTAAATCTTATCCTAGAACACACAATATGAATAGTATCTATAAAAATAAACACAATAGTGGCAATGATACTTATCAGGAAGCAGAATAATAAAACATGGTATAAGATTATGATGGAATAACAAAGCGTACTCGAGTTAACATCTACAACCCCCATCTTTTTCCTGTTTTGCTAAGCTAAATATACCATTTGAAGAGACCGCCTTTGAATTTTATGGCAGGTTCCCCCCCAAATCCCTCTTTGGGCCAAAACAAGTGTTTAGCAATGAAGAAACTGCTACTGTTGTCACATATGTCTGAAAGCTGTCAGATAAATTGAGTGAAGGTTGGATGTACATTCCTTCTAGCCTTCTGGAAAGGAAGGTGATTACATCCCTTGTATGAAGTTGCTCTCTATCTCAATATGTTGTGATCTAGTCTATATAGTGTGTCTGATCATTGTAGAATATTTCCAATATAACCAATTAGTAGCAAAGCCCTTGCAGAATTTCACTTACGTGCATGTAGTTACTTACAATAAGTTAGAAATCAAGATTTAGATTTCTATGAAGCATTGTTCATTATTTAAAACAATAACTATAAAGAAATTTCAGACTAGCCTGAAAAAATAAAAATATAGGGGGGCGCTAGAGGGCGCACACGCAAGATGGACACACTGTGTGAGGCTCCAGCGGCCCGGGAAACAAAATCCATTCAAAATTCTTCCTGAGCTCCAGATTATGGATGGTCGTAATGAGCCCTGCTTTCTTCAGACTGCAGGAAACAATAATGAGCTAAATTAATGCTCCCCGTGTTGCCCAGATCAAAAGAAACAGCACGCATGGTACTCGCCACAGAAGCAGCACACTGAGGACGATAGTGACGCTACTGCCTGAGGCCAGCCCTGCTATACTGGTTCTTGTGTCCATTGTCCTGATTGAGAGGCCGAAGACGGTAGCCATGCCCGTTTATGATCCATAAACATCTCTATCCTACTTTTCTATCTCCCACACCTGGCTCTGCTCCTCTCCTTCTGGGCTTTTACGATGGGGAGGATATGATTTTTATGATGGGGAGGATCGGGCAAAGAATGGGAAACTGACAAAGGGATTTGATCGAATACTGAAAACTTACGACTAATTATTGTTTAGTGTATATTTATTGTCTGTTTGGGATACCGGGTTGGGCATGAAAAGTATTCATGTAATGTTGCCTGAAGGCATATTTTATGTATTTAAGGTACAACCCACTTCTTGCAAATCGAACAGTCTAGTAGATTCTGCCTTTGTGTGGTTCCTATGACTTCTGTGTCCCTGCAGTAAACTAAATCTTGGTCTCTGACGCCACCATCGAGAAGCCCGCGTCTCTGTTTATTTGTGCACCAAGGCAGGAAGGAACTCAGGGGTCTTTGGGTGTTGTTTCCCTGACACCTCTGGACTCTAAAAAGTCCAGAACCTCACCCGCTTGGAATAACAACGCGTTCGTTACAACGACCGCGTTGCGATTCTGCATACCATTACTCCGCAAGTCAGTACAACGACTTGCGGAGGGGGGGCGCTGGATGTTGGAATAGTATGATTTACTATTCCAACTCCAGTGTCTGCGGACACTAAGGAAGGTGTTGGATTTTAAATCCAACACCTCCCCCCCTCCGCAAGTTGTTCTTCCGACTTACGGAGAAATGGCATGTTGAATCACAACGCGGTCGTTGTAACGACCGCGATGTGATTCCAAGCGGGGAAAAAGTTTTGGGGTAAGCGTTGTTTACCCTCAGATACACATATAGGCACTTCATATTATGAAACTCTGTTTGAAAGCGTTACCTGCACGATACAACGTGAAAGCTCGCCACGAATAACACAGTTACAAAATACAACAATCCTCTATAAGTATCTACTATATACCAACTGTTTGAAATGGGGGCATCCAGTTGGCAAAGGCTAGCGCCGGTGTCAAATCGTGACCCTTCTTCCTAAGTCAGAGTAAGGGGGATACACCCTTTGATAACCCCTGCTCAACCCTTTGGTAACGTAGCACGAGCAGACAGGCCTATCTCAGAGGCAGTGTGTGAAGCATTTATGACCATACACAATAACGCTGGAAAGACGCTACAAAACGGACACCACAAGCAAGTATAGAAAAATAGTTATCTTTATATAGGTTAAGCATGAAACGGAGAAATGCTCAAAGAACCACAATGCACATAATTACAGATTCATTCAGGGTGATGGAAGCACTCGTGCGTGCGGGTGGAACGGGCTTAGTTCGATATCAGGGCCTAGGTGGCCCGGTTATGCACAATGTACCTGGGATATAAAGGGGGGCACAGCTTCACAGGGAAGGTGCGGGATGACAGGCGGACTCTCAGTGGCCACAGCTCCTTGGCTGCAGCAGCCTGCGGCGTGAACTCACGCTAATCCTAGGACGGGGTTAGAAGGCGGAGCCCAGCGGCACACACAGAAGATGACAAGGTTTGTGACGTAGGGGCTAGTGTGGGCGCTCAGCGGCACAGCTCTTCAGCTGCAGCGGCCCGCGATAGCAATAGCGATGGTTTCTGTAGTAAAACAAGGGTGGGCACTCATCGGCACAACTCCTCAGCAGCGGCGGCCCAAAATAGCAATAGTACTGATTCTCGTAGTAT
Source organism: Triturus cristatus (assembly GCF_964204655.1). Classification (NCBI taxonomy): domain Eukaryota; kingdom Metazoa; phylum Chordata; class Amphibia; order Caudata; family Salamandridae; genus Triturus; species Triturus cristatus. The sequence continues at coordinate 1,492,989,858 of NC_140591.1, forward strand.
CCTCGTGGTAGGACCAATGCGGGCACTCGGCAGCACAACTCTTTAGCAGCAGCGGCCCACACAAGCGACAGCAATAGTTTTCGTGGCAAGGCCAAGGCAGGCACTCAGCGGCACAGCTTCCCAGCTGCAGCGGCCCACAATGACGATATAAATTGTTTTCGTAGCAAGGCAGATGCAGGCACTCAGCGGCGCAGCTCCTCAGCTGCAGCGGCCCACAACGGCGACAACAATAAATTCCATAGCAAGGCAAAGGCGGGCACTCAGCGGCACTACTCTTCTGCTGTAGCGGCCCACAATGGCGATAGCAATAGTTTCCGTAACAAGTCAAATGCGGGCACTCAGCGGCACAGCTCCTCAACTGCAGCGGCCAACACTGGCAATAGCAATAGTTTCTGTAGCAAGTCAAATGCGGGCACTCAGAGGCACAGCTCTTCAGCTGCAGCAGCCCACAATGGCAATAGCAATAGTTTTCATAGCAAGTCAAATGCGGACTCTCAGCGGCACAGGTTCTCAGCTGCAGAGCCCCACAATGGCGATAGCAATAGTTTCCGTAGCAAGTCAAATGCGGCGTTCCCCACAGTAGAACTAGAGACCCTGTATTTCTCGACAGAGGCCTCACCTACAAGTAGGATTCCCTTCAAGAGGAATCCAGGCTGCTGACGAATGAAGTCTAATGTCCCGGAGACTTCGGCAGGAGGCAAGCTCAAATCAGGCCCATGGGTAGTTGCTTCAGTAGATGGATGAAAGTTTCAAAGTCCTTTCCCTCTTGTTACGAGGACAGAGGTTCGTCTTCGCATCCCGAAGTTACACACCTCAAAGGAGTTTCAGCTCAGATCTTTATACCCCAAAAGTTTTTGTTTATGAGAAAGTCACAAATCAATCAACCCAGCCAGAACCAGTTTGGTGTCGACTTGGGTCACATTATTAACGAGGCGGCATCCTTCCTTTCAGGGAGAGGGGGCCCACTATCAGACACCCAGTGGGAGGTGGAGCCAACATTCACCTTGCCAGGTACAGCCCTGCTCAGATCAAAGGAGTCACCCCTCCCCATACTTCAATGGCAGATTCCTCCATTCGACCCAGGTCGGCCTCAGCCTGCCCTGGCCCTCGAAATCAGACAGCCAATACACATACCTAGAAAACACACAGGAAGGTTTAGACAAAAAAAAAACCTGCTTTCCAAAACTGGTAGTTGCACACCCAGAATATAAAGACAATCACCACTACCAGATGCACGTTAATATTTGAAGCTCAAGCATACCAAATTCGACTTTCCTGACATGTTCCTTGGCACTACTAAGACTATACTAGTTCATACAGTTAATTTATAATAAGGAGCATTCGCGCTGTGACAATGAATGGCAGTGGCACAGTGCCCAGAGCATCTAACGCCACCAACCACGAAGGAGACAAAAAGTGACAAAAAATAGAAGGGAGACCTACGCTAATGGTGCCAGGTCTAGCACCAACAATAGACAGAACTGATGGTAAGTAAGCCAAACTATCATTTAAGACCCGCAAGATATCACACACATTGCATGAGGAATCCGATGCTACCGAGCCAGGTCACTCCTCAGATATGATGCAGAATCCCGAAGTAGACATGAAATAATGGTTACTCACCATGAAACATAGCCTCACCTCAATTGAGAACAAAATGGATTCCATTGCTCAGAAACTTGAAAAGCATGATACACGCATAGCAGGAGCAGAACATAGGATATTAGAGCTGGAGGATACGTCGGTAGGCAGGACAGAACAACTATGACAAATGGAACGTTGCATTTGCTGAGGGTAGTTGCGGACAAAAATGAGGACCTTGAAGCATGCTACAGGCATAATAACATCCGCATTCTTGGGATTCCTGTTAGTATAGAAGGCTATGTAGAACGGCTGCTCCAAAACATTTTTGGTCCTGATGCTTTTTCCTCAAACATAGTCATTGAGAGGGCACATCGATCCCCTGGAACGCGCCCACTTCCGGGAGCCAAGCCCAGCTCCATAATTGCAAGACTCCTTAATTATCGTGATCGAGATGAAGCCCTTCGGTTGGCTAGGGAAAAGCGACAACTCCAGTTTGAAGGAAACATGCTGTCGATATATATCCAGACTTTACCCTCTCAGTGCAAGAGGCCAGTAAAAAATGTTTATCTGTCAAGAAGAAGTTGCTACAAGCTGAGATAGACTATGCAATGCTGTAACCAGCACATCAGAGAGTTACTCACCAAGGCAAACTGCATTACTTCAACAATCCACAGCAGGCAGAAGCCTTTCCAAAACACACAAGCTGAAACATATTCTGGAACTATCTCAGCTTGCTTACCTACTCGCACGGTATCGCCCCTGTCGGAACAGGGATGATCATCTTCACCAGAGAGATAAGTGTAATGCGACCACAGACTTTCCATTGGTCCATGACATAGATATTCTTTGATGAAATATTGCTATATATTAGAAGCTGGCTCCCGAACTGGTATGATTTGTTATTGTGGCACACTGTGGGTCAAGTCAGTGCACAATTGTTCCTTTCTTTGAGAATCAACAAATAATGAAAATACTCTACTGCTAGTTCCTTGGGAATATTACATCTTACATTTCAGGGCACCCCTCCCCCCTCCTATCTTGATTTGGTTCTGCTTCAGAAGGGGAGGAGGAGAGTTACAAGGCCCTCTGGCGATACCTCTGTGGGAGATCCCCTTTATTCATTCCATTTTTTAATCTTTTATTATTGTATTTCTACTAGTTGCAGCTGCAACTACTAATCTTAACTCTCATCTCTTTGTCTTCTTTTTCCTTTTCTTCTATATTTTCTTACCCATTTACACAAATCATTATGGGGCAGAACTGGGATGGGCGATTGTCACTAGCATTACCCTCAACAGAGCTTAGTAAGGGTCCCCTCATAGAAATACATCAAATGGAGAATAGAGAACAGTATGATGACCCCATTCATGTTATGCTTGTTGTGGTGGTGTTCTGTTTTTGTCTGTGGGGGTGGGACTAATGGCTTCGCCAAGTTTGGGTTTTCATTGTGGGAGGAGGGGGTAAAGGGTTGGGGTTTCAGGAGTACACTACACCAATTAATGCAAATGATGTATTGCAACCAATGGTATCCATTTGCATATTCATGCTAAAGTACTGCTCATCATCAGTAATATACCATTTAATGAAATCATGACTCAACCAACAAATCGCTCTAAAATGCAGTTCATATCTTGCAATATTCAAGGGTTGAACAACTCACGCAACAATACGCCAGAATACAGCTCCCACCACAATCCCTGTCATAGTTGACAGAAATAGAACCCCTAGAACAGTCCACTCGCCCAGACCCCTGGTGGCAATATACTTCTATCCTTACAGCACACCCCGACATTAAACTTCCTGCCCTCTATCTTGCATGCTCCTCAACTGTAGATCAGCAGTACAACACGCCACAGACATTGCTGAAGTTATAGTCGGGGAAGAAATAGACATAGCATTTTTCACAGAATCCTGGCTAAACGACCACTCTAACCTCATTCTAGACCTACTCTCCCCACCAGGTTACATCATTAGACAGGACAGACCGTTCAGCTAGCGGTCGTCCACAAAGAAGGTATACAGATTATCACATTAAAATCTGCAGACTACCTGACTCTTGAGTATCTTGGTGTCGAACTTGCAGTCAAAGGCACCACACCCATCACATTTCACACCATCTACCATCCCCGTGAGGAGCGTGGCACTCTTCGCCGAAGAACTAAGCGAACTAATAACATGCTTCTCCCTAACAGACACGAAAGACGTTTTCCTGGGTGACTTCAATATCCACTGGAACAACACAGAAGACACCACTGCCCATAACCTCTCCAACCTGCTTGAAATAACCAACCTCAAACAACTCTGCAAGGAACCAACACACATCAACTGAGCAACTCTGGATGCGATCATCACCAGATATGAACTGGTCTCTCTGAGATTAATCTCTCCCATTGACTAGTCTGACCACTACCTCATATTGTTTAATATCAACTCACCTGTCAGATCACAACCAATACGATCTGTCAAACCCAAGCACCGGATCATGAACATCAATGAAGTCCCTATCTCCTAACTTGAATCCAAGATTCATGCATCTACAGTTCCAGCCTACCACTATGTCGGCCGATGACCTCACAGCTCACTTCAACTCAACAATGACAGAGGTGTTAGATCAAGTAGCGCCACTCAAACTTAAACAATTGAGATCTATCAAATCTAAATCATGGTTCAATGTTGATCTCAATACTGAAAGATGACAACTCAGACTTGCAGAAAGGATTTGGAGACAAAACCCATCAACAAGGCACCTAGCGCTACTTAGGTCTGCACGGTCGGAATATTAAAAGCACATCTTTAGAGAAAAGGCCTCATTCCTCCGCAGCCAACTAGACCAGTCCAAGAATAGACCTAGAGAACTTTTCAACATTGTCAAAAGGCAAACAAATGGCGCATCCCCTCACGAAATAGATGTGACCAAGGATTGATGCGAAGAAATTGCCAACTTCTTCACAGGCAAAGTCACTAAAATTGAGCAATCCTTCATCCAAACCTCCAGTACACCTTCAATCTTAACCTGGCCCCCTATACTCACCCTCGACAAAGCAGATCTTAATCATACCAAGGAAAACCAGGTCCGCTGCCAAGTGAAAAATGCGAATTGGTCGGACTTCAAACCTGTGTTGGAAAGTGAGGTCTTCAATATAATTGCAAACTTAAAGTCTACCTCCCACAATATGGACCCTCTCCCAGCCCTTATTGTACAAAAACTTAACCACATCATTACCCCTTTCTGGACTAAAATCATCAACTCCTCTCTCACATCAGGCTGTGTCCCTGACTCCCTTCAATTTGGACAAATCACACCCATACTCAAAAAACCAGGGGCCAACCATAACGATCTCAACAACCTCAGACCTATATCCAACCTCCCGTTCCTACTCAAAACTTTGGAAAAGTGCGTTCTCCAATAACTTTAAAAAACGTATTGATGATTTCAACCTCCTCAACACCTTTCAATCTGGATTCAGGAAAGGGTGTAGCACCAAAACAGCCATGCTGAATATCTCAGATGATATCCACAGAGCCTTATATGAAGGTGAGGCCTGTCTTCTCATCCTATTGACCTATCTGCAGCTTTCAACACAATTAATCATCCTGCTTTACTTGAGACTTTGAAGGGCCGTTCTGGCATCAATGGCATAGTACTAAAATGGTTTGCTTCCTAACTTCAGCACCGTTCGCAACAAATTAAAAACAACTCCCTTCTCTCTAAGCCAACACGAGTCACACTTGGGGTCCCTCAAGGCTCGATCCTCTCCCCAGCCCTCTTCAGTCTCTTCATGGAACCCCTTACAATCATTCTGAAACAAGCAGGAGTTAAATATCACCTATATGCACACAACACTCAACTCTACTTAAAAATCAAATCACCCAGTGACATCCGACACCCAAATGTCACACTAACCAAGATCCAATCCTGGTTTAACGCAAACCACTTAAAGCTGAACCCGGACAAAACAGAATTAATATTGTTTGCTACAAAAAAGTAACCACCCTTCTATCCAAGACTGGCTGAAGAACCTGGATGCCCTAAACTACCCTTCCTCCCTATCCGACTCAGTTAAGTCACTAGGCATTACCCTGGACAAGAACTTATCGATGAAGGACCACATCAAAAACTCTACAAAAAGTGTACTTTACTCACTAAAACACCTGAAGAAAATCAAACCTTTCATTCCCCAGGACAATTTCAAGACTATTGTTCAAACCCTAGTCCTGTCCAAAATGGACTACGGGAACGCCGTCCTAACAGGGACGCCAAAAGCTCACCTAGCCCCATTAAGGTCAGTCCTTAACATGGCACCTCAACTCATAACTGGGGTAAAAAGGTTTTATCACATCACACCAACCCTCCACTCCCTTAACTGGCTGCCCATTGAAGGTAGATGTATCTACAAATTGGCCTGTATCACACACAAACCCTTCACTCACAATTCTCCCAACTACCTAAACAACAAACTGGTTAAAGCTGGAAGATCTAGATCCCTGAGACGGTCCAACTCACTTCTTCTCATCCCCCTGAAATTTAAAAAGAAAACCACTCAGTCCCGGTCCCTTTCTGGTAACCTACCCAGGATATGGAACTCACTCCCGAATGACCTCAGATGCAAACCCTCCTTCCCCTGCTTCAAAAGGCACCTGAAACTCCTTCTCCTCAAGAAATACTTTACCGTCCAAGCCAACAAACCTAGATTTCAATAACATAGCGGACTCCCTGTTTACTTGTCCATCATGGACAGGTGGATATTGGACTGTTTCAAACTCTCGAGCTTCCCCCCTACCCTTCACGGTATGCCTAATTATAATGTGTTGCTTAAATCCTCTTGCACCTTTATGTCCTGCTATGTAATGTATGCCTAAGTATAATGTTTGGCTTATAACCTTATGCTTCCCTATGTCATGCTATGCACTGCAACTTGTGTTCCCCTTTGTATGTAAAGCGCTCTGATACCCCCGGGTCTAGCTAGCACTATATAAAACTTATAAATAAGTGTAAACACATCATGGCCTACTTAGACAGCCACAATATACAAATAGCTTTCTTACAGGAGACACATTTCAGCCCCCAGACAACTCCTACCTTTGTGACTCATTGGGCAGAATATCGCTGCTTTTCCTCATATTCTACTAATGCCAGAGATACAGCGATACGTATTTAAAAAAAACATGCCATATGTAGCTATAGGCTCAATTCAGGATCCGCAAGGTTGATATAATATCATGTGAGGCAGATTAGGGCCGTACTCTATTACAATGGTTAGCTGTTATGGGCCTAACTCAGATGATCCTACATACTTCACTACTCTGTGGCACTACATATGTTATACGGGGAGAGGATTTTAACTTAGCATTAGAACCATCTCAGGATAGGTCCCACACCCTGCCCTGCCACTACATATTGGCCCAGGGCCACATGCAGTGCCTTATCAAAGAAAATGGTCTTCTTGATGCACGGAGATACCTTCATCCCAACGAGAGAGAGGGCACACACATTTCGGCGGTACATTCAACGTGGTCTAGACTTGATTATTGGATAGTCTCTTGGGGACTGCGACCCTGGATTCTTAAGGTTGAACACTTGGTGAGCACCTAATCAGACCATTCTCCGGTGAAGAAGACTCTTGCCCCCCCAGACTGTTTGAGACCATCTATCTTACTAGACACTGTGTTCAAAGCGGAAATCGGGCAAAATATCTAAGATTTTTCCAAAGCAAATATAGATTCAGTCACTCATATCCACTGTATGGGAAGCATTCAAAGCCACTTTGAGGGGGTATTGCATTGGTGAAGGGGGTGGACTGTTGAGAGATATATGCACTACACTGAAATGACTAGAGTCTGATATTAAGATTGGAACAGGAAATTAATTCCACCCCTAGTAGCAACAAAGCAGCAGACTTTAGAGATTAAATAACTGAATACCTTGACACCGCGGAACGGGAATGTTTGGTCTGAGGTAAATATGTCAAAGCCTGTAAATATGGAGAAGGGAACAGCCAGGAAAGGTCTTAGCAGATCAAATCCCTAAGCCGCGCATTCTTAATTATCTACTGGAGATACATGAGACTTCTACATTGACACATAAAGACATGTCAGATCTGCTTCAAGCATTTATAGCCCACTACTCCTCCCTATGTACTACTATGAGGCAACAGTTGATTACGTTGATCCCATACCTTGAAGACATTGCACTTGGGTTGCTGGGGAATGGACAAAGAGAATTCTTCTCTGCCCCATTAAAAGAAAATGAGATCCGTACAGTGATTATGCAGATGAGATCTGTATGGGCTCCAGGTCAAGACAGGTTCCTGGAGGGATTCTATAAAATATACATGGAAAGTTTAGCTCCCATACTCAGATAGCTGTACGATGAGGCTAGAGAGATTGGCATCCTCCCCCGTACTATGCGGGAAGTAGTGATTACCTCTTTGTTATATTTGGAATGTGGGAAGTAGTGATTACCTCTTTCTTATATTTGGAATATCCTGCAAACAAATGTGAATCATATAGGGCACTGTCTCTAATTAATTTTGATGCAAAAAAAATGTGCCCATATTGTTATCCAACAGACTGAGCCTTCTTATGGAGCCTCTGGTAATACCGAATCAGGCAGGTTTTGTCCCAGGGCGAGCTATATCCCATAACCTTTGCACCCTTTTTGCTGTGATGCAAGATATAGATCCAGAGGTGGTGGCAGTAGCTGTATTTCTAGCTGCCTATAGAGCATTTGATTCCATGGAATGGGATTTAATCCTTGGTACACGGCGGCATATAGGAATGCCTTCCGATTTCCTCTCGTGGATTGTGTTGCTCTACTGCCAGCCTCAAGCACATGTCCTATGAAATGGAGCATACTCATCCCCTTTTTCCATCTCAAGAGGCATGAGACAGGGGTGTCCACTATTACCCCTAATCTTTGCGCTGGTCATAAAGCCACTAGAGGCTAAATTGTGGCAACATCATCAAGAACCCCCTCTCGGTTACCCCACTAGACATATTTGTATGTCTTTATAAGCATATGACATCACACTCTATTTTAGAGTCCCACAAATAAATCTAAACCCTATATTGCAAAAGTTCATCATTTTTGGAGAATACTCAGGTATACAAATAAATTGGGGAAAATCCCAGCTTTCCCACTTAATAGGATTGCTCACCCATATCCCCTGTAATACCCAATAGAGTGGTGCCTGGAGAAGGTTAAGTACCTACGGATTATGATCACCAGAAACAAACCAAGCTGATGTGCTTAAACTTTGGGAAAACTCTAAAAGCATTGATGAACTCCATCACGAGATGGATCACCATCCTCTTTCCATAGCTGGTAGAATATCGCTGATAAAAATTGTGATACTGCCCAAATTTCTCTATCTGTTTACTAACATTCCTTATAATGCTGGAAGGCCTTTTTTCATTGCCCTTAAGACATAGATGATACAGTTAGTGTGGGTTGTAAACAGCCCAGACTCACATGGGAAATACTAACACTCCCTTTTGCGCAGGGAGACTTTGAGGTTGCAGACTTAAAACTGTATTATCTGTGTGCACAAGTGCATTTTGTGGCATACTGGATCTGCCTCCCCTTCATGCCACACTTAGCGGTGGAAATGAGCTATATGGAGCCGACCCCATTTACGGGATTCATTGCACTCAACAAAAATTAAGAGGGAGGATGATCCCACAACCGTAGCCTCTATAGTGACTACGTGGTATCGGCTAGACGAAAAGCTAGACACACCAATGATATACTCACCCTTGCTGCCTCTTCTGATTTGAAGGTGACTGAAGAAACAAGCTAATGCTGCAATGAGTCCAGGTGCAGACATGGGGGGAGTTACATGTTGACAGGAAATTTCGCACATGTGAACAATTCTTCCATGATACCGAGCACACATCGTCTATGTAAGATTAAGGCAAATTGTATGTGCAGGTACATCTGCGTTCCCATAATAACCTACTATATTACCCCCATTGCACAAATTGTTACAATCCACATCTCCCTCCCATGTAGTTTCTCTACTATTCCGTAGAACACAAACTCCTCTCAAAGAATGCCAGATACATACAGAAGCACCCTGGGAGAGGGAGCTAGGAATACCGCTCCGAGATGAGCAATGGACGCACAGTTGTCACCAAACTGGACACATTACCTCCAGCAGTCGACTACGTATAATACATTTCAAATTTCTACACAGACTATATTATAAACCGGCTAAGATGCATAGGTTCCAGATGCAAGACAATGATAAATGTGATTGCTGTGGCAATGCTCCTGCTGATTTTTTACACTTGGCATGGGAGTGCAGTGCAGTCTATCAATATTGGCAGCATGTTTTTATTGCACTATCGCAAATGATTACACCTCCCTTGCAAGCAAACCCAGTTATTGCTTTGCTGGGATATACAGAGGAAGTAAAAGCAGCATATGGGAAGTACCCAGCTTTGAAGTTTCTCCTGGCAAAGCACCGAGTGGCGTGTAGATAGGGCAGGGGGAGAGCGCACACATTTAAGGAGTGGATCCAGGATCTCATAATCTGGCAAGAACAATCACCGATATGTGCAGAACTCTTAACAATTACGTCCAGACGTAAAGATATCTGGGATCCACTAAGAGCCTATTGTAGGTTAAATTGCTCTCCCTTCCTCACAGCTCCACCATTAAGTCAGGCCTTACACTGAGCCCCTGCACTCTCGAGTGTTGGTGTTCAAGGCCCTCCTCCACCCGCAGGTTTCACCTGCGACTCATCCCTGGTGGCCAGTGGACCTCTGTCTCCATTCTCTCGCTCTACTTTTTCTCTCCTTTATCACTCATTTTTTTCCCTCACTTCTATCTCCCCCTTCACTCTCCTTCTGGGTCTTTCCCCCATTTTCTGTCATTATCCCCTCATTTCAAGCTCCCCCTGTTGTAAATTGGTGGCGATTGGATTAGCATTAGCGGAATCCATCTCATATTTAGAGGCTATCTTGTCCATTTTGTGGAATCCATTTGTATTTCTGGCAGCCATTTTGTCTGCCATGTGCTCGCCAAGAGCTGTTTCCTTCTTCACTGTTGTTTACCCTTATGTTCTGTTTAAAGGACTGGCTATACTTAGACTCTGCTACTCTGCACATGCGCAGAAGAGTCTAACTATCCATGCATCTGTTTTTAGTCTGTAGCTGTCAGGTTGTTTCTACCAGAGTCAGCAACTGCTAGCTCCTCCTTTACTGTTGACTGTGCATTTCTGTATGACCATCTATGTGCATAACTCTTCTCATGTATACTTATACCGCCTTTTTTCAGCCCCTGTGTGGGTATAAAAGGACCATGCTCTTTCTGTTCAGTGTGCTACTTCACTCAATACCGAAGGGTGCTGTTTGAATGTAGTTCCACCTCATGAGGTTTTATTAAATTTTGTATTTTCTATTCCAGTTTCTGTGCCAACTTCTTCCTATTGGTCTGAGGACTCTGTGCAGAGAAGGGCGAACCCCTTGCACTGGTAGGCCTAGCTGAGGCCCACTTCTACAAAATTGGCGCCCAACCATTGGGGCTCATCGGTGACTCGGATGCCCAAAGGATTGGTCGCGACGAAGGATTGGAATCTCGCTCTGGACGCGATCGCTGCCCGATGAGACCCGAGTCTTGGCAACCACGGCGTTTTTCCTTTCTTTCTGATCTGACCATCCAGGTGGTGCCGGTCCTCGACTGAGATCTCTTCTGTTGATCCGCCGCGCAGTGACCATTTGGTCGATTTTAGAACTTGGCAGTTGGAACCTGGACACCAAGTGATTGGTAAGTGTCGTTCTGCGGCGCTTGCTGTTGGTTTTGATGCCTGGGATTGGTAAGGTTGTTTAGTAACACTTACTGTGGCTTTTGGATTGCGCATTTTGTGTTGGCCAACTTGGTTTGTTATGATATAGATATATATATATATATAAGTTGCAACCTATATAGGCAGGTAATGAGGAGAATTTTCTCTATCTGAATTGATTTGAACGGCACATCGTACTAAAGGTACCTTAAGTGCTACTTTGATTATAATACTGCATATTCTGCACTATTTTTGACATGCCTGTTTTTAGCACACTTCGTAGGATGTGTTGCTTTTGTAGTGGTACCAATTTGATAATTGATGAAGCACAACCGCCCCCCCCAGAGGGGACGCCTAATAGGGATATGTATATTAAGTATGATCTTTCTTCTATAATGTACAGCACATTATGGAATAAATACACTTGTAAGGATCCTGAGTTGCGTTGTCCTGTGTATGGGTCATTTGATTTACGAAAGATTGAGTATGTGGAACAATGTATGTTTAAGCGAAAGACTAGGCAAGATATGTTTGATTGTGTACGAATGTGGGAGAAAGAAGTGCGTGAACGAATGAAGCGTGAACAAGCCTTGATTGAAAAAGAACAGCAAAAGAACATTTATGTGAAAGCATTAGAGCTGAAGAAGAAAGAAATAAAAGAGTTAAAAGAGAGAGAAGATAGGGAGCTCAATTTACTGGTAACTGGCCAATACGCTGTTCGGCGGCCCCTTTATCCTATACTTAATAAACCACAAGATGATTCCTTATTATTAGATCGTCCTCCACCTCCGTATACTGTTCCTTCTGCCCCTCATGAGTCAGATGAGGACTCTAGTTCGGAGGAATATAAGGCACGAGAAACTCGTTCTATGTTGACCACTGCGCGTTCGTCCCAGCTCCGATCTGCTGCTCGTAAAGCAGCTCGTAGCATTGCCCCCGCCTCTGAACTTCTAGATAGTATGAAAGGGTGGCATGAAAGGGAGCAGCTGTATTTTACTGAGGTGTTTGCCGCAGAGGTCCTTGAGCTGTTTAGGAAATATTCTGAGGAGTTAGAGCCCGATGATGTAGCAGTTAATTGTAAGCAAATGCGTGATGGTCTTTTTGTTTTCCCCCAGGTGAATGATACAATAAGGCGTTTGGTTAAACTGCGTGTTGATGCAGTCCGTTTGCGAGAGGAGAAAAAGGCTGCAGACGTAGCTGCACAGACATCTCAGACTGGCATGGCACAAGTTTCTATCTCCGGAACAGATAAGACTATGATAGTTCATGCGAAACCTATGCGGGAGGCCGCGCCTTTGTATGTTCCTCCTAAAGGACAGGGTACAAGTGATGATAAGGCCTCTATTGATGCAAAGGGTTATTTTATTTATAATTGGGTTTACACTCCTTGGAATAGGACGGATGTTATGGCACTTAAAACTGCATTGCCTGATCCGCGGAAAAATCCAGCCGCTTTTTATGAGGAAGTTGAGGGTGCTATTAGCTCTTGCACTATGACTTTGCCTGATATTGATTTATTTTTCGGATTGATATTACCACCTGATATGTGGAGAACTGTTCGTAAAATTGATGATCGTGCAGCTTTTGGGGCGTTATGGAAAGACTTAGAACAAATGGATGTAGAAAGGGAACCCGCACAGAAGCCATGTCAGTTAATTTTAGATCTTCCCGCAGCTATATTAGTGAAGTTAAAAACGATTATTCCCCCTAAAAAGATAGATTGGACTGTTTTAGCATCTTGTAAGCAAAAGGCAGATGAATCGGTTTCTGATTTCTTTACACGCTTTGAAGAAGCATTCCACGCTTTTAGTGGCCAGTCATTGACAGATGACACAGGCAGACATCTGTTTGTTGATAAATATGTTGCAAACCTGTTGCCAGGAATAGCTAGTCGCCTAAAGGCCAGTGAGAGTTCATGGACTACCTCTTCCCCGGTTTCTCTCTTGACTATGGCTCAGTATTATGAACGCCAGGAATTAAAAGCAAAGGGTAATGAGGATAAGAAGACTAAAGAATTAAAAACGAAGGTTATGTTGGCTCAGGCTTATGGTCCGCCTTTTAGAGGTAGTGATAGAGGTGGACGTGGATCTTATGGTTTGTCTTTCCCTTCTTATACTCGTTCGAATTTGTCTGCTGACCAGTGCGCGTACTGTAAGAAATTTGGGCACTGGGCTTCCGATTGTCCAGCACTGCGTGCTCAGCAGTATCCACGTGGTAGGGGACAAATGAGAAATCGTCCAGGATATTCAGGGCCTAGAGGAAGCACAGGTGATCGTGCTAGGTTTGATGCTAATATACGTGGGCAGGATGGGTTCAACACTTTTGATAGAAGGAACCAATATCAAATGTCTGACTATGTGCCATCTGATTCTCAAGATTCTACTTATGCATAGGATTGCCTAAGATGGGGTAAGGAATCAGTTGAAGTTCCAGTAGATCAGAGGGGTCCCTATGTTACAGCAAATGTTTTGGGCTCCACTGATCAGTTTCTGGTTGATACAGGAGCTACTCGTAGCGCCTTGTCTAAACAATTGGTTCCAAGGGCTCCCCTGTCTGGCTTAACCATTACATCAATAGGCTTCGATGGAACCCCTTCCCTTAGCCCATTGTCGCAACCACTTGCATTGCATATGGATAAATTTACTGCTCCATGTCAATTTTTGCTTTCCCCGAATACACCAGACAATATTGTGGGTCTTGATATGCTTAAGTATTTCAGGGCTACGATACGATGTTCTCCAGAAGGTGTACGTGTTATCTTGAATGACAACCATCCTGTGATGGAGAGAGCTTGTCTTGTTAAAGAGGATATTGCATTAGCTTCACTCCCTAGTACTTTGTGGGCTACTTCAGACACTGATGTAGGGCAAATGGTTATTCCACCAGTACACATTAGTGTCAAGGAGGGTGCTGTGCTGCCACGTTTGCCTCAATATACAATTTCACAGGAAGGTGAAGAAGCACTCATACGTATTGTCCATGATCTCATTGAAGTGGGGGTTGTTGAGGAAGTTCCTTACAATGTTTGTAACAGTCCGATTCTTCCTATTCTGAAAAAAGATACTGACACTAGGGTTTACAGATTCATTATTGATTTACGAGAAGTTAACAAGATTGCAGTACCACAATACCCCGTGGTTTCTGACATAACAAAACTTCTTACTTTGGTTCCCCCAACAGCGACTACATTCTCTGTGATAGCCTTGAAGAATGCTTTCTTTTCAATCCCTATTCATCCTGATAGCCGATATTTGTTCGTTTTCACTTTGAATAATCGATCGTATAGATTCTGTAGAGTTCCTCAAGGAAATTCTGAGAGTCCTAGTATTTACAGTCAAGAATTAAAAAGACAACTTGATTCTTTTGTTTTGCCTGAAGGTGTGGCTCTCATACAATATTTTGATGACATCTTGTTGGCAGCCGACACCCCTGAGCAGTGTGAAAAATGTACTTTGTCCTTGCTGTCTTTTCTTGCTTCCCATCATCACAAAGTATCACGAAAGAAATTGCAATATTGTAGACCGAAGGTAACCTACTTAGGTCACCTTCTGTCTAAGGAGGGAGGTGCACTTACACCAGATCGCATTCAAGCTGTTTTAGACACACCAGTGCCCCGTACTCAGAAAGATGTCCGTGCATTCACTGGTCTTACTTCTTTTTGTAGGCAATGGATATTAGGATTTTCACACATTGTTAAACCCTTGCTAGCACTTTTGACCAAAGATACTCCAATGCCCCTCCCATGGACAGATGAATGTGAGACTGCTTTCCGACAGTTACGACAAGCTTTTTGTTCAGCACCAGTGTTAGGTACTCCAGATTATACGAAGCCTTTTACATTATATGTACACGAGAAAGATGGATGCGCATTGTCAGTTTTAGTGCAGACACACGGTGACAAACAGCGTCCCTGTGCATATTTTTCAGCAGTACTTGATCCTGTTGCTCGTGCGTTACCTGGATGCTTCCGTTCAGTTGCAGCAACAGCTGTGTCAATAGGTCAGAGTGAAGGGATAGTTTTGTCACATAAGCTGTTGGTGCTAGTACCCCATGCGGTTGATGCCCTTTTAAATCAGACGAAGACGCAGCATTTAACTAGTGCTCGTCTGACAGGATATGAATTGACATTGTTGGCCCCTCACATTACACTAAAGAGATGTGCGATACTAAACCCAGCCACTTTGTTGCCATACCCGGCGACTCAGTCTCAGTCACAGGAGTCTCATGATTGTATATTCCTTACTGAGGAACAGACAAAGGGTCGTGTCGATTTGCAAGACACACCCCTTTCAAGTGTTGATGGGGAATTATGGGTTGATGGGTCCTGTTTGAAGTTACCAGATGGTACAACGTCAGCTGCATATGCAATTACAACACTTCAGACGGTAGTTGAGAGAGCTCGTATTCCACAGAAGTCAGCTCAGGCAGCTGAGCTAATAGCGTTGACACGAGCGTGTGAACTTAGTACTGACTTATCTGTGAACATTTATACAGACAGCCGCTATGCTTTTGGAGTAGCTCATGATTTTGGGCTACTCTGGAAGGAGAGGGGCTTTCTTACATCCCACGGGGTGCAAATAATGCATGGAGAGTTAGTACATAATCTCTTGACTGCTTTAACATACTCGAAGAGAATAGCAATTGTTAAATGTAGCGCACATAAGAAAATAATTGATAAGATAGGACAAGGCAATGCTTTTGCAGACCAAGCAGCCCGTGAAACTGCCATGCAGCGAAGCACCACGTCTATGTACGTAGTGAAGTCACAGGCTGAACGCTGGCATGATACCAGACAGGAAGTGCTAGATATGCAGAGATCTGCTTCTGCAGAAGAAATTGAGCAATGGTCTAAGGAGGGAACATTGGATGATGAGAGCTGTTGGAGGAATAAAGAGATGAGCAAGTGGAGATTGCCGACAGCCTATTTACAACCTATGATTCATATGGCACATGGGCCGGCACATGTGCCGGCCCATAGCTTCCTCGATAACGAAATTGCTCACGCAAGTTTGGGAGCATCCAGAAATTGCCGGCACAGCTAAAAAGATGGTGCAGTCTTGTCTGATTTGTCTTCAGCATAATCCTGGTAAAGGGACACGAACTCCTACAGGAGGGTTTGCTTCGCCAACCGCACCTTTTGAAGTTTTGCAAATGGATTACATCCAGCTTGAGCGCTGTAATAACTTAAAGTATGTTTTGGTAGTGGTATGTGCCTTTAGTAAATGGATCGAGGCATACCCTACGAAGGACAATACAGCTCTCACTACTGCAAAGGTGCTTTTGAAGGAATTTTTCCCTAGATTTGGTGTTTGTAAACTTTTATGGAGTGATAACGGACCAAGGGGCAAGTTGTCAAATATGTCCTGAAGGGGTTGGGGATAAAGCAGAAGTTCCACGCTGCTTTCTATCCACAATCAGCAGGGTTAGTGGAAAGGTATAACGCCACACCTAAATTGAAACTGGCGAAAATACTAGCCTCCACATCCTTGAATTGGCCAGACGCATTACCTTTGGCACTGTTGTCCATTAGATCAGTGCCACATTCGCGGTCTGGTCTTACACCTTATGAAGTGGTATTTGGGAGGCCTATGAACATTTGGGGAATTCCTAAACCACGTCCCATACATGATGTGCCATGTGTATTGATGAGTGACTACCTATCACAATTGACTGACAGTTTGGTCTCTATTCATCAACAGGTTCGAGAAGCTCTTCCTGATAGGTCTGCAGGTGAAGGCCATGGACTTCGGCCTGGAGACCAGCTGATGATCAGATCGTTCCAGAGGTCGAGCAGCTTGGAACCGAGGTGGCGCGGCCCGGAGCAGGTGCTCCTTTCAACGAGAACTGTGGTTCGAGTGACGAACAGGAGGAACTGGGTGCACTCCACCCACTGCAAGAAAGTGCCGTCCACCTTGGTGGATCCTGTTGCTTTGATCGACCATCGGGACATCCTGGATACAGAGAAAGGCCAAGCCATATCACCTGACGAACCTGAGGAAGTCTTCCCGGACCACACAATTCCTGGAGTATCCCGATACCAACTGAGACAACGGAAAGAGCCTGCATCGTCGAAATAGACTGGTTGAGCAACCTCCCTGGGTTAGTGAAACGGAATGCCGATGTGGCAAGGGGGGGGGATCAGTTCTGGATAGTGTAGCGACACCCGTCTTGACCCTTGGTGAAGAAATCAACGGCTGCCCAGGGATAAGAGCTCCAACGATTGTTTTCAACAATAAGCTGATCATGTCCACAATGAGATCAACTGTTGCTAAGAGAAAGATCATTTGTGCTATAGGGTTTGTTGTTGCTATGGTGGCTGTAGCAGTAATAACCCGGTTCGTTGAGAAAGTGGCTCCTGCTCGAGAACTTTTGACCGCCACTACTCCAGTATCAGTTGAACACCACTACTTTACGCTTCCATACCATGAGCAGAAGCATCGACAATCCTACTTAAATAATACCTTTATCCAGATGTTGCATCATACTCATAATGCCACAAATACTACCAACTGTTGGGTGTGTGGGATGATGCGTGCACATCAAAAGAAAGGAGGAACACCTTTTATTCCTCTTCCCTTTTCTCATAATGGTTCTTGTCAAGCTTGGTATGCGCTTTTGTTTGCATCTGGAAGACGCACAGTAGGCGGGCTTCTTTTTCGCCTTAATAAAGTATGCTACCAAGATAAAGATGGTTATCCTCAAGCCAAAGGGACAAAATGAGAATGGGAAGAGTATCAACCGGACAATATTTCAACGCCATATATCTTCACAAATATGAGAACTTTTACCAGTAATAAACAATTTGTGATTTCTGTTACCAGAGCTAAAGCAGATTTATGTGTAAGCAGTATTGGAAGAATTCCAGTGGGGAAAAGTGAATGTACTGTAATTCTGTCGATTGAATGTATAAACAATAGCACTTTCATAGCCTCACACAATACTTATTTTATCTGTGGTAGCCACGGATATTATCAACTACCTGCTGGGTGGTCAGGCGTGTGCTATGTGCCCTTTCTATTGCCCCCTGTGTTTCTGGCACCTGCATCACATCACCGGGACCTTAAATTATTTAACGATATCTCTAGAAATAGATACAAGAGGACAATAAGTACTGACGAAGTAGACCAAACTGATACCACAATATGTTGATTTTAATTTAGGTTTGTTCTCCTTTGTGGGTGCTGCATTAAACAGTAGGAAAGTAAGACGATTAACTAGAGTTGTGGAAGCTGTTACCAATCAGACAGCTATGGCACTTGGGAACATTACGGAGGAGCTGCAAATTGCAAGGATTGTAGCTCTCCAGAACCGAATAGTCCTAGATGTGGTTCTGGCTGATCGAGGTGGTGCATGTCACATCATCGGTAGCAGCTGTTGCGTATTTATACCGGATCAATCACCTTCAGTATATGACGCAATATCAAAGCTGCATAAGATTGCTGCAGAAATTCATCCAGAGACTGGTACTTGGACTTTGGCTGGATGGTTTTGGACTCTCGTTTCTGCTTGGAGCTGGAAGTTACTACCTATCCTGTGTATAATTATTACAATACTTTTTACATGCTGTGTATGTATCCAATGTGGTCCAATGCTTTGCTCTATTTGCATTTCTGTCTGTATACCTGTCAAAAGGAATACTGCAGAGACAAAGGCCCAACAAATGTTGAATAAAGAAGTGGCTGAAATAATGCTAATAGATGTACGGGATGCATATTTAGATTACCCCAGAGGAACAGATGTCTTCAGCTAATGCTAAAAAGGTCATCTGTTGTAAATTGGTGGCGATTGGATTAGCATTAGCAGAATCCATCTCGTATTTAGAGGCTATCTTGTCCATTTTGTGGAATCCATTTGTATTTCTGGCAGCCATTTGGTTTGCCATGTGCTCACCAAGAGCTGTTTCCTTCTTCACTTTTGTTTACCCTTGTGTTCTGTTTAAAGGACTGGCTATACTTAGACTCTGCTACTCTGCACATGCGCAGAAGAGTCTAACTGTCCATGCATCTGTTTTTAGTCTGTAGCTGTCAGGTTGTTTCTACCAGAGTCAGCAACTGCTAGCTCCTCCTTTACTGTTGACTGTGCATTTCTGTATGACCATCTATGTGCATAACTCTTCTCATGTATACTTGTGCCGCCTTTCTTCAGCCCCTGTGTGGGTATAAAAGGACCATGCTCTTTCTGTTCAGTGTGCTACTTCACTCAATACCGAAGGGTGCTGTTTGAATGTAGTTCCACCTCATGAGGTTTTATTAAATTTTGTATTTTCTATTCCAGTTTCTGTGCCAACTTCTTCCTATTGGTCTGAGGACTCTGTGCAGAGAAGGGCGAACCCCTTGCACTGGTAGGCCTAGCTGAGGCCCACTTCTACACCCCTTCACTTTCCTTCTGTATCTTTCCTCCGTTTTTCACTCATTTTTCACCCTCATCTCAATCTCCCCCTTTCACTCTACTTCTGTGTCCTCTGTGTCTTTCCTCCTCTCTTTCTTGCACTTTTGCTGCCCCATTTGCACTTTTCTCTCTCTTTTTGACACTTTCCTTTTGCCTATTTCAGCCCATTTTTCCCCGCCTCTGCTGCGCCCATGGCCCTTGCCCCCAAGCACGACCAGTGCGACCGGCCCAATCCAGCTCCCCTTCCCACTCCTGCCTCCCAGCAGTCCTGCCCTTCCCGATCCCTACTTAATGGCACCAAAGGCAAGCCCGTCTGCGCCCGTCAGCGACCCGACTGCGACCGGCGCCAGGAACCCTCAATCTCTGCACCGCCAACGCTACGACCCAGCGGCACTCCACGCTCTCAAACCAGGCCGCAACAACAACAGCAAGCTTGCATCACCTGCTGACACCCACGGACCCTTCAGCTGTCACCACTGCCGGCACACCTGCAGCACCGCCAAGTCCACAGACCCAGCGCAACCCGCCTGCAAGAACACAACCAAACCAAAGACCCTGCAATACATCCTCCTCAACGTCCGATCCCATCCACCAAAATCTGGGACCTCCTCGACAGCACCTTCCCTGACGTAGCATTCTTTACCGAAACCTAGACCAACACCACCTCGGGACCAGACATCGCCATTCCCCAAGGATACAAGATCACCAGGTAGGACCGCCCCACCCGCCCGGCAGGAGGAATCGCCATCATCCAGAAATCCACCCTCCGCTTGAACACACTCCCCGACGAGCCCACAGAACTGATGGAACACATTCACTTCAAGATACTGGCCAGCCCTATCTCCACCCTCCGAGGAACCCACATCTCTCGAACCCCTGGACCCCGCAGACTTTTCGCCATATCCATCACAGACATCATCTCCCTGCATGCCATTGCATTCACCACCTATGCCCTACTGGGGGACCTCAACTTCCACCTCGACAACCAACTGGACCCCAGCACCACATCCCTCCTGGACAACCTCCACAACATTGGACTCCACCAGATCGTGACCCAACCCACACACTCAACAGGACACACCCTCGACCCCCTCTTCACAACAGGAAACTCCATCACCTTCAGCCACGCCACCGAGTTCCCCTGGACTGACCATCGATGCGTCCACTTCACCTTCAGAACACCCACCATCCACAGACACCAGCACCTGCTCCCACTAAGAAACTGGACCAGAATCATCGACAACCAGCTAACCTCATCACTCAGCAACTCCACAACCAACCATCGTGGAAAACGACGATCCTAACACCGCAGCCCGAACCCTGCACAGATCGATCTCCGACTGCGCCAACACCATAGCCCCCTCAAGAAAAACAACAACACCCACACCAAGAAAGCTAGCTGGTTCACCACCGAACTTCGAGAGTCCAGACACACTTGCCGCTGCCTCGAAAATGCCTGGAGGAACACCAAATCCACAGAAGCCAAACAAACAATATCAGAACTGCCACCAATGCCCACCACCAACTCATCAGACAAGCATTGGCAAAGCCAATAGATCTCGCCTTTGGGATCTTATAAGTATTTAATTATGCAGCACAATATCCTTGGTGCAACATCAACTGTTGCATGGCTAAACACTTATAATGTCCCAAAGGCGAGACCTATTGGATTTGCCAATGCTTGTTGTTATTATGATCGTTTGGCATTTATGGCTCACGTGTTACATTAGATCTTGGCGAACTTTCCTGGACTCAAGTTTCAATTTCTTCCAGTGCTGAAAAAGCTGTACTACAAAGTCGCTATAGTGTAACTCTTTTGTACTATAAGACAGTTTCAATCCCCAGTAAAAAATGCATTCTTTTGTAAATACCATTAGTCCAGAGCACGGTACAATGAACCCCTCTTTTTAAAAAAAATATCTTAATGGCAACCTGTTTTGAAAAAAGATAGCACGTACACTCTATAAAACGGTTTCTCTATCTAAGCTGACTCTACCGGGGCCATGTTCCCGCGTGTGACTGTTTTGGTGGGCAATATGTACAAAGTGTTGCTCGCGGCCGCGCCAATGTGTTTTCTGTCATTATAACTGCTAACCTCAATTTATATTTTTTATCAACCGCAAACTTTTTGTGGCACCTCTTTTTTCGTAGCAACCTTTGAATATTACTGTGATATCACCTTGCATCTCCATTTTCATTTTTTTCAGGACATTTTCGAACTCTTCTGACCAGCCTCTCAAAACAATCTGTGAGTGCCATTGTTACATGTTTTCCTGTATTTTTTAATTTCAACAGATATATTAATTAACCGCATCCCCGCTTCAGAGGCCATAACGTACTGGTGTATCTGGCTTCAGCTCATATAGTAAGCTAAAGATGAAAAGAGTCCACAAGATCACCAAAGTATATTTATTAGCCCTCCATCCATGGTAATACTAAGCTATAACAGCACGTAAATGCTTATTTAAGGTTTCCACTTGGAAATATTTTTAATAAGGCAAATTTGTACAGAACCCTATCTTACCAAGTGCAATTATTTGAAAAGACAATGTTAGAGTCTAAGTGGCTGCGGCTTCCTCTCACAATAATTATTCCAGTGACCAGAAGTGCAACTAGAGCCAAATTTCAGAGGGGGGCTAAGAAAATATTTGGGGGGGGCTGAATCTTTAAGCAATAGACAGAGTGGAGCTGCAGGGGCTCTTAGAAGGGGCGAAAAAACAACAATGCCTCATTAACATGCACATGGTCTGTTAAAGACCTGTGAAGTGCTCGGGTGTGGCTGTGTGTGTGCCCGGGAAGCTGTCTCATCCCAGGCTGCTACACACGACGGAGGGGGCTGAAGCCTTTTGGGTCCAATGGGCGTTGCGCGCCTGCCAGTGACCAACAGAGGCCTTACAAATGCAGGAAGAATTTAGCACTGGAGTAGAACGAGAGGCAATTTACTCGCCAGAGAAACACTTCAAAGAAAAAAGCAATGCACGCTCCAGATTATGGAAATTGCAGAAAGGAAGCATGCAGAAATCACTCCATCATTAACAAAGACTTCCAGCAAAGACACGGCTTGTGAGGCGGGTTGAGCGCCCTGTGTTTATTTTAAGAGACCATATATTATAGCTACTGTACACTAATGAGGGAGAGGAAGAGAGACGCAAGTGCTCCCCCTTACCGCTTCGTTGATGCAATTGTCTGGTAAACATTACCGAGCAATGAGCCCGTGAGTGCAAAATCCAGTCGTGAAAACAACAACAAAACGCAGCTCAGTAAAGTGGACGTGGGACATCTAAAGAAAAAAAATCAAGTAGTCCCTAAACAAAGCTAACAGAGCCAAACAGCGCAATAAAACAGTAGTTGGTTGGTGCTGCTTCCGATAAAAACGGAAGTGATGCATCAGATCAACAGCCAAAAGATACAATCATAACAACAGCAATGCCAGACTTAGACAAATCACAAGGGGCAGGAGAAATTCCATAGACTTTGAGCCAACATACAGATTAATTTATGTATTTCTGAGACAGCGCATGCAGCGCATGCGCTGCCAAGTCGAGACCTAAAAAACGAGGAAAGAAGCGATTGAAGACAGAATCTCCACTCATGCACACAACAGCAAACAACTCTTCATCATCAAGGAGTTTGCACAACCCACCAGCGAGTCCACCGGTATCCCTCCCTCACAAGACCTCTGCGACAAACTCAGCACCTTTTTCCACCACAAAATCAAGAGCATCTACGACAACTTTGACAAAGACAACCAACACACTGAAACCTCACCAACCACCCCCGACACTCTGAAGCCAGCGATCGACAACTGGACAGCCTTCACCACCGAAGACACACTGAAGACGATTAAGTCAATCCACTCCGTAGCCCTCACGGCCCCTGCCCCCACCACATTTTCAACAGTGCCACTGACACCATCGCACCCATGCTCTGCCACACCATCAACCACTCCCTGGCAACCACCTTGTTCCCCGACGACTGGAAACACGCTGAGATCAACCCCCTCCTGAAGAAACCCTTGGCGGACCCCACCGACCTCAAAAAGCTCCCCATCTTCGCAAAAAACATCAAAACCTGGCTCTTCGACAGACCTCCTCCTTGATGGACTGGAACCTGCGACCCCCTCACCCCTCCAGTGCCTTGAGACCCGTACGGGTGAGTAGTCACACTTAACAAACACCTGATTGATTGATTGATCTTCGGTCCAACCCACAGTGATCTAAGTAAAATTAGAACGAGAATGATACATGAGGAAGACTGAGGACTGGAAATGAAGTCATGAGCAAATGTTCACCTACAATTTTTGTTACTAACTTGCAAGTATATTTTACCCCTACTAGTGCCCTGTTTTTAACCCTGGCCCAAGGATGTATTAATAAAGGCATATTACGTTCCTGGTAGCCAATTTTATTTCACCCTCTCACAATTAATATACCCCTTTTCTACAATGCGAATCTCACCCAACCTAGTTTGCCATTCATCATTGTTGGATTTAGGATATCCTAAACTAGGAACAAAACTTCTCTGAGCTCTTCCCTCTCAGAGAGGGGGTTGTAGCTCATGTCAGGACTAGGTATTCCCATCACGAGGAGAAACCTAATGATGAAGCATGCCACCTATGGTGGGTGAAGGATTTCGTACTAATAAATGGATACCCTCAAGGGTTCTATATTGTTTTATTATTAGAAGATTAGTGAGCTGACCCTTGCATGTCTTAAAACTTTCTCCTCAGACCCTCTCCTCCTTTTTGTGTATATATATATATATATATATATATATATATATATATATATATATATATATATATATATATATATATATATATATATATATATATATATATATATATACACACACATATATATATGCACATTACCTAGTGGCGGTCGCCAATAGGTGGTTATAGTTAGGACCATGTTTCCATAGAAAAAGCAGGTTTTTTTGCCAATAACTTTGCCGCCGCTTGACGAATCTTCATGAAATTTTCCACATAGTTTCTGCTTTTGGTCGTGCTGCTGTTTTGAAAGTGTGATCCATCAAGTGGGGTTTAGAAAAAAGGGAGGACCCAAACATATTTTGCCCATATATTTTTCTATAGGGATTTTGAATATGGCACCAGACTGAACTGCTGAACAGAATTACACCAAATTTGTCGGAAAGCTAGATATTGGGCCAGAAAGTGTGCTTTTTGGGATTTGATGTAAATCCTTTCAGTAGTATTAGAAATATTCAATTTTTAAAAAATTTGATATCTGGGGACAAGAGTCCTAACAGTCAACTCATGGATCCTGCTGAAATTTGATTGGATGCCAACACTTCAACCAGGAAGTGTTGGCAGCAATTTTGAGACTTGGCTTGAAGCCGAACCCTGCAAAAAAAGTAGAAATAAATGAAATAGGGCAGGGCAGGATTACACTGACCCCCCAGATATGGTGCTGGGGGACCCCACAGATATCCCGCCAACCATTAAAAAAAGAAAAATTAGCTTAAAGATCCACAAATTTTCAGCAATGTTTTTTTTAAAGGATCTCCTCAGGTGGGCCAAATACAGGGGCACATATACCACCTCCCTGGGTTTATGTTACACAGAATTGTCCACACAGCATCCCCACGCCCTGGGGACTACCACCTCCCCGGAGCCTCTCTACTTATTAAATTGGGAGGTCTCTCGGACCCCACCCAGCCTCGGGAAGCACAACCTCTAAACAAGAAAAAATGCAGCAGGGCTTTAACTTTAATTAATATGGGGACATGTGGACCCCCCAGCCCTGGGGGATCGCTAAATCTCTGGGGCTTTTGTGACAATAAATGAGGGGGCCACATGAACACCCCCCCCCCCGGCAGCTTCCAAGACCACCACCTTCATGGGGCAAATTCTAAAAAGGAAGAAGGGGGTGTGCGACTATCCTTCTGGAGCCTAAAGATGGCCCTGGGGACTGCTACCCCCAAGACTGGCTCCGGCTATGTGCTGCGGTGCACACCCCAGGAAATAGCTGTTTGCTATGGCTTGGCAGGAGCTTCACACCCGGACTAGAGGCTGAGTCCCGGGGATTTGGGCCACATGGCCGAAATAGGCCCAGGGAATGGGGGCCATATGGCCCTTTCCCCTACAAAATAAAAATTTTAAAAACAGCCCGCGAATCACTGGAGGCCCTACCCTCTTTCTCCACCTCTCTGCAAATATACCTCCTGGCACACTGCTGGCAAGGGGCTGAAATCCCCTTGGCTGTGGAGGGTCTTCGGGGGACGCCAAGCCCTTCTGTTATCTCCGGTAAATACCACTCAGTGGGATTGCTGAGAGGCCTTCAAAGGACACGCCCACTTTGACTACTACACTACATACACTACATACACACCCCCTGGTGCAGTGCTGCTGGGGGGATAAAGTCCCCTTGTATGCTGAGGGTCCTTGGGGGCCAACTGCCCCTTCTGTTACCTCCAGGTAGTTCCACATAGAGCAATTACTATGAGGAATTCAGAGGCCACAACCCCTTTCTCCACCCATTTGCAAACACGCCTCCTAGTGCAATACTGGTTGGAGGCTGAGGGACCTTGGAAGCCGAGAAGCCTTTCTGGTACCTCAAGTAAGTGCCTTACAGCAGGATTCCTAAGTGGTGGTTAGAGGCTGGCCCCCTTTCTCTACCAGTCTACAAACACAATTACCGGATAAAAAAGTATTTGCAATTCAAATTGGTCTTGCATTTGTGAGAGTTAGATTGGTGATGTAAATTATATTGTCTATTAGCCATGTGTTTTGGATTAGACTGGAGTGGATATATATGGTGTGGAGTGGAATTATGTGGGTTGGATTGGAATTGTTAGTTGTGGAATTGTGTGTGGTGTGGAGTGGAGTGGAATTATGTGGCATGGTGTGCAGTGGAGATATGTGGATAGTAATTACGTGGTGTAATGTGGAATTCTTTGGTGCGGATTGTATGTGGTGTGTTGTGTAATTGAGTTGTTGAGTTGAAATATGTGGTTTGTTGTTGAATTATGTGGTGTGGAATGGAAATGTATAGAGTTGAATTGTGTGGCATTGAGTAAGACTATGCTGATTGGAAGTATGTGGCATGATGTGGAATGTATTTGTGTGGATTGTGTTACTAAGTTTAAAAATGATGAAAAATAATTACAAAGTAAGACAGCCGTTTACTGCACACTTTCGAAACCTTATAATAATATGCAAAGAGTTGTCCGAACATCTAAATGAAAACATTCAGAGTCAACTCCCAGTGACATTTGTGTTAATGAATTTTGCTGGGGGATTGAACAATGTGGGTGCTGCTTTGGTTGCTAATGGCCCGAAGGGCTCTGCACATCTCTGCTTCTAAATACATGTTTCAATCGGAATCCCAAAAACCACAGCATATGTTTAGTACCTGCTGAGCTCCCTCCAGGCAATGGCAAAGCCAATAGGTCTCTGCAATGCAAGATCTATTGGCGTTCTCAATGTTAAGGTGTTTCAGACTGTTCCCCAGTCAGATGCAGCACCCACAGCTGACTCAACGTTACTTCATTGTGTAATCCCAGGCATAAACACAGGCATTGGTACAACCCCATGAGGCCCTTCGCCAGTGAGTTGAGGTGGGAGACAGTGTGCCTACATCTCAAATGCAGGTGGATGATGGGTGGCACTGCAGGGAAGAACAAGTGCAGGACTGCTATAGATAAGAGAGTCATGGTGCAAACTACCATAGATAAGAAATGACACGGGAAGATAACTGTCGTAGAGGAGAATTGAAGGAATAGCAGCGAGGAACATGTTAGATGAATGTTATATTTGTTGTTCTGGCAATCAACGTACTATAAATGATCTTGCTTCATTCCATATGAGATTACCATCAAGTGATCACAAAATCTAAGCATGGGTTTAAAAAGCAGTGTAGGTTTTTTTATGAATGGTGTTATTCACGACCTATAGAGCTTACAGCATGGGACAACGTGTCTGCCAATTCAGTTGCAGCCAAATCCTTTTCGATGTTACTAAAATGCTATGTATAATGTACTTAGTCTAGTGCTTTCAGACAAACATCTTCATTCAATCTTTCACACTTACAAAAGCTAGTTACCTTCTGTGCCATGGACTAGGCAAAAGGTAATTTTTGAAACCCCAAAAATATTTTGCTTTCAGCCATTTTTTTCATTAGATGTTTTGAAAAAAACAAAAGAAGCATTGACAAATCCAAAAGGCTAGTGGCCAGCACCACACATACTGCCTATGCCTATGGTTGTTTGATTAGCCTTGTGTCATTTTTTTCAGTGATCTCAACAAACAACAGTGACATGAAAAGCATCCATCTTTTTACTCTGCTATAGGTCATCTGAGCTATGAAATGGGCTATGCTCTGCAACTTTACTTGTGCATACACATACATATAAATAGATGTACATGATGTTGACAGTCAAAACAAGTTGTTTATGATACATCACGGAAAGTTCAACATTGGGTGCTTTAGTTCGGTGATCATGTGTGCTTTTATAATAACAAAAAGAAAGGTAATACCAGATAATGGATATCATCTCACCTAAATCACCCAGGAAATGTAAACGTAAAAGGGGGTTAAACTTGGAATGCTTTTGAGACGATCAGAGGGGATGGTAGCAAATGCCGAGATAAGAGGCGGCAGGCTTTAACCAGGCCTGGGCAGTGAACTCTGCTCTGCTTGCAGAGATTTCTGCATTCCGCAGTGATCACGGAGTGCAAAAAACACCACTCGCCTTAGCGCAGCACAGTTTTTCGGCGCTCGCCAATGTTAACTTGGTGAGTGTGTGCTGCCACTTGGGTAGAATTTCTACGCAAGCGGCAGGAAGATCAGCACGAACAGCAGTTTGTGCTGCACTCCGCTGCTTGCGGAACTCTGGGGCCTAGCTTTAACACTCTCAAGCAGCTGGGTCTATAAAGTGATACTGGTGAAATTACACACCCACACCCATGAAAGGGATGACATTATACATTTTTCTTCAGCCAAACTGCCGCCCACCCCAAGGGCCTCATAGGGAGGTTTGCTTTGATTGTAGGACAGTCCTGAAAAGTACAGTTTAAGACAGGCCACTGCTATTAGGCCACAGCTAAATATGGGTGCTTTGTACAAGCATTAAACAAAGTGCACCAGAGTCTTTTTTGATCCAATGCAAAGTTCATGTTTAATGGTCCCAAACAAATTTGATATTTACATGCTGGAATTATGATCCTATATTTATGAACCTTAAAACAAACCTATAGGTCCCAAACGCAGTGGTGTAGGTTCAAAGGGGAGTGTAGCATATGAAGTTCAATACTTACACAGTACATTAAAGTAGTGCAGAAAAGAGGAGGAAACAGTAAAAAAAAGAATACTCAGACTCGGAAGATTGGAACCTGGAAGGTTTTCGCTGAACAAGGGACAGTGGTTTATTTTTTAACATTTCCAGTTGTGTATAGCTAAACACAACCCACAAGTATTGGTGCGCTTTACATTAGCACCATAACATAAATTCACAGTTATTTTAAGCACAGGGAAGGCATTTGCCCAGAATGACAGGAAGTTGAGCAGACGGAGAGAATACACTTGGTTCCCCAGTTCTCAAGTTGACAGCTCTGGCCAAAAGTCACAAGCTGTTCACTTGCGAATGAGAAAGGGAGGGGCATTTGACGAGCTAGTTGAAGGGCAGGAGAGTTATGAGGGAAAGGAGGGAAGAGGGTTTTTATAGGGGCATGGGAATTAAATGTGCTGGAAAATGGCACCATGTATTTAAGTGCAGGAAAAAGCGCAGTGATGAAAACGTTTAAGTCTACCATTGCCAACGGGAGGCATAGTGACTATCAGCAACAAATAACAAGCATTTGCAATGCAATTAGTCTTGCATTTGTGAAAGCTAGAGCTATTCGTGTTGTAAATTATATTGCTTTTTTTCTTGAGGAGCCTAGAGGTCTAAGAATGAGGAATTACTAGTAGGAAGAGAGACAGAGCTGCAGCACTGCCTAGAGCACTTAGAATCAGGAATTGCCACTGCCACTAGACAATCTGCCGCAGTACAATCTAGAGGACTTACAATGAGGAATTACCAAATGGACCTGGGAAGCAGCTGTGGCACTGTTTAGAGTACTTAGAATGAGAATGAGACCAAAAAGGAAAAAATGCAGCAGCCTGAACAATCAAACACAAAGGTAAGAAGCCTTTAAAGAAAGAGTATATGTAATAGGCTAATAATACTCCAGGGAAGAGCGAGATCTGAAAATGTGTGACAAATAAAGGCCATAACCCAAATAAAACCAAGCTTTTATGAGTGACACACATTTTAATGAATCACCAGTGAGGCGCGGAACTAAAGTTCACATATCGAACACAGCATGCCTCGCAGAGCAGCATATGCACTGTGTAGGCTTGACATACAAATGTGTGAAAACAGGTGGAACAATGTTGGTATGCTCTCTTCTGTTATAAAGTAGGACAAAATTATTATGGAAATCTGAGTTTTTTTGTGGCATGTGCACTTATGAATAACACATAAACCTTTTCGGGGTGATACACACAACGGACCCTTTTGCCTTGTACAGATATTGTAAGGCTGTCAAAATAGCTATGATCTGGGGAAAGATGAGGTTGTGTAACTGGAAAGTGTGGTAAAGCATGCTTGCAAGCATGGGACGAGAGAAATAGAGGTAGTTAAAGTGAGTGACAAAGTGGTGATTGGAGTAATATGTAATGGAATTGTGTTGTGTTTAGTGGATAACTGTGTTGTGAAAGTATGTTTTGTGGAATGTATGTGGGGTAGAATAGAATTGTGCTGAGTTGAATTGTGTGATGTGAAAATGTGTGGCACTGAATGAAAATATACTAATTGTAATTATGTGTTATGGCATGAAGTGTGGAGTGTTATCTGGTATTGTTTGACAACTAGTGAAAGAGAGGTGAGCCGACTTGTGTTCAGTGAAATAAGTGTTGTGAAGAGAAAGTATGGGTTGTGGAATGTATGTGGTGTAGAATGGAATTGT
The DNA here is from genome assembly GCF_964204655.1 of Triturus cristatus. NCBI lineage: Eukaryota > Metazoa > Chordata > Amphibia > Caudata > Salamandridae > Triturus > Triturus cristatus. The sequence goes on from NC_140591.1 coordinate 1,493,020,590, forward strand.
GTTGAGTTGATTTGCGTGGTGTGGAAATGTGTGGCAACAAGTAGAAGAATATTAAGTGTAATTATGTGTTATGGTATGTGTTATTGTACTGAGTGTATTGTGCGGAGTGTGTAGTGGAATGTAATGTGAATGTGTGTTATATAGTAGAATCATGTGGAGTGGTGGTGTGTTTTGTAAAGGGTTATGTAGTGTAGTTGAATTACGTACTGTTTTTGTAGGCTGGATTAATCATTGTTGCTGTGGTGTAAATGTATGTAGTGTGTAGAGGACTTATGTGGTGTTTTGTAAACATATGTGGTGCGTAGTGAATTTTGATTTGGGGAATGAATGTGTTTTTTAATTTAATTGTGTGTAGTTTAATTGTGTGGTATATAAATATGTGGTAGCATTTGGAAATATGTAGAGTGAAATAATGTTGAGTGTATTTTATGCAAATACACATACAGAAAAAGATCTAAGACCGCCCATCATTTCGAAAGTTGAACAGGATTGTAGAGGTGGAGATCTAGACGCAAAACTAATAAAACGAGAAGCCATGCTCATCATAAAATTCAACACAGCAGTTAATGGGCTGAATGAACTTTCAGAGATTTATAAACTTTGAGTGGTTCACTCTTGCGACTCATCACCTCTGGATTCAGAATGTATGTAGATTGCACAGCAATGAGGGTTTCTTTTACAGATGGCACAAACTAACACTTTAGAGCACTAGGGGGGCTATAGCCCCTAAGAACACAGGCTTATGTTATTTAGCATTATTTCGGTTTTATTCCAACCACAACTCCCAGAACCTCTGGGATGAGGATATGACGACCCTGACGTCCCAAGAAGTGCTTGCAGGCCCACACGTGGTAATGTTCTTTTCGCCAGTAGGAGCCACAACTTGGATCATAATGAGAGCGTGGACATAGGCTCTTTTAAATAGCAAAGGCAACTTGCAGGCAATTCAAATGAGGGAGTGCAAAGAACCAGATTAAACATTTAAGTCAGTTTGAGTCCGGGAAGTTCGCTGACTACAATTCCCAGAATTCCAGAGATCGCAACGTCTCCACCTGATGCATTAAGTAGCTTCTGTACGTGTTCACCGGAAAGCCAACCATTCGGAGCTGCAACTGCGATACTCTCAACTGGAACTTTTTCAAACCATTTCTGAAGGTAAGCCATGTTATCTCAGATGTGCGGCAAGCAAAAGATAGAGAGGGGTTATTACAACCCAAAGCGTGCAGTTTGTGCAGCACCGCAGACATTTCCACACCGCAACTAAGGTCGTGCGCTTCTCTCCTCAGATATTTACAAAGATACAGCGGCTTATATATGCCTTATTGTTGTGTGGTTATGGAAAAACAATCCTATGACTAATGTCAATAATCTGTTTCACAGAGATGTAAAACGTCACTCCTACTGATAACTGGCTCCGCGCCGCCCTCGGCGTGTTTCAAGTAAGAACCTAAGTTCTACATATAAACATTTGATACCGTATGTGTTCTGGCTTAATAAACAGGACGGTGATAGAAGGATGATTGCTGTTACAGGTGTGGCAGCATTGAAAAAACGAAGGACTGATTGCTGAGCTTTGGTGAGTGTAAGGGCTGGGGAACAACCTTTACAACGCAACTTTTACAACTCACTACCATTACAACGAAACTGTTACAACGCAAAAGCATTTACAACGCATGCCATTACAACGCAAGTCTTTACATCGACTTGCACTAGATGGCGTGCTAACATTAAAAATAGTGTAGTTTACTATCCAAACACCTTCCCTACTGTTACGTGGACTGGAGTTAGAATAGTAAATTACACTTTTTTAATGTTAGCACGCCATCTAGTGCAAGTCGATGTAAAGACTTGCGTTGTAAAGACTTGCGTTGTCACTGCATTTACGTTGTAAAAATTTCGTTGTAACAGCATGCGTTGTAAAAGCATTCCGTTGTAACATCATACATCCGTAAGGGCTTAAGCGCAGAGGAGGCTTTTAGAGACAGGGGTCCTCAAGGGCAACCATTAAGATAAGGATATCTTCTATGTTTTTCAGCTATTCTGGTCCTGTTGAGAATTCCCACAATTGGAGGGGTTCGAAACGCATAGACCACGGTGTTTAGGCCAATCAAAGACAAACTTTGCACATGTCTTAAATTTAGTGAAATTCATGTTGTTGATGGCCTGTTTTGGTTTTGTATTGAGTATTTCTTCAGTACACATGTTGTAAAGTACTCTGGGTTTGTGTATGATAGGATGTGCAGTGTGTATTGAGGGGTGTGTAATGATGGAATGATTGAGTTGGTGAATCTGTCAGAATGAATGGGGTGTGGAGACTAAAGACAAGTGAAGTCTGTATGCAAGTAAAACAGTTTTATGTATGTATGTGAGGGTGAAAGGGAGGTTGGATATATATATGTTCCAAAAATCTAAATTCTATGATATTTGTATTGTTTTGTGCTTTTCATGAATTGCTAATGTAAATCGAAAAAACTCCAACAAAAAAAGGGGTTGGTGTGACATTGTTTTTTTTCAATGCACTGCAAATAGGTTTAGAAGATTGTAGCAGCTCTGGCATTTTCTTTGTTACTTGATGATGAATGTGTGGCACCCCTAACAGGAGCTGCACTGTGGGGTGTGGCACAGGGTTTGTGGCAGAGTATGAGCAGGGGTTGAATGTGGTGTTAGGTTAGCAGGGTCATGTAAGGAAAATAAATGTGTTTCTATGGGTGTGCGCAAAAGTGCCTTTGTGGGCATGTTTTAAAACAGTGATGGCAGTGTTGTGACAGATGGTGTTTAGGCATGCTGAGCTGTGAATGTGCAGGCTGTCCTCAAACCCCCCTCACCCCCATGGGTGGTAGTGTGAGTCTCATGAAAAATTGTCATTAAAGGTTACAGGATGTTTCTGTCCTTAAAAGTGACAGGTCGTGCACAGAAAGCTTCGGATCATGATGTATGTGTGACAAGCCAATGCTGCGAAGGCAAAAACTTCAAACAAAAAACCTGCTTCTAGCTTTCCAGGCAGGGCTCGGTCATGATTAGCAGATGTTAAAATGATAAAGGGACAACAGATGTGGGTCCCAAACTTCCCCCAGGAGAATCGGAAACCTGATAGCACAGGGCAGGAAAAAACACTGCAGGAAAACACGATGCAGGAGATAAAACTAGCAGTCTCAGCAGCCAGGGCTGTGTTGACTCAGCCAGAACTACAAACACATTTCCTGGGCCTAGCTCCTCACGACAGTGCTCAGGCTTGAGTAGGAAATGTTAAATGATATGGGTGCACAGGACCAGAGAAGGGCTGCATTCCGTTTTCATTCTCTCTTATTATTATTGTTTGCAATCAAAATCTTTACTTCTTTTGCATTGTTTTTATTCTTCCCTGCTCACTAATAGTTACATAAGGAATTGTAAGAGGGTGGTTGTTAAAATGGAGGGCTGAAAGTGCAACTTTTGTCATTCCCCACTATCCACAAGGGCAGAAATCATGACACAGGTATTCCTGTTAAAACAGTGTGTGCAAGCAGTAGCAGTGTAAAACGTAACACAAAATTCTTGTTTTATCAGCATGTTAGAGATTTGTAGTTATCAAGGCGGATTGAATAAGACAAGTTAAGGGGAATAAAACACGAAGACTACACAGCCAACGAACAAACAGCAAGGGAAAGAGACAGCTGGCGGAAGCGAAGCCTCCAATTAGCCTGCAATGCTGGAGAGGGTGGGGGCGTTGGAGGGTGGGGTTCCGAACGTGAAAAGTCAAATCAGAAGATACCAGCAATACAGATGGGCACTTAGAAACGATGAATGTATTAGAGAAGGTAGTTATGTGAATGGAAAGCCGGGAAATGTATTACGATGTAAGTATATGAACAGATATTGTACCAAGGGAAATAAAATATGTTTACAATAGAATTTTTTAGAGATTTGTAGCACGATAAGTGCTAAAAGTAGAATCAAACAACAAACTAATAAAAACGCTAGCAGTGAGAAGAAACTAGACCGTTGTGCGACAAAACTGTTTTGACTTGATCAATGCAACTGTTACTAATCTGGACTACCTTATAGGAAATCTGGAGTCATAGGCATTAAAAGATAATGATTTAATTTCCTTGGCAGTTGGAATGACATGATGCATAATACAGTAGTAATTCTAGCAAAGCCCAGCTTCATCACCACTATCAGCATAGCAGTTAGTCAGTGGCAAAAATTGACCAATCAGTTACTGATCGCAAAATGCAGCATCCACATCTCCTTTAGAATGAGATACAGTTCTGTCCTTTTTTTCTTTGTGACTTATGGTTTAGAACAACTTTTCTTGCCTTCATGTCATGCACTTTCTTAAAGATGAAATCTTGCTTCCCTGGTGTATTAAATCTTAACATGCGCAGAGAATATTTGAGGCTCCGTTCCCAGGGTAACTAGATTTTGTGTTTTGCTCATCCATTGCCAGTTGCAGAAATCCATGCCCATCCTACCAGTTGCAAAAAACGATTTTGCATCCTCCATTTGTTTTTTTTGTTTTGGGGGTTTTTACCTGTTGCAGCGTGTGGGGACCAACCCAAATTACTGAATCCCCCATGCCTGTAACAGTGACATCCATTTCTGTTTATGAATCAACTAGCCATATTCCTAAATGATTCTGTAGCAATACAGGTAGGATATTGTTTCCGGAGACTAATCAAGTGAAAAAGATAACTAGCGTATCAACCTCTACCACACGAACGTAGTGTGTTTAAGTTTACAAAAGAAACATGTTTTCTATTTACACTTTCAGTACTTCTCTAACTGCTCATCTCGCAGCATACTCAGAGGCGCCTATGTGGTACATCCTAGCTATAATTAGAAACCCCAGCACACAAATGCGTTCTCCTGCTGTGTCAAATCCTCTCCATTCACTCATAGACGTAGAGCTAGTAATCAGATTACTCTTATGCTCTACTGCATATCCAATTTTCCTTCGTAACTAATTAAGGCAGTACGGTAAGAATTCCATTCAGAATGATTAAACGATCAGGTTATGAATATTGAAATGTGTATTTATGTAGGGTTTAGCATTGACTATGTATTATATCTTTAACATTAAATCCTTTACGAAGAGATTGTAATATTTTGAAAGTCATGAAACCTCTATATATGCTTCTCTGTAAAGCGTTCTGATGTCTGGCTGCCCTTGTATGCGCTACATAAAACTGGAAATAAATTTAACGGGGTCATATAAAGGTCTAAGGCTCAACTGCACCTTTTTCGTCAGGATCCGGTATCACAAACTTGGATGCATCTTTTAAATATTTTATGACTTGCTCATGTGCAATAGATGTTAAAGACCTTCCCTTCTTTCTGAGGAAGGGGTTTTCCTGAACAGTCAGGTGATACATTCCTGTTACCTTTTGCATCTCATTTGTCATAGTGCTTCATGCCAAACCTGAGGCAGGAATTAGTGTGCCTTCTAGACTCGACTGCCTGGGACTTGGAATGTAGTTTGAAGAGTGCTTAGGAACATCACTGGTTATAAATGGGAAGAAGCCATTGTAGGTGCTGCCTGCAGACAGTACCTTGAAGAGTAAATAGTTTGATGCATTCAGAAAGACTGTATTCATTCAAACAGTATTAAATATAACCTGAACTGGAAGCATGTGGGGCCTTTTTTACTGTCTGGCTACTTGAAGCTGGCTATTTCAGTGCTACAAGAATGTTAACACTTATTACTGCACACAGTAGGCAGATTCCTGTTATGAGTCAGTTAACTGTCCACATTCTGTAATTTACTGGAGTGAATTTTGTGAGGAATGTCTCTGGCTGACTATGGGGGTGAAGGGATGCATTCTGTAATGGAACTGAATATGAGTTCACCCTCCATCCACAAGGCGCCCATACAGAGCTACTCTATTTTCTGCAATTCTAACCTTTGCTCGCCTTTGGTAGTGACAGCCTGACCACAAGACAGACTCCATAGAAACTGCATATACGTAATATAACTCCCCACATACTACACACACACACACACACACACATGCACACACACACACACACACATGCACACACACACGCACACACACGCACACACACACAGTGTGTAACCAAATATAACAATACTTCTGTAGGTGAAGAACTTAAAGTATCAACTCCAGGCTTAAGTAAAAGCTATGACACATAAGAGAACTAAACAATAGAGACATAGATCGTCATTGTACAGCGGCAATCTGAAATAGAGGACAGTAGTTCTAACAGAATGCAGTCTCGTCCAGCCTACAACTATTGTCTTCAGTGACCCAGTTGCTTCTGCATGCTAATCTGGAAATTGATTCACTAAACCTGGCACCAGCAGTTTTTATCGATAATCTGGCAGCTCAGTGGGCAGATATCTTTCCTTGTTAGTTTCCAGTTGGTTCAAAGGGGCAGAAAGTTTTACCTATTCCTACCATCTGTACTGCCCATTTTCCTCCAGGCAGTGTGAGACGGGGTCGAGGGATCATCTGAATCAAATATCGGATAATCTTTAATTAGTGCCATCTCTTCCTCTTCAATTTTCCATGGTAAGGGCAACTCATTTTAAAGATATTTTTCACCATCTAGGAATGACTAGCTAGCGATTAACCCAAAACACTGTGGTGAAATTGGTCGCCCACAACAAGAGGAATAGGACCCCTTGACACACCATCCTGATCTATCTGGATCTGTAAGGTAATGAAAAATTCATGCACTCTCCAGCAAAAAGTCTGGTGAGCACCTTAGCCACAGTCTCAGGCAAGCAGGATTTCACATTTCAAAGGTATAGACAATAAAATGGCTACGTCAAATTTGATGGCAAACATGGGCCTTACAGGCCAGGACTTGAATTTAGACTTATCAAGATTCATGGATTGCAAGATCATCAATAAAGCTTATTTCAGGGTTTTTTAACACATAGAAGGAAGATCAGTAGACCAATGAAGTTGCAGAGAGCTGTCCTCTTGCATTGTAAATGAGCTCTTTTAGGGCGAGTATTCCCTTGCTTTCACAACCTTCTATCTGGCTTAATCCAGTAGCGCCTCACTAGTGTCCTGGTCACCCTGAAGTCATTAATATCAGTAGCCCACCTTAGTGATACCTGAGTGCCTACGCAAGAAAATTGGCGTGCTCCCAGTACCAGGAACAGACTGAGGGAAGTGAAATGCACAACATTTAAAGAGTACTTGTGACTTGGGGCATGAATGCACCCTCAAGGCGATATCCAAATTAAGGGAAAAATTCTAGTGGGCCACATAAAAAGTCCTGGGGAGCATACAGTGTAATTTCCCTACATGTATCTCAACAGGATCAGTGTAGCTAGAAAGGTGTTACTTATCTCAATATCATGTCTAGAGCGTGCACCTTAATAATTCTGTGCAGCTTTTTTGAGAATTTATTATAGCACGCCTGTAGTAATATGCTTTTTCAGGTTGCAGATGATTTCCAAGTATTTTTCTAATATGTTTTTTAAATATTTGATTCGATTATATCATGGCATTTAATAGTATTTAAAATGAATTAAACTGTGGTTTGTATTTCCTAACAAGACTGATGTCTCTAGGTTACCTCACCCTATTCATGAAAAGGAAAAATCCTCAAAACACTGCTTCATCAGCCTTCCGGATGGGTCTTCCTGTACAGTAGTGGTTAAATCTGGATTCTTAATCAAAGATGTATTATGTGGACTTTGTGAGAAACATGGTATCAACATCGCTGCTGATGACTTGTTTTTAGCAGGACGGAGCGAGGTATGGCATATTTGTATATTTTACTTCATTTCCCAACTTTTCAGGAATTTATTAGCCGATCAATAGTGCTACGCAGAATGTATCAGTTGCTTCACTTAGTGTTTAATTTTAAATTTGATGCTTCACAGTGTAAGTTAAGCGTCTTACAACCTTCTGCTTCGTGGTTTCTTCTAACTTTTTTTTAGTAACGCATTTGATATCGTTTTACATATTTGCATATGTGGTTGAGTAATGTTTAGCATTATGAGCAGTGAACTACCCGTTCTCACTCGTGTTTTATTTATTTCCATGTACACTAAAGCCATTGGTTTTAAGTCAAGACAGTAGCATCCTAGACTCATGAGATTTACACTTAGAGAGGCGTACATTATTTCGGTAAGAAAGTGGAAAGCAGAAAAGTGTAGAAGCTCTGATTAAGTTTACTGTGAAGGAGTGATACAGTAATGTGTGTGCACGAACATGTGAAGACAATTAACTAGCACAGAAATCTGTATCCTCAAACATTATCTGCTGCATGTCGGACAATACATAACCATATTTAGCTAAATGTGAACATACATAAAAATATTTAAAATTTACTGAATCGAAATCATAGTTGTTGGATGATCTGTGGATAGTGGAACAGTTCAGCACACTGTTATGTGCTATACTCGTCATGCAGGCGACTCCAACATGTTGCAAGGACTATCGATTTTGGGTCAAATAGTGGACAATGTTTACGATTTAGAGAACAAGGCATGTGGTTATCTAGCTTGAAATAAGATATTTAATAGGATCATTGGTGATGAACACTGGTGGTAGGGCAGTTTAAAGCTCATATGTACAAAGTGAAAGTTCACTTGGTTTTAAGCAGTCGTTACTGTTTACCAAACAGGATGTCTTATTGTTTCATTACAAATGGATGACAATCACATGCTGCTTTGGAGTTGCTTTGCGGTTGTACCAATCTACGAAGGACAACACCTGAGAAATGTGTTATTTGTATGCTTACATGAAAAATTGCAATGGTTAATTTCTCACGAACACACTTCATTACCCATTACTACAGTGTTTTACTTACTCCGCTTGGCTTAAAGCAATTTTCTGCATAATATCTGATGGGTGTTTTTTTTAAACTGTTTTTAACAGGGTTCAAGGTTATATCAAGGAAACAGTGATCTACTTAGAGTGGCATTGGCGACTCAGCTTGTAATCCAAAATTCCTACATATTATGAAAGCGGCGAGTTATTGTTGCCTGGTACAGTAATTATTTTTCTGATTTAAACTAAAGAATAGAAAGGGATAACATATCTACCCCTCCATCCCCACCCCCACTACAGTCTGTGTAATGGGTGTAAGCTGCGGAGCGCCTTAAAGGGTATTTTGCTAAAAAAGGCTAAGTCTAGGAGTTTAAGTTCCACCTCTCCAGTTTAGGGAGAGGGAAGAGTCCCAATAGCACCCTGAATGGCAAGTTAGGTACGGGGAGGCCGGTCGCAGTACCCAATGCTTGTAGAAATTGATACCAGTAGATCTGTAACAAAGGGCAGGACCATGAGATATGGTGGGTGTTAAATCGCTGTTTTATGCACCGTGCACTGTATTTTTATGATTCTTGTGTGGAAACGGTAACTAGCTGTTTTACACAAGGAGATTACTGATGTTGTTCTAAATGGGTATGGACCATGTATATCATCGGCAAAATATGCTATGACTCTAATATTATGGTCAAACGGTTGTGATTATAAACTAATGGGGAAATCCGAGACCTACGTTAAGTATATCATTTTATGTTTTTTTAAATAATATTGATGTTTAAAATTCTGTTATTTTTGTGAAATTATTTATTTACATTTGGTACAATTTTTACAGTAATATAATTTTTAATACTTTTGGGAGTTGTAAGGTTTATTTGTATAATAAATACATATTATATATTTGAAATAAATGTTATTGGAAAAGAGAGAAAGAGCAGGGAGGAATATGACACACCATGTAATTGGGATGATAATGGTACAGGTTGGAATGAAAAGCAGATGGTAGTGGGACTTTTGATTGAATGGGAGTGTCTGCACTAGTCGTTTTTCAGGGCCACCAGACTATCTTATAGCTGGCAAGGTTTTAGATTGCTTATGCGTGACATTTTCATAATTTCTGTGTAATTATGAGTGACATTCTACGATTATGAGTGACACTTTCTTGAAAACAAAATTGAGTAATGAAGACGAGAGAAAAATATAAATATCAGTAATTACACCCAGTTGAACAACAAGAAACTAAGAAGATCATAAAAGTGGTGCAAAGCACCAGAAATGGAAGGACACTAGAATGTGAGAGAGGCCTCAGAGCGGATCCTGAACCATCTTCACTGATGCTGAACTCAACTTTGTGCAGTCAGTGACTGCAATGCTGAGCCTAGCTTAGGCACTCTGACACCTGATGTGTGGTACTTTGTAGGGCTGGTTTTACTCAGACCTTGGAATTCTGAAATTCAATTACAAAGCAATGGTAATCAGTGGAATCAAACATTCCCTGTGCTCTTGCTTTGTCACATGCTCTGTTTCCAACCGTGTCACACATATACACCCATCTGCCCCAATTATTTTATTCTCCTTTATGCATCCGTTTGGCAATCAGAACAAAACAACAACTACTTTTGCTCATCAGTGTATACTCTAACAGTATAAAACTTCACCATTTGTTACCAGGAGTTTCCTTAGAGATATGGCTGCTCTTTGAGGATTAGGAATCACCATCCTCCATTACTCTGCAGTGAGTGCGGCAGCAAGAGACTGACACTGCATGAAGCAACCAATTAATGTTATTCAAATCATATAGTAGCGACCAGATGTTGCTGGTGCAAGTGTCAGAATAGCTGTGAGTGCGAGTAGGAGTGCAGGGGTAAATGCTAGTGCCAGAACAAATGTCAGTGCTGTTGCGAGAGATAGTAGTGATACCAGCCCAAGTGTGAGTACATGTGAGAGTTAAAGTGCCAGTACAGGTTCTGGTACTAGTGACAGTATGAGCAAGGTGACAATGAGGCTACTGGTGCAATTTCCAGTTGAATGAGTGAGGTGCAAATGAGATTACTTTGCAAGTTCCATTGCAGGTGCGAGGAAGGTTACTGGTACATGTGGCAGTGAGGTATGAGTGAGGTTGCTGGTGTAAGCATACCGGTGGTTTTAGGAGTGCAGGTGCGAGTGAGTTAAATACCCTTACTTATATTTCCATGCACTCACTAACTTGTATATAAGCATCCAATCTCTCATCTACTTGCTCACTCATTTCCTTATTCACCTATTGATCTGCTCATGCACATAGTTATCACTCCTTGCATTCACCAGTTCCATGATCCTTGCATTCCTCTATTCAATCACTAATCTATTCAAGTAGCACTCATTTATATGCACTCACTTATCCATGAACTCAGTCACCCTTTCATTAATTGTTTGCACACACTCACATTTGTACCGCATCTACTCTTGCAAACACTCAACGGGCCATTCAACCATCCATGAATGCGTGCTCATATATATATACATCTGTGCAGAAGCATTAATAGATTCTCAAAACATTCACACATACCCCAAAGACACTCACATGCACTACTAATTTGCCAATCAGTGAAAACACCTTTAAACAAAAAGACAGACTTAAAGTCTTTGTTAATGCTCTCATTATATTAATTGGCATTTTGTAAATCAGCGCTATCACTCTTCTTTAGGCTTGTTTTGAAGTGCTTATTCTTCAGTTGAAGATCGGTTGCTCCATCTAGCACGCCCTATTTGGAAGGGGGCAAGCCAGCAAAATATGTACCACTCATCACAGTAGTTAACTACCAAACTGTTTAATTGCTTCAAGGGCCGGTAATGGAGGGCAGTGTGGTCGGAGGGAATGTGCGTTGCTTGGTCTCTGCCACCCTGCTCTCCATTACCGGCCCGTGAAGCCATTAAACAGTTTGGTAGTTAATCTGCTTTGGGCTCCGAGTAGCCCTAGCCTTGAGCACTAACTGCACTGAAGATCTCCGGCCTCCACTCCACGAGTGATCCGTGGGCTGGGTTCCAGTGCAACCACGTGAGGCTCCTTCGCGATTGCTAGCCTGTTGGCTAGTGGGTCCCCACAAAGGCAACTCCTCTTCTGCTTGGGCTTTCCTGGTTGCTCCAGATGTGCCCCAAATAACCTTCGCTGGGTGAGTCCCTCAGACCTTGCTAGTCTGCACCGACATCCTTCTTCTCTTTCCACGAGACTTGCCATTGCCAAGGCTTGTTGGGTCCATTCTGGTTGCCGACACTGCAGCACTCAACAGACTTTGTGGGACAGCTCGAATCTAGCTTATGGACTTTGTCGATGCCTCCTGGACCTCGTGGCTGAAGAGTCAAGAGACTCATCAACTCACCTGAAGCACCCGACATCTGTGGGCATTGGTCCATCCTGCCCTCCGTCACTGGCAAGTGACCCAGACTCTGTCCCCTCTGCTTTCAGGTCCCTTCCATCCTTGATCCAGGCTTGTATCTCTTCGGACACTTCTCCTCTTCACGGCAGCAGACGTTCTTCGACAGCTTCCATTGTAATCGACGACGCAACCCGACACCAAAAGACACCTATGCACCCGGCTTCCCTGGGTGAGGTAACGCAAGTACTCCTGTGCTCCCGTGGGTGCTAGCCCTAGAACTTCATAAGTCCAAAAGGGTTTGGTTCTGACTCGATTTTAAGTGTCCCTAATCTTTAAATTTCAAACCGCGACATTGCCCATAGAAGCAAACAGGAACCCGCGGTTGTGTTTACACACTGCACACGGCCCCTGTGTCACTACCTTGGGTGGTTCCTTGGGACACCAGCGATTCTACAGGCTCTAGGCCTCATGTCTAGTTCAGTCGTGGTTCTTATACCACTTTATTGGTATATGGTTTGGTACGCCCCTAGGGCACAAACGTATATTTGTGCTATTACTGTTGATTGTTAACTTGTAAATTAAGTACTTCGAACTCCAGTCTCATAAAGAGACTAGAGGGGTGTGTTTTAACTTAAATACGTATATTTGAAATATATACCTGGTGTGGTTGTCCTTTTATTTGATCATTCAAGAGATTATAGACTGGTAAAACAAGCTGCTTTATATTCCTTCAAGACTTCGCCTGAAGGCTGCTCTCCATAGCTACCACTAGGATAGCTTTCAATAAAAGTTGTCTTTAACCTATTCACCATAAGGGGTTGTTTGGACTGATACAGTTTGCCCACTAGAACTAGTGAACAGCATATATCAGGCCAACTTCTCACATTGTTGTGCAGCATGTGGGATTCCAGCTTGCTATTGTTTTACCAGATAATCTCAATTGAATTGATCGACTGAAAACCACTAAAGGTACCTAAGGTACATATAATATCAAGTTTAATTACAGTAAGTTCTACTGAACTTAGAGTTGTGTGTTAAGGGATAGCACATCCTTTCTACAACTCAAGAGAGTTTAGTAGGCCACACTAGTGTAGGTAGTGCAATACACCACACCACATTAGCAATGTCTAGTCAGCCAGGAACCAGTGGGTCCCTGCCAGAAGCCAGTGGGCTTCTCCCCTATTAATATGAGGATCTCTCCTTTGCACAGCTTAGGGCCTTATGTTCCATTAGGAAGCTGAAGACAGGCAAAAGACCAACCACCCAGCATCTCATAAAGATACTTAAGCTGGATGATATCTCAGGGCCTAGTGGGCCTGATGGGGTAGGCAGTGTGGGTGGGGCAGCAGGTGAGGGTGGGCCTAGGTGTAGAAATTCCCCTGACCCTACCTCTAATACTGACCAGACTGATGACAATGATCAGAATCTGGTGAACTCAGCTCTCATGGATGAGGATGAGAAGGATGACAACAATGTTCCCTCCTTTATTCCGCCAGGAAGAGTAGAAAGTAGGGCTAGAAGGGATAGATCTCTCTCAATGGAGATCTGTCCAGTCTAACTCCTCTATAGAGGGAGGGAAACCTCCCAGGAGAGGAGATAGAGAGACTGCTGATGTATGAGCAAGACAAGTTCAACCTCAGAAAGCAGCAGATGGTCCCAGATAGGGAAGCCCTAGAGCTCTACGGAGCTAGGGTCCCTTGGTGGCAGCAATTTCCCTAGAGGTATGGAGAGGTCTTATGACCATAGAAACCTAAGTAAGATTGTCCCTCCCTACCAGAGTGGGGATGACATCCACAAATGTATAATTGTCTTGGAGAGGGCCTGTAAAGTACAGAAGGTCCCTCAAGGTCAGTGGGCAGCAATCTTATGGCTCTCCTTTGCAGACAAAGGTAGAGATAAGCTCCTCACTGTAAGAGAAGAGGATGCTGATGATTACCAGGTCTTGTAAAGTGCACTGATAGATGGGTTTAGCCTAACCACTGAACAATACAGGTTAAAGTTCAGAGATACCCAAAAGGCACACAATCAGGACTGGGTTGACTTTGTTGACTGCGCTGCTAAGGCTCTGGAAGGTTGGTTATTGGGCAGTAAAGTGTGTGACTTCACAGGATTGTACAATCTGATAATGAGGGAGCAGATTCTTAATAACTGTCAAAATCAGCTGTTGTACCAGTACCTGGTAGACTCTGATCTGACCTCTCCCCAATAATTGGGAAAGAAGGCAGACAAATGGGTCAGAACCAGGGTGAGGCAGAAGGTACAGAACCAAGGTGGTGACCCAAAGAAGCAGGATTCTAAGAACTCTGACAAGGGGGGGGGGGCAATGGTAAAGACCAGAAGTCTTCTCAAGGGCCCCAAAAATCGTCTTCTAATGGGGAGTCACAGTCAAGTAAGGGTAAAGGCCAAACAAACCTTGGTGCACAATCTGCAAACAGAAAACTCACTAGACCAGTGACTGCACCAAGTCCAAAGAATCTACTCCAGCCACCATTGCCCCTAAAGCAACTGTTCCCCCTAGTACAGCTACAATAGGCAGTGGCAATGTTCAGAATAAGGGTGTAGTAGGGTTGACCCTGGGTTCTGGGATGGACTCTGGCCTAGTCAGAGTTCCAACTCAGGCTGTGCTTGTCTGTGATGAGGGCATGCATATGTCCCCGTGTGTGAGTCCCAGTAATCTGGGCAAATACAGACAACAGCCTTTAATAAATGAAGTAGAAGCTTAGTCATTTTGGAACACAGGAGCAAGTGTCACAATGGTGACAAAAGATCTTGTGGATCCTGGGCAGATTATACATGGTGAAATGTACCAAGTGACCAATGCTAGCAATGTCAGAACAGACCATTCTCTGGCAGTTGTTAACTTTTCCTAGGGAGGGGTAACTGGCCTTAAGAAGGTTGTGGTAAGTGCAGACCTACCAGTACAGTGCTTGCTTGGCAATGATCTAGAGACTTCAGCTTGTGCTGAAGTGGAGCTCATGCAGAAATGTTAGGGATCCCAGCTCATGTATTTGCTGTGACTTGGTCACAGGCCAAAATGTCTAAAGCTGGACATGCCCTGGATTCTGGAATAATGGACCAGGTGCCTCACAAGAGGAGGAGCAGTAGGGTTAAGGCAGATCCTTCCTACCTGACTCAGAATGCTGATCAGTCTCCTCAGGGAGATGTTCTTGAGCCTGAAGAAGGAACTGTCCCAGAGGAGCTTGAACCTGACCAGGTGGAGTTATTGGGGACAGGGGGCCCTTCCAGGTCTGGTCTGAGCCAGGAGCAGAAAACCTGCCCCTCTCTTGAACCCCTCAGAAAGCAAGCTGCTGATGAGGCTGCTGGGAATGCAAGTGGCACCCATAAAGTGTATTGGGATGATGGACTCATTTACTCAGAGAGTAGAGACCCCAAGCCTGGTACATCCAGGAGGTTTGTTATACCTCTGACGTTTAGGGGCTTCCTATTGACACTAGCCCATGATATTCCCCTAGCAGGACACTGGGCCAAAACAAGACTTGGGACAACATTGTCCCTCACTATCACTGGCGCCACATGTCTGAAGACACAAAGGAGTTTTGTCGCTCCTGTGTAACCTGCCAAGCCAGTGGCAAAGCAGGTGGCACTACAAAGGCCCCCCTGATACCACTACCTGTGGTGGGGGTGCCTTTTCAAAGGGTAGGGATTGACGTTGTTGGTCCCATGGATCCCCAAAAAGCATCTGGGCACAGATTTATACTGGTGGTGGTGGATCATGCCACCAGGTACCCAGAGGCAATTCCCCTAAGGACCACTACAGCACCTGTAGTTGCAAGAGCTCTCCTGAGTGTATTCTCAAGAGTAGGCTTTCTTAAGGAGGTAGTATCTGACAGGGGTGCAAACTTCATGTCTAGTTACTTGACTGCTATGTGGAAGGAGTGTGGAGTGAACTACAAGTTCACCACACCCTATCACCCACAATGCAATGGCTTAGTTGAAAGGTTCAACAAAGCCTTACAGGGCATGATTAAAAGACTCCCAGAGAAGCTTAGGGGAAAATGGGACCTACTCTTGCCCTGCCTTTTATTTGCATACAGGGAGGTGCCTCAAAAGGGGGTTAGTTACAGCCCATTTTAACTTTTGTTTGGTCACCCTGTCAGGGGTCCATTGTGTTTGGTGAAGGAAGGATGGGAGTTATCTCTCAAGCCCCCAAAGCAAGACATAGTGGACTATGTACTTGGTCACTGCTCCAGGATGGCTGAGTACATGAAAAAGGCAAACACAAACCTTGAGGCTAGCCAGGAACTGCAAAAAGCCTGGCATGACCAAAAGGCTGTACTGACTGTTTACCAGCCAGGACAGAACATGTGGGTGTTGAAGCCTGTGGCCCCAGCAGCCCTCCAGGATAAATGGAGGGGCCCCCATACAATTGTTGAACAGAAAGGGGTGGTTACCTACTTGGTAGACCGTGGAACCCCTAGGAGTCCCCACAGGGTACTTCATGTTAACAGACTTAAACCATATGTTGACAGGGCAGACATGGGCTTGCTCATGTCTACTGATGAAGGACAGGAGTGAGAGTGTGACCCACTCCCTGACCTGCTTTCTCAGAACCCTGATGATGGGTCAGTTGATGGTGTAGCCTTGGCAGGCAGCCTCACTGACCAGCAGCAAACTGACTGCAGAAACCTTCTCAGCCAGTTTAGAAATATGTTTTCTCCGACTCCAAATCAGACCACCTGGTGCACTCATGAAGTGGACACTGGGGACAGTCTACCTGTGAAGAATAAGATCTACAGGCAACCTGACCATGTCAGGGACTGTATAAGGATAGAAGTCCAAAAGATGTTAGATTTGGGTGTGATTGAACCCTCAGTTAGCCCTTGGGCTAGTCCAGTAGTCCTGGTACCTAAACCTCACACCACAGATGGCAAGAGAGAAATTAGGTTTGTGTAGACTACAGGGGTCTCAATGCAGTCACTAGGACTGATGCCCATCGCATCCCCAGGGCAGATGAGCTAATAGATATTTTGGCCTCAGCCAAGTTTCTAAGCACATTTGACCTGACAGCTGGCTACTAGCTGATGATGCAAAGCAAAAGACAGAATTTTCTACCCCTAGTGGGCACTATCAATCTGTGGTAATGCCCTTTGATTTGAAGAATGCACCTGCCACTTTCCAAAGGTTGGTGAATCAAGTCCTCACAGGTCTGTAAGACTTTAGTGCAGTCTATCTAGATCAGAGGTCTTCAAACATTTGGATGCCGAGACCCCCCTGTCAACATTTTGAGGCGTAAGGACCCCCTCTTGACAAAAATGTCTAAACCTGTTGACTAAATTGCGTGGGATGAAAATGTAAATAAAGTTATGTGATGCCGCGTATTTTGGGATAGCATTGCTTCATTATTTTGATATTTGTTACACACAGTAACGCTGAGGAAAGATTTCACCCAATCAGTACCCATTTATAACCAAAATACAGCAATTATCATCAGAAAGATTTCAAGTCAACCTTTGTGAAGGGCCTTCCACTCTGCAGCAATACGTGCTGCCACATTAGAAGCTCACCTGGCCCTGACCGGAAGAAGCAGGGGTCCCTTAAAACCCTGGCGGTTTTGTGTAGAGTTAAGCCTTTTACCCATGCAGCTTTCCTCTCACCCCCTCCCTTCCATCCCTCTCTCCTCTTCTAACCCCGGATCCCTCTCTCACTTTGCAGGTCATTTTCTTTCACCCCTTTTTACAACTTCTGAACTCTCCCAATTCAACCTCTCACTTCACCTTTAATCACCTCTTGCCATTCTGTCCTTTCACTGCCCTCATCTCTAACAGTCTCTCACATTTATTTCATGGCCTCTCTGGCCCTGTCACCTCCCGTGCCCCTCAGCACTTCTCATTCACCTCGTCTCTTCATTCAAATTTTTGTCTATTTGTATCTTACACCTCTCCAGTCCCCCCATTCCTCTTTCACATCTCCCCTTTGTTCTAACAGAAGCCCTCACCTTTGGATCACTTCTTGCGTGTCCACACTTCTCTTCGGCAATTCACATTTCTCCTCATCCCTGACCTCTTCAATGAAATTCTCTCACTCCCTTGCTGTCCTCTCTCATTTTGAGTGCGGATGCAAGTTCAGAATGGGATGAATGAATGTATGATTACTGATGGGCTTGTTTGAGTGAGTTGCTTATTGAGTAGTGAGGGGGACAGGTGAGTGAAGTGTCACATGAGTGCAGGATGAGTAGTGTACTCCTGTGACTGCAGGTTGAGGTATAGTGTGAGCAGGACAAGTGCATTTTGAGTGCAGAGTGATCACTGTGAGTGCAAGGTGAGCGGGTGAATGGTGCAAGTGCATTGTGATCAGTGTGAGTGCATTGTGATCACTGTGAGTGCAAGGTGAGCGGGACAATAAAGGGCGAGAATGAGGAATGAGTTGTCTGAATGCAGGGTGCATTCCCAGACCCATGAAGTAACTCAGCATGTTATTGACGGGGGCGTAGACTTTAATATCTAAGTTAAACTATTGCGGCATTAATCGGGGATCGAGGGTGAAGGAAATAAATAATGTGCTGATCCTGCAACAAACTTCCAGTCCTATGGTTAGGGTTGCCAGCAGATTATTTTGGTGGCCCAGTCGGTACAAAAAAAAGCAGTCACCTAAAGCGGTATTTTCAGCGCTTTTCTGTGCATACTTCCCAGGGCCGGCTTTAGTGCTGGTGGTGCCCTGTGCGACAATGTTTGTTGGTGCCCCCCACAATGACCACCCCCACCACGGATTCTCTCACTAGCACCCTTTAACAGTGACCAAGTCTCCATAATCCCACACTCTCAGATGAATTGAATTAGTTATATAGTGCCACTCATACCAGTGTAGGGTGTCCGAGCACTTTGCATCACACACACATTACACAGAGACAATCAATCATAAGTGTGTAAATCAGTGTATAGGAAATGTTACATAAGCCAAAGGACTAAAAGTATAGGAGTCACATGTCATCCATACTGGTAGGCAGTATAGTTCAAGAGTGCTTGGTGTGGAGAAGCACAAACTCAGAGTTGAAAAAGAAACAGCATAGTTGGGAGTTTCCTTTAATAATAAGAATTGATTTCTAGCCAAATTAACCCTTTTTGCAACATTAATCAATGGTCTAATAATGTATTCTTTGTAGTGTGCATGCTGTTCTAGGATGAAAGTTAATAGCTCACTATTCTCTATTAGGACTTTAAGTTATAAATTGCAAGTAACAAAAGGATGTCTCTTTTGAAATCAGTAACCTGCTGATCTGTTTACATCATACGCACTCTGTAATCTACTTGGTACACGTTCTTTGCAGCAGGCATATTAACCCTCTGCACTAACATCACCTAAGTCAAAACCTCAACTATACAACATTCTGATCTCTCTCCTGGAAGATAATTAATCACACGAGTTATCTTGACATTTATGTGAGGCCTGGTAATTGCCAGGGAAAGAAACGCTGCAGCAGGTGCTTCAAAAGCACAATAAACTTTTCACTCACGGCGCCCCCAGGAAGCCAACTTTGTATTCCTTTCCATGAAATGCATTCTCACACTACCGCAGTGAATGTAAAATCCAAATGTAAGGAATAGGCACAGTGGGGACCCAGGGGGTACTGGAACCAGCAAAAAAACCTAAGCCTCTGTAAGCAGTTTACAAAGGCATGTTAAAATGCAAATGGTCTTTAAAGACCTGTGAAAAAACACGGGGTGCCGGAGATAGGAATCCAGACACTGCCCAGCTGAGCCCCCAGCAGCTCAAGTTTCACTGCAGCAGCCCGGGCTGAGACACAATACGGGGGAAGTGTGGGGGGGGGCTGAAGCTCTTGGGCCTGGGCAGAAGTGTGACTGGGAAGGCGCGACCCCCTTTGCATCACTCCACGGCCCCCCTGGGGGTCGCGCCCCACAGTTTGAAGACCCCTGATCTAGATGATATTGCTGTCTTTAGCTCCATCTGGGAGGATCACCTGGTCCACCTGAGGAATGTTTTGGAGGTCCTGCAAAAAGCAGGCTTAACTATCAAGGCTACTAAGTGCCAGATAGGGCAGAGTCAGGTTGTGTACATGGGCCACCTTGTAGGTGGACGCCAGGTTCAACCATTGCAGAGCAAAATCCAGACTATAATAGAATGCATTGCTCCAACTACCCAGACTCAGGTGAGAGCCTTCTTAGGCCTGACAGGGTACTATAGGAGATTTGTCAAGGGTTATGGATCAATAGTGACACCCCTGAATGACTTAACTTATAAAAAGATTCCCAAAAAGGTTCAGTGGACAGCTAGTTGTCAAAAGGCATTTGATGACCTGAAGCAGGCCATGTGCACTGCTCCCATTCTGCAGAGTCCTGACTACTCCAAAAAGTTCATTGTCCAAACAGATGCATCTGAATTGGGGGTAGGGGCTGTACTGTCACAATTAAATGATGAAGACCTTCGACGTTCTATCCTGACTAGAAGACTGAAGAAATCTCCCTTGGGGTCAAGGAATGACTCTGCCGCTTGGCAGGCACCAAAGAAGCAACTGTCCGGTCTGCAATTCCGAAGCGCCCGTTGGACGCCAAAGTCTCTGCCTCATCAGAGGTGGATTTCCTGACTTCCCCGAGGCTACCCTGAGTCCACAGCAAAGCTGAGGCCCATGGCTATTGTAGGTGACGAGGAACTGTGACCCCTGGGCACCACATACTTCTGCTGGTACATCGACTTCCTGTTTATCCTTGAAGTTCTGCTTTGGGCTCCGAGTAGCTCCTGCCTTGAGCACTGACTGCACTGAAGATCTCCAGCCTCCACTCCACGAGTGACCCGTGGGCCGGGTTCCAGTGCGACCGCTTGAGCCTCCTTCGCGATCGCTAGCCTGTTGGCTAGTGGGTCCCTATGAAGGCCCCTCCTCTTATGCTTGGGCTTTCCTGGTTGCTACAGACTTCCCCAACTTACCCTTGCTGGGTGAGTCTCTCAGACCTTGCTGGTGTGCACCGATGTCCTTCTTCTTTTTCCACGAGACTTGCCGTTGTCAAGGCTTGTTGGGTCCATTCTGGTCGCCAACACCACTGCACTTGACAGACTTTGTAGGACAGCTTGAATCCGGCTCATGGTCTTTGTCAACACCTCCTGGACCTCGTGGCTTAAAAGTCAAGACACCCGTCAACTCACCTGAAGCACCCGTCATCTGTGGGCATTGGTCCATCTTGCCCTCTGTCACTGGCAAGTGACCCAGATTCTGTCCCCTCTGCTTTCAGGTTCCTTCCATCCTAGATCCAGGCTTGGATCTCTTCGGACACTTCTCCGCTTCACGGCAGCAGCAGTTCTTCGCCAGCTTCAATTGTAATCGACGACTCTGCCCGACACCAAAAGACACCTATGCACCCGGCTTCCCTGGGTCAGGTAACACGAGTACTCCGGTGCTCCTGTGGGATCTAGCCCTAGAACTTCTTAAGTCCAAAAGGTTTTGATCCTATCTCGATTCTAAGTGTCCCTAATCTTTAAATTTCCAACCGCGACATTGCTCATAGAAGCTAACAGGAACCAGCGGTTGTGTTTACACAATGCACACGGCCCCCGTGGGTCCCCTGTGTCACTACCTTGGGTGGTTCCTTGGGGTCCCAGCAACTCTACAGGCTCTAGGCCTTGTGTCTAGTTCAGTCATGGTTGTTTTACCACTTTATTGGTATATGCTTTGCTACAAACCTAGGGCCCAAACGTGTATTCGTGCTCTTATTGTCGATTGCTAACTTGTAAATTAAGTACTTCGAACTCCAGTCTCATAAAGAGACTAGAGGGGTGTGTTTTATCTTAAATACATATATGTTAAGTATATACCTGGTGTGGTTGTCATTTCATTTGATCATTCAAGAGATTATAGACTGGTAAAACAAGCTGCTTTACAAACCTTCAAGACATAGCCTAAAGGCTTCTCTCCATAGCTACCACTAGGATAGCTTTCAATAAAGGTTGTCTTTAACCTATTCACCATAAGGGGTTGTTTGGACTGATACAGGGTGCCCACTAGAACTAGTGGACATCATATATCAGGCCAACTTCTCACAAGACTCCTGGTAATGGATGGTGAACCTTGTATACTTTTAGAGTATACACTGATGAGCAAAAGTAGTTGTTGTTTTGTTCTGATTGCCAAACGGATGCATAAAGGAGAATAAAAGAATTGGGGCAGATGGGTGTGTATGTGTGACAAGGTTGGAAACAGAGCATGTGACAAAGCAAGAGCACAGGGAATGTTTGATTCCACTGATTACCATTGCTTTGTAATTGAATTTCAGAATTCCAAGGTCTGAGTAAAACCAGCCCTACAAAGTACCACACATCAGGTGTCTGAGTGCCTAAGCTAGGCTCAGCATTGCAGTCATTGTCTGCACAAAGTTGAGTTCAGCATCAGTGATGATGGTTCAGGATCCACTCTGAGGCCTCTCTCACATCCTAATGTCCTTCCGTTTCTGATGCTTTGCACCACTTTTATGATCTTCTTAGTTTCTTGTTGTTCAACTGGGTGTCATTTATGATATTTATATTTTTCTCTCGTCTTCATTACTCGATTTTGTTTGCAAGAAAGTGTCACTGATAATCGTTGAATGTCACTCATAATTACACAGAAATTATGAAAATGTCACACATAAGCAATCTAAAACCTTGGCAGCTATAAGATAGTCTGGTGGCCCTGAAAAACGACTAGTGCAGACACTCCCATTCAATCAAAGTCCCACTACTATCTGCTTTTCATTCCAACCTGTACCATTAGCAACCCAATTACATGGTCTGTCATTTTCCTCTCCTTTCCAATAACATTTATTTCAAATATATAATATGTACTTATTCTACAAATAAACCTTACAACTCCAAACAATATTAAAAATTATAATACTGTAAAAAAGTTAACTAAATGTAAATAAATAATTTAACAAAAATAACAGAATTTTAAACATCAATACTATTGTAAAAAACAAAAAATTATATACTTAACGTAGGTCTCGGATTTCCCCATTAGTTTGACCATAATATTAGAATCACAGCATATTTCGCCGATGATATACAGGGTCCATACCCATTTAGGACAACATCAGTAATCCCCTTGTATAAAACAGCTAGTTACCGTTTCCTCACAAGAATCATAATACAGTACACGGTGCATAAAACAGCGATTTAACACCCACCATATCTCATGGTCCTGCCCTTTGTTACAGATCTACTGGTATCAATTTCTACAAGCATTGGGTACTGTGACCGGCCTCCCCGTTCCCCAACTTGCCATTCAGGGTGCTATTGGGACTCTTCCCTCTCCCTAAACTGGGGAGGCTTGAACTTAAACTCCTAGACCTTGCCCTGTTTTAGCAAAATACCCATTAAGGCGCTCCGCAGCTTACACCCATTACTCAGACTGTAGTGGGGGGTGGAGGGGTAGATATGTTATCCCTTTCTTTTCTTTAGTTTAAATCAGAAAAATAATTACTGTACCAGGCAACAATAACTCGCCACTTTCATAATATGCAGGAATTTTGGATTACAAGCTGAGTCGCCAATGCCACTCTAAGTAGATCACTGTATCATTGATATAACCTTGAACCCCGTTAAAAACAGTTTAAAAAAAACACCCATCAGATATTATGTAGAAAATTGCTTTAAGCCAAGCGGAGTAAGTAAAACACGATAGTAATGGGTAATGAAGTGTGTTCGTGAGAAATTAACCATTACAATTTGTTATGTAAGCATACAAATAACACATTTCTCAGGTGTTGTCCTTTGTATATTGGTACAACCTCAAAGCAACTCCATGGTTAAAGCAGCGTGTGATTGTCATCCATTTGTAATGAAACAATAAGACATCCTGTTAGGTAAACAATAACAACTGCTTAAAACCAAGTGAACTTTCACTTTGTACATATGAGCTTTAAACTGCCCTGCCACCAGTGTTCATCACCCATGATCCTATTAAATATCACATTTCAAGCTAGATAACCACATGCCTTGTTCTCTAAATCGTAAACATTGTCCACTATTTGACCCAAAATCGATAGTTCTTGCAACATGTTGGAGTCGCGTGCATGACGAGTATAGCACAAAACAGTGTTCCACTATCCACAGCTCATCCAACAACTATGATTTCGATTCAGTAAATTTGAAATATTTTTATGTACGTTCACATTTAGCTAAATATGGTTATGTATTCTCCGAGATTTCAGTACGTGTTAAGTGTCTTCAAATGTTTGTGCACACAAAATACTGTATCACTCCTACACAATACACTTAGGGGCCGATTCCGATCTGGGTCGGAAGGGCACCAAACGCGATCCGGCTGGAAAAGCTATGAGCCGTACACATGTTTTCCGCCCGACTCATACAGCTGTACGAGCGAGCAAGTACGATGTGAGCTACATGAAATTCTCCGACCGAGTCGTTTCCGGGTCCGAACCTCTCCGTACGTCTTGGTCGTGAGCTAACCGTGGCGAGCAATGGATGAAATTCACGACGAGCCAGTAAGATGCACGCGTCGGACAGCCTGTGCGAGCTGGAGTGTCCGGTTTGCAAATCGTCCAGGTGGTTGCATTTCAGGGTTCGTGTTGGACCCCCTGTCAACCACAGCCCTACGACTCGGACACAGGGGAAAACCCAAGGGTCTCCCCAACACAGGCATGTACGGTGCGGATGGCACTGAGGTGCACCCACTGTAGGGGGCGCACTTGTTCGAGACATACCCGTTCAGTCAATGGGAGCCCATGTACATGTAGTGCGACCGGCTCCCATTGACTTCTATGGGAATCTGACCGAACTGAGTCCGACAGCATACGGCTGCATCGTACTCGCTCGGTCGGACTGACTGCAGGACTCCGGCTCGGTGGGAAAACACTCCGGATCCGGCTCGGTCGGATACTGTCCGACCCAGATAGGAATCAGCACCAGAATCAGGGCTTCTACACTTTTCTGCTTTCCACTTTCTTACCGAAATAATGTACGCCTCTCTAAGTGTAAATCCAGTCAGTCTAGGATGCTACTGTCTTGACTTAAAAAAAACACGAGTAAGAACGGGTAGTTCACTGCTCATAATGCTAAACATTACTCAACCACATAATGCAAATATGTAAAACGATATCAAATGCGTTACTAAAAAAAAGTTAGAAGAAACCAAGATGCAGAAGGTTGTAAGTTGCTTAACTTACACTGTATGTGGCCATGTCTAACTGGGGTGGCGTAGTGGGCAAAAGAACGATGGATTTAACCCAGATCTCTTGACTGGGGGAGAATGTCTGCATTGTCAGCATACCGTCCATCATTTGTTTGTTGTAACGCTTTTCACCCTAAGTGGGATTGGTATGCCCAGACGTGGGTCCCGTGCTCACTACGCCACTGGAGTCAAGCTATCCTGGCTGATGACGGCTGATAGCCAGAAACCGGTCCTAGGATGCTTGATTCTGGTCCAGGGAAGACATGGATTGGCAGTTCGGGCTGGACTGTTCCCATGAGGCACAGGGTCAAGACTGATTTGCATATGGCCATGTCTGAAATGGGGTGGCGTAGTGGGCAAAAGAACGATGGATTTAACCCAGATCTCTTGACTGGGGGAGAATGTCTGCATTGTCAGCATTCCGTCCATCATTTGTTTGTTGTAACGCTTTTCGCCCTAAGTGGGATGGGTATGCCCAGACGTGGGTCCCGTGCTCACTACGCCACTGGAGTCAAGCTATCCTGGCTGATGACGGCTGATAGCCAGAAACCGGTCCTAGGATGCTTGATTCTGGTCCAGGGAAGACATGGATTGGCAGTTCGGGCTGGACTGTTCCCATGAGGCACAGGGTCAAGACTGATTTGCATATGGCCATGTCTGAACTGGGGTGGCGTAGTGGGCAAAAGAACGATGAATTTAACCCAGATCTCTTGACTGGGGGAGAATGTCTGCATTGTCAGCATTCCGTCCATCATTTGTTTGTTGTAACGCTTTTCGCCCTAAGTGGGATGGGTATGCCCAGACGTGGGTCCCGTGCTCACTACGCCACTGGAGTCAAGCTATCCTGGCTGATGACGGCTGATAGCCAGAAACCGGTCCTAGGATGCTTGATTCTGGTCCAGGGAAGACATGGATTGGCAGTTCGGGCTGGACTGTTCCCATGAGGCACAGGGTCAAGACTGATTTGCATATGGCCATGTCTGAACTGGGGTGGCGTAGTGGGCAAAAGAACGATGGATTTAACCCAGATCTCTTGACTGGGGGAGAATGTCTGCATTGTCAGCATTCCGTCCATCATTTGTTTGTTGTAACGCTTCTCGCCCTAAGTGGGATGGGTATGCCCAGACGTGGGTCCCGTGCTCACTACGCCACTGGAGTCAAGCTATCCTGGCTGATGACGGCTGATAGCCAGAAACCGGTCCTAGGATGCTTGATTCTGTTCCAGGGAAGACATGGCTTGGCAGTTCGGGCTGGACTGTTCCCATGAGGCACAGGGTCAAGACTGATTTGCATATGGCCATGTCTGAACTGGAGTGGTGTAGTGGGCAAAAGAACGATGGATTTAACCCAGATCTCTTGACTGGGGGAGAATGTCTGCATTGTCAGCATTCCGTCCATCATTTGTTTGTTGTAACGCTTTTCGCCCTAAGTGGGATGGGTATGCCCAGACGTGGGTCCCGTGCTCACTACGCCACTGGAGTCAAGCTATCCTGGCTGATGACGGCTGATAGCCAGAAACCGGTCCTAGGATGCTTGATTCTGGTCCAGGGAAGACATGGCTTGGCAGTTTGGGCTGGACTGTTCCCATGAGGCACAGGGTCAAGACTGATTTGCATATGGCCATGTCTGAACTGGGGTGGCGTAGTGGGCAAAAGAACGATGGATTTAACCCAGATCTCTTGACTGGGGGAGAATGTCTGCATTGTCAGCATTCCGTCCATCATTTGTTTGTTGTAACGCTTTTCGCCCTAAGTGGGATGGGTTTGCCCAGACGTGGGTCCCGTGCTCACTACGCCACTGGAGTCAAGCTATCCTGGCTGATGACGGCTGATAGCCAGAAACCGGTCCTAGGATGCTTGATTCTGGTCCAGGGAAGACATGGCTTGGCAGTTCGGGCTGGACTGTTCCCATGAGGCACAGGGTCAAGACTGAATTGCATATGGCCATGTCTGAACTGGGGTGGCGTAGTGGGCAAAAGAACGATGGATTTAACCCTGATCTCTTGACTGGGGGAGAATGTCTGCATTGTCAGCATTCTGTCCATCATTTGTTTGTTGTAACGCTTTTCGCCCTAAGTGGGATGGGTATGCCCAGACTGGGGTCCCGTGCTCACTACGCCACTGGAGTCAAGCTATCCTGGCTGATGACGGCTGATAGCCAGAAACCGGTCCTAGGATGCTTGATTCTGGTCCAGGGAAGACATGGCTTGGCAGTTCGGGCTGGACTGTTCCCATGAGGCACAGGGTCAAGACTGATTTGCATATGGCCATGTCTGAACTGGGGTGGCGTAGTGGGCAAAAGAACGATGGATTTAACCCAGATCTCTTGACTGGGGGAGAATGTCTGCATTGTCAGCATTCCGTCCATCATTTGTTTGTTGTAACGCTTTTCGCCCTAAGTGGGATGGGTATGCCCAGACGTGGGTCCCGTGCTTACTACGCCACTGGAGTCAAGCTATACTGGCTGATGATGGCTGAAATGCCAGAAACCGGTCCTAGGAAGCTTGTTTCCGGTCCAGGGAAGACATGGCTTGGCAGTTCGGGCTGGACTGTTCCCATGAGGCACAGGGTCAGACTGATTTGCATATGGCCATGTCTGAACTGGGGTGGCAGAGTGGGCAAAAGAACGATGGATTTAACCCAGATCTCTTGACTGGGGGAGAATGTCTGCATTGTTAGCATTCCGTCCATCATTTGTTTGTTTGTAATAACTTACACTGTAAAGCATCAAATTTAAAATTAAACACTAAGTGAAGCAACTGATACATTCTGTGTAGCACTATTGATCGGATAATAAATTCATGAAAAGATTGGTAATGAAGTAAAATATACAAATATGCCATACCTTGCTCCCTCCGGCTAAAAACAAGTCAACAGCAGCGATGTTGATACCATGTTTCTCTCAAAGTCCACATAATACATCTTTGATTAAGAATCTTGATTTAACCACTACTGTACAGGAAGACCCATCCGGAAGGCTGATAAATAGGGTGAGGTAACCTAGAGACATCAGTCTTGTTAGGAAATACAAACCACAGTTTAATTAATTTTAAATACTATTAAATGCCATGATATAATCAAATCGAATATTTAAAAAACATATCAGAAAGACGCTTGGAAAACATCTGCAACCTGAAAAAGCATATTACTACAGGCGTGCTATAATAAATGCTAAAAAAGCTACACAGAATTATTAAGGTGCACGCTCTAGACATGATATTGAGATAAGTTACACCTTTCTAGCTACACTGATCCTGTTGAGATATATGTAGGAAAATTACACTGTATGCTCCCCAGGACTTTTTATGTGGCCATCTAGAATTTTTTATCTTCATTTGGATATCGCTTTGAGGGTGCATTCATGCCCCAAGTCACAAGTACTCTTTAAATGTTGTGCATTTCCCTTCCCGCAGTGTGTTCCTGGTACTGGAAGCACGCCAATTTTCTTGCCTAGGCACTCAAGTAACACTAAGGTGGGCTACTGATATTAATGACTTCAATGTGACCAGGACACTAGTGAGGTGGTACTGGATTTAGCCAGATAGAAGGTTGTGAAAGCAAGGGAATACTGGCCCTAAAAGAGCTCATTTACAATGCAAGAGGACAGCTCTCTACAACTTCATTGGTCTACTGACCTTCGTTGTATGTGTTAAAAAAACACTGAAATAAGCTTTATTGATGATCTTGCAATCCATGAACCTTGATAAGTCTAAAATCAAGTCCTGGCCTGTAAGGCTGATGTTTGCCATCAGATCTGACGTAGCCATTTTATTGTCTATACCTTTGAAATGTGAAATCTTGCTTGCCTGAGACTGTCGCTAAGGTGCTCACCAGACTTTTTGCTGGAGAGTGCATGAATCTTTCATTTCCTTACAGATCCAGGTAGATCAGGATGGAGTGTAAAGGGGTCCTATTCCTCTTGTTGTGGTCGACCAAATTCCCCACAGCGTTTTGGGTTAACCTCTAGCTAGTCATTCTTAGATGGTCAAAAATATCTTTGAAATTAGTTGCCCTTACCATGGAAAAGTGAAGAGGAAGAGATGACACTAATTAAAGATTATCCGATAATTGATTCAGGAGATTCCTTGACCCCGTCTCACACTGCTTAGAGGAAGAGGGGGCAGTACAGATGGTAGGAATAGGTAAAACTTTCTGCCCTTCTGAATCAACTGGAAACTAACAAGGAAAGAGATCTGCCCACTGAGCTGCCAGATTACCGATAAGAACTGCTGGTGCCAGGTTTAGTGAGACAATTTCCAGATTAACATGCAGAAGCAACTGGGTCACTGAAGACAGTAGATGTAGGCTGGACGAGACTGACATATGTGAAAGCCATAAGTGCAAGTTCTTAGAAATCTGCCTGAATGCAGAGGCACTGACCACCCTACATAACCTTAGACTAATGGTGTGCTCAGGTAGAACTCTGAAAAATATTACACGAGATATGAATCTTGCGCTACCAGTCTTAAATAGGATAAAACAAGAATCAGTTTGTAATTAGTCAGAAAATTAACTTGCTGGTAGATCAAGTACACTGCTGTTGCACCAGCCTGCACATGCCTGTTGAATCGAACACCGATGAAGCCACCTGCACCCAAGTAACAGACCTCACATTACCCTACTATTATCCTAGGGTATAAGAATCATTGCTGTGCATTCTGTTAGAACTACTGTCCTCTATTTCAGATTGCTGCTGTGACAATGACTATCTATGTCTCTATTGGTGTGTTCTCTTATGTGTCATATCTTTTACTTAAGCCTGGAGTTGATACTTTAAGCTCTTCACACACAGAAGTATGGTTATATTTGGTTACACACTGTGTGCGCGTGTGTGTGTGCGCATGTGTGTGTGTGCGCGCGCGTGTGTGCATGCATATGTGTGTGTGCGTGTGTGTGTGCGTGCGTGTGTGCGTGCGTGTGTGTGTGCGTGTGTGTGTGGGGAGTTAAATTATGTACATGTAGTTTCTATGGAGCCTGTCTTTTGGTCAGGCTGTCACTAACAAAGGCGAGCAAAGGTTAGAATTGCAGAACATAGAGTAGCTCTGTATGGGTGCCTCGTGGATGAAGGGTGAACTCATATTCAGTTCCATTACAGAATGCATCCCTTCACCCCCATAGTCAGCCAGAGACATTTCTCAAAAAATTCACTCCAGTCAATTACAGAATGTGGACTGTTAACTGACTCAGAACAGGAATCTGCTTACTGTGTGCAGAAATAAGTGTTAACCTTCCTGTAGCACTGAAATAGCCAGCTTCAAGTAGCCAGGCAGTAAAAAAGGCCCCACATGCTTCCAGTTTAGGTTATATTTAATACAGTTTGAATGAATACAGTCCTTCTGCATGCATCAAACTATTTACTCGTCAAGGTACTGTCTGCAGGCAGCACCTACAACAGCTTCTTTCCCATTTATAACCAGACATGTTTCTAAGCACTCTTCAAACTACATTCCAAGTACCAGGCAGCCGAGTCTAGAAGGCACACTAATTCCTGCCTCAGGTTTGGCATGAAGCACTATGATAAATTAGATGCAAATGGTAACAGGAATGTATCTCCTGACTGTTCAGGAAAACCGCTTCCTCAGAAAGAAGGGAAGGTCTTTAACATCTATTGCACATGAGCAAGTCATAAAATATTTAAAAGATGCACCCAAGTTTGTGATACTGGATCCTAACGAAAAAGGTGCAGTTGAGCGTTAGACCTTGATAGGACCCCGTTAAATTTATTTCCAGTTTTATATAGTGCATACAAGGGCAGCCAGACATCAGAGCACTTTACAGAGAAGCATATACAGAGGTTTCATGACTTTCAAATTATCTCTATCTCTTCGTAAAGGATTTAAAGTTAAAGAAATAATAGATAGTCAATGCTAAACCCTACATAAATACACATTTCAATATTCATAACCTGATGCAGATCCTTTAATCATTCTGAATGGAATTCTTACTGTACTGCCTTAATGACTTACGAAGGAAAATTGGATATCAGTAGAGCATAAAAGTAGTCTGATTACTAGCACTACGTCTATGAGTGAATGGAGAGTGTTTGACACAGCAGGAGAACGCGTTGGTGTGCTGGGGTTTCTAACTATAGCTAGGATGTACCACATAGGCGCCTCTGAGTATGCTGCGAGACGAGCAGTTAGAGAAGTACTGAAAGTGTAAATAGAAAACAAGTTTCTTTTGTAAACTTAAACACACTACGTTCGTGTGGTAGAGGTTGATATGCTAGTTATCCTTTTCACTTGATTGGTGTCCGGAAACAATATCCTACCTGTATTGCTACAGAATCATTTAGGAACATGGCTAGTTGGTTCATAAACAGAAATGGATGTTACTGTCACAAGCATGGGGGCTTCAGTAATTTGGGTTAGTCCCCACACGATGCAACAGGTAAAAACCCCCAAAACAACAAAAAAAAAACGGAGGATGCAAAATCTGTTTTGGCAAATGGTAGGATGGGCATGGATTTCTGCAACTGGCAATGGATGAGCAAAACAAGAAATCTAGTTATCCTGGAAATGGAGCCTCAAATATTCTCTGCGCATGTTAAGATTTAATACACCAGGGAAGCAAGATTTCATCTTTAAGAAAGTGCATGACATGTATTCAAGAAAAGCTGTTCTAAACTGATCTCCTACCATAACTCACAAAGAAAAAAAGAAGGACAGGCCTGTATCTCATTCTAAAGGAGATGCGGATGCTGCATTTCGCGATCAGTAACTGATTGGTCAACTTTTGCCACTGACTAACTGCTATGCTGATAGCGGTGATGAAGCTGGGCTTTGCTAGAATTACTACTGTATTATACATTGGATCATTGCAACTGCCAAGGAAATTAAATCATTATCTTTTAATGCCTATGACTCCAGTTGTCCTATAAGGTAGTCCAGATTAGTAACAGTTGCATTGATCAAGTCAAAATAGTTTTGTAGCACAAAGGGCTAGTCTCTTCTCATTGCTAATGTTTTTATTAGTTTGTTGTTTGAGTCTACTTTTAGCACTAATGGTGCTACAAATCTCAAAAAAATTCTATTGTAAACATATTTTATTTCCCTTGGTACAATACTTGTTCATATACTTACATCATAGTACATTTCACGTCTTTCCATTCGTATAACTACCATCTCTAATGCATTCATAATTTCCAAGTGCCCATCTGTATTGCTGGTATCTTCTGATTTGACTTTTCACGTTCAGAACCCCTATCCCCACCCTCCAATGCCCCCACCCTCTCCCGCACTGCAGGCTAATTGGAGGATTCGCTTCCGCCAGCTGTCTCTTTCCCTTGCTGTTTGTTGGCTGTGTAGTCTTCGTGTTTTCTTCCCCTTAACTTGTCTTATTCAATCCGCCTTGATAACTACAAATCTCTAACATGCTAATAAAACAAGAATTTTGTGTTACGTTTTACACTGCTACTGCTTGCACACACTGTTATAACAGGAATACCAGTGTCATGATTTCTGCCGTTGTGGATAGTGGGAAATGACAAAAGTTGCACTTTCAGCCCTCCATTTTAACAACCACCCTCTTACAATTCCTTATGTGTCTATTAGTGAGCAGGGAAGAATAAAAACAACGCAAAACAAGTAAAGATTTTGATTGCAAACAATAATAATAAGACAAAATGAAAACGTAATGCAGCTCTGCTCTGGTCCTATGTACCCATATCATTTAACATTTCCTACTCAAGCCTGAGCACTGTCGTGAGGAGCTAGGCCCAGGAAATGTGTTTGTAGGTCTGGCTGAGTCAACACAGCCCTGGCTGCTGAGACTGCTAGCTTTATCTCCTGCATCGTGTTTTCCTGCAGTGTTTTTTCCTGCCCCGTGCTATCAGGTTTCTATTCTCCTGGGGAAAGTTTTTGACCCCCGTCTGTTGTCCCTTTATCATTTTAACATCTGCTAATCATGACCGAGCCCTGCCTGGAAAGCTAGAAGCAGCTTCTTTGTTTGAAGCTTTTGCCTTCACAGCTTTGGCTTGTCACACATACATCATGGTCCAAAACTTTCTGTGCACGACCTGTCACTTTTAAGGACAGAAACATCCTGTAACTTTTAAGGACAAGCGTTTCATGAGACTCACACTGCCACCCATGGGGGTGAGGGGGGTTTGAGGACGGCCTGCACATTCACAACTCAGCATGCCTAAGCACCATCTGTCACAACACTGCCGTCACAGTTTTAAAACATGCCCACAAAGACACTTTTGCACACACCCATAGGAACACATTTTCCTTACATGACCCTGCTAACCTAACGCCGCCTTCAATCCCTGCTCACACTCTGCCACAAACCCTGTGCCACACCCCACAGCGCAGCTCCTGTTAGGGCTGCCAACATTCATCATGTCACAAACTTGTTTTGCACCAGCTGTCACTTTTGGGGACACACAGACCTGTCACTTTTAGTGACACGCATGATGAGGAAAGGTATCCCTACTTTCTACTGAAGCAGCATGTGTAAGCTATTAATTATATATATATCTATATATAGAAATATATTGTATTAATAGAACTGCTTAACGGTTATCTCAAGGAGTGGGCCTATCCTTTCCTCTTGAGGTCTCTTTCTAGAGAAATAATGAAAACATAATCCATAAGGAGGTTGTGTTTCTGAGCCTCTGGCACACACAATGTTACCCTGTCCCACCACAATGCCATGATGATGAAAGACAGAACCTGTTTGACTTTAATGCGGTATTGTCAGTCTTTGCACAGGGAAATTGCAGATAAAAATGTTTAGAGATGTATTAGATGGATTATAAGCTTTTAGAAAGTGCTGGAGTGATATTAGAGGGTCTAGTCAGCAAAGCCCCCATTTTAAGCAATTAGGAAAACACAAAACAGTACACCTGTTGATGTAATTATTTAATACATTTCACAGCTATATTGCTTATCTCTATATCCTACATAACAAACAGACTTGCCTGTTGACCCATTCAATTTTTTCAGAGTTGAAAAATATCCCTTTTCTCACTGACCAATGGATGGTTGTAAGGTTTATGTAGGCCTGACAGAATTAGAGATTGGAGGAGAAAAGATAAGGCACTACTAAGTTCCTGGACACTTGAAATACCACAACCTTTGGCACCGATTGTGCTACCAGTTTCCAGACAGCGCATGTGCTGCCTAGGGCCGACCTAAAAAACAGAGTTCAGCACTTGTAGGGGTTGCAGCTGATGGGAGCCTTAGGAGATAAAGGGTGAACCTTTGACCTCTAGAATGGTTATGTCTATCTGACCTTTTGTTCCCTGTTGGAATTGCACAACTGCCTGAAGAGGAAACTATTTTAGTATGTAGCTACAATTTGCCAAACACACTGGGGGTGAGTGATCTTCTTAACCCCTAATTCTGCAACAAGGAATGTGCCATGTTTGCAGTTCAAAGGGAACATAAAAAAAACTTCATGAACATCTCTTGGGCCATTGTGAGGTCACATGAGAAAGAGTAATGCATGCTCCTTTCTTACCAATAATTTGCAGGTTTATAACATCAGGACAAGAGGAGAGTCCGCAAACACAATTATGACTTCTAAAACATGACAAACTTTGAAAAACATAATCACAAAAAAGGCAGACAAATGTAATAAAAAGTACAACGCAGGTAAATTGGTAATTTCTGAGTTACCTTTAAATGTCAGTGCGGGCTTGTTACCATTAAGTCCAAGTAAAGAGCTAAAGTTGTGTATGTGTGTGAACATTTGATCAATACACTATACATGCATTTCAATTCTACTGTGGAAACACTCATATAAGACTGGGGATAATAAATGCTGAAGCACGCTGAATGTATGGAGGTGGATGTAACGTCTACGGAATGTAAACAATTTCCTTTCCAATCAGGGTTGACATTTTGGTGCCGATCACGATCCGGTAAAAAAATAGCCCGTACGACTCGTATCCGGTCTTTTTACCGTACGAATCGTACAAGTGCCGTACAAACTGCCAATTACGATTCGCATGGGAAAAAGACCATACGAATCGCATTGGGAACAATTCCCCACACGTCCTCGGGTCGGAAATTGTGTCCGACACGTCCCCGGACGATTTACCGTACAAATGTGAAAAGTCAAGTCCGACCGCGGAATCACGATCCATCCCATGCGTCCGATGTTACAACCGTATGCAAAAAACACCGTCCGCACCGAACACCCATAGCAACCATGGAGACATGTGCCCGCATACATGCCGAACACCCCCCCAGCCCCCGTACGTTCGAGACGTACCCCCCCGTGCATGTACACCTGTGTACGTTCGAGTCGTACCCCCACCCGTGTATGTACACCCGTGTACGTGCGAGTCGTACCCCCACCCGTGTATGTACACCCGTGTACGAGTCGTACCCCCCCGTGCATGTACACCCGTGTACGGTCGAGTCGTACCCCCACCCGTGCATGTACACCCGTGTACGAGTCGTACCCCCCCGTGCATGTACACCCGTGTATGTTCGAGTCATACCCCCACCTGTGTATGTACACCCGTGTACGTGGCGTACCCCCCCGTGTATGTACACCCGTGTACGTGTCGTACCCCCCGTGCATGTACACCCGTGTACGTTTGAGTCGTACCCCCACCCGTGTATGTACACCCGTGTACGTGGCGTACCCCCCCCGTGTATGTACACCCGTGTATGTTCGAGTCATACCCCCACCCGTGTATGTACACCCGTGTACGTGGCGTACTCCCCGTGTATGTACACCCGTGTACGTGTCGCACCCCCGTGTATGTACACCCGTGTACGTGTCGCACCCCCGTGTATGTACACCCGTGTACGTGGCATACCCCCGTGTATGTACACCCGTGTACGTGTCGTAACCCCCATGCATGTACACCCGTGTACGTTCGAGTCGTACCCCCACCCGTGTATGTACACCCGTGTACGTGTCGCACCCCCGTGTATGTACACCCGTGTACGTGTCGCACCCCCGTGTATGTACACCCGTGTACGTTCGAGTCGTACCCCCCCGTGTATGTACACCCGTGTACGTGTCGCACCCCCGTGTATGTACACCCGTGTACGTGGCGTACCCCCTGTGTATGTACACCCGTGTACGTGTCGTACCCCCCAGTGCATGTACACCCGTGTACATTCGAGTCGTACCCCCACCCGTGTATGTACATCCGTGTACGTGTCGCACCCCCCGTGTATGTACACCCGTGTACATGGCGTACCCCCGTGTATGTACACCTGTGTACGTTGCGAACCTCCCCGTGTATGTACACCCGTGTACGTGTTGTACCCCCCCGTGCATGTACACCCGTGTACGTGTCACACCCCCCGTGTATGTACACCCGTGTACTTGGCTAACCCCCCGTGTATGTACACCAGTGTACGTGACGTACCCCCCGTGTATGTACACCCGTGTACGTGTCGTATCCCCCGTGCATGTACACCCGTGTATGTTCGAGTCGTACCCCCACCCGTGTATGTACACCCGTGTACGTGGCGTACCCCCGTGTATGTACACCCGTGTACGTTCGAGTCGTACCCCCACCTGTGTATGTACGACCCGTACCCTCACCCGTGTACGTATGGAGCGTACCCCAGGCCCCAACATCACCACCTTCACACAACATCGCGCATGTACGAGTCGTACCAAGCCAGACACAAGGACAGCACTGTACAACAAAATGGCCCATGTACACACCGTACACACGCTAAAAACGCACGTACACAACCAGGACAAAGCAAAACAACACAAGAATACACCATTCGAATGGCACAAAGCCACAAAACATGTCCAACAACCACAAAAACAACACATTCACTGACCTGCAACTGCCAAAATCCAAAACAGAGGCCCAAAACACAACCACTCCTTATAACACACCCACCCAAAGTTCAAACACAGCCACACCCACCAATGGACCAATAAAAAGGGCCCGCACACACAAACCATGAGCCTTTGCAACAGACTCACTGCTGCCAGACCCCACAGACAACCTACAGCACCATACTAGAACCTTAACCACACCTTACACTTGCACACCTTCACACACACACCTTCACAAACACCCCCTCATCACATTCACACACACACCTGCACAACCACACCCACACACCCACAACCATCCACACCCCCCCATCCACACCCACACCCCTCACCATGCCCACTAACAAGAATCCAAAGTTCACTAGCCGAGAGTTGGAGGTCCTTGTCGATGAAATCCTCAGAGTTGAGCCACACCTCTTTGGAACATTGGTCAGACAGACCAGCATTTCAGAAAAAACATCCATGTGGCAGACGATCGTCGATGCTGTGAATGCTGTTGCGGACACCAGAAGGACCAGGCATGAATGCCAAGCCAGGTGGTACGATCTGCGGAGGAGGGTCCGAGCCAAAATGACGGACGAACACAACCAGGCCAACGTCACTGGAGGAGGGCCGCCCCGCAGACGCGTAGAATACCATCCCTGGGAGGAGAGGGTGATGGCCATACTGCCGGTGGTGGCAGTGGACGGATTAGACGGACTCCGAGACCCGGGTGAGTACACAAACAACTCACCTCACATGGGGGGAACGTCATCCACAACCAAACTCACAATCAGGCACGCAACCACCCCAAGCTATCGCATGACTCAACCACACTCCATGAACACGCACATGCCACTAGCGCCACCATGCCCCATGCACCCAGCTGGACAATGCCAAGTCACAGGCCACAGAAAACACCAACACAAGACACGGTAAGCCGGATGGCAGGAGTGTGGGCCCCAAAAATCACATAGTGCAACTCAGAAGCAGACAACAATGCCCTCTGCCCATATGGCCTAGGTCACAGCCAGACAAACAGTGTGTCCCCACACAGGAAAGACTTGCCAGCAAATGGCGGACGCCTTGCATTAAGACATGGGGGTGAAGGCACTTTTTGCACATGACAGCAGCTAATGAACAGCCAGCACTGTGAAAGAGTGGCAGCACACACCACCACAGCAGCAGCGCAGACTCAGACACTACACCCAATGGGTGCCTGGAGATCAGAAACAAACTCACATCAACAAGCCAAGGGCCATTCAAAGATCTGCAAAAAGTGTGTGCCTAGTAAGCTGGCCTGAGGTGACAGAGGGTGACACACAGAGGGAGGGAGAGGGGGACAGAGAGGGAGGGAGACACAGGGAGACGGACAGAGGGAGGAGGCTGACACACAGAGGGAGGGAGAGGGGGACAGAGAGGGAGGGAGACACAGGGAGACGGACAGAGGGAGGAGGCTGACACACAGAGGGAGGGAGAAGGGGACAGAGAGGGAGCGAGAAAGGGACACACACGGAGAGCAAATCAGCCCTGTGGTGTGTGGGAATGTCTGCTCGTCAGCAGGTGGACTGCGTGCATGTAGACAAGGGTGGCCAGTGCCAGAACCCCCCCTCTTCTCCATGGCAAAACACAGGGCCATGTCACAACCTGTGCATGAGCACAACGACAGCTACCTGCATTATATAAGTGTGTGGATCCACTGCATGTGCACACGTACAGTGCTACACGGAAGGCGCCAATGCATGGCTCGCCACACCTGCCCACTGCACTGCTGACTGCAGTCACAATTGACGCAGCAAGTAAGACTGTGCCACACATAGGTAAAGTCGCAAAAGCTGTGGCCAAGGGACATACCCATGCACAAGTGCACTGTGAGTGGAATGCAAGACATATCCAAATTCCCAGAGGAAATGTGCCAACTTTGAAAACAATGACACATGGATGTTGCATGGAACAAATTTAACATTGTCTCTCTCACACACAGGTCAACGTCGTGGATCACCCCCCCAACACTGGGGGGGGAAGACTCACAGGACCCGGCTCGGCGGGATGACGGAGCCACCGGCAGCGACGACTCTCACCACTCTGTGGACGAACCCGACCCCGACCAACCTGGCCCCTCTGGTGTCCAACGACCTGCAGCACCTGCGTCAGGTACAACTGGGCCAACCACCACCCCCACTCCTGCCACATCCCAGGAGACACCCAGGATCCCTGCCCCACCACCACAATGCAGCCAGGCTTGCCAGGAGGGACACGGTGTCCCGGGCACCCAGGAGGAGGCAGGCGACAACGCAAATGCCACCCCTCAGGGGTCCTGGAGACCCGATGTGCCCACAAGTGCAGGCCAGGTGCAAGTGGGCAGGGGTGGTGGGAGTGGAGGACGGCGGAGGCGCCAGCCTGACCAGTTGGCTGGGGAACCGGTATATTCCCATGTCCGAAACATCCTGGACACATACCAGCAGGACACCACAGGCATGGCCCAGGTTGTGTCCATCCTCGAGGGGATCAAGACCCAGCAGGCCCAGCAACATGCGGAGCAACATGCCTGTCTACTGCAACACCAATGGCGGATGGAGGACAGACAGGCTGAGCTTGTGACGGTGTTCACGGGAATTCACAGTACACTCCGTCGGATGGCCGACAACATGGGCAACCCTCCCTGTGCCACCAGGCGTAGAACATCACCACCCACAGGGAGGGATGAGGAGGAGGAGGAGACATCCGACGGAGCATCCCAAACATCGTCACGGCCTGCTTCTGAGGGTCCCCCAGGAGGGCGGGTCGTCCACGGAAAAGAGCGTGAGGGTCGGCGCAACAGCACCATCTCCCAGGACACCTGGCCTGGCACCTGGCCCACTGGAGCAACAGCAGCACAGCAGCAAAAGACATTCTCTGCCACATGGACTTGCTGGTCACTGTCTGACCAATGTTGACAAAGACTGTGGCATGGACTCTGAGGACTTCAAATGGCAAGGACACCAACTCCCCTAGTGAACTTTGGATTCCACACACCCGGAAAGACCCTCATGTCAAACCCCCCCCCCCCCACCCCAACCAAAATAAAAAGTCACACCATAAAGAGAAGATGCCTACTGATTGCATTATTACCTTACATGTGTCTTGTAAAGTCTAACTATGCCTGAGTTCTCATTTGACTTCAACCATCCACACCCTGGGGCCTGAGTCTGGCACAGGACACACATGGGTCACATTGTAGTAGGCAAGACAGACATGGAGCACCATACACACCCATGATGGGCCCAACCAGCTGAGGGGGTGGCCGCACAACCGTGCCGACAGACATATTGAGTACAGCGACAGCCATGCGCAGAGGTCAGGGATCATGTGGAGTGTCCTGGGGGGCACCCAGGTATGTGTGGACAGGTAGCAGAACCATGTCCTGCAAGCTTGAGTCAGGTGGATGCAGAGAATGGTGGCCTGGCCAACGTTGGATGCATGGGGATGGCACATGTCACAATACTCACACAGTCATGGACTACATGCACAATACACAGTCTAATCCCACACAAACAGCTTGCATCTTGCTACTCTACACATAGACACATAGCCACTATCACGGAAAACCATGCCAGACATGCCGGATGCACCGTGGCAACACACCAGCAGTGACTGAGAAGAGGCACCTTGGAGGCATAGGGACACCTTTATTAGTCATGTATTCGGGATTGCAGAGGCAACTAGGAGTACACATGAACGGGTCATGTGGAGTAACATGTGGGTCCAACACTGCCACCCCCCTTCTGCAGCACAAATGCGTGATAGCCATGGAACTGGCACACGAGTGTCGGCTAACAGCTAAACACCCCCTGCTGCTCACGGAGAGACTGCCATACACCATTGATCCGCTGATGTGGAAGTCCCACACCATGTCAAGCCAATGCAAACCGTATGTGTCCGAGGGCAGTGTAACACACATTGATGCCATCATCACATTCCACAATCCCATCACTGATGACTGTCAACAAGTCTGACCATCTATTCAGGTGTACCCAGCTGCATGTAATGTGTACCATGGTGATGCGACATGTCTGCAGAGGAACCAAACATCGACAGGGGCAGTGTGCACACATCGTAAACAACTGCCACACCCAATACACCCCTGATGCATCCCTTACCCTAAGGAGACTTCCAAACTTGTCCGTGCGGGTAACGCTGAGTCAGCACACGATGACGTGTCCATGAGGAATAGCAGCGCCACAACAATGCAACCAGCAGACGGCATGCGCAAGTACCTGGGGATGAGAGACACACAAGAAGTCAGCCACATAAAAGCACAGCCACTTGCATGTGCATGTACTCAACACATGTAAGGACGACAACATGCCAGGTCACAATTATGACAGGGGAAATATACATCACTGCCACCATCACTCCAGTGACACATCCACACACACCTCTGACTCACGTGCCATACATGCAGATGGACACACACATGGCAACACATGCCACACGGGGACCAATGCGTGCACACACAGTCACTGGTACTCACCACTAAGCAAAGAAGTCGCGTATGAGCCGAGTCCGGATGTCCTCTTGCGGAACCACGTCCTCCACATCACTAGCCCCATTGCCAAGCCCTTCGTCCTCCACGGGTGGATGGTCCTGATCATCTTGATCCAGGATGAGTGGCACAGCTTTCTCAACTGCCATGTTGTGCAGCATGCAGCAGACCATGAAGATTTTGCAGACCTTCGCCGGGGCATATGGGAGGGCGCCGCCGGTCTTGTGGAGGCATCGGAATCGGCTCTTCAGGAGGCCAAACGTCCTCTCTATCACTCGCCTTGTCCGGCCATGGGCAGTGTTGTAGCGGAGCTGGGCCGGCGTGATGGGGTTGCGGAGAGGTGTGATCAGCCATGGCATGTTGGGATAGCCAGTGTCCCCTACATGGAAAGCACATGGACACAAGTAGGACAGGAGAAGCGGTCGTGCTGGAAGTCTACGCAAAATACAGGACAGACAGACTGTACCCACCAACAACACATGCTCGTTCGTTGCGCAGCTGCGTCATCATTTCAGGCACCCTGCTACGCCTCATGATGTAGGCATCGTGTGCTGATCCTGGAA
The DNA here is from genome assembly GCF_964204655.1 of Triturus cristatus. Lineage (NCBI taxonomy): Eukaryota > Metazoa > Chordata > Amphibia > Caudata > Salamandridae > Triturus > Triturus cristatus. The sequence goes on from NC_140591.1 coordinate 1,493,062,642, forward strand.
AACGAGCACAGACATGTGAAATCACCATGTTGGATAGACACACCACAAGGGCATTGATGGAGTGATAGTGCTTGCGATTCCTGTACGCTACCTCCTGTGCCTGTGGTGGTACCAAAGCCACATGTGTCCCATCTATGGACCCAATGACATGGGGCATCCCTCCCAGGGCATAGAATCCACGCTTGACCCCAGTCAACATTTCAGGGGTTGGGAAATGGATGAACTCATCCAGGTGAAGCAACATGGCCACTAAGAAATCATGCAGCACACGGCAGAACATGCTCTGGGACATGCCACCAACATGAGCTATGGTATTTTGAAAGGTACCCGTGGCCAGAAAATGTAGGGCTGCCATTACCTTCAGCTTGGGTGTCAGTGCCGTAGGATACCTGTGCAGCAGTTGCAGGTGTGGTGCCAGTCTCGCCATCAACTCCAGAATCAACGGTTGGGGGAAGCGGTAGCACCGGATACAGTCATTCTCCCGCATGGCAGCCAAGTCCGGAATTGGTCGGGGAAGAGGCGGCGCTCTGCAGTAATTTGGAAGTGACAAGGAAGAGTGAGTGCACTACAACAACAATTTATATGTACTGAGCACATGTCAATCTGTCAATACACATATGCGACATACGGAGTCAGGTATGTGCCACATGCCCTGGACACGTATGGCTGGCAGGTGACACTCCTACCAAGACCCAGCTACACACAGAGATTGTGAACCTCCACATGCCATGGCATGGGAGTAGCTGTGTCCCAGTGTAAGTGAACAGCCAGACGCAACACAGGAGCGACATACATCCACACATCAGCAGAAGTAGGATGTCGATTGCAGAGACTGGTAGCGGAACACTAGAGCCACAGGTCACATGACATTACACTAGGACAGCCCACACACCTTGCCATGAAGGTGTACATGTGATGACTCACCACACATTCATAGAGAGGATGCAGACATGTCCTTGTTACGCTACTCTGTGTCCCATGAATACATACGCACCTCACATCCGATACCACATGTGGCCTGGTGTGCGGAACAGTGTGCCATGTCAATCTACACACAGACACATGTTGGTTGCTGCAACAGCTGATGCTTTTGAGGGAGCACCAACATCAACCCAATGTGAACCCCCCACACATACATGACATAGTCACATGGTGCACCGTGGGTAGTGACCTGTCTGGTGTGGTAACCCCTGTAGCGGGCATCAGGGGACACTTGCGTGTGTTGTTGACCGTGCCATGCCAGTGACGCTCATCCCAAGTGTGCAGTACGACATGCACACATGTCAAAGGAGTCAAGGGTATGCCTGGCACACATTGCACCGTCACACATAACATCTGTACACATCTCATCATACATCTGGTGCCTTCTCGACTCAGGAGTAATGTGCCACATCACAGCCTTTCACACCTGTGCCCCACACATGTAGTACTGCCCAGACAATGCCTTGATGTCCATCCATGGACAAGTATGTCAGCCCTATTCCTTCCTGTGTGCTGCCTGTCACCACTGTGATGTGTGAAAGGCACCGTACTTTCGCTAAGAGGGCCTATGTACGTTCCCTATCACTATGGGAGTGCTGCCGTATGTGTACCCATAGTGATAGTGAGCGTACGCACGCGTGTACGGTCCGTCTCACTATGGGTGTTCTCGCCTATGCGTACTCATAGTGATAGTGAGCGTACAGGCATGTGTACGGTCCGTACCACTATGAGTACGCATACGCGACAACACCCATAGTGGTACGGCCCGTACACACGCCTGTACGCTCACTATCACTATGGGTGTTCTCGCGTATGCGTACTCATAGTGATAGTGAGCGTACAGGCGTGTGTACGGTCCATACCACTATGAGTACGCATACGCGCGAACACCCATAGTAGTACAGCCCGTACACACGCCTGTACGCTCACTATCACTATGGGTGTTCTCGCGTATGCGTACTCATAGTGGTACGGACCGTACACACGCCTGTACGCTCACTATCACTATGAGTACGCATTCGCGAGAACACCCATAGTGGTACGGCCCGTACACACGCCTGTACGCTCACTATCACTATGGGTGTTCTCGCGTATGCGTACTCATAGTGATAGTGAGCGTACAAGCGTGTGTACGGTCCGTACCACTATGAGTACGCATACGCGAGAACACCCATAGTGATACGGACCGTACACACGCCTGTACGGGCCGTTGCTATGCATTTGGGGTGCCCTAGGGCCCCGGAACGCACCGTACCTGTGTGTGAAGCTCCAAATTACATAGGGGACACATGAGGGACAAGTATAAAGGCCTACATGCATGCTGGTTGTCATGGAGACCAAGTTTAAAGTTTGAATATTTTGAAGCAGGTGCACAGCAGTAGTCAGTTTGAATGAATCTACTTTGTTGCAATGTGCTTCAGAAGTTGACATCATGCTGAAGAAAAAAACCACAATGAGAACCCACTGACTGTGCTAGGTTTGAAGGGATTGGAGGAAACATAGGATGCAAATGTGAGTGACCAATCACTCTGTACTCCTGTGCATGAAACAGGCCAGCAAGGCAGATATAAGGCAGCAAGGTCCCATGAGGGAGCACTTGCCTGCACATCTTTGTATTCCACGACCCAGCTGCTGCTACTGATTCCCTGGAACCATGTCAAGGTCTGTGGAGAGGTCACAGCCCTTCACCCTGGAGGAGAACCTGGCTTTGCTGGATGTGATCCTCCCACAGTACCCCATGCTGTATGGGCGACCAGGGTATCAGGTGAGTGCAGAGTCCACCAGCACAGACTGTGTCCCTTTTTTGTGAGTGTGACTTCTGGCATTGTGTCCAGGTGTGGCACACATGCTATGTACTGTAGGGGGGGTCTCGGGGGGGGAATGCCTGATGTCTCCCAGCCAGTGCATGCTGTGGTGCATGTCTGCCGTCCTCACTTGCATTGTGTTTACTGTGACAATCACTGCATGGTGCATGCCACATTCTGCCTGTCTTGTCCTCCTGGGAATGTAGCCTCTGCAGTCCTCATGTGATTATGTGGTCAGCCCAGTGTGACAGGTGACTGTACCCACAGATGTGTGTTAGTTCTGTGTACCTGTGCTGAGAGTGTCCACATGATGTGTTTGTACCCTGGACATCGGTGTGTGTGTAAGTCCCCTGTCATGTGGGTGGGTGCATATGTGAAGTGTAGCACCCCAGCTGCATGAGGGATGGATATACCCTGCCCATGTGATGTGAGCAGGGAGCAGTGCTTTGTGTCTGACGTGCAGAGCCAGCCCCACACCTGTGAGCCCCCCCGTCTAGTGGCACATGTGCAGAGTGAGGTTTGTTGCAGCATTTGGCAATGGCAGGTGAATGTCCTGTGCCTGTGTGTGTCTGTGTACTCTGCTGCGGTAGCGTCAGTGGCCTGTGGCATGTGACTGCTTAGAGGTGCTGCACATTATCCTGGTGTAGCTTGTGATGCACAGTGTGAGCCTGGATCATTGATTGTGTCGTTGCCCTCATTCCACCTGTGTACTTTCAATGGCACGTACTGCTTTTGCCCTTCCCCAGAGGATCATGTCCCTATGACAAAGGTGCAATGTGTTGGATGCATACTATGCCTTGTTGTAAACAGCACATTTGTTCTAATATGTGTCTCTGTGACATGTGCCTGGTGTATTGATGTAGTGTCACTTGTTCATCCTCACAGGTAGGCGCCTCTGCCAAGAAGCAGATATGGCTGACCGCCGTCAGTGCCGTGAGGGGTGCGGATGGTCGCAAGTGGCGCCTGGCCCAGGTGAGGAAACGCTGGCAGGATATCCGGTGCTGGACGCGGAGGATCGCACGGGTCCTGCTGGGGGACTCACCTGAGACCCATAAGAACCGGGGGCGCCGCCGTCTGACCCACATCCACAAGCGGGTGCTGTCGGTGATATTTCCAGACTTGGAGAGGTGCTTACAGGAGAAGCAGCAGCAGGAAGGGGGTAGGTACATGTGTGTTTGTTGTGTGTCATCAGCATTTGTAAGTGCACAGTTGCATGGATACACTGCCAGGGTTTAAAGGTGTTCTGCAGATCCAGTTACCCACAGTATAGCTGTGCTCTCCTGCCTCCCTTCCCCTCCTTGCAATGTGTTCCCTGGTCTGTGTGTAGTCACTCCTTCACTAGGTAATGTAGGCTGGCGCTTTCTCCACGTGAACTATGCCTGTAGCATCATGTGTGGGGGTGGTGTCTAACAGGTTTGGGGACCTTGCCTGTGCCCTGTCCAGTTCACTACATGTGGGTTCCATGTCAGTTGGCACTGATGCTGAGTCCAGACATGGGTGTTAGTCTCTCAAGTGTCAGGCCTTACAGCGCGCATGTCCTATGTTGTGGCCTGTGACATGATGTGCATGAGTGTGCGATACGCATAGTGCAGGGATGGTGGCGTGTGTTGCAGTCATTCCCATTCAGGACCATGGAGTTGTGTGGCCACTGCTGTCCCCTGGGGCATATGTTCATAGGTGTCATGTGTGTCATCACAAAACGTGGACACTCTCAGTGTCTACAGCATAGGTTGTGCTCTGTGCCATTGTCCCCTGGCACCATGTATATTGACGTGAAATGTAGTACAAGTGTCCACTGTACAGCCTGACCTGATTTTCCTTGTTCATAGTCACAATGGCCAGTGCCTGTTTGTCTTGTTACAATCCTCTGATGATGACCATTTGTACATGATTATTTGGACAGGCGCACCTTGGGAATTTGGCGTCCAATCTTGCATTTATGCAGCCCCTGTGTATTTCACCCAGACTAAGAGATGTAAGTGCCACCTGTGTCTCAACAAATTGTCTCATGTAGGGGGTGGTTGGTGCGGGCCAAGCCTACATGTCAAAACCAGAATTCTCCTTGCTAGGTCTGGCCAGTGTGTGATGTTTGTCTGGACATACACTCAAGGTGCAGTGAGCCAGTCATGGTGGGCATGTTTTCAGTATTACCTATGCAGCATGTGCCTCAAGTTAATGGATATGGTCCCTCCTCATCCCTATTTTCGCCAACGCTGTGTGGTGCAGATGCAGTGCTGGATTGTCCCCAGGGCCTGGCTCCTATGTCAAACTCCATCTCATGTCATTTGCTATTGTGTCATGCTCTCCATGGATTTTCATTGGCATGGTGGGTCAACCAACTGTGTGTTGCATGCCCTACATCTGTACCTTGTTTTGTAGATGTTACTGGTCTTTCTTTGCAGGCTATGCACTGTAACCTATGTAGATTGGACTCATGTGACATATGTATACAGGTGTGTGATTAATTGCTGTCTCTTCACCTTGCCCACAGCATCGTCGGGGGACACGGAGGGAGACATGAGCACAGACGGAGCGGAGGGACCGAGCACCAGTGCCAGCGTTGACATCGTGGCTGGCACATTGAGTGGTACTGAGGCGGAGGAGAGTGAGGCCGAGGACCTGTCCACTGGCACGACAGAATATGAAGCTGATGGGTCCGAGGATGATCTCTCCGAGTGGGCGGAGGCTGCACCACCAGCTGACAGCGGCACAACATCGCACCCCGCCCCCTCCATTGCCATCAGCCGCCTCCCACTTGCTCGTGTCCCTTCCCAGCGTGCCCGGTCACCACATGTCTCCTTCCTGCCAGGCACCGCACCCCCTGCCCCTGTCTCCACTGCTGCCGCCAATGCCGAGTCTGTGGACATCCAGCGGCAGTTGCAGGTTGGTCAGCTGCGATCCTTAATGTCCTCCATGGCCACAGCCATGGAGGAGTGTGGCTCAATGGTTAGAGCGGCAGACCCTGAAGCAGAGTTCTGGCCAAGGACCAGGGTTCGATTCCTGCCTCGGCCTCAATTTCCTCGGACCTGTCTATTCTCGCCTCGGTGCCTATTCTAATCACGGGCCCCACGCTGCAACTCTGGGCAATAGCTTGCTTAGCCTCCACACCGGCCCCAACAGCGCTAAGGATGCCTGGCTTCACCCTGGGGGTGCCCAGGAGTGGACACTTCACAGGGAAAGCCAGGAGGGGTTCCACAGCGGTATGAGTATCAGCGCCAGGAAACCGCAAAGGCGACACCGCAAGGTGGCCGTCTGGTGACAGTGCGCTCTATAAGTACCTTGACATTTACATTTACAGCCAAGTGCTGCACAATATGGAGGCATACTTGGAGGGCATTTTTTCATCGCAGGCTGACCAACGGCAGTTGCTGAGGTCCATCGACTCGACACTGACTGCAGCAGTGGGTATCCTGCAGCACTACGTCCCACCTCCTACCCCTGCCCCATCCACACTTCCCACTCCCATGCCTGTCCCACGTACACCCAGACGTCAGCATGCACCCACCACAACAGACACAGGCACCAGATCAGCAGGGAAGGTCATACGCACTCCTCCTGGCACGCACACACAGGGTGAAGTAGGCACACCCACTGGGTCGGGGGGCAAACGTAAGTCATGCAGCCAGAGTGGGAGTCCGCATTCCACCCAATCCACTCCCTCCAAATCCCCTCCCCTCAGCTCTCCTGGCCACATATCCGGCAAGGACTCCTTCATGGCCGCTCTGTCCCTGAGACCCACTGTGACACCACCCCGCAAGCGGTCAAGGGAGTCCCCGGTCAGGGTGGTTGAGTCCCCCCCCCCTGTCCGCACCCTCCCCCAGGGGCGCTGCGACCCATCCCTCCGCCCCCCCCCTCCTTGGGGCCTGTGGTTCCTTTGGGTGCAGGGGAGACACTGGAGGACCTTGCTAAGGTGTGCAGCGAGATCCTGGCCTCTGCCTTTGGCCCTGCCCCACCCCCTGTGGTGGAGTCCTCCATCCCTGCACCCACGACGCCTACCCTTCGCCCTCATGTCCCTGCGGTGCCTGGTCCTTCCCCCCCACATGATGCCCTCCCTGCTGTGGAAGACGAAGGAGTCTGAATGTGCAGGCAAGCTAGGGGACACGCGTCCCACTGTGTCCCCCATCCAGCTGTGACTCATGGACTGCCCTATGGGCTTTGTAAATATGGAACTTGATCCACACACACGTTATTTGGAAATGCTGAATAAAGCCTTTTTTTTTCCTTAGAACACTACTGCTTTTGTGGTGTTGCTGTTGGTGGGGCTGCTACGTGATTTTGGGTGGTGATCATATGTTGGGTGTGTGGGAAATGTAGTAGTGTGCTGGTCATAGGGGGGACCCTGGTATCTGTGTGCCATCACAAGGTGTTAGCTAGGTTTCTCTGTTCATGTAAGCAGTTACTGCATGGTGAAATTTTCCCAAGGTGTATTCCTTCCTCTGTGTACCCTGACATCTTCCCTGCAGGGTGTTCCCAATTTTGAGCACTGAGCTGTGTGTACATTAGCTGGGTGTGTGACGGACACCTTCAACTTTGGCCATGCATGCAGAGCGATGTCTCCACCTGCATCATTCGTGGCATCCTTGGTGATCACTGTACTTGTATATGTAGTCTGTTGACATGACTTCATGTGGACATGTTCCCTTTTAGGCTGTATGCATGTGTGTACTCCCAGCCTCGCACACATGTGTTACATGTACTGCAGGGTCTTTGTGCACCTGACTGACAATTGTGGCAATTGGATCTGTGGGTACTCCACCCTTATTTTTTTCCATGGGCAATGCTGGTGGCCTCTGCACCCACCCCTCCTGTGTCTGGGCACTGCTGGAAGGACTCTGCACCCACTTCTCCTGTCTCTGGGCACTGCTGGGAGTGATAGGCACACACCCCTCCTGTCTCTGAGCACTGCTGGGAGGACTCTGCACACACCCCACCTGTCTCTGGGCACTGCTGGGAGGACTCTGCACACACCCCTCCTGTCTCTGGGCACTGCTGGGAGTAATAGGCACACACCCCTCCTGTCTCTGGGCACTGCTGGGAGGACTCTGCACCCACCCCTCCTGTCTCTGGGCACTGCTGGGAGGACTCTGCACACACCCCTCCTGTCTCTGGGCACTGCTGGGAGGACTCTGCACACACCGCTCCTGTCTCTGGGCACTGCTGGGAGTGATAGGCACACACCCCTCCTGTCTCTGGGCACTGCTGGGAGGACTCTGCACCCACCCCTCCTGTCTCTGGGCACTGCTGGAAGGACTCTGCACACACCTCTCCTGTCTCTGGGCACTGCTGGGAGTGATAGGCACACACCCCTCCTGTCTCTGGGCACTGCTGGGAGGACTCTGCACCCACCCCTCCTGTCTCTGGGCACTGCTGGGAGGACTCTGCACACACCCCTCCTGTCTCTGGGCACTGCTGGGAGAACTCTGCACACACCCCTCCTGTCTCTGGGCACTGCTGGGAGTGATGGGCACACACCCCTCCTGTGTCTGGGCACTGCTGGGAGTGATAGGCACACACCCCTTCTGTCTCTGGGCACTGCTGGGAGTGATAGGCACCCACCCCTCCTGTCTCTGGGCACTGCTGGGAGGACTCTGCACCCACCCCTACTGTCTCTGGGCACTGCTGGGAGGACTCTGCACACACCCCTCCTGTCTCTGAGCACTGCTGGGAGTGATAGCACCCACCCCTCCTGTCTCTGGGCACTGCTGGGAGGACTCTGCACCCACCCCTCCTGTCTCTGGGCACTGCTGGGAGTCATAGGCACACACCCCTCCTGTGTCTGGGCACTGCTGGGAGTGATAGGCACACACCCCTCCTGTCTCTGGGTACTGCTGGGAGGACTCTGCACCCACCCCTCCTATTTCACGATATGTACGCTTAGAACATACACGTGTGTGAGTTCGCTCCATGCATACGAGGTGGGGGTACGTGTCGTACATACACGGTTGGGGTGGGGGTACGCTCCATACATACGCGGGTGAGGGTACGGGTCGTACTTACACTGTTGGGGTGGGGGTACACTCCATACGTCCGCGGGTGAGGGTACGGGTCGTACTTACACTGTTGGGGTGGGGGTACGCTCCATACGTCCGCGGGTGAGGGTACGGGTCGTACTTACACTGTTGGGGTGGGGGTACGCTCCATACGTCCGCGTGTGAGGGTACGGGTCGTACTTACACTGTTGGGGTGGGGGTACGCTCCATACGTACGCGGGTGAGGGTACGGGTCGTACTTACACTGTTGGGGTGGGGGTACACTCCATACGTCCGCGGGTGAGGGTACGGGTCGTACTTACACTGTTGGGGTAGGGGTACGCTCCATACGTCCGTGGGTGTGGGTACGGGTCGTACTTACACTGTTGGGGTGGGGGTACGCTTCATACGTCCGCGGGTGAGGGTACGGGTCGTACTTACACTGTTGGGGTGGGGGTACGCTCCATACGTCCGTGGGTGAGGGTACGGGTCGTACTTACACTGTTGGGGTGGGGGTACGCTCCATACGTCCGCGGGTGAGGGTACGGGTCGTACTTACACTGTTGGGGTGGGGGTACGCTCCATACGTACGCGAGTGAGGGTACAGGTCGTACTTACACTGTTGGGGTGGGGGTACGCTTCATACATCCGCGGGTGAGGGTACGGGTCGTACTTACACTGTTGGGGTGGGGGTACGCTCCATACGTCCGCGGGTGTGGGTACGGGTCGTACTTACACTGTTGGGGCGGGGGTACGCTCCATACGTACGCGGGTGAGGGTACGGGTCGTACTTACACTGTTGGGGTGGGGGTACACTCCATACGTCCGCGGGTGAGGGTACGGGTCGTACTTACACTGATGCTTGTGCGGGCCGTACCCAGGCCTTTGCCACGTGGGTACAGCCGTCCCGCCATAGTTGGGATGACGTAGGTGTGGGCGGGGTACGACTCGTACCCACGCTCTTAAGGCGTGGGTACGGGACGTACCTGTATTGTTGTGTTGCCGGTTCGCGTCGTCAAGCACTTCCGTTGTGGCGGTCGCTGGCTTTGCTGGACACGCCCCCACCCCCTCGTAGTGACCAGGGCCTGGGGGTCAGGTATGTCCAGGGCATGTGTGCTGTGTGACTTTGGTGTGGGTTTTGTGTCCTGCCCCTGCCCCCCCCCCACTTGCCCCTGGGTGTTGTTCTGACCTTCTGCGGCGTCTGCGTCCGAACCTGTAGAGGAGGTCGACTGCTATGAGGGCCGGGATGACACGTAGGTTCGGGTCTATGTCTGTCCGTCGCGTACAGGTACTCCTTGTTCGCGTCGTCCTGATTTCCCGGCAGTTTTTGGCAGCCGGAAAATATTCACCGTGCGGGATGACGTCGGTGCGAATCGTGATTCCTGGTTCGTGAATGGCAGGCTGCGTGTGTCCCGACGTCACGTCGGCGCTTTCCCGGATCGCATTTGTATGTTTATTTTCGTCGGTCGGGGTTTTATACGATTCGTACGCAAATGGTGTTTCCGTGCGAATCGTAATTCCATGTTTGTATATTTTGACGACCGGGTACGCGTCGGACGGAGAATATGCTCCGTCCGACGGTTCGTACCCGGTTTTTCCTGGATCGTAATCGGCACCTTTGTGTGTTCAGTTTCTGTGTACATAAACAGACATGTAAAAAGGGTTTTTGAAACTTGTTGCAACCTGCCATCCTTTTTTTCAGTTTAATACGGCCCATAAATGCGTGCCTTCAAAGTTCAGCATGAATCAGGCATATTAATCCTCTGTGCTACTTTTTAATGAGTGAAAACTGTCGCGAAACTAAATGCCGATCTTGGCCAAATGAAACATTATTCACTAGAATTATTGAGACTTTTTTTGTTGCTTGAAAACTCCTGGACATCAAGGAATTCAGCCCCGCTGTCAGGTGGTTTAAACCCATGTTATTTATACTAAGTACAAGTTCCACAAGTAGCAAAAAAAGAACTCTGTGAAAAAAGTAAGTCAAAGGTATCTTCCAAGCTCATAACAGTATGCAGATATGCAGCATCGATCATTGTCCACAGTACACGTTCCGACTTTCCAGCAGGGATTAACCCTTTGTGCTAGTAAATCATGGCGGGTCAGCTGCTAGTCCACGAAAACTCAGGCATTACAGTAAACATTTAAAATCAATGCAGCGGGATTTAATTTGTTACACCTACCAAGTGGGCCTCTGCGTCAGTGGGGATGCAGGTGGTAAAATAAAGCCTAGCTGCTACCGATGGCTGGGTCGCTAAGTGTCTGTCAAGATCCCAGGCTGCAGACAGGTGCTGGAAGTTTGCACTAGTCGGAGAAGTCAAAGCACAGTGAGAGCAAGGAGCTTGTGCAGTGCCTGGCACCGCTGCGGCTTGAGAGCCGTGCCTGTGCTTTTTAAAGACACTCGGCACAGCGCAGCAGCCCTCAGACTTACGCTGGTCAGGGACCGGACGCAAGCCTTGAGAGGGTCACTACACAGGATGGGCAGCAGCACATGTAGGCCAGGAGGTGGGTTCTCTCTGACTGTTAATTTTGGGTCCTCATTGTGAGAGTGTGTATTAAAAAACGGGTTAACATGACTTATTAATATTGTTGTGAGTTCTCGAGCCACAGGCTGGGCAGCCCTTTTCGGTTACCTGGGGCCACAGGCTGGCAGAGCTGACAGAAGCGCAGCAGAGAGCAGTATACACTGCCAACTCAAGGGTACTTCCGAGGCGGCAGGAGAGTTGTGCTGAATAAAAAATTTAAAAAATCAAGGCGGGTGCCATGTTTATTAAAGAAAACTTGCAGCCCGCCTCTTGCATTGGGCTGGGAGAGGAGATGGGAGGCACGGCAGGAGAGCTGTTAATAACTGTGCTTTTTAAAAAAAGCACTGCACACAATGTGTTCATTAAAGAAAACACGCTGCACACCTCATGAAGCGGCATGGATATTAGAGAAAAAAAAGCATTGGCAATGCCAATCGGTCTCGCTGAGGAAGCAGCCGACATTATTTAATATGTTAATAAAAATTGCAAACAATGGGCAAGCACAATGAGACGGGTCTCGTTCATTTGAAAGCTAGCGCCGTGCTGAACCATAACTGCCAAGGTTTCAGATTGCTATGTGTGACATTTTTTAAATTTCAGTGTAATTATGAGTGACATTTCAACCACTATGAGTGACACTTTCCTGCAAGCAAAATCAAGCTGTAAAGACGAGGGAAACATATACATATCAGAAATAACACACATTTGAGCAGTAAGAAGCGCTAAGAAAGTCTGAAAACTGATGCGAATCTCCAGAAATGGAAGGGCACTAACCTAGTGCCCTTGTAAACTGATGGTAGTGTTGGGAATATGCTATGAATCATTGGTAGAGTCAAGTGCTTTCAACAGGGATATTTAACACCTCCTCAGTGCAAAATGATTGTGGTGGCATTAATTTAATAGCACCATGTCTCTAGTAAAGTTACAACACCACACTGGAAGGTGGGGAAAAATAAAATAATGCAGCTGACAAAGTCCTTAAGAAGTGTCTCTATGTCTATTACACTCACTGGCTCAGCTGCCTGCATACACAGTCTCAGCTGATGCACAGTTCTCAGTGCAGAACTGCTAGGTGTGTATGAGAGAGGTATGCCCTCCCTAAATATCACATGCTCAGCCTCTAGTACCGGACTCAGAGTAGGTGTTCATGAGGAGATTTAGTGTTGTCAGGAGACAGCAATAATTATGGCACAGGTTGAGGGTGGCAGATATTCTGTGCTATACATAAGATATAATGCACTTTTGTGAAGGGCCAGAGTGCTTTTCAAGTTCAACAGCATGGTATTAGGTCTATTAGGTTTCGCTAGAGGGCTTCTGACCCTGGGACCAAAAACACAGTTGCCCCCTATGTATCCGAAAATGACCTGGTTTTGCAAGGGGAGTCTTATCAGTTTTTGGTCCCGGGCTTGGTGGCCATCTAGGGAATCCTATCAAACCCACAACTTTCTGAAAATTAGAGACCCGGGGGAGTCCAGAAAGGTATGGCTTGCATGGATCCCCCAACGTTTTTCTTACCCAGAATGCCCTGCAAACATCAAATTTAGCTGAAACAAATCACTTTTTTCTCAACTTTCTGTGTGGGAAAGTTTTGGAATCTACATGGATCCACAAATTTCCTACCACCCAGCATTCCCCCAGGATAGAAATTATACCTCTCTCGCGTGGGTGGATCAAGTAACCACGACAGGCAAGGGCCCAAAACGTATTGAGGAGACATCAAAATTACCTATCACAAAACAAGGGGTCACCTGGGATTTTGGTCCCGGGCTCAGCGGTCATCTTTGGAAACTACCAAACCCATACATTTCTTAAAAGTAGACACCTGGGGGAGTCCAGCGAGGTTTGGCTTGCATGGATCCCAAATGTTTTCCTACCCACAAAGCCCTGCAAACCTCAAATTTAGCTGAAAAAAACACTCTTTTCGCACATTTCTGTGTGGGAAAGTTCTAGAATCTATATGGACCCACAAATTTCCTACCACCCAGCATTCTCCCAGGTCTCCCGTTAAAAACAATACCTCACTCGCGTGGGTGGGTCAAGTACCCGCAACAGGCAAGGGCCAAAATATATTGAGGAGACATCAAATTTACCTATCACAAAGCAACCTGGTTTTGCAAGGGGGTCACCTGTGATTTTGGCGCCGGGCTCGGCGGCCATCTCAGGAAACTGCCAAACCCACACATTTCTGAAAAGTAGACAACCAGGGAATTCCAGAGAGGTGTAGCTTGCGTGGATCCCACAAAGTTTTCTTACCCACAGTGCCCTGCAAACCTCACATTTAGCTTAAAAAAATCACTTTTTTCCCACATTTCTGTGTGGGAAAGTTCTGGAATCTATGTAGCTCCACAAATTTCCTACCACCCAGCATTTCCCCAGGTCTCCCGATAAAAATAATACCTCACTTGCGTGGGGGCAGAGCTTGCCTAAGCTCAAGATGGAGGCATAGAACGAGAGCTCCGCTGATCCATCCAACTCTCCGTAAATTATCCGGCATAAGTGCTAAATTATCATCACAAGATAAGCAAGCATCGTCACTGGAAGCCACCGTGCACCTATAGAGCTGCCCTGCGCTCACCTATCACCACGGAAAGCACCGAAACCGGTGAGTGGCATAGGGACCGGGCATGCGACTCCCAAAGCCGGCTTGGTGAAGTCGGTGAATTCCTGGGTGGAGGCATGCGATCGCTACCCCTGGAACAGAGTCGAAGGGGCTACAGCGAGAGACTGGCTGTGGAACTGCTGGCGATCGATAACGGTAGCTCGGCTGAGCTGCGGGGACTGGATATTAAACACAGTGCCGCTGCGGGACCACAGCTTGAGGTATGAGCGCTCGGCGGCCCAGTCCTCAAAGGCTGCTTGCGGAGTCTGCCTACTTGAAGCCCTCCCTGCCTGTTCAAGAGTGCAGCCTCCTCCTCCCTGGGCTGAACTAGTGGCAGCGGCACGGCCAGACCCGGCTGAGGGAGGCCTGGAGAGGCCATTTTGTGGCCTTGCCTGTTTGTCTTGTGGGGAGTGTCGTGCCTGGTGGGGGAGCGGTGTGAAGACCTCCTCCCCCCTACACCTTCCACTGGCTCTCTGGACTGGTGCTTGGCAGATGTGTGAAGCGGATGTCCGGATGCCTTGGAGATGGCCTACATAAAGGTCGAGGCTCTGAGCAGAAGAGCCCTAATGCGCAGAAGAATAAGTACGCTGGGTCTGCGGGGCAGCCGAGGGATCCTCTAGTTCCTGGAAATGTACCCCCTCAGCACTGTTGTCAGCACGACATTAAGCACAGCAGCAACCTGATCATTACGCGCTGCACAACCTCCACCGGATGTTGGTGGGTGACACAATGGTATGCGTAGACAGCCGCTGCTCTCACCAGCAGCAGCCTTGACTGAAGAACTGCGGGCTTGTGGAGCATCTGTTGCATCATTTGGCACCGGACACCTTCTAGGGTTGGTAGTAAAGGCCCTGGAGCGCAGCCCCTGCTAGTGTATTGCTGGACTCTGCGACCGCTTGCAGGGCAATATAACAGTCTCCCACTCCACCTCCCCCCTCTACGTGTGAACCCTGAGCACACTGTTGGCTGTGTGTCACAGCCCACATCACTGGAAAAGTCGATGAAAGCACCTGGAAAGGAAATCTAAGAGCGAGATGCCCGAGCCCACAGGAATCCAAGGGTCCACTATTGGAGGGGAATGGACACATTGACAAAGTGACTATGGGGAAAGTGCATATAACGCAACCAAAGCACCACTTTGAGCGACGGAAATCTAGACTCCGTGAGCAGGACTCGGAAGAGGGCCCGAACGAGCACGCAGAGGAATGACAGTCCACCGAAGACAATCTCTACACTATCTTGGCTGTGATGCAGAAGAGCTTACAAAAAAAATTGGACCACCATTGATAGTAAATTGGACACATTGGCTCAACGCATGGATCGAATCATAAAACGCATGGACAAGCAAGCAGAGAGGCAAGACATAACAGAACGCGGTGACACGGAAGTGGAAAAAGCCCAGACAGAATTGAATACTGAACAAAAGCAGGTGAGTAAGCTGCTACTCACCCTACAAGATAAGGCTAAAGACCTTGAAGCTTGCTCCCGCGGAAGCAACATTAGAATTACGGGCCTTCAAGAGTCGACACATGTAAGCAACATGGAATTCTTTGTGGAGAAACCACTGGAGATGCTTTTTGGCCGATACACTTTCTCCCCGATGTTCATCGTAGAGCGAGCACACCGATCTCTTGGCCAGAGACCCCCCTGGAGCACCACTGAGGGCGATCATTGCCAAAGTATTAAATTACAGTGACCGTGATGAGGCACTGAAACCGGCACGTGAAAAACAATCATTGCAATGCAAAGGATCAACGATATCACTCTACCCGGACTTCACACTTCGTGTGCAGGAGGCACACAGACAGTTTGCACCGTTGAAGAAGCAGCGACAAGAACAAAATCTGGACTATGCCATGTAACATCTGACGAGACTACGAGTCAATAGACAGGGATGCTCTCGCATCTTCATGGACCCTAAAACTTTGCAAAAAGCCCTGAAGGAATGGGCAAAAGACAGAACGCAACAAAGAGACTCGCCAGACCAAGAGGGAGCTGTCAGGCGAAGTTTGGAGGAACAGGACTGACTGAAGAATCCCGTCACACAGCAGATAAGAATTTTCTGAGGGGGGAGGTGGGAAATGTGATTAGGAAAGGAAGGGATATAAATGGTCACACTGGTACAGGGCAGCGGGTGAGGGTTTATGGTAGACATAAAGACAGCATGCCGCAGTATGGCCAAGCATAACCACTAGTGAGGCATGCAAAGAGTGGACTTCCACGTCAACGTGTTCTTTGGGTATATATGTGGATGCTGAACTGATAGCATAATGCACACTGCATGCTGGATGGCGAAGGGAATAGGGGCAATGCCTGGTGGGTGACCAAAAGGGCATAGCTTGGGCAACATCTGCCCTAGTGTGTGTACCACTACCTGAAATTGGGTTATTTATGTTTACTGCTCGTTGAAGCAAAAATATTGGTTCTACTACAAGGGTAATGGGAGGGATGGGGGATTATCGCCAATGCAGAGTTGGAGTTCGCATTCACACAGTACATGTCTTATTACAACGGCAAGGCTAACAGTCCACCTGATGCAAACGTTGTAGTTCTATCTGAAGATGCATAGAGACGTCCAAGCACACGCACTAAGCGACAGATATAGCTATTTCAGCCTCTATGGCAGAGACGCACAATACTAGAATTAATACCTTGAGATGGAACGTCCAAGGCCTAAACAATCACAGGAAGCTAATGAAAGTTTTGACCTACCTCAACAGACATTGTATTGGTATAGCACTACTGCAAGAATCGCACTTGCCGATATATAATGGTATGTTTAACTGCAGGTGGCTGCAGGGTAAAGTCCTTGCAGCAGGGTTCATGATGCACGTCCGAGGGATGATCACTTGGATCAACCCGAAAGCAGGGTTGGACTTGGAGCCACTAGACACGGACCCAGAGGGAAGATACACTATATTGAGGTGCACCGGGAAAGGACTGGATCTGATTATAGTTAATATATATTGGCCAAATTTTGACAACCCTAAGTTCTACACAGCGGTCCTGGAGAAGATAAGTCACTATTGGGAATCTTTTCAACTGTGGGGAGGGGATTTCAATTGTGTATTAGATATGCAATTGGACAGGTCGGGTGTCCCGGACCGGCGACTCACAGCAGAAATTATAGGGGCAATTACACAGTTAGACTTATGTGATGTCTGGAGAACGTGATCTCCTAAACAAGGGGGATATACACACTACTCAGCTCAATATAACTTACATACTAGAATTGACTACTGGCTAGCCTCCAGGAACTTGCACACACAGATTCGCGACTGCATGGTGCTGCCCCACACTTTTCCAAATCACTCTGCGGTGTTACTGGTAATAGAAGCTCCTTGCAAGCATATCCCGCATTTCACTTGGTGATTCACCCCATTCTCAACAGTGTTCAGAGCTCTCAGAAGCAATAGGCACATTTTTCTAATGTAATATAGGGTCAGTTGATACCTTTTTGTTGGTACGGGAAACATTTAAAGTTTTTATCAGGGAGATTGCTATGTTCAAGCACTCTGGTGTACTTAAGGCGCTTAGGAAACAACTTACAGATTTAGAGGGTAGACTGAAGATGCTAGAACAAGGGTTACTCTCTGGTGCTGATGAGCATGCGCAGGAGGAATTTCAGGAACTCCTAAAGGAGTATTATGACACAGCTGACTCAGAACTAAAACACCTTGGCAAATATGACAAAGCTCGCACCTGTGGAGAAGGTGAGAGGCCAGGCTCGGTTCTGGCCTCTTTGTTAAAAAAACATAGGGACACAGCGGGGGTGGTGAAAGTTCATGATGAGCAGGGACAGCCCATTATGGACTCTACAGAAATAGCAAACAGGTTCAAACAGTACTACACCTCACTATACACCTCTAGAGCAAGGGATCTTGATGCAGAGAGACTGGACTACCTGACACATATAAAACTTCCCTGGTTGATGAATGTGCACCGTGAATACCTTGTGCGGCTGCTTGAAACGGAGGAGATAACTGCAGCGTTGTCAGGAATGGGGGCGGGCAGCACCCCTGGCTCCGATGGCTACACGGTCTCCTTTTCTAAGGAGTTTAAAGACATACTTATTCCGCATTTGCGCACGCTGTTTGAGGAAATTAGCGAAAGCGGCTAGATGCCTCCATCTATGAGGGAGGCACTGATAGTTGCCATACTGAAGCCAGATAAGCCACCGTCAGAGTGTGCGTCATATTGCCCACTGTCGCTATTGATTTTGGACACAAAAATATATGCTAAAATACTAGTAAATCGGCTGTCACTGCTAGTTCCGCTACTGGTAGCGCCGGAGCAGGCCGGTTTTGTCCCCGGTGGAAACTTGACATACAATTTACGTACAGGCTTCGGGGCTATTCAACATATGAGATAGGACGTGCAAGCTGTAGCCATGTTTCTAGACATGGAAAAAGCACGTATTAATGAGAATCGGAGTAGCAAGTGCCTTCCCGCGGTTGATAGGAGTCTTATATAACAGCCCAGTAGCCAGAATAAAAATAGGCGACATCGTTACAGACAAAATACAAATCATCAGGGATACGCGACAGGGATGCCCGCTTACCCCGTTACTTTCTGCGTTGGTCACGGAACCATTGGCCTGCGTGATGTGGGAATATCACAGACACAGAGGTATTGGCTTTCTGGGGTATGAACTGGTAATATCTACATACGCTGATGATACGTTACTTTATGTCAGAGACCCTGAACGTAACTTATCCCCCATACTGCGCGAAGTAGTCAAGTTTGGAACAATGTCTCGTCTCCAGGTGAACGGGACCAAATCAATTATTTTCCACCTTACTCCTACTACGACACAATTTACCCCAGATTTCACTCTACAATGGACAACTTATTTGGGGATTAAGATTCATACAGACTCTGAGACTATACTAAAGGAAAACTATGGAGTTATCATTTTGCTCGGGACACTAAGGAGAATACTGTGGGGTAGGACATTTGTGCCGCCATTGTGATTCCACACAAAAATATGTGTGAAATGTGGGGTTTTTCAGCAAAATTTGAGGTTTGCAGGGGTTTCTGGAAAGGGAATTGTTGGGGGATCCAAGCAAGCCATACCTCATTGGACTCCCCAGGGTGTCTAGTTTTAAGAAATGTGTGGGTGTGGTAGGTTTTCCTAGATGGTAGCAAGCCAGGGGCCAAAACCCCAGGTGAACCCCACCACAAAACCAGGTAGTTTTGCTATAGGTAATTCTGAAATCTCCACAGTATAATTTGGGCCATTTCCTGTTGCAGCCACTATGCCTACCCACACAAGTGAGGTACCATTTTTATCAGGAAACAGGGAACACTGGGTGGTAGAACATCCACTAGGGAATGAAACCATTGGAAAGCGGAGATTCTCCCCTTTCCAACGATACCACTCCCAAGTGTTTCCGTGCTCGGGGGGCTGAGATAGCCGCACAAGCACTGAAACACTAAAACTGAAACTAAGTTTCAGTTTTGTTTTCAAACTAATGACGACAGCGCGCCATGCACGCAATTGACATTAGATTGAAAACCTTTGAAGAGCCTCAGTAGGTTGGGGAAGCTCTTCCCCGCCTCCCGAGCCCACCCCCCAAAAAATGTAAATCCCTCTGCTGTTTGCAGCAGAGGGATTTCGTGCCCCTGTCCTCATGATGGAATGGTTCTGTAATGCGCACAGGAGCACTGGTGCTCATGACGGAACCATTCCGTCATGGGGACCGAAGGGGTTAAGCACATGCTAGCAAAACAGCAACATCGTATGCAAGGAAGCGAGAGAAAATGAAATTGTGAAACACGCTATCATGCGGGTAAGCCAAAGGTGCTTCATAATAGCTTAAAAGCACACCACAGTTAACACTGACCTCTGCTAACACGGCCCCACTTCACCAATTTATTTGTCATGATTTACAAGCCAGGAACGACAACCCTCCATTTGTGGACAAAGGAAGCAAGCATTAATTTCTATTGCTGCAGACTGATAAGTCTCACTCAACCCGACTTTGAAATACGAAGGATTTCATAATGCACTCCTCAAGCTATGGAACCCCGGGGTCAGGTGTGCTGCCGCCTGCTATTATTAATGAGTTGCAAGACTCTCTACTCAACCGGCACCTGCTGCAGGGTCAAAAAGCAGGTCCTCCCAAATACTCACTGGCAACTTTCATTGCCAGCGACTCCATCAGATGAGCAGGGGGTGATCACGGGGAAAGGAGAGGGCCAGGGGACAGCAACACAGCTGGAGGGGACACGGCACAAGAACCCCCTGCGGCTCCTGCTTATTGGTCCCGTCAAATCGCAAGGCAAACTCACCAAAAACTACTACTGAAATTAAATTAGAGCATTGAAAGATGTTTAATTTTGGATCAATATAGTCTGCTGCTCACTCTGGCACTTACTGGTGATCATGCAGGCTCGGCGGCCCTGTGGGCTAGCACACATCTTCTCTCTCAGGACCAGACAGCACCAATAAACAATAAAAAGATGAAACCTTCAACACCCAGCTGCTCCACACAATAAGCAATGATAGAGAATCACAGGAGCACCCAGAAATGACACATGTAAGGTGCGTGCCCGAACTATACCGCCACCATAGAAACATAATACCCATTGGCAAAAATAAATAGCAAGTTCTTGACTTCAACATGCCCATTCATTAATTACTCTTTAGTACGGGCTGGGCTGTTCCCATGAGGAGCAGGTCCGAGGCCATCCAAGAACACAGTAACACCATAAATTAATATAAGTTAACCAAACCCCATTTTTAAAAGGAGCTTTATGTACAAGAAAGAGCATCTCCCCACCAACTTCGATATTAGTGAATTTTAAAGGTTCAACAACATTTATTTCAAAAACGTACATATGAATAAATGTTTATAGCAATTCAAAAGATCTTCTTGCAGGGCTCACCATAGCACTGGTGGCACCTGGTGCAACAATGTTTGTTGGCACCCCCCTATCAATAGTGGAGGTGGTGAAAACCTCTGCCACGGATTTCCTCACCACCACCACCTTTTAACAATGCCCCTTAAAGCTCCATAACCACTAACCTTCAGATGCATTTAATACGTTGTATAGCTCCTCTCATTCCAGTGCAGGGTGACAGAGCACTTTGCATCACACACAAATTACACAGAGACAATCAGTCATACTTGTGTAAATCAGCATATAGCCAATGTTAAGAATAACTTGGGCTGAAAAAGCACAAACTCAGAATCGAAACTGGAACACCATAGTCTGGGTTGCTCTTAGATAAAATATTTATCGATTTCTACCCAGATTAACCTTTATCGCAACATTAATATATGCTCTAATCTATACTTTGCAGTGTGCATGCAGTTCTTTGATGACAGTTATAAATTCACTGTTCTAAATTAGGATTTTAAGGATTTAGCTGCAAGTAACAAAAGGATGTGTCTTAGAAAAGCAGTAACACACTGACTGACCTATTTAGATTATGTGCACTTTGTGATCTGTATTTGTACTGGACAAAACTCTGATCTCTCCAGCAAGAACATTAATCACGTGAGTTATCGTGACATTTTCATTGTTGTATGGAAATTACTGGAGGCAAGCAACATGGCAGCAGGTGCTTTTAAAAGCAAAACCAACTTGCAAACACAGTGCCCCCTGAAGTCAGTTCCCAGTGCTTTGTCAAAGGTCGCACCGCCCTTGTGCCAGCCCTGCGTTCTTGAGCTGCATTTCTTTAATGTAGTACATTAAAAATGCACATTTATAGGGGACATTATTTCAGTAGAAGGAACATTTTGTCCTTGGTCTTAAACCAACAGGGGAAGACCTCAAACTCCTTGTGGGATCATGTTGATTCATACATCGCACCTGCATTCACCAAGCAGCAGAGCACCTGTGTCCTGAAGCTCGATGGGATCTGAGCACAGCAGCGGTCTTTTCCAGCTATGGCCGATGCAAGGAGGAAATTAAAGGGGGCAGACTTAAAGCCATAATAATTAATTGCTCACATTCAAAGCCAAGCCTTGGAGCTGCCTTTGGGAAAAATACAAAAGAATGTCATACACAGGGAAGGAACTGGGTGGGACTAATAATGTAATAAAATGTAAGCAGCTACAGGCCTATGCACCCACAGTGTAACACGGGGTGAAATAAAATAGTCCCCTTACGAACGGATAAACACAAGACAGCGGAATAATATTGTACTTAGTCACTGCTCCTTGGGGGGAAAAGGAGGGTCAAAGAGGCAAGACTGGCCACTAGCAAGCAATGATTTTTAAAGGACATTGAAACAAACAAATGAGATGCAGGGGAATTGCTTTAGACCCACATTGATGTATTCTAAAGTATATAAGAGGTCATACGCTAACACTAGACCTAAAAACCATAGACATTCACTCAAAAAATCAAAGGTTACAAGGAGGTTAGAGTTAGGAAATAGATTTTGGAAAACCCTAGAAATTCACTGAAAAAAACAAAGGTTACAGGGATATTATAGTTAGGCTCAGATTTCCATTGTAAAGAACCAGTGAAATTCAGCAGTTATGGTTACCTAAGCTAACTATAACTTACTCCCCGCAATGCACTGTTTATTACCTCATATACTACATCATGCATGACATGGTCAGTGACATCACTGATTAATTCACTGTTGGCATCTCAAACTAACTATAACATGTACCCTTTGCTTTTTCAGTGAGTGTGTGAGTGGCTGTATGGGTATGGGGTGGGTGTGTGAGTTGCTGAATGGGTGAGTAAGTGAGTTTGAGATAGGCTCTATGAGAGACTATGTAGTTGTCTCAGTGACTGCCTAGGTGACTGAGTACATGTGTTAGTAACCGTAGAAGTAAGTGAGTGTGTATGTGAGAATCTCTGTGGGTAAGTGACTGGTTGTGTGAGTGCCTGCACGAGGAAGTGAGTGGGTGTGAGAGTGCCTATACGCATGAGTGAGTAGATGCATGTGTATGTGTTATGGATTTGTAAATGGGAATGTAAGTGGTTGCGTAGGTGATTGAGTGGCATATGAGACCCATGGTAAAGAACTCATTAGGGATAAAGCTTATTGTGGAGATGTCTTTCTTCTATTGCAGAACTTGGTGATGTCATAGAATGACATCACTGAATAGTTCTAAGAAAGAGAGTCAGTTGAAGAAGCTGGAGGTCGCTGTACAACCATAAGATGTATTCATGAATAAATGCTTTCTATCTACCAACCACAGTTTGCGTGGTTACTACAATTTTTGGTGAGGAGATTCTGCGCAGGGGGCAGATGACTGAGTGACCTCCACCCCTGGAAAAGCAGCTCACAGAGGAGTTCTGCTAATGATCATTGAGTTTGGGAACTGTGAGTAATTCCACCTCTTTTTTTGTTTGCCTTATTGAAAAGGAGCATGTTGCTTTTGGCAAAGCTACTAGTTTAATTTACAAGTGTTACTGTGAACTTGCATGGGCTTTTAAAGAAGAAGTTACTTATTTTGCTGCTGGAAACTAAATGTAAAAGTTTTCCTTTAGTGTACCTTACAGCGTTAATTCATCATTAATTTTGATGCGCGCTTTAATGCTGACTCCATTTCAGTGACTGCTGTCATTTTTTTAGGCTCATATTTATCGAGTTGGATTTTAAATAATACGAGAGAGCAACATACCTGCGCGAGGCTATGAAAGGCTGTGCTTTGAAAATAAACAAAACC
The DNA here is from genome assembly GCF_964204655.1 of Triturus cristatus. Lineage (NCBI taxonomy): Eukaryota > Metazoa > Chordata > Amphibia > Caudata > Salamandridae > Triturus > Triturus cristatus. Next base: position 1,493,086,162 of record NC_140591.1, read on the forward strand.
AAGCACGTGTAAAGCCAAGCGTGAGAGAGAAATTGACATTGAAGGAAGGCACGAGGCGCGACTGTGAAAGGCTGTGCTTTGAAAATAAACAAAGCAGCGCACGTGTGAAGCCAAGCACGGGGGAGGAATTGATATTGAAGGAAGGGCAAACTAACGCGTGAGGTCAGCGTGAGGCCCTAAATGTATTAAGCTTTGAAAGCTGTGGAAAGAGGAAGCGCGAATCAACACACAACATTTTATTTCATTCTACTTTTCTCACCAGTGCGATCATGATCATTTCTTCATTTCTTCATTGTAGGAATTCGACCAGCTTTCTGGAGATTGTCTGTCCTGACGTCTGATGTAAATACGTGCAACCACGCATTTTCCTGCAGGCGTGAACATAGAAAGAGGACTGTTATCTACACTGCACTACAACTAATCTTTGCACAAGCAAAGTAAAGAGACATATGACTACAGTTATTGTAGATAATTATTTTATATAGTTATTTTAAATAATTATTTTAGATAATTATTTTAAATAATTATTTTAGATTGTTATTTTAATTTATTGTCCTAACTTATTTTTTTTAGTTAGTTGTGGTAGTTTGTTGTTTAATTTTTTTATTGCAGATATGTCGGATCAACCTTTATTTTTACCTCTTCCTGGGGAACCAAGTATTCCTTGGAAAACATGGAAGAACATTTTTAGCACTTATATGCTAGTGATTGGTGGTGATAAATATGGACTGTTAAGAAGACAAGCGATGTTGTTACACCATTTAGGGACAGAGGGAGGAAGGATATATGATGATCTTCCCGAGGTTTGTTTGGGAATTGGTAATGGTCAACCTATAAATGTATATGGCATGTCTTTGCAAACGCTGGAAAAACATTTTACAACTAAACTTAGTGTGGTTTTTGAGAGACACAAATTTTTTTGTCGAGTACAAGCATATGGCGAGGATATTATGACTTAAGTAGCGACACTGCGTGGTTTGGCAGTAACATGTGAGTTTCAAGACTTAATGGAGTCCTCCATTCGTGCCCAAATTGTGAGAAGTACCATAGACAGAAAGATCAAAGAAATACTTTTTTCCTTGGATCCTACATTAGAAAGAAGCTGTACACATTGCTGGGAGCTTGGAACATACTGCTGTTTGGATGAAGGAGATTGACATGGGAAAATTAAATATAAAATCTTCAGAAAAAGAGGTAGTAGCTCTGGATGTACAAGAGGTTGGACTGAAAAATGTTGCTAAAATGCGAGTTCCATGTACATCCAATTCAAAAAATATATCTAATGTAATTGTAAAAAGAAAAATTACATGTTATAGGTGTGGTTGACCCGGGCACATTGCTTCTAGTTTTGCGTGTGGGGCTAGAAACATGACGTGCAGGTCATGCGGAAAAAAGGGTCTTTTAGCTAAAATGTGCAGATTTAATGTACAAAGTCCAAGTGTTAAGACTGTAGAAAATTTGGGAGAGGTAAGAGACAAATTAATGCTATCTCTGGAAGAGTGTGGAATGTCTGAACACAAACATGAAATGATCATTAACGAGAACAAAGATATACAAATGGAAAGTATTGAGAAGCTTGAGAAACCCCATTGTGGAATCACATTTGGTAATACTGAAGTTAAAGATGTTTATGAGAAGGAGTTAAAGAAAAACATGAAAGGCTTACAACATCCTGATATAAAAGCAGTGGGATACAGCGGAAAAATAATTAACATTGCAGGGATGGAATGGATGGATATATTTTTCAAGAATAATAGTGTTCATGGTAGAATGTATTTAACAGAAGATGGATCCAATCTTTTAGGGTGGTGTCATTAAAAAGATCTTAATATCATCCTTGATCCTAATGCTAAAGAACCGGTGATGGTTGTAGAGTCTACGCAAGAATGCAATTTGCCTGCTTTAAAGGATGATTCTGACTGGGGAAAGAAATAATGGTGTTATTTCCCCATGTCTTTACTGATGAGTTAGGTATGCTGAAGAAATGTACTCACCGCATTATCCTGAAAAAAAATGCTAGTCCATTAGTGCACAAGGTTAGGCCTATACCTTTGCTAATGAGGGAACCGCTTCTAAAAGAGCTTGACAAATTACTGGAGTGTAAAATTATTGAGCACATTGAATCTTCAGAATAGCTTGCCCCAATTGTCGTCGCTCTCAAGGAAGGAAATAAGATTTGTCTCTGTTTAGACTTGAGAGATTTAAACAAAAACATATGGGTGGACCGCCAACCACTCCCTAATATAGCAGAGATGATGAGTGTGATGGGTGGTGAGAAGGTTTTTAGCGTTTTAGACATGTCTGCTGCCTATCACCAAGTGAATCTGCATCCGGAATCACGACCGCTGACTTCTTTTGTCATACTGCTGGGGGATTTCCGCTACCGTCGCATGCCGTTTGGGTTAGCTTCTGACTCCGCGGTGTTCCAAAGGATTATGCAGGACATATTTCAGGGAATGCGAGGAGTTTTGTGTTTCCAGGATGACATAATGGTGGTTGCTAGATCCTTCAAGGATCATGATGAGTTGTTGTTTGAAGTCTTGAAAAGAATTGCTGAACATGGATTAACCATGCAAAAAAGAGAAATGTCAACTGAGTAAAGAACAAGTAAATTATCTGGGTCATGAGATTTTCATCAATGGGATTAGACCAAAAAAAGGTATTGTAAGGGCAATAGTTGATGCTCCTCAGCCTACCGATAAGGAATTGTTGAAATCATTTCTTGGTCTTGCCGAGTATTGTTCAAAATTTGTATCCAATTTTTCCGACACTGTTGAGCCTATGAGAGCATTGTTAAAAAAGGGTGTATTATTTGAATGGAATTCGGCATGTGAATCAGCATTTAAAAATATCAAGGCGCTACTAGTTAGTTCGCCCACCTTGGCTCACTTTGATGTTAAAAAGAAAACTATGTTGACAACCGACGCAAGTAATGTTGGGTTGGACGCTGTGTTGACCCAGAGGATGGACGAGGGAGAAAGAGTGATTGGATTTGCATCGCGTCGCTTACAAGGTGCAGAGAGATTTCACTCTGCTATTGAAAAAGAAGCCTTAGGTTGTTGTTGGGTGATTAATCATTTTAGATTTTATTTATGAGGATTGCCTTTCGTTCTCAGGACGGATCACAAGCCCTTGTTTCACATTTTTAAAGGTGGTAAAGGTCTTGAAGGAAATGTGACTCCCAGAATTTCTCGATGGTTGTTGTCAGTAATGGATTACAATTTTTCAATTGATTTTGTCAGAGGTCAAAGGAATGTCATAGCCGATTGCTTGTCGCGTATGCAGGTGGAGGAAGAGGAAGAGGAAGAGGATTCTTCTTTTGTGATTGAGGTGGACTCTTTGTCTACTCTTTGTAATGTAGAATTGGCTTTCAAACAGGAAGAGTGGAGTGAAGCTTTGAATACAGATAAAGAGTACATAGAGCTTAAAGATGCTATACGTGATGGGTGGAAAAATGCGACGGTATTAAATGAGGAATCGAAAAAATATATAAAAGTGAGTATTCAAGTGAATGAGGTTTTGAGGTTCAACCGTGTTGTTCCACCTAGAATGTTGAGAGGAAGGTTGATCAAACTTGTACACAAAGGACATTTGGAGAGAAGCATGTGCAAAAGAAGATTGAGGCAACATTTTTGGTGGCCTGAGATGGATAGAGAGGTGGAAGAGATTGTGAAAGATTGTGAGGCATGTTGTAACAGCGACAAGTGTAGAGTGATCCGTCAACCTCCATTAGGGTGTGAGTGGGTTCCTGATCGACCTTGGGAGAAGTTGGTGATGGATTTTTTGGGTCCGAATGACAGATTAGGTGTAAAGAATAGATTTTTGATTGTTTTAGTGAATTACCACAATACGTGGTTTGTAGTTAAGTCTGTGGAACATATTACGTCTAAGCATGTGATTGAATTTTTAAGACATGTGTTCTTGGAAGAAGAGATACCTGAGAGTTTGGTCACAGACAATGGGGTACAGCTAGTTTCTACCACAATGACAAAGTTTCTTTCAGGATTAGGTATTAAGCATGATAGAGTGGCGTTATTTAGACCACAGGCCAATGGATTAGTTGAGAGGGTTAATCGTATCATTATGGACAACATTCAATTGTCTTTGGCTAATGGATTCATGTGGAAGGAGGAATTAGTCAAAATTATGTAGGCTCATAGAGTGACTCATCACTCAGTTACGGGTGGGTCACCTTTTGTGGCTTTGAAAGGAAGAAAACCTGCAACCAAAGAGTCTCCTGTGTGATTGCAAAAGAAAGTTCAAGTTTGGTGGGATTGGGAACGAATTACAGCAAGAGTTAAAGAATCTCATGAACGGAATAAGGATGATTATGATAGAAGGAAAGAGGTGAAGGATGTTGGAATTGTTTATGGTGATTGGGTGGTCACTAGAAAAATGTGATTTGTCAAAAAGGGAGAGATACATTTCCTAAGCCACAAAGAGTGGTAAAAGTGATGAACTCTGTGGTTACTCTAGATGATGGAAAAGAGTAGAGCATGGGTAGTCTGTGCAAGATTAATATTCAAAATTCAACTGAATGACTGCCCTGTTATTACTTGTTATAAAATATGGTTTTCTTTTTCTTTCCATTGTTTAATGATATTTTATGTTAGTTTCATGTTAAGTTCACTTTGTTCTTTATTGTTAGCATGCTCAGTTTATCAATTTTGTGTTGAATATCCTTGTAAGGGGGGAGATGTGTGGAGATTTATTTCTTCTATTGCAGAACTTGGTGATGTAATAGAATTACATCACTGAATAGTTCTGAGAAAGAGAGTCAGTTGAAGAAGCTGGAGTTCGCTGTACAACTATGAAGATGTACTCATGAATGAATGTTTTCTATCTACCAACCACCGTTTGCGTGATTACTACACTTATGTTAGAAACAAACAGCTGGGATATCCTATCCATTACCAAGACATGGGTCCCAGAGGAATCAGAAGTGTGTCTGTGGAATACTTGCCCTGTAGGTTTCAAAACACCCCACCAACCCAGAGTAGGGAAAGAGGGGGAGGAGTGGCAACTGTTGCTTTTACATAAAGATAAATTAAAAGGAGCAGAGATAATGAGTTTTAACATTATGAGAAGAAACGAAACAGCTGCCACGGGTCTGTCATGTTATAAGCCACCAGGACCTTTGAATACCTTTCTATCAGCCTTTTCAAAATTAATCACAAATCATGCAAATTCACACTCCAATCTCTTTGCATTTGGAGGTTGTATTATCCGGGCAGACGATGCCTCTCAGATGCAAGATAGAGAGTTGATATCATCAACAACAGGTGACAGTCCCCAAACATTCAGCAGGACATACGTTAGGTCTGATATTTGCCCCTCAAACTTAATTAAGATAAAAGAGTTAACTCCTCTCAGTTGGTCAGATCATTCTCTAATCTCATTTGATCTGATATTTGGTAAGCTACATTGTTTCAATGAAGAGACAATGGTAGACGTGAACTTTGCACTTATGTAAGACTTTGTAAAATAAAAGCCGAGACGAGATAATACTAGAAAAAAATATGATACAACGAAGGAGGCCTTCAGTGATATCAATGACCATGACATGAGTGATGTAATATGTGAGGTCATTAGCAGTGCATTGCTGGGACATACGTTATAGTTAGCTCAGGTAACTATAAATACTGAATTTCTCTGGCTTTGTACGAGTGAAATGTCAGCCCAACTATGATGTCCCTGTTTTTTCAGTGAATTTCTAAGGTTTTCTTACTCTGTCCCCTAACTATGATGACCTGTAACCTTTGTTTTTTCAGTGAATTTCTAAGGTTTTTACATTTTATTTTCTAAATGTAACCTGCATTCTTTGAGAGGAAGTGTGTGAGTGAGTGTATGAGTGTCTCAGTGGGTGTGTGAGTGAATGTGTGATTGTTTCAAAGGGTGTGTGAGTGTGTGTGTGTGAGGGCCTGGGAGTGGCTGCATAAGTGACTCACTGGTTTTGTGAGTGGGTGCATGAATTTCTGAATGGGTCTGTGAGGGTTTATGTGAGTGGGTGTCTGAGTGGGTGCATAAGTGTCTAAGTGAGTATCTGAATAGTGATGTGAGTGGGTGTGAGTGTTTCTGAGTGGGTTTGTGTGTGCCTCATGAGTGTGTGAGTCAGTCTGTGACTGAGTGCATCAGTGTCTGAGTGGGCCTCTGAGTGGGTGTGTGAGTCTTTGAGTAGATCTCTGAGTGGGCACATGATTGTCTGAGTAGCAGTCTGAGTGCTTGTTCCTGACCTTTATGCTGCCTCTTTGTGATCTCTATTTTTCTTCTTTCTGCTCATTTCTGTCCTTTGTTTTGCCACTTTCTGCTAGTTTATGAGCTTTATTTTGCTTCTTCCTGCTCATTTCTGATCTCTATTTTGCCTCTTTCTGCTTGTTTCTAATCTTAATGTTCCCTCTTTCTGCTCATTTCTGACCTCAATAGTGCCTCTTTCTGCTTGTTTCTGTCCTTTGTTTTGCCTCTTTCTGCTAGTTTATTAGCATTATTTTGCTTCTTCTGTCTGGTTTCTGATCTCTATTTTGCCTCTTTCTACTTGTTTCTGACCTCTATTTTCCCTCATTCTACTCACTGCTGCCCTTTATTTTGCAGATGTCTCCTAGTTTCTGACCTGTAGTTTGCCTCTTCCTGCTATTTATGACCTTTATTTTGCCTCTTTCTGCTTGTTTCTGATCCTTACTTTTGCCTCCTTCTGCTCATTTCTGGCCTTTATTTTGGCTCCTTCAGCTTGTTTTTGATCTCTGTGTTGCCTCTACTGCTTGTGGCTTATTTATTTTTTGCCTTTTCCTGCTAATTTCTGACCATTATTATGCCTCTTTATGCTCATTTCTTACCATTATTCTGCCTCTTACTGCTCATTTCTGACCTTTATTCCTCTTTCTGCTCGCTTCTGTCCTTTACTTACCTGTTCCTCTTTCTGCTAGTTTCTGATCTTGGCCCATGGCACCCAGAGAGCAGTGTTAGGGACCGCAGACGAAGCCTTAATGTCCGAGGTCCCTGGCATTATTACTCCATGCAGGGAGCTGCTAAGGATGGGCAGGGAAACAGACAAAAACTCCACTCTCAGCAAGCGGGAGCGATGTCACTGCTCCTGCTTGCTGGAAGCAGAGTTTGTGTTTGCTCTGACTTTGCGGAAGCTGTCAAAGAGAACCATCTATTGCTCCATGAGGGGGGCAACGCCCAGGAGGGAGATCAATGGGCCCCACTCCATTTTATAAATGAAATCCCAGGGCAGATGGTGGTCCCCGAGGCTTTGTGTAAGCCCAGGACGGGGGTCTGTACGGCCCTCGTACTTTATGAAAATAAAGCCCCAGGGGAGGCGGAGGTCCCCGAGGCTTTGTGTAAGCCCAGGACGGGGGTCTGTACGGCCCCCGTCCTTTATGAAAATAAAGCCTCAGGGAGGTGGTGGTCCACGGGGCTCTGAGAGACTTAGAAGGGGGGCCACAGGTGCTCCCCTCCTTTTTAAATCTAAATTCCTACGTGACCTGGGCCACCCTGGGACCCTTTTGAAAACAAGCATGCAAGCCTGTGCTTTTTTCCTTGTATATTTTGCTGCACATTTGCATATTTCAAGGCATTTGTTTTAAAAAAAAAAGCTTTTTTGTCCTGAAACCAAGTCCCAAGATGGCTGCTAACAGTTGCTGGTTGAAGTGTTGGCAGCCAATCAGAGCTCTACAGATCTCTGCACCTGCTTGTCATTATTCATGAATTAGCCGCAGATATACAAATTTGGATTTCCTTAAATTTCTTAACAACTACTGAATGGATTTACACCAAATAACAAAACACCCAATTTGCGGACTAAAAGCTAGCTTTCTGCCAAATTTTGTGTAATTCCATTCAGCGGTTCAAACTGCAGATGTGTCTAAAGAGTCTATGGAACTTAACATTGGAAATACACCTTTTCTACCCCACCTCAATTTTTCGGCTACCCCATGACAGATCACCATGTACATGGCTGGGCCCCCTGTGGAGTGAGTCCCTGGGTACAAAATTGTCCCCTGGCCCCTTCTCTATTTGAAAAATGGCAGGCTTGGGAGGTAGGGTCCCCGGGGCCAAAATTGGCCCAGGGAGAGGGGAAACAATGACTCCTTCCCCTATTACTAGTAGACTGGGCCACATGGGAAGGGGTCCCCAGGGCCCCCTGCATATTAGAAAATAAAAATGCTGGGCCCCGGGGATTGGGGTCTCACGGGCAGAAATGGGCCCAGGGAGGGTAGCCACATGGCCCCCCTCCCCTAGAGCAGAAAGGCCTGGCCCTGGGGGAAGGGATCCCAGGGGCCCAGTTCATCCGGGGAAGGGGGCTCATGGCCTTCTTTCCCTAACAAAATGAAAAAAAAATTAAGAAGCAGGACCTGGGAAGTGGCCGAAGGCCCCACCCCCTTTCTCCACCACTCTGCAAACACACCTCCTGGTGCACTACTGGTTGGGGGATGAAGTCCCCTTGACTGCTGAGTGTCCTTGGGGGCTAAGAACACCTCCTGTTTTCTTCAGTAACTCCCACACAACAGGATTGCTGAGAGCTGGTAAGAGTCCCCTCCCCTTTCTCCATGACTCTGCAAATGCACCTCCTGGTGCACTACTGGTTGGGGGATGAAGTCCTCTCTGATGTTGAGAGTCCTTCGTGACCAATAACCCCACCTGTTGCCTCCAGTAAGTCCCACAAAGTGAGATTGCTGAGAGCTGGTCAGAGGCCCGCCACCTTTCTCCAACACTCTGCAAGTCTGACTACTATTTAAACAAGCATTGGCATAGCCAGTAGGTCTCGCTTTTGGAACCTTTTAAGTATTTAGTTATGAAGCACAATATCCTTGGTGCAAGAACATCAACTGTTGCATGGCTAAACACTAATAAGGTCCCAAAGGCGAGACCTATTGGCAATGCCAATGCTTGTTGTTATTTGACCCTGCATTCCATAGAAGAACTAAAAAATGCAACAGACATTTCAGGAAGCACTGATCCATGATTTGCCATGTCATTCAGAGGTGGGAGCAGTGGTGTAACATAGGCCCCCGTGTGGGAGGCCACTACAATGGTGGTCTCAAAGCAAAGACATTGAAACATATTTGCGTTTGCTGCCCTAGAGCTGCTGACCTGGACTGCATGGGATGAAAACATGTCTGCATCTCCACAAAGACAAGCACCTGTACCCTTGCATACTCTATGTCGTGGAGCCACCATACACACAAGCATCAGCAACACAGAAAAAAAAACATTTTGAACAGAAACTTGGCACAAGCCCATACCACCAAATAAGAAAATAAACAAATATGATGGAACTATAAAATATGCTTTTTAATTCCCTACAATGTTATAATAATTCTGTTTATTGTATTCTAATGTCTAAAGAAGCATTGCATGGATAAGTCACACAAATTATGAGACGGCTTTTCAATATCAGGACCAAGCACAATGCTGAGCAATCACTTATCCGATTTTATATACATTTGCTAAAAATAGAAAAAGACAGGAGAAGTTATTCAAATTCTGCCACAGGCATCAATTGTAAGCGGCAATCCAAAAGCAATGTCAAACACGACATGTGATTAAATGTTGAAACACACGACGTCTATGAAAGTGGCCTAGACCAACTAAAAACCTGGATCAGAAAATACACCCGACAAGAAAGCTGCGCTCTGCCACTTGTAACCAAATGAAATTCAAATGGCACCACTGTGGCCGACCAGCTGACTCACCGCTGAACTAAGTACTGTTAAACATATGTACAGTGCTACCATACCAACTAACAGTTAGACAAGCAGCACAAGACATGTTTTAAGAAGGATGCGGAGTTCAGGAACACGCATAGTCAGCTACAATGCCTCCTTAATAGTCTTTCCGGCTGTGTGCCTCAAAGCAGCCTAGCGCTGCCTAGGGCACTTTATACAACAAACATTGAGCACAACTTGAAAGCAGAAATAACTTTGACTCTAAAATTGTCAATGCCCCCTCTGAAGCACGTACCATGTAAACAACCATTTAGAGAGCTAAAAAAAGCAAGGGAAGGCAGAAGTACAAACAAGAAAGCAAATAAATTAAAAACATTAAAGGTACTTACTGTTCAGTATTGTGACAGGAAAAGCATCCTCAAGAATGTGAAATGTCTTTGTTTGGGTGTTGGTGACATTAAACCGTATGTATCGGCTTTCCTCTGCGCCAATAGGGCTCCCAGGGGGAGCATGTTCAGCACTCTCTTCAGGCACTGTCACTTAAAATTAAAAATTAATAATGGGCGAATCAGCATGTGGGATTGCGTAACTGCATTGAGTCCTATCGTACACAGACTCGGAAAGGTAGGAATGCCGTGTGGTGAGAAGTGTCAGCACGAAGATGGCAGTATATGCAACTAAAAATTCCCAGGTAACAAGGGTCATAGTGCTCGGCCCACAGGGAAAGATAAGAACAACCAAATGGGAAGATTAAAGGGTTTAAGTCTGCGTGAGGTCAAAATCAGTGAAACCTACTGTATGCACAAATGCGCACAGTCCTGTCAGCAAAGTGAAAGCCAACCTGGTGGCAATAAATACTGGCAAATGTGAACCACAGTGAGGACAGTCACTACCCGAAGAGTGATCTATGGGTAATGAGGAGAGGGATCGGGTAAGAAGGAACAGTGCTGGAGTGCCGATTACGTGCAGGAGAAAAGTGCTACACTGGTGGCAGTAGGAATCTGACTAACAGTTCCCAGTTTCGTGTTTAAGTGACAGTTACGTATATGGGTGAGATAAAAACAACCAGGAATGAAACATGACCCTCAAAGTTAAATATCTTGAATATTGCAGTAGAGCGCATGTGTGCGAGACAAAAGACTGAAGAACAGAGCATCGAGACTGACCCGAAGCCGAAGGCTGGGATTGAGTGCAGGGAGAGGAATCGAAGTGATTGCAGCTGAGGTCAGAAGTGCAATCCATGACTGTACACACAATTAGTCAAGGTCCATATCATAAAAAAAAGAACCAGCGCGCGCCTCGCGCTGAAAGTAAAAAAAAATATTAATAATTAAGCTGATAGCCGCGCGGTGCGAAAGTGAAAGCAAAATAAAGCTGACGAGGAGGGAGTGGGAGAAGGGAGGGGGTAGGGGAGTGGATTCACGCGCGTGCTGAAAGCCAGATGGCAGCTTTGCACGTCGCGCACACGTGTGCGCGTAATAGCATGCTGGTGGCCGGCAAGGTCGCACTTTTAAAGCAGCTACTAAATGTCTCGCCAGCGCAGCACATGAGCTGGCTCAGGCGAGACCTAAAAACTAAAGTTTACAGGGACGTTAGAGTTAGGAAATAGAATCTTAAAAAATTTATCAATTTACCGAAAAAACTAAGGTTACAGGGACGTTATAGAAATTCACTGAAAAACAAAGTTGACAGGGATGTTATAGTTAACCTAACATTTCACTTAGACAAAACCATAGAAATTCTGCAGTTATAGTTAGCTGAGCTGACAATAACGTACGCCCCTGCAATGCACTGCTTATGACCTCACATATTATATAACTCATAACATGGTCAGTGGCATTACCCATTACATCATTGATGATATCTGAAATGACATCTCTGAAGACATCTCAAATAACATCACTGATGACATCATTCAGTGATTTTGAGTTTTTTCTAAAAGTTACTGAAAGTTAAACATGTATGCTATGGTAAGTGACTGTGGGAGTGCCTGTATGGGTGAGTGAGTGGGTGTGTAAGTTATGTATAGAAGAGTGAGTGGGTATGTGAGAGAACTGATATAAATTACAGAACATTATGCTTTATCCCACACTTATGACTGTAGAAAAGTCCCTACGTGTGCATGGGTATATATACAGGCTGATTTGGAAGTTGATATAAAAGATATTACATTACAAACATGATGGATTACCCTGTTCACCAAACATTATGATATGCATGTTTTATTTAGAATCAAGTGGACTGTGATCTTCCCAGACACAGTGTCCATTGTTGTTCAGCTGTTGGAAAGCTTATTCCAACAGCCAGGGATGGTATTTACTCAGATAGTGCCATGGGCAAAATCAGTTATGGTACTACTACCCCATTGAATGAAACAACATGGCAAGCTTTGTGACACCATGAGTGTACCTCAATATGTCCCTCTACATGTTGGTGTCATGAGCACATTCCAAGCTTGTCTTTGCAAAATCTAGGCACTGACCACAGCCTGACAAATTATTCTTTTTATGTTCATCCCCACAAGGAATACTGCGTTGATAGGTTGGGGTCAGGGCCTACATTTGCATGGCCAAGATGAGTGTTTGCCTGGGACTCAGTCACTTGGAAAGTTCACCATGTATCCAACTCTAAAGAAAGTGGCAAAACTGTTATTTTTTGGCATACAGCTACCTCACCACATTTGTGATGAATCATCCTGTATGCCAAAATCATAATTATGAGCAGAAGGTACTTGGCACATTTTCTACAGCAGACGTCACATCCATGACATTGTGGTCAGACTATCATGTCCAAAAATATTCAAATTATAGTTATTACAATTACAAATTGATTTATTTTTATTTTCAACTACCTGATTCTCTTCTCAGCAATACTGCTGGCTGCAGCTAGACAGGATTTCCAACACCTCAGGTGTGAAGGAGGGTACCTAGTCACCTGTTTCTTCAGCTATGGTGACCACTAGCAGAAGGTTCTGAGCAGCAACAGTAAAAACGTTCTGAGTTTAGGAGGCAAATGACCTCATTGCTTAAAAATCATGTATATCAATGTGACAGTGGACACTGATATAAACTCCATAAATGAAGTACCCGTTTCACCAATGAGGGACCGCAACATCCAGAAAAGGTGGGTGCAACACTTTTTTACTAGTCTGTCAATCATGATAGATACGTCAGATGTCTGCCATGTTTGAACCACCTTCAAAAACTGGTATTGTCAGCATAGGGTATGCCTGACAATATGGCAGACCAGGAGTATGTTATTCATATGTCGTCTGATGCCCAATCCTGTCATGTATAACAATGTTCTCATAAATAACAAGTATTTCACCCTATCACAATCAATGAAGCTAAACTGTGTTTCATTTAACTTCTGTCAAGTTTGATGGAAATTAAAACAATGTTAAACACGTTTTTTTTAGTCTTTAGGGAATTGTACATGTAGTTTATTTAACTAAATTAATATACTTATTTTACAATGAATTTTTAAAAAGAGTTCAAATTATGTTTTATATTTTATACAAATGAGGACATTCTACATGTGTCTACGATATCCTTTTAGCATTGCACTTCTAATAATAAGATATGCCCATTAAGTATCCCAAACAAGAAAGAGAAATACACTTTTGAATCATGAATGTGTTAGCTGCACACATCTTGATCTACAGACTATACAGGAAAGATACATCATTAAATATTACAGGTTTGACCACACTGACATTGCAGACGCAATTTCAATATGAATTGTTGCTGAATATTCGAATTCAGACTGGCATCCAACCTACTGTGCAGATAATGACAGTTTGCATATATGCAAAACTGGTTTATTTGATGAGTAAACAGGTTGCTTACATGATGTGTCTCAGTCAATATTCTCAGCTGTTCTCAACAATGTCCTGGATGTTATGGTCAGATGCATACATTATTATATTTTCTTTGGATATTGCAATACTGAACAATATCAAGGCTGAGCTTTTTGGAGTGGGAGGTGCACAGCCCATAGTAAGTATCATAATTGGTACCCATGTTGCATGGGTACCATTTAATCTTGGGTGCAGGTGGACCGCACCTGTAAGCATTTCCACTCCATCAATGTGCAGGTGATTTGCATCATAGGTGTCTGTGCAAGGTTTCATGGTTCTACCCATGACTCGCTCATGTTATTGAAAAGCAGTGTAGCTGCTCCCATGTTGCAGCTTCACAACACTTATGGTGGTCATGTAGTTGAACACACAAAAGGTGATGGGGGATGCTTGCATTCCATCTAATCACTGGCAATCAGTCAGGATTGCATTCCAACCCATCATTCATTTGCCCACCATGCCACTTTAGATTAGAACCAAACGTATGCAAATCAATCTTGGCCCATCACCAGTAGGAGCAGCCCAGCCCAAAGTGCTAAGCCAGGTCCTTCCCGAACTGGAACACAAGCAAGCCAATTCTGGTTTTAATCTGATTGGGGCTCTTCAGTCTGGTGTAGCTTGGTTACAGTGGCACAGTGAGCAAGGGACCCACGTCTGGGTATACCTTTGGCCACTTAGGATGTTACATCAAATCCTCAAATGATGATGGGATGATGCTTGCAGTACATCTAACCATTGGCAATTGCTTGGTTAGCAGTCCAACCCATCATTCTTTTGTCCACCATGCCACCTCAGATTAGAAATAGCCATATGCAAATCAGTGTTCACCCTTCTCCACTAGGAACCATCCAGAGCAACATGATAAGCCAAGTCCTCTCCAAATGGGAACACTAGTAACCAAAAACCAGCTTCACAATGATTGGGACTCTTCCGTTGGGTGTAGCTTTGTTACAGTGGCATAATGAGCAAGGGACACACATCTGGACATACCCTTGGCCACTTAGGATGTGAAATCAGACACATAAAAGGTGATGGGAGAATGCTAAATGGGGTAATGATAACAGAACCACATTTATATCTCTCTAGCTGCTGGATCTGGAGATAATTTGGAAAACAACAACTGCAAGGACTCTGGTTCAGCAGCTGAACTCAGAGGGGGATCTCTAAATGGCAAATTCCTGTAGTTGGAGCTGGTGAATTCACAATGCTGAACTATTATAATTCTATTCCTGATTTAACTTTTATTTTAGTTTAAGTTTTAGGCTAACATGGTACTAAATGCATAATTTATTTGCAGAGCAATGTTTATTAAAGTACTGTGTTGAAATATACCAGTCCCAGGATTCTTGTTTTCGGTCCAGGGAAGACACTGCTTGGCAGTTCGGGCTGGACTGTTCCCATGAGGCACATGATCAAGGCTGATTTGCATATAGCTGTGTCTGAACTGGGGTGGCGAATTGAGCTAAAGAACAATGATGGATTCAACCCAGATCTGTGACTGGGGGTGAGTGTCTGAAAAGTTTCAGCGCTCCGTCCATCCTCTCCTTGTGTTTTCTTTGTTCACCCTAATTTGGCAAGGTATACCCAGACGTGGGTCCCTTGCTCACTTTGCCACTGGATTCAAGCTATCCTGGCTGATGAGGGCTGTTAGCCCAGAACCGGTCCCAGGATGCTTGTTTCCGGTCCAGGGAAGACATGGCTTGGAGGTTCGGGCTGGACTGTTCTCATGAGTCACAGGGTCAAGAATGATTTGCATATAACTGTGTCTGAACTGGGGTGGCAAAGTGAGCTAAAGAATGATGATGGATTCAACCCAGATCTGTGACTGGGGGTGAGTGTCTGAAAAGTTTCAGTGCTCCGTCCATCATCTCTTTGTGTTTGCTTTGAAATATACCATACCATACTGTTGGACTTGGCCCTTTTTCCCTGAGTTTTTTCGTTTTTACAGTATTAAGGTGCAGGTGCTCCCTTCACCCAAGATGGCTGCCACAGGCCCCTGCTACTGCAGAGTGGCCTGTTCTAGTAGCACGCTAGCTGCCAGGAGCTGGCTGGAACCCCACAACAATGTTGCGACACCAGCCCGCCTTTTTGTCCCATAGGTAGAGTGGGGAAGCTCCTGGAATGTGCTGGAACCTTCTAGAAGGAAGGTGTGGTTTTTCTTTTGCCGCCTTGGCTAGAGGTCACCTGACCTAGGGCTACTTAAGTGAGGGAGGGAACTTTTTGTGGTGAGTTGGCCAGTGGGGTGAAGCAGAGCTGGAAGAATCCACCAGGAGTGTAGGCGGTAGGGCCTAGCCAGGGACTTATGCCTCTGAGAGTGGCAGGATTTAGGTGCTGCCTCTTAAGTGAGTGATGGACCCTGTGAAACCCACTGATCTTGCCCAGCAGTAGGAGGACCCAGAGAACCTCTGCCCAGCCTGACTAGGAAGGACCTAGTCGCCTTCTCCATCCCTACCCCCCTGTAATAGAACCCCTGAAGGGCGCCAGATACATCTGCGCCAACAAGACTTCACCTACCATCTGAGAACAGAAACTTATATGCCAAGCACTGAGACTGCGTGTCCAGATTGAACTCTAAACTTATATGCCAAGCACTGAGACTGCGTGTCCAGATTGAACTCTAAACCTATATGCCAAGCACTGAGACTGCGTGTCCAGACTGACCCCTGAAGCCGTATGCAAAGCAGATTGAAGAGCCACCGGGGATCGACCAGGTATTAGCGCTGTGACCCCTGCGCTCCCTGACCTGGTCTGGGACCTCCGGCAGCGTGCTCCGCTGAGCGCGGAACCCCCATCCTTAACTTGAGCACCCCCCTGTGACGTGGAAGCCAGCGCGCTCACCGCCGCGGCCCGGAGTCCGGAAGAAGTGCCCTGAAGAGTCGCGAGGCCCGTGAGAAGCCCGGGGCCCCGCCGCTGCCGTCGCAGCAGCGTTAGAAGGTGCGCGAGGCCTGGGCCGAGTTTCCCCATCGTTGCTGGAGCGGACGCCCTCCGACGCCGAGAACGAGGTAAGCCCAGAGGCTGGGATTGGCCCTGGTGCGCCCCCTACTGGTTGGGAGCCACACCGCACCCTCAGCCCGGGTTCCCTCTCCGTGGGAGTCCCCCTTGTCTTCGCGACAGAGAGACCCCGCCGAGGGATCCCTCCCTGGTGCCCCTGTGACTGCACTGAAGCGCGGTGCCCTACGAACTGCACCGGAGCCCGAGAGACTCGCTCCGCAAGTCCCGTGCACTCCCTGCTGACAGTCCCGTGGGAAGCCTTGACTGTCCTTGAGTACGAGTGGCGCTCTGATGTCCCTGCTCCGTTCTGAAGTGCTAAATGGCATCGCTTACGAGCAGCGCTATGCTAGTTATGCTCCGTAGTGAAATGCTAAATGTAATTGATTACGAGTAGCGCTCTGTTATTCATGTTCCATATTGAAGAGCTACGTGCTATTGATTACGAGTAGCTCTCTGTTATTCATGTTCCATATTGAAGTGCTACGTGCTATTGATTACGAGTAGCTCTCTGTTATTCATATTCCATATTGAAGTGCTACGTGCTATTGATTACGAGTAGCGCTCTGTTATTCATGTTCCATATTGAAGTGCTACGTGCTATTGATTACGAGTAGCGCTCTGTTATTCATGTTCCATATTGAAGTGCTACGTGCTATTGATTACGAGCAGCGCTCTGTTATTCACGCCCATATTGAAGTGCTACATGCTATTGATTACGAGTGGCGCTCTGTTATTCATGTTCCATATTGAAGTGCTAAAGGTCATCTATTACGAGTAGCTCTCGGTACTAGATGCCCCTTTCTGAGGTCGTCACCAGTTAGCGCGCACAGCGCTGTAATCACCCCCCTAAGGCCCTACAGCAAAGTGAAGCGCGCTTGGACACCTACGTGAATAGTAGTTGTCCCTCAGGCAGTACTGATATTTCATGAATTGCATTTAGGGTATGACCAACTTGTATAGCTCCTGACTGACATGTGTATCGCTAGGAATTGTGTTAACAGCTTATGAAATGTACTGCTACCTCATGAACTGCATCTAACGTGATCTACTTGGATAAACTGGAGTATTTATATAACTCCTACAGTGTGGCGTCACTTATTGTGTGTGTTTCTCGTCCCATGTGAGGTGCGTGTTGTATGGTTGCTTTACACACAGACCTTTGGTGGCCCGACCGCTCGTGTCACGTTACCGCCCCATAGGGCCTGGAGACCCCAGGTCCTACACATACCATACCATAGAACTTTATTTCAATCTATGTGGATCATTAAAGTACGGACAGACAAGGCACCCACAATACACATATACATGAAAGTGCACATATAAATATCAAAACATTAAATATATCAATAGAAAACACAGTATAAAAACCACAGAAATTCATGGCACAAACCACTATCTAAAGGTATGAAAGGACAAAAATCACAGATAAAATGTACAGCGGAAAAATATCCCACCATGAACCCTCACAAACATCAAACAATTCTTATGAAAGGTCAGTAGCAGACTGTAGGAATTTAGTTTGCTTAATCTAAAATGCCTTTAAAAACATAGCCAGACAAAAAAACTATAATCTATCTAGTATCACACTGCAATATTCTAAATGTTTCCTGAAGCTCCCTATAACCCAGATTTTTGCACAGGCGAACAATCCATTTTGCACCTATGTGTTTATAATAGGGGCAAAAAAACAGAACATGGATACGCGATTCAGAACATCCTTCACAGCCTGCACACAGATCATCGCATGGACCATTTTCCTGTTGCCATCTACTAGTAAATGTTTTTTTTTATAGGTAAAGTGCCATACCTGAATTGAACATAGAGTTTCCTTGCTCATGGAGGGACAATTTCATCAATAGTACTTTCGTAAATGACAATTGCTTTTCAATCAGTGAAAGACACAGACAAGGAACCCTTGCACTTATCAATTGTCACACTTTCCCAAAATAGTCCCTTCATACTTGCCTTTCCAATAAAACACATGTTCTCTGGTGAGGTCCAATATTTGTCCAGTTTCAATCTGTGAAGCAGGGCCTTTATGGCACACAGCCTCAATATTTGCCATGCCTACTGTGGGACCAAATAATCTTTGATTCCCTTCTGATAGGAATCAAGGGTAGGTGCTGTCTATAACCTATTCCAATAAGTCAACATTCTACTTTCAATCTTATGGGCAATTTTGTTTTGAGCCATGTCTAAATATATGAGGATCATATATGGGGATCTGCGGTGTATTTACAAGGAGATTCAGTAGGGTTCCTAAAATCCTTTGCTCCACTATGGAAAGGAACTCTGTATATGAATAGCCTCACAGCTCTGCACCGTATAGAACCGCCACTGGGGTCTTCACATTATATATTTCCAATGCTGCAGCCACCCTTCTCAATTATGTTTTTCTCTGGATTTTCCCTATATATGCAGTATGCTGGATAAAAGATAAATGAGCTTTTTCCACCTGTGTTGACCGGCATACATTCTTGGTCAATTTAATACACAAATACTCAAAGCTGAGCCATACATCTTGAGTTGTATCACCCAATAGCATTCTCCTCTTACAGAAAGTTGATGTCTGTCTGCTGAAAATAATACATTTGGTCTTGGAGATGTTAAGGTCCAAGCCTCGCTCCACACAAAATAGTGAAAGGAATTCGGGAGTTGTTGCAGACACTGTGGCAACTTAGAAATTAACAAAGGGCCCTATTATGATGGCGGGTGGATTTACTTCTGCTCGACACCCTTTCAGGGATTGGGATAGCCTGACAGGCTGTCGTTGGTCCTGACGTAGGTACTTTTGATGCAACGCCACCAAGGCAGTTGCAGTACCTATTTTTTGCATTTTGGTGGGTGGTGCTGACTGATGCACCCGCCACAATGCAAAAAGGGACAATTTACATATCCCTGCAATACTTGGCATGGACCATGCGATGTCTGCCATGTGGTGCAGGGATCTGTAGGGGGGCAACCTAGGTGCCCCCCAGGTCTTATTTCTGGGGGCCAAGGGGGCATGGAGGTCCACTATGGGCCCCCAAAGTCCCTCTCTGCCAGACTTTTCATGGCCAGTTAAAAGCCATGAACGGCCGGTGGAAAGGAACATTGTAATCCCTACGGCAGTGCCTGGCAAGCACCCCCAACATGGTAGGGACTACATACCCCTCCACTGCACCAGCAGGCTCAAAGAGCCAATTGGAGGTGTGGCGGTCCGAAGTCCGACCGTCATCACCCCACCTGCCATTGTAATATGGCGGGCAGAAAACATGTCTCAAATAGCGGGGAGACTGCCACCGCTACCCTGTGGTTGGCGCTCTCCCCACCATCATAATTGGCCCCATAGTGTCATCCACAAAAAGAAGTGTGGGAATTCGCTGCCTTCCTATCTTGGGTGCATCACTCCTATCTCTATCCAAAAAGCCGTTTATGTGTAATGTAAAGAGAGTGGGCCTCAGAAGATACCCATGCATGATCCCCGATCAATATGGATGGGGTCGGTCAAGGCCCTGTCCTGGCCCCTCCTCACCTGAGCAAGTGTATCAGCATGAAGCCTCACAGGGATGTCCAACAGGGGAGTTGGTAGCCCCATCTCCTCAAGGACTCTCCGTAGCTCGTCATGGAGAACTAAGTCAAATGATGCATAAAGATCGACGAAGGCAACATATAGTTTGCCCTTGCCAATAATCACCTCTCTCCAGTACATGGAGGCAAAATGAAAATTCTGATCCACAGAATATTTGGCCTAAAACCCGCCTATCAATCCTAGAGTATACACTTGTCACTAATCCACTCCTGTATATGAGACAAAACCTGTATACAAAAGATTTTTTGTAGGGAGTAGATCAGGCTTATAGGCCTATAAATGGCCGGGTTTGCGTTGTCCCCTTATTTATAAATAGTAATAATTTCCGCTAATTTCCAGCAGGGTATAATCGCCATTCCAGCTAGGATTGTATTAGAAAGCAGATTGATGTATGGCCCACGTTTCTGGGTAAAACCACTACAGTTTTCACCATATATATAGATTGTTGGGCAGTCTGTCTGGCCCGTAGCGTGAACGGGAATACAGAAATTAATAGATGTTAGTTTTTCACTAAGCGAAAATTTCTGGTTGGTAGACTTAGGAGTGGAACTGATTCGTATAGCCTCTACATCGCTCTCGGTAGTGACACAATTAAGAGAATAGATCTGTTCAAAATGTGCCATCTAATTGTTCTAAGATTGTTGGTGTACTAGAGGGAACCCATGTCTCTATTACCATATAATGCCTGGGCTGAGGGTACTTAATCCTGTAGCAGCATACAAAGGGCATTATGGTCACTTTCTGAGTGCTCGACTATATCCATTTCCACAGTTACGAGCCAGAGCTTTACGTCAGCCAAAAAGCGGTTGATTCTGCGACTTTATCCTACCCCATTAAAAGTTAGTTTGCCTTGTTGTTCAGAGTGACATCTACCATAGTGACCCTGAGATCACTATTTAGTGTCTTGGCCAGCAATTGACCCTCCTTTGCTGACCACCTGACTCTGGGCAGATCTAGCAAAGGAATATCCCATTGGTTATCCTGTTCTTGCATTAGATAGAGTGAAAAGGTTGCCAATGGTTCAAACTTGGCATTTAAATCGCCTTCTACCAAAAGCCTATCTTTCTCTGGATTCTCTGGAAGGGCTTGCTCCAAAATATTAATTACCTTAGTCTCCTTATTCCTATTCTCCTATGGTATACATTATAAATTCTTAGTGTCAACCTAGATGACAACACCAGTTTAACTGCTAATATATCACAAGAAGCTACAGCATTGTAGATATTTTAAATTGGAGTGATATTTTGATCCATGGGCACAACACCCCTGATGCTCTGCCCTTGCAGATTGGATTTCATTCACACAAAAAAATGTGTACCCACTCTTATGAGTTGTGGCTAGGCACTTGAAAGAGACAGATGTCAAATGTGTCAAGAAATTGACCCCACTCTTCCTCCTCCAATAGCTTGGCCAACCCTCCTACATTCCATGACAATATTTTGATGGGGGTATCCCATCAAAGATAGAGAGGGGCTTGTTACCCAACAAGACTGCCCCCATTACTCAGAGCTAGAGGTCCAATCTCTGAATACAAGGTCTGACCCAACAGTCCATCACCTGTGACTCCTACATTTAATCCCCCTACTCAAGGGTAATGGATCAGCCAGAATTTGGGCTTGTAAAGGATGGGTCAGCTCTTCCTCCACAGAAGCCCTAACAACTGCATTACTGCAGGGAGGAGCGTTCTCGCCAGTCAATGGGAGGCAACAGTCAACCGCTATTTGCTTCGTCCCACCCAGTCTTGACCCCTGTGTGTTGCAACTCTCTAAGCATAGCGTAGAAAATACACAGTTTATCATAGCAATGATCAGTGGTACACAAACTTTCCACTCCTATAATTTCACTCCTAATTAATGTGTAGCCTTGTCTTGTCACTCTAAACCAATACATTACCTTGTTAATTAGGGAATCTGAGTCTTCTCTAATCCCAGAGGCTACCTTGGGGACCCTGTCAAGGAATATTGTAGCTGGTTGGTCCCCTTGAGCACCTGGGGTATAAAAACCATCTTGGACTTTCCTTCTTGGCCGACACCTCCCTACTTTGGTAGAACGCTAAGTGCTAACATATAGTGAGTACTGCTGCCGCCAAGCCTCTGTGAATGGTTCCCATTCAATTAGACTCTGCTTTGGAAAAGAAGATTGTGGCCACCCTTTCCTGTCTACTAAACACAATCTATTTTCCACTATAGACCAGCCTGGAGTTGGCTGGGAAACAATATTATTAGTCAATACCTGAAGAGCAGCTGAGCCAGGGCGTGGAGCGATGGGCTGCCTATTACTTGATGAGAGCCCCCCCCAGGCCCCTATAGGGATGACATCTGGTCCATTCGCTTTTTCCCCCTCAAGACTCTCAACCGTCTTCTGGAGCATTTAATCTGGTCCCTTAAATCCCCAATAATCCCCATCATGTTTTGCAGCAATGGAATGATCCCTGGGTTTGTACAGCAATGGCCATCTGTTTGTAATTACTCATTTACAATGGCATTTTCCTCTATGGGGAGGGCGACAAAGTGATTGCTACATTCAATAGTTGGTTGGGTAGATATTAAATGCGACTGAACAGAGCTTGCATTGGATTGGCACCCATGCACGTCACTATGAAAGTCAAGAAGGGGACATGATAGGGTTTTGGATTGAGCTTTTTCAACTACTTCATGTATGTGTTTGACTGGCTCGGCATCATGGGTTTTTTAACTAGGCTTCGATAGATGTAAGTTGGAATTGGCCAGGTCTGTGCTTCCAAAACAGGTTATTAATCCTGTCCATTGTCTCATTGTCCCCAACTGATGGTTGCAGATTTTTCCCTTTGGGAGCCCTATGACCACGCTCCACAGCTTTGTGTTTGCCCATTTCAAATAAAGGAGATAAACGAGGGAAAAGAAGCACAGGAAAGAAGTGTTGTATGGGTAAACAACTTTTTCCAAATGTCACCACTTAGTAATAATATTAATAATAATATTACAAGAAAAGCCTAAAAACCTAGCAGTAAATAGCTAATAGTTATGTTTTTAGAAAGGGTATTTCCTTATGGAATGTTATGTTATAGCATTTATTGAGCGCTCTGTTACCCGTAGGTGTCATGGCGCTATGTGAGACTTCCTTAAGGAATGAGACCAGAGTCATGCTAGTCCGCAAGCAACCGGGTTTTTAAGGCTTTTCAAAAAACCAGGAGGTTCGACATACCTCTCAAATGCAGAGGAAGCTGATTCCAGGCTCTAGCTGCATTGACTACAAAGCTTTTGCCACCTCAAGTGGCTTTTTTTACAAACAGCACATGGACCAGTTTGGCATCAGATGAACTTAATGGTCTATTTGGAGTGTACCAGTACAGCTGCTCTTTTTGGTAGGCCGGTCCTGCTCCGTAAAGTGCCTTATGAACAAGACACAACGCCTTGAACCGGGTACGCTTCCTAACTGGCAGCCAGTGCAGCTTATGTATCTCTTTCGCTATTGGGGCGTATTTTGGAATGGCCAACACCAGTCTGGCAGCAGCATTCTGCAGGAGCTGCAACCTCTGCAATAATCCTTCCTGAATGTTAAAATACCGACTATTGCAGTAGTCCAGCCTCGACATGGTGAGGGAGATGATAACTGTTTTTCGGCATTCTGTGGGTAAAAGTGACAGAATTTTCTTGCAGGACCTGAGCACAAAAGACGTGGCCGAGGTCACTGCATTTATCTGGTCTTTAAAATTGAGCTTCTGGTCCATCAACACACCTAGGTTTTTAACCTTCCTGTTCGGAGCGGGGAGTGGGCCTAGGGTTTCTGGCCACCATTCCGGTGTCCAGAAATTAAGATCATTGCCAACACATAACATCTCCCTCTTGCTAGAGTTTAATTTAAGGCAGTTTTGGGCCATCCAAAACCGTACGGCGTTCATACACTCATTAAAACGGTGGGCCGTGCCTTTTGCCTCAGAGGGAAGAAGAGACACCACAATTTGCGTATCATCCTCATACGTAGTCAAACTAAACCCAAATGACCGAATAAGAGGCGCCAGCGATGATACATATATATTAAATAATGTCGGACTCAGTGAGGACCCCTGCGGGACCCCACATGTCAATGAAAAAGGGTCTGATACAAATTCCCCCAGTGCTACCTGCTGACTCCGGTTCGACAGGAATGATCCTAAGAGTCTCCCTGCTGCCCCCCGTATACCAATCTCCTGCAGCCTGTCCATCAACTAATCGTGATGTACCGTGTTGAACGCTGCAGAGAGATCTAGCATAATCAGAGCTGCCTTGCCACCTTGATCTAAAATAGTCTGAACCTCTTCAGTGGATTTAAAAAGTGCTGCTTCAGTACTGTGGCCTCCTCGAAAGCCATACTGCGTTTGGTAAAGAGCTTGTGTGAATTCCAAAAATTGGCTAAGCTGCGTATTTATATGTCTCTCGACAATTTTCGCTGGTATCGAAAGGCTGGATATTGGTCTGAAATTATTTGGCTCATTAATGTTGAGGTTCGGTTTCTTTAATAAGGGCAGAATGGAGGTTTTTTCCAGTCCAACGGGTAATAGCCTTCTCTATACATCGCATTTAAAATGGGTGTCAAGACTCGAGCGACAGGTTCTGCTGCTAACTTTAAAGTCGCTATCGCACATGGATCCAAAGGGGGGCTAGATTTCACCTGCATCAGAAGGTTAGCAGTTTCTGTAGTAGTACTGAGCAAAATTGTCCAATGACCCTTTCCTATCTAGATACAGGTTATCTGCTTGGTCCGCCATGGTTTTTGGAATTACATTGGTGAAAGCGGAAAAGATGGTATTCACTTTCGCATTAAAGAAACTGGGCAGAGTTTCGCAGAGTGCCTGACTAGGTGTAATTGTAATAGCCACTGGATTGGCCAGACTGGTAACTGTATTAAAGAATTCCCTAGCAGAGTTAGTAGCTCGATTGATCTTCATGGAATAAAATAGAAGCTTAGCCTGATGGATCTACTGTTTATATATGGCAAGACCACGTTTATATTCCTCCTTGTCGCTATCTTTGTGCTCTGTTCTCCATCTTCTTTCCAGATGTTTACAACTCAATTTCTTTTGCAACAACTTTCAACCAGAAGCGCTTTTCTACACTGGCTCAGGAGGGTTTCACAGTGTCTGTACATGTCTAACATGATTACACATCATTCATTTGCCCACATTTAACTGCATCAGATGGAATGTGAGGGCAGCTTCCCAGGCAGTAGAAGTGTATTACCTGCATTTCAGGCACTGAAGGGCAGGGGATGCCCTTTACAAGTTCAATGACCCTTTTTCTTAGCAAACAGCTGCTGACTAAACTCCCTAAAGCTCTGCTATGGGGGAGTGGGAGTGGAGACGCATGTTGAAGGGGGCCCTTTAGGGGAGGCCATGCATTTGTTTACCTTAATCACACTTAGGAACAGATCCCTCACACTTCTAAATGCTTCTGTTGTGGATGCTCCAGGCTGGAAACAGCCCTGTTGTGAGGGGCATCAATGCCCAAATGCTGTGTCTGTAATGCAGCATGGAAGACATTAAATGTAAACATATTGAAATGTACCTTTCCATATCAGGAAAAGTATCTGCCACCGTCCTTTTGTTTTTTAAGAATTTGTGGAAGTTAACTGAAATCACGCAACAAAACTCAAACCACACACACCTCAAAAATATTGACATGTCAAACAAAGCTGCTTTACCCAAACAGCTGCAGAAGAATGTTGGCTGTATTGAAGGGGGTGTAGTGTCCTGCTGGACATGTTCTAGTGTTGTGGAGTGTGATGTAATAAACTTTGAACCCACCCATAACAGGTACCCCATACCTGGTGCAAGCACCCGAGGCAAGACTGGGCTGAACTATGGCTACCCAGTGAGTGAGTGCGCTGGCATCTACTGATCCTGTCCCTGCAGCCGCCCGATAAAAGCCTGCACATGGCCGGCCAGCAAGGAAAGGGGGTGTAGCGCTGCCCCAACAATGAGTGACCCCGGCATCTACCACACCCCTGTGGGGTGAAGAAACAATGCCCATGGGCCAGCGAGAAGAAGGGACAAGAGCAGTGCAGCGGCACAGCGAGGAGTACCAAGGCTGCCTGCTGAATCACCCCTACACTGTTTGCTGCCCATGGTCCACGAAGGGGACCCTCAAAAGAGGGCAGCCGCCTTAGTGCCAAATGAGGGCACATAAGACAGTCCAGCGTTGTGGGACCCCCAAGGGGTACGCGTGCAGCGTCACTTCTGGTAGGGGGTGGGTGGGGGATGAGGCATAAGTACCTCTCCCCGCCCACCTGGCAGCCTCTTTGCCGCTGCCCTTGAAGCCGTTTCCCTCCCTACCACTTACCCAGCGTAAGTGCAAGGGTGGTGTGGGAGAGGTGTTCTAACTTGTTATTTTGTGTTGCAGGTGGAGATACAGGGCGATCCAGAGGGGGAAAGGTACTCAGGGGCACCCTCTTCAGGAGCACAATGGCGGCTAAGTCCAAATTCCCCAGCAAGTCCTTGCACTGGACCCTGGAGGAGCGACAGCACCCCGTTTGTCGTACAGGTGGTTGTAAACCTGAGCAACTGGGGTTTGCCTGGAACGCTCCACCCCTTCGAGGGCATGAGTAAGGGGGTCGACTGGCGGTCCACCGGTGGGAGGGGTTTGCCCCTCCCCCAAAATTGGCAAGCACTGATTGGCGACGGCCACGGTGAACTTTGGCTCATCAGGCGGGCAGGCGGTGGAGGGGCTGCCTGCCCTTGGATCGCCCATAAGATAACACACCATGTTGGCAATTATCTCCCCAAACAAGGTGTTGTGTGGTTTATTTCCTAATGATATTGCTGTATGGGGAGTGTTGCTGATATTGGCACTATGATCCTGGCTGTTTCACGCCAAGTACCACCCTTAAAGATCTTTACCCTCTACAATGCTTACTTTTTTCATATGAGGAGACATGATGACCTGGTGAACGGCGCCATGCACTGCAGCTGCTGAGTGCCATCCCCACCGGTTGTCGGAGACCAGGCAACAGTTTGGCCATCACATGCCTGCAGGACGATGTGAGGCTGCACCTGAGCAAAGGAGGCTGAATGGGTGTGCAGTAGCACCATACCAGGGCACCCGAGACTCCATGTCACACCTCTGCTGTTTCAGTGGGGTCGTGGCATGCCTGAGTGGAGCCCATGCATCTGCCAACCAGGAAGGAGCTTGCTGTAACACCACCTACAGCATCCCAACAGTCACGAGACCCGCAGCATTAAGGAAGGCTGCAGTGTCCTTCTAAAGCGTTTGCAGCAACATTTAGTCGTGGCTTGGGTGCTCTGCTCCTCAATATGTCACTTACACGTTGTGGCCTCAACTTGGTCTATTCTTGCAGCCCCCATACTCTACAAGCTGGCAAGAGTGACTACTGGCTTCTGAGTGGCAATTGCATGATTGTGCCACAATTTTAAGCCCCCTGCCTCACCTGCGCACTGGCTGCACGGGCATCGTCAGGAACGTGAAGGCCCGCAGAAGGTGGAGAGACTGCCGCTGTGTGTACCAGAAGAAGGCAGAGAGATATGGTGCCCGTCCACAGGTGGGAAGAGAAGCCCGGTGAGCCCCAGTGAGGCTGTCGTGGCAGTAATTGCAGCGCCACCTTGTGGTCGTTCCCCTGCACCAGCCATGTTTTCTAATACCAATGATCAAGCATGGAATTATCTTCCTCATCAGAGGTGAAACTGGAACATAAATGCTAAATTAAATGCCTTATTTCAATGCATCATTTAAAAGCGTGACACAGGCAGCTCATCATTCCTTTACAATTTTAGGTCTTGGGTTAGCTCTCTGTTGGAGACCTTTTATTTCCAAACAATATTACATATTTAAAGTGGGCTTTTGGTCAGCCTCATCATTAGATGACTTTGTTGTCCATCTTCTGTGTCTGCTCCTAATCCAATGGCTTTCCTTCCTGTTCTTGTGTTTGCCCCACCAATGAGCATTTCGGTCTACCAGTGTTTTGACTGGATGAGTTGTTTCCTTATATTACTGGCTTGAGGGGACTTATTTATTGTATGTATAAACTTTGCTTGGCAGTGCATGTGTATCCCTAATCTCTCCACACTTCTTTTCTTTTTTTTACGATTGCCCAGCCCATCCATCCTACTGTTTTATTTTCTTTCTTTTTTTAGTTTTAATTTATTTACCATTCTAAAATGACCATCCCCCGTTTGGTAATGGTAAATAAAAATTAGGGCACAATCATGCTTCATGAAACATTCATGCACATACATCGTAACATACACATGCATCACAGTGCTTGGAGACTGAAGCATCATGGCACATGTATATTTATTGGCGGCCATCTTGGAATAGGTTCACATTGATAGAGAACATCTTTCTGCCCATATGTGCATACAAATGAGAAAAAACGTTGGCAAAGTCAAAAGCTTGGTATTTTAGTGACAGGACTTATGGGCTTTAACAATGCTTGTTTTAAAAGGGTGTTGAGAATAAATAATACAATATTTAAGGAAATCTCTCATCTGGATCTGCATTTTCTTACCCATCAATGAACGTGAGTAAATTAAGGCAGTTCTAAGAGATTAACAGAGGTACAGATGCACTGGGGGTCACAGTACTTTGTAAATAGACATAGATAAGCTGCTCTTTTAACTTGCATCTAGTTGATCGTGTTTTCAATGACCTGGCTACAATCCAGACATAAAAATAGCCACATGCAGATAACAAGAGTCAGCTGAAAAAACCTTCAATATTACTTAACTAGTCCCCCTTTCTGTCATGATACAAAGAGAAGACATATGTGTATTAGAGCAGCACCAGATGTAAGACATGACAGGCATGATATACGCTGACATAGCAGAAGTAAACATATATGGTGAATGTCAGTCCGTGGACCATGTTTAATGCATGTGTGTACCATCCAGTTATACTCAACACAGCTTGGAGCCATTAGCCATGTCCCATCTTTGCTGCAAGTCTATCCAGCAAAAACGTGAACTGTGGATGTGCATGTTTGTGCAACTTAGATACACCTAATTATGGCTGTGAGTCTTTGCTGCATGTTTAGTGTGTGTTGAGACACACAGTACTTACTCATACTTTTCTTGCATAAGGTACAACCTTCAATTGCAGATGTTGTTTTGTAGAATACAAGGATGTACCTCCATAGTATGATGTGCCTAAGGACCCCCATTCTATGACTAATTACTGTGCTGTAAGTGCAGGCGTAACCTCCTTTGCTACCATCTTGTGCCAAGGTGTTGCCACCAAAACACTAACAACAAATGCCCATGTGTTTTCCTGATATGGCTAAGTACATGAACCACATACCCATATGTCACATTATACGCTCAAGTACAGATAAAATGTGTCAAAAAGTGACCATCTTTTTCCTCAAAGCCATGATGTGCATCAAGAATGGCATAGACTGGGTCACCATATGCATACAAATCAGCAGTAAGGCAATAGGCACCCAATGGCTCCAAGGCACTAGACTTCCCAAGTTTCTAGTGTGGAGCTTCCAGTTAAAATGTTCATGTATTCTAGTATAAGTTTACCACCTTCGAAGCAAAAGTACAAAAAACCTTAAAACAATGATTTGTAAAAGTGAATTCCAGAACTTGAAATATGGTTCTCATAGTGCCTCATTCGGTCACCAGAACTGCATATCCAGCTACTGCTATCTTGTGCCCCTGAAGTGCCAACAAATGCCAATGATTGTCCATTTCCAAAAACAATCATGGTATGCCCAAGGCCTACTGTAACATGTCAAAAACACAATACTCTCTACTTTGTCTCTGGACCTCTGATATCACTCCAACACAAAGCACATCTGGAAAAGCACACCCTCTGTGGAATCTAGAATAATTCTGTGATGTTGTACTGTTTTATGTACACAATAAGTTTCACTGATGTTACTTCAAGTGTCCTGAGTGTGTATTCCCATCACTGTTGATTGCTGTAAAGGATCTTGTTGTTTGGCTTACAGACATAGGCTTTGGAATTATAAGTGTGGGGTGCTGCAGTTTCCCCAAAAAGCACAAATTAAGCACATTTTTTGTAATTATGAAGTATGATCAAAACAAAGATTTTAACAAATCAAGACACTTTAAAATATAAATAAATACATATTTGTTTAAACCTGATTTTCACAAACATTATTGCTTGTGCACTTTTTTATCAGTAAAACTGAATCTATTAGTACGTTTAGTTGATGTGAAATATACTGTCTGTAAATGCCAGTAGACTACCACACCATGCTTTAGTAGCACATTTGCTTGGCAGTGCTCCAAATGGACCACCTGCTATATACCACACCCTTACCTCTCTCCTGCTGAAAGGGTGTGGCTCACTTGTTACCTTGTTATTTGTGCGATATTTGGACTTTTCTCAGTCTCTATGACTTCAGTGATGTAACATTAATGGCAGCACCTCCACTCTCAAAATGTATACAGCACCACTACTTACAAAAACTGGTCTCTTTGAACAAATATGATAAAGCAATGTTTGTTATTGTCATATTATTTCCCACAGTTTTGGTGCACTCTGAATCTACTGTCAATTTTGAAATTATTAATCAGGTCTTTGTCTTTTCAAAACGTACCTAGGTGGGTGCGTCAATTGGAAAATTGTCTTATAAGTGAAAAAAATACTTGATGAAGTTTTAATGATAAACCAATGGAGGTTGGATTTAAAAACCTTAAATATATACATACATTCTTGTGTAAAGGAAGTCACAGATGTGATCAATTTCATACTTCACATGACCAGTGTATGGATATTTCAAGCAATTCTCGGAAGCAAAAATATTAGTTTCCTTCATGCAGCGTCTTAGTTTTGTCAAAGTTAGCCTTTCTTTTGAAACAGGCCTGCCCTTTTGTGAAGTCAACATAGGTGAACAGTGTATTCACATAAGAAATGCAAGCTTATTTTTTTTGTTTGCTGGCTCCTGAATACATTCCCATGTCCCAATTTCTTTCATTGCACAACTTTGTAGGAACAGTAAACAGTTGAAGAGCATGTGCTTGTCTTCTTATCCTGCCAAATAAAATAGCAAGCCGGATGTGCTGTGTTCCTGTTCATTAGCAATGCCTGCAGTAAGCTATATGTAGGTCAACCTTTAGTGGCATGGTCTACATGACAATGATGTGAAAGCTATAGCAGAATACCCACCATCCTGCACACAGAGACTGATTTTACATTTGTTTTTAAGGCTCACCTGTTATGTTGTGGTGGTGCAGATGCTGGCAAGGTGTTGACTCACGGCACTCTGCTTCTTGGGATGGGTGCACAGGCGGGGCTGGCGGTAAGTGGCATCTGTCATTTCCACTCGGCGTTTTCTTGTGTACCACCAATCAGCCAGGCCGTGATTCATCCAGGTTAATTCACTTTAGCTCCTATCTCTCCAATATGCAAAAGGAGATAGAGTAGGGAATATGAAGGGGTAATTCTTGAATCATGATATCACTTCCTGTTTTCTATGATGCAGAATACTTTGTTGTATGACTAAGATGACTAATCCAAGATGGCGATTGCTATAATTGAAATAAATTATAGTCCCATGCCTCACCAAAGAACATGGGTAAAAAACCTCCAATAAGTATAAGCACTCAATTGAACCTAATTACCTATTTGGTACATTCCATTTCCCCTCCGGTCCTATCCTATTTGGTATGTGCCATACCTTTGTGGTTGAACATTCTACAGCTGACTAGAACCTGTGGTGCTACAGAGATGAAATAAAGACTCCTTTTGTATTTACCAGTGTCATATCACTTTGCAACACTGGTGATGATTTATCGTGTGGGGACGGTGCACCACCACCCCTAACTTCTTCACCAGTGGCAGTCGTACTCAATTTGACATCGTCACAGTGATGTCTGACTTATACATTTTTTTCCCTCTCCATTGGAAATGCTCGTGAGTAAAAACTGTTTCTGCTGCCTTCTGACGGTGTGCCTTCCTCAGGCCTCAAGTGTTGAGTATTAATGGGGTTAGCCAAAAAAATTACCCAACCTGGGTCAGAATTACAGTACAATAAACACATGGTCGCAATAGCAATAATCTTGCGGAACATACACAAATGACCGCATCCACAAGACCAAGTTTTTCATAAACTGCAATAAATGCAATGTTTTGTCAAAATATCGGCAACAAATGCAATTAAAATTTCAAAGCATTGATCACTAAAGGCCACACAGTTGCTCATATTTCTAGAGACATAGGTATATTTACAATAAGAGTGCCCTTGGTGTAGGGAAGGTAGGTAGGATTTGTGTTCAGGTAGGTGAGTGAGGGTGATGGACAGGGAAGAGGTGATGTGACATAGAAACATCAATTTCACATAGTGAGACCTTTCCGGCCTATCACAGGTTAACTGTTCCAGAGAACAAACATAGCAATGGAGGACACCCAATAATGAAGATTCAGTCTTCAAGGCTTGTGTGATAGTATTTAGGCAAAGTTTCAACCCCTGAAGAAATATAGGGTGAGTTCTGTCCTCAAGTTGAGGTCTTCATCAGGACAACCAGAGAAAAGCACCAAAAAGTAATTGAACATTACGTATAAAGGCTAAGTCAGACTGAAGTGATGTGAATGCTCTAAGTAACAGGGTAAGAATTACCTACTTCGTGTAACAGCGCATAGACTCGGCTGTACAATCAAGGTTTATGGGCCCAACAGAGCTCCTAAGAGTCATAAGATAAATCTGTCAAGTAAGAGAAGGTGTGGGTGGGGTTGCGCGAAAGAATCAGCGTTCTACAATCAAGCTGTTGGTGTCACAATACATCTTGCGAAATTAGACTCAAAAGCGGCAATCTAAAAACAGGTATTGCGAAGGGGCGTGCATCTGAACGTACCCTTAAAGGGGGAAAGTGCCTGTGCTGAGTCTGTGCACAACCGAATCTGGAAAAATGCTGTGAAAACCATGATTATGGCCAAAAGCTGCTGTTAAGGTAATGTTTAAGAAGACTCACACGACA
The DNA here is from genome assembly GCF_964204655.1 of Triturus cristatus. Lineage (NCBI taxonomy): Eukaryota > Metazoa > Chordata > Amphibia > Caudata > Salamandridae > Triturus > Triturus cristatus. The sequence goes on from NC_140591.1 coordinate 1,493,119,164, forward strand.
GAGTCACATCGCAAATAACCAAGATTAAGTCAACTAACATGAATGGCATCTTCTGACAGTATAAAGTGGATACAACGGGCGTCTCAGTGTGCGGTACACCTCTGGTTCACATATGTGGCAAATGTGCACCCAAAGGGAAAATAGTTATGAGGATTGCCAGCATGCAGGCCGGGCGGCAAGGGACTCGCATATACTGAGTCACCACGTGAAAGACTGCCATAAACTCCACTGATGTGGCCAAAACAGACTCACAATACAGAGTCGTACACTAATAATTATTCAACAGTAGTGGGCAACATCTTCTGACTAGATAGGAAGGCATCTCTGTGCCAGAGTGTACCACATTCCCTAAGAAAATGAAACGCCCTAAGTCTAAACACCTTAATGAGACATCTGTCTAAGACAAAGCCATTCTGATATATGTAACAAAGTGCCTCGCTCCAGCAGACGCTCTCTTACCTTACACGTCCAGCTCTGGTGGATGAATGGAGCCGGGCTCAGCTTACGGGCAGTTTATCTCACGTCATCGGTGAGCATGCACGTTAAGTGCAGCCGCTTTATACCGGCATGTAACTGGTACGCTGAGGGCTCATCACTAGCAAACAGTGACGTGGGGGAAGTGTCTCAGGAGGGACACGTAACTCGATTATTGAAATTTAATTACAGTCAAGTCGGTCTGTCTCAAATCAGCCAGTGACCGATGTGTAAGTCATGAGCATAGTAACTAAAAGGTCCGCATGATCTACAATATTGTATTCCATCTTAAAATGTACAAGGATCTTAAATAAATTTACATTTGAGTCATTTCTTGTGTGGGGAGAAAACACTCATTAGGATGGGCGGCATTACCTTGCCTCCTGTTGTATCCTCTTTTTCCGCCATGTTCCTGCCTTCCTGGGGTCCTTCTCCCTTTGATACAGCTGTGTTGAGGAAGCTCTGTGGCAAGCTGTGCTTCCCTGTACGCACACAGCTGTTTCATGCTCTCAGCGTGATTGCACGTTTCAAGACCAGCACTAGCATTCCTGGCCTTCCGCGGTCCTGCACTCAATTCCCAGTGGGAGCACGTTCGGGAGTGTTGATCTGACACAGACAGCGTTTCCTGCTGACAATGCTCTAAGCGGGAGCGTGGTGTGCTTTGTCTGGTGCCTGCTCATTTCGACGTCTCCTAGCCGTTGTCTGCCTCCACAACTTCGACTTTACTCCTGGGGCGTGGCTGCAGCATTGGAGTTCATCTCCACTGTGATGCTGCCCTCTTCTCAATTCTTCACTGTCACAGCATTGGATCATCAAGGCACCTCTGCACCATTCCCACCTTGCTTCCTCCTCGGCTTAGTCCGTCCTCCTGGGCGAGGCCACAGAGTAGGAGGTCGTCTCCACTGTGGTGTCGCCCACTCTTCAGTTCTTCACTGGCCCAGCACTGGATTGTTGAGGCACCTCTGCACCATTCCCACTCTGCTTCCTCATTGGCTTAGTCCATCCTCCTGGGGCGTGACTGCAGCATGGAAGGTGGTCTCCACTGTGATGCCTCCCTATCCTCAGCTCTTCACGACAGCAAGCAGGAGCATTCCTGGGCAAACGCTTCCAGCCACCATCAAGGGGTTTCCTGGTTGTGTGGGATTTCCTTTCCGCCTGTCTGCTAAATGTTTCACGCTGATGGGCACAGCTGTTCCCTGGTTGGTACTACATCATGTAGGAATGATTTCTGGTGCTTGATCTTGTGTTTTTTCAGTCTGTCAGTATTTCTTACCCTGATGGGCTCTGCTTACACATGTGTACATTTTGTCATTTCACCTGCTTCATAATTATTGTTAGTATACTCCAGCTTTATGTTTAACACAGCCTGTTGGTGTTCTTCATAGGCTCAGCTTCAGCAACCATTTGTTTTTTCATTAGATTGTGCTCTTTTGCTGTATAAACTGCCCAGTCCTCCACCCTGTTAGCATCTGCTTGATATTCACATTGTATTTTTGGACCTGTATTATCTGTTCCTTATTAAGCAGCTTTGTTTTCATTCTAATCCATCTCCTATTTAGTTGTAATCATCAATATTGCCGCAACAAATCTGTCGCAACCACCTCCTTTTCTAAATGAGGTGAGAACCACTTTTACCATGGAAACAGTGGTTTGGTTTACTAGAATCTTACCTCATTGCCATTGGTGGGGAAATATTCTCTCCTTTAAGTAAATTACATGATTTACTCCACACACAATTTAGTTATTGAAGTTCGCAAAACGTACGACATTATTTCTGTGTCTTTGCCTGAAGAAGATGATAGATATGGGGATGAAAATGTTTATCAAGTGGCAGTAAGCAAGTTAGAGAAACATTTTGGAAAGAAAATAAATGTGCTAGAAAGGCACAAGTTTTTCTTTAGGGTACCGGGTAAAAATGAGAAAGTTAAACTGTTTATTCCTGCATTAAAAGGCCTATCTAACACATGCAAATTTGAGACTTTACTGGATTCTCTCAACAGGGATCAAATTAGTCAGGTGCACAACCCATAGATCCAAGAAAGACTCTTGGTGGCGAGCCCTGATCTTAAAGAAGCCATTGACATTATTGTTCCTCACCCTGTCCCTTGCTGTCCTAGCTATGGGAGATCCCTGTAACTTCATCCATATCATATTCATCATGATAATACTGTCATCCTCAGGATCATCGACCCCCTGAGGATGCATCCCCTTGAGCCACTTCTTGGTTTCCCTCAACACGACCCCTTCCGTTCCAACCCCTTCCTCTCGGCGCTGCAACTTTCTGTAACAGTTCTGGGCACTCACATCACCAATGTCCCTCCTTTTTACTATATGCACACTGATTCAGCCTCAGTGGCACATCACCTGTGCTCCTCGAGACCTTTGAGCCGGACCAGTAACCCGACCCCTTCCAGATCCCCATGCTACTTGCTGCAACAACACCTTCGCCTTTGAATCCTTACTCTTTTTCTCCACTCTATCCTTCTCTTCATTTTCCTGATTTTCATAATATTGGGTCATCCTTGATATAACTGAAGGGGAGGAAGTGGTCCATGTACTCACAGAGGCTTGCAACTGAGCTTCAATTTCAGGAAGTAGATTTGTAACAAACCTGTTAACAAACAAATTAACTCTACCTTCAAATGACAAATTCTGCCCGCTAAAATCCCAAAACACCCCTTCAAACCAATTTAAAAAATCAGACACCCTCTCCTTTTTTCTTTCGGCGACATGCCGTCAGCTGCATGTAGATAATAATACCATTTGGTAAAGCTAAAATCTCAGCCCTAGGTTTGTCGCCAGTCTTCCGTTACTTATCCCATGCCTTAATCTCATCCCATGTGCCACCCAATTCTGCTCTGTGGTCCTGCCTATGCACCTGCCTACAAATATCTACCAGCACTAACAGTCCCAAAAATATCTCAATATCTGCTATGGTCATAACTGACTCTGTTAATTCTTTACAATATGCAGAAGGAATTTTCCAGGGATCTGGTAACTGACTCTTAAGGGCATGGACCTTGCTTCTCTTCCACGGGGCATAGAACCACTGCTCCTGAAAAGGAGCCTCTACCCGTTGCTGAGTAACAACATTTAATGCATTACGCTGCTCTGGAATCTCAGGGTGGTAAATAGGATGCACTTCCTTCATCGGAAACTGCAATACTGGAATCAGAGTACTATGATATAGTTTCTCCCGATAACTAAGTAATGTCCCAACATTACTATATACTTCTGCAGGGGTCATACCAGCAGAGTATACATGATCTTGAATGTCATAAATGATTTGAGGAGTTTTACGTCCAATCAATGTAGTTGACATATGCTGAAGGGCATGTTGTTGCACAAATGGATCGAAATCCTTCATCACACTCCATATATCCTCCAAACTATACATCACACTCTGACCCACTGTGCTGCCTGGATTGCAACCATTCTTTTCTCTTCCTCACCCACATCAGATCGAGTCAACAATGGCTGTGTGGTAGGTGTGAGAGAAGGAGGAGAAACAGAAACGGAAACAGATGACACTGCAGGGGTACTTGCATTGACTGTCCCCATAAACTGTGAAACCGGAGGGCAACCGGATACGGCTGGAGCCAAAGCTGTCAAGGCTGTGAATAACCCAACAGAGGACTGAGATGACAGGACAGCAGGATATATTCTTTGCGTGGCATAGGGAGGTAGGGGGTGAGTTTCCAACAGATCCTCCACAAAAGGATCCTCTTCCTCTATAACAATATAAGACCTGTCACATTATAATCAAAACATCCTATTTCACACTCAATACTCTTCTCTGTCCTTTCTTTGTCATAAACTACCGCTTTCTGCACCACCGTTTACATTGCAATCTTCCTGGACTGTTTCTCAGCACGTATACATCTCTGCTTAGCTTCCTTCTGCCATACCTGCAAAGTATCTAAAATCAACTGCCTACTTCTTCTAGCAAACAAAAGTACCATCCTGTGTCCCCTGAACCTCAGTATTGTCCCTTGTATACTTGTGCCACAATGTACGAAACACAATAGGGCCAATACCGTGCCTCACATACATATCAGAATTCGGAGTGCCTACCGAAGGCGCAGGCTGTCACTCCCCCAAGCGATGTTCCACAGAGTAGCATTGGCACCCCAAACACCACACTTTAGTCCAACAAGGCATCCTAGCATCAGACGTGTTCACGTATTCACTCAATCAACAAGTGCACACACAATAAAATGCACATAAACAAAGAACTCTGAAGAACAGTCCGTAGACAGTATCAAAACAAGTCAGTCCTCAGACTGCACCAAGACAAGATAGGCTCTAGCCCCAGGCCTTTCAAGAATAAGGCAAATTCAACAATTGGCCCTGCAGAACATTTAAAAACGCTCTGTAACACAAGGGTCCGTGGACCTACCAAATTAATAAAGATGGCACCGCACTTCCAAAAATTCAAGATGAACTCACCGTGTGCACACAGGTCAAACAAGATTATTCTCCACTACCGACACTTTGGGCCAAATGGTCAGATCCAAGTGTTTCGCCTTTTCAGGACCCCAGCCAAGGTGACTGCTAGACGAGGAGCAGCCCGATCAGACAGGCGGGGCAGCTGCAAGAACCAAGCTTGATCGTGTTGGGATCTCACATCCGACCGGACACAACCCCGACCTCTACAACCCGATTACGGGTGAGATGGGTCACTTGTGGGATCCCTGTTTGGGTGCCAAAATGAAGGAAAAAGCCCTATTAGATCCACCCGGATCACTCTCGACCTCCTCTAGCCTTCCAAGAATGAAGAGTCGATGACGCAGTAGAGAATACAAACAAACTGGTTTATTCCTAAAATACACTGCAGTGGAGTCCAATCTGACCAGCCGCACATGATGGCTGACGAGGGACTGACCTTAACAAGCATAAAGTTACATTGTGTATGTTGTGAAGTCCACGAAGACCCGCCTACCATGGAAAAATACTAGTAGATGTCGTAATACAATGGGGGTACGGAACATAAGTCTCGATTCCACAGCCTGGTACAAGCTATCTACATTCCCAAGGTTGTCTGGCCTATCCTCCTCTCTAGCTAAGTGGGAGAAGGCCTTGATCAAAAGGAAAGGCATGCACTAACGAGCTAACATCAGAGAAACAAAACTTACCAAGGACTATTTCTCGTAAATGAGCAAAATACAGTTTTGAATATGCAAATAACAGTTTGGATTACAACAGAACGAACATGGCGTCTTCTCCAACTAAAATGGTGGCACAGATGTCAACCCAACTATTGTGATATCTGTATCAACTGATTATGTCTTGCACACAATATGCAATTATAATGTGGTACCATATAAATACTAACATAATATAGGGTAAAACACAAATAAAATAGTAAAACTATGTTTCAATTCTATAGCAGCCTCCACGCAAGGGAAGACCATGGACCATATCTTACAGGATATCTCTCAGTCATCAGCTGGCATCTGGAAGGGATGGACACTAATATATCTTCTCTTGCGGTGGAAGCAAAATCACTAAGAGCAGACATTGCGGAGTCCCACACAAGAACAGAGGGGCTGGACCAAAGGATAGTGGAAGAGGATTACCTGAAATCAGTGCAAGTCAGAGACCCAGAACTGCTATTCCTCCGCAGAAAACTGACCAACTTGGAAGACCGCAGCAGGAGGGATAACATTTCCTTCTTTGGGCTCCCAGAGAAAATTGAAGTCTCAATGCCAGAGTGTTCCTCCAAGACAATCTCCCAAACCTGGTCAGTATCGCCTTTGACACACCACTAGAAATATAGCGTGCAAATTGCATCGGCCCTCCACGCAAGGACTCTACAATACTCCCATGACCCCTCATCACCTGATTTCTAAGGCTGTTAGCAGCTGCATGCAACCAATGCCCATTCACATACGATGGGCACTATATCCAGATGGCAGCCAACTTCTTTATTGAGACCAATGATCGCCGCAAATCATTCCTCTCCATGAGGCCCTAACTGTGCCAAATGGACATCAAATATGGCCTCTTTGAGCCTGCCCACTTTTGCATCACCAAAGATGGCGACCCCCAAGGTCTTCTACGACCCTGAGTATATGCGCCATTTCTTGGACCGCATGAGGTCACAGAACATGGGCAGGCACCATTCTACTCAGAAGCAAGCAAAGCCCTGCCCCTCCCTGCAGACACTGGGCAACAGATGACGGAACACCAGTGGCTCACCACAGTAGGGAACTTGAGAGGTCTGCCCGCACCCATGAGGACAAGGCCTCAGCCTTCAAACTGTCACTGTCTTTACCCAGGAGCAATACAGAGACAAGTCTCGCACCCCCATAGAACCCGCTTCGGATGCAGAATAAGGCCAAGGGGGGGCCTAGCCATAGCCATAGACATAATCATAGCCAGATCCTCTTATGCCAGACACAGAGCTGGGTGTGGTCGGCACACCGAGAAGAAAGAAGACGTCCAGACAGCTGAGTATCGCTCCCAATGTACTCATTGTGTTAACTGTGTTAATTGTGTTAACTGTTTGAATAGTGATATATACAGAATGTGTTACCTGCAGACATGACCCATAAGATCTTTGCTACATGCAATGTAATTGGTGTCACTACCTCCAGCCCAACTGCACCAGTTCTATGCATGTAACCCTTATTGTACCCCTGGTGCGACCAGCATAATACCACACTGCATCAGGATGCTTCCCCCTCACCAACACTACACACACCCCAGCCTTCATGGTGTAGCTACTCTTCCCTTCTGCCCTAGCCATTGTCTCACCCTCCTGATGGAGTCCCTTCCTCACAGCAGTGCTCCAGCAAGCTGAGACCCGCGGTTGAAAGCTTAGGATCCCCAGTGCTACACGGCAGCCAACAACCCCCTTTCCCAAGTTTCCCCCTTCATCCCCCCCTCCCTCTGTACCCCCCTAGCAAGATGCACCACCTCTCCCGTAATCTACATCCAGGCCCACATCTCCGCTGCCGCCAACGTTGGCAACCCTACCAGACTGTAACACCCCTGCTGTGGGCCAGGGCCCCTCACCTCCTCTGTCACCCAAACTCCCTTCCACACCCTTCTCTCCTCCTTCCCCTTCTCCCCTCACAGTGCCAGCATGACATAACACGCTCTCCATACTGCTGAGGGCCCTCATCATATCTTTAGTGACCACTTCCTACTGCCCGTCCCTCCCTGCTTCCTCAGCATAGACACCACTCACCCACTCCGTGCAGTAATATGAAATGTTCATGGACTTACTCACTACATCAAAAGGTAAAAAGTCCTCTCTTATCTCCAATCTAAGTGGGTGGACGTAGCACTACTCCAAGAAATGCACATAGATGCCCTAGAGTCTGACATGCTGAGCAGGGATAGGGTGGGAAAGGTGATCCACAGCACTATGCAGGGGGGCAATGCCCCAGATGAAGGACCCACCTGCAAATGTAGGGTAGCGATCCTCATCAGCAATTCTTTACTGGCCTCCGTGTCAAGGACGTGGACTGACCCAGATGGACGATACACCTTTGCCAAGCTGTGAATAGGGGAGGCTAATGTCTGCTTTGGATCAGTCTATGCCCCGACTTGAGTGAAAAAATCGCTCCTTCTTCAACTGAACCACCTACTGTCGGAAATAAGCACATTGCAGAACTTTATAGGCATGGACTGGAACCTGGTGAGAGACACAGTTCTGGATAGAACATTCCCCCTTGACAGGAGCGATGTCTCAGACAGGGCTCTGATGGGCGACATACTGGGGGATAACAGATTGGTGGATCACTGGCACCTTTGCAACATAGCTGACATGTAATAAACCTTTACCTCCCCCACCCAAGGCACTCTCTCACACTCGGACTACTTCCTGGCATCCCAGAGAACAATGCAGTTGGTCCGAGAATCCCACATACTAGAGGCAGCACTTTCTGACCACTCTCCAGTCCTCCTGTTGCTGGGGGTAGCACTGGCCTGGTCGGATCCCAAGCCCTGGTGCATGAATATACAGTGCCACTGGACCCCTAAGGGCAAATCTCAATTGCGAGCGCACCTCCAAGGCTACCTCTCTACCAACCAAGGGTTCGTGGACATAGTCAGGATCCTCTGGGCTGCAGCAAAAGCTACCATTCGTGCCAGCTTATGCGGGATGCAGCGTAGGCCAATAGCAAACAGCTGCCTGACATAAGTAACTGGAAAGGGACATTGCGTCCTATACTCACTTATATATAGCAAAGCTAACCCTGGGGCACTGCAGGTCCTTGGAGCAGGCCTGCATGTTGCTGATCCTGCCTTTACACTTCTAAGGGAGAATATGCCCTAGAAAGGATGACAGGGAGACACTACAAGCAGGGGGAAAAGGCAAGGAGACTACTGGCGGCACAGTTATGCCAAAGGGAAGCTGCCATGGCCATACAGGCTATACAGTCAGTGGGAGTGGCCACACTCACCCACCCCCAGGATATAGTGAACACATTTGCTCTGTTCTACAAGTCTTTCTACACCCCGGGGACCCAAGGACAATCTAGCTACCTTCCTCACAGAGGCGGCCGACCCCTGCCTCTCGGACAAGGGCAGAGAACTCCTTGATGGGGAGATCAGCAAGGAGGAGATTTTGTGCGCGATAGCTACCTTACCCTACCACAAGGCCACGGGCAAAGGCGGGTTTCCAGCTCAGTTTTACCGATGGGCAGGAGAGGGGGTTGCTGACACGCTGCATTCCAAGAGGCAGAACACAATTCCTCTCTAGGTCCCCTCTCTAATAAAGCAGTGATTGCTGTCCTATCCAAGCCTGAGAAGGACCCCATACTGTGCAACAGTTATCGCGCCATCTCGCCGCTGAATTGCAATATCAAAATTCTGGCCAGTATCCTGGCCTCCCACCTACGTAAAGTCCTACCCTCCCTGGTTCACCACACGCAAGTAGGGTTCGTACCGGGCCGCTCCTCTAGGAACCACCTGTGTACCCTAGCCCACACGTTATGGTCTGCCAAACACCTTCAAACTGAAGCACTGGCATTATCACTCGACTTGGAGAAGGTGTTTGACCGCATTGAGTGGGACTACCTTTAAAACAGTAATGGAACAATTCGGACTGGTTTACCAGTTCATAGCCAAAGTGCGACTGCTATGCGATAATCCCACTGCACACAAAAACTGCTGGGCTTTTTGTCAGATCCGTTCCCCATCCACAGATGATGCGTCAAGGGTGCCCCTTCTTCCCACTCCTTTTTTTCTTGGCTATGGAACCCCTAGCAGCCACAATACGCTAATCGCCCAGCGTCATGGACATATGCCTTCCGACTGGAGACTCTTAACTCTACCAGCATGTAGACGACATCCTGCTCACTCTACCCCACTCACTGCCATCTCTGCTTCAAATTATAAATTACGTCTCCTCCTTTTCCTGCTACAAAATAAACTAGGACAAAAGGGAAAGCACTGCCCATTTCAGACGGCACCACAAAAGGGGCCATAGATGGGTTCCCCTTCAACTGTCAATCCTCGCTTCTCAAATACTCAGGTGTTTTGGGGATCAAAGGAATGGAAAATATGGTTGCAGGTAACCTAAACCCTCTGCTAACTCAGATGCAGTGCAACTTTGAAAATGGAAGGTGCTGGGGCTATCCATGTGGGATAGAGTACAAGCCGTATGCATGGTCACCCTCCCGCGATTCATATATACCCTTGGTATGCTCCCCCTCCAGGTACCTCTGGCCACACTACGCTTAATAGATTCCAGGGTAAAATCCTTTGCGTGGGGCTCTGCGAAACCCCATTTGTCTGCACTAAAACTAAAAGCCCACTGATCCTGTTGAGGACTGAGCCTCCCGTCAGTAGAACACTCTGCCTTTGCACTGCAGCTCTCACACATGGCATACAAGCTATCAGGAATCCTTGACGTGCCACAATGGGTACACATAAGATGGCACCTGCTGTCTAATGAGGTAGGCCTTTCAGCCCTAAATGGGCCAGGGACAAGCCGTCAAGACCCCGCCAATCTGGTACTATCGGCCATTCACAGGACCTGGCAATGGGCACATCGGTTGCTTGGTTCGAATCCATGATTCAAAGGGAAAGCCACCCTGTGCGGGAATGCAGGCATACGCATTGATGGGCAGACACTGTCCTGGCCCCTGTGGAAGGCAGTGGGTATCCCCACTCTTGACCAGCTTCTCCACGATGGTGACCTCAAGACATTCGTGCAATTAAGGGAGAAATTTGACCTCTCTGGGCAGCAAGCCTGGAAATACGTGCAACTTTAGCACTGCCTAAGGAAAAGTTTATGACTGTGTCCTTGATCACTACAGGCCTCGCCAATGGTATCGTATCTGTACACAAGGGGGAAACACAAAGGGGTGATGTCTGGCCGGTACGGGGTACTCACCACCCACATATTCTCGCAACCCCTATCGCGAGATCTTCGCACCAGATGGCAAACCCAGTTAGTGCTCTCCTATGAGGACGCCAAGTGGGCAGAGATCCTAGATGACTTGGATAGGGGTACCCGGGAGGCAAGGGTGAAATTATGTTTATTTATGACCCTACACGACTGGCATAGATCACTGAAGAAATTGCACAGGGCAGGCCAACTGCTGGAGATGTTCTGACACAGGTTGCGACATGACCCTCATAATATGCAAATGCCCAATGGTGCAACTCTTCTGGGCCTACGTGGGCTGGATCCTGAGCACCACAATGCCCCTGTGCCTACCACTTACACCGGCCACTATCCTCTTGCATGATCTGCGGCACTCCACAGAGCTTTTAAAACCTCAACTCCGCCTCTTCCACACAGCATTAGCCACCGGTAAAATATGTATACAGTGACAATGGAGGTCCCCGACTCCACCATAGCAGGAAGCCTGGCTAGTGGCCATGATACACATGGCCTCCCACAAATGAGTCATTTACAATCTTCAGGACCAAGCTGACCAGGAATGTGCACCCTTCCTATGTACAGAGAGAAGCAATGAAGAGAGCCCCACAGCAGTCAACCCGGCTCAGGCAGCAGCAATGACGTCAGCTGACGTCTGGTCAATTACAACAGGTGAGACTGCCTCATGCATTAGGAGTCAGCTCCCCACCATCGATGCTCCTGCAGCCTCACATAACGTTTAACTCCCCTCCCTCCCTCACTCTCTCATATAGATGCACAAAGACTGCCCTGCCTCACCCACTTTTTCTCTTCATTTTATTTACTTCTTTATTAAGTGTTTTATAGTGCGCGAAATTGACCCGTTAGGGTATCGGAGCACTTTACAAGGTTCATAGAGTTGTACAAAAAGCTTTAGAGACAGAGAGTATACAAACGGTTGGAGAGGGGCAGGCGTGCAGGGTACAAAGGGGATAGGGGGACAGGTATGTACAATTTACATTTGCAGATATTCAAGACAAGGCCCACCAATTTATTGGTGGAGTGAATAGGTAGTCCGCGGGAAAGGCGATAGTCGTAAGTTAATCAGGGTCTCTGTGGTGGTTGAAGGGAGAAATTAGGCGAGGAATTTTCCCATGAGGAAAGTTTTGGCATCCTTTTTGAAGCGAGCCAGAGAAGGGATTCTTCTGATGGCGGGTGGGAGTGAGTTCCATATTCTTGGTGCGGCTCTGGAGAAAGCCCGATTGTAAGGTTTTTTTTTTTTAAATGGGCAGGTTGGAGCAAAAGGTCTCTGGCGGACCGTGAGTTTCTGATTCCTCTAGATACCACTAGTTTCTGTGCCAGATAAGCAGGGGAGTTTGCATATAAAGCCTTGTGTGTGATGCATGCCAGTTTCAACTGTATTCTGGCCTCGAGGGGAAGCCAGTTCAAAGCTTTCAGATGTGGAGAGATGTGGTTGAATTTTCTTGAGCCGGTAAGAAGTCTGGCGGCTGCATTGAGGCAGGCTTTCAAAGGTTCCAGGGAGATCTTGGGTAGACCCGAGAGGGTGGACCAGCCACATTCCAGTCTGGAGATGACCAATGCCTGGACCGCCATTTTTAGGTCGGGAGCATCGATGAAGGGTTTCAGCTTCCTTAGGTAGCTCAGGTGGAACCTGGCTGATTTGGCCATCGAGTTGATGTGGTCCCACATGTTCAGGTTGCAGTCAAGGATTACTCCCAGAGATTTGGCCGAGTCCATGATGGTCGGTGGGCAATTTAAGGCTGTGATGGCATTGATCCATATCTGAATCTCCGGGTTGCTTTTTGCAGGGAAAATTAGGAGAAATTCTGTTTTCTTTGCATTGAGTTTGAGTTGGTTGGAGGTGAACCATTGGACAGTCAGTTTCAGGGCCTCCTTCAGGGATTTAATCTCCTCGAGATATGATGTTTTGATGTTGATTTGAGTGTCATCAGCGTACATATGGTAAGAGATATTAGCGGTGCGTAGTACCTCAGCAAGCGGCTCTAGGTAGAGGTTGAAGAGGGTGGAGGACTGGGTTGATCCTTGAGGTACTCCAACCATGACTTGGAATCTCTGTGATCGGTTATGGAGGAAGGACCTAAATCATTCTAAAACAGAGCCATCCAATCCCATCCTGAGTTTGAGGTGTTCGAGTAGTTTTTCATGGTTGACCGTGTCGAAGGCTGAGGATAGATCTTACAGGATTAGAAGGCAGGTTTTGCCTTGGCCAAGGGCTTGGAGGGCATCGTTAGCTATGTGGAGCATGGTAGTTTCAGTGCTGTGCCCAGGTCTGAATCCAGATTGGAAGTCATCGAGTAGGAGGAAGTTGTTGATGTGCTGACTTAGTTGTTGGTGCACACACTTCTTCAACACTTTGGCTAACAAAGGGATTTTGGAGATAGGTCTGAAGTTGTCAGGGGAGGCTGTATCCAGCGACGTTTTTTTTCAAAATGGGGAGGACTTGGCCGGCTTTCAAAGAGTCAAGAATCGATCCCTGCCAGAGAGAGGCATTAATACTTGCAGTCCAGCTAGGAATAATGGATTGGGCGGCAGCAGCTTGGCAGCTGGATGGGAGTGGGTCATTAAAGTGATTGTTAGGGTTTAAGGTAGATAGGATTTTAGAGATGGAGTCTTCGTCATAGCACTTGAAGTCGGTCCAGCGTGCTTGATTTTTAGGCAAAGCCCGTGAGGGTAGCGTGGAAAGAGGAGGCAGGTCAGGTGGGGGTTGATAGTATGCGGTGGCACTGAGTTCGTTTCCTAAGGCTGTGATTTTGTCAGCGAAGAAAGAGGAGAATTCCTCGGATGATATTAGAGACTTGGGAGTTTCTTTCGGTGGTTTAGCCAGTTTATTGGATTGGTTTTTGACCACTTTAAAGAACTTGCGGGGTCTATTCTTGGCATTCCCCAGTTCCGGTCTGAAGAATTCTTTTTTTGAGTTGAGGATGTTCTTGTGTAGGGGTTTCTCGCTTGGGGGAGAAGTTTTAGATGAGTAGCAGGGGGTGCTGTCTCCATATTCTTTCAGATTACCTGAGGGATCTCCTCTCCTTGTTGAGGGATTCAGTAACCCAGGGGTTTCTGTCTTTGATTTGTGTTCTTTTTAGTTTTAGTGGTGCTAGGTCATCCAGAATGTTTGACATAGCTGCTGAGTAGTGATCATTAAGGTCTCTGACCGTTGTGATTTACGAAGGGGGGGAGTTTAGATTTACAGCAGGCCTCCAGAACCCTGTGGTTGAGGTTCTTGGTGTCTCTGACTCAGCGTTTGGGAATCACCAGTTGCCGTGCCTTTGTCTTGTGGGTCCCAGGTAAAAGGAAGGCGATGGCGTGGTGGTCAGACCAGTCGCATGGGTCTATAGAGGTAAGCTTGATTGTTTTTTTTTTGTGTTGAAATTTTTTATTAGCATTTCAGAATCATTAAACAAAAACAAGAAAACTCAAATACAAGTAATAAGGGTAAGGATCATATGATAGAGATTAAAATGTAAATTCATATATAAAACAATATTTAATATTATGCTATCTAGGACAATAAATATATATAACAATATATAAAGGAAAGAGTGAAAAAGCATACACAATCAAGTTTTAAAAACGAAATGATAACAAATACAAACATGTTAAAGTAAAAAAGGATTCCATATCTGTGAAAATACCTCTAGTTGATCTTGAATATTATATATAATCCTTTCGTGCGAAGCATTTTGAATCATAGCAGATAACCAGGACTCTTGAGATGGTGGAGTGGAAGATTTCCATTGTCTTAATATACAGATTTTAGCAGTTGCAAGCGCGGTATGTAGGAAACGAGATTGTGGTTTAGAAAGAGTGGGAACATTTCTGAAATCATGTAATATAATATTAGCTGTGGAGAGGGGTAACTGCAGTGAGATAGACTTATGTAAGGTCTGACCTATGTAAGACCAATAATGTTTAACCAATGGACACGTGCAAAGAATATGAACAATATCACATCCAGAAGCATTACATCTCCAACAATTTGAATGTGGTAACAAGCCTGCCTTATATAATCTCCCCGGAGACCAATGCCAGTCATGTAGAATTTTAAATAAGCAAAACTTTAAACGAGCTTCTCGAGCTCCCTTATCCAAACCATCTAGTATATTCATCCATTCCATATCTGAAAAAGAAGTCTGTAAACGTGTTTGCCATTTATGACGGAGATCGCAGGATAATGGGTGTGAAAATAATTGAGATGTAATTGTTTTGTAGAGACCTGAAATGACACCTTTCTGTTTGACCCAAATTTGTAAATAAAACACTATTGGTGATATAGATAATGACCAAGGTGTGGCACCAAGAGCTTTGAGAAGAGATTTTCTAAGTTGATCGTATTTGGCATGCTGCAGCGGAGGTAAGTTGAATTCATCCGTTAACTGTGATAGAGGTTTAAGATCCCCGTCATGGAGAATTTGGTCTAGTGTGAGAATGCCTGCCGATTTCCATTGAGGCCATAGAAAGCTTCTACCTTTAATGCGTATTCTGGAGTTGTTCCATATAGGAGCCTTTACATGTAAACGAGAATTAATGCCCAAGATACGATGCACTCTTTGCCATATCTTACGCATTGCAGACAATAGGGGGTTACGTGGATCTATTCGGCTTGAACCAGATCCATATAAAACTGCAAGACCATTTGTTGCAGAGAGAAGATGTCGCTCAACATGGACCCAATGTGGTGTATTTAAATTATCTTGGAGCATGTATGAGAGCTGTGATAAATGCAAGGCAATGGTATAATGTTCAATGGAGGGAAGACTGAGACCACAATAGGAATGATGAGCATTTAATTTATGTATAGCCAGACGAGGTTTAATAGAACCCCATATGAAAGATTTAATTTTGGAATCTATAAGGCGCAATGTGGATAAGGGAACATGAAGAGGAAGCATACCAAGAATATAAAGAAAGCGCGGTAACGTAACCATCTTCACCGTTTGAACTCTACCCCATAAAGACAGACCCAGCGCTTTCCATTTATCAAAATCTCGTTGCATCTGAATGATTAAAGGCCCTAAATTATCTGATACCATGGCGTCCAATCCCTTATTTACCAAGATACCTAAATATTTTAACCGAGAAGGTTGCCAATGAAATGGATATCCCTGTATCACATCCCTTGAGGTGCCATCTGAAATGGGAAGTGCTTCACTCTTATCCCAATTTATTTTATACCCAGAAAAAGAAGAAAATTCCTCTATAATTTGAAGTAACGATGGTAAAGATCTGTTTAAATCAGTAATAGTGAGCAGTATATCATCCGCATATAGATAAAGTTTAGATTCACCCACCGGTAAGGAAATACCAACCACATTGGAAGATTGCCGAATAGCGGCCGCTAAAGGTTCAATGGCTAATAAAAATAAAAGCGGGGAGAGGGGGCATCCCTGGCGGGTGCCTCGCTGTATAGTAAAAGTATCGGAAGTAAATCCTCCACAATTGACCAGTGCAGTGGGTTGTTCATATAACAATTTAATCTTTCTTATAAATTGTTCTCCCAAACCAAATTTTTCTAAGATTAGGAATAAATAATCCCACTCCACTCTATCAAATGCCTTTTCAGCGTCTAATGATAATGCCAAAGCATCATCCTGTAAAGATTTAGCAGTATGCAGAGTGTGAGCTAGGGAGCGTAAATGATTTCTGGAAGATCGACCAGGTACAAAGCCCACCTGGGTATTATGAATGAGAGAGGGAATAACTCTGCGCAGACGAGAAGCAAGAATACTAGCTAGAATTTTAATGTCACAGTTAAGAAGTGAAATGGGACGATAACTGCTACAAAGAAGTGGATCTTTTCCTGGTTTTGGTAAAACTGCTATTACTGCTTTATTAGATATATAACCTAAGGTGGAAGTACGTTCGGCTTCTTGAAATGCCGCATACAAACAGTCTATAATTTTATCTCCGGACCAGCGATAAAATTCTGCTGGAAAACCATCCTCTCCTGGTGCTTTGTGATAAGGAAGTTTAAGGATAGCGTGAGAAATCTCTTCTTTACTAATGTCTTCATCCAGTATGGATCTATCTTCATCAGAAAGAGATGGTAGTTCTAATCCATTTAAAAAAGACAACATTTTACCCTGATCTATATGGGCGTCTGGAGTGTATAAAGATTTATAGTATGTGGCAAATTCATTAGCAATATCCTGAGGACATGTTAACATGGAACCCTTAGAGGATTGTAAAGCAGGGATAGCCATAGCAACCTCTCTTTGCTTCAATTGTGCTGCTAGAAGTCTACCCGCTTTTTCACCCTGTTCATAATGTCTTCCTTTCATTTTTTGTAAGGCATATTCCGCCTTGGAGGTGAAAAGAGAATTTAATGCCATGCGTGATTGTTCCAGTAATTTTCGATTTTGTAAAGTAGGGCTTTTAGTATATAAACGTGTGAAATTGGTAATGTCTTGTTCCAATTGATTTTGTTTAGCAATATTTTGTTTGTTAAACTGGGCTGCATCTCGCATAAGTCTACCACGAATATCAGCTTTAGCGGCAGCCCATATGACCCTGTGAGAATCCACTGAATTTTGATTAAATGTGAGATAATCATGAAGATGTTCTTGCAATTGTTTTTTACCAAGGGGTGTTTTATGACGTTGGATGTTCATTCTCCAGGGTTTACGACCTGGTTTGGGTGTCCCAGTCTGTAGGCACAAGAGGACCGGAGAATGATCAGAGATGGATGCCTCCAAAATACAAGAATCTTGGATTGATTGGACCGTTCTTTGAGAAATTAAAAAGTAATCCAATCTTGATAAGGTGCCATGGGAGGGAGATGTGAATGTATATTCAACATCATTTGGGTGTGATAAGCGCCAATGATCTATAAGGCCGTTGTCTGCAATGATATCATTCATAAGGGCTCTGTCCGCTGCATTATTCTTATCAAGAGGTCCAGTTTTGTCCAAAACTGGATCTCTCACCAGGTTCCAATCGCCTCCGATGATGTATTGTGAGGCATCAATCTCCGACAGCAAACGATTCAAACGTAGAAAGAAATCTTTTTTAGCACCAGTAGGAGCATAAACTGAACCCACACATATATGAATATTACCAATGCACATTTTTGCAAAAACATATCTGCCTTGTGAGTCTTCCCATGTTTTAAGTACACGAACTGGTAATGTTTTTCTGATAAGGATTGCTACCCCACATTTTCGAGTAGGGCCTGCTTCTGAAGAAGACCCATTGCTGATACTACTGTGGATAACTTTACCCACCCAATCTCTACGAAGTTTTTCAGACTCGAGTGTATTTAGATGAGTCTCTTGAAGAAGAGCCACATCCACCTTTTTAGATTGTAAATAGGAAAGAACCTTCTTCCGTTTGATATAGTGTGTTAATCCATTGACATTCCAGGATATAGCAAATAAATCATGAGCAAGGACAATGTTAGAAATAAAAATAAATAAATAAAATAAAATTTAAAAAAAAAAAAAAAAAGAGAGAGACTTGCAAAAAGATGTGATGGAAATGGATATAGAAGAGGAAAGGAAAAAAGCCACCAATAAGAAAGATAAATAAAGATAAAGTATAGAAAGCAAATAAAGAAAGATTTATAGACTACAAAAGAATAATAGAAAGAGTATAATAGAATAACAATAGACTTTTAACCGCGGGTCTGGGCGCACTATAGCACCGCTCTGGGCCGGAACTCCATTAATAAGGAAAATCCAGGGCTAGAACATTTAAAGAGAGAAAAAAGAAGGGAAAAAAAAGCAATTTAAAGTGGCCAATAACATTGATATGAGAAGCTAGGAAAGAAAACCCTGAAAGAATAAAATAAAGTAAAAATAGAAAATATGAACAAAGCTGGTAAGGAATATAAAGGGATATAAAATCTGCCCTTTAAAGGATAGCATATTAAGAGAGCATAACATTTATATTATAACATTTTGGAAATATATTAGAAGATTTAAGTCATAGTAAACTAAATATTGATAAAGATATAGGATTTGAAATCTATAAATATCTAAGAATAGGTCAAATAGTCATCATAGAAAAAATAACTATATTGCATGTGATAGATAAATCATGCACTAATAACCTATAAAGGACATCATCAAGAAATATAATAGTAGTGAATAATCAAAATCCATAACCTAAATAATAGCCCTAATAAAAGATAAGCATGAAAAGTTAATACTGAGACATTTTGATGACTAATATATGTAAAATGCTACAGAGTTGTGACTATCTATTCATGAATACAGGAAAATAAATAGAACATTCCAAAAGGACAAGAGAATTTAACCAGTAAAACAGCACAGAGATCATCTATATCTGTCAATTAGAGAGACATAAGCAAAAGTACCTGCAACCTATGGCTTAATAAGTTATATAGGAGCCATGACATAAAAAGTATTTCTCATTAGAGGCAGACTTTAGAGGAGAACGGGACTTATCTCGACGTTGTTCCTGAGTTAAGGTGGAGACAGTGTTTAAGGCGGAAGATGTATCATCTTGACTGCGAATAGACCGTTCAAATTCTCTGCCTCTTTGACGGGATTCATGTAGATTGCGACGCATGTCATCCACAGATGTGGGAATAGCTTGAGGATTCCGAGAAGGAGCAGGGGTAGGAGCAGACTGCGTGTCCATGTCTTGAGATGTCATGTCAACCAAAAAACGTTGTAATTCATCTGGATTGTAGAAGTCTCTGGTGTCCCCATTCTTAGAGACTCGAAAGCGTGCTGGATCAAACAAACCATACTTAATGTCTAATTTCCTCAATTGAGGTCTCATGGAGAGAAACGCTTTCCTTCTTTCATTGGTGTCACGGGAAAAATCAGCTGCCAATCGTATTTCATAACCGTCATAAGAGTAGGAACCCTGAGTACGTGCTGCTATCAGTAGTTGTCGAACTTGCTCATGCCTTAGGAAACAAGCAATAAGGGGTCTTGGACGTGTGTCTTTACCGTGCCGTGGATGACCTAATCGATGTGCTCTCTGGATCTCAAGCGGTGGATCGAACTGTATGCCAACTAATTTAGGGAGTACATCACACAAAAAGGCTCTGGTATTCTGGCCTTCAATTTTTTCTGGAAATCCAAAAAAACGAATATTGTCTCTTCTGCTGCGGTCTTCTAAATCCACTAACTTACTACGCAGAAAAAGAAGTTCTTCATCTCTAGACTGCGTTGATGCGATTTTATTTTCAACAATTGTCAAACGTTGATCAAGACCCTCTGTTTTAGCATGGAATAGTGCTATGTCAGCTCGTATTGATTTAGTTTCTGAGGTAAGAGATGAAATGTTTATATCCATGTCTGTTAGCCGACAGCTGATTGTTGAAATTTCTTGGAAAAGACGATCCATGGCCGCATTGGATACCGCCAAGGAAGTATTATGTGCCTTATTAGAAGTTGATGCAGTGGAGTTTTTTCCAGACATCTTGCGTGGTTGTTTTAATACATCAGCAAATAAAAGTGAATGAGAAGGTGTGTTTCCACTCTTGTTATTAGACATTCACTTCTAACTTCAAATGTCGGGGAATATTTAAAACTGCAGACAAATAACCCTTCAAGTAGAGCGATCCAAAAAGCAAGATATAATCAAGTGCTACTGGAGTCAAAAAGCATTGAGGAAAATATCGCAGCAGTTTTATGTAGATTAGAAAAGTAAGCAACCAGTAAACCTGCAGCTGAAAAATCTCCTTATTTTAATGAAAATTATCATGAGAGAAATACTTAAGTTGTGAGGAGAAAAATAAATGAGGAGTTTGCGCTATATGAATAGCATTGATGCATATTGATGTACATGCAGACAGCATTAAACCTTTCAGGGAATGCTGGGAAAATCACTGCAACAATCATTTCCCTCACTTTCTTTCAGTAATAATCCTCATGTGAAAGGAAAAAAAAAAAACAGATTGCGCAGTTCTGCACTTTGATTATGTTAAGTCTCAAGTGGAGTTGTCATTCATCATATATAAAATATGAGACCGGGGAGATTACATTCAGACTGAGGCCTGCAACACTTGTAGCCCAATTAGCAGGTAAGCAGTGAATATAATGTGCTATCAACTCACTTCCTTTTTTAACACATGTCTGTACACTGATTACTTTTAGCCAAAAGAAAAGCTACTTTTTTTCATAAATACATTTTCCATTGTTAGTCCATTTAGCAGAGGAGTCAGCAGGAATACAAGCCACACATGCTCCAGGAAACATAAATTATTACTGGGCCCGGCAGCCATGTGTTGAAGCAATGTTTCTTATTTCACTGAAGCAGTTGAAAAAAAGCTTAACCTTAACCCAGAGAACATAAATTACTGCTGGGCCTGGCAGAAGTGTATTGAAACAATGTTTCTTGCTTGAAAAGGAACTGTGGAAAAATACTTAAAAAGGCAACTGAATTTCTTTAAATTGTTGTATTAGCAGTGAATTGTGAGTGTTTTTTTCCTCAGAATACAACACTTCAGTTATAGATGATGAATTATAAAAAGGGCCGGTTTACCTCATGAAGAAAAAAAAATTTTGACCGGGAATGTTTCGTCCAGCCGGTGTCTCTGGAGTCACAGCCCAATTAGCAGTGAGGTCATCGGGAGTTCAGGTTACGCAAGCACGGGGATCCTAGGATTCTGCAAGGCCCGGCAAGCCACAATGTATCCACACTTCAGAAAAGCCAGTTAGAGATGGTCTAGCAGGACAGAATTTTCACAGCTGACAGCTTCAATGTTCCGATTGCTCAGAAATGCCAAAAGAACATCCTTAGACACCTGCAAATAGATGTTCAGTCCATTTGAGTGCCGGCCCAGAGCAGAGCCTCACAGTTAGGCGGCCATCTTCCTACGTGGCCAGACCACGCCCCCGTAAGCTTGATTGTTGAATCTTTAGAGATGATCCAGTGCAGAGTGGCCCCTTCCGAGTGAGTTGGGAGAGAGCAGGCTTGGGTCAGTGCTTGATCAGCCAGGTGGTCTTTGAGGGCGTTGACATGAGGATCCTTGGGTTCGTTCCAGTGTAGGTTGAAATCCCCAAGGAAAATCTCTTTAGCGTTGGAGGAGATTTTAGTTGTGATGATTTCCAAGAGGTGATCAGTAAAGGAGTCATTCAGGCCTGGAGGCTGGTGAAAGATGTGAAGGTTGCACAGTTGGATTGAGTTGCTGCAAATGGAGAGGGCGAGGTATTCGCAGGAGTCAGTGGTATCGGCCATAAGTTCTGTGACAAGGAGGTTTGAGAGATAGATGCAGGCAATGCCTCCGCCTTTCCTGCTGGATTGCCTGTCCAGTCTTACAATGTTATAGTTGGGAGGGACTAAGAGGTCCAGGCATGTAGATGAGTGTTCATTGAGCCATGATTCTGTTAGAATTGTTGGGTCAAAATTTTTGTTCAGTATGAGATTGGCAATATCGTCGACGTGCTTATCTGCCGATCAGCATTTGATTAAGAGACCAGACAGGGAGGGGTCGGGAGAGTGTCAGGAATCAGGGCAAACAGGTGTACAGGTGCTACGTTGCTTTTAACTACACTTCAGTTACGGATGGTAGCTGACCTGTTGGAGTTGATGGTGACCGTGCCGATGGCATGTTCGGAACTCACATCTAATAGACAAGGGGTGAACTGGGGCAGAGTTGTAGTCTTGGAGGATGGCGAGGATTTCATTTTCAGTGAGGTCTAGTGGACTTGGGGCCTTATGTAGGTGGGCTTGCATTTACCACTTCATAAATACCGAATCATATCGATTCGGTATTTATGAAGTGGTAAACGCAATGTAGGTAATGAGTCGGTAAATATTACCGAATCGGAAAAATTCGGTAAGTACCGAATCGGTATTTACCGATTCGGTAATGAGGCATACCTTCCCATTGATGGGAAGGTATGCCTCATTACCGAATCGGTAAATACCGATTCGGTAATGGGGGAGCACATGCAAGGGTGGCAGGGTGTCACATTGACACCCTGTTGCACCCCTGATTCGGCCATGTGTGCACATGTGGCGCACATACATGCCCTAAGGGCATGTATGTCTGCCACATTGCACACTTAAACGTGCACAAAAATGCTTTTTGTCACCTATTCGTCATTTACCACCAACCTTTAGTTGATGGTAAATAACGAATCCCCACACCCACCACACACTCCCCCTACATCTCTTTTCATGATTCGGTATTTACCGAATCGGTAATATTACCGATTCGGTAATTTTACCGATTCGGTAAATACCGAATCATGAAATTCTCCCCCTACATCTCAAAAGCCGAAATACCGGTCGGTAACGGTATAATTACCGAAAATCGGCCGTTACCGACCGGTATTTGGCTTCCTACATGAGGCCCTTGGTGTGGCAGAGGTAGAGTTGTAGGAGAGGGAGAGAGCTAGGGTTTCCTCCTCTGAAAGGTGGCATGGTTGTTTGCGTGGGCGAAGGTGTCTCAGGGATAGCGGTAGACGGTGCTTTGGGAGCTCTGTGACATGAGAAGGGGTGGAAAAAAGAGGTAGGTGCTAGAGGACAGGGGAGCAGCAGTTAAGGAGCAGTATGAATGACATGCATAGGTGGTGGAGTAGAAGGGTTGGCTCGAACTGTATCGTAGACCTTTGGAGGCGTACCAATCTTGCAGTCAGAGTGGAGAGCTAGCGAGGAGCAGGCTAAAGTTCTAGGGATGATTATATTGGAAATGCCGGTAAACGTGTTATAGAGGTTAGGGTGATCAGGGTTGGAGACCCTTAGAGGGGTGTTTAGTGGGCTAGAAGGGCTAGCATGAGGGGAAAGGAGACCAAAGATGTAGGGGCGATTCTGTAGGCAAGGCCGGGAGGTGTGCTGGGGAGGTTAGGATGATCTGAGTTGGAAACCCTTGAAGGGGTGATTTTTTGGTGGCTAGGCACGGTAGGCTGGCTAGTCGTCGGCTCGTCTGTGCGGGTGTTAGTGACCCTGTCAGCTTCGTGCACATGGTTCTGAGGAGGGTGAAAAGGTCTGTGAATTTTTTAAGGTTTTTGGTTGAGGCTTGGATCAGTACGATGCCGTTTTTGTAGAGGGTGATGGAGAGGTCAGCTCGCAGGGTTGAGGAGGGCGCTATTGTAAGGTTGGTGCCGTATGGAATGTTCCTGATTGAGCGAACAGTAAGAAGGTGCGCAAAGGTTTTGTGCCAGGAGGCGGTTCTTCTGGAGTAGAAAATGAGGTCATTAATGACTATGCCGATGTCCGTGCTGTAACGCAGTTCAGATATCAAAGTCTCAGGGTGACTTTTTTTAGGGGAGTGCTTGAATGATTTAGCAGCGGTTTTGGAGTGGTTGGGGGTAGACCAGAGTATATGAGTTTTCCCCAGTTGCGGTCAGGCCAGGACCTGACATGTTGGCTAGGATTGGGCACCATATGACCAACAAGGTGTCAGATGGCAGCAGAGGGGATCGGTCTCCAGGTATCAAGGTGTGAGGGAACTATAGTGACTGAAATCTGGTCTCTCCTGAGTGTTACTCATCAATCACCCAGCAGAGCGGCGTCTCGGGCACATATCCACATTTTCATTACACAAGTGGTAAAGGTGTCTTCAATGAACCTCGTGAGCAATGATAAGTCTGGAATGCCACTACATATCAGGATAGGATAATCAAGATGTAATCCATGGGATTTTATAACACCGCCTATTTGAAGTCAGGCAAGTCTTCAATGAGGCTAGTGTAAATGACCAGGTCTTTAAGTGAGCAACAATAAGTCTGGAATGCCACTCTCAACAATAAGTCTAGAGTGCCACTCTCAACATATCAGGAGAGGACAATCAAGTTGTAGTCAATAGGATTTTGTAGCACCGCCATTTTAAAGTCAGGCACTGTAGGGCGACCGAAAATGTCTTCAACCGTCGCCATTTTGGAGTCAGGCATTGCTCAGCAAGAGATTCATAAGAGAGCTGTGAGCAGACCCAGATGAACAACACACTCTCCAGGGCTGCAATGCATTTCAAACAAAAGTGCTTGAAAAATGACTCATTTTATAGTACGAGGGACGGTGAGAAGTGCCCCGCATTGTTAAAGGAGCTGCCATTTTGAGAGCTGGAGACTTCAGCCCAAGATCCTCTAAATAGTTAAAATTGTACAGAAACAATTTAAATACCAGGCGCGCCTTGATTGAGCGTGGGCGGAGGGGAAGGACACCACATTCAGCATACTATCTGCCAGGCCATGTGACAGAAGAAGTTGGGCCACCAGGTGGGGATCGCTGCCGAAGGCAATGTTTGCAGGGAAGACATAATGTGGGGTCCTGGTGTCAGGGGTCACCCACTGGCAACCAGAGATATCAATCATCAATGAAAAGCGAAAAATGGGTCATAATGCGTCAGTCCTTATCAGACATCCAAATACCGGGCAGGCTTCTGGCGAGACAGTGGTAGTGGCATCAGAGGATTGGTGTCGGGGGTTGCAAAGCGCAGAAAACCTGGGCCCTAGGCGGGACTGAATAGTCAGCAAGGAGTGTTTAGCGCCGGTGGTCAGAAAAAATTGGTGCCCACTGTCAGGCAACAGGGCTCCGAGCAGGTCCGAGGGGTGGCAGCATTTGTGGCTTCAGCATGGGTCCGAAACATATGGGCCCGGTCACCACAGCCCCCCTAATAGTCATTAGGGGAGAAGTCGTACATGAGAGGGTGGAGGAGAAGGATTCGATTTCCAGGTGCAGTTGTCGGGCTTTGGCCAGGACTACATGGATGGAGTTCGACGGCTGCAGGCAGGAGCTTGACTCTGACTCACTTTGGCATTGGAAGAACCCTTGCTAGATGGCACCTGACTAGAGGGTCATCTCCTGGCATCAGGAGAACTCATGCCACTGAGGCAGGGTACACGGTGTTGGGGAGCCAGCAGCGCCAGAAACCGAGGGCTCGGTCCAGAGTAGCTCTGTCCTGTAGCGGCAGCCTGAGCTGGTAGCAGGAGATGCGATGAGCAGTGTTGGGGTCCAGGCAGTGTCGGAGACGTACCTGGGTAACTGCATTGAGCAGGTAAAATTAAAGTCCAATTCTGCTTCCAGAGTCAGATTCGGTAGATAAGCGCATTCCGGTCCAGAAGGCAGGTGGGGTGAGGGACGGTGAGCGGGTTTAAACTGGGATAACAACCAACTTAGTAATCCCCAAACCAGGAACTCCTCTGGGAGGCTCCTACTCAGCAGCCATCTTGAAGGCCCCCCTAATAGTCATCAGGGGAGAAGTTGTATATGAGAGGGCGGAGGAGAAGGATTCGATGTCCAGGTGCAGTTGCCGGGCTTTGACCATCAGCTCCCCTGCTCTCCAGATATGTGAACACAAGTACGACTTTTCTCACCTCCCCCGCATGCAGATGCCCAATCCCTTACTGCTTTCCCATTTACCTGCCATCCCCTCTAGCCTCACTCCCCCCTGGCACCACAGCAACACAGATGCACTACACCCAAGCTCCATACAGGCACCGAGGAAAGAACCCTCAAATGTGACGTACAGTAACCCAGTGTCCTAGCCCCACACTCCCCCAGATAGAGTAGCACCACACAAGAGCAGGGCGAGTCCGCTCCAGTGATATAAGCCGACATGGGTCGGGGGATCACCCCCCCACCAGCTGTCTCACCCCCGATTCATAGCCAGATACATGCACACGCTTGGGCCCCAACCAGATGAAAGAAACTGCTGCCCCTAGGGCTTCAGGCACCTGGCCACTACCCGGCCCGCTACTGCCGGCACACCTCTCAGGTCACAGGATCATCTCTCTTCCCCTCTTTCCCCTGACTCACACCAATGGACACTTCTCTCAGCCCCTAAGAGGCACACGTCACACAAGTTCTTCATTAAATTGTGTCCTCGGCCATTGTATTTGTGTGCCCAATGCAATTGCTTTCAAGATGTCATTTCTTGCAAAATTTTAATAAAGAATTACAACTCAAAAAAAGAGACATCCCAGGGGCTTATGTTTTCAAGGTGCCATGTAATCTAGAGAAGGCGGGGCTCACGTTCAAGAAGGAGAAATGTTGCACATGGGTGGGATCCGTAGAGTACCTTGTACACACCATTTCACAGGACGGCATAAAACCCAAGTTAAATTTGGTGGAAGCTACCCAAAATACGGCAGACCCAACCAGTTTTGAAGACCTCAAATCCTTTTTGGGTCTATCAGAATATTACTCTAAATTCATTCGGAATTACGCCAGCATTGTGGAACCGTTGCTGATTTTACTTAAACCCAAGGCCCCTTATGTGAGGAGTAAAGTGTTTCATGATGCCTTTATGTCTGTGAAGGATGGTATCGTAGCAGCCCCTTCCCTGGGTAGATTTGACCTCACGAAAACCACAGTATTGAGCAGTGATGCTTGCAACAAGGATTTGGGGGCTAGTCTAACACAGTATGTGGATGGTAAGGAGCAAATTGTTGCATTTGCCTCTCAGGCATTGAAAGGGGCTGAATAAAACTATTTGTTTTTGGAGAAAGAGGCGCATGCTTGCTTTTGGGCGGTAAAGCATTTTCGACTTTTCTTGTGGGGCATACCATTCACTGTAAAAACTGATCATAAGCCCTTGATGTATGCTTTCCCCACGGATGGGTCAGCCAGGACCACTTCCAGGATGGCAAGATGGATTTTGGGACAAGAAGGGTACAATTTTAAGCTCAAATACTTACCTGGAGCACAAAATGTGGTTGCCGACTTTTTGTCCCGTTCTTCTACAAAAGTTGATGAAGATGACATTGTGGAAAATAAAGGTGTCATACTTAAATTAACCAGCTTGAATAAGGAAGAGTGGGATGATTGTGTAAAAACTAATATGGAAATTATTTATCTGAATGAGGTCATAATGAATGGTTGGCCTTCTACTAAAAGTGATATTCCAGCATTGACTTCTAAGTACCAGGATGTGAGGTTGGAGTTAAACATACAAGAGGGTACAGTGTGCAGGGATAAAAATTGTTCCCCCTGAGACGCTAAGGGAGAAAATTGTGAGGTTTGTTCATCTAGCTTATTTAGGGCATAGTCTCACCAAGAACAAAATATGCCTAGTTTATTGGTGGTCAGGCATGGATGCCATGGTTGAGATCTAGGTGAGAGATTGCATGGAGTACAGAATAAGTGACAAAACCCACAAAGCCAGAAAGCCTCTGCTGTCTCCTGCGGAGGTCCCGGATAGCCCTTAGTCCAAATTAGCTCTCAACATAATTGGCCCTCTTAATCTCAAGGTGCTGCAGAAGCATTTTATTCTGGTGTTGGTGGATTATCCCACTCGGGTGATTTCTAAGTGTGTATACCAAATCAATACAGATGCCCTCATCCAGTTTTTGAAAGGGGAATTCTTTGAAGAAGGCATTCCTGACATCTTAGTTTCTACCAATGGGGTACAATTCACATCAGAATGTATGAAAGAGTTTTTATCTGATCTAAATATTACTCACCAAAAGACTGCCTTGCTTTGGCCTCGTGCAAATGGTTTGGTGGAACGCATGAACCGCATGTTCAAAGAATGTCTACAAAGAGTGGAATCACTAGCTACCCCTGCTGTTTCTGCCTTGCAGGACACTGTATAGGCAAATCGCTCCACCCCCAATTGTGTCACAAGGGTTTGTCCATTCATGTAAATGAAGGGCAGGACTAATAAGACCAAGCTGTCTGCTTCAAGGTTGATGAAAAAGGGAGTGTGTGTGGTGGACCAGAGAGAAATAGCTAGGAGAGTTTCTGAACACCAGGACAAATACAGAAGCAGGTATGATCGGAACAAGCATGTGAAACCCAGGGTGTTTCAAGAAGGAGAAGGGGTCTAAGTTGATCTTTCCAAACCACGTAGGAGGAATGCCTCCAGATTTTGTTAACCCATCAGGATAGCCAGGGTAGGCAGAAATATTGTCTATCTTGAAAACGGTCAAACCTGAGGTATGAACAAAATAATTTCACACCGGCCTGCGGACATTCCTAGGGTGCATCCCATTCTGGAAAGAGTGGGGGGTTGCTATGCCTTATGGCCCAAGGAGATCTCAGAGAATCAAATCATCTCCTGTGTGGTATAAGGATTACAGTGTAAAGTGAGTTTATCTTTAATGTAACCTATTTCTCTTGCCTTATGTTTACTTAGCTTGTTGTTTCTCCTCCACTCCTCCTCCCCTTCCCTTCCATGACACTTTGCCTTTCCTCACCTCTTATTGGTCACCCTATGTAAAGGAGGTGTGTTATAATTAACTATTTGGTACATTCCGTTTTCCCTCCCGTCCTATCCCATTTGATATGTGCCATGCCTTTGTGGTGTGAACATTCCGCAGCTGACTCCAGCTGACTGGACTCTGTGGTGGTGAAGAGATTAAATAAAGACTCCTCTTGTACTTACCAGTGTCATCTCAATTTGTAACAATTTTTTTATTTAATTTCCAAACTTCTTCATGCGTCCTGAAATGCATCAAGATATATTGATGTGAGTACAATAGTTACTCAATGATTCCTAATGCATTTTGGATGATATGTTCTTAATCAATGGAATATTCATGTAGTATCCAAAAGGTGAAATTAAAAATGTCACCTTTGAGGAAACAACTCCAAATGTGGAGAAAACAGAGCCTGCCACATGCACGCATTAGACAAGAAATAACAACTCATGAGATTTGACCAAAAAATGATAAAAAGATATTCCTTGGTGCTAATTAGTTAAAAAAAACACGTGATAAACCATGTACCTTGATCAGAGTATATCTTATATGGAACGCCAACTCGGAACATACAAACTATAAGTATCCAAACATGATTCAGTTGTGTGTTTACTTATAGCTTTAACACACTTGGAAACTTAGAGTTTCTTTGCTTCTTCCCCTTGGATGTTTTTATGGCATAAGCCTCTTTCCTCTATTTTTGTGACCATTTCCTGTAGTCACTCACTCTTCAGATATTGTTTCCTATTGTATGAGGGTAATCTGGCTACTGGAAGAAGTGACCCTTAATTCGAGCAAGCTAGGGACATGCCCCCAAAAACATTTCTACAACTAGCCCTTGATATAATCTAAGATTACATCAGGGCATCTACCTAAATGCATTGTCAACTTTAAACTTTTCTACAGCAATAAACTATCGCAATGAACCATAACGTGCCACACATGCATCTGAGCTCATCAAATGAAAAACCCTGCCATGTTTATTTAACACATAGTGTTGACTGTCAGGAGATTGAACCCCTATTCTGCATGCCCCTGCTCATTATGATTACATTAAATGCAAGCAATAAACATGGTGATGACGTAGCAATGGTATATAGGCACTATGTGAGAGTGACTGTCAGCCCCATTTTCTATTCCATAACAAGAGTAAAATTCTCCTGATTTCAATGCAATGATCAAGGGCTTTCACTGCCACTATCACCCTGGACTTGCATTGCATAAAGGGCACATTGCTCCATTCTGCAGTACCTGGGTGCACCAGTCACAGACCGGATCAGTGAACTGTATTACTTCGAATGCTCTCTTTAGAGGGAGGACACAAGCTCACATCTGCACTATGAACAGCAGATTAGTTTAAGGCAGACTGACGCTTTGAAGCTGTCAGTTGGCCTTTGACCACAGGTGGAGAACCAGCCACAGTTTCAAAGGGGATGCAGAAATCCCACTGCAGACAGGTGCAGTAAGTGACTGCACTCACCTGTAGGAAAAAGTCTTTGTGTCCCTGAGACCCCATTGCCCCCTTACAAGCGGTAGTCTCCGACAACCTTGTTGGCTCTTTCCCTCTGCTCCTGTGTTAATATACAGCATTGGCACAAAGATACAACATTCCATCATTTGCATGTGAACATGCCCATACATGATGAATGATGGATCACACCCTTGAGATTGCTCTGCCACACAGCCACACATTTAGCGTTAGCCAAATATATGATATTGAAGAGGCCACACAAGCTTCTGATGAACCCTCTATATTGCCAAAATGTTGCTGAGAAAAACCAGACACAAGTGCCTTTTCTGCCCATCCGAGCAGTGCGTGTAACACAGCCCCTGGACTTTGCTCACATTTTCGGTACTCAACATCATAGTTGGTGTGTCTTATACGTGCTACAAATCTTTGTACTGTATTGCTGGCCAACCTGGAAATTAAACATTGTAGCTCTGATTTAGAGTTTAGTGGACAGGTTACTCCATCACAAACATGATGGCTACCCAGTCACCCTTATTACAGGTTCATTATAGCCTAATGTAGTTGTAATATGGCAGACAGCATTCTCTTGACTTTTGTGATGGAATACCCATCTACCAAACTCTAATCCAGGCTAATGTCTTCATTCCAATGAAAGGTTTGTCTCTCCAGGTTTCTGCTGGCTGGCAGATCAATATGCCACATTTCCCAGTCTAGATATAGATGCTAAGTGCTTATAAAAGTGCAGACGCCTGGAAAAGAACTGGAGAAATGCCAAGTCACCCAAAAACCACACCACCTACAAGGATGCCATGACAAACTACCATAACCAAATCAGAACTACCAAAAGTACTTTCATCCACAACAAAATCCTCCAACTCCAAGGAACTCTTCACCGTCATGCGGGAACTCACCGACCCCCCCCTAGTGAGCCACAGACATCACTCCATCCCAAGACCTCTGCAACAAGCTTGGAACCTTCTTTCACTTCAAGATCAAAAACATCTACAACGACTTTGCCAACCACCCATCAGACGACACAGCCGGCCTGCCCCCCCATACACACCAGCCAGCCCACCATCACCACCTGGACTGCAATCACAGCCGAAGACACCACCTCGACCATGAAAGGCATTCACTCAGGAGCCCCCTGGACCCCTGCCCCCCCACATCTACCACAGAGCCACCACCACCATCGCACCCAAACTGCAACACATCATCAACACCTCCTTCAAAACAGGCACCTTCCCAGATGACTAAAAATGTGCAGAAGTCAGGCCCCTGCTCAAGGAGCCCACAGCCAACCCCACTGACCTCAAGAACTACAGTCTCATCTAGCTCCTCTCCTTTGCAGCCAAAGTTGCAGAAAAAACAGTCAACAAGGAACTAACACGATTCATCAAAGAGAACGCCGTCCTAGACCCATCCCAATCCGGATTCCGGAGCAACCACAGCACCGGGACAGCCCTACTCAAACCACAGATGAAATCCGCACCCTCCTGGATCAAGGACACTCCACTGCCCTCATCCTACTCGACCTATCAGCAGCCTTCGACACCATATCCCATCGTACACTCATCAGCGGTCTACATGATGCTGGCTTACAAGGAACAGCCCTAGACTGGATCTGATCATTCCTCACTGGAAGAAGCCAAAGAATCAAACTGCCACCCTTCCTCTCTGACCCAACGATCATCACATGCAGACTCCCTCAGGGGTCGTCACTGAGCCCAACCTTCTTCAATGTCTACATGGCCCCTCTCGCAGCCATCGTGTGACAACATGGCCTCAACATCGTATCCTATACCGACAACACCCAGCTCATCGTCTCCCTCACCAAAGACTCCGCCATCGCCAGACTCAACTTCCAGAATCGGATGCAGAATGTAGTGATCTGGATGACCAACAGCTGCCTTAAGCTCAGCGCCGAGAAGACTGAAGTCCTCATCCTTGGAACCACCCCCTCAGCATGGGACAACACCTGGTGGCAGTCTGCCCTCTGAAGCCCACCAACCCCCTCAGACCACACCAAAATCCTCAGCATTGTACTCAACTCATCCCTTACCATGAACCGACAGGTCAACACCGTCACCTCCAGCTGCTTCAACACCCCCCGAATCCTCTGCAAGACTTTCAAGTGGATCCCCCGTGAGTCAAGAAAGACAATCACTCACACAATCATCACCAACAGAATGGACTATGGAAACGCAATCTATGCCGGCATCCATAAGGTGCTACTCCACAAACTCTAGATGATACAGAAAACCGATGCCAGACTCACCTTCGACATCCCCTGGCACAAACACATCAGCCCACACCTATGTAGGGCCCACAGGCTTCTCCCGGAGAAAAGAGTCACTTTCAAAATCCTTCCCACTCCTACAAATGCCTGCTCAACACCAGACCCGAATACCTCAATGACAGCATCAACATCCATGTACCCAAAACGAACCTCTGATCTTCCAACCTCGCACTGGCCAAAACCCCACGCATCCACAGAGCAAGAGCAGGCAGAAGATCTTTCTTCCACATCACGGCCAAAACATGGAATGAACTCCCGGCAGACATCAGTCACACCCCCTCCCTGAATACCTTCAGCAAGACTCAAGACCTGACTCTTCAGCTGAACGGATCTGCTGCCCCCCCTCAGCACCTTGAGACCTTCACGGGTGAGTAGTGCGCTCCACAATTCCTGATTGATTGATTGATTGGTTGGATTGATTGGCTTTGTCAATGCTTTTCCCTGAGTCACTGAGTACCACTGGAGCTCAGAGAGCATCCACTTGACCAATAAGCATAGGGTATCTGATGTCTACAAGATGGTTGGTACCGAATGAGCCCCGTGCCTGATGTGCTTGTTTGACTCACATGAAAGAGAGTCCTATAGCTTTATTGGAAAGATTTCCTTTCATATTGGAAGCAAAACAGGCATATAAATGAATGCTTCTGAAGAAAAATGTGATTATCAGGGGATATACCAATTGTAGTCAATTTTTGACATGGTCATCCCCACTTTTTGCCCGGTATTTGATGCAATGTTGACAGAAGTGCTTGGTTTCATGCTACCCAGAGCCCCAGTGCCGGATCGCTTTCCATAAAACTGCACAATTGTTCCAGCAATTGGCAATACCATTGGCAACATCTGTAAGTCCCTAGTAAATGATACCTTGGGCAGGGAAGTTAAGGTTTCTAAGGGGGCAGCATTTATTGTGCCATTCTAAGAGACACCATAGCACCAGTGCGGCCGCTGCAGATTAGAGCGGTGGGGCAGTGGGGCCAGGTGAGGGAGTATTTCGAGAGACGACCACGAAGGAAAAGTAAATAACTAATTCATTTTCCTTTCGTGGTCATCTCTCGAAATCCCCCTCACCTGGCCCCACTGCTCCTCCTCTCTTACCTGCAGTGGCTGCGGCCACTCAGCACACTCATGCAAACTGCCAATGCATGCTGTGTGACATAGTGAAAAAAAAGTGAAGAGAAAACAAGCTCCTGTGTGCCATGCCTGCAGAAACTGTATGCATTATAAGTAAGTCAGCCTCATGCAAGCCTTACAACGCTAAGGCAGGATTCATTATATTACACGTGAGTACACTGTAATGTCCATGTCGATTTATGGGCTTTGCAAACACAAGGAGAAGATGGATGGAGCATTGAAACTTTTCAGGCTCTCACCCCAGTCACAGATCTGGGTTGAATCCATCATCGTTCTTTAGCTCACTTCACCACCCCAGTGCAGACCCTGCCATATGCAAATCAGTCTTGACCCTGTTCCTCATGGGAAGAGTCTAGCCTGAACTGCAGAGCCAGGTCTTCCCTGGAGCACAAACAAGCACCCTGGGACCGGTTTAGGGGCAAAATCCCCCATAAGCCAGGCTAGCTTGAATCCAGTTGTAAAGTGAGCAAGGGACCCTGGGCATACCATGCCAACTAAGGGTGATCAAAGCAAACACAAGGAGCTGATGGACGGAGCACTGAAACTTTTCAGACACTCACCGATCTGGGCTGAATCCATCATTGTTCTTTAAGTCAATTCGCCACCCCATTTCAGATGCAGCCATATGCAAATCAGTCTTGACCCTAGTCCAGTCCAAACTGACAAGACAGGTCTTCCTGCATCCTGGGAACGATTTCGGGGTAACACCCCTCATCAGCCCAGCTAGCTTGAATCCAGTGGCAAAGTGAGGAAGGGACCCACGTCTGGGCATACCATTCACACTTAGGGCAAACAAGTCAAACACAAGGAGATGATGAACGGAGTGCCGAAAAATTTCAGACATTCACCCCCAGTCACAGATCTGGGTGAATCCATCATCATCATTCTTTACCTCACTTCACCACTCCACTTCAGACTCAGCCATATGCAAATCAGTTTTGACCCTGTTCCTCATGGGAACAGTCCAGCCCGAACCAGGTCTTCCCAGGACTGGAAACATGCATGCTGTCTTTGATTGGATGGAGAGCAGCCAGCTCAAACGCAACACAAATAAGACAGAGATGATCTCTTAGGGTCACATGAGTCCAACTGGTGGGAAGATGTTTGGACCCATGCATTGCCAGCCCCTCTGCCCCCAACCCTAGTGATTAAAAACGTAATACCCTCTCTATGAGGGCTCAGTTCACTGCGGTGGTAGGCCAAGGCTTTGCGCTGCTCCAGACTATTATGAAAAGTCTCCACCTCCATCCTTTGGAGGCAAGAAGAGTAGTGATTTATGCCTTGATTAATTCGCATCTGGATGTCAATTTATTGTATTAGGAGCTGGGAAGCTCAGGTGAAACGCCTGCAGGTGGTCTAAAATGCGGCAGCCAGGATACTTTTTTGTCTGCCTAGGCGCTCTTTGATGGCGGCTGCACTCACGGCCCTCCATTGGATGCCAATTAAGAAATGGATTGCATATAAAGCACAATCACTATCACCAGGGCAGAGTTTCTTTCCAGCCTTGGTTATCTGGTGGAGAAATACACTCAGTATATTCCCTCCGTAGAGCTGCGTTGTGCTCTACTTCTGCTTCACTTTTGGTTATCTCACACTTTAAACATGTCTGAAGGGGTGGCAAAGTCTTCTCTTTTCTGGCTGCTAAGGCTTGGAATGAGCTCCCCCGAGAACTGGGCTTTACTGTATCTGAGATTATTTTCTGGTGGCCAGTAAACCTTCTACTGTTGGGTTGTGTATCAGGGCTTTGCCTTCTACTGCAGGGACACTCCTTGGCATAGCAGCACAATTTATAAGCCCTCACTCATTCTTTCATTCCTTTACTGGCTGGCTGATCCTGACCAGCCTACCACCACAGATGAGCCTCTGAAGCCCTAGAGGTTTCTGCCCGTGCTCTCTGAGGTCAGAAACAATACCTGCTCTGGGATGAGGTGTTTCACCTCCTCCAGAACAGGATGGCTAAGTTATTAGCATATTAAGGCAAGAGGCTTCAAAAGCCTCTGCCACCTTTGATATGTGACCCTGGCTTCCCCAGATAGGAAAAATGCCAACCTCCTGCCCTGGGCCAATTTGGCTCCAGGACAGGCAGGAAAAGTAGTTTGTCAGGAGGCAAGTTCACTATCAGGCCAGTTCCAATTCTGAGGAGGGATACTTGTAGTGAACACAAAAACTATATTGTTCTTGTTTCCTGGTGGAATCTGCTCGCTGAGTCAGGGTTATGCCCACTTCCCACATGAAGTGTCATATAAAGGGAGTAGTCACACTTAAGGTAAGTAGCTCACTGGCTATTACCTGTCACTCCCCTTAAATCCCTAAATTGAGTAATTAGGGGCACCCCTGATGCAGGTAATTTAGATTGTGATGGATCCAGTAGAAGAGGACAAAGAAGAACAGTGAGAGACCAAGAACTGAAGCCTGCTGTGGACTTTTGGTGCCAAATCCTGCACCAGTCTCAAAAATCGTGACTGAGTGGCCCATCCTGCAGCTGATAAACTACCAAGAATCACGGTAGACCGTCAACCCTTTGCAAATTGCCAGCAATCTCCATTGGAGTAGAGGAGCTACTCCCCTGCAGTCCATAAGCACCAAAGTTGGGTTCACTGTGCTGGCACTCCCTAACAAGCCTGACACAGCAGCCACCCAGGAAGAGGTACTTGTGCTCCTGGATATCAGATCTGTCCACTGACTGAGTGAGAGGACACCAGGACTGACCAGAGTTGCACAGCACCAATACCTGGGGTACCGGACTCCTTGAAGCAAATGCATTAGATGTGAGTTCAATCCGAACTCCCACCGTTAGGAACATCAGCACTGCAGAGACACACTTCCAGAGTAACCCAGCTGGCCTAATTTTTAAAGCCTCAACTGGCAAACCCGACAACCGTGAAGATCTTTGATGTACATAGCCCAGCCAATCTATCTACTCTGCATCCGAGCACCCCAGCTAGGGTACCGATGAACCAGCTCTGCCCCCTTTCCCACAGGACCCTTGTGATCTTAGACTCCCGTTTGGAGCTCCCGGACTTGTCTCCCTCTGCAGCCTGTTTTTAGGTGCTCCTTTTTTTTGCCTGGAGTAGCGTGCAAAGCTACCAACCCAACCAGCATATCTGCACCTGGATGCCACAGGACAGGTAATGAGTAACTTATGGTGGTACTTTGGACCTTGACCAACAACAGCCCTAAATCCGAAAGGAGAACCCAGAAACTGACCATAAATTACTGTATGAAACATGTGCCTTTTTCACCCATAGGAAAGCACTGATTTGTAAAGCTACATTTAAGTGAACTTTTTACTTACTTGTGAAATTCAATATTTAGAAAAGTACTTACTTGATAATAAAGTGATTCATATCCAAATATTTATAACAATATGACTTATTTTTCTAAATTAGTCTTGGACTTATTTTTGAATGTTCGTCTCATTAATTGCCTCTGTGAGGATAACAAATGCTTAGCACTACCCTCTGCTAAGCCTAAACAGCTCACAAAACTACCGCAAAGTAGAACATTTAGTGCTATCCTATTTGCCTCTGTAAACCAATAAGGGTTGCCTACACATTACACAGTATACCTCATTTTGGTCCACTAATAAACAGTCAGCTTGCTACATGAATTAGCACAATAAAGTCCCCCAGACATTGAAAGGTAGCCCTATGTGAGCCCATCAAACTGATGGTGCATGCACTGGGATATATAAACTTGTGGGGGCTCTCACAAAACGAGGAGGGTTCATCAAGAGCCCAAATGGTAAGAGCATTAAGCCTGGGTGGTAAACCCTGGTCCGCTCACTGAGTTTGCGGAATTCTGGCAATCCCCGCTCCACCAAGGAATGCGGAATTTCTGAATTCTGCCATTCAGGTGCGAGGCGGAGTTTTTTTCCATATGCACGCTTGAGTTTCCTTTTGTCTCTCAACTGTGAGCACCAAGACTCTTGGCTGCTTGCGAGTGCGCGCAAGTCTTCTTGCACCGCTAGTGAACCCCTGTGAGACTCCGCGCTCCCTCACCCGGCTTCTGGCCTCAATTGCACCAATCTAGCATCCTTAGTGTCGAGCAGCTTTTCTGCTTGAGAATGCAGCTGAGAGACATTTGGAGAAGATTTTTTTTCTCAAACTGGCCGTTGGTGTAGTCTTTTTTGTACAAGAAGCTATTTTTTAAAATTGTTCAAACGAGAAGGAAGTGCCTCAGAGACTCCAACTTCCTGTTCCTCTCCAACAGGCTTGTCCCAGTGCTTTTCCCCTCTCCTGGTCACTTTCCATTTGGATTTAGAGCTGGAAGGATCACTCTCCTTGTCTGCTTCATATATACGATTGGTTCTAAGGACTTTGTTTTTGAGATATCACAAGTAAGTTGAAAAACTGATGTATAAGGGTGTTGTTTGTTTGATTGGGGGCATGCACCTTGATTTATTTATACTTTTATTCAATTTTTTAAATGTATTGTGCTGGATAGCCTGCAGTTTTAGTAGAGGTCTAGTTATTTATTCACATTTAATTGTTCTTCCTTTGTGAAGAAAAACTTTTGCACCGTTTACTACATTTCCTCCCTGTTTTTTATTAAATTTGCAATATTGATTTTATTCACTTTGTGTCCTAGCCTGCCAATGGGCCTTCCAGCCAGTAGACCCTGCCCTATTCATGGGTTCATGAAACAACAATTTCTGAGGTGTCTGTTGAACTGAAACATCATTTAGGCCATGGATGGCATTGGATTAAAATGCTAAATGTGTTTATTTAGTGGTATTTCAATTTTTTCGCCTGAAAACAATGTATAGGTGAGATGATGTCTTTGGAGGATGTGTGTTATTGTAAGCATTTTTATCCTTGTTAATCCTGGATATCCTGGATTAATGCTGTGTTCTCTGTGTTACCATGCCTCTTTTGACTGCCCAGTGTGTGTCTATGTGTGCTTAGACGATCATTTGCCATTGTTGTTCATTCATTATGTCCACCCTAGGCCTGCTTGTGTTCTTTGTTTTCCAGGCCTCCTGCTTCTTGTTGTGAGCATGTGGCTGGCGGCCATTTTACTTTGCCAGCCAGTGGGCTTTCCGCATAGGCCTGCATGTCTTCTGTATTTGTGGCCATGCTTTCTTGCTGGTTGTTGTTCTGACCATGTGGCTGGTGGCCATTTTGTGTAGCCAGACAGTGTGCTTTCCACAGAGGCCTGCATGTCTTCTTTGTTTTTGGCCATGCCTTCTTGCTAATTGTTATTGTTGTTACCATGTGGCTGGTGGCCATTTTGTGTAACTAGCCACTTTGCTTTTGCCATAGACCTGCGTGTCTTCCAAGAAATTGTGACCATGCCCCTGTGCTTAGTGTTAGTTGTGGCTGATAACCATGTTACACTGGCTGGCAGCCACTTTGTGCGTTAAGCCAGTGTGGCCCTTTGCCTTAGCTTTGCATGGATGGTTGACAATAATTGCAGTTTAATAAATTAATATGCTTGTGGATATTTTCACTTCTCTTTAATTTTTGTGGTTCGGTTTTTTGAATTTCATTGTTTTAATTATACATTATGCTAGTTTTTTTATTTTTATATTTTTTATTATGTATATATATATATATGTATCCAAAAGAAAGCTTGCTCTAAGCAATGAGGTGCCTCACACTCCGAGCTTTTAAATCCCATTTATTGGAGATATCACAAGGTTGAAGCAGGGTGCAGCCCACAGACTTCTCTTAAGCCTATATTCTCCATACGCGTTTCGGGAATAACCTCCCTTGTTCACTGGCACAGGCATCTTTGAGGAGCGGCAACAGAGTTCTCAGCACAATTGTGCATATTTAAATGTTCCGCCCAGTGGGCGTTAGTAGCAGATGCATGTTGGTAAAATGAGTTCTACTAAATACTTTCATAGTGATTGCGCCGTAAATTCCTCTAATTCAATAAATCCATAATGTGGCAATTGTGATCGCACCCCACTTACAGCCTTGAATTTTTCAATCTCCAACTGGACCCGGAGTTCCAGCAGCGTTTCTTCATTTTTTACGTTGCGGACCGGCACTTCCGCCGCAGGGCACCTCACGGTCCGAGCCGACCGTAATTCATCCAAAATTAAGCTTGCTCTAAGCAATGAGGCGCCTTACACTCCGAGCTTTTAAATCCCTTTTATTGGAGATATCACAAGGTTGAAGCAGCGTGCATTCCACAGACTTCTCTTAAGCCTGTATTCTCCATACGCGTTTCGGGAACAACCTCCCTTGTTCACTGGCACAGGCATCTTTGAGGAGCGGCAACAGAGTTCTCAGCACAACTGTGCATATTTAAATGTTCCGCCCAGTGGGCGTCAGTAGCAGATGCATGTTGGTAAAATGAGTTCTACTAAATACTTTCAAAGTGATTGCGCCGTAAATTCCTCTAATTCAATAAATCCATAATGTGGCAATTGTGATCGCACCCCACTTACAGCCTTGAATTTTTCAATCTCCAGCTGGACCCGAAGTTCCAGCAGCGTTTCTTCATTTTTTACGTTGCGGACCGGCTCTTCCGCTGCAGGGCACCTCACGGTCCGAGCCGAACCGAATATATATATATATATATATATATACATATATATATATATATATATATATATATATATATTCACTTAAAAAACCATAGGTTTCACACATGTTATATTTAGGTGGATATTTCACTCGTAAAAAACCAATGAAATTCCCCCGTTATAGTTAGTTCAGATAACTATAACTTGCGCGCCCGCAATCCACTGCTCATGACGTCACATATTACATCACTCATGACATGGTCGGTGGCATCACTCATGACATCACTGATGACATCATCCTTGTGATAGAGTGGCGGTCGCGCGAGTTATAGTTATCTGAACTAACTATAACGGGGGAATTTCATTGGTTTTATACGAGTGAAATATCCACCTAACTATAACATGTGTGAAACCTATGGTTTTTTAAGTGAATTTGCAAGGTTTTTTAAATGCTAATTCCTAACTATAGCGTGTGTGAAACCTATGGTTTTTTCAGTGAATTTGTATGTTTTTTAAATGCTAATTTATTTATGTATTAATATTTTTTTATATATTTATTTTACAATAAACTACGTATTAAAATTTGTTATGGCTTTTTCACCGTGCGCGCACGGTGCGTGCACCCCCGCGATTTAAAAAAAAAAAATTAAAACTTTTTTTCCGCCTTCGGGGTCCTTCAGGGACCCCCTGACAAAGGCTAGGGGGTCAGGAACTCTCTACCCTGCCCCCTTTTCACGTTCGCCACCTTCCTTTTTCACTCTCGCACTGAAAACAAACAAAATGGCGGCCGACACTTCCTGATTTCGAACGTTGACTAACATGTAACCAGAATTACGCTCGCGCACGTTAGGGTGCTCGCACGGTGCGCGCTTATAGATATTTATATGCTTTTAAATGCTATTTTCTCAGGAACTACTGAACAGATTGACACCAGAGCTGCAAAAGGCACTTCCCTGACCTGAGGAATACCTCTCTGCCAAATTTCAAGTAATTCTGTTCAGCCGTTCGGGCTGTACCTTCGACTAAAGGTCCTATGGAAAAATGCATGGGGAAAACGCATTTTGGGACCCCCCTTTTTTCTCGGCCCCCGCTTGACGAATCACCGCCGAGACTGTCAGGGTAGGAGCTGAACGGAGCACCCCATTGGTTTTGAAAATTTCGCGAGGATTCGTCAACCGGCGCCAAAGTTATTCAAAATAGAATTTTCAGATTTCCTATGGAAACTCGGTCCTAACTATAACTACCTACTGGCGACCGCCAGTAGATAATATATACACATATTTATATATATATATATATATATATATATATATATATATATTCATATATATTTAAAATAGATTTTTGTAATTTGCATTTTTCTGTTTTGTTTATTTATTTTAAATTTCTTTCTTCAAAAATTGTTATTTTACTTTGTTAAGTGATATATTTTTTAATATATATATATTTTTTTTATTTAAAAAAAATAATTCCATTGACTTAACATCTGGCATTAAACCCATTCCTGAAATAGATGCACTGCACAGCAGCATTCATTGTCTAAGGATTATTCCATTGTCTCCTCCACCTCCCTGAGTACCACATCTGT
Source organism: Triturus cristatus (assembly GCF_964204655.1). Taxonomy (NCBI): domain Eukaryota; kingdom Metazoa; phylum Chordata; class Amphibia; order Caudata; family Salamandridae; genus Triturus; species Triturus cristatus. The sequence goes on from NC_140591.1 coordinate 1,493,161,027, forward strand.
ATGTTGTTGTCGCTCTTTCTGATACTTACGGAGTGTACTGCACAAAAGGAATGTTTGTTGGTATGATTTTACAAATGGATAGTCAGACTATATTATTAGTAAGTCATCACACAGAATGATATTGTTTGTTTGTTCTACTACTTGATTTGCAACAATGCCATGTTTCACTGATGTTTTCTTGTTTGTTTGCTTTAGGTGCATTAGAGACAAGACATCACCCGCAGTACTTCCAGACAGAAGGCCTGCACACAAAGTGACGCATGACTCACTACTCAACATGGTCATCTCTTCAGCTTGTTGTGAAGCTAAGTGCCACTGCCAAATGACAGCTTCAAAATGGCCCCCAAAGAAAGATGCTGCTAAGAAAGTGGCTAGTGAGGAGCAGAAGAAGCACATTTCCACCACTGGCATGCTGACTGCAACCTTTTTCAGGAAAGTTGTGCCTGCTGCACCGGCCTCCGGCAAGTAAGTTGAGAGCAGCACTCCTGCATCAACAGCACCAGCCCCACAATCTAAGCCCAGAACCAAGTCTGTCAGTGAGGCTGCCAGTGCAATCATCTCGATGCCGCCGAGTAGTGATGTTGAATTGGATTTGTGTCTTTTGCAAAGATGTACACAATCGTTTCAGGATGAAAGCAAAGTGGATAGCAGCCGCAGCTAGCAATAATACATTTGTCTGATGTTGGGGTAGAACAGGAGGTTGAGCTTCCTTTTGGACAAGAAGTTGAACCTCCTCTTTTAAAATCATTAGCTCCCAGATCTCCAGCAAAGAAAAGGAAGGCAACTACTACACCATCTTCTCCAAGCACCACTTCTGCTGATGATGATAGGGACATGGCGTGGACCCCGACAGAGACAGCTGTAGAAGCAAGGGAAAATAAATGTTCCAGAGAGGCTTACACTTTTGGAAGGGGTTGAAGCGGAGGATGATGATGATAAGGTAGTCATGGTGGAAGGTGACACAGAAGGATCTGACATTGCTATTCAACCAGCTCTGAGGGATGTGCAAAGCTCCTGCTGAGACATGCACCAATCCTTGCCTCAGGAGAAGCAGAGAGGCATCGGACGACATGCCAACCTACCTCCAGTTATTCTTCAGGCATTGGCAGTTTCCCAGTATAAAGGACTCCTCCCAAGTATGGGACATTTTTAGTTAGAAAAGAGGGGGAGCACATTTCAGTATGCACCATTTGCCACACAAATGTTTGTCAAGGTAAGCCTGGGAGGAGCACCCTAAAAAAATTGCTGAACGTGGCCTTGGTGGTGGAGAGAGAGTCTGGGAACATCAGCTACAAGTCCAATCATGGTGGAAGGTGATGATAAGGAAGAAGAGGGTGACATCTTCACATAAATGAGCCCTGTCCCAAGCATTATGCCAGCAGATTGACCCACCTCAGCAAGTTCACAATGGCACAAGAAGACTCAGAGTGAGATGATGAAGACACCATGGCATACAGCAACTGTCCCACCACCACAATGCACAATGAGTCTACCACTAGCACCTACTTCTCAAAAGATGTTTCTGTCAGTGCCCCAAGAAAGGAAGAAAATCCAGGCTACTATTATGGGCATGTCTAGGCAAGAGGTGCCCTATGAGTGAAGCTACTCCAACACACATTTGTACAATGGGAATCTGGCAAAAATGTTTGCGCTAGACATCCACCCTTTTTCTTTGGTGGAATGAATGGGATTCTTAGAATTTGTGGCAGCCATCTGCCCAAAATGGAAGGTACCAAATGGGACCTATTTTTCCATAGTGGCTGTTTCAGCGCTGCATCATGATATGCTGCAGTCGGTTTGATAAGCTTTGCAGCAAAGTGTTGTTCACACCATACACTTAACAACAGACATATCGACCAGTTGTCAGGCGACTAAGTACATGTACTTCACTGTATACTGGATCTCTTTTGCAGGGGTAAAGCAAAAGATATCTTTAGGTCTTGGCCCTGAAGAAAGTTTTAAGAGCTTTCACCAGCATGCAACAGTGGCCATGTTCGCAATGGATAAATCACATACAGCTGTAAATATCTTGGTGGAATTTAACAGCAAGGATCATGAATTGCTGCAACCCAGAGGTCTTAGAATTGGATTTGTTTCCACAGACAATGGCAGTGACATAGCCAAAGCAATGTCAGACGGAGGCTATTTCAGGGTCATGTGTTTGGCCCATTGCATCAAGCTGGTGGTGCAAGACTTCCTCAAAAAGGAAGACATATTCAGCAACATACTGACCACCTGCAGAAGAATCTGCACTAATTTCAGCCATTCTTTTAAAGCCAGGAAGTAGCTGCTGATTATTCAGCATAAAAACAGAGCACCAGTTAAAGTCCTGATACAGGAGGTGCCAACACATTGGACCTCCACTTTCACATGCTGCAACGTCTGTTTGAGCATTGCAAACAGATCAATGACTATGTCATTCAAAGGGGAGGGGATGCAGTTAGGAAAGCTAAGACCATGGATGCAGACCAATGGGACCTAGTCAAATGCCTGACACAGATGCTACTCTCTTTTGAGGTCTTCACACTGGAAACTAGCATGGAGGATAGTACCATGGGGCAAGCTAGCCCATTGTTGCCTCTCGTATAAGACCAGATAACGAAGGCGTCTGAAACGATCACTCCCACAGGTGTGAATGAAAATACAGAAGCGCGTGCCTTGGTTGAGACCATAGTCCTTTGATGGCTTCTAATAGAAGGCCGCAAAATGACAACATCGAGTCCAAAGAGTACATATGTGGCACTCTACTTGATCCACAGCACAAAAAAATTCTGCCTACTTTCATTCCTTTTTCTGAAGGGGATGTTTTAAAATACAAGAGGTGTGTTGTAGAGCAAGCCGGAGACTTGAAAGAAGAACGGCTGGAACTCTGAGTCCCACCCCGTAGTTCTAGGGTACCACCTTCAACTTCGAGAGAGGGCAGTCTTGTCTCACAGCAGCCACCAACACCATCAACCAGAACACCAGCAACAACAGCAAAAGAAGGACTGGACCCTACCTTTGCATCGTATTTGTTTCAACCGGCAGGGCTCAAGTCCACTGCAGAGGCAATGGCAAAACAGGATGAGCAAGTGGCAGCACCAATGACCATCCACAGAATGTTCCAGGAGTATCTGGATGATCCAAGAGAGGTCCTTTTTTGAACTGGGGCCCTTACACACCCAAATGGATGTTATGTTTCATCATCGGGCTTGCTCCTCGTCGGACCGGCTCTGCAATTCCCGACGGGTACTCACGAGGGAAATCTTCATAGGAGATTTTTAGTCCCAATGCCATCTGTGAAGTGCAGATGTAGGGCCCCGGATATAGATTGAAGTTAATGTAGATGTGAGTGTATAGTGAATAGTGACTTAAAAATAGACTAGAAATATCTCTAAGAAGAGGTTTATTCTGCGAGTTTGATTGTCCAATTAAAGATGTGGTAGCCACCAGTGGTCTCTTGTAGCAAAGGAATTTAAAAGGTTGACATGTTTCTTGCCATCATAAATTCAGTAAAGATTAATGGGCAGTTTGTCAGGACCAAGTGAACCTAATCTACACAGTGTTTGGGACCAAATTAAGGATAGTATGGGATCCGAACACTAAGTACCCAATCGTGTTGTACCTTAAGAATTGTGCATGCTTTTGGTAGTAGCGCTCAATTTAGTTAAGGGAGTAACAAATATCATCATATACTCACCCTGATCCCTTGATCTAAAGGCTTTGAAATAATAAGAAACATGTTTAATAGCCCACAAATGCATGTTTGGATCTATCACAATTGTTACATTTTCTAAAGGCTTGCCTTAATCATAATAACATAGTTTAATGGAATTTTGCAGACGATATAAGGTCAGAAAGATAGAACAAGAGAATGCATAAGACAGAAGCAAATGAAAAAAAGCCACCTCTTGAGCCGCAGACTCTGAGAGGTCGGAGTAGACATACCAATCTTCTACCTTCATACTTTAATGAACTCGGGCTAATAATTGGAAATAAACATTATAATTATAAACAGTCTCATGCTGTGGGAGGTGTCAAACTTTGTTATCTAGAGTAAAGTTACTGACAACAGGTTTCATCGTGGTGTTTACTGGGGTCTCAGGAATCTCTCCACATAGCAGATGGATGTCCAACAGCCATCCGGCCATAAAAAACAGAAATGACAACTGCCAGAGCTATGAGTAAGAAATTGTAGCATTGCTGTGCCATGTTACCTTAAAGCAAATCTAGGAAATAGATTGAAACTTCACGATGAAGCGATTAGTTCCCTGCCTACCTTATCATCACTGCCCCATCTCAATAGCTACAGTGGATGTTATTCTGTGCCAACAAGAAGCCTAAGGGTCTAATGTCCTCTGAACATTACCCTAACTCTCTACCTGTCCTTTAGACGTTTGTGAGTGACTTGGTGAATGGCTTCCCTTTTGTGACTGCCCTTCCCTCAGGACAGCTTGTCAATGTTGGATTGGCAGTCATCAAATTCAATACCAGTCTTTACGAGATAGGTCAAACCCAGACCTTAGTATTTTTGATTGACTTTTCTGTCTCTTGTGTCATTTAGAAGTAGGTAATTCTATGCTCTCATCTACAATGTTAAGTTGCTCGGCAGGGCCTGTTTCTTCTAGTTCACTAACTTCCCCTATTGCCTCTGGTCTTTTCTCACTCGTCAATTGTCTCTTTCAGCTTGTTGTAGTCTTTGGCCAGCCTTTCTCAGTCAAGCCACGATCTTTAGAAGTTGTTGGGATTTCTGGCTCTGATGAGGCTGACTCACTCTCAGAGGTGGAATTTTCCTAAACTATCAGGTTCCTGGGATGTTGACTCAGGCAGGTTAGGTTTAGACTTCCATAGGTTTTTGCTGTCTCTACAAATACGTATTCTCAACAGTGTGGTTGGTATCACAGTTGTTGCTTGAATGACAACACCACCACCTGGCTCTCGTTTTTGTTGATGCTCTACTGTGTGTGACTGGGAACCCCTGGACTTGTCTTGTTCTTCATCGGAAGGCTCAGAAATTTTGAACCTGGTGTGGGTCAATAAACTAGTGGATGTTCGCTCTCTTTTATCCTCATCCTGTCTTACCCTCTTGGTATGCGAGGCTTGTATACAGTTTGGTAGAAAAGCACATTTCATGGCAGTGTTGGTGACCAGGATCACCTGATAAGTGCCTTTACAAGACTCCTCCAGACGCAACGTGCTTCTTTATGTGGACCCAATATCTGGGGTTCAAATCACGTCCTGGAGGCTTTCAAACAGCCAGAGTAGCAGCTTCAACCTGATGTGGGATAGAAAGCACTACACCACCAAATCCCTTGCAGTACATGAGAACCAGATCATTTGTGAACAGAGGGAATTTGCATGGCTCTTCCCATCAACCCCTCATGAGATGATAATCCTCTAGAGGGGTATGAATACTCACCGATACCAAAGGAAAGGCACCTGGCCATTTAAGAGAAGTAGATGCACAAGCTTTGGCCAACTTGGCATGATCATTCCATTCAGTCTCTCTGCCACCCCTGATGCCTCAGGTCTCTAGCTACAAAAAATTCTCTGGCCAATCCCCAGCCAGTGCACAATCGCTGCATCACCTCATTCTTGAAGTGGCTTCCTTGATCTGATTCAAGATGAACCTACATCCTGAATCGCTGTATTAACTCCTGCAACAACAATCTGGCGACACAACTCTGATTGGGATAAGCCTTGACTCATCTTATAAAAACAAAGGGCCCGATTCACAGAACAAACTTAAGACTAAATCCTAAACTTAGTACCAATCTGGTATTCACAGAATGCACCTAGTACTTCTGGTATTCACAGAATGAACTTACTACTTTTGCTATTCACAAAATGAACTTAGGACTTTTGCTATTCACAGAATCCATTTACGACCACTAAACTTACGTCCGCACTCGGGCCGGAATTTCCGCACCCGGAGCGGAATTTCCGGGCCCGGAGCGGAAAGTCCGCTTACGGGCCCGGAAAGTCCGCTTACGGGCCGGAAAGTCCGGCTACGGGCGGAAAGTCCGGCTCCGGGTGAGGTTCTGTAGCGATCCGAACACGTGAATTCGGTATCGTAGTACTGACACGATTTTGGTACCAATGAACCGCAAATGATCCATTATATGCATGACAGTGTTTTCGCTACGCAACTAGCATGAATTCACTGAGAAATAGGGCATTCTATTGTAAAGTCATGGCATCCATTTTAGTTACGGCATCCATTTTGTTTCTTGCCCTCACATAGTCAATGAACGGGCGATGACCCCGGCAGAGTCACCTTGTTAAGGACACGTAAGCTCGAGCCCCGAGAAAGGCTGACGCTGCATGACTAGGCAGAATCAAGCTGCCTCCCTTGCCTGAGGCCAGTCCTGCTATACTGGTTCTCGTGTCCGTTGTCCTGACTGAAAGGCCGAAGACGGTAGCCATGCCCGTTTATGATCCATAAACACCTCTTATCCTACTGTTCAATCCTTTGCACCTGGCTCTGCTCCTCTCCTTCTGGGCCTTTACAATGGGGAAGTTACGATTTTTATGATAGGGAGGATCGGGCAAAGAATGGAAAACTGTCAAGGGGACCTGATCGAATACCGAAAACCTACGACTAATTATTGTTTGATGTCTATTTACTGTTTGTTTGGGTTACCGGGTTGGGCATGAGAAATATTCGTGTAATGTTGCCTAAAGACATTTTTCGTGTATTTAAGGAACAACCCACTTAATGCAATTTGAACAGTCTCGTAGATTCTGCCTCTGTGTGGATCCTATGACTTCTGTGTCCCTGCAGTGAATAAATCTTGGTCTCTGACGCCACCATCGAGAAACCCGCGTCTCTGTTTATTTGTGCACCGAGACAGGAAGGAACTCAGGGGTCTTCGGGTGTTGTTTCCCTGACACCTCTGGACTCTTAAAAGTCCAGAACCTCAATTTGGCGCCCAATATGGGGCGACGTCATCCGGTACCGGTCCAAAGCCTGAAAAGTTCGAGAAGTTTCGTGTGAAGATTCCGGAGAGAGGTACCCCGCTTCATCGATCCCTGCATGTCGTAAAAGTGGCCCGACGATCTCTTCCACGAGGGTTCCCGTTCCAAGACGGCTACAGAGGACCGCTGCCCTGACTGTCACCCTGTCTTGGACCCGAGGTGCAGACCTTAGTACGGCGAGACGTAGACGGGTTCTCCTTGGTGACGTCTTCCACATTTCAGTTAAGTATTAAGTGGGTTACGCTCAGTTTGGTTGTTCTTTGTTGCTCTGGTTTAATTCATAGATTATCATTAGTTGCTCTTGTTTAGATAATCTTTGTTTTGGTATTAGTTCATTTTGGTAGGCCTAAGTTCTCTGCGCATTTTGGTTGGAATTTGTCTTTGTTTGTCATGACTACCAGTAGTAATTGTTTCCTGTCCTGGTTACGTTGCAACGGGGATTCCCGGTTGGAGGATTCGTGTTCGGTTCCTCCGATTGGAACTCCTACATATGAGCTCTATTGTAAACATGGTGTGGGCCCTATTACGTATAATGAAGTATGGGTCCGTTATACCAGGAAAGATGGTGTCCTTAGTTGGCCACCGCATGGTAGCTTCGAAACCGAAATACTAGACAATCTAGAAATGAAGTTGTTTAAGAGAAAAGCCCGGCCGGCAATGTTTGATTCTTTTCGCGTATGGCGCAAAGAAGCCAAACAGAGAGAAATTAGAAAGACGAAGAAAGAACAGAAAGAGAAAGGGTTGACTTTAATGGAGTCTGCTAGGCAGCTGCATGTCAACGAGACTGAGAAAGCAATGGAGATGGTGAATAGAAAATATAATTTGGCAATTGATAAATGTTACCCTGTATTGCCATCTTGTCCTACTAAGCCGATGGAGGATCATGAAAAGGATCCTCTGTTGTCTTACCTGTTGAATTCACCTCCACCGTATGCACAGGGTATTACAACACCACAGTTACTACCTGTTGTACAGCCAGCTGCTGGTCAGCCTGAAATAGTTGCTCCACTTCCTTTGATTCCAGCTCCTGTCCTTCCCGTGGTTAATGTTCCTTCGGCACCCCCTCTTCCTGGGTCGCCTGTTCCGCCTTTGCCTGTCGTTTCGCAAACTACTTTACCTGCTACTCCCACCCTTACTATTTCATTTGCTCCAGCTGCCCTGCTCCCGAACCCTGTGAACATTCTGACTCCGCTTTCCGTTCGTCGGAAAATAACCGACTCTGTAACTAATATCTTAACTCCTCTCTACAGGTCTTTAATTGGGACCCCCGTTTCTGACTCTATACAGAGACGTAGCCAGCTTCCTGGTCCTCAGGAACGAGAAATGTTAGATTCGACAGCTCTTAGGTTGATGTCGAAAGCTGTGAAGTATGATGCACGAAGAGTGTTAGATACCTTTATGCAATGGAATGAACCAACTCAACGGTATGTTTTTGACGTGATGTGTTCTCTTGTGCGTGAAGAATGGGAAGATGATGATTTAGATTCCGTCCCCTCTGATCTGATAAATGTTCAGCAGAAATTCGCCGCAGGAATGGTGATAGGTTCAGAAGTAAGGGGAGCGATAGAACTGATTTTAGCTTATAGGGATGATTCCCCTCTTCGAACGCCAAGGGACCCTGATGGTTCACCGATTACTAGGAAAAGACGAGGTCAATATCCGATGAGGGAAGTTCCACCGATATGGCGTGATGCAGTTCAAGCTGATGGGGTTCATAAAATTGCAGCTGCTCCGGCACAATTCCAGAGAGTATGGATACACATCCCTTGGAAGCGGGCCGAAGTATTAGCAGTAAAACAGGCGTTGCCGGACCCGCGTAAAAATCCTGCTGGTTATTACAAAGAGTTAAAGCAGACAGTTCAAGCGTGTGTCATGAATTTGGCAGACATTGAAATGCTATTTGGCAATGTAGTGCCACAGCCTATATGGGCCAAGATTCGGCAAGAGAACCACCCAGTCGCCTTAGGAGGTGATTGGCCAGCTATTGTAGCAGCAGATGGGCAACAAGTTGGCGGTGCTAAACCTGAACCTCTGATTGCTGCCTTACCTGGCAGAATAATTAATCTGATGAAAACGCTGATGCCAGCGTTACGAGTTAATTGGGATAAACTATCGGCATGCAAGCAAAAGAAGGACGAAAGCGTCTCTGACTTTTTCACTAGATTTGAAGAGACCTTCGTAGACCACAGTGGGCAAGATATGAGTACTGAGGGAGGCCAGAGGTTGTTTGTCGACAAGTTTGTGTTTAATTTACTACCTGAGCTTAGTAACAAGTTAAAGGATTCTGAAAGTGCATGGGCAGTGTCGACAACAGCACAGATACTTGCAACTGCTCCGTATTACGAGAATAGAGAAAAAGAAGAGAAGGAAAAGTCAGAAAAGAAAACAAAAGATTTAAAGACTAAAGTTCTATTGCAACAGGCGTATCCGCCTCGCTCGAATCAGTCAGATTCACAGCAGCGACCCCAGTTTCAGCAACAGCCACAATTCCAGCAAGGGACGTCCCAAAGATTTAATTATGGTTTTTCCCGACAACAGTTAGCATGGAATCAGTGTGCCTATTGTAAAAAGGAGGGTCATTATAAGAATGAGTGTCCGGTACTGCACGCACAGACTAGTGGTGTCCCAGCTCAGAGAGGTAATGTTGGGTTTATGCAAACTCCTAGAGGTAGAGGACGTGGTACAATGACACCACAGGCTGATCGCCCATCAAATTATTTCGATCAGCGAAATGTACAACCTACGCAACCAGGTAGATCTCCACAGTATCATGTTGAAGATTATTATGATCATAATGAAGAGATTCAGAGAAGCGAGTACTAGGACAGCTACAGGCAAAGAGAGGGAGTAGTATCAGTTCCAGTTGATCAGAGTGGACCTTATGTCGCAGTAGTTACATCAGGCGTGGTCGAACCGTTTCTGTTGGATACTGGTGCGGCAAAAAGTTCAATTATGCATGCAAAACTCCCTGGCGCACCTTTGTCTGGCTTAACGAACACTTCAGTAGGTTTCTCAGGCGCCCCTGTTCACAATCCTGTTTCTAGTCCTTTGTCAATTTCTGTTGGGTCATGCGAACTGGAAGCACCCCTTATTCTAACAACCGGTTGTAATGAGAATCTGCTTGGTTTAGATCTGTTGAAACGCCTGCATGCGACACTGTACTGTTCTCCTTCGGGAGTACAGCTCACATTGGGTAAGAGAGTCATTTCTCCAATGTACATGTCGATGGATAAGCTCCCACCGGAGCTGCGTTCTCTCCCTGATACTCTTTGGGCAACTGGTCCTAACGATGTAGGTCTTTTGGAAATTCCACCTTATGTGGTGAGTCTGAAAGCGAATGTTAGATTCCCACGAATTCCACAATATCGGATTTCGAATGAAGGTGAACGTGCACTTTTACTAATCGTGAAAGACTTAATACAGAAAGATGTGATAGAGGAAACTAGAGGAAATGTCTGCAATAGTCCTGTTCTGCCGATTTTGAAACGCACTGACCCGTCCAAACCTCCAATCTACAGATTTGTGATTGACCTCAGAGAAGTTAACAAAATAGTGATTCCGCAGTTTCCTGTGGTACCAGATATCACTGCATTATTGACGTTGATTCCTGCCTCAGCTATATGGTTTACAGTGATCGATTTGAAGAATGCATTTTTCAGCATTCCGATAGCCGAGGAAAGTAGAGACATTTTTGGTTTCTCCCTAGGAGGTCGCAGTTTCAGATTCAAACGCGCTCCACAAGGTTATTGTGAGAGCCCTTCAATTTACAGCCAAGCATTGAAGAGTCAATTAGATGCTCTTGTACTTCCTCCTGGTGTTGCTCTGATCCAATACGTAGATGATCTTTTACTGGCTGCTGATGACAAGGAAACCTGCAAAACAGCTACAATTTCTTTATTACGTCATCTGTCTGACTTGCATCACAAGGTTTCACCTTCTAAACTGCAATATTGTTGCCAAGAAGTGACCTACTTAGGTCATCTTTTGTCAAAGGAGGGAAGAAGGTTGACCCCAGAAAGAATCAAAGCAATTTCGCAGATGACTGTACCAAGCACACAGAGAGAAGTACGTGCGTTTTTGGGTATTACGTCATACTGCAGGCAATGGATCCCAAATTTTTCTCTCATGGCGAAACCATTGGTAGCCCTGACTGGAAAAGGTGTTCCGAGCCCTTTGCCATGGTCTGAGGAATGTCAACAGAGTTTCTCCGACTTACGTGATGCGCTGTGTTCAGCTCCTGTATTGGGTACTCCTGACTACAGTAAGCCGTTTACTTTATATGTCCATGAAAGAGAAGGTTGTGCGTTGAGTGTATTAACGCAACAATTTGGTGATAAACAGCGGCCTTGTGCATATTTCTCATCCACATTAGATCCGGTAGCCAGAGCGTTGCCAAGTTGTTTGAGAGCTACAGCAGCAGCTGCAGTGTCTATTCGACAGTCTGCTGGACTAGTCATGAACAACATGTTAGTAGTCATGGTTCCACATGCTGTGGATACACTCATGAATCGAACGAAAACTCAGCACCTCACCAGTGCTAGACTATCAGGCTATGAGCTGACACTTTTGGCAAGTCACATTCAGATCAAGCGATGCAACATATTGAATCCAGCAACGCTGTTGCCGACTACTCAGGAGTCGAGTGATTCAGAACCCCATGATTGTTGTTTCAAAACTGAGGAAGAGACAAAAGGTAGGATTGATTTAAAAGACACTCCGTTACTAGATCCAGATGGTACTTTATATGTCGATGGGTCATGTTTCAAGCTTCAGAATGGGGATGTGACGGCCGCGTATGCAGTTACGACTTTGAGTACGATTGTTGAGACTGCAAGAGTAAGTCAGAATTCTGCCCAAGCTGCAGAATTAATTGCACTAACAAGAGCGTGTGTTTTAGCTGAGGGAAAGAGAGTGAATGTGTTTACTGATAGCCAATACGCCTTCGGCGTAGCACATAGCTTTGGACGTCTCTGGAAAGAAAGAGGTTTTCTCACGTCCCATGGGACTAAGATCCAACATTGACAGTTAGTCAATGACCTGTTGGAATCTCTGACCTTTCCGAATGAAGTTGCAATTGTGAAGTGCAGTGCACATCGAAAGATTACGGATGATGTTGGCCGTGGGAATGCGTTTGCTGATGAGGTCGCTAAAGAAACGGCCAAGAACATGATGAGCCGAATGTACGTTGCAACGTCTGCGAGATGGATTGCTGAGTCAGGGATGTGTGAGAATACGATTGAAAGTGTGAAAGCAATCCAGAATGAAGCAACTGAAAATGAGAAGAATGAATGGAAGGAGAAAACGGGTTGAATGGATTCAAGTGGATGTTGGGTTGATTTGTCTGAGCAGCAGCGTTGGATGTTACCTGATGCGTATGTGCTCGCAGTAGTCACGATGGCGCATGGAGCGGCGCACATCAGTGCGAAAGGGATCTGTAAAATATTAGCTCCAGTATGGAAGAATGATGAAATTACTAAGTGTGCGGAAAGAGTGGTGAAAAACTGCATGATATGCCTGATGCATAATCCTGGCAAGGGAACCCCAACCCCAACTGGTCATTTTGCTCCCCCTTCTTGTCCCTTAGAAGTGATTCAGTTGGATTTTATCCACATGGACAGGTGTAACAATCTTAAATATGTCCTAGTGGTAGTCTGTGCCTTTTCAAGATGGATTGAGGCATATCCATTAAAGGATAACACTGCTATGTCCACTGCCAAAATCCTCCTCAAAGAATACTTCCCCAGGTATGGTATGCCACGGATTGTTTGGTCGGACAATGGAAGTGAGTTTGTAGGGAAAGTCATGAAGAGTGTGTGTACGGGTCTGGGTATTACCCAGAAATTCCACAGTGCGAATCACCCACAGTCAGCGGGTTTGGTTGAAGGGTACAATGGCACCCTGAAGCTGAAACTTGCTAAAATTCAAGCTTCCACTGGTCTATCTTGGCCAGATGCACTGCCTTTAGCTCTATTGTCCACCAGAGCGACTGTACACTCTCGAGTAGGGCTTAGCCCATATGAGATTGTGTTCGGTCGTCCTGCTAATGTTTGGGGAGTCCCTAGGCCAAAGGAATTCAAACAGATCGAATACCCGATGTTGATTGATTATCTTTATGACCTGACTGCTAAACTAAGCCTTATTCATCAACAGGTATTCGAATCCCTGCCTAAACTGCCAGAGAGTCCAGGCCACACGTTGAAACCAGGCGACCAAGTAGTGGTGCGGAATTTTGAGCGAACTCGGAACCTCCAGCCAAGATTCGTGGGTCTGTTCCAGGGACTCCTAACAACGAGAACTGCTGTACGCCTAGCTGGAAGGAAGAATTGGGTGCACGCTAGCCATACGAAGCGTGTCCCTCTCCCACTCCCCTATGACAACTGGGTTAGACAGGGATTTGGTGTATCCGAGACAGAACCTGTTCCTAGGCACATCCCTTTCAGTGATGCAGTGTACATAACGGACCCACGAACTGGAACGCAGAACTTTGACACCTCAGCAGGAACCGCTCTTTTGAATCCTGGACCGAGTGTTGTACAAAGTGAACATTTGTCACCTGTGGAGTCGAACATTTCCGCACCTGTAGACCAGCTATTTCAAGATCAGACAAGACCCGGAAAGTACAGATATAATCTACGTTCTCATGTTATGAACTAATGACATTGCATAATTACCTTTCTGTTTGAAAACTGTTTTGATCTTATTGCATTCCATTCAGTCAGGAAGTTTGCTCTAAATTTTTATCTTTTTGTTTTTGTTGTTTCTCTCACCTTGCCGTCTGGGTTACCGTAGGGTCGTAACGTGTGCCTTGTTTTAATTTGCAGGGAACCAGACACAAGGTCGGTTTCTTCTGTTTATTTTGGGAACTCCCAGGGTAAACAGAGGCAAGTTTTTAACAGGTACAAACCATCCGTTGCGAACGGTTGTAGAAGATGGAGCTTCCTGAACTGCGACGGGTTAACGTCATAAATGTGCACAAGACAAAACTATATGACATATTATATAGCAAATGTTTTCTAATGCAATGTACTCTGACACTTCTAATTGTTTTAATAACTTTGGTAGGCGGAATTATTTTTGGTATTCAGTTGATCTTTACACCTGTTACATCTACAGTATCTCCCCATGTTCCTGTTTCTCCGACTGTTGTTTCTCTTCATTCTTTCCATCCTTTTCCTGCCCACGAGCAAGCTCGACGCTCTGAGTTTATAAATAACACTTTCATTCAGCTCTTGCACCAACATCAACTAGTGGTAAACACAACAAACTGCTGGGTGTGTGGCTTGATACCCCATACCATGGACAAGGGTATTCCTTATCTGGTTCTGCCCTTTAGTTATAATGGATCATTCTGGGCATTTCAGACCATGTTCGCTTATGCCCTAGAGACCTATCCTCCACGACCTCCGCGTTCCACTAGGTATAACTCTGCTAATAGAGCCTTGGTAAAAGGAATCACTGACATGGTTAGAGATGTCAATAACACTCCGTTCATTCCCAAGGATGAATTGCGAGTTTACCTGGGTTGGAATGTTACGGAATATGGCATTACTTTGGGTGAGAACAAACGTAAAAGCTCGACTCCGATCTGGGTCGTACCCCACCAAGGTCAGGTCTGTTTGCAAGGAAATGGGAGGAATCCGAAAGCTCGACTAGGGAAGAGTGACTGTATCGAAACATATGTTTTCCCGTCACAGTCTTCCCCTGCATTCTTAGCTGCTAAGGGTACCTATTTTGTTTGCCAAGACAGAGCATACACATGGTTGCCTGCTGACTTCTCAGGCCCATGTTATATCGCTCAACTGTTACCTCCGACATACACTGCTGCACCGGACTATCACAAAACTAGAATTGTGAGAGGTGTTTTCAGTAAAGAAGATACTGCTGGCCAAGAAGCAGGAGACTTCTTCAAAGGTTTCCTTCCATTCTGGGGGCCTATGGCCAACAGTAGAAACTTACGTCAACTAACACCGGTAGTTGAATCCACTATCACCGAAACTGCGGGTGCCCTTAGTAACCTGACAGCTGAGCTTCAAGCGGATCGCCTCATGACGTTACAGAACCGTATGGTCCTTGATGTGTTACTTGCAGATCGAGGTGGGGTATGTAAGATGATCCAATCGAGTTGCTGTGTTTTTATCCCAGATAATGCGCCAACGGTATACAAGGCCATCTCTAAGTTACACAAAATCTCTGACTCTATTCATGTAGAGGAAGGTGACTGGTCATTAATGGGATGGTTCTGGAGCCTGTTATCTGCGTGGGGATGGAAGGTTCTGATAGTCACTAGTGTTGCGTTGGTATTTTTATTTTCGTGCTGTCTCATTGTTCAGTGTGGTCCTGCCTTATGTAATCTCTGCGTTTCAACATGCGTAAGAAGACTACCTGTTTTTAGAGATACGCCACGGGATAGAGTAATGCTTCAACAACATATCAGTGACCTGATGAACATAGAAATGGACTCTGACATAGAGTAAGTTATTGCCTATGTAAGGGCAAAAGGACGGTCTGAGGTTCTGTAGCGATCCGAACCCGTGAATTCGGTATCGTAGTACTGACACAATTTTGGTACCAATGAACCGCAAATGATCCATTATATGCATGACAGTGTTTTCGCTACGCAACTAGCATGAATTCACTGAGAAATAGGGCATTCTATTGTAAAGTCATGGCATCCATTTTAGTTACGGCATCCATTTTGTTTCTTGCCCTCACATAGTCAATGAACGGGCGATGACCCCGGCAGAGTCACCTTGTTAAGGACACGTAAGCTCGAGCCCCGAGAAAGGCTGACGCTGCATGACTAGGCAGGATCAAGCTGCCTTCCTTGCCTGAGGCCAGTCCTGCTATACTGGTTCTCGTGTCCGTTGTCCTGACTGAAAGGCCGAAGACGGTAGCCATGCCCGTTTATGATCCATAAACACCTCTTATCCTACTGTTCAATCCTTTGCACCTGGCTCTGCTCCTCTCCTTCTGGGCCTTTACAATGGGGAAGTTACGATTTTTATGATGGGGAGGATTGGGCAAAGAATGGAAAACTGTCAAGGGGACCTGATCGAATACCGAAAACCTACGACTAATTATTGTTTGATGTCTATTTACTGTTTGTTTGGGTTACCGGGTTGGGCATGAGAAATATTCGTGTAATGTTGCCTAAAGACATTTTTCGTGTATTTAAGGAACAACCCACTTAATGCAATTTGAACAGTCTCGTAGATTCTGCCTCTGTGTGGTTCCTATGACTTCTGTGTCCCTGCAGTGAATAAATCTTGGTCTCTGACGCCACCATCGAGAAACCCACGTCTCTGTTTATTTGTGCACCGAGACAGGAAGGAACTCAGGGGTCTTCGGGTGTTGTTTCCCTGACACCTCTGGACTCTTAAAAGGGCCGGAAGTTCCGATTACGGGCCGGAAAATCCGGTTTGGTGGCCATTGATCATGTGAGCCAAGGGTGAACCTGTCCAAGTCCCTACCATCCCCCACCATGCATCAGCTGACACACTCCAGCCAATCCTAGCTCGGCAGCACGTATAACTGCAGAGCAGACACACACAAACCCTTTCAACATGTCACTGAATGTGTTTGTTGCACTGCCCCTTGCCATGCGGCAAAACCAATTGAGGAGGAGGAGGAGGAGAGCCAGAGCAGAGAGGATCTTCAGACAGAGGATGAACTTATTTGGAATGTCCAGTCAAGATATAGGGGCCAGGTACCATTTCCCTCCAGAAATCATCTTGGATATGGTATGTGAGTGGGAGCAGGAACTTGACTCCGTGACCTGCTGCTCACATGCAATACCAGCATACCTCAAGATCCTATCAGCGCTCCATTTCTTCACCACTGGCTCATTCCAAAGGGTCTCCAGTGACAATGTGGGCATATCCCAGGCGAGCCAGTCGCGGTGCCTGCATCAGGTACTGCGATGCATCACTGCAAGATCCCACCACCACATACATATGCCACCGACACTGGCCCTGAGACAAAGGGCAGCACGAGATTTCTTTCGCATTGCACAATTTCCACGTGTGCTGGGTGCAATTGACTGTACCCATGTGGCCCTTCAGCCACCCCGCCACATTGCACACATCTTCTGCAACAGACACCGATGGCATTCCATCAACGTGCAAGCTGTCTGTGATGCCAGAGGGAGGTTCATTGATGTGCATGCGGTGTTCCCCGGCAGTACCCATGACAGCTTCATATTCCGCATGTCACCTCTTGCCCGGCGAATGGCTGCGGAAGAATTTGGCAACATGTGGCTACTGGGTAAGTACCAAGCGTTAGAAAGGAGGAATATGTGTTTTTGAAATGTCTGAATGCCCCCCAACATTAACCATTGTACTATAAGTATCATAAAGCTAGATACAGGGCCCACCTGACAATGCATGTAATACAGTATAGATCATGTCCTGTGCAAGTCAAAGAGGGAAATCTAACCAACTGCCCTTTCCCCTCTACTCAGGTGACGCTGGGTATGCACTCACCCCACATCTCCTCACCCCTTACAGGCGTGCAGACACTACCACAGCGTAGGTACAATAGGGCACACATACGGACTCGAGCCATCATAGAGCGCACTTTTGGTCTGTTGAAGTCGCAATTCAGATGTCTCGACCATACAGGGGGGGTGCTGCAGTACTCCCCAGAAGTAGTGTGCAAGATCATTTTAGCCTGTTGTGTCTTGCAGAACATTGCCTTAACGCATGGCTTACAGATACCGCTGGAACCTCGGCTACCTATGAATCTGGGAAACCGGGCCATGGCACATAACCGAGGTCAGGGCATGCAAGTCCGTGAGCAGCTTGTTGCCACGTTTTTCACATGAGCAACCTGTGGATTGCTGTCTGTTGCCAATGATGAAACTTGGATATACACGACTGTGTCAATAAATTCCTTCCAGAGGCAACTTTGCAAGCCACACTAACTGCATGTTAATCACAGCTCTTGACAGTAGTCAAAAGGTTGAGCCTGCATCAGCACATGTGCCCATGTCAGCGATCAGTGTAGTGGATGTCCCTAAAGAATCTATAGCCGCAGATGGAAGATGATACATGTACTGAGAGACACAGCCGGACCTCATGAGGATGGGTCACTTAATCAGAAAAGGCCATAACCATAGCATTGTCGGCCCTGTGCCATCAACAGATGTGACTCCCCCACAAATGATGCGCCCACGACGTGAGTGATGCAATGGGTCAATCAGACACCATGGGGCAGATTAATGTGGGACCTGCGGCCCTTTCACGCTGCCGTTGCGTCACTTTTGTGACGCAGCGGCGGTGCAAAGCCAGCGCCATGCTGCGGGGTATGTACTATATGACGCATCTGGGAGATGCGTCACGTTGTAAAGGCCTGCGCCACATGTAGGCGTTCTGGCGCAGGGGGGGGTCTTCCGGCGTAGGAACGCCTCATAAAAGTGACTGGCTGAAATCTACAATATTTCACTCAGTCACTTTTAAGGCCATGCTGCGTCAAAACCCTGCGCCTGCTTAAAGCAGGCGTAAGGATTGACGCAGCATCATAGGGATAGGGCACACCCGAGCCTTGCTGGAGCTGCATTGTGCATGCGACGCAACTCCAGCAATGCGCCGCCTTTCCAACGGGGGATGCGTCACGCATCTGCACATCCGAGCACCACGGTGCACCAAATTGTCAATGCGGCGCATCTGTGTTGGCGCACGGGTGGGCAGATGCATCGCAACTCTTCTGACGCATCTCTGCTGATTAGCAGAGATGCGCCAGAAGCCATAAATCTGCCCCCATGTGTCTGTGATATATCCACACTTCTCAAACACAATGTTCCGTAACACATCACACAACTCTGCAAATGAGCACCTAATATGGACTACATGTACCATAATGCAAAGCATGAGAAACTGAAACAGAAACTGCAGAAATGTCTTGAAATGGTCTCTTCACCCTCTTGTCACATTTAAATAATTCTCACATGCACTGTCTTTTCTTTTTTATCCACAACAGAACAGCAGGATGGCAGTAGATTTGATTCCAGATTGTGGATGGATCTTGATGAATACAAAATGGCAGCCAACTATTTCCTGCCTCCCACTCTCTGTCAAACATTTCCTGTATGGAATAATATGTTCCGGGTCATTTTCGGAGTTTGCGGCCAAAAAGCGGAAGCTCTGATTACGGAGCGTACGGCCCGTGTGCGGACGCTCCGTTTACGGAGCGTACGGCCCTTGTGCGGACCCCCCGCTCCGGAACCAGAAACTGCGCTCACGGGCCGTAAACTCCGAAAATGACCCGGAACACATAATTTCATTCAGGAAATGTTTTACAGGAAGTGGGAGGCAGGAAATACATCACAGGAAATAGTTGGCAGCCATTTTGTGTTCATTCTGAGTCATCCTCTATCACAGACAGATCCTCTGACATCCTGCTGCTCTCATCCTTCTTATTATCCCTATAATGGCTGAGGGTTACGAAGAGAAGGCACCCCCTTTCACTGAAAGTGAGTTGGACATCTTGGCTGAGGGGGTGCTGGCCAAATTTTCTCAGCTATATGGGGACCCTGAACACCAGCTGAGCAATGCAGCCCGGGCCAGGCTGTGGGCCAACATCGCCGAGCGCTGCAGTGCAGTGGGAGTCCACACCAGGAGTGCGAGGGCATGCCGCAAGCGCTGGAAGGACCTAAAACGGTGGACCCGGCACAAGGCTGAGGAGCTGGTGGGCCAGTCTTCCCAGCACCATGTGCATCGTCCTCGCCTATCCCCACTGTACAGGAGGGTCCTGCGATCAGCTTGGCCGACCCTCCATGCTCAGCTGGAGGAGCATGAGCAGCAGGGACATGGTAAGTGCATCATATGCTAATTGTGTCTGGGAGTATGATGTGAGTGAAACAGTGCTGTACCATTGTGTGTCCGATGCCTCCATTCACAGATTCCGTGTCCATGCAGCAGGCACCAAGCTTAACAAAGCACACTGTGGCATATGGACTGTACAGGGCAGAGTGCATTTTGGGAGTTGGAGTCTCGTCATGACAACTGGCTAAATGAGCCATAATTGTGCATTTGTACTGAAATCAGCTCTTCCCGCACCACTACAATTGGCACTAGGAAATCATGTGTGCATTGGATGAGCAATGGTACAGACACTGTCCAGTGTGCGCATGGCAGGCCAACGGGTATTGGATGCTGTGACTTGCATTGCATTTTTAGAGTTTGGGTTCCAATTGTGACAAAACATCATGTGCCATGGAGTCAAGACAGACTTTGACATCCTTGCATCACTCTTAAGCGCTTCTAAATTTGCAAGGGGTGTCCACTGACAGACGTCTCAGCCTCAGTGGCCTGTTTCACATTTCACATGTACAGGTAGCTGTCACTAAATTCCCCCAGTGTTCAGCGGTGTACTGCATTACCATATCAGTCACCAAAGCCAATATGTGCCACTGGATTGTCAGTACATGTGTGGGGACAGCCAAAGGCTAGACTCACAATTTAGCTACAGAATTAGGCCAGAGCCTCAGTGCATGTGTGACCCACATTTGCCACTTGTCGTGTCCCATACAATGCTACAAAGCAGATGACACTTGTCCCGACCTTCAATAGCTGCGACTCCCTATGAATGGCCATAATCTGAGATTCGGGACTTCATGTTCTCCATTGGTGGACGGCTTTTGGAACCTGCACATGTAGCTGTGGCAGGACACACAGATCACTAGAATGCCAGGTTGAGGGTTGGCCAATACAGTTGTGTAAGCCACACACATCCACGTGAGATGGCCATGTCAGACTCAATCCAGTAAATGACGGTGAACATACACGTAATGTCAGCTCATAGACACTGACAACTATTGAGTGTGATCAGAGGAAAATAAGTCTGCCTTGGCTCCTATGAATGTGTCTCGTCCTGCATGACACAAACATAACATTCGGATTTTGCTTACATTTCAGCAGGCACAGCTGGCAAAACAGAAGGGCAGCAGGACCAGGTCCGGAGCAAGAGGCCACCAGTGCGGCGGCGGCTACACCCTCTTTCCACCAAGAGGCAAGGGGATTGCACCCACCCGGACTATCAAGGGACACCCTGATGCTGGTGCCACATCCCGGGTGGAGGCTGCAAACATTGAATCGGGGGGGGGGGTGAACACGACACCTCGGACCATGAGGTGTTGGAGAGCTACTCTCCTCAGGACTCTTCACCTGTGGTCCCTGAAAAGGTGTCCTCGGGGCAGGCCAACAAACAATCTGGGCCTGCCATCAGCCCCCCCCTACCTCTAGAGTTCCTCATTCCATCGGGGGACCCAGCTGCATCCCCTGCAACCAGTCCCCCTCATCGTAGCCGCCAGCTCCCCAACATCATTGGCTCCGGACCTCAGGCACCACATCCCTCCTTTTCCCCCCAGGCCCCTCCCGGTGTTGTTCCTCCTGTGGCTGTGCCAGTGGACTTGATGTGGATGTGTGAGGGTCAGCCAGACATGTCCGCTCGCATCCAGCTACAAGTGTGTATGGAGGTACGCATGATGCGAGAGGACATGCTCCGAACAATGGCCACCTTCACCACCAGCATCAATTCACTGACCGCAGCCATCTCGTCTGTTGTCTCCCCAATCCCTTCCCATACCACTGTCAATGTCTCCCCCTGTCCGTTGGCCCACACTGTTTCCCCCCGTACTCCTCGTGTGGCACGAACCCAAGTGGTGCCTGTTCCTGCACCCGCCATTCGTGTGCCTGCATCGGACTCTGAGGATCTGGACATTGTGGTCCTAGAGGATGACCAGAAGGACACTTGACTTTTGACGTGAACAATTATTTCATTTTCCCCTTGTAAATAGACTGTTTTCCCTGACGCTCCCTGACGTGTTATATTTTTGTTGCCCCACCCCAATCCAGGTTCCCATCTCCCTCTGCATTAAGATCATCATTTGTTTTCCTTTCTCCCTTCCAAACGGACGGTTGTTCTTTTGTACCTTCTTAAAATACAATTCGGAATACTAATAACTTCCACTTGTTTTACTTCATTCTGAATGTCTGGTTCTGAATATGGACACATATTTGGTGAGTCATCTGCTATGCACATAATGGCTGTTTGCAATGATGGGTTACACTTGTAACTGTGTCACACACACACATACCTTCTCACATCTCGAGGCCACCTACAACGTTACACAGGACATGATACACAACAGATTTTTATTTTTGGTAGGTGTTTATTTGGTGCACACACAATCACGTGATCACATTGTCCTGGGTTCCTGTCACTGGTGAGTGCGATGCCGCAATTTGGGGGGGATGACCGCTGGGAGTGATCAGGTCTGGCTCGCCGCCTACGTGGAGGTGGGTACTGTCCAAGGGACTGTCCAGGGTCATCCACATGTGCTGGGGCAGATGGTGTATGCACACTTGATGGTTGTGCCTGGACAAGGGCAGGTTGTGCACGTGGTGGGAGTGCCTGTACAGGTGGTGGTGGTGGTTGTGCAGGTGGCGGGAGTGACTGTACAGGTGGTGGTGGTTGTGCAGGTGGCAGGAGTGACTGTACAGGTGGTGGTGGTTGTGCAGGTGGCGGGAGTGACTGTACAGGTGGTGGTGGTTGTGCAGGTGGCGGGAGTGACTGTACAGGTGGTGGTGGTTGTGCAGGTGGCGGGAGTGACTGTACAGGTGGTGGTGGTTGTGCAGGTGGCAGGAGTGCCTGTACAGGTGTTGATGGTGGTTGTGCAGGTGTCGGGAGTGCCTGGACAGTGGTTGGTGGTGGTTGTGCAGGTGGCGGGAGTGCCTGAACAGGGGTTGGTGTTGGGAGTGCCAGTTCAGGCCGCTGGTGTGGATGTCTCCCTTTGCTGTGTTGGTGTGCAGTTGGTACAGGTGTGGGGATGTGCTGTCCTGTGGCCAGATATGATGGCTCCCCTCCCTGCGTTGACCGTGAAGGGAAAGGTTGGCTCACTCTCAATATGCCCTCCATCATCTTCATGGTCAAGGCATGGTGTCTTGCACTCTCTTCCCTCTGGATGGATAGCATGTATTGCATATTTCTGGACATGTCCTGCCAAGTCCTATCCATCCTATCCAACACTTGGCTCAGCCTCTCCACCGCCTGAGGGAAGTGGACCATGTCCTGCAGGGAGTCCGACATGTCGGACAGGGTAGCCCCTATGGCACTAATGTCCTGCCTCACATCGCTCTGCTGTTGGTAGAAGTCCTGCTCCCACTGGTCATCACAGCCAGGTGCAGGCCCTCTCTGCAGCCACCCCCAGATGGTGGAGAGGATGGCAGGGATACACTGTCTAGGGAAGAGTGGGTAGGGGAACCACCATGTTGGTCCTGGACGTGAGGACTGTGAGGGAGTGATGTCTGTGTTGTGATGCGTGGGTGCTGTGGCTGGTTTGCTCGAGTCTGGGGACAGGCCATGGTATGCCTGGGAGGAGGCTGACGGACGTTGCTTGGCAGAGGAGTTGATGCCCTGACCGATTTAGCCAATCTAGCATGATAGCGTGCATTGGCATCTTCATCGTCATCAGACATGTAGTCCTCATCATCCACCAAGTAGACGTCCTCAGGAAAATCATCCTCCTCCTCCTGAGCAGTGCTTGCAGCCGACATCACAGCTTGGAGGATCAGGGGATTCTCCCCTCTGATTCCCCGTTGGCCCGCACTGGTCATAGGCCTGTCATCCTCGTCATCAGCATCCCCTGGAACAGAGGTTGCAACCGTATTAGGGATTGACCTGGTATATCATGTGGTGCAACACAAGGGTTTGTATTAACTGTACTTTGCATCAACAGATGAGGATCATGTGACCTGTGTAGGGTACCACCACAAATGACAGCTTACACCATAGCACTGAGGTGTTACACAGATACAGGCAAACTCACCAGCTCCAGCCACAACTCTCTGTCCCTTGGTGTTCCCCCCTAGTGTCACCTGCTGGACCTGTCTCCTCACGGCTGTCGTAGGCCTAGCTGTCCCTGAACCAGCAGCTGTAGAGGGAAGTTACAACATTCTCAATTATCTGCATCACCAATTGTCAGACAGGCACATGACACTCCTGATTTGTATTTCACTTAGTACACAACGACTGCTGATTACATGCAGAGGGGAATCAGGATCTCTGTCATGGCTTTGGAGTCGAAGCCAGTGACACACCTCATGCCAGAAATACCTGAAGGACGGGTGCGCGAGGGTTGAACAGCTGCAGCCAGGATGTCATTCAGTCCCCGGGATGGTGCACGCTGCTGGGGTGTAATCCGGTCAGCAGCTGTGATAAGACATACAGGTCTATATTTTGCAACAACAGATGGTAGCTCTGAGCCAACATGTCATTCTCAATGACCATTTGTGGGTATTCCAGAACTATGTGCAGCATGTTTAGCTCCTGAACTTAACATTTGGGCACCTGCTCACATGCAGCAGTTGCCAGCCGTTCCCTCCACACAGCAGTGACTTCAATAAGATGACACATCAACAGACACCTCATGCTAGAATTACCTGAAGGACCGCTGCGCGAGGGTTGGATGTCATTCAGTCCCCGGGATGGTGCACGCTGCTGGGGTGTAATCCGGTCAGCAGCTGTGATAAGACATACAGGTCTATATTTTGCAACAACAGATGGTAGCTCTGAGCCAACATGTCATTCTCAATGACCATTTGTGGGTAATCCAGAACTATGTGCAGCATGTTTAGCTCCTGAACTTTACATTTGGGCACCTGCTCACATGCAGCAGTTGCCAGCCGTTCCCTCCACACAGCAGTGACATCAATCAGATGACACATCAACAGACACACATGTATGAGAAGATTACTGATAGGAAGGGATAAATGACCCGGATTCCTCCCCATTACACTGCTATCACCTTTGCCATTCAGACTTACATATTTCCAGAGTCTCATGTTGTTTGTTGTCAAGTCAGAAAGGGTTTCATGTGTGAGATTTGCAATAGTCAGGGACATGATGTTGCTCATTTGTGCTTCCCCACGCATGAAGTCACACATATTTGTATGAGAGAACACAGATGTCTTATGTCCATCCTTTGAGTGTCCTCTCTTTGCGTACTCTATTTCCCAGATCATGGTACTACTTAGCTGACGACGATTGGTGTCTTGTACAGCAGACATCCAAACCTCTTTTGTCAAACACTCACCTATACATGTGGATAGGTTGAGAGGCTTTGATGCCTTCTGCCTGCACTGGATTAGCGTGTTGCACTTCTGCCTAGTCATTTAGCAGGTGTAACTGCATGAAGATTCACCTTAGCAGCCCCTACATTCATCTCAAAGGTACACTACTGGCATCAGTGTTGGCCTCAGCCATGCTATTTTCATCATGGTGTTTCCTATCATTGAATTGCAAGGCGGTTGTGTTTTGGTCACTTCATATGACTCATGGTACTATTGAATGTCCATTCTGCACTCACTTGGCATACATTTTGTGTCATCCTTTCATTAGCCACCAGGGTCTGATCTTGCATGGGTTCAAATGCCATATGTGAGCATATTGTGATGCAGAACAACAGTGTTGTAATACACATGCAACATACGGCGGACGTGAAAGGCACATTTCATGAGCAGTCAGCCTGATATATTCTTGGGTTCCCCTCCCTTGGCCCAGCACCGGAACAATGTGTGGGCCCTGAACAGATGTCACAGCCAACCTTGTAGCAGAAGTCAGTGTGTGTCTTTGATTCTGGGAGGACCTCGTTGTACCTACAATGATAAGTGTGTTTTGCTACTTAACATTCCGGCAGCCACATGTGATGCACTAGATTTCTGGCACAAAGGATGAGCACAAGCAGTTGTGGGCACCAGCGTTGCATTAGTGTGTTATACGTAATATCATGATTGCTCCCACATAACTTCGAATGGGCCCACTACCTGGATGCAACCTATATCACAATGACATGTCTACGGATCCTGATGTGAGGTCCACTATCGTGTTTTGTTGATGGGCATTACAAAAGCCAGACAATGTAAGTGGTACATGACCAGCTGTGTGGACTGGGAATTTGATCTATATTGGATCATTCAAAGTTGGACAGTTTATGCATTGTCAATACTAATGACCCTGGGATCTCACTTGTTCATCATTGCCATATTTCAGTCAATTACTTTGATTGATTACGTCTACAGACACCATTACAACATAGTGGGGGCACCCTTTTGAGTAGTTGTGGCACTCGATAACAGGATTGGATTCCCAGGTCTGGGCCTGTTGCTGTAAAACATGTCATGTTCCGCAATTACGATGGTTTGATGAGCCAAGACATGTAATATATTGTCTTCAGCTGTTCACAATTATAATTAGCTAAAGGTGGATGTCCATTGACTACTCCAATAGTAATGCAGCTATTTGTACATCTCTGGTTGACTTTCATATGTGGGCACTACATGTCCTTCGGTCACTCCTGGCAATGTATGCATTTTGACCATCTCCTGGCCACTTTGACTTACCAGTCGGTGAGGGTGTACGGTGGCGATGCCTCCCAGTCGATGCAGGGACCTCTGCTGCGGCAGTTGTCTGTGCTCTGGCTGAATGTGTCAATGGGTGAGAAGAGAGAAAACTAAACATCTGGAATATGTGCTTGTGGAACATTTCTGTGATTTCCCCATTTCTTCTGCATGCTAACAGTGTTATGTAGTACTGCTGCTGACTGGGCAGGTAGGAGCAGTGGTGCATTGGGGTCGTAATGGCGTGGCAGGGTGGGAAATGTACAACAGAATAGGTGTCTGACTTTTGGACCAGATGGTTCTCTCACCTTCTGCTTTGTGCTTTAAGCTTGCACGGGGTGATTTACTTCTTTGAGATTTAGTGGCATGTTTCCACGCCCCTTGTAATACATTTACATCGCAGTTGCGTCACTTATGTGACACAGCGGTGGGGTAATACAGGTGACACATTTAGACTTATTCACAATATTATGCATCTATGGGGATGCCTCACGGTGTGCGGTCCTGCGCAACATTAAACATGCATCAGCTGTGATGTAGGCAGGGTGTGTGTTTATTTGGTTATGCCTCGTACAAGTGATGCATTGTAATCGACGGCATTTCACGTAGTCACTTTTCATAGGGTGTTGCCATGCAAACTTAAACCAGCTTTAGGCACCTGTAATGAGTTGCCCTGAACGTTAGGTGTAGGCGGTCCATGGACATAGTTGGAGTTGCGTCACACTTGCAACACTACTCCAGCAGAGCATCCCCCTAATGCCATCAGTTGCGACACCTATCTGTCTATCCCAGCGCCACAGTGCACCGCATTGTAAATGTGACGCATCCGCGGTTGCACAAGAGTTGGATTGGGTGTGGCATTGTTACTGGTGCATCTCTGCTGTTATTTGTCAATTGCTACTTAGCGGGCTGGTGTATTAATGCAACTGGACAGTGGCAATGTTTTCTGAAGTGGGGGAGGGGTTTGCCATTTCCATCGCTAAGGATTGTGGGACTTGTAGTGCTACATACAGAGGGTGACACAGGAGTCTCTGACTGACGGATTAATTTATACACTTTGGACTATTTCCTTATTCACACTGACAGTGCAACACAGACATTCTATTCATGCACTTTATCTTTTCATCCCACTTACCTGGTACCACGTAGCGGACGTCACTGACAGGCAGCCCATGGACCAAGTGGGGGTGTATGGTTGTCAGGATATCCTCCTCCGGTGTGGTGAGGCGGATGCGTGGTCCAGAGTGTGCGGCTGGGAGGATCCGTTGTAATTCAATCCTGGAGTATTTCTCCTTTACCCTCAGCCGCTCATCCTGCCATTTTTTTTAAGGTCCTGGACAGTACGCCTCTCCTCCCCCAATGCTGTGACAGCAGTGGCTAATTGCTGCCACAGGGCTGCCTTCTGTGTCCCACTGGTGCAGTAGGGTGGGAGTCCATAGAGGCGTTTGTGGTGCCTGACAATGAACTCCACAAGCATGGTGGTCTCCTCTGCTGTATAGTTCCTCTTTCTCTTCAGGAGCTCCATTTTTCTTAGCCGGTCTCTGCTTGCAAATACAAACTGTGTGTGGCCAAACCTGTTCCTTCACTGTGTGCTGCTTTTAAATGTTTTTTGCTGCTGGTCAATCTGTGTTAATTGGCTTCAGCTGGATCATGGTGGGGGATGGTAGGCACTAGCAACATGATGGCTAACTGGAGCTGTTGGCTGGGATTGGCTGGAGTGCGTCAGCTGATGCATGGTGGGGGATGGTAGGGACTTGAACAGGTGTTTCCCCTTGGCTCAAATGATCAATGGCAACAGTTAATGTAGTCTGGTCCCAATTCTGATTTTCCGGCCCGGGAGCGGGATTTCCGGCCCGAGGGCGGAGTTTCCGGCCTGGGAGCGGAAATTCCGCGTCCGGAGCGGACTTTCCGGCCCGCGTGCGGACTTTCCGCTCCGGGCCCGGAAATTCTGCTCCGGGGGCGGAAATTCCGGCCCGAGTGCGGACGTAAGTTTAGTGGTCGTAAATGGATTCTGTGAATAGCAAAAGTCCTAAGTTCATTTTGTGAATAGCAAAAGTAGTAAGTTCATTCTGTGAATACCAGAAGTACTAGGTGCATTCTGTGAATACCAGATTGGTACTAAGTTTAGGATTTAGTCTTAAGTTTGTTCTGTGAATCGGGCCCAAAGACAATGCAGAGGATATGCCACTGTTGGCTACTTCAGAGCATCTCCACAAAATCAATATAGAGTTACTTGAAGGGACTATCTGACCTTCCAATGTGACTCATGGTCACTACAACCTTTTTGCCGACATTTTCTTGTTGAAACAGACTTTCTGCAATTGATTGAAAATTGGTATTTTAACTGTAACGGCATAAGGTAGACATGACCCCATCTCTGCCTACATTTGTTGGACCATGCATGTGTTAGACTGTAGCAGGTAGCATTGAATCAGCGAGCACTGGCTTCACATTACTAGAAATCCAAATGTCACTGGCGTCCTTCATACATACCGTCTTTTCCAATTTGGCTTTCTCTCTTTTGGGGCATGTTGCCGTAATTCTCTCAGCTCATTGAAAGTGTGTGCAGTGTTCAACAATGTGTTTGTCACAGTTTTTCCTTCCACATTAGAGAGCTCATCAATGTGAAAGGTGCTGGACTCCAAAGCACAATATTGAGTGATTTCCTCCTCAGAGAATGTCAGGAATCACAGGAGGTTTCCTCCTCCTACTTCCTCCGCAGCTAATCCCTTTAGTTGGAGTGCTAGTTGGCACCGTAGAAACTCCAACATGGCTGCCAACATACTGCAACAGCATATCGCTGTTTAGCAGTCTAGTCTTTCAACAAATGACAGTTTGGTGAGGTGTGCTCCAACATTCTACTGCGCACTTCACTGAAGATTCAACTGGAGCAGTACCTGTTTTCCTAGCGTCGCGAAAGCTAGTCAGGGTAGTGTCGGAATCACCGGGGTTAGTTTTGGCGGTTACTAATGCTCAAGGACTAAAGGTTAGTGACAACTTCTAAATACATTACTAAAGATTCAACCTAGAGCCAACGAATAAAAATTAGGCTTAAGGTTAAATACCAGTTAACCATAGCTATGTAAAAGGTCAGGAAGAATGAGGCGAATGTTAATATTGAGGCAAGTTTAACGACTATTTAATTCTGTGACAAACGTTAATGCTGAAAACGCGAGCGAGTCCTATCAACTCATCGCGTTAAAGAAATGTTTAATTGCAGGTGTTAATCACCTTATCTTAAAATAGAAAAGACTAACGCGGGCACTGTTCTTCTCGTGCCACGAGTCCGTAAGGAAGATAATAGACGCGCGCACGTCTCAAGTTGTGCGCGCGAGAAAACGGGAGGCAGGAAAACATCGCCGGAATTGTCTAGCGTGACTCAATAGCTAGAGTCGCGTTGGTCCTTGACCGAGCGTGAGCGAACGTGAGAAAGAATCGTTCGTTAGCATTTAAAATATATTGCAGCGCTGAGAGATTAGTAGGCGACTCTTGCAAACCGCCTCAAAACAATCTGCTGATACTTATTTGAGGCACTAATAAACCTGTTAGCACCTTCTTCAGTTGGCTGAGTACCCATAACTTCCAACAACCATTTAAATAAGAAGACAGTTATTAATGCTGGTGCATTCCGGGTGTTGAAGAGCAACATTTAAGAAGCAGCTAGTTATTCAGAACCCCATATACAAAACATCTCTTTCACTTGCTCAGTGAGTATTCAGTTGGGGTAGAATAGAGACAAATTACATTACAACATCACAGACAGGAATATTACTTACCTTGTTTTTTCTTTCATTAAGACAGGGTAGAGTTTGACGTAAATCGACCTGTGAAGAAAAGAACAAGCGATTAGAGTGAAGGCTTCTCTAGGGTAACGTACACAACACATAGAGAAGTAAGAAGAGTGGCAAGCCCAAAACAAACCTCTGGTGAGACAAGTTATCTTATGTAAATACATATATATACAAGAAGTTGAAGGAAAATAAATCATATCTGACTATGTGAATGTTTTAGCTTCAACTACCAGAAGAAGGGCTAAGCAGAACCAGCAGAGTTTTGGAGCTGTCTCTCCTCTGTCCCAACCCCTTTCCCCCCTCAGTACTTACCTGCGAAGGAATAATATAAGAAACCTAGCAGGAGGGGTTCTGAAAAGGGCATTGGGATCTAACGTCGTTCTGCTCCTGTGTTGTAAAACTAATCCTAGTACGTCCTTGACAGAGTGAAGTGCCCACGTTGGTACTAGCACCTGAGCAGAATGACGGAAGGTCTGGATTTAAAAAATGTAGGTGAAATTTTAAGTAATATACAAAGGGACTTAGAGGCAGTGAGAGAGGAAAATAAGATATTAAGACAAGAGATAATAACCTTTAAAATGGGAACACCAGTTCAGGGTGCCAGTCAAACTTCCACGTCATTTACAACACCGAACCGAAACACTAGCACTCAACCCTTTGCCCCTACTCAAGTCATCCACTAATTATCCCCAGTAATTCCTCTTGCCCCACCAGAGAGGTTAAATGGGGACCCGCAAAAGGCACACATTTTTTTGACACAGTGTTCATTGCACTTCATGTGCCGCCCAACAATATTCCCTGATGCTCAGTCCTGTGTGGCATTCATCCTGTCCTACCTTAGTGGAGACGCCGCTTCTTGGTCCATGCCACTGGTATCAAAAGATGACCCAGTTTTATACAGCCTAGATAATTTCAAGAAAGAATTCCTTTGCATTTTTGATCGAAGAACAGCATCACAGGCGTCGGACAATGAACTGTTAGAATTAAAACAGGGTAACCTGGAACTCGTGGCCTACCTAGCACAATTTAATAAGTTAGTAGTGGAGACTAATTGGCCAGAAGATAAAAGAGCGGCAGTATTTTACAGGGGAATGCGAGAAGAACTGAAAGATGCTCTATCCCAATTTCCGAATCGACCTACTGACATTTCTGCGTTAGTGGACTTAACTCTGGAGATTGAGCGAAAAGGAGAACGAAGACGGGAGTTTCGATCTAGTGTTCCACGTTTTGACCGAGTTAAAACAGAGCCAATACCAACGACAGAGAGTTCTACAGGAGCTGAGCCCATGCAAATTGGAGCAATCAGAGGTCCACTCTCTAAGGAGGAAAAAGAAAAAAGAAGACTAAATAAGTTATGTTTGTATTGTGGAGGAAGTGGGCATTTCGTCAAGAATTGTTTTAAAAGGCCAAAACTACCAACAAAGGAGAAGGAAAACTAGAGGCACCACGGGTAAGCGGAGTTGGACCCGTGGTTGCGAAAGGAACAACAACTCCAATAGATCATCGATTGGCGAACACATTAAAAGTCTCTTCACCCCATTTGATAATGACAGTAACATTAAGATTTAGAGATACCACTTTGACCGGAGTCATTGTCATGGTTGATTCTGGAGCAACGGGCAACTTTTGCGACCATAAGTTTGCTAATCAGATTGGATTACAAGCTATTAGAAAGGAGAAAAGCGAGAAGGTTCGAGCCGTGGATGGTACTGAATTGACTTCAGGACCAATAACCAGTCACACGGAATTGGTACACATGACCACCATTGAAGGACATCAAGAGACTTTACAGTTTAATTTAATAGACGCCCCTCAATTTCAATTAATTCTAGGTCTACCATGGCTGATGGAACACAATCCGTTGACAGATTGGGGGGCCCGAACTATTCAATTAAATTCAGAATATTGTACTAGGCATTGTTTTGAAGGTTTGACAAATCCTACAGTAACCAGTGCGGTCACTCAGTTATACACAAACGGAGGTTCAGTGTGTGTTATTCAAACACCCGAAATACCAGAACCTTACCAGGAATTCGGAGATGTTTTTGGTTAAATTAAAGCCGAAACATTACCTCCCCATAGGCCTTATGACTGCAAGATTGACCTAGAACCTGGAGCCAACCTATCTTGCAGTAGAGTTTACACCTTAACTGAGAAAGAAAATCTCCTACTAGTATCAAAGAACTGCAAAGCTTTATTGGATTCTCCAATTTTTACAGATGATTCATTCATGGATTCTCTTCTAAAATACTCCCTTTGACTCGCCTTCTGAAGAAAGGCGTTTCATTCCACTGGTCTAACGAGGCGGAAGAGGCCTTTAGATTGATGAAAACCAGCTTCACTACAGCACCAGTTCTACTCCATGCAGACCCCTCTGAACCCTTTTATTTGGAGATGGACGCTTCAGACCTAGCCATCGGAGGAATACTTTCTCAGAGACAAAAAGACACCGGGCAGCTGCATCCAGTAGCGTATCGTTCACGCAAACTCAACCCTGCGGAATGTAGCTATACTATTACGGAAAAGGAACTTTTGGCCATTAAGGATGCCTTCAAGGACTGGAGGCATTACTTGATGGGGACTAAACACACTGTAACGGTGTTTACAGACCACCGCAACCTCAAATTTTTACGCTCTGCTCATACACTTACTCCACGTCAGTTGCGGTGGTCTCTATACTTCGCGGACTTTGACATTGTTATCACCTTCTGTCCCAGATCTAAGAACGGAAAGACTGATGTCCTCTCACGATTAGATACAGCAAATCAAACTCCAGTCATTAAAAATCAACAAATCATACCTGATGATAAATTCATTGGAGCGATTTCTTTGGAACCCTTCGAACATCATGTCCGCAATTTGATGTCCGATTCGGATATGCAGACATGGGTCATAGAAGATCCGTTACGTTCCATTCACAATGGCCTTCCCTATCATGGCTCTGCTCTGTATCTACCCACCAAGGAACTCCAGTTAAAAGCAATGCAAGAAAATCATGATAACTAAGCCTGGGCGAAGCACTACGCTACGCTCGCGTAGTTTGCGAAGTTCGCACTACTTTGCACTACGCAAACTGCACGTAGCACAGTGCGAACACGTGTAGCGTAGTGTTGCATAGTGCTGCGGTCATTTTTTGCTTGCTCGCGGTCCTCAACGTCAAGTTGGCGACCGCGAGCAAGCAAAAGGACATCCCGGCGAGACTTTTTCCGTGTTCACGATCAGCAACTGCAAGTTGGCGATCGCGAGCATGGAAAATAAACCTCCCGGCGAGATTCCCAACGAGAGCAGGTCAGGTTTCTCATTGCGAGTGGTCGCGTATGCTCGCGACCGCTCGCGATGAGAAACTACCAGTTCGCGTTGAGAAAGCTGAAGCTCGAGCAGCAGAAAACTACAGCTCGCACTGTGCAAGATGCCATTTTCAATGATTGCACAGTGCCGGTTGCTTGTCCGCACTGTGCAATCATTGAAAACAACATCTTGCACAGTGCGAACATGTTACTACGCAGTTCGCGAAGTGCTACGCGTAGCTCGCGTAGTGCGAACTTCACTTTGCGTAGCTTCGCGAAGTGCTACTTCGCGAACTACGCCCACCCTTTTATTGATAACCCACTGGCTGGTCATAAGGGCATCTTAAAAACTGAAGATTTACTTAGACAAAACTTTTGGTGGCCATTTATGTGCCGTGATGTTCGTCAATATGTTTTTTTTTTAAAACCTTTATTCATCAAAAATCAGGGACACAGCTATTCAGCCGACAACCCGGAGGTTCGGCAGCTTCAAGAGAGCAGTACAAAGAAGCGTCCACGGTGCATAGAAGGAGAAGCAAAAAGGTTCTATTTTAAATAAACACAAACACAAACCAAACCCAAGCAAGACGAAAAACACTGAATACAACTGGTGATTGCCCCTCAGGGGAGACCGGACCCCCCTCGTCTATCAGTCACAGTGCTGTGATAAGAGGAAAAAGGGGAAAAGCAGAGACCCAAGAAGTCAATTAACAATCAAATATATGTACAGAGCTGGAAAGAATGCTAAGGAGAGAGCTGCTCCTCGGGGGGATCCAGATCAGGGGCAAGACATATGCCCCCCCTATATTGGTTACACCGCCCCCAAATGACATGCCACTTCCGAGGGCGCCCTCTAGCGCAATATACCGTCTTTTCCCTGAACACACTCCAGTCCATGTTTTCCTTCCACGCAGCCAATGTGGGGGGTCCCGCGGAGCCCCACAGGCGCGCGATGTCTCGCTTAGCCACCATGTTACCCAGAGTCACCCACTGGGTCTGTGCCTCATCGTGATCAGTAGGCCCCCAAACATTCAGGAGACAACACCGCGCCTCCGGCTGCATAACAATGCCCGTCACCTCCCCCATTACCGCATGGACTCTCCTCCAAAATTCCATGATGACGCCACATTCCCAAATGATATGCAGGAAGGTACCCACCATACCACAGCCCCTCCTACATAAGCCCTCCTCAGAAAATCCCATATGAACCAGCCTTGGCCCCGTAACATAGACTCTGTGGAGTATTTTGAGCTGCACCAGCCGCAGACGCGACGGGATCGCGACCTCCTTAGGAGAGGAAACCGCAGACTGCCAGTCCTCGTCATCCAGCTCAAGTCCGTCCCTAGTCCATTGGTCCCGCAGCCCCAATAGCAGGTCCGCCCGAACATTAATCAATTTCTTATAGATAAGAGAGATCGTACTCTCTGGCATATGGCCATCGAGGATCCGGTCCTCCAATGGAGAGGACTCAGGCACCTTCTCACCTTCTACGAGAACTGACCGCAGGGCATGACGCACCTGAACATAGCGGAAAAACTCGGATTTCCCCAACTCATACTCCTTCTGCAGCTCTTCAAAGGACTTCACCCTCCCCTTAATCAGCAAATCTCCAACCCTGGAGATACCGATCAAGTCCCATTTCTCAAAACCTTTCGTATGCCAAAGCTTCCCCAATTTTTCAGAGTCAAACAACGGGGTAGCAAGGGTGAGCCTATCCTTCGAGACCAGCGAGTCAGTCGCCAACTTCCACACCCGCACCGCCACCCCAGTGGGCCCCGTGAGGGACGAGTCCAGCGACCGCGTAGCCGGGGCTTAGAGCCGGACCATAGAAACCATGATTAATCGCGCTCAACTGGGTGGCCCAGTAATAGCGTAGAATGTCCGGAAGCGCAATACCCCCGTCGTACCACGGAAGCGTCAACTTAGCAATCGCTATGCGCGGCCGCCCATCCCACAACAACGATCGTTGGAGGCTTTCGACCTCCCGAAAGTAACTGGCCGGTACCCAGTCAAGAGTATTCTGCAAGGCGTAGAGGAACCGGGGAAGAGACATCATTTTGAACAAGGCGGCGCGCCCGAGGAGGGAGAGCGTCATCCTCCGCCAGCCCGCAACATCCCGCCGCAAACGCGCCAGGGGAGGGAGCAGGTTCTTCTCATACCGCAAAGTGGATTCAGTGGAGATAAAAATCCCCAGGTACACGAAGCCCTGCTGGGCGATCTGGATCGAACAAGTTCGCGGGACAGGTGGAACATCGCCGCTCAGAACATACAGATATGATTTACTCCAATTGATGACGAGACCCGAGTTCTTACCAAAAGATGTCAGAACGTCACAAACCACTATAAGCGAGTTCTTGGGCGAGGCGAGATATAACAGGATGTCATCGGCATAGAGCGAAATACGGTCCTCGTGATCGGGCGACCATCTAAGTCCACGTATATCCGGGTGCCAGCGTATCCACGCCGCCAGCGGCTCGAGGGCGAGGGCGAACAACAAAGGCGACAGGGGGCAACCCTGCCGGGTGCCCCTCCCAAGCTGGAACGGAGTCGAAGCCCGCCCGTTTACCACAACACTCGCAAGGGGACCCTCATAAAGCAACCTCACCCAGCTCACAAAACCAGGGCCAAAGCCGAACTTGGCAAGCACGGCCCACAGATATGCCCATTCCACCGCATCAAAAGCCATCGTGGCATCAAGAGACGCCACAATAGCTGGTTCTCGCAGCGTGCTCGCCCTGGCAATCACTCCATGAAGACGCCTAAGGTTTAACGCAGTGTTACGGTGCGGGATAAAACCCGATTGATCCGGGTGGATCAGGTCTCCAAGCACCCTGACCAAGCGGCCCGCCAGGATTTTAGCCAGAATTTTCGGCTCAGCATTAAGGAGTGATATTGGCCGATAGGAGGCACACTTGTCCCGGGGTTTACCATCCTTATGTATCACAACAATCGTCGCCAGTCGCTGGTCCAACGGAAGGGACCCACTCCCCCGCGCCTCCACGAACTTGGCGCGCAGGTGAGGAGCATCCCTATCCGGGAACAGCTTATACAAGTCAATCGGCAAACCATTTGGGCCTGAGGCCTTGCCCGAGTTCAGCGCGCGGATAGCACCCGCCACCTCATCAACCGTTATATCTCCATCGAGGTCATCTCTATCTACGTCAGAAAGGCAGGGCAGAGCGATGTCACGCAGGAGGTCACACGAATCCTCAGTTGGCCTATCCGAAACCGAGGCATAAACCATACGGAAATAATCCGAAAAACACTGTACTATACCCTCGGGATCAACAACCACCTCTCCCCCCTCTCTCGTCAGCTCCGGCACCACTCTATTAACACGTTCTTTTTTGTCCAGCCACGCTAGGAGTTTCCCGGCCTTATCGCCAATATCGTACAAGCGACCCTGCTGTTCCCTACTGAGGGTCTTGGCGGCATTCGCCACCAGGTCCCTATATTCCGCTTGCTTCAAGCTCAGATTATGCAGTGAGGCCGCTGTAACCTCCCCCTCCAGGGCCACTTCTAAAGCCGCGATCTCATCCTCAACCTGTATAACCTCGCCATCTCTCCGTCGCTTGGCGGCCACTACCAAGGAGAGGGCCTCCCCCCTCAACACGGTCTTAAATGCTTCCCACAACGACACAGCCGAGTCAACGGAACCCTGATTGTCCTTAAAATAGTGATCAACTGTCTTCAACAGCGCACTGCGCATCTTGGGATCACGAAAGTACCAGGGGTTGATAGGAGCAACCCTGCCCCCTCCCTCGCGGCCGACATCCAGCCGGACCCACACTGGCGAATGATCACATATGCCCCGCGCCATATGCCTAGCCTCAGATACCAAGGAGGCGTGCGCAGCCAGAGTGAGCAGGTAATCAATCCGAGAGAGACTACCATGCGCCCCGGAGTGGAAGGTATATTGGCTCTGTGCGGGGTGCCGGAGCCTCCAGCAGTCTACCAAGCCGAGTGTATCTATAAAGTCTGGAAGCCACTTCTGAGCCCCCCCGGTGTCCCTGGGCGGGTACCTATCCAGCAACCCAGAGCCGACAGCATTAAAGTCTCACCCCACCACTAGCATACCCTCCGGGAGGTCCAACAAGGCCCTACCCAGATCTGCAAACGTGGAGGCCTGCAGGGCAGGAGGGACATAAACCGAAACCAACACCAACGTTCTTCCCTCCCACATCCCCGCCACCGCCACAAACCTCCCCCTATCATCAACAATGGTGGAGTCCACCTCGAAAGGTAGTGAAGCTCTGACAAGGATGCCCACACCCCTGGAGCCCGAGGAGAATCCCGAGTGAGCGATGAATTTGTAACCTTTTCTATTAAGAGCATAGCAAGTATTACCTATAAGGTGTGTCTCCTGCAGTAGGGCCACATCCGGCAAAGACCGTTTCAAGAACTGCAACACTATCCCCCGCTTAATACGATCTCCCAAACCATTAACATTCCAGCTAATAATATTTAAGCCCCTACCCCTCATCCCCACACACAAAGAGGCCCACCCCACACCCGAAGAGCCACCATTGAACAACCCTGACAACCATTACTACGCCTTGCAAAAACAAACCCCCCAACAACAACCCCAAAATCCCAACTCTCCCCCCCACCCTGGACCCCTGCTGCAGCTTACAAAGCCCCCCCAACTTGCAGTGTGCCTGTCGCCCTACCATAACACAAAACTACAAAAAGTACCCTGAGGGGGGAAAGAGCTCCCATCTTCCTCCCGCAACCCTCCGTATTACTGCAATCAGCTCAAGTCATTGTCCGGAACCAAAGCAAGTCAGTCTGGCTCCAAAGGCATCAACCCTGCCCATCCCGGTCACCCTCCACGTCTGTGGCAGCATCCCCGCCAGTCCGTTGTCGGGGCAAAGCGTCCAACCAGTCTCCGGCCATAGCAGGCGACTCGAAGAAGAAAGTCCGGTCCTCATACACCACACGTAATCTGGCAGGGAAAAGCATAGCATACTTCAGGTCCCTCTCCCGAAGACGTCTCTTCACCCCCAGGAAACTCTGCCTTTGCTTTTGCACCAACTGGGTGAAGTCAGGATAGAAACTCACTGATGCGTTCTGAAAAGGGACCGGGCCCGTCACCCGCGATGCTTGCAGGATAGCGTCCCGATCTCGGAAGTGAAAGAGCCGGGCGACAATCGGTCTCGGAGGGGCTCCCGCCTTGGGCCTCCCGCCAGGAACTCTGTGAGCCCGCTCGACTGCAAAAAACTTCCCAAGGCCCTTAGGCTTCAGATGGTTAAGCACCAAGTCCTCCACGAGCAGATCTACGGAGATCTCGTTGTTGCGCCTGGCCCGGCCCTCAAAGTCCTCCAGCCGGCGGGCGGAAAGGTCGTTCTCGGCCCGCAGCTTACGAACTTCGGTCTGAAGTTCAGAGACATCATCAGCGAGGCCTGTGGTCTTGAGATCAAGGGATTTAACCCGCTCATTGGTTTTGCCCAAATCCGCGCGGATCAGGTTGACATCCACCAAGATAGTATCCACTTTATGCGCCAGGGCATCAAACTGTCTCCCAATCGAGGCCTGCATCCCCTCGAGCGCACCCATGACATCCTGCAACGAGAGCTCCGAGGTCGGGGATGAGGCAGCCTTCTGCACGTCCAGCGACTGGCCCGATCCACCAGGCGACCCCTTCTGCTGGGCATAGCGATCCATATTATTGGATTGGGTATAGGCTCCCCGCCTGGTAGTCTTGGGTTTCAGCCTATCCACCTCTGCTTTACCCGACATGTCTGGCACCGAGCAATCCGGTGCAAAGAGACGACCCTCTCTCAGTCAGAGGGAACAGGAGAAGCCAGATCTGCAATAACCAGCCAGAGTAGGGCGCAAGGCGTCCAGAGGATAGTAAAGCATCAGAAGGCACTCCCGGGCCAAGGCAAACAAAGGGCGAGAAAGTGAAAGTGAAAGTACGGCGTTCTCCGTCCGCCAGTTCACACCTCGCCAGGCCGCTATTGTTCAATTAGTAGCCGGGCTTCCTGCCAACGCCAGCCCCTGGCATCCCTCGGAGATAGGCCTCAATCTTCCGCCGTGCACAACTCCGGTTCCCGGTGGGCGATCCGAACCCGGGCAGCATCAATCGCCTCAGCAATGAGTCATCTGCAAGATGCCGTGCATATAAAACAGGATTTAAGACAGGATAATCGACGGAGGGCGCGTGGGTCCCGGAAGCTCAAAGCTCACGCGGCCATCTTGATCAAGCGCTAGGCTCCTCTCGTCAATATGTTTTGACTTGCGAACTATGTGCACGAGGGAAATCGGACAGGCAGCCCCCTAAGGGCCTCTTACAACCTATGCCAACCCCCCATATCATTTGTACACGGTCTCGCTAGACTTGATTGTCGATCTACCTTTCACCCATGGTTATGACACTATTCTTGTCGTTGTCGACACCTTTAGTAAAATGGCACACTTTGTACCCTTCAAGGGTGCACCCACTTCCAAGCAACTGTCACAACTTTTCAATCAACACACAATTCGCCTTCATGGGATCCCTAAGGTACTCATTTCAGACAGGGGCTCCCAGTTTCTATCACGATTTTGGAAGGCTTACATCAAAGGCCTTCACATTGACCATCGTTACTCTACTAGCTTTCACCCAGAAACCGATGGTCAGCCTGAAAGCATTAACCAAGAACTAGAACAACACCTTAGGCTATATTTGTTAGATGAGGAGGGTGACTGGCCTGACCATTTATGGACTGCTGAGTATGCCTACAATAACGCCCTTAATGTCTCCACAGGTTATTCACCTTTCTTTATAAATTCAGGCAGACATCCTAATTCCCATGTTAATTTTGACAATGCTAACATTCCCGCTGTTGAAGATATTGCCCAACAGTTTACTAAGATCCACCACACTGTAACCCAGAATATGTCGACAGCGAAGGCTCACTACAAACACTTCGCTGATCGAAAACGTAAAAAGGCACCTGAGCTTCGTGTGGGAGATTTAGTCTGGTTGTGTACAAAAAATCTTAGACGCAAGAGTCCACGTAAATTCCAGCCTCGTTTTATGGGTCCTTATCCAATTGAGAAGGTCATTAATCCAGTCACTTATCGACTATCTCTCCCTGGTTCCACCCAAATTTACGCGGTCTTTCATGTCTCTCTCCTAAACCAATTCACCCTGGTTTGCGTGGGTCTTCACCTCCTGATCCTTTAATCCTTCATGGTGAGGCTGAGTATGAAGTCAAACAGATTTTAGATTCAAAATTCATCCGTGATGAACTCTTTTATCTCATTGATTGGAAGGGTTATGGTCCTGATGAACGTTCCTGGGAAAAAAGTATAGATGTTCATGCCCCTCGATTAATTGAAGCTTTCCATGCCAAATTCCCAACCAAACCCAGACTGGAGGAAATCCAGTTGGGAGGGGGTACTGTCAGGATTCACAGGAGGTTTCTTCCTCCTACTTCCTCCGCAGCTACTATTCTCTCTTTACAAACTCGAAGAGCAGCTAATCCCTTTAGTTGGAGTGCTAGTTGGCACCGTAGAAACTCCAACATGGCTGCCAACACACTGCAACAGCATATCGCTGTTTAGCAGTCTAGTCTTTCAACAAATGACAGTTTGGTGAGGTGTGCTCCAACATTCTACTGCGCACTTCACTGAAGATTCAACTGGAGCAGCACCTGTTTTCCTAGCGTCACGAAAGCTAGTCAGAGTAGTGTCAGAATCACCGGGGTTAGTTTCGGCGGTTACTAATGTTCAAGGACTAAAGGTTAGTGACAACTTCTAAATACATTACTAAAGATTCAACCTAGAGCCAACGAATAAAAAAAAAAGTTAGAATATAAATTAGGCTTAAGGTTGAATACCAGTTAAACATAGCTATGTAAAAGGTCAGAAGGAATGAGGCGAATGTTAATATTGAGGCAAGTTTAACAACTAATTAATTCTGTGACAAACGTTAATACTGAAAATGCGAGCGAGTCCTATCAACTCGTCGCGTTAAAGAAATGTTTCATTAAAGGTGATTATTCACCTTATCTTAAAAAAGAAAAGACTAACGCGGGCACCGTTCTTCTCCTGCTGCGAGTCCCTAGGGAAGATTAGTATTAATAGAGGCGCGCACGTCTCAAGTCGTGCGCGCGAGAAAAATGGGAGGCAGGAAAACATCGCCGGAATTGTCTAACGTGACTCTATAGCTAGAGTCGCGTTGGTCCTTGACGTTCGTTCACATTTAAAATATATTGCAGCGCTGAGAGATTAGTAGGCGACTCTTGCGAACCACCTCAAAACAATCTGCTGATACTTATTTGAGGCACTAATAAACCTGTTAGCACCTTCCTCAGTTGGCTGAGTACCCATAACTTCCAACAACCATTTAAATTAGAAGACAGTTATTAAGGCTGGTGCATTCCGGGTGTTGCAGAGCAACATTTAAGAAGCAGCTAGTTATTCAGAACCCCATATACAAAACATCTCTTTCACTTGCTTATTGAGTATTCAGTTGGGGTAGAATAGAGAGAAATTACATTACAACATCACAGACAGGAATATTACTTACCTTGTTTTTTCTTTCATTAAGACAGGGTAGAGTTTGACGTAAATCGACCTGTGAAGAAAAGAACAAGTGATTACAGTGAAGGCTTCTCTAGGGTAACGTACACAACATATAGAGAAGTAAGAAGAGTGGCAAGCCCAAAACAAACCTCTGGTGAGAGAAGTTATCTTATGTAAATACATATATATACAAGAAGTTGAAGGAAAATAAATCATATCTGACTATGTGAATGTTTTAGCTTCAACTACCAGAAGAAGAAGGACTAAGCAGAACCAGCAGAGTTTTGGAGCTATCTCTTCAATGTCCCAACCCCTTTCCCCCCTCAGTACTTACCTGCGAAGGAATAATATAAGAAACCTAGCAGGAGGGGTTCTGAGAAGGGTATTGGGATCTAACGTCGTTCTGCTCCTGTGTTGTAAAACTAATCCTAGTACGTCCTTGACAGAGAAG
Source organism: Triturus cristatus (assembly GCF_964204655.1). Lineage (NCBI taxonomy): Eukaryota > Metazoa > Chordata > Amphibia > Caudata > Salamandridae > Triturus > Triturus cristatus. Next base: position 1,493,203,421 of record NC_140591.1, read on the forward strand.
TTGCCTTGGGTTACAAAAATGTTGCCTCTCTTTCCACCACTGCAATTTCTTTTGACAATTGCAGAGCTTCTAATAGATTTGAGACATATAACTCGTTCTGGATGGGGGAGTCTAACAGAGGCCGTGAAACCTCGCTGGGACCATAACTGCCCAAAATCATGCACAAGTCCGAATCCATACTGGCTGTAAGTAAACATCTTAACTTTTGTGTCCTCTGATATACAGCAGGCTCTACTAAGGGAAATCAATTTGGCTACTTGTGCAGGTATTACACGGCACAGGTAGGACACTTCCACAACCCAACCTAATGTGCAAACAGCATAAGCAACTCTTAAAATGCCATGTTGATCTCTCAGACAAGGCACATCAGCAAAAAGGGTATGAATGGATTCAGGAAGAGGTACATTCAAAAGGTCAGGCCTTGATTTTCTGGATAATTCAGTAACATTGACACAGTCAAGGTAAAAGTCTTCCTTCTCATCTCCTTCTGGATTTGGAAACAGAAGCAGGGTTCAGGACATTGCATCTCCTGATAGAGACATTTTCAGCATCTGGAATGATTCTCTCACAGCTGGTTAACGGATGTTTGTCAAATGCTGCATGCATGTGTGTCGTTATGAGGATTTCAGCTGAATAAAGGACCATTACAATAAGGGGGTAGCCCATCACTTTCACATCTGTTTGGTGAATGCTGAGATTCACCTCTGCAACTGCTTTGAGACAACCAGGCAGTGCTGCAGCTACGGGATCAAGAATCACTGAGAAATACCCAATGGGATGCTTGGTCTCCTTGTGGGACTGCATTAACACTGATAAAGCATACCCATTTATCTCATGGCAAAAAGCACAAATTATTTTGTATTGTCTGACATTTCAAGAGCTAGTGCACTGTAAAGCAAATGTTTAAGCTCCTAGAAGGCTTCCATGCCATAATCATCTCTTGGAACCAGATCATTGACATCAGTGTGCGTCAGCCGCAGTAAAGGCTTTGTCACAAATAAAAAGTTCAGGATCCATTGCCGGCAGTAGCCAAACATGTCCAAGAACATTTGCACTTCTCTGTGTGTGGTTAGTGACTTCATTTTAAGGACTGTTTCAATTTTTTGTGGGACACTTGTCTGACTCCCTTTTCTATCTGATGTTCTAAAAACATGACCTATTTTTGGATGTACTGTAGTTTCTTGAAACCTTATGCCCATTCTCAGCTAAACGGTTGAGCATCGCAATTGTGGCTTGTCTACAAGCTTCTTGGTCATCGATGCAATCAGGAGATCGGTGATGTACTGAATTAGGGTTGAGCTACTTGACAACTGCATAGATTTTTCCTAAGTATCTGACTGAAATATGATGGACTTTCGGTGTACCTGTGGGGGGCACAACACCACATGAGAGTCTTCTACTGAAACTTAAATGTGAATAGAAATTGGCTATCTTTTTGAAGGGGAACTGAGAAAAAAACTTGCCAGAAGTCAATGACCAGGAACCATTCATATTTGGGATGAATTTAGAACAAGATCATGGCAGGGTTCAGTACCACAGGGTGGTATGGAATGACAATTTGGTTAAATTGCCAGAGATCCTGAACTATCTTCTGCTTTTTGTTTGCCATTTGTAAGGCCATAATCAGAGAGTTACAGAGACTCATGATGACTTATTTAAGGATGCCCTGCTTTATCAAGTTCTCAGTTATAGGAGTGATTCCTGCAATGGCTTATGGGGTAATTGTTTTAGGGCATGTTTGAGGACAACCTGTTTTAGGACAAATGGTTATCTTTACAGGCTTTTCTCCTTTGATCAATCACACTCACTATAAATCTCAAACATCCTCTTTGACTGTCTCTCTTAAACCAATGGGTAAGTCCTCATTGCTAATAACAAGGTACAGTTTGCCAATGACATCCTGTCATAACAATTTTACGGGCTCAAATCATACTCCACATGCAAATGTGGTGAGGAGTAACCTTCTTTAGGGCCCATATGCTGGTTCCTGGCGCAGCACCTCTACCTCATCCTATTTCTGGTTGTAGTTCCTCCATATGCCATGAAAACTCCTTGCCTGCTCATCCCAATACAGGGGTTAATTTTGGTCCCAGTGAGAGTAAAATAAGTCCCTTCAATCTTCCATTTTGGGCTAAATGGGTCTATCATGTACATTCCCGTTACACCTTTCTCTTCGCTGCTAGCATATCACTACAACATTTTGCATACGGCAGGATCTCAATGAGTGGTTTACTCTGACAAAAAAGAACACCTTGTATATCTGATTACTAAAAATTTCAGGGCTTAGTTGTGCACAAAGGAGCATAAGAACTCTCCCAAGTTGTCCCCAAGGGAGTCTTTTAGTCCACTATGCTCTATGTACACCTACATCAACTGCTCAAAATAAGCTTGCAAAGATTCTTTACTATCTTGAGAGGTTCGAAAAATCTTAGGCCTATTTACATCTCCTGAGCCAGCCATTTAATGACCCTCTTGCATTCCACTCATTGTCCATTGGGACCGCTGAATAAACAAACGCATCCAGATCCTCCCACAAGTCTTTGAATATAGTCACAATCTGTGTGTACCACTTAGCAGGATTTTCCCCTCACTTAGGAAAAAAAATTATAAAGTAGAAAAGATGTCTGGAACTCAGGACATGTACGTATGCTTCTCTCCGTACCTGCCTTAAAGAGTATTACCTTACTGCCTCTCATGTGGCCTCACCCTCATTTTCCTTGTCAGCCTATTTCCTTTTTTAACCCTTTCTTTCCCAAAACACAGTTCCCTCAAATTCTAGGTCTTGCTCCAATCCCTAATGCTCTCAACCAATTCACTTACATGGGTTCTCAATCCCCTCAGCTTTAGCATCTTCAATTGCTTTTCACCCATTATCATCCTAACATTCTTCTGCAAAATATTTTTCTTAGTTATATTGACACAGCATTCATCCACTACTTTCTCCTTTCCCGCATGCTCCTCTTGTGCAAGTTTCGCAAGTTCATTACTCATGCAGAACAATTCACACTTGTGTCCTCTGAAATCCATCCCTATTTTCCTTTAACAATTTCTTCAAACGCAGCGTTCATCTGAGTGACAATGAGTCTTTGTGGGGTGGTTTTTATAAGTGAAGGTTCAATTGGTAGGTTCGCAAGACCAATTGGCTTATTGCCATGAAGCTAGTCGAAACCTCTCCTTGCTGAGAGCATAATGCTATGATGCTGATTGCTGGTTCTGGGCCTTAATAGATGCTTGGAAGGGTCTGACCCAGGGAGTACTAGCAACTTCCCAATAAAAGGGATGTGCTTGTTGAGGGCTGAGCAGGGGGAGAAATTGCAGTTTCTGTGTAGCTTGGGGGTGCGCAGACTTTGGTAGGGGTTCTGGTATCTGCACTAGTCTCAGTTGCTTTTGGAGATGTTTCTGCTTCTGATTAGTTTTTTTAATTTCTCCTTCTTCTTTACTGTTACCTCACCCACTATCAATGGATAAACTCCAAAGGTCTCTATCACTAATTTCCTCCATTTTTTTCTGCCTTTCATCATCCTTTGCATGTATCCATGTTTAAGCCCTATTGTGTTTTTTTAACGCAAACTTCTTTCTTTTCTTTTCATTTGCCATCTTTTCCCAAATATTTAAAGCATCAAACCACGTAAATCTCGACTGAGGTTTCAAATAGTACATTCTCAGTCTCAAAGTCAGGGAATATTAAAAGCACTGCTCAGTGGGAAATGTAGCTCTCCATCTTTGGACTTCTGTTTGTGTCATTGGCTAAGTCACATGCACATGTGTAACCCTTTCTTTGCTGCCATTCCCCTAACTGGTTTGCCTTCGGGTGGAAAATTATCTTCCTTATTCACATCTTTCTCCTTTTTTGAAACGGGATTTCTCAGGCTTAGACACTCACAATCAAACTCCGTTCAAATTTAACATGCTCCTACTTTGGAAACATGATATGCCTACCAATACCAGCGCATCTCTGTCAAAAGTCACCCGATTGCAGAGCGGCTACATTGTACGCCAGCCAAACCCTGTCCCACACCAACTAAACAAACACCTGAATACTGGCAGGACTTGCTGACCCACCGTCTCTGACAATTGTTTTTTTGTCTTCTTTGTCCAACCAGAAATCTCTACAATGCCAAGAAGACTACCTACTTTCATACAGCAGCAGAATCTCGACCTGCAGGAATCACCATACCCAGTGCTCTCACTCCTGTACACCAAGGAATTAACTGCCACTAAACTTGAATAAAACACTTGTTACAAAGGAAAAGTTTTATCCCTACCTTGGCGTGACTGGTAGTGCCTCACAGTTCATCTCACCTTAGCTGATAAGTTAAAGAATTCAGTAATCTAACTTAAGGTACTTCGCTCATCTTTATACTGTACATGTAACAATCCTCATTTATTAAATTTAAATATCAAAGAATATATTAAATAACATAATAACTACCATCCCATTAAATCTGAGAGCTAAAGCCACATGATAAATGTTCTCAAAATCTGTCCAGAGCATTTCACCACGGTAGGCCAACATATACTGCCTCACAGCTCACTTCTCATTTATCATTTGAGGGCATGCAAATCCCTATTTACTCACATTGTCCGTCTTCTGTTACCTAATTTTCTGAATCAAATATCAAGTTGGGACTGGGTCAATTTGAATCTTAGAGCAAAAACAGCCGAACCATGAAGATACAGTAATAGGTTCAAGAGAAAAACAGTAATAGGTTCTAGAGTCAATTGGATTTTACTAGAAAAGATTGGATCCAGTTGGAACCATCATCTCTGCTACCAGCTCTCTCCGTGGCAAACCATTCTTCTCATATCTCTACCAAGGGCATGTCAATGGCTCAGACCGGAAGCAGTGTAGTTCCAATATGAACTGTTGTGCTTAATGACTGGACCTGTCTATAATTCTATAGAACCTAGAACCAGAACTGTTAAATTCACAGTAAGAATGACAGACATGGGGAAAGAGTGTTATGCAGAAAACATGAAGGATCTCACAAGCATGATTAGCACAAATCATGAATACAAAGAACTCTGTAAACTTCAATGCAAAATCCAGCAGAGATGGGCCCTACTATGGTGCCGATTCCGATCCGTTAAACAAATTTACCGTCCGACTCGTATCCGTAATTTTTTACGTACGAATCGTACAAGTACCGTACAAACTGCGAAGTACGATTCATACGTGAAAAATACATACGAATTGCGTCGGGAAAATGGTCCGAGAGGGAGCCGTAAATTTTTACGTCCGATTAGCGTCGGGAAAAGTGTCCGATAGGGAGCCGGACATTTTTACGTGCAAATCGTAAAACAGAAGTCCGAACGCGCAAGTACGATCCGTACCGGTCGTCCAAATACACAACCGCATGTAAAAGGCCCCGTACGGAGCGACCGCTGTAGCCTACATGTACAAGGGTAAACTTGTGCCCGAATACGAGTCGTACAGCCCCCCTCACCCCGCACATGTCAGCACCGTACCCCTGTATGTCAGCACCGTACCCCCCCTCCGCACCGTACCCCAACACCGTAGCACGGCCCGCACCTGTACGCGCCGCACCCCAACACCGTAGCACAGCCCCGCACCTGTACGCGCTGTACCCCAACACCGTAGCACAGCCCTCAATTGTACACGCTGCACCCCAACACCATAGCACAGCCCGCACCTGTACGCGCCGCACCCCAACACCGTAGCACAGCCCCGCACCTGTACGTGCCGTACCCCAACACCGTAGCACAGCCCGCACCTGTACGTGCCGTACCCCAACACCGTAGCCCAGCCCCATACCTGTACGCACCGTACCCCAACACCGTAGCACAGCCCACACCTGTACGTGCCGTACCCCAACACTGTAGCACAGCCCCGTACCTGTACGTGCCGTACCCCAACACCGTAGCACAGCCCGCACCTGTACGCGCCATACCCCAACACCGTAGCCCAGCCCCGTACCTGTACGCACCGTACCCCAACACCATAGCACAGCCCGCACCTGTACGCGCCGCACCCCAACACCATAGCACAGCCCGCACCTGTATGCGCTGCACCCCAACACCGTAGCACAGCCCCGCACCTGTACGTGCCGTACCCCAACACTGTAGCACAGCCTGCACCTGTACGTGCCGTACCCCAACACCGTAGCCCAGCCCCATACCTGTACACACCGTACCCCAACACCGTAGCACGGCCCACACCTGTACGCGCTTCACCCCAACACCGTAGCACAGCCTCGCACCTGTACGCACCATACCCCAACACCGTAGCACAGCCCGCACCTGTACGCGCCGTACCCCAACACCGTAGCCCAGCCCCGTACCTGTACGCACTGTACCCTAACACCGTAGCACAGCCCGCACCTGTACGCGCCGCACCCCAACACCGTAGCACAGCCCGCACCTGTACGCATTGCACCCCAACACCGTAGCACAGCCCCACACCTGTATGCGCCGTACCCAACACCGTAGCACAGCCCGCACCTGTACGCGCCGCAACCCAACACCGTAGCACAGCCCCGCACCTGTATGCGCCGTACCCCAACACCATAGCACAGCCCGCACCTCTACGCGCCATACCCCAACACCGTAGCCCAGCCCGCACCTGTACCCGCCGCACCCCAACACCGTAGCACAGCCCCGCACCTGTACGCGCCGTACCCCAACACCGTAGCACAGCCGGCACCTGTACGCGCTGTACCCCAACACCGTAGCCCAGCCCCGTACCTGTACGCACCGTACCCCAACACTGTAGCACAGCCCGCACCTGTACGCGCCACACCCCAAAACCGTAGCACAGCCCGCACCTGTACGCGCCGCACCCCAACACCGTAGCACAGCCCCGCACCTGTACGCACCGTACCCCAACATGGTAGCACAGCACCCTCACCCAGCATTACGTATGTACGGACCGTACCTACGCGAAAAAGACTTGTACAGAACCAGGACACTGTAAAACAGCACAAGGACGGTCAATTCGACTCGCACAACACCACAAAACATGTCAACATGACAAAATACATCTCTATGACTGACCTGCCACATCCACACAGGCAAACTGAGGACCAAATCACAACCACCTCTTATAACACACCCACCACAAATTCAAACACAGCCACACCCACAAATGGACCAATAAAAAGGACACACACACACAACCCATGAGCCATTGCAACAGACCCACTGCTCACAGACACCACAGACAAACAACTGCACCTTACTCACACCTTAACTACACCTTCACTTACACACCTTCACACAACCTTGTTCACAAACAGCCCCTCTTCACATTCACACACACACCGTCACATTCACACCCACAACCATCCACACCCACACCCCACACCATGCCCACTGACAAGAATCCAAAGTTCAGAACGGCGGAGCTGGAGCTCCTTGTCAACAAAGTCATCAGAGTCGAGCCACAGTTGTTTGGAACATTGGTCAGACAGACCAGCATAGCCCAAAAAACCAGCCTGTGGCAGAGGATCGTCGATAAGGTGAATGCTGTTGCGCCCATCCGAAGGACCAGGCAGGAATTCTAAGCCAGGTCGTACGATCTGCGCAGGGCAGTCAAGAGGAAAATGAATGAGGAATATGCCCAGAGTAACATCACTGGAGGCGGGCTGCCCCGCAGACCCGTACATTACCATCACTGGGAGGAAAAGGTGATGGCCAGGCTTCCGCCGGTGGAGTACACGGAGTCGAAGGAGTTGCAGAGCCTGGTGAGTACACAAACAACTCATGTAACATGGGGGGAATGGCATCCACACCCCAACTACAACAAATGCACTCACCTACCCCCAAGCCCTCACCGCACACAACCACACCCTAAAAACCACGCTCATGCCACTAACCTCTCCATGCCCCATTCACAAATAAAGGCAATGCCATGTCCCAGGCCACACCAACCACAAACCCAAGACTGGATGTCCGGGATGCTGGGAGGGTGGGCCGCACACAACACATTGTGCAACTCAGAACCAGACACCAATGCCCACAGCCCATATGGTCTAGGTACATACCCATGCACCATGCCCAATGCACAGGGACTGGCAAAGTAATGACAAGGTAGCTGACACTTGGCCCTGCTGTAGGCAGCACAAGGCCCTCCTGTGACCACTGTACACTCAAACAACAACTCCACTAGCTCATATACCCAGCACAGGAACTCACACACACTGTCATGCCAGCATGCACCATGAGGGGACAGACACATCACCTGGGAGACCCAATGACAAATCACACTACACACAACAGCAGGCCTGGTCACATCCCCCTCTCACACAAGCACACACCCCCGGGGCAGGCAACGGATTTACCCACTCTCACAATGGACATGTGACACAACAAGACCAATCCATAGCCAAATAAGCATCCCTGCCAAAAATCGCCTGGCAAACACTCAGGAGCACATACCAATCTGTCCCCCGCAACACACCCATCCCCAAGTGTACATTGAGAGGAATGCTAGGCACATCCAACCGCCTGGAGGAACTGTGACTACTTGAATATGTATGAAACATAGATGTGGCATGAAACAGCATTAACATTGTCTCTCTCTCACACACAGGGCAACGTCATCGACCTCCCCCCAACAATGGGGGGGAACAATCACAGTCCCAGGCTCAGCGTGAAGATGATCCCACCGGCAGCGACGACTCTCACCACTCCGTGGATGACCCCGACCAACCTGGCCCCTCTGGTGCCCAAGCCCCTGCAGCACCTGCGTCAGGTACATCTGTGCCAACCCCCACCCCCATTCCTGCCACATCCCAAGAGACACCCAGGAGCCCTGCTCGCACCGAACAACACAGCCAGTCTGACCAGGAGGGACAAGGTTCTCCGGGCACCCAGGAGGAGGCAGACGACCACGCTAATGCCATCCTCAGGGGTCCCGTAGACCCGATGTGCCCACAACGGCAGGCCAGGCTCGTGTGGGCAGGGGTGGTGGGAGTGGAGGCAGGCGGAGGGGAGAACCTGACCAGCCAGCTGAGGGAACCGGTATTGCACACATGCGCCACATCCTGGACACATACCGGCGTGACACCAGGGGCATCAGCCAGGTTGTGTCGAGCCTCACAGACATCAAGGGGACCCTCGACGAGATGAAGAACCTGCAGGCCGAGCAACATGCCAGTCAACAACAACACCAAGGACGGATGGAGGCAAGACTGGCTGAGCTCCTGGCGGTGCAAACTGACATGAGCCGTTCACTCCGTTGGATTGCCGACAACATGGGCAACCCTCCCTGTGACACCAGGCGAAGACCAGCACCAGCCACAGGGAGGGAAGAGGAGGAGGATTCGTCCGACGGAGCATCACAGACATCGTCAAGGCCTGCATCTGAGGGTCCCCAGAGGAAGGTGGGTCGTCCACGGAAAAGACCGTGAGAGTCAGCTTGTTGGACAGGCCACACGAAGGGCTTGCTCCCTCCCCGCACGACAGGGCCCGAGCTCCGGCCCACCAGGCATAACCCACGAAAAGCACCTGTACCCCGTCTCCCGACGGATCTTCTGCCCTCGGGCCTCTACTCATCACGGGGCCCAGCCCCACCGGCTCCCCCGGCCGGTTCAAGCCGCCATCTTGGGCCCTGCACCACGAGGCCGCGTGGCCTCGGCCTGACCCTAACCCCGGGCCTGGCCGGCCCCGACATCCCGGCACCACCCTCCACCCAGGAGGTGAGCGGACCACTTGGCAGGTCAATGGGAGAACGAAGTGTCAAGAGCTCTTCCCCCCGCCAGGTGCCGATCGCCTCCAGCTCCCCCCAGGCGCTGGCTCCACCCCCGGCTGGGTGTCTGGACACCTTCATCCCGGGCCCTCCGACCTCCAAGTGCGAGGGTCCGGACATCAAAGGGCGCCTGCCCTATAACTGGGGCAACTCCGGAGCAGGAAGGCAGTTGTATCCTGGAGTCGAGAGACACCGAGAGAACTCAGCCTCGACGGACTACTGGCGCTGCCGTAGCCCGCTCTTGTGAACCATCGTCCTGCCTGCTGGCGCTGCCGCGGCCTTCTGCAACCTCCATCCTCGCCGGGACCTGCTGGCGCTGCCGCGGCCCGTTGTAACGACCATCCTCGTCGGGACCTGCTGGCGCTGCCGCGGCCCGTTGTAACGACCATCCTCGTCGGGACCTGCTGGCGCTGCCGCGGCCCGTTGTAACGACCATCCTCACCGGGACCTGCTGGCGCTGCCGCGGACCGTACATCGACCATCTTCCGGGACCTGCTGGCGCTGCCGCGGACCGTGTACCGACCATCTCAACCGGGACCTGCTGGCGCTGCCGCGGCCCGTACCAACTAAGCCACCAAGCTCGAGGATTGTGAGCTAGTCATCATCTCATCCGAACTACCTGACTGGTAGACAGACTGTCCCGCTACCCCTTACCCTGCTTTGAGAGACTTGAATCGAGGGGACCCCTGAGTCCAGACCACCTTGTACCATTTAACCGTACCTTAAGAAGTGCTTATAAAGGACACTGAACCGTATCCGTGTGTGGTATCTGTCTGTGGGGGGGGGAAGTTACTTGTCTGTACGATCGCTGGAGACGGCTCTCCCCGGAGACCTCTCCTCCTGTCCCCGGCCGACCCTCCCGGTCCATCTACCCTTTCTAACATTGGTGGCCAGCGGCGCGATCCGAATCAACGCATAATCGTACAGAGAGTAGCTCACCCAACGACAAAAACACGATGTCAGCCAAAGATAGCAGCTCCACCGAGAATTTCCAAATGGATAAATTAGAAGAATACAACCACCGCGAACTGAGACAATTCTGCATAGAACTTGGCATTGCTACCACCGGCCTGAGTACCAAGGATGATCTAAAGCACGCCCTAGAGTCGTGGACAGAAACTGGGGTCGCCGGACCCTCCGACCAAAGCAGCATCACACCAGAGGGGAACGCCACGGCTCCCGAGGAGCGGGGAACGGGCCTCTCGCAGGAGGAGATCCGAGAAAGAGAAAGAACCAGATTGCACGAGTTGGAAATGGCACGACTCAAGATGGATGGGGAACTCAAGTTAGCTGAACAGAAACTCAACCTCGAGCATATGCGGCTCCGAGATGAACGAGAAGAGAAGCAGAGACAGAGAGAGCTGGAGGAGAAAAAAATAACGCTCGAGCACGAGCGCCAACTAGCGGAGATAGAACTTCGGAAACAAAATAAAGAACTGGGGGTGCCTGAGCGACCACACACCCCGGGGCCAATCGAGAAAAAAGTCCACATCCCCAAGGATGTTGTCCGCGAGTATGTCCGAGAAGACGACATACAACAGTGGTTTAAAGCCTACGAGATCGCCATGACCTCCCACCGGATCGACCGGAGTGATTGGGGAGCCGGACTTTGGGGGAGGTTTATCAACGAGGGTCGCGATGCCCTACTGCAGCTCCCCGATCACCAAATGTCGTCCTACGACCACATGAAGGCTGCCCTCCTCACCCGCTACGGCCTCACACCCGAGATGTACCGCCAGAGGTTCAGAGATTGCACCCGGATCCCAGGTACAACTTGGGTAGAATACGTGAACTATTTCAGCCGTGCCTTCGAGGGTTGGATAAAGGGGAGCCATGTCACCACTTACGAACAACTCTTTAACCTTATGGTATGGGAGCACCTGTCGAACAACTGTTTCATCGAGCTCAGGCAGCACCTCCTCGACAGTAAGCTGACTGACCCCCGGCAGCTCGCCGCCGAAGCTGACCGATGGGAAAGCACCCGAGTGGGCCGGAGGGGGCCACACGAACAGAACAGAAGCAACCCAGGCCAGCACCGTCCTCGGGGAGGAGGAGGGGGCCAGGGGCGAGGGAGAGACGCCTTGCCAACAACACCCGTGACCAGCACCCCGCCTCCGGCCGGCCGGGGCAACCCCCCGTGGCGTCCGGGGGCCCGAGCCAACGTCACGTGCCACCGATGCCAGCGAGTCGGCCACTACGCCAATGACCCGAGCTGCCCGCAGAACCAAGCACCCAAGCCCCGCCAGGTAGCTGCCGCCGCCCTGGGGGAAGAGCGATCATCGGAGGAACCAGAAGAGTATGAGCCGGCCCAGCAAGAGTGGGAGCCGGCCGCCATGGTCCTGGCGTGCTTAGGGGGAAGGGACATGGTCCCGCGGGCTCCCCTACCCGCTAACACCAGGAAATACGGTCAGTGGGTGACCATTAATGGACACCGAGCCGAGGCCTTGCGTGACACAGGCGCCAGTGTGACGGCCGTCCGCTGTCACCTGGTGAAGCCCGAGCAGATCCTGCCGAACATTCTCTGCCCCGTCCGCTCGGCAGACAACTCTGAAAGTATGTGTCAAATGGCCTGCGTCCCATTCGAATGGGGAGGGGTCTCCGGCCTGTTGAAGGTGACGGTCCGGGACGATGCCCCCGTGGACTGCCTCCTGGGGAATGACCTCGAGAGTTCCCCGTGGGCCACAGTTGAGAGAAGGGAGCACCTGGGGATGCTGGGCCTCCCGGACTGGGCCTGCATAACCACCCGGTCCATGGCCGCCCGTGCCGTCCCTCGATCAGAAGAACCGGAATGGCCGGCACCTCCGCCCCCGGTCACCCCAGTAGAAGACAACGACAAGGCCAACCTCCCAGACCCGACGACCAAAGGGGACGCGCAATCCCAGGACCTTCCTGACCTGGCCCAGTGGCGTCAAGAAGGGGGGCCCACCCAAGAACAGTTCCGCCAGGAACAAAAGACCTGTCCCTCCCTCGAGGGTCTCCGCCAACAAGCCAGCGCCCAGAACGCAGGGGACTCCACCGGAACTCACTGGGTCTACTGGGATAACGACCTGCTATACAGCGAGCAAAGAATCGCCGAGCTGGGGGCCGGTCGAGTACTGGTGGTACCTCTCCGCTTCAGAGACTTTCTGCTCAACCTGGCACACGATGTCCCCCTGGCTGGACACCTGGGCCAGGACAAAACGTACAGCCGCCTAGTGACCCACTTTTTCTGGCCGAAAATGAGGAACGACGTCCTGAACCACTGCCGATCTTGCCCCACATGCCAAGCCAGCGGGAAGAGTGGTCGGAAGCTGAAAGCCCCTCTGCAACCCTTCCCTGTGGTCACCACCCCGTTCGAGAGGGTGGGGATAGACATTGTGGGGCCTCTGGACCCCCGCACGGCACAAGGACACAGGTTCATCTTAGTACTGGTGGACCATGCCACCCGATACCCCGAGGCGGTGCCCCTACGGACCGTGACAGCTCCGGTGGTTGGCCGGGCCCTAATGGGGATCTTCTCCCGGGTAGGCTTCCCCCGAGAAGTCGTCAGCGACCAAGGCACGAACTTTATATCCAAATACATGAAGTCCCTCTGGCAACAATGCGGGGTCACCTACAGATTCACGACCCCCTATCACCCCCAAGGGAACGGACTAGTGGAGCGGTTTAACCGCACTCTCAAGGGGATGATTGGGGGATTGGAAGAGCCCCTCCGTCGCCAGTGGGATGTACTACTCCCGTGCCTCCTCTTCGCTTACCGAGAAGTTCCCCAGAAGTCCCTCGGGTTTAGCCCTTTCGAACTCCTGTACGGCCACCCTGTGCGAGGGCCCCTCAGCCTAGTAAAAGAAGGTTGGGAGATGGCCCCCCTAAAGACCCCTCCAGACGTCTTCAAATACATCCTGGCCCTACGCAACCAGACCCGGCGCTTCAGACAGATGGCCAAGGCGAACCTCGAGGCCAGCCAGGAGGACATGAAGAGGTGGTATGATCACAATGCCTCCTCCGTTGAGTTCGAGCCTGGACAACAAGTATGGGTGATGTCCCCCACCGAACCATGTGCCTTGCAAGATAAGTGGACGGGGCCCTTCAAAGTGGTCGAGCGCAAAAGCCCCGTCACTTACCTCATCGACCTGGGGACCTCCCGGAACCCCCTCCGGGTCCTCCACACCAACCGACTCAAACCACACTTTGTGCGCTCAGAACTCAGCCTCCTGATGGCTACGGACAGTGGGGCAGAGGAAGACTCCGAACCCCTCCCGGATCTTCTGAAAACTCAGGAGAATGACGGCTCCGTGGACGGGGTCCGGCTCTCTGACGCCCTCACTTCGGAGCAACGCCAGGGCTGCCGGAACCTCCTGCTGCAGTTCGCTACCCTGTTCTCCCTCACCCCCGGGGTCACCCCTTGGTGTTTGCACGACGTGGACACCGGGGACAGTCCCCCTGTCCGACACCGGGCCTACCGCGTACCAGATCGGGTACGGGCCTGCATACAGGAGGAAGTGGCCAAGATGCTCACAATCGGGGTCATCGAGCCCTCGGACAGTCCCTGGGCCAGTCCGGTTGTATTGGTTCCCAAAGCCGCTGCCCCCGGCACCGCACCTGAACTGAGATTCTGCGTCGACTACCGGGGCTTGAACGCTGTCACCCGGACCGACGCTCATCCGATTCCCCGAGCAGACGAGCTGATCGACCGGCTGGGGGCCGCCCGCTACCTCAGTATCTTCGACCTAACAGCGGGCTACTGGCAGATCGGCCTCACACCCAGGGCTCAGGAACGGTCAGCCTTCTCTACCCCCGATGGCCACTACCAATTCAAGGTCATGCCCTTCGGCATGAAGAATGCCCCCGCCACGTTTCCACGCCTCGTGAACCAGGTCTTGGCGGGGCTCGAAGAGTTCAGCGCTGCCTACCTGGACGATATCGCTGTATACAGCCGCCACTGGCCCGACCACCTCCGTCACCTCCAAGAGGTCCTACAGGCCCTCCAGCGGGCCGGTCTCACAATTAAGGCCGGCAAGTGCCAAATTGGCCAAGGGTCTGTGACCTACCTTGGGCACCAAGTGGGAAGCGGGCTGGTGGCCCCGCTACAACTTAAGATTGCTGCCATCCAGTCCTGGCAGCCCCCCGTCACCCAGACCGAGGTCCGAGCCTTCTTGGGGCTCACCGGCTACTACCGGCGGTTCGTGAGAGACTACGGCAGCATCGTGGGGCCCCTCACGGGTCTCACGTCCAAGAACCAGCCGAAGCGGATTAACTGGACCCCCGATTGTCAAGCGGCCTTCGAGAAGCTGAAGGCCGCCCTGTGCACCGCCCCTGTGCTCCAGGCCCCCGATTACAGTCGGGAATTCGTGGTACAGACCGACGCCTCCGACCACGGCATCGGGGCCGTCCTTTCTCAGTTAAACCCCGAGGGTCATGACCAGCCGGTGGCCTTCATCAGTCGACGTCTCCTGGCCCGAGAACAGCGCTGGAGCACCATCGAGAGGGAGGCCTTCGCAGTGGTGTGGGCCCTCAAAAAGCTCCGGCCCTATCTCTTCGGTACCCACTTCCGGGTACAAACCGACCATCGACCCCTGCAGTGGCTGATGCAGATGCGGGGGGAGAACCCAAAACTCTTGCGCTGGTCCATT
This sequence comes from Triturus cristatus, assembly GCF_964204655.1. Classification (NCBI taxonomy): domain Eukaryota; kingdom Metazoa; phylum Chordata; class Amphibia; order Caudata; family Salamandridae; genus Triturus; species Triturus cristatus. The sequence goes on from NC_140591.1 coordinate 1,493,218,739, forward strand.
TCCCTGCAGGGAATGGACTTCACTGTGGAGCACCGACCAGGCCAAGACCACGCCAACGCGGACGGCCTGTCCCGCTTTTTCCGCCTCGACGAAGAGAGTCCCCAAGGAGATGGGTGACTCTCCCCGCCTTCAGCTGGGGGGGACGCATGTTGGACAGGCCACACGAAGGGCTTGCTCCCTCCCCGCACGACAGGGCCCGAGCTTCGGCCCACCAGGCATAACCCACGAAAAGCACCTGTACCCCGTCTCCCGACGGATCTTCTGCCCTCGGGCCTCTACTCATCACGGGGCCCAGCCCCACCGGCTCCCCCGGCCGGTTCAAGCCGCCATCTTGGGCCCTGCACCACGAGGCCGCGTGGCCTCGGCCCGACCCTAACCCCGGGCCTGGCCGGCCCCGACATCCCGGCACCACCCTCCACCCAGGAGGTGAGCGGACCACTTGGCAGGTCAATGGGAGAACGAAGTGTCAAGAGCTCTTCCCCCCGCCAGGTGCCGATTGCCTCCAGCTCCCCCCAGGCGCTGGCTCCACCCCCGGCTGGGTGTCTGGACACCTTCATCCCGGGCCCTCCGACCTCCAAGTGCGAGGGTCCGGACATCAAAGGGCGCCTGCCCTATAACTGGGGCAACTCCGGAGCAGGAAGGCAGTTGTATCCTGGAGTCGAGAGACACCGAGAGAACTCAGCCTCGACGGACTACTGGCGCTGCCGTAGCCCGCTCTTGTGAACCATCGTCCTGCCTGCTGGCGCTGCCGCGGCCTTCTGCAACCTCCATCCTCGCCGGGACCTGCTGGCGCTGCCGCGGCCCGTTGTAACGACCATCCTCGTCGGGACCTGCTGGCGCTGCCGCGGCCCGTTGTAACGACCATCCTCGTCGGGACCTGCTGGCGCTGCCGCGGCCCGTTGTAACGACCATCCTCACCGGGACCTGCTGGCGCTGCCGCGGACCGTACATCGACCATCTTTCCGGGACCTGCTGGCGCTGCCGCGGACCGTGTACCGACCATCTCAACCGGGACCTGCTGGCGCTGCCGCGGCCCGTACCAACTAAGCCACCAAGCTCGAGGATTGTGAGCTAGTCATCATCTCATCCGAACTACCTGACTGGTAGACAGACTGTCCCGCTACCCCTTACCCTGCTTTGAGAGACTTGAATCGAGGGGACCCCTGAGTCCAGACCTCCTTGTACCATTTAACCGTACCTTAAGAAGTGCTTATAAAGGACACTGAACCGTATCCGTGTGTGGTATCTGTCTGTGGGGGGGGGAAGTTACTTGTCTGTACGATCGCTGGAGACGGCTCTCCCCGGAGACCTCTCCTCCTGTCCCCGGCCGACCCTCCCGGTCCATCTACCCTTTCTAACACAGCGGACCATCGACATCTCCCAGGTCACCTGGCCTGGCACCAGGCCCTCTGGCGCAACAGCACCGCCTCACCTAATGTCATTCTCTGCCACATGGACTTGCTGGTCACAGTCTGACCAATGATGACCAACACTGTGGTCTGGACTCTGATGACTCCAACAGACAAGGATGCCATCTCCCCCTGTGAACTTTGGATTCAATGCACCCGGTAGAGCACCTTACTTCATCCACCAAAACACTTACCCCACCAAAAATAAATACTTAATTTTGTCATGAGATGTTACTGTCATTTGGCATTATTCACCAACATATGTGTGTGTAAATGTCAAACTATGCCTGAGTGTTGAACTAACTCCACACATCCATACCTGGGATCGGAGTCTGGTACAGGACACACATGGGTCACAATGTATCATTCAATGCAGACATGGAGCACAATACTCACCTGTGATAGCCTCAAGCTGCTGAGGGAGTACTAGGGAAACTGTGAGGACACACCTATTTGGAAGAGTAGCATTAAGGCGTAGAGGTCATGCCTCATGTGGAGGTTCCTGGGGAGGGAGTCCCAGGTATGTGTTCCTAGGTGGGAGAACTATGTCCTGCATGCAGGAGTACGGTGGATCAGAAGAATGGTGGCCAGGTCAAGGTTGGATGCACGGACATGGCACTACGGGGTCTCGGATGACAGTGGTACAAGGTTGGTTTTGGGTCAGGGTTGTGGCCTGCCTCCTGAGTGTGGGTGAGGAGTCTGAAGGTCATCCTGCAGCACACAGTGATCCATTGCAGCTATCTCTGCTGGACGGTGAGGTGGCTGGTGCGCGGGATGTTGCCGCTGAGGTGTGCAGATGCAGCCTGGATGTGGACAAGTGTCCCTGGATCATGGATGTGGCTGCTCCGTAGAGGGCAGGGCAGTATTTGACACGGATGTTGTCGTGGACCTGGGGGATGGTCCTTCTTACCTTGGAGTGGATCTATCTGGGGATCATGTGCAAAATGCTGAGGGTGTTGCAGTGTGAGGTACATATGCTGGTGATTACCATGGCAAAGTAGATCAAGCAATCCATGATGCACAACATCTTGTGTGCGTGGACACTGGGTGCCTGTGCGGGGCTTCTGTGGGTGGGACACAAGCAGTTGAGCCAGCTGTAAGGGGACAATCCTCAGATGTTGACCTCAGTCCTGTACAAGTCCAGCCTCAGGTGGCTGCTGTTCTGCCATTTATCTATGGATCCCATGAAATCTTGAATATCGGAACTGGAAATGTCTGCGTCCTTGGTGAGGGTGAGGAGCGCCTGGCTGTCAATGGCATACAAGTTGATGACGAGGTCGTGTGTGCATGTGATGGTGGATAGGGGGGTCCTGGACACATTGTAGATTGACACGCTGAAAGATGATACCTGTGCCATGTGCCTCATGACCAACAAGACATGCTCGTTCGTTGTGCAGCTGCAGCATGATTTCTGGCACCCTGCTACGCCTCATGATGTAGGCATCGTGTGCTAACCCTAGAAAACGTGCACAGACATGGGAAATCACCATGTTAGCAAGACACACCACAAGGGCATTAATGGAGTGGTAATGTTTACGGTTACAGAAGGGTACCTCCTGTGCCTGTGGTGGTACTAAAGCCACATATGTCCCATCAATGGACCCAATTACATGGGGCATCCCTCCCAGGGCATAGAACTCACCCTTGATACCTGTCAACTGCTCACGAGTTGGAAAATGGATGAATTCATCCAGGTGCTCCAACATGGCTTCTAAAACATCATGCAGGACACGGCTGAACATGGTCTGAGACATGCCACCCACATCAGCTATGGTCAATTGAAACGTACCGGTGGCAAAGAAATGTAGGGCTGCCATCACCTTCATCTTGGGGGTCAGCGCAGTCGGATAACTGTGTCGCTGTTGGAGGTGTGGTGCCAGCCTGTTTGTCAGGTCCACAATTAACCATTGGGGGAATTGGTAGCGGCGTATGCAGTCATGTTCCCTCATGGCAGCGAAGTCTGGCATTGGTCGGGGGAGAGGCGGTGCCCTGCAGAAAATTGGAAGGAATGACGAAGATTGAGTACATTACTACACCAATGTCAATGAACTGAGCACATGTTCAACAGCTAATACACATATGCCACATACAGAGTCTGGTCTGTGCAATACATCCTGCACATGTATGCCAGCCAGGTGATACTCCTACCAAGAGCCAGCTACAAACATGGATTGTCATGGTCTACATGACATGTCATGAAAGTAGCTGTGGGCCAGTGTGAGTGAACAGCCAGACACATTACAGGAGTGACATACATCCATATATGTGCATTTGAAGGATGTCATCTCATACAGACAGCTGCCGGCAAGCTAGACGCACAGGTCACATGTCATGGAAAAAGGACAGACCACACACCTTGCCATGAAGGGGTACATGTCAAATATGATCACACAGACATTGAGACTACGCAGATATGTCCTAAGCTCGCAAGTCCCTGTTAGATGCATACAGACACACGTCACGTGTTATTCCACATGTGTCCTGGTGTGCTTAATAGTATGACATGGGCATCTACACACAGACACATGTTGGATGCAGCAACAGCAAGATCATGGGAACACATGACACACACATGACATAGTCACATCATGGCACGCTGGTAGTGAGATGTCAGGTGTCATCATCCGTGTACCTGGCATCAGGGGACATTTGCGGGTGTTGGGGACTGTGCCATGCCAGTGATGCAGTGCTTGACAAGTTTGAAATACATGCACACATGTAAAAGGTGTGAAGGGGAAGTGCTCCACATGGTGCCCCATCACACATGACATGTGTACACAGGTCATCACACAACTATTGGGTTAAAACATGAGGAGACATGTGCCAGCTCACTGCCTGACACACCTAGGCGCTACACATGATGCACTGCACTGACAATGACTTGATGTCCATCCTTGTGCGTGTCACCTCCATTCCTTTCCTGTGCGCCTCCTATCACCAGTGTAAGCTGTGAAACGCACCGTATACACGCTCTGAGGGCGTGTGTACGGTCGTATCACAATATGGGGTCTGGGTAGGAGTACGCGTGTGTGCAAGGACCGTACACATGTACGTGTACACACTGGTCCTATCCCCATGGTAGTATTGGCGTAGGCGTACGCCATAGAGATGCAGCTCGTACCCGCGTATGTACGGCCCGTAGCACTATGGCGTACGCCTACGGCAACACTACCATACTGCTACGGGCCCTACACACGCGGGTACGGCCCGTAGCACTAGGGTGGTGTTGGCATAGGCGTACGCCATAGAGATACGGGCCGTACATATGCAGGTACGAGCCCTATCTCTATGGCATACGCCTACGACAACACTACCATAGTGCTACGGACCCTACACACGTGGGTACGGCCCATAGCACTAGGGTAGTGTTGGCGTAGGCGTACGCCATAGAGATAGGGCTCGTACCCGCATATGTACGGCCCGTATCTCTATGGTGTACGCCTACGGCAACACTACCATAGTGCTACGGGCCCTACACACGTGGGTACGGCCCGTAGCACTAGGGTAGTGTCGGCGTAGGCATACGCCATAGAGATACGGGCCGTACATATGCGGGTACGAGCCCTACCTCTATGGCGTACGCCTACGCCAACACTACCATAGTGCTACGGGCCCTACACACGCGGGTACGGCCCGTAGCACTAGGGTAGTGTTGCCGTAGGCGTGCGCCATAGAGATATGGACCCTACACACGCGTGTATGGCCCGTATCACAATGGCGTACGCCTACGGCAACACTACCAAAGTGATACGGGCCCTACACACGTGTGTACGGACCGTATCACTGGAGTAGTGGTGCCCTAGGGGTACGTGTGGAACACACCGTACCTGTGTGTGGATAGTGAAATTACATAGGGGACACATGAGGGACAAGTATAAGGGCCTAAATGCATGCTGGTTGTCATGGAGACCGAGTTTCCAGTTCAAAATTTTGCATCAGGTGGCCAGCAAAAGTCGGTTGGAGACAATATACTATGTTGCAAAGTGGTTGTTGACTTGACATCCTGCTCAAATTTAGAACCATGCAAAGGCCCTCACTGGGGTAGGTTTAAAGGGATTGGAGGAAACGTAGGATGCAAATGAGATTGACTCAAATCACTCTGTACTCCTGTAAATGAAACAGCCCAGCAATGGAAATATATGGCAGCCAGGACCCATGAGAGAGCACTTGCCTGCACAACCTTTCATTCCACACCACTGCTGCTGCTCGTGATTCCTCTGGCACCATGTCCAGGTCTGTGGAGAGGGCCCAGCCTTTCACCCGAGAGGAGAATGAGGCATTGCTTGATGTCATCCTCCCACAGTACCCTTGCCTGTATGGGAGACCAGGGGAGCAGGTGAGTGCTGACTCCACTAGCTGACTGTGCCCCTTTTTTTGTGTCTGTCACTTCTGGCATTCTGTCCAGGTGTGACAGACATGCAATGTTGTTCATGGTGGGTCCCAGGGGGGGGAATGCCTTATGTCTCCCATGAAGAACCTGATGTGTTTCATATCTGCACTCCTCACTTGCATTGTGCTTACTGTGACAATCACTGCATGGTGCATGCCACATTCAGCCTGGCTAATCCCCTTGGGAATGTTGTTTCCATAGTCCTGATGTGATTCTGTGGTCCCCCCAGTGTGACAGGTGACTGTACCCACAGATGTGTGTGAGTTGAGTGTACCTGTGGTGATAGTGTCCAAATGATGTGTACGGCCCCTGGACATTGGTGTGTGTGTAAGTCCCCTGTCATGTGGGTGAGTGTCTATGTGGAGTGTTGCACCCCAGCTGCATGGAGGATGCATATGCACTACCCATCTGATGTGAGCAGGGAGCCATGCTGTGTGTCTGACGTGCTGAGCTAGGCCCACACCTGTGACTCCCCCCAGTCAAGTGGCACATGTGCAGAGTGATGTTTGTACCCGCAGTGGCCAATGGCAGGTGATTGTCCTGTGCCTGTGTGTGTCTGTGTACTCTGCTGAGGTTGTGTCAGTGGTCTGGGGCATGTGATTGCTTTGAGGTGCTGTCCATTATCCTGGCGTTGCTTGTGATGCACAGTGTGAGCCATGATCATTGATTCTGTCGCACCCCTCATGCCACCTGTGTACTTTAAATGCCATGTAGTGCATTGGGCCTTCCCCAGAGGATAATGTCCCTATGACAAAGGTGCAATGAGTTTGCTGCATACTATGCCCTGTTCAAACAAGCCCAATTGTTCTAATGTGTGTCTCTGTGTCATGGAGCAGGTGTATTGATGTTGTCTCACTTTGTCATCCTCACAAGTAGCCGCCTACGCCAAGGGGGAGATTTGGAAGCGGGCCGTCAGGGCCGTGAGGTCGGTGGAGGGTCGCAGTCGGCGCCTGGCCCAGGTGAGGAAATACTGGCAGGATATCCGGTGCTGGACCAGGAGGATCGCCCGGGTCCTGCTGGAGGACTCACCTCCACGCAAACACAGCGGGCGCCGGCGCCTGACCCCCCAAATGAAGCGTGTCCTGGCGGTGGTCTTCCCTGACATGGATAGGCGGCTACAGGAGAAGCAGCAGCAGGAAGGGGGTAGGTACATGTGTGTTTTTTGTGGGTCACCAGCTTTTGGAAGTGCTCAGTCGCCTGGATACACTGCCAGGGTTTATATGTGCAGTGCATATCCTGTTCCCCAATGTCAACCGGTCCTGTTCTTCCTCCCTTCCATTCCTTGACATGTGTTCCGTGGTCTGTGTGTAGTCACTCTTGCACAAGGTAATCTAGGCTGGCAGGTAATCCAAGTGCCCAATGCTTGCAGCATCATGTGTGGGGGTGGTCTGTGACATGTGTTGGGACCTTGCCTGTGCCCTGTCCAGTTCAGTCATTTGGGGGTCCATGATTGTTGGCACTGATGCAGAGTCTCAACAAAGGAGTGTGAGGCTTAAAATGAACTGCCTTGCAGCATGCATGACTGATGTTGTGGCCTCAGACATGATGTGCATGAGTGGGAGATAGATATGCATAGTGCGGGGAGGGTTGCTCCTGTTGCAGTCAGATCTATCCAGGACCATGGAGCAGTGTGGCCACTACAGTCCCCTGAGACACCTTTTCCTAGGAATCATGTGTATCATCCAACACTGTGGACATTCTCAGTGTCTTCAGCATAGGTTGGCCTCTGTGGCATTGTACCCTGGCCACATTTGTATTTACGTAAAGTGTGCTAAATGTGTACACTGTACAGGGTGACCCAATGTGACTTGTGCATCCTCACACTGGCCAGTGCCTGTGTGTCTGTGTACAACTATCTGATGATGGTTGTTAGTCAATATTATGTGTGGTCCCCCCCACGAGGGGTAGTTAGAGTGCAATTAGGATTTAATGGAGCCCATTTTTGTGATCCCTGATTAAGAGGTGTAAGTCCTTCCTCTGTCTCAATCACATTGTCTCAGGTAGGGGGGGGGGTTTGTGCGGGCAAGGCCTACATGTCCAAAGCTTATGTCTCCTTGCCAGGTCTGGCCTGTGTGTGATGATAGTTGGAACAGACACAACAAGTATTGACCCAGTCATGTTGTGCAGGGTTTAATGTTTGTGCTTTGCAGCATGTGTCAAAAGTTAAAAGACTATTAGGCACATGCATCAAAGTAAAAACCGGTCGCAAACAGGCAGATTCTCAGAATCTGCCCCTTTGCGAACGGTATTTTTGCATTTGGGATGCATTATCCCAAATGCAAAAATTGCAATTTAAGGAATCTCTAAATTGCGATTCCTTAAATTGCCATTGCATTTAAGGAATCCCAAATTGAGATTCCTTAAATGCAATGCATTAAAGTTAAAAAAATTAGCGATTTAGCTAATAGGGGGAGCAAATTACCATGAAGTTGAACTTCATGGTAATTTGCAAAAACTTTGAAAAATGCACTTTTGTGCATTTTTCAAAGTTTCATGTTGCGCACACACATGCCCTTAGAGCATGTGTGTGTGCAACATATGTGCACAGATCAATTTCAGGGGTGCAATAGGGTGTCATTTTGACACCCTTGCACCCTTGAAATTGCATGAGCAATTTGCGAGTACCTACTGGTACTTGCAAATTGCTCATGCAATCTCCAATTCATTCCTATGGGCCTGGAGGCCCATAGGAATGAATGGGACGGCATTCCTTAATTGCGACTCGCAATTTGCGAGTCGCAGTTAAGGAATTTGTAGGAATCGCTATTTTTATAGCAATTCCTACATGCATAGGCTTTTGCGATTCCTTAATTGCGATTCCTTAAAAATCGCAATTAAGGAATCGCAAAAGTCTTTGTTGATGCATGTGCCAGATGGTTTCTGCTCATCCATTTTTGGCAACGGTGTGTGGTCCAGATGCTGTGCTCGACTGTCCACAGACACTAGCTTCTCTGTATAATTCGATATCAAGTTATTTGCTGTTGTGTCATGCTCTCCATTGTATCAAAGTGGCATGGTGGGTCAAACAACTGTGTAGTGCAGGGCCTACATATGTGCGTAGTATTGTAGATGTTAGTCATGATGCTTTTCATGCTATGCACTGTGACCTATGTAGTTTGGATTCATGTGTCATATGTATACAGGTGTCTGATTATTTCCTGTCTCTTCACCTTGCCTACAGCATCGTCGGGGGACACCGAGGGAGACACCGGCACGGACTTGGAGGAAGGATCCAGCACCAGTGCCACCAGTGCTGGGGAGTCTGGCGCAGCAAGTGGCAAGGAGGGCGAGGGGAGTCAGGCGGAGGACCTGTCCAGTCCCAACACCGACTATGATGCTGACGGGTCCGAGGCTGAGCTCCCAGAGGGGGCGGAGGCTGCTCCCACAGCTGAAAGCAGCAGTACATCTCTCGCTGCCCCCTCCATTCCCATCACCGCCCTCCCACTTGCTCGGGTCCCTTCTGTCCGTGCTAGGCTACCACATGTCTCCTTCGTGCCAGGCACCGCACTCCCTACCCCTGTCTCCCCTGCTGCCGTCAATGCAGAGTCTGTGGACATCCTGCGGCAGTTGCAGGTTGGTCAGACATCGCTGCTTAATGTCCTCCATGGCCACACCAGACTGCTGACACAGATGGTGTCGTACATGGAGGGCATGTCATCAGCGATGTCTGACCAACGGATGTTGCTGAGGTCCATGGACTCATCACTGACGGCAGCAATGGGTCTCCTGCAGCGCTCTGTCCCCCCTACCCCTGCCCCATCCACACTTCCCACTCCCATGCCTGTCCCAAGCAAACCCAGACATCCCCATGCACGCACCCCACCAGACACAGGCAGCACACCAACAGGGAAGGTCAAGCGCACACCTCCAGTCACGAACACACAGGGGGAAGTAGGCACACCCACTGGGTCGGGGGGCAAACAGCAGCCACGAAGCCACAGTGGGAGTCCGCAGTCCTCATGACCCACTTCCTCCAAAACCACTCCCCTTAGCTCCCCTGCCCAACAGTCAGACAAAGAGTCCTTCATGGCCAGTCTGTCCCTCAGCCCCAGTGTGACACCACCCTGCAAGTGGTCAAGGAAGTCCCCAGACAGGGGAGTTGAGTTCCCCCCCTGTCCACACCCTCCCCCAGTAGCGCTGCAACCCATCCCTCCGACCCCCCCCTCCTTGGGGCCTGTGGTTCCTTTGGGTGCAGGGGAGATGCTGGCAGAACTTGTAACGGTGTTCAGCGCCATCTTAACCACCACCTTTGGCGCTGCCCCACCACCTGTGGTGGAGTCGCCCGTCCCTACACCCACAACACCTACCCTTGCCCCTCCTGTCCCTGCGGTGCCTAGTCCTTCCCCCCCACATGATGCCCCCCCCTGTGGATGGTCGGAACTCTAAACTGTGCAGGCAAGCTAGGGGAGACGCGTCCCAATGTGCCCCCCCCGGAATTCGCATATGGACTGGTCTATGGGCCTTGTATATAGTGTACATTTCAAATCCACTCTTTTTTTATGCTGAATAAAGCATTTTGTTTTTCATTTGCACACAAATGCTTTTCTGGTATTGCTGTTGGTGCTGCTGCTCCCTGAGTTGGGGTGGTGATGATGTGTTAGGTGTTTGGGAAATGTTGTAGTGTGCTGCTCATGGGGAGGACCCTGGTATCTGCGTGCCATCACAAGGTCTCTGCAAATAATCTTTGGTCATGTAAGCTCTTACTGTATGGTGACATTGTCCCAAGGAGTGTTCCTTCCTCTGTGGCACCTGACTTTTTCCCTGCAGGGTGTTTCCCAATTGTTGTGCAGACCTGTGTCTACATTTCCTTGCTGTGTGAGGGATCCCTTCAACTTTGCCCATGCCTGCTCAGCAATGTCTCCGCCTGAATCGTCTGTGCCATCCTTGGTAGTCACTGTACTTGTGTATGGAGTATGTTGCCATGGCTTCATGTGGACATGGTCCCTTTTCCGCACTATGCATGTGTGTACTCCCGGCCTAGCACACATGTGTTACTTGTTCTGCAGGGTATTTGGGCACCTGACTGACAATTGTGGGCATTGTATCTGTGGGTACTCCACCCTTTTCCTTCCATGGGAGGCAACAACTTGTTGGCTGCCCCAGCACCTGTACATTCCTATCAGTCCTGGAATGTGGGTGACAGTGTTTGTTCCCTTAGGCTATCTTAGTTTTATGGGGTTTCACATGAGGATACAGTCTTGTTGCATGATCTCAGTGTGTGTATTGTGCTGCCACCGCCAGGGGTGGGTATGCATGTGTAATTTGTCATCACACCCACATGTGGTGTGTCATGCAGTGGGGGAAGGACATCCATCCTCATGGGAGTGGGACACTGCTGTCAGTGATGAGTTGTCATGGCACTATCAACATAGTCGCACATTGTGGATGCCTTCATGCACCCATGGAGTTTTGCTAATGGGAGGGTGATGTACACACCCCCAGGTCTCTGTCCACTGCTGGGAGGCCTCTGCACCCACCCCTCATATGTCTGGGCACTGCTGGGAGTCCTCTGCACCCACCCCTCATATGTCTGGGCACTGCTGGGAGTGATAGGCACCCACCGCTCATATGTCTGGGCACTGCTGGGTGCCCTCTGCACCCACCCCTCATATGTCTGGGCACTGCTGGGAGTGATAGGCACCCACCCCTCATATGTCTGGGCACTGCTGGCGGTCCTCTGCACCCACCCCTCATATGTCTGGGCACTGCTGGAAGTGATAGGCACCCACCCCTCATATGTCTGGGCACTGCTGGGAGTGATAGGCACCCACCCCTCATATGTCTGGGCACTGCTGGGGGTCCTCTGCACCCACCCCTCATATGTCTGGGCACTGCTGGGAGTGATAGGCACCCACCCCTCATATGTCTGGGCACTGCTGGGAGTGCTCTGCACCCACCCCTCATATGGCTGGGCACTGCTGGGGGTCCTCTGCACCCACCCCTCATATGTCTGGGCACTGCTGGGAGTGATAGGCACCCACCCTTCACATGTCTGGGCACTGCTGGGAGTGATAGGCACCCACCCCTCATATGTCTGGGCACTGCTGGGGGTCCTCTGCACCCACCCCTCATATGTCTGGGCACTGCTGGGAGTGCTCTGCACCCACCCCTCATATGTCTGGGCACTGCTGGGAGTGGTCTGCACCCACTCCTCATATGTCTAGGCACCCACCCCTCATATGTCTGGGCACTGCTGGGGGTAATCTGCACCTACCCCTCATATGTCTGGGCACTGTTGGGAGTGATAGGCACCCACCCCTCATATGTCTGGGCACTGCTGGGAGTGATAGGCACCCACCCCTCATATGTCTGGGCACTGCTGGGAGTGATCTGCATCCACCCCTCATATGTCTGGGCACTGCTGTGAGTGATAGGCACCCACCCCTCATATGTCTGGGCACTGCTGGGAGTGATAGGCACCCACCCCTCATATGTATGGGCACTGCTGTGCGTCCTCTGCGCCCACCCCTCATATGTCTGGGCACTGCTGGGAGTGATAGGCACCCACCCCTCATATGTCTGGGCACTACTGGGAGTGATAGGCACCCACCCCTCATATGTCTGGGCACTGCTGGGGGTCCTCTGCACCCACCCCTCATATGTCTGGGCACTGCTGGGAGTGGTCTGCACCCACCCCTCATATGTCTGGGCACTGCTGGGAGTGATAGGCACCCACCCCTCCTATGTCTGGGCACTGCTGGGAGTCCTCTGCACCCACCCCTCATATGTCTGGGCACTGCTGGAAGTGATAGGCACCCACTGCTCATATGTCTGGGCACTGCTGGGTGTCCTCTGCACCCACCCCTCATATGTCTGGGCACTGCTGGGAGTGATAGGCACCCACCCCTCATATGTCTGGGCACTGCTGGGAGTGATAGGCACCCACCCCTCATATGTCTGGGCACTGCTGGGGGTCCTCTGCACCCACCCCTCATATGTCTGGGCACTGCTGGAAGTGATAGGCACCCACCCCTCATATGTCTGGGCACTGCTGGGAGTGATAGGCACCCACCCCTCAGATGTCTGGCCACTGCTGGGGGTCCTCTGCACCCACCCCTCATATGTCTGGGCACTGCTGTGAGTGATAGGCACCCACCCCTTATATGTCTGGGCACTGCTGGGAGTGATAGGCACCCACCCCTCATATGTCTGGGCACTGCTGGGGGTCCTCTGCACCCACCCCTCATATGTCTGGGCACTGCTGGGAGTGATAGGCACCCACCCCTCATATGTCTGGGCACTGCTGGGAGTGCTCTGCACCCACCCCTCATATGGCTGGGCACTGCTGGGGGTCCTCTGCACCCACCCCTCATATGTCTGGGCACTGCTGGGAGTGATAGGCACCCACCCTTCACATGTCTGGGCACTGCTGGGAGTGATAGGCACCCACCCCTCATATGTCTGGGCACTGCTGGGAGTGATCTGCATCCACCCCTCATATGTCTGGGCACTGCTGTGAGTGATAGGCACCCACCCCTCATATGTCTGGGCACTGCTGGGAGTGATAGGCACCCACCCCTCATATGTATGGGCACTGCTGTGAGTCCTCTGCACCCACCCCTCATATGTCTGGGCACTGCTGGGAGTGATAGGCACCCACCCCTCATACGTCTGGGCACTACTGGGAGTGATAGGCACCCACCCCTCATATGTCTGGGCACTGCTGGCGGTCCTCTGCACCCACCCCTCATATGTCTGGGCACTGCTGGGAGTGGTCTGCACCCACCCCTCATATGTCTGGGCACTGCTGGGAGTGATAGGCACCCACCCCTCCTATGTCTGGGCACTGCTGGGAGTGATAGGCACACACCCCTCCTGTGTCTGGGCACTGCTGGGAGTGATAGGCACACAGCCCTCCTGTGTCTGGGCACTGCTGGGAGTCCTCTGCACCCACCACTCATATGTCTGGGCACTGCTGGGAGTGATAGGCACCCACCCCTCATATGTCTGGGCACTACTGGGAGTAATAGGCACCCACCCCTCATATGTCTGGGCACTGCTGGGGGTCCTCTGCACCCATCCCTCATATGTCTGGGCACTGCTGGGAGTGATAGGCACCCACCCCTCATATGCATGGGAACTGCTGGGAGTGATAGGCACCCACCCCTCATATGTCTGGGCACTGCTGGGGGTCCTCTGCACCCACCCCTCATATGTCTGGGCACTGCTGGGAGTGATAGGCACACCCCCCTCATATGTCTGGGCACTGCTGGGAGTGATAGGCACCCACCCCTCATATGTCTGGGCACTGCTGGGGGTCCTCTGCACCCTCCCCTCATATGTCTGGGCACCGCTGAGAGTGATAGGCACCCACCCCTCATATGTCTGGGCACTGCTGGGAGTGATAGGCACCCACCCCTCATATGTCTGGGCACTGCTGGGGGTCCTCTGCACCCACCCCTCATATGTCTGGGCACTGCTGGAAGTGATAGGCACCCACCCCTCATATGTCTGGGCACTGCTGGGAGTGATAGGCACCCACCCCTCAGATGTCTGTCCACTGCTGGGGGTCCTCTGCACCCACCCCTCATATGTCTGGGCACTGCTGTGAGTGATAGGCACCCACCCCTTATATGTCTGGGCACTGCTGGGAGTGATAGGCACCCACCCCTCATATGTCTGGGCACTGCTGGGGGTCCTCTGCACCCACCCCTCATATGTCTGGGCACTGCTGGGAGTGATAGGCACCCACCCCTCATATGTCTGGGCACTGCTGGGAGTGCTCTGCACCCACCCCTCATATGGCTGGGCACTGCTGGGGGTCCTCTGCACCCACCCCTCATATGTCTGGGCACTGCTGGGAGTGACAGGCACCCACCCTTCACATGTCTGGGCACTGCTGGGAGTGATAGGCACCCACCCCTCATATGTCTGGGCACTGCTGGGGGTCCTCTGCACCCACCCCTCATATGTCTGGGCACTGCTGGGAGTGCTCTGCACCCACCCCTCATATGTCTGGGCACTGCTGGGAGTGGTCTGCACCCACCCCTCATATGTCTGGGCACTGCGGGGAGTGATAGGCACCCACCCCTCAGATGTCTGGCCACTGCTGGGGGTCCTCTGCACCCACCCCTCATATGTCTGGGCACTGCTGTGAGTGATAGGCACCCACCCCTTATATGTCTGGGCACTGCTGGGAGTGATAGGCACCCACCCCTCATATGTCTGGGCACTGCTGGGGGTCCTCTGCACCCACCCCTCATATGTCTGGGCACTGCTGGGAGTGATAGGCACCCACCCCTCATATGTCTGGGCACTGCTGGGAGTGCTCTGCACCCACCCCTCATATGGCTGGGCACTGCTGGGGGTCCTCTGCACCCACCCCTCATATGTCTGGGCACTGCTGGGAGTGATAGGCACCCACCCTTCACATGTCTGGGCACTGCTGGGAGTGATAGGCACCCACCCCTCATATGTCTGGGCACTGCTGGGGGTCCTCTGCACCCACCCCTCATATGTCTGGGCACTGCTGGGAGTGCTTTGCACCCACCCCTCATATGTCTGGGCACTGCTGGGAGTGGTCTGCACCCACCCCTCATATGTCTGGGCACTGCTGGGAGTGATAGGCACCCACCCCTCATATGTCTGGGCACTGCTGGGAGTGATAGGCACCCACCCCTCATATGTCTGGGCACTGCTGGGAGTGATCTGCATCCACCCCTCATATGTCTGGGCACTGCTGTGAGTGATAGGCACCCACCCATCATATGTCTGGGCACTGCTGGGAGTGATAGGCACCCACCCCTCATATGTATGGGCACTGCTGTGAGTCCTCTGCACCCACCCCTAATATGTCTGGGCACTGCTGGGAGTGATAGGCACCCACCCCTCATACGTCTGGGCACTACTGGGAGTGATAGGCACCCACCCCTCATATGTCTGGGCACTGCTGGGGGTCCTCTGCACCCACCCCTCATATGTCTGGGCACTGCTGGGAGTGGTCTGCACCCACCCCTCATATGTCTGGGCACTGCTGGGAGTGATAGGCACCCACCCCTCCTATGTCTGGGCACTGCTGGGAGTGATAGGCACACACCCCTCCTGTGTCTGGGCACTGCTGGGAGTGATAGGCACACACCCCTCCTGTGTCTGGGCACTGCTGGGAGTCCTCTGCACCCACCCCTCATGTGACTGGGCACTGCTGGGAGTGATAGGCACCCACCCCTCATATGTCTGGGCACTACTGGGAGTGATAGGCACCCACCCCTCATATGTCTGGGCACTGCTGGGGGTCCTCTGCACCCATCCCTCATTTGTCTGGGCACTGCTGGGAGTGATAGGCACCCACCCCTTATATGCATGGGAACTGCTGGGAGTGATAGGCACCCACCCCTCATATGTCTGGGCACTGCTGGGGGTCCTCTGCACCCACCCCTCATATGTCTGGGCACTGCTGGGAGTGATAGGCACACCCCCCTCATATGTCTGGGCACTGCTGGGAGTGATAGGCACCCACCCCTCATATGTCTGGGCACTGCTGGGGGTCCTCTGCACCCACCCCTCATATTTCTGGGCACTGCTGGGATTGATAGGCACCCACCCCTCATATGTCTGGGCACTGCTGGGGGTCCTCTACATCCACCCCTCATATGTCTGGGCACTGCTGGAGTGCTCTGCACCCACCCCTCATATGTCTGGGCACTGCTGGGAGTGATAGGCACCCACCCCTATGTCTGTGTCCACTGATGTGGATCATAGCACGACACCCACCCACCCACCCACACGCTCTGAAGGCTTGGGTACGGGCCGTACCACCATTGTTGGGGTGCCGTAGGGGTACAGCCCGTATCCAGGGCTACAGAGCGTGGGTATGGGTCGTACCACGCCTACCCCTAAGTCACCCCAACAATGGTGGTACGGCCCGTACCTACGTTCTGTAGGCCTGGGTACGGGCCGTACCCCTACGGCACCCCAACAATGGTGGTACGGCCCGTACCCACGCTCTTCAGGCCTGGGTACGGGCCGTACCACCATTGTTGGTGTGACGCAGGGGTACGCGTGGTGCGACCCGTACCCACGCTCTTCAGGCCTGGGTACGGGCCATACCACCATTGTTGGGGTGACGTAGGGGTACGCGTGGTGCGACCCGTACCCACGCTCTTCAGGCCTGGGTACGGGCCATACCACCATTGTTGGGGTGACATAGGGGTAGGCATGGTACGACCCGTACCCACGCTGTTCAGGCCTGGGTACGGGCCGTACCCCCAATGTTGGGGTGACGTAGGGGTAGGCGTGGTACGACCCGTACCCACGCTCTTAAGGCGTGGTTACGGTGCGTACCACAATTGTTGTGGTGACGGGATGCGTCCACGTCCACTTCCGTTGTGGCAGGACGCAGGCCTTGGTGGACACGCCCCCCCCAAGTGACCAGTCACTGGAGGTACGGTATGTACAGGGCATGTATACATTTTGCCTTGGGTGGGGGTTATGTTTTCTGCCCCTGCCCCCCACCTTTGCCCCTGGGTGTTGTGCTGACCTTCTGCGGCATCTGCGTCGGTTCCTGTGCACCAGGTCGTAGGCTATGAGGGCCGGGGTGACACGTAGGATGGGGTCCATGGCTGTCCGTCGCGTACAGGTGCTCCTTCCTCGCGTCCTCCTCAATATCCCGGCAGTTTTTGGCTCCCATAAAAAATGCTACGTGCGGAGTGACGTAGGCGCGAATCGTACTTGCTGTTTCGTAAAACGCTGCCTGACTCCGTCCGGACGTCACGTAAGCGGTGTCCCGGATCGGAATTGTGGGCATATTTTAGCCGGTCGGTGTTTTGTACGAATCGTACGGAAATGGTATTTCCGTATGAATTGTACTTGCGGGTTTGTATGGTGGTTTTCCCGGGTACAAGTCGGATGGAGAAAACGCTCCGTACGACGATTCATACCCGGGTTTTACAGGATCGGAATCGGCACCTTAGTGGGGAATGGTGTATCCTAGTTATAAATGAAAAGCATGTCTTTTTATAGGATTTTAGACAAATGATTTCATACATTGCTAAGCTTGGCCATGGTTCTCAGGATATGCACCAATAAAGAACAATCAAAAAGAAACATTTTTAGTACAGAATACATTTAATGATCTTCTCATAACACTACCACATTAAGGGGCCGATTCTGATCCTGGATTTTTATTTTCCATACAAATCGGATCGGTATTTTTTTCCATACAAATCGTACAAGTCCCTTCCAACCCGTGTAGTAAGATTCGTACAGGAAAAATACATACAGATCGGTCCGATCCTTACAAATCGGATCAGGAAAAGCTGTACGACACGGACTTTTAAAAAAGACCATACAATTTGTAAAAAGGCTGTCCAACCCGTCAAGTACGATTCATACCGGGTTGTCAGCACGCGATTTCTATGGAAAATGGCCTGTATATGGGGAACGACTCGTACCTGGCTACGAAGCGAACCCCTCTAAGCCTCGTACCCTGGTATGACTCGTTCTGGGGGTACGACTCGTACCATGGTACGGGTAATATAGGGGTATGAGGCGTACAGGGGTCCCCCCACATGCGAGGCGTGTGTATGGAGCGTACCCCAACATCGCGCATGTTCGCACCGTACATACGAGTTTTTGGGGTACGGTGCGTACACAAGCGTTTTTGGGGTACGGTGCGTACACAAGCAATTTTGGGGTACGGTGCTTGTACGGTGCGTACACGACCAGTACCCTTTCAGCGCGTATATACGCACCGTACTCCACTTTCCGTGTCATCGGTACGCACTGTACATACGCACCATACCCCTGTATTCATGGGGTGTACGACGCATACATGGGGGGTCTGTCTCGTACTGTTTTCGGGGCGTACAATGTTTTCCCAGCACTTTTTGGCTCCTGTAAAAAAAGAGTCGTACGGAGTGCCGTTTGTACGAATCGTACTTGACGGGTTGTAAAATGCTGCCGGGAATACATGTGAACATTGCGTACAGGGCAATCTGAATCGGAATCGCTTGTATATACGAGTTGTATGGTCTTTTTTACAATTTGTATGGAGAGCGTCTATTTGTACAGATCGTACTTCCTAGGTTGTAGGGGAATCCTTACAAGTACGAGTTGTATGGGGAAAACGCTCCATACCACGATTTGTACAGCGTTTTTCCAGGATTGGAATGGGCCCCTAAATGTAGTTACTTTCACAGTTTATTCAAACACATGATTGACACATTGTATATGCAATAGCCTGGGACTGGTTGGATTCAACATGATGAAAAGCTCTCAGGAGCACTCATTATTTTCAGTTTGAAGATTGCAATTCTTTATTTAGCTGAGAATTAACTACAACAATGACCACATGATGTGGTACAATGCCACTTCAAAATAGAAGACAGTGGGCAAGATATACGACCAAGAAAATGAAGCTGCGCAAATTGCAACTCTTTTGCAAGTCGCAATTAGCGAGGCGGAATTTCCAAAGTGCAACAGTGTATTTCACACTGTTTGTGATTCCCAATAGGGTCGCAAATTGCGAGGCTCATTAATATTAATGAGCCTCTCGCAATTTATGGTCTCAGCAGACCACCCTGTCTGGGACTGCTTTTTATTAAAGCAGCTTTTTTTTGTAAATGCGGCCCGTTTTCCTTAATGGAAAACAAGATGCATTTATAAAAGAAAAAGGAAACTTTTGGGGTCAGGCAGTGGTCACTGGGAAAATATTTTCCAACATACTCACAAAGGGGAAGGGGTCCCATGGAGACCCCTTCTCCTTTGCAAGTGGTTTACCACCTACTTGAAGTAGCTGGTAAACTGTGAGTGCTTTGCAGCCGCAAGACACTAGTACATAGCATATTAACTCGCTATTAGGAAGGGATGCCCCTTCCTAAAAGCGAGAGTCGCAAATTCTATTACCCTTTTTTGCGGCCACAAACAAGGGTCGTACATCTGACCCAGTACATCTTAGGATATGTTAGTGCAAGTTTAAATTCAAGCTTTTTAAAAGCCCAAAAGTTGATAGAACGTTCCTACATATGACTGCAAATACAGAGAAGGAATCAACCCCATCAATTGGAAGGAAAATATACATTTTTAAGAGCCAAACAAATGAAATCCTGGTTGATGAAGACAAAAGGTTTCACAGCAGCTGCATGAAGCTCTCTCTATATATATTAAACAAATACACTGTGCTGAGATTGTCCCTTATTGGTTGACAGAGGCAAAAAAAGATAATACTAACGCTCCATTTTTGGTAGAGTGGGCGAGCAGTTAGGCTTATCATACGGTAGTACTAAGCATTTGTTGTACTCACAAAGGCAATAAATGATGCACACACTCAGGAGTAAATCCAAGACTAATTTATAAAAATAGTGTTGATTTTTAAGTAATTTTTAAGACCAAGAACTTTGATCTACAGTAAGATTTTGGTAAATATATCAATTTTGTGCGCTATTACACCAACCGAAGTCAATGGGGAAAAGCTGAAAATTAATATAAAACCAGGCAATGCTTTTTTGTAGTTCACGTTCTGGTTTCAGGTCAATAGCAGGACCGGGTCCAAAGTTCCCAGAGCAAAAGACTGGGAGCGTCACAGATTTATCCGGGAGCAGGGTGCTGAGGGTGATGGCAGCTGGAACGCTATGACAAAGGGGGCCACATGGAAAGACACTGCACAGGATAGGTAAGTCTGGCGGGTCCCATTGAAGGGGCGATGTTGCAAGGGTCACAGGTCCAGGGGTGGACAACTTGGTTGTCCTTACTGGGGCTGGTCGATCCAGGTGCAGAACAGTTAGGTCAACTGGGTGCATGTGTCAAGATGTTCACGTGGTCAGGAGCAGGCAAATTGGAGAGGCAATTTGAGGACAGGTGGGCCACTCACGACATGGGTCTCAGGGGTCCTAATGCCCCTTGTTAGGTGCTTGCTCCTGGGGCAGTTAAAGTCCAGAACAGACCAGTCATCTTGCTGTTTGCTGAAGGGGGTCCAGTACCCCCTGCATTGGTATGGTGCACCTCCGGCAGGTTCTGGTGTCTCCAAACCTGATGGGGAGGCAGATCTGACCCTCTGGAGCTGATTTACCTATTTTTGTGCAGGTGCTGTATCGGAGTCATCAGGGAGCAGCATGTCAACAAACAGGACCTAATGGGATCTGTGCCTGTGTTGTGCAGGGGAGTGCCAAGGGAGGATCTTGGTGATTTATCAAGGGATGGAGGAGCTTTGGGGTTCTTGGAGTCTTCATAGGTTCAGGACAAGACTGCACAATTGATTGTCAAATTCTTGAGGCAGCGGGCAGGGTTTGTACCAATTTTCTCTGCAGCAGGGCTTTAGTTCTCGGGCAAACGCTTTATTTGTCCTTGTCTTCTTCTTGTCCATAGAATCTAGAATTCTAGGTCCAGGGAAGCCACCTTAAAACTAAATTTAGGGGCGTTAAATGGGGAGACAGGTAGTAGTCAATTGGCTACCTACCTTTATTGTAGCTATACCCGCTAAGTGACTACTTCCTGTGGGAAGGGGCACCACCCTAGCCCTGATAGGTTGGTTTTCCACCATCCCAAGATGGTGAATTTTCAGGAGAATGGTTTACATTGCCTGTCTCATCTTAGGGGTGGTGCTGGCTAAATGTGGGCACTCCTCATTTAACTAGTTTTCCAGCTTGTCCTCCTGCCAAATATAGAGCAGGGTGGGGGTGGCATCCCCAATATCTGGGGAAGTCTGAGCAGCACTTACAAGGTGGCTTTGTCTTTGAAGCATCCCACTCTGGTGTTCCATTCCAGCCTGGAGGAGGTATGAAACACCGCCACCCAGAGTAGGCTTTGTTTCTGGCCTATGAGAGAGCAGGCTCTCACCCCAGGGGGTTAGAAACATGTCTGTTGTTGGCAGCCTGGCTATGACTACTCAGAGACCACACCACAGCTTGGTAGGTTTTTAGGGGACCCTCTAAAGGGTCTCCTGTGTGCAAGTAATCCAACAGTGGCATCAGTGAGGATTCCTTAAGATGAGGTGTTTGGTAACAAACATCTTAGGGTACAGTGAAGCCATCATGGAGCTAAGAAACTAGTAATGATAAGAATCCTGCTAATTTGCTTGTTATTGCTTCCCTGTACACTTACAATATCCAGGAATTGACCACATATTGCAGAGTCATTTCTCTTAATGCAGATATGTTCACACATGGGATACAGTACACCCTGACTTAGGGCTGTAAGACCTGCAGTAGGGGTGACTTATCTACATCTCATGCAGTGTATAAGGGCATGGCACACAGGGCTGTGAGCTATGTTGACTGCTCGGTTTTCTCTGAACCAAGACACACAACCTGCAATGGCAGTTTGCATGGTCTTTTTGAAGGGTCTTTGGGGTGGCACAATTTGTGCTGTAGTCTCAATTGACCCTCCTCTGTACCCATGCCCTAGGTACCAGTGGGTACCATTTACTAGGGACTTACAAGGGCGACTGAAGTTGTGCCAATCATGGTACAGTTTTGTGAAATAGATCTATCTGGCATTAGGAACCTGGTAAGCAGGGACCCAGTGCACTTACAGTTCGAATTAACATCAGGCATCAAGCAAAAAGAGGTACGTTCCTACAGAACATGTAAATGTCGAACAAAAGAAAAAAATGCTGCAACACTATTAACTTTATTTCAAATGTATCCTATTAATTAATTTAAACATATTAAATTAAAATTATTTTTCTGATGTTTAATTTACATAATAAATTCCCACCAAAAGGAACACATATAAACATTTTCATTATTCTTGAATGATTAGTAATAGAGAAGTACTGAATTTTTTAAAGGCAATTTATTTATGTTTTGACAAAAAAACAATGGCATATTGATGTTTAAATCCTAAAAAGATTGTTAAAATATTTTATGATAGATAGTAAATATGTATTATTTATAGATTTTCTTTTAACATTAAACATTAAATTAAATATATTTATATTTGTAAATATTTTAACCTGTTTCATTTAATTTAACATTATCCTCTGTGGAGTTTTACCTCCATTCATTTCTTTGGAAGGGTGTTGCAGTACTAGATGTTGGTCATGTGTAGTACTAGACTTAGTAATGTTTTGCAGTAGTGCTTTAGAAGGGTACTTTTTGAATAGCATTTCACAGTTCATTTGAAGTACAAGTTTAGTACTACAGTACAAATGTACTACAAAATGTAGTTTGTGAATCAGCCCCTATGTCTTTATATTTGTGTCTTTTACTTTACAGTCGTACCTGACATTTAATGAAGATACTTATATGCTCAACTTATTCAGTGACTTTGATAAATGTCCTCTCTTGATTTAGTTCTTTAGAGTAATATTGTTCTGAATATTTGATTTGTAACGTTTAGAGGTTTTGATGAGGTTATAATGCCTATGATCCCTACTGTGAACTTCAACAATTGGATGGGTGGATACATTGATGTCCTGCTTTCATGAGATGTTTGCAAGGTTTAGGTTACTCCCAGGCCATTGATAAATAGTCGATGCTCTTCAGCCCTCTGTCCCACAGTTTAGACCTATCAGTTTTGTCTGTGGCTACTACTTTAGGGAAGTGAAATGAGAAGGCGACGAGGAAATGATCAGACTAATCCACTGGGACTGGAGCATTGGTCTCAATGAATCCTTGTTTGCTGTTAGGAAGTCAAAGATTAAGGATTTTGTATGCATAGGAGCGGCACATAATAGATTGGGTGTATTATTGAGTATTACTGAGTGGGCTTCTGCATACCAGATATTGTTAATATGTGCTATAAAGATGTCCAAAATATGAATTGCCTTTAACCATTCTCAACAAAAGTTGTCAATAATTAAACCAGCTGCGGCCCTTGCAGGTAAGAGTGGTGGGGCTGGGTTGGGGGGCTGTTGGACCCGGCCTCGTGGCGTGGTCCCGAACCCTCCTACCCGACCCGACGGGGGCAGGCCCCACCCTTCGGGGTCCCTCCGGATTGCACTTTGCTCCCCGCACCAGCCTACGCGACACGGCCCGCCCCGGCCTCGGCCCCAGCGAAGCCCCGACATCGAGGCACCAAGATCCGGCCAGGGGGCACCAAGTGGCCACTCCACCGATCCCGGAGGAGGGGAGTTTTGATGGGACCCCCAACCGTCCCCCAACACCTGGTTTCGATCGCCCTCCGGCCTTCCTGGGCGCTGGCGCCTCTCCCGCTGGGTGTCTGGCCTCTCCCATTCCGGCCTCTCCGCCCCCCAGGCGCAAGGGTCCGGACATCAAAGGGTTCCAGACCTATATCTGGGGCAGCCTCAAACCAGGACGGCAGTTGTATCCTGGAGTCGAGAGCCCTGCTGATCGGATCGCGGCTGACCCTACGGAGAAAGACTCATTACTTGGAACTTGGACCTCTGAGCCCTGCTGACTGCATCGCAGCTCCCCCCCTTGCTGAGAAGAAGAACCTCACGGAACATCGGAGCCCTGCTGACCTCGTCGCGGCTCGACCTCGCAGAAGTAAACCATCGGAGCCCTGCTGATCTCGTCGCGGCTCGACCTCGCAGAGGTAAACCATCGGAGCCCTGCTGACCTCGTCGCGGCTCGACCTCACCGCAGCAATCCCCCGAGCCCTGCGGACGACGTCCCGGCTCCCGGAAACCCCCCCGGCTCGAGGATTGAGAGCTTGGCGCAGGGTGTTCCAGTACCAGGCTAATACTGAGACTGTCCCGCTACCCCCTCCCTACAAGACTTTGAGACTCTTTTTGGATCCCTCGATCCACCTGTAAATATTACCACAGAAATCTGCCTTGATTACCGATAAAGACTTATGAGAAGTGATACCTTGGTTGTGTCCCTTTGTGGTGGTGGGGTTGCTTGGCTGACACGATCATAGGAGAAGGCCCTCGGGGTGGTCAGTCCGACACCATCTGGCTCCCGGAGGGCGCCCTTCTAACAGGGGCGGATTTAACAGGGGACCACAAATGGAAATTAAAAAAATGATAAATTTTCCCTCGTCGTCCTCTGTCAAAATACCCTCCCCATGGCCTCACCGCCCCACAGCTCTTACCTGCACAGGCCGTGGCTAAAGTAAACATCATCTGGTGAAGTGTAAACCTTTAAGTTACCTTCTAAATCTCTGTTTCAAAGATCAGGGGCCAGGAGATGGATGTTAGGAGATGAGAGGAGACAACTAGACATGTGAGGTTAGCTAATATGTATGCGAGTGATTTAAATAGACAGGCATGCTTCATGCCAATCAATGGAATCCTTTGAAATGGCAGCATTACTCTGGGACAACGATCACAAAGGATAACATTGCATTAGAATTGGCATTCTTCTGCCCCTCAGATTAATCTTAAAAATGGGAAACTTTCTGATGTGGTGCCATCGTAAGGCAAACCTTGGTGATTTCTGTCCTCTTGCCATGAGCTTTAAGTACATTTTCAATTCCACCCTGTGGGAAGAATAAACAATCTACTAAACAGTGCCAGAACCAAGGCACGCACATTCACGAGGGACTTAAGACTTGTGCTTAATTATGGTTGGAGCAAATATGAAGTTGCTCCCAATACCGGATCGTGCAGACGACTGCTTCTCCTGGAATTACATCAACGATAGGTAGTTTGGCGCCAGCAACTGTGTACAGAGGCCTCCAAAAGAAAGGCAAAAACATACAACTTATTTATCTGGTTATGTAATAAAAATAGATCTAAACTTTCATCATTAAATTATTTTAAGGCTGAAATCAATTAATATATTTGCTCTTGTTCATCTTTCGATTTTAGCATTACAGTTCTCAGTAGTTTTTATGAAGATTGGAAAAAGTGGGAAGAAAGAAAGAACAAAAAGGAGAATCATTACAAAAGCTAATCATCTTATTTTTTGTGTGTTATGTTGAAAGATAGGGAATTACACCAAATACATATAATGAGAGAATTATGGAACCCTTACCTAGTCACTGTAAACAGGTGTGCGGGGTGCTACAGCACCCCCAAAATAACCATGCTGGAGTTCAGGAGGAGACTGATGCCATTACCTTTTGTTTTTATGTTGTAACATTTAGGTGCCGATTCCGTTCCTGTAAAACCCGGGTACAAATGGTCGTACGGAGCGTTTTCTCCATCCAACTCGTACCCAGGAAAAACACCTTACAAACTCGCAAGTACGATTCGCACAGAAATACCATTTCCGTACGAGTCGTACAAAAGACCGACCGGCAAAAAAATACATACAAATCTGAATCTGGATGGCGCATACGCGACGTCCGGACGGAGTCAGGCAGCGTTTTATGGACCAGCAAGTACGATCCGTGCCTACGTCACTTCGCACCGCTATTTTTTTACGGCATCCAGAAACTCCCGGGAAATTGAGGACGACGCGAAGAAGGAGCACCGGTACGCGACAGACAGCGATGGACCCCAACCTACGCGTCATCCCGGCCCTCATAGCCTACGACCTCGTGTTCAGAAACCGACGCAGACGCCGCAGATGGTCAGAACAACATCCAGGGGCAAAGGGAGGTGGGGGGGCTGGGGCAGGAAACATTATCCCCACCCAATTACAAATATACATATGTCCTGCACAGAAATGACCTCCAGGCTCTGGTCACTGAGGGGGGCGTGTCCACCAATCCCTACCTACCTCCACAACGGAAGTGGACGTCGACTTGTACCTGTCACCACTACAATGGTGGTACGGCCCGTACCCACGCCCCCAGTGCATGGGTACGGGCCGTACCATGCGTACCCCTACGTCACCGCCACAATGGTGGTACGGCCTGTACCCACGCTCTGGGGGGCATGGGTACGGGCCGTACCACGCGTACCCCTACGTCACCGCCACAATGGTGGTACGGCCCGTACCCACGCCCCCCAGAGCGTGGGTACGGGCCGTACCACGCGTACCCCTACGTCACCGCCACAATGGTGGTATGGCCCGTACCCACGCCCCCAGAGCGTGGGTATGGGCAGAACCACGCATACCTCTATGTCACCGCCACAATGGTGGTACGGCCCGTACCCACGCTCTGGGGGCGTGGGTATGGGCCGTACCACGTGTACCCCTACGTCACTGCCACAATGGTGGTACGGCCCGTACCCATGCCCCCCAGAGCGTGGGTACGGGCCGTACCACGCATACCTCTATGTCACCGCCACTATGGTGGTACGGCCCGTACCCACGCTCTGGGGGCGTGGGTACGGGCCGTACCACGCGTACCCCTACGTCACTGCCACAATGGTGGTACGGCCCGTACACATGCCCTCCAGAGCGTGGGTACGGGCCGTACCACCATTGTGGCGGTGACGTAGGGGTACGCGTGGTACGGCCCGTACCCACGCCCCCAGAGCGTGGGTACGGGCCGTACAACCATTGTGGCGGTGACATAGGGGTACGCGTGGTACAGCCCATACCCACGCCCCCCAGAGCATGGGTACGGGCCGTACCACGCATACCCCTACATCACTGCCACTATGGTGGTACCGCCCGTACCCATGCCCCCAGAGCATGGGTACGGGCCGTACCACGCGTACCCCTACGGCACCGCCACAATGGTGGTACGGCCCGTACCCACGCCCCCAGAGCATGGGTACAGGCCGTACCACCTGTACCCCTACAGCCCCATTACATGATGGATACAAGGCGTACACACGCCACAGATGTAGGTGTACGGCTTGGTGCAGCACATCAGCTGTAAATTGGGGGTGGTGTATGCCCAGGACAGCAGTGTACCACAGCAAGGGCGCAAGTGGGTGGGTGGGTGGGTGCAGAGGAATACCAGCAGTGGACAGGGACATGGGGGTGGGTGCAGAGGAATACCAGCAGTGGACACAGCCATGGGGGTGGGTGCAGATGAATACCAGCAGTGGACAGGGACATGTGAGGGGTGGGTGCCCATCACTCCCAGCAGTGGACAGAGACATGGGGGTGGGTGCAGAGGAATACCAGTAGTGGACACAGACATGGGGGTGGGTGCAGAGGAATACCAGCAGTGGACAGGGACATATGAGGGGTGGGTGCCCATCACTCCCAGCAGTGGACAGAGACATGGGGGTGGGTGCAGAGGACTCCCAACAGTGGACAGAGACATGGGGGTGGGTGCACATCAACTCCAGCAGTGGACAGAGACATGTGTGTGGGTGCAGAGGACTCCCAGCAGTGGACAGAGACATGGGGGTGGGTGTAGAGGACTCCCAGCAGTGGACAGAGAGATGGGGGTGGGTGCAGAGGACTCCCAACAGTGGACAGAGACATGTGTGTGAGTGCAGAGGACTCCCAGGAGTGGACAGAGACATGTGGGTGGGTGCATATCAACACCAGCAGTGGACAGAGAGATGGGGTGGGTGCATATCAACACTACCAGTGGCCAGAGACATGTGTGTGGGTGCAGAGGACTCCCAGAAGTGGACAGAGACATGGGGGTGGGTGCATATCAACACCAGCAGTGGACAGAGACATAGGGGTGGGTGCAGAGGAATACCTGCAGTGGACAGGGACTTGTGAGGGGTGGGTGCCCATCACTCCCAGCAGTGGACAGAGACATGGGGGTGGGTGCAGAGGAATACCAGCAGTGGACACAGACATGGGGGTGGGTGCAGAGGAATACCAGCAGTGGACAGGGACATGTGAGGGGTGGCTGCCCATCACTCCCAGCAGTGGACAGAGACATGGGGGTGGGTGCAGAGGAATACCAGCAGTGGACACAGACATGGGGATGGGTGCAGAGGACTCCCAGCAGTGGACAGAGACATGGGGGTGGGTGCATATAAAATCCAGCAGTGGTCAGAGACATGGGGGTGGGTGTAGAGGACTCCCAGCAGTGGACAGAGACATGGGGGTGAGTGCAGAGGACTCCCAGCAGTAGACAGAGACATGGGGGTGGGTGCAGAGGACTCCCAGCAGTGGACAGACATATATGAGTGGGTGCAGAGGACTCCCAGCAGTGGACAGAGACATGGAGGGTGTACGTCGTTATGAGATTACCACAACTCCATGGGTGTATGTAAGCATCCCTAACTTTGGACAATGATGATAGTGCCATAACAACACATCACTGACAGCAGTGTCCCACTCCCAGGAGGATGGATGTCTTTCCCCCACTGCATGACACACCACATGTGGGTGTGAGGACAAATAACACATGCATACCCAACCCTGGCAGATGCAGCACAATACACACACTGAGATCATGCCACAATACTGTATAGTCATGTCACTGCCTACTAAACTAAGAGAGCCAAAGAGAACACACGCTGTCACGCACATCCCAGGACTGATAGGAATGTTCAGGTGCTGGGACAACCATGTTGTCTGTCATGGAAGGAATAGGGTGGAGTTCCCACAGATACAATGCCCACAATTGTGAGTCAGGTGTTCAAATACCCAGCAGAACAAGTACCATATATGTGCTAGGCTGGGATTACACACATGCATTGTGCGGAAAAGGGACAATTTCTCCATGAAGGCCTGGCAAAATACTCTATACACAAGTACAGTGAGTACCAAGGATGGCACAGACGATGCAGCCGGATACATTGCTGAGCAGGCATGGCCAGAGTTGAAGGGATCCATCACCAACAAAGGAAATGTAGACACAGGTCAACACAACAATTGTGCAACTCTCTGCAGGGAAGATGTCAGGTGCCACAGAGGAAGGAACACTCCTTGGGACAATGTCTCCACACATAAAGAGCATACACGACAAAGAATCTTTTGCAGAGACCTTGTGATGGCACGCAGATACCAGGTTCCACCCCATGAGCGCCAGACTATAACATTTCCCTGAAACATAACACATGCCCACAACCCCAACTCCTGTAGCATCAGCATCAACAT
Source organism: Triturus cristatus (assembly GCF_964204655.1). Classification (NCBI taxonomy): domain Eukaryota; kingdom Metazoa; phylum Chordata; class Amphibia; order Caudata; family Salamandridae; genus Triturus; species Triturus cristatus. The sequence goes on from NC_140591.1 coordinate 1,493,248,237, forward strand.
CAATACCTGAAATGCAAGACTTTTCTAACGAAAATAGAAAATGCTTTATTCAGCATGAAAATAATAATGTGTAAACGAGACTATTCACAAAGGCCAATGGCCAGTCCATATCATCAGTCCTTGGGGGGGGGACACATGGCCATGCGTCTTCCCTAGCTTGTCTGCACATCAGAAGACTCTGTGTCGTCGACTGGGGGGGCATCATGTGGGGAAGGACCAGGCACCGCAGGGACAGGAGGGGGAAGGGTAGGTGTGGTGGGTGCAGGGACAGACGACTCCACCACAGGGGGTGGGGCAGCGCCAAAGGTGGAGGTGAGCTTGGCGCTGCACACTTCTGCCAGTTCTTCCAGCGTCTCCCCTGCACCCGGAGAAACAACAGGCCCCAAGGAGGGGGGGGGGGGTCAGAGGGATGGGTTGCAGCGCTACTGGGGGAGGTGGTGGACAGTCTGGGGGACTTAACTCCCCTACCCGTGGAGTGCCTTGACCGTTTCCGGCCAGGTGAACTAGTGGGGCTGAGGCCCAGCCCAGCTAAGTAGGCCTCCTTCTCCGAATCTGGGGCAGGGGAGCCAAGGGGAGTGACATCGGAGGGACTGGGGAGTGAGTCATGTGGACGAGGACTGTGGCTGCGTGCCTGCCTGTGTGCCCCAGACCCAGTGGGTGTGCCTGCTTCCCCCTGAGTGTGTGTGTCAGGAGGTGTGCGCTTGCCCTTACGTGGTGGTGTGCTGCTTGTGTCTGGTGGGGTGCGTGTGTGTGGATGTCTTGATGTGCTTGGGACAGGCATGGGTGTGGGACTTGTGGATGGGGCAGGGGTAGGGAGGGGATGCAGCGCTGCAGGTGACTCACTACTGCCGTCAGTGACGAGTCCAGGGACCTCAGCAACATCCGTTGGTCAGACATCGCTGATGACATGCCCCCCATCTGGGTCAGCAGTCTGGTGTGGCCATGGAGGGCAGTCAGGATCGATGTCTGCACAACTTGCAACTTCTGCTGATTGTCCAGAGACTCAGCAGTGAGGGCAGCAGGGGGGACAGGGGCAGGGGGTGCGGTGCGGCGAAGAAGACACGGTGTGGCCTAGCATGGACAGAAGGGACCTGAGCAAGTGGGAGGGCGGTAATGGGAATGGAGGGGTGGGTACGGATGGAGTGCTGCTGCCAGCTGTTGGAGCAGCCTCCGCCCCCTCAGGGAGTTCAGCCTCGGACCCGTCAGCCTCGTAGTCAGTGTTGGTACTGGGCAGGTCCTCTGCCTCACTCCCCTCGCCCTCGGTGCCACTTGAGTCCGCCCACTCCTCAGCAGTGGTGGCACCACTGCTCGATCCCTCCTCCACGTCCGTGCCGGTGTCTCCCTCAGTGTCCTCCGATGATGCTGTGGGCAAGGTGAATAGACAGGAAAAAATCAGTCACCTGTATACATCTGACACATGAGTCCAAACAAAATAGGCAACAGTGCATATCAGGAAAGGCATCATGAGTAACATCTAGAATTCTCCCCACATATGTAAGCCCTGCACTCCCCAGTTGGTTGACCCACCATGCCACTTGGAAACAATGAAAATTAGGACACAACAGCAAATAACTTGAAATCACAAGATCATGAGAAGCTAGTGTCTGGGATCAGTTGAGCACAGCAAGACTATGTAGGCATGCCACCTCTGGTTCACTGTGAACCAAACAGTATTGTCGCAAATACCACATGCCAATGCAGAAGGTGTCCCCACACTCTGAGACCTGTGAGTACTTTTGAAACCCCAAAGAAATACATTGTGACTCCTGGAGAATCACAACCCTTTACACAATGGACATGTCTAGAATGTGTGAATGTGGCACTCTGTGAACACAATACACATGTGTCTGTATAGCAGAAGTCACACAAGAAGGTGCACACCAAACTACATGTACACAGTCATTGTCTGAGCTGCCAGACTCATTCAAATCAGCCACTGTTAGGCAGAAATGGTGTATCAGTAAGTACATATACATGGCACCACGGTGGTCTGGATGACTTGACACTCGTAAGTTGGTATCAGCAACAACCAAGGACTAGCCCAAATTCTACCACACTGTGGGAACATGTATATGTATGAACTCCAAAAAAGTTTTGTTCAAACTGTGCCTTACTTTAAAATGTGCCAGCGTGTCCCTGGAAAGTGTAAAGGTGGTGTCTTGTGCACTTCCTTGGGAGACATCTGTCATGCAGGCACATCATTGTCCTTCACAACAAAACAACAAGGTCAAGCATATGAAACATTGAGACATGTTGACAGGTGTAGTGAGTGCCAATGGACATTTTCTCTGAGTAACAACTTGAATAATGTCATTTGTCACATGGCTATCCGTCACCTGATCACACAGTTGGCTACACATATGACCTACTGACTGTCATCTGAAGTGGCACACATGTCCACACCCAGGACAATGCATAAGCTAATGGGCCTGCAATTGTTTAGCAAAAAAGCCTAGCTGTACTGTGGGTTCCCCCTCATGGCAAGCCAGAATGTACCCACAGATGTCAGCACACAAAGTCGCAACTGTGTAGCATCTGAACCACACACAGGTGCCAAAAATGTACAAGCAGGATACATGATTGTCAAAAAATGACACAGGCTACGAACATTAAGCACTGGGCAACATCACGGGGGCACTGCACGATGACTTTCTGTACTGCGAATCATCACACACAAGTCAGAACTGGCAATAAAACATCAGGGTTGAACATGTACGCCCCTCCCGCACACACACACCCATACCTGAGTCAATGTGACTGATACCGATCAAGGAGTGACACCTCTTATTCATGGTTACAATAACTGTGCTTGAAAACTAGCTTCATTAACACAACATCACCTTGTCGGGCTGGCAAAACATATTGGTCACAAACAAACATCAACAGATTGTTGTGAATAGCCACACAGGCACTACCCAGTGTGAGTATGCACAAGCAAACTGGTGTATCCCTGTCCAGTGGACAAATGTATCACACATGTGAAAAATACTACCTAGGCCAGGGAACAATGCCACAGAGGCAGAGCCATGCTGAACCCACAGTGAATGTGCACAGTGTTGGATGACACACATGAGTAGGAGGGCAGGCTGTGTCAGGGGACTGTAGTGGGCACACTGCTTCATGGTCCTGGAATGAGCTGACTGTAACAGGAGCAACCGTCCCGGCACTATGCATATATCCCACTCATGCACATTATGTCTGAGGCCACAACATTGGTAATGCATGCTGCAAGTCTGTTCATTTGAAACCTCACACTCCTATGTTGAGAATCAGCATCAGTGCCAACAATTATGCACCCCCAAATGACTGAACAGGACAGGGCACAGGCAGACCACCCCCACACATGATGCTGAAAGCAGGGTGCACCTTGATAAACTGGCAGCCTAGATGACCATGTGCAATAGTGATAACACACAGACCAGGTAACACATGTCAAGGAGGGGAAGGGAGGAAGAACAGCACAGGTTGACTTGGGGGAACAGTATATGCACTGCACATATATAGCCTGGCAGTGTATCCAGGCGACTGAGCAGCTACAAAAGCTGGCGACACACAACAAACACACATGTACCTACCCCCTTCCTGCTGCTGTAACTCCTGTATCCGCCTATCCAGGTCAGGGAAGACCACTGCCAGGACACGCTTCATCTGGTGGGTCAGGTGCCGGCGCCCGCCATGCTTGCGAGGAGCCTCCTCCTACAGTATGACCCGGGCGATCCTCCGGGTCCAGCACCGGATGTCCTGCCATCTCTTCCTCACTTGTGGCAGGCGCCGACTGCGACCCTCCACAGATTGCACGGCCTTGACGGCATCCTTCCAGATCTTCCCCTTGTGGTAGGCGGTTACCTGTGTGGATGACAAAGTGGGACAACATCACTACACCTGCACCATGTCACAGAGACACACATTTGAACATCTTTGATTTGTTGAATGGGGCATAGTATGCTGGTAAGTAATAGCACCTTAGTCATAGGGACTTTTTCCACTGGGGACGCACCAATGCACTACATGGCATAGTAAGTACACAGGTGGCATGAGGGGTACGAAAAAATCCCTGATCATGGCACACACTGTGCATCCCAAGCAACACAAGGCTGATGGACAGCACCGCAAAGCAGTCACATGCCCCAGGCCACTGACGAAACCTCAGCAGAGTACACCGACACACACAGGCACACATCAATCACCTGCCATTGGCAACAGCGGATGCAAACCTCACTCTGCACATGTGCCACTTGCCGGGGGGGTCACAGGTGTGGGGCTAGCTCAGCAAGTCAGACACACAGCACGGCTTACTTCTCACATCAGATGGATTGAGCAGTTGCCTTCTCCATGCAGCTGTGGTGCAACACTCCGCATAGACACTCACCCACATGACAAGAAACATTCACACACATCAATGTCCAGGGGGCGTACACATCATTTGGACACTCTCACCACTCTCACCACAGCTCCACTCAACTCCCACACACATCTGTGGGTGCAGTCACCTGTCACACCGGGGTGACCACTGAATCACCGCAGGACAACAGAACAAGAATGCCCAAGAGGATTAGGCTGGCTGAATGTGCCATGCACTATGCAGTGAATGTCACAGTAAGCACAATGCAAGTGAGGAGTGCACACATGAACTACATCAAGCCCTGCATGAGAGACATAAGCCATCCACCCCCCCTGGGACTCACTCCAACCAACATTGCATGTCTGTCACACCTGGACACAATGCCAGAAGTGACAGACACAAAAAAGGTGCACAGGCAAAGGTAGAGGAGTCAGCACTCACCTGTTCCCCTGGTCGACCATACAACATGGGGTACCGTGGGAGGATCACATCCAGCAGGGCCTCGTTCTCCTCCTGGGTGAAAGGCTGGGCCCTCTCCACAGTCCTTGACATGGTGCCAGAGGGAGACAATACAGCAGCAGTGGTATCGACTGACATGTTGTGCAGGCAAGTGCCCTCCCATGGGTTCTGCCTGCCTTATATCTGCCTTGCTGGCCTATTTCATTTACAGGAGTACAGAGTGATTGGTCAGACTCATTTGCATCCTACGTTTCCTCCAATCCCTTTAAACATACACCAGTGACAGCCTTAGCATCTTTCGAATTTGCAGCATCATGTCAAGTCAACAACCACTTTGCAACAATGTATAATGTGGCCAACTGCTTTTTCCAGACCACATGATGTTAAATTTTGAACTTGAAACTCGGTATCCATGACAACCAGCATGCATTTAGGCCCTAATACTTGTCCCTCATGTGTCCCCATTGTAATTCTTAAATCCCCACACAGGTACGGCGCGTTTCACACGTACCCCTAGGGCATCATCACTACAGTGATATGGGCCGTACTCACTCGTGTACATGCCGTACACGCGTGAGTACGTGCCGTATCACTCGGACCTATGGTACCCCAACTATAGTGATAGGCACGTACTCACGCGTGTACGGGCCGTACACGTGTGAGTACGTGCCGTATCACTAGGGCCTACGGTACCCCCAACTATACTGATAGGCACGTACTCACGCGTGTATGACCCGTGCATGCGTGAGTACGTGTCGTATCACTCGGACCTACGGTACCCCAACTATAGTGATAGGCACGTATTCTCGCGTGTACTGGCCGTACACGCGTGAGTACGTGCCATATCACTAAGGCCTACGGTACCCCCAACTATAGTGATAGGCATGTACTCACGCGTGTACGGCCCGTACACGCGTGAGTACGTGCCGTATCACTCGGACCTACGGTACCCCCAACTATAGTGATAGGCACGTACTCACGCGTGTACGGGCCGTACACGCGTGAGTGCGTGCCGTATCACTAGGGCCTACGGTACCCCCAACTATAGTGATAGGCACGTACTCACGCGTGTATGGCCCATACACGCGTGAGTATGTGCCGTACATGCGTGAGTACGTGCCGTATCACTAGGCCCTACGGTACCCCCAACTATAGTGATAGGCACATACTCATGTGTGCACGGCCCGTACATGCGTGAGTACGTGCCGTACACGCGTGAGTACATGCCGTATCACTAGGCTCTACGGTACCCCCAACTATACTGATAGGCACGTACTCACGCGTGTACGGCCCGTACACGCGTGAGTACGTGCCGTACACTCGTGAGTACGTGCCGTATCACTAGGCCCTATGGTACCCCCAACTATAGTGATAGCCACGTACTCACGCGTGTACGGGCCGTACATGCGTGAGTACGTGCCGTATCACTAGGGCCTACGGTAACACAACTATAGTGATAGGCACGTACTCACGCGTGTACGGCCCGTACACGCGTGAGTACGTGCCGTATCACTTGTGCCTACGGTACCCCCAACTATAGTGATAGGCACGTACTCACACGTGTACGGCCTGTACACGCGTGAGTACGTGCCATTTTACTCGGACCTACGGTACCCAAACTATAGTGATAGGCACATACTCATGCGTGTACAGGCCGTACACGCGTGAGTACGTGCCGTATCTCTAGGGCCTACGGTAACACAACTATAGTGATAGACACGTACTCACGCGTGTACAGGCTGTACATGCGTGAGTACGTGCCATATCACTCGGACCTACAGTAACACAACTATAGTGATAGGCACTACTCACACGTGTACGGCACGTACTCAGGCGTGATTTCGGCCCGTACACACGCCCTCAGAGCGTATGTACTGCATTTCACAGCTTACACTGGTGATAGGAGGCGCACACGAAAGGAATGGAGGTGTCAGACTCGCACAAGGCTGGACATCAAGTCATTGTCAGTGCAGTCCTTCATGTGCAGGGCCTAGGTGTGTCAGGCAGTGATGTGGCACATGTCTCATCATGTTGTGGCACAATAGATGTGTGATGAGCTGTTTACACATGTCATGTGTGATGGGGCACTACATGGCACACTTCCCCTTCACACTTTGCACATGTGTGCATGTAGGACACACGTGTCAAGCACTGCATCACTGGTATGGCACAGTCACCAACACCCGCAACTGTCCCCTGATGCCAGGTACACGGATAATTACACCTGACATGTGACTACCAGCGTGCCACGATGTGACTATCTCATGTGTGTGTCATATGTTCCCATGAGCTTGCCGTTGGTGTTCCGTCAACTCCATCTGCTGTTGCAGCATCCAACATGTTTCTGTGTGCATATGTGCATGACACACATATACGCACACCATGCCACATGTAGACTCACACGTTACATGTGTCATGATGGTTCGAAGATGACTTCCTGACATGAGGCAATATCTGCGTTGTCTCAATGTCTGTGTCATCAGTTTTTGACATGCACCCCTTCATGGAAATGTGTCTTATCTGTCCTTTTTTAGATGACATGTGACCTGTGCATCTAGACTCCCGCCAGCTGTCTGTATGAGATAACATCCTTCAAATGCTGATATGTGGATGTCTGTCACTCATGTAATGTGTCTGGCTTGTCACTTACACTGGCCCACAGCTATTTTAATGGCATGTCACGTCAACATTGCCATGCAACTATTCTGGCTGGCTCTTCGTAGGAGTATCACCTGGCTGGCCTACGTGTCCTGGATGTATTGCACATACCAGACTCTGTATTAACAGACGTGTATTAACTGTTGAACATGTGCTCACCTCAGTGACATTGGTGTGGTAATGTACTCACTCTTCGTTATTCCTTTGAAATCTCTGCAGGGCACTGCCTCTCCCCAGACGAATGCCAGACCTGGATGCCATGCGTGAACATGAATGCATACGCAGATACCACTTCTCGCAAGAGTTGATAGAGGACTTGACCCGCCGGCTTGTACCACACCTCCAACCACAACACAGGTATCCTACAGCTCTGACCCCCAAGATGAAGGTGATGGCAGCCCTACATTTTCTTGCCACCGGCACGTTTCAATTGACCATAGCTGATGTTGGTGGCATGTCCCAGACAATGTTCAGCCGTGTCCTGCATGATGTCTTAGAAGCCATGTTGGTGCACCTGGATGAATTCATCCATTTTCCCACTCGTGAGCAGTTGACACGTGTCAAGGGTGAGTTCTATGCCCTGGGAGGGATGCCTCACGTAATTGGGACACATGTGGCTTTGGTACCACCACAGGAGGTAGCCTTTCGGAACCGCAAACATTATCACTCTATCAATGCCCTTGTGGTGTGTCTTGCTAACATGCTGATTTCCTATGTCTGTTCCCGTTTTCCAGGGTCCACACACAGAGGTGTAGCAGGGTGCCAGAAATGATGCTGCAGCTGCACGCGGAACGAGCATGTCTTGTTGGTGGGTATACTCTGTTAGTCCTGTGTTTAGCGCTATCTTTGTATCTCACGGCATCTCCTGACCCACTTCTTCACATGATGTTTCCATGTAGGGGACTCTGGCTATCCCAACATGCCATGGCTGATGACGCCTCTCTGCAACCCCAGAACAGCCGCAGAACACCGGTACAATGACACCCATGGGCAGACGAGGTGCGTGATGGAAAGAACGTTTGGACTCCTGAAGAGCAGATTCCGGTGCCTCCACAAGACCGGCGGCGCCCTCCCTTATGCCCCGGTGAAGGTCTGCAAAATCTTCATTGTGTGCTGCATGCTGCACAACATGGCAGTGGAGAAGGCCGTGCCACTCATCCTTGATCCGGATGAGCAGGATCATCCACCCGTGGAGGATGAAGGGCTTGGGCACGGGGCAAGTGAGGATGAGGATGAGGATGAGGACATCCGGAGTCAGCTTATCCGCAACTTCTTCTCATAATGGTGAGTCCCTGTGTCTGAGTGTGCACGCTTTGAGCCTTGTGTGGCATGTGTTGCAATGTGTGTGTCCAGCTGATTGTGTGCTAAGTGACTTGGAGGTGTGTTCTGATGTGTCATTCAAGTGATGATGTCATTCCACACATTTTAGCTGGGACACTAAATTTTTTAAGAGCATGGTGACAGCATCATTCCTGTAGAGTACATGTACATGTCTGCGGATTACTAGCTCTTTGCTGACTTGTTGTGTGTCTGTCCTCCCCAGGTTCTTGCGGCTGTCGTCTGCTCATGTCATCATTGCCCTCCTGCTTTTCCTCATGAGTATTGCAACGTGTGCTGGATCAGAGTTACATGCACAGACATGGTGAAAAGTCATTTTGGGTAAGGAGTGCAGCAAGGCATTTTGTGGGTGGTACGTGTTTGTGATATGTGGGGACTGCTCCTGTGCATGTTGTGTTACCATGCATACATGTCGACTCACCATGGGGCACATGACGTGTTGCATGGCTCCCATGAATTGATAGTCACCCTTCCTGACAGTCATCTGTAATGGTTTGTGGATTCTGATGAAGGCATCAATGTGTGTATAACGTCCCTCAGGAACATACGGGATGCTAATGGTGGACATAGTGTGGGACATCCCCATATGAGGCTCAATGGGGAATTGCAGACTCTCCGTGTGCAGCAAGGGGTGTTAGGCTCAACCCCTTCACTTGTGTGCCAGCTCAGTAGGATTTACCACATCTGTGTGTTGAAGGGGGTGTCCAGTGTAGGTCACACATGGTCAGCCAAATGACCTGTGAGTCTGTTCAATTGATGCATTTCCCTTAGTGTGAGGCTGAGTAATAAAGGTGTTCGTCACACTCCAAGGTGCCTCATCTCTGTCAATGCAGGTCTCTTGCCACTTTGCATGCGGCATATCTGGCATAGTTGTGGAAGATTATGCATAGGAGTCCATGTGTAGTTTAGCAACATGCATGCAGTTGCTCATGGATTAGGCTCCCTATTGGGCATGAAGTACATGGTCGTGTCTGTTTTTTGGCATGTTGGTCCACACAATGGGCCCTCAACACCTGCTGAGGGTGTGTCTCCTGTGCGCAGGTCGGCCTTCAGTTTCCTGATCCGGTGTCATGCTTCTTTGGTGATTGTGAATGCATTTTCTCTGGGTGTGCCATGTGACACTGGACACTCCTTACTTTATGCACGCACCTGTTGCAGTTGTCCTTCTGACATCCTAGTCTTTGTGTGCAAATTCTGTCATTTTGCAAGGAGATGCCGCCTGCTGCAGTGGCCTCTGCAGCAAGGGCCCATGGAGTATCAGATTTGGCAACACACGCCTCCAAGATGCTCCTCACTTCCTCCCTCCACCCATTCATTTGGCTGTCCTCAGCTTGTCTATGCCACTGTTGCCGCCACGCGGTGCCAAAGGCTGGACCATCAGCACATGCAAGGTGCACATTGCACCACCATCCTGTCCATGCATAACCCACATCACACTACAGTCTGATGTAGCAGCCACACTCTGAGATATGTCCATCCGCACATCTAACGCCTGCTGTCAGACATACCCTGGGCACACACAAGACACCTTTGTATGCTGAGTGTGCAACTCCAACTGCCTACACTGTGCTGCCCCGCCTTCCAGGCCCTGTCACACCAACCAGGTCACGTCCCTAATACTCCCCACCAGCTCTGTAGCCCAGCAAGGGCATGGGAGTGGGACTCAAGGCTTCAGCATGTAGTATGGTGTCATCGTCTGGGACATGTCACAGGTATCATCTCTCAGCATGTCAATCTACAGAGCGTCCAGGACCCTCCTCTCCACCATCACATGCGCACAGCACCTCATCATCAGCTCGTATGCCATTGACAGCCTGGTGCTCCTCACCCTCAACAAAGACACAGACATTGGCAGTTCCATCATTCAAGTATCCATGAGATCCATTGATGAATGGATGAACACGAGCCACCTGAGGCTGGACTTGTACAGGACTGAGGTGATCATCTGAGGATTGTCCCCTTCCAGCTGGGTCAGGTGCTTGTGGCCCACCCGCTAGAGCCCTGCACAAGCACCCAGTGGCCACACACACAAGATGGTGTGCATCATGTTTGGCTCGCTCACATTTGCCATGCTAGTCCACAGCATCTGTACCTCATGCTGCAACACCCTCTGCATTATGCACATGATCCACAGATAGATCCACTCCAAGAAAAGACAGACCATCCACCAGGTCCATGACAACATCCGTGTCAAATACTGCCCTGCCCTCTACGGAGCAAGTACATCCAAACTCCCAGGAAACTTGTCCACATCCAGGGTGCATCTGCACACCTCAGCTTCAACACCCTGCACCCCAGCCACCTCACCGTCCACCATAGATAGCTGCAATGGATCACTGTCTGCTGCAGGATGACCTCCACACTCCCCACCCACACTCAGGAGGCAGTCCACAACCCCGACCCAAAACCAACCTTGTACGTCTGTCATCCGAGACCCCGTTGGGCCATCTCCGTGCATCCGACCTTGCCCTGGCCACCATTCTTCACATCCACCGTACTCCAGCATACAGGACATTGTTCTCCCACCTGGCCACACATACCTGGGACTCCCTCCCCGGGAACCTCCACATGAGCCATGACCTCTACACCTTGATGATAATCTCCCAAATAGGTCTGTCCGCACAGTTTAGCAAGCCCCCCCTCAACAGCGAGAGACCATCACAGGTGAGTGTTGTGCTCCATGCCTACTTTGAATGATACCTTGTGACCCATGTGTGTCCTGTACCAGACTCTGATCCCAGGGTATGGATGGCTGGAGTTAGTTCCACACTCAGGCGTAGTTTGACATTTCCACACACATATGTTGTAGAATATTGCAAAATGACAGGAACGTCTCATGACCAAAGTAATATATTTATTTGCAGTGGGGTACGTGTTTTGGTAAATGAAATTAGGTGCTCTACCAGGGGAATAGAATCCAAAATTCACAGGGGGAGATGGTATCCTTGGCATTGGAAGTCATCAGAGTCCAGGGCACAGTGTTGGTCATCATTGGTCAGACTGTGACCAGCAAGTCCATGTGGCAGAGAATGCCATTGGATGAGGTGCTGCTGTTGCGCCAGAGGGCCAGGTGCCAGGCCAGGTGACATGGGAGATGTAGATGGTCCGCTGACTCTCACGGTCTTTTCCATGGATGACCCACCTTCCTCTGGGGACCCTCAGATGCAGGCCTTGACGATGTTTGGGACGCTCCGTCAGACGAATCCTCCTCCTCCTCCTCCCTCCCTGTGTCTGGTGCTGGTCTACGCCTAGTGGCACAGGGAGGGTTGCCCATGCTTTGGGCGATCTGACGGAGTGATTGGCTCATGTCCCTGTGCACTGCCAGGAGCTCAGCCAGTCTTGCCTCCATCCGTCCTTGGTGTTGTTGATGACTGGCATGATGCTTGACCTGCAGGTTCTTTATCTCATCGAGGGTCCCCTGCATCTCTGAGAGTCTCGACACGACCTGGTTGATGCCTCTGGTGTCATGCCGGTATGTGTCCAGGATGTTGCGTATGTGTGACATACCGGTGTCCTGAGCTGGCTGGTCAGGTTCGCGCCTCCGCCTGCCTCCACTCCCATCACCCCTGGCCACTTGAGTCTGGCCTGCCCTTGTGGGCACATCGGGTCTACGGGACCACTGAGGGATGGCATTTGCAGGGTTGCCTGCCTCCTCCTGGGTGCCCGGAGAACCTTGTCCCTCCTGGTCAGACTGGCTCTGTTGTTCAGTGCGAGCAGGGTTCCTGGGTTTGTCCTGGGATGTGGCAGGAATGGGGGGTGGTTGGCACAGATGTACCTGACGCAGGTGCTGCAGGGGCTTGGACACCAGAGGGTCCAGGTTGGTAGGGGTCATCCATGGAGTGGTGAGAGTCATCTCTGCCGGTGGGATCATCTTCACACGGAGCCTGGGACTGTGATTCTTCCCCCCAGTGTTGGGGGGAGATCGACGACGTTGCCCTGTGTGTGAGTGAGAGACAATGTTAATGGTGTTTCATGCGACATCTATGTTTCATACATATTCAAGTTGACACAGTTCCTCCAGGTAGTTGGATGTTCCTAGCATTCCTCTCAATGTCCACTTGGGGATGGGTATTTTGCGGGGGATAGATTGGGATGTTCTCCTGAGTGTTTGACCTGTAGATTGTTGGCTATGATGCTTATTTGGCTATGGATTGGTCTTGTTGTGTCACATGTCCATTGTGGGAGTGTGTAAATCCGTTGCCTGCCCAGGGGGTGTGTGCTTGTGTTAGGGGGGGTGTGACCGGGCCTGCTGTTGTGTGTAGTGTGAGTTGTTATTGGGTCTCCCAGGTGATGTGTCTGTCCCCTCATGGTGCATGCTGGCATGACAGTGAGTGTGAGTTCCTGTGCATGTGGAGTTGGTGTTTGAGTGTACAGTGGTCACAGGAGGGCCTTGTGCTGCATACAGCAGGGCCAAGTGTCAGCTACCTTGTCAGTACTTTGCCAGTCCCTGTGCATTGTGCATGGGTATGTACCTATGCCATATGGGCTGAGGTCATTGGTGTCTGCGTCTCATTTTCACAATGTGTTGTGTGGGGCCCACCCTCCCAGCCTCCCGGACATCCAGTCTTGTGTTTGTGGTTGTTGTAGCCTTGGACATGGCCTTGCCTTGATTTGTGAAGGGTGCATGGAGACGTTAGTGGCATGAGCGTGGTTTTTGAGTGTGGTTGTGTGCGGTGAGTGCTTGGGGGAAGTTGTGTGCATTTGGTGTATATGTGGTGTGGACCCCATTGCCCCCATGTTATGTAAGTTGCTTGTGTACTCACCAGGCTCTGCGACTCCTTCGACTCCGTGTACTCCCACCGGCGGTAGCAGGGCCATCACCTTCTCCTCCCAGGGAGGTGGGGCGGCCCACCTCCAGTGATGTTACTCTGGGCATATTCTTCGTTCATTTTCCTCTTGAACGCCCTGTGCAGATCGTACCACCTGGCTTGGCATTCATGCCTGGTCCTTCGGATGGGCGCAACAGCATTCACCTTATCGACAATCCTCTGCCACATGGCAGATTTTTCAGCTATGCTGGTCTGTCTGACCAATGTTCCAAACAGCTGTGGCTCGACTCTGATGACCTCGTTGACAAGGAGGTCCAGCTCCGCCGTTGTGAACTTTGGATTCTTGTCTGTGGGCATGGTGTGGGGTGTGGATGTGGGTGTGGATGGTTGTGGGTGTGTGGGTGTGAATGTGACGGTGTGTGTGTGAATGTGAAGAGGGGGATGTTTGTGAAGGAGGTTGTGTGAAGGTGTGTGAGTGAAGGTGTAGTGAAGGTATCAGTAATGTAGAGTTGTTTCTCTGTGAGGTCTGGCAGCAGTGGGTCTGTTGCAAAGGCTCATGGGTTGTGTGTGTGGGCCCTTTTTATTGGTCCATTTTTGGGTGTGGCTGTGTTTGAATTTTGGTGGGTGTGTTATAAGAGGTGGTTGTGATTTAGGGCCTCTGTTTGCCTGTTTGGATGTGCCAGGTCAGTCATTGAGATGTATTTTGTCATGAAGACGTGTTTTGTGGTGTTGTGCGAGTCGAATTGACCCTCCTTGTGCTGTTTTACAGTGTCCTGGTTCTGTAAGAGTCTTTTTCGCGTTGGTACGGTCCGTACATACGTGATGCTGGGTGAGGGTGCTGGGGTACGGTGTTGGAGTGCGGCGCGTACATGCGGTGGGGGTACGGTGCGTACACGTGCGGGCCTGGGGTACAGCGCGTACATGCAGAGGTACGGCGCGTACATGCGGGGGTAAGGCGCATACATAGGGAGGGGTACGGCGTGTACACGTGCGGGCCTGAGGTACGGCGCGTACATGCGGAGGTAAGGCGCGTACATGCGGGGGTAAGGCGCATACATGGGGTGTACGGCGCGTACGGGTGCGGGCCTGGGGTACGGTGCGTACATGCGGAGGTACAGCGTGTTCATGCGGGGGTAAGGCGCGTACATGGGGGTACGGCACGTACATGCGGAGGTATGGCGCGTACATGCGGGGGTACGGCGCGTTCACGGGGGGAAGGCGCGTACATGGGGGTACGGCGCGTACATGGGGGGGTATGGCATGTACAGGTGCGGGGCTGGGGTACAGTGCGGACAGGGGGGGTAAGGCGCTTACATGCGGGTGTATGGCGCGTACATGGGGGAAAGGCGCGTACATGGGGATACGGCGCGTACATGGGGGTACGGCACGTACAGGTGCGGGGCTGGGGTACAGTGCAGACAAGGGGGGTATGGCGCGTACATGGGGGGGTACGGCGCATACATGGGGGGGTACGGCACGTACAGTTGCGGGGCTGGGGTACAGTGCGGATAGGGTGGTGTACGGTGCTGACATATTGGGGGAGTGGGGGGGCTGTACGGCTCGTACACGGGCATAAGTTTACCCGTGTACATGTGTGCTACTGCGTTGGCTCCGTACGGGCCATTTTACGTGCGATTGTGTATTCGGACGGACGGTTGGGACCGTACTTGCGCGCTCGGACTTGTGTTTTACGATTTGCACGTAAAAATGTCCGGCTCACTCTCGTACACTTATCCCGACGATATTCGGACGTAAAAAATTTCCAACGCCCTCTCGTACACTTTTCCCGACGCTATTCGTAGTTATTTTTCACGTACGAATCGTACTTGGCCGTTTGTACGGTACTTGTACATAAAAAAATACGGATACAGGTCGTACGCAAATTATTTTTAACGGATCGGAATCGGCACCTTAGTGTGCCTTCAATGACATTGGCAAATGTCAGTGTTGGACCCGGCCTCGTAGGATGGCCCTCCGTGCCCCCCGCACCACCGAAACCTGGTGCCTGCAGCCCTAGCACGCGGCCCAGCCGACCTTTCCCGCCAGGACACCTGCGCCAACTCCGGACATCCCCGTCCATGGCCTCTCTCCTTTCGGCCACCCCGGGCCCGCGTGCCCACTCCCTGCAACAAGATGGCCGCCCGGCCCCAGCGCGACCCGGGCCTAGAGGCGCCACTCCGGCTGGAGGACATCACGCTTCCAGGGGAGGAGAGAGGGAGGAGCAGTTTCTATCGCACCTCTGAACTCCCCTGGGACGATGGGTTTCGATCGGCCCTCCGGCCTCCCTGCGGGCTGGCTCCGTGCCTGCTGGGTGTCTGGGACTCCTCCCGACCCGGCCCTGAAAGGATCAAAAGACAATAGCAGGAAACCCCGACAAGCGGCCCCCAGGTGACAAGACCCCTGCCTGCGCAGACTCCGGACATCAAAGCAGGGTCGACCTATAACAAGGGGTGCTCTGAGACTGTCCGGCAGATTCGACGCTGGAACAACGAGAGCCTGCTGACGTGGTCGCGGCTCCTGGAACTGGAACTCACCTGAGCCCTGCTGAGTGACTCGCGGCTCCCTGAAGATCGTAAGACCTCCGAACTTGTACCTGAGCCTTGCTGAGTGACTCGCGGCTCCCTGAAGAACGTAAGACCTCCGAACTTGTACCTGAGCCTTGCTGAGTGACTCGCGGCTCCCTGAAGAACGTAAGACCTCCGAACTGGTACCTGAGCCCTGCTGAGTGACTCGCGGCTCCCCCAGACTCTCACGGTCCCGCCGGACCCCAACTCCGACCCCGTATCCCCCAGCTCGAGGATTGTGAGCTGTGCGCCGGATACGTCCCTGCTTTGAACCGTTACCAGAGACAGTCCCGCTACCCCCTACCTTTCCGAGACTCTTGAGCCCGTGCTCACCTTGTACATATTTGCAGTGATACCTATTTGATAAAGCTTGTTCTGAGAATACCCAGTGTGGTCTCTCTGTGTCGTGTGGTGCCAGAAGTACGATCCTAGTTGCGAGATTCCTCCCCCTGGGGAATCTCTCGCCAGTGCCCGGCTACAATACTACACGGGTGGGACTCAGGGAAGTCAGGACCCCTTTCCGGGCTCCTCTGAGGTCGCCGTCTAACATTGGTGGCAAGCGACGGGATTCGGGCCCATCACCTAGAGATCGTACAGTGAACAACGGACGCACGACCAACAAAGATGGCAGAAGGAAGCGCCACGAGCTCCGCAGAAACCAACGCCAACAGAGTGTTCCAGGTGGAGCATCTGGAAGAGTACACACACAAAGAGCTAAAACAATTTTGCAAAGAACTTAAAATCGCTACCACTGGCCTCAACACTAAGGAAGACTTGCAGAAAGCACTGAAAACTTGGGTGGAGACCGGGGCCTCCCGCCCGGAAGGCACGGGGGAGCGCCCCGACGAAGCCTAACCCCCCCAAAGTGAAAGCAGTAGCAATCAGGTGCGAGGCATCGTACCAGACGGGGGCCTATCCCCGGAAGAGCTCGCGGACAGAGAGAGAAGCCGCAGTCATGAACTCGAGTTAGCCAAACTCAAAATCGAGGGCGAATTGAAGTTAGCGGAGAAAAAGCTAGCAGTAGAGCAAATGCGTGTACAAGGCGAACTGGAAGAAAAGAAGCTCCAACGGGAGCACGAAGGAAGGAAGCTCCAACTGGAGCACGAACGGAGCTTAAAGGAACTCGAGCTCAAGGCCCGAAATGAGGACGGGAGGCCCTCGGGGAACCGAGAGACGGTCCCCCCAGCGGAACAGAAGGTCCACATCCCCAAGGATGTGGTCAAAGAATATTATAAAAACGATGACATTCAGCAATGGTTTCGGACCTACGAGGTCGCCATGACCTCCCATCGGATTCCACAGAAGGACTGGGGAGCGGGGTTGTGGGGGCGGTTTCTGAGCGAAGGAAGGGACACCCTGCTCGACCTACCCCTCTCCCTGCAGACCTCCTACAGCCACATGAAAGAGGCTCTCCTCACAAGATACGGCCTCACCCCAGAGATGTACTGCCAACGGTTCCGGGACTGCAGGAAGATCCCGGGCACCACCTGGGTGGAGTATGTAAACTTTTTTAGTCGGGCCTTCGATGGGTGAGTCAAGGGCAGCAAGGTCACCACCCTTGCCGAACTCACTGACCTCATGTTATGGGAACATCTGGCTGCGAACTGCTTCGTAGAGCTACGTCAACATTTGCTGGATAGCAAGCTCACAGATCCCCGGAAGCTGGCCGTGGAGGCCGACCGCTGGACCAACACCCGGGTCTCCCGGGGCATGGTAGGAGAGTACCCCCGAACCAGTCAGGGACCACCCCGCCAGAGAGGGGGAGGGAACCAGGGAGGGCCGAGGGAGTCCCAGCCTAGCCCCCCGAAGACACCACCTCCACCTTTCCCGGCGCCCCCCCCACCAGTAACAGGGCCCCCTGGGAGACGAGGACACCGGGTGACCGTCACATGTTTTCGTTGCCAGAAACCAGGGCACTACGCCAATGACCCAGAGTGCCCCATGGCCACCCAAGTCCCCCCTGCGAGACAGATAGCCAACGTAGCCCTGGGGGAGGAGGTTGAGGAAGCCGAGGAGTGGGAACCCGCCGCTATGGCCCTAGTATCCCTGGGAGATAGGGAAATGATCCCTGGTAGCCTCCTACCCTCCAACACACAGAAATATGGGCAGCTCGTCAAGATCAATGGCCACCAGGTAGAGGCCCTGCGGGACACCGGGGCCAGTATCACCGGTGTCCTCAGGCACCTAGTTCCCGAGGAGCAGATCCTCCCCAATGTCTTTTGCCCCGTAATATCTGCAGACAATAGGGAAAGTATGTGTCAGGTAGCCCTGGTGCCATTTGAGTGGGGAGGGGTGATAGGTAAACTCAAGGTGGCCGTAAGAACCTCCCAGCCGGTCGACTGCCTCTTAGGGAACGACCTGGAGAGTTCTCCCTGGAAGCACGTAGAGCGCAAGGCCCACCTAGGAATGATGGGACTCCCCGAGTGGGTGTGTGCCACCACCCGATCTATGACAGCCCGACTCACTCCCCGGAGAGAAGTCGAGAGCACCCCGGTCGAAGTAGCCAGCACCGTCCCCGCCGAGGGTCCTCCCGTTCCCCCATCGGAAGGGTCCGTCGCCAGCGACGAACCCGCACCATCCGACCCCGCCCCGGTCCCCGAGTTGGGGGATCTGCCCGAGTTGGCCCATTGGCGCCACGAGGGCGGGCCCACCCGAGAAGAATTTTGCCGGGAGCAAGCCACCTGTCCTTCCCTGGTCGGGCTGCGGCGCCAGGCCGAGGGCCAAGCCGCAGGTGACCAGACCGGAACGCACCGAATCTATTGGGAGAATAACATCCTGTATAGTGAGCAGAAATCAGTGGAGCTGGGATCCGGACGGGTACTGGTGGTACCCCTCCGCTTCCGGGATTTCCTCCTGGGCTTAGCCCACGATGTCCCCCTCGCCGGTCACCTGGGTCAGGACAAGACCTACAGCCGTCTCGTGACCCATTTTTATTGGCCTAAGATGAAAGCAGCGGTAGAGGCACACTGCAAGTCCTGCCCCACGTTCCAAGCCAGTGGGAAGAGTGGGGGGAAACGCAAGGCTCCCCTCCAACCCTTCCCGGTCGTCAGTACCCCCTTCGAACGAGTCGGGATCGACATCGTGGGGCCACTGGACCCCCCCACCTCCCAAGGTCACCGTTTCATCTTGGTCCTAGTGGACCACGCCACCCGCTACCCAGAGGCTATTCCCCTGCGCACCATTACGGCCCCCATGGTGGGCCGGGCCCTGATGGGGATCTTCTCCAGGGTGGGTTTCCCCCGCGAGGTCGTGAGCGATCGCGGCACTAATTTTATATCCAGGTATATGACGTCCCTGTGGCAACAATGTGGGGTGTCCTATAAGTTCACCACCCCGTACCATCTCCAAGGGAACGGCCTAGTAGAGAGGTTTAATAGGACTTTGAAAGGGATGATCGCTGGCCTAGAAGAGCCCCTCCGGCGTAAGTGGGACGTCCTGCTCCCCTGCCTCTTGTTCGCTTACCGGGAGGTCCCCCAGAAGTCCTTAGGGTTCAGCCCGTTTGAATTACTCTATGGGCACCCCGTCCGAGGTCCCCTCAGTTTGGTTAAGGAAGGGTGGGAGGCAGCACCCCAGACCACCCCCCGAGATGTGTTCCAATATGTCCTGGCCCTCCGGAACCAGACCAGGAAGTTCCGAGAACTGGCCGAGGCCAACCTGGAGGCGAGTCAAGAAGAAATGAAGCGCTGGTACGACCAGAATGCTACTCTGGTCGAGTTCCAGCCGGGCCAGCAGGTGTGGGTCATGGCCCCCGTGAAGCCTGGCGCTCTCCAGGACCGATGGACTGGGCCCTACAAAGTGGTTGAGAGGAAGAGCCAAGTCACCTACTTGGTGGACGTCCAGTCGCCTCGGGATCCCCTCCGGGTCCTGCACGTGAACCGCCTCAAGCCTCACTTCGTGCGGACAGAACTGAGCCTCCTGCTGGCCACCGATGACGGGGCCGAAGATGAGTCGGATCCCCTCCCGGACCTCCTGTGTGTTAAGGAGCAGGATGGCTCCGTGGAGGGAGTGAACCTCTCCCCAGCCCTCACTGCCCAGCAACAAGCGGACTGCCGCCAGCTCCTCAGACAATTTTCTGACCTCTTCTCCCTGACCCCCCGGGTCACCAACTGGTGTGTTCACGATGTGGACACCGGGGACAGCCCGCCGGTGAGACACCGAGCCTACCGGGTTCCTGACCGGGTCCGGTCCTGTATTCAAGCCGAAGTCTCGAAGATGTTGACCCTGGGGGTGATCGAGCCCTCTGACAGTCCCTGGGCCAGCCCCGTGGTCCTGGTTCCGAAGGCAGCAGCCCCCGGTGTCGCCCCCGAGCTCCGGTTCTGCGTGGATTACCGGGGGCTCAATGACGTTACCCGAGCCGATGCCCACCCCATTCCACGAGCCGACGAGCTCATTGACCGACTAGGGGCCGCCCGGTTCCTCAGCACCTTCGACCTCACCTGCGGCTACTGGCAGATTGCGCTCACCGAAGGGGCCAAGGAGAGGTCTGCTTTCTCCACCCCCGATGGGCACTACCGCTTCCGCGTGATGCCCTTCGGGATGAAAAATGCCCCGGCCACTTTCCAGAGACTGGTAAATAGGGTCCTGGCCGGGCTAGAACAGTTCAGCGCGGCCTACCTGGACGACATCGCTGTCTTCAGTTCAGAGTGGAGTGAGCACCTCCAACACCTCCGGAGAGTGCTAACCGCCCTGCGCCAGGCAGGCCTCACCGTAAAAGCCAGCAAGTGCCAGATCGGGCAAGGATCCGTAGTCTACCTGGGGCACCAAGTCGGGAGTGGCCAGGTCGCTCCTCTACAGCCAAAGATCGACACCATCCTGGCCTGGGACCCACCCATCACCCAAACGGAAGTCCGGGCCTTTCTGGGACTCACGGGCTACTACCGCCGATTCATTCGGGGGTATGGCAGCCTGGTCGGCCCTCTCACTGAACTCACGTCTAAAAAACAGCCAAAGAAGGTGCAATGGACGGCTGCCTGCCAGGAAGCTTTCGATGCTCTAAAAAAGGCCATGTGCACGGCCCCCGTCCTCCAGGCTCCCGACTACACCAAGGAGTTCATAGTCCAGACCGATGCCTCCGAGCATGGCATTGGGGCCGTCCTGTCCCAAGTGAATGATCAAGGCCTAGACCAGCCCGTCGCCTTCCTCAGTCGGCGGCTGCTACCCCGAGAACAGAAATGGAGCACCATAGAGCGCGAAGCCTTTGCCGTGGTCTGGGCACTCAAAAAACTACGACCCTACCTGTTCGGCACTCATTTCAGGGTCCAAACTGACCATCGGCCCTTGCGATGGCTCATGCAGATGCAAGGAGAAAACCCCAAGCTACTGCGGTGGTCAATCTCCCTCCAGGGAATGGACTTCACCGTAGAACACCGCCCTGGCACGGACCACGCCAACGCGGACGGCCTCTCCCGGTTCTTCCGCTTCAGCGAAGAGAACCCCCCAGGGTGATGGGCAGTTCTCCCCGGCTTTCAGCTGGGGGGGACGCGTGTTGGACCCGGCCTCGTAGGATGGCCCTCCGTGCCCCCCGCACCACCGAAACCTGGTGCCTGCAGCCCTAGCACGCGGCCCAGCCGACCTTTCCCGCCAGGACACCTGCGCCAACTCCGGACATCCCCGTCCATGGCCTCTCTCCTTTCGGCCACCCCGGGCCCGCGTGCCCACTCCCTGCAACAAGATGGCCGCCCGGCCCCAGCGCGACCCGGGCCTAGAGGCGCCACTCCGGCTGGAGGACATCACGCTTCCAGGGGAGGAGAGAGGGAGGAGCAGTTTCTATCGCACCTCTGAACTCCCCTGGGACGATGGGTTTCGATCGGCCCTCCGGCCTCCCTGCGGGCTGGCTCCGTGCCTGCTGGGTGTCTGGGACTCCTCCCGACCCGGCCCTGAAAGGATCAAAAGACAATAGCAGGAAACCCCGACAAGCGGCCCCCAGGTGACAAGACCCCTGCCTGCGCAGACTCCGGACATCAAAGCAGGGTCGACCTATAACAAGGGGTGCTCTGAGACTGTCCGGCAGATTCGACGCTGGAACAACGAGAGCCTGCTGACGTGGTCGCGGCTCCTGGAACTGGAACTCACCTGAGCCCTGCTGAGTGACTCGCGGCTCCCTGAAGATCGTAAGACCTCCGAACTTGTACCTGAGCCTTGCTGAGTGACTCGCGGCTCCCTGAAGAACGTAAGACCTCCGAACTTGTACCTGAGCCTTGCTGAGTGACTCGCGGCTCCCTGAAGAACGTAAGACCTCCGAACTGGTACCTGAGCCCTGCTGAGTGACTCGCGGCTCCCCCAGACTCTCACGGTCCCGCCGGACCCCAACTCCGACCCCGTATCCCCCAGCTCGAGGATTGTGAGCTGTGCGCCGGATACGTCCCTGCTTTGAACCGTTACCAGAGACAGTCCCGCTACCCCCTACCTTTCCGAGACTCTTGAGCCCGTGCTCACCTTGTACATATTTGCAGTGATACCTATTTGATAAAGCTTGTTCTGAGAATACCCAGTGTGGTCTCTCTGTGTCGTGTGGTGCCAGAAGTACGATCCTAGTTGCGAGATTCCTCCCCCTGGGGAATCTCTCGCCAGTGCCCGGCTACAATACTACACGGGTGGGACTCAGGGAAGTCAGGACCCCTTTCCGGGCTCCTCTGAGGTCGCCGTCTAACAGTCAGGCTGTGTGTTCTGTCAAGCTGCTGCTTATTCTTTTATCATGGAGTTTGACATTAACTTAGTATATGACAAATGTGCTGAAAAACTTGAAGTGTGGAAGGAAATGCTGCAGGGTGTCATGTTTTTTCTTACACACAATATTTAAATACCTGTAAATGAACTGTAGAATTTATTCAAAATACATCAGCAGTTGGGAATTCACAAATGAAGCACATTTGTTTTGCAATTCTGAAGTGTGATGGAAACAAAGATTTTAATTTGATGGAAACAAATCAAGGCACTTTACTTACTGAAGCACAAATGATAAATGGTTTGGAGACCCAATTTCCACACATTAGCATTTGTGTGCTACATAGTTTAATCGGCAAAACTACATGTCTGTGCAAATTAGTCACTATTTCGATGAAACATATGCTCTCTGTAAATGAAAGTGTCGTACCACACCATGCTTTAGATATATAAATGTGACTGACAGATTGTTCAAAAATGTACCACTAGCTAAATACGGAGGGCCCGATTCACAGAACTAACTTAAGACAACATTCTAAACTTACTACCATTTTCGTATTCACAGAAGGCACTTACTCATTTTGGTATTCACAGAAGACACTTACTCACTTCGGTATTCACAGAAGTTAGGAGTCCTAACTTTAGGACTCCTAAATGCCTTCTGTGAATACCGAAAGTCTTAAAGTTAGGATTTTTCTCAGTTTAGGAGTCCTAAAGTTAGGACTCCTAACTTTACCACTACTAAACTGAGAAAAATCCTAATTTTAAGGCTTTCGGTATTCACAGAAGGCATTTAGGAGTCCTAAAGTTAGGAGTCCTAACTTTACTACTACTAAATTGAGAAAAATCCTTATTGTAAGACTTTCGGTATTCACAGAAGGCATTTAGGAGTCCTAAAGTTGAGTCCTAACTATACGACTACTAAACTGAGAAAAATCCTAATTTTAAGGCTTTCGGAATTCACAGAAGGCATTTAGGAGTCCTAAAGTTAGGAGTCCTAACTTTACTACTACTAAATTGAGAAAAATCCTTATTGTAAGACTTTCGGTATTCACAGAAGGCATTTAGGAGTCCTAAAGTTAAGAGTCCTAACTATACTACTACTAAACTGAGAAAAATCCTAATTTTAAGGCTTTCGGTATTCACAGAAGGCATTTAGGAGTCCTAAAGTTAGGAGTCCTAACTTTACTACTACTAAATTAAGAAAAATCCTTTTTGTAAGACTTTCGGTATTTACAGAAGGCTTTTAGGAGTCCTAAAGTTAAGAGTCCTAACTATACTACTACTAAACTGAGAAAAATCCTAATTTTAAGGCTTTCGGTATTCACAGAAGGCATTTAGGAGTCCTAAAATTAGGAGTCCTAACTTTACTACTACTAAATTGAGAAAAATCCTAATTTTAAGACTTTCGGTATTCACAGAAGGCTTTTAGGAGTCCTAAAGTTAGGAGTCCTAACTATACTACTACTAAACTGAGAAAAATCCTAATTTTAAGACTTTCAGTATTCACAGAAGGCATTTAGGAGTCCTAAAGTTAGGACTCCTAACTTCTGTGAATACCGAAATGAGTAAGTGTCTTCTGTGAATACCAAAATGAGTAAGTGCCTTCTGTGAATACCAAAATGGTAGCAAGTTTAGGATTTTGTCTTAAGTTAGTTCTGTGAATCGGGCCCTAAACCCTTACCTCTCTCCTGCTAAATGGGTGTGCCTCATTTTCTACACGTGTTCTCTGTGTTAAGCTTCAACAACCCCTAATACTTCATTGATGTAACATTGATGCCAGCACCCCCACTCTGAAAATTGTTCCAGCACCACTGCAAACTCACTAAGGGGCAGATTCTGATTGAAAAACGTCCCGACCGACACAGACCGTGAATGAAGACTGACCGACATGGACTGGCACCGTAGGACCTGCGTGGTATGATGCAATGTGTGTGAATTACAACCCACCCGTACGGAACACAAGCTGCACAACCGAACCGTTCAGAAATCATTGATTCGCCCGTAAACTCACCGAGAATCGTACCGACCGACACGCATCATAAGCGGACCGGACCAAAATGTACCCACGATGCACGACCCGTACGATGCAGTATGTGTGATTTGAGACCGGGTCGCACAGAGCACAATCAGGAAGACCGAGACATACAGAAAACTGTGACTAGCAAACAATAGACCCCTTTGTGTCCGACGCGTACGCCAATGTAGAAACACAGCAGAATGCCTGTGTGACAGACTCGGGTTGACCCACAAGAGCCACTGGCAGCGTCCGACCCGTTCAAACGAACGTCTCCATCATGCCCAACAAAAGGAAAGGAAATAAGTTTAAAAAATGACCAAAAAAGCAATGACAAAGTCAATAAATAAAAAATAAAAAAAGCAACAAAGACACACCCACAACTCCACCTACATAAAGGCCAGAAATCCCTACCATGATCCTTTCTAAACTACAGACATAGGACAGCAGACAACACCACCACACTGCAGAGACACACCACAACTCACACACCACACAACAACTACACCATTTGCACCACTCAAAAAGTAAATCACATAATCACTGACAAACTCACACCCACCACACTCACTTACACCCTCACACACACATCAATCACCAAAACCACCTAGCACCATGCCCCCCCAAGAAGAGTCCAACGTTCACAGATAGTAAGTTGGAAGTCATGATTGATGAAATATTCAGAGTAGAGCCACAGTTTTTTGGCACATTGGTCCAACAGACCCCATGTCACAGAAAACCAAAATGTGGGAGAGGATTGTCAACAAGGTTAACACACAGGCACCTTGTCTGCGCACAAAGGACGATATACAGAACAGGTACTATGATGTGTGCAGGAGGGTCAAGAAGCTCATCGACAGGGAACACACCTTGAGCAAGCAGACTGGCAGTGGCTCTCCTGCCAAACCAACACACTTCAGGTCCTGGGAGGAGAAGGTACGGGCCATTCTACCTCCGGAGAGCATCCATGGATTAACAGGACTACCAGAGCCTGGTGAATACTCAATATTGTACGGCAAGACACATATATCAATTCACTATCAAGGGGACAGTGAAACCTAGTACTGCCAGCAAAGCCATAGCATCAGAAAGGCAAGCATTCTGTGACGTGTATGCCAGTTACACAAACACAATACCTGCCATCCCACAGTAATATGGAACTACGTCATAACAGGTACAAACCTAACAACAAATACTGCAAGGCATTACAATAAATCAGCAACAATCACTGTCATCCATTTTGCCACCACTGTCACACCACCTCACAGGAAAGCTGAGTCAAAATGAAGGAAGGTTGGACTGCTGCGAATGTGCATGTATCAGAAAGCATGATGGGAGTTGCAGTCACAGCCAACAGCCCCCTCACACATGGTCCCACAAGCTCCACCCAAAACCATGCACATCTCACAGGGAGTTGAAAAAAAATGACAAGATGGCTGAGAATGGGCTCGGCTGTGGGGAGCACAAGCCCCCGCTGGAACTTGGGCCCAATCAAACAAGAGGATACCACTGTCAAACATCTTGCCATTGCTGCCTCACCCACTCACAGGAACGCAGAGTCAAAAGGAAGCTAGGTCAGGTTTTGTGGGAAGGTGGGTGTAGCCAAAAGCATGATGGGAGTTGCAGTCACAGCCAATAGTCCCCCACCCACATGTCCCAGAAAGCTTACACTGAACCATGCTCACCTCACAGGGAGTACAACAGTACTGCCAAGATGTTGGACACTAGGCCCTGCTGTAGGGAGCACAAGGCCCTGCTGGGACTTGGGCTCAAACAAACAACAGGACACCAATGCCTGAAAGCCTGAAAGGTAACTTTCACTCCCTGAAATGGAAGCATGCTGCATGGTGGGATATCTGGACTGGGGGGAGGAGGACGGCCAGCTCTGACTACATCTACCAGCAGCCCCTGTCACACACACCCCTCCCACCAACACTAAAATACACACCTGGGATTATGCTCTACAAGGGAGTGGGTGAAAAGTCACTTCCAAGATCTCTGCCAATGGGCTCTGCTGTGGGGACCAAAAGGCCTTGCTGGGAAATGTGCCCGAACAAAGAACAGGACACCACTGTCAGTCATCTTGCCAATGCTGTCTCAATCACTCACAGGGAAGCAGAGTCACAGGAAGGAAGGTTGGGTATGCTGGGAAGGTGGGTGTAGCCAAAAACATGATGGGAGTTGCAGTCACAGCCAACAGTCCCCCACCCACATGTCCCAGCAAGCTCACACTGAACCATGCTCACCTCACAGGGAGTTCAAAAGTGCTGCCAAGACGGCTGACACTAGGCCCTGCTGTGGGGAGCACAAGGCCCTGCTGAATGTAAATTGTGACTCCCTGCAATGAAAGCATGCCACATGGGGGATTACCTGGCCTCTGTGGGTGAAGGAGGTCCTGCAATGACTACAAATGCAATCAAGGCCACCTCAAAACACACCTTCTCAGCCAGAACAAAAAGCACCCTTGAGACCAGTCACTCAGAAAGTAAATGCCTTGGCAAGATGGCTGACACATTGTCCTGATGTATGAATTGGCTTCATGTCACACCTACACACTGGACAAATCAAACACATTTACTCTCACAGCCATTGGAATTGTAGGTATCCTCCCACTGTCTGGAGATGCAGTGTCCCTGGGGTGTCCCCTGACCTGGCTGTGAAGGTGTATCTCGTAGATGACAATTGGGGAGATGCAGACATTGTATATAGCACCAAGCACACACAATGTCACCTGTACATTATTGACAGTGGACACCTGACAGTGTCTAGAATGGACACACCCATATAGCTGACAGTGTAGCATGGTGTCATTCCCAAAAGGTGCAGTTGTGAGCTGCATTTCAAACCCACATCATTCTGCGTTGTACGCATCATTCACACAACACATCACTCACTGTCATAGACAATCCAAACACAATGACTAACCTGGACTGCATCGGAGGAGGCATGCAACTCACAGCAGCAGAACTGCAACACACACACCTCTGGCCATCACTGTCATGAGCATGGAAAAGCAAGAGAGCTGCCGTGCCTACTCCCTCTCACCATGGAGGAAATAGACAAGATAAAAGACGCTAGCACTGACAAAACTCAGCACCAACATCATTAGCTACAGTAACACCATGACTTGTATGAAATGAGATGTGAAGTAGGAACACAGACAACCAAATAGTATCTCACATTAGATCTCAGGCATACCGCACTGTGACCATGTTGTACAGACACACCAATTTGATGCACAGAGCTAAGCAAAAACTGCCACCACACATGCCCCAAGCTTGCTACATACCCTAAGTGTAATTGTACGTATGACATTGTTAAAGCACAAATGTGGACAAGGATGATACAGCTGTGTCAGGCATGTGATGGAACTTGAGTAGCAATGGCCATGTACAGACAATTGATCAATAAATGAGCTGGTCATGCACACAGCTTGACGTGCTCATCGAAATGCTTCTGGTTGCCATGACAAAGTGCTTCAACAATATCAACCTCTGTCTGTCACAACTTAGGACAATGCAATGTACAGACTCTCATAATGATGTCCAGTAGCAACTGTCATGTGTGTGAAAATGTTATGTCGGTAGAACCATGACATACATTGTGTGTCTCCTCCTACCACAGGGGATTCTGGGGACACAGCAGGACCTGAAGAAGAGTCCCAGTCCCAGACTCTGGTGGACCCTGAGCTCCCTGGTATGGATCAGTCTCTGTCCGCTTCGGACAATGACCACGAACTACCTGGCACCTCCGGTGTGAGTCATCTTGAAGCCCCAGCAGTAGGAACATCAGCACCCCCTGCAACCACTCCTGCAACATCTGACAACAGACCGAGTACCTCTGCCAACATGGACAGGCTGAGGCCACAGACCAACAAAGCAACAGGTACACAGGTCACCCTGGAAGCAACGGACACCACCACCAGCGCCAACACTCAAGGGGGCCCAGTGTCTCCTGTGTCTGCCATGGCAGGTCCTGCTCATGTGTGTAGGGGCGGTGGGAGGGTGGGCAGGCAGACAACAAGGCCTGCAGAGGGGGCTGGACTGCATGATGAGCCATACCTGGGACGCATCATAGATGCATACCAGGAAAGCACCGGAGGGTTTGGACAGGTTTTGGGGATCCTCAAAGACCAGCAGGCTGAGCTACATGCCCGCTTGGACTCCCACATGTCTCGGCTGGAGACACACATGTCCCGTATGGAGTCCAAGTGGGACAAATTGGATGATCTAACAGCGGGACATACTGACATGCCTCCGCCAGATCAGCGCCAACATTACCACACCTCCCTGTGCGCCCACGACATCTGCTGCAACAACATCCGCAACTGCCACAGGGAGGGAGGAGGACTCTGGCGGAGAGTCTTCGGCACCACAGCAGCCTGCACATGAGGGTACCCCAAGAAAGAAGAGGGGTAATTTGAAGAATGGCAAGTGAGACACTGATGGTCATGCATATCCCCCAGGAAATCCACACCTGTTCTTGATGTTGTCCTTTGTGTGCAAACCATTTAACCTTCTCGACTTTTTGTGGCTCTCCTTTGGTTCCTCATTGGTGTGTGTGTGTGGCAGGGTTCCCAATGAATCTGGTAGTTTTCACATTATGCCCTTGTACCACATATTGTGCAGTGTAGCAGACATTCACAGGGGTTGTTGTCAGGTCATGTGTGAGGATTTGTGGGTACTTTAGATCCCCCACCACCCCTGGGATTGTCATGGGTGCATGAGCAATGTCACCAGTCCATGTGTGCCTAGCGGATGCACATTGGTGCAGATCAAGGTGTGTGCTGTTGAGGGTGGCCAAATGGAAGTTGTCTCATATCAAGGCCCCTACCCCCATTTTGCCCATTGATTGCAGGACATGGCCAGGGATTTGTGTTTATGGAGGTGTGATGGGAGTTTTTTGTTCAGGACACATGACCCAGTACGCACAGCTGACTGTGCTCCACAGTATGGGCAAAACCTACCTTTGTCATCACAGTGGGATTGGCGTACAAGCTACTGTCACCCCAAATTAGGGTCCCAGAGGGTAGTGCTGTAGTGGGTCTGTCTCTTGCTGTGCTGGTTGCTGTTCCATCCAGCTTGTGTCACATGAATCCATTGGGATCCCACTCATCTGACAATGCCTGCTTGCCCACAAAGGGATGCACAGGTTATGAGTTACTTATGTATGGCACTGTGTACACTTCTGTGTGATTGGAGTTCTGCCCACAGTCATGTTTTGTGTACTAGCCTGGGGCCACTGAGATACACACACGTGTTGTGTATTATATGCAGTGTGGGGCTGCCTGTCTGTGTTTGTGCATCTGCCCCTCTGCATTGGTATGGCTTTTGTGTTACATTGCCTGGATGTTTTTTGGAGGTTTTTCCCTAGTGTCATCCTGCACATTGATCGTGTTTGGTATGTCCCATTGCTGCCATGATATGGGACTTGGTCACCTAACTTCAACAGTTTCCACATGATTCCTCATTTTATGTGTCTGTTCGTAAAGATCCGTGTTTATGCATCTTGATGCTCACTTTTCCCATAGTCTAATTGGATACTGGATGCATTGTCAGTGCTCATGGCCAATGCTTGTCTGCACATGGCAGAGGGAGTTCTTGTGATACACAGCAATCTTTGCCTCCCAAATCTATGTTTGTATGTGACACAACCACCATATTGCCACCATATTGCCACTACATTGCTTGTGGTGTTGGGACCAGTAATCACAAATGCTGGTCTGGTGATGCTGCTTATACTATGTCCACACTCACCTTCTGGTCACTGTTGTGATGTGGGGTTTAGACCCCATTACCACAATTATCCTAAAATGCTGGATATTTGGACAACACAATCACCTTTTGGTCACTGTAGTGATGGGGGTTTAGACCCCATTCCCACAATGATCCTAAAATGCTAGATTTTTGGACAACACAATCACCTTTTGTGCACACGTGATGGGAGTCACATTGTATGTTCACTGTCAGAATCTGTGGTGTGTGCATTTTGCATACACACACATACAATCTTGCCAAGATGGTGGGGTGTTTGCTTAGTCATCCTATGTGCGTGAATGCTGGTGGTGCTGGGCATCCAGCCCCCTATGAGTGGGGATGGTAGTAGTGCTGGGCATCCAGCCCGCTATTAGTGGGGATGGTAGTAGTGCTGGGCATCCAGCCCCCTATGAGTGGGGGTACTGGCAGTGCCGGGCATCCAGCCCCCCATGAGTGGAGATGGTAGTAGTGCTGGGCATCCATCCCCCTATGAGTAGGGGGTACTGGCAGTGCTGGGCATCCAGCTCCCTATGAGTAGGGGGTACTGATAGTGATGGGCATCCAGACCCCTATGAGTGGGGAGCAGACACGCTACTGGATCAGAATGAGCCTTTCCAACTAACACAACAAAATCTTACTGCTAAACAGACGGGGTCTCTCGAAATGACTCCCTATTCCACAAACGATTTGCCATCCGCCTTGAGATACACACTGCTCAAACCAGAGTATACTTCAAAAGGGCATCATGATATACTGAACAGGGGCAATATTCTGAAATTACTTCGGGCCATACCTATCCTAGCAGACCTGAACACAACAGGCCTACTCGCAATAGAGTTCCTCACACCAGACAACCCAGCTTTGCCGGATGTAACAAGGTCATCGTGGAAAGCAGCGGCAATAGCCCAGAGAGTACAAAACCAGCACCTCATCTTTAAGGACTGGGGCATACAAGTCTACCCCTATCATCCTCCAGCTTACCCACTGCCGCTTTCAATCTCAAGCCCAAGGTCAGGTCACAAGGAATGCTCCAAGCCTACAACCTCCGTGCTAGGAGGGGCACTGGGCCACTCCACGCTACAAAGGACTCTCAGCTAAGGCACACAATACGGAGCTCCTAGGGCTGAAACATCACAAGGAGGCAGTTCTCGGCATGCTGACCCAATTACAAGAACTATAAATCTTGCCGCAGTAACTCAATGACATCGCAGGCACCTAAACCCCGGCAAGATTAGTCAAAAAGAACCCTCGATTCGTCTCTGTTAATGGAACATTAATGGCCTAGCCTAAAAAATTCCTGATCCAGAATTCCTGCAATATCTTAACAACTTTGACATTATCATGCTATAGGAAACATGGCTTATGGAACCACTACCCATACACAGGTTTTTTTGCTTTGATCGTCTAGCCGTTAGAGGTAGGAAAAAAGGTCATTCCTCAGGGGGGCTGGCAATCTATATCTCAACAACTTCCATACCAACAGCTGCGGAAACCGGCCAGGAAACAGATGTAGCTCTAGCAGTCAAACTCATTTTTTCTCTGACAGGGGCACAAAAGTAAGTAACACTTTTTAATACATATATCCATCCAAAACGGACCGCAATCGACTCTGCGAAGTTAAATGATCAAATAACCACTTATCTTGGTACCGCCAAAATTCCAAACCTTATACTATCTGGAGACTTGAATCCATACCTAATGGGATCATCCAAAGCAAATTATGTCTGCCTCCAATCCTCAACTTACAATATACCAATACAAGGGTCCTTTACATAAGGGAGGCCTAATAGGTATAATAGATTCCTCTTTGAAGAATTAGAACATTTTAATCTCAGGGCCCTCAATGGAAGACCAGCCGACGACACTCCTCCAGTGGCAAGCTATTACACTGAATTAACAAGCTCGCTTTTCGATTATACGTTTGTTAGTCTTTTGCTGTTCTCATACGTAACAGGCTTCAGAATGGGTGACAAGGGGGACAGCGATCATAGTCCACAAGAGATTACCTTAGCGGCAACTGCCCCGTCCGGCATTCACCCTGCCCGAAATCTAGGCTCAAGCTGCACGACAAATTAGAAGAGGATCAAGTACATGGCAGAAAGCTTAGAGTCCTTAACAGTCTCAGCAATCAACCTTTTACTCATACAACTGCTTGAAAAAAATCTGATACAAACCTGGGAGTGGTTCACCACTAACCGTAGCAATCTAAAGCCTACGGAAATAAAAAGTCTTACAGTTCCCGTACAAAAGGAAAAGATAACGAAGGCTCAAAGAGCGCAAATAAAAGCCCTTAAAAAATGATAAATGGCTCTTTAAGATCACTGCGATATGATCCAGGGAATACATTGCTCCTTTTATCCCTGCGGCAACAAAGAACCAAATTAAAGAAACTGAAATGGAACATTAACAATAATTATGAACAGGACTTCTGGGCAAAACTACTGCACAATATAAAGCATAATGCCAGCGATCTCTTCTGGAAATCAGTAAATACAATCATTCACCTGCATCACGAGGACTCTCTTCCTATATTTTGGAGGAAACCTGGGCAAGCTACTTGAGTTCTCACTTCAACAGTCAAACCAATAGTCTGCCTAAACCAGAACAGAGTAGAGCAGATTTGGACGAACTTCATATTAATACTTAAATAAGGGAAAGAGACAATAATTATTTCCTTGATTGCCCTGATTTCTCCCGACCAACGGCAAGAGAAACATCCAAATCTCCTGTTTTAATTCACCAGCAGGAGGAAGGGCCATTGAGCATCTAACAATCAAGAAACAGATCAGGAAGTGAAGAAAGGAAGGAGCGCCGGGCCCGAATGGAATCCCGCCTGCAGTATTCAAACACAGGTCGGAAGGATGGGCAAATATACTCCATGCACTATTCAAGGAAGTAAGATTATTGGGCATCATTTAAGATTCCTGGAAAGGCTCAACGATCATCCCGATCTACAAAAGTGGCAGTAAGGCTCTGCAGCCAACCATCGATTAGTGGCAATGATCGATAATCAGGCCAAATATTTTGCGGGCACACTGCTAGATAAACTCACAACCTGGGCAGAAAACAATGAAATAATCCCACTAAATCAGACAGGCTTTCGGAAAAATTCTGGCGCAATATCCAACATCCTGGCAATCTCGCTGATTATGGACACAACAATAAGGAGGAAAACACAGCTGCACTTCTGTTTTATCGACTTTAGCGCACCATTTGATAATGTGGAGAGGTCTAAACTGTGGACTAAGTTAGGCAGATGTGGCATTCCAAATGCGCTTTTATCAATGCTAATGCTTTTACATACTGACACCTGGGTAGAGGTGAAATTAGGATCAGGAGCTCATCTCTCAAGGAAAGTAACAACTACGAAAGGACTCAAAGAGGGATGCGTGCTGGCTCCTATCTTATTTAACTTATTCATGGCTGACTTACCACAGACACTCAACATCTGTAACTCCCACGCACCCATACTGGGGGGTACTACCCTGTCCAACTTACTATACACGGATGACGTAGTCCTGCTTAGCCATACGGTAGTTGGATTGCAACAACTCCTTAATGGTTTGCAGGAATATGCAGAAGAAAATAGCCTCTTGACCAACTTAAACAAAACCAGGACCATGACAATTAACAACAAACAAAGAGAAAGACATCTCAGGCACCTGGGGGCACACACATTGAATCAGCAAAGACTTATAAATATCTGAGTGTCTTCTTAGACAAGGAAGGATCATTTACCCATCAACAAGAAGAGATCAAACGGAAAGGGACGATTCTTGCCTTAACTTTGAAAAGTTTATCAGCCAAACTACTGGGACCAACACTGACCCCTCTTCTAAGGGTAGCACAAGCTAAAATTCTACCTACAAACACCTATGGTAGCGAAGATTTGCGAGGGAGAGATGCCAATCTTTTGGATAAAACACTAGTAAAAACACACAGAACAATGTTCAGCTTCCCAAACTATACCTTCCCGGCGCAACTTAGACTGGAGTTTGGCCTCTTAAAGCAAACTTGGGCCAGGTACGGAGCGTACATCAACTGCTGGAATAAAATAAGAACATCAACCCCTAACTCACTAAACCACCTCCTGTGGCAAGATCTTCAACAGAGGGAGTATTCGCCTGCAAGAATGTATCTTCAGGAGACTCTGACAAACACAGGCTTATCATCCTTGTGGAACACGCAGTGTCACCACACACCTCTGAAGAAATTAGTCTGGTAGTCACTGAAAAAACAGTCACTGGTGGAGGATAAAGCTGCGTTTTCAGCATTGAGCACATGCCTGGATGACTCTGAATTCTTACAATATCTTAGCCCCTCAACAATATTTCAACCTGGGCTATCCAAATGCACAGAAATTAAAATTCTTAAAGTTACGACTTGGAGTGATACCATGCATGCAGCATCTTCCACCATGGAAAAGGGTGCAGACTTTCACAGCATGCAGTTTGTGCAAAAACGGTCAGGGCGAAATCATCCATACAGTATGTTCTTGCATGGTGATGCTTCAGGAAAGGAGGAAACTGTTAAAAAACCCTTTCAACCAAAGGGGAATTCGGACAAGGAGTAAAGCAGTGCTGGCTTTCTTTGATCCAGCATTACCACAACTGAACTCCAGATTAGTCAGATTTCTTGAAGCGACCAGGGTGAAAAGGCAAAACATCCACTAAAGCTTCTTTTTCTGGGGCAAAGGGCCCATTGGACAATTGTACAATTTAATATAAATTCTCAGAGAGAGTAACAAGCGTTGCAATGACTGGGCCACTTACAATGATTGCTCTTGGCACGTTGAAATGGTATTTTTTAACCTCCCAGCAATGGAAGTATTTCTATAGTTATTTAAGTTGAAATTTTAACACTGTGAACTAAATTTGTATACATGGTTTTATTTGTTGCATGTATTGCAATGGTTTTAAGTAACTGTTCAAAATAAAATAAACTAAACAAAAAAAACTATGAGTGGGGATGGTGGTGGTGCTGGACATCCAGCCCCCTATAAGTGAAGGTAATGGTACTGCTGGGCATCCAGCCCCCTATGAGTAGGGGGTACTGGTAGTGATGGGCATCCAGCCCCCTATGAGTGGAGATGGTAGTAGTGCTGAGCATCCAGCTCCCTGTGAGTACGGGGGGTACTGGTAGTGATGGACATCCAGCCCCCTATGAGTAGGGGGGTACAGGTAGTGATGGGCATCCAGCCCCCTATGAGTGGGGATGGTAGTGGTGATGGACACCCGCCCCTAGGTGTAGGGACTGCTATTAGTGAGGACCATGCAACCCCTGTGGTTTGGCTGCTGCTGGTTGAAGGGATGTTCCCCCATATGTGTGTAGCATTTTGCATGTTTGTGATGTTTGTTTGTGTGGGTGTCTGACTTACCATCTGCGATGTATGCGTCTGTTCATGATCCGGTCATAGATATACAGTACTGGGATGACTTGCGCAATGGGATTCATCATTGGTTCATCTCATACTCGCTGATTGTTGCTCCGTCTCGTACATGTTGGGAGTTGGTCCATCTCGTAGCCATGGATTGTGTTGTGGTGCGAATCGGACCTGCTATGCAGCTCTACCGGATGCTGTGACGTGCTGCTAGTGGCGACCCGTTTGACGCATAGGAAGTGTGCATCGTACTTGTCCGGCCGGAAACTGCTGTTTACATGCCTCCGGACGAGTCGATTTCAGTGGTTATGGTTCCGGCTCGTACAGAAAGTGTTGCTGGTTTCGGAGCCTGCGGCTCGGTCGGCAATCCGAAACATTTGCTCATCATAGTTCCTTGTCCCGACAGATCGGCTTCGGGACTGATGGGTTGTAAGGTGAGGCTACGGACGGCTCTCGGAGAGCTGTCCGACCCAGATCGCAATCGGCCCCAAAGTAGTGTTCATGCAACCACATTAGGAGTGATTCACTCTTTGTGAATAGTTTTGTTGCTGCCCATTAAACGTCCAGCGGCCTTGCTGATCAGCAGGGGCAGTGTTTCACTAAAATTTATAGAAGCCTTACTGAAAACTGCTGGGACAGAATCAGTAAAAATATTGCAGACTTACTGTAGTGTTTATACTGCCTGGGACAAAGCATGGAAGCCCATTACAATCTTGTTTTCTAGCACAAATTATTATTAACTTTTAAATTACAAGTATCCCAGTATTTAGGACAGTCTTGATACTCTCTTAATAAATGTATAGCAGTCTTGTTAAGTAGCTTGTCTCACTATGAAACTCCATGACTGATTTGAATGGGAGGGGTTTGGGCTGATCTACTCAGGTCAGAAGAAATGTCAGCTACAAAGAAATATGTGGTAAGTTTTGGTCTTGATTCTTCTGTTGTCATGTAGAAAAGAATGCATGCTCCATTCATGTCTATAGCATGTTCAGGCCTTAAGCAATTGTAGTATAGCATTAGCCAAGCCAATGTTAGATAATAGGGTAAAGTCCATGACTTTCTGCCCACCTTTGTGCATCACTCGTGCTTAGGAGCCATTGAGTCCATGCCCTCTGAGCAGAGACTCTTACAGCTCCTTAAAAACAGCACACTTTCCTTTTCACTATACTGAAGTCATTTTGATTAAGTTTGACTTTGCTATAGCTGCAAGAAATATTTTTTGACTTTATTAAAGTTTTGTATTTTTTAATATGAAGTGCTTTTGCACATGCACCTGTTATTATTTCATAATTGTAAGGCTCTTGAGCCACAGTTATGCAGCCCAGAGGCAGTTGTTCATTTATTTAAGAAGCTTCTTTGCTGAACCTGAGCCATCTTAAATGTTTCCCAAGAGCTGAGTGTGGTGCAGGTTTTCAGAGAGAAGACAGTAAGGGCCCGGTTACGACTTTGGCGGTGCAGTTCTGGATCTGCCATGCCCCAGCACTGCCAACGTCGTGGTCAGTCAGCCCACCAGAGTTACGAGTTACGAATTATTAGTTATTCTTTTGTCTGGTGGCATTTTTGTGGGTGTTCCCACGGTAGTGCCCTGAAAATGAGCACTACAATGGTAACGCCAAAAACGGTGGAAAGTAAAAATATTGATTTTTAAATATCGAAGCACAGTTATATTGAGTTTTAAATATCGTAGGGACAGAATATCGAAGTCAAGAATATCTACAACCAGAATTTTGAAGTTAAGGTAAGAAATATCGATGCTGCACATATCTATGTAAGTAATATCGACAGTTAAATTATCGATGTTAATAATAGCGATATTTATGAGTGTTATGCATTTTAGTATGTATTTAATATGTATGTGTTCTATATTTTCTGTTAAGTATTGTACTTTTTTTCTAAATATATGTATTCATTTTTTAGAAAATTGTCATTTTTTTTTAAAGTAAATTTTGTGTTTTAGTACGCTAGCGTGTTGTGGGTTCATAGGGGAATAGGGTGGGAAGTAATTTAATTATAGTAAATTAAATAATAATTTTTAGGAATTGTTAATTTATTTTAATTACACTTTATGTTTCATTTCTGTAGCGGGTTGTGGGTATATAGGGGAATAGGGAGGGAAGTAATTTAATTTTAATTAAGTATTTATTAATTTGGTATTATTGTTATTAATAATTAATTTATTGTTAATTAATTATTAATTGGGAATTAATCATTATTAATTGTTAATTGATTTATTTGTATTCATTTATTATTGGAGTGAGTTGTGTCTTTTTAGGGGAATCGGGTGGTAAGTAAATTATTTGTAATTAAGTAATTAATTAAGAGAAATTGAGTATTGATAATTTGTGTTTGTTAATTAATTATTCATTTATTAATTTCTAGTAATAATATTTATTGGTATTGATGATTCTTTTTTTAGTTAATGAATTATTAATTGGTTATTACTTTTTTTTAAATATGATTTATTGATATTGGTATTCTCCGTTAATTAATAATGTGTTATTAATTTTTATTGGATATTATGTATTGGTATTGATACATTGTTAATTAATTATTAATTGGTTATTAATTTGTATTACATATTATTTATTGGTGTTGATAATAATATGGTTTATTTAATTCTTAATTGCAAATTAATGTATATTAATTGAATAATCGAAAATGTATTTAATTGTGAGAAATTTTTTGTGGAGTGTGTTGCGTGTTTATTGGGGAATAGGGTGGGAAGTTTTTAATATTATAACAGTAATTAATATTTGTTATATATATATGTATATTCCTAAATTTATTAATACATCATTATTTAATTACAATATCTTTTTCACTTATAAGTATGTTATTTTTAACATCTACATTGTCCAACGCTTGCCCTACTGTTGCACTTACTGGAGTGGGAATAGTAATTTTCACCCCTATGCTATCCAGCACTTTCCCTCCTGTTGCACTTTCTGGAGTAGGAATACTATTTTTTACCCCTAAGCTATCCAGCGCTTCCCCTACTGTTGCCCTCTCTGGAGTGTGAATAGTTATTTTTACCCCTACGCGATCCAACGCTTTCCCTACTGTTGCACTCACTGGAGTGGGAATAGTAATTTTTACCCCTATGCTATCCAACGCTTTCCCTACTGTTGCATTCTCTGGAGTGGGAATAGTAATTTTTACCCCTACGCTATCCAGCGCTTTCCCTACTGTTGCACGCTCTGGAGTGGGAATGGTACTCTTTGCCCCAACGCTATCCAACATTTTCCCTAATGTTGCACTATGTGGAGTAAGTATATATATTAATTTATATTTATGTTTAATTTATTTTAACATTTAGGAGCCGATTCCGATCTCGAAGGGAGAAGGCTCTGTCCTACTCGGATCCGG
The DNA here is from genome assembly GCF_964204655.1 of Triturus cristatus. NCBI lineage: Eukaryota > Metazoa > Chordata > Amphibia > Caudata > Salamandridae > Triturus > Triturus cristatus. Next base: position 1,493,287,549 of record NC_140591.1, read on the forward strand.
AGGGCTTTCCGATTGACCTGAGCTCCGGGGCGCTGAGCGCCCGAGTACGATGCGTACAAGTGCTGAAGGACACAGGTCGCTCGGAGCCCCATCAAAGTCAATGGGAGCCTGTTGTATGATGCGTACCTAGGCTCCCATTGATGAAAAAGGTACGATGCGCACAAGGGCATCCCCTTTAGTGGGAACGAGTCTGTGCCACTCGCACCATATACGCACCCTCTGATCGACTCGTAAGGCTACAGGTGAATTCCGCTTCTCGGAGCGTTTACGTGTCGGAGGCTGCGACTCGATCCGGCTGTCCCAATCGTTCATCATACTTGCTTGGTCGTAAATCGCCTTCATTGCACGGCACGGTTTGCTTACGGATGAGACGTATGGACCGGTTCGGACCTGGAAATGACTTGGTCGGCTATTTAGCATTTCTCGCAGAGTACTTGCTCGCTCGTACAGCTGTACGAGTCGGTCGGAAAACAAGCATACGGCTCGTACTTTTTCCAGCTGGATGGAGTTCAGAGCCCTTCCGAGCGAGATCGGAATCGGCCCCTTAATGTATTAGTTATTATTTTAAAATATCTTTTAATATTTTTAACTATATTTCTTTTAATTATATGTATTATTTACTTAATTTTACATTATTATTAAAACATTTTAAAAAACGATATTTTTAACTTTGATATTTTTGTGTCGATACTTTTGCAGGTCGATTTTCTGTCTGTCGATATTCTGTCAGGCATTCACCAAAAACAGTTCCTGCATGTCATGGACTGAGAAGTCCATGCCGTGGAGGAACTCGTGTGCATGGAGACTGGGGACCACATGTGCATCCATATGCAGAGGAAGCTTATTCTCAGCTACAGCGTTCCTGGAGTAAGAACCTCCATGACACCACCGCCTGAGAGGAAACTTGTAATATGCTTGGCGAGACCGCAGTGGTACTACTGAGCATATTGCAGCCTCCTGACTGCCATTGGTGATTCCGTGGTGGCTATGGCAGGGCTGTGGTTGTCTGATGGCCCGACTCATAATCAGGCGTTTGGGAGACCGCCACCACCCTGTCCCCACAAGCCTGTTTGTCTGTGGACTGCTATACTCATAAGTAATGTCTCAAAATGAGAGCATTTTGCGTTCTAAATCCCTTTGGGTGCACTCTAATTTCTTAAGAATGTTTGTGGCAGAGGTTAATTAATTATGGAGGACTCATTAGATTTCTTATTGTCAGTGTTAGACCTGGCATCTTTTGGCGTGTCTCCACTGTCTTTTTGCTTCTGACCTCCAAGTTTTGACTCTGTTTTTTCTGGTTTGTTGTCTCTATGCACTTTCTCACTGTTGTTCAGGGTTAAAGTGCAAGTGCTCCTATTGTATTATGTATTGGTGTTTCCATGATTGGAATACTTTATTTACATATAAGTCCCTAGTAAAGTGCATTGAGAGTGCGAGGGCCTGTAAATCAAATGCTGCACTGGTTGTGCCACCCACACAAACGGCCCTGTAAAGGGTTCTCAGACCTGCCAATGCAGTGTCTGCACACAGTTTGTAACGGCCATGTCGATCTGGCAAGTACACCCACTTGCCAGCCCTAACCTTCCCTTTCCTGACATGTAAGTCACACTTAAGGTAGACCCAAGGTATCCCTGTGGGAAGGGTGCTGTGTAGGTTAAAGGTAGGACATGTGCTGATGTGTGTGGCATGTCCTGGTAGTGAATTACAGTGCATTTCATGTTTCACTATTGAAAGGTTATCTGTCCCATATGACAGAATGGAAGTTTGGTTATAACATCTTATAAGCATATCTACCCATTGAGACAAGATAGGAAAATTGAGTTTAGTATGCCTGGACCCAGAATATAAAAATGGATCTTTTAGTAAAGATGTTTTTTACGTTCTGTGTTTAAAAATACTACTTTTAGAAAGTATGTTTTTTCTTGCTTAGCCATCATATGTGCCTCTGCTGGGTTTGTGTATTGACTGGCTGGCTTTGGAGTGACAGGGGCTGGGGATGTGCATTCTCTTCAGACAGCCACTGGGGAGGTTGAGGTGTGTCCTGCCTTTCCTGTATGAGTCACGGCTGCTCTGAATAGACCTGGGCTGCATCTAGAGTAGCAGGAGGAGATTTCCTTGAAACTGCATGGGCCTGGTCTGCCTTGGACAATGCTGTCTCCACCTCCTGCCAGGAAGCTGGATCAGAGAGGACAGAACTGATTTGGACTGGGAACAGAAACTCCCTGTCCCAAAGAACAAAGAAAAATGCAGTATAAATATTGGGGAGCAGACCCCAGAACTTTAGAACTCGTTGGAATCAAGGAACTTTCTAAGAAGAAGAGCTGGAAGAACTGCCAGGAGGAGTACTGCCCCTTTGCTGTGTTGTTGCTTTATTGGGTTGGCCTGCAGTTGCTGCTACTTCTTTGGGCAGTAAGAGGACTGGACTGAACTTTCTTTACTTGTACTGAGTTTCTCCATGGGATTGAAGTAGAGCTTGCCTCCTGTTCTGAAGTCTCAGGGACCACGATGATTTCAACGACCTCTAGCTATCGCCTCCAGAACCGTGGTTTAAGTTGTTGGCACAGAAGTGGGAAAGCAACAGACTCTGTCATATCAAGTAAGTCACTAAAAGGTCAGCAGTCTGGGACAGAGTCTGTCATAGCTGTCAAACTCTGACGGTCTAGCAGGGCTGGGAAGGAGTCATACATATATTATCAGCTTCTGAATAGCCATGACAGGTACAGAAGGAGCCAAATGGTGTCAGCTTATGTAATATCAAAAGGGCAATAAGTAACTTGGGGCAATCTCTGAAAGTTCAGAAGGTTTGCACGTCAAATACATCCAGTCTTGCCATTCATTGAATATCTCTGCATCATGACTACCAACCTGCCAGAAGCACAGACTTCTCTGATGTGTGAATGACTGTTACTCCAGCCAAAATAGCTTTTTGTACATGTGATTTAACCTATCCAACTCCCAACTGTTTTCATAAAGAGATGCCCCAGTTAAATACTGGTTAGTGAGGGTAAACCAGAGGTGTGATATTGCCTTCAGGGCTCTAGAGTCAAACAAGGAGTCCCCTTGGAGTTCAAGGGATTTCATCCAGCACAGTTTAATACCAGAAACTGACAAAAGACTTTGGAATAGATGACAAAGTTAACAAATTAACCCAGTCACTGCTCCCAACCCAGTAAAAGACAAGGAAAACACAGCAAGTCACCAGAATTGCAGAAAGATACTGATGGATTTTATAGGGAATGAAAATGAAGGTTCATTTATTTGAAATCTCTGTTTTGAAGTGTGGGTCCCTGCCTCTCTTGAGCAGGACTCCCTATTTCTCGACTGTAGGGAATGCTGAAGTCAATTCATGGAACAACTACAAAGCTTGTTTTAATAATGTGGTTGCAAGCCCAACAATGCATCAGTACTGCCATCAGATAGGGGGGCATGACCCGCTTGCCTCCACATGCGAAAAGAGGATTCAGCCTGACATTTCAAGGTGAGAAAGAGAGAAGAGAGAGGTATATACCTCTTCCTGGCAATTCCAGAATCCTTCTTGTCTACAAGACAATACTTACAATGTGGCAGCTGGACAAAAAAGTAAGGTCTGTGAAGAATGGAATTTATGATATATATTTGCATGTGACAATTTAATTTTTGCTGTACTGAAGAAAAATGAACTATTAATGAATTGTGGTTAAAATACGCTATTAAGCATCATTTGAAAGGGCACCACAACATAACGAGTTTCTCCATGTCAATGCTGATGCATTGTGGGACTTGCATGCACTATGCTTCATGGTCACGTGGGAACATGGATATAAAAGCACCTGTGTCCTGTAATTTCCATACCTATGATTAAGGCAGTTTTGCTGAAATGCATCAGGATTGTGTACCTGCAGCCACATTATTGAAACAAACTTTGCAGATGTTCCAGGAAATGGCCTCAGCATTCCTTTGTGTTTCTGTGTATGTGTGTGTGTGTGTATATATATATTACTTACTGGCGGTCGCCAGTAGGTAGTTATAGTTAGGACCTAGTTACTATAGGAAAATTGCAATATTCTATTCCCAATAACTTTGGCGCTGATTGACGAATCTTCACAAGATTTTCAAAACTAATTGTTTGTTAAGATCAGCTCCTATGTTGAAAGTTTGGGGGTGATTCATCAAGGGGGGGCTGACAAAAAAGGGGGGTCCCAAAGCATGTTTTCTCCATGTTAATTTACATAGGAAACTTTAGACAAGGCTACAGGTCGAACGGGTGACCGTAATTACCCCAAATTTGGCAGCGTGAAGGGTCTTGGTCTAGAAAGCACGCATTTGTTTATTTGGTGTAAATTCATTCAGTAGTTTTTGAGAAATATCGAAATTTAAAGATATCGATATTTGGGAATTCTGCCATCTGATTGGCTGAGGCTTTACGAGCACGAGCTTGTTGCTGATTGGCTGCGAGCGGTGCGAGCGGATGCAACTAGGAAGTGTTGGCCACCATTTTGTGCTTCAGTTGAAGCGAGTAAGGTGACAAAAGGTGGAAAAAAGGGGGAAAGAAGTGGGAAATAGGAGAACTGTAACCTCTTTGGGGTGTTTAGGGTAGGCTATACAGGGGGTGCGAAGCGAAGTATTTACCCCTACTGGTGTGTAAGTGGTAGGCTACAGAAATTAAGTGAGGTATTGAGTAGAATCTGATGCGGGTAAGGTGAGCTGGTGCGGAACTCGGGGATTAAAGCGTGAGCCCAAATTGTGTGTCTTATGCTGTGTAGTCATGTGTCGTGGCCGCTGCACTACAGTCGTGGAAGTAGTGTCCAATGTGTTTATAACTACTAGAATGAACTACTGACCCGTCCTGGTATGAATGTCCTGGGGTACGGAATATATGTGAGGTATTGTCTAGAGCAAGGGCACTCACAAACTTTCTGTCGGGGGCCAAAATTACAGTGTGGTTAGTGGCCGAGGGCCGCACTGGTAGGGGTGGAGTCAGTGGGGGCGGGATCAGTGGGGGGCAGAGCTAGAGTAAAAAAAAACTTTCAAAACATCTGTCTCCCTCTCTCTCTGTCTCCCTCCCTCTCTGTTCCCCTCCCCCTCTCTCCCTCTCCCTCCCTCTCTCCCTCTCCTTCCCTCTCCGTCTCTCTCCATCTCCCTCCATCCTCCGTCTCCCTCCCTCTCCCTCTGTCCTCCGTCTCCCTCTCTCTCCCTCTGTCCTCTGTCTCCCTCCCTCCTCCATCTCCCTCCCTCCCTCTCTCTCTCCCTCCCTCTCTGTCTCCCTCCCTCCCTGTCTCCCTCCCTCCCTGTCTCCCTCCCTCCCTGTCTCCCTCCCTCCGCTGTCTCCCTCCCTCCCTCCTCCGTCTCCCTCTCTCTCTCTCTCCCTCCCTCTCTGTCTCCCTCCCTCTCTCTCCCCCTCTCTCCCTCCTCTGTCTCCCTCCCTCCCTGTCTCCCTCCCTCCCTGTCTCCCTCCCTCTCTCTCCCCCTCTCTCTCCCCCTCTCTCCCTCCTCCATCTCCCTCCCTCCTCCGTCTCCCTCCCTCCTCCGTCTCCCTCCCTCCTCTGTCTCCCTCCCTCCTCCGTCTCCCTCCCTCCCTCCACCGTCTCCCTCTCTCTCTCCCTCCCTCCCTCCCTCCCTCTCCTTCCCTTTCCATCTCCCTCCGTCTCCCTCCGTCCTCTGTCTCCCTCCGTCTCCCTACGTCCTCCGTCTCCCTCCCTCTCCCTACATCCTCCGTCTCTGTCCCTACGTCCTCTGTCTCCCTCCGTCTCCCTCTGTCCTCCGTCTCCCTCCCTCTCTGTCTCCCTCCCTCTCTGTCTCCCTCCCTCTCTGTCTCCCTCCCTCCCTGTCTCCCTCCCTCTCTCTCCCCCTCTCTTTCTCCCTCTCTCTCCCATTCTCTCCCTCCTACGTCTCCCTCCCTCCTCCGTCTCCCTCCCTCCCTCCTCCATCTCCCTCCCTCCCTCTCTGTCCCCCTCCCCCTCTCTCCCTCTCCCTCCCTCTCTCCCTCTCCTTCCCTCTCCGTCTCCCTCTGTCCTCTGTCTCCCTCTCTCTCCCTCTGTCCTCCGTCTCCCTCCCTCCTCCCTCCGTCTCCCTCCCTCCCTCCTCCGTCTCCCTCCCTCCCTCTCTCTCTCCCTCCCTCTCTGTCTCCCTCCCTCCCTGTCTCCCTCCCTCCCTGTCTCCCTCCCTCCTCCGTCTCCCTCCCTCCCTCCTCCGTCTCCCTCTCTCTCTCTCTCCCTCCCTCCCTGTATCCCTCCCTCTCTTTCCCCCTCTCTCTCCCCCTCTCTCCCTCCTCCGTCTCCCTCCCTCCCTGTCTCCCTCCCTCCCTGTCTCCCTCCCTCCCTGTCTCCCTCCCTCTCTCTCCCCCTCTCTCTCCCCCTCTCTCCCTCCTCCGTCTCCCTCCCTCCTCCGTCTCCCTCCCTCCTCTGTCTCCCTCCCTCCTCCGTCTCCCTCCCTCCCTCCACCGTCTCCCTCTCTCTCTCCCTCCCTCCCTCCCTCCCTCTCCTTCCCTCTCCATCTCCCTCCGTCTCCCTCCGTCCTCTGTCTCCCTCCGTCTCCCTATGTCCTCCGTCTCCCTCCCTCTCCCTACATCCTCCGTCTCTGTCCCAACGCCCTCTGTCTCCCTCCGTCTCCCTCTGTCCTCCGTCTCCCTCCCTCTCTGTCTCCCTCACTCTCTGTCTCCCTCCCTCCCTGTCTCCCTCCCTCTCTCTCCCCCTCTCTCTCTCCCTCTCTCTCCCCCTCTCTCCCTCCTCCATCTCCCTCCCTCCCTCCTCCGTCTCCCTCCCTCCCTGTCTCTCTCCCTCCCTCTCTCCCTCTCTCCCTCTCTCCCTCTCCTTCCCTCTCCGTCTCTCTCCGTCTCCCTCCGTCTCCCTCCGTCCTCCGTCTCCCTCTGTCTCCCTCCCTCTCCCTCTGTCCTCCGTCTCCCTCCCTCCTCCATCTCCCTCTCTCCTCCGTCTCCCTCCCTCCCTCTCTGAAAAAAAATCAGGAGAATGGGGCCTTGAATCGGGTTACTGTCATGGGCGTTGGAGGTGTGCTGCTGCAGAATCCGACATTCGAAACGCATAATGCAAATTTTTTTCCCTTACCTTTCAGAAGCATTGAGCGCAGTGGCAGGCAGAGAGAGGGTGATACAAGTGTTGTGCACTGGCCTGGCAGGTTGCTGGCAGTGCATACAACCCCCTCCCCACTACGTCTCATGAGCCAACCTCTGTTCCTCCTTCTCCTTCTCCAGCTTGGCTAAATCCCACGTGAGCTGTCTTTTCTCTCTCCGATCTGCTAACTCCACGCTGGATAAGCCCCCACTAGAGACAGTGCTGCCCTTCCTAGAAAGTGTCCTGGGCCCTGCTGACAGGTTCCCCACCTCAGGTTGGTACATCTCAGCCCCCTCGGGGTTAGGCTCTCCATCCCTGTCTTTCTCCTCAGCCTTGCTTTCTCGGCGTGCCTCCCCCCAAGCCCTTAAGCTGGTTTGGAGTGCACCCTTCTTTGCTCCTGGGGGACAATACACCCCCTCCCGCTGGCAAAACTCCCTGAGTTGGGCCACAGTGTACGTTTCTAAATCTTCCAGTACAAACTCCATCTTGCCCACTCAGGTTAGAGGACAGGTTTTGTGCAGTAACAATGCAGGGGGGTACCTTTAGTAATACCTCCTCCCACCACCAGAGTAAATTTGGAAAAAACAAAAACCCACAATTTGGAAGGCCGCTGTGAGAAAACTCCCGGTGTAGGCCTATGGACTACCCACAGTTATTGTTGAGTATATGTAGGCACAGCTCTATCCCACCACTGAACACCAATTTATGTTGGAAACAGCCCCACTCCCACTCCGCAGGGTGGTGGTGGACCTTCCCAACACAATGGGGTAGCTTGGCTCGAGTGGTCAGGAAACAGGCGCAGTGCTAAGCATACAATATACCCATACAATAACCATGCGTGCATCCGTTCCAAAAACGACTCTACACCGTAAAAATTATGAAAATATGCTTTCTTTATCTTTTTCTCTTAGTTGCTGATTGGGAAAATAAATAACAATCACAATATACAAATTCTTAAATAGAGCAGGTCAAATAAATATTTGCTGTTTGCTGAAATAAATAGGGGTGATCATAAATAACAGGGCATAAATACAAGTGCAATATATACAGACAATTAAATACTTTGAGGTAATAAATACTGTACCAATAAATATTGTACACCGACAAGTCCTGTGGACCTATAAATATAGTGCAGCAATAAATAGATAAAAACTCAATAAATACAGTATCCCCAATAAATAATTAAAAGTATACAGCAACACTCATGAATCAGATGACACTTCAATTCTTAAGGGCTGATTTGGCCCAGGCACAGCTTGTAGGGTTGTGGAAGGCTTGAGGGGGGAGGCTACTCCCTGGCTGGGACAAGGCTGAGGCCTAAACTGAGGTAGATCAAAGGGGGGAATACCAATGCCCTGGCTTTCCTTCTCCACACAACCTCTCTAGGTTAGTCCCAGTTCACCCCAGGCACAGTCAGGTTGGTTTCAGCACCTCCCTAGCCCCTTAGAGCAGTCTCTCAGGTCTCCACAGGGCCTTAGGCGCCCTCTACTCCACTTACTGCCCTTTTTCTGATGTTCCGACGCCGCTGGAGTCGTGTCGACGCCGTGAGGCGGTTCCGGTTCGGTCTCGGCGGCCTCGGCACAATGTCAGTTCTTTGTCGACGCCGGAAGGCTGTGGAAATGTGGATTTTCCTGATCAGTTATGTCCCCTATCTTGGACCCCAACGGTTCTATATGCATGTTACAAGTACATGTATGTTCCCTCCAGTTCCAGTTTCTAAGACGTAAACATATGTGTGTCTACCGTCAACATGTTCTCTGTCAGATCCGCCATCAATGGGCTGGATATTCGATTCCTAAGTATAAAAGGCCACCGACTTTATATGGCTAAGTTACTTCATTTTTACAGTTCAGGCGAGTAGGCCCGATTCTGTCCTCAAAGCCTTTCCCTGCTCTCTGTCTCTGACAGCTTCAGCTTGAGCTCGCATCTGTATCCATGAACTTTGTCCTACTCCCTGTGCAGCTAACGGTGCCTGCCTCGGCCAGTTTTCGCCTGTCTGCCAAGAAGTTGTATTTCACCTTCGAATTATCTATTTTGCTCTTCAGCCGATGCATTCCTGTCCAGTGATTTAGGTAAACATTTCCTTTAGCTCACAAGCAAGGGACTTAGCCTTTCCGTCCTCCTGCAAGTGATTCATAGCCCTGTTGCCATGGAAAGTTTTCTGCCCCTCGCTTCTCATATAGACACTTAGACGCTTGTATACGCACACAGTCAGTATAGAATAGATTCTGTCCGAGAGTCTCTTCCTTGTGGATAACATAGTTCTTTAAACATAGGATGTTAGATATGATTTGGGATAAGGATGACTTGACCCCAGACTTCTCGTCTCCACATGTAGAGCTAAATGTCAAGTCCCCTTCACCCCCTAGTTGCACGTCAATTACACGTCATGCTGCCGCGCGCGCATCTATGCCAAGTATTATCTTATAGATCCACCTATGTCTGATAATTCTAACCAATCATGTTTCTTTTATTCCTTATTACGCCTAGTTTCGATTATGTCACTGTTTTGTCACTTTTCTTATCAAATGTTACGCCTTCTACATTCGTTTCATTGTAATGAACTTATTATAAAAATACATGTCTGTTAATAAATTATTGTACTTCACTTCCTGAACCTTCGTGGTGACGGAACCTGAGGGCCGCGACTCGAGTCGGCCATTTTGAATGGAATAAAGCCCATTAGAAACCTCTTATACCACGGATTCTGCCTCTTGTTATTTTGAGCTATTTACTTTAATTTAAGATTCCGCATGAAATTCAGTCCGGTAATATTTATTTTATTTACCACATAATGGCGCCCGAATAGGGACACTTTCTCATCTCACGCGCCGGCGGTGCGTTGCAGGCCCGGTCTCCTGCCACAGCTGGACGGACCATAAACGCGTACCAGCAGGATTTCCTGTAAGCTCCCTCCGGTCAAGCGGGGGCGACTGAGGCTGCGATCAACCCAGACGAGGCGGTGAGAAGTGCGAAGTATCCCGACCAGAGCCTAGCTGAGAGAGCAAGATCCGAGGTATACAAAGGCCCACCAGGTGCAGAGGGTCCGATGTCCGCAGTTATCGAGTCCTGTCCATTCTCTGAGGCCTTCCGTTTCAAGGAGCTACTCGGTGAGTACCATCGCCGAGGAGGCGTGTTGACGCGCACATAGGTTGTGCCGGTCAAGACGGATTTGGGTACACAAATCCGGTCTGCACTGTTTAGCAGTGTATATGTACTGTTTAGCAGTATATCAAGTATTCCGAAGTATTCAGTTATTGTCAAGAATTCAGCGTGGTGATTAGTTAAGCAGACTGTCATCATTGTCGATCATTGTTATAATGTTTAATGTTTAATGTTTAAAGTATTCAGAAAATGTCTTGCATATTGTGGTATGAATGACTGTTCATTGTTCACTGTTCATTATTGTGTTTCTCGTATTAAGTAAGTTCAAGAGTAAGTATCAGGTCAGTTGTCAATATGCCGCTCTTCTCGAAGTTAAGACAGATTACTACCAGAAAAGGGGTGCTTGAAGAAGCAGTCCCTATTCCTCCTAGAGATACTCCAGGACATTTCATGTACCATAAACATGGCTTAGATGCCATATTGTTTCTTGATCTATGGGTAGATTATACCAAAGGATTACCGGAAAGTCAAAGGTGGCCCATAGCGGGAACCTGGGATGCAGAGTGCATCATGAAAGTGGAGGAAGAGTTATGGAAAAGAAAGGTCAGACAGTCACAGAAAGACGCTGTTGAGTTATGGCGTAAAGAATCTCATAGACGAACAGAAAAAGCACGTAGACAAGAAGAGAGGAGTAAAGAGAGTTCAAAGAAAGTTCAAGAAAATCTATTAATTGAGGAAGGTATCCGAGTGAAATCAGAACAAGTGAATAGACAAAGAAATGCTCTTATGAATGGTATGTATCCCCTTCTAGCCGAAGGACTACCTAAGGCTGCTCCAGAGATACCAAAAGACTTGCCACCCCCGTTATTTCCAATTAAGGTACATCCAAAGGGGCATCCCAGAACCGCAGAAGATGTTTTTCTTTCCTCATATCTAGATGACGCAGCTCCCAAGTATGCTAACGCTGCACCACATAGACCGTCTGGCGGAGGGGTTCAACGTCAGGATCAGGTATCTGTCCCCGTGCAACAGCAAGTCCCGATACAAGCATCGGCAAGCACATCTGTTTCCGCATCTGTCTCCGCAGTCGACTCTACAGGGGTATCGACACCCATAGTTGCTGTGTCACGTTCGACGAACCCATTCACACCCGACGCCCCAGATGGGGCCACGGGAGGTGCTAGCAGTACTTTCACACCACCTAGAATAAATAAACTTGTTTTTCAAGAGTCAGCACATTCACGTACACCTAAGTTCGTAAATGAACGTACGCTTAAGGAACTCCTTGTAAATTGTAGATATGACCCCGTGGTCGGTAAAGAGGACGAAATGGTCCTGGCATCATTACGTATCAGACGAGCCGCAGAGTACTTAGCAAGGTTACCAGGGATGACTACGCATCTGGATAACATATATCATTTTGTTCAAACAGGACGAGATCCAGGATGTATTAACAGAGCTATGGAATTCCAGAAAGTAGAAATACAGGGGGAACTGTTACGTTTCCTCATAAACTGTGTGATCAGAAATCAAGATCGTCCGGGGGTAGACCGGAATGCAATGCTTATTCTTACAAGATGGAGTCAGAATATATCAGAAGGGAGACACGATAAGCAAAATTGTATAATAGCCATGTGCCGAAAAATACGTAAAGAAATAGAGCGTATTCATGAAGAGAGATTGGGAACAGACGAGTTTGAGCAAGATGAAGTGTCCGAATCAGGGAATTCTGCAAGACAGTCAGAGACCATAGCCTATGTAGGCAGAGGAAGATCTTGTGAAAATACTAGATGTTTTTCTGATCCAATACACTCTGTATGTCCAAATAATAGCAGAACGTATCCGACGCCTGTAATGAATCTGAAGTCTCCTGAACATTCGTTTCAAGCCGCAGATAAAATACTACGAGAACGAAGAGGTTACCACCTCCTCGATTCCATGGATGAGCAAGAATTAGCCAGATCAGCCGTTCACTGGATTGTTAGTCCTGAAAAATACGGTGATGAGACCGTAGCACACACGTTTCTCAACCTCAGTACAGATGAACAACGTTTAGCTGGAATCTATATGATTCAGCAACTCCTCATATTATATAAGAGCCAACATGCTGACCCTGGTCCTTTACCTGATATATTAACGGAACTACTCACGAACAGATGGAGAGGTTCTAGCAACAAGCTAATTAAAGAGATATTAGTGTCACGTAAACAGTACGTCCTTTTTGTAAATCCAGATTCGCTCTCCCTGCCCCCCAGAGAAAGAGCACCGTACTACATGGATAGACAAAATCCTTTACGGGAAGTGCACCCAATAAAAGGCGAAGACAATGAGTTTCACCGTGTATTTGTTTACACACCCATATCAAAAATGGAATTATTAGAAATGAAGAAAGTAGTACCTAGTCATGACAAAGACCCAGCGGGTTTCCACCGAGAAATTAAAGACATGTTACTGATGGGAGAGTACACCTTTCCTGATATTATGACGATATTAAAGGTGCTTTTGCCTGCTGGCATATATGAAAAACTGAAAGAAAAAGAGTGGGAAGTGGGAGACCAAAAGATAGACTGGACAGCATTAGCAGAGGAAGAAAGGGGCCGAGCTGCAGGTTCAGGGCTCGGGGATAAAGTTAAACTATTACCAGGTTTACTAGTACAGGTACTGCCACGTTTATTAACTACAAAAAAGGAAGATTGGGGTGCAATCACAGCCTGTAAACAAAAGCAAGATGAAGACACAAGCGATTATTATGCTCGATTTGAAAAATGTTTTGGTATAAATAGTGGTATAAAAGCAAGTAGTGACTCATATCCACACTTATTTGTGACAAAATTAGTGGAAAATGCATTGCCTCCAGTGAAGAATAGAATATTGAAATTCGAGAGTACCTGGCAAAGTAACACTCCGTCGCAAATGCTACAAATGTTACAGTATCATCACAATAGAATTAGGGATGAACAAGAACACGAGCATAGACGCATGAAGGATACAAAAATGAAAATGCTAGTTTCTCAGACAGTACCAGCAGATGGTCACAAAAAGGGTGTGACACATTCTGGTGATTCTGCAGTTCCTGTAAAAGGAACCTGCAATTACTGTAAACAACTAGGCCATTATGTACATGATTGTCAAGTCCTGAAACGAAATATAGCTACAGGTATTGCAAAAGAGAGACCACGATTAGTTAGACAAGATCAGAATGAAAAAGGAGCTATGCAGCATGGACAGTCCGTGCCAGTTCAGCAACAGTCTATGCCAGCCTCACAGCAACCCATACAGTTTGTGCCAGCTGCACCACCGTTGCCTGCTACTGCCACACAAACCACAACACAACAAATGTATCAGACTGCACAGTATGAATACCCTGAGTATCAGCGTTACGCATGAACCAGCCTAGAGAGGGAAGTTGACTTACCGCTTATCGAGATTCCGGTAGATCAAGAAGGACCTTATGTACATAGTGAATTATTAGGTCAAGATAGAAAATTCTTACTCGATACAGGGGCAAGTCGAACAACCATAAAACGTAGTGAAGTTCCAGGGGCACCCCTCTCAGGCTCTCAAAATGTTTCCCTTGGTTTTTCAGGAAAACCTATTGTTAATGAAGTATCACAGCCTCTACCACTTACGATAGGACCTTTGACACGAACTACAGATTTATTGCTTACTAAATCATGCCCAGAAAATCTGTTAGGAATTAAAACTCTGAAAGCACTAGGAGCCATAATATGTTGTTCTCCGGAAGGAGTAAGGTTGTTTTTGCGTGATTTTAAAGGTCACTATGTGTCTAGAGACATGGATCCCCGACTACAGATTTTACCAGTACATCTATGGGCACAAGGCCCTACGGATGTTGGCTGCATGAACATTACACCCTATCGAGTTACATTGAAAGCAGGAGTGGTACTACCACGAATGCGACAATACAAGTTACCGCATGATGCTGTAGTGGCTTTGTTGAAAATCATTGATGAGCTAATTGCCCAGGGAGTAGTTGTAGAAACAGACTCCAATGTATGTAATTCACCGATAATTCCGATTCTTAAACGAACTGATCCTACTGCCCCACCAGTGTACCGATTGGTTATTGATTTGCGTGAACTAAACAAGTGTATTGTACCACAATTCCCTGTGGTCCCTGATATATCATCATTGTTGACAGCAATTGATTCCGAAGCAACATTTTTTACTGTAATTGATCTCAAGAATGCCTTTTTCAGCGTCCCAATAGATCCGGAAAGCCAATACTTGTTCGGATTCAGTTTAAATGGGCGCAGCTTTAAATTCTCACGCGCTCCCCAAGGATTTACAGAAAGCCCCAGCATCTACAGCCAAGCACTGAAACGAGAACTTGACAGTATACACATGCCAGTCAATACTGCACTGCTTCAATATGTCGATGATCTGCTGATCACCGCGAGAAGCGAGCCAGAATGTGAAAAAGCTTCTCTGACAGTTTTACATTTCCTAGCCGACAAGGGGCACAAGGTGTCCCCTTCTAAGCTGCAATTCTGTGTTCAGCGAGTTATTTATCTTGGTCACTCGCTGTCCAAGGAGGGAAGGCAGCTTACACCAGATCGCATCCAGTTAATTGCTAACATGTCAATACCCCAGACACAAAAGGAGGTGCGGGCTTTCATAGGCCTCACTTCATATTGTAGGCAGTGGATCCCTCAGTACGCATTTCTAGCAAAACCACTCATTCAGTTAACCACACAGGAGGCAGCCACATCGACTGTTCTCCCTTGGACTCAGGAACATACACAAGCTTTTGAAAGCTTAAAGGAAGCTTTATGTCAAGCACCTGTTTTAGCAACACCATGTTATAGCAAACCTTTTACACTCTTTGTTACAGAACGCGAAGGTACTGCCTTGTCAGTACTCACTCAGGATCAAGCAGGATCACGCAAGCCATGTGCTTATTTTTCCAGTACATTAGATCCCGTAGCTCAGGCTTTGCCTGCATGCCTGAAATCAGTGGCAGCGACAGCTTTAGCAATCAGACAAAGCGATGCCATAGTATTAGGACACCCATTGACAGTACAAGTACCACATGCAGTAGAGGTTCTTGTGAACCGAACACAAACACAACACTTGACCATAGCAAGACTTACTGGTTATGAACTGACATTGTTTCAACCACACATAGAGATCCGACGGTGTAATACATTGAATCCTGCTACACTATTACCTGTAATTGGAACAGACCCACTAGCTCATGATTGTGTTGAAATCATTGAAATAAAGACGAAACCTAGACAAGACTTGACAGACGTTCCATTGTTAGATCCAGACCTGACGTTGTATGTAGACGGATCATGCATGAGAGCAAGTACAGGAGATTTAGTGGCCGCGTATGCAGTCACAACAGACACTGAAGTTATTGAGACACATTGTATAGATACTCTGTCAGCCCAAGCAGCAGAACTTATTGCTCTAACGCAAGCCTGTATTCAAGCCACAAATAAGAAAGTTAATGTATACACTGACTCACGTTATGCATTCGGAGTTGTACACGACTTCGGCGTGCTATGGCGAGAGAGAGGTTATTTAACGTCCCATGGTGCCCACATTCAGCACGGGCCCCTCATTCATGCCTTGTTAGACGCAATACATCTACCCACTGCTATATCGATTATGAAATGTAAAGCACACACGAAGGTTACTGATACCATTTCTCAAGGCAATGATTTAGCTGACAGAACAGCTAAACAGACTGCTCAGAATCGCACATTAGACATGACAAAGCCAATAGTTCAGACACCAACACAGTGTATGACAATTAAGGATCCCACACTTGACGTAATTGACATACAGACACATGCCACAGCAGAAGAAATAAAGAAATGGACTGAACTAGGAGGGATCCAGACAGATCAAGGATGGATGACGAAGGAGAAATCTGTATGGTTTCTCCCTGATTCCATGGTTCAAGCCATTATAGCTACAGTTCACAGTCCAGCACATTTAGGAGAGAAGGCTATGCTAGACAGCATTCAACACATTTGGTTCAACAAACATTTACGAGCAGCAGCTAAACAAAAAGTTCGTACCTGTATGATATGTTGTCAGTTTAATCCAGGAAAGAGTGTTCCCGTAGAGCAGGGTGGATTTCAGCCTCCTGACCATCCTTTTGAAGTCCTCCAGATGGATTATATTCAGATGGAACGTTGTCGAGGATTCAAATATGTCCTCGTAGTTGTCTGCGCTCTCTCCCGTTGGACAGAGGCGTATCCCGTATCAGATTACACTGCCCCGACTACTGCCAAGCAGCTAGTTCGAGAATTCTTCCCACGGTACGGTTTACCACGTGTTGTATATTCAGATAACGGTCAGCCTTTCTCATCCGAATTAATGAAACATGTCTCACTCTTGTTGGGATATCAGTGGAAATTCCACTGTGTCCGACACCCCGAGGCAGCAGGTCTCGTAGAAAGACATAACCAGACACTGAAAATCAGACTGTCCAAAATATGTAGAGAGAAAGGTGTCGACTGGATAGTAGCATTACCAGTTGCACTCTTTTACATGAGAATGGTAGCACACTCTAGAACAGGGCTATCCCCGTATGAGGTGATCTTTGGTAGACCACCGAATATGTGGGGGACGCCTATACCACGTAAAATAACTGATGTTGACTGTAATATGCTGACAGATTACCTGGCTTCCTTGATGTCTGCACTACAATCTTCTCGTTCACAGGTAGCTGCAGCCTTTCCCGACAACACTGAGGCGAAACCCCATGACGTTGTTCCGGGTAATCTTGTCTTTGTGAGAAACTTCGACAGGAAAAGTCAATTGGAGCCCAGGTGGAAAGCACCCAAGTTGGTCCTGTTGACCACAAGAACAGCCGTGAAGATCGAGGGACGAAAAGGGTGGATTCATTCGAGTCACGTCAAAAAATTTCATGGACTTCCTCCTGACACAGACAGTACTGCCCGTGTGTCTTCCCCCATTGACTCAAAGCTACCTTTGGCTGAGGCCAGTAGCACCGAACTCTATAAACAGAAACTCAGGTCCAGATCTAAACTGTCGGACGATTTGATTGTTTAAGTCCTCTCCAAGGTGAAGCGGTTGAATCTGTCCCGACATGTACCCCTTAGGTCTGAATCATGTAGAGTCCAGAATCATAATGAAACGACATGCTTATTGTAAATTACTGCGTAACCACTGTATTGTGACTTTATTAATTTTGTCTTCCTTGAGTTTTTTAATAGTTACTGCAAGTATATTGTTGCATATGTATTATCCTGTTTCTAAACGTGTTTTCAATATAACTGATGAACATTCTTTTAGTGACCTACCGCCACATGAATTATCTTATAGACTTGCGCTGCGCAATAACACATTCATTAGTATGTTACATCATTCCCATCAGACTAGTAATGCGACCAATTGTTGGGTGTGTGGCCGACTTCCTCCCTATCAGAATAACAAAGGAGTTCTGCCTTTCTTTCCACATCCATTCACACACAATGGCTCCTGTGGAGCATGGTTTAGTTTATTAAATTCCATAGACCCAGACACAGCAGTTTATCAACAACATTGGATATGGGGAAATCTGAATCTAGTTTTATTCAAAGTCTGTCACCCTAATAAGGAGGGTCACCCCAGTAGAACAGGAACTGATTTAGAAAATGAAGTGTATAAATTAGGTAATTTTACGCCTAATCTTATGATTCTGAATGTCAAATCCGAAGTTGAACTAATTCTGCCCACTATGTCAGTATTTCCAGTTAAGGGTGAATTATGTGTAAGAAAAGTTGGTTCCATACATATGGGCCATAGCCAATGCGTTACTACAGTAGAATATAGTGATCAAGGCAAATCTTCATTTAGAGCTTCTCGCCATTCTTACTTCATATGTGGTCAGACGGCATATATGCGTCTGCCTCTAGATTGGGATGGTACCTGTTACATAGCATTCCTTTTGCCACCTGTTTTCCTAGCTCCTCCTGATTATTATCGAGATGTTCATTTAGTACACAATAGAGAGCAAAGAGATCTCCCAGTTGTCGATTATACTGAGACAGCATGGGACAAGTATGTAGATTTCAATAAAGGTATCTTTCCCTATATAGGTACAATATCAAATAGTAAGCTGATACGCAGACTCACCAAGACTCTTGAAGCTGTAGTAAACGAGACTATAGCCGCCCTAGGCAATCTGACAGAGGAACAATCAGTGATGAGAATTGTTGTTCTCCAGAATCGTCTTGTCCTTGACGTCATCCTGGCCGATAGGGGCGGAGCTTGCAGGGTCATCGGATCCAGCTGCTGCATATTCATACCAGAAAATTCGCCATCTGTATATAAAGCTATAACACGCCTTCATAAGATTGTAAGCCAGATACACGAGAATCCAGGCACTTGGACGTGGTCCGGGTGGTTTTGGAGTGTGATATCAGCCTGGGGATGGAGAGTTCTATCCTTCCTAGGTATTGGCCTTCTTATGCTCTTCAGTTGTTGTTTATGCCTACAATGTGGACCAGCGATTTGTGGTCTGTGTGCCACATCATGCATTCCACCTCACAGTTCTCGTTCAAAATACTGGAAGAAGAAGGAAGAAGAAATGATGCTCCATGAGCAAATCAATGGAATGATGAAGATTGATGTCTCGTGAAGGGCAAGAAGGGGACAAGGAGGGAATGTGGAAATGTGGATTTTCCTGATCAGTTATGTCCCCTATCTTGGACCCCAACGGTTCTATATGCATATTACAAGTACATGTATGTTCCCTCCAGTTCCAGTTTCTAAGACGTAAACATATGTGTGTCTACCGTCAACATGTTCTCTGTCAGATCCGCCATCAATGGGCTGGATATTCGATTCCTAAGTATAAAAGGCCACCGACTTTATATGGCTAAGTTACTTCATTTTTACAGTTCAGGCGAGTAGGCCCGATTCTGTCCTCAAAGCCTTTCCCTGCTCTCTGTCTCTGACAGCTTCAGCTTGAGCTCGCATCTGTATCCATGAACTTTGTCCTACTCCCTGTGCAGCTAACGGTGCCTGCCTCGGCCAGTTTTCGCCTGTCTGCCAAGAAGTTGTATTTCACCTTCGAATTATCTATTTTGCTCTTCAGCCGATGCATTCCTGTCCAGTGATTTAGGTAAACATTTCCTTTAGCTCACAAGCAAGGGACTTAGCCTTTCCGTCCTCCTGCAAGTGATTCATAGCCCTGTTGCCATGGAAAGTTTTCTGCCCCTCGCTTCTCATATAGACACTTAGACGCTTGTATACGCACACAGTCAGTATAGAATAGATTCTGTCCGAGAGTCTCTTCCTTGTGGATAACATAGTTCTTTAAACATAGGATGTTAGATATGATTTGGGATAAGGATGACTTGACCCCAGACTTCTCGTCTCCACATGTAGAGCTAAATGTCAAGTCCCCTTCACCCCCTAGTTGCACGTCAATTACACGTCATGCTGCCGCGCGCGCATCTATGCCAAGTATTATCTTATAGATCCACCTATGTCTGATAATTCTAACCAATCATGTTTCTTTTATTCCTTATTACGCCTAGTTTCGATTATGTCACTGTTTTGTCACTTTTCTTATCAAATGTTACGCCTTCTACATTCGTTTCATTGTAATGAACTTATTATAAAAATACATGTCTGTTAATAAATTATTGTACTTCACTTCCTGAACCTTCGTGGTGACGGAACCTGAGGGCCGCGACTCGAGTCGGCCATTTTGAATGGAATAAAGCCCATTAGAAACCTCTTATACCACGGATTCTGCCTCTTGTTATTTTGAGCTATTTACTTTAATTTAAGATTCCGCATGAAATTCAGTCCGGTAATATTTATTTTATTTACCACAAGGCGGTTCCGGTCCGATGTCGGCGGCCTCGGTTCGATCTCTACCTCCGATTCGACGGCGTCGGGCAGTCTCTTCACGATGTCGACTTCGGGCGGCTCCGGTCCGATGGCGCTCTCGGCTCCGATGACGTCGGCCGGCCTGGCCTCGATGTCGACTTCCGGCGACTCCGGGGTGCGATCCTCACCCCCGACCTCCGGTGTTCCTCCTCACAGGTTCCGGGCGACTCCGGAGTGCGATCCTCACTCCCGACCTCCGGTGCTCCTCTACCTCGGTCTCCGACGACTCCGGAGGGCGGACTTCACTCCTCCGATGACGCCGCTCGCTCGACCTCGGTTCACTTCCTCCTCGACCTCTGGTATTCCTCTCGACCCCCGTCGGCGCCCTCTCACGACCTCAGGCGGCTCCGGGTACGACGTCTGCTACTTCAGTCAGCGCCGCTTCTCCACCTCGGGCTCCAGGTCTTCAGGCTACTCGACGCCGGACTCCAGGGAAACCAGTTCTCAGGTCAGTATCTTGCTGTTTTCTTGGTTCTAAGGCCTGTTCCTGCTGTCCAGGTCCTTAGGATGGTTTTCTTCTGTCTTCTTCCCACACAGGGCTATAGGCTGGGATCCATCAGTAGGGACAAGTATCAAGGGTGGGTTTATGGACCCCACTCCAGGCACAAGTTTCCACCCCTGCTGCTTCACTCCTTCCTCCTTCACTGTTGTGCTCCTCTCTCTTCACCAGTCAGGTGCCAACTGCCAGCTCCAACTGCCAACTGCCTCTCTTATCCTCCCAACATTCTAAACCGCCTCCAACGGTCACAGGGTTCTGGAAGCTCCTGGAATGTTCTGGAAGGTGCTGGTAGGTTCCAGTGGATGCTGGTGATGTCACAGGTGGCCACCATTTTGTGCCCCAGGCCCTCAGACAGAAGTTTCAGGGGTAGCTAAAATGGTTCCCTGAATCTGTAGCAACACGAAAAAGTCTGGTGGTTCCCAAAAAGGAAAAATTCAAACAGGGTTTGAGGCAAAAGTGGGACAAAATAAATAATGATGAGGAGGGACCACCCAAAGGGCTGACAGGTCTAACATACGCCTACTGGTGTGAAGACTTGGGGATGAAACTGAGCTGATTGCTGTAAAGTGATGGGCTCTGGGCGGTGTAGGATACTAGCCGCTGTAGTATAAGTGCGTAAGTAGTGTTAGTATGCGTTTATAGTTTATAGGGGGTGGGAAGCAAACTACTCATACCTACTGGTGTGAAGACTCTGGGATTAAACCGTGAACCTAAATTGTGAGCTCATTGCTGTAAAGTGATGTGCTCTGGGCGCTGTAGCATATTTATGGAAGAAGTGTTAGTTTACATTTATACAATACAGGGAGTGGGAAGCGAAAGTCTTACCCCTACCGGTATCAAGACTCGTGGATGAAACTATGAGCTGATTGCTGTAAAGTCATGTGCTCTGTGTAGTATTCCATTGTAAGTCATAGTAGAATGTTAGTATGTAATTCTACTAGAATCTAAGGAGCATATTATCAAGGAACGGCATTAAAATTATCGCCGCTTTAGCGGCAGGAAACTGCCTCTAAAACGGTGGTAATGGGCTTGATAATATGCCGTAGAGAATTCCAATAGAAGCCCACGTTAACACGAGAACATGGCCTTCTATTGGAATTCTCTACGGTATATTATCAAGCCCATTATCGCCGTTTTAGCGGCAGTTTCCTGCTGCTAAAGTGGCGATAATTTTAACGCCGTTACTTGATAATATGGCCCTCAGTATGTAATGTTAGAATGTAGGGCTGTCATGAGGGGAACCTTGCGGAGTTTGTACACGGTGCTGGATGAGATGGTTGCTTTGCTGTCTGCTCCTGTTGGTTGTTGTTTTAGGTGTCTTGATTTCTTGTAATAAATCTACTTATTGGATTCACTGCTGTCTGCCTCTTCACTACATAAATTTGGCGACGAGTGGGAGAAGGCAAAAAGAAGGCATCACGCAGCAATATTTCAAAATTGCTTGCGTTGTGCTGAAGACCCGTTTTGTTCGTGTAGCTGTTTCTACTCATGCCAGGGTCGTCGGCTCATTGAACTATGTCATCCGACTTCTGGTAGGATTTATATTTTTCGATTTTGCGCTTCCTCTGCTTCTTCACTACATTCTGGTCACTGTACTACACATGTGTAAGTAGTGATAGTATGCGTTTATACTAACAAATGCATCATGGTAGTAGGGAGGGCGACCTCTCAGGTGCAGCTCATACAATGTCCCGGAGTGTGCATTCGCTGGACATTTGTGTTTGCTATTAGAGTGTGGTGCATGGCTTCCACCTTGTGATAGCAAATACTTCTTTGACTACTTGAAGTTAGAGGAGGAAAACCTCGTATCGCTATAATAGAGGGGATGCGGATGGTAAAAATGGAGAGAAAAGAACAAAAAAAAAAGTGGTGTCTCACCCATTCTTTTAAATGAGGCCCCTGGTGGGTGGGTAATGTTCCGTGGCCAATCCAATTATTATATTGCGGGGTCTCTGTAGGACTGGGGATCTTCATGTCACATGTAAATTAGGCGTGGAAGGGCACAGAGACGTTTTGCAGCCTTGGAGAGCGGCACCTTCCCAGGTATTGTTTCCTAATTGTTCGGGGGGATTCAAGGGATCGCCACACTCCGGGTCTTTATTTAAATATGCAGGGTGGGCCTCGGCAGTCCCTGAAGCCTCGGTGGTCCTAGGCAGTGCCTTATTTGTTCTATAATCACATGGGCAGTACTTATGGTGTTATAAATTGATACACTCAGAGAACTCTGCAGTTGTACAATTACCCAGGCTTCATTTGTCTAATAGTCAGTTAGATTATGTTTGGTAGGTGCACTCTAATATTAAATAATGTTGTCCTTAAAATCTCCTATAAACAGATGATTTTCACAATAAACAATAGACAAGTGTCGTCAGAAAAAGAAGACCTATACACTCAGTTATTTATTTGAGAAAATAAGTAACCTTTATTAAAACAGAAATAAATAGAAATATAACTATAATAGAACAGTATAATAAATAAATTGTGGTTTGGTCTCCAGTGGAAGCAGCGTAGGAAACCTGCAAGAAAAAAATTAAACATAAGTATGTGTGCTATGTGGAAGAGGTAAAGAAAGGTAGTCCGAATGAAAGGACCATAGTGAGAATAGAAGGGAGGGGGAGTGGGTGGAAGGGAGAAGGGGAGGGAGAGTCAAAAGAAGGGAGGATGAGACACAGTGTTGGCCTATTGCACCCAGCCCTTAGTGTTTACCCTCCGTCACCCGTTTGTCTAGGACTCTGGGGTCTGCGAGATAGAGTGTGGTTCAGCAAGTCCTTAAAATTAATTACATGAGGTCAGAGATTATGGGCCATATTATGAAGGAAGGGCAATATCATTATCGCCGCTAAAGGGGCAATAAGGGGTTGATAATATGCCCTTGTGAATTAACTTAGAAGCCCAGGTTCTGGTGTGAACCTGGGCTTCTATGGGAATTTACAAGGGCATATTATCAACCACTTATCGTCACTTTTAGCGCAGTTTCCTGTCGCTAAAGTGATGATAATGTTATCGCGGTTGTTTGATAATATAGTCCTAAATTATTAGCTATGGGAAAATTGCTTGCATGCACCTGTGCACCCAGGGTGCTGCACCCCAACCCCTATCCTTGCACTGTGCTCAATTGTAGGTCTTGCACACCGAGGCTTCACTGCTCACCTGCCACCACTGGTGTGTCCCACGACATGTTGGTGCAAGCTCCTAGTCTGGGGTATGTTTGCATGATAGACCAGGTCTCCGGTCAGGGATGGTGCCTTGATACCACGATGGAAGGTGTCAGAATGCCAGGGCATCATTGCGGGGTCAGCTCCCGCTCCACCCTTCTTGTGGCAATCAATGGAATGTCTGAAAAGGGAAAAATAATTTACTGGTGGAAACGTCTGGAGGTAAATGAAGGTTTATTTCAAACTTTATAGAAAATAGGAGTTGAGTGCATCCTTTCGTTTTTGAAGTACGATCTACCAACTGTTAGTGGTAATCGTGGTTCAAAGAGGAGTTGGAGTGCATGAGAATATACAACGTTAAATAATAATATGTTATGCCAACGTTCACATACAAAGGAACAGAGCACATGCTAGAAGCATAATGTGCGCGTGTAATGCAGTGGCGGGAGCCTGTGTGCGTTTACACTTAGTAAGGAGCTCACTACAGTGTCCTAAAAGCCAACGCCACGTGTCTGTAGAGCAGCACTGCCTGCTGGCTAAGGCATACAGTACGGTCCAGCAGGTCCTCAAAATTAGACCAATGTGACTGAATGAGGTCAGAGATCACATCATTACGCACAGTAACATCGCTTTTTCGCACATATGCACTCAGGGTGATGCACCCCCCCGCAGAACCGCCCTCAACAGGTGTCTGTAGGGCAGCGCTGCCCATTGGTTCAGGTCTACCTTATGGTATAGCAGGTCTTTAAAATGAGACAGAGATGTGACTGAATGAGGTCAAAGATCACATCATAACACATGGCAAAATTGCTTATTCACACATGCGCAGTCTGGCTGATGCATCCCATCCCTCCCGCAGCACTGCACTGAAGAGGTGTCTGTAGGGCAGCGCTGCCCACTGGCTCAGGCCTACAGTACAGTCCAGCAGGTCTTTAAAATGAGACAGAGATGTGACTGAATGAGGTCAAAGAACATATCATAACACATAGCAATATCGTTTGTTCGGACCTGGCAGCTAGGCTGAAGCAGCCCACCCCTCTTGCCACAGCACACTAAATTTGAAGCCCTGTGCACCCAGGCTGCTTTGCTTACCTGCTGTCATTGTTGTGTGAGCAAACACTACGGGCAGCAGTGCTCACAATTCAGATGGAGTGTTGATTGCAGGAGAGTGTACACCTCATGGATCCCTTTCGTTGACGACGGGCAGTAGGGCTCACAATTTAGAGCCCGTGTTGATTGGCAGGATGGAGTACACCTCATGGATCCATTTCCTTTTTTTATTGTGCATTGTGATATGCGAGGTGGATGCGGCAAATCATTTGAGGTAGTGTGGAAGAAGAGGGATGTGTGGCGTTGTGGTTATCCTATTCATATGTACGCAAAGTAGGCTGGGCTTGCGTACGCCAGGCCAGCGTAGGGGTGTGAATAATTATTCTGGGGACTTGGGCGTTGTCCAGTTCCTGCCTGGCCAGGAAGTGTACTTATGTGTGTTTCATTTGTAGTTTTGACCTTGCAGAGTGTGCAATTTTTAGATTAGTGTAGCATGTGTCGGCAGGGTGGAAACTATCGTTAATGAGATGGCATGTGATCTAGGATGTGCAGTCTGCCCATGGCTGATGATGCTCCTTAGAGCCAGCAATACCCAGCCCAAAAGGGAGCACAATAATGTGCAGACACACACACCAGGGGCACCGTGTAACACATATTTGTTTTTTGAAGGAATGTTTGAGATGCATGGCAATCACACGTGGAAGGCTAATGTACAGAGCATGAATATTGATCAAGATGATCGTTGCATGTTGTGTGTAGTATCAGATATGTATATACAGGAAAACACTTTTCAAAAAAGCTTTCTAAGCAGAAGAGGTGTCTCTCATCAAACGCTGTAGAGAGAATGAGTAAAATGGTGGGGGTCGTACAACTGTTACAATGGGAAATGTTATGAACCAATCAAATGCTTTTGTTTAAGGTCACATGGCAATCACGCACCGAGCGCGCAAGGAGGCCGCATCCGACACAATTTTGACAAAATATATTTATCATAATATAAGTTTATTACAGTTAGAAATATATAAATGTTTAAAATAATTTAGATTTTCGTGTGCTCTCATATACTGTTTAAAGTTATTTAGATATACTTTTGAGGAAATAAAAAAGGGAATGGCGTACCCAGCGCTATACTGTATGTCTGTGATGTAACATAGGGCCTGACAGCATGTGCTTGTTGAATACGCAATGCGCAGCAGGCGCGTCCCCCACACGTACATGACGTAACGCGTGACTTGGTACTGCGTACCAGTCGGATACCAAAGTAGTACCTGGGGTGACTTCATGCGTATATGAGGTTAAGCGGTACGCGGTGCCATAAACTCTTCAGATACGAAATGAGCATTATGGCAGCTAGAATTCATGTGGTGATGGAGCTTGTACGCTACCGGTGAGGGAGTGCAGTGTTATCTCAAAAAAAACCAATATACATATTTTTGGGGGAAGATATAAAACATTACATGATTTTTACAGTTCAAAACAAGAAATATAATAGAGTTCCAAAATATTTTAAAATATAATAGAAAAAATATAGGTTTTATAAATATTAAAATATGAAATTAATATTTAAAAAACTTTTGAAATTCACTGAAAAAACCATAGGTATTACAGAAGTTATAGTTAGGAATTAGCATTTGAAACCATACACAGAAGAATGCCATATACTACATAGCACTCACTATTTCCTAGGTCTAAACACACATCCAGTCACTTATACATGTAGTTACTCATCAATAGAGGACTATAATATGCACTCATACATTTATGCATGCAGTAATACGCTGCCACTCATCTATAGAGTTACTCACACGCCTAGTCACTAATACAAAGAATGAATCAAATACCCATTTAATCATGTATACAGTTATAGACACCACCTTCGTTATTTTTAGACACACCACATCACTTATTTATACAGATACTAACACATATTTACTGTCTTATACAATCACTGATAGAAGCAGACACTTATTTATACACCCACTCTTGCAATAACTTAGTTGCATGTATACTCATTTATATACTCCAACACTCACATATAGTGGCTTAAAACATATGTAGTTAGTCACAGATATACCACTGAGACATTTATTCACTCACTAACACACCCATAGACACACTACCTCACCCATACAGCCCTTTCCAGATGCACTTTGTAATCCATACAACCATTGAAACACCCACTCAGACATCTATGCACTGACTCATACACCCACACAGACACTCAGGGACCCATACAGATACTCAGACAACAAATCAATAACCTATATAGACACTCATGTAGGTATTCAGCAACCCATGCAGTTGCTTACACACCAATGGAGAGACTAATATAAACTTTTACACAGTTTAGTCAGTAACCCATGCATTCATTAGGACACGTTCAATCACTCACTTATACAGTCAGTCACATACATACAAAATAATTCCTTGGGCCACATGTAAATGCATTCATTCTTTAATACACCTTGGCAAATATATATAAAACATATTTACATTTTATAGAGACACGCATTCACTGAATGATGTCATGAGTGATGTCATCAGTGATGTCATTTGAGATGTCATCAGTGATGTCATCAATGATGTCACTGACCATGCAATGAGTGATGTAATATGTGACATCATCAGCAGTGCATTGCGGGCACGTGAGTTATAATTAGCTCAACTAACTATAACAGGCAAATTTCTCTGGTTTTATATGAGTCAAATGTTCAACTAAATATAACGTCCCTGAAACCTATTTTTTTTGGTGAATATATATATATATATATATATATATATATATATATATACACACACACTCATATATATCTATATATATTATTTATATATATTTTTTATTGATATATATATATATATATATATATATATATATATATATTACCTACTGGCGGTCGCCAGTAGGTAGTTATAGTTAGGACCACGTTTCCATAGGAAAACCTCAACATTCTATTTTGAATAACTTTGGCGCCGGTCGACGAATCCTCGCGAATTTCTCAAAATAGGTGGGGCGCTACGCTCCGCTCCTACCCTGAAAGTCTCGGGGGGATCCGTCAAGCGGGGGCTGAGATAAAAGGGGGGTCCCAAAACGCGTTTTTCCCATGCATTTTTCCATAGGACCTTTAGAACGAGCTACAGCCCGAACGGCTGAACAGAATTACTCAAAATTTGGCAGAGAGGTAGTCCCTAGGTCAAGGAAGTGCCTTTTGTAGGTTTGGTGTAAATCTGTTCAGTAGATTCTGAGAAAATAGCCTTTAAATCAATATATATATCTGAGCCAGCTTACGGTACGCTTACCGTACGCTTACGGTAAGCGTACGGTGGCGTGCGCGAGCGCGATTCTGATTGGCTCTTAGATCTTAGTAAACATTCGAATCGGCCGAAACCAGGAAGCGGCGGCCGCCATTTTGTGTATTTCACTCTGAAAAAAAAGAGTGAAAACAAGGAAAGGGGGCAATGAGGAGAGTTACAGACCCCCTAACAATTGTAAGGGGGTCAAAGATGGACAGAAAAGTACAAAAAAAATATTTATTGATTTTAAAAAAAATCACGGGGTACGCGTACGGTAAGCTTACGGTAAGCGTACGGTAAAAAAAATAAAAATAAATAAATGAAAAGCAGATTTAAGAGTTTAGAAATTAGGGAGCTCTAAAAGGAGCTGTTGTGTTTATGGAGTCATTTTTTTAGTGGTACCTACAAGTAAGTACCGATGCAGAGTCTAAGGTTCAAGAGGAAGACTCTGTTCCCTTCATCATTGAAGTGCACACCATCTCCTCTATAAATGTCTTGCATGTCGTAACGCAAGTTGTTGTGGTAAATGGCACCCATACCATAGTCACGGAGGAAAGCAGAAACAGATTTGTTGACGTGCTTTCTTGCTTTGTCAATCTGTGGACAGAAATGATTGGACCAGTTCCATTTTTGCCTTTGGCATATGTTGGAAAACACAAAGGCAGTTTTAGGGAAAAGTGAAAACAGTTGTGCAAAGGTGTCCTTCATAAGCATTTCCAGACCTACCCCAGTCAAAGTGCCTAAGTCATTGCCACCACAGTGCACTATTATGAGGTCAGGGTGTTGGATTTGCATGAAGGATTTCACCAATGGCATCAATTGGTGCCACTTTAACCCTCTCTGACCAATCCATTTAATGTCTACATTTGGCAAAGCAAGGTCTCTCACCATATCTGTTTTCTCTGCAAACTTTTCACTCCAGAAGACATAGCTGTGCCCTACAATCCACACTGTGAACATCTTCAAAGGAGATCTGGATGCACTCAGGAGGTGTCTTTCAGTAGAATGGCAATATGAAAAGAAAGACAGTTTGGAAATGGAGGCATACATATTTTTTTCAAAACAAAAAGAACTGATTGGCTGTTTCATACCATTCTAGAATAAAAACTAGGCTGTATGTGTAAATTAATAGAAGCATGTTTTGTATTGGTACAAAAAAATGTGTAACCAAAGAACAGTACTATGGATTTGCTGTTAGGTTTGAAAAGTCAAGCACTCTTGCTCTGTGGAATTGAAACATTGTGTGTCGAACTTCTGACCTAACTGCACACAGCAGTGTTCCATGAGCTGTTGCTATGGTAGCAGGCAGAAGTCAAGTTGGGGGAAGGGTACTAGGCAGAAGTCAAGGTGGGGGAAGGGTACTTTTGGAAAAGGGTTCGTTTTCAACCAATAGAAATGTGTGATTACATGTGAAAAAAAGGGGGAAGCACTGAGATTTGAAACTTACATGTATATGTGTGGAAAAATAGAGGGAAAGTTTGCCATTATCTGGTTCTGCTGAGAGGAGAGAGGTGAACACAACAGAGATCCTGGCTCTGATAATCTGCTGTTTGAGTGTCACATTTCTTTCACAACTAACTAATTTTAAAGGTGAGTTTAGAGTTTGAGAGGGGATGTATGTGGTAACTTAAGAAATGAATAATAGAAATGGGAATTGTTTTTGTTGTAGTTACACATGGTGGTTTCATAATGTGACAGTGTGTAAAAGTGATTTACACTTGCCCCTGAAAAAAAAAAGAGCAGTAAGTGTGCTTTCAAATTGGCAAAGAAATTTCGTTTTGGGACTAATGTGAAAATATGACTCTGTGTGCATAGAAGAATTATAGGCAGAGATTTATTGCGTCTTGCTCTGGTGATTTCACAGTTGCATTAGATGGAAAGGGGGAGCGAATTTTTGGGGGAATAAGCAGAGGGTTAGCACACACCCATGTCCTTGCCGTGTATAGTCATGCACAGTATTTACAAGCCAGTGGGGTTTTCAGGTTTAAGTCTGTAATGCAAATACATTCAGCATCACTAAGGCTGGTTGCCCTTGGTGGAGTGTAGGCAGTCACAGAGAATGCACATGGTGGTGGTCTGAAAAAAAAACAGCTTGGACACGTGCAATTAAATAAATCAAAAATAGTGGTTTCATAATGTGTCAGTCTGTAAAAGTGATTTCCAATTGTTAAAAGAGGCAAAAATATTTTTTGGAAAAAAATGTAAATATGTGTACTGTATTATAAATTGTTATAAAAATATTAATACTTTTTTCTTTTTTTTCAGATCGATATAGAAAAATTTCGAAAACTACAACCATTTTAAAAACTATTTTTTAAAAAAACAAATGAATAAATATTTTTTTGAGTGAGTATGGTAAGTCAATGTAATGTGATAAATGATTTTTAGTGTTTTTTTTTAAAAAAATAAAAAAGGTACGGTAAAAAAAAAATAAAAAAAAGTTTTTAAAAACATATGTAAAAAAAAGATGAAAGATAAGGTTGGCTCTTAAAAGAGCCGTTGTGTTCATGCAGGGACAGAGGAAAGAAAGATTGGGAATATTAGACGGTACGACAAGTGTGCTGATCTATTTTACTGTTCACCAGGGAAACACTGGTCTCCCTATAAGTAATTAGATCGTGACAAGTGGCGCACCGTACTTCAACCCTCGCAAACCGAGGGTTAATTTCCAGAGGGCCAGCAAAAGGAGATTCTCCCCCCACAGATGAAGGGCTCACCTGACCTGCAGAAGAAGGAGTCAGCCCTGCAGATGATGGTCCAGGCTGAGCTGCTGTGGATGTACTGGCTCGTCTTTCTGAAGAGTTACCTCCAAAAAGATGACCATGTGTCCTTCTGTGTACATCCTGGAGGTGTCTCTTCATGGTGTGATTCCCAAAGGAATACTTCCTGTTAGGATTACCTCTAGAAAGTACACGCTTACACAGCTTACAAGTCACTAAGGGTGCATTTACCTTTTGCTGGCCTTCAGGAAAAGTAAAATAATCCCATACATAAGAGGGCTTTTGTTTCCTCGATCTCTGCCTCAAGACAGTGCTGCTAGTGCTAGCCTCACTCTCAGAAGAGCTCTGCTGTTCTGCCATCGTATCCCAAAGACAAACCAGCTCCTTCTCCCAAGGGATCACAAGCAGAAATGAGGGGAATGGGTGTGGTGTAGGAGAGTTCTAGAACTGAAAGTAGTTTCAACCAATCAAAAGTTGTGTTTCATGATCACATGACCTACCGTACGCTTACGGTACGCTTACGGTACGCTTACGGCAAAAGTGCGCATGCGCGTAAAAAAGACACGCGCTTGCGCGCATGCGCATAACAGTCACTCCCGGCACTTCCGCGTAACGTGCGCGTGTAGCGTAAGCGCGCACGCGTCCCACGCGCAGTACGCGCGGCTACGCAAAGTACGTAACTATGCGCAAGCAGCGTAGATAGATTACGGACGTTGCGTAAACCGTACGCTTACCGTGAGCTTACGGTACGCGTACTATAAAAAAAAAAAAAAAAAAAAAAAAAAAAAATCTGGAAATAAATTTTACATGTTTATTTTAAAAAATATATATAAAAAAAATATTTAAGGATTTTAAAAATTTAAGCATAGTCTTTATAAAAGATAAGAAAATTAAATTAAAAATATGTTTGAAAAAAATGAAGAATAAAAAAAAAAAATAGCATTTAAAAAACCTTGCAAATTCACTGAAAAAACCATGGGTTTCACACACGTTATAGTTAGGAATTAGCATTTAAAAAACCTTGCAAATTCACTGAAAAAACCATGGGTTTCACACACGTTATAGTTAGGAATTAGCATTTAAAAAACCTTAGAAATTCACTGAAAAAACCATAGGTTTCACACACGTTATAGTTAGGAATTAGCATTTAAAAAACCTTAGAAATTCAGTGAAAAAACCATAGGTTTCACACATGTTATAGTTAGCTGGACATTTTACTCGTAAAAAACCAATGAAATTGCCCCGTTATAGTTAGTTCAGCTAACTATAACTCGCGCGCCCGCAATGCACTGCTGATGACGTCACATATTACATCACTCATGACATGGTCAGTGACATCACTCATGACATCACTGATGACATCTCAAATGACATCACTGATGACCTCACTGATGACATCATCCAGTGAATGTGTGTGTTTCTGAAAATTAAATATGTTTTATATATGTATATCTCAAGGTCGATGGAAGAATAAATGGGTATATAAGTGTCTAAATGGATGATTTGTTTTTGAAAAATTGATTGTGTAACTGACTGATTAAGTGTATCATAGTGAATACATGGCTTAGTGAGTAATGTTTAAATATGTAAATATCTGTATCAGTCTCTCACTTTGTGTATAAGTGGCTGCATGGGTTGGTGAGTAGCTACATGGGTGTCTATATAGGTTATTAGTTGGTTTTATGAGTATCAGTCTGAGTGTCTGCATGGTTCGGTGGGGGTATTACGTAGTGCATATGTGCATGAATGAATGACTCACTCTTTGTATGTGTTGAAGACAGCATGTGTGCAGGACTCTATGGGTGGATGAGTGAGTGTATGGGTGTGTTAGTGAGTGAATGACTGTCTCAATAGTGTCTTTATGAGTAACTACATATGTTTTAAACTAGTATATGTGACTATTGGTGTATATAAGCGAGTATATGTGAGAGTGAGAGATTGAAAGAGTTCCTGTATGAATAAGTATGTGTTTCTATAAGTGATTGTTTAAAAGACTAAGTATGTGTAAGTTTCCGTAGAAGTAAGTGTGGTGGTGTGTGTATAACTGTATATGCAAGTAAATGTATGTTTGATTCTTTTTTAGCATGAGTGACTATGTGTGTGAGTACCTCTATGGATGAGTGGCATTGTGTAACAGGATGTATAGGTGTATGAGTACATATGATGAGTGAGTACATGTATGAGTGACTGTATTGGACTGTTGGTGAATGAGTGGATGTGTATGTGGATCTTAGAATTACTGAAGAGGTTGTTGTAACTGGTATTGGTATGTCCATTGTTTTGAAATTTTTAGTCTCTATTTTTGAATGTGTGTATCAAAGCTTATATTAAGGTGAGAGGAGGTCTGCCACTCTATCACAAGGATGATGTCATCAGTGAGGTCATCAGTGATGTCATTTGAGATGTCATCAGTGATGTCATGAGTGATGTCACTGACCATGTCATGAGTGATGTAATATGTGACGTCATCAGCAGTGCATTGCGGGCGCGCGAGTTATAGTTAGCTGAACTAACTATAACGGGGCAATTTCATTGGTTTTTTACGAGTAAAATGTCCAGCTAACTATAACATGTGTGAAACCTATGGTTTTTTCACTGAATTTCTAAGGTTTTTTAAATGCTAATTCCTAACTATAACGTGTGTGAAACCTATGGTTTTTTCAGTGAATATATATATATATATATATATTTTCACTGAAAAAACCATAGGTTTTACACATGTTATAGTTAGCTGGACATTTTACTGATAAAAAACCATTGAAATTCCCCCGTTATAGTTAGTGCAGGCAACTATAACTCACGCGACCGCAATCCTCTGCTGATGCTAATACTGTATTTAGACACTTATTTGCCCATGTCTTCTTCCATTAAATTTTAGCTATACATATATTACAAATATTTTTTTTTCATAAAGACACATATGTCATCAGCAGAGGATTGCGGTCGCGTGAGTTATAGTTGCCTGCACTAACTATAACGGGGGAATTTCAATGGTTTTTTATCAGTAAAATGTCCAGCTAACTATAACATGTGTAAAACCTATGTTTTTTTCAGTGAATTTGTACGTTTTTTTAAATGCTAAGTTACTTTACGCCGTTCGTGGCGTGCGCGCCCACTTAACGCAGTTCGTTCCGTGCGCGCACCGTGCACCGCGCGCGCACCGCGCACCGTGCGCGCAAAGTGAGCACGCGGTGCGCTTCGCGCACCGCGCGCCCACTTTACGCAGTTAGTGCCGTGCATGCACGGTGGGCACGCGGTGCGCTACGCGCACCGCGTGCCCACGATACGCTGGATGGGCCATGTACGCACGCTTCGCTTCGCGCACCGTCCGCGCACGGAGGACATATTATGCGCTTCGTTGTGAAAGTTAATCTATTAATTTTTCCTTAAGATTTTAATGCCATGCACAAAAGGTGCACTTTGGGCACCTTTTGCACACGGGTGTGGGAAAGTGTGGATAGTTTTTTTTTTTTATTACATTTTTATCGTACGCGTACGGTAAGCGTAATTGGCGTTTTTCCCAAAAAAATTAAAATTTATTTTTTTGCCTTGGGAGTTCAATTATGCCACCTTAATCAAGGCTAGGTGGTTAGGATCTGTCTAACATGCCCCTTTACATGTTTTCAACCTTTGTTTTTCCTCCCCCCCTCAGAGTGCGAGAGAGAAAATGGCGGCCGCCGCTTCCTGGTTTCGCCCGATTCGAATGTTTACTAAGCTGTAACAGCCAATCAGAATCGCGCTCATGCACGGCACCGTACGCGTACGGTAAGCTTACCGTAAGCGCACGGTAAGCGCACCGTAAGCTGCCACAGATATATATATTGATTTAAATGCTATTTCTCAGGAACTACTGAACAGATTTACACCAGACCTACAAAAGGCACTTCCTTGACCTGTAGACTACCTCTCTGCCAAATTTCAAGTAACTCTGTTCAGCCGTTCGGGCTGTAGCTGTGTCTAAAGGTCCTATGGAAAAATGCATGGGAAAAACGCGTTTTGGGACCCCCCTTTTTTCTTAGCCCCCGCTTGATGAATCCCCCCGAGACTTTCAGGGTAGGAGCGGAGCGTAGCGCCCCATTAGTTTTGAAAATTTCGCGAGGATTCGTCGACCGGCGCCAAAGTTATTCCAAATAGAATGTTGCGGTTTTCCTATGGAAACAGGGTCCTAACTATAACTACCTACTGGCGACCGCCAGTAGGTAATATATATATATATATATATATATATATATATTTATATATATATATATGGTGTATGGTGGTGAGAAAGGGAGCGTAGCGAGGCTATCACCTTGCAAAGCAGGTCCTGGACCCAGCGCTGATTTTAAAGAGAGGCAACCGCGTGTCTTTGAAGTGCACCAGCCCCCCGTTGTGCCCCACCTACCTGTTGATATCGGGACATTTGAGGCAGTAATTGAGTAACATCACGAGGATCACATGGTAACCTTACTGCCTCATGAAAAGCATTGTGGGAGTTGGAGTGTGATGGACAATGGGGGCGTGTGTTCAAGCACTACTGGGTTACTGCACTTAAGAGGACACACCTTGGAAAAAGGCTATTTGCCGAAACGCGTCAGGTGCTTCTGACATGTGACTGCCTGTGCAAATTTAAATAAAGCAACTTGTCCAGGAACCGGGTGTGGCGCATTTTCTGTTTGATATATATATATATATCTATATTCACTGAAAAAACCATAGGTTTCACACATGTTATAGTTAGCGGAAATTTTACTGATAAAAAACCAATGAAATTCCCCCATTATAGTTAGTGCAGGCAACTATAACTCACGCGACCGCAATCCTCTGCTGATGCTAATACTGTATTTAGACACTTATTTGCCCATATCTTCTTCCATACATTTTTAGCTATACATATATTACAAATATTTTTTTTTCATAAAGACACATATGTCATCAGCAGAAGATTGCGGTCGCGTGAGTTATAGTTGCCTGCACTAACTATAACGGGGGAATTTCATTGGTTTTTTATCAGTAAAATTTCCGCTAACTATAACATGTGTGAAACCTATGGTTTTTTCAGTGAATTTGCAAGGTTTTTTAAATGCTGATTCCTAACTATAACGTGTGTGAAACCTATGGTTTTTTCAGTGAATTTGTACGTTTTTTTAAATGCTAAGTTACTTTACGCCATTTGTGGCGTGCGCGCCCACTTAACGCAGTTCGTTCCGTGCGCGCACGGTGCGCTTCGCGCACCGTGTGCGCACAGTGAGCACGCGGTGCGCTTCGCGCACCGCGCGCCCACTTTACGCAGTTAGTGCCGTGCACGCACGGTGGGCACGCGGTGCGCTACGCGCACCGCGTGCCCACGTTACGCTAGATGGGCCATGTACGCACGATGCGCTTCGCGCACCGTGCGCACATGGAGGTCATATGATGCACTTCGTTTTGAAAGGTAATATTTAAATTTTTCGGATATGTTGTAAGCCATGCACTAATGGTGACCTTCGGGCACCATTTGCACACGGGGTGGAGAGAGTGTGGATAATTTTTTATTTTATTATTTTTTTTTTTAATATTTTAGTTTAACTCATCTTTCATAAGCCATGCACAATTGGTGCCCATCGGGTACCAATTGCACACGGGGTGGGGAGAGTGTGGATAATTTTTTTTTTTTTTATAATTTTTTACCGTACGCGTAAGGTAAGCGTAATCGGCGAAATTAGCGAAAAAATGAAAATTCCGTTTTTGGCCTTGGGAGATCTTTGGGGACTCCCTCAACATTGCTATGTGTGTGGGAGCTGTCTAAACAGCCCCTTTACATGTTTTTGTGCTTTATATTTTAAACATCACTCTCAGTGCGAGAGAGAAAATGGCGGCCGCCGCTTCCTGGTTTCGGCCGATTCGAATGTTTACTAAGATCTAAGAGCCAATCAGAATCGCGCTCGCGCACGCCACCGTACGCGTACGGTAAGCGTACCGTAAGCGCACCGTAAGCTGGCTCAGATATATATATTGATTTAAAGGCTATTTTCTCAGAATCTACTGAACAGATTTACACCAAACCTACAAAAGGCACTTCCTTGACCTGAGGACTACCTCTCTGCCAAATTTCTAGTAATTCTGTTCAGCCGTTCGGGCTTTAGCCCTGTCTAAAGGTCCTATGGAAAAATGCATGGGAAAAACGCGTTTTGGGACCCCCCTTTTATCTCAGCCCCCGCTTGACGAATCCCCCCGAGACTTTCAGGGAAGGAGCGGAGCGTAGCGCCCCACCTATTTTGAAAAATTCGCGAGGATTCGTCGACCGGCGCCAAAGTTATTCAAAATAGAATGTTGCGGATTTCCTATGGAAACGTGGTCCTAACTATAACTACCTACTGGCGACGGCCAGTAGGTAATATATATATATATATATATATATATATATATATATATATATATATATATATATATATATATATATATATATTGTATAGTACCTACTGTCGGTTGCCAGTAGGTAGTTAAAGTTAGGACCTTGTTTCTATTCAAAAAGTGTTTTTGCTTTTCCCAATAACATTGGCCCCACTATGGTCAGCTTCTATCCTGAAAGTTTCAGGGTGATGCGCCAAGCAGGTGCCGAGATAAAAGGGGGGTCCCAAATCACGTTTTCTCCATGTTATTTCCCATAGGAAACTTTAGACATGACTACAGCCCGAACTGCTGAACGGAATTACAACAAATTTGGCAGAAAAGTAGCCCTTGACTCAGAAAGAGACCTTTTTTAAAATGGTGTAAATCTGTACAGTAGTTCCAGAGAAATTCAAAAATAGAGGTCAAATAAATTAATTTCCCGTAGTAAACTTTAGACACGATTACTGCTGAAACTGCTGAACGGAACTACATTAAATTTGGCAAAAAGGTAGTGCTTGGTTGATAAAGCGACCTTTTATTTAAATGGTGTAAATCCATTTAGTAGTTTTCAGGATATTAAAGGAAAACTCTTTATATCTTGGCGGGACACTAACTACACAAGCACAAGCTTGGCTCTAATTGGCTGCTAACACTTCAATCCAGGAAGTGTTTGTGTAGTGACAGCGCAGCACATGCGCTGTCACTACACAAACACAACTGCACTGCCCTAAAACCTAAAACACTACCCCAACACGAGCCCCTACACAGCACGAGCACCACTGCAATGCCCTAAAACCTGAAACACTGCCCCCAGAACGACCCTCTACACTGTCTCTACACCACTGCACTACCCTAAACCCTGAAACACCACCCCCAGCATGACACCCTACACTGCCCAAACACCACTGTACTGCCATAAACCCTGAAACACCACTACCAGCACAACCCCCTATACTGCCCAAACACCACTGCACTGCTATAAACGCTGAAACACTACCCCCAGCAATATCCCCTACACTGCCAAAACACTACTTCACTGCCCTAACCCCTGAGACATCACCTCCAGCAAGAACCCCTACACTACCCAAACACCACTGCCCTAACCCCTGAAACACCACCCCCAGCAAGACCCCCTACACTGCCCGAACACCACTGCACTGCCCAAAACCCTGAAACACCACCCCCAGCATGACCCCCTACACTGCCCAAACACCACTGCTCAGCCCAAAACCCTGAAACACCAGCCCCAGTATGAACCCCTACTATGACCGAACACCCTTGCACTGCCCTAAACCCTGAAACACCAGTCCCAGGACGACCTCCTACACTGCCCGAACACCTCTGCACTGCCCTAAACCCTGAAACACCAGCCCAAGCACAGCCCCCTACACTGCCCAAACAACACTGCCCTGCCCTAAACCCTGAAATACCAGCCGCAGCACAATACCCTACACCGCCCGAACACCATTGCCCTAAACCCTGAAACAACAGCCCCAGCAAAACCCCCTACACTACTGCCCTAAACCCTGAAACACCACCCCCAGCACAACATCCTAATCTGCCCGAACACAACTTCACTGC
Organism: Triturus cristatus; assembly: GCF_964204655.1. Classification (NCBI taxonomy): domain Eukaryota; kingdom Metazoa; phylum Chordata; class Amphibia; order Caudata; family Salamandridae; genus Triturus; species Triturus cristatus. The sequence continues at coordinate 1,493,326,232 of NC_140591.1, forward strand.
CCTAAACACTGAAACACCACCCCTGCATGACCCCCTACACTGCCCGAATACCACTGCACTGCCCTAAACCCTAAAACAACATGCCCAGCAATACACCTACACTGCCTGAACACCACTGCCCTAAATCCTGAAAGACCACCCCAGCACAAATCCCTACACTGCCCGAACACCACTGCTCAGCCCTAAATCCTGAAACACCACCCCCAGCAAGACTCCCTACTTTGCGCGAACACCACTGCTCTGCCCTAAACCTTGAAACACCACCCCCAGCACGTCCCCCTACACTGCCCGAACACCAATGAACTGCCCTAAACCTTGTAACACCACCCCCAGCACGACCCCCTACACTGCCCGAACACCTCTGCTCAGCCCTAAACCCTGAAACACCACCCCCAGGACATCTCCCTACACTGCCTGAACACCACAGCACTGCCCAAAACCCTGAAATACATCCCCAGCACAACCCCCTACAATGCCCGTACACCACTGCACTGCCCTAAACCCTGAAACACCAGCCCCAGCATGACCCCCTACACTGCCCGAACACCACTGCAATGCCCTAAACCCTGAAACACCAGCCCCAGTACGACCACCTACACTGCCCGAAATCCACTGCACTGCCCTAAACTCTGAAACACCAGCCCCAGCACAACCCCCTACATAGCCCGAACACCACTGCACTGTCCTAAACCCTGAAACAGCAGCCCCAGCATGATCCCCTACACTGCCCGAACACCACTGCACTGCCCTAAACTCTGAAACACCAGCCCCAGCACGACCTCCTACACTGCCCAGACACAACTGTACTGCCCTAAACCCTGAAACACCAGCCCCAGCCCGACCCCCTACACGGTCCGAATACCACTGCACTGCCATAAACCCTGGAACACCAGCCAGCACGACCCCCTACACTGCCCAAACACCACAGCATTGCACTAAACCCTGAAACACCGGCACCCGCACGACCCCCTACACTGCCCGAGCACCACTGCACTGACCTAAACACTGAAACACCAGCCCATGCATGACCCCCTACACTGCCCGAACACCACTGCACTGCCCTTAACCCTGAAACACCAACCTAAGCACGTCCCCCTGCACTGCCCAAACACCAATGCACTGGGCAAAACCTTGAAACACCACCCCCAGCATGGCCCCCTACACTTCCCGAAAACCACTGCACTGCCCTAAACCCTGAAACACCACCCTAGCATGTTCCCTCAACACTGGCCGAACACCACTGCACTGCCCAAAACCCTAAAACACCAGCCCCAGCACAACCCCCTACATATCACGAACACCACTGCACTGCTCTAAACCCTGAAACAGCAGCCCCAGCATGACCCCCTACACTGCCCGAACACCACTGCACTACCTTAACCTCTGAAACACCAGCCCCAGCACAACCCCCTACACTGCCCGGACACAACTGCACTGCCCTAAACCCTGAAACACCAGCCCCTGCACGACCCCCTACACTGTCCGAATACCACTGCACTGCCATAAACCCTGGAACACCAGCCCGCACGACCCCCTACACTGCTGGAACACCACTGCACTGTGCTAAACCCTGAAACCCCAGCCGCCACACAACCCCTACACTGCCCGAACACCACTGCCCTGCCCTAAACCCTGAAATACCAGCCGCAGCACAATACCCTACACCGCCCGAACACCATTGCCCTAAACCCTGAAACACCAGCCCCAGAAAAACCCCCTACACTGCCCGTACACTACTGCCCTAAACCCTGAAACACCACCCCCAGCACAACATCCTAATCTGCCCGAACACCACTTCACTGCCCTAAACACTGAAACACCACCCCTGCATGACCCCCTACACTGCCCGAATACCACTGCACTGCCCTAAACCCTAAAACAACATGCCCAGCAATACACCTACACTGCCTGAACACCACTGCCCTAAATCCTGAAAGACCACCCCAGCACAAATCCCTACACTGCCCGAACACCACTGCTCAGCCCTAAATCCTGAAACACCACCCCCAGCAAGACTCCCTACTTTGCGCGAACACCACTGCTCTGCCCTAAACCTTGAAACACCACCCCCAGCACGTCCCCCTACACTGCCCGAACACCAATGAACTGCCCTAAACCTTGTAACACCACCCCCAGCACGACCCCCTACACTGCCCGAACACCTCTGCTCAGCCGTAAACCCTGAAACACCACCCCCAGGACATCCCCCTGCACTGCCCGAACACCAGAGCACTGCCCAAAACCCTGAAATACATCCCCAGCACAACCCCCTACAATGCCCGTACACCACTGCACTGCCCTAAACCCTGAAACACCAGCCCCAGCATGACCCCCTACACTGCCCGAACACCACTGCAATGCCCTAAACCCTGAAACACCAGCCCCAGCACAACCACCTACACTGCCCGAAATCCACTGCACTGCCCTAAACTCTGAAACACCAGCCCCAGCACAACCCCCTACATAGCCCGAACACCACTGCACTGTCCTAAACCCTGAAACAGCAGCCCCAGCATGATCCCCTACACTGCCCGAACACCACTGCACTGCCCTAAACTCTGAAACACCAGCCCCAGCACGACCTCCTACACTGCCCAGACACAACTGCACTGCCCTAAACCCTGAAACACCAGCCCCAGCACGACCCCCTACACGGTCCGAATACCACTGCACTGCCATAAACCCTGGAACACCAGCCAGCACGACCCCTACACTGCCCAAACACCACTGCATTGCACTAAACCCTGAAACACCGGCACCCGCACGACCCCCTACACTGCCCGAGCACCACTGCACTGACCTAAACACTGAAACACCAGCCCATGCATGACCCCCTACACTGCCCGAACACCACTGCACTGCCCTTAACCCTGAAACACCAACCTAAGCACGTCCCCCTGCACTGCCCAAACACCAATGCACTGGGGAAAACCTTGAAACACCACCCCCAGCATGGCCCCCTACACTTACCGAACACCACTGCACTGCCCTAAACCCTGAAACACCACCCTAGCATGTCCCCCAACACTGGCCGAACACCACTGCACTGCCCAAAACCCTAAAACACCAGCCCCAGCACAACCCCCTACATATCACGAACACCACTGCACTGCTCTAAACCCTGAAACAGCAGCCCCAGCACGACACCCTACACTGCCCGAACACCACTGCACTACCTTAACCTCTGAAACACCAGCCCCAGCACAACCCCCTACACTGCCCGGACACAACTGCACTGCCCTAAACCCTGAAACACCAGCCCCTGCACGACCCCCTACACTGTCCGAATACCACTGCACTGCTATAAACCCTGGAACACCAGCCCGCACGACCCCCTACACTGCTGGAACACCACTGCACTGTGCTAAACCCTGAAACCCCAGCCCCCACACAACCCCTACACTGCCCGAACACCACTGCACTGTCCTAAACACTAAAACACCAACCCCAGTACGTCCACCTGCACTGCCCAAACACCAATGCACTGGGCAAAACCTTAAAACACCACTCCCAGCACGACCCCCTGCACTGCCCGAACTCCACTGCACTGCCCTAAAAACTGAAACACCAGCCCACGCATGACCCCCAACACCGCCCGAACAGCACTGCACTGCCCAAAACCCTGAAACACCAGCCCCAGCACAACCCCCTACATATCCCGAACACCACTGCACTGCCCTAAACCATGAAACAGCAGCCCCAGCACGACCCCCTACACTGGCCGAACACCACTGCACTACCTTATACTCTAAAACACCAGCCCCAGCACGACCCCCTACAGTGCCCGGACAAAACTGCACTGCTCTAAACCCTGAAACACCAGTCCCGGCACGACCCCCTACACTGTCTGAATACCACTGGAACACCAGCCGGCACGACCCCCTACACTGCCGGAACACCACTGCACTGCACTAAACCCTGAAACACCATCCCCTAAACAACCCCCTACACTGCCCGAACATCACTGCACTGCCCTAAACCCTGGAACACCAGCCCGCACGACCACCTACACTGCCGGAACACCACTGCACTGCCCTTAGCCCTGAAACACCACCCCAGCATGACCCCCTACACTGCCCGAACTCCTCTACCCTAAACCCTGAAACACAACCCCCTGCAAGACACCCTACACTGCCCGAACACCACTGCAATGCCCTAAATCCTGAAACAACACCCCCAGAAAGACCCCCTACACTGCCCGAACACCACTGCCCTAAACCCTGAAACACCACCCTCAGTAAGAACCCCTACACTGCCCGAACACCACTGCCCTAAACCCTGAAACACCACCCACAGCAAGACCCCCTATACTGCCCGAACACCAATGCACTGCCCTAAACCCTAAAACACCACCCCCAGCAAGACCGCCTACACTACCCGAACACCACTTCACTAGACGAAACCCTAAAACACCACCCCCAGCACGACCCCTTGCACTGCTGAAACCTACTGCACTACCCTAAATCCTTAAACACCAGCCCCAGCACAACCCTTTACACTGCCCAAACACCATTGTACTGCCCTAAACCCTAAAACACTAGCCCCAGCACGACCCCCTACACTGTCCGAATATCACTGCACTGCCATAAACTCTGGAACACCAGCCCGCACGACCACCTACACTGCTGGAACACCACTGCACTGTGCTAAACCCTGAAACACCAGCACCAGCACAACCCCTACATATCCTGAACACCACTGCACTGCCCTAAACCCTGAAACAGCAGCCCCAGCACGACCCGCTACACTGGCCAAACACCACTGCACTACCTTATACTCTGAAACACCAGCCCCAGCATGACCCGCTACAGTGCCCGGACACAACTGCACTGCCCTAAACCCTGAAACACCAGTCCCAGCACGACCCCCTACACTGTCTGAATACCACTGCACTGCCATAAACCCTGGAACACCAGCCCGCACATCCCCCTACACTACCGGAACACCACTGCACTGCGCTAAACCCTGAAACACCAGCCCCTAAACAACCCCCTACACTGCCCAAACACCACTGCACTGCCCTAAACACTGAAACACCAGCCCACGCATGACCCCCTACACTGCCCAAACACAACAGCACTGCCCTTAGCCCTGAAACACCACCCCCAGCAAGACCCCCTACACTGCCCGAACACCACTGCACTGCCCTAAACCCTAAAACAACCCCCCCAGCAAGACCGCCTACACTACCCGAACACCACTTCACTACCCTAAACCCTAAAACACCACCCCCAGCACGACCCCCTACACTGCCCAAACACCACTGCACTTCCCTAAACCCTGAAATACCAGCCCCAGCATGACCCCTGACACTGCCCAAACACCACTGCCCTGCCCTAAATCCTGAAACACCACACCCAGCACGACCCCTACACTTCCCAAAAACCCCCTGCACTGCCCTAAACCCTAAAACACCACCCCCAGCATGGCCCCCTGCACTGCGCAAACACCACTGCCCTACACCTTTAAAAACCACCCCAAGCAAGACCCCCTACACTGCCCAAAAAACACTGCACTACCCTAAATCCTTAAACACCAGCCCCAGCACAACCCTTTACACTGCCCAAACACCATTGTACTGCCCTAAACCCTAAAACACTAGCCCCAGCACGCCCCCCTACACTGTCCGAATACCACTGCACTGCCATAAACTCTGGAACACCAGCCCGCACGACCACCTACACTGCTGGAACACCACTGCACTGTGCTAAACCCTGAAACACCAGCCTCCACACAACCCCTACACTGCCCGAACACCACTGCACTGTCCTAAACACTGAAACACCAGCCGATGCATGACCCCCTACACTGCCCGAACACCACTGCACTGCCCTAAACTCTGAAACACCAACCCCAGTACGTCCCCCTACACTGCCCAAACACCAATGCACTGGGCAAAACCTTGAAACACCACCCCCAGCACGACCCCCTACACTACCCGAACTCCACTGCACTGCCCTAAAAACTGAAACACCAGCCCATGCATGACCCCCAACACTGCCCGAACAGCACTGCACTGCCCAAAACCCTGAAACACCAGCACCAGCACAACCCCTACATATCCTGAACACCACTGCACTGCCCTAAACCCTGAAACAGCAGCCCCAGCACGACCCGCTACACTGGCCAAACACCACTGCACTACCTTATACTCTGAAACACCAGCCCCAGCATGACCCGCTACAGTGCCCAGACACAACTGCACTGCCCTAAACCCTGAAACACCAGTCCCAGCACGACCCCCTACACTGTCTGAATACCACTGCACTGCCATAAACCCTGGAACACCAGCCCGCACATCCCCCTACACTAACGGAACACCACTGCACTGCGCTAAACCCTGAAACACCAGCCCCTAAACAACCCCCTACACTGCCCAAACACCACTGCACTGCCCTAAACACTGAAACACCAGCCCACGCATGACCCCCTACACTGCCCAAACACAACAGCACTGCCCTTAGCCCTGAAACACCACCCCCAGCAAGACCCCCTACACTGCCCGAACACCACTGCACTGCCCTAAACCCTAAAACAACCCCCCCAGCAAGACCGCCTACACTACCCGAACACCACTTCACTACCCTAAACCCTAAAACACCACCCCCAGCACGACCCCCTACACTGCCCAAACACCACTGCACTTCCCTAAACCCTGAAATACCAGCCCCAGCATGACCCCTCACACTGCCCAAACACCACTGCACTGCCCTAAATCCTGAAACACCACACCCAGCACGACCCCTACACTTCCCAAAAACCCCCTGCACTGCCCTAAACCCTAAAACACCACCCCCAGCATGACCCCCTGCACTGCGCAAACACCACTGCCCTACACCTTGAAAAACCACCCCAAGCAAGACCCCCTACACTGCCCAAAAAACACTGCACTGCCCTAAACCCTGAAACACCATCCCCTGCACGATCCCCCACACTGCTCGAACACCACTGCACTGCCCTAAACCCTGAAACACCACCCCCTGCATGACCCCCTACACTGCCCGAATACCACTGCACTGCCCTAAACCCTAAAACAACATGCCCAGCAATACACCTACACTGCCTGAACACCACTGCCCTAAATCCTGAAACACCACCCCTAGCAAGACCCCCTACACTGCCCGAACACCCCTGCACTGCCCTAAACCGTGAAACAACACCCCCAGCAAAACCGTCTACACTGCAAAACACCACTGCATTAAACCCTGAAATGCCACCCCAGCAAGACAACTACACTGCCATAAAACCACTGCACTGCCCTAAACCCTGAAACACCACCCCTGCATGACCCCCTACACTGCCCAAACACCACTGTACTGCCCTAAACCCTGAAAAACCACCCCCAGAAAATCCCCCTACTCTGCCCAAACACCACTGCCCTAAACCCTGAAACACCACCCCCAGCAAACCCCTACACTGCCTGAACACCACTGCACTGCCCTAAAGCCTAAAACACTACACTCAGCAAGACCCCCTACACTGCCCATACACCACTGCCCTAAACCCTGAAATACCACCCCCAGCAAGAACCCCTACACTGCCCGAACACCACTGCACTGCCCTAAACACAAAAACACCACACCCAGCAGGACCGGCTACACTACCCGAACACCACTTCACTACCCTAAATCCTAAAACACCAGCCCCAGCACAACCCTTTAGACTGCCCAAACACCCGTGTACTGCCCTAAACCCTAAAACACCAGCCCCAGCATGACCCCCTACACTGCCCAAACACCACTGCACTGCCCTTAACCCTGAAATACCAGCCCCAGCATGACCCCTCACACTGTCCAAATACCACTGCACTGCCCTAAATCCTGAAACACCACACCCAGCACTACCCCCTACACTTCCCGAACACCACTGCACTGCCCTAAACCCTGAAACACCACCCCCACCAAGACACCTTCACTGCCCGAAAAAACCTGCACTGCCCTAAACCCTGAAACACAACCCCCAGCAAATCCCCCTACACTGCCCGAACACCACTGCCCTAAACCCTGAAACACCACCCCCAGCAAGACCCACTACACTGCCCGAACAAAACTGCACTGCCCTAAACCCTGAAACACCACCCCCAGCAAGATCTCCTACACTACCCGAACACCACTTCAGTATCCTTAACCCTAAACCACCACCCCAGCATGATCCCCTACACTGCTGAAACCCACTGCACTACCCTAAATCCTAAAACACCAGCCCCAGCACAACCCCCTAGACTGCCCGAACACCATTGTACTGCCCTAAACCCTAAAACACCAGCCACAGCACAACCCCCAATACTGCCCAAACACCACAGCACTGCCCTAAACCTTGAAATACCAGCCCCAGCACGACCCCTCACACTGCCCGAACACCACTACACTCTCCTAAATCCTGAAACACCACCCCCAGCACGACCCCCTACACTTCTCGAACACCACTGCATTGCCCTAAAACCTGAAACATAACCCCCCTGCACGACCCCCTACACTGCCCGAATACCAATGCACTTCCCTAAACCCTGAAACAACACCCCCAGCAAGACCCCTACACTGTCCGAACACCACTGCCTTTAACCCTGAAACACCACCCCCAGCAAGACCCCCTACACTGCCCGAACAACCCTGCACTGCCCTAAACCCTAAAACACAACCCCACCAAATCCCCCTACACTGCCCGAACACCACTGCCCTAAAACCTGAAAAACCACCTCCAGCAAAACACCCTACACATCCCAAAAACCATTGCACTGCCCTAAAACCCGAAACACCACCCTCTGCACTACCCCTACACTGCCCGGGCACCCCTGCACTGCCCTGAACCCTGAAACACAACCCCCAGGAAATCCACCTACTCTGCCCGAACACCACTGCCCTAAACCCTGAAAAACCACCCCAGCAAGACACCCTACACTTCCCAAAAACCACTGCACTGCCCTAAACCCTGAAACACTACCATCTGCATGACCCCCTTCACTGCCCGAATATCACTGCACTGCCCTAAACCCTGAAACACCACCCCAAGCAAGACCAATACACTACCTGAACACCACTGCTCTAAACCATGAAACACTACCCTCAGCATCACCCCCTACACTGCCCAAACACCACTGCACTGCCCTAAACCCTAAAACACCACCCTCAGCAAACCCCCCTACACTGCCCGAACACCACTGCTCTGACCTAAATCCTAAAACTCCAACCCTGCACTTCCCCTACACTGCCTGAACACCACTGCTCTACACTCAACCCTGAAACACCATCACGACCCCCTACACTGCCCAAACACCACTGCTCTGTCCTTAACCCTGAAACACAACCACCAGAAAGACCCCCTACAATACCCTAACACCACTTCACTACCCTAAACCCTAAAACACCACCCCCAGCACGAATTCCTACACTGCCCAAACACCTCTGCCCTGCCCTGCACCCTGAAACGAAAGCCCCCTCATGACCCCTCACACTGCCCGAACACCATTGCACTGCCTGAATCCTGAAACACCACCCCCAGCATGACCCCTCACGCTTCATGAACACCACTGCATTGTACTAAAACCTGAAACACCGCCCCCCTGCCCGACCCACTGCACTGCCCGAATACTACTGCACTGGTCTAAACCCTGAAACACCACCCCCAGCAAGACCCCCTACACTGCCCGAACACAACTGCCTTAAATCCTGAAACACGACCCCCAGCAAGACCCCCTACACTGCCTGAACAATCCTGCACTGCCCTAAACCCTGAAACACAACCCCCCGCAAATCCCCCTACACTGCCGAACACCACTGCCCTAAACCCTGAATAACCACCCCAGCAAGATACCCTACACTCCCCAAAAACCACTGCACTGCCCTAAACCCTGAAACACCACCCTCTGCATGACCTCCTTCACTGCCCGAATATCACTGCACTGCCCTAAACCCTGAAACACTACCCCCAAGCAAGACCAATACACTGACTGAACACCACTGCTCTAAACCCTGAAACACTACCCTCAGCATCACCCCCTATACTGCCCAAACACCACTGCACTGCCCTAAACCCTAAAACACCACCCTCAGCAAACCCCCCTACACTGCCCGAACACCACTGCTCTGACCTAAATCCTAAAACTCCAACCCTGCACTTCCCCTACACTGCCTGAACACCACTGCTCTACACTCAACCCTGAAAAACCATCATGACCCCCTACACTGCCTGAACACCACTGCTCTGCCCTACACCCTGAAACACCAGCACAACCCCCTACACTGCCAGAACACCACTGCTCTGCCCTAAACCCTAAATCACCACCCCAGCACTTCCCCCTACATGCCCTGAACACCACTGAACTGCCCTAAACCCTGAAACAACACCCCCAGCCTGACCCCCTACACTGCCCGAACACCACTGACCTAAACCCTGAAACACCAACCCCAGCAAGAAAACCTACAGTGCCTGAATAGCACTGCCATGAACCCTGAAACACCACCCTCTGCAAGACCCTCTACACTGCCTGAACACAACTGCACCACTGCCCTAATCCCTGAAAAACCACACCCAGCAAGAACCCCTATACTGTATGAACCCCACTGCCCTAAACCGTGGAACACCACCCTATCCAAGAGCCCCTACACTGCCTGAATACCACTGCACTGCCCTAAACCCTGAAACACCACACACTGCACTACCCCTATACTGCCCAAAAACACTGCACTGCCCTAAACCCTGACACACTACCCCGAGCAAAACCCCCTACACTGACAGAAAACCACTGCACTGCCCTAAACCCTGAACCACCACTTCCAGCACAACCCCCTATAGTGCCCACACAAACTGCACTGCCCTAAACCCTGAAACACCACCCCCAGCAAGACCACCTACACTACCTGAACACCACTTCAGTATCCTCAACCCTAAACCACTACCCCCAGCATGACCCCCTACACTGCTGAAACCCACTGCACTACCCTAAATCCCAAAACACCAGCCCCAGCACAACCCCCAAGACTGCCCGAACACCATTGTACTGCTCTAAACCCTAAAACACCAGCCCCAGCGCAACCCCCTACACTGCCCAAACACCACTGCACTGCCCTAAACCCTGAAATACCAGCCCCAGCACGACCCTTCACACTGCCACTGCCCTAAGCCCTGAAAAACCACCCCCAGCAAGAGCTCCTACACTGCCCAAAAAACACTGCACTGCCCTAAACCCTGAAACACCACCCCCAGCAAGACCCCTCACACTGCCCGAACACCACTACACTCTCCTAAATCCTGAAACACCACCCCCAGCACGACACCCTACACTTCTCGAACACCACTGCATTGCCCTAAAACCTGAAACACAACCCCACTGCACGACCCCCTACACTGCCCGAATACCAATGCACTGCCCTAAACCCTGAAACACCACCCCAGCAAGACCCCCTACACTGTCCGAACACCACTGCCTTAAACCCTGAAACACCACCCCCAGCAAGACCCCCTACACTGCCCGAACAACCCTGCACTGCCCTAAATCCTAAAACACAACCCCACCAAATCCCCCTACACTGCCCGAACACCACTGCCCTAAAACCTGAAAAACCACCTCCAGCAAAACACCCTACACTTCCCAAAAACCATTGCACTGCCCTAAAACCTGAAACACCACCCTCTGCACTACCCCCTACACTGTCCGAGCACCCCTGCACTGCCCTGAACCCTGAAACACAACCCCCAGGAAATCCCCCTACACTGCCCGAACCCCACTGCCCTAAACCCTGAAAAACCACCCCAGCAAGACACCCTACGCTTCCCAAAAACCCCCGCACTGCCCTAAACCCTGAAACACCACCCTCTGCACGACTCCCTACACTGCCCGAACACCACTGCACTGCCCTAAACACTGAAACAACACCCCCAGGCAAGACCCCCTACACTGCCTGAACACCACTGACCTAAACCCCGAAACACCACCCCCAGCAAGACCCCCTACACTGCCAAAACACCACTGCAATGCCCTAAACCCTAAAATATCACCCCCAGCAAAACCCCCTACACTGCCCGAACTCCACTGCCTTAAGCCCTGAAACACCACCCCCAGCAAGACCCCCAACACCGCCCAAACAAAACTGCACTGCCCAAGACCCTGAAACACCACCCCCAGCATGACCCCTACACTGCCCAAACACCACTGCTCTGACCTCAACCCTAAAACACCACCCAGCTCTTCCCCCTACACTGCCTGAACACCACGTCTCTGCACTAAACCCTGAAACACCAGCACGACCCCCTACACTGCCCAAACACCACTGCTCTGCCCTTAACCCTGAAAAACAACCACCAGAAAGACCCCCTACAATACCCTAACTCCACTTCACTACCCTAAACCCTAAAACACCACCCCCAGCACGACTTCCTACACTGCCCAAACACCTCTGCACTGCCCTAAACCCTGAAACACCACCCCCAAGCAAGACCAATACACTGCCTGAACACCACTGCTCAAAACCCTGAAACACTACCCTCAGCATCACCCCCTACACTGCCCAAACACCACTGCACTGCCCTAAACCCTAAGGGCCCGATTCACAGAACTAACTTAAGACAAAATCCTAAACTTACTACCATTTTGGTATTCATAGAAGGCACTTACTCATTTCGGTATTCACAGAAGTTAGGAGTCCTAACTTTAGGACTCCTAAATGCCTTCTGTGAATACCGAAAGTCTTAAAATTAGGATTTTTCTCAGTTTAGTAGTAGTATAGTTAGGACTCCTAACTTTAGGACTCCTAAATGCCTTCTGTGAATACCGAAAGTCTTAAAATTAGGATTTTTCTCAATTTAGTAGTCCTAAATTTAGGACTCCTAAGTTTAGGACTCCTAAATGCCTTCTGTGAATACCGAAAGCCTTAAAATTAGGATCTTTCTCAGTTTAGTAGTAGTATAGTTAGGACTCCTAACTTTAGGACTCCTAAATGCCTTCTGTGAATACCGAAAGTCTTAAAATTAGGATTTTTCTCAATTTAGTAGTCCTAAATTTAGGACTCCTAAGTTTAGGACTCCTAAATGCCTTCTGTGAATACCGAAAGCCTTAAAATTAGGATTTTTCTCAGTTTAGTAGTTGTAAAGTTAGGAGTCCTAACCTTAGGACTTCTAAACTGAGAAAAATCCTTATTTTAAGGCTTCCGGTATTCACAGAAGGCATTTAGGAGTCCTAAAGTTAGGAGTCCTAAATTTAGGACTACTAAATTGAGAAAAATCCTAATTTTAAGACTTTCGGTATTCACAGAAGGCATTTAGGAGTCCTAAAGTTAGGAGTCCTAACTATACTACTACTTAACTGAGAAAAATACTAATTTTAAGACTTTCGGTATTCACAGAAGACATTTAGGAGTCCTAAAGTTAGGACTCCTAACTTCTGTGAATACCGAAATGAGTAAGTGCCTTCTGTGAATACCAAAATGAGTAAGTGCCTTCTGTGAATACCAAAAAAGTAGTAAGTTTAGGATTTTGTCTTAAGTTAGTTCTGTGAATCGGGCCCGTAAACACCACCCTCAGCAAAACCCCCTACACTGCCCGAATACCACTGCTCTGACATAAATCCTAAAACTCCAACCCTGCACTTCCCCTACACTGCCTGAACACCACTGCTCTGCATTAAACCCTGAAACACCATCATGACCCCCTACACTGCCTGAACACCACTGCTCTGCCCTAAACCCTGAAACACCAGCACAACCCCCTACATTGCCAGAACACCACTGCTCTGCCCTAAACCCTAAATCACCACCCCAGCACATCCCCCTACATGCCCTGAACACCACTGAACTGCCCTAAACCCTGAAACAACACCCCCAGCATGACCCCCTTCACTGCCCGAACACCACTGACCTAAACCCTGAAACACCAACCCCAGCAAGAAAACCCTCAGTGCCTGAATAGCACTGCTATAAACCCTGAAACACCACCCTCTGCAAGACCCTCTACACTGCCCGAACACCACTGCACCACTGCCCTAATCCCTGAAACACCACACCCAGCAAGAACCCCTATACCGTATGAACACCACTGCCCTAAACCGTGGAACACCACCCTCTACAAGAGCCCCTACACTGCCTGAATACCACTGCACTGCCCTAAACCCTTAAACACCACCCACTGCACTACCCCTATACTGCCCAAAAACACTGCACTGCCCTAAACCCTGAAACACTACCCCGAGCAAGATCCCCTACACTGATATAACACCACTGCACTGCCCTAAACCCTGAACCACCACTTCCAGCAGGACCCCCTATAGTGCCCAAACAAACTGCACTGCCCTAAACCCTGAAACACCGACCCCAGCAAGACCACCTACACTACCCGAACACCACTTCAGTATCCTAAACCCTAAACCACCACCCCCAGCATGACCCCCTACACTGCTGAAACCCACTGCACTACCCTAAATCCTAAAACACCAGCCCCAGCACAACCCCCGAGACTGCCCGAACACCATTGTACTGCTCTAAACCCTAAAACACCAGCCCCAGCACAACCCCCTACACTGCCCAAACACCACTGCACTGCCCTAAACCCTGAAATACCAGCCCCAACACGACCCCTCACACTGCCCAAACACCACTGCCCTAAACCCTGAAAAACCACCCCCTTTAGGAGCCCCTACACTGCCCAAAAACACTGCACTGCCCTAAACCCTGAAACACCACCCCAAGCAAGACCTCCTATACTGCCTGAACACCACTGCCCTAAACCCTGAAACACCACCCCCAGCAAGACCCCATAGACTGCCAAACACCAGTGCTCCTGCCCTAAACCCTAAAACACCACCCCCAGGAAGACCCCCTACACTACCCGAACACCACTGTCCTAAACCCTGAAACACCACCCACAGCAAGACCCCCAACACTGCCCGAACACCACTGCACTGCCCTAGACCCTGAAACACCACCCCCAGCATGACCCCTACACTGCCCGAACACCACTGATCTGCCCTAAACCCTAAAACACCACCCCAGCACTTCCCCCTACACTGCCTGAACACCGCTGCTTTGCCCTAAACCCTAAAACACGACCACCAGAAAGACCCCCTACACTGCCCGAACACAACTGCACTGCCCTAAACCCTGAAATAAAGGCCCCAGCACAACCCCTCACACTGCACGAACACCACTACACTGCCCTAAATCCTGATACACCACCCCCAGCACGACCCCCTACACTTTTCGAACAACACTGCATTGCCGTAAAACCTGAAACACCACCCCCCTGCATGACCCCCTACACTGTCCGAATACCAATGCACTGCCCTAAACCCTGAAACAGCACCCCCAGCAAGACCCCCTACACTGCCCGAACACCACTGCCTTAAACCCTGAAACACCACCCCCAGCAAGACCCCCTACACTGCCCGAAAAACCCTGCACTGCCCTAAACCCTAAAACACAACCCCACCAAATCCCCCTACACTGCCCGAACACCACTGCCCTAAACCCTGAAAAACCACCTCCATCAAAACACCCTACACTTCCCAAAAACCAATGCACTGCCCTAAAACCTGAAACACCACGCTCTGCACGACCCCCTACACTGCCCGATCACCCCTGCACTGCCCTAAACCCCGAAACACAACCTCCAGCAAATCCCCCTACACTGCCCGAACACAACTGCCCTAAACCCTGAAAAACCACCCCCCAGCAAGACGCCCTACACTTCCCAAAAACCACTGCACTGCCCTAAACCCTGAAACACCACCTTCTGCACGACCCCCTACACTGCCCGAATACCACTGCACTGTCCTAAACCCTGAAACACCACCCCAAGCAAGACCTCCTACACTGCCTGAACACCACTGCCCTAAACCCCGAAACACCACCCCCAGCAAGACCCCATAGACTGCCAAACACCACTGCTCCTGCCCTAAACCCTAAAACACCACCCCCAGCAAGACCCCCTACACTACCCGAACACCACTGTCCTAAACCCTGAAACACCACCCACAGCAAGACCCGCAACACTGCCCGAACACCACTGCACTGCCCTAGACCCTGAAACACCACCCCCAGCATGACCCCTACACTGCCCGAACACCACTGATCTGCCCTAAACCCTAAAACACCACTCCAGAACTTGCCCCTACACTGCCTGAACACCACTGCTTTGCCCTAAACCCTAAAACACCACCACCAGAAAGACCCCCTACACTGCCCGAACACAACTGCACTGCCCTAAACCCTGAAATAAAGGCCCCAGCACAACCCCTCACACTGCACGAACACCACTACACTGCCCTAAATCCTGATACACCACCCCCAGCACGACCCCCTACACTTTTCGAACAACACTGCATTGCCCTAAAACCTGAAACACCACCCCCCTGCATGACCCCCTACACTGTACGAATACCAATGCACTGCCCTAAACCCTGAAACAGCACCCCCAGCAAGACCCCCTACACTGCCCGAACACCACTGCCTTAAACCCTGAAACACCACCCCCAGCAAGACCCCCTACACTGCCCGAAAAACCCTGCACTGCCCTAAACCCTAAAACACAACCCCACCAAATCCCCCTACACTGCCCGAACACCACTGCCCTAAACCCTGAAAAACCACCTCCATCAAAACACCCTACACTTCCCAAAAACCAATGCACTGCCCTAAAACCTGAAACACCACGCTCTGCACGACCCCCTACACTGCCCGATCACCCCTGCACTGCCCTAAACCCCGAAACACAACCTCCAGCAAACCCCCCTACACTGCCCGAACACAACTGCCCTAAACCCTGAAAAACCACCCCCCAGCAAGACGCCCTACACTTCCCAAAAACCACTGCACTGCCCTAAACCCTGAAACACCAGCTTCTGCACGACCCCCTACACTGCCCGAATACCACTGCACTGTCCTAAACCCTGAAACACCACCCCAAGCAAGACCTCCTACACTGCCTGAACACCACTGCCCTAAACCCCGAAACACCACCCCCAGCAAGACCCCATAGACTGCCAAACACCACTGCTCCTGCCCTAAACCCTAAAACACCACCCCCAGCAAGACCCCCTACACTACCCGAACACCACTGTCCTAAACCCTGAAACACCACCCACAGCAAGACCCGCAACACTGCCCGAACACCACTGCACTGCCCTAGACCCTGAAACACCACCCCCAGCATGACCCCTACACTGCCCGAACACCACTGATCTGCCCTAAACCCTAAAACACCACTCCAGAACTTGCCCCTACACTGCCTGAACACCACTGCTTTGCCCTAAACCCTAAAACACCACCACCAGAAAGACCCCCTACACTGCCCGAACACAACTGCACTGCCCTAAACCCTGAAATAAAGGCCCCAGCACAACCCCTCACACTGCACGAACACCACTACACTGCCCTAAATCCTGATACACCACCCCCAGCACGACCCCCTACACTTTTCGAACAACACTGCATTGCCCTAAAACCTGAAACACCACCCCCCTGCATGACCCCCTACACTGTCCGAATACCAATGCACTGCCCTAAACCCTGAAACAGCACCCCCAGCAAGACCCCCTACACTGCCCGAACACCACTGCCTTAAACCCTGAAACACCACCCCCAGCAAGACCCCCTACACTGCCCGAAAATCCCTGCACTGCCCTAAACCCTAAGACACAACCCCACCAAATCCCCTACACTGCCCGAACACCACTGCCCTAAACCCTGAATAACCACCTCCAGCAAAACACCCTACACTTCCCAAAAACCAATGCACTGCCCTAAAACCTGAAACACCACCCTCTGCACAACCCCCTACACTGCCCGATCACCCCTGCACTGCCCTAAACCCCGAAACACAACCTCCAGCAAATCCCCCTACACTGCCCGAACACAACTGCCCTAAACCCTTAAAAACCACCCCCAGCAAGACACCCTACACTTCCCAAAAACCACTGCACTGCCCTAAACCCTGAAACACCACCTTCTGCACGACCCCCTACACTGCCCGAATACCACTGCACTGCCCTAAACACTGAAACACCACCCCCAGGCAAGACACCCTACACTGCCTGAACACCACTGCCCTAAACCCCGAAACACCACCCACAGCAAGACCCCCTACACTGCCCAAACACCACTGCACTGCCCTAAAACCTAAAACACCACCCCCAGCAAAACCCCCTACACTACCCGAACACCACTGCCTTAAACACTGAAACACCACCCCCAGCAAGACCCCCAACACTGCCCGAACACCACTGCACTGCCAAGACCCTGAAACACCACCCCCAGCATGACCCCTACACTGCCAAAACACCACTGCTCTGAACTAAACCCTAAAACACCACCCAGCACTTCCCCCTACACTGCCTGAACACCACTGCTCTGCACTAAACTAACCCTGGGCGTAGTTCGCGAAGTAGCACTTCGCGAAGCTACGCAAAGTGCACTTCGCACTACGCGAGCTACGCGCAGCACTTCGCGAACTGCGTAGTACCTTGTTCGCACTGTGCCAGATGTCGTTTTCAATGATTGCACAGTGCGGACAAGCAACCAGCACTGTGCAATCATTGAAAATGGCATCTTGCACAGTGCGAGCTGTAGTTTTCTACTGCTCGAGTAGATTTTTACTCGAGCGGCAGCTTTCTCAACGCGAACTGGTAGTTTCTCATCGCAAGCGGTCGCGAGCATACGCGACCACTCGCAATGAGAAACCTGACCTCCTCGCATTGGGAATCTCGCCGAGAGGTTTATTTTTCATGCTCGCGATCGCCAACTTGATGTTGCTGATCACGAACAAGGAAAAAGTCTCGCCGGGATGTCATTTTGCTTGCTTGCGGTCGCCAACTTGACGTTGAGGACCGCGAGCAAGCAAAAAATGACCGCAGCACTATGCAACACTATGCTACGCGTGTTCGCACTGTGCTACGTGCAATTCGCATAGTGCGAAGTAGCGCGAACTTCGCAAACTACGCGAGAGTAGCGTAGTGCTTTGCCCAGGCTTACACTAAACCCTGAAACACCAGCATGACCCCCTACACTGCCCAAACACCACGGCTCTGCCCTAAACCCTGAAACACAACCACCAGAAAGACCCCCTACAATACCCTAACACCACTTCACTACCCTAAACCCTAAACCACCACCCCCAGCATGACTTCCTACACTGCCCAAACACCTCTGCACTGCCCAAAACAGTGAAACTAAAGCCCCCGCACGACCTCTCACATTGCCCGAACACCATTGCACTGCCCTAAATCCTGAAACACCTCCCCCAGCATGACCCCTTATGCTTCCCGAACACCACTGCATTGAACTAAAACCTGAAACACCACCCCCCTGCCTGACCCCCTACACTGCCCAAATACCACTGCACTGGTCTAAACCCTGAAACAACACCCCCAGCAAGACCCCCTACACTGCCTGAACACCACTGCTCTGCCCTAAACCCTGAAACAAAAGCACAACCCCCTACACTGCCAGAACACCACTGCTCTGCCCTAAACCCTAAATCACCACCCCAGCACTTCCCCCTACATGACCTGACCACCACTGAACTGCCCTAAACCCTGAAACAACACCCCCAGCATGACCCCCTACATTGCCCGAACACCACTGACCTAAACCCTGAAACACCAACCCCAGCAAGAAAACCTACAGTGCCTGAATAGCACTGCCATAAACCCTGAAACACCACCCTCTGCAAGACCCTCTACACTGCCCGAACACCACTGCACCACTGCCCTAATCCCTGAAACACCACACCCAGCAAGAACCCCTATACCGTATGAACATCACTGCCCTAAACCGTGGAACACCACCCTCTGCAAGAGCCCCTACACTGCCTGAATACCAATGCACTGCCCTAAACCCTGAAACACCACCCACTACACCACCCCTATACTGCCCAAAAACACTGCACTGAACTAAACCCTGAAACACTACCCCGAGCAAGACCCCCTACACTGACAGAACACCACTGCACTGCCCTAAACCCTGAACCACCACTTCCAGCACGACCCCCTATAGTGCCCAAAGAAACTGCACTGCCCTAAACCCTGAAACACCGACCCCAGCAAGACCACCTACACTACCCGAACACCACTTCAGTATCCTAAACCCTAAACCACCACCCCCAGCATGACCCCCTACACTGCTGAAACCCACTGCACTACCCTAAATCCTAAAACACCAGCCCCAGCACAACCCCCAAGACTGCCCGAACACCATTGTACTGCTCTAAACCCTATAACACCAGCCCCAGCACAACCCCCTACACTGCCCAAACACCACTGCACTGCCCTAAACCCTGAAATACCAGCCCCAGCACGACCCCTCACACTGCCCAAACACCACTGCCCTAATACCTGAAAAACCACCCCCATCAAGAGCCCCTTCACTGCCCAAAAACACTGCACTGCCCTAAACCCTGAAACACCACCCCAAGCAAGACCCCCTACACTGCCTGAACACCACTGCCCTAAACCCTGAAACACCACCCCCAGCAAGAACCCATAGACTGCCAAACACCACTGCTCCTGCCCTAAACCCTAAAACACCTCACCCAGCAAGACCCCCTACACTACCCGAACACCACTATCCTAAACCCTGAAACACCACCCACAGCAAGACCCCCAACACTGCCCAAACACCACCGCACTGCCCTAGACCCTGAAACACCACCCCAGGCATGACCCCTACACTGCCCGAACACCACTGCTCTGCCCTAAACCCTAAAACACCACCCCAGCACTTCCCCCTACACTACCTGAACACCACTGCTTTGCCCTAAACCCTAAAACACCACCCCCAGCAAGACCTCCTACACTACCCGAACACCACTATCCTAAACCCTGAAACAGCACCCACAGCAAGACCCCCAACACTGCCCAAACACCACCGCACTGCCCTAGACCCTGAAACACCACCCCCAGCATGACCCCTACACTGCCCGAACACAACTGCACTGCCCTAAACCCTGAAATAAAGGACCCAGCACAACCCCTCACACTGCCCGAACACCACTACACTGCCCTAAATCCTGATACACCCCCCCAGCACGACCCCCTACACTTTTCGAACACCACTGTATTGCCCTAAAACCTGAAACACCACCCCCCTGCATGACCCCCTACACTGTCCGAATACCAATGCACTGCCCTAAACCCTGAAACAGCACCCCCAGCAAGACCCCCTACACTGCCCGAACACCACTGCCTTAAACCCTGAAACACCACCCCCAGCAAGACCCCCTACACTGCCCGAACAACCCTGCACTGACCTAAACCCTAAAACACAACCCCACCAAATCCCCATACACTGCCCGAACACCACTGCCCTAAACCCTGAAAAACCACCTCCAGCAAAACACCCTACACTTCCCAAAAACCAATGCACTACCCTATAACCTGAAACACCACCCTCTGCACGACCCCCTACACTGCCCGATAACCCCTGCACTGCCCTAAACCCTGAAACACAACCTCCAGCAAATCCCCCTACACTGCCCGAACACAACTGCCCTAAACCCTGAAAAACCACCCCCAGCAAGACACCCTACACTTCCCAAAAACCACTGCACTGCCCTAAACCCTGAAACACCACCTTCTGCACGACCCCCTACACTGCCCGAACACCACTGCACTGCCCTAAACACTGAAACACCACCCCCAGGCAAGACCCCCTACACTGCCTGAACACCACTGCCCTAAACCCCGAAACACCACCCCCAGCAAGAACCCCTACACTGCCCAAACATCACTGCACTGCCCTAAAACCTAAAACACCACCCCCAGCAAAACCCCCTACACTGCCCGAACACCAATGCCTTAAACACTGAAACACCACCCCCAGCAAGACCCCCAACACTGCCCGAACACCACTGCACTGCCCAAGACCCTGAAACACCACCCCCAGCATGACCCCTACACTGCCCAAACACCACTGCTCTGACCTAATCCATAAAACACCACCCAGCACTTCCCCCTACACTGCCTGAACACCACTGCTCTGCACTAAACTAACCCTGGGCGTAGTTCGCGAAGTAGCACTTCGCGAAGCTACGCAAAGTGCACTTCGCACCACGCGAGCTACGCGCAGCACTTCGCGAACTGCGTAGTACCTTGTTCGCACTGTGCCAGATGTAGTTTTCAATGATTGCACAGTGCGGACAAGCAACCAGCACTGTGCAATCATTGAAAATGAAATCTAGCACAGTGCGAGCTGTAGTTTTCTACTGCTCGAGTAGATTTTTACTCGAGCGGCAGCTTTCTCAACGCGAACTGGTAGTTTCTCATCGAGAGCGGTCGCGAGCATACGCGACCACTCGCAATGAGAAACCTGACCTCCTCGCATTGGGAATCTCGCCGAGAGGTTTATTTTTCATGCTCGCTATCGCCAACTTGATGTTGCTGATCGCGAACAAGGAAAAAGTCTCGCCGGGATGTCATTTTGCTTGCTTGCGGTCGTCAACTTGACGTTGAGGACCGCGAGCAAGCAAAAAATGACCGCAGCACTACGCACACTACGCTACGCGTGTTCGCACTGTGCTACGTGCAATTCGCATAGTGCGAAGTAGCGCGAACTTCGCAAACTACGCGAGCGTAGCGTTGTGCTTTGCCCAGGCTTACACTAAACCCTGAAACACCAGCATGACCCCCTACACTGCCCAAACACCACTGCTCTGCCCTAAACCCTGAAACGCAACCCCCAGAAAGACCCCCTACAATACCCTAACACCACTTCACTACCCTAAACCCTAAACCACCACCCCCAGCATGACTTCCTACACTGCCCAAACACCTCTGCACTGCCCAAAACCCTGAAACTAAAACCCCCGCACGACCCCTCACACTGCCCGAACACCATTGCACTGCCCTAAATCCTGAAACACCTCCCCCAGCATGACCCCTTACGCTTCCCGAACACCACTGTATTGAACTAAAACCTGAAACACCACCCCCCTGCCCGACCCCCTACACTGCCCGAATACCACTGCACTGGTCTAAACCCTGAAACACCACCCCCAGCAAGACCCCCTACACTGCCTGAACACAACTGCCTCAAACCCTGAAACACCACCCCCAGCAAGACCCCCTACACTGCCTGAACACTCCTGCACTGCCCTAAACCCTGAAACACAACCCCCAGCAAGACCGCCTACACTACCCGAACACCATTTCAGTATCCTCAACCCTAAACCACTACCCCCAGCATGACCCCCTACACTGCTGAAATCCACTGGACTACCCTAAATCCTAAAACACCAGCCCCAGCACAACCCACTAGACTGCCTGAACACCATTGTACTGCTCTAAACCCTAAAACACCAGCCCCAGCACAACCCCCTACACTGCCCAAACACCACTGCACTGCCCTAAACCCTGAAATACCAGCCCCAGCACGACCCCTCACACTGCCCAAACACCACTGCGCTAAACCCTGAAAAACCACCCCCAGCAAGAGCCCCTACACTGCCCAAAAAACACTGCACTGCCCTAAACCCTGAAACACCACTCCACGCAAGTCCCCCTACACTGCCTGAACACCACTGCCCTAAACCCCGAAACACCACCCCCAGCAAGACACCATAGACTGCCCAAACACCACTGCACCTGCCCTAAACCCTAAAACATCACCCCAGCAAGACCCCCTACACTGCCCGAACACCACTGTCCTAAACCCTGAAACACCACCCACAGCAAGACCCCCAACACTGCCCAAACACCACTGCACTGCCCTAGACCCTGAAACACCACCCCCAGCAAGACCCCCAACACTGCCCGAACACCACTGCACTGCCCTATACCCTGAAACACCACCCCCAGCATGACCCCTACACTGCCCGAACACCACTGCTTTGCCCTAAACCCTAAAACACCATCACCAGAAAGACCCCCTACACTGCCCGAACACAACTGCACTGCACTAAACCCTGAAATAAAAGCCCCAGCACAACCCCTCACACTGCCCGAACAACTGCCCTGACTGTCGCCCTGTCTTGGACCCGAGGTGCAGACCTTAGTACGGCGAGACGTAGACGGGTTCTCCTTGGTGACGTCTTCCACATTTCAGTTAAGTATTAAGTGGGTTACGCTCAGTTTAGTTGTTCCTTGTTGCTCTGGTTTGATTCGTAGATTATCATTGGTTGCTCTTGTTTAGATAATCTTTGTTTTGGTATTAGTTCATTTGGTAGGCCTAAAGTTCTCTGCGCATTTTGGTTGGAATTTGTCTTTGTTTGTCATGACTACCAGTAGTAATTGTTTCTTGTCCTGGTTACGTTGCAACGGGGATTCCCGGTTGGAGGATTCGTGTTCGGTTCCTCCGATTGGAACTCCTACATATGAGCTCTATTGTAAACACGGTGTGGGTCCTATTACGTATAATGAAGTATGGGTCCGTTATACCAGAAAAGATGGTGTCCTTAGTTGGCCACCGCATGGTAGCTTCGAAACGGAAATACTAGACAATCTAGAAATGAAGTTGTTCAAGAGAAAAGCCCGGCCGGCAATGTTTGATTCCTTTCGCGTATGGCGCAAAGAAGCCAAACAGAGAGAAATTAGGAAGACGAAGAAAGAACAGAAAGAGAAAGGGTTGACTTTAATGGAGTCTGCTAGGCATCTGCATGTCAACGAGACTGAGAAAGCAATAGAGATGGCGAATAGAAAATATAATTTAGCAATTGATAAATGTTACCCTGCATTGCCATCTAGTCCTACTAAGCCGATGGAGGATCATGAGAAGGATCCTCTGTTGTCTTACCTGTTGAATTCACCTCCACCGTATGCACAGGGTATTACAGTACCACAGTTACTACCTGTTGTACAGCCAGCTGCTGGTCAGCCTGGAACAGTTGCTCCACTTCCTTTGATTGCAGCTCCTGCCCTTCCCGTGGTTAATGTTCCTTCGGCACCCCCTCTTCCTGGGTCGCCTGTTCCGCCTTTGCCTGTCATTTCGCAAACTACTTCACCTGCTACTCCCACCCTTACTATTTCATCTGCTTCAGCTGCCCTACTCCCGAACCCTGTGAACATTCTGACTCCGCTTTCCGTTCGTCGGAAAATAACCGACTCTGTAACTAATATCTTAACTCCTCTCTACAGGTCTTTAATTGGGACCCCCGTTTCTGACTCTATACAGAGACGTAGCCAGCTTCCTGGTCCTCAGGAACGAGACATATTAGATTCGACAGCTCTTAGGTGGATGTCGAAAGCTATGAAGTATGATGCACGAAGAGTGTTAGACACCTTTATGCAATGGAATGAACCTACTCAACGTTATGTTTTTGACGTGATGTGTTCTCTTGTGCGTGAAGAATGGGAAGATGATGACTTAGATTCCGTCCCCCCTGATCTAATAAATATTCAGCAGAAATTCGCCACCGGAATGGTGATAGGTTCAGAAGTAAGGGGAGCGATAGAACTGATTTTAGCTTATAGGGATGATTCCCCTCTTCGAGCGACAAGAGACCCTGATGGTTCACCGATTACTACTAGGAAAAAACAAGGTCAATATCCGATGAGGGAAGTTCCACCCATATGGCGTGATGCAGTTCAAGCTGATGGGGCTAATAATATTTTAGCTGCCCCAGCACATTTCCAGAGGGTGTGGATACACATCCCTTGGAAGCGGGCAGAAGTGTTAGCCGTAAAACAAGCGTTGCAAGACCCACATAAGAATCCTGCTGGTTATTACAAAGAGTTAACGCAGACAGTTCAAGCGTGCATCATGAATTTGGCAGACATTGAAATGTTATTTGGTAATGTAGTGCCACAGCCTATATGGGCCAAGATCCGACAAGAGAACCACCCAGTCGCTTTAGGAGGTGATTGGGCAGCTATTGTAGCAGCAGATGCGCAACAAGTTGGCGGTGCTAAACCTGAACCTCTGATTGTTGCCTTACCTGGCAGAATAATTAATCTGATGAAAACGCTGATGCCAGCGTTACGAGTCAATTGGGATAAACTATCGGCATGCAAACAAAAGAAGGACGAAAGCGTCTCTGACTTTTTCACTAGATTTGAAGAGACCTTCGTAGACCACAGTGGGCAAGATATGAGTACTGAGGGAGGCCAGAGATTGTTTGTCGACAAGTTCGTGTTTAATTTATTACCTGAGCTTAGTAACAAGTTAAAGGATTCTGAAAGTGCATGGGCAGTGTCGACGACAGCACAGATACTTGCAACTGCTCAGTATTACGAGAATAGAGAGAAAGAAGAGAAGGAAAAGTCAGAAAAGAAAACAAAAGATTTAAAGACTAAAGTTCTTTTGCAACAGGCGTATCCGCCTCGTTCGAATCAGTCAGATTCACAGCAGCGACCCCAGTTTCAGCAACAGCCACAATTCCAGCAAGGAACGTCCCAAAGATTTAATTATGGTATTCCCCGACAACAGTTAGCATGGAATCAGTGTGCCTATTGTAAAAAGGAGGGTCATTATAAGAATGAGTGTCCAATACTGCACGCACAGACTAGTGGTGTCCCAGCTCAGAGAGGTACTGTTGGATCTATGCAAACTCCTAGAGGTAGAGGACGTGGTACTATGACACCACAGGCTGATCGCCTATCGAATTATTTTGATCAGCGAAATGTACAATCTGCGCAACTAGGCAGATCTCCACAGTATCATGTTGAAGATTATTATGATCATAATGAAGAGATTCAGAGAAGCGAGCACTAGGACAGCCACAGGCAAAGAGAGGGAGTAGTATCAGTTCCAGTTGATCAGAGTGGACCTTATGTCGCAGTAGTTACCTCAGGCGTGGTCGAACCGTTTCTGTTGGATACTGGTGCGGCAAAAAGTTCAATTATGCATGCGAAACTCCCTGGCGCACCTTTGTCTGGCTTAACAAACACTTCAGTAGGTTTTTCAGGCGCCCCTGTTCACAATCCTGTTTCTAGTCCTATGCCAATATCTGTTGGGCCATGCGAACTGGAAGCGCCCCTTATTCTAACAATCGGTTGTAATGAGAATCTACTTGGTTTAGATCTGTTGAAACGCCTGCATGCGACACTGTACTGTTCTCCTTCGGGAGTACAGCTCACATTAGGCAAAAGAGTCATCTCTCCAATGTATATGTCGATGGATAAGCTCCCACCGGAGCTGCGTTCTCTCCCTGATACTCTTTGGGCAACTGGTCCTAACGATGTAGGCCTCTTGGAAATTCCCCCTTATGTGGTAAGTCTGAAAGCAAATGTTAAATTCCCACGAATTCCACAGTATCGGATTTCGAATGAAGGTGAACGAGCACTCTTGCTGATTGTGAAAGACTTAATACAGAAAGATGTGATTGAGGAAACTAGAGGAAATGTCTGCAATAGTCCTGTTTTGCCGATTTTGAAACGTACTGACCCATCCAAACCTCCAATCTACAGATTTGTGATTGACCTCAGAGAGGTTAACAAAATAGTGATTCCGCAGTTTCCTGTGGTACCAGATATCACTGCATTATTGACATTAATTCCTGCCTCAGCCTCATGGTTTACAGTGATCGATTTGAAAAATGCCTTTTTCAGCATTCCGATAGCCGAGGAAAGTAGAGACATTTTTGGTTTCTCCCTAGGAGGTCGCAGTTTCAGATTCAAACGCGCTCCACAAGGTTATTGTTAGAGCCCTTCAATCTACAGCCAAGCATTGAAGAGTCAATTAGATGCTCTTGTACTTCCTCCTGGTGTTGCTCTGATCCAATACGTAGACGATCTTTTACTAGCCGCTGATGACAAGGAAACTTGCAAAGCAGCTACAATTTCTTTATTACGTCATTTGTCAGACTTACACTACAAGGTGTCACCTTCTAAACTGCAATATTGTTGCCAAGAAGTGACCTACTTAGGTCATCTTTTGTCAAAGGAGGGAAGAAGGTTGACCCCAGAGAGAATCAATGCAATTTCACAGATGACTGTACCAAGCACACAGAGAGAAGTACGTGCGTTTTTGGGTATTACGTCATACTGCAGGCAATGGATCCCAAATTTTTCTCTCATGGCAAAACCATTGGTAGCCCTGACTGGAAAAGGTGTTCCGAGCCCTTTGCCATGGTCTGATGAATGCCAACAGAGCTTCTCCGACTTACGTCATGCGCTGTGTTCAGCTCCTGTGTTGGGTACTCCTGACTACCG
Organism: Triturus cristatus; assembly: GCF_964204655.1. Lineage (NCBI taxonomy): Eukaryota > Metazoa > Chordata > Amphibia > Caudata > Salamandridae > Triturus > Triturus cristatus. The sequence continues at coordinate 1,493,354,295 of NC_140591.1, forward strand.
TAAGCCATTTACTTTATATGTCCATGAAAGAGAAGGTTGTGCGTTGAGCGTATTAACGCAACAATTTAGTGACAAACAGCGGCCTTGTGCATATTTCTCATCTACATTAGATCCGGTAGCCAGAGCATTGCCAAGTTGTTTGAGAGCTACAGCAGCAGCTGCAGTGTCTATCCGACAGTCTGCTGGACTAGTCATGAACAACATGTTAGTAGTCATGGTTCCACATGCTGTGGATACACTCATGAATCGAACGAAAACTCAGCACCTCACCAGTGCTAGACTATCAGGCTATGAGCTGACGCTTTTGGCAAGTCACATTCAGATTAAACGATGCAACATATTGAATCCAGCAACGCTGTTGCCGACTACTCAGGAGTCGAGTGATTCAGAGCCCCATGACTGTTGTTTCAGAACTGAGGAAGAGACAAAAGGTAGGATTGATTTGAAAGATACTCCGTTACTAGATCCAGACGGCACTTTATATGTCGATGGGTCGTGTTTTAAGTTGCAGAATGGTGATGTGACAGCCGCGTATGCAGTTACGACTTTGAGTACGATTGTTGAGACTGCAAGAGTAAGTCAGAATTCTGCCCAAGCTGCAGAATTAATTGCACTAACAAGAGCGTGTGTTTTAGCTGAGGGAAAGAGAGTGAATGTGTTTACTGATAGCCAATACGCCTTCGGCGTAGCACATAACTTTGGACGTCTCTGGAGAGAAAGAGGTTTTCTCACGTCCCATGGGACTAAGATCCAACATGGACAGTTAGTCAGTGATCTACTGGAATCCCTGACTCTACCGAATGAAGTTGCAATTGTGAAGTGCAGTGCACATCGAAAGATTACGGATGATGTTGGCCGTGGGAATGCGTTTGCTGATGAGGTCGCTAAAGAAACGGCCAAGAACATGATGAGCCGAATGTACGTTGCAACATCTGCGAGATGGATTGCTGAATCAGGGATGTGTGAGAATACGATTGAGAGTGTGAAGGCAATCCAGAATGAAGCAACTGAGAATGAGAAGAATGAATGGAAGGAGAAAACGGGTAAAATGGATTCAAGTGGATCTTGGGTTGATTTGTCTGAGCAGCAACGTTGGATGTTACCTGATGCGTATGTACTTGCGGTAGTCACGATGGCGCATGGAGCGGCGCACATCAGTTCGAAAGGGATCTGTAAAATGTTAGCTCCAGTATGGAAGAATGATGGAATTACCAAGTGTGCGGAAAGAGTGGTGAAAAATTGCATGATATGCCTGATGCATAATCCTGGCAAGGGAACCCCAACCCCAACTGGCCATTTTGCTCCCCCTTCTTGTCCCTTTGAAGTGATTCAGTTGGATTTTATCCACATGGACAGGTGTAACAATCTCAAATACGTCCTAGTGGTAGTCTGTGCCTTTTCAAGATGGATTGAGGCATATCCGTTAAAGGATAACACTGCTATGCCCACTGCCAAAATCCTCCTCAAAGAATACTTCCCCAGGTATGGTATGCCACGGATTGTTTGGTCGGACAATGGAAGTGAGTTTGTAGGGAAAGTTATGAAGAGTGTGTGTACGGGTTTGGGTATTTCCCAAAAATTTCACAGTGCGAATCACCCACAGTCAGCGGGCTTGGTTGAAGGGTACAATGGCACCCTGAAACTTGCTAAAATTCAACCTTCCACTGGTCTTTCTTGGCCAGACGCATTGCCTTTAGCTCTACTGTCCACCAGAGCGACTGTACACTCTCGAGTAGGGCTTAGCCCATATGAGATTGTGTTCGGCCGCCCTGCTAATGTTTGGGGAGTCCCTAGGCCAAAGGAATTCAAACAGATTGAATACCCAATGTTGATTGATTATCTTTATGATCTGACTGCTAAATTAAGCCTTATTCATCAACAGGTATTCGAATCCTTGCCTAAACTGCCGGAGAGTCCAGGCCACACGTTGAAACCAGGCGACCAAGTTGCAGTACGGAATTTTGAACGTACTCAGAACCTCCAGCCAAGATTCGTGGGTCCGTTCCAGGTACTCCTCACAACAAGAACTGCTGTACGCCTAGCTGGAAGGAAAAATTGGGTGCACGCTAGCCATACGAAGCGTGTCCCTCTCCCACTCCCCTATGACAACTGGGTTAGACAGGGATTTGGTGTATCCGAGACAGAACCTGTTCCTAGGCACATCCCTTTCAGTGATGCAGAGTACATAACGGACCACCCACAAACTGAAACACAGAACTTTGACACCCCAGCAGGGACCGCTCCTTTGAATCTTGAACCGAGTATTGTACAAAGTGAACATTTGTCACCTGTGGAGTCAAACATTTCCGCACCTATAGACCAGCTATTTCAAGACCAGACAAGACCCGGAAAGTACAGATATAATCTACGTTCTCATGTTATGAACTAATGACATTGCATAATTACCTTTCTGTTTGAAAACTGTTTTGATCGTATTGCACTCCATTCAGTCAGGAAGTTTGCTCAAATTTTTACCTTTTATCTCTCGCCTTACTATCTGGGTTACCGTAGGGTCGTAACGTGTGCCTTGTTTTAATTTGCAGGGAATCAGACACAAGGTCGGTTTCTTCTGTCTATCCTGGGAACTCCCAGGGTTAAACAGAGGCAAGTTTTTAACAGGTACAAACCATCCGTTGCGAACGGTTGTAGAAGATGGAGCTTCCTGAACTGCGACGGGTTAATGTCATAAATGTGCACAAGATAAAACTATATGACATATTATACAGTAAATGTTTTCTAATACAATGTACTCTGACACTCCTAATTGTTTTAATAACTTTGGTAGGCGGAATTATTTTTGGTATTCAATTGATCTTTACACCTGTTACATCTACAGTATCTCCTCATGTTCCTGTTTCTCCAACTGTTGTTTCTCTTCATTCTTTCCATCCTTTTCCTGCCCACGAGCAAGCTCGACGCTCTGAGTTTATAAATAACACTTTCATTCAGCTCTTGCACCAACATCAACTAGTGGTTAACACAACAAACTGCTGGGTGTGTGGCTTGATACCCCATACCATGGACAAGGGTATTCCTTATCTGGTTCTGCCCTTTAGTTATAATGGATCATTCTGGGCATTTCAGACCATGTTCGCTTATGCCCTAGAAACCTATCCTCCACGACCTCCGCGTTCCACTCGGTATAACTCTGCTAATAGAGCCTTGGTAAAAGGAATCACTGACATGGTTAGAGATGTCAATAATACTCCATTCATTCCCAAGGATGAATTACGAGTTTACATGGGTTGGAATGTTACGGAATATGGCATTACTCTGGGTGAGAACAAACGTAAAAGCTCGACTCCGATCTGGGTCGTACCCCACCAAGGTCAGGTCTGTTTGCAAGGAAATGGGAGGAATCCGAAAGCTCGACTAGGGAAGAGTGACTGTATCGAAACATATGTTTTCCCGTCACAGTCTTCCCCTGCATTCTTAGCTGCTAAGGGTACCTATTTTGTTTGCCAAGACAGAGCATACACATGGCTGCCTGCTGACTTCTCAGGCTCATGTTATATCGCTCAGCTATTACCTCCGACATACACTGCTGCACCGGACTATCACAAAACTAGAGTTGTGAGAGGTGTTTTCAGTAAAGAAGATACTGCTGGCCAAGAAGCAGGAGACTTCTTCAAAGGTTTCCTTCCGTTCTGGGGGCCTATGGCCAACAGTAGAAACTTACGTCAACTAACACGGGTGGTTGAATCCACTATCACCGAAACTGCGGGTGACCATAGTAACCTAACAGCTGAGCTTCAAGCGGATCGCCTCATGACGTTACAGAACCGTATGGTTCTTGATGTTTTACTTGCAGATCGAGGTGGAGTATGTAAGATGATCCAATCGAGTTGCTGTGTTTTTATCCCAGATAATGCGCCAACAGTATACAAGGCCATCTCTAAGTTACATAAGATTTCTGACTCTATTCATGTAGAGGAAGGTGACTGGTCATTAATGGGATGGTTCTGGAGCCTGTTGTCTGCGTGGGGATGGAAGGTTCTGATAGTCACTGGTGTTGCGTTGGTATTTTTATTTTCGTGCTGCCTCATTGTTCAGTGTGGTCCTGCCTTATGTAATCTCTGCATTTCTACATGCGTAAGAAGACCACCTGTTTTTAGAGATAAGCCACGAGATAGAGTAATGCTTCAACAACATATCAGTGACCTGATGAACATAGAAATGGACTCTGACATAGGGTGAGTTATTGCCTATGTAAGGGCAAAAGGACGGTCTGAGGTTCTGTAGCGATCCGAACCCGTGAATTCGGTATCGTAGTACTGACACGATTTCGGTACCAATGAACCGCAAACGATCCATTACATGCATGACAGTGTTTTCGCTACGCAACTATCATGAATTCACTGAGAAATAGGGCATTCTGTTGTAAAGTCATGGCATCCATTTTAGTTACGGCATCCATTTTGTTTCTTGCCCTCACATAGTCAATGAACGGACAATGACCCCGGCAGAGTCACCTTGTTAAAGACACGTAAGCTCGAGCCCGAGAAAGGCTGACGCTGCATGACTAGGCAGAATCAAGCTGCCTCCCTTGCCTGAGGCCAGTCCTGCTATACTGGTTCTCGTGTCCGTTGTCCTGACTGAAAGGCCGAAGACGGTAGCCATGCCCGTTTATGATCCATAAACACCTCTTATCCTACTTTTCAATCCCTTGCACCTGGCTCTGCTCCTCTCCTTCTGGGCATTTACAATGGGGAGGTTACGATTTTTATGATGGGGAGGATCGGGCAAAGAATGGAAAACTGTCGAGGGGACCTGATCGAATACCGAAAACCTATGACTAATTATTGTTTGATGTCTATTTACTGTTTGTTTGGGATACCGGGTTGGGCATGAGAAATATTCATGTAATGTTGCCTAAAGACATTTTGCGTGTATTTAAAGAACAACCCACTTAATGCAATTTGAACAGTCTCGTAGATTCTGCCTCTGTGTGGTTCCTATGATTTCTGTGTCCCTGCAGTAAATAAACCTTGGTCTTTGACGCCACCATCGAGAAGCCCGTGTCTCTGTTTATTTGTGCACCGGGACAGGAGGAACTCAGGGGTCTTCGGGTGTTGTTTCCCTGACACCTCTGGACTCTTAAAAGTCCAGAACCTCACCACTGCACTACCCTAAATCCTAAAACACCAGCCCCAGCACAACCCCCTAGACTGACCGAACACCATTGTACAGCCCTAAACCCTAAAACACCACCCCCATTTACGACCCCCTACACTGCCCGAATATCACTGCACTGCCCTAAAAACACTGAATCACCACCCCCAGGCCGCTCATAGCCGTGAACTCTACCAGTGAACTTGTGAGTCTTTGTACCTGGGATTGAGGGACTGCGAGGACCAGCAGCAGCTATCCCACCTTCAGCTGCGGCCTCTTCCCGGACACTCTCCTTTTGACCTGCCTCTTTGAAAACGACTCGCGGCCCCCGCTGCGTGGGAGCCGCTTGTAGCCGTGAACTCTACCAATGAACTTGTGAGTCTTTGTACCTGGGATTGAGGGACTGCGAGGACCAGCAGCGGCTATCCCATCTTCAGCTGCGGCCTCTTCCCGGACACTCCCCTTTTGACCTGCCTCTTTGAAAACGACTCGCGGCCCCCGCTGCACGGGAGCCGCTCATAGCCGTGAACTCTACCAGTGAACTTGTAAGTCTTTGTACCTGGGATTGAGGGACTGCGAGGACCAGCAGCAGCTATCCCACCTTCAGCTGCGGCCTCTTCCCGGACACTCCCCTTTTGACCTGCCTCTTTGAAAACAACTCGCGGCCCCCGCTGCGCGGGAGCCGCTCATAGCCGTGAACTCTACCAGTGAACTTGTAAGTCTTTGTACCTGGGATTGAGGGACTGCGAGGACCAGCAGCGGCTATCCCACCTTCAGCTGCGGCCTCTTCCCGGACACTCCCCTTTTGACCTGCCTCTTTGAAAACGACTCGCGGCCCCCGCTGCGCGGGAGCCGCTCGTAGCCGTGAACTCTACCAGTGAACTTGTGAGTCTTTGTACCTGGGATTGAGGGACTGCGAGGACCAGCAGCGGCTATCCCACCTTCAGCTGCGGCCTCTTCCCGGACACTCCCCTTTTGACCTGCCTCTTTGAAAACGACTCGCGGCCCCCGCTGCGCGGAAGCCGCTCGTAGCCGTGAACTCTACCAGTGAACTTGTGAGTCTTTGTACCTGGGATTGAGGGACTGCGAGGACCAGCAGCGGCTATCCCACCTATAATTGTGTAGTCCATCGACGCGACGCGGGACGCGCACGGGCGAGCGCCGGACGAAGCCCGGGCCAAGGGCGGGCCCGTTTAAGCCCGTTAAAGACCGATTAAGACCGGGCCGGGCCCTTCCCCCCTATTTTTGCGCTTGGAGGATATTGTATATTTCATTCTGTTGTACTTTTTTAGCGTTTGGCAATTTCTTTGCTATTTTAATTCATGACGACCACACGAGGGAGCAGGAGTAAAACGACTATGGAAGCAGTCAGTATAATAGGCCCACTAGACAATTTTATTGTACTGGCAAATTCTGTTATTGACCAAGGGATTGCGATTATGGAACGGAGAGTGTGCCAAGATTTAGCATTGGCAAAACGCTCTTCTTTGGGCTTTGTTGCAACAGCCAAAACCCCAGACCAGCATAACAATGCAGTAGCCCCTATATTAGTTCATGCAGATTTCCATACCTTACCAAATATGGTAGACTTATCAGCATCAGATTCTACATCAGTTTCACAATTAGAGAGATCCTTGATTTTAGAATCAAACATCTTGTTAGAGGACTCAACTATCAGGCAGACGAGGGGAACGAGAGAGGGTGCTATCTCTAAAACATCGAAAAAAGTAAAGAAAATAAAGAAAATAAAAGATAAGAAAGCAAAGAAAACTCAGATAACCATTGTGCCTATGGATAAGGGGATATGTGAGCTATCCATAAGGAACGTGGAGGGATTCGTACAGCAAACAAAGAATGGCTGTACTTCTAGGCGCTTAGATGTGAATGATGTGATCTCGGATTCAGGGAGTGTAGAGGTTTCCCTAAGCATGATTGAAAGTAGTAAGGACGTTGAGGCTGACAATAAACTCTTTGAAAAAATGAGGGAGCTTTTTAAAATATACCTCTCCCCGCTAGAAAGCAGATTAAAATGTATAGAAAAGCAGCTAACTGAACTGACTGCATCTCTAAGACCTTGATTAATCCTGGGGCTATAAAGGCTGGGAGTAATAAGTCAAGTTATAAAAACAATAAAATAGTAGGCTTAGCAGAAAAAAAATCATCTGTCCCAGCTGAAAATGCAAAAATAATGGACCTCATTGTTTTAGAGGAAAAGACATTGGATAATCCTAATACCCCTATTGTGAACGTTAGACAGGAGATTAACATATCTAAGGATACTGTTTTGCACCTCACTAGGGATCGTAATTGGGGACCTCCACTGGGGAAATTAGCCATCAACTTGCCCCCAGAAGTAACCCCTTTCTTGGTGGTTTTGACTGGGGTTCCAGAGTTGAATGATGGCATCAAGGAGTCTAGCTGGTCACTAAAAAACAAGGTGCAGTACTGGCTTAATATAAATCGACCATTACCTCCCCATAGGACGAGTAAGATCTTAATGGTGCGCAGGGTGCCCTGGGTGGGGCATGGAAGGAAAACCATTCAGGGGGACTGCGTTTTGGTCAATTTTGAGGACCCGTGTACGGTTGACCATATTTGTTCATGGGATACGCAGGGCACAAATGAAGGTATTGAAACCAAGCGACTCTCTTTCTTCTATCCTCCCAGGAGCCTTTTTGGTCCAGTTTATGACTGGAGTAGAGTTAGAGTAGGCCCCCAAGAGAGAGGAGTAGTTTGGAGAGAACGGGGAAGGCAAATGACCAGGGAAGTAATACCTAGGGATAATTGGAGAGGAATACCGACTGTCAATAGGTATAGTTGCTTGGAGATGGTCGATTGACTCCCTCTGATCAGTGGGGCAAAGTATGATTGTCGTGGGGACAATAGTAAGCCATATAGAAGAATTAATGATTTGGCGTACGGCACCTCAAGGGTTACATATGAGGGCCGGCTTAATGATGTAGTAGTGCTACCCACCATTTTGTGCCTACCGGTAAAGGGGTCAGATAGCCAAGAGCTTACAGTGACTAAAGATACTGGTGTTGAAAAGAAAAGTGAACCAGCTCACCAACTATCTCAAAATATTGCAGTGGGGGATTATGGAGAAAATCCCATATTAATTGAAACAGGAATTTATACTAGCATCTCCTTAGATTCGGGGACTCCAGTGGATGTTCAAAGGGGGAGACTGGCGCTCTTATCTTGGAATATAGCGGGCCTGTCGAATAAGATAAAGGACCCTATTTTCATACTTTTATTGACAAATACAACGTTATTTGCTTCCAGGAGTGCTGGGAACAGGTTGAAATACACCTTGCAGGGTATCGTACGTATTTTTCTACTGCATTGCATATAAGGAGGGGCAGGTGCTCTGGTGGGCTCTGCACATACATTTCTAATACTATTAATTTGACCATTAAGCACCAGACTACTCGGGGGCATGAATTTTATCAGGTATTGTCTCTCAAAGTAGGAGGTAATCAACACATTACCCTAGTAAATTTGTACAACAACATACCAAAGGAAGATCAAAAAAGAGTTCTGGAGGATTCAAACAACTCTTTACGATATGGGACAGGGGCCGAGGACATTGATAGGTGTATTATACTGACAGGCGATTTTAATTGTCATCTTTGCCCCCACAGCAACTTGGGTATTTGTGGAATGGTTAATCTCATGGGTGATTCCTGTACTCATTTTGAGCATTCTACGCTGGGCAATTCGCTTAACAGTTTAATTAATGACTGGAATTTGGGTTTTGCTAATGAATTATGTAGCCCCCAGGTCGATTTCCAACCCACCTTTAATGGATGTGGTCTGCAGTCTGTTATAGACTATACATTGGTTACCACTAGCCATTATTATAATGTTCTGGCATTTAAAACAGAGGATATCGCATTGAGTGATCATTTTCCGATCAGCTCAACTTGATACTGGGGTGAGTAGTAGAATAGTATCTAATGTAGCAGAGAATTTATATCGCCATGCTATCTCGCTGGCGAAAACTAATGGTTACGCTATAAAATGGAGCAAGGTTGACTCCACAAATTTTTTGCAGAGCCTATTAGCGGACCAATATAGTAATTTCATGACTTGCCTAGAGGAAGCCTTGATCCAATCGCGGTCATTAGTGCTTTTCAGAAGATTACAACACAAATTGGCAATAAATTGAAAGGAACTCTACGGGAAGGGGAGAGATATCAGGTAGAGGGTTGGTTTAATTCAGAGTGTAGTAAAGTGCACACTAATTTAAAGCTAATCTTAAAAAAATTACCTAAAAACCAGCAAGAGATTAGATCTGCTAGAGCAGCTTATAAATTCACTCTACACAAACCGAAACTAGAGTTGAAGGAGAATGTGTGGGCTGCATTATTAAAGGCATGCTCTTTGAGAGATAACACTGCCTTTTGGAGAGCAGTAAATGCTCCCTTTTTCGTTGAAAGGAAAACTGACCTGATAGAGCTTGCTATAGAAGAACCAGTTTGGCTTAACTATTTTACCGAGCTATACAAGAAAGATGATTTGGTTAGCTCAGACAGAATTTGCCATAATCAGTCAATTGTTAGTGCGTCTATTCCTTCTGTATTGGTTCCCTTGGGGATTTTTTTCTCTGTTTCAGAGGTGGAATTAGCCATACAAGAAAGCTCAAATAATAAAGCCCCAGGACCCGATGGGATTCCTATAGATATATATAAGGATAATATTTCCTTATGGGCCCCGCTCCTGACAAACGTGCTAAATAGTCGTAATAACAAAGGATTTCCATCCACGTGGCAGGAAGCAATAGTAGTGCCTATTTTTAAAAAGGGAAATCAAAATGACCCTAAATGTTATAGGCCCATTTCGTTACTGGATTCTTTGATGAAAGTCGCAGGCTGAATTATTTTAAATAGACTACAAATATGGGCTAAGGACACTGGCGTTCTTTCGAAGTTCCAGTACGGCTTTAAGTCAGGTTTGGGTTCTGTTGAACAAGGACTTAACCTGGCTATAATAAGCGGTAAATATACATTGGCAAAAAAGGGTAATTTATTCATGACATTTGTAGATCTTAGCTCGGCTTTTGATTGTTTAAGTCATGAGGTCTTGTGGGATACTTTAATAGGGCTTGGCATCGATCCAAATATTCTTAATTTTATTAAAGAGTTATATAGAGGGGCAGGGGCGAAGGTACGTTTTGGAAAGATAGGCGAATGCACAAATACATTTCCAATAAAAAAAGGTGTTCGACAGGGTTGTATTCTGGCACCTTTTCTTTTTAATTTATATATAAATGGTGAGGCAGATTTCTTAATACAATTAGAAGTAGATTATCCCCAAATTGACGGCACACCGGTGCCCATTTTATTGTACGCAGATGATGCGGTTATTATGGCAAGAACCCAAGTAGGCCTCCAAAAGGCGATAACTAGTTTCTCAGTATTTATGGGATTCAGGGGCCTAAAAATTAACATTGGGAAGACTTTTACCATGTGCTGCTCATCACAAAACAAGATTTCCTGTAATATTTTTTTAGAGCAGTCTAAGATAGGTGTTAGAAGGCGACCTCAGGGGAGCCCAGAGGGGGCCCTGATTGTCCTGAGACCCACCCTCAAGGTATCGTAGCCGGGCACTGGCGGGAGATTCCGCAGGGGAGGAATCTCGTACCTAGGATCGTACACTTGGCACCACACGACAAAGAGACACCACACCGAGGGTTCTTAGGATTCAAGCTTTATCAAATCGAAGTGGTAGGGTCTTTATGATCAGCAAGGCAGATATTTACAAGCAGAGCGTGGGCTCACAGAGTCTTGGCGGGGGTAGGAGGTAGCGGGACAGTCTTTGGGGGGGATCGGATCAAATGCAGGAGCGTACCCGGCGCACAGCTCACAATCCTCGAGCTGGGGGATACGCTTGTCGTCGTGGGGTCCGGCGGGACCAAAGAGAGTCAGGGGGAGCCGCGAGTCACTCAGCAGGCTCAAGCACAAGTTCGGAGGTCTTACGATCTTCAGGGAGCCGCGAGTCACTCAGCAAGGCTCAAGCACAAGTTCGGAGGTCTTACGATCTTCAGGGAGCCGCGAGTCACTCAGCAAGGCTCAATCACAAGTTCGGAGGTCTTACGTTCTTCGGGGAGCCGCGAGTCACTCAGCAGGGCTCAAGCACAAGTTCGGAGGTCTTACGATCTTCAGGGAGCCGCGAGTCACTCAGCAGGGCTCAAGCACAAGTTCGGAGGTCTTACGTTCTTCGGGGAGCCGCGAGTCACTCAGCAGGGCTCAGATGTTCCAAGGCGAATCTGCCGGACAGTCCCAGAGCACCCCTTGTTATAGGTCGACCCCTCTTTGATGTCCGGAGTCTGTGCAGGCAAGGGGTCTTGTCACCTGGGGGTCGCTTGTCGAGGTTTCCTGCTATTGTCTTTTGATCCTTTCAGGGCCGGGTCGGGAGGAGTCCCAGACACCCAGCAGGCGTGGAGCCAGCCCTCAGGGAGGCCGGAGGGCCGATCGAAACCCATCGTCCCCGGGGAGTTCAGAGGTGCGATAGAAACTGCTCCTCCCTCTCTCATCCCCTGGAAGCGTGATGTCCCCCAGCCGGAGTGGCGCCTCTAGGCCCGGGTTGTGCTGGGGCGTGGCAGCCATCTTGGTGCACGAAGTGGGCACGCGTGCCCGGGGTGGCCGAAAGGAGAGAGGCCATGGACGGGGAGGCCCGGGCTGCGTGTGTGTGTTCTGGTGGGAAGGATCGGCTGGGCCGTGTGCTTGGGGTCCCTGGTACCAGGTTAGGTAGTGCGAGGACAGGAAGAGCCATGCTACGAGGCCGGGTCTAACAATAGGATTAACTAGTACTTTTTCATATTTAGGGATTGTTTTTAATAAAACAGGTACTTGGAATACAGCGGTTAGCACAAGGAACCTCGCATTTTCACGGGCAATAGGCGCTGTAAAACAGTTTGCCAACAAATTGGGGGGTAGGCCTGTTCGTATCTTAATGGATATTTATAAGGCTAAATGTGTGTCAACTGCTATATATGGGGCTGGTATTTGGGGTATTGCTGATTGTCAGGAAATACAAGCAAAGGAAAATTTCTTCCTACGCTATCTGTTAGCTGTCCCCAACTCCACCTCTACCCACGTTTGCCACAAGGAACTAGATCTAGTTTACATATCTGATTTGATTAAAATTAGTCCATTATTGTTATGACATAAGATATGGACCTCCACGGCAACTGTTTTCAACAGAGCCATTTTAGCGGATTGCATTAAACTTGAGAGATCGGAAAATATTCAGTGGTTTTCTTATATAAAAGACTTTATGACTACTATGGGTTATCCTGCATATTTTAATACACCCTCGTCGTTATCCCTGATATCCAGAAAGGCATTAAAAGAATGTTGTTTCGCCTTCCTGGAGAACCAGCGGTGGTTCGAGGAGAGGAGGAAGGTATCTGTTATGCGACATCACTTACTTTTACAGAGTCCTGGTTTGCAGCTTTATTTATCTCCCGAGCAATCTAGCTACAATAGAATGTTATTAGCACGACTGAGAACTGGTAGTTTTTTTAGTCTGCTAACCTTCCCAAATATTAATGATTGATCGTCAAATTTAACTAAATGCCCGTGCGACGATCTTTCAACTCAATCATCAATACATTGTGTATTGTTTTGAAATTTTTTTGCATGGGGGAGGAAGAGACATTTGATACCCCTTTTAAAGATCTGGGGCTTGAGGCAGTGTAGACCTGCTTTCTTTAAGCTACTTTTATTAGAAGATGAAATGACTATAAACGCTGTATCCAAGTTTTTAAAATTTGCAATTAGCAGTAGATCTTCTATGGCTTAGTTTTGAATCATACAGTCCGACTATGATGTACAAAGATCTTAATGTATTTCGATTTCTGGAAACTGTTTTTTATTGTATGTTTTTAATTCTATTGTGCTTTTATTATTTTTATACTGAAATCGAATAAAGCTATCTTTGACTTGACTTGACACCACCCCCAGGCAAGACCCCCTACACTGCCTGAACACCACTGCCCTAAACCCCGAAACATCACCCCCAGCAAGACCCCCTACACTGCCTAAACACCACTGCACTGCCCTAAACCCTAAAACACCACCCCCAGCAAGACCCCATACACTGCCCAAACACCACTGCTCTGCCCTAAACCCTAAAACACCACCCCCAGCAAGACCCCCTACACTGCCTGAACACCACTGCTCTGCACTAAACCCTGAAACACCAGCACGACCCCCTACACTCTCCGAACACCACTGCCCTAAACCCTGAAACACCCACCCCAGCAAGAAAACCTACAGTGCCTGAATAGCACTGCCATACACCCTGAAACACCACCCTCTGCAAGACCCCCTACACTGCCCCAACACTACTGCACCACTGCCCTAATCCCTGAAACACCACCCCCAGCAAGACCCCCTATACCGTCTGAACACCACTGCCCTAAACCCTGAAACACCACCCACTGCAAGAGCCCCTACACTGCATGAATACCACTGCACTGCCCTAAACCTTGAAACACCACCCACTGCACTACCCCTATACTGCCCAAACACACTGCACTGCCCTAAACCCTGAAACACTATCCCCAGCAAGACCCCCTACACTGACAGAACACCACTGCACTGCCCTAAACCCTGAACCACCAATTCCAGCACGGCCCCCTGTAGTGCCCAAACAAACTGCACTGCCCTAAACCCTGAAACACCACCTCCAGCAAGACCACCTACACTACCCGAACACCACTTCAGAATCCTAAACCCTAAACCACCACCCCCGGCATGACCCCCTACACTGCTGAAACCCACTGCACTACCCTAAATCATAAAACACCAGCCCCAGCACAACCCCCTAGACTGACCGAACACCATTGTACAGCCCTAAACCCTAAAACACCACCCCCATTTACGCCCCCTACACTGCCCGAATATCACTGCACTGCCCTAAAAACACTGACCCTAGGCAAGACCCCCTACATTGCCTGAACACCACCGCCCTAAACCCCGAAACATCACCCCCAGCAAGACCCCCTACACTGCCCAAACACCACTGCACTGCCCTAAACCCTAAAACACCACCCCCAGCAAGACCCCATACACTGCCCGAACACCACTGTCCTAAACCCTGAAACACCACCCACAGCAAAACCCCCAACACAGCCCGAACACCACTGCACTGCCCTAGACCCTGAAACACAACCCCCAGCATGACCCCTACACTGCCCAAACACCACTGCTCTGCCCTAAATCCTAAAACACCACCCCAGCACTTCCCCTACACTGCTTGAATACCACTGCGTTGCCCTAAACCCTAAAACACCACCACCAGAAAGACCCCCTACACTGCGCGAACACAACTGCACTGCCCTAAACCCTGAAACAAAAGCCCCAGCACAACCCCTCACACTGCCCGAACACCACTACACTGCCCTAAATCCTGAAACACCACCCCCAGCATGACCCACTACACTTCTCGAACGCCTCTGCATTGCCCTAAAACCTGAAACACCACCCCTGCACGTCCCCTACACTGCCTGAATACCAATGCACTGCCCTATATCCTGAAACACCACCCCCAGCAAGACCCCCTACACTGCCCGAACACCACTGCCTTAAACCCTAAGACACCACACCCAGAATGACCCCCTACACTGCCCGAACAACCCTGCACTGCCCTAAACCCTAAAACACCACCCCCAGCAAATCCCCCTACACTGCCCGAACACCACTGCCCTAAACCCTGAAAAACCATCTCCAGCAAAACACGCTACACTTCCCAAAAACAACTGCACTGCCCTAAACCCTGAAACTCCACCCTCTGAATGACAATCTACACTGCCAGAACACCCCTGCACTGCCGTAAACCCTGAAACACAACCCCCAGCAAATCCCCCTACACTGCCCGAACACCACTGACCTAAACCTGAAAAAACACCCCCAGCAAGTCACCCTACACTTCCCAAAAATACCTGCACTGCCCTAAACCCTGAAACACCACCCTCTGCACGACCCCCTACACTGCCCAAACACCACTGCACTGCCTAAAACCCTGAAACACCACCCCCATTCACTACCCCCTACACTGCCCGAATATCACTGCACTGCCCTAAACCCTGAAGCACCACCCCCAGTCAAGACCCCCTACACTCCCTGAACACCACTGCCCTAAACCTCGAAACACCACCCCCAGCAAGACCTCCTACACTGCCCAAACACCACTGCACTGCCCTAAACCCTAAAACACCACCCCCAGCAAAACCTCCTACACTGCCAGAACACCACTGCCTTAAACCCTAAAACTCCACCCCCAGCAAGACCCTCAACACTGCCCGAACACCACTGCACTGCCCAAGATCCTGAAACACCACCCCCAGCATGACCCCTACACTGCCCAAACACCACTGCTCTGACCTAAACCCTAAAACACCACCCCAGCACTTCCCCCTACACTGCCTGAACACCACTGCTCTGCACTAAACCCTGAAACATCAGCATGACCCCCTACACTGCCCAAACACCACTGCACTGCCCTAAACCCTGAAACACAAACACCAGAAAGACCCCCTACAATACCCTAACACCACTTCACTACCCTAAATCCTAAAACACCACCCCAACACGACTTCCTACACTGCTCAAACACCACTGCACTGCCCTAAACCCTGAAACAAAAGACCCCGCACAACCCCTCACACTGCCCGAACACCACTGCACTGCCCTAAATCCTAAAACACCACCCCCCTACCCAACCCCCTACACGGCCCGAATATCACTGCACTGGACTAAACCCTGAAACACCACCCCCAGAAAGACCCCCTACTCTGCCTGAACACAACTGCCTTAAACCCTGGAGCACCACCCGCAGCAACACCCCCTACACTGCCTGAACACCCCTGCACTGCCCTAAACCCTAAAACACCACCCCGGCACTTCCCCTACACTGCCTGAACACCACTGCTCTGCACTAAACCCTGAACCACCAGCACGACCCCCTACAATGCCCGAACACCACTGCTCTGCCCTAAACCTTAAATCACCACCCCAGCACTTCTCTCTACACGGCCCGAACACCACTGAACTGCCCTAAACCCTGAAACAACACCCCCAGCATGACCCCCTACACTGCCCGAACACCACTGCCCTAAACCCTGAAACACCCAACCCAGCAAGAAAACCTACAGTGCCTGAATAGCACTGCCATAAACTCTGAAACACCTCCCTCTGCAAGACCCCCTACACTGTCCGAACACCACTAGACCACTGCCCTAATCCCTGAAACACCACCCCTATCAAGACCCCCTATACCGTCTGAACACCACGGCCCTAAACCCTGAAACACCACCCACTGCAAGAGCCCCTACACTGCATGAATACCAATGCACTGCCCAAAACCTTGAAACACCACCCACTGCACTACCCCATATACTGCCCAAACACACTGCACTGCCCTAAACCCTGAAATACTACCCCCAGCAAGACCCCCTACACTGACAGAACACCACTGCACTGCCCTAAACCCTGAACCACCACTTCCAGCACGACCCCCTATAGGGCCCAAACAAACTGCACTACCCTAAACCCTGAAACACCACCCCCAGCAAGACCGCCTACACTACCCGAACACCACTTCAGTATCCTAAACCCTAAACCACCACCCCCAGCATAACGCCCTACACTGCTGAAACCCACTGCACAACCCTAAATCCTAAAACACCAGCCCCAGCACAACCCCCTAGACTGCCCGAACACCATTGTACAGCCCTAAATCCTAAAACACCACCCCCATTTACGACCCCCTACACTGCCCGAATATCACTACACTGCCCTAAAAACCCTGAAGCACCACCCCAGTCAAGACCCCCTACACTCCCTGAACACCACTGCCCTAAATCTCGAAACACCACCCCCAGCAAGACCCCTACACTACCCAAACACCACTGCACTGCCCTAAAGCCTGGAACAAAAGACCCCAGCAAAACCCCCTACACTGCCAGAGCACCACTGCCTTAAACCCTGAAACACCACCCACAGCAAAACCCCCAACACTGCCCGAACACCACTGCACTGCCCAAGATCCTGAAACACCACCCCCAGCATGACCCTACACTGCCCAAACACCACTGCTCTGACCTAACCCTAAAACACCACCCCAGCACTCCCCCCTACACTGCCTGAACACCACTGCTCTGCACTAAACCCTGAAACACCAGCACGACCCCCTACACTGCCCAAACACCACTGCTCTGCCCTAAACCCTGAAACACAAACACCAGAAAGACCCCGTACAATACCCTAACATCACTTCACTACCCTAAACACTAAAACACCACCCCAGCACAACTTCCTACACTGCTCAAACACCACTGCACTGCCCTAAACCCTGAAACAAAAGACCCCACACGACCCCTCACACTGCCCGAACACCACTGCACTGCCCTAAATCCTGAAACACCACCCCCCTACCCAACCCCCTACACGGCCCGAATACCACTGCACTGGTCCAGACCCTGAAACACCATCTCCAGCAAGACCCCCTACTCTGCCTGAACACAACTGCCTTAAAACCTGGAGCACTACCCGCAGCAAGACCTCCTACACTGCCTGAACACCCCTGCACTGCCCTAAACCCTAAAACACCACCCCAGCACTTCCCTCTACACGCCCCGAACACCACTGAACTGCCCTAAACTCTGAAACAACACCCCCAGCATGACCCCCTACACTGCCCGAACACCACTGCCTTAAACCCTGAAACACCCACCCCAGCAAGAAAACCTACAGTGCCTGAATAGCACTGCCATAAACCCTGAAACACCACCCTCTGCAAGAACCCCTACACTGCCCGAACACCACTGCCTTAAACCCGGAAACACCACCCCCAGCAAGAGCCCCAACACTGCCCGAACACCACTGCACTGCCCAAGACTCTGAAACACCACCCCCAGCATGACCCCTACACTGCCCAAACACCACTGCTCTGACCTAAACCCTAAAACACCACCCAGCACGTCCCCCTACACTGCCTGAACACCACTGCTCTGCACAAAACCCTGAAACACCAGCACGACCCCCTACACTGCCCAAACACCACTGCTCTGCCCTAAACCCTGAAACACAACCACCAGAAAGACCCCCTACAATACCCTAACACCACTTCACTACCCTAAACCCTAAAACACCACCCCAGCACGACTTCATACACCGCCCACTACACGACCAGCGAACACTGCCCAAACACCACTTCACTGCCCTAAACTCTGAAACGAAAGCCCTCGTACGACCCCTCACACTGCCCGAACACCATCGCACTGCCCTAAATCCTGAAACACCACCCCCATCATGACCCCCTACGCTTCCCGAACATCACTGCATTGAACTAAAACCTGAAATACCACCCCCCTGCCCGACCCCCAACACTGCCCGAAAACCACTGCACTGGTCCAAACCCTGAAACACCACCCCCAGCAAGACCCCCTACACTGCCCGAACACCACTGCATTGAACTAAAACCTGAAATACCACCCCCCTGCCCGACCCCCAACACTGCCCGAAAACCACTGCACTGGTCCAAACCCTGAAACACCACCCCCAGCAAGACCCCCTACACTGCCCGAACACCACTGCTTTAAACCCTGAAACACCACCCAGAGCAAGACCACCTACACTGCCTGAACACTCCTGCACTGCCCTAAACCCTGAAACACAACTCCCAGCAAATCTCCCTACACTGCCCGAACACCACTGCCCTAAACCCTGAAAAACCAACCCCAACAAGACACCCTACACTCCCGAAAAACCACTGCACTGCCCTAAACCCTGAAACACAACCCTCTGCATGACCTCCTACACTGCCCGAACACCACTGCACTGCCCTAAACCTTGAAACAGCACCCCCATTCACGACCCCCTTCACTGTCCGAATATCACTGCACTGCCCTAAACCCTGAAACACCACCCCCAAGCAAGGCCCCCTATACTGCCTGAACACCACTGCCCTAAACCCCGAAACATCACCCCCCGCAAGACCCCCTACACTGCCCAAACACCACTGCACTGCCCTAAACCCTAAAACTCCACCCCCAGCAAGACCCCATACACTGCCCAAACACCACTGCTCTGCCCTAAACCCTAAAACACCACCCGCAGAAAGACCCCCTACACTGCCTGAACACCACTGCTCTGCACTAAACCCTGAAACACCAGCACGACCCCCTACACTTTCCGAACACCACTGCCCTAAACCCTGAAACACCCACCCCAGCAGGAAAACCTACAGTGCCTGAATAGCACTGCCATAAACCCTGAAACACCACTCTCTGCAAGACCCCCTACTCTGCCCCAACACTACTGCACCACTGCCCTAATCCCTGAAACACCACCCCCAGCAAGAACACCTATACCGTCTGAACACCACTGCCCTAAACCCTGAAACACCACCCACTGCAAGAACCCCTACACTGCATGAATACCACTGCACTGCCCTAAACCTTGAAACACCACCCACTGCACTACCCCCTATACTGCCCAAACACACTGCACTGCCCTAAACCCTGAAACACTATCCCCAGCAAGACCCCCTACACTGACAGAACACCACTGCACAGCCCTGAACCCTGAACCACCAATTCCAGCACGACCCCCTATAGTGCCCAAACAAACTGCACTGCCCTAAACCCTGAAACACCACCCCCAGCAAGACCGCCTACACTACCCGAACACCACTTCAGTATCCTAAACCCTAAACCACCACCCACGGCATGACCCCCTACACTGTTGAAACCCACTGCACTACCCTAAATCCTAAAACACCAGCCCCAGCACAACCCCCTAGACTGAACGAACACCATTGTACAGCCCTAAACCCTAAAACATCACCCCCATTTACGACCCCCTACACTGCCCGAATATCACTGCACTGCCCTAAAAACACTGAATCACCACCCCCAGGCAAGACCCCCTACACTGCCTGAACACCACCACCCTAAACCCCTAAACATCACCCCCAGCAAGACCCCCTACACTGCCCAAACACCACTGCACTGCCCTAAACCCTAAAACACCACCCCCAGCAAGACCCCATAAACTGCCCAAACACCACTGCTCTGCCCTAAACCCTAAAACACCACCCCCGGCAAGACCCCCTACACTGCCCAAACACCACTGCCCTAAACCCTGAAACACCACCCACAGCAAAACCCCCAACACTGCCCGAACACCACTGCACTACCCTAGACCCTGAAACACAACCCCCAGCATGACCCCTACACTGCCAAAACACCACTGCTCTACCCTAAACCCTAAAACACCACCCCAGCACTTCCCCTACACTGCTTGAACACCACTGCTTTGCCCTAAACCCTAAAACACCACCACCACAAAGACCCCCTACACTGCCCGAACACAACTGCACTGCCCTAAACCCTGAAACAAAATCCCCAGCACAACCCCTCACACTGCCCGAACACCACTGCCTTAAACCCTGAAACACCAACCCCAGCAAGACCCCCTACACTGCCCGAACAACCCTGCACTGCCCTAAACCCTAAAACACAACCCCCAGCAAATCCCCCTACACTTCTCGAACACCTCTGCATTGCCCTAAAACCTAAAACACCACCCCCTGCACGTCCCCCTACACTGCCCGAATACCAATGCACTGCCCTAAACCCTGAAACACCACCCCCAGCAAGACCCCCTACACTGCCGGAACACCACTGCCTTAAACCCTGAAACACCACTCCCAGCAAGACCCCCTACACTGCCCGAACAACCCTGCACTGCCCTAAACCCTAAAACACAACCCCCAGCAAATCCCCCTACACTGCCCGAACACCACTGCCCTAAACCCTGAAAAACCATCTCCAGCAAAACACCCTACACTTCCCAAAAACCACTGCACTGCCCTAAACCCTGAAACTCCACCCTCTGAATAACAATCTACACTGCCAGAACACCCCTGCACTGCCGTAAACCCTGAAACACAACCCCCAGCAAATCCCCCTACACTGCCCGAACACCACTGCCCTAAACCTGAAAAACCACCCCCAGCAAGACACCCTACACTTCCCAAAAATACCTGCACTGCCCTAAACCCTGAAACACCACCCTCTGCACGACCCCCTACACTGCCCGAACACCACTGCACTAACCAAAACCCTGAAACACAACCCCCATTCACGACCCCCTACACTGCCCGAATATCACTGCACTGCCCTAATCCCTGAAGCACCACCCCCAGTCAAGACCCCCTACACTCCCTGAACACCACTGCCCTAAACCTCGAAACACCACCCCCAGCAAGACCCCCTACACTGCCCAAACACCACTGCACTGCCCTAAACCCTAAAACACCACCCTCAGCAAAACCTCCTAAACTGCCAGAACACCACTGCCTCAAACCCTAAAACACCACCCCCAGCAAGACCCCCAACACTGCCCGAACACCACTGCACTGCCCAAGATCCTGAAACACCACCCCCAGCATGACCCCTACACTGCCCAAACACCACTGCTCTGACCTAAACCCTAAAACACCACCCCAGCACTCCCCCCTACACTGCCTGAACATCACTGCTCTGCACTAAAACCTGAAACACCAGCATGACCCCCTACACTGCCCAAACACCACTGCACTGCCCTAAACCCTGAAACACAAACACCAGAAAGACCCCCTACAATACCCTAACACCACTTCACTACCCTAAACCCTAAAACACCACCCCAACACGACTTCCTACACTGCTCAAACACCACTGCACTACCCTAAACCCTGAAACGAAAGACCCCACACGACCCCTCACACTGCCCGAACACCACTGCACTGCCCTAAATCCTGAAACACCACCTCCCTACCCAACCCCCTACACGGCCCGAATACCACTGCACTGGTCTAAACCCTGAAACACCACCCCCAGCAAGACCCCCTACTCTGCCTGAAGACAACTGCCTTAAACCCTGGAGCACCACCCACAGCAAGACCTCCTACACTGCCTGAACACCCCTGCACTGCCCTAAACCCTAAAACACCACCCCAGCACTTCCCTCTACATGCCCCGAACACAACTGAACTGCCCTAAACTCTGAAACAACACCCCCAGCATGACCCCCTACACTACCCGAACACAACTGCCTTAAACCCTGAAACACCCACCCCAGCAAGAAAACCTACATTGCCTGAATAGCACTGCCATAAACCCTGAAACACTACCCTCTGCAAGAACCCCTACACTGCCTGAACACCACTGCCCTAAACGCCGAAACACCACCCCCAGCAAGACCCCCTACACTGCCCAAACACCACTGCACTGCCCTAAACCCTAAAACACCACCCCCAGCAAAAACCCCTACACTGCCCGAACACCACTGCCTTAAACCCTGAAACATCACCCCCAGCAAGACCCCCAACACTGCCCGAACACCACTGCACTGCCCAAGACTCTGAAACAACACCCCCAGCATGACCCCTACACTGCCCAAACACCACTGCTCTGACCTAAACCCTAAAACACCACCCAGCACGTCCCCCTACACTGCCTGAACACCACTGCTCTGCACAAAACCCTGAAACACCAGCACGACCCCCTACACTGCTCAAACACCACTGCTCTGCCCTAAACCCTGAAACACAACCACCAGAAAGACCCCCTACAATACCCTAACACCACTTCACTACCCTAAACCCTAAAACACCACCCCCAGCACGACTTCCTACACCGCCCACTACATGACCAGCGAACACTGCCCAAACACCACTTCACTGCCCTAAACCCTGAAACGAAAGCCCCCATATGACCCCTCACACTGCCCAAACACCATTGCACTGCCCTAAATCCTGAAACACCACCCCTAGCATGACCCCCTACACTTCTCGAACATCACTGCATTGAACTAAAACCTGAAATACCACCCCCCTGCCCTACACCCAACACTGCCCAATTACCACTGCACTGGTCTAAACCCTGAAACACTACCCCCAGCAAGACCCCCTACACTGCCTGAATACTCCTGCACTGCCCTAAACCCTGAAACACAACTCCCAGCAAATCTCCCTACACTGCCCAAACACCACTGCCCTAAACCCTGAAAAACCAAACCCAACAAGACACCCTACACTCCCCACTGCCCTAAACCCTGAAACACCACCCTCTGCATGACCCCCTACACTGCCCGAACACCACTGCACTGCCCTAAACCTTGAAACACCACCCCCATTCATGTCCCCTTCACTGCCCGAATATCACTGCACTGCCCTAAACCCTGAAACACCACCCCCAAGCAAGACCCCCTACACTGCCTTTACACAACTGCCCTAATCCCTGAAACAACACCCCAGCAACACCCCCTACACTGCCCAAACACCACTGCACTGCCCAAAACTCTAAAACACCACCCCCAGCAAAACCCACTACACTGCCTAAACACCACTGCCCTAAACCATGAAACACCACCCCTAGCAAGACACCCAACATTGCCTGAACACCACTGCTCTGACCTAAACCCTAAAACACCACCCCAGCACTTCCCCCTACACTGCCTGAACACCACTGCTCTGCATTAAACCCTGAAACACCATCACGACCCCCTACACTGCCTGAACACCACTGCTCTGCCCTAAATCCTGAAACAGCAGCACGACCCCCTACACTGCCCGAACACCACTGCTCTGCCCTAAACCCTAAATCACCACCCCAGCACTTCCCCCTACACTCCCCGAACACCACTGAATTGCCGAAACCCTGAAACAACACCCCCAGCATCACCCCCTACACTGCCCGAACACCACTACCCTAAACCCTGAAACACCAACTCCAGCAAGAAAACCTACAGTGCCTGAATAGCACTGCCATAAACCCTGAATCACCACCCGCTGCAAGACCCCCTACACTGCCCGAACACCACTGCACCACTACCCTAATCCCTGAAACACCACCCCCAGGAAAACCCCCTATACCGTCAGAACACCACTGCCCTAAACCCTGAAACACCACCCTCTGCAAGAGCACCTACACTGCCTGAATACCACTGCACTGCCCTAAACACTGAAACACCACCCACTGCACTACCCCCTATACTGCCCAAACACACTGCACTGCCCTAAACCCTGAAACACTATCCCCAGCACGGCCCCCTATACTGTCCAAACACCACTGCTCTGCCCTAAACCCTGAAACACCAGCCCCAGCACGACCCCTTACACTGCCCGAACACCACTGCACTCTCCTAAACCCTGAAACACCACCCCCAGCACAATGTTTACACTGCACGAATACCACTGCACTGCCGTAAACCCTGAAACACCACCCCCACAAAGAACCCCTACACTGCCTGAGCACCACGGCCCTAAACCGTGAAACTCCACCCCTAGCAAGACCCCTACACTGCCTGAACACCACTGTAATGCCCTAAACCATGAAACACCACCCCCAGCAAAACCCCTACACTGCCCAAACACCACTGCCCTGAACCCTGAAACACCACCCCCAGCAATACCCCCTACACAGCCTGAAAACTGCTGCACAGCCCTAAACCCTGAAACACCACCCCCTGCCCTTCCCCCTATACTCTCCGAACACCACTGTACTGTACTATACCCTGAAACAACATCCCCTGCATGACACCCTACACTGTCCGAATAGCACTGCACTACCCTAAACCCTGAAACACCACCCCCAACAAGACCCCTACAATGCACGAAAACCACTGCACTGCCCTAAACCCCGAAACACCACCCAGTACACGACCAGCGAACACTGCCCGAACACGACTGTACTTCCCTAAACCCTGAAACACCACCCCAGCACGATCCCTTCACTGCCCGAACACCACTGCAATACCCTAAACCCTGAAACACAAGCTCCAGCATGCCCCCCTACAATTCCCAAACACCACTGCACTGCACTAAACCCTGAAACACCAGCTGTAGCACGACCACCTGTTCTGTCCTAACACCACTGTACTGCCCTAAACCCTGAAACACCGCCCCCAGCAAGACCCCTATACCGCCCAAACACCACTGCCCTAAACCCTAAAAAACCACCCCCTGCAAAACCCCCTACACTGCATGAACACCCCTTCACTGCCATAAACCCTGAAACACCACCCCCAGCAAAACCCCCTACACTGCCTGAACACCACTGCCCTAACCCCTGAAACACAACCCCCAGCAAGACCCCTACACTGCCCAAAAACAACTGCACTGCCCTAAACCCTGAAACAACACCCCCTGCACAACCCCTTACACTGTCTGAAACCACAGCACTGCCCTAAACCCTGAAACACCACCCCCAGCACGACCCCTACACTGCCTGAACACCACTGCAATGCCCTAAACCCTGAAACCCCAGCCCCAGCACAACCCTCAAAACTGCCCGAACACCACTGCACTGCCCTAAACCCTGAAACACCAGCCCTAGCACGACCGCCTACTCTGCCCGAACACCACTGCACTGCCCAAAACCCTGAAACACCACCCCCATTCACGACCCCCTACACTGCCCGAATATCACTGCACTGCCCTAAACCCTGAAGCACCACCCCCAGTCAAGACCCCCTACACTCCCTGAACACCACTGCCCTAAACCTCGAAACACCACCCCCAGCAAGACCCCCTACACTGCCCAAACACCACTGCACTGCCCTAAACCCTAAAACACCACCCCCAGCAAAACCTCCTACACTGCCAGAACACCACTGCCTTAAACCCTAAAACACCACCCCCAGCAAGACCCCCAACACTGCCCGAACACCACTACACTGCCCAAGATCCTGAAACACCACCCCCAGCATGACCCCTACACTGCCCAAACACCACTCCTCTGACCTAAACCCTAAAACACCACCCCAGCACTTCCCCCTACACTGCCTGAACACCACTGCTCTGCACTAAACCCTGAAACACCAGCATGACCCCCTACACTGCCCAAACACAAGTGCACTGCCCTAAACCCTGAAACACAAACACCAGAAAGACCCCCTACAATACCCTAACACCACTTCACTACCCTAAACCCTAAAACACCACCCCAACACGACTTCCTACACTGCTCAAACACCACTGCACTGCCCTAAACCCTGAAACGAAAGACCCCACACGACCCCTCACACTGCCCGAACACCGCTGCACTGCCCTAAACCCTGAAACACCACCCCCAGCAAGACCCCCTACACTGCCGGAACACCACTGCCTTAAACCCTGAAACACCACTCCCAGCAAGACCCCCTACACTGCCCGAACAACCCTGCACTGCCCTAAACCCTAAAACACAACCCCCAGCAAATCCCCCTACACTGCCCGAACACCACTGCCCTAAACCCTGAAAAACCATCTCCAGCAAAACACCCTACACTTCCCAAAAACCACTGCACTGCCCTAAACCCTGAAACTCCACCCTCTGAATAACAATCTACACTGCCAGAACACCCCTGCACTGCCGTAAACCCTGAAACACAACCCCCAGCAAATCCCCCTACACTGCCCGAACACCACTGCCCTAAACCTGAAAAACCACCCCCAGCAAGACACCCTACACTTCCCAAAAATACCTGCACTGCCCTAAACCCTGAAACACCACCCTCTGCACGACCCCCTACACTGCCCGAACACCACTGCACTAACCAAAACCCTGAAACACAACCCCCATTCACGACCCCCTACACTGCCCGAATATCACTGCACTGCCCTAATCCCTGAAGCACCACCCCCAGTCAAGACCCCCTACACTCCCTGAACACCACTGCCCTAAACCTCGAAACACCACCCCCAGCAAGACCCCCTACACTGCCCAAACACCACTGCACTGCCCTAAACCCTAAAACACCACCCTCAGCAAAACCTCCTAAACTGCCAGAACACCACTGCCTCAAACCCTAAAACACCACCCCCAGCAAGACCCCCAACACTGCCCGAACACCACTGCACTGCCCAAGATCCTGAAACACCACCCCCAGCATGACCCCTACACTGCCCAAACACCACTGCTCTGACCTAAACCCTAAAACACCACCCCAGCACTCCCCCCTACACTGCCTGAACATCACTGCTCTGCACTAAAACCTGAAACACCAGCATGACCCCCTACACTGCCCAAACACCACTGCACTGCCCTAAACCCTGAAACACAAACACCAGAAAGACCCCCTACAATACCCTAACACCACTTCACTACCCTAAACCCTAAAACACCACCCCAACACGACTTCCTACACTGCTCAAACACCACTGCACTACCCTAAACCCTGAAACGAAAGACCCCACACGACCCCTCACACTGCCCGAACACCACTGCACTGCCCTAAATCCTGAAACACCACCTCCCTACCCAACCCCCTACACGGCCCGAATACCACTGCACTGGTCTAAACCCTGAAACACCACCCCCAGCAAGACCCCCTACTCTGCCTGAAGACAACTGCCTTAAACCCTGGAGCACCACCCACAGCAAGACCTCCTACACTGCCTGAACACCCCTGCACTGCCCTAAACCCTAAAACACCACCCCAGCACTTCCCTCTACATGCCCCGAACACAACTGAACTGCCCTAAACTCTGAAACAACACCCCCAGCATGACCCCCTACACTACCCGAACACAACTGCCTTAAACCCTGAAACACCCACCCCAGCAAGAAAACCTACATTGCCTGAATAGCACTGCCATAAACCCTGAAACACTACCCTCTGCAAGAACCCCTACACTGCCTGAACACCACTGCCCTAAACGCCGAAACACCACCCCCAGCAAGACCCCCTACACTGCCCAAACACCACTGCACTGCCCTAAACCCTAAAACACCACCCCCAGCAAAAACCCCTACACTGCCCGAACACCACTGCCTTAAACCCTGAAACATCACCCCCAGCAAGACCCCCAACACTGCCCGAACACCACTGCACTGCCCAAGACTCTGAAACAACACCCCCAGCATGACCCCTACACTGCCCAAACACCACTGCTCTGACCTAAACCCTAAAACACCACCCAGCACGTCCCCCTACACTGCCTGAACACCACTGCTCTGCACAAAACCCTGAAACACCAGCACGACCCCCTACACTGCTCAAACACCACTGCTCTGCCCTAAACCCTGAAACACAACCACCAGAAAGACCCCCTACAATACCCTAACACCACTTCACTACCCTAAACCCTAAAACACCACCCCCAGCACGACTTCCTACACCGCCCACTACATGACCAGCGAACACTGCCCAAACACCACTTCACTGCCCTAAACCCTGAAACGAAAGCCCCCATATGACCCCTCACACTGCCCAAACACCATTGCACTGCCCTAAATCCTGAAACACCACCCCTAGCATGACCCCCTACACTTCTCGAACATCACTGCATTGAACTAAAACCTGAAATACCACCCCCCTGCCCTACACCCAACACTGCCCAATTACCACTGCACTGGTCTAAACCCTGAAACACTACCCCCAGCAAGACCCCCTACACTGCCTGAATACTCCTGCACTGCCCTAAACCCTGAAACACAACTCCCAGCAAATCTCCCTACACTGCCCAAACACCACTGCCCTAAACCCTGAAAAACCAAACCCAACAAGACACCCTACACTCCCCACTGCCCTAAACCCTGAAACACCACCCTCTGCATGACCCCCTACACTGCCCGAACACCACTGCACTGCCCTAAACCTTGAAACACCACCCCCATTCATGTCCCCTTCACTGCCCGAATATCACTGCACTGCCCTAAACCCTGAAACACCACCCCCAAGCAAGACCCCCTACACTGCCTTTACACAACTGCCCTAATCCCTGAAACAACACCCCAGCAACACCCCCTACACTGCCCAAACACCACTGCACTGCCCAAAACTCTAAAACACCACCCCCAGCAAAACCCACTACACTGCCTAAACACCACTGCCCTAAACCATGAAACACCACCCCTAGCAAGACACCCAACATTGCCTGAACACCACTGCTCTGACCTAAACCCTAAAACACCACCCCAGCACTTCCCCCTACACTGCCTGAACACCACTGCTCTGCATTAAACCCTGAAACACCATCACGACCCCCTACACTGCCTGAACACCACTGCTCTGCCCTAAATCCTGAAACAGCAGCACGACCCCCTACACTGCCCGAACACCACTGCTCTGCCCTAAACCCTAAATCACCACCCCAGCACTTCCCCCTACACTCCCCGAACACCACTGAATTGCCGAAACCCTGAAACAACACCCCCAGCATCACCCCCTACACTGCCCGAACACCACTACCCTAAACCCTGAAACACCAACTCCAGCAAGAAAACCTACAGTGCCTGAATAGCACTGCCATAAACCCTGAATCACCACCCGCTGCAAGACCCCCTACACTGCCCGAACACCACTGCACCACTACCCTAATCCCTGAAACACCACCCCCAGGAAAACCCCCTATACCGTCAGAACACCACTGCCCTAAACCCTGAAACACCACCCTCTGCAAGAGCACCTACACTGCCTGAATACCACTGCACTGCCCTAAACACTGAAACACCACCCACTGCACTACCCCCTATACTGCCCAAACACACTGCACTGCCCTAAACCCTGAAACACTATCCCCAGCACGGCCCCCTATACTGTCCAAACACCACTGCTCTGCCCTAAACCCTGAAACACCAGCCCCAGCACGACCCCTTACACTGCCCGAACACCACTGCACTCTCCTAAACCCTGAAACACCACCCCCAGCACAATGTTTACACTGCACGAATACCACTGCACTGCCGTAAACCCTGAAACACCACCCCCACAAAGAACCCCTACACTGCCTGAGCACCACGGCCCTAAACCGTGAAACTCCACCCCTAGCAAGACCCCTACACTGCCTGAACACCACTGTAATGCCCTAAACCATGAAACACCACCCCCAGCAAAACCCCTACACTGCCCAAACACCACTGCCCTGAACCCTGAAACACCACCCCCAGCAATACCCCCTACACAGCCTGAAAACTGCTGCACAGCCCTAAACCCTGAAACACCACCCCCTGCCCTTCCCCCTATACTCTCCGAACACCACTGTACTGTACTATACCCTGAAACAACATCCCCTGCATGACACCCTACACTGTCCGAATAGCACTGCACTACCCTAAACCCTGAAACACCACCCCCAACAAGACCCCTACAATGCACGAAAACCACTGCACTGCCCTAAACCCCGAAACACCACCCAGTACACGACCAGCGAACACTGCCCGAACACGACTGTACTTCCCTAAACCCTGAAACACCACCCCAGCACGATCCCTTCACTGCCCGAACACCACTGCAATACCCTAAACCCTGAAACACAAGCTCCAGCATGCCCCCCTACAATTCCCAAACACCACTGCACTGCACTAAACCCTGAAACACCAGCTGTAGCACGACCACCTGTTCTGTCCTAACACCACTGTACTGCCCTAAACCCTGAAACACCGCCCCCAGCAAGACCCCTATACCGCCCAAACACCACTGCCCTAAACCCTAAAAAACCAACCCCTGCAAAACCCCCTACACTGCATGAACACCCCTTCACTGCCATAAACCCTGAAACACCACCCCCAGCAAAACCCCCTACACTGCCTGAACACCACTGCCCTAACCCCTGAAACACAACCCCCAGCAAGACCCCTACACTGCCCAAAAACAACTGCACTGCCCTAAACCCTGAAACAACACCCCCTGCACAACCCCTTACACTGTCTGAAACCACAGCACTGCCCTAAACCCTGAAACACCACCCCCAGCACGACCCCTACACTGCCTGAACACCACTGCAATGCCCTAAACCCTGAAACCCCAGCCCCAGCACAACCCTCAAAACTGCCCGAACACCACTGCACTGCCCTAAACCCTGAAACACCAGCCCTAGCACGACCGCCTACTCTGCCCGAACACCACTGCACTGCCCAAAACCCTGAAACACCACCCCCATTCACGACCCCCTACACTGCCCGAATATCACTGCACTGCCCTAAACCCTGAAGCACCACCCCCAGTCAAGACCCCCTACACTCCCTGAACACCACTGCCCTAAACCTCGAAACACCACCCCCAGCAAGACCCCCTACACTGCCCAAACACCACTGCACTGCCCTAAACCCTAAAACACCACCCCCAGCAAAACCTCCTACACTGCCAGAACACCACTGCCTTAAACCCTAAAACACCACCCCCAGCAAGACCCCCAACACTGCCCGAACACCACTACACTGCCCAAGATCCTGAAACACCACCCCCAGCATGACCCCTACACTGCCCAAACACCACTCCTCTGACCTAAACCCTAAAACACCACCCCAGCACTTCCCCCTACACTGCCTGAACACCACTGCTCTGCACTAAACCCTGAAACACCAGCATGACCCCCTACACTGCCCAAACACAAGTGCACTGCCCTAAACCCTGAAACACAAACACCAGAAAGACCCCCTACAATACCCTAACACCACTTCACTACCCTAAACCCTAAAACACCACCCCAACACGACTTCCTACACTGCTCAAACACCACTGCACTGCCCTAAACCCTGAAACGAAAGACCCCACACGACCCCTCACACTGCCCGAACACCGCTGCACTGCCCTAAATCCTGAAACACCACCCCCCTACCCAACCCCCTACACGGCCCGAATACCACTGCACTGGTCTAAACCCTGAAACACCACCCCCAGCAAGACCCCCTACTCTGCCTGAACACAACTGCCTTAAACCCTGGAGCACCACCCGCAGCAAGACCTCCTACACTGCCTGAACACCCCTGCACTGCCCTAAACCCTAAAACACCACCCCAGCACTTCCCTCTACATGCCCCGAACACAACTGAACTGCCCTAAACTCTGAAACAACACCCCCAGCATGACCCCCTACACTGCCCGAACACAACTGCCTTAAACCCTGAAACACCCACCCCAGCAAGAAAACCTACATTGCCTGAATAGCACTGCCATAAACCCTGAAACACCACCCTCTGCACGAACTCCTACACTGCCTGAACACCACTGCCCTAAACCCCGAAACACCACCCCCAGCAAGACCCCCTACACTGCCCAAACACCACTGCACTGCCCTAAACCCTAAAACACCACCCCCAGCATGACCCCTACACTGCCCAAACACCACTGCTCTGACCTAAACCCTAAAACACCACCCAGCACGTCCCCCTACACTGCCTGAACACCACTGCTCTGCACAAAACCCTGAAACACCAGCACGACCCCCTACACTGCCCAAACACCACTGCTCTGCCCTAAACCCTGAAACACAACCACCAGAAAGACCCCCTACAATACCCTAACACCACTTCACTACCCTAAACCCTAAAACACCACCCCCAGCACGACTTCCTACACCACCCACTACACGACCAGCGAACACTGCCCAAACACCACTTCACTGCCCTAAACCCTGAAACGAAAGCCCCCGTACGACCCCTCACACTGCCCAAACACCATTGCACTGCCCTAAATCCTGAAAAACCACCCCCAGCATGACCCCCTACACTTCCCGAACATCACTGCATTGAACTAAAACCTGAAATACCACCCCCCTGCCCGACCCCCAACACTGCCCAATTACCACTGCACTGGTCTAAACCCTGAAACACTACCCCCAGCAAGACCCCCTACACTGCCCGAACACCACTGCCTTAAACCCTGAAACACCACCCACAGCAAGACCACCTACACTGCCTGAATACTCCTGCACTGCCCTACACCCTGAAACACAACTCCCAGCAAATCTCCCTACACTGCCCAAACACCACTGCCCTAAACCCTGAAAAACCAAACCCAACAAGACACCCTACACTCCCCACTGCCCTAAACCCTGAAACACCACCCTCTGCATGACCCCCTACACTGCCCGAACACCACTGCACTGCCCTAAACCTTGAAACACCACCCCCATTCACGACCCCTTCACTGCCCGAATATCACTGCACTGCCCTAAACCCTGAAACACCACCCCCAAGCAAGACCCCCTACACTGCCTTTACACCACTGCCCTAATCCCTGAAACACCACCTCAGCAACACCCCCTACACTGCCTAAACACCACTGCACTGCCCAAAACTCTAAAACACCACCCCCAGCAAAACCCCCTACACTGCCCAAACACCACTGCCCTAAACCATGAAACACCACCCCTAGCAAGACCCCCAACATTGCCTGAACACCACTGCTCTGACCTAAACCCTAAAACACCACCCCAGCACTTCCCCCTACACTGCCTGAACACCACTGCTCTGCACTAAACCCTGAAACACCATCACAACCCCCTACACTGCCTGAACACCACTGCTCTGCCCTAAACCCTGAAACAGCAGCACGATCCCCTACACTGCCCGAACACCACTGCTCTGCCCTAAACCCTAAATCACCACCCCAGCACTTCCCCTACACTCCCCGAACACCACTGAACTGCCCTAAACCCTGAAACAACACCCCCAGCATGACCCCCTACACTGCCCGAACACCACTACCCTAAACCCTGAAACACCAACTCCAGCAAGAAAACCTACAGTGCCTGAATAGCACTGCCATAAACCCTGAATCACCACCCTCTGCAAGACCCCCTATACTGCCCGAACACCACTGCACCACTGCCCTAATCCCTGAACCACCACCCCCAGCAAGACCCCCTATACAGTCAGAACACCACTGCCCTAAACCTTGAAACACCACCCTCTGCAAGAGCACCTACATTGCCTGAATACCACTGCACTGCCCTAAACACTGAAACACCACCCACTGCACTTCCCCCTATACTGCCCAAACACACTCCACTGCCCTAAACCCTGAAACACTATCTCCAGCACGACCCCCTATACTGTCCGAACACAACTGCTCTGCCCTAAACCCTGAAACACCAGCCCCAGCACGACCCCTTACACTGCCCGAACACCACTGCACTCTCCTAAACCCTGAAACACCACCCCCAGCACAATGTTTACACTGCACGAATACCACTGCACTGCCCTAAACCCTGAAACACCACCCCCAGCAAGAAACCCTACACTGCCTGAACACCACTGCCCTCAACCGTGAAACTCCACCCCTAGCAAGACCCCTACACTGCCTGAACACCACTGTAATGCCCTAAACCATGAAACACCACCCCCAGCAAAACCCCTACACTGCCCAAACACCACTGCCCTAAACCCTGAAACACCACCCCCAGCAATACCCCCTACACAGCCTGAAAACTGCTGCACAGCCCTAAACCCTGAAACACCACCCTCTGCCCGTCCCCCTACACTCTCCGAACACCACTGTACTGTACTATACCCTGAAACAACATCCCCTGCATGACAACCCTACACTGCCCGAATAGCACTGCACTGCCCTAAACCCTGAAACACCACCCCTAACAAGACCCCTACAATGCACGAAAACCACTGCACTGCCCTAAACCCCGAAACACCACCCACTACACGACCAGCGAACACTGCCCGAACACCACTGTACTTCCCTAAACCCTGAAACACCACCCCAGCACGATCCCTTCACTGCCCGAACACCACTGCAATACCCTAAACCCTAAAACACAAGCCCCAGCATGGCCCCCTACAATTCCCAAACACCACTGCACTGCACTAAACCCTGAAACACCAGCCATAGCACGACCACCTGTTCTGTCCTAACACCACTGTACTGCCCTAAACCTTGAAACACCGCCCCCAGCAAGACCCCTATACCGCCCAAACACCACTGCCCTAAACCCTAAAAAACCACCCCCTGCAAGACCCCCTACACTGCATGAACACCCCTGCACTGCCATAAACCCTGAAACACCACCCCCAGCAAAACCCCCTACACTGCCTGAACACCACTGCCCTAACCCCTGAAACACCACCCCCAGCAAGACCCCTACACTGCCCGAACACCACTGTACTGCCCTAAGCCCTGAAACAACACCCCCTGCACAACCCCTTACACTGTCTGAAACCACTGCACTGCCCTAAACCCTGAAACACCACCCCCAGCACGACCCCTACACTGCCTGAACACCACTGCAATGCCCTAAACCCTGAAACCCCAGCCCCAGCACAACCCTCAAAACTGCCCGAACACCACTGCACTGCCCTACACCCTGAAACACCAGCCCTAGCACGACCGCCTACTCTGCCCGAACACCACTGCACTGCCCTAAACCCTGAAACACCAGCCACAGCGCTTCCCCCTACACTGCCCGAACACCACTGCTCTGCCCTAAACCCTGAACCACAATCCCCAGGAGGCCTCCTACACTGCCCAAACACCACTGCACTGCCCTAAACCCTGAAACACCACCCCGAGCACGACACCCCACAATGCCCGTGTTGAAGATTGCATTAATCTCTTAGCATGAGCTGAAATCCATTTTGTACTTGGCAGCCATTTTAGTTAGCTATGTGCTGGCCATTTGCTGTTTCCCTCTCCCAGAGTCTTGCACATGCTCAGATGTGCTTAGCTAGTAAAGTGCCCTGTTCCTAGTATAGAACTGTCAGGCTGTTCTAACTGATGTCAGCAACGTATTACTCCTACTTGTTGACTGTGCAGTTTCTGTATGACCATCTTTGTGCATAACTCTTCTCATGTGTACTTGTACCGCCTTTTTTCAGCCCCTGTGTGGGTATATAATGCCCCTGTTCTCTGTACTCCTTAGAAAATGTCTCATACAGTGATTTGAGAATACTGTGTGACACATTTTTTCCCTCTTTAGAGGTTAAATAAAAATATGTCTTTTATATTACAGCTTCTGTGCCAATCTCTTCTTTGTTGGTTTAAAAGGACCAGGTGTATCAGTGAAACCCCTGAGAAGGTTTTGATTTCTACAATTGGTGCCCTCTGTGAGGCTCATCTGAGAAGTGGCTATCCAAGGGAGTGATCCTGATGGGAGACGGGAATCTACTGAGGAGGACAGAACAGGACTCTAGTAAAAAGGCACCCTAAAACTGAGATTCTGTCTCTGCAGCCTAGTATATTTTGCTCTTCCTGATTGGACTCCTCCAACTGCTTACCACTCCCGACTGAGAACATTTTTGCCGTGAGTATTCTAAAAATGACCGTTTGGTCACTCAGAACTTGGCGGTTAGAATCTGGAAACTTGTGCTTGGTAAGGTCGTTTGTTACGACACTTTTTGGATTTGTATGGAATTTGGCCTATATTTGGAATTTGGAAATATGTAAACTGCAGTTTATGTAGGCAGGTAATGAGAAACTTTTGTACACTTGAACGGCACACTTTGAGTTAAGTGCTACTTTGTGTATAATATTGTATATGCTGCAATATTTTTGGCATGCCTGTTCTTAGCACACATCGTAGAATGTGTTGCTTTTCTTGTAGGTACCCTTTGGAACTTGTATTGAATTAGCCGGCTCCCCTAGAGGGGATACCTAACTAGGTTTAGGTATAGAAAGGTATATCTTCCTTGGTGACTAGTACCCCGAGGAACTAAATATGTACGTAGAAAGGATCCTGGTCTGTGCACTTATTAACATTCATAAGTGGTGATATGCAGAGCGTTTTTTTTTCTGGTGTTCTGCCAGCCAAATCTAGTGAATATGACTTACAACTAGTATTTACAAATGGTTTGGTTTAAGTACAGTCTGTGGGCTGTCTTTTGTTTCTGTCCTAAGTGTTGATCTGTGGGTTAAATGTGTGTTTAAATGTCTGTGGTTTGTCATTAGTGGTACTTGTGTGAGTAAGTAGCGATTGCGCTCTTGGTGCAAGAATGGCTCGCCTTAAGCTCTCTGTGTTATGTGTATGACACCGTTTTGAAAATGTCTGGAATGAGCTCAATGTTTTTTTTGTCATCATTCTGTTATGCAAAACATCATTAAAATAAAATATATTTTAAAAGAATCCAGCAATGAATTATATAATATATGCTAAACAGCTGCACACTATCATTAAATTGACAGAGTAAGACACTATACATGTGTGCAAATTGCCACAATGTTAAAGATAAAATTAGAATCCACATTGAATAGGAATAAAAAAGCTTCAATAAACGAAATTGTGTGTTTTGCAATAGATAAAATTAAGATACAAAATGTCACAGCATTTATCCTTCTGTATTAGGTATTAAAAGGCATTCACATTATCTGAGTGAGTTGGTTGTGGCTGAACTAAAATACACATTACAGAACGACAGATTTGTGCTGGCTCGAAAGGCTGACTTGAAAGACAGGTGAATTTGACGCCTTTACGTGTCAAGCAGCTGTGTAAGCACGTGGGTATTTCTGACTCCAGGCCACACAAAGAAAACAGCTGAAGTCACTACCCCTTAAGTCAGTGCAAACACGGTGTAAAATCCTGCATTTCAGACTGCTGTTTTAAAAGTTAGATATGTAGTTTCATTATTTTTGATAAACAGAGTACAGATTGACAGTAGGGATTTCTTTTCTTAATGCCTTTTTAAATAAGGATAAGAGTGGTTTTTGATGTTAAATAATAATGACTGTCCTTTATTTAAAAGTGGCGCAGACTTTCAAGTCAAGCTTCTGTGCTTAGGGCTGTGAATGAATGCGTTTAAATATGATAGGCAAAGGGATGCAGCTTGCTTTTCATATGTGGACTTATCAAAATGATTAGATTTATTAAATAAAAAAAAATATATATATTTTTATTATTTAAAAAAATGTTATTTAAAATAGGTGCATTAAATACGTTTTTTAATATTTATAATGCCTAATAATGATACTGTGACCTCCTAGCATCCAAATTCCATTTAAGCCGTGCTATACAGCAATAGGGGGTCACTTGCATGTGAAATGTCACTTTACCCAGGCGTATAAAACTCATTTTTATAAGGGTATACATTATACATTTCTGATGCCACATCTCTGGGATATGTAGAGGACATTCTGGGGATGACTATTATGCATAAACATTGTAGGATATTCATTTTTAAGTGCCCCAAACATCAAAGTCGAAATTGAGTAAAATTCACTATTTAAATGAGGTTATTCCAATCAGAGCAGCTTTTAAACTGTCTTAGGCTCCAGTAAATGCACATATGTAAGTATAGAATGAATAGCTGACATCTATACTGCTAGACAAGCACTCAGCACACTGCTTACAAATA
Organism: Triturus cristatus; assembly: GCF_964204655.1. Lineage (NCBI taxonomy): Eukaryota > Metazoa > Chordata > Amphibia > Caudata > Salamandridae > Triturus > Triturus cristatus. Next base: position 1,493,392,468 of record NC_140591.1, read on the forward strand.
TAAATATGTACAAAAAACTGGCAGAAGTTATTAAGCTTACCTCTGAATTGCTGGTAGACAGGAATGGAGTGGGTTTGCTGTTGCGCTCTCAGTCTCCAGGGTCACTTTGAATTGGTAAAAGTAAAACTGCATGAAAACCTTGCACACAAGATGGAACAGCTGCAAATAGGTTAAAGGTCAAAGTTCTACATTTAGAAGCAGGGCTCAGTGCAACATTTGCTTTGACATTTCGACATTTGAAAGACGAAATGGCAGGGCAGGGACAGAAAGAGGTTTTGCTTACTTTTTTTGGCAAAAGCAAGTTTTTGTTCACTCATATGAACAGATTGAATAATAATGGTATATGTGAGCTCTTATTAAGACAATGGCTCTGCCATATGTATAGCACTAATGCTTTTAGGGCTGAATTAAGGAAGCAATGGGATTTAGTTTGAATTCATGTGCCCTCGTGTTACACTTGTACATTTGCTAAAGGAATATCTTCTTTAGCTAGCTCAATGTGCTATTTAGCTCCTCAGAGTTTGTTTATGCCCAGTTGCTACAAATTGGGGTTGATAATGTTGACAGAATGAAACCTTTTACAGGTTTCCTACTGTCAAAAATGGGGGAAGGAGGCTAGCTCCTCTACAAATTAAGGGTAAGCAAATTTATGTTTTCTCTCTCTTTTTCTCAATTTCTTTTGAGCCTGTCTAAACTGTCTGTGAAATAGCCATGAGACATTTAATTGGCTATTCAGTAATACTATTTTAAACATTATTAGCATTAATAAAATGAATAAATAAATGTGCTATGTTACTGCCTATCCTGTCTGATGAAATTATGAAAGGATGAGTAGTCTAGATTGCTGTTTCCTTATTTGATCTTTAAGGGGAACTAGCTGTGGGTAGTTTTTGTTCTAAAATTCTCAGGTGATAACACCACTATTGTTTGTTATTCTCATGCTACATACAGTTTTGCAAGGGCATTGCTAGTTTTTATTAGCTAGTCTGTGTAAATAAACTGACAGTCCTCACTAGAGCTGATGTTGCATAGTTTGGATTGTGAAAAAGTAGAATGCAGGGAAGATGCCCATGTGATCCTTAGCAAACATTTTTGAGGAAAATATTGTTTTATAGGAGTCTGTTTGTCACAAGATGTTCTACTGGAAAAAATGTACCCATTATGTTGAAGTTTTTCGTTCTTTATGTAATAGGAATCCCTGCTAAATTAGCAGTTTTAGATTTTCCTGTTGCTCCTATAACATGAGAGCATGGTCCTAAGCATACAATGTAGGTGCTTTTATTAAGAGAAATCATTTTAGAAGTGTCTGCAGTCCTGTAAAAGTAATGCAAAGTCTATGAGTAAAAGTGTAGAACATTTCCTTTTTTCTTGAGGGTCTTTAGATGATTAAGATAGGAATATACAGATGCAAGGATTTGGAGTATGTCTGTATTGTTTTTCTCTTTTCCTCAGAATTTAGTAAATGAACACAGACTTCCTTGGCTGCTTGGGATTGGGTGACGTATTACTCTTGTCAGTTCACCAAAGAGTTCCTTTTATACTTGCCAATAGATTGAGGCTGTTGTTTTTTTTACTCTCACATAGATGAAAGTGGTTCTTGGGTGCCTTGCTAATATATGGGGCGTCCCTAGACTAGGAAGTATTCTGAGACTATCCTCTCTATTGATAGATTATTTCTGTGCCTTGTCTAAAGACCTGTTGTTCTGTCCACCAATAGATTTTTGCTGCCTTACAACCATTGCCAGAGGGGCGCGGACATCAGATCTAGCTTGAGGAGTCAGCACCAGTCCAGCTTGAAGTCAAAGTGAAGGTAACCAGCACAGGCATTGCTGGCAACCAGGACCTCAGTGAAGGTAGAAGGCCGGAAGCACTGGGATGTGAAGTGTGTACCCCTGCCACTGTCTTGGGCGAAAGACGGGGTCACAAATCAGAAAGGAGAAATCGTGGATCAAGTTTTTGATGCCAAGCCGAGAGTCACAGACCGACCAGGAAGGTCAGAAAGTTTTTGCTTGAGGTAACCCCCTTTGAAACAAGGGTTGCTTCAGAGATCCTAGCATCAGGCCTCTGAATCCTGGTCCCAAAGTGGCTGTAAAGTCTTCACCTTTGTTGGTCAAGAGATACCTGGGCACACTGAATGCAATCTATGGCCCCAACGAAAGAGCAGTGTGCCAGCAGAGCAATACAGGAGTTAGGGAAGGACTTGAGTTCAGGGTACAGGTGCTGTGTCTCTGGTGCCTGTTAGATTAAAGTGAAGAAAACTGGTGCATTGACTGAGACACTGGACAGGATCGCTGAGAGCATTTGCCCAGGTGGGTGATTGCCCTATCCTGAAAGAAGAAACGTTTCCCTTGAAACTGGGCTGTGATTCCTGAGTTGCGAGTTGTGCTGCTCCACCGTGGGAACAACAAGAGCCTGCCTGTGAGGCTCAAACGGACACAGGGAGAAAACTCCCCTCTTGTTGGTTGTACAGCGGCTTTAATTTCTCACTGACTTCTTTTTCTTTTTTGTTGAAAATGTACCCCATTGGTCGTCCCATTTTTGAGGAGGAGCAACGCTTTGCAGCTCTTCGTCCTAATTCTCATGGTCCTGTGTAGTCCTCCTGGTCCCCTGGATCCAGGATCATTTTTGTAATAATATGTCTGACTGCTTTCATAATTGTATTAGGAATAATGTTTATTCTACGAGAGAAATATTCCTCTGAGCAGTTGACAGATGTTACTTTACCCTTTCCTTGAGTGATACTCTAGCCCTCATAAAGGAAACACTGGAAAAGTCTAGCGAAAGTGTTTTTATTAGATATGTGCTGTTGGCTATTTTGAAGTTGAAATTGATGGTCACTGAAATGCATAGGAGCCTTGAAAATGTTTTTACTGGATGGTTCTAGGATTTGTTTAGGACTAGAAAACTAATAAGTTCTGTTTCTGATAATAGTAATTACTCTCTCCTGCTATCTGTATGACCCAATTCTCTGTTCCCTTTGTACTCCTGCTTATAGCTTATACATACCCGCTTAACAATATTTAGAATGAGAAATGCCCACCAAGCAATGAATTAGGATATTGATAAATTTATGAAAAATCTAATGTGCATATTTTCTGTTTTCCTACTGGATTATGGGAAATGTCTTTAGCTCATGCTAAAAGGACCATCTGTTGAAGATTGCATTAATCTCTTAGCATGGGCTGAAAGCCATTTTGTACTTGGCAGCCATTTTAGTTAGCTATGTGCTGGTCATTTGCTGTTTCCCTCTCCCAGAGTCTTGCACATGCTCAGATGTGCTTAGCTAGTAGAGTGCACCTGTTCCTAGTATAGAACTGTCAGGCTGTTCTAACTGATGTCAGCAACTTATTACTCCTCCTACTTGTTGACTGTGCAGTTTCTGTATGACCATCTATGTGCATAACTCTTCTCATGTGTACTTGTACCGCCTTTTTTCAGCCCCTGTGTGGGTATTTAATGCCCCTGTTCTCTGTACTCCTTAGAAAATGTCTCATACAGTGATTTGAGAATACTGTGTGACACATTTTTTCCCTCTTTAGAGGTTAAATAAAAATATGTCTTTTATATTACAGCTTCTATGCCAATCTCTTCTTTGTTGGTTTAAAAGGACCAGGTGTATCAGTGAAGCCCCTGAGAAGGTTTTGATTTCTATACCCGGACCCCAATGCACTGCCCTAAAACCTGAAACACCACTCCCAGCAAGACCCACTACACTCCCTTTACACCACTGCACTGCCCTAAAACCTGAAACACCACCCCCAGAAGACCCCCTACACTGCCCGAACACAACTGCACTGCCCTAAACCCTGAAACACCACCCCAAGCAAGACCCCATACACTGCCCAAACACCACTGCCCTAAACCCTAAAGCACCACCCAAAGCAAGACCCGCTACACTACCCGAACACCACTTCACTACCCAAAATCCTAAAACACCACCCCCAGCACGACCCCCTACACTGCTGAAACCCACGGCACTACCCTAAATCCCAAAACACCAGCCCCAGCACAACCCCCTAATCTGCCCGAACGCCACTGTACTGCCTAAACCCTAAAAAACCATCCCCAGCATGACCCCCTACACTGCCCAAACACCACTGCACTGCCCTAAACCCTGAAACACCAACCCCACCACGACCCTTCACTATGCCCGAACACCACTGCACTGCACTAAATCCTGAAACACCACCTCCGTGCACAACCCCCTACACTGCCCAAGTACCACTGAACTGCCCAAAACCATGAAACACAACCCCCAGCAAGACCCCCTACACTGCCCGAACAACACTGCCCTAAACCCTGAAACACCACCCCCAGCTAGACCCTCTACACTGCCCGAACACGCCTGCACTGCCCTAAACCCTGAAACACAACCCCCAGCAAATCCCCCTACAGTGCCCAAACCCCACTGCCCTAAACCCTGAAAAACCACCCCCAGCAAGACCCCCTACATTGCCCAAAAACGACTGCACTGCCCAAAACCCTGAAAAACCACCCCCTGCACGACCCCCTGCACTGCCCGAACACCACTGCAGTGCCCTAAACGCTGAAACACCAGCTCCAGTATGACCTCCTACACTGTCCGAACACCACTGCACTGTCCTAAACTCTGAACCACAATCTCCAGGACGACCCCCTACACTGCCTGAACACCACTGCACTGACCTAAACCCTGAAACACAAGCCCCAGCACGAACCCCTACACTGCCCGAACACCACTGCACAGCCCTAAACCCTGAAAAACCACCCACAGCATGACCCCCTACACTGCCTGAACACCACTGCACTGACCTAAACCCTGAAACACAAACCCCAGCATGACACCCCACACTGCCCAAACACCACTGCACTGCCGTAAACCCTGAAACACCACCCCTGCAAGACACCCTACACTGTCTGAACACCACTGCACTGCCCTAAACCCTTAAACACCACCCCCAGCAAGACCCCCTACACTGCCTGAACACCACTGATCTAAATACTAAAACACCACCCCAAGCTAGACCCCCAACACTATAAGAACTTCACTGCACTGCCCTAAACCCTGAAGCACCATATTCCTGCATGACCCCCTAAACTGCTAGAACACACCTGCACTGCCCTAAACCCTGAAACACCACCCCCTGCAAGATCCCCTACACTGTCCGAACACCACTGCACTGCCCTAAACCTTGAAACTACCCCCAGCAAGACCCTCTACACTAACCGAACACCACTGCCCTAAACCCTGAAACACCACCCCCAGCAATACCCCAAACACTGCCCGAACAACACTGCACTGCCCTAAACTCTTAACCACCACCACCAGCAAGACCCCCTACACTGCCCGAACACCACTGCCCTAAACCCTGAAACACCACCCCCAGCTAAACCCCCTACACTGCCCAAACACGCCTGCACTGCCCTAAACCCTGAAACACAACCCCCAGCAAATCCCCCTACAGTGCCCGAACACCACTGCCCTAAACCCTGAAAAACCACCCCCAGCAAGACCCCCTACACTGCCCAAAAACGACTGCGCTGCCCATAACACTGAAAAACCACCCCCTGCACGATCCCCTACACTGCCCGAACACCACTGCAGTGCCCTAAACGCTGAAACACCAGCTACAGTACGACCTCCTACACTGCCCGAACACCACTGCACTGTCCTAAACTCTGAACCACAATCTCCAGAACGACCCCCTAAACTGCCTGAACACCACTGCACTGACCTAAACCTTGAAACACCAGCCCCAGCACGAACCCCTCCACTGCCCGAACACCACTGCACTGCCATAAACCCTGAAAAACCACCCCAGCATTGACAACCCACACTACCCAAACACCACTGCACTGCCCTAAACCCTGAAAAAACACCCACAGCATGACCCCCTACACTGCCCAAACACGCCTGCACTGCCCTAAACCCTGAAACACAACCCCCAGCAAATCCCCCTACAGTGCACAAACACCACTGCCCTAAACCCTGAAAAACCACCCCCAGCAAGACCCCCTACACTGCCCAAAAACGACTGCACTGCCCAAAACCCTGAAAAACCACCCCCTGCACGACCCCCTACACTGCCCGAACACCACTGCAGTGTCCTAAACGCTGAAACACCAGCTCCAGTACGACCTCCTACACTGCCCGAACACCACTGCACTGTCCTAAACTCTGAACCACAATCTCCTTGATGACCCCCTAAACTGCCTGAACACCACTGCACTGACCTAAACCTTGAAACACCAGCCCCAGCACGAACCCCTCCACTACCCGAACACCACTGCACTGCCATAAACCCTGAGAAAACCACCCCAGCATTGACAACCCACACTACCCAAACACCACTGCACTGCCCTAAACCCTGAAAAACCACCCCCAGCATGACCCCCTACACTGCCTGAACACCATGCACTGCCCTAAACCCTGAAACACAACCCCCAGCATGACACCCCACACTGCCCAAACACCACTGCACTGCCGCAAACCCTGAAACACCACCCCAGCTAGACCCCCTACACTGCCCAAACACACCTGCACTGCCCTAAACCCTGAAACACAACCCCCAGCAAATCCCCCTACAGTGCCCAAACACCACTGCCCTTAACCCTGAAAATCCACCCCCAGCAAGACCCCCTACACTGCCCAAAGAAGACTGCACTGACCAAAACCCTGAAACACCACCCCCTGCACGAACCCCTACACTGCCCGAACACCACTGCAGTGCCCTAAACGCTGAAACGCCAGCTCCAGTACGACCTCCTACACTGCCCGAACACCACTGCACTGTCCTAAACTCTGAACCACAATCTCCATGACGACCCCTACACTGCCCGAACACCACTGCACTGCCATAAACCCTGAAAAACCACCCCAGCATGACAACCCACACTACCAAAACACCTCTGCACTGCCCTAAACCCTGAAAAACCACCCCCAGCATGACCCCCTACACTGCCTGAACACCACTGCACTGCCCTAAACTCTGAAACATAACCCCTAGCATGACACCCCACACTGCCCAAACACCACTGCACTGCCGCAAACCCTGAAACACCACCCCTGCAAGACACCCTACACTGTCTGAACACCACTGCACTGCCCTAAACCCTTAAACACCACCCCAGCAAGACCCCCTACACTGCCTGAACACCACTGATCTAAACACTGAAAAACCACCCCAAGCTAGACCCCCAACACTACCCGAACTTCACTGCACTGCCCTAAACTCTGAAACACCATCCTCCTGCATGACCCCTAAACTGCTAGAACACACCTGCACTGCCCTAAACCCTGAAACACCACCCCCTGCAAGACCCCCTACACTGTCTGAACACCACTGCACTGCCCTAAGCCTTGAAACTACCCCCAGCAATACCCCCTACACTGCCCGAACAACACTGCACTGCCCTAAACCCTTAAACACCACCCCCAGCAAGACACCCTACACTGCCCGAACACCACTGCCCTAAATCCTGAAACACCACCCCAAGCAAGACCCCCAACATGACTCGAACACCACTGCACTGCCCTAAACCCTGAAACACCAGCCCCAGCACGTCCGCCTACACTGCTCGAACACCACTGCACTGCCCTAATCCCTGAAACACCAGCCCCAGCATGACCCCTACACTGCCCGAACACCAGTGCACTGCCCTAAACCGTTAACCACAATCTCCACGACGAACCCCTACACTGCCCGAACACTGCTGCACTGCCCTAAAACCCCAGCCCCAGCACAAACCCCTACACTGCCCGAACACAACTGCACCGCCATAAACCCTGAAACACCACCCTCAGCATGACACCCCACACTGCCCAAACACCACTGCACTGCCCTAAACCCTGAAAAACCACACCCAGCATGACCCCCTACACTGCCCGAACATGACTGCATAGCCCTAAACTCTTAAAAACCAGCCCCAGCAAGACCCCCTATACTGCCCGAACACAACTGCCCTAAATCCTGAAACACCACCCCAAGCAAGACCCCCAACACTACCCGAACACCACTGCACTGCCCTAAACACTGAAGCACCATCCCCCAGCATGACCCCCTAAACTGCCCGAACGCCACTGCACTGCCCTAAACCCTGAAACACCAACCCCCTGAAAGACGTCCTACACTGTCCGAACATCACCGCACTGCCTTAAACCTTGAAACACTACCCCCAGCAAGGCCCCATACACTAACCGAACACCACTGCCCTAAACCCTGAAACACCACCCCCAGCAAGACCCCCTACTCTGCCCGAACACCACTGCCCTAAATCCTGAAACACCACCCCAAGCAAGACCCCCAAAACTACTCGAACACCACTGCACTGTCCTAAACCCTGAAACACCAGCCCCAGCATGAACCCCTACACTGCCCGAACACCACTGCACAGCCATAAACCCTGAAACACCACCCCCAGCATGACACCCCACTCTGCCCAAACACCACTGCACTGCCCTAAACCCTTGAACACCACCCCCAGCAAGACCCCCTACACTGCCTGAACACCGCTGCCCTAAACCCTGAAACACCAGCCCCAGCACGACCCCCTACACTGCCCGAACACCAATGCACTTCCCTAAACCTTGAAACACCAGCACCGCACGACCCCCTACACTGCCCGAACACCACTGCATTGCCCTAACCCTGAAACACCAGCCCCCGCACGACCCCCTACACTACCAGAACACCACTGCCATAAACCCTGAAACACCACCCCTAGCAAGACACCCTACACTGCCCGAACAAAACTGCACTGCCCTAAACCCTGAAACACCACCCCCAATCAAGACCCCCTACACTGCCTGAACACCACTGCCCTAAACCCTGAAACACCACCCCCAGCAAGACTCCCAACACTGCCCGAACACCACTGCACTGCCCAAGACCCTGAAACACCACCCCCAGCAAGACCGCCTACACTAGCCGAACACCACTGCAGTATCCTAAACCCTAAACCACCACCCCCAGCATGACCCCCTACACTGTTGAAACCTACTGCACTACCCTAAATCCTAAAACACCAGCCCCAGCACAACCCCCTAGACTGCCCGAACATCATTGTACTGCCCTAAACCCTAAAACACCGGCACCAGCACAACCCCATACATTGTCCAAACACCACTGCACTGCCCTAAACCCTGAAATACCAGCCCCAGCACGACCCCTCACACTGCCCGAACACCACTGCCCTAAACCCTGAAACACAACCCCAAGGAAGACCCCCTACAGTGCCTGAATAGCACTGCCATAAACTCTGAAACACCACCCCCTGCAAGACCCACTACACTGCCCGAAAACCACTGCACCACTGCCCTAATCCCTGAAACACTATCCCCAGCAAGACCCCCTATAGTGCCTGAACACCAATGCCCTAAACCCTGAAAAATCCCCCCTGCAAGACACCCTACACTGCCCAAACACCACTGCACTGCCCTAAACCCTGAAACACCACCCCCTACATGAACCCCTACACTGCCCAAACACACTGCACTGCCATAAACCCGGAAACACCAACCCAGCACGACCCCCTACACTGCCCGAACACCACTACCCTGCCCTAAATCCTGAAACACCATCCCCAGCACGACCCTCTACACTGCCCGAACACCACTGCACTGCCCTAAACCCTGCAACATCATCCCCAGCACGACCCCCTACAATGCAAGAACATCACTGCACTGCCCTAACCCTTAAAACACCTCCCCCAGCATGACCTCCTACACTTCCCGAACACCACTGCACTGCCCTAAACCCTAAAACACCACCCCCAGCAAGACCCCCTACAATGCCCGAACACCACTTCACTAACCTAAACCCTAAAACACCACGCCCAGCACGACCCCCTACACTTCCTGAACACCACTGCCCTGCCCTAAATCCTGAAACACCATCCCCAGCACGACCCCCTATACTGCCCTAACACCACTGCTCTGCCCTAAACCCTGCAACACCAGCCCCAACACGACCCCTACACTGCCTGAACACCACTGCTCTTCCCTAAACCCTGAAACACCAGCACGACCCCCAACACTGCCCCAACACCCCTGCTCAGCCCTAAATAATGAAACACCAAACCTAGCACGACCCCCTACACTGCCCGAACACCACTGCACTGCCCTAACCCTGAAACACCAGCCCCCGCACGACCCCCTACAGTGCCAGAACACCACTGCACTGCTCTGAACCCTGAAACACCAGCCCCAGCACGACCCCTAGACTGCCCGAACACCACTGAACTGCCCTAAACCCTGAAACAACAGCCCCAGCATGACCACCTACACTGCCCAAACACCACTGCCCTAAACCCTGAAACACAACACCAGGAATACCCCCAGAGTGCCTGAATAGCACTGCCATAAACCCTGAAACACCACCCTCTGCTAGACCCCCTACACTGCCCGAACACCACTGCCCTAATCCCTGAAACACCATCCCCAGCAAGACCCCCTATACCGTCTGAACACCACTGCCCTAAACCCTAAAACACCACCCTCTGCATGAGCCCCTACACTGCCAGAATACCACTGCACAGCCCTAAACCCTGAAACACCACCGACTGCACTACCCTCTACACTGCCCTAACACACTGCACTGCCCTTAACCCTGAAACACTACCCCCAGCACGACCCCCTACACTGCCAGGACACCACTGCACTGCCTTAAACCCTGAACCACCACTTCCAGGGCGAGCACCTATACTGCCCAAACTGCACTGCACTGCCCTAAACCCTGAAACACCACCCCCAGCATGACCCCCTACACTGCCCGAACACCGCTGCATTGACCTAAACCCTGAAACACCAGCCCCCGCTTGCCCCCCTACACTAGTAGAACACCATTACTCTGCTCTAAACCCTGAAACACCAGCCCCAGCATGACTCCCTACACTGCTCGAACACCAATGCACTGCCCTAATCCTTGAAACACCAGCACTGCACGACCCCCTACAATGCACGAACACCACTGCATTGACCTAAACCCTGAAACACCAGCCCCCGCATGCCCCCCTACACTAGCAGAACACCATTACTCTGCTCTAAACCCTGAAACACCAGCCCCAGCATGACTCCCTACACTGCTCGAACACCAATACACTGCCCTAATCCTTGAAACACCAGCACTGCACGACCCCCTACACTGACCGAACACCACTGCATTGCTCTAACCCTGAAACCCCAGCCCCTGCACGACCCCTACACTGCGAGAACACCACTGCACTGCCATGAACCCTGAAATACCAGCCCCAGCATAACCCCTAGACTGCCCAAACACCACTGAACTGCCCTAAACCCTGAAACAACACCCCCAGCATGACCACCTACACTGCCCGAACACCAATGCCCTAAACCCTGAAACACCACCCCTGCAAGACCCCCTACACTGCTCAAACACACTGCACTGCCCTAAACCCTAAAACACCCCCCCAGCACGACCCCCTACAATGCATGAACACCACTGCACTGCCCTAACCCCTAAAACACTACAACCAGCACGACCTCCTACACTGCCTGAACACCACTGCATTGCCCTAAACCCTAAAACACCACCCCCAGCAAGACCCCCTACAATGACCGAACACCAATTCACTACCCTAAACCCTAAAACACCACGCCCAGCACGACCCCCTAAACTGCCTGAACACCCCTGCACTGCCCTACACCCTAAACCACCACTTCCAGAGCGACCCCCTATACTGCCCAAACTGCACTGCACTGCCCTAAACCCTGAAACACCATCCCCAGCATGACCCCCTACACTGCTCGAACACCAATGCACTGCCCTAAACCTTGAAACACCAGCACCGCACGTCCCCCTACACTGCCCGAACACCACTGCATTGCTCTAGCCCTGAAACACCAGCCCCTGCACGACCCCCTACACTGCCAGAACACCACTGCACTGCCCTGAACCCTGAAACACCAGCCCCAGCACGACCCCTAGACTGCCCGAACACCACTGAACTGCCCTAAACCCTGACACACCATCCCCAGCAAGACCCCCTATACTGCCCGAAAACCAATGCCCTAAACCCTGAAACACTACCCCTGCAAGACCCCCTACACTGCTCAAAGACACTGCACTGCCATAAACCCTGAAACACCACCCACAGCACGACCCCCTACACTGCCCGAACACCACTGGACTGCCCTAAACCCTAAAACACCACCCCCAGCATGACCCCCTACAATGCATGAACACCACTGCACTGCCCTAACCCCTAAAACACCACGACCTCCTACACTGCCTGAACACCACTGCACTGCCCAAAACCCTAAAACTCCTCCCCCAGCAAGACCCCCTACAATGCCCGAACACCAATTGACTACCCTAAACCCTAAAACACCACACCCAGCACGACCCCCTACACTGCCTGAACACCACTGCCCTGTCCTAAATCATGAAACACCATCCCCAGCATGACCCCCTACACTGCCCGAACACCACTGCATTGACCTAAACCCTGACACACCAGCCCCAGCATGCCCCCTTACACTGCCCGAACACCACTGCTCTGCCCTAAACCCTGAAACACCAGCCCCAGCATGACACCCTACACTGCCCGAACACCACTGCACTGCCCTGAACCCTGAAACACCAGCCCCAGCACGACCCCTAGACTGCCCGAACACCACTGAACTGCCATAAACCCTGAAACAACACCCCCAGCATGACCACCTACACCGCTCGACCACCACTGCCCTAAACCCTGGAACACAACCCCCAGGAAGAACCCTACAATGCCTGAATAGCACTGCCATAACCCTGAAACACCACCCACTGCAAGACCCCCTAGACTGCCCGAACACTACTGCACAACTGCCCTAATCCCTGAAACACCATCCCCAGCAAGACCCCCTATACTGCCCGAACACCAATGCCCTAAACCCTGAAACACCACCCCTGCAAGACCCCCTACACTGCCCGAACACCACTGCACTGCCCTAAACCCTGAAACACCACCCCCTACACAAACCCCTACACTGCCCAAACACACTGCACTGCCATAAACCCTGAAACACCACCCCCAGCACGACCCCCTACCTACACTGCCTGAACACCACTGCACTGCCCTAAACCCTAAGGGCCCGATTCACAGAACTAACTTAAGACAAAATCCTAAACTTACTACTTTTGGTATTCACAGAATAGGATTTTGTCTTGTTTGTCTTAAGACAGACTTAAGACAGACTTAAGACAGACTTAAGTTAGGATTTTGTCTTAAGTCTGTCTTAAGTCTGTCTTAAGTCTGTCTTAAGTCTGTCTTAAGTCTGTCTTAAGTTTGTCTTAAAACAAACTTAGTTCTGTGAATCGGTCCCTAAAACACCACCCCCAGCACGACCCCCTACAATGCACGAACACCACTGCACTGCCCTAACCATTAAAACACCACCCCCAGCACGACCTCCTACACTGCCCGAACACCACTGCACTGCCCTAAACCCTAAAACACCACCCCCAGCAAGACCGCCTATAATGCCCGAACACCACTTCACTACCCTAAACCCTAAAACACCACACCCAGCATGACCCCCTACACTGCCTGAACACCAATGCCCTGCCCTAAATCCTGAAACACCATCGCCAGCATGACCCCCTACACTGCCCGAACACCACTGCACTGCCCTAAACCCTAATACACCAGCCCCAGCATGACCCTATACACTACCCAAACACTACTGCACTGCCATTAACCCTAAAACACCAGCCCCAGCACGACCCCTCAAACTGTCCATAAACACTGCACTGCCCTTAAACCTGAAACACCACCCCCAGCAAGACCGCCTACACTGCCCAAACAGCAGTGTACTGCCCTAAACCCGAAAACACCAGCCCCTGCACAAATCCTCACACTGCCCTAACACCACTGCACTGCCCTAAATCCTGAAACACCACCCCCAGCAAGAGTGTCTACACTGCCCGAACATCACTGCCCTAAACCCTGAAACACCATCCCCAGCAAGACCCACTACACTCCCCGAACACCCCTCCACTACCCTGAACCCTGAAACACCACCCTCAGCACAACCCCTACAGTGCCCGAGCACCACTGCTCTGCCCTAATTCCTAAACCACCACCCCCAGCACATTCCCCTACACTTCCCGAACACCACTGCTCTGCCCAAAAAAACTGAAACACCAGCAAAACGCCCTACACTACCCAAACACCACTGCTCTACTCTAAACCCTGAAACATGACCCCCAGCATGACTCCCTACACTACACGAGCACCACTGCCCTGCACTAAACCCTGAAACACCAGCCTCAGCATGACCCCCTATACTGCCCGAACACCTCTGCACTGCCCAAAACCCTGAAACACCAGCCCCAGCATGACCAACTACACTGCCTGAACACCACTGCACTGTCCTAAACCCTGAAAAACCAACCCCAGCACAACCCCCTACACTGCCCGAACACCACTGCACTGCCCTAAACCCTGAACCACAACCCCCAGGATGAACCCCTACACTGCCCGAACACCACTGCACTGCCCTAAACCCTGAAACAGCAACCCCAGCATGAACCACTATGCTGCCCGAACACCACTGCACTGCCCTAAACCCTGAACCACAACCCCCAAGACAACCCCCTACACTGCCTGAACACCACTGCACTGTGCTAAACCCAAAAATACCACCCCCAGCATGACCCCCTGCAATGCCAAACACCACTGCACTGAAATAAACCCTAAAACACCACCCTCAGCATCACCCCTCACGCGGCCCAAACACCACTGCACTGCCCTAAACCCTGAAACACCACCCCCCTGCACGACCCCCTACAATGCCTGAAGAACCACTGCACTGCAGTAAACCCTAAAACACCACCCCCAGCATGACCCCCTATACTGCTGAACACCACTGCACTGCCCTAAACCCTGAAACACCACCCCCAGCACGACCCCCTACAATGCCTGAAGAACCACTGCACTGCAGTAAACCCTAAAACACCACCCCCAGCATGACCCCTCACACTGCTCGAACACTACTGCACTGCCCTAAACCCGAAACATCAGCCCCAGCACGACTCTCACACTGCCCGAACACCACTGAACTGCCCTAAACCCTGAAACAGCAACCCCAGCATGAACCACTATGCTGCCTGAAAAACACTGCACTGCCCTAAACCCTGAACCACAACCCCCAAGACGACCCCCTACACTGCCTGAACACCACTGAACTGCCCTAAACCCTGAAACAGCAACCCCAGCATGAACCACTATGCTGCCCGAACACCACTGCACTGCCCTAAACCCTGAACCACAACCCCCAAGACGACCCCCTACACTGCCTGAACACCACTGCACTGTGCTAAACCCAAAAATACCACCCCCAGCATGACCCGCTGCAATGCCAAACACCACTGCACTGAAATAAACCCTAAAACACCACCCTCAGCATCACCCCTCACGCGGCCCAAACACCACTGCACTGCCCTAAACCCTGAAACACCACCCCCCTGCACGACCCCCTACACTGCCCCAATACCACTGCTCAGCCCTAAACCCTGAAACACTACCCCCAGCAATACCGCCTTCACTGCCCGAACACCACTGCCCTAAACCCTGAAACACAACCTCCAGTAAGACCCCCTACAAATCCCGAACACACAGGCACTGTCCTAAACCCTGAAACACTACCCCCAGCAAGACCACCGTCACTGCCCGAACACCATTCCCCTAAACCCTAAAACACCACCCCAGCACAACAACACCCTACACTGCCCGAACACAACTGCACTGCCCTAATCCCTGAAACACCAGCCCCAGCACGACCTCCAACACTGCCCGAACTCCACTATACTGCCCTATATCCTGAAACACCATCCCCAGCACGAACCCCCACACTGTCCAAAAACACCACTGCGCTGCCCTAAACCCTGAAACACCACCCCCAGCATGACCCCTACACTGCCCAAACACTACTGCACTGCGCTAAACTCTAAAGTACCACCCCCAGCACGACCGCCTACAATGCCCGAACACCACTTCACTGCAATAAACCCTAAAACATCACCCCCTGCGCAACCCCCTACACTGCCCGAATACCACTGCTCTGCCCTAAACCCTGATACACCACCCCTAGCAAGACCGCCTACACAGCCCGAACACCATTGCCCTAAAACCTGAAACACGACCCCCAGCAAGACCCCCTACACTGCCCGAACACCCCTGCACTGCCCTAAACCCTGAAACACCACCCCCAGCACGACACCCCACACTGCCCGACAACACTGCACTGCCCTAAACACTAAACACCAGCCCCAGCATGACCCCTCACACTGTCCTAACACCCCTGCACTACCCTAAACCGTGAAACAGCACCACCAGCACAAACCCCTTCATTGCCCGAACACCACTGCACTGCACTAAACCCTGAAACACCACCCCTCTGCGTGACCCCCTACACTGCCCGAATACCGCTGCTCTGCCCTAAACCCTGATACACCACCCCTAGCAAGACCGCCTACACAGCCCGAACACCATTGCCCTAAAGCCTGAAACACTACCCCCAGCACGACCCCTCACACTGCCCAAATACCACTGCTCTGCCCTAAACCCTGAAACACCACCTCTAGCAAGACCCCCTACACTGCCCGAACACCCCTACACTGCCCTAAACCCTGAAACACCACATCCAGCACGACCCCTCACACTGCCCGAACGCCACTGCACTGCCCTAAACCCTGAAACACCACCCCCAGCACGACCCCCTACACTGCCCGAACACCACTGCACTGCCCTAAACTCTGAAACACCAGCCCCAGCACGACCCCCTACAATGCCTGAAGAACCACTGCACTGCAGTAAACCCTAAAACACCACCCCCAGCATGACCCCTCACACTGCTCGAACACCACTGCACTGCCCTAAACCCGAAACATCAGCCCCAGCACGACTCTCACACTGCCCGAACACCACTGAACTGCCCTAAACCCTGAAACAGCAACCCCAGCATGAACCACTATGCTGCCCGAACAACACTGCACTGCCCTAAACCCTGAACCACAACCCCCAAGACGACACCCTACACTGCCTGAACACCACTGAACTGCCCTAAACCCTGAAACAGCAACCCCAGCATGAACCACTATGCTGCCCGAACACCACTGCACTGCCCTAAACCCTGAACCACAACCCCCAAGACGACCCCTACACTGCCTGAACACCACTGCACTGTGCTAAACCCAAAAATACCACCCCCAGTATGACCCCCTACAATGCCAAACAACACTGCACTGAAATAAACCCTTAAACACCACCCCCAGCATCACCCCTCACGCGGCCCAAACACCACTGCACTGCCCTAAACCCTGAAACACTACCCCCCTGCACGACCCATACACTACCCCAATACCACTGCTCTTCCCTAAACCCTGAAACACTACCCCCAGCAAGACCGCCTTCACTGCCTGAACACCACTGCCCTAAACCCTGAAACACAACCCCCAGTAAGACTCCCTACAAATCCCGAACACACAGGCACTGTCCTAAACCCTGAAACACTACCCCCAGCAAGACCACCTTCACTGCCCGAACACCATTCCCCTAAACCCTAAAACACCACCCCAGCACAACAACACCCTATACTGCCCGAACACAACTACACTGCCCTAATCCCTGAAACACCAGCCTCAGCACGACCTCCAACACTGCCCGAACTCCACTATACTGCCCTATATCCTGAAACACCATCCCCAGCACGAACCCCCACACTGCCCAAAAACACCACTGCGCTGCCCTAAACCCTGAAACACCACCCCCAGCATGACCCCTACACTGCCCTAACACTACTGCACTGCGCTAAACACTAAAGTACCACCCCCTGCGTGACCCCCTACACTGCCCGAATACCACTGCTCTGCCCTAAACCCTGATACACCACCCCTAGCAAGACTGCCTACACAGCCCAAACACCATTGCCCTAAAACCTGAAACACGACCCCCAGCAAGACCCCCTACACTGCCCGAACACCCCTGCACTGCCCTAAACCCTGAAACACCACCCCCAGCACGACCCCCCACACTGCCCGAACAACACTGCACTGCCCTAAACCCTAAACACCAGCCCCAGCATGACCCCTCACACTGTCCTAACACCCCTGCACTACCCTAAACCGTGAAACAGCACCCCCAGCAGAAACCCCTTCATTGCCCGAACACTACTGCACTGCACTAAACCCTGAAACACCACCCCTCTGCACGACCCCCTACACTGCCCGAATACCACTGCTCTGCCCTAAACCCTGATACACCACCCCTAGCAAGACCGCCTACACAGCCCGAACACCTTTGCCCTAAAGCCTGAAACACGACCCCCAGCAAGACTCTCTACACTGCCCGAACACCCCTGCACTGCCCTAAACCCTGAAACACCACCCCCAGCACGACCCCTCACACTGCCCGAACACCACTGCACTGCCCAAACCCTGAAACCCCACCCCCTGCATGACCCTCTACACTGCCCAAAAACACCGTTGCGCTGCCCTAAACCCTGAAACACCACCCCCAGCACGACCCCCTACACTGCCCGAACACCACTGCACTGTGCTAAACCCTAAAGTACCACCCCCAGCACGACCGCCTACAATGCCCGAACACCACTTCACTTCAATAAACCCTAAAACATCACCTCCAGCAGGACCCCTCACACTGCCTGAACACCACTGCACTGCCCTAAACCCTAAGCACCAGCCCCAGCTTTACCCCTCACACTGTCCAAACACCCCTGCACTGCCCTAAACCCTGAAACAGCACCCCCAGCACGAACCCCTTCACTGCCCGAATACCACTGTAGTGCCCTAAAGCCTGAAACACCACCCCAGCAAGACACCCTACACTGCCCGAACACCACTGCCCTGAACCGAGAGTAGCATAGTCTTACGCCCAGGGTTGATATTAAGTTGGATGATGTTATCAGTGATGGCATTTGAGATGTCATCAGTGATGCCCTAAACCCTGAAACACCACCCCCAGCATGACCCTCTACACTGCCCGAACTCCACTGCACTGCCCTAAACCTTGAAACACCGCCCCAGCATGACTCCCCATACTGCCCGAATACCACTGCACTGCCCTAAACCCTAAAAAACCAACCCCAGCACGATGCCCTACACGGCACGAACACCACTGCACTAAACCCTGAAACAACACAACCTGCACGACCCCCTACACTGCCCGAACACCGCTGCACTGCCCTAAACCCTGAAACAGCACCCCAGCACAAACCCCTACACTGCCCGAACACCACTGCACTGCCCTAAACCCTGAAACACAACTGCCAGGAAGACCCCCAACACTGCCCAAACACCACTGCACTGCCCTAAACCCTGAAACACCACCCCCAGCAAGACCCCCCACACTGCCCGAACACCACTGCACTGCTCTAAACCCTGAAAACCCACCCCCTGCATGACCCTCTACACTGCTCAAAAACACCACTGCGCTGCCCTAATCCCTGAAACACCACCCCCAGCATGACCCCCTACACTGCACTAAACACCACTGCACTGCGCTGAACCCTAAAGTCCCTCCCCCAGCACGACCACCTACAATGCCCGAACACCACTTCACTGTAATAAACCCTAAAACATCACCCCCAGCAGGACCCCTCACACTGCCTGAACACCTCTACACTGCCCTAAACTCTAAACACCAGCCCCAGCATGACCCCTCACACTGTCCAAACACCCCTGCACTGCCCTAAACTGTGAAACAGCACCCCCAGCACGAACCCCTTCACTGCCCGAACACCACTGCATTGCACTAAACCCTGAAACACCACCCCCCTGCACGACCCCCTACACTGCCCGAATACCGCTGCTCTGCCCTAAACCCTGACACACCACCCCCAGCAAGACCGCCTACACAGCCTGAACACCATTGCCCTAAAACCTGAAACACGACCCCCAGCACGACCCCTCACACTGCCCAAATACCACTGCTCTGCCCTAAACCCTGAAACACCACCTCTAGCAAGACCCCCTACACTGCCCGAACACCCCTACACTGCCCTAAACCCTGAAACACCACATCCAGCACGACCCCTCACACTGCCCGAACGCCACTGCACTGCCCTAAACCCTGAAATCCCACCCCCTGCATGACCCTCTACACTGTCCAACAACACCACTGCGCTGCCCTTAACCCTGAAACACCACCCCCAGCACGACCCCCTACACTGACCGAACACCACTGCACTGCGCTAAACCCTAAAGTACCACCCCCAGCACGACCGCCTACAATGCCTGAACACCACTTCACTGCAATAAACCCTAAAACATCACCCCCAGCAGGACCCCTAACACTGACCGAACATCACTGCACTGCCCTAAACCCTAAACACTAGCCCCAGCATGACCCCTCACACTGTCCAAACACCCCTGCCCTAAAGCCTGAAACAGCACCCCAGCACGATCCCCTTCACTGCCCGAATACCACTGTAGTGCACTGAACCCTGAAACACCACCCCAGCAAGACACCCTACACTGCCCGAACACCACTGCCCTGAACCGAGAGTAGCGTAGTCTTACGCCCAGGGTTAATATTAAGTTGGATGATGTCATCAGTGATGGCATTTGAGATGTCATCAGTGATGCCCTAAACCCTGAAACACCACCCCCAGCATGACCCTCTACACTGCCCGAACTCCACTGCACTGCCCTAAACCTTGAAACTCCCCCCCAGCATGACTCCCCATACTGCCCGAATACCACTGCACTGCCCTAAACCCTAAAAAACCAACCCCAGCACGATGCCCTACACTGCACGAACACCACTGCACTAAACCCTGAAACAACACAACCTGCACGACCCCCTACACTGCCCGAACACCACTGCACTGCGCTAAACCCCAAAACACCACCCCCAGCACGACCCCCTACAATGCCCGAACACCACTGCACTGCAATAAACCCTAAAACACCACCCCCAGCATGACCACTCACACTGCCCGAACACCACTGCACTGCCCTAAACCCTGAAACAGCACCCCAGCATGAACCCCTACACTGCCCGAACACCACTGCACTGCCCTAAACCCTGAAACAAAACTGCCAGGAAGCCCCTCAACACTGCCCAAACACCACTGCACTGCCCTAAACCCTGAAACTCCAGTCCCAGAACGACCCCCTACACTGCCTGAACACCACTGCACTGCGCTAACCCGTAAAACACCATCCCCATCATGACCCCAAGAAAGCCCGAACACCACTGCACTGCTATAAACCCTAAAACACCACCCCCAGCATGACCCCTCACACTGCCCGAACACCACTTCTCTGCCCTAATCCCTAAACCACCACCCCCAGCACATCCCCCTACACTTCCCGAACACCACTGCTCTGCCCAAAAAAACTGAAACACCAGCACAACACCCTACACTACCCGAACACCGCTGCTCTTCTCTAGACACTGAAACACCACCCCCAGCATGACTCCCTACACTGCACGAGCACCACTGCCCTGCCTTAAACCCTGAAACACCAGCCCCAGCACGACCAACTACACCGCCTGAACAACACTGCACTGTCCTAAACCCTGAAAAACCAGCCCCAGCACAACCCCCTACACTGCCCGAACACCACTGCACTGCCCTAAACCCTGAACCACAACCCCCGGGATGAACCCCTACACTGCCCGAACACCACTGCACTGCCCTAAACCCTGAAACACCAGCCCTAGCATGAACCCCTACACTGCTGAACACCACTGCACTGCCCTAAACCCAGAAACACCACCCCCAGCACGACTCCCTACAATGCCTGAAGAACCACTGCACTGCAATTAACCCTAAAATACCACCCCCAGCATGACCCCTCACACTGCCCGAACACCACTGCACTGCCCTAAACCCTAAACATCAGCCCCTGCACGACTCTCAAACTGCTCGAACACCACTGAACTGCCCTAAACCCTGAAACAGCACCCCATGCATGAACCACTATGCTGCCCAAACACCACTGCACTGCCCTAAACCCAGAACCACAACCCCCAAGACCACCCCCTACACTGCCCAAACACCAATGCACTGCCCTAAACCCTGAAACACCAGCCCCAGCTTGACACCCTACACTGCCTGAACACCACTACACTGTGCTAAATCCAAAAATACCACCCCCAGCATGACCCCCTACAATGCCAAACACCACTGCACTGAAATAAACCCTAAAACACCACCCCCAGCATCACCCCTCACGCGGCCCAAACACCACTGCACTGCCCTAAACCCTGAAACACCACCCCCCTGCACGACCCCCTACACTGCCGCAATACCACTGATCTGTCCTAAACCCTGAAACACTACCCCCAGAAAGACCGCCTTCACTGCCCGAACACCACTGCCCTAAACCCTGAAACACAACCCCCAGTAAGACCCCCTACACTTCCCGAACACACCTGCACTGTTCTAAGCCATGAAATACCACCCCCAGTAAAACCCACTAAACTGCCGGAACACCACTCCCCTAAACCCTAAAACACCACCCCAGCACAACACCCTACACTGCCCGAACACAACTGCACTGCCCTAATCCCTGAAACACCAGCCCCAGCACGACCTCCAACACTGCCCGAACTCCACTATACTGCCCTATATCCTGAAACAACATCCCCAGCACGAAACCCCACACTGCCCGAACACCACTGCACTGCCCTAAACCCTGAAACCCCACCCCCTGCATGACCCCCTACACTGCCCAAAAACACCATTGCGCTGCCCTAAACCCTGAAACACCACCCCCAGCATGAGCCCTACACTGCCCGAACACCACTGCACTGCTCTAAACACTAAAGTACCACCCCCAGCACGACCGCCTGCAATGCCCGAACACCACTTCAATGCAATAAACCCTAAAACATCACCCCCAGCAGGACCCCTCACACTGCCCGAACAACACTGCACTGCCCTAAACCCTAAATCCCAGCCCCAGCATGACCCTTCACACTGTCCAAACACCCCTGCACTACCCTAAACCCTGAAACAGCACCCCCAGCACAAACCCCTTCACTGCCCAAACACCACTGCACTGCACTAAACACTGAAACACTACCCCCTGTGCGACCCCCTACACTGCCCGAATACCACTGCTCGGCCCTAAACCCTGAGACACCACCCCCAGCAACACCGCCTACACTGCCCGAACACCATTGCCCTAAAGACGACCCCCAGCAAGACCCCCTACACTGCCCGAACACCCCTGCACTGCCTTAAACCCTGAAACACCACACCCAGCACGACCCCCCACACTGCCCGAACACCACTGCACTGCTCTAAACCCTGAAAACCCACCCCCTGCATGACCCTCTACACTGCCCAAAAACACCACTGCGCTGCCCTAATCCCTGAAACACCACCCCCAGCATGACCCCCTACACTGCATTAAACACCACTGCACTGCGCTGAACCCTAAAGTCCCTCCCCCAGCACGACCACCTACAATGCCCGAACACCACTTCACTGTAATAAACCCTAATACATCACCCCCAGCAGGACCCCTCACACTGCCTGAACACCTCTGCACTGCCCTAAACTCTAAACACCAGCCCCAGCATGACCCCTCACACTGTCCAAACACCCCTGCACTGCCCTAAACCGTGAAACAGCACCCCCAGCATGAACCCCTTCACTGCCCGAACACCACTGCACTGCACTAAACCCTGAAACACCACCCCCCTGCACGACCCCCTACACTGCCTGAATACCGCTGCTCTGCCCTAAACCCTGAAACACCACCCCCAGCAAGACCCCCTACACTGCCCGAACACCCCTGCACTGCCCTAAACCCTGTAACACCACCCCCAGCATGACCCCTACACTGCCCGAACACCACTGCACTACGCTAAACCCTAAAACACCACCCCCAGGTCAACCCTCTACATTGCCCGAACACCACTACACTACTATAAAACGTGAAACACTATCCCCGGCATGACCCCTCACACTGCCTGAAAACCACTGCACTGCCCTAAACCCTAACACCAGCCTCAGCATGACCCCTCACACTGGCCGAACACCACTGCACTGCCCTAAGCCCTGAAACAGCACCCCAGCACGAACCCCTACACTGCCCGAACACCACTGCACTGCCCTAAACCCTGAAACACCACCCCCCTGCATGACCCCCTATACTGCCCGAATACCACTGCTCTGCCCTAAACCCTGAAACACCACCCCCAGCAAGATCGCCTACACTGCCCGAACAACACTGCAGTACACTAAACCCAGAAACACCAGCCCCAGAACACCCCCTACACTGCCCGAACACCACTGCACTGCTCTAAACCCTGAAACCCCAGCCCCAGCACGACCCCCTAAACTGCCTGAACACCACTGCACTGCCCTAAACCCTGAAATACCAGCCCCAGCACGACCCCCAATACTGCCCGAACACCACTGCACTGCCCTATACCCTGAAATACCAGCCCCAGCACGACCCCCCACACTGCCCGAACACCACTGCGCTGACTAAAACTCTGAAACACCAGCCCCAGCATGTCCCTCCACACTGCCCGAACACCACTGCACTGCCCTAAACCGTGAAACTCCACCCCCAGCACGACCCCCATGCTGCCTGAATACCACTGCACTGCCCTAAACCCTAAAACACCAGCACGATGCCCTACACTGCCCGAACACCACTGCACAGCCCTAATCCTGAAACACCAACTCCAGCAATTCTCCCTACACTGCCCGATCACCACTCCGCTAAATCCAGAAACTCCAAAACCTGCATGACCCCCTACACTGCCCAAACAACATTGCACTCCCCTAAACCCTAAAACACCACCCACAGCAAGACCTGCTACACTGCCCGAATACCACTGCACTGCCATAAACCCTGAAACACCACCACCAGCAAGTAGTCTTACGCCCTGGATTAATATTAAGTTGGATGATGTCATCAGTGATGGCATTTGAGATGTCATCAGTGATGCCCTAAACCCTGAAACACCACCCCCAGCATGAACCTCTACACTGCCCGAACACCACTGCACTGCCCTAAACCTTGAAACACCCCCCCAGCACGACTCCCCATACTGCTCGAATACCACTGCACTGACCTAAACACCAAAAAAACCAGCCCCAGCACGATGCCCTACACTGCACGAACACCACCCCCCTGCACGACCCCTACACTGCCCCAATACCACTGCTCTGCCCTAAACCCTGAAACACTACCCCCAGCAAGACCGCCTTCACTGCCCGAACACCACTGCCCTAAACCCTGAAACACAACCCCCAGTAAGACCCCCTACACTTCCCAAACATACCTGCACTGTATTAAGCCATGAAACACCACCCCCAGTAAAACCCACTAAACTGCCGGAACACCGCTCCCCTAAACCCTAAAACACCACCCCAGCACAACACCCTACACTGCCCGAACACAACTGCACTGACCTAATCCCTGAAACACCAGCCCCAGCACGACCTCCAACACTGCCCGAACTCCACTATACTGCCCTATATCCTGAAAAACCATCCCCAGCACGAACCCCCACACTGTCTGAACACCACTGCACTGCCCTAAACCCTGAAACCCCACCCCCTGCATGACCCCTACACTGCCCGAACACCACTGCACTGCGCTAAACCCTAAAGTACCACCCCCAGCACGACCGCCTGCAATGCCCGAACACCACTTCACTGCAATAAACCCTAAAACATCACCCCCCAGCAGGACCCCTCACACTGCCCGAACAACACTGCACTGCCCTAAACCCTAAACACCAGCCCCAGCATGACCCTTCACACTGTCCAAACACCCCTGCACTACCCTAAACCCTGAAACAGCACCCCAGCACAAACCCCTTCACTGCCCGAACACCACTGCACTGCACTAAACCCTGAAACACCACCCCCCTGCGCAACCACCTACACTGCCCGAATACGACTGCACTGTGCTAAACCCTAAAGTACCACCCCCAGCACGACCACCTGCAATACCCGAACACCACTTCACTGCAATAAACCATAAAACCACACCCCCAGCAGGACCCCTCACACTGCTCGAACACCACTGCACTGCGCTAAACCCTAAATTACCACCCCCAGCACGACCACCTGCAATGCCCGAACACCCCTTCACTGCAATAAACCCTAAAACATCACCCCCAGCAGGACCCCTCACACTGCCCAAACACCCCTGCACTGCCCTAAACCCTGAAACAGCACCCCCAGCACGAACCCCATCACTGCCCGAACACCACTGCACTGCACTAAACCCTGAAACACCACCCCCCTGCACGTCCCCCTACACTGCCCGAATACCACTGCTCTGCCCTAAACCTTGAAACACCACCCCCAGCAAGACCGCCTACACAGCCCAAACACAATTGCCATAAACCCCGAAACACGACCCCAGCAAGACCCCTACACTGCCCTAACACCCCTGCACTACCCTAAACACTGAAACACCAGCCCCAGCACGACCCCTACACTGCCCGAACAACACTGCACTACGCTAAACCCTAAAACACCACCCCCAGGACGACCTCCTACAATGCCCGAACACCACTGCACTTCTATAAACTGTAAAACACTATCCCCAGCATGACCCCTCACACTGCCTGAAAACCACTGCACTGCCTTAAACCCTAACACCAGCCCCAGTACGATCCCTCACACTGGCCGAACACCACTGCACTCCCCTAAGCCCTGAAACAGCACCCCCAGCACGAACCCCAACACTGCCCGAACACCACTGCACTGCAGTAAACCCTGAAACACCACCCCCCTGCATGACCCCCTATACTGCCCGAATACCACTGCTCTGCCCTAAACCCTGAAACACCACCCCCAGCAAGACCGCCTACACTGCCCGAACCCCACTGCCCTAAACCCTGAAACACGACCCCAGCACGCCCCACTACACTGCCTGAACACCACTGCAGTACACTAAACCCTGAAACACAAGCCCCAGAACACCCCCTACACTGCCCGAACACCACTGCACTGCTCTAAACCCTGAAACACCAGCCCCAGCACGACCCCCTATACTGCATGAACACCACTGCACTGCCCTAAACCCTGAAACACCAGCCCTAGCATGACCCCCAATACTGCCCGAACACCACTGCACTGCCCTATACCCTGAAATACCAGTCCCTGCACGACCCCCCACACTGCCAGAACACCACTGCGCTGACTGAAACCCTGAAACACCAGCCCCAGCATGTCCCCCACACTGCCCGAACACCACTGCCTTAAACCGTGAAACTCCACCCCCAGCACGACCCCCCATACTGCCTGAATACGACTGCACTGCTGTAAACCCTAAAACACCAGCACCAGCACGATGCCCAACACTGCCCGAACACCACTGCACTGCCCTAAACCCTGAACCACAACCCCCAAGATGACCCCCTACACTGCCCGAACACCAATGCACTGCCCTAAACCCTGAAACACCAGCCCCAGCATGACACCTTACACTGCCTGAACACCACTGCGCTACGCTAAACCCAACAATACCACCCCCAGCATGACCCCCTACAATGCCAAACACCACTGCACTGAAATAAACCTTAAAACACCACCCCCAGCATCACCCCTCATGTGGCCCAAACACCACTGCACTGCCCAAACCCTGAAACACCACCCCCCTGCATGGCCCCCTACACTGCCCCAATACCACTGCTCTGCCCTAAACCCAGAAACACTACCCCCAGCAAGACCGCCTTCACTGCCCGATAACCACTGTCCTAAACCCTGAAACACAACCCCCAGTAAGACCCCCCACACTTCCCGAACACACCTGCACTGTCCTAAGCCATGAAACACCACCCCCAGTAAAACCCACTAAACTGCCGGAACACCACTCCCCTAAACCTAAAACACCACCTCAGCACAACACCCTACACTGCCCGAATACAACTGCACTGACCCAATCCCTGAAACACCAGCTCCAGCACGACCTCCAACAATGCCCGAACTCCACTATTCTGCCCTATATCCTGAAACACCATCCCCAGCACGAACCCCCACACTGCCCGAACACCACTGCACTGCCCTAAACCCTGAAACCCCACCCCCTGCATGACCCCCTACACTGCCCAAAAACACCACTGCGCTGCCCTAAACCCTGAAACACCACCCCCAGCATGACCCCTACACTGCCCGAACACCACTGCACTGCGCTAAACCCTAAAGTACCACCCCCAGCACGACCGCCTGCAATGCCCGAACACCACTTCACTGCAATAAACCCTAAAACATCACACCCAGCAGGACCCCTCACACTGCCCGAACAACACTGCACTGCCCTAAACCCTAAACACCAGCCCCAGCATGACCCTACACACTGTCCAAACACCCCTGCACTACCCTAAACCCTGAAACAGCACCCCAGCACAAACCCCTTCACTGCCCGAACACCACTGCACTGCACTAAACCCTGAAACACCACCACCCTGCGCAACCCCCTACACTGCCCGAATACCACTGCTCTGCCCTAAACCCTGAAACACCACCCCCAGCAAGACCGCCTACACTGCCCGAACACCATTGCCCTAAAACCTGAAACTCGACCCCCAGCAAGACCCCCTACACTGCCCGAACACCCCTGCACTGCCCTAAACCCTGAAACACCACCCCCAGCACAACTCCCCACACTGCCCGAACACCACTGCACTGCCCTAAACCCCACTCCCTGTATGACCCTTTACACTGCCCAAAAACAACACTGCGCTGCCATAATCCCTGAAACACCACCCCCAGCAAGACCCCCTACACTGCCTGAACACCACTGCACTGCGCTAAACCCTAAAGTACCACCCCCTGCACCACCGCCTACAATGCCCGAACACCACTTCACTGCAATAAACCCTAAAACATCAACCCCAGCAGGACCCCTCACACTGCCCGAACACCTCTGCACTGCCCTAAACTCTAAATACCAGCCCCAGCATGACACCTCACACTGTCCAAACGCCCCTGCACTGCCCTAAACCCTGAAACAGCACCCCCAGCACGAACCCCTTCACTGCCCGAACACCACTGCACTGCACTAAATCCTGAAACACCACCCCCCTGCACGACCCCTACACTGCCCGAATACCACTGCTCTGCCCTAAACCCTGAAACACCACCCCCAGCAAGACCGCCTGAACACCATTGCCCTAAAACCTGAAACACGACCCCCAGCACAACCCCTACACTGCCCGAACACCACTGCACTACGCTAAACCCCAAAATACCACCCCCAGGACGACCCCCTACAATGCCCGAACACCACTGCACTACTATAAAACGTAAAACACTATCCCCAGCATGAATCCTCTCACTGTCTGAAAACCACTGCACTGCCCTAAACCCTAACACCAGCCGCACCATGACCCCTCACACTGGCCGAACACCACTGCACTGCCCTAAGCCCTGAAACAGAAACCCCAGCACGAGCCCTACACTGCCCGAACACCACTGCACCACCCTAAACCCTGAAACACCACCCCCTGCATGACCCCCTATACTGCCCGAATACCAACCACTGCTCTGCCCTAAACCATGAAACACCACCCCCAGCAAGACCACCTACACTGCCCGAACACCACTGCCCTAAACCCTGAAACACGACCACCAGCACACCCCACTACACTGCCCGAACACCACTGCAGTACACTAAACCCTTAAACACCAGCCCCAGAACACCCCCTATATTGCCCGAACACCACTGCACTGCTCTAAACCCTGAAACACCAGCTCCAGCACGACCTCCTACACTGCCTGAACACCCCTGCACTGCCCTAAACCCTGAAACACCAGCCCCAGCACGACCCCCAATACTGCCGAACACCACTGCACTGCCCTATACCCTGAAATACCAGCCCCAGCACGACCCCCCACACTGCCCGAACACCACTGCGCTGACTGAAACCCTGAAACACCAGCCCCAGCATGTCCCCCCGCACTGCCCGAACACCACTGCACTGCCCTGAACTGTGAAAATCCACCCCTAGTATGACCACCATACTGCCTGATTACCACTGCACTACCCTAAACCCTAAAACACCAGCACCAGCACGATGCCCTACACTGCCCGATCACCCCTGCACAGCTCTAATCCTGAAACACCAACCCCAGCAATTCCCCCTACACTGCCCGATCACCACTCCGCTAAACCCAGAATCTCCACAACCTGCATGACCCCCTACACTGCCCAAACAACATTGCACTGCCCTGAACCCTAAAACACCACCCACAGCAAGACCTGCTACACTGCCCGAATACCATTGCACTGCCAAATACCCTAAAACACCACCACCAGCAAGACCCCCTAAAATGCCCGAACACCACTGCACTACCCTAAACCCTAAAACACCAGCACCAGCACGACCACCTACATTGCCCGAACACTACTGTAGTGCCCTGAACCCTGAAACACCACCCCAGCAAGACATCCTACACTGCCTGAACACCACTGCCCTGAACCGAGAGTAGCGTAGTCTTATGCCCAGGGTAAATATTAAGTTGGATGATGTCATCAGTGATGGCATTTGAGATGTCATCAGTGATGCCCTAAACCCTGATACACCACCCCCAGCATGAACCTCTAAACTGCCCGAACACCACTGCACTGCCCTAAACCTTGAAACACCCCCCCAGCATGACTCCCCATACTGCCCGAATACCACTGCACTGACCTAAACCCTAAAAACCAGCCCCAGCACGATGCCCTACACTGCACGAACACCACTGCACTAAACCCTGAAACAACACAACCTGCACGACCCCCTACACTGCCCGAACACCACTGCACTGCCCTAAACCCTAAAACACCACCCCAGCACGACCCCCTACAATGCCCGAACACTACTGCACTGCAATAAACCCTAAAACACACCCACCAGCATGACCACTCACACTGCCCGAACACCACTGCACTGCCCTAAACCCTGAAACAGCACCCCAGCACAAACCCCTTCACTGCCCGAACACCACTGCACTGCACTAAACCCTGAAACACCACCCCCCTGCGCTACCCCCTACACTGCCCGAATACCACTGCTCGGCCCTAAACCCTGAAACACCACCCCCAGCAAGACCGCATACACAGCCCGAACAACATTGCCCTAAAACCTGAAACACGACCCCCAGCAACACCCCCTACACTGCCCAAACACCCCTGCACTGCCCTAAACCCTGAAACACCACCCCCAGCACGACCCCTACACTGCCCGAACACCACTGCACTATGCTAAACCCTAAAACACCACTCCCAGGACGACCCCCTACAATGCCCGAACACCACTGCACTACTATAAACCGTAAAACACTATCCCCAGCATGACCCCTCACACTGCCTGAAAACCACTGCACTGCCCTAAACCCTAACACCAGCCCCAGCACAACCCCTCACACTGGCCGATCACCACTGCACTCCCTTAAGCCCTGAAACAGCACCCCCAGCACAAACCCCTACACTGCCAGAACACCACTGCACTGCCCTAAACCCTGAAACACCACCCCCCTGCATGACCCCCTATACTGACCTGGTACACTGCCCGAATACCACTGCACTGCCCTAAACCCTAAAACACCACCACCAGCAAGACCCCCTAAAATGCCCAAACACCACTTCACTACCGTAAACCCTAAAACACCACCCCCAGCACGACCCTCTACACTGGCCGAACACCACTGCTCTACCCTAAACCCTAAAACACCAGCCCCAGCATGACCACCTACATTGCCTGAACACCACTGTAGTGCCCTAAACCCTGAAACACCACCCCAGCAAGACACCCTACACTGGCCGAACCCCACTGCTCTGAACCGAGAGTAGCGTAGTCTTTTGCCCAGGGTTAATATTAAGTTGGATGATGTCATCAGTGATGGCATTTGAGATGTCATCAGTGATGTCACTTACCATGTCATGAATGATGTAATATGTGACTTCATCAGCAGTTCATTGCGAGGGTGCGAGTTATAGTTATCTCAACTAACTATAACACCGGAATTTCTATGTTTTTGCATAAGTGAAATGTCCAACTAACTATATAGTTCCTGAAACCTATGTTTTTTTTCAGTTAATTTCTATGGTTTTTTAAATGCTACATTCTAACTATAACGTGCCTGAAAGCTATGTTTTTCTCAGTGAATATTTATTTTTATATATATATACATATATATATATATATTTTTTTTTTACTAAAAAAACAGGTTTCATGGACGTTATAGCTAGAAATTTATAATAAGTGATGTCATTTGAGATGTCACCAGTGATGTAATCAGTGTTGTCACTGACCATGTCATGAGTGATGTAATATGTGACATCATCAGCAATGCATTGGGGGGCACCAGTTATAGTTAGCTCAGCTAACTATAACAGCTGAATTTCTCTGGTTTTGTATGAGTGAAATATCAGCCTAACTATAAAGTCCCTGAAACCTGTGTTTTTTTCAGTGAATTTCTTAGGTTTTATAAATGCTAATTACTAAATATAATGATCCGGAAACCTCTGTTTTTTTCAGTGAATTTCAAGAGTTTTCAAAATGCTAATTTTTAACTATGTCTACATAGGTAGGACATTTTCAGAAAGAGGAAGTAATTAAGTGCAGAAAGAAGCAAGAGAGGTGCAGAAAGAACCAACAGAGGTGCAGAAAGAGGCCTACTTTGACTGTCCCTTACAACAGAGTCATACAAAGTAGCCTAATCACTAATCCTTCTAATTCTTCACCCAAGTCTGACCAAGTTGGTGAAGGTATGCATGTGTGTCTCTGCTTTTACCTAGTGACATCTTACATTCAAATAACCATCAAATACTTGAAAACTTGTTTTTCAAACAGCATACTCTGTAAATATATGTACAAACAGGTGTATATATTTATTTCTGTTCATTATACAGGGCAGATGCGTATTCAATAATATATTTGAGGGGCTCTATAACACCTATATACATAAGACATGTCTGCCTGTGCAACTGAATGACAGAGCAGAACTGAGAACATTTCACCTCCCAATGAGAAGCCACCGACTTTTTAAGCTACCATCTTCAGATGCATAACACATGTGAGAATACATATACAATTAGACATATACCTCAGTCACAAGAGCATGCAGACTTTTAAACTTGACAGCATGCACTTCCCATTTGAGTACAGAAAGAGGCAAGAGAAGTACAGAAAGAAGCAAGAGAAGTACAGGAAAGAAGCATGAGAGGTGCAGAAAGAGTAACAAATGTGCGGAAAGAGGCAAGAGAAATGCAAAAGAGGCAAGAGGTGTGCAGAAAGAGGCAAGAGTAGAGAAGAAATAGGGACGATGAGTGGAAACAGAGGCAACAGGGGTGCAGAAAGAAGCAAGAGATGTGCAGAAAGAAGCAAGAGAAGTGCAGAAATAAGCAACAGAGGTACAGAAAGAAGCAACAGAGGTGCAGAAGGAGGCAAGAGAACTACAGAAAGAGGCAAGAGAGTTGCAGAAACAGGCAAAAGATGTGCAGAAAGAGGGAACATGAGTGCACAGAGATGCAAGAGAGGTGCAGAAAGAGTTAAGAGGGGTGAAGAAAGAGGCAAGAGGGGTATAGAAATTTGCAAGAGAGGTGCAGAAAGAAGCAAGAGCAGTGCAGATAAAAACAACAGAGTTGCAGAAAGAGGCAAGAGGGGTGCAGCAAGAGGCAAGAGAAATGCAGAAATAAGCAAAAGAGGTGCAGAAAGAGGCACGAGAACTGCAGAAAGAGGCAAGAAATGTGCAGAAATAGGCAAGAGAGGTGTACAAAGAAGGAAGAAGGGTGCAGAAAGAGGCAAGTGGGGTGGAGAAAGAAGCAAGTGAGTCACAGAAAGAAGCACAATAAGTACATAAATAAGCAATAAAGATGCAGAAAGAGGCAAGAGATTGCAGGCAGGAGAGGTGCAGAAAGAAGGAACAGGGATGCAAGAGGCAAGAGAGGTTCAGAAAGAGGGGAAAAGGGTACAGAAAGAGAAAAGAGGGGTGCAGAAAGAAACAAGTGAGGTGCAGAAAGAGGCAACATAGGTGCAGAAAGAGGCAAGAGAGCTACAGAAACAGGCACGAGAAGTACAGAAAGAGGCATAAGAAGTGCTGAAGGAAGTAACAGAGGTGTAGAAAGAAGCAAGATAAGTAATGAAAGAGACAAGAGAGTTGCATAAAAAAACAAGAGAGGTACAGAAAAAAGCCGGAGAAGTGCAGAAAGAGGCAAGTGAGATGCAGAAAGAGTCAAGAGAAGTGCAGAAACAGACAAGAGAGGTGCAAAAAGGGGCAAGTGTGGTACAGAAACAGGCAAGAGGGGTGCCGAAAGAAGCAAGAAAAATGCAGAAAGAAGCAACAGAAGTGAAGAAGGAGACAAGAGAACCACATAAAGAGGCAAGAGAGCTGCAGAAAGAAGAAAGAGGAGTGCAGAAAGAGGCAAGAGGGAAACAGAAAAAAAAACAAGGTAGGTGCTGAAAAAAGCAAGAGAAGTGCAGAAAGAACCAACCGAGGTGCAGAAAGAGGCAAGAGCGGTGTAAAAAGAAGAAAGATAAGTCCAGAAAGAAGCAACAGAGGTGCACAAAGAGGCAAGAGAAGTGCAGAAAGAGGCAAGAAAGTTGCAGAAACAGGCAAAATAGGTTCAGAAAGAGAGAACAGGGGTGCAGACCGAGGCTATAAAGGTGCAGCAAGAAGCAATAGAGGTGCAGAAAGAAGCAATCGAGGTGCAGAAAGAAGCAAGAGAAGTATAGAAAGAAGCAACAGAGGTGTAGAAAGAGGCAAGATAGGTACAGAAAGAAGGAAGTGGGTGCAGAAAGAAGCAATAGAGGTGCAGAAAGAAGCAAATGAGGTGCAGAAATAGTCAAGAGGGGTGCAGAAAAATGCAAGAGAAGTGCTGAAAGAAGCAAGAGAGGTATAGAAGGAGGCAAGAGAACTGCAGAAAGAGGCAAGAGAGGTGCAGAAAGAGGCAAGAGAGGTGCAGAAAGAGCAAGGGAGGTGCACAAAGAAGTAAGAGTGGTGCAGAAATAAGCAGAGAAGAGCAGAAAGCAGCAACATAGGTGCAGAACGGGGCATGAGGGGTGCAGAAAGAGGCAAGAGCTGTGCAGAAAGAAGCAACAGAGGTGCAGAATGAGGCAAGAGAAGTACTGAAAGAAGCAACAGAGGTATAGAAAGAAACAATAGAGGTGATGCAAGAGACAATAGAGTTGCAGAAAGAAACAAGAGAGGTGCAGAAAAATGCAAGAGAAATGCTGAAAGAAGCAAGAGAGGTGTAGAAGGAGGCAAGAGAACTGCAGAAAGAGGCAAGAGAGGTGCAGAAAGAGCAAGAGAGGTGCACAAAGAAGTAAGAGTGGTGCAGAAATAAGCAGAGAAGAGCAGAAAGCAGCAACATAGGTGCAGAACGGGGCATGAGGGGTGCAGAAAGAGGCAAGAGCTGTGCAGAAAGAAGCAACAGAGGTGCAGAATGAGGCAAGAGAAGTACTGAAAGAAGCAACAGAGGTATAGAAAGAAACAATAGAGGTGATGCAAGAGACAATAGAGTTGCAGAAAGAAACAAGAGAGGTGCAGAAAAATGCAAGAGAAATGCTGAAAGAAGCAAGAGAGGTGTAGAAGGAGGCAAGAGAACTGCAGAAAGAGGCAAGAGAGGTGCAGAAAGAGCAAGAGAGGTGCACAAAGAAGTAAGAGTGGTGCAGAAATAAGCAGAGAAGAGCAGAAAGCAGCAACATAGGTGCAGAACGGGGCATGAGGGGTGCAGAAAGAGGCAAGAGCTGTGCAGAAAGAAGCAACAGAGGTGCAGAATGAGGCAAGAGAAGTACTGAAAGAAGCAACAGAGGTATAGAAAGAAACAATAGAGGTGATGCAAGAGACAATAGAGTTGCAGAAAGAAACAAGAGAGGTGCAGAAAAATGCAAGAGAAATGCTGAAAGAAGCAAGAGAGGTGTAGAAGGAGGCAAGAGAACTGCAGAAAGAGGCAAGAGAGGTGCAGAAAGAGCAAGAGAGGTGCACAAAGAAGTAAGAGTGGTGCAGAAATAAGCAGAGAAGAGCAGAAAGCAGCAACATAGGTGCAGAACGGGGCATGAGGGGTGCAGAAAGAGGCAAGAGCTGTGCAGAAAGAAGCAACAGAGGTACAGAATGAGGCAAGAGAAGTGCAGAAAGAGGGAAGAGGGGTACAGAAAGAGGCAAGAGAAGTACTGAAAGAAGCAACAGAGGTATAGAAAGAAACAATAGAGGTGATGAAAGAGACAATAGAGAGTTGCAGAAAGAAACAAGAGAGGTGCAAAAAAAGCAAGAGAAGAGCAGAAAGAAGCAAGTGAGGGACATACAGAGAGAGTAGATGTGCAGAAAGAGGCAAGAGAGTTGTAGAAATAGGCGAGGGAGTGCAGAAAGAGGAAAGAACGGTACAGAAAGAGGCAAGAGAAGTGCTGAAAGAACCAACAGAGGTGCAGAAAGATGTTAAGAGGGGTACAAAAAGTGGCAACAGAAGTGAAGAAAGAAGCGATAGAGGTGCAGAAAGAGGCAAGAGAACTGCAGAAAGAAGCCAGAGAAGTGCAGAAACGAGCAACAGAGGTGCAGAAAGAGGCAAAAGTGGTGCAGAATGAAGCAAGAGGGGTGCAGAAATAAGCAAGGGAAATGTAGAAAGAAGCAAATGAGGTGTAGAAAGAGGCAAAAGAGGTGCAGAAAGAGGCAAGAGAGGTGCACAAAGAGGCAAGAGGGTGCAGAAAGGGGTAGGAGAAGTACAGAAAGAAGCAACGGAGGTACAGAAAGAGGCAAGGGTTGTGCAGAAGAAAAAAGCAAGAGGGGTGCAGTAAAAAGCAAGCGATGTGCAGAAAGAAGGGAGGTGCAGAAAGCGGTAGAGATGAGCAGAAAGATGCAAGAGTACTGCAGAAAAAAAGAAGAAAGGTGCACCAAGAAGCAAGAGAAATGCAAAAAGAGGAAAGTGAGGTGCAGAAAGAAGCAAGAGTTGTTTGCACACTATTAGTACCAATTTAACAGCCACATTTAGCAATATGTAACAGGTGACCATTCGAGGTTTGCAAAGGGACTTCTACCATGCTGTAACACTTGTTGTTGCATTTTTGGTAGCGTTTGAGCCGTTTGAGCTAGAAACAAGTTTTTTTTGGTTCAAATCTGCAGATTAAGCAGCAGATGATGGATTATGTGGCAAATGCGGAAAATGTCTGAATATGCGAAAATCGGTGCAGCCGAACAGTCGCATAATTCCAGTGGCCCTGCTCATACCTCCGACTAGGTCCGGAAGTGCTCCTCAGTGTTTTTTTCTTTTTTTGTCTCATTAAGTTTATCATTTAGCTTCTATGGAAATGAGGAAGACTAAATCTGAGGTTACCACTCCACAACACTGACTACCATACCACATAATTACTCTCCATAAAACATAATCCCACTCTACATAATTCCTATACACTAAATACCACATACATTCCATCCACATAATTTCACTGCACTACATATCACATAATTACACTACACATATTGTACATTCACTCCACTCCCAAACACTTTATTAAAAATCTTTTACATTTGCAACGTTAATAGCCCTACGTTTCGCAAATGCGAGGCCCATTACAATGCAAATACTAGTAGTCATGTTTGCAGAGAGGTGGAGAAAGGGGGCTGGGCCTCTGACCAGCTCTCATGAATTCTGCTGCATAGGGGACTTGCATGAGGAACCAGGAGGGCTTCTTGGCCCCAAAGTCCCTCAGGAGTAAATTGGACATCATCCCCCAACCACTAGTTTGCCAGGAGGCGTGTTTGCAGAGTGGTGGAGAAAGGGGGCATGGCCTCCAAAGACGTCTTAGCAATCCCACTGTGTGGGACTTACTAGAGGTAAAAAGAGGGGTAGTTGGCCCCGAAGGACATCCTTGGGGGCCAACTACCCCTCCTATTACCTCCAGTAAGCCCCACACAGCAGGATTGGTAAGTTCTCATAGCAGGCCACGCCCCCTTTGCCCACCACTCTGCAAACACGCTCCCTAGCATGCTCTTGGATAGGGATTAAAGTCCCCTTCACTGCTGGGGGCCCTTAGTGGCCAACTAGTCTACCTGTTTCCTCCAGTAAGCTCCACACAGTGGGATTGCTGAGAGGCAGACACAGGCCACACACCCTTTCTCCATCACACTGCAAATGCACCTCTTGGTGCGATCTTAGTTGGGGGATAAAGTCCCCTTGCCTCCTGAGGGTTCCTTGGGGCCAACAAGCCCTCCTTTTACCTCCAGTAAGCCCCACATGGCTGAATTGCTGAGAGTGGTCAGGTGCCATGCCCCCTGGTACACCACTCTGCAAACATGCCTCCTGGCGCACTGCTCCTTGGGGGATGAAGTCCAGTTTAGTCCTGAGGCCCTCAGGGCAAAAGAGAACCTCATCACCCCATCAGCAGTGTGCCAAGAGGTACGTTTGCAGAGTGGTATAAAAAGGGGCATGGCCTTGGACCACCTCTCAGAAATCCCACTGTGTGAGGCTCACTAGAGGTACCTAATGGGCTAGTTGACCCCTAAGGCAAACTGCAATGTCCCGGGGGTAGGCACCCGGGTTCTTAATGTAGCTGGCCCTGGGGGGTGGTGGTTCTGAGGGCCAAGGAGGGCTTCAGGAGGTGGCCTCCCTGTCCCCCTCCCAACAGCAATAAAGCCCTGGGGAGGTGGTGGTTCCCAGGGCTTGGGGAAGCCTAGGAGGACCCCACCCATAATAACTCAATACCACAGGGAGGTGGCAGTCACTCAGACAGTGTGGGGGGACAGAAGTCCCCCCACATCTTTTTTGTCCCCCCACATATTAAAAAAGCCTCAGGGAGGTGGCAGTCCCCAGGGCTGCGGGAGCCCTTGCGGGCCCCGCATAACAATTAACCCTTGCCCCCGGGACCTGGCCCACTCAGGGGCTTAAAAGAAACAAAGTGCGGGAGACAGCTTTTAAAATAATGCTTTTTTAGGCCCTCGGCGTCCATGTCGGACACCTTGAGCAGGCCTAGGGGGTCAGGGTGTTTCTACCCTCACCCCTTTCTTCTTTTTTCACCTTCTTTCTTGTGACTTGGTTCAACTGAGTCACTAGATGGCTGCCAACACTTCCTGGGTTAAAGTGTTGGCAGCCAAGCTGAAGTCAGCTCATTATTGGGATGGTTTGCATATCCACTGCGGTCACCAGATACTAATATATATATAATAAGAATGAGTTTTTTAAGTACAGCCTGAACTGCTGAACAGAGGTACACAATTTGAAGCTCAGAGTGCACTCTGAGCCAAGAGCTACATCTCTGCCAAATTTGGTGTAATTCCATTCAGCAGTTCGGGCTGTAGCTGCGACAAATGTTTCCTATGAAAATAAACATGGAGAAAACACGTTTTGGGACCCCCTTTTTTCTCAAACCCCTGCTTTATGAATCACCCCGAAACTTTAGAGACAGGAGCTGACCAGACCGCCCCATTAGTTTTGAGAATTTTGCGAATCTTCGTCAACCAGTGCCAAAGATATTAGCGAAAGAAAAAACGCTATTTATATATATGTATATATATATTATCTACTGGCGGTCGCCAGGAGATAGTTATAGTTAGGACCGTGTGTCCGTAGGAAATCTGCAACATTCTATTTGGAATAACTTTGGCGCCGATTGATGAATCCTCGTGAATTTTTCAAAATAGGTGGGGCGCTCTGCTCCGCTCCTACCCTGAAAGTCTCGGGGGGATTCGTCAAGCGGGGGCTGAGAAAAA
Source organism: Triturus cristatus (assembly GCF_964204655.1). NCBI lineage: Eukaryota > Metazoa > Chordata > Amphibia > Caudata > Salamandridae > Triturus > Triturus cristatus. The sequence goes on from NC_140591.1 coordinate 1,493,432,081, forward strand.
AGGGGGGTCCCAAAACACGTTTTCCCATGCAATTTTCCATAGGGACCTTTAGTCAAAGGTACAGCCCAAACGGCTGAACAGAATTACTTGAAATTTGGCAGAGAGGTAGTCCTCAGGTCAGGGATGTGCCTTTTGCATATCTGGAGTCAATCTGTTCATTAGTTCCTGAGAAAATTGCAGTTAAAAGTACATATATATCTATAAGCGCGCACCGTATATATATATATGGTTTAGACCGATTTGAATGTTTACTAAGATCTAACAACCAATCAGAATCGCGCTCGCGCACAGCAGCGTGCGCGTACGGTAAGTTTTACTGTGCGCGCACGGTGCGCGCCTATAGATATATATATGCTTTAAATGCTATTTTCTCAGGAAATACTGAACAGATTTACACCAGACCTGCAAAAGGCACATCCCTGACCTGAGGACTACCTCTCTCCAAATTTCAAGTAATTCTGTTCAGTGGTTCAGGCTGTAGCTTGGACTAAAAGTCCTATGGAAAAATGCATGGGGAAAACGTGTTTTGGGACCCCCCCTTTTTCTCAGCCCCCGCTTGACGAATCCCCCCGAGACTTTCAGGGAAGGAGCGGAGCGCCCCACCTATTTTGAAAATTTCGCGACCGCCAGTAGATAATATATATATGGCCAAAGCCCCGCCAATAGGAACAACTGATGGGGGCTAAAAGCGAATCAACACTCAGCTCATTGCTTAATGATGTGACCGCACGGAAGAAGGCATACCGCCGAAACGCGTCTGCGAAATTGAAATCATTAAAATTATCCCGTGAGTGCTCCACAGTGTCCCGTGGTTGTTACTTACAGATACGGGTTCCACCCCCGTTCATGGAGCACCCGTCGAAGTGTTCGGCAGCCTTGGTGGGATTGTGTTGAGGAATCTTATGTTTGGCTTGCCTGAACCGCCGAAGTTGAACTACGCTGGCCATGAAGGTCATGGATTATTCAAATCTAGGATGCCCAGTCAATGTACGGACACCCGCGAGTTCTGCGGCTGACGAGGGATATGCGCTGAGTGTTTGACTTCCAAAGGTACAATCGGCAAAAAAAGATGGGGAAAATCCCGGAACATTGCTGAAATCTCTGCCGCTTGTCCATTGGCCAAAGCCCCGCCAATAGGAACAACTGATGGGGGCTAAAAGCGAATCAACACTCAGCTCATTGCTTAATGATGTGACCGCACGGAAGAAGGCATACCGCCGAAACGCGTCTGCGAAATTGAAATCATTAAAATTATCCCATGAGTGCTCTACAGTGTCCCCTGGTTGTTACTTACAGATACGGGTTCCACTCCCGTTCATGGAGCACCCGTCGAAGTGTTCGGCAGCCTTGGTGGGATTGTGTTGAGGAATCTTATGTTTGGCTTGCCTGAACCGCCGAAGTTGAACTACGCTGGCCATGAAGGCCATGGATTATTCAAATCTAGGATGCCCAGTCAATGTACGGACACCCGCGAGTTCTGCGGCTGACGAGGGATATGCGCTGAGTGTTTGACTTCCAAAGGTACAATCGGCAAAAAAAGATGGTGAAAATCCCGGAACATTGCTGAAATCTCTGCCGCTTGTCCATTGGCCAAAGCCCCGCCAATAGGAACAACTGATGGGGGCTAAAAGCGAATCAACACTCAGCTCATTGCTTAATGATGTGACCGCACGGAAGAAGGCATACCGCCGAAACGCGTCTGCGAAATTGAAATCATTAAAATTATCCCGTGAGTGCTCCACAGTGTCCCCTGGTTGTTACTTACAGATACGGGTTCCACCCCCGTTCATGGAGCACCCGTCGAAGTGTTCGGCAGCCTTGGTGGGATTGTGTTGAGGAATCTTATGTTTGGCTTGCCTGAACCGCCGAAGTTGAACTACGCTGGCCATGAAGGCCATGGATTATTCAAATCTAGGATGCCCAGTCAATGTACGGACACCCGCGAGTTCTGCGGCTGACGAGGGATATGCGCTGAGTGTTTGACTTCCAAAGGTACAATCGGCAAAAAAAGATGGTGAAAATCCCGGAACATTGCTGAAATCTCTGCCGCTTGTCCATTGGCCAAAGCCCCACCAATAGGAACAACTGATGGGGGCTAAAAGGGAATCAACACTCAGCTCATTGCTTAATGATGTGACCGCACGGAAGAAGGCATACCGCCGAAACGCGTGTGCGAAATTGAAATCATTAAAATTATCATGTGAGTGCTCCACAGTGTCCCCTGGTTGTTACTTACAGATACGGGTTCCACCCCCGTTCATGGAGCACCCGTCGAAGTGTTCGGCAGCCTTGGTGGGATTGTGTTGAGGAATCTTATGTTTGGCTTGCCTGAACCGCCGAAGTTGAACTACGCTGGCCATGAAGGCCATGGATTATTCAAATCTAGGATGCCCAGTCAATGTACGGACACCCGCGAGTTCTGCGGCTGACGAGGGATATGCGCTGAGTGTTTGACTTCCAAAGGTACAATCGGCAAAAAAAGATGGTGAAAATCCCGGAACATTGCTGAAATCTCTGCCGCTTGTCCATTGGCCAAAGCCCCGCCAATAGGAACAACTGATGGGGGCTAAAAGGGAATCAACACTCAGCTCATTGCTTAATGATGTGACCGCACGGAAGAAGGCATACCGCCGAAACGCGTCTGCGAAATTGAAATCATTAAAATTATCCCTTGAGTGCTCCACAGTGTCCCCTGGTTGTTACTTACAGATACGGGTTCCACCCCCGTTCATGGAGCACCCATCGAAGTGTTCGGCAGCCTTGGTGGGATTGTGTTGAGGAATCTTATGTTTGGCTTGCCTGAACCGCCGAAGTTGAACTACGCTGGCCATGAAGGCCATGGATTATTCAAATCTAGGATGCCCAGTCAATGTACGGACACCCCCGAGTTCTGCGGCTGACGAGGGATATGCGCTGAGTGTTTGACTTCCAAAGGTACAATCGGCAAAAAAATATGGTGAAAATCCCGGAACATTGCTGAAATCTCTGCCGCTTGTCCATTGGCCAAAGCCCCGCCAATAGGAACAACTGATGGGGGCTAAAAGTGAATCAACACTCAGCTCATTGCTTAATGATGTGACCGCACGGAAGAAGGCATACCGCCGAAACGCGTCTGCGAAATTGAAATCATTAAAATTATCCCGTGAGTGCTCCACAGTGTCCCCTGGTTGTTACTTACAGATACGGGTTCCACCCCCGTTCATGGAGCACCCGTCGAAGTGTTCGGCAGCCTTGGTGGGATTGTGTTGAGGAATATATATATATATATTCACAGAAAAAACCATAGGTTTCAGGCACGTTATAGTTAGGAATTAGCATTTAAAAAACCTCAGAAATTCACTGAAAAAACCATAGGTTTCAGGGGTGTTATAGTTAGCTGGACTTTTCACTTGTACAAAACCATTGAAATTCCCCCGTTATAGTTAGTTCAGCTAACTATAACTCGGGCGCCCGCAATGCACTGCTGATGACGTCACATATTACATCACTCATGACATGGTCAGTGACATCACTCATGACATCACTGATGACATCTCAAATGACATCACTGATGACATCACTCATGACATCATCCAGTGAATGTGTGTTTTTCTGAAAATTAAATGTTTTATATATGTATATCTCAAGGTCGATGGAAGAATAAATGGGTATATAAGTGTCTAAATGGATGATTTGTTTTTGAAAAATTGATTGTGTAACTGACTGATTAAGTGTATCATAGTGAATACATGGCTTAGTGAGTAATGTTTAAATATGTAAATATCTGTATCAGTCTCTCACTTTGTGTATAAGTGGCTGCATGGGTTGGTGAGTAGCTACATGGGTGTCTATATAGGTTATTAGTTGGTTTTTTGAGTATCAGTCTGAGTGTCTGCATGGTTCGGTGGGGGGTATTACGTAGTGCATAGGTGCATGAATGAGTGACTCACTGTTTGTATGTGTTGAACACAGCATGTGTGCAGGACTGTATGGGTGGATGAGTGTGTGTATGGGTGTGTTAGTGAGTGAATGACTGTCTCAATAGTGTCTTTATGAGTAACTACATATGTTTTAAACTAGTATATGTGACTATTGGTGTATATATGTGAGTATATGTGAGAGTGAGAGATTGAAAGAGTTCCTGTATGAATAAGTATGTGTTTCTATAAGTGATTGTTTAAAAGACTAAGTATGTGTAAGTTTCCGTAGAAGTAAGTATGGTGGTGTGTGTATAACTGTATATGCAAGTAAATGTATGTTTGATTCTTTATTAGCATGAGTGACTATGTGTGTGAGTAACTCTATGGATGAGTGGCATTGTGTAACAGGATGTATAGGTGTATGAGTACATATGATGAGTGAGTACATGTATGAGTGACTGTATAGGACTGTTGGTGAATGAGTGGATGTGTATGTGGATCTTAGAATTACTGAAGAGGTTGTTGTAACTGGTATTGGTATGTCCATTGTTTTGAAAATTTTAGTCTCTATTTTTGAATGTGTGTATCAAAGGTTATATTAGGGTGAGAGGAGGTCTGCCACTCTATCACAAGGATGATGTCATCAGTGATGTCATCAGTGATGTCATTTGAGATGTCATCAGTGATGTCATGAGTGATGTCACTGACCATGTCATGAGTGATGTAATATGTGACGTCATCAGCAGTGCATTGCGGGCGCCCGAGTTATAGTTAGCTGAACTAACTATAACGGGGGAATTTCAATGGTTTTGTACAAGTGAAAAGTCCAGCTAACTATAACACCCCTGAAACCTATGGTTTTTTCAGTGAATTTCTGAGGTTTTTTAAATGCTAATTCCTAACTATAACGTGCCTGAAACCTATGGTTTTTTCTGTGAATTTCAAAGGTTTTTTAAATGCTAATTTCTAACTATGCCTACAGAGATAGGACATGTGAAGAAAGAAGAAAAAATGCACAGAAAGAAACAAAAGAAGTGCAGAAAGAAGCAACAGAAGTCCTCAAATACGAAGATAAGTGCAGGAAGAAGGATAACGTGCAGAAAGAACAAAAAGAAGAGCAGAAAGAAGCCTTGTTGCAAAATCATCCTGTACCCTCAACTTTTTCAGACGGATACTGGTGGTAACTGAGCCTGACTAACCAGTCCTAGAGCCAGTGCTATGTTAAAAGACACTTAGAATACAGTGAAAACACCTACATACACTAGGGAACATTATGCGTTGGGGTCCCCCTGTGATTAGCATGACCTCCTCTGTAAGCCCCTAGTATATAAGAGGGCATGGGGATTAAAACTACCTCTTAAAACAGGCCACAGGGCGTTTTTGCACACGTTAACTCAGGCCCCGTCCCCTCCCTTCACCACTGTGTAAACACGCCCTGTGTCCATTTTTAGTTGGGAGATTAAGTTCATTTGAATCCTGAGGGTCCCTGGGGTCCAACTAGCCCACTAGGTACCTCCAGTAAGTGCCACAGAGCTGCGTTGCAGAGAGGTGTAAAAAGTGGCACGGCCTGGACCACCTCTCTGCAATGCAGCTCAGTGGCGCTTACTGGAAGCACTTGGTGGGCTAGTTAGCCCCCAGGGGCCCTCAGTATTGAAGGGAAAATATATCCCCAATTTAAAACGTGCCATAGTGCGTGTTTGCACACGTCACCTCAGGCCCCGTCCCCTCCCTTCACCACTGTGTAAACGCGCCCTGTGGCTGTTCTAAGTTGAGAGATTAAGTCCCCTTGAATCCTAAGGGTCCCTAGGGTCAAACTAGACCACTAGGTACCTCCAGTAAGCGCCACAGAGCTGCGTTGCAGAGAGGTGTAAAAAGGGGCTTGGCCTCAGAACACCTGGCTGCAGCGCAGCTCCCTGGCGCATACTGGAGATACCTGTTGGGGGCGCGTTTGCAGAGTGCTGCACGGAGGGTGCATGGCCTCCTGCACGATGCCAGTCTTTTATTTATTTTAGTTTTTTAAGAAGGGGGGCTGTTTGGTTCCCCTTCTTATTCTAATTTATTGGCCCTGATGACCCCATCCCCCAGGGCCAGTCTCCTAATTATATTTTTTTGACCCCAATCCCCAGGGCCGGCCACTGTTTTTTATTATTTTTAAAAAATATATATTTATAGACACACCTAGGACATGCTGGACAAACCGTACGTACCTATCACCATGACGATTTGCGTGATATTCATTAAAAGGCGACTATGCATGCAATGAATCCACGTGGAATGTATTTACACCACTAGTGAAGCTCTGACATGTCTGATGCCCTACCGTGCCTAATCCCGGTAGACACCCTTGTCGTTTATTTATACAAACTTGGGTAGCTATTGACGGGCACATTTAATACACATGCACACCAAGCCATTCAAAGGGGATTCGACAAAAATTCGACCAAAACTATGCAAGAAACCCCCCTCACGGTTAATAAAACACACATCCACTGCCGGATGTGTAATACTTTTTATTTTACTCTCTGGAAAGGGGACGAACATCACTTGAGAGTCACAGCGCGCTCCTGACAGAGCCCAATGCTGTGTTACACCCACCATTGCCTGCCGTGTGCCACACACCTCTGTGTTGTATTCCACTAGCTAGTGCATATGCTATGACACTCTCTAGCCCATGTGCACTGTAACACCACCCCGTGAATATGTCATGCCACACTTGTCTTCGCACGGGTTATATTGCCCCATCTAACGTGCCTTTCTCGATGCCTATGTTATAACGCACAGTGCTATGCCATACATATTACAATCTGGGATCCATATCTTTGTCACAGTGCATATGCAACCTTACACTCCCCAGCACATATTTTATATTACAACTTTAGAGACTAGTTAGGTTACACAACACTGCCCTGTGCATATTACACTCCAAGGCGCATATCGCATAGCACGCGCTAGTGCCTGTGCTATCTCGCGCTCTCCAATGAATCTGTCATTGCGCACAATGTATTGCATATTATATTTCACGCCCGGTTCATCTTATATCACACTTTTTGGTGCATAGTTTATACCATACACTATATCTAGTTTTCATTTTCAATCGTGCTCTCAGGACTATGTTCTATATAACACTGTGTTCACCTACCCTTTTCACGGGCATTACATTTTGCGATAGGGGGTGGAGGGTCAGGGGGTGTTTCTGCCAAGTAAGCCCGGAGTCACAGTCACAAACGTCGTCTTCTTCCTGAATAAAAGTGAGATTATGCTGCATACTTGTTCATATTTTAAGTAGTTCGCACAGACACAATGTTTTAAAAACAATAAAGTTCCTAATACCCGCCTTCTCTGAACAGTTAGCTTGCTGCCCCATCCCCTTCCTCCCTATCCTCTGTTGTGTGAATCCATGGACTAGCCTCCTCCCTCCTGCCATGCATGGTCTGATGTGCTGCCACTGCCCTCAGTATGATGCACCAGTCCACTCCTCCTGCCCTCCATTGCCCAATTCTATGCCCCATCATTGACCTCCTGCTTAAACTCTGTGCTTAGCTTGCTGCCCCTATTCTCCTTCCCCCTGCCCTCCGATGTCTTTGTGCATGCCCCTGCTCCATCCTTTTTGCCCACCATGTCCCATGGACCTGCCACTCCTATCTACTCTGAGTGTTCTGTTGAGCTGCCACTCCCCTCCCACCTGCCTAGCATTGTCAGATGACTGTAACCTGTCCCTGTCACCTCCACCCTGCCTGTCCACATGCCATGCCCCTATCCTCTTCCTCCTGTCCTACATGGTCCATTGTACTGCCACACCCTTCTGCCCTCCCTGGTCTGTTGTGCTGCAGCTGCTCCTCCTGCCTGCCCCGTGTGGTCTGTTGTGAGGTCCCTTCCCCTGAACTTTCTTGTCTGTGCACAGGTCCTGACCCTCCCTTCTATCCTCCATCGTCCTTTGTGCATGCCCCTCCACCCTCCTTCTTGCCCATCATAGCCATTGTGCTGTCACTAACCCTCCCACTTGCCATGCATGGTCTTCTGTGCTGCCATGGCCCCTCCCACCTTCCCTGTGTGGTCAGTTAGCTGCCCCTGACCCCCTCCCACCTTCCCTCCATGGTCTGTGTGTATGCCATCACAGTCTCACTGTTGCTCTTCATGGTGTGTCTTGCTTCTAGTGCCCCTCCTGCCTGACCTCCATGGCTATCTTGCTGCTCCTGCCCTGCCCCCTTGCCCCCAGCCCTACTCCCTCCCTCCTGGCTTGTCTGTTCCATTGTAATGCCCCTGATCCGTCCCTCCTGCCCTTTATGGTCTGTTATGCTGCAGCTTTCTCTCCTGTCTGTCCATTATGGTCAGCTAGCTACCATTGCCTCTTGCCCCTCTGTTCTCTGTTGTCCATGTGCATGGTCCTGTCCCCTCCCTCTTGCTTTCTATGGATTGTTGTGCTGCACTCCCGTGTGGTGTATTGTGCTGCTGCAAACCCTGATGCCTGCCCTGCAGGGTCAGTTTGGTGCACCTCTCCATGTCCCTCCTGTCCTCTGTTATCCAAGTCCATGTCCCTATCCCATTTCCTTCCATGATCCAATGTACCATACTTGCGAACATTTTGAACTTGGTAAGAGGGAGATTTTGAAAAAAAACTGGGGTATTGATTTTCCCCTTTGAGTTACATTGAAAAAGAGGATATTGTAGACAGGAGACAGATCAAATAAAGCCCATTTGAGCTTAAAAACATTGGACGTTTCCTGGCTGAATCGGGTCTGTTGGCATGTATGGTTGTACTACCATTGCCTCTTCCTTCTGCCCACAATGGTCTATTACATTGCCACAGGCTTGAAGGAGGGTAGATTTTGTATCACAGGGGGCCCCTGGCCCGTTCTGTCCCCATCTGAAGTATGAGACCCTTGTCCTTGCCCTGCCAGCTGCATTTGTAGGCCGTATTAAATTGACCAGCGGGTCCTGTGTTGCTATATAATTATCCTGAGACATCCTTACCACTCAGCCAGTATAAAACCCCTGTGTAGGCCCTTCTGTTCAATATGTAGGCCTCTTTGTTAAATTGACCATAGCTCTGCAATTTTAGTGTATAGCAGTCTGAAGGCAGGTCTGCGAGGCCTTCTGCTCCAAACCAGTAGCCCCCACCCTACCCGAGTGCTCCGTGCTCGGTATCAAAGTTCAACATCCCCCTGAAGCTGTCGACATACAGTAGGCTGCATCCTGGACTGGTACTTGCTTCCTGGGCAGGTTTCCCGCTTTTAAGGAAGTGGCAACCGCAGAGCGTCAAGTTAGGAGAACTGAGGAGATTTTATACATGAATATATTGAATTCCCGTACAATACCCATTATTTTCTGCTTGCTCTATGGAACTTACGATAAGCGATTGGCCTGAGAGACTGACCTTTTCACCCAGTCCATTGTCAGCATTAAGTGGGTAAATGACGAAATGTCTGGTAAAATCTGCAGACGAAGCTTTTGGGTAGCATACGTAGGTAGATGTAGCGTGCAAAGGAGCCCACAAAATGATATAAAAAGGGAGCACCCACAGATATCGACGGACTACCTCGCCGTCTGTATGTAGGTTAACAGGCAGTGCAGGTTTTCCCCAAGAGCTGGGAGCTCTTGTCTTCCTTTGCTTAAAATGTCTTGCTCTGCTTTGCTTGAAGTATCTTATTCTATTTTACCTATATGAAATGTCATGTTATGTTTAACCATTGTTCTCTTTACTTTTGCATTTAAAAGATTTTGTATTGTAATTGCAGGAATGCTTGCTCTAAGAGTAAACGTGAGTGTTCCTAGGTAACATTTTCCTTGGTGTAACTTGTTTCTCATGATGCATTTATAGATGTGTTTTCTCTCTCTCTCTGTCAGTACATTAATTGAGATACAGAGAATATCATGACAGCTGTATGATTATCTGGATTCTGTATTTTGTACTTTATGTCTCTATTCTGCGGTTTCTTTGAAGTTGCATCTTCTCATTAAACTGCCATTGTATTCTGCCTCCAATTCCATGTCTCATATGTCTGTTTTCTTCATTTTTGGAGCAAGCGTTCCTAGGCACCCCGGCTCAAATTAAGGTGCCCCTTTTGTTCCTGACTCACTCTCCTGCTCAGTTCTGTGGTGGCTCCCGGGGATCTGGGGACCGCCCCTAGCTTCCTTGACCCGTAATATATCTTGCCTCCAACAGCCTCTCTTGCAAGTCCTGTATTGTTGGTTTGTTGCCCCTGCCCCCCTTTCCACTGCCCCCCATAGTCTGTTGTGCTTCCACGGCCCTTCCTGCCTGCTCAGTGTGGTTAAATTGTTGCCTTTGCACCCTCCTACCTGCCTTCAATTTTCAGAGTCCGTGCCCCTGTCCTCTGCCTCTCAACAGTATCCTAATGAACAACTAGATTGCTAACATTCTATATTTATTACAAAAGTGTGGAACGCCTGACATCATCTTGATGTAATCAAAACTGTAATACCTAGAGCATTTCCTTTAGAAATTACATATATGAGAGGGTCTTATTGGCAGCAAAATTATGGTTAGTGCTCTAAAAGGGTAAAATAAGGACATATTTTCTGAGTTTTCAAATAGCGACAAAGCACTTTTAAATTATTTGTTATCTTTATGTTTTTTTATCCAGTTGACCACTTGATTAAATGTTGCACTTAGGGGAGATGATGTGGTGTTACTTCCAGAACTGCAGACTTTGCAACTGGGGAACCAGGTTGAAGTTTCTGCTTCAGCTCGACATTCTGTGATTCTGGTCAAATCACTTAGTCTCCCCATGTCTACAACCAAAATGAATGTGTTCTTGTGTGATGTAACCAATGCTCATGTAAAGCACTCCAATACCTGACAAGTCTGCACTATATAACACTGCAAAAACACAAAATAATAAGTGTTTTGCACACTTCTGTCATTGGGCTATATTTGGGCTACATCTGGGTGATTTTGGGCTACATTTGGGCTCTTTTGTCTCCGGTGGCCATCTTGGGAGATTTATTTGTTATGAAGTTTCCTAATTTCCTCATGTACTGCAGTCTCCTCAGTAGGAAATGCTTTCAGTTTTTTACTTTGATTCCATCATGAAGGTATTCAGATATGTCACACATTTGCCATAAATTCTGAATGTTAGCACTCTAGTTGCTCATTAGATCATTGTAGTAAAACTACTGCACCATGGAAGTCTGCTCCTGGTATTAAAAGTGCATGTTTCAGTCTGCATGTCAGAATTTTTTTAATGAAATAGAAGAGGATTTGAGAAGTCACTCAAAATGTGCCCTCATTTTCTTTCTTCAGCATTAATCATAATTTCTATGGCAAAATGAACCTCCTCATTGTGTTCCTTTTTAAATTAAATGTTTTAAGTGTTACCAGTTTATTCCAATCAAGATGGCTTCAGGTGTGCCATACTTTTGTCATAATGAAGACAGTAAGCGCTCTAGTTGTTTTTAAGAACATTCTGGGACATTCTGTCATTGGGCTATACTTGGGCTACATCTGGGTGATATTTGGGCTACATTTGGGCTCTTTTGTCTCTGGTGGCCATCTTGGGAGACTTATTTGTTATGAAGTTTCCTAATTTCCTCATTTACTGCAGTCTCCTCAGTAGGAAATACTTTCAGTTTTATACTTTGATTCCATCAAGAAGGCATTCAGATGTGTCACACATTTGCCATAAATTCAGAATGTTAGCACTCTTTTTGCTCATTAGATCACTGTAGTAAAGCTACTGCTCACCAGGGAAAACTGCTGCTGGTATTGAAAGTGCATGTTTCAGTCTGCATGTCAGAATTTTTTAATGAAATAGAAGAGGATTTGAGAAGTCACTCAAAATGTGCCCTAATTTTTCTTTCTGCAGCACTAATCATACTTTTTATTGAAAAATGAACCCCCTCATTGTGTTCCTTTTTAAATTAAATGTTTTAAGAGTTACCACTTTAATCCAAGCAAGATGGCTTCAGGTGTGCCATACGTTTATCATAAGTAGGACTGTTAGCGCTCTAGTAGTTCTTTGGAACACTCTGGGAAGCTGCAGTAGAACACAAAGGAATCAACTGACAGTCTCTGCCCTTGTTGGATGTACATGTTTTACTGAGAATGTCAGACTTCATTCTCACATGACTGAGAAAGATAATGTGAATTTACAGAAAATAAGCTCTCAGTTTAGCCTATAGATCACCTTCCAAACCTCTGTGGTAAAAGCATGAGAAAATATTTTTCTCTCAATCATGATATCCCAGCAGAAGGCTTTTTCACATGGTGAAATCACCTTAGAACATACCACAATTCCTAAAATGAGTATGGTACCATCAACAAATGATTTATAATGTAACTAAAGTCTTAAAACCTTCTATTAACTGCAATGCTTTTTAATGAGGTGCTATCATGTATATTGGTCCCAAGATGGCTGCCAACACTTCTTGGATGAAGTGCTGACAGCCAATCAGATCTCAGGATGAGATGTGTGGTTAGGCTCCGCCCACATATATATATGCTTTTAAATGCTATTTTCTCAGGATCTACTGAACAGATTTACACCAAACCTACAAAAGGCACTTCCTTGACCTGAGGACTACCTCTCTGCCAAATTTCAAGTAATTCTGTTCAGCCGTTCGGGCTGTAGCTGTGTCTAAAGGTCCTATGGAAAAATGCATGGGAAAAACGCGTTTTGGGACCCCCCTTTTATCTCAGCCCCCGCTTGACGAATCCCCCCGAGACTTTCAGGGTAGGAGCGGAGCGTAGCGCCCCACCTATTTTGAAAAATTCGCGAGGATTCGTCAACCGGCGCCAAAGTTATTCAAAATAGAATGTTGCGGATTTCCTATGGAAACGTGGTCCTAACTATAACTATCTACTGGCGACCGCCAGTAGATAATAGATATATATATATATATATATCTATATATATATATATATATTTAAATTCACTGAAAGAACCATAGGTTTCAGACATGTTATAGTTAGGAAATAGCATTTAAAACACCTTAGAAATTCACTGAAAAAAACCATAGGTTTTAGGGGTGTTATAGTTAGCTGGACATTTCACTCATACAAAACCATTGAAATTCCTCCATTATAGTTAGTTCAGCTAACTATAACTAGCGCGCTCACAATCCACTGCTGATGACATCACATATTCCATCTTCTAGATGATGTCATCAGTGATGTCATTTTAGATGTCATCAGTGATGTCATCAGTGATGTCACTGACCATGTCATGAATGATTTAATATGTGACAGGTGGTAGAATGAAATCTATCTAAAATGGTGGACAACATGCTGTTTTTAAGAAAGTAGAGATTTTATTAGCTGTTTAAGAACACTCTACATTCAAATATAGGGTGCATTTTACTTTGTTTAGAAAGTATGTTTCTCATTGGTTATTAAGAAATGTTTGAAAGGTACAGCAGAAAGGATAAGGGCATGCTTTGCAAAGCCAGCCACAACTGATGTTGTCATTTGCAACATTGTGTTGTGAACTTGTGACCTGGCTGCTAAGTTGAATGTTGCATGACCTGTTGCTATGGAAACTGACATTAAGGATAAGGGGTGATGTCAGTTGAAAAGTATTATTCTCTATGACCAATGGAAATTCATTTTACAATTTGAAAAACCCTGGGAAGCAATGTACTTTGTGGGTTATGTGTATATGTATAAAAAATTAGAGGGAAAGTTTGTCATTACTGGTTTTACATTGGAGAGTGTGTTCATCTACATTCTCTGTGAGTAAAAGAAAACCCTGACTGAGTGTGGGAGATTTTTCACTCAACAGATTTATTTAAAAGGTGAGTTATGTTTTTAAGAGATTTATGTAATATAGATTTGACATTTTTATGAAGCTCTGCTGGTTAAATTAATTTATTAAATGTACAGATATATATTGGGATAATTTCTATTGTATTTGAACTTTGTTTAAAAAATAGTATGTGCACTAATATATATATTATTATGTGTGTTGAAAGGTATAGTTGAATGATGCTTCTTATTTATTATTAATTGGTTAAATGTGCACGAAGAATGTGTATTTTCATATAAGGTGCAGTTTATTAGGCGTGCATATTTCTTCTTAGTAAAAAGGTATAGTTTAATAAAATAGCATTATTATAGATAGTTTGGTAAAAATGAGTTACAGCTGTTGCAAGAGGATCATATAAGGTGTTAACGATTACAATTCTGTTATTAGTTTGTACAGTGTGGTTTTTGAAATCCTCATAAAAAAGTGTTGTTGATTACTTTTCTTAATTAAGTCTGTTGAGAGGGTCAGTTTGATGATGTTGCATATTTCTAGATTTAATTGGCAATATGTAGTTCAAAGGAAAACCACTACACTTTACCCTTTCTGGCATGTATTAGTTGTCTCTTTAAGTAGATAGTATGTCATGAGTCATGTATTTCTTTAGATTGTATTTATATAGTTGTATCTATATTTACTGAATTAATGAGAGATTACAGGAATGAAAAGGTAGTGAATATGTGATTTTATAAGTTCATGAGAAGTATTGTTATGGTTCTATAATGTCTAACTTCGTAGTTAGTATGCAGGTAAAAGTGTACAATGTATACAGTCCCATAACCCCCTGCAGCCTACTGATTTAATCCTTAAAAAATCCAAGTAGTAGCCTTGATGCAGTTCAGTAATCACAGTGTCAGTCTCTGTCCACTCTTGCTATCATCTTGACAGAAGCATATCCTTATCTAATCTCTGTGCCAAAACACAAGCACTTATAAACTCACCCTGCTGTCAACTACCAGCACTCTACCTACCCAGTCACTGTCCATGCACTTGTACAATGACTCAGGCATGAAGAGATACCGTGCTACAGTCAAATGTGCACAATCTATGCAGGCCCCTAACCCCCTGTAGACTGCTGATTCACTCTTTTAATAATCTAGGTAGTACTCATGCAGGTCCCCAACCACACTGTCACTCTCTATCCACTCTTGCAATCATTCTGACAGAACCATGTTCTTATCTAATCTCTCTGCCGAAACACAAGCCCTTATAAACTCACCCTGCTGTCAACTTCCATCACTCTCCCTACCCAGTCACTGTCCATGCACTTGTACAATGACTCAGGCATTAACACACAAAGTGCTACAGTCAAATGGTACACAATCTATGCAATCCCCTAACCCTCAGCAGACTACTGATTCACTCCTGCAATAATCCAGATAGTACTCATGCAATGCCCCAATCACACTGTCACTCTCTGTCCACTCTTACAATGATCCTGACAGAAACATGCCCTTTTCTAATCACTGTGCTCAAACACAAGCACTTATGAACTTGCCTTACTGTCATGTATCATCACTCTAACTATCCAATCACTGTCCATGCACTTGTACAATGCCTTAGGCATTAAAAGACGCAGTGCTATAGTCACATGTGCACAATCTATGCGGTCCCCTAACCCCATACAGACCACTGATCCACTTCTGCAATAATCCAGATAGTACTCATGCAGTGCCCCAATCACACTGTCAATCTCTGTCCGCTCTTGCAATCATCCTGACAGAACCATGTCCTTTTCTAATCTCTGTGCTGAAACACAAGCACTTATAAACTCACCCTGCTTACAACTACCAGCACTCTACCTACCCAGTCACTGTCCATGTACTTGTACAATGAATCAGGCGTTAAAAGACACACTGGTACAGTCAAATGTGCACAATCTATGCGTTTCACTAACCTTGTGCAGGCTACTGATTCAGTCCTGCAATAATCCAGATAGTACTCATGCAGTGCCCCATTCACACTGTCACTCTCTGTCCACTATTGCAATCATCCTGACAGAACCATGTCTTTATCTAATCTCTGTGCCAAAATACAAGCACTTATAAACTCACCCTGCTGTCAACTACCAGTACTCTATTTACCCAGTCACTGTCCATGTACTTTTTTTTACAAAAGGACGGTGCACTCAAGGAAAAGTCTTTTCAAATATCCCAAAGGATGTTCCTTTATTCTTATTCAAATCCCAGAAAGGTCAAACTCAGCCAACGCGTTTCGTACTTTACGAACTTCGTCAGGGCTGTAAGATAATGCAAATAAAAACATACATATATATAAAAACACATCTTATACCACATGAAAAAACACATCTTATAGACATAAGAAACACAACAACCTACATTACTAATAACACATATAAATCATGACAATACCGTGTTTTACATATAAATGATCACACAGCAAAAAGTACAAACACAAAAAATCTCACATATAGATACATTACATACAAATTTTTTATATACAAAGAAAAGACATATTAATCAAGTATACGCACAAAACAAAGAATTAAAACTTTCACAAGAAACATATACATCCTGCCTCAACATATATGTTGTCTAATGTTCCAGGAGGGGAATTCCATTTAGAGTATATACATATGGAAACCCAACACATAAGTGAGTCCATAGGTATATGTTAGGGAGATGGGTCTGTATGTCTAATAAATCACGATGGTTTGTATGGCCACTACCATATTAATTGAAAAATCTATAGTTTATATACCAATTCTTACCATAGATTTTTTAGGAAACGGACTCCACAAACTTCACCAGTGTTGCCTTCCAAGAGGTACAAACGTTCATGCAAAAAAGGTATATAACCTAGTGAGGATTAATTTTTAAAAGATTATTAAAGCCTCTTATTGGCACGGGAGACCGAGATCAGATGAGAAGATACAAATTTCAAGGCTTTCCATACGAAAGCTACAACCGTCTTACCTTTCCAAGTTGCTGAAAGGTATGCGTGTAAGTACGATCGTGAGTGCGTCACCAGTATTGTAAATAACAATCGGATTCTTATTTCCGTCAACCCGTATCATAGGCAAAGTTAAATCAACATTGTTGTTGTATATTTATGCCAAATGTGTTGGCTCCGTATTTCTAAAAGGAACCAAACAAAATAGAAAATTATATAATTATCCATTCTTGGTTTTGCTTTATATCACAGACTCCAAATCCTAATCACATCTCCCAGTATTAACCTTATACGAATAAAAGCGGCAGTCTATATCTCCCATTACAACTTGCGTCCATGGACTAAAAACATATAGCTCCTATGTCTGTTGGGCACCATAAAAATCGAAATCAAAATTCCAAAACACATCTCACAACAATAGTAGACAGCAAGTTATGAGCCACAGATCTCTCTATGGTTCATTGCGTAATCGTGCTTGCGGTGACCGAGCCGTCACCTAGTTTCCACCATCCACAATCACACAACAGACAAACACGATGTCTTCGTGTACCAAAAAGTGGCGATTCATGTTCGCCTAAGATTGTTTATACTATAAACGTTATATTGATGCAAAGCCCACAACGATACTGTTACCAGCCACGCCACATCCCACCATGTGACATGGAAAAGTTAACTTAGATTAATATCCGAGGACTCGAAAATATCAAACCAATTCATCACTCTGAGTCCACTACATACCCCACTACATACATCTCATCTCACCTTTGCAGAGCGCGCTTCTTCTGGTTACCGGCGAAACCAAGTCCCATAGGTCGGGTGTCTTATATAGGCTCCTCCCTCATACCCCGTAATGAAACCCGGAAGTATAGAGTGGCTATCAGGGAAATTAGCACATCGTTTCCACCCTATGGGCGCCATATTAGAGTGGTATATGAACATAGTGTTCTCCAAGAGATTTAAAAGGGCCAAATAAATACACAAAACGGTACAGAAATAACCGCAAGGTCCGTTCGTATACATATTTATATATATTGTTTACCGAGATATAGATCTATCGGCAATAAGATGTAATAGTATTGGTATGTTCCAGCAATATTTATTCACCATTTCGGCGCCATATTGGAATGATACACGAGAGTGGCGATATGAAGAGATATCGGAAGACCAGACATGTCTTGAACTTAATTTGAACTGAACGCGCGCTCCGTTCATGTATAATATTAACAGACGGAAGATTCTAACGGTAAAAGTGTATGCTCATATGGCATTGGTGGGAAACCACGTTAAAAAAGAGATCAAACCAGGGGAGTCCCCGAATAGAAAAAGCGACATTACTACATGGTTTGTGTAACCAAAGGAAGTATTATTACGGTGGCAGTAACCAAGAGAGCATGGTATGTCGGCCAGGGCTGATGAAAGGTAGCCTATAGCTCTTCCACGATCTCTATAATGGAGCATCATATAACAGTCAATAGTATCTGTATGTCTCGGTACCCAGTATGTTTCTATGTTTAAAAGTACAGTTAGATCCATAGGGAGTGATTGTATATGTGATGTAATAGCTGTCCACTATGAATTCAGATTCAGATGGGATAAAAGAAATCGACTGCCCAAATGAACAAAAAATATCTATCAACATTACTACAACGCCCAGCAGGGTTCTGTATGTTGAATTTTAAGTATCCATAAAATTAAAGAAGTAAGTGAGCACTAATCACAACGGCAAGGGAAGAATCAAAACAGACATAAAAAACAGACACAAACAGGCCAAGCATCAGCCTAAAATTGTATACCAATACCACTAAGTATTTAGAAATAATTCATATTTGAAGAAAAGGGCGGCGGGGGGGGGGAAATAAGGAGACATTAAATAAACAGGGAGCAAATCGATCTAATAGTACCCCCGAATGTCTCATATTCACCCGCCTACATCATAATGTGATATCCAAAACCCTAGGTCATAAGGATCGCACAACCCTAACAATATGGGTAGTTGTCAGTAAGAATGTTAAAAACCTACGGTTAGTGGAACAGCCAACTAGCTCATAAACAAACCTAGTATATAGGAAGTCAAAACACCCCAATATCTTCACCTATAGGAAATAGTGCATTTCCCCATCCGTGTTATGTCCCAGACTGGTTGCTCTCAAGCGGCAAATCCATTTGGATTCATTTTGTCTCAGCAACAGATCCCTGTTGCCGCCTCTCTTGGGTTTGGGAACATCTTCAATGGCGTGAAACCAAAAACTCAAATCCTCCGGATGTTCCATGGCATAGTGGTTGGTAATCGGGTATCTAGTATCATTGGTTTTTATAGCCCTCCTATGTTCTTGAATTCTCAGTTTAAGACTCCGGATGGTACTCCCGACATAAATTATACCACATTTACAACCCAAGACATACACCACATAAGTTGTGTTACAGTTTATGAAGTTTTCAATCACAAACTGTCTTGAGCTGTTATAGCAGAAAACCGAAGTTTTGTTCTTACCCAACGGACAGATATTACATGTTCCGCAGGTAAAAAAACCTTTGGGTTTGTCTGGTAACCAAGTTTGTGTTCTTTGGGGAGTGGTTATGTAGCTCGGGCACAATGTTCTTTTTAAAGAAATACCCTTTCTGTACGTGATGGATGGTTGGTTATTAATCACATCTCTTAAACCAGGAACTTGCATCAAGAGGTGCCAATGTTTTCTGAAGATATTGAAAATGGTGTTGCTGTGAGAAGTATACTGAGTTATAAATCTGGCTTTGGTGTCGGTAACAGGCCTTTTTGGTTTATCCTGTAGTGTCATGTTCCTACTCATCTTATTGACCCTGAGTTCTGCTTTATCCAGGGTAGCCTGATCATATCCTCTCTTAAGGAATCTGTTCTTAGTGTCAGTGATGTGTGTGTGGAACATATCTTCCTCGCTACAATTTCGTCTGACCCTCACCATTTCACCGAAGGGGATGTTTTTCTTTACAGAGTGGGGATGTGCACTGGTCGCGTGTAACACCGCGTTACACGCGGTTTCCTTCCTGTACAGATTACTATGTATTTGTCCTTGCCTAATATAGAATTGAATATCAAGGAAATTGATGTGTTCTTTATGATGCATCATAGTAAACTTGACATTGTACACGTTGGTATTCAGAAAGGATACATATTGATCAAGTTGGTCGACAGATCCAGACCAAAGGCAGATCACGTCATCGATGTACCTCCCCCAGTACACGATGTAGTTGGTCCAGGGGGAGGCATCTCTGTTCCAGGCATGCTCCCTCTCAAACCAACCCATAAATAGGCAGGCGTACGAGGGAGCAAACCTGGAACCCATTGCAGTACCGTGTATCTGTTGGAACCATTCACCATCAAACAGGAAAAAATTATTGTCCAGGATGATGTTAATCATAGCGATAATCATCTCATTGTAGTCAAAAAATCTCGCATCCTCTCTATCCAGAAAGGATTGGACTGCCTTAATACCAAAGGTCTTATTGATACAGGTATAAAGGCTCTCTACATCTAGAGTAACAAACATCAGGTCTTCAGACCAGTCAAAATCTTTAAATTTCATTAGGATATCTTTGCTGTCCCTTACATATGAAGGTAGATTGGGGACATATTTCTGGAGCTTCAGGTCTACAAATTCTGACATTTTTTCCGTCGGTGAACCCACCCCGGAAATAATTGGTCTACCTGGAGGAAAGTTCCCACCCTTATGCACCTTTGGCAATATATAAATGCAAGGAAAATTAGGACAGTTCACCCACATAAATCGGCACTCATCTTCACTGAGAAGGCCAGATTCTCTCCATTCAAGTAATTTGGCATTAATCTTCATTGTACTACTAGGAATGGGATTTTCATTGATCCTTAGATAGTGTGCCTCATTATTCAGTTGTCTAGATACCTCCTGCATGTAGTCTTCACGGTTCATTACAACGATGTTCCCACCTTTATCGGCCTCCCTTATAACGATATTTGTATCTTTATTCAACCTCATCAAAGCTGACCTCTCAGACACTGTGATATTGTTGGTTGTTTTGGGAGTAAATCTTTGGGGAGTTTCAATGTTATAAAACTCCTCTGTGACCCTATCATGAAAATCATCGATGTTGTGATGATAGGAGTGTGTAGGTATAAACTTTGACTTGGGGCGTAATCCACTATCAATGCTTGCACTGTGGTTGATGTCAAGGTCTTCAAGGACAGTGGTCATATTAACCTCATCATCTGGGTTTAGAGAAAGGAGACAGTGTATGTCACGAACCTCTCGTATAGTGTGTGTACCACTATTTTGACAACCCTTCTCACCCCCAGGTTCACGAGGTCTAGTTGCAAAGAAATCCTTTAGTTTTAATGTCCTAGTGAATTTAAAAAGGTCAATGTGTAGATTTGCAAAATCACCACCTTGTGTGGGGCAGAAATTAAGACCCTTACTCAATAGATTTATTTTGTCATTATCCAAAATTTTATTTGAAAGATTTATGATTTTCAAATCAGTATTCACACTCTGACTGGTCATCGGGTATTCTATTCTTCCAAGCCCACCCATAGCTACTTCTTCACTTTGGGCACTGCACCTGACTTGTTCGGCAAGGAACCCTTTTTGATTATTCTTTGATCGCCTCCCTCCCCGCCTCTTTTTGTTTGATCTCTTTTTTGTTGGAGGCGGTTGCTTATCCTGAGGTTGGCTAGCTCTTTTTGAAAAGACGAGGTCCCCTCTTCTAAAGGGACATCAGGTAATACATTGCTTGATGTGGAACTACCCAAGGAGGAAAAAGATAGGTTGCTGTTAGAACCTGTTTCCTCACTTATGTCTCTATCATCTCTTGTTCTTTTCTTGGTCACATCCTCAGTTCCCTGTAGCCCATCAAACTTCTTGGCAAAGGTGTATATTCTGCCATTTTGGTAGTCCCTATCATCCCTTCTTATTTTACTCAATTTTTTGTTTTTCAAATACAATTGATGATCATCCATCACTTGTTTTAATATCAGGTAATTCTTCTCAATCAAATCCTTTTCATTCATACCATTGATTTCCTTTTCCAAGGTCTCAATCTCTATCTGTAGTTTCTCCCCCTTCTCTGCAGCATGTCTAACCAATATTTTCATCATCGTTGTTGATGCGCCCTCCAAATTACATTCCCATTCCTTAAGCAGATCCCCACTCAGATCTTCAAAAGTCGGGAAGATTAAGATACGGAGTCCCCTCGGAATTTTACCATTCTTTATGTACTGTTCCAAGGTGACTCCGTCCCACCACCTGCTTAACTCTTGTTTCCGCAATTTTTCTAGTTTGATAAACAAAGCTTTAAGGCTCGTAGTAGCTATATTAGTTACAGTTGTTGTGTTTTTAGAGACACTGGTCCCAAAGAGATCCATAGCCAATTCCTCACGTCCATGTACTTGTACAATGACTCAGGCATTAACACACACAGTGCTACAGTCACATGTGCACAATCTATACAGGCCCCTAACCCCCTGCAGACTACTGATTCACTCCTGTAATAATCTAGGCTTTACTCATGCAGTGCCCCAATCACACTGTCACTCTCTGTCCACTCTTACAATCATCCTGACAGAACCATGTCCTTAAATATTCTCTGTGCCGAAACACAAGCACTTATAAACGCACCCTGCTGTCAACTACCAGCACTCTATCTACCCAGTCACTGTCCATGCACTTGTACAATGACTCAGGCGTTAAAAGACTCACTGGTACAGTCAAATGTGCATAATCTATGCATTTCACTAAACTTGTGCAGGCTACTGATTCAGTCCTGCAAAAATACTGATAGTAACCATGTAGTTTACCAATCACACTGTCACTCTCTGTCCACTCTTGCAATTATCCTGACAGAACCATGTCCTTATCTAATCTCTGTGCTGAAACACAAGCACTTATAAATTCACCCTGCTGTCAACTACCAGCACTCTACCTACACAGTTACTGTCCATGCACTTGTATAATGACTCAGGCATTAACACACGCAGTGCTACAGTCAAATGTGAACAATCTAAGCAGACCCTAACCTTCTGCAGACTACTGATTCACTCCTGCAATAATCCAGATAGTTCTCATGCAGTGCCACAATCACACTGCCAGTCTCTGTTCACACTTGCAATCATCCTGACAGAACCATGTCCTTACCTAATCTCTGTGCCAAAACACAAGCACTTATACACTCGCCCTGCTGTCTTGTACCAGCACTCTAACTATCCAGTCACTGTCCATGCACTTGTACTATGCCTCAGACATTAAGAGACACACTGGTACAGTCAAATGGGCACAATCTCTGTGCTTCCTTAACCTACTGCAGGTTACTGATTCAGTCCTTCAAAAATACTGGTAGTAGCCATGTACTTCAGCAATCAAACTGTCACTCTGTCCACTCTTGCTATTATCCTGAAAGAACCATGTTGTTATCTAATCACTCTGTTGAAACACAAGCACTTATAAATTCATCATTCTCTTTTGTTGCACTACCCTAATGATCCAATCAGTACCCATGTACTTATGCAATGACCTAGTACTAATATATCTAATATTACAATCATCTAACCACTATTGATGCAGTCCTCTAAACAGATAAACACTACTTACTTAGTTCTATGATTATTCAGTTAGTATCTGTGTCTTGCAGTAAATGGATTGTGATTTTAAAACAAAGTGTTTAAATGGTTTTTATATTCAACGTGTTTCTTTTGTAATACAATAGTATATTTTAGAAAAAAATAGAATAATGTCATATATATATTTTTTTTTACAGTTATTGTTCATCATTAAACATTTTTTTACCATGACTAGAATAACAAAAAAGAAGAAGCAACAACAAAAGGAGTATTATTTGAAGAAAACAGAACAGCAAAAATTAGATGAACTACAACATGTGGGAAAAAAGAAAAAGTCTTCTGGTAAGAGAACATAATAATTTATTAAAAAACTTTCAAAGGCTAAAAACAGTGTGCACAATGTGGAACGTACAAAGAATGCCCCAACAACAAAGAACAATAAAAAGAAAAAAGGAGAAGTGAATGGAAAAATGCATTCTGAGGAATCACTGTATGGTAAAAGGATAAAGAATCAGTTTGAAGAAATTAGAAAGAGAATGTTTTACAATAAAGTTGTTTTTAATTTGTTGAAAAATGTGACGAAATATAAAAAAAGATCAGTATTTTATAAAAAGAAGAAACAGATTGAAACTATTGTTGAGAAGGCTTTTGAATTAAAAAGGAAATTATTCATTTTAGTTTTAAACAGAATTTGATCACTAAATAAGCCGATACATTTTATGAAAGCCAAAAGTAAAAAGAAGAGAGTAATTAACAA
This sequence comes from Triturus cristatus, assembly GCF_964204655.1. Lineage (NCBI taxonomy): Eukaryota > Metazoa > Chordata > Amphibia > Caudata > Salamandridae > Triturus > Triturus cristatus. The sequence goes on from NC_140591.1 coordinate 1,493,455,970, forward strand.
AAAAACTTTTGTGATATTTTTTTGGGTGAATGGAAACACAGTTCAAGTTCAGATCCTTTTTTTAATGAATAGAGTTATTTCTAAACCAATATATTATTGGTTGCAGTTGATACCAGTGGCCTGCTTATGAGGTTAGAAATGGTTGTCCAATTGAAAAAGAGAAGATGGTTCCCAGAAATGTAGAAGAAGTGATAGCTGATGAAGTTCTAGGGAGACATACTAAAGCCCCAGTTTATACTTGGAATTGTAGTAGTATTTGCAGTATACGACAGGAATCTATTGATATTTTATGGAGTTTCTTACGAGAATATAGTAAAAAAAAGTGTTAAAAAAAAGATTAAGATGTTGCAAGGACTAAATACTTGCAGAGTGAGAAAAAGTACTAGTTTGCAAGGTCATTCTCTGGCTTGTCTTTCTAGAAAAGTATGTGAAAGTGTTTTTTATCCGTTTATAATGTTAGCAGTACATCATTCTCAAATGCGGAAGTTAGTCAGAAGATTGTATTACGCAAAAAGTCCAGCAATAATTTAAATGAGTTAAATAGTGCTCTTTTGCCTAGGTCAGTATCAGATGTAAAAAAGGTTTGTGATGAAATAGAGTTTTGTTAAGAAGAGAGTGGACCAAGTGAGACATTGATAGAAGTAGGTGTTGAAGAAAATGTGGAAAATAGTAGTACAGAGAAGTTTGAAGAACAAATTACAAAGTCTATGGTAATTTCGTGTGAAAGGCCAAGTTATTCTTGTATTTGTTGTCGACGAACTCAGTATAAAAATCAAACTAGGACTGTTGATCTATATTTAAAAAGTGAAAGAGAAAATAAAGATAAGTGGAAGGAATTTGCAACTTATTTGTTGATAGAGGATTGCTTTGATTTGGGTACTGATCAGCGTATTTGTAAATATTGTTATAGCAAATTAGACAATAATAAAATGCCTGCTAGAGCTGTCCATAATAATCTAGAGTTGGTAACTATTCTTCCAGAACTGATAGATTTAAACACATATGGGCCCGATTCACAGAACTAACTTAAGACAAAATCCTAAACTTTCTACCATTTTGGTATTCACAGAAGGCACTTACTCATTTCGGTATTCACAGAAGGCACTTACTCATTTCGGTATTCACAGAAGTTAGGAGTCCTAACTTTAGGACTCCTAAATGCCTTCTGTGAATACCGAAAGTCTTAAAATTAGGATTTTTCTCAGTTTAGTAGTAGTATAGTTAGGACTCCTAACTTTAGGACTCCTAAATGCCTTCTGTGAATACCGAAAGTCTTAAAATAAGGATTTTTCTCAATTTAGTAGTAGTAAAGTTAAGACTCCTAACTTTAGGACTCCTAAATGCCTTCTGTGAATACCGAAAGCCTTAAAATTAGGATTTTTCTCAATTTAGTAGTAGTTAGGACTCCTAACTTTAGGACTCCTAAATGCCTTCTGTGAATACCGAAAGCCTTAAAATTAGGATTTGTCTTAGTTTAGTAGTAGTCAAGTTAGGAGTCCTAACTTCAGGACTCCTAAACTGTGAAAAATCCTAATTTTAAGACTTTCGGTATTCACAGAAGGCATTTAGGAGTCCTAAAGTTAGGACTCCTAACTTCTGTGAATACCGAAATGAGTAAGTGTCTTCTGTGAATACCAAAATGAGTAAGTGCCTTCTGTGAATACGAAAATGGTAGTAAGTTTAGGATTTTGTCTTAAGTTAGTTCTGTGAATCGGGCCCAGCTGAGTCTATTCTGATTCAATGGGTCACCCATTTCAGGCTATTATTTGTATGGAGCCTAAAACAGGTAAATTGCCTCCTACCGATTTACAGAGAGGATTAAAAGGTAGAGTTGAATATTTACCTCTAGATTTAAAGAAAAATATTGAAACTATTGGTGTAGAAAATGTAGAAAGTGAACCACTAGCTATTCTAGTTAATGGTGTTCCTACTAAGAGTAAAAAATCTGGCAGGAATTAGTGGATTTCAGGAAAGTGCAAAAGGCAACATTATATCTTACAAACAACAATGATTACTACAAAAATGTGTATGTGGAAGAAGAAGAAATATGTTTAGGAGATGATAGTGAAATGTCAAGTGGTCAAATTGAGAAAGTGGACATGTCCAAAAGTGAAAAAATGTATGAACATTATAGTGTACATCCACTTCATTCAAAAGAAGTGATGGGGAATACTATTGAATTATTCCAAATGAAGAAAGCGATGGGGACTCCCATGAGTGTTTGGGAAAAAAATTTGGAAGCTCGTTGTTTTCCACAGCTGTTCCCAACTGGAAAATGTGGACGATATGACGAACGATCTGTACAGATTCCTGCATCAGAATATCTGACAACAAGATTGTATACAGAAGATGCAAGATTTCGACAATGTATCCCATATATATTTAATCTTTTGTTTGAGAGTGACTTGTCTAGACTTTCATATACAGTCAACCACATAATAAAAACAGGAGTACATCTTCAAAATGTTTCTGCAAAGGAATTTATGGATAAAGTACATCAGAGAGACATTCATTTAGAATCTCAACTGATTAATTTGATGGCATGTGAGCGCGGTACTAATGAGTATTGGTATCATCTTAACTTAAATGCATGCTAAGGAACTTAGGAACTCCTACGTGGTTTGTTACCCTAAGCTGTGCTGAATACGCTTGGGATGATATACTTGAATATCTTCGAGAGGCAAATTCAAATATTAAAAATATTGAACACAGGACACCTGGAGATTTGTGTTCTTTGGATCCTGTAAATGTATGCAGATATTTCAATCATAGATTTGAAGCTATGGAGTCCTTTATCTACAATAAAAAGAAGCCTCCTCTTTGAGAAGTTATTGATTTATTTTGGAGAAGGGAGTATCAAGCTAGTGGTTCTCCTCATATACATATGCTTTTATGGATCAATGATGCACCCACATTTGGAACTGATTCCGATTACACTGTTTTATCTTTTATTGAAGATTATGTAACATGTGCTATACCAAAAAGAACAGAAGAAAACACCTTAAGGCAACAAGTGTTACGATTCCAAAGTCATCGATGTGACAAATATTGTTGACGGAAATACAAATTGTAGGAAAAGTTTTATACCAAATGTCGTTTGGATTTCCACGTCCAGAAATATCCAAAGGAAGAGTAAACAGTTTCATGTCAGCAGTGAGACATACCATCACTAGAAAATCACCCAAAAAAACTTACAATTTGAAAAGAAGTGAAGAATCAAAGTATATCAATGATTATAATCCAGTTATTCTGTCAATGTGGAATGCTAATATGGATATCCATTATGTTGCAGATAATTCCATTGCTGTTGCTCGGTATGTAACATCATTCACAACAAAATCAGAAAAGTCAGAGTTGAAAGAAATGTGGGAAGAAATTTCTCACGAGAGGAGTCTTAGTAAGAAATTGAACAGTTTTAGTTTTATCCCATCGGGAGATTGGAGCATATGAACGCTCGGATCGGTTGTCATCTGCAAGTTTATATTCAAAGTCAAGAGCAATCATTTGGGTGAGTCTAGGTCTTGCTGCAACGTGAAATCGAGTGCTGAAATCTATACAAGAAATCAAATATTTAACAGTAAATGAACCGGAAAGTACAGATATTATCAAAACAAACATGTTGGATACATACTATTCAAATAGAAGTCGTCATCATGGAAATATATGTCTCTATGAAGTGCTGCAACTTTACAGTTTTAAGAGAAATACTACAGAAAACATGAATGAAGGAAAATATGCAGTGATTGTTTTAGAAGGATGTTTTGTGAAACACAGTAAAGGAAATATGATTAATCATAGGAAACTGAGTTGTGACACTCCAGATAGAAGAGAATTTTACTATTTAGCTCTTCTGCAATTGTTCAAGCCTTGGTGAATGGAATTGGAATTACTTGTAGATTTTCAGTGCTATGAAGATTCTTTCAATGCATGTAAAGATAGCATTGAATGCACAGTTTTTGCAAATTATCTGTTAAAGGAAGAAGCTGATCAAGAAGCTACTATTGCAGCTGAGATTGCTAGAGACAGGTCTCAAGACAGTCAAAGTTCTGCTTCACTGAGTCAAGATCCACTAGGACAACCAATTCTTGAAAATGAAGAAGCAATCGCCATGAGTGAAGTGGAAACAGCAATAGATCAAGCTCAAGAAGATATTATGGACTTAGGAAACTTGGAAGAACAATTAAATATTGAACAGAAAGAAATATATCTGCATGTGAGACAACAGATAGACCATGGTTTTCTTCATGAAAATAAAGAATTCACTTGAACATCATTTCAACCTATCCGGATGTATGTCAGTGGTCAAGCTGGTACAGGCAAAAGTTTCTTAATTAAAGTTTTGACCAGATATCTACAACTGACTCACATTTGTCTTGTGCTGTACCTGCTCCAACTGGGTTGGCAGCAAACAACATTAAAGGAATTACCAAACATTGTTTTCTAATGCTACCTATAGGGCATGAAAATAAATTGGAATATCACAAGCTATCTGGAGAAGCTTGTTATGAAGTTTCAAGAGTGCGTAAGAAAATGAAACTTCTGATGATTGATGAGCATTGTCTCAAAATTAATGCTTGCCTTTGTGCATTTAAGAAAGCAGCACATTTTTAAAACAGAATACAATGTCTTATTTGGAGGAAAACATGTGATAGTGTTTGGTGATCTACTGCAACTTACTCCTGTAAAAGGGCAACCAGTATTTAAAACGCTTGTGCATGAAGACACCAGAAAGTCTTTGGGAAGTGTTGGAAATGTTAACATTTGGTCATATTTTGAATACAAAGAACTCATTAAAAATATGCGACAGGCAAGTGATGAAGATTCTGGAACCATTCTTCAAGATATAAGAATTGGAGTATTGACAGAACATGGCAAACAAGCTTTGCTAAATTGGCTACTTACAAACTTGTTTCCAAATGAAAATATAGTTCCTGCAAAAATATACAAAAAAATTGCAGAAAATAAATCTATAATCTGCTTAATGCCAACACTGAGAGAGTATTCTACATTCAATGAAGAACTTTTAAAGCTTGAAAATGAACAAATAATGAAAATGGAAGCCATTGATAAAATAAAGCATGAAGGAATTACTATTATTTTTACGGAAAAATGAAAAACAAAATTGGATTCTTTGGAAAAATCTATATCTAAAACTTCTTGTTTAGAAAAAAATTTATATGTATGTGTAAACTGTTGGGTTATTTTGCAGCGTAATTTGGATGTGGAAAAGTAAATGGAGCAATGGGAAAAGTTGTTGATTTTGTTAATTATCAAAAAAGAGATGGAATTGAATGTTTGAAAATCAAATTTGATCAAATTGAAGAAGTAAAACAAATTGCTTGTTGTTCTGTTCATTTTTTGCTTGTTAAAGATTTGCATGTTCGTAGAAAACAGTTTCCTGTTTCTGTGGCATATGCGCTGACTATTCACAAATCTCAAGGTTTAAGTGTAGACAGTGCTTTGGTAAACATTGGAAGTACAGTATTTAAAGAGGGTATGGCATATGTTGCTTTGTCCCGAGTCAGAACTTTATCTGGATTGCATTTGATTGAATTTGATGAGAGAAAGATTAGTGCAGATGTAAATTGTGGAAGAGTGTATATTCGGGTAAGAACACTGTATGCTCCCAATTTAGGTGAATATCCTGTATATGAAAAGCGTGTAGTAAGTCGAAAAAGAAGATATGAGAATATCTGTAGTGAAGTTAAAGAGAAGAAAAAAATTCAAGACAATGTTGAGATTCCAAGCAAAAAGAAAAAGTACACTATTGAAGAGATTAGCAGATATCGTTTAGAAAATAGTTCAGGTATCAACTGCTATGCTAATGTATTTGTAAGGTATTTTTTTCGAGAAAATCTGCAATAGCAAATTATGGAGAATCATGAAAAAAGGTTTTGTTCCTTGTTGTATTCTATTTTTGAAAAACTTAAGAACTGCTAAGTAAAATCCAAAGTGTTTCTGATATTCGGAATCTTCTGGATATATGTTCTGGTTCTACGCAATTTACACATATTTGTGCAACAAGATGCTCAGGAATTTCTAATGCATATGCTTGCAGTACTGGAAGATGAAGGAAGAGAAATAGAAAATCTGTTTGGACTTCGTTATAAATGGGAACATGAATGTGAAAATTGTAGATTAATTTCTACCACTAACATAGACAATGAAAGATTCATATATTTAACAATACCAGACTGTAAAACAGTGTTTTTCAAAAAATTTGTTAAATCAACAAATCAAAACATGGTGTGTAGCCAAAGCAAAACAGAAATGTTATCAACATTACTTATACAAAGATATGGACAATATAACATTTTAATGATACAACGTTGTACAGCTGATGGAAGAAAATTGGAAACTTTAATTAAAATTTTTGTAGCAAGTCAACTATCAATATCAGGAAGAATTTTTGTAGCAAGAGCAATTATTTTCCACGATTGTCCTTCTACAACATCTGGTTATTACACTGTCTATTTAAAATGTAATAAAGGATGGACATATTGTAATGATACTCATTTGGTTTTTAGATATCATTTTCCTAACTAACTATCAAATTCATACTTAACATTTTTAAAGCCAAAGTTTCTAGAACATAATTCGGCCTATTGGGAGTATGTCAATATGGATTAATACCAATACTTTGGACAATTTCAGTATGAATGAATTCAGGAACATCATTTGGCCGACAGGAAAGATATTAATATGAATTAAGCAGTTTTTCTAAGATATTCTGACAGCACATATTTTAAAGAACACCATTTAGAGTATATGGAAATTATAAAGAATTGTTGATTGAATTATTGTTTCTCTTCTATGATATTGTACTGACAAAATTCTCTTAGAAAGAAGTATTTTATATATGTGAGATTTGTATTATATTCTATGTTATTGAGGATGTTATGCTTATGCAATGTGCAAAGATAGTTGACTATGTTGAAAATATTTTTGACACAGATTTGTTTTTTAAACAATCTTATTGATTGTTTTTATTTTTTGCCCGCTGTTATGTGATGAGTAACATTGAAATCACTACTTATAGTGAAATTCAATATATTCTGAGAACAGCAAAAAAGGCAAACCAAATAATTTATATAATGGTAAAATTATGTTGTGTTGTAAAAAATATTATATTTTAACTGTATTTTTTCTTCTCTTTTACAGTTCCTAATTCCAAAGTTGAAAAGTTTTTAAACATTAAATTTAACAAACAACTGCAAAAAAAGTTAAAATATTTTGATATCTACTACTGTAAAGGTAACGTTAAGTAATCCAAAGACTATCTATCCACTACTACATTCATCCAGGCTTTATTCATACACACCTTTAAACACCTACTCACTGCTTATTAATGTCTAAAATACCTCAGGTACTAACCATACAGTCCAGCAATCACTATGTTACTGGTAATGCAGTTTTGCAGTCATTTACTACTAGCATGTACTAATTCAATACCACTGTCAATACCCAAGCAGTTATGCATTTCCTCAGGTGATCTCCTTGCAATACTCTAATCATTCAGCAGAACTATGTCCTTATCTAATCACTATACCAAAACACAAGCACTTATAAACTCACCCTGCTGTCAACTACCAGCACTCTAACTATGTAGTCTAGGTATCCTCCTGTCTATCCAATGCAGTTCTCCAATCACTTATCCACCACTATCTACTTATCCTATTACTCTGCCAATACCAGCACTATCTTCTTATCCTATCACTCCGCCAATACCTAAGCACTCATACATTGACCATGTACTCTATTTGGAGCACTGTAATCATTCCAATTACTAGTGATGTACTTATGGAGTGGTCTAGCCAGTAACACAGGTACACCTACAAGTTTCTCTTCACAATGCATGCAGACCTCTAACCAGATACATACTATATACCCAAGTAGTATCCATGCAGCCTTGGAATCCTCCTGTCAGTCCCATGCACTTCTCCAACCACCCATCCGGTATTATCTACTTATCCTATCACTCCGCCAATACCTAAACACTTATAAATTCACCAGGGACTCTGTTTACAGCACTGTAATCATACTAGTTACTAGTCATGTATTTATAGAATGGCCTAGCCAGTAACACAAGTACACCTACAAATTCTGTGCACTATGCATGCAGACCTTTAACCACATACATACTATTGGAAACACTCTTGTGAATACAAAGGTACTACCCATGCAGCCTAGGATTCCTCCTGTCACTCCCATGCACTTCCTCAATCACCCATCCAGCACTATCTTCTTATCCTATCACTCCACCAATACCTAAGCACTCATAAAACCATGTACTCTGTTTGCAGCACAGTAATCATTCCAATTACTAGTGATCTACTTATGGAGTGGCCTAGCCACTAACACAGGCACACCTACAATGTTTTGTGCACAATGCATGCAGACCTCTAACCAGATACATACTATTGGTACACTCCACTAAATACCCAAGTAGTACCCATGCAGCCTAGGAATCCTCCTGTCAGTCTCATGCACTTCTCCAATCACCCATCCAGTACTATCTACTTATCCTATCACTCCTCCAATACCTAAACACTTATAAATTCACCAGGGACTCTCTTTGCAGCACTGTAATCATTTCAATTACTAGTGATGTACTTATGGAGCGGCCTAGCCACTAACACAAGTAAACCTACAATATTCTCTGCACACTGCATGCAGACCTCTAACCACGTACATACTATTAGAACACTCTTCTAAATACGAGCATGCAGCGTGGGATAGGAGGTGAAGTTTCAGCTTCCTCACATCCGGTAGTAGAGCATGTATTGTTAATCTGAATGTAGCGCTGTTTTATGCCAATACTGTTTTTATTGTTACTTTTTTAAACTTTGCAAACAATTTTAAGTCCGAACTGCACTGTGTCAATGACCCGCAGTCCCTGTCTGTAAGAGCGGGGTCGCCTTGGTCTGCTGGGTCAGCGGTATAGTCTTTTTGTTCTGGGCTATAAAAATCATGCTGGCGCAGCAGGCGTGCCACCGGCGTGCCGAAGGCATGCCAAAGGCAAGCCCGTCTGGGTCCGGAGCGTGCCCAGCACGAGGGACCCTGCCCGTGTTGGGTCTCAGATAGCCAATTACTGGCGATGAGGCACGGTGAGTGTTCCTCTCCAGACATCCATAACATGAGGGGGGATGGCATAGAATTTAAGTGTGCCAGCTGTGAGTTCTGTTATACTATGGTACCTTACACCCACCACCTGAGTTGAGAGAACATTATTAGAAGCTGGGACTTTATGCAGGGGGGATGAGAGGCCATGCAGACATAATGGGTACAGATAACTCCAGTGCTGATCTCAGCCAGCCTAATGGTAGGGGGGGACACTGTGTGAGCGGACAATGCATTGTCTACTGCTCAATATGTGATCTTTGAGCAAACACAAGTATCAGTTGGAATGCCTGTTGCAGGATTATACTCCTGACCTAATATTCCTAACTGAGACCTGGACTAACCAATCATCTGCACCTGACTGGAATATTGCACTTCCATCTGGATATTCAGTTTCTAGATAGGACAGGACAGGGAATATAGGGCGGTAAGCAATCATTCATCGCAACCATCTAAAGGTGCATGTAGAGGCCATAACACAGCTACCTGCGGAGGCAATGAGTTTTGTGTTGAAAATTAACAATAGTTTCACCCTCCATGCTATACTTTTATATCGGCCACCTGGCCCCAGAGCACCATTCACTCTAGCTTTACAAACACTGCTGGAATCCTGTGTAGATTCTAAAACACTCATCATTTTGGGTGAATTTAATTTCCAGCCAGAACTCAATAATAACTCTGAAACCAACACACTACTGGATACTCTAGCTGGCTATGGCCTGTTCCAATTAGTGTGTGGCCCTACTCATTCTGCGGGCCATACACTTGATGGTGTCTTTACGAATAATTCTGATGTTATGGTGGCTAAAACCACTGCCCTTCCCTGGACTGACCATATGGTGATACATGTTAATATCAATGTCATTAAAAAAACTGATTTTACTATTAATAAACTAGCCAGTCTAAAAAACAGAGCCTGGAAGGAAGTCCAAGGGGCGCAATTTGGGCAGGCTCTAAACTGCCATCCTCCCACTCCAATCCTTGATAACAACTAGGCCTGGGCTAAATTTCCGTTCCGCTCACGGAAATTGCGATAATTTGACATTTTCGCGTTCCGCGGAGAGCACGAAAATGTCAAAATTTCTGCATTCCGCAGCTTAGCGATAATTTTTTCTTGCTCGCGCTGTAAAATAATACATTCTCGCGCGCACGCGATCGCCTTACCTGAATCCCCGCGTTCGCCAACAAGTTTTCCCAATCCGGTCACGTTCTCCACGAGATGTTGGATTGTTGGTAGCCATTTGCGCTGTCTCGCGACAGTTCGCGCCCGCAGTAACGTCATGCGTCGCGCGATCACGTCTTTCTTCTCGCGATCATGCACCGCGAGAAGAGTGAAAACAAGATGGCCGTGCCCGCGAGCAACCGTATGGGTAAGTTGGCGAGCCGCGACCACGCAGAAAATACCACAAACAGGCGGGAAAAAAACTTCCGTATCTTCGCGATATTTCCGCGTGTTTGCGGAGATTTGTAACATTTTCGCGATAATTTGCGAAAGTCGCTTTCGCAAATTCCACCCACCCCTAATAACAACGAGGCGGCCATTCAGTTTGATAACTGGATTGCCGCAGTGGTTGATCAGGTGGTACCTGAAATAATCATCAAAGTTAAGAGAGCCCAGGCGATGTCTCCTTGGTACAGCCCAGAGCTCAAAATTCTTATAGCATTCTGCCGAAGGGCTGAGCGCGTGTGGAGGGTGGATTACAGCACAGATCATAAAGCTGCATACAACATGGCTTTCCAATCTTATGAAGAATCCATTATAACAGCTAGAAATATATACTATACTACTAGAATTGAGTCAGCTAAGAACTCCCCTAAGGAACTTTTCAAAACTGTCCGTGTGCTATCTCAAGCCCAACAGGTCAGTCTATTTAAACCTGACCAAGATTTTTGCAAAAAAATGGCAAATTTCTTTCAGGCCAAGGTGCATTTCATCTATGATGATCTTCATAATACATTGCAGCCTATAGGAATTGACTCGAATTCAGCATTGGAGGAAATAACACCCCACTGCCAACTAGTAAGCTTTAACCGGCTCACATTAGTAGAAGTCAATAAAAAGTTACTTGCTACTAAATCAGGATCCCCACAAGACCCGTGTCCACCTGAAATCCTGCATTTGGCCTCTGAGCTGATTAGTACATACTTAACCCCTCTTCTAAACCAAGTGCTTGACTCTGGGATTTTTCCATCGGTCTGGAAAACAGCCTGCATAAGACCAATCTTGAAAAAACCTACTCTTGATCCTATGGAGGTGAAGAACTATCGATCCATCTCCTGTCTGCCAGTTGTAGCTAAAATCCTTGGAAGGGCAGTTAATCAGGAGCTTATGCAATATCTAGATAAAAATTACCTACTTGATTCTAGCCAGCATGGCTTCCGGTCATGTAATTCGACGAGACTGCCCTTGTTATGGCAACGGAGGAAATTCGCAGACAGGTGGATGGAGGGGGCAGAGCCATCCTCATCCTTCTAGACCTCTCGTGGCATTTGACACCGTGAATCACACAGTGCTAGTAAGCCATCTGAGGGCAGTGGGGATTGGGGAAATGGCTCTGTCCCTTCTTTCCTCATTCTTGGCCTCATGGCAGCAGAGTATACACTGGGACAATTTGCAGTCTGAACCATTTTGCACTCTGTGTGGAGTGCCCCAGGGTTCCGCATTGTCACCCACTCTGTTCAATGTGTATGTTGCTCCAATTGCTGCACCTATCAGGGAGTATGGTTTTGTGTTGGTTTCTTCTGCAGATGATTCACAAATTGTCATCTCCGTATCTAAACAGTGAGACCACTGCTGTCAGCTTTCATGCCTGCATGACTCATATCATGAGATGGATGATCTGTAACTACCTCAAGATTAATACCGACAAGACCAAGGTGATGGAATTCGGTAACGGGCCATCACTATGGAATTCCTATTGGTGGCTGGCAGAGGCTGGTCAATGTCCTGTTCCGTCTAATAAAGTCAAGAACCTTAGGGTTATTTTCGATAAACAGCTTAAATTCTCTGGCCAGATTGATAGCGTAACTTCTTCCTGCTTCTACATACTGAAGCTTCTTAAGAAGATATTCCCTTTAATTTCCCAGGATTTGAGGAAAGCAGTGGTCATGACCCTTGTTCTCTCGAGGTTCGACTACTGTAATACGCTTTACATAGGCATAGATAAAGCCCAGCGGTTAAAGCTACAGTCGATACAAAATGCTGCGGCTCGGCTACTCTTAAATATTCCTAAAGGTCATTCACCTTCAGCAGCCAGTAGATCACTGCACTTGCTCCCCATTCAGCAAAGGACTGAGTTTAAAACCTTATGCTTCATTCATAAGACACTATACGGTGGTGGGGCTGGTGATTTTCATAATCTTTTCTCCTGGTATTGGCCCTCTAGAAACGTTAGGTCCATCGATGCAGGTTTTATTTGTATTCCTATGATCCCTAGGGCCAGATGGGGAGGCAGGAGGCAGGCACACTGTGCAGCTAAACTATGGAACCAACTGCCTATGTCAATCATATTAATGTCCAACAGGCTTCTTTTCAGGAAAGCATTAAAAACACGATTGTTTCTATCTTCTTAGAATCAGTTACACTGCTACCATCTCTATCTCACTTTTAGTGCCAAGATGCCTAGGCAATCAAGCGCTCTATTAAACCATATCCTATCCTATCCTATCCTACTACTCATGCAGTCTAGGATTCTTCCTGTAGCTCCCATGCACTTACTCAATCACCCATCCAGCACTATCTTCTTATCCTATTACTCCGCCTATACCTAAGCACTTATAAATTCAGCATGCACTCTCTTTGCAGCACTGTAATCATTCCAATTACTAGTGATATACTTATGGAGTGGCCTAGCCACTAACACAAGTACACCTACAATATTCTCTTCACAATGCATGCAGAGCTCTAACCACATGCATACTATTAGAACACTCTTCTAAATACTAAGGTACTACCCATGAAGTCTAGGATTCCTCCTGTCACTCCCATGCACTTCCTCAATCACCCATCCAGCACTATCTACTTATCCTATCATTCCGCCAATACCTAAGCACTTATAAATTTACCAGGCGCTCTCTTTGCAGCACTGTAATCATTCCAATTACTAGTTATGTACTTATGGAGTTGCCTAGCCACTAACACAAGTCCAGCTACAATATTCTCTGTCACTCCCATGTACTTCCTCAATCACTCATTCACACTTTCCTAAGCACCTCCAATCTAATATCCTCCTCGTACATTAGAAATACTCTTGTGTAATAATGCAAGCACTAGTGATGCATTCATATAATCACCATTTACTACTAACGCATTCTTTCACTCAATCATACTCTACAGATATACTCAAGCAAACTTTCAAACATTATCATACAATTCTTCTTCTTTTTTTATCCAGATAAGGTAATTATGAGAAGAACTTTTTTTCTTCTTTTTTCTTTTATTTTTGTGTGTGTTTTTGGAACAATTTTTAAATTTTGGGGTGTTTTTATAAAAAGTAAACTATCAACTTTTGGAATTAATTATCATTCCAACAAGGAAAAAAAAATGACATTGGTGATTTCTCTGTGCAGCACATACAGCATCCACAGACTGTTCTCCATAACAGATCACCTTCTTGCTCTTAATGCAGTGCTGCTCCAAGAAAGCAAATTCAGGCCTAATATTGAGAGGAGCCATGGATGACGATGCTCCTGAGGTGCTTGCAACACCTGGTGGTGGATTTTCTGCTGCACGTTGCATTTCTTCCCGTACAAGATTGCAGGGATGAATAGTGCGAAGATGTTTGTACATACTAGCTGTACCGTACCCACGCCCCCCAGAGCGTGGGTACGGTCCGTACACGCGTACCCCTACATCACCACTGCAATGGTGGTACGGACCGTACCCACGCCCCCCAGAGCGTGGGTACGGTCCGTACACGCATACCCCTACATCACCACTACAATGGTGGTTCGGAACGTACCCATGCACCTCAGAACGTGGGTACGGGCCGTACCACCATTGTAGAGGTGACATAGGGGTATGCGTGTACGGACCGTACCCACGCTCTGGGGGGCGTGGGTACGGTCCGTACCACCATTGCAGTGGTGATGTAGGGGTACGCGTGTACGGACCGTACCCACGCTCTGGGGGGCGTGGGTACGGTACAGCTAGTATGTACAAACATCTTCGCACTATTCATACACACCCTATGAATGCAGGGGTACGGGCCGTACCACCCGTACCCCTACAAGGCGTACACACGCCAGCTGTAAATTGGAGGTGGTGTATGCCCAGGACAGCAGTGTACCACAGCAAGGAGGCAAGTGGGTGGGTGGGTGGGTGGGTGCAGAGGAATACCAGCAGTGGACACAGACATGGGGGTGGGTGCCTATCACTCCCAGCAGTGGACACAGACATGGGGGTGGGTGCAGAGGAATACCAGCAGTGGACACAGACATGGGGGTGGTTGCCTATCACTCCCAGCAGTGGACACAGACATGTGAGGGGTGGGTGCCTCTCACTCCCAGCAGTGGACACAGACATGTGAGGGGTGGGTGCCTATCACTCCCAGCAGTGGACACAGACATGTGAGGGGTGGGTGCCTATCACTCCCAGCAGTGGACACAGACATGTGAGGGGTGGGTGCCTATCACTCCCAGCAGTGGACACAGACGTGGGGGTGGGTGCCTATCACTCCCAGCAGTGGACACAGACATGGGGGTGGGTGCAGAGGAATACCAGCAGTGGACACAGACATGGGGGTGGGTGCCTATCACTCCCAGCAGTGGACACAGACATGGGGGTGGGTGCAGAGGAATACCAGCAGTGGACACAGACATGGGGGTGGGTGCCTATCACTCCCAGCAGTGGACACAGACATGTGAGGGGTGGGTGCCTATCACTCCCAGCAGTGGACACAGACATGTGAGGGGTGGGTGCCTATCCCTCCCAGCAGTGGACACAGACATGTGAGGGGTGGGTGCCTATCACTCGCAGCAGTAGACACAGATATGTGAGGGGTGGGTACCTATCACTCCCAGCAGTGGACACAGGCATGGGTTTGGGTGCCTATCACTCCCAGCAGTGGACACAGACATGTGAGGGGTGGGTGCAGAGGAATACCAGCAGTGGACACAGACATGGGAGTGGGTGCCTATCACTCCCAGCAGTGGCCACAGACATGGGGGTGGGTGCAGAGGAATACCAGCAGTGGACACAGACATGGGGGTGGGTGCCTATCACTCCCAGCAGTGGACACAGACATGTGAGGGGTGGGTGCCTATCACTCCAAGCAGTGGACACAGACATGGGGGTGGGTGCCTATCACTCCCAGCAGTGGACACAGACATGTGAGGGGTGGGTGCCTATCACTCCCAGCAATGGACACAGACATGTGAGGGGTGGGTGCCTATCACTCCCAGCAGTGAAAACAGACATGGGGGTGGGTGCCTATCACTCCCAGCAGTGGACACAGACATGGCGGTGGGTGCAGAGGAATACCAGCAGTGGACACAGACATGGGGGTGGGTGCCTATCACTCCCAGCAGTAACCACAGACATGGGGTGGGTGCAGAGGAATACCAGCAGTGGACACAGACATGGGGGTGGGTGCCTATCACTCCCAGCAGTGGACACAGACATGTGAGGGGTGGGTGCCTATCACTCCCAGCACTGGACACAGACATGGGGGTGGGTGCAGAGGAATACCAGCAGTGGACACAGACATGGGGGTGGGTGCCTGTCACTCCCAGCAGTGGACACAGACATGTGAGGGGTGGGTGCCTATCACTCCCAGCAGTGGACACAGACATGGGGGTAGGTGCCTATCACTCCCAGCAGTGGACACAGACATGTGAGGGGTGGGTGCCTATCACTCCCAGCAGTGGACACAGACATGTGAGGGGTGGGTGCCTATCTCTCCCAGTAGTGGACACAGACATGGGGGTGGGTGCCTATCACTCCCAGCAGTGGACACAGACATGTGAGGGGTGGGTGCCTATCACTCCCAGCAGTGGACACAGACATGGGGGTGGGTGCAGAGGAATACTAGCAGTGGACACAGACATGGGGGTGTGTACATCCTGATCAGATGATCCCAACTCCATGGGTGTATGTACGCATCCCGATATTTGGACTATGTTGATAGTGCCATAACAACACATCACTGACAGCAGTGTCCCACTCCCATGAGGATGGATGTCTTTCCCCACTGCATGACACACCACATGGCGGATGCAGCACAATACACACACAGAGATCATGCCACAAGACTGTATGGTCATGTCAATGCCTACTAAACTAAAAGAGACAAAGGGAACACACACTGTCACGCACATCCCAGGACTGATAGGAATGTACAGGTGCTGGGACAGCCACCAAGATGTTGTCTGTCATGGAAGGAATAGGGTGGAGTTCCCACAGATACAATGCCCACAATTGTGAGTCAGGTGTTCAAATACCCTGCAGAACAAGTACCATATGTGTGCTAGGCTGGGATTACACACATGCATTGTGCGGTAAAGAGACAATTTCTCCATGAAGGCATGGCAAAATACTCTATACACAAGTACAGTGAGTACCAAGGATGGCACAGACGATGCAGCCGGAGACATTGCTGAGCAGGCATGGCCAGAGTTGAAGGGATCCATCACCAACAAAGGAAATGTAGACACAGGGCAACAGAACAATTGTGCAACCCTCTGCAGGGGAGATGTCAGGTGCCACAGAGGAAGGAACACTCCTAGGGACAATGTCTCCAAACACAAAGAGCAGACACGACCAAAGATTCTTTGCAGAGACCTTGTGAGGGCACGCAGATACCAGGTTCCACCCCATGAGATGCAGACTACAACATTTCCATGAAACATAACACATTCCCGCAACCCAAACTCCTGGAGCATCAGCATCAACATCAATACATGAAATGCAAGACTTTTCAAAACGGAAGAGAAAATGCTTTATTCAGCATAAAAAAATAAGATGTAGTAAAGAACACTATGTACAAAGGCCAATGGCCAGTCCAGATATGAAGTCCTTGGGGGGGACACATGGCCACGCGTCTCCCCTAGCTTGCCTGCACATCAGAATCCTCTGGTTTGTCGACTGGGGGGGGGGCATCATGTATTGAAGGACCAGGCACCGCAGGGACAGGAGGGGGAAGGGTAGGTGTGGCGGGTGCAGGAACGGACTGCTCCACCACAGGGGGTGGGGCAGCGCCAAAGGTGGAGGCGAGCTTGGCGCTGCACACTTCTGCCAGATCTTCAAGTGTCTCCCCTGCACCCAGAGAAACAACAGGCCCCAAGGAGGGGGGGTTGGAGGGATGGGCTGCAGCTCTACTGGGGGAGGTGGTGGACAGGCTACGGGACTTAACTCCCCTACCCGTGGAGTGCCTTGACCGTTTGCGCCCAGGTGAACTAGTGGGGCTGAGGCCCAGCCCAGCGAAGTAGGCCTCCTTCTCTGATTCTGGGGCAGGGGAGACCAGGGGAGTGACATCGGAGGGACTGGGGAGTGAGTCATATGGACGAGGACTGTGGCTGCGTGCCTGCCTTTGTGCCCCAGATTTGCAATTATCAGGAAGCTAAAAATATTTTTACAATTGTTAACATCTGTGGGACCCATGTCAATGTACATCACAACATTTATTTGTCATTATGGTTATACAGTTAAAAAATGATGTTCATGTACGCCATGATACATGTACGCATTACAAGAATATTGATAATTACAACGTCAATGAACACCATGTTACATGTACATGTAAAGATGAAAATATTGGTCAAAGCAATATCATTGACCGCAATGTTATTGGCACATGTAAAATTTAAATATGAACTCATATCACTGCTGTCAAATCCACCCGAGCTGACACCACATCAACTCTCAATCAGAGATACATGGTCAGACAGGCCCTGTGACCCAAACTCAAGGCTACCAATTGACAGAATACATAAGGGGTCACACTTAACTTGTACACAAAAACAAAGCCAGAGAAAATCCTGATCAAGTTCACAGATAGTCAGCTGCACCACAAAGGATTCAGGGAGATTGTCAACAATAAAATTTGTTTGGTCGAAGGGGTGCACGTTTCCAAAATACCACAGAGTGAGATGTCACATGTAGCTAGGAACTCTCAGCCAATCAGAGCACACCATGCACACTTCTCATAGTGATCACGCGCTCGCCCTGCAGGACATCTGGGCACATACATCCTGGCCCAAACCATGTCCATGCAAAAATCGAGAACCATCTGTGTTATCTGATAGCAGAATGTATGATTCCATGACCAAACCCAGATGAATGTGCTTTACAAGAATGTTTTAAACAATTTATTGTACCTTGAAAACTGTATAAAATGACGGCCAACACTTCTGTACATAGAGAAAGTCTTCAAACACGACTCTAATGCTGCCTCATGGCACTCCTTTTAATTAAACCAACTTGCTCCTGTTTTGCCAGACACTTTTTGTGTTTTCATTTTTTAAGGTAAATTCACTTATGAGCAGCACGACGATTACCTTTTGAGTCCCAGAGAACAGAGGTTAATGCCTCAGTTATGTTGGATTATGCCAATGCACTTTATCTTGGCCTCCAAGACTAGCTTTGGAAAAGCTTACCTTTGGTTCAGAATACAGCTGCATGCCTATGATTTAAGCCACCTCACTGTGTCTCTATAGCTCCTGATTTAGAAGAGCTGCATTGGCTGCTGGAAGGGAAGAGTATTTTGTTTAAAGCTGTGCTACTATTCCATCTGTCTTTTTATGAGTCTGGCCCCGGTACCTAGCAGAGAGCTTTCAACCTTACTGCCCGGGAAGATATCTTTGCTCCACCAAGGCTCTTCTTGTGGCAGTTCTATGCTTTAAACACTTAAGGTGAGGTGGTTCCCCCTTTTCTTCTCTGGCCTCTAAAGTTTGGACCTGACTTCCTATCAAGGTCTGTGGCATCCAGAATGATGCAAAGTTGTAGAAAGCCTTGAAAATAGTTTTGCTTACCCTACATTATTTTGACTGTCGGTACTACCCTTTCTGGTTCGTGCCAGGATACACATTCAGCAGGTGTGCGCTACGTAATCTCATTTATTTATTTATTCATTCATAAGTCTCAAAAGACATTTGAAAGATTCAGACATGCTGTTAATGTTTTATATCAAATCACGCCTAGTAGATGGAACCATACCCAACAGCTGAGCCAGAGGAAGTCTCACAAGAATTCTATATTCAGTGCATTTCTCAAACTGACCTACACCTGATGCACACAAGGACAACGGTATGACAATCGGTGTTCCTATGATACAGTGTGATGGGAGATTGTATCCATGGTACAGAGAAGAGTTCCCTAGATACAGAGCAATGTAGGCTCCAAAGAAAAGAAAACAATTTGATTCAATTTGAACAATTAAAACAATTTGATAGTTCATCAAGGATGCTTCTTGTGGCTTATTTCTTCATGTGCTGACATTATAACAAATTTAAACAAAGAACAAGAGCAACCCATATGTCCCTGTAAATTGGGTATAGCTAGTCAGCCAAAATACAATGTTCACAAGGAACTCATTTGATCAATAATGTAATGAATAAGGTAAAGTGTGTTCCTTCCTTTTTATTTTATAAATGAATATCTTAGTTTGGAATGGAGAGTTATGTTATTCTCACTCTGCTACTATATTAGATCAATAGAAATCAAAACAAGTTTTAAAATTGACTCCCACATACAAATGAATTTATCTTAGATAAATAAATTCATTTTTATTCGATATTTATTTATAAAAAAATGAAGTGACACAGTAACTAATTCATTACATTTATTGATCAAATGCGTTCCTTGTGAACATTTACTTTTGGCTGACATTATAATAAGACACCTTCATTTATGTAAATATGTGGAGAAAGCTTACGTGTTTTAGGCAATGTTAGCTTAGCCTAAAAAGATAACAGTGTCTTGAAACCTGTTTTATTTTGAAAATAGGTGATAAAAACTTTGGGATGTGACCACTAATTGGGAGATGACTTTGTTCTCCCAGAAGGTTATCTGGGAAAAAATGCATATCGTTAAATACTTTTGGGAGATTTTGTTGCCAGAGATTATGGCCAGTGACCATTCCAGATTGACGATCCTGGTTCGCTCTTAACGAGAGAACTAACTGCAGAAGACGGAAGCTGTAATAGGACCCCTGTCATTCAACGAAGCACAAGTATTTTCTTCCGTGGCAGAACTCTGATGACAAGCAGCCAGTCATTCTGTCTAAAAGGTATGCACTGTGATCCATCTCAGAAACTCGGCAGGCAGGGATGCTATTTAATGTTTTAACTAACATAGGGGCATATCAGCAACAACCGGCGATAATTATCGCTAAGCGCACTTAGCGCTAGGATAAATATCGCCGGCTAGCGTGGATTTTTATCGCTGAGATAGCATGCTATTATCAACGATTATCTCAAAAGTGATAAAAATCCTGTTGCTAACTGCCTAACGTGAGATTATCGCTGGAAACCCAGCGATAATCTCACGCAATGTGGCGTTAGCTTGATGATAGGGACTCACAAACTGAGCCATGATATCCTCCTTTCATAGGATATCATGGCTAAGTCAGTCCTGAAGCAGGCGTAAATAAAGTAGCGATAACAGGGGTTATAGCTACTTTTCTTGCCGATATGCTTCATAGCGTGGGGCTTGATGATAGGAGAAATGTCGCTTAGCTACATTTCTCCTGTCATGTCAGGTCACGAACGCCCACTTTGCATCTCATTAGAGATGCAAAGCTGGGCGTTAGGAATTCCTATGCTAACGCAAGTTTTCACATGTTAGTGTGAGCTTGCTAATTAGGCGATAAAATAATCGCCGCTTTTCGGCTGAAAACGGCCGCAAAAGCGGCGATAATTCTATCGCCTCGCCTTGCTGATATTCTCCTAAATTAGTGTAGCACCTAGAAATAGCAGTAAGTGATGGGTTATAGCCTATTCAATAAATAGTCATACTGTTCTCACTGAGAGTTGCAATCTGAACTGCTGTTGTATTTTCTCTGTGTGTGGTTTCTGTTCATATTTTATGTACAAGATAAAGAATAATAAAAAAAAAGTTAAAAACTATGGGGCCTATTTATAAGCACCTAGCATCACCGAAGCATCGCATTTTTTGACGCTACAGTGACACTCTGTGATAGCCCATTTTTATAAGGACACGCTGAGCCACATAGCAAGGCTTTTTGACACTGTTTCAGATTTGCACGGATCTGTAAATCTGAGGCAGCGCCAAAAAAAAACATCTTTCAAAAGGAGACATTAGAGTGATGCAACAAGGAGAAATACTTTTATTTCTCCATGTTTTTTGCTCTTTCTATATGTGCCTATTATTATTATCATATTATTAATTAAATATGGGAGCCGTTACCATCTTACCATCTGCCCCAGAGTGACAAATTAAGTGAAGACCACCTAAAACAGTCACTGTTCGACTTTGTTATCAAAGGCTGCAGTTTGTCCTCTACCATGTACTACTGACCTCTATTCATGAGTATTCCCAAGTATTTCAAATTAGAATTATTCCACATGAAATTTCAACTGTTGGTCATATGTCTGGATCAATATTTCATTATGAGGAGAGCTTCACTCTTGCCCCGATTTATCTTGTATCCAGAAATGTTATGTATGTAGATTTTTATGGTGCAGCTTGTCATACGTAAGGGTATTGAATCCCCGAGGCAGGAGCGGAGGGCTGGAGGTGCTTCTAGTTGAACATCCAGGTCTTTAGCTTCTAGTGGAATTCGAGGAGTAGAGTGGTTGTCCTAATATGTAGAGGGAGTTATTTCCAACTTTGGGCTGCAATGAAGGGGAAAGTGCAACCACCTGTCTTTTTTTGTGGAAGCGGGGATTCATGCAATTCAGAGAGAAGAGGAGCATATGTGTCTGGACGGTTGGTAGAGTTTTAGTCAGTCTTTGAGGTAGGCTGGTCCTTCATTGTGCAGGGCTTTATTGATGTGGATGAGAAGCTTGAATTTTCAGAATTTCTGGATGGGTATTCAATACAGTGCAGCAAGATAGGGCATGATGTGTGTGCTTCTGGGGATGTGTAGAATGAGTCCAGCTGCGGATTTCTGGATTGTTTGGACTCTGTGAGTGAGTTGGCTGGAGATGCCAACATATTGTGCACTGCCGTAGTCAATGCTGCTGGCAATGAGGGCCTGGGTGAATGTGCGTCAAGTGTGCTTGAGGAGCCATTTGAAGATTTTGTGAAGCATTCTGAGGGTGTGGTAGCAGGATAAGTTGAGGATGTTGACTTTTTGATCGTTGAGAGCATGTTGTTAAGGATGATGCTGAGGTTTCTCTCATGGTCTGTTGGGGTGGGTGTAGGACACATGTCAGCCACCAGGAGGAGTCCCAGGGGGACTTCCTACTTTTGAAGATCAGGACCTCTGTTTTATCCGTGTTGACTTTAAGGCAGTTCTCTTGCATCCAGTTTGCTACATCAGACATGCAAGTGGTGAATTTGTTCCTGGTGGTTTTGTTCATGTCGGTGAGGGAGAGGAGGAGCTGAGTGTCATTGGCACAGGTGACAATGTTTCTGTCATGGGTTATTATGATGCAGGCGAGAGGTGCCATGTAAACTTTGAACTGGGTCTGGCTGAGAGGGGAGACCTGGGGGACTCCACAGATAAGCTTATTTAGTTTGGAGGTGAAAGTGCAGAGTCTGAGCCGCTGTTTCCTATTGGTGAGGAGACAGAAATCCAACTTAGGGCAAGTCCTTCGACTCTTGATTCCTGAAATCTGGAAATGAGGGTGCGGTGGGAGACAGTGGTGAATGCTGCTGAGTGGTTGAGCAGGATGGCTGCAATGAGTTCTCTTACATTCATGATTAAGCAAATGCCCGTTTCTGCTATGAGGGTGGTATCCTTGCTGTGGAATTCTGATTGGGTAAAGTCCAAGAGGTGGTGCTCTTGAAAGTGGGCGTAGAGCTGCTTGTTGATCTCTTGACACAGGAATTTGGATGGTAAGGGTAAGTTTGTGATAGGTCTGTAGTTGCTTATGTCTTTAGTATTGTCCAAGGATTTCTTCAACAGAGCGATGATGTCCGCATGTTTCCATCTGTCTGGAAAGTGCCTGCTGAGCTTGGAGGAGTTGAGGATGGTGGTGAGGTTAGTGCTGAAAATTGTGCTTCCCAGGTTGTACACATAGTGAAGGCAGATGTTTGAGGGGGACTCTGAGTGGATGGTCTGCATGATTCTAGTGATGTCCTCTGAGATGAGTGAGCTCCAGTTTGTCAGAAGGTGGGTGCTCCAGGTGGCGGTGGGAGGTTGTGTGGTGATGTCCTCAATGGTGGGTTTGGGTGTGAAGTTGGAGTAGATCTTCAGGAATTTGTTGTGAAAGAAGTCCAAAAGGTTGTCACCGAAGATCTGCGAGGGGTTGATGGTGTTAGTGGCAGGTGTCTGGTTGGTGAATTCCTTGACTATGTTGAAGATTTATTTGTCTGTGTTGGTGCAGAATTTGAGTCTTGTCACAAGAGCCACTGTCCTGGCTTCTTTGATCTGTACATGGTATCTTGTGAAGGCAGATTTGTAGGTGTCTCTGGAAGTGTTGTCTCAACTTGTCTTCCATCTTCTTTCTAGCTGCTTCCAGTTTCGCTTGGTTGCTCTGAGATCCTCGGTGTATCAGCATGCTTGAGCGCAAGTTCTTGTGTGTCTGATTTGTTTAGCGGGGGCCAGGTTGTTGCGCAGTCTGAGATCCAGTTGTCGAAGGTGGGTAGGTCTTTCTTTAGGTCGTCTGTGAGGGTTGGTTGGTTGAATCTAAGGGCATGGATCGAGTGTCATTCTACTATGGTATTTCAGTTGTGGCTGAGTTTGATAGTTGATTTGGGTATGTTGGGATGGGCGCGCTTATGTAGAAGTGTTTGATTGAATGTTATGTCCATGTGCGCGGGGAGATGTAGCCAAAGGTGATATTGTTGCTGGACATGAAGATCGGGTCAAGTGTGTGTCCTGCAGAGTGAGGCAGGACTTGTACAAGCTACCTGAGGTCAATGCTGCTTAGGATTTCTAGTAGGTCAGTAGCGTTCCCGTCTGTGGGCTCATTGAGATGAATGTTGAGGTCACCGAGTAGGAGGACGTTGTTGGATCTGATGGTGATGGGAGTGATGAAGTTTAGGGGAGGGTGCATGTGATGTCATGGAGTGCCTGATCTACATTTGGAAGTGGTTCAGGTGATGGTATCTTTGTGGATGATTGTGAGGCATTCTCCCAGTTTGTGGGGTCTGTCAGGATGGATGATCTGTAACCCAGAGTGGATGGATATGGTGATAACAGGGTGGAAGACGGGCAAAGCCAGGTCTCGATGAGGAAGATGATGTCCGGGGAGCGGGTGTCTATGAGGTCCCATACCTCAGTGGAGTGTTTGTAGAGGGATTTGGTGTTAGCATGGGGGATGCTGCAGGAGAAGCAGCAGTGAGAGAAAGGACCTACCATGTGATGCGGCGCAGGGTCAGTGATGTTGGTGATGTTCGGTTTTGAATGTTAGCAGCCTGGCGGAGCTTTAGCAGTAGTGGTCAGACAGACCACAGTGCATGGAGCTGGGTGTGGCCCATAGGCTGACAGATGCTGATGGGCTTGACTTTGGCACATCAGTGGTACGGTCATGCAAAGGTCGCCTTCAAGTAGGTCCTAGCATTAGAGGAGCACAGTGGATGGGGCTAGGGAGGGGCGGGAGAGCAATGGGAGAAGGCATCAGGAAAAGGCATGTGGGAGCAGCCATGTAGGGAAGCAGGTAAGGAGAGGGGGAGGAGGGAGGTGAGATTAGCCCAGAAGGGGAAGGAAGGGGAAACACAAAGACTGGGTAGAGCAAAATTGTCAAAACGAGCAAAAAAGGAAGAGGACGAACGAGAACAAAAGACAAAAGGCAAAACAGGCACAGAGGCAGAACGAGTAAAAAGCCAGAGGCAAAATGAGTACAAAAGACAAAACAGGCACAGAGGCAAAATGAGGCAAATTCGGATAGCATAGAGGGCAATCATGACAATGGGCACGGAAGGTCAAGCACAAGGACACAGACAGGTACAATGGAAGAGCACAGAGAGGCGGGGACTCAGGCAAGATGACCGGATCCAGAAGGGCCTTAGCTTGGTAGGAAGACCAGCCCAAGATAAGTGGGAGCTTGCACCTAAGCACCTGCTCAATGGGGTTGGGCATTGGCCAATATTAAGTAGGTCCTTGGTGGGGAGAATAGCGGGGCAGGCTAGGTAGGGATAGGAAATACAGAAAATATTTTGTTTAGGGAGATGAGATTAGGTAGTGAGATATTGGGGTCACTGATTGTTAGTAAAAAGTATTTTTCATAGAGCATAATTTTGGTATGCCACATTGCTGTCTCTATGTCCTGGATTTGGATGTTTTCCCTGAAGGTGGCCATAACAGCTGCAGAGTCAGGAGGAACAGAAGTGGGGACAGAGGATAGCCCTGCATCATTCCACTGTAGATGGTAAAGGACTGTAAGGCATGGTCACTGCAGGTTATTAGCAATGTGTGATTTTGGTAGTGCACTTTACAAGGTGAGTAATATGTATCCCCTTTCAACCCCATCAAATGCCTTTTCAGCACCTAGTGCAATATTTTTTCATCAAAATCTGTTTCCAGCTGCCACAACATGCTGGTGAGTGTTCTTGAATTGTTTCTTGATTATCTTCCTGATACAAAACCCATCTGTGGTTAATGGTCAACACATAAGATGACCCTCTTCAGTCGGGTAGCTATCACCTTGGCCAGTGTCTTAATATCCATGTTTATAAGTGAAATTGGATGATAACTGTCACATTATGTAGGCCCTTGTTTGCTTTTAAGAGTAGGCTTATTATTGTCTTATCGTATTCGGTGCATATCCATCCAGTCTGCTCACCTTACTTGAAGATACTGTAGAGATCATCAGTTGCTTACCAAGACCTGGAACACCCTCCCCACCAACCTATGGCAGACCCAAGACCTACTGGCCTTCAGAAGACTCCTCAAGACCTGGCTCTTCAATCAGTAGCAGCACCCCCCAGCGCCTTGAGACCCTCACGGGTATGTAGTGCACTTTACAAGTGTCTTGATTGATTGATTGATTGATTATTCTATTTGTAGAATGTGGTGATGTAATAGTCATCCTCTGGCACTTTATTATAAGGCATTTTAGAGATGCGTCCAAAGTCTCTTCCTTCATTATCAGTCACTCTAGTAACTGTCTACCTCCTCAGAGAGAGTGGGGAGTTGAACTGTTTCTAAAAATTTTAATTAACCCTGGGTATGCTTGGATGTCTCTGCAGTATAAAGTGCACTTAGGAATTGTGCAAAGGTCTGCACAATTTCCACAGGGTGAGTCACCAATTGATAATTGGTCTCTCTGATTCTTTACATTCAGATTAGGGGAGAGTACATCTCATTGGCTAAATTGTTCAGATGGTATTCCTCCCACCTTCTCCCGTTGTTTGTAGTGCCACTGTTTGAGGGAAATGTGAATTTAAGTTTTTAGAGTTGTCGAAATGTCAGTGAAGTCAGGTAATTATTTCATTGTTTGGACAGTTAAGCAATGTCTGTTTCAAACTGTCTTTGTTGTTAAGGAGTTCTTCTTATTTTTCAGACAGTGGGATGCCCCATTATTTATCCACTTATGGCCGCCTTTCCCAAGGCCCTTAGTAACTGGGGAGATAAGACATTATCCATCAAGTATTGAGATCTGTGAGGATCTGTTTGTCTGCTGATTGTTTGTAATGTGCCATGATCAGTCTCCAGCATTTTATGGCTGGGGGGCTGTGGCCAAGCTCCAGCTCCAGGAGTACTAGGTCATGGTAATATATTTCCTCCTCTGATATTTTGTAATTACTCATCATCTCCAACATCTGGTGATTCAATATAAAGAAGTTGATTCTGGAATATGTCTCATGCACGCATGAAAGGAAAGATGATTTCCTCTCTTTCAGGTGCAAAGGGCACCTGGGTCTGGCAGACCATTATCAGTAAGGACATTGTTAATAATTGTGTGGTCTTTGGCATTGTTTCTCATATGGTCTGGACCAGTTCATGTTTGGGTAAAGGGCCAAGTTCCGGTTACTTTTCACCAGTACCTTTCAATGCCACTATTCCATCTAGAGTCTGAAGAGGGTGGAAAAGAGTGGAAAAGCCCTGCCCTCATTGAGTGAGCAGACAGTTCCCACCACTTTTGTGGTGCCCATTATTTTGACCTTGCAAAAAAATTAGGTCTTTCATGTCAACCAAAGTTTTCTGAACTGTATACGGTAGGTTTTTTTTTAATAGAATTGTTACTCAACATTTTATGATGGAGGGTCATCACAGGATTTGTGTAACTGACTGCCCTGATGGCTCTAACAGCTGCTACTGATAACTCTCACTAGTCAATCTTTTTTTAGCTTTTCTGATTCTGTTTTGAATGATGCATTTCTTGCAGTAGCACAATATCTGGGGGTTTTGTGGATATGTATGTTAGTACCTTTTTCCATTTGATGTAATAGTTCATGCAATTTACATTTAGCAATATTTATGGAGGTTCTATAGATGATAGTGTGTCGCCAGGTATACAAACTGCTGGTCCTTGGGATTAAGTTTCCAGCATGTGTGGAAGATACTTGGTGGAAGGCTGATCTCTCTATTTGAAGTCAATCGTTTTTTTAGCGGCAAGTTCCACCCGCTTCCATTAGTCTTTTAATAACACACTCAAAAACAATCATTACAAATACACAGAGATGTCCGTTGTTAATATTGGTTATGTATTTCAGCAGAAATAGGGATCCCCAGTTTACTTTAGGTTTCATCAAGCTTCATATTACATTTTTTTATTTTTTCCATTCTTTTTTAATGAAAAAAGTTGGCTGCTGTTGCTATAGAAGTAAACTACAAAAATGCAGTTAGACTTCATCTCAGAAATCATGGAGTCGCTGATAGCAGGGTATTGTCACATTTGTAAAATACACACATGTTGGATATGCCTTTGAGGCTTTTTATTCATGAGTGGAGTTTGATCCTACCGATGGTGCAACAGGGCACTTTAACACATATAAAGCTGCAAACGTATCTCCAAAATAAAGCTTATTATCATTACCTTGATGTTCCTTTGACCTACCTTGAACATCAAAATTGATTTGGTGGGTTTTTAGCACACATACCAAAATGTCAGACTGGGTTCCCTCAGTAAACAAGGGGCCAGCTGGCTGGTATTGGCTGGGCATACGTCTTATTCAGATACTGAAAATGAAGTACTTAATGATGTAGTAAGGGTGCCAAATTATACATTAATGTCTATGAGTGACTTATACAGTATGTGTTACAGTTAACACAATGCACAGAAGCTCCCATAGGATCTGCAGGCCAGCAGTAGTTGCCATCAAAGACAATCAGTCCACAGAAACAAAGACTATCATGGGCAAAGTGCCTGTAAAACATGGCAAACTTGGCTGTTGGATTACTTGCAATGCCAACCAGTTGGGGCGGTCTCTTCTCATACCATACCCCAAAACAAGCACAGGATTCCAACCTTGTGTCTTCCCAACGGGATGGGGCCATCCATGGATGAGAGCAATACTTACAGAAGTATATTTGGGTGTATTTACACCACTAAGTAAGTAAGTAAGTAGGGGCTTCATATAGCGCTGGATTGCTGTGGTGTCTTGGTGCTGGAGAAAGAGGAGAGGAGGAACCCAAAGAGGTAAAGTGCACTGCTAAACTGGAAAATCCTTGTTTTTGGTAGGCCAAGGAATTTAGACCACATCGTTTGTGATCTAATCTCCAAAGGCAGCTTATTCCAGAGTGTGGGACCCAGGTAGGAGAGGCATCTAGCCTTCCTCCATTTCGGAACTTTCACCTAAGCATAGTACACCCTCGTTAGTGGTTCTTTCAGATGTATTAAGACAATTACAAAATGAGCACGGAGCTGCACAATCTCCGGACCTAGGTATGAAATGAATGGGGAATTTTTAAACAAATTTCCTCTATAGTTTTGAGCAACATCCACTGAAACCTATAAGCTTTACTGGTGTCATATAATTCACCTTGCCCTAGTGGGTAGGCCAATAGGGCAGGGTCCAGCCATAATTCAATCAAAATGTGGTCAGACACACTAGCCAGGATGAATGAGGTCAAAATAAGCCTCTGATTTGAGGTGTAGAGATTAGGAAATTATCATTCTACATATCCCACGGACATAAGAAGTACAAGTGTAGTCATCTCCGTTGGATTCAACAGTTGTCAGGGATCAATCATTGCATGGTTCGTTAAAACATCACCCATTATATATATTTCTTTCAGGTGTCTTACATTTTTAACTTCCAATCCCCACTCAAACATACCATTGTATTCTCCAAAGGATGTAAGATACATCTTTTGGGGAACACACTCAAGAATAAGTCTGTTCTATCCCTGACCGGTGATAGTTGAAATTTGTAACTAAAGTTTCACAAAAACAAAACTCTCTGTTGTAATTGAGTTCTTCCATTCGGTATACCAGGATTTTTTGCTTTTTGGATTGTCCAGTTGTGGACTTTTTATTTTATTATTTTTATTTATTTTAATAGTTTTACATAGTGCTTGCAAGACCCAAGGAGTATGAGAGCGCTTTACAGCAATGTTATGACAAATGTCAGTCAATCAGAGTATAATAAGAATACAGTTTTGGGAGTCTAGACTAGTCATTCTCATTCAGTAGTAATCTATAATGATTGTGGAGTTGAGCGTCAAGTCATTGTGTAGACCTTACCGAAGAGGTACATGTAACTAGGTGGAATTTCCATGGTGTGATTGGTTTGTTACTTCTCGGAGGGATAGAGGTGCCGGTTAAGAAGAAATTCTTTTTGTTGTCTCTCGAAGGTTGTGAAGCAGGGGTTAGTTCTGATATGTACTGGGAGAGAGCTCTATATTTTGGGGTGTTGCCTGAAAAAGAGTCAGAGAGGGTTTTTTGTTTATGCCTTTTGGGAGGATGAGAGGAAGCGAGTTGGAGCTTCTTAGGTTTCTCGATTGGCCTGCTTATGTGATTTTGGCTGCAAGGTTTCTGGCTTACCAGTGTGTAGGGCTTTGTAGGTGAGACAGGTAGTTTTGAAGCAGCAGAGTGCTTTGATTGGTATCTACTTTATATTTTGCAGTGGCAGGGAGATTTGACAATGTTTCTTTGCTCCGGTGACTATTGTTGCTGCTGCATTTAGGGTGCCACTAATGAAGGCTATGTGTGCTTTAGCTGCTCCTGTCAGTGTAAAAAGAACAATTGATGGACAGAATGTAGAACAATGTCTTACATTCACCCCAGTACAGAGATCTGGGTCCAAATCTATTGTTTTCTTTGCACCCCATGTCATTCCAGTTTGAACCCAGCCATATGCAAACAGTCTTGACCCTGTGCCCAATAGGAACTGCATTATATCCATCATCTGTGTGTCTTTTGCTTTCGTGCATTAACTGCACCGGGTATGCCAAGATGTTGGTCCCTGGCTCACGGTTTCACTAGATTCAAGCTAGCCTGGCTGATGAGGGATGATGCCCTGAAACTGGTCCCAGGATGCTTGTATCCAGTCCAGTGAGGACCTGGCTTGGCAGTTTAGTCTGGACAGCTCCCATGAGGCACAGGGTCAAGACTGATTTGCATAAGGCTGGGTCTAAACTGGGGTGGCATTGTGAGCAAAAAAGCAATGGATTTAACCCAGATCTATTGACTGGGTTTGAATGTTTGATTTGCTCTGCGTTCTGTCCATCATCTGTGTGTATTTTGCTCCTGTCAGGGTGGCATTTCCATAGTCTGGTCTGGACAGGACCAGTGCTTGCATTGCAGTTTTTAAGTCATTCGAATGGAGAAAGGGCTTGATTTACTTAAGGAGTAGGAAGCTATAAAACACATCCTTTGTAAACCAACTGCATGTGTTTACTGCCAGTGTCTGCCTTTTAAGCTACAGCCACTATGATGCAGCAAAGGTAGAGGACACTAGGCTGGTTACAAGTTAATACATGTGCACATGGATGTGCACACATGTACCCACTGAGGATGGTAGATTACTGTTGGGTGCAGGTGGTAATTGTGCACAGGTAGCCTGGGGCGGGGGGCTCTGCAGGATTAGATTTTGACTTGGGGTAGGCTTATTAATGTGATTTACTATGATTTACTGTTTTGTCTGTAGTGCCACTTTATTATACACATAGGGACAAAACTGCCTTTGTGCAAAGTTTCACTTCTCTTTGGCCTACAGAGATGAGTGAAATATCGAACTGGTGTATAACCTGTGTGAGAAAATCAATTCTGCAAGTTTATAAAAGATATCTTTACAATTTATGGGTAATCTAGACTTGTTATATTTCCCTGGTGCAGCTCAGCATCAGATTCCAGGCCTGTTGCCAACTTGCTGCGCCAGGTTGATTAGATTTCTCTCCAGCAGCCTCCTCACACTAAGGGAGCAATTAACTTTCAACTGGGTTAAGCAATTAGCTTCATCCAGCTCTTCTGGAGGGAGGGGGTGTGGCTGAATAATCTTCATCAATCAATTAACCGTCATACCGTAACAGAGGTGGGCCTGCCCAAGCCCACTGATCAAAGGAGGGAGCCCAGACCTCTGGAGCCAACACAGGAATAGGTTTCCCTTTGAAGAATTTGTGAGAGAGGCCCTAGAAGTGATATCAGTGAGGGTACAGCTAAATCATCGAGAGGATAAGTGACTACTGACTCCTGGGTAATGATATTTTGAACCGTCCCAGTATGCTGTGTAGGAGGGTTGGGATGGGGCGTACAGGTAACTTGGCACCTTAGGATTGGTCAGAGGTGCTTGGCATCTAGAACCTTCCTCTCCCTTTAAAAACCCTTGCATAAGTGGTAAACTCTCTCTTGATTTGTGATTTCTCTGCAGTTTGCTGCTGGACGATTGGGCTGCCTGGACAACTGGAATGAACAACCCCCTAATGCCCACAAAGATCTAATTCCCATTTGATACCAGGACCAGTGGGTGTCCCCAAGGGCCAGTAAGACTGGCATCGATTCCTTACACTCTTGAGGACCATTTGGGTGAAGCCCTGGACTACTGCACCCAGAAAAAGAGACCATGAGGCAGGCTGGCACAGTGAGCCAGGAGAACCAGGTCTCTGATGATTACACTGCTCTGGAGGTCAGGAGGTCTGTAGCTGCCCCAGTTGGCTAGAGTTCTCCACCAGGAGTAAAATGAGCCTAAGATTGTCAAAATCAGCCCAACAGGGACAGAGTTTTGGCATTCTACAGTTTGTTGACTTTTGACCTTTTATTTGACCAAGCATGTGGGGCTCTGCCACTGTCCCTTACCTTACCCCTGGGGTGGGCCAGGTCACGAGGGTTGACAGAAAATTTCGTTTTTTTATTTTTACTCAGGGAAGGGGAGTCCATGGGACCCCCTCCCTTCTCTCTCTAATAGCCTGGGAACCCCATTTCCTGGGCCATTTTATATTAAAACCCAGAGCCAGGACACAATCCCCAGCCCTCAAAACAGAGGAGAATGCACGAGTACCATCGGGCCCCCTCTCCCTGTGCCTGTCTCCTGGGTGAGAGAGGCAGTCACCTCAGAAGGTTGTACCCTACCCACTTACACTGTAGGTTCCTGAGCTGTACTGAGAGGTTCAGGCCATGCAGGAGCCGGTGGGGAATTAAGTGGTGGGGTCTCTCAGCTGACCAAAAGAAGAGGAGGCGTGGGGGTGCCAAGGTGGGACTGGGCACCCCCAAAAAAAGCCAAAAAAGCTAAAAGGAAGTGTACGCTGCATGGGGAAAGTGATGCACTGGCTCTCCCCAGCACAGTGGGAGAGTGGCCAATTAAGTATTCACTGCTCCCAGAGGAGCACCCTATGATTCCCTGTGGGGCTCTAGACATTTACATGTGATTCTCCCCTTGTGGTGGCCCCAGGTTGGCAGGGGCACCACCAACGCCACAAAGGAAGCATAGGGAGAATGCAGGAGCACTGCTGTTCCCACCTTCAGAATTTTTACAAAGTACTGACACCATGTCCATGGGGTCAAGAAATCCATGACTGTTAGGGATTCAAGGGAAGCCACCATTGTTGCAGCCAGGGAATCGTGCTGGCATGTCATTCACAACAAACATGAGACAGAGGGCTGAATACTGGTGAGTCATCAGCAGTTGCCGATCCATCGACAACAAAAGTGAGTCATCCTCAGCTGCCCAGCCATGCACAACAAAAAGTGAGTCATCCTCAGCTGCTGAGTCATCCACAACAACAACATTCGCAGAATCGTCCCATTTGCGAACACAAAAAAGACTTTTCACATGTATTAAACCCTATTTTGCAATTTGATAACCTGTTACCGAATCGCAAAATGGATTTGCAATTTGGTATTTAAAAGGGACCTCTCTGCACTTAAAAAATGAAAAGAAAACTTTTCATCCTCTTTTAAACGCAAACTGTTTTCCTTTAAGGAATACGAGCTGCTTTTAAAAAAAAGATTGCTTTATTCAAAAGCAGTTACGGACATGGTGGTCTGCTGACCCCAGCATGCCACCACTCACATAATTTCAGCCATTCGTAGGGGTTCGCAAATTACGATCTAAGTCATTAATATTAATGAGGTAGGCTGATTTGCAAACTACTAGGAACCGGTTTATGAAACTCATGGAGTTTCATGCATTGGAAATAGCGATTACCTAATTGTGATTCTTAGAAAATCGCAATTAGGTAATCACAATTTCCTAATTTGATACACATGGCCCTCAGGGACATATTTATGAGATTTGTCACCTAGTGCAGTGCTGCATTGTGTGACGGGGAAAGAGCAGGAATGTGCTGTGTTTTAAAAATATGGTACATTGCTGAATTTTCTCCTCCGTTGTTGCCTTTTTAGCTGCCTAGTGCCAATGCAGGCACCTTTGCACCATGGTGCAAGGGTGCCTGTGTTGCATGCAGGATTGTTTTTGTGCAGGAAGGGGCACTTTTCTGCACAGAAAACAATCCTGAGAGGTCAAATCCTCTATCTATGTCTATCACACATAGGAAAAGAAAGAGTAGGTAACAAGGAGAAATAATCTCTCCTGGAAAGGCATATCTCTTTCGCACATTCCTAAGTTTATCAATTTCTGGTAAACCGGGAAATGCATCAAAAACCATATTGGGTGTTATTATTGTGTGCCAGCAAACAGTGATTACTAACCCACACAACCTCTCCTGAGTAGGCCATGGACGGCTCTGCTTCTATACCTTGAGAAAGTCCACTGCTACAATGGGGTGCTTGTTTCCCAATGAGAGGAAATTGTGGACCTATTACTTGTGCAGGCAATACAACTGATACCTCAATTCCCTACACTCTCCAATATGCTGTAACAGGTATATAGATCTCTCATAGATAGGTATTTACAGTGCAATATCACAACACCTTTTTTCCAATGGTTAAATGAAGCTACTGGTTGTGACTGGTGTAATATGACCTACACACAAAAATCATGTTATCCACCAAATTCCATCTCAATTTTTCCTAAAATTCCGGGGATAAATGCATTCATGTATTAAGGCTATTTTTGGAACCTTGGAAAGGGAGGGACGTCTTTCTCATTAAATAGTTTGAATGGCCTTTAAGGAAAGAACATTACATCTTTTCAGACTGAAGTGGGGTGAAGGCGAATTATCCCACAATCCATACACTGCCCTACCACCAATCTGTATTTTCAGATATAGTAATGTATTCAACACTGAATTAGCCGCTCTCTGCAGCATTTTGCAGCTCGAATCTTCAATGTTTAAGTTATTCCAAATTAGTCCAGTTAGACATGACCACGGATGTATACATGTGTTGCAGGACTCTGTTACATTTTCAGCTGTTCCACTTATATTTGGGGGCTGTCACTTATTTTTCTGTATTAGACATTTACTGTAAACAAAAGATAGGAAAACATACAATACTGAATGAGGGAAAAATAGAAAGTTGGAAAAACCATCATAGAGACACCGACCAGAAACGTGCAAGAGTGAGATAAATGGGAGGGGAATGTCAGACAGTGGAATAAATATGCACAGGTTCGATTTAATACTATACGGCCTTGGAATTTGGCATACCAACATTTAATTGCACCAGCCAAAGGCTTTTGAGAAGATTTTTGGGCATCTCCACTTATGCTTTCATAAATTTGCCACTGACTGATGATTACGATTTGCAAGGGGTACCCTTTCATGAGGGCATCAAATCAGAATATTTTTTTGATTGGTGCTTATGGGCTTAGTCCCCTACTGCCCATAAAGTAAATACTCAATGACAAATTTCTATGACTTCAACCACTCTTTCATAGGCTGTGTGTACAGGTTTGTTTCTAGGCTCCAATCCTATAATGCAGTGTTTTTCCAATGTGCTTGCAGATTGATTGTGTGATTTATTGTTTGTGAAATAAGGCAGCATCAGAGCATCAGATTCTGAAATGTTAAATATTTGCATCACATAGATATAGTAGTAAGAAAAACTACATACATGCTCCTCCACTATAACATATGAAGGATTGGTGATGAGACAAAATATTGAGTTGTAAATATCGACTTCCACAAATATCGAGTCAAAAATATTGTGACAAGGAAATATCGTCAGCAAGAATATCATTGTCAAGAATATCTATTTTAAGGTAACTAATATCGATTTTAAAAATATCAAGGTTATTAATAACTATTGCAATAATATTGGTTGTTTATAATATTTTTAATTATTGGCATTGATTTTTGTGTATATTTAAAATGTATATGATGTCATTTTTTGTTTAATTATTGTTTATGTTTTTAATGTATTTGTAAAATTGTTAGTGGTTATTAAAGTAATTTGAAGTATTTATTTTTTATTTTTAGCACCGTAGCAGGTTGTGGGTTTATAGAGAGGGATGCAATTTAATTATGATAAATAAATGAGTATTTTTTATTAATATGAATTATTTAATGTATAATTCATTATGTGAATAGTGTAATTTTTTTTTAAAATGTCATGTGTGGGTTGTGGGGTTTATGGGGGCATAGCGTGGGAAGTAATTACATTTTAATTAATTAAAAATTATTTGTTAAATAATAATTATCTAATTGATAATTAATTATGTTGATAGTGTTAATCATTTTATTCTACTTAAATTGTTTATCTGGGTTGTGGGGTTTATAGGGGTACAGGTTGGGAAGTAATTTAATTTTAATTCAATGATAAATAATTGATAATAGTTATTTAATTGATAATTATTTATTTTATTATGTAAGTATTTGTATTAATAGTGTAAATAATTAACTTTTTAACCCCTTCTCTGCTAGGCGTTTCCCCCCCCCCCCCCATGCTAAGCCTTTTTTTGGCTATTTGGGGTAGTGCGCGCTTAGGCCCCTGTATTTTTTTGACCACATAAGGTATCCACGCCAGATTAGCGTCCTTTTCTTCCAACATCATGGGGATTCTAAAGGTACCCAGGGTTTGTAGATTTCCCTGGAGGGGTCCAAGAAATTAGCCAATATACAGCAACATTTTGCTTTTTTGGGGAAAAATGGGGAAAACGAGCTGCAAATAAAAGCGTCTGGGTTTTTCCCTACAAATGTTATCAAAAAAGGGTTTATGGACCTGAAATTTCCATTTTCTTAGCTTTTAGGGAATGACAGACTTTTGTCTGAAAACCAAAAATGTTCACAGAGTTTTGGCATGTTTCTGGGACTTAGCCTATTTTCGTTATTTTTTGTGCATTCAACCTCCTTCCAGTTAATGGTATAAATGGGTGTGAAAGTCTTAATGGATCCTGGGAAGCTATACATTTTGAAAAAGTAGACACAATTCTGAATTGAGCAAGGGGTCATTTGTGTAGATCCATCAAGATTTCCTTATAGAAACTAACAGTTAAATAAATCAGAGATTGAAAATTAGTTGGAGAAAAAAGCCTTTTGTGCCAACGTTTTCACCTGTAACTTCTTCTAATTATGACAGATTTTTTAAAGCAATATACCGTTACAGCCGCTGGACCTTCCTGATTGTGGGGATATATAGGACTTGTAGGTTCACCAAGAACCCGACGAATCCAGAGTCAAAAACTGAGCAGCAATTTGCAATGTTTTTTTATTATGTTCCGGGTATATAGCAATTATTGTGGAAAAATGTATACATGGAAAAATCAGTATGAAAGACACCTATGTATTTCTGAAATTATAGAGTTTAGAAACAGTACATATTTGCACATTTTTGAACCTGGGAATACTCATACTAGCATGAGAATTATCGGTCAATTTCAAAATGACTTCTTTTTTACACAATGTCTTCCATTTGGAAGGCAGAAATGCATCAAAAATCAATAGGTAATAACAGTTGCTTTACAAATCTGAATTACCCGAAGTCTCCTGACAAAAATGATACCTCACTTGTGTGGGTAGGCAAAGTGCCCACGACAGGAAATGGCTTAAAACCCAACGTGAACACACCACATTTTCACAATGAAAATATACCCTTTTTTGCAAAGTGTCTAGTTGTAGTTTTTTAACACTAGTTCTGCCGGCACCTAGGGAAACCTAGGAAACCTATACATTTTTGAAAACTAGACACGGGGGGGAATACAGGATGGGGTGACTTGACTTCCTTCCACCAGGTTCTGCTACCCAGAATCCCTTGCAAACCTAAAAAATGTAAAAAAAAAAAAAAGCATTTTCCCCAGATTTCTCTGGTGGAAAGTTCTGGAATCTGCGGGGATCCACAAATTTCCACCCACCCCGCATTGCCAAAACTCTTCAGAGGAAAATGGTACCTCACTTGTGTGGGTCGGCCTAGTGCCCGCGACAGGAAACAGTGCAAAACGCAATGTGGTGACACCTCAATTTCGCAGTGCAAAATTACCCTTTTTTGGCAAAGTGCCTAGCTGTAGTTTTTTAACCCTAGCTCTGCCGGCACCTAGGGAAACCTAGCAAACCTATACATTTTTTAAAACTAGACAGCCAGGGGAATCCAGGATGGGGAGACTTGACTGCCTCCCACCAGGTTATGTTTCCCAGAATCCCTTGCAAACCTAAAAAATTGTCAAAGAAAACACATTTCCCCCACATTTCTGTGGTGGAAAGTTCTGGAATCTGCGTGGATCCACAAATTTCCACCCACCCCGCATTCCACAAAGTCTTATGAGAAAAATGGTACCTCACTTATGAGGGTCACCCTAGTGCCTGAAACGGCGCAAAACGCAACATGCTCACACCTCAATTTCGCAGTGAAAAATGACCCTTTTTTGGCAAAGTGCCTAGCTGTAGTTTTTTAACCCTAGCTCTGCCGGCACCTAGGGAAACCTATCAAACCTATACATTTTTGAAAACTAGACACCCAGGGGAATCCAGGATGGGGTGACTTGACTGCCTCCCACCAGGTTCTGTTACCCAGAATCCCTTGCAAACCGAAAAAAAAATACATTTTCCTCACATTTCTGTTGTGAAAAGTTCTGGAATCTGCATGGATCCACAAATTTCCATCCACCCTGCGTTCCCCAAAGTTTTCCGAGAAAAATGGTACCTCACTTGTGTCGGTCGGCCTAGTGCCAGCGACAGGAAACGGCACAAAACGCAACGTGGTAACACCTCAATCTTGCAGTGAAAAATTATACTTTTTTGGCAAAGTGCCTAGCTGTAGTTTTTTAACCCTAGCTCTGTCGACACCTAGGGAAACCTACTAAACCTATACATTTTTTAAAACTATATATCCAGCGAAATCCAGGTTGGGGTGACTTGACTGCCTCCCACCAGGTTCTGTTACCCAGAATCCCTTGCAAATCTTAAAAATTGTCCAAAAAACCACATTTTCCACACATTTCTGTGTTGGAAAGTTCTGGAATCTGTGTGGATCCACAAATTTCCACCACCCCACGTTCCCGAAAGTCTTACGAGAAAAATGGTACCTCACTTGTGTGGGTCGGCCTAGTGCCTGCGACAGGAAACGGTGCAAAATGCAACATGGTAACACCTCAATTTCGCAGTGAAAAATGATCCTTTTTTAGCAAAGTGCCTAGCTGTAGTTTTTTAACCCTACGCTCTGCCAGCACCTGGGGAAACCTAGCAAACCTATACATTTTTTAAAACTAGATATCCAGTGGAATCCAGGTCGGGGTGACTTGACTGCCTCCCACCAGGTTTTGTTACCCAAAATCCCTTGCAAACCTAAACATTTTTAAAAAAAAACACATTTTTCCCACATTTCTGTGGTGGAAAGTTCTGGAATCTCTGTGGATCAACAAATTTCCACCCATCCCGCGTTCCCCAAAGTCTTACGAGAAAAATGGTACCTCACTTGTGTGGGTCGGCCTAGTGCCCACGACAGGAAACTGCGCAAAACGCAATGTGGTCACACCTCAATTTCGCAGTGCAAAATTACCCTTTTTTGGCAAAGTGCCTAGCTGTAGTTTTTGAACCCTAGCTCTGCCGGCACCTAGGGAAACCTAGCAAACCTATACATTTTTGCAAACTAGACAGCCAGGGGAATCCAGGATGGGGGGACTTGACTGCCTCCCACCAGGTTATGTTACCCAGAATCCCTTGCAAACCTAAAAAATTGTCAAAGAAAACACATTTCCCCCACATTTCTGTGGTGGAAAGTTCTGGAAGCTGCGTGGATCCACAAATTTCCACCCACCCCGCGTTCCACAAAGCCTTACGAGAAAAATGGTGCCTCACTTGTGAGGGTCACCCTAGTGCCTGCAACAGGAAACGGCGCAAAACGCAACATGGTCACACCTCAATTTCGCAGTGAAAAATGACCCTTTTTTGGCAAAGTGCCTAGCTGTAGTTTTTGTACCCTAGCTCTGGTGGCACCAAGGGAAACCCGCCCCAGAAGCCCCACCTCCGGGCCGGACGCTCCGCCTCCAGGCCGGAAGCTCCGCCTCCGGGCCAGAATTTCCGGCCAGAGTGCGGACGTAAAGTTAGTAGTCATAAATCCATTCTGTGAATACCAAAAGTAGTAAGTGCATTCTGTGAATACCAAAAGTAGTAAGTGCATTCTGTGAATACCAAAAGTAGTAAGTTTAGGATTTTGTCTTAAGTTAATTCTGTGAATCGGGCCCACACTTTTTGGCAATGTGCCTTGGCTGTAGTTTTTGAATGCTAGCTCTTCCGGCATCTAGGGAAACCTAGCAAACCTATACATTTTTAAAAACTAGACACCCAGGGAAATCCAGCATGGGGTGACTTGACTGCCTTCCACCAGGTTCTGTTACACAGAATCCCTTGCAAACCTAAAAAGTTGTCAAAAAATACACATTTTCCTCACATTTCTGTGGTGGAAAGTTCTGGAATCTGCATGGACCCACAAATTTCCACACACCCCGTGTTCCCCAAAGTCTTCCGAGAAAAATGGTACCACACTTGTGTGGGTCGGCCTAGTGCCTGCGACAGGAAACGGTGCAAAACGCAACGTGGTAACACCTCAGTCTCGCAGTGAAAAATGATCCTTTTTTGGCAGTAGTGTCTAGCTGTAGTTTTTTAATCCTAGCTCTGTCGGCACCTAGGGAAACCTACTAAACCTATACATTTTTTAAAACTATATATCCAGCGGAATCGAGGTTGGGGTGACTTGACTGCCTCCCACCAGGTTCTGTTATCCAGATAGCCTTGCAAATTTTAAAAATTGTCCAAAAAAACAAATTTTCCCCACATTTCTGTGGTGGAAAGTACTGAAATCCGTGTGGATCCACAAATTTCCACCACCCCGCGTTCCCGAGAGTCTTACGAGAAAAATGGTACCTCACTTGTGTGGGTGGGCCTAGTGCCCGCGACAGGAAACGGCGCAAAACGCATCGTGTCACACCTCAATTTCGCAGTGAAAAATGACACTTTTTTGGCAAAGTGCCTAGCTGTAGTTTTTGAACCCTTGCTCTGGTGGCACCTAGGGAAAGCTAGCAAACCTATACATTTTTGAAAACTAGACACCCAGGGGAATCCAGGATGGGGTGACTTGACTGCCTCCCATCAGGGTCTGTTACCCAGAATCCCTTGCAAACCTAAAATGCTGTAAAAAAAAAAAACATTTTCCTCACATTTCTGTTGTGAAAAGTTCTGGAATCTGCATGGACCCACAAATTTCCACACACCCCGCGTTCCCCAAAGTCTTCCGAGAAAAATGGTACCTCACTTGTGTGGATCGGCCTAGTGCCTGCCACAGGAAACGGCGCAAAACGCAACATGGTAACACCTCAATTTTGCAGTGAAAAAGGATCCTTTTTTGGCAAAGTGCCTAGCTGTAGTTTTTTAACCCTAGCTCTGCCAGTACCTAGGGAAACCTACCAAACCTATACATTTTTAAAACCTAGATATCCAGCGGAATTCAGGTTGGGGTGACTTGACTTCCTTCCACCAGGTTCTGTTACCCAGAATCCCTTGCAAACATAAAAAGTTGTCAAAAAATAAACATTTTCCTCACATTTCTGTGGTGGAAAGTTCTGGAATCTGCATGGACCCACAAATTTCCACCCACCCCGTATTCCCCAAAGTCTTCCGAGAAAAACGGTACCTCACTTGTGTGGGTCGGCCTAGTGCCTGCGACAAGAAACGGCGCAAAACGCAACGTGGTAACACCTCAATCTCGCAGTGAAAAATGATCCTTTTTTGGCAAAGTGCCTAGCTGTAGTTTTTTAACCCTAGCTCTCTCAGCGCCTAGGGAAACCTACCAAACCTATACATTTTTAAAAACTAGATATCCAGCGGATTTCAGTTTGGGGTGACCTGACTGCCTCCCACCAGGTTTTGTTACCCCGAATCCCTTGCAAAACTAAAAAATTGTCCAAAAAAACACATTTTCCCCACATTTCTGTGGTGGAAAGTTCTGGAATCTGTGTGGATCCACAAATTTCCACCCACCCCGCATTCCCCAAAGTCTTACGAGAAAAATGGTACCTCACTTGTGTGGGTCGGCCTAGTGCCCGCGACAGGAAATGGCGCAAAACACTACATGGTCACACCTCAATTTCATAGTGAAAAATGACACTTTTTGGCAAAGTGCCTGGCTGTAGATTTTGAACGCTAGCTCTGCCGGCACCTCGGGAAACCTAGCAAACCTATACATTTTTGAAAACTAGACACCCAGGGAAATCCAGGATGGGGTGACTTGACTGCCTCCCACCAGGTTCTGTTACCCAGAATCCCTCGCAAACCTAACCATTT
This sequence comes from Triturus cristatus, assembly GCF_964204655.1. Lineage (NCBI taxonomy): Eukaryota > Metazoa > Chordata > Amphibia > Caudata > Salamandridae > Triturus > Triturus cristatus. The sequence continues at coordinate 1,493,498,149 of NC_140591.1, forward strand.
TTAAAAAAAAACACATTTTTCCCATTATTCTGTGGTGGAAAGTTCTGGAATCTGCATGGATCAACAAATTTCCACCCACCCCGCGTTCCCCAAAGTCTTACGAGAAAAATGATATCTCACTTGTGTGGATCGGCCTAGTGCCCGCAACAGGAAATGGCGCAAATCGCAACACGGTCACACCTCAATTTCGCAGTTAAAAATGACCTTTTTTTGGCAAAGTACCTAGCTGTAGTTTTTGAACCCTAGCTCTGGTGGCACATAGGGAAACCTAACAAACCTATATATTTTTTTAAACTAGACACGCAGGGAAATCCAGCATGGGGTGACATGACAGCCTTCCACCAGGTTCTGTTACCCAGAATCCCTTGCAAACCTAAAAAGTTGTAAATAAAAAACACATTTTCCTAACATTTCTGTGGTGGAAAGTTCTGGAATCTGCATGGATCCACAAATGTCCATGCACCCCGCATTCCCCAAAGTCTTCCAAAAAAAAATGGTACCTCACTTGTGTGGGTCGGCCTAGTGCCCGTGACAGGAAACGGCGCAAAACGCAACGTGGTCACACCTCAATTTCGCAGTGAAAAATGACCCTTTTTTGGCAAAGTGCCTAGCTGTAGTATTTGAACACTAGCTCTGCCGGGACATAGGGAAACCTACCAAACCCACACATTTCTGAAAACTAGACACCCGGGGGCTTCCAGGGAGGTATGGCTTGCATGGATCCCCCAACTTTTCCTTACCCAGAATTCCCTGCAAACCTCAGTTTTAGCTGAATAAATCACTTCTTTCACACATTTTTGTGTGGGAAAGTGTGGCATCACCGGGCTCACACAAATTTCCTACCACTCAGCGTTCCCCCAGGTCTCCCAAAAAAAATGATGGGTCAAGTGCCTGCGACAGGCAAGGGCCCAAAACCTATTGAGGCGACATCAAAATTACCTATCACAAAACAACCTGGTTTTGCAAGGGGGGTCCCATGAGTTTTTGGCCCCGGGCTAGGCGACCATCTAGGGAAACCTACCAAACCCACACATTTCTGAAAACTAGACACACGGGGGAGTCCAGCGAGGTATGGGTTGCATGGGTCCCCTAAAGTTTTCCTACCCAGAATCCCCTGCAAACCTCAAATTTAGCTGAAAAAAACACTTTTTCTCTAATTTCTGCGTGGGAAAGTTCTAAAATCTACATGGATCCACAAATTTCCTCCCACCCAGCTTTCCCCCAGGTCTCCCAATAAAAATGATACCACACTTGTGTGGGTGGGTCAAGTACCCGCGACAGGCAAGGGCCCAAAACCTATTGAGGCAACACCAAAATTACCTATCACAAAACAACCTGGTTTTGCAAGGGGGTCACCTGGGTTTTTGTCGGCGGCCATCTTGGGAAATTACCAAACCCAAATATTTCTAAAAACTAGACACCCATGGGAGTCCAGCGATGTATGGCTTGCGAGGCTCCCCCAACGTTTTCCTACCCAGAATCCCCTGCAAACCTCAAATTTAGCTGAAAAAGTCACTTTTTCCAAACATTTTTTCGTGGAATCACAGTGCCGGCACAATTGTCCTACCACCCAGCATTCCCTTTGTTCTCCCGAGTAAAATGATACCACACTTCTGTGGGTGGGCCAAAGTCCTGTGACTAGGAAGAGCCCAAAACATAGAGATTTAGAGTATAGCACCGAGAATTCTAAGCGCTATATTTTATTTAAAATAAGTTTTTAGCCAGTTGTGCTTTGGACACCCACACAAGTGAAGTATAATTTTACTCGGGAGAACAAGGGGAATGCTGGGTGGTAGGACATTTGTGCCAGCATGGTGATTACACGCAAAAATATGTGGAAAATATGTTTCTTTCAGCTAAATTTGAGGTTTGCAGGAGATTCTGGGTAGGAAAATGTTGGGGGACCCACGCAAGGCATACCTCATTGGACTCCCCTGGGTGCCTGCTTTTCAGAAATGTGTAGGTTTGGAAGTTTCCCAAGATGGCCGCCGAGCCCGGGGCCACAAACCAAGGCGACTCCCTGTGCAAAACCAGGTTGTTGTGATAGGTTATTTTGATGTCCCCTCAATAGGATTTGGGCCCTTGCCTGTCGTGGACACTACGCGCTACCCACACAAGTGAGGCACAATTTTTCTCGGAAGGCTTTGGGGAACGTGGTTTGGCTGGAATTTTGTAGATCCACACAGATTCCCGAACTTTTCACCACAGAAATGTGGGGAAAATGTGTTTTTTTTGGACAAATGTATAGGTATGCAAGGGATTTAGGGTAACAGAACCTGGTGAGAGCCAGTCAAGTCACCCCATCCTGAATTCCCCTGGGTGTTTAGTTTCTAAAAAGGTATAGGTTTGCTAGATTTCCTTATGTGCCAGCTGCTCAAGGGCCCAAAATCCACAGGTAGGCATATTGCTAAAAAAGATCCATGCCTAGTAGGCTTTCTGCCTCCCTGGGGGGAAGGATATCGGGGGTGGGGTTGCCCCGATATGCCCCCAAGGGGGGCATAAACACTGTGGCTATTGTTTTGGTGAGTGGGGGCATTGGTATGTCCATTCTGGGCAGCCCACACCCCATGCATAAAAGAAGCCAGCGTAATCATTGGCATCTAGTGGGCTTTTTGCCCTCCCCGGGGGGGGGGGGCAGATTGAGGGCTACTGCACCCATCTTCCCCCCAGGGGGGTAGAAAGGCTGTAATTTTTGCGGGTGGGGGATGGGGGCATGCCCTATTGCAATTAAAATTTGCCCAAAAAAAACCCCGGCGTCTACTGGCCTTTTTGCCCCCCAGGGGGCAGAAAGGCTGTCTTTTTTGTGAGGGGGTGGGTTGAGATAGCCCCCTGAGCACATAGAAAGACGGGAGAGGTATCATTGGAAATGGGAGAATCTGCTTGGGGATCGCCCCAGGAGGGCAAATATCAAATATATTTCATTTTTATTAAATTCATATTGGTATTTAATATATTTTATTTTTAATATTTTCATTTGTATATATTGAAAAATCGATATTTAATATAGCTATATTATTGTAAACAATATTTCTTTAAATATTTTTGTACTTACCTTTTTAAGTGTAGGTAGTCGATATTTTTGTAGCCAATATTTTTGTCTCAATATTTTTGTAGGTCAATGTTTTTTAGTCGATATTTTGTCACTGGACCATGAAGGATTGTCTCAAAATATCACTGGAAAAATGTCATCCACATTGAAACATGATCCACACTAACAGACATGCTGCACTGTGAATAATCAACAGATTCCTCAGAGAAGATTTAAATCAGAATGATAATATTTGTAATTTATGAATGGGGGAGTAGGGTTTGGGTGTGGGAGCATGGCCATTTATTAGAATTTGAAGAGAAAATACTACTTTCTATCACTCAGGACTTTGAAGCCTGTCTGGCACAGTAATCCATTATTCACATAAAAGTGGTCTGAAGGAGGAGGTGTTGTTAGCATTTCTGTTGTGCTTCCAAACAAACAATACAAAGCACTGTTGATGGAGCACACTGATCTGTCAGGTGACTCTGCTAGGAGTGTGAGAAGCCAATTTCTTTATAATTATATAAGCTCTGCTAGTAAACAATCACTTTGAGTTTGAGCTGAGTATTGCAGCAACAGGATCAACCATCTCTCGCATCATGAAACTATTTGTTGTGCTCGTTTTTATGGTGCTTACCTGCAGCCTTGGTGAGTTGTGTTACCTTCTATACATGGGGTTGATCATCAGAGACCTTTTCATAGAGTTTGAAAGGAAGTTTATATTCATTTTCAGGTCTGGAAAATGGAGATCTGCAGGCTCAGTGCACATAAATATACAAAAGCAATGTCGAATTTGTTCTGGGTTCTGACTTTGTACATTTACCTAAAAATGCATCTTCAGCAAACATCTTTGGTACAGTAAGCTATAAAATTAAGCTGAACAATGACAGCCCTTTACCTCCACATTAAAGCACATTCTTCTGAATTGTGCCAATCCACTAAGCTATATCTTAAGTAAAAAAAAAAAAAACAATAAAAAATCATATTGTAATCTTTTGGGGAAAGCTACTTAAAAAGGCAAATAGCAGCTGGAAAATGAATTCTTTGAGCAAGTAAATATTTACTAATATCCAGGGCTTTGCCTTGTAGATATAAATCTTTGAATTCCACTTTTGCTTACTAGTCCAACAAATTGTCAGGTCTGACCCTTTCTCTAGTGCTATAGATAATGGCAGGTACATGTTCTATCGCTTTGACATATGGTGTGGCAGATTTTCATGGGAAATTTGGAAGTTGGATTGACTTTGCACAGATTGTTATTACTACTGCTAGACTGCACACCACAGGCGCAGGTGAGTCTGGAGTTTAATTTGTGGAGGCAACTTTACATTTTGCAGGCAGCATGTGTGACATATTGTACATCCTTAACATTAATTTTGCAGGGAATATTAAGGAAAATGTTGGTGAAGGTAAAGAACTCATGGAGTATATATCTAGATAATGTTGTAAAAACATTACAGTTTGAGGAGATCTGGGAAAATATTGCCTGTACTCCAAATAAAATATTGAGCAATGAAGCAGGACTAGCTGATATCGTATCATGAAGATCAGGTAAATTGTGAAGAAAAAATCATGCATGGATGGTTTTAAATGTATCCAAATATGACAGAAATCATCAATTTCTCAATCCTCCCTATACCTTAACACAAAAGGGAATAATACCAAATTTAGATTCCCTTCACGTATTTATTATATTGAACATTTGAAGGAAGGCTCTGACCACCTTTTCCCATATGTTTCTAGGCTGCTGAGTTTCTATTGTCGATAATTTATATATGTGAATTGCTGGGAACAGAAATAAGACTCTTGTCAAGAAAAAGGCTTCTGCAGCTGAATGCTCTGAGAGACATAGACACGGGGGTGAATGAGTTACTGGATCAGACCCCCAACTTACTGACAGATTTCTAATATTCTTAACAATTGCTTGTGCCAAATTCAGACAGCCTCTATCAGCATCCCTCCAATAAAGAAGAGTAGGACATGCGTGGTTAAACTATTTTAAGAGGCACACAAACAAAATCCTTTCTCCCAATTATTTTCTTATGGTGTTCATCTGCAATGTTTCTAATCAATTGTAATGATTTTAATTGATTGTATAATAAACACTTACTTTAATTGATCCATATATTCTTGAGTGTAAGAAAACAGGCCTTTTTTCAGTTTCCCCCCACTTTTTGCCCCCAGTTGGACTACTAGATGCTGGTTTTTGACTCTGGCACTGCACTGGAGCCTGTTAACCAGGCCCCGGTGCCAGTGTTCTTTTCCCAGAACTGATATATGTGAATTGGCAATCTGAATTGACAAGGACTTTACCCCCCTCATAAGCCCCTAGTGTATGGTAGTAGTGGTACACAGGGCAAGGGCAGTAACGGGGTCCCCAGTGCTTGCAGTACAGTTTGAGCCAACCCGAGAGACCCAGATAAACTACTGAGAGCAGGCCTGCCATTGCTGACTGCAGTACCTGTGTAAACCGCTGCATTTCGACTTTGTCATCACCATGTGTTGCAAAGTAAATGCACTGCTTTTAATAAATGTCAGTTGCCCCTAAAGAAGTCCTCCTGAGCCCAGGAGGCAGTATACTAAGGGTATAGGCTTGTAAGTGCAAGTTTATATGTCTCTCTTATGGAATTTACCATTTAAGTACACTATAAGTGATAGGAGGTTTATAGGTGAACATGGGCTTACGCGGCATCCCTGGGGCGATTAGCTCCATATGGTACCACCTAAATATGTTGAGTTTGGTATCTAACAATGTGCCTTCTCACTCCTGACACAAATCTCATGCCAGGAGCAATGTGGCATGTAGGCAGGTGGCTACTTTACATGTGGCCCACCTGTTAGCCTCAGCTTTCCAACGCTCTGGCTGCAGCCCGCGCTTGCTCCCACCAAGCCAGGATTCTGACCTCCTGCCAAGCAGTGTGAACAACTCCAGGAGTCAGGAAGAAAAGCATGGGCAGTAAGGAGGTCACACCTCCCCCCTCCCAGTCAGGCTAGTGAAGTGGCACATCAAGGCAGTGAGCTTCAAATGCTGCACTGCCTCTGATATACATCCAGGCTGTCCCCCAGAGAAGTAAACAGCCCACCATCGCCCCAGGCATACCTTCTCCAGGACATGTGGGACATCAACTATGCAGGAGGTCTACACTCCCAGAAGGGTAGCCACACCTCCAGGGTGGGTTTCCTAGTCTGTACAGCTAAGAAAGACTGCCATTTTTAAAAGTGGTAGAAATAGTGGCCTATGGGTAGAAAAAGTGATATACAACCCCAGATGGTGTCACCTCAAGGGCATATTAGCTGCAGGGACTAGCAGCCCATGGGTTACTTGATCCCACTCCCATAACTCTCCTAAATCTAAGATTTAAGGGACACAACTGAGACCAGACCCTCAGTTCTTATCCAACTTGAATCAAAGAGGAGACCTGAGAAGACAACAACAGGATTATGCACACACCAACAGAGGGAGACTCTGTACCTATTGCAACACTCTTGGAACTTCTCTAGCGAGGCTCGTCCTAGCCTAAAGGTTGGCTCCTGAAGATAGAGGGACCCCTGTTAGTGCCAGAAGCAACAAAAGACTCCCTAGGACTAGTGGGACTAGTCCCCTGCACACTGCATGCAAATCAATGTTCAGAATCCAAAGGATCGTTGGCCATCGGGCCCTCCGAGGAATCAATCCAAAACAGATGGTCTAATGCATTCTGGTAACTGTAGTTTTGCCTACCATAACATTTCAGGCTGCTATCGTGTTCCCCCAGACCTCTGGTTGTCGAAAAAGCTCCTTGCTGAACTTACCACTCCCAAGACTTATTGGTCGCAAGTCCGGCAACTGAAACCCTTCCCTCGATGTTAAAGCTAGAGGACACTCTGTAAGACTTTCATCTGACATCAGCAGCGATGTACTTGTTGACATTTTTCACCCTGTTCTCCCACAGCACTGTGTAAGTGGTAAAAGGAGCTCCCCCGTGGCTCCCATTCATAACCAGGGACAGCTAGGACTTCTCTTCACCCGGGCTCCATTGGCCAGGTAAAAATGTGTACTGACTGTTGTGTCTTGGTCCTGGGATCTGCATCACCTTTACCCTGCAAGAGTTCCACGCAACCAGACCTGCAAGTGACCGTTTGTCACTAGTGGTTTTTACCTTTGAGGGCATTTGAATATTTTTACTGTATTAGTTTGCACTGATTGTAAACTGCTTCTAAAAGTCCTAACTACAGTTATATATAGCTGATCAAATTTGCTTCTGTGTCTAAATTAAGAAAAAATATGCTTTTTTTAAATTGGTGTCATATTTCTTTTTAGTCATGTCAATTACTTATCGTCTATGTTGGTATCCTGCAGTGCTTAAACATGTTCCTCTTGTAAAGCCTGCCTGCTCTTTACCACACCAACAGACTGAGCTAAAGATTTATTACTGTGAATATGCAGACCATCTTTGGGGTTTGTGATAGTATTGCAGGGTGAAACCTAACCAGCATCACCCCATAATATTCCAACTTCTTACATTGGTGTTAAAGCAGTGGGATCCTGAACATGCATTTTGCAGTTCCACTTGTTCATAAGTGAGTTTTGCACGAGAAATCCACAAAACTGACTTTAGACTCTAAAATTCATATTTCAGAATGTTTTCTGATTTGTTAACGTTGGAATTCTAAGGCCCTGTGTTGACCCCAATTCCAATAAGTACATTTAAAAAGCTTAGGTGTGTTAGACAAAGGTTTAAACGTTTTTCAAAATGTTTTAACGGACCCAACTTCCAAGTAAAAAGTTAGTCACAAAGGGAGCTGGTCAGGATCTTGACTTTTCAGTCATCCCAGCCCTGAGGATCAGTGATCTGAGTGCTCTGTGCAAAACATGGAGCATTAGTCATAGGGTTACAGCAAAACATGAGCAACTTGAAAACCCCCTAAGCTCCTATCCGCAAAAAAGATTAGAGAGGGAGGGCCCTCCTCACACCCTGAAGAGGGGGAGAAGGATGCCCTAGACTATATTGAGGAGGATAGGGATGAAGGTGAGAAACAGGGCTCTCCACCCTTTCCCAGACCTCTTTCACCAGTGAAAAGTGACAGGAGTCACTCTAGGAGGCCCCCACATTGGTACAGTGGCAGGAACCCTTGAAGACTCAAGTATTGTTTTTAAATGACATGGTGCACCAAACCACTAGTTCTGGCCTGGCTACAGCCAAAAATGTAAATATTCCATCCATTCCTTCATTGGCTGAGTATGAAAATTGGCATGAACACACCAATCTTACGATCGATGTCCTGCAAGCCCTGTTTTGAAATGGCACTTTAAATATCTCTGACGTTGACTCCTCAGGATGGTTGTTGTGGCAAACCAGCTCTAATGCTTGTCAACTGTTTTTTCATAATGCAACAAAAGGTTTCACTCAAACTAAACTTGATCCACGTTTCCCGCATTCTCATTTGGTCACCACTGTCGTCAGTGAAACAATCCCTGTCTCTCTTGTCAAGCGATATCAATTTGGCTGATTTTATCTTGGGTCCTAAATCCCCACAATCAAAAGGGTTTATCAATGCGGCTTATAATGAATTATGGAAACATTCGCAGATAGAGGCAGCGTTCCGTCTGCGCCAAATTGACTAAGCAAATTTGGAAAAAGTTCTTGCAGTTGTCGACAATAGCATAAATACATTCTCTTCCCGCATTTACACATTAGATAATATTGTTTCATCTGTTATTGATATTGTTCAAAGTGATGTATCTGTGTGTTATACCATGGTCAGAATCAATTGTGATCTGTGATGCAATTTGGATGGATGTTGCAAATTCTCAAAATGGAAAAAGTACCATGGGATTATTTGAACGCTTCAGCACTATTTATGCCATTCACCTTAACTGATAAGCAATACTTCATGTCAATGAAAGACGCTATGTACACGCTATTACACATTGAACAAGTAGAACATTTACCATTTTCTGCGGTAGAGACTGATTCGTCTGTATGGTTAATTCATGGCGTTATTTCTCTGCCACCCGTGCTATTTCAGTTTAAATCTTGCATGAAACATTTCCCTATAGGCCGCTTTGAATGTCTAGGGAGTCCAATTATTCTTGAATTGTGGTCCTTGCCTTTTGCCTACAGATGTCAATGGAAGGATAAGGACGTATTCCTCAAAGGGCAGAAGTGCGATTCCACAGTTGGTCATTCCTTAGTTTACAAACAAGTTAAGTTGCATGGCGCTTGGAACTTGTCCGCTCCTAATCTGGCTTGTTTTTTGAAAGGTATGCCTGTCCCAGCAATAATTCCCTCACTCACATTGCTTTCGAATGGCATTCATCTTATTTTAAATACCCATGACTGTTGTGGCTTACGGGCAGGCATCCCGTATGTAGTAACAGTTTCACAGTGTGTTACTTTCTGTAGCAATGTGCTTTTTCCACCCCAGCATGGAATTGTAGATAGGTCTCTTTGGCCTTCCATTCCGACTTTGAAAACAGATTTCAATAAACTTAGAAGACTCAAAGCACTATTGTTTCAATAGGAAGTGGCTCTCACTTCAGCTCGAGAGACCTTCGAATTGCAGGTGGCGAGAATGTCAAGTGAGATTCAGTCACTCCTGAATACGAATCTCCCACTCCATTTTGGCGAACTGATACAACGAATATTGAATGCGTCTGACACAGAAGGCCTTGCTCAGTTTTTTTAAACTTGTGGGATCGGGCCGTGTAACCCTTTTTCAGACAGTTTTTGGAGTAATACTAGCCTTTATCCATTCTATTTTTTCCAGCGCCTTCGGAGGGTTACCCCTAATACTAGCGCTGGCAGCTGATGTGCTGATACTTCTGCTCCTATGACACAATGGCTGTCCATCTTGTGGTACTGCACAGACCCTGCCAATTGCAACTGTACCATGACCAGGTGCAACAACGTTTTGGATGATTGCCATTAGCGACGCTTGGCATAAGTTGTGGACTAACTTTTTGCTTTGCCTACTTCACTTGCGTGCAACCTGTGTTCTACTGCCAGCAGTGCCCTTTCTATTGTGCCTTCAATTTATGCCTCTCCAATACATTATACGCTGACCTGGATTTTGATCTGTTGGTGGGTCCATTATTGGCCCATGACCAGGGACTTTATCGACATCGCTAAGTTAGCATGAGCTCTGCTGCCATGAAGCTGCTTTTGCGCATGTTACTACATGACATTATTTTGCAAGACTCTGTTTATGCCTTTCACATAAGAACCAACTGCATTATGCATTCACTGCCTTTTCCTGGAGTTTAGTCTGAACACTGTGGGCAAGGTCGATAAACACCACCCCTTATTATTCTGTTCTGGTTAGTCCCTAGCACCTAGACAAAACATGCTAACACAGCTGCGGCTGCAGGAAACTTGTGCTTTGATATTATGGGGATGCATGTTTGGTTAACACACACTTGGAGATGGACCTTTCCAGGGAGAAGAGCCATGCAGTTCCTATGATATAGATATACCATCTAGGCACTAAGGTGTGGGGTCTGCTGACAAAGCCCAGAGATCTTCTATCATATAACAATACTGCTTCTTTCCATGGGGCGGGTGGTTAGGTCTTGTAGTCCCTTATCCACTGTCTTTATAAGATGACATGTCCCTTTATAATGTATGGACTTGCAATAATGCTATCTGTTTTCGGTTTATGCGTTTTGCTGCGGGTAGTGGCTGGTATACTGCGAGGATTCGGTGGTTGACGGTGTCAAACGCCGCTGACAAGTCTAACAGTATCAAGACTGCTGACTTTACCTCGTCAGTTCACCGGCTCAACTCTTCTGTTGGTATATTTAGTGCAGACTCCATGCCATGGGATGGTCGAAAACCTTCTGTTGTGGTTCAAGTAGGTGGTTGGATTCTAAAACAATTGCCAGTATTTTATTAGTGTGCCTTTCTACAATCTTAACCAAGTAAGAGAGCTGCGAGAAAGGTAAAAAGTTACTAGGATCTTGTGTGTTAGCTTGGGGTTTCCTCATTACATTGGGCAATATTAAATCTTCTACTCACATGAATACCTCTTGAGAAATATTTATGTACAATGCTTCCTCGACCATGCTAATGAGCAGTTCCTGAGACAAATTAATCTTTATTCCCTCAAATATACTGAACATATCCTTCATAGATTTTAAGTAGGAAAACTTTTTTTACTAATGGTCTGCAGAACCAATCTCAAAATGTTGAAAGAGGTTCTAAGGCAAACTCAATGCCTGAAATATTTGCATCCCTTTCTGTACTTTGAGGAGTATATAGAAATATGGTATACTATACATGGTTGTTTTTTAGCAGAAAGGGATAGTAACTCCTCCAAACTAGACTGAAGAGGGAATGACCAACCGAGACCCAGAACAAAATGGAGGGTTTATAAGAGAGCAACTCATCAGTATCAGCCAACTATTCACAAATCGAAATTACAAGTTCATGTGGTATTGTGCAAGCTGTAGGCTTGGAATGTTATGAGGTCACTGGAACTACGTGTTCTATCTCTCAGTTGCTCCAGTACCCCTTTCATTGAAGGATGTACTCTCACTTTATTAAACCACCACCGACTCCATTAAACCTGAATGGTGTCATATTTACATAACTTGCGACGATTTGGAATTTGACTGTCCGGCAGATCTTCATTGGATTTTCATGTATCCATCACGCAGACAATTAATCAGAATAAGGGTCTGAAGGGGCCAGAGAGCAGTCTACAACATTCAGAAGTGCCAAGTGTCGTTTTCACTTATAAGTGAACACACAAGGAGAGGTCTCTTTTCTTGCTATTTTCTGTCTGAGTTATTCAACTGACAACGGAAAGGTTTTGCACTATCTTTTGTCGCACTGGTTGCCTAGAAACAATTCAAACCTACTGTTTCTCTTGAATTACAAAACTTTACACAGATTGTCTATCGAGGAATGTCTTGAAGAAAATGGAAAAGCTTACAATAACTTTAATTACTAAATGATTTGATCATCGCAACTGTTGCTCGGCTACCGCTTCTTTGAAAAATGAATTACTTTGCGCTGTCTGTTCACTAGCTGTTTTTGGCACTACAATGCACAGTGGTTCCTAGCTCGAGTGTAGTTAAGCTCTCGCCACAACAAAGGACACAGCTTCCAGCTTGAGCGCAGTGAAGCTTCTGGCTCAACAAAGGCTGATATATCTTCCGAGAACTCACGTTGCATCAAACTTTAAGTTCAAGCGTACCTTACGTTGCGAGAAATATCTGCATCCTGCTGAGTACCCCGGAGTTTCTGTTCCTCATCCGGTTCCACTCTTCTTTATTTCATGATTGGGTAGCATTTCACTACACTGCTTCATTGTTGAATTATACCTGTGCAAATCTATACATCAGCGATTTGCACGCTTGCTTTCAAGATACATCCTGGTGACCTGAACACATTGTGCAAGTTTATCAGCACTTTGTTCACTTTGAACAAATCCATATATATCTTGCTATTCTAGATACTTTGCGTAAGTTATCAGCGATTTGCACGCTTTGAGCAGATCCATATTTCAGTGGTTTGCACTCTTTACAACCCTCTATGAACAATGGAGATTAACCAAGGATTATCGTTCAGCGACGACCTAGTCTCAGAAATACTGAGAATGCCCTCTCTGCTAAACACAGATGGGGGAGCCTCTTCCAGCAACTAAGGTAGCGACTGGAATACCATAACAACAATGAAGAGACAACTTATGAAAATTATAATGCATGGAGCTATTATGACTGAGTACCTTCGGGCTACTATAGCTCCCAACGGCCTCATTGTCTCCAATACACCGAGAATATTTCTGGATGATAAACAATGTAAAGAGGAATGATCCCTGGTTGCTTGAAAGTGCACCAGGGACCTCTGGGTGCTAATCATAAAAACGGCAAAATGCTTAGCAGACAACCTCATAATGAAAATCACAATAGCAGAAGGAGCATTAAAAGATAGTACCACCATTGCAGCCGTAAAATCCAAACTGGCCAAAATCAACATCAAAATTGCAGACAACAAAGATTTCCTGATGAGACGAAAGTTCGCAAAACTACAAAAGGATATTTCACGATTCAGCAAGGAGAAGATCTGTCCCTACCCGAAGGATGACAACACTCCAGGAACGGAAGACAACTCCTCAGATGATGATGATGCCCAACGTAGAAGGAATTACTCCTCTAGCAGTAACTCCAGTACTGACAGCCGAGGTAGCCAATGATCCCATCCGCATACTCAAACAAATATGGCATATGGATACGGCCCTCCACCCTACCAAGGCCCCCCAATGTGGCAATATTCCAACTTCAAACCAGGCCAACAATTTCCATTTGCCCCCTTTCAACTACCTTTTTTAGGCAGAGGCTAGGGCAGACGGAGAAGCAGAAAAAGAAGAGGCCCCAACAACCTGCAGAAACATGTACATTGGCAGGACCATGCACACCAACCACCCATGGAATTGAGGAGCCACCAACAGAAGAAAAACTGATAGTTAATTTATCAAAAAGACAGCTCACTGATGTAGAAAAATCAGTCCTGAAACATCGTCTTGGCTTTGTGCCCACCCCTTCCATTGACAATTTTTGCACTAACTGTGAACTCCAGAACTTCTTCAGGAAGGTCCGCCTCAAAGCCTACTTCGCCAATCAAACTGAGTCACAGCCTACTGACTCAGGTTTGCGAAAACCCTCTATGTTCACCCCAAACTCAAGCATGGTACCCCCTGAGGTGCTTACATTTGAAAAGGCAGTCTTAAAAGAGGTCGCAGGGACACGCACCGTAAGAGCATTTCGCAGCACTTCCAGTTTGGAAAACTGAGGCCATAAAAAACCTGGCTGACGACACCACCTTAACCATCACCTATAAAGGCGGGGCCATTGTCATAATGTCAACCGACGACTACAGGACAGAATACCTACTCCAACTACATGACAACAGACATTACACGCCCCTTTTGGAGGATCCCACTGCACGCTACCTGTTACGAATCAAATTCTTGATATTATCTGCCCTTAACCAATGATGGAGTTCCAAAAATGAGTCTGAATTTCTTATCAACGATAACCCACGACTACCCTACTTTTACACACTGCCTAAATTTCACAAGGGGATTATTCCTCGACCTGGAAGACCTATTGTGTCACTCTCCAAATGTTGCGACCATTTCACCAACCCTTGATAAAAACCAAACATACCTTTCTACAGGATACCAGGGATGTCCTGAGACTGATTGAGACTAACAACTTAGAGGGCCCTCCACCAGACGTACTAATCACCCTCGACGTCGATGCCCTTTATACCACTATCCCCAAAGTGGCCACCCTTGAGGCTGTGGAGGAAATTCCGAGAAACTCCACCGGGACTTCCAATACTCATCATGGAATGTGCCTACATTGCCCTGACTGCAAATTTTTTCCAGTATGAAGATTGCATCTACCACCAAATACAGGGGACCTCAATGGGTAGTACCTTCGCCCCTAGTCTGGCATGCCTATACATGTCGGACTTTGAGGAAAAACATGTACTCACCAATACCAATCCCTTTACCAACAACATCACAAAATGGTGCAGTTACATCAACGACATATTGGTATTCTGGAAGGGTGAGTCCAACCTGATCCCCGCTTTCCTTACTTGGGATAACAGTCTCCATACCTTCCTCAGGTTCATTGCCAATACATCTGACACCGAAATCCCTTTCTTGGACTTAATTATCATACAGAGGGACAGCAAGTTAGATACTGTTGCCTTAAAAAAACCAACCGACAGCCATTGCCCTCTACTATATAGTAGCTTCCACCCGAAAGCTCTAAGGGAGAACCTGCCATATGGACAGTTCTTGTGCATACGATGTAACTGCAGCAATTTGGAGGATTTTAAATTGCAGTTATCTGAACTAACCTCCCATCTGGCCAACTGCCAATATCTATTGAACAAGATAAAACAAGCTCAAAAGCGAGCTTGTAACACTAACAGAGATACACTACTGGAGAGACAACCCAAAGATAAGTCTGACCAAATGACTTGCGTCACAACTTTCACCTCTGAATTCAACAGGATTAGACGAGCAGTTATTAAACATTAGAATATCCTCCAAGGAGGTGGTAACACTCTCAGCAAACCAAGATTTGCTTTCAAATGTACTGCTAATTTAAAAGATCTGTTGGTCAATGCCTGACCAAAGACGAAAAGCACTTCACCACCCCAGAATACCCTGTGGAACCTTGAACCTGTCAAAGGCCATTTCCCTTGCAGTCAGTGTGTAGTATGCCCCCTGACTTAGGCAACCAAGACCATTAGACTCACCAACACCTGGCAATGGCATCAAACCAACACACAAACTACAACACCCGCAATTGCATCTACCTCATCCCCTGCCCCTGTCAACTGCAATACATAGGCATGACCACGCACCCTGTGAAAACCAGAATGACAAAGCATAGAAGTAACATCAGGTGCAAAAAAAAACAACTCCAAAATGTGCCCCCACGTCTTGGAAAATAACCACACTCAGAATGACTTCCAATGGACTATCCTGGAAGCTTTTCCAGCCAACCTTTAAAGATGCCCTCTTCAGAAAAGAACAGAGCTGGGTCTTCAGACTCTCATCCCACGGTGCTTAAATGACAACATCCCCTGGGCAGAACTCAACCACCCTTAAAACATCTTTTTGATTTCGGGCAATCATCTTATCCAATCCAGGAAAACCCTTAGTTCAGTCAGCTACGGATGCCCCAGGGCATCTCCACTGTCACTTCATTACATCAGACAGTAACTCCATACCCTCACCACCTGGTTTCGGTCCGGGGCACGACTCCTGGGGCATGACAACCTTCTTTTTCAAGACCCATTTCCACAGACATTGATCATTACCCAATAGTACACACCACACCGGTAATTTTTCTGCCACCTGAATCTGAGCAGTGTTACCTATGAGTCACCTTGGTCACCTCCAACCATCCTTTAATTTGTGACAGCTCCAAAACATCTTCTCATATCACCCACAATGCTTCACATTCCAAAAAACTGTCACTCTCCTAATCATTAAACTTCATCCCCAAGATGGCCGCCGCAGTCAGTGTTCTAGAGGTTTATGCTGCAACATGCCGCAAGGACGTTACTTAGTCTCCGGATCCACCAGCATTCAGTATGGGGCCCGAAGTAAGGGTACGATCAAAGCTATTTGATCTGCAGTCCTCCCGTAAGTGTGGAACCATGCCACACTGCTGCATTTCCCAGAGAAACCCCCTTCAAAAAATCTGGTAAGTTAAATGCAGCTTAAATATCTATGGGCTAACCTGTATTGCAGATCAGAGCGTCACTCTGCCACCCCCGTTGGCCATCAACCAGAATCGGTTGGGGTGAGTTTGCCTCAGTCATGACGGTGTTTCAACATCACCGGCGCACACCCGCACTGGTCCCGATACTGCTAATCTTCACGCCATTTTAAGCACTTACCTCAATTCGAGATGGCGCATAACCTTTTTAACTCATTCATGTAGCCCTCATGGTTATTGCAACTGCCATTATGTCAGCACGTATGACTGTTGGTCCATTAACATGCTAATTAGCCGCAGCATACCTAGTTTACCAAGTAACCGTGAACATCGCTCTTATGCAGTACCTGAGTCTCGATCATGCACACGAGCCTCAACTCCATGTCCAGAGGCACCTTTAAGCACGAATAAAGAACCTTAACTTCTGGCAACCTGGTCTTTACTAACTACCGGTAGGCATTGTGAGGAACCACATTAACCTGCTACCTCAAGCCTTTCTTTATGCTTGCACATGAATGATACTAATCTGCCAGCCTTATGTACCTAGGCACCATGTTTTTTAACAATAGAGCCTTCACGTTAATTGACACTGCTCAAGTACACTCAAACTCAGGTTAAATCCCCCCGTACTTGTAGTCAGTCTCACTGGTCATACTGCACCTACTGCTGATTACAGCCCTACGCAATTGCTTTGTCTAATTAGACTATGTTGCTTTTCTTGTTGTTTTTATCCCCTCCCCTTGTTTCCCCCTTCCTTTAAGTCTTCCACCTCGGGACTCGGTTACCATTGGCATTACCCGCATCTGGTTAGCAATAGGCCAAATGGCAAACTAGTAATGCTATAGTGCAAAGAGTACCCTTTTCTATTCACTTTGGTCCTGATGAAGTGCCAATTGACCCGTTAGGGGCTGCAAGGCACAAAACATGTTGACCTTAGACACGATACTGGCCCTTTAGGACCATAATTTTCCAGTCAGGGCTGACATTTTTTAGTTAGACTAGGGCCCTGTGACAATAAACTCATTAAGGGCCCCATTAGGATGGCGGTCAGAGTTCAGTCTGCCCGCCACCCTAGCGGTGTTGGGACCAGCCACCAGGGGTGCAGCGGTCCCACACCGGCAATTAGGATGCCACCCTGGCGATCGCAATCCACATCTTTAACATTGAGGGGGGTGCTGCTGTAAGCAGCAGCCACCGCAATGCCAAAGAGGCACTTTGTGTATTGCCATACACAGTGTGGCAGGTACCGCGTGGTGCCTGCCACCTTGAGCATGGCAATGTAGGGGGTACAATAGGTACCCCCCAAGTGCAGCCCCCCACTCCCTGTGGGTCCACAACGGGCCCCCAAAGCAGTTCCAGCCAGCTGCACCGCCACCATATTAGTGCCCCATTCCGCCCGGCCAGCAATCGTAACTATCGCCAACCGGCGGAAAAGCAGCGGACGCACTTTGCATCCGCTGCAAAACCACCTGACATTGTCATATGGCGGGGTTTCACTCGTTACGATGTCGTGATGGTCGCCACCGCCGGCTCTGCGATGGCGAAAGTCAGGACATCTTAATGAGCCCCTCAGTTAGGATTTCCTAGACCTATTTTACCCTTCACTCCCACTGCACTATCCAGACCACACATCCGCACTCATCCACCAGCTTCATCAACCAAAAGAACTCCGCTAAAGAGCTGCTTCGCTGGTGCCTGTCGGCCATTGCAGCGCCGGCCCAAAGAGGAGCTAGCCCGATGATGATTCATGACATCCTTCGTGGTGTCTGAGGGCACCATTGGAAAAGACCTCCCAGTCCTTAGGAACTGCACGCCTCTGTGAATAACCTAAGTGGAGGAGGCCATCCTCTTTTTGTATCTGATTAGTTTGGGAAACAATAATTTGTTCACTATCCTGAACTAAATGCATTTTTTGAGACTCCTTCAGAGGAAAAACACCTGAGGCCTATCTGCCTCAGTATTCCTAATGCCCTGACTCCACATTGAATAACAGTTCTGAAAGGTCTGGTGTTTATTGTTTATTGTTCATATCATTCTCACTTCATTTAAATAATTTCAACCTAAAATGCAGTATGCACTTTGATGAGTAAATGCTTGAATGTTGCTATTTGACTGTTAATCAAAGATTTATATTCTCTGAACTGTATCTCCAAATACAAGCTACTGCTGACATTTTATGTGCCTTTAATTTGCTCCACAATGAATTTTTTCTAGGTTATTGGGTCTCAACCTAAATGCAGCTTTTACACAAAGATGTTGCTGTTGGTTGCAAAGACCCACCATTAAATATACACAGAGTGTGCTTTGTGTTAGTCCCTTGCTCACGAGAGGATGCCCTTCTTTTCTAATGATTTTTCTGCTCCTTATTCGCTGGATTTTCTCCCTATTTTTGTACTTGTACTGCTCTTGGGCTACTTCTTCCTTATAGTGTGATTGGTTGTCTTGTATCCCCCCACTATTGACCTCCAAGGAATTCCTTTTTTTCTTTGCTTGTAGAACTTCACATGAGTTTATCACTTTTCTATCTCTTTTCCAAACTCCCACAGTCTTTATTTACTAACTGATTTTTGTATTTGAGCAAGAACCCATCAGCTACACACTGCTAATGGACTGCTCACTTTTAAGCCCCCTCTCTCTGAATCATTATCCACTGAAAGAAAATCACTTCCATGATGGCCACTGTGCATGAGAATGCATATGTGTTAGCCAACTGTGATTATTTTCTTTTATTCATTTTTATTTAATTTACCATTGCAAGATGGCATCTATCCATCTCATAATGGTAAAAGAACAAGCCTTGAGCAAGCTAATAAGTTTCAGCGGGGAGACCTATTTGCTTTACTGATGCATGTGTCATTTTCCCATTTCTTCACTCCATCTCTAGCCTACCTCCCTACCCTTGTTCCACTAGAGCATATAAATCAGTGCAGGCAGGGAACTAATGTGTGGACTTCCTTTTGCTGGAGGTCTCAAAACCACCTGTCCTTTCCCTTTCAACCCATCCTTCTAGGGCAATTAGGTAAAGATTGAAACATTACGGTTGTCTTCTTGTGGCATCGTCCCTGTTTGGGACTGTTAGGGCCTGAAAGGGGCGTTGGACCAGACCCTTTGTCTTTCACCCTCATTAAATCGTCCATGATCTCTCCCCATTTGATTCCTGGCAAACACCATTAGTGACTACTTTGGTAGTTTGCCAGTGCATCTGATAGTTACTGTTCTGTTGCTCCTCTGTCACTTCTGGCTAGAATCCACATAACACTAATAGGTGGTTTAACAATGCTTTAAATAATTAGGTCTCGCTGAGTCAGCGCGCATGCGCTGCTCGGAGAGACTTTAGTAAGGGCTTTAAAAAATGCTACCGCCGGCTACAGCTTGCAGTGCATGTGCGTGAGCGCACGCTTCAGCAGAGGCGCCATATGGCGTGATTACTGCTGGGCGCGCACCACTCGCGCACATGCACTGCAAGCTGTGGCCAGCGGTAGCATTTTTAGCTTGCTAATCGCGGCACTGGTGCTATACTTTTAACATTAAAAGTAAAGCGCCTGTGCCGTGATTATAGCAAAAGTAAAGAAATAGAAACAAACATATATTTCTTAACTTTTGCTATAATCGCGGCACCCGCGCTTTACTTTTAATGTTAACAGTAAAGCACCGGTGCCGCGATTAGAAAGAAAACAAGCATTGGCATAGTCAATAGGTCTCGCCTTTGGGACCTTATAAGTGTTTAGCCATGCAACAGTTGCATAACTAAATACTTATAAGGTCCCAAAAGCGAGACCTATTGGCTGTGCCAATGCTTGTTTTTTTTGGTGTTGTTGCTCCAATGCTCCAGGGCTGATTTTATATAATGCTCTTTGTAGGGTTAACTATACTTCCACTCGGTTGCACTTCTGTTTAATTTCCGCCAGTCCTAGACAGACTTCCATATAATATTATTTCTTGATGGTGTAAAAGTGACTTTAATGAGTTGCTTTTCTGTTGCTCCTGGAGAGACTCCAGATAAAACTCCCTAATGTTTTAACAGTGCCTCCAATGTGTTGCTCTTCTCTAGCTCCTGTGTAGCTGTGGGTAGTACTCTATATAACGATAATCTTTGCTGGTTTAAAAGTGCCTTCAAAGGTTTAACTCTTTGATGCTACTTCGTGACCCCATAAACCTCGATGGAACCAACCACTCCCAAAAGAAGTTAAATACCTGCATATATGGTTGCATTTATTATCTCTGTTTGTGCTTAAGGGGAGCAAAACATTTTTCACATAAGTCACACCACAAAGAACCAGGGCACCCATAACCCTGATAAATGTTAGATAACATTTTAAATTTGTGAGGGGTCTTAAGCGTTAAATATAGAAGACAAAAAAAAACTGAAAAATCAGAAAAGCACTTTAGGCCTTACTATAGGTATGGAAATAACTATATAAATGTCAGTACCATACAATACAATACAACACAGAAAGGTATGTAACACAACGTTTTACGTGATTGAAAAGACAGAAAGTGACATTAGTCAAATGATAAGAGCAAAAAATGTTAAATTAATAAAATGTCAAGCTAAAATATATTCTTATCTTGCAACACCGAATGGAAACTACATGGAGGTGCCTAGACTAAACACTAGACTTATATTAGCCCACTGAACTGGAGAAGCAATGAGATATATTCTAAGTAGCTTGTCTCTTTAAAGGGCTGCCCTTGTAATGAGTTGCAACATCATCAGCTCCCGGAAGCTGAACAACAGTAAAACTTTAAACGGCTGCTTGCTTGGTGTTGGGTTTTCTTAAACATCTGTTGGTGAGGAAGGGTTTGCTGACACTACATTGGCTCCCAGTGAGGAAGTGGCTGATTTTTAAGCCCTGTGTTAGGTTTTTAAGGCCCTCAATAGCAGGGCCCTTGCTGTGCGAGAAGTGCTTTCAACTGATACCTTCCAAACAGACAGTTGAGATCAGCTGCTCAGAGGAAAGTGACTGTTCCCAGGTTCTGGAAGGCAAGATGGGGTGAGCGTGCCTAATCTGTGGCAGAGGCCAGGCTCTGAAACACTCCCCCTCTGCATATTTTGAGCCTTAATTCTTATTCCGTGATCCACAGGCAAGTAAATACTTGGCCCTTTTTGCAACCATAATTGCTGCTGCTGGTCTCCCCTGTTTGCCCTTGCTGGTTATATCGCTTTGATGCCTTATTGGTTTTATGCCCTTTAAAAATTAAAATGTGAAATTCTAATTCAAACCATTCTCCCAATGAGTTTCACTAGTAATGAGTGGGACGTCACATCTCAAGACATACCTTCATTTTCTGAATACACTTCCAGGAAGACAAATTGGTTATCGGCCTACACATTATTTGTTGTATCAGTGGTCAATGATGGAGTATGGCGCAAGTGGTAAGTTTTTTAGGGCAGGATAGTCTTTTATGACATATTTTCAATTATCTGCTAAAATCCTAGCATAAGAAAAACTACGGAAACAGCGTTTGCATGGCATTCGCTACAATGCATGAGATTACAACGAGGTCCTTACAACGACCGTGTTGTTACAACGCAAGCCATTACATCGCAAGTAATTTCTATGACTTGCTGTAGCGGGCGCGCTAAACTAAGGAATAGTATAATTTACTATTCCAACACCTTCCCTACTGTTGCACACCGTAGAGTTGAGGAATAGTAAATTATACTGTTCCTAAGTCCAGCGCGCCTCCTACAGCAAGTTGTAGAAACAACTTGCGTTGTAATGGTTTACATTGTAAGAACATGGTCATTGTAATGACCGCATTGCAATCACATGCATTGTAGTGCATGCGATGTAACATCGCATATTCAAATAAACTAAAGCTGAAATTTGCACTCCCCTTTAAATATTGTCGCTCCTTGTGTAAGTTGTTTGGACATTTGGCAGTCTGTAGAGCCTTTAATACACGAATCCTTTGTTTCGCTAATCATTACCAAACTCTCTTCTGTAAACTCTATTCATAGGTTTTTCAATAAAAGTACAACAGTGGGTAGTTTTACATTAACTTTTGACGTTATGTATAAAGAAGCTATCAGTTAGACAGGAGATGCAAGAGATGTGATTACTATTGCTGATCAATTTATCAATAATGAGCAAATATATTAACTGCAATATTTCTTACCTTCTTTGTGTCTATTTCTATTTTATTTTTTTGTAGACTTTGTTGACTCCCGTCCACAGGTAAAAAGAAGTGACAAATGTACTGCTCATATATGCTGTTACTTTATGAAGTGGTCTCTGACTTGTTTTGTTGCATGTGAATTCCAATACCAGTGCTTTGGATGAACTAACTGTTATTTTAGAAGAGACAGACTCAGAAATGTCTGCACCAAGGCACCTGTCTCTAACATTAAATCAAATTCATTTAACAGATCTAAAATGTTATATTGATATTTCAGTGAACAGGAAGGAAGGCACATGAAGCAGAGGAACTAAATGGAGAGGGACGTTAAATTACAAAAAATCAACAAATCATTTGTATAATCAAACTGAGGGCCTCATTTACAAAAACTGACACAGCACTCCACGCAATCCATTTTACTGCACCGAGCTGCGCATTTTAAATTACAGGGATGCATCGTATTAACAAAAATGTCCGTGTGCTTTTCCCTGTGGTAGTGCACAGTTGGCTGCCATTCGCCAGAGCAGGCAACCTTGCGTCATGTTGCAAGGGTGCTGCATTGTGGTGATGACTGCTTTTGTGCAGAAAGGGACACCTTACTGCACAAAAAACAATAATTGGTTACATTTTCCTCTTTCACAGCATGGAAAGAAAGAAGAAAAATGAGGAAAGATCAACAATTTAAAATGAATACAAAATTGATGCATTATTATAAATATAACAAACTATAAACATAAAATATTTTTACAATAGTGAAAAAATATTTTAAAAATATATACAAATTATAACAAACAAATTAATTTGGAGGTGATCTAATTAAGGTGATCAGGTTGTTGATAGTAAATAGGTTATATCTAAAACATATCGATTTTAAAAAATTTATGCCGAGCTTTTACCAGGACTTTGTTGGGGCAGATATATAATACATGGGCTATATCTTGAACTCCTCCTCTACAGAGCTCGCATAATCCTGTCTTTTCAATTGTATCGCTCCAATATTTTGTGTAGACATTTATTGGTAAGATCCTTAAATAAAGCATAATGATACAGTCTTGGATGATGTGTTGTAGGCTGTATCTCAAATATTCTAGAGTAACTGTGAAAGATCTATAGTGCGCTAACTGGGAACATTGTGCACTGGCTAGGCCTAAACTTAGTCGCGGAGTCATGTTTTTAAAAAATAACTGCAAATGTGCAGGTGACAAAAACTGCAAGTGTTATAGAGCATTGAAAAAGCTCTAAACCTGTTGTGAGATTTTCTTGTTTTACCTTGAAAGTTTTGTGCTTTAAGAGGGCTCTCAAAGAGCTTTCTTCTGCATGCAATAGGTTATATGCCCATCTAATTGGTTGGTCAAGAGTCTTGAGTAGGCACTAGTTATCAAGAGTTCTAGACATAGTGCTTGAACTGGAGTAGCTTGAATCATTGCATTTATTTTGCAGAGTCATTTCCCTTCATTCATGTTCAAGATATGCCATTTGTTTATGTTCTAGTGCATATGACATGGTGGGGGGAATTTTAGCATGATGATTTTGGGATTGAAGTTATTTATTTTTAAAAAGCTGTGTGGTACATTGCTTTGGAATTAGGAAAACAAGAGAGGCAAGTAAACATCCCTGCTTCAGGCTTTTCAAAGTGGGTATCTTATGGATCAGTCCCTAGACCCCTCATCTGAACTCTACACCAAGTTGATGAAAATAGGGTGACAATTCGCCATTAGAGAGCTTCCGGAATCCCCATTTTCATTCATTTCTACCACACAACCAGATACATACACTCAGTCATGCAGATGCACAAATGGACACAGACATACATAACCTCAGACACATGCAATTACACTCCCACACACTATCACACTTGTCCTATCCCGAAAATACAACCACACACTTTCAGACACACATACACAGGCATGGACATGGTTGCATGTCTATAAACATTTATTTGCATTCATACACATACATACAAACAAATATTCACTACCACAAACAACATACTTAATTATTTTCTTTTACCAAAATATTGTGGTTCTAAAAAGGAAAGCTTTGTGTGGTGCAAACGTGACACAAGTCCCTGGTAAATTTGCCCACTGCGCGACTACGCAAATTCCGCCTATTCTGTAGCACACAATGAAAGAGAAAAAAGCCTCTTAGGATTCTTTTTGTGCAGGAAGATGTCCCTTCCTGCACAAAAACAATACTAACTACAACACAAGCATCCTTGCACCATGGCACAAGGTTGTCTGTGATGGTGCAAGGTTGCCTAAATAAAGCTAGTCAATGGAAAGACAGGGATGTGTTGTTTGGCCATAAATATGACACATCCCTGCTGTTTCCCTTTGGCATGGGGCAGCAAGGTGACTTTCTGCACTGCATTAGAATTTCGTAAATATGCCCCTAAGTACTTATTGTAAAATACATTAAGTAAAAAAAAAAAGTTTAAGAATACATTTAAGCAAATTGAATTCTAGAAAGTGAATGCAAAACCTACCACATGCATGACAGAGAGTTTGTAACACACAGGGGACTGCACACAGGGACTGCCCATCGGGCAGACTCTATGGCCAAACCCAGGTTGCATATAGTGAAGGTTGTGTGCAGCATGGGATTGGCATTACATACGGAAATAAAAGTAATGTAAAAAAAAGGCTACAAAATCTTAGAAAATAGCAATGGTTAAAGTGACGTTATAGTTAGGTATGGTAATAATATTTGACTTTGCATTAAAAAAAACTGAGAAATTCAGTGAAAAAAACCCAAAGGTTAAAGGGGCGTTATAGTTAGGAGTACATGTAAATTAGCTTTATATTTTAAGCTTATTTTAGAAACCAATGACATTCACTGAAAAACCTAAAGGTTAAAGAAACGTTATAGTTATCTGCACATGTAAAGTATAGTTAAACATTAAGGGGTCGATTCTGATGTTGTTTGTAAGGGCTACGCATCTGATTCATGTATGTCAAATCCAATCTGGAGCACTTGTTTCGGACCGATTTATACGCACTTCCCAATGACCGAGTACAATGCCTGGAAAACCATTTGGGCTGTCCAAATCGATTCTGAAAGGCATTTGTATAGGTCAAGCCTTTCAGATCCGATTCATATAGCTCAATGGGTTTGTTTCCGAGCGAGCGAGTATGGTAACCGATTTGGACAGCCGTTCCGAATCGTTTCTCCAGAACTAATCTTCTCCCCTTTTCACATGGGCCTCCAAATCAGGCCCATGGGGTACCCAAGGAACCCCCCTTTCAAGCCATGCACAGTGTGGCAGGCACCACAGGGTGCCTGTCACAGGGTGCAAGGATTTCCCCAACCTCCCCATTCTTCAATGGGAGCCTTTGTTCTCGTTCTGAACACAGGCTCCCATTGAGTTCCAAGGGAATCTGACAGAACCGAGTCTGTCACTATACGGACACACCGAAATCGGTCGCTCGGACTCATGGAGCATGATTTGTTTGTAAATCTCTCCAGATCTGAGTCATTTGGAGGGCATTACTAACAACATTGGAATTGGGCCCTTAATGTTGAAAAACCCAAAGAAATTCATTGAAAAATCCTAAAGTTAAAGAGACAATTAAGTGTCACATTTCTCCGAAATAATTATGTTGTAAACATGAAAAAATCTGAAATTTACCATTTATAGTTCTCTGTGATAACTATAAATTGTTCTCCCACCATGCACTGCCATAAAAAAATAGTGTTCAGTAAAAAGACCAAAAAAAGAAAATCGGGGTGAGAGAAAAGAAAAGGGCCGAAAAAAGGGCACATTTCCAGTGTTTGAGTGGGGTGTCCATCTAAAGTACAGGACATGAGGAGCCTCTCACTTTTAGGAGCCCTCAAGGTTCAAGATGAGGAGATCATTGGAGGGATTAGTAGGTACTGGGAGAGGAGAGACAACCCTGTGTTTGTATGGAGCATCCAGAATGCTTATTTGAGAAACCACTGGATAGAGTACGAACCATTGTGTGGAGGGATCTTTTAAACAGAATGTTCATATGGAGCACTCAATCCTGGGTGTCGAAGAACACTTCACTCTGGACATGAATAGACCACAGGATGAAGTGATAAGCCAAAACCCAATTGATATATATCTATTGATTAGGAGAAAGGCGTTTTTATGGTTTAGTGGTTGGTGAGCATATTGGGTGGCTAGGGTATGTTTAGGGTCAAGGATAGGTGGGACTTGTTGGGTGACAAGGGTTTATTTTAGGGTTTAGGGTAGGTAAGAGTATTTGGGTGGCAAGGATAGTCTTAGGGTTTAGGGAGGGTAGGTGGATTTAGGTTGCAAGGTATTTTTAAGGCTTAGGGTAAGTAAAGGTATTTGAGTGACAAGGGGATTTCTAGCATTTAGAGTGGGTAGCATGTTTGGGTAGTTAGGGTATTTTTAGGGTGGGTAAGGATATTTTGCATGGCAAAAACATTTAAAGTATTTATGGTGGGTAAGGGTGTTTGAGTGCCAAGGTTATTTTTTGGGTTTAGGGAGGGTGTGGGTATATGGGTGGCAAGAGTTTGTTTGGGGTTTAGGGTGCATGAGAGTATTTGAGTAGCAAAGGTATCCTTAGGGTTCTATGGTGAGGGTTTAGGGTGAGTAGGGTTAAGGGTTGAAGACGATAAGGTAATATATACATATATATATATGGAAAGAAGATTTCCCGATTTCACCAGCTCCACTCCTCTCGGGTTTGGTGCGAGTTCTGTGTATCGGGTCCCGGTATTAAATATTCAGAAAATCCACAGTAATTACACATAAAGGAAAACCTCGCACTCCAGGGTTCGTGTTTCAAAGTGATTTAGTTAATGGTGACGTGTTTCGAGCAGACGCTCTTCTTCACAACGAAATCCCAAAGTATCAGAGCCACAGCGGCCCAACACGAGTGCACAGACTCCAGTAACAAAGGTATAAATGGGTTCTTTATTCAAACATCAAGGTCCAAATGACGCATTTCAGCTGCCAGACTGCGGCCTTGATCACATGGCACGCTGATAACAAGTGGGTGACATATATATTGGTGCAGTAGTATTTTCACTATGTTCATACAATGAATGGGTATTTTGCATAATTTTGCCAACATTACATTATGCCCTGCTTTACTGCTTTACTGCATGCAGTAAGTCAAATGAATATGACTCAACTTACTCTACAGACATGATAGACAGACTCAATAACATCCATATCAGCCAATATTGCAAGAAGAAGGATAATAAAATAAACTAGATAGTGATTTATCAACCTCCTAAAAAGTGAGAGATACAAATATGCAAATCGGTATAGTAATGGCAATATCCAGTAAAAAGAAAGGCCACAGTGGTGAATAAAGGAAAACCATACTAAATACACCGGGCCCCAATAGACCATAGAGGGTAGAAAGACTGCAGTCCAAACCCCGTGGGATGCTGAGGTGGAAGGCACTAATGGCTATTGTGACTGTGACTCTTTGGTCTATGCCGAATTGCAAGGTCATGATGAGCTGGGATAGAACTCATGGAGAGCTGCGGACGGGGGAGTCAAGAAGCATCTGAGGGTAAGTTAAATAGATCAATGGCACAAATGCATGGGGATAAAATCCGCTGGCAGCCAAAGAAACAGAGTTCTTTGATATTTGTCAAGCCTGCGTGTGAAAAATTGGAAAAAGTGCTGTGGTGGGATAGCAAACAATACTGCTGAGTTAAAGTGCACTTATTTAAAAATGTGAAAGTTGCGGGAAGTGAAATAGAGAAAGTGATGCAATGTGTAAATATTGTTAAAATAGATCAGTATCCAGAATGCCATAATAAAGATGACTCCACTGAAGTACATTAAGTGTGCAGAATCATAAAAGTGAATACTGTATTAAGAACTACCAAACCAGTTTGGCGAAATGTGGCCAGACGAAAGATTGAAAAGACCAAGAAGAGTAGCACTTAGTCACACCTCTCGCCGGAAGGTGGAGAGTGTTCACGTGGGATTGAACTGCAGTGGTCACATGAAGTGTATCAGAAGCCAAGTGGTACCACTGGGCCTATACATACGCATAGAGAACAGCTTAGTTGTGAGATAACCCAATGCATAGAGAATCACAAGTGGTGTGATAGATACCACATGACGTACTCTGACCCTAGTGCGGGCACTAGGCCTACTCAGAGAATATACAGACTAAGTTACACAAATGCAGCATCTGAACGTATTGGGTCAAGGCCGGTCAATCTATTGACATAAACTACAATGTGACATAATTAAATGTAGTAGGAACAACGCAATTAGATGTACTGAGGTTACTAATGTTAAAATGAGACAGAAAATTGTGTAAATCATCACATGTATTGAGGTCAGCAGGTGCCTTGGTGTTGAATTCTAGGATATATCTGGTTTCAATTTGGCAGAGTAGTTTCTCACGGTTACCATCCCGTCTTAAGGTGAGTATGCAATCAATAACACAGTATTGGAGGTGGTCAAGGTTGCTATTGTGCACCTCCTTTAAAGGCCTAGCTAGTGGGTAGGCAGGATCATTGTTAACAACAGCCCTTGGATGTTGAAGGATGCAGAAATGTACTTCCAACTTAGTGCTGCCAATGTAACGTAAGCAACATTTGCATTCGAGTACGTAGACTGCATATTTGGTTGTCCTTGTGAGTCTGTGTTTGATAGTCAGTGGTTCTCTTCTGAAGGTGGAATCTAACTGAGTAATGCGTATTCCAAATATGCACGCCCTGTAGCTGTTGCATTTGAAGAAACCCTTTACATCAGACAGCCAATTGGATTTTGTGATGACTTCAGGGCTATTCCTCACCAAGGCGTCTTGAATGGAGAAAGCACACCTATAAGTGATGTCAGGATGTTGAGCAACCAGAGGGCCCAGCGTTGGGTCACATTTAATAATCCTCCAATGCTTGTTAATCATGGATTGAATGGGACGTTCCTCTGTGTTGTATGTGATTATGAGCCTAGTACTGACTGTGCTGGACTGCCTGTCTCATCACTTGAATCAGGGTTAATATCAAGTGTGTTCCTCCCTGTGAGGAATTCTTCACTGGGTATGGAGTTAGCCCTGTTGGTGGCTGTCATGAGATTATGTTTGGAGTACCCACATGCCCTGAATCTGTGATAAGCCTCATTCTGACAGACTGCTAAATCCTCAGCAGAGCTGCATATTCTGTGTAGACGAAGCATTTCACCATAAGGAATGCTCGCAATCAGATGTCTAGGATGAAAGTTGGATACATGCAAGGTAGAGTTGCCTGCAGTGGGTTTCCTGTGTAGCTTAGAGTGTAGTGTGCCATTAGAGATTTATTGCATAATGTCAAGGAACTCAACAGAGATGTTACTTATGTTGGCATTGAACTCTAGATTAAGATTGTTGGCATTAATCTCAGTGATGAAGGCCCTGGCACTATCCGCATCCCTCTCCAGATTAGAAAAACATCGTTGATGTATCTGAGCCAAGTGACAAAGTTGTTGTTCCCTAAATCAGAGTGACCATCCATGAGAGCCCGCTCCTCCAACCAACCCACATGAAAACATGCGTAGTGGGTGAAAAGCAGGCCCATATATATATATATGTATATATATATATATTCAATGAAAAAACCAAAGGTTTCACACATGTTATAGTTAGCTGGACATTTCACTCGTAAAAAACCAATGAAATTCCCCCGTTATAGTTAGTTCAGCTAACTATAACTCGCGCGCCCGCAATGCACTGCTGATGACGTCACATATTACATCACTCATGACATGGTCAGTGACATCACTCATGACATCACTGATGACATCTCAAATGACATCACTGATGACATCACTGATGACATCATCCAGAGAATGTGTGTTTTTCTGAAAATTACATATGTTTTATATATGTATATCTCAAGTTCGATGGAAGAATAAATGGGTATATAAGTGTCTAAATGGATGAATTGTTTTTGAAAAATTGATTCTATAACTGACGGATTAAGTGTATCTTAGTGAATACATGGCTTAGTGAGTAATGTTTAAATATGTAAATATCTGTATCAGTCTCTCACTTTGTGTATAAGTGGCTGCATGGGTTGGTGAGTAGCTACATGAGTGTCTATATAGGTTATTAGTTGGTTTTTTGAGTATCAGTGTCTGATGTCTGTATGGTTCGGTGGGGGGTATTACGTAGTGCATAGGTGCATGAATGAATGACTCACTCTTTGTATGTGTTGAAGACAGCATGTGTGCAGGACTGTATGGGTGGATGAGTGTGTGTATGGGTGTGTTAGTGAGTGAATGACTGTCTCAATAGTGTCTCTATGAGTAACTACATATGTTTTAAACTAGTATATGTCACTATTGGTGTATATAAGCGAGTATATGTGAGAGTAAGAGATTGGAAGAGTTCCTGTATGAATAAGTATGTGTTTCTATAAGTGATTGTTTAAAAGACTAAGTATGTGTAAGTTTCTGTAGAAGTAAGTGTGGCGGTGTGTGTATAACTGTATATGCAAGTAAATATATGTTTGATTCTTTATTAGCATGAGTGACTATGTGTGTGAGTACCTCTATGGATGAGTGGCATTGTGTAACAGGATGTATACGTGTATGAGTACATATGATGAGTGAGTACATGTATGAGTGACTGTATAGGACTGTTGGTGAATGAGTGGATGTGTATTTGGATCTTAGAATTACTGTATAGGTTGTTGTAACTGGTATTGGTATGTCCATTGTTTTTAAAATTTTAATTTCTATTTTTGAATGTGTGTATCAAAGGTTATATTAGGGGAAGAGGAGGTCTGCCACTCTATCACAAGGATGATGTCATCAGTGATGTCATCAGTGATGTCATTTGAGATGTCATCAGTGATGTAATGAGTGATGTCACTGACCATGTCATGAGTGATGTAATATGTGACGTCATCAGCAGTGCATTGCGGGCGCGCGAGTTATAGTTAGCTGAACTAACTATAACGGGGGAATTTCATTGTTTTTTTACGAGTGAAATGTCCAGCTAACTATAACATGTGTGAAACCTTTGGTTTTTTCATTGAATTTCTAAGGTTTTTTAAATGCTAATTCCTAACTATAACGTGTGTGAAACCCATGGTTTTTTCAGTGAATTTGCAAGGTTTTTTAAATGCTAATTCCTAACTATAACGTGTGTGAAACCCATGGTTTTTTTCAGTGAATTTGCAAGGTTTTTTAAATGCTATTTTTTTTTTTTTCTTCTATTTTTTTAAACATATTTTTATTTTAATTTTCTATCCTTTTATAAAGACTATGGTTACATTTTTAAAATTCTTTAATATGTTTTTTTTAATATATTTTTTAAATTAAACATGTAAAATTTATTTGCAGTACATTTTTTCCTTTTTTTAATTTTTTTTTTAGTACGCGTACCGTAAGCTTACGGTAAGCGTACGGTTTACGCAACGTCCGCAATTTATCTACGCTGTTTGCGTATATTTACGCAATTTGCGTAGCCGCGCGTACTCTGCGTGGGACGTGTACGCGTGTACGCTACACGCGCACGTTACGCGGAAGTGTCGGGGAGTGACTGTTAAGCGCATGCGCGCAAGCGCGTGTCTTTTTAACGCGCATGCGTACTTTTGCCGTAAGCGTACCGTAAGCGTACCGTAAGCATACGGTAGGTCATGTGAACATGAAACACAACTTTTGATTGGTTGAAACTACTTTCAGTTCTAGAACTCTCCTACACCACACCCATTCCCCTCATTTCTGCTTGTGATCCCTTAGGAGAAGGAGCTGGGTTGTCTTTGTGATACGATGGCAGAACAGCAGAGCCCTTCTGAGAGTGAGGCTAGCACTAGCAGCACTACCTTGAGGCAGAGAGCGAGGAAACAAAAGACCTCTTATGTATGGGATTATTTTACTTTTCCTGAAGGCCAGCAAAAGGTAAATGCACCCTTAGTAACTTGTAAGCTGTGTAAGCGTGTACTTTCAAGAGGTGTAAGCGTGTACTTTCAAGAGGTAATCCTGACAGGAAGTATTCCTTTGGGAATCATACCATGATGAGGCACCTCAAGGATGTACACAGAAGGACACATGCTCGACTTACTGGAGGTAACCCTTCAGTAAGTCAACCAAGCACATCCACAGCAGCTCAGCCTGGACCATCATCTGCAGTGCCGAGTCCTTCTTCTGCAGGTCAGGTGAGCCCTTCATCTGTGGGGGGAGCATCTCCTTTTTCTGGCCCTCTGGAAATTAACCCTCGGTTTGCGAGGGTTGAAGTACGGTGCGCCCATTGTCATGATCTAATTACTTATAGGGAGACCAGTGTTTCCCTGGTGAACAGTAAAATAGATCAGCACACTTGTCGTACCGTCTAATATTCCCAATCTTTCTTTCCTCTGTCCCTGGATGAACACAACGGCTCTTTTAAGAGCCAACCTTATCTTTCATCTTTTTTTTATATATGTTTTTAAAAACTTTTTTTATTTTTTTTTTTACCGTACGCGTACGGTGCGCGTAATTTTTTTTTTTTTTTTTAAAAACACTAAAAATCAATTTTCACATTACAAGGTCCTTGAGAGACTACAATTATTATTATTGACTTACCATACCCACTCAAAAAAATATTTATTCATTTGTTTTTTAAAAAAATTGCTTTAAAAATGGTTCTAGTTTTCGAAAATTTTCTATATCAATCTGAAAAAAAAGAAAAAAGTATTAATATTTTTAAAACATTTTAGAATAGAGTACACATATTTACATATTTATCAAAATATATTTTTGCCTTATTTTTGCTGTTGTCAGAATATATTGCATTTCACTATAAATTGTGAAAGCAATTGCATTCATCATTTAACAGCGGGCAAAAAAAAAATAACAATCTCAAAGATTGTATTAAAAAAGCCCAGAATCTCTTTTTACTTAAACTTAACATTATAGAAATGCATAATATTCTAAAAAAATATCATCTAATATCAATACTTATTTCTTTAAAATACCGTCTGATATTTTTGTTTCAGAAGTATAATCACAATATTATATCTCAAATAACTCCACAATACATCTGGTTCCATTTTCTTTAGGCCAAATAGTAATTTTAAAATTCTTTTTTGATTAAATTTCCAATGGTAATCCAATAAAATTCTAAAGTTTAATTTGTACAGATCTCACCGATTCTCTGTAACATATTGGTTCCCGAAAGATTTATTAATAATTTATTAAGTCCACAATAGAATTGGTTACCTTTCCACATGGCCAAATAGTAATTTAAAAAATCTTTTTTGTAAAAATTTCCAATGGCACTCCAATAACATTCCAAAATTTAAATTGTGCAGATGTTACCGATTTTCTCTAAATTTTTGGTTTTCAAAAGTTTCATTAAAAATTAAAAAAGTCCACATTACAATTGGTTATCTTTCCATTAGGCCAAATGATAATTTAAAAAATCTTTATTTTTGAAAATTCCAATGGTAATCCAATAAAATGGTAAAAATTTTTGTCCAGATCTTGCCAAGTCTCTCTAAAATTTAGGTTTCAGGAAGATTAGATAGGAATTTGCTAAATCAAAAGGCAAACGTTGCTTAAAAACCAATTGGGAATCATTACACAGTGTCCAGCCTTTTTCACATTTAAGATAAACTGTGTAATGTCCAGAAGTAACAGTAGGTCCTTCATGGAAAATTATTGCAACAGTTACAAAAGTTTTTCCTGAAATTGATAATTGCTGTCCTGTAAACTTCTTTATTAAAGTATCCAATTTTGAACCATCAGCTCTACATCGTTGCATCATTAAAATTACATACTGTCCGTATTCCTTTAAAATTAACGTTGAAAACATGTCAGATTGACACTCACCGCATTGCATGCTATGATTAGCATCTTTAACTAATTTAGCAAAAGTGACTGTTTTACTCTCTGGCAATGTCAAAAAAATAAACCTTTCATTATCAACATTAGAGCCACATATATTATAACAGTTTTCACAACTATGTTCCCATTTATAAGAGAGACCAAATAAATTATCAATTGCAACTTCTTCTTCTTCCAGAACCTGAAGAAAAAACATCAAAAATTCGTGTGCATCTTGCTGTTCATTTTGAGAAAACTGTGTTCGTCCTGAACATACATCTAAAAGTTTTCTAATTTCAGTAGCACTTTCTATTTGAGTTTTATCATTACTCAGCTTTTGAAAAAGGAGACTCAGCTCAGAACAGAATCTTTTTCCCTGATTTACTATTATCTGCTCTTGCAAACTTTCTAGATAAAATGCAACATTCAGCACTACAT
Organism: Triturus cristatus; assembly: GCF_964204655.1. NCBI lineage: Eukaryota > Metazoa > Chordata > Amphibia > Caudata > Salamandridae > Triturus > Triturus cristatus. The sequence continues at coordinate 1,493,532,727 of NC_140591.1, forward strand.
TAGCGTAGCAGTTGACACCAGAGCTATTTTCAAAATGACATCCTACAACCTGTTCTTCTTTTTCCTTACTCTTTTTGCTTGCAATTACATCACTCCTCTTTTTTTTCCTCCTCTCTACATCTTCATTACAGATATTCTCATTTCTCCTTTTACGAGAAACTACACGTTTCTCCAACACAGAATACTGACCTAAATGAGGAGCATAGCTTCTTCTTAATCTATTATACTCCTTTACACAATTTGTATCAGCACTAACTTTTGAGTCATCAAAGTCTATCATGAATAAACCTGATAATGTTTTCACTCGTGACAAAGCAACATATGCCATACCTTCTTTGAACACAGTTGAACCAATGTTCACAAATGCACAATCTACAGTCAATCCTTGAGACTTGTGAATAGTTACAGCATATGCTAGCGAAAACGGAAACTGCTTCCTACGTACATATAAGTCTTTCACAAGCATGAAACGAACTGTACAACGACAAATGTCTTTAACTTCTTCTATCTGATCAAATTTTATTTTTAAACATTCAATTCCATCTTTTTTTCTGATAATTAATAAAACCCACAACTCTTCCCATAGCTCCATTAACTAAACCTTTTTCAACATCCAAATTTCTCCTTAAAAATACTCTACAGTTCATGCAAACATATAGATTTTTTTCTAATCCAGCTGTTTTGGAAATGTTCTTCTCTAGTGAATCTAATTTATTTTTCAGTGTGCCTGTTACTGTGACAGTAATTCTTCCATCCTCAATTTTGTCCACTGCTTCCAATTTCCTGATCTCTTCCTTTTCCAATTTCAAAAGCTCCTCATTGAATATTGAGCATTCACGTAGAGTTGGCATTAAGCAGATGACACTTTTGTTTTCTGCAATGTTCTTGTATATCTTCTCTGCAACTATTTCTTCCTTTGGAAATAAATTATGTAGCAACCGACTCTGTAATGCTTTTTTGCCAACTTCTGTGAGTAGTCCAATTCTGATATCTTTCAGAATACTTCCATATTCTTCATCGCTTGCTTGCCTCATATTAGTAGTAAGTTCCTTGTACTCAAAGAAGGACCAAATATTTGTATTTCCGATGCTTCCCAATGACTTCTTCGTGTCTTCATGTGTGACAGTATGAAACACTGGTTGTCCTTTAACTGGAGTAAGTTGCAAAAGATCTCCAAAAACTATGACGTGTTTTCCACCAAATAACATGTCATAGTCTGTCTTCAAAATTTGCTGCATTCTTAAATGCACAAAGGCAAGCATTAAGTTTGAAACCATGCTCACCTCATCAATAATGAGAACTTGCATCTTCTTCAATACTCTTGAAACTTCCAAGGATGCTTCTCCAGTTAGCTTGTTGTATTGTATTTTGTTCTCATGCTCCACTGGTAACATTAGCAAACGATGTAAAGTGATTCCTTTTATGTTATATGCTGCTAACCCAGTTGGAGCAGTAACCACACAAGACAAAGTAGAATCCGTTTTTTGCTGTAGGTAGCTTCTGATGACTTTAATTAGGAAACTTTTTCCAGTTCCAGCTTGTCCGCTTACATACATCCTGATTGGATAAAATGATGTGCATGAGCACTCTTTTTTTCATGTAGAAATCCGTGATCAATTTTTTTTCTGATCTCTTCATAAATTTGTTGCTGCTCTTCATTCAGTTGTCTTTCCAAATTTTGTAAGTCTATAAATTCTTCTTGAGCTTGATTCATAGCCGTTTCCACTTCATTCATGGCTATTGATGCTTCATTTTCAACGATTGGTTGTCCTAGGGGATCTTGACTGAGTGTTTCTGAACTTTGGCTGTCCTGAGAACTGTCTCTAGCTATTTCTGCTGCAATTGTAGTATCCTGCTCAATTTCTTCATTTAACATTTGCTGTCTTTGCAAGCATTAAAAGAATCTTCATAGCTTTGAAATTCTCCCAGTAGTTCATCCTCTGTACGCCATGGTTTAAACAACTGTAAAAGAGCCAAGTAGTAAAATTCCTTCTTGTCAGTAGTGTCGCAACTCAGCTTCCTGTGATTTATCAAACTTCCTTTTGTTTGCTTCACCAAACATCCTTCCTCACCAATGACTTTATATTTTCCATTGTTGATGTCTTCTGCGGCTTTCCGTGAATAAATGTAGTTCTGCAGCACTTCATAGAGACACATGTTCTCCAGATGTTGACTTCTCTTGGGATAATATGTGTCCAACATGTTTGATTTCAAAATATCTGTACTTTCTGGGTCATTCTTGGCCAAATATTCAATTTCTCCAACAGATTTTAGTACCCGATTTCTCATTGCTGCAAGGCCTAAACTTGCCCAAATTATTCTTCTTGATTTCGAGTAGAGACTTGCAGAAGATAACCTATCTGAACATTCGTAGGATCCAATTTCTCGATGCGATAACATCTTCAAACTGAAACTGTACAGCTTCTTACTGACAGTCTTCTCGTGAGAAATCTCTTCCCACATTTCCTTCAATTCTGTTTTTTCTGATTTCGTAATGTAAGACGTTACATATCGAGCAACAGCAATGGAATTGTCAGCTACATACTGTATATCCATGTTAGCGTTCCACATGGATAAAATGACTAGGTTGTAGTCATTTATATTTTTTGATTCTTCTTTTCTTTTTAGGTTGTAGGTATTCTTAGGTGATTTTCTTGTGATAGTATGTCTCACAGCTGACATAAAACTGTTTACTCTTCCATTTGAAAGAACAGGTCTAGGAAATCCAAATCGACATTTAGTGTAGTATTTATCTTTGCTCTTGTATTTCCGTCGACAGTATTTTCCACACCGATGACTTTGGAAACGTAAAACTTGCTCCTTAAACTTTTTCTCTTCTGTGCTTTTTGGTATAGCACATGTTGCATATACTTCAATGTAAGATAACACTGCTTCATCAGTATCTGTTCCAAACTTTGGGGCATCCTTGATCCACAACAGCATATGAATATGAGGAGCACCTCTTGCCTGGTACTCTTTTCTCCAAAAGAAATCTACTACTTCTCCAAGAGGTGGATTTTTTTTATTGCAGATGAAGGACATCATAGCCTCAAATCTATGATTGAAATATCTGCAAACATTAACCGGATCCAATGAGCACAGTTCTCCTGCTGTCTTGTATTCGATGTTTTTAATGTTTGAATTTGCCTCTCGTAGAAAATCCAGTAAATCATCCCAAGCGTACTCAGCACAGCTTAGGGTAACGAACCATGTTGGTGTTCCTAAATTCCGTAACATGCATTTTAATTCACCATGGCGTCGGTACCAATATTCATTTGTCCCACGCTGACAAGCCATCAAATTGATCAGTTGTGTTTCCAAATGATCATCTCGGTGCTGCACTTTCTCCATAAAATCCTTAGCAGACACATTTTGTAAATGTACTCCACTTTTTAAAATGTGATTTACTGCATAAGACAGTGCAGACAAATCGCTTTCAAATAAAAGATGGAACAAATAAGGAATACTTTGTCGAAATCTGGGATCTTCAGCATATAGTCTTGTAGTCCGATACTCAGAAGCTGGAATCTGTTCCGGACGTTCATCGTATCGTCCTCCTTTTCCTTTAGGAAACAGCTGGGGAAAACATCGAGCTTCCAAGCTCTCCTCCCATACACTCACGGGAGTTCCTTTTGCTTTCTTCATCTGAAAGAGATCAATATTGTCTCCCATAACTTCTTTTGAATGAAGAGGATGTATGCTAAAATGTTCATAAATTTCTTCGTCCTTTGACTTGTCCACTTTTTCAATTTGTCCAGTTGGTGTTTCTGTGTCTTCTTGTAAATCTTCTTCTTCTTCTTCTTCTATATAAATTGATTCATACCATTTGTTATTCCTTTTCAAATACAAATTTGCTCTTTGTACTTTCCGCACATCTACCAGCTCCTGCCAAATCTTCTTATTCTTTGTAGGTACACCATTAACCAGAATAATTAATGGTTCAGTTTCCAAAGTATCCGCATCAATAGTTTCCATATTTTTTTTCAAATCCAAGGGCAAATACACCACTCTACCTTTTAAACCTCTCAGTAAATCTGAAGGAGGTAATTTACCAGTTTTGGGCTCCATACGTACTATGGCCTGGAACGGATGAACACATTGAATGAGTATAGACTCATATGTATTTAATTCAGAAAGTTCAGCAGGAATAGCATCCAATTCTAAATTATTATGTACAGCTCTGGTCGGCATTCTATTTTCCTCTAACTTGTTGTAACAGTATTTACAAATACGCTGATCTTCACCCAATTCAAAACAATTTTCAAGAAATATATATGTGGCAAAATCCTTCCACTTATAAGTATCTTCATTTTCACTCTTTCTGTAGAGATCAACATTCCTAGTTTATTTTCTATAATGAGTTCTGCGGCAACAAATACAAGTAAAATTTGGTCTTTCATTAGAGATTATTGCAAATTTTGTTATGTGATCATTAAATGTGTTACTTACAGAGGGTTCTACATTCTCTTCCACTTCTTCCTCATTTACTGTGTCCTTCTCTGCACTGTTTTGTTCAGGACCAAAGTAACAAAACTGAATTTCATCAACAACCTTCTCTACATCTGATACCGTTCCTCGGAACAGAGCCCTATTCAATTCATTTAACTTTATTGCTGGACTTTTGGCAAAATACAACCGTCTCACAAACTTTCTCATTTCAGTATGATGAACAGCCAGCATCCTAAAATGATGGAAAACACTATTACACACTTTTCTAGATAGACAAGCCAGAGAATGACCCTGCAAACCAGTATTCTCTCTCACTCTGCATGGATCCAGACTTTGAAGCACCTTAATCTTCTGTTTTATACTTTTTTTACTATATTCTCTTAGAAACTCACGAAATTTGTCAATAGATTCCTGACGCACAGTGCAAATACTACTACAATTCCAAGTGTACACTGGGGCTTTAGGACGTCTCCCCATAGCCTCATCCGCCATCACTTGTACCTCATCTCTTGGAACCATTATCTCCTTCTCCATTATGCAACCATTTTTCACTTCGTAAGCACGACCTCTGGTGTCAACTGCATGCAGCAAACTATTCCTTTGAAAATAGCTCTCTTCATTAAAAAAAAGGTTCACTACTTGAACTATGCATCCACTTTCCTAAAAACACTTTACAAAAGTTTGTTCTGTTTACTACTCTTTTCCTTTTGCTATGTGATTTCAGTACATTAACCATTTTGTCTAATGTACGCATCCTATTCAAAATTAAAATGAATAGTTTCCTTTTTAATTCTAATGCCTTTGCTGCAATGGCTTCAATTTCTTTTTTTCTTTTATAAAACTTAGTCTTTTGCTTATATTTCTTCACATCCTTTATCAAATTGGACATAACTCTTCTCTGAAACATTTTTCTACGTATCTCTTTAAATGCTGTTTTTCTATTTATGTAAATCTTTTCAGTTGCAGAAGGTATATTTGCATTAACTAAATTCTCAATTTTTTCCTGTCCTTTTCTTTTCAAAACATTCTTTCCAGTACAGACATTTTGTACATTTTTCCTTCTTTTGAATATATTTTTTAGAAATAGTTTTTTCTGCTTACCAGAAGATTTTTTCTTTTTCCCAACATGAGCATCTTCTACTAACTTTGGTCCTCCAGTTGTCTTCAAATATAGGTTGTTTTTGTGGGTTTTTTTAACTCTGGATTTTGTAGGCATCTTAAATTTTGTTCACTGCTCTTCAGCAATACCTGAAAAAAACTAAAAAAAAAATCCTTTATTTTATTTAAATATATTACTACATTTCTTTTCACAATAGTCACAAAACGTAATTTCTTTGCCAATTTGAAAACACACTTATTACTCTTTTTTTTGGCAAGTGATAATCACTTTTACAGACTGACACATTATAAATCCACTTTTCAGATTTTTTTAAAAGCACATGTCCAAACTGCTTTTTCAGACCACCACCATGTGTATCCTGGGTGACTGCCTACACTCCAGCAAGGGCAACCAGCCTTAGTGATGCTGAATGTATTTGCATTACAGACTGAAACCTCAAACCCCACTCGCTTGTAAATACTGTGCATGATTCTACATGGAAAGGAGCTGGGTGTGTGCTAAGAGTCTGCTTCTGCACCAAAAAATGGCTCCCCCTTTCCATCTAATGCAACTGTGAAATCACCAGAGCAATACGCAATAAATCTCTGCCTGTAATTCCTATTTGCACACAGAGTCATGTTTTCACATTAGTCACAAAACGAAATTTCTTTGCCAATTTGAAAGCACACTTACTGCTCTTTTTTTTTGGCAAGTGATAATCACTTTTACAGACTGACACATTATGAATCCACTTTTCAGATTTTTTAAAAAGCCCATGTCCAGACTGCTTTTTCAGACCACCACCATGTGTATCCTGGGTGACTGCCTACACTCCAGCAAGGGCAACCAGCCTTAGTGATGCTGAATGTATTTGCATTACAGACTGAAACCTCAAACCCCACTCACTTGTAAATACTGTGCATGATTCTACATGGAAAGCAGCTGGGTGTGTGCTAAGAGTCTGCTTCTGCACCAAAAAATCGCTCCCCCTTTTTCCTACTAATGCAACTGTGAAATCACCAGAGCAAAACGCAATAAATCTCTGGCTGTAATTCCTATTTGCACACAGAGTCATGTTTTCACATTAGTCACAAAACGAAATTTCTTTGCCAATTTGAAAGCACACTTACTGCTCTTTTTTTTTGGCAAGTGATAATCACTTTTACAGACTGACACATTATGAATCCACTTTTCAAATTTTTTAAAAAGCCCATGTCCAGACTGCTTTTTCAGACCACCACCATGTGTATCCTGGGTGACTGCCTACACTCCAGCAAGGGCAACCAGCCTTAGTGATGCTGAATGTATTTGCATTACAGACTGAAACCTCAAACCCCACTCGCTTGTAAATACTGTGCATGATTCTACATGGAAAGCAGCTGGGTGTGTGCTAAGAGTCTGCTTCTGCACCAAAAAATCGCTCCCCCTTTTTCCTACTAATGCAACTGTGAAATCACCAGAGCAAAACGCAATAAATCTCTGGCTGTAATTCCTATTTGCACACAGAGTCATGTTTTCACATTAGTCACAAAACGTAATTTCTTTGCCAATTTGAAAGCACACTTACTGCTCTTTTTTTTTGGCAAGTGATAATCACTTTTACAGACTGACACATTATGAATCCACTTTTCAGATTTTTTAAAAAGCCCATGTCCAGACTGCTTTTTCAGACCACCACCATGTGTATCCTGGGTGACTGCCTACACTCCAGCAAGGGCAACCAGCCTTAGTGATGCTGAATGTATTTGCATTACAGACTGAAACCTCAAACCCCACTCGCTTGTAAATACTGTGCATGATTATACATGGAAAGGAGCTGGGTGTGTGCTAAGAGTCTGCTTCTGCACCAAAAAATCGCTCCCCCTTTTTCCTACTAATGCAACTGTGAAATCACCAGAGCAAAACGCAATAAATCTCTGCCTGTAATTCCTATTTGCACACAGAGTCATGTTTTCACATTAGTCACAAAACGAAATTTCTTTGCCAATTTGAAAGCACACTTACTGCTCTTTTTTTTTGACAAGTGATAATCACTTTTACAGACTGACACATTATGAATCCACTTTTCAGATTTTTTAAAAATCCCATGTCCAGACTGCTTTTTCAGACCACCACCATGTGTATCCTGGGTGACTGCCTACACTCCAGCAAGGGCAACCAGCCTTAGTGATGCTGAATGTATTTGCATTACAGACTGAAACCTCAAACCCCACTCGCTTGTAAATACTGTGCATGATTATACATGGAAAGGAGCTGGGTGTGTGCTAAGAGTCTGCTTCTGCACCAAAAAATCGCTCCCCCTTTTTCCTACTAATGCAACTGTGAAATCACCAGAGCAAAACGCAATAAATCTCTGCCTGTAATTCCTATTTGCACACAGAGTCATGTTTTCACATTAGTCACAAAACGAAATTTCTTTGCCAATTTGAAAGCACACTTACTGCTCTTTTTTTTTGACAAGTGATAATCACTTTTACAGACTGACACATTATGAATCCACTTTTCAGATTTTTTAAAAAGCCCATGTCCAGACTGCTTTTTCAGACCACCACCATGTGTATCCTGGGTGACTGCCTACACTCCAGCAAGGGCAACCAGCCTTAGTGATGCTGAATGTATTTGCATTACAGACTGAAACCTTAAACCCCACTCGCTTGTAAATACTGTGCATGATTATACATGGAAAGGAGCTGGGTGTGTGCTAAGAGTCTGCTTCTGCACCAAAAAATCGCTCCCCCTTTTTCCTACTAATGCAACTGTGAAATCACCAGAGCAAAACGCAATAAATCTCTGGCTGTAATTCCTATTTGCACACAGAGTCATGTTTTCACATTAGTCACAAAACGAAATTTCTTTGCCAATTTGAAAGCACACTTACTGCTCTTTTTTTTTGACAAGTGATAATCACTTTTACAGACTGACAAATTATGAATCCACTTTTCAGATTTTTTTAAAAGCCCATGTTCAGACTGCTTTTTCAGACCACCACCATGTGTATCCTGGGTGACTGCCTACACTCCAGCAAGGGCAACCAGCCTTAGTGATGCTGAATGTATTTGCATTACAGACTGAAACCTCAAACCCCACTCGCTTGTAAATACTGTGCATGATTATACATGGAAAGGAGCTGGGTGTGTGCTAAGAGTCTGCTTCTGAACCAAAAAATCGCTCCCCCTTTTTCCTACTAATGCAAATATAAAATTACCAGAGTTGTACACAATAAATCTCTGCCTATATTTCCCAACATGTGTAACCTGGGTGACTGCCTACATTCCACCAAGGGCAACCAGCCTTAGTAATGCTGAATGTATTTGCATTACTGAGTCCAACCTCAAACCCTTAAACTATTCTTTTTTTATACCAATACACCTTAATTTATCGTGAAAACATAGTCCATATTATTTTACATGTTCCTCACATTTAAATTTCTCCCAAAACAGAAAATAATAAACACAACTTCAACAAAAAGAATTACATTTCTATTATTCATTTCTTAATTTACCATATACATCTCCTCTCAAACTCTAAACTCACCTTTAAAATTAGTTAGTTGTGAAAGAAATGTGGCACTCAAACAGCAGATTATCAGAGCCAGGATCTCTGTTCTCTACACCTCTCTCCTCTCAGCAGAACCAGATAATGGCAAAGTGTCCCTCTATTTTTCCACACATATACATGTAAGTTTCAAATCTCAGTGCTTCCCCCTTTTTTTCAAATGTAATCACACATTTCTATTGGTTGAAAACCAACCCTTTTCCAAAAGTACCCTTCCCCCAACTTGACTTCTGCCTAGTACCCTTCCCCCAACTTGACTTCTGCCTGCTACCATAGCAACAGCTCATGGAACACGGCTGTGTGGAGTTAGGTCAGAAGTTCGCCAAACAATGTTTCAATTCCACAGAGCAAGAGTGCTTGACTTTTCAAACCTTACAGCAAATCCATAGTACTGTTCTTTGGGAACACATTTTTCTGTACCAATACAAAACATGCTTCTATAAATTTACACATACAGCCTAGTTTTTAGTGTAGAATGGTATGAAACAGCCAATCAGTTCTTTTTTTTTATAAAAAAATATGTATGCCTCCATTTCCAAACTGTCTTTCATTTCTTTTTACCATTCTACTGAATTACACCTCCTGAGTGCATCCAGATCTCCTTGGAAGATGTTCACAGTGTGGATTGTAGGGCACAGCTATGTCTTCTGGAGTGAAAAGTTTGCAGAGAAAACAGGTATGGTGAGAGACCTTGCTTTGCCAAATGTAGACATTAAATGGATTGGTCAGAGAGGGTTAAAGTGGCACCAATTGATGCCATTGGTGAAATCCTTCATGCAAATCCAACACCCTGACCTCATAATAGTGCACTGTGGTGGCAATGACCTAGGCACTTTGACTGGGGTAGGTCTGGAAATGCTTATGAAGGACACCTTTGCACAACTGTTTTCACTTTTCCCTAAAACTGCCTTTGTGTTTTCCAACATATGCCAAAGGCAAAAATGGAACTGGTCCAATCATTTCTGTCCGCAGATTGACAAAGCAAGAAAGCACGTCAACAAATCTGTTTCTGCTTTCCTCCGTGACTATGGTATGGGTTCCATTTACCACAACAACTTGCGTTACGACATGCAAGACATTTAGAGAGGAGATGGTGTGCACTTCAATGATGAAGGGAACAGAGTCTTCCTCTTGAACCTTAGACTCTGCATCGGTACTTACTTGTAGGTACCACTAAAAAATAACTTTATAAACACAACGGCTCTTTTTAGAGCCCCCTAATAATTAAACACTTAAATCTGAATTTCATTTCTTTTTTTTTTTTTTTTGTTACCGTACGCTTACCGTACGCGTACCCCGTGATTTTTTTTAAAATCAATAAATGTTTTCTTTGTACTTTTCTGTCCTTCTTTGACCCCCTCACAAATGTAAGGGGGTCTGTAACTCTCCTCCTTGCCCCCTTTTCTTGTTATCACTCTTTTTTTTCTGAGTGAAACACACGAAATGGCGGCCGCCGCTTCCTGGTTTCGGCCGTTTCGAATGTTTACTAAGATCTAAGAGCCAATCAGAATCGCGCTCGCGCACGCCACCGTACGCGTTCGGTAAGCTTACGGTAAGCGTACCGTAAGCTGGCTCAGATATATATATTGATTTAAAGGCTATTTTCTCAGAATCTATTGAACAGATTTACACCAAACCTACAAAAGGCACTTCCTTGACCTGAGGACTACCTCTCTGCCAAATTTCTAGTAATTCTGTTCAGCCGTTCGGGCTGTAGCCCTGTCTAAAGGTCCTATGGAAAAATGCATGGGGAAAACGCGTTTTGGGACCCCCCTTTTATCTCAGCCCCCGCTTGACGAATCCCCCCGAGACTTTCAGGGTAGGAGCGGAGCGTAGTGCCCCACCTATTTTGAGAAATTCGTGAGGATTCGTCGACCGGCGCCAAAGTTATTCAAAATAGAATGTTGCGGATTTCCTATGGAAACAGGGTCCTAACTATAACTACCTACTGGCGACCGCCAGTAGGTAATATATATATATATATATATATATATATATATATATATATATATATATATATATATATATATATATATATATATATATATATTACCTACTGGCGGTCGCCAGTAGGTAGATATAGTTAGGACCTATTTTCCATAGGAAATCGGCAACATTCTATTTGGAATAACTTTGGCGCCGGTTGCCGAATCTTCGCAAAATTTTCAAAACTTTTTAGCCAGCGCCAGTCTGCTCCTATCCTTAAAGTTTTACGGTGATTCGTAAAGCGGGGGCTGAGAAAAAAGTGGGGTCCCAAAACGCATTTTCCCCATGCAATATCCCATAGGACCTTTAGCCGCAACTGCTGAACGGAATTACACCAAATTTGGCAAAGAGGTAGTCCTTAGTTCAGACTCGTGCCTTTTGCTTAAACGGTGTAAATCCGTTCAGTAGTTCCTGAGAAAATGATATTTAAAAGTGCAAATATATCTATGGCCTCGGAGGATCCGCGCACCCTATGCGCACCCAGCGTGCACCCTGCCGTGCATGAGCTGTATTCTAATTGGCTGTCAAAACTCCAAATCAGGAAGTGTTGGCAGCCATCTTGTGCCTCGGTAGAACCGAGGCACAAGAAACCTAAGAAACAAAGCAAAAAACACGAAAAGGGGACAGGGTAGAAACACCCTGACCCCCTAGGCCTGGGCCAAAAAATGCATTTTTTAAAGAAATAAATCGGCGAGATTCGCTCACCTAGTGCGAATTTTGGCAGAAATTGGTAATTTGCCGCCGGGGGGGCAAATCCCGGGGGCATGTTTTAAAAAAAGTGTGGGGGGTCCCAATCCCCCCCACACTGCCCCGGGGACCGCCACCCCCGGGGCTTCTTAATATTGAGTGGGGGGGCTCTCAGGCCCCCCCAGCCCCAGGGACTGTCACCCACTGGGGATAGAAAAAATTGGATGTGGGGGTCTCTGAACCCCCCCTGCCCCAGGGACCGTCACCCCCCCGGGCTTCTAACAGATGTGGAAGGGGGGCCACACAGCCCCCCTCCTGGAGCCTTGTTGTGGCCCTGGGGACTGCCACCACCCAGGGCCGACTCCTGCCCACCCCCGGGGCACTGCCTCGCGGCTCCCACCCTGTCATTGCAAACTGCTTTGCTTCATTGAAGCGAGAGCAGGGAAACCTGCTCTCGCTTCAATACAACCAAAGCAGATTGCTTTTCCACATGGGGAGCAGCATGTTAACTGCTCCCCATGTGGAAAAGCAATGCCGGCTCCCGCAGGACACCGGGAGCCGGCTGGGACCGTGGGGGGATTGGGGACCACCCCACGGCCCGCAATGAAGAGGGCCAGCCCCAGGGGATTGGGTCCCCGGGGCTAGTAGTAGCCCGGGAGGGGGGCCACGCGGCCTCCCTCCTAAAAACATTAAAAAAAAAGGCACACAAAAAACACGGCCCGGGGGATGGGGTCCCCGGGCCATAAGTGGCCACAGGAGTGGGGCAAGGCAGCCCCCCTCCGAAATAAAAATTGTAAAATATAAAGGCCATGCTCCGGGGGATGGGGTCCCTGGGCCAAATTTTGGCCTCGGGAGAGGGGCACGTGGCCCCCTTCCTGATTAAAAAAAAAAAAAAAAATTGGGGTCAGGCCCTGGGGGATGGGGTCCCCAGGGCCAATAAATTAGAAAAAGAAGGAGGGCTACACAGCCCCCCTTCTAAAAAAATAAATAAAAAATAGACGGGATCGGGCCGGAGGCCACGTACCCTCCTTACACCACTCTGCAAATGCGCCACCTGGCACGTTTGCAGAGGGGGAACTAATTCCCCATGAATACTGGGGTCCCTGGAGGCCGACTAGCCCACCAGGAACCGCCAGTATGCACCAGGGGGCTGTGTTGCAGGGAGGTGTAATGAAGCCATGCCCCTTTTTACAGAGTGTTGTAAAAAGGGGCGTGGCCTCTGAACACCTCTCTGCAACGCAGCTCCCTGGTGCATACTGGAGGTAACTGGTGGGTTAGTTGGCCCCCAGGGGACCGCAGGATTGTAGAGGAATTAATTCCCCAACTTAAAACGCGCCACAGGGTGTGTTTGCACCCGTCACCTCAGGCTCCGCCACCTACCTTCACCATTGTACAAATATTCCTCTAAAATCAACCGAACTACGAATTCCAATTTACTCACCTGTTATCAGGAGAGAACCCAGGGCTGCATCTTTTAGCCCAGCACTGACCCTGGAAAGTAATTCTAAGCATACTTACCAGTAACTTGTATTTCCTTCCATAGGAATCCATTGTGTGGTTTTCAGCAGAAAAGTTTCTAAGTGTCCATTTTTGAAACGTACAAATATTCCTCTAAAATCAGTCGAACTTCGAATTCTGATTTACTCACCTGTTATCAGGAGAGAACCCAGTGCTGCATCTTTTAGTCCAGCACTGAAACTGAAAAGTAATTCTAAGGGTACTTACCAGTAACTTGTATTTCCTTCTGTAGGAATCCATTTTGTGGTTTTCACCAGAAAAGTTTCTAAGTGTCGATTTTTGAAACGTAAAAATATTCCTCTAAAATCAGCCGAACTACGAATTCCGATTTACTCACCTGTTATAAGGAGAGAACCCAGGGGTGCATCTTTTATCTCAGCACTGACCCTGAAAAGTAATTCTAAGCGTACTTACCAGTAACTGGTATTTCCTTCCATAGGAATCCATTGAGTGGTTTTCAGCAGAAAAGATTCTAAGTGTCTATTTTCACACTAAAAATATTCCTAAAAAATTGTCTGTATGACTTAAACTCATTCTTTTAACTGTTTACAGGAGATTCACCAGAGCTGGATCCAGGATCCACCACTGAGTAAGAAAAAGTAACGATAACACTACTTACCTGCTAAGTGAATTTTCTGCCATAGGATAACATTGGTGAATCTATGTGAAAACATTTCTAAGTGTCAACTTTTAAAATACAATAATATTCCTTAAAAATCACTACTGTAAAGAAAACGCTTTTACTCAACTGTTTACAGGAGATGTCCAAGGACTGAATCTAGGATCCAGTCCTGTGGTTAGAAAAGTAATCAATAAAGTAACTAATTGCATTTGACTAGAAATTCACATTGAGCTCAATGTTGCATTGTGTTTGAAATTGTGTTGCCCATTGCAACAACTGTAACTACTGTACTTAAAAGTCTATTGCCTATTTGCAAAGTATTTAACCCCTTGAGTGCCCATGACGAGCTGGTCTCGTCATGGGCCGCGGTTGCGCTGTGCCCATGACTAGACCAGCTCGTCATAAACCCCGCCCGCTAATGAAACGCCCGGCACAGGGCGGGGAAAGGGGCGGGCACTCAAGGGGTTAAACTAAAGTATTTCATTCTGAGAAAGTATATTTTGCATTATAATATATAATGTAATTATAATGTAATTAAAAAAACATATCTAAAAATAAATAGTTTGAAAAATGTAGTAAATCAGTATCAAAAAAATCAGTATAACAATTAAAATATTAAAAATTGTCATTTACAAAACCTTTGAAATTCACTTAAAAAAACATAGGTTTCAGGCCTGATATAGTTAGGAATTAGCATTTAAAAAAACTTTGAAATTCACTGAAAAAACCATAGGTTTCAGGCATGATCTCGTTAGGAATTAGCATTTAAAAAACCTTAGAAATTCACTGAAAAAACAAGTGTGATTAATTTTTTATTAGGAAAACTATATTCTTTTCTTTATATTACACAATAGTCGCGCACCCTTCGCGCATCCTGCATGATGGCTACGCGCATTACGGTAGCCATTTTGAAAATTCGCACCGGGGTCGCGACTTTGCCGGAATTTGTTAATTATAAATAAAACTTTTCGTTTGCGTGTTTGTCTAAAATTAATTATAAATTATTTTTAAAGTATTCTTTGTAATATAATTTTGACGAAAGTAAAAATACGAAAAATCATGCAGTAGGCACGTACTGTGCGCAAACTCTTCACACACGTGTTTCCGAGGTCACGCTGCGATCGTGCCAACATTGCGACAAAGTCGCGAATTCGGCGTAATTTTAAAGGTGAAAAAATTACTAAAGAAAGTTAGAATATGATATTATACTGAACAGTTTTGCTAATATACTTATTCAAGGTTTATAGAAATTTCTGCGCACACTGTACACAACGTCATGTCAGCAAGAGAAGAAAGGAATCTGATTGTTTTAAATCAATTCAATTATGAGAGACGGAGAATCTATCCTTCTGATATTTCCCTTATTCTTTGAATTACATAGAGAGACCTGTTTGTTTATTCTCTGTATAATAATAGTTTTTCTGTGTGTTTCTTTATTTTGAATGCACTATGGCTTAACATTTTGTAGAAGTGGACACACTTGCAGTGCTGGAGGAGGAACAGAGACTGCAGCAGAACAGGAAGAGAAGAAAGAGTATTGTTTGGGCGTTTTTTAGTGTTCCAGAGGTACAGAAGAAAGTCAATGCTACTAAAGTAACATGCATAATTTGCCAAGGAGTGCTATAAAGAGGGTCTAATAAAAAGTACTCTTGAGGAACAAGTAGCATGAAGAAACACATGGAAACCATCCATCCAGTGCACCTCGCAAGAGAGGAAATGAGGAGAAAGTTGGATGATGATAGTCAACAGGACCCCAGTACACCCTCAACTTCTGCGACTCCACATGCAGCAAGGCCTCAGGACCCCAGTACACCTTCAACTTCTACGACTCCACCCGCAGCAAGGCCTCATAATATGCCAGAGGTTTTAAGTGCATCTGTCAGCTGTGTTATGTGCGCCACTGAGCTCTGCTTTGGTGAACAATGTATAGACGTGATCTTTGCTGATCTGAAAGCGCACAAATGTTAATTTTTTTTTATAACGCGCTTTTTTTCTTCAAGAAACCATTTTTTGTTGATCGTTTTTCAGAGTTGTTTTTAAAATAAAAAACTCACAAAAAAGGTTAAAAAGGTTAGAAAAATACAAAACAAAATTTAATTTGTTTGAAAAAAACAAAAAGCGGTTCTTACGGAACCACATCTACTGGTTAAAAAAAGAAAAATTATCAGAGTAATTGAATGAGAGTATGGACTGCATGGATAGTGCACATGTTATTGTAGCAGTGCATGTGTTAGGGCGTGAGGCATTGTATGAGTACATGGGTAGTGACTGAAAGATTAGAATACTGCAAGGAGAGTGTACGGTGAATTTGCAAGTGCTTGGGTTTTGGCAGAGTGATTGGATAGGTATAGGGTACACTACTGGCTGGGTGACTGAAGGTGTACATGGGGAGTGAAAGTGTGTTTGCTGGACTGCATGGGTAGTACCTGTGTAAATGAAGGTGTAAATGAGTAGCGTGTAGATGGTTAGAGGTCTGCATGGACAGTGCACATGTTATTGTAGCAGTGCATGTGTTAGGGCGTGAGGCATTGCATGAGTACATGGGTAGTGACTGGATGATTGGAGTACTGTAAGTAGAGTGTAGCATGTCTTAATGCCTGAGTAGTTGAGAGCAGGGAGAGTTATACATGCTTGTGTTTTGACACAGAGATTAGATAAGGAAATGGTTCTTTCAGGATGATTGCAGGAGTGGACAGAGAGTGACAGTCTGATTGGGGCACTGCATGAATACTACCTGGGTTATTGGTAGAGTGAATCAGCCATACTTTTGTCATAATGAAGACAGTAAGCGCTCTAGTTGTTTTTAAGAACACTCTGGGACATTCTGTCATTGGGCTATACTTGGGCTACATCTGTGTGATATTTGGGCTACATTTGGGCTCTTTTGTCTCTGGTGGCCATCTTGGGAGACTTATTTGTTATGATGTTTCCTAATTTCCTCATTTACTACAGTCTCCTCAGTAGGAAATACTTTCAGTTTTTTACTTTGATTCCATCAAAAAGGCGTTCAGATGTGTCACAAATTTGCCATAAATTCAGAATGTTAGCACTCTAGTTGCTCATTAGATCACTGTAGTAAAGCTACTGCTCACCAGGGAAGTCGGCTGCTGGTATTCAAAGTGCAGGTTTCAGTCTGCATGTCAGAATTTTTTAATGAAATAGAAGAGGATTTGAGAAGTCAAAATGTGCCCTAATTTTTCTTTCTGGAGCACTAATCATAATTTCTATGGCAAAATGAACCTCCTCATTTTGTTCCTTTGCAAATTAAATGTTTTAAGTGTTACCACTTTATTCCAATCAAGATGGCTTCAGGTGTGACATACTTTTGTCATAAGTAAGACTGTTAGCGCTCTAGTTGTTCTTTAGAATACTCTGGGACATTCTGTCATTGGGCTATACTTGGGCTACATGTGGGTGATATTTGTGCTACATTTGGGCTCTTTTGTCTCTGGTGGCCATCTTGGGAGACTTCTTTGTTATGAAGTTTCCTAATTTCCTCATTTACTACAGTCTCCTCAGTAGGAAAGACTTTCAGTTTTTTACTTTGATTCCATCAAGAAGGCATTCAGATGTGTCACACATTGCCATGAATTCTGAATGTTAGCACTCTAGTTGCTTATTAGATCACTGTAGTAAAGCTACTGCTCACCAGGGAAGTCTGATGCTGGTATTGAAAGTGCATGTTTCAGTCTGCATGTCAGAATTTTTTTATGAAATAGAAGAGGATTTGAGAAGTCACTCAAAATGTGCCCTAATTTTTTTTTCAGCACTTATAATTTCAACGGCAAAATGAACCCCCTCATTGTGTTCCTTTTAAATAGAACTACTCACTCTCTACTACTCACTCGCTATTACTCTCTACTACTCACTCTCTACTACTCACTCTCTACTACTCACTCTCTACTACTCTACTACTCTCTACTACTACTCTCTACTACTCACTCTCTACAAATCACTCTCTACTACTCTCTACTACTCACTCTACTACTCTCAACTACTCTCTACTACTCTACTACTCACTCTCTACTACTCTCTACTACTCTCTCTCTACTACTCCCTCTCTACTATTCACTCTACTACTCTCTACTACTCACTCTCTACTACTCTCTTTCTACTACTCACTCCCTACTAATAGCTCTCTACTACTCACTCTCTACTACTCTCTACTACTCACTCTCCACTACTCACTCTCTACTACTCGCTCTCTACTACTCTCTACTACTTACTCCACTAATCACTCTCTACCACTCTACTTCTCTCTACTACTTTCTCTACTACTCACTCCCTACTACTCTCTCTACTACTCACTCTCTACCACTCACTCTCTACTACTCTAGTACTCACTCTCTACTACTCTCTCTCTACTTCTCACTCTCTACTACTCACTCCCTACTACTCTCTACTACTCACTCTCCACTACTCACTCTCTACTACTCGCTCTCTACTACTCTCGACTACTCACTCTACTACTCACTCTCTTCCACTCTACTTCTCTCTACTACTCACTCTCTACTACTCTCTCTACTACTCACTCTCTACTACTCACTCTCTACTACACACTCTTTAGTACTTGCTCTCTACTACGCACTCTCTACTATTCTCTACCACTCACTCTACTACTCACTCTCTACTACTCCCTACTACACACTCTATTACTCACTCTCTACTACTCTCTACTACTCTCTCTCTGCTACTCACTCTCTACTACTCTCTAGTATTCACTCTCTACTACTCCACAACTCTCTACTACTCACTCTCTAATTCTCACTCTCTACTACTCTACTACTCTCTACTACTGTCTCTCTACTACTCACTCTCTACTACTCACTCTCTACTACTCTCTACTACTCACTCTCTACTACTCTCTACTACTCACTCTCTACTACTTTCTCTCTACTACTCTCTACTACTCACTTACTACACACTCTCTACTACTCTCTTCTACTTTCTCTCTGCTACTTACTATCTACTACTCTCCACTACTCTCTACTACTCACTCTCTACTACTCACTCTCTTCTACTCTCTACTACTCACTCTCTACTACTCTCTACTACTCACTCTACTACTCACTCTCTACTTCTCTCTACTACTCTCTACTACTCACTCGCTACTACTCTCAACTACTCACTCTCTATAACTCACTCTACTACTCTCTACTGCTCACTCTCTGCTACTCTCTCTACTACTCACTCTCTACTCTCTACTCTCTATTACTCATCCTCTACTCTCTATCTCTCTACCTCTCTCTACCGCTCTCTACCTTTCTACCTCTACATCTCTACCTCCACCTCTCTACCTCTACACCTCTACACCTCTACCTCTCTACCTCTCTCTACACGCACACATATGCACATATATAAATGCATATATATAAATATCCATGTATATATATGTATGTGTATATATATACATACATAAATATATAAACATATATATAATCTACAAACCTATATAAGTACATAAGTACAAATATAAATGAATGCATACATATACATATACATACATGCATGCATATGGATGTTATGTACATAAAGTTTGAAAAACACTCATAAAAGCCAAGATAAAAAGCCACCTAATTACAAACAGAATTGCTTTAACTTAAACGAGGGTGAGACCTATTGCATTTTCAATGCTTGTTTACTTTGGTTCCATCAAGAAGGCATTCAGATGTGTCACACATTTGCCATAAATTCTGAATGTTGGCACTCTAGTTGCTCATTAGATCACTGTAGTAAAGCTACTGCTCAGCAGGGAAGTCTGCTGCTGGTATTCAAAGTGCATGTTTCAGTCTGCATGTCAGAATTTTTTAATGAAAGAGAAGTGGATTTGAGAAGTCAAAATGTGGCCTAATTTTTCTTTCTGCAGCACTAATCATACTTTCTATGGCAAAATGAACCCCCTCATTTTGTTCCTTTTTAAATTAAATGTTTTAAGATTTACCACTTTATTCCAATCAAGATGGCTTCAGTTGTGCCATATGTTTATCATAATTAGGTCTGTTAGCGCTCTAGTTGTTCTTTAGAACACTCTGGGAAGCTGCAGTAGAACATAAAGGAATCAACTGACAGTCTCTGCCCTTGTTGGATGTACATGTTTTACTGAGAATGTCAGACTTCATTCTTACATGACTGAGAAAGATAATGTGAATTTACAGAAAATATGCTCTCAGTTTAGCTCATAGATCGCCTTCCAAACCTCTGTGGGAAAAGCATGAGAAAAATAGTTTTTTTTATTTTTTTTTTTTATCAGTTTTCTCTCAAACATGATTTATGATATCCCAGCAGAAGGCTTTTTCACACGGTAAAATCACCTTAGACACACCACAATTCCTAAAATGAGTATGGTACCATCAACCAATGATTTATAATGTAACTAAAGTCTTAAAACCTTCTCTTAACTGCAATGCTTTTTAATGAGGTGCTATCATGTATATTGGTCCCAAGATGGCTGCCAAAACTTCTTGAATGAAAAGCTGACAGCCAATCAGATCTCATGATGCGAAGTGTGGTTAGGCTCCGCCCAGATATATCTATGATTTTACTTTTGATTTTCTCTGCAACTACTGAACGGATTTACACCATTTAACCAAAAGGTATGAGTGTGAACGAATGGCTGCCTCCTTGACAAATTTCGTGTAATTCTGTTCAGCAGTTCGAGCTGCAGCTGCAATTAACGGTTCCTATGCAAAATTGCATGGGCAAAACTAGGCCTGGAAGGTAAATTCTGTTTCGCTCGTGGAATTTGCAGAATTTGGGTAATTTCGCGTTCCGCGGAGAACGCGGAATTGCCAAAAATTCTGCATTCCGTGGCTTCGCGGAATTGTTTGCTTGTTCGCGTTCTCAAAATGCATGTTCGCGAGATATTTCCCTGCAAGCACGCAAACAGCGTTCATGAACAGGAAAAAAGCATCGCGTGTTCGAGGAGAATTTTTACCGTTTCTCGGAGCTTTGCGTTGTGCGACTACACAAATTCCGTCCACCCCTAGGGAAAACAAATTTTGGGACCCCCCTTTGTTCTCGGCCCCTGCTTGATGAAACACCCCGAGACTTTCAGGATAGGAGCGCATAGGAGCAGACTGGAGCGCCCCACCAGTTTTGAAAATTTCATGAATATTTGTCAACTGGCGCCAGAGTTATTCCAAACAGAATGCTGTGAAATTCCTATCTGTAATAGGTCCTAACTATAACTACCTACTGGCGACCGCCAGTAGGTAATAAATTCAAATATATATATATATATATATATATATATTATCTACTGGCGGTCGCCAGTAGATAGTTATAGTTAGGACCGTGTTTCCATAGGAAATCTGAAAATTCTATTTTGAATAACTTTGGCGCCGGTTGACGAATCTTCGCGAAATTTTCAAAACTAATGGTGCGCTCCACTCAGCTTCTACCCTGAAAGACTCGGGGTGATTCAACAAGCGGGGGCCGAGAAAAAAGGGGGGTCCCACAACGCGTTTTCCCCATGCATTTTCCCATAGGACCTTTAGTCGAAGGTACAGCCCGAACGGCTGAACAGAATTACTTGAAATTTGGCACAGAGGTAGTCCTTAGGTCAAAGAAGTTCCTTTTGCATATCTGGTGTCAATCTGTTCAGTATTTCCTGAGAAAATTGCATTTTAAAAGTACATAAATATCTATATGCGCGCACGGTGCGAGCAAAATTCTGATTGGTTGTTAGATGTCAGTAAACATTCGAATCGGTCGAAATCAGGAAGTGTCGGCCGCCATTTTGTCTGTCGCACTCAAAAGGAAAGGTGGAGAACGTAAAAAGGGGGCAGGGTAGGGAGTTCCTGACCTCCTACCCTTTGTCAGGGGGTCACAGAAGGACCCCGAAGAGTAAAAAAAAACTTTTTTTTTTTTTAAATCGCGGGGTGCGCGCATGGTGAAAAACTCTTAAAACAAACAACGAATCGTTTAAACTGTTTAAGGGGGCAGGGTAGAGAGTGCCTGACCCCCTAGCCATTGTCAGGGGGTCCCTGAAGGACCCCGAAGGGTGAAAAAAACATTTTATTTTTTTTCAAGAAATCGCTGGGTGCGTGCACCGTGCACGCATGGTGCGTGCACGGCAGAAAAAAATCTTTAACAAATAGAATTAAAAAATAAGTATAAGTGTTTGGTGGCTCTAAAAAGAGCCGTTGAGTTTATTGAGTGTTTTTTGGTACCTACAAGTAAGTACCAATGCAGAGTCTAAAGTTCAAGAGGAAGACTCTGTTCCCTTCATCATTAAAATGTACACCATCTCCTCTATAAATGTCTTGAATGTTGTAACGCAAGTTGTTGTGGAATATAGAACCCATATCATAGTCTCTGAGGAAAGCAGAAACAGACTTATTGACGTGCTTCCTTGCTTTGTCAATCTCTGGACAATGTTGGTTGGACCAGTTCCACTTTTGCCTTTGGCATATATTAGAATATACAAAAGTAGTTTGTGGAAAAAGTGACATCAATTGCACAATGTTGTCCTTAATAAGCATTTCCATACCTACCCCAGTTAAAGTGCCTAGGTCATTTCCACCACAGTGCACAATTATAAGGTTAGGCTGTGGGAGATGTAGAAAGGAATTCACCAAAGGCATTAATTGGTGCCACTTTAACCCTCTCTGACCAATCCATTTAATGTCTACATTTGGCAAAGCAAGGTCTTTGACAATACCTCTTTTTTCTGCATACTTTTCACTCCAGAAGACATAGCTATGACCTACAATCCACACTGTGAACATCTTCCAAGGAGATCTGGATGCACTCAGAAGGTGTCTTTCAGTAGAATGGCAATATGAAAAGAAAGGTAGTTGTAAAATGGAGGCTTACATACTTTTTTTTTTTAAATAAAAAGAACTCATTGGCTGTTTCAAACCATGCTACACTAAAAACTAGGTTGTATGTTTACATTTTTAAAAGCATGTTTTGTATTGGTTCAGAAAAATGTGTTCCCAGAGAACATCAGTTTGGATTTGCTGTTAGGTTTGAAAAGTCAAGCACCCTTGCTCTTTGGATTAGAAACATTGTGTGCTGAACTTCTGACCTCTCTGCTCACACCAGTGTTCCATGACCTGTTGCTATGCTAGCAGGTAAAAGTCATGTTGGGGGTAGGGATCATTTGGAAAGGGTTGAAATTTGCAACCAATAGAAATGTGTGTTTCCATTTGAAAAAAATGTGCGAAGCAATGTGATTTGAAGTTAACATGTATATGTGTGAAAAAAGAGAGGGAAACTTTGCCATTTACTGGTTCTGGTGAGAGGAGTACAGCTCAGAGATTAAGGCTCTGATTATCTGCTGTGTGTAATCTGCTGTATGAGTGCCACATTTCTTTCTCAACTAACTACTTTTAAAGGTGAGCTATGAATTTGAGAGGGGATGTATGTAGTCCATTTTTATATAAATAATAAACATTTGTTTCTTCTTTTAAAGTTGTGTTTTACATTTTATGTTTTGGGAGATATTTAACTGCCTTGAACTTGTAAGATATTATGGAGTATGTCTTCACCATAAGTTAAGGTGTACTGGTATCACCCAGGAATACTGTTTTGTGCCTAGAATCACACCATGAGTCTGTGTGCACACATGAATTGTTGTCAGAGATGTAATTTGTGTTGCTGTTGATCTGTAAGAGTTGCACTCGCAGGAAAGGGGCAGCTTGTTTTCTTGAACTGTGATGGTTAGCATTCAGCAGAAATCACTATCTCACAAATGAGAGGCAAATGCTAACACATTTGAAAACAACATGGTTGATTTTCTTTCCACTCCTGCAATGGGTGAGGTAATTCCTACATGTTCAAAACTCTATGTAACCCTCACCACACATGTACTCTTACATACGTCTCGGCAGTGTTCATGCAGTTGTGCAAGTGTCCATGCAGATCTCTCTTGCACCTGACAATACACAGTCTCCAGAAACACACTCTAGCACACAGGCAAATGCTTCTCTTGCACTCCCATTCTTACTATTCAGCACTGTGTGGTATTTCAGATAGCAGTGTGTAACGCTAACACATTCAACGCCACCAAGGCTCATTTCCTTTGCTCTAGTCTAATCATTCACCAAGGTAACGCATGCTCATGGTCTCAAGTAGCTCTTATGACATGTGCCCTTTTCTGCCTGTGTAAACTATAAGGAAAATGTGTCAGGCTGTTACAGTAATTATCACTTACTGTACCACAGTAGTAAATGTGCTTTGAAATTGCCAATCAAATATCGTTTTGTGCCTAGAATCACACCATGAGTCTGTGTGCACACAGGAACTGTTGTCAGAGATTTAATTTGTGTTGCTCTTGTTCTGTAAGACTTGCACTTGTAGGAAAGGGGCAGCTGGTTTTCTTTAACTGTGATGGTGAGCATTCAGTACAAATCACTATCTCACAAATGAGAGGCAAATGCTAACACATTTGAAATCAACATGTTAAATTTCCATTCCACTTTTAAAGTTGTGTTTTACATTTTATGTTTTGGAAGATATTTAACTGCCTTGAACTTGTAAGATATTATGGAGTATGTCTTCACCATAAGTTAAGGTATACTGGTATCACCCAAGAATACTGTTTTGTGCCTAGAATCACACCATGAATCTGTGTGCACACAGGAATTGTTGTCAGAGATATAATGTGTGTTGCTGTTGATCTGTAAGACTTGCTCTCGCAGGAAAGGGGCAGCTTGTTTTCTTGAATTGTGATGGTTAGCATTCAGCAGAAATCACTATCTCACAAATGAGAGGCAAATGCTAACACATTTGAAATCAACATTGTAGATTTTCCTTCCATTCCTGCAATGGGTGAGGTAATTCATACATGTTCAAAACTCCAATTAACCCTTACCACACATGTACTCTTACATACGTCTCTGCAGTGTTCATGCAGTTGTGCAAGTGTCCATGCAAATCTCTCTTGCACCTGACAATACACAGCCTCCAGAAACATACTCTTAGCACACAGGCAGCTGCTACTCCTGCACTCCCATGCTAACTATTCAGCACTGTGTGGTATTTCAGATAGCAGTGTGGAACGCTAACACATTCAACGTCACCAAGGCTCATTTCCTTTGCTCTAGCCTAATCACTCACCCAGGTTCCACATGCTCATGGTCTCAAGTAGCTGTTAGGACATGTGCTCTTTTCTGCCTCTCTAAACTATAAGGTAAATGTGTCAGGCTGTTACAGTAATTATCACTTGCTCTACCACAGTAGTAAATGTGCTTTGAAATTGCCAACCAAATATTGTTTTCTGCCTAGAATCACACCATGAGTCTGTGTGCACACAGGAATTGATGTCAGAGATTTAATTCTTGTTGATGTTGTTCTGTAAGACTTGCACTTGTAGGAAAGGGGCAGCTTGTTTTCTTTAACTGTGATGGTTACCCTTCTGCAGAAATCACTATCTCACAAATGAGAGGCAAATGCTAACACATTTGAAATCAACATGGTAGATTTTCCTTCCACTTTTAAAGTTGTGTTTTACATTTTATGTTTTGGAAGATATTTAACTGCCTTGAAATTGTAAGATATTATGGAGTATGTCTTCACCATAAGTTAAGGTGTACTGGTATCACCCAGGAATACTGTTTTGTGCCTAGAATCACACCATGAGTCTGTGTGCACAAAGGAATTGTTGTCAGAGATTTAATTTGTGTTGCTGTTGATCTGTAAGACTTTCACTAGCAGGAAAGGGGCAGCTTGTTTCCTTGAACTGTGATGGTTAGCATTCAGCAGAAATCACTATCTCACAAATGAGAGGCAAATGCTAAAATATTTGAAATCAACATGGTTGATTTTCCTTCCACTCCTGCAATGGGTGAGGTAATTCCTACATGTTCAAAACTCCAATTAACCCTTACCACACATGTACTCTTACATACGTCTCTGCAGTGTTCATGCAGTTGTGCAAGTGTCCATGCAGATCTCTCTTGCATCTGACAATACACAGTCTCCAGAAACACACTCTTAGCACACAGGCAAATGCTTCTCTTGCACTCCCATGCTTACTATTCAGCACTGTGTGGTATTTCAGATAGCAGTGTGTAACGCTTACACATTCAACGTCACCAAGGCTCATTTCCTTTGCTCTAGTCTAATCACTCACCCAGGTAACACATGCTCATGGTCTCATGTAGCTGTTAGGACACATGCTCTTTACTGCCTGTGTAAAATATAAGGAAAATGTGTCAGGCTGTTACAGTGATTATCACTTACTGTACCACAGTAGTAAATGTGCTTTGAAATTGCCGATCAAATATCGATTTGTGCCTAGAATCACACCACACGTTGTACTCACCACACGTTGTACTCCTGAGGCGGAAGCCGGGAGGTATTTCTTTTAATCTCGCTTATATTTAAAATTGATTTGCTGACTGATTTTGTTGTCCTGCTCACCCTCTCTCCCAGTTACACTTACTTCATCAGCTCCACCGCCACTACCAGTGTCCGGATCCATACTCGTGTGGAGGACTTGGTTGCTGGTAGCGGGCCGACATCTTGGGTGGGGGCAGTGGTCAGCGCTCTAGGCGCCGCTAGGACGGTGACTTTAAAACCGGATGCCAGCGCTACCGCGCCGCACACGTTGTACTCCTGAGGCGGAAGCCGGGAGGTATTTCTTTTAATCTCGCTTATTTTTAAAATTGATTTGCTGACTGATTTTGTTGTCCTGCTCACCCTCTCTCCCAGTTACACTTACTTCATCCGCTCCGCCGCCACTACCAGTGTCCGGATCCATACTCGTGTGGAGGACTTGGTTGCTGGTAGCGGGCCGACATCTTGGGTGGGGGCAGTGGTCAGCGCTCTAGGCACCGCTAGGACGGTGACATTAAAACTGGATGCCACCGCTACTGCGCCGCACACGTTGTACTCCTGAGGCGGAAGCCGGGAGGTATTTCTTTTAATCTCGCTTATTTTTAAAATTGATTTGCTGACTGATTTTTTTGTCCTGCTCACCCTCTCTCCCAGTTACACTTACTTCATCAGCTCCGCCGCCACTACCAGTGTCCGGATCCATACTCGTGTGGAGGACTTGGTTGCTGGTAGTGGGCCGACATCTTGGGTGGGGGCAGTGGTCAGCGCTCTAGGCGCCGCTAGGACGGTGACTTTAAAACCGGATGCCAGCGCTACTGCGCAGCGGACGCGCCGACAGCACGCCGGAGGCGCGCTAAAGGCAAGCCCGTCTGCGCCCGTCCGCGGCTGGCCGGGGCCCGGGGCCCTCCACTCTGCCCATCTCCTTTCCAATTCACCTAGCGATCTACGCGCTCTCCGCGCTAACTGGCCCATCATCCTCCGCTTGAGAAATAAGCTTTCCTCATGTGGGATTCTTCTTACCTGGCATATCCTCCCTGAACTCGCTTGTCCTCTGTTTAGAGAGCGTTCCTCTGCCTCTCTCGCAGTAACTTCTAACTCCTCTTCTCTGTCAACTAAATTTGGCTTGAAGTGTTATTACATCAACACACGCTCACTACCCAAACATCAACTAGAAATGTTCAATCTTCTTGACTCTTACCAACCCGACATACTTTTTCTCTCTGAAACTTGGCTCACTGCTGACTCCCTACCTGACATCTTAGCCGCTATTCCTACAGGGTATTACATACTTCAGGCCAACAGACTCTCTGGGAAGCCTGGTGGGGGTGTGGCTGCCATCATTCATCAAAATTTACTATTCACCGCACTAACGGCCTCTAACATCCCCTCGGTTGAGAGTCTTATTCTCAAGCTGGAGTCCCCTTCTTCCTCTCTTATCTGTGCCCTCTTTTACCGGCCTCCCCAATCCATGCCTTCTTTTCCTCAGCTGGCCGGGGATCTGATATCCCAATTAGTTATTAACAACGCAAAACTAATTATAATAGGTGACTTTAACTATTGGCCCGCTGATTCCAAAGAATGCCCTAACTCCCGGGAATTCACGGAGCTTCTCTCTGGTCTTAACTGCACCCAGCATGTTCATACCGCCACCCATTCTAAGGGCCATATTCTGGACCAGAGTTGGACGACCAATCTGACCATTTCCTCCCTTTCCATATCTCCATGTCCCTGGTCGGATCACTATAGTATCCAATTCTCCCTGGATTTGTCTCTCGCTGTTAAACCTCTGACATTGGGTGGCCTCCAGGCCAGAAACTGGAACCGAGCGAACAAAGATGAGTTTCGCTCCTTACTTTCTACTTCCATCCCCATAGAAGCTGACTGCCTTAACAACCAAGCAGATGCCATTAAACACTGGCTCATCTCTGCTAGCAATATTGTTGCTCCCTACAAACTCTCTACCCTCAGACGACCTCACAACGCCCAGCGTTGGTTCTCCTATGATTTAAAACGAATGAAACTTTCCCTTAGACAAGCAGAACGTAGCTGGAGACGAAACTACTCCCACGAAAAGAAAGCCATATTCATGGGACTTTTACATGATTACAAAAAATCCATAATCGCGGCCAAATCCACGTATTTTTCTTCAAAAATCATGAATTCCACAACCAAAACCAAAGATATTTTTGCCATCGTGAATGAATTATCTCTACCTGATAGAGTAACAGTCAAACCCCTTCCCACTCAACAGTTATGTGATGCCCTCAATGAGCATTTTGTGCAGAAAATCGCCACCATCAAACGCAGTATCCCTCCGCCAACTACTTCTTTAGTCTCGGGGACCTCGCCTAAGAACACGCAAGTGCTGGATCAGATACCTCCGATCTCAAAGAGGATTTTCTTACACTCATAAAAAAGGTCGGCTCTGGTTCCCCTACGGATCCCTGTCCTCCCCCTTTCCTCCAAGAAGCATTTTCCTCCTGTCCCGACCCCCCTCTTACTCTCCTTAATAAATCTATACAATTAGGCTTAGTTCCGGAATCCTTTAAAGTTGCAGAGGTAGTTCCCATTTTAAAAAAGCCCAATGCTGACCCTTCTAACCTCATTAACTATCGTCCTATCTCCTTTCTTCCCTACCTCAGTAAGGTCCTTGAAGCCCATGTCACGCATTGCCTCAGCTCCTTCATTGAACTTTCGTCCTTTCTTGATCCCCAACAGGCTGGCTTTAGACCTGCCCACTCCACCGAGCTGGTCTTACTCGCAGCCATGAATGAGTTCAGAAAGATGGCCAATAACAACTCTCCTCAGGCCCTTGTCCTCTTGGATCTTTCTGCCGCGTTTGACACGGTCAATCTTAAACTCTTGATCGACCGTGTCAGGGAGGCTGGTATTCATGGCACTGCTTTAAAGTGGATCTCTTCCTTTCTTGATAACCGGTCGCAGGCAGTCCGTCTGGACACTTTCTCTGCTAGGAGGACTATCGTGACCTGCTGTGTACCTCAGGGGTCCTCTCTTTCCCCTCTTTTATTCAACCTGTACATGCTCCCTCTGATCCATTCCCTCCGTAATTTTGAGGTCACCTGCTTTAACTATGCGGATGACCTCCAATTAGTCTTTAAAATTGACTCTTCTCCTACTTCTGTGGCAAGTTTTCAGGCTACCTTATGTTTCATCAGCGATTGGATGAACGCCAGCCAACTCAAACTCAACCCTGATAAGACAGAGTTGGTCTTGAGTGGCTCCTCCAACCCATGGAATAACAACTTCTGGCCTCCAACATTAGGTAACCCCCCTCTACCCACTGAATCTGTGAAAAGCCTCAGCGTAATAGTCAGTAATGATCTGACTATGAAATACCAAATCAGCGCTGTGACATCCTCCTGCTTCTTCCATCTACGCAGAATCCGCAAGATTTCAAGATTTCTAACCACCGAGGCTCTCACTGTGGTTCTCATGGCTTTAGTCATCTCACGTATTGACTACGCCAACTCACTATATACTGGTATCCCAGCGTACCAACTTCACCGTCTCCAAATAGTTCAGAATCAGGCCGCCCGTCTCATTTTTCAGCAACCACGCAATCAACATGTTCGTCCCCTGTTGAAAAGCCTCCACTGGCTCCCAGTGGCCAAGCGCTGTATTTTCAAATTGGGCTGCACCATTTTCAAAGCCCTAGCCGGTCTCGGCCCGGCTTTCATCTCCTCTTCGGTCCTTCGTTACACTCCTTCCCGTGATCTTCGCTCTTCCCACTCTAACTTTCTTGTCGTTCCTCCTTACAAGCGGAAAAAACACGGTGGTCTAAGCTTCTCATTTCTTGCTTCCCAGATATGGAATTCCTTTCCTTTGGAACTCAGACTTGAAACTTCTCTTCCTCGCTTCAGAACTCTTCTCAAAACCCTTCTTTTCACTCAGGCCTACCAATAACACCTGGTCTAGTACACTGTTGTCCCCTTTCCTATAGCGCCATGAAACCGTTTGGTGTACGTGCGCTTTATAAAAAAATTTAACATAACATAACATGAGTCTGTGTGCACACAGGAATTGTTGTCAGAGATTTAATTCTTGTTGCTGTTTTTTTCTCTAAGACTTGCACTTGTAGGAAAGGGGCAGCTTGTTTTCTTTAACTGTGATGGTTAGCATTCAGCAGAAATCACTATCTTACAAATGAGAGGCAAATGCTAACACATTTGAAATCAACATGGTAGATTTTCCTTCCACTTTTAAAGTTGTGTTTTACATTTTATGTTTTGGAAGATATTTAACTGCCTTGAACTTGTAAGATATTATGGAGTATGTCTTCACCATAAGTTAAGGTGTACTGGTATCATCCAGGAATACTGTTTTGTGCCTAGAATCACACCATGAGTCTGTGTGCACACAGGAATTGTTGTCAGAGATTTAATTTGTGTTGCTGTTGATCTGTAAGACGTGCACTCACAGGAAAGGGGCAGCTTGTTTTCTTGAACTGTGATGGTTAGCATTCAGCAGAAATCACTATCTCACAAATGAGAGGCAAATGCTAACACATTTGAAATCAATATGGTTGATTTTCCTTCCACTCCTGCAATGGGTGAGGTAATTCCTACATGTTCAAAACTCAAATTAACCCTTACCACACATGTACTCTTACATACGTCTCTGCAGTTTATGCAGTTGTGCAAGTGTCCATGCAGATCTCTCTTGCACCTGACAATACACAGTCTCCAGAAAGACACTCTTAGCACACAGGCAAATGCTTCTCTTGCAGTCCCATGCTTACTATTCAGCACTGTATGATATTTCAGATAGCAGTGTGTAACAGTAACACATTCAACGTCACCAAGGCTCATTTCCTTTGCTCTAGTCTAATCACTCACCCAGGTAACACATGCTCATGGTCTCAAGTAGCTGTTAGGACATGTGCTCTTTTCTGCCTCTCTAAACTATAAGGAAAATGTGTCAGGCTGTTACAGTAATTATCACTTACTGTACCACAGTAGTAAATGTGTTTCGAAATTGCCAATCAAATATTGTTTTCTGCCTAGAATCACACCATGAGTCTGTGTGCACACAGGAATTGATGTCAGAGATTTAATTTGTGTTGCTGTTGTTCTGTAAGACTTGCAGTCGTAGGAAAGGGACAGCTCAAATGATAGGATTTGAAAAGCTCAAAAAAAATTGTTAAATATTTAAATTACATAAAGGTATTTTTTTTTTAGTTTTTTTCAGGTATTGCTGAACAACACTGAAATAAATTAAAGGTGCCTATAAAATCAAGAAAGAGAAAAGAACAGCAACAACATCTATATTTGAAGACAACTGGACAAAAAAAATTAGTTGAAGAACCTCATGTTGGAAAAAAGAAAAAGTCTTCTGGTAAGCAGACCTAGGATTTTTTAAAAAATATCCTCAAACAAAGAATTTTTTTTAAAATATATCCACTGCAAATAGTGTTTCAAGTACAAAACAACAACAGAATCGCCAGAAAATACTAAATGCTAATGTAGAATCAGAAGTAAGAAAGAATGACTTAAAACAAAAAATAGATTTTAAAGACATTCGTAGAAAAATGTTTCAGAGAAGAGTGATGTTAAATTTGCTAAAGGATGTGAAAAATATAAGAAGAAAGCCAAATTTTTAAAGAAAAAAAAACATATTGAATCAATTGTTGTAAAGGCTTTGGAATTAAAAAGAAAACTATTCATTTTAATTTTGAACAGGATGCGTACATTAGATAAATTAGTCAATGCAATGAAGTCAAAAAGGAAAAGAGTAGTGAAAAAAAAAACTTTTGCAAAGTGTTCTTAGGAGAATGGAAGCATAGTTCAAGTACTGAACCATTTTTTAATGAAGAGAGTTATCTTCAAAGTAATAGTTTGCTGCATGCAGTTGACACCAATGGTCGAGCATATGAAGTGAAAGATGGTTGTGTAATGGAAAAGGAGAAAATGGTTCCAAGAAATGAGGAAGAAGTGTTAGCTGATGAGGTTATGGGGAGACGTCCTAAAGCCCCAGTGTACACTTGGAATTGTAGTAGTATTTGTACTGTACGACAGGAATCTATTGATAAATTATGTGACTTTCTAAGAGAATATAGTAAAAAAAGTGTTAAACAGAAGATTAAGATGCTTCAAAGACTAGATCCATGCAGAGTGAGAAAGAATACTGGTTTGCAAGGACATTCTCTGGCTTGTATTTCTAGGAAAGTTTGTCAAAGTGTTTTTCACCATTTTAGGATGCTGGCAGTACATCATACTGAAATGAGAAAGTTTGTGAGAAGATTGTATTTGGCTAAAAGTCCAGCATTAAATGAGTTGAATACTTCTTTGATCCATGGATCTGCATCAGATGTACAGAAGGTTACTGAGGATATTCAGTTTTGTTACTTTGGTCCAGAACAAGAAAGTGCAGGAATTGACACAGTTATTGAGGAACATGTGGAAAAGAATGTAGAACTCACTGTTAGTAAAAATTTTGAAGATCAAATGACAAAATTTACTATCATCTCTAATGAAAGACCAAATATTACTTGTATTTGTTGCCGGAGAAGCCATTATAAAACTCAAACAAGGAATTTTGATCTCTATAAAAAAAGTGAAAAAGAAGATAATCATGTGTGGAAGGATTTTGCTACATATTTATTTCTGGAAAATTGTTTTGATTTGGGTGAAGATCAGCGTATTTGTAAATACTGTTATAACAAGTTAGAAGAAAACAAAATGCCAGCAGAGCTGTACATAATAATTTAGAATTGCTTGATATTCCTACAGAACTTTCTGATTTAAATATGCATGAGTCTATACTCATTCAATGTGTCCATCCATTTCAGACTATAGTTCGTATGGAGCCCAAAACTGGGAAATGACCTCCTTCAGATTTACAAAGAGGTTTAAAATGAAGAGTTGTCTATTTGCCATTGGATTTGAACAAAAATATTGAAACAATTGATGCAGATAGTTTGGAAACTGAACCATTAGTTATTCTGGTTAATGGTGTACCTACAAAGAATAAGAAAATTTGGCAGAAGCTGGTAGATGTACGAAAAGTACAAAGAGCAAATTTATATTTGAAAAGAAATAATAAATGGTATGAATCAATTTATATGAATGAAGATGAAGAAGTTTTACT
Source organism: Triturus cristatus (assembly GCF_964204655.1). NCBI lineage: Eukaryota > Metazoa > Chordata > Amphibia > Caudata > Salamandridae > Triturus > Triturus cristatus. The sequence continues at coordinate 1,493,566,035 of NC_140591.1, forward strand.
AGAAGACACAGAAATACCAACTGGGCAAATTGAAAAAGTGGATAAGTCAAAAGAAGAAGAAATGTATGAACATTTCAGCATACATCCTCTTCATTCTAAAGAAGTTATGGGAAACGCTATTGATCTGTTTCAGATGGTAAAAGCAAAAGGAACTCCCGTGAGTGTATGGGAGGAGAGCTTGAAAGCTCGTTGTTTTCCCCAGCTGTTTCCTACAGGAAAAGGTGGACGATATGATGAACGTCCAGTACAGATTCCTGCATCTGAGTATCGGACTACAAGATTATATGCAGAAGATCCTAGATTTTGTCAAAGTATTCCTTATTTGTTCCATTTTTTATTTGAAAGTGACTTGTCTGCACTATCTTATGCAGTAAATCACATTTTAAAAACTGGAGTACATCTACATAATGTGTCTGCAAAGGATTTTATGAACAAAGTGCAACAGCAAGATGATCATTTGGAATCTCAATTGATTAATCTAATGGCTTGTCAGCGTGTGACTAATGAATATTGGTACCGACGCCATGGAGAATTAAAATGTATGTTACGGAATTTAGGAACTCCTACATGGTTCCTTACCCTAAGCTGTGCTGAGTACGCTTGGGATGATTTACTGGATTTTCTTCGAGAGGCAAATTCAAATATTGAAAACATCCAATACAAGACAGCAGGATAATTGTGCTCATTGGATCCTGTTAATGTTGCAGATATTTCAATCATCGATGTGAGGCTATGATGTTTTTCATCTGCAATAAAAAAAATACACCTCTTGGAGAAGTTGTGGATTTCTTTTGGAGAAAAGAGTACCAAGCAAGAGGTGCTCCTCATATTCATAGGCTGTTGTGGATCAAGGATGCCCCAAAATTTGGAACAGATCCTGATGATGCAGTTTTGTCCTTCATTGAAGAATATGCAACATGTGCTATACCTAAAAGCAGAGAAGAAAAAAACTTAAAAGAGCAAGTTTTACGTTTCCAAAGTAATCGGTGTGGAAAGTACTGTCGACGAAAGTACAAGAGTAAAGATAAATTCTACACAAAATGTCGATTTGGATTTCCATGACCTGTTCTTTCAAAAGGAAGAGTAAACAGTTTTATGTCAGCTGTGCGACATACTATTACAAGAAAATTGCCGAAAAATACCTATAACCTAAGAAGAAAAGAAGAGTCAAAATACATAAATGACTACAACCCAGTCATTTTATCCATGTGGAATGCTAACATGGATATTCAATATGTCGCAGACAATTCTATTGCTGTTGCTCGGTATGTCACATCTTACATCACTAAATCTGAGAAAACAGAATTGAAAGAAATGTGGGAAGAGATTTCTCACATGAAGACTGTCAGTAAAAAGCTATACAGTTTCAGTTTAAAGATGTTATCGCATCGAGAAATTGGGTCCTACGAATGCTCAGATAGGTTATCATCTGCAAGTCTGTACTCCAAATCCAGAAGAATAATTTGGGTAAGCTTAGGCCTTGCAGGAATGCGAAATCGGGTACTGAAATCTATTCAAGAAATTGAATATTTAGCAGAGAACGAACCTGAAATTACAGACATTTTAAGAACAAACATGTTGGACACATATTACCCACAAAGAACTTGTGTCTCTATGAAGTGCTTCAGAACTACATTTTTAAACGGAATGCCACAGAAGACATCAACAATGAAAATTTAAAGTCATTGGTGAGGAAGGATGTTTGGTAACACAAACAAAAGGAAGTTTGATTAATCACAGGAAGCTGAGTTGCGACACTACTGAGAAAAAGGAATTTTACTACTTAGCACTTTTACAGTTGTTTAGACCATGGCGTTCAGAGGATGAATTACTTGGAGATTTTCAGAGCTATGAAGATTCCTTTAATGCATGCAATGATAGCATAGAATGCACTACTTTCACAACTATGAAAGAAATTGAACAAGAAGCAACTATTGCAGCTGAAGTAGCGAGAGACAGTTCTCAAAACAGTCAAAGTTCTGGGACGTTCAGTCAAGACCCTCTAGGACAACCAATCGTACAAAATGAAGCTGCAATAGCCATGACTGAAGTGGAAACAGCTAGGAATCAAGCTCAGGAAGATTTAAAGAACTTACCAAAATTGGAACAACAACTGAATGATGAACAACAACATATTTATGAGGAAGTCAGAAAACAAATTAATCACAGATTACTACATGAAAATAAAGAGTGCTCATATACATCGTTTAAACCAACCATAATGTATGTGAGTGGACAAGCTGGAACTGGAAAAAGTTTCTTAATTAAAGTAATTAGAAGCTACCTACAGAAAAAAACTGATTCAACTTTGTCTTGTGTTGTTACTGCTCCAACTGGGTTAGCAGCGTATAACATAAAAGGAATTACCTTACATCGTTTGCTAATGTTACCAGTAGAGCATGAAAACAAAATACAATACCACAAGCTAACAGGAGAAGCATGTTTTGAAGTTTCAAGAGTGTTGAAGAAGATGAAGGTTCTCATTATTGATGAGGTAAGCATGGTATCAAACTTAATGCTTGCCTTTGTGCATTTAAGAATGCAGCAAATTCTAAAGACAGACTATGACGTGTTATTTGGAGGAAAACACGTCATAGTTTTTGGGGATCTTTTGCAGCTCACTCCAGTTAAAGGACAACCAGTATTTCATACTCTTACACATGAAGACACGAAAAAGTCGTTAGGAAGTATAGGTAATGTGAATGTTTGGACATACTTTGAGTATAAAGAACTCATTAACAATATGAGGCAAGCAAATGATGAGGATTATGCAAGTATTCTCAAAGATATCAGAATTGGACTACTCACAGAACATGGCAGAAAAGCTTTACAGAGTCGATTGCTATGTAATCTGTTTCCAACAGAACAAATAATTCCAGAGAAAATATACAAGAAAATTGCTGAAAAAATACTGTAATCTGCTTAATGCCAACACTACATGAATGCTCTATATTCAATCAAGAACTTTTGAAATTGGAAAATAAAGAGATTATAAAACTGGAAGCTGTGGATAAAATACAGCATGAAGGGATAACTATTATATTGACAAGCAAATTGACAACTAAATTGGATTCTCTAGAGAAAAATATATCAAAAACAGCTGGTTTAGAAAAAAATCTTTATGTCTGTCTGAACTGTCGAGTAATTTTAAGACGTAACTTGGATGTAGAAAAAGGTTTAGTGAATGGAGCTATGGGTAAAGTTGTGGGTTTGTTTAATTACCAGAAAAAAAGATGGAATTGAATTTTTAAAAATAAAATTTGATCAGATTGAAGAGGTTAAAGACATTCGCTTGTGAAAGACTTATATGTACGTAGGAAGCAGTTTCTGTTTTCTCTAGCATATGCTGTAAATATTCACAAATCTCAAGGATTAACTGTAGATAGTGCTTTTGTAAACATTGGACCTAGTGTGTTTAAAGAAGGTATGGCATATGTTGCTTTGTCACGAGTGAAAAAAATATCTGGTTTATTCATAATAGACTATGATGACTCAAAAGTTAGTGCTGATGCAAACTGTGTGAAGGAGTATAATAGATTAAGAAGAAGCTATGCTCCTCATTTAGGTCAGTATCCTGTGTTTGAAAAATGTGTTGTTTGTCAGAAAAGGAGAATTGAGAATATCTGTAATGAGGATGTACAGAAGAGAAAACAAAAAGAGAGTGATGTGATTGCAAGCAAAAAGAAAAAGCACAATGTTGAAGAGGTTGTTGGTTGTCATTTTGAAAATAGCTCTGGTGTCAACTGCTATGCTAATGTAATGCTGAATGTTGTATTTTATCTTGAAAGTTTGCAAGAGCAGATAATACTAAATCATGAAAAAAGATTCTGTTCTCTGCTGAGTTTCCTTTATGAGAAGCTGAGTAATGATAAAACTAAAATAGAAAGTGCTTCTGATGTTAGAAATCTTTTAGATGTATGTTCTGGATGTACACAGTTTACACAAAATGTCCAGAAAGATGCACAGGAATTCTTAATGTATATGTTTATGGTACTGGAAGATGAAGGGGTAGAAATAGAAAATATATTTGGTCTCTCTTATAAATGGGAACATTGTTGTGAAAACACATGCAGCACTAATGTTGATTCTGAAAGGTTCATACATTTAACATTACCAGAGAGTAAATCAGTGACTTTTAGTAAATTAGTTAAAGATGCAGATCACAACATGGAATGTTCTCAATGTAAATCAGAAATGTTGTCAACGTTATTGTTAAAGAAATATGGACAGTATGTCATTTTAATGATACAACATTGTAGAGCTGATGGAACAAAATTGGACACTTTAATAAAGAAGTTTGTAGGAAATCAATTATCAATATCAGGAAAAACTTTTGTTGCAGTTGCAATAATATTCCATGATGGACCTTGTATAACTTCTGGTCATTACACAGTTTATCTAAAATGTGAAAAAGGCTGGACACTGTGTAATGATTCTCAATTGATTTTCAAGCAACGTTTGCCTGCAGAATTACCAAATTGTTACTTAATTTTTCTGAAACCAAAATTTTAGATACAAATTGCAGCATCTGAATAAACCATTATTTCAGTTTTAGAGGATTAACATTGGATATTTCACTTAAAAAGGATATTAAAATTACCATTTGGCCTCATGGAAAGGTAAAAGTTTATATTGTGGACATCTTTGACAGATATTATTTTGGTGTATGTGCTTAAGCAAGAAGATTTACAGACGTTATTTATTGCAAAATGTTATTGTTCTTAGAAGATATTTTTAATATATATGTTACATTTCTACCAAGGTCTGTTTTAGTGAGGATACATTCAGGGCTTTTTTAAACAATCTTTCAGAATGTTTTTTTTTTGCCCGCTGTTAAATGATGAATACAATTGATATCACTATTTACAGTGAAATTCAATACATTCTGAAAACAGCAAAAAAAGGGCAAAAAATTACTTCATTAAATATGAAAATACATGTACTGTTTTCTAAAATGTATTGTTGAATATTAATAATTTTTTTTTTTTTTCAGAACCCGAAAGAGAATTTAGAAAATTGAATCCATTTTTCTTGCAATTAAAAAAACCCATTTATTTCTAATTAAGTTATTTTGTTGGACAGGTAAGTTTAAAATATCTGTATTTCTCACCCCTTCACTTTCATGCTCCCTTTTCTTCACTTCTCCTCACTCTGTTTTTCTCATTCCCCTTCCTTCTCTCTTCTTCCTTTACTGCTCTTTCATAACTCCCTCACTCCTTCTCTACTACTCCCCTAGGTTTACTGCCTCCATCACTATTTTTTCAACCATGTTTCTCTCCCTATCTTCATATGTCTCAGTCATTCTAACTGCCTTACTACTTCTCAGTTCCTTGCTCTCTCTCTCTGGTTATGTCTCTCTCTCTTTGTCTGTCTTATCCTTAATTTCCTTAACATCTCTGGGGCAGATTTACAAGCCCCATGCGCCACCACTACGTCACTTTTTATGACGTACCGGTGGCACAAGGGGCTCCTCTATATTTACAAGGAGAGGAAAAGCCACCCTGTGTGACTTTTTCTCTGCTTGTAAATACAGCCACTTCACATGCAGCAATGTGCGTTGAAGGGGCTTTTCATGGGTGTTGTTGTATGTGTTCCCACGCAACACTCATAGAACTACACACATCTCTAGATTTACGAGAAATCGTAACTCTGGAGTTGCATGTAAATGCTCCTCCACCCTAGAGGTGGCGTAGCAAGGCACAACAAGGAGAAATGTTTTCATTTCTCCTCATTTTTTCCTCTTTCAGTGCATGCTGCATGCTACAGCACGCATTGAAAGAGGAAAAAGCCTCCCCAACACGCAGGCATCCTTGCACCATGGTGCAAGGGAGCCTGCGCCGGTGCATGGCTGCAGTTTGTCTGCCAGCGCAGGGGAAACATAGATATGCAACATATTCTTGTAATTATGTCACATCTCTGTGCTTCGAAACTAATGCAGCACGGCACAGCAAAATTACTTGCTGCACCGTGCTGCGTTAGTTTGTTATAATTCTGCTCATCTGTTTCTACCACCCCTCCTCTCTCCATCACTCATTTTCCATCTATGTTAATTTTGTAACCTTCTCCGTCATTCTTCTTCCCTCACCTCCCCTAACTGTCACTATCCTTTACTCATAGTCACTCCTATTCTCCTACTTCACTTCCTCCTGTCTGTATTTCACACCCCTTCGCCTTTTTGGATTCTTTCCTTCAATCTCCCTCACTCTGCTTTGCTCATTGAAATCCTGACTCTCTTTCTCTCACTCCAGTTTCCTAAATCCCTCCATCCCCTCACTCTCCATCTCTCAGTTTCCCTTACCCCCTTTTCTAATCCTCATACCCATAAAAATGTAAGTGTTTAGATGTTGGTTGGCTCTAAAACGAGCCATTATGTGAATAGAGTGTTTTTGGGTATCTATAAGTAAGTACCGATGCAGAGTCTAAAGTTCAAGAGGAAGAATCTGTTCCCTTCATCTGTGAAATGTACACCGACTCCTCTATAAATGCCTTGCCACTCCCCTCACTATTTCTTCTTATTTCCTGGGACAAGGAGCTGAACAGGTATGAATTTTACTTGAAAATGGCAGAACAGCAGTCTACTTCAGGGAGTGAGGAGGAGACCTGGATGCACTCAAAAGCATTGGTTCATAGAAGTTTCTCTTCCAGAATCTTCTGTTCCCTTCATCTGTGAAATGTATACCGTCTCCTCTATAAATGCCTTGCCACTCCCCTCACAATTTCTTCTTATTTCCTGGGACAAGGAGCTGAACAGGTATGAATTTTACTTGAAAATGGCAGAACAGCAGACTACTTCAGGGAGTGAGGAGGATACGTGGATGCACTGAGAAGGTGTGTTTCAGTAGAATGTCAATATGAAATGAAAGATAGTTGTAAAATGGAGGCTTACATACTTTTTTTTTAAAATAAAATGAACTCATTGGCTGTTTCAGAGCATTCAACACTAAAAACTAGGCTGTATGTTTACATTTTTAAAAGCATGTTTTGTATTGGTTCAGAAAAATGTGTTCCCAGAGAACATTAGTTTGGATTTGCTGTTAGGTTTGAAAAGTCAAGCAATCTTGCTCTTTGGATTAGAAACATTGGGGCGGATTTACAAGCCCCTTGAGCCACTTTTGCGTCACTTTTTCCATGTTAAAAGTGACTCAAAAGAGGCGCAAGGGGCTTGTAAATCTGCCCCATTGTGTGCTGAAGTTCTGACCTCTCTGCTCACACCAGTTTTCCATGACCTGTTGCTATGCTAGCAGGCAGAAGTCATATTGGGGGTAGTAATCATTTGGAAAGGGATGAAATTTGCAACCAATAGAAATGTGTGTTTCCATTTAAAAGAAAAGTGGAGAACGTGAAAAGGGGGCAGGGTAGAGAGTTCCGGACCCCCTAGCCGTTGTCAGGGGGTCCCTGAAGGATCCCAAAGGGTGAAAAAAACGTTTTATTTTTTTTCAAAAAATTGCTGTGTGCGCGCACTGTGCGCGCACGGCGGCAAAAAAATTCGTAAAATAGACTTAAAACTCAAGTTTAAGTGTTTAAATATCAGGTGGCTCTAAAAAGAGCCCTTGTGTTAATGAAGTGACAGAGGAACAAAAAGACAAAAAAAAACTATGGCGAGGAGCAAGTGTGCTGCTCTATCTTCCTCTCTATCAGGTTAATGCTGGTGTCACCCTAAGAGAGGAGAGCATTGTACCTATTGCACCATATGTGCACCTTCAAAAAAAGAGGGTGCACATCCAAAGGACCAGAAGTAGGTGAAGCTGCCGCCGCAGATGAAGTGCTCGGCAGAGCTGCCAATGATGTGCTCGGCTGAGCTGCTGCGGATGTGCTCGGCTGAGCTGCTGGAGGGTTTGCTCTAGCAGCTCGAGCAAAAGCCACAGGATGGACTCCTTCTACGTTCCTTATCGTAGTGTAAATACTAAAAGAATATTTCTTATTAAGATTTCCTCTAGAAAAGGTCGTACCACAAATAGTGCAGGTGACTTTTGGCGCATTCACCTCCTTCTGCCCCTCAGGAAAAGTAAAAAATTGCCATATAAAAGAGTCCTTCTGTTTCCTCTGCCTCTGAGACACAAGAGTCTCCTGCTCACTCCCAGAAGATGGGTGCTGCTCTGCCATTCTCTCCAGAAAAGCTGCTCAGCTCCTTCTCCCAGGGAATCAGAAGAAAGAATGAGGGGAGTGGGTGTGGTGTTGGAAGATTCTGGAACTGAAACTACTATGAACCAATGAAAAGTGGTGTTTCTTCATCACATGACTCGCCGTGTGTGCACGGTGCACGCGCGCATGCGTGCATGGAGCACGCTCGCATGCGCGTACGGAGCACGCGCGTACGGAGCATGCGCGCATGCGCGTTCGGAGCACACGCGCATGCGCATAAGGAGTACCCGCGCGCGGAGCACGCACGACATACGCATGCGCACGTGGAGCACGTACACATGCGCACACGGAGCACGTACGCATACGCACACCGTATAAAAAAAAATAATAAAGTGTTTAGAAGTTTGTAGAAGATATTAACTATGCTGTTCAACTTTATCCAAATTAAAAAAAAAAAAAACAGCTGAGCCATTCCATATTACAGGATACAGCCAATCTATAACTATATACATAGGTAGCTTATTGTAAAATAAATATTTACAAAATATAATACATTCGTAAATTAGCATTTAAAAAACCTGTGAAATTTACTGAAAAACCATAGGTTTCACACACGTTATAGTTAGGAATTAGCATTTAAAAAACCTTGCAAATTCACTGAAAAAACCATAGGTTTCACACATGTTATAGTTAGGAATTAGCATTTAAAAAACCTTGCAAATTCACTGAAAAAACCATAGGTTTCACACATGTTATAGTTAGCTGGACATTTCACTCGTTCAAAACTATTGAAATTCCCCCGTTATAGTTAGTTCAGCTAACTATAACTCGCGCGCCCGCAATCCACTGCTGATGACGTCACATATTACATCACTCATGACATGGTCAGTGACATCACTGATGACATCACTGATGACATCTCAAATGACATCACTGATGACATCAATGATGACATCATCCTTGTGTAAGAGTGGCAGACCTCCTCTTATCCTAATATAAACTTTGATAAACACATTGAAAAATACAAACTAAAAGTTTTGAAAAATATAGAGATACCAATACCAGTTAGAACAACCTATTCAGTAATTCCAAAATCTACATACGCATCCACTCATTCATCAACACTTCTATATAGTCACTCATACATGCACTCAGTCATCATATCTACTCATACACCTATACATCCTGTTACACACCTACACTCATACATAGAGTTACTCACACACATACTCACACATGTAAATAAACATCCATTAACTTGCATATATAGCTATACATACACCACTACACTTACTTCTAAAGAAACGTACACATACTTACTCTAAAAAAATCACTTATAGAAACACATACTTATTTATACAGGAACTCTTCCAATCTATCACTCTCATATATCCTCACTTATATACATCAATACTCACATATACTAGTTTAAAACATATGGACTTACTCATAAAGACACTATTGAGACAGTCATTCACTCTCTTACTCACCCATCCACACACTCATCCACCCATACTGTCCTGCTCACATACTGTTTTCAAAACAAATACAAACAGTGAGTCACTCATTCATGCATCTATACGCTAAGTAATATCCCCCACTGAACCATACAGACACTCATACTGAAACTCTAAAAATGAACTAATAACCCGTATACACACTCATGTAGCTACTCACCAACCCATGCAGCCACTTATACACAAAGTGAGAGACTAAGCCATGTATTCACTAAGATACACTTAATCAGTCATTTATACAATCAATTTTTCAAAAACAAATCATCCATTTAGACATTTATATACACATTTATTCTTCCATCGACCTTGACATATACATATATAAAAAATATGTAATTTTCAGAAAAACACACATTCACTGGATGATGTCATCAGTGATGTCATCAGTGATGTCATTTGAGATGTCATCAGTGATGTCATGAGTGATGTCACTGACCATGTCATGAGTGATGTAATATGTGCCGTCATCAGCAGTGGATTGCGGGAGCGCAAGTTATAGTTAGCTGAACTAACTATAACGGGGGAATTTCAATGGTTTTGTACGAGTGAAATGTCCAGCTAACTGTAACATGTGTGAAACCTATGGTTTTTTCAGTGAATTTCCAAGGTTTTTTAAACGCTAATTCCTAACTATAACATGTGTGAAACCTATGGTTTTTTCAGTGAATATACATTCCTCCAGAATGCTACGGTGAGTTTATGGCAAAGTTCCGACTCGCAGCCTCTTCAAATGAAAGACGGTGCAGCTCTCCACGGCAGGGCTGCCGTGTCATTAATTTTGTTTTCCAAAATGCCCAAAAGCAATTGAGAGCGCACTCAAAATGGAGGAAACCGAAGGTTTATTCTTGGAAAGAAACGAGCAGCAGCATTCATCATTAATGTTCCTTCCGACGCGTTTCGAGGCTTCTGCCTCTTAGTCATGGATGATTGTGTAGTGCGCACAGCAGATAGCTCTGAAACGCGTCGGAAGGAACATTAATGATGAATGCTGCTGCTCGTTTCTTTCCAAGAATAAACCTTCGGTTTCCTCCATTATGAGTGCGCTCTCAATTGCTTTTGGGCATTTTGGAAAACAAAATTAATGACACGGCAGCCCTGCCGTGGAGAGCTGCACCGTCTTTCATTTGAAGAGGCTGCGAGTCGGAACTTTGCCATGACTCACCGTAGCATTCTGGAGGAGGATAAAAACGAAACTTGCCTCAGCTTCAGAGCCCACTGAAGGGCATAATTTGATTAAAGAAATGTGCTCGCAGCGGAGCCCACTGGAGGGTGTTACATTACTCTGACATGAACTATGTGTTCCAGCATGCATTGGGGAGGTAAAGAAAATCTATGCACGAAGCAAAACCCACTGAGGGTATTTAAGGAGCCATGCTGTGAATGATCAGAGCCATCTGCTGTGCGCACTACACAATCATCCATGACTAAGAGGCAGGAGCCTTGAAACGCGTCGGAAGGAACATTAATGATGAATGCTGCTGCTCGTTTCTTTCCAAGAATAAACCTTCAGTTTCCTCCATTTTGAGTGCGCTCTCAATTGCTTTTGGGCATTTTGGAAAACAAAAAAAAAATATATATATATATATATATATATATATATATATATATATATATATATATATATATATATATATATATATATATATTTACTGAAAAAAACATAGGTTTCAGGCACATTATAGTTAAAAATTAGCATTTAAAAAACCATTGAAATTCACAGAAAAAAACAATAGGTTTCAGGCACATTATAGTTGTAAATTAGCAATTAAAAAACCTTAGAAATTCACTGAAAATACCATAGGTTTCAGGGACGTTATATTTAGTTGGACATTTCACTTGTACAAAACCATAGAAATTCCCCCGTTATAGTTAGTTCAGCTACCTATAACTCGTGTGCCCGCAATGCACTGCTGATTACATCATTCATGACATGGTCAGTGACATCACTGATGACATCACTGATGACATCTCAACTGACATCACTGATGATATAATCCAGTGACTGTGCGTTTCTGTAAAGTTTATATATGTTTTATATATATTCCAAGGTGTACTGAAGCATAAGTGGGTGTATAAGTGTCTGGATGAAGGATTTAGTATGTGCGTGACTGACTTTATAAGTGAGTGATTAAATGTGTCTTACCTAATGTATGGGTTAGTGAATAAACTGTCTGTATGTGTGTATCAGTATGTCTGTTGTTGTGTAAGCTGCTGCATGTGTTGGTCAGTAGCTACATGAATGTTTATATGGGTTATTGATTGGTTGACTGAGTATTTGTATGGGAGACTGAGTGTGTGTGTGGGTGGGTGGGAGGTATGTGGCTCTGTGCATAGATGTGTGAGTGGCTGATTCACTGGGTGTATGGGTTCAAGAGTGAATGTGAAAACAGCTGTATGGGCGGGTAAGTGTGTGTATGGGTGTGTTGGTGAGAGATTGGATGTCTCAGTGGTACATGTCCAAGTAACTACATATGCAAAAGGCAGTGTATGTGAGAGTTGGAGTATATAAATGACTATACTTGAGAGTGGCTGTATGGATGAGTGTGTACTTGTATCAGTGATTGTATAAGAGAGTAAGTATGTGTTAGTATATGTTTGCATAAGTGAGTTGCTGTGTGTATAACTGTATAGGTGAGGAAATGGGAATGTGATTGATTCTTTCCATGACTGACTAGGTGTATGAGTAACTTCATGGATAAGTGGCGGTGTGTGAGTGTCTGTATAGGTGTATGAGTGCATATAATAGTGTTGTATTAATGACTGACTGTATGTATGAGTGATTGTAAGGGTGAATGAGTGGATGTGTGTTCAGACCAAGGAATCAGTAAGTGCGTATGTAGTAACTGGTATTGGTGTGTCGATGGTTTAAAAAATGGTAGCCTGTATTTTACAGTGGGTGTATCAAAGGTTATTTTAGAGTGTGAGGAGGTGCATCAGATTTTCATGTGGGTGATGTCATCAGTGATGTCATCAGTGATGTCCCTGACCATGTTATGAATGATGTAATATGTGACGTCATCAGCAGTGCATTGCGGGGGCGCGAGTTATAGTTAGCTGAACTAACTATGAAGTGGGAATTTCTATGGTTTTGTACGAGTGAAGTGTTCAACTAACTATAATGTCCCTGAGACCTATGATTTTTTCAGTGAATTTCTAAGATTTTTTAAATGCTAATTTCTAACTATAACGTGCCTGAAAACCTATCATTTTTTCAGTGAATTTCAATAGTTTTTCAAATGCTAATTTCTAACTATAACGTGCCTGAAACCTATGTTTTGTTTTCAGTGAATTTCAATGTTTTTTTAAATACTAATTTCTAACTTTGCCTACAAAGGTAGGACATGTGAAGAAAGAGGAAGAAAAGTGCATAACGAATCAAGACAAATACAGAAAGAGGAAACAGAAGTCCAGAAAGACAAAGAAAAGTGCAGGAAGAAGCAAGAGATGTGCAGAAAGAACCAACAGGGGAGTAGAAAGTCCTCCTGTTCCCTCAACTTTTTACTGATGGGTACTGGTGGTAAGTGACTGACTAACCAGGACCGAAGCCAGTGCTATGCTAAAAGACACTTAGTATACAGTGAAAACACCTACATACACTAGGGAACCCTATGCGTTGAGGTACCCCTGTGATTAGCATGACCTCCTTGTATATCCTATGAGTTAGTGCCTGGGTCATTGCATGAGTACATGGGTACTGAGTGGATGATTAGAGTACTGCAAGGAGAGTGCATGGTGACTTTATAAGTGATTGGGTTTTGGCAGAGTGATTGGATAAGTACGTGGGGCCATATTCACAAAACTAACTTAAGACAAAATCCTGAACTTAATACCATTTTGGTATTCACTGAAGGCACTTACTCATTTTGGTATTTACAGAAGTTAGGAGTCCTAACTATAAGACTCCTAAATGCCTTCTGTGAATACCGAAATTCTTAAAGTTAGGATTTTTCTCAGTTTAGGAGTAGCAAAGTTAGTACTCCTAACTTTAGGACTCCTAAATGCCTTCTGTGAATACCAAAAGTCTTATAGTTAGGATTTTTCTCAGTTTAGGAGTAGTAAATTTAGGACTTCTAACTTTAGGACTCCTAAACTGAAAAAAATCCTCACTTCAAGACTTTCGGTACTCACAGAAGGCATTTAGAATAACCCCTGTTATTAGCATGACCTCCTCTGTAAGCCCCTAGTATATAATAGGGCAGGGGTATTAAAACTACCTCTTAAAACGTGCCACCGGGCGCGTTTGCACACTGGTGAAGGGAGGAGGGGGCTGAGCTGGCGTGTTCAAACACGCCCTATGGCCCTTTTAATTATGGGGCTAAAGTCCCATTGAATCCTGAGTGACACTTGGGTACAACTAGCCCATCAGGTATCTCTAGGTAGCACCACAGAGCTGCCTTGCAGAGAAAATGGGCACGGCCTGGACCACCTCTCTGCAACGTAGCACAGTGGTGCTTACTGGAAGCACCTGGTGGACTAGTTGGCCCCCATGGGCCCTCAGGATTGAAGGGGAATTATTTCTCCAACTTAAAATGCGCCACCGGGCGTGTTTGCACACGTCACCTCAGGCCCCATCCCCTCCCTTCACCAGTGTGTAAACCCACCCTGTGGCCATTGTAAGTTGAGAGATTAAGTCCCCTTGAATCCTAAGGGTCCCTAGGATCAAACTACCCCACTAGGTACCTCCAGTAAGTGCAACAGAGCTGTGTTCCAGAGAGGTGTAAAAAGGGGCGAAGCCTCTGAACACCTGTCTGCAATGCAGCTCCCTGGCGCATACTGAAGACACCTGTTGGGCTAGTTGGCCCTCAGGGACCCTCAGTATTAAAAAAGAGTTAATCCCCCAACTTAACACGCGCCACGGGGCGCGTTTGCACAGTGGTGAAGGAAGGAGGCGTGGCCTGAAGTGACATGTCTGCAAACACACCCTGTGGCACGGTTTAAATTGGTGATTTAATTCCTCCTCAAACCTTGAGGATCCCTAGGGCCAACCAGCTCACCAGGTACCTCCTGTATGCGCCAGAGAGGTGTTCAGAAGCCACACCCCTTTTTACAAAACTCTGCAAAGCAGCTCCGTGGCGCTTACTGGAGGTACCTGTAGGGCTAGTTGGACCCAGGGACCCTCCGGATTGAAGAGGAATTAATTCCTGAACTTAAAACACGCCACAGGGCGTGTTTGCACACATATCACCTCAGGCCCCGCCCCCTCCCTTCACCACTGTGCATACGCACCCCGTGGCACGTTTTAAGTTGGGGGATTAACGCCCATGAATCCTGAGGGTCCCTGGGGTGCAACTACCCCACCAGCTACCTCCATTAAGCTCCACAGAGCTGCATTGCAGAGAGGTGTAAAAAGTGGCGTGGCCTCAGAACACCTCTCTGCAACGCAGCCCTCTGGCGCAAACTGGAGGTTCCTAGTGTGCTAGTTGGCTGCCAGGGACCCCCAGTATTCAAGGGGAATTCGTTCCCCATCCGCAAACAGGGAGTGGCCTCCGGCGCGATGCCGGTATTTTTTGTAATTTTTTTTTTAAAGGTGGACTGCGTAGCCCCCCTTCTTTTTCTTATTTTTTGGCCCTGGGGACCCCATTCTCCAGGGCCTGCCCCCTAATTTTTTTTTTTTAATTAAAATTTGGGATTGGGGCCGCGTGGCGCCGCCTCCTGACGTCTTAATCAGCCCCAGTCCCTGGGGCATGTGGGGGGCTTGAGCCCCCCACACAGGGTATTTCTTACTTTTTTTTTTTTTTTAACTAACTAAACCCCGGGGTGGCGGTCCCCGGGGCTTGGGGGGGCTGTGAGCCCCCCCACATATTTCCATGAAGCCCCATGTGATGGCGGTCCCCAGGGGTGGGGGGCCCCCTTTGGGCCCCCCAGCCCAATAGTACCATAGCCCCCGGGATTTGCCCCCCCGGGGGCAAATTAGCAACGAAGCGCTGGAGCCCAAGCCTCATTTTTTTTTATCGGCAGCATCCGAGCACCCATCACGGTTTTCGCCGATTTAAAAAAATAATAATTGGTGGGCCCTAAGGGTCCTTGTGGGACCCCCTAAGCAGGCCTAGGGGGTCAGGGTGTTTCTACCCTTCCCCCTTTTTGCGTTCTGCGTGTTTTTTCTTCTATTTTCTTGTGCCTCAGTTCTACCGAGGCACAATATGGCTGCCAACACTTCCTGGTTTGGAGTGTTGACAGCCAATTAGCATACAGCTCGTGCTCGGCAGGGTGCGCGGATTCACTGCGCCCATAAATATATCTATGATTTTACTTTTGATTTTCTCAGGAACTACTGAACGGATTTACACCAATTAAGCAAAAGGCACAAGTGTGAACCAAGGGCTACCTTTTTGCCAAATTTGGTGTAATTCCGTTCAGCAGTTCAGGCTGTAGCTGCGACTAACGGTCCCTATGGAAAATTTCACCCCCCTTTTTTCTCAGCCCCCATTTGACGAATCACCCCGAGACTTTCAGGATAGAGGCGGACCAGAGCGGGCCACGAGTTTTGAGAAGATTCATCAACCGGCGTCAAAGTTATTCCAAATAGAATGTTGCGGATTTCCTGTGGATAATAGGTCCTAACCATAACTACCTACTGGCAGTCGCCAGAATATATATATATATATATATATTCACTGAAAAAAAACATAGGTTTCAGGCACATTATAGTTAGAAATTAGCATTTAAAAAAATATTGAAATTCACTGAAAAAAACAGAGGTTTCAGGCACGTTATAGTTAGAAATTAGTATTTAAAAAACCTTAGAAATTCACTGAAAGAAACAGAGGTTTCAGGGACATTATTGTTAATTAAACATTTCACTCGTACAAAACCAGTGAAATTCGGCTGTTATAGTTAGTTCAGTTAACGATAACTCACACCCCTGCAATGCACTGCTGATGACGTAACATTAAATCATTCATGACATGTGACATCACTGATGACATCTCAAATGACAAATTTTAGTGAATTTCAAAGCTTTTTTAAATGCTAATTTTTTAAGTATGCCTGCAGAGGTAGGACAAGTGAAGAAAGAGGATCAAAGGCACAGAAAGAAGCAAGACAAATGCAGAAAGAGGCAACAGAAATACTAAGAAAAGTGCAAGAAGAAGCAAGAGATGTGTAGAAAGAATCAACAGAGGAACAAAGTGTCCTCCTGTGCACCCAACTTTTTGCTGACGGGTACTGGTGCTTACTGACTCTGACTAACCAGGCCTAGAGCCAGTGCTATGCTAAAAGACACCTAGAATACAGTAAAAACACCTACATACACTAGGAAACACTATGCATTGGGGTTCCCCTGTGATTAGCATGGCCTCCTCTGTAAGGCCCTAGTACATAATAGGGCAAGGGGATTAAAACTACCTCTAAGTCAGAGGTACAAAAAGATGCTTCTTTAAGTAGTAGTCACGTTTGCAGAGTGGTGGCGAAAGGGTGCTTGTCCTCTGACCAGAGTTTAAGGAACAAGGAGACCCTAGGAGTCAGAAGGGACCGAGGGTAGATACATTTTTGTAAGGAACAGTGGTCCCATTCAAGTAGAGTAAAATAACATGCCACAATTAGTACAATGAAAAATTGGGTTTTATGTTTGAAGACAGTGCAGAAATTACTAGTCAATTACAGTAAATAGTAAGGGAGAAAAATATACAACAGTGAGTGAGTTGGTGGCAGGGTAAGAGGAAATCAGCCGATTTCCGGTACCCAGGCAAGTGATTTAAAAGGTGACTTTTTTGTGCACGAAGGTAAGTGTTAACAAAAAGTCAGTAAGGCATTTCATACTTCGACATTTCAATTTGCGATACAATGGAGTTTAGAAATGGTTGTCGACGACGTTTCGATCCCTGTGCGAATGATGGGATCTCTTCAGGACAGGAGAATGACAAAATTTGCCTGGGGGTAGCCTAGTAGGGAGGGGGAGAAGAATAAAGGGTTGCAGAATTAGGAGAGAGGGTTAAAATGAAATAAAACAAGGGCGCAAGTAGGGTAGGTTGGAGAAGGGTGGAAGAGAAAAGGAGCGAATAGTGAATCTGAAATAATTGAAACAACCGAGGAGAGAGGTGTACCCCAGAGGTAGTGAATAACGAAAAAATTGACAGAGGGGAAAATAAGAATGAACTTACAGTGTCAAGAGTGGGGAAGGAATAATAGCCACACAGGGTGGGGAGGTCTGAGGCGCAAAACCGTCTCAAAACGTCCGGACAGGACGGTGACGTTGATAACAGGGACTCGTTCTGTGATGAGAGATCCGAGGAGGCGGGAAATTAACCCTGCGGGGAAACGGAGGGTAAATTGAGAGGTAAGAAAGATGCGCGAGCGTGAAGGGCATGAGGCAGGGAGTCCTGCAAGGGCTTACCAGTATGCTCGAGGTGAGCCAATTAATTCGTATGAGGGCCCGTCAGATACGGGTGATGGCGAGTTCCCAGACACGGACAATGTAATTGTTAAGGTCGAAGTTCCGAGGGAGCCGGCTCGTCCGTGGTCGTGGCGTATGATAACGCGAATAACCTGCGGGGAGGAGGGAGGGGTAATGAACAGGGTAGAGGGGGTGGGTGGCTGCAGGACACAGTAAAAGAAGAGCGGCGAGTACTCAGCAAGGGAGCATGCGATGATCCATGTAGAGAGTAGTGAAGGCTCGTGGTGTGCGAGGGGAGGGCCTAACTAGGACAGAGGTAGAAATAGAGACGCCCAGTGGTAGAGAGAGAAGAGGGACAGTCAGACCAGGCCATAGCGGCGGCCATGATGGAATGGTGGTTATTGCCCATAGTAATGTGTGTTAAAAAGAAGAATGGGACACAGGAGAGGAAAAGGAAGGAGAAGGGAGGGATAAGAAGCCGGAATAGTGGCGGCTCGGGATAAGGGTCAGGGCCCAATGTAGGAGAGGGGAGGGGGAAGTGAAGAGGATCAGAAAGGGGAAATAGTTAGTATAAAAAATAAATAAACAATACATTTTTATTTGTGTCTGTGCGAACTACTTAAAATATGAACAAGTATGCAGCATAATCTCACTTTTATTCAGGAAGAAGAGGACGTTTGTGACTGTGACTCCGGGCTCACTTGGCAGAAACACCCCCTGACCCTCCACCCCCTATCGCAAAATGTAATGCCCGTGAAAAGGGTAGGTGAACACAGTGTTATATAGAACATAGTCCTGAGAGCACGATTGAAAATGAAAACTAGATATAGTGTATGGTATAAACTATGCACCAAAAAGTGTGATATAAGATGAAGCGGGCGTTAAATATAATATGCAATACATTGTGCGCAATGACAGATTCATTGGAGAGCGCGAGATAGCACAGGCACTAGCGCGTGCTATGCGATATGCGCCTTGGAGTGTAATATGCACAGGGCAGTGTTGTGTAACCTAACTAGTCTCTAAAGTTGTAATATAAAATATGTGCTGGGGAGTGTAACGTTGCATATGCACTGTGACAAAGATATGGATCCCAGATTGTAATATGTATGGCATAGCACTGTGCGTTATAACATAGGCATTGAGGAAGGCACGTTAGATGGGGCAATATAACCTGTGCGAAGACAAGTGTGGCATGACATATTCACGGGGTGGTGTTACAGTGCACATGGGCTAACGAGTGTCATAGCATATGCACTAGCTAGTGGAATACAACACAGAGGTGTGTGGCACTCAGCAGGCAATGGTGGGTGTAACACAGCATTGGGCTCTGCCAAGAGCGCGCTGTGACTCTCAAGTGATGTTCGTCCCCTTTCCAGAGAGTAAAATAAAAAGTATTACACATCTGGCAGTGGATGTGTGTTTTACTAACCATGAGGGGGGTTTCTTGCATAGTTTTTGTCGAATTTTTGTCGAATCCCCTTTGAATGGCTTGGTGTGCATGTGTATTAAATGTGCCCGTCAATAGCTACCCATGTTTGTATAAATAAACGACAAGGGTGTCTACCGGGATTAGGCACGGTAGAGCATCAGACATGTCAGAGCTTCACTAGTGGTGTAAATACATTCCACGTGGATTCATTGTATGCATAGTCGCCTTTTAATGAATATCACGCAAATCGTCATGGTGATAGGTACGTACAGTTTGTCCAGCATGTCCTAGGTGTGTTTATAAATATATATTTTTTTAAAATAATAAAAAACAGTGGCCGGCCCTGGGGATTGGGGTCCAAAAAATATAATTAGGAGACAGGCCCTGGGGGATGGGGTCATCAGGGCCAATAAATTAGAATAAGAAGGGGAACCACACAGCCCCCCTTCTTAAAAAATTAAAATAAATAAAAGACTGGCATCGTGCCGGAGGCCACGCCCCTCCTTGCAGCACTCTGCAAACGCGCCCCCTGGCGAGTTGTAAGTTGGGGAATTAATTCCTCTTCAATACTGAGGGTCCCTGAGAGCCAACTAGCCCAACAGGCATCTCCAGTATGCACCAGGGAGCTGCGCTGCAGACAGGTGTTCTGAGGCCAAGCCCATTTTTACACCTCTCTGCAACGCAGCTCTATGGCGCTTACTGGAGGTACCTAGTGGTCTAGTTTGCCTCTAGGGACCCTTAGGATTCAAGGAGACTTAATCTCTCAACTTAGAACAGCCACAGGGCGCGTTTACACAGTGGTGAAGGAAGGTAACGGGGCCTGAGGTGACGTGTGCAAACATGCACTATGGCACGTTTTAAATTGGGGATATAATTTTCCTTCAATACTGAGGGCCCCTGGTTGCTAACTAGTCCACCAAGTGCTTCCAGTAAGCGCCACTGAGCTGCATTGCAGAGAGGTGGTCCAGGCCGTGCCACTTTTTACACCTCTCTGCAACGCAGCTCTGTGGCACTTACTGGAGGTACCTAGTGGGCTAGTTGGACCCTAGGGACCCTCAGGATTCAAATGAACTTAATCTCCCAACCATAAACGGACACAGGGCGTGTTTACACACTGGTGAAGGGAGGGGACGGGGCCTGAGTTAACGTGTGCAAAAAAGCCCTGTGGCCTGTTTTAAGAGGTAGTTTTAATCCCCCTGCCCTATTATATACTAGGGGCTTACAGAGGAGGTCATGCTAATCACAGGGGGACCCCAACGCATAATGTTCCCTAGTGTATGTAGGTGTTTTCACTGTATTCTAAGTGTCTTTTAACATAGCACTGGCTCTAGGACCGGTTAGTCAGACTCAGTTACCACCAGTATCCGTCTGAAAAAGTTGAGGGTACAGGATGATTTTGCAACAAGGCTTCTTTCTGCTCTTCTTTTTGTTCTTTCTGCACGTTATCCTTCTTCCTGCACTTTTCTTCGTCTTTAAGGACTTCTGTTGCTTCTTTCTGCACTTCTTTTTTTTCTTTCTGTGCATTTTTTATTCTTTCTTCACATGTCCTATCTCTGTAGGCATAGTTAGAAATTAGCATTTAAAAAAACCTTTGAAATTCACAGAAAAATACATAGGTTTCAGGCACGTTATAGTTAGGAATTAGCATTTAAAAAACCTCAGAAATTCACTTAAAAAACCATAGGTTTCAGGGGTGTTATAGTTAGCTGGACTTTTCACTTGTACAAAACCATTGAAATTCCCCCGTTATAGTTAGTTCTGCTAACTATAACTCGCTCGCCCGCAATGCACTGCTGATGACGTCACATATTACATCACTCATGACATGGTCAGTGACATCACTCATGACATCACTGATGACATCTCAAATGACATCACTGATGACATCACTGATGACATCATCCTTGTGATAGAGTGGCAGACCTCCTCTCACCCTAATATAACCTTTGATACACACATTCAAAAATAGAGACTAAACTTTTCAAAACAATGGACATACCAATACCAGTTACAACAACCTCTTCAGTAATTCTAAGATCCACATACACATCCACTCATTCACCAACAGTCCTATACAGTCACTCATACATGTATTCACTCATCATATGTACTCATACACCTATACATCCTGTTACACAATGCCACTCATCCATAGAGTTACTCACACACATAGTCACTCATGCTAATAAAGGATCAAACATACATTTATTTGCATATACAGTTATACACACACCACCACACTTACTTCTACGGAAACTTACACATACTTAGTCTTTTAAACAATCACTTATAGAAACACATACTTATTCATACAGGAACTCTTTCAATCTCTCACTCTCACATATACTCACTTATATACACCGATAGTCACATATACTAGTTTAAAACATATGTAGTTACTCATAAAGACACTATTGAGACAGTCATTCACTCACTAACACACCCATACACACACTCATCCACCCATACAGTCCTGCACACATGCTGTCTTCAACACATACAAAGAGTGAGTCACTCATTCATGCACTCAGACTGATACTCAAAAAACCAACTAATAACCTATATAGACACCCATGTAGCTACTCACCAACCCATGCAGCCACTTATACACAAAGTGAGAGACTGATACAGATATTTACATATTTAAACATTACTCACTAAGCCATGTATTCACTATGATACACTTAATCAGTCAGTTACACAATCAATTTTTCAAAAACAAATCATCCATTTAGACACTTATATACACAATTATTATTCCATCGACCTTGAGATATACATATATAAAACATATTTAATTTTCAGAAAAACACACATTCACTGGATGATGTCATCAGTGATGTCATTTGAGATGTCATCAGTGATGTCATGAGTGATGTCACTGACCATGTCATGAGTGATGTAATATGTGATGTCATCAGCAGTGCATTGCGGGCGCGCGAGTTATAGTTAGCTGAACTAACTATAACCGGGGAATTTCAATGGTTTTGTACAAGTGAAAAGTCCAGCTAGCTATAACACCCCTGAAACCTATGTTTTTTTCAGTGAATATATATATATATATATATATATATATATATATATATATATATATATATATATATATATTATCTACTGGCGGTCGCCAGTAGATAGTTATAGTTAGCACCGAGTTCCCATAGGAAATCTGAAAATTCTATTTTGAATAACTTTGGCGCCGGTTGACTTATCTTCGTGAAATTTTCAAAACTAATGGGGCGCTCCGCTCAGCTCCTACCCTGAAAGTCTCGGGGTGATTCATCAAGCGGGGGCTGAGAAAAAAGGGGGGTCCCAAAATGCGTTTTCCCCATGCATTTTCCCATAGGACCTTTAGTCGAAGGTACAGCCCGAAGTGCTGAACGGAATTACACCAAATTTGGCAAAGAGGTAGTCCTCAGTTCAGACTTGTGCCTTTTGCTTAAATGGTGTAAATTCGTTCAGTAGTTCATGAGAAAATCAAAAGTAAAATCATATATGTATCTGGGCGGAGCCTAACCACACATCTCATCGTGAGATCTGATTGGCTGTCAGCACTTCATCCAAGAAGTGTTGGCAGCCATCTTGGGACCAATATACATGATAGCACCTCATTAAAAAGCATTGCAGTTAATAGAAGGTTTTAAGACTTTAGTTACATTATAAATCATTTGTTGATGGTACCATACTCATTTTAGGAATTGTGGTGTGTTCTAAGGTGATTTTACCTTGTGAAAAAGCCTTCTGCTGTGATATCATGAATCATGTTTGAGAGAAAACTATTTTCTCATTATTTTCCCACAGAGGTTTGGAAGGTGATCTATAAGCTAAACTGAGAGCATATTTTCTGTAAATTCACATTATCTCTCTCAGTCATGTGAGAATGAAGTCTGACATTCTCATTAAAACATGTACATCCAACAAGGGCAGAGACTGTCAGTTGATTCCTTTGTGTTCTACTGCAGCTTCCCAGAGTGTTCTAAAGAACAACTAGAGCGCTAACAGTCCTACTTATGACTAGGGGTGGGCGGAATTTGCGAAATTAACTTTCGCAAACTATCGCGAAAATGCTGAAAATCTCCGCAAACACGCCGAAAATATCGCGAAGACGCAGAAGTTTTTTTCCCGCTTGTTTGCAGTAATTTTTGTGTGATCGCGGGTCGCCAACTTACCCCTGCGGTTGCTCACAGGCGCGGCCATCTTGTTTTCACTTGGCCCGCCCTCTCGCGATGCTTACTTCCTGTTCCGGGTCGCGCAATAAATGTTCGCGCCCGTTCGCGGTCGATATTTCCTGTTCGCGACCGCTTTTACTTGATCGCGTTGCTTTTTGCTTGATCGGGTGAAAATATTGCGCAAACTTGCGCACATGGTCGCAATGGGTGCGGCCATCTTGTTTTTCACTCTATTGCATGGTTCTGGGGCCTGATTTTGAATACTCCCAAACTCTTATCAATCCTTTGTTTATAGGACCTTTTTTTGGATTTTTATTACTTATTATTTCTCTAACTATTTTCCTGCCTCTATATTTTTGGTTTTTGTCTACTTTTTTTTTGTTTTTAGCTACTTTTTCTCTTTCTTTTGCCTGCTATTTATTTCCTTTACTCCTTTATTTATTTTACCTTTTCTTTCCCGCCCCGTCCCCAGAACCATGTCCAAGGGTAGGGCTGTTCGCCGGCGCAGCCAGAGCTGCGACCGCCTTCCTTGCGGAAGGCGGCGCCCACAAGGGGTGCAGGCACGGGCCTTATTTGGGGAGGTGGAGTTGGCTGCACTAATTTTCTTTGTGCAGCGCCACCTCCCCTCAACCCTGGCAGCAGGTGGCAGGCCTGGGTCCGGGTACGGCCTCTGGGAGCGTCGGCAGCGGTGGGGGAAGGTACGCCGGGCAGTGTCACGCTTCTCTGGTGTTCGGCGCACCCAGGCGCAGCTGACGCACTGGTGGTCCGACATCTTGGACCGTGAGCAGGACCTGCTGGACCTGCTGGGAGTGGAGGTTGTGGGGCTTGGTGAGTACCTATTTAATTATTACTACTTTGTGTCTGTTCTTCTGCTCTGTGTTATATATTGCGAATATCTTTTTTTTCTTCCAACCAGCTAGAATGTTGCTGCTTACATTCCAGGTTAATTACGTTTAAAAGTCTGTGATTTTTTTGACACAGGTGCTCTTCTGCGCTAATCTTACTTGTTTGCAGCTTTGCGTTTGCGCTTGCTTAGCGTGATTCTTTACGAGTTTATTTTAGAGAAATTAAGTTACCTAATGCTACAGTGACTCTAGTCCTCTCCTTACTTTGTCCTGTCACTAATAGATAGGGGCGGATTGATACTTCGGTTTAGGTACTTTGTATGAGCTTCTAATTTGTTAGTGGTATGCGTGATGCCCCCTCACTCAGTTACGTGACGTGCTGGTAGTACGGCTGTCTTTATTAGAACCTTCTCTAGTTTGTTCAATGAGTGGTGGTAGGCTTAGCAGTTACTTAGCACTAGCAGATCAGCATCAATCAATCAAACCCAAATTTGGTGTATACAAAACATGTAGTCATGTTCATGTGTCCTCCATGATTTGACCATATGCATTGTTGAGGAATACAGTGGAAATGTAAATGTAAAAAAAAAATGCATACTTAATGTACAATTGGCATGCCTGGAATAGGTGGGCTAGGTTGGGTGGTACATTGTACTTAGGCTTAGTTGTAACTTGGTATTCTGGAATCAGAATGGAAGACTGGATTACTGTTGATAAATAGTAACTTAAGTAGTCGAACTGTGAATCCCCCGATATTACTTGTTGACCAGATTAGATCGGTCAATTTAGTTATTGCAATTGTTGTTTACATAAGTGTTTTTTGAGCGTTGTTGAAAAATATTGTATTTGTTTGACACCATCCATCAATGTTTGTCTCTTTCTGATATCTTTCCTGTTCATCAGCACCCAGGGGCAGACCGACAGGGACTGGGCAGTCGGCGGGACACACAGAAGAACACCACCAGGAGGACACTGCTGAGGGCTCCTCTGCTGGCCCCAGTAAGTCTTCTTGTTTTTAATAATATTTCTTATTCCATAACTTGTACTGCCCCATATTTTTCCCGAACTATTGTTTGTTTCCAAATGCTATTTTTTTACCACCAATTATCCTTCGATCTGTACGGTTTCAAAAATCGTATCCCTGCCTCCGCTATGATGACTCTGAGTACTACTACATACTATCAGTCTGTCTGTACTGTAGTAGCTAGTCTTGCACAGTTGGCCAGTGCCACTGTTTGTGAAAGGTTGTAATATAAAACTCATATTCACCAGTAGCTCGAGCCATTGAGTCCAATCCGTTGGGTCGTTGTCTTGTACTACTTTTACTCTTATAGATCTTGAGGCTTTGAAAATTCACAGCAACAGCCCTTCCAGATTTATTCCTATTTTGATATGATACCCTATAGAACATACTACTGTTGTAGGGATCTTGCACATACACAGACATTTGCTCCAGAAAATAGGATGTTGGTGATGGTAGGTTGGACCTTCCTTGCACACCTCAATCAGAAATTCCGCACCCACCACAATTCCACTGCTTGACTATAGTACTGTCTTGTCATAACTATTAGGTCTTGGAACCCTCCCCCCAAGATACCCAACAAGTAGACAACCCAGAACATAACACACCTGTTAGAAATGGGATTTCTGGTTGGCTAGGGCTTGCGCCGAAGCCAGGCAGAAACCACCACTCTAGTCAGGGCTGGGGAGTTACACGCCAAAGATAACCCCTGCTCACCCCCTTGGTAGCTTGGCACGAGCAGTCAGGCTTATCCCGGAGGCAATGTGTAAAGCGTTTGCGCGCGCACCCAGCAACAACACCCAAGGCCCACCACAAAAGAAACTCCACACAAGGTATTATATAAAAATTGCCTTTGTATTATACCAAAACACATTAGATAATATTCACACAATTTACACTGTGCCAACTGGCACTGGGCAGAATTTTACAAGGGACTATTTACACGGGACAGGGCCACATGGGCCACTGTCATAATTAGCACAAATCACCAAGTGTATATGTAGAACATAACACAAATTAGCACTGTAGAACACAACCAGTAACTACTGGCGCAATAATGACCTCAGCGTCATCACACTAGCATCAGGTATAAAACCTATCCTGCATCCATCACAGGGGCATAAACACATTTATGCAATTTCTCATCAGTCTAACACATTAGACCTACCCACCTAAGTATAACTACTCTAGGGGCGTACATAACACAGGGAAGTACATTCTCCCTACCATCAACCTAAAAAGGTAAAACAACCTCCTAGGCAGAAAAGACCACATTTAGAGGTATAAGACACAGGGTGCGCAAAACATGCTATATACAGTACATTTCCTAGCACCAAAAGCATGAACACAGGGTGCGCAAAACATACTACACTGTACATTTCCTAGCACCAAAATCACATTAGAGTTCAGGTTGCGCCAGAACCTAAACGTAGCAGCTGCCCACTACTTGCTGGGCAGCTGGGGACAAGCACAGGGCCTAAACGCTGCAGCTGGCACTAAGTGCTGCGCAGCTGGGGAAGGCACATAGTAGGCAGGGGCTCTCACTAGCCCCTGAAACAATATCCAGAACGTTGGAGCCACCTAGGCTCGAAAATGACATGTCCCCATGGAGCGCACGGGGTCCTGAAATAATGGTGCGCCAATATAGAAAAGGGGCTTGCCCCAAAGTACTGTGGAGCGCACTGGCGCTCTCTGGGAAAACAATGCTGGGTTGGAGCCTCTCTGGCTCAAGACAATTCTGCCCCCGCATCGCTGGAGCCACCCGGGGCTCTAAAAATACAATACGGACCATGCCCGCCTCGTTGGAGCCTCGTGGCTCAAAACATCAATCGTTGGAGCGGCCCACTGCCATGCGGGGCCGCTCTGACCCTGCCTCCCCCATCCGGACTCACTCAGATCACTCACCGGCTGGGGGGGGCAGCTTCTTCTTCTCCGGTCTGCGGCGATCTCTGGCTCCGCCCGGTCCCTCTTCTGGGACCGGGACTTTCCTCCTCGGCGGCCGCTACCTCGGGGCTCTCCCTCGCTCAGGGAAGCCCCGCATCTCACCCCGGTACAGGAAAACTTTCTCGCGGGGCTTCCCTTCCGTCCTTGAAGCCCCGACCATGACGTCACAGCCCTGCCTGTCTTCCGGGTCGTGCTGGGCAGCGACCCGGAAGAGACTCGATGTGCAGCTCGGCCGCGGCGGTGATCCCTCCAAGGCGGAGAACGCGGGGTGGGCACCCGCTGTTAAATACCATCACAGTGCGGACCCGTAGATCCGCCCAAACATCAGAACAAAGCGGGGTAGGCTCCCGCCATCACAGGCAATACAATGCGGGGTGGGCACCCGCCACGTGAACAACAGAAGCGGGGTGGCACCCGCAAATCAAAGACATAAGCGGGGTGGGCACCCGAATTAATATAAACATAAGCGGGGTGGCACCCGCAATTAAGGCATCACGATGGGGATTCCCTCACCCAGGGTGGCAGCACAGCGCTGCGCAGCCCCCAGGCTCTCCTCCTTTGGGGGAAAGTAAGTTAAAGCGCTTCTAGTGCGCAGAAACGGCTGCATGAAGTCTCTGTAAAGTCCTCGAGGCACAAAGAAATGGAGCAAAAAGCTCCCAGCAAAGAGGTCTGTAGAAAGGAAGGGGCAATGGCAAAAAGAATGGTCCAAGAAGTCCTCCAGCGTCCAGGGCATCCAGGGGCTGGGCAGGGCCCAGGGAGGCAAGCCTTCCCCTGGGCCCCAGCAGCAGCACGCCCCTGGTAGATTCGAGTCAGAGCAAGAACATTTTTTAAGGGGACACAGCCCCTTTTTATACACAGGCTCCTTTGTTTCCAAAGGTGCAGGGGAGGGGCGAACCAGATACAACTGGTTCTTGAGCACTTTGTTTTGCTGAGCCCCTCTCCCTATTCACAGGACAGGCCAGGGTCATCAGTCGCACCACAGGGGGCGGAGCCAGCATTGTGTGGGGAAAGCCCAGCCCTATTCAGGACCCAGGTGTACTCCTCCCACCCATCTAGCTGCTGATCTCCCTATTCACCACTGGGTGACTCCTCCTGACTCTGGGGATTCCCTAGCCCGTAACCTGACCTCAACCAGCCAATCACCAGACAAGGCACTCATTTCACACTGCACACAGAAGTGCCCACTTCTAGAAGTGGCACTTCCACACTAGATACATGCACGCCGCACACATCATCGCGCAGCATTTTATCACACAAGTCCGTACATACCAAACTCGCACCTGCACTCCCCACGCATCAGGAACTAACATGGTCACTCAGATCCCCCATGCATTCCTATGGGAGGGCAGGTCAGTTTCACCAAACCATACATAGAGCGCACGCGCTTTCCACTGGGACACAGTGTGAAAGCGCCTAGAGGCCTAAATCCACTAATACACCATAGGGAAAAAGCTAATATACTGCAAAAAGTTCTGGGGGTGAACTTGCCAGAAGGGCCAAGTCCAACAACACCCAACCTCTCAGTCGTGGAAGCAATTCACATGCACACCCTTACTTTAATTTGCTCACTCGTGTAAGTTAGTCCACACCAAATACCACCAAGTCTATGTAAGTTCAAAATGTTTATTTCAATTTGAGAAGGTCTGTACACTGTTTTCTTATAAATGCATCACCAACCGGAAAATCAATAACATTAAAACAATATACATTGTTACACTTATACAGTTGGGAATTAAATCATGATAACTGAACAGTGGTGGAAGGCAGCACCACCATCCCATAGAAATTTAGTTTATTTAAATTCATAAATGAAGATGTGAGTGAAGGGACCCCTCACCTTAGAAGAACCTAGTACTGGTAGTTGTTGCATCATTCAGAAGCTCTGGTTCGTAGAAGGGAATCTCGCGTCTGTAATGCGAAAAATGAAATGGTGTGCGTTAGTATATTGCAACCTTCAAGCATTTCTCAGCCGTGCCAAAACGTGTAGCATTTATGGATAAGCAATATGGACTAACAGTAACAGTAGTACACCAGTACTTCCTAAAAAAGTGGCTTGTTAATGTTTGTTGACCGCTTGTACGCAGCGCGTAGACTAGACAGTAGCAGTGTGAGGCAGGTCATGTGGGCTTAAAGGTGTCTTATACAAGAAGCTGCAAGGTAACGTCACATGTGCAAAAATAAAAGACACAAAGGTAAAATGGTAGCATGGCTAGGGCTAATTAAGCAAAGGCTTCAATGATCATATATAACTATTAGTGTCTACTCTACTACTACCTGGTTTGTACTAGTGATGTATGTTAGTATTAACTCATTTTTCAACCTTGCTACTGATCAATAGGGGGGAGGTGTATATGACGCCTAATAAATGTGTAATGTTTTCTAGGCGCACTACCGACCACCATTGCCGGGGCCAGCGAACAAGGCGACTCGGAGGGCGAGGATGCGGCAGTTGCTGCCGATACCGACGATGGAGCGATAGGGGGAGTGGCAGCACCAGTGGCAGGTGGTGGTAAGTTAGATTCATAATCCTTAACTATTGTTGAACTTGACAGTACACTCACTGCAAAGGTGTACTGTATGTATATGTATACTGTACAGTTGTGACTTAGGGCCCTATTAGGATGGTGGACGTATTGCCCCCGCCGGGCTGGCTGGAATTCACTGCCGACACCACAGGGGCAAACCTCCCGCCATCCCTGTAGAAAATATTCAGACCCCCCACATGTCGACCAGGCGGAAAAGGGTTCAATATGGCGGTGGTGTCTCTCTGAACACACCGCCAGCCATATAATCTGCATTTTGGAATGCCTTTGCGTGGCGGCATTGCCGTCCTCCACGGAAAGGCATGCAGACATTGCAGAGTATGCTTGGGGGCCCCCATGGAGGGTACCTACCTATGCTATGGTACCCCCCCGCCTTTCAAAGCAAAACGTGACAGGCTCCGTGCGGGGCCCGTCATGTTGTGCTTGGAAAAGCAGCACAACATTTTAGCATTGCTTTCAGCAAAGCCAACCAGAATGTAAAAAAAAAAACAGGATGCGCCCGCCACTGTGCCGGGCGCATAATCCTAATTAATTGTCCCCACGGGACCCCCACCCTTTTTAGCATGAGGATGGCGGGCGGACAAAGTCCGCCCGTTATCCGATGTCATAAGTAAGTATGAGTTGTTGGGGACGTTTGAAGAGTGAACTAGAAGACTAGAATTCCCTTTAATTGGCATAGGACTAGGAGCCGGAGTATTGAGTAACCAATGGCCTCATCTATCTGATTTCAACTCCGCTTTGAAAGTTTTATGGAGAAGAGCACCTGGTGCACTGTTCAACTAAAAAGTGAAAGACGGGTGGAAGGAAGAAGGACGGGCGACATTTAAAATGTTATGTACTACTGTGCTTTATTTTATAGTGCTACTCTACGATGCCACTATGTGTATAAATAATTACCTTGTCCTACTGTTTTTCTAAGAGTATATTTTACAATTGTCTTTTTTTTTTCTTTTTGATACACAGCTACTCCGAAACTCAACCGGAAGGAGTTGGCCGCCAAGGCACGGTGCCGGAAGCTGGAGGCAATCCAGCGGGAATACCGGCGGCTGGTGGTCCTAGCCGAGGAGGAGGAGGAGACTGCGGCAGCAATTGTTCAAGCCTCCTCCAGTGCCCCGGGCCCCAGCCACCGCCCTCCAGCGGTACGGCGCCACCGTCTGGTTGCTGCCCGCTGCCACCGTGCCATCTCCGGTGCCCCCCCACTGTGGCTGCAACTGCCGCGGCCTTAGACGCTGCGTCGCCCGTTTAGAGGATGAGATGCGCCAGATGCGTGTCCTCCTTCAGTCCCGCCCCACCACTTAGTCCCTGTCATCCTGTTCTGCCCCTTTTTTAATTCTTGTTTGGGTGGATGGGTGGGAACTTGTTTGGGTGTTACGGACTTCTATGGACATTGGTTGGGGTTAGGGAGGGGGGTGGGTCAGCTTTTGTGGGCTTAGTTTATTTTTGTTAGGGTAAATTAAATATATTTTTCTATGTTACATGCAATGTTGTTAATGTTTTGTAGGTGGGGTAACTGTTTTACATCACACTGTTTCTTTGCTGGTGCATGGCCGCCCATAGCCTGTGTTTGATTTCAATAATTGGCTGACTGTATAAGACACAAACAGATAGATGCGACACACCTCACTCATTGACTGGTCCTTCTAGTATTTTCAGTCTGTCCTGTAGTCTATGCATTCTTTGTTGTGGTGTGTGAAAATGAAATCATTGACAACATGTCCATTATTAATTCTGCCTCCCCCAAACTTCTCTCTTACCAGTGCTTGATGTTTATGGCACAGCACTGGCTGCATGGTGAAGATGGTTTCCTTTTTCATACATGCCATGATTGGGGTGGTGGTGGTGCTGGTAGCAGCATAGTAGTAGTAGTAGACACCGGCAGGGCTGCAGCATTTGCAAAAAAAGAGAAGGAGACAGTCAATCGCCTTTGAGAGACTGTTAGGAGTAGTTGAATGAAGTACAGTACAGAACTTACCGAGCAACAATAATATGCTCAAATATTTGACAAAAAAACAGAATGGTGGTTAGGAGGATAACCTACTAGACAGAGTTACAAACTATAGTTGTGTCGAGTCACTTGACTAGGCCTACAGCCTAACAGTTAGTGCTGTATATGAGGAATGAAAAGAAACAAATCCAATCAATGGCGGCAATTCATGCTGAGGTATATGTTCCTTTGTTAAAAAAAATAACCTCTGAAATATCCTACTCATGGGTGGCCAAGCAGAAGAAGATCATCGCTCTGCCTTGAAATTGAAGTAGTGTTGCTTTCACCATATCCGCCCCAGCAAGTGTGTGATTAAGTATTGGTGTACATTTAATTTAGTTACACCTCGACAATAAGTCACACAGCCCGGGGGAAGAGGGTTAGGGTTTGTTGAATGGATGGGAAGGGGGTTTTTGGGAAAGGTTTGACATAGAAAAACAGTATGCATAGATAGACAAACAAACGACAATCATTGAAGACTACCATATCCATATGTTAAGGGAGAAAAAGGCAATGCATGCATGATGATGAAAGACCCGTATTACATACACTTCTAGTTCTTGTTCTGTTGTGCCGGCCTTAATACTTTAACAGATAGAAAATAGAAATTTTAAATATTGGTAGGGAAGAATCGTAATTACACAGAGCAAACCTAATGATGATTGATAATAACAACTCCAAGAACACACTGTTGTAGAGATTGTATACAAGATATTAATCAAATTATTTAAAAGAAGATAAAAGTGGATACTGTTATTGTCTTATCCTGGTCAAAAATGTGGACTGGATTTTTGCATCTCGGAATTTCCTCTTGCTTCTCTCGTCCATCAATCTTGGGTGTGTCGCCTCGCCACTCGCCACTGCCCGGCTGGAAAAAAAAAGGTGATTGATTGGTAAGGTAATTAATATGCATTGTAATGTTTTACAAAGTTTCAGGCAAGGCCTGGCCTGTAATTGTAGATTGAAAACCAAAGGGGATATTGAGAAAGAAAGTTAAAACAAATGCACAAGTGATGGTGTAGTGCAACAAGAACACTTTCCGAGGTGGCATCTATGCATGATCTCTACTCTAGTCTGTTTCCAGCATTGACCTTCAACAGTAACAGGAGAGAGCAGGCCCACAGTGCTTAGCATTTAGCACATCCTACGTTAACACTTAAAATTCTTTATTTTCTCTCAAAGAGTTGGACAAACGCAAAGCACATTATCCATTCCAAACATAGCATTTTACAGTTTAAGTTAGTAAAATCAATGCACTGCAGTCATCCCACCGCTACACTCTATTCAACTTCTACACAGACATTTGGGTCTGCTGTGGTTGTTGTTGTTGACGTGTTTACCTTTTGGCTTTTCCGTTTATGCCACTCATGAAACGTCCTCCTGAGTCCTGACTTAATCATCATCATCTCTGATACTTTTACTGACTGACTGTGAAGATCGGCCTGCAGTATAAGTAAAATTTTTATGACACAACAAGAGTAGAAATATAAATATTACTGACTTGAGTCATTCTTTATTGTGTACAGAAAGATAGATTACTAGTACACTTTGACATCACTTTGTGCACAACAAACAAACAACGCAAACACAAAGACCAATAGCTTAGAGTCAGGTGTCCAATGCATGCCATTAATTGTCATCATCACCTGTTCCTTCTCGTCTTAAGTTAACGGGCCGTCTATTTCGCCATCATCATGATGGACGGTGCTGTTGTGTCAATCATACTCATTGCGCAGATTGAGTGAGTCC
Source organism: Triturus cristatus (assembly GCF_964204655.1). NCBI lineage: Eukaryota > Metazoa > Chordata > Amphibia > Caudata > Salamandridae > Triturus > Triturus cristatus. Next base: position 1,493,599,650 of record NC_140591.1, read on the forward strand.
CCTTCCTGTATTGAATTAAAAGCAATGTGTCACCAGGCTGCAGGAGAAGTACCAATTTCTTATTTGCAAGAAGGGGGAAATTAGTGTGTTCTGTAGAAAGTTGATTAGTGGCAGTGCACAATTACATAAATTCATGCACAACAAACACAACAAAATCTAAATCATTCAGTCTGCGACTCTGCGTCCAATGCATGGCATCAATCATTACCTGTTCCTTCTCATCTTAAGTTAACGGGACGTCTATTTCGCCATCATCATGATGGACGGTGCTGTTGTGTCAATCATACTCATTGCGCAGATTGAGTGAGTCCCCTTCCTGTATTGAATTAAAAGCAATGGGTCACCAAGCTGCAGGAGAAGTACCAATTTCTTATTTGCAAGAAGGGGGAAATTAGTGTGTTCTGTAGAAAATTGATTAGTGGCAGTGCACAATTACATAAATTCATGCACAACAAACACAACAAAATCTAAATCATACAGTCTGCGACTCTGCGTCCAATGCATGGCATCAATCATTACCTGTTCCATCTTATTTTCAGTTAATGGCCAGTCTCTCTCGGCTCTGAAAGGAGGATAGCTATAGTAGTCATCTGATTCATGGTCCTCTTCTTTTGGAAGGACTAGGAAAGTTTGAATTTGTTGTTACCATCATCCAATCATCATTCATGAGGGAAATGGAATTGAGCAGGAGATTCAGTATGATGGAGCGGAGGAGCTGGATTCGGAGGACTGTACTGTCAAATAGCAGACACCTGAAACTTGTATATTAAATTAGAAGAGTAGAAGACGGTGGTAATGGATTTGTAGTGATTCACAAGTTTATAACCGGAACAACAGACACATAAACAAAGGGGGAAAAAAGGGAGGAAGACAGTAAGTGCGAGTCTAATTGTCAGGGAAGTATAGCTCATCCTCAAACTCTGGGGGTTCAGCCAGTAGTAGGTAATCATCTGACACAATACTTCCGTCACCTGAGCCACTGTCCTCATCTTCCTCCGTTGATTCATGTATTGTCTAATTCGGTGGTTTGAAGTGCTGATTCATTTTGATCATTGCTAACCTCTCCACGTTTTTTGGAGATAGACTGGTCCTTCTCAATGTTACAATGGAACCAGCAGCACTGAAAACACGTTCGGAAGAGACACTTGCGACAGGGCAAGTCAGATAGCTTATCGCCAGCCTGCTGAGCTGTGGCCATTCAGACCTTTTCCTATACCAATACTGCAATGTGTTTTGATCAGCGTACACCTCTGTTGGGTCGTCCAGATAGGCCTGGACCATCCGCTCAATGTTCAGGGTTGCTGCTGGTAAGCTCTTGTGCTGTTTTTTCTGTGCATCAGCACTGTGCTTACAAAGGCCCATCTTTACATACCAATCCTGTAATGATAATGATTGTACTCGGCCTAATGATCCAGTTATTGTTTCTGTAGTCGATAGTGATGGTGAGTGTTGTGATTGTGAGCCAACCGCACTGCCCTCAGCCGACGAAGTTGCACTTGATTCTGCATGGCCTGCTTCAGTATCAGTACTTCTTGTGGGTTGATCTTGCGGGCTTTTAATTAGCAGCCATTCGTTTTCCAACTTACTGGCTGCTTCAGCTATACAACTTTTGTAGCGGGCAACATAATTGTCGGAAAAAGCAAGGAATGTCTTCAGTAGTCCCAATGTTGCACGTGGATCCAGAATTGTGGCACAAATGTAATGTTCTTGTGACAAAATTTTATTTTGTAACCTTACATTTTCAGTTAAGCGCCGGGATAAGCTCTCCACCAAGTCATGGGCTTGCCTTCTGTCCTCTACACCTTTGTATGATTCAGACACATTATTCAGCTCATACTCAAGCATTTGCAATAATGGGATAGCTTGGCCCATTGTACAGTCCTCCTTGCTGACTTCACGTATGAAGACCTCAAAAGGAGAAAGCATCTCAGTCAGGCATTTAATTAGGCTCCATTGCTCCATGTCAAGGATCATGCCTTTAACAGTAGCACTAGCATCCCCTCTTCTTTTCCAGACATATTCATGGAGTGACATGTGCTGTTCGTAAGGACGATCAAGCATGTAATACGTTGAGTTCCAACGTGTTGCCACCTCCTGGATGAGTGCCTTGACTGGCATCCTAAGTTCACGTTGGATGATCCTCAGCTGCTTCCGAACTTTAAAAGAATGGCTGAAATGAGTGCATATTCTTCGGCAGATGGCCAGTAAATTGCTGACTATGGGTTCTTTTTTCAGAAAGTCTTGAACTATAATGTTTATGCAGTGCACCAAACACGGAACCCTGAAATAGGAACCAAGTACATTACTGCCCTTGTCTGTAGCAACAAAACCAATATGAAGCCCTCTGGGCCGCAGCCATTCCAAAACCTTGGTGTGAAACTCGTGTAAAATGTTTTGAGCCGTATGAGATTTCTCCATGGCGAACATGGCTACAGTTGCACGTTTCCGAGTAGCTTCAAAAATCGCAGCTGTGTCAACAACACCTCGTGCAGATAGTTTATCTTTAACCCCCACAAAAGAGATCCAGTGTGCAGTGATGCACATGTAATCTGTGGCTTGGCAACTGCTCCACATGTCTGTTGTCAGGTGGATATTGTGCACAGCACTCTTCTGCAAAGCGTGTCCAACCAATTCCAGCACATCATGATGTAGTGCCGGAACAGCAATTCTTGCGAAATAGGACCGGCTGGGAACTTTCCATTTCGGGCAGATGGCAGACACAAATTCAAGGAAACCCACCCCTTCCACAAATGAAAAAGGAAGAAGGTCCAGCACTAACATTTTAGCCAGCTTCGCATTGTACAATCGTGCCGTTGGGTGGTTGCGTTGGAACTGCCCCTCCAACCTAAACATGCTCTCAATGGTAGGCTGGCTTACGTTCCTTAGTGGTGCTGTTTTCATTAACCCACTACGGCTCAACGACACAGATTGTCTCATTGAGGTACTCGCCGGTCGCCTTGGTGTCTCACCCAGACTCTGAGTATGGCTCTTACTGCGGTGCCACTCTGATGTTACTGAGGAGGATGTGGGCGTTACTGCACTACTGGGGACAGGGCTAGAAATGCCTCCCTCTTCTTCACCTGCCACCACAATTATATCGCTCTCTGATTCATCCCGACCAACTTCAATGGGTTGAGTTTTTCTACTTTCTTTTAACTTAAGTAGGTGATCCTCCCAGACGATAGTGTGGTGTATTTTTAGATGACTTGCTTGTCCTCCGGTACCATAGTTTGTACCAAGCTTACCACGCCGAACACCTTGCCGACAAATTGAGCATATAGCAACGTTCTCCTCCTTGGCGCTAATAGAAAAGAAGTCCCAAACTGGGGAGGAGAACTTTCTGGCACTTCTGGATGTGCCACTTTCAACACCAGATGAACTAGAGGGGGTGTTTGAAAATGTGTGCCCCTGTGCACCTACACTGTGACTTTTACTACCACTACCTACTGAGATGGTTGAGCTGGATGTAGGTCCTTGCCGTGCCTTGGAAAATATGGCAGCTGGAGGTAGTGGTGGTGTAACCTGTGTTGGTGAGATCCGTGCTACATCCCGCTCAGTAGCAGCCTTTCTGGATAGGGTGAGAATGTTGGTCTCCAATCCCTTTGGGGCGGGAGTAATGTACGTGATGACTGGCTCGTCTTCATCAACATCATCACCCCCCTCTTCTACATCTACCTCCATAACTCTAAGTTTTTCTGGGACCTTCCCTTTCAGAAGCATTGTCTTGTGGCGTATATCACTCTCAGACCGAGCTGGTGGGACCCAAGTGTCATCACGATCATCAGAAGCGGGGCTTGAAGAAGAAGATGATGGACTAAGCCTCCTTTTCCTTGCTGGTGGTCTGGAAGACAATAGATCTTCTGAAACAGTGGTTTGACTTTGCTGCACTTTGTCTGCAGGAAGCTCGATTTCCTGAAATGCCCCTACGTCAGGAGCAACAACTACTATGGTGGGCTGTTGCGGCAGCTGCTGCTGTTCTTGTTGCGGCAGCTGCTGCTGTTCTTGTTGCGGCGGCTGCTGCTGTTCTTGTTGCGGCGGCTGCTGCTGTTCTTGTTGCGGCGGCTGCACACTGATCTGCGGAGTTTGCGCCTGTGTTGAACTTGATTGTGTACTACTTTGCGGTAATGCCATTTCTTCAACATCGCTGCTCGTTAGTAGACTGGCTACCTCTGCGACACTAAAGCCCTTGGGCCTAGGTTGGTGGGGTTGGACCGCTGTGCTGCTCCCAGCTTGGTTCCCGGACAACGCTTTGGTGCCAAAAAAAAAATTGGCCGGCACACCACCAGTCGTGGTTAATGGCACTTCCTTTTTCTGTTCCTTCTTCTCACCGGCAACTTTCTTGGTACTGGACCTGGTACCTTTCTTTGGGGCCATCTTCTTCAGATGTCAGGCAGGATGCAGATGCACAACAAGTTCTGGTCACACGTGGACGTGATGCGCAGCAGGACTTCTGTCTGGCTGGCAGTACAACGGGTAGCCGGGTGATGCTGATGACACCTCCTACTCTGTCTTTTGTGCACCTAAAAGCAAATAAGACAGGAGAAGAACATCAGTGAAATGTTGCATTTGTTGTTGTGGTTCAGTTACTTAGTACTGTACTAGTGCAAACAAAAGATAGTCTAGCCATTTATGACTTTTTTTTTTAACTAGAGCTATGTTATACTACTGTGTACAGCCACACACTACACTCTCAGGAAGGATAGGAAAGTTAATATTAACCACCAAAATAAAAATTTAATGAAAGTGGGGTGGACCATTAAATTATTTGAGCATCTCAGCATCCATGGAGCTGCTGCTGGCAAAGGGGGTGGATGGATGGAAGCAGTAAGCCAAATAGCCAATAGGAAAACCATGCAGGCCTATGGCAAAAGCAGGACACTAATAACTCAAGTCAAAACACCAAAAAAGGCCACCACCCACATGGACACTCACAAATCACAAACAAGCCGGGGGCCTGGGAAACACCAGGAGCTGACAAAAGGCCTATAAAAGCCAGGTAAAGGATGCATGCTAAAGCACACTGCTCTGCCTTTTTAATGCAACAAAATAGAAATACGAACATTCACAGGCCCCAAAAAGGTCTGCAGGGTGCATGCATTGCAAACCAACACACCAGACACATACAACAAAAGCATGTCTTTAAGACAACCAACATCACAAAGGCCACCCCCAAAAACACACTTCCCCAACTCAATCCAATGCCATCCATGCCCTAAATGATGTCTAAATTCAACAGATCACATAGAAAACACTTGATTAATAAAGCTGTGGCTACCTGCTCTGATCCTAGTGGATGAAAAAGCAGGCCTGTTGGCAGACAAGGCCAGGCAAGCTTGCAGGCCTAGGCTTCAAAATGGCCACCAGCCACATGGCCAGACCCAACAACATCACAAAGGCCATCCCAAAAAACACACTTCCCCAACTCAATCCAATGCCATCCATGCCCTAAATGATGTCTAAATTCAACAGATCACACAGAAAACACTTGAATAATAAAGCTGTGGCTACCTGCTCTGATCCTAGTGGATGAAAAAGCAGGCCTGTTGGCAGACAAGGCCAGGCAAGCTTGCAGGCCTAGGCTTCAAAATAGCCACCAGCCACATGGCCAGGCCCAACAACATCACAAAGGCCACCCCCAAAAAACACACTTCCCCAACTCAATCCAATGCCATCCATGCCCTAAATGATGTCTAAATTCATCAGACCACACAAAAAACACTTGATTAATAAAACTGTGGCTACCTGCTCTGATCCTAGTGGATGAAAAAGCAGGCCTGTTGGCAGACAAGGCCAGGCAAGCTTGCAGGCCTAGGCTTCAAAATGGCCACCAGCCACATGGCCAGGCCCAGCAACATCACAAAGGCCACCCCAAAAAAACACACTTCCCCAACTCAATCCAATGCCATCCATGCCCTAAATGATGTCTAAATTCAACAGATCACACAGAAAACACTTGATTAATAAAGCTGTGGCTACCTGCTCTGATCCTAGTGGATGAAAAAGCAGGCCTGTTGGCAGACAAGGCCAGGCAAGCTTACAGGCCTAGGCTTCAAAATGGCCACCAGCCACATGGCCAGGCCCAACAACATCACAAAGGCCACCCCAAAAAACACACTTCCCCAACTCAATCCAATGCCATCCATGCCCTAAATGATGTCTAAATTCAGCAGATCACACAGAAAACACTTGATTAATAAAGCTGTGGCTACCTGCTCTGATCCTAGTGGATGAAAAAGCAGGCCTGTTGGCAGACAAGGCCAGGCAAGCTTGCAGGCCTAGGCTTCAAAATGGCCACCAGCCACATGGCCAGGCCCAACAACATCACAAAGGCCACCCCAAAAAACACACTTCCCCAACTCAATCCAATGCCATCCATGCCCTAAATGATGTCTAAATTCAACAGATCACACAGAAAACACTTGATTAATAAAGCTGTGGCTACCTGCTCTGATCCTAGTGGATGAAAAAGCAGGCCTGTTGGCAGACAAGGCCAGGCAAGCTTGCCGGCCTAGGCTTCAAAATGGCCACCAGCCACATGGCCAGGCCCAACAACATCACAAATGCCACCCCCAACAACACACTTCCCCAACTCAATCCAATGCCATCCATGCCCTAAATGATGTCTAAATTCAACAGATCACATAGAAAACACTTGATTAATAAAGCTGTGGCTACCTGCTCTGATCCTAGTGGATGAAAAAGCAGGCCTGTTGGCAGACAAGGCCAGGCAAGCTTGCAGGCCTAGACTTCAAAATGGCCACCAGCCACATGGCCAGGCCCAACAACATCACAAAGGCCACCCCAAAAAACACACTTCCCCAACTCAATCCAATGCCATCCATGCCCTAAATGATGTCTAAATTCAACAGACCACACAGAAAACACAAGATTAATAAAGCTGTGGCTACCTGCTCTGATCCTAGTGGATGAAAAAGCAGGCCTGTTGGCAGACAAGGCCAGGCAAGCTTGCAGCCCTAGGCTTCAAAATGGCCACCAGCCACATGGCCAGGCCCAACAACATCACAAAGGCCACCCCAAAAAACACACTTCCCCAACTCAATCCAATGCCATCCATGCCCTAAATGATGTCTAAATTCAACAGATCACTCAGAAAACACTTGATTATTAAAGCTGTGGCTACCTGCTCTGATCCTAGTGGATGAAAAAGCAGGCCTGTTGGCAGACAAGGCCAGGCAAGCTTGCAGGCCTAGGCTTCAAAATGGCCACAAGCCACATGGCCAGGCCCAACAACATCACAAAGGCCACCCCCAAAAAGCACACTTCCCCAACTCAATCCAATGACATCCATGCCCTAAATGTGCTTGAAAATGAAATACATTCAAAAAACAACAAAAGGAGCAGTTGATTCATCATGCACACACACACCCATGAGACCATGCCCATGGCTAGCGCGGGCCTACTACTACTACTACCCACAAAATTAACAAAAAAAAAAAAAGGAATGATGATAATTAATTATCAAAAATAAATTGTAGTTACAACAACTGCAATGCCCACAATCAAACAAACACAACAACCACTTACTTGTAAAATATCGTATTCCAAAAATCCTCAAATCCAATTGCAATGATGTAGCAGACAAAAAGAGTGATCTTTTCAGCTCCAAATCCAAAGGCAGAATGAGCAGGAGAGGGACAAAGCACTGGGAGGAGCCTGCTGGACAGGAACAGGAAGTTGGAGATTCTGTGTCACTTCCTCCCTCTCTCCACCTTTTAAAAAAAGGACTCCTTGCACAAAAAAGGACAGCCAAATGTCAATGTAAGGAGTTGTTTTCATCCAAAATCAGCATTTGCAGAAGGTTTCATGCTGCTAGAGCTGATATTCCTCTCCAAAATGAAAATTTTACATGTTGAGTTCTCGAGCTTCACATTACTCCGCCGGCGTGTCGAAAATGACATGATCGCGTTCTCTTTGTCCCTGTCGCGTTGGATATGACGTGTTCGGGGTCTCTTTCTCCTGTTCGCGTTCGATTAGACGTGCCCGCGTCCTCACCCTCTGGCTCGCGATGTAGAATGACGTGTTCGAGATCTCAATCTTCCCATACTCGCGCGGTGCATGATCGCGAGAAGAAAGACGTGATTGCGCGACAAATGACGTGATCGCGCGACAAATGACGTTAATGCGGCCACGAACTGTCGCGAGACAGCGCAAAATGGCTACCAACAATCCAACATCTCGTGGAGAACGCGACCGGGTCGGGAAAACTTGTCGGCGAACGCGGGGATTCAGGTAAGGCGATCGCGCGAACGCGAGAATGTATTTTTTTACAGTGCGAGCAAGAAACAAATTATCACTAAGCTGCGGAATGTGGAAATTTTGACATTTTCGCGCTTTCCGCGGAATGGGAAAATGCCAAAATATCGCAATTTCCGCGAACGGAACGGAATTTTGGCCCAGGCCTACTTATGACAAACGTATGGTTGGAATAAAGTGGTAACTCTTAAAACATTTCATTTAAAAAGGAACAAAATGATGGGGTTCATTTTGCAATAGAAAGTATGATCAGTGCTGCAGAAAGAAAAATTAGGGCACATTTTGAGTGACTTCTCAAGTCCTCTTCTATTTCATAAAAAAAATCTGACGTGCAGACTGAAACATGCACTTTCAATACCAGCAGCAGACTTCCCTGGTGAGCAGTAGCTTTACTACAGTGATCTAATAAGCAACTAAAGTGCTGCTAACATTCTGAATTTATGGCAAATGTGTGACACATCTGAATGCCTTCTTGATGGAATCAAAGTAAAAAACTGAAAGTATTTCCTACTGAGGAGACTGTAGTAAATGAGGGAAATTAGGAAACATCATAACAAATAAGTCTCCCAAAATGGCCACCAGAGACAAAAGAGCCCAAATGTAGCCCAAATATCACCCAGATGTAGCCCACGTATAGCCCAATGCCAGAATGTCCCAGATTGTTCTAACGAACAACTAGAGCGCTAACAGTCTTACTTATGACAAAAGTATGGCACAGCTGAAGCCATCTTGATTGGAATAAAGTGGTAACACTTAAAACATTTAATTTACAAAGGAACAAAATGAGGGGGTTCATTTTGCCATAGAAATTATGATTAGTTCTGCAGAAAGAAAAATTAGGGCACATTTTGACTTCTCAAATCATCTTCTATTTAATAAAAAAATTCTGACATGCAGACTGAAACATGCACTTTGAATACCAGCAGCAGACTTCCCTGGTGAGCAGTAGCTTTACTACAGTGATCTAATGAGCAACTAGAGTGCTAACATTCTGAATTTATGGCAAATGTGTGACACATCTGAATGCCTTCTTGATGGAATCAAAGTAAAAAACTGAAAGCATTTCCTACTGAGGAGACTGCAGTAAATGAGGAAATTAGGAAACTTCATTACAAATAAATCTCCCAAGATGGCCACCAGAGACAAAAGAGCCCAAATGTAGCCCAAATATCACCCAGATGTAGCCCAAGTATAGCCCAATGACAGAAGTGTGCAAAACACTTATTTTTTGTGTATTTGCAGTTTTATATAGTGCAGACTAGTCGGGTATTGGAGTGCTTTACATGAGCATCGGTTACATCACACAAGATCAAATTCATTTTGGTTGTAGCCATGGGGAGATTACGTGATTTGACCAGAATCACAGAATGTTGAGATGAAGCAGAAACTCCAATCTGGTTCCCCAGTTGCAAAGTCTGCAGCTCTGGAAGTAACACCACATCCTCTCCCCTAGGTGCAACATTTAATCAAGTGGTCAACTGGATAAAAAAAAACATAAAGATTACAAATAATTTAAAAGTTCTTTGTCGCTATTTGAAAACTCAGAAAATATGTCCTCATTTTAGTTTTTTAGAGCACTAACCATAATTTTCATGCAAATAAGACCCTCTCATATATGTCATTTCTAAAGGAAATACTCTAGGTATTACAGTTTTGATTACATCAAGATGACGTCAGGCGTTCCACACTTTTGTAATCAATATAGAATGTTAGCAATCTAGTTGTTCATTGGGATACTGTTGAGAGGCAGAGGCCAGGGGCACGGACTCTGAAAATTGAAGGCAGGTAGGAGAGTGCAGATGCAACAATTTGACCACACTGGGCAGGCAGGAAGGGCAGCACAACAGACTATGGAGGGCAGTGGAAATGGGGGCAGGGGCAACAAACCAACAATACAGGACTGGCAAGAGAGGCTGTGGCAATATAATAGTCCATTGTGGGCAGAAGGAAGAGGCAGTGGCAGTACAACCATACAAGCCAACAGACCCGTTTCAACCAGGAAACGTCCAATGTTTTTAAGCTCAAATGGGATTTATTTGATCTGTCTACTGTCTACAATCTCCTCTTTTTCAATGTAACTCAAAGGGGAAAATCAATACCCCAGTTTTTTTTCAACATCTCACTCTTACCATGTTCAAAATGTTCGCAAGTATGGTACATTGGATCATGGTAGGCAGGAGGAATTGGGGTAGGGACATGGACAGGGATAACAGAGGACAGGAGGGACATGGAGAGGTGCACCAAACTGACCCTACATGGCAGGCATCAGGGTATGCAGCAGCACAATACACCACACAGCGCATGCGGGACGGGAGTGCAGCACAACAATCCATAGAAAGTAATAGGGAGGGGACAGGACCATGCACATGGACAACAGAGAACAGTGGGGAAAGAGGCAATGATAGCTAGCTGACCATAATGGACAGACAGGAGAGAAAGCTGCAGCATAACAGACCATAAAGGGCAGGAGGGACGGATCAGGGGAATTACAATGGAACAGACAAGCCAGGAGGGAGGGAATAGGGGTCTGCACATGGAAACAGAGGGCTGGGGGCAAGGTGGCAGGGCAGGAGCAGCAAGATGACCATGGAGGTCAGGCAGGATGGGCACTAGAAACAAGACACACCATGGAGAGCAACAGTGAGACTATGATGGCATACACACAGACCATGGAGGGAAGGTGGGAAGGGGTCAGGGGCAGCTAGCTGACCACACAGGGAAGGTGGGAGGGGCCATGGTAGCACAGAAGACCATGCATGGCAAGTGGGAGGGTTAGTGGCAGCACAATGGCTATGATGGGCAAGAAGGAGGGTGCAGGGGCATGCACAAAGGACCATGGAGGATAGAAGGGAGGGTCATGACGTGGGCACAGACAAGAGAGTTCAGGGGAAGGGGCCTCACAACAGACCACGCGGGGCAGGCAGGAGGAGCAGTTGCAGCACAACAGACCCGGGAGGGCAGAAGGGTGTGGCAGTAAAATGGACCATGGAGGACAGGAGGAAAGGGATAGAGGCATGGCATGTGGACAGGCAGGGTGGAGGTGGCAGGGACAGGTTACAGTCATCTGACAATGCTAGGCAGGTGGGAGGGGAGTGGCAGCTCAACAGAACACTCAGAGTAGATAGGAGTGGCAGGTCCATGGAACATGGTGGGCAAAAAAGATGGAGCAGGGGCATGCACAAAGACATCGGAGGGCAGGGGGAAGGAGAATAGGCGCAGCAATCTAAGCACAGAGGCTAAGCAGGAGGTCAATGATGGGCCATAGAATTGGGCAATGGAGGACAGGAGGAGTGGACTGGTACATCATGCTAAATGGAGGGCAGTGGCAGCACATCAAACCATGCATGGCAGGAGGGAGGAGGCTAGTCCATGGATTCAGACAACAGAGGATAGGGAGGAGGTGGATGGGGCAGCAAGCTAACTGTTCAGAGAAGGTGGGTATTAGGAACTTTATTGTTTTTATGTGTGTCTTTGCGAACTACTTAAAATATGAACAAGTATGCAGCATAATCTCACTTTTATTCAGGAAGAAGAGGACGTTTGTGACTGTGACTCCGGGCTCACTTGGCAGAAACACCCCCTGACCCTCCACCCCCATCGCAAAATGTAATGCCCGTGAAAAGGGTAGGTGGATGCAGTGTTATATAGAACATATTCCTGAGAGCACGATTGAAAATGAAAATTAGATATGGTATATGGTATAAACTATGCACCAAAATGTGTGATATAAGATGAACCAGGGCATGAAATATTATGCAATACATTGTGCGCAATGACAGATTCATTGGAGAGCGCGAGATAGCACAGGCACTAGCTCGTGCTATGCGATATGCGCCTTGGAGTGTAATATGCACAGGGCAGTGTTGTGTAACCTAACTAGTCTCTAAAGTTGTAATAATATGTATGGCATAGCGCTGTGCATTATAACATAGGCATCGAGGAAGGCACGTTAGATGGGGCAATATAACCCGTGCGAAGGCAAGTGTGGCATGACATATTAACGGGGTGGTGTTACAGTGCACATGGGCTAGAGACTGTCATAGCATACGCACTAGCTGGTGGAATACAACACAGAGGTGTGAGGAACTCGGCGGGCACTGGTGAGTGTAACACAGCATTGGGCTCAGCCAGGAGCACGCTGTGACTCTCAAGTAAGATTTGTCTCCTTTCCAGAGAGTAAAATAAAAAGTATTAAACATCCGGCAGTGGATGTGTGTTTTATTAACCGTGAGGGGGTTTCTTGAATAGTTTGGTCGAATTTTTGTCGAGTCCCCTTTGAATGGCTTGGTGTGCGTGTATATTAAATGTGCTCGTCAATAGCTACCCATGTTTGTATAAATAAACGACAAGGGTTTCTACTTGGAGAGTACCCACCGGCGGGGGCGCCGGGATTAGGCACGGTAGGGCGTCAGACACGTCAGAGCTTCACTAGCGGTGTAAATACATTCCATGTGGAATCATTCTATGCATAGTCGCCTTTTAATGAATATCACACAAATCGTCATGGTGATAGGTACATATGGTTTGTCCAGCATGTCCCAGGTGTTTCTCTAAATATATATTTTTTTAAAATAATAAAAAATAAAGGCCGGCCCCGGGGGATGGGGTCCCCGGGGCCATAAGTGGCCTGAGGAGGGGGGAAACGCAGCCCCCTCCTAAAGAATTAAAAAACAAAAAAAGGCCATGACCCGAGGGTTGGGATCCCCGGGAACGATTAAGGCCTTGGGAGGGCCAAATGTATTTTTTTCGACAAAAAAAAATAGGGTGCAGGCCCTGGGGAATGGGGTCCGCAGGGCCAGTAAATTAGAAAAAGAAGGGGGGCCACACAGCCCTCCTTCTTAAAAAAAATAAATAAATAAAAGACCGGCATCGCGCCGGAGGCCATGCCCCCTCCTTGCAGCACTCTGCAAACGCACCCCCTGGCCAGTTGTAAGTTGGGGAATTAATTCCCCTTCAATACTGAGGGTCCCTGAGGGCCAACTAGCCCAACAGGTATCTCCAGTATGCGCCAGGGAGCTGCGTTGCAGACAGGTGTTCTGAGGCCACACCCCTTTTTACACCTCTATGCAACACAGCTCTGTGGTGCTTACTGGAGGTACCTAGAGGGCTAGTTTGACCCTAGGGACCCTTAGGATTCAAGGGGACTTAATCTCTCAACTTAGAACGGCCACAGGGCGCGTTTACACAGTGGTGAAGGGAGGGGACTGGGCCTGAGGTGACGTGTGCAAACATGCCCTGTGGCACGTTTTAAGTTGGGGAAATAATTCCCTTTCAATCCTGAGGGACCCTGGGGGCCGACTAGCCCACCAAGTGCTTCCAGGAAGTGCCACTGCTCTGCGTTGCAGAGAGGTGGTGCAGGCCGTGCCCCTTTTTACACCTCTCTGCAATGGCGCTTACTGGACGTACCTAGTGGGCTATTTTGCCCCTAGGGATCCTCAGGATTCAAGGGGACTTAATCTCCCAACTTAAAAAACGGCCACAGGGCGTGTTTACACAGTGGTGAACGGAGGGTACGGGGCCTGAGTTAAGATGTGCAAACAAGCCCTGTGGCACGTTTTAAGTTGGGGAATAATTCCCCTTCAATCCTGAGGGACCCTGGGGGCCAACTAGCCCACCAGGTGCTTCCAGTAAGCGCCACTGCGCTGCGTTGCAGAGAGGTGGTCTAGGCTGAGCCCCTTTTTACATCTCTCTGCAACGCAGCTCTGTGGCACTTACTGGAGGTACCTAGTGGTCTAGTTGGACCCTAGGGACCCTCAGGATTCAAGGGGACTTAATCTCCCAACTTAAAATGGCCACAGGGCGTGTTTACACAGTGAGGAAGTGAGGGGACAGGGCCTGAGGTGATGTGTGCAAACACGTCCTGTGGCGCGCTTTGAGAGGTAGTTTTAATCCCCTGCCCTATTATGTACTAGGGGCTTACAGAGGAGGTCATGCTGATCACAGGGGGATCCCAACTCATAGGGTCCATAGTGTATGTAGGCGTTTTCACTGTATTCTGAGTGTCTTTTAACATAGCACTGGCTCTAGGACTGGTTAGTCAGACTCAGTTACCACCAGTATCCTTCTGAAAAAGTTGAGGGTACAGGATGATTTTGCAACAAGGCTTCTTTCTGCTCTTCTGTTTGTTCTTTCTGCACGTTATCCTTCTTCCTGCACTTTTCTTCGTCTTTGAGGACTTCTGTTGCTTCTTTCTGCATTTCTTTTTTTTCTTTCTGTGCGTTTTTTCTTCTTTCTTCACATGTCCTATCTCTGTAGGCATAGTTAGAAATTAGCATTTAAAAAACCTTTGAAATTCACTGAAAAAAACATAGGTTTCTGGTACGTTATAGTTAGGAATTAGCATTTAAAAAACCTTAGAAATTCACTGAAAAAAACATAGGTTTCAGGGGCGTTATAGTTAGCTGGACTTTTCACTCATACAAAACCATTGAAATTTCCCCGTTATAGTTAGTTCAGCTAACTATAACTCGCGCGCCCGCAATGCACTGCTGATGACGTCACATATTACATCACTCATGACATGGTCAGTGACATCACTCATGACATCACTGATGACATCTCAAATGACATCATTGATGACATCATCCTTGAGATAGCGTGGCAGACCTCCTGTCCCCCTAATATAACCTATGATACACACATTCAAAAATAGAAACTAAAAGTTTCAAAACAATGGACATACCAATATCAGTTACAACAACCTATTGAGTAATTCTACGATCCACATACACATCCACTCATTCACCAACAGTCCTATACAGTCACTCATACATGTACTCACTCATCATATGTACTCATACACCTATACATCCTGTTACACAACACCACTCATCCATAGAGTTACTCACACACATAGTCACTCATGCTAATAAAGAATCAAACATCCATTTACTTGCATATACAGTTATAGACACACCACCACACTTACTTCTACAGAAACTTACACAAACTTAGGGCCATATGTAGGTAACATACCATTTACCGATTCATAAATACCGAATTTTACCGATTCGGTATTTATGAATCGATAAATAGTATGTAGGTAAATAATCGGTAATTATTACCGATTCGGTAAATATCGGTATTTATGAATCGGTATTTACCGAATCGGTAATAATGCATCCCTTCCCATTCATGAATGGGAAGCCAGTTACTATTACCGATTCGGTAAATACTGAATCGGTAATAGGGGAGGCATTATCATGGGTGGCAGGGTGTCACATTGACACCCTGTTGCACCCCTGATTCGTGCATGTGTGCACATGTGGCGCACATACATGCCCTAAGGGCATGTATGTCTGCCACATGGCACTTTACAAATAGCACAAAATGCTTTTTGAAAGGTATTCGTCATTTACCATCAACTTGTAGTTGGTGGTAAATACCGAATCCAGACACCAATAATGCACTAACTTGAGTGCCCCCTACATAGCATTTCTGGATTCGGTAATTTACCGAATCGGTATTTTACCGATTTCTTAAAATTCCGATTTGGTAAATACCGAAACCAGAAATCAGCCACCTACATCTCAAGTGCCGGTCGGTAACGGGATATTTACCGATTTTCGGCCGTTACCGACCGGTATTGAGGTACCTACATATGGCCCTTGGTCTTTTAAACAATCACTTATAGAAACACATACTTATTCATTCAGGAACTCTTTCAATCTCTCACTCTCACATATACTCACTTATATACACCAATAGTCACATATACTAGTTTAAAACATATGTAGTTACTCATAAAGACACTATTGAGACAGTCATTCACTCACTAACACACCCATTTACACACTCATCCACCCATACAGTCTTCAACACATACAAACAGTGAGTCACTCATTCATGCACCTATGCACTACGTAATACCCCCCACCGAACCATACAGACACTCAGACACTCATACTGATACTCAAAAAACCAACTAATAACCTATATAGACACTCATGTAGCCAACCCATGAAGCCACTTATACACAAAGTGAGAGATTGATACAGGTATTTACATATGTAAACATTACTCACTAAGCCATGTATTCCCTAAGATACACTTAATCAGTCAGTTATCCCCTTCGCTGCGGCGCGAATTCCGCCGCAGCGCTGGGGGGGTTTGGGGTGAGCGCGGTGCCGCCATGCTCATGACGGAACCACGCCGTCATGAGTCACGGGCGAGCTGTGCTCATGACGGCGTAGTTCCGTCATGACTCCACCCACTTGCGCTGATCTACCGCACAGGCGGGGAAACAGCGCCGCGTGGGCGGAGCGGCCGCCAACGGCCGCAGCATGACGGAACCACTCCGTCATGAGCACACGGCGCCCGTGGCTCATGACGGAGTGATTCCGTCATGAGCATGCAAGGGGTTATACAATCAATTTTTCAAATACAAGTCATCCATTTAGACACTTATATACCCATTTATTCTTCCATTGACCTTGAGATATACATATATAAAACATATGTAATTTTCAGAAAAACACACATTCACTGGATGATGTCATCAGTGATGTCATTTGAGATGTCATCAGTGATGTCATGAGTGATGTCACTGACCATGTCATGAGTGATGTAATATGTGACGTCATCAGCAGTGCATTGCGGGCGCGCAAGTTATAGTTAGCTGAACTAACTATAACGGGGGAATTTCAATGGTTTTGTACGAGTGAAAAGTCCAGCTAACTATAACGCCCCTGAAACCTATGGTTTTTCAGTGAATTTCTAAGGTTTTTTAAATGCTAATTCCTAACTATAACGTACCTGAAACCTATGTTTTTTTCAGTGAATATATATATATATATATATATATATATATATATATATATATATATTATCTACTGGCGGTCGCCAGTAGATAGTTATAGTTAGGACTACGTTTCCATAGGAAATCCGCAACATTCTATTTTGAATAACTTTGGCGCCGGTCGACGAATCCTCGCGAAATTTTCAAAATAGGTGGGGCGTTGAGCTCCGCTCCTACCCTGAAAGTCTCGGGGGGATTCGTCAAGCGGGGGCTGAGATAAAAGGGGGGTCCCAAAACGCGTTTTTCCCATGCATTTTTCCATAGGACCTTTAGACAGAGCTACAGCCCGAACGGCTGAACAGAATTTAATGAAATTTGGCAGAGAGGTAGTCCTCAGGTCAAGGAAGTGCCTTTTGTAGGTTCGGTGTAAATCTGTTCAGTAGATTCTGAGAAAATAGCCTTTAAATCAACATATATATCTGAGCCAGCTTACGGTGCGCTTACGGTGCGCTTACCGTACGCGTACGGTCGCGTGCGCGAGCGCGATTCTGATTGGCCCTTAGATCTTAGTAAACATTCGAATCGGTCAAAACCAGGAAGCGGCGGCCGCCATTTTCTCTCTCGCACTCTGACAGGGGGTTGAAAAACAAAGTGCAAAAACATGTAAAGGGGCTGTTTAGACAGCTCCCAAGCACCTAGCCATGTTGAGGGAATCCCCAATGATCCCCCAAGTGAAAAAACGCGTACGGTAATAAATATTTAAAAAAAATATCCACATTCTCCCCACCCCGTGTGCAAAAGGTGCCCGAAGGGCCCCATTTGTGCATGGCTTATTTGAGATAAACCAAACATATATTTTACCTGTCACAACGATGCTCATCATATGTCCTCCATGTGCGCACGGTGCGCGAAGCGCATCGTGCGTTCATGGCCCATCTAGCGTAACGTGGGCACACGGTGCGCGCACGGAACGAACTGCGTTAAGTGGGCGCACACGCCACAAATGGCGTAAAGTAACTTAGCATTTAAAAAACCGTACAAATTCACTGAAAAAACCATAGGTTTCACACACGTTATAGTTAGGAATTAGCATTTAAAAAACCTTGCAAATTCACTGAAAAAACCATAGGTTTCACACATGTTATTGTTAGCTGGACCTTTTACTGATAAAAAACCAATGAAATTCCCCCGTTATAGTTACTGTAGGCAACTATAACTCACGCGACCGTAATCCTCTGCTGATGACATATGTGTCTTTATGAAAAAAAAATATTTGTAATATATGTATAGCTAAAATTTAATGGAAGAAGACATGGGCAAATAAGTGTCTAAATACAGTATTAGCATCAGCAGAGGATTGCGGTCGCGTGAGTTATAGTTGCCTACAGTAACTATAACGGGGGAATTTCATTGGTTTTTTATCAGTAAAATGTCCAGCTAACTATAACATGTGTGAAACCTATGGTTTTTTCAGTGAATATATATATATATATATATATATTCACTTAAAAAACCATAGGTTTCACACATGTTATAGTTAGCTGGGCATTTCCCTCGTAAAAAACCAGTGAAATTCCCCCGTTATAGTTAGTGCAGGCAACTATAACTCACGCGACCGCAATCCGCTGCTGATGACGTCAGATATTACATCACTGTATTTAGACACTTATTTACCCATGTCTTCTTCCATTCATCTTTAGCTATACATATATTAAATTTTTTTTTATCTTCAGAAAGACACATATGTCATCAGTGATGTAATATCTGACGTCATCAGCAGCGGATTGCGGTCGCGTGAGTTATAGTTGCCTGCACTAACTATAACGGGGGAATTTCAATGGTTTTTTACGAGCGAAATGCCCAGCTAACTATAACATGTGTGAAACCTATGGTTTTTTAAGTGAATCTGCAAGGTTTTTTAAATGCTAATTCCTAACTATAACGTGTGTGAAACCTATGGTTTTTTAAGTGAATTTGTACGTTTTTTTAAATGCTAAGTTATGTATTTATTAATATATTTTTTTAAACAAAACTTTTTCACGGAGCGCACGGTGCGCTTCGCGCACCGTGCGCGCCCACTTTACGCAGTTCGTGCCGTGCGCGCACGGTGTGCCTCGCGCACCTTGCGCGCACAGTGGGCACGCGGTGCGCTTTGCGCACCGCGCGCCCACTTTACGCAGTTCGTGCCGTGCGCAAACGGAGCGCTTCGCCCCCAAGGGCCCAATAAATTTTTTTTTATTCGAAAAATCGCGGAGTGCGCGCACGCTGCGCGACGTTCGCTTAATTTTTTCCGTTTGGGTGGTGCGCGCAGGGTGCGCGCACTCGGCGATTTTTCAAAAAAAAAAATATATATGTTTTGGCCCTTGGGGGTCCTTCTGGGACCCCCTGACCACGGCTAGGGGGTCAGGAACTGTCTACCCTGCCCCCTTTTCACGTTCTCCACATTTGTTTTTCACCCCCTCAGAGTGCGAGAGGCAAAATGGCAGCCGACACTTCCTGGTTTCGACCAATTCGAATGTTTACTAAGATCTAACAACCAATCAGAATTGCGCTCGCACACGGCAAGGTGCGCGCACCCAGCGCGCACGCTGCGCACGTACAGATATATATATTGATTTAAATGCTATTTTCTCTGGAAATACTGAACAGATTTACACCAAACCTGCAAAAGGCACCTCATGGACCTTATGGCTACCTCTCTGCCAAAATTCACGTAATTCTGTTCAGCCGTTCGGGCTATAGCTGCGACTAAAGTCCCTATGGAAAAATCCATGGGGAAAACGTGTTTTGGGACCCCCCTTTTTCTCGGCCCCCACTTGACGAATCACCCCGAGACTTTCAGGGTAGGAGCGGAGCGGAGCGCCCCATTAGTTTTAAAAATTTCGCGAGGATTCGTCAATCGGCCCCAAAGTTATTCAAAATAGAATTTTGAGATTTCCCATGGAAACTCGGTCCTAACTATAACTATCTACTGGCGACCGCCAGTAGATAATATGTATATATATATATATATATATATATATATATATATATATATATATATATATATATATATATATATATATATATATATATATATTTGTATTTATATAGAGAGGGGCCCCGTGGCCCCCCTCCTCACACCAATTATGGCCCCTAGGACCCCATCCCCCAGGGTCGGCTTTTTTTTTATTAGAAGGGAGGGTGCCGCATGGCCCCCCTCCCAGGTCACTTTTGGCCCTGGGGATCCCATCACCCAGGGCCTGGCCAGGAGCCATGGGGGGAGCCACACGGCTCCTGCCCTGCCATAGCAAACAGCAATGTACCGGGGGTGGGCACCCTGGGACATTGCAGGCACCGGCCCTGGGGGGTAGCGGTCCCCAGGGCCATCAAGGGATCCAGGAGGAGGGCCGTGCGGCCCCCCTCCCAATGTTTGCAAAGCACCGGGGAGGTGGTGGTCCCCTGGGCCAGAGGTCCGTAACAAACCCCCAAATTTGAATATTTGGCGCACTGGGAGGTGGTGGTCCCCGGGGCATGTGGGGGGGCTTGAGGCCCCCCACATTTATTTATTTTTGAAAAGCAGTGGTGGTGGTCCCCAGGGGCTTGGGGGGCTGCGAGGCCCCCCTACACTTTTTGCACAATGCCCCGGGGAGGTGGTGGTCCCCAGAGCTGCGGGAGCCCCAGCGGGCCCCACCACATAATTAAATATGCCCCTGGGACCTGGCCCACTCAGGGGCTTAAATACTTCGAAGAGTGGGAGCCCCCATATTTTCTCAGCTGTATTTGCGATGCCAGTGCGAATTCAGCTGATTTTTTTTTAATGAGTTTTTGTTTGGCCCTGGGGGTCCTTGTGGGACCCCCTGAGCAAGCCTGGGAGGTCAGGGTGTTTGTAACCTATCCCCTTTTCATGTTTTTCATCTGTAGACTCTCTGCATTTATTTAACTAGGTCCAGCCCATATGGGCGTTTTCTTTGCCCCAGTGGGAGTATGCCGATAGGCATTCTGGTATTTGCAGTCTCTACACCCTTATTTCTCCACAGTGGGTGTTGCCCCGTGCCACCTTATTAAAAGCAAATAAAATCCTCTGTGGGTTAAGTGGAAAATTCAGTCTACTGCATCAATTCACTCAATTTTATGTTTGTTTCCGTCCTGTTCAATCGCGCCAGTTTCCACTTGACATTGCAGGTCCGCACATGTGCGGCGGTTAGTCCTCGTGGCGTAGGCATCGCCACTCAAAATCCGTCAAAAACAGTTGCCCATTGTGGGGACTCCTTCCCGGAACCTCTTAAGGTGAGTACTGTAGCCCTTTTGAAGATCCCACTCTCAAAATGCAGGCTTAACGAGTTTCAAAAAACTCCTTGCTCACAAGCCAGTGCAAATTATGCCAAAAAAAAAAGTAGAGAACTCTGGGTAGTTCTCAAGTTTAGGTGAAAAGACGCTCCTGTATAGAGCACTCACAACAACAGCGACACTCTAGATTTGCTCACCTCAAATTTCTGATTTTCTATCAAAGTCTTTAAGGATAGGATTAGCACAGTGCCATCCATGCCGAGATAGAAAAGGACAACGTCTTTTGCCATTTCTACAGCAAAGTCTTTAGGCATAGGACTAGCACAGTGCTGCTGTCCTTGCCAAGCTGCAAAATGACAAAAGCCATTTACCACTCCAGGCATAGTATTACAGCTTTGAATTGGTAAAACACCAACCAAGTCAACCTGAAATGAGTAAAAGCAATCCCTGACACAGTGGTTCACTCTAATTAGAGCTCTTCAGAGAGGTATAGCTTTGTCCAGACACAAGGGAGCACCCAGTATAAGTAAAAAACATAACCTTTCAGGCATAGAGTGACGAATAAATTATGCACAAAAAAAGCAGAGAACTCTGGCTAGTTCTCAAGTTTAGGTGGAAAGCAGCTCCTGTATAGAGCATTCTCAACACCAGCAACACTCTAGATCTGCTCACCTCAAATGTCTGCTTTTCTATCAGTCTTTAAGCATAGGATTAGCACAGTGCCATCCACACCGAGATAGAAAAGGACACAGTCTTTTGCCATTTCTACAGCAAAGTCTTTAAGTATAGGACTAGCACAGTGCTGTTGCCGAGCTGTAAAATGACAAAAGCCATTTACCAACCTAGGTTATATATATTGGGTGGCTCTAAAAAGAGCCCTTGTGTTTATTGGGAGACATTTGTAGCTACATGTAAGTGCCAATGCAGAGTTTTAACTTGTTGAGAAGGACTCTGTTTCCCTTATCTGTGAAATGTACACCAACAGTCCTGTAGATGCCATCCATATTAAAACACAGATTGTTATTGTATATGGACCCAATACTATGGTCGCTGAGATAAGCAGAAACAGCTTTATTGACATTTTTTCTAGCTTTCTCAATCTGTGGACAAAATTGATTGGACCTGTTCCATTTCTGTCTTTGGGATATGTTAGAGTACACAAAGGCAGTTTGGGGAAAATGCAACATCAATTCTGCAAAGGTGTCCTTCATTGGCATTTCCAGAGCTAACCCAGTCAATGTGCCAAGGTCATTACCACCACAGTGCACAATCATGAGGTCAGGTGGTTGGAGATGGAAAAAGGATTTAACCAATGGCATCAATTGGTGCCACTTTAATCATCTCTGTCCAATCCATTTAATGTCTACATTTTGCAAAGCTAGGTCTTTGTCAATACCTCTGCTTTCAGCATACCTTTTGCACCAGAAAATATAGCTGTGTCCAATTTTCCACACAGAAAGCATCTTGAAGGGATTTCTGTAGGTAATCAGAAAATGTCTGCAGCTGAGGTAGGCAGGTGGAAGAATAAAATCTATCTAAAATGGTGGAGAAGAAAGAAGAAAGTAGAGATTTGATTGGCTGTCTAAGAACACTCTACATTCAAAAATAGGGTGCATTTCACTTTGTTTAGAAATCATGTTTCTTATTGGTTATTAACAAATGTTGGAAAAGTACAGCAGAGAGGATAAGGGCAAGCATTGCAAAGCCAACCACACTTGCTGTTGTCATTTGTATCATTGTTTGGTGAACTTGTGACCTGGCAGCTAAGTTGAATGGTGCATGACCTGCTGCTATGGAAACTGACCTTAAGGACAAGGGGTGGAGATGTCAGTTGAAAAGTATTATTCTCTGTGACCAATGGAAAATCGTTTTTCAATTTGAAAAACACTGGGAAGCAATGCCATTTGTTGTTTATGTCAATATGTATGGAAAAATAGAGTGGAAATTTGCCAATACTGGTTCTCCCTTGCAGAGTCTGTTGAGCTACATTCTCTGTGTGAAAAAGAATGTCCTGAGTGAGTGTGTGAGATTTTTCAGTCAACAGATTTATTTAAAGGTGAGTTACATATTTTTTAGGTTAATTTAAAAAAGATTTGACATTTTTAAATCCACAGATGTGTATTGCGATTATTTTTATTGCATTTGAAGTTTGCTTAAAAAGCAGTATATACAGTAATATATTTATTTGTGTTAGAAGATATAGTTGAATGAAGGCGTTAATTTACTATTAATTGGTTAAAAATGTACTAAGAAGGTGTATTTTCTAAAAAATTCATATAAGGTGTTTATTAGCAATGATTATTTCTTCTGTGTAAAAAGGTATAGTTTAAAAATATTGCATTATTATAGATAGTGTGGTAAAATGAGGTACAATTGTGCTGTTTGTAAGATGATCATGTAAGGTATTAATAATTATGAATCTGTTATTAGTTGGTACAGATCTTCAGTTTTAAAAATCCTTATTAATAAAAAAGTGTTCTGTACTACTGTTCTTCATTAAGTCTGTTGAGAGATATAGTTTGATGAAGTTGCATATTTGTAGATGTAAAGGACGATATGTAGCTGCAAAGAAAGTCAGTACATTTTATTCTTTCAGGTATGTAGTAGTTAGTATGTCATGAGTCAGGTTTTTGTTTCCATTATATTTATATGTGTATGAATTAATGATAGGTATCTAATATATTAGAGGACTGCAAAGGTGGTGAAAATGTGATTTTATAAGTGTATGGGAAGTGATTTTGTGGTTCTATAATGTGTAATTTCGTAGTTAGTATATAAGTACATGTGCACAATCTATGCGGTGCTTCAACCCTCTGCAGACTACTGATTTACTTCTGCAAAAATTCATACAGTAGCCATGCAGATAAGCAATCACACTGTGATTCCCTGTCCAATCCTCCTATCATCCTGACAGCACCATGTATGTATCTACTCTATGTGCTGAAAGCACTTAAAACTCACCCTTCTGTAAACTACCAACACTTTTACTATCTAGTTACTGTGCCTACACCTATAGAATGCTTCAGGCATTACGACACAGTGTACAGTGAAATATGCTCATGTATGCAGGCTCGTAACCTGCAGCAGACTACTGATTTACCCTTGCAATAAGCCAGGTAGTATTCATGCTGTGTCCCAATCAGACTGTCACTGTCTGCCTACTCCTGCAATCATCTTGACAGAAGCATGTCCTTATCTAATTCCTGTACCAACACACAAGCACTTAAAAACTCACCCTCCTGTCAAATACCAGCACTCTTAATATCTAGTCACTGGGCATACACCTATAGAATGCCTCAGGCATTAAGACACAAAGTGCTACTGTAAAATGTGCGCGATGTATGCAGGCCTGTAACCTCCAGCAGACTACTGATTCACCCTTGCAATAAGCCTGGTAGTATTCATGTAGTGCCCCAATCAGCCTATCAGTCTCTGTCCACTCCTGCAATTATCCTGACAGAAGCATGTCCTTATCTAATCGCTGTGCCAACACACAAGCACTTACAAACTCTCCCTTCTGTCAACTACCACCACTTTAACTATCCTCTCTGTATTCATGCACTTGTATAATGACTCAGGCATTAAGACAAGCAGTAGTACAGTGAAACAGCACTCTCACTATCTAGTCACTGTGCATACACCTATAGAATGCCTCAGGCATTAAGACACACAGTGCTACTGTGAAATGTGCGCAATGTATGCAGGCCTGTAAACCCCAGCAGACTACTGATTCACTCTTGCAATACGCCTGGTAGTATTCATGTAGTGCCCCAATCAGCCTATCAGTCTCTGTCCACTCCTGCAATTATCCTGACAGAAGCATGTCCTTATCTAATCACTGTGCCAACACACAAGCACTTATAAACTCTCCCTGCTGTCAACTACCACCACTTTAACTATCCTCTCCGTATTGATGCACTTGTAGAATGACTCAGGCATTAAGACAATCAGTGGTACAGTGAAATGTGCACAATCTATGCAGGCCTCTAACCCCCAGCAGACAACTGATTCACCCTTGGAATAAGCCAGGTAGTATTCGTGCGGTGCCCCAATCAGTCTCTTTCAAATCCTGAAATCATCCTGACAGAAGCAGGATGATTTATGTAGTGCCCCAATCAGACTGTCAGTCTCTATCCCCTCCTGCAATCATACTGATAGAACCCTGTCCTTATATAATCTCTGTGCCAACACACAAGCACTTATAAACTTTCTCTGCAGTCTACTACCAGCAGTGTAAGTATGCAGTCACTATACATGCACTTGTAGAATGACTCAGGTATTAAGACACACAGTGTACAATCAAATGTGCTCAATCTATGCAGGCCTCTAACCCCTAGCAGAGTACTGATTCACCCTTGCCATAAGGCAGGTAGAATTCATTTGTTGCCCCAATCAGACTGTCAGTCTCTGTCTACTCCTGCAATCATACTGTCAGAAGGATGTCCTTATCTATTCTCTGTGCCAACACACAAGCACTTATAAAGTCTCTCTGCAGTGAAGTACCGGCAGTGTAAGTATCCAGTCACTATCCATGCACGTGTACAGTGATTCAAGCATTAATACAAGCAGTGCTACAGTTTAATGTGCACAATGTATAGAGGCCCTTAACCTCCAGCACAGTACCAATTCATCCTTGCAATAAGCCAGGTAGTATTCATGCAGTGCCACAATCAGCCTATCACTCTCTGTCCATTCCTGCAATCATCCTAACAGAATCATATCTTTCTCTAATCTCTGTGCCAACACACAAGCACTTATAGTTATAAACTTACCCTACTCTTAACTAACAGCACTCTAACTATACAGTCTAGGTATCCTCATGTCTATTCCATATACTTCTCCATCACTTATCAACTACTATACTTATCCTTTTACTCTGCCAATACCAGCAATATCTTCTTATCCTATCACTCCGCCAATACCATGTATTCTACTTGCAGCACTTGCAGCACTATAATCATTCCAATTGCTAGTAATGTATCTATAGAGTGGCTTAGCTACTAATACAAGTACACCTCATTTTTTCATCTTTGAATGCATGCTGCATTCCACAGCACACATTGAAGGACGAAAATGACTTTAGTGATTATTTTTGTGCAGGAAGGTGTCCCTTCCTGCTCAAAAACAATCTGCCCCACGACACAGACTTCCTTGCACCTTATCTAATCTTTGTGCCAAAACACAAGCACTTATACACTCACCCTCCTGTCAACTACCAGCACTCTCACTATACAGTCACAGTCCATACACCTGTACAATGCCTCAGGCATTAAGACACTCAGCCCTACAGTTAAATGTACAAAATATATGCAGTCCCCTAACCCCATGCAGACTACTTATTCACTCTTGCAAAAATTCAGGTAGTACCCATGCAGATCAGCAATCACAGTGTCACTGTCTGTCCACTCCTGCAATCATCCTGACAAAACCATGATCTAATCTCTGTGCCATAACACAAACACTTATAGTTTTTCCTCTGCTTGTAAATACGGCCCCCTCACACACAGCACTTTGTGTGGAAGGCGCGTTCCATGGGTGTTGCTGTGTATGTTCCCACACAACACCCATGGAACAAGACACATCTCAAGATTTACAAGAAATTGTAAAGCTGGAGATGCGTGTGAATGCTGCACCACCCTAGACATGGCATAGCAAGGCGCAACAAGGAGAAATGTTTTCATTTCTCCTCATTATATCCTCCTTCAATGCTTGCTGCATTCCACAGCACACATTGAAGGAGGAAAATGCCTTTAGTGATTGTTTTTGTACAGGAAGGTGTCCCTTCCTGCGCAAAAACAATCTCCCCACAAGGCAGGCATCCATGGTGCAAAGGTGCCTGCACCAGCACATGGCTACAGTTTGTGCGCTAATGCAGAGGGAAGCACAGAGATGCAACATATTCATATAAATATGTTGCATCCTTGTGCTTCGGAGGTGCCGCAGCGCGGTGCAGCCAAAGGGCTTGCGGTGCCACGCTGCAGCACTTCCTCATAGATCTGCCCCTATAAATTAACCATATACTACTAATGCATTCTTTCAGTCAATCATTCTCTACACATATATTCACTGAAACTTTCATACATTACCATGCAATAATAGTTATTTTTTTAACCAGATAAGGTAGTTCTAATAAGAAGTTTTTTTTTCTTCTTTTTTTGTTTTATATTTTTCTGGATTTTTTCAATGATTTTGTATTTTTTTGGTGTTTTTCTCAAAACTGAAGAAAATTAACATTGGTGGTTGCGTTGAGCAGCACAAATAGCATCCACTGACTGCTCGCCATAGCAAACTAGTTTTTTGCACTTGATGCAGCGCTGTTCTAAAAAGGCAAATTCAGACCTTATATCCATTAGAGCTTGAGATGTTGATGCTCCTGAAGTACTTGCTCCAGCTGCTGGTGGATTTAATGCAGCTCTCCTCATCTCTTCATGAGCAAAATTCAGAGGATGGATTGTCCGGAGGTGCTTGTACATGCTGGCAGTGCTGTATGAGTACTTTATTTCACTGCCTCTTGACAGCACTCTTTCGCAAATTTTACATGTCACCTTTGTGGCATTTACTTTTTTCTGTCCAGGTGGAAAGGTGAAGAACTTCCACACTACAGATTCTGGTCTCTGTTTTCTGGGTGCCTCCTGCAAGAATTCTTCATCCGAATATTCTTCCACTTCCTGGGGTTCTCCAGAAGCCATTTTTCTTCACAGTTGAAAGAAAAACACAAAAAAAACAAAGAGGTTGATGTTGGTGAAGAGATGCTTCTCTGAAGATGGTCCAAGAACAATGATGAAAATGGGTGGGGTTCTTCAATAGTTACAGTGGGACATTTTATAAACCAATCAAATCTTTTTTTGGGAGGTCACATGGAATCCGCGCACCCTGCTCTTATGAAGCACACACCCGATGCAACTTCTCGAAAATATATTTAAAAGTGATATAATTTTATTATAAGTAGAAATATATTATGTTTATGAATGCCTTAGATAATCTCTAGCCCTAATATGTATATTAAAGACACATACATATCATTTTAGAACATAAAAAACTTCACGGGAGTCGCGCACCCAGCGTGCCCCACATATGACATCATGTGGGGCCCGCCACTGCGCAAGCTTCGCATACTGTAATGCGCATGTGTCGCGAATTAGCGGGAGCAGGAGTCGCGCATCAGTCGCATACCTATTGTGCACAACATGTAATATTATACGTATATCACGTCACTGGAAAACACGCACCCGTCGCACACCATAGGCGGATCCTTCACAATTTTTCCAATATGGCGGCTGTAATACGCACACCCGTCGTGTTAGGTACGCTTAGGGTGCGCGACACCAAAATTTCTTTTCTTTGTTTTAAAAAAAATATAAATATATTGAAATAAAATAATAAAAAACAATAATTACAGTATGTTTCAGTTTTAATTTTTATTTATATTTTAAAACTATTTTCAAAAAAGTATATAATATTGTTTAATAAATAACATATGTACAAATTAACAGTTTACAAATATCTTCAAATTCTGTACAAAAAACATAGGTAAAACTACTTTTATAATTAAAAGTTAGCATTTAAAAAACCTTTGAAATTCACTGAAACAACCATAGGTTTCAGAAACGTTATAGTTAGATATTAGGATTTAAAAAACCTTAGAAATTCACTGAAAATACCATAGGTTTCAGACACATTATAGTTAGGAATTAGCATTTAAAACACCTTAGAAATTCACTGAAAAAACCTTAGGTTTCAGTAACGTTATAGTTAGCTGGACATTTCACTCGTACAAAACCATAGAAATTCCTCCGTTATAGTTAGTTCTTCTAACTATAACTTGCGCGCCCGCAATGCAATGCTGATGATGTCACATATTACATAATTCATTACATGGTCAGTGACATCACTGATGACATCACTGATGACATCTCAAATGACATGAACTACTGAACTAGACACAAGACCTAGAGCCTGTAGAATCGATGGGACCCCAAGAAACCACCCAAGGTAGTGACAGAGGGGACCCACGGGGACCGTGCTCAGTGTGAAAACACAACCGCGGGTTCCCGTTAGCCTCTATGGGCAATGTCGTGGTTGCAAATTTAAAGATTAGGGACACTTAGAAATGAGTCAGGACCAAACCCTTTTGGACTTAGGAAGATCTAGGGCTAGCACCCACAGGAGCACCGGAGTACTTGTGTTACCTCACCCAGGGAAGCCGGGTACATAGGGTCTTTTGGTGTTGGGTCGCGCTGTCGATTTCAATGGAAGCTGGCGAAGAATTGCTGCTGCCATTAAGAGGAGAAGTGTCCGAAGCGATCCAAGCCTGGATCTAGGATGGAAGGAACCTGAAAGCAGAGGGGACAGAGTCTGGGTCACTTGACAGTGACTGAGGACACAATAAACAAATGCCCACAGATGTTGGGTGCTTCAGGTGAGTTGACAGGTGTCTTGACTTTTCACCCACGAGGTCCAGGAGGTGCCGATGACAACCAGGTGCTGAAAAAGATCACGGTGTCCAGGGGTCATGGTTCCATGTCACCCACAATAGCCACGGGCCTCAGCTTTGCTGTGGGCTCAGGGTAGCCTCGGGGAAGTCTGAAAATCCACCTCTGGTGATGCAAAGACTTAGGCGTCCAGCACAAGCTTCAGTGATGCAGACCGGTCAGTTGCTTCTTTGGTGCCTGCCAAGCAGGGGAGTCACTCCTTGACTCCAAGGGAGATGTCTTCAGTCTTCTAAGCAAAGTAGAATGTCAAAGGTCCAAGATATATGTTGCAGAGTTTTGTCCAGGGTATTCTAAAGTCGCAAGGACTGGGTTCCTATACTTATACAAAGTTTGGGGATTGGACATACTTTAGGGACCCACCTATGGGAGGGTTTGGAAAGAGGGGTGGTTACACCCATTTCCTTTGTCCAGTGTCATGCCAGAGCAGGGGCAGGTAGCCCCTGCAACTGGTTTGAACTGGACTATGCGTAGGGACACCAAGTGTGCCCCCAGTGCACGACTGCAAAGCTCCAGAGAGTGCTCCCGCCCAGCCCCAATACACATCTGTCTGTCTGGGGAGGTGGTTACACCTCCCTGGGACAGGAAACCTATTGTCCAGGCCTCCCCTGCCAGAGTTTCAGTGAGCAGCAGGAGGCCAGACCCGTGTATGTGGCAGAGGCATCCATTTTGTGAGGTCAGGGCTGTAAAAAGACCCACCGGGTTAGACCAGAGTGAACATGTCTCTACCTCTAGAAGGGTGGAATGCTATCCCCGCTGCCAGAACTGGTGGGGGGTAGTATTCCATAGCATTTGACACCAAACACGACATGTTTCCGTGCAGCCATACTAAAGTTAGCATTTACCGCGAGGTTATAATGCACTTAAGAGTATATGGTCAGGCTGCACCACAAACAGCATCAGAGGAGGTACTCCGAACGCTGCAGAGGGGCTCTGCTCATGCAGGGGCACCCTCTCACATAAAATCCAAGCAGTCTGTCTTCAGGATTGTTAAGGCCTGCCATAGGAGTGACTTATAGGTTTTATATGTGTGTGCAATGGTAGTGATAAAGGTAGCCTATACCACTGTAAGGGGTGCAAGCACCACCTTACCCAGGCTGCAGTAGCAGACCTGTGGTGCCATTTTTGAGTGCTTCCCAGGGGTGGCATAATACATGCTTCATCCTCTGGTAGGCCTCTGAAGTACCTATGCCCTAGGTACATAGTATACCATATACTAGGGGCTTATAAGGCACTCCATATTCCAATTAGAAATGTACCTAATGTACATGGAAACCATTTTAGAGAGGAAGCAGCTAGGCTGGGGTCCTGATTAGCAGGGCCACAGCCAGACTAAGGTCGAAAAACAGTTAAAAACCAGCAAAAAGTGGGGGTACCCATGAGAAGCAGATTCTACTCCCCTACACATGGAATTACAATTGATATTGTCTACAAATGTCTTCGCCTGTACCTGTGTTCCCTTCCAAAATATGAATACGTCATCAATGTATCTCCACATTTGCACAACATGATTGTCCCAATCGGTCCTGTGTTGGACTAGTTGGACATGCTCCTCCCACCAGCCTACGTGGGGACAGGCATAGCTGCGGGAGAAGCATGTCCCCATAGCCACAACCTGCAACTGTTGAAATATCTTACCATCATATACAAACACATTGTTACAAAGACATCATTGAATCATCTTTAACAACATGATATTGTAATGCTACATGGACATGGGTCTCTTTTTCAAATAAAAGTCCACCGCATTAAATCCGTCCTCGTGTTGAATGCCAGTGTATAGGTTGGTTATATCAAGGTTTAAAAATAAATAATCCTCGGACCATGGTTGTGCATTTAATTTGGAAAGGAAGTCATTGGAGTCACGGATTTAAGTCGGGAGTATGATGACATGTTCTTGTAAATAATAATCAACATAACTGAAAGTGCATTCAAAGATACTGTTTTTAGAGGAAATAATAGGTCTTACTGTAATGGGGCTGATTCCTTTGTGTACTTTTGGGATGAAATAAATAGTTGGCATCACAGGAAAATCATTATTTAGATAACTAAATTCATCCTTTGATATTAATCCTTCCCTTTTTCAGACTGTAAGTTCATCTGTATAATTTTTACTTATTCTCTTGACCTCTACCGCTGTGATTTTTTTGTAACAGTCTTGGTTGTCCAGGTGCCGGTAAGCCTCTGCTTTGTAATCCTCTTTGTCCCACAGAACAATATTTCTGCCTTTGTCGGATTTGTTAATTACCACAGTAGAGTTGTTCTTTAGTTTAGCCATTAATTGAAAATACTGAGTGGTGTGATGGTTCGGAGTCCTGATATTGGATTTGGATTTGCGATAGAGATTTTTCAATTCCTCAGTTACTCTCTTGGGGAAAATGTTGACCGCATTGCGAGGCATAACTGGCACAAACGTAGAAGTTGCTTTGAATGGACTATGCCCTGGTGCCGAAATCTTGATTCTCTCATCTTGTGCCATACTTTGAGTACTGTTGCCTGTTCTATTGCTATCAAATGCCTCCTCTTGTAATGCGTGTAATGTTTTTAACAAAGGGATTTCACAGGCTGTAAGCCCTACATTGGGCACTTGTATGGTGTAGTCTTTAGCTTTAGTTCCGTGATTCTTGATGGTAAAGAACTTCATTAGTTTCAACTTGTGAATACATTTGTAGACATCTATTCAGGTTTCTACATAGTTAAAATTGGTCTCTGGGCAGTAGCTTAGACCTAATGCTAATAGTTGTTTCTCAGCTTCATTCAGTTGGATATTGGTAAGGTTGATTATAGTTTTATCAATGGGCGTTAGCGTGCCTGCCAGGTTTTCTTCTGCTGCCCCCTTCCTCTGGAGCTTGAGACAATTGTGCCTTTCACGCCTTCGGATGTTCCTTTTTTGTTTGACGGCACGTTTGTATTCCTCGGTCCGTAATAACTGCTTGCTTTGTTCCCGGATAAAATCCATCTCCTCCGCATACGATAAAGGGCCCATCTCAGATCTGAAATTTGATGCTGCTTCCTCACTGCGTTCTGATTCTGTATCGCTGGGAATTGTGCTGGCATCGGATTAGCCTTAGCGTTTGATGGGACTGCTGCACTACGCGCATTTTACTTCATTAAAGTCCTTGCTTGGAATTCCGGAGTGTGCTGTGCTTTTTCCTGAATTGGAGGAGGCGTTGGACTTACGTATTGTCAGCAGCAGGTCGCTGACTAACAGCACACCCTCTCGGTCTGGTGCACCGTGTTAAGACCAGCAACTCTTTTGGATTTATTGCACGAACTGCAAAAACACGGAGCCCCCCGAGTACTTTGGACTGCCTACATGGTGTGATATACTGCATTTGGGGAGAGAGGAGGAGATATTTTCGCCTGAGTAAGGAGTCGGATGTAAGGCTTTTTGTCATCCTGCAGGGCTCTTGATCTGGAGTGTGGCCCTGATCCAGTATTTTGGGACATCACTTGATGATGGAGGGATTCTGTTACTGAACGAACACCCCTCAGGACTGCATTTACCAGCATGCTTCAGCCAAGCAGGCTGAAAGCGCGAGTTACCCATTGGAGGAGAAGATAATGACATCACACAGGGGAGCGGTTTTCAACTCACCTGCACCTCGTTGACCATCACAGAGAGCGCGAAGACCCAGGAACAGGCACTGATGAGAGCCATTGGAGGCTTGAAACGCGTCTGCCTTAGCGTTTGATGGGACTGCTACACTACGCGCATTTTACTTCATTAAAATCTTTGCTTCGAATTCCGGAGTGTGATGTGCTTTTTCCTGATTTGGAGGAGGCGTTGGACTTACGTATTGTCAGCAGCAGGTCGCTGACTAACAGCACACCCTCTCGGTCTGGTGCACTGTGTTAAGACCAGCAACTCTTTTGGATTTATTGCACGAACTGCAAAAACACGGAGCCCCCCCGAGCAGTTTGGACTGCCTACATGGTGTGATATACTGCATTTGGGGAGAGAGGAGGAGATATTTTCGCCTGAGTAAGGAGTCGGATGTAAGGCTTTTTGTCATCCTGCAGGGCTCTTGATCTGGAGTGTGGCCCTGATCCAGTATTTTGGAACATCACTTGATGGTGGAGTGATTCTGTTACTGAACGAACACCCCTCAGGACTGCATATACCAGCATGCTTCAGCCAGGCAGGCTGAAAGCGCGAGTTACCCATTGGAGGAGAAGATAATGATATCACATAGGGGAGCGGTTTTCAACTCACCTGCACCTCGTTGACCATCACAGAGAGCGCGAAGACCCAGAAACAGGCACTGATGAGAGCCATTGGAGGCTTGAAACGTGTCTGCCTTAGCGTTTGATGAGACTGCTGCACTACGCGCATTTTACTTCATTAAAGTCCTTGCTTCGAATTCCGGAGTGTGCTGTGCTTTTTCCTGAATTGGAGGAGGCGTTGGACTTATGTATTGTCAGCAGCAGGTCGCTGACTAACAGCACAACCTCTCGGTCTGGTGCACCGTGTTAAGACCAGCAACTCTTTTGGATTTATTGCACGAACTGCAAAAACACGGAGCCCCCCCGAGCAGTTTGGACTGCCTACATGGTGTGATATACTGCATTTGGGGAGAGAGGAGGAGATATTTTCGCCTGAGTAAGGAGTCGGATGTAAGGCTTTTTGTCATCCTGCAGGGCTCTTGATCTGGAGTGTGGCCCTAATCCAGTATTTTGGGACATCACTTGATGGTGGAGTGATTCTGTTACTGAACGAACACCCCTCAGGACTGCATTTACCAGCATGCTTCAGCCAGGCAGGCTGAAAGCGCGAGTTACCCATTGGAGGAGAAGATAATGACATCACATAGGGGAGCGGTTTTCAACTCACCTGCACCTCGTTGACCATCACAGAGAGCGCGAAGATCCAGGAACAGGCACTGATGAGAGCCATTGGAGGCTTGAAACGCGTCTGCCTTAGCGTTTGATGGGACTGCTGCACTACGCGCATTTTACTTCATTAAAGTCCTTGCTTGGAATTCCGGAGTGTGCTGTGCTTTTTCCTGAATTGGAGGAGGCGTTGGACTTATGTATTGTCAGCAGCAGGTCGCTGACTAACAGCACACCCTCTCGGTCTGGTGCACCGTGTTAAGACCAGCAACTCTTTTGGATTTATTGCACCAACTGCAAAAACACGGAGCCCCCCCGAGCAGTTTGGACTGCCTACATGGTGTGATATACTGCATTTGGGGAGAGAGGAGGAGATATTTTCGCCTGAGTAAGGAGTTGGATGTAAGGCGTTTTGTCATCCTGCAGGGCTCTTGATCTGGAGTGTGGCCCTGATCTAGTATTTTGGGACATCACTTGATGGTGGAGTGATTCTGTTACTGAACGAACTCCCCTCAGGACTGCATTTACCAGCATGCTTCAGCCAGGCAGGCTGAAAGCGCGAGTTTCCCATTGGAGGAGAAGATAATGACATCACATAGGGGAGCGGTTTTCAACTCACCTGCACCTCGTTGACCATCACAGAGAGCGCGAAGACCCAGGAACAGGCACTGATGAGAGCCATTGGAGGCTTGAAACGCGTCTGCCTTAGCATTTGATGGGACTGCTACACTACGCGCATTTTACTTCATTAAAGTCCTTGCTTCGAATTCCGGAGTGTGCTCTGCTTTTTCCTGAATTGGAGGAGGC
Source organism: Triturus cristatus (assembly GCF_964204655.1). Classification (NCBI taxonomy): domain Eukaryota; kingdom Metazoa; phylum Chordata; class Amphibia; order Caudata; family Salamandridae; genus Triturus; species Triturus cristatus. The sequence goes on from NC_140591.1 coordinate 1,493,635,059, forward strand.
GTTGGACTTATGCATTGTCAGCAGCAGGTCGCTGACTAACAGCACACCCTCTCGGTCTGGTGCACCATGTTAAGACCAGCAACTCTTTTGGATTTATTGCACGAACTGCAAAAACACGGAGCCCCCCCAGCAGTTTGGACTACCTACATGGTGTGATATACTGCATTTGGGGAGAGAGGAGGAGATATTTTCTCCTGAGTAAGGAGTCGGATGTAAGGCTTTTTGTCATCCTGCAGGGCTCTTGATCTGGAGTGTGGCCCTGATCCAGTATTTTGGGACATCACTTGATGGTGGAGTGATTCTGTTACTGAACGAACACCCCTCAGGACTGCATTTACCAGCATGCTTCAGCCAGGCAGGCTGAAAGCGCGAGTTACCCATTGGAGGAGAAGATAATGACATCACATAGGGGAGCGGTTTTCAACTCACCTGCACCTCGTTGACCATCACAGAGAGCGCGAAGACCCAGAAACAGGCACTGATGAGAGCCATTGGAGGCTTGAAACGTGTCTGCCTTAGCGTTTGATGGGACTGCTGCACTACGCGCATTTTACTTCATTAAAGTCCTTGCTTCGAATTCCGGAGTGTGCTGTGCTTTTTCCTGAATTGGAGGAGGCGTTGGACTTATGTATTGTCAGCAGCAGGTCGCTGACTAACAGCACACCCTCTCGGTCTGGTGCACCGTGTTAAGACCAGCAACTCTTTTGGATTTATTGCACGAACTGCAAAAACACGGAGCCCCCCCGAGCAGTTTGGACTGCCTACATGGTGTGATATACTGCATTTGGGGAGAGAGGAGGAGATATTTTCGCCTGAGTAAGGAGTCGGATGTAAGGCTTTTTGTCATCCTGCAGGGCTCTTGATCTGGAGTGTGGCCCTAATCCAGTATTTTGGGACATCACTTGATGGTGGAGTGATTCTGTTACTGAACGAACACCCCTCAGGACTGCATTTACCAGCATGCTTCAGCCAGGCAGGCTGAAAGCGCGAGTTACCCATTGGAGGAGAAGATAATGACATCACATAGGGGAGCGGTTTTCAACTCACCTGCACATCGTTGACCATCACAGAGAGCGTGAAGACCCAGGAACAGGCACTGATGAGAGCCATTGGAGGCTTGAAACGCGTCTGCCTTAGCGTTTGATGGGACTGCTGCACTACGCGCATTTTACTTCATTAAAGTCCTTGCTTGGAATTCCGGAGTGTGCTGTGCTTTTTCCTGAATTGGAGGAGGCGTTGGACTTATGTATTGTCAGCAGCAGGTCGCTGACTAACAGCACACCCTCTCGGTCTGGTGCACCGTGTTAAGACCAGCAACTCTTTTGGATTTATTGCACCAACTGCAAAAACACGGAGCCCCCCCGAGCAGTTTGGACTGCCTACATGGTGTGATATACTGCATTTGGGGAGAGAGGAGGAGATATTTTCGCCTGAGTAAGGAGTCGGATGTAAGGCTTTTTGTCATCCTGCAGGGCTCTTGATCTGGAGTGTGGCCCTGATCCAGTATTTTGGGACATCACTTGATGGTGGAGTGATTCTGTTACTGAACGAACACCCCTCAGGACTGCATTTACCAGCATGCTTCAGCCAGGCAGGCTGAAAGCGCGAGTTACCCATTGGAGGAGAAGATAATGACATCACATAGGGGAGCGGTTTTCAACTCACCTGCACATCGTTGACCATCACAGAGAGCGCGAAGACCCAGGAACAGGCACTGATGAGAGCCATTGGAGGCTTGAAACGCGTCTGCCTTAGCGTTTGATGGGACTGCTGCACTACGCGCATTTTACTTCATTAAAGTCCTTGCTTGGAATTCCGGAGTGTGCTGTGCTTTTTCCTGAATTGGAGGAGGCGTTGGACTTACGTATTGTCAGCAGCAGGTCGCTGACTAACAGCACACCCACTCGGTCTGGTGCACCGTGTTAAGACCAGCAACTCTTTTGGATTTATTGCACCAACTGCAAAAACACGGAGCCCCCCCGAGCAGTTTGGACTGCCTACATGGTGTGATATACTGCATTTGGGGAGAGAGGAGGAGATATTTTCGCCTGAGTAAGGAGTCGGATGTAAGGCTTTTTGTCATCCTGCAGGGCTCTTGATCTGGAGTGTGGCCCTGATCCAGTATTTTGGGACATCACTTGATGGTGGAGTGATTCTGTTACTGAACGAACACCCCTCAGAACTGCATTTACCAGCATGCTTCAGCCAGGCAGGCTGAAAGCGCGAGTTACCCATTGGAGGAGAAGATAATGACATCACATAGGGGAGCGGTTTTCAACTCACCTGCACCTCGTTGACCATCACAGAGAGCGCGAAGACCCAGGAACAGGCACTGATGAGAGCCATTGGATGCTTGAAACGTGTCTGCCTTAGCGTTTGATGGGACTGCTACACTACGCGCATTTTACTTCATTAAAATCCTTGCTTCGAATTCCGGAGTGTGCTGTGCTTTTTCCTGATTTGGAGGAGGCGTTGGACTTACGTATTGTCAGCAGCAGGTCGCTGACTAACAGCACACCCACTCGGTCTGGTGCACCGTGTTAAGACCAGCGACTCTTTTGGATTTATTGCACGAACTGCAAAAACACGGAGCCCCCCCAAGCAGTTTGGACTGCCTACATGGTGTGATATACTGCATTTGGGGAGAGAGGAGGAGATATTTTCGCCTGAATAAGGAGTCGGATGTAAGGCTTTTTGTCATACTGCAGGGCTCTTGATCTGGAGTGTGGCCCTGATCCAGTATTTTGGGACATCACTTGATGGTGGAGTGATTCTGTTACTGAACGAACACCCCTCAGGACTGCATTTACCAGCATGCTTCAGCCAGGCAGGCTGAAAGCGCGAGTTACCCATTGGAGGAGAAGATAATGACATCACATAGGGGAGCGGTTTTCAACTCACCTGCACATCGTTGACCATCACAGAGAGCGCGAAGACCCAGGAACAGGCACTGATGAGAGCCATTGGATGCTTGAAACGTGTCTGCCTTAGCGTTTGATGGGACTGCTACACTACGCGCATTTTACTTCATTAAAATCCTTGCTTCGAATTCCGGAGTGTGCTGTGCTTTTTCCTGATTTGGAGGAGGCGTTGGACTTACGTATTGTCAGCAGCAGGTCGCTGACTAACAGCACACCCACTCGGTCTGGTGCACCGTGTTAAGACCAGCAACTCTTTTGGATTTATTGCACGAACTGCAAAAACACGGAGCCCCCCCGAGCAGTTTGGACTGCCTACATGGTGTGATATACTGCATTTGGGGAGAGAGGAGGAGATATTTTCGCCTGAGTAAGGAGTCGGATGTAAGGCTTTTTGTCATCCTGCAGGGCTCTTGATCTGGAGTGTGGCCCTGATCCAGTATTTTGGGACATCACTTGATGGTGGAGTGATTCTGTTACTGAACGAACACCCCTCAGGACTGCATTTACCAGCATGCTTCAGCCAGGCAGGCTGAAAGCGCGAGTTACCCATTGGAGGAGAAGATAATGACATCACATAGGGGAGCGGTTTTCAACTCACCTGCACATCGTTGACCATCACAGAGAGCGTGAAGACCCAGGAACAGGCACTGATGAGAGCCATTGGAGGCTTGAAACGCGTCTGCCTTAGCGTTTGATGGGACTGCTGCACTACGCGCATTTTACTTCATTAAAGTCCTTGCTTGGAATTCCGGAGTGTGCTGTGCTTTTTCCTGAATTGGAGGAGGCGTTGGACTTACGTATTGTCAGCAGCAGGTCGCTGACTAACAGCACACCCACTCGGTCTGGTGCACCGTGTTAAGACCAGCAACTCTTTTGGATTTATTGCACCAACTGCAAAAACACGGAGCCCCCCCGAGCAGTTTGGACTGCCTACATGGTGTGATATACTGCATTTGGGGAGAGAGGAGGAGATATTTTCGCCTGAGTAAGGAGTCGGATGTAAGGCTTTTTGTCATCCTGCAGGGCTTTTGATCTGGAGTGTGGCCCTGATCCAGTATTTTGGGACATCACTTGATGGTGGAGTGATTCTGTTACTGAACGAACACCCCTCAGGACTGCATTTACCAGCATGCTTCAGCCAGGCAGGCTGAAAGCGCGAGTTACCCATTGGAGGAGAAGATAATGACATCACATAGGGGAGCGGTTTTCAACTCACCTGCACCTCGTTGACCATCACAGAGAGCGCGAAGACCCAGGAACAGGCACTGATGAGAGCCATTGGATGCTTGAAACGTGTCTGCCTTAGCGTTTGATGGGACTGCTACACTACGCGCATTTTACTTCATTAAAATCCTTGCTTCGAATTCCGGAGTGTGCTGTGCTTTTTCCTGATTTGGAGGAGGCGTTGGACTTACGTATTGTCAGCAGCAGGTCGCTGACTAACAGCACACCCACTCGGTCTGGTGCACCGTGTTAAGACCAGCAACTCTTTTGGATTTATTGCACGAACTGCAAAAACACGGAGCCCCCCCAAGCAGTTTGGACTGCCTACATGGTGTGATATACTGCATTTGGGGAGAGAGGAGGAGATATTTTCGCCTGAATAAGGAGTCGGATGTAAGGCTTTTTGTCATACTGCAGGGCTCTTGATCTGGAGTGTGGCCCTGATCCAGTATTTTGGGACATCACTTGATGGTGGAGTGATTCTGTTACTGAACGAACACCCCTCAGGACTGCATTTACCAGCATGCTTCAGCCAGGCAGGCTGAAAGCGCGAGTTACCCATTGGAGGAGAAGATAATGACATCACATAGGGGAGCGGTTTTCAACTCACCTGCACCTCGTTGACCATCACAGAGAGCGCGAAGACCCAGAAACAGGCACTGATGAGAGCCATTGGAGGCTTGAAACGTGTCTGCCTTAGCGTTTGATGGGACTGCTGCACTACGCGCATTTTACTTCATTAAAGTCTTGCTTCGAATTCCGGAGTGTGCTGTGCTTTTTCCTGAATTGGAGGAGGCGTTGGACTTATGTATTGTCAGCAGCAGGTCGCTGACTAACAGCACACCCTCTCGGTCTGGTGCACCGTGTTAAGACCAGCAACTCTTTTGGATTTATTGCACGAACTGCAAAAACACGGAGCCCCCCCGAGCAGTTTGGACTGCCTACATGGTGTGATATACTGCATTTGGGGAGAGAGGAGGAGATATTTTCGCCTGAGTAAGGAGTCGGATGTAAGGCTTTTTGTCATCCTGCAGGGCTCTTGATCTGGAGTGTGGCCCTAATCCAGTATTTTGGGACATCACTTGATGGTGGAGTGATTCTGTTACTGAACGAACACCCCTCAGGACTGCATTTACCAGCATGCTTCAGCCAGGCAGGCTGAAAGCGCGAGTTACCCATTGGAGGAGAAGATAATGACATCACATAGGGGAGCGGTTTTCAACTCACCTGCACATCGTTGACCATCACAGAGAGAGCGAAGACCCAGGAACAGGCACTGATGAGAGCCATTGGAGGCTTGAAACGCGTCTGCCTTAGCGTTTGATGGGACTGCTGCACTACGCGCATTTTACTTCATTAAAGTCCTTGCTTGGAATTCCGGAGTGTGCTGTGCTTTTTCCTGAATTGGAGGAGGCGTTGGACTTATGTATTGTCAGCAGCAGGTCGCTGACTAACAGCACACCCTCTCGGTCTGGTGCACCGTGTTAAGACCAGCAACTCTTTTGGATTTATTGCACCAACTGCAAAAACACGGAGCCCCCCCGAGCAGTTTGGACTGCCTACATGGTGTGATATACTGCATTTGGGGAGAGAGGAGGAGATATTTTCGCCTGAGTAAGGAGTCGGATGTAAGGCTTTTTGTCATCCTGCAGGGCTCTTGATCTGGAGTGTGGCCCTGATCCAGTATTTTGGGACATCACTTGATGGTGGAGTGATTCTGTTACTGAACGAACACCCCTCAGGACTGCATTTACCAGCATGCTTCAGCCAGGCAGGCTGAAAGCGCGAGTTACCCATTGGAGGAGAAGATAATGACATCACATAGGGGAGCGGTTTTCAACTCACCTGCACCTCGTTGACCATCACAGAGAGCGCGAAGACCCAGGAACAGGCACTGATGAGAGCCATTGGATGCTTGAAACGCGTCTGCCTTAGCGTTTGATGGGACTGCTACACTACGCGCATTTTACTTCATTAAAATCCTTGCTTCGAATTCCGGAGTGTGCTGTGCTTTTTCCTGATTTGGAGGAGGCGTTGGACTTACGTATTGTCAGCAGCAGGTCGCTGACTAACAGCACACCCACTCGGTCTGGTGCACCGTGTTAAGACCAGCAACTCTTTTGGATTTATTGCACGAACTGCAAAAACACGGAGCCCCCCCAAGCAGTTTGGACTGCCTACATGGTGTGATATACTGCATTTGGGGAGAGAGGAGGAGATATTTTCGCCTGAATAAGGAGTCGGATGTAAGGCTTTTTGTCATACTGCAGGGCTCTTGATCTGGAGTGTGGCCCTGATCCAGTATTTTGGGACATCACTTGATGGTGGAGTGATTCTGTTACTGAACGAACACCCCTCAGGACTGCATTTACCAGCATGCTTCAGCCAGGCAGGCTGAAAGCGCGAGTTACCCATTGGAGGAGAAGATAATGACATCACATAGGGGAGCGGTTTTCAACTCACCTGCACCTCGTTGACCATCACAGAGAGCGCGAAGACCCAGGAACAGGCACTGATGAGAGCCATTGGAGGCTTGAAACGCGTCTGCCTTAGCGTTTGATGGGACTGCTGCACTACGCGCATTTTACTTCATTAAAGTCCTTGATTGGAATTCCGGAGTGTGCTGTGCTTTTTCCTGAATTGGAGGAGGCGTTGGACTTATGTATTGTCAGCAGCAGGTCGCTGACTAACAGCACACCCTCTCGGTCTGGTGCACCGTGTTAAGACCAGCAACTCTTTTGGATTTATTGCACCAACTGCAAAAACACGGAGCCCCCCCGAACAGTTTGGACTGCCTACATGGTGTGATATACTGCATTTGGGGAGAGAGGAGGAGATATTTTCGCCTGAGTAAGGAGTCGGATGTAAGGCGTTTTGTCATCCTGCAGGGCTCTTGATCTGGAGTGTGGCCCTGATCCAGTATTTTGGGACATCACTTGATGGTGGAGTGATTCTGTTACTGAACGAACACCCCTCAGGACTGCATTTACCAGCATGCTTCAGCCAGGCAGGCTGAAAGCGCGAGTTTCCCATTGGAGGAGAAGATAATGACATCACATAGGGGAGCGGTTTTCAACTCACCTGCACCTCGTTGACCATCACAGAGAGCGCGAAGACCCAGGAACAGGCACTGATGAGAGCCATTGGAGGCTTGAAACGCGTCTGCCTTTACATTTGATGGGACTGCTACACTACGCGCATTTTACTTCATTAAAGTCCTTGCTTCGAATTCCGGAGTGTGCTGTGCTTTTTCCTGAATTGGAGGAGGCGTTGGACTTATGTATTGTCAGCAGCAGGTCGCTGACTAACAGCACACCCTCTCGGTCTGGTGCACCATGTTAAGGCCAGCAACTCTTTTGGATTTATTGCACGAACTGCAAAAACACGGAGCCCCCCCCCGAGCAGTTTGGACTGCCTACATGGTGTGATATACTGCATTTGGGGAGAGAGGAGGAGATGTTTTCGCCTGAGTAAGGAGTCGGATGTAAGGCGTTTTGTCATCCTGCAGGGCTCTTGATCTGGAGTGTGGCCCTGATCCAGTATTTTGGGACATCACTTGATGGTGGAGTGATTCTGTTACTGAACGAACACCCCTCAGGACTGCATTTACCAGCATGCTTCAGCCAGGCAGGCTGAAAGCGCGAGTTTCCCATTGGAGGAGAAGATAATGACATCACATAGGGGAGCGGTTTTCAACTCACCTGCACCTCGTTGACCATCACAGAGAGCGCGAAGACCCAGGAACAGGCACTGATGAGAGCCATTGGAGGCTTGAAACGCGTCTGCCTTAGCATTTGATGGGACTGCTACACTACGCGCATTTTACTTCATTAAAGTCCTTGCTTCGAATTCCGGAGTGTGCTGTGCTTTTTCCTGAATTGGAGGAGGCGTTGGACTTATGTATTGTCAGCAGCAGGTCGCTGACTAACAGCACACCCTCTCGGTCTGGTGCACCATGTTAAGGCCAGCAACTCTTTTGGATTTATTGCACGAACTGCAAAAACACGGAGCCCCCCCCGAGCAGTTTGGACTGCCTACATGGTGTGATATACTGCATTTGGGGAGAGAGGAGGAGATATTTTCGCCTGAGTAAGGAGTCGGATGTAAGGCTTTTTGTCATCCTGCAGGGCTCTTGATCTGGAGTGTGGCCCTGATCCAGTATTTTGGGACATCACTTGATGGTGGAGTGATTCTGTTACTGAACGAACACCCCTCAGGACTGCATTTACCAGTATGCTTCAGCCAGGCAGGCTGAAAGCGCGAGTTACCCATTGGAGAGGAGAAGATAATGACATCACATAGGGGAGCGGTTTTCAACTCACCTGCACCTCGTTGACCATCACAGAGAGCGCGAAGACCCAGGAACAGGCACTGATGAGAGCCATTGGAGGCTTGAAACGCGTCTGCCTTAGCGTTTGATGGGACTGCTGCACTACGCGCATTTTACTTCATTAAAGTCCTTGCTTCGAATTCCGGAGTGTGCTGTGCTTTTTCCTGAATTAGAGGAGGCGTTGGACTTATGTATTGTCAGCAGCAGGTCGCTGACTAACAGCACACCCTCTCGGTCTGGTGCACCGTGTTAAGACCAGCAACTCTTTTGGATTTATTGCACCAACTGCAAAAACACGGAGCCCCCCCGAGCAGTTTGGACTGCCTACATGGTGTGATATACTGCATTTGGGGAGAGAGGAGGAGATATTTTCGCCTGAGTAAGGAGTCGGATGTAAGGCGTTTTGTCATCCTGCAGGGCTCTTGATCTGGAGTGTGGCCCTGATCCAGTATTTTGGGACATCACTTGATGGTGGAGTGATTCTGTTACTGAACAAACACCCCTCAGGACTGCATTTACCAGCATGCTTCAGCCAGGCAGGCTGAAAGCGCGAGTTTCCCATTGGAGGAGAAGATAATGACATCACATAGGGGAGCGGTTTTCAACTCACCTGCACCTCGTTGACCATCACAGAGAGCGCGAAGACCCAGGAACAGGCACTGATGAGAGCCATTGGAGGCTTGAAATGCGTCTGCCTTAGCATTTGATGGGACTGCTACACTACGCGCATTTCACTTCATTAAAGTCCTTGCTTCGAATTCCGGAGTGTGCTGTGCTTTTTCCTGAATTGGAGGAGGCGTTGGACTTATGTATTGTCAGCAGCAGGTCGCTGACTAACAGCACACCCTCTCGGTCTGGTGCACCATGTTAAGGCCAGCAACTCTTTTGGATTTATTGCACGAACTGCAAAAACACGGAGCCCCCCCCGAGCAGTTTGGACTGCCTACATGGTGTGATATACTGCATTTGGGGAGAGAGGAAGAGATATTTTCGCCTGAGTAAGGAGTCGGATGTAAGGCTTTTTGTCATCCTGCAGGGCTCTTGATCTGGAGTGTGGCCCTGATCCAGTATTTTGGGACATCACTTGATGGTGGAGTGATTCTGTTACTGAACGAACACCCCTCAGGACTGCATTTACCAGCATGCTTCAGCCAGGCAGGCTGAAAGCGCGAGTTACCCATTGGAGAGGAGAAGATAATGACATCACATAGGGGAGCGGTTTTCAACTCACCTGCACCTCGTTGACCATCACAGAGAGCGCGAAGACCCAGGAACAGGCACTGATGAGAGCCATTGGAGGCTTGAAACGCGTCTGCCTTAGCGTTTGATGGGACTGCTGCACTACGCGCATTTTACTTCATTAAAGTCCTTGCTTCGAATTCCGGAGTGTGCTGTGCTTTTTCCTGAATTAGAGGAGGCGTTGGACTTATGTATTGTCAGCAGCAGGTCGCTGACTAACAGCACACCCTCTCGGTCTGGTGCACCGTGTTAAGACCAGCAACTCTTTTGGATTTATTGCACCAACTGCAAAAACACGGAGCCCCCCCGAGCAGTTTGGACTGCCTACATGGTGTGATATACTGCATTTGGGGAGAGAGGAGGAGATATTTTCGCCTGAGTAAGGAGTCGGATGTAAGGCTTTTTGTCATCCTGCAGGGCTCTTGATCATGAGTGTGGCCCTGATCCAGTATTTTGGGACATCACTTGATGGTGGAGTGATTCTGTTACTGAACGAACACCCCTCAGGACTGCATTTACCAGCATGCTTCAGCCAGGCAGGCTGAAAGCGCGAGTTACCCATTGGAGGAGAAGATAATGACATCACATAGGGGAGCGGTTTTCAACTCACCTGCACCTCGTTGACCATCACAGAGAGCGCGAAGACCCAGAAACAGGCACTGATGAGAGCCATTGGAGGCTTGAAACGTGTCTGCCTTAGCGTTTGATGGGACTGCTGCACTACGCGCATTTTACTTCATTAAAGTCCTTGCTTCGAATTCCGGAGTGTGCTGTGCTTTTTCCTGAATTGGAGGAGGCGTTGGACTTATGTATTGTCTGCAGCATGTCGCTGACTAACAGCACACCCTCTCGGTCTGGTGCACCGTGCTAAGACCAGCAACTCTTTTGGATTTATTGCACGAACTGCAAAAACACGGAGCCCCCCCGAGCAGTTTGGACTGCCTATATGGTGTGATATACTGCATTTGGGGAGAGAGGAGGAGATATTTTTGCCTGAGTAAGGAGTCGGATGTAAGGCTTTTTGTCATCCTGCAGGGCTCTTGATCTGGAGTGTGGCCCTAATCCAGTATTTTGGGACATCACTTGATGGTGGAGTGATTCTGTTACTGAACGAACACCCCTCAGGACTGCATTTACCAGCATGCTTCAGCCAGGCAGGCTGAAAGCGCGAGTTACCCATTGGAGGAGAAGATAATGACATCACATAGGGGAGCGGTTTTCAACTCACCTGCACCTCGTTGACCATCACAGAGAGCGCGAAGACCCAGGAACAGGCACTGATGAGAGCCATTGGAGGCTTGAAACGCGTCTGCCTTAGCGTTTGATGGGACTGCTGCACTACGCGCATTTTACTTCATTAAAGTCCTTGCTTGGAATTCCGGAGTGTGCTGTGCTTTTTCCTGAATTGGAGGAGGCGTTGGACTTATGTATTGTCAGCAGCAGGTCGCTGACTAACAGCACACCCTCTCGGTCTGGTGCACCGTGTTAAGACCAGCAACTCTTTTGGATTTATTGCACCAACTGCAAAAACACGGAGCCCCCCCGAGCAGTTTGGACTGCCTACATGGTGTGATATACTGCATTTGGGGAGAGAGGAGGAGATATTTTCGCCTGAGTAAGGAGTCGGATGTAAGGCGTTTTGTCATCCTGCAGGGCTCTTGATCTGGAGTGTGGCCCTGATCCAGTATTTTGGGACATCACTTGATGGTGGAGTGATTCTGTTACTGAACGAACACCCCTCAGGACTGCATTTACCAGCATGCTTCAGCCAGGCAGGCTGAAAGCGCGAGTTTCCCATTGGAGGAGAAGATAATGACATCACATAGGGGAGCGGTTTTCAACTCACCTGCACCTCGTTGACCATCACAGAGAGCGCGAAGACCCAGGAACAGGCACTGATGAGAGCCATTGGAGGCTTGAAACGCGTCTGCCTTAGCATTTGATGGGACTGCTACACTACGCGCATTTTACTTCATTAAAGTCCTTGCTTCGAATTCCGGAGTGTGCTGTGCTTTTTCCTGAATTGGAGGAGGCGTTGGACTTATGTATTGTCAGCAGCAGGTCGCTGACTAACAGCACACCCTCTCGGTCTGGTGCACCGTGTTAAGACCAGCAACTCTTTTGGATTTATTGCACCAACTGCAAAAACACGGAGCCCCCCCGAGCAGTTTGGACTGCCTACATGGTGTGATATACTGCATTTGGGGAGAGAGGAGGAGATATTTTCGCCTGAGTAAGGAGTCGGATGTAAGGCTTTTTGTCATCCTGCAGGGCTCTTGATCATGAGTGTGGCCCTGATCCAGTATTTTGGGACATCACTTGATGGTGGAGTGATTCTGTTACTGAACGAACACCCCTCAGGACTGCATTTACCAGCATGCTTCAGCCAGGCAGGCTGAAAGCGCGAGTTACCCATTGGAGGAGAAGATAATGACATCACATAGGGGAGCGGTTTTCAACTCACCTGCACCTCGTTGACCATCACAGAGAGCGCGAAGACCCAGAAACAGGCACTGATGAGAGCCATTGGAGGCTTGAAACGTGTCTGCCTTAGCGTTTGATGGGACTGCTGCACTACGCGCATTTTACTTCATTAAAGTCCTTGCTTCGAATTCCGGAGTGTGCTGTGCTTTTTCCTGAATTGGAGGAGGCGTTGGACTTATGTATTGTCTGCAGCATGTCGCTGACTAACAGCACACCCTCTCGGTCTGGTGCACCGTGCTAAGACCAGCAACTCTTTTGGATTTATTGCACGAACTGCAAAAACACGGAGCCCCCCCGAGCAGTTTGGACTGCCTACATGGTGTGATATACTGCATTTGGGGAGAGAGGAGGAGATATTTTTGCCTGAGTAAGGAGTCGGATGTAAGGCTTTTTGTCATCCTGCAGGGCTCTTGATCTGGAGTGTGGCCCTAATCCAGTATTTTGGGACATCACTTGATGGTGGAGTGATTCTGTTACTGAACGAACACCCCTCAGGACTGCATTTACCAGCATGCTTCAGCCAGGCAGGCTGAAAGCGCGAGTTACCCATTGGAGGAGAAGATAATGACATCACATAGGGGAGCGGTTTTCAACTCACCTGCACCTCGTTGACCATCACAGAGAGCGCGAAGACCCAGGAACAGGCACTGATGAGAGCCATTGGAGGCTTGAAACGCGTCTGCCTTAGCGTTTGATGGGACTGCTGCACTACGCGCATTTTACTTCATTAAAGTCCTTGCTTGGAATTCCGGAGTGTGCTGTGCTTTTTCCTGAATTGGAGGAGGCGTTGGACTTATGTATTGTCAGCAGCAGGTCGCTGACTAACAGCACACCCTCTCGGTCTGGTGCACCGTGTTAAGACCAGCAACTCTTTTGGATTTATTGCACCAACTGCAAAAACACGGAGCCCCCCCGAGCAGTTTGGACTGCCTACATGGTGTGATATACTGCATTTGGGGAGAGAGGAGGAGATATTTTCGCCTGAGTAAGGAGTCGGATGTAAGGCGTTTTGTCATCCTGCAGGGCTCTTGATCTGGAGTGTGGCCCTGATCCAGTATTTTGGGACATCACTTGATGGTGGAGTGATTCTGTTACTGAACGAACACCCCTCAGGACTGCATTTACCAGCATGCTTCAGCCAGGCAGGCTGAAAGCGCGAGTTTCCCATTGGAGGAGAAGATAATGACATCACATAGGGGAGCGGTTTTCAACTCACCTGCACCTCGTTGACCATCACAGAGAGCGCGAAGACCCAGGAACAGGCACTGATGAGAGCCATTGGAGGCTTGAAACGCGTCTGCCTTAGCATTTGATGGGACTGCTACACTACGCGCATTTTACTTCATTAAAGTCCTTGCTTCGAATTCCGGAGTGTGCTGTGCTTTTTCCTGAATTGGAGGAGGCGTTGGACTTATGTATTGTCAGCAGCAGGTCGCTGACTAACAGCACACCCTCTCGGTCTGGTGCACCATGTTAAGGCCAGCAACTCTTTTGGATTTATTGAACGAACTGCAAAAACACGGAGCCCCCCCGAGCAGTTTGGACTGCCTACATGGTGTGATATACTGCATTTGGGGAGAGAGGAGGAGATATTTTCGCCTGAGTAAGGAGTCGGATGTAAGGCTTTTTGTCATCCTGCAGGGCTCTTGATCTGGAGTGTGGCCCTGATCCAGTATTTTGGGACATCACTTGATGGTGGAGTGATTCTGTTACTGAACGAACACCCCTCAGGACTGCATTTACCAGCATGCTTCAGCCAGGCAGGCTGAAAGCGCGAGTTACCCATTGGAGGAGAAGATAATGACATCACATAGGGGAGCGGTTTTCAACTCACCTGCACCTCGTTGACCATCACAGAGAGCGCGAAGACCCAGGAACAGGCACTGATGAGAGCCATTGGAGGCTTGAAATGCGTCTGCCTTAGCGTTTGATGGGACTGCTACACTACGCGCATTTTACTTCATTAAAATGCTTGCTTCGAATTCCGGAGTGTGCTGTGCTTTTTCCTGATTTGGAGGAGGCGTTGGACTTACGTATTGTCAGCAGCAGGTCGCTGACTAACAGCACACCCTCTCGGTCTGGTGCACCGTGTTAAGACAAGCAACTCTTTTGGATTTATTGCACGAACTGCAAAAACACGGAGCCCCCCGAGCAGTTTGGACTGCCTACATGGTGTGATATACTGCATTTGGGGAGAGAGGAGGAGATATTTTCGCCTGAGTAAGGAGTCGGATGTAAGGCTTTTTGTCATCCTGCAGGGCTCTTGATCTGGAGTGTGGCCCTGATCCAGTATTTTGGGACATCACTTGATGGTGGAGTGATTCTGTTACTGAACGAACACCCCTCAGGACTGCATTTACCAGCATGCTTCAGCCAGGCAGGCTGAAAGCGCGAGTTACCCATTGGAGGAGAAGATAATGACATCACATAGGGGAGCGGTTTTCAACTCACCTGCACCTCGTTGACCATCACAGAGAGCGCGAAGACCCAGAAACAGGCACTGATGAGAGCCATTGGAGGCTTGAAACGTGTCTGCCTTAGCGTTTGATGGGACTGCTGCACTACGCGCATTTTACTTCATTAAAGTCCTTGCTTCGAATTCCGGAGTGTGCTGTGCTTTTTCCTGAATTGGAGGAGGCGTTGGACTTATGTATTGTCAGCAGCAGGTCGCTGACTAACAGCACACCCTCTCGGTCTGGTGCACCGTGTTGAGACCAGCAACACTTTTGGATTTATTGCACGAACTGCAAAAACACGTAGCCCCCCCTAGCAGTTTGGACTGCCTACATGGTGTGATATACTGCATTTGGGGAGAGAGGAGGAGATATTTTCGCCTGAGTAAGGAGTCGGATGTAAGGCTTTTTGTCATCCTGCAGGGCTCTTGATCTGGAGTGTGGCCCTAATCCAGTATTTTGGGACATCACTTGATGGTGGAGTGATTCTGTTACTGAACGAACACCCCTCAGGACTGCATTTACCAGCATGCTTCAGCCAGGCAGGCTGAAAGCGCGAGTTACCCATTGGAGGAGAAGATAATGACATCACATAGGGGAGCGGTTTTCAACTCACCTGCACCTCGTTGACCATCACAGAGAGCGCGAAGACCCAGGAACAGGCACTGATGAGAGCCATTGGAGGCTTGAAACGCGTCTGCCTTAGCGTTTGATGGGACTGCTGCACTACGCGCATTTTACTTCATTAAAGTCCTTGCTTGGAATTCCGGAGTGTGCTGTGCTTTTTCCTGATTTGGAGGAGGCGTTGGACTTACGTATTGTCAGCAGCAGGTCGCTGACTAACAGCACACCCTCTCGGTCTGGTGCACCGTGTTAAGACAAGCAACTCTTTTGGATTTATTGCACGAACTGCAAAAACACGGAGCCCCCCGAGCAGTTTGGACTGCCTACATGGTGTGATATACTGCATTTGGGGAGAGAGGAGGAGATATTTTCGCCTGAGTAAGGAGTCGGATGTAAGGCTTTTTGTCATCCTGCAGGGCTCTTGATCTGGAGTGTGGCCCTGATCCAGTATTTTGGGACATCACTTGATGGTGGAGTGATTCTGTTACTGAACGAACACCCCTCAGGACTGCATTTACCAGCATGCTTCAGCCAGGCAGGCTGAAAGCGCGAGTTACCCATTGGAGGAGAAGATAATGACATCACATAGGGGAGCGGTTTTCAACTCACCTGCACCTCGTTGACCATCACAGAGAGCGCGAAGACCCAGAAACAGGCACTGATGAGAGCCATTGGAGGCTTGAAACGTGTCTGCCTTAGCGTTTGATGGGACTGCTGCACTACGCGCATTTTACTTCATTAAAGTCCTTGCTTCGAATTCCGGAGTGTGCTGTGCTTTTTCCTGAATTGGAGGAGGCGTTGGACTTATGTATTGTCAGCAGCAGGTCGCTGACTAACAGCACACCCTCTCGGTCTGGTGCACCGTGTTGAGACCAGCAACACTTTTGGATTTATTGCACGAACTGCAAAAACACGTAGCCCCCCCTAGCAGTTTGGACTGCCTACATGGTGTGATATACTGCATTTGGGGAGAGAGGAGGAGATATTTTCGCCTGAGTAAGGAGTCGGATGTAAGGCTTTTTGTCATCCTGCAGGGCTCTTGATCTGGAGTGTGGCCCTAATCCAGTATTTTGGGACATCACTTGATGGTGGAGTGATTCTGTTACTGAACGAACACCCCTCAGGACTGCATTTACCAGCATGCTTCAGCCAGGCAGGCTGAAAGCGCGAGTTTCCCATTGGAGGAGAAGATAATGACATCACATAGGGGAGCGGTTTTCAACTCACCTGCACCTCGTTGACCATCACAGAGAGCGCGAAGACCCAGGAACAGGCACTGATGAGAGCCATTGGAGGCTTGAAACGCGTCTGCCTTAGCGTTTGATGGGACTGCTGCACTACGCGCATTTTACTTCATTAAAGTCCTTGCTTGGAATTCCGGAGTGTGCTGTGCTTTTTCCTGAATTGGAGGAGGCGTTGGACTTATGTATTGTCAGCAGCAGGTCGCTGACTAACAGCACACCCTCTCGGTCTGGTGCACCGTGTTAAGACCAGCAACTCTTTTGGACTTATTGCACCAACTGCAAAAACACGGAGCCCCCCCGAGCAGTTTGGACTGCCTACATGGTGTGATATACTGCATTTGGGGAGAGAGGAGGAGATATTTTCGCCTGAGTAAGGAGTCGGATGTAAGGCGTTTTGTCATCCTGCAGGGCTCTTGATCTGGAGTGTGGCCCTGATCTAGTATTTTGGGACATCACTTGATGGTGGAGTGATTCTGTTACTGAACGAACACCCCTCAGGACTGCATTTACCAGCATGCTTCAGCCAGGCAGGCTGAAAGCGCGAGTTTCCCATTGGAGGAGAAGATAATGACATCACATAGGGGAGCGGTTTTCAACTCACCTGCACCTCGTTGACCATCACAGAGAGCGCGAAGACCCAGGAACAGGCACTGATGAGAGCCATTGGAGGCTTGAAATGCGTCTGCCTTAGCGTTTGATGGGACTGCTACACTACGCGCATTTTACTTCATTAAAATGCTTGCTTCGAATTCCGGAGTGTGCTGTGCTTTTTCCTGATTTGGAGGAGGCGTTGGACTTACGTATTGTCAGCAGCAGGTCGCTGACTAACAGCACACCCTCTCGGTCTGGTGCACCGTGTTAAGACAAGCAACTCTTTTGGATTTATTGCACGAACTGCAAAAACACGGAGCCCCCCGAGCAGTTTGGACTGCCTACATGGTGTGATATACTGCATTTGGGGAGAGAGGAGGAGATATTTTCGCCTGAGTAAGGAGTCGGATGTAAGGCTTTTTGTCATCCTGCAGGGCTCTTGATCTGGAGTGTGGCCCTGATCCAGTATTTTGGGACATCACTTGATGGTGGAGTGATTCTGTTACTGAACGAACACCCCTCAGGACTGCATTTACCAGCATGCTTCAGCCAGGCAGGCTGAAAGCGCGAGTTACCCATTGGAGGAGAAGATAATGACATCACATAGGGGAGCGGTTTTCAACTCACCTGCACCTCGTTGACCATCACAGAGAGCGCGAAGACCCAGAAACAGGCACTGATGAGAGCCATTGGAGGCTTGAAACGTGTCTGCCTTAGCGTTTGATGGGACTGCTGCACTACGCGCATTTTACTTCATTAAAGTCCTTGCTTCGAATTCCGGAGTGTGCTGTGCTTTTTCCTGAATTGGAGGAGGCGTTGGACTTATGTATTGTCAGCAGCAGGTCGCTGACTAACAGCACACCCTCTCGGTATGGTGCACCGTGTTGAGACCAGCAACACTTTTGGATTTATTGCACGAACTGCAAAAACACGTAGCCCCCCCTAGCAGTTTGGACTGCCTACATGGTGTGATATACTGCATTTGGGGAGAGAGGAGGAGATATTTTCGCCTGAGTAAGGAGTCGGATGTAAGGCTTTTTGTCATCCTGCAGGGCTCTTGATCTGGAGTGTGGCCCTAATCCAGTATTTTGGGACATCACTTGATGGTGGAGTGATTCTGTTACTGAACGAACACCCCTCAGGACTGCATTTACCAGCATGCTTCAGCCAGGCAGGCTGAAAGCGCGAGTTACCCATTGGAGGAGAAGATAATGACATCACATAGGGGAGCGGTTTTCAACTCACCTGCACCTCGTTGACCATCACAGAGAGCGCGAAGACCCAGGAACAGGCACTGATGAGAGCCATTGGAGGCTTGAAACGTGTCTGCCTTAGCATTTGATGGGACTGCTGCACTACGCGCATTTTACTTCATTAAAGTCCTTGCTTCGAATTCCGGAGTGTGCTGTGCTTTTTCCTGAATTGGAGGAGGCGTTGGACTTATGTATTGTCTGCAGCATGTCGCTGACTAACAGCACACCCTCTCGGTCTGGTGCACCGTGCTAAGACCAGCAACTCTTTTGGATTTATTGCACGAACTGCAAAAACACGGAGCCCCCCCGAGCAGTTTGGACTGCCTATATGGTGTGATATACTGCATTTGGGGAGAGAGGAGGAGATATTTTTGCCTGAGTAAGGAGTCGGATGTAAGGCTTTTTGTCATCCTGCAGGGCTCTTGATCTGGAGTGTGGCCCTAATCCAGTATTTTGGGACATCACTTGATGGTGGAGTGATTCTGTTACTGAACGAACACCCCTCAGGACTGCATTTACCAGCATGCTTCAGCCAGGCAGGCTGAAAGCGCGAGTTACCCATTGGAGGAGAAGATAATGACATCACATAGGGGAGCGGTTTTCAACTCACCTGCACCTCGTTGACCATCACAGAGAGCGCGAAGACCCAGGAACAGGCACTGATGAGAGCCATTGGAGGCTTGAAACGCGTCTGCCTTAGCGTTTGATGGGACTGCTGCACTACGCGCATTTTACTTCATTAAAGTCCTTGCTTGGAATTCCGGAGTGTGCTGTGCTTTTTCCTGAATTGGAGGAGGCGTTGGACTTATGTATTGTCAGCAGCAGGTCGCTGACTAACAGCACACCCTCTCGGTCTGGTGCACCGTGTTAAGACCAGCAACTCTTTTGGATTTATTGCACCAACTGCAAAAACACGGAGCCCCCCCGAGCAGTTTGGACTGCCTACATGGTGTGATATACTGCATTTGGGGAGAGAGGAGGAGATATTTTCGCCTGAGTAAGGAGTCGGATGTAAGGCGTTTTGTCATCCTGCAGGGCTCTTGATCTGGAGTGTGGCCCTGATCCAGTATTTTGGGACATCACTTGATGGTGGAGTGATTCTGTTACTGAACGAACACCCCTCAGGACTGCATTTACCAGCATGCTTCAGCCAGGCAGGCTGAAAGCGCGAGTTTCCCATTGGAGGAGAAGATAATGACATCACATAGGGGTGCGGTTTTCAACTCACCTGCACCTCGTTGACCATCACAGAGAGCGCGAAGACCCAGGAACAGGCACTGATGAGAGCCATTGGAGGCTTGAAACGCGTCTGCCTTAGCATTTGATGGGACTGCTACACTACGCGCATTTTACTTCATTAAAGTCCTTGCTTCGAATTCCGGAGTGTGCTGTGCTTTTTCCTGAATTGGAGGAGGCGTTGGACTTATGTATTGTCAGCAGCAGGTCGCTGACTAACAGCACACCCTCTCGGTCTGGTGCACCGTGTTAAGACCAGCAACTCTTTTGGATTTATTGCACCAACTGCAAAAACACGGAGCCCCCCCGAGCAGTTTGGACTGCCTACATGGTGTGATATACTGCATTTGGGGAGAGAGGAGGAGATATTTTCGCCTGAGTAAGGAGTCGGATGTAAGGCTTTTTGTCATCCTGCAGGGCTCTTGATCATGAGTGTGGCCCTGATCCAGTATTTTGGGACATCACTTGATGGTGGAGTGATTCTGTTACTGAACGAACACCCCTCAGGACTGCATTTACCAGCATGCTTCAGCCAGGCAGGCTGAAAGCGCGAGTTACCCATTGGAGGAGAAGATAATGACATCACATAGGGGAGCGGTTTTCAACTCACCTGCACCTCGTTGACCATCACAGAGAGCGCGAAGACCCAGAAACAGGCACTGATGAGAGCCATTGGAGGCTTGAAACGTGTCTGCCTTAGCGTTTGATGGGACTGCTGCACTACGCGCATTTTACTTCATTAAAGTCCTTGCTTCGAATTCCGGAGTGTGCTGTGCTTTTTCCTGAATTGGAGGAGGCGTTGGACTTATGTATTGTCTGCAGCATGTCGCTGACTAACAGCACACCCTCTCGGTCTGGTGCACCGTGCTAAGACCAGCAACTCTTTTGGATTTATTGCACGAACTGCAAAAACACGGAGCCCCCCCGAGCAGTTTGGACTGCCTACATGGTGTGATATACTGCATTTGGGGAGAGAGGAGGAGATATTTTTGCCTGAGTAAGGAGTCGGATGTAAGGCTTTTTGTCATCCTGCAGGGCTCTTGATCTGGAGTGTGGCCCTAATCCAGTATTTTGGGACATCACTTGATGGTGGAGTGATTCTGTTACTGAACGAACACCCCTCAGGACTGCATTTACCAGCATGCTTCAGCCAGGCAGGCTGAAAGCGCGAGTTACCCATTGGAGGAGAAGATAATGACATCACATAGGGGAGCGGTTTTCAACTCACCTGCACCTCGTTGACCATCACAGAGAGCGCGAAGACCCAGGAACAGGCACTGATGAGAGCCATTGGAGGCTTGAAACGCGTCTGCCTTAGCGTTTGATGGGACTGCTGCACTACGCGCATTTTACTTCATTAAAGTCCTTGCTTGGAATTCCGGAGTGTGCTGTGCTTTTTCCTGAATTGGAGGAGGCGTTGGACTTATGTATTGTCAGCAGCAGGTCGCTGACTAACAGCACACCCTCTCGGTCTGGTGCACCGTGTTAAGACCAGCAACTCTTTTGGATTTATTGCACCAACTGCAAAAACACGGAGCCCCCCCGAGCAGTTTGGACTGCCTACATGGTGTGATATACTGCATTTGGGGAGAGAGGAGGAGATATTTTCGCCTGAGTAAGGAGTCGGATGTAAGGCGTTTTGTCATCCTGCAGGGCTCTTGATCTGGAGTGTGGCCCTGATCCAGTATTTTGGGACATCACTTGATGGTGGAGTGATTCTGTTACTGAACGAACACCCCTCAGGACTGCATTTACCAGCATGCTTCAGCCAGGCAGGCTGAAAGCGCGAGTTTCCCATTGGAGGAGAAGATAATGACATCACATAGGGGAGCGGTTTTCAACTCACCTGCACCTCGTTGACCATCACAGAGAGCGCGAAGACCCAGGAACAGGCACTGATGAGAGCCATTGGAGGCTTGAAACGCGTCTGCCTTAGCATTTGATGGGACTGCTACACTACGCGCATTTTACTTCATTAAAGTCCTTGCTTCGAATTCCGGAGTGTGCTGTGCTTTTTCCTGAATTGGAGGAGGCGTTGGACTTATGTATTGTCAGCAGCAGGTCGCTGACTAACAGCACACCCTCTCGGTCTGGTGCACCATGTTAAGGCCAGCAACTCTTTTGGATTTATTGAACGAACTGCAAAAACACGGAGCCCCCCCGAGCAGTTTGGACTGCCTACATGGTGTGATATACTGCATTTGGGGAGAGAGGAGGAGATATTTTCGCCTGAGTAAGGAGTCGGATGTAAGGCTTTTTGTCATCCTGCAGGGCTCTTGATCTGGAGTGTGGCCCTGATCCAGTATTTTGGGACATCACTTGATGGTGGAGTGATTCTGTTACTGAACGAACACCCCTCAGGACTGCATTTACCAGCATGCTTCAGCCAGGCAGGCTGAAAGCGCGAGTTACCCATTGGAGGAGAAGATAATGACATCACATAGGGGAGCGGTTTTCAACTCACCTGCACCTCGTTGACCATCACAGAGAGCGCGAAGACCCAGGAACAGGCACTGATGAGAGCCATTGGAGGCTTGAAATGCGTCTGCCTTAGCGTTTGATGGGACTGCTACACTACGCGCATTTTACTTCATTAAAATGCTTGCTTCGAATTCCGGAGTGTGCTGTGCTTTTTCCTGATTTGGAGGAGGCGTTGGACTTACGTATTGTCAGCAGCAGGTCGCTGACTAACAGCACACCCTCTCGGTCTGGTGCACCGTGTTAAGACAAGCAACTCTTTTGGATTTATTGCACGAACTGCAAAAACACGGAGCCCCCCGAGCAGTTTGGACTGCCTACATGGTGTGATATACTGCATTTGGGGAGAGAGGAGGAGATATTTTCGCCTGAGTAAGGAGTCGGATGTAAGGCTTTTTGTCATCCTGCAGGGCTCTTGATCTGGAGTGTGGCCCTGATCCAGTATTTTGGGACATCACTTGATGGTGGAGTGATTCTGTTACTGAACGAACACCCCTCAGGACTGCATTTACCAGCATGCTTCAGCCAGGCAGGCTGAAAGCGCGAGTTACCCATTGGAGGAGAAGATAATGACATCACATAGGGGAGCGGTTTTCAACTCACCTGCACCTCGTTGACCATCACAGAGAGCGCGAAGACCCAGAAACAGGCACTGATGAGAGCCATTGGAGGCTTGAAACGTGTCTGCCTTAGCGTTTGATGGGACTGCTGCACTACGCGCATTTTACTTCATTAAAGTCCTTGCTTCGAATTCCGGAGTGTGCTGTGCTTTTTCCTGAATTGGAGGAGGCGTTGGACTTATGTATTGTCAGCAGCAGGTCGCTGACTAACAGCACACCCTCTCGGTCTGGTGCACCGTGTTGAGACCAGCAACACTTTTGGATTTATTGCACGAACTGCAAAAACACGTAGCCCCCCCTAGCAGTTTGGACTGCCTACATGGTGTGATATACTGCATTTGGGGAGAGAGGAGGAGATATTTTCGCCTGAGTAAGGAGTCGGATGTAAGGCTTTTTGTCATCCTGCAGGGCTCTTGATCTGGAGTGTGGCCCTAATCCAGTATTTTGGGACATCACTTGATGGTGGAGTGATTCTGTTACTGAACGAACACCCCTCAGGACTGCATTTACCAGCATGCTTCAGCCAGGCAGGCTGAAAGCGCGAGTTACCCATTGGAGGAGAAGATAATGACATCACATAGGGGAGCGGTTTTCAACTCACCTGCACCTCGTTGACCATCACAGAGAGCGCGAAGACCCAGGAACAGGCACTGATGAGAGCCATTGGAGGCTTGAAACGCGTCTGCCTTAGCGTTTGATGGGACTGCTGCACTACGCGCATTTTACTTCATTAAAGTCCTTGCTTGGAATTCCGGAGTGTGCTGTGCTTTTTCCTGATTTGGAGGAGGCGTTGGACTTACGTATTGTCAGCAGCAGGTCGCTGACTAACAGCACACCCTCTCGGTCTGGTGCACCGTGTTAAGACAAGCAACTCTTTTGGATTTATTGCACGAACTGCAAAAACACGGAGCCCCCCGAGCAGTTTGGACTGCCTACATGGTGTGATATACTGCATTTGGGGAGAGAGGAGGAGATATTTTCGCCTGAGTAAGGAGTCGGATGTAAGGCTTTTTGTCATCCTGCAGGGCTCTTGATCTGGAGTGTGGCCCTGATCCAGTATTTTGGGACATCACTTGATGGTGGAGTGATTCTGTTACTGAACGAACACCCCTCAGGACTGCATTTACCAGCATGCTTCAGCCAGGCAGGCTGAAAGCGCGAGTTACCCATTGGAGGAGAAGATAATGACATCACATAGGGGAGCGGTTTTCAACTCACCTGCACCTCGTTGACCATCACAGAGAGCGCGAAGACCCAGAAACAGGCACTGATGAGAGCCATTGGAGGCTTGAAACGTGTCTGCCTTAGCATTTGATGGGACTGCTGCACTACGCGCATTTTACTTCATTGAAGTCCTTGCTTCGAATTCCGGAGTGTGCTGTGCTTTTTCCTGAATTGGAGGAGGCGTTGGACTTATGTATTGTCAGCAGCAGGTCGCTGACTAACAGCACACCCTCTCGGTCTGGTGCACCGTGTTGAGACCAGCAACACTTTTGGATTTATTGCACGAACTGCAAAAACACGTAGCCCCCCCTAGCAGTTTGGACTGCCTACATGGTGTGATATACTGCATTTGGGGAGAGAGGAGGAGATATTTTCGCCTGAGTAAGGAGTCGGATGTAAGGCTTTTTGTCATCCTGCAGGGCTCTTGATCTGGAGTGTGGCCCTAATCCAGTATTTTGGGACATCACTTGATGGTGGAGTGATTCTGTTACTGAACGAACACCCCTCAGGACTGCATTTACCAGCATGCTTCAGCCAGGCAGGCTGAAAGCGCGAGTTTCCCATTGGAGGAGAAGATAATGACATCACATAGGGGAGCGGTTTTCAACTCACCTGCACCTCGTTGACCATCACAGAGAGCGCGAAGACCCAGGAACAGGCACTGATGAGAGCCATTGGAGGCTTGAAACGCGTCTGCCTTAGCGTTTGATGGGACTGCTGCACTACGCGCATTTTACTTCATTAAAGTCCTTGCTTGGAATTCCGGAGTGTGCTGTGCTTTTTCCTGAATTGGAGGAGGCGTTGGACTTATGTATTGTCAGCAGCAGGTCGCTGACTAACAGCACACCCTCTCGGTCTGGTGCACCGTGTTAAGACCAGCAACTCTTTTGGATTTATTGCACCAACTGCAAAAACACGGAGCCCCCCCGAGCAGTTTGGACTGCCTACATGGTGTGATATACTGCATTTGGGGAGAGAGGAGGAGATATTTTCGCCTGAGTAAGGAGTCGGATGTAAGGCGTTTTGTCATCCTGCAGGGCTCTTGATCTGGAGTGTGGCCCTGATCTAGTATTTTGGGACATCACTTGATGGTGGAGTGATTCTGTTACTGAACGAACACCCCTCAGGACTGCATTTACCAGCATGCTTCAGCCAGGCAGGCTGAAAGCGCGAGTTTCCCATTGGAGGAGAAGATAATGACATCACATAGGGGAGCGGTTTTCAACTCACCTGCACCTCGCTGACCATCACAGAGAGCGCGAAGACCCAGGAACAGGCACTGATGAGAGCCATTGGAGGCTTGAAACGCGTCTGCCTTAGCATTTGATGGGACTCCTACACTACGCGCATTTTACTTCATTAAAGTCCTTGCTTCGAATTCCGGAGTGTGCTGTGCTTTTTCCTGAATTAGAGGAGGCGTTGGACTTATGTATTGTCAGCAGCAGGTCGCTGACTAACAGCACACCCTCTCGGTCTGGTGCACCGTGTTAAGACCAGCAACTCTTTTGGATTTTTTGCACGAACTGCAAAAACACGGAGCCCCCCCGAGCAGTTTGGACTGCCTACATGGTGTGATATACTGCATTTGGGGAGAGAGGAGGAGATATTTTTGCCTGAGTAAGGAGTCGGATGTAAGTCTTTTTGTCATCCTGCAGGGCTCTTGGTCTGGAGTGTGGCCCTGATCCAGTATTTTGGGACATCACTTGATGGTGGAGTGATTCTGTTACTGAACGAACACCCCTCAGGACTGCATTTACCAGCATGCTTCAGCCAGGCAGGCTGAAAGCGCGAGTTACCCATTGGAGGAGAAGATAATGACATCACATAGGGGAGCGGTTTTCAACTCACCTCGTTGACCATCACAGAGAGCGCGAAGACCCAGGAACAGGCACTGATGAGAGCCATTGGAGGCTTGAAACGCGTCTGCCTTAGCGTTTGATGGGACTGCTGCACTACGCGCATTTTACTTCATTAAAATCCTTGCTTTGAATTCCGGAGTGTGCTGTGCTTTTTCCTGAATTGGAGGAGGCGTTGGACTTATGTATTGTCAGCAGCAGGTCGCTGACTAACAGCACACCCTCTCGGTCTGGTGCACCGTGTTAAGACCAGCAACTCTTTTGGATTTATTGCACAAACTGCAAAAACACGGAGCCCCCCCGAGCAGTTTGGACTGCCTACATTGTGTGATATACTGCATTTGGGGAGAGAGGAGGAGATATTTTCACCTGAGTAAGGAGTCGGATGTAAGGCTTTTTGTCATCCTGCAAGGCTCTTGATCTGGAGTGTGGCCCTGATCCAGTATTTTGGGACATCACTTGATGGTGGAGTGATTCTGTTACTGAACGAACACCCCTCAGGACTGCATTTACCAGCATGCTTCAGCCAGGCAGGCTGAAAGCGCGAGTTACCCATTGGAGGAGAAGATGATGACATCACATAGGGGAGCGGTTTTCCACTCACCTGCACCTCGTTGACCATCACAGAGAGCGCGAAGACCCAGGAACAGGCACTGATGAGAGCCATTGGAGGCTTGAAACGCGTCTGCCTTAGCGTTTGATGGGACTGCTGCACTACGCGCATTTTACTTCATTAAAGTCCTTGCTTCGAATTCCGGAGTGTGCTTTGCTTTTCCTGAATTGGAGGAGGCGTTGGACTTATGTATTGTCAGCAGCAGGTCGCTGACTAACAGCACACCCTCTCGGTCTGGTGCACCATGTTAAGGCCAGCAACTCTTTTGGATTTATTGCACAAACTGCAAAAACACGGAGCCCCCCCCCCGAGCAGTTTGGACTGCCTACATGGTGTGATATACTGCATTTGGGGAGAGAGGAGGAGATATTTTCGCCTGAGTAAGGAGTCGGATGTAAGGCTTTTTGTCATCCTGCAGGGCTCTTGATCTGGAGTGTGGCCCTGATCCAGTATTTTGGGACATCACTTGATGGTGGAGTGATTCTGTTACTGAACGAACACCCCTCAGGACTGCATTTACCAGCATGCTTCAGCCAGGCAGGCTGAAAGCGCGAGTTACCCATTGGAGAGGAGAAGATAATGACATCACATAGGGGAGCGGTTTTCAACTCACCTGCACCTCGTTGACCATCACAGAGAGCGCGAAGACCCAGGAACAGGCACTGATGAGAGCCATTGGAGGCTTGAAACGCGTCTGCCTTAGCGTTTGATGGGACTGCTGCACTACGCGCATTTTACTTCATTAAAGTCCTTGCTTCGAATTCCGGAGTGTGCTGTGCTTTTTCCTGAATTAGAGGAGGCGTTGGACTTATGTATTGTCAGCAGCAGGTCGCTGACTAACAGCACACCCTCTTGGTCTGGTGCACCGTGTTAAGACCAGCAACTCTTTTGGATTTATTGCACGAACTGCAAAAACACGGAGCCCCCCCGAGCAGTTTGGACTGCCTACATGGTGTGATATACTGCATTTGGGGAGAGAGGAGGAGATATTTTCGCCTGAGTAAGGAGTCGGATGTAAGGCTTTTTGTCATCCTGCAGGGCTCTTGATCTGGAGTGTGGCCCTGATCCAGTATTTTGGGACATCACTTGATGGTCGAGTGATTCTGTTACTGAACGAACACCCCTCAGGACGGTCCCTACCAGCATGCTTCAGCCAGGCAGGCTGAAAGCGCGAGTTACCCATTGGAGGAGAAGATAATGACATCACATAGGGGAGCGGTTTTCAACTCACCTGCACCTCGTTGACCAACACAGAGAGCGCGAAGACCCAGGAACAGGCACTGATGAGAGCCATTGGAGGCTTGAAACGCGTTTGCCTTAGCGTTTGATGGGACTGCTGCACTACGCGCATTTTACTTCATTAAAGTCCTTGCTTCGAATTCCGGAGTGTGCTGTGCTTTTTCCTGAATTGGAGGAGGCGTTGGACTGATATATATATATATATATATATATATATATATATATATGTATTACCTACTATCAGTAGGTAGTTATAGTTAGGACCTAGTTTTTATAGGACAAGCGTTTTTTTACTTCCCTGTAACTTTGGCGACGGTTGACAAATCTTTGCGAAATTTTCAAAACTAGTGGCCTGCTCCAGTCAGCTCCTGTCTTGAAAGCTTCGGGGTGATTTGACAAGAGGTAGCCGAGAAAAGAGGGTGGTCCCAAAACGCGTTTTCCCTATGTTAATTTACAGAGGAAACTTTAGACAAAGCTACAGCCCGAACTGCAAATTTGACAAAAAGGTAGGGCTTGGTTCAGAAAGAGCCCTTTATTTAAAATGTTGTAAATCCGTTCAGTAGTTCCTGAGAAATTAGAAAAAGAAAAAGTTTTGATATCTGGGCGGAGCCTAACCACACAGCTCCTTCAAACCAGGAAGTGTTGGCAGCCTTCTTGTGCTTCGGAGGAGGGAGAAAATAAAAGGTAAAAGAAATATAAAAAAAGAAGAAAAGGTGGCAGGGTAAAAACACCCTGACCCCCCAGGCCTGCTCAGGGGGGCCCTAAAATATCATTTTGAAAAAAAAATAATTCGTGCTGGAGGCCAAAAATGAAAAAAAACGAAGCACGGTCTCCCGCAATTCGTTTTTAAAGCCCCCGGATGGGCCAAGTCCCGGGGGAAATGCAGCCCTTTGGACTGCCACCTCCCTGGGGCTATGTAAATTATATGTGGGAGGGCACGTGGCTCTCCGGCAGCCCCAGGGACCGCCACCTCCTCTGGGCTTGTTTCATAATCTGTAGGGGGCCTCCAAGGCCCCCCCAAGCCCCGGGGACTGCCACCCCTGGGGATTTCCAAATATGCACATGGGCACATGACTTTCCCATTGCCCCGGGGACCGCCACCTCCCCAGGGCTTGTATTTTTTTTTTATTAGAGTGGGTCCTCACGGACCCCCCAAGCCCTGGGGACTGCCACCTCCCCGGGCTTTCTTACATTATTTGTGGGGGGTTCCTGTGGGCCCCCCTAAGCCCTGGGGACCACCACCTCCCGGGGCTATGTAAATAAAGGGAGGGGCACATGCGGCCGCCCTCCTGGAGCCCTTCATGGCCCTGGAGACTGCCACGCCAGGGCTGGCTCCTGCAGTGTCCCGGGGGGCTTACCCAGGGACACTGCTGTTTGCTATGGCAGGGCAGGGCTCCTGCCCTCTTATAGCCAACGCTGCTTTGCTTCATTGAAGCATGAGCAGGGAAACCTGCTCTCGCTTCAATGAAGCAAACAGGATGGCTTTTCCACAAGGAGAGCTGCATGTCAGCAGCTCCGCTTGTGGAAAAGCAATGCCAGCTCCCGCAGGAGGCGGGGAGCTGGCAGGGACCGTGGGAGCTCCCCCCACGGTTCCCAATGAAGAAGCCAGGCCCCGGGGGATGAGGTTCCTGGGCCAGAAGTGGCCTGGGAAGGGGGCCATGTGGCCACCCTCCACAATAAATTATTAATACTTTTTTAAACAAGGCACTGCCCTGTGGGATGGGGTCCCCGGGGCTTATAGAGGCCTCAGGAGGGGGGCCACACAACCCCCTCCCAAAAAAATGGTAAAATAAAAAAATATGTGGCCATGCCCTGGGGGGTGGGGTCCCCGGGGCAGAAATTGGCCTTGGGTGGGGGAGCCACACGGCCCCCTTCCTCTTTATTTTTTTAACAATAGGGGTCAGGCCCTGGGGGATGGGGTTCCCAGGGTCTCAAAGGTGGGAAAAGAAGGGGGGCCACACAGCCCGATATTGCGCCGGAGGCTCTGCCCCTCCCCTACAGCACTCTGCAAACGTGCCCTCTGGCGCATTGTAAATTGGGGAATTAATTCCCCTTGAATACTGAGGGTCCCTGTGGGCCAACTAGCCTACCACGTACCTCCAGTATGTGCCAGGGAGCTGCGTTGCAGAGAGGTGGTCCAAGGCCATGCCCCCTTTTTACACTACTCTGCAACACAGCTCTGTGGTGCTTACTAGAGGTTGCTGGTGGGCTAGTTGGCCCCCAGGGACCCTCAGCACTCAAGGGGACTTAATCCCCCATTTTATAACACACCAGGGGGCACGTTTGCACAGTGGTGCAGGTAGGTGGCAGGGCCTGATGTGACAAGTGTGCAAACACACCCTGAGGCACGTTTTAAGTTGGGGGATTAAGACCCCTTGAACCCTGAGCATCCCTGGGGGCCAACTAGACCACCAGGTACTTCCAGTAAGCACCACAGAGTTGCGTTGAAGAGAGGTGTAAAAAGGGACATGACCTCAGACCACCTCTCTGCAATGCAGCTCATTGGCGCTTACAAGAGGTACATGGTGGGCTGGTTGGCCCCCAGGGACCCTCAGGATTCAAGGGGACTTAATCCCCCAACTTAAAATGCACCACAGGGTGCGTTTGCCCACTTATCACATCAGGTTCCACCCCCTCCCTGCACAACAGTGCAAACGCGCCCCCCTGGCGGGTTTTAAGTTGGGGGATTAATTCCCCTTCAATCCTGAGGGTCCCTGGGGCCAACAAGCCCACCAGGTACCTCCACTAAGCACCACTGAGATGTGTTCCAGAGAATTGGTCCGAGGCCATGCCCCTTTTTACACCTCTCTCAACCTCTCTGCAATGCAGCTCTGTGGCGCTTACTGGAGGTACCTGGTGGGCTAGTTGAACCCCAGGGACCTCAGGATTCAAGGGGACTTAATCCCCCAACTTAAAATGCACCACAGGGTGCGTTTGCACACTTCTCACATCAGGCCCGCCCATCCCTTCACCACTGTGCAAACTGGCCCTCTGGTGCATTGTAAGTCGGGGGATTAAGTCCCCTTGAATCCTGAGGGTCCCTGGGGTCCAACTAGCTCACCAGGTACCTCCAGTAAGAGCCACAGAGCTGCTTTGCAGAGAGGTGTAAAAAGGGGGCGTCGCTTCAGACCACCTCTCTGCAACGCAGCTGTCTGGTGCTTACTTGAGGTACCTTGTGGGCTAGTTGACACCCAGGGACCCTCAGTATTCAAGGGGACTTAATCCCCCAACTTAGAACGTGCCAGGGGGCGTGTTTGCAGAGTGGTGGAGAAAGGGGGCGTGGCCTTTGTCTACCTCTCAGCAATCCCACTGTGTGGGGCTTACTGAAGGTAAGAGGTAGGCTAGTTGGTTCCTAAAGGACCCCCAGCAGCGAAGGGGACTTCAATCTCCATCCAAGAGTGCGCCAGGGAGCGCATTTGTAGAGTGCTGGGCAAAGAGGGCGTGGCCTGATCTTCGAGCTTAGCAATGCTCCTGTGTGGGACTTACTGGAGGCAATAGGAGGGGTAGTTGGCCAAATACCCCTCTTGTTACTTCCAGTAAGTCCCTCACAGTGGGATTGCTAAGACGTCTTCAGAGGCCATGCCCCGCTTTCTCCACCATTCTGCAAACGCACCTCCTGGCAGACTACGGAATGGGGGATGAAGTCCAATTTACTCCTGAAGGACTTTGGGGGCTAAAAAGAGCTACTCGGTCCTCCAGTAAGCCCTATGCACCGGAATTCCTGTGCGCTGGTCGGAGGCCCAGCACTCTTTCTCCACTGCGACTACTAGTTAAAGAAGTGTTTGCAATGTAATAGATTTTGCATTTGCAAGCATTAGAGCTATTGGCGTTGTAAATGCAAAAGTTTTTTGCTAATGTTTTTTGGAGTGGAGTGGATGTACGTTGTGTGGAGTGGAATAATGTGGTATGTTGTGCAGTGAAATTATGTGGATAGAAAGTATGTGGTATTTAGTGTATAGGAATTATGTAGAGTGGTATTATGTGGTATGGAGAGTAATTATGTGGTATGGTAGTCTGTGTTGTGGAGTGGTCACCTCAGGTTTAGTCTTCCTCATTTCCATAGAAGCTCAACTATGAACTCAGTGAGACAAAAAAAGATGGAATCACTGAGGAGCACTTGTGGACCTAGTCAGAGGTATGAGCAGGACCACTGGAATTATGTGACTGTTTGGCTGCACCGGCTTTCGCACAATTATACATTTTCTGCATTAGCCACATAATTCATCATCTGCACCCTAATCTGCAGATTTGAACAAAAAAAGCCTTATTTCTGGCTGAAACGGGTCAAACGTTACCAAAAATGTAGCAACAAGTGTTACAGCATGGTGGAAGGCCCTTTGCAAACCGAGAATTGTCACGTGTTACTTACTGCTAAATGGGGGTGTTAAATTGGTACTAATGGTGTGCAAGCCACTCTTGCTTCCCTCTGCACCTCTCTTGCCTCTTACTGCGTTTCTGTTGCTTCTTTCTGCACGTGTCTTTCTTTTTCTGCACTTCTCTTGACCTCATTCTGCAAATCTCATGTACTTTCTGCACCTCTGTTCCCTCTTTCTGCACATCAGTTGCCTCTTTTGGCACCTCATTTGCTTCTGTCTGCACCCCTGTTGTCTCTTTCTGCACTCATATTTCCTCTCTCTGTACCTTTCCAGCCTGTTTTTGCATCTCACTTGCTTCTTTCTGCACTTATCTTGCTTCTTTCTACACCTCTATTGCTTCTTTCAGCAATTCTCTTGCCGCTTTTTGCACTTCGCTTGCCTATTTCTGCACTTCTCTTGCCTCTTTCTACACCCCTGTTGCGTCATTCTGCACTTTCCATGCTTCTTTCTGCACCTGTCTTGCTTCTTTCTGCACCCCTGTTATGTCTTTATGAAGCTCTTTTGCATCTTTCTGCACTTTTCTTGCAATTTTCTGCACCTCTCTTCCCTCTGTCTGCACGTCTGTTGCCTCTTTCTGCATCTCATTTGCATCTTTTTGCAACCCTGTTGCCTCTCTCTATGCACACATATTCCCTTCCTGTACCCTTCCTGCCTGTTTTTGCATCTCACTTACCTCTTTCTGTACTTTTCATGCTACTTTCTACACCTCTGTTGCTTCTTTCAGCAATTTGCTTGCCTCTTTGTGCGCTTCCCTTGTCTGTTTCTGCACTCCTCTTGCCTCTTTCTGCACCCCTGTTGCTTCATTCTGCACTTTCCATGCGTCTTTCTGCACTTGTCTTGCTTATTTCTGTACCTCTTTTGTCTCTTTATGAAGCTCTTTTGCATCTTTCTGCACTTTTCTTGCCTTTTTCTGCACCTCTCTTCCCTCTTTCTGCATATCTGTTGCCTCTTTCTGCACCTCATGTGATTCTTTCTGCACCCCTGATGTCTCTTTCTGCACTCCTCTTCCCTCTTTGTGTACCTTTCCTGACTGTTTTTGCATGTCACTTACCTCTTTCTGCACTTTTCTTGCTTCTTTCTACACTTCTCTTGCCTATTTCTGCACCCCTGTTGCTTCATTCTGCACTTTCCATGCGTCTTTCTGCACCTGTCTTGCTTCTTTCTGCACCCCTGTTGTCCCTTTATGTACCTCTTTTGCATCTTTCTGCACTTTTCTTGCCT
The DNA here is from genome assembly GCF_964204655.1 of Triturus cristatus. Classification (NCBI taxonomy): domain Eukaryota; kingdom Metazoa; phylum Chordata; class Amphibia; order Caudata; family Salamandridae; genus Triturus; species Triturus cristatus. The sequence goes on from NC_140591.1 coordinate 1,493,668,285, forward strand.
TTTTCAACACCTCTCTTCTATCTTTCTGCACCTCTGTTGCCTCTTTCTGCACCACATGTGCTTCTTTTTGCACATCTGTGGTCTCTTTCTGCACTTGTCTTCCCTCTTTCTGTACCTTTCCTGCCTGTTTTTTCATCTCACTTGCCTCTTTCTTCACTTTTCTTGCTTCTTTCTATACCTCTGTTCCTTCTTTCAGCAATTCTCTTACCTCTTTATGCACTTCTCTTTCCTGTTTCTGCACCTCTGTTGGCTCTTTCTGCACCTCACCGTCTTCTTTCTACACTTCTCATGCCTCTTTCTACACCCCTGTTGCTTCATTCTGCACTTGCCATGCTTCTTTCTGCAACTGTCTTGCTTCTTTCTGCACTCCTGTTGTCTCTTTATTTACTTCTTTTCCCTCTTTCTGCACTTTTCTTGCCTTTTTCTACTCCTCCCTTCCTCTTTCTACACGTCTGTTGCCTCTTTTTCTGCACCTCATTTGCTTCCTTCTGCAGCCCTGTTGTCTCTTTATGCACTTGTTTTTTCCTATTTCTGTACCTTTCCTGCCTGTTTTTGCATCTCACTTGCTTCTTTCTGCCATTTTCTTGTTTCTTTCTGCGCCTCTGTTGCCTCTTTCTGCAGTTCTCTTGTCTCCTTGTCCACTTGTCTTGCCTCTTTCCACACCCCTATTGCTTCACTCTGCACTTTCCATGCTTCTTTATGCACCTGTCTCGCTTCTTACTGCACCCCTGTTGTCTCTTTATGTTCCTCTATTTCCTATTTTTGCACTTTTCTTGCCTTTTTCAACACCTCCCTTCCCTTTTTCTGCATATTTGTTGCCTCTTTCAGCACCTCAATTGCTTCTTTTTGACCCCCTGTTGTCTCTTTCTGCACTCGTCTTCCCTCTTTCTGTACCTTTCCTTCCTGTTTTTGCATCTCACTTGCCTCTTTCTGCACTTTTCTTACTTCTTTATATACCTCGGTTGGTTCTTTCAGCAATTTTCTTGCCTCTTTCTGCACTTCTCTTGCCTGTTTCTGCACCTCTCTTGCCTCTTTTTGCACCTCTGTTTGCTCTTTTTACAACTCACTTGCTCCTTTCTACACTTCTCTTGCCTCTTACTGCACCCCTGTTGCACCAAACCCTTACGATGAAGGACCACATCACAACCACCATTAGATCCTGTTACTACAGTTTACTTCTTCTACGCAAGATACTCCCCTACTTGCCATTGAAACATCGAAGATCCGTGGTCCAGGCGATGGTGTTGAGTCATCTTGACTAAGGAAACGCACTTTTAGCGGAAGTGGGCGAGACACTGCTAGCCAAGCTGCAAGTGATCCAAAACACTGCGGCAAGGATGATATTAAACTGCCCTCCTGGCTCCCCTTCACTCCCTGTATTGAGAGAGATTCACTGGTTGCCAGTGAAAAAGGATCATTTTTCAAGATCTGTTGCCTTACCTTTAATGCGTTGAATGGTAAGGGTCCTCTCTACTTACAAAAGAAAGTTGCAAAACAGATTTCGGGTTGTAATCTCAGATCCAACTCACTAGCTCTACTAAAGGTCCCCCGTATACGACTCAGCCGTACAGGGGTAGAGCCTTTTCGTATATTGCCCCTAGGTACTGGAATCAGCTCCCAATGGCCCTACGTAAATGCACTTCCTACCTGTTTTTTAGGAAACAGTTAAAAACGTTTTTGTTCTAACTCATACCCATTAATCGATACCGACTTCTTTGTCTCTCTTTTCGCTAGGTAAGCGCCGAGATGCCCCCGGGTGAGTCGTGCGCTATAGAAGTGCAGCTAACAATGAAGCAACAGGGGTGCAGAAAGAGGCAAGAGAAGTGTAGAAAGGAGCAAGTGAGGTGCAGAAGAGCCAATAGAGGTGCAAAAAGAGGCAAGAGAGGTGCACAAAGAGGCAAGAGAATTGATGAAAGAAGCAACATAGGTGTGGAAAGAAGCAAGAAAAGTGCAGAAAGAGGCAAGTGAGATGCAAGACAGGTGCAGAATTAAGAATGGAAAGTGCAGAATGAAGCACGTCTGTTGCCTCTTTCTGCACCTCATTTGCTTCTTTCTGCACCCCTGTTGTCTCTTTATGCACTTGTCTTCCCTCTTTCGGTACCTTTCCTGCCTGTTTTTGCATCTCACTTGCCTCTTTCTGCACTTTTCTTGCTTCTTTATATACCTCTGTTGGTTCTTTCAGGAATTTTCGTGCCTCTTTCTGCACTTCTCTTGCCTGTTTCTGCACCTCTCTTGCCTCTTTTTGCACCTCTGTTTGCTCTTTTTACAACTCACTTGCTCCTTTCTACACTTCTCTTGCCTCTTACTGCACCCCTGTTGCTTCATTCTGCACTTTCCATTCTTAATTCTGCACCTGTCTTGCTTCTTTCTGCACCCCTGTTGTCTCTTTATGTACCTCTGTTGCCTCTTTCTGCACTTTTCTTTCATTTTTCTGCATCTCTCTTCCGTCTTTCTGCATGCCTGTTGGCTCTTTCTGCACCTCATATGTTTCTTTCTGTACCTCTGTTGTCTCTTTATGTACCTCTTTTGCCTCTTATTGCACTTTTCTTGGCTTTTTCTGCACCCCTCTTTCCTCTTTCTGCATTTCTGCTTCCTCTTTCTACCCGTCATTTGCTTATTTACGTACCCCTGATGTCTCTTTATGCACTCGTCTTCCCTCTTTCTGTACATTTCCCAACTGTTTTTGCATCTCACTTGCCTTTTGCTGCACTTTTCTCGCTTTTTCTGTACAGCTCTGTCGCTTCTTTCAGCAATTCTCTTGCCTCTTTTTGCACATCTCTTGCCTGCTTATGCACTTCTCTTGCATCTTTCTGCAACCTTGTTGCTTCATTCTGTACTTTCCATGCTTCTTTCTGCACCTGTCTTGCTTCTTTCTGCACCCCTGTTGTCTCTTTATGTACCTCTTGTGCCTCTTTCTGCACTTTTCTTGGCTTTTTCTGCACCTCTCTTTCCGCATTCTGCACGTCTGTTGCCTCTTTCTACACCTCATTTGCATCTTTCTGCTCTCATATTGTCTCTTTCTGCACTCGTCTTCCCTCTTTCTGTACATTTCCTGCCTGTTTTTGCATCTCACTGGCCTCTTTCTGCACTTTTCTTGCTTCTTTCTACAGCTCTTTTGCTTCTTTTAGCAATTCTCTTGCCTCTTTATTCACTTTTCTTGTCTGTTTATGCACCTCTCTTGCCTATTTTTGCACCTCTGTTGGCTCTTTCTGCACCTCACTTGCTCCTTTCTACACTTCTCTTGCCTCTTTCTGCACCCTTGTTTCTTCATTCTGCACTTTTCATGCTTCTTTCTGCACCTGTCTTGCTTCTTTCTGAACCCTTTTGTCTCTTTATGTACCTCTTTTGCCTCTTTCTGCACCTTTCATGCCTTTTTCTGCAATTCTCTTCCCTATCTCTGCACGTCTGTAGCCTCTTTCCGCACCTCATTTGCTTCTTTCTGCACCCTGTTGTCTTTTTATGCACTTGTCTTTCCTCTTTCTGTACCTTTCCTGCCTGTTTTTGCATCTCACTTGGCTCTTTCTCCACTTTTCTTACTTCTTTCCTCACCCCTGTTGCTTCTTTCCACTATTCTCTTGCCTGTTTGTGCACTTCTGTTGACTCTTTCTACACCACACTTGCTCCTTTCTACATTACTCTTGTCTCTTTCTACACCCCTGTTGTTTCATTCTGCACTTTCCGTGCTTCTTTCTGCACCTGTCTTTGTTTCTTTCTGCACCCTTGTTGTCTCTTTATGTACCTCTCTTGCCTCTTTCTGCAATTTTCTTGCCTTTTTCTGCATCTCTCTTCCGTCTTTCTGCATGCCTGTTGGCTCTTTCTGCACCTCATATGTTTCTTTCTGTACCTCTGTTGTCTCTTTATGTACCTCTTTTGCCTCTTATTGCACTTTTCTTGGCTTTTTCTGCACCCCTCTTTCCTCTTTCTGCATTTCTGCTTCCTCTTTCTACCCGTCATTTGCTTATTTACGTACCCCTGATGTCTCTTTATGCACTCGTCTTCCCTCTTTCTGTACATTTCCCAACTGTTTTTGCATCTCACTTGCCTTTTGCTGCACTTTTCTCGCTTTTTCTGTACAGCTCTGTCGCTTCTTTCAGCAATTCTCTTGCCTCTTTTTGCACATCTCTTGCCTGCTTATGCACTTCTCTTGCATCTTTCTGCAACCTTGTTGCTTCATTCTGTACTTTCCATGCTTCTTTCTGCACCTGTCTTGCTTCTTTCTGCACCCCTGTTGTCTCTTTATGTACCTCTTGTGCCTCTTTCTGCACTTTTCTTGGCTTTTTCTGCACCTCTCTTTCCGCATTCTGCACGTCTGTTGCCTCTTTCTACACCTCATTTGCATCTTTCTGCTCTCATATTGTCTCTTTCTGCACTCGTCTTCCCTCTTTCTGTACATTTCCTGCCTGTTTTTGCATCTCACTGGCCTCTTTCTGCACTTTTCTTGCTTCTTTCTACAGCTCTTTTGCTTCTTTTAGCAATTCTCTTGCCTCTTTATTCACTTTTCTTGTCTGTTTATGCACCTCTCTTGCCTATTTTTGCACCTCTGTTGGCTCTTTCTGCACCTCACTTGCTCCTTTCTACACTTCTCTTGCCTCTTTCTGCACCCTTGTTTCTTCATTCTGCACTTTTCATGCTTCTTTCTGCACCTGTCTTGCTTCTTTCTGAACCCTTTTGTCTCTTTATGTACCTCTTTTGCCTCTTTCTGCACCTTTCATGCCTTTTTCTGCAATTCTCTTCCCTATCTCTGCACGTCTGTAGCCTCTTTCCGCACCTCATTTGCTTCTTTCTGCACCCTGTTGTCTTTTTATGCACTTGTCTTTCCTCTTTCTGTACCTTTCCTGCCTGTTTTTGCATCTAACTTGGCTCTTTCTCCACTTTTCTTACTTCTTTCCTCACCCCTGTTGCTTCTTTCCACTATTCTCTTGCCTGTTTGTGCACTTCTGTTGACTCTTTCTACACCACACTTGCTCCTTTCTACATTACTCTTGTCTCTTTCTACACCCCTGTTGTTTCATTCTGCACTTTCCGTGCTTCTTTCTGCACCTGTCTTTGTTTCTTTCTGCACCCTTGTTGTCTCTTTATGTACCTCTCTTGCCTCTTTCTGCAATTTTCTTGCCTTTTTCTGCAGTTCTACCCTCTTTCTGCACGTCTGTTGTGCCTCTTTCTGCACTTCATTTGCTTCTTTCTGCACCCCTGTTGTCTCTTCATGCACTTGTCTTCCCTCTTTCTGTACCTATCCTGCCTGTTTTTGCATCTCACTTGCCTCTTTCTGCACTTTTCTTGCTTCTTTCTACAGCTCTTTTGCTTCTTTTAGCAATTCTCTTGCCTCTTTATTCACTTTTCTTGTCTGTTTATGCACCTCTCTTGCCTATTTTTGCACCTCTGTTGGCTCTTTCTGCACCTCACTTGCTCCTTTCTACACTTCTCTTGCCTCTTTCTGCACCCTTGTTTCTTCATTCTGCACTTTTCATGCTTCTTTCTGCACCTGTCTTGCTTCTTTCTGAACCCTTTTGTCTCTTTATGTACCTCTTTTGCCTCTTTCTGCACCTTTCATGCCTTTTTCTGCAATTCTCTTCCCTATCTCTGCACGTCTGTAGCCTCTTTCCGCACCTCATTTGCTTCTTTCTGCACCCTGTTGTCTTTTTATGCACTTGTCTTTCCTCTTTCTGTACCTTTCCTGCCTGTTTTTGCATCTCACTTGGCTCTTTCTCCACTTTTCTTACTTCTTTCCTCACCCCTGTTGCTTCTTTCCACTATTCTCTTGCCTGTTTGTGCACTTCTGTTGACTCTTTCTACACCACACTTGCTCCTTTCTACATTACTCTTGTCTCTTTCTACACCCCTGTTGTTTCATTCTGCACTTTCCGTGCTTCTTTCTGCACCTGTCTTTGTTTCTTTCTGCACCCTTGTTGTCTCTTTATGTACCTCTCTTGCCTCTTTCTGCAATTTTCTTGCCTTTTTCTGCAGTTCTACCCTCTTTCTGCACGTCTGTTGCCTCTTTCTGCACTTCATTTGCTTCTTTCTGCACCCCTGTTGTCTCTTCATGCACTTGTCTTCCCTCTTTCTGTACCTATCCTGCCTGTTTTTGCATCTCACTTGCCTCTTTCTGCACTTTTCTTGCTTCTTTATATACCTCTGTTGGTTCTTTCAGCAATTCTCTTGTCTCTTTGTGCACTTCTTCTGCCTGTTTTTGCACTTATCTTGCCTCTTTCTGTACCCATGTTGCTTCATTCTGCACTTTCCATGCTTATTCCTGCACCCCTGTTGTCTCCTTATGTACCTCTTTTGCCTCGTTCTGTACTTTTCTTGACATTTTCTGCACCTCTCTTCCCTCTTTCTGCATGTCTGTTGCCTCTTTCTGCACCTCATTTGTCTCTTTCTGCACTCATCTACCATCTTTCTGTACCTTTCCTGCCTGTTTTTGCATATCACTTGCTACGTTCTGCACTTTTCTTGCCTCTTTGTACACCTCTGTTGCTTCTTTCATCAATTATCTGTTGGCTCTTTCTGCACCTCACTTTCTCCTGTCTGCACCTGTCTTGCATCTTTCTGCACCCCTGTTGTCTCTTTATGTAACTCTTTCTGCACTTTTCTTGGCTTTTTCTGCACTTCTCTTCCTTCTTTCTGCACCCCTCCTGCCTTTTTCTGTCACTCTCTTGCCTCTTTCTGCACCCATCCTACCTTTTTCTACACCCCTCGTGCCTCTCTCTCTACCCCTCTTCCCTCCTTCCGCACCTCTGTTGCTTCTATCTGCACCTTACCTGCCTCTTTCTGTACTTCTCTTGCTACTGTCTACACCTCTGTTGCTTCTTTCAGCAATTCTCTTGCCGCGTTCTGCACTTCTCTTCCTTCTTTTTGCAGCCCTCCTACCTCTTTCTGTACCTCTCTTGCCTCTTTGTGCATATCTCCTACCCCTTTCTGCACCCCTTTTGCCTCTTCTTACACCTCTGTGGCTCTTTCTGCACTGCTCTTGCTTCTTTCTGCAACTCACTTGCTTCTTTCTGCACTTCACTTGCTTTTTTCTGCACCTCTCTTGCCTCTTTTGGCACCCATGTTGCTTCTCTCTGTACTTCTCTTGCCTCCTTCTGCACTACTTAGTTAGAGGTAGTTTTAATCCCCCTGCCCTATTATGTACTAGGGCCATACAGGGGAGGTCATGCCAATCACAGGGGTACCCCAGCCCATAGTGTACCCTTGTGTATGTAGGTGTTTTCACTGTATTCTTAGTGTCTTTCACCATAGTACTGCCTCCGAGCCTGGTTAGTCAGAGTCAGTTACCCCCAGTACCCGTCAGTAAAATGTTGGGGCACAGGATGACTTTGCAACAGACTTTTTCTGCTCGTCCATTGGTTCTTTGCGCACATCTCTTGCTTCTTTCTGCACCTTTCCTGGACTTTCTGGACTTCTGTTGCCTCTTTCTGCACTTCTCTTCTGTGCCATTATTCCTCTTTCTAAACAAGTCCTTCCTTTGTGAGCATAGTTAGAAATTAGCATTTAAAAAACTTTTGAAATTCACTGAAAAATCCACAGGTTTCAGGGACGTTATAGTGAGAAATTAGCATTTAAAAAACCTTAGAAATTCACTGAAAAAACCACAGGTTTCAGGGATGTTATAATTAGCTGGACATTTCACTCATACAAAACCATTGAAATTCCCCCGCTATAGTTAGTTCAGCTAACTATAACTTGCGCCCCGGCAATGCACTGTTGATAACGTCACATATTACATCATTCATGACATGGTCAGTAACATCACAGATGACATCACTGATGACATCTCAAATTACATCACTGATGACATCACTGATGACATCATCCACGTGATAATGTGATTCACCTCCTCATACCCTGATATAACCTTTGATACACCCACTCTAAAATACAGACTACCATTTTCGAAACCATAGACACACCAATACCAGTTACTACATACCCACTCACTAATTCCTAAGTCTACACAAACATCCACTCATTCACCCATACAGTCACTCACACATGCAGTCAACCATCAATACGGCACTATCATATGCACTCACATATCTATACAGACACTCACACATCACCACTCATCCATAGAGTTACTCACACACCTAGTCAGTCATGCAAATAATCAATCACACTCCCATTTACTCACCTATACAGTTATACACACACCACCTCACATATTCAAACATATACTAAAACATACTTACACTCTTATACAATAACTAATACAAGCACACACTCATCCATCCAGCAACTCTCACTATCACTCACTCTCACATATAGTCATTTATATACTCCAACACTTACATATACTGCCTTTCACATATGCAGTTACTCACACATGTATCACTGAGGCATCCATTCACTCACCAAACACCCATGCACACACTCACCCACCCATACAGCCCTTCACAGATGTACTCTTGAACCCACATACCCAGTGAATCACCCAATCACACATCTCTGCACAGTCACACACCCCCACCCACCCACACAGACACTCAGGCATCCATACAGATACTCAGCCAACCAAGAAATAACCCATATAGACCCTAATTTAGCTACTCACCAACCCATGGAACCGCTTATACACCAACTGACAAACTAAACTGTGTGAATGTCTGTATCAGTCACTAACCCATGCATTCAGTAAGACACATTTAGTCACTCACTTATACAGTCAGTCGCACACCTACTAAATCATCCATTCAGACAATTATACACCCACTCATTCTTCAATACACCTTGGCCTATATATATATATCAATCAGTCATTTGTAAAGCACACTACATACCCGCGAGGGTCTCAAGGCACTAAGGGGGGCGCTACTGATCGAACAGCCAGGTCTTGAGTATTCTCCTGAAGGTCAACTGGTCTTGGGTCTGTCGTAGGCTCAGTGGGAGGGTATTCCATGTTTTGGCAGCGAGGTGGGAGAAGGATCTCCCATCGGTGGTAGCTCTTCAGATGCGCAGGACGGTGGCCAGTGAGAGGTCGGCGGAGCTTAGCTGGCGGTTGGGAATGTAGAAGGAGAGACATCTGTTGAGGTATGCAGGGCCGGTTTTGTGGAGTGCCTTGTGTGCGTGGATGAGGAGCTTGAAGGATATCCTCTTGTTGATGGGGAGCCAGTGCAGGTTTCGCAGGAGGGAGGTGATGTGGCTGTGGCATGGTACGTCGAGGATCAGTCTCGCCGAGGCGTTTTGGATGCGTTGTTGTTGTTTGATGAGCTTGGTCGGGGCTCCCGCATAGGGGGTGTTTTTGTAGTCGAGTCTGCTGCTGACGAGGGCCTGGGTGACTATCTTTCTTGTATCTGCTGGGATCCATTTATATATCTTGCGGAGCATGCGGAGGGTATTGTAGCAGGAGGAGGAGACGGCGTTGAGTTGCTTGGTCTGAGTCTAGGATGATTCTCAGGTTGCGTGCATGGTCTGTGGGTGTCAGGGCTGTGTACCCAGTGCCGTCGGCCACTAGGAGTCGTCCCAGGCTGAAGAGTTGAAGCCGAGGATGAGGACCTCCGTCTTGTCTGAGTTCAGCTTCAGGCATCTGATCTTCATCCAGTTGGCGACGGCCTTCATTCCTTCGTGGAGGTTGGCTTTGGCGGTGAAGGGGTCCTTGGTGAGGGAGAGGATCAGTTGAGTGTCGTCGGTGTAGGAGATTATGTTGAGGTTGTGCTGTCGGGCAATGTGTGCAAGTGGGGTCATGTAGATGTTGAACAGTGTCAGGCTGAGGGAGGATCCCCGGGGTACGCCACAGATGATCTTGGAGGCTTCAGATCGGAAAGGGGGGGGCGGACGCTATGGGTTCTGCCTGAAAGGAAGGATGTGATCCATTCCAGGGCCTTGTCTTGGATCCCTGTGGCGTGGAGGCATGCGCGTAGTGTGCGGTGGCAGACAGTGTTGAAGGCGGCAGAGAGGTCTAGGAGGATGAGTGCCGCGGTCTCACTGTTGTCCAGCAGGGTCCTGATGTCGTTGGTGGCGGCGATGAGGGTGGTCTCAGTGCTGTGGTTGCTGCGGAACCCTGACTGGGAAGGGTCCAGGATTCTGTTTTCTTCGAGGTATCGGGTTAGCTGTCTGTTGAGGATCTTCTCGATGACCTTGGCTGGGAACAGGAGCATACAGATGGGCCGGAAGTTCTTGAGGTCTCTTGGGTGTGCCTTGGGTTTTTTGAGTAGAGCATTGATCTCGGCGTTTTTCCAGCTCTCTGGGAAGGTTGATGACTTTGCGCAGGTGGGGTGCGATGGAGCTACTTGCCTTGTTGAAGACGTGGTGCGGGAATGGGTCTGACGGAGAGCCGGAGTGGATTGTGCTCATGGTGTTGATGGTGTCATCGATGCTCACGTTGGCCCTGGCTAGCAGGGGTCGTAGTCGATGATGTGAGGAGAGTCTGTTGTGTTGCTGTCTGTTGGGGCTGTCTGGGTGTTGAAGCTGTCGTGGATGTCTGCTATCTTGCGGTGGAAGAAAGTGGCGATGGAGTCGCACAGGGCTTGCGACGGCGGGATGTCGTTGGTGTTGGAGCTGGGGGTGGGAGAGTTCCTTCATGATTTTGAAGAGCTCCTTGCTGTCGTGTGCATTGTTGTCGAGGTGGTCTTTGAAGGAGGTCCTCTTGGCAGCCTTGATGAGGTGGTGGTGGTTGCGGATGACGTCCTTGTGTGCTGTGAGGCTGTCCAGGGTCTGTTCACTGTGCCGTTTCTTCTATGGGTTTCAGCAAGCTTGCTTGGAGGCTAGGAGTTCTGGGGTGACCAGCTGGCCCTCTTGCTGGTGTCTCTGTAGTGGGGTCCTCGATCCAGCGTCTGAGGCTGTGGGCAGCATCTTTGGTGTTGGAGGGTACGGTGGGTGGGCTGAGAGCGAGGTTAGCATGGAGTTTGTCTTCATTGATTTTGCTCCAGCAGCGGCGGGGGATCTGTTGGGTGCAGTGGTGTGTGGTGGGTTTCTGGAAGGTGAAGTGAATGCAGCGGTGGTAAGTCCAGAGGAGTTCGGTGGTGTGATTGAAGGAGACGTGCGGGCTCGAGGAGAAGTATTACCTACTAGCGGTCGCTAGTAGGTAGTTATAGTTAGGACCTATTATCACCAGGAAATCCGCAAACTTCTATTTAGAATAGAAGGGGGATGGGAGCACACTGCTATCTCCCAGCACAGTTCGCCCCTTTGCATCCTGGTGCATGCAGTTCAATTTGAATGCTTACTTGAAATTTTGCAGAGTGTTTCACCAAAGTTGGTGCAGGTTAGTGCTGTTAATCTCTAGACACATGTGTTTCTGGATTTCATCCTTCTTCAGTAGAGATAAAACGAAATTAATCTGGGGTTTGCTGAGAAAGCTGCCACAATTCTCTCAGGTCTCTGTACCTCTCCCTGGCGCACAGGTGCATCCCATGAGCTCGACAGCTCAGTGGCTCAAGGGAGCCTTTTGAAACAGAAGGGGGATGGGAGCACACTGCTACCTCCCAGCACAGTTCGCCCCTTTGCATCTTGGTACATGCAGTTCAATTTGAATGCTTACTTGAAATTTTGCAGAGTGTTTCACCAAAGTTGGTGCAGGTTAGTGCTGTTAATGTCTAGACACATGTGTTTCTGGATTTCATCCTTCTTCAGTAGAGATAAAACGAAATTCATCTGGGGTTTGCTGAGAAAGCTTCCACAATTCTCTCAGGTCTCTGTACCTCTCCCTGGCGCACAGGTGCATCCCATGAGCTCGTCAGCTCAGTGGCTCAAGGGAGCCTTTTGAAACAGAAGGGGGATGGGAGCACACTGCTACCTCCCAGCACAGTTCGCCCCTTTGCATCTTGGTACATGCAGTTCAATTTGAATGCTTACTTGAAATTTTGCAGAGTGTTTCACCAAAGTTGGTGCAGGTTAGTGCTGTTAATTTCAAGACACATGTGTTTCTGGATTTCATCCTTCTTCAGTAGAGATAAAACTAAATTCATCTGGGGTTTGCTGAGAAAGCTGCCACAATTCTCTCAGGTCTCTGTACCTCTCCCTGGCGCACAGGTGCATCCCATGAGCTCGTCAGCTCAGTGGCTCAAGGGAGCCTTTTAAAACAGAAGGGGGATGGGAGCACACTGCTACCTCCCAGCACAGTTTTCCCCTTTGCATCCTGGTACATGCAGTTCAATTTGAATGCTTACTTGAAATTTTGCAGAGTGTTTCACCAAAGTTGGTGCAGGTTAGTGCTGTTAATCTCTAGACACATGTGTTTCTGGATTTCATTCTTCTTCAGTAGAGATAAAACGAAATTCATCTGGGGTTTGCTGAGAAAGCTGCCACAATTCTCTCAGGTCTCTGTACCTCTCCCTGGCGCACAGGTGCATCCCATGAGCACGTCAGCTCAGTGGCTCAAGGGAGCCTTTTGAAACAGAAGGGTATGGGAGCACAATGCTACCTCCCAGCACAGTTCGCCCCTTTGCATTCTGGTACATGTAGTTCAATTTGAATGCTTACTTGAAATTTTGCAGAGTGTTTCACCAAAGTTGGTGCAGGTTAGTGCTGTTAATGTCTAGACACATGTGTTTCTGGATTTCATCCTTCTTCAGTAGAGATAAAACGAAATTCATCTGGGGTTTGCTGAGAAAGCTGCCACAATTCTCTCAGGTCTCTGTACCTCTCCCTGGCGCACAGGTGCATCCCATGAGCTCGTCAGCTCAGTGGCTCAAGGGAGCCTTTTGAAACAGAAGGGGGATGGGAGCACACTGCTACCTCCCAGCACAGTTCGCCCCTTTGCATCCTGGTACATGCAGTTCAATTTGAATGCTTACTTGAAATTTTGCAGAGTGTTTCACCAAAGTTGGTGCAGGTTAGTGCTGTTAATCTCTAGACACATGTCTTTCTGGATTTCATCCTTCTTCAGTAGAGATAAAACGAAATTCATCTGGGGATTGCTGAGAAAGCTGCCACAATTCTCTCAGGTCTCTGTACCTCTCCCTGGCGCACAGGTGCATCCCATGAGCTCGTCAGCTCAGTGGCTCAAGGGAGCCTTTTGAAACAGAAGGGGGATGGGAGCACACTGCTACCTCCCAGCACAGTTCGCCCCTTTGCATCCTGGTACATGCAGTTCAATTTGAATGCTTACTTGAAATTTTGCAGAGTGTTTCACCAAAGTTGGTGCAGGTTAGTGCTGTTAATCTCTAGACACATGTGTTTCTGGATTTCATCCTTCTCCAGAAGATATAAAACGAAATTCATCTGGGGTTTGCTGAGAAAGCTGCCACAATTCTCTCAGGTCTCTGTACCTCTCCCTGGCGCACAGGTACATCCCATGAGCTCGTCAGCTCAGTGGCTCAAGGGAGCCTTTTGAAACAGAATACCTTTGGCGCCGGTTGACGAATCTTCGCAAAATTTTCAAAACTGGTGGGTCCGCTCCTATCCTGAAAGTCTCGGGGTGATTCGTCAAGCGGGGGCCGAGAAAAAAGGGGGGTCCCAAAATGCGTTTTCACCATGCAATTTCCAATAGGAACCTTTAATTGTAGCTACAGCCCGAACTGCAGAACGGAATTACACCAAATTTGGCAAAGAGGTAGCTCTTGGTTCAAATGGTGTAAATCCATTAAGTAGTTCCTGAGAAATTCAAAAGAAAAAACAAAGATATATCTAGGGCCGCTTATCCTCCCGTGCACGAGCTTTCTGCTAATTGACTGTCAACACTTCAAACCAGGTAGTGTTGGCAGCAATCTTGTGCCTCGGTAACCGAGGCACAAGAAAGCAGTGAAGAAAATGCAAAAAATGCAAAAAGGGGGCATGGCAAAAACACCCTGACCCCCTAGGCCTGCTCAGGGGGTCCCACAAGGACCCACAAGGCCTAAAAAATTATTCTTATTTTTTTAAAATCGTGGGATGCGCTTAGGATCCACGCATCCTGCTGCGGAAAAAAAAACAAAGCGCGGACTCCCGCGCTTCATTTTAATTAGCCCCTGGGGGGCCAAGACCCGGGGGCAATATGCATAGAGTAATGGGGGCCCAGAGGGGCCCCCCAGCCCTGGGAACCGCCACCCCCGGGGCTATTCTGATTTATGGGGGGCTCTAAACCCCCCAGCCCTGGGGACCGCCACCCCCGGGGCTTTGATATGTATGGGTGAGGGGGCTCAAAGCCCCCCCCAAGTTCCTGGGGACTGCCACCACCCGGGGCTTTGTGTGAATATATGAAGGGGGCTCACTGCCCCTCCGCAGCCCCAGGGACCACCAACCCCAGGTCTTCTTTTAAATAAAATAATCCTGTGTGGTAGGGCTTGAGCCTCCCCACATGCCCCCGGGACCACCACCTCCTTGGGGCACTAAATATTTAACATAGGGTGTCCGTCATTACAGACCCCCAAGCCCCGGGGACACTGGTAGTTTGCTATGGCCTTGCAGCTTCCGCCCTGTCATTGCAATCTGCTTTGCTTCATTGAAGCAAGAGCAGGGAAACCTGCTCTCGCTTCAGATGAAGCAAAGCAGATTGCTTTTCTACATGGAGAGCAGCATGTTAGCTGCTCCCCATGCGGAAAAGCAATGCCGGCTCCCGCAGGAGGCAGGGAGCCGGCTGGGACCGTGGGGGGATTGGGGACCCCCCACGGTCCCCAACGAGGTGGCCAGGTCCCGGGGGATGGGGTCCCCGGGGCCAGAAGTGGCCTGGGAGGGGGGCCATGAAGCTCCCCTCCCCCAAAAAGTAAAAAAAAATACGAGGCAGAGCCTCGAGGGATGGGGTCCCCAGGCCTAAAAGAAGCCTCAGGAGGGGGGCCATGCAGCTCCCCTCCTTGGTAAAAATTAAAAACTTAAAGTGGCCATGCCCCGGGGAAAGGGGTTCCCGGGGCCGAAAATGGCCTTGGGAGGGTGGCCCACGCAACCCCCTTCCTGATTTAAAAAAATAATAATAATTAGGAGGCAGGCCCCGGGGGAATGGGGTCCCCGGGGCCATAAAAGGCCAGAGGAGGGGGGCCGCGCAGCCCCCTCCAAAAATTAACATAAAAAGAGGCCATGCCCTGGGGTATGGGGTCCCGGGGCAATTATGACCTAGGGAGGCCCTCTTCCCAAATTTGATATTATAAAAAAAGGGGGTCAGGCCCTGGGGGATGGGGCCTCCAGGGCCTGTAAAAAAGGAAAGGAAGGGGGCCACACAGTCCCCCTTCTTAAAAAATAATAATAAAAAAAAGACTGGCATCGCGCTGGAGGCCACGCCCCCTCATTGCACCACTCTGCAAACGCGCCCCCTGGTGCGTTTGCAGATGGGGAACAAATTCGCCTTGAATACTGGGGTCCTTGGGGGCCAACTAGCCCACAAGGAACCTCCAGTATGCGCCAGGGGCCTGCTTTGCAGAGAGTTGTTCTGAAGCCATGCCCCTTTTTACACATATCTGCAACGCAGCTCTGTGGCACTTAATGGAGGTAGCTGGTGGGCTAGTTGCGCCCCAGAGACCCTCAGGATTCAAGGGGAGTTAATCTCCCAACTTAAAACTCAGTCAGCAAATGGTCTCACACACTCAAGAACTGAACTCTAGGCCAATTGTTTTGTATCAAAAGATATAGTTGTTTTATTTTAGAACCAACATGGTATCAACATATAGTTTCTCAGGATGAGTTACTTTAGTTAAATACTTTTCAAATAGGCAATAGACTTTTTTGAATGCAATAGTTACAGTTTTTTGCAATAGGCAACACAATTTAAACACAATGCAATATTGAGCTCAATGGGAATTTTTGGTTAAATGCAATTAGTTACTTTGTAGATTACTTTTCTAACCACAGGACTGGATCCTAGATTCAGTCCCGGGACATGAGCTGTAAACAGTTAAGTAAAAGTGTTTTGGTTACAGTAGTGATTTTTAAGGAATATTATTGTATTTTAAAAGCTGACAGAAACTTTTTCAGTTGGAATTACCAATGTTATCCTATGGAAGGAAATTCAATTTGCAGGTAAAGTATGTTCACGTTACTTTTGTAATCCAGTGCTGGACTCCTAGGTTCAGCCCTGGGAACTCTATCCATGCTAGGCAATGATATCCTATGGAAGGAATTTCAAGTTACTGGTAATTACGTTAGAATTACTTTTCTAGATCAGTACTGGGCTCAAAGATGCAGCACTGAGGTCTCTCCTGATAACAGGGGAGTAAATCGGAATTCGTAGTTCGGCTGACTTTAGAGGAATATTTGAAAGTTCCAAAACTCCACACTTGGAAGAATTTCCAAGTGAAACCAGTCAATATTAGCCTATAGAAGGAAATTCAAGTTACTGGTAAGTATGGTTAGAATTACTTCTCAGGATCAGTACTGGGCTCAAAGATGCAGCACTGAGGTCTCTCCTGATAACAGGTGAGTAAATTAGAATACGGAGTTTGGCTGATTTTAGAGGAATATTTGTAAGTTTCAAAAGTCAACACTTAGAAACTTTTTCAGCAAAAAGCAGGCAATGATATCCTATGGAAGGAAATTCAAGTTACTGGTAAGTACGGTTAAAATTACTTTTCAGGATCAGTACTGGGCTCAAAGATGCAGCACTGAGGTCTCACCTGATAACAGGTGAGTAAAACAGGATTCTTAGTTCGGCTGATTTTAGAGGAATATTTGTAAGTTTCAAAACTCCATGTGAAACCAGTCAATGTTAGCCTATGGAAGAAAAGTGAGTTATCAGCTTTTACGTAACTACTCGACTGGCAGAGTTAAGGTTCTGGGCATAGACTCAGGGGTCTCCCAGAGTCAGGTAGGTACAGTTGGTACACCCTCAGCAGCACAGGGGCAGCCGGGTGCAGAGGTAGTTAGGCCCAATGTTATCCAATGAGAGACAGGGGGCCTTCGGTTGGTGGCTGCTGGCTAGCAGGCCACACGGCTGTGAGAGCTGGGCTCTTGGTCACTTGCTCAGGGCAAATGGGTAAGTAGGATAGGACAAAGGTTGCACTGCCAGGGGCACTAGGGCGACTGGGTGCAGGGTGCTTTTGAGCCGTCGGGCGTTCAATGTTATTCAATGGAGATCTTTAAAAGGGAACAAAGGCTGCAGGGTCGGGACGGTGGATCTTCTGGAGCGACGAACACTTCGAGTGGTAGGTTGGGATCTTGGAGGGTAGGTAGGCACCCTGGAGTTGGGCACAGGAGGCCGGGGGGTGCCGGGTGCAGGGTTGTCTTTGGATGTTGGGAAATCTTACCCTCTGCTGGTCGCGGGTAGAGGGGTCCCTGGTTCTGAGTCTGCAGGCATTGTGTGGGTCATCAAGGAGGGTCCTTGGGCACTGGATTCCAGGTCAGAATCGCTGGGGGGACGTCCTCAGGGTCTTTGTCCACTCAGGCACAGGCCGGGCTCGGCGGGTGCAGAGTGGGCTGGAGTCGCAGTTCCTGGCTGGCACCAGGGGTGTTGCTGTTTGAGCATAGCCACTGCTCGTGGGAGTCCCAGTCTCAAAGAGGGTCAAGGCAGTCAGGTCCTCCGGGGTTCTTGAGGTTGCTGTCCGCAGGAGACGCCGGGATTTAGCAGGAGCAGGTTCAAGGATCAACAGGCCTGTAGGGCTGGGGCCAAGTCAGTTTGTGTCGTCCTCTTGTTAGCAGCTGTACGGCAGGTCTTCTTTCTTGTTTTGAAATTGGGATCTGAGGAAGGAAGGTTCAGGGTGCCCCTAAATACTCAATTTAGGGGCGTAACAAGTAGGGGCAGGGCAGGGACCAATAGGTCCCTGTCCTGGGGTGAGTGCACCCCCTATCCTGCTCCTCTCCTGTGGGAGGGGGGCAGGAGCCTATCTCTCATTGGGCAGGGCTCCCCATCCTCAAGATGGCAGGGGCCTGGAGTTATGCTTCACCTCACCTCTCACACCTGAGGGGTAAAGTTGGCACAGGCTGGCACACCTCCTTTCCTCACGTAGCTTTTCCCGCCAGTCTTCCTGCCAGAGTGGGGGTCAGAACTGGTGGGGGCCAGTTGCTAAGGACAACAAGTGGTCTGGAGAAGCTCACAAAGGCGGTATGCCTTTGAAGCTTCCCTCTGCTCATCCTGGGGAGGAGACTTAGCACCTCGCCAAGGATGTGCATTGTTGCAGGCCTGGGAGAGCGGGGGGCTCCCACCCAGGGGTCCAGCAACATGCCTGCTGTGTGGCAGCCTAGGCAGCCTCTCAGACAAGACGTGGATTGTAGGTTAGGTTTCAGGGGGGCATCTCTAAGATGCCCTCTGTAGTGCATGTTACATTAAATCCCACACTGGCATCAGTGTGGATTTAATGTGGTAAGAAGTTTGATATCAAACTTGTCAGTCTTCAGTGTAGCCATTATGTTGCTGTGGAGTTCGTAATGACAATCTCCCAGCACCATATACTCTTAATGGCATCACTGCACTTACAGTGCCCAGGAATGGCCCTGGGTACTGTAGGGGCACAGGGCTCATGCACCTGTGCCCACACCACTGGCATAGGGCACCCAGCTAGAGGGGTGATTGATTTATGCCAGGGCAGTGGGTTTGTGGGCATGACACACAGGGATGTGTGCCATGTCGACTCTTTATTTCGTTCTGCACCAGGACACTCAGTCTGCAAAGGCAGTGTGTGGGTGTCAGGGTGCAGGGCCCCTAAGGGTGGCACAATAAGTGCTGCAGCCCTTAGGGGTCTTCTCTGGTAACAATGCCCTGGGTACCTAGGGTACCATTTACCAGAGGCTCACATGTGGCCAGAGATGCCAAGTGCGTTTCAGCTTCAATACAGTTTTAGGGAAGGAACACAGGCACTGGGCACCTGATTGGTAGGAGCCAAGGGCACACTCAGTCAAAGCACATCAGCAATTCAGCAAAAAGTTGGGGCATACCTTGCAAGAAAGATGGCACTTTCTCACGGATGGGGCCTAAGGTGACGTGTGCAAACACGCCCTGTGGCGGGTTTAAGATGGGGAAATAGTTCCCCTTCAATCCTGAGGGACCCTGGGGGCTAACTAGTCCACCAGGTGCTTCCAGTAAGCGCCACTGCACTATATTTCAGAGAGGTGGCCCAGGCCGTGCCCCTTTTTACACCTCTCTGCAACGCTGCTCTGTGGCGGTTACTGGAGGTACCTAGTGGGCTACTTGGACTCTAGGGACACTCAGGATTCAAGGGGACTTAATCTTCCAAATTAAAATGGACACAGAGCGCGTTTACAGTGGTGAAGGGAGCAGGGACATTTTAAGGATTTTGGGGGCCCTGGGCCATACATATTTTGGGGGCCCCTGTTCACAATAACTTTGAATTCACTGTCCATTTTACGTTCATTCACACCCTTGCTATGTCACGCAATATTTAATGATACTTTCAAAATGTATGAAACAGTAAAAGAAAGAAGAAAAATGAGCTGTAATTACTTACAGTACAATTTATAGTGATTATGTTACTTGAATCCACATCCGAAGACAAATGAAGATCAGTGGGGCCGTCTGGTTGTGCTAGACCACTCTCTCAGTCACTCTAAGTATCACATGTAACATTATTGAAGTAGGCCAGAGTGATGTTGTCCCATTTTCTAGCAAAATTCTGTATCCACCTGTCTAGATTCAATCAATGTCTTGTTCCATGATATTATTTTTCATTCATTTCAGCCTGAGGTATATAACTTTCTATGCATTTACTATTTTCAGTGCTGTTCTTCTTACCTTCTTTCTATTGTTAACATTGGTTCTTTCTTTCCTCAGACATGCTCAGAACATCACCTTTAACATTTTACTGGTGAAATTCAAATTGTTTAAGGCCTTAACAATGTTGATTCTGGGACGAACTTTATTGCATGGGCTGACAGCAAACAGTAATAAATACAGAAAAGCAGTGGTGTTCAACCTTCTTCAACATGTTCTGTGCAATAGGTGTTTGTTTGGATGATATCATATACATCATGGTTCATAGGTTAAACAGAACATGATTGAGCAATTATCCTTGTTGGACCTCATCTTGTATCTCTGCAAATCTTGTTACCTACACCTGACCTGTGCAGTGATTGTGTTAAGGAGTTCTATTTTAATTTTGAGGAATTGAACATAAATGCTGCTGGGTTTGGAAGTTTTGTTGAAGGCAATGTTTGCTGCCTGTATCAAAGGCTTGAATTAAGTTTCAATGATAAGTAGAAAGTTATAGACCATAGAAAGTTATAGGCTTTTGTGAACTGCTGACAATACTTTTATGATGCTCAGATGGACCCTATTTATGATTTACCATTTTCCTGGTCTACTCAGTCTTGGAGATGCCTGCAAGGCATCCATGCTGTTTTCCTGAATGGTCAGGCCCTCTTTGATTGTTTCATAGTTGGAGAAGGACGAAATAGGCAAGATTGAGTACAAGAACGCTATGCTGTTGGCTTGAATTTTGACAATGCTGTTTGTCACATAGAATACGGTTTTGGCATTTTCTTGTGAACATTATTCAAAGTAATTTTGTTCTTGGGTCTTCTCCCCATTTGTCAGTTTTTCTTGTCATATAATGTCAAATGCTATAAGTGCACAATGTGCTGTGATTCCAGAGCATCTAGGGGTATTTTAAGTGCAGTTTAGGTTGTAGAAGTCAAACATCTTAATGCAGATGATTTTTAGAAAAAGGAAAGTAAATGTGTTTCTATGAATATTTACTTAGATTCAATGAATACCAAAAATGTAATTATGTGTTTCTGCAAAATAAAGCTTCTAAGTCAAACCTTGGAGCATCTCTGTACAATATTAGGCACCTGTAAGACACTACTTAAAGTATGCATCTCTTTCTGGATTTGCTAGCAGCAAACTCATTAACCAGATCAGCAAATTCTATTTCTTGGAGCATTTCTGACTCAATACTCAGCAGAGCCAGAGAATTGAGTATGGCTTGTAGCATTCGATTACGTAGCTCATTTTTTATGAGCTTCAACTTTGAAAAGGACCTTTCACCAGTACAGTTTGTGACCATCATCGACAATAATATTCGCAGTGCAATTTCAATGTTAGGGAAAGTGTTCTCTAGTTTATCAGTTTTTATTTTCCTGTAAAGACAAGTCATTGAAATTGTTTCATTTTTGTGTACAGGATAATGTTTGAACTGCTGGCATTCCTTGATGAGATCAGATTTGTTCAGGTCTTTATAGTACAAAGAGGCAAGTTTTTCACACCACCCTTCGATTTCTTTGGTGTTTATGTTTTTTAATTCTGTAAAGAAGCCAAACCGAATATTTAGGTCTCTATATGCTTCGCTTCGCCATGTTAAACCATCAATCAGAGCATCCATGATCGGTAAGTATGCTTCTACTTTAAATTTGTACCGCCCTTCAAGTACGGTGTCACTAGAGGGTCCTTCAAACCGAGTTTGTCTACTGCTTCGTTGTTTTGTACGCTTTCCAAAATCTCTGTAATGAGTATCTGGAGCTTTTGCCTTTGCCCTGCATTCATAGTCATCAAATTGGTCTCTCAACTCTTGGACATAAGACTTCAAAGATTGGATAATGTTGATTGCAACAGATAGGTTAACATCTTCTTTTTGTACAGTCTTGCTTGTTTCGTTGAAACGCATCAATATGTCATTCCAGAGAATGGTGAAGAAAATGGTTTCCAGCTTGTCCATTTTTTTAAGGAGACTAAGGTGCCGATTACGATCTGGTAGAAAAGATCCCCGTGCGACTCGTATCCGGTCTTTTTTCCGTACGAATCGTACAAGTTCCGTACGAACTGGCAATCACGATTCGCATGGTAAAAAGTCCATACGAAACGCATTCGGAATCATTCCCCACACGTCCTCGGGTCGGAAAATGTGTCCGACACGTCCTCGGACGATTTACCGTACAAACGTGAAAAGTCAAGTCCGACCGAGGAATCACGATCCCACCCGTGCGTCCGAACTCACAACCGTATGGTAAAAACACCGTCCGCACCGAACTCCCATTGCAACCATGGAGATATGTGCCCGCATACGTGCCAAACACTCCCCCCAGCATCCATACGTTCGAGTCGTACTCCCCGTTAATGTACACCCCCCCCTGTATGTACACCCGTGTACGTCTCGAACCCCCACCCGTGTATGTATACCCCAGTACGATCGATTCGTACCCCCACCCCTGTACGTGTCATACCCCCGTGTACCTACACCCCAGTACGTTCGAGTCATACCCCCACCCCTGTACGTGTCGTACCACCGTCTAAGTACGCCCCAGTACGTTCGAGTCGTATCCCCACCCCTGTACGTGTCGTACCACCGTCTAAGTACACCCCAGTACGTTCAAGTCGAACCCCCACCCCTGTACGTGCCGTACCACCGTGTACCTACACCCCAGTACGTTCGAGTCGAACCCCCACCCCTGTACGTGTCGTACCACCGTGTACCTACACCCCAGTATGTTCGAGTCGAACCCCCACCCCTGTACGTGTCGTACCACCGTGTACCTACACCCCAGTGCGTTCGAGTCGAACCCCCACCCCTGTACGTGTCGTACCACCGTGTACCTACACCCCAGTACGTTCGAGTCGAACCCCCACCCCTGTACGTGTCGTACCACCGTGTACCTACACCCCAGTACGTTGGAGTCGAACCCCCACCCCTGTACGTGTCGTACCACCGTGTACCTACACCCCAGTACGTTCGATTCGAACCCCCACCCCTGTACGTGTCGTACCACCGTGTACCTACACCCCAGTACGTTCGAGTCGAACCCCCACCCCTGTACGTGTCGTACCACCGTGTACCTACACCCCAGTACGTTCGAGTCGTACCCCCACCCCTGTACGTGTCGTACCACCGTGTACCTACACCCCAGTACGTTCGAGTCGACCCCCACCCCTGTACGTGTCGTACCACCGTGTACCTACACCCCAGTACGTTCGAGTCGTACCCCCACCCCTGTACATGTCGTACCACCGTGTACCCACACCCCAGTACGTTTGAGTCGAACCCCCACCCCTGTACGTGTCGTACTACCGTCTAAGTACACCCCAGTACGTTCGAGTCGAACCCCCACCCCTGTACGTGTCGTACCACCATCTAAGTACACCCCAGTACGTTCGAGTCATACCCCCACCCCTGTACGTGTCGTACCACCGTCTAAGTACACCCCAGTACGTTCTAGTCGAACCCCCACCCCTGTACGTGTCGTACCACCGTGTACCTACACCCCAGTACGTTCGAGTCGAACCCCCACCCCTGTACGTGTCGTACCACCGTGTACCTACACCCCAGTACGTTCGAGTCGAACCCCCACCCCTGTACGTGTCGTACCACCGTGTACCTACACCCCAGTACGTTCGAGTCGAACCCCCATCCCTGTACGTGTCGTACCACCGTGTACCTCCACCCCAGTACGTTGGAGTCGAACCCCCACCCCTGTACGTGTCGTACCACCGTGTACCTACACCCCAGTACGTTGGAGTCGAACCCCCACCCCTGTACGTGTCGTACCACCGTGTACCTACACCCCAGTACGTTCGAGTCGTACCCCCACCCCTGTACGTGTCGTACCACCGTGTACCCACACCCCAGTACGTTTGAGTTGAACCCCCACCCCTGCACGTGTCGTACCACCGTCTAAGTACACCCCAGTACGTTCGAGTCGAACCCCCACCCCTGTACGTGTCGTACCACCGTCTAAGTACACCCCAGTACGTTCGAGTCGAACCCCCATCCCTGTACGTGTCGTACCACCGTGTACCTACACCCCAGTACGTTCGAGTCGAACCCCCACCCCTGTACGTGTCGTACCACCGTGTACCCACACCCCAGTACGTTCGAGTCGAACCCCCACCCCTGTACGTGTCGTACCACCGTGTACCTACACCCCAGTACGTTCGAGTCGAACCCCCACCACAACCTCCTAAGTACGGAGCGCACCCCATGCCCCCACATCACAACCGCATGTACAAGTCGTGCTAAGCCACACACAAGGACAGCACCGTACAACCAAATGGCCCATCTACACACCGTACACACGCTCAAAACGCACGTACACAACCAGGACAAAACAAAACAACACAAGAATACACTATTCGAATGGCACAAAGCCACTAAACATGGCCAACAAACACTAAAAAAAACACATACACTGACCTGCAACTGCCAAAAACAAACAGAGGCCCAATACACCACCACTCCTTATAACACACCCACCCAAACTTCAAACACAGCCACACCCACCAATGGACCAATAAAAAGGGCCCACACACAAACCATGAGCCTTTGCAACAGACTCACTGCTGCCAGACACCACAGACAACTTACAGCACCTTACTACAAGCTTCACCACACCTTACACTTGCACATCTCCACACAACCACCTTCACAAACACCCCCTCATCACATTCACACACACACACACACCTGCACAACCACACCCACACACCCACAACCATCCACACACACCCCCCACCATCCACACCCACACCCCTCACCATGCCCACTACCAAGAATCCAAAGTTCAGTAACCGAGAGTTGGAGGTTCTTGTTGATGAAATCCTCCGAGTCGAGCCACAGCTCTTTGGAACATTGGTCAGAAACACCAGCATGGTAGCAAAAACAGCCATGTGGCAGACCATCATCGATGCTGTGAATGCTGTTGGGGACACCAGAAGGACCAGGCAGGAATGCCAAAACAGGTGGTACGATCTGCGGAGGAGGGTCCGAGCCAAGAGGCAGGAGGAACACGACCAGGCCAACGCCACCGGAGGAGGGTCCTCCCGCAGACCCGTACACTACCAGCCCTGGGAGGAGAGGGTGATGGCCATACTGCCGGTGGAGGCAGTCGAAGGATTAGAAGGACTCCGAGACCCGGGTGAGTACACAAACAACGCACCTCACATGGGGGGAACGGCATCCACAACCAAAATCAATAACAGGCACGCAACCACCCCAAGCCATCGCATGACTCAACCACACTCCATGAACACGCACATGCCACTGCTGCCACCATGCCCCATGCACCCAGCAGGACAATGTCAAGTCACAGGCCACAGAAGACACCAACACATGACACGGTAACCCGGATGGCGGGAGGCTGGGCCCCAAAAATAACATAGTGCAACTCCGAAGCAGACAACAATGCCCTCCGCCCATATGGCCCAGGTCACAGCCAGACAAACAGTGTGTCCCAACACAGGAATGACTTGCCAGCAAATGGCGGACGCCTTGCATCAACACATGGGGGTGAAGGCACTGTTTTGCACATGACAGCAGCTAATGAACAGCCAACATTGTGAAAGAGTGGCAGCACACACCACCACAGCAGCAGCGCAGAGACAGACACTACACCCAATGGGTGCCTGGAGATCAGAAACAAACTCACTTCAACAAGCCAAGGGCCATTCAAAGATCTGCTAACAGTGTGTGCCCAGGAAGCTGGCCTGAGGTGACAGAGGGTGACACACAGAGGGAGTGAAAGGGGGACAAAGAAGGAGGGAGAGGGGGACAGAGAGGGAGGGAGACACAGGAAGACGGACAGAGGGAGGAGGGTGACACACGGAGGGAGGGAGAGGGGGACAGAGAGGGAGGGAGACGGACAGAGGGAGGAGGCTGACACACGGAGGGAGGGAGAGGGGGACAGAGAGGGAGGGAGAGGGGGACAGAGAGGGAGGGAGAGGGGGACAGAGAGGGAGGGAGACACAGGGACACGGACAGAGGGAGGAGGGTGACACACGGAGGGAGGGAGAGGGGGACAGAGAGGGAGAGAGAGGGGGACAGAGAGGGAGGGAGAGGGGGACAGAGAGGGTGGGAGACGGACAGAGGGAGGAGGCTGACACACGGAGGGAGGGAGAGGGGGACAGAGAGGGAGGGAGAGGGGGACAGAGAGGGAGGGAGAGGGGGACAGAGAGGGAGGGAGACACAGGGACACGGACAGAGGGAGGAGGGTGACACACGGAGGGAGGGAGAGGGGGACAGAGAGGGAGGGAGACGGACAGAGGGAGGAGGCTGACACACGGAGGGAGGGAGAGGGGGACAGAGAGGGAGGGAGAGGGGGACAGAGAGGGAGGGAGAGGGGGACAGAGAGGGAGGGAGACACAGGGACACGGACAGAGGGAGGAGGGTGACACACGGAGGGAGGGAGAGGGGGACAGAGAGGGAGGGAGACGGACAGAGGGAGGAGGCTGACACACGGAGGGAGGGAGAGGGGGACAGAGAGGGAGCGAGACACAGGGAGAGCAAATCAGCCGTGTGGCGTGTGCGAATGTCTGCTCGTCAGCAGGTAGACTGCGTGCATGTAGACAAGGGTGGCCAGTCCCAGAACCCCCCTCTTCCCCATGGCAAAACACAGGGCCATGTCACAACCTGTTCACGAGCACAACAACAGCTACCTGGATCATATAAGTGTGTGGATCCACTCCATGTGCACATGTACAGTGCTACACGGAAGGCGCCAATGCATGGCTCGCCACACCTGCCCACTCCACTGCTGACTGCAGTCACACTTGACGCAGCAAGTAAGACTGTGCCAC
The DNA here is from genome assembly GCF_964204655.1 of Triturus cristatus. Classification (NCBI taxonomy): domain Eukaryota; kingdom Metazoa; phylum Chordata; class Amphibia; order Caudata; family Salamandridae; genus Triturus; species Triturus cristatus. Next base: position 1,493,694,575 of record NC_140591.1, read on the forward strand.
ACATAGTTAAAGGGGCCAAAGTGGTGCCCAAGGGACACACCCATGAACAAGTGCACTGTGAGTGGAATGCAAGACAGATCCTAATTCCAAGAGGAAAAGTGCCAACTTTGAAACTGAAGAAACATGGATGTTGCATGGACCAAAATTAACATTGTCTCTCTCACACACAGGTCAACGTCGTGGTTCACCCCCCAACACTGGGGGGGACGGCTCACAGGACCCGGATCTGCAGGAGCCCGATCCCACCGGCAGCGACCACTCTCACCACTCTGTGTACGACCCCGACCGACCTGGCCCCTCTGGTGTCCAACCACCTGCAGCACCTGCGTCAGGTACAACTGTGCCAACCACCACCCCCACTCCTGCCACATCCCAGGAGACACCCAGGATCCCTGCCCCACCACCACAATGCAGCCAGGCTGGCCAGGAGGGACACGGTGTCCCGGGCACCCAGGAGGAGGCAGGCGACAACGCCAATGCCACCCCTCAGGGGTCCCGGAGACCCGATGTACCCACAAGGGCAGGCCAGGTGCAAGTGGGCAGGGGTGGTGGGAGTGGAGGACGGCGGAGGCGCGAGCCTGACCAGTTGGTACACCCCAGTACGTTCGAGTCGAACCCCCATCCCTGTACGTGTCGTACCACCGTGTAAATCACATAGTGCAACTCCGAAGCAGACAACAATGCCCTCCGCCCATATGGCCCAGGTCACAGCCAGACAAACAGTGTGTCCCAACACAGGAATGACTTGCCAGCAAATGGCGGACGCCTTGCATCAACACATGGGGGTGAAGGCACTGTTTTGCACATGACAGCAGCTAATGAACAGCCAACATGGATGTTGCATGGACCAAAATTAACATTGTCTCTCTCACACACAGGTCAACGTCGTGGTTCACCCCCCAACACTGGGGGGGACGACTCACAGGACCCGGATCTGCAGGAGCCCGATCCCACCGGCAGCGACCACTCTGTGGACGACCCCGACCGACCTGGCCCCTCTGGTGTCCAACCACCTGCAGCACCTGCGTCAGGTACAACTGTGCCAACCACCACCCCCACTCCTGCCACATCCCAGGAGACACCCAGGATCCCTGCCCCACCACCACAATGCAGCCAGGCTGGCCAGGAGGGACACGGTGTCCCGGGCACCCAGGAGGAGGCAGGCGACAACGCCAATGCCACCCCTCAGGGGTCCCGGAGACCCGATGTACCCACAAGGGCAGGCCAGGTGCAAGTGGGCAGGGGTGGTGGGAGTGGAGGACGGCGGAGGCGCGAGCCTGACCAGTTGGCTGGGGAACCGGTATTTTCCCATGTCCGTAACATCCTGGACACATACCGGCAGGACACCACGGGCCTGGCCCAGGTTGTGTCCGTCCTCGAGGGGATCAAGACCCAGCAGGCCCAGCAACATGCGGAGCTACATGCCTGTCTACTGCAACACCAACGGAGGATGGAGGACAGACAGGCTGAGCAAGTGACGGCGTTCCAGGGGATTCACGATACACTCCGTCGGATGGCCGACAACATGGCCGACCCTCCCTGTGCCAGAAGGCGGAGAACATCACCACCCACAGGGAGGGATCAGGAGGAGGAGGAGGAAACATCCGATGGAGCATCCCAGACGTCGTCACGGCCTGCTGCTGAGGGTCCCCGCAGGAGGCCGGGTCGTCCACGTAAAGGACCGTGAGGGTCGGCGCTACATCACCATGTCCCAGGACACCTGGCCTGGCACCTGGCCCACTGGAGCAACAGCATCACAGCATCAAGAGACATTCTCTGCCACATGGCCCTGCTGGCCACTGGCTGACCAATGTTGACAAAGACTGTGGCATGGACTCTGAGGATTTCAAATGGCAAGGACACCAACTCCCCTACTGAACTTTGGATTCCAAACTCCCGGAAAGCCCCTCAATTTGTCCCTCCCCCCCCCAATAATAAATCACACTATGAAGAGTAGATGCCTGCTGGTTGCATTATTACCTAACATGTGTCTTGTAAAGTCTAAACATGCCTGAGTCATCTTTTGTCTTCAACCATCCACACCCTGGGGCCTGAGTCTAGGACACATTGGTCACAGTGTATTAGGCAAGACAGACATGGAGCACCATACACACCCGTGATGGGCCAAACCAGCTGAGGGGGTGGCCGAACAACCGTGCTGACAGACACATTGAGTACAGCAACAGTCATGCGCAGAGGTCAGGGATCCAGTCCAGTGTCCTGGGGGGCACCCAGGTATGTGTAGACAGGTGGCAGAACCATGTCCTGCAAGCTTGAGTCCGGTGGATGCAGAGAATGGGGTCCTGGACAACGTTGGATGCATGGGGATGGCACATGTCACAATACCCACACAGTCATGGACATCATGCCCAATAAACAGTCTCAGCCCACACACACAGCTTGCATCTTGCTACTAGACACATTGACACATAGCCACAATCAGGGAATACCATGCCAGACATGCTGGATGCACCGTGGCAACACACCAGCATTGACTGAGAAGAGGCACCTTGGAGGCATAGGGACACCTTGTTAGACGGCGACCTCAGAGGAGCCGGAAAGGGGGTCCTGACTACCCTGAGACCCACCCTCGAAGTATCGTAGCCGGGCACTGGCGGGAGACTCCTCAGGGGGAGGAATCTCGTATCTAGGATCGTACCCCTGGCACCACACGACACAGAGACACCACACCGTGCGTTCTTAGGAATCAATCTTTATCAATCAGATTAGCACTGCAAATATGTACAAGGAGAGCGCGGGCTCAATGAGTCTCGGAAGGGATAGGGGGTAGCGGGACAGTCTCTGGCAAAGGTTCAAGGCAGGGGCGTACCCGGCGCACAGCTCACAATCCTCGAGCTGGGGGATACGCTTGTTGTAGTTGGGGTCCGGCGGGACCGTGAGAGTCTGTGGGAGCCGCGAGTCACTCAGCAGGGATCTGGGACAAGTTCGGAGGTCTTACGATCTTCAGGGAGCCGCGAGTCACTCAGCAGGGCTCAGGTACAAGTTCGGAGGTCTTACGATCTTCAGGGAGCCGCGAGTCACTCAGCAGGCTCAGGTACAAGTTCGGAGGTCTTCAATCTTCAGGGAGCCGCGAGTCACTCAGCAGGCTCAGGTACAAGTTCGGAGGTCTTACGATCTTCAGGGAGCCGCGAGTCACTCAGCAGGGCTCAGGTGGTTCCAAGGTCTAGGAGCCGCGACCACGTCAGCAGGGCTCTCGTTGTTCCAGCGTCGAATCTGCCGGACAGTCCCAGAGCACCCCTTGTTATAGGTCGACCCCTCTTTGATGTCCGGAGTCTGTGCAGGCAGGTGTCTTGTCACCTGGGGGTCGCTTGTCGGGGTTTCCTGCCATTGTCTTTTGATCTTTTCAGGGCCGGGTCGGGAGGAGTCCCAGACACCCAGCAGGCGTGGAGCCAGCCCTCAGGGAGGCCGGAGGGCCGATCAAAACCCATCGTCCCAGGGGAGTTCAGAGGTGCGATAGAAACTGCTACTCCCTCTCTCATCCCCTGGAAGCGTGATGTCCTCCAGCCGGAGTGGCGCCTCTTAGGCCCGGGTCGCGCTGGGGCCGGGCGGCCATCTTGGTGCATGAAGTGGGCACGCGGGCCCGGTGTGGCCGAAAGGAGAGAGGCCATGGACGAGGATGTCCGGGTCGGGTGCGTGTGTTCTGGTGGGAAGGATCGGCTAGGCCGTGTGCTTGGGGCTGCAGGTTCCAGGTTAGGGGGTGCGGGGACAAGTAGAGCCATGCTACGAGGCCGGGTCCAACACGCGTCCCCCCCAGCTGAAAGCCGGAGAGAACTGCCCATCATCGTGGGGGGTTCTCTTCGCTGAGGCGGAAGAACCGGGAGAGGCCGTCAGCGTTGGCGTGGTCCGTACCAGGGCGATGTTCTACGGTGAAATCCATCCCCTGGAGGGAGATTGACCACCGCAGTAGCTTGGGGTTTTCTCCTCGCATCTGCATGAGCCATCGCAAGGGCCGATGGTCGGTTTGGACTTTGAAATGGGTGCCGAACAGGTAGGGGCGCAGCTTCTTGAGTGCCCAGACCACGGCAAAGGCTTCGCGCTCAATGGTGCTCCACCTCTGTTCTCTGGGCAACAGCCGCCGGCTGAGGAAGGCGATGGGCTGGTCGAGGTCTTGGTCATTCATCTGGGACAGGACGGCCCCAATGCCATGCTCGGAGGCATCGGTTTGGACTACAAACTCCTTGGAGTAGTCGGGAGCCTGGAGGACGGGGGCAGTACACATGGCCTCCTTTAGGGCATCGAACGCCTCCTGGCAGGCAGTCGTCCACTGCACCTTCTTTGGCTGTTTTTTGGACGTGAGTTCTGTGAGGGGGCCGACAAGGCTGCCATACCCCCGGATGAATCTTGGGTAGTAGCCAGTGAGGCCCAGAAAGGCTCGGACCTCCGTTTGGGTGGTGGGTGGTTCCCAGGCTAAGATGGCGTCGATCTTTGGCTGTAGGGGGGCGACCTGGCCGCTCCCGACCTGGTGCCCCAGGTAGACTACTGATCCTTGCCCAATCTGGCACTTGCTGGCTTTGACCGTGAGGCCTGCCTGGCGCAGGGCGGTTAGCACCCTCCGGAGGTGCTGGAGGTGCTCACTCCATTCGGAACTGAAAACGGCGATGTCGTCTAGATAGGCCGCGCTGAACTGTTCCAGCCCGGCCAGGACTCTATTCACCAGTCGCTGGAAGGTGGCCGGGGCATTTTTCATTCCGAAGGGCATTACGCGGAAGCGGTAGTGCCCATCTGGGGTGGAGAAGGCGGACCGCTCCTTGGCTCCCTCGGTGAGCGCAATCTGCCAGTATCCGCAGGTGAGGTCGAATGTGCTGAGGAACCGGGCTGCCCCGAGTCGGTCAATGAGCTCGTCGGCTCGTGGAATGGGGTGGGCATCGGCTCGGGTGACGTCATTGAGCCCCCGGTAGTCCACGCAGAATCGGAGCTCGGGGGCGACACCGGGGTCGCTGCCTTCGGGACTAGGACCACGGGGCTGGCCCAGGGACTATCAGATGGCTCGATCACCCCCAGAGTCAACATCTTCGAGACTTCAGATTGAATGCAGGACCGGAACCGGTCAGGGACTCGGTATGCTCGGTGTCTCACCGGCGGGCTGTCCCCGGTGTCCACGTCATGGACACACCAGTCGGTGACTCGGGGGATCAGGGAGAAGAGGTCGGAAAATTGTCCTAGGAGCTGGCGGCAGTCCTCTTGTTGCTGGGCAGTGAGGGCTGGGGAGAGGTTCACTCCTTCCACGGAGCCATCCTGCTCCTTGACACACAGGAGGTCCGGGAGGGGATCGGACTCATCTTCGGCCCCGTCATCGGTGGCCAGCAGGAGCCTCGGTTCTGTCCGCACGAAGTGAGGCTTGAGGCGGTTCACGTGAAGGACCCGAAGGGGATCCCGAGGCGACTGGACGTCCACCAAGTATGTGACTTGACTCTTCCGCTCAATCACTTTGTAGGGCCCGGTCCACCTGTCCTGGAGGGCGCCAGGCTTCACGGGGGCCATGACCCATACCTGCTGGCCCGGCTGGAACTCGACCAGAGTGGCATTCTGGTCGTACCAGCGCTTCATCTCTTCTTGGCTTGCCTCCAGGTTGGCCTCGGCCAGTTCTCGGAACTTCCTGGTCTGGTTCCGGAGGGTCAGAACGTATTGGAACACATCTCGTGGGGTGGTCTGGGGTGCCGCCTCCCACCCTTCCTTAACCAAACTGAGGGGACCTCGGACGGGGTGTCCATAGAGTAACTCAAACGGGCTGAACCCTAGGGACTTCTGGGGGACTTCCCGGTAAGCGAACAAGAGGCAGGGGAGCAGGACGTCCCACTTACGCCGGAGGGGCTCTTCTAGGCCGGTGATCATCCCTTTCAGAGTCCTGTTAAACCTCTCTACTAGGCCGTTCCCTTGGGGATGGTACGGGGTGGTGAACTTATAGGACACTCCCCATTGTTGCCACAGGGACGTCATGTATTTCGAGATAAAATTAGTGCCGCGATCGCTCACGACCTCGCGGGGAAAACCCACCCGGGAAAAGATCCCCATCAGGGCCCGGCCCACCACGGGGGCCGTGACGGTGCGTAGGGGGATAGCCTCAGGGTATCGGGTGGCGTGATCCACTAGGACCAGGATGAAACGGTGACCTTGGGAGGTGGGGGGATCCAGGGGCCCCACGATGTCGACCCCGACTCGTTCGAATGGGGTACTGACGACCGGGAAGGGTTGGAGGGGAGCCTTGCGTTTCCCCCCACTCTTCCCACTAGCTTGGCACGTGGGACAGGACTTGCAGTGGGCTTCTACAGCTGCTCTCATTCTAGGCCAGTAAAAGTGGGTCACGAGACGGCTGTAGGTCTTGTCCTGACTCAGGTGGCCGGCGAGGGGGACGTCGTGGGCTAAGCCCAGGAGGAAGTCTCGGAAGCGTAGGGGTACCACCAGCACCCGGCCGGATCCCAGCTCCACCGACTTCTGCTCACTGTACAAAATGTTATTCTCACAAATAAACTCGGTGCGTTCCGGTTTGGTTGCCTGCGGCTTGGCCCTCGGCCTGGCGCCGCAGTCCGACCAGGGAAGGACAGGTGGCTTGCTCCCGGCAAAATTCCTCGGGAGGGCCCGCCCTCGTGGCGCCATTGGGCCAATTCGGGTAGATCGCCTAACTTGGGGACCGGGGCGGTGTCGGCCGGTGAGGGTTCGTCGCTGGCGACTGACCCTCCCGATGGGGGGACGGAAGGACCCTCGGCGGGGACTGTTCTGACTTCTTCGGTCGGGGCGTCTTCGACTTCTCCCAGGGGGGTGAGTCGGGCTGACATAGATCGGGTGGTGGCGCACACCCACTCGGGGAGTCCCATCATTCCTAGGTGGGCCTTGCGCTCGACGTGCTTCCAGGGAGAACTCTCCAGGTCGTTCCCTAAGAGGCAGTCGACCGGCTGGGAGGTTCTTACGGCAACCCTTAGTTTACCTATCACCCCTCCCCACTCAAACGGCACCAGGGCTACCTGACACATACTCTCTCTATTATCTGCGGAAATTACCGGGCAAAAGACGTTAGGGAGGATCTGCTCCTCGGGGACTAAGTGCCTGAGGACACCGGTGATGCTGGCCCCGGTGTCCCGCAGGGCCTCTATTTGGTGGCCATTGATCTTGACGAGCTGCCCGTATTTCTTCGTGTTGGAGGGTAGGAGGCTACCGGGGACCATCTCTCTATCTCCCAGGGATACTAGTGCCATAGCTGCGGGTTCCCACTCCCCGGTTTCCTCAACCTCCTCCCCCAGGGCTATGTTAGCTATCTGTCTCGCAGGGGTTGCCGCAGGGGGGACTTGGGTGGCCATGGGGCACTCCGGGTCATTGGCGTAGTGCCCGGGCTTCTGGCAACGGAAACAAGTGACGGTTACCCGGTGTCCCCGTCTCCCGGGGGGTCCGGATACTGGTGGGGGGGGCGCTGGGAAAGGTGGAGTTTGGGTCTTTGGGGGGCTAGGCTGGGACTCTCTCTGCCCTCCCTGGTTCCCTCCCCCTCTCTGGCGGGGTGGTCCCTGACTGGCTCGGGGGTATTCTCCTACCATGCCCCGGGGGACCCGGGTGTTGGTCCAGCGGTCTGCTTCCACAGCCAGCTTCCTAGGATCGGTGAGTTTGCTGTCGAGCAGATGCTGGCGTAGTTCCACAAAGCAGTTCGCAGCCAGGTGTTCCCACAACATGAGGTCGGTGAGTTCCTCAAGGGTGGTGACTTTGCTGCCCTTGATCCACCCATCGAAGGCCCGACTGAAAAAGTTTACATACTCCACCCAGGTGGTGCCCGGGATCTTCCTGCAGTCCCGGAATCGCTGACGGTACATCTCGGGGGTGAGGCCGTACCTTGTGAGTAGAGCCTCTTTCATGTGGCTGTAGGAGGTCTGCAGGGAGATGGGTAGGTCGAGCAGGGTGTCTCTTCCTTCGCTCAGAAACCGTCCCCACAATCCTGCCCCCCAGTCCTTCTGCGGGACCCGATGGGAGGTCATGGCGACCTCGTAGGCCCTGAACCATTGTTGAATGTCATCGTTTTTATAATATTCTTTGACCACGTCCTTGGGGATGTGGACCTTCTGCTTCGCTGGGGAGGCCGCCTCTCAGTTTCCCGGGGGCCTCCCTTCCTCGTTTCTGGCCTTGAGCTCAATTTCCTTCAAGCTGCGTTCGTGCTCTAGTTGGAGCTTCCTTCCTTCGTGCTCCCGTTGGAGCTTCTTCTCTTCTAGTTCGCCTTGTACGCGCATTTGCTCTACTGCTAGCTTTTTTTCCGCTAACTTCAATTCGCCTTCGATTTTGAGTTTGGCTAACTCGAGTTCGTGATTGCGACTTCTCTCTCTGTCCGCGAGTTCTTCCGGGGATAGGCCCCCGTCTGGTACGATGCCTCGCACCTGATTGCTGCTGCTTTCGCCTTGGGGGGGTTCAGCTTCGTCGGGGCGCTCCCCCGTGCCTTCTGGGCGGGAGGCCCCGGCATCCACCCAAGCTTTCAGTGCTTTCTGCAAATCTTCTTTGGTGTTGAGACCGGTGGTAGGGATTTTAAGTTCTTTGCAGAATTGCTTTAGTTCTTTGTGCGTGTATTCTTCTAGTTGTTCCACCTGGAACACCCTGTTGGCGTTGGTTTCTGCGGGGCTCATGGCGCTTCCTTCTGCCATCTTTGTCGGTAGTGCGTCCGTCGTTCACGGTACGATCTCTAGGTTATGGGCCCGAATCCCGTCGCTGCCACCAATGTTAGACGGCGACCTCAGAGGAGCCGGAAAGGGGGTCCTGACTACCCTGAGACCCACCCTCGAAGTATCGTAGCCGGGCACTGGCGGGAGACTCCTCAGGGGGAGGAATCTCGTATCTAGGATCGTACCCCTGGCACCACACGACACAGAGACACCACACCGTGCGTTCTTAGGAATCAATCTTTATCAATCAGATTAGCACTGCAAATATGTACAAGGAGAGAGCGGGCTCAATGAGTCTCGGAAGGGATAGGGGGTAGCGGGACAGTCTCTGGCAAAGGTTCAAGGCAGGGGCGTACCCGGCGCACAGCTCACAATCCTCGAGCTGGGGGATACGCTTGTTGTAGTTGGGGTCCGGCGGGACCGTGAGAGTCTGTGGGAGCCGCAAGTCACTCAGCAGGGCTCTGGGACAAGTTTGGAGGTCTTACGATCTTCAGGGAGCCGCGAGTCACTCAGCAGGGCTCAGGTACAAGTTCGGAGGTCTTACGATCTTCAGGGAGCCGCGAGTCACTCAGCAGGCTCAGGTACAAGTTCGGAGGTCTTACGATCTTCAGGGAGCCGCGAGTCACTCAGCAGGCTCAGGTACAAGTTCGGAGGTCTTACGATCTTCAGGGAGCCGCGAGTCACTCAGCAGGGCTCAGGTGGTTCCAAGGTCTAGGAGCCGCGACCACGTCAGCAGGGCTCTCATTGTTCCAGCGTCGAATCTGCCGGACAGTCCCAGAGCACCCCTTGTTATAGGTCGACCCCTCTTTGATGTCCGGAGTCTGTGCAGTCAGGTGTCTTGTCACCTGGGGGTCGCTTGTCGGGGTTTCCTGCCATTGTCTTTTGATCTTTTCAGGGCCGGGTCGGGAGGAGTCCCAGACACCCAGCAGGCGTGGAGCCAGCCCTCAGGGAGGCCGGAGGGCCGATCGAAACCCATCGTCCCAGGGGAGTTCAGAGGTGCGATAGAAAATGCTCCTCCCTCTCTCATCCCCTGGAAGCGTGATGTCCTCCAGCCGGAGTGGCGCCTCTTAGGCCCGGGTCGCGCTGGGGCCGGGCGGCCATCTTGGTGCATGAAGTGGGCACGCGGGCCCGGTGTGGCCGAAAGGAGAGAGGCCATGGACGAGGATGTCCGGGTCGGGTGCGTGTGTTCTGGTGGGAAGGATCGGCTAGGACGTGTGCTTGGGGCTGCAGGTACCAGGTTAGGGGGTGCGGGGACAAGTAGAGCCATGCTACGAGGCCGGGTCCAACACACCTTTATTAGTCATGTTTTCGGGATTGCAGAGGCAACTTGAAGTACACATGAACACATCATGTGGAGTAACATGTGGGTCCAACACTGGCACCCCCCTTCTGCAGCACAAATGCGTGTTCGCCATGGAACTGGCACACAAGCGTCGGCTAACAGCTAAACACCCACAGCTGCTCACGGAGAGCCTGCCATACACCATAGATCCGCTGATGTGGAAGTCCCACACCATGTCAAGCCAATGCTAACCGTATGTGTCTGAGGGCAGTGTCACACACATTGATGCCATCATCACAATCCCCTATCCCATCACTGATGACTGTCAACCAGGCAGACCATCTATTCAGGTGTACACAGCTGCATGTCGTGTCCCATGGTAATGCTACATGGCTGCAGAGGAACCAAACATTGACAGGGGCAGTGTGTATACATCGTGAACACCTGCCACACCCAATACACCCCAGATGCATCCCTTACCCTATGGAGACTTCCAAACGTGTCTGTGCCTGTAACGCTGAGTCAGCCCACGATGACGTGTCCATGAGGAATAGCAGTGCCACAACAATGCAACCAGCAGACGTCATGTGCAAGTATATTGGGTAGGTAAAGCTTTATTCGATAAAAAATATCATAAAAGCACAACATACAGAAGAATAAAAAAGATCAAGTTAGATAATAAAAGAAACAATCGTCATAAATATATCTAAAAAGACTGTAAGAGTGGATAAAAGCAATATGTGCAAAGTACAAAACGCTTCAGGACCCAAAATTCATTATAGCAGATAGATGGTGGGTAAAAGAACTGATCATGTGGGAAATTTAATACATTTATCGTGCCAGATTTTTCTTCCGCAGAATCCAAGCAGCACCCAGATACTTAGCAATACCACAAACAATGGTAAGGGACAAAGTATCTGTTTGTAGGATGCGTAACACAATACGGTAGTCACGACTACCGAGTAATCTACAAATCGGTCTCAGCCACTTGGCTCTTGCTCTTCTATATTGGAAACAGGCAAATAAAAAGTGGGGAATAGACTCCTTAGGTGCTGTACAGCTGGGGCAGCCAACAGAAATAGGAGGGAATCCCTTCCATCCAGCGGTAACACAGTTAAGAGGAAGGGACCCCAATCTGAAGCGTACATACAGTGATCTGTCTAGGGGAGTCTGAATAAAATCAAGATAGGGTTCGAGTTTGATGAGGGATTTGTGTTCAAAGAAGGCTTCGCTCAGTTTCCCCATCTTTACATTGGTGAGCTCTCTTGTGTTTACCCAACTCCAGTAAGCCTTCTTGAGGTCCTGTTTCGAAGGGGGTGTCTGTGATTCCCAGCAGTCTTCGTAGCCAATGGACCTCAGCGTTTGTTTGACATAGGAGATCCATTTTAACCTCTTCCCAGTATCTGCTGATATGAGTTCACTTAAGCCTGCAGCATAGTTGGCAAGTTCTGGTGTCCGTCGCAGTCTTGCCCAATAAAGTAGGGGTCGGAGGCGTGCAATATCCTGGATAGAGTGTCTGCCTAGGTCATAAAACAAGGGTTTCAGAGGAGATGAAGTGGGAACAAAAATGAGGTTCCTCATGAATTTGTTCTCGGACAAGACCAGGTCATGGATGTTTTCATAGCCCCAGATTTCTGCCCCATACAAGGAGCTAGATAATGCCTGTTCTTCATATACCACAAGGGCCGGTGCCACTGGACGACTGGTAGAGAGATGTTGTTCTCTAATAATGGCACCAGACACCCTCTTGTGGCATAGAAGCATCTTGGTCAGGTGCGAGCTCCACTTCATCCCCTTTGCAATGCGTATGCCTAAATAGTCAAAGGAATCCACGATGTCTAACGGTGTACCATCCAGACTAAAGGCATATCTGAAGCGTCGCGGAGGATTGATAACCATTAGTTTGGTTTTCTCTGTGTTTATGATGAGGCCATGGGATTTGCAAAATAAATCAAACCTATTTAGAATTTTCTGGAGGCCAGCCGGGGATTTGGAAATCAGGAGAGTGTCGTCGGCGAACAGGAGGCTAGGGACTTTTTCGCCCGCCAGGACTGGAGCGTCTGCTGGGACCTCCCTAAGGAGATCCACCACCCCGTTGATGTAAAGAGAAAACAGGGTGGGAGCTAAGACACAGCCCTGGCGTACCCCCCTGTTCACCGCGACACTTCCTGTAAGCTGGCCCTGGTCACCCCATCTAATGTTAGCATGATTATTCTCGTGGAGAAGCTTTAAAAAGGCAAGAATCTCTTGGGGGACACCTAAATGAGCTAAAACCTGCCACAGCCTATGATGGGGTATTAAGTCAAAAGCAGACTTTAGGTCTATAAAAGCTAAATATAAAGTGCCTTTGCCTAAAACTACCACTTTCCAGTGTATCATAAAAAATCTAAAAACTTGATCCATAGTGCCTACCTTTTGTCTAAAACCTGCTTGAAAGTGTGATAAAACATTCCCATTCTCAATCCAACACCTCAGCCTCATAAGGAGAACCTTGCCAACCACTTTCTGTATCACATCGATTAGACTAATAGGTCTGTAGTTGGCAGGGTCCTCCCTATTGCCCTTTTTGTAAATTGGAACCACTACTGCAGCTTTCCAAGACTCAGGTACTGTAGAGCCCTTGGCTATAGCGTTCATTACAACAGCGATAAAAGAAGCCCACGGGATTGGATCATGTAATAGAAGGTCACCAGGTAGGCCGTCAGGGCCTGCCGCCTTGCCCGGCGCAATGCTTTTAATAGCAAGGATCACTTCTTGGGTCCCAAAATTGGTCTCAACAGGGAAATTAGTGGCAAGGGGCAAGTCGTCCTCCACAGGAACCACATGGGCTGTCTCACCCGCATATATAGCAGAGAAATGGTTGAACCATTGCAGCTCCGCTATATGATTGGGGATACTAGTCGTTTTGGCCCGTTTGCCTCGATTTAATAGGTCCCAGAAAACCGTTGAATTTCGGTTTAATGCTGCCTCTTTGAGTTCCTGCCAGTGCGTTTCCTCCCAATTCCGTTTGGCGACTGTCAAAGATCTCGAGTAGTCTCGCCTCGCCTTCCTAATTAAGTTTCTATCTTGCTTTCTTAGGGCTTTTGACAGGGTCTCTCTATCCCTTCTGCAATCCTTAGAGTACCAAGGATTGGCACTAAACGTTGGGTCCACCTTACGGCGGGAATTCTCCCCCGGAATGAAGAATTCCCCTATCTTATTGATAGTCTCATGGTAAAGGGAGGATATGAGTTGGGGATCATTCGTTTCCTTGCTAGCATCACAAAGCTCAATATGTTTCCTAGCTAATATATCTTTAATGGATGCGAGCTTCCCCTCGTGTTGCGATATCCCATGCCATTTAAGGCGTCTGTTACATCCTGCCAATGATATTTCCTTGGTTACCATCAAAGGGAGTTGATTGTTCACATGGTGCGAGGTCACCCAAACATCTTTAAGTTGTAAACACAGTGGATTATGGTCGCTATCTATGGTATTTTTAACAACCATATCCAGAATGTTTCCCCAAAAACAGATGTCAACAAGGATATAGTCTATTCGAGATGGAGTAGATAGTCTATTAAAAGTGAAAGCACCGCCCTTGTCAGATATAGATCTGCCATTCACTGCTCGTAGATTAAACTCTTGCGTAAGGGCATTCAATTGAATAGCCCTTTGAGACCATTTCTTGATTGGGCTAAGCTCTAAGGGCGGGATTCCCCACTTACGGTCAGATTCACTGGACCCCAATAAATCTTCCGAGGCTAGGGGTTCGAAGGTACAATTGAAGTCGCCACAAACAATGGTACTAGAGTTAGGATCAATATGAGTTAGTTCATGGTCCAGGGCAGAGATTGTCTGGGATGTCTGTCCTCCTACAGTACCTCTAGCATAGATATTAAAAACTTCTAAAGTAGGACCGCCATGTGGACCATTTATAGTCAAGTGTAGTAAATCTGGGGAAACATTATTATGGGTCTGTACCGACCAATTGTGCTTAATATTTACCCACACAAGTAGTCCCCCCGATGGGCGGCCTTTCCCTGAGTTTATAGCCGATAAAAAATATGTAGTATACCCTGATTTATGTAAAGGGATTGTGCTCCAAGTTTCCTGGAATGCACAGACGTCAAAGGTGCTTATGAAATCGTGCCAATCGGGGATCAGGAGTTTTTTGGCAAGCCCTGCGATGTTCCATGAGACAAAGTTAAGAGATGGTTTAGAATTAGAGAGCTGTAGTTGCCTGATTGTGGGGGGACAGCTCACAAAACGGGTGCAGTAGTGTGTATATCAGCGGTAGTACCTGGGGAAGAGAGACACACAAGAAGTCAGCCACAAAAAGCACAGCCACTTGCATGTGCATGTACTCGACACATGTATGGATGACAACATGCTAGGTCACAATTATGACTGGGGAAATACAACCATCACTGCCACCATCACACCAGTGACACACCCACACACACCTCTGACTCACGTGCCATACATGCAGGTGGACACACACATCACAACACATGCCACACGTGGAGCAATGTGTGCACACTCAGACACTGGTACTCACCACTAAGCAAAGAAGTCGCGTATGAGCCGAGTCCGGATGTCCTCCTGCGGCTCCACATCCTCCACATCACTAGCCCCATTGCCAAGCCCTTCGTCCTCCACGGGTGGATGGTCCTCGTCATGTTGATTCAGGATGAGTGGCACAGCTCTTTCAACTGCCATGTTGTGCAGCATGCAGCAGACCATGAAGATCTTGCAGACCTTCGACGGGGCATATGGGAGTGCGCCGCCGGTCTTGTGTAGGCACCTGAATCGGCTCTTCAGCAGGCCAAATGTCCTCTCGATCACTCGCCTTGTCTGGCCATGGGCGGTGTTGTAGCGGAGCTGGGCCGGCGTGATGGGGTTGCGGAGAGGTGTGAGCAGCCAAGGCATGTTGGGATAGCCAGCGTCCCCTACATGGGAAGCACATGGACATCGTTAGAAGTGGTGAAGCGGTCGTGCTGGTAGGTCATGCAAAATACAGGACAGACAGACTGTACCCACCAACAACACATGCCCGTTCGTTGCGCAGCTGCATCATCATTTCAGGCATCCTGCTACGCCTCATGATGTAGGCATCGTGTGCTGATCCTGGAAAACGAGCACAGACATGTGAAATCACCATGTTGGCCTGACACACCACAAGGGCATTAATGGAGTGGTAGTGCTTTTGATTGCGGTACGCCACCTCCCGTGCGTGTGGTGGTACCAAAGCTACATGTGTCCCATCTATGGACCCAATGACATGGGGCATCCCTCCCAGGGCATAGAATCCACGCTTGACCGCAGTCATCTGTTCAGGGGTTGGGAACTTGATGAAGTCATCCAGGTGAATCAACATGGCCTCTAAGAAATCATGCAGCACATGGCAGAACATGCTCTGGGACATGCCACCAACATGAGCTATGGTATTTTGAAAGGTACCCGTGGCAAGAAAATGTAGGGCAGCCATTACCTTCAGCTGGGGTGTCAGTGCCGTAGGATACCTGTGCTGCGGTTGCAGGTGTGGTGCCAGTCTCGACGTCAACTCCAGAATCAACGGTTGGGTGAAGCGGTAGAGCCGGATGCTGTCATTCTCCTGCATGGCAGCCAAGTCCGGAATTGGTCGGGCAAGAGGCGGCGCTCTGCAGTAATTTGGAAATGACAAGGAAGAGTGAGTGCACTACGACAACAAATCATATGTACTGAGCACATGCTAATCTGTCAATACACATATGCTACATAGGGAGTCAGGTATGTGCTACATGCCCAGGACACGTATGGATGCAAGGTGACACTCCTACCAAGACCCAGCTACACACGGAGATTGAGAACCTCCCCATGCCACGCCATGGGAATAGCTGTGTCCCAGTGCAAGTGAACAGCCAGACGCAAGACAGGAGTGACATACGCCCACACATCAGCAGCAGTAGGATGCCGATTGCAGAGACTGGTAGCGGAACACTGGAGCCACAGGTCACATGACATTACACTAGGACAGCCCACACACCTTGCCATGAAGGTGCACATGTCATGACTCACCACACATTCCTTGTGAGGATGCTGACATGTCCTTGTCACGCTACTCCGTGTCCCATGCATACATGTGCACCTCACATCCGATACCACATGTGGCATGGTGTGCGGAACAGTGTGCCATGTCAATCTACACACAGACACATGTTGGTTGCTGCAACAGCTGCTGCTTTTGAGGGTGCTCCAACATCAACCTGATGGGAAGCCCCCACACATACCTGACATAGTCACATTGTGCACCGTGGGTAGTGACAAGGCAGGTGTGGTAACCCCTGTACCGGGCATCAGGGGACACTTCCGTGTGTTGGTGTCCGTGCCATGCCAGTGACGCTCACCCCAAGGGTGCTGTACGACATGCACACATGTCAAAGGAGTCTAGGGCATGCCTGGCACACATTGCACCGTCACACAGTACACCTGTACACATCTCATCATACATCTGGTGCATTCTCCACTCAGGAGTAATGTGCCACATCACAGCCTGTCACACCTGTGCCCCACACATGTAGTACTGCCCAGACAATGCCTTGATGTCCATCCATGGACAGGTATGTCTGCCCTATTCCTACCTGTGTGCCGCCTATCACCACTGTGATGTGTGAAAACCGCCGTACTGCTGCTAAGAGGGCCTGTGTACGTTCCCAAATCACTATGGGAGTGCTGCCGTATGTGTACCCATCGTGATGGCGAGCGTACAGGCATTTGTACGGTCCGTACCACTACGAGTACGCATACGCGACGACACCCATAGTGATAGGGCCGTACGCACGCATTTACGCTCACTATCACTTTGGGTGTCCACGCGTATGCGTACTCGTTGTGGTACGGGCCGTACACACGAATGTACGCTCACTATCACTAGGGGTGTCCTCGCGTATGCGTACTCGTTGTGGTACGGCCGTACACACGCATGTACGCTCACTATCACTTTGGGTGTCCACGCGTATGCGTACTCGTTGTGGTACGGGCCGTACACACGCATGTACGCTCACTATCACTTTGGGTGTCCACGCGTATGCGTACTCGTTGTGGTACGGGCCGTACACACGCATGTACGCTCACTATCACTACGAGTACGCATACGCGAGGACACCCCTAGTGATAGTGAGCGTACATGCGTGTGTACGGCCCGTACCACAACGAGTACGCATACGCGTGGACACCCAAAGTGATAGTGAGCGTACATGCGTGCGTACGGCCCTATCACTATGGGTGTCCTCGCGTATGCGTACTCGTAGTTGTACGGGCCGTACACACGCATGTACGCTCACTATCACTACGTGTACGCATACGCGAGGACACCCCTAGTGATATTGAACGTAGGCACGCGTGTACGGGCCGTTGCAATGCATTTGGGGTGCCCTAGGGCCCCGAAACGCACCGTACCTGTGTGTGAAGCTCCAAATTACATAGGGGACACATGAGGGACAAGTATGAAGGCCTACATGCATGCTGGTTGTCATGGAGACCAAGTTCAAATTTCGAATTTGTTCTGGAAGGTGCACAGCAGAAGTCAGTTGGAATTCTTCTACTTTGTTGCAATGTGTTTGTGGGGCTGACATCATGCAGGAGAATGAAACCGATAGAGAACCCACAGACTGCTAAGTTTGAAGGGATTGGAGGAAACATAGGATGCAAATGTGAGTGACCAATCACTTTGTACTCCTGTGCATGAGATGGGCCAGCAAGGCAGATATAAGGCAGCCAGGTCCCATGAGGGAGCACTTGCCTGCACATCTCTGTATTCCACGACCCAGCTGCTGCTACTGATTCCCTGGAACCATGTCAAGGGCTGTGGAGAGGTCACAGCCATTCACCCTGGAGGAGAACATGGCTTTGGTGGATGTGATACTCCCACGGTACCCCATGCTGTATGGGCGACCAGGTTATCAGGTGAGTTCAGTGTCCACTGGCACAGACTGTGTCCCTTTTTAGTGACTGTGACTTCTGCCATTGTGTCCAGGTGTGACACACATGCTTTGTACTGTAGGGGGGGTCCCAGGGGTGGGAATGCCTGAGGTCTCCCAGCAGTGCCCTGAGACAGGAGGGGTGGGTACCTATCACTCCCAGCAGTGCCCTGAGACAGGTGGGGTGGGTGTGATGCACAGTGTGAGCCTGGATCATTGATTGTGTAGTTGCCCGCATTCCACCTGTTCCTTTCAATGGCACGTACTGCTTTTGGCCTTCCCCCAGAGGATCATGTCCCTATGACAAAGGTGCAATGCGTTGGATGCATACTAGGCCTTGTTGTAAACAGCAAATGTGTTCTAATCTGTGTCCCTGTGACATGTGCCAGGTGTATTGATGTAGTGTCACTTGTCCATCCTCACAGGTAGACGCCTCTGCCAAGGAGCAGATATGGCTGGACGCCGTCAGCGCCGTGAGGAGTGCAGAAGGTCGGAGGCGGCGCATGTCCCAGGTGAGGAAACGCTGGCAGGATATCCGGTGCTGGACGCGGAGGATCGCACGGGTCCTGCTGGGGGACTCACCTGAGAGCCACAAGAACTGCGGGCGCCGCCGTCTCTCCCACATCCAGAAACGTGTGCTGGCGGTGGTCTTTCCTGACTTGGACAGGCGTCTACAGGAGATGCAGCAGCCGGAAGGGGGTAGGTACATGTGTGTGTTTGTTGTGTTTCACCAGCATTTGTAAGTGCAATGTTCCATGGATACACTCCCAGGGTTTATGGTGCTGTGCTGATCCTATCCCCCACAGACTTGCTGTGCTCTCCTGCCTCCCTTCCCCTCCTTGCAATGTGTTCCCTGGTCTGTGTGTAGTCGCTCCATCACAAGGTCATGTAGCCTGACACCTTCTACAAGTGTAAAATGCCTGCAGCATGATGTGTGGGGGTGGTGTGTAACAGGATTTGGGACCTTACCTGTGCCCTGTACAGTTCTGGACTTGTGGGTTCCATGTCAGTTGGCACTAATGCTGAGTCCAGACATGGGAGTTAGTCTCTCAAGTGTGAGGCCTTACAGTACGCATGTCCTATGTGGTGGCCTGTGACATGATGTGCATGAGTGTGCGTTACGCATAGTGCAGGGATGTTAGCGTGTGTTGCAGTCATTCCCATTCAGGAGCATGGAGTTGTGTGGCCACTACTGTCCCCAGGGGCATTTTTTCCTAGGTATCATGTGTGTAATCCGAATATGTTGACAATCTCTGTGTCTACAGCATAGGTTGTGCTCTGTGCCATTGTCCCCTGGCACCATGTATATTGACGTGCGATGTATTACAAGTGTCCACTGTACAGCCTGACCGGATTTTCCCAGTACATACTCACGGTGGCCATTGCCTGTGTGTCTTGTAGCAATCATCAGATGATGCCCATTTGTACATGATTCTTTGGACAGGCGCACCTTGGGTATTTGGTGTGCAACCTTGATTAGTTGCATCCCATGTGTAGTTCACCCAGACTAAGAGATGTACGTGCTTCATGTGTCTCCATAGATTTGTCTCATGTAGGGGGTGGGTGGTGCGGGCATGGCCTACATGTCAAGACCTGTCATCTCCTTGCTAGGACTGGCCAGTGTGTGATGTTTGTCTGGACATACACTCAAGGTGCAGTGTGCCAGTCAGGGTGGGCATGTTATCAGTATTACCTATGCTGCATGTGCCTCTAGTTCCTGGATGTGGTCCCTGCTCATCCCTATTGCCTGCCACGCTGTGTGGTGCTGATGCAGTGCTGGATTGTCCCCAGGGCCTTGCTCCTCAGTCAAAATTCCATATCATCTCATTTGCTAGTGTGTCATGCTCTCCATAGGTATTCCATGGCATGGTGGGTAGAGGAACTGTGTCGTGCATGCCCTTGTCTTGTAGATGTAACTCTTCCTTTGTTTCAGGCTATGCACTGTAACCTACGTAGATTTGACTCATGTGACATATGTATACAGGTGTATGATTACTTTCTGTCTCTTCACCCTGCCCACAGCATCGTCGGGGGACACGGAGGGAGACATGGACACAGACGGAGCGGAGCACCAGTGCCAGCGGTGACATCGGGGATGGCACTTCGAGTGGGACTGAGGCGGTGCAGAGTGAACCCGGGGACCTGTCGACTGGCACAACAGAGTATGAAGCCGACGGGTCCGAGGAGGATCACTCCGAGTGGGCGGTGGCTGCACCACCATCTGACAGCAGCCCTACATCTGGCACCGCCCCCTCCATTGGCATCAGCCGCCTCCCACGTGCTCGTGTCCCTTCCCAGCGTGCCCGGTCCCCACATGTCTCCTTCCTGCCAGGCACCGCACCCCCTGCCCCTGTCTCCACTGCTGCCGCCAATGCTGAATCTGTGGACATCCAGCGGCAGTTGCAGATTGGTCAGACTGCGATCCTTAATGTCCTCCATGGCCACAGCCAGGTCCTCAACAATATGGAGGCATACTTGGAGGGCATTCATTCATCGCAGGCTGACCAACGCAACTTGCTGAGGTCCATAGACTCCACACTGACTGCAGCAGTGGGACTCCTGCAGTGCTACGTCGCACCCCCTACCCCTGCTCCTTCCACAATTCCCACTCCCATGCCTGTCCCACATACACCCAGACGTAAGCATGCACCCACCACAACAGACACAGGCACCACACCAGCAGGGAAGGTCCGCCGCACACCTCCTGACACGCACACACAGGGTGCAGTAGGCACACCCACTGGGTCGGGGGGCAAACGTGTGACACGCAGCCAGAGTGGGAGTCCGCATTCCACCCAATCCACTCCCTCCAAATCCCCTCCCCTCAGCTCTCCTGGCCACATCTCCCCCAAAGACTCCTTCATGGCCGCTCTGTCCCTGAGCCCCACAGTGACGCCACCACGCAAGCGGTCAAGGAAGTCCTCGGTCAGGGTGCTTGATTCCCCCCCCCTGTCCACATCCTCCCCCAGTGGCGCTGCGACCCATCCCTCTGACCCCCCCCCTCCTTGGGGCCTGTGGTTCCTTCGGGTGCAGGGGAGTCCCTGGAGGACCTTGCCAAGGTGTGCAGTGAGATCCTAGAATCCACCTTTGGCCCTGCCCCACCCCCTGTGGTGGAGTCCTCCATCCCTGCACCCAATTCGCCTACCCTTTGCCCTCCTGTCCCTGCGGTGCCTGTTCCTTCCCCCCCACATGATGCCCTCACCCCTGTGGAAGACGACGACTCGTAACTGTGCAGGCAAGCTAGGGGACACGCATCCCACTGTGTCCCCCATCCAGCTCGGACTCCTGGACTGCCCTATGGCCTTTGTTATGATGGGACTTACGTCATACTAGTTTTTTGCTCATGCTGAATAAAGCTATTTTTTTCCCTTGGAACACTCCTGCATTGCTGGCATTGCTGTTGGTGGGGCTGCTACATGGTTGTGGGGGTTGGTCATGTGTTGGGTGTGTGGGAAATGTAGTGGTGTGCTGCTCATAGGGGGGACCCTGGGATCAGTGTGCCTCACACGGTGTTAGCGACCTTTCTCCATTCATGTAAGCAGTTGATGCATGTTGCAATTGTCCCAAGGTGTTTTCCTTCCTCTGTGTACTCTGACTTCTTCCCTGCAGGGTGTTCCCAATATTTAGTGCAGAGCTGTGAGTACATTAACTGGGTGTGTGACGGACTCCTTCACCTTTGCACATGCATGCTGAGCGATGTCTCCAGCTGCATCATTCGTGGCATCCTTGGTAGTCATTGTACTTGTGTATGTGGACTATTGACATGACTTCATGTGTAAATGTTTTCTTTTTGGCCCTATGCATGCGTATACTTCCATCCTCGCACACATGTGGTACATGTACTGCAGGGTCTTTGTGCACCTGACTGACATTTGTGGGCATGGTATCTGTGACTACTCCACCCTTTGCGTTCCATGGGCACTGCTGGGAGTGATGGGCCCCCACCCCTCTTGTCTCAGGGCACTGCTGGGAGGTCTCTGCACACACCCCTCCTGTGTCTGGGCACTGCTGGGAGTGATAGACACCCACCCCTCCTGTGTCTGGGCACTGCTGGGAGTGATAGGCACCCACCCCTCCTGTCTTAGGGCACTGCTGGGAGTGATAGGCACCCACCCCTCCTGTCTTAGGGCACTGCTAGGAGGACTCTGCACACACCCCTCCTGTCTCAGGGCACTGCTGGGAGGTCTCTGCACACACCCCTCCTGTGTCTGGGCACTGCTGGGAGTGATAGGCACCCACCCCTCCTGTCTCAGGGCACTGCTGGGAGGACTCTGCACACACCCCTCCTGTCTCAGGGCACTGCTGGGAGGTCTCTGCACACACCCCTCCTGTGTCTGGGCACTGCTGGGAGTGATAGGCACCCACCCCTCCTGTCTTAGGGCAATGCTGGGAGGACTCTGCACACACCCCTACTGTGTCTGGGCACTGCTGGGAGGACTCTGCACCCACCCCTCCTGTGTCTGGGCACTGCTGGGAGTGATAGGCACCCACCCCTCCTGTCTTAGGGCACTGCTGGGAGGACTCTGCACACACCCCTCCTGTCTCAGGGCACTGCTGGGAGGACTCTGCACCCACCCCTCCTGCATCTGAGCACTGCTGGGAGGACTCTGCACACACCCCTCCTGTCTCAGGGCACTGCTGGGAGGTCTCTGCACACACCCCTCCTGTGTCTGGGCACTGCTGGGAGTGATAGGCACCCACCCCTCCTGTCTTAGGGCACTGCTGGGAGGACTCTGCACACACCCCTCCTGTCTTAGGGCACTGCTGGGAGGACTCTGCACACACCCCTCCTGTGTCTGGGCACTGCTGGGAGTGATAGGCACCCACCCCTCCTGTCTTAGGGCACTGCTGGGAGGACTCTGCACACACCCCTCCTGTCTTAGGGCACTGCTGGGAGGACTCTGCACACACCCCTCCTGTCTCAGGACACTGCTGGGAGGTCTCTGCAAACACCCCTCCTGTGTCTGGGCTCTGCTGGGAGGACTCTGCACCCACCCCTCCTGTCTCAGGGCACTGCTGGGAGGACTCTGCACACACCCCTCCTGTCTCAGGGCACTGCTGGGAGGACTCTGCACCCACCTCTCCAATTTCACAATATGTACGCTCATGACATACACGGATGTGGATACGCTCCATGCATTCGAGGTGGTGGTACGTGTCTTACTTACACTGTTGGGGTGGGGCTACGCTCCATACGTACGCGGGTGGGTACGGGTCGTACTTACACTGTTGGGGTGGGGGTACGCTCCATGCATTCGAGGTGAGGGTATGTGTCTTACTTACACTGTTGGGGTGGGGCTACGCTCCATGCATTCGAGGTGGTGGTACGTGTCTTACTTACACTGTTGGGGTGGGGCTACGCTCCATACGTACGCGGGTGGGTAGGGGTCGTACTTACACTGTTGGGGTGGGGGTACGCTCCATACGTACGCAGGTGTGGGTACGGGTCGTACTTACACTGTTGGGGTGGGGGTACGCTCCATACGTACGCGGGTGTGGGTACGGGTCGTACTTACACTGTTGGGGTGGGGGTACGCTCCATATGTACGCGGGTGGGTACGGGTCGTACTTACACTGTTGTGGTGGGGGTGCGCTCCATACGTACGCGGGTGGGTACGTGTCTTACTTACACTGTTGGGGTGGGGGTATGCTCCATACGTACGCGGGTGGGTACGGGTCGTACTTACACTGTTGGGGTGGGGGTACGCTCCATACGTATGCGGGTGGGTATGGGTCGTACTTACACTGTTGGGGTGGGGGTACGCTCCATACGTACGCGGGTGGGTACGGGTCGTACTTACAATGTTGTGGTGGGGGTACGCTCCATGCATACGGGGTGGGGGTAGGGTCCGTACATATCCGTCCCCACGCTGTGTGATGCTTGTGCGGGCCGTACCCAGGCCTTTGCCACGTGGGTACGAGCCGTCCCGCCATTGTTGGGGTGACGTGGGTGTGGGCGTGGTTCGACTCGTACCCACGCTCTTCAGGCGTGGGTACGGGACGTACCTGTCTGGTTGTGTTGCCTGTTTGCGTCGTGACGGACTTCCGTTGTGGCGGTCGCTGGATTATCTGGACACGCCCCCACCCCCTCGTAGTGACCAGGGCCTGGGAGTCAGGTATGTCCAGGGCATGTGTGCTGTGTGACTTTGGTGGGGGGTTTGTGGCCTGCCCTGGTCCTGCCAGCCCCCCCCACCCCACTTTCCCCCCTCCCTTAGTTGTTCTGACCTTCTGCGGCGTCTGCGTCCAAACCTGTAGAGGAGGTCGATTGCTATGAGGGCCGGGATGACTCGTAGGTTCGGGTCCATGTCTGTCCGTCGCGTACTGGTCCTCCTTGTTCGCGTCGTCCTGTCTGTCCGTCGCGTACTGGTCCTCCTTGTTCGCGTCGTCCTGTCGCATACTGGTCCTCCTTGTTCGTGTCGTCCTGTCTGTCCGTCGCGTACTGGTAGTCCTTGTTCGCGTCGTCCTGATTTCCCGGCAGTTTTTGGCAGCCGGAAAATATTCACCGTGCGGGATGACGTCGGTGCGAATCGTAATTCCTGGTTCGTGAATGGTAGGCTGCGTGCGTCCCGACGTCAGGTCGGCGCTTTCCCGGTTCGCATTTGTATGTTTATTTTGTTCGGTCGGGGTTTTTTACGATTCGTACGGAATTGGTGTTTCCGTGCGAATCGTAATTCCATGTTGGTAGATTTTGACGACCGGGTACGCGTCGGACGGAGAATTTGCTCCGTCCGACGGTTCGTACCCGGTTTTTACTGGATCGTAATTGGCACCATAGTGCATCATGCATTGTATCTTTTGACTGAATGTGATCATTTGTCAGTGAATCAAGAGCAGCTTTAATTCTTTCATAGCCACCACACAATGCATTGAGGGCATCTGCATGAGCTGACCATCGAGTATCAGACAAGCGTTTTACAACCTTGTGATCTGGGCCTACAGAATGAAGTAGCACATCCCAACGATGAGTAAAAGCAGCAAAAAAAGTGTACAAATTTTGAACAAAGTCAAAAAAAGAAACAACCTGCATGCTGCACTCAGCCGCTTTTATACCCACCAGGTTCAAAGAATGGCCAGCACAAGGAACATAAACAGCAAATTCGTTGATCTCTTTCAATTTTGCCTGTAAGCCCGAATACTGACCAGACATATTGGATGCATTATCATATGACTGACCACGGCAATCTGATAATGGAATACCGGCCCGCTCTAGGAATTTCACTATAACATCGGCAAGATACTCTGCCCCATGACCATGAATGGAGATAAATTCCAAAAAACGCTCCTTTGGTACGTGACCCTTTACATACCTCACTGTGAATGTCAACTGATCGATGTGACACACATCTGGTGTGGAGTCTACACTGAGAGAATAATATTTTGCTTCCTTTATGTCTGATATTATTGCAGAGAAAACTTTCTTGCTCATTAATGTGATAAATTCTTCACAAATTGTTGCTGATAGGTATGAGGGATTGCCCTTTCCAGCATTTCCATATTTCCTGATGTGTTCTTCAAGAAACGGGTCAAATTGGCTTAGAAGTTCTAAAATCCCCAAATAATTTCCATTGTGCAGTGATCCTATCATCTGGATTTCTCCACTGAATGAAATACCTCTTGCTGCTAAAAATTTAATAACAGCTACAATTCTTTTCAGCACACCCTGCCAGTATATTTGTTCATGTTTTATCTGTTCCTCTAATTCAGAATCAATTTTACCAGTTTCTTTTTGACGGGTGGTGTATATTAACATGCATTTTTGATGCTCAGGGCAAGCTTCATGTTGAGAAATACAACGGGCTGCATGCTTCCAGTCATTAAAACCAGATCTACTGAAGGCAGAATCTGTGCTAGAAAACAAACGACAAGCAAAACAGTACACTGTTCCTTGTGAAGGAGAATATAACAGCCATGTACGACTTACAAATTCCCCATTTTGCAGTTGCTGCTTGAAAGCAGCATCGGATAAACTCCGCTTGTGTTTCTTTTCTCCAATTTGATAAACACGAGCAGAACTGGAAAAATCACTATTTCGATTTTGACAGGTTGAAGGCCCTCTTTGAACCCAATATGATCGTGTTTCGTTTGTGATAGGATTCCATAAGGCAGGATCTGTTGCGTAGCTCACTGCTGTTGGTTGTGGAATTTGTGAACATTGGCTGTCATCTGTTATACTCTGAGAAGCATTTCCGGCAATAGTTTGTAAATCTATAATGTTAGAGGAAGTGGAAGCAGATACATCCTCAGTATATTCTCTTACTGGCTCATTAGCAACAAGATCATCTCCTTCATACTGTGACTGCGCCGCATTATCAGTACAACATTTTGATTGTACCGGAAAAAATGAAGTTACTTTTTGAAGCTTTGCAAGCTTCTGTTTTACTTCAGATTTTTGTTTCCTTTTCGTAGCTCCACTCACATATGAACGCCTCATTTTGTGCAGTGAGCAACTTATCAGATTATATAAAGATTCAATAACGTATGTGCTCACGAGCTGAGGAAGTAAGAAAACGGTACATTATTGTTTATTTATATCGGTAACCATTTGTTCAACACACTATTGCAGACTATGATGTGGGGCATACAAATATGTTCAGGAAATCCAGAAGCATGATCAAACATTCTGGACCTACTAGGCCAAGGTATAAAATATGTACATTTCAAATTTACCATCCCTATCAGCAAGGTGGTGGGAGGTTGGGGCACACAGTAACTAGCATTCAGTTACACGTGTAATTGCATGAACAATACTGAACAATACTCACATTTCTTTTACTTAGGGAGCAATTGAAAGGTATCACTTTCCTTTGTGGGACTTAATTTGTTTTTGGGCAACTTTAATTTTTCACATGAAGACAGGGCAGGTTTATGATTCATTTAAAATTATATTTGCATACATATTAGTATGGATACATTTATTTTGGACACATCATCCAAATATTCACAACGAGTCAATTTCTAATAGGGGTGGAATTTCCAAATTAGCTATGTATTGAAACATAAAAGAAAAGAAAACTTAAATACAGGCAACTCAACTAGCTAATAAATTACGCAAAGTATGTCCTTTGGATTTCTAATTTAATGGTAAATAGTGTCTATCAATATTTCAATTATGTGCTTAGGAGGAATAAATTAGTACATTATTTGGGATCAATAATATGATTAGTACACCAGGGGCATCATTTTGGAGTCACCAGGGGACCAAGGAGCTACATTTCAAGTGGACTTGACACCTGCATCACTCTAGTTATACCTACAACAATCCAAGTCACATCTCCTGATCTGTCGTTATGCTCATAGTACTGTCCAGATGTACCTTTATGTGTATTTTCTGAGAGTTACATATATGCTTCTGTGTGTTCAGATGCCTGTATCTGTGTTGTCGACTGTTTATGGGTGACTGTGTGCGGGGAGTTTCCTGCAGACCTATTCTTTCTATGTGTTTGGAGTCTCTGTCTTTTTTCACCTGTGTGCATGGGTGCCAGTACGTGTGATGGTCTTTATTTATGAGTAATTGTAAGTCTGTGTGTATGTGTGACTGTGTATTTTGCTTTGTGTGCATGGGCAACCAGTTTGTGTGCATGGGTGGCTGTATGCGATGAATCCATGGAATTGTGTGCCTAAATGTAAGACGGCTTGTATTCATTGGCATTTGTATGTATATTGGGTTCTGTGCAGGAGGGCATTTGTGTCTCTTAGTCTATTTGCATTGGAAGCTGTTTGCCTTTACGTATGTGTGCATTGGGGCCTCTATGTTGATTGGTATGTCAACCAGTGTGCATGGCTGGCCATATGTGTTTTAGTCTGTGTAAATGACAGCTGCATGTCTGTTTGTTTATATGAAAGGGTGCCTGTATGAAGATATGCATGTATTTCTTCCTGTAGATGTGTTGCTCTGTGTGTGCATCAATGCCTATAGGTGGGACATCTCTCTGCCCATCAGTCCCCATGCCACTCTTCCCAGTGCCTTGAGACCCTCACGGGTGCCGAGGAGCAATCCTATTATCTCAGGAACTGCCTATTGCTAAAGAACAAAGAACAACCATGAAGGGTCTGACTTTATATTGATGGACAAAACTTGAAACTTTGAAAGTCTAACCTAAACCTGCAATTTCACAGACTCAACTGACAATATACATGAGTACACAAGCTATAAAACATTATCCTGCCAACTCCAAGAGAAATAAATGCAAATTATCTGCATGCCACACACTTGTGACTGTCAAACGTTGTGCATGATAATAACGTCAACTAAGGAAACAATTTCAATTTCTACCATCATGTCTTTATGAGTAAGTAGGACAAAAACAGGCAAGCAAGAGGCTGAAGATAAAAACTGCTTGGATGTTTCAGAACATTGATGTAATTGTTTCTCAGTTTGAAGTTATCATTTCTATTGTAAGCAATGCTAATTACAAGATTTAAGGCCAACGCATTACAAGCAAGTGCAATCAACACCATAAATAGCACAGAATGTAGAATAAAAACAAACCATATCAGCAAGTACCTAATTACATAATCTAAACAAACTGTAGTTGGTAAAGCAAAGGAAAAAGTGCAATTACTTTCAAAGTGCATAATAAAGCAATCACATTCCAGCAATATACAAAAAAATCAAGCATGTTTTGTAAAACAATCCCCCTTTCTTCTTGCATCAAGGTGACCCAGGGTCTTCCCTTGTCTGTATCTCCAGCGTTTTCCCATGTTATGTCAATCCATGAATCCTAGTGCAGGTGTCTCCCAGTGTCTGTTTATGTCTTCCAGTGTCTTCCCTTGTCTACATCTCCTAGTCTTCGTGTCTCCCAGTGTCTCTTCGAGCCTCCCAGTGTCTGTGTCTTCCAGACTCCAGTGCTTGTGTCTCCCAGTGTTTTCCCAGGTTTGTGTCTATCCAGGAATCCCAGTGTAGGTGTCTCCCAGACTAGTGGCTGTGTATTGCAGTAATCATGTCTCTAAGGGTCTTCCTCTTTCTATGTCTTCCAGTGTGTGTCTTTCAGTGTCTTCCTTTGTCTGTGTCTCTCAGTGTTCGTGTGTCCCAGTGTCTTCCTCTCTCTGTAAATCCCAGTCTTTGTGTCTCCCAGTGTCTCTCAGTATATGTGTCTTTCAGTGTTTGTGTCTCCCAGGGTCTTCCCTTCTCTGTGTCTCCCAGTGTTTTCCCATGTTTGTATCTATCCATGAATCCTAGTCTAGGTATCTCCCTGTGTCTTTCAGTATTCATGTCTCTTTCTCTTAGTGTCTTACCTTGTCTGTGTTTCCTAGTGCCTGTATCTCCCAGTCCCTCAGTGTTCATGTCTCCAAATGTCTTCCTTTGTCTGTGTCTCTCAGTGTTCATGTCTCCCAGTGTCTGTTTGTGACTCTCAGTCTCTGTGTCGCTCAGTGTTCTTGTCTCCCAGGGTCACATGTCTGTGTCGCCCAGTGTTTTCCCATGTTTGTGTCAATCCATGAATCCTAATGTAGGTGTCTTCCAGTGTCTGTTTGTGTGTCACAGTGTCTATGTCTTCCAGTGTTTGTGTCTCCTAAGGGTGGGCGTAGTTCACGAAGTAGTACTTCGCGAAGCTACGCAAAGTGAAGTACGCACTACGCGAGCTACGCGTAGCACTTCGCGAACTGCGTAGTAACATGTTCGCACTGTGCAAGATGTTGTTTTCAATGATTGCACAGTGTGGACAAGCAACCGGCACTGTGCAATCATTGAAAATGGCATCTTGCACAGTGCGAGCTGTAGTTTTCTGCTGCTCGAGTAGATTTTTACTCGAGCGGCAGTTTTCTCAACGCGAACTGGTAGTTTCTCATCGCGAGTGGTCGCGAGCATACGCGACCCCTCGCAATGAGAAACCTGACCTCCTCGCGTTGGGAATCTCGCCGAGAGGTTTATTTTCCATGCTCGCGATCGCCAACTTGATGTTGCTGATCGCGAACAAGGAAAAAGTCTCGCCGGGATGTCATTTTGCTTGCTCGCGGTCGCCAACTTGACGTTGAGGACCGCGAGCAAGCAAAAAATGACCGCAGCACTACGCAACACTACTCTACGCGTGTTCGCACTGTGCTACGTGCAGTTCGCGTAGTGCGAAGTAGCGCGAACTTCGCAAACTACGCGAGCGTAGCGTAGTGCTTCGCCCAGGCCTAGTGTCTCCCAATGTCTTCCAGTGTTTGTTTCTCCCAGTGTCTTCCTTTCTACGTGTCTCCCAGTGTCTGTGTCTCTCAGTTTGCGGGTCGCCCAAGGTCTTCCCTTGTCTGTATCTCCCAGTGTTTTCCCATGTTTGTGTCTCTCAGTGTTCGTGTATCCCAGTGTCTTCCATTGTCTGTGTTTTCCAGTGTTTGTGTCTCTCAGTGTCCGTGACTCCCAGTGTTTTCCTGTGTTTGTGTCTTTTAGTATTTGTGTTTACCAGTGTCTGTGTCTCTCAGTGTTCGTGTCTCCCAGGGTCTCCCCTTCTCTGTGTTTCCCAGTGTTTGTGTCCCCCAGTGTCTTCCCTTATCTGTGTCTCTCAGTGTTCATGTCTACCAGGGTCTTCCCTTGTAAGTGTCTTTAACCCCTTCCATGCGGCGCGAATTCCGCCGCGGTGCTGACCGTTTCTTGCGCGGGCGGGCTCATGACGGAACGGTTCCGTCATGAGCACAGCTCAACCGACGCTCATGACGGAACCGTTCCGTCATGAGCATGGAAGGGGTTAAGTGTTCGTGCCTCTCAGGGTCTTCCCTTGTCTGTGTCTCCCAGTGTTTTCCCATGTTTGTGTCTATCCATGAATCCTAGGGTAGGTGTCTCCCAGTATTTTCTCATGTTTTTGTCTATCCATGAATCCTAGTGCAGGTGTCTCTTAGTGTTTGTGTCTCCCAGTGTCTCCCAGTGTATGGGTCTTCCAGTGGTTGTGTCGCCCTAGGTCTTCCCCTGTCTGTGTCTCCAGTGTTTTCCCATGTTTGTGTCTATCCATGAATCCTAGTGCAGGCGTCTCACAGTGTCTGTTTGTGTCTCCCAGGGTCTTCCTTTCTCTGTGGCTCCCAGTGTCTGTTTGTGTCTCCCAGCGGCTGTGTATTCCAGTGTCTGTCTACCTCTGTCTTCCAGTGGTTGTGTCTCCCTAGGTCTTCCCTTGTGTGTGTCTCCCAGTATTTCCCTGTGTTTGTGTCTATCCAGGAATCCTAGTGCAGGTGTTTTACAGTGTCTGTTTGTGACTTCCAGGGTCTTCCCTTCTCTGTGTCTCCCAGTGTCTGTTTGTGTCTCCCAGAGTCTTCCCTTATCCATGTATCTCAATGTTTGTGTCTCTCAGGGTCATCCCTTGTCTGTCTCCCAGTGTTTGTGTCTCCCAGTATTTTCACATGTTAGTGTCTATCCATGAATCCTAGTATAGGTGTCTCCCAGTATCTTCCCCCAAACAGAATTCACAAATATTCGCTGGGAGTGCAGGGGCATAGCTTTCATCGGGCACAGCAGGTGCAGTGACACTGGGGCCCAAAGGTCTGAAGGGCCCACTGAGCCTGGATTGTCTACAACGAAGGGTGAAGGTCATGACCTCTAGGGGATATTGGCACTTCTCTTGATAGATACTGTTACAGGAAGGTATGTTTTTGAGTATTTGGATCCAAAGTCCCCTCTCCTCTCTCACTATTGCCTGATTTTCGACAGGAGTATTCTGAAAAGATGTGTGACGCTGCAGGTAGTTCAATCCAATTAGCAAACAGCGCGGGTAGTTTTGTGTTTCCTGTCACACACCTGGGCATTCCTCTCCCTACATGCAAAGTGTTGTCTTGCACTGATTGACGGTGTCTCAGATGAAGCGGGCGGCTTGGCAGTCATGACATTATATTTCTAAGAGGTGTCTGTCCCTATGTGAAGCCATGCCAAGTGTTTCCCATGTTATCTAGAGAGGTACTGGAGTGAGGACAGACAGTTACGAGCATTCACCCATTGTCGCACCAAAGAGTCCAAGGGACCTCTGAACTTTGTGTCTGCAGCTACTCCCGCCCCCCCACCCCGATGCCCCCCATGCAGAAGATAGCCTGGAAGAGCCTTGTAACTAGGAATGCAAATTTAATTATTGCCTCACTCGCCGTCTCCATAGCTGCCAAGGTTTCAGATTGCTATGTGTGACATTTTCATAATATCAGTGCAATTATGAGTGACATTTCAATGACCATGAGTGACACTTTCTTGTAATCAAAATCAAGCAATGACTACTAGGGAAACTCATCAATATCACAAATTACACCCCTATGAGCAACAAACTCGAAGAAGATCTTAAAACTGGTGCAAAGTGCCATAAATCGAATGGCACTTAAGTGTGAATGTGCGAGGTGCTCTGCTTCTAAACGCCTCGGATCACACTGCCCCATAGGACCTTCAGCCATCCATGGGTTCTGGGCACTCCGTTTGCCCTAGAATGACTCGCTCCATAGCTGCCAAGTTTTTAGTTTGCTTATGGGAGGCATTTTCATGATTTCAGTATACTTAGGAGTTACATTCTACAGCCAAATCATTAACACTTTAAGTGACCCTTATCTACTACTGTGCACATTACAATCAATGACTTGCATAATTAAAGTTCTTTCTGAGTCGCAGAAGCAGGGGATGTCATAGCACTATAAATACACAAGTCACTATGCCCTGCTGCGCCAACCAGGATTCAATTGTTTCTCTCTCCTTAAACACAGACAGACATCTGCAGGAAGACTAATCAAGTGAGGTTTCACAATGTAAAAGTTATTTCTCACTGATTACTTGAACTTGCATTCATCTTTCATTTAAGGAGCATGCTTTAGATTTAAAGGTGAAAGACCAATGAACATACATACAGAATAATGTCTTTTTTACCCACGTCTTTGCCCCACGCGCCAACACTGCCCCCATTGCTGCTTGGCTCACCTGTGCCAACCAGAAATGACTGACAGGGAAGACTGAGGCTGGGCCAGTAGATAATCACGTGCTGCAGTGCACTGAGATGCATAGTTTCTGTGTGCTGCCCTTGAGTGAGAAATTACACCCATCTAAGCAACGAGAAACTCCAAGAACATTTTTTAAACTACAGCAAAGCACCAGAAATGCAGAGGCACTGTGGGACCCGACTGTACCAAACAGGAGGTGGGAGGCCATACTGTTTGCAAATGACCTCATCTTCTAAAACGCCCCAGCCCCCACAAAAAACAGGGTAGATCTCCCAGGGGTGGACTTAAGCAGAACCACGTGCCTCATCCTCTCTCTGCAGGAACTGATCAAGCTGTACTGAGAAGCCCAGAGCGAACTGTCACAAACAGTGCACCCCCCACCCGTACCATGTTACACTCAAACACCAACTTCTAGCACAAATGTCACCTCATTAGGCAGGTTTTGCGTACTGTGTATATGTTAGTACAGAAGAGACAGCCTGGCCTTTCCTGTACCTCTGCAGAGTTACCCCTACAGAGAAAACAGAGTGCAGTCGTAAGGAGCCAAAGTAAAATACAGCTATTGAAATGTATGTTTCCAAAACATTAGGACCGAAAGCTATAGCTTTGAAAGAAAGGCTTTTAAATATTTATTTTTACCGAAAATATCACTTTTTTTGAACAAATAGTTCAAAACAACGTATATTCTAAATATATGTTTTGTCGAATGGTCGGTTGCATTTACTTTGTTTATCCTGGAAACGTGTCATTTTCTTTTTATTCTGATTCAGTTAGAAATTGTAATAGTTTTGTTGTTTACAGGAAAGTTGAGAACAGAGAAAGTGAAATAAGGAGTTATATTTTTAATGGGGTTAAGCATAAATGCCTGTGTGTAGCTGTAAAGCATTAACGGAAAACATTCAGACTGGTCGCTACTCGCTGGAGTCGCATTTCCTAATTACATGATGAAGGCGAAGCATGTAAAACATGAAAAGAGACCCCAGTCCAGACACCGACCTGCATACAGCTGATCGCGCTGCCACTAAAAAACGAATTTGTGGATTTGGACTCACCTGACTCCGAGACCGAGTAACACTTTCACTTACTTGTGAGGCTTGCACTGCAGTTCAGTTTGTGGGCCAGCCGCCCGCCTTTCTTCACAGACTCTTGGCCGCTGTAACACTAGTCTCTCCCTCGGGCCTCGGCAAACGTGCATGGTGCGTCACCAATCATCCCCGGCATCAGACTTGCTCAGTGCCCCCGGCCCGCCGGACCTGCAGTTACACTGCGCATGATTTCAGAGTGCTCTGTCCTACCCTGAGACTGAATACTAGGAAGCTGCACGCTGCGCAGCATTTAATTTATTTGATTAAACTGATCGGGGCGGGCGGCATAATGTTTAAACTATGTCTAAACTATGTCTACATACAATGATTACTGGTGGTAATCTAAACGTTCACGTTGCTGTTTTATTTAACAATTGCTGTTTGAGTGCTGCTGGCAAACCAATGCAGCGACTACTGTGTGCTGAGGGGGCCCCTCGACTCGAGCTTGGGGGCCCCCCCGCAACGCGGGGGCTGCGGGGCCTTTGTTACGCCCCTGGCCTAAAGAGGTTTGGAGAGTGTCTCCGTCTCTAAACTAGGTCACCGTCTGAGGGGGAACAGCAAAATTAAACAGACAGCACCACACTGCCCCTGCACTCACCTTTGCTTTGGGGGGGCTTCGCCCTGACTAAGCAGAGAATAATGACTTCTTATTGTGCACAGTGCACTCACTCTGCCTGCAGCAGCAGCCACCTGTCCTCCTCTTCGGTGACGATGTCACTTGAAGAGTTCTGGTCTGGTGCACGGGGCCTCACAAGGAAACACGTGACGCAGCAAAGAAATATCTTTTTCCCTGCAGTTACTTTTCGTAATGAAACAAAAAATGGCACGTGTGATTGAGCTGGGCATGCGCAGAATGAATTCAGAAGTTTAGTGCGCATGCTATGCCCATCTCAACCACAAAATGACAACATTTCAGCCAGAGATGATTTTTTTACCTGGAGGGAGTGGGGCCGAAGCAGGCAAGGACTGCTGAACTGGACAGGTTCTTTAAAAAAAAAAACAGTCTAGGTAAATCACAAAATGCATTGTGCTTTGATTAGTAGCTGGGAGTGGGACTTTGCAAGGGGGCCCCTTGTGAGGTGGGGGCCCTGGGCCCAAGCCCACTTTGCCCCTGCCTTAAAACGTCTCTGGAAGGGAGGGGATGGGGCCTGAGGTGACGTGTACAAACACACCCTGAGGCGGCTTTTAAGAATGTGAAATAATTCCCCTTCAATTCTGAGGGACCCTGGGGGCCAACTAGTCCACCATGTGCTTCCAGCAAGCGTACTGCACGGAGTTGCACAGAGGTGGTCCAGGCCGTGCCCGTTTTTACACGTCTCTGCAATGCAGCTCTGTGGCGCTTACTGGAGGTACCTAGTGGGCTACTTGGACCCTAGGGACCCTCAAGATTCAAGGGGACTTAATCATCCAAATTAAAATGGCCACAGGGTGCGTTTACACAGTGGTGAAGGGAGGGGATGGGGCCAGAGGTGACGAGTGCAAACATGCCCTGTGGCGCGTTTTAAGATGGGAAAATAATTTGCCTTCAATCCTGAGGGCCCCTGGGGGCCAACTAGTCCACCAGGTGCTTCCAGGAGTTACAACAGAAAGGTGGTCCAGGCCGTGCCACTTTTTATACCTCTCTGCAACGCAGCTCTGTGGTGCTAACTGGAGATACCTGGTGAGGTAGTTGGACCCAAGGGACACTCAGGATTCAAGGGGACTTTATCCCCCAAATTAAAACGACCACAGGGTGTGTTTGCACACGTCAGCTCAGCCCCCCCCTACCTTCACCATTGTGCAAACGCACCCTGTGGCACGTTTTAAGAGGTAGTTTTAATCCCCCTGCCCTATTATGTACAAGGGGCTTACAGAGGAGGTCATTCTAATCACAGGGGTACCCCAACGCATAGTGTTCCCTAGTGTATGTAGGTGTTTTAACTGTATTCTAAGTGTCTTTTAGCATAGGGCTGGCTCTAGGACTGGCTAGTTAGAGTCAGTTACCACCAGTACCCATCTGAAACAATTGTAAAAACTGGCCCAAAACCCAAACACTAAATTCACCCAGGTACTCTCCTTGCAGTACTCTAATCATTCAGTCCCTACTCAAGTACTCATGCACTGAGCCAGGCCTTAGCACATGGACTGCTTCAAACACCTATCCACTATGCATGCAGTCCTCTAACCACCTACACACTTGTCTTTCACACCTTCAATTCCCCAGTCAGTATCCATACACTTCCAGCAAACACCCTGTCACTCTCCTTGCACTCCTCTAGTGACCCATTCAGCACCATCTACTAATCCTTTCACTGCACCAAAACACAAACACTTATGAATTCACCCAGGCACTGTCCTTGCAGTACTCTAATCATTCAGTCAGTACCCAAGCACTCATGCACTGAGCCAGGCCTTAGCACATGGACTGCTTCAAATGCCTATCCACTATGCATGCAGTCCTCTAACCTTCTACATACTTGTCTTTCACACCTTCAATTTCCCAGTCAGTATCAATACACTTCCAGCAAACACCCTGTCACTCCCCTTGCACTCCTCTAGTGACCCATTCAGCACCATGTACTAATCCATTCACTGTGCCAAAAACCAAACACTTATAAATTCACCCAGGCACTCTCTTTGCAGTACTCTAATCATTCAGTCAGTACCCAAGTACTCATCCAGCGAGCCAGACCTTAGCACCTGGACTGCTTCAAATGCCTATCCACTATGCATGCAGTCCCCTAACTAACCAACACACTTATAGTTCTGCACTTATACATTCAACAACAACAAAATATTTCAGTTTCAATATTTTATTTTAAAAACATTTTTATTTCCATTTACAGTTAAAAACTGCAGAAAATCAGTATAAAAAAATACATATAACTATTATTACATTTAAAAATGATCATTTAAAAAACCTTTGAAATTCACTGAAAAAACCATAGGTTTCAGACATGATATAGTTAGGAATTAGCATTTAAAAAAACCTTAGAAATTCACTGAAAGACCATAGTTTTCAGGGCTGTTATAGTTAGCTGGACATTTCACTCATACAAAACCATTGAAATTCCTCCGTTATAGTTAGTTCTGCTAACTATAACTCGCGCGCCCGTAATCCACTGCTGATGATATATTATAATTCTGATAGAAAAGGTTATAAAGTGCGTGTACATCCAATTTATCATTCTTAGGCTATCTGTAATTTAGCTATAAATTTGATAAAAGATTTCTTACTAACATAATATTGTGTACAGATCACTCTGTTACATAATATGTCAGTATCGATTTAGCCAAAAAGAGGATTATCATGTTTGAAAGATGTTTATAAGCAAGTGTATAGGTCTTCTGATATATTCAAGCCATTGGGCTGCTTGGTGTCAAGGTCGATGATATAACGTGTTTAAAGTCTCAGGGCACTCTCCCTATTGCCGCCCCGTCTACTCGGTGGCACAGTGTCAATAACAAAATATTTAAATTCTTTGTTCTTAGAGAGGTGACTATCTTTAAAGTGGTGAGCCACTGGATATGTATTGTCCTGGTTGCTGATTGCCCTGAGATGTTGTAGTATACGTTTGTGGGATGCAAGCTTTGTGCTGCCCACGTATAACAGGTTACAAGGACAAGTAAGTACATATACTGTGTGGTCAGTTTTACATGTTAGTAACTTGTTGATGGCATGCTTTCTGTCACTGAATGGGGATTTGTACTCAGTCATATTTATTCCGTGTTGACATGCCTTGCATGTTTTGCAACGGAAAAAACATTTGCATATTTGGAGCCAGTTAGTCGAGTCAATAATTTCTGGATTGGTTGTTACTAATTGGTCTCTCATAGATGGACCCCGTCTATATGTCACAGACACCCTGGTTGGTAAATCAGGCCCAATGATAGGATCACTCAAAACCAATGGCCAATTTTTATGTAAAATTGATTTGATTTGGTTGTGTTGGTTACTACACTGTAATATGAGCCTCAAATTCTTTTGTTTTGTTTCCTCATTGTTAGGGCCTTTTACAATTGTTCTTACTGTCATGTCTTCCTTCTTGTCCTGTAATAGCTCAACTCTAGTTTTGACCATAGATTTGGTAATGGCTGATTGAATAATCTTTGGTGAGTAGCCTCTGGCTAAAAATGTTAGTTTACACTGATGTTGGGCAAGTTTGAGATCATTGTCATTGCTGTGTAATCGCCTCATCCGTAGCATTTCGCCATAGGGAATACTTTTGACGAGATGCTGCGGATGTGCACTGCCCACATGTAAAGTTGAATTGCCTGATGTTGGTTTTCTAAACAATTTAGTTTCAATGTTGTCATCAACAATATATACCTGTGTGTTCAGGAATGTAACAGAGTTATCACTTATGGTTGCAGTGAAATTTAAATTAATCTCATTGATGTTGATGTCTGTTACAAACCGAAGGGCTGAATCTTTAGTGCCATCCCATATGACAAACAAGTCATCTATATACCGTAGCCACGATATCGCCTTGTTTTTATTCTGCAGTAGCATTTTGAGGACCAGCTCCTCCCACCTCCCCATGTGTAGGCAGGTATAACTAGGTGAGAAGCTGGCCCCCACTGCTACTCCTCTAGTTTGCTGGTATAGAATATTGTTGAACATAAACACATTATTGATAAGGCAAAATAGAATCATGTCTAAGAGCATTCTCTTATGTTCCTCACAGTGGTCATTTTCTTTGTTTAGATAATGTTCAATCGCTGCAATACCATCTTCATGTCTAATACTTGTGTATAGCGATGATACATCTAAAGCCATCATTGTATATGTCTTTTTCCATTTGATTTCTCGCAATTTGTTAAGAAAGTCACTAGTATCACGTACGTAGGAAGGTAATGATTTTACATGTGGCTAGAGAAATTAATCCACGTACTGTGAGATGTGTTCAAGAAGGCTATTGCGGGCCGATATGATTGGTCGCCCTGGGGGTTTGGGTGGATCCTTATGTGTCTTTGGTATAAAATAAATTTTTGGAATAACTGGATATTCATTTTAAAAAAAATGTGTATTCCTGTGTGGTAACAGGGTCCTTCTTTTGCCATGCATGTTGCATATGTTGGTATTGTGCATAGATAGTGTTTAACCCCTTCGACGCGCTTGACGGAACGGTTCCGTCATGCACGTCGGTTGGGCTGTGCTTATGACGGAACCGTTCCGTCATGGCCCCGCCCGCGCACGGAATCTTCAGCGTGGCGCGGAAATCCGCGCCGCGCTGAAGGGGTTAAATGTGTGCTACTCATTCTCACATAGCAGTCCCTGTCATTTAGTTGTGCATATGCCTCCTTGTTGTATTCAACTTGACTCCAAATCACAATGTTGCCTCCCTTATCGTAATTTCGTATGACAATGGCTTTATTTTCTTTCAGTTTGACCATGAGCTCATTGTATTTGCGATCTTGCCAACGATATTTATTACTTTGGCCTTGTATCTTGAAATTCAGTTTTTTGATTTGTTCAGTTACCAGTTCATGAAACACATCAATAGAGTCCCTTAGGGTTACCAGATTAAAGGTAGACTTGAGTTTGAAATTGGGCCTGTGCTTATCTGCACTTCCTTGAGATGAAATTGTATTGGTTGCCCCAGTTTCCATCTGTGTACCTGACACTTCAGATATACTTTGTGGCAGCAGCCAAAGTTCTTGTAATGTCTCCATAAGTGGTACATCCATTTGTGTAAGGTTACCAGTTTTGTCTCCCGTAATTACCATGATCCTTACTTTTTTTTAGCAAGTTTATTAAATTTCAGTAACTTGAGTTTCCTCACTGTTTTGTAAATATCCATCTTCGTATTTGCTTAGTTGAAATTCATCCTGGGACAGACTGATAATCCTAGACCTAAAATACGTTTTTCTTCATCTCTTAGTCTTACGTAGGCCTGGGCGAAAGTTTTGTTCCGTTCGCGGAAATTGCGATAATTTGACATTTTCGCGTTCCGCGGAGAGCGCGAAAATGTAAACATTTCCGCTTTCCGCAGCTTGGCGATAATTTATTTCTTGCTCGCGCTGTAAAATAATACATTCTTGCGCGCGCGCGATCACCTTACCTGAATCCCTGCGTTCGCCGACAAGTTTTCTTGATCCGGTCGCGTTCTCCATGAGATGTTGGATTATTTTTAGCCATTTGCGCTGTCTCGCGACAGTTCGCGCCCGCAGTGACGTCATGCGTCGCGTGATCACGTCTTTCTTCTCGCGATCATGCACCGTGAGACAACTCAAAACAAGATGGCCGCGCCCGTGAGCAACCACATGGGTAAGTTGGCGACCCGCAACCATGCAGAAAATCTCGCGAACATGCGGGAAAAAAAATTCTGCATCTTCGCGATATTTCCGCTTGTTTGCGAACATTTTAAACATTTTCGCGATAATTTACGAAAGTGGATTTCGCAAATTCCGCCCACCCCTAGTCTTACGTTGGCCAAATTCATTATAGTTTTGTCATTTTCTTCCATATTGGTATTGGTTATCTGTTCTACCAATGCCCCCCTCTTTGTTTCTTTGTTCTTGATCTGTCTTCTGTTCGCTTGTCTCCTTTGTCGCCTCCTGTAGTTTTTAGGTTTCCTTCGTTGTTCCTTGGCTTTCTGGGGCGTAGTGTCTGTCTCCGATCGTAATATAAAAAAGACAATTCCTGGACCAAAGTGTTTGTTTTAATCTGTGTTGTTCCAGTTGCGCCATAAGTTTCATTGTCAGAGCTGCTTTCTGCAGTGGAGCTGAGGTCAGCTAACATTGAGTTAGATCC
Source organism: Triturus cristatus (assembly GCF_964204655.1). Lineage (NCBI taxonomy): Eukaryota > Metazoa > Chordata > Amphibia > Caudata > Salamandridae > Triturus > Triturus cristatus. The sequence goes on from NC_140591.1 coordinate 1,493,735,134, forward strand.
TGGGGTGCCCCTTTGCGTCACACCTATCTTTGGTGGTATTGTCTGTTTATCTTTTGATTATCGCATAGCTTCATATTTTTTTGCAAATGTAAAAATATGCCTGCGTTCTTAGCCTATTTTATCTCGACTGAATTTGTATTTCTTCCGCTCCTTTATCACTTCTTCCTCTTTCAAGAGTCGTGTCATCATTTCTTTGCGTAGTTTAGTCTGTTCTTCAATCATACCCATTTCCTCTATTTCCTCATTTAGTTTGTTAATCTCCTCTAATAGCGTAGCTCTGTCTATGTCAGAGTATTTGATTAAAATTAATACCAGACCATTATATATATATTCCTTTCCGCATGGTCCCATTTTTCTGGCTGCTAGGCGCTTCTTTGGTGGTGCGTGTCGAGTACGGCAGGACAAAGCCATTACATATATCACCACACTTTCCCTTTGAAGAAGTATTTGCTCACCGCAATCGCTGCTACTTAATAACAAACAATAATTCTTCTCATTCCTCCAAAGATAGTTCATGGGTGTTTATTTTCACAAATACTGCCAACACAATATCCCAACGGATTTCAGTCTCAGCCGAGACCTTGCTCACGGGGAACAATCATCAAACACAGAACGCCATTTCAATTCTGCATATTTAAACAATTCCAACACAACGTCCTGTTGTATTCATCTCTTGTCATTCATCTATTGCATTCTGGTATTGGAAGTTTTGTTTATCCTTTATGCTATATGTTTTTTTTTAAATCACAAAATGGCAACAAACCTGTGTATTAGCACTCTAATTATTTTGTTTTCTCTTACGCACAGCACAATTGCATTTTTAATTTATTTCTTATTGTATTTCTATTTTTGTTATATTTACAAAAAATTATAAAATAGAGAAGAAAGGATTAATGTGAGTAAATAAAACTTGTACGTGGATTCCTCTTTTAGCCTATTTAGGATTGACATAATTTTATTCTGTCAGTCCCGGGACGCGATCCTTGTTTGTCTGCTATACATGTATGTTGCCTTTGCATGCTGCGCTATTCTCTTATGTTAATTTCACTCTCAGTGTTTTGCTACTTTATCGGATATTTTCTAATTAATTTCCGGACGATTGCCACTCGATTTATAATGTATTTAAGATTGTTTGCTTCTCCACCGGTACGTGTGACCAGGTTTAAAGACTAAAGAGCAGTCATGAGGTGAAGCCTATCTGATTATCCTTGTGTGGTTTAATTTAAATGGTTTCGCGTTCCCATGCTCTATAGTTGTTAAGTTATTTATGCCCTCTAGTGGGCAAATATACTCAATGTGAGCTTTAGAAATTCTCACACTATGTTCCCATATTTCCTCCACTACATCCTTTCTTTTGTTTCTACCTTTTTGGCAGTATTTTGAATTCTTTTTTCTTCTCATTTAAATTCAATCCTATACCATAATTTTGTATTATATATCAATCCTCCAATCATTGTTGCCAAAGATACACAGAGGGTTTCATTACAAAATATATACAGGTTAAAAACAAAAAAAGGGAGGTCAATGTTCCAGTCAATGTTATCATCTCATACATTTGTGATGATACATAATCTCACATTTTAATGCTTCATTCTTCTTTTGGATGGATTTATTCCAAACATCTTCTGACCTAACGTGTTCTAGTATCCTTTTCTTCAGCTCACATATGATGCTACCCACATATTTGAGTGGGCAGGGGCACTCCACAATATAAATCACAAAGTGACTCTTGCAAGAAATCCTCTGTTTGATCATCCAAGTTTTTTTATTTACCATCTCAATTTATTTAGTCTTTTTGGCTATAGTGCACACTTTGCAACTCATGCATTTATAGAATCCCATGCCATGTAGCCACATTGTCTGTTTTGTTTCTGAAATGACTGTGTACCAACACATCTTTTAAATGTGTTGCTCTGCAGAATGTCATACTGGGATTATCTCCCACTATTTTTGCAGCTGTAGGATCCAGAGTTAAGATGTTTCAATTTTTTCGAAGTATGTTTCTGATTTTTTGATTTTCTGTGGAGTATGTTGTTATCAGCCTTATTTCCTGTTGGGCTAAATCTATGTTAGGAAGTTTTAATTTTTTAGTGATCAATTCTGACCGCTCCAATTCTGTAGTTTTTTGCTGACATGCAGCAACCAATTATTTGTTGTAATTGCGTCTTTTGAATCTGTCAGATATTAATCTGCTGTCTTTTTGCCATTCTGATTTCTGTGAGCATATCCTTCTTGCTCTCAAGAATTCGCCATATGGGATATTATTGATAAGACTCCTTTGGTGGTAGCTCTCTGTGTGAAGGACAGCATTAGTGGCAGTTGCCTTTTGATGTAATGTTGTATGAACCTGGTACACAGTCATTTCAGAAACAAAACACAACAGACAACGTGGCTACATAGCATGGGATTCCATAAATGCATGAGTTCCAAAGTGTGCACTTTAGCCAAAAACACTAAAGAAATTGAGATGGCAAATAAAAAAAACTTGGAAGATCATACAGAGGATTTCTTGCAAGAGTCAATTTGTGATTTATATTGTGGTGTGTTCCTGCCCGTTCAAATATGTGGGTAGCACCATATGTGAGCTGGAGAAAAGGATACTAGAACACGTTAGGGCAACAGTGAACACTGACATAAGCAATGCCATATCAAAGCATATGGAAAAAGAACACGGTGGGAACTGGAAATTACTAACTTTTTATGCCGTGGAACAGGTGAAGCTACATTTACAAGGTGGAGATAGAGAAAAAATTCTGTGGCAAAAGGAATCCAGACACATACTCAACTTTCCTGCATCTCCTCATTCATCTGAGGATGATTTTGTGCAAGAGCCACCACCCAAACCATGTTATTCATCTGTGGTGTGGAAATTTTTTACCTTTCCTGAGGGGCAGACTAAGACCAATGCCACCTTGGTGACATGCAAGATCTGCAAAAGAGTGCTGTCTCGAGGGGATCCTAACAAGAAATACTCTTGCGGGACAGCTAGTATGATGAAGCACCTGAGGACCCTTCATCCAGTTAATCTTTCAAGAGAGGAATGCCGTAGGATGAGAATTGCTCCTGCTCCTTCGACGCATCGCAGCCGAGCACTTCAAGAGTGCATCCATCAGGACAAAATTTGGACATCTGTCCACAATTTCAATTTTTGAAAGTGCTCTGCACTAAATGCAACGCGACTTTATGCTACGGAGAGCAGTCTAACGATCTGATCTGCCGTAGACAAGATAGTCACCGTTGCTGTTTTTTTTTTTTTTTGCCCTGAATTTCATTGTTTTTTTCCTCCTGTTCTGTTTTTTCCTTTTTTTTTTGCATAAAAACCAAAACAATATAAAAATTGTTCAGAAAACCCCCCAAAAAATATAAAAGAAGAAAGAAGAAAAAAAAAGTTCATTTTAAGAACTATCTTTCCTGGTTTAAAAAAAGAGCTATATTTGTTTGTTTGTGTGTGAAAGTTTAGATGAATGTATGTGTAGTACGTAATTGACTGAATGAATGCATTAGTAGCGTATGGTGAATGTATAAGTGCAGAACTATGAGGAAGTGCTGCAGCATCACACAGTAACCTCTTTAACTGCAGTGTGCTGTAGTACTTCCGAAGCACAGGGATGCAACATATGTACATAAATATGTTGCAAATCTATGCTTCTCTCTGCACGGCTTCTTAAACTGCAGCCATGTGGTGACACAGGCACCCTTGCACCATAGTGCAAGGATATCTGTGTCATGTGCTGTTTGTTTTTGTTCAGGAAGACACACCTTCCTGCACAAAAACAATCAGTAAAGGCATTTTTCTCATTCAATGTGTGCTAAGCATTGTAGCATGCATTGAAGATATAAAAATGTGGAGAAATGAAAACAAGTCTCCATAACGTTGACTGTCTTGAGAACTTTCTCTAGCAATCTCAGCTGCAATTGTAGCTTCTTGATCCATTTCATAATTCAACATTTTCACATAATTTGCAAAAGCACTGCATTTTATGCTATCTTTACAACCATTAAATGAATCTTCATAGCTCTGAAAATCTCCAAGTAATTCCAGTTCTGAACACCATGGTTTGAACATTTGCAAAAGGGCTAAATAGTAAACTTCCCATTTATCAACAGTGTCGCTTAAATTTCCTTTCCTCTGTTTCACCAGACATCCTTCAGAACCAATAACTGCATACTTTCCATCATTGATGTTCTCTGTAGTATTCCGTTTAAAAGTGTAGTTTTGCAGCACTTCATAGAGACACATGCTCTCAAGATGATGACTTCTGTTCGGGTAATAGGTGTCCAACATATTTGTTTTCAAAATATCTGTACTTTCTGGTTCTTTTTCTGCTAAATATTCAAGTTCTTGAACAGATTTCAGTACCCGATTTCCCATTCCTGCAGGACCTAGACTCACCCAAATGATTCTTCTACTTTTTTAATATAGGCTTGCAGATGATAACCGATATGAACATTCATATGCTCCAATTTCACGATGCGATAACATCTTCAAACTGAAACTGTATAATTTCTTACTTAGGGTCTTCTTGTGAGAAATCTCTTCCCACATTTCTTTCAATTCCATCTTTTCTGATTTAGTAATGTAGGACGTTACATACCGAGCGACAGTAATGGATTTGTCCGCAACATACTGAATATCCATGTTAGCATTCCACATGGATAAAATAACTGGATTGTAGTCATTTAAGTATTAAGATTCTTCACTTCTTTTTAAGTTGTAGGTATTTTACGGAGACTTTCTTGTGATAGTATGTCGCACAGCTGACATAAAACTGTTCACTCTTCCTTTGGATAATACAGGACGTGGAAATCCAAAACGACATTTGGTATAGAACTTATCATTTGACTTTCGTCGACAGTATTTTCCACATCGATGACTTTGGAATCGTAAGACTTGTTGTTTTAAGTTTTTATGTTCTTTGCTATTAGGTACAGCACATGTGGCATAATCTTCAATGAAAGACAAAACAGTTTCATCTGAATCTGTTCCAAATTTGGGGGTGTCCTTGATCCATAACAACATATGTATATGAGGAGCACCTCTTGCTTGATACTCCTTTCTCCAAAAGAAATCCAAAACTTCTCCAAGAGAAGGATTCTTTTTATTGCAGATGAAAGACATCATAGCTTCAAATCTATGATTGAAATATCGGCATACATTAACAGGATCCAATGAGCACAATTCTCCAGGTGTCTTGTATTCAATATTTTTTATATTGCAATTTGCCTCTTGAAGAAATTCAAGTAAATCATCCCAAGCATACTCAGCACAGCTTAGTGTAACAAACCATGTAGGAGTTCCCAAGTTCCGTAGCATGCATTTCAGTTCTCCATGTCGACGGTACCAATATTCATTAGTCCCACGCTGACATGCCATCAGATTAATCAACTGAGATTCTAAATGATCATCTCTCTGATGCACTTTATCTATAAAATCCTTTGCAGTAACATTTTGAAGATGCATTCCAGTTTTTAAAATGTGATTGACTGCATATGAAAGTACAGACAAGTCACTTTCAAACAGAAGATGAAACATATAAGGGATATATTGTCGAAATCTTGGATCTTTTGCATATAATCTTGTTGTCCGATATTCAGATGCAGGAATCTGCACAGGACGTTCATCATATCGTCCACCTTTTCCTGTTGGAAACAACTGCGTTAAACAACGAGCTTCCAAACTCTCTTCCCATACACTCATGGGACTTCCTGTTGCTTTTTTCATTTGGAACAACTCAATCGTATTCCCCATCACCTCTTTAGAATGAAGTGGATGTACACTGTAATGTTCATAGATTTCTTCACATCTGGACATGTCCACTTTTTCAATTTGTCCACTTAATGTTTCAGTATCTTCTGCTAAATCTATTTCTTCTTCTCCTACAAACACATTTTTATAGTACTCATTATTTTTTAGCAGCTACAATGATGCCTTTTGCACTTTCCTAACATCCACTAACTCTTGCCAGATTTTCTTATTCTTAGTAGGAACACCATTAACTAGAATGACTAGTGGCTCATTTTCTGCATGGTCTACACCAATAATGTCAATATTTTTCCTTAAGTCTAATGGTAAATACACAACTCTTCCTTTTAATCCTCTTTGCAACCCTGATGGAGGTAATTTACCTGTTTTAGGCTCCATACAAACAATAGCCTGAAACGGGTGAACACATTGAATGAGAATAGACTCATACGTATTTAAATCAATCAGCTCTGGAGTAATAGCAACCAACTCTAGATTATTATGAACTGCTCTAGCAGGCATTTTATTGTCATCTAATTTGTTATAACAATATTTGCAAATACGCTGCTCAGATCCCAAATCAAAACAATCCTCTACCAACAAATAAGTTGCAAATTCCATCCACTTATCATTATCTTCTATTTCACTTTTTAAATACAGATTGACACCCCTAGTCTGATTTTTATAGTGAGTTCGCCAACAACAAATACAAGAAACATTTGGTCTTTCACCTGAAATTACCTTAAACTTTGTGATTTCATCCTCAATTTTTTTTTAAATAACAGGTTCTACATTGTTTTCAACATTTTCTTCTACTAATGTCACAGTTTCTCCACTCTCTTGCTGAGGACCAAAGAACCAAAACTCAATATCCTCACAAACCTTCTTCACATCTGATACTGAGCCATGTAAAAGAGCACTGTTCAGCTCATTTAACTTTAGTGCTGGACTTTTTGCATAATACAATCTTCTCACTAACTTCCGCATTTGAGTATGATGTACTGCCAGCGTCCTGAAATGGTGAAAACACTTTCACAAACTTTCCTAGAAAGACAAGCCAGAGAATGACCTTGCAAACCAGTATTTTTTCTCACTCTGCAAGGGTCTAGTCCTTGCAACACCTTCATCTTTTGTTTAACACTTTTTTTAGTATATGCTCATAAAAAACTACATAATTTATCAATAGATTCCTGTCGTACAATACAAATACTACTGCAATCCCATGTATACACTGGGTGTTTAGGACGTCTCCCTAGAACTTCATCAGTTATCACTTCTTCTGCATTTCTTTCAACCATTTTCTCTTTCTCAATTGGACATCCATCTCTAACTTCGTAACCTCTACCAGTGGTGTCAACTGCAAACACACATTTTTTGCTCTGTAAATAAGTCTCTTCATTAAAGAAAGGCTCTGAACTAGAACTGTGTTTCCATTCTCCCCAAAAAATCAAAAACATTTTTTCTATGAATTACTCTTTTCCTCCTACATTTGGCCTTCATTAAATTAATTGGTTTATCTAGTGATCAAATTCTGTTTAATACTAAAATGAATAGTTTCCTTTTTACTTCAAAAGCCTTTTCAACAATGTTTTCAATATGCTTCTTCTTTTTATAAAACAGAGCTCTCTTTTTATGTTTCTTCACATCTTTTAGCAAATTATGTACTACTCTCTTGTAAAATATTTTTTTTCGTAATTCCTTATACTGATTTTGCCTTCTTTTAGCACACTTTGTCTCCTTTGACTGAATATTTGTTTTTTTGCTTTTCCTCTTATTTTGAATTTTTTTTCTAGTTGAAACATTCATAGTGGATTCAGCGTTCTGTACATTCTCTTTCCTCCTACAAACATTTTTAATAAATTGCTTTGTGATCTTACCAGAAGATTTCTTCTTTTTAGCCACATTATCTTGTACATTCAATACTTGTGGTTGACTTTTCTTCAAGTAATTATCCTGTCTCTGTTCTTTTCTTTTTTCTTTTTTTTTCAGGCATGAGTTCTCTATTTTAACATTGAAAAACAGTATCTGTAAAAAAGAATCACAAATAAAAGTATATTAATAACTTTCAAATTCATACTGATCTATTACTGTAAAAACACATTTTATATAAAAAACTGACTAAGAAACTATAGCCATGAAGCACAAGTGTGGCGATGGTTAAAACACTACAAGCATAGTGCATACTACTTTGAAACGGTTTATGCCCTAAAACCTACCTCACTAAAAGAGCACATGCTAACTCACTAAATGAGTAAAATACTATTAGGAAAGAAACTGGGTGTGTAACAGGGTGTTTCCTAGAAGTGTATCAATACTGACATGATTATTGATGGTGTGAAAAACAAGTGTGAAGGTGATTAGAGACCTACATGCATACTGGACACATGTTTCAATCCATTCATACATTAAGGCCTGTCTCACTCCAATACTATTTGGATACTGATTAAATGATTAGAGTACTGCAAGAAGAATGCCTGGGTGAGATTATAAGTGTTCGGGTTTTGGGACAGTGAATGGATTACTCCATGGTGCTGAATGGGTCACTAGAAAACTCCAAGAGGAGAGAGAGAGTATTTGCTAGAAATGTGTGAATACTGACTAGGGAATTGAAGGTGTAAAACACAAGTGTGTGGGTGGTTAGAAGACTGCATACATAGTGGATAGGCATTTGAAGCAATTTGTGTACTAAAGCCTGGCTCACTGCATGAGTACTTGGGTACTGACTGAAAGATTAGAGTACTGCAAAGAGAGTGCCTGGGTGAATTTTTAAGTGTTTGGTTTTTAGCGCACTGAACAGATTAGTACATGCCGCTGAATGGGTCACTGGAGGAGTACAAGGAGAGTGACAGAGTGTTTGCTGCACTATATATATACTGAGTGGGGAATTAAAGATGTGAAATACAAGTGTGTACATGGTTAGAAGACTACATGCATACTGGATAGACGTTTGAAGCAATTCATGTGCTAAGGGCTGGCTCACTGCATGAGTACTTGGATACTGACTGAATGATTAAAGCACTGCAAGGAGACGACCTGGGTGAATTTATAAGTGGTTGCCTTTCAGTGCAGTGAATGGATTAGTACATGGTGCTGAATGGGTCACTGGAGTAGTATAAGGAGAATGAGAGAGTATTTGCAGGAACTGTATGAATACTATCTGGGATATTGAAGGTGTGAAAGACAAGTATATAGGTGGCTAGAGACCTACATCCATAATGGATAGACGTTTGAAACAGTCCATAGAGTAACACTTGGATCACTGCAAAGCAACCTGACTACTGACTGAATCATTAGAGCACTACAAATGAGTCAGTGGAGGTGTGCAATTAAAGTGACAGAGTGTTTATTGGAGTTTATAGATACTGACAGAGAAATTGAAGGTCTGAAAGGCAATTGTGTTGGTAGTTACAGGCCTCCATGCATACTGGAAACATGTTTGAATCAATCCATGTGCTAAGGCCTGCCTCACTCCATTAGTACTTAGGTACTGACTGAATGATTAGACTATTGCAAGAAGCGTTCCTGGATGAATTTACAAGTGTTTCAGTTTTGGCGCAGTGAATGCTTTACTACATGGTGCTGAATAAGTCACTGGAACACTGCAAAGGGAGTGACAGGATGTTTGCTGAAAGTACATGGATACTCACTGGGGAATTGAAGCTATTAAAGACAAGTGTATAGAGTGTTACAAGACTGCATTCATACTGCATAGACATTTGTAGCCCTCTATGTGTTAATGCATGGTTCACTACATGAGTACCTGTAAACTGACTGAATCATTAGACTACTGCTAGGAGAGGGCCTGGGTAAAACTTTTAAGTTTTTCAGATTTGGCGCAGTAAAAAGATTAGTACATGGTACTGCATCAGTCACTGGATGAGTGCAAGATGAGTGACAGGATGTTTATTGAAGTATATAGATACTGACTAGTTAATTAAAGAAGTGAAAGACAAGTGTGTAGGTGACTAGAGGCCAGTATGCATACTGCATAGGGGTTTCAAGCAGTCCATGTTGTAAGGCCTGGCTCGCTGCATGAGTACGTGGATACTGACTGAATGATAAGAGTACTACAAAGAGAGTGCCTGAGTAAATTTATAAGTGTTTGCATTTTGGCAAAGTGAATGGTTTAGTATATGCTACTGAATGGGTCACTAGAGAAGTACATGGTGAGTGACAGAGTGTTTGCTTGAAGTATATGAATACTGACTGTGGAATTAAAGGTGTGAAAGAGAACTGTGTAGATGGTTAGAGGACTGCATGCATAGTAGATAAGCATTTGAATCAATACATGTGCTAAGGCCTGCCTCACTCAGTTACTACTTGAATATTAACTGAATGTTTACAGTATTGCAAGGACACTTCCTGGGTGATTACATAAGCAATGACTGCCTTCTAATTCTAACAAAACTTGAGAACAGGAACGTTTTTAAGCAGTTATGCATATTCAAACATATGAAGTACGCAAATGATTCTCTCACAGTGGTTCCCAAATGCACACAGACTCACAGTGTGATTCTAGACGAGCAACACTATCCCTAGGAAATTACCAAAACTAATTCACTACTCAGGAAGTCGTAAGGGGACTGCACACAATCTACATATTTAAGTACTGCACTTTAGTGTCAAAGCCTGACTCATTTTATCAATGCATAAGCAAAGACTGGCTTCTAATGCTACTAAAACTTGACAACATGACAGGTTTTAAAACAGTTATCTGTCAGCAAATACACGATGTTACCAAATCCTTCTCTCACAATTCTTACAAGCAACTCTATCCCTAGGAGTTTACCAAAACCCATTCACTACTATGGAAGAGGTAAGGGGACTGCACACAATCTACATATTTCAAGACTCCACTTTAGTGTCAGTGCCTGACTCATTTAATCAAAGCATAAGCAAAGACTGGCTTCTAATGCTACTAAAACTTGACAACAATGCAGGTTTTAAAACAGTTATCTGTCAGCAAATACACGATGTTACCAAATCAACGTCTCACAATCCTTACCCAAATGCACACAGACTCACAGTGTGATTTTAGACAAGCAACATTATTCCTAAGAGTTTACCAAAACACATTCACTACTGTGCAAGGGGTAAGGGGTCTACACACAATCTACATATTTAAGTACTGCACTTTAGTGTCAAACCTAACTCATTTTATCAAAGCATAAGCAAAGACTGGCTTCTAATGCTACTAAAACTTGACAACATGACAGGTTTTAAAACAGTTATCTGTCAGGAAATACATGATTTTCCCAAATGCTTCTCTCACAGTAGTTCCCAAATGCACAAAGACTCACAGTGTGATTCTATACAAACAACACTATCCCTAGGAGTTTACCAAAACTCATTCACTACTATGGAAGAGGTAAGGGGACTGCACACAATCTACATATTTCAAGATTCCACTTTAGTGTCACTGCCTGACTCATTTAATCAAAGCATAAGCAAAGACTGGCTTTTAATGCTACTAAAACTTGACAACAATACAGGTTTTAAAACAGTTATCTGTCAGCAAATACATGATGTTACCAAATCCTTGTCTCACAATCCTTACCCAAATGCACACAGACTCACAATGTGATTTTAGACAAGCAACACTATCCTAGTAGTTTACCAAAACTCATTCACTAGTCTGGAAGGGGTAAGGGTACTGCACACAATCTACATATTTAAGTACTGCACTTTAGTGTCAACGCCTGATTCATTTTATCAATGCATAAGCAAAGACTGGCTTCTAATGCTACTAAAACTTGACAACATGACAGGTTTCAAAAGAGTTATCAGTCAGCAAAGACATGATGTTACCAAATGCTTCTCTCACAATGGTTCCCAAATGCACACAGACTCACTGTGTGATTCTAGACAAACAACAGTGTCCCTTCCACTATACCAAAACACATTTCTTCATCTAGGAGTACTACATTTTAGTGTAGAAACATGACTCATTTTGCAAATTCATAAAGAATCACTAATTTCTAATTGTACCAACATATAAAAACAGCACAGTTATCTGTCTGCAAACACATGAAAAACACAAATGCTTATAACAGAATGGTTTCTACATGCACACACACTGTCCATAAGATTGTAGACAAAAAAAGGACTCCCTACACTTTAGCAGGAGAAATACATTAGTCTGATTAAAATCAAAATAGTCTACATACATCCCCTCACAATTAAATAACTCACCTTTCAAATTGTTTTGTAGATTAAGAAGTATACCAGTCACACACCAGATATCAGTCACACACCAGATTTTCTTATACAGAATCTCTGCACTGTGCACCTGTCAGCAAAACCAAAGAATGTCAAAGTTTCCCTCTCATTTTCCATACATATACATGTAAACATCAAATCACATTCCTTCCCACATAAATTCAAAAGCAAACACACATTTATATTGGTTAAACATTTCAACCCTTTCCAAATGGCATACATTTGAACCCTACCCCCATTCTGCCTTCTGCCTGTTACCATAGCAACAGGTCATTGAACACTGAACTGAACACACAGGTCACAAGTTCAGCACACAATGTTGCTAATCAAAACAGCAAGTGTGCTTGACTTGTCAACATATCAGCTTATCATATATAATGTTCCTTTCATGCACTTTTTCTTAACAAATAAGAATCATGCGTTTAAAAAACAGAAACATGCACCCTACCTTTCATTGTAGAAGGTTGTCAAACAACCAATGATTTATTGTCTTTTTTCAAAACTGCATCTTAGCCACCATTTTAGAAAAATCCCACTTTTCAAACTGCCATTTCATTTACAGAGACCATCTGAGTGCATCCAGACCTCCCTTCAAGATGCTTAGAGTGTGGATTGTGGGACACAGCTATATTTTCTGGAGCCAAAGGTATGCAGAAAACAAAGGTATTCACAAAGACCTAGGTTTGCCAAATGTAGACATTAAATGGATTGGACAGAGAGGGTTAAAGTGGCACCAATTGATGCCATTGGTAAAAACCTTTATGCATATCCAACACCCTGACCTCATAATAGTGCACTGTGGTGGCAATGACCTAGGCACTTTGACTGGGGTAGGTCTGGAAATGCTTATGAAGGACACCTTTGCAGAAATGTTTTCACTTTTTCCCAAAACTGCCTATGTGTATTCTAACATATGCCAAAGGCAGAAGTGGAACTGGTCCAATCTTTTTTGTCCACAGATTGAGAAAGGTAGGAAACATGTGAATAAATCTGTTTCTGCTTTTCTCCGAGACTATAGAATGGGGTCCATTTACAATAACAATCTGCGCTTTCATATGCAATAGATGTATAGGAGACATGGAGTACACTTTGCTGATCAAGTAAACAGAGTCTTCCTCAACAACTTTAGACTCGGTATAGGTACTTACTTATAAGTACCAAAAACTCTCAATGAACACAATGGCTCTTTTTAGAGCCACTCAAGAACAAAACCCTTAAGCTTGATGTTTATCTCCCAAAATTTTCAGTTTTTTTCCCTTGGATCTGCGCACCCAACGCGATAGGAACCGCGCACCCAACGCGAGAGGAACCGTGCACCCAACGCGTTAGGATGCGCGACTCCTAATTTTACCGTAAAAAACAAAAATAGCCCCTATCACTAGTTTTTATTATCCCCGGGGACCCCATCCTCGGGGGTTTTAAAAAAATGTTGGAGACCGTGGGGAGGAGCCCCAACGCCCCCACGGTCCCAGCTAGCTCCCCGCGTCCTTCGGGAGCCGGCATTGCTTTTCCACATGGGGAGCTGCTGACATTCAGCTCCCCGTGTGGAAAAGCAATATCGTTTGGATTTTGAAAGAGAGAGCAGGACCTGCTCTCTCTTTCAAAATCCTAACGAAGTTTGCTATGGGAGGGCGGGAGACTCCCACCCTCTCATAGCAAACAACAGTGTCCTGGGAGTGGGCACCCCAGTGACACTGTAGGAGCCGGCCCTAGGGGGTGGCGGTCCCCAGGGCCCTCGAGGGCTCCAGGAGGGGGGCCTCGCAGCCCCCCTCTTCTTTAAACATTTTGCTGCTGGGATTTGGCCGACCTGGGGGCTAATAATGAACGAAGCGTGGAAGCCCGCGCTTCGGTTTTTTTAAATTTTTTCGTCCGGATACGCGCATTCTGCGCGCATTTTGCCAATTTTTTTTAAAAAGGGGGCCTCAGCGGGTCCTTCTGGGACCCCCTGAGCAACACTAGAGGGTGAGAGTATTTCTACCCTGCCCCCTTTATATGTTTTAACAACTTATTCCCCTTACTTCTTCAGCCTCGCTTCTACCGAGGCACAAAATGGCTACCAACAGTTCCTGGTTTCGAATGTAGACAGACACTTGACAGCCAATTAGCATTCAGCGCATGATCGGGAGGGTGCGCACACGGTTCGGGGAGGGTGCCCTTAGGGTGCGGGGAGGGTGCGCGGATCCTCCGAGGCCATAGATATATATGTACTTTTAAGTCTAATTTTCTCAGGAACTACTGAACGGATTTACAACATTTTACGCAAAAGGCATGAGTCTGAACTGAGGACTACCTCTTTGCCAAATTTGGTGTAATTCCGTTCAGCAGTTCGGGCTGTAGTTGCGTCAACAGATCCTCTGGGAAAATATATGGTGAAAATGTGTTTTGGGACCCCCTTTTTTCTCGGCCCCTGCTTAACGAATCACCGTGAAATTTTCAGGATAGGAGCGGACCAGAGCTGGCCAAAAGTTTGGAAAATTTTGCGAAGATTCATCAACAGGCGCCAACGTTATTCCAAACAGAATGTTGTGGATTCCCTATGGAAAATAGGTCCTAACTATAACTACCTCCTGGTGACCGCCAGTAGGTAATATATATATATATATATATATATATATATATATATATATATATATATATATATATATATATATATATATATATATATATATATATATATATATATATAAACATATTTAAACTTTACAGAAAAACACAGTCACTGGATGATGTCATTGATGTCATCAATGATGTCATCAGTGTTGTCATTTGAGATGTCATCAGTGATGTCACTGACCATGTCATGAATGATGTAATATGTGATGTCATCAGCAGTGCACTGCGGGGGTGCGAGTTATAGTTAGCTGAACTAACTATAATGGCCGAATTTTTCTAGTTTTGTATGTCCCTGAAACCTGTGGCTTGTTTTGTGAATTTCTAAGGTTTTTTTAAATGCTAATTCCTAACTATAACATCCCTGAAACCTATGGCTTTTTCAGTGAATATATATATAAATATATATATTCACTGAAAAAACCATAGGTTTCAGGGGTGTTATAGTTAGCTGGAATTTTCACTTGTACAAAACCATTGAAATTCCCCCGTTATAGTTAGTTCAGCTAACTATAACTCGCCCGCCCGCAATGCACTGCTGATGACGTCACATATTACATCACTCATGACATGGTCAGTGACATCACTGATGACATCTCAAATGACATCACTGATGACATCATCCTTGTGATTGGCTGACAGACCTCCTCTCCCCCTAATATAACCTTTGATACACACATTCAAAAATAGAAACTAACATTTTTAAAACAATGGACATACCAATACCAGTTACAACAACCTATTCAGTAATTCTAAGATCCACATACACATCCACTCATTCACCAACAGTCCTATACAGTCACTCATACATGTACTCACTCATCATATGTACTCATACACCTATACATCCTGTTACACAACACCACTCATCCATAGAGTTACTCACACACATAGTCACTCATGCTAAAAAGAATCAAACATCCATTTACTTGCATATACAGTTATACACACACCACCACACTTACTTCTACAGAAACTTACACATACTTAGTCTTTTAAACAATCACTTATAGAAACACATACTTATTCACACAGGAACTCTTCCAATCTCTCACTCTCACATATACTCACTTATATACACCAATAGTCACATATACTAGTTTAAAACATATATAGTTACTCATAAAGACACTATTGAGACAGTCATTCACTCACTAACACACCCATGCACACACTCATCCACCCATACAGTCCTGCACACATGCTGTCTTCAATACATACAAACAGTGAGTAACTCATTCATGCACCTATGCACTACCTAATACCCCCCCACTGAACCATACAGACACTCAGACACTCATACTGATACTTGAAAAACCAACTAATAACCTATATAGACCTCATGTAGCTACTCACCAACCCATGCAGTCACTTATACACAAAGTGAGAGACTGATACAGATATTTACATATTTAAACATTACTCACTAAGCCATGTACTCACTAAGATACACTTAATCAGTCAGTTATACAATCAATTTTTCAAAAACAAATCATCCATTTAGACACTTATATACCCATTTATTCTTCCATCGACCTTGAGATATACATATATAAAACATATGTAATTTTCAGAAAAAACACACATTCACTGGATGATGTCATGAGTGATGTTATTTGAGATGTCATCAGTGATGTCATGAGTGATGTCACTGACCATGTCATGAGAGATGTAATATGTGACGTCATCAGCAGTGCATTGCGGGTGCGCGAGTTATAGTTAGCTGAACTAACTGTAACGGGGGAATTTCAATGGTTTTGTACGAGTGAACAGTCCAGCTAACTATAACGCCCCTGAAACCTATGTTTTTTTCATTGAATATAAATATATATATATATATATATATATATATACATATATATATATATATATATATATATATGTATACATATATATATGTAAAGACACATATACCTATTACCTTCTGGCACTCGCCAGTAGGCCAGTAGGTAATTATCGTTAGGATCATGTTTCCACACAAACGTTTACTAAATATATGCACCAGTGATTATTGTTGCGCATGGAATGTTTTGGGGTGATCCATCAACCAGGAACTGAGAAAATAGGGGGTCAAAAAGAGAGTTTTTCCAATGTTAACTTCCATAGGGAATTTTGAGCATGACTACAACTAGAACCACTGGACAGAATAAGCTAGCTCTTCATCCGCAAAGATTGTTGTTTGGTGTAAATATGTTCAGTAGTTTGGGTGATATTAAAGAAAATCCAAATGTGTATATCTAGAGATGCAAAGGCTTTGTGAACACTTCAGATCTCATGCTGAGATATGATTGGATGCCAACACTTTAAGCAGACGTCTTGGGACTTGGCTTCTGCTGAGCCTCACAAAAAACATTTAAAAAAGAGAATGGGGGAGGGTAGGAATACCATGAAATATTTTTTTTGAATTATTTTTACAGCGACAGGGTTGTAAATCTGTGATAAAATAAAAAAAATCAAGCATGGTCTCCCGTGCTTGTTTTTAATATGATCCCCATTGGACCAGGGCCGGGGACATAATATACAAATAGGAAGGGATGCACAGGCCCTTCCTCTTAGGGCTTATGGAAGCCCTGTGGCAAATCTGTATAAATGAAAGCAGAGCGCACATGTGGCCCCCACACAGCCCTGTGTACCACCATCTCACCATGGCAAATTACAAAATACATTTTGCAAGGAGGCAATTGTGACTCATCTGCATTTTGGGGGGCGCCACCTCCCCAGGGCACTTACACATATGTATGTGGGGTGCCTGCTGGGCTTCACCGTGTCCCAAGCACTGCCACCTCACTGGAGTAAATTGTTATAAAATAATGTGGGGGCCTGCAGGGACCCCACGCAGTCCTGGGGACTGCCATCTCTTTCAGTCTGAAGTCTGTCAATACAGGGGTTCCATCACAGACCCCAAGCTCCAGGGAACACCACCTCCCGGTGTAAAATACTACAATGGATGGTGGGGCTATGAGGCCCCCCCTCATAGAGACATGGATGGACCTGGGGACTGCCAGCCCCTCAGTGTCCCCAATGCATTGCCCAGGGTGATCTGGGTGGGGCCAGAGCACCTAAGACGAAATGGGGATCCTGGGGTCAAAATCGGCCAAGGGAGGAGGGGCACGTTCCCCCACTCTCATTTAAAAAATATTTATTTGGTCCTGGATAGGTGGCCCACCTCACTTTTTTAACTATGTTGCCCATGGGACTGGAGGGTCCGCTTGGCTTCCCCTAATATTTATTTAATCTAGCACCGGGGAGGTGGAGGTCCCAGGGGTACAGGGGGAATCCATGAAGCCCCCCATATATTTTGTTTACTGTTGTCCCAGGGAAGTGGTGGTTCCCAGGACCTCTGGGGGTCTGTGTGGCTCCCCTGTAACTTTTTTAATTATGTTACCCCAGGGAGGTGGTTGTCCAAAGAATGGGTTCTACCTGGCCACCCTCCATTTAAAAAACAAAAGCACTGGGGAGGTGGTGGTTCCTGGGGCAAAAACTGGCAAATGTGGGTTGCATGCACTCCCCTCCCTATCATTTCAAAATAAATAAGCCTTCAGGACCTGGCCCACCCAAGGGCTGAGTTTTAAAGAAGCGCGTGAAACTGTGCTTCCGTTTTTTTACTGTTTGCTGGGAATTTACAATTTATTTTTAGTAAATGGCAAAAAAAAATGTTAAATGCTATTTTGCTCTGGCAAGATCCTTACAGGTTTCCAGCAGGTCCCTACGGGACTTCAGCACCAGGGCTAGGCAGTCAGGAGATTTCTACCCTGGCCCCTTTTCCTTTTCCTTTTTTTTGGGGACTCGGCAGAAGCTGTACATTGCTCAGGGTTTGATACTTATAGTGGGTTGGTTGCAGGGCCTGGCTGCAGGTCAGTTCCTGAGACCAACAGCATGGTCGAAGGTCATGCATGGCAGCAGTTGTATTTATGTAAAGTAATATAAATTACTTACTGTGAAGAAAAACATAGAAATTCACTGAAAAAAACAAAGGTTACAGGGATGTTATAGTTAGGAAATAGAATTAAAAAACAGAAGTTTACTTAAAAAGACATAGGTTACAGGGTTGTTAAGGTTTGGTTCTGAATTTACTCACAAAAGCATAGAAATTGAGCAGCTATAGTTATGGTTAGCTGAAGTAACTATAACTTGTGCCCTAAGGTAACTATAATGTGCACCCTCACCATGCACTGCTAATCATACCATGTATTATATCAATGACGACATCTTCTAAGACATCCTGGATAATATCACTTGAACATTTGCTGTAAAACTATTATTGATAAGAACACTGTGCATGGCCGGGGGTGTGTTATAGTCATCAGGGAGGTCACTGACCATGTCATGCATGATGTAATTTGTGAGCACAAGGCTTAAGCTATAGTTAGCTCAGGTAACTATAAATGCTGAATTTCTATTGTTTTGTATGAGTGAAATCTAATCCAAACTATAACATCCCTGTAACCTTTGTTTTTTCTGTGAAATTCTAGTTTTTTAAAAATGTATTTCCTAACTATAACGTCCCAGTAACCTTTTTATTTTCAGTGAATTTCTAAAGCTTTGCAAATTCCATTTCTCGAGCGTTAGGTCCCGCAAATGTTTAGTTTTTTAATTTTGATAGTTAATTTGTAAGATTTTTTTAATAATAAAGAAATGTATTTTGATTTTTGATTTATTATTTTTTTAGCTGCATGCTTTTTGTTTATAAATGTACTTTATATACATTCAAATACATTAAAATCACATGTGTACTTAATGTGAAAAATGTGAAGTGTTTTTTAATGTAATTAAACAAATGTTATTTATTTTTTATTATTTTGGGTACCGTGGTACCTTTGCAAGTCTGTAAAGCTAGATGGAACTACTATTCTATGTTTCTGAATCGCAATCATGTGATCAGAATGAATCCACGAGTCCGAATCCACGGATTCATTGAAATTTGGATAAATTATTTCAAATATGTACAACCTTCCACATGAGTTTACCCCTTCATTTTCTTATAATGACATCAGTGTGAACTCATTACAGGTATATATAAACTCCCTTATATCTGTTTTCAACACATTTTTCCATTTTACACGTTTGTTATCTGCATCAACATCTTGACACAGACCACTCTGCTGTTTGGCGCTATACAAGGCAGATCACTCACTCACTGGACATCAAGATGTTTGAAGATTGCCAGTTTTATTTATTTTTCTTACACACTACATCTGTCACCCTGGTGTGTTTAGGTGCTTTGTGTGCTATGTGTGTGTCTGTCATGTTTTGCCACACACTGGTGTTTGCATGGTGTATAAAGGTCTCCCATGGTGGCAGGGCTGTTATCATCCTGGCCGTTTTGCTGTAATGCTGGTGTCCCAAAACAGTAGAGCAAGGAGAGCACGTGGTGATTGACTAAATCTCAGCTGAGGAACAGGAGATCATGAACCTCACTGTGTGATCCTGGACAACTCACATTACCTCCACAAACTTGATTCCTTCATTCACCAAAACTAGAGTTTACAAACAGGTGTTGCTCAAGTGAGGAGGGCTAAAAAAATCCATATAAACATTTAAAAGAGGGGCACGCCCCTCTCCATTCCATGAATCCAGCTGAACATACGTCCAGGTATGAGAGTGTGTTGTGGGGTGAGCCACTGCTGCTACAATTGCCTAATGAATTGTCCAATGATAGAATCCAGCCTTTCATCCTTCTTGAGATGACAATAGCCTAAATTATCCACAGTGTGGTATGTGTACTATACAAAATGTTGCTTACATTAATTTGGTCTATCTTTAAAGCACCCCTTCTTCCCACTTCAAAATATTCATAAAACAGAAAAGATAAATCACTGAGGCAACATCTGTATCGCTGTCCAAGTAGTTGGTCAAATAGGCAGAACTCTACGTTCTAATACCCATTTCCCTATTTCCAATGTGTGATTGTGGGTAAATCACATTCTTTTCTTTGCCTCAGGTTCCTTATCCTCACGAAAATGACTAAAAACAAGCCGACATGTTAAGCAATTTATAAAAAGTGAACTGTAAATGAAAAAGATCTACAGAAAAATCCAAAGGTGCTGAATAACCTAGTCCAAGGGGAAAGCTGTGCAGAGGAACAGATGGCTCATGGGTGCAAAGTAGTGTGGCGTTCTGGAACACTGAGATCTCTCAGTGGGTAAATGCGCAAGCAGCAGAGGTTTGAGTGCAGCATGCATGGCACTGGCCTAAATGATTGCAAAGACACTCTTTTAGGTTCATTGATCCTAGTTAATGGGATGAGTTAACCTCTCATTGAATTGATGCACCTGCTGCAGGAGTTTTAAGCTAAACTGCAGTTCAAGGGTTTCCAGCACTGTCAGAACAGCCTAGACTGCTAGTTTCCCAAATCAGCACTGTAACTTATCGGGTATGTCCTGCAAGTCACAGGTTTCTGTCTTAGCAAAGTCGCTAAGCGGGTGAATGCACAAACTGATCCGGTACTCTGAAGACTATCACAATGAAAATTCCATTATTTACCTCAGTGGGTAGCTCACCATTCAGCAGCCGTAGATCAGCCGCAATCCCAAACCTTATACCAGTAAAATAGATCAGTTGATTAGTGCACATGCTGCGTATATCTGTACAAAACCTGCAGGACACAGCCTCAGTTATCTGGGCAGATGACTCAGCCTTAAACTCTTTCGAGTTTTATGGAGTAGCATTCAACTGAATAAAAATCCTATAATCTCACGTACATTAACTAGAGCACGTAGTGACAGTTCGATGAGGGTTCATGTTTCACTGATGATTGATGCAAGAATGTCTGGAATTTCTTTTCTACTCTGCAATCCCTTACTCTTGCATGTCTTAATATAGAAACAGATCCTGCTGGAATATGACAGGCTTTCACATCATGTGTTTTGGGAGAATCTGAGATTTAAATCCCATGCCTTGAGGAGGTAGAAGGGGGAGAGCAAGTATCTTTTGGAGGCAATGGTGAGGGGTTCATACAATTATAAAATTACCAATAGCATTGTGTAAAATTCATAGTTTTAAAGAAATTGCCCTGAATCCCCATGAAACGCTAAAGACCCCCACCCCATCAGCTGCCCCCATCCACAGATAGCACGGAGACCAGCAGTTGCTCGAATATTGGCAGGGACCCAGTTAATGCATATTTTTTTCTGGTTTAAAAGAACAAATACTTAAAGATTTTGCACGCTCCACCTGTTTTCTCATCTGCCATTTTCCAGGAGGGCAAGCTAACAAAAATGTATTTCTTTCAGGTTTAAGGAGGAAGAAAGAGGGGGGCTGGGAGGTAATTAATTGTTTTCTGTGAGAACACTATTTTTAGCTTATATTATGAATGGCTGAGGAGATGTCTCCTACGGAAGTCTTTAACCAGCAATACTCCGCCCTGTGGCTCTGTGGCCTGATCTGCAGGTCCATGACCAATAAGTGGCTCATCATGTTGTTGAGCAGATTGCTGTGAGAACACATTATTAATATATGACATGACATACCCGGTGGATAAAATTAAACAAGCGGGGTAGACCACAATTTTTGTGTTTTGCTGCAAATTTGCAGATCCACCCATGATTTCACAGTAAAATTGAAAAAAACAATGGGGTACTTTTACAAGGCCCTTAGTGGCACATTTGCACTGCCAGAAAGTCACATTTTTGATGCTCCTGTGGCGCAATGTGCCGTAGCATATTAAGGCTTTTCATGGCCTAGTAAATATGTGCCCCTTTCAAGCAGAGCACTGCGTGAAAGGGGCATTCCATGGGTGTTGCTGTGGATGTTCACACACAACACCAATAGAATCTGAAGCATTCCCAGATTTCTGAAGGGAATTGTAAACCTGGAAATGCATCAGATTTTAACACAACCCCAGTGGTTGCTTTGGGAAGGTGAAACAAGGCAAAATATCATTATTTCCCATTGATTTTACCTCTTTTCATGTGTGCTGCATTATTGCGCACATATAGAAAGAGGAAAACACCTCTAATGATTATTTTTTGCACAAACCAATCACCCCTAAAATGCAGACACCCTTACACCATGGTGCAAGGGTACCTGCGTTGACACTTGGCAGCCATTTGTGCATCCACACAGGGAAAAAGGCCAGGAACGTGAGCTATCTCATAGATATAACACAACCCTACCCTTTTCTTTTGACGCAGGGCAGCATAGCAAGATTCCTTAATGCGCTGTCTTGCACCAAAACCCACACGTTTGTTAAGAAAAAGTATGCAGCTTCTTTCCTTTTCTGCTGCAAGGTTTATCATAATGACCACCTCTTGCTATTCTAGGCAGAAAAGGATGATTACACAGAAACACCACACACATATTCGGTGGCCATTTGTGTATGCATGTATGTATTTTCATTCTCTAATACTATAAAGCAAGACCTTTCAGTTTTGTTGATGCTTGTTTAATAATGGAAATAGATCATAACGTTGTATAATTGCATCAGTATATGTTCAAGGAAAGTCTAAGTGAAGATGTTAGATGTGATTCATCTGCAGCTTGTTCATTCATTTAACATTGTCCTCAGCACTTTCTGCATTTGGTGTATTCAAAGTCCACCGCAGACTCAGAAGTAAAGCAAGTTTCCCACCCTATATGTGATGCTTTCCACCAGCCCCGTGAGAATTCACTAGTATTTTCCGGCATCTTAGATGTCCATAGATACTATGGAGTTATGTTTGTTAAAATAATATTTCCACATTGGTCCATATTTTTTGTGCTTTGACCTCTAATGCATTTTACAATATAATGTTCATTATTTGCATTCATTTTCCATAATGCTAAAATCATTCCCACTTTAATTACTATTGCAACTCTTTCCTGTACTTCACCAAATTTTTAGCCCTGTATTCTGATTGTGCTTTTCTTAATGTACCATGATTTGGATACGTATTTTGGTCATTATTGTCAATATTACTTCAGCTCACCCTGTCAGTAAATTAGCATTGTTTTTTGGAAGAATCACACTGATTGCTTACATCTATTTAGGGTGAAGTTGAATCCTTTTTAAGAAAGTGTGCTTTATGGGAATTGATTTTGAGAATATTCCAAGGGCCCAGGACTGGGTTGGCACCACTTGGCAGGGCAATAAGTGCAGCAAGCAAAGTCCAGGTGCTGTAGCAGGATGAGTTCAAGTCTTTGAAGTCCATGAGACTTTGAACAAGAGGCAAGCCAGCAAGCCCTTGGAGTCACTCTGGGTTCAAGTGATGCAGGTTCAGTCCTTCTTCCGCAGCCAGGAGAACAGCAGGCCGCAAGACAGCTTAGCAATTCAGACACACAGCGAGGCAAGAGTCCAGTAAAGAAGCAGTCCAGCTGATTGGCTGTCCCCTTCCAGTAGCACAGCAGTTCTTCTTCTTGACAGAGTGATCACAGGTCCAGAAGGGTACTGATGTCATGGTGTCAGAGGTCCAGTACTTATACCCGTTTGTGTTTTTGAAGTGGGGGAGAATTTAACCCCTTCGATGCTCATGACTGAATGGTTCCGTCATGAGCATCGGTGCCCCTGTGCTCATGACGGAACCATTCCGTCATGAGGCCAGGGGCATGAAATCCCTCTGCTGCAGACAGCAGAGGGATTTATATTTAATCCCTTTGACCTTGGGAGCTGGGTAAGAGCTTCCCCAGCTCCTGAGGCCCCCTCCCTGGTTTCTGTGCAATGAAGATCAGCGCGCACGTCGCGCTGTCTTCATTGCACAGAAACCGAAACTGAAATCAGCCTTTAGGCTCATTTCAGTTTCACTTTGCATGTGCTCAGGGGGCTATCTCAGCCCCCCAGGCACGTAGAAAGATGGGAGAGGTATCATTGGAAAGGGGATAATCTCCCCTTTCCAATGGTACCCCTCCCCAGTGGATCCATGCTTGGGGATCGCCCCAGGAGGGGGGAGAGGCCCCTTAGGCAAGGGCTTTTGCTCCCCCCAAATATTTTTAGTGTCATTTAGTCTTTTTGCCCCCCCTGGGGGGCAGATGGGGGCAGTAGCCCTCAATCTGCCCCCCGGGGGGCACAAAAGCCCACTAGACACCGGGGATATTTACTTTGCGCACAAAATTTATTAGGGTGGGGGCTGCCCATGAAGGGCATGTCCATGCCCCCACCCCACATAATGTACAGCCTTTCTGCCCCCCCTGGGGGGCAATTGGGGGGGGCAGAAAGCCCACTATACGCCAGGGATTAATTTTTTTCTTACAATTTGTGGTGGGGGCTGCCCAATATGGGCATGCCCATGCCCCCACCAACCCTCCGCAAAAATGACAGCCTTTCTGCCCCCCTGGGGGGCAGATGGGGGCATTAGCCCCAAATCTGCCCCCCGGGGGGGGGGCAAAAAGCCCAGTAGACACCAGGGATTTTTTAGGCAAATTTTAATTAGGGTGGGGGCATTGGCATGCCCGTTTTGGGCAGACCCCACCCTAATTAAAATGTGCCCAAAAAAATCCCTGGCTTCTAGTGGACTTTCTGCCCCCCTGGGGGGGCAGATAGGGGCAGTAGCCCTCAATCTGCCCCCCTTGGGGGGCAAAAAGCCCACTGGACGCCAACGATTACGTGGGCTTTTTTAATGTGTGGGGGTGGGGGCTGCCCAGAATGGGCATACCAATGCACCCACCCCCAAAAAAATAGCCACAGTGTTTCTGCCCCCCTTGGGGTGTCTAGTTTTCAGAAATGTATGGGTTTGGTAGGTTTCCCTAGATGGCCGCCGAGCACCGGGCCAAAAACCCAAGTGACCCCCCTTGCAAAACCAGGTGGTTTTGCGACAGGCCATTTTGATGTCGCCTCACTACGTTTTGGGCCCTTGCCTGTCGCGGGTACTTGGGCCTCCCACACAACTGAGGCCCCATTTTTACCGGGAGACCTGGGGGAACGCTGGGTGGTGGTAAATTTGTGTGAGCCCGGTGATGCCACAACTTTCCCACACCAAAATGTGTGAAAAAAGTGATTTTTTTAAGTTAAAATTGAGGTTTGCAGGGGATTCTGGGTAAGGAAACGTTGGGGGATCCATGCAAGCCATACCTCCCTGGAAGCCGCCGGATGTCTAGTTTTCAGAAATGTGTGGGTTTGGTAGGTTTCCCTATGTGCCGGCAGAACTAGGGTTAAAAAACTACAGCTAGGTCATTTTTCACTGCAAAATTGAGGTGTGACCACGTTGCGTTTTGCGCCGTTTCCTGTCACGGGCACTAGGCCGACCCGCACAAGTGAGGTACCATTTTTCTCATAGGACTTTGGTTAACGCGGGGTGGGTGGAAATTTGTGGATCCACGCAGATTCCAGAACTTTCCATCATAGAAATGTGAGGAAAATGTGTTTTTTTGACAATTTTTTAGGTTTGCAAGGGATTCTGGGTAACAGACCCTGGTGGGAGGATCTCAAGTCACCCCATCCTGGATTCCCCTGGGTGTCTAGTTTTCAAAAATATATAGGTTTGCTAGGTTTCCCTAGGTGCCGGCAGAGCTAGGGTTAAAAAACTAAAGCTAGGCACTTTGCAAAAAAGGGGTCATTTTTCACTGCAAAATTGAGGTGTGACCACGTTGCGTTTTGCGCCATTTCCTGTCGCGGGCAGTATACCAACCTGCACGAGTGAGGTACCATTTTTCTCGTAAGACTTTGGGGAACACGGGGTGGGTGGAAATTTATGGATCCACGCAGATTCCAGAACTTTCCACCACAGAAATGTGGTGAAAATTTGTTTTTTTTGTCAATTTTTTAGGTTTGCAAGGGATTCTGGGTAACGGATCATGGTGGGAGGCAGTCAAATCACCCCATCCTGGATTCCCCTGGGTGTTTAGTTTTCAAAAATGTATAGGTTTGCTAGGTTTCCCTGGGTGCCGGCAGAGCTAGGGTTCAAAAACTACAGCTAGACTCTTCGCAAAAAATGTGTACATTTTCATTGTGAAAATGTGGTGTGTTCACGTTTTGAGCCACTTCCTGTCATGGGCACTATGCCTACCCACAGAAGTGAGATACCATTTTTATCGGGAGACTTAGGGTAGTTCAGATTTGTAAAGCAACTGTTATTACCTATTGATTTTTGATGCATTTCTCCCTTCCAAATGAAAGACATTGTGTAAAAAAAAAAGTCATTTTGAAAAATGACCAATAATTCTCATGCTAGTATGAGTATTCCCAATTTCGAAAATGTGCAAATATGCACTGTTTCTAAACTCTGTAATTTGTTCCCATTTCAGAAATACATATGTGTCTTTCATACCGAATTTTCCATGTATACATTTTCCCACAATAATTGCTATATACCCGGAACATAATAAAAAACCATTACAAAATGCTGCTCAGTTTTTTACTCCGGGTTCGTTGGGCTCTTAGTGAACCTACAAGTCCTATATATCCCCACAACCAGGAACGTCCAGCGGATGTAACGGTACATTGCTTTCAAAGAGGTGTCATAATTAGAAGAAGTTACAGGTGAAAACGTTGACACAAAAGGCTGCTTTTTTCAACTAATTTTCAATTTTTCCTATATTTAACTGGTAGTTTCTATAAAGAAACCTTGATGGATCTACACAAAGGACCCCTTGCTGAATTCATAATTTTGTCTACTTTTCAAAAATTTATAGCTTTCTAGGATCCATTATTGCTTTTGTACCCATTTCTACCATTAACTGGAAGGAGGTTGAAAGCACAAAAAATAGCAAAAATAGGGTATGTCACAGAAAAATGCCAAAACTGTGTAAAAAATGTTAGTTTTCTGACAAAATTCTGTCATTCACTAAAAGCTGGAGAAATGGTGATTTCAGCCCCACAAACCCTTTTTTGATACCATTTGCAGAGAAAAACCCAGACACTTTCATTTGCAGCCCGTTTTTCCCATTTTTCACAAAAAAAAAGACATTTTGCTGTATTTTGACTAATTTCTGGGAACCCTCTAGGAGAATCCACATTCCCTGGATACCTTTAGAATCCCCATGATGTTGGAAGAAAAGGACGCAAATTTGGCAGGGATACCTAATGTGGTCAAAAAATTTACAGGGGCCTTAGCACGCACTACCCCAAATAGCCCAAAAAAGGCTTAGCAATGGAGGGGAAAAGGCCTAGCAGCGAAGGGGTTAAAGAAAACTTTGAATTTCAAAAGGGTCCTACCTTCCTGCTCTGGCTCGGGACTCACTACAGGGGTGTATGCAGCCCTTTGTGGGGGGACAGGACACATACTATTCAGGTGTGTCAGCCCCTCCCTCCCATCCTGCCAGGGAAGGCCCATCAGGATGTTGATGGCCCATTGGTCATGCCAAAACTCCTCTTGGTCTGTGGCTTTCTGTAGGAACTGTACAAAGTTCAGCTGTCACCCTCTCCAAATGTGTATTTAGTAGGGGTGGGCGGAATTTGCGAAATTCGCTTTCGCAAACTATCGCGAAATGTTGAAAATCTCCACAAACACGCCGGAAATATCGCGAAGAAGCGGAAGTTTTTTTCCCGCCTGTTCGCGGTATTTGGGCATTGGGTTTTTGCTTTTTGGACTTGTATTTTCTGGACTTTCCTACGGACATTGGTTGGGGTTAGGGAGGGGGGTGGGTGAGCTTTTGTGGGTTTTTAGTTTATTTTTGTTAGGGTCAATTAAATATATTTTTCGACATTACATGCAATGTTGTTAATGTTTTGTAGGTGTTTGACATCACACTGTTTCCTTGCTGGTGCAGGGCCGCCCATAGCCATTGTTTGATTTAAATAATTGGCTGACTGTGTAAGACACAAACAGATAGATGCAACGCCCCTCACTGATTGACTTGTCCTATTAGCACTTTCAGTCTCTCCTCTAGTCTATGCATTCTTTATCTGGACTCAAAGGGGTGTGTGAAATTTAATTCATTGGAAACATGTCCATTATTAATTCTGCCTCCCCCAAACTTCTCTTACCTGTGCCTCCTCCAGTGCCACGGGCCCCAGCCACCGCCAACCAGCGGTATGGTGCCACCGTCTGGCGGCTGCCCTCTGCCACCGCAATGCCATCTTTGGTGCCCCCCCACTGTGGCTAAAACTGCCACGCCCTCAGACGCTGCGTCGCCCATCTAGAGGAGCAGATGCGTGTCCTCCTTCAATCCCGCCCCACACCTTAGTCCCTGTCTTCTGCCCCTTTTTTAATTCTTGTTTGGGTGGGTGGGAACTGGTTTGGGCATTGGGTTTTTGCTTTTTGGACTAGTATTTTCTGGACTTTCCTACGGACATTGGTTGGGGTTAGGGAGGGGGGTGGGTGAGCTTTTGTGGGTTTTTAGTTTATTTTTGTTAGGGTCAATTAAATATATTTTTCTACATTACATGCAATGTCGTTAATGTTTTGTAGGTGGGGTTACTGTTTGACATCACACTGTTTCCTTGCTGGTGCAGGGCCGCCCATAGCCATTGTTTGATTTAAATAATTGGCTGACTGTGTAAGACATAAACAGATAGATGCAACGCCCCTCACTGATTGACTTGTCCTACTAGTACTTTCAGTCTCTCCTCTAGTCTATGCATTCTTTATCTGGACTCATAGGGGTGTGTGAAATTGAATTAATTGGAAACATGTCCATTATTAATTCTGCCTCCCCCAAACTTCTCTTACCTGTGCTTGATGTTTAACTTAGGCACAGCAATGGCTGCATGGTGAAGATGGTTTCCTTTTTCTAACATGCCATGATTGGGGTGGTGGTGGTAGTATAGTAGTAGTAGTAGACACTGGCAGGGCAGCAGCATTTGCAAAAAAAGAAAATGAGACAGTCAATCGCCTTTGAGAGACTGTTCAAGGAGTAGTAGAATAAAGTACAGTACAGAACTTACCGAGCAACAATAATATGCTAACATATTTTACAACAAAACATAATGGTGGTTGGGATAGCGTACTAGACAGAGTTACAAACTTTAGTTGTGTCGAGTCACTTGACTAGGCCTACAGCCTAACAGTTAGTGCTGTGTATGAGGAATGACAACAAACAAATCCAATCAATGCCAGCAATTAATGCTGAGGTATGTGTTCCTTTGTTAAATAAAATCACCTCTAAAATATACTGCTCATGGATGGGCAAGCAGAAGAAGATCATCGCTCTGCCTTGAAATTGAAGTACTGTTGCTTTCGCCACAGCCGCCCCAGCAAGCGTGTGATTAAGTATTGGTGTACATTTAATTTAGTCACACCTCGACAATAGCCCGAGGGAAGAGGGTTAGGGCTTGTTGAATGGATGGGAAGGGGGTTTGGGGAAAGGTTTGACATTGAAAAACAGTATGCATGGACAAACAAATGAAGACTACCATATCCATATGTTAAGGGAGAAAAAGGAAATGCATGCATGATGATGAGAGACCCGGATTTCATACACTTCTTGTTCTGTTGTTCCGGCGTTAATACTTTTACAGATAGCAAATAGAAATTTTAAATATTGGTAGGGAAGAATCGTAAACAGAGAGCAAACCTAATGATGATAATAACAACAACAAGAACACACTGTTGTAAAGATTGTAGACAAAAAAATGATTCAAATTATTTAAAAGAAGATGAAAGTTGATACTGTTACTGTGTTATTCTGGTCAAAAATGTGGACTGGATTTGCATCTCGGCATACCTGTTGGTCCTCTCGTCCATCAATCTTGGGTGTCGCCACTTGCCACTGCCCGGCTGGAATTTTTTTTTTGATTTATTGGTAAGGTAAGTGTGCATTGTAATGTTTTCCCAAGTATAGGGCAAGGCCCGGCATGTAATTGTAGATAGAAAAAATACTGAGAAACAAAGTTGAAACAAATGCACAAGTTAGGGGGTAGTGCAACAAGAACACTTTCCGAGGTGGCATGTATGCATCATCTCTACTCTAGTCTGTTTCCAGAATTGACCTTCAACAATAACAGGAGAGAGCAGGCCCACAGTGACAGGCCTGACAGCACGTTGCTTAGCAGTAGCGCATCCTATGTTTAGACTTTAGAGTACTTTTTTTTTTAAAACAGTTGGACAAAGGCAAAGCTCATTATCCATTCCAAACATAGCATTTTACAGTTTAAGTTAGTAAATCAATGCACCGCAGTCATCCCACCGTTACACTCGACTCCACTTCTACACAGACATTTGGGTCTGCTGTGGTTGTTGTTGATGTGTTTACCTTTAGGCTTTTAAGTTTTATGCCACTCATAAAACGTCCTCCTGACTTGTTATTATTCCATCAATCATCATCTCCGATACTTGTACTGACTGACTGTGAAGATCGGCCTGCAGTAGAAGTAAAATTGTTATTACACAACAAGAGTAGAAATATTATTGACTTGAGTCACTCTTTAATGTGTACAGAAAGATAGATTACTAGTACACGTTGACTTCACTTCGTGCACAACAAACAAACAACGAAAACACAAACACAAATTACTCAGAGTCAGGTGTCCAATGCATGCCATTAATTGTCATTACCTGTTCCTTCTCATCTTAAGTTAACGGGCCGTCTATTTCGCCATCATCATCATGGACGGTGCTGTTATCAATCATACTCAGTGCGCAGATTGAGTCCCCTTCCTGTAATGAATTAAAAGCAATGTATCAAGCTACAGGAGAAGTACAAATTTCTTATTTGCAAGAAGGGGAAAATTCACCTTGAGTTAAGTTTAGTGTGTACTGTAGAAAGATGATTAGTGCACAATGACATAACTTCATGCACAACAAGCACAACAAAATCGCTCAGTCTGCGACTCTGCGTCCAATGCATGGCATCAATCATTACCTGTTCCATCTCATTTTCAGTTAATGGGCAGTCTCTCTCGGCTCTGAAAGGAGGATAGCTATAGTAGTCATCTGATTCATGCTCCACTTCTTTTTGCGCAACTTGGAAACTTTTAATTTTTTCTTCTATTTACCATCATCCAATCATCATTCATGAGGGCAATGGATTTGGGCGGGAGATTCAGTATGATGGAGCGGAGGAGCTGGATTCGGAGGAATGTACTGTCAAATTGCAGACACCTGAAACTTGTATATTAAATAAGAAGAGTAGAAGATGGTGGTAATAGATTTGTTGTGATTCACAAGTTTGTAACCGGAACGACAGACACACAAATTAAGGGGGAAAAAAGGGAGGAAGACAGTAAGTGCAAGCCTAATTGTCAGGGAAGTATAGCTCATCCTCAAACTCTGGGGGTTCAGTCAGTAGTAGGTAATCATGTGACACACTACTTCCGTCACCTGAGCCGCTGTCCTCATCTTCCTCCATTGCTTCATGTATTGTGTTATTCGGTGGTATGAAGTGCTGATTCATTTTGATCATTGTTAACCTCTCCACGTTTTTGGCCGAGAGACTGGTCCTTCTCAATGTTACAATGGAACCAGCAGCACTGAAAACACGTTCGGAAGAGACACTTGCGACAGGGCAAGCCAGATAGCTTATTGCCAGCCTGCTGAGCAGTGGCCATTCAGACCTTTTCCTATACCAATACTGCAATGGGTTTTGATCAATGTACACCTCTGTTGGGTCGTCCAGATAGGCCTGGACCATCCGCTCAATGTTCAGAGGTGCTGCTGGTAAGCTTTCGGGCTCTTTTCTCTGTGCATCAGCACTGTGCTTATTAATGCCTAACTGTACATACCAATCGTCTAACGATTCTACTGGGCCTAATGATCCAGTTATTGTTGCTGTTGTCGATAGTGATGGTCAGTGTTGTGATCCAAACGCCCTGCCCTCAGCCGACGAAGTTGCACTTTATCCTGCATGCCCTGCTGCAGTACTTCTTGTGGGTTGATCTTGCTTGATTTTAATTAGCATCCGTTCGTTTTTCAACTTACTGGCTGCCTCAGCATACAGGTTTTGTAGCGGGCAACATCAATCTCTGAAAAAGCAAAGAATGTCTTCAGTCAAAATTTTGCATGTGGATCTAGAATTGTGGCACAAATGTAATGTTCTTGTGACAAAAATTTATTTTCTATCCTTGTATTTTCAGCTAGGCGATGGGCTAAGCTCTCCACCAAGTCATAGGCTTCCCTTTTGTCCTCTACACCTTTGTATGATTCAGACACCTTCTTCAGCTGATGCTCTAGCATTTGCAATAATGGGATAGCTTGGCCCATTGTACAGTCCTCCTTGCTGACTTCATGTGTGAAGACCTCAAAAGGACGAAGCATCTCAGTCAGGCATTTAATTAGGCTCCATTGAACCATCTCAAGGTTCATGCCTTTAACAGTAGCATCCCCTCTTTTCCAGACATATTCATGGAGTGACCTGTACTGCTCATACAGACAATCAAGCATGTAATACGTTGAGTTCCAATGTGTTGCCACCTCCTGGATGAGTGCCTTGACTGGCATCCTATTTTCACGTTGGATGTTCCTTAGCTGTTTCCGAGCTTTAAAAGAATGGCTGAAATGAGTGCATATTCTTCGGCAGATGGCCAGTAAGTTGCTGACTATGGGTTCTTTTTTCAGAAAGTCTTGAACTATAATGTTTATGCAGTGCGCCAAACACGGAACCCTGAAATCGGAACCACGTTCCATGGCCTTAAGTACATTACTGCCATTGTCTGTGGCAACAAAACCAATACTAAGCCCTCTTGGGCGCAGCCATTCCAAAACCTTGCTGCGAAACTCTAGCAAAATGTTTACAACCGTATGAGATTTCGCCATGGTGAACATGGCTACAGTTGCATGTTTCCGAGTACCTTTAAAAATCGCAGCTGTGTCAACAGCACCTCGTGTAGATAGCTTATCTCTAACCCCCACAAAAGAGACCCAGTGTGCAGTGATGCACATGTAATCTGTGGCTTGGCAACTGGTCCACATGTCTGTTGTCAGGTGGATATTGTGAACAGCACTCTGCTGCAAAGCTTGTCCAACCAATTCCAGCACATCATGATGTAGTGCCGGAACAGCAATTATTGCGAAATAGGACCGGCTGGGAACCTTCCATTTAGGGCAGATGGCTGACACAAATTCAAGGAAACCCACCCCTTCCACAAATAAAAAAGGAAGAAGATCCAGCGCTAACATTTTAGCCAGCTTCGCATTGTACAACCGTGCCGTTGGGTGGTTGCGTTGGAACTGCCCCTCCAACCTAAGCATGCTCTCAATGGTAGGCTGGATTACTTTCCTTTGTGGTGCTGTTTTCATTAACCCACTTAGGCCCAAAGACACAGTTTGTCTCATTGCGGTACTCGGACGCCTTGGTGTCTCAGCCTGACTCTGAGTATGGCTCTTACTACGGTGCCACTCAGATCTTACTGAGGAGGATGTGGGCGGTACGACTGCACTACTGTGGACATGGCTAGAAATGCCTCCCTCTTCTTCACCTTCCACCGCAATAATATCGCTCCCTGATTCTTCCTGACCAACTTCAATGGGTTAAGTTTTTCTACTTTCTTTTAACTGAAGTAGGTGATTCTCCCACACGATAGTGTGATGTATTCTGAAATGACTTGCTTGGCCTCCGGTACCATAGTTTGTACCAAGCTTACCCCGCCGAACACCTTGTCGACAGATTGAGCATATAGCAATGTTCTCCTCCTTGGTGCTAACAGAAAAGAAGTCCAAAACTGGGGAGGAGAACTTTCTGGCACTGCTGGATGTGCCACTTTCAATACCAGATGAACTGGAGGGTGTGCTTGGAATGTGACCCTGTGCACCTAGACTGTGACTTTTGCTACCACTACCTACTGAGATGGTTGAGCTGGATGTAGGTCCCTGCCGGGCCTTGGAAAATATGGCAGCTGGAGGTAGTGGTGGTGTAACCTGTGTTGGTGATATCCATGCTACATCCTGCTCAGTAGCAGCCTTTCTGGATAGGGTGAGAATGTTGGTCTCCAATCCCTTTGGGGCGGGAGTGATGTGCATGATGACTGGCTCGTCTTCATCAACATCACCCCCCTCTTCTACATCTACCTCCATAACTCTAAGTTTTTCTGGGACCTCCTTTTCAGAAGCATTGTCTTGTGGCGTATATCATTCTCAGACTGAGCTGGTGGATGCCAAGTGGCATCACGATCATCAGAAGCGGGGCTTGAAGAAGAAGATGATGGACTAAGCCTCCTTTTCCTTGCTGGTGGTCTGGAAGACAATAGATCTTCTGAAACAGTGGTTTGACTTTGCTCCACTTTGTCTGCAGGAAGCTCGATTTCCTGAAATGCCCCTACGCCAGGAGCTACAACTACTATGGTGGACTGTTGTTGCGGCTGCTGCTGTTCTTGTTGCGGCTGCTGCTGTTCTTGTGGTGGCTGCTGCTGTTCTTGTTGCGGCCGCTGCTCTTCTTGTTGCGGCTGCTGCTGTTCTTGTTGCGGCTGCTGCTGTTCTTGTTGTGGCTGCACACTTATCTGCTGAGTTTGCGCCTGCGTTGATTGTGTACTACTTTGCGATAATGACATTTTAACATCGCTGCTCGTTAGTAGACTAGCTACCTCTGCGACACTAAAGCCCTTGGGCCTAGGTTGGTGGGGTTGGACCGCTGGTGCTGAGGTGCTGCTCCCAGCTTGGTTCCCGGACAACGCTGCTGCAGGCGTAACTTTTTTGGTGCCAAAAAAAACATTGGCCGGCACACCACCAGTCGTGGTTAATGGCACTTCCTTTTTCTGTTCCTTCTTCTCACCGGCAACTTTCTTGGTACTGGACCTGGTACCTTTCTTTGGGGCCATCTTCTTCAGATGTCAGGCAGGATGCAGATGCACAACACGTTCTGGTCACACGTGGATGTGATGTGCAGCAGGACATCTGTCTGGCTGGCACTACAACGGGTAGCCGGGTGATGCTGATGACACCTCCTCCTCTGGCTTTTTGTGCACCTAAAAGCAAATAAGCCAGGAGAAGAACATCAGTGAAATGTTGCATTTGTTGTTGTGGTTCAGTTACTTAGTACTGTACTAGTGCAAACAAAAGATATAGTCTAGCCATTTAGGATAAGGTCTATGTTATACTACTGTGTACAGTCACACACTACACTCTCAGGAAGGATAGGAAAGTTAATAAGAACCACCAAAATAAAAATGTAATGGAAGTGGGGTGGACACTATTTGCCATTAAATTATTTGTGCATCTCGGCATCCATGGAGCTGCTGCTGGCAAAGGGGGTGGATGGATGGAAGCAGTAAGCCAACAGGAAAACTGTGCAGGCCTATATGGCAAAAGCAGGACAGTAATAACTCCCAACACAAAATAGGCCACCAGTCACATGGACACTCACAAATCACAAACAAGCAGGGGGCCTGGGAAACACCAGGAGCTGACAAAAGGCCTATAAAAGCCAGGTAAAGGATGCATGTGAAAGCACACTGCTCTGCCTTTTTAAATGCAACAAAATGCCAATACGAACATTCACAGGCCCCAAAAAGGTCTGCAGGGTGCATGCATTGCACACCAACACACACCAGACACACACAACAAAAGCACGTCTTTAAGACAACCAACATCAGAAAGCCCACCCCAAAAAAACACACTTCCCCAATTCAATCCAATGCCATCTATGCCCTAAATGATGTCTAAATTAAACAGACCACACAAAACAAAACACTTGATTAATAAAGCTGTGGCTACCTGCTCTGATCCTACTGGATGAAAGCAGGCCCGTTGGCAGACAAGGCCAGGCAAACTTGCAGGCCTAGGCTTCAAAATGGCCACCAGCCACATGGCCAGGTCCAACATCAGAAAGCCCACCCCAAAAAAACACACTTCCCCAACTCAATCCAATGCCATCCATGCCCTAAATGATGTCTAAGTTCAAAAGACCACACAGAAAACACTTGATTAATAGAGCTGTGGCTACCTGCTCTGATCCTACTGGATGAAAGCAGGCCTGTTGGCAGACAAGGCCAGGCAAGCTTGCAGGACTAGGCTTCAAAATGGCCACCAGCCACATGGCCAGGCCCAACAACATCCGAAAGCCCACCACAAAAAAACACACTTCCTCAACTCAATCCAATGACATCCATGCCCTAAATGATGTCTAAATTCAACAGACCACACAAAACAAAACACTTGATAAATAAAGGTGTGACTACCTGCTCTCTGATCCTACTGGATGAAAGCAGGCCTGTTGGCAGACAAGGCCAGGCAAATTTGCAGGCCGAGGCTTCAAAATGGCCACCAGACACATGGCCAGGACCCCACCATAGAGAAAAAACAGTATGGAGGAACCAATAAAGCGAAGGTATTTGCAGAAGGACACTTTTAATTATCCTTTCATGTGTATATAAATTCACATCTCATTTTTTTCATTTTTTGCTGAGCGTATGCACCAAACATATATTTACACAACACAACCTATGTACATAAAATGAAAATACGCTACTGTCCAACAACAGATTTTTTGTTAAGGGTTCCACCTTTCAATAGTGTGGACATCCAGAGGGTATATACATTGCATAGGAAAAAACATATCTTCCACAAATTCAAAAGCAATGCCAAGTTCAAAAGTTTCAGAAATTAGTGGCGATAGCACGATCCGGGACGCCAAAGCATTGTTAGAGTCAATAGAAAAAACACTTATTGATTTTAAAAATCACACTATCAGTGCGAAAACCTCAAAAGTCACTAGAGACATCAAGGGGTTTGACAATCTAACAGTCTACCCGTACCTTAAGGAAGACTTCTACAAAAATAATAACCCTAGTACGTTGAATCTTCAATACAGAACGCGATCACGCACCAAATTCATCACATTCTCAGATTTTTCATCTGATTCAGACCAGGGGTCAGGTCCTTATTTTCCACCATACCCCCATTATCCCCAATACTATCAATATCCTCGTGCCCCCCCTCCTTTTTTAGTCAGAGGCAGGGGAAGAGGATTCAGAGGCAACTGGCGAGGCCAGCAGGGATGGCAACCTCCTGTTCCCCAACAAACTCAAGAACAAAATTACTTCCGTACCAGACAACGAGCATACCGGAGATAGATCCTCTGATACCTGCAATGTCATTGACACCCCATGAGGAGATACCAATTTATAATTTGTCTAAACATCCGTTAACTGCAATTGAATCTCAAGTGTTAAATAAAGGGTTGTCATTTGTTCCACATGTCATACAGAACCCAATAGACACTAAAAAAGAGGTTCTACAATTCCTACGGAAGGTTAGACTGCGAGTCTTCTTTTCAGAATACAATGAGACATCAGACAACAACATTAGTGGATTAAAAAACAAATCCACTTTCTGTCCAGAAAGTGCAGCAATGCCTGATGTCATTCTTCTCTTTGAAAATCAGATACTGAGGGAGGTAGACAATCTGCACTCAAAAAAGATTTTCAATAAACCTAATTTCTCGAGAGATGAACAAAAGGCTCTTCAAAACTTAGCAAGTAACCCATTAGTGATAGTGAAACCCGCCGATAAAGGTGGAGGGATCGTGCTATGGGATGTAGAGGAATACGATGAGGAAATCAGTCACACTATCGACCCCTTGAATGTAATCCTACAGCTCGTTTGAAAGCTGAAATTCTACATCTGACCAATAAAGCCTTGGAAAGTGGCTTTCTGTGTAAGAAAGAATTTGATTTTCTAAACATCACTACGCAGAAAGTTCCCACTTTGTATGTCCTGCCTAAAATCCACAAAAATGCCACTAAACCACCAGGGAGGCAAATCATCTCAGCCTGTGGTTCTATTCTAGAGCCCTTGGCAAAATATGTGGATTGCTTTCTGAAACCGTTTGTTCCTGACACTAAAGCGTACATCCGAGACACCATGGACTTCATTTCCAAAGTTGAGGGATCGATGTTCGATGATAACCAAAATATTTTGGTTACGTTTGACATCGAAAGCCTCTATACAAATATTCCTCAAGATGAGGCACTCTTGATTATGACATTGGTACTAAACAAAAGACCTAGACCACATCAGGTTCCAACCGAGTTTTTGATCTCTCTGGCTAAAATATGCTTAAAAAATAATTTCTTTAATTTTAAAAATGACCTGTTCCTCCAAGTAAAAGGCGTAGCCATGGGTTGCAGCTTTGCACCGGAAATAGCCAATTTGGTCATGGATCAATTCGAGACCTTATTAATGTTCAATGAGACTGGCCCATTCTCTGCTCATATTGCGAGATGGGTCAGATTCATTAACGACATTTTTTTGATATGGAATGGCAATAAAGAAGATCTTGATGCCTTCCATATCTGGCTTAATACACGCACACAAGATTTGAAATTTACAAAAAATGCAAGCAAAATCCAAATCAATTTCCTTGATGTCTGGGTTAAAAATAACGAAGGGCTACTAGAAGTTAGTCTATTCACAAAACCTACGGATAGAAATACTCTTCTAGCATATAGTTCAGGTCACCCACGACATCTCAAGGACAATCTGCCCTTTGGGCAATTCCTTAGAATACGCCGGAATTGTTCGAATAAAAATGACTACTTTGACAATGCAGCTACCTTGCGGACAAAGCTATGCAATAGAGGGTATCCAAATAAACTGGTCAGGAATGCACTCAAATGTGCATGGTTTACACCTCGGGAAACTTTGTTAACACCAAGGAACAAGGAAAAGAAGGATCAGCTTACTTGTGTGTTAACTTACAATCCCAAAGCAAACAAAGTGAGGCAGATCATCCAAAGAAATTGGCGGTTGATCGATCAGTTGGGGTTGGCTTCACCGCGTTTTTCCTTCCATAAAGGAAAAAACTTGAGAGAACATCTGGTTAAGGCCTCTAGATCAGCAGCACCTAAAAATGATGTAAGAACCATGATGGGCCTGTCACCAGTACAGGGACAT
This sequence comes from Triturus cristatus, assembly GCF_964204655.1. Classification (NCBI taxonomy): domain Eukaryota; kingdom Metazoa; phylum Chordata; class Amphibia; order Caudata; family Salamandridae; genus Triturus; species Triturus cristatus. Next base: position 1,493,774,317 of record NC_140591.1, read on the forward strand.
TTTAGATGTCAGAATTGTGTGGTATGTGCCCAAACAAGTAACTCCAAATTCACAACTATTGGTGATCAAAAACATATTCAATTAGGTTTTTCGAATTGTAATTCGAAAAATGTAATATACTCAATTGAATGTCCGTGTAAAAAAACATACATTGGTCAAACTACCCAAGCTGTGAAACTCCGTATTCAGCAACATAAATCACGGATTCGGTGTAAAACCCTAGGTGCGCCATTGGTCCAACACTTTGTCGAAAATGGTCATAATGAGGACGGATTGAAATGGACTGTCCTGACAGTTATGCGTCCTATGAACAGAATTATCTTGCAAAGTACCCTGAATCGTCAAGAGGCGAGGTTCATTGAAAAATATCGGACAGCAATAGATGGCCTAAACGATAAAGACGAAATTTGGGCATTGATACAATAAGAGTTTCATTAACAAATTAAGACCCTGAATGCAGGATTCGATAAATGCCTTGATTTATTTTTTGTCATAAGAGTGCTCTACAGGTACAGTCACAGTGTATGTATATATGTATATATGTGTATATAAAAATATATTTTTAGAATGTGAGCCTTGAAGTTTACAGGTCCCTTTACTATGTCTGTTTCCACATTGAAACTCTTTATGTTTTTCTTTTTTCCCCTTCACGTTGGTTAACCATGCGTTTTCTTCTTGAATTCTCACTACAAGATATAGTGATATGTAATTTTGCCCGTTTATTAGTTATTTTAGTAAGTTTGGCACATTAGATTTAATTTGGAAAAGCACCATTAGTATTAGATACATTGCGGATTCCACTTTGGAGACATGAGAGGAGCACGTTAATACTTCGTTCTCTTCAAAGCTCCCTTCCAATATGGCCGATTCGTTGCCTCGTATTATCTGGAGGTTTTTAGTCCTCCGTCTCTGTCCACACCAGGAAATTAGACCCTGACAGCCCTTCCCCGCATCTTCACTCGCGCTGTGTGTAACTTCACACGGATGCACGCGATGTATTGCCTCGGGAGATGGTAGAATAAATAGGTAAGCTTATTTCACCATGAGACGCTTTCTTTAAAGAATTGCTTGTAGTAAGTAGTCCCCCTGGACTCTTATATCGTCTCCGCTTGTTAATTTCCTTTGTAACAGATAGTTACTACGTTGGACGGCTCCCTGCATAATTCAGAACTCGGACAGGGGGCTCCATTGCCATCTAAGTAAGGTATTCAGAAACAAATTAAAGGCACTGTTTGAGTTACGGGAGAAATGGGATTAGCCATTGTTCTATTGTTTCCACATAATTGGCGGTTGGACTATTGGCTCTACAGAATTGGCAGAGAATGGGTTGGATTCCCTTTACCCTCTCCCCCCAAGTATACTTAATTCGATGAGCGGATTGTTCGATTTAAGGTCAGTCCATTTGACTGGTCTTTCCCTATGAGAGGTCACCCCCATAGAGAGGCTCCCCCATATTCCAATTTTTCCCTGAGCAAGTGTATTTGGAGTATTTAAATGTACATCAGTTCGGTGGAGGTATCTAAAATCACCCTCTCCAATGATGGCGACAGTAGCCTTGGGACCTTCAATCACACTTATACATTTAATAAGCTGCAGGTAGTACTGTATTAGCAAAGATATTCCTTGTCACGATTATTGGTGTTCTCTTTTCTTCTACATCTGTGGTGGGAGTCTGCATTTCACGTTGGAGGTGAAGGACCTGTATAGTGTAAGGCGGGCGTAGAGGTTTTTTGTAATGTATATGTCATTTGAGTGTGCTTCTTTTTAGGTACACTGCCGCTGCTTTCCTTGTCCTGAAGAGGTCAAAAGGATTTTTTTGGCTGAAACGCGACCGCGTCGACAGTTTGGTTTCATAGAGGGCCCCTAAAAAATTGGAATGTGTTGGGACTTTTTGAACTTGGCATTGCTTTTGAATTTGTGGAAGATATGTTTTTTTCCTATGCAATGTATATACCCTCTGGATGTCCACACTATTGAAAGGTGGAACCCTTAACAAAAAATCTGTTGTTGGACAGTAGCGTATTTTCATTTTATGTACATAGGTTGTGTTGTGTAAATATATGTTTGGTGCATACGCTCAGCAAAAAATGAAAAAAATGAGATGTGAATTTATATACACATGAAAGGATAATTAAAAGTGTCCTTCTGCAAATAACTTCGCTGTATTGGTTCCTCCATACTGTTTTTTCTCTATTGTGTTTTCCTTACCCAGGTATGGGAGGGTGATTGATGGGTATACCCTCAATTTTTGGAAACATGGCCAGGACCAACAACATCAGAAAGCCCACCCCAAAAAAACACACTTCCCCAACTCAATCCAATGCTATCAATGCCCTAAATGATGTCTAAATTCAACAGACCACACAAAATAAAACACTTGATCAATATAGATGTGGCTACCTGCTTTGATCCTACTGGATGAAAGCAGGCCTGTTGGCAGACAAGGCCAGGCAAACTTGCAGGCCTAGGCTTCAAAATGGCCACCAGCCACATGGCCAGGCCCAACAATATCAGAAAGCCCACCCCAAAAAAACACTTCCCCAACTCAATCCAATGCCATCTATGCCCTAAATGATGTCTAAATTCAACAGACCACACAAAACAAAACACTTGATAAATAAAGCTGTGGCTACCGGCTCTGATCCTACTGGATGAAAGCAGGCCTGTTGGCAGACAAGGCCAGGCAAACTTGCAGGCCTAGGCTTAAAAATGGCCACCAGCCACATGGCCAGGCCCAACAACATCAGAAAGCCCACCCCAAAAAAACACATTTCCCAACTAATTCCAATGCCATCCAGGCCCTAAATGATACTTGAAAATGAAATACATTCAAAAAACACCAAAGGAACAGTTGCTTCATCATGCACACACCCATGAGGCCATGACTAGCTCGGGCTTACTACTGACTACTACTACCCACAACATTTTTAAAAAAAGGAATGATGATAGTTACCAAAAATAAATTGTAGTTACAACTGCAATACCCCCAATCAAACAGACACAACAACCACTTACTTGTAAAATATCCAATTAAAAAATCCTCAAATCCAATTGCAATGATGCAGCAGACAAAAAGAGTGATCTTTCCAGCTCCAAATCCAAAGGCAGAATGAGCAGGAGATGGAAAAAGCACTAGGAGGAGCCTGCTGGACAGGAACAGGAAGTTGGAGATTCTGTGGCACTTCCTCCCTCTCCCCACCTTTTTAAAAAAGGACTCCTTGCACAAAAAAGGAAAGCCAAATGTCAATCTGAGGAGTTGTTTTCATCCAAAATCATCATTTGCAGAAGGTTTCATGCTGCTAGAGCGGATATTCTTCTCCAAATTGAAAATTTTACATGTTCGAGTTCTCATTACTTCCGCCGGATGTCGATGGCCTGTCCAAAATGACTTGATCGCGTTCTCTCACTCCCTGTCGCGTTGGATATGACGTGTTTGGGGTCTCTTTCTCCTTTTCGCGTTCGATTAGACGTGCCTGCGTCCTCGCGCTCTCGCTCGCAGTGGAGAATGACGTGTTCGAGATCTCAATCTTCTCATACTCTCGCGGTGCAAGATCGCGAGAAGAAAGACTTGATCGCGCTACAAATTACGTGATCGCGTGACAAATGACATTAATGCGGGCGCAAACTGTCGCGAGACAGCGCAAAATGGCTACCAGTACCAACAATCCAACATCTCGTGGAGAACGCGACCGGGTCGGGAAAACTTGTCGGCGAAAGCGGGGATTCAGGTAAGGCGATCGCGCGCACGCGAGAATGTATTTTTTTACAGCGCGAGCAAGAAAAAAATTACTGGTAAGATGCGGGTTGCGAAAGTTTTGATATTTTCGCGCTTTCCGCGGAACGCGAAAATGCCAAATTATCGCAATTTCCGCAAGCGGAACGGAATTTTGGCCCAGGCCTAGTATTTAGAGATAAGCAGCAGGCACCAAATGGCAAGTGTAAATAAATGCAAACTTTTTAACAGTGGCATTTGCCAAACTGTAACATAAAATCCAACTTCACCATAAGTTGTGATATGAAATTGCTCAGTGTTCAGTTACACTAATCTTGAAAAGTCTATCTGTTCACAATTGGGAATTACACTTAAAATATGTAATAAGAAGTCCCCAATGTTATCCTGTGGGATATGTAGACCTCGCAGTAGTCAAAAATTAATTTAGGAGTTTTTCAATACCAAGACATGTAAAACTTAAAAGTATGTAATTCCTTTTAAATACATTGCACTCTGACTTGTGGGACATACAGGGCCTAACTTAGGAGTGACTTAAATGTATAAAAAGGGAAGGTTTATGCCTGGCAAGACGTTTACCATGTGTGGCTGGTCCAAGTACCCATGATAGAAATGGATCAAACCAGGAAAATGACAGCCATTCACAGAAATAAGTCAAAAACTATTGTTTGAAAGCAAAACAAAATTTCAAATTCACCAGTCATAGTTTACTGTGCTAACTATAACTTGCTCTCCCACTATGCACTGTGTATGACCACACATACTACATCACTCATAACATGTCAAATTACATCATTGATTACATCACTGATGAGATCTCAAATGTCACCGTTTATGTGATGTGCATCAAAATTAAAAAAGTGTTTCAGTCTCATCTCTAGTTTCACCTACCTGATGGGAATCAATTGTGCTGTTGTTTTAAAATTATTTGAAAATGTTATTGCCTTAAATGTAAACATTTTCTGCAAAATGTATGCATGTTTTCTTTTTATTTCTGTGGCGCATGAAATAATATTCCGAAAAAACATAGCAGCTTGCCTAGGCCAGACCCTATTGGCTTTGAAATTGTTTGTGCAACCCAGCCATACCAATTTAAATACACAGAACATGCTATGTAAAATGTTATGCTCACCTATATATTATTCCTTCAGGCCGGTGAAGGTCACCATTATACATAGCATAACAGATAATGAGTTGTAACTGTAGCAGTGTTCCTCGCTCCCACTAACCCCTTCCCCCATTCCCAACTGTGCTAGTATTATGAAATAAAAGGTAGAGATACTCTGTGCAGATTTATGCATATTTGTGGTGTTGAAGTGATGTGTGAAGGCACTCAGGGAGTCGCGAGGTGGTGTCTGATAGCAAGTCAGGGCACATGTTTAAGAATAGGTTGCAGGGCTCTAAGATACTTGGGCTCATCAGTCAAAATTCATATGATAAAAGCTGTATGAATGGATGCCAAGTGGTATCATAGGAGTTGAGATCATTGTCTATAGTGAGAGTCATTTTTTCCATAGTGTAGGAATCCTACAGACACCGACTGCACTCTAAAAGTGGGCGGGTTGTTACCCTGTCCCAGAGCACCAAAATAAACAGTGCTGCTGCCACCATTGCCAGAGTCAGGTGTTTGCCTTTGATGGATGCCTGTGACCTTGTAGACGTGAATGTATTGCCCAGTAGGACCACTCCAGCATCTCTCTGTATCTTTAAGTCTCCATAAAGCTCTGATAGTATGTCTTCTCAATATCCCTCCAGCTTAGGACAGTAATGCAAGAGATGCCAAAAGAGGTGTAATAGGGACCTCCTAGGTCCACATCCCCTCTAACAGAGTGTCCTTTAACCAGCACCCTACATGGATGAATGCCATGGAGGTTCCCTCTTTCATTGCTGGGTCAATGATGTACCTGTATGTAGGCAAACATCTCCTATTGTGGAAGACCAAATGTTTGTCGAAAAGATTCAAACAGGAGAAACTGTGTGCTTTTAAAAAGCGAGCCTACTATCAGACACCCCATTTCCTTCCACAATTGTTTTCTTTGGTGGATTCAGGTGAACTATCAAGCTCCTTGCCCTCGGATTAGGGTAAATTAGAGAACCTTAAACAATTTCAATAAAGAGGGGAACGAGACAAGAGTGTCCTGTATCTCATCTCTTGCTTGCCCTCACCCTGTAATGGTTCACAAACACTGTTTGACATAATAAAGACATTGAAGGGGTTACTATAGGGAAAGGCATGTATGAACTTATCATGCACGCAGATGATATGCTTTTATCTTCAAAACTGGAACGCTCGCTACTCCGATACTTCAAAAACTGCAGGCAATCCAAAGGGTCTTTGAATATCAAATTAACATAGGTAAGTCAGAGTCCCTGCTAAACCCAACCCCACAACAGCTATAACACTAACAGCCCTGCCCAACACAGTCAAGAAACTCTAGCAAGAGATTAACTCCTATGTGTTGCATGGGAAAACCCCCCACATTGCGGCAAAAATACTTTATAGGCTCCCGTAGCTTGCAGGACTGGTGGTCCCGCATATAAATTCCTACAACCAAGCAGCACAGTTCCATTTTCTGAAAGAATGGAGAAGAAGGAAACCTCAAAACAATGGTGTTTTATTTCAATCAATAGCTGGAACTCCATGCGTTGCATAGGAGGAGACCTTTAGGAATCGATTCACTTTTTGGGCCAAAAAACGTGCACACTTTGCATTGCTTTCAATGCAGGAGCGAGCTTTGAAACCATCTGTTTCTAATTAACTTGCAAACAGATGGTGCCCCTTGCTCGCTTCTGCAAGGGAAACAGGCACAGGCCCCCTGCTCTCTCCCCTCCTCCTGCTGCCTCCTCCTCTCCTTGTCAAACTTGTTTCCCAGGTAGTGTACACAAAACACGACAAAAACCGTTTTCCGGAAAATAAGTACACTTTTTTTCCTATTTATATACTTCAGGGTATTGTTACACAAACATTATGCAATTTTGGCACGAACATCAGCCGCCATCATTGATTGCAGGCCTCCAAATTGGGTAAGAGGCAGGCAAGCCAATGAAATACAAGTACCCATGGAAACACCCCCTCGTTAACCAGGCGCAGGCCCCCTCCTCTCTCCCCTCCCCCTGCTGCCTCCTCCTCTCCTTGTCAAACTTGTTTCTGAGGTAGTGTACACAAAACACGACACAAACCGTGTTCCGGGAAAGAAGGAAACTTTTTTTTTCCTGTTTATATACTTCAGGGTATTGTTACACAAACATTACGAAAATTTGGCACAAACATAATCCGCCGTCATTCATCGCAGGTCTGCGGGCTTCCTAATTACGTAAGACACAGGCAAGCTATTGAAATACAAGTACCCATGGAAACATCCTCTCGTTAATTCGGAACATTTACTCGCACAGACATTCTGCAAATATTGTTTACTTTCTTTCACCTTTACCTGTCCCACGAGACTGCCACTCTTATTCCTGCAGAATTATTAACACGTTGTCAAACCCCTCACCCCTAGGAAGATCAAACACTAAACATTACTGGTTAAAAAATAGGGGCCTTTTCCATCATCCTCACACCAAGAACCCCCAACAGGATAAAAATCTGTCAGTGATAATTGGACATGTTTGAAAGAAGTCTGACTTTGGCAGGCATTAATTAGTATGAGGTTAGTTGGGAATCAAATATTTGCATACTCGGAGCATCAGCTGGTACCTTGAGAGATTGTGTGCAGAGAAAAAAACTTCTCTTTACCCAGTCCAGCTTTTCTAATACTCCCCAACGATTGGCATTCTAGAATGTTGCTTTGCTGATGGCTGCCTGGTTTTTAGACTCATGGTCCCCTGATGGCTTATTTGAGGCTGCTGGGAACAGCACTGTGCATGGATTGCCTTGACAAATGTGCCTCTTTAGCTGCACGATACAGTGGGATTTTTCCATTTGTCAACATTCCGTATTTATTTATTTCAATGTTTTATAGAAGTACCTAAAAGGCCAAATCGGGCACATGAGCGTTTTACACAGGTCTGTGCCAGAAAAAGCTTACCTGCTTCCTCGCTGAGTCACCTGGTGTGTTTTGCATTAGATGGTTATATACTGTTTCGGGCACCACTGACCCTTGTCCTGAGGCAATAACACCGGAGTAATGTAATCAAAGCCACGAGAGATGAGAATTTCCCTTCCTGTGCATGTAACAGCACCCACAAAGCTGCCAGGGTCAACTCTTTCACCACATTCCCTTAAATGGGCCATTCAGTGAATGATGTCACAATAGATCTAAAAACCCTAACAGACCACATCAAACAAAACAAGCATTGGCATAGCCAATAGATCTCGCCTTTGGGATCTTATATGTGTTTAGCCATGCAACAGTTGATGTTGTTGCACCAAGGATATTGTGCTGCATAACTAAATACCTATAAGGTCCCAAAAGCAAGAACTATTGGCTATGCCAATGCTTGTTAACCTGTGTTATGGGAGTGAGGCATACAGGCTCACTCATTTTAAAATTCTGCTGCTGTGTGGATGACTCACCCATCGGTTTGGTGTGTAGTGCTACACAGTGCATGAGTTGTGTTGCTGCACTGGGTGTACGTATGCTTGGGAATTGCACAATACAAGGACAACTCAGTTCAGTTCAGTGTGTGTAGGAAGAGTGCATGTGCTGTATGTATATGTGGCCGCAAGTGGTACAGTACATGAAGGATGTAGTGCTGTGCAGTGTGTGCATGTTAGATGCATATACTGGATGTATGTGTGCCTATGAGTAGTACAGAATGTGAAGGATAATGGAGTACTGTGTAGTACATGCATGTTGAATGCATGTGCTGGGTGTATGTGTACCTGTAAGTGGACCATGAGCAAAGGATAAATTGCTAGGCAGGTCGTGTATAGTAATTGTGTACTTATGAGGGGCACAATACATAAAGGAAACAGTACTGAGCAGTGCATGCACATTACATGTATGTGTTGTTCAGTACAGGAAGGATAGAGTGCTGTGCAGTGCATATATGATGTATACCTACACTCAGTATGTGTGTATGTGCATGGTACAAAACACGGAAGGCCCTTGAGTTCCATTTTGGGAGAGCTAAGCCTGCATGGTGAAACATAAGGAGCGGGAGTAGAGCAATGCCCCCAGACAGATGTGTTTATTGCTGCTTTCTAGTAAGATGGGCATTTCATACAATGAAGAGGGGGTAGCTCCATTTTTCAAACCTGGAGTGGGATCGTTTTGGGTTGTGTTTTCACTGTGTTACTGTTTAAAGTGTTGCACAAATACTTTGCACATTGCTTTTAAGTTAAGCCTGACTGCTCTGTGTCAAGCTACCAGGGAGTTTAGCGCAGGTTAATTTGGGGTTTGCTTAAGCCTTTCCCTGGCTAGTATTGTGGCTGCTGCTTGGCCAGGGCTCACACTCCATTCAATAAGTAACTCAATTTGGAACAACCTCATGGTGATGAAAGGCTACTGCCTTCATCAGGGGTTAAGCAGCATGAGTGCAGTGGGGACAGCACACCATGTATTATTCAATAAGAGTGACAGGTCATTTTAAACCTATATCACAGGGATGGGGACTACCGGCTCACTCACGTTAAAGTCCAGCTGCTGTGTGCTTGACTCATCCCTTTGCCTACACTGGTTTGATGTGTAGTGCTGTGCAGCACATGATTGGTGTCTCTGTGCTGGGTGTATGTATGCCTTGGAAGGATACAATACAAGGACAATGATGTGCTGTGCAGTGTGTGCAGGTTGAGTGCATATGCTGGGTGTATGTGTGCCTGCAAGTGGTACACAACATGAAGGATGTAGCCTTGTCTAGTGCATGATGTTAGATATATGTACTGGATGAATGTGTGCCTATGAGTGGTACCATACACAAAGGATAAAGCACTAGGCAGTGTGTGCATGGTAAATTTAGGCACTGGGTATAAATGTGCCTATGAAGGGTACAATACATAAAGGAAAACAGTGCTAAGCAGTGCATGCATGTTAAATGTTTGTGTGCCTATGAGCACTACAGTGCAGGGACGATACTGTGCTGTGCAGTGTATGTATGCTGAATACGTGAACTAGGCATATGTGTGCCTGTGAATGGTACAATACATGAAGGACCCTGGGTTCCATTCTGGGAGACTCATGTCTGCAAGGAAATAAGAGAAGAGGCAGTAGAGCAATTGCCCCAGACAGATTTGTGTATTGCTGCATTTCTGTAAGATTGTTGTGACAAACACTGTACACTTCATAGAGTGCTTTTTGATTCTGTGAGTGATCATAAGGAAGGAGCCAGGACACATATCAGGAGGTAGATGAGGTTAACAAGAGAATCATGAAGAGATCTGCTGGGGCCCAGGGCTAACGTTTTGAATCACATATCACTGTGGCCGACATTCAGGTATAAACTCTAATCACTCCTATGGCCTGTGTTGTGGGGTATTAGCTTTGGTGTTGCTCCTCCTGTGACAGACTGTTTTTCAGAGGAAGAAAGAGCAGAGGTGTGGGCACCGCAAAAGAAGCAGACCCGATCGAGTCAATGCTGGAGGTGGGCGGAACTCACAGAATTTCACTCTGCAGAATTCAGTGGAGTTATCTAAAACTGTAGCATTCCGCAGAGATACGTGAGTGGCGGACTTCACTATGCCACACTGCTTTCACAGATTTTTTGCACTGGGAGCTGGTCCTGTACCGTAAAATCATTATGAGTAGGACCACATAGCGTGTCAGAGGGCGCTGATTCTTTCTGCCACTCAAGTAGATTTTCTATTCAAGCTGCAGCTTTCTCGACGTGAGCATCAGCTTTCTCAACATAAGTGGGTGCGACCTCATGTGATCACCTGCATGGAGAAATCTCACCGGGAGGTGGCCTAGCTCTCAATTTTCATGCTTGCACTTGCCAACTTACCGTAAGTGAGCCACGTTTGAGAAAAAACTCCACCACGCTCCAAGCGGAGCGTGAAGTTGGCGAAAATCCATGGACTCCGCTAGACAATTGGACAATTGGAGATTACCTCTACACCCCTAGTCATTGCCTGTGTGCAGGATGAATTTGGTGACTCCCGTGTACCAGAGGAGAGCTGCTGTGAATTAAGCCATGCATAGTACAGTGATGATCGGCCGGGAACCTGTCAACTGTGAGGATACAGTAACCCCATATGCCAAAGGGGGTATGCAGGAACATCAACAAGTATGACCTGATCTGCAACCTTCCACCAGAAAAGTGAGACACAATTACAAAGGATAAAGACTTGCAACAGGATCATCAGAGCAAACCCTCACTGGGAGATGAATCAGTTTGTTACCCTATAGTAGGACTCACAAAGAACCTCTGGTTATTTCGGGAGCTCGACTGTATGTGAGGAACTCTGTACCCTGTGAGTGCAGCCCACCTGGTATGCATGCAGCGAACTCACCTGAACTCACCTGCTGCCTTTCAAATCGACCTTGGATTGAATGCGCTCAAGAACTCCAGATGCTTCACACTTGCTGGTGCAGGTAAGCTTGATTTTAAATAAATGTCCTTTAATCAATAATTCACTGTTGCAACTATCAGTCTCTTAAATGCCTTACTGATGCTCAACAAAGCCTCGTTTCATCCACAAATATTTTAAACAATACACCTATTCCATAATTGTTCAAGCCTTTTCATGACCATTGAACACCTCCCTTTATCTCTGAACTGCGCATTCTTCCCATCAATCAGACATTAATAGAGTGCAACAAATCACCTCTGAGGGTCTCGGGTCTCGGGTCTCAAGGCCAATGGCTTACAAAACTGTCCCTACCCCGCCACTAACTAAATTGTAAGTCTATCTCACAATGGTTAGATTTTTTTGTTTATTATAAAATGCACTAATCCCTACAAGCAGAGCAGCATTATAAAAACGTGTCAATGAACATTCGTACACCAAACTTTTTGTCTAGAAAAAAGTATGCAGCATCTTTCCTTTCATACTGTGAGATGTATCATAATCTCCCACTACTGATATGCCAGACAAAAAAGGCTGATTAGTCAGAGACATCACACACATACTCTGTGGGCATCTGTGTGTGCCTTTATTTTCATGGGCGGGAACTTTAAAGCCAGATCTTTTGGTTTTGTCACTGCTTGTTAAATAGTTTAACCAGAACATAGCATTGTACAATGCCATCATAATCAGATGAAGGTATTCCTGAGTAAAGAAGTTAGATGCCACAGAGCGGGTCACACCCTAGACCCCATCTTCGCAGGAGGAGCAAACATCCGCTTAAGCCACACCACCCAGCCCCTCTGGACGGACCACCACTTTGTCCATTTCATCTTCAACACCACCACCGCAAACAAGCGCACCCTACCCTGCCACATTGGAACTGGAGAAAGGTCATTGAGGACGTCCTCAACACCACCCTCCTTTATAACCCACCCAGCACCACAGCCGACACCAACTCCACAGCCAGGGAATTTTACCACTGGGTCTCTTGCTGCGCCGACAAGCTTCCACCCCTCCGCCACCTCGCCAAACAACGACCTCGGACGCCGCCTGGTCACCACAGAACTTCAAGAAGCCAGACGCACCTACATACGCCTAAAGAAAACCTGGCGAAAATAGAAAACCACAGAACATGTACAGGAGCTCCCTGAAGGAATACCACCAGCGCATACGAGACACCAAACGGACCTTCATAAGAGACAAAGTCCAGAACAACGTGACCAACGCCAAAAAGCTGTTCAATGTTATACAGCAGTTTGCGAGACTCTCCTGCGAAGCCGCAGACATCACACCTTCCCAGGAACTCTGCGACAAGCTCAGATCCTACTTCCATCTGAAGATCAAGGTCCTCTATGACAACTTCAGCGAACCAGCGTCAGACACCACCAGCCCGCCCACCTCCGCCGCCAAGCCTACCATCACCTCCTTGGGATCCCGCTACCGCTGAACTCATCACCGCAACCATGATTAAAAGACACTCAGGAGCCCCAATGGACCTCTGCCCACCACACAAATTCCACAGGGCCGCCGCCGTCATCGCCCCCAACCTAGGACATACCATCAACATCTCCCTCAGATCTGGCATCTGCCCAGATGACTGGAAACGGACAGAGGTGAAACCCTTCCTCAAGAAACCAACGGCTGACCCAACAGACCTGAAAAACTCCTGGCCCATCTCTCTCCTCCCCTTTGCAGCCAAGGTCACCAAGATACTCATAAACACCCAGCTGACCACCTTCATTGAAGAGAATTCTAACCTAGATGCCTCTCAGTCTGGATTCCGCAGCAACCACAACACTGAGACCGCCCTCCTTGCCACCACGGACGACATCCACATGCTACTAGTCCAGGGACTCACGGCGGCATTCATCCTTTTAGACATCTCTGCAGCCTTCAACACCGTCTCACATCGCACGCTCGCAGCCAGACTGCATGACGCAAGGATACAAAGAGTCGCCCTCAACTGGATCCAATCCTTCCTCTCTGGCCGAACGTAGAGGATTCGACTCCCTCCTTCCTCTCCAAAACCACGGAAATCAACTGCAGAGTACACCAGGGATCATCACTCAGCCCCACGCTCTTCAACATCTTCATGGCCCCCCTCACCACCATTGTCAGACAGCACGGGCTCAGCATAATTTCCTACGCTGACGACACCCAGCTCATCCTCTCGAACAAGAAGAATCCCGAAGACACCAGACTCTGCTTCCAGGAAGGAAAGGAATGAAGAATGTGGCAGCCTGGATGAAAGACAGCTGCCTGAAGTTCAACTAAGAGAAGACCGAGATCCTCATCCTCGGACCCTGCACTTCCGCCTGGAACAACACCTGGTGGCCTTCCGCCCTCGGAAGCCCACCCACCCCTACAGACCACGCTTGGAACCATGGTATCATCCTTGACTCCTCCCTCTCCATGAACTGCCAGATCAACACCGTCACCTCCACAAGGTTCAACTGCCTACGCATCCTCCGGAAGACCTTCAAATGGATCCCCCCCGACTGCAGAAGAACCATCACCCACGCACTCATAACCAGCAAACTGGACTATGGCAACACCCTCTACGCCGGAATCAACAGAACCCTTCTGCACAAACTCCAAACCATCCAGAATGCCATAGCCAGACTCGTCCTCGGAACACCGCGTCACAAGCACATGACACAACACCTACGAGGCCTCCACTGTGCCCCGTCAAGAAGAGGGTCACCAACTCCTCACCTACAAATCCCTCAACAACTCAGACCTAAATACCTCAACGAGAGAGTATCCTTCCATGTACCCAAGAGGATCCTCCACGCCGCCGATCTTGCCCTGGCAGAGGTCCCCCGCATCCGCAGGAACAGAACCGGCGGGAGAGCTTTCTCCTACATCGCAGCCAAGGCCTGAAACGAGCTCCATGTGAACATTAGACGCTCCTCGACCCTGCACACATTCAGGAAGGACCTCAAGACCTGGCTCTTCGACTGACCCAGAGCCGTCTCCCCCCGCATCTTGAGACCCTCACGGGTGAGTAGCGAGCTATATAAACCCCTGATTGATTGATTGATTGAGATGTGATTTACCTGCTGCTCATTCATTCACTTAAATTGTCTCTAGCACTTTCTGCATTTAGTGTATTCACAGTCCACCTCAGAATCAGTAGCAAATCAGGTTTCACACACTATGTACAAAGGAATGACACAGTGCAGCGCTGCATGCAAATTGGCAGCGCAGTGCTGCATCATTTAAAAAATGCAGAGATGCGCTGTATTCAAAATATTACGATGCACCCCTGTATTTTCCCTTGCAACGGCACTAAAAATCAATGCAGACATTATGCCATGGTGCCTGTGTTGCAGGGGTGATTGTTTATATGGCACCTTCCTGCACATAATGATTCATTAAAGGCGATTTGCTCCTTTTATATGTGCTGTGAAAAGCAGCATACATAGAAATAGCAAAATAAGTGGAAAAATAAAAGTATTTCTTCTTGTTGTGCCACTCTAACGCCTGCTTTTCAATAGCTTTAGTTTTTGGCACTCTCCCAGATTTAAAGTTAATTGTAAATTTGGAGCAATATCAAAAAGCAATGGCTTTTGAGGTCGAATGCCCAGAGCAACACTTATTGCACGCCCCTTTCACGCAAAGGGAAGTGTGAAAAGGGGCCATATTTACAAGGCCAATAACAGTCGCTCAGGATGGCTTTGCTTGGCCTTGTAAATATGGGCCAGCACACAGCGCCACCAGAGCATCAGAAAAAGTGACACTCCAGTAGAGCTAGGGGCTCATATATGTTCCATATGGCGCATTCTTGCATTTTGTAAATACAGCATGGCACTGCTAAATTGCTTGCAGCCCTGAGTCATTTCTTTGTAAATATACCAATATGTATGATGCTTACCACCATTCAAGTGAGAGTTCACTAGTATTTTACTGCATCTCAGATGTCCACAGAGACCATGGAGTTCTGTTTGTTGAAATAGCATTTCCACTAGGTCGCTAATAGCAACTGTACCTCTATTACCTTTACATATAAATATATAAATTTAATTATTTGCATTCATTTTCCAAATTCTAAAACCATTCACCCTTGAATTACCATTGCAACCCTTGTTTCACCACATCTGTTTTTGTTTTTATATGATCAGGATTAAAGACCAGTATTCCGATGGCGGTTTTTAAAGTGTAGCATTATTTGGAAATATATTTCAATCATGATTGCCTATATCTCTTCAGTATACCGATACTGAATTACCATTTTTTTAAGGATCACACTGCTTGTTCATATCTATTTAAGTTAATTCTCACAATTGCACATTTTATGATTGTAAGTTGAAGTGGAATCCTTTTCAATAAAATGTGTTTTGGATGGCAATTCCTTATGAAAATATGGTTTACTTAATAACTCCATGTTCTTATATCTGTTTCAGGGCACAAGCGAGGTAAGAGAAACTGTTATTATCTTACCTTGCTGATGTATATGCCAATTTCACATGTGCATTATTTTTCTCCCATTAACCCCTTCAGGGGGAATTCCGCCGCGGCGCTGGGGGGGGGGGGGTTTGGGGGCAGCGTGGTGGCGCGGTGCTCGTGACGGAACTGCTCCGTCACGAGCTACGGTTGAGCTGTGCTCATGACGAAGTGGTTCCGTCATGTCTCCGCCCACTGCGCTAATCGCCCGCACAGACGGGGAATTAGCGCCGCGTGGGCGGAGCGGCCGCCAACGGCCGTAGCATGACGGAACCACTCCGTCATGAGCACAGCGCAACCGTGGCTCATGACGGAGTAGTTCCGTCATGAGCGGGGAAGGGGTTAAGTAGAGTACTTAATTTTGCATTCTATCTAAGATCCTAATAAGTGTTTCTGTGTTCAGCTGACATAAATCTGACTCAATGACTTCCAAAATGAGGTGCTGGTAATTATGTTGTAGAGGCCAAAATGCTAGGATTCTCTCACTCATCGAACATTTCACCCAAAAGGTGGAAAAAGAGTTTCCAGATAGAAAAACAGGACCTCAGATTCAGGAGTAAAGGAAGTTTTTCACCCTATGTGTGATGGTTACCACCATCTCAGTGAGAGTTCACTTGTATTTTACTTCATCACAGGTGTCCACAGAGACCATGGAGTTCTGTTTGTTTAAATAATATTTCCAGATCCAGGTCAATAATAGTAAATCTATCTCCAATGCATTTATTTATAAAATATAAAGTTAATTATTTGCATTCATTGTCGATAATGCTCAAACCATTCACCCTTTACTTACCATTATAACCCTTTGTTGAACTTCAACCCATTTTTTAATATATGACCAGAATTCAGCCATGTATTCTGATTGTGCTTTTTAAAATGTGCTATGATTTGGAAATATATTTCGGTCATTATTGTCTATAACTCTGCAGCTCACCCTGTCAGTGAATTAACATTTTTTGTCTGAAGGATCCTACTAATTCTTCACAAATATTTAAGTCAAAGCTGAATCATTTTCAATAAAGTGTGATTTCTTTGGCAATTGCTTTTAAGAATTTTGTTTAGTTAATCATTAAGACTCAATTCTTATCTCTCCTTAAGGAGCCCACTGAGGTAAAAGGAGATGCAAATAATCTTAACTTGCTGATTTATATGCCAAATTCACATGCACATTAATTTTTGCCCAACATTTTTTTTAACTGTATCTAGCATTCTATGTAAGATTCGAGTTTGTGTTTGAGGGTTATGCTGACAGAAATCTGACTCAATGCCTTACAAAATGATGTACTGGTAATTATGATCTGGAGCAGTAGTTAGCGAGCCCTAATTAGGGGATCTGTGATTGTTTTACAAAAGTATATTAAAATGAATCCATCTAAATTCATAAAGTATATAAAAATAAATAAGCAACATTGAAAATTTGAAATCCATTTCTATATTTGACGGTGAATTAAAAAAAATCTCTATTTGAACGTTTGTTGCATGTATACATGTTTATTTTTATTTTTTTATGCTATGATTTGAGGTTCAAAACTGTTATTAATTAGGCAGGGGATTTCAGGCTTTCAATAATGACTCAGTTGGGTCCCCGGATTCCAGTAATGATTCAGCGGGGTCCACACAAGTCAAAAGTTAAGAACTGCTGCCCTAGAGGCCAGATTTATCAAACTTTCACACAGTTCAATGCAGCAAGACACCTTTTGTGAAAGGGAATTGGCAGGAATGCGCCTTATTTGCCATTATACGGTGCATTCATGTCAGTTTGTTGCACTGACACACCTTTTTATGGCTAGTACCAATGCAAGCACCATTACGTCATATTGTAAGGGTGCCTGTGTTCCAAACAGGATAGTTTTTGTGTAGGAAGGTACACTTTCCTGCCCTATACAGTCCTCAGAGACATTTTAATTTTTCAAAGTGTGATCAGAATGTAGCACACTTAGAAACAGGAAACAACAAGGAGAAATAAAAATATTGCTAACTTCTTGCGTCTCTGGTAGGGAGGCATACAATTGTGACACATTCCCTATGCTACCAATTTTGAACATCTGAGAATATGTCATAATCCAGGGGTGGATGCATGGAAACATAAACAGTCCACCCATGGAACACCTCCATGCAGTAGAGCAAGGCAGTGATTTTCGCTGTCTTTCATAATTCTAGATTAATCAAGCCACTCAGGGTCAATCAATGTGGCCTTGCGTGGCTTGATACATTTCATTGAGGTTGAGCATTGCCCTTGTGTCCCGTTGCATGGCACAAGGAAGACTCAAAACCTTCATAAATTTGCCCCTAAGATTATCTCATGGTGAGACCATTTCACAGAAAATGTGGAAAAGGAGTTTCCAATGACTCCCCCTACTTTCTAGCAAAACATACAGGGCTAACATTAACCCCTTCTGTGCCACGCCCTTTCCCCCTCCTGTGCCGGGCGTTTTATTAGTGGGTGGGGTTCATGACGAGATAGTCTCGTCATGTGCACAGCGCGACCGTGCTCCATGACGAGACTATCTCGTCATGGGCACTGAAGAGGTTAAGGTTTACCCACCACATTAAATTAGACCATAGATTGACAACATTGGAGACTCCTACTTTGTCTCCACTGTGGTCAAACCCCTCTGATGGATTTGGCATACTGTTTCTTCCTATTCCAGGTGAGTGCTGTGCATTTGTTGGACAACATAAACTTTGGGATGCTGCCAGACTGATTCTGTGCATGCCCTCAGGATATGTCTTTCCAAGGTTGTTCCTAGCTCACAGTGCCACAGCCAGTTCGCCTAGACTTTGAAGGGTAACCAGCGATCTGGGCCAACTTAGAACATGACAACCGTGACTTACCAAGGAAATCATGGCAACAGATCTAAAATCACTTATGCGTTCTCAGGCAGATGTACCAAAACTACACAAAAGGGGCATTTTAAATATTTATTGAACCTTTGCTATTCTTGTACAGAATATATGTGCTGAAATATTTATTAGAAGGAAGCAAACCTATGAAATTAACAAGATACAAACACTGAACTGTATGAACCGTTCTGGCATTGTGCTGAAGCAGTGCAGATGTTCACTTGTCATGATCCCGATGAGAATTATGATTATCGAGAAAGAAAAAACGTCCTTCTTTTGTAATGCTCTAGACAACGCAAAAAACAGGCCCAAAGCACTCTTCAATCTCATTAGGCAACACACTTCCAAGCTCCCTTCATCATCAGTTCAGGCCTCCAAAGACCTGTGTGATAACTTTGCCAATTTCTTTAACGATAAAATCACCAAGATTGAACTCTCCCTGGATGATCACTGCAGTCTCCCCTACAGTAATGAGCCCCCAAGGACAGAAGATATCGCACCCTAACACCCCCAAACTACTGGAAATCTTTCAATCCCATCTCTGAAGCAGAGGTCATCAAAATTATTTCCAGCTCCAAAACCTCATCAAACATCTTGGATCCCATACCTACCCAACTGGCCATAATGCTCAAACTCACCATAGCCCTGCTCTGGACCAGCTCCTTGAGAACTGGAGTCATGCCTGATTGTCTCAAAATCGGGCAAGTCACGCCTTTACTAAAAAATACGGACTCTGACACAAATGATCTGAATAACTTCAGACCCGTCTCCAACCTCCCTCTCCTAGCTAAAATCCTGGAAAGATGTGTTCTCCTCTAACTTACTCAACATTTGGACAGCACCAACCTTCTAGACCCTCACCAGTCGGGTTTCAGAAAAGGCTGCAGCACAGAGACGGCGATCCTAAATGTCATAGACGATATACACAAGTCACTCGATATGGACCAATGCAGCCTACTCATACTCCTGTACCTATCAGCAGCCTTCAATGTGGTTGACTTCAAACTACTCATTAAGGTACTTCAAGAAAGGGTAGGAGCGGAAGAGGTGGTCTTACAAATGTTCACCTCTTTTCTACAGAACGGCACCCAAAGAATAAAAATCAAAAACTTCTCTTCTGACCTACTCCCCGTTAACAGGGGTGTCCCTCAAGGATCAGTTCTCTCCCCGCAACTTTTCAACATCTGTATGGAAGCCCTCACGACCATACTTAAAAAATCCAACATTCCTTTCCACCTCTATGTGGACGATACCCAGATCTATCTCAAAACCTCCTCCATTGATGACATCCAGAGACTGAACAACACTCTAAGAGAAGTCCAACACTGGCTATCACTCAACCACCTGAAACTTAACCAGGACAAGACGGAAATCCTCCTCATTTCCAACAAGGTGGAAAAACCACAAATCACACAATGCCTAAAAGCTATAGATGCTCTCAACTACAATCTCCCGCTGGACGAGTCCATAAAATCGCTGGGAATCACGAAGGACCCAAAATTAGACATGGTCAAACACATCAAGAACACCACAAAGAGCACCTCCCTCAACCTTGAACTACTCAACAAAATAAAACCCTTCATCCCTACTAACGACCTCAAAGAAGCCACTCAATCCCTGGTGTTGTCCAGACTGAACTACCGGAATGCAACCCTCACAGGATCAGCAAAATCTCACCTAGCTTCCCTCAGATTAACTCTGAACGCAGCAGCTAGAATGGTCACCGCAGTAAAGAAATATGACCACATCTGGCCTGCACTCAAAGAGCTAAAATGGCTCCCAATCGAAATGCGTGCCAACTTCAGAACTGCCTACCTCACTCACTAAGCTCTGCACACAGGGAAACCCACCTACCTGGCCTCCAAACTTAAGAAGGCCGATCAGACAAGGAGCCTCAGGAGTACGAACACTCTTCTCCTCATCCCTCCGAAAACTTGCAAATAAAAAACTGCATCTCGATCCTTCTCAGGAAACGCGCCCAAAATCTGGAACTCCATCCCAGTACACATCAGGACTACCCCCTCATTTTTAAAATTCAAAAGGCAGCTCAAAGACCTATTCCTTAACCAATCTCCCCCAAATGGATAGCTACTGCCCAACCGCAGAAACTTGCCCACAGCAGCTCACAGACACGCTGACTTTAAGACTTCTACCTCAGCCTCCTCCCGACTCCCTCCACTATTTCCCCCTCCTTGAACTAGTCTCGCCATAAGGCTATGTGCTCATTACAATGATATTATGTGATGCGCCATGAATCATTGTGTATACCACTGTTATAATGTGTGATTTACTCGATACTAATGCTGTAAAGCACTCCGATATCTTCGGGTCTGGCCAGCGCTATATAAAACTCTTAAATAAATGAATAAAAAACACGAGGGTTGTAGCCCTGCTGCGTGGATGTACTTTGGATGGCAGTAGAGGGTGCCTGGAATAGACTGTGGGAGTGTGTTTCTGTATTTGGTGTACTCAGAGTCCACATCAGTATCAGTGGAAAAGCATGTTTCCAACCCCATGTATAATGCTGGATAGATTGATCCAGTACTTATTTCCGGATTAACTGAGCTGTGTCTCTTTTGAAATCGTATTTTACCTAACTTTGTTTTAACTGCTATTTGCACATGTTTTGCCAATTTACACCTACCTGAGCCTTGATAACGCTTGTCCCCGCTCGCTCCCCATTCCAACACAGTTTTCCGTTTGATTGGAGGGAGCATAGGCGGACCGTAGGCGGAGCCTACAACTAGATTCCGGGTCTCCCACTTCATAAGCCGCATGGCAGCATGTACTGGAAGCGGCTAGACAGATTGATCAGTACTTATTTCCGTATTAATTGAGCAGTGTCTCTTTTAAAATTTTATTTTACCTAACTTTGTTTTAACTGCTATTTGCACATGTTTTGCCAATTTGCACCTACCTGGAGCCTTCATTACCCATGTCCCCGCTCGTTCCACGTTCCACCATGGTTTTCTGTTTGATTGGAGGGAGCATAGGCGGGCCGTAGGCGGAGCCCAGAACTAGCTTCCGGGTCTCCCACTTCATAAGCCGCATGGTAGCACAGACTCGCAGAGGCTAGACAGATTGATCGGTACTTATTTCTGTATTAATTGAGCAGTGTCCCTTTTAAAATTGTATTTTACCTAACTTTGTTTTAACTGCTATTTGCACATGTTTTGCCAATTTGCACCTACCTGGAGCCTGAATAACGCTTGTCCCCGCTCGTTCCCCGTTCCACCACGGTTTTCCTTTTGACTGGAGGCAGTATAGGCGGGCCGGAGGTGGAGCCCAGAATGAGTTTCCGGGTCTCCCACCTCATAAGCTACATGGTAGAGCGGACACACAGCGGACGTGCTCAGCAGGTGCGCCACTGGTGCGCTGAAGGCACGCCTAAGGCAAGCCCGTCTGCGTGCGTCCGTGCCCAGCTGGTACCAGGGGCCAGAACCCATGCCTCTTCATACATCGGTAGAACTGCCTACTCACGCCAACAATTTTTAAGGCTACAGAAACCTAATAAGGAGATCTGTCACCATACGATGTCCCCACTTAGCGAGGAGCCCGGGTGCACTCAGGTCCAACACCACCACACATCTAAAATGTTCCTCCTCAACTGCAGATCCCTACCAAAACACTCCCTGGAGACTAAAATGCTCCTGGAAGATGAGGATCCCGACGCACTATTTTTGACGGACACTTGGTGACATGATGAATCTGAACCAATCTGGTTCAAACTCTGCCCAAAGGCTTCACTATTCAGCGGAATGACCACGATAA
This sequence comes from Triturus cristatus, assembly GCF_964204655.1. Taxonomy (NCBI): domain Eukaryota; kingdom Metazoa; phylum Chordata; class Amphibia; order Caudata; family Salamandridae; genus Triturus; species Triturus cristatus. The sequence continues at coordinate 1,493,796,555 of NC_140591.1, forward strand.
GAAGAAAGGCGGAGGCTTTGCCATAATAAATAAAGACTTGATGCAGGGTTGAATCTAATATCATTATGGACTGCGAAAGTCTTGCTTTTAACATCTCACTATCTACCAATCACTCCTTTGCTGGAGTTCTCATCTACTGCAGCCCAGGAGGGTGCGGTTAATTTCTTAAATCCCTTCCTGAGGTGGCAGCTACTTTAGTGGGCAGGTCCCCCAATATCATACTCATGAGCGATTTCAACCTACATTTTGATGATCTCAGCTGGGCGGATGCATCGAAGCTCACGCAGGACCTTCTAGCTATTCAATTTACCCAAAAAGTCACAGGTCCCACACACAAGAAAGGCCATACACTAGACCCTATCTTTAGTAACAACACCGAACTGTTGGGCGGCGATCCTGTTTGCATTCCCTGGTCGAATCATTTCCTGATCCCCTTCTACATAAGCCCTTTATTGCCACCCCGGGGCATCAAAGCCACTAACAGGAAAGTACGCCCTTGGGCTAAACTTCCAGTAGAATCCTTGATCGTAGCTCTTGGCAACCTCAATCCTAAAGCCAACTTAAATCTCACCCCTGCTTCAGAGAATTGTACTCGCTGGATTGAGGCCTCATTTGATACGGTCGCCCCAGTTAAATTCTGGCATAAAACTAGAGAGAAAAAGACACCATGGTACTCCCCCAAGCTGAGAGCACTTAAACAGACATGCAAAAGGCTGGAGAGGGAATGGATTAAGACAATCTTGACCTGAGCAAACTAAAATAAAGAGAATCCATAAAACGCTACCAAAAGGAAATAAAAGTAGCGCAGGCCAGCTACTACGAAGGTATCATTACCCCAGCCGCTAACACTCCCAGGGAAATGTTTTTCACCGCGAAGGACCTCTTAGAGCTTCCAAATCTGATCTAGTCCCCAGAACGTCGTGACGCACCGGCAGATTTCTTGCAGGGAAAAAATTGAAAGCTTTATACTGCATTCCCTAGCTCTCCCCGCCCTAGTGACCTTCTTTCAATGTACAAGCCCACATTCCATCCAGAATACGTGCTTAAGGAATTCCCATTTCTGAATCTGAATATTTTGTCAGAGATTTTCTCCCAAATAAAATCAGGATCCCTTCTAGATCCAGCCCCCCACACATCCTACATGAAGCAGAAAATGTGATCCTCCCTACCATTTTTGAAATTGTAAATCTGTCCATTTCCATGGGATCAGTCCCCTGTCCATGGAAGCACGCCGTGGTCAGGGCCTTACTGAAAAAACCCAACCTAGACCCACATATTTTAGGTAATTATCACCCAATCTCGCTGCTGCCGGCGATCGTAAAAATCCTAGAAAAACATGTGAACGCTACTCTCTCTGACTTCCTAGAAACCCATGACCTCCTGCATTCCAGCCAGAACGGGTTCCGTCATAAAGACGGACCGAAACGGCTCTCCTTGCTGTGGTCGAATACTCTAAGCGAATCCTGGATCAAGGACGAGCAGTTGCCATTATCCTCCTTGACTTAAGCTCAGCCTTTGACACAGTCAACTTTACCATCTTAGCAGAGAGACTGAGGAGGCTAGGGATCGAAGGTGAGGCGATCACCTGGATACAATCATACCTGGACAACAAAATCTTTCAGGTCTTTTCAGGGGACTCAACGTCTAGGAGACTAGCGCTCAGCTGTGGAGTCCTGCAGGGTTCCTCGTTGAGCCCCACATTATTTAATGTGTATATGAGGCCACTCGCTGATATCATCCTGCCTCAGGGGATCCAAATTGTCACCTATGCGGATGACACGCAGCAGGTCATTACTCCCAATGGTCCCCGTAACTTCCCCTCCAACTTCGAATCATGTCTAGAGAAAGTGGCCTCTTGGATGGAGCACTCCTGTCTCAAACTTAACGGAGGAAAAACAGAACTCATGCTCCTAGGGAACCACTCCAGCAAGGATCTTAAACAGATGTGGCCCAAGTTCTCTCAAGTTTGACCACCAAGCAGTGAGGGTGACTGGGGCCTGCTTCGACACACTCAGACTACTTTGAAAAGTCCTCCATCTCCTTCCAATGGCAGCAAAAAGAATCATGATTCAGGCCTTGGTCCTATCGCGACTGAACTATGGCAATTCCATCTACTTAGGGCCTCCCAAAGCAACATTAAGGAAGCTCCAAGTTGCTCAGAATTGTGTCGCTAGGATGCTGATCGGGATTCCAAATACCCCGTCAGCCAAGCCAGCCCTAAAGACCCTACACTAGCTGCCAATCCCCGACAGAGTAAACTTTAAGGCTCTTTGCATTGCACATGAGATCATGTGGGGAACTGGCCCAGCCACCAACAGATTCCTCATCACCCCCTATCGCCCTAAGAAGGACCTGCAATCGGCTAATCTCAACCTTGCAGTTGTCTCCAAAATCAGGAGGATAAAATGTGGAGGAAGATCCATTTCCTATAATGTGGCAAAACTCTGGAACACACTATCCCCACACCTTCGCGTCGAACCCCATATCTTGCCATTTCACAAACTTCTTACAAACCTGGTTATTTCAACAATCAGCCCAATAACTCCACCCGTTTCTATGTTCAGTCGCTAGCGCTGGGATGCCCGAGGGTAGCTCTGCGCTCTACAAATGCTGATTAATTATAATAATGCTTACCACCAGGGCTCTCCAACTGCTGCTGGTCCAGAGGCCTTGAAGCGCTGAAGAAAGAGGCCCGATTCGGGTCACTCGGGTCACCCACGACCTTCTCTCTGCCTTCTACAAAATGAAGAGTCCGTCAGACAGTAGAGAATACAAACCAATATTATTTTATTCAAAGTTCGCTCAGAGCGGAGCCCTGTCTGCCCAGTCATTAAGAGTGCTGCAGAGAGAGTCTGACTTCAACAAGTATAACGATACATTATATACATTTCAGAATCAATGAAAACACGCCCACCATGGAATTTTCCAGAAAACCGCAGCTGGACAGTAAATGACAAAGGAGTAAGTTTCAGTTCTGAAGCCGAGCACACATTATCTATCAGTCAAGGCCATCGTGCCTGTGCCTGCCACTAGACAAGCAGGAGAGGAAAGGAAAGGTATGCCCTAATAAGATCAAGGCATTCATTAGTGTGGCAGAACTCAGCACCGAAAAAACATAACCTAGAGAAGGCTGTTTCTTGGAAATGGCAGAGAATTCGTTTTGATCATAGATACAAAATGGAGCCTGTACACAAAATGGCGCCGCAAATGCTAACTTATGTAAAAACAATATGAAAGCATAATTTTTATTCTAACAGATCCTCCTTTTACCATGAGCTAAGCAATTCTATGTAATTACAAAAGATATATCATTCAATAAATCATGATAAATTGATTTAGGAGCATTCCATATCTTCAGCTTCAGGGAGAGATCAGTAAGAAGGGAAGGATTTTCAAAAATACCCTTGTCTATCTGCTTAAGATCATTCACTGCTTTTTGGATCATAATTGTTGCATTGGTATCATGGATCTATGTTCTCTTAGAGGCGAGAAGGGTGGTGCAATAAGAGCAACATAAGGGGAGACACTGCACCAGAATGCAGCAAGCAATCAGAATTACAATAAAATAGATCACCCTTTCAAGGATCCAACCCCGTCCACCAAAGAGGGACCAACTCCAATTTCCGCTCTCCATTCCTTTAACATTTTCCAAGATGTCTAAAATATGTTGTGTAATATTCTTTTCCATATTAATGATGCCGACTACACACTTGTCTCCCACTACCAAGCACATACCACATCTCTTAGCTACAGCATATCTGGTTTCCTCGGAATATATCTGCATGCTTTCTAATTGGGTGGTGATGTCACGCAGAGCTGCCACTGTGGAATTATATAGTATCTGCAGCTTACATCCAAAATATCCTGTAACCCTTTCACCCCTGGCCATAGCGGTGTCACCAAAGGTAATAATGGAGGAACGAATATACCCAAAGGGAATACCATTGCTATAGTTATTAACCTCAAGGTCTGTTACCACATCGCTAAATTCCTTGGTCAGTGTTCTTTTAACCCATCTTATATTTGGCTTACTATACTTACGGGGCACACCAAGAGGAAGCACCATTCCTAAAGCAACATCCTGTGTACCATTATAGACATTTGTTTGAGTACCATTGGACAGGAAATAAAACCCTGGGTGTGCATAAAGTGGACCTTGATATTCTACAGGAGCATATCTGGTGTTCATTCTCACTGTACTCTGATCCTTCTTTTTAACTAAAGACATTGTATCCATAAACTTGTAACAGATTCAGTAAGGTACAAGCTGTACCTTCATCAAAGAATTTCTAATGTGTATCTAGAAATACGTTGCTCTGGACTGGCCTTTTTCTATAAATTTGAGAGACAATCTTGTGTTTAGTACATGATGGTGAATTCTGATCACATTTCAAAACCCAAGACACCCCACCTAAAATCAACAACAGCAGCAACACAACAACAGCACGGAGCACCTTTTGCTTAGTAGACCAACATTTTCATACATAAACAGGGGGAATTACTGGCTGCTCTTTATCGGCAACCATTCTGCCAAAGGGGTGCATGGCGAATGATAAATCAAGGGGGTAAATTGCCAGCAAGAGAAGTGTTCAAGGTCCCAGCGTCCGTCAGAGCCTCAATGGTACAAGCTTCTATTTTTCGTCAAACGTTGGCGCTCTTGAGCACCGGCTCTGGAGCTTGCTCTGTCCTAAACTCTTGATGTATCCCACACCAATCAGGATAATGTACACCCAAGGGAGTACGTTTGTTCTATCCTGTCCAATGTTCAAACAGTGCGCAAATCTCACATCACCCTATATTAACTCGGTTGGTATTAAAGCAATGTACAACCTAACTTGCACAGTCCATCCCTGTCCAATCTGACTTCTCCTTTTGTGTAATATTCCACAGCCGAGGTTACAGATTGTACCTGGTGACTTCAGGCACAAAGGGATCAGGAAAAAGGGGGTCCTGAATAGCTCTTATCTCTGGTGGGACAGCTTCGTTCAGGATGTCATCATTCTCCTTGTCAGTTTGCGTCCATGTGAGGATAGAGTCGCTGAATGGAACAAAACAAGGAATCTGCTCAAACTCCTGGTCAACTACCCCCTCCTTTACCCACTGATCATAGGGTAACGGCAGGGGAAGCCTCCTACAATGAGAAGCATGAATCCAGTTCTTACGGTCAGAAACTTTAACGGCGGTGCAGGTTGCCAACAAGACCTGAAGTGGCACCTTCAAACACAGCTCCAAACTCTTCGTCCCCTGAAAACTTTGGACTAAGATATATTCACAGGGTTGGATATTGTGTCCGGGCCCCTCTGGCATAGCTGGTATGGTCTTCCCTGCAATCTCATCACCCTAAGAAGGGAGGGGCAGTAACGTGGCTGGGTTCAGAGTGGCACATCTTTTAATCGTAATGTGTTTTGCAAACAACGTCAATTCATAACTTGTCAGACGTGCACTGCTGAGGTGTTGTGTCTTGGTCTTATTCAAAAGTGTATCCACAGCTCGGGGTACCATAACTGTGAGGTCAGTATCAACTTTGAGTCCAGCCGATTGTCTTATTGAGACGGCCACAGCCGATATCGCTCTTAGACAGCTCGGGAGGGCTTGTGAGACAGGGTCAAGTACAGCAGAGAAATAAGCACACAGCCATTACTTATCTCCAAACGTTTGTGTTAAAACAGAAAATGTACAACCAGCTATCTCATGGATGTACAACACAAACGGTTCAGTGTAGTCTGGGATGCCAAGTACTGAAGCCGAACAAAGAGCAGTTTTCAATTCCTCAAAAGACTGCTGACATTCATGCATCCAAGGCAGGGGCTCATGTACGTTTTTTAATAATAGAGCAAGCAGGGGTTTGATTATTAGCAAGTAGCTAGGTTTCCACTGCCGTCATTAAGAAGTGATACCTATAATGTCACGCACATCCTTCTGGTTTTGTGGAACGAGCATTTTAACAATGGTACTGATGCGCTCCGGGGTCAAACTCCTACCCTCCTTCGACAGTAGGTAGTGTAGGTAGGTGACCTCCTGTCGACAATATTGGAATTTAGAAAGAGACACCTTATGGACATGTTGGGCCAAATGCAACAACAATTTAACCGTACTGTTTTTGCAATCTTGTTCTGTGTCAGAAGCGATGAGCAAGTCATCAACATACTGCACCAATACAGTACCTGCAGGAAGCGAAAGGGAATCCAATTGGCTCTTTAATGTTTAACTATAAATACTCAGACTTTCTGCATAGCCCTGAGGAGCTCGACAGAATCGAAAACTTCTACCAGCTGGGGTAAAACCAAGCAAGTACCTGCTATCTGGATGAACAGGAATACTGAAGAATGTGTTTTTCAAATCAATGACAGGAACCACTGGAAACTGAGGGACCACTATTTTATTAACTTCACGCAAATCAATCACAACGCGATAAACATCTTCATGGTCATTAGAAGAACCTGAGGGCGCCCTTTTAAGAATCAGAAGAATAGGGCTATTACAAATATTAGCAGTTCTCTCCTCAACCACTCCCTTCCTAATCAAATCCTGTAAAATCTGCGGTAAAGCTCGCTCTCCTGCCTGCGGTATTTTGTACTGAGTGATAAAAGGCAAAATAGCACCATCCGTAAACTGTATCGAAATCGACGATATCTGCAACAATCCCACGTCTGTGTTACCTGTCGCACACAGAAAGGGTGGCACATCTTTAAATTCAACAGAAAGGGGTGCATCTTTGGACACGTACTGCTTAGCATGTGCTACATCTGGACCCATTGTCATATAGACACCTGCCGGAGAACAATACATTGTGGCATGCAATATTTCAACAAATCCAAACCCATCAAATTCTCACCACCATTAGATGTCAGCAAAAATGGCGAATCCTCAGTGAAAGGACTAAAAGACAATGCAAGAGTTTTTGAACTGGGAGTTACAACCGGTACACAAGAGAATCCAACCAACACATTATGGCCAGACAGAGCTGCCCAGGGACCATATTTTGAGAAACAGAACTCTTTGTAGCACCTGTGTCCACAAAAAAACTCCCTAGTTGAACCTTGCAATTCTGCTGTTACATGAGGACCATGCTGGTCTCCAGGTATCGGAAATGGTCTCTCACTCTGCCCCTGGCTGTCCTAGCTATACGAAATTCCTGTCACTTCATCCACATCATAATCATCATGATAGTACTGTCCATCTTGAGCGTCATCAAAATAATTACTATCACAATGACCCTGTGAGGCTGCAGCACTCTGTGTCCTATCAGCCCCACCAGCTCCATGGCCCTGACCACGGGAACCTCATCCTCTAGGGCCTGCCACCTTCTGCAAAAGCACAGGACACTCGCTATGCCAATGTCCCTCCTCCTTACAATACACACACTGATGTGGACCCAAGGGTGTAGTTGTTGGCTGCCTACTAGTGCATGGAAGCAGTCGAGCAGCACCACCGTGTCCTCTCCCATTCCCTCTGAAAGCCTGCTGCAACAACACCTTTGTCTTTAAATCCTTATGCCTCTTCTTTGGCCTCTCCTTTTCCTCATTATCCCAATGCTCATAATATTGTGCCATATTCAAAATAACAGAGGGAGAGGAGGTGGACCCGGTACTCTCAGAAGCTTGAAATCGAGTTGCAATTTCAGGAAGCAAGTTGGAAACAAATCTGTTAACAAACAACCGAACACCTCCCTCAATAGACAAATCCTGTCCACTACAATCTAAAAATCTACCTTCAAATCGAGTTAAAATATCGGACACACTCTTCTCTTTCTTCTGTCGACAAGCTGACAATTTATCCCAGTTCACTTTTCTCAGTGGAATAAAAGAATGCATGCATGTAATGATGCGGACTGGCAACACAAGCATCTCTGCCCAAGGCTTTTGACCTGGCTTTCTTTCCTGGTCCCATGCCTTAATTTTATCCCAAGTACCACCCAGCTCTGGAACATGATCTTGAGTATGGACCTGCCTCCAAATATTAACCGGAACAAGAAGACCAAAAAACATTCCAATATCAGCAAGAGCAATTACCGTCGAAGAAGCAGCTTCAGTCTACTCTTTATAATAAGCAGTAGGATTTTTTCTACGGTCAGGCAAATGAGTTTTAAGAGATAAAACCTCACTACTTTTCCACAGAGTATAAACTCATTGTTCTTGAAATCGGGCAGCCACTGCCACTCGAGTAACACTCTCTCATCAGAAACTGGGATACCGGCTTGGGGCTTTTCTCATGCAGTCTCGCCCTGTAGGCTATGGTTGTCATAACATCAGCAAAAACTTGTTCTGGCCCCAATTTTTTAATATACACTCGGTCTCTAATATCTTATAAAATCTGTGGCACCTCAACTCCAAAGTACTGCTGCCAAAGGCCAATCAACGTAGCTGACATATGTTTAAGGGCATGCTGCTGTATAAAAGGCTCAAAATTTCTCATAGTCGCCCAGACATCCTCCACATTATAAACAGGATTACGGGCCCACTGCACAGCCTGATTGGCTATTACCTGTTTCTCTTCATCTTCCACATCAGACCTCACTAACAGTCCCATTCATTCCCTAAACTTTGTCCAATCCCTAACCTCAAATCCACACATTGTCGCCCCACTACTTACTAATGTTGGAGGATGGAAAACCACAGTGGGAGAGGCAACAGTAGTAACAGGCATTATTGTTGCTGGTGGTTGTGTCTCAGGGGAAAGAGTTGGCAAAAGGGATGCTGAAACAATAGGTGCAACAGGAGTACTTACACTCACAGTTGCCACAGACAGCAAAGAAACAGAAGAAAGAGGAGGAGCCAAAGCCACAGCCATTGACATAACAACAGTGGACACAGTGACAGCGACAGTAGATGCAACTGTGAAAGGCAGCTGTGAGGGCAACAGATCAGTAGGATATGTTCACTGCGGGGCATATGGAGGCGGGGGTGGAACATCCAACAATTCTTCCACAAAAGTATCATCTTCCTCCTGATCAACATATGATTTGTCAATATGTAATCAAAACCTTCTATTTTCATATCCTTTTTCCTGCTTTTTCCAGTCATATGCTACAGCCTTCTGAGTCAACGCATGTATTCTCCCTTTCTGGGCCTCTTTCTCTGCTTTCATTTGTCTCTGCTTAGCTGCCTTTTGTTACATTCTGAGGGAATCAAACATAGACTTCCTACTTCTTTTCTTAAACAACTGTTCTTGTATATACTCAATCTTTTGTTCATCGAAAGTGCCCATCAACGGCCACTGCAATTTGGCATTGTTCCTCGTATATTTGTGCCATAATGTACTAAGCATTATAGGCCAAGACCATGCTTCACATACATATCAAAATTCTGAGTGCCTTCTGGAGGCGCCTGCTGACTTTCTTCCAATCGAGCATCAGTAGAGCGACAACGACAGCACAAGGCAAACAATTTTCTTAAACTAGGCATTCTCAAAAGAAAACAAATTCACTATTCTATGTCTAGCAAAATAATTGCAATTGATTTTGTCCCCAAAACTGTCCTTAGACCTTACCAAATACAAACCAAAAAGGTACTATATCCACAAAGAACCAAAAAAACTCACCAGACATATGCAGGTCAAAACAAATCTATTTTCCACTGCTGACACTTCAGACCAAACAGTCAGGATTTTGCCATTCAGGACTCTAGTCAGGATGACCACTGGGCGAGGCACCGGCTGGGCAGTAGAAGGGGCAGCTGCGAGTATCAGAAACTCCTCGTGTAGAGATCCCTGATTGGTCCGTCCGACCCAACGATAGCCTCAATCTCCCTCCCGTCCGTGGAAGGGCCACTAAGCCAAAGGTGTCCCTATTCGGGCCTCAACTGAAGGAAGTGGCCTGATTCGGGTCACTCACGACCACCTCGCTGCCTTTTATGAAATGAAGAGTCGGTCAGACAGTAGAGAATACAAACCAATATTAGTTTATTCAAAGTTCGTTCAGAGCGGAGCCCTGTTTTCCCAGTCCCTAAGAGTTCTGCAGAGAAAGTCTGACTTCAGCAAGTATAACGATACATTATGTACATTTCAGAATCAATGTAAACACACCCACCATGGAATTTTCCAGAATACTGCAGTTGGACAGTAAATTACAAAGGAGTACGTTTTGGATCTGAAGCCGGGCACACATTATCTATCAGTCAAGGCCATCCTGCCTGTGCCTGCCACTAGACACGTGGGAGTGGCCTTACATCTAAAGGAAAGGTATGACCTAATAAGAACAAGGTATTCATTAGTGTGGCAGAACTCATCTCCGAAAAAACACAACCTAGAGAAGGCCATTTCTCAGAAATGGCAGAGAATTAGTTTTGATCATGTTACAAAATGGTGCCCGTACACAAAATGGTGCCACAATTGCTAACTTATGTAAAAATAACACAAAAGCATAATTTTTACTTTTACAGTGCCGATGCGTGCTATAGCTCCTCCCCCCAACCTGGCCCTGCTTTCTGACATCAGGATGGAGTTAGCTGACTCCTTAGAATACCTGTCTGCTATCAGCTCCCATCAGGGAAATCCACTTACTACCAACAGTGAACGGCAGGACCGACACTCCCACAGTCCATTCCAGGCCACCTCTGCTGCTCTCCAAAGTACATCCACACAGCAGGGCTTCAACCCTCATCGGGATCATGACAAGTGGACATTTAGGCCCACATTGAGCAGCACCTTACACTCCGACAACCTCCCCAAAAACTGCTGGTCCCCAAGTCTTTAAAGCGCCGGAGTGCACTGTAAACCTTCCCACGCCTGACCATGTTTTATGACACTGAAAGAGTTGTCTCCTGAGATTTCCACTCATTTCCAGCACCCGCATAGAACCTCATCTACCGTAGACTGTAACTGCCAGGCCAACACGTCTACAGCCCACTAAGGACACCCGGCATTGCCCTGCAAGACGCACGCACGCAGAGGGACTACGCCCATAGACACCACTGACTACTAGAAGTGAGCCACCTGTGGCAGTTTTAGATGGGGCCCTGGGGATTTGACTTCACCCTCCCACTGAGCTGCCCTGCTATCAGGACCTTGCTACAAATCAGATATCTCAGCATTATGTCACAGAAAGAGCACTTCCCCCACCATTTGCATGGTCACTGTCTGGGCCCTGGCCTAAAGCTGTGCCCTCGCCCCTTTCAGGGACTGTGAGATTTTGGGCACGCTCTCTAATATTCAGTTCCACTGCCCGGGGTTGACACTCAGTCCAGTCCATTGCTGCTCTCCTCATATCTTGAAGGCCATCACACTAGAGAACATGGTCATGGTATGATTTAATTCTAGTGGTGGACACCTTGCTTCCAGAGCTGGAGCAAGTCACCCTCTCCTCTAATGGCAGCCTGACATGGAGTTGCACTGGCTACTTCCTTCTTGGCATGGACAGGCCTCACTGTTTTCTTATTATCTGTACAGTTGTTTTCTTCTGTCTCTGTTCATACTGCTGAGCCTGGCACCTGCCATGATATCTTTGTATAAATCCTCTCACAGAGGTAGATGGGGGCAAGACAATGGCCTCTGTATCAACACCACCAAATACACCCCTAGATGCCATCATCAAGGAACGTGCAGCCGTAGGATTCCGTCCTGCCATGGACTTGAAAATAAAGGATCTCATATCAGGCGCCAAGACCATAAAGGTTGACATAGGTCCCTTCCAGGTCTGAGAGCGAACAGTAGTACTATGGCTAGGCATCGTGGGAGGGCGATTGGGGCACCTGGAATCACTGGAATTGGGCATCCAGTTCCTCAACCGTAAATTGACTGATCTCAAATACTGGTTCTGTCGCAACAACATCTGTTTTTCACGTACCTGAGACTCTAGAAAGTGATGATGCTAAGATGATCCTCTTAAACCTTATGCCCCACATCACTTTCCTGTCTTTCATACCACCACTGGAGATCGAGAGGACACGTATGATACGGTCTTACTGATTTTGCTCCTTTGCTGTATACTCCAACAGACCTTGTCCTCTGATCATCTGCTTTCTACGAAAAGCCCTTATTTGCCTTATCTCATGGAAGCATGCAAACATGGCCCCTAAGAAGTTGATGGCTAGAAGATGCATATTAAGGCAGGCTTTTCAACAAAGACCAAGCCAAGAAGAAGGTGTTTGTTGCCTTAAATCTGCAGCTAAAAAAATGACACATTAAATATGGCCTTCTTGAACTGACCAAAAAGTGGATCACTATGGGTAGTTTATTTGCTGGCCATGCCCTAATTATAATAATTCTTCATAGTGGCAATGCTATTATGGCTGGCCACCCTGATCACCTCTGATTCTATTCAAAGCTATCCTCTATTCCACTATGCCTTTTGCAGACATAATGAGGAAATTCAGTCACATATTATCAGTTCTGAAAGACGTTTAATGGCTCCCAATCGAGGATCGGACTAAATTTAAAATCAATGGCCTTTAATCAATACTTCACTGTTGCAGCTAGCAGTCTCTTAAATGCTTTAATGATTGCTCAACAAAGCCACGTTTTATGCACAAAATTTTTAAACAATACACCTATTCCATAATTATTTAAACTTGTTCATGACCATTGAACATCTCCCATCATCTCTGAACTGAACATTCTTTCCATCAATCAGACATTTAGAGAGGGCAACAAATCACTTCTGAGGGTCTCGGGTCGTCCATGGCCTCCAAAACTGCCCCTACCCGGCCACTAGCTGAATTGAAAGTTTATCTCACAATTATTAGATTTGTTTGTTTATTGTAAAATGCACAAATCCCTACAAGTAGAACACATTTAAAAACAATGTTAATAAATATTTGTACACCAAATATTTTGTTAAGAGAAAAATACTCAACATCTTTCCTTTCATGCTGTAAGGTGTAACATAATCTTCCACTTCCATTAGGCGAGACAAAAAAGGCTCATTAATCAGAGACATAACACAAACAATCTGTGGGCATTTATGTGTGCCTTCATTTTCATGGATGAGCACTTTAAAGCCAGACCTTTTAGTTTTGTGACTGCTTGTTTAATAATGTAACCAGATCATAGCATTGTACAATCCCAACATAGGTTGATCAAGGTATTCCTGAATAAAGATGTTAGATGTGATTTATATGCTGCTCATTCATTCATTTAACATTTCCTTTACCACTTTCCGCATTTGGTGTATTCAGAGTCCACCTCAGAATCAGTAGTAAAGCTGGCTTCCCACACTATTTACAAAGGAATGACGCAGTGCAGCGCTGCAAGGAATTTAGCTTCAAAGCGCTGCATCATTTTAAAAAATACAGGGATGCGCCATATTCACAAGAATAGAGCACACCCCTGTGTCATCCCTTGCACCATCACAAAAAAATTGCGCAGACACCCTCACCTCAAGGTGCCTGCTTTGCAGGGGTGATTGTTTATGTTCAGGAAGACACACCTTCCTGCACATAATGAATTATTAAAGGTGGTTTGCTCCTTTTATGTGTGCTGTGGAATGGAGCATACACATAAAGAGCAAAAAAAGTGAAGAAATAAAAGTATTTCTCCTCGTTGTGCCACTCTAATGCCTGCTTTTCAATGGCTTTATTTTTTGGCAGTGTCTCAGGTTTACACGTCCTTGCAAATCTGGGGCAATGTCAAAAAACAAAGGATTTTGCAATAAAATGCCCACAGCAACACCTATTGCACGCTCCTTTCACGCAAAGTGAAGTGCGAAAAGGGGCCGTATTTACAAGGCCATTAATAGCGGGTCAGGGTGGCTTTGCGTGTCCTTGTAAATATGGGCCAGCACACAGCACCACCGGAGCATCACAAAAGTGACACTCCAGTAGAGCTAGGGGCTTATATATATGTCCCATGTGGCGCATCCCTGTGTTGTATAAATGACACAGCACGGCACTGCTAAATTGCTTGCAGTGTTGTGTCATTTCTTTGTAAATATACCCCTATGTGTGATGCTAACCACCATCCCATCCATTTACTGCATCTCAAATGTCCACAGAGACCATGGAATTCTGTTTGTTGAAATTGCATTTTCACATAGGTTGATAATAGCAACTGTACCTCTATTAAATTTACATATAAAAATATGAATTTAAATATTTGCATTAATGTTCCAAATGCTAACCCTTGAATTACCATTGCAAACCTTGTTTGTATTTCACCACATTTGTTTTTGTCTTTATATGATCAGAATTAAAGGCCAGTATTTAAAGTGTACCATGATTTGGAAATATATTTCAATCTTTATTGTCTACATCTCAGTACACCCTGTCACTGAATTACCAATTTTTTAAGGATCACATTGCTTCTTCACATCTATTTAAATGTATTCCGACAATTGCACATTTTATGATTCTAAGGTGAAGTGGAATCCTTTAGCCTTAATAGACTATCCTGCAGTAGGGCGAGTGACAGAATCTGTTCCACCAACGACTGAAACTCTAACTGTAGCTGTGGGTGAGGGAAATGCTATTTGGAGCATCCAACCAGTCCCAGGTGGCCCAAAACTTCTATCCTGGAATATTGCAGGCCTTGTGTCCAAACTAGATAAACCAGATTGGGGGGATTATATCGATTCACACTAAATCTGTTTATTCCAGGAGACATGGGCCGTAAATCCCCAATATAGGGTAGGGTTTGTGGCGTATTGTGAGGCAGCCGCAAAGGGACCAAAAGGGAGACCATCGGGGGGACTATGTATATGGGTAGCTTCCCATCTAGGCAATCAGATCAAACATGTGGATACCTACTCTCCCAATATAACATGCATAATTTTGTCACATTGCAAATTACCTCATTTAATGATTATAAATGTCTACTCCCACCCTGTGAATTACGGTGGGACTTCACGTACCCCAGATCTCCTCTCTAATCTCTTGAATTCATTAGAAGGAACCACAAACTTTTTAATTGGCGAAGATTTTAACTGCCATTTTAAACCCCTCGAGGACAATATCCAATCTATAACTAGCGAGGAAGACGACACCTGGTCGATACCGGCTCCTAGCATGTATTCGACAAAGCGTTGGACCCCTCTGGCTCTCCAGTTGACTTCTCTAACCCTGACTTTTTCATTAAGGCCTGTAATGGACGGTTTCCGGGAGATAATCCCGGCCGACCAACTTTCAAGAGGCCAGATCGGGTAATAGTGATTGATTATATCTTGATCAGCGTAGAACTCTGACATAGTGTGCTGAATTTTAATATTAAAATACGCAATGAGAGTGACCATGACCCCCTTGTTCTAACATTAAAATTTCAGATGAGGTTCCATGATCAAAATCCCGAAATGTTTAACTCAAATAAATTTGCGGTGGTTAATGGAGGGAGGCGAATCAGATGGACAAAAATTATCCACTCGAGGAATGCACTGCCCAAATTGTACGCAACTATTATACCCCTTCTAGATCAGGCCAGCCTTGAAGCGCAACATTTTCCTATTCCAAATAGTGCCAGCAATGCCGGGAGAATCCATCAAGAGATGGTACAGGCTCTCTCTGGTTTTTTTTCTAGTAATGTTTTTATTAATAATAAACCTAAACTTCTAAGGGATAGAGAATCATGGTTTAATAAGAGTTGTAGAGAGGCAAAACAACTTTTGTTGAACTCTCTAAAAGAGGCCGATAGCAAGAATATTCGGGATGCCAGGTTTAAAAAAAAAAAAATTACAGCAGGTGCAAAGGCAGAGTGGGAAACCGAGAGATGGTCAAACATTAAGATGGCTTTGGAGCTAAAAGACAGTAGAAGTTTTTGGAATTTGGTCCATCATGGCCAAGCCGAAGGTAGGACTGTCATTGATCCTAACATCGATGAGGATATATGGCACCAGCACTTTAAGGAACTTTACTCCAGTCCCCTTAACGATGTAAGTGCGGTGAAGCTGTTACCCTGCCCTTCCACTCCTGTGATATTCCCCTATGCACTACGAGCGAGGTTACCGCTGCCCTCGCGAAACTCCAGCCAAATAAAGCCCCCGGACTGGATAGAATTCCCGGGGAGTTATATAAAAGTGAACAAGTAGTTTGGGCCCCATATTTATTAGCACTATTTAATGCAATTTTGTATGGCCTACCTGCACCAGCAACATGGGCTGGCGCTGAGATTGTTCCAATTTTTAAAAAGGGCTCGCCGATCGAACCAGCGAACTATAGGCCTATCAGCCTTATAGATGTGTCCCAAAAAATCTTTGGGAGGGTTTTGCTGGTGAGATTGCAGGATTGGATTGAAGGTTCGGATGTCCTGACCCCGCTGCAAGCAGGCTTTAGAGCCAAGATCTCAACAATTGACCAGTTATTTAGACTGCAGCTAATATACTGGAAACATGTGGTCTTGGAAAAAGGGAGTCTATACCATACCTTGTGGACTTAAAATCTGTGTTTGACCTGGTTGACTGTGACCAGCTTTTGAAGATCCTGCTGGACATGGGAGTTCCACCCTACTTATGTCTCCAATTCAAACGCCTCCACGAGGGCACATATGCCAGAGTTAGATTTGGCAAGAATGGTCAACTGACAGCCCCCTTCCCTGTTGGTAAGGGGGTGAGGCAAGGCTGCGTTCTTGCTCCTACTCTTTTCTCCCTCTTCCTAAACAGCCTAGTTAATGACCTCTTGGCCGCAAAGGATCTGGATTCGCCCAAATTGTCGTCCCGCAAGTTTCCTGCACTAATGTTTGCGGACAATACCCTGCTCCTCTCGAAGTCCCCGATGGGGATGCTACGACTATTAAATGAATTTAGCGAGTTCTGCAAAAAAAGGAATCTTGTGGTTAATATAAACAAAGCTAAATATATGGCTTTTAATTCAGCTCATACTAACTTCCCTGTTCCCAATTTTAATAATATACCGCTAGAGCGGGTTCAGACCTTTGAATACCTGGGTGTCTCCCAAAACGACAAAATAGGTTGGGGTACCCAAATCGACAGGGCGAACCTGAAACTAACCCAAGCAATAGGTGGTATATTGAAAGTTCAGAATAGTTGTACCCAAAAGATCATAAGTCCCCCGCTTGAAATATATAGAGTGCAAGCTCGGTCGGCTTCATTTTATGGGGCAGAACTCTGGGAACATTGCCCAAAGCATGCATTGACCCTAACTGAAAATAAGTTCATTAGGCAAATGATGGCGCTTCCAGTAAGTACCCCGCTAGTTCCTTTGAGAATGCACTTGGGTATCCGCGCAGTGGTGGATCTGATTTCGAGTCGCCCATTGCTTTACTGGCGTCGACTATGGAGCACGCCTGAGTTGAGACACTACAGGGAGGAACTCAAAGTGGTAATGCTTATACTGGGCACTGTTAGAGGTATACCCTGGTTGTCTTTTGTGAGGGACTCTTTGCGTGACATGGGAAGGGGGCATCTATGGGATGCACCGGAAGAATCGTGTCTAACTACTTCCAAAAACTGTTTGGCAAGATCATTTGAAGAGTACCAGCTGAATAAACTAATTGGGGCTACCAGAGCAAATAGTCTAACCTATGCCTTCCTGGATCCGAAGTTAGATTACCAGTTTGAGCAGGTGTTAGACATAATACAGCCAGTGTTAGCCAAGAAGTTGCTCCTCCAATTTAGGTATGGAACCCTTCCACTTCTGGTAAAAACAAATAAGTGGGTAGGGGACCTGCCTAGTCTTTGTCCTGGATGTCGCAGGGAGGAGGAATCAGAGATTCATGTATTATTTTTTTGTCCGGCATACAAACAGTCTAGGTCTAAATGGATCCTACAACTCTGCAAACATTTGGAAATAAGGGAATTTCGCCAATTTTATAGAATTCTCAAATATGGTATTCATCCACTTTTTGTTGTTGCAATTTCGAAATTCTTTTTGGCCATGTAGATTAAAAGAAAGTATCTGTTAAAAGTACAAAATAGTTAACATCGATATTTTATTTTGCCGCAATTATAGAGCGCAATGCTACTGTTGTAACTATTACACGTGAAATAGATCAAGCTCTTCCCACTGGCCACACTGGCAATCGAAGATGCTTCCAACGAGGAATGGCTTAACGATATTTTGAAGTTTTTATATTAATTTATAGTATTAAATTCCTATTTGTAACTATTAGTAACAACGATAAAGTACCTTTTATTCTGCTCTCCTGAAGCCCTGGCATCTATAACTATGTATATATCACCTTTTTTATTTGATCGGAGTATGTTTTTTTAATGCTGTAAAAACATTTTCTGTACTTTTATGGCTGGAATAGCCGCAATAAAATAATATTGAATTGAATTGAATCCTTTTCAATAAAATGTGCTTTGTATGGCAATTCCTTATGAGAATATGGATTAGTTAATATTCAACACCACATACTTATCTCTCTTTCAGGGTACAACTGAGGTAAGATAAGCTGTTAATATCTTACCTTGTTGACGTAAATGCCAATTTCATATGACCACTAATTTTCTTCCATCAAGTAGAGTACTGTCACTTGTGTTCTATCTAGGACCCTAATAAGGGTATCTGTGTTCTGCTGACATAAATCTGACTCAATGTCTTCCAAAATGAGGTACTGATAATTATGTTGTAGAGTCCAAAATTCTGTCACTGATGGAACATTTCACCCAAAAGGTGGAAAAAGAGTTTCTAGATAGAAAAATAGGGTAGACCTACGTCTGAGTAAAGTCCACCTCAGATTCAGAAGTAAAGCAAGTTTTCCACCCTATGTATGATGCTTACCACCATCCCGGTTACAGTTCACTTGTGTTTTAGTGCATCTCAGGTGTCCATAGAGACTATGGAGTTCCGTTCATTGAAATAATATTTCCAGATAGGTCGATAATAGCAAATCTATCTCTAATGCATTTAATTACAAAATATAAAGTTAATTATTTGCATTCATTTTCCATAATGCTAAAACCATTCACCCTTTACAACCCTTTTTCGAACTTCACCACATTTCTTAATATATGACCAGAATTCAGCCCAGTATTCTGATTGTGCTTTTTTAAATATGCTATGATTTGGAAATATATTTCGGTCATTATTGTCTATATCTCTGCAGCTCACTCTGTCAGTGAATTAGCATTTTTTGTCTGAAGGGTCACACTGATTTTTCACATATATTTAAGGTAAAGCTGAATCCTTTTCAATAAATTGTCCTTTATATGGCAATTGCTTTTGAGAATATTGTTTAGTTAATCTTTAACTTTCCATTCTTATCTCTCCTTCAGGATCCCACTGAAGTAAAAGAAGTAGTAAATAATCTTACCTTGCTGATTTATATGCCGAATTCACATGCACATTGATTTTTGCCCAAAGAATTGTGAACTGTATTTAGCATTCTATTTAAGATACTAGTATGTGCTTGAGGGTTATGCTGACAGAAATCGGACACAATGACTTCCAAAATGATGTACTGGTAATTATGCTCTGGAGCAGTAGTTAGTGTGGCCTAATCAGGGGATCTGTGATTGTTTTACAAAACTGTATTAAAATGAATCAATTTAAGTTCAAAAAGTATATAAAAATAAATAAGTAACATTGAAAATTCGAAATACATTTCTATATTTGATAGTGAATAAAAATATCTATATTTGAGCGTTTGTTGCATGTATGCTTGTTTTTGTATTTTTATGCTATGTTTTGAGGTAAAAAAACAAATATTGCTTAGGCAGGGGATTTCAGGCTTCCAATAATGACTCAGTTTGGGTATCCAGATTCCTTTAATGATTCAGTGGGGTCCACACAAGTCAAAAGTTAAGAACTGCTGCTCTAGAGGCCAGATTTATCAAACTTTCACACACTTCAATGTAGCAAGAAAACTTGTGTGAAAGGGAAGGGAAGGAATATGCCATATTTACCATTATACGGTGAATTCCTGTCATTTCGTATTACTGGCACACTTTCTTATGGCTGGTGCCAATGCACGCACCATTGCATCATGTTGGAAGTGTGTCTGTGTTCCAGACAGGATAGGGTTTGTGCAGGAAGAGACACTTTCTGGCCCTAAACAATCTTCAGAGGCATTTTAATCTTTCAAAGTGTGATTCAGTATGCAGCACACTAAGAAACAGCAAGGAGAAATAAAAATATTGCTTCTGGTTGCGTCTCTGGTAGGGAGGCATACAATTGTGACACATTCCCAGGTCTACCAATGTTGAACATCTGGGTATATGTCAGAATCCAGTGGTGGATGCAGGGACACATTCACGGTCCACCCCTGACACGCCTCCGTGCTGTAGAGTAAGGCAGTGCTTTGTGCTGCCATGCATAACTCTAGATTAATCAAGCCACTCAGGGCCACTCAATGTGGCCTTGCATGGCTTGAAAAATCTCATTTAGGTTGAGCATTGTCCCTGTGTCCCATTGCATGGCGCAAGGGCGACGCAGAATCTTGATAAATTTGCACTTAAGATTATCTCACTGTGAGACCATTTCACCCAAAATGTGGAAAAGGAGTTTCCAATGTCCCACCCTACTGTTTAGCAAAACATACAGGGCTAACATAAAGGTTTGCCCACCACAATAAATCAGACCATAGTTTGACAACAGTGGAGACTACTTTGTCTCCACCATGGGCAAACCCCTCCTATGAAGTTGTTGTACTTTTTCTCACTTTCCAGGTGAGAGCTGTGCATTTGTTGGACAACATACATTTTGGGATGGGGCCAGATTGATTCTGTGCATGCCCTCAAGATATGTCATTCTAAGGGCCTTCCTAGCTCACAGTGCCACAACCAGTTCCCCTAGACCTAGAAGGGTAACAAGCAATCTGGGCAACCTTAGAACATGACAACCCTGACCTTCCAAGTAAAATGTGGCAACAGATCTAAAATCTTTTAGCCTAGTCACTTGTGCGTTCTCAGGCATATATACAAGAAATACACAAAAGGGCGTTTTCAATATTTATTGAACCATTGATATTCTTGTATAGAATATATGTACTGCAATAGTTATTAGACCGAAGTAGACAAATGAAATTAGGAAGATGAGAACACTAAACAGTATTTAACAGTTCTGCTATATTGCTGAAGCAGTGCATATGTGTGCGTATAAGTACTGGGTATAACATACTCCTATTCTGCGCTCCCTATTCTAGTTGCCTAGGGCGGGTGTTTTTGCCAAAAATCCCTGAGCTGGATGATCTATCTCCCATTACCTGAATGTGAGTGAGTGCAGGTCCACTATTAGCCACGAGTTAGACATCCCTCTTTGCAGGGAGAAAACAGGAATCAAATGTGCTGAGGCTCCGAAGTTTAGCAACCTCGCAGAATGACAGCAGAGTGCTCCTCTAATTAGATCTTGGAAACACGTGTATTTATAACCATGTTCTCATGCTCATGTTTCATCCCTCAACAGCCCCCACAGAGCAAATTGGTATTTTCAAACATATTGAGAATGTGGGCTTGACCCTTTGCCTTGGGGCAGACCTTGCTCTAACAAAGAAAAGGTTCTTTAGTGTTCAGTGGGAATTTTTGTTTGGGAATCACAGGTATTTCACAAGTCCTAGCAGGAATCCATTTAGGAGCGACACAACTGAAAAGGGGTGACTCTTGTTTTTCAAGAAGTGTTGGGGTTGGAGAAATACCACCGGATGTTTGGTGCACTGCTTACCTGCTGCAGGTGGCTAGGTTGTCCAGTGGGTTAATGAAGTCCGCACTGTATACAATGTGTTTTTCGTCAGCCTCTCGTATTTAATTAGATGTGGGAAGCCTTCAAGGCAAGCATCTGGCATTCCACCAAGCAACCCATGGGGTTCAAGATAGTCAAGTCCTCCATATGGAGTTAATTTCAGGGGATATAAATACTCATCATATACTCCAGGGGACTTAACATTCCTTAGGCACACTTTCTCAATACTCACATTGGCCTTCATAACATAAAGTAAAATACTGGTGTGTTTGATACAGGAAATGGTTTAAAAAAACGGGTTAAAGAAAGCTGCAAACAAGTCAATTTTATTTGGAAAAGGCTATTTTTATAAAAGAAAATGAATTCACTTTTCATTTTTGCTGTCTCAATGTGAGATTCACAGTCTTATGTAAGGTGCATGTTTTATTATATTAATATTATGACATACAGTGGTTAACAGCCACCAACCTTGCTGCATACTAGAGTTCATTTGCTGAAGCAGTTGGGATAATCCTAGACTCAAACATAAATTGGAAAGAGTAATTAAGGGGCTAAAGGATGCACTACCATGAAATTAAGTTAGGACATTATTATTTAAAGAAGTTATTGAGAAAAGCTATTCACTGTACATCCAGTACATCAGGAATAAAACCAGTCTCAAAAAAACGTTGGCAGCATCAAACAAGAGCATGATACAAATTATTGATCTGCTCATGAGGTGGTATGAAGGAAGCAGGAAACAAATTAATATGATTAAAGAAGCATTGGCAAATCCTATAGGTCTCTCCTACACAAGAGCTATTGGCCTTGGCAATGTGTTTTTGCCATGTTGTACACCAGTGTAGCAGCTGTTCAGCATGGCTAATTGTTAGTTGTGGTGAGTGTCCTAGAGTGGATTGGGGGGGAGTAGAGTGTCGTAGACTAGATTTTCTGGATGAGCTGGACTGGGGCGAAGTGACGTGGGTTTAGTTGGATTGGATTAGGGTGGGGTGGATTGGAGTGGTGTATATTGGATTTGGCTGGGTTG
The DNA here is from genome assembly GCF_964204655.1 of Triturus cristatus. NCBI lineage: Eukaryota > Metazoa > Chordata > Amphibia > Caudata > Salamandridae > Triturus > Triturus cristatus. The sequence continues at coordinate 1,493,819,079 of NC_140591.1, forward strand.
AGCTAGATTGGATTGGTGTGCGGTGGATTAGAGTGGGGTGAGGTGGATTGGATTGGTCAGGACTGGAGTGAGGTGGTATGGAGTGGGGTGGAAAGAAGTGAAGTGGAAAAGAGTGGGGTGGAATGTAGTGGGGTGTTATTGAGTGGGGGTGAATTGGATTGGCGTGGGGTGGGGTAGGCAGATTGACATGTGGTTGGATAGATTGGAGTGGAGTAGATTGCATTGCAGGGGGTAGATTAGATTGGAGTGGGGCAGATTGTTGTGGGGCAGATTGTTTTGGATTGGAATGTGGTGGATTGTGGTGGATTGGATTGGAGTTGGGTAGATGGGGAGGCAGTGGGATGGTTTGGATTAGGGTGAGGTGGATTGGATTTGAGTGGGGTAGATTGGATTGGGCTGGATTAGGGTGGATTGGAGTTGGGTGGATTTGAGTGGGTGGACTAGGATGAGGAGGATTGGATTAGAGTGGGGTGATTTGGAGTAGGGCAAATTAGAGTGGGGCAGATTGGAGTGGGGATGGTTGTTTGGACTGGATTGGGGCAGACTGGAGTATGTCAGATTGTTTTGGATTGGAGTGGGGAAAATTGAAGTGGAATGGATTGGAGTGGGGCAGATTGTTTTGGATTGGAGTGGGGCAGATTGGCGGGGCGTATTGGAGTGGGCAGATTGTTTTGGATTGGATTGGGGAAGATTGGAGTGGAGCCGATTGTTTTGGATTGGAGTGGGACAGATTGGAATGGGGCAGATTCGAATGGGGCATACTATTTTGGTTTGGAGTGGGGCAAATTGGAGTGGGGCAGACTTGAGTGGGGCAGATTGGTTTGTATTGGAGTGGGATGGATTGGAGTGGGGCATATTGTTTTGGATTAGAGTGGAGCAGAATGGAGTGGGACAGACTGGAAAGGGGTAGATTGTTCTGAATTTGAGAAGGGGTGGATTGTAGTGGTGCAGATTTGAGTGGGGCAGATTGGATTCGGACAGATTGTTTTGGATTGGAGTGGGGTAGATTAAAGTGAGGCAAATTGTTTTGGATTATAGTGGGACAGATTGGAGTGGGGTAGCTTGTTTTGGAATGAGATTATTTTGGATTGGAGTTGGGAGGTTTAGAGTGGGATAGATTGGAGTGGGGAAGAATGGAGTGGTGCAGATTTTGTTGGTTTGAAGTGGTTCCCATTGGAGTGCGGCAGATTGTTTTAGGTTGGAGTGGGGAAGATGGTTTTAGACTGGAGTAGGACAGATTGTTTTGGTTTGGAGTCGGACAGAATTCAGTGGGGTAGATTGTTTTGTATTGGAGTGGGGAAGAATTTTTGGATTGGAGTAGGACAGATTTGAGTGGGATGGATTGGATGGATTGGAATGTGGTTAATTTGAGTGGATTGGATTGGGGTTAGTGGTTTGGATTGAAATGGGATGGATTGGAGTGGTCTGTGGTGGATTGGATTAGTGTGGTGGATTGGTGTGGGGTGAGGTGGGATGGATTAGAGTGGTATGGCTTGGGGTTTACTTCACAATTATGTGTTAAAGCATCATTTCAGAAACCATACATAAGAAAGAAACAATGTCGCTTTGCAAGAACATAATTCTCATCTTTTGATAACAGAGCCCATGAGCAAAAAGAAAAGAAAACATGAATGTAAAGTGAAAGAAAAAAGACTTTGCAAAATAGAAGAAAGGTAACTTAGAAAAAAAAACTTTGCAGTTTTGTTTGTCCTGCTGGGCACATTTATGCCAGTCACATGCCTTTTGTTTGCAGGGCACTAGTAGTAAGAACAAAAAAGTACCTCAATGACATCTGGAGCAGTGGACGGGCACTGATTAAGTTAATTTAAGCAGTGCTTGACTCCTGCTCCATAGAGAAAAGCGGAAATTATGTTAGGCCTGCCTTGCCGAATTACAAGGCTGTAAAGGAGAGTGCCACGCAAGCCAACAAATGGTAAGCAACAGTCGGGCTCCAAGCCCTTTTTGTTCACAACAGTGTCTCGCAAGTGACATGCAAGCATTAGTCTTTGAGGCCCAACCCTAAAATCAGGTCTAGAATGTTAGTGCAGTCACTGAAAAGGAAAGTTGCAGATATTTTCTCTGCAAATGCCTTTTGCCAATTGCCTGCCAACGCATGCTTCAAGGCACATGAGCACTAATCTCCTACAATCTTGCAATTGGTTGTTTGATAAAGAAGATCCATTCCTAGATGGGCGCCAATATTCATGTGCTCATTGTGACACCACTGTGTACATGCATCCTAAAATGAATTGAATGTTCTTCAATTGCGGGTGGCTGTTTTAGAATGAGAGATTAAAATGTTAATAAAGAGAAAAATAAATGCCCTCAAAGTGCAAAAATGTGAGAAAACAGTGCAGCAGTATTTTCTAGCTTCAGGGCCTGTAAAAAATAAAATGAAATATCAGGACTTGGGTGTTGGAAAGTGCCCATTAGTAGTGATAAGTAGTGACTTGCCACAATTAATAATAACAACAGTGGTCCTTAAACGCAACATATGAGTAAATAGGACAATTATAGACTTGAATCAGTACTATAATGCGAGTGTCCAGACAGACAATCAATTTAATAAATCAAAAATGTCAAAGAACAAAAATACAAACGTAGCAATTACGTGGGACATAATCCTGCATCCTACATGAACATATGACAAATACATTTAGAACAAAAACATATCAGGCAAGACGGGGCAGCTTGTGGAATATTTATCCCAATTTCTAACAAGCTTAGAGAAACAGTAACTGCACTTTTTTTATCATGTGCGATTAACGTGCAAACTGTTTACATTAGTCGACAACGTTTCGATCCTTTAAAAACAATAATAGGATCATCATCAGGACAGTTAAGGTCAAGCCTGAATCAATGAAAAAAGCCTGTGGAAAATGAGGAAAAGGGAAGGAGATTAGGGAACGTCTAATACAAAGCCATAAAACATTGTGCCAGCCGTGGGGCAGTCAAGGTGTGAAGCAGACGCAACATGCACGTGGTTGAGTTCACTCCGACCATGAAATGGCGAAAGGTTAGACTTAGGAAGGTGATGCACGGTGACAATTAATGAAGTGCCTATATAAAGGATAAAGGATAGAATCACCGGAATGCTTGCAGCAAAAGATATACAACAAGCACGTGGTACGTCTGCCAAGAAGGTACGAGTAGCTGATGGACAGAGGGCTTGGTTGTGAGCGAGTGAACACCGCCAAGCAGGAAACAGAGAACTACAGGCAGTGTGGACTGCGCAAGGGTACGATGGGTGATATCGTGCGTGTGGTACTTCTGCCAAGAAGGTACGAGTGGCTGATTGCCTGAGGGCTTGGTTATGAGTGTGAGAGTTACGCCAAGCGGGGCAAGGAGAACTTCAGGCAGTGTTGGATGCACTAGAGTACAAGAGAGAGATTAATGGTGTGAAGGCTGCGCAAATATGGGTTTTCCGGTGGTCTGAAGATAAGTCCAAGGCAGAAGGCGTAGAACGTAGCGAGCTAGTGATAGGGGTGAACAATAGTGGAATAAGGGTAAGGTTCACCTGGATAGTGCTTCTGGGAAAAGGATAGCCGTACGGGGACTCAGGAGGGGCCGGAGCCGCAGTAATGATGGTTTTAAGGGAATGGAGAGCCATGCGTTAGGTACCGTGATGGCTGGTCCAATATTGTGTTAAAAGGTGATTAGCTATGCAAAAGTCCACACCTGTGGATAAGGTGGTGAAGATATTCAGGCGTTTTTCAGCACGACGTGATAGTATAATCAATAAATTAGCATGTGGCGATGCACTGCAAGGTAAGGAAGGAAAAAAAGGTTTAGGACCCATATCATAAGGAGTAGCAGGGGGTCAGGTGACTGAACGGGACAGCGCAATTACCAGAATGATGTGAGATCCGATGCGCAATAGCTGGGAACCAGCCGACCAATAAGGTTGCATGTATTTATAGTGAACAGTGACTCAGCGAGTTGGTGGCCATGTTGGGTGAGGTTTTATGCAGAAAATAGAGGACAGACTTTCTACGGCAGAGATAAGACTAGAGAGACGATCGGTTGCATGGTTTGATAGAGGGTTAGTTAACCCAACTCAATGGTACTAATAAAATACTGCTGATAATCATAATAAAGGGAGCAAAATCTGCGTGGAGTGAATCGAGCCCTCGCTGCATTTGAGACGCTCAGGGCTGAGCCATAATAACGCGTGGGGTGTTAGTTGGAAGTGTTTTAGGGCAGATTCAATTGGAAGTATGAATTATTGAGCAGAGAACAGGGAAAGCCATAGATTTAAAGTGTTTAAAAAGCAATTTATGCCACTAGAAAAACCGCATTTGACAAGTGAATGTGCAGTAATGGCATGCAAGTGACATAGTGAGTGAACTATTAAAATCATAAACATGTTAATGAGATTGTATTAATGTGGCACGCTGGCAGAAAACCATTTTCAGAGTTAGAACCATACTATGGGTCCAAGGAGAGGTCTAGAGCAGGGTGGTCCAATATTCATTCCGGTTCAGTCCATTCCTGATGCTGTTCATGCGGCTGATCAGTCTAATCTCCTCTTTATTCAGGAGTTGCGCAATGTCTCCACATCTTGGAGGTTGTTTCACAACGTTAATGACTGTCCATTTGATGTCATCCTCATTATGGCCGGCCTCAGTGAAGTGATCCACTAAAGGCGCGTTGGGAGTACTGCTCCTATCAATAATGTTTCTATCAATGTCTAGCTTTCTTTTATCCCAATGCCTATCTTCAAGAAATCTTTCTGAATAATTGTCTGTAACAACATATCAATTTGAAAGCACTGTGTATGGAAGCAAAGCCACCACTAAATGTATGCATGTTTTTATTTTTCTCACCTCAATGTCTATTTTATCTCTATTTTATCTCTCTGAATATTTGTTTGTATAAGAATCTATTTATGTGCCCCCCTAAAAGAAATTTCTCAATAAAAATATTTAAATTTAAATAAAGGCTACTATAGAGAATGGAAGTACACCCAAGTGTCCCATGAACAGACCAGGTAAGCTCTGAATGGAGATAACTTTGACAACTCCTGAGCGTCCTACCAAAGTGACCAAGCTTCACATAGAAGAAAATCTGACACAGACAGAGCACTCAAAGGAAAGCACAAAGAAAATATGATGCAGACAGACCACTTTTAGGAAAGCACAAAGGAAATAGAAGGCATGCAGCATAGCAATTCAGTACTAGCTCAGACTGAAATATTTACATGAATTAACAAAGGAAATACTCTTAACAATAATGAAGAGATTGCGGGTCATCCTCAAATATATAAATCTTCTCTCTGGAAGTCAACAACTTGTGTAACTTCTGTAGTGACTGGAGATCAACCTCCCATGGAGTGTCCCACTAATGAGGAGGCAGAGAAAGTAGCAAGTTTGTGAATGCCCTAAGAGAAACAGGAAACACTACAGGGAGGAAAATGGGACCTAATAAAAACCTCCACAAAGCAAAGTGATATTTCAAAGAGGGCCAGGCCAGGTGCAGCCATGTGACTTATTAAAAAACAGCAAATCAATCAATCAATAATTATTTGTAGAGCGTGGGCTTGTCACCCCAGAGGGTATCCAGGCGCTTGCAGTAGGTCTGCTTCGAAGGTCTCATTCAAAGAGCCAGGTCTTGAGCCCCTTTGTGAAATTGGTCAGCGGGGGGAGGTGCGCAGATGGAGAGGGAGGGTGTTCCAGTCTTTGGTAACAAGAAAAGGAGATGGAGCGTCCTCCGGTACGCCAGCAGAGTATACAAAGGATCTGCATGAGGATCGGGTGTGCGGAGCAGAGGTTCCTGGGGAGACAGTGGAAGTGCAGACAGCGGTTTAAATAGGTGGGTCCTAGGTCATGAAGGGGTTTGAAGGCATGAGAAGGCATGAGAAATGCACACATCTCCCCAGTCTTAAAATCCCTAAACTGGTTCCATAAGAAGCAAGAATACAGCTAAAGATTGCCTGCCTATCTCACAAAGCCCTCCACTTCAAAACCCCCAACTATCTAGCGCAACAACTAGAACTATCCAGATGGCTTTGACCGTCTAGGAGTGCTAACTCTCTCCTCCTGAAACCTCAGATCTTTTGTAAAAAGAGAACATGCCAACGAGCTTTCTCCGGCTTTGCACCGAAAGTCGGGAATTCTCTTCCACCGGAAATTTTTATAATCTCCTCCAAGGTTGATTTCAAATTGAAAGTAAAAAGTAGGGTGCGCAATCATCTGCTCTAATGCATTGAACTTACTACTTTAAACCCAGAGCTTAATGCTAATCATGTATTTTTTTTTCTTTTCTCGTTGAATCATTTGCTCCCCTCCTATGTCGCTATGTATCAGTTACTAGCCCACTCTTTGCTGACCCCAAGGATTTGTAACTGGCCTTGTTATGTGAGCCCTATTTGATTCACTGTCTGTTTTATATTCCCATTTGACTCATGTACTGAACTGTTACCTTCCTTTCCCTCAAATTGTAAAGCGCTCTGATATCCCTCGGGATCAAGTTTGCGCTATATAAAACTTTATTAATAATTAAATAAATAAATGAGTCAGGAGCTTGAAATGGCATTGCTTCTGGACTGGGAGCCAGTGGAGTTCTTTCAGGTTCTGGCTGCTGTGGGTTTTCTTGGGTAGATTGAGGATCAGTCTGGCGGCTGCGTTCTGGATTGTCTGGAGTCTTTGCATGAGTCTGATGGTGGTACCTGCATGGACTGTGTTGCTGTAGTCCAGTCGGCTGGTGATGAAGGCATCCATATCTGTCTTTCTGGTGGTGATGGGGAGACACTAGAAGATTTTGCAGAGCGTGTGGAAGCATGCTGAGGAGACACCACTGATCTGACATTTCATGGAGTGTTCGCTGTCTAAGATGATGCCGAGGTTTCAGGCATGAACTTTCGGTGTAGGGGTGTGTCCGAGTTCCAATGGCCACAAGAGTTGTTCCAAAGGGTGATGTGTTTGCCGAAAATGAGAACTTCTGTTTTGTCCGTGTTGAGTTTTAGGCAGCTGTCCTTCATCAATGCTGATATGTTCTTCATGCATTTGTGGAAGTTAGACTTTGTAGAGGCGGGGTCGGCAGAGAGTGATAAGACGAGCTGTGTGTTGTTGATGCAGTAAATGATGTTGTACGGTCTGTGAGTGATGTCATGTAGCCATTGAAGAGTGTTGGGCTGAGGGATGAACCTTTGGGAATGCCTTAGAAGCTGAGCTTGGCTTCTGATGTGAAGGGGGGAAACTGACTTTCTGGGTGTGACCTGTGAGAAAGGATGCCATCCATCTGAGCTTGTCGTCTGTTATACCAATCTGGTTTAGGCGTTAAATAAGTGTGTGATAGGAGACCATGTTGAAGGTGGCACAGAGGTCAAGCAGGATCAGGGCGGCTGATTTTCCTCTGTCAGGTAAGGTGCAGATGTTGTCTGTTGCAGCAATCAGAGCTGACTCAGTACTGTGGTTGATTCTGAATACTGATTGGGAGGGGTCTAGTAGGCTGCTTCTCTCCAGGTGTTTGGGGAGCTGGAGGTTGATGGCCTACTCTAGGACTTTGGTGGCAAATGGGAGCGGGGAGATGGGACAGTAGTTTTCGAGATCATTGGGGTCTGCTGAGGTTTTCTTGAGGAGGGGTCTGACCTCAGTGTGTTTCGATGGTTAGAGAGGCATTGATGATGGTGGTGAGTTGACAGCTGATTTAATCTTTTTTGAGGTTGAAGAGTAGGTGGGGGTAGGGGTTGGTGGGTGCTCCAGAGTGAATGGAATACATAAGGGTGCTTGTGATTGGTGCATTGTGTTTCCTTACAGTGAGTAGGTGGTCAGCGATGTGTGTTGATTGGAGGCAGAAGAGGTTGGAAGGTTGGGGGTCGAAGTTCTTGAAAATGGTTGCTATTTTGTTGTGGAAGTGGTGGGTGACGGAGTTGCAGAGTTCCTGTAATGAGATCAAGTTTTCCATGTGTTGATGATGAAGTTTGTCAACTTGTTTTGTACCCCGACTGTCGATCTCAAGGAAAGCATGGTATATTAAATAGAGGCAATTTATTACAACTATTTTCTGCATTGCCTGACCAGGAGAAAATCACTACCCCAGATATTCTCACAGAGTTATTTATCAGTGGGAAGACAGAAGATATCAATGAAAGCTAGAGTCTGGTTTTGTCTACTGAGATAAAGGCAAAAATTTTATCTTACAAAGCTGCCCTTGAAGCATGGGGCATCCTGATCAGGACACCTCTGGTTATCCGATACCCAGAAGTGTTCTCTTGTTGGTCAAGAAAGAGAGAACGTCTGGGAAAATGGACTACAGAAACAGCCCAGATCACTAAAAAATTTAGAGCTTTCCTTCAGGATACAAAAGGCCCAGAATTACTTGGTAATCCCTTTTGAGGAATAACGATTTTGAGATGTGTGGGTAATCCAAAGTATACCTCTAACAATAATCCTATGTAATGTCCCTAACACAGAAATCTGTGCTGGACTATTCCCATGAGCAATGTTCCCTCTAATTCTTTTCCTCTATGTGCAGCAGTGTAGGGTCTCTGTGCGCTGCAGCCGTGGCTATGTGCGCCAGGAACCACACTGCGGGTGTGTGCAGCGCCAAATATCACTACAAACATTTGCTTAAAACCCTAGCAGCCCAGCTCTGTTAAGAAGAGACATTTTATTCCTCTGATGTAACATTTCCTATACATTGATTTACACACTATGATTCAGTGTCTCTATGTAATGTGTATGCGATGTAAAGTGCTTAACACCTTACACTGGTATGAGTGGCGCTATTAAACAAAATAAATATGAAAGAGAGAGGGGTTTTGGAGACTTGAAGGTCACTGTTAAAGGTTGGTAATGAGTGTATCCGTGGCTGAAGTGGTAATTGGGGCACCAACAAACATTGTTACAGCAGGCGCCACCAGCACTAAAGCCGGCTCTGTTCAAATGGCACTAATAATTACAGTGAAATTATGAAAACATCCCACATTTCAATTTGAAACCTTGGCAGGTTAATAGGGTTAATAGGGTTGGGCTGCGGGGTGATTGTGTGCATTTGTTAAGGTTTTCGGGTTAATTGCAGCTCATGATGGGTGCTGCGATTAACAAGAAAACTTTAACAAATGCACAGGGACATCTTGAGGATTTTGAGTGCCAGGGCCAAACTTTATTTCCGGCGCCCCTGATTAGAACAGCTTTGGATTTATGATCCAATCTCAGCTTTTTCATGTCCTTTTTGGCCAGGTCACTGACACTGCAGAGGCACACTGGTCCAAATTCTAAATGTGCTTCCATGTAATATTCAGGGATAGGGGTATGTGTTTTCAAAATTGTAATATAGCCTGAAGGAAAAGGAGAGGAGACTAGTGAGAAATAGGATTTAGTGGCTGTATGAGAGTAGGATCTGCTTCACATGGGTACCCCCACATTTTGCTGATGTCTCACTGTTTTTCAACCTTAGTCTGGCTGTGGCCCTGCTAATCAGGACCCCAGCCTAGCTACTTCCTCTCTAAAATGGTTTCCATGTACATTAGGAGCATCTCTAATTGGATTCTGTTGTGCCATTATAAGTCCCTAGTATATGGTATACTATGTACTCAGGGCATAGGTACTCCAGAGGCCTACCAGGGGCTGTAGTATGTATTATGCCACCCCTGGGAAGCCCTCAAAAATGATACCACACGTCTGCTACTGCAGCCTGGGTAAGGTGGTGCATGCACCCCTTACTGTGGTATAGGCTACCTATATCACTGCTAATGCACACACACATATACACCTATAAGTCACTCCTATGGCAGGCCTTATCTATCCTGAAGGCAGAGTGCATGGTTCTTATGTGAGAGGGTGCCCCTGCATGAGCAGAGCCCATCTGCAGCATTCGGAGTCAATCCTCTGATGCTGTTTGTGGTGCAACCTGACCATATCTACTTAAGTGCATTATAACCCCGCGGTAAATGCTAACTTTGGACTAGGTGCACGGAAACATGTTGTGCCAGTTCTGGCAGCAGGGGTAGCATTCCACCCTTCTAGAGGGAGAGACATGTACACACTGGTCTAACTGGTAAAGACTTTCTAAAGCCCTGGCATCACAAAATGGATGCCACTGCCACAGACACGGGTCTGGCCTCCTGCTGCTGAACGAAACTCCGGCAGGGGAGGCCTGGACAATAGGTTTCGTGTCAAAGAGAGGTGTAACAAACTCCCCAGACAGGCAAATGTGTATTGGGGCTGGGCGGGAGCACTCTCTGGTGCTTTGAAGTCCTGCACTGAGCGCGCATTTGGTTTCCCTGTGCATAGTCCAGTTCAAACCGGTTGCAGGGGCTACCCCCTGCTCTGGCGTGAAACTGGGCAAAAGAACTGGGTGTAGCCACCCCTCTTTCCAAACCCTCCAATAGGTGGGTCCCTAGAGTATGTCCAACCCTCAAACTTAGTATAAGTATAGGAACCCAGCCCTTGAGACTTTAGATTACCCTGCACGAAACTCTGTAACATATATCCTGGACCTTCGATGTTCTATCCTGACTAGAAGACTGAAGAAATCTTCCTTGGGGTCAAGGAGTGACTCCCCTGCTTGGCAGGCACCAAAAAAGCAACTGTCCGGTCTGCATCGCTGAAATTCCCACTGGACGCCGAAGTCTTTGCATCACCAGAGGTGGATTTCCAGACTTCCCCGAGGCTACCCTGAGTCCACAGCAAAGCTGAGGCCCGTGGCTATCATGGGTGACGTGGAACCGTGAACTCTGAACACTGAAAACTTTTGCAGGAAGTTCATCTTCCTGGTCCCCATTGAAATTGTGCTTTGGGCTCTGAGTAGCCCCCACCACGAGCACCGACAGCCCCAAAGATCATTGGCCTCTTCTCCACGAGTGACCCGTGGGCCAGCTCCAAGTACGTCCGCTCGAGGCTCCTTCGCGATTTCTAGTCCATTAGCTATTGGGTCTCCACGAAGGCAACTCCTTTTCTGCTTGGGCTTTCCTGGTTGCTCCAGACATGCCCTGACTTAGTCTCGCTGAGTGAGTCCCCCAAACCTTGCTGGTCTGCACCGACGTCTTTCTTCTATTTCCACTTGACTTGCCGTTGCCAAGGCTTGTTGGGCCCAATCTGGTCGCCGACACCGCATCACTCGACAGACATTGTGGAACAGCTTGAATCCAGCTCCTGGTCATCGTCGACGCCTCCTGGACCTCGTGGCTGAAGAGTCAAGACACCCATCAACTCACCTGAAGCACCTGACATATGTGAGCATTCAAGTATTGTGCCCCTGGTCACTGGCTAGTGACCCAGGCTCTGTCCCCTCTGCTTTCAGGTTCCTTCCATCTCCGATCCAGGCTTGGATCTCTCCGGACACTTCTCCACTTCGAGCAGCAGCACTTCTTTGTCAGCTCCCATTGAAAACGACGCAGCGACCCGACACCATTTGACACCTATGCACCCGGCTTCCCTGGGTGAGGTACTCCGTCTTTTTGTCCCACCTTTATGTCCTCATGTTCACGCCCTCGGCCTAATACTTGCGGTTACGCGCAGCAGCAGCATATGTTTCCAATTATCGTGCCCAGACGCGGGCACGATAATTGGAAACATATGTTGCTGCCAGCAACCGTGCGCTCACACCAGCCGCTCCCGCATCTCGTTTCGTTCCTCTGAAGAATGTCTCTGGGAAAGGCAATGACCCCCTCTTCTTCCGCCATTCAGATTGGCCGGTAAGGTCTCCTCTGTACTTCTGTTCTTTCCACCGTCTCCACACACGGGGTACGGGACAGACTTATCAAACGGGCAACGGACTACTCTTCACATCTGATGGCATACAGTGGTCTGGATCATCCTCCGCCATATTGGAGTGGCGTTTGTTTAATGTAAGGCAGTCGGGTGTTCTAGTTAAAAGAGTATGTGTAGTAAAAATGTGTAAGTAGATGTTTTTGTATGTATGCATGTTTATAAATTAGTAGTAAAATGCGTTTCGACAAATATTTGCTTAAAAGTAAAAAGTAGGCTTTACTATTCGCTAGCGCAAGTAAGCTATAACCCTGACTGTCTCATACTTTTGTGTATTAAGATTATAAAGAAAGATGCTGTTTTTCCCGCAGAATTTCTGCCGGTCTCGTGAAATGGCTATGGCCGCTGTGCTCTCACAATGGTGACCGGTCCTCCGTGGGTTCTTTCTATTTCTGCTTTTGTTAATGTTTGACATGTTGCAGATTGCAGAACTCTGCTTTGCGGATTTGAGTCATTGTCTTGCTGCAGTCACCGTTCAAAAAATAAATGGCCCCAGAGTGCATCAGAATTGATAAACCTGGCTGTGCCGGTTTTTTTTTTACATGTTCCAAAAGGGGAACGTGTGACTTGGCGTCAGAGAGGAAAGGCTGGTGCTGACAGAGATGGCCCTGCTCATACTGAACACATCACCTGCAGCAAAAGTCACTGTTTGTAAGAGGGAGAGGTATAATTGAGCATGATATGAATGGTACTTCCTATGATACTTCTCCCCCCAGCTCGCACGCCATGCTTCTGGTACCCTCTGCCTGCCCGGCTCTATGCCATAGCACCCTGCTTGCGTCCTATCTCTACTCTTTTCCCCACTCTCACCCCATGCTTCCAGTGCCCTCCAACTGTCCGGCTCTATGCCACAGCACCCTGCTTGCTCCCTGTCTCTACTCTCTGTCCTCTGCCCCTGCTCTCACCCTGTGCTTATGATGCCCTCTGCCTGTCGCCTGGCTGGCTCTATGCCACAGCACCCTGCTCCCTATCTCTATTCTCTGCTCCCCCATCCCCCACTCTCACCAACTGTTTCCAGTACCTTCTACCACAACCAGGTTAATACCAATTTAACTCTTAGCCCACCCTCCTTTGCTACCTAAAGGCTTCCTTTTTAGACCTACCCACAACCTTTTCAATGCAAACACTTCTGGTTTCTAAGCTCTACGTTAGAACCCAGCACTCTGATTGGCCAAAGTCCCAGAATTATGACATATCCCTTGGTAATGCGCGTTCAGTGATCACAGTGTATTTTTGAAATTAGGGGGCTCAGAAGTTAGCTATAAAGCAGGCAGAGACTCTTAAAAAGAGGCCCGAAGGGCGGCCTGCCTTCATCCCCCAGTAACTATTATAAATGCGGTTGTCCTCCCAGCTGAGCGCGCCTTCTGATCTTGTGCAAATCATACCGTCTGCAAGCAGAGCAAAGTCTGGACAGGGCTTTGTGAGCTGGGTCTGGGAACTTCTAGGGAATTACTAACAAGCATTGGCATAGCCAATAGGTCTCACCTTTGGGACCTTAAAAGTATTTAGTTATGCTGCATAATATCCTTGGTGCAACCACATCAACTGTTGCATGGCTAAACACTTATACGGTCCCAAAGGCAAGACCTATTGGCGATGCCAATGCTTGTTAGCTTATGTTTCTTAAGCCAGGGCCTTAATTACACTGGCCAAGCCCCTTTGCGAGACCACCCCGTTTTTTCATCCCACTTAAAGCCCTGGATATGATGTTACTTGTTGTATCATATATCTGGATGCAATGACAGAAACAGGAAAATACAAGTAGGGTGGCACACTATGCCAAGCATAGAAAAGTGTAAATCACCCCACAGCAGCGCTATTCAGTAGAGTAATTCAGCAAGTCTACAAACACGATGTGTGCTTTGCACGCCATGTTTGTAGAGTTGATGCATTTCTTTTATTTATTTATTTAAAAAATTTGTATAGCGCGAACAAGACCCCGAAGGGTATCAGAGAGCTTCACATAAAGTAAGGGAAGAACAAAGTAAAGGAGACATTGCAGAGTTGTTGTGAAGAGCATCTACATTTTTTAAATGAGTGTAGACAGGTTAGGGACATTTTTAACTGATTATTCTACGCTTTCACGCAGTGTTAATCTCTCCATCGATGCTGGCTAGTTTCTTGTCTATAAACAGAAGCACGCTGCTATTATAAAACATTTCTTTCATTTTAGCTTCTCCTTAATCCCCGATGCATCCCAACAGCTCATCTATAATCACATTGTAATGTGTCTCAACACCAGTTTGCTTCTTGATCCTCTTCAATCTGGCTTCCTTCCCCTTCATCTCATAGGAACAGTTCTAACATAGCCTTGTAGCATTGCTGAGAAATCTGAAGGCATTCTCACTTTATTAGACCTTTCAAAAATGTTGACAGCCCCCAGACCTATTCCCCACTACCCCTCATCATCTCCTCCCGATTCTTTAGCCCAACATTTCTGTACAAGAACAAGAAGTGCATATGAGGTTGCATAAAAAGATATTCAGTAATTTCTTAACAGAGCTAGGCTGCGGGGTGATTGTGGGGCTTTGTTAAAGATTTCAAGTTATTCACAGTGCCTGTCTGGAGCTGTAATTAACCTGAAAACTTTAACAAAGTCACACAATCACCCCGCAGCCCAGCTCTGTTAAGAAGAGAAATTTAGCAAGTCTACAAACACGACATGTGCTTTTCACGCCCTGTTTGTAGACTTGCTGAATTTCTTTTCATAATAGAGTGCAGCTGCAGGGTGATGGGCAGATTGTGTGCTTTTGTTAAAGTATTCATGTTAATTGCAGCTCCTGACTGCGCTGCAATTAACATGAATACTTTAACAAAAGCACATAGTATGGACTATAGCTGGGCTCTACATCAAAGAAACACCCGGTTTTCGCGCCGCTCGCTTTTTAAAAGCAGTGGCACAAATGTTCTTGTTTGATGTGCTGTGTTCCACACACAGCACTGCGCGCTTCATGTAACAGAGGTGTGCGCGCACCCAGGCGCGCACGTTATTAGGAACAGTGCCCATGAGGCACAATGTCAACACTGATTTGCATGTGTCTGGGTCTAAACTTGGGTGGCGTGATGAGCAAAAGAACGATGGATTAAACCCATATCTTTGTGACTGGGGAGAATGTTTGCATTGTTCAGCAATCCGCCCTTCATTTGTTCCTTTCACTTTTGTCACCCTAAGTGGGAAGGGTATGCCCTGACGTGGGTCATGGATCACTGCATCACTGGACTCAAGCTAGACTGGCTGATGAGGGGTGATGCCCCAAAACTGTTTTTTTTCGGTCCAGGGAGGATCTGGCTTAGCAGTTCCAGCCAGACTATTCCCATAAGGCACAGGGTCAAAACTGATTTGCATATGGCTGGGTCAAACTGGCGAGACATGGTGAGAAAAAGAACGATGGATGAAACCCAGATTTTTGTGACTGTGGAGAATGTTTGCATTGTTCAGCATTCTGTTCAACATTTGTTGCTTTTGCTGTTGTTGCCCGAAGTGGGAAGGGTATGCCCAGGCGTGGGTCCCCTGCTCACTGCGCAACTGGATTCAAGCTAGCCTGGCTGATGAGGGATGAGGCACCAAAACTGGTCCCATGATGCTTGTTTCCAGTCCAGGGAGGACCTGGCTTGGAAGTTTGGGCTACACTGTTCCCATGAGGCACAGGGTCAAGACTGATTTGCATATGGCTAGGTCCAAACTGGGTTAGCTTGGTGAGTAAAAGAACAATGGATTAAACCCAGATCTTTGTGACTGGGGGAGAATGTTTGCATTGTTCAGCATTCCGTCCATCAGTTGTTCCTTTTGCTGGATTATGAGAGGCTTGAATAATTATCTTAAAACATCTGACCTTTTAAAGGAACTGCAACCAAACAAAGACCTGGCAGCGATCATCATGCCCATGGCAAAATCATAATGAATATTACACTCCAGAAGTGCCTTCAGAAAAAAGAGGGCCCCCTTACGGAGTAGCGGCAATATATATACACAAGAACTTAGAGCAGGAGCCACAGTATTACACAGAGGAGAGGATGATCTTGTTATCATCAAACTACATTTGCAGACACTGATCTCCAATTGCCAGTAATAACAATCATTGGAAATGTTTATATAACCACCGCTCTAGCAAAGAATAAAGCACATCAAAAATCTCTTGTTAAAGTTTTACTAAGGATGTATCTGCTCTGTCCTGATGTGCTATGGCTCCCAACAGAGGATTTCAACTCAATCATCAATGTGGCAACAAGTTCAGGATTCTGAGAGAGCGATTCCACCCATAGTCAAGAACAAAACCAGAGAAGTTAGGCAAGCACACTGAACAGCTTAGGCCTCTGAGCTCTGAATGGCAGATTTCCAACTGACCATCCTGCTTCATTCACCTGCATCTCGTGTACAAAAAGATCAACATTGGATTACATTTGGGTTATAGTGGCTTACTTTAAGAGAATAACAAAATTCCATGTTGGTTATGTTGCTCTGAGTTTAATTAAACAACAGATAGTGTTTGAGGAAAGTCTCTCGGTGTACAAAGTTTTGGCAGGTTTTCTACAGCTGTTTATATTGGGGTCTACCAAATAATATGGCAGACACCTTTCTTCTACTTTCCCTTCTGTCAGTGCAGGGGCGGCACCCTGCTGTTTGACAGCAGCCTAATGGCTCAGGACTTCTTTGTGGTGAGGTGAAGCCTCACCAGTGCCAACTTTGTGTTTCTCCCTTACTGCAACAGAAGACACATGGCTCACTAGACCTCTCTTTAAGAGAAGCTTACATTTCCTCTTGCTTTACCCTTTCTTTTGGGACCCCTGTCTCCTAACTGGGGGGACTGGTTCCCCAGGAACGTTGGGTTGGGGGTGCGCCCTGGGCGACCAACCCACTTGGGTTCAAACCAACCTCTGGGAGGTCAGTGCTCAGGAGAAAATCTAAGGAGAGGTCTGCAATGACTACCACCTTATACCAGCTAAGGGTATCCTCCCATTCTAGGGGCACTATGGCTACAGGTTTGGTGCTGACCTGACCTGGGGCTACCCTTAGTCTCTCCTTTCACATACATCTCTTAGGACACCAACCTGTCACTCACTATAGTGTGTCAGGCACATGTGTCTCACAGGCCAATGGCAGGGATCCAATTAATCTGAATGGAGTCAAAGTGCCTAATCCCAACCTCAGGGATCACAAGTTTATCATCTGTAACTGTTTCCCAGCACAATGCTGTGAGGATTTCCTCACCTGAGGAGTCCTGTTCTATGGCTACAAAGGACAACTCAGTGCTAGCCAACAAGGGGGATCTCCACTGAAGTTACCTGACTGCTGACAGTCAAAAGACACCCTGCTGTCCAAGTACTTCTTCAGCCCTGGGATTCCCTGCCTCTCTGTCTCAGAGTTGGGGTGGGATGTACTTACCTCCGTTCTAGGGTTCTGGGTTCTGGGAAATGAGGGCTTGTCTGTGGTGGGCTTACCACCTCCCTTCTTGTTTTTTTGGGCCTAACCCCCCCTCCTTCTTGGAGTCTCCCCCCAGGTACTGCTTGGTTACACTGTTTCTCACACACTCATCATATGTCTCCCATAGTTCCCTGGGATTAGACAGCTTTGAGTCCACTAGATACTGGTGTAACTTTTCTTGTTCACAATGAGTCAGGATGTGCTCCTTATGAATTAAGTTATAGAGCCTCTCATACTTACTCACTTTGTTACCTTTCGTCCAGCCCTCTAGTGCCTTCATTAAAATATCCACAAAGTCCACCCATGACTGTGCATTTACCTTCTGGGTGTCCCTGAACTTTACAGTGTACTGTTCTGGGGTCAGACCAAACATATATAAGCATTCCCTTATGTGGGTATGTTGTTTTCAGGTGTAAAATATTAGTTATTGACTAACACACAAATGGTTTGTTAATGTAATGGTTGACCAGGGGCAAGGTACAATGTCAATTGTGTTATGAGTTAGGAGTACGTTATGCTAGCCAGTACTTCCTGCAGGGGGTATGACATCCTCAACTATCATCCATGTCAAGTCATTGTCTAGCTGTTTAAACTGCAAAAAGTGCTCTATCAAGGGGGCCTTTTGTATTCAACAGACGATTTTTCCCTCATGTTGACTAATTCTCAGCTTCGCCTTCTGTGCAGTTTGCCTAACTATGAGTAATTCAACTCAGTCAATCGATGGCACAAATTACATCCTTTCATTTCATTTATTCCACTTGTAACGCGCTCGGCTACTCAAGAGTGTCCCGGCGCGAACCGGAAGGGGGGAGAGAGACAGTCAGGCAAAAAGGAATGTTTTAAGCTTTTTCTTAAAAACTGCGAGATCCTGAGTAAGGCGAAGATCAAGAGGGAGGGCATTCCAGGCCCTGCTGGCTCTGACCACCAAAGAGCCACCCCCAATCCTCTGAAGTTTATAGCGAGGGACCAAAGCCAGACAGAGAGCCGACGAGCGCAATACCCTTGCAGGGGCATAAAAGGCGAAACGCCTTTGAAGGTAGAGCGGGCCCTGACCATGAAGAGCACGATGGGCCAGGACCAGAGATTTAAATTTGATCCTGGCCGCAATAGGTAACCAGTGTAGAGAGTACAAGTGAGCAGTGACGCTCGACCTAGATGAAATACCTAAGACTAGCCTGACCGGCGTGTTCTGGACCACCTGCAGTTTCTTAATCATATAACCAGGTGACCCAGCAAACAAGGAATTGGCATTGTCTAGCCGAGAAAAAATCAGCGCACAGGTCACTGTTACTCTGGCTGCATGCGGGATAAGCGGGAAAAAGTTCCTAAGGGTTTTAATAAGTCCAAAGCAACAGCCGTTTTCTTGATATGAGTAGAAAACGAGAGATTCTCCTCAAACCATACAGCCAAGTTCTTGGTGGGCTGTCCTTCCGAGAGGGAAGGAGGAAGCTCCTGAGGGCATAGCTGTTGACGAAAGTCAGTTGGAAAAGCGCCAAAGAGCAAGATCTCAGATTCCTGCTCATTACACTTGAGCTGAGCATCAGCCAGCCAAGCGAAGATGGAGCGTAGGCACTGTTGGGCGGCCAGGACAGAACTAGAGGCCTTATCCCACGTAAAGAGTAGCTGTGTGTCGTTGGCATAAGCCAGAACCTTGGCACCAAGATCTTCTGCTAGATGAATCAAAGGTGTGATATTAATATTAAAAAGCAAAGGGCTAAGGGCAGAGCCCTGCGGGACTCCCGTAGTGACCAAATGAGGGGAGGAATGAAAAGGAGGGAGCCAGATCTGTTCAGCCCTTTCCTCAAGAAAAGACCTAAGCCAGCCCCACACGGCCCCAGAAACACCAATCTCAGTGAGACGGGTCATCAAAAGGTCGTGTGGGACCATATAGAAGGCCGCCAAGAGGTCCAGTAGGATCAAGGCTGCTCTGCCCCCAGCATCCAAACATGTTCGTACAGCCTCAGCCACCTCAACTAAAACCGTCTCGGTGCAGTGGCCTGTCCGGAATCCCGATTGCGCTTGATGTAAAATACCCTCCGTCTCCACGAAAACCGACAGCTATTTATGCACCACCTTCTCACAGACCTTAGCAATAGCTGGCAGGAGGGAGATGGGGCGATAATTGGCCGGATTGAGCGGGTCCAAGGAAGGTTTCTTCAGCAAAGGAAGAATCTTAGCCTGCTTGCAGACCTGAGGAACCGCCATAGACTCTAGGGAGAGGTTAATAATCAGGTTAACCTCCAGGTAGATACTATCAGCTGCCTCTGCTAACAGTCTGGCCGGGCATGCATCAGCTGGGGATCCCGATTTAAGCCCTTTATGAATTTTCAGAGTTTCCAAAGGGGGGACAGGGGTGAAAGTAGACAATGAGGTGGAAGGAGTGACGAGGTCATTCCGTGCGCCAGCCCGCGCACTACTGTCAGGGGAAAAGGACGCCTGAATGGCCAAGATTTTATCTCTAAAAAACCCAGACAGGGTGTTGCACCAGTCAAAGGAAGAGGGTGTAGCACTTTTCTGGGCCAGTGGAGAGGTAAAGCTCTGGACTATGGCAAAGATTTCTTTGGAATTATTCCTAGCCGCATCAATGCGGGCCGCATTGAACTGGCTTTTACCCGCAAAAATGGCATCATAATAAGATCTTTGCAAAGCTCGAAGTCTTGTTTTTGCCACAGTGCAGTAATTGCTCTTCCGCTACGCCCGCTCCAAAATTTTGCATTCATGTTTAAAAGCTTTAAGAGCCGAAGTAAACCAAGGTTTAGAAGGGGATGCTCTGGCCGGTCTGATGGGTCGACGGGAGGTGATTGAGTTCACTGCTTTGGACATCCAATCCGTAAGTCCAGACATATACTCCTCCAAACCCCCGGACATTACCGGCCTGGTAGAATCTAAGGCCTGAACAAGATCCTGGGGGTCATTGAAGCAGATACAATTTGTGAGGGGTTTATAAGGTTTGTGTACTACCGAAACATCTTAGTTTTACTTGTTTTCGCACAACGTCCAATGCTAAGGTCAAACGTGGTTTTATGGGCTTAAACCACTTGATCTTCAATATTCTGATTTCTTTTAAAGCAATGAGGTTTTTTTCAAATTGTACATTAATTAGTACTAGTTACAAAAAGTATTCTTTAGATGAAATCTTTCAAAGGACTGAAAGCAGTGTCATGAATATTATGGGTTAATAATTTCTCTCTTAGACAAA
Source organism: Triturus cristatus (assembly GCF_964204655.1). Taxonomy (NCBI): domain Eukaryota; kingdom Metazoa; phylum Chordata; class Amphibia; order Caudata; family Salamandridae; genus Triturus; species Triturus cristatus. The sequence continues at coordinate 1,493,839,411 of NC_140591.1, forward strand.
ACCAGGCATGCACATGTGCTCACCTACCAGCCAGGAAGGATAACTTCTCATGTTCAATCTTTGGCAGAGGGCTTCTGATTCCAAAAATAGTGACATTTTGTATTCACAATAATCATTTACGAGCAAGAATTGCCTAAAAAGAGGTTATTGCAAAGAGTATTAAAATGGTGGATGTCCTGTAGAAAGATGTTGGTTTTTTTTGTAGGTTTTTAAAACAGAGTAGAATGAGTGTTATCCACATCATGTTTAATTTCCTGGTCATGTTAGACTTGGTGACTTTCCGAGGCTTGGATCAAGACATTCTATGCAGTAGTCCATTGGTTTTGGCCTCTGCAAAGGTTCACCATAGCAGTAATGTTGTTTGACTGTATTAGAGAGTGTAAGATTAAAGATGCAAGATTTATGCATTGTCCATTCTTATTGTTTAGCCATTGTGCTAAGGTTCATTCTCACTACCTTTATTTTTCTCTTAGACATGGCACACATACTTATGTTTCTTTTTTGTCTTGCATGTTTTGCACTCTGATTCCGGAGGAGTCCCACCCACTTCTTCCATGGTTTACTGTTGTTCGAATAAAGTTACATTTCCATTTATTTGTGTTGTGTTAATAAAAGTTATTTTTTTACCAATAATTAACTGAGTGTATGGGTCTTCTTTTTCGGACAACACTTGTCTGTAGCTTATTGTGAATATCAGCGGTTGATGGTAGGTTATAAGGGAAATTTTGTTTAATCTTCCGGTGCACCTACCAAATCTAAACCAACAGACTATTACACAAATTAAGCCTGGGTAATTGTACAACGGCAAGAGTTATATGAGTATCAATTTATAACACCATGAGTACTGTCTGTGTGATTTCAGAACCAATAAGGCACTGCCTAGCGCCACCGAGGCTTCAAGGATTGGCGAGGCACACCCTGCATATTTAAATAAAGCCCTGGAGGTTGCCGATACCCGGTCTTGAGTTGGCCTTGAAGCCCCCGAACAGTTCGTAAACAATACCCGGGGAGGTGTCGATCCCCTAGTCTGGGAAACAACTCCATGCCTAATTTACATGTGAGATTAAGATCCCCAGTGCTGCAGAGACCGCGCTATATAATAATAGGATTGGCCCCAGAACATTACCCACCAGTGGGCTCATTTAAATGAATGGGTGAGACCCCGCTTCATTTTTCTTTCACCATTTTTACCATCCAGTTCTGTTTTTTGGAACGATACAATGTTTTCCTCCTCTTGCTTCAACGAGGCAAACAAGAATTTCCCTTCACAGGGTGCAAACAATGAACCCGCCCTGTAATAGCAAACATAAATGTCATGCGCTTGCACACCCCGGGACATTGTATGACCTGCGCCTGGGATTCAGCGCTCCATGGGACCATGATGCTTTGTTTAATGCATAACTACAGAATTAGTATAAACACATACTAACACTACTTGCACATGTCTGGTACAGCAGCCAGAGTGTAGTAAAGAGGGAGAGGAAGCCCAAAATCAAAAAAAATAAATCCTACCAGAGGTAGGATCACATAGTTCCATTAGTCGACGACCCTGGGATGAGTAGAAACAGATTCACCAAGAAAACGGGTCTGCAGCACAACGCAAGCAAGAGCAAAATCTTGGTGAGTGTTGCTTTCTTTTCACCTTCTCCCGCTCGTCGCCAAATTTATTTAGTGAACAGGAAAACAGCAGTGGATCCGATAAGTAGATTTATTGCAGGAAAAGTAGACAGTTTAAACAGCCACCAACAGCACCAGACACCAAGGCATCTGTCTTCTCCAGCACCGTGTACAAACTCCCCAAGATTCCCCTCATGGCAGCCCTACATTCTAACATTACATACTTACATTATAGTATCATTACATACTAACATTGTACTACGACTTACGTTGAAATAGTACACAAAGCACATCGCTTTACAGCAATGAGCATACAGTTTAAACCCGAGTCTTCAGACCAGTAAGGGTGAGTATTTCGCTTCCCACTCCCTGTATAGTATAAATGCATACTAACACTACTTACAGTTATACTACAGTGGCCAGTATGATACAGCGCCCAAAGCCCATCACTTTACAACAATCAGCTCGGTTTGATCCCCGAGTTTTCACACCAGTAGGCGTAGTACTTCTCTTCCCACTTCTGGTATAGTATAAACGTACAGTAGAGCTCAGTAGTTCGCTTCCCACTCCCTGTATGGTATAAACACCTACTAACACTACTTCCACAGGTATCCTACAAACACCACAGCACATCACTTTACAGCAATGACCTCCTGCTTTAGGCTCTAGGTTTAATACACAAATGTAGCAGCGTCTCATCTCTGCACCATGTCACTCTGAGCAATACTGCACTTTCAGACCGGTAGGTGTGACAACTTCGCTTCGCACTCCCCCACAGAGGCTACAGTGCTCCTATCCTCCTGTTTCCTACTCTTTTCGCCCTTTTTCCCCCTTACTCGCTTCAATGGAATCACAAAATGGCGGCCAACACTTGCTAGTTGCAACCGCTTGCAGCGCTCACAACCAATAAGCAGCAAGATCGTGTTCGTAATGCCTCAGCCAATCAGATGGCAGAATTACCAAATATCGATATCTGTAAATTTTGAATTCCTACAAAACTACTGAACGGATTTACACCAAATAGACAAAAGTGTGCTTTCCAGACCAAGACCCTTCTCCCTGCAAAATTTGGGGCAATTCCGTTTACCCGTTCGATCTGTAGCCTTGTCTAAAGTTTCCTATGGAAATTAACACGGAGAAAACACATTTTGGGACCCACTTTTTTCTTGGCCCCCCCTTGACGAATCATCCCTAAACTTCCCACATAGGAGCTGATATTCTCATCCCAGAACAAACAGAGAACACAGCGGGTCTGCGGCGATCACTTTATTTGTTCTTACGGCATGACGCGTTTTGGCTGGATTGCCTTTCTTGAATGCCGATTGCTCCGGTGCCAGCACTGCGATTTGTTAATGAACCTTCTGCTTCACTCCCATTGGATAAAACCTTATAGATGTTACACTGTGACTACATGTTCCAGAGTTACCTTTACTTGAAACGCTGATGCTTGTTTTTTCGCCACCAAAGTCAATCACAAAAACATTTAAAATTGTCCCCGCAGACACCTACTTCCTCCGCAATTTCCAATAACTTGTAGAAATGAAGGCGCAGTTTAATTAAATGGCGTCGTTCCATGTAGTCATTGCCTGAGCTTGTCAGCAAATTCCATCATTGCTTGGATTTGCGGTGGTCCAGGGTCTTCCAATATCTCAGAATTATCCAGACAGCCCTTTTGCCACTGTTACTCCTGGACACTGAGGGACGGGTTTCCCAGCATGCCTGTGGCTGCTCGGAAATATCACACCAGATTCATTCTCATCCTAGAACAAACCGGGAACACAGCGGGTCTGCGGAGAACACTTTACTTGTTCCTATGGCATGACACGTTTCGGCTGGACTGCCTTTTTTAATGCAGATTGCTCCGGTGCTCACACTGCGAGTTGGTAATGAGCCTGCAGCATCACTTTCATTGGATGAAACCTTATAGATTTCACACTGCGACTACATGTCCCAGAGTTCCCCTCACTGGAAACGCTGATGCTTGGTTTTTTTTCACCCAAGTCAATCACAAAAACATTTAAAATTGTCCCCGCAGGCACCTACATCCTCCGAAATTTCGAACAGCTTGTAAAAATGAAGGTGCAGTTTAAGTAAACAGTGTCTTTCCAAGTTGTTATGGCCTTACTTCGTCAGAAAATTCCATTATTGCTCGGATTTGTGTCAGTCCAGGTCCTTCCAATATCTCAGGTTTATCCAGACACCCCTTATGCCACTGTTACTCCTGGACACCAAGGGACGGGTTCCACAGCATGCCGGTGGCTGCATGCAAATATCACACCAGATTCATTCTCGTCCCAGAACAAACAGCGAACACAGCGGGTCTGCGGAGATCACTTTATTTGTTCTTATGGCATGCTGTGTTTCAACTGGACTGCCTTTTTTTAATGCCGATTGCTCCGGTGCTCGCACAGCACGTTGTTAATGAGCCTGCTGCTTCACTCCCATTGGATGAAACCTTATATAATTCACAATGTGACTACATGTCCCAGAATTCCCCTCATTGGAAACGCTGATTATTGTCAATCACAAAAACATTTAAAATTGTACCCACAGGCACCTACATCCTCCGCAATTTCCGATAGCTTGTAGAAATGAAGGTGCAGTTTAAGTAAACAGCGTCTTTCCATGTAGTCATGGCCTGACTTTGTCAGCAAATTCCATCATTGCTCGGATTTGCGGTGGTCCAGGGTCTTCCAATATCTCAGAATTATCCAGACACCACTTGTGCCACTGTTACTCCTGGACACCGAGGGAAAGGTTCCCCAGCATGCCTGTGGCTGCATGCGAATATCACACCAGATTCATTCTTGTCCCAGAACAAACAGGGAACACAGCGGGTCTGCGGAGATCACTTTATTTGTTCTCACGGCATGACGCGTTTCGGCTAGGCTGCCTTTTTCGAATGCCGATTGCTCCGGTGCCGCACCGCGATTTGTTAATGAGCCTGCTGCTTCACTCCCATTAGATGAAACCCTATTGATTTTACACTGCGACTACATGTCCCAGAATTCCCCTCACTGGAAACGCTGATGGTTGTTTTTTCGCCACCAAAGTCAATCACAAAAACATTTAAATTTGTTCCTTCAGGCACCTACATCCTCCGCAATTTCTGATAGCTTGTAGAAATGAATATATATAGGTTAAATGAAGCGATATATATATATATATATATATATATATATATGTATATTACCTACTGGCGGTCGCCAGTAGGTAGTTATAGTTAGGACCACGTTTCCATAGGAAATCCGCAACATTCTATTTTGAATAACTTTGGCGCCGGTCGATGAATCCTCGCGAATTTTTCAAAATAGGTGGGGCGCTACGCTCCGCTCCTACCCTGAAAGTCTCGGGGGGATTCGTCAAGCAGGGGCTGAGATAAAAGGGGGGTCCCAAAACGCGTTTTTCCCATGCATTTTTCCATAGGACCTTTAGACAGGGCTACAGCCCGAACGGCTGAACAGAATTACTAGAAATTTGGCAGAGAGGTAGTCCTCACGTCAAGGAAGTGCCTTTTGTAGGTTTGGTGTAAATCTGTTCAGTAGATTCTGAGAAAATAGCCTTTAAATCAATATATATATCTGCGCCAGCTTACGGAGCGCTTACGGTCCGCTTACCGTACGCGTACGGTGGCGTGCGCGAGCGCGATTCTGATTGGCTCTTAGATCTTAGTAAACATTCGAATCGGCCGAAACCAGGAAGCGGCGGCCGCCATTTTCTCTCTCGCACTGAGAGTGATTTTTAAAATATAAAGCCCAAAAACATGTAAAGGGGCTGTTTAGACAGCTCCCACACACATAGCCATGTTGAGGGAGTCCCCAAAGATCCCCCAAGGCTAAAAACCGAATTTTTATATTTTCAGTAATTTCGCCGATTACGCTTACCGTACGCGGACGGTAATAAATTAATTTTAAAAAAAAAGTATCCAAACTCTCTCTACCCCGTGTGCAATTGGTGCCCGAAGTGCACCAATTGTGCATGGCTTATTAGAGATTGAGATAAACTAAAATATTTTTTAAAAAAATAATAAAAAAAAAAGTATCCACACTCTCTCCACCCCATGTGCAAATGGTGCCCGAAGGGCACCATTTGTGCATAGCTTATAAAACATACGAAAAATTAAAATATTACCTTTCAAAACGAAGTGCATCATATGTCCTCCATGTGCGCACGGTGCGCGAAGCGCATCGTGCGTACATGGCCCATCTAGCGTAACCTGCACTAACTGCGCAAAGTGGGCGCGCGGTGCGCGAAGCGCAACGCGTGCTCATTGTGCGCGCACGGTGCGCAAAGCGCACCGTGCGCGCACGGAACGAACTGCGTTAAGTGGGCGCGCACGCCACGAATGGCGTAAAGTAACTTAGCATTTAAAAAAACGTACAAATTCACTGAAAAAACCATAGGTTTCACAGACATTATAGTTAGGAATTAGCATTTAAAAAACCTTGCAAATTCACTGAAAAAACCATAGGTTTCACACATGTTATAGTTAGCGGAAATTTTACTGATAAAAAACCAATGAAATTCCCCCGTTATAGTTAGTGCAGGCAACTATAACTCACGCGACCGCAATCTTCTGCTGATGACATATGTGTCTTTATGAAAAAAAAATATTTGTAATATATGTATAGCTAAAAATGTATGGAAGAAGACATGGGCAAATAATTGTCTAAATACAGTATTAGCATCAGCAGAGGATTGCGGTCGCGTGAGTTATAGTTGCCTGCACTAACTATAACGGAGGAATTTCATTGTTTTTTTATCAGTAAAATTTCCGCTAACTATAACATGTGTGAAACCTATGGTTTTTTCAGTGAATTTATATATATATATATATTATCTACTGGTGGTCGCCAGTAGATAGTTATAGTTACAACCTAGTTTCCATAGGAAATCTGAAAATTCTATTTTGAATAACTTTGGCGCCGGTTGACGAATCCTCGCTAAATATTCAAAACTAATGGGGCGCTCTGTTCAGCTCCTACCCTGAAAGTCTCGGGGTGATTCGGCAAGTGGGGGCCGAGAAAAAGGGGGGGTCCCAAAACGCGTTTTCCCCATGCATTTTTTCATAGGACCTTTAGTCGAAGGTACAGCCCGAACGGCTGAACAGAATTACGTGAAATTTGGCAAAGAGGTAGCCATAAGGTCAAGGAAGTGCCTTTTGAAGCTCTCGTGTGAATCTGTTCAGCATTTCCTGAGAAAATAGCACTTAAAACCATATCAATATCTATACGTGCGCACCGTGCGCGCACTGTGCGCGAACCCTGCCGTGCGCGAGCGCAATTCTGATTGGTTGTTAGATGTCGGTAAACATTCGAATCGGTCGAAACCAGGAAGTGTCGGCCGCCATTTTGTCTCTCGCAGTCTGAGGGGGTGAAAAACAAAGGTGGAGAATGTGAAAAGGGGGCAGGGTGAACGGTTCCTGACCCCCTAGCCTTTGTCAGAAGGACCCCCAAGGGCCAAAAAAAGATTTTTTTTTTTTAGAAAAATCGCGGAGTGCACGCACTGTGTGCGCACGCTGAAAAACACATGTAAAACATTTTTTTTTAATTTTTAACGGAAAAAACCCGCGAGGTTCGCGCACCGTGCGCGCACGCTAAAAATCCCATAAAAAAAATACATACATAAATTAGCATTTAAAAAACCTTTGAAATTCACTGAAAAAACCATAGGTTTCACACACGTTATAGTTACAAATTAGCATTTAAAGAACCTTGCAAATTCACTTAAAAAACCATAGGTTTCACACATGTTATAGTTAGCTGGACATTTCACTCGTAAAAAACCAATGAAATTCCCCCGTTATAGTTAGTGCAGGCAACTATAACTCACCCGACCGCAATCCTCTGCTGATGACGTCAGATATTACATCACTGATGACATATGTGTATTTCTGAAAAATAAATATTTGTAATATATGTATAGCTAAAGATTAATGGAAGAAGACATGGGTAAATAAGTGTCTAAATACAGTGATGTACTATCTGACGTCATCAGCAGAGGATTGCGGTCGCGTGAGTTATAGTTGCCTGCACTAACTATAACGGGGGAATTTCATTGGTTTTTTACGAGTGAAATGTCCAGCTAACTATAAAATGTGTGAAACCTATGGTTTTTTAAGTGAATATATATATACATATATATATATATATATATTATCTACTGGCGGTCGCCAGTAGATAGTTTGCAACATTCTATTGGGAATATCTTTTGCGCTGATTGACGAATCTTCGCGAAATTCTCCAAACTTTTGGTCAGCTCCGCTCCGCTCCTACCCTGAAAGTGTCGTGGTGATTCCTCAAGTGGGGGCTGAGAAAAAAGGGGGGTCCCAAAACGCGTTTTCCCCATGCAATTTCACATAGGGTCTGTTGTCGCAGCTACAGCCCAAACCGCTGAACGGAATGACACCAAATTTGGCAAAGAGGTAGTCCTCAGTTCGGACTCGTTCCTTTTGCATATTTGGTGTGAATCTGTTCAGTAGTTCCTGAGAAAATTAGGGTAAAAAAGATGGTGATATCTATGGGCGGGGTGGATCCGCGGACCCTACCTGCACCGTAAGCGCACCCTCCTCAAGTCAAAACCAGCGCGCACCCTACTGATCAGCGCGCTGAATGCTAATTGGCTGTCGAGTGTCTCTCTACATTCGAAGCCAGGAACTGTTGGCGGCCATTTTCTGCCTCTGTAGAAGTGAGGCTGAAGAAGGAAGGGGAATAAGTGTGTAAAAAATATAAAGGGGGCAGAGTGGATATACTCTGACCCGCTAGAGGTGCTTAGGGGTCCCAGAAGGACCCTCTGGGGCCCCCCTTTTTTTTTTTTAAACGGCGAAAAGCACGCACGGTGCGCGCATCCTAACGCTTTGGGTGCACGGATTCTCACGCGTTGGGTGCGCGGATCCACAGAATTTTTTTTTTGAAAAAAGACAATAAATCATTGGTTGTATGACTACTTTCTACACTGAAAGGTAGGGTGTATATTTCTGTTTTTTAAAGGTATGATTCTTATTGGTTGCCAAAACAGATTGTAAGGAACATTATATATGAAAAGCTGATATGTTGAAAAGTCAAGCACACTTCCTGTCTTGTTTAGCAACATTGTGTGCTCAGTGCAGTGTTCCATGACCTGTTTCTATGGTAATAGGCAGAAGGCAGATTGGGGGAAGGGTTGAAATTTATTTCAGTTGTAAAGGGTTCAAATGTTTAACAAATAGAAATGTGTGTTTGCTTTTGAGTTTATGTGTGAAGGATTGTGATTTGATGTTTACATGTATATGTGTGGAAAATGAAAGGGATACTTTTCCATTCTTTGTTTGTGCTGAGAGGTGCACAGTGCAGAGATTCTGTAAAAGAAAATATGGTGAGTGAGTGATATACTTCTTAATCTCCAAAATAACTTGAAAGATTAGTTATTTAATTGTGAGGGGATGTTTGTAGACTATTTTGATTTTAATCAGAGTAATGTATTTCTCCTTCTAAAGTGTAGGGAGTACTTTTTTTCTCTACAATCTTATTGACAGTGTGTGTGCATGTAGAAACCATTCTGTGATAAGCATTTGTGTTTTTCATGTGTTTGCAGACAGATAACTGTGCTGATTTTATATTTTGGTAGAATTAGAAACCAGTCATTGTTTATGAATTTGTGAAATGAGTTATGTTTTTGCACTAGAATGTAGTACTCCTTTTAGATGAAGAAATGTGTTTTGGTATAGTGCAAGGGATAGTGTTGTTTGTCTGGAATCACACAGTGAGTCTGTGTGCATTTGGGAGTCACTGTGAGAGAAGCATTTGGTAACATTGTGTATTTGCTGACAGATAACTGTTTTAAAACCGGTCATGTTGTCAAGTTTTAGTAGCATTAGAAGCCAGTCATTGCCTATGCGTTGATTAAATGAGTCAGGCAGTGACACTAAAGTGCTGTTATGAAATATGTAGATTGTGTGCAGTTCCCTTACCACTTCCACTGTAGTGAATGAGTTTTGGTAAGCTGCTAGGGATAGTGTTGTTTGTCTAGAATCACACTGCGAGTCTGTGTGCATTTGGGAAACACTGTGAGAGAAGTGTTTGGTAACATTGTGTATTTGCTGGCGGATAACTGTTTTAAAACATGTCATGTTGTCAAGTTTTAGTAGCATTAGAAGATAGTTATGGCTTATGCTTTCATTAAATGAGTCAGTCATTGACAGTAAATTGCAGTCGTGAAATATGTAGATTGTGTGCAGTTCCCTTACCACTTGCACTGTAGTGAATACGTTTTGATAAACTCCTAGGGATAGTGGTGCTTGTCTAGAATCACACTGTGAGTTAGTGTGCATTTGGGTAAGGATTGTGAGAGAAGCATTTGGTAACATCGTGTATTTGCTGACAGATAACTGTTTTGAAACCGGTCATGTTGTCAAGTTTTAGTTGCATTAGAAGCCAGTCTTTGCTTATGGTTTGATTAAATGAGTCAGGCTTTGACACAAAAGTGCAGTCAGGTAAAGTTGTTGTTGTCTAGAATCACACTGTGTGTCTATGTGCATTTGGGAAGCACTGTGAGAGAAGCATTTGGTAACATTGTGTATTTTTTAGCAGATAACTCTTTTAAAATCTGTCATGCTGTCAAGTTTTAGTAGCATTAGAAGCTAGTCTTTGCTTATGCATTGATAAAATGAGTCAGGGTTTGACACTAAGGTGTAGTACCATGTACTATTCTGTTCACTGTGGCAGAACTGAAAATGTAAAAGTGTTACCTAAGCACTGCCCTAGAAGTAGTCTGATTCTTTAGTTAGTTTCTAAGTACCAAATAGATTGCTTCAAATGTCTATGGAGTATGCATGTAGTGTTCTAACAAAGTATACCCTTGTCTTTTACATCTTCAACTCCCTAGTCAGTATCCATATACTTCCAGGAAACACACTGTCACTTCCTTTGCAGTCCTCTAGAGACCCATTCAACAGCATGTACTAATTCATTCACTGTGCCAAAACCCAAACACTTAGAAGTTCACCAAGACACTCTCTTTCCAGTACTGTAATGATTCAGTTACTGCCTAAGTATTCATGCACTGAGCCAGGTCTTAGCACATGGAGTTCTTCAAACCCCTATCCACTATTCATGCAGTCCTCTAACCACCTACACACTTGTCTTTCACACCTTCAATTCCCCAGTCAGCATCCATTCACTTCCAGCAAACACCCTGTCACTCCCGTTGCACTCTTCTAGTGATCCATTCAGCATCATGTACTAATCCATTCACTGCGCCAAACCCTAATAAATTCACCTAGGCACTCTCCTTGCAGTACTCTAATCATTCAGTCAGTACCAAATACTCATCGAGTGATCCAGGCCTTATTATATGGACTGCTTCAAACCCCTATCCACTATGCATGCAGTCCTCTAACCACCTACACAATTGTCTTTCACACCTTCAATTGCCTAGTCAGTATCCATACACTTCCAGGAAAAACCCTGTCACTCCCTTTGCAGTCTTCTAGTGACCTATTCAGCATCATGTACTAATCCATTCACTGTGCCAAAACCCAAACACTCATAAATTCACCAAGACACTCTCTTTGCAGTACTCTAATCATTCAGTCAGTGCTTAAGTATTTATGCACTGAGCTAGGCCTTGGCACATGGACTGCTTCAAACCCCTATCCACTATGTATGCAGTCTTCTAACCACCTAGACACTTGTCTTTCACACTTTCAATTTCCAAGTCAGTATGCATACAGTCCACCAAATATCGTGTCACTGCCTTTGCACTCATCTAGTGACCCATTTAGTACCAAGTAGTGATCCATTTCCTGTGTGAAAAGCCTAGCACTTATAAATTCATCTAGGCACTCTCTTTGCAGTACTCTAATCATTCAGTCAGTGCCTAAGTAGTCATGCAGTGAGCCAGGTCTTAGCACATGGACTGCTTTAAATGCCTATGCAGTATGGATGCAGTCTTCTAATCACCTACACAATTGTGTTTCACACCTTCAATTTCCTAGTTAGTATTCATACTCTTCTATGAAACACCCTGTCACTCACCCAGTGTGTCTCCTTATAGTACTGTAATCATTTAGTCAGTTAGCATGTAGTCTTTTAGGGCCTCATGTAGGAAGCCAAATACCGGTCGGTAATGGCCGAAATTCGGTAAATATATGGGGGGCTGATTTCTGGATTCGGTATTTACCGAACCGGAAATTAAGAAATCAGTAAAATACCGATTCGGTAAATACCGAATCCAGAAATCAGATGTAGGAAGCACTCTAAAGAGTGAAAATTAGTATTAGAAATTCGTTATTTACCACCAAATACAGGTTGGTGATAAATAACGAATACCTTGCAAAAAGCAATATTTTGCAGATTTAAGAGTGCCATGAGTCAGACATACATGCCCTTAGGGCATGTATGTGCGCCACATGTGCACACATGCAAGATTCAGGGGTGCAACAGGGTGTCAATGTGACACCCTGCCACCCTTGAATATGCTCCCCCCATTACCGAATCGGTATTTACCGAATCGGTAATGAGGCATACCTTCCCATTGATTCCTATGGGCCTCCAGGCCCATAGGAATCAATGGGATGGTATGCCTCATTACCGAATCGGTAAATACGATTCATAATTACCGATTTTTTCCGATTCGGTAAACTTTACCGAATCATTACCTACATCACGTTTACCGATTCATAAATACCGAATCGGTAAAATTCGGTATTTATGAATCGGTAAATGTGAGGCTACCTACATATGGCCCTTAGTGAGGTAGACTTTAGGGCATGAACTGTTCCAAAGTAGCATGCATTATGCATGTAGTGTTTTAACCATTGTCATACTTGTGGTTCAGGGACATAGTTTCGTAGTCAGTATTTATATAAAATGTGTTTGTACAGTAATGGAATAGTATAATTTTGAAAGTTATTAATATACATTTATTTGTGATTCTTTTTTACAGATACAGAATAGGAGTGTTTCTCATCTGATTGCACTCTTTTCGTGCATGATTGTTCGGATGAAGAGTCCTTGGTTGTTTCATCATACTTGCAGTGCCGTACGAGTATATTTTGTTAGGATCCCGTCTTGACAGAACTCTTTTGCAAATCTTGCACGTGATCAAGGTGGCATTGGTCTTTGTTTGCCCCATTGGGAAAAAAAAAATAATCCTCACCACTGATGAAAAACGTTGTGGGCGTGGAAAAAATTCCTCACATTCGGTAAAGATTTTAAAGCGGCAACATTTACAGTTTTTGTAAGTTAAACTTATAAAATTTTGTTAGCTGTATGCATTTTATATATCTGTGATTTGTTTCTTGTGGTATTTTGTTGAGAATAGCATGTTTTTTTTTAACAATCTTTCTAATTTTCCAGGTCTGTCGTCGACATCCATGGTCCCCACAGGAATGTTCTGCCTTGTTGTTTTGTGTTATTGTTGTCACATGTTGTTTATTAGTTTATCGTTTATATACTTGTTATTATAAAAAACTAAAGTTTGAATAAAAAATTAATAACGTTTTTGGTTGTTCTCTTAACTGCTGTGTGACTCTTTCTTGTTCTTATTCCTGTTATTTGATGGAGTCCACCATGGTGTTACATTTTGGGGCACTTATCGCTGGAATACTGGTGATATCTGCAGTTTGCACCAATTTCTGAATAGTGTGTTAGATTTATCTCAACTTTACTTCCGTTAAAGTGCTGATAATGAAATTGAGACTAGCCGTTCCCGTGCAAAAAGACACGAGGTGCACCTTTCCGATTTATTTTAAATACTAAAATCCTGTATTGAATTGCACTGAGGTATTGGCTAGGGGTGGGCGCAATTTGCGAAAGCGACTTTCGCAAATTATCACGAAAGTGTTAAAAATCTCCGCAAACAAGCGGAAATATCGCGAAGATGCGGAAGTTTTTTTCCGGCATGTTCGCGAGATTTTCTGCATGGTTGCGGGTCGCCAACTTACCCATGTGGTTGCTTGCGGGCGCGGCCATCTTGTTTTCAGTTGTCTCGCGGTGCATGATCGCGAGAAAAAAGACGTGATCGCGCGACGCATGACGTCACTGCGGACGCGAACTGTCACGAGACAGCGCAAATGGCTAAAACAATACAACATCTCATGGAGAACGCGACCGGATCGGGAAAACTTTTTGGCGAACGCGGGGATTCAGATAAGGCGATCGCGCGCGCGCGAGAATGTATTATTTTACAGCGCGAGCAAGAACCAAATTATCGCAAAGCTGCGGAATGCGGAAATTTTGACATTTCCGCGCTCTCCGCGGAACGCGGAAATGCCAAATTATCGCAAATTCCGCGAACGGAACGGAAATTTTGCCCAGGCCTAGTATTGGCTGCACTTACAGTGTACACACAAAATCTATTAAGAAATCTCATTTTATTTATATTGATTGGTAATAGTGCATCAGGTGCTGGATCTTGACGAGATACACTGCTCAGTTCGTATATTGTTCAGCACATGAAAAAAATCACATCACAACTTTCACACTAATTGCAATGTGAAACAAATTCCGGCAATAAGACACGTTAGCACCAGGGATTTTACACCTGCTTTCTGCTGGTGTTAAGTAGGACAACTACCTGCACCATGAAAGGGAACACAGCCAAGAGCCACACCAGAACACCCACAGGTAACATAGAGTCAATGAGCATGATACAGGGATACCCATGAGGGCCAGAAGACTCATCTCAACATTTCCAGGACCGCCAATGCCCCCCAAACCCACATCTTAGTAAGTGTGTCTCTGTGGTCATTGTCTTAGCATGATAGGCACGAGCCCTGGAACATCACAGTGTGCTGTCACCTCAGCGTTGGCAGTGAGCCTGAATGTGTAGCTATGCACACATCCTCCTGCATGCACAACTGGCGTGTGGTGGTCTGGGGTTCACAGGTCAGTGCAGGGGTGTGCCTATCCGGCAAGGGGAACGGGGTGTCTTGGACATGTCCGTGTACAGGAAGTGCGGTAAGTGTGTCTCTGTGTTCTGGTGTGGCCTGCTTCAAGAGCCGCAGCAGTTGATGTTGTAAAGTGGCATACACCACCTCCAAACAGCACTGTGATGTTGTAGTTGGAATGTAGCAGGATATGCACAAATAGGCATTACAATGGTGTGCCGTACGAGTGCACGAGATACAACAGCGCACCGTACAAAAGTGTGTGGTCTCGTGGGAGGGAGGAGCAGCCGTTTGGCAACATAACACACAGTGAACTCGACCATGTGCAACATGCTGAGCATCTCATCCATGATGAAAATGGTTGCAGACATCTCACAACACCAATGACTAGCCTTTGTACACATCCTGTATGAATGCAGCGTGGTTTTCACTTCTATGCTTGTTCAGTGGTATGATGTAAATAGAACCTCATCATGCAGACCACTTTGCGTTGAAAGGGTATTCTTTAAGTGTTGTTGTGCATGATTGCACTTAATACTCATAGAATAAGACACATGTCTAGATTTATCATAAATCATAAATCTCGATATGTGTGTGAATGGTGCGCCATTCTAAAATTGGTGTAGGAAAGCACAAGAAGGAGAATTGTTTTCATTTCTACACATTTTTATATCTTCAATGCATGCTGAAATGTTCAGCATACATTGAAGGTGAAAAATGTATTTTCTCTTTGTTTTTGTGGAGGAAGGTGTGTCTTCCTGCAGAAAAACAAAGAGTACATGATACAGATATCCTTGCACTATGGTGCAAGGGTGCCTGTGTCACCACATGGCTGCAGTTTAAGCAGCCGTGCAGAGAGAAGCATAGATTTGCAACATATTTATGTACATATGTTGCATCCCTGTGCTTCGGAAGTACTACAGCACACTACAATTAAAGAGGTTACTGTGTGATGCTGCAACACTTCATTATAGTTCTGCACTTATACATTCACCATACGCTACTAATGCATTCATTCAGTCAATTACATACTACACATACATTCATCTAAACTTTCACACACTAAAGAAATTTAGCTCTTTTTTTAAACCAGGAAAGTTAGTTCTTAAAAGACATTTTTTTTTTCTTCTTTCTTCTTTTATTATTTTTTTGGGGTTTTGTGAACAATCTTTTTTTTGTTTGTTTTTCTGAAAAAAAAAAAAAAACAGGAGAAACCAAACAATAAACTTCAGGAAACAGTAAAAAAAAAAAAAAACCTATCAAATATGACTTTCCTGCCGGCGGCAGATGAGGTCGATTGACTGCTCGCCATAGCACAAAGTCTTATTGAAGTTAGTGCAGAGTACTTTTAAAAATTTAAATTGAGGACGGATGTCCAAGGTTTGGTCGGATGGATGCACTCTTGACGTGCTCGGCTGCGATGAGGTGCATGGCGCAGGAGCAGGAGTGTCTCTCATCGTCGGCACTCTTCTTTTGCAAAATTGTTTGGATGAAGGGTCCTCATGTGCTTCATCATACTTGCCGTGCCGCAAGAGTATTTCTTGGTAGGATCCCCTCTCGATAAGACTCTTTTGCAAATCTTACATGTGACCAAGGTGGCATTGGTCTTATTCTGTCCATTGGGAAAAGTAAAAAACTTCCACACCACTGAAGCAAAATGTTTTTTGCGTGGTTCCTCCGGCAAAAATTCATCCTCAGAGGTTTGAGGTGATGCAGGTGATGCCTGCTGCCCTGAAGCCATTTTTGGTTGCAAAAAGTTAGAACTAAGTGTATACTTAGTCTAAAAAAATCTTCTTCTCTCCAAAGAGATGGTTCTCCAAAGAAGCTCAAAGAAGAATGATTGAAATGGGTGGGGTCTTTCAGTAGTTAGAACAGGAAGTGTAATGAACCAATCAAATCTCTTATTTTTCAGGTCACATGGGATCCGCGCACCCCGCGCACCCTGCGCATACGCAGCACGCACCCAGCGCGCATCCGCGAAATTCAATTTTAAAACATTATAGCATTAGATGTAAAAATGTATTCGTTTGAAGACTAGTTTACAGTTTGTCTTTAATTAATATGCACATAAAATACATATATATATATTTTTTAAATGTTAAATATTTCGCGGGATTCGCGCACCTACCGTGTCATGGACGCATATGACGCATCGCGGAAGCGCGTAAACGTCACGTTACGTACATCGAACGTATCGCGTATAGGCTGGGAGTCGCGTATCGGTCTCCTAGCGATCGCGCACTGAACACGTACCCAACGCATACCATGCGCGGATGCTATCGCGTATGGATCGTGAACGGTGCGCTTAGGGTGCGCGGATCCAAAAACATTGAAAAAAACATATATATCTAAAATAAAGTTTTGCACATATAGTTAAAAAAATATTTTGAAAAATATAAAAAAATATGTTTGAAAAACCCATTAAGTTCAAATAATATTTTTTAATTTTTAAAAGGATTAATTGGAAAAATATGTTTAAAAAATGGTGATAAAAAGTAGTTTTAAAAAAAATAAATAATGAAATTGACACACTGAATTTAAAAAATATAGAAAACCAATCAAAATCATTAAAAATGATATCTTTAGAGATACGTTATAGATAGGAATTAGCATTTAAAAAACCTTTGAAATTCACTGAAAAAACAATAGGTTTCAGGGGCGTTACAGTTAGGAATTGGCATTTAAAAAAACCTTTGAAATTCATTAAAAAAACATAGGTTTCATGCATGTTATAGTTAGGAATTGGCATTTAAAAAACCTTAGAAATTCACTGAAAAAACCATAGGTTTCAGGGGCGTTATAGTTAGCTGGACATTTCCCTCGTACAAAACCCTAGAAATTCCCCTGTTATAGTTAGTTCAGCTAACTATAACTCGCGGCCCCGCAATGCACTGCTGATGACGTCACATATTACATCACTCATGACATGGTCAGTGACATCACTGATGACATCACTGATGACGTCATTATTGTGATAAATTAGACGGCCATTTTGAAAACCATAGATACTCCAATACCAATAACTATATACCCACTCATTGACTCTTAGATCTACATGCACCTCCACTCACTCACCTGTACAGTCACTCATACTTACAGTCACTCTGTACAAGACTATCATATGCATTTATACACATATATAGACACTCACACACTACCAATCATCCATTGAGGTACTGACACACCTAGTCAGTTGTGCAAATAATTAAACACCGTCCAATTGACTCACCTATACAGTTAAACACACTCAAGTTCACTTACGAATAAAAATACTAACAATTTTTGACACTCTTATTCAATTTCTAGTACAAGCACACACTCATCCATACAGCCAGTCCCGCAATCACACAGTCTCACATATAGATAGTTATATACTCTTATACACATATACACTGTGTTTCATATATGTAGTTACTGTCACATGTACAACTGAGATATACATTCAATCACTAACACACCCTTACATACACTCACCCAACCATACAGTCCATCACAGTTGCACTCTTAAAACCATGCACCCATAGAATCACCCACTCACACATCTATGCACAGAGTCACACACATCCCACCCACACATACACTCAGACACCCATACAGATACTCAGACAACCAATCAATAACCCATATAGACACTCGTATAGCTATTCACAAAACCATGCAGCCACTTATACACCAACACACAGACACATACAGACATTCACACAGTTTAGTCACTAGTCTGCAGTAAGACACATTTAATGACTCACTTATAGAGTCAGTTACGCACCTAGAAAATCATCCATTCACACACTTGTACACCCACTTATTCTTCAACAGGCCTTTCCCTATATATATTAAACATATTAAAACTGTTCAGAAACACATGCTCAATGGATGATGTCATCAGTGATGTCATTTGAGATGTCATCAGTGATGTCACTGACCATGTCATGAGTGATGTAATATGTGACGTCATCAGCAGTGCATTGCGGGGCCGCGAGTTATAGTTAGCTGAACTAACTATAACAGGGGAATTTCTAGGGTTTTGTATGAGGGAAATGTCCAGAAAACTATAACGCCCCTGAAACCTATGGTTTTTTCAGTGAATTTCTAATGTGTTTTTTGTGTAACCAACTTTTTATTGATTGGTAGGGAGGGACAGTCAGGCAAATTACACAGCTGTACGCCTACAACCACTGAGGCCGGCAGCAAGAACCATAGCTGTATAGTACAAATACAAGAGGACAAAGCGGAGCTCCTGCACCGCGTATCATAGGGCCAGCAATATACGCTCCCTGTTAACCCCATATCCCTCTCAGAGTCCGGGGCTTCAGATAGGACACAGCTGCTCGATGCTATCTTGACAGTGGTATCCCGTTCCACCTCCCCAAACCCTAAAAAGAAACAAACCAATAACTGGGGGCAGGAAGGGCGGGGGGGGATGCCGGGGGAAGGAAGAATGGATCTGGCCAGTGGGCAGGGACTACAGGACCTCTCTACCCATATTCCGTTTCCCTCACCCAATCAATTTGTGCTGTCCCCTGGGGGCCCCTAGTACAGGTATAATGATGCGCGGGGCCGTAGCGGAGGGGTAGGACCATAGCGCTCACCTCCAGAGCCTGTGACCCCTTGTTGGGGAGGGCAATTGCTCTGTGGACCCCAAGTGTGCCCCCGGATTAGGCAGGCAGAGTTCATCATCAAACAGTTTAAGGGCCCTTAGTCGCGGCGGCTGCAGCCTAGCATGTTCTATCCTCCCTAGGTGATCTACCAGGGGCTTCCAAAGAGTCCTAAACTTAGTGTCTCTAAATTGAAGGCGTGCCGTGAGCAGCTCCATCGCCACCACCTGCCACAACCGGGCGAACCACACATTGACAGAAGGTGTTTCTGCCTTTTTCCAATATATCGCTACTGTTTGCCAAGCTGCGCCCAGCATGTGGAGGCTCAAGTGCCAGTCACGGCCCGTCATGGCTCGCCTAGACGTAGGTCGGAGGCCCAACACAACAGTGAGAGGGTCCTCCGGCAGGGGGTATCCCAGCACCCGTGTAATGTGGCTAAGGACTTCCTTCCAATATGTAGTCAAAAGTGGACACGTCCACCAAATGTGGATAAAGTCCCCCAGCTCTTGGGTACAGCGCCAACAGAGCGGGGAGACACTGGGGAACATCTTCTGAAGTCGCGCAGGGGTGTAGTACCACTGGGTCATCACCTTGTAGGCCGATTCCTGTTGGGGGATGCTACGGAACGTTCTGGGGATATCTCGCCAAAGCCTTGTCCACTGTGTAGGAGTGACCCCTGAGCCGGAGAGATTCTGCCACCACAACTGGTATGGGTGAGGGCCGAGATGCTGTGCGTGCTGGAGCACTTTGTATATGCGGGAGATTAACCCCTTGTAGGTGCCAAACGTGCGCGCTAAGTGCTCGAACGGAGTGGGCGGTCGTGTGGCTGCCCTCGTCAAGGCGGATCCCTGCACCCAATGTCGAAGTTGTATGTATTGGAATTTGTCCTTGTCCGCTAGTCCAAATTCCCGTTGGCATTGGGCAAATGTTTCGAACTCCCCCCCTGTAAACAGATCTCGGATTGTCCTGCAACCGTATTCGGTCCAGTTCTCGAAGTAGGGCGGACGGCATGCCGGCGGAAACTGTGGGTTGCGTGCAATAGGGGTGTCAGGGGAGGGAAAAGTAGTGAGTCCCCTACGGACCGCCACCCTGTCCCATATCTCCAGAACCGTCTTAGTGGGGATCGCCATGTACGCACTGCGGTGACGCGCCGCTCGAGGCAGCCAAGCGTGATCCCAAATCGGGCGACATGTAACTGCCCTGTCCATGTGGAACCAAACTTTCTCGCTTTCCCACGCTCCCCATTCAAGAATGAAGCGGAGGTGCGACGCCCAATAGTACTCCAGGAGGTTGGGGCAGGCAAGACCCCCCCTATCCCGGGGGAGCTTCAAAATTTTATTAGAAAATCTTGGCTTCTTACCCCCCCAAATAAATGAAACCAGGTCACGCTGCAGCCTCTGAATTTGGTGTTCCGGGATGGGCGTCGGCAAAGTTTGAAAAAGGTAGAGGATCTTTGGCAATATGGACATCTTGTTTGCGTTGAGGCGGTCGAGCCAGGAAAGCGGTAAGGCCTTCCAAGAGCGCAAGTCGTCTGAGACAGAGCGTTTGCACTCCTGCCAGTTTGCCTGCGTCCAGGTGGCCAAGTCCGGGGTCAGGTTGAGGCCGAGATATTTTACTGACCCGCTAGCCCATTGGTATGGGGCACAGGCCCGCAGCGCCGCGATCTCCTCCTCCGGAATCGTGAGATTAAGTGCCCAGGATTTAGAATGATTAATTTTAAGCCCGGATGCACGCTCATAAGTTTGAAGCAGCGAGTGCGCCGCCGGGAGTGAGCGTAAGGGGTCGGATAACGTGAGGAGGAGGTCGTCAGCGAAGAGCGCGATCTTGTGGTCACGGCCCCGCAAGGAGATGCCCGTGATGGCCGGGGACTGGCGAATTAGGATAGCGAGCGGCTCCACCACTAGGGCAAACAGAAGGGGCGACAAGGGGCACCCCTGTCGGGAGCCCCTGCAGATAGGGAAAGGCTGCGTTAGTTGACCGTTCACTCGCACTCTAGCTGCAGGAGAGAGGTAGGGGGCCATGATGCACGCCTCCATTTTAGGTCCGAGCCCTATCTTCTGTAGAACTGCGCGGAGGAACGCCCAGTCCACCCGATCAAACGCTTTTTCAGCGTCGAGCGACAGGAGGCAGGCCGGAATTCCCCAATGTCTGGCCTTCCCCACGATGTGGGCTATGCGACGTACGTTGTCTGCACCCTGACGTTGGTGGATAAACCCCACCTGGTCCGGTTCAATAAGGGTGGGCAAATGAACGCAGAGCCGTTTGGCCAGTACTTTAGTATACAGCTTAAGATCAGTATTTAGCAGGGCTATGGGCCGGTAAGAGGAGCAAAGAGTGTGGTCTTTCCCTGGCTTCAGGATAAGGGCTATCTCTGCCATCGCCATATCCGGAGACGGCCCCCCAGCCTCCGCAAAGGAGTTAAAGAGACGCAGGAGGTACGGTTGCAACTGCGGCAGGAAGGCTCGAAAGAACGCCACCGGGAGCCCGTCCGGCCCGGGCGTTTTGCCTAACGGGAGGTCTCTCAGTGCGCCCACTATTTCCTCCGGAGTGATAGACTCCTCCAGAAGCTCAGAGTGGTGTTTACTCAATGGCTCCCAGTCACACTCGCTCAAGGCCGCCGAAATCAGTGCGGGCTCCGGGGGCTCTCCCGCATACAGGGAAGAGTAATAGTCATGAAACGCCTGGAGCTTGGTAGCTTCGGTAGTCACCCAGGTTCCCCCAGCCCCCTTCAGCTTCGAAATATGGGCCTTGGCTGCCCGCGTGTGCAGGCGCCGCGCTAGGACAGCACCCACTTTGTCACCTCCATCATAAAATCGCTGTCGAAGAGCAAGAAGCGCCCGTTCCGCCTTGTTCGTCCTATGTACGCGGAGCTGTCCTCGGAGGACCGCCAGTCGCCTCCGATGTGCCGCCAGAGGTCTGTCCTGGTCCATCTTTTCCAACGTCTTAATTTCGCGTTCAAGCTTTATTTCGTATAGTCGGGCCTCCCGCGCACGAGCGGCGGCTATAGCAGTGAGAGTTCCCCGTATCGAGGCCTTGAAGGCATCCCATACCAGGGGGAGGGGGGTTTCCGGTATATCATTGTTATCGAAATACTCCTGAATGGCCTCCCGTATTTCTTCCCTTACGACCGGGTCCCGCAAGACGTGGTCTGGGAACCGCCAGCGACGCGTACAGGGTGAGCGCGTCAAGCGCTCATGGAGCAGTAGTTCCACGTGAGCATGGTCCGAGACCGAGATACTCGAGTGGGACGCCGATATCGTGTCCCTAAGCAGAGGATGGGAGACAAAGAGCATGTCGATGCGTGAGTAGGAGCGGTGTGCATGGGAGTAATACGTGTAATCCGTCAGCCCCGGGGAGTGGTAACGCCAGATATCTACCAGGTTTAAGGCGAAGAGGGATTTTGTCACTGCTGCGGACATAGCCCCCACCCCATGGAAGGCTCCTCCACAGCGATCGAGTGCCGCGTCCCACACCAGGTTGAAGTCACCGCCCACAATGAGGTCCGATCTCACCCCTGTGGGAAGCCCGCCCGACAAAAAATGGCCACCCCTGCTGTCTTGGTGAGTGCTGTAGACCAAAACCTATGGGGGAAACGCGGGTGGGCCATTCGAGCAACATCAGCCTTAAGGAGGTGTGTCTCCTGCAGGAAAATTATGTCCGGGCTGTGCAAGAGCAAATATCTCCAAATCTGGTGCCGTTTGCTAGGCGAGTTAAGCCCCTTCACATTCAGGGAGACAACCTTCCAGGAAGGTACAGTGGACATGGTTATTGATCAGCCAGCGCAAGCACGATCGCCGAAATCCCCCAGGCCCCCAGGAACCCCCCCCACCTGAAGGGTAGGAGAAGGGGGGGTAGGGAGGAAAGGTGAAGGGTAAGGTCGGGGGAAAGAACAGAAACAGCATAACAGCAATACAGCCAACATGGCCAACGAGGCCTATTCCAGTCAAGGGAGTTGCCAGGCACAGAGGCACAGGCTATCCCGGAGATGTCACTCTCCCAAGAATAGGAGCGGGGGTCCGTCGGCACCATCACTGTACATCAAGGACACCAGGGGTAACTCCGGGCCACCGCCCCTTAGGTGAAGTCGCCGTGTCAGAAAGAGGCAGGCATCACGCCTACCCCACCTGGGGTGGACATGTCGTTGAAGTGGGGGTCAAAGCAGATAACGGACTGGGCGAACAGGCAGCGAGCCCCCCCGTCTCGGGGGCCCGCCGTAAGAGCAGTCTCAGAGACATACAGAATCATTTGGGGGCAGACTCCTGCGATCCCACTGGCGATGAGCCCCCCTCCAGGGATCGAATGTGCTGTATGATGTCCTGCTTGTCCCGCGATGATCTACTAGCCGCAGGAGAAAGAGATTTCCCTGGGCGGCGCACCGTGGACCAGTTGGGCTTGAGCGGGACACGCGGCCCCACAGTGCGGCGTGAGGGGCTGACCGGCGGGGTGTCCGGGATCTGGAGCAACTGTGCCGCTTCTCGGTAGGATCGCAATACCCGGCGTCTGGACTCCCATTGGAATATGAGGGCGAAGG
Source organism: Triturus cristatus (assembly GCF_964204655.1). Classification (NCBI taxonomy): domain Eukaryota; kingdom Metazoa; phylum Chordata; class Amphibia; order Caudata; family Salamandridae; genus Triturus; species Triturus cristatus. The sequence goes on from NC_140591.1 coordinate 1,493,863,022, forward strand.
GGTGGCCCCACTGGTAGCGGATGTTAAGGTCCCTCAGCTTCTCGGTGATCGGTCTGAAGTCTCTCCTACGGCGGAGGGTTGTGGGGGCCAAATCTTGGAATAATTGGATTGAGGCACCGTTGTACCTGATGTCGGGTTTGTCCCGGGTCGCCTTCAGGATGGCCTCCTTTTCGACGAAGAAGTGGACCCGCGTCAGGATATCGGGTATTAGGCAAGGCCTCCCAGGCGGCCCAGAGACCCTATGCGCCCGATCCAGGGTCGGCGGCGAGGCGTCATTGTCCCCCCGAAGTTCATGGAGGAGGTCCGCCACGAAGGCCATGATATCATTACCCTCCGCTCCGATCGGGACGCCTCGTATGCGTATGTTGTTGCGCTTCCCCCTGTTTTCCAAATCCTCCTGTCGGATCTGGAGTTCCACATGCTGCTCCTCCAGGGTCGCAATCCGCTGCCACAGGCGCTCTTGATCCTCTGTGCGAGCGTCGAGGGTCTTTTCCATATCATCCACCCTGTCCCCAAGCTCACCCACATCTCTTCGGAGCTCCTTCAAACACGCCTGGACCTCCGAGCGCAGCGAGCCGATCTCAGACTTGAGGTCCTGCATGAAGAGTGCCATGAAGGACTGCGTCACCGGCTCAGCCGAGGCCCCGGCCCCCGTCGACGAGGGGCCCACCGGCGCCGCACCAGGCTTGGTCCAAAGGTCCTTCACCGTTGCGTCCTTGGGGGCCGCCGGCGGCTCTCTCCCCGGCTTAGTGCGTGTCATTCTGCGGCTCCACACCTCCTCGACAGGGGAACCGCCACCACAGCCCGTCCAGTCTGCTCAGGGCCCGGTCACTCCACCACAGCCACCGTACAGGCCAGCCAACCCCCAATGGCTCTGAGGGGAATCGGCTTGCGGTCCAACGTCCACCCTCTGCTCCGGGTCCGGTGACCAGCGGCCTAGATTGTAGCGCCGCAGTGCGTAGGCCCCAGGGCGGGCGGCACAGGAGACACCGGGGTCCGCACCCGCAGGGGCCGCCTCAGAAGCGTGGGCGTCGCCAGTCACTGCGCCAGAAGGCTCCGTCTCCGCCAGCCGCTGGCATAGAATCCCCGATGCCGTGGAACCCGCTGACCTCTCCGCAGCGTCCTCGCCGCGTCCTGGGGGCGTCCCAGTGTTCTTCAGCCGGAGGACAAGATCCCCACTGCCCACGCGGCGGAAAGCCCAGCGGCAAGCAGACCCCGTCCACCAGGGGCCCCGTTGGCTCCACACAGTCCAGTCCCTCTCCCCTCGGAGTCCTGCTGTGCCAGGTAAGGTTGGGGCGCGCAGGTGGGGAGGCGGGCCAATCGTCTGGGTGGCGGTCTCGGTCCGGGCCTGGGCAAGAGCGCTGCAACAACCCCAGCAAACAACGCGAGGTGTCTCAATTGAAGGGCCCAGTCCAGACGCTCCGCTCCCAGCCCCACCGCAGCTCTTTAGTCCTCACAGGAGACAACGCACCTCAGCAGGCAGCGCCCCCAAAGTCACCAGGGCAGGCCCCACCACAGTGGCAGTCACGGTTGTCCCCACCTCTGCTGACCTTCCGCCCCCTCAGTAAACCGCGGAAGGGTGATCTCGGGACGCAGGAATCCATCGTCCTCCTCACCTCAGTTTTGCAGCTCGCCCTGCAACTCTGGAGGCACCAGCTCCTGGCAGCCCAGGCCGCCTCCCCCACCGCTCAGCAGGCCCGGGGTCTCAAAATGGCAGGCTCGTTCTCATCAGTCAGGCCGTCCCACCAGCACTGCAGCCCCCGTTGGACTCCAAGGGCGCCTCACCGTCGCTTCTCGGCTCCCGCGTCGTCACCCAGGGCTTCAGGGCTTCTCCGCCAGCTGGTTCCGACACTCGGCCGCTCTGCTCCACTCTCCCCGGGCACTCAAAATGGCGGGCGCTCCCGCTGCAGCCGGGACCTCTCCGCGGCCACGGCCACGATCGCCGTCGGAACGCAGCCCGGGGCTCCTCGAGTCAACCGGAGGCAGCCCGCACCCCTCTGTCGCCTTCTCGCCCCCTCTGGAGGCGTCGCCCCTGTCGTTGAGATCCTTTCTGGTGCGATTTCTTTCGGCGGCGGCCCGGAGCCCCGGCAGCGCACGTCTCACGCCATTGCCAGCCTGGCCACGCCCCTCTAATGTGTTTTAAATATCAATTCCTAACTATAACATGCATGAAACCTATGGTTTTTTCAGTGAATATATATATATATATATATATATATATATATATATTCACTTAAAAAAAACATAGGTTTGACACATGTTATAGTTAGGTGGATATTTCACTCGTAAAAAAACAATGAAATTCCCCCGTTAGAGTTAGTTCAGATAACTATAACTCACGCGCCCGCAATCCACTGCTCATGACGTCACATATTACATCACTCATGACGTGGTCAGTGGCATCACTCATGACATCACTGATGACATCATCCTTGTGATAGAGTGGCGGTCGCGCGAGTTATAGTTATCACACTCCCATCTACTCACCTATACACCTTGGCATATATATATATTAGCCTGAAAGGGTATTTCTTTGACTTATACTGGGTGCTCCCTTGTGTCTGGACAAAGCTATACCTCTCTGAAGAGCTCTAATTAGAGCGAAACACTGTGTCAGGGGTTGCTTTTACTCATTTCAGGTTGGCTTGATTGGTATTTTACCAATTCAAAGCTGTAATACTGTGCCTGGAGTGGTAATTGGCTTTTGTCATTTTACAGCTCGGCAAGGACAGCACTGTGCTAGTCCTATGCTTAAAGACTTTGCTGTACAAATGGCAAAAGACTTTGTCCTTTTCTATCTCGGCGTGGATGGCACTGTGCTAATCCTATGCTTAAAGATTTTGATAGAAAAACAGACATTTGAGGTGAGCAGATCTAGAGTGTCGCTGGTGTTGAGAGTGCTCCATACAGGAGCTGCTTTCCACCTAAACTTGAGAACTACCCAGAGTTCTCTGCTTCTTTTTTGCATAATTTATTCGTCACTCTATGCCTGAAAGGGTATTTCTTTGACTTATACTGGGTGCTCCCTTGTGTCTGGACAAAGCTATACCTCTCTGAAGAGCTCTAATTAGAGCGAAACACTGTGTCAGGGGTTGCTTTTACTCATTTCAGGTTGGCTTGATTGGTATTTTACCAACTCAAAGCTGTAATACTGTGCCTGGAGTGGTAATTGGCTTTTGTCATTTTACAGCTCGGCAAGGACAGCACTGTGCTAGTCCTATGCTTAAAGACTTTGCTGTACAAATGGCAAAAGACTTTGTCCTTTTCTATCTCGGCGTGGATGGCACTGTGCTAATCCTATGCTTAAAGATTTTGATAGAAAAACAGACATTTGAGGTGAGCAGATCTAGAGTGTCGCTGGTGTTGAGAGTGCTCCATACAGGAGCTGCTTTCCACCTAAACTTGAGAACTACCCAGAGTTCTTTGCTTCTTTTTTGCATAATTTATTCGTCACTCTATGCCTGAAAGGGTATTTCTTTGACTTATACTAGGTGCTCCCTTGTGTCTGGACAAAGCTATACCTCTCTGAAGAGCTCTAATTAGAGCGAAACACTGTGTCAGGGGTTGCTTTTACTCATTTCAGGTTGGCTTGATTGGTATTTTACCAACTCAAAGCTGTAATACTGTGCCTGGAGTGGTAATTGGCTTTTGTCATTTTACAGCTCGGCAAGGACAGCACTGTGCTAGTCCTATGCTTAAAGACTTTGCTGTACAAATGGCAAAAGACTTTGTCCTTTTCTATCTCGCGTGGATGGCACTGTGCTAATCCTATGCTTAAAGATTTTGATAGAAAAACAGACATTTGAGGCGAGCAGATCTAGAGTGTCGCTGGTGTTGAGAGTGCTCCATACAGGAGCTGCTTTCCTCCTAAACTTGAGAACTACCCAGAGTTCTCTGCTTCTTTTTTGCATAATTTATTCGTCACTCTATGCCTGAAAGGGTATTTCTTTGACTGAGGATTTTCACCGTTCCGACCTATGAGGATCCAGACACTGACATGCTAGAGGAATGGACCAACAATTCGGCGGAATGTTCAATGACCATGATGCGCATATTAGTCAAATATGCTCTAAAGGATCGTGCTAAATTGCTATCGGAAATTGAGAAATTACTCACTGAAATCAGTAAAATCATGACCAAAGAAGCGCTAGACGACCACATGGAAAACTTACACAAAAAGATGGACAAATTAGAAGAAGAAATAACAGCTAAAAAACAGCGCAAATTTCTTCGGGACGACAAGGATTACCAGGCTGGAAGAACACTAACCTTCCAGAGGAAATACAACCATCTTTTTGAAAAGAAGACAGGCATGATGATAGTTCCTCCTAGGCCTGCAGGTACAACGGAGGAATTGGTGGAAAGTGATGTTTCTGATGGCAATGTCTCTGATGTATCCGCTTCTGGCATGAATCAAGAAGCCAACAATGACACACAGAGAAAAGGCAGCAATTTTTTATTACAGTTCCAGTTGTTAAATCAAAACAGGACGGAACATCAACAGGACAGTGGGTTGCAGAGGGGACGAGGACGAGGACGAGGAAACAGAGGAAGAACAAGAGGAACCAACTGGCAAAGAAGAGGAGGAAACAACGCAGAAAGAAGCCCGATGGGAATGGAAACAAGGGGCAAGAAACAGCAACAAATATGACAGTTGTGAACCTATCTCAGCGGTCTCTTTCCTGTGAGGAAATTGAGACTTTGTCACTTGGACTCACCTTCTGCCCCACTTCAAATATGAACTACACTCAGACTCGTATTGATCTATTCCTGTTTTCAAGAAAACTTAAACTCAAGAAATGGTTTAACACAAAACCCCAACAACAAGAAACTGTAAGTGTTAATAAAAAGAGAGAGCAATTTGAATGTTTTGGATGTTGAACTTATGCATGCATTATATGACATGACAGAGAACGTTGATGTTGGTCAGTCCATACCTGAATGGGACACATGGGGCGAGAATTTGGATAACAATCCGGGGAGTAAATTTAAACCCAAATCTGTATTTCTCCCTAATGCACAATGTGAAGCAATTGACATCTTTGAAAAGGGTGTGTTGTATGACCTACAGAAAATGAGATATAACAAGATATCTGGGAGACGGAAAAATCTGTCAGCTAGACAAATCACATCCATCGATGAGCTGAAAGCGGATCACAATATTGTGATCCGCCAATCAGATAAGGGTGGCAACGTGGTTGTCTTGGACAAGCACAAATATCTATCTGAAGGATTGAGACAGTTGGAGGATGTTAACTGTTATTGCAAAGCAGATATGGCTGAGGTACTCAAATCTAAGATCACATATAGAGAGATCCTGGTGGGATGGAAAGACGGGGGTTTGTTAGAACAGGAAGAATTCAGTTACCTGTATTGTGCACATCCTAGAATACCTATCTTGTATCTACTGCCAAAGATACACAAGGATTTGCAAAATCCTCCGGGTCGACCCATACTGTCTTCCATTGGGTCACTGTATGAGAATACCTCTAGGTTTATCGACTACTTCTTGAGGTCATATGTGGTTGCCCTACCCTCATATCTCAGGGATGCAACACATTTTCTAACCATCATTGAGGGCATACATTGGGAGGCAGAGTACACTCTGGTTTCTTTGGATGTTAGCAGCTTATACACTAGCATCCAACATGAACAAGGCTTATTGGCTATCCAACACTTCTTTAAAACCAGATCCATCTCTCTATTACATCACTCTCAGATGTTATTGGAAATGATTGAGATTTGTATCAAAAATAATTTTTTCATTTTCAATGATGTTATCTACAAGCAGTCACAGGGCACAGCGATGGGAACCTGCTTCGCCCCCAGCTATGCGAATTTGTTCATGGGCTGGTGGGAGGAGCAGGTGGTCGCCAATATGCTGGAATTTAACAACGTTGCCCTGTGGCTGCGTTACATTGACGACATTTTTTTCATCTGGTGTGGTGATGAAGATTCTGCTCGAATCTTTATTGACAAATTAAATCAGAACACTTGCAATCTACAGTTCACTGAAAACATCAGTAAAAACTCAATGGAATTTCTGGATGTCCGCCTGGAAGTCACTAACAATCAGTTGACTTCAAGATTATTCCGCAAGGATACGGCGGGTAACAGCATCTTAAATGCCAAGAGCAGCCATCCAGGCAATTTGATACGGAGCATCCCCTATGGGGAACTGCTCCGGGCTAAAAGAAATTGTAGTACGAAAGTGGCATATGAGAAAGAGAGGGACATTATGTGCCAGAGATTCAGGGAAAGAGGCTACAGTGCCAGAACTGTGAAAGATGCAATTTCTAGGGTAGAAACGAAAACACGTGATGAACTTATTTATCCCAAACAGAAAGAAACCAAAGAAGATAAAATTAGATTTATCACCACTTTCTCAGGCCAAGCTGCTGAAATACGCAGAGTTTTTAACAAACATTGGCATGTGCTACTCACGGATGAACATCTTAAACAAGATCTGAGTAGCAATCCACAGATCACATTCAGAAAGAGTCGTTGTCTGGCGGATGAATTAAGTTGCAGTTACATCACAAGCAATGAAAATGATCCCAGGAACAGGGAAGGGGGTTTCAAATGTTGTCAGAAATGCAAAGCGTGCAAAAACAGCACCGATTGTGCCAAGTTACAGATACCTAATTCTAAAAGAGAATTTATTATAAAAAAGAAACTCACATGCAATTCCAACCACTGCGTGTATGTGTTGATCTGCCCATGTGCCAAATGGTACATTGGCAGTACCAAACATGCAGCAAAGAAACGTGTGTTAGAGCACTTACGGGCTATACGAAATAACAACCGAGCATATCCGATAGCCAGACACTTTTTTGATCAACATTTCCAAGATGAGACCAGGTTACGCATGGTTGTTATTGATTCTGTGGATCTGGGTATGAGAGGCGGTAACCGAGAACTACTGTTGAGGAAATTAGAATCCCGTTATATTGTGGATTTTGAAAGTCTCGCTCCTAAAGGATTAAATATGAGCGAAGAATTATCTGTTCATCTGCATGAATAAGCATCAATGAAAGTTTATCCTAAGCTGTTGTAGACTCATTTTAATATTTTATATTCATATCTGTTTATTTTTCAGACGGTGTGTCAGGAACATTGAGGAAGGTGGTCAGATTTATTGTAATGTTGATATGCACTTAGTCGTACTTTTATTAGTCGCTATCAGGGACCTTATCATTTTGTATTCTTGGCGGACTACTCTTTGCCTTAACCCCACTTGGGGAAGAACAATGTATATAATTATATTGCATCCACACAGTGAGGTATGTGTACCATCTTATATTCATTGGCATAAAGATTGCATAGTTGGCTTGATCTCTATACCTTTTAAGATGACTTTCAGTCCTGCCCACTTGGGCGATTGGACGCTAATGATAATGTATTGTCACTGGACACAGTCTCAACATAGCCATTTACTATTTGGGGAGTGTTGTTTGCTTGGTGTACGACCTGATTGGGTACATTCAGCAACCCGTTCATTTACTTCTACTGATTGGCTGACTTTATTGGTTCCGCCCACTTGGGCGCTTGGTACGCGAGTGACATTGTTATTCACGCAATAGAATGTACCGGTTTGGGGGTTGTACATCATAATAGCATGCCCAAATCGCAGTAATATGGTATTGGTAGATATAACAATATCATTGTGGATATTCAATTACACATTATGTAACGAGTTTCAATTGCGTTATCATCACGCAATTACATCTATTTGAGTTATGTAATGTTTGCCTTTGTATTATTATCAAATACAATGAAGATTTTATTGGTGTTCATATGCACTTATCTGTATTTTGCAAATAATTATGTTAACAGTTATATGTATACAATGTATTATACACCGTTACAAGATGGCCGCCCAATTCACATCTTTTCTGATACCACGTGTAAACCCGTCATTCAATGAACCTGTGTATTTAAACATGGTGGTTGGTTTGCATTTTCGAGCGTGAACAAGCCGTATTGGTGAAACGCGTCGTTCTTGCACTTGGATATTAAATATTTGCATACAGCATCGGAGTCCGAGTCTATTTTCGTGATGACGAGAGTGGTGGTTCTCATATATATATATATATATATATATATATATATATATATATATATATATATATATATATATATATATATATATATATATATATATATATATATATGTATATATATATATTACCTACTGGCAGTCACCAGTAGGTAGTTATACTTAGGACCTATTTTCCATAGGAATTCTGCAACATTCTATTTGGAATAACGTTGGCGCCGATTGATGAATCTTCACGAAATTTTCCAAACTTTTGGCCAGCTCCGGTCCGCTCCTATACTGACAATTTCACTGTTGACGCAGCTACAGCCCGAACTGCTGAACGGAATTACACCAAATTTGGCAGAGGTAGTCCTCAGTTCAGACTCATGCCTTTTGCTTAAATGGTGTAAATACATTCAGTAGTTCTTGAGAAAATTAGAGTTAAAAAGATAGATATATCTGGGTGGAGCCTAACCACACATCTCATCGTGAAATCTGATTGGCTGTCAGTACTTCATCCAAGAAGTGTTGGCAGCCATCTTGGGACCAATATACATGATAGCACCTCATTAAAAAGCATTGCAGTTAATAGAAGGTTTTAAGACTTTAGTTACATTATAAATCATTTGTTGATGGTACCATACTCATTTTAGGAATTGTGGTGTGTTCTAAGGTGATTTTACCATGTGAAAAGGTCTTCTGCTGTGATATCTAGAATCATGTTTGAGAGAAAACTATTTTCTCATGCTTTTCCCACAGAGGTTTGGAAGGTGATCTATAAGCTAAACTGAGAGCATATTTTCTGTAAATTCACATTATCTTTCTCAGTCATGTGAGAATGTAGTCTGACATTCTCAGTAAAACATGCACATACAACAAGGGCAGAGACTGTCAGTTGATTCCTTTGTGTTCTACTGCAGCTTTCCAGAGTGTTCTAAAGAACAACTAGAGCGCTAACAGTCCTAATTATGACAAACGTATTGCACACCTGAAGCCATCTTGATTGGAATAAAGTGGTAACTCTTAAAATATTTAATTTAAAAAGGAACAACATGAGGGGGTTCATTTTGCCATAGAAAGTATGATTAGTGCTGCAGAAAGAAAAATGAGGGCACATTTTGAGTGACTTCTCAAATCCTCTTCTATTTCATTAAAACATTCTGACATGCAGACTGAAACATGCACTTTCAATACCAGCAGCAGACTTCCCTGGTGAGCAGTAGCTTTACTACAGTGATCTAATATGCAACTAGAGTGCTAACATTCAGAATGTATGGCAAATGTGTGACACATCTGAATGCCTTCTTGATGGAACCAAAGTAAAAAACTGAAAGTATTTCCTACTGAGGAGACTGCAGTAAATGAGGAAATTAGGAAACTTCATTACAAATAAATCTCCCAAGATGGCCACCAGAGACAAAAGAGCCCAAATGGAGCACAAATATCACCCAGATGTAGCCCAAGTAAAACCCAATGACAGAATGTCCCAGAGTGTTCTAACGAACAACTAGAGCGCTAACAGTCTTACTTATGACAAAAGTATAGCACACCTGAAGCCATCTTGATTGGAATAAAGTGGTAACACTTAAAACATTTAATTTACAAAGGAACAAAATGAGGGGGTTCATTTTGCCGTAGAAAATATGATTAGTGCTGCAGAAAGAAAAATTAGGGCACATTTTGACTTCTCAAATACTCTTCTATTTCATCAAAAAATTCTGACATGCAGACTGAAACATGCCCTTTGAATACCAGTAGTAGACTTCCGTGGTGAGCAGTAGCTTTACTACAGTGATCTAATGAGCAACTAGAGTGCTAACATTCAGAATTTATAGCAAATGTGTGACATATCTGAATACCTTCTTAATGGAATCAAATGAAAAAAACTGAAAGCATTTCCTACTGAGGAGACTGCAGTAAATGAGGAAATTAGGAAACTTCATTACAAATAAATCTCCCAAGATGGCCACCAGAGACAAAATATCCCAAATGGAGCACAGATATCACCCAGATGTAGCCCACATGTAGCCCAATGACAGAAGTGTGCAAAACACTTGTTTTTTGTGTATTTGCAGTTTTATATAGTGCAGACTTGTCAGGTATTGGAGTGCTTTACATGAGCATTGGTTACATCACACAAGATCAAATTCATTTTGGTTGTAGACATGGGGAGATTAAGTGATTTGACCAGAATCACAGAATGTTGAGCTGAAGCAGAAACTCCAACCTGGTTCCCCAGTTGCAAAGTCTGCAGCTCTGGAAGTAACACCAAATCCTCTCCCATAAGTGCAACATTTAATCAAGTGGTCAACTGGATAAAAAAACATAAAGATTGCAAATAATGTTAAAGTTCTTTGTCGCTATTTGAAAACACAGAACATATGTCGTCATTTTAGTTCTTTAGAGCACGAACCAAAATTTTGATGCAAATAAGACCCTCTCATATATGTAATTTCTAAAGGAAATGGTCTAGGTATTACAGTTTTGATTACATCAAGACGACATCAGTAGTTCCACACTTTTGTAATAAATATAGAATGTTGGCAATCTAGTTGTTCATTGGGATACTGTTGAGAGTCAGAGGCCAGGGGCACGGACTCTGAAAATTGAAGGCAGGTAGGAGAGTGCAGAGGCAACAATTTGACCACACTGGGCAGGCAGGAAGGGCAGTGGCAGCACAACAGACTATGAAGGGCAGTGGAAAGGGGGGCGGGGGCAACAAACCAACAATACAGGGCTGGCAAGAGAGGCTGTGGCAATATAATAGACCATTGTGGGGAGAAGGAAGAGGCAGTGGTAGTACAACCATACATGCCAACAGACCCGTTTCAGCCAGGAAAAGTCCACTGTTTTTAAGCTCAAATGGGCTTTATTTGACCTGTCTCCTGTCTACAATCTCCTCTTTTTCAATGTAACTCAAAGGGGAAAATCAATATCCCAGTTTTTTTTCAAAATCTCCCTCTTACCAAGTTCAAAATGTTCACAAGTATGGTACATTGGATCATGGTAGGCAGGAGGAATTGGGGTAGGGACATGGACTCGAATAACAGAGGACAGGAGGGACATGGAGAGGTGCACCAAACTGACCCTACAGGTCAGGCATCAGGGTTTGCAGCAGCACAATACACCACACAGGGCATGCGGGACGGGAGTGCAGCACAACAATCCATAGAAAGCAATAGGGAGGGGGCAGGACCAAGCACATGTACAACAGAGAACAGAGGGGAAAGAGGCAATGGGAGCTAGCTGACCATAAAGGACAGACAGGAGAGAAAGCTGCAGCATAACAGACCATAAAGGGCAGGAGGGACGGATCAGGGGCATTACAATGGAACAGGCAAGCCAAAAGGGAGGGAATAGGGTTCTGCACATGGAAACAGAGGGCTGGGGGCAAGGGGGCAGGGCAGGAGCAGCAAGATGACCATGGAGGTCAGGCAGTATGGGCACTAGAAACAAGACACACCATGGAGAGCAACAGTGAGACTATGATGGCATACACACAGACCATGGAGGGAAGGTGGGAGGGGTCAGGGGCAGCTAGCTGACCACACAGGGAAGGTGGGAGGGGCCATGGCAGCACAGAAGACCATGCATGGCAAGCGGGAGGGTTAGTGGCAGCACAATGGCTATGATGGGCAAGAAGGAGGGTGCAGGGGCATGCACAAAGGACCATGGAGGATAGAAGGGAGGGTCAGGACCTGGGCACAGACAAGAGAGTTCAGGGGAAGGGGCCTCACAACAGACCACGTGGAGCAGGCAGGAGGAGCAGTTGTAGCACAACAGACCAGGGAGGGCAGAAGGGTGTGGCAGTAAAATAGACCATGGAGGACAGGAGGAAGGGGATAGGGACATGGCATGTGGATAGGCAGGGTGGAAGTGGCAGGGACAGGTTACAGTCATCTGACAATGCTAGGCAGGTGGGAGGGGAGTGGCAGCTTAACAGAACACTCAGAGTAGATAGGAGTGGCAGGCCCATGGAACATGGTGGGCAAAAAGGATGGAGCAGGGGCATGCACAAACACATCGGAGGGCAGGGGGAAGGAGAATAGGGGCAGCAAGCTAAGCACAGAGGCTAAGCAGGTGGTCAATAATGGGCCATAGAATTGGACAATGGAGGGCAGAATGAGTGGACTGGTACATCGTCCTAAATGGAGGGCAGTGGCAGCACATCAGACCATGCATGGCAGGAGGGAGGAGGCTAGTCCATGGATTCAGACAACAGAGGATAGGGAGGAGCTGGATGGGGCAGCACGCTAACTGTTCAGAGAAGGTGGGTATTAGGAACTTTATTGTTTTTAAAATGTGTGTCTGTGTGAACTACTTAAAATATGAACAAGTATGCAACATAATCTCACTTTTATTCAGGAAGAAGAGGACATTTGTGACTGTGACTCCGGGCTCACTTGGCAGAAACACCCCCTGACCCTCCACCCCCATCGCAAAATGTACTGCCCGTGAAAAGGGTAGGTGTACGCAGTGTTATATAGAACATAGTCCTGAGAGCACGATTGAAAATGAAAACTAGATATAGTATATGGTATAAACTATGCACCAAAAAGTGTTATATAAGATGAACCGGGGCGTGAAATATAATATGCAATACATTGTGCGCAATGACAGATTCATTGGAGAGCGCGAGCTAGCACAAACACTAGCGCATGCTATGCGATATGCGCCTTGGAGTGTAATATGCCCAGGGCAGTGTTGTGTAACCTAACTAGTCTCTAAAGCTGTAATATAAAATATGTGCTGGGGAGTGTAACGTTCCATATGCACTGTGACGAAGATATGGATCCCAGATTGTAATATGAATGGCATAGCGCTGTGCGTTATAACATAGGCATCGAGGAAGGCACGTTAGATGGGGCAATATAACCTGTGCGAAGGCAAGTGTGGCATGACATATTCACGGGGAGGTGTTACAGTGCACATGGGCTATAAAGTGTCATAGCATATGCACTAGCTGGTGGAATACAACACAGAGGTGTGTGGCACTCGATGGGCACTGGTGGGTGTAACACAGCATTGGGCTCAGCCAGGAGCATGCTGTGACTCTCAAGTGAGGTTCGTCTCCTTTCCAGAGAGTATAATAAAAAGTATTACACATCCGGCGGTGGATGTGTGTTTTATTAACAGTGAGAGGGGTTTCTTGCATAGTTTGGTCGAATTTTTGTTGAATCCCCTTTAAATGGCTTCGTGTGCGTGTGTATTAAATATGCCGTCAATAGCTACCTATGTTTGTATAAATAAACGACAAGGGTGTCTACTTGGAGAGTACCCACTGGCGGGGGCGCCGGGATTAGGCACGGTAGGGCGTCAGACACGTCAGAGCTTCACTAGCGGTGTAAATACATTCCACGTGGATTCATTGTATGCATAGTCGCCTTTTAATGAATATCACGCAATTCGTCATGGTGATAAGTACATACGGTTTGTCCAGCATGTCCTAGGTGTTTCTATCAATATATTTTTTTTTTCAAAACAAAGGCATGCCCCGGGGGATGGGGTCCCCGGGGCTATAAGTGGCCTGAGGAGGGGGGCAATGCAGCTCCCCTCCTAAAGAATAAAAAAAAAAAGCCCATGACCCGGGGGTTGGGGTACCCGGGTCCGACTACTTAAAAAAATAAAAAAAATAAAAGACCGGCATCGCGCCGGAGGCCATGCCCCCTCCTTGCAGCACTCTGCAATTGCGCCCCTTGGCCAGTTGTAAGTTGGGGAATTAATTCCCATTCAATACTGAGGGTCCCTGAGGGCCAACTAGCCCAACAGGTATCTCCAGTATGTGCCAGGGAGCTGCGTTGCAGACAGGTGCTCTGAGGCCACGCCCCTTTTTACACCTCTATGCAACGCAGCTCTGTGGCGCTTACTGGAGGTACCTAGTAGGCTAGTTTCACCCTATGGACCCTTAGGATTCAAGGGGACTTAATCTCTCAACTTAGAACGGCCACAGGGCGCGTTTACACAGTGGTGAAGCGAGGGTCGGGGCCTGAGGTGACGTGTGCAAACACGCCCTGTGGATTGTTTTAAGTTGGGGAAATAATTCCCCTTCAATCCTGAGGGACCCTTGAGACCAACTAGCCCACCAGGTGCTTCCAGTAAGTGCCACTGTGCTGCGTTGCAGAGAGGTGGTCTAGGCCGTGCCCCTTTTTGCACCTCGTTGCAACGCAGCTCTGTGGCACTTACTGGAGGTACCTAGTGGTCTAGTTGGACCCTAGTTTTATTAACAGTGAGAGGGGTTTCTTGCATAGCATTGTCTTTGAGGACGTCTGTTGCTTCTTTCTGCATTTCTTTTTTCTTCTATCTTCACATGTCCTATCTCTGTAGGCATAGTTAGAAATTAGCATTTAAAAAACCTTTGAAATTCTCTGAAAAAACCATAGGTTTCAGGCACTTTATAGTTAGGAATTAGCATTTAAAAACCTTACAAATTCACTGAAAAAAACATAGGTTTCAGGAGCGTTATAGTTAGCTGGACTTTTCACTTGTACAAAAACATTGAAATTGCCCCGTTATAGTTAGCTCAGCTAACTATAACTCGCACGCCCGCAATGCACTGCTGATGACGTCACATATTACATCACTCATGACATGGTCAGTGACATCACTCATGACATCACTGATGACATCTCAAATGACATCAATGATGACATTAAAAAATAAATATTTGTAATATATGTATAGCTAAAGATTAATGGAAGAATAAATGGGTAAATAAGTGTCTAAATACAGTGATGTAATATCTGACGTCATCAGCAGTGGATTGCGGTCGCGTGAGTTATAGTTGCCTGACCTAACTATAACGGGGGAATTTCATTGTTTTTTTTCGAGTGAAATGTCCAGCTAACTATAACATTTGTGAAACCTATGTTTTTTTAAGTGAATATATATATATATATATATATATTCACTGAAAAAAAACATAGGTTTCAGGCACTTTATAGTTAGGAATTAGCATTTAAAAACCTTACAAATTCACTGAAAAAAACATAGGTTTCAGGAGCGTTATAGTTAGCTGGACTTTTCACTTGTACAAAAACATTGAAATTGCCCCGTTATAGTTAGTTCAGCTAACTATAACTCGCACGCCCGCAATGCACTGCTGATGACGTCACATATTACATCACTCATGACATGGTCAGTGACATCACTCATGACATCACTGATGACATCTGAAATGACATCACTGATGACATTAAAAAATAAATATTTGTAATATATGTATAGCTAAAGATTAATGGAAGAATAAATGGGTAAATAAGTGTCTAAATACAGTGATGTAATATCTGACGTCATCAGCAGTGGATTGCGGTCGCGTGAGTTATAGTTGCCTGACCTAACTATAACGGGGGAATTTCATTGTTTTTTTTCGAGTGAAATGTCCAGCTAACTATAACATTTGTGAAACCTATGTTTTTTTAAGTGAATATATATATATATATATATATTCACTGAAAAAAACATAGGTTTCAGAGACGTTATAGTTAGAAATTAGCATTTAAAAAACCTTAGAAATTCACAGAAAAAAACCATAGGTTTCAGGGGTGTTATAGTTAGCTGCCCATTTCACTCGTACAAAACCATAGAAATTCCTCCGTTACAGTTAGTTCTGCTAACTATAACTCACGTGCCCGCAATGCACTGCTGATGATGTCACATATTGCATCATTCATGACATGGTCAGTGACATCACTGATGACATCACTGAAGACATCTCAAATGACATCAATGATGACATCACTGATGACATCATCCACTGAATGTGGTTTATTTTGAAATTTAAATATGTATTATATATATACCAATCTGTATTGAAGATTGAGTGGATATATAACTGTCTGGATGGAGGATTTAGTAGCTGTCTGACTGTCTTTTTAAGTGAGTAATTAAAAGTGTCTCACTTAATACATGGATTAGTAACTAAACTATGTGAATGTGTGCAGCACTGTCTCTGTTGTTGTATAACATGCTGCCTCAGTTGGTCACTAACTACATGAGTGTGTATATTAGTTATTGATTAGTTGGGTGAGTATTTGTATGGGACACTGAGTTTGTGTGTGGTTGGATGGGGTGTGTGTAACTCTATGCATAGATGTGTGAATGGTTGATTGACTAGGTGTATGGGTTTAAGAGTGCATGTGGAAACAGTTGTTTGGGTGACTGAGTGTATTTATTTGTGTGTTGGTGAGCAAATATATGTTTAGTTGTACATCTTCAACAAAGTAAAAAAATAAAAGGCATTGTATGTGAGAGTTGGTGTATATAAATAAGTTTGTGTAAGAGTCAGTGATTGTGAGAGTAAATATATGAATGAGTGTATAATTGTAATGGTGCTTTTTTAACATATTAACAATGAGTTAATATGTGTTTGAATAAATGAGGTGTTGTTGGATAATTGTGTAAGTGAGTAAATTTAAGTGCGATACATTTTTTTCATGAGTGAGTAGGATGACTGCATAACCGACTAAAATGACTGCTGATGTGTCAATGTCTATATATGTGTATACGTGCATTTGATAGTGTTCTATTAATTAATGACTGCATGTATAGATGATTCTGTTGTTGAATGGGTAGTTGTGTGTGTAGACTTATGAATCAGTGAGTGGGTATGTAGTAACTGGTATTGGTGTGTCAATGGTTTCAAATATGGTACTCTGTATTTTACAGTGAGTGATGAAAGGTTATACTAGTGTATGATGTGGTGTATCGGATTGTCAAGTGGATGATGTCATCAGTGATGTCATTTGAGATGTCATCAGTGATGTCATCAGTGATGTCACTGACCATGTCATGAATGATGCAATATGTGACATCATCAACAGTGCATTGCGGGCGCGTGAGTTATAGTTAGCAGAACTAACTATAATGGAGGAATTTCTATGGTTTTTTAAGAGTGAAATGGGCAGCTAACTATAACACCCCTGAAACCTTTGGTTTTTTCTGTGAATTTCTAAGGTTTTTTAAATGCTAATTTCTAACTATAACGTCTCTGAAACCTGTTTTTTTTCAGTGAATTTCAAAGTTTTTTTAAATGCTAACTTTTAAGTGTGATAGTAGTTATATCTATTTTTTGTACAGATTTTCTACAGTTTTTTAACTGTTTATTTATAAATATTTTATTCATTAAATATCATTATATATTTTTCTGAAAATTGCAAAAAAACACTTTTTAATTAAAACTGAAATATTGATTAATTTTCTTGTTTTAATTTTTTATTTTGATATATTTATATCATTTTCTTTAAAAATAAATAAAAAAAAATTCGCAGTCGCGCATTCAAAGTGTACACATTACGGTGGGTGCGCGCATTCTAGCCGCCATTTTAGAAAAGTCATGAAGGATCCGTGTATGGTGTGCGACGGCTGCGTGTTTTTCAGTTACATCATATACATTTAATATCACGTGATATGCGCGATTGGTATGCGACCAGTCTGCGACTCCTGCTCCTGCGCATTCGCGACACATGCACATTACGGTACGAGATGTTTGCACGCTTGCGGGTCCCGCGTGACATCATATACGTGCTGGGGCACGCTGGGTGCGCGACTCCCGCAAAAAAAATGTATGTTCCAAAATTATATGTATGTGTCTTTAATATACATATTAAGGCAAGAGATTATGTAAGATATTCATCAAAATATTATATTTGTACTTATAAGAAACTTATATTATTTTTAAATATATTTTCGCGAAGTCGGGTGCGTGCATCGTGAGTGCAGAAAACCAGGTCAGCAGAGCTGCTGTAGAGCCAGAGAAACCAGGTCTGCAGAGCTGCTTTAGAGGGAGAGAACCAGGTCAGCAGAGCTGCTTTAGAGCCAGAGAACCAGGCCAGCAGAGCTGCTTTAGAGCCAGAGAACCAGGTTAGCAGAGCTGCTTTAGAGCCAGAGAACCAGGTCAGCAGAGCTACTCTAGAACCAGAGAACCAAATCAGCAGAGCTGCTTTAGAGCCATAGAACCAGGTCAGCAGAGCTGCTTTAGAGCCAGAGAACTAGGTCAGTAGAGCTGGTCTAGAGCCTAAGAACCAGGTCAACAGAGCTGCTCTAGAGCCAGAGAAACCAGGTCAGTAGAGCTGCTTTAGAGGGAGAGAACCAGGTCAGCAGAGCTTCTTTACAGCCAGTGAACCATGTCAGCAGAACTGCTTCAGAGCCATAGAACTGGGTCAGCAGAGCTGCTCTAGCTGACACTGACTGACTGACACTGACTGACTGACACTGACTCATTGACACTGACTGACACTGATTGACACTGACTGACACTGACTGACTGACACTGATTGACTGACACTGACTGACTGACACTGATTGACTGACACTGACTGACACTGATTGACTGACACTGACAGACTGACTGACACTGACTGACTGACATTGACTGACATTGACTGACACTGACTGACTACTCTCTACTACTCTACTACTCTCTCTCTACTACTCACTCTCTACTACTCACTCTCTACTACTCTCTACTACTCACTCTCTACTACTCTACTACTCTCTACTACTCACTCTCTACTACTCACTCTCAACTACTCACTCTCTACTACTCTACTACTCACTCTCTACTACTCACTCGCTACTACTCTCTACTACTCTCTGTCTACTACTCACTCTCTACTACTCACGCTCTACTATTCTCTACTACTCACTCTCTACTACTCTCTACTATTCACTCTCTACTACTCACTCGCTACTACTCTCTACTACTCACTCTCTACTACACTCTCTACTACTCTCTCTCTACTACTCATTCTCTACTATTCACTCTCTACTACTCACTCTCTACTACTCTCTACTACTCACTCTACAACTCTCTGCTGCTCTCTAGCACTCACTCTCTACTACTCTACTACTCTCTCTCTACTACTCACTCTCTACTACTCGCTCTCTACTACTCTCTACTACTCTCTACTACTCCTCACTCTACTACTCTCTACTACTCCTCACTCTACTACTCTCTACTGCTCACTCTCTACTACTCTCTCTCTACTACTCACTCTCTACTATTCACTCTCTACTACTCACTCTCTACTACTCACTCTCTACTACTCACTCTCTACTAATCTACTACTCTCTACTACTCGCTCTACTACTCACTCTCTACTATTCTCTACTACTCACTTTACTACTCTCTCCTACTCTCTACCACTCACTCTCTACTACTCTACTACTCACTCTCTACTACTCTCTCTCTACTACTCACTCTCTACTACTCACTCTACTACTCTATACTACTCACTCTGTACTACTCTCTACTACTCACTCTGTACTACTCACTTTCTACTACTCACTCTCTACTACTCTCTACTGCTCACTCTCCACTACTGATTCTCTACTAGTCACTCTCAACTACTCTCTACTACTCACTCTACTACTCACTCTCTACTACTCTGCTACTCTCTCTACTTCTCACTCTCTACTACTCTCTCTACTACTCACTCTCTACTACTCACTCTCTACTACACACTCTCTACTACTTGCTCTCTGCTTCTCGCTCTCTACTACTCTCTAGTACTCACTCTGCTACTCACTCTCTACTACTCTCTACTACTCAGTCTCTACTACTCACTCTCTACTACTCTCTACTACTCACTCTCTACTACTCTCTACTACTTTCTACTACTCACTCTACTACTAACTCTCTACTACTCTCAACTACTCACTCTCTAATACTCACTCTCTACTAATCACTCTCTACTACTCACTCTACTACTCTCTACTACTCACTCTCGGATACTTTCTCTACTACTCTCTACTACACTCTATTACTCTCTACTACTCACTCTCTGATACTTTCTCTACTACTCTCTACTACTCACTCTCTACTCTCTATTACTCGCTCTCTACTCTCTACCTCTCTACCTCTCTCTCCACTACTATCTACCTTTCTATCTCTACCTCTCTACCTCTTCACCTCTACCTATACACCTCTACCTCTCTACCTCTCTGTACATGCAGAGATATGCACATATATATATGCATATATATGCATATGCATTTATATATATGTATGTGTATATATATACATATATAAACATATAAATATAATCTGCATATCTATATAAATATAAATTCATGCAAACATATACATATACATATATGCATACGTATGCATGGTATGTATATGAAAGTTTGAAAAACTCTAATACAAGCAAAGCTAAAAAGCCACCTAATTACAAACAGTATTGCTTTAACTTAAACGAGGGCGAGACCTATTGCATTTCCAATGCTTGTTTACTTTGATTCCATCAAGAAGGCATTCAGATGTGTCACACATTTTCCATAAATTCTGAATGGTAGCACTCTAGTTGCTCATTAGATCACTGTAGTAAAGCTACTGCTCACCAGGGAAGTCTGCTGCTGGTATTGAAAGTGCATGTTTCAGTCTGCATGGCAGACTTTTGTAATGAAATAGAAGAGGATTTGAGAAGTCACTCAAAATGTGCCCTAATTTTTCTTTCTTCCTCACTAATCATAATTTCTATGGCAAAATGAACCTCCTCATTGTATTCCTTTTAAATTAAACTATTCACTCTCTACTACTCACTCGCTACTACTTTCTACTACTCACTCTCTACTACTCACTTTCTACTACTCTCTAGTACTCTACTACTCTCTACTACTACTCTCTACTACTCACTCTCTACTACTCACTCTCTACTACTCTCTACTACTCTCTACCACTCACTCTCTACTACTCTACTACTCACTCTCTACTACTCTCTACTACTCTCTCTCTACTACTCCCTCTCTACTACTCACACTACTACTCTCTACTACTCACTCTCTACTACTCACTCTCTACTGCTCTACCTCTCTCTACTACTCTCTACTACTCACTCTCTACTACTCACTCTCAACTACTCACTCTACTACTCTCTCTACTACTCACTCTCTACTACTCTCCACTACTCACTCTTCCACTCTCTACCACTCACTCTCTACTACTCTCTCTCTCTACTACTCACTCTTTACTACTCACTCTACTACTCTCTACTACTCTCTCTGCTACTCACTCTCTACTACTTTCTGTGAGAAGTTGGCCTGATGTATGATGTCACTAGTTCTAGTGTACACCTTATATCAGTCAAACAACCCTTATGGTGATTGGTTGTAAAGTCAACCTTATAGACCAGCTATCCTAGTGGTAGCATGGACAAGAGCAGTCTTAGGCTAAACTCTGAATGGCATGTGAAGCCAGCTGTGATACCATATATAATTACTTGAATACCAAATGAAAGGACACCACAACAGATATGTATATAAAATAAAGTGTATTTATTCTAGTCAAACCCTCAGCACTCTTTATGAGATTCGAGGTAAGTACAGCATAGTCTTATTTAAGCATACATTAAGTCACACAGGTAAGTAATACAGTTAGGCCCTAGGGGCCACGCAAACCATATACTAAAGAAGTGGTATAAGGACCACTGTCATGGAAATAGAATAGGCCTAGGCCTAGGGAATCGCTGGGGCTACACTACACTACCAACAGTTAGGAAGTGAGAGGCCCACGGGATTCAGGTGCAGAGTGGAAACAATCATGCGTAATGCGTATAATCGATAGAAATAGTACAGTTCTGAAATAAGCAGTGTTAGGACACTTCTGGAGTAGCTAGAAAGTCGAGACTCGGAAACTAGACCCTAGGATAGTCACTACCCTTGTGAGCACTGAAGTACCCAAGTTACCTAGCCCACAGGCTGCGGGTGCATAGGTGTGAACTTCCGTCGGGTTTCGTCGTGGACTTCTATGGATGCCTGAAGGAAAGTTGCTGACAGGCAGTCAGTGCAGAGTGTCCGGTGGATCCCAAGGCCGGGATCAAGAAGGAAGGGTACCTGCAAGCAGAAGGGACAGAGACAAGGTCACTAGCCAGTGACCACGTGGAACCAGGAGGGAACCAGGCGATGTCGTGAAGATTGCAGGTGAAGGGTGAAGCTTGTCGCAGCAGCCACGGGTACCAGGAGACGTCGAGGACGACCACGACCAGGAGGCGAGCTGTCCCACGAAGGCTCTTGCTGTCGGCAGCATCAAAGTTGAACTAGGACTCACCAAGCCTTGGCAAGCGGAACCCATGAAGAATGGAGGACTTGCTTCTGGTGCAGACCAGGAAGGTCTGGGGTGCTTCTCTTTTGCAGAGGAGCGGGAGCCAGTCTGGAGGAGCCAAACCAGCAGTAAAGATTTGAAGGTGTGTCGTCACAAAGGCCGCTAGCCAACGGGCAAGCAACCGGACAGACGCGGCAAGCAGGAAAATGCAGAAGGGCCCCACGCAGGACTCGTGGAGTGTGGGGGGCTGATCTTTGGTGCAGATGGTGCTTGGGGTTGGGGCTTCTTAATCCCCGGTGCACAACTTTGAGGGTACCTCAGAAGCTGCGCTGGAAGATACTCGCCACTTTTCCCAGGTAGCCGGTCGCACGTCTCTCGTCACCTCCACGGATCTCAGCTCAGCTGTGGATGTGGATCAGGGTCGGAGAAGTCTGGAAGTCAAGGCTCTGGTCGGGCTCTGCAGTCGGTCCCTCGTAGAACTTCAGCAAAGCAAAGGGTAGTCTCTTGATGGTGCCTGTTTGCACAGGGTAGCCACTCCTTGGCCACAAGGGAGATTCTTCAGTCTTCTTCTTTGGTCGAATGTCGAAGGTCCAGAGTTTCTGTTCAAGTTGCAGGTTCAGGATAATCTAATCTCCTGGGGCCCAGCTACCACTCTTATACTAATCTGGGGGGCTGGGTTGCCTGCTAGGTCACGCCTTATGGGTGGGACCTGGGAGGGGGGTGGTTACACCCCCTTCCCTTTGTCCAGTTTCGCGCCAGGACTGGGGCTGGTGTGCCCCAGCACCGGTTTGAACTGGACTATGCATGGGACACCTTGTGTGCCCCAGGCAGTGTCTCGTTTCATTCATCCCTCCCTGCCCCAATACACTAAGGCCTGTCTGGGGTGGTGCTCGCACCTCCCAAGGCAGGAAACCTATTGTCCAAGCCTCTCTTGCCGGGATCACTCCCAGCAGCCGGAGGTCAGACTTGTGTCGTGGCAGCAGCATCCATTTTGTGATGCTGGGGCTCTGGTTAACTTTAACCGGGTAAGTAGATTTCAACATGTCTTCTCCCTCTAGAAGGGAGGGATAATATCCTCATCCCCAGAAATGGGATGGGGGTATTATTCCAAAGTGTTAGACACCTTACACGACATGTTTTGATAAAGCCAAACCATAGTTACCATAACCGTTTAAGATTATAAGGCACTTTAAGAGTATATGGTAGGCTATATCATAGAACAGCTATAAGGACATGGTTCCGAAAGCTGCAGACAGGCTGAGCTCATGCTAGAGCACCATCTCACATGTTACCAAGCACTCTGCCTCCAGGATTGTTAAGGCCTGCCATAGGAGTGGCTGATAGGTACACATGTGTCTATATATAAGATAGGTATAGGAATACTACACCTAAGCAAGGAGTGATTACACAACCTTGCCCCAGCTGAGTGATCAGCCAGTTGTGTCATAATGGAAGGCCAGGCCAGGGGTGGCATAATACATGCTTCAGCCCCTGGTAGGCCTAGGATACACATATGCCCTGGGTACCTAATGTACACTGTACAGGGGCCAATATGGTGATCCTATCCAAATGGGTTATGCCCCTAAAGTACATAGTATCAATTTAGAGAGGGAACAGCAGGGCTGTGGGTCTGATTAGCAGGCCCACAGCCACATCTAAGTCGAAAACCAGTAAAGCAAAAGCAAAAAGTGGGGGTGAACATAGAAAGCAGACCCTACTCTCCTACACAACCCCCCACCCCAAACTTAGGGACATTAAACTAACCTTGACCAGTTGAGTCTTCATGTTCTAAGTGGAAATATCTGGAGAGTCCATCTGCATTGGCATGGTCAGTCCCAGGTCTATGTTCCACTGTGAAGTCCATCCCCTGTAGGGAAATGGACCACCTAAGAAGTTTGGGATTTTCACCCTTCATCTGATTTAGCCACAAGAGGGGCTTATGGTCTGTCTGAATCTTGAAGTGAGTGCCAAACAAGTATGGCCTCAGCTTCTTCAGGGCCCAAACCACAGCAAAGGCCTCCCTCTCAATAGCTGACCAATGTTTCTCTCTAGGGGTCAGCCTTCTACTTATAAAAGCAATGGGCTGGTCTTGACCATCTATATTAAGTTGTGAAAGAACAGCTCCCACACCTAACCCAGAAGCATCTGTCTGGACAATGAACTCTTTGGAGTAGTCTGGACTTTTCAGAATAGGTGCACTGCACATGGCCTGCTTCAGGTCATCAAATGCTTTTTGACAGCTTACTGTCCACTGAACTTTCTTTGGCATTTTCTTGGAGGTCAAGTCATTAAGTGGTGTCACAATGGACCCATAGTTCTTAACAAACTTTCTGTAGTACCCAGTCAGGCCCAAGAAAGCTCTGACCTGAGTCTGGGTAGTTGGAGGAGTCCAGTCCTTTATGGTCTGGATCTTGCTCTCCAGTGGTGGAACCTGACCCCCACCAACTAGGTGGCCCAGGTATACAACCTTGCTCTGCCCTATCTGGCACTTAGTGGCCTTGATAGTGAGGCCTGCCTTTTGCAGGGCCTCTAAAACATTCCTCAGGTGGACCAGGTGATCCTCCCAGGTGGAGCTAAAGACAGCAATATCATCAAGATAAGCTGCACAGTAATCATCGAACCCAGTAAGGACTTTATTCACCAACCTTTGGAAAGTGGCAGGTGCATTCTTCAAACCAAAGGGCATTACCACAAATTGATAATGTCCTCCTGGGGTCGAGAAAGCAGTGTTGGCCTTTGCATTCTCAGCTAGTCTGATTTGCCAGTAGCCTGCTGTCAGGTCAAATGTGCTCAAAAACTTAGCAGCTGCCAGTCTGTCAATGAGCTCATCTGCCCTAGGTATTGGGTGGGCATCTGTCCTAGTGACAGCATTGAGACCTCTGTAATCCATGCAAAACCTCATCTCTCTCTTACCATCTTGGGTGTGAGGTTTTGGCACAAGAACTACAGGACTAGCCCAAGGGCTCTCTGAAGGTTCAATGACTCCCAGCTCCAACATCTTTTGTACCTTAACTTTTATGCAGTCCCTGACATGGTCAGGTTGCCTGTAGATTTTACTCTTCACAGGCAGACTGTCACCAGTGTCCACCTCATGGGTGCACCAGTTTGTCTGACTTGGGGTCAGAGAGAACATATGTCTGTAGGATTGCAGAACTTGCCTGCAGTCCTGTTGCTGATGGACAGTGAGGCTGTCAGAGAAGACCACACCATCAACTGAGCCATCATCAGGGTTCTGAGTCAACAGGTTTGGGAGAGGGTCACTCTCTTCCTCCTGCCTCTCATCTGTAGCCATGAGTAAGCCCATGTCTGCCCTGTCAACATATGCCTTCAGTCTGATGACATGAAGCACCCTGTGGGGGCTTCTGGGAGTCCCAAGGTCCACCAAGTAGGTGACTTCTCCCTTTTTCTCAACAATAGTGTGGGGTCCAGACCATTTGTCTTGGAGTGCTGCTGGGGCCACTGGCTCCAACACCCACACTTTCTGCCCTGGCTGGTAAACAGTCAGTACAGCCTTTTGGTCATGCCAAGCTTTTTGGAGTTCTTGGCTTGCCTCAAGGTTTTTAGAAGCCTTCTTCATATACTCTGCCATCCTGGAGCGGAGACCAAGTACATAATCCACTATATCAAGTTTGGGTTTTCTGAGAGGTCTCTCCCATCCTTCCCTTACTAAACATAGGGGTCCTCTTACAGGATGCCAAAACAAAAGCTCAAAAGGGCTGTAGCCAACCCCCTTTTGTGGGACGTCTCTGTAAGCAAACACAAGGCAGGGTAAAAGGATGTCCCATCTTCGCCTAAGCTTGTCTGGTAACCCTTTTATCATTCCCTTTAGGGTCTTGTTGAATCTCTCAACAAGCCCATTGCACTGTGGGTGATAGGGTGTGGTGAACTTGCAGTTCACACCACTCTCCTTCCACATTGCAGTCAAATATCCTGACATGAAGTTGGCACCTCTGTCAGAAATGACCTCCTTTGGAAAGCCCACTCTGGAGAATACTCCAAGCAGGGCCCTTGCCACAACAGGAGCTGTTGTGGACCTCAGGGGAATAGCTTCTGGATACCTGGTGGCATGGTCCACTATCACCAGTATGAATCTGTGCCCAGATGCTGTTTGTGGGTCCATTTGTCCTACAATATCTATGCCCACTCTTTCAAAGGGAACCCCCACCACTGGTAGTGGTATGAGGGGGGCCTTTGTGGTGCCACCTGATTTGCCACTGGCTTGGCAGGTGACACAGGAGCGACAACACTCCTTGGTATCTTCTGACATATGGGGCCAGTGAAAGTGAGGGACAAGCCTGTCCCAAGTCTTGTTCTAGCCTAAGTGTCCTGCAAGGGGAATATCATGGGCCAAGGTAAGAAGGAAGCCTCTGAACTTCAGTGGTATGACGAACCTCCTGGATGCACCAGGCTTGGGGTCTCTAGCCTCTGAATACAGCAGCCGTTCATCCCAATACACTCTATGGGTACCTTGAGCATTCCCTGCAGCCTCAGCAGCAGCCTGCTGTCTGAGGGGTTCAAGAGAGGGGCAGTCTAATTGTGCCTGCCTCAGATCTGCCCTTGAAGGTCCCCCCGTCCCAAGAAACTCAACCTGATCAGGTTCAAGTTCTTCTAGGACAGTTCCTTCAGGGCTCTCAGAATCATCCTCCTGTGAGGGCTGATCCAGTGCCTGAGGCAGGGGGGAGGCACAGCCTTTACCCTACTGCTCTTTCTCTTGGTTTGTGACTGGTCCATAGTTTCAGGATCCAGCACTTGTTCAGTGGTGCACTTTTTGGCCTGTGACCTGGTCATAGCAAGGACATGTGCATCTATACCTAGCATTTCTGCATGGGTCCTATACTCCACTTCAGACCAAACTGAAGTTTCAAGATCATTGCCCAGTAAACACTCTACAGGAAGGTCTGAACTAACAACAACTTTCTTGAGGCCAGTTACCCCTCCCCAGGAGAAGTTAACAATAGCCACACTATGGGAGGTAGTGGCATTGCTAGCGTTGGTCACTAGGTAGTTCTCACCTAGTATGATCTGTCCAGGGTCCACAAAGGCAGGTGTCACCATTGTGACACTAGCCCCAGTGTCCCTGTAGGCCTGAGCCATTCTTTGGTTGATAAAAGGAGTCTGTCTGTACTTGCCCAGGTTACTGGGGCCTACAGTAGAGAACAAAGCTAAGTCCCCATCACAGATCAGAACAGCCTGAGTGGGTATTCTGACTAGGCCAGAATCCTCCTCAGTTCCCAGGGTTAACCCTACTACACCCTTTTGCTGAGAACCACCACTTACAGCTGAACTAGGGGGTACAGTTGCCTTAGGGGCAATGGTGGTTGGGGGCTTATCCTTTTTGGTGCACTCACTAAACCAATGTGAGTTGGACTTACAATAGTTGCACCATGGTTTCTTTTGGCCATCTTTCTTTTTATCCTTTTTGGGACCACCCTCCCCCTGAGCCTTTTGGAGGCCTGGTGAAGACTTCTGGTCTTTTTGTTTCTGATTATTACCCTTCTGGTCTGCCTTTTTCTGATCACCTCCCTGGTTCTGATTTTACTGCTTAACTCTAGTCCTGACCCATCTATCTGCCTTCTTTCCCAATTCTTGGGGAGAAGTCAGATCAGAATCAATCAGGTGTTGATGCAGTAGCTGGTTTTGACAGTTGTTAAGGATGTGTTCTCTCATGATCAAATTATACAATCCTGTATAGTCCTTAACCTTACTTCCCACTAGCCAGCCTTCCAGAGCCTTAGTGGCACAATCTACAAAGTCAGTCCAGTCCTGAGTCTTCTGGGTATCCCTGAACAACAACCTGTATTGTTCAGTGGTTAGGCCAAACCCATCAATTAGAGCACTCTTCAGGACAGTGTAATTGTCTGCATCCTCATCGCTAACTGTGAGGAGCTTGTCTCTACCTTTCTCAGAGAAGGAGAGCCACAAGATAGCTGCCCACTGAATTTGGGGTACCTGCTGTACTTTACAAGCTCTCTCCAAAGCAGTTATCCATTTGTGGATGTCATCCCCACACTTGTAGGGAGGGGCAATCTTGCTCAGGTTTCTATTATCATAGTGCCTGTCTCTATCCTTAGGGATATTGCTGCCACCAGTGGGTTCTAACCCACTTAACTTTTGTTCTCTAGCCAGAGCAAGCTTCTCCTTGGCAAGGGCAAGTTCTTCCCTCTCAATCCTCAGATTAGCTTCCCTCATTCTGGCTTCATGCTCTTTTCTCTGGGGGGAAGTCATTACCCTGTGAGAAGAGGCATTAGAGATGCTAGAGACATGGGAGTGGATGGATTCCCTCGAAGGGGATCTGTCTCTCCTGCTTCTATGGTTAAGCCCACTTGGGGGTCTGTATGGGGGAACCCCATGCAAACTCCCATGTAAGCTTAGGTTAGCCTGGCTAAATCTTCCTACTTGGCCCTGGCTGTCTACCTCTTCATCTGAAGTCCCATCTGACTCATCTGTAGTGGGTAGACCCTCCCTTGTACCTAGGGTACCAGCCTGTGAGGCCCTAAGAGCATCATATTCCTCTAGGATCTGCACTAGCTGAAGGAGGGTAGGGTTTGCACCCTGTTTTAACTTTCTGGAGGTACACAATTGTCTCATCTCCTGAAAAATTAGGGTATCATATCTAGAGGGGATCTTTCTCAGATCTGCCCCTCCTGAGAGAGAATCTCCTTGATCTCCTCCCAGTGACATGATCTAGTGAGGGTGTGGTGTGTGCACCTACCTACACTAGTTGTTTCTACTAAACCTCTCTAGTAGTTGTAGTCAGGGTGTGTTAATCCCTTCAACCTACAACAACTGAGTCCAGTAGGACTTAAGTATTATAATCTATGTTATATGTACCTAAACAATATCTGTGTGATCTTTCAATTTAGTATCTCAAGATTACAATGGTATTACAACAGCAAGCTCAGATCCCAACCGCTGCTCACCAATGTGAGAAGTTGGCCTGATGTATGATGTCACAAGTTCTAGTGTACACCTTATATCAGTCCAAACAACCCTTATGGTGATTGGTTGTAAAGTCAACCTTATAGACCAGCTATCCTAGTGGTAGCATGGACAAGAGCAGTCTTAGGCTAAACTCTGAATGGCATGTGAAGCCAGCTGTGATACCATATATAATCCCTTGAATACCAAATGAAAGGACACCACAACAGATATATATATAAAATAAAGTGTATTTATTCTAGTCAAACCCTCAGCACTCTTTATGAGATTCGAGTGAGTACAACACAGTCTTATTTAAGCATACATTAAGTCACACAGGTAAGTAATACAGTTAGGCCCTAGGGGCCACGCTAACCATATACGAAAGAAGTGGTATAAGGACCAGTGTCACGGAAATAGAATAGGCCTAGGCCTAGGGAATCAGTCAGTCAAAATTACTTTATTTGGTTTCATAACAAAAACCATAAAAGCATATAAATATAAAAACATACAATATAAATAACATTTAACAATAAACACTACAGATGAGTTAAAAAGGCATACAAGGTACTTGGTTTCAATTCATGAATTACCCGGATAATTATTATGTCCAAGAAATTTTTTTCCTTAGTCTCATTGAGATTGCTAAAAATTTGGCAATATTAAAAATCTCCCACGTAGATCCCAGTAATTGTAAATATAAAAGGGCAGGTTTAACTTGCCTAAAACCTTTCTCCTTAATAAGGGGGATGATATGTTTTTTGCGAATGGGAGACAGGTGTTTACAAAAGAAGATAAAGTGCACTGTATCTTTGAGGGAAAATCCGTCACAAGAACAGATTCCCAAGTCCTTCTCACTAGACCACCCTGGGGAATCGGTGAGCAAAAGATGAAATTTGTTCAGTCTAAACTTGGTCAGTAAAAAACGATGGTTCATGTTATTAACAATGAACAAGTAGGGTTGAATACTGTTGGAAGTAATTACTATCTGATGAGCCCTGACTGAAGGTTTAAGTAGCTCCTTATCTTCTCTTTCTAAAGTTATCCGCTGTTTGTATTCAGCTTTCACCCATTTTAGGTCCCCCTTAGTTAAGTTGCCAGGTACATCAAATAAATCTGGACGACCTAATTCTCTGGATAAGTTCTTGATATAATTTATCCAAGGAATGGAGCTGCCATACTCAAGAGATAAACAATCCTTTAAAATCGCATGATTTAATTCCAAATCAGGGTTTAACCAAATTCTGATCCATTTTAACAATGGAGCTAGAGCAATACGGTCCACTAAATAATCTATCCCGCATTCCTGATGAACAATAAAAGCAGGGGTTGACTGAGGTAAACATAAGATGGATTTTAGAAATTTGTCTTTAACTATTTGAAGAATTTTTACATCTTTGATTCCCCATAAATCGGCCCCATACATTGCTATAGAAAGACATTTAGCAACATAAATTTTCAAAATGGCCTGTATAGGCTTCACCCCCAATTTGCGGGCAAAGTCTAATACAGCTAAGGTGGACCTAACAAAAACATTATGCTTAGCTGCCAATTGCGGAGACCAATTGAGCTTATCATCAAAGATAACCCCCAAATAGGGAAATCTACTAACGCGGGATAGAACATGCCCTTCGCAATACAAGGTCTTAACTTTTTTTGCTTTACACCCCATAATCATGACATGTGATTTGGAAAAATTCACACTGAGATCGAGTGCTTTCATAAAATTTGCAAATGAGTCCAGCAAACGTTGCAAACCCACAGGTGTACGTGCTAACAAGGCGGCATCATCGGCATATAATAATGCCGGAATAGAAAATTTGCCAGCTCTTGGAATATCCTTGCACGACTTGGTCAAAAGAGCACCTAAATCATTAATGTATAAAGTAAAAAGCAAGGGGGCTAAAATACAGCCCTGTCTAACACCATTCGTGATTCCAATCCTACCGGTACAGTTACCCAGGCGGTCGTATCTGACGGTAGCGGTGAGGTCCCTATGTAAATCAGCCAGGAAAAATACAATATTTTCATCAATGCCGCATTTAAGGAGCAAATCCCACAGCTTTGACCGATTCACTCTGTCGAATGCCGAGGACAGGTCCATAAAGGCAAGATATAGTTTCCCTTTTTTGGCAATGGTGTATTTGCCTATTAATAAATATAGGTTCAGACTTTGGTCTATAGTACCTCGGCCTGCTCTGAACCCATATTGTAAGCAAGAAAGGGTCTCGTTCTCCTCCAACCACGCTGTTAATTTCCCGAAAACTACACGCCCTAGGACTTTGACTGCAGAATCAATAAGGGAGATAGGGCGGTAACAGCTGGGGTCCCCCCTGCAACCTTTTTTAAAAATGGGTATAATCACGGATTCGGGATGCCTGAAACACAAATCCTATTAAAAACATTCATTAAAACCACAGACCAAGTCTCAAGGTCAGATTTATAAAAGTCAACCGGAACACCATCCGGGCCCGGGGCTTTGTTACTTGTCATCTTTTCAATGGCCTCGACTACCTTGGTCTTAGTAACCGATAAAGTATATTGATTTACAAAGGGGGGCGACGGGGTCAACGCCCCGTTTTTATCCCTTTCATAGACTGAGTTAAAATGGGTACACCACAAGTCTTCTCCTATGCCACAATCTAATTGGCCATTACAAACATCGCAAAAATAGGGTTTATTCACCACAGACCAGAATTTTGCACTATTTCTGAGAACATCCACGGAGGCTAGTTCCTCCCATGCATCCTCTCTAATCTTTCGCTTTCTAGTTTTCAGGGCTTTGTCATATTCTTTCCTAAGCATAGCAATAATCGGCCTATTAATAAGTTTACAACGTAGAGCAGCCTTCAGCCTTCTATTTGCCAAAGAGCAGTTTCTATCAAACCAACCTAAGTCAATATTGTCATTACCCTTGGCTGGGCAACTAAGGTCTGCAGAAATTTGGGAACAAATTGCCGAATAAGCCTCTAGCACTTCCTTATTATCGGCATCCAAATTCAAACAAGTATTTATCTCGGGACCCACCTTCCTTTTTAGATTAGAATGAAAGTCCTCCGGAATTATTTTATTCCATCTAATCCTGCGATTCTGATCAGAGGGGCGGATATTAGATTTATCCGTCCTGCCCAGAGTTTTAGTAGGGATGATAAGAGTTTCCGAAATGCTAAGGACCACAGGGTTATGGTCACTGAAATGTGACCAAATCGCCTTGTAACCGTGGATCAGATTACCAAGTGCAAAGCTAATAAAGATGTAATCAATGACAGAATGTTTGCCATTCCCTTTAAAAGTGGGAATTTCCTCCGACGTCAAATAAGGAAGTATAAGGCCAAAATCTGCTAAGATTGACTCAAGACAGTCTCCCTGAGCAGAATGCTCAAAATGAGCATCACCTTGTGCAGATGAACCTAGAGGATCAAAAGACAGACAATTGTCAGGACAGCCGTGGATATTAAAGTCACCCAAAATTATAATAAAACAGTCATTTTGGATAGCGTCTTTGTAGGCCGCCAAAAAGCGTGTTAAAGCTAAGAGATGATCAATTGTGGTGACTCTTTCAAAAGAATTATAAAAATTTACGATTAAAAGAACGCCTCCTTCTAACAGGGAAATTTGTACAGCCAAACTGTTCCGTGAACCAGTGTCTATTTGGATCTGATGGCCCGATATACTAGCGGAGATTAAGGTAGCCAGCCCACCCTTTGCCCTCCCCGCATTTGAAGGTACGGCTGGAACAAAAAAGCTCCTGTAGCCATCAACGAACAGGGTATTCTCTGTGTCCCAGGTTTCTTGTAAACTAATGATATGTCCTGAACTTATAAGTGAACGCCAAGCTGGGTCATCAATTTTATTTTTCAGCCCAGCTATATTCCAGCTGACCAATCTAAATAGATTGCCCAATAAACCAAAAGTAGATGCGGCATGACTGTCATACAATGGCTGCAATATGTTCTCATCACAGCCAGTTACCCCGATATCTAGAGTATTACGCTCTGTCAATGTCCCTAGTCATTCATTATCATCTAGGTTTGAAAGAGCATCAAATCTATTAGAAATAGGGACAGCATAGTTGTTTAAGCTAATACCCCTAAAGGGGTCACACAATGACGGCCCAACTTGAGATGGAGGATAAAAGAAGCCCAAGGGAAGAACATTAACAAAATCCGTCTGGATTCTCACTGTCCCCGCCTGTTTCAGTATATCCTCAACCAACCTTGGAGATCTAAAACTTACAACAATGCAATCACCTGTCAGACTCTTGTTTGTACTGCCCACCCACGGGACCCTTCTAATCATCATAAAGTTGTTGGCAAGATGTTGTCCCAAGACAGTTTTTCTGGATAAGAAGTGGATGGCCTTGTTTTTCAGGGAGGTCCAGTGTTCTCTTTTATCCCCTTCCAGTTTTGGGACATTGGCTAAAATAATGGTGTATGGACAGGCCTCAACAGGTAAGTGCAGGGAGTCCCTCTTGTCATAATTAGCTAAAAAGCCGGGCCTCCCTTCAATATTCTGAGAGCCCGAAACCACCGCTTGAGTTGTACTCGTAGGATTTAAAGCTATGGGTGGTGGGTTTACACCAGAGGCCAAGGTAGAACCATGATGTACTGGTTGTTGGGGTACAGTGATTATGGTATCCAGCAGATTGTTAACCGAGGCAGTGACTGAACTGAAAGAGTTAATTGCTCGGGTACTGGGACCAGGGATAGGAACCTTAGGAGTAAGGTGTGACTCAATTATATCCAGCCGCTCCTCAATGCGCCTCAGGGTAACCAATAGCGGAGCAGTAAATGATTTAAGGTGCTCATCAAGAATGTTTATGAGCTCTGACATAGATTTTTCGCTATTTCTATCGGTAGAACTACCAGATGCTAATTTAGTGCCAGCATTCCCTGCCACTGCCAAAATCTCACTAGCTGAATGTGGGGCCTCAGTAGTGGTTTTGTTCAATCCAGGAGCGGGATTACTAGCTTTAGGTAGTTTTGCCGGTTTTCTACTACCCTGAGGGTTGTCCTTCGCCTTCCTTTTCCCCGTGGCAATTTTACCACCACCGCCAATCACATTAGACCGAATCCTTAATTGTCTGGTGCGAACTACAGGTGAGGGTTGTACAGAACTCTCTATGGTTGAGGGGGGTGACATAATTATAGGACTAACATTAATACAAGAGCCATTCATATTCTCAAGCAAATGCACATCATCCAAAGGAATGTTATCTGATGAACAGACCACAGCGGGTGATAAAGGAACAGATAATCTAATGGGGTCCAAAGATAGTCTTCGTTCGACCGAAGCGATCTCTTTCACAATGGCAGATTCTGCCTGTTTTAAATAACTGTCCAAAGTCCCCATACCCGCAACCCTGGTGCATGCTTTAGAAGACCCTTTCGACATGCTTCCACCGAGCAGTACAGAGCACAATCCAACCAACTAGTAATCACCTGTGCAGTCCCAGTGAAGTATGAACACTCCAACAGTCACTTTACAGGGGGCTGTCCCAACCCAACCTCTATCGGCCTCTGAGGGCCTAAGAGGGCCCGCCCTTTGCCCGGGCTTAGCCCGGCGACCGCCCGCGCGCGTCCCGCGACGCGGGAGATCAGCGTCCTTTTAAGCGCCTCCGAGCGCGCAGGTAGCGTCACGGGTCGCTAGGGCAGCTGGGAGCTGTAGTACGCTCCGCTTTCCAGGCCGCGAAATGGCGTTGCGGCGATGTCAGCGTGGCAGCCCAGGAAAGGAACAGCAGGATTCAGACGAGGTGAGGAGAGCACGGACAGCGACCTCCGACCAGCAGCAGGTCAGACACAATCAGCAGGGCTCCAAAATTCAAACATCGCTGGGGCTACACTACACTACCAACAGTTAGGAAGTGGGAGGCCCACGGGATTCAGGTGCAGAGTGGAAACACTCACGCGTAATGCGTATAATCGATAGAAATAGTACAGTTCTGAAATAAGCAGTTTTAGGACACTTCTGGAGTAGCTAGAAAGTCGAGACTCGGAAACTAGACCCTAGGATAGTCACTACCCTTGTGAGCACCGAAGTACCCAAGTTACCTAGCCCACAGGCTGCGGGTGCATAGGTGTGAACTTGCGTTGGGTTTCGTCATGGACTTCTATGGATGCCTGAAGGAAAGTTGCTGACAGGCAGTCAGTGCAGAATGTCCGGTGGATCCCAAGGCCGGGATCAAGCAGGAAGGGTACCTGCAAGCAGAAGGGACAGACTCAAGGTCACTAGCCAGTGACCACGTGGAACCAGGAGGGAACCAGGCGATGTCGTGAAGATTGCAGGTGAAGGGTGAATCTTGTTGCAGCAGCCACGGGTACCAGGAGATGTCGAGGATGACCAGGACCAGGAGGCGAGCTGTCCCATGAAGGCTCTTGCTGTCGGCGGCGTTGAAGTTGAACTAGGACTCACCAAGCCTTGGCAAGAGGAACTCACGAAGAATGGAGGAATTGGTTCTGGTGCAGACCAGGAAGGTCTGGGGTGTTTCTCTTTTGCAGAGGAGCGGGAGCCAGTCTGGAGGAGCCAAACCAGCAGTGAAGATTTGAAGGTGTGTCGTCACAAAGGCCGCTAGCCAACGGGCAAGCAACCCGACAGACGCGGCAAGCAGGAAAATGCAGAAGGGCCCCACGCAGGACTCGTGGAGTGTGGGGGGCTGATCTTTGGTGCAGATGGTGCTTGGGGTTGGGGCTTCTCAATCCCCGGTGCACAACTTCGAGGGTACCTCAGAAGCTGCGCTGGAAGATACTCGCCAATTTTCCCAGGTAGCCGGTCCCACGTCTCTCGTCACCTCCACGGATCTCAGCTCGGCTGTGGATGTGGACCAGGGTCGGAGAAGTCTGGAAGTCAAGGCTCTGGTCGGGCTCTGCAGTCGGTCCCTCGTAGAACTTCAGCAAAGCAAAGAGTAGTCTCTTGATGGTGCCTGTTTGCACAGGGTAGCCACTCCTTGGCCACAAGGGAGATTCTTCAGTCTTCTTCTTTCGTCGAATGTCGAAGGTCCAGAGTTTTTGTTCAAGTTGCAGGTTCAGGATAGTCTAATCTCCTGGGGCCCAGCTACCACTCTTATACTAATCTGGGGGGCTGGGTTGCCTGCTAGGTCACGCCTTATGGGTGGGACCTGGGAGAGGGGTGGTTACACCCCCTTCCCTTTGTCCAGTTTCGCACCAGGACTGGGGCTGGTGTGCCCCAGCACCGGTTTGAACTGGACTATGCATCGGACACCTTGTGTGCCCCAGGCAGTGTCTCGTTTCATTCATCCCTCCCTGCCCCAATACACTAAGGCCTGTCTGGGGTGGTGCTCGCACCTTCCAAGGCAGGAAACCTACTGTCCAAGCCTCCCTTGCCGGGATCACTCCCAGTAGCAGGAGGTCAGACTTGTGTCGTGACAGCAGCATCCATTTTGTGATGCTGGGGCTCTGGTTAACTTTAACCGGGTAAGTAGATTTCAACATGTCTTCTCCCTCTAGAAGGGAGGAATAATATCCTCATCCCCAGAAATGGGGTGGGGGTATTATTCCAAAGTGTTAAACACCTTACACGACATGTTTTGATAAAGCCAAACCATAGTTACCATAACCGTTTAAGATTATAAGGCACTTTAAGAGTATATGGTAGGCTATATCATAGAACAGCTATAAGGACATGGTTTCGAAAGCTGCAGACAGGCTCAGCTCATGCTAGAGCACCATCTCACATGTTACCAAGCACTCTGCCTCCAGGATTGTTAAGGCCTGCCATGGGAGTGACTGATAGGTACACATGTGTCTATATATAAGATAGGTATAGGAATACTACACCTAAGCAAGGAGTGATTACACAACCTTGCCCCAGCTGAGTGATCAGCCAGTTGTGTCATAATGGAAGGCCAGGCCAGGGGTGGCATAATACATGCTGCAGCCCCTGGTAGGCCTAGGATACACCTATGCCCTGGGTACCTAAGGTACACTGTACAGGGGCCAAAAAGGTGATCCTATCCAAATGGGTTATGCACCTAAAGTACATAGTATCAATTTAGAGAGGGAACAGCAGGGCTGTTGGTCTGATTAGCAGGCCCACAGCCACATCTAAGTCGAAAAACAGTAAAGCAAAAGCAAAAAGTGGGGGTGAACATAGAAAGCAGACCCTACTCTCCTACACTCTCTACTACTCACTCTCTACTGCTCACTCTCTACTAATCTACTACTCTCTACTACTCTCTCTACTACTCACTCTCTACTACTCACTCTCTACTACTCTCTACTACTCTCTCTCTACTACACACTCTCTACTACTTGCTCTCTACTACTCACTCTACTACTCATTCTACTACTCACTCTCTACTACTCCCTACTACTCACTCTAATACTCACTCTCTACTACTCTCTACTACTCACTCTCTACTACTCCACTACTCTCTACTAATCACTCTCTACTACTCACTCTGTACTACTTTCTACTACTCACTCTCTACTACTCTCTACTACTCACTCTCTACTACTCTCTCTACTACTCATTCTCTACTACTCACTCTCTACTACTCACTCTCTACTACTCTCTCTCTTCTACTCTCTACTACTCTATACTACTCACTCTCTACTACTCTCTATTACTCACTCTCTACTACTCTCCCTACTACTCTCTACTACTCACTCTACTACCCATTCTCTACTACACATTCTCTACTACTCTCTCTCTGCTACTCAGTCTCCACTACTCACTCTCTACTACTCTCTACTACTCACTCTCTAATACTCACTCTCTACTACTCTCTACTACTCACTCTCTACTACTCTCTACTACTCTCTACTTCTCACTCTCTACTACTCTCTACTACTCACTCTCTACTACTCACTCTACTACTCTCTCCTACTCACTCTCTGCTACTCTCTCTACTACTCTCTACTACTCTCTCTCTACTCTCTATTACTCATCCTCTACTCTCTACCTCTCTACCTTTCTCTACCTCTCTCTCTACTACTCTCTACCTCTCTACCTCTACCTCTCTACCTCTACCTCTCTACCTCTACGTCTCTACCTCTACACCTCTACCTCTCTATCTCTCTCTACCTCTCTCTACACGCACACATATGCACATATATGCATATGCATTTATATATGTATGTGTATATATATATATATACATACATATATAAACATATATATAATCTGCATATCTATATAAATACAAATATAAATGCATGCATACATATACATATATATGCATGTTATGTACATGAAATTTTGAAAAACACTAATAAAAGCAAAGCTAAAAAGCCACCTAATTACAAACAGAATTGCTTTAACTTAAACGAGGGCGAGACCTATTGCATTTTCAATGCTTGTTTACTTTGGTTCCATCAAGAAGGCATTCAGATGTGACACATTTGCCATACATTCTGAATGGTAGCACTCTAGTTCCTCATTAGATCACTGTAGCAAAGCTACTGCTCACCAGGGAAGTCTGCTGCTGGTATTCAAAGTGCATGTTTCAGTCTGCATGTCAGAACTTTTTAATGAAATAGAAGAGGATTTGAGAAGTCAAAATGTGCCCTAAGTTTTCTTTCTGCAGCACTAATCATAATTTCTATGGCAAAATGAACCCCCTCATTTTGTTCCTTTGTAAATTAAATGTTTTAAATGTTACCACTTTATTCCAATCAAGATGGCTTCAGGTGTGCCATACCTTTGTCATAAGTAAGACTGTTAGCGCTCTAGTTGTTCTTTAAAACATTCTGGGATTTCTGTCATTGGGCTATACTTGGGCTACATCTCGGTGATATTTGTGCTACATTTGGGCTCTTTTGTCTCTGGTGGCCATCTTGGGAGACTTGTTATGAAGTTTCCTAATTTCCTCATTTACTGCAGTCTCCTCAGTAGGCATACTGTCAGTTTTTTACTTTGATTCAATGAAGAAGGCATTCAGAAGTGTCACATATTTGCCATAAATTCAGAATGTTAGCACTCTAGTTGCTCATTAGATCACTGTAGTAAAGCTACTGCTCACCAGGGAAGTCTGCTGCTGGTATTGAAAGTGCATGTTTCAGTCTGCATGTCAGAATTCTTTAATGAAATAGAAGAGGATTTGAGAAGTGCTTCAAAATGTGCCCTCATTTTTCTTTCTGCAGCACTAATCATACATTCTATGGCAAAATGAACCCTCTCATTTTGTTCCTTTTTAAATTAAATGTTTTAAATGTTACCACTTTATTCCAATCAAGATGGCTTCAGGTGTGCCATACCTTTGTCATAAGTAAGACTGTTAGCGCTCTAGCTGTTTTTTGGAACACTCTGGGAAGCTGCAGTAGAACACAAAGGAATCAACTGACAGTCTCTGCCCTTGTTGGATGTACATATTTTACTGAGAATGTCAGACTTCATTCTCACATGACTGAGAAAGATAATGTGAATTTACAGAAAATATGCTCTCAGTTTAGCTTATAGACCACCTTCCAAACCTCTGTGGGAAAAGCATGTGAAAATAGTTTTCTCTCAAAGATGATTCATGATATCCCAGCAGAAGGCTTTTTCACATGGTAAAATCACCTTAGAACATACCACAATTCCTAAAATGAGTATGGTACCATCAACAAATGATTTATAATGTAACTAAAGTCTTAAAACCTTCTATTAACTGCAATGCTTTTTAATGAGGTGCTATCATGTATATTGGTCCCAAGATGGCTGCCAACATTTCTTGGATGAAGTGCTGACAGCCAATCAGATCTCACAATGAGATGTGTGCTTAGGCTCCACCCAGATATGTATATGATTTTACTTTTGATTTTCTCAGGAACTACTGAACGGATTTACACCATATATGCAAAAGGCACATGCTTGACCTGAGGACTA
Source organism: Triturus cristatus (assembly GCF_964204655.1). NCBI lineage: Eukaryota > Metazoa > Chordata > Amphibia > Caudata > Salamandridae > Triturus > Triturus cristatus. The sequence continues at coordinate 1,493,902,843 of NC_140591.1, forward strand.
CCTCTTTGCCAAATTTCAAGTAATTCTGTTCAGCCGTTCGGGCTGTACCTTCGACTAAAGGTCCTATGGGAAAATGCATGGGGAAAACGCGTTTTGGGACCCCCCTTTTTTCTCAGCCCCCGCTTGACGAATCACCCCGAGACTTTCAGGGTAGGAGCTGAGCGGAGCGCCCCATTAGTTTTAAAAATTTCACGAACATAAGTCAACCGGCGCCAAAGTTATTCAAAATAGAATTTTCAGATTTCCTATGGGAACTCGGTCCTAACTATAACTATCTACTGGCGACCGCCAGTAGATAATATATATATATATATATATATATATATATATATATATATATATATATATATAAACATATTTAAACTTTACAGAAACACATAGTCACTGGATGACGTCATCAGTGATGTCATTTGAGATGTCATCATGGACATCCTCAGTGATGTCACTGACCATGTCATGAATGATGTAATATGTGACGTCATCAGCAGTGCATTGCAAGGGCGCGAGTTATAGTTAGCTGGGCTAACTATAACAGCCGAATTTCTCTAGTTCTGTACAAGTGAAATGTCCGGCTAACTGTACTTTCCCTGAAATCTGTGTTTTTTTTAATGGATATATATGTATATATTCACTGAAAAAACCATAGGTTTCAGAGACGTTATAGTTTGAAATTAGCATTTAAAAAAACCTTAGAAATTCAAAGAAAAAAACATAGGTTTCAGGGGTGTTATAGTTAGCTGGCCATTTCACTCGTACAAAACCATAGAAATTCCTCCGTTATAGTGAGTTCTGCTAACTATAACTTTTGCGCCCGCAATGTACTGCTGATGATGTCACATATTGCATCATTCATGACATGGTCAGTGACATCACTGATGACATCATTGATGACATCTCAAATGACATCACTGATAACATCACTGATGGCGTTTCCGCACTGATGACGGCAAGAGCCAGAAAGGCGTCTGCGGATGTTTTATAGCCGACACATACCCCGTGAGTGCACCGGACCTTGGGAGTACCATGAACACCTTGTTTTTGCTGTGTAATCAGTGGTTTCCACCACCACTTCCCGGTTGCACCCGCCATGAGTTCGGCTGGCCCCAGGTGGAATACTGTGTTTTGGATTCAATTTGGGCTGCTGAACCGCCGCTTATGGACTCTGTTGACCTATTCAGGTTGTGGCTTATACAAAGCTGGAGTGCTTCACCATATGTGGGACACTCAGAGAGTTTTCGTTCTAACAGCGGCAGGCGAGGGGATGTTTTTGTTGACGGCTTTTCCGCACTGATGACGGCAAGAGCCAGAAACGCGTCTGCAGATGTTTTATAGCCGACACATACCCCGTGAGTGCACCGGACCTTGGGAGTACCATGAACTCCTTGTTTTTGCTGTGTAATCAGTGGTTTCCACCACCACTTCCCGGTTGCACCCGCCGCGAGTTCGGCTGGCCCCAGGTGGAATACTGTGTTTTGGATATATATATATATAGAGAGAGAGAGAGAGATATAAAACATATTTAAACTTAACAGAAACACATAGTCACTGGATGACGTCATCAGTGATGTCATTTGAGATGTCATCATGGACATCATCAGTGATGTCACTGACCATGTCATGAATGATGTAATATGTGACGTCATCAGCAGTGCATTGCAAGGGCGCGAGTTATAGTTAGCTGGACTAACTATAACAGCCGAATTTCTCTAGTTCTGTACAAGTGAAATGTCCGACTAACTGTACTTTCCCTGAAATCTGTGGTTTTTTAAATGTATATATATATATATATATTCACTGAAAAAACCATAGGTTTCAGAGACGTTATAGTTAGAAATTAGCATTTAAAAAAACCTTAGAAATTCACAGAAAAAAACATAGGTTTCAGGGGTGTTATAGTTAGCTGGCCATTTCACTCGTACAAAACCATAGAAATTCCTTTGTTATAGTTAGTTCTGCTAACTATAACTTGTGCGCCCGCAATGTACTGCTGATGATGTCACATATTGCATCATTCATGACATGGTCAGTGACATCACTGATGACATCATTGATGACATCTCAAATGACATCACTGATAACATCACTGATGACATCATCCAGTGAATGTGGTTTAGTTTGAAATTTAAATATGTATTATATATATATATATATACCAATCTGTATTGAAGATTGAGTGGATATATAACTGTCAGGATGGAGGATTTAGTAGCTGTCTGACTGTCTATTTAAGTGAGTAATTAAAAGTGTCTCACTTAATACATGGATTAGTAACTAAACTATGTGAATATGTGCATCACTGTCTATGTTGTTGTATAACATGCTGCATCAGTTGGTCACTAACTACATGAGTGTGTATATTAGTTATTGATTAGTTGGGTGAGTATTTGTATGGGACACTGAATTTGTGTGTGGTTGGATGGGGTGTGTGTAACTCTATGCATAGATGTGTGAATGGTTGATTGCCTAGGTGTATGGGTTTAAGAGTGCATGTGGAAACAGTTGTTTGGGTGACTGAGTGCATTTATTTGTGTGTTGGTGAATGAACATATGCTTTAGTTGTACATCTTCAACAATGTAAAAAAATAAAAGGCATTGCATGTGAGAGTTGGTGTATATAAATAAGTATGTGTAAGAGTCAGTGATTGTGAGAGTAACTATATGAATGAGTGTATAATTGTAATGGTGATTTCTTAACATATTAACTATGAGTTACTATGTGTTTGAATAAATGAGGTGTTGTTGGATAATTGTGTAAGTGAGTAAATGTAAGTGTGATTAATTTTTTTCATGAGTGAGTAGAATGACTGCATCACTGACTAAGATGACTGCTGATGTGTCAATGTCTATATATGTGTATAAGTGCATTTGACAGTGTTCTATTAATTAGTGACTGCATGTATAAATGATTATGTTGTTGAATGGGTAGTGGTGTGTGTAGATTTAGGAATTAGTGAGTGGGTATGTAGTAACTGGTATTGGTGTGTCAATGGTTTCAAATATGGTACTCCGTATTTTACAGTGAGTGATGAAAGGTTATACTGGTGTATGATGAGGTGTATCAGATTGTCACGTGGATGATGTCATCAGTGATGTCACCAGTGATGTCATTTGAGATGTCATCAGTGATGTCATCAGTGATGTCACTCCCATGTCATGAATGATGCAATATGTGACATCATCAGCAGTGCATAGCATGTGTGCGAGTTATCGTTAGCAGAACTAACTATAACGGAGGAATTTCTATAGTTTTGTATGAGTGAAATGGCCAGCTAACTATAACACCCCTGAAACCTATGTTTTTTTCTGTGAATTTCTAAGGTTTTTTAAATGCTAATTGCTAACTATAACGTCTCTGAAACCTATGGTTTTTTCAGTGAATTTCAAAGCTTTTTTAAATGCTAATTTCTAAGTGTGATAGTAGTTATACTTATTTTTTGTACTGATTTTCTACAGTTTTTAACTGTTTATTTATAAATATTTTATTCATTAAATAACATTATATATTTTTCTGAAAATTGCACAAAAAAGATAATTCAAACTGAAATATTGATTACATTTTTCGTTTTCATTTTTTATTTTAATATATTTATATTATTTTCTTTCTTTTTTTTTTTAAATTTCGGAGTCGGGCACTCAAAGCGCACACATCACAGTGAGTGCGTGGATTCTAGCCACCATTTTAGAAAAGTCGTGAAGGATCCGCGTACGGTGTGCGACGGCTGCGTGTTTTTCAGTTACATAATATGCATTTATTATTACGTGATGTGCGCGATTGGTATACGACCAGTCCGCGACTCCTGCTAACACGCATTTGTGACACATGCGCATTACGGTATGAGATGCTTGTGCGGTTGCGGGTCCCGCGTGATGTCATATACGTGTTGGGGCGCGCTGGGTGCGTGACTCCCGCCAAAAAAATGTATGTTCCAAAATGATATGTATGTGTCTTTAATATAATATTAGGGCAAGAGATTATCTAAGATATTCATAAAAATGATATATTTGTACTTATAATAAACTTATATTATTTTAAAATATATTTTCGCGAAGTCGGGTGCATGCATCGTGAGTGCAGAAAACCAGGTCACCAGAGCTGCTGTAGAGCCAGAGAAACCAGATCAGCAGAGCCGTTGTAGAGCCAGAGAACCAGGTCAGCAGAGCTGCTCTAGAGTCTAAGAAGCAGGTCAGCAGAGCTGCTCTAGAACCAGAGACCCAGGTCAGCAGAGCTGCTCTACAGCCAGAGACCCAGGTCAGCAGAGCTGCTCTAGAGGCAGAGAACCAGGTCAGCAGAGCTGCTTTAGAGGCTGAGACCCAGGTCAGCAGAGGTGCTCTCTAGGCCGAGAACCAGGTCAGCAGAGCTGCTGTAGAGCCAGAGACCAAGGTCAGCAGAGCTGCTCTAGAGGCCGAGAACCAGGTTAGCAGAGCTGCTGTAGAGCCAGAGAAACCAGGTCAGCAGAACTGCTTTAGAGCAGAGAACCAGGTCAGTATAGTTTCTTTAGAGGGAGAGATCCAGGTCAGCAGGCTCGCTCTAGAGGGAGAGAACCAGTTCAGCAGAGCTGCTCTAGAGCCAGAGAACCATGTCAGCAGAACTGCTTTAGAGTGATAGAACCGGGTCAGCAGAGCTGCTTTAGAGCCAGAGAACCAGGTCAACAGAGCTGTTGTAGAGCCAGAGAACCAGATCAGCAGAACTGCTCTGTAGCCTAAGAACTAGGTCAGTATAGCTGCTCTAGAGCCAGAGAACCAGGTCAGCAGACCTGCTGTAGAGCCAGAAAAATGAAGTCATCAGAGCTGCTTTAGAGGGAGAAAACCAGGTCAGCAGAGCTGCTTTAGAGCCAGAGAACCAAGTCAGCAGAGCTGCTCTAGCTGACACTGACTGACTGACACTGACTGAATGACACTGGCTGACTGACACTGACTGACACTGATTGACTGACACTGACACTGACTGACACTGATTGACAGACACTGTCTGACTGACAATGACTGACACTGATTGACTGACACTAACTGACTGACACTGACTGACTTACTGACACTGACTGACACTGATTGACTGACACTGACTGACACTGATTGACTGACACTGACTGACTGACACTGACTGACTGACTGACACTGACTGACACTGATTGACTGACACTGACTGACTGACACTGACTGACACTGATTGACTGACACTGAATGACACTGATTGACTGACACTGACTGACTTACACTGACACTGACTGACACTGACTGACTGACTGACACTCTCTGACTGACTATTCTCTACTACTCTACTACTCACTCTCTACTACTCTCTCTCTACTACTGACTCTCTACTACTCTCTTCTACTCACTCTCTACTACTCACTCTCTACTACTCTCTACTACTCACTCTATACTACTCAATCTCTACTACTCTCTACTACTCTCTACTAATCTCTACTCTTCACGCTCTACTACTCACTCTCTACTACTCTGTCTCTACTACTCGCTCTATACTACTCACTACTACTCTCTACTACTCACTATCTAGTACTCTCTACTACTCTCTACTACTCACTCTCTACTACTCACTCTATACTACTCTCTACTACTCACTCTACTACTCTCTACTACTCTCTACCACTCACTCTCTACTACTCTACTACTCACTCTCTACTGCTCTCTACTACTCTCTCTACTACTCACTCTCTGCTACTCTCTCTACTACTCTCTACTACTCACTCTACTACTCTCTACTACTCACTCTCTACTACTCTCTCTACTACTCACTCTCTACTACTCACTCTCTTCTACTCACTCTCTACTACTCTACTTCTCACTCTCTACTACTCTCTCTCTATTACTCACCCTCTACTACTCACTCTACTACTCTCTACTACTCACTCTCTACTACTCTATCTATTCTACTCACTCTCAACTACTCATTCTCTCACTCTCTACTACTCACACTCTATTACTCACTCTCTACTACTCCCTACTGCTCACTCTCCACTACTCACTCTCTACTACTCGCTCTCAAATACTCACTACTACTCACTCTACTACTCACTCCCTACTACTTTACTACTCTCTCTACTTCTCACCCTCTACTACTCTCTCTACTACTCACTCTCTACTACTCTCTACTACTCACTCTCTACTACACACTCTCTACTACTTGCTCTATACTACTCACTCTCTACTACTCTCTACTACTCACTCTCTACTACTCACTACTCTCTACTACTCACTCTCTACTACTCCACTACTCTCTACTACTCAATCTCTACTACTCTCTACTACACTCTCTCTGCCACTCACTCTCTAGTACTCTCTAATACTCATTCTCTACTACTCACTCCCTACTACTCTCTACTACTCACTCTCTACTATTCTCTACTGCTCTCTACTACTCACTCTCTACTGCTCAATCTACTACTCTCTATTACTCACTCTCTGCTACTCTCTCTACTACTCTCTACTACTCTCTACAACTCACTCTCTACTCTCTATTACTCACGCTCTACTCACTACCTCTCTACCTCTCTCTACCTCTCTCTCTACTACTCTCTACCTCTACCTCTCTACCTCTACACCTCTACCTATACACCTCTACCTTTCTACCTCTCTCTGCATGCACACATATGCACATATATATATGCATATATATGCATATGCATTTATATATATGTATGTGTATATATATATATACAACAAACAAATGATGGACGGAATGCTGACAATGCATACATTCTCCCCCAGTCAAGAGATCTGGGTTAAATCCATCGTTCTTTTGCCCACTACACCACCCCAGTTTAGACATGGCCATATGCAAATCAGTCTTGACCCTGTGCCTCATGGGAACAGTCCAGCCCGAACTGCCAAGCTATGTCTTCCCTGGACCGGAATCAAGCATCCTAGGACCGGTTTCTGGCTATCAGCCGTCATCAGCCAGGATAGCTTGACTCCAGTGGCGTAGTGAGCACGGGTCCCACGTCTGGGAATACCCATCCCACTTAGGGCGAAAAGCGTTACAACAAACAAATGATGGACGGAATGCTGACAATGCATACATTCTCCCCCAGTCAAGAGATCTGGGTTAAATCCATCGTTCTTTTGCCCACTACACCACCCCAGTTTAGACATGGCCATATGCAAATCAGTCTTGACCCTGTGCCTCATGGGAACAGTCCAGCCCGAACTGCCAAGCTATGTCTTCCCTGGACCGGAATCAAGCATCCTAGGACCGGTTTCTGGCTATCAGCCGTCATCAGCCAGGATAGCTTGACTCCAGTGGCGTAGTGAGCACGGGTCCCACGTCTGGGAATACCCATCCCACTAAGGGCGAAAAGCGTTACAACAAACAAATGATGGACGGAATGCTGACAATGCATACATTCTCCCCCAGTCAAGAGATCTGGGTTAAATCCATCGTTCTTTTGCCCACTACACCACCCCAGTTTAGACATGGCCATATGCAAATCAGTCTTGACCCTGTGCCTCATGGGAACAGTCCAGCCCGAACTGCCAAGCTATGTCTTCCCTGGACCGGAATCAAGCATCCTAGGACCGGTTTCTGGCTATCAGCCGTCATCAGCCAGGATAGCTTGACTCCAGTGGCGTAGTGAGCACGGGTCCCACGTCTGGGAATACCCATCCCACTCCATGCCACTGGAATCAGGCTATCCTGGCTGACGAGGGCTGAAAGCCCGAAACCGGTCCTAGGATGCTTGTTTCCAGTCCAGGGAGGACCTGGCTTGGCAGTTCGGGCTGGACTGTTCCCATGGGGCACAGGGTCAAGACTGATTTGCATATGGCTGGGTTCAAACTGGAATGGCATGGTGAGCAAAAAAACGATGGATTTAGGCCCAGATCTCTGTACTGGGGTGAATGTATGACATTGTTCTGCATTCTGTCCATCAATTGTAGTTTTTGCATTTGTCACCCCGAGTGGGAAGGGTATGCTCAGACGTGAGTCCCTTGCTCTCCATGCCACTGGAATCAGGCTATCCTGGCTGACGAGGGCTGAAAGCCCGAAACCGGTCCTAGGATGCTTGTTTCCAGTCCAGGGAGGACCTGGCTTGGCAGTTCGGGCTGGACTGTTCCCATGGGGCACAGGGTCAAGACTGATTTGCATATGGCTGGGTTCAAACTGGAATGGCATGGTGAGCAAAAAAACGATGGATTTAGGCCCAGATCTCTGTACTGGGGTGAATGTATGACATTGTTCTGCATTCTGTCCATCAATTGTAGTTTTTGCATTTGTCACCCCGAGTGGGAAGGGTATGCTCAGACGTGAGTCCCTTGCTCTCCATGCCACTGGAATCAGGCTATCCTGGCTGACGAGGGCTGAAAGCCCGAAACCGGTCCTAGGATGCTTGTTTCCAGTCCAGGGAGGACCTGGCTTGGCAGTTCGGGCTGGACTGTTCCCATGGGGCACAGGGTCAAGACTGATTTGCATATGGCTGGGTTCAAACTGGAATGGCATGGTGAGCAAAAAAACGATGGATTTAGGCCCAGATCTCTGTACTGGGGTGAATGTATGACATTGTTCTGCATTCTGTCCATCAATTGTAGTTTTTGCATTTGTCACCCCGAGTGGGAAGGGTATGCTCAGACGTGAGTCCCTTGCTCTCCATGCCACTGGAATCAGGCTATCCTGGCTGACGAGGGCTGAAAGCCCGAAACCGGTCCTAGGATGCTTGTTACCGGTCCTAGGATGCTTGTTTCCAGTCCAGGGAGGACCTGGCTTGGCAGTTCGGGCTGGACTGTTCCCATGGGGCACAGGGTCAAGACTGATTTGCATATGGCTGGGTTCAAACTGGAATGGCATGGTGAGCAAAAAAACGATGGATTTAGGCCCAGATCTCTGTACTGGGGTGAATGTATGACATTGTTCTGCATTCTGTCCATCAATTGTAGTTTTTGCATTTGTCACCCCGAGTGGGAAGGGTATGCTCAGACGTGAGTCCCTTGCTCTCCATGCCACTGGAATCAGGCTATCCTGGCTGACGAGGGCTGAAAGCCCGAAACCGGTCCTAGGATGCTTGTTTCCAGTCCAGGGAGGACCTGGCTTGGCAGTTCGGGCTGGACTGTTCCCATGGGGCACAGGGTCAAGACTGATTTGCATATGGCTGGGTTCAAACTGGAATGGCATGGTGAGCAAAAAAACGATGGATTTAGGCCCAGATCTCTGTACTGGGGTGAATGTATGACATTGTTCTGCATTCTGTCCATCAATTGTAGTTTTTGCATTTGTCACCCCGAGTGGGAAGGGTATGCTCAGACGTGAGTCCCTTGCTCTCCATGCCACTGGAATCAGGCTATCCTGGCTGACGAGGGCTGAAAGCCCGAAACCGGTCCTAGGATGCTTGTTTCCAGTCCAGGGAGGACCTGGCTTGGCAGTTCGGGCTGGACTGTTCCCATGGGGCACAGGGTCAAGACTGATTTGCATATGGCTGGGTTCAAACTGGAATGGCATGGTGAGCAAAAAACCGATGGATTTAGGCCCAGATCTCTGTACTGGGGTGAATGTATGACATTGTTCTGCATTCTGTCCATCAATTGTAGTTTTTGCATTTGTCACCCCGAGTGGGAAGGGTATGCTCAGACGTGAGTCCCTTGCTCTCCATGCCACTGGAATCAGGCTATCCTGGCTGACGAGGGCTGAAAGCCCGAAACCGGTCCTAGGATGCTTGTTTCCAGTCCAGGGAGGACCTGGCTTGGCAGTTCGGGCTGGACTGTTCCCATGGGGCACAGGGTCAAGACTGATTTGCATATGGCTGGGTTCAAACTGGAATGGCATGGTGAGCAAAAAAACGATGGATTTAGGCCCAGATCTCTGTACTGGGGTGAATGTATGACATTGTTCTGCATTCTGTCCATCAATTGTAGTTTTTGCATTTGTCACCCCCGAGTGGGAAGGGTATGCTTAGACGTGAGTCCCTTGCTCTCCATGCCACTGGAATCAGGCTATCCTGGCTGACGAGGGCTGAAAGCCCGAAACCGGTCCTAGGATGCTTGTTTCCAGTCCAGGGAGGACCTGGCTTGGCAGTTCGGGCTGGACTGTTCCCATGGGGCACAGGGTCAAGACTGATTTGCATATGGCTGGGTTCAAACTGGAATGGCATGGTGAGCAAAAAAACGATGGATTTAGGCCCAGATCTCTGTACTGGGGTGAATGTATGACATTGTTCTGCATTCTGTCCATCAATTGTAGGCCTGGGCGAAGCACTACGCTACGCTCGCGTAGTTTGCGAAGTTCGCGCTACTTCGCGCTACGCGAACTGCACGTAGCACAGTGCGAACACGCGTAGCGTAGTGTTGCGTAGTGCTGCGGTCATTTTTTGCTTGCTCGCGGTCCTCAACGTCAAGTTGGCGACCGCGAGCAAGCAAAATGACATCCTGGCGAGACTTTTTCCTTGTTCGCGATCGCGAGCATGGAAAATAAACCTCCCGGCGAGATTCCCAACGCGAGATGGTCAGGTTTCTCATTGCGAGGGGTCGCGTATGCTCGCGACCGCTCGCGATGAGAAACTACCAGTTCGCGTTGAGAAAGCTGCAGCTCGAGTAAAAATCTACTCGAGCAGCAGAAAACTACAGCTCGCACTGTGCAAGATGCCATTTTCAATGATTGCACAGTGCCGGTTGCTTGTCCGCACTGTGCAATCATTGAAAACAACATCTTGCACAGTGCGAACATGTTACTTCGCAGTTCGCGAAGTGCTACGCGTAGCTCGCGTAGTGCGAACTTCACTTTGCGTAGCTTCGCGAAGTGCTACTTCGCGAACTACGCCCACCCTTAATCAATTGTAGTTTTTGCATTTGTCACCCCGAGTGGGAAGGGTATGCTCAGACGTGAGTCCCTTGCTCTCCATGCCACTGGAATCAGGCTATCCTGGCTGACGAGGGCTGAAAGCCCGAAACCGGTCCTAGGATGCTTGTTTCCAGTCCAGGGAGGACCTGGCTTGGCAGTTCGGGCTGGACTGTTCCCATGGGGCACAGGGTCAAGACTGATTTGCATATGGCTGGGTTCAAACTGGAATGGCATGGTGAGCAAAAAAACGATGGATTTAGGCCCAGATCTCTGTACTGGGGTGAATGTATGACATTGTTCTGCATTCTGTCCATCAATTGTAGTTTTTGCATTTGTCACCCCGAGTGGGAAGGGTATGCTCAGACGTGAGTCCCTTGCTCTCCATGCCACTGGAATCAGGCTATCCTGGCTGACGAGGGCTGAAAGCCCGAAACCGGTCCTAGGATGCTTGTTTCCAGTCCAGGGAGGACCTGGCTTGGCAGTTCGGGCTGGACTGTTCCCATGGGGCACAGGGTCAAGACTGATTTGCATATGGCTGGGTTCAAACTGGAATGGCATGGTGAGCAAAAAAACGATGGATTTAGGCCCAGATCTCTGTACTGGGGTGAATGTATGACATTGTTCTGCATTCTGTCCATCAATTGTAGTTTTTGCATTTGTCACCCCGAGTGGGAAGGGTATGCTCAGACGTGAGTCCCTTGCTCTCCATGCCACTGGAATCAGGCTATCCTGGCTGACGAGGGCTGAAAGCCCGAAACCGGTCCTAGGATGCTTGTTTCCAGTCCAGGGAGGACCTGGCTTGGCAGTTCGGGCTGGACTGTTCCCATGGGGCACAGGGTCAAGACTGATTTGCATATGGCTGGGTTCAAACTGGAATGGCATGGTGAGCAAAAAAACGATGGATTTAGGCCCAGATCTCTGTACTGGGGTGAATGTATGACATTGTTCTGCATTCTGTCCATCAATTGTAGTTTTTGCATTTGTCACCCCGAGTGGGAAGGGTATGCTCAGACGTGAGTCCCTTGCTCTCCATGCCACTGGAATCAGGCTATCCTGGCTGACGAGGGCTGAAAGCCCGAAACCGGTCCTAGGATGCTTGTTTCCAGTCCAGGGAGGACCTGGCTTGGCAGTTCGGGCTGGACTGTTCCCATGGGGCACAGGGTCAAGACTGATTTGCATATGGCTGGGTTCAAACTGGAATGGCATGGTGAGCAAAAAAACGATGGATTTAGGCCCAGATCTCTGTACTGGGGTGAATGTATGACATTGTTCTGCATTCTGTCCATCAATTGTAGTTTTTGCATTTGTCACCCCGAGTGGGAAGGGTATGCTCAGACGTGAGTCCCTTGCTCTCCATGCCACTGGAATCAGGCTATCCTGGCTGACGAGGGCTGAAAGCCCGAAACCGGTCCTAGGATGCTTGTTTCCAGTCCAGGGAGGACCTGGCTTGGCAGTTCGGGCTGGACTGTTCCCATGGGGCACAGGGTCAAGACTGATTTGCATATGGCTGGGTTCAAACTGGAATGGCATGGTGAGCAAAAAAACGATGGATTTAGGCCCAGATCTCTGTACTGGGGTGAATGTATGACATTGTTCTGCATTCTGTCCATCAATTGTAGTTTTTGCATTTGTCACCCCGAGTGGGAAGGGTATGCTCAGACGTGAGTCCCTTGCTCTCCATGCCACTGGAATCAGGCTATCCTGGCTGACGAGGGCTGAAAGCCCGAAACCGGTCCTAGGATGCTTGTTTCCAGTCCAGGGAGGACCTGGCTTGGCAGTTCGGGCTGGACTGTTCCCATGGGGCACAGGGTCAAGACTGATTTGCATATGGCTGGGTTCAAACTGGAATGGCATGGTGAGCAAAAAAACGATGGATTTAGGCCCAGATCTCTGTACTGGGGTGAATGTATGACATTGTTCTGCATTCTGTCCATCAATTGTAGTTTTTGCATTTGTCACCCCGAGTGGGAAGGGTATGCTCAGACGTGAGTCCCTTGCTCTCCATGCCACTGGAATCAGGCTATCCTGGCTGACGAGGGCTGAAAGCCCGAAACCGGTCCTAGGATGCTTGTTTCCAGTCCAGGGAGGACCTGGCTTGGCAGTTCGGGCTGGACTGTTCCCATGGGGCACAGGGTCAAGACTGATTTGCATATGGCTGGGTTCAAACTGGAATGGCATGGTGAGCAAAAAAACGATGGATTTAGGCCCAGATCTCTGTACTGGGGTGAATGTATGACATTGTTCTGAATTCTGTCCATCAATTGTAGTTTTTGCATTTGTCACCCCGAGTGGGAAGGGTATGCTCAGACGTGAGTCCCTTGCTCTCCATGCCACTGGAATCAGGCTATCCTGGCTGACGAGGGCTGAAAGCCCGAAACCGGTCCTAGGATGCTTGTTTCCAGTCCAGGGAGGACCTGGCTTGGCAAGTCGGGCTGGACTGTTCCCATGGGGCACAGGGTCAAGACTGATTTGCATATGGCTGGGTTCAAACTGGAATGGCATGGTGAGCAAAAAAACGATGGATTTAGGCCCAGATCTCTGTACTGGGGTGAATGTATGACATTGTTCTGCATTCTGTCCATCAATTGTAGTTTTTGCATTTGTCACCCCGAGTGGGAAGGGTATGCTCAGACGTGAGTCCCTTGCTCTCCATGCCACTGGAATCAGGCTATCCTGGCTGACGAGGGCTGAAAGCCCGAAACCGGTCCTAGGATGCTTGTTTCCAGTCCAGGGAGGACCTGGCTTGGCAGTTCGGGCTGGACTGTTCCCATGGGGCACAGGGTCAAGACTGATTTGCATATGGCTGGGTTCAAACTGGAATGGCATGGTGAGCAAAAAAACGATGGATTTAGGCCCAGATCTCTGTACTGGGGTGAATGTATGACATTGTTCTGCATTCTGTCCATCAATTGTAGTTTTTGCATTTGTCACCCCGAGTGGGAAGGGTATGCTCAGACGTGAGTCCCTTGCTCTCCATGCCACTGGAATCAGGCTATCCTGGCTGACGAGGGCTGAAAGCCCGAAACCGGTCCTAGGATGCTTGTTTCCAGTCCAGGGAGGACCTGGCTTGGCAGTTCGGGCTGGACTGTTCCCATGGGGCACAGGGTCAAGACTGATTTGCATATGGCTGGGTTCAAACTGGAATGGCATGGTGAGCAAAAAAACGATGGATTTAGGCCCAGATCTCTGTACTGGGTTGAATGTATGACATTGTTCTGCATTCTGTCCATCAATTGTAGTTTTTGCATTTGTCACCCCGAGTGGGAAGGGTATGCTCAGACGTGAGTCCCTTGCTCTCCATGCCACTGGAATCAGGCTATCCTGGCTGACGAGGGCTGAAAGCCCGAAACCGGTCCTAGGATGCTTGTTTCCAGTCCAGGGAGGACCTGGCTTGGCAGTTCGGGCTGGACTGTTCCCATGGGGCACAGGGTCAAGACTGATTTGCATATGGCTGGGTTCAAACTGGAATGGCATGGTGAGCAAAAAAACGATGGATTTAGGCCCAGATCTCTGTACTGGGGTGAATGTATGACATTGTTCTGCATTCTGTCCATCAATTGTAGTTTTTGCATTTGTCACCCCGAGTGGGAAGGGTATGCTCAGACGTGAGTCCCTTGCTCTCCATGCCACTGGAATCAGGCTATCCTGGCTGACGAGGGCTGAAAGCCCGAAACCGGTCCTAGGATGCTTGTTTCCAGTCCAGGGAGGACCTGGCTTGGCAGTTCGGGCTGGACTGTTCCCATGGGGCACAGGGTCAAGACTGATTTGCATATGGCTGGGTTCAAACTGGAATGGCATGGTGAGCAAAAAAACGATGGATTTAGGCCCAGATCTCTGTACTGGGGTGAATGTATGACATTGTTCTGCATTCTGTCCATCAATTGTAGTTTTTGCATTTTTTTTATATATATATACATACATATATAAACATATATATAATCTGCATATCTATATAAATACAAATATAAATGTATGCATACAGATATCTATATACATATATTCATACATGTATGTACATGAAAGTTTGAAAAACACTAATACAAGCAAATCTAAAAAGCCACCTAATTACAAACAGAATTGCTTTAACTTAATCATGGGCGATACCTATTGCATTTTCAATGCTTGTTTACTTTGGTTCCATCAAGAAGGCATTCAGATGTGTCACACAAATTTCCATAAATTCTGAATGTTAGCACTCTAGTTGCTCATTAGATCACTGTAGTAAAGCTACTGCTCACCAGGGAAGTCTGCTGCTGGTATTCAAAGTGCATGTTTCAGTCTGCATGTCAGAATTTTTTAATGAAATAGAAGAGGATTTGAGAAGTGTTCCCTTATTTTTCTTTCTGCGGCACTAATCATACTTTCTATGGCAAAATGAACCCCCTCATTTTGTTCCTTTTTAAATGAAATGTTTTAAGAGTTACTACTTTATTCCAAGCAAGATGGCTTCAGGTGTGCCATACGTTTGTCATAATTAGGACTGTTAGTGCTCTAGTTGTTCTTTAGAACACTCTGGGAAGATGCAGTAGAACACAAAGGAATCAACTGACAGTCTCTGCCCTTGTTGGATGTGCATATTTTACTGAGAATGTCAGACTTCATTCTCACATGACTGAGAAAGATAATGTAAATGTACAGAAAGTATGCTCTCACTTTATCTTATAGATCACCTTCCAAACCTCTGTGGGAAAAGCATGAGAAAATAGTTTTCTCTCAAACATGATTCATGATATCCCAGCAGAAGGCTTTTTCACATGGTAAAATCACCTTAGAACACACCACAATTCCTAAAATGAGTATGGTACCATCAACAAATGATTTATAATGTAACTAAAGTCTTAAAACCTTCTATTAACTGCAATGCTTTTTAATGAGGTGCTATCATGTATATTGGTCCCAAGATGGCTGCCAACACTTCTTGGATGAAGTGCTGACAGCCCATCAGGTCTCACGATGAGATGTGTGGTTAGGCTCTGCCCAAATATATATGTGATTTTGATTTTCCCAGGAACTACTGAACGGAGTTACACCATTTAAGCAAAAGGTACAACTCTGAAACAAGGTCTACCTTTCTGCCTAATTTGGTGTAATTCCGTTCAGCAGTTCGGGCTGTAGCTGTGACTAAAGGTCCCTATGGTAAAATGGATGGGGAAAACACATTTTGGGACCCCCTTTTTTCTTGGCCCCCGCTTCATGAATCACCCCAAAACTTTCAGGATCGGAGCGGACCGGAGCAGGCCACGAGTTTTGATTTGTCAACCGGCGCCAAAGTTATTCCAGATAGAATTTTGCCGATTTCCTATGGATAATAGGTCCTAACTATAACTACCTACTGGCAACCGCTCACTATAACTTGGCGCCCACAATACACTGCTGATGATGTCACATATTACGTTGTTCATGACATGGTCAGTGGCATCACTGATGACATCACTGATGGCATCACTGATGACATCATTCAGTGAATGTGGTTTTGTTTGTAATTTAAAAATGCATTATACATATACCAATCTGTATTGAAGATTGAGAATATATATAACTGTCTGGATGGAGGATTTAGTAGCTGTCTGACTGTCTTTTTAAGTGAGTAATTAAAAGTGTTTCTCTAAATACATGGGTTAGTAACTAAAGTATGTGAATATGTGCATCACTGTCTCTGTTGTTGTATAACCTGCTGTATCATTTGGTCACTAACTACATTAGTTATTGATTAGTTGGCTGAGTATTTGTATGGGAGACTGAGCGTGTATGTGGTTGGGTGGGTGGTGTGTAACTGTATGCCTAGATGTGTGAGTGGTTGATTAACTAGGTGTATGGGTTTAAGAGTGCATGTGGAAACAGTTGTTTGGGTGACTGAGTGTGTTTATTTGTGTGTTGGTGACAGAATATATGTCTCAGTGGTACCTCTACAACAAAGTACAAAAATAAAATAAAAATAAAATAAAGGCATTCTATGTCAGAGTTGGTGTATATAAATACATAAACGTAAGAGTCAGTGATTGTGAGAGTAACTGCATGGATGAGTGTATAAGTGTAATAGTGATTTTTTAACATAGTAACTGGGAGTTAGTATGTGTATGAATAAATGAGGTGTTGTGTGTATAACTGTGTAAATGTAGGCATGATTGATTTTTTTTTCATGAGTGAGTAGGATGACTGCATAATTGACTAGGATGATTGCTGATGTGTCAATGTCTATATCGGTGTATAAGTGCCTTTGATAGTGTTCTATTGATAAGTGATTGCATATATAAGTGATTTTGTGGTTAAATGGGTAGTTGTGTGTTTAGACTTAGAAATTATTGAGTGGGTATGTAGTAAGTAGTATTGGTGTGTCAATGGTTTAAATAGGGTACTCTATATTTTACAGTGAGTGATGAAAGGTTATAGTAGTGTGTGATGAGGTGTATCAGATTTTCATGCAGATGATGTCATCAGTGATGTCATCATTGATGTCATTTGAGATGTCATCAGTGATGTCATCTGTGATGTCACTGAACATGTCATGAATTATGTAATATGATGTACTATGTGACATCATCAGCAGTGCATTGCAGGTGCGCTAGTTATAGTTAGCAGAACTAACTATAACGGAGGAATTTCTATGGTTTTGTACGAGTGAAATGTCCAGCTAACCATAACGTTCCTGAAACCTATGGTTTTTTTCAGTGAATTTCTAAGGTTTTTTAAATGCTAATTCCTAACTATAACGTATCTGAAACCTATGTTTTTTTCAGTGAATTTCTACGTTTTTTTAAATGCTAATTCCTAACTATAACGTCACTGAAACCTATGGTTTTTTTCAGTGAATTTCAAAGGTTTTTTAAATGCTAATTTTTAATTATAAAAGTAGTTTTACCTATGTTTTTTGTACAGAATTTGAAGATTTGTTTAAACTGTTAATTTGTAAATATATTATTTATTATACAATATTATATACTTTTCTGAAAATTGTTTAAAAAAATTATTTAAAAAAAATGTTAAACTGAAATATACTGTAATTTTTATTTTTTTATTTTTTCATTTAAATATATATATATATATTGTTTTCTTTTTTTTATAAAAACGATACCTAACGCGATGGGTGTGCATATTACAGCCGCGATATTGGAAAAGTTGTGAAGGATCCACGTATGGTGTGTGACGGGTGCGTGTTTTCCAGTGAGGTGATATACGTATAATATTACGTGTTGTGCGCGATAGGTATGCGACTGATGCGCGACTCCTGCTCACGCTAATTCGCTACACATGCACATTACGGTACGCTATGCTTGCGTGGTGGCGGACATCATATGTGGTGCGCGCTGGGTGCGCGACTCCCGTGAAATTTGTTATGTTCTAAAATGATATGTATGTGTCTTTAATATACATATTAGGGCTAGAGATTATCTAAGATATTCATAAAAATAATATATTTCTACTTATAATAAAGCTATATCACTTAAATATATTTTCGCAAACTCGCGTCGGTGCATGCTTCGTAAGCACAGGGTGCGCGGATCCCATGTGACCTCCAAAAAAAAGATTTGATTTGTTTATAAAATTTCCCACTGTAACTATTGAAGGACCCCACCCATTTTCATCATTCTTCTTGGACCATCTTCAGAGAAGCATCTTTTCACCAACTTCAACCTCTTTGTTTTTTGTGGATGTTTTTCTTTCAACTATGAAGAAAAATGGCATCTGGAGAACACCAGGAAGTGGAAGAATCTTCGGATGAAGAATTCTTGCAAGAGGCACCCAGAAAACAGAGACCAGAATCTGTAGTTTGGAAGTTCTTCACCTTTCCACCTGGACAGAAAAAAGTAAATGCCACAAAGGTGACATGTAAAATTTGTGAAAGAGTGTTGTCAAGAGGCAGTGAAAAAATTTACTCATGCGGCACTGCCAGCATCTACAAGCACCTCCAGACAATCCATCCTCTGAATCTTGCTCCGGAGGAGATGAGGAGAGCTGCATTAAATCCACCAGCAGCTGGAGCAAGTACTTCAGGAGCATCAACATCTCAAGCTCCAATGGATATAAGGTCTGAATTTGCCTTTTTAGAACAGCGCTGCATCAAGTGCAAAAAACTAGTTTGCTATGGAGAGCAGTCGGTGGATGCTATTTGTGCCGCTCAACGCAACCACCAATGTTGATTATTATTTTTTTTTTTTTTGGAATAATCTTTAATTCCAAAAGTTACCTGTTTATTTTTTTTTTTGTTTTATTGTTCAGTTTTGAGAAAAACACCAAAAAAATAAAAAATCGTTGAAAAAAATACAAAAAATATATATAACAAAAAAAGAAGAAAAAAAAGTTCTTATCAGAACTACATTATCTGGTTAAAAAAAAAACTAATTTTGCATGGTAATGTATGAAAGTTTGATTGAATATATGTGTAGAGCATGATTGACTGAAAGAATGCATTAGTAGTGTATGGTTAATTTATAGGGGCAGATCTATGAGGAAGTGCTGCAGCATGGCACCGCAAACCCTTTGGCTGCACCATGCTACGGCACTTCCAAAGCACAGAGATGCAACATATGTATATGAATATGTTGCATCTCTGTGCTTCCCTCTGCATTAGCGCACAAACTGTAGCCATGTGCTGGCACAGGCACCCTTGCACCATGGTGCAAAGATGCCTGCGTAGTGGGGAGATTGTTTTTGTGCAGGAAGGGACACCTTCCGGTACAAAAACAATCACTAAATGCATTTTCCTCCTTCAATGCGTGCTGTGGAATGCAGCAATCATTGAAGAAGGATAAAATGAGGAGAAATGAAAAGATTTCTCCTCGTTGCGCCTTGCTACGCCACGTCTAGGGTGGTGCAGCATTCACACGCATCTCCAGATTCACGATTTCTTGTAAATCTTGAGATGTGTCTTGTTCCAGGGGTGTTGTGTGGGAACATACACAGCAGCGCCCATGGAACGCCCCTTCAACACAAAGTGCTGCGTGTGAAGGGGCTGTATTTACAAGGAGAGGAAAAGCTATAAGTATTTGTGTTATGGCACAGAGATTAGATAAGATCATGGTTTTGTCAGGATGATTGCAGGAGTGGACAGACAGTGACACTGTGATTGCTGATCTGCATGGGTGGATCTTTGCAAGAGTGAATAAATAGTCTGCATGGGGTAGGGGACTGCATATATTTTGTACATTTAACTGTAGCGCTGCGTGTCTTAATGCCTGAGGCATTGTACAGGTGTATGGACTGTGACTGGATAGTGAGAGTGCTGGTAGTTGACAGGAGGGTGAGTTTATAAGTGCTTGTGTTTTGGCACAGAGATTAGATAAGGTGCAAGGATGTCTGTGTCGTGGGGAGATTGTTTTTGTGCAGGAAAGGACACCTTCCTGCACAATCACTAAAGGCAATTTTTTTCCTTCAATGTGTGCTGTGGAATGCAGCATCCATTGAAAGACGAAAACACGAGGTGTAGGTATTAGTAGCTAAGCCACTCTATAAATACATTACTAGTAATTGGAATGATTACAGTGCTGCAAGTAGAATACATGGTCAATTTATGAGTACTGAGGTATTGGCGGAGTGATAGGATAAGAAGATACTGCTGGTATTGGCAGAGTAAAAGGATACGTATAGTGGTTGATAAGTGATGGAGAAGTTTATGGAATAGACATGAGGATACCTAGACTGTATAGTTAGAGTGCTGTTAGTTAACAGTAGGGTAAGTGTATAAGTGCGTGTGTTTTGGCACAGAGATTAGAGAAAGATATGATTCTGTTAGGATGATTGCAGGAGTGGACAGAGAGTGATAGGCTGATTGTGGCACTGCATGAATACTACCTGGCTTATTGCAAGGATGAATTTGTACTGTGCTGGAGGTTAAGGGCCTCTATACATTGAGCACATTAGACTGTAGTAATGCTTGTCTTAATGCTTACATCGCTGTACAAGTGCATGGATAGTGACTGGATACTTACACTGCTGGTACTTCACTGCAGAGAGACTTTATAAGTGCTTGGGTGTTGGCACAGAGATTAGATAAGGACTTCCTTCTGACAGTATGCTTGCAGAAGTGGACAGAGACTGACAGTCTGATTGGGGCACCAAATGAATTCATTCAGGAAGCTACTCAAGACCTGGCTTTTCAAGCAGTAGCAGCACCCCTCCTCCCCAGCGCCTTGAGACCCTAACGGGTGAGTAGCGCGCTCTATAAATCTCAATGATTGATTGATTGATTGACAGTCTGATTGGGGCACTAAATATATACTACCTGCCTTATACAAGGATGAATCATTACTCTGCAAGGGGTTAGAGGCGCACATTTGATTGTTCACTGCTTGTCATTCTACAAGTGCATGTATAGTGACTGCATACTTACACTGCTGGTAGTTGACTGCAGAGAAAGTGTATAAGTGCTTGTGTGTTGGCACAGAGATTAGATAAGGACAGGGTTCTGTCAGTATGATTGTAGGAGTGGATAGAGACTGACAGTCTGATTGGAGTACTACTTGAATACTAACTGGCTTATTCTAAGGGTGAATCAGTACTCTGCTGGGGGTTAGGAGCCTGCATACATTGCGCACATTTCACTGTAGCATTATGTATCTTAATGTGTGATGCATTCTACAGGTGTATGGACACTGCCTACTTAGTGAGGGTGCTGGTAGTTGGCAGGAGGGTGAGTTTTTAAGTGCTTGTGTGTTTGTAGAACAATTAGATAAAGACATGCTTCTGTCAGGATAATTTCAGGATTTGAAAGAGACTGATAGGCTGATTGGGGCACTGCATGAATACTACCTGCATTATTGCAAGGGTGAATCAGTACTCTTCTGGGAGTTACGGGCCTACATAGATTGTGCACATTTGACTGAAGCACCACTTGTCTTAATGCCAGAGTCATTCTATAAGTGCATGAATACTGAGGGAATAGTTAGAGTGGTGGTAGTTGACAGCAGGGAGACTTTATAAGTGCTTGTGTGTTGCCACAGAAATTAGATAAGTACATACTTGTATTAGGATGTTTGGAGGAGTGGACAGAGAATGACAGGTTGATTTGGGCACTACATGAATACTATCTGGCTTATTGAAAGAGTGATTCAGTAGTCTGCTGGAGGTTACGAGCCTGCATAGATTGCGCACATTTGACTGTAGCACTGCTTGTCTTAATACCTGAGTCGCTGTACAAGTGCATGGAGAGTGACTGAATACTTACACTGCTGGTAGTTGACTGCAGGGAGAGTTTATAATTGCATCTGTGTTGGCACAGAGATTCAATAAGGAGATGCTTTTGTCAGGAGGATTGCAGCAGTGAACAGAGAGTGACAGTCTGATTAGGGCACCAAATGAATACTACCTGCCTTATTGCAAGGGTGAATCACTACTGTGCTGGGTGTTAGGGATCTGCATACATTGCGCACATTTGACTGAAGCACTTCATGTCTTAATAACTCAGTCATTGTGTAAATTTAGAATTAGGATCTGTAAAAGAGAAGAAAAAATACAGTTATAAAATATAATGTTATAATTTTTACAGCAAAATATAATTTTACCATTATATAAATTATTTAGTTTTCCTTTTTTGCTGTTGTCAAAATATATTGAATTTCACTATTAATAGTGATTTCAATGTTACTCATCACATAACAGCGTGCAAAAAAAACAACAATCAATAAGATTGTTTAAAAAAAAAACAAATCTGTGTCAAAAATATTTTAATACCATCCTCAATAATATAGTATATAATGCAACTCTCTTATATGTAAAATGCTTCTTTCTAAGAGAATTTTGTCAATATAATCTCAAAGAAGATAAACAATAATTTAATCAACAATTCTTTATAATTTTCATATACTCTAAATGATGTCATTTAAAATATTTGCTGACAGATTATCTCTGAAAAACTGCTTAATATATAGTAATATCTTTCCTGTAGGCCAAATGATATTCCTGAAATCCTTCATACTGAAATTGTCCAAAGTATTGGTATTAATACATATTAACATATTCCCAATAGGCCGAATTATGTTCTTAGAACTTTGGCTTTAAAAATATTAGGTATGAAATTGGTAATTCCTTAGGCAAACAATATTTAAAAACCAAATGAGCATAATTGCAATATGTCTATCCTTTATTGCATTTTAAATAGACTATGTAATGTCCAGATGTTGTAGAAGGTCCATCGTGGAAAATAATTGCTACTGCTACAAAAGTTCTTCCTGATATTGATAGTTGACTTGCTACAATTTTTTTTATTAAAGTTTCCAATTTTCTTCCATCAGCTGTACAACGTTGTATCATTAAAATTATATATTCTCCAAATCTTTCTATAAATAATGTTGATAACATTTCTGATTTGCATTGGCTACACTCCATGTTTTGATTTGTTGCTTCAACTAATTGGTTGAAAGACACTGTTTTACAGTCTGGTATTGTCAAATATATGAATCTCTCAGTGTCTATGTTACTGGTAGAAGTAAATCAACAATTTTCACATTCATGTTGCCATTTATAACGAAGTCCAAATAGATTTTCAATTTCTATTCCTTCATCTTCCAATACTGCAAGCATATACATTATAAATTCCTGAGCATCTTGTTGGACATTCTGTAAAAATTGTGTAGAACCACTACATATATCAGAAGATTCCGAATATCAGAAACACTTTGGATTTTACTTTTATCAGTTTTCAATTTTTCAAATATAGAATGCAACAAAGAACAACACCGTTTTTCTCGATGCTCCATATTTTGCTGTTGCAGATATTCTAAAGAAAATACAACATTTGCCACTACATTTGCATAGCAGTTGATACCTGAACTATTTTGTAATTGATATCCAACAATCTCTTCAATTGTCTCCTTGTGCTTTTTGCTTGGAATCTCAACATTATCTTGATTTTTTTTCTTCTCTTTAACTTCACTACAAATATTCTCATATCTCCATTTTCGACCAACTACATGCTTTTCATATACAGGATATTCCCCTAAATTGGGAGCATATAGTCTTCTTAACCGATTATACTCGCTTACACAATTTGAATCTGCACTAATCTTTCTCTCATCAAAATCTATCAAATACAATCCAGATAAAGTTCTGACTCGGGACAAAGCAACATATGCCATACCCTCTTTAAATACGGTACTCCTAATGTTTACCAAAGCACTGTCTACACTTAAACCTTGAGATTTATGAATAGTTGCTGCATATGCCAAAGAAAGAGGAAAGAGTTTCCTACGAACATACAAATCTTTAACTAGCAAAAAACGAGCCAAACTACGACTAATTTGCTTTACTTCTTCAATCTGATCAAATTTGATTTTCAAAGATTCAATCCCATCTCTTTTTTGATAATTGACAAATTCAACCACTTTTCCCATTGCTCCATTTACTAAACCTTTTTCCACATTCAAATGACGCCGTAAAATGACCCGACAGTTTACACAAACATATAATTTTTTTCCTAAACCAGCAGTTTTAGATATCGATTTTTCCAAATTATCCAATTTTGTTTGTTGCTTTTTTTGTTAAAATTATAGTAACTCCTTCATGCTCTATTTTATCATACACTTCCATTTTTAATATTGGTTCATTTTCAAGCTCTAAAAGTTCTCCATTGAATGTAGAAAACTCTTGCAGTGTTGGCATTAGGCAGATTACAGATTTTATTTCTGCAATTTTCTTTTATATTTTTCAGGAACTATGGGGCGGATTTACAAGGACTGGCGCATCCCTGCTGTTGAGCAGGGATGTGCCAGGTGATATGTGTCACGCAAGTTTACCTTTGCGCCACCACAGATGCGCCGCATTTCGAATGCGGCGCATCGTGGCGCAAGGATAAACAGATGCGTGATGCATCTGATGGCGTAAGGGTGGCGCATTGCTGGAGTCATGTCGCAAGAGCGATGCAACTCCAGCAATGCTCAGGGGCTGCCCATATCTAACATGCTGCGTCACGCCTTATGCCTGCTTCAAGCAGGCGCAGGGTTTTGACGCAGCGGCATCAGAAAAGTGACTCCGTGAAATCTTGTAGATTTCACTGCATCACTTTTCCGAGGCTTTATCCGAAGGAACGCCCACCCTGCATACATTAAACCTGACGCAGGTATAATGTGGCACAGGGCTTTACAATGTGACGCATCTCCCTAGATGGGTCACATTGTAAATAAGGTGCAACATGGTGCATGGTTTACACCGCAGCTGCGTCACAGAAGTGACACAATGGCGGCATAAATGTGTCGCTTGTAAATCTGCCCCTATATCTTCATTTGCAAACAAGGTAGTAAGTAGCCGACTTTCCAAAGCTTGTTTGCCATGTTCTGTCAATACTCCAATTCTTATATCTGGAAGAATAGTTCCATAATCCATATCATTTGCCTGTCGCATATTTTTAATAATTTCTTTGTATTCAAAATATGACCAAATGTTAACGTTTCCAATGCTTCCCAAAGACTTTCTTTTGTCTTCATGCAGAAGTGCCCTAAATACTGGTTGTCCTTTTACAGGAGTAAGTTGAAGTAGATCACCAAAAGCTATGACATGTTTTCCTCCAAATAACACATCATATTCTGTTTTTAATATTTGCTGCATTCTTAAATGCACAACAGCAGGAATTAAGTTTGAGACCGTGCTCACCTTATCAATAATTAGAAGTTTCATTTTCTTAAGCACTCTTGAAACTTAATAACAGGCTTCTCCAGATAGCTTGTGATATTCCAATTTATTTTCATGCTCTACAGGTAGCATTAGTAAACGATGCAATGTAATTCCTTTAATGTTGTGTGCTGCCAACCCAGTTGGAGCAGTTACAACACAAGACAAATCTAAGTCCTTTGTTTTCTGTAGATAACCGGTCAAAACTTTAATTTTAAACTTTTTCCTGTACCAGCTTGACCACTGACATACATTCGGATAGGTTGAAATGATGTGCATGTGCATTCTTTCTTTTCATGAAGAAAACCATGGTCAATCTGCTGTTTCACTTGCTGGTATATTTATTTCTGTTCAATATTTAGTTTTTCTTCCAAGATTCCCAAGTCCATCATATCTTCTTGATGCATTGTTGTTTCCACTTCACTCATGGCGATGGCTGCTTAATTTTCAAGAATTGGTTCTCCTAGAGGATCCTGACTCAGTGGAGCAGAACTTTGACTATCGTGAGAACTGTCTCTTGCAATCTCACCTGCAATAGTAACTTCTTGATCGTTTTCTTCATTCAACATTTTGAGATAATTTGTAAAAATGTTGCATTCAATGCTATTTTTACATGCATTGAAAGAATCTTCATAGCACTCAAAATCTCCAAGTAATTCCAGTTCCGTACGCCAGGGTTTGAAGCGTTGTAAAAGTGCTAAATAGTAATATTCTCTTTTATCAGGAGTATCACAGCTCAGTTTTCTATGATTAATGAGATTTCCTTTAGTCTGTTTCACCAACCATCCTTCTAAACCAATCACTGCATATTTTCCTTCATTTATATTCTCTGTAGTATTTCTCTTAAAACTGTAATATTGCAGTACTTCGTAGAGACATATGTTCTCAAGATGAGGACTTCTATTTGGATAGTATGTATCCAACATGTTTGTTTAGACTATATCTGTGTTTTCGGTTCATTTAATGCTAATTATTCAATTTCCTGTATAGCTTTAAGTACTCGATTTCGCGTTGCAGCAAGACCTAGACTGACCCAAATATTTCCTCTTGACTTTGGATATAAACTTGCAAACGATAACCGATCTGAACATTCGTACGATCCAATTTCTCGATGTGACAGCATCTTCAAACTAAAGCTGTATAATTTCTTACTGAGAGTCTTCGCGTGGGAAATTTCTTCCCACATGTTTTTTTAACTCCGTCTTTTCTGATGTTGTTATGTATGATGTGACATACCGAGCCACAGCAATGGAATTATCCACACCATACTGGATATCCATATTAGCATTCCACATTGACAGAATAACTGGAGTATAATCATTTATATACTTCAATTCTTCACTTCTTCTCAAATTATTTTTTAGAGATTTTCTAGTGATGGTATGTTTCACCGCTGACATGAAACTGTTCACTCTTCCTTTGGATATTACTGGATGTGGAAATCCAAAACAACATTTGGTATAAAACTTTTCCTTCGACTTGTATTGTCGTCAACAGTATTTCCCACATCGATGACTTTGGAATCGTAACACTTGTTTCCTTAAGGTATTTTCTTCTGTTCTTTTAGGTATAGCACATGTAACATAATCTTCAATAAAAGATAAAACAGTGTCATCCGAATCAGTTCCAAATTGGGTGCATCCTTGATCCATAGAATCATATGTATATGAGGAGCACCTCTAGCTTGATACTCCTTTCTCCAAAAGAAATCAATAACTTCTCCAAGAGGAGGATTCTTTTGTTGTAGAAAAAAGACATCATAGCTTTAAACCTATGATTGAAATATCTGCATACATTTGAAGGATCCAAAGAACACAATTCTCCAGGAGTCTTAAATTCAATGTTTTTGTTTGAATTTGCTTCTCGAAGAAATTGAAGTAAATCATCCCATGAGTATTCAGCACAGCTTAGTGTAACAAACCACGTTGGAGTTCCTAAATTCCTTAGCATGCATTTAAGTTCTCAATGATGACAATACCAATACTCATTAGTATCGCGCTGACATGCCATTAAATTTGTCAGTTGATATTCCAAATGATCATCTCTCTGATGTACTTTTTCCATAAATTCCTTTGCAGAAACATTTCGAAGATGTACTCCTGTTTTTAATATATGGTTGACTGCATATGAAAGTCCAGACAAGTCACTCTCAAACAAAAGATGAAATATATATGGGATACATTGTCGAAATCTAGGATCTTCTGCATACAATCTTGTTGTCCGATATTCTGATCTGTATTGATCGTTCGTCATATCGTCCACCTTTTCCAGTGGGAACAGCTGGGGAAAACAACGACCTTCCAAACTCTTTTCCCAAACACCCAAGGGATTCCCCTTCACTTTCTTCATTTGGAATAATTCAATATTATTCCCCAACCCTTCTTTAGAATGTAAAGGATGTACACTATAATGTTCATACATTTCTTCACGTTTGGATGTGTCCACTTCCTCAATTTGACCACTTGATATTTCACTATCATCCCCTAAAAGTATTTCTTCTTCTTCCACAGATACATTTTTGTATTATTCATTATTATTTATAAGATACAATGTTGCCTTTTGCACTTTCCTGCCATCCACTAATTGCTGGCATATTTCCTTACTCTTAGGTGTCAATTCCGATCCGTTAAAAATATTCCCCGTACGAATCGTATCCGTATTTTTTTACGTACGAATCGTACAAGTCCCGTACAAACGGGCAAGTACGATTCGTATGTGAAAAACTACATACGAATCGCATTGGGAAAATTCCCCGACACGTCCTCGGATCGGAAAAAGTCCCTGACACGTCCCCGTACATTTTTATGTACAATTCATAAAAATGAAGTCCGAGCGCGCAAGTACGATCCGTCCCGTCCGTCCGATTGTACAACCGTATGGAAAAAACACCGTACGGCGCGAACGCTATTGCACTCGTGTACACGTCTAAACATGTGCCTGCATACGAGTCGCACAGCCCCCCCAGCCCCCCGTATGTACGCGTCGTACCCACAGCCCCCGTATGTACGCACTGTACCCCCAGCCCCCGTATGTACATGCCGTACCCCCAGCGTACCCCCAGCCCCCCGTATGTACGGCACGTACATACGGGGGGCTGGGGGTACGGTGCATACATATGGGGGGCTGGGGGTACGATGCGTACATACGGGGGGCTGGGGGTACGACACGTACATATGGGGGCTGGGGGTACGCTGGGGGTACGGCGCGTACATATTGGGGGCTGGGGGTACGGCGCGTACATACGGGGGCTGGGGGTACGGCACGTACATACGGGGTGCTGGGGGTATGCTGGGGGTACGGCGCGTACATACGGAGGGCTGGGGGTATGGCGCGTACATACGGGGGGCTGGGGGTATGGTGTGTACATACGGGGGGTGTTCGGCGTGTACCGGGCCCCCTTTTCCTCGTGCATCGCGGCGTACTTAGCTTTTTAGGCACTTTTTGGCTCCCGTAGAAATATTGCCGTCCGGAGTGTTGTGGTTACGAATCGTACTTGCTGTTCCGTAAAAATCTGCCTGACTCCGTGCGGACGTCGCGTACGTGCTGTCCTGGATGGACTTGTATGTATATTTTAGCCGCACGTTTTTTTTTTACGATTCGTACGGAAAAGGTATTTCTGTACGAATCGTACTTGCATGTTTGTAAGGTGTTTTTCCCGGGTACGAGTCGTACGGAGAAAACGCTCCGTCCGACGATTCGTACCCGGGTTTTACAGGATCGGAATCGACACCCAAGTAGGAACACCATTCACAAGAATAATTAAGGGTTCACTTTCTTCTTCATCTACACCAATAGTGTCAATATTTTTCATTAAATCTAGAGGTAAACATATAACTCTTCCTTTAAATCCTCTCTGTAAATCTGTGGGAGGCAATTTACCTGTTTTAGGCTCCATATGAACAATAGCCTGAAACGGGTGCACAGATTGAATTAGAATACACTCATACGTGTTTAAATCCATCAGTTCTTGAGGAATAGGTACCAATCCAGATCATTATGAACAGCTCTTCCTGGCATTTTATTATCCTCTAATTTATTATAACAATATATACAAATACGTTGATTAGTACCCAAATCAAAGCAATCCTCTACTAACAAATAAGTTGCAAATTCCTTCCACTTATCATTATTTTCTTTTTCACTTTTTAAATACAGATCATTATTCCTAGTCTGATTCTTATAGTGAGTTCGTAGACAGCAAATACAAGTATAATTTGGCCTTTCACATGAATGTACCTTAAACGTTGTCATTTCTTCTTCAGATTTCTCTGTACTAATCTTTTCCACGTTTTCTTCAATGTCTACTTCTATCAATGTCTCACTTTGTCTACTCTCTTCTTCAGGACCAAAGTAACAAAACTCTATTTCATCACAAACTTTTTTTACATCAGATCCTGACCCATGCACAAGCGCACTGTTTAATTCATTTAAAAATATTGCTGGACTTTTTGCGTAATACAATCTTCTGGCTAACTTCCGCATTTGAGAATGATGTACTGTAACATTCTAAAATGATGAAAAACACTTTGACATACTTTTCTAGAAAGACAAGCTAGAGAATGACCTTGCATACCAGTATTTTTTCTCACTCTAGGATCTAGTCCTTGCAACATCTTAATCTTTTGTTTAAGACTTTTTTAAGTATACTCTCGTAAGAAATTCCCAAAAATATAAATAGATTCCTGATGTATACTGCATATACTACTACAATTCAAGTATACATTGGGGCTTTAGCACGTCTCCCTAGAACTTCATCAGCTACCACTTCTTCTACATTTCTAGGAACCATTTTTCTTTTTCAATTGGACAACCATTTTTAACCTCATAAGTATGACCAGTGGCATCAACTGCATGCATTAAACTATTGGTTTGAAAATAGCTCTCTTCATTAAAAAAAGGCTTTGAACTTGAACTGTGTTTCCATTCAGCCCAAAAAACATCAGTTAGTTCTGTTAATTACTCTCTTCCTTTTACTTTTGACCTTCATAAAACGTATTGGCTTATCTAATGATCAAATTCTGTTTAATACTAAAATGAATAATATCGTTTTTAATTCAAATGCCTTTTCAACAATAGTTTCAAATCAGTTTTTACTTTTTATAAAATGTGTTTTTTCTTTTATATTTCTTTACATCTTTCAACAAATTAAAGACAACTCTACTATAAAACATTCTTTTCATTATTTCAGTAAATTGATTCTTTCTCCTTTTACCATATATTTTTTCTTGAAAACTTAATTTACCATTCATTTCTCCTTTTTTCTTGTTATTGTTCTTTCTTCTTGAGGCGTTGTTTCTACTCTTCACATTATGCACACAGTTTCCTGCCTTGAACGTTTTTTAATAAATTCTTTGGTTCCCTTACCAGAAGACTTTTTTTCCACATGTTGTAGTTCCTCAAATTTTTTCTGTTGGGTTCCCTTCAAATAATATTCCTTTCTTCTTTTGTGTTATTCTAGTCCTAGTCATTTTTGTAAAATTGAAGATGAGCAATATCTTTTTTTTGTAAATTGTATAATTTTATTAAAACAAAATAATAAAATATACTATTGTATTACTAAACAAAGTCATTGTATCTAAACATCCTTGTTTTCTTTTAAAATCACTATCCATTTATTGCAAGACACAGGTACTAACTGGGTAATTGCAGAACTGAATAACTAGTATTTACGTGTTTAGAGGAGTGGGTCAATACTGTATAGATGATTGTAACACTACATGTATTAGTTTCTGGGTTATTACATGAGTACATATGTACTGACTGGATCATGTGAGTTCTGCAATGAAAGAGAATGGTGAATTTTTAAAGCTTTGTGTTTCTGCACAGTAATTAGTTAAGGACATGATTCTGTGTGGATGATTGCAGGAGTGGACAGAGAGTGACAGTCTGATTGGGGCACTGCATGAATACTACCTGGCTTATTCCAAGGGTGAATCAGTAGTCTGCTGGTGGTTAGAGGCCTACATAGATTGCACACATTTGACTGTAGCACTGCTTGTCTTAATGCCTGAGTCGCTCTACAAGTGCATGGATAGTGACTGAAAAGTTACACTGCTTGTCATTGACTGCAGGGAGAGTTTATATGTGCTTGTATGTTGGCACATACATTAGATAAGGATATGATTCTGTAAGCATGATTGCAGGAGTGGACAAAGAGTGACAGCCTGATTGGGGCACTACATAATACTACCTGGCTTATTACAAGGGTGAATCTGTAGTCTGCAGGGGGTAAAGAGCCTGCATACATTGCACCCATTTCACTGTAGCACGATGTGTCTTAATGCCTGAGGCATTCTATAGGTATATGGACAGTGACTAGATAGTGTGAGTGCTGGTAGTTGTCAGGAGGGTGAGTTTTTAAGTGCTTGTGTGTTGGCACAGCGATTAGATAAGGACATGCTTCTGTCAGGATAATTGCAGGAGTGGACAGAGACTGATAGGCTGGTTGGGGCACTACATAAATACTACCTGGCTTATTGCAAGGGTGAATCAGTAGTCTGCTGGGCTTTACAGGCCTGCATACATTGCACACATTTCACAGTAGCACTATGTGTCTTAATGCCTTAGATATTCTATAGGTGTATGCACAGTGACTAGAGTGCTGGTAGTTGACAGGAGGGTGAGTTTTTAAGTTCTTGTGTTTCAGCACAGAGAGTAGATACAGACATGGTGCTGTCAGGATGATAGGAGGATTGGACAGGGAATGACAGTGTGATTGCTTATCCGTATGGCTACTGTATGGATTTTTGCAGGAGTAAATCAGTAGTCTGCAGGGGGTTAAAGCACCGAATAGATTGTGCACATTTACTTATGTACTAACTACGAAATTACACATTATAGAAGCACAAAATCACTTCTCATACACTTATAAAATTAAATTTTCACCACCCTTGCAGTCCTCTAATATATTAGATACCTATCATTAATTCATACAAATATAATATAATATAAACAAAAACCTGACTCATGACTAAGCCTGGGCAAAGCACTACGCTACACTCGTGTAGTTTGCGAAGTTTGCGCTACTTCGCA
This sequence comes from Triturus cristatus, assembly GCF_964204655.1. NCBI lineage: Eukaryota > Metazoa > Chordata > Amphibia > Caudata > Salamandridae > Triturus > Triturus cristatus. The sequence goes on from NC_140591.1 coordinate 1,493,935,256, forward strand.
CGCCGCAAATTGCACGTAGCACAGTGCGAACACACGTAGCGTAGTGTTGTGTAGTGCAGCGGTCATTTTTTGCTTGCTCGTGGTCCTCAATGTCAAGTTGGCGGCCGCGAGCAAGCAAAATGACATCCCGGCGAGACTTTTTCCTCGTTCGCGATTGCCACCTTGATGTTGCTGATCGCGAGCGTGGAAAACAAACCTCCCAGCGAGATTCTCAACGTGAGGAGGTCAGGTTTTTCATTGCGAGTGGTCACGTATGCTCGCGACCGCTCGCGATGTGAAACTACCAGTCCGCGTTGAGAAAGCTGCCGCTCGAGTAAAAATCTACTCGAGCGGCAGAAAACTACAGCTGGCACTGTGCAAGATGCAGTTTTCAATGATTGCACAGTGCCGGTTGTTTGTCCGCACTGTGCAATCATTGAAAACGACATCTTGCACAGTGCGAACAGGGTACTACGCAGTTCACGAAGTGCTACTCGTAGCTCGCGTAGTGCGAAGTGCACTTTGCGTAGCTTCGCGTAGTGCTACTTCGCGAACTACGCCCAGGGATACTCATGACATACTAACTTCTACATACCAGAAAGAATAAAATGTACTGACTTCCTTTGCAGCTTCATTTGGTCCTTTAAATCTACAAATATGCAACTTCATCAAACTATACCTCTCAACAGACTTAATGAAGAACAGTAGTAAAGAACACTTTTTTTTATAAGGATTTTTAAAACTGCAGAAACTGTACCAATTAATAAAAGATACATAATTCATAATTATTAATACCTGTGATCATCTTGCAAACAGCACAATTGTACCTCATTTTACCACACTATCTATAATAATGCAATATTTTTAAACTATAACTTTTGCACAGAAGAAATAATCATGCCTAATAAACTACACCTAATATGAATTTTTTAGAAAATACTCCTTCTTAGTAAATATTTAAACAATTAATAGTAAATAAAGGCCTTCATTCAACTATATCTTCTAACACACTTAAATAAATATATCACTGTACATACTGCTTTTCAAGCAAACTTCAAATACAATAAACATAAACCCAATATATATCTGTGGATTTTATAATATATTTCAAACAACACAGTTTTCATAAAATGTCAAATCTTTTTTAAATTAACCTCAAAAATATGTAACTCACCTTTAAATAAATCTGTTGAATGAAAAATCTCACACACTCACTCAGGATGTTCTTTTTCACACAGAGAATGTAGATGAACACACTCTGCAAGGGTGAATCAGTGTTGGCAAATGTTCCCTCTATTTTCCATACATATAGACATAAACAACAAATGACAATGCTTCCCAGTGTTTTTCAAATTGAAAAACGATTTTCCATTGGTCACAGAGAATAATACTTTTCAACTGACATCTTCACCCCTTGTCCTTTAGGTCAGTTTCCATAGCAACAGGTCAAGCAACATTCAACTTAGCTGCCAGGTCACAAGTTCACCACACAATGTTACAAATGACAACAGCAGGTGTGGTTGGCTTTGTAATGCTTGCCCTTATCCTCTCTGCTGTACTTTTCCAACATTTGTTAATAACCAATAGGAAACATGCTTTCTAAACCAAGTGAAATGCACCCTATTTTTGAATGTAGAGTGTTGTTAAACAGCCAATCAAATCTCAACTTTCTTAAAAACAGCATCTTCTCCACCATTTTAGAATTTATTCTTCCACCTGCCTACCTCAGCTGCAGACATTTTCTGATTACCTACAGAAATCCTTTCAAGATGCTTTATGTGTGGATTATTGGACACAGCTATATTTTCTGGTGCAAAAGGTATGCTGAAAGCAGAGGTATTGACAAAGACCTAGCTTTGCAAAATGTAGACAATAAATGGATTGGACAGAGAGGATTAAAGTGGCACAAATTGATGACATTGGTTAAATCCTTTTTGCATCTCCAACCACCTGACCTCATGATTGTGCACTGTGGTGGCAATGACCTAGGCACATTTACTGGGTTAGCTCTGGAAATGCTAATGAATTACAACTTTGCAGAATTGATGTTGCATTTTTCCCAAACTGACTTTGTGTACTCTAACATATGCCAAAGACAGAAATGGAACAGGTCCAATCAATGTTGTCAGCAGATTGAGAAAGCTAGAAAAAATGTCAATAAAGCTGTTTCTGCTCATCTCAACAACAATCTGTGTGTTAATATGGATGGCATCTACAGGACTGATGATGTACATTTCACAGATAAGGGAAACAGAGTCCTTCTCAACAACTTAAGACTCTGCATTGGCACTTACATTTAGCTACAAAAATCTCCCAATAAACACAATGGCTCTTTTTAGAACCACCCAATATCCTAACATATAAACAAGGTTTTTAAAAACAAATTAAATATTTTTGCTTGCAGTCGCGCACCCAGCGCGAATTGGAGTCGCGTACGAGGGGTACACTAGGGGGCCCTGCTGAGCGCCACTCTAGATCGGCGACTCCTTATTTTTCTGTAAAAAAAAAACTGGCTCCTACTATTATGTTCTATTCGCCCTGGGGACCCCATCCCCAGGGGCCAATCTCAGACGTTGGGGACCATGGGGGGAGCCCCAATGCCCCCACAGTCTCACTGGCTCGCCGTGACCTTCGGGAGCCAGCATAGCTTTTTGCGCTGGGAGTCGCGTACCCCTCACGTGCACACTAGGGGCTGCGCTGAGCGCCGTGCTAGGTACGCAACTCCTTATTTTTCCGTAAAATAAAACCGGCTCCTACTATTACTTTCTATTCGTCCCAGAGACCCCATCCCTGGGGCCTATATCATATGTTGGGGACCGTGGGGAGAGCCCCAATGTCTCCACGGTCCCGCCGGCTCCCCACGACCCCTGTGTGCACACTAGATATGTGACTCCTTATTTTTCCGTTAAAATTAAAAATCCTGGCTCCTACCATTAATTACTATTCGCCCCAGGGACACCATCTCCCGGGGCCTATCTCATACGTTGGGGACCGTGGGGGGAGCCCCAATGCCCCCACGGTTTCGCTGGCTCCCCGCGACCTTTGGGAGCTGGCACAGCTTTTTGCGCTAGGAGTTGTGTACCCCGCGCGTGCACACTAGGGGCGCGCTGAGCACCGCACTAGGTATGCGACTTCTTATTTTTCCGAAAAAAAACAACAGCTCCTAACATTAATTACTATTCGCCCCGGGGACCCCATCCCCCGGGGCCCATATGATACGTTGGGGACCGTGGGGAGGAGCCCCAATGCCCCCACGGTCCCACCGGCTCCTCGCATCCTGCGGGAGCCGGCATTGCTTTTCCACATGGGGAGCTGCTAACATGCAGCTCCCCATGAGGAAAAGCAATCTGCTTTGCTTCATTGAAGCCATTGCACGTTTCCCTGCTCTCGCTTCAATAAAGCAAAGCAGTTTGCAATGACAGGGTGGGAGCCGTGAGGTTCCTACCCTGTCATTGCAAACAGCAGTGTCTCGGGGGTGGGCCCTCCTCCCATCAATTGCAATGCCCCAGGGAGGTGGTGGTCCCCGGGGCCGGGGGTCCATTACGGAACCCCGCATTTAAATCTTAGTGCCCCGGGGAGGTGGGCGTCCCCGGGACGTCTGGGGGGACTCGACCACCCCACACAGGTCTTTTTTTTGTACAAAAAGCCCCTGGGGTGGTGGTCCCCGGGGCTGCAGGGTTCCCCCCGGGCCCCGGCAAATTTTTTTTTGCAAGGCCCCCGGGACTTGGCCCACCGGGGGCTAATTATTAACGAAGTGCAGGAGCCCGCGCTTTATTTTATTACATTTTTCGTCCGGAACCGCGGATCCTCCGCGCATCCAGCGATTTAAAAAAAAAAGAAGAAATTTGGGGGGGCCCTGGGAGTTCTTGTGGGACCCCTGAACAGGCCTAGGAGGTCAGGATGTTTCTATCCTGCCCCCCTTTTCCTGTTTTGCGCATTTGTTTTTCTGTCTTCTTGTGCCTCGGTTCTACCGAGGTACAAGATGGCTGCCAACACTTCCTAGTTTGGAGTGTTGACAGCCAATTAGCATGAAGCTTGTGATCGGGTGGGTGCACAGATCCTTCGCGGCCATAGATATCACTATCTTTATTTCTTAATTTTTTCAAAAACGGATTTACACCATTTACCTTTTTGCCAAATTTGGTGTAATTCCGTTCAGCAGTTCGGGCTGTAGCCTGTTCCAAAATTTCATATAGTAAATAACATGAAGAAAACGCGTTTCAGGATATGAGCTGACTGGAGCGCCCCACCAGTTTTTAACCTCTTCTGTGCCCATGACGAGATAGTCTCGACATGGAGCACGGTCGCGCTGTGCCCATGACGAGACTATCTCGTCATGAACCCCACCCACTAATGAAACGCTCGGCACAGGAGGGGGAAAGGGCGTGGCACAGAAGGGGTTAACATTTCACAAAGATTCTTCATCCGGCGCCAAAGTTATTAGGAAAAGAATGTTACGATTTTCCTATGGCAACTAGGTCTTGACTGTAACTACCTACTGGCGACTGCCGGTAGGTAATATAAATATATAATATATATGTGTATATATATATATATATATATATATATATATATATATATATATAAAAATATATATATGTATATATATATCAGGCTCACGCTTGTACCAACAGGCAGGAGGAACTCGAGCATGGTCACGGGCCTCAAGCTGCAACCCAATCTTTGATCTAGAAGCTGCCTGCTTGCCAAATCCTTAAGCAGTCCCAGTCACCACTGCCTAACGCGTTTCAAATCATCTTCATCAGAGGCTTGGGCGAAAGAGAAAACACGCATACGCCAGACCTGCGGTATTTACACTTTATTAATAGCGCGCCGTAAATCAGCTGCTCATATGAGTCTGCGCATTGCTTTGTGGTACCTGCAGTCCGGAGGGATATAGATATCCCCTTTTCCATTATGCATGTAAAATATTCTGCTGGCAATTTAGGCCCCCCATGGGCCCCAGCAAACAGGTAGGTTCTGTATTCAGTGTCCATAAACCCACATGCTGTGGCATGCCGGATGCACCCCCGTGGCCCCCAGGTTCTCGGGGTGGTTCTCTCCCAGCTTCTAGATCGAAGATTGGGCTGCAGCTTGAGGCCCGTGACCATGCTCGAGTTCCTCCTGCCTGTTGGTACCGTTATTAATTTTACGCTTCAACAAATGGTTCAATTCAAATAAGCATTTTTGCCTATATTCAATGTAAAGATGAATCTGTGTTCTATGTCCATGAACATATCAATTGTTTTTTTATGCACTGGCACTGTAAATAACTGTGTAAGAATCTGAGCATTGTCATGTTTTCAAGGCCGCTTGGACGGCCGAAACGCATAATGGCAGGCGAGGACGAATAAATTACTCACCAAACGCTAAAGAGGTCTACGTTTGTTCTTTCTATGAGAAATTGTGGACGAAGTGCTTGGATATTGTGCCGGTTATTGACTGCCTCCGGCTCGTGGACCCCCTCCCGAGGAGAAGGCTCCGTGGCTGACAGTCGTTTGCTCCAAGAGGATTCCTACCTCCAGTGATGCGGGCTCGTGTTGCGCTTTGGCAGGGACCCCCGGGGCACTGCTTCAAGGTTCGAAAACGAAACGAACGGAGCCCCCCGATTTGGTGTGACACAGAGGTATTGGAACAAACCGCAGGAACATTTTTGTAAGCAGTACGAGGCTGCAGTAAGCATCACAGCCTGAGGCCGCCGATAATTCCGTTGGAAGTAAACTTCGCTCGGCTGAGTGGGAACTAGACGGATACACAACGGAGATACCGGGCTGTTGGAGCTTATTGCCAAAGAACCTCAAGGTACGCAATCTAACACCACACGGGTCAGGTGGTACTTGTCTCTCTTCACAGCCCAGGACTTTATTCTATGTCAGGAGGGCTTAGACAGAGGGATTGTAAAGTTTTTTTTAAATAGTCAGGATGTCTGCCTACATGCTCAGAAATCGAGAAGTTGCCGCAGAGGAGATATTCTCAGATGCCATTGGGGACAATGCAAGTGCTAACAACGGGAGAAATGAGGAGCTAAATGGTAATGCCAGTGTTAATGGACTAAAGGAAAACTTTAAACTGCTGGAGAAATTAAAACACCAGGAGCAATCTAAATGGTGGGAGGCACGTTCGCTCAAAATATATCTAGATGTAGGGAGAATACCAAGAGGACTTCGCATCATGATTGCTCCAAGTTGTGAGGCGCCAAACCCATTAATGATGGCTGAATGGGGGGAATGCAACCTCGAATCATCGCGGCGCCTGGTAGAAATTTTGGTAAAATACGCCGAGATTGATAGAGGGGATATACAAAAAAGAATTGAAACCCTCAAGGATGATATTAAACAGCAAGAAGGTGATTCCCGTTCAGGACACAAAATGAGGGAAGACATGAATACCAGACTGGCAAAAGAGGAAGAAAAAATTAAAACGCGCAAAACATGCAAGTTTAAAAGAGATTGTGACGATTCTGCCAATGGCCAAATCTTTATGTTCGCGCGGCGCTACGATTCACTCAGGGCAGCAACAGCTAACGAGCGCAAACAAAATGATGATCCAACAAAGAAAGGGCAACAAAGTACTGAAGTATCTTCAATGTCTGATTTAAGCTCAGTCCTGGAAAGTGTATCGGACAATGAAAGTGTAAGGAGAAATGTCCAGCACACAGGAATCAAGTTCACTTTGGGGGAAGAGTTGGACATTTTAAAACAGAGCAGGTGAGACACATTGTGACCACGCAACAAGGGGCCAGCTGCAAAACAAAATCAAAAAGGCGAAGAGAGCGACGCCAGGCCAGCCGCAAACGGAGAGTTCAAGAAACGTGGCCGCGGCAAGGGCAGGCGACAGTAGGGGACTCGAATAATTGCAATAACAGCTCCGATAGACTAACCAACATGCATGATGCCAATACTATCATCAACTTGGCTAATGTCAACCCATCAGCAGCTGAAGTCCAGATCCTATCCTTAGGTATGTCTCACTGCTTGGAATCGAATTTTCAATACACCAAAACCCAAGTAGATATCTATCAGTATGTTCGAAAACTCAAGCTCCTTAAATTCCATCAGATGAGATCTATAACGGATCAGACCAAAATGAACATGCAAACCACAGTGGTTGACAACTACTCTGGCCTCACTGTTTCTGATTTAGGTATATATCAGGACTTGTGTGAGTTGGAGGAGGGAGAACAAGTTAACAGCCACAACTTGTCCCCTCTTGGAGCATGTGCCAGACCAACCACACCATTCAAAAAGAAATCCAAATTTGTACCTATTATGGCTAGGGATGGTTTGGGTGCTTTCAGTAAGCATGTTGTGGGCCAAATTAAAAAATTAAACTATGCTATCAACAGATCAAGCAAAACATATACCAATAAAGAAAGAAAGTATAACCAATTGATTTCTAAATTGCAAAAAGAGAATGTGGTTATAAGGAACTCTGACAAGGGCGGTAATATCGTCCTTTGGCCAATGGATGAATACATGAAAGAAGCACACACCCAACTCAATGACTGACAATGTAACAAAAAAAGCACTCCGCTCAAATACAAGAATATACAGGAACTGCTATTTAAACATCTTTTGGCATGGAAGAGTCGAGGGCTCCTCAGCGGGGATGAATACAAATTTATCAAAAAAGAACATCCTTCGGTTCCTGTTATTTACTTCATACCTAAGGTACATAAAAATATCAACAGACCCCCAGGCAGACCTACCATTGCGGCCTGTGATGGGCCACTGGAAAATCTTTCTAGGTATATTGATTATTTTTTACAGCCTTACATGAAGAATCTCAAGTCATATGTCCAAGACACATGAGACTTTTTGAACAAAATAAAAAATTTGAATTGGAGCTCAGATTGTCTTTTGATAACATTGGATGTTTGCTCATTGTATACTTGTATTCGTAACAAAGATGGATTAAGAGCGGTCGAATATTTTTTATGTACTAGACCCATTATATATGCTCAACATACCAAAATTTTACTAGACATGCTATTATTCTATCTGGAAAATAATATTTTCCTCTTTAATGGCCAAATGTACCAACAAGTTCAGGGAGTAGATATGGGGGCCAGTTTTTCTCCCAGCTGTGCCTGTATTTTGATGGGCTGGTGGGAGGAACTGGTCCTCATGCACCAATATGAAGAATCTTATAACAGCAATGTGATCTGTTGTTTACGTTTTATTGATGATCTGTTCATTGTGTGGAAAGGAAGTGAAGATAGTGCCATAAAATTCATTGAAGAGATTAATCAGAATGATATCAATTTAAAGTTCACCTCCACCATCAGTAAACATACAGTGACTTTTCTTGATGTGCAGGTTTCAGTAGAAAATGACATTTTAACTACAACTCTTTTTAGAAAGTCTACTGCTGGAAATACTGTTTTACATGCATCCAGCGCCCATCCTCCCCATTAAATTAAAAGCATACCATACGGGGAGATGCTCCGCATCCGAAGAATTTGCAGCAATAATGATGATGCAGAAGTAAAACAGGCAGAAAGCCGTGCTAGATTTTTAGCTAGAGGGTACAAAACAGAGATTGTAGATGCGTCCATTAGAAGGTCACGTACAAAAGCAAGAGAAGATCTTTTAACATACAAGGCTAATACATTACAACGAGATGCTACTGAAACTGAACAACCTGTGAGACTTATTTTATCATATTCTAGGCATGAAAAGCAAATAAGGAGTATAGTAAGGCATTTTATTCAGGATGAACCAGTAATAGGGAATCAGATGCTTACTAATCCCTCCATTACGTTCAGAAAAACTAGGAGCATGGGAAACAAGCTAGTAAAGATATGTGGTTTACAGCAAGAAAAGGTTTTTTCAAATGCTCTACTTGCAAGGCCTGCCAATTCGGCATCAATGTCAAAACATACACATCAGCTTTCTCGACCAAGGTTAGAGAAATTCAACAACATCTTACATGTAAAACAGAGTTTTCAGTGTATGTTCTTGAATGCAGCTGTCACTTAAAGTATATTGGGAGTACTAAATTGGCTGCCCACAACAGAATAATACAATACATACGGGCTATAACCAATAAAGATCAAAATTACCCAGTTGCTAGACATTTTCAAGCAACCCATGACAGCAATCCCAGGCACCTTAAATATTATGTAATTGAGGCGATCCCGGTTACAAAAAGAGGAGGTGATAGGGAAGTAAAGTTAAGATGGCTTGAAACTAACTATATATTGGAGTTTGACTCCAAATACCCTGGCGGTCTTAACACAACTGAAGATCTTCATACATTTTTATAATTATGATTATACTGTCTCCTCCAGGACCTTATTACATCAGTCACTTTTAATACTCTGTTGATTAATGAACTTTAACATCATGACTTACTATGCCTTTTTAAACAGCTAGCTGCCTTTTAGAATGTTCATGGATCTTATAAATATGTATTCTTGCTCTGTTTTTAAGGCCTGATTTTGGACATATGGTTTTTTAATTGTGTGTCTTTATCATTGTACTGATGGAATGGAGTTTTAGGATATTTATATATAGCGGCTGTATAAATAGTCTTGTGTATATATATTGTCAGCTCAATTAATTAAATATTCTCTTCTGGTTTCTTAGATTCCTCTTTTAGCATTAGCTCTCTTAGTACTTGTCAGCAATTTTGCAAAGGCCCGTTCATTGTTTGCACTAAAATGGTCCTCAATTGACCTTTAGGCACATTTGTACTTTTATGCATTCAAGCATGTTAACAGTATACATTGTAGCATATGGTCACTATAGGCTAACAGTATCAGGAGAGAAGAATAAATTATTTTTACGCTGGGAAAATGGTATTATCTCACCCATGCGTTATAGGCAGCATACCAGTACTAGATTAGGATTATTTATAATCCATGTGGTTTGCATTCCTCCTGATATTAGAGAATAAACAAAAGTATAAGAAGGGTGGAGGGTGAAAAATTAGGAAAAAAACACCAAATTAGATATAAAGGGCAATTCAAATTCATCCCCATCCCAGTGACATAATGCACATTAATATTAGGATGCAATAATATTAATCTTTGTATTTATTGTGTTTCTTTTAAGGTAGTGGGCATTATTTATATTATAGCACTGGTTTATATATTTATCTATGTTGTCATGGGCTAGATATTAGGCAGTTGCTCAGTCACTCAAGCATTATGCTTGTATACTTTTTTTGTTTTGAACATTTTGTGGTAACATCTTAAAATTAAAAGACGCCACAGCAATATTAGAAGTCAGGTATTTTACCGTTATTAATTTTACGCTTCAACAAATGGTTCAATTCAAAAAAGCATTTTTGCCTATATTCAATGTAAAGATGAATCTGTTTTCTATGTCCATGAACATATCAATTGTCTTTTAATGCACTGGCACTTTAAATAACTGTGTAAGAATCTGAGAATTGTCATGTGATCAAGGCCTCTTGGACGGCCGAAACGCGTAATGGCAGGCGAGGATGAATAAATTACTCACCAAACGCTAAAGAGGTCTACGTTCGTTCTTTCTCTGAGAAACTGTGGACGAAGTGCTTGGATATATATATATATATATATATATTCACAGAAAAAACAATGGGTTTCAGGGGTGGTATAGTTAGTTGGACATTTCATTCGTACAAAACCATAGAAATTCCCCTGTTAAAGTTAGTTCAGCTGACTATAACTCGCGCGCTCGAAATACACTGCTGATGACGTCACATATGACATCACTGATGACATCACTGATGACATCATCCAGTAAATGTGGGTTTTTCTGAAAATTAAATATGTTTTATATATGTATATCTCAAGGTCAATGGAAGAATAAATGGGTATATATGTGTCTAAATGGATGATTTTTTTTGTAAAATTGATTGTATAACTGACTGATTAAGTGTATCTTAGTGAATACATGGGTTAGTGAGTAAGATTTAAAAATGTAAATATCTGACAGCATCGCAATTTTCTCCAGACTCCTCCTCCTCCCGGCAGGGTGCATGGTTTAGCATTTGCGCATTCTTGAGGAAGGTCTCCATAAGTTTATCAAATCCTTCCAAGTGCACCGCATTATGCTTAATGGCCCTTTTATTCCCCATTTGGGAGATACTGGGACCCGCCACCACCAGATCTGGGTCACTGAACACCCCAGGGATGCTTTATGCCAGCTTATCAATCTGATCCCTAAGAGGAGCCAGCGCCCTAGAAATAGCCAGATAGAGGGATTGGTCCACTGCTGGAGGGAGAAGTTGGAGTGCCACTCCTCCTCCACTTCCTGGTAGGAGGAGTAAAAATGGTCTTCTGGAGAATACATGATAGCAGAGGGTGTGAGCACAGAACAAATGCCCTTAAATTCCTTAAGGCAGCCCCCTCGCCGGTGCTCCAACAGCTGGGCTTTCCCCGAAGCTGTTATAAGAATAGACTGAGGTGCAATACCAATTACCACCACCAGGTGGCACGGGTCACTAACGTGGCCATGTGGGGAAATTCCCACGTAGTGGTGTCAAAATTAGGTGAGGGTTGGTCGGGAATAAAGTGGACACTAAAGGAGTGACCAGATTCCCAAACGCACGTAAAGACCGGCAGGAGTGCTCGACGGAGCTGCCTTGCTCGGATCAGACGTGCCTGACAGGATCTCACCGCGCGCAGAGCACACAGCGGGAGAAACTGCGAGGGGCAAGAGCCTGCTGCGCAGGGAATTTGTAACAATACCAAGGCAATAATGCTAATAAAGTGCACAAGAAACCGCTATACAAACAACAACAATGTCAGATTAAGCCAATAATGTAAGGAATGCACTTAACTGACGAGCAGTGAAGAAAGAGGAAGCGGAAGGGACGTCATAATATTATATACGATGGACTGTGATATGATTGGACTATAGTTGCCTTGGAGACTACCACCCTAATGGTTCATGAGTTGTGTAGTCTTTTGATTGAACTGCTATGCAAATATAGTGAGGAAAGATATGCATAATCCTCGCCTCCGTCCTGCCATAGAATTCATTAAACTTTATTCGATCTGATTTAGAAACATAGATCATAAAAGTGTGGATAAAAACAGTAAATCCTCTTTCCTAATACAATACAGTGAGAATGAATTACAACCAGTAGGTAAAAACGGGCGTTACAAAGCCCGGTTCAGAGCCACTTCAGGTTAACAGAATCGTAAGGTTCAATGTTTTGCAAGATCAATCTCATGTACTTTGTGCAAAATACGCAATAAGTGGTCCAAGTAAGATTTAACGCTCTAATACCTGACTGGTCTGCACTATATAAAACTGCAGAAAAACTAAAAATAAAAAGTGTGTTGCACACTTATGTCATTGGACTATATGTGGGCTACATCTGGGTGATATGTGTGCTACATTTGGGCTTTTTCCCTCTGGTGGCCATCTTGGGAGACTTATTTGTTATGAAGTTTCCTAATTTCCTCATTTACTGCAGTCTCCTCAGTAGGAAATGCTTTCAGTTTTTTACGTTGATTCCAGCAAGAAGGCATTCAGATGTGTCACACATTTGCCATAAATTCAGAATGTTAGCACTCTAGCTGTTCATTAGATCACCGTAGTAAAGCTACTGCTCACCAGGGAGTTAACTGGAAGTCTACTGCTGGTATTGAAAGTGATTGTTTCAGTCTGCATGTCAGAATTTTCTAATGAAATAGCAGAGGATTTGAGATCTCACTTAAAACATGCCCTACATTTTCTTTCTGCAGCACTAACCATAATTTCTATGGCAAAATGAACTCCCTCATTGTGTTCCTTTTTAAATTAAATATTTTAAGTGTTACCAGTCTATTCCAATCAAGATGGCTTCAGGTGTGCCATAATTCTGTCATAAGTAAGACTGTTAGCTCTCTAGTTGTTCTTTAGAACACTCTGGGGAACTGCAGTAAAACACAAAGGCATCAACTGACAGGCTGCTCCTGTTGAAATATAACAGGAAGATATTTGAGATCTCACTTAAAACATGTCTTAATTGTTCTTTCTACAACACTAACCATAATTTCTATGACAAAATGAACCCCCTCATTTTGTTCCTTTTTAAATTAAATGTTTTAAGAGTTACCATTTTATTCCAATCAAGATTGCTTCAGGTGTGCCATCATTTTGTCATAAGTAAGACTGTTAGCGCTCTAGTTGTTATTTAGAACACTCTGGGAAGCTGCAGTAGAACACAAAGGCATCAACTGACAGGCTGCTTCTGTTGAAATATAACAGAAAGATATTTGAGATCTCACTTAAAACATGTCCTAATTTTTCTTTCTACAGCACTAACCATAATTTCTATGACAAAATGGACCCCATCATTTTGTTCCTTTTTACATTAAATGTTTTAAGCGTTACCAGTTTATTCCAATCAAGATGGCTTCAGGTGTGCCATACTTTTGTCATAAGTAAGGCTGTTAGCGCTCTAGTTGTTCTTTAGAACAGTCTGGGAAGCTGCAGTAGAAAACAAAGGAAGCAACTGACAGTCTCTGCCCTTGTTGGATGTACATGATTTACTGAGAATGACACACTTCATTCTCACATGAATGAGAAAGATAATGTGAATTTACAGAAAATATGCTCTCATTTTAACTTCAGTTTTCTCTCAAACATGATTCATGATATCCCAGCAGAAGGTTTATCACAGGGTAAAATCACCTTAGAATACACAACAATTCCTGAAATTAGTATGGTACCATCACCAAATGAATTCTAATGTAACTAAAGTCTGTTATCACCCTTTATAGTTCTCCTTTTGGTAACCCTCAAAATCTTCAATTCACTGCAATGCATTTCAATGGGTTACTATCATGTATATTGGTCTCAAGATGGCTGCCAGCAATTCCAGGATGAAGTGCTGACAGCCAATCAGATCTCACGATGAGATGTGTTGTTAGGCTCTGCCCAGATATTGAAACTTTTTCTTTTTCTAATTTCTCATGAAGTTCTGAACGGATTTACACCATTTAGCAAAAGAAGATCTTTCTGAACCAAGGGCTACCTTTTCACCAAATTTGGTGTAATTCCGTTCAGAAGTTCGGGCTGTAGACGTGTCTAAAGTTTCCTATGGGAATTAACATGGAGAAAACATGTTTTAAGACCCCCCCTTTTTTCTCAGCCCCGTGTGCTGAATCACCCCAAAACTTTTAAGATAGGAGCTGACCGGAGCACCCCACAAGTTTTGAAAATTTCGTGAAGATTCGTCAACCGATGACAAAGTTATAGGGAAAAGAATGTTACTATTTTCCTATGAATAATAGGTCCTAACTATAGCTACCTGCTGGCGACCACCAGCAGGTAACATATATATATATATGTATATATATATATATATATATATATATCAACGCTCCAAATTGCCCTCTGGACAAGGACGCACTCGAGCCTCAGTGCTTAGCTCAAAGCCTTTGATTAGGTATGGGTGCCGCCAACAAGCAGAATCCGTTAACAGCCATCCCGCCGTCAATGCCTGACGCGTTTCAAAGTCTCTTGACTTCTTCCTCAGAGGCTCCGGCGATAAGGTAAGCGCACCCTGGTCACGCTTTCTCTTTAAATGTCCTTTGATTGCACGCCCATCATGGACTGCTCGATTGAGACTATGCATGGATTATGGGAGTTGTAGTGCAAGGAGTTCTCAAATCCATAGATGGATGCGCTATGATCTGCTGGAAGTTTCAAGCCCTCAGATGGGCCTCTGCTGGTAGGCACGCCCTCAATCCTTCACTGTGGCTCCACGTAAAGGGATAGGTAAATACCGACCCCCGTGGCCCCCTATCACCGGGGTGGTGCATCCTTAGCGGCTGGGCTGCCGCTCATCTATCAACGCTCCAAATTGCCCTCCGGACAAGGACGCACTCGAGCCTCAGTGCTTAGCTCAAAGCCTTTTATTAGGTATGGGCGCCGCCAACAAGCAGAATCCATTAACAGCCATCCCGCCGTCAATGCCTGACGCGTTTCAAAGTCTCTTGACTTCTTCCTCAGAGGCTCCGGCGATAAGGTAAGCGCACCCTGGTCACGCCTTCTCTTTAAATGTCCTTTGATTGCACGCCCATCATGGACTGCTCGATTGAGACTATGCATGGATTATGGGAGTTGTAGTGCCAGGAGTTCTCAAATCCATAGATGGATGCGCTATAATCTGCTGGAAGTTTCAAGCCCTCAGATGGGCCTCCGCTGGTAGGCACGCCCTCAATCCTTCACTGTGGCTCCACGTAAACAGATAGGTAAATACCGACCCCCGTGGCCCCCTATTACTGGGGTGGTGCACCCTTAGCGGCTGGGCTGCCGCTCAACTATCAACGCTCCAAATTGCCCTCCGGACAAGGACGCACTCGAGCCTCAGTGCTTAGCTCAAAGCCTTTTATTAGGTATGGGCGCCGCCAACAAGCAGAATCCGTTAACAGCCATCCCGCCGTCAATGCCTGACGCGTTTCAAAGTCTCTAGACTTCTTTATCAGAGGCTCCGGCGATAAGGTAAGTGCACCCTGGTCATGCCTTCTCTTTAAATGTCCTTTGATTGCACGCCCATCATGGACTGCTCGATTGAGACTATGCATGGATTATGGGAGTTGTAGTGCCAGGAGTTCTCAAATCCATAGATGGATGCGCTATGATCTGCTGGAAGTTTCAAGCCCTCAGATGGGCCTCCGCTGGTAGGCAAGCCCTCAATCCTTCACTGTGGCTCCACGTAAAGGGATAGGTAAATACCGACCCCCGTGGCCCCCTATTACCGGGGTGGTGCATCCTTAGCGGCTGGGCTGCCGCTCAACTATCAACGCTCCAAATTGCCCTCCGGACAAGGACGCACTCGAGCCTCAGTGCTTAGCTCAAAGCCTTTTATTAGGTATGGGCGCCGCCAACAAGCAGAATCCGTTAACAGCCATCCCGCCTTCAATGCCTGACGCGTTTCAAAGTCTCTTGACTTCTTCCTCAGAGGCTCCGGCGATAGGGTAAGCGCGCCCTGGTCACGCCTTCTCTATAAATTTCCTTTGATTGCACGCCCATCATGTACTGCTCGATTGAGACTATGCATGGATTATGGGAGTTGTAGTGCCAGGAGTTCTCAAATCCATAGATGGATGCGCTATGATCTGCTGGAAATTTCAAGCCCTCAGATGGGCCTCCGCTGGTAGGCACGCCCTCAATCCTTCACTGTGGCTCCACGTAAAGGGATAGGTAAATACCGACCCCCGTGGCCCCCTATTACCGGGGTGGTGCATCCTTAGCGGCTGGGCTGCCGCTCAACTATCAACGCTCCAAATTGCCCTCCGGACAAGGACGCACTCGAGCCTCAGTGCTTAGCTCAAAGCCTTTTATTAGGTATGGGCGCCGCCAACAAGCAGAATCCGTTAACAGCCATCCCGCCATCAATGCCTGACGCGTTTCAAAGTCTCTTGACTTCTTCCTCAGAGGCTCCGGCGATAAGGTAAGCGCACCCTGGTCACGCCTTCTCTTTAAATGTCCTTTGATTGCACGCCCATCATGGACTGCTCGATTGAGACTATGCATGGATTATGGGAGTTGTAGTGCCAGGAGTTCTCAAATCCATAGATGGATGCGCTATGATCTGCTGGAAATTTCAAGCCCTCAGATGGGCCTCCGCTGGTAGGCACGCCCTCAATCCTTCACTGTGGCTCCACGTAAAGGGATAGGTAAATACCGACCCCCGTGGCCCCCTATTACCGGGGTGGTGCATCCTTAGCGGCTGGGCTGCCGCTCAACTATCAACGCTCCAAATTGCCCTCCGGACAAGGACGCACTCGAGCCTCAGTGCTTAGCTCAAAGCCTTTTATTAGGTATGGGCGCCGCCAACAAGCAGAATCCGTTAACAGCCATCCCGCCGTCAATGCCTGACGCGTTTCAAAGTCACTTGACTTCTTCCTCAGAGGCTCCGGCGATAAGGTAAGTGCACCCTGGTCACGCCTTCTCTTTAAATGTCCTTTGATTGCACGCCCATCATGGACTGCTCGATTGAGACTATGCATGGATTATGGGAGTTGTAGTGCCAGGAGTTCTCAAATCCATAGATGGATGCGCTATGATCTGCTGGAAGTTTCAAGCCCTCAGATGGGCCTCCGCTGGTAGGCACGCCCTCAATCCTTCACTGTGGCTCCACGTAAAGGGATAGGTAAATACCGACCCCCGTGGCCCCCTATTACCGGGGTGGTGCATCCTTAGCGGCTGGGCTGCCGCTCAACTATCAACGCTCCAAATTGCCCTCCGGACAAGTACGCACTCGAGCCTCAGTGCTTAGCTCAAAGCCTTTTATTAGGTATGGGCGCCGCCAACAAGCAGAATCCGTTAACAGCCATCCCGCCGTCAATGCCTGATGCGTTTCAAAGTCTCTTGACTTCTTCCTCAGAGGCTCCGGCGATAAGGTAAGCGCACCCTGGTCACGCCTTCTCTTTAAATGTCCTTTGATTGCACGCCCATCATGGACTGTTCGATTGAGACTATGCATGGATTATGGGAGTTGTAGTGCCAGGAGTTCTCAAATCCATAGATGGATGCGCTATGATCTGCTGGAAGTTTCAAGCCCTCAGATGGGCCTCCGCTGGTAGGCGCGCCCTCAATCCTTCACTGTGGCTCCACGTAAAGGGATAGGTAAATACCGACCCCCGTGGCCCCCTATTACCGGGGTGGTGGAAACTGCTGCAGATCGGCGCATATAAAATCTCCCTGCTTCCACGGACAGAGTAAATCCACAGTCGCACACACATACACTCATCATACGCTAGGGCCCATCACACAGAAATTCACACGATTACTCTATCCACACTGAATATAAGAGAGAAAACCTAAACCAATCTGCATCTACAATGAGGTCAATGCGACCATAATGACATTGTCCTGAGTCATAATTGAAAACATAGGAAATACATTTGGAAACTCAATAAATGACAAAGAAATAACCACCCGACACTGGAATTCAAACAAATGCCTATTTATCTAAATTAGTTCAAATTGTAAGTCAATCAATAGCCAGATCATTATTCTCATAGTTACCTATTCTAGCTAAAAAAGGTCAGGACAGGTCTCTCAGTAAAGTCTCTCGAGCTGCCGTCCTCAGCATAGGTTCAGGAAGAAGTCCAAAACGCGATGACCACAAGGAACGCAATGAGCGCGAAGAACAGCAAATGAACACGGACCCTCTCAAGTCTAACATATTTATAGCAAAAATAACAAAAATAAAAGTTACAAACAAACTTTGAATATCCGTTGAGCCACTGAGCAGAGCGAGCAGGAAAGGATGTT
Source organism: Triturus cristatus (assembly GCF_964204655.1). Lineage (NCBI taxonomy): Eukaryota > Metazoa > Chordata > Amphibia > Caudata > Salamandridae > Triturus > Triturus cristatus. The sequence continues at coordinate 1,493,953,450 of NC_140591.1, forward strand.
GCAATATTTAGAAAACCTCCGCTCAGGAAAAATCACAAAAATAAAAACACGGAAGAAGGAAACTCGAGTTTGCAAATGTTACTTTCATAAATGCTCTTCCTTGGTATCATAGCAGAGCCACTGCAGACTGATCATTGTTCATTGTGGCTTTATCCTTCTCCAAGGACAATTGGAATCATGCCCAGAGCTGCTGTCCTCACGGAAACTTTTATTCAGGCAGAGGCTGTGGTCAGGTGACTTTCAACCATGTTCAGCAAGGCCTCTCGTCAAAAATTCAATCACTCGAGTGCAGGCTGTAAATGGCAGCCATCTTGTTTTAGGCCAAAACGGACCATCTTAATTAAAAGAAACACAAAACAACGTTACCACATCATAATGATTGTACAGTGTTAATCCCTACTAATACCCTTATGTGTATGTAATTATCTAGCCTTCTGCAACGCAATAAAGCTTTAGCACATGTTATTTTAAAAGCATAAACACAAAACAAATAGCACTTTTACGACACTCATTTAATAAAATTGCACATTAGTATTAAGCAACATGTATGCATCCCACGTGTAGTTGTTCCTTCTCATTAGTAATGTTGGTTAGTCAAAACTTTTAACAAAACTAATAATTAGTAATTATAAATCAGTAATTTTAATCGTAACATATAAACAAAACTGGAGCTTAAAACTCGATAAATTTTCAACAGAAAACTCTGCTCCAGCAGTGCATCCTTAGCAGCTGGGCTGCCGCTCAACTATCAACGCTCCAAATTGCCCTCCGGACAAGGACGCACTCGAGCCTCAGTGCTTAGCTCAAAGCAGTCCATGATGGGCGTGCAATCAAAGGACATTTAAAGAGAAGGCGTGACCAGGGTGCGCTTACCTTATCGCCGGAGCCTCTGAGGAAGAAGTCAAGAGACTTTGAAACGCGTCAGGCATTGACGGCGGGATGGCTGTTAACGGATTCTGCTTGTTAGCGGCGCCCATACCTAATAAAAGGCTTTGAGCTAAGCACTGAGGCTCGAGTGCGTCCTTGTCCGGAGGGCAATTTGCAGCGTTGATATATATTTATATATGTGATTAAAGAAGATTATCGGAAACTGGATTCGTGTGGCTCCTTTCTTGCATCAGAGAAGGATTTGCGAGTTGTTTTGGAAATATATATATATATATATATATATATATATATATATATATATATCATCTACTGGCGGTCGCCAGTAGATAGTTATAGTAAGGACCTATTTTCCATGGAAATCCGCAACATTCTATTTGGAATAACGTTGGCGCCGGTTGACGAATCCTCGCAAAATTCTCCAAACTTTTGGCCAGCTCCGCTCCGCTCCTACCCTGAAAGTTTTGCGGTGATCCGTCAAGCAGCGGCCTAGAAAAAAGGGGTGTCCCAAAACGCGTTTTCCCCATGCAATTTCCCATAGGATCTGTTGTCGCAGCTACAGCCTGAACCGCTGAACAGAATGACACCAAATTTGGCAAAGAGGTAGTCCTCAGTTCGGACTCGTGCCTTTTGCATATATGGTGTGAATCTGTTTAGTAGTTCCTGAGAAAATTAGGGTAAAATAGTTAGTGATATCTATGGCCGGGGAGGATCCGCGGACCGTACCCGCACCGGAAGCGCACCCTCCCCGAACCGAGCGCGCACCTTCCCGATCGCGCATTGAATGCTAATTGGCTGTTGAGTGTCTCTCTACATTCGAAACCAGGAACCGTTGGCGGCCATTTTCTGCCTCGGTAGAAGTGAGGCTGAAGATGCAAGGGGAATAAGTGTGTAAAACATATAAAGGGGACAGAGTGGAAATACTCTGACCCTCTGGAGGTGCTTAGGGGGTCCCAGAAGTACCCCCTGGGACCCCCCTTTTTTAAAAAAAAAAACGGCAAAATGCGCGCACGGTGCGCGCATCCTATCGCGTTGGATGCACGGATTCTCTCGTGGTGGGTTCGCGTATCCAAGGGGAAAAAAATGAAATTGTTGGGAGATAAAGATTAAGCTTAAGTGTTTTGTTCTTGAGTGGCTCTAAAATGAGCCGTAGTGTTCATTGGGATTTTTTGGTACTTATAAGTAAGTACCTATACAGAGTCTAGAGTTGTTGAGCAAGACTCTGTTTCCTTCATCAGTAAAGTGTACTCCATCTCTCTATACATCTCTTGCATATGAAAGCGCAGATTGTTATTGTAAATGGACCCCATTCTGTAGTCTCGGAGAAAAGCAGAAACAGATTTATTCACATGTTTCCTAGCTTTCTCAATCTGTGGAGAAAAATGATCGGACCAGTTCCTTTTCTGCCTTTGGCATATGTTAGAGTACACAAAGGCAGTTTTAGGGAAAACTGAAATCAGTTGTGCAAATGTGTCCTTCATAAGCATTTCCAGACCTACCCCAGTCAAAGTGCCTAGGTCATTGCCACCACAGTGCACTATTATGAGGTCAGGGTGATGGATTTGCATAAAGGATTTGACCAATGGCATCAATTGGTGCCACTTTAACCCTCTCTGTCCAATCCATTTAATGTCTACATTTGGCAAACCTAGGTCTTTGTGAATGCCTTTGTTTTCTGCATACCTTTGGCTCCAGAAAATGTAGCTGTGTCCCACAATCCACACTGTAAGCATCTTGTAAGGAGGTCTGGATGCACTCAGATGGTCTCTGTAAATGAAATGGTAGTTTGGATAGTAAGATGTTTCTAAAATGGTGGCTAAGATGTAATTTTGAAAAAAGACAAGAAATCATTGGTTGTTTAACAACCTTCTACACTGAAAGGTAGGGTGCATGTTTCTGTTTTTTAAACGCATGATTCTTATTGGTTAACAAAAAGTGCGTGATAAGCTGATATGTTGAGAAGTCAAGCACACTTGCTGTTTTGATTAGCAACATTGTGTGTGCTGAACTTGTGACCTGTGTGCTCAGTACAGTGTTCCATGACCTGTTTCTATGGTAACGGGCAGAAGGCAGATTGGGGGAAGGGTTGAAGTTTATGTCATTTGGAAAGGGTTGAAATGTTTAACCAATAGAAATGTGGGTTTGCTTTTGAATTTATGTGGGAAGGAATGTGATTTGATGTTTACATGTATATGTGTGGAAAATGAGAGGGAAACTTTACCATTCTTTGGTTCTGGTGACAGGTGCACAGTGCAGAGATTCTGTATAAGAAAATCTGGTGTGTGACTGATATCTGGTGTGTGACTGATATACTTCTTAATCTACAAAACATCTTGAAAGGTGAGTTATTTAATTGTGAGGGGATATATGTAGACTATTTTTATTTTAATCAGACTAATGTATTTCCTCTGCTAAAGTGTAGGGAGTACTTTTTTTTCTCTACAATCTTATTGACAGTGTGTGTGCATGTAGAAACCATTTTGTGATAAGGATTAGTTTTGTTCATGTGTTTGTAGACAGATAACTATAGAGTTTGTATATTTTGGTAGAATTAGAAACCAGTCATTGTTTATGAATTTGTGAAATGAGTTATGTTTCTGCAGTAAAATGTAGTACTCCTTGTAGATGAAGAAATGTGTTTTGGAATAGTGCAAGGGATAGTGGTTGTTGTCTAGAATCACACTGTGAGTCTGTTTGCATTTGGGAACCAATGTGAGAGAAGCATATGGAAACATTGTTTATTTGCTGACAGATAACTATTTTAAATCCTGTCATGTTGTCAAGTTTTAGTAGCATTAGAAACCAGTCATTGCTTATGCGTTGATTAAATGAGTCAGGCATTGACACTAAAGTGTAGTCGTGAAATATGTAGATTGTGTGCAGTTCCCTTACCACTTGCACTGTAGTGAATGAGTTTTGGTAAACTCCTAGGGATAGTGGTGCTTGTGTAGAATCACACTGTGAGTCTGTGTGCATTTGGAAACCACTGTGAGAGAAGCGTTTGGTAACATCGTGTATTTGCTGATAGATAACTGTTTTAAAACATGTTATGTTGTCAAGTTTTAGTAGCATTAGAAGACAGTTATGGCCTATGCTTTCATTAAATGAGTTAGGTATTGACAGTAAAGTGTAGTCGTGAAATATGTAGATTGTGTGCAGTTCCCTTATCACTTCCAGTGTAGTGAATGAGTTTTGGTAAACTCCTAGGGATAGTGGTGCTTGTCTAGAATCACACTGTGAGTGTGTGTGCATTTGGGAACCACTGTGAGAGAAGCGTTTGGTAACATTGTGTATTTGCTGACAGATAACTGTTTTAAAACATGTCATGTTGTCAAGTTTTAGCAGCATTAGAAGCCAGTCTTTGATTATGCGTTGATTAAATTAGTCAGGCATTGACATTAAAGTGCAGTCGTGAAATGTGTAGATTGTGTGCAGTTCCTTTACCACTTCCACTGTAGTGAATGAGTTTTGGTAAAGTCCTAGGGATAGTGGTGCTTGTCTAGAATCACACTGTGAGTCTGTTTGGATTTGGGAATCACTTTGAGAGAAGCGTTTGGTAACATCGTGTATTTGCTGACAGATAACTGTTTTAAAACCTGTCATGTTGTCAAGTTTTAGTAGCATTAGAAGCCTGTCTTTGCTTATGTGTTGATTAAATGAGTCAGGCATTGACACTAAAGTGCAGTCGTGAAATATGTAGATTGTGTGCAGTTCCCTTACCTCTTCCACTGTAGTGAATGAGTTTTGGTAAACTCCTAGGGATAGTGGTGCTTGTCTAGAATCACACTTTGAGCCTGTGAACATTTAGGAACCACTGTGAGAGAAGCGTTTGGTAACATCGTGTATTTACTGACAGATAACTGTTTTAAAACATGTCATGTTCTCAAGTTTTAGTAGCATTAGAAGACAGTTATGGCTTATGCTTTCATTAAATGAGTTTGGTATTGACAGTAAAGTGTAGTCGTGAAATATGTAGATTGTGTGCAGTTCCCTTACCACTTCCAGTGTAGTGAATGAGATTTGGTAAACTCCTAGGGATAGTGGTGCTTGTCTAGAATCACACTGTGAGTCTGTGTACATTTGGGAACCACTGTGAGAGAAGCATTTGGTAACATTGTGTATTTGCTGACAGATAACTGTTTTAAAACATGTCATGTTCTCAAGTTTTAGTAGCATTAGAAGCCAGTCTTTGCTTATGTGTTGATTAAATGAGTCAGGCATTGACACTAAAGTGTAGTCGTGAAATATGTAGATTGTGTGTAGTTCCCTTACCACTTCCAGTGTAGTGAATGAGTTTTGGTAAACTCCTAGGGATAGTGGTGCTTGTCTAGAATCACACTGTGAGTCTATGTGCATTTGGGAACCCCTGTGAGAGAAGCGTTTGGTAACATCGTGTATTTGCTGACAGATAACTGTTTTAAAACCTGTCATATTGTCAACTTTTAGTAGCATTAGAAGCCATTCTTTGCGTATGTGTTGATTAAATGAGTCAGGCATTGACACTAAAGTGCAGTCGTGAAATATGTAGATTGTGTGCAGTTCCCTTACCTCTTCCACTGTAGTGAATGAGTTTTTTAAATTCCTAGGGATAGTGGTACTTGTCTAGAATCACACTGTGAGTCTGTGTACATTTGGGAACCACTGTGAGAGAAGCGTTTGGTAACATTGTGTATTTGCTGACAGATAACTGTTATAAAACCTGTCATGTTGTCAAGTTTTAGTACCATTAGAAGCCAGTGTTTGCTTATGCATTGATAAAATGAGTCATGATTTGACACTAAAGTGCAGTACCATGTAGTATTGTCTTCACTGCACCAGAGCTGAAAATTTAAAAATTTTACCCAGGCACTGTCCTAGAAGTAGTCTGATGATTTAGTCAGTTTCTAAGTACTTATGTTGTGAACCATTCATTACCAAATAGACTGCTTCAAATGTCTATCCAGAATGCATGTAGTTCTCTAACCACCTACACAGTTGTTTTCACACCTTCAATTCCCTAGTCAGTATCCATACACTTCTAGGAAACACCCTGTCAGTCCCTTTGCAGTCTTCTAGTGACCCATTCAGCACCATGTAGTAATCCATTCACTGTGCCAAAACCCAAACACTTATACATTCACTAAGACACTCTCTTTACAGTACTCTAATGATTCAGTCACTGTCTAAGTATTCATGCACTGAGCCAGCCCTTAGCACATGGACTGCTTCAAACCCCTATGCACTATGCATGCAGTTTTCTAACCACTTACAGACTAGTCTTTTACACTTTCAATTTCCTAGTCAGTATCCATATAGTCCAGCAAACATCCTGTCACTCCCTTTGCACTCTTCTAGTGACCCATTCAGTACCAAGTACTAATCCATTCCCTGTGCGAAAAGCGTACCACTTATAAATTCACCCAGGCACTCTCCTTGCTGTAGTCTAATCATTCAGTCAGTACCCAAGTACTCATGCAGTGAGCCGGGCCTTAGCACATGGACTGCTTTAAATGCTTATCCAGTATGCATTCAGTTCTCTAATCAGCTACACAGTTGTCTTTCGCACCTTCAATTCCCCAGTTAGTATTCATATACTTCTAGCAAACACCCTGGTACTCATCCAGTGTGTCTCCTTTTAGTAGTGTAATCGTTCAGTCACTTAGCATGTAGTCTTTTAGTGAGGTAAGCTTTAGGGAATGAACTGCTTCAAAGTAGTATGCACTATGTATGTAGTGTTTTAATCATCGTCACACTTGTGGTTCAGGGCTATAGTTTCATAGTCTGTTTTTATATAAAATGTGTTTGTACAGTAATGCAATACTGTAAATTTGAAAGTTATTAATATGTTTTTATTTGTGATTCTTTTTTGCAGATACTGTTTTTCAACGTTAAAATCGAGAAATTATGCCAGAAAAAAAAGAAAAAGAAAAGAACAGAGACAGGAGGATTATTTGAAGAAACATCAACCACAAGTATTGAATGAACAAGATAATGTGGCTAAAAGGAAAAAAAATTCTGGTAAGATCACGAAGCAATTTATTAAAAGTGTTTGTAGGAGTAAACAGAATGTAGAGAATGCTGCAACTTCAGAAAAAATTTTAAGTAAAAAAAAAAATCAAAATAAGAGTAAAAGTAGAAAAGCAAATGTTTAGTCAAAGGAGATAAAGTATGGTAAAAGAAGACAAAATCAGTATAAGGAATTATGCAAAAAAATATTTTACAAGAGAGTAGCGCATAATTTGCTGAAAGATGTGAAGAAATGTAAAAAGAGAGCTTTATTTTATAAAAAGAAGAAGCATATTGAAAGCATTGTGGAAAAGGCTTTTGAAGTAAAAAGGAAACTGTTTATTACAATATATGTAATGAAGGCCAAAAGTAGGAGGAAAAGAGTTATTAATAAAAAAAATAACGTTGTGATGTTTTTTGGGGGGAATGGAAACACAGTTCTAGTTCAGAGCCTTTTTTTAATGAAGAGAGTTGTTCACTAAGTGAAAAATTATTGTACGCAGTTGACACCAGTGGTAGAGGTTATGAGGTTAGTGATGGTTGTCCAATGGAGAAAGAGAAAATGGTTGAAAGAAATGCAGAAGAAGTGATAGCTGATGAAGTTTTAGGGAGACGTGCTAAAAACCCTGTCGACACTTGGGATTGCAGTAGTGTTTGTAGTGTACGACAGGAATCTATTGAAAAATTATGTCGTTTTTTACGAGTCTATACTAAAAAAAGTTTAAAACAAAAGATTAAGCTGTTGCAAGGACTAGACCCTTGCAGAGTGAGAAAACATACTGGTTTGCAAGGTCATTCTCTGGCTTGTCTTTCTAGGAAAGTTTGTGAAAGTGTTTTTCACCATTTCAGAATGCTGGCAGTACATCATACTCAAATGCGGAAGTTAGTGAGAAGGATGTATTATGCAAAAAGTCCAGCACTAAAGTTAAGTGAGTTGAACAGTGCTCTTTTGAGTGGGTCAGTTTCAGATGTGAAACAAGTCTTTGAGGATATTGAGTTTTGTTACTTTGGGCCTCAGCAGAGAAGAGAAAACTTAAAACTTAAAACAACAAGTCTTACGATTACAAAGCCAAAGGTGTAGAAAATGCTGTCGACGAAAGTACAAGTCAAAGGATAAGTTCTATACCAAATGTCGTTTTGGATTTCCACGCCCTGTATTAGCCAAAGGAAGAGTGAACAGTTTTATATCAGCTGTACAACATACCATCACAAGAAAGTCTCCGAAAAACACCTACAACTTAAGAAGAAGCGAAGAATCAAAATACATAAATGACTACAATCCAGTTATTTTATCCATGTGGAACGCTAACATGGATATTCAGTATGTTGCGGACAATTCCATTGCTGTTGCTAGATATATAAGATCTTACATTACTAAATCAGAAAAGACTGAATTGAAAGAAATGTGGAAAGAGATTTCTCACGAGAAGACTCTAAGTAAGAAATTATACAGTTTCAGTTTGAAGATGTTATTGCATCGTGAAATTGGAGCATATGAATGTTCAGATCGGTTATCATCTGCAGGTGTGTATTCCAAAAGTAGAAGAATCATTTGGGTGAGTCTAGGTCTTGCAGGAATGCAAAATCGGGTACTGAAATATGTTCAAGAAATTGAATAATTAGCAGAAAATGACCCTGAAAGTACAGATATTTTGAAAACCAATATGTTGGACACATACTATCCAAAGAGAAGTCATCATCTTGAGAGCATGTGTCTCTATGAAGTGGTGCAAAACTACAGAGAACATCAACGATGGAAAATATGGAGTGTTTGGTTCTGAAGGATGTCTGGTGAAACAAAGGAATAGAAATTTAATTAATCACAGAAAACTGAGTTGCGACACTGCTGACAAAAGGGAATTTTACTATTTAGCCCTTTTGCAAATGTTCAAACCGTGCCGATCTGAACTGGAATTACTTGGAGATTTTCCCAGCTATGAAGATTCATTTAATGCTTGTAAAGATAGCATACAATGCAGTGCTTTCGCAAATTATGGGAAAATGTTGAATGATGAAATTGACCAAGAAGCTCCAATTGCAGCTGAGATTGCTAGAGACAGTTCTCCAGACAGTCAAAGTTCTGCTGCAATGAGTCAAGATCCACTGGACAACCAATTGTTGAAAATGAAGCAGCTATTGCAATGAATGAGGTGGAAACAGCAATGTATCAAGCACAAGAAGATGCAATACAGTTAGGAAACTTGGAAAAGCAACTAAATGTTGAAGAGAAACAAATATATCAGCAAGTGAAAGAGCAGATTGACCATGGATTACTTCATGAAAAGAAAGACTGCTCATGTACATCATTTCAACCTATCCGAATGTATGTGAGTGGTCAAGGAAAGAGTTTCTTAATTAAAGTAATTACAAGTTATCTGCAGAAAACAACTGAGTCACATTTGTCTTGTGTTGTCACTGCTCCAACTGGGTTGGCAGCACATAACATTAAGGGAATTACTTTACATCGTTTACTAATGCTGCCAGTAGAGCTTGAGAACAAATTGGAATACCACAAGCTATCTGGAGAAGCTTGTTGTGAAGTTTCAAGAGTGCTGAAGAAAATGAAACTTCTTATTATTGATGAGGTGAGCATGGTTTCAAACTTGATGCTTGCCTTTGTGCATTTAGGAATGCAGCAAATTCTTAAAACAGAGTATGACGTGTTATTTGGAGGAAAACACGTCATCGTTTTTGGACATCTACTGCAACTGACACCGGTAAAAGGACAACCGGTATTTAAAACACTTGCCCATGAAGATACCAGAAAGTCTCTTGGTAGTATTGGTAATGTAAACATTTGGAGTAATTTTGAATACAAAGAACTGACAACAAATATGTGACAGGCAAATGATGCTGAATATGGAAGTATTCTTCAAGATATAAGAATTGAAATTCTTTCAAAAAAAGGGAAAGAAGCTTTGGAGAGTCGATTACTTTGCAATGTCTTTCCAAATGAAAATGCAGTTGCTGCAAAAGTGTACGTGGAAATTGCTAAAAATAAGACAGTGATTTGCTTAATGCCGACACTGCGTGAGTGTTCAATATTCAACGAAGAATTATTAAAATTGGAAAATGAAGAAATTGTTAAAATAAAAGCCATCGATAAAATACTGCATGAAGGAATCACTATTCTTTTGACGGGTAAGTTGAGATCAAAACTAGATTGTTTAGAAAAAAAAATATCTAAAACTGCTGGTTTGGAAAAGACAATGTATGTGTGTGTAAACTGTCGGGTAATTTTAAGGCGTAATTTGGATGTAGAGAAAGGTTTAGTTAATGGTGCTATCGGTAAAGTGGTGGATTTTGTGAATTATCAGAAAAAAGAAGGAATTGAAGTTTTAAAAATTAAATTTGATCAGATTGATGAAGTTAAAGAAATTGGTCATTGTTCAGTTTGTTTTTTGCTTGCTAAAGATGTATATGTCCGTAGGAAACAATTTCCATTTTCTCTGGCATATGCAGTGACTATTCATAAATCTCAAAGATTAAGTGTAGACAGTGCATTGGTGAACATTGGATCTACTGTATTTAAAGAGGGTATGGCATATGTTGCTTTGTCGCGAGTCAGAACATTATCTGGTTTGTTTTTGATTGATTTTGATGAGACAAAGGTTACTGCAGACGCAAACTGTGCAAAAGAGTATAATAGGTTAAGAAGGGTGTATGCTCCAAATTTAGGTCAATATCCTGTATTTAAAAAGCGTGTGGTTTGTCGAAAAAGAAGGTTAGAGAATATCTGTACTGAAGATGTCAAGAAGGGAAAAGAACAAGATAATGTTGCGATTGCAGGTAAAAAGAAATTGGACACTGTTGAAGAGATTGTTGGTTATCAGTTTGAAAATAGTTCTGGTGTCAACTGCTATGCTAATGTAGTGGTCAATGTTGTTTTATATCTGGAAGATTTGCAAGCACAAATTATGCAGAATCGGGAAAATTGATTTTGTTCTCTGTTGCATTCTGTTTGTGAAATAGATAGAAGTAAAATACAATCTGTTTCAGAAGTTTGTAATCTTTTGGATGTGTGTTCTGGTTCTACCCAATTTAAAAAAAATATCCAATAAGATGCTCAGGAATTTTTAATGTATATGCTTATAATTTTTGAAAATGAAGGTGTAGAAATAGAAAATATTTTTGGCCTTTCTTACAAATGGGAACATTATTGTGAAAATTGCATGTATACATATAGCACCAATGTAGACACAGAGAGATTTCTGTATTTAACATTACCAGACTGTAAATCAGTGTCTTTCAATAAATTAGTGAAAGGTGCAATTCAAAACATGGAGTGTGGCCAATGTAAATCAGAAATGTTATCCACATTATTCTTAACAAAATATGGAAAATACATAATTTTAATGATGCAACGTTGTACAGCTGATGGAAGAAAATTGGATACTTTAATAAAGCAGTTTGTAGCAACACAAGTATCAATATCAGGAAGGACTTTTGTAGCAATTGCAATAATTTTCCATGATGGTCCTTCCACCACATCTGGACATTACACTGCCTATCTAAAATGTGACAAAGGTGTAGCTGTTTTTTCTTTGGTGGGACCGTTGAGCTGCATCCTGCGTCGGTCTGCTGATCCTGACTACAAGCCCCAGGATACCCAGGGGCAGGACGCATCATCTCCACGCGCCAGGAGGCGCTTAAAGCCCCTCTGGGGCCGAGTCCCTGGCGTTGCTGTTTTTTCTTTGGTGGGACCGTTGAGCTGCATCCTGCGCCGGTCTGCAGATCCTGACTACAAGCCCCAGGATACCCAGGGGCAGGATGCATCATCTCCACGCACCAGGAGACGCTTAAAGCCCATCTGGGGCCGAGTCCCTGGTGTTGCTGTGTTTTTTCTTTGGTGGGACCGTTGAGCTGCATCCTGCGCCAGTCTGCTGATCCTGACTACAAGCCCCAGGATACCCAGGGGCAGGACGCATCATCTCCACGCGCCAGGAGGCGCTTAAAGCCCGTCTGGGGCCGAGTCCCTGGTGTTGCTGTGTTTTTTCTTTGGTGGGACCGTTGAGCTGCATCCTGCGCCGGTCTGCTGATCCTGACTACAAGCCCCAGGATACCCAGGGGCAGGACGCATCATCTCCACGTTCCAGGAGGCGCTTAAAGCCCGTCTGGGGCCGAGTCCCTGGTGTTGCTGTTTTTTCTTTGGTGGGACCGTTGAGCTGCATCCTGCGCTGGTCTGCTGATCCTGACTACAAGCCCCAGGATACCCAGGGGCAGGACGCATCATCTCCACGTGCCAGGAGGTGCTTAAAGCCCGTCTGGGGCCGAGTCCCTGGTGTTGCAGTTTTTTCTTTGGTGGGACCGTTGAGCTGCATCCTTCGCCGGTCTGCTGATCCTGACTGCAAGCCCCAGGATACCCAGGGGCAGGACGCATCATCTCCACGCGCCAGGAGGCGCTTAAAGCCCGTCTGGTCCCTCGTCCCGCGAGGTCGCGTGCGAGACACGCTGGGCTAAGCCCGGGCAAACGGCGGGCCATCTGTGGCCATCAGGGGCCAGAAGAGGCCAGGCTGGGCCAGCCCTTTGACATTTCCAGCAGGACTCAGTACTTAAATTATTGCTAAGTAATCTGCAAGGTATTGACTGACTCGACTAGTTGTCTAGTGTTCATAATTTGCTGACTATAGTGTGGCAGGATTCTTTCCTTAACAATAGTAACCTTCTTCCTGCTACATGGCCAAATGTATTGTTAATTCTAAAGGGGGAGGGTGGGGCAGGGGGTGTAGGGACATTCGATGCTTTTCTTAAATGGGCAGCAACAGTTGTGGCCAAGGAGATAGAACTAGTAGAAAGGAGGTTATCACTTGATCCACTTGGCCACAACCCAAATCAGATACCAACTATAGAATTAATAGGAGGTATCCAGATTCCCCGCGAACCCCCACAAGTCCCAATTACACCCTCTAGTGATGTCGTGACATCTGTGTTACATATAACAAACATTTCCTGTCCACTTATATCCAGTCCCCCGCTTCACCTCCCAATACACGCACTAGGCAGTCACGGGCTGTAGTCGACATTAGAGCTAAAGATCTGCTGGGGAAGCGGAAGGCGAATAGTGCTTCAAAGGGAAGTAGGCAAAATGCGAAACAAGCTAGGAAAAAAAATTCTACACTTGAGCTGGGTAGTCAAACAGAAAGTTTAATGAATCAGGAAAACCACCCCAAGACTCAAGGAGGGGGTAATTTAATTACACCTGTAACAAATAATTCTACGGAGGGTAATAAATTGTCAGAATTCATAGGGAATATGGAGGAGCGCCTAAAGGCACTTATCAACCCAGTGATGGACAAACTCGACTCAATCGATTGTAGACTAAAAGTCCTAGAAATACACGTATTAAGCCAACAGGGGCCCATGATTGGGACTAAACTGACAGAAGCATGCTCCGCCAGTGCCCCCACGCCCATACCTACAGCCTCTAGCTCAGCCACTAGTTCGAGTGAACCCATAGAACCTATAGTCGCTCAGGCGACACAACCACCAGACATCCCAATTTCAGTTAGTGGAGTAAAGCTTGGTTGTGGGGGTCCTAGGGGTAGTTCACATCATATAGATTACATTCCCCTGAAAGAAACAATTCTCCATCTCCCCCCAGAGGCGTGCCTGTATTCCATCATTTTGGCAAATGTCCCCAAAACTTTTGATGGCAAAGAGGAACATTGGTCTACACTTAAAAATAAAGTACTCCATTTTTTGAACAACAGAACAGTGTTAGGTGAACATCTTTTTAACAACTTTAAGATGGTAAGAAGGGTGGACTGGGTGGGAGGGAGATTGTGTTGTTGTGAGTTTTGGTTCCCCCTAATTGTTAGATCATATTCTGAGGCAGGCAGGATCATTAAGTATACATCAAGATCGAATCAACATACTACCATTGGGGTATTTTTACCCACCTAGTAATACTGCCACCATTAGCAGGAGAGACCATGTCATTCGGGTTGACCCTTATATTAGTTTTACACCAGTGAGTAATAGATTTGAGGTTCTTAGCTCACTGGACACTAATGACTGACTCTTACACGGACAAGATCAGGACCTACGAGGAATCAACAGAGTTAACCCCCATAGAGTGAGTCTAGCTTCTGGAACAGGTCCACATGAAACAATTCCCCCTGCATTGACAGATATAGCTCTGATAACTGGACTAACCAATATCAATAGTCCAATGCAAGAGGTTTTCCAATTAGGGGGAAAAGTAAGTGGAGGCCCACAGGATGTTGAATTAAATGGGACCCAAAATAGGGATGTTGATTCTGCTTTCTCATTATTGGTCCCCTGGAATGTGGCAGGGTTTAGAAATAAGGCAGCGTCACCAGACTGGTTAAACTTTCTTGATAGCAAGGACCTAATACTATTCCAGGAAACCTGGTTGAATGCATTAGAATTTAGAGTAGACCAGGATACCTTATTTTTAATGTTCCTGCTATTCCTAGCCTCCGTGGTAGAGCAAAGGGGGGACTCTTAACATGGGTCAGACAAGATAGCAGGTATAATGTTAATCAATTGGATTCAAAAAGCAGCGACATATTATTCATTCAAGTTCAGTGTCCTGGATCGAAGAACCTTTTCGTTTTTTAATGTTTATGCAAGAGGGATGCTGGGCGGCAAGTCTTCAAGCACTGTTGAAGAATTAAATGTACTCCTCGAGATATATTGCAAAAAAGGTAATATTATAGTTGTGGGCGATTTCAATTGCTGTTTCGAACCTCTAGACAGTAATGATGTTGATCTTACCCTAGAAGAAGATCGTAGATGGAATATTCCCCACCTGACACTTCTGCCTATTAAAAAATGGACAGAGGCCACACTCCAGTTAAAGGTCCTAAGTGTCGGACAGGGGTTACTAGCAATCAATGGTAGATCTGCATCTGATAAACATGAGGCTTTTACGTTTAATAATGGTCTATGAAAAAGCCGCATTGACTACATACTTACCAATAAAGAGAACTGGCCCAGTATCAAGGACATGATGGTAGTGGAAAGGGTTGAAAGTGACCATGACCCCTTACTTCTATCATTTAAGTTATTTAAATCTCACTGTCAGGAGGATTCTCCTGTAAAGGCTGACATTGTCCTATCAAATGATACAAGACGTATTAAATGGGCAAACTGTTTAAGGAATGAGAGTCAGGTAATAACCATGAGGGATTTGACAATCACGGCTACAATTGCCCTACAAAATTGTATTACTCAAGAGGAGGTTATTGAAAATGTAAACCCGATTCGTACAATTTTTTTTAATCAACTTAGGGTCTTTTTTATGAAAAAGGCTTATACTAAACCTAAAAGGCCACTTAGAAAGGAGGATCAATGGTACAGGAAGTCGTGTAGGGCTGCGTACCGGCCTTGATTGAGGCAGTGAAAACTAAAGATAGAGATTGTGTTAAGAGTGCCCGTGTTGCTTACAAAATAGCCCAATACGATGCTAAACATGCTTGGGACAAGGATTATTGGAGAGACCTTCACTCTGCTTGAGGAAATATGAATTTTATGATCGGTTATGTCCCCTATCTTAGACCCCAACGGCTCCATGTATATGCTACAAGTACATGTATGTTCCCTCCAGTTCCAGTTATGAAGACGCAAATACATGTGCGTCCACCGTTAACATGTCCTCTTTCAGACCCGCCATGAATGGGCCGGATATTCCGCTCCTAAGTATGAAAGGCCACCGACTTTATGTGGTTCACTTACTCCATTTTACAGTTCAGGCGAGTAGGCCCTGAATTCTGCCTTCAAGCCTTTTTCTGCCTTCTACCTTTGACAGCTCCAGTCTGAGCTCGCATCTGTATTCATGAACTTTGTCCTACTCCTTGCGCGGCTAACGGTGCCTGACTCGGCCTGTTTGCCTGCCAAAAACTGTATTTCACCTTCAAGATTATCTGCTCCGCTCCTCATCCAATGCATTCCTGTCTAGTAGTTTAGGTAAACATTCTTCCAGCTACCGAGCGAAGGGCCCGGCCTTGCTGTCTTCGTGCAAGTAATTCATAGCCCCTGTTACCATGGAAGATTCCTGCCCCCTCGCATCTCACGTAGACACTTAGACGCTTGTACACGCACTAACAGTCAGTATAGAATAGATTCTGCCCGAGAGACCTTTTCTTTTGGATAACACAGTTCTTTAAACATAAGATATTAGATATGATTTAGGATTTAGGTTGACTTGACCCCCCAGACTTCTGTCTCCACATGTAGAGCTAAATGTCAAGTCCCCTTCACCCTCTAGTTGCACGTCAATCACACGTCATGCGGCTGCGCGCGCATCTCTGCCAAGTATTTCTGCTGACATTGCAGGATTCTCTTATGGATCCACCCACTTGTGACATCATGTATAAATGATGTTTCTAGTTTACGCTTGTATGTCCGCCTTTTTCCATTACGTATGTATCTTTTTATCTGTCTTATCAACTGTTACGCCTCCTGAATCTGTCTCACTGTAATGCATTTCTTATAAAAATGATTACCTGTCAATAATGTATTGCCTTCCCTTCCTGAACCCTCAAGGTGATGGAATATGATGCCTACAGTTCGAACTGTAATTCCTTTGTAGAGGAATAAAGCCCTTTCAGAACCTCTAATACCACGGATTCTGCCTCTTATTTTACTGAGTTATTCTTACTAGATTTTACCGCATCAAAAATAGTATAGGTAATTAAATATTTACCACATAAATTGGCGCCCGAACAGGGACACTTTTTCATCTCACGTGCCGGAGGTGCGTTGCAGACCCGGTCTCCTGCCACAGCTGGACGGACAACTACGCGTACCCGCAGGATTTCCTGTATCTCCCTCCGGCCAAGCGGGGGTGACTGAGGCTGCGATCAACACCCAGACGAGGCGGTGAGAAGTGCGAAGTATCCCGACCAGAGCCTAGCTGAGAGAGCAAGATCCGAGGTATACAGAGGCCCACCAGGTTCCGAAGTTCCAAGTCGAGTCGAGTCCAGTCTGGTCCAGTCCAGTTCAGTTCCGAGGCCTTCCGTTCCGTGCTACCCGGTGAGTACCGTTGCTGGGGAGGCATTTAAACGTGCACATAGTCTGTGCCGGTCAAGACGGGTTTGGGTACACAAATCCGGTCTGCACTGTTTCAGCAGTGTATCTGTACTGTTTAGCAGTATATCTAGTATGTCTTGCATATAATTCAGTATCATCTAGTGTTAAGTATTATGCCAGTAACTAGTTTTCTATTAGTTATCATTGTTCGTTAAATGTTAAATGTTAAATGTTTTATAACGTTCTACATATTGTGGGGTGAATGATTGTTCATTATTGTGGTTATTGTATTAAGTGTGTTCAAGATTAAGTAACCAGATCTAAAAATGCCGCTCTTTTCGAAATTAAGACAGATCAAAACTAGAAAAAGGGTACTCGAAGAAGCTGTTCCCATTCCACCTAGGGACACTCCAGGGTACTTCATGTATCATAAACATGGCCTAGACGCCGTATTATTTCTTGATTTATGGGTGGACTACACCAAGGATTTACCAGAAAGTCAGAAGTGGCCCGCAGCTGGGACCTGGGATGCAGATTGCATCATGAGAGTAGAAGAAGAATTATGGAAAAAGAAAGCTAGACAGTCACAGAAAGATGCCATCGAATTATGGCGTAAAGAATCATATAGACGTACAGAAAAAGCACTCAGACAGGAAGAGAAAAGTAAAGAGAATTCAAATAAAGCTCGAGAAAATATATTAATTGAGGAAGGTACCAGAGTAAAAGCAGAACAAGTAGACAGACAAAGAAGCACCCTTAGGAATGGTATGTATCCTCTACTGGCCGAAGGGTTACCTAAGGCTACCCCGGAAATACCGAAAGACTTGCCACCTCCATTGCTCCGGATAAACGCACATCCTAAAGTACATCCCAAAACAGCAAAAGATGTTTTCCTTTCTTCCTATTTAGACGACGTAGCTCCCGAGTATGCTAATACCATACCACACACACCGCTTGACGATGGTGTTCAACGCCAAGATCATCCGTCTGTATCCCCGCAACAACAAACTCCTACGCACATTCCCACAGGTCCGTCCGTTTCAACCGCTTTTCCCGCATCTACAATTTCTATTTTACGTCCAACAAATCCTTTCGTGCCCAGCACCTCAGGCGGTGCTACAGGAGGTACGACAGACATTTTTGCCACGCCACCGCGAGGAAATAAATTGACCCTTAGAGAGTTAGCACTCCAACGTACACCCCAACTAGCAACTTCCGACATGTTTAAAGAACATCTTGTGGATTGTAGATATGATCCAGTGCCAGGTAAGCAGGACAGACTGCTACTGTCATCACTACGTATACGACGAGCTACGTTGTATTTAATGATGATACCGGGAATGGTTGAACACCTAGACAATATATATCTCTTTGTCCAATCAGGACGAGGCCCTGAAAGTATTAACGAAGCTATGGAATACCAGAAAGTGGATGTACAAAGACAACTACTACGATTTTTCATAAACTGCGTGATCAGGAACCAGGACAGGCCTGGGGCAGATCATGATACCATGCAAAAACTTGCCAAATGGGGTCAGAATATATCGGAAGAGAAACATGATAGACAGGCGTGTATAGTCGCCATGTACCGAAAGATCCGCAAGGAAGTAGAACGAATACATAAAGAAAGACGAGAAGCAGACAGAATTGAATCAGAGGGAGAGGAGGAGCAAGAATCAGAAATAGCCGCAGGACAATTAGAAACGATTGCTTACGTAGGTAGAGGAAGACCTCATAATAATACCAGATGCTTTAATGACCCGATACGTCCGATACGTCCAGAAAGTAACAGAAATTTCCAAACCCCTATATTAAATATAAGGTCTCCTGAACACTTATTCCAAGCCGCTGATAAATTACTCCGAGACCGAAGGGGGTATCATATGCTCGATTCTATGGATGAACAAGAATTAGCCAGGTCAGCAGTACTATGGGCTGACAGTCCCGGAAAATATAGTGATGATGCACTAGCACACACGTTTTTGAACCTTACCCCAGACGAACAGCGTTTAGCTGGCATATACATGATTCAACAACTCCTTATATTATACAAAAGCCAACACTCCGATCCTGGTCCCCTACCTGACATATTGACAGAATTACTCACGAATAAATGGAGAGGTTCAGGTACTGATTTAATTAAAGAAATTCTAGAATTACGAAACCAGTATATTGTTTTCGTATGCCTAGAACATGTCTCAGTTCCCATCAAGGAAAGAACAACATATTACATGGACAGACAGAATCCCTTACGTGAAGTACACCCTATTAGAATTGATGACGATAATTTCAAACGCGTGTTTGTATACACGCCCATAACTAAAATCGAATTGTTAGAAATGAAGAAAGTATTACCTAGCCATGACAAAGACCCAGCGGGTTTCCACCGTGAGATCAAAGACATGTTACTCATGGGAGAGTATACCTACCCTGACATTATGAAAATATTAAAAGTACTAATGCCTGCTGGTATTTACGAAAAACTCAAAGAAAAAGATTGGGAGGTGGGAGACCAAAAGATAGATTGGACAGCATTAGAAACAGAAGAAAAATCCCGAGCTCCAGGTTCAGGGCTTGGGGAAAAGACTACAGCACTACCAGGATTACTAGTGCAGGTACTGCCACGTTTATTAACAACGAAAAAGGAGGACTGGGGTGCAATCTCAGCCTGTAAACAAAAGCAAGATGAAGACACTAGTGATTTCTATTCCCGATTTGAAAAATGTTTTGGTATAAATAGTGGCATAAAAGCAAGTAGCGAGTCATATCCACATCTGTTTGTGACAAAATTAGTTGAAAATTCTCTGCCCCAAGTCAAGAATAGAGTATTGAAATTCGAGAGTACCTGGCAAGGTAACACCCCGTCACAGATGTTACAAATGTTACAATATCACCACAATAGAATTAGAGAGGAACAAGAACATGAACACAGACGTATGAAAGACACGAAAATGAAAATGCTTGTGGCTCAGTCAGTTCCAGCTGATGGTCATAAAAAGGGTGATTCCGCAGGTCCTGTGAAAGGGACATGCAACTATTGTAAACAGTCAGGTCATTATATACACGATTGTGCAGTTCTGAAACATAATATCGCCACGGGTAAAACCCAGGAGAGACCACGTCCACCTAGACAGGATCAGAACCAAACGCAACTCCCTCAGCATGCACAATCTAGGCCAGCTCCGCAACAGGCAGCTCCACAACAGACCGTAGCAACATCACAGCAGCAGCCTATTGCTGCCGCACAAGCAACAACGCAACAGATGTACCAGTATGCACAAGCAGATTATCCCGATTATCAACGATACACATGAAATAGCCTAGAGAGGGAAATTGGCTTACCCCTTATAGAGGTTCCTGTAGACCAAGAGGGACCTTATGTACATAGTGAACTATTAGGGGAAGACAGAAAGTTTTTACGCGATACAGGGGCAAGCAGAACAACTATACGACGAAGTGAAGTTCCAGGGGCACCCCTCTCAGGCTCACAGAATATTTCCCTTGTATTCTCAGGAAAGCCTATCATTAATGAAGTATCGCAACCCCTTCCACTTACGGTTGGTCCATTGACACGAACTACAGATCTATTGCTTACTAAATCATGTCCAGAAAACCTGTTAGGTATAAAAACTTTGAAAGCTCTAGGAGCTATAATATGTTGTTCTCCGGAAGGAGTAAGATTATTTTTACGTGACTTCAAAGGTCACTACGTGTCCAGAGACATAGATCACCGGCTGCAGAATTTACCTACACATTTATGGGCACAAGGCCCCACTGATGTTGGTTGCATGAACATTACACCATATCGAGTCACACTCAAAACAGGAGTGGTACTACCACGAATGCGACAATACAAGTTACCACCAGATGCTGTAGTGGCTTTACTGCAAATCATTGACGAGCTCATTGCACAAGGAGTGGTTGTGGAAACCGACTCAAATGTATGTAATTCCCCGATAATTCCGATTCTTAAAAGAACGGATCCAAAATCTCCGCCAGTATATCGATTAGTTATTGATCTGCGCGAATTAAATAAATGCATTGTACCACAATACCCTGTGGTCCCAGATATCTCTTCATTGCTAACAGCTATTGATTCAGGAGCAACATTCTTTACTGTAATTGACCTCAAGAATGCTTTCTTTAGCGTCCCAATCGATCCGGAAAGCCAATACTTGTTCGGATTCAGTTTAAATGGACGAAGTTTTAAATTTACACGCGCACCTCAAGGATTCACAGAAAGCCCCAGCATCTATAGCCAAGCACTAAAACGAGAACTTGACAGTATCCACATGCCAGTTAACACTGCCTTGCTTCAATATGTCGATGATCTGCTGATCACCGCTCGAAGCGAGCCTGAATGTGAAAAAGCATCACTGACGGTTTTACAGTTTCTGGCCGAAAAGGGGCACAAGGTGTCCCCTTCTAAGCTGCAATTTTGTGTCCAGCAAGTTGTTTATCTTGGGCACTTGCTGTCCAAGGAGGGAAGACAGCTTACACCCGACCGCATCCAGTTAATTGCTAACATGCCACCACCCAAGACACAAAAGGAGGTGCAGGCTTTTATAGGCCTCACTTCATACTGTAGGCAGTGGATCCCTCAATATGCATATCTCGCAAAACCACTCATTCAGTTGACAACACAGGAGGCAGCCACATCGACTGTCCTCCCTTGGACTCAAGAACATACACATGCCTTTGAAAGCTTAAAGAAAGCTTTATGTCAAGCACCGGTTTTAGCAACACCATGTTACAGTAAACATTTTACACTCTTTGTTACAGAACGCGAAGGTACTGCCTTGTCAGTACTCACTCAGGAACAAGCAGGATCACACAAACCATGTGCTTATTTTTCTAGTACATTAGATCCCGTAGCTCAAGCTCTTCCTGCGTGCCTGAAATCAGTGGCAGCAACAGCTTTAGCGATCAGACAAAGCGATACCATAGTATTAGGACATCAATTGACAGTACAAGTACCACATGCAGTGGAGGTTCTTCTGAACCGAACGCAAACACAACACTTGACTATAGCAAAACTTACTGGTTACGAATTGACATTGTTCCAGCCACACATAGAGATCAGACGTTGTAATACATTAAATCCTGCCACACTTTTGCCAGTAAACGGAACAGATCCATTAGCACATGATTGTATTGAAGTCATTACTATCACGACGAAACCCACACAAGACTTAACAGACGTCCCATTGTCAGATCCAGACCTGACGTTGTATGTAGATGGTTCATGCATGAGAACAAGTACAGGAGAGTTAGTGGCCGCGTATGCAGTCACAACAGACACTGAAGTCATCGAAACAAATTGTATTAACACTTTGTCAGCTCAAGCAGCAGAGCTCATCGCTCTGACACAAGCCTGTATTCCAGCCACAAATAAGAAAGTCAACATATACACAGATTCATGTTATGCATTCGGAGTCGTCCATGACTTCGGCGTGCTGTGGCGAGAGAGAGGTTATTTAACTTCTCACGGTGCCCACATCCAGCATGGACCCCTTATTCAAGCTTTATTAGATGCAATTCATCTACCCACTGCAATATCGATTATGAAATGCAAAGCCCATACGAAAGTTACCGATATCATTTCTCAAGGTAATGATCTAGCTGACAGAACAGCTAAACAGACTGCTCAGAATCAGACTCATACAACTGACACGACAAAGACAATAGTTCCGATAGTAACACATTGCATGACAGTTAAGGATCCCGCACTTGATGTAATTGATATACAGACACATGCTACATCAGAAGAAATAAAGAAATGGACTGAATTAGGAGGGATCCAAACGGATCAAGGATGGATGACGAAGGAAAAATCTATATGGTTTCTTCCCGACTCCATGGTTCAAGTCATCATTAACACAATACATAGTCCAGCGCATCTAGGAGAGAAAGCTATGCTAGATAGCATTCAACACATTTGGTTCAACAAACACTTGCGAGCAGCAGCTAAACAAAAAGTTCGTACCTGTATGATATGTTGTCAGTTTAATCCAGGTAAAAGCATTCCCGTAGAACAGGGTGGATTTCAACCTCCTGACCACCCTTTTGAAGTCCTCCAGATGGATTATATCCAGATGGAACGATGTCGAGGATTCAAATATGTTCTCGTAGTTGTCTGTGCTCTTTCTCGTTGGACAGAAGCCTACCCGGTTTCAGATTACACGGCCCCGACTACTGCCAAACAGTTAGTTCGAGAATTTTTCCCACGGTACGGTTTACCACGTGTTGTCTACTCAGATAACGGCCAGCCATTCTCATCCGAATTAATGAAACACGTTTCACTTTTGTTAGGTTACCAATGGAAATTCCACTGTGTCCGACATCCCGAGGCAGCAGGTCTCGTGGAACGCCATAATCAAACTCTGAAAATTAGATTGTCCAAAATATGTAGAGAAAAAGGTGTCGATTGGATAGTAGCCTTACCAGTTGCACTCTTTTACATGAGAATGGTAGCACATTCTCGAACAGGGCTATCCCCGTATGAGGTGATCTTCGGTAGACCACCAAATATGTGGGGGACGCCTATACCTCGTAAAATAACTGATGTTGACTGTAATATGCTGACAGATTACCTGGCTTCCTTGATGTCTGCACTACAATCTTGTCGTTCACAGGTAGCTGCAGCTTTTCCAGATAACACTGAGGTGAAGCCCCATGACGTGGTTCCAGGTGACCTGGTTCTTGTAAGGAACTTTGACAGAAGGAGCCAGCTGGAGCCTAGGTGGCAGTCGCCTAAACTCGTTTTGCTAACAACAAGGACAGCCGTGAAGATCGAGGGACGTAAAGGGTGGTTGCACTCGAGTCATATCAAGAAATTTTATGGACTACCGCCCGATGTGAACACTCAGCCCTGCATTCCTTCACAGATTGACTCAAAGCTCCCCTTGGTTGAACCAAGGGAAAACGAACTCTATAAACTGAAACTAAGGTCTAGCAAGTCAGAAAATTTGATTGTTTAAGTCCTCTCCAAGGTGAATCGGTTGAATTTGTCTCTGACATGTATCCTCTAGACCGAGATAGAGAAAGAAATAGACAGATACAGTGGAAAAAACATGCGTACTGTAAATCTCTTCGTAGTCACTGCACAGTAACATTATTAATTTTGTTTTTTCTAAGTCTTCTGATCATCATAACCAGTGTATTGTTACATATGTATTACCCTATTTCTAAACGTGCTTACAATGTTACTGCTGAACATTCTTTTAGTGAATTACCCCCGCATGAGTTGTCCTATAGATTTGCGCTGCGCAACAACACTTACATTAGTATGTTACATCATTCCCATCAGACCAGCAATGCTACCAATTGTTGGATATGTGGCCGACTCCCTCCCTATCAGAACTATAAGGGAGTTCTGCCTCTCTTTCCATATCCGTTCACACACAATGGCTCCTGTGGAGCATGGTTTAGTTTGATTAATTCCTTAGATTCAAATTCAGTAGTTTATCAAGACAACTGGGTATGGGGAAACTTGAACTTAGTTTTGCTTAAAGTCTGCTACCCTAACAAGGAGGGACTTCCCAAAAGAACAGGAACTGATCTAGAAAATGAAGTATATGGATTAGGTAATTTTACACTTAACCTCATGATTCTGAATGTTGAATCCGAAGCAACACCAATCTTGCCCGCTATGTCAGTATTTCCAGTTAAAGGCGAATTATGTGTAAGAAAGAATGGTTCAATACATATGGGCCATAGTAAATGTACCGCTGTAATAGAATTCAGTGATCAAGGCAAGTCTACATTTAGAGCTTCCCGTCATTCCTACTTCGTGTGTGGTCAGACTGCATATATACGTTTACCTCTAGATTGGGATGGTACCTGTTACATCGCATTCCTTCTGCCACCAGTTTTTCTAGCCCCTCCTGATTATCACAGAAATACCCATTTAGTACACAATAGACAACGGAGAGATCTCCCAATTGTCGATTACACTGAAACGGCATGGGAAAAATATACAGACTTCAATAAAGGTTTCTTTCCCTATATAGGTACAGTCACTAATAGTAAGCTGATACGTAGATTAACTAGAACCCTTGAAGCAGTAGTAAATGAAACTACTTCCGCCTTAGGCAACTTAACAGAGGAGCAGTCTGCGATGCGGATTGTTGTTCTTCAAAATCGTCTTGTCCTTGACGTCATCCTGGCCTATAGGGGCGGAGCTTGTAGGGTCATCGGATCAAGTTGCTGTGTTTTCATACCAGAAAACGCGCCGTCAGTATATAGAGCCATAACTCGCCTTCATAAAATTGTAAGCCAGATACACCAGAGTTCAGGCACCTGGACTTGGTCCGGTTGGTTCTGGAGCGTGTTGTCAGCCTGGGGATGGAGGATCCTATCCTTTCTAGGTATTGGTTTTGTCATAATATTCAGTTGCTGCTTATGTCTACAATGTGGGCCAGCGATTTGTGGTCTGTGTGCCACATCGTGCATTCCACATCCAAGTTTTCGTTCAAGATCCCGGAAGAAGAAAGAAGAACAAATGATGCTATATGAACAGATTGATGGATTGATGAAGATCGATATCTCCTGAGGGTCCGTAGGGGACAAGGAGGGAATGAGGAAATATGAATTTTATGATCGGTTATGTCCCCTATTTTAGACCCCAACGGCTCCATGTATATGCTACAAGTACATGTATGTTCCCTCCAGTTCCAGTTATGAAGACGCAAATACATGTGCGTCCACCGTTAACATGTCCTCTTTCAGACCCGCCATGAATGGGCCGGATATTCCGCTCCTAAGTATGAAAGGCCACCGACTTTATGTGGTTCACTTACTCCATTTTACAGTTCAGGCGAGTAGGCCCTGAATTCTGCCATCAAGCCTTTTTCTGCCTTCTACCTTTGACAGCTCCAGTCTGAGCTCGCATCTGTATTCATGAACTTTGTCCTACTCCTTGCGCGGCTAACGGTGCCTGACTCGGCCTGTTTGACTGCCAAAAACTGTATTTCACCTTCAAGATTATCTGCTCCGCTCCTCATCCAATGCATTCCTGTCTAGTAGTTTAGGTAAACATTCTTCCAGCTACCGAGCGAAGGGCCCGGCCTTGCTGTCTTCGTGCAAGTAATTCATAGCCCCTGTTACCATGGAAGATTCCTGCCCCCTCGCATCTCACGTAGACACTTAGACGCTTGTACACGCACTAACAGTCAGTATAGAATAGATTCTGCCCGAGAGACCTTTTCTTTTGGATAACACAGTTCTTTAAACATAAGATATTAGATATGATTTAGGATTTAGGTTGACTTGACCCCCCAGACTTCTGTCTCCACATGTAGAGCTAAATGTCAAGTCCCCTTCACCCTCTAGTTGCACGTCAATCACACGTCATGCGGCTGCGCGCGCATCTCTGCCAAGTATTTCTGCTGACATTGCAGGATTCTCTTATGGATCCACCCACTTGTGACATCATGTATAAATGACGTTTCTAGTTTACGCTTGTATGTCCGCCTTTTTCCATTACGTATGTATCTTTTTATCTGTCTTATCAACTGTTACGCCTCCTGCATCTGTCTCACTGTAATGCATTTCTTATAAAAATGATTACCTGTCAATAATGTATTGCCTTCCCTTCCTGAACCCTCGAGGTGATGGAATATGATGCCTACAGTTCGAACTGTAATTCCTTTGTAGAGGAATAAAGCCCTTTCAGAACCTCTAATACCACGGATTCTACCTCTTATTTTACTGAGTTATTCTTACTAGATTTTACCGCATCAAAAATAGTATAGGTAATTAAATATTTACCACATGCTAGAAAAGAACGAACAATGTGCACCTTTTGGGATATGGTTAAGTGGGGCAGGGTGATACAAAGGGAAGAACTAATAAACTATGTCTCGCCTAACCTCTGGGTTTCGCATTACGCGTCCCAATTTGCAAACGGTTGGCGAGATTAGTAAAGATCCCACCCCCTTTAATAAGGATATAATCCCCTTAAGCTTCGAGATAATCGAGGTGATAAAGGCACTGAATACCATCCCCAGGGGTAGAGCACCAGGACTGGACTCTGTCCCAGCTGAATTGTTTATGCACGATAAGGAGCTTTGGGCACCATACATTCAATGTCTGCTAACGGTATCGCCAATGGATCACCCATACTGAATACCTGGAAGGGTGCTCAGATCATACCGATCTATAAAAAGGGGGAGCGCTCAGATCCAGGAAACTATAGTCCCATAAGTTTGATAGACTGCATACAGAAGGTGGTCGCAAGGCTTGTCCTGCAGAGAATCATAGGGTGGATTGAGGAGGAGGAAGTATTGTCTCCACTTCAGGCAGGATTCCGCAGTCACACAAGCACTATAGATCAAGTGTTTAGGTTTCTTTTAATCTATTGGCGGGTGGTTTTGTTGGTGGAGGGTATGTTATTTGCTGCTTTCGTTGACTTCAAATCAGCGTTTGATTTGGTCCTACAAGCAAAAATGTGGGCAGTTTTCGAAGATCAAGGCATGCCACCTGACATCTTGACCTTTTTAATGAAGCTCCACGAGGACAACTTTGCCCAAGTTAGATGGAACCAATTAGGCAGGGTAGCAGATAAGTTTCCCATCGCTAGGGGAGTACGCCAAGGGTGCGTATAAGCCCGACCCTTTTCTCATTATACATCAACAGGGTGATCAACTACTTCGAGCAACATCCCACCGATGCTCCCAAGCTGAATGGTAAGTTGATCCCACTGTTGATGTTTGCAGATGACACTCTATTAATCTCAAAGACACAACAGGGTTTACAAAAAGCCATTGATGTATTTGAGGTTTTCTGCAAAGACCATGGGCTTATAGTAAATGTAAATAAGACCAAGTTCATGGTCCTTCACAAGTCTAAACATATAAGAGGAAATGTGCAAATGAACGGGGTCAAATTAGAACAGACTAAGGTTTTTTCGTTCCTGGGTATAACCCTTGCATCAAAGTTAGATTGGAAACCGCACACTACCCAGCTGGTTACAAAGCACGCACAGCTAATTGTAGCACTAATAAAAGAGCTTCACAAATCATATACCAGGCCAATAATACCAGCACTCAAAATTTACGATGCAAAGATAGGAGCAGCAATTCTTTACTGGGGGGAATTGTGGGGATTTAGCAACCTCACCCTGCTGACTAGGGCCCAAAATAAGTTTTTACGAGTAATCACAGGTCTTCCTGTATCAACCCCGCTGATCCCCCTTTTCTATGACCTAGGTGTCCAACGTCTGGAGGATATGGCCCGATACAGACCAGTGGCATACTGGAGGAGACTGTGGGTTACCCCAGATATCTCACAGTATGCTCGGGCATTTATGGATGTCAGAGTAGTAGATAAGGCGCAAAAAATTCCTTGGATGCGGGAGGTTAAGGTAATTTACTCCGCCATGGGCCTAGCCAGTCTATGGGAAGACCCGACAGCACATACCTTCCCCCCTAGGAAAACCTTAAAAGATCTATACTGGAGTATGGTCTCAGTGAAAAGATTTGGTTCATGTATTGGTCTGTCATTAAATGCGGATTTTCTGGAACTTAAAGACTCGCCTGTGTTTGAAAGCTATTGGGACTGTATTAATGTTGTGGAGGGCAGAAAGAGATACCATCAATTTAGGGTGGGCACACTACCTATTAATTCCTTTGTTGCTAAATGGAGAGAAGGCCTTGACCCTAGTTGTCCTTTCTGTCCTACACAACGGGAAAGTATTGGGCATATTTTATTTTATTTGTCCAGAGTATAAAGATCCTAGGCGGTCCTGGCTTAAACCTATTTGTTTACAGCTGGGCCTTCGGGCAGGTGGTGAGGCTTTACGGTTTCTTAAAACTAACACCTCCCAACCTGTGACTAAATTCCTTCACTGGATGTGGATAATCCGTGCACGTAAATCACGCTTTTTGTGAATATTTCAGATTCCATTTGTATAGCCCCTTTTTATATCATAAGCCTTTTAAACATTTTAAACGTTTTACTTATAATGAGATGTGTACTTATAATTGAAGTTAATAAGCATGTTACACTCCATGATGGATTCAAATTGTTTTTTTTTTCTTTTACAATGTTATGAAACCTTTTACATTATATCCCTCCTGTAAGAACCCCTTTTTCTCTTTTAAAATTGTCAAATATTTTAATGATGTCTTTTATGATTGAACATCGAAATAAAGACTTTGAATTGACAAAGGCTGGACACTTTGTAATGATGCCCAGTTGGTTTTCAAACAACGTTTGCTAGGCAATTACAAAATTGCTACCTAATATTTTTAAAGCCAACATTTTAGGAAGATAATTCACTCTCTGAGGAATTTATTATTATAATTTAATAGGACTACCATTGGACAATTTACATAAAGAAGAAGTGCAAAAATACCATTTGGCCTCAAGGAAAGGTATAATTTTGAATTATAGACTTTTTGGTGGTAATTTATTAGGTGATTATTTTAATGCGGCAACATTTACAGTTTTTATAAGTTAAAGTTATAAAATGTTGTAATCTGTAAGCATTTCATATAAGTAATATTTTGTATTTTCTGGTATTTTACTGAGAATAGTATGTTGGTTTTTTTTAACAATCTTTCTGATTGTTTTTTTTTTGCCCGCTGTTAAGTGATGAGTACCATTGAAATCACTATTTCTAGTGAAATTCAATATATTCTGAGAACAGCAAAAAGGCAAACAAATTACTTTGTGGAAATTATGTTTTGTTGTAAAAAATGTATTATTATATGTTATATATATTTTTTTCTTTCACAGATCAAAATTTCAAAATAAGCAATTGTTAACAATTTATATTTGAATGAAAAATAGCAAAAAATGAATACCATTTTTTATTCCTATTACTGTGAAGGTAAGTTTAACTAAGTCTCAATATGTAGAATGAAGAGGCCTGCAAGAAGCTACAAAGTTGAAACACGTTTCTAAAAACACTCAGTTTATGTAGTTTTGAAATCTGACCTAATCAGATATCATGTGACCTGCAAAAAAAGAGATTTGAAGGGTTCATAATATTTCAGGTTTTTAGCTGTTGAAGGACCGCAATCATTTCAATCATTCTTCTTTGAACATCTTTGCAGACAAAACTTTTATCATTCGCAAGGAAATTTAAAAACGGAAATATATCACTTTTTGGAACATAGTTATTGTGCAAGATACTCTTTTATATTTACAAAGAGAGGAAAAGGCACTCTGGTCACTTTTTATACTCCATGTAAATACAACCTCGTCATTTAGACCACTTTGTGTTGAAAGGGTGTTCTATAAGTGTTGTTGTGCATGATTGTACTTAATACTCATAGAACAAGACACATGTCTAGATTTATCAGAAATCATAAATCTCGATATGTGTGTGAATGGTGCACCATTCTACAATTGGTGTAGGAAAGCACAACAAAGAGAATTGTTTTAATTTCTCCACATTTTTATGTCTTCAATGAATGCTGAAATGTTCAGCATACATTGAAGGAGAAAAATGCATTTTCTCATTGTTTTTGTACAGGAAGGTGTGTCTTCCTGTAGAAAAACAAACAGCACATGACACAGATATCCTTGCACTATGGTGCAAGGGTGCCTGTGTCACCACATGGCTGCAGTTTAAGCAGCCGTGCAGACAGAAGCATAGATTTGAAGCATATTTATGTACATATGTTGCATTCCTGTGCTTCGGAAGTACTAAAGCACGCTGCAGTTAAAGAGGTTACTGTGTGATGCTGCAGCACTTCCTTATAGTTCTGCACTTATACATTCACCATACGCTACTAATGCATTCATTCAGTCAATTACATACTACACATACATTCATCTAAACTTTCACACATTAACAAAGAAATGTAGCTTTTTTTTAAACCAGGAAAGTTAGTTCTTACAAGAACTTTGTTTTGTCTTCTTTCTTCTTTTATATTTTTTCTTTGGTTTTTCGAACAATTTTGTTATTTTTTGGTTTTTTCTGAAAAAACAACAACAAAAAAACAGAAGAAACCAAAGAATGACCTTCAGGGAACAATAAAAAAAATAAAAAAAACCTAGCAAATATGACTTTCTTGGCGGCCGCAGATCAGCTCGATCGACTGCTCAGCATAGCATAGCACAAAGTCTTATTGCACTTAGTGCAGAGCACTTTTAAAAATTGAAATTGAGGATGGATGTCCAAGGTTTGGTCTGATGGATGCACTCCTGATGTGCTCGGCTGCGATGAGGTGGATGGCGCAGGAGCAGGAGCGTTTCTCATCCATTGGCACTCTTCTTTTGCAAGATTGTTTGGATGAAGGGTCCTCATGTGCTTCATCATACTTGCAGTGCCGCAAGAGTATTTCTTGTTAAGATCCCCTCTCGATAGGACTCTTTTGCAAATCTTGCATGTGACCAAGGTGGCATTGGTTTTATTCTGCCCGTCGGGAAAAGTAAAAAATTTCCATACCACTGAAGAGAAACGTTCTTTGAGTGGTAACTCCGGCAAAAATTCATCCTCAGAAGTATGAGGTGATGCAGTTGATGCCTGCTGCCCTGAAGCCATTTCTGGTTGAAAAAAGTTAGAGCTAAGTGTAAACTTAGTGTACAAAATCTCTCCAAAGAGGTGGTTCTCCAAAGAAGCTCAAAGAAGAATGATTGAAATGGGTGGGGTATTTCAGTAGTTAGAACAGGAAGTGTAATGAACCAATCCAATCTGTTTTGCAGGTCACATGGGATCCGCGCACCGTGCGCTTACACAGCACGCACCCAGCACGCATCCGCGAAATTGAATTAAAAAGAAATATAGGATTAGATGTAAATATATATTACTTTTAAGACTAGTTTAAAGTTTGTCTTCAATTAATATTCACATGAAATACATAAATATGCTTTTTTAAATGTTAAATACCCACCGCATCATAGACGCAGATGACGCATCGCGGAAGCGCGTAAACGTCGCGTTACGGTTGAACGTGTCGCATATAGGCTGGGAGTCGCGTACCGGTCGCATTGAAATCGCGCACTAAACACGTACCCAACTCATAGCATGCGCAGATGCTAACGCGGAAGGATCGAGAACGGTGTGCTTAGGGTGCGTGGATCCAAAAACATGGAAAAAAATATATATAAAATAAAGTTTTGCACATATAGTTAAAAAAATATTTTGAAAAATATAAAAAAATATGTTTGAAAAACCCTTTAAGTTCAAATAATATTTTTTAATTTTTAAAAGAATTAATTGAAAAAATACATTTAAAAAAGATGATAAAAAAGTATTTAAAAAAAATGTAATTAATGAAATGACACACTGAATTTGAAAAATATAGAAATCCAATCAAAATCATTAAACATGATATCTTCAGAGATAAGTTATAGATAGGAATTAACATTTAAAAAACCTTTGAAATCAACTGAAAAACCATAGGTTTCAGGCCTGATATAGCTAGGAATTAGCATTTAAAAAACCTTTGAAATTCACTGAAAAAACCATAGGTTTCATGCACGTTATAGTTAGGAATTGGCAGTTAAAAAACCTTTGAAATTCACTGAAAAAACCATAGGTTTCAGGCACGCTATATTTAGGAATTGGCATTTAAAAAACCATAGAAATTCACTGAAAAAACCATAGGTTTCAGGGGTGTTATAGTTAGCTGGACATTTCCCTCGTACAAAACGCTAGAAATTCCCCTGTTATAGTTAGTTCAGCTAACTATAACTCGTAGCCCCGCAATGCACTGCTGATGACGTCACATATTACATCACTCATGACATGGTCAGTGACATCACTGATGACATCATTAGTCATCAATGACATCACTGATGACATCACTGATGACGTCATCCATGTGATAAATTAGTGCATCTTCTCACACCCTAATATAACCTTTGACACACCGACTCAAAATTTCAGACGGCCATTTTGACAACCATAGATACTCCAATACCAATAACTACTCACCCACTCATTGACTTTTAGGTCTACATACATCTCCACTCACTCACCTGTACAGTCACTCGTACTTACATTCACTCTGTGCATTTATACACCTATATAGACACTCACACACCGCCAGTCATCCATTGAGGTACTGACACATCTAGTCAGTCATGCATATAATTAATCACTTTAAAATGTACTCACCTATACAGTTAAAAACACTCAAGTTCCCTTACTCATAAAAATACTAACAAAGTCTGTGTCTTCCTGCAGAAAAACAAACAGCACATGACACAGATATCCTTGCACTATGGCACATACAGCCGCTCCCAAAATCAAACACTCTAACAGATAGATAGTTATATACTCTTACACACATATACAGTGCGTTTCACATATGTAGTTACTGACACATGTACAACTGAGATATACATTCAATCACTAACACACCCATAAATACACTCACCCAACCATACAGTCCATCACAGTTGCACTCTTAAAAACATGCACCCACTGAATCACCCACTCACACATCTAGTCACAGAGTCACACACACCCTACCCACACAAACACTCAGACACCCATACAGATACTCAGACAACCAATCAATAACCCATATAGACACTCATATAGCTATTCACAAAACCATGCAGCCACTTATACACCAAAACACAGACACATACAGACATTCACCCAGTTTAGTCACTAGTCTGCAGTAAGATACATTTAATGACTCACTTATAGACTCAATTACGCACCTAGAAAATCATCTAGTCACACACTTGTACACCCACTTATTTTTCAACAGGCCTTTCCCTATATATATTAAACATAATAAAACTGTTCAGAAACACATACTCAATGGATGATGTCATCACTGATGTCATCAGTAATGTCAATTGAGATTTCATCAGTGATGTCATCAGTGATGTCACTGACCATGTCATGAGTGATGTAATATGTGACGTCATCAGTAGTGCATTGCGGGGGCGCGAGTTATAGTTAGCTGAACTAACTATAACAGGGGAATTTCTAGGGTTTTGTACGAGGGAAATGTCCAGCTAACTATAGCACCCCTGAAACCTATGTTTTTTTCAGTGAATTTCTAAGGTTTTTTAAATGCCAATTCCTAACTATAACGTGCCTGAAACCTATGAGGCTTGTTTGCGCAGTGGCGGGCAGTCACCTCTGGGCAGTAGGAGTGGATCGGGTACAGCGGCCTGGGTACGCAGCAGAGGGCAGATACCTCTGGGCAGTGGGAGTGGATGGGGTACAGCAGCCTGGGTGCACAGAGGCAGGCAGGCACCTCTGGGCATCAGGAGTCGATGGTGTGCAACAGCCTGAGTGTGCAGGCCGGACAGACACCTCTGGGCGACGGGAGTCGATGGGGTACAGCAGCCTGAGCGTGCAGGGGCAAAACAGAGAATTACGCAAGTGCAGTAGTATGTACTCTGCCATCACTGTTTCTATACTATGTTTCAGATGACTAAACTTGAGGGCTGCATTATATCTCAGCACGTGGTTGGAAACACAGAAAGGTGAGCTGTGAAGATTTTCTCCACAGTGTCAACACTTACTCTCCCTCTCCATCTCTTCCTTTCTGTCACTCACACTCTTTCGCTCTGTTATTCTCTATCTCTTCTTTTCCCTCTCTCACACTTTCTCTGTCTCTTCCTCTCTCTGTCATTCTTTCTTTCTGTCGCTTCCTCTCTCTCACTCTTTCTCTCTCTATCTCTCTCTCTCTCTCTCACACTGTTTCTCTCTTTCTCTATTCCTTGTATCTCACTGTTTCTCTTTTTTTCTCTCACTTTCTCTCTTTCTCTCTCTCTTCCTCTCTCTCACTCTTTCTCTCTCTCTCTCCTTTGTTGGACGCATGACGCACCATCTTATCTTTCTTTTTGTCTTGCAGGCTGTGATTCACAAATTGTCGAGGGATGACATGCCATACCTGTACCTACTTTTATTTTGTTCTTTTGTTTAAATAAAATGTTTTATATGTAAATCCATACATGACTAAGATTCTTATTTGTCCAACCTCACAAACATCTTCTCATTAATAATTGTATGACATTATCCAATTTTTTATGTTCCAGATTCTCTAATGTGACTGCCACATTTGTTTGTGGGGGTGAGGGGGTATGGGGGACAAGGAGCTGCTGCTGGGGAGTGTCGGAGCAGTGTTGGGTGTCCGACCTGCATGATCATTGGTTCCATTGCATCTGTTCTCAGAGACTTGCGAGCCGGCGGGCTGGCTCGTAGATGAAGAGCTGTGAGCCGACTGGCTGGCTTGTAGAGGGAGAGCCGTGGCCCATCAGTTCGCAGAGGGAGAGCAGCGGGCTAGCTCGCAGAGGAACAGCTGCAGGTCCACAGGTATAGGGAAAGGTGTAGGCCGTCGGCTTCCAAAGGGATAGCTAAGGAACAGTGATGTGGGAGAGGGAGCATGAAGGGGGTATCTCGCAGAGAGACCTGCGATATATTTCCAGTCTTGGCTTCACAGATACAACTGCAGGCCCGAGAAGTCGCACCCGAAGAGCTGCGAGCCGACCGGTGGTTCGCAGAGGGAGACTTGTGGGCCCAAGAAGGTTATTAGGGGTATGCTGGTGATGTGGGAAGAGGGTGCGTTACCTGCTGATGTGGGGAGAGGCAGCGTGAAAGGAGTATCTTGCACAGACAGAGCTTCGGTATGTTTTCAGAGTTGCATCTGACAGATGCGAGCTAACCGACTGAATCACAAAATGGCTTTTCAATGCTCATATAGTGTGACTTATCAACAGTTTGCACCCAGGCTCGCAGAGGGACAGCTGCGGCCCGTGGGCTCGACTCGCAGAGGAACAACTTCGGGCCATCCACTCTCAAAGGAACAGCAGCGTACTAGCTCACAGAGGTAGAGGCACAGCAGCGTCCTAGCTCGCAAAGGTAGAGAGCTGCGAGCCGACGGACTGGCTTCTAAAGGCATAGCTGCGAAGTGGTGATGTGGGGAGAGGGAGCGTGAAACGGGAATCTCGCACAGACAGAGCTCCGTTATATTTTCAGTAATGCCTCCCAGAGGTAGAACTACGGAGAGATACCAGCTGACGGACTGAATCACAAAATGGCTGCCAACACTTCCTACACTTCCTAGTCTCAACAGTTCGCATCCAATGAGCCGCAAGCTCATGCTCGTAATGCCTCAACCAATCAAATGTCAAAATTCTCAAATATCGATATCTGTACAATATGATATTTCTCAAAAACTACTGAACGGATTTACCCCATTTAAACAAAAGTGTGCTTTCTGAATCACAACCTTTCTCCCTGCCAAAATGTGGCACGCCCGCTCGCAAAGAGGCATAGCAGCATACTAGCTCGCAAAGGAAGAGAGCTGTGAGTCGACGGACCGGACTGACATCTAAAGGCATAGCTGCAAGCTGGTGATGTGGGCGGAGGGAGCGTGAAAGGGGTATGTCGCACAGACAGAGCTCTGGTATATTAAATTGCCCCCGGCACCTTTTTTTATATTTTCACTCGATGCGAGGCACAAGATGGCTGCTAACAGTTCCTGGTTTGAAGTGTTAGCAGCCAACCAGAGGACATTTCCTGGTTTGAAGAGTTAGCAGCCAATCAGAGGCAAGCTCGTGCTCGGGAGTTAGGCTCCACCCAGATATATTTTTTTCCTTTAATATATCAAAAACTGCTGAACGGATTTACAACATTTCAACAAAAGCGTTCCTTCTGGACCAAGACCTTTCTTCCTCCCAAATTTGGCATAATTCCGTTCAGCAGTTTAACCTGTAGCCTTGTCTAAGGTTTCCTATTGAAAATGCATCGAGACAACACATTTTAAAACCCCCCTTTCTTCTCAGCCCCCCTTGACCAATCACCCCCAAACTTTCAAGATAGTAGCTGATCAAAAAAGAGAAACTTGTTGGAAAATTCGTCAAAATGCTTTTCCTATGGAAACGTGGTCCTAACTATAACTATCTACTGATAATATATATATATATATATATATATATATATATATATATATATATATATATATATATGTATATATATATATATATATATATATATATATATATATATCTGCTCTGAAAGATAATACTACACTTGCTTTGTAAGCAAAAACATATTTGCGCGATGAGGTCTTCAACTCCCTTACATGGCATAAGGATTCTTCAAGAATGAACTGCTGAGGGAATATACTCCATTCTATTTCTGTCCGAATTGCCAATTGAAATATCCTCACACCAACTAGCATTCCGTTTGCAATTTATGCCGGATTATCAAGAGGAAAACTGTAGGCCTGCAGATCTTTGGCTCAAAAGTGCTCAGATTTGGACAGAAAACTCCACCAAAACCAATCCTTGATGTTATGCAGTAAAGACTTGAACCAAAACAAACATCACTTCAGATTGAACCCAGAACCAAAAAGATAATTCTTCAACCATTAAAGCCTCAATCCTCTAAAAGACAATTTAGTTTTGAAGATGCTATACACATTCCTACAAAACCTTCTAAGAAGAAGAAAAAGGACATTGCTACTAGCCCTTTGAATGTTCCCATTCCTACCTGACCAAACCCACCAATACCACCACCCACCACCTGATTCACTACAACATTCTGAGGGTGGCCACATGTCACCTCATTCACCTATAATTAATGAGGATGATATCATACGAGAGGACACACATCATGGGATGCTTAGGACATATAAACACAAGGGGATACATTTCCAGACCTTTATCCAACACATCCATCACAACCAGATGATGCCTCTGCCGATAAGGATTGAAGAGCTAGAGCTGCAGCTCATTTTAATGTGCCTTTACATAAAAACCCCATGGAAGATGACTTCATTTTTTAAGCATTATCCACTGTTCAAAGAGGGTCACAATATTTACCATTCCTTAAAGGAATGTTACATCATATAGACAACATTTTTAAAGACTGTCAAGACATGAATGATTACACCAAGAGTGGACAAAAAGTACAAGTCTGCACCAAAATACCCTATATACATCAGGGGACAATTACCACCAGACTCACTAGCAATGACTAATGCTCGCAAAAGAGCAAACTCTCCCAGATAAAGAATTAAACCTCATTGATGCATCTGCAAAAAGAATAGCAGCACAATCTGCTAATCAATGGTGTGTTGCCATCATCCAAGCTCTTTAAGCTAGATATGACAAGGCCCATTGTGATGAGATGGAGGAGCTTACCCAGTATCTCCCAGAACAATATAAAAAGAGGGGTTTGGAAATTGTTTATGAGGTAAAACTCATCACTAACAATTAAATTAAATGAGCATTAGACTCTGTGGATAATGCAGCCAGAGGTATAAATACTAGTGTTCTTTTACGTAGACATGCTTGGCTGAGTGTCTCAGGTTTCAAACCTGAAGTGCAACAAACCATTCTCAATATACCCTTTGACAAGAGCACCTCTTTGGTCTTCAGTTGGATTCAATGCCTGAGAAATTGAAAAAGGACACCGAGGATGCCAAATCAGTGGGGGCTTTACAAACTTCCAGATATAGGGGATCCTTTCACATGCTCAATTACAAACCGGGTGGTAAATCTGTCATTACATCGCAAACCATTACAACGCGGTAGTTTACATCGCGTTCGTTAAATGCAAGTCGTTACAATGACTTGCGCTGGAGGGGTGCTTGACTTAGGAAACTGCAATGACAGCAATGTAAAGGCATTGCGATACAATGCCTGCATTGTAATGGATGTTTCCCCCTCAGGCTCTGCCTATAAAACTCAAGCTTAATCCTCCAACTGTAAAACCTTTTATAGAGGATCTTATAGGGGAAATATCTTTAAAGGTTGTGGTCGCAGAAATAATACCCAAACCGCAAATGCAAACACCAAGCACTGACTTTCTTACCATTCCCCCTGACTATTTCAGACCTGTCAGGGTATGTCTTCAAAACTTTTTACCAACATGGACAAATATTAGCTCAGACCAATGGGTGTTGGAAATGATCAAATATGTATGCACAATCGGGTGATGATTTCCCGGGTCCCTTGGTTTACGCTCTATTCATGAGTGTGTTTGCATTATCTTCTATCTATACCAGTAGTGCTCCAAAGGAAGGAAGAATCACCCAACCTCCTTAGTTGAGACCAATTTGATCTTTTAAATTAGTACAATTCGAGTCCCGAGCACACACTTCATTCAATTATATACAAAAGTTCTTAACAACATATGTGGAATTCTTTGTCTTTTGTTATTTATTTTCTTTCTTTAATGCCCAGGGAACACACA
This sequence comes from Triturus cristatus, assembly GCF_964204655.1. Classification (NCBI taxonomy): domain Eukaryota; kingdom Metazoa; phylum Chordata; class Amphibia; order Caudata; family Salamandridae; genus Triturus; species Triturus cristatus. The sequence continues at coordinate 1,493,992,445 of NC_140591.1, forward strand.
TTTCAATGCATAGGGTGTTCCCCATGACTTCTTCAGGGCTAGAATACTATAAGGTTTGCGTTGGGTTGTAGTGTGTGGCAAACACACCACATACCATACATTTGTGATACTAGTGGAAACCAGAAAAGGTTATCCCAAGTGTAAGAGTGTATTACCAAGTTAGACCATCATTAATTATTCTATAACATACTAACAGTTCTATTTAAGTGCTAGTCATCACCGTTGATATTGCCTATAACCCTATTCAAGACTGTGCAGGAGGAGGTCTTACATTGTCTAGAGGGCTTTACCAAGTATGGCAAGAACTATGTTTTGGTCAGCTTGGGGATTTTTATAACCAAAAGACATTAATTACTTGAGAAACGATGAGATTGGAATCTTGCACATTGACTACCGCCCTCTCTTTGAGTTTTCTTCAGTTAGTTAATTTTCTCCAAAACAATTATACTATGAGGGTGAGGCTGCACCTCAATTCACTATGCAGATGGCAAATAAAATGGTGGGGATAGGGCTGCGATATCGGCTATCACACCAAAAGGCCCATACAGAAGAGATTTTGACAAAAGAGCTCCAGAAAATGTGTGTGGAGAAGGGTTGCAAGTTTAATGCGAAAGAATGGCAGCAGCTCAGTGAGTTATCGAATAAAGCACTCAGAGGCGCTAATTTTAAGAAAATTAACTTCTTATCTAGATGGTTAGCATATTATACCCCCCTGAGATAGCATAAGATGTATTCAACAAATCCGAACCAATGTTTTAGATGCAATAAACAGGGTGATGGAGGATGGGTGCACATATTTTACCGATGTAACAACTTACAGCAATTTTGGGAAGATATTTTTACCAGGATTTCTCTATTCATGTCTTTGACAATTGATCCATCATCTATGTTGGTTTTATTTGGTTCATCTGGGGTGGTGAAATGGTTAACAAAATAGTAGTAGTATTTTGAACTAATTTCCATAGAGGTCGCTAGGTCACTTATCCTGCAAAATTGGAGAACCGATGAGCAACCTATTATTGATCACTGGATTAATAAAATGGGCAGGACTTTCAGATTTGAGGATGCCGATGCAAAACTTGTAGGGGCTACTGTAAGATTCAGAGCTATCTGGCAGAATTTCTGTACCTATTTAATAGCTGCTGTTAGCCATATTTGCACTCTGAATAGATCTTGATATTGATTTGCAAAATTTGATGTAGGTATTGTTCATATAATTTAAAAATAGCCACTGCTTCAGCACAATGCACTTTGAATAGTTTATGATTTTCTTTTTTTTTTGCTAGGATATTCGCACAATGCACTTCCAATAGGTTGTGATTTATATGCCAGGTTGTTGTAGCCATCTCATAGCTGTTAGCTTATCATAGTATTCAATTAAAATATTTTGCTGCTAGTCTTATATGCACTTTAAATAGATTGTACGGCAGTTTGTTGTATCTATTGTAGAACGTGGTTGTCGATTATACAGTAACAATCAGTAGCAGACATATGTATTCGTGGGGAATTACTGGGAGTAAGTTAGAGCATCAACCATAGTTTAATACAGGTTACTGAGAAATATGTTATATATTCTCCACATTATTTTTTATTGAGTGCTTTATAGTTGCTAATAATCAAGATCTCTTAATGTATCTCCATGTAATCTAGTGCTGCTAACTATTGGATAACTGCTATTTCCGCCTCTTCTTATTTATTATGTGATGCCATGTATTATATCTGCTTGTTTTAGTTTTTTTTCTCCTGTTCTAATAAAAGAACACTTGATATTGAGCATACATAAGTTTATGTCAATTTACTTCCAGTGTTGGTAATACACAAACATGGTCAAGTGGGACGTGGTGCAATTCATTGTCTACATTACTGATATCAGTTGTCACATAAAAGACACCTACTAGTGGGCCTTCATGCCATGACCCCAAAATTGTCCTCTGGTCAAAAAGTATGCTTCCCAATCATAACCCAATATCTGGCATGGCACATACCTGTCTTCCTCTTTAATGTCATGTTATCAATTTGTATGGTAATCAATGATTTAAAAAAGAGTATCTCATCACCAATAGATTCAAATGTATATATTATATATCCATATAGATGTCCTAACTTAATGCCGGTTATACTTCCATCCCGGCATTGCTGTATATAAATATCATTCACGCGTTAATTTCTATATTCCGACTTTGTAACTCCAAATATCTTCCCTCAATTAATGTTCACCATCATTATTTCCAAAGTAATTAGTTTCTTCTTTCGGCTGTATTGTATGCTCCCATAATCTTGAATCACATATGCTAAAACATCAGAACTTGTTTTCCATTTCGTATTCCAATCTTTACCAATAAAGTGCATTATCTATCCTTTGACCTCCAAACTTATCGTACCTGTTGATCGGACCCCTAGTCCGTGTCCTCCCAGTGTTTGTATCTCCCGCTGTACTTGCGTGGTTATGCCGGAAGTGATACTTAACCATGGGATAAATGGAAGCTACTGCGTTGAGATGCACACCAACTGGACCAGGTATGGGTGCCATCTTGGGTGTGTTTATACGTGTACGGACTCAGCATCTTATCTAAAGAGTATCTACCCCAGCCAGTGTATGCACCATATCTAAGAATGCCCACAGTCAACCCAGTTTGGGCAACAATCACATGTGACTCCATTGAATTCCATAAGTTCAACACTGGCCACCTGTTACTGTTAGCATAACGTGTAAAACAGACCAATAAACCATCTTGCAGTTTTTGTATTTGTCTATTAATCCACCATTTACATCAATCGTAAGAATAATTTTGTCCCTATATTTTATGTTATGTAGAAAACAGGTAGCTATGGTATATTAAAATTCATATACCGTAGCATTTAAAGTGTAATATGAATCGTATATGAATCACATACTTTACCCCACTCTGATCCTCATGACCATACCATTGCTCTAGAATTGCATTACGTCCCAGTCTAAAAATTGTCCATAATCTATTGCATACCAATATGATATAATTCTTAATTCCAGCTTATGGTCACTTAAGACAGAATTTTTTTGATTACAAATTGTATCCCTATTTGTTCAATATACATTTAATTGTTTACAAACAGGACCAGAGCAAATTCCTCATTGTCAATGTTTTCTTATGTAATCTCCAAGAAAATATTGCAATTCATGGTCCGTATTTAGACCATGTTCAACTGTTCCGAGACGCATTATCCAAGTTTCTTCCTTCCATCTTAGAGTCAGTCCTCCGGGGTCTAGCTCAGTATGATCCATGCCAAAAAATACAAACTTTTTATGTGGTCCCTGTGCCTGCACTCTATAATATGTGTCACCATTGAGTATCTCAAATCCTGATATTTTACTGCCCTGATGTGTTTATTTATGCACTCTTTGAGTTTCCTTATGGTGCTGCCCACATAGATTTGTTTGCACATACATTCCAAAATGTAAACTACATAGTTCGTACATGTATATACTGCAATATCACCGCAACATTTCCAATAATATTATTGATTAGAAAAGCGTGCATAGCAGGAGCACAAGTTACCTTTTCTTCAGAAAACTCCAACTATAATTGCTCAATTTCTATGGTTTCGTGTGTGTAAAACCTAACTATAATGTCTCTGTAACATTTGTGTTTTTCAGTGAAAAAAAGAAATATACATATATATATATATATATATATATTACCACAGGACACACACGCCTCTCCGCAGCGTGAAACAGCCCACACCAACCATGCTTGTTGCAGTCATTTATTTGAGGCAGAAAAGGCATAACGCGTTTCAACTCCAATGAGTCTTAATCATATGCAGGCATTCGAACGGTGGGATCGTCAGCTTTAAAAAGACGTAACTATAAACATTGAAAAGGGACTAATGCCCACAATTTGAATTTAAAGTGGCAGTTGGCATTCAAAATAAAACAGGTTTCTGTAGCTCAGAGATGAACAAAGTACACAGTTTTCATTATTCAGTTCAGGTTGAAAGCCTCGAAAATAAAGTATTCTTCAATCCATGTCTTTCATCTTTGCTTCATTCATTTTGCTTCTCCATTCTTTTATTTTGTAGTCACTCCTCCTACATCATCCATAATGCACTTTTTCTGCCGCTTTTCACCCACTCTGTAATTCAATGTTGGTTTTGGCAAAATTTAAACTCGTTTTCTCCGTGTACTCAATATATCTATCATGCCTTTATTGGAATAGTTCCATTTTATGGCCATATCACAGGGTCACAATGTCAAAACGAGTCAAATCTGCTACCACCGATTTAAATCCAGTTCGATACTTGCCTTAAAAAACACGCGCTTAATAGGACAAAGTGCAAAGGGAACTCCCTGATGCAAACCCAAGCTGCTACAGTGTTCATCTTCCCAAGTAGAAGCGGGCCTCACACGCGGCCCTTCCATCCATCTTTGGTCAATGCTCAGTATTACAGCCGGCGGGCTCTCCTATTTTGGATCCAATCCATCAACAAAAGATTCTGACAAAAGGAGAGCCTCATCCTCTCGGGTTGGGGCCTGTTAACAGGTGTGTCAGACATGTTACAATTGGATGTATGACGTTACAACGCACACTTTTACAACGCATGCACTTACAATGCATTTTTTACAACGCATAATCCATTACAACGCATGACATTACAACGCATGACACTACAACGCATTTTTAAAAAATACCTTTACAACGCATTGCCATTACAACGCATACTACCTTTACAACGCATACCATTACAACGCATTATATTAAATTACATTTAAGGTAAGTATTAGATAGTATAGGGGTAAAAATTACTATTCTAACTCCAAGGGGTGCAACAGTAGGGTAAGTGTTGGATAGTATAGGGGTAAAAATTACTATTCTAACTCCAGGGGGTGCAACAGTAGGGTAAGTGTTGGATAGTATAGGGGTAAAAATTACTATTCTAACTCCAGGGGGTGCAACAGTAGGGTAAGTGTTGGATAGTATAGGGGTAAAAATTACTATTCTAACTCCAGGGGGTGCATCAGTAGGGTAAGTGTTGGATAGTATAGGGGTAAAAATTACTATTCTAACTCCAGGGGGTGCACCAGTAGGGTAAGTGTTGGATAGTATAGGGGTAAAAATTACTATTCTAACTCCAGGGGGTGCATCAGTAGGGTAAGTGTTGGATAGTATAGGGGTAAAAATTACTATTCTAACTCCAGGGGGTGCAACAGTAGGGTAAGTGTTGGATAGTATAGGGGTAAAAATTACTATTCTAACTCCAGGGGGTGCATCAGTAGGGTAAGTGTTGGATAGTATAGGGGTAAAAATTACTATTCTAACTCCAGGGGGTGCATCAGTAGGGTAAGTGTTGGATAGTATAGGGGTAAAAATTACTATTCTAACTCCAGGGGGTGCATCAGTAGGGTAAGTGTTGGATAGTATAGGGGTAAAAATTACTATTCTAACTCCAGGGGGTGCATCAGTAGGGTAAGTGTTGGATAGTATAGGGGTAAAAATTACTATTCTAACTCCAGGGGGTGCAACAGTAGGGTAAGTGTTGGATAGTGTAGTGTAATATTATGCGTTGTAATGGTATGCGTTGTAATGGTAGTATGCGTTGTAATGGAATGCGTTGTAAAGGTAGTTTTTAAAAATGCGTTGTAGTGTCATGCGTTGTAATGTCATGCGTTGTAATGGATTATGCGTTGTAAAAAATGCGTTGTAAAGGTAGTGCGTTGTAAAAGTTGCGTTGTAAAGGTTGTTCCCCGTTACAATTACCACAGGACACACGCGCCTCTCCGCAGCGTGAAACAGCCCACACCAACCGTGCTTGTTGCAGTCATTCATTTAAGGCAGAAAAGGCATAACGCGTTTCAACTCCAATGAGTCTTAATCATATGCAGGCATTCGAACGGTGGGATCGTCAGCTTTAAAAAGACGTAACTATAAACATTGAAAAGGGACTAATGCCCACAATTTGAATTTAAAGTGGCAGTTGGCATTCAAAATAAAACAGGTTTCTGTAGCTCAGAGATGGACAAAGTACACAGTTTTCATTATTCAGTTCAGGTTGAAAGCCCCGAAAATAAAGTATTCTTCAATCCATGTCTTTCATCTCTGCTTCATTCATTTTGCTTCTCCATTCTTTTATTTTGTAGTCACTCCTCCTACATCATCCATAATGCACTTTTTCTGCCACTTTTCACCCACTCTGTAATTCAATGTTGGTTTTGGCAAAATTTAAACTCGTTTTCTCCGTGTACTCAATATATCTATCATGCCTTTATTGGAATAGTTCCATTTTATGGCCATATCACAGGGTCACAATGTCAAAACGAGTCAAATCTGCTACCACCGATTTAAATCCAGTTCGATACTTGCCTTAAAAAACAGATGCTTAATAGCACGAAGTGCAAAGGGAACTCCCTGATGCAAACCCAAGCTGCTACAGTGTTCATCTTCCCAAGTAGAAGCGGGCCTCACACGCGGCCCTTCCATCCATCTTTGGTCAATGCTCAGTATTACAGCCGGCGGGCTCTCCTATTTTGGATCCAATCCATCAACAAAAGATTCTGACAAAAGGAGAGCCTCATCCTCTCGGGTCGGGGCCTGTTAACAGGTGTGTCAGACACCTTACAATTACCACAGGACACATGCGCCTCTCTGCAGCGTGAAACAGCCCACACCAACCGTGCTTGTTGCAGTCATTTATTTGAGGCAGAAAAGGCATAACGCGTTTCAACTCCAATGAGTCTTAATCATATGCAGGCATTCGAACGGTGGGATTGTCAGCTTTAAAAAGACGTAACTATAAACATTGAAAAGGGACTAATGCCTATATAATATATAATTTAGTGTTACATATACATTTAATAAAAAATATTTGTTCAGAGACATGTATAGACAGAAACATATAGGCATATATATGAATATGCGTTCTCAGCAAATATCGTAGTCGAGAAGCCAACAACTATGACCTAGACAGACCACACCCTCGTCACTTTACGTATACCCATCCTGCACCATCACAGACCTACCACCACTGGAACTGTCCACCAGAGCCGGCTGGTACTCGAAAGAACTGGTGAAAAATCACATCACGCAACTGGAGTCCACATGAAGATCAAGCCAAGACACCACAGATAGATACATCTTCAAATCTGCCCTAAGCCGCTACCACTAGCTGATAAAGAACACTATGTTGTGTAGTTCCTATAAATCTATATAGGATCTGCGTGTTTAGACAACATAAACTAAGGAATTGGTGTCCAGACTGATTCCAGACTCCCCTGGAGGACATGTTAGTCTGTAGACCAGCTAGCTCACAGTGCCACTGTAAGACCCCAACCTTACCAAGGAGCGAATAGTTTCTGACAACTATCGAACATGACTACCCTGACCCCTCAGGGATTGTGGAAACAGTACAGAACGTTTCGTTCAATCATTTGGGCGTACTTTTGTCTCAGAGAGATGCACAGAATAAACGATGGGGACATTTTCAATAAGGATTTATTGAACCTGCATCATTCTAGTATAAAATACTAAAAAAAGCTAAAATTCTACCATGGTGCTAAAACAATGAATATATGCAGGCATATAGATACATGAACGTAATAATGCGTACTCCTACGTTGCAAACCCTAGCTAAATGTACCAAAGTGTACCTAGCATGTATGCAGGTGTAAAGCCAAGAATCCCCTTAGGATAAAGCCATCAGCATTACCTGATGTGGTAGAGCGAAGGACCCTGTCTTGTTCTCAAGAAGGACACCCCGCAGGTATGTCAGGCCACTGAGTGCTGGAGTGTCTGCGTGCAGGAACCTCAGAGTCTCGCATCAGCATGGATGTCTTTTTCGCCTCTGGTTTGTCCAGAGAAGATGTAGTGCTTGTATACCCAAAAGGTACCCTCAGGGGTTCTCCCTAGAAGTGTACCAAGGGAATATTGGGCAAGGATGATGGTAAAGGTGACCCTTATACAGAGTTATTATGCAGAAGATGGTAATCCTGCAGTGATGCTGAGAATCCTCATGCATAATATATGAGGCTTTTTTCGAGGAAAACCACAACAAAGTCATGTACCACCTAACTAGGTAAAAGATCAGCGTCAGACCCGTATGTAGAACAATGGTAGGGCAGATATAGGTAAAAGGTTGTGTAGGGTACATTGGGGTTCATAACAACTAAGCACACAGCTTTTGCAGATTGCATTGCTGACAGCACTTACAGAAGCAGGGACATCTTCACCATCATCAAATATGTTACCATGCCTCCTTCCACCTCCAGCAACATCAGCTCGTCACAAGAGATTGGCAGCAAGCTCTTGGAATTCTTCTGTATCAAACTCATCTCCATATACAGCAACTTTGATCCTCAAAAAGCCCTCCTAACAACCAGTGAAGCACTAACACCAAACCTCAATGCCTCGATTGATTCAACAACATTCCCAGACATTAGAAACATGTCACTATCATGCCCTTGCTCAAGAAACCCACCCATTGACACTGCCTGCTTTGCAACTACAGCTCCTCGATGCCATGCAGTCTGGATTCAGGCCCAACCACAGTACAGAAACAGCACTCATTGCTGCCACAGGCAACATCCACATGATCCTTGACAGAGGAGACATGGCAGCCCTCATTCGTCTGGACCTACCTGCAGCATGTGACACAGTCGCACATCACATACTCATCAGGCACCTGAACAAGTATGGCATCCTAGGGTTGGCTCTCTGTTGGATCCGCTCCTTCTTAATGAATAGAACAAATGCTGTCACGCAAACACCTTACTCATCGGAAGCCTTCAAACTCACAGTACATTGCTCAGCTCCAAACTCTTCAACACAAACATGGTCCATCTGGGCAATGTCATCCGCACACACAACATCAACATCCTTTCCTAAGCAGATGACACACAATTCATACTCTCCCTCTCTCAAAAGACCCCAACACAAGAAACAAGTTCACTGCCTACATGACCAAAGTTGCTAACTGAATGAATGCCAACTGTCTTAAGCTTAGCCCTGACTAGACAGAAGTAGTGACGTTCAGCAAGAACACCTTACCATGGGACTTCAACTGTTGGCTGGCCAAACTGAGACCCACACCCAAACCCAGAACTCATTCCAGGAACTGCAAAATAATAATTGACATCAGACTGGACATGACTGCACAAGCCAATGCCATCATTGCATCCTCCTTCCACACCCTGAAGATGCTGATAAAGATCTTCACATGGCTCTCAAGCAACATTAGAAAAACTGTGAATCACACCCTAGTCACCAGCAAGTTGGACTATGAAAACACCTTCTACGATTGGATCACCAAGCAACTGACTAGAAGAGCACAGACGTTCCAGAACACGGCAACCAGACCCTTCCTCAACCTCCCATACAGAACTCACATTGCGCCACACCTCGGGGAACTACCCTGGCTTTGAAACACACATGCACTCAATTCAAACTCCTCACTCACACATTCAAGGCACTACACAACTCAGGCCCCAACTATCGGAACAGTCACATCTTCCCCCAACAATCAAACCATTGCTGCTCCACAGGATTGCTACTCACCAATATCCCACTCATACACAGACCCAGATCAGGAGGATGCGTATTCTCCTACATCGCTCATAAAGAATAGAATAACCTCACACTCCACATTAGAGCTTCTTCCTCCCTTCTTGAACTCCACAAGAAGCTGAAGCACCGCACCTGCTCAGAATCAGTGTACCCTCACAGGTGGTAGTGCATGTTTATAAATATAGATAACATAACAATATATTAAAAACAGTGCAATCATAAAACAATGTATAGACAATATATCTCCAAATATGTGCATATCCATCATAATGTTTGAATGCCTAGACATATGTGTGAGTGTGTGTGTGTATAGAGTTGTAAGTATATATATGCATAGAATATTTACATACACAGAAGGTATGGAATTTACAAATAGTGCATTTTCCACAGAAACTGAAATCTGCAGACTCATGTTAAATAAATATATATAAATATTATTAGCTTTTTGAAAGAGTGATTGAGCAAGATCTTATACAGTCTTCTCACTAATTCCTAATGTGGACGAGCAACCTTCAGCTTTATACTGGAGTCCTTCCCAGCATACTCTTTCAAGCTGCATGTATAACCAGCGGAAATCCTGCACAATATGTACAGCTTGATGTCAGAGAGCTTGGTATGTACTACTTAAACAGTTGCCAACAACTGTTTAGGGTCAGCAATGTGTGAAACACTATGGGGCATATTTACAAAAATTGCTGCTAAGCAGTTTTCACACTGTTTAGGGGAAATTCTTTTACTGCTGCTGATCACCAAATGCTAACACTATGTTTGTGACGTATTTACAATACGTCACAATGTAGCATTAGGATCAGCTTGTGGGCCTGAAAAATGACACTAACTCTAGCATCAAGGTGATAAAAATGTTTTATGTTAGCATGTAAAAAGTTTGGGCCGGCCAAATACCGGTAAAAACGCTAATCAGCCCAGCATCACTTTTCCGCGTCTAGCAGCAAAAAGAGCTTACAAATACGCCGCTAAGGAAAAAATAAAACATAATTCCTGAATGCAGAATGGAGCAGCCAGGACCAAGTTCAGCACAGATTCAGTCAAGAGGAGAATGAGATCCTGATTGCGGAGGTGACGGAGCATCAACACTAGCCCTTCCTAACCTCCTAGGTGGCATTGGGAACCAAAAACGCTATATGGCAAATCATTGTCAACAAATTGAACTCCATTGCAGAAGTCAAGAGGAAAGTGATGAACTGCAAGAAGTATTGGCATTATGCCAAGTGCACAAATAAGCAGAAACTGGTGAGCAATCGACAACCAGCATTGCAGACCGGAGGTGGCAGTCCAGTGCAGTTTGTTTTAATTTGTGTGCCGCAAATGGTTAAGAGTAGAATTTCCATTGACAACTTATGTACTTTGTGAGTTTTTTTATTTCGGTTTGTATTTGTGCCATTTTTTTAGCTGTTCCATGTCTGGCAACAATCTATGGCTATGGAATATGATATATGTTGTGTATATGGCTTTCATTGGTCAGATGTTTTCCATATGTTGTATGTGTGACTACATATGTGGCCCATTCCAGTAAGGTGTCTACCACTGTCATGGGGTTGCGACACACATATGTGTCACCAAGCATGTTATACTTGTGTCAAGGCACAAATGACATTGGGACATCACTTTTGTGTATGTTCTTGTGGTGTTACCTTTATTTATGCCACCTTGTTCATAATTTCCTTACTACAGCAGTCCGCTACAGCAAAGGGCTGGGCAATCGGTGTCGGGTTGGACTTTCCACCACAACATCCATAGCTTTTGATGACATATCACAGATTCACATATCAGGGGCTGTGTCAAATTGTACAGCTCTGAAAATGCCACATTAGACATGCAACACTAGGAAACGTTGTTAGTTCTTGAGCATGCTGCAGCACACATGGATGAGGCAAATATCCTTTCTAGATAATTTTTGTGCTGTAAGGTGTCCCTTCATGCACAGAATAAATAACTATGCAGTGCAGTCACTCTTGCTACAAGGCACAAGTGTGCTGACACTGCCGAGATTTGTTGGCACCATCCCAAGGCCTCGCACAGGAATGCACCATAAATATGATATGTATGTCTCATCCCTGTGTGTTGAGACAAGTCAAAATGCCATGCTACTAATGTTTGCACCACACCAGCCTCAGATATTTCATCATATATTACCCCTAACATTTCTGATTGGGAATGTGGTGTTTCAATATGTGAGTCATGGACATGAAAGTGGATGTGTGTGACCCTGTGAGATGTTTTACAACACATGGTGGTGCACGGTGTCCACTATAGGGACACTATACAGAAGTTAGTAAATTTGTGAGGTACACAGACCACTGAACAAGACTCCTGCATGCACTGCAATGCACGACAACTTGGGGCCAGTGTAGGCCACAGCTTTGACAGTATTTGATATCCATTCATTGTGTTTCTGCATTGGCAATAGCAGTGCAGAATTCCTCTAGGACATTCACAATATGTCCTTGGAGACGCCATTGTTAACTGTTAGGCTTATGTTGCCACCCAGGACACTGGGGATGCACCTGGAAAAGGATGCCTGTGATGCTCCTGCCACTCTGACTGCGGTTGGTTGAAAAATTGCTGATGCCAGCATGTGGAGGACAGCGAGTAGTTTGGTCTGTGGAGGGATGTTGCTGCAGCTCTGGGATGTGGGCTACAGGCCTGGCACTATCTGGTTCAGGAGGCAGACAATGGATTCCTTCTTAAGCATGTAATGGGCTATGAGCTCCTCTTGCCAGAAGTGAAGGAGGGTGATCCTCTAGCAGTAGATCTGCTCCCTTCGACAACACTGCTGTGGTTGTGGTGGTGGTTGTCATTACCCTGCTTTACCCTGTTCTTGCACAGTGCGCACACTCACATTTGTCTAACCTAAAGTGTAAATAGAGCTAGTATTATGGAACTGTTGGTAGTTTAATTGTCCCAATGTATCATGTGGGCTATGATCTGAGTAATCCCTGGTGGCAGTGGTTGTTCCATCATTTACATGTTTGTGCACTCTGGATATGTCCAACAATGATTGTATACACAACGAACATTAGTTACGCAAAAAGACATTAAGCATGTTGCATTCACAACCATGACACGTGTCAACACAATCATAGACATGTACAGATAGCCTATTTGATTGTGACACATTGTCAGCACACCTCCACGTTCAGCAGCTCGACAGCTAGGCTACAAAAGATGCTCAAAGTATCTGCATGCACTTGCCCTTGTCAACGCCACCTTACCTGAGTGCCTCCTTTCTTCATTGACGAATATACGGGCTGGGCATCTCTGCTCCCCCAACGGTTTCTGGTTGTGCAACCCTCCTTCTTCCATGGTTACCAATGGCTCCGGGGAGTTTATGGCTTTCCACGGTTCCCTGTCTCCAGCTTTCTGTTGCTGATGGTCCAGTGGCGCAATCTGCCATGGCATACTTACAAGGCCACATAAAGCCACTTTATGTGGCTTTTAATGGCCTTGTAACTATGTGCCTCTTTTACGCAGAACACTGCATGAAAGGGGCATTCCATGGGTGTTCCCATGTAACACCCTTGGAATCTGAAGAATTCCCAGATTTACGAGAAATCGCAAACCTGAGAATGCATCAGAATCTAATGCCCCCGCCCCAGGGGAGGCATTAGGGAAGTGCATTTCTGCCCTTTTCTTTTTATGCAGGGTAGAGCAGCAAGATTCCTTGCACCAATAGCTCATGAATGAGGCCCCTATTATACAAGTGTGTTAGCATCATTTTTAAGATGAGGTAATTCCTAGTGGTAGGAAACTGACACTAATGTGACTTAGTGGCAGCTTTTCTTTTTTAACGATGTACAAGGAAATTCTTGTCAATATAGCATTGTGTGCTTTGTGGATTCTTTACATGGGAACGCCTAGCCAGCATTCTCATTTTTGGTAAGTCATGCAAAACCGAATTGGTGCTGTGACAAGATGCCGCTAAATCTGTAAAACTGTTGCTAACTGGGCTTTGCTGCAACTTGTAAATATGGCGATAAAAAAGCCACCGTAGCATCAAAAAATTGAATAAAATGCTTGTAAATATGACCCTATATTCTTTCCTGGAATATAAATCTCGGGGACTTTGGCAGACTATTTTTGCATGGCAGTCTAAATTTAGAACAACCAGTCATAGTCTGTATGGCCCAAGGTAATTTTGAAGAGTTTTTGATCTCTGCTCTCAACAGATGGAAATCTGGGTGTTGTCCAAAGTGCATGAGTAGTCCAACTAGACTGTGATGTTGATGTGTGCAATTTTAATATGAGCAGTGTAAAGCCCAAATATGTTTCAACTCCCCAAGTGAAATGTGAGTTCACAGATGATTCCTGGAATGAGGCCCCGAGTACGTCCATTCTCCATCAGAAATGTTTAGGCATGCAAATTTGTTCGGGGCACAATTTCCTCAAAGATCACATCATACACAAAAACCTGGAATCATTCAATGGGGAACAAGTGGTGCTAAAAGCACATATTGCCACACTAGTTCCAGACACTGATGGGAACTACTTTATGTGAATATGTGTCCATTGTGAGAAGCCAGAATGCCATCATCCACAGTAAAGTTAGCCTATGGCTGAATGGGCTGGCCCGTTGCTCCATGCTGTGTGCTGTAGTGGGCCACAAACAGTAGACTAATAGATGAAGAGGGCTGGCTGAAAGGCTCTGTAATTCCTACAGAATGGCATTACTTACAGTGAAGGAAATGGCTGTGGTAGGCTGATTGAATTCGTCCTCAGCGATCAGCAGGAATCCGTGGCAGAGTGGCCTCATTAGAAAGTAGAGGTTCCCTCCTTTCAAATGATGCCCTTCATATAACTCCTGCTACCTCGGAGGTAATAGAAAACACCCGGGCAGGAGCGATCATAAACAAAATTACCACCTCAATTTTCCCTTTGTTGAAGAGCATTGAAGCCTTCAGGGTGACAACAACCCACCTGCCCCAACACCTGTACAGGGAAAAAGTCATTTTTGAACATATGCCCATGTGGGCTTGACCCTTTGCCTGGGGGCTGACCCTGCTATAACAAAAAAGCGTCCCTAGTGTTTAATGGGGATTCTTGTTCAGGGACAATAGTTTGGCCACATTTGCTAGCATGAATCCATTTAGGAGAGGCACCACCGAAAGGAGGAGACGTTCATCTTTCTAGAAGTGCCTTTCCCATGTATGTAGGTGCTGTAGTGGTTAGAGAAATATCTCTGGATGTTCGCCGCACTGCTAACCTCCTGCTTGTTAAACAGGTTGTCCGGTCGGTTAATGAAGTCAGCAGAGTGTATGGCATGCTCTGCGTCAGCCACTCATATTTAATTAGATATGGGAAGCATTCAAGGCAAACATCACACATTCCAGCAAACAACCCATGGAGTTCAAGATATTCACCTCCTCCATATCATAAAGTTAATGCTGAGGATCTAAACATCTCATCCTCCACTCCAGAGGAGTTAACATTCCTAAGGCGCACTTTATCAACGATGCACAATGGCCTTCATAACATAAAATAAAATGTTGTTCGTTAATCAAGGAAATGTTTTTAGAAAAAGGCGAAAGAAGGCTGCAAAAATAGCACATTTGGTTTGTAAAAGGTTATTTTTATAAAAGAAAAGGAATTTGTTTTTAATATTGGCTCCTTCAATATGAGATTCACAGTAATAAGTAAGGAGCATGTTGTTTTATTACATTTACATTGTGACATATACTGGTTAACAGTCACCAAACGGGGTACATACTAGAGTCGGGTTGCTAAAGCCATTGCTGAAAACCCAGGTCCAAACAGAAATTGAAAAGAGTAATTGAGTGGACTCAAGGTACACCACTATGAAATTAGGTTAAGAAAATGTTACTTAAAGAAGTTCTTGAGAAAAGATATTCACTACATATCTAGTATATCAAGAATAAAATCAGTCCCAAAAATACTCTGGAGGTAACAAAAATGCTACATTATGCTAGCCAGTACCACCTGCAGGGGTATGACATCCCCAAATATCATCCATGGCAAGTTATTGTCTAGCTGTTTCAACTGCAAAAAGTGTTTGCCTTCTCTGTAGTGTGCCCAACAAAGAGTAACTCAACTCAGTCAATCAATGGCACAAATTACATTTATGCTGTTACAATTAGTGCAGGCTTATAAGGTGTTGTGTAATACTGAAACATCTTAGTGTTACCTATGTGTGCACATACAACCCAGTTGGCACATGTGAAATCACTTGCAACTCCTGGGAGGTCCAATGCTGCTGTCAAATAACTAGGCATGGTTGTATGGGCTTAGACTATTTTATTTTCAATATGCTGATTTCTTTTAAAAGGAATTAGTTTATTTTTTTCAAATTGCACATTAAATTGTTACAATTACATAAAAGTATTCTTTTGATGACATTTTTCAAGGAGTTAAAAGTAATGTCATGAATCTTATGGTTTAATAATTTCTCTCTTAGATAAAACCAAGCATGTTTCTTTGTTCACTTAACTAGCCAGCAAGAATAGCCTCTCTTGGTCAATCTTTGGCAGAGAGCCTCTGATTCCAAAAAATGTGAACTTTGATATTCACAATTATCTTGTAAGAGCAAGATTTGCCTTAAAAGGAGTCTATTGCAAATGATATGAAGATGGTGGATTTCATGCTTTAGAAGGAAATTGCTTTTTGCAGGTTTTCAAAATACGTAGAATGAGTATTATCCACATCATGTTTAATTTCCTGGTAAAGTTAGACTTGGTAACTTTTTAGGGCTTAGATCAAGACATTCTAAGCAGCAGTCCATTGTTATTATTGGCCTCTGCAAAGGTTCAACATAAGAGTAATGTACTCAGACTGTATTAGAGAATGTAAGATTAAAGATGCAAGATTTACGGATTGTACATTTTTATTTTTAAGCTATTGTGCTTAGAAGTGCAGCACTTCATCAGTGCCTTCCCAAATACTAATATGTACATTTGCTATAGTTTTATACTAGCATTGCAAGGTTTAGTGGTTTTACACAAGTTACTCAAAATGCTCTGAGCGCCTTGTATGGGAAAACCCAGTAGTGCCATTCAGCACGTGGCATCACGCCGTCAATATTTCATTACATATTTGTCTGAAGCAACAGCCGTCTTAGGTGGTTTTAACTGATGCCGAGCTAGAGCGAGCATGCATTGGTATTTGGAATTTGAATAGGCTTCAAGTGAAAAAGAGCTTCTGCAATTACGCATGTTAAGGAGACCTGATATTTGCCTGAGGTATGGGCTGCCTGAAGTAGTGCATTAGATATTTAGTTACTTTTTAGCAGTAGAGACATAGTGTCATTTTGAAATAAGTAGTGTTTCAGCCGATCAATTGCAGTATGGGATAAGGGCCATTTCTCAATCTTGTACACCCAGAGACAGTGCTCTGTTCACACAACTTGCTGTCTGTCGCTTGTTGTGACACTAGGTACTGCTACAAGGATTTGCAATATTCTATTTAATTAGACAATCACAAAACATATTAATATTTCAGAAGTACACATCCGACACTTAGGTCAAGTTTCTAAAAGTCCACTCTTTTCCGTACCTGGGCATAGTTTCTACTGACCATATGTTGTACAGCAATTAATCACTCTACGACTTAGCAATCAATATTATATCCATAGTTTCAAGGAACATATTAAAAGAGGACTGCATAAGGTTTGCATCAGGCATTTGTGGAAGTCAATCCATTTCTTTTAAATTCTATGTACTTCCATGTTTTAGTTTTGTTAGCTAAAAGACTTCTAGAAAAAAGAACTATAAGGTAAGGTGTACTTCAAGAAAAAATAACTTGCTTTTTGTTACACCTGTCAGCCTTAGAGTGGTCTTCCCCAACTTTTTTGCCACTCATGGTCACCCTTTTTGCTGCACTTATTTTTGTTTGCTTTAGGACTATGTGCACTTTACCACTGCCCCCCAGTGGTAAACAGCTTGTGCTCACTCTCCTAAACCATACTTACATTGGCTCATACCCAATTCCATATTTAATTTACTTAGACGTTTTTTGTATACCATATTCCCAGGGCCTGTAAATTAATTTTTACCAGTGGGATTGCAGAATGTATTGTGTCACCCACTTAAACAGCACTTTACAACATATGCCAGGTCTGATGCCTGAATGCAGTCTCAACCTGCAATGTCAACTTGGCATTAAGGCCCCTTTATTAATATATGAATCACCCCAATAGGCATGGTGCTGTGTAATTGAAAGGTGTGACATGTACTAATAAATTTTACGTGTCCTGGAAGTGAAAAATCCCAAATTTGTTTTTCACTACTGTGAGGCCTACCCCTCCCATAGGTTAACATTGGAGATTCATTATTGCATTTCATAAGCAGTAATTTCCAAATGGGAGCAGGTAGCTATGCCATATTTGGAGCCTTTGGAATTGTGGTGAAATGCCAGCTGCTGTGACCTGCTGTGCACTCTGCAAAACCTGTGCCTGAAGGGAATGCTTTGCTGCCTGGTGCCTGCCTTGAACCCTCAGAGACCTGCCCTGCTGTTGAGCACTTCACCTTCACCTGAACCCAGGGCTACCAGAGTAACTCCAAGGGATAGTTTGCTGGTCTCCTGTTTAGAACCACAGGAACTCAAAAGGTACCCACCATCTTGACACCGCACCTGGACCCAGCCTGAGTGAGCTCTGAACCTCCTAGAGGTGTCCCACTGGCCCTGGACCCTTGGTAGTGGTGTTAAAGGTGCCTAGATTACCAAATCCCAAAACTGACGAAAGATACATTTTGATCGGAAACCCTGAGAGCCAGGAGCAGACCATCTTCTCCTGCTACATTATTATTAGCAGCAAATCCTTTTTGGCGGTCCTTCGACAAAGGGTATCCAGCCTTGTGGAACTGTCTTTGCTATAGCCCACTGCCTCTTTCAACTGGAGATGTTTGACTTCCATTTAAGAGATTAGGACCAAAAGCAGAAATCTTCACAGTGGGTTTGACCCAAGGTTATCTGACGATGACGCTCCCTCCTCGGAAATCTCCTGCAGCCTTGCTCTGCTCAACATTCCCTTCTCAGGCACTTTTTCTCAGAATTTCTTCTACGTCCGAAGGCAAGCACTGACTGGGCCCATCCATTGTGTGTATCTGAACCGTGCTCCATCGCAGTCTGTCATATTTTTTTACTTTGACCTGATTTCGCACTACTAGATATTCAAGGTTGGTGCTTTGACATTTTACGTGGTAGTTTTTACAAAAACAAATTAAAATTCATAAAACCATTTAAATTTATTGAATTTTTGTTTGTTTTGGTGTCAAATAATTGATTAACATTTACTTTGTGTTTCTAAATTTATTTGGGATTTTTCTTGTATTATGTTTTTGCTTTAAAACTATTTATGTGCTGCATAAATGCCTTACACATAGCCTCTAAGTTAAGCTTGACTGTTTTTTGTGCCTAGTTATTTAAGGCTAAGCACTGGTAAATTTAGTGACTCTTTGTGGTCCATCCTGCAAGTGATTGTGGCTGTTGCTTGACCAGAGCTCACACCCCAGTCAACCAACGACCCGATTTCTCATACCTTCCTATTTAAATCTGGGGGCTTTAAAACCTGGGAAAGATCAAGGGAATAAATAATCAAATCAAAGCTAGCCATCAGACAGTTATAAATATGCCTATGTCTTAAGTGAAGCACCAGGGTCATGAGTTACACAATACTGTGGGAATGTAAGTACAGCACCATGCAGTATCACCACTTCATTAATATGCAATTAACATTTAAAGTCCAGGGAATGGGGATCAACTGGTTGGAGATGGTTTTACTAGACTTTAATGCTCATATTTAACACGAGACAAAACTGTGGTGGGTTTATATGCTGACAATGTATTACTAAATGTTATTAAGTAACCTTAGACCTCACTTTCTTCTCTTTATTTAAGATTGCTGGAGTGGTAAGAAAATATTTTTTTATTTACTGTCTTTGCTTTACATTATAGCATTGGTGGCTGACATTAGCGGCCTATTGGCCGTTTGCCAGTGCCATAGAAAATCATCTGGTAGCATTGTCTGCCATAGAACTGTAATCTGAATACTATTAGGACTCCAAGGGTCCTCTTAGAAATGAGTAATTCCATATTTCCATGTGTTTACACTAATCGAGATTGTGCCTGCTTTGAGCAAATAAAATCTCCATAAAGAAAGAAGTAGTTTCTCATTAAATCCATGGACCTTGCCATTTCTATGGCACCAGTAACAGGAATTACTAGCTACATCAGCATTAAAGAGCAACTCACAATGAGGCTCCTAAAATGACCTTCTCAAAATGCATTTTAACATGTTTGGTTTGAGTTAGTATTTGTGTTTGAATTCGTGGATCCACCTGCAGCTTGGAGGGGTATCTGCCTGAAGAACTGAATGCAACTTGTGAAACACAATCACATCTAATGCACTGCTCTCTGGAAATGAATAGGAGAGACCGTGATACATTGGACCAGTGATGTCCAGCACTGACAGCCCCTCCAAGTGCCATTATTCTCTGGTTGAACTAACATATTTAGTGCCTGTTCCCTGCATCACCACATTCAAATGTAATGTCAAGTCAATAGTCCCTTACCTCTCTGCAACTCCATTCATCGCTGATGGAATTTGAGACATCCGAAGCAGATGTCTATGCCTCAGGCCATGAAAAGCTGGAATCAGAGAGAGTTTTCTTTCCAGGAAGTCATGTGACAGGATCTTCACCATGATTATTACAATAATTGACATTAAGGAAGTTCCATTATAACTGCATGATTATTATAACAAAAGGGCATAGACAGAGGTGCATTTGAGATACCACCTAAATTATGATGCTGACTTTGAAAGGTTTGAAATGTGATACTTGCCTCAATTGTAGTGAGTTTACAAAGAAATAAATCAGGCTTCTCCTATGGGGTTATCTCCCCCTGAAAACATTTTTTAAGGTTAGTGGGCAAATAGTGCATTTTAAACCACAATCTTTGCAAAGAATTGCTAAAAAGCGAAAGGCTCTGAAAGGGCACGTATTACATTTTTAAATCCTCTCCTGATGTGCCAAGATATCTAAACCTAACACTCTGCAGGAGTTGACCGCATTTTCCCAAAGTGCACTATGGATGTCACTACATTTGAAAATCTAGCATCATTGTGCCAGGGCTAGCATTTTCCTATAGAAGCCCCCAATATTCCAGTGCCAGAATGTTTCAATTTATGCCAATCATATACCACAAACGATCATCCCACAGCCGGCCATGGGCTTGGCCTGTCTCATTACATGGCCAAAAAGAACAGCCTCCTTGTATATGGGCCCTCTGTTGTGCAGGAGAGCTGAATAGCAGCAAGCAAGTAGTCACAGGTTTCCTTTTGACGGATTGTTGCCTGAAGAGGCTGGCATCATATTGCTTGTGAATCATCAAAGGGGTCATGTCTGTAGCTGGATGACTGTGTTTATTTACAAGCAACTTTATAGACATATGTTGCCTGCTACCCGTGACACTGGCAAGGCCCATCCTGACCAGTGCAACCGTGTAATTCTAAGGTCTCCTGTCGAAGTTCCCTGAGCAAGTCTAGACAAGGTGAGCTAAGCTCTCTAAGTGCAGCACTGTAGTCTCTGTCCTCAATAAGCAGAGGCTGCCACTATTAAACTTGGCCTCATGTAAGATAAAAAAAATAGTGGTCACTTTAGCTGATGCTGATTCAAACACTGCCTATGCCAAAATGAATATATATGCTGAGTGTGAAACATTGAGAGTTGATTTTCAATGTGCATACAGAGCATACATTTTAATTTAGATTCAGTCAGATCAGTGTTGACTAGACACAAGTCAAGATTGGCACTTCCAGGATGAAGAGTGGCTTGGAATGGGTAAATGTGCTTGTGTATCCTGTGACAGTGGCACTTAAGTGACCAAGTGCTAGCAGGAGGGGTCTGATGAAGCAAAGCACAGTGTGTTTATGGCAAAATGCAGCAATGTGCATGAGACAACCAAAGTGCTGTTTGGTGATGCACTTGCAAGGCTAGCCATATGATATACAGTCTGGCATGTGACAGCTTCTTGCAGCACTTAAGTGTAGTTAATTGACAGCCACTTGAAGCACTGCTTAGCAGAATGTGTTTTGTTGGTTTATCCTTGCTGTATCCTTAAACATTGTACAGTTGAGGTACAGTTTTAGCTCTTAGATCTCCTTGCAACAGGAGCCATAAAGAGTACAATACAATTTGTCGGCAATCATGAAATGTCACACATAAACAAACTGGCAGCCAGGCACTGGCTCTGCATAGCTGTTGATTGAGAAGACCTTTACTCTTGAGTATCATCATCACAATGGACTTCATAACATAATGCACCTGAGAGGACTGGTGATAATAAGCAACTTCAATCCCACCCCCTATATGTTTACATTCTGTGTAAATGGGCGGTTGGCATGGTACCTGGCAGGAATTGCAGGGAGTGGGGTGGGGAGGCTCAGAGCAATATATTAGTATCCACCTATTGTGTAATATGCCTGAAGTGATCCCAGCTCTGTAACTATTTTAGTCTGAGCTCTAAAAACTGAAATTGAAGAAATAGTATGTTTCCAATAAGTGTGTAGGTAAATGGGAGCATGGGCCAGTGGGTGGCAGGGGTTGGAGAAAGGGATGTGGGGAGGTTGTCGGAGGACAGCTCTGAACAATATATTTGTGCCCTACTCTATACAGGGTAGAGCTGGAACATAAACTATATGTACGCTTTGACTCTCTCAATCATATTTTTGGATAAGTGTTGTTTTTTTTTTAACCAAAAAAATATTCAAACAGGAGTAAAACCACCAGGCCTACCACCCAAGCTTTGGTTAGTTTATTCCTAACAAAGCTAGAACTTGAGAAATTGTATATTCCGTGTCTGAAATGGCAAGGTCATTTCTATTGGATCTAAAACAGAACTTACCTGTTTGATATTCAGCAAATTCCATTATAATAATCGAAGGACTTTTTATTTTAGCAAGTCATTTTGCTGCGCTGCCGAACGCCAATTCCAAATGGTAGGAATGCACTGCATTTACAAGATACCGTGCATTCCTTTCTACCGGTCCACAATTTGCTTCCAAGCACCAACACAGGTGTCTTTGTTGTTGGCTTTTGCCACTTTTCGTGGCTTCGTAAATATGATGGTCTAATTTGTGCCTTCGAGCGTCACAAAAGTGAAGTTCCAGAGGAGCAAATTTGGTGCAAGGGGATTGCACATAATCCCCTATATTTTTTTTCTCTTAGGACTGGAAGAAGTTTTGTTTTGTAGGCAGCCAATCAGAATCAATGTGGGTAGCCCACACATCTCTGGGCTGCTGTTTTACAATCCAAGGAAGGGGAGGGGGAGCCCAAATCAGCTGCATTGTCTATATGGATATGAAATCTCTTCATGTCCCTATATCATCTGTGCAACACATTTCTAAAGAGCTCTGTCTGCTATCATTTGCTGGCAGATGTGCAATGTGTTTCTCTGTGCTTTTATGACCCATTGTATGACAGCCGATGCATTGGTTGCCCAAAGTACCTCTGCCCATTTACCTCCATCAATGATAGTACCGTGTTCTCCCTGCTATCAGGATAATCACAGGGACTTACACTTTTATCTGTCACCTTATCCCTTTCGTTATTGCTCTGTCTTCTGCTTATGGTCTGATAGTGCCAAGATGCTCCTTGGAGTGGACGTAGCGCTTTATAAATAAATTCCTTTATTCATTCATTCATGCAAACAAAATTCTTCAATGTAGCGACTAAAAATCAGGAATTTTGTGACTCAGTTGCTCACTTCTTTCAAGAGAAGGTCATTATTATTCATAATCAGTTAGCTACCTTTTCTAATGTTCCCATAGATACAATGCAATGCCCCAATCTGGAGCTGGAAAGCATGTTTCAGATTCTGTACCTGACCCATTGTACTTTCTTATGGTCAAACAGATCTTCCTGCCTCTGAAGTATCAACAAGAAGCGTATGCCTGATTCACATAGATGTAATGTTATGTTATGTGATCGTATTTGTAGAGCACATGGCTGCCCCATCGACGGGGCGTCCCAGCGCTAGATCCGCAGGTACAAACCGAGGAGCGGGGGCAAGACAGAAGAATAATCAGGGGAAGAGCCAAGTCTTAACTGCCCTCCTGAAATCCTCATGGTCCGTAGATTCCTGATAGTGCTAGGAACAGCATTTGAGAGAGAGAAAGCTAAAACGTGGAACGACCGGCCTCCCGCCCGGGTTCTTGTAACAGGGGGTGTACATAGCAGATGTTGGTTTGAGGAGTGGAGGGCGTGTTCCGGTACATAGGGGACAAGAAGATTGGCTAGAATGAAAGGGGCTTGGGCTTAAAAAATTCTGTGAGCGATGCACAGAGACTTGAATAGAATTCTCTTTTCTATTGGAAGCCAGCGTAGCGTATGTATGTATTTGGAAGTAGGGCAAGATTTAGGGAGGGCGACAATTGTACGGGCGGCGGAGTTTTGCACCCTCTGCAGACGATTAATGATAGGTGTATGACCAGATGTGACTTCCTCATTTAGTGCTCCCTGGCTTAAACATTAACCTCTGGAGTATGGTAGGAATTACTCCTTGTGTACTCCTGTCTTATTGCTGAAATTCAGAAGGACTTTAAGCATAAGTCGAAGCAAAGTGTTTGTGAATATTGCCATATGTATTGTAGGTTCTTGCTGTGACAACAGAAGTATAAACAGATTCCAGCGACCATTAATGCACACAGCCTTTGCCCCTTAAGCCTGCTGGGTGGAAAGCTTAGTATAAGCCATATTTTTGTGACCTTTGGTCAAATGTTAAAACTACCACCCATGTTATAAATGTATGTCTTATTTCCCTGTACTTTCTCAGCTTCATCAGATTCTTTGTTGACATAACCAGACTATAACCCTGTACTCTAAATGCAGTCTCTCTAATTGAGTATAAAGTGGATTTTTTTACCTGTGTATCTCTACTTGCTTCTTCCGAATTTGCATTTCTGATTTTTTGCTGCTGAATCACATAGGCTGCTCATATGTTTGGGAAAAATGTTGTTTTGTTGTGTAATGGTTTTAGATGGTGACAATGTATAATTAAGTGTTAGTAACTAATTCTATACATCCTTTTCTGCTCTTCAAGTGGCTCAATCTGGTAAGAACATATTATTATTACATACTCTCTTCGCTTATACATTGTTGCATTGGTGGTTGACTTTAGTGGCCCATTGCCTTTGTCCTGTGAAATCATCCGGCAACTCCCTCTGCCACAAAGTCATAAGCTGATTATGATGGGGACCCTAAGGGTCCTCTTAGAAAACAGGAATTACATGAGCCAGGGATTCCTAAGATCCACTCATTTTCTCTACTCAAGACCTCGTCTGCTTGGAGCACATCCAACGTCCAGAAGAAGCAACTAGGTCCGCAATAAATCTATGGACCTTGTCATTTTTATGACACATGTAGCACGATTTTCTAATTTCAAAGGGCAAATCGTAATGAGTCTCTTAACATGGCCATTTCAAAATGCATTTTTCATATGTTTGCTTTGAATTTACATTTTAGTTTTTCTTGAAATATTGCTTCCAAGCAGGCCTCTTTGGTGGTCATTTTCATTGTCAGTATTATTTGTGCAAACATTAACACATATAGCGTTTGTACTTAGTGTTTGTGGACTTTGCGCCTGTGTTTCACAGGTTTTAGCCTAATTTTATTGATTTGCACCATCAGTAAACAATGTGCTGTAATGGAAATACCTATGAAACAGGTGGCCAGGGATGTTCAGCACTGGCTGTGTAAATATCTGATGGAGAACCACTTTACATGTCAATACCATCACCACAGTGAACTCCAAAACCCAATGCACTTGGGAGGACAGGTGATAATGTGCCAGCTGTGCTTCCACCTCTGTAAATGTTGGAGTCTGGGCTCTGAAAACTGAAGGTGAAGAGACAGTAGGTTTCCAATATAGAGTGCAGGTAAATGGGAGCAGTGGGCCTGTGTGTGTCAGGGTTTGGAGCAAGTGGGTGGGGTAGAAAGGTTGTCTGAGGGCAGATCACAGAAATATATTTGTATTCAATATGGGAACTGCTCAACACAACAATTAAATACAGTGCTTAATTTGAAAAACAATAAGTGCCAGGTCCCTAATCAGTGGGCCACTGCAGCTTGCAACACTTATTGCCCCTGCCTACACTGCCAGTGACAATTCTAACACAACTTACTAAAGATTTTCACACCTACACGTGTGGCAATTCAGACTATTCCGTGTCCCCAATGCTATAAGAATGGATTGGGCAGCAGGTATTAGTCATTTTTACTGTATATTGAGTGAATAAACAACTGTTGTTGTCCTCATCTCTAATTTTTGCTATAGAGCTCCACCATATGGCAGACTGCCAAAAGTCCCAGTTTGGACAATTAGGTAGCAGTGCCGAGCACTGGAAACCACCGGCTCAAATTTAGCACAGATTAAACGGGGTGAAGACGGAATACAATCTATATAATTTTTTGACTATAGTAGTCATATTTTTTAGACAAGTGTTTGATTTTTCGGGCCATCAAAATATTCAAGCAGCAGTTAAACCACTGAGCATACCAGTCAATCTGTGGATAGTTTATTCCTAATAAAACTAGAACTTAATCAATTTATGAAATGGAAACGTTATTTCCATTGGAGCTAAAACAGTATTGGCCCGTTTGATATCCTGCAAATTCCAATCTGGAATTGTTATTTTTATTTTATGCCTGGGTGCAGTTTATGTTTGTGGGAAGCCAATTAGAATCAATGTGGGTAACTGCACCTCTGTGGACTGGCGTTTTGAAGTACAGGGAAGTGATGGGCAGGCCAAACCGACTGTTTTCTTTGTATGGATAAGAAATCTCTCCATGTCCTTAGATCATCTGCAGAGCACATTTTTTAAAGCAATTAAGATCTGCAAGCATAAAAAAATGAGTAGCTTTTATTAATTATTCTGAGGAAATATGGCACCCAGAAGTACATGTAATTTTAAAGGTTAATGTTAGAATCCTATTTTGAAATTCTGGGAACACTTACATTAAATGTCATGTTGTATATTAACTTTAGTGGGTAGCCATTTTAAACTGAATGTTTTATTGTCTACCCAGCACATATTTTGTAACTTGTAATTTCATCATGCAAATGTTTCACACTTTAGTGATGAAAGATTCTGTGAGACAACCTGTATTTAAAGGAGTGTGAGGCTTTCACGGGTTACAAAATAATAAACACAATACACATTTTTCACGTTGGCAGGTTGCAACTTGCCACAAGTCTAATTGCTGTTTTGAATCTCCGCTCACAGATTTTTTGCAAAAGACATTTTTATTGTATTTATTGGTCGTCCAGAATCACAATACAATTATGGCAGTAGGTATACTTCACAGGAGAATATGGCAAAAATGCCAATACATTCCGTTTAAAAGTGGAAAACATTCACAGCATAAACTTTGTATTTATGATACATATTACTATGTCCGGACATAACATCAGCTACTCATGGATATAAATCACAACACACAACTCTTAAAAAGCCCCACTCCTCCCCCCCAGGCTCGTCTAGAGTAAAATCCCCCACACACCATGTGCCGTATGTTGGGCTACATCTTCCTGTTGTTGCAGGTCTACTACATTCTCGGATTGTATTCCCAAGCGATACCAGCACCTCAGACTCAGAATTGTCAGCCTGCGTTCCCTACACCTCCTGTGAGGTAAGGACCCCTCTAGCGGGGTGTAGGAGAGTAGGATCTGCACTTATGTTGCCTCCACTTTTTTTTTCTGATGTTAACACTGGTTTCTGGCTATAGTCTAGCTGGGTCCCTGCTAATCAGGGCCCCTGTCTCTCTGTTCTCTCTAAACAATGTGGAGTGCATATTAGATGCACTAGTGATTGGATACTGTGGTACCTTATGAGCACCTAGTATATGGTACCTTAGGTACCAAGGGCATAGGTACTTCACAGGCCTACCAGGGGCTGAAGCATGTATTATGCCACCCCTGGGAAGCAGACTAGATCTGACACCACAGGCCTGCTACTGCAGCCTGGGTGAGGTAGTGTTAGCACTCCTCACTGAGATATAGGTTCCCTATATCTCACCATACACACACATATAAACCTATCAGTCACCCCTAAGGCAGGCCCTATCAATCCTGAGGGCAGGGTGCTTGGTTTACAATGTGAGGGGGTGCCTCTGCATGAGCAGGGCCCCTCTGCAGCTGGCAGCGTCTATTCTCTGTGGCTGTTTGTGGATGCGGTTAAACCATATACTCTTAAGTGCATTATAACCCACCGGTAAATGCTAACTTTGGAATGACTGCATCAAAACATGTTGTGTTTGGTGTCAAACAACTTGGAATCATACCCCCACACCAGTAACTGGTGTGGGAGTATGATCCCACCCTTCTAGAGGGGAAGACATGTACCTACTGTGGAAACACGGTAGAATTCTGAAAGAGCCCTGGCATCACAAAATGGATGCCACCAGCACATACACTGGGCTGCCCTCCTGCTGCTGACCGAAACTCGCAGGGGAGGAGGCCCAACAATAGGCATCCTGTCACAGGGAGGTGTAACCACCTTCCAGACAGGATTTAGTGTATTGGAGCTGGGTGGGTGCACTCCTAGAGTGCTTTGAAGTCCTGCACTGGGAGAGCAGTAGGCTCCTCTGTGCATATGCCAGCTCAAACCGGTTCAGGGGCTACCTGCCCTTACTCTGGTGTGAAACTGGACAAAGGGAAGTCGGTGTAGCCACCCACTCCCCTGACCCTCCCATAGGAGGGGTCATAGAGATAGTCCCTCCCGTTCCTTTAGTATAAGATAGGGAAACCTTGCCATTGCAAATTAGATAACCCTGGATGATGCTCTACAAGAAGAATCCTTGCCCTTCGACATTCCACTACCTTTGGAAGACTGAAGAATCTCCCTTTGAGTCAAGGAGTGACTCACCTGCTTGGCAGGCACCAAATACTTGAATCAACGGTCGCAAACTTTCCCACTCCCGCTGGAGTCCAGTCCCTGCAGCCCCAAAAGTGGATTTCCTGACTTCTCGACGGCCATCGTAAGTCCCCAGCAAAGCTGAGGAGAGTGGACCCCATGAGTGACGAGGAACAGCAATACCCGGGTACCGTGCACTATTGTTGAGTGCAACACCCTGACAATGGTCTATGAACTTGTGCATTGGACCCCGTGTGGCCCAAGCCTCCAGCAGGATTTCCTCCAAAAATCAGAGGCCTACCTCATCCCGAGTGACCGCGGTCTCCTGTGAAGTGAATCCTCACAAGGCATCTTTGCGATCCCTTGCCCATTGGCTTGTGGGTCCTCTGAAGACTTTCTCATCAAACCAAAGGATTCCTCTGGTTGCTCCAGGTCTGCCCTCACTTACCCTTGCAGGGTGAGTCCCTCAGATCTTGCTGGTCTGCATCGCTGACTTTCTTCACTTTCCACGAGACTTGCTGTTGCCAAGGCTTGTTGACACCAATCTGGTTGCCAACACCTCAGTAAGCTGCAGACCTTGTGGGACACTCTGAATCCAGCTCCTGGTCATCATCGATGCCTCCTGGACCTCGTGGCTGAAGTGTCAAAACACCCTTGATCACCTGAAATCACCCGACGACTGTGGGCATCCATCTTCCTGGCCCCGGGTCACTGGCAAGTGACTTTGAACACTGTCTCCTCTGCTTTCAGGTCTTCTTTTTTCTGAATCCCGCCTTGGATTCCACCGGACACTTCTCCAGTCTTCACAAGCAGCAAATCTTCTTCAGCTTCCATTGAAAACGAAGACACGACCCAACACCAAAAGACACCTATGCACCCGACTTCCCTGGGTGAGGTAACTCGTGCACTCTGGTGCGCCTGTGTATGTTGGTCCTCGAATTACTTACCTTGTAAGTGGCTTGCTTGTAGACTCTCCCGAAGTACCCTAAAACTTTAAAAATCCAACCGCGACTTGCTCCATTGAAATCAATAGGGAACCCGCGGCTGTGTTCTCACACTGCACGCATCTCCCGTGGGTCCTTTACTTACCTGCCTTGGGTGGATTAGTGAAGCCCCAGCGATTCTACAGGCCCTAGGCCTCGTCCCCTTGCAAGTCGACATTCCTAAACCTCTTTTTTAGTAAATGGTCTGGTACGCCCCTAGGGCCCCAGCCATATTTGTGCTTAACTTATTGTGAAACGTTGATATTTGCATATGTTCTTGACTTCTAATCTCATAAAAAGATTAGTAGTGTGTGTCTAGTAATAAATACATATATATTTTATATATATACCTGTGTGGTGTCCTTTCATTTGGTAATTCAAGAGATTATAAGGTAAAACAAGCTGCTCTGAGACTTAGCCTGAAGGCTGCTCGCCACAGCTACCACTAGGATAGCTTTCTTTAAAAGGTTGTCTTAAACCTACCTACCATAAGAGTCGAATTGGACTGGTGCAAGGTGGCCACTTTAACTAGTGACCAGCATACGCCAGGCCAACTTCTCACATGGGGACTTATTTAATCATGGCATACCAGGACCTCGCATCATCTTCCAATTTGTCATCCTTCCTAACTCATTTCATGCAGATTAGCTCAGCCATCGCCGATTCCCATAAGTCTTTGGCCCGACTCTCCACCGTGGGGGGCGTCAAGCTCATCCACCTAATTGTTATTCGCCGTTTAACCAGTACCAGCCTCAGCTGGAGAAATTTCCTTGTAAGTTTTTTCCCCTTAGGGCTAGGAAGGAGCCCCAGCAGTAACTCCTTGATCAAGTGGGGCAGCGTCCATCCAGTAACCCTGTGTAGGTGTTCTAACAACGAACCTCAGAAGGACACCAATTCTGGACAGTCCCAAGTCATATGCAGGGAGTGGGCATCTGCGTAACTACATTTGGGGCACTGGGCAGAGTATATTTTGTGCAGTACTCAGGGAGTCAAGTAGGTTTGATGAACAATGTTAAATTGAGTGAGCTTAAATCTGATGTTGGAGCTAATTTTCTTAACCCCCTCATGTACCCTCTTCCACTCAGAGTCTGTGAAAGGTTCATCCACTATCGCATCCCATTTAGCTTGTACTAGGAGGGGTTCAACAGCGATGTCCTCCCTGAGTGCCCTGTAAACATGGGAAGCTAGTCTACGTCTCCCAACCAAGGTCAAGATAGCCTGTAGGGTAGCTGATATGGGTGACTCCTGTCGCAAGTGACCGCCAAAATGTTTACGTACTGAAGGTACTGCCCCCTGCCCAACTCAAACTTTCACTCTGCCTCCTCCCTGGTAAGGAACTGCTGGGCAGAGTACAGGTCCCCCATCATGCGGCAGCCTCCCTCCGTCCACTTAGTGATGGACATGTTATAACGTATACGTTTGAATGGGATCACTGCCCATTGCTGGACATCCAAGGCATAAGGCGCCCATTTCACCCCAGTTTTAATTGCAGCTTTCCAGGTTGTGGCCACATGCCGAACAATGTACGGGAGACATTGTGGCACCCTGGACCCCAGCATGAGGAGGTCCTAGAGAGGAGTCCCCCGGTGAGTACCTTCCAGTAACTGCTTCTCCCAATTGTTGTGTTCATTCAGCCAGTGCACTGCGTGCTGGAGTTGTGTCGCCATATAGTAAAGGCCCAGCCGAGGGACCTTGAACCCCCCTTGTTCCCATGTCCACTGTAATCTATCTCAATTTACCCTTTTCCTTTTGGAACCCCATAACGGTTCCAGCAGGAGACGGTCCAACTGCCGTAAATACACCTGTGGTATACGGTAGAGGGAGTTCTGCATGACATACAGACAGCGCGGAAGGATCACCATTTTTATCAAGGTGACCCGACCCATGAAAGATAACGGTCGATCTAGACAGAATGCGATCGATTTGTAGATGCCCTCCACACACCTCCCCATATTTTGCTCCAAATAGGCTGCCTGTGTATGCACCAAACTGATCCCTAGATATCGTGTTTCATCTCTGACCCAGCGCATTCCCACTGGGGATAACACTAAGGGTGGGCGTAGTGGGCGTAGTGGGGCTACGTGAAGCAGCACGTAGTGTGCCCAAATCTACGCACACTACGTGCTTCACGTAGCCCCACTACGCGCCACCCGCCTCCCGCCCGCCCTCCTTTTAAATCAAACCCCCGGATTTACAATAAATACTAAATTAAAGAAACTTACCTGAAACGCGGCGTCTCCGGGGCTCCCTCTTCCATTTCAAACTTCTTCTGACAAATGCGCATGCGCGGAAGCCCGCGCATGCGCATTTCTTGCGAGAAATGCGCATGCGCGGGCGTCCGCGCATGCGCATTAGTCAGAAGAAGTTTGAAATGGAAGAGGGAGCCCCGGAGACGCCGCGTTTCAGGTAAGTTTCTTTAATTTAGTATTTATTGTAAATCCGGGGGTTTGATTTAAAAGGAGGGCGGGCGGGAGGCGGGTGGCAGCGGCAGGCAGCTACGCTTCGCCCTGGGTGTGCGTAGCGCTTGCCTGCTTCGCCTACTTCGAAAACTGCGAAGCATGCAGCGCTACGTGCACTACGTGGGCGAAGCGTAGTGTCTCGCCCAGGCTTAGATAACACACCTTCTTCCCTGTCCACCAGTGTTCCAATGGGAAAGAGCTTAGACTTTCCCAGATTAAGGCACAGTCCTGATATTTCCCAAATTCGGCCAGCTTCCTAAGGAGCACAGGTATTGCCTCTTCAGGATACCGAAGATACACCAACGTGTTATCTGCATACATCAATCAATTAATCAGTACATTTGTAGAGCACACAACTCACCCGTGAAGGTCTCAAGGCGCTCGGGGGGGTGCTGCTACTGATCCAACAGCCAGGTCTTGAGGAGTCTCCTGAAGGCTAGTAGGTCTTGGGTCTGTCGTTGGCGGATGGGGAGGGTGTTCCAGGTCTTTGCGGCGAGGTGAGAGAATAATCTGCCACCAGCGGTCGCTTGACGGATGCGGGGGACGGTGGCAAGGGTGAGGTCAGAGGAGTGAAGCTGACGGTTCGGGGTGTAGAAGGTGAGTCGTTCATTGAGGTACGCTGGTCCGGTGTTGTGAAGAGCTTTGTGAGCATGGGTGAGGAGCTTGAAGGTGATCCTCTTGTTGATGGGGAGCCAGTGTAGGTCTTTCAAATGGGCTGTGATGTAGCTGTGGCGGGGAATGGCAAGGTTGAGGCGTGCTGAGGCGTTCTGTATGCGTTGTAGTCATTTCTGGAGTTTGGCTGATGTTCCTGCGTAGAGAGCGTTGCCTTAGAGCAGTCTGCTGCTGCTTCTGGTACCGGTGGAGATTCATCTGTAGATCTTGCGGAGCATGCAGAGGGTGTTGAAGGAGGAGGTGGAGATGGCGTTCACTTGCTGGGTCATTGACAGTGCGGAGTCCAGGATGACTCCATGGTTGCGTGCATGGTTAGTAGGTGTCAGAGCAGTTCCCAGTGCGGTCGGTCACCATGAGCTGTCCCAGGCGGAGCGAGTGGAACCGATGATGAGGACCTCCGTCTTGTCCAAGTTCAGTTTCAGGTGGCTGGTCATCATTCATTCGGTGATGGCCTTCATTCCTTTGTGGAGGTTGGATTTGTAAGTGGTGGGGGCCTTGGTGAGGGAGAGGATCACCTGGGTGTTGTCGGCGTATGAGACGATGTTTAGGTGGTACGATCTGGTGATGTTGGAGAGCAGTGCCATGTAGATTTTGAAGAGTGTCGTGCTCAGGGGTACGCCGCAGATGATCTTTGTTTCTTTAGAGCGGAAAGGGGGGAGGCAGACACTCTGGGTTCTGCTGGTGAGGAAGGAGGTGGTCCAGTCCAATGCTCTGTCATGGATCCCTGCATTGTGGAGGCGTGTGAGGAGGGTGTGGTGGCAGACAGTGTCGAAGGCGGCCGAGAGATCCAGGAGGCAGAGGGCCGCGGTTACTCCGTTGTCCATTATCACCCTGATGTCGTCGGTTGCGGCGATGAGGGCTGTTTTGGTGCTGTGGTTGCTGCAGAATCCGGATTGGGACGGGTCCAGGATGTTGTTGTCTTCGAGGAAGGAGGTCAGTTGCTTGTTGATGATCTTCTCGATGACTTTCGCCGGGAACGGTAGGAGGGAGATGGGCTGGAAGTTCATGAGGTCCTTGGGGTCAGCTTTGGGTTTCTTGAGTAGGGCGTTGATTTCGGCATACTTCCAGCTCTCCGGGAAGGTGGCGGTCTGGAAAGAAGGAGCTTTTGATGATCTTGCAGAGATGGGGTACGATGGTGGAGCTTGCTTTGTTGAAGATGTGGTGCGGGCAGGGGTCAGATGGTGAACCGGAGTGGATGGTGTTCATGATTTTGATGGTGTCTTCATCATAGACATGGGTCCAGGACAGCAGGGGGTCGATGTTGATGATGCTGGGGAGCAGTGAGTCTGAGGTGTCTGTGTCTGTCGGGGGGGCCTGGTTGCTGAAGCTGTCGTGGATGTCTGCAATCTTGCGTTGGAAGAAGGTGGCTAGGGACTCGCAGAGGTCTTGTGATGGCGGGATGTCATTGGAGTTTGAGCTCGGGTTGGGGTTGGAGAGCTCCTTCACGATGTTGAAGAGATCTTTGCTGTTGCATGCGTTGTTGTCAAGGTGCTCTTTGAAGGAGGTCCTTTTGGCGGTTCAGATGAGTTGGTGGTGTCTGCGGATAGCACTCTTGCAGGGTGTGTTGCTGTCTGGTGTTAGTTCATGGTGCCACTTCATCTCGAGCCTACGGCAGTCCTGCTTGGATGCCTGGAGGTCGGCG
This sequence comes from Triturus cristatus, assembly GCF_964204655.1. Lineage (NCBI taxonomy): Eukaryota > Metazoa > Chordata > Amphibia > Caudata > Salamandridae > Triturus > Triturus cristatus. The sequence continues at coordinate 1,494,026,614 of NC_140591.1, forward strand.
ATGAACCAGATGACTTTTCTGTCTGTGCGTCTGTTCGAGGGTTTCTTGATCGGGGTGAGAGTGTTGGTGCAGTCCTAGATCCATTGCCTGAGGTTGAGGGAGGTGGAGTCGGTGTCAGTAGGGTCTGTTGGTGGGTTTCAGGCAAGGGTGGTGACTAGCTGGTCTTCGGTGACTTTGCTCCAGCTGCACTGGGGGGCTCGTTGTCTGCGGTGGTGCGTGGTGGGTTTCTTGAAGGTGAAGTGGACGCAGCGGTGGTCTGTCCAGTGGAGTTCGGTGGTGTGGCTGAAGGTGACGTGGTTGCTGGCTGAGAAGCTGGGGTCGAGCGTCTGTCTGGCGGAGTGGGTGGGGGTCGTGACTAGCTGTTTGAGTCTGAGGTTGGCAAGGTTGGCAAGCAGGGTGGTGGAGTTGCTGGCATTGGTGTTCTCGAGGTGGAAGTTCAGGTCTCTGAGGAGGATGTAGTCCGTGGACACGAGGGCGTGCATGCTGACGAGGTTGGCGATGGAGTCACTGAACTCCAGCCAGGGGCCGGGTGGTCTGTAGATGAGGGTGCCTCTGAGGGTGGTGTTGGGGTCGGTGTGGATCTGGAAGTGCAGATGTTTGGCAGTGATAAGCGTGTCGTCAGTGCTAGTCAAGATTCTGAGGGTGTTTCTGTGGACGATGGCGATTCCTCCTCCTGTGCCATTGGTGTGGTCCCTGCGGGTGATCTTGTAGCCGTCAGGGATAGCTATGGCGATGTTGGGTGCCGAGGAGGGGTTCATCCATGTCTCTGTCAGGAAGGCAACGTCAGGGGCGGTGGAGTCGAGTAGGTCCCAGAGTTCGATGGCATGTTTGCGGGCAGAACGGGTGTTGAGAAGAAGGCATCAGAGGCTGTTGCGACCTACCCTGGTGGGCGTGGTTGTGGTTTGGAGGCTGGTGTAGTGGCATTTCCGGCAGGAGAAGGGTCCATGGGTCTGCTTTGTGTTGGCCCGGATGCAGGTGTGGGATCAGCTGGTGTTTAGTGCATGGTGGGTGCTGGTGTCATAGCAGCATCGGGTGTCGTGGCATACACGGGGGGTCTGGTGCTGGGCGTGATCCAGGCACGGACAGGCGCAGACGGACTTGCCTTAGGTGCGCCTGCTGCACGTGGCTGTGCAGCGGCCGCACAGCGGCTGCTATAAGAAGTGGAGGTGGGAGGGAGGAGCAGCTGGGAGGCAGGACCTGGACGAATGAGTGAGTGGGGGGGGCAGGGCCGCAGGAGACGCAGCGGCAGAAAACAGGAGATCAGAGCTGGTGGGGGTAAACAAGGCACGACAATCAAGGAAATACAGGGAAAGAAAACAAAAACAGAATACAAGCAAGAACTAACTGAAGACAAAGGGAAAGAGTGCAGAGTTAAAGATTGCAAACAGGAAACAGGGGCAGAGCGAATAACCTGATACCTACAGTCCACGACTGGGCCACCAGGGATGAGGCGCAGGTGGTAGCCTGCAGGTGGAGGAGGGCCTCAAACTCACGGTAGCAGCAGGGAGCGTGACAAGGGCACACAGGTGGTGCTGTGTGCGCCACATGGGTACCGGTTCCCAACAGTATTCCCCATCGTGCCATCTTGTTTCTCAGATTGATAGCCAGGTGCTCCATCACAAGGGCGAACAATATTGTCAATAAGGGGCAGACCTATCGGGTACCCCTCTGGAGCTTGAAACTATCTGACACCTGATTTCTAAGGCACACCTGGGCCATCGGCCCAGTGGAGAGCAGTTTTAACCATCTTAAACATTTATCCCCTAACCCCATTCCACTAAGCACCCTCTACATGTAGCCCCATTCAACAGAATCAAAGGTATGCCGGATATCTAGGAGACACAGAGCCAAACTCTCTTCCCATAGGCATGGGGCGTGCCAAATTTGAGTGAGTCTATGCAGATTATGTGTGGTGTTGCGTCCGGGAATAAACCCTGCTTGGTCCGAGTGGACCAATCAGGTCACGCATGGCAGAAGACGTGCCGCCAGCATGCCAGTTAGTAATTTCTCGTCAATGTTCAGGACGGAAATTGACCTATGAGAGCCCGGGTAAAGGGGAGTCCTATCCGGTTTTATGATCATGGACACCAGTGCTTCCATCATGGTATTAGGAAGTGCCCCCGGGCCAAGGATTCATTAAACACCTCCAAGAGGTGGTCGACCAGCTGCAGAGCAAATGTTTTATAAAACTCCGCTGGGAGTACTTCGTTCCCGGGGCACTTCTCTGATTTCAGCACCTTTATCGATGCCAATACCTCCTTCCTGGTAAGTGGCGCCCCAAGTGCCCTGGCTTTGTCCTCTCCCATAGTGGGAAGCTTTATCCCATCAAGGAAGCTCTGTAGAGCGAGTGGCCTAACCTGGGCGGTAATCAAGCATGTTTGTCGCAAGTGAGTCGCAAATTCTTTCAGAATTGGGTCTTGTGTGTGCACCACATTCCCCCCACTGTTGCGAAGTTGTAGAATAGGTGTGTGGTCTATCTCCGTCCTGATTAATCTAGCTAAGAGCGCACCTAATCTGTCCCCCTCAATATGCAACCTCTGTCTATAAGTGGTATACCTGTGTTTCTCCAATCGGACCAAGCCTCTATCAACTCCCCTCGGACCCCTGTCCTTTTGGCATTGTTGGCCGGTGACCTATGAAGAGTGTCATACAGGTCCTTTAGCCGTTTTTCTAAAGTGTCTATGTCGGCACTGAGCTGGTGTTGGACGCTATACTTGGTTCTGATGCAAACCACCCTAATGACAACCATCATGGTCTCCCGCTCTGTGTACCTATTGGCTGTTGACACCAGTTCTCCCCAAAGTAATGTCTTAAAGCCTCCCCTACTGTCTGTGCATATGAGGGATCTGTGAGGGCCTCTGCCCGAAGATGCCATATTGGAATGTCCGGTCGACCCTGCCCACTGGTCAGGGTCAGTAACAGAGGTGCATGGTGAGATAATTAACGGGGTACGTATGAAATGCCCTGTGTTGCGGCAGAGAGGCCTGCTGAAACGCAGCAGTGGTCAATTCAGGAAAACATATTGGCAGCAGGAGTGAAACAGGAAAGCTCTCTTTTTGAGGGATTGCGTGTCCTCCACTCGTTCCAGAGCTGCATGCTCTGCAGGATAGCAGCAAGGGATCTAGACATGCGGGGTTTGGTATGCTCTCTAGGGGGTTCTCTATTTAGTTCTGCATCAAAGATACAGTTAACATTTCCGAAGAGGAAAAGCTCTGTGTCGCTGCCTTCAGGACTGCTGGGAGAAAATTGGAGCAGTCAGAGTTAGGAGCATAGACATTCACAATACATATTTCCTTACCTTCCCACCTCCCCAAAAATATGATGTATCGCCCCTCGGGGTCCAGGACGTGGTGGAGGTGTTGAAATGGGACCCCCGGTGCCACCCACACCAGCGCCCCCACGCAAAACCAGAATACGAGCTAGCATATATCTGTCCCCGCCATCTTTTGCTGAAGCTCGATATTGTGTTCCACCATATGTGCGTTTCTTGGAGCCCCGCAAAAGCTATTCTGTACATTTTTAGGAAGGTTTGTATTCTGAGACGTTTATTAATGCCAACCATACCCCGAACATTCCAATTAGGAACCTTCAACATTTGTACTGTCAGGGTGGAGTGGTATTAAGTGTCCAGAAACGTATCCCATCTCCCCCAATGAGTCTGATCTGTCGACCCGGAAGACGGCGTGTGTTAGTGTAATCCTGTGCGACCCCCAAATTTCCCCAACAAATTAACAAACTCTCAAAAGGTAAACAATGCCAACCCCCTCCCCCCAATGGGCAGCAGTCTGAATTTCAAAGTACATCTTGTGAGCCATATAAGAAACAGTATACTCCGCCGCATACCTCCCCTCCTCTACCTGAGTTCTCTTAAAGCACTGCGCAAGTCTCCCAGGGCCGCGGTCCGGTCGGGTTATACCGAAAGCCCAAATGGCACAGTCTATTGGGCACTGTGCAAGAGAACTGGGTACGCCAGGGCACAAGATCTCTCCCAAGCTTCCCTGGTGGACCTGGACTCTGGTGGGGGCATCACCACTCCAGCAGCTGCCCATGCCCGTAATATGGGTATCAAACTGCATGGCCCCTGCCCCATACATGCTGAGTGAGTATAAGGACCGAAAAAAGAAACCAAGGTTCATACATATATCCTCAAATTACATGTCTCCTAGGAACCCAGCATCAAATCTATGAAACAGTCTCTCATGAACCCCCTTATTGGACATACACATAACAGACTTATCTGTACAGAGCTTATTCTTGGCCGCTGCCAGGTTCTCCAGCTCCAGCTTCAATGTCGGTGTTGGTTCCATCGAGTCTGGCACAATCTCAGAGTCTGAAGCCTGCATCATGCCATCATGTAGGACAGTGATGTGGCCTGAGCTCATCGTCCACTTGTGTTGTGCCTGTCACATAGATTGTCTGCGGCCCCTCAGGGATGATGTCGCTGAAGCTGTCCCGATGGAGGCCGCAGAAGGCACCAGATGTCTCTCCACCAGGACCCTGGTGTTTAGCCAGTCCCCTGCCTCCTCCGCTGAGAAAAAGAACAAAGCATGGACTTCACTCTCCACCCCTGTTTTAGCAGGGAACATAAGGCTGTATGTTAGGTTTAGGTCTCACAGCCTCCGTTTGACTGCAACAATAGTCTGAGTGTAGTCGGGATACACCGATATGGAATGCCCCTCAAAGAAGAAACGCCATCTGCTTTGAGAGAGCTGAAGGAGATGGTCCCGGTCCCTCAAGTTGAATACGTTTTCAATGGTAGCTCAGGGAGGTGCTTCGGGTCTGGGGGGGCCACCAGGGCTCTATGTGCTTGTTCGATACTGAAAGATTTTGACAACTGTTTGGAATCCATTCCTCACACGATCCAGTCCTCGAGGAACAGATCCACTGAGGGGCCCTCTGCTTTCTCAGGGAAACCAACAAACCTCAGGTTCCCTCTCCTAGACCTCCCTTCAGAGTCTTCTGCCCGGTCATCCAGCTTTATCACTTGTCGCTTTAGCTCCACCACTGTGGCCCTAAGGTTTTTTACCTCCTCCTTTAAGACATATGTGTCTTTCTCTGTCGGAAACTTTGCGGAGATCACACCTCAATAAAATAACATCTTTGGCCATGGCATCTATCTTCCAGACCATGTCGTCTTTGGTCAACTGAATGGCTTGGATAACATCCAACAATGTGGGTGGGTCCTCGACAGCTCCCTCTGTTGTCCCCTTTCCCTGCATGGGGTCCTCTTCTCTAGCATCTGGGCTGTGAAATATAGACTGTGCATAGTTTGAAATTTTATTGGATTGTGCCTTCGTCACTTTGTCTTTCCCCCATGATGACCAATGTGCGGTGTCAGTCGGTGTCCTGTGGGCCCTCCTCCTTCTGAGGAACCCCCCGGGGTCCCTTATCCGGTACCTTCAACCCCACCAATGCTCGGCGCTGCCGTGCACCAACCACGCTGTCTTCCCCTCAGGTTGTCTGGGGCATCCCGCCTACATGATGTCCGAAAGGGCACCGGTACCCCAGGACTCCCCAGCAAAGCGCACCCAGGCACCTCCTCTCAGCGGCCCACCACAGCACCAGCTCCACTCCCCTCCACTGGTGTCCCACTTGGTGGCTCCCATGCATAGAAATCCCATATTGTGGTTCCTATCTTTGGCCACCAGCCGCTCACCGCTCCCTCAACCCCCTGGATGTAGGCGCTTCTCACACTAGGGTCCTCCCTTTCCTCCATTCAGGCAGGTCAGGCCGATCTTTTTTTATCCTCCCGGGCCGGGCGTCTGGGGAGGGATCTCCTTCAAAATCCCCAGCTCTCCGAACCTCCACAGATCTCTGGCCCTAGTTCACCTCCCAGTTCTCAATGACTCACAGGTCCTCCAAATCACCACCACCGGCCGGGCGGGGGTTAGTTTCATCTCAGCAGGTCTGCAGCAGACCGCTCCGAAAGCTCGTCAGTTCCCCTGCTTTTTCAGTCATTTTTTTATTTTTAGTAGAACCCCGGTGTTGCCCTATGCAACAGGCACTCCCTGATGGTCGAGGGAGGGTGCCAAACATCCCCGCAACACCTCAGGGCACCTCCGGTTCTGGGGTTGACTTCCTCGCGTGGACAGGGCTGTCTGCTCCAGCCTGACAGTTGCTCTCACCTTTGAGGGCCTCTCCGTGCCGCGCTTTGCCGCTCCTCACATGACGGTCCCCACCCTCCCTCCGGCCACTGTTCGGCTCAGTTCAGATCTCCGCTGGGACCGCAGAGTTTGTGCACCATCCCAGCGGGGTCCGATGGGTCCAGTGCCCAGTAACGTAGCTCAGCTGCAGCATCGATCCCAAAATGGCGTCAGACCCTCGCCAAGGTCGGAGTTCAATGTCCACGCTCTCAGGGGTCCTGGGCTGACAGAGTCGCTCGAGCAGCCTCAGGAAGTCTCACAATGCCCAGTAGACCAGCCTCCACTTCATCATGGGCCAGGATAATGCAGGATGAATATTTATTCAGGTCGCAGCACGGAGGTCTTTCAGAGCACACCTACGCGGACATGATTACAAGCCACACCCCAATCTCCACTCACAGCTTAACGCAAACTTAAGATGTTGCATGGGACAAAACCCTTATTAGCTCTGCCTGCTCTCATTTGCTGGCAGATGTGCCATGTGTTTCTCAGTGCTTTTAAGACTCATCTTATGATAACACTTAATACTTTTCCCCAACAAGTGCCTGCTAACTGTCCTCCCAGGCATCTTCTCTTGTGACCTTTTTACTCAGGAAATCTCCTGCAGGTCGGCTTTGCAAGGTCCATGTGACAGGGATAACACAACTGCTATCTCTGAATATCTTTTGACTGGTGATGCATACACAGCTCACACTTTATGGTGGGATGTGTTAAATACAGCACTGTACTATTATCTTCAACAAACGGTACATTTTAGGTAATGTTCAGTGGCAATGTTTCTTCTATCTGAATGTATAAATCATTTACATACTTTCCAAATTAGTTCATGATATCTCACTTAAAACAAGTCAGTTTTAATGACCCTTATGAAAGCTGATTTAAGTTTCATTCAAAGACTATTCCTGACTTACTACTGACATTTTGGAATACTCCAAACGTACCTCACAACAAAATGTTTGTAAATTGGATATTATGTGTAATACCTTCCGGAGGAAACATTGCAGAACCAGATTCCAAAGACAATTAATACCCAGTCTTGAAACTTTAATACAGCTTTGTCAGAAATTGGATCTCCAGTTGGCAGAGTTATGCACTATATCCAAGTAGAGACCACAACTCTAGTCAGGGTAGTCAGGGTAAGTCAGATGCACACCCTAAATTAGCCTGTGCTCATCCTCTGGTAGCTTGGCACTTAGCAGGCAGGCTTAACCTAGGAGGCAATGTATAAAGTATTTGTGCAACACTTATTGCAGTGAAACAGTGACAAAACTACAATAAAATATTCCACACCTAGTTAGAAAAATAGAACTTAATTTACTGAAGGTTCTGGCGCTGCTAAGTTCGATAAAGTCGGGTGCAGTCTCTGATCCTTGTCCTCCGTATATTATGCACTTGGTGGCAGATAGGATAACACCTACCCTCACGTCCCTGATCAACCAGGTACTAGCTGCAGGGCCCTACCCAACCACCTGGAAAATGGTGAGTGTCAAGCCCCTTCTTAAAAAATCCTCCCTGGAACCATCAGAGTTTAAAAACTATCGTCCTATTTCTGGCCTACCTCTGATGAAAAAGGTCATTGAGAAGGCTATAAATCGGAGTTTGAATGATTACCTGGATAAGAATGCCCTGCTGGATAGGTCTCAGCACGGCGTTCGGCCTAAACATTCCACGAAATCGGCCCTTATAACAGCAGCTGAGGGTATTCGAGCAGCAGTTGATGGAGGAGGGAGGGTGATTCTCATCCTCCTGGATCTATCTGCTGCTTTTGATACTGTAAATCATGCGGTATTGCTACAGCGGCTACGGGATGTTGGGATTGCAGAACGAGCATTGGCTTTATTATCCTCATTCTTGGATAATCGAAGTCAAAGCCTAAATTTGGCGGGCTTACACTCGGCTACATTTGCCTTGCCCTGTGGTGTCCCTCAAGGCTCTGCTCTTTCCCCAACTCTTTTTAGTATCTATGTCAGGCCTTTGGCTAGATTGGTCAGGAAACATGGTTTTATATTAGTATACTATGCTGACGACTCACAATTGGTGATATCAGTTGCGGATAATCCTAACCTAATAGCTGCCAAATTTCATGCCTGCCTCACGGATGTGATGAATGGATGCGTGCGAGTTTTTTAAAAATCAACACCGAAAAAAACGAAGTCATGGAATTTGGCAGAGGCCCTTCAGCTTGAAATACCGTATGGTGGCCACCTGAGGCAGGGTAATGTCCCATTCCGGTCTATAAGGTGAGGAACCTGGGGGTTATCTTTGATGACAAGCTGAATATGTCAGCCCAGGTCAACAGCTTAACCTCCTCCTGTTTCCTTTTGCTAAAAACACTGTGAAAAATCTTCCCATACATCCCCCGGACGTTACAGAAAATGGTGATGGCCATTTATTTATTTCCAGACTGGACTATTGCAATGACATGTTTTTGGGTATTGACAAATTCCAGATGGGTAAGATTCAGTCCTTACAGAACGCTGCGGTCCGTGTTATTCTGAACCTACCTAGGGGCCACCCCACCTCCAGGGGTAGAAAATCGCTACATTGGCTCCCGGTTCAGCGGAGGATCGAGTTCAAGGCGCTCTGTCTGGTTCACCGGGCCCGCTTTGGTGGGGGTGCGAATGATGGTACAGACAGGTTTAAGCACTATATCCCTCCCCGTGCGCTGCGGTCGGCTAATCTTGGCCTCATCTGCACCTCTAGATTCAGATTAGCTAGATGGGGCGGGCGCTCTTTTTCCACTTGTGCAGCTAGGTTATGGAATCAGCTACCAGTGGAGATGCAACTTCAACCGAGCCATGTACTTTTTATAAAGACTTTGAAGTATCTTCTATTTCAGTTTCACCAGTAATCCACTGGCCTACCAGTAACCTGCTGCTGATTATGCACACTCTAGCACCAAGGCGCCGTTTTTGGCATTCGAGCGCTTTATAAGCTTTTTTAATACTTATACTTCTACTGAACAAAACAAGACCAAGATCTAATAAATAGAACCAAATTCATGAAATTCTCTTGAAAACCAGTGCTGTAAAGTCAATAGAGCTAAGGGGTTACTTGAGGTCAAAGTTGATCAGGTTGAATCTGAATAGTCAAGCCGACCGTATTGGAGCGAGGGATGGATACAGAATTTACACAGGCCCCACTGAAACAGTACCTTCTCAGGCTGCGAGGTACGAAGGAGACGATGCGTCTGCACTGAACCGCGCAATTGGGTCCCTGTGTGGACATCGAGCTTCAGCGATGAAGGTAATGCATTGGCGTCGAGACGTGCTGAAGGTCCCATGTCATTGTCGAGCCTCAGCGATGTAGGTGCTGTGTCGACGTCTATGACAAATATGTTGGTTCCGATCTGTGCAAAGCCGGGATTGTGTGGATTTTCATCAGAACAGCACATAAACCCACTTCTGAGGCCCTGGACAGGAGGGGACCCCACAGGCAAGGGTAGGGCTCACAGATGACAGAGTCCAGGGACTGGATGGAGTGTTGCAGGCAGTCTTTGATATCCCTTAGCCTCCAGAGCAGGATGCAATCAGTTGAGCCCTTGAATCACTCTGGGTTCAAGTGGTGAAAGTCCAGTCATTGTCATCCAGGCAAATAGAGCAGTGGACAGGGCAGCACAGCAGAAAAGCAGTTCCTTCAGGGCAGCAGTCCACAAAGTAGCAGTCCTTCAGCAGCAGAGCAGTTCTTTATCCTGGTCCCAAAGTGTACTAAAACGGTGGTGTCTGTGGTGCAGTATTTATAATTTGGTGCTCTGGTTCTAGAAGGTGGGAGAGGCCTCTGGAAGCCTCCTTTAAAGTACACACAGGTTCACTCTTTCCAGCCCAGGCTCTTGACACACTAAAGTGGGGTATGCAGCTCTTTGTGTGGGGAAAGGCACAGCCCTATTCAGGTTGAAGTGTCAGCTCTTCCCACCCATCTATCTCAGGAATACTCATCAGCCTGGTTTACAAGAGGTGATTGGACCTAAATCTATTATCACCCATGAGAGAGGCAGAACACTCAGAAAACACTTGTGTCACAGGTTCATACCACAAACAGTAAGCACTACATGGTTGCCGTCTCCGCCAAATGTTTTTTTTAAATGTGGATTATGCAATGTCTGTAGTTTTGGAATGAACAAAACCGCAAATTTCAAATACAACACAGAGAAACGGTGTACTGTGCGCAGCTTTAGAAACTGCAACACGAAGTTTGCAATTTATTGTATCAAATGCATCTGTGGTAAAATCTACATAGGCAGCACAGTAAAGCCATTAAAAGAGAGAATCCAAGAGCTTATGGGGGCTATCCGCAATAACAATGAACAATATCTTCTGGCCATACATTTCAATACAACACACAAATCAAACGAGCTGTTGAAGTTGGGTTTCCATGGTATTGATGTAATGCACCCTGGGATGAGCGGTGGGAACAGACTAAATAAAGTTTGAAAAACAGAAAGCAAATGGATAATTAAACTTAGAGCTGTAGAAAATTGGATCAACATTGACAAAGAGATGTTTGAGTTTCTTTCCCCAAATGTCCATAACAGCCTTGGAATCACTGTATCATGTAATGTTAAACATTCCCTATACTTTCTGAACACATCAAATTGGAAACTAATGATCATCTATTTTCCATTTTTCTGCACAAATTAACTCTCATACTAATCAATGCTCATGATATAATCAACAAAACCATCCCTATACATCATATTTGATGCATTGATAAAGCATGGCAAATACAGAATCTTTTATATATGTCTGTCCCCTCTTGTATATTAACAGTTCAATGCCCTCGATAATTTCACCACTGCTCTGTTACCATTGACTTCAAATGAGGGACATAAATGGATGTGAACAGTGAAATATGGCCATCATAGCAATGCTGGCTATGCCCTACTTTTTATCTTTGGTTTGGTGTCTGTAAACAACTCCAAATTTGGTTGAATTTGTGACCTATTATGAATAACTGAGTAAAAGAGCTGATTCCATGCACCAGTATTATCGCACATTGATTGCGAGTAATACTAGAATGTTTGTTTATCTTATATATCTACATTGTTGTTTGCCTTGTTACTCTTAGGCGCCTAAGAGTATTAACTATTCTGGCACAATAATCAAAGCAATTTAAATACATAAAAAGAACCGCAAGACTGCCAGGATTTTCGGAAATCTGCAGTAAATTATTTTATATAAAAATAAAAGTGTATACCTAGAAACCAGAACAACGTGTTCACTACATTAAGCTATACGCAGCAGTGCATTTTTTGAGAGTCCATTTTTGACCTTGTTGAAAGCTGCAAATCCTGTTCATATTGGAGTGGCGGTGAACGTGAACACACATGCGGTGATTTGAAGCTTCCGGCGAGAATGTGTCCATAACTACGGTGAGTTTTACTCTGAATCTCTAGCTCACCTATATTTGCCTCTCTTGTCTCGCTGTAAATGAGGTTTTATTGGATTTTAATTTAAAAAACTTATGGATAAACTATGTTCCAATATGTCTGTTCCCTTCCTGATACTTAGTGTACTTATCATGGTGCAACCGTTTCCCTGATGAGAAGACACGCAAAAAGGATATTATATTACCTGAACCATAGGAATTTTATATCGACTACTATTGTTCTGGAAACTAATGGCTCCAGAGACCGAAAGAGCCGCTTGCTAGCGGTAAGCTGTGCTTGTGTAAATATGGGAAGCTGTGGTAATTCACTCTTTCTCTAACGAAACATGAGAGCAGAGCTGTTGTCTTCACAAATAAAGAGGCACACTTATCTTTCTTTACTCCCACTTATGTTGCGGTACCTTATATAGAAACAACAAAGGCAGACAGGATCACTCCTCGTCAGAATCTTAACTATCAACGAGTCGAGATAAACTTTATGGAAAGAACTGCCCTTTAAAAACTCAAATGAAGGTGAGACACTTTCTTGTGTGTCAGACACCTTCATGACAACACTATTTCTTTTTAATGTATGGGTAAAATGCCATAGTTTGGTTACACAACATTTCCCTTCTCACGATTCGTATGCCTAATTGCATGGAGGACATACATGACTACCATGTTTCATTTTATATATGGGTTGTCACATGCATCAATGTTTTATAGGGCATTATACACAATTAGAGGTGTTCTTTCTACAGCACTTTTCTTTTCTTTTAACTATATCAAAATCTAGTTGATTCTGTGCACCGGTTCCTCTTTTTCATGAGTGAGGCACAGTTTTTAATGATAAAGAAACAAGAAGAATTTGTGTTTTTCTCTGTTTTAAAATTGTGTGTTTACTACAAATTGTTTGTATATATAATTTTGCAGCCTTTAGAAAGTCCAGGAGGACGAAACGCGCATTGGCTGCTGTGTCTGTTTTTCTGAATAGAATAAAACGGAGTGACTAGATTTATCAACCATTGTTGACTATTGTTTGGAAACCAGTTAATGCTGTCTCCAGATTCAATGCTTTTTCCTGCAAGCACTGTTTATTGAGGATAAGAGTAACATTGGCTTGGTGGGCTCTGGTGCATTTGTTGATATTATGCTCTGAGGACCTAGTATGTGAAAACCCGGTAGTGCCACTGAGCACATGGCATTAGGTCCTCTTTATTCCCTTACTGATTTGTCAGAAGCAACAGCCCTCTCATGTGGTCTGAACTGATGCAGAGCTAGAGCAAGCATGCATTGTTATTTGGAATTTGAATAGACTTACAGTGAAAGAGAGCTTCTGCAGGGACCCTTGCCAAGGAGACCTGATATTTGCCTGAGGTGTGGGCTGCCTGAAGTAGTGCATTAGATATTTAATCAATTTTTAGCCTTTGAGACATGATGTCATTTTGAAATACATAGTGTTCGAGTCGATCAGTTGCCGCATTTTTCAACGGAGAGTGTGGGATAAGGGCCATGAGAACAGAAATATTGGCAACAAACTGCTCTGAGGAGACATGCTTCTCCTGCTACATTCTTTTCAGAAGTCCTCCAACAAAGGGTATCCGGCCTCGTGGAACTTTCTTCGCTACCGCCCATTATCTCTCCCCACTGGAGATCTTTGACTTCCATTTCAGAGACTACGACCAAAGATAGAAATCTTCGCCGTGGGTTTGACCCAAGGCTATCCGACGGCGATGCTCCCTCCTCGGAAATCTCATGCAGCCTTTCCCAACTGAACTTTACCTTCTCAGCCAATTTTCTGAGAATTTCTTCTAAGTCCGAAGGTAAGCGCTGACCGGGCCCAATCCAAACCGCGCTCCATCTTGGTCAGTCATATTTTTTTACGTTGACCCGGTCTCATGCTACTAGATCTCCACGGTTGGTGCTTTGAAAATTTCAATGGTAGTTTTCAATGAAACGTTAAAAATTGGGGCAAGATGGTGACAGAGTAACCGGTCGTAGGTGGCTCCCCAAGGTGACAGCAGTACTCATGCCGACAGCTATGGATAACTGAACATGGAGGTCACCCCAGCGACAATGACAATCAGAGACACAAATTGAACTATTAAAGCAAGAGCCTTGCCAACATTCGTACCGGTGATAGAGAGCGACTCGCTTCGAGGCTGGGTTACTGCGCTGGTAGCACTGGTAGAGCAGTTGATCCACGGCTGCCGAGGATTTGAGATGGAGTTGGTCTGTGTTTCGGTGCGACCCAGCCCCCCCCAGGAATCTCCACAACTGATAGCGCTGGAATCAGAGACAGTCCCCAGCACAATTAAGAGCAGGAGACTGAGGAATCGACCGGAGGCGGCCACGGATGAGAAGGGGAGGGGCGTAGGTGCACAACTCCAGCCCCAGCCACCACGCACTGCCGTCTCTGTGATTGACATGCTGAGGGAAGCTGGAAGCAGCTCCAGTGAGCAACGAAAGGAATCAACGCAGACTGGGTCAGAGACTGAAAGGGAAGGTGGGCAGCAACAGAACTGGAATCCGTCCAGTAAGATAATAGCGGAGCAAGAAGAGCTGGGGTGGCTGGAAGAGATATTAAATCAGAAGCCTGAAATCATCATACAGGAAAAATGTGCGGTTGGATCAGATGGACTAGCAGCAAATGGGGGAGAAGGTCAAAATCAGGCTGAGGAACTCGCAGCAACTAATACTGAAATAATGGGAGAGGCAGACAGGGGAGGGAGAAAGACGGTGATACCTGAGGATAATGAGTGCGATGAAGTTAGCCTTTCTGCATGCCACCAAGGGGGGGCAAATGAATCCAAGGAGCAGGGAAAAAGAGATGCAAGAAAAGATACTATAGGTTAGAAAAGAGTGAACACAGGGGTAAAGAAAGGCCCACCCAACGGTCATGGTTTGAACCCCCCGTCCCAGAAGTAGCAGGAAGATTAAAACCTGGAAACCCCTTGAGACTGTAGAACCCCACAGGATCCAAGGGAAAGGGAAAGGGAAATAGACTCTTAGACAAATGACTATTTCTCACTGTCCGATGTTACATGGTCAGAGGAGGAGTCAGATATCGGATCTAAAAGTGGCTTCAGCGAGGCGGAAAGTGTAGCTGGAAGTGGTACCGGTAGTGGATTGGGTGGTAAGGGTACTGATAACTTCTCTACAACACGAAAAGCACACCATAAAGCAGCCAGAACCGGTAACCAGAAACAGAAGGATCTGAGGTGGAAGTACTCAGCGGGGGATCTACTGGTTGGGGGTAATAATATAACTCCTACAGAGATGACACCGGTTGTGATACCCCCTACACCCCACCCCACTGGACTCTATTCTGCAGTGTGTAGTGGCCCACCGGGAAGAAGCACGTCTTGAGAGCAAGCGGGCACAGAATACCAATCATAAACTTCAAGGGGCAGTTAGGAAAGTTGCCAAAACTTGCGGAACCATATGTGATCAAATGACAGAGCTTGAATTAAGAACAGCCTCATTGGAGATGGATGTTGCTGGTTCAAAGGGACAAGTGGAAGCTCATGAATCACAACTAGTGGATATCCAATGGAAACTGGAAGAGAGTGAAAATTGACAGAGGAGCAACAGCCTTTGTTTTCTGGGTATTCCGGAGGGGAAGGAGGGGTCGGACGCACGAGAATATATGGTACAACTATTTCAGAACTCTTTCCTGGATCTGGAAGGCTGGAACTGGTCACAGGAAGTCCAGAGGGTGCACTGAGTTCTGTTCACCCTCAGGTAGCCAATCCGCCCAGACGCTAAACCACAAGCGCTCCTGGTCTACTTTGGGAACTATCTGCTGAGACAAAGTGTGTTTGAAAAAGCTAGACCAGTGGTGCAGCGATCGCTGGATGGTTTCTCATTTTTTTCCAGGCCAGACTTTTGCCATGTCATCGTGGAGCGCCACTGGTGTTTGCACCAGTTAATTCACCCCTTTCAGGAAAAAGGGGCGCAGGCATTTCTGCTAAATCCAGCCCATCTGAAAATAATATGGAGAGACCAGACGAGATTTTTTACGTCAGAGATCAAGGCAAAGGAGTATCTGAACGCAGGGGGGAAATAACTTTAAAACTTTAAAAGTAACCACGAACTGGCTATAAAATCAAAATAGGGTGGGAAGATCAGAGGGCTAAAGGCTTAGTGGATGGGATTAAGGGAAAAGCTGGGTTTTACAGTCCAAGGAAGGGGAGGGGGTGCCAAAATCCGCTGCATTCTCTATATGGATAAGAAATCTCTTCATGTCCCTATATCATCTGTGCAACACAGTTCTAAAGAGCTCTGTCTGCTATCATTTGCTGGCAGATGTGCAATTTGTTTCTCTGTGCTTTTATGACCCATTGTATGACAGCCGATGCATTGGTTTTCCAAAGTACCTCTGCCCATTTACCTCCCAAGCACCCTCTCATTTTGCCTTTTCAGGTTGTGCGTAAGCGTACAACCTCATGTATACTTTATCATACTTCTTTGTGGGCTCAAAGCCATGCCCCTGCTATTCATTTTTTTTGTTTGAGTTTCCTTTAGAAATCCTTGCTTGCTAGTGGTTAGTCTTGCCTCTTTGTCCCTCCTTTTTCTCCTTGTTCCTCCCAGGCAGCAGGGACTGTATCAGTATGCTTGGTTATGTTCATCTTTGAGTGGGGGGACTATTTTATAACTTTTTTTCCTGGCCTGCCCGTGTTAAACTGTGGGTGCTTCAGGCACGTGACTGCTTGCATTTTAGCGCAGCATTCATCCCTCCCACCTCATCCCAAGCTGGAAATGACCAGCTGTTATGCTCCAATCCGAGTTGCGACAAGGATGTTCTGCTAATTGTTTAGGCTGTGCTGTCGCCGAGGAATATGGTTAATGAGAGTCCGAGGCAGGAATCTTCTAAAGGTGTAGGCAGCCTGCAACTGTTTACATTAATATTTTCCAAGCACTGCTGGACATTTTTGGGACATTTTTGCTCCTCTATAAGCACCAGCCCCTAGAGGCAGGCATTTCAGGCTCGCAGTTAAATCCCAGCAGCCTGCGCTTCCACCTCCCCAGTTTTGCGTCCCGCCCAGCTCTCATCCTCTTCCTTGGAGAGGCTCTGCTTGGCTCAGAACTGAGCTCCCACTCATTCTAAACATATACATAGTTCTGAGAAGCACTCCCAGCCCTGGTATGGGGAGTCACTAAAACAATTGAGACAGGAATGTCGCAAACTGGAGCGAAAAGGGCAAAAGAATATTGAGGATAACGTAAAGAAGGAGTATAAAATTAAATTAGCAGAAAACAAACAGCTTATTCTGAATACCAAATCAGGTTACTACTGTGAACAAATTAGAGTGGCCTGTGATGCAAACAAAATGCTTTTTGATGTTATAAACAACCTCACCGCACCCGTTAGCATCAATGTAGCGACTAAAAATCAGGAATTTTGTGACTCAGTTGCTCACTTCTTTTAAGAGAATGTCATTATTATTCATAGTCAGTTAGCTACCTTTTCTAATGTAATGTCCCCATAGATACAATGCAATGCCCCAATCTGGAGCTGGAAAGCACAATGTTTAATAGCTTTAATCCACCTGCTGCAGTACAGATAAGGAAATTGATTCCCATTATTAAATCAGGTTCCCCTAATGATCCATGCCCACCCAAGATATTTCATATGGCACCAGAACCCCTCGCACATCGACCGGCCGATATTATGGCAGCCATGTGCAAGCAGGGAATTTTCCTTAATGGCTGGAAATTAGCCTCAGTGCTTCTGCTTTTAAAGAAGACTAATCTCGACACAAAAGAGTTGGGTAACGATAGAACCATTTCTAGGCTACCCTTCCAGGCTAAACTGGCAGTCAAAGTCCCCAATCAACAATTAATGGACTACATTGATAGTAACCGCTTATTGGATGATACCCAGTTTGGTTTTTCAGAGAAAACATAGTACTGAATCTGCATTGGTAACGGCAACAGAAGAAATAAGAGCTACTCTTGATCTTGGAGGAAATGCAGCTCTGGTATTATTGGACCTCTCAGCATCGTTTTACACATAGTAAACCACTGGGTGCTGGTTGGTTGACCATCTGCGGAGCATGGGAATAGGGGTACATCACTGAGCTTTTTTAAAGTCGTTTTTGACAAACAGGCAGCAAAATATCTCGGTGGGGAATTTTACTTCTCAATCTGCCCTGAGGGGTATCGCAAGGCTAATCCCCACGTTGTTTAGTTTGTATGTCACTCCACTAGTTAAGCTTATTAAGTCATTTTCCTTTTCCATGGAATCCTATGCAGATCACACGCAGATTATAGCATCTCTTGCTAAAAACGCAATTGACTCCGGGGACTCTTTTAGGGTCTGTATGCAGGAAGTAAATAAATGGATGAATAATAACTCATTGATGTTGAATTCCTCCAAAACTGAGCTTATTCTATTTGGAAATAACCCTTCTTTTTGGTCACAGTCTTGGTGGCCATTAGAACTAGGAGCACATTCTATCCCGGTCCCAAAGGTTAAAAACCTGGGGATCCAAATAAATAAAGATCTGAAGTTTCAGCAGCAAATTTCTAAAGTCATCACAGCCTCCTACTACTCGCTGAGACTTATAAAACAAATTGAGAAATATCTGCCCTTTGAACTCCTAAAAACGGTGGTAATTTAATTAGTTGTGACAAGTATAGACTTTTCTAATCGCCTTTACCTTAACATCTCAGTCAGACTCCAAAAGAGGGGGGCAGGGGAGTTTCTTTAGATCAACTGCTTTGCCATGGACTGTAAGCGTAAGTCGAAGCAAAGTGTTTGTGAATCGGGCCATATGTATTGTAGGTTGTTGCTGTAACAACAGAAGTGTAAACAGATTCCAGCGACCATTAATGCACACAGCCTTTACACTTTAATCCTGATGGGTGGAAGGCTCTGTATAAGGCATATTTTTTGTGACCTTTGGTCAAATAGTAAAACTACCACCCTTGTTGTAAATGTATGTCTTATTTCCCTGTACTTTCTCAGCTTCATCAGATTCTTTGTTGCCATAACCAAACTATAACCCTGTACTCTAAATGCAGTCTCTCTAATTGAGTATAACGTGGATTTTTTTACCTGCGTATCTCTACTTGCTTCTTCCGAATTTGCATTTCTTATTTTTTTGCTGCTGAATCACATAGGCTGCTCATTTGTATGGGAAAAATGTTGTTTTGTTGTGTGGTGGTGTTATATGGTGACAACGTATAATTAAGTGTTACTAACTAATTCTATACAACCTTTTCTGCTTTTCAAGTATCTCAATCCGGTAGGAACATATTTTTATTACATACTCTCTTTGCTTACACATTGTTGCATTGGTGGTTGACTTTAGTGGCCCATTGCCTTTGTCCTGTGAAATCATCCGGCAACTCCCTCTGCCAAAAAGTCATAAGCTGATTAAGATGGGGACCCTAAGGGTCCTCTTAGAAAACAGGAAATACATGAGCCAGGGATTCCTAAGATCCACTCATTTTCTATACTCTAGAGCTTGTCTGCTTGGAGCACATCAAATTTCCAGAAGAAGCAACTAGGTCCGCAATAAATCTATGGACCTTGTCATTTTTATGGCACATGTAGAACGATTTTCTAATTTCAAAGGGTAAATTGTAATGAGTCTCTTAGCATGGCCATTTGTAAATGCATTTTTCATATGTTTGCTTTGAATTAACATTTTAGTTTTTCATGAAATATTGCTTCCAAGCAGGCCTCTTTGGTGGTCATTTTCATTGTCAGTATTATTAGTGCAAACATTAACACATATAGCGTTTGTACTTAGTGTGTGTGGACTTTGCGCCTGTGTTTCACAGGTTTTAGCCTAATTTTATTTAATTTGCCCAATCAGTAAACAATATGCTGTAATGGAAATACCTATGAACCATGTGGCCAGGCATGTTCAGCAGTGGCTGTGTAAATACCTGATGGAGAACCACTTTACATGTCAATACCATCACCACAGTGAACTCCAAAACCCAATGCACTTAGGAGGACAGGTGATAATGTGCCAGCAGTGCTTCCACCTCGGTAAATGTTGGAGTCTGGGCTCTGAAAACTGAAGGTGAAGAGACAGTAGGTTTCCAATATAGAGTGCAGGTAAATGGGAGCAGTGGCCCTGTGTGTGACAGGGTTTGGAGTAAGTGGGTGGGGTAGAAAGGTTGTCTGAGGGAAGATCAGAGAAATATATTTGTATTCAATATGGGTACTGTTCCACGCAACAATTAAATACAGTGCTTAATTTGTAAAACAATAAGTGCCATGTGCCTAATCAGTTGGCAACTGCAGCTTGCAGCACTTAATGCCCCTGCCTGCACTGCCAGTGACAATTCTAACACAACTTACTAAAGATTTTCACAATTCAGACTATTCCATGTCCCCAATGCTATAAGAATGGATTGGGCAGCAGGTATTAGTCATTTTTACTGTATATTGAGCGAATAAACAACTGTTGTTGCCCTCATCTCTAATTTTTGCTATAGAGCTCCACCAGATGGCAGACTACCAAAAGTCCCAGTTTGGACAATTAGGTAGCAGTGCCGAGCACTGGAAACCACCGGCTCAAATTTAGCAGAGATTAAACGGGGTGAAGACGGAATACAATCTATATCGTTTTTGAGTATAGCAGTCATATTTTTAGACAACTGTTTGATTTTTTGGGCCATCAAAATATTCAAGCAGCAGTTAAACCACTGAGCATACCAGCCAATCTGTGGATAGTTTATTCCTAATAAAACTAGAACTTAATCAATATATGAAATGGAAACGTTATTTCCATTGGAGCTAGAACAGTGTTGGCCCGTTTGATATCCTGCAAATTCCATTCTGGAATTGTTATTTTTATTTTATGCCTGGGTGCAGTTTATGTTTGTGGGAAGCCAATTAGAATCAATGTGGGTAGCTGCACCTCTGTCGACTGGCGTTTTGAAGTACAGGGAAGTGATGGGCAGCCCAAACCGGCTGTTTTCTTTATATGGATAAAAAATCTCTCCATGTCCCTGGATCATCTGCAGAGCACATTTTTTTAAAGCAATTAAGATCTGCAAGCAAAAAAAAATGAGTAGCTTTTACTAATTATTTTGATGAAATATGGCACCCAGAAGAACATGTATTTTTAAAGGTTAATGTTAGAATCCTATTTTGATATTCTGGGAACACTTACATTAAATATCATGTTGTAAAATAACTTTAGTAGGTAGCCATTTTAAAACTGAATGTTTTATTGTCTACCCAGCGCATATTTTGTAACTTTTAATTTCATCTTGCAAATGTTTCACACTTTAGTGATGAAAGATGCTGTGAGACAACCTGTATTTAAAGAATTGTGAGGCTTTCACTGGTTACAAAATAATAAACACAATACACATTTTTCATGTTGGCAGGTTGCAACTTGCTGCAAGTCTAATTGCTGTTTTGCCTGAATCTCCACTCACAGATTTTTTGTAAAATACATTTTTATTGTATTTATTGGTCATCCAGAATCACAATAAAATTATGGCAGTAGTATACTTCACAGGAGAATTTGGCAAAAATACTAATACATTCCGTTTAAAGGTGGAAAACATTCATAGCATAAACTTTGTATTTATGATACATATTACCATGTCCGGACAGAACATCAGCTACTCATGGATATAAATCACAACACAAAACTCTTAAAAAGCCCCACTCCTCTTCCCCAGGGTCGTCTAGAGGAAAATCCCCCCCACACCATGTGCCGTATGTTGGGCTACATCTTCCTGTTGTTGCAGGTCTACTACATTCTTGGACTGTATATTCCCAAGCGATACCAGCACCTCAGACTCAGTATTGTCAGCCTGCGTCCCCTCCACCTCCTGTGAGGTGAGGACCCCTCTAGTGGGGACTTATGTAATCATGGCATACCAGGACCTCGTATCATCTTCCAATTTGTCATCCTTCCTAACTCATTTCATGTGGATTAGCTCCGCCGTCGCCGATTCCCATAAGTCTTTGGCCTGACTCTCCACCGTGGAGGTGTCAAGCTCATCCACCTAATTCCTATTCTCCGTTTAACCAGTACCAACCTCAGCTGGAGAAATTTCCTTGTAAGTTTTTTCCCTTTAGGGCTAGGAAGGAGCCACAGCAGTATCTCCTTGATCAAGTGGGGCAGCGTCCATCCAGTAACCCTGTGTAGGTGTTCTAACAACGAACCCCAGAAGGACACCAATTCTGGACAGTCCCAAGTCATATGCAGGAAGTGGGCATCTGCGTAACCACATTTGGGGCACTGGGCAGGGTATATTTTGTGCAGTACTCGGGGAGTCAGGTAGGTTTGATGAACAATGTTAAATTGAGTGAGCTTAAATCTTATGTTGGAGCTAATTTTCTTAACCTCCTCATGTACCCTCTTCCACTCAGAGTCTGTTATTGCATCCCATTTAGCGTGTACTAAGAGGGGTTCAACAGTGATGTCCTCTCTGAGTGCCCTGTAAACATGGGACACTAGTCTACGTCTCCCAACCAAGGTCGAGATAGCCTGTAGGTAAGCTGATATGGGTGGCTCCTGCTGCAAGCGACCGCCAACATTTTTGCTTACTGAAGGTACTGCCCCCTGCCCAACTCAAACGTTGACTCCGCCTCTTCCCTGGTAAGGAACTGCTGGGCAGAGTACAGGTCCCCCATCACGCGACAGCCCCCCTCCGTCCACTTAGTGATGGACATGTTTTAACGTATACGTTTGAATGGGATCACTGCCCATAGCTGGACATCCAAGGCATAAGGTGCCCGTTTCACCACAGTTTTAATTGCAGCTTTCCAGGTTGCGGCCACATGCCGAACAATGTACGGGAGATGTTGTGGCACCCTGGATCCCAGCATGAGGAGGTCCTAGAGAGGAGTCCCCCGGTGAGTACCTTCCAGTAACTACTTCTCCCAATTGTTGTGATCATCCAGCCAGTGCACTGCGTGCTGGAGTTGTGTCGCCATACAGTAAAGGCCCAGCCAAGGGACCTTGAACCCCCTTGTTCCCTTGTCCACTGTAATCTATCTCATTTTACTCTTTTCATTTTGGAACCCCATAACAGTTCCAGCAGGAGACAGTCCAGCTGCCGGAAATGCACCTGTGGTATACGTTAGAGGGAGTTCTGCATCACATACAGACAGCGCAGAAGGATCACCATTTTCATCAAGGCGACCCACCCATGAAAGATAACGGTAGATCTAGACAGAATGTGATTGATTTGTGGATGCCCTCCACACACCTCCCCATATTTTGCTCCAAATAGGCTGCCTGTGTAAACACCAACCTGATCCCTAGATATCGTGTTTCACCTCTGACACAGCGCATTCCCACTGGGGGAAACATGCCTTCCTCCTTGTTCACCAGGGTTCCCATGGGAAAGAGCTTAGACTTTCCCAGATTAAGGCACAGTCCTGATATTTCCCCAAATTCGGCCAGCTCCCTAAGGAGCACAGGTATTGCCTCTTCAGTGTACTGAACATACGCCAACGTGTTATCTGCATACATCAATCAATCAATCAGTACATTTGTAGAGCACACAACTCACCCGTGAAGGTCTCAAGGCGCTGGGAGGGTGCTGCTACTGCTCGAACAGCCGGGTCTTGAGGAGTCTCCTGAAGTCCAGCAGGTCCTGGGTCTGTCGTAGGCTGATGGGGAGGGTGTTCCAGGTCTTTGCGGCGAGGTGAGAGAATGATATGCCACCAGTGGTTGCTTGACAGATGCAGGGGACGGTGGCAAGGGTGAGGTCAGCGGAGTGAAGCTGACGGTTCGGGGTGTAGAAGGTGAGTCGTTGAGTCGCTGGTCCAGTTTTGTGAAGAGCTTTGAGCATGGGTGAGGAGCTTGAAGGTGATTCTCTTGTTGACGGGGAGCCAGTGTAGGTCTTTCAAGTGGGATGTGATGTGGCTGTGGTGGGGGATGTTGAGGATGAGTTTGGCTGATGTTCCTGCGTAGAGAGCGTTGCTGTAGTGCAGTCTGCTGCTGACGAGGGCCTGGGTGACCATCCTTCTGGTACCGTGGGAATTCATCTGTAGATCTTGCGGAGCATGCAGAGGGTGTTGAAGGAGGAGGAGGAGATGGCGTTCACTTGCTGGGTCATTGACAGTGCGGAGTCCAGGATGACTCTCAGGTTGCGTGCTTGGTTAGTGGGTGTCAGTGCAGTTCCCAGTGCGGTCGGTCACCATGAGTCGTCCCAGGCAGAGGGAGTGGAACCGATGTTGAGGACCTCCGTCTTGTCCGAGTTCAGTTTCAGGTGGCTTGTCGTCATTCATTCGGTGATGGCTTTCATTCCTTCATGGAGGTTGGATTTGGCGGTGGTGGGGGCCTTGGTGAGGGAGAGGATCAGCTGGGTGTCGTCGGCATATGAGACGATGTTGAGGTGGTACGATCTGGTGATGTCGGCGAGCGGTGCCATGTAGATGTTGAAGAGAGTAGGGCTGAGGGACGATCCTTGGGGTACGCCGCAGATGATCTTTGTTTCTTTAGAGCAGAAAGGGGGAGGCAGACACTCTGGGATCTGCCGGTGAGGAAGGAGGTGGTCCAGTCCAATGCTCTGTCAAGGATCCCTGCATTGTGGAGGCATGTGCGGAGGGTGTGGTGGCAGACAGTGTCGAAGGAGGCCGAGAGATCCAGGAGGAAGAGGGCCGCGGTTTCTCCGTTGTCCATCATTGCCCTGATGTCGTTGGCTGCGGTGATGAGGGCTGTTTCAGTGCTGTGGTTGCTGCATAATCTGGATTGGGATGGGTCCAGAATGTTGTTGTCTTTGAGGAAGGAGGTCAGTTGCTTGTTGACGATCTTCTCTATGACTTTCGCTGGGAACGGTAGGAGGGAGAAGGGCCGGACGTTCATGAGGTCCTTGGGGTCAGCTTTGGGTTTCTTGAGTAGGGCGTTGATTTTGGCATGCTTCCAGCTCTCCGGGAAGGTGGCGGTCTGGAAAGAAGGAGCTTTTGATGATGTTGCAGAGATGG
Source organism: Triturus cristatus (assembly GCF_964204655.1). Taxonomy (NCBI): domain Eukaryota; kingdom Metazoa; phylum Chordata; class Amphibia; order Caudata; family Salamandridae; genus Triturus; species Triturus cristatus. Next base: position 1,494,051,043 of record NC_140591.1, read on the forward strand.
GGTGCGATGGTGGGGCTTGCTTTGTTGAAGATGTGGTGCGGGCAGGGGTCGGATGGTGAACCAGAGTGGATGGTGTTCATGATTGTTATGGTGTCTTCATCGTTGACATGGGTCCAGGACAGCAGGGGATCGATGTTGATGAGGCTGGGGGGCAGTGAGTCTGAGGTGTCTGTTTCTGTCGGGGGGGCCTGGTTGCTGAAGCTGTTGTGGATGTCTGCAATCTTGCGGTGGAAAAAGGTGGCTTGGGAGTCACAGAGGTCTTGTGATGGCGGGATGTCATTGGAGTTTGAGCTCGGGTTGGGGTTGGAGAGCTCCTTCACGATGTTGAAGAGATCTTTGCTGTTGCATGCGTTGTTGTGAAGTTGCTCTTTGAAGGAGGTCCTTTTGGCGGTTCAGATGAGTTGGTGGTGTCTGCGGATAGCACTCTTGCAGGGTGTGTTGCTGTCTGGTGTTAGTTCATGGTGCCACTTCATCTCGAGCCTACGGCAGTCCTGCTTGGATGCCTGGAGGTCGGCGGTGAACCAGATGACTTTTCTGTCTGTGCGTCTGTTCGAGGGTTTCTTGATCGGGGTGAGAGTGTTGGCGCAGTCCTCGATCCATTGCCTGAGGTTGAGGGTGGTGGAGTTGTGTCGGTAGGGTCCGTTGGTGGGTTTCAGGCGAGGATGGTGGCTAGCAGGTCTTCGGTGACTTTGCTCCAGCTGCGATGGGGGGCTCGTTGTCTGCGGAGGTGCGTGGTGGGTTTCTTGAAGGTTAAGTGGATGCAGCGGTGGTCGTTCCAGTGGAGTTCGGTGGTGTGGCTGAAAGTGACGTGGTTGCTGGCTGAGAAGATGAGGCCGAGCGTCTGTCCAGTGGAGTGGGTGGGGGTCGTGACTAGCTGTTTGAGTCTGAGGTTGGCAAGGTTGTCAAGCAGGGTGGTGGAGTTGCTGTCGTTGGTGTTCTTGAGGTGGAAGTTCAGGTCTCCGAGGAGGATGTAGTCCATGGACGCAAGGGCGTGCGTGCTAACCAGGTCGGCGAGGGAGTCCCTGAACTCCAGCCAGGGGCCGGGTGGTCTGTAGATGAGGGTTCCTCTAAGGGTGGTGTTGGGGTCGATGTGGATCTGGAAGTGCAGATGTTTGGCAGTGATAAGCATGTCATCAGTGCTAGTCAAAATTCTGAGGGTGTTTCTGTGGACGATGGCGATTCCTCCTCCTGTGCCGTTGGTGCAGTCCCTGTGGGTGATCTTGTAGCCATCACTGATCGCTATGGCAAAGTTGGATCCCGAGGAGGGGTTCATCCAGGTCTCTGTCAGGAAGGCGTCGTCAGGGGAGGTGAAGTCGAGTAGGTCCCAGAGTTAGATGGCATGTTTGCGGGTGTTGAGAAGAAGGCATTGGAGGCTGTTGCAACCTACCCTGGTGGGCGTGGTGGTGGTTTGTAGGCAGGTGTAGTGGCGGTTTGGAGGCAGGTGTAGTGGCAGTTCTGGCAGGAGAAGGGTCCATGAGCCCGCTTCGTGTTGGACCGGATGCAGATATGGGATCAGCTGGCGTTGAGTGGGTGGAGGGTGCTAGTGTCATAGCAGCATCGGGTGTCGTGGCATACGCGGGTGGCAGGGGGTCTGGCGCTGGGTGTGGTCCAGGCGCAGACAGGCACAGACGGGCTTACCTTAGGTATGCCTGGTGCACGTGGCTGCACAGCGGCCGCACAGCTGCCGCTATAAGAAGTGGAGGTGGGAGGGAGGAGCAGCTGGGAGGCAGGACCTGGACGAATGGGTGAGCGGGGGAGCAGGGCTGCAGGGGATGCAGTGGCAGAAAACAGGAGATCAGAGTGGGTGGGGGTAAACAAGGCACGACAATCAAGGAAATACAGGGAAAGAAAACAGAATACAAGCAAAACCTAACTGAAGACAAAGGGACAGAGTGCAGAGTTAAAGATTGCAAACAGGAAACAGGGGCAGCGCGAATATCCTGATACCTACAGCCCACCACTGGGCCACCAGGGATGAGGCGCAGGTGGTAGCCTGCATGTGGAGGAGGGCCTCGAATGCACGGTAGCAGCAGTGAGCGGGACAAGGGCACACAGGTGGTGCTGTGCGGCATGGGGAGCGACCTGCTTGAGAACAGGGTCAAGGGTCGCCACATGGGTAACGGTTCCAACGGTATTCCCCATCGTGCCATCTTGTTTCTCAGATTGATCGCCAGGGGCTCCATCGCAAGGGCGAACAATATTGGCAATAAGGGGCAGACCTATTGGGTACCCCTCTGGAGCTTGAAACTATCTGACAACTGATTACGAAGGCGCACCTGGGCCATCGGCCCAGTGGAGAGCAGTTTTAACCACCTTAAACATTTATCCCCTAACCCCATTCCACTAAGCACCCTCCACATGTAGCCCCATTCAACAGAATCAAAGGTATGCTGGATATTTAGGAGACAGTGAGCCCAACTCTCTTCCCATAGGCATGGGGCATGCCAAATATGTGCAAGTCTATGCAGATTATGTGTGGTGTTGCGAAAATGGGCCTATAAGAGCCCGAATAAAGGGGAGTCCTATCCGGTTTTAGGATCATGGACACCAGTGCTTCCATCATGGTATTAGGAATTCCCCCCGGGCCAAGGCATCATTAAACACCTCCAAGAGGTGGTCAACAAGCTGCAGAGCAAATGTTTTATAAAACTCTGCTGGGAGTCCGTCGTTCCCGGGTCACTTCTCTGATTTCAGCGCCTTCATCGATGTCAGTACCTCCTCCCTGGTGAGTGGCGCCCCAAGTGCTGGCTTTGTCCTCTCCCGGAGTGGGAAGCTTTATCCCATCAAGGAAGCTCTGCAGTGCGAGCGGCCTAACCTGGGCGGTAATCAAGCATGTTTGTCGCAAGTGAGTCGCAAATTCTTTCAGAATTGGGTCTTGTGTGTGCACCACATTCCCCCCACTGTTGCGAAGTTATAGAATAGGTGTGTGGTCTATCTCCGTCCTGATTAGTCTAGCTAAGAGCGCACCTAATCTGTCCCCCTCAATATGCAATCTCTGTCTATAAGTGGTATACCTGTATTTCTCCAATCGGACCAAGCCTCTATCAACTCCCCTCGGACCTCTGTCCTTTCGTTATTGTTGGCCGGTGACCTATGAAGAGTGCCATACAGGTCCTTTTGCTATTTTTCTAAAGTGTCTATGTCGGCACTGAACTGGTGTTGGACCCTATACTTGGTTCTGATGCAAACCACCCTAATGACAACCATCATGGTCTCCCACTCTGTGTACCTTTGGCTGTTGACACCAGTTCTCCCCAAAGTAATGGCTTAAAGCCTCCCCTACTGTCTGTGCATATGAGGGACCCATAAGGGCCTCCGCCCGAAGACACTATAGTGGAAAGTTCGGTCAACCCAGCCCACTGGTCAGGGTCAGTAACAGAGGTGCATGGTCAGATAAATAACGGGGTAAGTAGAAAATGCCGTCTGTTGCGGCGGAGAGGCCTGCTGAAAAACAGCAGTGGTCAATTCGGGAAAACGTATTGGCAGCAGGAGTGCAACAGGAAAGCTCTCTTTTTGAGGGATTATGTACCCTCCACTCGTCCCGGAGCTGCATGCCCTGCAGGATGGCAGCAAGGGATCTAGACATACAGGTTTGGTATGCTCTCTAGGGGGTTCTCTATTTAGTTCTGCATCAAAGATACAGTTAACATTTCCAAAGAGGAGAAGCTCTACGTCCATATACTGTGTCGCTGCCTTCAGGACTGCTGGGAAAATTTTGGGGCTGTCAGAGTTAGGAGCATAGACATTCACAATACATATTACCTTACCTTCCTACCTCCCCAAAAATATGATGTATCGCCCCTCGGGGTCCAGGACGTGGTGGAGGTGTTGAAATGGGACCCCCGGTACCTCCCAACACCAGCGCTCCCATGCAAAACCACAATACAAGCTAGCATATATCTGTCCCCACCATCTTTTGCTTAAGCTCGATATTGTGTTCCCCCATATGTGCGTTTCTTGTAGCCCTGCAATAGGTATTGTGTACCTTTTTAGGAAGGCGTCTATTCTGAGACGTTTATCAAGGCCAGCAATACCCCGAACATTTCAATTAAGAACCTTGAACATTTGTACTGTCATGGTGGTGTGGTATTAAGTGTCCAGAAACGTATCCCATCTCCCCCAAAGAGTCTGTCGACCCGGTAGACGGCGTTTGTTAGTGTTATCCTGTGTGACCCCCAAATTTCCCCAACAAACCGACAAACTCTCAAAAGTTAAACAATGCCAACTCCCTCCCCCCATTGGGCAGCAGTCTGAATTCCAAAGTACATCTTGTGAGCCATATAAAAAACAGTATACTCCGCCGCATACCTCCCCTCCTCTACCTGAGATCTCTTAAACCACTGCGCAAGCGTGCCAGGGCCGCGGCCCGGTCGGGTTATACCGAAAGCCCAAATGGCACAGTCTATTGGGCACTGTGCTAGAGAACTGGCTACGCCAGGGCGCATGATCTCTCCCAAGCTTCCCTGGTGGGCCTGGACTCTGGTGGGGGCGTCACCACTCCAGCAGCTGCCCATGCCCGTAATATGGGTAACAAACTGCATGGCCCTGACCCATACATGCTGAGTGAGTATAAGGACCGAAAAAAGAAACCAAGGGTCATACATATATCCTCAAATTACATGTCTCCTAGGAACCCAGCATTAAATCTATGAAACAGTCTCTCATGAACCCCCTTATGCGACATACACATAACAGACTTATCTGTACAGAGCTTATTCTTGGCCACTGCCAGGTTCTCCAGCTTCAGCTTCAATGTCGGTGTTGGTTCCATCGAGTCCGGCACGATCTCAGAGTCTGAAGCCTGCAGCATGCCATCCTGTAGGACAGTGATGCGGCCTGAGCTCATCGTCCACTTGTGTAGTGCCTGTCACATAGATTGTCTGCGGCCCCTCAGGGATGATGTAGCTGAAGCTGTCCCGATGTAGGCCGTAGAAGGTACCAGACGTCTCTCCACCAGGGCCCTGGTGTTTAGCCAGTCCCCTGCCTCCTCCGCTTAGAAAATAAACAAAGCATGGCCTTCACTCTCCACCCCTGTTTTAGCAGGGAACATAAGGCTGTATTTTAGGTTTAGGTCTCACAGCCTTCCTTTGACTGCAACAATGGTCTGAGTGTATTCGGGATACACATATATGGAGTGCCCCTCAAAGAAGAAATGCCATCTGCTTTGAGAGAGCTGAAGGAGATGGTCCTGGTCCCTCAAGTTGAATACATTTTCAATGATAGCTCAGGGAGGTGCTTCGGGTCTGGGGGGGCCACCAGGGCTCTACGTGCTCGTTCGATACTGAAAAATGTTGACAACTGTTTAGGAGCCATTTCTCACACGATCCAGTCCTCGAGGAACAGGTCCACTGAGGGGCCCTCTGCTTTCTCGGGGAAACCAACAAACCTCAGGTTCCCTCTCCTAGACCTCCCTTCAGAGTCCTCTGCCCGGTCATCCAGCTTTATCACTTGTTGCTTCAGTTCCACCACTGTGGCCGTAAGGTTGTTTTCCTCCTCCTTTAAGACATCTGTGTCTTTCTCTGTGACAGTCACTCTGTCGGAAACTTTGCGGAGATCACACCTCAGTAAATTAACATCCATGGCCATGACATCTACCTTCCAGACCATGTCGTCTCTGGTCAACTGAATGGCTTGGATAACATCCAACAATGTGGGTGGGTCCTCGGCAGCTTCCTCTGTTATCCCCTTTCTCTTCATGGGGTCCTCTTCTCTAGTATCTGGGCTGTGAAATATAGGCTGTGCATAGTTTGAAATTTTATTGGATTGTGCCTTTGACACTTTGTCTTTTCCCATGATGACCAATGTGTCGGTGTCCTGTGGGCCCTTCTCCTTCTGAGGAACCCCCCGGGGTCCCTTATCTGGAACCTTCAACCCCGCCGATGCTCGCCGCTGCCGTGCGCCAACCACGCCATCTTCCCCTCAGGTTGTCAGGGGCATCCTGCCTACAGGATGTCCGAAAGGGCACCGGTACGCCAGGACCCCCCAGCGAAGCGCACCCAGGCACCTCCTCTCAGCGGCCCACCACAGCACCAGCTCCACTCCCCTCCACTGGTGTCCCACTTTGTGGCTCCCATGCATAGAAATCCCCTATTGTGGTTCCTATCTTTGGCCACCAGCCACTCACCCCTCCCTCAATCCCCTGGATGTAGGTGCTTCTCACACCAGGGTCCTCCCTTTCCTCCATTCAGGCAGGTCAAGCCAATCTTTTTTTATCCTCCTGGGCCAGGTGTCCGGGGAGGGATCTCCTTCCAAATCCCCAGCTCTCCAAACATCCACAGATCTCTGGCCCTTGTTCACCCCCCGGTCCTCAATGACTCACAGGTCCTCCAGCCGGGCTGGTGTTAGTTTCACCTCAGCAGGTCTGCAGGTGGCCGCTCAGGGAGGTCGTCAGTTCCCCTGCTTTTTCTGTCTTTTTTTTTGTTTTTAGTAGAGCCCCGGTGTTGCACTGTGCAAAAGGCACTCCCTGATGGTCGGGGGAGGGGGCCTCCAGTGCCGAACATCCCCACAACACCTAAGGGCACCTCCGGTTCTGGGGTTGACTTCCTCGCATGGACAGGCCTGTCCGCTCCCACCCTGATAGTTGCTCTCACCTTTGAGGGCCGCTCCGCGCCGCAGGACGAACGCTTTGCAGCTCCTCACATGAAGGTCCCCACCACCCTCCATCCACTGTTCGGCTCAGTTCAGATCTCCACTGGGACCGCAGAGTGTGTGCACCCTCCCAGTGGGGTCCGACGGGTCCAGTGCCGAGTAACGTAGCTCAACTGCAGCTTCGATCCCAAAATGGCGTCGGCCCCTCGCCAAGGTCGGAGTTCCGTGTCCACGCTCTCGGGGGTCCCGGGCCGACAGAGTTGCTCGAGCGGCCTCAGGAAGTCTTGCGATGCCCAGTAGACCAGTCTTCACTTCCTCATGGGCCAGGATAATGCAGGATTATTATTTATTCAGGTCGCAGCACGGAGGTCTTTCAGAGCACATCTACGCGGACATGATTACAAGCCACACCCCCATCTCCACTCACAGCTTAACGCATACCTAAGATGTTGCATGGGACAAAACCCTTATTAGCTCTGCCTGCTCTCATTTGCTGGCAGATGTGCCATGTGTTTCTCATTGCTTTTAAGACTCATCTTATGATAACTCTTACTACTTTTCCCCAACAAGTGCCTGCTAACTATCTTCCCAGGCATCTTCTCTTCTGACCTTTTAACTTAGGAAATCTCCTGCCGGTCCGGTTTGCAAGGTCCATGTTACTGGGATAACACAACTGCTATCTCTGAATATCTTTTGGCTGGTGATGCATACACAGCTCACACTTTGTGGTGGGATGTGTTAAATACAGCACTGTACTATTAGTTTCAACAAAGGGTACATTTTAGGTAATGTTGAGTGGCAATGTTTCTTCTATCTGAATGTATAAATCATTTACATGCTTGTCAAAATAATTCAGGATATCTCACTTAAAACAGGTCAGTTTTAATGACCCTTATGAAAGCTGATTTAAGTTTCATTCAAAGACTATTCCTGACTTTCTACTGACATTTTGGAATACTTCAAACGTACCTCACAACAAAATGTTTGTAAATTGGATCTTATGTGTAATAACTTCCGAAGGAAACATTGCAGAAACAGATTCCAAAGACAATTAATGCACCCAGTCTTGAAACTTTAATACAGCTTTGTTAGAAATGGGGTCTCCCGTTCGCAGAGTTATGCACCATGTCCAAGTAGAGACCCCAACTCTAGTCAGGGTAGTCAGGGTAAGTCAGATACACACCCTAAATTAGCCTGTGCTCATCCTCTGGTAACTTGGCACTTAGCAGGCAGGCTTAACCTAGGAGGCAATGTGGAAAGTATTTGTGCAACACTTATTGCAGTAAAACAGTGACACAACTACAATAAAATATTCCACACCTAGTTAGAAAAATAGAACTTAGTTTACTGAACAAAACCAGACCAAGATCTAATAAATAGAACCGGATTCATGAATTTCTCTTGAAAACCAGTGCTGTAAAGTCAATAGAGCTAAGGCGGTTAATTGAGGTCATGGTTGACCAGGTTGAATCTGAATAGTCAAGCCAACCGTATAGGAGCGAGGGTTGGATACAGAAGTCACACAGCCCCAACTGGAACAGTACCTTCTCAGAGAAGAATCTTCGATGTCGAGGAGAGGATGCGAGGTATGAAGGAGGCGATGCGTCTGCACTGAACCGCGCAATTGGGTCCCTGTGTGGACATCGAGCTTCAGCGATGAAGGTAATGCATTGGCGTCGAGCCATGCTGGAGGTCCCATGTCATTGTCGAGCCTCAGCGATGTAGGTGCTATGACAAATATGTTGGTTCCGATCTCTGCAAAGCCGGGATTGTGTGGATTTTCAGCAGAACAGCACAGAAACCCACTTCTGAGGCACTGGACAGGATGGGACACCACAGGCAAGGGTAGGGCTCACAGATGACAGAGTACAGGGACTGGATGGAGTGTTGCAGGCAGTCTTTGATATCCCTTAGCCTCCAGAGCAGGATGCAATCAGTTGAGCCCTTGAGTCACTTTGGGTTCAAGTGCTGAAAGTCCAGTCATTGTCCTCCAGGCAAATAGAGCAGCGGACAGGGCAGGACAGCAGAAAAGCAGTTCCTTCAGGGCAGCAGTCCCACAAAGTAGCAGTCCTTCAGCAGCAGAGCAGTTCTTTATCCTGGTCCCAAAGTGAACTAAAATGGTGGTGTCTGAGGTGCAGTATTTATAATTTGGTGCCCTGGTTCTAGAAGGTGGGAGAGGCCTCTGGAAGGCTCCTTTAAAGTACACACAGGTTCTCCCTTTCCAGCCAAGGCATCTGACACAGTACAGTGGGGTATACAGCTCTTTGGGAGGGGAAAGGCACAGCCCTATTCAGGTTGAAGTGTCAGCTCCTCCCACCCATCTCAGAAAGACTCATCAGCCTGGTCTACAAGAGGTGATTGTACCTAAACCGATTATCACCCATGAGAGAGGCAGAACACTCGGACAACACTAGTGTCCCAGCTTCATACCACAAACAATAAGCACTAAATGGTTGCCGTCTCCGCCAAATGTTTTTTTTTAAATGTGGATTGTGCATTGTCTGTAGTTTTGCAATGAACAAAACCACAACATTCAAATACAACACAGAGATACTGTTTGCGGTGCGCAGCTTTATAAACTGCAACACAAAGTTTGCAATTTATTGTATCAAATGCATCTGTGGTAAAATCTACATAGACAGCACAGTAAGACCATTAAAAGAGAGAATCCAAGAGCTTATGGGGGCCATCCGCAATAACAATGATCAATATCCCTTGGCCATACATTTCAATACAACACACAAATCAAACAAGCTGTTGAAGTTGGGTTTCCATGGTATTGATGTCATTCACTCTGGGATGAGGGGTGGGAACAGACTAAATAAACTTCGAAAAACAGAAAGCAAATGGATAATTAAACTTAGAGCTGTAGAAAATGGGATCAACATTGACAAAGAGATGTTTGAGTTTCTTTGACCAAATGTCCATAACAGCCTTGGAATCACTGTATCATGTAATGTTACACATTCCCTATACTTTCTGAACACATCAAATTGGAAACTAATGATCACCTATTTTCCAATATCTGCACAAATTAACTCTCATACTAATCAATGCTCGTGATATAATCAACTAAACCTTCCCTATACATCATATTTGATGCATTGATAAAGCGTGGCAAATACAAAATCTTTTATGTGTCTGTACCGTCTTGTATATTAACAGTTCAATGACATCGATAATTTCACCACTGCTCTGTTACCATTGACTTCAAATGAGGGACATAAATGGATGTGAACAGTGAAATATGGCCATCATAGCAATACTGGCTATGCCCTACTTTTTATCTTTGGTTTGGTGTCTGTAAACAACTCAAAATTTGGTTGATTTTGTGACCTATTATGAATAACTGAGTAAAAGAGCTGTTTCATGCACAAGTATTATCGCACATTAATTGCGAGTAATACTAGAATGTTTTTTTTATCTTATATAGCTACATTGTTGTTTGCCTTGTTACTCTTAGGCGCCTAAGAGTATTAATTATTCTGGCACAATAATCAAAGCAATTTAAATATATACAAGAACCGAAAGACTACCAGGATTTTGGGAAATCTGCAGTAAATCATTTTATATAAAAATAAAAGTGTATACCTAGAAACCAGAACAACATGGTCGCTACATTAAGCTATACGCAGCAGTGCATTTTTTGAGAGTCCATTTTTGACCTTGTTGAAAGCTGCAAATCCTGTTCATATTGGAGTGGCGGTGAACGTGAACACACATGCGGTGATTTGAAGCTTCCGGTGAGAATGTGAATGTGTCCATAACTACGGTGAGTTTTACTCTGAATCTCTAGCTCACCTATATTTGCCTCTCTTTTCTCGCTGTAAATGAGGTTTTATCGGATTTTAATTTAAAAAACTTACGGATAAACTATGTTCCAATATGTCTGTTTCCTTCCTGATACTTAGTGTACTTATCATGGTGCAACCGTTTCCCTGACGGGAAGACACGCGAAAAGGATATTACCTGATCCATAGGAATTTTATATCGACTACTATTGTTCTGGAAACTAATGGCTCCAGAGACCAAAAGAGCCGCTTGCTAGCGGTAAGCTGCGCTTGTGTAAATATGGGAAGCTGTGGTAATTCACTCTTTCTCTAACGAAACCTGAGAGCAGAGCTGTGGTCTTCACAAATAAAGAGGCACACTTTTCTTTCTTTTCTCCCACTTATGTTGCGGTACCTTATATAGAAACAACAAAGGCAGACAGGATCACTCCTCGTCAGAATCTTAACTATCAACGAGTCGAGATAAACTTTATGGAAAGAACTGCCCTTTAATAACTCAAATGAAGGTGAGACACTTTCTTGTGTGTCAGACACCTTTATGACAACACTATTTCTTTTTAATGGATGGGTAAAATGCCATAGTTTGGTTACACAACATTTCCCTTCTCACTATTCGTATGTCTAATTGCATGGAGGACATACATGACTCCCATGTTTCATTTTATTTATGGGTTGTCACATGCATCGATGTTTTATAGGGCATTATACACAATTAGAGGTGTTCTTTCTACAGCACTTTTCTTTTCTTTTAACTATATCAAAATCTAGTTGATTCTGTGCACCAGTTCCTCTTTTTCATGAGTGAGGCACAGTTTTTAATGATAAAGAAAGAAGAAAAATGTGTGTTTTTCTCTGTATTAAAATTGTGTGTTTACTACAAATTGTTTGTATATATAATTTTGCAGCCTTGAGAAAGTCCAGGAGGACAAAACGAGTGTTGGCTGCTGTCTTCTGTTTTTCTGAATGGAATAAAACGGAGTGACTAGATATATCAACCATTGTTGACTATTGTTTGGAAACCTGTTAATGCTGTCTCCAGATTCAATGCTTTTTCCTGCAAGCACTGTTTATTGAGGATAAGACTAACATTGGCTTGGTGCGCTCTGATGCATTTGTTAGATATTATGCTCTGAGGACCTAGTATGTGAAAACCCGGTAGTGCCACTGAGCACATGGCATCAGGTCCTCTTTATTCCCTTACTGATTTGTCAGAAGCAACAGCCCTCTCATGTGGTCTTAACTGATGCAGAGCTAGAGCAAGCATGCATTGTTATTTGGAATTTGAATAGACTTACAGTGAAAGAGAGCTTCTGCAGGGAACCTTGCAAAGGAGACCTGATAATTGCCTGAGATGTGGGCTGCCTGAAGTAGTGCATTAGATATTTAATCACTTTTTAGCCTTTGAGACATGATGTCAATTTGAAATACGTAGTGTTCGAGTCGATCAGTTGTCGCATTTTTCAACAGTGAGTGTGGTATAAGGGCCATTTCTGAATCGTGTACACCCAGAGACAGTGCTGTGTTTGCACTACTTGCTGTCTGTCATTTGTTGTGACACTAGGTATTGCTACAAGCATTTTCAAAATTCTCTTTAGTTAGACAATCCTGAAGGGAATGCTTTGCTGCTTGGAGCCAGCCTTGAATCCTCAGAGGCCATCCGTGCTGTTGAGATCTTCACCTGAACACAGGACTATTACAGTGGCTCCAAGTGCTAGTTTGTTGTCCTCCTGTTCAGAGCCAGAGGGACACAAAATGCACTCACCATCTTGGACCCTCACCAGGACTCAGCGTGAGTGAGTTCTGAACCTCCAAGAACTGTCCCAACAGCCCTGGACCCTTGGTTGTGGTGCTAAAGGTTTACAACAAACAAATGATGGACGGAATGCTGACAATGCATACATTCTCCCCCAGTCAAGAGATCTGGGTTAAATCCATCGTTCTTTTGCCCACTACACCACCCCAGTTTAGACATGGCCATATGCAAATCAGTCTTGACCCTGTGCCTCATGGGAACAGTCCAGCCCGAACTGCCAAGCCATGTCTTCCCTGGACCGGAATCAAGCATCCTAGGACCGGTTTCTGGCTATCAGCCATCATCAGCCAGGATAGCTTGACTCCAGTGGCGTAGTGAGCACGGGTCCCACGTCTGGGAATACCCATCCCATTCAGGGCGAAAAGCGTTACAACAAACAAATGATGGACGGAATGCTGACAATGCATACATTCTCCCCCAGTCAAGAGATCTGGGTTAAATCCATCGTTCTTTTGCCCACTACACCACCCCAGTTTAGACATGGCCATATGCAAATCAGTCTTGACCCTGTGCCTCATGGGAACAGTCCAGCCCGAACTGCCAAGTCATGTCTTCCCTGGACCGGAATCAAGCATCCTAGGACCGGTTTCTGGCTATCAGCCATCATCAGCCAGGATAGCTTGACTCCAGTGGCGTAGTGAGCACGGGTCCCACGTCTGAGAATACCCAGGGAAGACGTTTGTTTGTTGTAACGCTTTTCGCCCTAAGTGGGATGGGTATTCCCAGACGTGGGACCCGTGCTCACTACGCCACTGGAGTCAAGCTATCCTGGCTGATGACGGCTGATAGCCAGAAACCGGTCCTAGGATGCTTGATTCCGGTCCAGGGAAGACATGGCTTGGCAGTTCGGGCTGGACTGTTCCCATGAGGCACAGGGTCAAGACTGATTTTCATATTGCCATGTCTAAACTGGGGTGGTGTAGTGGGCAAAAGAACGATGGATTTAACCCAGATCTCTTGACTGGGGGAGAATGTCTGCATTGTCAGCATTCCGTCCATCATTTGTTTGTTGTAACGCTTTTCGCCCTAAGTGGGATGGGTATTCCCAGACGTGGGACCCGTGCTCACTACGCCACTGGAGTCAAGCTATCCTGGCTGATGACGGCTGATAGCCAGAAACCGATCCTAGGATGCTTGATTCCGGTCCAGGGAAGACATGGCTTGGCAGTTCGGGCTGGACTGTTCCCATGAGGCACAGGGTCAAGACTGATTTGCATATTGCCATGTCTAAACTGGGGTGGTGTAGTGGGCAAAAGAACGATGGATTTAACCCAGATCTCTTGACTGGGGGAGAATGTCTGCATTGTCAGCATTCCGTCCATCATTTGTTTGTTGTAACGCTTTTCGCCCTAAGTGGGATGGGTATTCCCAGACGTGGGACCCGTGCTCACTACGCCACTGGAGTCAAGCTATCCTGGCTGATGACTGCTGATAGCCAGAAACCGGTCCTAGGATGCTTGATTCCGGTCCAGGGAAGACATGGCTTAGCAGTTCGGGCTGGACTGTTCCCATGAGGCACAGGGTCAAGACTGATTTGCATATTGCCATGTCTAAACTGGGGTGGTGTAGTGGGCAAAAGAACGATGGATTTAACCCAGGTCTCTTGACTGGGGGAGAATGTCTGCATTGTCAGCATTCCGTCCATCATTTGTTTGTTGTGGTGCTAAAGGTGCCAGATGGACAAATCCCAAAAGTGAGAACAGAAATATTGGCAAAAAACTGCTCTGAGGAGACATGCTTCTCCTGCTACATTCTTCTCTGCAGAAGCACATCCTTTTCAGAAGTCCTCCAGCAAAAGGTATCCGGCCTCGTGGAACTTTCTTCGCTACCGCCCACTATCTCTTCCCACTGGAGATTTTTGACTTCCGTTTCAGAAACTACGATCAAAGATAGAAATCTTCACCGTGGGTTTGACCCAAGGCTATCCGACGGCGATGCTCCCTCCTCGGAAATCTCCTGCAGCCTTTTCCAACTGAACTTTACCTTCTCAGCCACTTTTCTGAGAATTTCTTCTAAGTCCGAAGGTAAGCGCTGACCGGGCCCCATCCACTTTGTGTATCCAAACGACGCTCCATCTTGGTCAGTCATATTTGTTGACGTTGACCCGGTCTTATGCTACTAGATGTCCACGGTTGGTGCTTTGAAACTTTCAATGGTAGTTTTCAATGAAAACTTTAAAAATTGGGGCAAGATGGCGACCGAGACCGGTCGTAGGTGGCTCCCCAAGGTGACAGCAGTACTCATGCCGACAGCTGTGGATAACTGAATATGGAGGTTACCCCAGCAACAGTGACAATCAGAGACACCAATTGCGCTATTAACGCTCAAGCCTCGCCAACATTCGTACCGGTGTTAGAGAGCGACTCGCTTCGAGGCTGGGTTACGGCATTGGTAGCACTGGCAGAGCAGTTGATTCACGGCTGCCGAGCATTTGAGAGGGAGTTGGTCTGTGTCTCGGCGTCCGGATCGGTCGATATGCATCCCAAGATCAGCACGGAAAGCAGAGGTGGAGCCCAGCCCCCCCAAGGAATCTCCACAACCGATAGCGCTATAATCAGAGACAGTCCCCAGCACAATTCAGAGCAGGAGACAGAGGAATCGACCGGAGGCTGCCACGGATTGGAAGGGGAGGGGCGCGGGTACACAACTCCAGCCCCAGCAACCTCGCACCGCAGTCTCTGTCATTGACATGCTGAGGGGAGCTGGAAGCAGCTCCAGTGAGCAACCAAAGGAATCAACGCAGACTGGGTCAGAGACTGAAAGGGAAGGTGGGCAGGTGGGCAGCAACAGAACCAGAACCAGAATCAGTCCAGTAAGATAATAGCGGGGCAATAAGAGCTGAGGGGGCTGGAAGAGATATTAAATCAGAAGCCTGAAATCATCATACAGGAAAAATGTGCAGTTGGATTAGATGGACTAGCAGCAAACGGGGGAGAAGGTCAAAAGCAGGCTGAGGAACTGGCAGCAACTAATACTGAAATAATGGGAGAGGCAGACAGGGAAGGGAGAAAGACGGATACCTGAGGATAATGAGTGGTATGAAGTTAGCCTTTCTGCATGCCACCAAGGGGGGGCAAATGAATCCAAGGAGCAGGGAAAAAGAGATGCAAAACAAGATACTATGGATAAGAAAGGACATGAACAGAGGTGGAAAGAAAGGCCCACCCAACGGTCATGGTTTGAACCCCCCTGTCCCAGAAGTAGCAGGAACATTGAAACCTGGAAACCCCTTGAGACTATTTAGAACCCCACAGGATCCAAGGGAAAGGGAAATAGACTCTGAGGCAAATGACTATTTCTCACTGTCCGATGTTACATGGTCAGAGGAGGAGACAGATATCTGATCTAAAAGTGGCTCCAGCGAGGCGGAAAGTGTACCTGGAAGTGGTACTGGTAGTGGATTGGGTGGTAAGGGTACTGATAACTTCTCTACAACAAGAAAAGCACACGATAAAGCAGCCAGACTTGGTAACCAGAAACAGAAGGATCTGAGGTGGAATTACTCGGCGGGGGATCTACTGGTTGGGGGTAATAATATAACTCATACAGAGATGACACCGGTTGTGATACCCCCTACACCCCCCACACTGGACTCTATTCTGCAGTGTGTAGTGGACCACCGGGAAGAAGCACGTCGTGAGAGCAAGTGGGCACAGAATGCCAATCATAAACTTCAAGGGGCAGTGAGGAAAGTTGCCAAAACTTGCAACACCATATGTGATCGAATGACAGAGCTTGAATTAAGAACTGCGTCATTGGAGATGGATGTTGCTGGTTCAAAGCGACAAGTGGAAGCTCATGAATCACAACTAGTGGATATCCAATGGAAGCTGGAAGAGAGTGAAAATCGGCAGAGGCGCAACAACCTTTGTTTTCTGGGTATTCCCGAGGGGACGGAGGGATCGGATGCACGAGAATATATGGTACAACTATTGCAGAACTCTTTCCCGGATCTGGAAGGCTGGAACTGGTCACAGGAAGTCCAGAGGGTGCACTGAGTTCCGTTCACCCTCAGGCAGCCAATCCGCCCGGATGCTAAACCACGAGCACTCCTGGTCTACTTTGGGAACTATCTGCTGAGACAAAGCGTGTTTGAAGAAGCTAGACCAGAGGCACAGCGATCGACGGATGGTTTCTCATTTTTTTCCAGGCAAGACTTTTGCCACATCACCGTGGAGCGCCACTGGCGTCTGCGCCAGTTAATTCACCCCTTTCAGGAAAAAAGGGCGCAGGCATTTCTGCTAAATCCAGCCCATCTGAAAATAATATGGAGGGACCAGATGAGATTTTTTACGTCAGAGATCAAGGCAAAGGAGTATCTGAACACAGGGGGGAAATAACTTTGAAACTTTAAAAATAACCACAAACTGGCTATAAAATCAAAATAGGGTGGGAAGATCAGAGGGCTAAAGGATTAGTGGATAGGATTAAGGGAAAAGCTGGGTTTCACCAGGGTGTTTATTTAATTGCTTCAATCTCCCCATGACAATGGTATAGTAGACTCAAGAATCTGAGGTTATCTGAGTCTGGAGATGTTTAGCTCTCCTTGTCTGCTTTTCAGTCTCTTTTTTCTGTCTGGTGTATGTTTTTTTTGCTTTTTTCTTCTTCTTCAAAAAAAGGTGTGGAAATGAAGGAAAAAATATAATAAAATAGGAGAGTTCTATAGCGACGCTAATATTTATATTTGTCACCTTGGGAGGAAGTCACCGTTCATCAACCACAGACCGACACATGTCTGTCGCTTCTCAGAGATGGGAGGGGAGAAATGGGTGTGGGGGTAGGGAGTGAAGGGGTGAAGGCGGAGGGGAGGGAGGAATTGGGCGAGAGGAAAAAAGAAAAAACTCAGGGAAGCATATTTGTGTTGGAACATTACGCGGTTAATGGATGTTAATCTGAACCTCGGGTGCAATATAGCTCTAGGGATAGAGGTGTAAGAGATATGGAGGCGGTGGCAGTACCTCCTATTATACAGGAGCTAGAAGTGAATCTAACCATAAATGAAGTAATAGAGGCACTTCAGGCAATGGCTTCTGGTAAAGCGGCTGGCCTGGACGGAATCCCCATGGAGATTTATAAAGCTTTACAAATAGAAATAGCTCTTTTGTTACTTGATCTGATTTTCGCAGTGCAACAAAATGGGGTCCCACCACCATCTTGGCAGGAGACTAATATAGTCGTCTTCCTGAAAAAGGGAAAGGATATTTGCACAATTCATATGGGGGTACAAGAAGATTATGTGGTCGATGAAATTCATGACTCTACCCCAGGACAGAGGCGGGTTGGCAGTCCCTAATTTGTTACATTATTAGTGGGCAAGGATGCTGCAGCAGATGTCTCTTTTGTTTAAATCTCCAATAGGGGCAGAATCTCCCATGGAGATCAGGATAGGACCAACCCTCCTTCCATATATGAACTAGCTTTAGGCAAGGCAGCGCTGGGGATATTACTAAGGCAGCTGGAAGGGAGCTAGTACAAGAAAACACAATTCAAGTATATAAGAGCAGCTTGGAACGTTTGGCGTAAGGTCAGTAAGTTTTGATAAAATTCCAAAGATCCAGAGACATCTACTTCTTTGGCGTCTTCGATATTTCCTGATACTATAGGGCAAAGCTGGGAGAGGGCCGGAATTAACAACATAGGAGATATTACAAATTTGAATGGTATTATACCATTTGATGAACTCCGGTTTCGATATGGGATATACTCTAGGTCAATCTTTAAATATATTCAAGTCAGGGAAATGATCAAGCCCATGGTATCACAGATTACAGGTACTGCTCATATGCCGATATTAGATTGTTTAGTATATGAGCAGCCACCCATAAAGGATTTATATTCAATTCTGCAGAGGTCTAGCAGTGACGACTAGAAAGTGTTTGGGCAGACAAACTTTTAAACCAGGTTGTCGATTTATTCATATCCCTAGAACTGTCAAAAAAACATCTTTCTATCAGCCAATCTTAAATGGTATTTAGATTGTATTTTACACCAGCAAAATTGTTTGCTTGGGGGAAAAGAGAAAACCACTTTTGTCCCAGGTGCGGTAAAGGTGACACAGTTCATATGTTTTTTGGCTGTGATAAATTGGATGTAATAAAACAAGGGATTAAAACCTTTATGTATCAAAACACCGGACAGTTGATCCAATTAACTGCTACATTGATGTTATTTCGCTGTGACGAGACTCTACAGCTGGAACAAACCCAAGTATACTTCTGCTTCATGATAACAGTGGTAACTCACATAATGATCGCCTCACAATGGAAGGATGTGAATCCTCCCACCTACCAGGCTTGGTACGCTAGATTATTTCATGTATATAACTTAGAGGTGGCATTATTCAAATGTAAAGGCCGAAGAGCGAAGACAAGGGGACTCCAGATTTGGGAACCCCTTATGGAGCAATAGGGGAAAAGAGGAATTATGTTGTATTGTGCCTGTCTCTATGGATAAGAAAGGACATGAACAGAGGTGGAAAGAAAGGCCCACCCAACGGTCATGGCCTGTCTGTTTTTGCTCTTATGTTCTGAGTAGGACCTATTTGTTCTTTGTTTACATCCTTAAGTCAGTGCTATGTCATATTTTGTTCTTTGTTTTGTACTAAATGAATTAATGCATACCTGAGAAATAAATAAACAAAAAAAAGTTAACTTTAAAAATGTGTAACTCAGATTAGACTTATAGAATTGTTGTTGTTTTGGAGTCAAATACATTATTAACATTCACCCTGTTTTTCTATCTTGGTTTGGGATTTTTCTTGTGTTGTGTGTTTGCTTTAAAACTGTTTATGTGCTACATAGATACCTTACACATTGCCTCTAAGTTAAGCCTGACTGCTTTTTGTGCCAAGTTATCTAGAGTTAAGCACTGGGTAATTTAGTGCCTCTTTGTGGTTCATCCTGCAAGTGATTGTGGCTGTTGATTGACCAGAGCTCACACCCCAGTCAACTAACAATGCAATTTCTCACACCTTCCTGTTTTAATCCTGACACATTAGGATCAGAGAAGGATCGAGGGAACAGATAAGCAAATCAAAGCTAGCCATCAGACAGTTATAAACATGCCTATGTCTGAAGTGAAGCACAAGGGTCTTGAGTTACACAGTACTGTATGAGTGCAAGTCCAATGCCCTGCAGTTTTAGCCCTTCATTAATATGCAATTAAAATGGGGATCAACTGGGTGGATCCGTTTTTTTTATGGTTTTAATGCTCATATTTAACACGTTGTGTGAGACAAAACTGTCCTGGGTTTATATGCTGACAATGTATTACTAAGTGTTATTAACTGACCTTAGACCTCACTTTCTTCTCTTTAATTAAGGACGTCAAACTGGTAAGAACAGTTTTTTTTACTTACTCTATTTAATTTACAATATAGGATTGGTGGTTGATGTTAGCAGCCCATTACCAGTTTGCTGGTGCCATGGAAAATCATCTGGTAATGTTGTCTGCCACAGAGGTATAGGATGATTACTATTGGGACACCAAGGGTCCTCTTAGAAAGGAGTAATTCCATGTTTCCATTTGTTTTCACTATTAGAGATGTTGCTTGCTTTGAGCAAATAAAATATCCATAAAGAATCCACTAGGTTCACTGGAAAACCATTTACCTTGCCATTTCTGTGACACCAGTAACAGGAATTTCTAGCTAAATCAGCATTCAAGGGCAACTCACAATGAGGCTCCTAAAATGTCCATTTCAAAATGCATTTTAACATGTTTGGTTTGAGTTGGCATTTGTGTTCGAATAAGTCCCAGTACATGTGCTGAACACAATGAGAAAAATAGGCGCTAGTGTAAAAGTTACAAATAACCTGTGTGTCTTATCTGAATTCGCGCAGGAGTGTAAATGACCCTGATCGTGTTTTGTTCCTTGTGGCTGATGAATTATGGGATCCGCCTCCAGCTTGAGGTGGCACTTGACATTAGAAACCAAATGCAGACTGTTAAACACCCTCAGACCTTTTGCACTGGTCTCTGGAGATTAATGGGAATGGCCATGAAGCATGACCCCAGTGATGTCCAGCACTGGTTCTGCTAATACTTGATGGAGGACAACTTTACATGTGAGTTCCATCACCACAATGAACTGCAAAACCCAATGTACGTGGTTAAAAGTTGTTATTTGGAATTTGAGTAAACTTACAGGCAAAGAGCACTTCTGCAGTGACCCTTGTTAAAGAGCCCTGATATATTCCTTAGATGTGGGCTGCCTGACGGAGTGCAGTAGATATTTAACCAAGTTTTAGCCTTCAAGATATAATGCCATTTTGAACTTAGTGTCAGTTGATCAGTTGCTGCATTTTTCTACTGTGAGCACGGGATAAGGGCCATTTCTCAATCTTGCACACCCTAAGGCAGTGATGTGTTTGCACAATGTAATTTGTTGTGACACCAGGTACTAGTACAAGCATAAGCAATATGCAATTTAGTTAGAAAATCATAAAATATATAAATATTTCAGCAGATTACCTCTGACATTTGGGTCAAGATTTTTAAAGTCCGCTCTTCCCCTACATGGGCATAGTTTCTACCAATCACACGTTCTACAGCAATCAATTTGCTTCTACTTGTCAATCAATATTCTATCCATAGTTTCAAGGAACATATTAAAAGAAGACTGCATAAAATTGGGATCATGAATTTGTGGAAATCATACCATTTCTTCTAGATTCTACATACTTCCATGTTTTAGTTTTGTGAACTTAAATACTTCCAGAACAAAGGAAGTAAATGTAAGGTGTGTTTCAGGAAAAATAACGTGCTCTGTTTTAGATCTGTGAGCCTTAGGGTAGTCTTAACCCAACCTTTTTGCCTCACCTTCACCCTTTATACTGCTCTTATTTTCGTTGTCCTTAGGACTCTGTGCACTTTACTACTAATTCCAAGTGGTAAAGAGCTTGTGCTCTCTCTCCAAAACCTTAGGTACATTGGCCTATTCCCAACTGCATACTTACTTTACTTAGACGTCCCTTGTAAAGTGGTATACCATATACCCAGGGCCTGGAAACTAAATTCTACCAGTGTGTTTACAGAACTTATTGTGTCACCCACTTAAGTAGCACCTTACATGTCCCAGGTCTGCCGTTGCAGCCTGAATGCAGTTCTAAACTGCCATGTTGACTTGGCATTAAATCCCATTGCCAAGTCTTATTCACCCTTTTATTATATAAAAGGCAGCCCTAAGGTAGGACCTAGGTAGCCCATAGAGCAGGGGGCTGTGGATTTGAAAGGTTTGAAATGAACCAGTGATGTCATGAGTGATGTCAGTGACCATGTCATGAGTGATGTAATATGTGACGTCATCAGTAGTGCATTGCGGGCGCGCGAGTTATAGTTAGCTGAACTAACTATAACGGGGACATTTCATTGGTTTTTTATGAGTGAAATGTCCAGCTAACTATAACATGTGTGAAACCTTTGGTTTTTTCATTGAATTTCTAAGGTTTTTTAAATGCTAATTCCTAACTATAACGTGTGTGAAACCCATGGTTTTTTCAGTGAATTTGCAAGGTTTTTTAAATGCTAATTCCTAACTATAACGTGTGTGAAACCCATGGTTTTTTCAGTGAATTTGCAACGTTTTTTAAATGCAAATTTTTTTTTTCTTTTTTTTTTTACATATTTTATTTTAATTTTCTATCCTTTTTTAAAGACTATGGTTAAATTTTAAAAATTCTACAATATGTTTTTTTTTACCATTTTTATAAAATAAACAGGTAAGATTTATTAGTATAACATATTTTTTTTTTTTTTCCTTATTTTTTATTT
Source organism: Triturus cristatus (assembly GCF_964204655.1). Classification (NCBI taxonomy): domain Eukaryota; kingdom Metazoa; phylum Chordata; class Amphibia; order Caudata; family Salamandridae; genus Triturus; species Triturus cristatus. The sequence continues at coordinate 1,494,073,006 of NC_140591.1, forward strand.
ATTTTTTTTTTTTTAACGTGCGCGTACGGTAAGCGCACGTCTTGCTTTCATTACGTTAGATTTCTACGCTGTTTGCGTTCATTTACGCAATTTTCGTAGACGCACGTCACGCGCGCACAGCGCGTAACGCGTACGCTGCACGCGCACGTTACGCGGAAGTGAAGGGGCGTGCCTGTTTTGCGCATGCGCGCGTGCGCGTGTCTTTTTTACGCACATGCGTACTTTTGCCGTAAGCGCACCGTAAGCGCTCCGTAAGCGTAACGTACGCGCACGGTAGGTCATGTGATAAAGAAACAAGACTTTTGATTGGTTTTTACTACTTTCAGTTCTAGAACTCTCCTACACCACACCCATTCCCCTCATTTCTGCTTGTGATCCCTTAGGAGAAGGAGCTGGGTTGTCTTTGTGATACGATGGCAGAACAGCAGAGCTCTTCTGAGAGTGAGGCTAGCAGCACTACCTTGAGGCAGAGAAGGAGGAAACAAAAGACCTCTTTCATATGGGAGTATTTTACTTTTCCAGAGAACAAGAAAAAGGTAAATGCACCCTTAGTGACTTGTAAGCTGTGCAAGCGTGTACTTTCAAGAGGGAATCCCAACAAGAAGTATTCCTTCGGGAATCACACCATGTTGAGACACCTTAAAGATGTACACGGAAGGACACATGCTCGACATACTGAAGGTAACCCTTCAGTAAGTCAACCAAGCACATCCACAGCAGCTCAGCCTGGTCCATCATCTGCAGGGCCGAGTCCATCTTCGGCAGGTCAGGTGAGCCCTTCATCTGTGGGGGAGCATCTCCTTTTTCTCGTCCTCTGGAAATCAACCCTCGGTTTCTGAGGGTTGAAATATGGTGCGCCACTTGTCATGATCTAATTTGTCATAGGGAGACCAGTATTTCCCTAGTGAACAATAAAATAGATCAGCACATTTGTCATACCGACTAATATTCCCATTCTTTCTTTCCTCTGTCCCTGCATGAACACAACAGCTCTTTTAAGAGCCAACCTTACCTTTTAACTTTTTTTTATATATTTTTAAAAACTTTTTTAAATTTTTTTTTTACCGTACGCGTACGGTACGCGTAATTTTTTTTTTTTTTTTTTAAAAACACTAAAAATCAATTATCACATTACAAGGTCCTTGAGAGACTACAATGAAAAACTGAAAATGTGATTGTGGAGAAGTGGAAAAAAGGGACCATGACATTTTTGACTTACCATACCCACTCAAAAAAATATTTATTAATTTAAATTTAATTTTATTTGCTTTAAAAATGGTTCTAGTTTTCGAAAATTTTCTATCTCAATCTGAAAAAAAAAAAAAAGTATTAATATTTAATAAAACATTTTATAATACAGTACACATATTTACATATTTTTCCCCAAAAAATGTTGCCTTTTTTTGCTGTTTTCAGAATATATTGCATTTCACTATAAATTGTGAAAGCAATTGCATTCATCATTTAACAGCGGGCAAAAAAAAAATTAACAATCTCAAAGATTGTTTTAAAAAAGCCCACAATCTCTTTTTGCATAAACATAACTTTATAGAAATGCATAATATTCTTAAAAAATATCATCTAATATCAATACTTATTTCTTTAAAATACCGTCTGATATTTTTGTTTCAGAAGTATAATCAGAAAAATATATCTCAAATAACTCCACAATACATCTGGTTCCATTTCCTTTAGGCCAAATAGTAATTTTAAAATTCTTTTTTGATTACATTTCCAATGGTAATCCAATAAAAATCTAAAGTTTAAATTGTACAGATCTCACCGATTGTCTGTAACATTTTGGTTTCCAAAAGATTAATTAATAATTAAATAAGTCCACAATAGAATTGTTTACCTTTCCGCATGGCCAAATAGTAATTTTAAAAATCTTTTTGGAATAAATTTCCAATGGCAATCCAATAACATTCCAAAATTTAAATTGTGCAGATGTTACCGATTTTGTCTAAATTTTTGGTTTTCCAAAGTTTCATTAAAAATTGAAAAAATCCACATTACAATTGGTTACCTTTCCATTAGGCCAAATGATAATTTGTAAAATCATTTTTTTTTAAAATTCCAATGGTAATCCAATAAAATGGTAAAATTGTTTTGTACAGATGTTGCCAAATCTCTCTAAAATTTAGGTTTCAGGAAGATTAGATAGGAATTTGCTAAATCAAAAGGCAAACGTTGCTTAAAAATCAATTGGGAATCATTACACAGTGTCCAGCCTTTTTCACATTTAAGATAAACTGTGTAATGTCCAGAAGTTACAGTAGGTCCTTCATGGAAAATTATTGCAACTGTTACAAAAGTTTTTCCTGAAATTGATAATTGCTGTCCTGTAAACTTCTTTATTAAAGTATCTAATTTTGAACCATCAGCTTTACAGCGTTGCATCATTAAAATTACATATTGTCCGTATTCCTTTAAAATTAACGTTGAAAACATGTCAGATTGACACTCACTGCATTCCATGCTATGATTAGCATCTTTAACTAATTTAGCAAAAGTGACTGTTTTACTTTCTGGCGATGTTAAATAAATAAACCTTTCAGAATCAACATTAGAGCCACATATATTATAACAGTTTTCACAACTATGTTCCCATTTATAAGTGAGACCAAATAAATTTTCAATGGGAACCCCTTCTTCTTCCAGTACCTGAAGAAAAAACATCAAGAATTCCTGTGCGTCTTGCTGTACATTTTGAGAAAACTGTGTTCGTCCTGAACATACATCTAAAAGTTTTCTAATTTCAGTAGCACTTTCTATTTGAGTTTTATCATTACTCAGCTTTTGAAAAAGGAGACTCAACTCAGAACAGAATCTTTTTCCCTGATTTACTATTATCTGCTCTTGCACACTTTCCAGATAAAATGCAACATTCAGCACTACATTAGCGTAGCAGTTGACACCAGAGCTATTTTCAAAATGACATCCTACAACCTGTTCTTCATTTTCCTTTTTCTTTTTGCTTGCAATTACATCACTCCTCTTTTTTTTCCTCCTCTCTACATCTTCATTACAGATATTCTCATTTCTCCTTTTACGAGAAACTACACGTTTCTCCAACACAGGATACTGACCTAAATGAGGAGCATAGCTTCTTCTTAATCTATTATACTCCTTTACACAATTTGTATCAGCACTAACTTTTGAGTCATCAAAGTCTATCATGAATAAACCTGATAATGTTTTCACTCGTGACAAAGCAACATATGCCATACCTTCTTTGAACACAGTTGAACCAATGTTCACAAATGCACAATCTACAGTCAATCCTTGAGACTTGTGAATAGTTACAGCATATGCTAGAGAAAACGGAAACTGCTTCCTACGTACATATAAGTCTTTCACAAGCATGAAACGAACTGAACAACGACAAATGTCTTTAACTTCTTCTATCTGATCAAATTTTATTTTTAAACATTCAATTCCATCTTTTTTCTGATAATTAATAAAACCCACAACTCTTCCCATAGCTCCATTAACTAAACCTTTTTCAACATCCAAATTTCTCCTTAAAAATACTCTACAGTTCATGCAAACATATAGATTTTTTTCTAATCCAGCTGTTTTGTAAATGTTCTTCTCTAGTGAATCCAATTTATTTTTCAGTGTGCCTGTTAATGTGATAGTAATTCTTCCATCCTCAATTTTGTCCACTGCTTCCAATTTCCTGATATCTTCCTTTTCCAATTTCAAAAGCTCCTCATTGAATATTGAGCATTCACGTAGAGTTGGCATTAAGCAAATGACACTTTTCTTTTCTGCAATGTTCTTGTATATCTTCTCTGCAACTATTTCTTCCTTTGGAAATAAATTATGTAGCAACCGACTCTGTAATGCTTTTGTGCCAGCTTCAGTGAGTAGTCCAATTCTGATATCTTTCAGAATACTTCCATATTCTTAATCGTTTGCTTGCCTCATATTAGTAGTAAGTTCCTTGTACTCAAAGAAGGACCAAATATTTGCATTACCAATGCTTCCCAATGACTTCTTTGTGTCTTCATGTGTCACAGTATTAAACACTGGTTGTCCTTTAACTGGAGTAAGCTGTAGAAGATCCCCAAAAACTATGACATGTTTTCCACCAAATAACACGTCATAGTCTGTCCTTAGAATTTGCTGCATTCTTAAATGCACAAAGGCAAGCATTAAGTTTGATACCATGCTCACCTCATCAATAATGAGAACTTGCATCTTCTTCAATACTCTTGAAACTTCCAAGCATGCTTCTCCAGTTAGCTTATTGTATTGTATTTTGTTCTCATGCTCCACTGGTATCATTAGCAAACGATGTAAGGTGATTCCTTTTATGTTATAGGCTGCTAACCCAGTTGGAGCAGTAACCACACAAGACAAAGTAGAATCCGTTTTTTGCTGTAGGTAGCTTCTGATGACTTTTATTAAGAAACGTTTTCCAGTTCCAGCTTGTCCACTTACATACATCCTGATTGGTTGAAATGATGTGCATGAGCACTCTTTTTTTTCATGTAGAAATCCGTGATCAATTTTGTTTCTGATCTCTTCATAAATTTGTTGCTGCTCTTCGTTCAGTTGTCTTTCCAAATTTTGTAAGTCTATAAATTTTTCTTGAGCTTGATTCATAGCCATTTCCACTTCATTCATGGCTATTGATGCTTCATCTTCAACGATTGGTTGTCCTAGGGGATCTTGACTGAGTGTTCCTGAACTTTGGCTGTCCTGAGAACTGTCTCTAGCTACTTCTGCTGCAATTGTAGTTTCCTGTTCAATTTCTTCATTTAACATTTTCAGATAAGTTGAGAATGTACTGCATTGTATGCTGTCTTTGCAAGCATTAAAAGAATCTTCATAGCTTTGAAATTCTCCCAGTAGTTCATCCTCTGTACGCCATGGTTTAAACAGCTGTAAAAGAGCCAAGTAGTAAAATTCCTTTTTGTCAGTACTGTCGCAACTCAGCTTCCTGTGATTTATCAAACTTCCTTTTGTTTGCTTCACCAAACATCCTTCCTCACCAATGACTTTATATTTTCCATTGTTGATGTCTTCTGCGGCTTTCCGTGAATAAATGTAGTTCTGCAGCACTTCATAGAGACACATGTTCTCCAGATGATGACTTCTCTTGGGATAATATGTGTCCAACATGTTTGATTTCAAAATATCTGTACTTTCTGGGTCATTCTCGGCCAAATATTCAATTTCTCCAACAGATTTCAGTACCCGATTTCTCATTGCTGCAAGGCCTAAACTTGCCCAAATTATTCTTCTTGATTTCGAGTAGAGACTTGCAGAAGATAACCTATCTGAACATTCGTAGGATCCAATTTCTCGATGCGATAACATCTTTAAACTGAAACTGTACAGCTTCTTACTGACAGTCTTCTCGTGAGAAATCTCTTCCCACATTTCCATCAATTCTGTTTTTTCTGATTTCGTAATGTAAGACGTTACATATCGAGCAACAGCAATGGAATTGTCAGCTACATACTGTATATCCATGTTAGCATTCCACATGGATAAAATGACTGGGTTGTAGTCATTTCTATTTTTTGATTCTTCTTTTCTTTTAAGGTTGTAGGTATTCTTAGGTGATTTTCTTGTGATAGTATGTCTCACAGATGACATAAAACTGTTTACTCTTCCATTTGAAAGAACAGGTCTAGGAAATCCAAATCGACATTTAGTGTAGTATTTATCTTTGCTCTTGTATTTCCGTCGACAGTATTTTCCACACCGATGACTTTGGAAACGTAAAACTTGCTCCTTTAACTTTTTCTCTTCTGTGCTTTTTGGTATAGCACATGTTGCATATTCTTCAATGTAAGATAACACTGCTTCATCAGTATCTGTTCCAAACTTTGGGGCATCCTTGATCCACAACAGCATATGAATATGAGGAGCACCTCTTTCCTGGTACTCTTTTCTCCAAAAGAAATCCACTACTTCTCCTAGAGGTGGATTTTTTTTATTGCAGATGAAGGACATCATAGCCTCAAATCTATGATTGAAATATCTGCAAACATTAACCGGATCCAATGAGCACAGTTCTCCTGCTGTCTTGTATTCGATGTTTTTAATGTTTGAATTTGCCTCTCGTAGAAAATCCAGTAAATCATCCCAAGCGTACTCAGCACAGCTTAGGGTAAGGAACCATGTTGGTGTTCCTAAATTCCGTAACATGCATTTTAATTCACCATGGCGTCGGTACCAATATTCATTTGTCCCACGCTGACAAGTCATCAGATTGATCAGTTGTGTTTCCAAATGATCATCTCGGTGCTGCACTTTCTCCATAAAATCCTTAGCAGACACATTTTGTAAATGTACTCCACTTTTTAAAATGTGATTTACTGCATAAGACAGTGCAGACAATTCGCTTTCAAATAAAAGATGGAACAAATAAGGAATACTTTGACGAAATCTGGGATCTTCAGCATATAGTCTTGTAGTCCGATACTCAGAAGCTGGAATCTGTTCTGGACGTTCATCGTATCGTCCTCCTTTTCCTTTAGGAAACAGCTGGGGAAAACATCGAGCTTCCAAGCTCTCCTCCCATACACTCACGGGATTTCCTTTTGCTTTCTTCATCTGAAACAGATCAATATTGTCTCCCATAACTTCTTTTGAATGAAGAGGATGTATGCTAAAATGTTCATAAATTTCTTCTTCCTTTGACTTTTTGTCCAGTTGGTGTTTCTGTGTCTTCTTGTAAATCTTCTTCTTCTTCTTCTTCTTCTATATAAATTGATTCATACCATTTGTTATTCCTTTTCAAATACAAATTTGCTCTTTGTACTTTCCGTACATCTACCAGCTCCTGCCAAATCTTCTTATTCTTTGTAGGTACACCATTAACCAGAATAATTAATGGTTCAGTTTCCAAAGTATCCGCATCAATAGTTTCCATATTTTTTTTCAAATCCAAGGGCAAATACACCACTCTACCTTTTAAACCTCTCAGTAAATCTGAAGGAGGTAATTTACCAGTTTTGGGCTCCATACGTACTATGGTCTGGAACGGATGAACACATTGAATGAGTATAGACTCATATGTATTTAATTCAGAAAGTTCAGCAGGAATAGCATCCAATTCTAAATTATTATGTACAGCTCTGGTCGGCATTCTATTTTCCTCTAACTTGTTGTAACAGTATTTACAAATACGCTGATCTTCACCCAATTCAAAACAATTTTCAAGAAATATATATGTGGCAAAATCCTTCCACTTATAATTATCTTCATTTTCACTCTTTCTGTAGAGATCAACATTCCTAGTTTGTTTTCTATAATGAGTTCTGCGGCAACAAATACAAGTAATATTTGGTCTTTCATTAGAGATTATTGCAAATTTTGTTATGTGATCATTAAATGTCTTACTTACAGAGGTTTCTACATTCTCTTCCACTTCTTCCTCATTTACTGTGTCCTTTTCTGCACTGTTTTCTTCAGGACCAAAGTAACAAAACTGAATTTCATCAACAACCTTCTCTACATCTGATACCGATCCACGGAACAGAGTCCTATTCAATTCATCTAACTTTATTGCTGGACTTTTAGCAAAATACAACCGTCTCACAAACTTTCTCATTTCAGTATGATGAACAGCCAGCATCCTAAAATGATGGAAAACACTATTACACACTTTTCTAGATAGACAAGCCAGAGAATGACCCTGCAAACCAGTATTCTCTCTCACTCTGCATGAATCTAGACTTTGAAGCACCTTAATCTTCTGTTTTACACTTTTTTTTACTATATTCTCCTAGAAACTCACGAAATTTATCAATAGATTCCTGACGCACAGTGCAAATACTACTACAATTCCAAGTGTACACTGGGGCTTTAGGACGTCTCCCCATAGCCTCATCCGCCATCACTTGTACCTCATCTTTTTGAACCATTATCTCCTTCTCCATTATGCAACCATTTTTCACTTTGTAAGCACGACCTCAGGTGTCAACTGCATGCAGCAAACTATTACTTTGAAAATAGCTCTCTTCATTAAAAAAAGGTTCACTACTTGAACTATGCATCCATTTTCCTAAAAACACTTTACAAAAGTTTGTTCTGTTCACTACTCTTTTCCTTTTGCTTTGTGATTTCAGTACATTAACCATTTTATCTAATGTACGCATCCTATTCAAAATTAAAATGAATAGTTTCCTTTTTAATTCTAATGCCTTTGCTGCAATGGCTTCAATTTCTTTTTTTCTCTTGTAAAATTTTGCCTTTTGCTTATATTTCTTCACATCCTTTATCAAATTGGACATAACTCTTCTCTGAAACATTTTTCTACGTATCTCTTTAAACGCTGTTTTTCTGTTTAAGTTAATCTTTATAGTTACAGAAGGTATATTTGCATTAACTAAATTCTCAATTTTTTCCTGTCCTTTTCTATTGAAAACATTCTTTCCAGTACAGACATTTTGTACATTTTTCCTTTTTTTGAATATGTTCTTTAAAAAATCATTTGTTTGCTTACCAGAAGATTTTTTCTTTTTCTCAACATGAGCATCTCCAACTAACTTAGGTCCTCCAGTTGTCTTCAAATATAGGTTTTTTTATGGTCTTTCTTTAGTCTGGATTTTGTAGGCATCTTAAATTTTGTTCACTGCTCTTCAGCAATACCTGAAAAAAACAAAAAAAAAATTCCTTTATTTTATTTAAATATATTACTACATTTTTTATGTTCTTTAGAAATCTTAAAATACTATAAACCCCTTTCCTATAAATGAAAATCACAATAACACCTTCACAAATTAAATATCTAAAAATAATTCCTGTGTGCACACAAAGTCATGCTTTGAAATTAGACAGAAAACGAAATTTCTTTGCCAATTGCAAAGCATACTTTCTACTACTTTTTAGGCAAGTGAAAAGTACTCTTACAGACTGACACATTTTTAATCCACTTTTCAGATTCTTAAAAAAGCACATGTCCAAACTGCTTTTTCAGACCAGCACCATCTGTAACCTGGGTGACTGACTACACTCCAGCAAGGGCAACCAGCCTTAGTGATGCTGAATGTATTTGCATTACTGACTGAAACCTCAAACCCCACTCGGTTGTGAATACTGTGCATGATTCCACAGGATAAGCAGCTGGGTGTGTGCTAAGAGTCTGTTTCTGCACAAAAAAATGGCTCCCCCTTTCCATCTAATGCAACTGTGAAATCACCAGAGCAATACGCAATAAATCTCTGCCTGTAATTCCTCTTTGCACACAGAGTCATGTTTTCATATTAGTCACAAAACAAAATTTCTTTGCCAATTTGAAAGCACACTTACTACTCTTTTTCTTGGCAAGTGATAAACACTTTTACAGACTGACAGATGTTGAATCCACTTTTCAGATTCTTAAAAAAGCACATGTCCAAACTGCTTTTTCAGACCAGCACCATGTGTAACCTGGGTGACTGACTACACTCCAGCAAGGGCAACCAGCCTTAGTGATGCTGAATGTATTTGCATTACTGACTGAAACCTCAAACCCCACTCGGTTGTGAATACTGTGCATGATTCCACAGGATAAGCAGCTGGGTGTGTGCTAAGAGTCTGTTTCTGCACAAAAAAATGGCTCCCCCTTTCCATCTAATGCAACTGTGAAATCACCAGAGCAATACGCAATAAATCTCTGCCTGTAATTCCTCTTTGCACACAGAGTCATGTTTTCATATTAGTCACAAAACGAAATTCCTTTGCCAATTTGAAAGCACACTTACTACTCTTTTTTTTGGCAAGTGATAAACACTTTTACAGACTGACACATTTTGAATCCACTTTTTAGATTCTTAAAAAAGCACATGTCCAAACTGCTTTTTCAGACCAGCACCATGTGTAACCTGGGTGACTGACTACACTCCAGCAAGGGCAACCAGCCTTAGTGATGCTGAATGTATTTGCATTACTGACTGAAACCTCAAACCCCACTCGGTTGTGAATACTGTGCATGATTCCACAAGATAAGCAGCTGGGTGTGTGCTAAGAGTCTGCTTCTGCACAAAATAATGTCTCCCCCTTTCCATCTAATGCAACTGTGAAATCACCAGAGCAATACACAATAAATCTCTGCCTGTAATTCCTCTTTGCACACAGAGTCATGTTTTCACATTAGTCACAGAACGAAATTTCTTTGCCAATTTGAAAGCACACTTACTAGTCTTTTTTTTGGCAAGTGATAAACACTTTTACAGACTGACACATTTTGAATCCACTTTTTAGATTCTTAAAAAAGCACATGTCCAAACTGCTTTTTCAGACCAGCACCATGTGTAACCTGGGTGACTGACTACACTCCAGCAAGGGCAACCAGCCCTAGTGATGCTGAATGTATTTGCATTACTGACTGAAACCTCAAACCCCACTCGGTTGTGAATACTGTGCATGATTCCACAGGATAAGCAGCTGGGTGTGTGCTAAGAGTCTGCTTCTGCACAAAAAAATGGCTCCCCCTTTCCATCTAATGCAACTGTGAAATCACCAGAGCAATACGCAATAAATCTCTGCCTGTAATTCCTCTTTGCACACAGAGTAATGTTTTCATATTAGTCACAAAACGAAATTTCTTTGCCAATTTGAAAGCACACTTACTACTCTTTTTTTTGGCAAGTGATAAACACTTTTACAGACTGACACATTTTGAATCCACTTTTTAGATTCTTAAAAAAGCACATGTCCAAACTGCTTTTTCAGACCAGCACCATGTGTAACCTGGGTGACTGACTACACTCCAGCAAGGGCAACCAGCCCTAGTGATGCTGAATGTATTTGCATTACTGACTGAAACCTCAAACCCCACTCGGTTGTGAATACTGTGCATGATTCCACAGGATAAGCAGCTGGGTGTGTGCTAAGAGTCTGCTTCTGCACAAAAAAATGGCTCCCCCTTTCCATCTAATGCAACTGTGAAATCACCAGAGCAATACACAATAAATCTCTGCTTGTAATTCCTCTTTGCACACAGAGTCATGTTTTCATATTAGTCACAAAACGAAATTTCTTTGCCAATTTGAAAGCACACTTACTACTCTTTTTGTTGGCAAGTGATAAACACTTTTACAGACTGACACATTTTGAATCCACTTTTTAGATTCTTAAAAAAGCACATGTCCAAACTGCTTTTTCACACCAGCACCATGTGTAACCTGGGTGACTGACTACACTCCAGCAAGGGCAACCAGCCTTAGTGATGCTGAATGTATTTGCATTACTGACTGAAACCTCAAACCCCACTCGGTTGTGAATACTGTGCATGATTCCACAGGATAAGCAGCTGGGTGTGTGCTAAGAGTCTGCTTCTGCACAAAAAAATGGCTCCCCCTTTCCATCTAATGCAACTGTGAAATCACCAGAGCAATACGCAATAAATCTCTGCCTGTAATTCCTCTTTGCACACAGAGTCATGTTTTCACATTAGTCACAGAACGAAATTTCTTTGCCAATTTGAAAGCACACTTACTTTTCTCTTTTTTGGCAAGTGATAAACACTTTTACAGACTGACACATCTTGAATCCACTTTTCAGATTCTGAAAACAGCACATGTCCAAACTGCTTTTTCAAACCAGCACCATTTGTAACCTGGGTGACTGCCTACACTCCAGCAAGGGCAACCAGCCTTACTGATGCTGTATGTATTTGCATTACTGAGTGCAACCTCAAACCCTTAAAGTATTCCTTATTTTTACCAGTACACCTTAATTTATCGTGAAAACATAGTCCATATTATTTTACATGTTCCTCACATTTAAATTTCTCCCAAAACAGAAAATGATAAACACAACTTCAACAAAAGGAATTCCATTTCTATTATTCATTTCTTAATTTACCATATACATCCCCTCTCAAACTCTAAACTCACTTTTAAAATTAGTTAGCTGTGAAAGAAATGTGGCACTCAAACAGCAGATTATCAGAGCCAGGATCTCTGTTCTTTACACCTCTCTCCTCTCAGCAGAACCAGATAATGGCAAACTTTCCCTCTCTTTTTCCACACATATACATGTTAATTTCAAATCTCAGTGCTTCCCCCTTTTTTTCAAATGTAATCACACATTTCTATTGGTTGAAAACCAACCCTTTTCCAAAAGTACCCTTCCCCCAACTTGACTTCTGCCTAGTACCCTTCCCCCAACTTGACTTCTGCCTGCTACCATAGCAACAGCTCATGGAACACTGCTGTGTGGAGTTAGGTCAGAAGTTCACCAAACAATGTTTCAATTCCACAGAGTAAGAGTGCTTGACTTTTCAAACCTAACAGCAAATCCATAGTACTGTTCTTTGGTAACACATTTTTCTGTACCAATACAAAACATGCTTCTATTAATTTACACATACAGCCTAGTTTTTATTCTAGAATGGTATGAAACAGCCAATCAGTTCTTTTTTTTATAAAAAAAATATGTATGCCTCCATTTTCAAACTGTATTTCATTTCTTTTTACCATTCTACTGAATTACACCTCCTGAGTGCATCCAGTTCTCCTTTGAAGATGTTCACAGTGTGGATTGTAGGGCACAGCTATGTCTTCTGGAGTGAAAAGTATGCAGAGAAAACAGATATGGTGAGAGACCTTGCTTTGCCAAATGTAGACATTAAATGGATTGGTCAGAGAGGGTTAAAGTGGCACCAATTGATGCCATTGGTGAAATCCTTCATGCAAATCCAACACCCTGACCTCATAATAGTGCACTGTGGTGGCAATGACCTAGGCACTTTGACTGGGGTAGGTCTGGAAATGCTTATGAAGGACACCTTTGCACAACTGTTTTCACTTTTCCCTAAAACTGCCTTTGTGTTTTCTAACATATGCCAAAGGCAAAAATGGAACTGGTCCAATCATTTCTGTCCGCAGATTGACAAAGCAAGAAAGCACGTCAACAAATCTGTTTCTGCTTTCCTCCGTGACTATGGTATGGGTTCCATTTACCACAACAACTTGCGTTACGACATGCAAGACATTTATAGAGGAGATGGTGTGCACTTCAATGATGAAGGGAACAGAGTCTTCCTCTTGAACCTTAGACTCTGCATCGGTACTTACTTGTAGGTACCACTAAAAAATCACTTCATAAACACAACGGCTCTTTTTAGAGCCCCCTAATATCTAAACTCTTAAATCTGCATTTCATTTCTTTTATTTTATTTTTTTTCTACCGTACGCGTACGTTGAGCTTACCGTACGCGTACCCCGCGATTTTTTTTAAAATCAATAAATGTTTTCTTTGTACTTTTCTGTCCTTCTTTGACCCCCTTACAAATGTTAGGGGGTCTGTAACTCTCTCCCTTGCCCCCTTTTCAAGATATCACTCTTTTTTTTCTGAGTGAAACACATGAAATGGCGGCCGCCGCTTCCTGGTTTCGACCGATTCGAATGTTTACTAAGATCTAACAGCCAATCAGAATCGCGCTCGCGCACGCCACCGTACGCGTACGGTAAGCGCACCGTAAGCGCACCGTAAGCTGGCTCAGATATATATATTGATTTAAAGGCTATTTTCTCAGAATCTACTGAACAGATTTACACCAAACCTACAAAAGGCACTTCCTTGACCTGAGGACTACCTCTCTGCCAAATTTCAAGTAATTCTGTTCAGCCGTTCGGGCTGTAGCTGTGTCTAAAGGTCCCATGGAAAAATGCATGGGAAAAACGTGTTTTGGGACCCCCCTTTTATCTCAGCCCCCGCTTGACGAATCCCCCCGAGACTTTCAGGGTAGGAGCGGATCGTAGCGCCCCACCTATTTTGCAAGGATTCGTCAACCGATGCCAAAGTTATTCAAAATAGAATGTTGCGGATTTCCTATGGAAACGTGGTCCTAACTATAACTACCTACTGGCGTCCGCCAGTAGGTAATATATATATATATATATATATATATATATATATATATATATATATATATATATATATATATATATATATATATATATATATATATATATATATATATATATATATTCACTGAAAAAAACATAGGTTTCACACACGTTATAGTTAGGAATTAGCATTTAAAAAACCTTGCAAATTCACTTAAAAAACCATAGGTTTCACACATGTTATAGTTAGCTGGATATTTCACTCGTGAAAAACCATTGAAATTCCCCTGTTATAGTTAGTGCAGGCAACTATAACTCACGCGACCGCAATCCTCTGCTGATGACGTCAGATATTACATCACTGTATTTAGACACTTATTTACCCATGTCTTCTTCCATTAATTTTTAGCTATACATATATTACAAATATTTATTTTTCATAAAGACACATATGTCATCAGTGATGTAATATCTGACGTCATCAGCAGAGGATTGCAGTCGCGTGAGTCCAGCTAACTATAACATGTGTGAAACCTATGGTTTTTTAAGTGAATTTGCAAGGTTTTTTAAATGCTAATTCCTAACTATAACGTGTGTGAAACCTATGGTTTTTTCAGTGAATTTGTAGGGTTTTTTAAATGCTAAGTTCTGTATTTATTATTTTTTTTTTTAAGGTTTTTAACCGTGCGCGTACCGTACGCGCACGCCCACGTTACGCAGTTCGCGGAATTTTTCCGTTTCTACCATACGCGCACGCTAAGCACACTCCGCGATTTTTCAAAAAAAAATTTAAATACATTTTGGCCCTTGAGGGTCCTTCTGGGACACCCTGACAAAGGCTAGGGGGTCAGGAACTGTCCACCCTGCCCCCTTTTCACGTTCTTCACCTTTGTTTTTCACCCCCTCAGACTGCGAGAGACAAAATGGCGGCTGACACTTCCTGGTTTCGACCGATTCGAATGTTTACTAAGATCTAACAACCAATCAGAATTTCAAGTAATTCTTTTCAGCCGTTCGGGCTGTAGCTTGGACTAAAGGTCCTATGGAAAAATTCATGGGGAAAACGCGTTTTGGGACCCCCCTTTTTCTCAGCCCCCGCTTGACGAATCCCCCCGAGACTTTCAGGGAAGGAGCGGAGCGCCCCACCTATTTTGAAAATTTCGGCGCCAAAGTTATTCCAAATAGAATGTTGCGGATTTCCTATGGAAACACAGTCCTGACTATAACTATCTACTGGCGACCGCCAGTAGATAATATATATATATATTTATTCACTGAAAAAACCATAGGTTTCACACATGTTATAGTTAGCTGGACATTTCACTCATACAAAACCATTGAAATTCCCCCGTTATAGTTAGTTCAGCTAACTATAACTCGCGCGCCCGCAATCCACTGCTGATGATGTAACATATTAAATCACTCATGACATGGTCAGTGACATCACTCATGACATCCTGATGACATCACTGATGACATCATCCTTGTATAAGAGTGGCAGACCTCCTCTTATCCTAATATAAACTTTGAAACACACATTGAAAAATACAAACTAAAGTGTTGAAAACTACAGAGATACCAATACCAGTTAGAACAACCTATTCAGTAATTCCAAAATCTACATACGCATCCACTCATTCATCAATACTTCTATATAGTCACTCTTACATGTACTCAGTCATCATATCTGCTCATACACCTATACATCCTGTTACACACCTACACTCATACATAGAGTTACTCACACACATACTCACACATGGAAATAAACATCCATTTACTTGCATATACAGCTATACACACACCACTACACTTACTTCTAAAGAAACGTACACATACTTACTCTCTTAAACAATCACTTATAGAAACACATACTTATTTATACAGGAACTCTTCCAATCTCTCACTCTCATATATCCTCACTTATATACATCAATACTCACATATACTAGTTTAAAACATATGGACATACTCATAAAGACACTATTGAGACAGTCATGCATTCTCTTACTCATCCATACACACACTCATCCACCCATACTGTCCTGCTCACATACTGTCTTCAAAACACATACAAACAGTGAGTCACTCATTCATGCATCTATATGCTAAGTAGTATCCCCCACTGAACCATATAGACACTCATACTGATACTCTAAAAACAAACTAATAACCCATATACACACTCATGTAGCTACTCAACAACCCATGCAGCCACTTATACACAAAGTGAGACACTGATACAGATATTTAAATATTTAAACATTACTCACTAATACTTGTATTCACTAAGATACTGTTAATAAGTCAGTTATACAATTAATTTTACAAAAAAAAACACCCATTTAGACACTTATTTACCCATTTATTCTTCCATTAACTTTTAGATATACATATATAAAAAATATTTATTTTTCAGAAAGACACATTCACTGGATGATGTCATCAGTGATGTCATCAGTGATGTCATGAGTGATGTCACTGACCATGTCATGAGTGATGTAATATGTGACGTCATCAGCAGTGGATTGAGGGCGCGCAAGTTATAGTTAGCTGAACTAACTATAACGGGGGAATTTCAATGGTTTTGTATGAGTGAAATGTCCAGCTAACTATAACATGTGTGAAACCTATGGTTTTTTCAGTGAATTTGCAAGGTTTTTTAAATGCTAATTCCTAACTATAACGTGTGTGAAACCTATGGTTTTTTCAGTGAATTTCAAAGGTTTTTTAAATGCTAATTCCTAACTATAACATGTGTGAAACCTATGTTTTTTTTACTGAATTTGCAAGTTTTTTTAAATGCTAATTTATGTATGTATTATTATATTTTTTATATATTTATTTTACAATAAACTACCTATGTATATAGTTATAGATTGACTGTATCCTGTAATATGGAATGGCTCAGCTCTTTTTTTTTTTATTTGGATAAAGTTGAACAGCTTAGTTAATATCTTCTATAAACTTATAAACAGTTAAAAAAAATGTTTTAGGGTTTTTGACGGTGCGTGCACCCGCATATTTTTTTTTTTTTTTAAAACCATTTTTTTTGCTCTTGTGGGTCCTTTTGAGACCCTGTGACAAGGCCTAGGGCGTTAGTAAGTGTCTTCCGTTACTTGTTTTCACGTTCTTAACTTTTCTCTTTGGCTATCTTCTGACGCGGGGGTGCGCGCACCGTGCATGCTCCGTGTGCGCATGCGTGCGTGCTCCGTGTGTGCATGCGTGCGTGCTCCATGTGCGCATGCGTGCGTGCACCGTGTGTGCTCCGTGTGCGCATGTGTGCGTGCTCCGTATACGCATGCGTGCGTGCTTTGTGCGTGCACGGCAAATTAATGTGATTATGAAACAACACTTTTCATTGGTTCAAAGTAGTTTCTGTTTCATAATCTTCAAACACCACACCCATTCCCCTCACTAGTTATTCTTATTTCCTGGGAGAAGGAGCTGAACAGCTTTTCCAGTACTTGAAAATGGCAGAACAGCAGTCTTCTTCTGGGAGTGAGGAGGAGACCTTTGTGGTACCAAGGCAAAGCAAACAAAAGGACTCTTTCATATGGAAATTCTTAACTTTTCCAGAGGGCCAAAAGAAGGTGAATGCCCCAAAAGTCACATGCACTATTTGTGGAACTGTCTTATCTAGAGGAGATCCCACAAAAAAATACTCCTTTAGTATTTATTCTATGTTGAGGCACTTCAAAACAGTGCATCCTGTAGCTTATGCTCGTGAGTCTACAAGAGCCACAAGAGACAACCCTCCACCTGCTCAGCCGAGCAAATCATCTGCGGCCGCAGATACACCTTGTTCAAGACCACTGGACATCCGCCCACTGTTCCAGAAGGTGCATATACATTGCAATGTGTGCAATGCTGTTCTTTGTTATGGGGAGAGCAGCATTAACTTGATAGAGAACAAAATACATCAGCACACATGCTCCACCCCATCATTTTTTAAATTAATTGTTTTTGTTCCTGTTGAACAGTTTTTCATTACCTGTTTTTTTTGGTGCTATAAAAAAAATCAAAAAAAGTACAAAATTGTTAAAAAACAAAAAAATTACAAATCAAAAAAGACAAAAAAAACAGTTCTTTTCAGAGCTCACTTCACTTCTCCAAGAAGAGCTATATTCGTAATATACTGTGTTGTTATTTTATTGAATTAATGTGTAGTGTATACATGAATAATTGAAATGATTGAAATGACTGAGTGAAGAGGAGGAAAGACTGACAGAATGAGTGAGAAAAAGAAAGTATGATCAGTCATGAAAGGGAAGTGAAAGACTGACTGCAACAAAAGGACTAAGGGTAGAGGATACAGGTAAGAAGAGTGAATGAGTAAGGGAATGGCAGTGAGTAATGGAGAGTGAGGGAGGGGAGTGAGAAAAGGGGAGTAAGGGACGGAAATAGGAAAAGGGAGTAACAGATGAAGCAGATGAAGTACAGCAGGGTAAAGGGATTGAAAGTAAGAGAAGTAGAGTGATGGTGAGATAACGGGTATGAGGATTAGAAAAGGGGGTAAGGGAAAGTGAGAGATGGGGAGTGAGGGGATGGAGGGATTTAGGAAACTGGAGTGAGAGAAAGGGAGTCAGGATTTCAATGAGCAAAGCAGAGTGAGGGAGAGTGAAGGAAATAATGTGAAAAGGTGAAGGGGTGTGAGATACAGACAGGAGGAAGTGAAGTAGGAGAATAGGAGTGACTATGAGTAAAGGATAGTGACAGTTAGGGAAGGTGAGGGAAGGAGAATGACGGAGAAGGATAAAAAATTAACATAGATGGAAAATGAGTGATGGAGAGAGGAGGAGTGGTAGAAACAGAGGGGCTGATTTATAACAAACTAACGCAGCACGGTGCAGCAAGTAATTTTGCTGTGCCATGCTGCGTTAGTTTCGAAGCACAGAGATGCGACATATTTACAAGAATATGTTGCATCTCTGTGCTTCCCCTGCGATGGCACACAAACTGCAGCCATGCGCCGGCGCAGGCTCCCTTGTACCATGGTGCAAGGATGCCTGCGTGGTGGGGAGATTGTTGAAACAATCACAAGAGGCTTTTTCCTCTTTCAATGCGGGCTGTAGCATGCAGCACGCACTGAAAGAGGAAAAGACGAGGAGAAATGAAAACATTTCTCCTCGTTGTGCCTCACTACGCCAACTCTAGGGTGGCGTAGCATTCACACGCATCTCCAGAGTTAAGATTTCTCGTAAATCTGGAGATGTGTCTAGTTCTATGGGTATTGCGTGGGAACACCCACAACAACACCCATGGAATGCCCCTTCAACGCACAGTGCTGCGTGTGAAGTGGCTGTATTTACGAGGAGAGGAAAAGTCACGCAGGGTGGCTTTTCCTCTCCTTGTAAATATGGAGGAGCCCCCTGCGCCACCAGTACGTCATGAAAAGTGATGTAGTGGTGGCGCAGGGGGCTTGTAAATCTGCCCCAGAGATGTTAAGGAAATTAAGGGTAAGACAGACAAAGGGAGAGAGACAGAAACAGAGACAGAGAGCAAGGAACTCAGAAGGAGTAAGGCAGTTAGAATGACTGAGACATATGGAGACAGGGAGAGAAACATGGTTGAAAAAATAGTGATGAAGGCAGTAAACCTAGGGGAGTAGTAGAGAAGGAGTGAGGGAGTTATGAAAGAGCAGTAAAGAAAGAAGAGAGAGGGAAGGGGAATGAGAAAAGCAGAGTGAGGAGAATTGAAGAAAAGGGAGCATGGAAGTGAAGGGGTGAGAAATACAGATATTTTAAACTTACTTGACCAACAAAATAACTTAATTAGAAATAAATGGTTGTTTTTAATTGCAAGAAAAAAGGATTCAATTTCCTAAATTTTCTTTCTAGATCTGAAAAAAAAGAAAAAAAGTAGTAATATTTAACAATACATTTTAGAAAACAGTACACATATTTTCATATTTAACAAAGTCATTTTTTGCCCTTTTTTTTGCTGTTTTCAGAATATATTGAATTTCACTGAAAATAGTGATATCAATTGTATTCATCACTTAACAGCGGGCAAAAAAATAAACAATCTGATTGTTTAAAAAAACCCTAAATCTATCCTCAGTAAAACATACCTTGATAGAAATGTAACATATATATTAAAAATATATTCTAAGAACAATAACTATTTGCAATAAATAACGTCTGTAAATCTTGTTGCTTAAGCACATACACCAACATAATATCTGTCAAAGAAGTCCACAATAGAAACATTTACCTTTCCATGAGGCCAAATGGTAATTTTTAATCCTTTTTAGGTGAAATATCCAATGGTAATCCTATAAAATCGAAATAATGGTTTCTTCAGATGCTGCAATTTGTATCTAAAATTTTGGTTTTAGAAAAATTAAGTAGCAATTTGGTAACTCTGCAGGCAAACGTTGCTTGAAAATCAATTGAGAATCATTACACAGTGTCCAGCTTTTTTCACATTTTAGATAAACTGTGTAATGCCCAGAAGTTATAGAAGGTCCATCATAGGAAAATTATTGCAACTGCAACAAATGTCTTTCCTGATATTGATAAATGATTTCCTACAAACTTCTTTATTAAAGTGTCCAATTTTGTTCCATCAGCTCTACAACGTTGTATCATTAAAATTATATACTGTCCATATTTCTTTAAAAATAACGTTGACAAAATTTCTGATTTATATTGAGAACATTCCATGTTGTGATTTGCATCTTTAACTAATTTACTAAAACTCACTGATTTACTCTCTGGTAATGTTAAATGTATGAACCTTTCAGAATCAACATTAGTGCTGCATGTGTTCATACAGTTTTCACAACAATGTTCCCATTTATAAGAGAGACCAAACATATTTACTATTTCTACCCCTTCGTCTTCCAGTACCATAAGCATATACATTAAGAATTCCTGTGCATCTTGCTGGACATTTTGTGTGAACTGTGACCATCCAGAACATACATCTAAAAGATTTCTAACATCAGAAGCACTTTCTATTTTAGTTTTATCATTACTCAACTTCTCTTAAAGGAAACTCAGCAGAGAACAAAATCTTTTTTCATGATTTAGTATTATCTGCTCTTGCAAACTTTCAAGATAAAATACAACATTCAGCACTACATTAGCGTAGCAGTTGACACCAGAGCTATTTTCAAAATGACAACCAACAACCTCTTCAACATTGTCCTTTTTCTTTTTGCTTGCAATCACATCACTCTCTTTTTGTTTTCTCTTCTGTACATGCTCATTACAGATATTCTCAATTCTCCTTTTCCGACAAACAACACGTTTTTCAAACACAGGATACTGACCTAAATGAGGAGCATAGCTTCTTCTTAATCTATTATACTCCTTTACACAATTTGCATCAGCACTAACTTTTGAGTCATCAAAGTCTATCATGAATAAACCAGATAATATTTTCACTAGTGACAAAGCAACATATGCCATACCTTCTTTAAACACACTAGATCCAATGTTTACAAAAGCACTATCTACAGTTAATCCTTGAGATTTGTGAATAGTTACAGCATATGCTAGAGAAAACGGAAACTGCTTCCTACGTACAAATACGTTTTTCACAAGCAAAAAACTAACTGAACAACGACTAATGTCCTTAACCTCTTCAATCTGATCAAATTTTATTTTAAAAAATTCAATTCCATCTTTTTTCTGGTAATTAACAAAACCCATAACTTTACCCATAGCTCCATTCACTAAACCTTTTTCTACATTCAAATTACGTCTTAAAATTACTCGACAGTTCATACATACATAAAGATTCTTTTCTAAACCAGCTGTTTTCGATATGTTTTTCTCTAGAGAATCCAATTTAGTTTTCAATTTGCCTGTCAATATAATAGTTATTCTTTCATGCTGTATTTTATCCACGGCTTCCATTTTTATAATCTCTTCATTTTCAAATTTCAAAAGTTCTTCATTGAATATAGAGCATTCATGTAGTGTTGGCATTAAGCAGATTACAGTATTTTTTTCTGCAATTTTCTTGTATATTTTCTCTGGAACTATTTGTTCGGTTGGAAACAAATTACATAGCAATCAACTCTGTAAAGCTTTTCTGCCATGTTCTGTGAGTAGTCCAATTCTGATATCTTTGAGAATACTTGCATAATCATCATCATTTGCTTGCCGCATATTGGTAATGAGTTCTTTGTACTCAAAGTATGACCAAATATTCACATTACCTATACTTCCTAACGACTTTTTCGTGTCTTCATGCGTAAGAGAATTAAAAACTGGTTGTCCTTTAACTGCAGTGAGCTGCAGTAGAACCCCAAAAACTATAACATGTTTTCCTCCAAATAACACGTCATAGTCTGTCTTTAGAATTTGCTGCATTCTTAAATGCACAAAGGCAAGCATTAAGTTTGAAACCATGCTTACCTCATCAATATTGAGAACTTTCATTTTCTTCAACACTCTTGAAACTTCAAAACATGCTTCTCCTGTTAGCTTGTGGTATTGTATTTTGTTCTCATGATCTACTGGTAACATTAGCAAACGATGTAAGGTAATTCCTTTTATGTTATATGCTGCTAACCCAGTTGAAGCAGTAACAACACAAGACAAAGTTGAATCAAATTTTTTCTGTAAGTAGCTTCTAATTACTTTAATTAAGAAACGTTTTCCAGTTCCAGCTTGTCCATTCTGATTGGTTATAATGATGTGCAGGAGCACTCTTCATTTTCAAGTAGTAATCCATGATTGATTTGTTTTGTGACTTCTTCATAAATTTGTTGTTGTTCATCATTCAGTTGTTGTTCCAAATTTGGTAAGTTTATTAAATCCTCCTGAGCTTGATTCATAGCTGTTTCCACTTCAGTCATGGCTATTGCAGCTTCATTTTCTATGATTGGTTGTCCTAGAGGATCTTGACTGAGCGTACCAGAACTTTGACTGTCTTGAGAACTGTCTCTAGCTACTTCAGCTGCATTTGTAGCTTCTTGTTCAATTTCTTCATTTAACATTTGTACATAATTTGTGAAAGTACTGCATTCTATGCTATCTTTACATGCATTAAAGGAATCTTCAAAGCTCTGAAAATATCCAAGTAATTCATCCTCTGAACCCCATGGTTTAAACAGCTGTAAAAGTGCTAGGTAGTAACATTCCTTTTTGTCAGTAGTGTCGCAACTCAGCTTCCTGTGATTAATCAAACTTCCTTTTGTTTGTATCACCAAACATCCTTCCTCACCAATAACTTTATATTTTCCATTGTTGATGTCTTCTGTGGCATTACGTTTAAAAATGTAGTTCTGCAGCACTTCATACAGACACATGTTCTCAAGATGATGACTTCTGTTTGGGTAATATGTGTCCAACATGTTTGTTTTCTAAATGTCTGTACTTTCTGGTTCGTTCTCTGCTAAATATTCAATTTCTCGAATATATTTCAGTACCCGATTTTGCATTCCTGCAAGGCCTAAACTTACCCAAATTATTCTTCTGGATTTTGAGTACAGACTTGCAGATGATAACCTATCTGAGCATTCGTATGACCCAATTTCTTGATGTGATAAACTGAAACTGTATAGCTTTTTACTGACAGTCTTCTCGTGAGAAATCTCTTCCCACATTTCTTTCAATTCCGTTTTCTTAGATTTAGTGATGTAAGATGTGACATACCGAGCAACAGCAATAGAATTGTCAGCTACATACTGAATATCCATGTTAGCATTCCACATGGATAAAATTACTGGGTTGTAGTCATTTATATATTTTGACTCTTCTTTTCTTCTTAGGTTGTAGGTATTTTTCGGAGATTTTCTTGTAATGGTATGTCGCACAGCTGACATAAAACTGTTTACTCTTCTTTTTGAAAGAACAGGTCGTGGAAATCCAAATCGACATTTTGTGTAGAATTTATCTTTACTCTTTTACTTTCGTCGACAGTATTTTCCACACCGATGACTTTGGAAACGTAAAACTTGCTCTTTTAAGTTTTTTTCTTCTGTGCTTTTAGGTATAGCACATGTTGCATATTCTTCAATGAAAAATAAAACTGCATCATCAGAATCTGTTCCAAATTTTGGGGCATCCTTGATCCACAACAGCATATGAATATGAGGAGCACCTCTTGCTTGGTACTCTTTTCTCCAAAACAAATCCACAACTTCTCCAAGAGGTGGATTTTTTTTATTGCAGATAAAGGACATCATAGCCTCAAATCTATGATTGAAATATCTGCAAACATTAACCGGATCCAATGAGCACAATTCTCCTGCTGTCTTGTATTGGATGTTTTCAATATTTGAATTTGCCTCTCGAAGAAAATCCAGTAAATCATCCCAAGCGTACTCAGCACAGCTTAGGGTAAGGAACCATGTAGGAGTTCCTAAATTCTGTAACATACATTTCAATTCTCTATGGCGTCGGTACCAATATTCATTAGTCTCACGCTGACAAGCCATCAGATTAATCAATTGAGATTCCAAATGATCATCTCGCTGTTGCACTTTGTTGATAAAATCCATTGCAGACACATTATGTAGATGTACTCCAGTTTTTAAAAGGTGATTTACTGCATAAGATAGTGCAAACAAGTCACTTTCAAATAAAAGATGGAACAAATAAGGAATACTTTGACGAAATCTTGGATCTTCTGCATATAATCTTGTAGTCCGATACTCAGAATCTGTACTGGACATTCATCATATCGTCCACCTTTTACTGTAGGAAACAGCTGGGGAAAACAACGAGCTTCCAAGCTCTCCTCCCATACACTCACGGGAGTTCCTTTTGCTATATTCATCTGAAACAGATCAATAGTGTTTCCCATAACTTCTTTAGAAGGAAGAGGATGTATGCTGAAATGTTCATAAATTTCTTCTTCTTTTGACTTATCCACTTTTTCAATTTTCCCAGTTGGTATTCCTGTGTCTGCTAGTAAACCTTCTTCATCTTCATCCATATAAATTGATTCATAGTATTTATTATTTCTTTTCAAATGTAAATTTGCTCTTTGTACTTTTCGTACATCTACTAGCTCCTGCCAAATGTTCTTATTCTTTGTAGGTACACCATTAACCAGAATAACTAATGGTTCAGTTTCCAAACTATCTGCATCAATTGTTTCAATATTTTTTCAAATCTAATGGCAAATAGACAACTCTTCCTTTTAAACCTCTTTGTAAATCTGAAGGAGGTAATTTACCTGTTTTGGGCTCCATACGAACTATAGTCTGAAACGGATGGACACATTGAATGAGTATAGACTCATACGTATTTAAATCACAAAGTTCTGGAGGAATATCAACCAATTCTAAATTATTATGTATAGCTCTAGCTGGCATTTTATTTTCTTCTAACGTGTTATAACAGTATTTACAAATACGCTAATCTTCACCCAAATCAAAACAATTTTCCAGAAATAAATATGTAGCAAAATCCTTCCACTCATAATTATTTTCTTGTTCACTTTTTTTATAGAGATCAACATTCCTTGTTTGAGTTTTATAATGGCTTCTCCGGCAACAAATACAATTAATATTTGGTCTTTCATTTGAGATGATAGTAAATTTTGTCATTTGATCTTCAAATATTTTACGAATAGTGAGTTCTACATTCTCTTCCACATTTTCCTCAATAACTGTGTCAATTATTGCACTTTCTTGTTCTGGACCAAAGTAACAAAACTGAATATCATCAGTAACCTTCTCTACATCTGATACGGATCCACGGAACAGAGTACTATTCAACTCATTTAACTTTAGTGCTGGACTTTTAGCAAAATACAATCTTCTCACAAACTTTCTCATTTCAGTATGATGTACTGCCAGCATCCTAAAATGCTGAAAAACACTTTGACAAACTTTCCTAGAAAGACAAGCCAGAGAATGTCCTTGCAAACCTGTATTCTTTCTCACTCTGCATGGATCTAGTCTTTGAAGCACCTTAATCTTCTGTTCAACACTTTTTTTAGTACATTCTCTTAGAAAGTCACGTAATTTATCAATAGATTCTTGTCGTACAGTACACATACTACTACAATTCCAAGTGTACACTGGGGCTTTAGGACGTTTCCCCATAACTTCATCAGCTAACACTTCTTCCTCATTTCTTGGAACCATTTTCTCCTTTTCCATTACACAACCATCTTTAACTTCATAAGCTCGACCACTGGTGTCAACTGCATGCAGCAAACTATTACTTTGAAGATAACTCTCTTCTTTAAAAAATGGTTCACTACTTGAACTATGCTTCCATTCTCCTAAGAACACTTTACAAAAGTTATTTTTTTTCACTACTCTTTTCCTTTTGCTTTTTGACTTCATTACATTGACTATTTTATCTAATGTACGGATCCTGTTCAAAATTAAAATGACTAGTTTTCTTTTTAATTTCAAAGCCTTTGCAACAATTGATTCAATATGTTTCTTTTTCTCATAAAATTTTGCTTTCTTCCTATATTTTTTCACATCCTTTAGCAAATTGAACATCACTCTTCTCTGAAACATTTTTCTACGAATGTTTTGAAATTCTGTTTTTCTTTTTTAAGTCATTCTTTCTTGCTTCTGATTGTACATTAGCATTTAGTATTTTCTTTCTATTGTGTTGTTGTTTTCTACTTGAAACACTATTTGCAGTGGATACATTTTTTACATTTTTTCTATGTTTGAGGATATTTTTTTTAAAATCCTTAGTCTGCTTACCAGAAGACTTTTTCTTTTTTCAAACATGAGGTTCTTCAACTAATTTTTGTTGTCCAGTTGTCTTCAAATATAGATGTTTTTGCTGTTCTTTTCTCTTTCTCGATTTTATAGGCATGTTTAATTTATTTCAGTGTTGTTCAGCAATACCTAAAGGAAACTAAAAAAAAAATACCTTTATGTAATTTAAATATATTACTATATTTTTTTTGAGCTTTTCAAATCCTATCATATGAGCTGGCCCTTTCCTACGAGTGCAAGTCTTACAAAACAAGAGCAACACGAATTAAATCTCTGACAACAATTCCTGTGTGCAGACAGACTCAGGGTGTGATTCTAGGCAGAAAACAATATTTGATTGGCAATTTCAAAGCACATTTACTACTGTAGTAGAGCAAGTGATAATTACTGTAACAGCCTGACACATTTTCCTTATAGTTTAGAGAGGCAGAAAAGAGCACATGTCCTAACAGCTACTTGAGACCATGAGCATGTGGAACCTAGGTGAGTGATTAGACTAGAGCAAAGGAAATGAGCCTTGGTGACGTTGAATGTGTTAGCGTTACACACTGTTATCTGAAATACCACACAGTGCTGAATAGTAAGCATGGGAGTGCAGGAGAAGCAGCTGCCTGTGTGCTAAGAGTGTGTTTCTGGAGACTGTGTAATGTCAGGTGCAAAAGAGATCTGCATGGATGCTTGCACAACTGCATGAAGACTGCAGAGATGTATGTAAGATTACATGTGGTAAGGGTTAATTGGAGTTTTGAACATGTAGGAACTACCTCACCCATTGCAGGAGTGGAAGGAAAATCTACCCTGTTGTTTTCAAATGTGTTTGCATTTGCCTCTCATTTGTGAGATAGTGATTTTTGCAGAATGCTAACCATCACAGTTCAAGAAAAGAAGCTGCCCCTTTCCTACGAGTGCACGTCTTACAGAACAAGAGCAACACAAATTAAATCTCTGACAACAATTCCTTTGTGCACACAGACTCATGATGTGATTCTAGGCACAAAACAGTATTCCTGGTTGATACCAGTACACCTTAACTTATGTGAAGACATACTCCATAATATCTTACAAGTTCAAGGCAGTTAAATATCTTCCAAAACATAAAATGTAAAACACAACGTTAAAAGAAGAAACAAATTTCTATTATTTATATCAAAATGCACCACATACATCCCCTCTCAAATTCATAACTCACCTTTAAAAGTAGTTAGTTGAGAAAGAAATGTGCCACTCACACAGCAGATTATCAGAGCCAGAATCTCTGAGCTGTACTCCTGTCACCAGAACCAGTAAATGGCAAACTTTCCCTCTCTTTTTTCACACATATACATGTTAACTTCAAATCACATTGCTTCCCACATTTTTTTAAATGGAAACACACATTTCTATTGGTTGCAACTTTCAAGCCGTTCCAAATGATTCCTACCCCCAACATGACTTCTCCCTGCTAGCATAGCAACAGATCATGGAAAACTGGTGTGAGCAGAGAGGTCAGAAGTTCAGCACACAATGTTTCTAATCCAAAGAGCAAGAGTGCTTGACTTTTCAAACCTAACAGCATATCCAAAGTAATGTTCTGTGGGAACACATGTTTCTGAACCAATACAAAACATGCTTTTAAAAATGTAAACATACAGCCTAGTTTTTAGTGTTGAATGGTCTGAAACAGCCAATGAGTTATTTTTATGAAAAAAAGTATGTAAGCCTCCATTTTACAACTATCTTTCTTTTCATATTGCCATTCTACTGAAAGACACCTTCTGAGTGCATCCAGGTCTCCTCCTCACTCCCTGAAGTAGACTGCTGTT
Organism: Triturus cristatus; assembly: GCF_964204655.1. Taxonomy (NCBI): domain Eukaryota; kingdom Metazoa; phylum Chordata; class Amphibia; order Caudata; family Salamandridae; genus Triturus; species Triturus cristatus. The sequence goes on from NC_140591.1 coordinate 1,494,101,268, forward strand.
CTGCCATTTTCAAGTAAAATTGATAGCTGTTCAGCTCCTTGTCCCAGGAAATAAGAAGAAATAGTGAGGGGAGTGGGTGTGGTGTTTGAAGATTCTGGAACAGAAACTACTATGAACCAATGAAAAGTGTTGTTATATAATCACATGACTTTTTAGAGCCAACCAACATCTAAACACTTGAACACAACGGCTCTTTTTAGAGCCAACCAACATCTAAACACTTAAACTTGATTTTTATTTCTATTTTTTCGACGAATTTTCACCCTTCGGAATCCTTCAGGGACCCCCTGACAAAGGCTAGGGGGTCAGGAACTCTCTACCCCGCCCCCTTTTCACGTTCTCCTCCTTTCTTTTTCACTGTCACACACAAAATGGCATCCCACACTTCCTGATTTCGACCGATTCGAATGTTGACTGACATCTTACCACCAATCAGAATTAAGCTTGCGGACATTTAGTGCGCGCACCGTGCGCGCATATCTATATAATTATGTACTTTTAACTGCAATTTTCTGAGGAACTACTGAACAGATTGACACCATATATGCAAAAGGCACATGCCTGACCTGAGGACTACCTCTTTGCCAAATTTCAAGTAATTCTGTTCAGCCGTTCGGGCTGTACCTTCGACTAAAGGTCCTATGGGAAAATGCATGGGGAACACGCATTTTGGGACCCCCCTTTTTTCTCAGCCCCCGCTTCACTAATCACCCCGAGACTTTCAGGGTAGGAGCTGAGCGGAGCGCCCCATTAGTTTTGAAAATTTCACAAAGATAAGTCAACCGGCGCCAAAGTTATTCAAAATCGAATTTTCAGATTTCCTATGGGAACTCGGTCCTAACTATAACTATCTACTGGCGACCGCCAGTAGATAATATATATATATATGATTACCAAGAAGTGCCCTAGAGCATCGAGGGGTCACTCAACAGCATTCCAACATCACAATGCAGCCTGCTTGTCTGCTCCAAATGCATGATCTCATGCCGACGCGTTTCAGGGCCAGAAAGCCCCTTCTTCATGGGCTGCTACAAACAACACACTGAAGCTCGCAAAAAGATTTCCGGCCTCATTTATTTCCATGAATGCTCTTTGGCAGGTGTATGCTAAGTGCAATGCCATTTAATGCCTTATGGGACATTGAGTCCCGATTACAAGCGTAAGTAGTCTCTTTTAGTAAGTTCAATGTTCGTTTGTTTTTAAAGCAATGTAGTCCTTCAGTAGGTACCAGAGCTTCCAGGCAGGCAAATTAAGCATATTCAATGCTGTGTCCTTCCGACGTTGAACATTTCAACATCACGGCCTCTGCCAGCTGGAATAACACTCCTCTCCCAGCTGACGATGATGCTCCCCTCCGTGGCCGGGCCGCCGCGTGTATATTTGATCACCAAGAAGTGCCCTAGAGCATCGAGGGGTCACTCAACAGCATTCCAACATCACAATGCAGTCTGCTTGTCTGCTCCAAATGCATTATCTCATGCCGACGCGTTTCAGGGCCAGAAAGTCTGTTCTTCATGGGCTGCTACCAACAACACACTGAAGCTCGCAAAAAGATTTCCGGCCTATTTATTTCCATGAATGCTCTTTGGCAGGTGTATGCTAAGTGCAGTGCCATTTAATGCCTTATGGGACATTGAGTCCCGATTACAAGCGTAAGTAGTCTCTTTTAGTAAGTTCAATGTTTGTTTGTTTTTAAAGCAATGTATTCCTTCAGTAGGTATCAGAGCTTCCAGGCAGGCAAATTAAGCATATTCAATACTGTGTCCTTCCGACGTCGAACAATTCAACATCACGGCCTCTGCCAGCTGGAATAACACTCCTCTCCCAGCTGACGATGGTGCTCCCCTCCGCGGCCGGGCCGCCGCGTGTATATTTGATCACCAAGAAGTGCCCTAGAGCATCGCCACCTTTAGGGCTGGTGGCGCCTGGTGTGACAAACATTTATGGTGCCCCCATAGCATCCTCCTCAGATTCCCCCACTATCACCCAGCAAAAGAGCCCCTCATCTCTCCATGGCCCCTCTCTCGCATACATTTAATTTCTTTTAAAGCACTGGTAAAGGCTTGCTTTACTAATCCACGTAGCTATCCACACAAAAAACACATTTGTTCTTTGCAGCAGGCATATCAACCCTCTGCGCTACTTTATGTCAAGTCAAAACTATCACTAGACAAAACTCCAAACTCTCTCTGTAGCATGAACATTGATCACAAGAGCTAACTCAACATTTGTATTGCTGCCTGAAAGCTGGACGCACAAGCAACTCTGCAGTATGTGCTTACAGCGTGAGTTATTGATAAAGACGGCAACACCCCTGAGGTCAGTGCCCCCCTCCAGGTCAGCACCCAGTGAAGCCGCAGCATTTGCACCACCCTAAAGCAGGCGCTGCCGATAGTGGTACATATTGGGGTACTTGGTCCTGTGTAGGTAGATGTTGACATAGGACACATGCATTCCACTAACACATGCATATGCTCATGGTTAAACACGGATATGGATGTTGGCATACATTACATGCCTGATGAACCATGGACGGTGCCTGTAGACTCCCTCACATCCCCCACAGAAAACCTCTCTTACCCACATGGATGCTACACTGCATTTGGGCCAGTAATGCATTGCTCTGTACCCTTCCACCATTAAACAGAAGCCATAGTGGCTTTGTGTGTGAAAGGGCCAGGCCCATTAGTTCTAGTTCCTTTCTAGACACATACTCTGGTGGTTCTTTGTCACAGCATGAAAGTGTAAAGTGGAGGGAAATAGTTAATTCACAACCAATTGGCCATTAACACTCTAGAGAATAGTAACTCACGAACAACTAAATGAAGATAGTTAATTTGTTACAAAGCTAGGAAGAACTGAATGTAAAGACACCACTGCACGAGGGTGTAGAAATGCAAAGGAATTAGTATGAAGTTAAATCTACACATCCAATTCAGACAGTGCAGCATGAACAAAACTATCAATTCAAGAAGTAGTATACAGAGTATCAGGAAACATAAGTCAAAGTTGCCCTGAATCAAGAGTTGATGAGTATAAAGCATTAATCTATTCCTACTCTATCGCTAAAATGACTTTCCCACATAGCATTTTTAAGTGGAAAGATAATAAGGTGTCAGTGCGTGGTGTCTTCCTAAGAAGTCGCTGTAACATCAGATGGATCAAGTAGGATAAAGCCACTGTCTCAAAAGAAAGGGCTTGTTCTGAGATTCTCTCTCTCTGAAGGCAAAGAAGAAGTGGGCTACTTTCCCGAATTCATAACAACAATTATTTTCAGGTAGTTTTCCCATAATGCACAGTGCACATCTTGGTTCACAATAGACACAGTCATAGGAAACCATCCACGATGTTCTTCTCCTTCGATCTTTGCAACATTCTTCCTTGGTTCCCAGGCCTTCGCCCATGTGAAACTGTCTCGGCCTCTATAACCTTTGAGCCATGAAACTGTAACTTCTTCTCTCTTTTCCCAGCTCCTAAACAAAGACATTGCTTTTCCCTAATGAAATAACTTTAAAACCTGTAATGCAAATGTGTGAAAGTACAGATTCCTCCATGCACATAAAATTCAGACTGTTAATTCTAATGCAAGAGTTTTCAGGGACTTGCATACCAAGCCTATGATTTCTTTAGCCAACATAAGAACATACTACTTTAAACATTACAGATTGAAATAGCTCTATTGCATAGAAATGAATACATCTACCAAATTTAGAATATGAATGGTGTGAGTTGCACAATACAGGTTCCTCATGTTAATAAGTTGTGCCAATTACATTCATTCCCCTATGTTGATTTTCCATGTTACTTGGCAATGGCCAAAAATACACTCACGTTTCTACATTAGTACATTTTACAAGTGTAACAATTCACAATTTCTAACATAGAATTATAAGTGGGCACTCTACAAGTGATTATAATGCACCCCTACAATTTAAATGAGATTCCCGCTGCAACATGTGTCTTGACATGGTTATCTGGTGTGTTTGCCTGACACATGTACCATGATATATTGTGCATGTATGAGCCACACCCCTCTTAGTTGCTATCTGTGTCAACAGCCACTCTCATGGGTATTACGTTATCCATTTCTATCTGTTAGTGGGTGTGTTAGGTATTAGTGTTTAGCTTACCTACAAGTAGACCATTCCCATAGTGTCCATTCTGGAATCAGTCATTGATGATACAGTGCCTGAATATGTAAGCATCATGCAACTGTCAGAGTATTTGGCTAGCGTGTTGGTGAAGAGACCCACATGGTCCACAATGGACTTGACATTAATGAGGCGTGTGTGCTTCCGGTTCCTGTAGAGATGTGGTGGCAGCAGGATGTACCAGTTGCACATATGTGCAGTCCATGGCACCCAGTGATGGAATGAAATACTGCTTGGTCTCCACCTGCAATTCCTGGGTGTTGGGGGAAGAGAAGGTAGCAGGGTGTCAGCCAGATGATGGCATCCAGGATGGAGGGAAGGAGTAGAAAGATGGCTGGGAGACTCCAGCCCCTCTGATAGCTATTATGTAGAAGGCCCCCAATGCCAGCATATGTAGTACGGCCATGAACTTCACCTGTGGAGGGATGTTGGTAGCCCTGTCAACCATTGGCTGTAGACTTGGGACAATCAGGTGTAGGAAATCCATAATGGACTGCTTCCGCAGCCAGTAAAGAGTGATTACCTCGCCTCCCTGAGTCCTATCAGAGTGGTCCTCTAGGGGATAAATGCACTCCCTTCTACTTCAGTGCCCTGGTGGTGGTGTGGGGGGGTGGGTTGGGGTTAGGTAGATGTTGGTGGTCATCTCTGTGTGACTCCCAGCTGCAAAAAATCTGCCTCCATGGAGTAGTTCTGGCTGCAAAACTGTCCTAGTAAACTTCTCTTTAAATAGCAAAGTTGACATGTAATATCCATGCGCCACGTTTACGCTGGAACTTACCACAAAATGCCTAGCTTGCATACATTAATACATGTGTGACACAGGCAATTCCGACCCAGGCTAATTTTTTTGCACAAGTCCATAAATTGATGCATCCTTAAAGATGCGTCACCTTGTAAAAACGGAGCAGTGATTCCGCTGCCAATGTGTCTAAAAATTTAACGCATTGGTGCTGCAAGCTCCTAGTAAATAAGCCCCACAATATTTACTCAACTGCTGGCTGAATAGTCAAGATTCTGCACTGTTCAGCTGGCAGTCAAGCAAATAGCAGAAAAACATCACTATTTACCTGGCCGGTAGCTATAAACAGTAGAACTTCTGCACCGTTTGGGCTGGCCGCAGTACAAATAGCAGATAAACATCACTATTTAAGCAGTCACTGTCTAAATAGCAGAGATCCTGCACTGTTTGGCCAGCAGTTTTTGGAAACCTTCTCCCCACTGAGGCTGCAAACAACCTCTCCCAAGGGGACGACCCCTTCCCCTACACAAGTTAGTTACTACCCCAAATCGGGGGTCGTTGGCTCATCAATGGTTTGTGATGGCATTTGCAGTCACAAACTATCAATACATTTCTTTCTGAATTGGAAAGTTTAGGGAGGAGTCCCCTTTCATTAACCCTCCTATTTGCAATTCAGAAACCATAAGAAAAGTCCTTTTACTAGTCTAAATACATTTCCTACTCATAAAAAGGGTTTTGTACTTTTCTGGTCACACACCTTGTGATTTTGTGACATGAGGCTCTTGGTGCTAAAACTGACTTATATGAAGGCTCCAAATTTTAAGTCTAAAGATCCCAAATGATTGCAATTTATTTTGGCAGACATGGCACAGAATACCACTCCATTACACCATTGCAAGACTTAGCAACATGGTAGGCCCTTTATGGAGTTGTCTTGTGTTCCACAAATGCTCTTACTCCTTTATATTTACCTGCAGATGTGAATAACGATAAAGATGATTAGAACTTTTGCAAGACTATTCTTCTAAAGCTATATACTCAATCTTACTCACAAATCCATGGGAATGTACAAGGGCCAGATATAGGATTACAAAAAGGCTCCATGTTATGGGTACACCTCTTTTTCTGCATCAAATCAGAGCATTCTGAAATTATTAATTCTGGTTCAGTTCAATTGAACAAATCAAATTAAAACACCTGAAAATAATGATTTGCAATAGCAAAAAATAGAAATGCTAATACTGTACCCCAATAACATAGAGTCACCTGATATTTCGGATGACTTCCAACATGGAAACAATTGCATAGGGGCCCTTATGAAGTGACCAACACAGTATAATTGAGAGGCTTCTTTCCAATTTCATGACAGAAGTAGGAAATATCATGGGCCTGATTTAGAGTTTCAAGGAAGGAATTAACTCCACCAGGATGGTAGAGGACAATACATCCAACATCCTGAAGGACATCCGCACACCAAATTTAGAGTTGTCTGCTGGCCCTGCGGACATTGCACTACATTGTCAAGAACTGCTGTCATCACGGTTCCTATATATGCATGAAAAATTTGAAGGAAAGTACAGTCAGAGATGGTGGCCAACTAGCATACTTTTAAAGAAATATTTGTTTTTCAAAAACAAAGTTCCAAAGCAGGAATTTGTTTTAGAAAACAAAAAACATCCAGGTTTTACTCTAAATAGGGTGGATAGCATAATGTCCTACCTTTGACGCCCCATACATTATTAGGCCATCAGAGGATGTATTCTGTGGAGAAGCCATAAGCAAAGGAATGGGACTATCATTTATTGAACGTAATGTCATTGAAATATGAATGAATTGTCCTAGTAAATCAGGGAAAGACATATGCATCAATGACACAAAAGAAAATAAACTCACAGAGATTTTTATTCATTGATGTTATTACAAATATTGTAGAAAATAAGACACTGAATAAACAGACATTTTGTTACCTCCATGCTAGTGAACTACTGATCCATGATTTCACAGTTCCAGTTTAATACTTCCAGACAAGGAATGTGGATCCACTATGGATGCTTCTGTACTGATATGAGGTGATCTCTTTCAAATACAATTTTCTGGCTGTCGCTCAGACACATCCTTTGTGCTAGTTGATGGCTCTCACAAAAGTAGCATTAGTGTTGGCTCCAAGAGGAAGTATCCAAAACAAGGACACAATGAAGCATGAGATTTCAGCACCTGGCTGTCATCAGCCTTTCTGATTGGTCATCAGGCACAGACAAAAAGGCAGCTTTGCTTAGAAATGTTAACAACTTTAACAAGAGAAATCCATCTACCCTATGTCCTCACTCAGAAAGAACTAATATCAGCCCATTGCTAAAAGGGACCTCACAGAATGTATTTAGGGTAGCCTTTTCACCATTCGCTCTCATTCAGTTATGGGTCTCCACAGGAATGCAGTCAATACACTCCCACAATAGAGGGAAGCTGTACTCTACATCACTTATTTATTTACTTAAAGGTTTTCTATAGCGCCGGCTAGACCCAGGGGTATCAGAGTGCTCTACAAGAATGTGAGGAGGTACAGTATTAAAAAAAACATTTGAGCAAAATAGGAGCCAATATAACAAAGAAAGCAGATAAAATACGAAGGCTATTTACAGAACACTATATTAAGCTAACGTGGGTAGTGAGAACTTACGTTAGGGAGGGTGGGTGGGGGTGAGAGAGAAAAGAAAAAGGGAGGGGAAGAAGAGAAAAAGGAGGGGAAGATGTGAGTAGGAGTTAGGGGAGTAACAGGAGTAGTAAATCAGTGGGAGGTTGTGTGTAGGGCTAGGAGTCATAAGTAGATAAAGAGAGCAGGAGGGGAGGGGAGGGGTAGAAGAGTAGTGTAAGGGAGGGGGGGATTGGTAGGAGAAGGTGGAGGGGAAAGAATTGGAGGGCACTAAAGGGGGCCATGACTTGGTCGCAGCGCCTGAGATCAGTGTCAGAGGTAGGAACTAAGGACGCCAGTATTTGTTGAGGAGGAACAATTTGAGTTATTTTTTGAAGTTGAAGTAGGAGTGTTTACAGCGTAGGTCTTTAGGCAGGGAGTTCCAGATGGAGGGAGCGATACCAGAGAAGGAGCGAACTTGAGTGCCTTTCTTCTTAAACAGGGAGGGATAAGAGTGAGAGCATTTGTGTTCCTCGTCAGTCGTGCACAGCCTGCTCTGTAGAGTTTCTCTAGGAGGTAACTTGGGGTGTTTTGGTGAAGGGCTTTGTGCGTGATACATGCGATCTTATAGGTAGATCTGCCTTCGATGGGTAACCATTTGAGGGTTTTCAGGGTGGGGGAGATGTGATCGAAACTTTTGTAGTCGGAGATAAGTCTAGCTGCTAGGATGAGCACAGATTTGAGTGGTGCGAGGTGGACTTTAGGTGTTCCAGCGAGGATAGCGTTGCCATAGTCTATTCTCGACAGGACCAGCAATTGAACAACAGTTTTAAAGTCATCAGCCAGGATGAAGTGCTTAATTTTCTTGAGATGAGGGAGAGTGAAGAGTGCTCCTTTGGCTGCATTTTTTATGTGGGGGTGAGGGTAAGGGTATTGTCAATGGTGAGGCCTAGAGACTTAACTGAATTAGAAGTGGTGAGAGAGCAGTTGAGCGCATTCAGGTCAGAGACCCATTCTTGTATGGGAAGTGGGTTGTTTTTAGGCGCGAAGAGAATGATTCATGCAAAATGCATCCCACTGGTCCATGCACTAAAATTTTCATCACACAAGGAGTCTTACTACTGTGCAAATAGGGACAGATTTAGTAAGGGCCTGTAATGCCCTTGTATCAACAACTTGACTGAAGCTAATACAATCTTTAAATGGGATTTACTAAGACAGGCAATACCACCTTGTGTAGCTCTGCATGACTTAGTTACTCCAGGGTTACACAAGGCAGCAAAAATCACTGCTTTGTGTTAAGCTATGTTGTGAAAGCACATGGGTGGAGTATGGGTGTACCCATACATCCACAGATGGTTTCTGAAGCAGTCACAGATTTACTAAGGTGAGTAAACTTGGAATTACATTAAAATGGTGAATCTTCACAAGTGAGGCATAACTAAGAGAAATATCAGTATGGCTTCTGTTTAATTCCTCTTTCTATGCATGCTGCATCCTACAATACACGTGGAAAGAGCAAAATGCCTCAAAGGATTGTTCTTGAGCAGGAAGGTGCCCTTCCTGACACAACAACAATCCTGCTCATAATGCAGGCACCCTTGCACCATGACGCACGGGTGTCTAGGCAGTGCACAGTGTGACTGCACAGGGAGAGGGCATAAATGTGTCAATTAATCAATCAATCAATTCAACTTTATTCCGTTAAAAACACAACCATAAAAGCAATCTAACAAATTACATGCCGAGCAAATACAACAGTTTGTGAAGTCATTGGAAAGAGACAATCGAATCCAAAATCAATAAAATACAGGAAATAAATAAATAGAAGGGGATGAGAAACAATAATACTTATAGTAGCAGCATGTAGTATTTGTAAGTTAATCCTGTCCGTAGCGAACTCCGTACCACCCGTATCCCGGGTTAACCTGTGCCCGGGATACGAGCCGTACAGCCCCCACCCCTCCGCCCCGCGTATGTCCGCCCGTATGTCAGCACCGTACCCCCCTATGTCAGCACCTACCCCCCCATTCTCCACACCGTACCCCAGCCCCGTACTTTGATGCACCGTACCCCTGCACCGTACCCCAGGCCCGTACTTGTACGCACCGTACCCCAGCACCCTACTTATACGCACCGTCACTTGGACGCACCGTACCCCAGCACCGTCCCCCAGCCCCGTACTTGTATGCACTGTCCCCCAGCTCCTTACTTGGCCGCACCGTACCCCAGCATCGTTCCCCAGCCCCGTACTTGTACGCACCATCCCCCAGCCCCTTACTTATACGCACCGTACCCCAGCACCGTACCCCAGCCCCGTACTTGTACGCACCGTACCCCAGCCCCGTCCCCCAGCATCGCGTATGTACAGATCTTACAAAAACATAGCGTATGCGAGCACGGTACAACAACATCGCATATGTACGCACCTTACATACGCGAAAATGACTCGTACTGAACCAGGACACTGTAAAACAGCACAAGGAGGGTCAATTTGACTCGCACAACACCACAAAACACGTCTACAGTAGAAAAAACATAAAAATTACTGACCTGGCACATCCAAACAGGCAAACAGAGGCCCAAACTCACAACCACCTCTTATAACACACCCACCAACATTTCAAACTCAGACACACCCACAAATGGACCAATAAAAGGGCCCACACACAATAACCATGAGCCTTTGCGACAGACTCACTACAGACATAGCACACCACAACAACTGCACCCATACACCTTTACATATACACCTTCACACAAACTCCTTAACACATACTCCCTCTTCACATTCACACACACACCTTCACGTTCACACACACACTCACATTCACACACACCCCCCCACAACCAGCCACACCCTCACCCCACACCATGCCCACAGACAAGAATCCAAAGTTCACAAGGGAGGAGCTGGATATCCTTGTCAACGAAGTCATCAGAGTCGAGCCACAGCTCTTTGGAACATTGGTCAGACAGACCTGCATAGCAGAAAAATCAAGCCTGTGGCAGAGGATTGTCGATAGGGTGAATGCTGTTGCACCCATCAGAAGGACCAGGAACGAATGCCAAGCCAGGTGGTACGATCTGCGGAGGGCAGTCAAGAGGAAGATTAATGAAGCCTACGCCCAGAGTAACATCACGGGAGGTGGGCTGCCCCGCAGACCGGTACATTACCATCCCTGGGAGGAGAAGGTGATGGCCCTGCTCCCGCCGGTGGGAGTACATGGACTACAAGGACTTTCAGAGCCTGCTGAGTACACAAACAACTAGGGAACATGGGGGGATTGCCAGCCACCCCCAAATACACAAACTGCACGCAACTACCCCCAAGCCCTCACCGGACACAACCACACTCAAAAACAACGCTCATGCCACTAACATGTGTATGCCACATTCACAAAGCAAGGCCATGCCATGTCCCATGCTACATGAACCACCAACACAACAATGGATGTCCGCTATGTTGGGAGGGTGGGCCTCTGAAAACGCATTCTTCAACTCACAATCACACACCATTGCCAAGCCGAGGGCGGAAGGAGGGGTCAAAGAGACCCTTGATGCCTTCATCACAAGAGCCGAATCGCTCCTAGTACATGAGATACAACTGGCTGAGCATAGACTCTCCCTGGACTCCCAATTGGCAAAGAAACGATCTTCTTTGGGTAATATAGCCTCCTGCCTTACACCTGGCAGACGGGAAGACCCAATTGAACCCTCACCGGCCTGCCATATTCAAGCAGACACCATAGATACACTGCTAAATAGTGATCCTAGCCCGCAGGCGGATACTACGAGTGTAAGCCTGACAGGATCATCTAATGGTAACCAATGTGCCGTTTTGAGGTCTTCTGACACGGAGGGCATCCGGACTATTACACAACAAAGAGCTGCACAGGGAGAAGTCATAAGGGAGGGGCCTAGTAATCAGCTAGTAACAGGAGAATCTAGTTCCATGCAGAGTTCGGGTGGAGAGGTAATAACACGCTCTAAAAGACAACAAGCTTTATCGGGGCCTTCAGTGATGGGTGGTTCACAGTGTCCCACCCGAGCCAGCAAACCTAGTCGGAAGGGGACGATCATGCCCACTAAAGGCACTAGTAAGAACCCTGAGAATATAGCTTGTCCCAATTGTTGCCATGATAAAGGGTTGAATGGGACTAAAGAAATTATAGCAGCATTAGAAAATAAAATGGAACAACTTATCCATCAATTGTTGGGGCCAGTAATGGCGAAAATTTCTAACTTGGAGGGGCTTATAAGTAGCCTTGTGACCATAAACAGGGCACAACTCATTAAAGATCCATCCCAGGTGAGAGAGGAGGGCCCCATAGTGATTGACTGTAGTAACTCGGTAATAAATAACACAGAGTTAGAACAAAGCGAGCGTAGAGACATTCCCCCGAAAAAAGACAAACCTAGTGATAAGGACCCGAGTAGGGAGCAACTGGACTACCCAGTCACCCGACATATGGCCAGAGACCCCTTCACAGCACAAAGGGAGCGCAAGAGGTCCTCTAGGACAGACCGTATGGATTGTATCCAGGGCACCCCAGGACTTCAGACACTAGACCTACCCCCGGCCTCTTGTCCCTATTCGGTAGTGCTGGTAGGGGTACCAGGTGTTAATAAGGACACTGAGGAATCGGCCAGTACTTTGATCAATAAGGCTGCGCACTGGATTAATAATAACATACCAGTAAAGAGATTCCAGCACGAGCAAATACTTATGGCCAGGAGGGTAGCCTGGATTGGGGCCGGAGAGAAAACATTTGCAGGAGATTGCATTATTGTAAATTTTAGGCACCCGGGGTTAGTTAAAGAACTCCTAGACAATCGTCATGGGGAGAGTGAAAGAGGGTCATGCATAAGGATGCTTCCCCTTTATTACTTTTACAGGGACAGTACCCTAGACCCTGGGCAGACTTTGCAATGGCCAAGAATAGTCAAGAAAAGCAGAACTGATAATATGTGCTTGGCCCCAAATAGATTTGCAACCCTCTATAATTACTCCGCCCTGGATGAACAGGATTGACTGGGGAGTCTAGTGAGGAGGGAAGGTGAGAGATCAAGTGATACCCAAGGGAACCAGGGAACTGTACGTAACATAGGAGAAAATGCTCAGCACCCAAAAACTGGCACACCTAAAGGGCAAGCGAGTGTGGTGGAAGATATACCCCTAAAGGAAATTTGCCCGGAGATAAATACTTTACGAAGGAGGACTAGGGGAGGAAGCAGCGTCCGGGACCAGACAGGCTCAGAGTTGAGGCTGTTATCCTGGAACACCGCGGGACTTGCAACCAAAGTCATCAACCCTGAATGGCAAGTTTTTATCAAAGAGTATAAAATTATTTGCCTACAGGAAACGTGGGAAATAGATTGTAGTGGGCTGTCTCTGGAGGGATATAAGTTGTTTTTTGTACCTGCCCGTAAATCATCTATGGGGCGAGCAAAAGGTGGCCTCATTACGTATGCGGCACTGATGCTGCCAGGCAGTTGGCAAGACCTGGGGTGGGACTCCGACTGTCTCCAGAGCATAAGATACATTGCAAAGGGCCTTAAGGTAATTTTTATAAATTTTTATAATGTAGGACAATCGATGTCAAATTTGGTGGAGCTAGAAGATAGATTAACTGAGTTAAGTGACACAGGGGATTCAAGTACACAGCTAATCCTGAGGATTTTAATACCCACCCGTGCCCCTATCTAAAGTGGGAAGGAGGTAAATGGGACACCTGTCCCTCGATAAAAGGATGGCATACAGAGCACTCCAGAGAGGAAATGGCTTTAGGCACAATTTTGGGTAAATCGGCCTTATCACACACAATGGATCTAGTCGCGGATGGATCACCAAACGTAATGACCCCCTCATACAAGGGACGGGGCTGCGATTCCATTATCGACTACATCTTTGTTTCTAATGCCCTAATTGGTAGGGTCAACCATTTTGCGATAGTCCCTAGTGCATTCAGTGACCATAATCCCTTAGAATTATCAATAGGAATTTTAGACCTGTGTACTAAAGCAGGTAAAAGGATCACTGGGGGACAATACAACGCAATGGACCAGGGCCGGAGAATCAAATGGAGTAAGATTGATGGGTTAGCACTACATAGAGCGCTCCTTGCAGAAAATGATAGTCACACGTGGAAATGCTTGGATAGCACCATAGAGGGGAGCAACCTGATTACAGCCTTTGAGGGAACTGCCAAACACATTGACAGCCTCTTAAGGCGTAAGCTGAAAAAGCAGACCGATCTCTGCCAGAGATGGTTTGACAAGGAATGCTCTAAGGCACTTAGAAATCTGAAGCAGGCACTTAAATTAGCCCCAAGGGATAGAGGTGTGATTATGGAATGCAGGAAACAATATAAAAAGGCCATTAGCAGGCGGAAATATTGTCTTCAATCCCAGGCATGGGAGTCATTAAAAGAAGCAGCGGAGCGCCGAGACATGACAAGTTGCTGGAAAGTAATAAATGATCCATGCTTCCAAGCTCCGAATAAGCCGCAAGTGGCATCTCACATCCTCCCAGAAGCTTGGGTAGCGCACTTTACTAACCTATATAACCGGGGCAATTATGAGATGCAGCAAACTCAAATTAGAGAATCATTCGAGGGTGAGTGTACCCCATTCACGGTCGCAGAAGTTAAAACAGGAATAGATGGCCTGGTAGTAAGAAAAGCACCGGGACCGGATGGGATCCCCCCAGATCTATTTAAAAGCCAAGTGGATCTCTGGGCCCCAATATTGGCTAGGGTACTAAATGCAGCCAGAGAGGAGGGCATGCCGAGATCATGGTCTACTGCCGTTATCGTCCCAATATTTAAAAAGGGAAATAGAAATGACCCACAATGCTATCGCCCAATATCCCTTATAGATGTCACGGCGAAAGTAATGGGGAGAATCATTTTAAATCGTCTCTTGGATTGGGCCGAAGAACAAAACATTATCACTGACGTGCAGTATGGATTCTGAATAGGGCGCTCGACCACAGACCAATGCCTCAATCTTTATCTCCTGGTGGCTAAATATACTCTGGCCAGGGAAGGTACTGTGTATCTAGCATTTATGGATCTCTCAGCGGCTTTCGACTGTGTCAACAGAAGAAAGCTGTGGGAGATGCTGGCAGAGATGGGCGTTGAATTAGGACTGATACAACTCTTGCAGACACTTCACCTCGACACCACGGCACAGGTGAGATTCACCGACGACGGTGACCTCACAGACGATTTCCCATGCCGTGGAGGGGTGCGGCAAGGCTGCATTCTAGCGCCATTCCTGTTCACTCTCTATATAAACGGGCTAGATAAGGCGTTGGGAGTACTGGAGGCAGACTGCCCCTGCATAGGGAAGAGAAGAATACCAGTCCTCCTCTATGCAGATGATGCAGTCCTCCTGGCTTGTACAGGAAGGAGCCTGCAGGCACTTATTAATGGATTTGTTGGGTTCATGGCGGACTTAGACCTAGTGCCCAACTTATCCAAATCATATATTATGGAAGTGGGCAAAAAGCCAACCAAGAATTATAGTTTCTCTATAGGATCCCACATGCTGGAAAAAGTAAAAACTTTTAATTATTTGGGGACTGTTTTTGACCAAGATCTCAATTTTAAGCCCTTAGTAAACCTCAAA
The DNA here is from genome assembly GCF_964204655.1 of Triturus cristatus. Classification (NCBI taxonomy): domain Eukaryota; kingdom Metazoa; phylum Chordata; class Amphibia; order Caudata; family Salamandridae; genus Triturus; species Triturus cristatus. Next base: position 1,494,116,422 of record NC_140591.1, read on the forward strand.
TGTAGCCAACATCCTAGTGCTGCAGGGTCCCTCATGAATTACGCGACAAGATTGGGTCGCTGGTCTCCGCATGAAATCGCACAACTATATAGTTCGGTATGTTGCTCTAAGACACTATACGGGAGCGAAGTCTGGGGTTTCTCAGATATGGGGAGCATTCAACGGGAAGAGGATAAATTCTTTAAAATGCTTTTGCAAGTGCCAACATGCATCTCCTCGTTTATTGCACATGAGGAGTTGGGTATAGATTATCTTTCCGATAAAGCTGCCTCTAACCCAATCCTTTGTTGGATAAAAATTTGGACCAACCCCGAGGCAAGTTTGAGTAGATTGATCTTAGAGGACTGCTTGAAAGGGGACAAATGGTCTCGAATATTATGGCTAAAATATGTAAGGGATGTATTAACTAGTCTGGGCCATGAAATTTTTTTTAATGAACCAAGCACGTTGGCCAGAAGAGACAAGGGCATCATAAAGAAAGATTGCAGCCAGTATTGGGTCAAGATAAGAGAGGCAACAGAAGGGACTAAAAGCACAGTAAGGTCATACCAGCTTATTAAAGTCAACCCGGGCATGGAATACTACCTTGCTAACATGTATAACAGACATGATAGATTCCTTATGTCCAGATTTAGATTGGATTTGTTGCATCATATCCTGTCTGTTCCAGCTGGTTTTGTACATGACGTGAGTTTAAAGGGATGATGCGGCTGCGATCTCAGATCTCGGCAAGACACCCTCCATTTTGTTTTAATTTGTCCCGTCTTTTCTTATCCACGCTCACTGTTTCTAAAAACAATCCTCAAACGTGCTAATATAGGACAGGCTAAAGTGGCACTTTTATTCCTTAAGCTCGCATCTGACCCTTTTACATTATTCAGCATGGTGCATTTTTTGCGTCTGGCAGTTAAACTGAGAAAGACAAGGTTAGAGGATTAATTAGGCTCCTTAATTACAAGTAGAAGAAATGAAAGAACCGAAAACCAGAAATACATGGAGCACTACTGTCTAGGTTTTTTACTTAATTGTAGACATCGATGATTAGTTTTTAAAATGTTTGTATTATTATGAATTTGAACTATTTATTAATGTATGAAATACTCTGTATTACCTGAAGGCCCAATTGTATAATATGTATCTTTTACGGCTATTTTTTAATACCCGAATAAAGATTATTTGAATTTGAATTTGACTTATAGTAGCAGCATGTAGTATTTGTAAGTTAATCCAAGAATAGACACAAGTGTAGCAAAATGAAAATCATCATGTAAGTATGTACCATATTTTAGCTTTATCTAATAAAACCATGCGATAATATTTATCTTCCTTGTTTTATAATGTGATTATACAGAAGGAAGCACAGCATAATTATGTCTCAATTCCCAGATCTCATAATATTACAAGCGACTTTTAGACGAATATAGTACTCTACCACAGACTAGAAAATAAAGTGCATAAAGAATAACAGCTTAATGGTAATATAGTTTCTATACTAGAGTAAACGATAAGGTGCATATGAAATAGCAGTATGTGGTAAAATCGATCCTCAAATGGCAATAAACATTCAGTATTACGATCGTCCATTATATGTGTATGACCTATGTAATTTCATATTGTAGGGCCTCAAGGTACAAATTTTCTTTCTTTCTTTTGATTGATAATTGTACGTTCAAGGCCACAGAATAGCATACACCCTCATTCACTATAAAAGAGGGGACGTAAAACACTTTTTCTTATATCCTTATAAAAGTAGCAAAAGAGAATAAAATGTAGAGTTGACTGTTTTGACTTTCCATCACACGGGCAGAGTGGTAGTTTTGGTTTCAATTTGCCCCTGTCAGGGAAAGCTAATAAAAAGTGGAGAGTGCCCAGTCTTAGACTTGTAAGACAGAATCTGTGACGCACGTTTGGTACCCAGTACAGGTATTGTTGTATACCTATCTCTTGTTATCCCTCACTGTATTCCTTGATTGTCAATTTTAGGTTCTCCCTAGATTTCTTCATAAGTTCCCTAGCCCCGACAAGCCCCATTTTCAGTTCCTTTATGCTATAATATAAGATTTGTACAGGGTCATTGATATCAAGTTCCTTGTCAACCTATTTTATAAGCTTGGTAATATATGCCAGCCACAGGATTTTGTGACTATATTCAAGACCCAGGCAATCAATTATGATATCCTGGGTAAATACGGTTCCGGTTTTGCTCCATATCCCATGCCAGGCAATTAATGGGGATATGCTGATGTGATCATCGATCTAGGGAACTGCAAGATCGTTTTGTGCTATATAGGAGGGAGTGGAATTAGGGACTGGCAGTATTCTCCTTAAAAATATATTTTTCTGGGCTTGGAGTGGGACACAATTATCCATTCCCCATAGGGCTGCACCAGAGCAAGCCCCCGTAATACATTTACTCTTATAAAGGGTCAATATCTCTCTTACTGGTTTGTTCCCTATCGTAGAGGAGAATCTAAAAATGGCCTCTGTTGATCGTAACAATTTCAATTGACGTGATTCAATCTGTGGCCCCCAGTGGACATTAAGCTGCCTATTCCGATCCGTTAAATTTTTTTCCCGTACGACTCGTATCCGTATTTTTTTACGTACGAATCGTACAAGGACCGTCCATCCGGTGAAGTACGATTCGTACGTGAAAAATACATACGAATCGTATCGGAAAAAGTACCCAACAGGTCCCCGGAGATTTTTACGTACAATTCGTAAAACGGAAGTCCGAGCGCACAAGTACGATCCGTACCGCCATTCCCAATGCACAAACATATGTAAAAAGTCCTGTCCGTAGCGAACTCCTTACCACCCGTACATTACCATCCCTGGGAGGAGAAGGTGATGGCCCTGCTCCCGCCGTTGGGAGTACATGGACAACAAGGACTTCCAGTGCCTGGTGAGTACACAAACAACTTAGGGAACATGGGGGGATTGCCAGCCACCCCCAAATACACAAACTGCACGCAACTACCCCCAAGCCCTCACCGGACACAACCACACTCAAAAACAACGCTCATGCCACTAACATGTGTATGCCACATTCACAAAGCAAGGCCATGCCATGTCCCATGCTACACGAACCACCAACACAACAATGGATGTCCGCTATGCTGGGAGGGTGGGCCTCTGAAAACGCATTCTTCAACTCACAATCACACACCATTGGCCTCATCCCATATGGCACAGGTACATACCCATGCACCATGTTCAATGTACAGGGACTGCCAAAGTACTGACAAGATAGATGACACTTGGCCCTGCTGTAGGCAGCACAAGGCCCTCGTCTGTCCACTACAAACTCAAGCACCAACACAACACGCTCAGATATCAAGGACAGGAACTCACACTCACTGTCATTGCAGCATGCTCCATGTGGGGACAGCTACATCACCTGGGAGCCCACTGCCAAATCACACTACACCCACCAGCAGGCCCTGTCACACACACCCCTCACACAACCACACACCCCCGGGACAGGTAAAGTATTGACACATTCTCACAATGGACATGTCTCACAAAAAGACCAATACATCGCCCCAGAAGCACCCAAGACTAAAGCCAACAGGTCAAAGAGTCAGGAGCACATATCAATCTTGCACCCGCAACATACCCATCCACAAGTGAACATGCAGGAGAATGCTAGGAACATACAACTACCTGGAGGAACTGTGACAACTTGAATATGTATGAAATAAAGATGTTGCATGATACAGCATTAACATTGTCTTTCTCTCACACACAGGGCACCCTGATGGATCTCCCCCCAACAATGGGGGGGAAGAATCACAGTCCCAGGCTCGGGAGGAACCGGATCCCACCGGCAGTGATGCCTCTCAAGACTCCGCGGATAACCCCGATCAACCTGGCCCCTCTGGTGTCCAACCCCTTGCAGCACCTGCTTCAGGACCATCTCTGCCAACCACCACCCCCATTCCTGCCACATCCCAGTAGACACCCAGGAGCCCTGCCCGCACTGAACAACTGAGCCAGTCTGACCTGGAGGGACCAGGTTCGCCGGGCACCCAGGAGGAGGCAGAAAACACCGCAACTGCCATCCCTCAGGGGTCCCGATGACCCGATGTGCCCACAACGACAGGCCAGGCTCGTGTGGGTAGGGGTGGTGGGAGTGGAGGCAGGAGGAGGCAAGAACCTGATCAGTCAGCTGAAGGGACCGGTATGTCACACGTATGCACCATCATCGAGGCAGGGTCCTCAGCCAGGTAGCGGAGACCCTCACAGATATCAAAAATCAGCAGGCCGAGCAACACGCCAGTCAACAAGAACACCAAGGACGGATGGAGGCAAGACTGGCTGAGCTCCTGGCGGTGCAAACGGACATGAGCCGTTCACTCCGTCGGATCGCCAACAACATGGGCAACCCTCCCTGTGCCACCAGGCGAAGAACAACACCAGCCACAGGGAGGGAAGAGGAGGAGGATTCGTCCGACGGAGCGTCCCAAGCATCGCCAAGGCCTGCATCTGAGTGTCCCACGAGGAAGGTGGGTCGTCCATGGAAAAGACCCTGAGTGGCAGCAGGCCATCCACATCTCCCAGGTCACCTGGCATGGCACCTGGCCTTCATGTGCAAACGCATCACCTCATTCACTGACATTCTCTGCCACATGGACTTGCTGGTCAGAGTCTGACCAATGATGCCAAAGACTGTGGTCTGGACTATGATGACTTCAAATGGCAATGATACCATCTCCCCCTGTGAACTTTGGATTCTATTATCCCTGTACAGCACCTATTTCTTTCAACAAATCACACCCCAGACCTACAATAAAAGACATTCATTTGAATTTGATGTTGCTGTCATTTTGCATGAGTTCACAACATACGTGTGGGGAAATGTAAAACTACGCCTGAGTGTTGAACTAACGCCAGGTATACATACCCTTGGATCGTAGGCTGGTACAGGACACACATGGGTCTTAATGTATCATCCAATACAGACATGGAGCTCAACACTCAAACGTGATGTCCTCAATCTGAGGGTGGGGTTGCAATCTTGTGCAGACAGAAAAATGTAGAAGAGTATCATGAAGGCGTAGAGGACATGGGTCATGTGCAGGGGCCCGGGGAGGGAGTCCCTGGTCTGTTTGGGCTGGTGGGAGAACTATCGGCTACATGCTGTAGTCCTGTGGATGTGAAGAATGGGGGACAGGGCAAGTTTGGATGCAGGGTGTTGGACAATGGGGTCTTGGATGACAGACGTCCAAGGTTGGTTTGGGGTCCTGGGTTGGGGCCTGCCTCCTGAGTGTGGGTGAGGAGTCTGAAGGTCATCCTGCAGCAGACATTGAGCCATTGCAGCTATCTCAGGTGTACGGTGAAGTGTTTGGGGTGCGCGATGTCGAAGATGAGCTGTACAGATGCATCCGGGATGTGGACAAGTCAGCCAGGATTTTTGCTGTTCTTTCCCTGTAGAGGGTGGTGCTGTAGTTGACCCGGCTGGTGTTGGGGAGCTTGGGGATGGTCTGTCTTGCCTTGGAGTGGATCTATCTGTGGATCATGTGCATCATGCGGAGGGTGTTGCGGCATGAGGTACAGATGCTGTTCATTTGCATGGCAATTGTGAGCAACCAGTCCATGATGAACACCAACTTGTGTGCGTTGCCAATGGGTGCTGGTGCAGTGCCCCGGTAATTGGTACACAAGGAGTTGACACAGCTGTAAGGGGACAATCCTCAGATGAATACCAAATTCTTGCTCAAGTCCATCCTCAGGTGGCTGATGTTTAGCCATTTTGTAACACACCTCATGTCTCCTTTAAGTTAGGAACTGGAAACGGCATGTTCTTTTGTGAGTGTGATGAGCAGCTGGCTGTCAATGGCATACGAGATGATGATGAGGTTGTGTGCGCATGTGATGGAGGAGAGGGGGATCATGGACACATTGAAGATTGACATGCTGAGAGATGACCCCTGGGGCATGGGCCAGATGACCACAGTGTACTACATGCCAAAGGCTCCAGGCGGACTCCCCAGGACTTGCTTGTGAGCTAAGACTTGATTTTATTATGGTCCAGACTCTCGATACCAGTATTGGAGATGTGTGAGCTGACAGTGTGGTAGCACAATGTGTATAATGCTGTTCAGAGTTCCAGGGGGGTGGCCTCACCATTGTTGAGCGGTGCAAACTTGGTGGTGGTGGTGGCCATGCTGTCGGTTACAGTGGTGTGATTACTATGGAAGATGTTCTTGTGCAGGTTTCTGGGAGCTCTTAGTCTTTTCCTCAGTTTGTCTGTTGCTCATTGACTGTCTTCTTGACGACATTTCCTGGGTAGGGAAGCATGGTGATGTTCCTTGAGAGCCTGCAGGTCTGCCGTACATTGTCTAAGAAGGGCCTGGGTCACTGCATGCCTCCATCTACCATGGAATGTGCCTAACTCAAATGATACATACATGATGTGCTGGACGGGGGCTACAAGGATGGGGAATGATGTGTAACAGATGTTGTGTTGGAAGTGGCCTGATGGAGATCCCCAGTGGATGTTGCACATGAGCCGGGTCTTTTATTTCCTGCAGATGGAAGTCCAGAACATGAGGGGCTTTGTTCACACGGATAATAGTGCTGTCTGCCTCTGCGTGCCAAGCCTTGCATGTGTGTCCAGGAGCCTGCAGTGCTAGAAAGTTGCAAGGGATTGCCTCTGCCTTGCAAGGGGGGGCAGTCTTGTGGATTGGTAGCTAATGTCAGTGCACTCACAATGCTGATGAGCTACTTGATGTCCTGTATTTTGGTGCCTCAGCCCTATCAGAAGGATCTCTAATTGTCCTTGATGCTGATATGGTGATGTCTGTGTATACTGTTTTACAGGCTTTGAAGGCAAACAATGGTTCATTGTGTCGCAAACTTGGCACAAGTGTCCGGCCACACCTGTATGAGTTCAGTAGGTATGCCTTGTCACAGGTGGATTAACTGTTGTTGTGCTTCACAAGAAAGTCCGTCAATGTGGCAACATTTGTGGATCATTTGCTGATCCAGTGTGTGAGGTTGCAGGGTGTGGCGGTGGTCTTGGTTCCACTGTCCCACACGGCTTGTCTGGGGTGACTTCCATCAAGCATCTTCGGGGGATTGGTAGTGGGGTGTGTGTTAGTGTGTTGCCTGTCCGAGACGTGGATGTAAATGTTGATGGACCAATGATGGATGGTGGTGTTGCTCTCCACCAGCCAGAACTCACTGGCACACATCCACATGTAGCCTGTGGAGGTGAGGGCATGCGTGAAGATGGACGTGTTGATGGCTTTGCTAAATTGGGGATGTCGGCCTGGAGAGCTGTCATTGGGTGTTACCCTGAGGGTTTCCAGGGGGTTGGTGCCTAGCCAGATATCTAACTTTGAGGGTGGACTTGTGAATAAATTAAAAGTCATCCTATGGGATTCTGGTGGATGTCCCTGTGGGTGTTCTTGTATCCATCTGAGATGGCAATGAAGAAGATGTGTGCTTTGGGTGCATTTATCAATCTCACTGCAATGATGGTGATGTGTGGCCCTGTTGTGTTGAGGAGGTAACAGACTCAAATGGAGTTCTGTTGGACGGAGACGCTGTGGAGTAGGATGGACATGACCTGTTGGTGTGACAGGGCCTGGAAGGCGGGGCATCGTTGTGTAGGCAGCTGGAGTCGCACATCTCGCATGCAAAGGGTTTGTGTGTGCGCTTATGGGATGCCTGGGAGCATGCTGCATAATTTGGTGTGTACATTGCTTGGAGGATGTCTGCAACATGAGCCTCTTGTGTGATGTGGGTCAGGCAAGGACAAGAGGGCAGTTCACAGTGCACGTTGCATGTGCTGATGGTCATGCATTTGGCACAGCGTTGGTGCAACAGTGGCAAAGACAAGCTGATGACAGAATGATGAATGGTTGGAGGGAGGAAGTGAGCAGCATCTTGTAGGCGTGTGGCTTTCAGAAACATGGAATTGGGTGGGCCCCTGCGGCAGGGTCCACAGCAGCAGGCGGCAGGCTCTTGAAAATTAGCCTAAACTATCGCACAAAGCCAAGGATGCCATAAAGTGTCAGGTAACTCATGTGTCACTCAGAGAAAATGGAGGAACAATCATCAAAGATGACTGACACAGAATCTGTGAACAGAAGGATGAGCAGCGCACAGGAGACACATCCTCAGCATGCGTTGACAGCCCGTTGGGGGGAGCAACCTGCACAAATACATACACTACCATGGACTTCATGCACAATAGAGAGTAGTAGCCATTAAGAACTGCATGCACGTTGCCAAAGTACACATACACTCATATGCACAATCTGTGACAACTATGCCATAGATGACGCCTGCAAAGTGGCAAGAGGCGTGCAGTGACAGAGATGAGGTACTTTTGAGGCTGCGGAACATCTTTATTACACAAACTCAGCACCAAGGAAAATGTATCCATATGAACAGACTCACATGTCACTTGAATTAACATGTGGGCCATACGCTGGACACCCCCTTCACAACACGGAAGTTAGAAATCCAAATGAACTAACACACAAGTTAAGGGGATGAGACAAACACCTCCTGCTGCACACAGAGCAGCTGCAATTCACCATTGAACCTGTAATGAGGATGTCCAACACTATGTCCACCCGTATGTCTCTGAGGGAAGTGTCACCCACACTGATGCCTTAATCCGAATCCAAAAACGTATACAGGTGACTGTCACAAAGGGTGACTATCAATTCATGGGAGTGATGATACATGTAAAGTTCCCCATGGTGAGTACAAATGTATGCATGGTAACACAACATGCACAGAAGCAGTCACCACACACTCCAAACCCGTACCACCACCAAACAGCCTTGCAGCAAACCTTACCCAAAGTGACATTTCCACATGTCCGTGCATGGAACGCTGATTCAGCACACGTTGCAATACTCATGAGGGATAGTAGGTGGCCAACACTGACACGCGCAGACAACAGGTGCAACAACCTGGGAATGACAGACAGACAAGAAGTCAGCACTAATATTTGCCTCTGCACACATGGTCAGTCACTGAACATAAACAATGGTGTAGCCTTGCAAATTAGTAAGAAAGTCTCTCAGGAAAACGGTGTGGCATTAGATCATCACTCGAGTGACACATCAAAACACACATCTAAGTCACTTTGCCATAACTCAGCTGCACACAAACATTGCAACACATGCCACCCAAGCCTACAAGCGTGCACACTCAGACCCAGTGACTCACCATTATGAGAAGAAGTTGCGTATGAGCTGACTCCGGATATCCTCCTCCTCCTCCTCCTCTTCACTTGCCTCGTCGCCAAGCTCTTCATCCTCCACGGGTGGATGTTCCTGCTCATCCGGATCCAGGATGAGTGGCACTGCCTTCTCCACTGCCATGTTGTGCAGCATGCAGCACACAAGGAAGATTTTGCAGACCTTCTCCGGTGCATATGCGAGGGAGCCACCGGTTCTGTGAAGGCACCGGAATCGGCTCTTCAGGAGGCCAAACGTCCCCTCAATCACTCGCCTGTTCTGCCCGTGTGCATTGTTGTAGCGGTGATCTGCAGCTGATCTTGGGTTGCGGAGAGGTGTCATCAGCCATGGCATGTTGGGATATCCAGAGTCCCCTACATGGAAACATCATGGAAATAAGTGGAACAGGAGATGCCGTAAGATACCACAATACACAGGACAAACAGAGTATACCCACCAACAATACATGCTTGTACGTTGCGCAGCTGCAGCATCATTTGTGGCACCCTGCTACGCCTCATGATGTAGGCATTGTGTGCTGACCCTGGAAAATGTGCACAGACATGTGAAATCAGCATGTTAGCAAGACACACCACAAGGGCATTCATGGTGTGGTAATGTTTATGGTTGCGATAGGCTGCTTCCTGTGCCTGTGGTGGTACCAAAGACACATGTGTGCCATCTATGGACCCAATTACATGGGGCATCCCTCCCAGGGCATAGAATTCAGCTTTGACATCTCTCAACTGCCCAGGAGTAGGAAATTTGATGAATTCATTAAGGTGCGACAACATGGCTGCCAAAACATCACGCAGGACAGGGCTGAACATTGTCTGGGACATCCCCCAACATCAGCTATGGTAAATTGAAATGTACCTGTGGCAAAAAAATTTAAGGATGCCATCACCTTCATCTTGGGGGTCAGCGCAGTAGGATACCTGTGTTGCGGTTGGAGGTGTGGTGCCAGCTTGGCGGTCAAGTCCACAATCAACTGTTGTGTGAATCGGTACCGACGAATGCAGTCAAGTTCACTCATGGTAGCCAAGTCTGGCATTGGTCGGGGGACAGGCGGTGCCCTGCAGAAAATAGGATTGAATAACGAAGATTGAGAGCCTACAAACAGCTCCTAAACATCATGTAACTATGGAGTCTGGTGTGTGCAATACATTCAGGACACATATGGCAGATTGCTGGCACTCCTACGAAAAGCCAGGTACACCTGTTGATCGTCATGTGTACCTGAAATGCCATGAAACGAGCTGGGGGCCAGTCGGAGTGAACAGCCAGAAACATCACAGGAGTGACATCCATCCGACGAGCTGCAGTTACATCAGGGCATCTCATACAGACAGCTGATGGCAAGCGAGACGCCCAGGATACATGGAATGTCAAATGTACAGCTCACACACATTGCGATGAAGGGGTACACGTGTAAACAGAATACACAGACATTGAGACTACGGCGAAATGTCTTCCTGTGAAAATATGATGGCCGATGCACACATAGCCTGCCTCTGTGGAAGTATATGTGGGCATGGTGTGTGTAGATGTGTGCCAGGACCATCTCCACACAGACACATGCAGTAACTGCAGATGTAGTCGACGGAACACAAACAGCAAGCTCATGTGAACACAGGACACGCACAGGACATAGTTACATAGGGGCACGCTGGTCGTAACATGTCACTTGATAGAGTGTCCATGTCCCTGGTATCAGGGGACAGCTGAGGGTGGTGGTGACTGTGCCATACCAGTGAGGCTGTGCTTCACGCGTCTGTACTACAGGCCCACATGTGCAAAGTGAGAAGGGAAAGTGTGCCACATAGTGCCCCATCACACATGACATGTGAACACACCTCATCACACATCAATAGTGAACATAAATAAGGAGACTTGTGCATCATTTCCGCATGACACACCTAGGACCTGCACAGGTAATTCTGTAATGAGAATGAGTTGATGTTCAGCCTTGTGGGAGTCTGCGACATCCATTCCTGGCATGTGCACCTCTATCACCAGTGTAAACGTATGAAACGCACCGTACACACGCACTCTCCAAACATGTGTACGGTCCGTACCACTATAGTGTTGTTGGCGTAGGAGTACGCCTGGTAGGGACCGTACACACGCTCTCCGAGTGCGTGTATGGCCCGTATCACTATAGTGTTGTTGGTGAAAGAGCACACCTGGTACAGACCGTACACACGCACTCTCCGAGTGTGTGTACGGTCCGTACCACTATAGTGTTGTTGGCGTAGGAGTACGCCTGGTAGGGACCATACACATGCTCTCCGAGCGCGTGTACGGCCCAAATCACTATAGTGTTCTTGGCATAGGAGTACGCCTGGTACGGACCGTACACACGCACTCTCCGAGTGTGTGTACGATCCGTATCACTATAGTGTTGTTGGCGTAGGAGTACGCCTGGTACGCACAGTACACACGCACTCTCCGAGTGTGTGTATGGTCCGTACCACTATAGTGTTGTTGGTGTAGGAGTACGCCTGGTAGGGACCGTACACACGCTCTCCGAGCGTGTGTACAGTCCGTACCACAATTGTAGAGGTGCCGTACGTGTACGCGTGAAACGCACCGTACATGTGTGTGTATTTTCAAAAATCATATTGTAAAAGTCTTAGGCCCAAAATGCATGCTTGGTTTTGATGGATACTGAGCTTTCAGTTGCAATGTGGCCTTCAGGTGGGCAGGAAGAGTCAGTTGGGCAAAAATTACAATGTTGCAAAGTGGTGGTTGCCTTGCAATGATGCTCAAAATTTGAATCATGCAGATTCGTGTCATCGGTGTAGGTTTAAAGGGATTGGTGTAAACGTAGGATGCTAAGGAGTCTGACCAATCACCATGTATTCCTGTAAGTGAAAGCCCCTGATCAAGACAGATATAAGGCAGCCAGCATCCCTGAGAGGGCACTTGCCTGTGCAACTTTCCTGTCGACCACATCGCTGCAGCCTCGGAATCCTCTGTCACCATGTCACAGTCTGTGGAGAGGGCACAGCCATTCACCCTGGAGGAGAACGAGGCACTGCTGGATGTGGTCCTCCCACAGTACCCCAGCCTGTATGGGAGATCAGGGGAACAGGTGAATACTGACTCCACTACCTTTGACTGTGCACCTTTTTTGTTACTTACACTTATGGCATTGTGTCCAAGAGGGACAGACAGGCAATGTTGTTTAGAGTGTGTCCCGTGGGGGAGGGTTATGTCCCTCATGCAGAGCATGATGTAGTTCCTGTGTGCACTCCTGCCTTGCATTGTGCTTACTGTGACATTCACTGCATAGTGCATGACACATTCAGCATGGCAACTCCTTTGTAGTTTTTAGAAATACAGTCCTGAGGTGATTGTGTGGTCCCCCCGGTGTGACAGGTGACTGTACCCACAGATGTGTATGAGTTGAGTGGACCTGTGGTGAGAATGTCCAAGTGATGTGTATGCCCCCATGGACATAGATGTGTGTGAATGTTCTCTGTCATGTGGGTGAGTGTGTATGTGTAGTGTTGCACCACAGCTGCATGGAGGAGGCAAGAGCTCTACCCATCTGATGTGAGAAGTATGCTGCGTGTCTGATTTGCTTAGCTAGCACGACACCTGTGACACCCCACAGGCAAGTGGCACATGTGCAGAGTGAGGGTTGTATCCGCTGTTGTGAAGGGCAGGTGATTGCTCAGTGCCTGTGTGAGTCTGTGTACTCTGCTGGGGTTGCATCAGTGGACTACGGCATGTGTCTGCTTGGAGGTGCTGTCCATCAGCCAGCTGTTGCATGTGAAGCACAGTGTGTGCCATGATTAGGGAGTGTGTTGCACCCCTTCTGCCACCTTTGTACTTTCAATTCCATGTAGTGCATTGGGGCTTCCACAGAGGACAATGTGTATTTGAGATTACAGCAATTCCTTGGCAGCATCCTCTGCCCTGTTCAACATAGCAAAGATGTGAAAATGTGTGCCTATGGGACATGGAGCTGGTGTAGTGATGTTGTCTCACTTCTGACATCCTCACAGGTAACTGCCTACGAGAAGGGACAGATCTGGAAACGGATCGTCAGGGCCGTGAGATCGGCGGGGGATCGCAGTCGGCGCCTAGCCCAAGTGAGGAAAGGATGGCAAGACATCCGGTGCTGGACCCGGCGGATTGCCCGGGTCCAGCTGTGGCTATCACCACCTCGCCCCCACGGAGGGCGCCGACGCCTGACCCCCCACATGACGCGTGTCCTGGTGGTGTTCTTCCCAGACCTGGATAGGCAGTTACATGAGAGACTGCAGCAAGGAGGGGATAGGTACATGGCTGTTTGTTGTGTTGTGGGTCAGCAGCTTTTGGAAGTGCTTTGTACCATGGATACACTGCCGTAGTTAATATGTGCATTGCATTTACAGTTCCCCAATGTCAACTGGTGCTCAGATTCATCCCTTCCCCTCCTTCGCATGTGTCCCTTGTCTGTGTGTAATCAGATTGGCACATGGTCATCTAGGCTGCCAGTAAATCCATAGCACATTGCTTTCTGCATCATGTGGGTGGGTGGTGTGTGACATGTGTTGGTACCTTGCCTGTGCCCTGACCTGTTCACTATGTTGGGGGTCCATATTAGTTTTCACTGATGATGAGTCTCAACATAGGAGTGTGAGGTTTCAACCGAACACCCTTGCAGCATGCATGACCAATGTTTTGGGCTCAGACATGATGTGCAGGGGGAGGTATGCTTAGTGCCATGGCGGTTGCTCAGGTTACATTTAGCTAATACCATGCCCACGAATCTGTGTGCCCACCACAGTCCCCTGAGACACCCTGGCCTCACAATCATGTGGGTCACCTGACAGTTTGCCCATTCTATGTCTGTTCAGCATAGTTCTTCCTCTGTGGCATAGTTCCCTGGGCTCATTTGTAATTATCCAATGTGTGATACATGTGTCCCCTGTACAGGGAGACACCATTTGTCGTGTCCATACTCACACTGTGCATTGCCTGTGTTGCTATTCACAAGAATCTGTTGCTGGTTGTATGTCACAAAAATGTAATGCCAGCCTCAGGAGGTGATGTGTACATTTGGGAATTGTTGCTGCACGTTTTAGTTATCCCTGGTTAAGAGGTGTCACTTCTTGATCTGTCTCAATCACATTGTCTCAGGTATGGTGGGTTTGTGTGGTACAGGCCTACATGGACTACCCTGATTTCTCATTACCAGGTCTGACCTGTGTGCGCGAATTGGCACGTAGGACGCCCGCGGACGCCCGCGCCTGCGCATTTCTTGCGAGAAATGCGCATGCGTGGGCGTCCGCGCATGCGCATTTGTGAAAAGAAGTTGTGAACAAGGAAGAGGGAGCCCCAGAGACGCCGCGCTGCAGGTAAGTCATTCTATTTAATGTTTTTATCATACTTTATATTATTTTAAAAGGATGGCGGGTGGGAGGCGGTCGATGCGTAGTGGGGCTAGGCGGAGCGCCCGAGTGTGCATAGATTTGGACTGCTCCACGTAGCCCCACTACGCCCACTACACCCAGGCCTGCAAATTAGTTGGATTGGTTGATGGTGATCTAGAACCAGCTAAAACACATCAGAATCTTTCTCTAAATGTAACACCACAAACTCATGTTTTCTCGTTAATCAATAATTGTTTATCTAAATTTTCATAATGATTAATATTTGCATTTGTCTCGTCAAAGTTTAGAAGTTTTAAACAATTTAAGTAAATCACAGAACATTATATTTACCTAATCTGGCTATCTGGGGCTTCTCTATTTCATTGGCTCTGCATAACCGAGTTCTGTCATCAATCGCCCAAATATAGCAGACCAAAGCTCAGAGTCCAACGTTCTCTGCTCGGCACATTACAGTCACAAAATTCGACAAAGGACCAGAGACGTGCAAGCATCCATCATTGCCTCAACAAAATAATTATGTCTTTAATCTGAGCTGTTCGTCCTGCAGTGTTCAGATTTTCAATATCTTTTTCAGAAAAATCCACTCATTATGGTTTTTGTAAGGCTTTTACTCTCTCTTTGCCACTTCTTCTAGTCTCTCATGTAGATTCTTTGCTCTCCAAGATATACTTTTGCATAGAAATAATAATTCTTCATCCCGATAGGCGTTTAACTTCTCTGTGGGGATAGTCCCTACTATTAATTCTTCCAAAACCATCTTTAGCTTGGCCACATCTATAGATTGGGATTCTCTGTCTTTTCTCTGTAAAGTCCTCAACCATTCACTTAATTCTTCTGAAGTAGGCCCTACTGATTTTTCCTCATTACCTTGTTCTGAATCTTTTGGTGTTCCTGATACATATTCGGTAGTCATTATTAGCCTTTCCACTAAATTTTGATTTACTGTCGAGTTTTTAAGCGTACTTTGTTCTGATGTACTTGCTGTTTGTTTCCATGGGTTCTCGTCTGAATTCTTTCTTGGTCTCTCAGTCTGTTTATTGCTGTTATAAGGAACCGTCAAACAATGCTCTCTATCCTTCTGTTTATCAAAAATAGGCATTACAGTTCCTATAGTTACAGAATCAGTTACAGCTTCTAATTTTTTAGTTAATTCCCTAATCTTTTCAGTTAACTCCAAAGTGGTTTTCGCTAATTCTGCTGAATTTTCATTACTCATTTTACCATCCTGTCTTTTCTCTATCTCTCTGAAGGAATTATCTATTCCTATTTCTTGTGGTACTGATTTATCTTTTATGTTTCGCAGAGTCTCTCTCATTGGGGCACTTGGTGTCAGTATGTCAGAATCTGATTGATACGGGGGTGGGTTTTTATAAAACATGTCATCAAGAACATCATCCTCCGATTCATGCACTTCATACCCTCCTGACTCTGTATTATTTATTTTTTCCATACATTTTCTACTACTAACTTCTTTAGCATGTCTCACAGGAAATAAACCATCAGCCATATTTGCACTTCGCCATCTCCTCATTCTGTCATCATGATTCTCCTGTCCATATGATCTACAAAACATGTACCTATTCCTTCCGCCACTCCTCTGTCTTTCTCTGTCATGCATCTTGTCTTCCCATTCTGTCAATGCTTCAAACTGTGTTGGTCTAGGTCTCGGTTCTAGATTCATCATTCTCTCTCTCAAATTTCTCAAAACCGCTAAATAAAATGAATCGTGTTCTGGAAATGCCAAAACTCCATCACCTTTTGTATACTTCACCCAATTGTCTAACCAAATAAAAGTATGGTATCTGTATTTCGCAACCATAAAGAATGCGGGCGATTTTGGTGGGGGAAGCAATTGTCCCTCTCTAGTCACAATCGGTTTGTCCTATTTAAATAACCTCTTGATTTTTCCAAACCAGGACTTTTTCTCTTTTTCGGGTGGACCGTAATACATCATTTTGTCTTCCGTGTATTGCTAGATTTTCCCTACGAATATTCTGTTGTTTTAACAAATCGTAGCGCGACTCACACTAACGCACCAATCCAGAGAGTCTATGTCACTTCTGTATTTTCTCCAATCCCAGCGCGACTCACACTAACGCACCAATCCGGAGCATCGACGTCATCCTGTAATTTTTTCACTCCTACCACGTCGTACACTAACGCACTAATCAGGAGCGCCTACGTATCTTACTGTTAGCCAATCCCAGCGCGGTCTTTCTGACGTCAGCTTTTCTCGCTACGCGGCTCCTACTACTACTCCTGCTCCTGCTGACCCCTCCTTTACAAAATGTATGGGTAAACTTCCTTACGTTCTTCTGACTTACAAATCTGTTAGTAACGACATGAAAACTCCACCATTGTCTGTTTCGCTAACCAAGAATAGTTAATGACCTTCCTCACAAGGATTCCGTCTTTCCCGAGAGCAGCACTTACCTCTGCAATATTATGAAATCGTTACTTCCGTTGATAAAGTAGCACATCCCTCTACCTTACCCTTCTAGCAAGCATTAGCTAACTGTTTCTCTAGAATTAAGACACCTAGTTGGAGACGCTTTGCTCCTGAGAAATAAAACCAGAGTTTCGCAATTAACCGAATGCTATTTCATCCACACACTTTCATACGGAAAATGTTGTTCATTCACACAGAATTCTGTCTTTCCCGATAACAGCGTATAGTCTGTCATACTATAGAATTATGACACTGATTAACAAAGTAGCACTTCCCTCTACTTTATCCTTCTAGCAAGCTTAGGAAACACCTATTACCTTTCCAGTGATAAGCATAATCAGAGTGCCTTTTGGACTCCTGGTACCTAAGACCAAAATTCCACAGGTGTCCTTCGCTACCATACATTACTTTCATACAGAAAATGTCCCTAATGGCAACACACGACGATGTTACCGAATCAAACCCAGACAATGCGCCGTGCAACTCCAATCGTTACACGTTTTCCCCGTGTACCTACAGGGTAACAACAATTCGGTCTTCCCCGAAAGCAGGGCTTACCTCTGCTCTACTATGGAACCGTTACAAACTTCCGACTTCTTACATCCCACAAGCCGTAAAGCAACATAGAACTCGACGCGACTCAACATAGAGTGCTAATACATAAATCAATACTTTCCCACAATCAACAATCAATAAGTAATTTACAAGCAATAATCACCAAACCAAAACAATAAAACCATCCTCTTGCTACCAGAAAAACTGATCCAGCGCAAAACGGGGTAAGGGAGCAACCTGTATCAATATCCTACTCGCATCACAGACCCGTTGTCATGCACACTCATTCATACACACATTCATTGGTGGGGCCCATAACACCAACTTACATACGTCACCATTCTCGAGTTTACACACACAGGAGGGATGAATAATTTAAGCGCTGGACATGTGGGGGGAACACCTTATAACCTATAGGGAGAGAAAATCTTTTTACAAAATATACATTAATCTTTGTCGCCTATAGATCCCTATTCTTAAACATCAAGGCACTCCTTCCACTTGGTTGACGGACAAATTAGTTGGATTGGTTGATGGTGATCTAGAACCAGCTAAAACACATCTTAAGAATCAAAATCTTTCTCTAAATGAAACCCCACAAACTCATGTTTTATCGTTAATCAATAATTGTTTATCTAAATTTTCATATTGATTTTATATTTGCATTTGTCTCGTCAAAGTTTAGAAGTTTTATATCAATTTAAGTAAATCCCAGAACATTATATTTGGGACTTCTCTATTTCATTGGCTCTGCATAATCGAGTTCTGTCATCAATCGCCCAAATATAGCAGACCAAAGCTCAGCGTCCAAAGTTCTCTGCTCAGCACCTTACAGTCCCAAAGTTCGGCAAAGGACCAGAGACGTGCAAGCATCTATCATTGCCTGTGGAGTTGGTAGTAATCTGCAGTCATCAGACGATCAGGCAGCATCCAGACCCTCAAAGGTTTAGGGGTGATGAATCATCATGAAGAAGAAGAACGATTGGCTGGTTGAGATCGTCCGACTTATTATACCAAATTCTCAGTACAGTTTGAGGGGTGAGGTCATTGGTTAACGAAGAGTTGGCTTGTTCCGGTTTACTTCCGGTTCCGGTTGATTGTTCTTCTGTATTGGCAAACGTCCCGTTTCGTAGCCTTGTTCGGGGACACGCTGTGCAAAGGTCGCTACGAGATTTAGGAGATTTGTCGCACATGCGTAGCTCATTCCGCACCTCATGAGACAGTGGCCACTTCGATGTGTGGTGACAGTGATACCAAAGGGGATGATGGACGGAGCGTTAGAGCAAAACAAACACTCACCTCCAGTCAACTGATCGGTTTTGGGTTCATAACCCTCGTCAGCCAGTCTATCTGGAATCCAGTGGCAAAGTGAGCAAGGGACCCAAGTCTGGGCATACCCTGCCAACTAAGGGCGAACAAAGCGATACCAAAGGGGATGATGGACGGAACGTTAGAGCAAATCAAACACTCACCCCCAGTCAACTGATCTGGGTTTAATCCATCATCATTCTTTAGCTCACTCCACCACCCCAGTTCAGACATGGCCATATGCAAATCAGCCTGACCCTGTGCCTCATGGGAACAGTCCAGCCCGAACTGCCAAGCCATGTCTTCCCTGGACCGGAAACAAGCATCCTGGGACCGGTTTCGGGTTCATAACCCTCGTCAGCCAGGCTATCTTGAATCCAGTGGCAAAGTGAGCAAGGGACCCACGTCTGGGCATACCCTGCCAACTAAGGCGTGGTGACAGTGGCCATATTTGATTTAGACCCAAATGCCAACTTAAGCGAAACAAACACAAAAGAGTAATTAATACATAGAAACAGTGAATGTAATGTTAACCCCTTGCTACTCCCTCTATGTGCTTGTATTTATCTAGCATTTAGCGACATTTAAAGGAATTATATTAACCTTTTTCGATCCTCCTAGATGGTGCAACATCACAAAGCAACATATATCATGCAGTATTCTATTACCACATATACTATTACTAATAATCATACAGATTTTAGTTATAAAGGTTATTAAGCCATGCAAAATGCAAATCCCACGTGTAGTTCCAAATTAATAATATTGATTAATACGCATGCAAAATTCATTTAATAATATTATAGTTAATAGATTATATAATTAGTATTTTCATGCAAGAATAGAGGAGGTATACAAAATGTTGTGCTACCTGCTCCATCAATCTCATGCATGGATGTTGGTGCAGGAATATACAAGTCTTACGGTACAACCGTATTTAGAAATACCATGGTCAGTACAAACCAAGAATATATTTATGAAGGCAAGATTCGGTAACTTACCATGCTTAAAACATGCAATGCCTAGGCTGAGACCAGCTGTGCCGACTCCCTGCAGACTATGCAAGCTATGGGATAAAAGTATTATTCATTTGGTTTGTATATGTGCAGTAATGATGGCGGGAAGGAAATGATATCTGAAAAACTGCTTCATTGACAGAGGTGTTTGTACATGTAGGAACGCTATGGTAGTTTGTTTTAGACTAACGGATGTTAAAATGAATGCCAATTTTTGAAAATGTTTGATATTTGCAAAAAAGAAACTGGATGCTTGTGAGCTGAGCCTAGTAAATCTGGAAGTTCAAAATAATTAGGGATACAATTTTGTACCATATTAATGAATTTGCACATAAGCAATGAAATAATTGTCTCTATCCATATTAAGCCTTGGAAAAATGATGGACTGATGTAATGTTTCTAAATTATATTCCGGGACCTTGTGAGAAAATTACTTTGAGACTATTAGGAATTTTAGAATTATTTGTTTGTTAAATCGTAACTGGTGTGTTTTTTTAAAGATTGTTCCAATTGTAAGATTTTTATCAATCATGCAATAAAATGTATCATTATCAATAGGCAAGTACATAAGCGCCACTCTGGCTTTCCTAAACTTCATGGACTTTAAAAGGGGACGAAGAAACTGCCATCTTGGGTAGCTAAAATATTTACATAAAAGGACAAAATGTAACGTGTCCTATTGAGACCTAGAGTCGAGCCACTGGGTCCTCTAACATTTGGGGGATCAAAACCAGATGGGGATGCCAAGAGATGGTGAAGCAGAATGAACCTAAAATGGGTGACTAAAAATCGGTTGCGCTTGTAAGGGTGGGGAGATAGCTTTCCCTGCCCTGAACTGACTTTAACAAGGCGTGCATCTTCATTGTTGGTTTCAGAAGCTCAGTGTTTTCATGGTGGGCAGAGGCATGTTTAAAGAACAATTATTTTACCGTATTAAGATCCTGAGGCTTTACTGAATCTCATTAAAGAAAAATATCAGGCTAACTAGAGCAAAAAGAGACTCCTTGACGTGCCGTAACGAGAGGCTTTTAAAAGCATGCTCTAGTGACAGACAGTCTGATATGATCAGGTGATTTAAATCCTTATCCTCCCTGGACCATAACTTTACCCACTACAGCAGAGGCTTGACTACCGCCTGTCAGCTAAGAGGTTGACACCAAGCTCTTTGTGTACTGCAAAAGAGGGAATGCTTTGAGGAACCGTCAGAATCCATCACAAAACCTATTTTTGGCCACCTGTAGATTATGTTTTGACGAATACCCACAAACTTCATTACCATATACAACCTTTAACTTTTGTTTTTTTTATACATTTCTGACGTTTTGGCACAGCTACTGGTGAGCTACTGGCTATGTCAAAGGGTCAAATTCTTAGAAAAGCAAAATATACAGGACAGGTGTATTGGCTTTATCAGGGGGTCAGCACAACAACATACATAAAGCAGACCTATTGCCTTTGTCAAAAAAAAAACACTTTAGTTCATCAATAACCATAATCCAATGTGTTCTTTATAAATATACACATGGTAGTGCTTAATAATAACTGTAACAAAAATATTTTAAATAAAGCATTTTCAACCAAACAAATCATTAACATGTGTTTGGGTGTTTCTTTAACACTTTCAAGGGCATAAAATGAGGCCTTAGGGCCAACCATAAAGGGTCCCGCTCTCCAGCTGAAAAGCATACATTTCCAGCTCAGAGTGCTTTAATAAAATATGGAAGCTGTCCTGGGATCATGGATTCAATGACCCAAAAGACCTACTGTTAATTTGCTAATGATAGTAGGGGGGCTGCTGCATTCTATGCATATATATATATCTTTTTTTTCATTGAAAAAACATAGGTTTCAGGCACGTTATAGTTAGGAATTAGCATTTAAAAAACCTTAAACATTCACTGAAAAAACCATAGGTTTCAGGGGTGTTATTGTTAGCTGGACTTTTCACTCGTACAAAACCATTGAAATTCCCGCGGTATAGTTAGTTCAGCTAACTATAACTCGTGCGCCCTCAATGCACTGCTGATGATGTCACATATTACATCACTCATGACGTGGTCAGTGACATCACTCATGACATCACTGATGACATCTCAAATGACATCACTGATGACATCACTGATGACATCATCCAGTGAATGTGTGTTTTTCTGAAAATTACATATGTTTTATATATGTATATCTCAAGGTCGATGGAAGAATAAATGGGTATATAAGTGTCTAAATGGATGATTTGTTTTTGAAAAATTGATTGTATAACTGGATGATTAAGTGTATCTTAGTGAATACATGGCTTAGTGAGTAATGTTTAAATATGTAAATATCTGTATCAGTCTCTCACTTTGTGTATAAGTGGCTGCATGGGTTGTTGAGTAGCTACATGAGTGTCTATATAGGTTGTTAGTTGGTTTTTGGAGTATCAGTATGAGTGTCTGAGTGTCTGTATGGTTCGGTGGGGGTATTACGTAGTGCATAGGTGCATGAATGAGTGACTCACTGTTTGTATGTGTTGAAGACAGCATGTGTGTAGGACTGTATGGGTGGATGAGTGTGTGCATGGGTGTGTTAGTGAGTGAATGACTGTCTCAATAGTGTCTTTATGAGTAACTACATATGTTTTAAACAAGTATATGTGACTAGTGGTGTATATAAGTGAGTATATGTGAGAGTGAGAGATTGGAAGAGTTCCTGTATGAATAAGTATGTGTTTCTATAAGTGATTGTTTAAAAGACTAAGTGTGTGTAAGTTTCTGTAGAAGTAAGTGTGGTGATGTGTGTATAACTGTATATGCAAGCAAATGGATGTTTGATTCTTTATTAGCATGAGTGACTATGTGTGTGAGTAACTCTATGGATGAGTGGCATTGTGTAACAGGATGTATAGGTGTATGAGTACATATGATGAGTGAGTACATGTATGAGTGACTGTATAGGACTGTTGGTGAATGAGTGGATGTGTATGTGGATCTTAGAATTACTGAATAGGTTGTTGTAACTGGTATTGGTATGTCCATTGTTTTGAACATTTTAGTTTCTATTTTTGAATGTGTGTATCAAAGGTTTTATTAGGGGAGAGGAGATCTGCCACTCTATCACAAGGATGATGTCATCAGTGATGTCATCAGCGATGTCATTTGAGATGTCATCAGTGATGTCATGAGTGATGTCACTGACCATGTCATGAGTGATGTAATATGTGACGTCATCAGCAGTGCATTGAGGACGCGCAAGTTATAGTTAGCTGAACTAACTATAACGCGGGAATTTCAATGGTTTTGTACGAGTGAAAAGTCCAGCTAACTATAACACACCTGAAACCTATGGTTTTTTCAGTGAATTTTTAAGGTTTTTTAAATGCTAACTCCTAACTATAACGAGCCTGAAACCTATAGTTTTTTCAGTGAATTTCAAAGGTTTTTTAAATGCTAATTTCTAACTATGCCTACAGAGATAGGACATGTGAAGAAAGAAGAAAAAACGCACAGAAAGAAAAAAAAGAAATGCAGAAAGAAGCAACAGAAGTCCTCAAAGACGAGGAAAAGTGCAGGAAGAAGGATAACACGCAGAAAGAACAAACAGAAGAGCAGAAAGAAGCCTTGTTGCAAAATCATCCTGTACCCTCAACTTTTTCAGACGGATACTGGTGGTAACTGAGTCTGACAAACCAGACCTAGAGCCAGTGCTATGTCAAAAGACACTCAGAATAGAGTGAAAACACCTACATACACTAGGGAACACTATGCGTTGGGGTCCTCCTGTGATTAGCATGACCTCCCTGTAAGCCCCTAGTACATAATAGGGCAGGGGATTAAAACTACCTCTTAAAACGCGCCACAGGGCGTGTTTGCACACGTCACCTCAGGCCCCGTCCCCTCCCTTCACCACTGTGTAAACGCGCCCTGTGGCCGTTCTAAGTTGAGAGATTAAGTCCCTTTGAATCCTAAGGGTCCATAGGGTCAAACTAGCACACTAGGTAACTCCAGTAAGTGCCACAGAGCTGTGTGGCATAGAGGTGTAAAAAGGGGCGTGGCCTCAGAACACTTCTCTGCAACGCAGCTCCCTGGCGCATACTGGAGATACCTGTTGAGCTAGTTGGCCCTCAGGGACCCTCAGTATTGAAGGGGAATTAATTCCCCAACTTACAATTAGCCAGGGGGCGCGTTTGCAGAGTGCTGCAAGGAGGGGGCATGGCCTCCAACACGACACGATGCCGGTCTTTTATTTATTTTATTTTTTTAAGAAGGAGGGCTGTGTGGCCCCCTTTCTTTTTCTAATTTATTGGCCCTGGGGACCCCATCCCCCAGGGCCTGCACCCTAATTTTTTTTGTTGTAAAAATAAATTTGGAAGGGAGCCGCTTGACCAATGTTCCCTCTAATTTATTTCCTCTGTGTGTGGCAATGTAACATCTCTGTGTACTGCAGCCAAGGCTATGTGCACCAAGAAACTGACCATGCATACTAGAGTTACCTGGATTTCCACTTTAGGCCAAACAGGCATATACTCACATGTTTCTTTATTTGCATTTGTTACGCTAAACAGGTTTATAAACCTGCATTGTGTGTTAGTCCTTCTGTGGTGCAGCTTTTCCCTGGCATGAATGCTACATGAGAGGTAGAGCTATGCAAGACTGAAAATTCTTTGGGAGGGATGAGCCAGATCCTTTAGAATATCCCAAATAAAATGATACAGCAAGTGGCATGCAAAAAATATGACAAAGACTCTTTCCAATTATAAAGAGGTCATTTGGTTAAGAGTTGAATTTGAATGTATTCATATTACAATAGATGATAGCAAAGCAAAATGAGGATGACAAACTTTGACATCATAGGAATTGCGCAGCAGACTGCCACAACCCTAAAACCTGACACCTAACTGTTTTATTGCACTGAATATGCAGCATCAGATTGTAACCATAACAGCCATTCTTTAATATCACATCAGGTTCCGTATACCATAATGATGGGATTTTTCAGTTACTACATCAGGCATAACACAACAATGGGACCTAAGACTGAAACAAGTCAGACTATTGGCTTTGCTAATGTTTTTTAGCTGGATCAAACAAATGAGTAGCAATGATTTTATTAAGATAATGTGAACTGAAAATATCTGCCCTCCACGCATATATTTTTTGTCCCCACAGCTTTCTGAAATCTTCAGTATGCATATATCACACGTCATCTCTTCTTGTGCACCATTTTTTCACTCTCTCCTGAACATACTTCATTTCACTTCCTCTACTTCAACACCTCACACACACACCTCACACACACATCACACACCCACTCACCTGCTGCAAGTGCTGCATTTTGCTTCTCTTTGGTGAGGTCTTAGTTGGAAAGTTGTGTATCTCTTGCACCCATTTTTTCACGGTTAGGAATACCATGTATGTTATCTTAATACATTTCTTAAAGCACACGTATACCCAGGGGTGTCTTGGCATTGACTCAGCATAACAAACACGTAGTGAGAAGGATACTCAATACTAGTTGTTAAACAGCCAGGTTTACAGCACTTTTCTGAAGGTTACTAAGGAGGGAGCAGCTCTGAAGTTAAAAGGTAATGCATTCCAGCGGTTAGGGGTTTATAGGGCAAAGTAACTACCACCCCAATTAAGTCTTATGAATATGGTGCTGGTGACCTTCAGAGAGTGTTTGGATCACAGGTCCCTACTGGGTTCATACCACGCTAGGGATTATTTAAGATGATCAGGGCTGTAGTTGTGGAGAGCTTTGCAGGTAAGATGGAATGCTTTAAATGTAATTTGATTGCTTAAATATAACCAGTGGAGTCCTTTAATGGCTTGGGAGACTGACTGGAATTTCAGAAGGCCAATGAGGAGTCTAACAGCCGTATTCTGTACAGTTAATTCAGATGTTGCTTTTGGAGATTTAGGTACAGTCCATTGGAGTAATCCAGTTTTGTAAGAATTATCAAGGTGATTACTGTTTTCCTTGAGTTGGAGGGAATAAGGGGACTGATTTTCCTGGAGATTCTGAAGGTGTTGAAGCTTGAGGAAATGACTGAATTGATGTGTTCACTAAAATGTAACTTATTAAGATTCTAAGATTTTATGCTTTTTGGGCTGGGGATGGGGTTGTTCCTAGTTCTGTGGGCCAGCAAGTGGGATTCCAGAATTGTGGATCATTACCAAAGAGGATGACCTTAGTTTTGTCTGAGTTCAATTTAAGGCAATGTTTGCCCATCCAATTGGTGATAGCTCTCATGCAGTTGTGAAGTTGGAGGTTAGTGTGGTTAAGGTTGTTGGGGGCAGACAATACAAGTTGTGTGTCATCAGTGTAAGACATGGGTGAGAAGCAAAAGAAGCTGATAAGGGATGTTAATTCAGTTACGTAGATGTTAAAAAGTAAAGGGCTGAGTGAGGACCTTTGAGAGACCCCACAAGGAAGAGAGAATGGTCTGGATGTGACATTGTCCAACATCACTGAATATTCTCTGCCCGTCAGGAAGGACCATAGCAAGGCAAGAGCTTTGTTATTGATGCCAAGGTGTTTAAGGCGAAGGATCAAAGTGGAATGATCCGCTGTATCGAAGGCCCCCGCTAAGTAAAGAAGAATGAGGACTGCCTACCTCCCTCATCCAAGATGGTTCTTAACTCATCTGTGGTTTTGATTAATGCGGTCTCTGTGCTGTACTTTTTGAAGAGGCAGGACACATAAGGAGATTGAAAGATGGTTTAATGAGATGACAGAAACGACCCCTGGAAACACCAGCCACCTTCTTCTGCAACTGCTCTCCCTCTCTGCCCTCCACATTCCAATAGCAGGCTCAGAGACAACAGGTTGCTAGGGAGCAGCCAGTGTTCCAATGCATCTTATAAAATGTACAAGTACAATACTTTAATTAGATTGGAGAATATACCACATCTCCCTTTCCAAGAACATTTCAACAGAAAAAAAAACATATAATTAGGAACATACATAGTCATCATATTTTGTTGGCATAACGCGTATGCGTCCAGAACCAATTCTAACACTGGACGCAGGTACATCCTTTGGATCAGACATAGGCTTGCGTACGCCAGGGTCATGCTGGACATTGGATGATGCAGCAACTTCAGTGTCAGGGCATGGCAACACTTTTCTCGTGTTCCACCAATTACCGTCTGATAACTTTAAACTGTTTCCCTTAACTAGTACTAGCTTCTTGGGAAAGGACCATTTTGAACAACCCTTCCTAGATTTGTCACCCACATATACTCTTACAAACATTCCCTGCGTTTGTGTTTTACAATATTCTTGTTATGTCTATGACAATAAGCTTTTTGGTATTTGATTACCCTATGTTGTACTTTTTTTAAAATCAGTTTCATGTTTACCAGCTTTATTCATCCAAGCTGGTACAGCTACAGAACATGGTATTCTACCCTTGAGTAAGGAAAAAGGTGTCTCTTTGTTTACAGAATGAGGGGTAGTGCGATACGACCACAACATGTCCTTTACGTGTTGCTTCCAACACCCACCACTCATACAGGCTAGTTGAATGCACTCCACCAACACCCTGTTGAAGCGCTCCACAAGACCGTTGCCCCTAGGATGATAAACAGGTGTTGTTATATGTTTGATGCCCCACCTGACAAGAAATTTCTCGAAATCCTCTGAGATAAATTGAGGACCATTATCTGTAACTATCTCAGCAGGACAACCTTCCCTTCTGAATATGTCCTCACAAAACGAAATAATGCTATTAGACTTAACTTCTCTTACAAAGGCAACCTCTGGCCACTTAAAAAAATAATCCACCATCACTATGGCAAATCTTTCAGTCACATTTAAAACATCAAAAGGTCCATAGATGTCAATGGCCAACCTGTCCAAAGGACCTTTGGGTATAGATGATGGGACAATGGTGGTTTCCTGAGATGAATGGGTCTTGTCACTGCATGCACATGCTATACAGTCACAAATATATCGTTCGATTTGTATGTCCATCCCGGGCCACCAAAAATCCTCCCTAACTCTCCTTTTCATGGCGGACATTCCACCATGTCCTTCATGCATGGTGTTTAATAATTTTTCTCTTAATGTCACAGGTACCACCAACCTACTCCCTCTCCTAAGTAACTCATCTACAACATTTAATTCAGGCCAAATTAACCTGAATGGCTCCAATTCTTCATGCAATCTCCATCCCTGTTCTCGATTTAAAACACTCTTGATTTTGGTCAACACATTATCTTTATCAAGAGCCTCCTTCAATCAATGAATCAATCAATCACGGCATTTCTAAAGCACGCTACTCACCCGGGAGGGTCTCAAGGCGCTGGGGGGGGAATGTTACTGCTCGAACAGCCAGGTCTTGAGCTGTTTCCTGAAGGAGAGATGGTCCTGGGTTCGCCGAAGGTGGGTGGGGAGGGAGTTCCAGGTCTTCTTCACTGATGGAACTGCAAACATCTTTTACCTCTGCTACCATCCATTCATCATCTTCTTCGTCTTGTATATTATCTAATGGTAACCTTGATACACAATCCGCATATATGTTTTTAGCACCTGGAATATATTTGATCTCAAATGTATATTCCTGAAGATGATATAACCACTTAGCAATTCTAGATGTAGCTTTGCCCGCCCCCTTGGTGGAAAAAAGGTCCACTAAAGGTTTGTGGTCTGTGTGTAACTGAAATTTGGTTTCCCACACAAAAGTACGAAAGTATTGTATTCCACACCAGCACGCCAAAGCTTCCTTTTCAATGGTGGAGTATGTATGTTCTGCACCCTTTAAAGTACGGGAAGCGCAGGCCACTACTCTTTTGTTTCCTTTGTGCACTTGAATAAGCACAGCACCTAGACCATGATTGCTGGCATCAGTGGAAATTATGGTTTTATCATCTGGATCAAAAGGTTTTAAGGTGACAGCTTTGGAAATATCTGTTTTAATTTCTTCAAAATTTCGTTGACTTGCTTCAGACCATTCGAATTTGGCATTTTTTTCATCAATTTTCTTAATTCATGGACTTTTTCGGAGAAATGGTGTACGAATTTTGAGTAAAATTCAGCTAGACCTAAAAACGACCTGAGTTGGTCTTTGTCACTAGGAGCAGGTGCTCTCTCTATAGCTTCAACTAAGCTCCGTTTAGGTTTAACTCCATTGCATGTCAATGTGTGGCCCAAATACTCAACCTCGCTTACACCAAACTTACATTTTTCTACAGCAATGGTGAGCCCAGCCATCGAGAGTTTCTTGAGTACCTGTTCTAAAATGTTATCATGATTGATCTTATCGCACCCCCATACTAATACGTCATCTTGAAACACTAAAACATTCTTTAGGACTGCTAAAATAGATTGCATCACTCTTTGAAATACGGCCGAAGCCGATGCCAATACAAATGGCACGCGAATGAATTGAAAAGCACCCTCTGGTGTGATGAACGAAGTGACATGTCTTGAATCTTCATGTAATAACACTTGATGGTATGCAGTGGATAAATCTAACGTGCTGAAGTGTGTACCTCCTTTTACTCTTGTTAACATTTCATTAATATGAGGAAGAGGTTG
Organism: Triturus cristatus; assembly: GCF_964204655.1. Lineage (NCBI taxonomy): Eukaryota > Metazoa > Chordata > Amphibia > Caudata > Salamandridae > Triturus > Triturus cristatus. The sequence goes on from NC_140591.1 coordinate 1,494,145,865, forward strand.
ACGATCTATCCAGATATTGTTATTCAAGTCTCTCAAATCAATGCACATTCTGATATTTCCGTTGGGTTTTCTGGCCAAAACTATGGGGCTTAACCATTCAGATGCCTCTATGGCTCAATTACTCCCTCGTTAATAGATCCAATAGATGATTAGATTGGATAAATTGCATCAGTTGAGTATCTATAATATGTTTATTAGCTTTGCTGGAAAGGGCAATCTGAAAATAGGACGGTAGCTGACTGGATTTTCTGGGTCCAGATTGGGCTTCTTAAGAAGTGGAAATGTAGAGGCCTTCTTCCACATGGTGGGAAAAATCCCTGTAGCAAACATCCCATTGAAGATGTTGATCAGGTAGGGAGCTATAGGCACAGGGATCTGTTTGAGGATGGAGGGGGGGCACGGGTCGTAGGGGGAACCGGATTTTATAGATTGGATGATCTTGAAAACTTTTGGAGGGGTAGTGGGGTGAATTCACTAAGATTGACTAGAGTGCTGCTACCCTAGTCATAGTGAGCTGTCGAAGAGTTCTTACTGGAGTCAGCAGGGCTTGATGAAATTAACAGATTATATATTTGACCTACTTTGTTGCAGACATGCTGGGCTATCTTTTAACACTCTGTGATTTGTACGTAGGCCAAAATTGGAGGTGAATGTAGTCTGAAAGGTTTTAGGACTCACTGACAGGTACTGTGAGAATTTGGCACTGCATTCTGCCTTAAGTACAAAGCTCTCAATCATGTACCATCATAATCACACACCCATTGTTTTTACTTAATAAGACACAGGGCTGCAACTCAGTCCACAGTATGTCATATAGTGCATACGAAACTGCAAATACACATTAGTAAAACCTCATCCTCTCAGGTAATGCACAATGAAATGATGCATGAAGCATTCATGCATCTCAGCATAATTTGGGAAAAAAGGACTGGTAATGGAGTGACTGTTGATGTAGGAATGTGTGTGGTGTACATTTGCGAAACATGTGTATTTATTATTGTCTGTACTGTACAGTGATTATTATTACTTCTACATTTATAAAAGCAAACTCTGTTTGTAAATTAAACTAACGGAAAGCTTTATTTCAGGTTGAAGGGAAGACTGCCTGAACCAAGAAGAGGTAGGGAAATGTTTCACACCTGCTCAGACAGGGGTGCTGCAGTTACACATAATGTTATTGTTATCTGTGCGTGGTCCTGAGGAAATCCACGTTCCTGTAAAAAATGCAGTCCTCCATCTTTGCTAGCAATGGCACATATCTAAGGTTTATGCATATTTTGGAAAGACCAGGTAATTGCCAGTAGCATATAAATTATGCCATGGCCTCTGGTGCAAGCAATAAAATGGCTCTTCTGACTGTTGTTGGGATAGGAAAATACAGAAATGTACATGATTTTATGGTCCCTGGTGCCACTACAACTGCTGCACCAATGGTAGCTACTTCCCTGGTACTAACATCAGTGCATGCGCACTACATGGAAACAGTGAGCTGGGGCCTCTAAAAAGAAAATTATACAATTTGTGCCGACATGTAGCTTCCATTGGTTCAGCAGGTGCAATGGCACTGGGGGCCAAGGTTATAGGGCCCACTGAATGCTGACTATTGCTGTATTTCATAGTTCAAATACCCATTTAGTGGCTGATTTGTACAAAGTGAAACTAGAAAAACGATTGATCCCGGCTTTCTCACATAACCACATTGTGTGACCTTAGGCAAATAGTTTATTTCAGCAATATGCCATTTTCTTCATTATCGTATATGAAAGCACCTTTAAATAGGTGAGTTCAGTATAAGAGGCATACAAACATATTGTTTTGATTTACTAGACTATAATGTCGCTTTCTATACAAGAATGTGGGCCACATACAAGGTGCACATAACAACTTACTTTCTTCAGTTCACAAACCACATTAGTATGGGGTAAGGGAAAGAATGGTTCTATTTTTAAAAACTTACTTTTAATCAGTGTTGTGCACTGATATAATATGACATGTTAATGACAACGTTCAGCGTGTGAAAGAAAGGTGGATTTTGGTATTTTGGAGAGGCTTTATCTTATTTTAGGTGATATTTGCTGCAAGATTAATGGCAAACATTTCAGGGCTCAGCTTGTAAAAGGGGCCTCTGCACTGATGCACTAAGAACTATCAGGCTGATCTTTATACACAAGCATCAGCTGTCCCTTCCTAAACACGAACAATGCACAGAGCACTTTAAACTTAACATTACTTTCAGGCAGTCGAATAATGCCAATTGATGCACGGCAGTAAAAAACATACATTAATCAGAGATGCCATTGCTGCCTGTATATGCCTGAAACCACCGCCAATTTGAGCAAAACTTATTAAACAAATGGCATGTGCGCAGCTTGAGACCAGCCCTTAATGTCCTGCAGAGTAATTCTTAACACCCCATCAACCCCTGCCCTCCTCCCATCTTCCTCACACCTCTCGCTGGCACATTGAAACTATCCCTGCCCCCACAACAAACATCAAAGTTTCTTTCAGCCCACGGCGAAGTCCCACTCAATCGATTACGGTCAGCCCTGCTTGTGACCCTCTGCAGCCATTCACCCCTCCCCGCACGGCCTCTTCCACAGTGAACTGCTTATCACTTCTCCACACGATATTGCCTCCGCTTCTCCCTGTGCTTTTCCATCGCGGAAGAGACCATTTTTTAATGCAGCTCACGTTATTTAAAGCAGCTGCAAAAGGTCCTGTGTGTAAATCGTGAAGTGTGCGCGCTTCACACTACAGACTGCGCGCTCGGGTAAGTTAGAATGCGCGCCAGTGCACAAGCGCACCTTGCAGGGAACACTGCGTGTGACCCCCCTCTCAAGTCCTTAATCGGCCCCGGGGACCCCAACCCCCGGGTGATGGCCTTTTTTTTGTATTCTTTAGGAGGGGGCTGCGTTACCCCCCTCCTCAGGCCACTTATGGCCCCAGGGACCCCGTCCCCCGGGGCCGACCTTTGTTTTTTAATATTTAAAAAAAATATATATTTATAGAAACACCTAGGATATGCTGGACAAACTGTATGTACCTATCACCATGACGATTTGCGTGATATTCATTAAAAGGCGACTATGCATACAATGAATCCACGTGGAATGTATTTACACCGCTAGTGAAGCTCTGACGTGTCTGACGCCCTACCGTGCCTAATCCCGGCTCCCCCGCTGGTGGTTACTCTCCAAGTAGACACCCTTGTCGTTTATTTATACAAACATGGGTAGCTATTGACGGGCACATTTAATACACACGCACACCAAGCCATTCAAAGGGGATTCAACAAAAATTAGACCAAACTATGCAAGAAACCCCCCTCACAGGGAATAAAACACACATCCACCGCCGGATGTGTAATACTTTTTATTTTACTCTCTAGAAAGGAGACGAACCTCACTTGAGAGTTACAGCGTGCTCCTGGTTGAGCCCAATGCAGTGTTACACCCACCAGTGCCCGCCGAGTGCCAGACACCTCTGTGTTGTATTCCACCAGCCAGTGCGTATGCTATGACACTCTCTAGCCCATGTGCACTGTAACACCACCCCGTGAATCTGTAATGCCACACTTGCCTTCGCGTGGGTTATATTGCCCCATCTAACGTGCCTTCCTCGATGGCTCCTGGTTGAGCCCAATGCAGTGTTACACCCACCAGTGCCCGCCGAGTGCCAGACACCTCTGTGTTGTTTTCCACCAGCTAGTGCGTATGCTATGACACTCTCTAGCCCATGTGCACTGTAACACCACCCCGTGAATATGTAATGCCACACTTGCCTTCGCGTGGGTTATATTGCCCCATCTAACGTGCCTTCCTCGATGCCTATGTTATAACGCACAGCGCTATGCCATACATATTACAATCTGGGATCCATATCTTGGTCACAGTGCATATGCAACGTTACACTCCCCAGCACATATTTTATATTACAACTTTAGAGACTAGATAGGTTACACAACACTGCCCTGTGCATATTACATTTCAAGGCGCATATCGCATAGCACGCGCTAGTGCCTGTGCTATCTCACGCTCTCCAATGAATCTGTCATTGCGCACAATGTATTGCATATTATATTTCACGCCCCGGTTCATCTTATATCACACTTTTTGGTGCATAGTTTATACCATACACTATATCTAGTTTTCATTTTCAATCGTGCTCTCAGGACTATGTCCTATATAACAATGCGTCCACCTACCCTTTTCACGGGCATTACATTTTGCCATGGGGGTAGAGGGTCAGGGGGTGTTTCTGTCAAGGGAGCCCGGAGTCACAGTCACAAACGTCCTCTTCTTCCTGAATAAAAGTGAGATTATGCTGCATACTTGTCATATTTTAAGTAGTTCGCACAGACACACATTTTAAAAACAATGAAGTTCCTAATACTCACCATCTCGGAACAGTTAGCTTTCTGCCCCATCCACCTCCTCCCTATCCTCTGTTGTCTGAATCCTTGGACTAGCCTCCTCCCTCCTGCCATGCATGGTCTGATGCGCTGCCACTGCCCTCCATTTAGCATGATGTACCAGTCCACTCTTCCTGCCCTCCATTGCCCAATTCTATGGCCCATCATTGACCTCCTGCTTAGCCCCTGTGCTTAGCTTGCTGCCCCTATTCTCCTTCTCCCTGCTCTGCGATGTCTTTGTGCATGCCCCTGCTCCATCCTTTTTGCCCACCATGTTCCATGGACCTGCCACTCCTATCTACTCTGAGTGTTCTGTTGAGCTGCCACTCCCCTCCCACCTGCCTAGCATTGTCAGATGACTGTAACCTGTCCCTGCCACCTCCACCCTGCCTGTCCACATGCCATGCCCCTATCCCCTTCCTCCTGTCCTCCATGGTCCATTTTACTGCCACACCCTTCTACCATCCCTGGTCTGTTGTGCTGCAACTGCTCCTCCTGCCTGCCCCGCGCGGTCTGTTGTGAGGCCCCTTCCCCTAAACTCTCTTGTCTGTGCCCAGGTCCTGACCCTCCCTTCTATCCTCCATGGTCCTTTGTGCATGCCCCTGCACCCTCCTTCTTGCCCATCATAGCCATTGTGCTGCCACTAACCCTCCCGCTTGCCATGCATGGTCTTCTGTGCTGCCATGGCCCCTCCCACCTTCCCTGTGTGGTCAGCTTGCTGCCCCTGACCCCCTCCCACCTTCCCTCCATGGTCTGTGTGTATGCCAACATAATCTCACTGTTGCTCTCTATGGTGTGTCTTGTTTCAAGTGCCCATCCTGCCTGACCTCCATGGTCATCTTGCTGCTCCTGCCCTGCCCCCTTGCCCCCAGCCCTCTGTTTCCATGTGCAAACCCCTATTCCCTCCCTCCTGACTTGTCTGTTCCATTGTAATGCCCCTGATCCGTCCCTCCTGCCCTTTATGGTCTGTTATTCTGCAGCTTTCTTTCCAGTCTGTCCATTATGGTCAGCTAGCTACCATTGCCTATTTCCCCTCTGTTCTCTGTTGTCCACGTGAATGGTCCTGTCCCCTCCCTATTGCTTTCTATGGATTGTTGTGCTGCACTCCCGTCCCACATGCCCTTTGTGGTGTATTGTGCTGCTGCAAACCCTGATGCCTGCCCTGTAGGGTCAGTTTGGTGCACCTCTCCATGTCCCTCCTGTCCTCTGTTAGCCGAGTCCATGTCCCTACCCCAATTCCTCCTGCCTACCATGATCCAATGTACCATACTTGCGAACATTTTAAACTTGGTAAGAGGGAGATTTTGAAAAAAAACTGGGGTATTGATTTTCCCCTTTGAGTTACATTGAAAAAGAGGAGATTGTAGAAAGAAGACAGATCAAATAAAGCCCATTTGAGCTTAAAAACATTGGACGTTTCCTGGCTGAAACGGGTCTGTTGGCATGTATGGTTGTACTACCACTGCCTCTTCCTTCTGACCACAATGGTCTATTATATTGCCACAGCCTCTCTTGCCAGTCCTGTATTGTTGGTTTGTTGCCCCTGCCCCCCTTTCCACTGCCCTCCATAGTCTGTTGTGCTGCCAATACCCTTCCTGCCTGCCCAGTGTGGTCAAATTGTTGCCTCTGCACTCTCCTACCTGCCTTCAATTTTCAGAGTCCGTGCCCGTGGCCTCTGCCTCTCAACAGTATCCTAATGAACAACTAGATTGCTAACATTCTATATTTATTACAAAAATGTGGAACGCCTGATGTCATCTTGATGTAATCAAAACTGTAAAACCTAGAGCATTTCCTTTAGAAATTACATATATGAGAGGGTCTTCTTTGCATCAAAATTATGGTTAGTGTTCTAAAAAACTAAAATGAGGACATGTTTTCTGAGTTTTCAAATAGCGACAAAGAACTTTTAAATTATTTGTAATCTTTATGTTTTTTTATCCAGTTGACCACTTGATTAAATGTTGCACTTAGGGGAGAGGATGTGGTGTTACTTCCAGAGCTGCAGACTTTGCAACTGGGGAACTAGGTTGGAGTTTCTGCTTCAGCTCAACATTCTGTGATTCTGGACAAATCACTTAATCTCCCCATGTCTACAACCAAAATGAATTTGATCTTATGTGATGTAACCAATGCTCATGTAAAGCACTCCAATACCTGACAAGTCTGCACTATATAAAACTGCAAATACACTAAAAATGAGTGTTTTGCACACTTCTGTCATTGGGCTACATGTGGGCTACATCTGGGTGATATGTGTGCTGCATTTGGGCTCTTTTGTCTCTGGTGGCCATATTGGGAGATTTATTTGTTATGAAGTTTCCTAATTTCCTCATTTACTGCAGTCTCCTCATTAGGAAATGCTTTCAGTTTTTTACTTTGATTCCATCAAGAAGGTATTCAGATATGTCACACATTTGCCATAAATTCTGAATGATAGCACTCTAGTTGCTCATTAGATCACTGTAGTAAAGCTACTGCTCACCAGGTAAGTCTGCAGCTGGTATTTAAAGTGTATGTTTCAGTCTGCATGTCAGAATTTTTTAATGAAATAGAAGAGGATTTGAGAAGTCAAAATGTGCCCTTATTTTTCTGTCTGCAGCACTAATCATAATTTCTATGGAAAAATGAACCCCCTAATTTTTTTCCTTTGTAAATTAAAAATTAAATGTTTTTAGTGTTACCACTTTATTCCAATCAAGATGGCTTCAGGTGTGCCATACTTTTGTCATAAGTAAGACTGTTAGCGCTCTAGTTGTTCGTTAGAACACTCTGGGACATTCTGTCATTGGGCTATACTTGGGCTACATCTGGGTGATATTTGGGCTACATTTGGGCTCTTTTGTCTCTGGTGGCCATCTTGGGAGATTTATTTGTTATGAAGTTTCCTAATTTCCTCATTTACTGCAGTCTCCTCAGTAGGAAATCCTTTCAGTTTTGTACTTTGGTTCCATCAAGAAGACATTCAGATGTGTCACACATTTGCCATAAATTCTGAATGTTAGCACTCTAGTTGCTCATTAGATCACTGTAGTAAAGCTACTGCTCACCAGGGAAGTCTGCTGCTGGTATTCAAAGTGCATGTTTCAGTCTGTATGTCAGAATTTTGTTTATGAAATAGAAGAGGATTTGAGAAGTCAAAATGTGCTCTTATTTTTCTTTCTGCAGCACTAATCATAATTTCTATGGAAAAATGAACCCCCTCATTTTCATCCTTTGTAAATTAAATGTTTTAAGTGTCACCACTGTATTCCAATCAAGATGGCTTCTGGTGTGCCATACTTTTGTCATAAGTAAGACTGTTAGCGCTCTAGTTGTTCGTTAGAACACTCTGGGAAATTCTGTCATTGGGCTATACTTGGGCTACATCTGGGTGATATTTGTGCTACATTTGGGCTCTTTTGTCTCTGGTGGCCATTTTGGGAGACTTATTTGTTATGAAGTTTCCTAATTTCCTCATTTACTACAGTCTCCTCAGTAGGAAGTACTTTCAGTTTTTTACTTTGATTCCATCAAGAAGGCATTCAGATGTGTCACACATTTGCCATGAATTCAGAATGTTAGCACTCTAGTTGCTTATTAGATCACTGTAGTAAAGATACTGCTCACCAGGGAATTCTGCTGCTGGTATTGAAAGTGCATGTTTCAGTCTGCATGTCAGAATTTTTTAATGAAATAGAAGGGGATTTGAGAAGTCACTCAAAATGTGCCCTAATTTTTCTTTCTGCAGCACTAATCCTACTTTCTATGGCAAAATGAACCCCCTCATTTTGTTCCTTTTTAAATTAAATATATTAAGAGTTACCACTTTATTCCAATCAAGATGGCTTCAGGTGTGCCATACGTTTGTCATCTGTAGGACTGTTAGCGCTCTAGTTGTTCTTTAGAACCCTCTGGGAAGCTGCAGTAGAACACAAAGGAATCAACTGACAGTCTCTGCCCTTGTTGGATGTACATGTTTTACTGAGAATGTCAGACTTCATTCTCACATGACTGAGAAAGATAATGTGAATTTACAGAAAATATGCTCTCAGTTTAGCTTATAGATCTCCTTCCAAACCTCTGTGGTAAAAGCATGAGAAAATAGTTTTCTCTCAAACATGATTCATGATATCCCAGCAGAAGGCTTTTTCACATGGTCAAATCACCTTAGAACACACCACAATTCCTAAAATGAGTATGGTACCATCAGCAAATGATTTATAATGTAACTAAAGTCTTAAAACCTTCTATTAACTGCAATGCTTTTTAATGAGGTGCTATCATGTATATTGGTCCCACGATGGCTGCCAACACTTCTTGGATGAAGTACTGACAGCCAATCAGATCTCACGATGAGATGTGTGGTTAGGCTCCGCCCAGATATCACTAACTTTTTTACCCTAATTTTCTCAGGAACTACTGAACGGATTTACACCATTTAAGCAAAAGGCACAATTCTGAACTGAGGACTATCTCTTTGCCAAATGTGGTGTAATTCCGTTCAGCAGTTCGGGCTGTAGCTGCGTCAACAAGTCCTAGGGAAAATGGATGGGGAAAATGCGTATTGGGACCCTCCTTTTTTCTCGGCCCCCGCTTGACGAATCACCGTGAAACTTTCAGGATAGGAGCGGAGCAGAGCTGGCCAAAAGTTCGGAACATTTCGTGAAGATTTGTCAACCGGCGCCAAAGATATTCCCAATAGAATGTTGTTGATTTCCTATGGAAAATAGGTCCTAACTATAACTATCTACTGGCGACTGCCAGTAGATTATATATATATATATATATATATATATATATATGTATATATATATATATATATATATATATATATATATATATATATATATATATATATATATATATATATATATAACTTTCAACAGTCCTGTCTTCTTCCTTGGTTAACAGGTACAGACCACAAAGTGCCAAGCAAAATTTGACGTGCTTAATTTATTTCTCCACAGTCAGCATAACGTTTCGGCTGTTAACACACAGCCTTGATCACATGACCCCCCAGTGACACACATGATTTAAATACAACTCATGATTGGATGTTGTCAGTTACAACTGCGTTTTGAATAAAGATAGAGCTAAACAAAATACTTCAAATGCAGAAATACGTGTTAAAATTCATAAATATATAAATAACTCTAAAAAATCGTCATGGTTAAATACATAGTCATAAGTGATATGATAAAATTCTTAATTTGTAAAATAATATCATTTGGTATGTAAGACTAAAAATAAAAAAAGCCTACAATGCCGGGTATCTTTGGTGCCATAGTGACCCGATATGATCCCTGTTGCATGAATTACGCTCTAATACAATATTATTCCCAAAAAAACACGTTGTAATTTGCCAATTTAAAGTGCAAATGCTCAGATTGTTGTCTCCAAAGTAGACATAGTGCAAAGGTAATATTGATCTCATACATATTGATGAAGTAATTCATATTACATCCTAAATCACGATAATGATAAAAATTAGTGCTAGAAAAGTGATAAAAAACTAAACAAATCACACATATTCTTGTGATGCTCAAAAACTAACAGTTCCTATTATGATATACATGATCTATTCATTGGACAAAAATGATAAAATTACATCCAATAAAAAATCCTCATGATTTCATATTCAAGTCAAAACCAATTTTCTATAGAGATAAGATCCCCCAGATCTAAAATTCTTAACAAAAATAGGATTAGGAGTTCTTAAAAGTATGACTCAGGTTATCACTACCTTAAGAACAAGAAAGTGGATACATAAAAACAGTCAAAGATCCCATAAAAATTTGTTTTATAAAAAATTAATAAAAATATTTTCATAAAAAATTGTGTAAATCTTCTCCTGTATTCAATCCCTTCGGTATTCTAGTATCTAAGAGAAGAATATGTTTAGATTCCAATTGTCTAAGTTGCTTTTCTCTATTGCCGCCTCTCATATTCTTTTTTACAGAGTCAATTACATAATAGCATAAGTCATTCAAATTTTTATTGTGGACTAATTTAAAATGACGAGCTACCGGATAAGTATCATCGGAATTGACTATTGCTCTTAAGTGTTGCAGGATACAATTGAATACTTGTAACTTAGTACTGCCTACATATTTCATTTTGCAAGTACATTCCAAAACGTATACTGCATTCTCTGTGCGGCAAGTAAAAAGACTTTGAATTTTAATAGGATTCTTCTCAAATACACTTGTATATTCAGTAGTATTGATGCCAAACTTACATGCCCTGCATGAAATACATTTGTGGAACCCAGATTTATTAGATAGCCAGTTGGTGGAGTTGATTACCTCAGGATTAGAATTGACTAGTGCATCTCTCATTGAGGGTGCTCTTCTAAACGTAATGAGAGGCTTAGTCGGAAGTAGGGGGGCTAAGGTTATGTCCGTTTTTAATAAAGGCCAATGCTTTGTTATAATACCCCTTATTTTCTTTTCTTCTACATTGTATGTAGTTATAAGTCTCACTCCACCTTGGCTATTAGATGGATCCTCATCCTCTTTTCTTTGGCTCTTTTTTTTGGATGTATCAGTAGTGTTTAAACATTCCTCTCTAGTGTGGCTATTAGCTTTGTTTTTAGCCTGTATTAACTCTTTTAAATGGTAGCCACGAGCCAAAAATCTCACTACAATTCCTAAAATGAGTATGGTACCATCAGCAAATGATTTATAATGTAACTAAAGTCTTAAAACCTTCTATTAACTGCAATGCTTTTTAATCAGGTGCTATCATGTATATTGGTCCCACAATGGCTGCCAACACTTCTTGGATGAAGTACTGACAGCCAATCAGATCTCACGATGAGATGTGTGGTTAGGCTCCGCCCAGATATCACTAACTTTTTTACCCTAATTTTCTCAGGAACTACTGAACGGATTTACACCATTCAAGCAAAAGGCACAAGTCTGAACTGAGGACTATCTCTTTGCCAAATTTGGTGTAATTCCGTTCAGCAGTTCGGGCTGTAGCTGCATCAACAGGTCCTAGGGAAAATGCATGGGGAAAATGCGTATTGAGACCCCCATTTTTTCTCGGCCCCCGCTTGACGAATCACCGTGAAATTTTCAGGATAGGAGCGGAGCGGAGCTGGCCAAAAGTTTGGAAAATTTCGCGAAGATTTGTCAACCGGCGCCAAAGATATTCCCAATAGAATGTTGTTGATTTCCTATGGAAAATAGGTCCTAACTATAACTATCTACTGGCGACTGCCAGTAGATTATATATATATATATATATATATATATATATATATATATATATATATATATATATATATTATAGATATATATATATATATATATATATATATATATATATATATATATATATATATATATATATAAATATATATATATATATTCACTGAAAAAACCATAGGTTTCACACATGTTATAGTTAGCGGAAATTTTAATGATAAAAAACCAATGAAATTCCCCCGTTATAGTTAGTGCAGGCAACTATAACTCACGCGACCGCAATCTTCTGCTGATGCTAATACTGTATTTAGACACTTATTTGCCCATGTCTTCTTCCATACATTTTTAGCTATACATATATTACAAATATTTTTTTTTCATAAAGACACATATGTCATCAGCAGAAGATTGCGGTCGCGTGAGTTATAGTTGCCTGCACTAACTATAATGGGGGAATTTCATTGGTTTTTTATCATAAAAATTTCCGCTAACTATAACATGTGTGAAACCTATGGTTTTTTCAGTGAATTTGCAAGGTTTTTTAAATGCTAATTCCTAACTATAACGTGTGTGAAACCTATGGTTTTTTCAGTGAATTCGTACGGTTTTTTAAATGCTAAGTTACTTTACGCCATTCGTGGCGTGCGCGCCCACTTAACGCAGTTTGTTCCGTGCGCACCGCGTGCCCACGTTACGCTAGATGGGCCATGTACGCACGATGCGCTTCGCGCACCGTGCGCACATGGAGGACATATGATGCACTTCATTTTGAAAGGTAATATTTTAATTTTTCGTATATGTTATAAGCCATGCACAAATGGTGCCCTTCGGGCACCATTTACACACGGGGTGGAGAGAGTGTGGATTATTTTTTTTTTTATTATTTTTTTTTAAATATTTTAGTTTAGCTCATATACATTAGGCCATGCACAATTGGTGCACTTCGGGCACCGATTGCACACGGGGTGGGGAGAGTGTGGATAATTTTTTTTTTTTTTTATTTTATCCCGTACGCGTACGGTAAGCGTAATCGGCGAATTTAGCAAAAAAATACAAATTCCGTTTTTGGCCTTGGGGGATCTTTGGGGACTCACTCAACATGGCTATGTGTGTAGGAGCTGTCTAAACAGCCCCTTTACATGTTTTTGTGCTTTATATTTTAAACATCACTCTCAGTGCGAGAGAGAAAATGGCGGCCGCCGCTTCCTGGTTTCGGCCGATTCAAATGATTACTAAGATCTAAGAGCCAAGCAGAATCGCGCTCGCGCACGCCACCGTACGCGTACGGTAAGCGTACGGTAAGCGCACCGTAAGCTGGCTCAGATATATATATTGATTTAAAGGCTATTTTCTCAGAATCTACTGAACAGATTTACACCAAACCTACAAAAGGCACTTCCTTGACCTGAGGACTACCTCTCTGCCAAATTTCTAGTAATTCTGTTCAGCCGTTCGGGCTGTAGCCCTGTCTAAAGGTCCTATGGAAAAATGCATGGGAAAAACGCGTTTTGGGACCCCCCTTTTATCTCAGCCCCCGCTCGACGAATCCCCCCGAGACTTTCAGGGTAGGAGCGGAGCGTAGCGCCCCACCTATTTTGAAAAATTCGCGAGGATTCGTCGACCGGCGCCAAAGTTATTCAAAATAGAATGTTGCGGATTTCCTATGGAAACGTGGTCCTAACTATAACTACCTACTGGCGACCGCCAGTAGGTAATATATATATTAGAGTCAATAAAATAGTTTTTCGCCAATTTGAATCCTGAGTGCGACTCATTTCTTATGCTGGAGCAGCGTAAGGCTTTTTTCATATATATATATATATATATATATATATATATATATATATATATATATATATATATATATATATATATATATTCACTGAAAAAACCATAGGTTTCACACACGTTATAGTTAGGAATTAGCATTTAAAAAACCTTGCAAATTCACTGAAAAAACCATAGGTTTCACACATGTTATAGTTAGCGGAAATTTTACTGATAAAAAACCAATGAAATTGCCCCGTTATAGTTAGTGCTGGCAACTATAACTCACGCGACCGCAATCCTCTGCTGATGCTAATACTGTATTTAGACACTTATTTGCCCATGTCTTCTTCCATACATTTTTAGCTATACATATATTACAAATATTTTTTTTTCATAAAGACACATATGTCATCAGCAGAAGATTGCGGTCGCGTGAGTTATAGTTGCCAGCACTAACTATAACGGGGCAATTTCATTGGTTTTTTATCAGTAAAATTTCCGCTAACTATAACATTTGTGAAACCTATGGTTTTTTCAGTGAATTTGCAAGGTTTTTTAAATGCTAATTCCTAACTATAACGTGTGTGAAACCTATGGTTTTTTCAGTGAATTTGTACGTTTTTTTAAATGCTAAGTTACTTTACGCCATTCGTGGCGTGCGCGCCCACTTAACGCAGTTCGTTCCGTGCGTGCACGGTGCGCTTCGCGCACCGTGCGCGCACAGTGAGCACGCGGTGCGCTTCGCGCACCGCGCACCCACTTTACGCAGTTAGTGCCGTGCCCACGTTACGCTAGATGGGCCATGTACGCACGATGCGCTTCGCGCACCGTGCGCACATGGAGGACATATTATGCGCTTCCTTGTGATAGGTAATCTGTTGAAATTTTTTTGGGAATTTCTGTGATCAAATAATCCATGCACAAATGGTGGCCTTCGGCCACCATTTGCACACGGGGTGGAGAAAGTGTGGATTTTTTTTTTTTTATAATTTTTGACCGTACGCGTACGGTAAGCGTACGGTAAGCGTAATCGGCGAAATTGCCGAAAAAAAAATAATACCGTTTTTGCTCTTGGGGGATGTTTGGGGACTCCCTCAACATGACTATGTGGGAGGGAGTTGTCAAAACAGCCCCGTAACATGTTTTTGGGCATCATGTTTGATAAATAACACTCAGTGCGAGAGACAAAATGGTGGACGCCGCTTCCTGGTTTCGGCCGATTCGAATGTTTACTAAGATCTAAGAGCCAATCAGAATCGCGCTCGCGCATGCCACCGTACGCTTACGGTAAGCGTACGGTAAGCGTACCGTAAGCGGGCTCAGATATATATATTGATTTAAAGGCTATTTACTCAGAATCTACTGAACAGATTTACACCAAACCTACAAAAGGCACTTCCTTCACCTAGGGACTACCTCTCTGCCAAATTTCTAGTAATTCTGTTCAGCCGTTCGGGCTGTAGCTCGTTCTAAAGGTCCTATGGAAAAATGCATGGGAAAAACGCGTTTTGGGACCCCCCTTTTATCTCAGCCCCCGCTTGACGAATCCCCCCGAGACTTTTAGGGTAGGAGCGGAGCGTAGCGCCCCACCTATTTTGAGAAATTCGCGAGGATTCGTCGACCGGCGCCAAAGTTATTCAAAATAGAATGTTGCGGATTTCCTATGGAAAAGGGGTCCTAACTATAACTACCTACTGGCGACCGCCAGTAGGTAATATATATATATATATATATTACCTACTGGCGGTCGCCAGTAGGTAGTTATAGTTAGGACCACGTTTCCATAGGAAATCCGCAACATTCTATTTGGAATAACTTTGGCGCCGGTCGACGAATCCTCGCGAATTTTTCAAAATAGGTGGGGCGCTACGCTCCGCTCCTTCCCTGAAAGTCTCGGGGGGATTCGTCAAGCGGGGGCTGAGATAAAAGGGGGGTCCCAAAACACGTTTTTCCCATGCATTTTTCCATAGGACCTTTAGACAGGGCTACAGCCCGAACGGCTGAACAGAATTTAATGAAATTTGGCAGAGAGGTAGTCCTCAGGTCAAGGAAGTGCCTTTTGTAGGTTTGGTGTAAATCTGTTCAGTAGAATCTGAGAAAATAGCCTTTAAATCAATATATATATCTGTGGCAGCTTACCGTGCGCTTACGGTGCGCTTACCGTACGCGTACGGTGACGTGCGCAAGCGCGATTCTGATTGGCTGATAGATCTTAGTAAACATTCGAATCGGTCGAAACCAGGAAGCGGCGGCCGCCATTTCGTGTGTTTCACTCAGAAAAAAAAGAGTGATATCTTGAAAAGGGGGCAAGGAGGAGAGTTACAGACCCCCTAACATTTGTAAAGGGGTCAAAGAAGGACAGAAAAGTTCAAAGAAAACATTTATTAATTTTTTTTAAAAAATCGCGGGGTACGCGTACGGTAAGCTTACGGTAAGCTTACCGTACGCGTACGGTAGAAAAAAAATAAAATAAAAGAAATGAAATGCAGATTTAAGAGTTTAGATATTAGGGGGCTCTAAAAAGAGCCGTTGTGTTTATGAAGTGATTTTTTAGTGGTACCTACAAGTAAGTACCGATGCAGAGTCTAAGGTTCAAGAGGAAGACTCTGTTCCCTTCATCATTGAAGTGCACACCATCTCCTCTATAAATGTCTTGCATGTCGTAACGCAAGTTGTTGTGGTAAATGGAACCCATACCATAGTCACGGAGGAAAGCAGAAACAGATTTGTTGACGTGCTTTCTTGCTTTGTCAATCTGCGGACAGAAATGATTGGACCAGTTCCATTTTTGCCTTTGGCATATGTTAGAAAACACAAAGGCAGTTTTAGGGAAAAGTGAAAACAGTTGTGCAAAGGTGTCCTTCATAAGCATTTCCAGACCTACCCCAGTCAAAGTGCCTAGGTCATTGCCACCACAGTGCACTATTATGAGGTCAGGGTGTTGGATTTGCATGAAGGATTTCACCAATGGCATCAATTGGTGCCACTTTAACCCTCTCTGACCAATCCATTTAATGTCTACATTTGGCAAAGCAAGGTCTCTCACCATACCTGTTTTCTCTGCAAACTTTTCACTCCAGAAGACATAGCTGTGCCCTACAATCCACACTGTGAACATCTTCCAAGGAGATCTGGATGCACTCAGGAGGTGTAATTCAGTAGAATGGGAAAATGAAATGAAAGACAGTTTGGAAATGGAGGCATACATATTTTTTTCTTAAAAAAAAGAACTGATTGGCTGTTTCATACCATTGTAGAATAAAAACTAGGCTGCATGTGTAAATTAATAGAAGCATGTTTTGTATTGGTACAGAAAAATGTGTTACCAAAGAACAGTATTTTGGATTTGCTGTTAGGTTTGAAAAGTCAAGCACTCTTGCTCTGTGGAATTGAAACATTGTTTGGCGAACTTCTGACCTAACTCCACACAGCAGTGTTCCATGAGCTGTTGCTATGGTAGCAGGCAGAAGTCAAGTTGGGGGAAGGGTACTAGGCAGAAGTCAAGTTGGGGGAAGGGTACTTTTGAAAAAGGGTTGGTTTTCAACCAATAGAAATGTGTGATTACATTTGACAAAAAAGGGGGAAGCACTGAGATTTGAAACTTACATGAATATGTGTGGAAAAAGAGAGGGGAAGTTTACCATTATCTGCTTCTGCTGAGAGGAGAGAGGTGTAAAGAACAGAGATCCTGGCTCTGATAATCTGCTGTTTGAGTGCCACATTTATTTCTGAACTAACTACTTTTAAAGGTGAGTTATGAGTTTGAGAGGGGATGTATATGGTAAATTAAGAAATGAATAATAGAAATGGAATTCCTTTTGTTGAAGTTGTGTTTATCATTTTCTGTTTTGGGAGAAATATAAATGTGAGGAACATGTAAAATAATATGGAGTATGTTTTCACGATAAATTAAGGTGTACTGGTAAAAAAAAAGAATAGTTTAAGGGTTTGAGGTTGGACTCAGTAATGCAAATACATTCAGCATCACTAAGGCTGGTTGCCCTTGCTGGAATGTAGGCAGCCACCCAGGTTACACATGGTGGTGGTCTGAAAAAGCAGTTTGGACATGTGCTTTTTTAAAAATCTGAAAAGTGGATTCATAATGTGTCAGTCTGCAAAAGTGATTATCACTTGTCAAAAAAAAAAACCAGTAAGTGTGCTTTCAAATTGGCAAAGAAATTTCGTTTTGTGACTAATGTGAAAACATGACTCTGTGTGCAAAGAGGAATTATAGACAGAGATTTATTGCGTACTACTCTGGTAATTTTACATTTGCATTAGAAGGAAATAGGGGGAGCCATTTTTTGGTGCAGAAGCAGACTCTTACCACACACACAGCTGCTTTCCATATGGAATCATGCACAGTATTTACAAGCGAGTGGGGTTTGAGGTTTCAGTCTGTAATGCAAATACATTCAGCATCATTAAGGCTGGTTGCCCTTGCTGGAGTGTAGGCAGTCACCCAGGTTACAAATGGTGCTGGTCTGAAAAAGCAGTTTGGACATGTGCTTTTTTAAGAATCTGAAAAGTGGATTCAAAATGTGTCAGACTGTAAAAGTACTTAACACTTGCCAAAAAAAAGAGTAGTAAGTGTGCTTTCCAATTGGCAAAGAAATTTCGTTTTCTGACTAATATCAAACCATGACTCTGTGTGCAAAGAAGAATTATAGGCAGAGATTTATTGCGTATTGCTCTGGTGATTTCACAGTTGCATTAGATGGAAAGGGGGAGCCGTTTTTTGGTGCAGAAGCAGACTCTTAGCACACACCCAGCTGCTTTCCATGTAGAATCATGCACAGTATTTACAAGCGAGTGGGGTTTGAGGTTTCAGTCTGTAATGCAAATACATTCAGCATCACAAAGGCTGGTTGCCCTTGCTGGAGTGTAGGCAGTCACCCAGGTTACAAATGGTGCTGGTCTGAAAAAGCAGTTTGGACATGTGCTTTTTTAAGAATCTGAAAAGTAGATTCAAAATGTGTCAGACTGTAAAAGTACTTAACACTTGCCAAAAAAAAGAGTAGTAAGTGTGCTTTCCAATTGGCAAAGAAATTTCGTTTTCTGACTAATATCAAACCATGACTCTGTGTGCAAAGAGGAATTATAGGCAGAGATTTATTGCGTACTGCTCTGGTGATTTCACAGTTGCATTAGATGGAAAGGGGGAGCCGTTTTTTGGTGCAGAAGCAGACTCTTAGCACACACCCAGCTGCTTTCCATGTAGAATCATGCACAGTATTTACAAGCGAGTGGGGTTTGAGGTTTCAGTCTGTAATGCAAATACATTCAGCATCACAAAGGCTGGTTGCCCTTGCTGGTATGTAGGCAGTCACCCAGGATACACATGGTGCTGGTCTGAAAAAGCAGTTTGGACATGTGCTTTTATCAGAATCTGAAAAGTGGATTCAAAATGTGTCAGTCTGTAAAAGTGATTGTCACTTGTCAAAAAAAAGAGCAGTAAGTGTGCTTTCAAATTGGCAAAGAAATTTCGTTTTGTGACTAATGTGAAAATATGACTCTGTGTGCATATAGGAATTACAGGCAGAGATTTATTGTGTACTGCTCTGGTGATTTCATAGTTGCATTAGTAGTAAAAAGGGGGAGCCATTTTTTGGTGCAGAAGCAGACTCTTAGCACACACCCAGCTGCTTACCATGTGGAATCATGCACAGTATTTACAAGCGAGTGGGGTTTGAGGTTTCAGCCAGTAATGCAAATACTTTCAGCATCACTAAGGCTGGTTGCCCTTGCTGGAATGTAGGCAGCCACCCAGGTTACACATGGTGGTGGTCTGAAAAAGCAGTTTGGACATGTGCTGTTTTCAGAATCTGAAAAGTGGATTCATAATATATTTTTCTTTTCCAGAGGGGGAGAAAAAGGTGAATGCTCAATTGGTCACTTGCATACTTTGTGGTCTGGTCCACTTTATCTCAAAAAGATTAAAAAAAATTAGTTATTAATTTCTCAAGGATCTTGAGATGTGGTAATTGATTTTTAGTGTTTTTTTTTAAAAAAAACAAAAAAATACGCGTACGGTAAAAAAAAATTAAAAAAAAGTTTCAAAGAAAAAATAAAAAAAAGTTGAGAGGTAAGGTTGGCTCTTATAAGAGCCGTTGGGTTCATACAGGGATGGAGGAAAGAAAGAATGGGAGTATTATGAGCGTCTACAAACATGCTGGTCTATCTTATTGTTAATAAGGGGAAGACTGATCTCCCCAAAAACAATAAGACCACCACATTTTGTACACCTCATTTCAACGCTCCCAAATCGAGGGTTGATGTCCACAGGAGAAGAAAAAGGTGATGCTCCCACATCAGAGGAAGGGCTCAGCTGAGCTGCCGATGATGTACTCGGCTGAGCATCTGAGGCTGGGCTCTGGTGACTTACTGAAGGGTTTTCTTCAGCATGTCGAGCAAAGGTCCTTGGGTGTCTGTCCTGGAGGTGTCTCTTCATAGAGTGATTTCCAAAGGAGTATTTCCTCCTTGGATTTCCTCTTGATAAAACACGACCACAAAGTTTGCAAGTGACCAGTGGAGCATTGACCTTTTTCTCCCCCTCTGGAAAAGAAAAATACTCCCATACAAAAGAAGTCTTCTGTTTCCTCCTTCTCTGGATCATGGTGGTGCTGCTGGCCTCACTCTCAGAAGAGGTCTGCTGTTCTGCCATTGTATCCCAATGTCAATCCAGCTCCTGCTCCTAGAGAATCACAAGCAGAAATGAGGGGAATGTGTGTGGTGTGGGAAGAATCTGGAACTGAAAGTAGTTTCAACCAATGAAAAGTGTTCTTTCAAGCAGTAATGAGGGGAATGGGTGTGGTGTGGGAAGTTTCTGGAAGTGAAAGTAATTTCAACCAATAAAAAGTGTTCTTTGTAAGTCACATGACCTGCCGTGCGCGCACGTGACGCTTACGGTGCGCTTACGCAGCGCGTATGTCACACTCGCGCATGCGCATTACACGCCCCTGCGTAACCGCGACGTTGCTTCCGGGTGTACGCGTACGTCACGCACGTATTGCGTATCGCGCATGCGCATTACACGCCCCTGCGTAACTGCGACGTTGCTTCCGGGTGTACGCGTACGTCACGCACGTATTGCGTATCGCGCATGCGCATTACACGCCCCTGCGTACCCGCGACATTGCTTCCGGGTGTACGCGTACGTCACTCACGTACGCGCACCGTACTTATGACGTACGAAGCGCGTACCGTCAGCTTACCGTACGCGCACGGGAAAAAATGCAGAAAAAAAAAAAAAAAACCTTTCCATTATGCAGGATATAGTACATATATTATTTTATACAAAGGCTTACAAAAAATGACAAAAAAAAATTTGCATTTAAAAAACCGTACAAATTCACTGAAAAAAACATGGGTATCACACATGTTAAAGTTAGAAATTAGCATTTTAAAAACCTTGCAAATTCACTGAAAAAAACATGGGTTTCACACATGTTATAGTTAGGGATTAGCATTTAAAAAACCTTGCAAATTCACTGAAAAAACCATAGGTTTCACACACGTTATAGTTAGGAATTAGCATTTAAAAAACCTTAGAAATTCAATGAAAAAACCAAAGGTTTCACACATGTTATAGTTAGCTGGACATTTCACTCGTAAAAAACCAATGAAATTTCCCCGTTATAGTTAGTTCAGCTAACTATAACTCGCGCGCCCGCAATGCACTACTGATGACGTCACATATTACATCACTCATGACATGGTCACTGACATCACTCATGACATCACTGATGACATCTCAAATGACATCACTGATGACATCACTGATGACATCATCCTTGTGAAATAGTAGCAGACCTCTTCTTCCCCTAATATAACCTTTAATACACACATTTAAAAAAATGAAACTAAAATGTTCGAAATAATGAACATATCAATATCAGTTACAACAACCTATTCAGTAATTCTAAGAACCACATACACATCCACTCATTCACCAACAGTCCTATACAGTCACTCATACATGTACTCACTCATCATATGTATTCATACACCTATACATCCTGTTACACAACGCCACTCATCCATAGAGTTACTCACACACATAGTCACTCATGCTAATAAAGAATCAAACATCCATTTACTTGCATATACAGTTATACACACACCACCACACCTACTTCTACAGAAACTTACACATACTTAGTCTTTTAAACAATCACTTATAGAAACACATACTTATTCATACAGGAACTCTTTTAATCTCTTACTCTCACATATACTCAGTTATATACACCAATAGACACATATAACAGTTAAAAACATATGTAGTTACTCATGGAGACACTATTGAGACAGTCTTTCACTCACTAACACACCCATACACACACTCATCCACCCATACAGTCCTGCACACATGCTGTCTTCAACACATACAGTGAGTCACTCATTCATGCACCTATGCACTACGTAATACCCCCACCGAACCATGCAGACACTCAGACTGATACTCAAAAAACCAACTAATAACCTATATTGACTCCCATGTAGCTACTCACCAACCCATGCAGCCACTTATGCACAAAGTGAGAGACTGATACAGATATTTACATATTTAAACATTACTCACTAAGCCATGTATTCACTATGATACATTTTAACAATCAGTTACACAATACATTTTTCCAAAAAAAATCATCCATTTAGACACTTATAAACCCATTTAATCTTCCATCGAGCTTGAGATATACTTATATAAAACCTATTTAATTTTCAGAAAAACACACATTCACTGGATGATGTCATCAGTGATGTCATCAGTGATGTCATTTGAGATGTCATCAGTGATGTCATGAGTGATGTCAGTGACCATGTCATGAGTGATGTAATATGTGACGTCATCAGTAGTGCATTGCGGACGCGCGAGTTATAGTTAGCTGAACTAACTATAACGGGGAAATTTCATTGGTTTTTTACGAGTGAAATGTCCAGCTAACTATAACATGTGTGAAACCTTTGGTTTTTTCATTGAATATATATATATATATATATATATATATATATATATATATATATATATATAAATAAATTCACAGAAAAAAACATAGGTTTCTGGGGTGTTATAGTTAGCTGGACTTTTCACTTGTACAAAACCATTGAAATTCCCCCGTTATAGTTGGTTCAGCTAACTATAACTCGCGCGCCCGCAATGCACTGCTGATGACGTCACATATTACATCACTCATGACATGGTCAGTGACATCACTCATGACATCACTGATGACATCTCAAATGACATCACTGATGACATCATCCAGTGAATGTGTGTTTTTCTGAAAATTAAATATGTTTTATATATGTATATTTCAAGGTCGATGGAAGAATACATGGGTATATAAGTGTCTAAATGGATGATTTGTTTTTGAAAAATTGATTGTGTAACTGACTGATTAAGTGTATCATAGTGAATACATGGCTTAGTGAGTAATGTTTAAATATGTAAATATCTGTATCAGTCTCTCACTTTGTGTATAAGTGGCTGCATGGGTTTGTGAGTAGCTACATGGGTGTCTATATAGGTTATTAGTTGGTTTTTTGAGTATCAGTCTGAGTGTCTGCATGGTTCGGTGGGGGGTATTACGTAGTGCATAGGTGCATGAATGAGTGACTCACTGTTTGTATGTGTTGAACACAGCATGTGTGCAGGACTGTATGGGTGGATGAGTGTGTGTATGGGTGTGTTAGTGAGTGAATGACTGTCTCAATAGTGTCTTTATGAGTAACTACATATGTTTTAAACTAGTATATGTGACTATTGGTGTATATATGTGAGTATATGTGAGAGTGAGAGATTGAAAGAGTTCCTGTATGAATAAGTATGTGTTTCTATAAGTGATTGTTTGAAAGACTAAGTATGTGTAAGTTTCCGTAGAAGTAAGTGTGGTGGTGTGTGTATAACTGTATATGCAAGTAAATTTATGTTTGATTCTTTATTAGCATGAGTGACTATGTGTGTGAGTAACTCTATGGATGAGTGGCATTGTGTATCAGGATGTATAGGTGTATGAGTACATATGATGAGTGAGTACATGTATGATTGACTGTATAGGACTGTTGGTGAATGAGTGGATGTGTATGTGGATCTTGGAATTACTGAAGAGGTTGTTGTAACTGGTATTGGTATGTCCATTGTTTTGAAAGTTTTAGTCTCTATTTTTGAATGTGTGTATCAAAGGTTATATTAGGGTGAGAGGAGGTCTGCCACTCTATCACAAGGAAGATGTCATCAGTGATGTCATCAGTGATGTCATTTGAGATGTCATCAGTGATGTCATCAGTGATGTCACTGACCATGTCATGAGTGATGTAATATGTGACGTCATCAGCAGTGCATTGCGGGCGCGCGAGTTATAGTTAGCTGAACCAACTATAACGGGGAATTTCAATGGTTTTGTACAAGTGAAAAGTCCAGCTAACTATAACACCCCAGAAACCTATGGTTTTTTCAGTGAATTTCTGAGGTTTTTTAAATGCTAATTCCTAACTATAACGTGCCTGAAACCTATGGTTTTTTCTGTGAATATATATATATACAGGAACTTTGTCACACCATCAATTCAGTGCAAACGTATTTTAATCCAAGAGTGTGTCGTGCACCGCCATGACGCGTTTCGGCCTCAGAAAGCCGGCCAATAGACATAAAAGACATGTTCCAAATAACAACTTAAAATACTAAAACTACAATACAAGGGTCTTGTTCAAGACTGGCAAATACATTTAAAATGAATTTTAACTGTAAGATGGACTAAGCTCATTAATGCCAAACAAAAGCAATAGTGCAAAATCTGAATTAGTGCAAAATTTAGCAAAAAGGCGATGTTCGCCGTAAATGGGTCAATGAGCATTAATGGTATGACAGGCATAAGACATATAATGCAAATACATACAGGGTATTACTTGATTGGCTACCCCCGTAATAGCGCAAAATTCATAGATGTGCAAATTGTACAAGTGCAAAATAAGCAAGGCCATTTTAAAAGTACCTCTGTCTGAACTATCAGACATAACGGAACCATATGGTATAAAGTATAATAGCTAAAAACTGTTTGGACTGAAATGTCTGTTTACTTGATTGGTTAAGTAAGGGTACAATAAAGGCATCAATAGCAAATTTCCAAATTGTTTGATCAAACTCATGTGAGCCGCATCTACACACAATCTGTCTAACCAATCTGCCAAACAAAATGTTAAATTGCAACCGCCTGCTTTAACTAAATGCCAAGTCTGTCCACTGAGAACCCAATGAATTGAACTGGTACCATGGAACCCCACATGTGGTTGCAGGACACAATAACCACCACATACAAGTATCACTGTTTAGGAAAGCGGAATAAGCACTACCTTAAAATTAATCCGATAATGAATAAATAGAAATACTCATTGCATCATAAATATTTAGGACAGAATCCTATTTTTATGTTGTGGGAACTCATAGTATTAACTTCATGTATGTGCATAAATGCACTCCTAAAGAAAAATATTGACCCTGCTAAAATAACCACATGTAGTTTTTACTGTATAATTGTTTAATCTACCCTAACTGGTCACCAACATAAAGTGCAATAAGGGAGGAGTGTGGTGAAAAATAAAAAAGTTTTTGAACCTACAAAGGTATTAAGACCACAGTGAGAGCTCAAATTCTCATATATGGTCTAATTATTAGGTACAGGGATATAATCTTTAAACCTGATACTACATAACATGCCAATATTGAACACTGTTGTGCTACTACTTAAAGATATGTAAAGAGATCTTCACTCGAGTTCAATCCGTTTGGGGCTTTGGTATCTAGCTCAAGAATATACCTAGTTTCAAGCTGTCTAAGCTGGGCCTCGCAGTCACCCCCGCGGTGCAATTGTGGGACCATGTCCACCACAAAATAGCTTAAAAACTCTAGACAGCTACCATGTGTCTCTTTAAAGTGCCTAGCGACTAGATAGGCAGCATCATTGTTATTGATGGCCCGCATGTGCCCGCATGTGGAGTATACATTTGAGAACCTGCAACTTGGTACTACCAACCTATTCGAGGCCACACGTACACTCCAGCACATATACCGCAAAGTCAGATTTGCATGTCAGTTTCTTAGATATGGGCACAGGAACATCACTGAAAGGGATTTTGTAGGATGTTTTATTTCTACCTAGTTTTCAGGCTTTGCATGAAGCACATTTAGTAAAGCCTTTGGTGGTTTGCAACTAGGTATTGTTGGTACAGATTTCAGGACTGCTTTTAACAAGCATATCATTCATAGACCATGCCCTACGAAATGTTATCTCGGGATTTTTCGTTAAGAGATGACCAATGGTAGAGTCATTCTGAACAACCGGACAGTTTTTATTAAAGATCATGCGCAGTTGTTTGTGTTGGCGACTATAGGTGGTTATCAATCTGGGCGATTCTGTGGTTACTGTAGGCACCACCGAAGGGCTAGCTTGATCATTAGCATAACCTAGTGTTACCAAGCGAGGAACCAAGCGAGGAACCTTTCCTTACTTGACAACTGTGCCTCCGTACATTCCGACTCTATGCTGCAAATGCGTCTGATGCGCAGCATCTCCCCATAGGGGATTCTGCGTATCAGATAGTCAGGATGGTAACTGGTAGCATGTAGAACCATATTACCCGCTGTTGTTTTGCGATGTAACCGGGACTCCAGACTGTTGTTGCTGATGTACACTTCTACGTCTAGAACATTTACAGATGTTCTGCTCACATGACCTGTACATTCGAGGTTGAGATTGTTTTCATTGATGTCCTCGATAAACAAGTTGGCTGATGACTCTGACCCATGCCAAATGAAAAATAAATCGTCAGTGTAGCGATGCCATGCTACAGTGCGATTTCTGAGGATGTGACCAAACTGGACTTTGAGGACTTGCTCCTCCCATAAACCCATATGCAAGCAAGCATAGCTAGGGGAGAAGCAAGCCCCCATAGCCACACCTCGCATCTGCTGAAACACCTGACTATGAAACAGAAAGTAATTATGATATAGACAGGTTTGAATCATATCTACTAACATTCTGTTATGTTGCAGCATGTTTACAGGTCTAGTTCGTAAGAAGTATTCCACTGCTCTGACACTGTCTAGATAATGTATGCTGGTGTACAGAGCAGTGACATCCAAGGTAACAAGTAAATAGTCATCCTACCAAGATACAGATTCAATCTTCCTGAAGAAATCACCCGTGTCCTTTAAATAGGATGGTAACTTTTTGACATGCTCCTGGAGAAAAAAATCGATGTAACGTCAAGTATTCTCCATAACACTGTTCTTTGCAGAAATAATTGGTCTTCCCGGAGGTTTTTTGGATTTTTATGCACCTTTGGGATCAAGTAGAAAACAGGAATAACTGGATGATTGGTTTTTAAGAACTTAAATTCATCACTACTTAATAATCCTGCACACTTCCAGGACAATAGTTTGATGTTAAAATTATTCCAGGCTGATTTAACAGTTTGCCAGTCACTGCGTCTGTAGCATTGTCGATCATTTAGATGTTGCAACTCTTCTTCCATATACTTGGACCTGGGCGACAGGACGATGTTACCACCTTTGTCCGATTGTCGTATTATCACATTATTGTTGCTCTGTAACTTCTTCATCGGGCTCCCATGACAGTTGTTTTGTTTACGGCATTTGTATTGGGCCTGCAGGGTTACAGTGTGTTATCTCTTAAGTTGAGTGGCATATATATATATATATATGCCCAAGCAATCCGTCGCAGTACTCCACCTCACAGACGTTGCAAAAAGACGGTACGGACCCAGATTTTCGTGCTAATTATTTTATTCCATTTAAACCGACACTGCCGCCATATATATATTTTACCTACTGGCGGTCGCCAGTAGGTAGTTATAGTTAGGACCTAGTTACCATCGGAAAATCGTAACTTTCTTTTCCCAATAACTTTCGCGCCAGGTGACGAATCTTCGTGAATATTTTAAAACTGGTGGGGCGCTCTGGTCAGCTCCTATCCTGAAAGTGCAAGCGGGGCCGAGAAAAAAGGGGGGGTCCCAAAACGCATTTTCTCCATATTATTTCCCATAGTAAATTTTGGAACAGGCTATTTTGCAAAAAGGTAGCCCTTGGTTCAGAAAGAGACCTTTTCTTTTAAATGGTGTAAATCCATTCAGTAGTTCCTGAGAAATTAAAAAAATAGAGGTCAAAAAATTAATTTCCCATAGGAAACTTTAGACACGGTTATAGCAAAAACTGCTGAACGGAATTACACCAAATTTGGCAAAAAGGTACAGCTTAGCTTAAAAAGTGACCTTTTAAAACACGGTGTAAATCCGTTCAGTAATTTTTGGGAAATTAAGAAATAAATATAGTGATATCTATGGCCGCGGAGGATCCGTGCACCCTCCCGATCATGAGCTTCATGCTAATTGGCTGTCAACACTTCAAACCAGGAAGTGTTGGCAGCCATCTTGTGCCGAGGGACAAGAAAACAGAAAAAGAAACGTGAAAAACAAGAAAAGGGGGCAGGGTAGAAACACCCTGAGCCCTTGGCCTGCTCAGTGGGTCCCACAAGGACCCCCACGGCCCAAAAAGACATTTTTTAAAAAAAAAAATCGGCGCGATTCACGCAGCGAGCGCAAATTTTGGCCAACATTTTTTTTTAAATGAAGCGCGGGCTTCTGCGCTTTGTTTATATTTAGCCCCCGGGTGGGCCAGGTCCCAGGAGCAGAGAAAAAAAAGTGTGGGGTGCCCCAATCCCCCCACACTTCCTCGGGGACTTGGTTAATGATTTGCGGTGAGGCACGTAGCCCCCCCGCAGCCCCGGGGACCACCACCCCCGGGGCAAATCCTGAGGGTGCCTGGCGGCCAACTAGCCCACCAGGTACGTCCAGTAAGTGCCACAGAGTTGCATTGCAGAGAGGTGTTAAATGGGGAATGGCCTTGGACCACCTCTCTGCAACGCAGCTCTGTTGTACTTACTGGAGGTACCTGGTGGGCTAGTTGGACCCAGAGACTCTCAGTATTCAAGGGGACTTAATCCCCCAACTTAAAACGTGCCACAGGGCAGGTTTGCAGACGCCCCCTCCCTGCACCACTGTGCAAACGCACCCCCTGGTGCGTTGTAAATTGGGAGATTAAGTCCCCTTGAGTCCTGAGGGTCCCTGGTGGCCAACTAGTCCACCACTTACCTTCAGTAAGCGCCATAGAGCTGTGTTGCAGAGTGGTGCAAAAAGGGGCATGGCCTGGGCCATCTCTCTGCAACGCAGCTCTGTGGTGCTTACTGGAGGTACATGGTGGGCTAGTTGGACCCAGGGACTCTCAGGATTCAATGGGACTTAATCCCCCAACTTAAAATGTGCCACAGGGCGCCTCTGCATAGTGGTAAAGGGAGGGGCGGGGCCAGAGGTGACGTGTGCAAACACGCCCTGTGGCGCGTTTAAAGTTGGGGAATTAAGTCCCCTTCAATCCTGAGGGCCCCTGGGGGCCAGCTAGGCCACCAGGTACCTGCAGTAAGCACCACAGGCCTGCGTTGCAGAGAGGTGGTCCAGGCCATGCCCCTTTTTACACCTCTGTGCAACGCAGCTCTGTCGCACTTACAGGAGGTACCTAGTGGGCTAGTTGGACCCCAGGGACCCGCAGGATTCAAGGGGACTTAATTTCTCAACTTTAAACGCGCCACAGGGCGTGTTTGCACACATGTTACCTCAGGATCCCCCCTTCACCACTGTGCAAAAGCACCCCCTGGTGTGTTTTAAGAGGTAGTTCTAATACCTTTGCCCTTTTATGTCCTAGTGACTTACAGAGGAGGTCATGCTAATCACAGGGGTACCCCAACGCTTAGTGTTCCCTAGTGTATGTAAGTGTTTTCACTGTATTCTAAGTGTCTTTTAGCATAGCACTGGCTCTAGGCCTGGTTAGTCAGTCAGTTACCACCAGTATCCATCTGAAAAAGCTGTGTGTACAGGATGATTTAGCAACAAGGCCTCTTTCTGCTCCTCTGTTGGTTCTTTCTGGACATGTTTAGCTTCTCCTGCAATTTTCTTTGTCTTTGTGGACTTCTGTGTCCTCTATCTGCATTTCTTTTGCTTCTTTCTGTGCTTTTTTTCTTCTTTCTTCAGATGTCCAACCTCTATATGCATAGTTAAAAAAACGTAGAAATGCACTTAAAAAGCCAAAGGTTTTAGGCACGTTATGGATAAAAATTAGCATTTAAAAAACCTTAAAAAGTCAGTGAAAAAAACATAGGTTTTAGGGAAAGTTATAGTTAGTTGGACATTTCACTCATACAAAACCATAGAAATTCCCCCGTTATAATTAGTTCAGCTAACTATAACTTGCGCCCCCGCAATGCACTGCTGATGACGTCACATATTACATCACTCATGACGTGGTCAGTAACATCACTGATGGCATCTCAAATGACATCACTGATGACATCATCCAGTGACTGTGTGTGTTTCTGTAAAGTTTAAATATGTTTCATATATATAGGGAAAGGCGTATTGAAGAAGGGGTGGGTGTATAAGTGTCTGAATGGATGATTTAGTAGGTTTTTGACTGAGTCTATAAATGAGTGATTAAACGTATCTTACTGAATGCATGGGTTGGTGAGTAAACTGTGTGAATGTCTGTATCCATCCGTCTGTTGGTGTGTAAGTGGCTGCATGGGATTGTGATTAGTGATTAGCTACATTAGTGTCTATATGAGTTATTGATTGGTTGTCTGAGTATCTGTATGGGTGCCTGAGAGTTTGTGTGGGTGGGGTGTGTGTGACTCTGAGCATAGATGTGTGAGTGGGTGATTCTCTGGGTGCATGGTTCCAAGAGAGCATCTGTGATGGACTGAATCGGTGGGTGAGTGTGTGTATGGGTGTGTTAGTGAGAGAATGTATATCTCAGTGGTACATGTGCGAGTAACTACATATGTAAAAGGCAGAATATATGTATGTTAGAGTATTTAAATGGCTATAAGTGAGAGTTTGTGATTGTGAGAGTGGCTGTATGGATGAGTGTGTGCTCGTAGCAGTGATTGTATAAGAGCGTAAGAATGTGCTAGTACTTGTATGTGTAATTGAGCTGGTGTGTATATAACTGTATAGGTGAGAAAATGGGTGTGTGATTATTTATTAGCATCACTGACTAGATGTGTGAGTACCTCTATGGATGAGTGGTGATGTGTGAGTGTCTATATAGGTGTATGAGTGCATATGATAGTCCTGTACTAAATGAATATAAGTATGAGTGACTGTACGGATGAGTGAGTGGATGTGTGTGTAGACCTAAGAATCAGCGAGTGGGTATGTAGTTATTAGTGTTGGAGTGTCAATGGTTTTGAGAATGGCCGTCTGTAATTTTGAGTGGGTGCAGCAAAGGTTATATTAGGTTGATAGAAGATGCATCAATTTATCACATTGATGATGACATCAGTGATGTCACTGACCATTTCATGAGTGATATAATATGTGACGTCGTCAGCAGTGCATTGCGGGGGCAAGAGTTTATAATTAGCTGAACTAACTATAAAGGGGGAATTTCTATGGTTTTGTACGAGTGAAATGTCCAACTAACTATAACTTTCCCTAAAACCTATGTTTTTTTCAGTGAAAAAAAATATATATATAACCTACTGGCGGTCACCAGTAGGTAGTTGTAGTTAGGACCTATTTTCCATAGGAAATCCGCAACATTCTATTCCCTATAACTTTGGCGCTGATTGACGAATCTTTGCGAAATTTTCGAAACTTTTGGCCAGCTCCGGTCCGCTCCTATCCTAAAAGTCTCGGGATGATTCGTGTAGTGGGGGCTGAGAAAAAAGGGGGGTCCCAAAACATGTTTTCCCCATGCAATGTCCAATAGGACCTTTAGTCGCAGCTACAGCCCGAACTGTTGAACGGAACTACACCAAATTTGGCAAAGAGGTAGTCCTCAGTTCAGACTCCTGCCTTTTGCTTAAATGGTGTCAATCTGTTCCGTAGTTCCTGAGAAAATCAAAATCAAAATCACATATATATCTGGGCGGAGCCTAACCACACATCTCATCGTGAGATCTGATTGGTATATATATATAACACATATTTAAATTACAAACAAAACCACATTCACTGAATGATGTCATCAGTCATGTCATTTGAGATGTCATCAGTGATGTCACTGACCATGTCATGAATGATGTAATATGTGACATCATCAGTAGTGTATTGCGGGCGCAGAGTTATAGTTAGCTGTCGCCAGTAGGTAGTTATAGTTAGGACCTATTATCCATAGGAAATCTGCAACATTCTATGTGGAATATCTTTGGCGCTGGTTGACGAATCTTTGCAAAATTTTCAAAACTCGTGGCCTGCTCCGGTCCGCTCCGATCCTGAAAAGTTTTGGGGTGATTCGTCAAGTGGGGGCCGAGAAAAAAGAGGGTCCCAAAACGTGTTTTCCCCATGCATTTTACCATAGGGACCTTTAGTCACAGCTACAGCCCGAACTGCTGAAAGGAATTACACCAAATTAGGCAGAAAGGTAGACCTTGGTTCAGAGTTGTGCCTTTTGCTTAAATGGTGTAACTCCGTTCAGTAGTTTCTGAGAAAATAAAAATCACATATATATTTGGGCGGAGTCTAACCACACATCTCATCGTGAGATCTGATTGGCTGTCAGCACTTAATCCAAGAAGTGTTGGCACCCATCTTGGGACCAATATACATGATAGCACCTCATTAAAAAGCATTGCAGTTAATAGAAGCTTTTAAGACTTTAGTTACATTATAAATCATTTGTTGATGGTACCATACTCATTTTAGGAATTGTGGTGTGTTCTAAGGTGATTTTACCATGTGAAAAAGCCTTCTGCTGGGATATCATGAATCATGTTGGAGAGAAAAATATTTTCTCATGCTTTTCCCACAGAGGTTTGGAAGGTGATCTATAAGCTAACCTGAGAGCATATTTTCTGTAAATTCACACTATCTTTCTCGGTCATGTGAGAATGAAGTCTGACATTCTCAGTCAAACATGCACATCCAACAAGGGCAGAGACTGTCAGTTGATTCCTTTGTGTTCTACTGCAGCTTCCCAGAGTGTTCCAAAGAACAACTAGAGCGCTAACAGTCCTACTTATGATAAACGTATGGCACACCTGAAGCCATCTTGGTTGGAATAAAGTGGTAACTCTTAAAACATTTCATTTAAAAAGGAACAAAATGAAGGGGGTCATTTTGCCATAGAAAGTATGATTAGTGCTGCAGAAAGAAAAATTAGGGCACATTTTGAGTGACTTCTCAAATCATCTTCAATTTCATTAAAACATTCTCACATGCAGACTGAAACATGCACTTTGAATACCAGCAGGAGACTTCCCTGGTGACCAATAGCTTTACTACAGTGATCTAATGAGCAACTAGAGTGCTATCATTCTGAATTAGTGACACATCTGAATGCCTTCTTGATGGAATCAAAGTAAAAAACTGAAAGTATTTCCTACTGAGGAGACTGTAGTAAATGAGGAAATTAGGAAACTTCCTAACAAATAAGTTTCCCAAGATGGCCACCAGAGACAAAAGAGCACAAATGTAGCACAAATATCACCCAGATGTAGCCCAAGTATATCCCAATGACAAAATGTCCCAGAGTGTTCTAAATAACAACTAGAGTGCTAACAGTCTTACTTATGACAAAAGTATGGCACACCTGAAGCTGTCTTGATTGGAATAAAGTGGTAACATTTCAAACATTTAATTTGCAAAGGAACAAAATGAGGGTGTTCATTTTGCCATAGAATTTGTGATTAATGCTGCAGAAAGAAAACTTAGGGCACCTTTTGACTTCTCAAATCCTATTCTATTTCAT
The DNA here is from genome assembly GCF_964204655.1 of Triturus cristatus. Taxonomy (NCBI): domain Eukaryota; kingdom Metazoa; phylum Chordata; class Amphibia; order Caudata; family Salamandridae; genus Triturus; species Triturus cristatus. The sequence goes on from NC_140591.1 coordinate 1,494,179,058, forward strand.
TTAAAAATTCTGACATGCAGACTGAAACATGCACTTTGAATACCAGCAGCATTCTTCCCTGGTGAGCAGTAGCTTTAGTACAGTGATCTAATGAGCAACTAGAGTGCTAACATTTAAAATGTATGGCACATGTGTGATACATCTGAAGGCCTTCTTGATGGAACCAAGTAAACAAGCATTGAAAATGCAATAGGTCTCTCCCTCATTTAAGTTAAAGCAATTCTGTTTGTAATTAGGGGGCTCTTTAGCTTTGCTTGTATTAGTGTTTTTCAAACTTTCATGTATATAACATGCATATGTTTGCATATATGTATATGTGTGCATGCATTTATATTTGTATGTATGTAGATATGCAAATTATATATATGTTTAAGCATCTCTGCTGACCTGGTTTCTCTGGCTCTACAGCAGCTCTTTTGATCTGGTTCTCGGCCTCTTGAGCAGCTCTGCTGACCTGGGTCTCTAGTTCTAGAGCAGCTCTGCTGACATGCTTCTTAGACTCTAGAGCAGCTCTGCTGACCTGGTTTCTCTGGCTCTACAGCACCTCTGCTGACCTGGTTCTCTGCACTCACAATGCACGCACCCGACTTCGCGAAAATATATTTAAAAATATTATACATTTATTATAAGTACAAATATGCTATTTTTATAAACTATCTTAGATAATCTCTTGCCCTAATATATATATTAAAACACATATATATCATTTTGGAAAATAACAGTTCTTTTGCGGGAGTTGCACACCCCAGCAAGTATATGACATCCCGCGGGACCCGCCACCACGCAAGCATCTTGTACCATAATGCGCTTGTGTCATGAATGCGTGGGAGCAGGAGTCGCGGACTGGTCGCATACCAATCACGCACATCACTTAATATTAAATGTATATGATGTAACTGAAAAACACGTAGCCGTCGCACATCGTACGTGGATCCTTCACGACTTTTCTAAAATAGCGGCTAGAATCGGCGCACCCACCGTGATGTGTACACTTTGAATGCGCGACTCCGAAAAAAAATTGGAAAAAACATTTTTTTTAACGAAAATATTATAAATATATTAAACTCATTTTTTTATTCTTTTATTGCAATTTTTGGAAGAACATATAATGTTATTTAATGAATACAATATTTATAAATGAACAGTTAAAAAACTGTAGAAAATCAGTACAAAAAAAAAAGCATAACTACTATCACACTTAAATATTAGCATTTGACAAACCTTTGAAATTCACTGAAAAAGAAACATAGGTTTCAGAGACGGTATAGATAGAAATGAGCATTTAAGAAAGCTTTGAAATTCACTAAAAAAACATAGGTTTCAGAGACGTTATAGTTAGAAATTAGCATTTAAAAAACTTTAGAAATTCACAGAAAAAAACATGTTTCAGGGGGTGTTATAGTTAGCTGGCCATTTCACTCGTACAAAACCATAGAAATTCCTCTGTTATGCTTAGTTCTGCTAACTATAACTCGCGAGCCCGCAATGCATTGCTGATGATGTCACATATTGCATCATTCACAACATGGTCAGTGACATCACTGATGTCATCACTGAAGACATCTCAAATGACATCACTGATGACATCATTCACGTGACAATCTGATACACCTCATCATACACTAGTATAACCTTTCATCACTCACTGTAAAATACCGTGTACCATATTTGAAACCATTGACACACCAATACCAGTTACTACATACCCACTCACTGATTCCTAAGTCTACACACACAACTACCCATTCAACAACAGAATCAATTATACATGCAGTCACTAATTAATAGAACACTATCAAATGCACTTATACACATATATAGACATTGACACATCAGCAGTCATCTTAATCAGTTATGCAATCATCATACACACTCATGAAAATAATTGATCACACGTACATTTACTCACGTACACAATTATCCAACAACACCTCATTTATTCAAAAACATAGTTACTCATAATTAATATGTTAAAAAATCACCATTACAATTATACACTCATTCATTTAGTTACTCTCACAATCACTGACTCTTACACATACTTATTTATATATACCAACTCTCACATTCAATGCCTTTTATTTTTTTACTTTGAGAAGATGTACAACTAAAACATATATTCGCTCACCAACACACAAATAAATACTCAGTCACCCAAACAACTGTTTCTACATGCACTCTTAAACCTATACACCTAGTCAATCAACCATTCACGCATCTATGCATAGAGTTACACACACCACATTAACCACATACAAACTCAGTGTACCATACAAATACTCACCCAACTAATAAATAACTAATATACACACTCATGTAGTTAGTGACCAACTGATGCAGCATGTTATACAACAACAGAGTTACTAATCCATGTATTAAGTGAGACACTTTTAATTATTCACTTAAACAGACAGTCAGAAAGCTACTAAATCCTCCATCCAGTTATATATCCACTCAATCTTCAATACAGATTGGTATATATATATACATATATATATATATTATATATATATATATATATATATATATATATATATATATATATATATATATATATATATATATGGAAAAATGCATGGGAAAAACGCATTTTGGGACCCCCTTTTATCTCAGCCCCCGCTTGACGAATCCCCCCCGAGACTTTTCCCATGCATTTTTCCATAGGACCTTTAGACAGGGCTACAGCCCGAACGGCTGAACAGATTTACTTGAAATTTGGCAGAGAGGTAGGCCTCAGGTCAAGGAGGTGCCTTTTGTAGGTTTGGTGTAAATCTGTTCGGTAGATTCTGAGAAAATAGCCTTTAAATCAATATATATATCTGAGCCAGCTTACGGTGCGCTTACGGTACGCTTACCGTACGCGTACCGTGGCGTGCGCGAGCGCGATTCTGATTGGCTCTTAGATCTTAGTAAACATTCGAATCGGCCGAAACCAGGAAGCGGCGTCCGCCATTTTGTCTCTCGCACTGAGAGTGATTTTTAAAATATAAAGCCAAAAAACATGTAAAGGGGCTTTGTAGACAACTCCCACACACATAGCCATGTTGAGGGAGTCCCCAAAGATCCCCCAAGGCCAAAAACTGAATTTTTATTTTTTCGGTAATTTCGCCGATTACGCTTACGGTACGCGTACGGTAAAAAAAATTTAAATAAAAAAAACACTATCCACACTCACCCCACCCCCTGTACTTTTGGTGGCTGCAGGCCACCAAATGTGCAGGACTTATTAGAGTTGACAAAAACTAAATATTGTAAAAAAAAAACAATAAAAGAAAAAATTATCCACACTCTCTCCACCCCGTGTGCAAATGGTGCCCGAAGGGCACCATTTGTGCATGGCTTATAAAAGTTAAGAAAAATTAAAATATTACCGTGCACGGAACGAACTGCGTTAAGTGGGCGCGCACGCCACGAATGGCGTAAAGTAACTTAGCATTTAAAAAACCGTACAAATTCACTGAAAAAACCATAGGTTTCACACACGTTATAGTTAGGAATTAGCATTTAAAAAACCTTGCAAATTCACTGAAAAAACCATAGGTTTCACACATGTTATAGTTAGCGGAAATTTTACTGATAAAAAACCAGTGAAATTGCCCCGTTGTAGTTAGTGCTGGCAACTATAACTCACGCGACCGCAATCTTCTGCTGATGACATATGTGTCTTTATGAAAAAAAATATTTGTAATATATGTATAGCTAAAAATGTATGGAAGAAGACATGGGCAAATAAGTGTCTAAATACAGTATTAGCATCAGCAGAGGATTGCGGTCGCGTGAGTTATAGTTGCCAGCACTAACTATAACGGGGCAATTTCACTGGTTTTTTATCAGTAAAATTTCCGCTAACTATAACATGTGTGAAACCTATGTTTTTTTCAGTGAATATATATATATATATATATATACATATACATATATAATGTATATATTTAAATTTCAAACTAAACTAACTTCACTGGATGATGTCATCAGCGATGTCATCAGTGATGTCATTTGAGATGTCATCAGTGATGTCATCAGTGATGTCACTGACCATGTCATGAATGATGCAATATGTGACATCATGAGCTGTGCATTGCGGGCCCGCGAGTTATAGTTATCAGAACTAACTGTAACGGAGGAATTTCTATGGTTTTGTTCGAGTGAAATGGCCAGCTAACTATAACACCCCTGAAACCTATGTTATTTTTCTGTGAAAATATATATATACACACACACACACACACTTATATATATTCCAACTGTAATGCTCCCAAATATGGAAGATGCCGCACGTGGCGTCTTTTCACTTATTTATTGACAGGCAGCATTCCAAAATAAGCAACGGCATCCACTAGAGGATTTATAAATTTATGAAAGACTCGAACAACCATAATTGACTGGAAAGCCACGCCCATTAGGCGGGATTAAAAAGAACATGAAGCTGTGATTACCTTTGGCAGCTGCAACTCCTCGTGAGCCATTTCCTGAGATCAAGGGAGAGAGGACGCCCAAAACGCTTATGGATATGATGACAGATTGAACTGTGCCGGCGAACCTATTTTGGAATACTGCCTTGACAATAAATAAGTGTAAACACGCCGCGTGTGGCATCTTCAATATTTAGGAGCTTTATGATTGGAATGAGTAGCGGCCCTCCTTGGTCGCGAAGATGCCCCACTGCGGAATAGCGGGTCGGGAGCACAAGGAAAGGCGTGTATATTGGCAAGGTAAAAATACAGCAGGACAATTAACCTTGCCAGTAATGCATTAACCCAATGTGGACATTTGATTTATTAGAAGGAGATTAAGCAACGGCACCCACTAGAGAATTTATAAACTTTGTTTGCAACTAGTAATCATCCACCTAAATTGAAACAAAGCATCCCCTATGGAGTGCTTTTAAGACTAAAAAGGAACAGTTCGAGAACATGTAACTTTGAAGCAGCTGCTAAGGAATGTGTAGCTAGATTTGAGGTCAGAGGTTATGAATTGGCCCTCTTAGAGGGTACACTCCATAAAGTGAGAGGGATCCCCAGAAAACACGTATTGAAAGACAGTAAAAGACAGAAGAGAGGGTCCAATGACAGGCATGAAGGCAAGTTCAGAATGATTACCACCTATTCAGCGGAAGCTAATTTCCTGAAACTTATGCTTAAAAAGAATTGGCATATTTTAAAAACGGATAATGTTATAAGTAAAGATATTCCAACATGTCCGTTAGTGACCTTTAAAAAGTCGAGATCACTAAAAGACAGGCTAGTACGCAAAGATTTTTTTCCGTGCGGAAAGTGTAAAGTTTTTCTGAACAGCAAAAGGGTTCTGACATACACAGTTCCAGACATAAATTTGAAAAGATCTATAACTACATTTGTGACCTGCAGCACCTCATATGCTGTCCATTGTTTTGTGTGTCCTTGTGGCTTATGCTACATCGGCAGCACCATCCACCCTTTGAAAATCAGCATACTAGAACATTTGAACATTTGGGGGCAGTTGCAAAAAACGACACAGCATACCCAGTAGCAAGGCATTATGCTGAAAAACACTCTAGCAATAGGAATGTGCTACAATATTATGGCCTGGACTATGTGGCAGATAATATAAGGGATGGTGACAGATTGCGTAGGTTAGAGTCACGCTACATAATTGATTTACAGACGAAATTTCCCAGAGGTCTGAACAGTAGTGAAGAATTAGCATCACATCTGGGTGTCTAAATCAATTAAGGACATACAGTTAATAATGTCCCATTCCCTTCGCGCAGGCATATCATCATGCTGGGGATTTGCCAATTCACGGCTAGATCCATTTCAATAGGCTATCTAGTATAGTATACTATAATATTGGGTTTTGCAATATGCATTGGAGAAGTGGAAAGCTTGACATTGTATAATACAAGCTATCAGTATTGTCCCCAGTTGATGGCTACCTGGAACATGTTTTGATAATTTGCGCAATGAGGGTATATTAGTTGCAATGGACATTTGCCAATCCACGGCTAGATTTTAATGAACAGGGTGTCACATCCATATTTGGCAGACACATGACAACAGTGTATGCAGATGGTATGAGGCATCTTTAAGCATTGGTATACATATGTAAATACAGCGATGGACCAACATTTATTATTTATATACAATGAATTGTGGTATTTACCAAGGCAAAGTGATTATGAATTATATTGTGACATCGGTTTATTTGCACGCATTAGCGTTTGAAAGATTTTAATGAAATGTATATATCATACATTACAAGATGGAGTCCATTCTTACGCTTTCTGTTTCGTCCATTGTCGAAGTTTACCCTTGTGCATACATGATTAAAAGACGGCTGCCTGTGGTGTGCCGGTAACACCGAAGAAGGCAGACCGCCGAAACACGTTTGTTCTGAAAGTAAAAGATCCGTGACAACGCCACCCGTGAGTGCTTACTTTTCCTGCAATACAAGGGAATTTTGAGCTCTATACACACACACACATATACATATACATATATGTTCAAGGAAAAATGAATGGTTACAGCAACGTTATAGTTAGGTTACCATTTCACTTGCACAAAACCCAAAAAATCAGCCGTTCTAGTTAGTAGAGCTAACTATAGCTCATGCCCCAGCAATGCACTGCTTATGACATCACATATTACATCACTCATGGCATGATCAGTGACATCACTAATGACATAACTGATGACATCTCAAATGACATCACTGATGACATCACTGTTGACATAATCCAGTGACTGATGGCCCGATTCTCAAAGGCAATCTGAGACAAAAGTTTAACTTTAAGACTTTTGGTATTCACAAAGATCATTTACCAGTCGTATCTTTATGTCTGCTGTCGGCTGGATTCTCCGCTTCCAGGCCATACTCTCCACACCCAGGCCATACTCTCCGCACTCGGGCTGTACTCTCCGCACTTGGGCCATACTCTCCGGCTCAGGCCATACTCTGTAGCTCGGGCCGGATGAAGTGTAATCAATGGGCCAGATTGTAATTTTTACAAAAGGGGACATTAGGAACATGTGATAAATGGTAAAGGAGGTCATGAAAATCAGTTTGGGCAGGGAAAAGGGTGTGGTTGAATGTTAGACTTGGCATCTCTTGGCGTGTTTTCCCTGAGTTTTTGCTTTCTGACCTCCCAGTTTTTGCTCTGTTTTTGTTGGCGTAGCGTTTCTGCACACTTTCCGCACTGCTGATCAGTGGGAAACTGCAGGTGCTCCCATGTTAAATTATGGTATTGATTCGTTTTTCCATGTTTGGACATTTGGTTTACCTGTTAGCCCCTAGTAAAGTGCACTGCTTGTGCCAGGGCTGGTGAATCAAATGTTACTCAGGGGCCTGCAGCACTGGTTGTGCCAACCCTGAGAGAAACCCTAAAAAAACGGTAACTCAGAGCTGCCATTGCAGAGTCTGCGCGCAGTTGGTAACTGCCCTGTCGACCTGGCGAGTGCACACACTTGCCGGTCCCTATCCTTCTCTTTTCATACCCGTCAGTCACCCCTACGGTTGGCCCAAGGCACCCCTGTGGGCAGGGTGAAGTGTACGCGAAAGATGGGACATGCCTGGGTGTGTATGGCATGTCCCGGTAGTGAACGACAACCCAACTCGTCCTTCACTATCAGACAAAATGGGAATTTCGGTTATAACACCTTATACACGTAACTCGCCCGGCGAATCAAGTTGAGAAATAAAGTTTAGTATGCCTGAACTCAGAATCTAAAGAAGCATCTTTTAGTAAAGGTGATTTTTATATTCTGTGTTTGAAAATACCACTTTTTCAAAGTAGGTATTTTCTTGCTCAGTCATCCCGTGTGCCTCTCCTGGAATGTGGATTGCCTGTCTGGGTTTTGGACGACAGATGGCTAGGAAGCCGGGTTGGCTCGCGATAGTATAGGTAGGTCAGGAAAGGTCTGAATAGACCTGGGCTGTGATGGGGGAAGAGGGAGGAGATTTCCTTGCCCCTCAAAGGGCCTGGTCGGCCTCTGACAATGTCGTCTCCACCTCCCATCAGGAAATCACACCAGAAGAGGCAGAACTGGTTTGGCTGGGCACAGACACCCTCTGCCTAGAGGATCAAAGGATTTTTGGAGAATAAATACTGGTACCAAAACCCCCGAACTTTAGAACTCATCTGAAACAAGAAGGCTGCCAAGAAGAAGAGCCGGGGATGCTGCGAAAAGGAACAACTGCTTTGCTGGGCTGACCTGCAGTGGCTGCTTCTGTCTTGGGCAGTGAAAGGCATAAACTGGACTTTCTGCAACCTAATTTGTGAGTCTCTCCAAGGGCTTGAGGTAGAGCTTGCCCCCTGTTCATGAAGTCTAAGGAACCACAAAGACTCAAAACTCTTCTGCCCGCAGCATGGGGGACTGTGTGTTTTGTGCTGTAACAGAGGAAGACCCAACCAATGAAGCCTACGATGCAGCTGCCGACTCTGTGTCCTGAAGGCACCACCGAGGGCACCGCACGCAAACTTGGTCTCACCAACGACACCTGTGGATGCCGCCACCGAGCTGCTACTTGCACCGTGACCTGCGGGCATCACACTCCACACCACCTTGCTTTACGCTGAACCTTTGGCACTGCAGAGAGCACTGCCGCACCACGACTTGGTCTCACCAACGATGCCTGTTGATGCCGTCACCAAGCCGTTGCTTGCACCCCGTCCTGTGGGCACCGCACTCTGTATCGCCCTGCTTCACCAGGACACCTTGGCCTCCCTGATGCAGCCGCTCCACACCAAAATCAACACCACTGCTTGCACCGTGGTTCGAGGGCACTGCTCGTAAGTCACACGAAGCACTGCCCCCATCCTGCAGCCTTGGCCTGCTGACGCCGGCACCATCGACTCCCGCTCATCAACGGACGACAGCGCTTCAGCTATGATGATGCCTCTGCTTGCACCGTGACCTGCTAGCATCGTGACAGGCACCACCTTCATCTCGCACCGCGACCCTGGTCTCATCGACGACGCTATCTGACGCCGCCACCGAGCCACTGCTCGCACTGCGAACTGGGGGCACTGCACACCACACCGCTGCACTTTGCACTGCAGCACCCGATGCCTGCCAACGCCAGTGCTCCTGACTCCATCAGAGAAGAGCTCGACCTGCAACTCGAGTGACCTCAAGGGCCCCATCGCCCTACACTTCTCACCAGTACTATTTGCGGGTCTTTTCGACACTGTAGCTGGCCCACGACCAGCCAGAACTGTTGGGTTTGTTGTTCACAATGCTGTGATTGCCCCGGACGGAGCTATCAACATCGGGGAAGTTTGTGTGAAACTTATTTTGATAACTTCAGAATTTTAAAAAGAGTATTGTGGATTTTTGTCGGATTTGGTCTTGTCTTAACGTATATAAAAATATTGACTATTTTTCTAAACTGGTGTGGTGTCCTTTTGTAGTGCTTACACTGTATTACTGTTGGTTAAGTGCAAATGCTTTACACACTGCCTCTAAGGTAAGCCTGACTGCTCATACCAAGCTACCAATGGGATGAGAAGGGGTTATTTTAGGAGTGTAACTCCCTTATCCTGACTAGGAAGAATGGTCCCTATCTGGACAAAGGTGCAAGCCCTAGCCAACTAGATACCCCCATTTCTAACATTGGACACTACCTTATATCCCAGAAAAGTATGCTCTTTTGCATCATGGTACATGCAGTGCATAATTTGTGCTCCCCTTAGTGTTGACTGTAGTGTCAACACTACAGTCAATACTAAGGGGAGCTCTCTAAGTGTTGACTGTAGTGTGAACACTACAGTCAACACTTAGGGGAGCGCAAATTGTACCATGATGCAAAGGAGCAAACCTTTCTGGGTTATGATGTGGTATCTGGCCACACCCTTTTCCCTGCGCAAACTGTATTTCATGACCTCCTCTACCATTTATCACACGTTCCTAATAAACCTTTTTGTAAAAATTGCATTCCAGCCCATTGATTATACTTCATCTGGCCCGAGCCAGCGAGTACGGCTCGAGCCGGAGAGTACGGCCCGAGCCGGACAGTATGGCCTGGGTGCGGAGATCCCCGCCTGAGTGCGGACGTAAAGATACAACTCGTAAATGACTTCTGTGAATACAAAAAGTCGTTCATGACTTCTGTGAATACGAAATGTCGTAAAGTTAGACATGTGTCTCAGATTACCTTTGTGAATCGACCCCTGAGTGTTTCTAAAAAGTTTATTAGGGTTAAATATATATACGCCAAGGTGTATTGAAGAATGAGTGGGCGTATGCATGCCAGTATGGATAATTTAGTGGGTGCGTGACTGACTGTATAAGTGAGTGATTGTACATCTCTCAGTGAATGTATGGTGAGTGACTAATCTGTGTGTATCCGTTTGTCAGTTGGTGTATACGTGGCTGCATTGGTTGGTGAGTAAGTATATGAGTGTCTATATGGGTTATTGATTGGTTGTCTCAGTTCCTGTATGGGTGCATGTGCGGGTGGGTGAGGGGTGTGTGACTCCCTGCATGGATGAGTGAGTGGGTAATTCACTACCTGTATGGGTTCAGGAGTGCATCTGAGAAGGGCTGTATGGTTGAGTGAATTTGTGTATAGCTATGTCAATGAGTGACTGGATGTCTCAGTGGTATATGGGTGAGTGAATACATATGTGAAAAGCAGTATATGTGAGTATTCGAGAATATAAAGGATTGTATATGTGAGTGAGGTATTGTGAGAGTGGCTGTATTGGGGAGTGTATGCCTGTTTCAGGGACTGTATAGGTGAGTATGTGTGTGTTAGTCAATCAATCAATAAATCATAACATTTGTAAAGCGCGCTTCATACCCGTGAGGGTCTCAAGGCGCTGGGGGAAGGGTGGGGCTGCTACTGTTCGAAGAACCAGGTCTTGAGAAATCTTCTGAAGGCAATCAGGTCCTGCGTCTGTCGTAGGTCGGTGGGGAGAGTGATCCAGGTCTTGGCGGCAAGGTGGGAGAAGGATCTGCCGCCAGTGGTGAATTTCCAGATGCGCGGGACTGTGGCGAGGGCGAGGTTGGCAGACCGGAGGCTGCGGGTGGGAGTGCAGAAGCTGAGTCAGTCGTTGAGGTATGCTGGTCCGGCGTTGTGTAGGGCTTTGTGCGCGTGGATGAGGAGTTTGAAGGTGATCCTCTTATTGATCGGGAGCCAGTGCAGGTCTCTCAGGTGGGGTGTGATGTGGCTGTGTCAGGGGATGTCGAGGATCAGTCGTGCTGAAGCGTTCTGGATGCGTTGCAGCCGTCTCACGAGCTTGGTTGTTGTTCCTGCATAGAGGGCGTTCCCGTAGTCCAGTCTGCTGGTGACGAGGGCCTGGGTGACAGTTCTTCTCGTGTCTGAGGGGATTCATTTGAAGATCCTGCGGAGCATTCGGAGGGTGTTGAAGCAGGATGTGGAGACTGCGTTGACTTGCTTGGCCATGGAGAGGGAGGAGTCAAGAATGACCCCCAGATTGCGTGCGTGGTCGCTGGGTTCTGGGGCTGTTCCCAGCGATGTTGGCCACCAGGATTCATCCCAGGCTGAGGGGGTGTGGCCGAGGATGAGGACTTCCGTCTTGTCAGAGTTCAACTTCAGTCGGCTGTGCTTCATCCATTCTGCGACGGCCTTCATTCTTTTGTGTAGGTTGGCTTTGGCGGTGTGGGGGTCTTCAGTGAGGGATATGATCAGCTGGGTGTCGTCGGCGTAGGAGATGATGTTGAGGCAGTGTTGTCGTGCGACGTGGGCGAGTGGTGCCATGTAGATATTTAACAGCGTCGGGCTGAGGGAAGATCCCTGAGGGACGAGACAGATGATCTCGTGGCCTTGGAGTGGAAGGGTGGGAGGCGGACGCTCTGGGTTCTGCCGGAGAGGAAAGATGTGATCCATGCCAGGGCCTTCTCTCGGATACCGGCGTCATGGAGGCGTGCTGTTAGGGTGCGGTGGCAGACCGTGTCGAAGGCTGCTGACAGGTCCAAGAGGATGAGGGCGGCAGTTTCTCCTTTGTCCATGAGGATTCGGATGTCGTCGGTGGCGGCGATGAGGGCCGTCTCTGTGCTGTGGTTGCTGCGGAAGCCGGACTGGGTTGGGTCCAGGATGTCGTTGTCTTCAAGGTAGCAGGTAAGCTGTTTGTTGACGATCTTCTTGATAACTTTTGCCGGAAAGGGGAGCAGGGAGATGGGTCGGAAGTTCTTGAGGTCCTTGGGGTCCGCCTTGGGTTTCTTCAGTAGGGCGTTGATCTCGGCGTGCTTCCAGTTCTCCGGGAAGGTTGCTGCCTCGAGGGAGATGTTGATGGTCTTCCGGAGGTGGGGTGCGATGGCTGTGCAGGCTTTGCTGAAGACGTGGTGGGGGCATGGGTCAGATGGGGATCCGGAATGGATGGAGTTCATGGTCTTGATGGTGTCTTCGTCACTGACGTTGGACCAAGTGGTCAGCCGGCTGGTGTTGGTGGTGTTCTCAGCGGTTGCGGTCTCGACGACGGGTGCGGGGGTGGCGGTGTTGAAGCTGTCGTGGATGTTGGTGATCTTGCGGTGAAAGAAGGTGGCCAGGGAGTGGCACAAGTCTTGTGAGGGTGGAATGTCGTTGGTGTTGGAGCTGGGGTTGGAGAGTTCTTTGACGATGTTGAAGAGCTCTTTGCTGTTGTGTGCGTTGCTGTCTAGGTGGTCCTTGAAGGTGGTCTTCTTGGCGGTTCTGATGAGTTGGTGGTGTCTGCGGATGGCGTTCTTGTGGGCTGAGTGGCTGTCTGGTGTTTGGTCGTGGAGCCAGTTCTTCTCCAGTTTCCGGCAGTTGCACTTGGAGGTCCGGAGGTCTTCGGTGAACCAAGTGGCCTTCTTGCTGGATTGGTTAGTGGTGGAGGTCTTGAGTGGGGCGAGACTGTTGGCGCAGTCGATGATCCATTGTCTGAGGTTGGTGGCGGCGGTGTCGGGGTTGGTGGGATCTGCGGGAGGTCCCAGGGTGAGGGTGGCGGTCAGTTGGTCCTCGGTGACCTTGCCCCAGCAGCGGCATGGCATCTGTTGGGTGCGGTGGTGTGTGGTGGGTTTCCTGAAGGTGAAGTGGATGCAGCTGTGATCTGTCCAGTGGGGTTCGGTGGTGTGGTCGAAGGAGACGTGGGGGCTTGCAGTGAAGATGAGGTCCAGTGTGTGACCAGCGGCGTGGGTGGGTGTTGTCACGAGCTGTTTGAGTCCGAGATTGGCGAGGTTGGCGATCAGGGCGGCGGAGTTGAAGTCGTTGTTGTTCTCGATGTGGAAGTTCAGGTCCCCGAGTAGGATGTAGTCCGTGGAGGTGATGGCGTGGGTGCTGATGAAGTCGGCGATGGTGTTGCAGAACTGTGGTCAGGGTCCGGGTGGTCTGTAGACGAGTGTTCCTCTGAGGGTGGTGTTGGGGTCGGTGTTGATCTGGAAGTGCATGTGCTCGGCGGTGGTGAGGGTGTCGTCCGTGTTGGTTGATACTCAGAGGGTGTCATTGTGGATGATGGCGATTAACCCTCCTACTCTGTTGATGCGGTCTCTGCGGGAGATTTAGTAGCCCTCTGGGATGGCAGGTGCGATGTCTGGTGCCGAGGTGGTGTCCAGCCAGGTCTCCGTCAGGAAGGCGACGTCGGGGGTGGTTGAGTCCAGGAGGTCCCAGAGTTCGACGGCGTGCCGGCGGGCGGAGCGGGTGTTGAGGAGGATGCATCGGAGGTGGTTGGGTTCTTTGGTTGGTGGTTTCTCGGGCCGGATGCTGGTGTAGTTGCAGTTCCGGCAGGTGAAGGGTCCTTGGGTGCACTTCGGGGTGGCATGGTAGCAGGCGTGATGTCATCCAGGGTTGGGTGCGTGGAGGCTGATGGAGTCGTAGTGTAGTCTGGTGTTGTGGTGGATTCGGGATCCAGGGGTTCTGGCGCTGGGCGCGGTCCAGGTGCGGACGGGCGCAGACGGGCTTGCCTTAGACGTGCCTTCGGTGCGGCCGCGCAGCGACTGCCATAAGAAGGGGAGGTGGGAGGGAGTAGCTGTGTGAATAAGTGAGATGGTGCGTGTATAACAGTATAGGTGAGTAAGTGGCAGTCTGATTGCCTTTATGCGTGAGTGAGTAGGTGTGTGAGTAGTTCTGAGTGTCTAACAGTGTGTGAGTGGCTATTTGGGTGAATGAGTGGATATGTCAGTGGCTGTATTAGTGAGTGAGTGAGTGAGTGAGTGCATGAGTGTCTGTATGCTTGAGTGAGTAGATGTGTGTGTAGACCTATAAATAAGGGAGTGGGTATGTAGATACTGGTATGGGCGTGTCAATGGTTTTGAGAAGGGTAGTGTGAAAGTTGGAGCGGGTGTATGAAAGATTGTATTGGGGTGTGAGTGGGTGCGTCAGAGATTCTGAGGATGATATCAACAATGATGTCATTTGAGATGTCATGAGTGATGTCACTGACCATGTCATGAGTGATGCAATATGTGAAGTCTTCAGCAGTTCATTGCGGGTACGCGAGTTAAAGTTAGTTGTATTTTAGTTACCCCAGAGGAAGGGAGTTAACCCGAAATGCAATGGGTGCTTGACACTGTGGTATTAGGAATATTGAACCCCCTTTGTGCTGCTTTGAAAAGCCTGGATGGGCATAAGTAAAACATGGAGATAAAAACATTTAGTTCTGAAAGAAATAGCTCCTAGGCAACACAACACCTGGCGAAAATCAGGTGATAAACATCGGAACAAGGACTCGATGTACTACCAGAATATGTTTAAAAACAATGCATTTTATTCTTTATCATAACTTAAAAAAGATTTATTTTTTAATTTGTTTAGAAACACTCCATCAAAAAACAAATGACAAAACAATGACATGATTATTAATAAGGTTATGCGTATATTATATTACAAAATCTTTTGTTGTAAGAAAGACCTACAAGCATTACATAAACAAACAATACATGGTGGCTAAATCTAAGTAGATGGAGATGTAAGTCTCACAAACAATACATGGTGGATGAATCTAAGTAGATGGAGATGTAAGTCTCTACGCGCGTTTCGGCGTAACAAAAAATGCCTTCTTCAGGAGAAGCCACTTGATTTTCAGCATGAGAAACATAGAAAACCATATAACATAACTGGATTACACACATAACATGACAAAACAGAGCCTGAATTGTATTCAAGTACACCGAGTCCAAAGATATAAAACAATACGCAAAGTACATCAAAATAATTGAAGATGCTAAACAGTTTCATTTGATCTAGAAAAATAGTCCACGGACCAAAGGGATAAAGAAAAGAAAGAGAAACGAAGAAAGATGATAAAGTGACTAAAAGGAAATTGAAAATATATAACTCAAATGTGAAGTGAATAATTAAACCGAAAAGATAGATGACCCAAAGTGTTAAGATTTAGCCAAGACAAAAGTGAAGGGTATAAAAACTAGGAACTAGGCGCTTACCTAGAAACAACAAATAGTGCAGACCTTGATAAATCTGGTCCACAGCGATAGAAGCGAACCA
Source organism: Triturus cristatus (assembly GCF_964204655.1). Lineage (NCBI taxonomy): Eukaryota > Metazoa > Chordata > Amphibia > Caudata > Salamandridae > Triturus > Triturus cristatus. The sequence goes on from NC_140591.1 coordinate 1,494,194,457, forward strand.
AGACACTGGAGGGGAATATGAGAATAAAGAGAATCTCTAAATTATATGTTCAAGATATTGTCACAACCTAACAACATTTTATGGTTGAGATATGAAGTAGTGATACCTTTCCTCAATTTTGTATGGCCCAAACAAGGATGTTTGTAAAGGTCCGACAAGGGTTATACAGCAGTGTCCCTTATATATATCTCTAGAAAGAATGATATATGATAAAATGTGATTAAGCTAGTTGGAGCGACAAATAAGAACACCAGGGGTAAGGACTTGGTTGGATGTAATTACTCATATACCTGGATAAAATCAATTCTACGAAATGAATATCATAATGCCAAACACGGAGACGCTTGAGCCCAAGACGTCTGCAAAACAAGAATCGTATGTGGAATGCTGAAGCCAACAGTAGATAAAATCAAACCAGTAGGTAGGCAGCAATAAATTCTAAACCTGAAAGAGACACGGACAATATGGCTATTAGAGTTAACTTCTCATGTGTACTAAAGAGATTATCAAAGTCATATGTAGATGTGAAAGTACCTGTTATATTGGGGTGTATCATTATAAAGATTGGTACATCAAGGACAATGGATGCTTAAAGATGGAGACATGCCCGTTAGAATGGTGTAAACTGCTGCTCGACACGATACCTGTTAAATGTAGCCAAAAATTATAACTAGTGGCTTGATAGACTCCTATGTAAATGACTAACTCTAGTATATATTCAATGAAGAAATGGCTATAGATTACAGCATGTCATTCGTGGAGGCAAATGAAGTGAAAGAAACAGGCCATTGATAAATGCAAAGCAAAAATAATCTAAACTTTAACCACAGCAAATGGGAATTCATGCTCAACGAGCTGCGTGATGCATGTCTAATGCGGGATCGTAAACCGCGTATTTAATAAATAGCTAATATACACAGCAAGCAGAAAAGCGACCCGACTAAGATAACGCGGATGGTACCATAGTGGTGCGCTAACTAGATTAGATCTGTGATGATTCCGGGTAGGTAGTAATCCAATACTCACGCGTCGTGAGATGAAAACGACTCCTGTGCTGCCTCCAAGAATGAGTGGAAAAGAGCAGGCGAATACAGCGTCTATATATTGGTGCTCCAACGCCGCCATGGCGGACTGGATGCGGATATCCTGGTCACGTGGTACGGCGTACCAGGAACGTAGACCGGAGCAAACAAAAAAGAAAAAAAAAACTAGTCTGCTAACTGGTCATATTTCATGCAGGAAGAGACCCGGGCCCGGGCCATGACACATCGAATAACGATAGCTACAATAACTGATGGAAAACACAAGGGAACCTGCCAGTTACAATAAGTCTAACCATATCTACGATGGAAGAGCACTGATCTAGAGGCTTAGAGTTCATGAAAACAAGATACCTATGGAGTGGGAAAGGGTATAGTAATCAGGGAAATGGATTAAATAGTACTGCTAGCTAAAATATGTATGATCAGTAGTGACCACAGGGGGAACATGAGCCATAAATAAAGGCAACGAAGCAAAGAGTGAGAAAATAATCGGCAATTCTATAGAAATACCAACGTGCCTCAGGTGCCATAATTATGGGAGATAATCGCAAATGCAACAATATTTAAGATCTAAGAGAACCTCATTTAGTGTTGTATTTTATGGTATTCTCCCAAGGGATATCGTTGTTTAGGACTTTTTTACGGGATGCTAGAGTAAAATAAAAACATTTAGTAAACATGGAAATTTTGGGATCAAAGCTGGAGAAAGTTTAGAATAAAAATATGATAACAGATTGAATATTCAGAATTCTTTCTTATATATGGATGTGCATCTTGTGAGGGGAACTGATGAGGCTTCAATTTGGGATACACACAGTTAATGCGCACGGGCGGAGCATGCACCAAGGTTGCACGCCTTCAACGCCGTTGAGCATTATAAATGTTGGTTCACCAACCTGGAGTGCATTCTGTCATTCTCAGTGTGCAGATCTAATAAGATTCCCAGATCCTTTTGGTGAGGCCGACTCAAGATGCTGTCCCTTTTGACAGGAACATACACATTGCTGCTAATTTTGCTGCTATGAAATTTTACTTCTGCTTAAAAAAAACTAAATTCTATGGTTTGTCTACCATAACCTCCAAGCACGACATCAGGATCTTTAAGAGGTACCTATCACACAACTCATTGTCAAACACTTCATTAGATATCAAAGTGAGCGATGTTCCTGAATCTACTAGAGCTTCTAGAAACAAACCCTTAATTGGAATAAAGTATTTCAGGTGCTTTATCTTCTCTCCTTCAGTAGACACAGATAAGAAACAATCATCCATAACTTAATTTAGTTCTGAATATATTCCATAAATTTTCCAAGACCCCCTTTGTGAATGTCAACATTTGGCAAAATGCCCTTTTTCAGAATATAGTTTACAGGCAACATTTTGACCCGGACATTTTTTGGAAGAGGCAATATGTCCAGTATTACAGCATCTGTAACATGCACCCCTAACTTTCTTTAGTCCAAGCTGGGTAGTTTTGCTCTTCACTTCCTCTTCTATCAACCACACTTTGTAGACATCAATCTTCCTGTTTTTCTGTACCCAAGCCAAAGAATGTTCCTCACATTATTCAATGGAAATAACCTTGTTCAATGTGGGATCATCCTTTAACCATAGCTCTTGTCTTACTTTGTCAAGTCAAGTCGAATTCAGATTTATTCGATTGGTAATCATAAAAGCATAGAAAGAATACAAAGTTAAATACATCTGCCAGGATTTTATTTTGTAGAGAATAAGAACCACTTTTAAAAAAACACATAAAAGCAAGAATGTTTACAAATATAAAATGTAAAGTGCTGGTGAAAAGAGGATAAAAACACAATGTATAGCAGCGTAACTAATCATATTCATACATCAAATTGTCATATGGAGTGAGTGTTCCGTACTCTTGTAGCACCACTAATATAAAGGGAGAAAGCATAGCAGGTATATTCAGACTGAAGGCTACATAAAAGCTTATAATCATCCTGGTGCATTGTGAAATTCTTTGACAGGGCACAGAATACATTTCCTAATTTCACTGTAAAAACCACAGACAAGTATAAAGTGCATTGAAGATTGTATTGACACTCCATCACTCTGGTATCTAGGGATTAGATTGGACCACATGTCTCTTTTTGGAATGGCTGCAATGCCTAATCGAAGTCTAGTAAGGTGGAATCTTTTCTGAACATCTATGACCATCACAAGGTAGCCCTGCAGTCCAGGTTGTAAGGGTTGTTCCAGGTAATTGATTACCAAGGTTTTCGGCTTTCTTTAAACTTCTGCTCTCCTCTTCATTTAGAGGTAAGCATAGCTTTTAGTTCTTTTTTGCTAAACTGTAGTATATTTGCTGGAATCTAAATTTGGAAATCTAGATCGATTTCAATTATTAACCTATTGACATGTGTCAGCCAGGGAATTATATTACAGTGCTCAAGTCATTGATCACTTCCCTTGAGAATTTCATAGCTGGTTTATTCCAGATGTTGTGCCAGCCGGTAATCCCACTCAAATCAATGATATCTTCCACATAAGTAACACTTAGTTCTCTGTGAGTAATTAAAGTGGATGTAGCACGTGGTACAGAAAGTAACCTGGCCAAAAATAGATTTTCCTGAGTTTGCAGGATATTTTGCCACCTTGCCCCCCAGAGGACTGCACCGTAGGTAGCTGAAGGTATAAATGTACTCCTATAGAGTTGCAACATTTCACAAATAGGTTTGTTGCCAACTTTTCTAGCAAACCTGAACAAAGCCTCAGTTGATCTAGCAAGTTGTAACTTTGCTAGTTCCAGATGGGGGTTCCAAAAACCGGAGTTTGAGAAAAGTACACCCAAAGTACCCCAAATAGGAAAAGTACTTTACTTTTATTAAATTTTGTTCCCTGACATGGAATGATTTCTTTTTGGGTCTACCTCTTCCGTATACCATGATAACAGTTTTTGCCAAATTTAGTTTGAGATCTTTGTACACCATATATCCTACAAAACCAGCGATCAGTTTTTGCAGACTGTTAGCGGTTCTAGACATCAGGGCCGGATCGTTGGCATAATAAAGGAGTACTGGAGTGAATCGGGGTCTGATTTTTGATGCATCAGCTTCTAGCTTCTGAAGCTCTTTATCAACTCCGTTCACATAGAGGGAGAAGAGATTGGGGACTAAAACACATCCTTGTCTTATCCCTCTTCTGACACTAAATCTAGAAGATTTAGTAAAAAAAAACAGTTAAACAGTAGCTCATCCACTCAATAAATCTGGTGAAGAATATAACAATATTTACTTCCTGTGTGTCTTGTAAGTCAAGTAGTTGTTTCTCAGCAGTTTTAGTTGCAGTACTTGTGATTACCAGAGTTATACAAAGGGTTGTTCGTGGTCTAGACTTTTAAGGAAGTCTTATGTAGACTATTGCATCAAGACTCTCTGCAGGTTCCAGAGGCTGTATGCAATGAGTTGTTTGCAGACTAGTCTCAATTGGGGTAGTCCCGTGACCAGGAGGAGTTTAAAAACCAATGTGTGTACTTCAGGTATTGTGACTGTTTCACACAAAGTCAAAAGTGAGAGCATGTAAGTTCTAATAAAGATGGGTTCATTATTATTTAATTTCTCCTTGCAATACCATGTAGAACCACAATTTGGGCAGTGGAAGAAATTTCCTGTGCCACATTTGACCTGCAATGCAGGTACAGTGTGCATATAGAGCAGTTGACACGTGCACACACCACAAACACAATCTTGAATGCGAGGCTGCACCTAAGTGTGTCATGAGCTATTACCGCCCACGCTGAAGATGAAAGTCTGTTCCTTAAAAACACATGGTGCATGGAGCAGCTGGCATGTGCACACACTTCCAACAGAATCATAACTATGAGTGCACACCAAGGAGTGTCATGAGCTATTAACACTCGCGTTGAACGAGAAAGTCAATTCTTTGAAAATACACTGCACAGGTGGAAGTGCACTGCAGAAATCAGCAGCAAATAGAGAAAGAAATCAAGTAATAGAAGTACAGGCATGATGCCATGCAGAAATGTTGCCAAGAGTTAAACAAGCCGGTTTCAGCTCGGTCTAGAAAACCAGTAATACAAGTCTGATGTGGAAGTGATGTGGAGGTGCTTCTGCCCAGTTGTCGCCACAGTAAAGACTATGCCTTCCACGAACAGATAGATCAGGTTTTTAATTAGGAGCATCTCACATGCAACAGCCCAGCTACAAGGTCCATGTACAACTGCCTAGAATAGAACCTTCCAGTCTCCTCATCCACCTGCAATCCAATATTCCACTACAATATTCCTGCATCGGAATACCACGCAATGCCCATTAGTATTACAGATGTTATGACAAATTGGGTCTATGTGTACCTTGCTGAATACCTTCCATTATAATAAGCTAATATCAAACTGACATATCTGTTTAGTGAGATGTGTGAAACAAAGCAATATACTATCTTCCAGTCCTAACTGTAGCTTGTATTGATACACTTGAATAATTGTGTTTACTTGCTATGTGTCACTTAATCAAACTTTTCAATATTTTAGAGGCCTGACACTTTAAGACCTAGATATATTACATCTGAAAGCAATAAGCTTTTTGTTAGTTCAAACAAACATTTTCCTGATGTGTAGGAGCCATCATAATTTGGGTACATGCATGTTTTGTAAGATAGCATTTTGCTGCAAATTAGATTTCAAAAACGATTTTGATTGTTATGGCAGAGATAATTTTAGTAAGAGACCACTAGTGTGTAGATCTTTCTCATGTCTCTACTAATTCACTTCTTTTATTGGAAGAGAAAATGTATTACTTAAGATTTATTGCTTATTTATATTAGTTAAGTTAGCATAATCAGGCCTCCATGTAAGTGTGCCTTAAACTCCCAATACTGGCACTTGTTTTGCAAACACAAAAAAATACTTTTTATTCTTCACATTTAAAAGGCCTGCTTAAATTCTTTCTCGGTAACAACAAATAGTCAAAATAGGATTCATTTTGTGCTTTTGTGCTCAACTCAAATTTCATTTCTTTTGTTTCACTTGTAGCGCTTTGGAGGAAGATGATCCCTAACTATATTCACTCCTGCAACAAATCATGGATTTTCCTGTTCTTGTGAATGACTCTGTTTAATATGTGCAAAGACACAGTTTAGTTCACCTGTTTGAGGTTAAGGTTTAGCATAAGTGATGCATTCTGAAGACATTTCTAACAATGTGGCAATTAATGCAATATGTATTTTTGAAAATGTATTGGTTGTTGTCTTTATTATCTCATTTGACACCATGTTGCAAGCGTGTCTTTCACTATTTGAAAACTATAAAGATGCCCTATTTCGGATGCATGACAGACCTTGAACTTATTTCTTCAAAAACAGTCTCCTTCACAGTCTATATATTTAAATTAAACTTACAGAACATTGTGATTATTGTCCTTAAGCAGACTTCATTTCTGTCCTCTCGCACAACGTATACTTAGAAAATTTCGCTTGACTTATGATATACATTGATGCTGATTTAAACTGCTTAACTTATCAATATTTTTGCTTTCTAAAATGTCTATTCAATTTTGAATAAACCTTTATAGTTTTGACTTTGAATATTGCCTGGTGAAAGTTCTCTTTATTTGCCATGGGACCCTGTCCTTTGGGATTCACATGGCCCCCAAACCTATGTATCGTCCCTTATATAATTTATTAGTGTAGTGTGCCAACAACAGAAATGTGTTTAACCCTCGAACAAATGCTATACTACCAGCTTGTGCTAAAGTGTTTCTCTGTCTCCTGTACTTTCTCAAATGTCTGTCTTTTTGTGATGAAAAACTGAAAACTTGTTTTCTACATGCAGTCTTTTATAATACACAATAAAGTGCAATTGTTACACTTTTATCACTACTGACTTCATCAAACTGTATTTTCATTGTGTGCTGCTGAATCACATTGGTCGCTTATATGCAATAAAATATACCTTGCAAAATGGTGCTTTCTGTATATCTGTACCATTCCTGTAGTATGAAGGTGCACATTTTGAAGTAGGGTGTGTTTTACTTGTTGAAAATGTTGCTAACTAGCCTTTCTTATCACAGCCTAGATGCTAGCATCAGAAATCACTATGGTAAAGACAGATTTATATTGATTACTCTTTACGCACAACTGTGTATTATTGATTGACTCTGGATATGGCTGTTTTAAATCGAATTTTTAATATGTGAGGCTTGAATGTTGATTGGTTTTTCATGAACAACTGCATTGTGGGGACTAATCTTAGTGGGTCATTGTCAGAAACATGCAGCCTCATTTATGCTTCCCTACTTTGCACAAAACGCACGATGATTAGGAATAATAACTCCGATAGAGCTGAGGGGCCGCTTTTTGTTAAAAAAAATAAAAATGTAGATATAAAGGGGAAAGTGGTCGTTTATAGGTCTGGCCTAACCAGCACGCATGCGCTGCATAGGATAAAGACCTTTTGTAATCGATTCACTTTTTGCCCGAAAAACATGCATGCGTTGCGTTGCTTTCAATGGCAACGCATGCACGTTTGGCGATTTCCTTGCAGGAGCGAGCTTTGACACCATATGTTTGTAATTAACTTGCAAACATATGGTGCCCCTGCTCACTCCCGCAAGGAAAACAGGCGCAGGCCCCCTCCTCTCTCCCTTCCCCCTGCTGCCTCTCGTCATACTGCGCATGCTTGTTATTTTATTTTACAGACCTTATATTCGTGGTCTGGATTCTGTCACCTCGTGTATTGAGGTTTGAGGCTGGTCAGTACTAAGGTTTTTCGTGGGCAAAGTTCTAACTTTAAGCGACAGTGCAACTCTTAATCACTTTAGGCCCGGATGTCTGTGAAAAAGTTTGCATTTCAGTTTATGTTTAATGCTGTCAGATGAAGCGGCCCCTTTAGTAAAAAGCAGCCACCGCAGGAAAGCGAGATTCAAGTGATGTTTACAATAGGTCTGGAGCAAAACTTTATGTGAAAGCAACAAAATCTGGCATTGTTTTGTGTGAACCACGTAAAAAGAACAAAGTGTCCCCTGTCGTAATAGAATATTTTCCAAGTCACATTTGTACACCAGTGCAATATACTAAATACCACACGCACTTGGGAGGCAGATCCACTAGAAGGAAGTGAGACGTTAGCCGGATATATATTGTGAGGCACGGGAACTTCAAACGTGCAAATTCTGTTTGTGTTTACTTTGTGCCAAACACGCAACAATGCAACATGGCGCTGTAATGTCTTCAGTATGGCGAGGGGGCTTCTCTGCACATTTTATGCATAACTTCTCAGGCATAACAAGTTGTAAAAGTGCCACCAAAGGTGATATATGCAAACACTTAAACACACACAACTCCAGCTTGGATGAAATATATGGCTCTTTGTAGAGTGGGCCCTTGTGAACTTGGTCTTGCTAAAATGCGTCATTAATGTAAAGCACAAACTTCTAGAACATTCCTTGGTTTTTTAGAAAGATTAGAAATGTCTGGCGCTTTTCCCCATCGCAGAAGGGCAATTACTTTGGATGGCGCGGAATGCCAATGCGGGTGTCCTGTCTTTTATCAACATGAAGAAGCCTGCCTCCTAACCTTCCAGTCTGATGCCATGTCCTTGAAACAGGAAGAAGGTGTTCTTACACACACGGAGCACCCTAAGTGGATACGTGGAAAAACACGGGAACTGTGTCTGTCGCTGCCTTTTTCAAAGGTCGGTCCATCTCGGGGGCGTGGCTTGCGCGCCGCGACGATATGGCGGTTTGTGCTTGGGCTCCGTGCTGAGCCGGAGCTAACTGAGGAATAGCTGCTGGTTTGGGCTGCCCCGGCCATCGCGGATTTCGGACAGATGGATAGGAACATGTTATGAGTGCTGTGGAGGAGGTTTCCTGCTTCCTGAGGCTGCTGGCATGCATATTCTGGTTCCTGTCTGACGGCGCTCGGTGTTTCGCGAGCGGCCGCCATTTTGTCTCCTCAGAAGCGGTGAGACGTTTCTCTTCAGCGCGAAGTCGATAATGCCACAGAAGACCCAGGAAGGTTGTTAGACAAGAATTGGTGACGTTTCTTCTATTTTTTCACTTGATATTGATTTTTTATTTTTTGCCTGCTGCCTTGCTGCCTATTTTGGTAATACTTTTTGTTTTTTCTGCTGATACTTTGTGCGTCAGAAGCATCGTCAAGGCCATTTTGGGGGGCCTCTTAGACTATTGTTAACCTGCCTTTGGGATATTTCTGACTGTTGAAAGGAGCCTTTTTTGATTCCGGCTAGGAGTGATATTTTCGTGAGGTGGCCCCCCTCTCTGTCCCTGGAATCTGCCTTTAGTATTTTTCTGTTCTCCTGCTAAGGGCGCGCTATCCATTTTTGCTCGCTCCCTTATGTGGTATTGAGGTTTCCTACCTCACCTGGCATTTTCTTCTCGGTATCTGTCTGGAGTGGTGTACTGTTCTCCTACTGAGGTGGTGTGCTCTATGGCTGCAAATATGGGCCCGTCTTCAAATACTAAAGACGCAAAGGAATCTAAAGCGTCGCTTAAAAGGGCCAAGCAGTTATCTCCTACACCTGAATCTCCGCAAAAGGACCCCAGTCCCACTCTTGAGACTATCCTGACCCGCCTTAATGAGGTCTATGAAATTGCGCAGTCTACCAAGACCAACACAGATTTATTGCAAGTGGAAGTGTTAGCTATCAGGAATGACTTCAAGGCCCTGTCGCTTCGTGTTTCAGACACGGAAGCACGTATTAGCGGCGCAGAGGATTCCATGCAAAAGCAGTCCAGATTTATTTCACAACTTGAGCGATCAATGGTAGCGTTGCGGAAGGACCTCACTGAGCAAGAAGATCGTAACCGCAGGTCTAACCTGCGCATTTTTGGTCTTCCTGAGGATGTTGAGAAAGATGCGCCTTCTATGATTGATTTCCTCTATCAATGGATTCCTTCCACACTGCAAATTTCCTTCCAAAGAGATTTTGAGCTGGAACGTGCACATCGTGTTCCCACTTTTCGTTCTAAGTCTGTTACGCAACCTAGGGCGATAATTTTTAAGCCACTGCGCCATCAGCATACAGAACAAATTCTGGCTCATATGCGGAAGGTTAGAGTTGTTTCGTGGAATGGTCATCGCATTTCAATCTCTCAAGATTTTGCCAGAGACACGGTCATACGGCGGAAGGGTTTTCTCAATCTTCGGAAGCGTCTCTCTGAGATGAATATCCCCTTTTCTTTTGCTGGCCCCTCAAAATTCCGCATTACTTTTAAAGGTCGCTCTAGAATCTTTGATGAACCTGCTGACTTGGTCTCGTTTTTGGACAATCAGATGGAGCTACAGATGGAACTTCAAATGGAGCCCTCGCTTGATCCTGGTTCTTCTGGCACCTGATGCGGTTATTTATACTGCAATGAATTTTCTTTTTTGGCAGTTCTATTGAGATTAGTCTCTTTTAGTTCTGCACGGTGGTCTTAGTGTCCATTGTTTTTGTTGTGCTTTTGTCGTCTGGTGGTGTTCCCTCCTTGTCGGTATGGTGTATTGGTCTTTTATTGTTGATAGTTCTATTGTATGAACCTTCCAAGATTTCGTGGTATTGTTTAGTGTTGTTTTGACGTCACTCTTCCGCGTTTGCCATCCTTTTTATCCTTCTCCTTCCCAAATTGTCTTTCCGCATTTTAGGTCCTGGTTCGTGTCTTATCCCAGTGTATGACTTCTTACTTTCTTTTATTGTGGTATGTGTATGACTTTCATCGTCTTTGGCTGTCTCATATCTGTGGAGTACGATAGTGTTTATAATATATTGGTGTATAGATTGATTACATATTTGACTCATTGATGAATATTTGTGGCTTATTAATTGCTATAGGTAGAGTTAGTGTTTAGTTCTATGTCACTGTTATAGCATTGATTGCTGTGTTTCGTATTATTAAGTGTCTTTTTCGACTAGGTCGGAATTCTATAGCTGTATTGTAATTGATAGGTTTATGTTTCTTTACTTCCATGTTCATATATTTAAGATATTTTCACTTCTCTCAGTTAAATCGAGTGCAACGAATGATATGTATTTTTGGACAGTTATCTATTAGATTATCTATAGACTTTACATTTTTCTTTTTTGTTGTATTGTTTCAGTTATCTTATGTATCTGCCATAAGACTTCATGGTTTATATATTGATCTATTACTATATGCCGCTCTCCTCTTTATTTCATTTACTTTCTTCACAATGTATTATATAATATCCTTTGGTATTTATTTTTTTTTCTCTTTATTCTTCTCTTACTCTTAATCTGTCTGCTTTGGTTTGGCTCGATATAATAGTGACGATAGCTTTTAGCTCTCTTTTGCATCAGTTACACTTTTTTATGATTCTGTTTCGGTATTACCTTCCTATCAATTTGGTTAACTTGTCGCCTGTATAGACTTATATGTTGTACTGTTTCTAGAACGGTTATTGATTCTTGTTCATATCCTTTAGATTGTTCTTCTTTTAAAATGACGTATAATCTGTTATGTTCTGTTTTGGGGCTATTTATGCTGATGGTTTCTATTCCTCATGTTGGGCTCTTTGCTCTTTTTCCATGTCCCCCCCTTGTATGAATTCGGTCTTTTTCAGACCTTCCTTGTTGACCCTTTTCCCTCTTTCTCTGTCTTTCTTCTTGCTCTTTTTTTTATCTCTCTTTTCCTTTTCTCTTTGGATTTCCTCCGGGGATTCTCCCGGTTGCGTGTGGAGGTCTAGTGTCTGGAGGCGAGGTCTCTTAGATGTTGTAGTTCATATATCAATTATGCAATATCTTTTTCTCCTGTTAATAGGTCTATGGCTGGTTTGAATGTACTCTCCCTTAATGTCAAAGGGCTAAGTCACCCTGTTAAAAGGTCAAAGATTCTAGACTATTGTAAATCTCTTTCTTCGGATCTCGTACTTTTTCAGGAGACAAAGGTCTCTGTTAGGGAAGCGTTATTTCTGAAGAAGGAGTGGGTTGCTGATGTTGCTTGCTCAGATGCGTGTGGTAAAAGAAATGGGGTAATTACTTTAGTCTCTAAACATTCGGGTTTGTCTATCGTTTCCTCTGAACAGGATACAGAGGGACGCTGGCTACTATCTAAGCTGTCCGATGGTAATGCTGTTCTCTTTGTCATGAATATCTATGCCCCTAACAAGGATGATCCGTCTTTTTGGAAAACGATCACCAAAAAGCTAAATGACACGCCTCATTCTGGCAATCTTGTTGTAGGTGGTGATTTTAACTTACCAATGGATCCTATTCTGGATAGGAATTCTGCCTTTAATTTTCGTCCCCCTCAAGCACATAAACAAATGATTAATATGTGTTCTCTGACCCATCTTCAGGATGTTTGGCGTCTTCACAATCCCACTGGCAGTGACTTCTCCTTTTTTTCTTCCCCTCACTCGTCCTTCTCACGTATTGATTATCTCCTGGTTCACTCCTCTCTTGTTCAAGCTTCCGCATCTCCGATTATTCACCCCATTTTAGTCTCAGATCATGCCGCGGTAACTTTCACACTTAGGTCTTTTGCTCCTAGGGCAAGGTCTCGATCTTGGAGGCTAAACACGGAAATTTTACATGATGTTTCCCAGGTCCAAGAGTTTTCCAATGATATTGAGACATTTTTCCTTGAGAATGTTGGCTCAGTAAGCTCCCCTGTTGTTCTCTGGGACTCTTTTAAATGCACGTTTCGAGGTCAGGTCATTAAGTGTATGTCCAGGAGAAACGCTGCCATCAAAAAAGAACTCACGGACTTAGCAGAGGATATTAAGCGTCAGGAATCTCTTTTTCGACATTCTAAGGATAAATCGTGCTTACAATCTATTAAGAATTTAAAATATGCATATAATACTATTGTCACTAAGAGGGCGCATATTGGTTTTCAGGCTCAGAAATCTAAGCGGCTACTGTTAAAAAATCGTGCGGGCAAGACTCTTGCAGCTACATTAAAGTTCCAGGAGTCTGCTAATAAGTCTTCCCAACTCTCCTCTATTACTGACCATCTTGGTAAGAGGAAATTTCAGACTGAAGAGATTCTTGAGGTCTTTCGCGATTTTTATAATAAGTTATATACCCCCTCTACTCAGGCGTCTTTTGAACAGTGCCAGGAGTTTTTGAAGACAGTGCCGTTGAAAACTATACCGGAGGATGCTAATAATTCATTAAATGCCCCGATTACCTCTGATGAAATTATTTCCGCGATTAAAGCCACTCGTTCCGGTAAGGCTCCGGGTCCAGATGGGTACCCTATTTTGTTTTATAAGACCTTCGTATCTGTGATTGTTCCGAAACTTCAATCGGTCTTTGATGCTTTTATCAAGGATGGCTCTGTGTCTGGCTCGGCTGCCGATGCTACTATTGTAGTAATCCCCAAAGAAGGAAAAGATCATTCAGACCCCAAGAATTTTCGTCCTATTTCCCTGCTTAATATGGAAGCTAAGATTTTTGCTAAAATCTTAGCTAAACGATTAGAATCCTTTATCCCTCAATTGGTTCATCCTTCCCAAACAGGTTTTGTAAAGGGTCGTCTTGCACGTGATAATATCCGTACTTTCTGTCATATTCTAGGTGCCGCTAAGCGATCCAATCTTCCGGCGGCGGCCTTGGCCCTTGATGCTGAAAAGGCCTTTGATAAGGTTTCCTGGCCTTTTTTACGAGCTGTTTTATGTGCACACAACCTTGGTGATTCTTTTATCAGTATGGTTATGTCTCTTTATTCCCGACCTAGGGCTAACATAAGAGTGAATGGGGCCACCTCGTCCTTTTTTAATCTTTGCCAGGGTACGAGACAAGGGTGTCCTTTGTCTCCTCTTTTATTTTTGTTGTCCATTGATCCTCTTCTTAGACTGATTGATGTACATCCAGACATTATGGGTTTTTCTTTTGGTTCCCATCAGCTAAAAGTAGCTGCCTATGCTGATGACGTTCTCATCTTTTCTGATGATATTGCACGTGCTATCCCGGCTATTTCTGAGATCATTTCCATTTTCTCAAAGGTTTCAGGGTATACACTGAACAGAGATAAGACAGAAATGTTCCCCTTAAATGCTTACTGCTTCTCCTCTCATATGGGTTCGGCGGGCTTTAAGTGGCAATCTAAGCAACTAAAATATCTGGGTATTTATTTTTGTTCCACCCTTTATGCCACGGTTACTTATAATGAATCTCAAACTATTCTTAAAGTGCGACATCTTTTAGATAATTGGTCTCCGAAGCATATCTCCTGGTGGGGTCGGTTCCAAACTCTTAAAATGATGATAACACCTATTATTAATTTTGTCTCTTCTATGATTCCAGTAAAGCTTTCTGACGCCTTCTTTCATGATCTTGATTTAATTACCTCCAAATTCTTATGGAATAATAAAAGGGCTAGAATTGCCTATAAATTTTTGAGGAAACCCTATGAGTCGGGGGGATGTAATCTCCCTGATTGGGAAAAATATCAATCTGCTTTTTTAGCCTCCCAGGGTGCGCTCTGGTTTTCCTCGCCCTTTATGCAGGTTCCAGCTTGGTTGCTAATAGAACAGGAATTGGCCTCTCCGCTTCCAACTGCCTCTTTTTTAACCACGCATACCCTTTTCATTCCATTTTCTAGATCTATTATTTTGGATACGGTTGCTGCGATTCGCAAAGTTGACATGAGAGTGGCGATTCCGCTGCATAAAACTAGATGGTCATCCATTTGGCGCAACTCCAAAATTAAAATTAATATTGATCCAGACTTGATGTTTTACTGGGCGGGGAAAGGTATCTCGCTTGTTAAGCACTTGTATGATTCCAATAATGATCCTCTTCCGTTCTCTACCCTGGCCCAGCAATTTTCTCTATCTAATTTAGATTTTTATACTTTTCTTAAGATAAAGGTAGCACTTGCTAGAATACAGTTTCAGCCTTCTTCCCCCATGATTATGCTTTTTCACCTATGGATTAAGTCTGGTCATGTAGCATCTAGGATTTATAAATTTTTGTCGTCCTCGACACTTCCTACTCAAACTGTTACGCAGCAAAAATGGCTACGTCATTTCGAGCATGAAGTCACTGATCATATTTCTTCGGACACTTGGCAAGATATTGGTAGGCTCTCGCTTCGTAATAAAATCGCCCCCTCATTAATGCAATCTAAGCTTTTTTCTATTAATCTTCTTCACTGGACTCCCACTCGTTTACACGCGTTAAGTCTCAAGGACGATAATCTCTGTTGGAGTTGTGGTCTTGCACCAGGTGACTTCCAACATATGTTCTTTAATTGTTCTCTTCTCCAACCCTTTTGGGGTTTAGTTCACAAACACCTCATGCTTATCTTTGATATTGAGTTTCAACTCTCTTTTCCACTAATTCTTCTAGGTCCGTTGGCGGCCTCGGTACCGTTGCCCTTAGATGCCATGGAATTACAACTATTGGATCTTTTACTAACTATTGCGGTCAAAGTAATTCTCATGGAGTGGAAATCTTTTTCCTCAGTCTCTTATCATACTTGGTGGGCATGGGTTTCTTTTTTGCGTAGTGCTCATACGTCAGTTGATCATGCTCACCTCTCTCCGTCTATATCTAATGAGGTGTGGCGGACTCTAGATACGTATGTGCAAAGGGCCTCAGAGGGATTGGTGGCTCAATACCCGTTTGATGTGCCTGGTTAATGCTGTCGTTGTTGCTGGGTGAATCCTTTGGAAATCCTCTTCTCTTCTTTCATTCTGTCTTGTCCTTCTTCCTCTTTTCTTCTATCTTTTTTCTGTCTTTGCTTTCTTTCCTTTCTTTCTTTCCCTTAATACCCAAGTTCATATAGGATGATGATACTTTTTGATAAGCACATCTCCTGACTATCTAGTGTCTCTTCCTTATTTAATGCATTCCTCGGATATTTCCAGATTAATGAACTTTGTAATGAAATTCTAGTGTCAATTCTCAGCTTTCCAGGTTGGATGTCTTTCAGCTGATATCATTTGTATCATCCGTGATTGTATACTATGCTTGTTCTTACTCCCTTAAAATAATAAATTTTTTTGAAATCAAAAAAAAGGTCGGTCCATCTCTCCACAGGGCTTAGTCTCTGCCTCTCTCTGTTTTCCAGGGCGTCTTTCTATCTTTACCGGTTTGTCTTTTCTGCTGTCTTTCTCTGTCTTTTCCACTGACTCTGCATCTCTAGCTTTTCCACAACTTGCCTCGGCCTCTCTCTCTGTGCCCCAGTTTCTCTGACTTTCACACTGTGCCTGTCTCTGCCTCTTTTC
This sequence comes from Triturus cristatus, assembly GCF_964204655.1. NCBI lineage: Eukaryota > Metazoa > Chordata > Amphibia > Caudata > Salamandridae > Triturus > Triturus cristatus. The sequence goes on from NC_140591.1 coordinate 1,494,210,677, forward strand.
TGCTTTTCCTCTCTCTCTCTTCCACTGACCGTCCCTGCCTCTCTTTCAAGCGCCAGTCTCTGCCTCTCCCTTTATCTTTCATACATGGCCATGCCGCAGCACGCCAGAACCAAAAACAAACTGCAGAAATATTTCCGAGCAGTTGAACAGCTTCAAGTCGCACAAACAAAAAGCATTAGCATAGTCAATAGGTCTCGCTTTTGGGACCTTATAAGTATTTAGTTTTGCAACACAGTATCATTGGTGCAACAACATCAACTGTTGCATGGCTAAACACTTATAAGGTCCCAAAGGCGAGACCTATTGGCTATGCCAATGCTTGTTCATTTTTCTCATGCCCTTGTTTCATTAAATGTGATTCCAAATATAATAGCATCAGCAGTGACAGCTTCTGGTACTCACGAATGCTAGGTTCCAATAGAGGAAAGTAACTCGCATAAAAGAACGCATTTCAAGATGATTTGCAAAATAAAAAAAATAAACTGAATACTGCCGACAATCCAAGAGCAGAAATGGAAAAAAGAAGTGGTTTAAAAAAAGATGTGGTTTAGGAAGGTGAACTGTCTTCTCCTCAAAGAAGCAACTGCTAAACCTCAGGGGATATATATTTACAAAATGATTAAAGTAATGACTTGCTGAGCCTAAAGCAGACGTGGCAAGCCTTGCTTGTTGTCTAGACTATTTTTGTTTTGCTCTCAAATGGCTTTAGTGGAAAAAACGGGTGTAAATACCACGTGTGCGCGTTTTGAAGTAGAGTCTACGTGATCTCAGTGATGTTTGACCCTGGACTCAGTCCAGGGATGATTACAGGATTTAAGTTTGTCATGGTTGCTGGTTGTCTTTGGGCAGTCATCTGAAGAATAGGCTGAGAAAATGTGAGCAACATCTGTAAGCCCTTAAGCCATATGCTGTGTTTCTGAGTGCATAACTTCCTCAGCCAATTTTATACATCCCTCTGTTTTGTTTGCATGGCATAGAATTTAGGTGATTGGGTGTGCGCAAAATTTGCTTAACATGTTATTGCGTAACTACTTCAAATTTTAGCAAAATTGTTTGAAATTATGCTTAACGATGTAGAATTCAAATCCATCATTCACCCTTATATGTTAATTGAAAATGAGTCCTCACATCAATATTTGAAGTGAGGATGCACTTTGCTCTAAAGAATACTGCAAAAAAACAAAAGCATTGCTAACAGCAACCCCTCCTGTTGGATTGTGTGCTTGCATTTGTAGTAAATATTTTTCGCAAATGGCGCATGATTAGGCTAAGTGGCATATTGGCATAATTTTGTGAACTTCAACTAACAAGTGTAATGTGAAATGCTGAAACTACTTGAATTATATAGCAATTAAGATTTCAGCCAGGCCTGCATAAAATGTCCCTGAGATTCCCCTTGTCTTCAACATTTTGAAGATGGGTATGTTGATTATGCTTGTGCTCAAAATGTTAGGAGAATTGACTCATGCTGACATTTGGACTCTAATGAACTCAGCAGTGAAATTTTACTTACACCACCATTACACTTGACATGGAAAAGGGAGGGATCTCGCACCGAATATATTCTGACACTGCAGGGATCAGAGATTATCAGTTGCAATAAATAACACTAAACAACACATTTTGCCGGTAAAATAAGGCATGACATGTCCCATTATTTACCAAACAATATATATTTTCCCCAGGTTTTTGCTTGGCAACATTTTCAAACAGTAATAAAGGGGTGCAGTGCTTACCGCACAATCATGCCTGTGTTGCATAAATGTTGCACTACAACAATAATATGCCTGTATAAAATCCTATGCTTAGACAACTTTTTCACGCATTCCATGTGTGCTATACAGTGCAGCGCACTTGCACATGCAGCTTGAAATAAAATAATGTCTCCTATTTAACAACTGCTTTAAGAAGGTATTGTGTTTTTTGGTGCAAAACCTTAATTACCAATTTTAGAATATAGGGCTCTGAGTCAAAAATCCTGGGTGGTAACATGGGAATGGCCTTGTACCATCCATGGGACACACAGTAGTGCATGCTGGCGCAAATTATTTTTTTTGTCACCATTAGGGGTACTTTTGGAAAGTAAATAGTGTGTCAAGACTTTGAAGTGTTGTGTTATGTTGTGTGGCTTTTCACCAGCAAAAGGTGTTGATAAATCAGCCCTTTGGTGTTTTCTCCACATTTTCTGAAACAATAGTTCTCCTCACTGGCACATTTTGAAATAGACACACAGTCAGAATGAGCAATTTTGGAGAGTAATAGTATCACAGTCTCTAGAAGTGCCACTAGGCTAGACTGCAAGGAACGTCGAATCCAAATATTTTGAAACAAGCATTTGTGCTTGAGAGAATGGGTTAGTGAAGGAATGTTTTGGCTCACCTTTGTTTATCTATGTACCCATCTGCTTAGGCACTTGCTAACCTATTCATCCATCGATACATTCAGCTGTACACATACTTATTACTCAATCATAGGTCCGTTCTATATCTGATTCATTCTCATAGTTACCCAAAGAAGCTTGAGCATCTCACGAAGAAGCACTTTCACTTAAAACAGAGATATTGGCTTTGCCATTGCTTGTTGGCTTGTGATGCCAAAGTGCACAATAATAATGATGATCTGCAGGTAGGTATTGTTTAAAATATGCATGATTGCAATGAAGCAAAACTCACCCATTGTCTCAAAAAATAACTGTGCAATATTGTGCAGCTAATATACAATCGAATGAATGATGGGCATAAGTGCCTTTAGTGGGTCTTTGACATGTAATGATTGAAGGAGTGAACATTTCCATATTTCCAACCATGCATCATAGTTCTACTTTGATGTAGTGGAGGACATGTGACAGGTTTCGCCATCAGTCATGACTGCTTCCTCTGAATCCTAGCACCCTTGCTTGGTCTGTGTATAATGCAGAGGGAGGGGTTAAAGTCAGCTTTCTGTTGTCCTTTCCTATGAATACAGCAACGTCTCCTTCTGGGTTTAGGAAATCCGCAAGGTTTGATCCACAATTCTCTATCTGTATGGCATTGTTCCTTCCATTAAAACCCTAGGCCCCATTTCAATGTCCATCGGAGGGCAGAAGACCTTGTGTGCAGACTCAAAACGTCTTAACAGCAGTATTTCCTGCCTATACGTCACCAACTAAGTTCTGATATGTGGGAAGGAGGCTGGATGCACAGCTCGGGTGACATGACCATCCAGTGTGTGACCTCTCAGGTGCCAGCACAGTAGACTCATGTGAATCCTACGAGTGATCTGTGCTCCATCCCTTGGAGGTTCAGGTCATCCCTGATGTGCAAGCTTTGAGCATAAGAAGAGAAGCTGGCTTAGGCATTCAGCCTTAAAGTTAAACATGTGACCTGCTGATCCTGCAGGTGTGGGTGGACTGAGAACCCAAAGCAGCCCTGCCAAAAAAACTGAAACCAGCCACTGCTCTTTTCCTGTCTATCTGTCCCATCTTGCTCTCTCTCTATCTCTCTCTTTCTTGCCAAATGTCATTAAGTTGGGGAGCTGAAGACACAGGCCGCAGCCCCCTGTTTTCAAAAACTGTCCTCCTCTAGCTCCAGCACCCTGGGGAAATGCCTGATGGAATAAATGGCCAATACTGACCTGACAGTAGAGCGGATTGCAGCAAGATGGAAATAAATGGCACAGAATGGCTGAAGAAGACTAAGCAAAATCTTGCAGTCATAAGAAAGTTGGGGCCTTTATGCATCTCACAGTAGCAGGCACCTGAGTGCCAAGTCCTTCCATCTTGTGCAGCTCTTCCAATGTTACCATACCAGTCAAAAGGTTTGGGGAGCTTTTTCAATGGCAAATAGATAAAGCGTTAGTAAAGTTTTTTTTTTCAACTTTATTTGTGATTTTGGGTACATACAAAACTGTGACATACTGCCCCGAGGGGGGGACATCAAAGAATCACTGTAGGGACAAACCCCCCATCAACAACCGGCAATGACAGCAGCGGCAGACTGCAAACCCGGGAATTCAACCAAGGATTAGGAAGTCCATAAAAGTCCTTGTTCCTAGTTGCCTGGGGTGTCGCCCAGAGGGCAGCAGCCATCATTCAGCTAGAAAAGAGAAGGGGAGAAGATGAGAGGGGGAAGAGTGGGCAAAGAGGGAGGGATCAAGAGAAGAATGACGAGGGAGATAAGGTGAGCACTCTGGTCGGACGCGGGGGAAAAGGTATTCCAATCTAAGGGGCAAGCAGAATCGTGAGCAATCACACCACAGGTGTCAGGGTCGGTGCACGAACAGTGGGATGGAGCTGCAGGAAGTCCTGCAGGGGCTTCCAGATATCGTGAGGGTGTGATTGTGTCGGCGTAAGCTCCCAGAATTTAGACGGTTGGGAATGGCAGAAAGCAGTGTCCCTAAGCCAGTCATCTTTGCGTGGTCTACGCTTATGTCCCCAGCAGATAGCCACCCTCCTCTTGGCCAGTAGCAGCATCATGGCCGTCAATCTACGTACTTCTACCGGGAGGTCACTTACATAACCAAGCAGGGCAAGCAGTGGAGATCGTTCTAACCTGTGCTCCAACATTTCACTCAGCGCATCAAACACATTGATCCTGAAGTTGGCCACCTCCAAGGACTCCCAGGCCAAGTGCATAAAGGAGGCCTCAGGCATTCCCACCTCACACACCATGCATCCGCACCCAAACCCGCCCTGTGCAGCCAAACCAGGGTTCTATACACCTGATGCAGAAATTTAAAGTGAATTAACCGTAGTCGGTAATTGGGTGACAGAACCTTGGATTGTGCGCAGCAATAAGCCCACACCCCCTCCTCGAGCGGAGTGCCCAGGCACACTTCCTACTCGAGCCGAGCGGGGGCACACAGATTGGAGATTCGCGCTACATCCCAGAATAGATGCGCGAGGCATTAGTAAAGTTAACAGAACTTGCACTATCAATACAAAATCATGTGTTTTTCGAGTTATGAACTGCTTTAAAATCACCTAGTGCAGATCACACACCCAGCTCTGTCCCAGCAAAGAAGGAATACTCTGTATGCCAGGACTGGCAATTCCAAAACACAATAGAAATAATTTGGGTGGATTCAAATTATGAAGGGAATTTGCAGAAAGCAGTGACTTACGTACTGTATTGATTCTCTCTCTCTCGCAATGTAGTAATATGCATTTATTTCATAATATTAGCCACTGAAGTTGTCTCTACCACACCTAAGTAGGCAACCATGTTGCTGGTCAGTGTTTGATAGGATTAAGATGAACTCACAGGATAATGTATCTCAATGTTTGTGGAAAGTTGGGTAGTTGGTTGACTGTGGTGTGAGCCCTGGACAAGCAACAGCCAGAAAGTCTAGCAGGGTAAACCACAAAAAGCCAAAAAATAATCTGTGCTTAACCCTATGGAGCTTTGCACACAAGCAGCCAGGCTTAACTTAGAGGCAATGTCTAAAGTATTTATGCAGCACACAAATAGTAATAAAGTAAAACCACAACACAAGGAAAATCCCAAACCAATTTAGAAAAAAACTATTTTATTTTAATAAATAAGTTGACACCAAAATTACAAAAATCCAATGAGTATAACTGGACATATTGATTTTTAAAGTTTTAAGTGAAAATATTGCCAAAATGCACAAACTGCTAACAAGGGATATCTGGAAAAATTCAGGCAGACTGTGATGGACAGTGGGCCGGCTACATGGACCAGATTTGACCCAAGGGGCAAAAGTACATTAGTCTGGGTTGCATCAACTTTGAGGATTCTGTTGATGGCAAGGATGCGGAGTGCAGATGGGACAATGAGCCTGTGTCAATCCACATGATGATGCATTGCTCTGAGCCATGCAATATCAGCAAAGTGCCGATACTGATCCACCCAACAGGGCAATGCATTGGTACAGATCCGCCCAGTGGAGGCAATGCATCGGTGCTGTCCCACACTGTGGTGGTGATGCATCTGTTCTGATTTCCGCAGCGGCGCGAAGCTTCAGTGCAGAGCCACGCATCAATGATGGTGTGCCAGTTTTGATCTCTGCAGTGGCGGTGATGCATTGGTTCTGCTGGAGTGAGCACCTTAGGCCCACTTCCAAGGGTCCTGGACTAGGGTGGCACCACTTGGCATGGCAGACTCACTGTTGGCAAAGTCCAGGTGCAGAAGCAAGATGGTTGGAAGACTTTTATGTCCTTGAGAATTCATATCAAGAGGCTAACCATACTGCTTTTGGAGTCACTCTGGGTTCTGGTTTCATGTTTTGTAGGTCCAGTCCTTCAATTCCAGACAAGGAGGGCAGCATGTAGCAGGTCATCACAGCAAGGCAGCAGTTCTTCAACAGTAGCAGTCCAGCAGAGTAGAAGTCCTTCAGTAGTCCTTTTCCCTGGCAGAGAATCCACAGGTCTAGATGTGTATTGAGTTCGGGGTGTAACACATCCAGTACTTATATCCAGTGGTGCCTTTGAAGTGGGGGAGACGTTAAAGAAGGGCTTATGAAGTGCACAGAGGTCCTCTCTTCCTGCCCTGGCCACACACTCACTAAAGGGGGGTAAGCAGCCCCTTGTGTGGGTACAGGACACCTATTCAGGTGTAACTGTTAGGCTGTGCTCAACTGTTTCTTCCCATCCTGTCAGGATGGCCCATCAGGTCACACCTAAGCTCCCATTGTGTTTGGCTGTCTAGGGTAATACAAAAATCCCAACTGTCACCCTCCCCAGATGTGTATCAGAGACAGGATGCAGGCATATAGGGCTAGGAGCAGAAAAAAGCCAACTTTCTAAAAGTGGCATATTTAAAATTGTAATGGAAAATCTTGCTTTGCCATTAAGGATGATTTATCAGTGCCATTCAATAGGTACCAAACATGATAGATCCACCACCTCTCAATTAGGAATTACAGCCTATTGAATTTAATAAGGAACCCCCAATGTTATCCAATAAAAGGAGTAGGCCTCTCATTAGTGAAAAACAAATTTGGCAGTTTTTCACTACCAGGACATGTAAAACGTATAAGTACAAGTCCAGCCTTTTACTAACACAGCATCCTGCCCTATGGGCTATCTAGGGCCTACGTTAGCGATGACTTATATGTAATAAAAGGAGACTATATGGTTTGGCAAGGGGTTTCACATGCCAAGTCAACATGCCAGTGAAACACTGCCTTCAGGCTGCAATGGCAGGCCTGGGACAAGTTTTAGTCTGCTAATTAGGTGGCTGGCACAATAAGAGTTGCAGGTCAAGTACCATTTCATTTACAGGCCCTTGGTATAGGGTATACAACTTTACAATTAAATATGCCAATTAAGTATATGCCAATCAAACTATGTTTAGGGGAGTGAGCAAAAGCACTTTAGCACTGGTTTGCAGTGGTAAAGTTCACAGAGTCCTATGGGCAACAAAAACGACTTCAGCAAAATTGGAGGCAAGCAGGAAAAAGGTTTGGGGGAATACCACCCTCAGGCTGACTGGTTTAACACGTGTGTCCCTCTAGTTGAAAGTGGGGAGTACATCCCCCTAAGGTGGAAAAGCCTGGCGAGACCATAAGCATTCGCATAGTCTGATCCAGGTCTGTGTTCCATTACCTGTAGGGAGATGGAACACCTCAACAATTTTGGATTCTCAAGCCTCACTTGCATTAGCTAACTGAGGGGCCTGTGGTCTGCTCGAATCTGGATGTGAGTCCAAAACAAGTAAGGACTCAGCTTTTTAGTGCCCAGACCACAGCAAAGGCTTTCCTTTCAATACCACTCCACCTCTGTTCCCTGGGAAGGAACCTCCTAGAGATGAAAGCTACAGGTTGGTCTAGTCCTTCACCATTAAGCTGTTAAAGAATTGCCCCTGTTCCATGTTGTGAGTCATCTGTTTGTCCAATAAAGTTCCTGGAAACGTCAGGGGTCTTGAGCACAGGGGCTGTGCACATGGCCTGCCTCTGTCCATATCACCTTTCTGGACTGGTTCTTGGAAGTCAGCTCAGTCAAGGGAGCAACAATGGTGCCATGTCCCTTGACAAACCTCCTGCAGTAACCTGTGAGGTTCAGGAAGGCTCTCACCTCAGTTTGAGTTTTTATGGGCTCTCAGGCCATGATGGTCTTTATCATGGCCTGGGGGGCTGCACCTTACCCCCACCTACCAGGTAACCTATGTACACCACAGAACCCTGTCCTATCTTGCACCTACTGGTCTTGATAGTCAGGCCTGCATTTTGCAGAGCCTGAAGCACTCCCTGCTGGTGAAAAAGGTTGTCCTTCCAGCTGCTACTGAATACAGCTATGGCATCCAGGTAAGAAGCACTGAAGGCCTCCATACCAGCCAAAATCTGGTTTACCAGCCTATGGAAGGTGGCAGTGGCAGTATTTAATCCAAAGGTCATCACTATTAATTGATAGTGACCCTCTGGAGAGGCAAATGTTGACCTCTCCTTTGCTAATTCAATTAGGCCAATCTGCCAGTAACCTGGAGTCAGATCAAATGTGCTCAGGAACTGCACAACCCCTAACATATCAATGAGTTTATCAGCCAGGGGAAAGATGCGAGCATCAGTCTTGTGACTGAGTTGAGCCCCCTAAAATCGACACAGAACCAAAGTTCTGGGTTGGTGCCCTGCAGGGCAGCTTTTGGTACCAGAACCATAGGGCTAGACCTGGGGCTACTGGAGGGCTTAATCACCCCCAACTTGAACATCTTGGAGATTTTCTCCTTGATGTTTTCCCTCACTTTGTCAGACAGCTGGCATATTTTGTTTTGACTCCTCTGTCAACATCATAGGTGCACAAATGTATAATCCCAGTAGTGAGGGAAAACAGAAAGGAGAGCTGGACCACCAAGTGGTGACAGTCTTTCAGCTGCTCTGAAGTCAGCACAAGGGAGAGGTTTACACCTTCCACTGACCCATCCTTCTCTTTTAATGCTAGGAGGTCAGGGAGAGGTTCACTCTCTGTTTCCTCCCCACCATCTGCCACCAACAACATTGTGACCTGAGACCTCTCAAAGTGTGGTTTGAGACAGTTGATGTGGAAACCCTTAAGGGGTGTTTGAAGGTCTTGAGGTCCACCAAGTAGGTGACCTCGTGCTTCCTCCCAACAATTTCATAAGGTCTAGTCCAATGGTGTTGGAGGTCCCTGGGCTCCACCACCAACACGTTTTGTCCAGGATGGAATTCGACAGAGGTATCTGTCTGGTCATACCACTTCTGTGTTACCTCCTGGCTGACCTCTAGGTTTTCAGAAGCCTTCTTCCATCTGGCTCCAGAAGGCTAGTATGTGCCTAACCACATCTAGGGAGTCTTCTTGGGATCTTGCTCTCAACCCTCCATAACCACGCTAAGATGTCCCCTTACAGGGTATACATACAGAAGCTCAAGGGGGCTTATTCCAACCCCCTTCTGTGGAACCTTCGGGAAGCAAAGATTAGGCATCCCACTGATGCCTCATGAGCTCAGGCAGACTAAGGTCATGCCATTTAGGGTCTTGTTGAATCTCTCAACAAGCCCATTGATTTGGGTGTGAAAAATGTGTAAGTAACGCCACACTCCTTCCACATTGACAGCATATGCAGTCATGAAGCTGGTCGTCCTCTCAGATGCCACTTCCTTTGGGGAAACCCACCCATGTAAAAATGCCCATCAGGACCCTAGCCACTGCAGGTGCAGTTTCCGTGCTCAGAGGTATGGCCTCTGGGTATCTTGTGGCATGGTCCACCAAGATCAGGATAAACCTGTTGCCAGAGGATGCCTTGGGTTCAATGGGCCCTATAATGTTGATGAACACCCTTTTAAAGGGAGTGTCAATGATAGGCAAGGAGTCAGGGGAGCTTTCAGCTTCTGCCCTGTCTTCCCTCTGCTCTGGCAGGTCAAGAACGTCCCACTTAAAGTATCCGAGGAACTCCTCATCTGGGGCCAGTAAAAGTGGGGGACAAGCCTGGCAAAGGTCTTGTCCCGCCAGGGGGATTTCATGAGCCAGCTCCAGTAAGAAGTGCCTGTAGCACCGGGGAACCACCAGTGCCCTTGCTGCTACATTCACAGGTGCCTTAGGCACACTAACCAGGAGGTTTCCCTCCCAATAGATCAGGGGTACTCATAGTACGGCCCGCGGGCCGCCAGCGGCCCGGCAAGCCTTCCCTGGCGGCCCGCGGACCTCGCAGACATCGTATCTGTGCAAGCACCGCGGGTTGCAGCAGCGCGGAGCTATGGGGGCCGGGCGATTCTTTTAAAAGCCATTCACTTGTTAATAAGGCTTTGTTGTATTTCACCTCTTCTTAGCGCCCCTGCATCTCCACTCTGATTGAGTGGAGATGCAGGGGCGCTAAGAAGTACTGAAATACAACAAAGCCTCATTAACAAGTGAATGGTCTTTAAAAGACCTGTGAAGTACTTGGGTGCGGCGGCTGCGCGTTCCAGGGAAGCTGACTCAGCGCGGGGTGAGGTGACGGACAGGGGGGGGGGTGTCAGGTGTACAACTGAAACCTATTTTAACTTACCACTTTTGAGATCCGAGGGGTTCGAATCCGACGGGGACTACTTTGCCGTTTAGCCTTTTTATGTTGATGAATACGATACTCTTGCGTTTGGTAAAACGAAACTTAGTAAGTTATTCTGGAGCACCGACTAACCAGAACAGTGGCAGCGAACGCCATGTTAAAAAACATCTTATGATACGGTCACTCCCACGTGTATGCAGTTCTAAATGAAAAGGGTAAAATGTTCTCGCACGCAGTAGTTCTGTACTTTGTGCTCCTCACCCGGAAGCGCAGCCCATGTCTCCACCGTGGTGAAATGACTGCTCATATCTAAGAAGCTCAACCTGCTGCTCCTGGGGAAGAAGGGTGCACGCCGGGGCAGAAAGATCATGGGCAATTGATGGGGGGTTTGGGGGGAGGTATTGGCATGAGGTAGAATTTAAAACACTAGGCTTAACACGGTTGATTAGTGTAGGCTTATGAAACGCATCTTAGCAGGAAAAGGGATGCGATTCTACTCTGAGTCGTTCTGTTTTTGCATTGGCAGCGTGACACTGTTTCAAGGAGCAGAAAGGAAAACGTACCCATCCGGACCATGTGAACAGAGAGGGAGGGAGACAGAGAGGGAGGGAGGGAGACAGAGAGGGAGGGAGACAGAGAGGGAGGGAAATAGAGGGAGGGAGACAGAGGGAGATGGAGGGAGGGAGACAAGAGGGAGACAGACAGACAAGAGGGAGGGAGACAGACAGACAAGAGGGAGGGAGACAGACAGACAAGAAGGAAGGAGACAAGAGGGAGACAGAGAGGGAGGGAGACAGAGAGGGAGGGAGACAGAGAGGGAGGGAGACAGAGAGGGAGGGAGACAAAGAGGGAGGGAGACAGAGAGGGAGGGAGATACAGAGGGAGAGAGATACAGAGGGAGGGAGACAGAGTGAGTGAGCAGAGGTATACAGAGACTGAGGGAGGGAGAGAGAAAGGGAGACAGAGGGAGAGAGAGAGAAATAGAGAGAGAGGGAGAGTGATAGAGGGAGATTGATAGAGGGAGGGAGGTCGGGAGGGAGGGAGACAGAGATAGATAGATAGATAGATAGATAGATAGATAGATAGATAGATAGATAGATAGATAGATAGATAGATAGATAGATAGATAGATAGATAGATAGATAGATAGATAGATAGATAGATAGATAGATAGATAGATAGATAGATAGATAGATAGATAGATAGATAGATAGATAGATAGATAGATAGATAGATAGATAGATAGATAGATAGATAGATAGATAGATAGATAGATAGATAGATAGATAGATAGAGATGGGTGAATGCTGGGTCTGGTGGCTCAGTGGACGAAGGCGTCTGCTGCAGGGGCCTGTGTTCAACCTCATGGTCACAGTTTTTTTTTTGCTCTAGCCCCGCCCCCTCCCCCACTGCCCCCGCCCCCACCGGTGCGGCCCTCGGCCACAAACCACACTGTTAATTTGGCCCCCGAGAGAAAGTTTGTGAGTACCCCTGCAATAGATACAATGATTACCAGAGGTATCACCAGCTGCCTGGGCTTTAGTCTGTTGCCTCATTCCCTCTAGGGCTGGGTACTCTGTTTGTGCCTTAGAGAACTCCTCCCTGGTAGGTCCTCCTTCTGCTTGCCATCCAGCAACTTCAGCTAGATCAGCAAAAGAGGAAATGTCTTCTCCAGTGGTCTCCGGGATGACCTCCTCCGGTGCCCCATGCACCTCACCTGGGAGACATTCAGGAGCTGGGTTCCCATGCCCTTGCCCTTTCCCATTTTAGCAGCTGTATGGGCATTTTTCCAGACTCCAGACTTTATTGCCTCCCTTCTTGGGCAGCCATGAACCTGGTAGCTGCACAAATTCACTCAGGCAACCCATCCATTTCCAGGTGTGACCTGATCTCCCTTTCCTTCCAGGTATTGTGCTCAAGATCATTCCCTAGCAAACAATCCACAGGCATGGCAATGCTTGCAGCAACTTTCAAAAGACCTGAGACACCACTTAAATGGAACAAGAACCACAGGGTAGTGACCCTCCTGGTTGTCTGCTAGTACTTCCTGGCGGAATGTATTGTATGATCTGCTCTGGGGCTGCCAGATGCCTACTTGCCATAGTTATACTGGCTTCAGTGTCCCTCAAGCCACCACGCGTTGCCCATTGATATTTAACCACTGCCAACATTTGAAGTATTGGAAGGCATGTGGGCTTTGGGCAGCTTCTCTGTGTCACCCAGGGACACTAGGATAACCTCATTGACATCTCCCCACTAACTGGGACAATCTCCTCCCCAAGCACTACACTAGCCAACGCTGAGGTCTTTTCTCCAGTGGGAGACTGTGAATTTTGAGGGCACTTGGGATCACTCTTGTAATGACCATACACATAACACTGATAATACTTGGGAGTTTTGTTCTGATTTTTATCAGAGAAGCCTTTCTTCTGTGTTGAGATTTTTGCCAAGGACCCTCTCCCTTATTTTGGGGACCGTGAGAGAACTCTTTCTTTTTATCTCTCCATCCTTCTTCAGTGTGGAAACCCTGACCACCCTTTTGGGATTCCCTCCCAGATTACTTCCTGGACACTCTTGTGCTGACTTAGAGGTCTGCATCCTCAGCAAGCAACCAGGGATCAGTCAGCTTGATATTAGCCAGGTGTTGGAGCAGCTCTGTAAAGCAAATATCAAGCATGTGCACCCCTAAAATTAGGCTGTACAGCCTGGTATAATCCTCTGCCTCACTGCCCCTCACCCGGCCCTTCAGTGCCTTTCTGTAATAATCTAGAAAGTCCACCCAGGAATGGTTAGGAAGTTTGTGGCTACCCCTAAACTTCTCCCTGTATCGCTCAGGTGTCAACCCAAATTTAGGGACAAGTATGGCCTTCATCTGAGTATATTGTGTCTGGTCCTCTACCTCTAGTGTTAGCTGTGTGTCCCCCCAACCATGGGCATGTTCTTCCACAAGCTACCCCTCAAGTATGCCTCAGAAACCTTGTGCACCCTTAGAGCCACTTCATATGTTGAGAACTACTTGCCAATATCATCTCCCATCACTTTGTTGGGCACCAAAACCTTGGGTGTCCGGACCCTTCATGCTCCATTGGGCACTGTAGTTAGGCTGCGTTCATTACTGCTAGAATTCACCTGTTTTGCTTTGATGTCCATCTCTTTGAGTTTGAGTTCATGTGCCATCCTTTTCTCCTCCATTCTTAGCTTGGCCAGCTCTAGCTCCTGCTTGAGTTTCCTCTTCTTCCTCCTGTCCTCCAGCTCCTACGGGGACGGGCCTCTGGCAGACACACTACTCCCTACTCCATCCTGGGCATTCATGTCATCTGCTCTAAAGTTGAGTTGGGATGTCCTGGGTGCTCAGGGCCATGGTTGGGGTCCTACCTCCTCTGATTGTGCTCCCTACCTTCCTCATTGTCTTCCCCCTCATCCTCCTCTGAGGTGGCCTGCAATCCAAACACATCATGAAGACTACCTGGAGATCCAGTTTAGTAGCCTTATTGTCTGCTTTTAGTCCCTTTTGTTTGCAGAGTTTCACAAGCTTAGGCTTGCTAAGGGTGTCAAATTTGCAGGCATCCATTCCCATGGTACGAAAAGTAAGTTAGGGCACTCAACTTTAGAAGAAAGGGAAGAACAGCCAGTTGCTAAAATTAAAGAAAAATTTAAAAAGGGGTCTCATTGATGTCAGATTATTTATCTTGGATTTTTGTGTAACACAAATCATTATTTAGTACTGCTCAAACACAAGTCCTGACCCACATCTCTGAACACCAATGTGAGAAATTGGGTTGTTGGTTGACTGAGGTGTGAACACTGGTCAAACAACAGCCACAATCCCTGGCAAGGTGAACCACAAAAAGTCACTAAATTACCCTTTGCTTAACCATGGGTAGCTTGGCACACAAGCAGTCAGGTTTAACTTCGAGGCAATGTGTAAAATATTTATGCAGCACACAAACAGCAATAAAGTGAAACCACAACACAAGAGACATCCCAAACCAATTTAGACCAAAACAAATTTATTTTAATAAATTATTTGACACCAAACAATAAAAATCCAATGAGTAAAACCGGAGACATTGATATTTAAAGTTTTAAGTGATAATAGCACAAAAAAGTACATAGCCCCAACAAGGGACATCTACTCGTGGAGTACCAGGACAAAGTCAAAATTCAGGCCAACCTCGATGGATCGCAGGCCGGCTACAGGGACCCAGCTTGGCCCGCAGTACAAAAGTACCTTAGTCTGGATTGTGTCGATACAAGTCAGGTGCATTATGTCCCTGTGGCTCTGGACAGGAGGACAGCAAACTAGCTCTTGGAGTCACATCTGTTAGTCATGGATGTAGGTGAAGATACAGGGCTCACCTTTTAGGGTTCAAGGCAGGCTTCAGGCAGCAAAGCAGGCCTTCCTGGTACAGCAGCAGTCTGGCAGAGTACACAGCAGGTCACAGCAGCAGGCAGTCCTCCGAGGGTCCTTCCACAGGTCCAGTAATGAAATGAAGAGTGAGTCTGTAAGTTCAATTTTTATAACCCCTGTGCCCTTCTCCTGGAAGGTGGAAGAGGTTTCTGGAAAGGATTGTTGAATTTCTTGGAATTCCCTGGCTCCCCTGACCTGGCTCAAAGGTGGCTGCAGTTACAATGCAGGGTTGTTCTGTCTATTGTGAGGACATAAGGCAAGGCATATTCAGGCACAAATGGGGCTGTGCTCAGCCCCCCCCCCCATTGTTTCAGTGATGCTCCATTCAGGCACAGCTAATCCCACTATTTTGTGACTGTATGAGAGGAATTCACAAAGTCTAACTGTCAGCTACACCCAATCATGTGACCCAAGACAGGCTGAATGCACAAAGGGCTAAATGCCAACTTTCTAAAAGTGACATTTTCAAAACTGCTTTGAAAAATCCGAATTTACCATACAATAGGGTTCATCATTACAATTCCATAGGTACCAAACATAACATATTCACCTTCTCTCAATTAGGAATTATAGTTTATTAAATGTAAAAAGGATTCCCCAATGTTATCCAATGAGAGGGGTAGGCCTCAAAGTAGTGAAATATTAATTTGGGAGTTTATCAATACCAGACATGAACACCTTAAAAGTACATGCCCAGCCTTTTAATGATATAACACCCTGCCCTTTGGGCTACTTAGGGCCTAACTTAGGGATGACTTCTATGTAATAAAAGGGGAGTTTAAGGTTTGGAAAGGGAGTTTTAATGCCAAAGCAACATGGCATTGGGACACTAAAATCAGGCTGCATTGGAAGTGCAATGCGGGGGCGCGAGTTATAGTTAGCTGAACTAACTATAACGGCCGAATTTCTCTGTTTTTTTTACAAGTGAAATGTGCAACTAACTATAACGTCCCTGAAATCTGTGTTTTTTTGTGAATTTCAAAGGTTTTTTAAATGCTTATTTCTAACTATGCCTACAGAGGCAGGACATGTCCAGAAAGAGGAAGAAAGGCGCAGTAAGAAGCAAGAGAAATGCAGAAAGAGGCAACAGAGGTCCAGAAAGACAAAGAAAGGTGTAGAATGAAGCAAGAGATGTGCACAAAGAACAAACAGAGGGGCAGAAAGAGGCCTTGTTGCAAAATCATCCTGTGCCCCCAACTTTTTGCTGACGAGTACTGGTGGTAACTGACTTGGACTAACCAGGCCCGGAGCCAGTGCTATGCTGAAAGACACTTAGAATACTGTGAAAACACCTACATACACTAGGGTACACTATGCATTGGGGTACCCCAGTGATTGGCATGACCTCCCCTGTATGACCCTAGTACATAATAGGGCAGGGAGATTAAAACTACCTCTAACCAAGAGGTGCAGAAGAAGGCAAGAGAAGTGCAGAAAAAAGCTACAGAGGTGTCCGAAAGAGGCAAGAGAGGTGCAGAAAAAAGCAAGTGAAGTGCAGAAAGAGACAAGTGATGTGCAGAAAGAGACAGGAGGGGTGCAGAAAAAAAGAAGAGAAGTGTGGAAAGAAGGAGGAGAAGTGTATAAAGAGGAAAGAGATTTGAAGGAACAGGCAAAAGAGGTGCAGATAGAAGCAAGAGCTTTGCAGAAAGAACCAACAGAGGTGCAAAAACAGACAAGAGGGGTTCAGAAAGAGGCAAGAGAAGTATAGAAAGAAGCAACAGAGGAGCATAAAGAAGCAAGAACAGTGCAGAAAGAAGCAACAGAGGTGCAGAAAGAATCAAGAGCAGTGCAGAAAGAACCAACAGAGGTGCAGAAAGAGGGAAGAGGGGTGGAGAGAGAGGCAAGAGTAGTGGTGAGAGAGGCAAGAGGGGTGCAGAAAAATGTAGGAGGGGTACACAAAGAGACAAGAGAGGTACAGAAAGAGGCAGGAGGGGTGCAGAAAGAAGGAAGAGAAGTGCAGAAAGAAGTAACAGATGTGCTCAAAGAGGCGCAAAGGGTGCGGAAAGAGCACGAGAAGTTCAGAAAGAGGCAACAGAGGTACAGAAAGAGGCAAGAGAGGTGCAGAAACAGGCATGAAAAGTACAGAAAGAGGGAACACGGGTGCAGAAAGAAAAAGAGAGGTACAGAAAGAGAAAAGAGGGGTGCAGAAAGAGGCAAGAGATCTGCAGAAAAAAGCAACAGAGGTGCTGAAAGAGGCAAGTGAGGTAAAGAAAGAGGCAAGAGATCTGTAGAAAAATGCAACAGAGGTGCAAAAGGAGGCACAAGGAGTGCAGAAAGAAGGAAGAGAAGTGCAGAATGAAGCAACAGATGTGCTGAAAGAGGCATGAATGGTGCAGAAAGAGTGAAGAGAAGTGCAGAAAGAAG
Source organism: Triturus cristatus (assembly GCF_964204655.1). NCBI lineage: Eukaryota > Metazoa > Chordata > Amphibia > Caudata > Salamandridae > Triturus > Triturus cristatus. Next base: position 1,494,227,891 of record NC_140591.1, read on the forward strand.
CAACAGAGGTACAAAAAGAGGCAAGAGTGGGGCAGAAAGAGGGAAGCGAGGTGTAGAAAGAGGCTAGAGAGTTGCACAAAGAGGGAAGACGGTTGCAGAAACAAGCAACAGAGGTGTAGAAAGAAGCAAAAAAAGTGAAGAAAAAGGCAAGTGAGATGCAGAAACTGGCAAGAAATGTACCGAAAGAGGGAACACGAGTGCAGAAAGAGACAACAGGGTTGCAAAAAGAAGCAAGACAGATGGAGAAAGAAGCATACAAAGTACAGAATGAAGCAACTGGGGTGCAGAAAGAGGCAAGAGAAAGGCAGAAAAAGGCATGAAAAATGCAGAAAGAGGCAAAAGAGGTACATAAAGAGACAACAGCGGTGCAGAAAGAAGCAATACAGGTGCAGAAAGAAGCATGGAAAGTACAGAATGAAGCAATAGGGGTGCAGAAAGAGGCAAGAGAATTGTAGAAAGGAGCAAGTGAGGTGCAGAACGAGCCAACAGATGTGCAAAAAGAGGCAAGAGAGGTGCAGAAAAAGGTAGGAGAAGTGCACAAACAGGCAAGAGAATTGCTGAAAGAAGCAACAGAGGTATAGAAAGAAGCAAGACAAGTGCAGAAAGAGGCAAGTGAGATGCAAAAACAGGCAGGAAAGGTACAGAAAGAGGAAAGACGAGTGCAGAAAGAGGCAACAGGGGTAAGGAAAGAAGCAAATGAGTTGCAGAAAGAGGCAACAGATGTTCAGAAAAAGGGAAGAAAACTGCAGAAAAAGGCAAGAAATGTACAGAAAGAGGCAAAAGAGGTACCTAAAGAGACAACAGGGGTGCAGAAAGATGCAAGACAGGTGTAGAAAGAAGCATGGAAAGTGTAGAAAGAGGCAAAAGAGGTACATACAGAGACAACATGGGTGCAGAAAGAAGCCAGACAGGTGCAGAAAGAGCCAACAGAGGTGCAAAAAGAGGCAAGAGAAGTGCACAAAGAGGCAAGAGAATTGCTGAAAGCAGCAACAGCGGTGTAGAAAAAAGCAAGAAAAGTACAGAAAGAGGCAAGTGAGATACAAAAACAGGCAGCAAAGGTACAGAAAGAGGAAAGCCGAGTGCAGAAAGAGACAACAGGGGTGCAGAAAAAAAGCAAATAAGGTACAGAAAGAGGCAACATATGTGCAGAAAGAGGGAATAGAGGTCCAGAAAGTACAAGAGATTTGCAGAATGAGGTCAAGAGAAGTGCAGAAAACGAATGAAACGTGCAGAAAGAAGCAACAGAAATTCAGAAAGAGGCAAGAGGGGCAGAGGGAAGCAAGAGTACCAATTTAACACCCACATTAAGCAATAAGTAACAGGTGACCATTCTAGGTTTGCAAAGGGTTTACCACCACTCTGTAACACTTGTTGCTGCATTTTTTGTAATGTTTGACCCGTTTCAGCTGGAAAGAAGGCTTTTTTTGTTCAAATCTGCGGATTAGGCTGCAGATGATGAATTGTGTGGCTAATGCAGAAAATGTATAATTGTGTGAAAGTCTCAGCAGCCAAACAGTCACATAATTCCAGTGGCCCTGCTCATACCTTTGACTAGGTCCATAAGTGCTCCTCAGTGATTCCATCGTTTTTTGTCTCACTGAGTTCATAGTTGAGCTTCTATGGGAATGAGAAAGACTAAACCTGAGGTTACCACTTCACAACACAGACTACCATACCACATAATTACTCTCCATGACACATAATCCCACTATACATAATTCCTATACACTAAATACCACATACTTTCTATCCACATTATTTCACTGCACAACATACCACATAATTCCACTACACACAACGTACATCCACTCCACTCCAAAAAAAACTTTTGCATTTACAACGCCAATAGCTCTAATTCGCGCAAATGCGAAGCCTATTACATTGCAAGCACTTCTTTAACTAGTATTCACGTTTGCAGAAAGGTGTAGAAAGGGTGCTGGGCCTCTGACCAGCGCTCAGGAATTCCAGTGCGTAGGGCTTACAGGAGGTACCAGTAGGGTTTCTTGGCCCCCAAAGTCCCTCAGGAGTAAATTGGTCTTAATCCCCCTTCACGTAGTCTGCCTGGTGGCGTGTTTGCAGAATAATGGAGAAAGGGGGGCATGGCCTCCGAAGAAGTCTTAGCAATCCCACTGTGCGGGACTTACTGGAGCTAACAAGAGGGGTAGTTGGCCTCCAAGGATATCCTTGGGGGCCAACTACCCTTCCTATTACCTCCAGTAAGTCCCACACAGCAGCATTGCTACGTTCAAAGAGCAGGCCACGCCCCCTTTGCCCACCACTCTCCAAACGTGCTCCCTGGTGTGCTCTACCATGGGGATTCAAGTCCCTTTTGCTGCTGGGGGTCCTTTAGGGGCCAACTAGCCTAACTCTTTCCCCTTAAGCCCCACACAGTGGGATTGCTGAGAGGTAGACAAAAACCATGGCCCCTTTCTCCACCAATCTGCAAATGAGCCCCCTGGGGCATTGTTAGTTGGGGAATTAATTCCCCTCAAATACTGAGGGTCCCTGGGGGCCAACTAGCCCACCAGGTGCCTCCAGTAAGCGCCACAGAGCTGGATTGCAGAGAGGTGGTCTGACAGGATGCAAGAGGACCTCATCGCCCCAACAGTGCGCCAAGAGGCGTGTTTGCAGAGTGGTATAAAAAGAGGCGTGGCCTCGGAACACCTCTCTGAAACGCAGCTCTGTTGCTCATATTGGAGGTACCTAGTGGGCTAGTTGGTCCCCAGGGACCCTCAGTATTCAAGGGGAATTAATTCTCCAACTAACAACGCGGCAAGGGTTGCGTTTGCAGAGTGGTGGAGAAAGGGGGTGTGGCATCCGGCGTGATGCCGGCTTTTTAAAAAAAAAATGTTTACAAGGGGAGCTGTGCGGCCACCCCTTTTTTAACTTTTTTTGGGCCCTGACGACCCCATCCCCCAGGGCCAGACCCCTTTTTCTAAAACAGTTTTTTAAAACAAAATCTGGAAGGGGGCCGCATGGCCCACCTCCCAAGGCCAATTTTGGCCCCGGGGACCCCAGCCCCCGGGGCAAGGCCAGTCTTTTTAAAAATTATTTATATAATACTTTGGAGCGTGGCCCCCCTCCTCAGGCCAATTATGGCCCTCGGGACCCTATCCCCGTGGCCGGCCTTTCCTTTTTTTAAAAGGAGAGGTGTGGCTCACTAGGTAGAGGCGGCAGACCCGTAAGCAGAGAATCGGCCATGGACCAGGGTTCAATTCCCGACGCGGCAGGGTCGTGGACCAGGGTCAAAATGGACTTGATAATTCTCGCCTCGGTACCTACTCTAACCAGGAACACACTCGGCAACTCTGGGCATTAAGCTTGCCTCATCTCTACAACGGCCCCCCACAGACGCCGGGGATGCCTGGTTTCACCTTGGAGATACCCAGAAAGGGACCATCTCACAGGGATAGCCAGGACGGGTTCCCCAGCGGTCCACAGCGCCGGGACGCCCCCGTTGGTGGGCAGCTGTGCGCTTTACAAGCTTACAACATAAATTAATGTTACTGCAGGGGGAGGGGGGCCGTGTGGCCCCCCTCCTGGGCCACCTCTGTCCCTGGGGACCCCATCCACAGGGACTGGCCTCTGTGATGGGGACTGTGGGGGGAGCCCTAATGCCCCCAAAGTCCTGCCAGCTCCCCACCTCCTGCTGGGGCCGGCATTGCTTTTGCACGAGGGGATATGCTGAAATGCAGTTTCCCTTGTGTAAAAGCAATCTGCTTTGTTTTTTAGAAGCGAGATCAGGCTTCCTGCTCTCGCTTCCAAACACCAAAGCAGTGTTTGCTATGGCAGGGCAGAAGGCATGCTCCCACCCTGCCATAGCAAAGAACAATGAACTGGAGTTGGGCACCCCGGGACATTGCAGGAGCCGGCCCTGGGGGGTGGTGGTTCCTAGGGTCATCAAGGGCTCCAGGAGGGAGGCTGCGTGGCCCCCCTCCCTTCATTTATTCGGGTGATCCCCGAGGCCATTGGTCCGTAACGGACCCCCATATTATTATAATCAATGTCCTGTGGAGGTGGTGGTCCCCGGGGCAGTGTGGGGGGGCTCGTGCCCCCCACACTAATTGCTTTCAAAGGAGGTGGTGATCCCGGGGCTTGGGGGGGCTGCGAGGCCCCCCTCCCTAATTTGAAGAAAGCCCCATGGAGATGGCGGTCCCCGGGGCTTGAGGGCCTGTGAGGCCCCCCAACCTTATTGCTTTATGCCCTGGGGATGTGGTGGTCCCCGGGGGCTACAGGGGTGCCACGTGCCCCCTTGCACATCAAAAATTAAACCCCAGGGTGGGTGGCTATATTTAGAGTGACTTTACCGTTTACTATGAATTGCGAGGCTAATTACAGAACTGCTGTTCCCATAATGCTTTTCTACCATACTTACGAGGCTCCACCTGTGGGCAATAAAAGGTACCTATTTTATTTAGCAGCATTCTGTGCCTTTCATTTGAGGTTGCTCTGCCTGTGAAAAAGGACGATTTATTTTTGAAACGCGTAAGGCAATCTATTTATCCAGGGAGCTGCAGATGGTGTTGTTGCCTTATTTTGACCGATGGAGAGTGTGTCCTAAAGCTTTGGCAATGTGGAACTACTTATAATGCACGGCAGACATGCCATGGGAATTGCACCACCACAGGAAAAGCGGGCCGGTGGCTCTAAATGTTTGGAGCCGGTCCAGTCCATTGTGTTGGCATATTATTGTTTGCAACGCTGTCTTTTGGATGCCCACTAATGGCTGACTTTATGAAAAAATATATTTAGAGTGAATTTACTGTTTACTATGAACTATGAGGCTAATTACAGAGCTGCTGTTCCCATAATGCTATTTTACCATACTCACAAGGCTCCACCCGTGGGCAATAAAAGGTACCTGTTTTATTTAGCAGCATTCTGTGCCTTTCATTTGAGGTTGCTCTGCCTGTGAAAAAGGACAATTTATGTTTGAAACGTGTAAGGCAATCTATTTATCCAGGGAGCTGCAGATGGTGTTGTTGCCTTATTTTGACTGATGGAGTGTGTGTCCTAAAGCTTTGGCAATGTGGAACTGGAAAGTTTTGACGTGATCTGCCAAGTGGGGGCCAAAAACAAAAAGCGGAGTCTCAAATCCAAATTCCTTGTGCATTTGCCATAGACTTTTTTGGATTGCGATACCAAAAAAACTGCCAAACCAAATTACATAACACTTCGCAGAAAGCTAGATCTTGGGCCAGGAAAGGGGCCTTTTGTGATCTGATGTAAATCCCTTCAGTAGTTTTTGAGAAATTAAGGGTAAACATATATGTATATCTGGACGTTTGGGTTCAAGGGACTCTCCTGAGAGTCCCACGAGCTCAACTTAAAAAATTAGAGTGCTCTGATTGGCCAAGGAAGCGATTTTTTCCTTGTGGCATCTCGCCCCCCCCCCCATGGAAGTAAGAGTCCCACGTGAGCGAGCGCTCTGACTGGCTGGCCGTTACATGAAGAAAAAAAATTGTCGCAGCCATTACAGTATTCGGGGACTTACTCCCCGGTCCTGAAAATGTTTAGGAAAAATAATAGAAGGGGGCAGGGTAGTGATAACCTTTCCCCCGGCCCTTGAATAGTCTGGGGGTCCCAGAGGGACCCCCAGGGATAAAATGTAAATATAAATCAATGTTTTTGCTGTGATTCTGTGGTAATCCCAATTATTATGACACTCAAGGTGGTTCAAAGACTGGGGTCAAGATAAATTGCAATTTGGGGCCCCACCCTAAGCTAATTTTCACCCCCCATTCCTTGGGCCCCACAATTTCATACAAAGGGGTGGGGGAATGTGCCCCCTCCCCGAGCCAGATCATGCCTGGCCGCTATTGCACTGAGCAGACAGACTTATCTTGAGAAAATGTGTAATGCATTTGGTAGAAACACAGTTAAACATTCAAAAACACAACACAATAAAAATCTGTTCCATTTTATAAAAACAAAGAATAATGTAATGAACAAAATGACACAAAAGCAACAGCATTCTAGTAAGGGAAACAAAAGTTATGATTTTTCAAACTATAAAGTAAAAAAAGAACCAAAAACTACTAAGTGCCAAAGATGGTCAACTGGTCGCAGTTGATCAGGAACTAGTAGTGGTTTAAAGCTGACTGCAATGAAGCATAGGCCAGTCACTTCACCGAATCAGAAATTTTACTGTTGGACAAAGTCAAGATCCGACAGAGGGGCAAAGCAGCAGGCTGTCTCCAAAAAAGACCTATACGACCATGATTAGGTATTGGATGAGGTCGCGATGAAGGTTTTGGTTTAGGCGGGAAAAGCCCAGAAAGGGAAAATTTTACTTTCACACCACAGAAAGTCCTCTTACTAGTCGAATGTGTTTGGTGCCTTCGCCCATTCAGATTTTCTAAATTCAGCTCCTTGTTCAGAGCTCAGAATCCTTCACTGGGGAAAGACAGCAGGCTCTTTCCAAAGAGGGCTCCAAGAGGCCAGATACCTCCTCAATGCATTCCTGCTAAACTAGATTTTCTCAGAGCGTGGGTATCTTATTTCGTCAGCCCAGTTGCAATGTACCGGCTTGGCAGGTTTGTTGTGGTTCTCTGGAGGTGTACAACGTTTCCAAGTCCCAGGTTTTTCAAGGATGATAGGAGTTCTATAACATCAGGAACAGCATTCACGGATCAAGACTGACTCCGGCAGAGGCCACGAGCAGGGTCCAGGGCAGGTTCAATTGGAAATGGTCAACTGGGCTCTTCAGCGAAAAGGCCTCTTGAAGTTTGAAGCCCTGTAGCTTACACATAAGATCAGCCAAATGACCCTTGGAGTCCACTTCATTGTCCTAGGTACAAGAGGAAGTCCAGACTCACAGGTCACAAACATGAAGTGCAGTCCTTCTTCTGTTCTTCTATTTATAGGGCTAAACATATAATGTTTTTGTGACTTTTGGGTCAAATGTAAAACTACCAGCATTAAACAAAATTGTTTTCTCTCTCCTGTACTTTGTCAAATTTATCAGCTATTTGTGATGACAAAATGTCTCCCACTCTGTGAAATATTCCCTTTCTAATGGACCATGAAAAGAAATAACTATATTTTTGTCATTACAGACTTCTTTTCTTGATGCATATACACACTGCATTTACAATTCTTACTACTAAATTGCATTGGTTGCTCATGTGTAATGGGCTAGATCTCACTAATAGTGCTTTCTGTATGGAAATCTCACACCTGCAATAATAAAGGTGCATGATATTGAAGCAGGTTGGGTTTTATATGTTGATACTTCATTAAATGTTGCTAGCTAGACATTCTTGTTACTTTTTCCTCTCTATTCTATATTCTCATCTCAGATAGAAGCGGGATTGTATTTTTTACTCTTTTTGCTCAACGGTGTATTATAGGTTGCCTCTGAATATGTCTGTTTTAAATTACATTTTTAACTCATGAGCTTTGATTTGAAATGTGTTTTTTTCATGAAACATTGCTTTCCAGGGAATAATGTTAGTGAATCAATGTCACCCACATAATATAATTATACAGAAACACCAGGGCATAATAACATTTCAAGTTGGTGATCGTAGTGTAGCTCAATTCAGCGAATGCAACTAGCTGGGAGGGCAAGCGCTACATTCCTAGCTTACAATAGGTTTATACATATTTTGGGGTCCTAGGGCCTAATGAGGCGTGTGGCCCCCTCACCTTTTAAAAAAATATGTCCCTGTGGGATGGAGTCCTCAGGGCCCAATGAGTCTCAGGGAAGAAGTTCCAACACAGCATTTATTTTTATGTTTTTACAAAACACTCAATACCAGTAGTAGAGAGAGTATGCAATGTGCCATTATCCATGAGTCACCAATTTAGGATTGTACTGGAAAAATTGTGCACTTTAGGGATCATTGAGGCCATCAAGAGTCCCCAACTCCATTCTAGGTAGACAAATCTGTAAGATTATGCGTTCACCTGTGAAATATTAACTCCAGCATATGGGTCGACCATCAACTTTTACCCAACATCATCACATGGCAATTAAAAAGGAATAAACCAATCTCATTGTTCTCTCTGTGCATAGAAACAACAAGGATAAATTGAATGTGTATATTTTCAATAAATGCAATCCAATGTTCAGAAACGTTCGATACATTCATCACAATTCAACCATATTAATGTAGAATAACAACAGTGTTGAAAATTAATATGAACAAAATTTTAAAAGATACTAGAATAAAACATTGAATCTAGAAATAAAGAAAAATGTTTTCCAATGCTTATAATCATATTGAGAGACAAAATTTGGTGGCCTTGATCATTGATGGATCTTCATGGAATCGTGTATACGCGCTTTTCAGCGACCCAAGCGCCTTCATCAGGAAAGCCACAAATACAACATGCCAAATCCTAAACTACAAGAGAAGTAAGAAATTATGCATGGAAAGGAGTCCAGAATGATGACGGATTCTATGAATGTCAATGATCTTAATAACTTCTGAGAAGATTGGAAAACCAAACCAAATGAGGTTGGTGCTGGAACCCGAGGTAAGGAAATGCAAGAAATTACATGCAGGGACTTGTGAGGTCGAAGATAAAGGGAAGAAGAAGGTCTCTAGCCCAGGTAAAATGCAAAACTGCGGGCTAGAATTGCGTCTTGATTTATAGCGCTTGCCCAGCATGTGGAGGAATTCATGAAGAACTCATGGGAAAGAAAAAACACTTTGTTGAAATATGCATACAATGATAGACTTCTGTCAAAAATGATCTGTGCTTGTCGTCTTCCACTCGCAAATTGCGAGAAAAAGTGAGAATTCATTTACTCTTGTTAATCTTCTGAAAGAGGTCTTCATCAGAGACAAATATACATATGAGATTTCTACTAATAGACATCGCAAAAGCAATTGTCTAGTCAAAACTTTCAAACAAGTAGTTAAGGATCAACTTCAGCTGGCCTTCATAAAAGGCATGCACATGAGATCTTTAACTATCCATGGTAGTGAGTCCACTTCCCAGTCCCAAGATGCACTAGAATGTGACCTGTACATTCACCAATTTATAAAAAGAAGTTTTAAAATGATATGCTAACAGATTAGCTGCTTTTCATTTTTCTTTTAATGATAATTGCATATCATGCTCCTCTATTAACATTGGAATGTCATCTCATATCTCCAAAAGATAACCATTTACAACTGTAGAATTCAGTTGTATCATCCAATGGTATCAAAGACCAAATGTATTTCGGGTCAAAAGACCCTTCTTCAGGGGTAAATACAACAAAGCAAAAAAATGTATGGCACTGTGTCAATCACATATCATCCAAACACAAAAGAAATATACAGTGAGCCTTGTGCCGCTTTCACTCACGACAAGCATAAACCATGTGTCATGTGACTGATATTTATCAGATAGATGGTGCCAATGACGCCCCTATAACCTTATGATGCAAAATACTCAAAATAACACCTCAGCTGTAATCTAATGAAACACAAAACCACCTTTAAAAAATCAATGTGTTCATGCAGAACCCTGATGTTTCATTTTGCACACCAAACAAAAATGCATGCAATAACCTTCCAAACTTTAGTGTGCACTTATCCGAGACTCAGTCATGTTCCGGCAATGCTTGTATGCACCACAACCAATAAAAAATATGACTACAAGAGTTAAACGTGGGTGAAAAAAAATAAACGGGTTCCAGTAAACAGTGTGCCCAAACGTAAGTGACAGCCTCTTCATAAATATAAAACTAAGCAAATTACAATTAAGGATGCCAGTGAGAGGTGTGTTCTTTCATTCATGGGTTAAGAGTTTGGGTTAAAATGCATGCCTCTGCAAATACAAACATGGCAGTCAACAATATAGCGGTGTTGGTTACAAAACATGTCTGTGACTGCACAAGTGAAAATGCCTGAAAAGTCTGATAAATTCTGATACTCACAAGCGAATTGTGAATGTAAGCAGTTATCAAACTAGTTCTTTCTTGATTGTACGATAAGGTTGCATGCAGTGCAATCTGTGCCCTCTCTTGCCGCGTATGTTCATCCTGATGTCAAAACCAGTTCCCCGGATTGGCCACCTATTTAAAGGACCAGTCCCTCCCTGAACCATGTAAAAAGACTAACCCTCAACCGAAAAAACACATGAATAATAAGAATATCATTTTAAAAAAAAAGTGAAACACGAAAATAGAAAATAAAAAATAAAAATGACAAATCTAATACTAAATGGTAAAACGGAAAACAAATAATGATCACTGAAATCAGCATTTAAATTAGTAAATTCATAGGAACACTTCATGAGCAGCGTCCATGTCACAATGGTTGCGAAGCGAATATTAGAGGATAATGTGCCATAATGTTTCACACTTAGCAAGTACACTAGCCTACCTTTAGTATAACATAAATAACTTCATGCCTCACAACATCAATTAAAACCTGAAACTGAAAAACCTGCAAAACAAGTGGAACAACATTCAAGAAATCAAAAAATAATGGTTGACTTCAAAAGCGCCTTCGTACAACGCATTCAATTCTTCATGACTGTGTGTGAAATGTACTTTTCATAAGAAACAGGAGTATTCCAACCTATCATTCTTGCCATTTGGTTGCTAGTGGTGGGCGGAGTTACATAAAAACTCCACGAGATTCCACGAAGTTCCGTGAGCGGGCGGAATTCGGCATGTCATGCTGCTTGCACTCATTTTTAGTGCATGGAGCTTGTTCCACGTTGTAAAATCAGCATGAACAGCACCAGGTGGTTTGCCAGAGGGCACTAATTGTATTTATATTTGAAGAGTGTAGCATTCATCCCGGAGGACATCACTGCACTAGGATAGCATGCAATGCGGCATAAAAGACAGGGTGTTTGATTGCGTTGTAGGTTGTTTTTAGCTAATGACTGATCGGCTCAGTATCTGTATCAGTATCCTGACTCTGGTGGTGCGTTTGACTTTTGCCAGTGCCTGATGAAGCAATCTCAGGTTACATGACGGGAAGTGGAATGCTATTTTGCCTCGCAGGATATACGGGCCTATATTATGCAAGGCTCTCTTTCTTCTACTCGAGTAGATTTTCTAGCAGCAGCTTTCTCAAAGCAAGCAGTCACGAATTCTAGTCCATGAAAAGTTTTCTAGGGAACGCAGTTCTCATCACCAAATTAATGCTGTAGAGCCGTGCGAAAGCAAAAACTCGCCACACAGTGGTTGGCGGGATTTTGCCAGATTCCCTGCTCCATGGTCTCCGCCGGCAGAGTGGAATATTTTGAATACCCTAGCGGTTGCAAGATATCCAATCTTTTAATCCCCAAAAAATCAGTTGGTAAAAATGATTGAGATCGTCAACCCCGATCTTAGGTGTTACTGCTTCCAATATCTGAAACAGCAAATGTGATATATTGTGTCCTGCATCAACTCAATGCATGGCTGTTGGAAAGTGGTTTATTAGTAGTGATAAGTGGTGACTTTCAATTAGTAATAAGGCCACAAACACAATAAATGGTTCTGTTAGGGTCTCAATAAATTATTCCCTTGCTCAACCCTTGGTTGCTGGCAATGTGCAGGCAGGTTTAACTTAGTAGACAGGCCCATGACGCATTTAAAAGCACAAATACAGTAAATACATAAGACATAACACACAATAAAAATCCAACACCAATTTATAAACATGGGTTATATTTGTATGAACAAATAGACACCAAAGCAACAACAATCCAATGTAGGGAACCAGAGATATTGATTTTCAAAGATTAAATGTAAAACTAGCACTTAGAAGCAAATAGCACTCAATTGGTTAAAAACAGGTCATGCTGTACCAGGACAAGTGAAGAGTTATTTACACTTACTTCCAGAAGTGTTTCTTAATGCAGGAAAGTGGGCCACAGCACCAGCCAAGGGTTCAAATGCTCTGGTTTCCCTCTTCGGTTCTGTGACTACAATTCCCACAATGCACCTGATCCGCTTATGGAGCTTTTTTCCAAAGTTGCTCCTAACTTCTACAAACTTCGGGATCTTCTTCCTGAAGGTCTCCTTGAGGGTTCAAAGAGTCCACAAAACCAATACAAAGGTACAGAATCTCTGCGATGGTGTTTGGGATGTTGAGACTGCAATGTCCACAGTGCACCTGGCCAAATCCTTAAAAATCCACTGGAGGCATTCCAGGATGGGGATTTCATGGGGCAGATGATGCCAGTGGGCTCTGTTATATGTAGCATACAGGGAGTCCACTCCTTAATACTTGTGAAGCCAGACAAATTTCTCAGGGCTGTAGTACCAGATTGTGCAGCAGTAGTAGTCCTTTGGGTGCAGATCGGGGTTCCACCAGGTCAGTCCTTCTTCGCCTTGTTGTTTCAGGCAGTAGATCTTAGGAGATGTGCAGCTCTTCCATATTCATTCAGTGCTCCTGGGCATCAAGCAAGGGGGGGCACCCCTGACTGATGGATGCAGGATGCCACTCAGGGATTTGTCCATTTCCGCCAATGTTTGGCATTTTTCTATCCCAGAAAGCACTATTCTCTCAAAGATTTACCAACACTCCCCTTTCAACCCCATCTAATTACAGAGGCTCCTGTGTGGCTGGGGGTGCAGGACATGGGGGTCAGTCTCTGCTTTTCCCATACTGTCATTCTCTCTTTGAAGGCCAGTTTGGTGACCCCCGCCCACTTCCTGCCTATTGCTCTTGCAGCTTTAGCCATCCACCCACAGGAAATTCATTTCCACTCTGAAAGGACATGTCACATCTCATTCAGAACAGCTCTGGCTCAGCCTGGGAGGTCTGGCCAATCAGGAGAGGGCAGCTGGAAATCTGGAATTTCGCTCACAGAAAATAAAGTTTCTGTAACAGGTATTATCAATATACCAGTGGCAAGTTGTTGGATGTATCATAACTATTAAGTTGATACCTTGAAGTATATTTTACATGGCTCCTGTCGATATTTATACTGAAATAAATTATCTCCATTTTAGTCTAGGAGCTATTCACGACAATGGGGGGAAATTAAATTGGCAGTTCTTCCCTCACCAGGGCTTATAAAACATACTTTTTTATAATGTCCCTGCTTACAGGTGTCTGTCAGTACCAATTCTAATTATACCTAATTACCATGTACCTTTTACACAGAGCACAGGCCATGGGTCTGGTTTGCAGACCCCAGGACACATTCAGAGTCAGAAAACCAGCACCAGGTAGTCAAAATGGGGGAATAAAGTGGGGAGACACTGCAAACAGGTCCTGATTTTCCACACTTGTGTGGCCACACTTCAATTCTTATTCTTATTGCAGATGTTGCTTTTATGCTCTGTGATCCAAGTCCTATTTTTTCTTTCTGTCTTTCCGACTTATACCATGCCACATAGGCACTTCAATGCATACACAAAAATCGTTTGTGTTGCAGACAGCAGAATGTTTTAATTTGATGATATTTTAATTCCTAGGATGTACAACACTGTTCCCCAAACTTACATATTTACAGTGGACACAAATGAAACATTTTTGTGTGCCCCGATGAGATCTACCATAGGAGAAGTTTTATGGCAATACTTACCACACTGCACATCTGGCTGGTGGTTTTGCCTTTTAAGTTGTTGAAGGACAGATTAATAGGTTTGGATATTTGAATAGACTGAAGGACCAAAAGCAGGTAGATGCCAAGGTGAGGCAAACTTTGCATGTGAAGAGGGATGTTCAGGAAGGTATCAGCTAGTCTGGATGCCTTCAAATTAAATTGATTGGGTAAGGTGGTGGTTGGATGTGAGTTAAGAAGCCTGTTCATGTGTGAAAGTGGTGTTTACCTTTTTCTACCCAAGGGAAGGTGAAGGAAGTGAGAGTGTAGTTGTGCTGGCATACTGCAGGGCGTGGAACAAGGATAATATTCCAAATATACAACTGAATAACTCTGCATTTGTGCCTGAATAGTAGGTGTGAGAATGCTGGTGGTGTGGGGAAGTTGGAGTGCACTGTAGCTTTATATGTGGAGTTATGTAAATGGCGAAGGAAGGATGCACAAGACCAGGAATCAGATTAGTTTCCTTGTCAAGCCGCTTGAAAGACTATGGGCCTGATTTTAAGTTCGATGGACATTACTCCATCCATCAGGATGAGGGAGGACACCCGACTATCCTGACGGACTCGGACTATCTTCCAACAGATTTAGAAATGTGCGCTGGCTAAGCATTCATCTCTGTACCGTGTAAAGAACCAAAGTCACAGAGCACAAAATGTTTGGTGGATGGCAGCCATGTGTTTTGTTGGCCCTTCACCAAACTTGTAACATTTGCTTTTCATAAACAAACTCCCAAAGTAATTAAACCCAGACGTTGGGAGTTTCTTCAAGGACGTGGAGGTCATTATTGTTTATTTGTTCCTCTCTGCCAGTTATTCCTGGAGGGGATAGATAGAAAAAAGCATATTACACTGTTGTCTCTAAATACGGTGGGCAATGCATTCTTCAGACAGTATATACTCCATGCGGACATCAGAGAAAGATTGCTCTTATTGAGGAAGGCATACTAAGAGATTAGCAGGCCCTCCAAGCTCTAAATCTAGCTCTATGTAAAAAAATGATGTGACTTCTGGATTGCTGTTTGTAGCCATGCTCCTCTCAAGCTCCTGTTCAGCTGTTTAATATTCTGTTATATTCTATTCTTTCAGATTATTATTGTATTTTTAAAATTTTAATGTTATTTTAATTTAATTTGCCTTTCATATTTTTACATATACTTTTTTTATTACGTTCTCATTTTGTTGTTTTTTTGTTTTATGTCAAGAAAGGGGTATGTGTCAAAGTTTTTTATCTCATCTCATGGAGGGCATTCTAAATCTGCAATGTAGCTCTGGTTATGTTATGAATGCAGCATTCCATGTAGGGCAGTTGTTGCTTGGAGTGATGGTTGTATCGGACTCAATAAAACTACTCAAAAGATTTACACTTCATTATGATCCATGCACACTTTCACCAAACACCGGTTTGTTTAGGTACAAGTATATTTTAAGAAATGTGCTAAGGGGCTTAGTAAAGTAGCAGGGGCTACACAAATACTTTCACTCTCTCAGACCAAGATATGAACATTCCGAATTAAGATAAAACAGTGAAGTGGAATTATTTTCTCTATCAATCAGACAATACGAAATTCAGTTTTCAGTGATAGAGAGAATGTACCTGGGGAATAGTGTAGTGATTCCTCTTTCCTTACTTAGTTAAAAATACAACTAGAAGACACTGATGCACCTTGTATGACAAACAGGCTTTACATAATTATAAACTATAGAAGAATGATTATATTTAGACATCGTGGTGTATAGATTACAAAATGAATAAAGAAAATGAAGACTTAATGAAATAATTAATGTCTAATGCATTATAGACTGAATCAATGAACAATTGGCAAATATTTTTTTGGTGAATTTGGGAAAACTGAACATGTTCACCCCAAGGAAAAATCTAGGAAAGGGGATTAAAGGAAGGAAAGACTGTTTATTATAGAACATTGTAAAATGTCAATGTCAAAATATATAAACACATATGGGGGAGATAGATTAGTTTTTTTGCAGGTTACATCCACTAAAACCAAGAATATAATAAATTTAGAGAGGGAAAACCTACCCATGGTTTTCTTCAAACCGCTGGATAATTGGTGTGCCACTGATAATGTGTAATTATTGAGCTTCTAATTATCCCTACCTCAGAAATGGCATTAAGATCTGGAGGGCAAGATTTATTATGTCAGTGCAATGGAGAAAATTACTCCATCGCACTGAAGTAGTACCCCGTCAAATTTAGAGATCTCCGCAAGCCCAGAACTTCCTGTCAATGCATTAAAGGTTTAAATGACTGCTCTATCAATATGACAGAGCATTACAGCAAACTTTTATTTTTTTTACATTCAAAATCAAAATACCAAAGCAGGCAGACAGATGGCAAAACCTCAGATGGCCATTACTCTGTGGGGATGTTGAAGGTGTGTCAGCAGTGAATATGGAAGAGTCTCTGCCTTCAACATACTGAAGGTCTGAGGAACTCTAAATGAAGCGGGATGACCTTCAGTTTGTGGCAGAAAGGTTACTTCATCACCTTTGCGACTGAGCAACCTCCCCACCAAACTCTAAATCAGGACCTAAGTCTCATAAAAGGATTCTCACCTATAATAACTCTTTGGCACTCTTCATCGTCTTGAATGTAGGTACATCCTGATTGGCTCAACCTCTGCTGTGGATGGAGCTCTTTGGATATTGCTCTTGGCAGGGAATTTATAAGCCTAGTTGAGTAACATTGCTTAAAGGAATACCCATTGTCTGAAATTTTCTTCAGGTAAGAAGAAAACAAGAAATACATTTCAGTGGAGTATAATAGTTCTCTCGCATCTATATCTATGGCATTGATGTTTCAACCGGTTACTTATATACATATTGGGGTCACCCTGCTTTCATCAGGATGAGAGTTTGATCCCTGTTGTGTTCATTTCAATATAAAACTCACTGTTTGTTAAATTAATAGTACTGTGGCATGCATTCATACTCATGCAACTTATTCAAACCATGCTGGGATTGCCAAGTATGTATATGTGGATACAGAAAACTCAGTAAACGTGATTTTGCTTCATCGGTTTGAACATTAGGTACTGGATTTCCTGTGTTCACACTGTGATTCACTACACACATCTGTTTCAGTGCATTTTGGGTCACAAACTAAAACACCATACGTAGAACAAGTATAGCCACTCATCTCCATTCTCATGGCTCAATTGGCTGGAGAACGAAATTCATTAGCTTGTTGTGGTTTTGTTTGACTGGTTGCTACTCAAACTCATGCATTGTGTGTTCTGTGAAAAGGCAGTGTAAAGTGTACACGTAGGTTTTGAACTTCTTTCTCTATGGAAATTTATAGCCACATAGAGGTCTAGAGATGGGCCGATCTTTTAATCAAACACTGCGGGGTGAAAATTGTAATGCTGAATATACCATGCTAATATTGGTAGAAATTCTACATTGAGAGTTTATTAGTGCAGGCTGTACTTAAATCAACAAAGGTCAGTATTGGCTGTTCACCTATTTGTGTCGCTAGCATAATAGGGGGAAGGGGTTGCTCGCTTCGTCATGTGATGTGACATCAATAATAGGATGACATCAGATGCTGAGTATGTGAACAATGCATAGCACTCCATATTTTTTTATCAAGTGTTCCTATTTTGTATCTATCCTTCCAAATCCTTTCTTGCTATATTTGTAAATAGCATCAGGTGTTCAGGCACCACAGGATTCCCTTACTACTATGAAAAATGTCATGGTTGCATGTAATGAAAAACATTTCATCATAGTGATGGGTATGATTATTTGCATTTCTACTATGTTATTGGCAACCCATATTTACATGTTTCTATTTGAATGTGATTAAACTTCAACTGAATGGTGGCTACTATTCTGTGTATTGCTAAGTTGTGTTGATACAGTAATTAAATGTTGATTGCTAATAACAGGATTCAACCAAATCATGGTCATTTGGTGATTTCAGCCATACCCATCAATGATCATTCAAAGCCTTGTGTCATATTGTCAGCAGAAGTAAAAGCTAGAGGGAGATTGGTCTTTACGTTGTCTGTTCTATCATAGATAGTGATATTAAGTTGATTGGAGAGGGGGGTTGGGTCATTTTCCTAGATATATCTCATTAATACTGTGTTCAAACTGATCCAAGGTATATCATTATTCAGGCCTGTCTTATGAGTAGACAGTCTGTAAATCCATTGTTGCTGTTTTCAAACAGGGTTCTGGATAGTTATATTACAGAACCTTGATGTTGGAAAACGAGGCAGCATCTGTGAGGCCTGCACAAATAACATGACTACATTTGTCCTTCACTGGGAACCAAACACCCAATTGTAGCGCCTGACTCTCAGAGGGTAGCGTTGCAGAGCAG
The DNA here is from genome assembly GCF_964204655.1 of Triturus cristatus. Taxonomy (NCBI): domain Eukaryota; kingdom Metazoa; phylum Chordata; class Amphibia; order Caudata; family Salamandridae; genus Triturus; species Triturus cristatus. The sequence goes on from NC_140591.1 coordinate 1,494,245,735, forward strand.
TCTGAGGCTTACTCAAGGGAGGTGGTGTGGGCTAGTAATCGCCATTTGCAGGTGCACAAAAATAACACTCAATAATTGATTGTCCAGTCTGTACTTTGCTTTATAAAAGTAAGAGTACATTTATTAAACACACACACCACTCAATACTATGCACCAATTTACAAATATACATAAGCTGTTGGAATTACATTGTGACATTGCATAACATCTCCACCCCTCCCGCAGGGGCGGGGGTCTTGTACCACCACTCCCATGTATGCACATTAACTTGCCCCCAATGCAGTTAGTTGAACATAACCTGGAGCGAGGGCCCTGCGCACTGGCACCATCCCAGTGGCGACCCACCCCATTACCTCAACCAGCATTAAAAAGGGGTAAACCTGCCTTGGTGACACATGACCCTGACTGAGCATCTCCAACTGACCATAAAGTATGCACCTCTATATCTTAAGGGCTAGCAGTCTGGGGTCTTCACCTAAGCGCAGCAGCAAGAATCCATGTTTACGCACACTTTAGAATGACAGTACTCATCACCTTGGTTGATCATTTGAATGCATTGCAATTAGGGCATCACAGATGAAATCACAGGATTGCTCATATACAGCCAGACACCCTAGCCGGACTGTCTGGCCACATAGCCCCACTTGGCCTATGACATCTCCTTACACATGTGCCTTACAGTCCCTTCAAAAGAAGTACTCCTGTCAACTACACTCCTCCTGCAGTGTGCCTCTTCACTTTAAAAGGAATCACAAAAGCATGGGATTACGTAAATACAGCCAGACCCCCTAGCAGGAGGGTCCAGCAACATAACTCCATTTAGCTTAACATCACCTTACACAGGTACTTCACTTTACACATGTGACTTTCAGTCCACCTAAAAAGAAATAACCAATAGTAAATGCATTTCGGTGCAATCACACCACTTCACCTCCAGGGGATGCCCTTCTCCAGACATCCCCAACTCAGCCCTTCTGCTGAGCCCTTGAGGGGTTATTCTTTCAGATGCCCCGTGAAACTTAGGGGTGGACTGTTCTTCTTTATGCTGGGGGAGACTGTGGTGCTCCTGCCGCCCCCCTGCACCCATTTTCACAGATGAGGTTGACCCCCTCCTCTGGAGGCCACCAGGCACAAAAATGGCAGATTTCTTCGTGCTGGGGGGGCGAAAGACTGTGCTCCCCCAGCCGCTCCCCCAGCACCTTTTCACAAGTGAGGGTGGCCCCTCTCCTCTGGGGGCCACAAAGCACCAAAACAGCAGATTTCCAAATTCCTGGCGAGGCATTATGGGGCACTTCATGCTCCTCTTTACCAGCCCCCGCCACTGGGAACACTCTCCTCTTCCCTCAGGGTCTCTGATTCAGCAGGGTGCTGTCTTCACTGGCTCCCTGCGCCAGCCTCTTGCCAGGCTCTTTGTGGGTCCCTCTTGTCCCTGCGGAGAGGCCCCTGTTTCTGTGCACCAGTCCTGGGCTCTTCTTCTGGTGCTGATAGGGTCCTGGGGGCAGTCAGGGGGTCCCTCCTTCCAACTGCCCATTGCGCCAGGCTCCAGCACTTTCAGCCTCAGCCGAGCACACACCCCAGAGAGCCCTTCTCTTCCTGTGCAAGCACTTTTTAAAAGTTGAGTAGGGGGCTGGCAGAAAGTCTCTGTTGGTCCTATCAAACAGCGACACACGTCCCTGCCCCTGCTCCCTCCTTGTCCAGCCTCTGAGCTTGTTCAAAATGGTGTCCTCCAGGGTTTCTGGCCACATGTCTGAAGCCTCATCCCCCACGCTGCCTTCCCTCCTTGGTGCAGCCTGGTGCCTGGCACCCAGTGACAGCTGCTAATTGATGAGCCTGTATCCCCTCCCATCTTCTCTTCGTGGAGAGGAGGCCCTTGCTTGTGGAAGAAAGGTTATCAATCCATCCAGCTGAGGTCAGCCCTCAGCCTGGGTCTGGTCCTGGCTGGCTTACAGAAATATGACAGTTCTGGATGACCCAAAAGCAGTACAAATATGACTTTGGACTCTGCAGAATACTTCTTTTCACCTCCAATACAATGGACTTTAGGGCATGTCTGGAAACTGTAGGCCTTGTGGAAGTTAATTTAGCCATGGGCCCCACATTCCCTTAGGGAAATACTGAAGTGAAAACACAGTAAAACACACTGACTTTCCCTGGCATGTTTCTTTCCAGCGTATAAAGCCTATTCCATATCACCACCTAATACTGCATAAGTCCTGCCACACCATTCACTTTGTAGCTGCTCCTGGACTGCGCACGCTAGGAATCTCCCCTGCGCAGCCCGTAGACGTGTGCACACACATGTTCACATGTGTCTGCATGTAACCAGCCCAGTGTCCCTTACTCCAGCTGCTGCGCAGTGGCCTGGTCAAGCCAGGGGAACACCAGTAAAATCCCCATGCAGTCTCTTACATCCTGAGTTCACTGTGGGTGAGTCCCAACTTATGAGGCTCCCCCACAGTAAAAGCTAAACAATTAGGTGCTCAAAAAGCAAAACATCCGGGCGGCCCATAGTGTCAGAACCACCTTCTAACACTTGATTATCCACGTGTTCCATTTGCACCCATTTTAGATCCTGATCAATGTGGCCTAATGTAATGAAATGGTTGGACATGTTTGTGATGTTCTGCTTGCATCTAATTTAGTTTCAATGTTCACAAATGTGCTTCTTAAGCTTCCTACGCGTCATCCCTATATATACAGCATTTGTATATGCCTTAAATTACAACTACATGTTTTCTTGACTACAACATATAAAATAAAAGTGCATTTCTAAAATCAACCTCATTATAGGGGTCCACAATAATTAGCAAGAAGTATGCAAATCTTCGAAACTCATCACGTTTCTTCAAACTGATTCTGCTTCGGGTGGGGATAGAGTGTTGAGGGATTGTGGGGTCTGTGCGATGGGTGACCAAGGGGACTGGAAGTTAAATAGATTTGCCTAATATCACTTGGAAATCTTTGTGGGGAATACTTTTTCCTGGCATAGATGTGGGTTTGCCTAACAACCTGGTTTGGGTCAAGAGTTTCTTTTTACGTGAGAAATTATTCGGCAAGAGCGTCACGTTTTTTTTCAATTCTCCTAAGGGTCGTGCTTAGTAGGTAAGGGGGATTGTAGTGCCACAAGAGGTGGTACTTTTTATAGCAGCTTTGGAGAGATTGTTAGGATATGTAATGTTCCAGGAGTTAAGGCCATAACTCTCAAGGTCAGTACTGTGAGGGTTTGATTTGGGTCATGGCATTGTGGCTTTCATTGCAGTGGATCTACTTGCACAGATGGAGCAGAGTGCTGTGTAATTTTAGAGAAATGACCTGGCTTAATGTGCATGTCCCAAGATAACTGGACATGGATATGTCGCTTAAGAAGCAACCTGCGGCTGATTATCCAGGTGACAGGCTGTCTCCAGGAAATCCTATGTGTTTCCTATATCCTGTTCTCAGTTTTTTTCTGTTTTGTTTGGGGGATTAGGATTCTGTTGTATGGTTAGAGATGATTGCCAGGTCAGGTGTATTCCTTTGTGACATTGGGGGCCGATCGCTAAGTATGATGGATCTAAGTCAGTCTGGATGGAGCCGTATGAGATGACTCCCCCTTGATTTGTCCTCTATTGATTTCACTCCTCATCTTTGGAGCCTTCACACAGTCCTCTTTTTGCTTTCACTAAAGGTAAAGTCCTCTTTTGTTATCTATTACATGGATTGGTGTGGGGTGGAAGCATTCCTCTCCATCACACCATCATGTCCTCCCAGCCCCACGATCCTGCCTTTGAGTCATAAGTATGCACAAACATTCTACATCATCTAGCCTTCACCCTCCCTCTCCCTGGACAAATACGACTGTGAGTGTGGAGACCGGAACACTGCTGAGGTGGCACTTGAACTCACTCTCCTTGGGCCACGGACAGGGCTCCTACATTTTGGACCTCATGTCTTGCACAGTGCCTCCAACATGCTGGTTGTCAATGGTAGTGACTCGACTCCTCGCCCAGCGAACGGCCCAAACCAGTGACAGATCAGCAGATGGAGGCGGCAGCTGTCAGACAGTTACCCAAACCACACTGTGGTCTTTTCCTACAATCTGGCAGCTATCAGCAACAGCCAGGCAGTCGCTTGAGCCCACCCTCTTTGTTATGCGTGAGCGTGGCTCCTTACCTTCCAATCTACCACCAAATCAACACAATATGCCCATCTGGTATCTAACATCGGCAGGCAGCTCGTCCCTTCTCTTGCCCATGCAGGATGTCCCCAGAGCACTCGATAGTGACACTGGAAGTTTTTCTCCAATATTCTTGATGGTACCCATCCAGTTGCAAGCAGACTCATCTGGCTTTTCCTAGTCATTCCAGAAGTTTCTGGGATGGTGATGGATGGCAGGACTAAATAGGGGATTTGCAATTGATATTGATCCCTAGCCCGGAGCTTCCTAAGAGAGCTCCTCATCGTCGGCTGTCTTGTCTGCCATAATAACAATAGCATGTGTTATCTTTGTATAAGGCTGTACAACCATACGATGAATGCTAGTGGAGCCATGAAGACAATGAAGAGGGTGGGGCTGAAGAAGAAACCCTGTGAAACTCTTCAAATCAGTTTTGTGGCATCCAACTGGAAAGGGACGAGGCTGACCATTTGTTGAAGGAGTTGATGGAGGGGAGGGGAGAGGAGTGAAGGGGAGGGAACGGAAGGGGAGGGGACGAGAGGAGAGGAGAGGAGGGGAGGGGAAGGGAGGGGAGAGATGGGCCTTTAGTTAAATATTGTAAAGTCATCTGGTCAGCCAAAGGTTTCTTAAGGAGGGGTAGAATGGAGGCATGTTGCCTGGTGTCCAGGAAGGTGGCAATTACAAGCAAGAGGTTGAGTATTGATGAGAGCATAGAGCAGATGAGGTTTGCTCTTTTTTTAAATTGGTAGAATACTCAGAATTTCATTAATCTCATGCAGGTGGCTGTTGCCACAGTGAAGATTTCTGCCCAGAACAATAGCTGGAACCTTTGCATAGTTTTGGTGGTGGACTTGAGGAGGTTGGTGGTTGTGTAATACCCATGGGGGAGAAAATTGTTATAGATGGACCTGTTTTTCTTGCTGCAAAATGGATGGTGAGTTTCTTTGTAGGTCCTGGGAGGGGGTGATTGCTGTGGAGCTGGCGTGCGGTCATGTTAATTCTTTGACAATTCTTTGAGTCAGTGCTCATCTGTATGCGGGATGAGAGGGCTGCAGGTTTGGTGGCTTTGAGTCATTGATAATAGATCCTGAGGGCTGGCTTGAAAGAGTTTCTGTCCGTGGCATCATGGGTGAGGCTCTATTGTTGTTTCAGGTGCTTGCAATTTAATTTTGTAAGCTGGAGGTCTCCAGTGTACCTGCTTGTGTAGGGTGTGCTCTGAGGTGTGAGTTGGTTTGGATGTGGTCAGGGAGTTCACACAGTTGGGTATCCTGTTGTTGAAGTTGGAGGTGGTGTGAGTGAGGCTGGTGAGCTAGGAGATTCAGCGAGCTAGGAGTCCAGAATTTCAATAGATTTCTGTGATTTTCTTTTATTACTGTCAGCTGGTCTGGAATTTGGTGCTTTTAGCATGCTTGAGTAGTTGGATATTGAATGTAAAGAGGTAAAGGTTGGTCCAGGTCAGAAGGGTCAGGGTGTCTACCAAGATATTGGGAAAGTTGATCAAGATAGGGTTGAGGAGGTATCCCACTTTGTTGGTGGGGCCCTTAACTCATTGGGTGAGGCTCAGGATCCAAAGGTAGTTTATAAAGATGGCACAGTAGAGTCTGACTGGTCCTCTATGTGGAAATTTAGGTTTTTGAACAGGATAAAGAAATTAGATTATAGCATCTAGGGGTTGATGAAGTCGGAGAGGACTGGGCTGAAATTAGTTCTGGGTCCAGGTTGTTGGAAGAGGGGACTGCCTATGGTGGTGGCATTGGGAATGTTGATCTTGGAGGTCAGATGTTCCAGCCAGTTGTTGGTTCCAGCTGAGGGTGCAGTGCAGTTGATATTTTATCAGTTAATGATGGCTATGCCCACTCTGTTTTTTTCGGCTCTGTCATGTTGTATTGCAGCCGGGTGGATGATGGATTTGTCCAGGGAGGTAATAGGCTTTCTTTAGTAACAGCATGTTCGGTGAGAGATTATCCAGGAGGTCCCAAACTTCAAACTTGACCCATGAGCAGGTGCTGAGCAGGGTTGTTTTGGCTTCCTGAGTCTGACCTTTGTTTGGTTGGCCTGTGATGTGTGTTGATGGAGGAGATGATGAAGGAGGTGCAAGAGAAGTGGTAGGTGGAGCATATATCTAGGCGGGGAAGGCCATGGTACAACGATGTGAGGGGCGACCAGGATTAAGGAAGAAGAGCTTTTGGGCCGAGTAGAGACTAGTGGGACCAGGGTGGGTCAGCTGGAAACCAGGATTTCTGGCATTGGGTGGGGATGTAGTGTCGGCGGGGCATAGATCGGCAGAGACAGGCTTGCTTTTGACAGCCACCATTAGGAATGTCCTGAGGAGGCGGAGGATATCCAGCGGCGGTCGGCAAGTTTTAGAGATGGGGAATGGGCAAAGAAGGAACAGATGCTTAAAAATGAGCAAAACTGGTGAAAAGGAGGAAACACAAGTACAAGGCAAACAAAGCAAACATGGGAGTAAAGAGGCAGAAAAGGTAAAAGTAAAAAAGAGGCAACAGAAGCATTAGGCAAGCAAAGCTAGAGTGAGAGTAAAAGGGGCAATAAGATGCAATAGTGAAACAAGATGCAAAAGTGAGCGAGAAAAGAGAAAATGGGCAAAAACAGGAAGAAATGGAAGAAACTGTGTAAGAGTAACAAAAGGAGCAGAGCGAATAGGAGCAAGATTGAAAAACAGAGATAGAAAAGAACTGTGAGAGAGAGAGATTGAGAGAGTAGGGGCATGGCAAGATAAAACTATCAGAGAAAACAAAGAAAATTGTGCAATAAAGGAGTTATATGGTGCAAACAGGGGTCAAGAGGCAAATTAGAATGGGAGACTGGGGGGGCTCAGTTGAGCAATGCAGTGATCTGAATAGGCCGGGCTTGATCGGTGGACTGGGAATTCCCAGAAGTTGTCACCATTAAGAAGGTCCGGAGGAGGGGGAAGAGACCTGTGTGGCGACGGGAGAGCCTAGCACACGAGGAGCATGGTTTGGGAAAAGGCAGGCAAGAGCAAGTATAAGAGGTAGGAAACAGATGGAGAAGGAAAGCGTGAGTTGAAAAAATAGCATCAATGGTGAAAAAGGGACAAAACATGCACATGGAAAGTGTAGCAATAGTGGGAGAGAAAGATATAAATCAAATATCAGACAAGCAAAGCAAAATTATGAGCAAACCATGAGACAAAAAGAAGCAAAAGTGAAACAAGAGGCAAACAAGAGGTGGGAGAGAAACGAGAGAGAACAGGCAGCAAAAAACAGAGGCAGAAATATAGAAAAAGTGGGAGAATGACAACAAAGGCAGAATGAATGGCAGAAGAGTCAGAGACAGAAAACGAGTTTGAGCGAAAGTAAAAGAAAAGTGTCAAAACAAGGAAAAGCAAGCAGAGAAAACAAAGCAAAGGGTGCAAGAGTGCAATAAAGGAGTCAAACAGAGAAAAAAGGGGTTAAGAAGGAAAAGAGGGATGGAGGCTGGGGAGCCACAGAAGAGCAAAGCAGTAATCCGAAAGGGGTGTGCCTGGCCAGACGGACAGGCACTTCCAGATGCCATTCAGTCAGACAGGGCCAGGCAGCAACTTCTAGATATTGGCCCATGACTCTAGGTAATCCCCACATCGTCATGTTTGGAGTAACATTTGTTCTTTGAACTTCTCATGCATATACTAGTGGGTCATAAAGACTTCACCCCCCCATGTGAAAATATATATATTATTTTTAAAGAGAGGTTGCCAGTGTTCAGCAGGCTCCAGTTCTTATGAATTATTTTCTTCTCTTGATTAGATATGGTGCTATATGCAGTTAGATGCAGTTAGATATAAGAGCAGGTTGTTTGGTGGTTTCCTGTTATTGAGTTCTAGGAGTGCTTCACTGCTATTGTCTCTAGCTCACTTGCTGATTTTCAGTATGATGGCTTTCAGGGTAGTCACATTCACTCAGCTTATTACAAAGAACGCAGGCTTGCTTCTTGAAATCATATTACAACACCTTTGCAGCATTAGGAATTTTCCTTATGACAAATTCTCCTGTATTTGGCAGGGATGAGAACTATTGAATTTCAAATTATTGTCAAATGTCGGTAGGTGCGTGATGGGTTTCAGATTTAACCTGCCACTGTCAGGAAAGTTTCTCACATCCAGGAAAGTTAACTCCTTGTTACTTATGAGTGTGTGTGGATTTCTAGTATTGGTTTCAAGAGTGTATCCAAAGGACAAAATGTGAGGCAAATTTTTGGTTTCCCTGCCATATAAGTAGAACATCATCAATGTATTATTTTCACAGTTGTATCTGCATTTGTGTATGGATTGTTATATGACATAACCTTACCATTACACAAAATAGCTGGCACCATAAACTTGAGATTCAACCACATTCAACTAGAAACAAATAAAAACAGATTATCAATAACATAGTAGAACTGCAAATAGTCATGCCCATATTTATGATTTAATGTTTTTCACATGTCAGTTGCCTCCTCTCTGACTTGAAATCAGGATTCAGGCCTAAAAGAACCATGGAAACTGCTCTTTTAAACATCGGAGAGAAACTACTCTCAGATGGCAACCAAGGCATCCCGTGTGAATTGCTACATGATTTATCTGACACCTTGGGCATCATTGACCACAAGTTGTTAATTGAAAGACTGGCAACCTCAGTTGGTGTAGGAGGTACAACTTCTGTCTGGTTCTCCTGCTTCCTATATAACAATATGCATACAACTAAGCATCAATTGGGTCCTTTCCTATCAAGAATATTCAAAATCCACTGGGGTGTTCCTGAAGGATCTGCTTTGTCTACCATCTTATGTAGTCCCATTAGCAGCTATTACTGATTCATTAAGATTCCCATTGTCTGTCTCATATGCATAGGTGGATGAAGAATAACATATTTTGATTTAATGAGGAACAAAATAGCACTTTGGTTCGGTCAGCCTTTTGATCTCCATATCTTGGCCTGATGATTTGTGCCTCTTCCCCACACAGCCACAATAAATCAAGCATTCAACCTTGGATTGACATTCTAGAGTCATCTCTCATTTTCCCTGCAAATAAATGAGGTATGCAAAAATGCATTCTTCCATCTTTATCACATGAATAGCATCTAGGCGTTGCTACCTTGCTCACAGAAAATGTTGCTTGATCTCACGGTGACCATGTCTTGCCGACATGAACGCTACACTGGACTCCCTATTACTTCCCTCAATAAACTTTAAAACTGTGCTGCACAACTGGTATACAGTTTCAAATGCATGACCATGTCACCCCTGCTCCTCATAACTCTCCTTTGGCTCTCTCTGAAGGAAAAGGCAATATTTAAATCCCTCTGCATTGTCCACAAGGCAATAAAAACCAAACTTCAAAATTCTTCACTAGTTTTTTGATCAACCATACCAGAGCCTCAGGTCTGCTAATAAAAGGTTGTGTCGCCCATCAATTCAAATATAAAAGATAAGCGGCAGCATCCTTCTTCATGGAGAGCTTGTTACCTAATGACCTCAGACTGAATAAATGTATTCGGATAATACAATTTTCCTAGTGTCAACCTATCAAACACTGCACTGTGTTGATGGTTGGATTTTATCACCTTAATAACAAGGTGGTTAGGTACAATTGCAATACTTTGAAATGGGGCCTGTGAAAGTGATCATCAGGGTGTTCCACATGTCACAATAAATGACACCCTTCTCTTCTGCTATGGTTGCGACCAGCCCTGGCCACCAATCAGGGCCTGTGTCATTCTTCACATCTTTAGTGTTTTCATGGACTTCAACGTTTACAAATGAGAAGCCTATAGAACCCTAGCATTCATTGACACGTGTTTGGGTAGGCCTGGGAAAAATTTGAATTACGCCGGAGCAATCAGGGTAATTACGATAATTCTGCATTACTCTTGTGATGTGGATTTACTGAAAATTACACAGTTGCACCTGCTCGCATAATTAGGTTTCATTTGGGTAAAGAAAACTACTGCAAGAGCACAGGAACAACAAACTGAGCAGGCCGTTGCTAGCTCCTGCATTTTGCATTGCATTTAGTACTATTTTCTTAGCAAAAAAATGCATCCTTGGGTACATTTTGGGCGTGAGGGTGAATTTTGAGCTAAGAAATAGCACTCAACCCTGGTTTATGCTCCTCTTGTACTTCACGTACTTCAGCGTAATCTCACTAATTTAGCTGTAATTCCACATAATTATGCTAGGTCAAATTGCACAGTTGCACTCGCCCCTAGGTTGGGATCCTCTGTTTCATGTCAGGTGGTCAATGTCAGTGTCATTATCAATGACCTCAGCATCAGTAAGAGGGTCTACTTGGCATCTTTAAAGGTGAGAGATCAGAGACCACCTTTGGTTATGAAGGTCTGCCTTGGATTAATCATTCATGCATCTCCTTCATTTGAGGGACATAGATAATTTCCCTCTACAACATGAAACCCTCTGCAGAAGTGTCCTCTATTTTGCCAACACCAGGCAATAACCCTCAGAAACCCATAGACCAAAGATGTCCACGCCAATCGGAATCAGCATTGCCTCTCTTAATGCCCAGTTTTCCAAAATAAATGTCCGCTTGTGTGCCCATTCTCCCAGTGTCCTTGCCAGTGTCTGCAATACAAATTTATATTGCTGCTCTGGTGCCAAACCTGCCTCCTGCTCCGCATGAAATTGAGAAAGGCAAGAAAGCCTAACTGTCACCACAACAAGAAGAAAAGCTTAAAATGGAAAAAAGAAGCATCACCCGTGCCTTTTAAGAGAAAGAGGGATGGCGAGATCCCCTACACCTAGGTCTAATGAAGCCCACACTCCTCACAATATTCCTCCTAGGAGGAATACTTCTTATTTTTCAGACATATACCAGAGCATCAGCCTTGCCAGCCCTCCAGCCCAGTTAGGAGATTAGCAAACCTGCTAAATGTTTTCTGGAGGGAGGAAGAAACAGGAAAACACATACAACAAATGGTATTTGGTGTGCTAAACACATAGTTCACATGTCATGTCTCATAAACACACGAAAAACGTGAAATAGGATGTATTTACTGCACATGGTATTCACCTTTCTCCAGATAATGGCATTTACCCGGTGTAGTACAAACCTCAACTTTTTCTGACTTATTCTGAATCGGAGCTGTAGAGGGTCTTTGACAGGCGATGTGGTCACTTTTCTTGAGGTGAAACAGGGCAGACAGGAAGCTTAATATTAAAGCTTTGGTTCGTGTATCGGAAAAAATCATTATATTTGAGACTTTGTGGTTATTCAGAAATTGCCTTTGGTAGCATGTTTTGTACTTCTAAAACATTTAACATAAACATATTTGTAATAATTTCTTCTAGTTTAATCGTCTTTTTTTCTTTTTCATACATTTTATCATAATGACACTCTTTATGGTAATGTGTAGGGAAGAATATTAATGTAAATTATTTTTATATATTAATATTGAAGGTAGAACAAAATAAAACATTTCTACCTCACTATTACATTTATTTTGAACTCATTCTTTTATTACTTTAATTACATCACACTTGTTTTTCTGAAATTTAAATGAAATAACAAATTTATACCTAAAGAAAAAAAATTCTTCAGATTTAATAATTCTTAAAAGTGATGTAAAGAGTTAATTACATTTAAAATAGTTGTATTAAAAGTGTCCTAAAATATTTTATAATTAAATTACAAATATGTTCTATTTTCAGATATTTGTTACATTAAATTAAATATGTTTATATTTTTATATTTTTAACTAGGTAGAAGGCTTAATATAACGTTAGTTCCTATGGGGCTTTATTTAAAAGCCCAACCTCCATTATGTTCTATGGGAGGGTATTCCAGCACCAATGATTGGCCATGTGTGGTACTTTTTTTTGGGAAGCAGTACTTAGAAGTGAAATTTGTGAATGACATTTTCTAATACTTTCTGTAGTACTATTGTACTTTAGTCCCAATCTGGTTGGAATCCACAATGCACACTTTCGGGCATATTTACAAGCCCCTAGCTCCACCTAGCATTTTCCTGAAGAACACCTGTAGGTAGATTTTGTAGTGTCTTGATATTATGCACACTAGGACCTTTGCGGTTCTATGCGGAGTCTAAATAGGAAATTACGTAATCTGCTGGGAAGTGTTCAGGTGTAGTTATAATGGTTATGAATCAATGTGTGCAGTGTGTGTTTGTATGCTGAAAAATAAAGACATCTGTTACAGAGCTCCGTGTGTGATGTGTTCATTCGCATGCTCTAGGGCTGGGGAAGACTCTACAACTGGCGAAGAGTAGGGGCTACATGCCCTGAAACAAAAAGGCTGCTCTCCCTGAGAGTTTGCAATGGTACACCAAATTTCTCATGCGTGCCATGGGTGCACTATGTTCATCCGAAGCCATTTGCATTTGGCGCATGTGGAGTCAAAGTTCCGCTCCAGCCCATACATGGCCATTGAAGAAGTTGAAGGTGCTGCAGAGGAGCACATTCGAAACGCCCACCAGAACACTCTGGTAAGGCTAAGAGAACAGAAACTGTGCTGCATCCAAACACAGGGCAATTATCCACATGATGAGAAAAGCTAACGGTAGCGACCACCAGGTACGAGAAACAGAAAATTTACTCACCATGAAGGAAGAAAACTTTGCTTTATAACCTTTGATCAGGTGTGACAGCCCAAGCTAAAGCACAAGGCTGATGCCAGCTGAAGTTGCAGAGTCAGGTGCAAAGCAGCAGTCGTCTAAACTAGCTACCGAAGAGAGAGCAAAGTACGATGTTGCAGTGTTTTTTTAAACCACCACCACCATTCAACACAGCAAAGAAACAGAACATCTGTACCAGGTAGATTGCATGAATCAAGATGTTTGATGATTTCATAGTTGTACTAGAAGAAAAAGACAGCAAGAAAATCATGAAATATTTGAAAAATCTTGCTGGTGATTGAGTGAAAGAAGTGATATGTACTGGAAGAAAAAGACAGAAAGAAAATCATGAAATATTTGAAAAGTCTTGCCGGTGATTGAGTGAAAGAAGTGATAAAGAATGTCTCACAAACTGCCGCAATATCATGCCAACAGCTAAAGGAAGCGTTGGAAACCAAGTTCAATCGGATGCAGAACGTCGACTTTGAAATGTACATCTTCAACCAAATACGACAACAGTTTGGTGAAATGATGGATGAGTTTGTTGAAAGACTTGATGCTCTTATCAAACAGTGTAAGTTCTGTGACTTTATTGATGAAGGAGCCCTGCACCTCAGAATAATTGATGTCTGTCTTTCAGATTCCTTCTGGAAAAGCATGTTGAGAGAGACACTCAGGGGCATAGTTATGAGGGCATTGCACCAGTGGAGCATCGCTTTTTCTGACGCTCTGGTGGTGCAATGCCCTGCTCTATATTTGCAAGGCGGCGTTAAGCCAATTTGTGTGGCTTAACGCCACCTTGTAAATATGGTCCTTCTCAATGCAGTTTTCTGTGGCAAAGTTGCATGCATGGGTTGTTGCTGTGGGCATTCCCACACAACATCCATTGCTTTTTTACACTGTCCCAGATATACAAGGATCTGTAAATCTGAGGCTGCTCCAAAAATGAACGCCTTTAAAAAGGGGGTGTTAATGTGGCACAACAATGAGAAATACTTTTAATTCTCTTCCTTCTTGGCTCTTTCTATGTGTGTTGCATTCTATAGCACACATAGAAGGAGCAAAATGCCATTAAAGATTGTTTTTATGCAGGAAGGTGTTCTTTCCTGGACAACACTTATCCTTGCATCGCAGGCACTATTGCATCATGGTGTAAGGGTACCTGCGATAGTGATAGGCAGCTTTTTTAGCACAGGGAAGAGCACAGGAGTGTGCCGTATTATTGTAAATATGGCACATTCCTGCATTGTGAAAATGATGCCATTCAGCGCAGCACAATTGCTTGCAGCACAGCACTGAGACATTTTCATTGTAAATATGCCCTTCAGTTTAGAGAAAATGCTAATGGCTGCAAAAGCAGAAGAACGAGCAGATCGAGAAGCTGCTGAGATGGAAGCAGGGACACTGCATAACAAATCAATTTTGATGATTAAAAAACCACAAGCACAATGTGGAAACACATGTCTTTGAAGAAGAAAAAGTTATGCTTCTGATATGGGTTTTTAATTCTCCATGAAGGTAAATGTCCAGCCATAGGACAGACATGCAAAGGCTGTGGGAACAAAAACCCCTTCTCAGCAGTCTGCAGAGGAAAACAAAAAAGTAAATGCATCACAGCAATAAGAGAAAATGAACACCAGAAGGTTCGAGAATCATTCTCACCATGACCAAAAGGCCAAAAAGCAACTTTAGGTACAACAAGTATAAACCAAGCAAAGTTGAGTGTCGTCGAGTTCATCATACAAAGGTTTTTCTGCACCATTATCAAGCACTAGTGAAGAAAATGTATGCGAGTTGATGATATCAACTAAGGGATGACTTGCCCATGTAGGACAACCTACTTGTAAAGAAGATCAAAAGTCATCAAAGAAAAATCACCAAATGAAGTGACAGGATGAATTTGTACACTGTCCCAATATTACTCTTAAGGTGAACAGTTTCCACATACCGTTCGTTATAGACAGTGGTGCGTCAATTAATATCATGTCAGAAGAAACGTTTAACAGCTTATAACCTGTGCCATGCCTCACCCCATCAAGCACAAAGGTATACATGTGGGTTGCCTCTAAACTGTTACTGAGTCAAGGGTCGTTTATAGCCACTATGCAACACAAACCGAGGTCAATGCAAGCGCCAATTAATGTCCTTGACAGAACATCAATTGAGTGCATGCCTGCTGAACTTTCCCACTGCTGCTAACATAGGACTGATATCCCTCAACTCTCTGTGCTCAGTCTGAAATTGTGATTCAGTTTCTGTCATTATTTCATGGCCTTAAGATGAGAAAGCAAAAGACACACAGATGGTGGACGGAATGCAGAGCAAATCAAACATTCACCCCCAGTCAAAAGATCTGGGATAAATATGTCATTCTTTTGCACACCATGCCACGAGTTTAGACCCAGCCAAGTGCAAATCAGTCTTGACCCTGTTCTTCATGGGAACAGTCCAGATCGAACTGCCAAGCCAGATCCTCCCTGGACCGGAAACAAGAATCCTGGGACCAGTTCTGGGGCATCACCCTTCTTCAGCCAGGCTAGCTTGAATCCAGTGGCACAGTGAGCACGGGACCCATGTCTGGGCATACCCAGCTCACTTAGGACAGGAAGCAAAAGACACACAGATGATGGATGGAATGCAGAGTAAATAAAACATTCCCCCCAGTCAAAAGATGTTGGTTAAATCCATTGTTCTTTTGCTCACTATGCCACCCCTGTTTAGACCTAGCCACATGCAAATCAGTCTAGACCATGTTCCTCACGAGAACAGTCAAGCTAGAACTGCCAAGCCAGATCCTTCCTGGACTTGAAACAAGCATACTGGGACCGGTTTTGGGGCATCACCCATAATCATATTGAAAAAGAAAGAGTATGCAGTTCCTCAGTAAGATGAAGGGGGTTTTGTGGATGCAAAGAAGAGACCGTAAGAAAGAGGAATACCTCTATTCGGAACTAGGGTCCTCACACACCCAGCAAGCTAGGTGTCATGCTTCATCATATGGACCTGCTCCTCGTCGGGCCGGCGCTGCAATGCCCGACGGGCACCCTAAAAGGGGCTCTTTGGCGGAGATCTTTAGTTCCTGGCCGTATGATGCAGTGTGTGTGAGAGGGACCTAGTGGTGTAGACGTGACTGCAGGTAAGTGAGTTAAAACAAGTTGGAGAGTCCAAAAATCTAGTTTTATTAAGGGTGGCTCTCCACCTGAATAAAAAGAAAACAGAGTGGCAGCTAGCTGATGTTATGATTCAGCTTGGCTAAGCTCATCTGTACTGGTCGACATGTTTCTTGCCCGGTGGTCCTAGTGATCCGTGGCAATTCCTCAGGACCTATTTGAGCTGTCAATAATCTACACAATGCGGTAAGCACAACTGTTACCTACCACCTGTTATATGGGAACGATCTCGCCATATGCCTAGGGGAACCTATTCTGGTGTAGTACCCTGCTCCTATCCGTGGCCGTGGCGCCACCTGGACACCAAGATTCTGGTGTCTTGGAGGTTGTTGCCAGAATGGGCTGTCAACCTACCCTCGAGCCACTCGACCCGGGATCACCCATAATCAGCCAGGCTAGCTTGAATCCAGTGGCACAGTGTGCCCAGGACCCACGTCTAGACATACCCGGCGCATTTAGGACAATAAAGCAAAAAACACACAGATGATAGACGGAATGCAGAGCAAATAAAACATTCACCTCCAGTCGAAATATCTGGGTTAAATCCTTTGTTGTTTTTTGCTCACCATGCAACCCCAGTTTAGACCCAGACATATGCAAATCAGCCTTGACCCTGTTTCTCATGGGAATAGTTCAGCCCAAATTGTGAAGCCAGATTCTCCCTGGACTTGAAACAAGCACCCTGGGACGGGTTTTGGGCATCACCCCTCATCAGCCAGGCTAGCTTGAATCCAGTGGCACAGTGAGCCCGGGACCCACGTCTGGGCCTACCCGGCGCACTTAGGATGAGAAAGCAAAAGACACACAGATGATGGACGGAATGCAGATCAAATCAATCATTCAACCCCAGTCGGTTAGGAGACTTAATATAACGTTAGTGCCTATGGGGCTTTATTTTCTATGGGAGGGTATTCCAGTACCAATGATTGGCCATATGTGGTGCTGGATTTTCAACTGTTTTTTTTTGCGGAAGCAGTACATAGAAGTGCAATTTGTGAATCACATTTTCTAGTACCTTTTGTAGCACTACAAAATGTTTTTACAAAATACAGGTTCTGAATAGCTCCCATTGATCAAAAGTAGCTCCTCTAGTACCAGTGTGGTTTGAGACCAAAATGCATATTTTGGGGTATAATTAAAAGCCCCTAGTGCCACCGGAGCGTCACTTGTTTTGACGCCCGGTGTCGCACAATGCTTCACCATATTTACAAGACCACGCATAGCTTTTCTTTGCCTTGTGAATATGTTCCCCTTTCATGCATTACTCTGCGTGAAAGGGGCTTTCCATGGGTGTTGCTGTGGGTGTTCTAATGCAACACCCATGGATTCAGGCGCATTCCCAGATTTCATAAACCTGGGATTGCATCAGAATCCTATTCCTCCCCAGGAGAGGTGTAAAAGTGGTGCACTGAGGAGAAATACCATTTCTTCTCCTCCTTTTTTGCTCTTTCTATGGGTGCTGCAGCACAGATAGAAGGAGAAAAACACCACCAGTGATTGTTTTTGTGCAGGAAGGTGTTCTAGGCAGCCAATTGTGCGTCAGTGCTAAGGAAAGGACAGGGATGCATTGCTGTAAATACAACCCATCTCTGCACTTTCCTAATGATGCAGCTCGGCGCAGCAAGATGGCTTGCAGTGCAGCGCTGAGTCATTTTCTTGTAAATATGTTCCTATGTTGTTACGTGCCTCTGTGAAGCAAGTTGAGTACCACCAAGAGAAGAAGAAGAGGACTCCACAATCTGAACCCTTCTTCTTGCTTAATACACTGTCCCATGATTATCAGAACATCGGTACCAGGTGGGCTGCATGGATCAAGATGTTTGATGATATTATAAATGCACTAGAAACAAAAGACGACAAGAAAATAATGAAATATTTGAAAAATCTTGCTTGTGATAAAGAAAGTCTCGCAAACTGATACGATATTGTGCCAAAAGCTAAAGGAAGCATTGGAAACCAAGTTTAGTCTGATGCGGAATCTCGACCCTGAAAGTCACAGCTTCAACCAAGCATGACAACAGGATTTTGAAATGATGGATAAGTTTGTTGAAAGACTTGATGCACTTATCAAACACTTCTTTGTTGATATCATTACTCGAAAGCGCAGCGCCAACTCCAACAATTAGTAGTCAACAATCTCCTTGTGGATGTTTGGCGACATCAACATCCAACACAATCTGAAGGCACATTCCACTCAGTGGTACATAACTCTTGGTCTAGGTTGGACATGTGGTTAGTATCACGTGACATTGTGATTCGGGTCCTTTCCTCTGGTCACCTGGGGCAAACTTACTCAGATCACTTCCCGGTATTTATCACGGCATTACTAGATACTGTGTTTGTGTCAGAATTGGGGAACACCCTAGAAGAATACCTACGGCTCAAAGTGGACTCTGTCCCTTCCCTTGCTACGGTGTGGGAGGCACTAAAAGTCACTATGCGGGGACATTGCATGGCTAAGACAGGGGGTATCCTTAAAGACATACGAAAGAGGGTAACGAGACTGGAACATCAGATAAAACAACTAGAGTCGGACATGTGGGGGACAGAGTAGGGCCCCACGATGGCCAAGATACAGGAGACCGTAACGGAATATCAAGCGAAGCAGAACAAGAATGTCTGTTCCGTGGCAAATATCACAGGGTGCGGCAGTATGGTGAGGGGGAACACCCTGGCAAAGCACTTGCAGAGAAGATCCGACCACCCAGAACAGCGAATCATGTTGTGGCCATCCGAGAAAGAGATGGCACAATGCAGCATGACACAGTAACCAAGTATTCACTGCACATTACCAAGCGCTTATATATCCAAGTGAAGCTTCGGCAACGGACTTTAGCAAAAAAGCACCTCACAACTGTGCTGCAATCTTATTAGGTGAATAGTTTGTGCACTCTTCTCAGCACCTGTTGCCTTTTGGTGCCACTGTTCACAGATTCCAAAAATGCTTGACATATAGAGCGGTGCACTTGAACAAAAAGAACCTATTCAGTCTTTTAAATATTTCTTTCAGTCCTTCATTTTCAATTTCAAACGAAGTTTCATAAAAAGCAGCCAAAGCAGCCAAAACAGCCAATGAGTTTCGTTCAATTCGGCACATAGCCAAGAGAACTTCTTCAGGGCTGCGGACGAAGTAACAAGAAATATAAATAAGACAAACATATAATGTGACATAACTGAAAGACACAATCACAAATTACACACCTCATCCTGATTTCGAAGAGATGTCGGACGATGAATTACTCACTCAACTAAAGGAGTTAATAAAAATTTACAGACAGTTAGTACAATATGTCATGCAGACTTTAACAGTCCAACCACCAATAACCATTCCAAATCAAACCTCTCATCAGGGGAATACACTAAAAATTACTCCACAGACTTTACACGCAGTCATGGGTAAAATGCCCACAAAACGTGAACAAATTCAATTCTGGATAGCTCAAAAAATTACTCACATCGAAGCAGTATTCCCTAATACTAGCCCTTATGAGAAACACAGAATCTTAACAATCTGTCTACCAATGGGGATCATACCACATCTAGAGGACTGCACCACTTGGGACACAGTCTTTGCTGCCATCTCTACTAAAACACATGGTGTTCCGTCTATTGCGGTAATACCTGATGTCCTGAAAAAATTAAAAAATAATGTGGGGCAGAGCCTGGTCTGAATCTAGTTATGAAATGACTAAAGAACTTCGACTAGGTCTCAACAGTAATATTATCTAATATTAAAGAGGAGGCAGCAGCAGTGGCGATCCGCCCAAAAAATTAAGGGAATTTGATGTAACAGAACATCAACATGAAGTACCCAGAATAATAGAAAAATCCTATGAAGAAATAAGCAGAGACAGTTTGGGTGGAAAACCAGTTAAACCACAACCGTCTGAAGGTCCTGAAAATAACTCAATTAAACATAACCCTACATCTTCTGAAAAGAAGTGGGAAAACAACAAACAACATTCAAAAGAGAAACATTCTCAATCTCGAGGTAGGTCTCCTCAAAAGGAGCCCTCTGACAGGAGGTATAACCTCAGGAAAGGGATCATTTGAATAAACCTGACAGGGATCAAGATACTGATACACGTTCCTATCTTACCTTTCAGACATCTTCAAAGACATCCGAAAGAAGAGGACGGTCAGATAACAAAGAAGAACGCGTGAAGTCCAGAGACAATAAGCATGTTCAGAAAAAACAAACCAAAACCTCAATTCACTAAGAAAAAGGTAGCAGGTCTGAAGATCAGACATGCCGAGAATTCTGAGAACACAACTCAAGAACGGAGAATGGGCTCAGACAATGCTGGACAGTGCAGCAGAAGTAACAATAGCTCCCCAGAACCTGAAGGAACTTCTGGAGATAGTGAACTTGAATGAGTACATCACAGTTGAGACTGTAGACACCAGGGTTAGTTCGCCACAAAAGTTATATGAAATAACACTCCGGATGGAGGGAGACATACCAAGAAAAATGAAAGCACTCTTTTGGGAAAAACTTTCAAGGGGTTATGACATACTTCTAGCAGAAAAAGACTTGACACCAAAATTTGTCAGGGAGTGCCCACATGGTGTACTTAAGGACTTCAATAAAATAAAATCCAACTACAGATTTACTCCTTTCAATGTAAGTCTAGAAGAAAGGCATAGCCTTAACACCCTCAAGAAACTGGATGATGTGATTATAAAACCCTGCGACAAGGGAGGTGGTATTGTCCTACAGGATAAAACCGCCTATGATAGTGAAATTCACCGACAACTCAATAACATCTCGCACTACGAGCGCCTTATGCACAATCCTCTCCAAGACATCAGTGACTTTATTTTCACTATTACTAAGAAGGGTTTAGAAGAAGGCTACATCAGTAAACAAGAATTTACCTTTCTCAACAACAAGAGCCCCAGGACACCTGTCCTATATACCCTCCCCAAGATCCACAAAAGTTTGGAAACACCACCAGGGAGACCCATCCTCTCCGGTTGTGGTTCTATTTTAGAGCCTCTAGGGAGGTACATAGATTTTTTCATAAAGAATATGGTACAAGACACTACTACATATGTAAAAGACACCACACATCTGATCAATCTCATTGAATCTCAACCCTTCGATCCCCAAACATAACTCCTTGTCACTCTCGACAGTGAATCACTATATACCAACATCCCTCAAGACAAAGGATTAGAGGTAATCAAAAAACATCTTAACCTACGTCCAGCTCCACATCAGGTTCCCACAGAGTTTATAATTTCACTACTTGACATAGCCCTTACAAAAAACTATTTCATGTTCCAAGATCAGTATTACAGACAATGCAAAGGTACTTCTATGGGGGCCGTTTTTGCCCCCAATTTTGCCATTCTGTTTGTTGACGATATCGAGACCAATATCATTCTCAACAGGGCTGATCCATTCCTTCAGAAAATCCGCGTCTGGCGCAGGTACATTGACGATGTTTTTATGATTTGGTCTGGCACCAATACTGAACTCCAATCATTCTGCTCGTGGCTTAACAACATCCAAACTGATCTCAAGTTTACTTATAACTTTGATAACACCAAAATTGATTACCTAGATGTCACTATCAAAAGCTCCAATGGCGAGCTCTACACTATCCTATTCAGGAAACCAACAGAGCGCAACACCCTCCTGCAGTATGATAGTGCTCACCCTAGAGCACTGAGAGATGGTTTACCTTACGGACAATTCCTCAGAATCCGAAGGAATTGTAAATTTAAAGAGGATTTCTTCTTAGAGGCTGAAATCCTACGTAAAAAGCTTATTGACAGAGGCTATCCTAGACGGCTAGTTAAACGTTCGATGAAACGAGCTTGGTACTCGCAACACAAATTTTTACTACAGCCCAAAGAAAGAGCACCCCTCTCTAAGATCACATGTGTGACTACTTTCTGCCCAGTCAGCAACAAACTTACCAAAATGATAAAAAAACATTGGTCAGTACTAGGCCCACTAGAGCTCACCACAGGAACCCCGTTATTTGCTTTCAAAAGAGGCCGTAACATTAAGGACCATCTAGTGAGGGCCCAAAAACCTACACACAAGGACAATACTTTACACTCCTTTCTTGGCCTTCCTCCTTTACAAGGCCACTATAAGTGTAATAATTGCATGGCGTGTGATTCCACTGTCAATACCAAGTTGTTTGAATTTGATGGCACAAAACACACCTTACAGTTCTTTTCAAACTGCAACTCGCAAAATGTGATTTATTGTATTGAATGTCCATGTAAACTGCTCTATATCGGACAAACCACGCAGAAAATCAAGGCCAGAATTTCGCAACACAGAAGCAGGATCCACTGCAAAATACAAACGGCGCCACTAGTGGAACATTTTATGGCCAAAGGACATTCTGAAACTGACTTTACATGGCAAGTGATTGAAAGGTTACATCCCAATCAGAGAGGAGGGAATCAACAGCAAATCCTTAACCGCCTGGAATGTAAATGGATTTTCAAATGCCGTACTGTAGAAAATGGGTTGAACACTCTGGATGAATATAATACCATTCTATAAAAAATAGATATCTATGCTGTGCACCCTCGTGACCCTCTACATCCTAGATCATGTTTTTCAGCTTCTGTTGGCCGCTCCCAAAAAACTGATTGCTATGTACATGGTTAGCTGTTGATAACACTGTAAGATCTTTTGTTAATTAATGAGCGGCTCCTTGCTTTTATTTTATTTTATTTGGTAATAGCCATGATGCTTAGTTGTTGTTAACTCGGTACGTACCACTCCTCCATTGAGCACAGCCACTTCGCTACTTTTTGAGCGGTTTCATTGTTCTAATTTATAATTAACCATGATGGTTAGTTGTTGGTAACACACCTCCTTTAGCACAGCTGTGACGATAGAGTACTACCACCTGTTCCACTACTGACTCATCTCGAGCCAATCATCGCCCCCTGTTGAACGCGCATGCCTGCGCGTTCAGCTGTTCCCTATCGGTACTCAGCGTAGATTACCCCCAGCCACTTACAGGTATAAATACCGAGTTCACCTGGCCCTTGCCCCCATTCGCAGCGCGAAGCAGCACCCGAGCAGTACTCGCTCCACCCCGCCTTGAGGCTTTCATTGATTGCACTGTTACCGGCAATAATTCAGTAAGTAAAACTCGGAAATACTCCCTCCCCCCAGTACTCCTCTCCGCTGCTCCAGCTGTTGCCCTGACCCTAATCCTACCCCCTTTTTACAGATTAATTTCCCGGCGCATGTACACCATCGCTCCACGGACCAGTGATTCCTGTTCTCTCAGCGCGCTGTTCAAGTAAGTTCGCTACCCCTGGCATAATCCCGCATTTTTTCCTTAATTCCGCTTTAGTAGTTCCGTATACCGTTAAATACCCCTCTCTCCCCAGGCCTCCTCCCCAGGCCTGCAATTTGATTCAAAACTCCCTTAAAGTCCACAGATACGGATTATTTACACCGTGGCCACATTCAAAGTAAGTGCAGTTGATTTCTCGAGTGATCCTCCAGATTCCCATGATACAGATGGCGCTCAGATTATATATGTTATTATGTGTCAAAGTTCCTCATGCCTCGTCTGCCTTCTGTATAGAAATTATGCTATTTCCGATTAGTTTCGACGAATGTACATTGTGCTATATGTATAATTATTCACTGCACAGCCCTAATGTTCATTATCATAATCTTCCGCCACCAGTTTTGCTCTTTCTAAATTAGATATTTCAAATTGTCTATTTTGCATCACTTAATAGAGAGCACTATGAACTATACATTTAAATGATTGTGATGTTTTATTCAGGGACTAGTCTATGATTTGCTTATACCTACCTTCGAATCCTGTGTTTTATTTTAGATTCTAGCTGCTCACATTTTGTCCTGAAGATGAACTCGAATAACTGAGTTCGAAACGTCGTCGACCTCTCACAGCATGAACCCTTTATATTAAGCTAAAAAGAAAGTGGTTCAACAATTGTTGTTAATGCGATGTCCTTTTTAAGTTCACCCTCACCTTTCACGTCACACTTATTGTCACTGAATATGTGAGCACATGAACTCTATTTATGTATAATAAATACCTGTCATACTTTGACCTTCATGTCCCTTTCTCTATATTAATTATTGCTCTCTTCTAAGACTTAAGTTCTAAATACCTTTATTAAACTCATTGCCCACTCTAGGGTATTTTTCTGTCCTGGACCTTTTTAGGCCATCAAGAACCATTGTCTCTCTCCACATGGTGAAGACATCATTATGCCAGCCTTCTCCAACCATGTTCCGATAAACTTAAAATATGCTTATGCTAGGAAATGGGCAGTTGCCCAGGACCCAGCATTATACAAAAATCATGTAGGATGGGATGAGGACTCACCTCATCATAAAATCCAATTAAAATGTCAACCTACTGCACAAAGACAGTACCCAATTAAGCAAGAAGCTAAAAAACAGGTCAGGGAGATCTTAGATCAACTTGAATACCCAGGGGTGATTGAAACATGCACCTCATCAATGAACAATCCTTTGTTTCCTGTTTCCAAACCAGACAACACATATCGTATAGTTTTGGATTACAGACACCTGAACACTTGTTCTAGTACAGAACTAATGAATAACATTGTGCGTAAAAAATATAAAACCACATGGGATATTTCAAATGGTTTCTTTTGTCAAAACATAGCACCTGAAAGTAGGTACTTGACAGCTTTCTCAATAATGGGGACCCAGCGTCACTTTTGTCAACTCCCACAAGGTTTCAAGAAAAGCCCGGGGTTATTCTCAGCAAGAGTAACAGAGTTACTACAAATTTATGATGACGAGACATTGTCATATGTCGATGATATTTATCTGACAGACGATGACCTGGATAGGCACTTGAACAGGGTAAATACCATTATACTGGGCTTTGCCTCTGAGGGCTACAAATTAAATGTAAAAAAATCAAGAATTGCCCATGTCAATGTCCTTTTCCTAGGATATGAGCTTTCAAGTGAAGGCAAAAGCCTGGCAGCGAACTTTTTAGAAAAGTGTGATCTGCTCCAACCTCCAAAAATACTTAAAAATGTAGTTGATTCTAGGTTTCCTGAATTTTGGAAGAAATTACATTCTAAATTACGCAAAAAGTGTTAACCCTCTCTACAAATTAATCAAACCTGATTTCAAAAACATAGATTGGACACAGGAACACACAGAAATCCTGCGTTCACTTCAAACTGACATGTTAGCAACAAATCACTTACAAACACGTGTAAATACATGCAATTTAGTGATCCTAATAATTTCAGGTCAATGCGGATTCACATACTTAACTTTTAATGAAGGTGAAAAAGTACCAATTGCATACAAATCACATCTGTATACATAAGCGGAAATGCGCTTCACTTCGACAGAAAACATTCTGACAGCAGTTCAAACCGCTGTAGCAAAAGAAAGAGCTCTAGCTCAGGGGAAACGCATTATTGTCGTGACTTCAGTACCAGCCTTAGAGGCAGTTACAAAAGCAAGCATTCCGAATGCAAAAGCTTTACGTCCAAGATGGATACAATGGGTAGAATCTCTGTTATGTTTTTTATCCTAATTTAAAAACACAAGCATTCCAGCAATACGAACACGAATGTCCTCTGCCTATTGAGATTCTTCCTCTTGACCAGTATGAATTTATAATTTATACTGTTAGATCAGCACAACCCGCTACGCGGAGTAAGCAAGTTTACAGTGCAGCATGCGCGATCGTTCAAGGTCGTATGCGTAATAGTAAATTCTGACTGTTTGTCACTAAAACACAATCTCAAGGAGATTGTACAACTCAGCGAGCTGAACTACAAGCATTCAAATTGGTACTTAAAAATACGGATCGCGAATTCCCCACACTTATAGTGTCCAAATCTTTTTACTGTGTTCAATCATATAATCAATATTTACAGAATTGGCTTCAAAATGGTTTCAAAGATTCAAAAGGTGGCACAATCAAGCATAAAATGCTTTGGGAACAAGTAGTTCAGTTGCGAGATGGACTATAAAACAGTCACGTGATACACACGCTGAGTCATCAACGTGATGGCGTTCACGTCGCAGGTAATTCATTGGCTGACGAAACTGCAAAGGGGGCTGTGCAAACGGCTTCCGTAGCTGCGATCACTCGTTCAAAAATGAAAATAGACAGTGAGATATTGTTGGCTGTCAATGCTTCAAGCAAAGGCAGTGGTGCCATTCAAATACTCATACATAATTGATGCGAACAACGTTCCATTTTCTCGAATCACTTGAGTGCGGGATAGGGTAATTCCAAACATGTAACGTAGATTTGGACTAATCCTAGCAGAACATGAAGGGATAGCCTCTGCCCATGCAGGTGTATCTGCCACAGTATCATTATTAAAACAGAAATATTGGTGGCCCGGCATTAGGTAACAGATCAAAAACTATGTGCGGAATGTGAAATATGGCAAAAGATGAAAGTCTCTACAGTGAAATGTCCTCCGCCCCTGTTAATTTCAGACAAACCATCAGCTTGTGTTTACCTGGATCACTGCGGTCCCTTGCAAAGGGATGGTAACTATAAATATATCATGGTCACAGTGGATTCGTGCTCAAGGTTCCTAAGGATGTGGCCTCAGCGCTCGGCTGACGCTCGAACTGTTATAAAAGATTTGTGAGTCTTTATCGGCACATACACAATAGGCACGCTACACTCTGACCAGGGCCCTACGTTTAGCTCTTGGGCTTACAAAGAAGCCATGGCCAGTTTGGGTGTTGCATTGCGGTACTCCCCTCCATTCCATCCTGAGGGAAATTCTGTTGTGGAAAGAAAAAACTAGGACATAAAGCGGTCTATAACAACTAGGGTATTAGGTTCGGCTGATGGGTGGGTCAAACATCTTTATGGGGTCCAACGCTCATTAAACAATTTGCCAAGAAGTTTTCTAGGAGGGCCCACTCCATATGAGGTCCTATTTGAGACAAGAATGTGGGTTCCTGATCTCCAATGTAAACGCACAGCGGTGGAAAATAAACCATTTGATATCAAAGATCGTTTGGCTGTTTTAGAGGACTTAAATGAACTAAGATCTAAACAAAGCAACATGTTCCTGAAGCCAACCACCAATGGGGAAAATCCAGCCATCCCAGCAAGGCCTGTCTGGATCCCAAAGCTCGGGGATCTAGTCAGAGAAAAGATCGCGGAAAAAGAAGGAATTTGGGCCTTCTTACAGACAACAGGTACCTGTCCTAGCAATCCATGGATCAAGAACAGTACTTCTGCCACCCCTTGCTGGTTAAAGGAGAAAAGATTTGTGTCCATCGACCTCATCAAACCACACTATGTGGCCAATACTAAGCAGTAGGCCATGTGGACTCTGACCAAGTAACAGACACACTCCTCTCTCTACTATCCAAGAGGTTGAAACTGAAAGACTCATCACCATTGAGAATCCAACAGTAAGAAATGAAGGACTGGGCAACAATGCTATGGAACTCATTCCTCTTGAAACCCAAATAACAGTTCGTCCTGATACACCTGTCTACACCAAAGTAGCAAGTGATCCACTGCTTCCAGCGATTTCAACGAATCCTGATGCAATTTCAACCATTGACAGAACTGCCTCTGGCTATTTCATTATTTTTTATACGTTTTCTGAGGATCCCAGTGAACCTGAAACGACGCCAGCCACAAAAAATTTCAAAGAACAAGCACAAGACTTCTTCCATCACATGAAAAAGACTTATCTGATTTCACCATGGATTGAACTATGGATTATTTCTGGAATATTTTCTTTCTGCTTTGGCTAGCTTTAGTAATGACTCTGAGCATGCTGATAAATGGAAGATATATTCATTTGGACACAGAAAGTAAAAATGTGAACTTACTTTTGAAACCACACAAATCATCCCATCGTGAAGCAAGAGACTTGTCAGCAGTGAACATCGCAGCCGTTCCTATACAAGATGGTATAGTTTGGGACAAAACGGATTATGATATATTCGGTTCATTGGAACTTTTGAAGATTCCACACTTATTTAATATCATTAAGTGACGTTATTACCTCTAGTACCTATTCTGATGATTGGAGCTTTGATACTGTTAATAATATGATGTCTGATCTAGAAAGGTATGCTGCATTGTCTAAACATGAATTCTTAGAGGGTTCAAAAGACTATGAACAGCTTTTTTGTTACTGCCATTATGGTCATCATTTCTTGCATAAATATGCAACAACTAGAAATGTATTTATGTATAACCAATGGGAACATTGTCCTACACCACCAAGGGCTAGCTCAAAAATGTTTGCAATGAAGTTTCCATATTTTTCAGGGTACAATACATCCAAACCAGAAACGTTTTACTTTAAAAATGTGTACAAACCAGGAACGAAAAATATGTTAAAAAATACGAAACAGCTTCATTCTGCAACCTTTATTACCCAACTGTCCAGACAGGGTTTTGAGTTTTGGAAAAACAAAATCGACACAAAATCTGTCTGGGGTACAAAAGATTGGCAAGTACAGGGGATAGAAGCTTTGTTTAGAGCCTGCATCATCCCTCAGCAGATAATGTTTTTGAATGACACTGTCCAACAGACGTCTTGCCTTGGGTTAGCCAAGATCAAAGACATGAACACTCCGTCCATACCTAGACTTGCAAGTAATAGCCCTACACAGGGGGTGGTCGACGTACATACTATTTAACAAAACAACAGATCAGATTCCGAATGGAGAAAATGGTTGCTCTGGCCCACAGACACAAACATCTGTCACGAAAGAGTCCTGAACAAGATACAAGGTTTAACAATCAATATGCCAGATCCAAGCTATGTTTAAAGACAGCATCCAGGGGTAGTAACAACATACAGTATAGGAAAACTATGCCTTGATTGGATGCAGACATCTACACCAGAGGATGTGAAACAACACTTATCTTTACTTAAAGAAGGCGCAGACCTTAGGGAATTCCTGATAGGTCCAAGAAAAGTGCGTCAAAAATGTTTCAAATATGCCGGCATCTATGCTGCTTATAATGAAATATGGAAGGTTACCCAAGCAGACGCTGCAGAAAGAATATGAGAGATTGATCGTATTAATTTAGAGAAATCTCTCGCTGTGGTCGACAATGGGTTAACGACTCTGTCATCCAGAATAAATTCATTGGGCAACATTATATCCTCTGCTATAGACATTGTGGAACAAGATTTGGTCCTGCTGCGTCATGGCCAGTCTCAATTACGTTCTATTCTGTTATTAGGATGGACGCTACAAAATCTCCGTGCAGGCTATGTGCCTTGGCGTTTCATCAACACGTCTTCTCTGCTTTTCTGATTACAATCTCACTGATAAACAGATCGAACTGGCACAAAGGGGAGCAAAGTATACAATGCTGAGCATTGAAAAACTGGATAATTTGCCATTTACGGTGGCAGAAAAACCAGCTACAGAATGGATCATACATGGCAAAATAACTCTGTCTGTTACAACTTTCCATTTTCAGTATTGCCTTAAACACATGCCAGTAGGCAGATATGAAAGAATACATCAGGAAATCCTGGGATTTACCGTATACACACAGATGTTTTAGTAGGGGGCGTGAAGTGTTTATTAGCGGTACACACCTTGAAAATGCACTGAGCGGTTCACTCATATGTCGGGATATTAGTTTACACGGGGCCTGTAGCGGTTCAACTGCAAATTTATCCTGCCACCTGCAAGGTTCACCAGCCGCTGTGATTAATCCAACGTTTGGACAACTTTCAAATGGGATTTACCTCATGTTGAATGATCAGAGCTGTTGTGGCATGTTGTCAAGTATCCCATATCTAGTAACGGTTACTTCCAGGGTCACTAGCTGTATGCAAGTCTTGTTCCCCCAAATATCCACAGTCAGGGAGTCGCCTTTATGGCCTTCACTGAGCATCTCTTCTATACGAATTGATACTTTAAGCAGAATAAAAGCCATTCTTTTATAACAAACCGTGCCTTTGACCTCGGCCAAAGAAACCTATGATCTACAAGTCGCAAGGAATTCGGCTGAGATACAGGCTCTGTTAAGGACAAATTGCCCTGCACATTTCACAGAAATGTTGGGATGAATCTTAAACATGTCTGATACGAGCGGTATTGTGCATGTATTTAAGACCATATGTTCCGGACTGTTAACACCTTTGCAAGCAGTCCTCAGAATTATTCCAAACTTCATGCACTCGGTGTTTGGTGGTTTGCCGCTAATTCTAGCAATTGTCGCAGGAATCCTGTTTTTATTCCTACTGCTAAGCTATGGCAAGCCAATCCACCAGCGTCACTACCAGCACCTTGGAGAATGCTCTCCTGGAAAGGAAGTGTCGTGAGCGCCTAGTGCAACTATTGGATTTACCTCGTCTACGAAAACTAAATACCACATAGTTTCTGTTGTTCAGACCAATCTGGCAAGATTGCATCTTACTTGTTCTATGCTGCCTGCTTTGCGGTGAAGAATGCATGCTAGACATCTGTCTAACAATCCCATCGGTCATGCCAACGAATATCGATACTCTGCTGGACCCGATAACGGCCCATGCTCTGTGTTGTCCCCAGAGGCTACCGATCCTGATGATGGCATTCATTGAGATCTCACAGACGCAACATGCTACTGCTGAGGTACGAGATAGATCAACAGGCACACAGGTAACGTCGGCAACGAACACTGCTACTGACGATGCATCACATCTATGTGCAGTTAGTCTTCTAAACGAGGTAATCGACCTATCACGGACAACGGTAGACAAATTTTTTTCTACAGGATTAGAAGATATAGGTGCCAATTCCGATCCTGGAGAAACCGGGTACGAACCGTCGGTCGGAGCGTTTTCTCCGTCCGACTCGTACCCGGGAAAAAGACATTACAAATATGGAAGTACGATTCGCACGGACACACCATTTCCGTACGAATCGTACAAAACACCGACCGACGAAAATATACATACAAATGTGATCCGGGGAACGCGCCGACATGCGTCGGGACGCATTCAGGCTGCGTTTCACGAACGAGGAAGTACAAACTGCACCGACGTCACCCCGCACGGAGAAAATTCTCCGACTGCCAAAAAGTGCCGGGAAATCAGGAAGACACGCGCAAGGAGCAACAGGACGCGACGAACAGCCATGGACCCGAACCTACCTGTCATACCAGCCCTCATAGCAGTCCACCTGCTCTACAGGAACCGATGCAGACGCCGCAGAAGGTCAGAACAACACCCATGGGCAAAGGGGGGGGGCTAAGGGGGGGGCAGGGGCAGGACACAAAACTCCCACCCAAGTCACAAATCATACATGCCCTGGACATACCTGACCTTCAGGGCCTGGTCACTTCGAGGGGGTGGGGGCGTGTCCAGCAACGGAAGTGGATGTACACGCGAACCGGCAACACAACAAGTCCGGTACGTACCGTACCCACGCCTTAAGAGCGTGGGTACGAGTCGTACCATGCCCACCCCTATGTCACCCCAACAATGGCGGTACCGCCCGTACCCATGTTCCAAAGGCCCGGGTACAGACCGTACCCCCACCCGTGTATGCATGGAGCATACCCAGACCCGCGTATGTTCGGAGCGTACCCCCACCCGTGTATGTACGGACCCTACCCACACCCACGTACGTATGGAGTGTACCCCCACCCCAACAGTATATGCACGGACGTACCCCCACCCGTGTATGAATGGAGTGTACCAACACCCCACCCGTGTATGTACGGACCGTACCCCCACCCCAGCAGTGTATGTACGGACCGTACCCCCACCCCACCAGTGTATGTACGGACCATACCCACACCCCACCCGTGTATGTACGGACCAAACCCCCACCCATGTATGTACGGACCATACCCCCACCCCACCAGTGTATGTACGGATCGAACCTCCGCCCCAACAGTGTATGCACGGACCGTACCCCCACCCCAGCAGTGTATGTACGGACCGAACCCCCACCCCAACAGTGTATGCACGGACCGTATCCCCACCCGTGTATGAATGGAGCGTACCAACACCCCACCCGTGTATGTACGGACCGTACCCCCACCCCAGCAGTGTATGTACGGACCGTACCCCCACCCCAGCAGTGTATGTACGGACCGAACCCCCACCCCAACAGTGTATGTACGGACTGTACCCCCACCCCAGCAGTGTATGTATGGACCGAACCCCCACCCCAGCAGTGTATGTACGGAGCGTACCCCCACCCCACCAGTGTATGTACGGACCGAGCCCCCACCCCACCCATGTATGTACGGAGCGTACCCCCACCCCACCAGTGTATGTACGGACCAAACCCCCACCCCAACAATGTATGTTCGGAGCGTACCCCCACCCGTGTATGCATGGAGCGTACCCAGACCCGCGTATGTTCGGAGCGTACCCCCACCCGTGTATGTACGGACCCTACCCACACCCGCGTACTTATGGAGTGTACCCCCACCCCAACAGTGTATGCATGGAGCTTACCCCCACCCCAACAGTGTATGTACGGACCGTACCCCCACCCGTGTATGTATGGAGCGTACATGGCCAGACACAGGAGGGGTGTGTGCAGAGTCCTCCCAGCAGTGCCCAGACGCAGGAGGGGTGTGTGCAGAGTCCTCCCAGCAGTGCCCAGACACAGGAGGGGTGGGTGCAGAGTCCTCCCAGCAGTGCCCAGACGCAGGAGGGGTGGGTGTAGAGTCCTCCCAGCAGTGCCCAGACACAGGAGGGGTGGGTGTAGAGTCCTCCCAGCAGTACCCAGACACAGGAGGGGTGGGTGCCTATTACTCCCAGCAGTGCCCAGACGCAGGAGGGGTGGGTGTAGAGTCCTCCCAGCAGTGCCCAGACACAGGAGGGGTGGGTGTAGAGTCCTCCCAGCAGTGCCCAGACACAGGAGGGGTGTATGCAGAGTCCTCCCAGCAGTGCCCAGACACAGGAGGGGTGGGTGCAGAGGCCCCCAGCAGTGCCCATGGAAAAAAAGGGTGGAGTACCCACAGATCCAATAGCCACAATTGTCAGTCAGGTGCACAAAGACCCTGTAGTACATGTAACACATGTGTGCGAGGCTGGGAGTACCAACATGCATACTGCCTAAAAGGGAACATGTCCACATGAAGTCATGTCAACAGACTACATACACAAGTACAGTGATCACCAAGGATGCCACGAATGATGCAGGTGGAGACATCGCTCTGCATGCATGGCCAAAGTTGAAGGGGTCCGTCACTCACCCAGCTAATGTAGACACAGCTCAGCACAACATATTGGAAACACCCTGCAGGGAAGATGTCAGGGTACACAGAGGAAGGAACACACCTTGGGACAACTTCACCATGCAGTAACAGCCTACATGAACAAAGAAACTTAGCTAACACCTTGTGATGGCACACAGATACCAGGGTCCCCCCTATGACCAGCACACTACTACATTTCCCACACACCCAACACATGATCACCACCCAAAATCATGGAGCAGCCCCACCAACAGCAATACCAAAAAAGCAGTAGGGTTCTAAGAAAAAAAAAAGGCTTTATTCAGCATTAGCAAAAAATGTTTGTGTGGATAAAGTTCAATATTTACAAAGCCCATAGGGCAGTCCATTAGTCACAGCTGGATGGGGGACACAGTGGGACGCGTGTCCCCTAGCTTGCCTGCACAGTTCAGACCACCCTGTCTTCCACGGTGAGGCGGCATCATGTGGGGGGGAAGGACCAGGCACCGCAGGGACAGGAGGGGCAAGGGCAGGCGTTGTGGGTGCAGGGACGGAGGACTCCACCACAGGGGTTGGGGCAGCGCCAAAGGAGGTGGTGAGGATGGCGCTGCACACGTCAGCAAGGTCCCCCAGCGTATCCCCTGCACCCGAAGGAACCACAGGCCCCAAGGAGGGGGGGGCAGAGGAATGGGTCGCAGCGCCACTGGGGGAGGGTGTGGACAGGGGGGGGGCACTCAACTACCCTGACCGGGGATTCCTTTGCCCGCTTGCTGGGTGGTGTCACTGTTGGGCTCAGGGATAGAGCGTGCATGAAGGAATCTTTGCTGGATTCCTGGCCAGGAGAGCTGAGGGGAGTGGATTTGGAGGGAGTGGATTTGGCGGAATGCGGACTCCCACTCTGGCTGCGTGACTTACGTTTGCCCCCCGACCCAGTGGGTGTGCCTACCTCACCCTGTGTGTGTGTGACAGGAGGACAGGAGGTGTGCGCTTGCCCTGCCCTGCTGGTGTGGTGCCTGTGTCTGGTGTTGTGCGTGCATGCTGACGTCTGGGTGTACGTGGCACAGGCATGGGAGTGGGAAGTGTGGATGGGGCAGGGGTAGGGGGTGGGACGTAGCGCTGCAGGAGATCCACTGCTGCAGTCAGTGTTGAGTCTATGAACCTCAGCAAGTTGCGTTGGTCAGACTGCGCGGCTGAAATGCCCTCCAAGTATGCCTCCATCTGGTTCAGCACTTGGCTGTGGCCATGGAGGACATTAAGCATCGCAGTCTGACCAACCCGCAACTGCCGCAGGATGTCCACAGACTCGGCATTGGTGGCAGCAGTGGAGACAGGGGCAGGGGTGCGGTGCCTGGCAAGAAGGAGACACGTGGTGACCGAGCACGGCGGGAAGGGAAACGAGCAAGTGGGAGGCGGGTGATCGGAATGGAGGGGGCGGGTAGTGATGGAGTGCTGGTGTCAGCTGTGGGACCAGCCACCGCCCCCTCGGAGTGCTTAGCCTCGGACCCGTCTGCGTCATAGTCGGTGGTGGAGTGACTGGACAGGTCCTCCGCTGCACTCCCGTCCGCCTCCGTCCCACTCGATGTGCCAGACAACTCTGCGCTGCTGGCACTGGTGCCCGCTCCCTCCTCACGGTCCGTGCCAGTGTCTCCCTCGGTGTCCCCCGACGATGCTGTGGGCAAGGTGAAGAGACAGTAAATAATCAGACACCTGTATACATATGTCACATGACTCAAATCCACATAGGTCTCAGTGCATAGCCTGAAAAGCAACATGAGTAACATCTACAATACAAGGCACATATGTAGGCCCTGCAACACACAGTTGGTTGACCCACCATGCCACTGACCAACTATGGAGAGCATGACACAATAGCAAATAACATGATATGGATTTGGACAGATGAGCCAGGCACTGGGGACAATCCAGCACAGCATCTGCAGCACACAGCGTTGCCGTAAAAAGGGATGAGCAGGAACCATGTCTATTAACTGTAGGCACATGCAGCAAAGGCAATGCTTAAAAACATGCCCAACATTAATGGGTGACTGCACCTTGAGTGTATGTCCAGACAAACATCACACACTGGCCAGACCTAGCAAGGAGACTTCAGGTCTAGACATGTAGGCCTTGCCCGCACCAACCACCCCCTACATGAGACAATTTATTGAGACACAGGAAGCACTTATATCTCTTAGTCTGGAATACAAACACATGGCCTGCAAGTATTCCTGATTGGACACCAAATACCCCTGGTGCGCAGGTACAAATACATCATCTACAAATGGCCATCATCAGATCATTTTACCAAGACACACAGGCACTGGCCCCCGTGAGTATGAACAAGGGACATTTGGTCAGCCTGTACAGTGGACACATGTAGTAGAGTTTACGTAGACACAAATAGTGCCAGGGTACAATGGCACAGAGCACAACCTATGCTGTAGACACAGAGATTGTCGACATTTTTGGATTACACACATGATACCTAGGAAAAGATGCCCCAGGGGACAGTAGTGGCCACACTACTCCATGGTCCTGAATGGTAATGACTGCAACACAAGCCACCATCCCTGCACTCTGCATATCTCACACTCATGCACATCATGTCATAGGCCACAAAATAGGACATGCATGCTGTAAAGCAATACACTTTAGAGACACACTCCTATGTCTGGACTCAGCATCAGTGACAACTGACATGGACCCCACAAGTACTGAACTGGACAGGGCACAGGCAAGGTTCCAGAACCTGTTACACACCACCCCCACACATGAAGCTGCAAGCATTGGGCACATCGATAAACTGGCAGCCTAGATAACCTTGTGCAAGTGTGACTACACACAGACCAGGGTACACATGCCAAGGAGGGGAAGGGAGGAAGGACAGCACCGCTACACTTTGGGGACCAGGAACTGCACTGCACATGTAAACCCTGCCAGTGTATCCATGCAACTGTGCACTTACAAATGCTGGTGACACACAACAAACACACATGTACCTACCCCCTTCCTGCTGCTGCTTTTCCCGTAAGCGCCTGTCCATGTCAGGGAAGACGACCGCCAGCACACGCTTGTGGATGTGGGTCAGACGGCGGCGCCCATGGTTCTTTTGGCTCACAGGTGAGTCCCCCAGCAGGACCCGTGCGATCCTCCGCGTCCAGCACCGGATATCCTGCCAGCGTTTCCTCACCTGGGCTAGGCGCCGCTTCCGACCATCCATCTGTCTCACGGCACTGACGGCGTCCTTCCAGATCTGCTCCTTGGCACAGGTGCCTACCTGTGAGGATGAAAAAGTGAGACAACATCAATACACCTGCGACATGTCACAGAGACACACATTAGAACAATTGGCTGGTTTTAACAGGGCATAGAATGCATCAAACTCATTACACCTATGTCATAGGGACACTTTCCTCTGTGGAAGGCAAAAAGCACTAGGTGGCATTGTTGAGTACACAGGTGGCATGAGGGGTACGACACAATCAATCATCCAGGCTCACACTGTGCATCACAAGCGACACCAGGAGTATGTGCAGCACCTCAAAGCAGTCACATGCCACAGGCCACTGAGGCGCCCTCAGCAGAGTACACAGACACACACAGCCACAGGACAATCACCTGCCATTGCCAACTGCAGCTACACACCTCACTCTGCACATGTGCCACTAGACTGGGGGGTGTCACAGGTGTAGGGCTGGCCCATCACCGCAGACACACAGCACTGCTCCCTGCTCACATCAGATGGGCAGGGTATATCCATCCCTCATGCAGCTGGGGTGCTACACTCCACATATGCACTCACCCACATGACGGGACTTACACACACACACCAATGTCCAGGGGACAAACACATCATTTGGACACTCTCCGCACATGTACACTAAACAAACACACATCTGTGGGTACTGCCACCTGTCACACTGGGGGGACCACAGATTCACATGAGGACTGTAGTAACAACATTCCCAGGAGGATTAGACAGGCAGAATGTGTAATGCCACATGCAGTGATTGTCACAGTACACACAATGCAAGTGAGGTGAGCAGACATGCACCACAGCATGCTCTGGCTGGGAGACATTAGGCATTCCCCCACCCGGAAACCACCCTACAGTACATTGCATGTGTGTTACACAATGGCAGAAGTCACAGTCACTAAAAAGGGGCACAGTCTTTGCTAGTGGACTCAGCACTCACCTGAACCCCTGGTCGACCATACAGCATGGGGTACTGTGGGAGGATCACATCCAGCAGGGCTTGGTTCTCCTCCTGGGTGAAAGGCTGGGCCCTCTCCACAGACCTGGACATTGTGTCAGAGGATTCACGAGCAGCAGCAGTGTATTTGAATCAAAGGATGTGCAGGCAAGTGCTCTCTCATGGGGCCTGGCTGCCTTATATCTACCTTGCTGCCCTGTTTCATTCACAGGAGTACAGAGTGATTGGTCACTCACATGTGCATCCTATGTTTCCTCCAATCCCTTTAAACCTACCACAGTCAGTGGCTTTGCTCTTTTTTTTATTGAGCATGATGTCAACTCAACAACCACTTTGCAACACTGTAGATTCTTTCAAACCGACTTTTGCTGGGCACCTGATGAAAAAAATTCAAACTTCAAACTCGGTCTACATGACAACCAGCATGCATGTAGGGCTTTATACTTGTCCCTCATGTGTCCCCTATGTAAATTGGACATTCACACACAGGTACGGTGAGTTCCAGGGCCCTAGGGCCCCCCAAATGCATAGAAACGGCCCGTACATGCGCGTGTATGGGCCGTATCACTATGGGTACGCATACGCGAGCAAACCCATAGTGATAGGAGCGTACACGCGTGTGTACGGGCCGTTTCACTATGGGTACGCATACGCGAGCAAACCCATAGTGATAGGAGCGTACACGCGTGTGTACGGGCCGTTTCACTATGGGTACGCATACGCGAGCAAACCCATAGTGATAGGAGCTTTGATTTGGTGCTTCATGGTGAGTGCGGTGTCAAGAAATATGTTGAGGTTGGGGTTTTGTCTGTGAGTATGTGGGTGGGTCCGAGCTCAGTGGGCCAACAGCTGCTGTCCCACTGTGAGATGTTCTTCCCCAAGATCAACAATTCCTTTTTGTCAATGTTGAGTTTTAGGCTATTGGTCCTCATCTAGCTGGTGACGCTGGTCATGGTGTCACAGAAGTTTGTTCTGGTGGTGGAGGGGTCATCGGTAAAAGAGAGGATGAGTTGTGGGTTGTTTTTGTAGGATACGATGTTGAGCCTGTGGCATCTGACGATGTCTGCGAGGGGTGTCATGTAGGATGGGGTTGAGGTAGGATCCTTGAAGGACTCCGTCGGTGATTGTCTTGAGTTCAGAGATGAAGAGGGGCAGGTGGATTCTATGAGTTCATCCCATGAGAAACGATGGGACCCATTTGAGGGTGTTTCCTTGGATGCCTGTGTGGTTGAGTCTGTTGAGGACTCTTTAGTGTAAAAGACTGTAAAGGCTTCAGTTTGGCCACATTCCCAGTGCATCAGGGGATGAGGCTGTGCTTTGCCACTGTTCTTCCTGGTTGTACAAGGGATGTTGATGGTGAACCAGGTAAACAGACTTCATCAATATGGTTGACGTACGTGTCCATCCAAAATACTACTGTACATGAACAATATTCTACTAGCAGTCAAAAACATTGAGAAGTCCTTGTTTAACCTGACTGCTCATAGTGGCTCCTTTTCCTCTTCAACTGAAAAAAACCAAAGTACTGTCTGTTCCCAGAGAATCCAATGGACCCATTGCAGGGGTGTATGATTTTCAGTAGAATTTAGTGAACCTGAAAATCTTGGGGTCCTGGAGTAGGAAATGATCATCTTTTGTGTGGTATACCCCAAGAGTTTTGCCCTATCTAATTTTGCTAAATGTAGAGCCCGGTGCACTTTACCCTCCCTAATCAGTTGTTAAGTGTCTGTGCCCCCCTTCAAACATTGTTGGATTGGTATACTCCTAATTTTTATATTTAGCTTATCTACACGTAACACTGGGAAGCAGTATTACATATGGAATCAGCTTTATCTGGGGCAGGGACAAGCTAGAAGCATGATTAAACCTTTTTTTTTAAAAAATATTTCTAAAAGCCAACCTAAATGGTGAAGTCAGATTTTACATAAATATTAAGAAAAAGTTATTTTAAGGAAAGTTAAATTTTCCCTGTCTAAAGCTTTTGGGGGTTCATTTGCATTTGCTTCCAGCTTCAGTACTCTGAGTACTTATCCCTGATGAGGTATAAAAATAGCTCCTAAAGCAGGGACAAAGGACTGGGTATAGGGAGGTGTTGTTTTTCCCGTGGCAGGATGATCAGTTGAACTGGGACAAGGAACCTGATTAACATCAAAATGGCTACCCCTGTCAAAAACAGATATTTGGCAGCACCTGCTTAGGCCTCTTCTTATGTTACCCCCACACAAGGCAGTATGCATGGTATTCAAAAACAGGACATATAGAAATTTAACAATAACATGTTTTCCAGTCACTAACACCCAAAAGCTTTTTGTCCTGTAGGAAGGATGACTGGCACATGGAGAATATCAAATCAATATCAATATAAAATATACATGTTGTTATCTCAGGGTACGGACCAGCTCAACCTATGATTAAAACTATGTAAACAACTCTTTTAGTATTTATATAAAAAAGAGAGATTGGAGTTTTGATAGTTATCTTTTCCCTGCCTAAAGCATCTGAAGGCTCATTTGCATGAGCCTCCATTTGCAGCTCTCTGAGCACTCAAGCCCTCAATGAGGTGTGAAAACAGTTCACAGAGCAGAGAGAAAGACCTGGGAGTGGGCGGTGTCCTTGGTCATTTAGCAGGATAACCATCTGGGTTGGGCCTAGGAAATTAATTTACTTCAAATGTACCTTCCTGTCGCAGGCATATTCCAGATGACACCTGAACAGACCACGTCCTTTGTTCCCTCAGTCAGCAAGGCACCAAACCTATGGTAGATTGGTTTGGAGAACTGGTTTAGAGTGACCGCAGGGATGGGGTTGCTCATTTCCTTGATGACACTTCTGGGGTGGGCACACAGGCTCTACACAAGGTGGGAAGGGTTTCACCATATTGGATTTAGGTAGAGAAGGGCACTGTAGGATGGTTTGCAGTAGGGCAGACAGGAACAGTTACAAACATTAGTAGGGTTACCTCTGGGACTTTTTACCCCATTGGTTAGGAAGAGCCAGGACTCACCCCACTCACAAGCTAGAGCCAGACAAAAATGTGACAAACCCTGGCACCATCTACAGAACACTTTCTGGACCTGAGGAGG
The DNA here is from genome assembly GCF_964204655.1 of Triturus cristatus. Classification (NCBI taxonomy): domain Eukaryota; kingdom Metazoa; phylum Chordata; class Amphibia; order Caudata; family Salamandridae; genus Triturus; species Triturus cristatus. Next base: position 1,494,286,117 of record NC_140591.1, read on the forward strand.
AACAGAGGATGACTGAACCGGCAGTCTGTGACCTGAGAGGAGCCATGAATTACTGAGCCTGCTCTCTCTTGTACCCAAGACAAATCAGTGTACTCCAATGAGCCTTAAGGCTGTCCTTCTCTTCAAGCTACAGGGATACAACAACTGGCCAGAAACTTCCCAGCTAACCAGTTCCAATGGGACCTGGCCCTTGACTTTCCTGTTGGTCTTTGCTAGAAGGCTTCTGACCCCCATTTGATGCTAAAGAGGTTCTAAATCCTTGGCTGTGTCGGACTGGAGTTCCTTAACTGCCTTTAAAACCTAGGTCATAGAAACATTTTTAAATTCAAGACTGGAGGACCAGGACAAACCTGCCAACCCGATCCGACCCGGGTGTGTTGCTTCTGGGCTAAAGATTCAGGTTTCTAAGACTCAGAGTTTCGCCACAGCAGCAAATGTGATTCAGCTGGACCTTATAGAGGAGATTTCCAGCTCTGTGGAGCTCTTTTCCACTAGAGCCTATAGCTTTGCCCCACTGAAGGATTCCAAGCTCCGAAAAAGGAAAAAGTAACTAAGAACAAATATAGAAATCTTGACAGAGCGAGGATGCCAAAAGTATCTAGCTGGAAAGGACCTTTCCTTGGGCACAACATTTGAATTTCTCCTGCCCTGAGCTTTCTTGCCAAAATTCAACAGCTTCACAAGGACTATGACCAACAGCAATACTGCTCCCTTGCCCAGCTGACGATTTTGGACTTCTATTTTTGAGACTAAGTCCTGTGGTAAGACTCCTGACCTGCATGAAACAGGTTTGTATATGTGACCCATACTCCAGCGCTTGCAGGCTCATGTCATATGTAGGTGCCAGTCTACTGCAAACCGTTTTTGGGCTATTTTTATTTAAAACTTCAAAAAATCCTATAAGTAGTTGTCCTTATTAGAATTTCTCATTTTGGTGTCATTTTATTCATTAAAATTTACTCTTTATATTCTAGTTCAGCTTAGGATTTTTATTGTGTTGTATTTTGATTTGGTACTGCATGAATGCTTTACATATTGCTATACGTTAAGATTGTCTGATCTGTGCCATAGCTACCAGGGGGTGAGCTCAGGTTAATTTAATGATTTTAAGGGTTCACTCTGGAAATGATTTTGATTATTACTCGAGCTGGCAAGTCATCACACCCAACTAACACCCACATTTCTTAGTGAAATATGTACTTCTTGCTTGGAACAACTGTTTAATCCATGTGGATTTGTCCCATTGTATCACCTGCATGTGGAAAACAGGCATTGGCATAGCCAATATGTCTCACCTTTGGGACCTTATCAGTGTTTAGCCACAGCTATTGGATTTGCCAAAGTCTTTAAGCAATGTTGTACAGCAGTGTGGCTGCCGTGCAGCAGTTTGAAAAGTTATTTTAAATAAGTGTTATAAGCATTTTTGTTATCTTAAATATAAGCAAGAAGACATTATGTACAACTAAACGACCCCATTAAAAAAAGATTTAACATAAAAAAATTCAAAACAGACCCTGACTTCCCTCTATTATTGCACTACAATTGCATTATACATCAATGGTCAATATGTGCCATGGTGATTGGATTTGATCTTGCGAGGACTCCTGGAAGGAAGTTGCAGGAGTTTCCCTCTGTGCTATGAATGTTTTCAGAAAACAAATCTGAATTAGTTCCTGGACATTCAGAAATACAGTAGCCTCCTGATGAGACTTAATCAAGTGTTCAATTACCAATTTCGTGATGTTGAGCAACTGTGGGATGTTAACTTCAAACCTCTTTATGCAAGTGGATATTAGTGATATTATACGAACAAATTAGTGTGCTACTTAACCTTGACTCGGCCACTATGGATATAGTTAATCTTCAAAATGACATTGAATTAAAAGGAAGGTAATCTGACATACATTTGGAGAATCTCGTTGATGCGGAAGAGTACAAGAACATTTGCACAGCTGTGATTAAACTTTTTTACCTGGGTGGCTACACTTGTCTTCTCTGATATGAAAATCCCAGTTTTGAACACATCTGACCAATGAACATTTGAATGACTGAATCACAGTTGCCGCCTCAGTATATACCCCAGATTACAGGGGATTGGCAAATGCCAGGTAGTGCCAAGTTTCTCACTGATATGGTAGACAAGTATGTTTTACACATCTTTCAAAGTTTTCTTTTTATTGGATGAACTAACAAGAACAAGGCAGTGTTTACTGAAACACAGACAAAAGTAGCTGTAGAGAAGAATCTTCTGCATCTTGCAAAATTTTGTATTTGTTGAAAAGGAACAAGGTAATGCTTACTGACACCAAGACTAAAGTAAAGGTAGTAATGAGAATACAATTTCCAATATAACTAGTGTCATTAAAACCTAAAGGTAAAAATGTAATGCAACCTTTTCAAATAAAGCAAAGTAGACACAGACACAGCATTTTCTTTCATACTCCAAGTAGCTGCAATTGACCTCATCTGGGTATTGAAAAACACAGGAATCTTGTCAGAGCTGCAATAGAAGAGTATTACTAGTCGAAATCCATGTGCTTGTGATTCAGCAAAGATTTGCTCTGGTCTAACTGCCTCACACTAATACTAATTACTTCTTGAGACCTGCCCCCTGAAACTACCGGATTACACAGTATTAGAGGAAATCATTCAGTACCACACTGAAAACAAGATTGGTTTTCTTATTTTCTTTTTATTTGAGCTGAAATATAATTATTATTTCAGTGACAGTTAATTGAAAGGTCTTCAAGCACAGTGCCAACAAGTCTGGAATAGGTCGTATTGTTTCTATCTATGGAACTGTAAGTATTTGGCACTAACGTAGTATCTGGCTCCATGGAAATTAGGGTTAAAGTCAATGAAGCTGGGCGTTGGGATCTCTGAGAATAAGGCACAAGTTGCTTGGCATTTAGTAGCTCATGATGATTTCACTGCTCAGAAGTAGCTCTCACAACAGAAAAAGTTGGCGACCCTTGGTCAAGACATTAACCTGATTGATAAATGTGTTTTGGGAATCACCAGAACCCATTTATACCATGTGATAACTCATCTAGAGCACATATTAAGGGCACATCAGGATTATGGTGGAGCTGATGATAAAGACTGATGCTAATTTGCTATGGTTTTTCATTTGTATGGGTTAACCATGGCAAATCTTTCATGTGTGTGTAAATAGAGATTGGAGCACAACATTTGGCAAATTCTATTGAACTGAAAGGTTTTCATTTCAAACTCCAATCAATTGGTGATGGTGTAGAACGTTATATGGGTGATCTAAAAAGTAGTCAACTACAGCAGATCTCGGTGACTTGCATTAAAACCAACCTGACAGTAACAGAATTTGCCCAGATTACGACTGTTTTTTTTTTAGATCGCCTCAGATTTGTTCACAAATTATTGTTATATACCTCCTCAAGGATGAAATATTAAACAATATTAAACAAAACTGAATCTGCATCAAGGGCAATTTTGCCTTGTGTCACTGTACTCAGAGATATGAAAAAATATCTGAGCGATCAGATTGTCTGGCAGTAACTGGAACATGTAGTTGGCACTGTTCATCACAGGGGATTCAGTAAAGCAGAACAAATGGGGCTGGGGGACATAGTCCCACACTAGGGATAGAATAACTCAACCTAGGGTAGAAAAAAACCCTCTTAATACATCATGAAATCCATTATTCCACAAAGAAGTCTTGTCATGCCTGCCAATTTACAAAGCAATGGATCTGAAAATGGACATGAATTGTGTGTTTCAGGAAGAAGAAAAATGAAGCAAGGAATCACATACGCAAATAATCATATATTTGCATAAAACAGCTAAACATATAAGATAGCACTTAAATTAACCTTGCTTTGAAAATGGCTTAAATGTTCACATAAGTTGTGTGCACGTAGTCCATTTGCGCAAATAGACTCAATGCATGTCTAGGAGCCATGAATGTGCCATTTATACATGCATATGTGACCTCTGGACTTTCTTAGGGGTTGTATGCATGTTCAGTTCCTAAGCTCAGATAGTGTGCAAAAGCTGTGCAGACAATTGGTTCAACATGACTAAGATAAATGTGCAGAATAAGTGAGGTGTCAAGTGAAGTATGCTATTCTACATGCATGCATGTTCATTTCAGTCCATATGGGTATTGCAATGTACCTAAGCACACATGACTAACTTGTATACATTTATATAGTTGCGGTGTTGTGAAGATCAAAAACATATGTGGTGGAACGAAGTATTCAATAAATGGAATTGTAGTGTGCACAGAATCCAAAACCTGTGTGGTGAAAGTGAGTAGTCAATACATGCACTGATAGTGTGCACAGAAGTACACCTCTTCACACACTTTGGTATTTTTTTTATATAGCACTAGTAAGTGGAGCACTTTACATGAGCACCAGTTACATCACACAAGGACACATTCATTTTTTCTTAGGTATTTGAGAGATGTGCACTGGCTGTGTACCACCACACAGCACATGCATATACCTTCATATGCACAACTAAATCTGGGCGCTCAATGCAAGTGCAAAAATGCAGTTGTGTGGAAGAACACATACAAGCAGATAAGAGCCCATGTGCAGGCATGGCATGTAGCCGTGGTCTTGTCAGAGTGTGTGGCTGTGCCTTTGAATATATGCACATGTATGACTTAAACATGCACATCTATGAGTTGTGCTTAAAAGCGCGTGTCTATAGAGGCCATACTGGGGCTCTATGGAGGGACGCCCCTGCTGCCACCAGATCCGTGCAGGATGGGATGCATTGGGCCACTCGCTGGGCTAGCCTGCTCATGCAGTGGCACGACTGGACTAGGTGGCGGCGAAGCCAAGATGTGGATGCAGGCAGCCAGGCTAAAGCTGGCGGTCAGCAATAATGGAGTGAGAGGGCAGTGATCTGGGCTCGCTAGCTGCTGTGCAGGGGTCCACAGTTGCATGCCCTTTCGCATCTCGCTGCGCTACCACTGGCTGTCCTCCATCAATCTGTAACCCTTTTTCTAGCAAAGGGGGGACTCCACAATTGGAAATGGGGGCAGCTAGTGTTGGTAGAAGATGATGGCAGCAGATTGCGGGCAAGTGTAGCAGACTCTGTTTAGCACTTTCTTGTAATTTTAAAACGTTTGTTTGTTCCCACTCACTGGTAAAATTTCATCTACGGGGACCATGCTGCTGAAACAGAAGGCACTCATATAGATCCAACAAAAGCAGTGTGGGAAACGACAACATTTTAAGAAGCAGAATACACGAACCAAAGGAAACAGAAAAAATAAGTGCAAAGAAACTTAATAAAATAGATAGAAAAGCAATAATTCATGTAACAGGTCCAGTCACCAGGGACAGGAACCAGCCACCCAAAGGGGGGACATATTTTAAAAAAGGGACAGAAAGGAAGGGAATTTTGAAAAGCACACAAAGGAACAACTGGGAAGCCAGGTCATGATCAAAGCCCACAAAGCAGATACAGCATGTCTTTAAGAAAAAGTGCATGTGCTGCCTATGCCAGACCTAAAAACATTTGGATTTGGACCCTATATTCCCAGGACCTTATGTTATCCTCCATATTGGGCTGAAAAACCTGTAAATGTGCCCGAAGTGCAGAAATTCTTCAGTCGTAAAGATACTACTCATAACTTACCTTTGTGGATATGGAAACGTAGTAATGTTATAATTTTGGCCTAACTTTACCATTGAGAATCAGGCCCGAAGTCCACGACTGAGCCCTCCCAGATTGGACTAATGTGGAAACATTGCCTCAGGTATTTTATAAGCGTTGAGCATGTATATTATTCACCCCTATCAGGGAAAGACATTGGTTGAAGTCACCCACAGTTAAAATGTGGGAGGACTCCGACAAACCCCCAAGATAATCCAAATCATTAACGAACAGCTGCCATTGCTTATCATTATAAGAATCCGATCCAAGGTTCACATCCATATTAACCACAATGAAAGTATCCATGGGCAGAAAGCCATCATACAGATTTAACAAACAGACCAGCTCCCAATCATAACTGGGCTGAAATTATGTTGCTTTTGTCACACGTTTCTCAGAAATTGGATAGGTGCCCAGATCCGAATTTAATTGAATTTTTAAATTACATAAACCACTTTGATTCAGATTTTCACCAACTAATCATGTTTCCAGGATGAAAATAATGTCATTATTCTTCCATAACTTAGTGAAATCAACTGACCTTTGTAATCGGTCTACATTCCAGGATAAAACACCCAAGTTAACTGGTGACCTAACTGCCTAGTACACTTGTCCCAGCCAGGAATCATCATTCTCCTGGAGAGACCTTTAACATGTAAGACGGTTGCTAGATGGTGAAATCTTTAATTTATCAGTTGTTCTACTAGCTACTGTTACATTTAGACTTTCTGGAATGTACCCCATTGACCAACACTGGGGCATTACATCTTCCTCTCTCAATACTAAACTAATTTGATGTTTCCTCAAGCTAGCATGATTATTTAAACATGATTTTTTACCAACAGTTTCTCAATCTCTTCTTTTAAGTTCTGTCTCAGCATTCTATATTAAATTTAATTAAATTTGCAAGCAATCGAGAGTAAAATCCAACTGTATTGAATTCTCTGCCATTTAGACTTTGCTAAAAGGCCCCTTGGTCAATATCTATTGATGTAATATCAGCAAGGGAGAGACAAATCTTGAAAGCCTTCAACAACCCTGATCTATTCAGGAGTTTCCATTTGCTTGTTTTTTCCCAACCCTTTAGACATCTAAGTACAAGTGGGTACTTTTCTCCGGAAAGATGTACAAAAATTCAGTAAAGAAACTGTTTACCCGTATGTCACAGATGAATACTATGACAAACCAGCCCCCCAACAATCAGGGAGAAAACAACGGTTCAGACCCACCCCCCAGAACTGGACGTTCAGCTCTGGAGAGGAAAGAAGTGACAGTAGCAGTGATGAAAGCCAAGGACCACAATTCCGAAAACCTATGGGCTATCACCATCCGATGATGCAAGTTCCACAACCTCAACCTCCACCCTTTGGCTTTTGGCCACAACCATTTTACCAACCAGGGTTCGGTTTTCCGCAAGGCCAACCGCCTTTTTTGTTCCAGGGCCGTGGCAGAGGGAGAGGCCGCCAAAAACGAAGAAATATGAGGGTCCAATGGGAAGATCAACCACAACCACCACATGGAGTAGTAACCAGGAGCAGAGGGAGAGGGGAGATGCCCTCGACGAGCAGGGAGTAACCAACATAGTGAATATCAGTAAATACACACTCTCGCATGATGAAACAACCGTCCTTTCTAAAGGGCTGTGATTTGTTCCCACACCCCGAAATGACCCCTTTGTCTTACATACGGAATTGGCTCAATTGTTCCGGAAAATCAAACTCCGTGACTACTTCGGAGACACAGAAGAGGGCACAGAAGAAAGAAGGAAAAAGTCTACGGGGTTGCGGAAAAAATCCACCTTCCAACCTCCTAATCAGAATATTTCTAGTAACATACTTGCTTTCGAACAGGCCGTACTAAAAGACATTGAAGAAATTGACTTCAAGAACACTCGTGGGTTTGACAACCTTACGGGAAAAGAGCGCACGGCCCTTGCGCATTTGAGTAGTTATAAAGACTTAACCATAAAACCAGCTGACAAAGGGGGCGCCATTGTCATCATGGACAGTGACATGTACCGAGAGGAATGCCTGAAACTTCTCTCTGACTCAAACAGCTACACCATACACAGGACTGACCCTACAGGTCCATTGATGGCCAAGATCAGAATCATGGTCACAGAAGCGCTCGGCAACGACTGGATAACCAAACAAGAGGCTGACTTCCTCTTGAATGAAGAACCAAGAATGCCTAAATTCTACACACTCCCGAAAATCCACAAAAACCGGACACCTCCTCCGGGGAGACCAATAGTGTCCGGGATAGGGTCTGCATTAGAACCATTGTCACAGTTCTGTGACTGGTTCCTTCGCCCTATTGTTCAGGAATCTACGTCCTACCTCAGGGATACGAAGGACATCCTTTGTCTCCTCAGAGACCTCACGGTGGACACGACCAACGATTGGCTGATAACCATGGATATAGAAGCTCTATATACGAGCATACCACAGAGGCGCACATTGGAAGTGGTAGAAAACATCATCCTGAATAGAGAGTGGGACTTTTTAACCCCACAGCATTTTGTGATGGAATGTGCGGGACTTGCATTAATGGAGAACTTCTTTTAATTCGAAAAAGTCATCTACCACCAGATCTCTGGCACTTCAATGGGGAACACTTTTGCCCCTAGTATGGCATGTCTGTACGTTCAACAGTTTGAGGACGACTTCATATACAACCCACACAATCCATTCCTACAAAATCTCAGACTTTGGAAGCGCTACATAGATGATGTGCTGATAATATGGAGTGGATCAGAGGAAGAAGCGACGAGTTTCGTCCAGTGGGTTAACACCAAAGATGTACACCTTAGGTTCACCCACACAATCAGCAAGAACCACGCTATCTTCCTCGATCTAGACATCACTATGAGTAACGAGGGGATTTCAACAAAAGTGCACAACAAGCCCACCGACAGGAATAGCCTTCTACTGTACGAGAGCTATCACCCCAAGGCCCTGAGACAGAACCTCCCGGTCGGACAATTCCTTCGAGTGAGGAGGAACTGCTCGCCACTACCCCAAAAAAATGATACGTAAGGCTAGGAAACGAGCAAGGAACAACCCAAGGGAAGCACTTCTGGAGGATATAGCAAAGGAGAACACCAAAAGAACAGTATGTGTTACAACATTCACCCCTGTTTCAAACACAGTACAAAAGATAATCAAGAAAAGATGGAATATTCTAAACAGCGCAGGAAAGCAGTGGGATCCCCCGCTTTTTGCTTTCAAACGGAACAAAAACCTGCGAGACCAACTTGTTCACGCCACCATGGCAACCACAGAGGCCACGGAACAACAGAGGCTTTGGAATCAACCACGAGTGGTGGGACATTTCACGTGCGGTGGGTGTGTTTCCTGCAAGCTCACTTCCAACACCAAAGAAGTCGACATAGGCACAGGTAGACCATGGCAACTCCGCAAATTTAGCAATTGCAATACTGAGAATGTGGTTTACCTTTTAACATGCCCCTGTAATCTCCAGTACGTTGGCATGACCACCAGAAAGGTCAGGGTACGCATCAATGAACACTGCAGCACCATAAGATGCAAAAAAACAAATACAAAGCTCACACGCCACTTCTTGGAGCAACACCATAAAGACACTGATCTCCGATGGACCGTCCTCGAAGTCATGAACAAAAGCAGAGCTGATCTCTCCAAAGCCCTTCATATCAGAGAACAACGTTGGGTGTTCCGCCTGTGGTCCCACGAAAAGGGCCTTAACGACGATATCCCATGGCTCCATCTGCATAGATGACCCATGCACATCTACCGTCCTTAAGTAGAACCTGGACAGCCTTCCTGCTCTATGCATTTCTCTATTGTCCAAAAAATATTGAACATCTTCTATTTCCACCACAACCCCCTGTTCGCGCCACCTACGTGCCCTTTGGGTTGTGTAAACATCGCCCCGAAGCCTCCCCCTGCTCTCTAGCACATGACCCAAGTTACAGGGGCGGCTCGACATGACATTTTGCTCCCGGTACATTATTTTGTGACCTCTTGGCCCCGCTTTGAGTCGCCTTTTTTCCTTTTATCCTAGTTGCATGCTAATTCAGCTCAGAGTGATGTAGAGGGTGTGTTGTTGATCCTCACTGTTGCCGTCAGCAACCGTCACATTATCTCGACTACCCCTCACGCACTCTCCGTGTCAACGAACACCATGGGCTTTGCATGCTAGCCCACGCCCACTCCCATACCCTCCTTCGGGGCTCCGTAGTACGTGTTTTTAGTATCCACCTTCACGTTGCCCTGACAACCCAAGACGCGCACGCCTACACGTGACTCCCGCCTTCCATACCCGCCTTCGGGGCTCCGTAGTACGTGTCTTTAGTATCCACCTCCGCGTTCCCCTGACAACCCAGGACGCGCACGCCTACACGTGACCTTCACCTTGGGCGGGTCCCTTGACTCGCTTCCCTTATTTGGGCCCAGGATACAGCCAGGACGCTCTGATTGGCCCTCACCATCGGCCATTGCACAACCAGGCACTGCACTGCATGCATCGCCTTCATGATAGGTCCAGACTCCGGATGCACCACACCAGGAACTGCTTCACAGCCGTAATCACCTCAGGCTGATTTCAATCTAATTGTTAAGCACACCATTTAAACCCGTCTTCGCGGCCTCACTCCCATATTCGGGCGGACGAGGAGCAACACCTTAGGCTGAATACGGGAAACTCTGCCTCAGACAGTAAGAGTATGAATGTTGGTTTTTCGTTATTTTAACCACTTCGGTGGTTCAATTTTGGAATGATTGTGGTCTCATCCTGCTCGCAGGCTTGCAAGGGTCCATTCTCTTGATACCTTTAGTTCATTGACTATTACATTCTCCTTCTCTCCCTTTAGACTGAACAGGAGTGTCTCCTCCCTTCCCCCCATGTGGCAAGTAGTTTGTCTAACTAGGGTAAGCCTTACGAGAGCACTTTTTGACTCTCAATATGTTTGTGTACTCACGTAGAGTGGCACATGTCACGTGATTAGTCACTCACCTTAAGGTATTTACGCATGTGTGTATCTTGACATTAATGTTATTTATGTTTTCACATTTGACCCTTCTCTCTACAGTTGTACATATTTGATTGTTTAATCTTCCCTATCGGCTTGACAGTTGGAAGCCATCTAGGTAGTGGAGTGTGGCCCCCGCCACACCCGCGCAGTGGTAATTTCTTGCTACCTGTTGGTAAGAACGGAGCCCTCTTTTTGTAACTCTAGGTCCTGATGAATGCTCTGGACCCGCTTGGGCCAACTAGGCAGAAACATGTCGACCTTATACTAGACGGCTAGGGGACACTTAAACACCCCACCCGCCGCCACTTTGTTTTTAGTATCATATAGTTACTGATCACATTAAAAATATCCTGGTAACTATAATGATTTTTAACTTCACGTTCCACCCCATGGGCCCCCACTCTTTAGCTTAGAAGTGCATCCCTGTCTCCAGGTGCATGCCCGCCCTCCATCAAACGAAGGTTTTGGAGGGCGAGGACTGGCCGATGATGAAGCATGACACCAGGTGGTGTGTGAGGCCAGTCCGTCACTTTTTGTGAGATGTCCCAACTCACAACAACTTTACAACTGTAGTAGGGTCACATCACTCTAGGAGCAGCTTCCTGTGGTCAATATTATTAATGGAGGCCGCTAGCTCCTAGCACCCCGTGCCTCCCGTTCCCCCCTCCACACCCTGTGGAGTTCTTCTAGTGATTGCTACTTTTCTGATCAACCTTCAGAAACTTGAGCGATCCGCTTAGGGGATCTTTGAGAAATTTTCTAATGATAGTGTCATGTCTGGGAGATGATTGTTGGATTCTCATTGCCCTCGGGCCCCTTTCCCCAAATATTTATCCAGGCCTAATGCACTCCCTCAGAGCTCTATTGTTTTTTTTTACATTTTTAGACCCATTAGGTTAAGCCTTCTTACATCGCAGACTCTTCCTAGAAAATGACAATTTCCCCCCTGGCAATTACACCGTTCCCTTGTTGCCACTCAGCACTGAAGTGTTACCAAATGCATGAGAATTCCAAGGTACTCAATAATTCTTTAAACCCTGTACCAAACTTTTCACCCCATTTGACCTGTTTACTGGCTTGCTGTCCCTAAGGCGTAGCAGATTCCATATCCCCAAATACGAAATATACCTTCTTTGTACTCACATTGGCCACTTTGCGACATATGCTTGTTTACATTCCTATCCTCCCTCTTTTTCTCATTTACCTCCAGCGTAACTCTGCCTTCTGGCATCAATACCGGCCTTATTAGGATTAGCATACATGAGTTAATTGATTTAAATTCATATGCAATCTTCTTTAGTATGTCTGTCCAGGATTTTAGATAGTCATTTGTCAAAGCCATAGATTCCAGGTTGCCATACAAGGTTTTGGTATTAGGAGAAGAACATCCAAAATTGGCAAAGGCCCAGTGATTGGAGATGTAGAATCAGGAGCCAAAAGTTTTGTTTCATGTTGAATCATTTTTGTTAATTTGCCCTCTCTGAATTTATCAAATATTCACCTGCGGCCTACTGAAGTTACCAATTAGTTTAAGGAGCGAATCACTTCTAGACGCCCCCCCCCGAACTTGACCACATAAACCGATATATTCTTGCCCTCCAAGTCAGCTGGGATTATTTGAGGCATTCTAAGGAGACATGGCAAGGAGATTAAACGTGGCTATGTAATCAAAATGCCATCTGAAAATTCCAGGATCAACAGCTCCTGTTTAAATGCTCCTTGCCATAGGTAATTTAATGAGGAGGCAATGTGCCTGAAGCATCATCTGAACTAACAACTCATGTAACCTTTTGTTTTTAAAATGTTTCCTCACAAAATCCTTTATTAAAGAATCTAAGGACCTTGCTAGATTGTGCTCCTGGAAGGATTGAGTAAGAAGGATGTCATCTAATTGAGAAATTGCACTGGTGTTACTTTTGAAGCCTTGTATGCTCTTGTCCCCATTAGCTTCTCAGCAACTGCCCCTTTGAGACTGGCTCCTGATTTCCCTTTTCTCAGAGCTACTTACAGCTTACCAAGCCTTTTCCTTTGCATTGGCATCTGTTGCTCAAGTTACCCCTACTAACAGGGGACATCTTTTTCCTTAAGCCTTCTAACCCTATTTAGCTTTTAGCTCAGGCCAGTAAATGACAAAAGAGGACCAACAAACTTCACGTAGCCTTTTAACTCGAGCCAGTTAGTGTCAGAAAAGTGCCTGCACCCTCAATGAAGGGGTAGCATTTTTGGCAATTGGGGAAATCACTCTCACATAACTACACTTATGCACACTGAAGCACTTACCTCCTCCTGGACCGCTGATATTGCCACTAGTGGTATTGCCACCACCATCCTTTGAGCCTTTCACCTTTTCCACTTGACCAAGGCAACCACAGCAACGTTAAAATTTTAACAGATGTCGGGTCAGGTCAAATTACAAAGAAGTATCTTATACTGTCAGGCCACATGTCTATAAAGTTTTCTATCACCATGGTTTTCACTGACAATATGAAAGGGGCCACTTCCACCTAGCTCTTTGCTCCCCTGCCCTTCACCTTTGAACACTAATCTTTTGGGATTCTGCTCTGATAGTAGACATGGAGGATATCCGAGAGACGCCGGATAATGGAAGAACAGCAGCTCTGATCTTGCTGGATATCTCCGCTTCATTTGATACGGTCAACCATGAAATTCTGGTTGACCGTATACGGAGCCTGGGGATTGAGGCTACGGTATTAGAGCTCCTTCAATCTTTTCTGATCAATAGACAACAAGAGGTGTTATTGGTTAATTTTACATCGAGGCCGCTCTCCCTGCCCTGCGGAGTCCCTCAGGGTTTGGACCGAAGCCCAACACTTTTAATCTTTTCTAAACCATTAGCGACTCTAATCAAAAATTCTGGCTTCTCCCTGGCATCATACGCCAACAACACTCAAATAAAGATGTTACTAACAAAAGCCGAAGTGAAGACAAGCACTGCCTTTAGGACCTGCTTGAGCAATGTGAGCAAGTGGATGGACAGTAACTGTCTTAAGCTGAATGCCACAAAGACTGAGGTCATCATTTTCGGTAATAATCCCTCATTTTGGACAACAGCCTGGTAGCTACCCGAGCTGGGCCCACTTCCCGAACCCACAAAAAAAGTGAAGAATCTCGGTTTCCTCCTAGATAATGAGTCTAAACTTAAAGATCAGGTGAACAGAATCAATTCAACCTCATTCTGCTCCCTGAGAATGGTAAGAAAGATTGAAACATTATTACCTCCTGACCTCCTAAAAAATGTGATCATCGCCCTGGTACTATCTAGGATTGATTACTGCAATAGTCTCTATCTGCACCTTGCAGAAGGTCCCATGAAGAGGCTTCAGACTCTGCATAATGCAGCTGCACGTTTCCTTTTCAAAATACCAAAATATCATTCTGCTAAAGAAGCCATCAGGAAACTTTATTGGCCACAAGTCAGAAAATGGTGTAAGTTCAAGGCCCTCTGCTTGGCTTACAAATATCTATATGGATCGATACCAGGTTGCTTCAAGGACAAGCTCACATGGTATGCCCCAGGGATAACTCTCCGTTCAGGTTTTTCTAAGAACCTAACTGTATCCCTTTTTAGGAAGGCCACCTGGGGTACAAAGAGCTTTTTCATGATCACCGTGGTGCTCTGAAATAGTCTTCCACTGACACTAAAAACTGCCTCTTCCTTACTGGTTTTTAGAATGTCTCTGAAGAACTGGCTTTTCTTGCAAGACTAAGAGGGACCCGATTCCCTGCAAGAAAGCTCTTCATTCCAACAGATCTGCGCTCATACCCTGTTCTTATAGTGCCAAGATGCCCTCAGGCATGAGTTTCACGCTTTATAAATTACTTTCAAATTCAAAATTCAAATTCTATTTGTTACTGGGTGAGTATGGATGCCATGCCATCTTCTTCTGTCATGTAACTGGAGGTCCAAGACAAATATCCAGCAGCCATCATCTAAACTAATCACTATGCAAATTACTGCTAATATTAGTGTGGTAGTACTTGATTTTCATGGTGCTCTAGTCTAAGTTGTACATATATGCTCTTATTCACTGGCATATGTTCTTCGATATGCCTTTCTGGAAGACTATTTGCTTTTTCCCCAGAAAAGAAACTGCACAAGAGGATACATCATATGTGCCAGGATCAGTATTTTATATTTGATTAAGTTAGGCAAATGTACTAGCAGCAAAGGGCAACACCTTTGAGTGCCAGTACTGCTCACCATCCTAAGAAGTTCTGAGAAGTGGTTTCTGAATGACTTTGAGCAACAGGTACACCCAATTCCATTCTTAAGCTTTCATTTAACAGCCGTAGATTTCTGTGAGTCTTGGACATAATAGCGTGATTTTCAATCTCACTCAAAGTTCAAAGTTTCAAAGTTTATTGATAGATCGAAAATTCAATTTCATCATCAAAAATGTGCAAAACAGGAAAAGAAATATATCATAAAACAACAATTAATTACAATTAACTTACAAAAATGCACATTTAACAACGACTGTAAAACCATTGCATAGTCAGCTAAGATCTGGCATCTGGGCATTTATATGATTTGTCAGAGATAAGCGCCTGCTGAGACTAACAATCCACCTAGGTCTGGGGATGGCATATTTGGGGCAAAAAAAAAACAGATGTTGCTCTGTTTCCTCAAGAGAAGTGCAAGAACTACAATTTATCTGCCCGGGATTAGAGGAATCCCATAGTGCAGTGTAGGCAACAATTAGCAAAGTGCCACATCTAAACTGTAGAAATAGAGTATGTGCACACACTGGGTGAATGTAATCAAGGAACTCCTCTGCTTTGAGCACAGATTTGCACAGTAAAATACATATTGGAAGTCTCCTATGGCTAGACAATTTGTGATGGGCAGCATCCTTGCTCATTTTACATAATTTACATAATAACTTGATCTTGATGGAAGATTGTAGTGTGATTATATCAGATCAGTAAGAACACTCAATAATCTTGTAAATATCTGATGGCCCAAATTCGAGCCCAATATAACAGTGGTCTAATAGCCACCAAATCGGTAACAGCATCAATGCCAAGATTCAATGATAATGGTACCAAGAGGGTTATTCTTCCTAGCCCCTTAAAGGCTCTAATGAAATATTTTTCTTCAATACCCAGATTGCCAATTTTGCAGTTGCCCATAACTCAGCCCCATACAATGCTGCCCCTCGTGCCTGCATCTTATACACATGTATATTCCAAGTTTGTGTACACCATTCAAATCATCTGGGTCATCAGGTAGCTTTGTACTTTACAGATGAGCATTGAGTTATGCTGCCTATAGCCCATCTCAAAGAGCATCAAAAAGAGTGAGAACATTTTCAGAAACAATTGAAATCACCAAGTGCATTGGTCATTTTGATTGAACAGCCAATTACAGAACCTGATATTAGTGTTGAGCATTCTAATAGACCATCCCTTGACAGAAGGGAGTATGGGACCTTTGGTCAGGATATTTTAGGAGCAGATGGGAAACTGACAAGTATGACATTGAAATAGACCCGGTCTTGTAAGAAAAGAGATGTCTGAACAAGGACCCTACACGAGTATTTACTCTCCAGGCACTTACTTTGGCTTCAGACACATCCAAGCCTCAATTTACAGTGTCATTTTGAATCATAGTCAATGTTCCTAGATGGTAGAGGCACTCTATCAGGAACTGCCACCTGCCCTGAGATTCCCAGGTATCCTCGGTTTTAGGAGAAGGTAAGGGTGCTCTGCCTTTAAATGTCAGCTCACACTCACTTGCATACAAAATAACACATCTGCAAACAGGCCAACACCAACCTCTACACAGAACAGATCCATCATCAAATAGATACAAAAATGTAAGACCATACAAATTACAAAATTTACCTACACAAATGTTAACAACATATCAGCAAAGACAGACCAAACCATCCCTTAAATCTGCCATACCTAGTTTCCAGCTTTACTGTTGATTTACTGTTGATTTCACAGCATAAATCAATCAATCTAGGTTTATAGAGTGAGGCTAATCACCTATAGGGTATCCAGGCACTTGAAGGTCCTTGAGGCGTATTCGATCAGCCAGTCTTGAGGGCCATTCAAATTCCAGAAGTGAGGTGATGGTCTGGAGGTGCTTGGGGAGGCTGTTTCAGGTTTTTACTGTGATGTGTGAGAACAAACTTCCTTCACTTCTGCTTCGGTAGATGCAGGGAGTATGGGCCATTGAAAGGGAGGCAAATCATAGTCTTCTCAATGGTTGGTCAAATTTCAGGTGGTAGTTAATGTATGTGGGTCCTTGGATGTGTGGAGCTTTGTGTGTGTGGGTCAGCAGCTTGAATTGGCATCTCTTTTGTACAGGAAGCCAGAAGAGTATCCTGAGGTGGGGTGTGATGTGGGTTCGACGGGGAAGGGTGAGGATGAACCTGACTGCAGCGTTCTGTATGGTCTGAAGTCTCTGTATAAGATGTATGGCAGTTCCTATGCAGAGGCCATTGTCATAGTTCATGCTGGTGATGAGGGCTTGTGTCACAGTGCGTCTTGTGTGTAAGGGTAGCCACTTGAAGATCTTATGAAGGATGCACAGAGTGAGGTAGCAGGCAGAAGAGACAATGTTGATCTGTTATTTCATGGTGAGCTTCTTGTCAATGAGGATTCAGAGGTTTCTGGCATGGTTAGAGGGAGTGGGTGTGGGTCTTGGGTTTGATAGCCACCAGTTGTCATTCCATGTGTTGCTGCTGTTGCTAAAGATCAGTACTTCTGTCTTGTCTATGTTCAGCTGCAGGCAGTTGTTCTTCATCCAATCGGCAATGATTTTCATGCATTTGTGGAAGTTGGATCTGGTGGTGGGGTCTTTCTTGAGTAAGAGAATGAGTTGGGTGTCGACTATATAGGAAATTATGTTGAGACCGTGGGATCTGACGATGTTGGCCAGTGGGGCCATATATGCACTGAAAAGTGTGGGGCTGAGGGATGAGCCCTGTGGGATATCACAGGTGATCTCCTTGGGTTCAGAGGTGAAAAGTGAGAGGTGGATTCGCTGGGTTCTTCTGGTGAGGAAGCAGGTGATCCATCTGAGCGTGTCCCCTTGGATGCTGATGTGGTGGAGTCTTTAAATCAGTGTGTCGTGTGATACGGTGTCGAAGGTTGCAGAGAAGTCAAGGAGGATAAACGCTTCTGTTTCACCTCAGTGGAGGAGGGTTCAGATGTCATTGGTGGCTGCGATTAGGGGGGTTTAGGGGCTACTGATTTTGATGATCTTTTCCAGAGACTGGCCGGATGTTTTTGAGCATTTTGGAGTTTGCGAAGGGTTTTTTGAGTAGTAGGCTGTTTTAAGGCTTTGGGAAATGCTGCAGTGGTTATAGAGGTGTTGAGTACTGGGCTGAGTTCTTGGCCTATCCTTTGGTTTCCAAGGATGAAGATGTGCTGCAGGCATGGGTCTGTGGGGGCTCCCGAGTAGATGGATTTCAAGGTGGCTTCCTGGATGGAGATTTTGTTCCAGGTGGTCAGTGTGTGGATCATGTCGCTTATGGTGGTGGTGTATCTGTCAAGGAAATCCGTGGGTGTGGGTTGGGGTTTGAAGTTTTAGTATATGGTTGTGCTCTTGTCATAGAAGAATTAGGCGAGGTTGTTGCACAGCTCCTGTGAGGGTGTAATTTTGTTTTCTTTGGCAGAGCGGTTGGAAAATTCCTTAATGATGGTGAAAAGTACTTGGCTTTGATTCATGCAGCAGGGGCTGTTTTCTTAGTTGCCCTCAGCAGGCAGTGGTAGAGGTTGAGGGAGGTCTTGAAGGCTGCCCTTTCGGAGGCATCTACTCTCCAACTGTTTGCTGTCTAATTTCACTGTTATGAGTTTTTGTGTGTGCTAGCTGGCCTTTTTGAACTATTTTCTCTGGATGTTGCTCTTGATTGGGACAATACTTTCTGCACAATTGGTGATCCAGGCATTGAAGATTTTCACTTCCTGTTCAAGTTTGGTGGCAGTAGTAGGGTTGGAGGTGCTGAGGATGTTCACACAGCTGGTCTCTGAGATTTTGTTTCACCTCTGGTGGGGTGCGTTTGCTCTCTTGGGGGTGGTGGTGTGAGGGCTGGAGATGCTGAAGTGGATGATGGAGTGACCGGTCCATGTGAGTTCCGTGACATGGCTGTATTTGATGCGGTTGCTAGAGGTGAAAATTGGGTTCAGCGTATGTCTTGCGTTTTTTAGGGTCATGGACGATCTGGGTCAATACGAGGAGGCTCATACTGTCGAGGAGGTGCGCAGTGTTGTTGTCATTGGGGTCATCGATGTGGAAATGTATGCTTGTTCTAGGTATACATTTCTACCCATGTGTTTCCTAATCTTCAGGTTGAAGTATTGCTTTGACATCGTCAGCACTCTCATGTGGGTTAGTTGCATATAATTTGGTATTTACATTTCTAGACCCCACTTAGACCCCCGGAATAACCATTTGTTTCACAGTATAGTTGGCATATATATAAAACTACACGTCCGTCCAATCTTCCTACCCACTCTGAGAGTATACTATGGAGTTAAGAGGAATGATACAAATTGGGTACATGTTTCTTCATGTGCTTTTAGTCCTACCAGTTTAAGAGTTGAGTATAAATTGCTCTCAAGTGATAACGCACGTAGAAGGTTTTAGAAGTGTTCATGTGTGTTAGTGTCTATTCTCAGAGCCTATCAGTTAATCAGTCTCTAAAACTTAGAGGACACACAGCAGACATACTATGTGCACTGGAGAGTGTGTGCCCAAATGTAACACTGGGCTATTGCCTGCTACAACAACTAATGTATATCCAGTTTTATCATAAGTTTCATTGTGCTATAGTCCCACAATGTCTGCCACAATCCTAGTCAGTCTGTTATACATTATCTCAGACCTCATGATGTTCAGTACCTCTCAGATTTACCTGAACCATACTCCTCACTCTCACTCCAGTAATATCTCAGGCCACAAGTTTGGTTTTGTATTCAATAGACAAAAGACCACAGATAGCTTCTCAAAATCTTACACTGTGGGGATAAAAAGACATTTAAACCAGAAATATCAGGAAAGGTGAACATCATGATCCCGTCTCTGTTTAAGGACCATGGCGCATTATTCACATAGTAAAGGCTAGAGCATTGGTGCCTGAAACTTACGCATGCTAAGTATTCATCACAGAGTAAAGCAGTGGCAAATATATCATGGGTAGCCCTGTGTTTGGCTCCAGTGCTTCATATCAGAGGAATACATGAGAATCAAGAGGTATGAGGAGAATGTAGAAAAATAGTTCAGTGTTTCATGAGAGGAAGTGGAGAGGGGTGTATGTTAGATACAAACTGATGCAGCTGTAAAAGGGAAGGGACATGGGCTGGGGAGAGAGATCAGAAAAGAATCATGTATTGAAAGGAAGGTTCATTACAGTCAAGAAACGTTATTCTGTCGATTTGACCATCCAAGTATAATGGGTACAGAATAGTAGGTTCACCAACACTTACAATGATTACTGATGTTACTACATACAACATTAGCTGACAATAAACACATCTTCATAAGGTTAAAAATGGATAAGACATTGTGAATTAAAAGAGAAAAGAGAAATTAGAACTTATCGATAAAAAACATACTTTAGCAATAAACAATTATTAAAAACATGCATCTGATGTCTAATAGGCGCACTACAGATGGGGGTTAACCAATTGAGCCTCAGGGATTTGTACAGTGGGCATGGAAAGAAAACATGGTTAATGAGCATTGGGAACAGCAGCGTAATGTGTCATCAGATCCCGCTGCCAGTCAGCTGTAAATGAATTCAGTGGGAGAGTACCACATCTGAACTGTATGTATAGCTTTCTATCATTTGGGATGGTGATTACCTCATATACTGCTCATACATACTAAATAGCTTGAATTCAAGAAATTCTGTTGTAAGGCGGCCGGTGTACACCCGAAATATCGATTCCAAAATATCAACTGATCAGAATATCGAAGTTTAAATATAGAGTGGACAGAATATCGAATTACCAAAATATAGATAGGTCAGAATATCGAAATTGGGGTACAAAATATCGATTTCCATAATATAGAATTTTAAAATATAGAATTCCATAATAACGAATTTTAAAATATAGATTACCATAATATCGATTTTTTTTTGTGTTATGTATTGTAGTATATGTGTTAAAATTATGTATTATTTTTGTAATGTATGTTTAATTTATTTAAACTAATGAATGTTATGTAATTTAATTTTTGCGTAATTTAATTCCGTAGCGGGTTGTGGGTTTATAGGGGAATAGGGTGGGAAGTAATTTAATTATGGTTAATTAAATATTAATTTTATTTATATGTTTTGATAATTAATTCATTGTTAATTAATTATTAATTGGTAATTAATTTTTATTAATTGGTAATTAATTTATATTCATTGATTAATTGATAATTATGTTAATTGTATTTTTTATTATTAGGAGCGGGTTGTGGGTTTGTAGGGGAATTGGGTGGGAAGTAATTTAATTGTAATAAAGTAAATAATTATTTTTTTATTTATGTGTATTGGTCATTAATTGCTAATTAATTATTAAATGGTAATTATTTGTATTAATGGGTAAATAATTTTTAGGAATTGCTAATTAATTTTTATTAATTGCAATATTATTTTTATTAATTGATTAATTGATAATAATGTTAATTGTATTTTTTATTATTGGGAGTGGGTTGTGGGTTTATAGGGGAATTGGGTGGGAAGTAAATTAATTGTAATAAAGTAAATAATATTTTTTTTATTTATGTGTATTGATAATTGATAAATAATTATTAATTGGTAATTAATTTGAATTAATTGGTAATTAATTTTCATTAATTGCTAATTATTTTTTTTTAATGGTAATTAATTGTTATTCATTGGTAATTATTTTTAATTAACTTTTTATTGGTATTGATAATTAATATAATCTTATTTTAAAAATCAATCATTACTTTTGCATTCTCTGGAGTGGGAATAGTAGTTTTTTACCCCTACGCTATCCAGCGTTTTCCCTACTGTTTTCACTGGAGTGGGAATAGTAATTTTAACCCCTACGCTATCCAACGCTTTCCCTACTGTTGCACTCACTGGAGTGGGAATAGTAATTTTTACCCCTACGCTATCCAGCATTTTCCCTACTGTTACACTCTTTGGAGTGGGAATAGTAATTTTTACCCCTACGCTATCCAGCATTTTCCCTATTGTTGCATTCACTGGAGTGGGAATAGTAATTTGTACCCCTACGCTATCCAACGCTTTCCCTACTGTTGCACTCACTGGAGTGTAAATAGTAGTTTTTCCCTTCTTGCTATCCAACGTTTTCCCTACTGTTGCACTCACTGGAGTGGGAATAGAAATTTTTACCCCTACGCTATCCAACGCTTTCCCTACTGTTGCACTCACTGGAATGGGAATAGTAATTTTTACCCCTACGCTATCCAATGTTTTCTCTACTGTTGCACTCACTGGAGTGGGAATAGTAATTTTTACCCCTACGCTATCCAACGCTTTCCCTACTCTTGCACTCACTGGAGTGGGAATAGTAATTTTTACCCCTACGCTATCCAACATTTTCCCTACTGTTGCACTCACTGGAGTGGGAATAGTAATTTTTACGCTCTCACTATCCAACAAAATCTCTACTTTTTTTACATTACTTTTCTCACGCTTACATTTTAAGCTTTTATATATTATATTATGTATGTTTCATTTAATTGTTTTTAATATTTAATTACTTTTATATTATTTTTAATACATTTAAAAAAATCGATATTTTAGCTAACTATATTTTAACATTCTATATTTTGGAATCAATATTTTGGTACTTACCTGTTTGTAGATAGGGAGTCTATATTTTGTCTTTCTATATTTTGGCGTCGATATTTTGTGTAGTCGATATTTTTTCTCTCGATATTAAGTCACTGATCCAAGGCGGCCACCTGTTAGTGATACATTTCTCTGGTCTACCCAATTCCAATTACAGGTCTTGATGCAGTCCCTACTAGGTAGCAAACTAATATCAGATTCAGCCCACAGATTCCCCAGACCAACCGCAGAGAGGGATTTTTGAATGTTACTAATCCACACAATATTTTTCGAACGGTCCAGGCTACAAACTTCTTTAAGGGCAGCCACAAATTGGATAAGCTCAGGTGTTTTTTTCAGACGTAGCTAAAAAAGAATGGGGCGTAAACTGGCTTTGTCCACTATTGTGGATCTACCCATGTTGTGTCTTAGAGGAAGCAGTGGAGTACTCTGCGGGAGGGAGCAAAGGGACCTCAGGAATTTATTTTCAGTGCAGAGAAGATCCTCAAGGTTATCAAACCCCAAAAGTTCAGCTCCGTAAAGGGCAGAGCTTACAACTTTCTGATCGTAGATTTGGAGCAATGCCGCTATTGGCCTAGTTTGTGAAGCCACGTGTTCCTTCAATAATGCCCCTGTAGTTTTCCTCTGCTGGAGGGACCGTTTCAAGATGTGATGTTTCCAGGACATTTTCTCCTCAAGCGTTACTCCCAAGTAATCGAAAGTGTCCACTCTCTCTAGGGGCGTCTCATCCAGCAATAGTTTGCCCTTGAATGATTTCTGTGGATTTAACTGCATGAGCTTGGTTTTAGAGCAGTTAATCTCTAATCCTCTAGATTTACAGAAGGACATATAGCGATCAAATAGCAATTGAAGGCCACTGGGGGTTTTTGAGACCATGAGGGTATCATCCACGAACAGTAAGGTTGTGATTTTCACTGCTCCGATTTTGGGGGCATCCGCGTAAACCTCAGTTAGGTACTTCACCACTCAATTTATGAACAGTGAAAAAAGAGTGGTCACCAGGACGCAGCCCTGCCATACCCCTCTAGTAACTTTGATTGGATCTGACAACTGCCCTTGGTCTCCCCACCTCACCGTTGCTTAGTTTCCCTCGTGTAGCCATATAAGAAGAGTTAAAATGTCATGTGGGAGCCCCTGGTTATGTAAGACCTGCCATAGTTTAGGCCTGGGTATAAGATCAAAAGCTGACTTTAGATCAATAAAGGCAGTATACAGACTACCCTGTTCTAGTAGTACTGTCTTACAGGCCAGCATGGAAAAACAAAAAACTTGATCAGCGGAGCTCACTTTCTTCCTGAACCCCGCTTGGTAGGGGGATAGTATGTTGTTTTCCTCCTTCCAATCTGTGATTTTGTTTAATAGATCATGGGAAAAATCCTTCTGAGCGGCATCAATTGGGCTGATTGGCCTATAGATGGAGGGTAGTGAATGATCCCCCTTCTTGAATACTGGGATAAATTCGGCGCCACTGCGGGCGTATCGGAGCCCCTGCGGCAATTCCATTTGCTAAAGTCAGAATACAGTTAGTTCAGTTCGGGATGTCGCTCAGGAAAACATCTCCAGGTATGCCACCAGGGCCAGATGCTTTGTTTTTGATTATAGTGCAAATACTTCGCGTTATCTCCGCTGAAGAGAACAGATTGATACTAAGTTGGTTACTTCTATGATCCATGAGGTGACCTTCTGAATCTACCACTTCTGATCGTGTATAAACGGCTGAGAAATGTTCGTACCATGCAGCTTCGGAGATATTACTTGTCGGTGGTTTGGATTTTTCAGCATCGCCCCTCATACAAGCAGCCAGAACAGATGGGAATCTTTCCTTTGACAGGCTTCACAAATTTAACCCAGCGGTTTTCAGTCCACTCCTTTGTTGCTTCGGCCTGCGCTACTTTGTATTGTTTCCTCACCAGTCGTATCGCCTCTACTTGGTTTGCTCGTATCGCGGCTGCCAGCTCAAGCTGCAGCTTTTTACACTTCCGGGTGAACCAGGAGAAGTGATAATTGTCTGGTGGCTTCTTGCAATGAGATATTGGAAGAATGAAATGAGAAGCTAGCTCACAAAACAAGGACGTGTGGGTGGTTGTTATTGCTGAAAGCTCATCCCGTTTCAGTAGTAAATAAATAAGAATGTTGGTACTGTTCAGAAGTGCTTGATTAATAGCTTCCAGCCTACGTTCACCAATGGCTACTCGTGCACACTTAAGATGCCTATTGTTGTTCATAGAGCATACGTCCTTAGTTGCAAGCTTCGCAGCAATAGAACATGAATTCTCCATCCAACTACTGTTCATTGTAAGGTCAAGGGGGTTGTGATCCCTATCTGTGGTTTCTCCAACATTCATATCCAAAACTTCATGCCACAGTCTCAGATCAAGTAGTACGTAATCAATTCGGCTCACATTGTCCGTTCTTTTGAATGTATTTGTGAGGGCTTGAAGCTATAGGGCAGTTTGGGTCCATTTTTTAATAGGTTGGAGATCAAGTAGAGGAACATGCCACATCTCATCTACCTTGTTGGTGTCTGTAGAATCATCTGTACCCAGCGGTTCAAACATAGTATTAAAATCTCTTAATATTAGTAAAGGGGATAAGGACTCTCTTTCTTCAAGGCAATCTTCCAAGGCTTGTATGGTTGGTGATCTTGAACCCACTTTGGCGCCATGGACATAGACATAATAAATGTTCAACCCCTGCTGTTCTTGCCCCCCAGGTTGATCGCAAGTATATCTGGGCTATTGGTCTTGATCACCCTGATGGCTCATTGCAATTCAATCTTTATCCAGATCAGCAGTCCCCCAAGCGGCTGCCCCAGTCTACTTTTCAAAGCTGGGCAGCTTACCGTAACATAACCGGGGGATAAAGATTGGTGCAGTTGCCCACGTTTCTTGCAGGATGCAGATATGGAAGTGCTCTATGTACTGGACCCAGTGGGGGAGTTCCACCTTAGATCCTAAACCTGCCACATTCCATGTAAGTATACGGAGTTTGAACGTCAACTCTACTAGGCCGTTTCGGGTTGCCTGGAAATCCTCTATTGTATTGCACGTCTGTGGTGTAGTAGAGCATACTTTCTGTCTAAACCTAGCAGTGGAGTAATGCCGATATTAGCTGATATAGAATTTGGCAGCTCCCTGGTGGTAAGCTTGAACTTCAGTTGCAAGACACTATGTGGGGACCCGGCCTGGTTGCACTCAATGGAAGATGGCAATACCTTGGTTGAGTGGCATAAAGTTGGGGGTGTTTCAAAGACCTGCTCCACCTGTCAATCAATTAAGGCCAAAGGTGAATCCATCTCCAACCGGGTATCGTGCCTTCTATTTCATTGAGTCTGGAATATGTTGGGGGGGTTATACTTCATCTGTATGTTAGTGGAAGTGGGTGAGCATGATCTTGCCTCCAACTATATAAGATTATGTACCAGGTTCTCGTCTTTCAGATGTAATTCAATTGAATCGGTTGGCGAGGTGTTCTGGTTTACCCGTCTTGCCCAGGCAATGTCTTTTCTAATTACCGACCTACACCCTTTTGTTTTCCGGATCCAATGAATTGCTTTGTTAACCAAAGAATTTTTGTCTTCGTATTTAGCTAGGGATGGTGGAACTTTTGGTACATTTATCAAGAAAATTCTTTTAAAGAGAGGTCGGTCGTGATCAAACCTTGGGCTGTGAGGATACTCTAACTCAGCTGACTGAGTATCGTTTGATCCTGCTGGCTTCCAAACCTTTGCCTCTACTTGTCTTGAGTGCCACGTTTTTAAGGACATAAGAGGGACAAGAGGTGCTGAGTTATTAGCAGGTATAGGTGCAACACTGGTACATTGCATAATATCCTGTCTGCATTGAGGGCTCGGTGGCTCGGTGTAAGTGGCCTCTCTAAGTTGTTCGTTGGTCATCAATATCTTAACTTGTTTGATAAGTACTGCAATTAACAAGTTAGGTAGGGTCACTTCATCCCTGAGATCGGAGATGATCCTATGTGTTTCCAGCCCTACTGATGGATCCTCAGTTAAAAATCCCTCTCCTCTCTTATCTTGGGCCTCTACCACAGGGACCTGGTGTACTGTAACGTGGGTTACCAGTGAAGGTATTCTACCTTCTTCCTGACCTCTTGTTGGGATTCCAGATAAACCATGTAGAAGAAAATAATGATTAGTAGTAGAAACATTGAAGATGGTGTTGCTTGAACCACTATTAGCCATCTCTGCTACATCTATAAGGTCTTCACTTGAGCTCTTATCTGTCACCTCAGCGGGTCAAAAAGCTAATCCTTTATCACTAATGGCTTTTACTGAATCAAGTAGGGGGCAATCATCTAGCACCGATGCCATAGATGTTGCGCTACGCGTAATGCGCTTAGAAAAAATGGACGGCATTCTTTTAATCGGGTTAGAAGTAAGGCTGGGGAGAGGGATGGGTTAGATAGGCTGGGTGAATGCTGAGTTTCTGAGACAGCTGGAATCAAAACTGAGTCTGATATGCCATGGCATTCTACCAGAAGATCATCAATACGGTTAAGAACACAATTGGTAGCACTGAGTTTTCGGGTCGCCTTGATTTTGTTAACTTTCCTGAGCAGCCCTTCACTCTTCCCACCCCCCTCTTTATCAACAGACTTCCTTTTTCCCATAATAGTAGATCAATAGGTGGCGGTTCTTTGATGTGCAAATCATAAAACAATCTAGTAAACCCAGACAAATAATCTATATAGCCTCGATTGTACCAATAGGAAAAGAGAACAGAATCCAAGAGACCCTGAGTCGACAGCTCGAGGAGAGGCTCACTAGTAAATATTAAGACTTGAGACGTAAACAGAATAACAGAAAGAGCACGATAAATCCTATATTATGTTAGTAGCTCACAGTTTTTTGGGAGTATAACAGTTTTCAAAGTTCCAGACAGTTCCAGCTGAAATCGGACCCCAAGGACCAGAAGCCAAGGTGGTGGCCCTGCCCTGCCTCTTCCTCTCGATGACGGGTGCAGGACTGGCTCGCCCTTGGCCCGGGCTTCGCCGGGCGCGGCCTGCATGCGTCCCGTGCCAAGGGATGACTTCAGCGCTTTTAAGCGCAATGGTGAATCCTTCCTCCTGGGAAGCAGATGGCTTGTGGGGTTTGGAATCCCCTCAGGAGCAACACGGCAGCAGCAACACGCCCAACAGCGTCCCGCACCGCAGGATGACTTCAGCGCTTTTAAGCACAATGGTGACTCCTCCCCCCTGGGAGGCAGATGGCTTTTTGGGCTTGGAGTCCCCTCAGGAGCAACACGGCAGCAGCAACACGCCCAACAGCGTCCGAAGGTTCATAACAAAGGAGCCGTCGGTATGTAAGAAGAGAGGCCTGTTGAACTAAAGGAAAGAGCTATTTAAAGGGATGAGATGGAATGATGCAGAAACAAACTGAATTTTGAGTCCTGGAATGGACGGTGTCTGCAAAGGAAGATAGGCTATGGGGAAAAGGGGCTGTCGTGATAGAGAGGCATGAGCTGAGATTCAAAGTTTGGGCCAACAATAGAACATAAAAATGTAGCAATAGTCAGATATGCTGTAGGGAGTACGCAAAGCCACGGCTGCGATGGGAGTTCCAAAAACCTCCCCTTGGTTCCAAAAAATAGCCCTCTCTTGGCTGAAGATTTGCCCTGTTCCTTATTTCCTTTCTGTCAGTTCTGTGCAGCTGCTATTGGTCTCGTTCCATTGCTACTAATTCATTACCCAAGAGGCAGCATGAGAGGTTGAAGGAGAGCAAAGACAGAAGACGGGAAAATAGGACAAGCATGACAGACCCAAGGAGAAATCAGGCACATAAGCATGATGATGCAACTTTGGCAGTATGAGAAGCCCTGAGGACGAGAGAGCTAAGAGAGGGGGCAGGCCAAGGGTAACCATAAGAGGCCCAGCAGAGGAAAGAGTTTAACATCGGAGAAGGGCCAAATGGCATCACAAGTGGCACAAAGAACCAAAACATTTATGCCAGGGGATTCAAAGGCCTGCATGGAAGTCTCGGGGAGCAAAGACCTATGGACAGGATATAAAGGGGCAAGAATAAGAGGGCATTAAACCTCCTGTCCTCCAGCCTCTTACCTGAAAGGGCTGAAGGTACA
This sequence comes from Triturus cristatus, assembly GCF_964204655.1. Classification (NCBI taxonomy): domain Eukaryota; kingdom Metazoa; phylum Chordata; class Amphibia; order Caudata; family Salamandridae; genus Triturus; species Triturus cristatus. Next base: position 1,494,314,691 of record NC_140591.1, read on the forward strand.
CTGTAGAGAGATGCTTTGCTGTGCCCCATTCGGTGCAGCTTGTTCAGATTTCAATTTTTCTCTGGCTCTTGTAGGTTGCTTTTTCTACAGCCACACTCCCATTCAAGAGCAAGGCAGAGCCAGTTCCTCTGCCATCTCCTGTGCAAAGTTCACTAATGTGATTTCATGTTTTAACTGGAGGTGGGATCAGGTGTCCTCCATGTGATCCCAATTTGCGACATCAGTCTCAAGGGCTTCTGTCCCATATTGGGCCATATAATCCTCCCCCCTGAAAGACCATTATTTTAGGATAGCGACCTTAAAGTGCAGTGTGATGTAGTGAGTTAGAATCACTAGGAATTTGTGCAGAGTGGTTTATTATTGTTTGTGTGACTTTCCTTCCTCATGGATACAGTAAAATATGCTGTGCCACTGCCCCAGAAGGCAGTAAGAGCAGTGGGCTAGTGTCATGAGTATACAGTGTGAGGTTGTGTGTTATTGCCTGTTGGACACAGGGTGCACAAACCAGTAACTGGAGCCGGACGCACAAACATCAGACTTCAGCACTAATGACTTGCACTTCATTCAGAGTACAAAACTGGATCTAACTATGTCAGTAACAAAGTTTATAAGTCAAGAGAAATAAATCAATCAATCAAATCAATTTTATAAAGTGCATGGCTGCACTAGCTAGTGAGTCCCCGCGCTGCGACAAGGAACCGTTTCAAAAAAAGGACAGCACAGAGAGACGTCAGACAGTAGAGTAGCCCAAAGGAAAAAGTCACGTCTTGAGCTTTTTCCGAAAAACAGTCTCCGACGATTCCAGCCGTAGCTTTATCGGGAGCTTATTCCAATGGGAGGCTGCTAAAAAGCTATAAGAGCGTCCGCCCATCCTGGCTCTTCTGATCCTCGGGATGCTAACCTGACCCACTAGATCTTAAGCCCCGCGGGGTAAGGAGGTCATGCAGATAGGAAGGGCCCTTCTTCTGTATAATACGATGACTGACACACATGGCTTTAAACAAAACACGTTCCCTCATCGGAAGCCAATGCAGGGAAGCCAGGGCCTTACTAGATGAGGCTCTCCTCAGAAGCATTAATACAAGACGTGCAGCCGCATTCTGGATGCGCTGGAGTCACTGAACACATTTAATGTTGGCTCCTAGATACAGAGAATTTCCGTAGTCCAAACGAAATGTCACAAGGGCGTGGACCATCGTTTTTCTTGCTGACACTGGGAGTATATCTAAGGTCTTCCGGAGAGTGCACAGGACCCCAACACAATTTCCTGTCATTCACCTGGTATGAATCTCAAAAGACAATTTGGTGTCGAACCACATCGAACCACATCCCCAGGATCTTTACCTGGTCCTTAGGAGATGGAGTCGGGCCCAAATACCTAGCAAAAGCCCAAAATAACCTGTTTCCAATACCATTTGCATGTAAGTCCCATTTGTTGCACATTTGTCATGCAGGCAGACAGAGCTTAAGGAGTCCTCAGCTAATGGCTCAATCTCCCAAATTTAAAAAAAATGTAAAGTATTAGATGCTCATTGCGTGCTAAAAAGAGATTATTCTCATGCCCCCATACTTATGACTTCTTCTGGTATTAGACCTTCTCCAGACATGAAATGGACACAGCAAGCAATGGTGAAGCATTATAGGCTAGTATTCACACACAACAAGTTGATTTTATGGTGAGTCTGCATTTCAAAAAATATGCTTATTGTTAGAAATGGGCGTCTCTGGTTGGCACAGGTATGCACTTGTGACAATCAGGGACTCTCAATTCTAAGTCAGGATAAGGGGATCACCCTTTCAAATAACCCCTGCTCACCCTTCAGGTAGTGTGGCGCAAGCAGTCAAGACTATTCTCAGGGCGCTATAGGTTAAGCATTTGTGAACACATACAGTAATGCAATGACACACCACAAATGGACACCAGTCAAGGTTATATCAAAAATAGTTCTCTTTATATAAGGCTTAGCACAAGACCAGAATAACATTTAGAAATGACCACAGTATTATTGCAAAGTTCAATGTTCTTGCAAAAAGGCTTAAAATGCAAAAATAGGCTTCTTTTACTCAATTCTGCTTCTTTTCAGGCTTTGTACGGTTCGTACCTGGGTGTACGACTCGTCCGCATTAAAAACAAATCGGTGCGGACTCCGGGGTCTGGGATGTGTACACTGCGGTGCGAACAGAACAAAGTACCTTTAGTTCGTCGGGTCCGCGACGGACAGTGCGGGACAAGTTGATGGGTCCGGGTCGTAGTTCGGCAGCGTACTCGGTCTGGTCCGGTCGCGGCGTCGGGACGCGGCGTTGGTACGGGACTTTCAGGGGTACGGGCGGATGATCCGGATCAGCTTGCAGAGTCCGTGACGTCGGCGTTCGGGCCGTACCTTCGGTGCGGATCAGCGGCGACACTTCTCGGCGCCGTACAGCGTATGGGGAGGATCAGCGTAATGCGGCTTCTCGGCTCTGAGTACGGCACGGTGCAGTACGTTGGCAGCGTACGGACCGTACCTGCGGGACAGCGAAGCTTGAGTCCAGCGCACAGGGTTCGGCAGCCAGGGATGTACGTCTCGAATCGGCGGGGAAGGTTAGGTGCAATGCAGCCGGGAGGGATACGGTGCGTACTAACGCTTTTGGTTCAGCGTAGACACACGGTGCCGGGCGGCAAAGACATGGCTTCGCGGCGGATGTAGTACGAGGCGTACTGGGGCCAAATCCAGCGGGAAACAAGCGAGAATTGTCCAGGCAACTCAGTTTTTGAAGGCAGATGAGTCCAATGGTCCTGGGACTCAGTTCAGGGGGCAAGCTCTTCTTCCAAGCCCTTGGAGATAGTTGAAAAACAAAGTGCAAAGTCTCTTTCAGTCTTTTCCTCTCCTTTCTCAGCAAGGCACCAACTGCAGGCCAATCCCCCAGGTCAGGGAAAGTTACTCCTCCTTCAGCTTCTTCCAGGTCCTTCTAGTCAGGCAGAGTTTCTTCGTGGTTCAATCAGGATCTGATTTCTTAGGAGCAGGGCTCCTACATTTATACTCAGTTTCTTTTGTCTTTACAGGCCAGGGGGGCCTTTGCATAATCCCAGTCCAGTTCTTTTCAGTGAGGAGCACTTTGTTGTTGAGACTCTGGCTTCTTCTTTCAGCAGGCAGGGCAGAGACATCAGACGCTCCCCAGGAGGTGGAGCTGGCATTGTGGAGGCAGAGCACTGTCCTATTCAGAGTCAAGGTGCACTCCTCCCACCCATCATGGTGTAATCTTTCTATTCACCACCTGGCAGCCCCAGCCTGTCTCCTGGAACTTCCCAGCCCTGTCACTCAAGCTACACACAAAGAAGATAGCCCTCCCCTCCAGAGGCGGACTGAAATGGTTAAGCAAGCAAATGCTAACTTTCTAAAAGTAGCATTTGCAAACACAGGATATTAAAATAAACTTTGCTAAAAGATGTATTTTATTATTCTGAGTTCAGGCATACTAAACACAAATTTCTACCATGCTTCCTGAGCCTGCTAGGATTATAGAGTGTTATAATCTAGCAGCCCATTCTGGCCTATGGAGAGCAGGTAGCCTTCAATAGTGAAAAACGAAAATGGCTGTAATTCACTATTAGGACATGCCACACACCTCAGGGCATGTCTTACCTTATCCGTATAATGCACCCTGCCCTAGGGCCTACCATAGGGGTGACTAATATGAAGGTAAGGGAAGGTTTAGGGACTGGCAAGTGGGGACACTTGCCCAGTCAGCATGACAGTACCAGACTGCATGCAGGTTCTGCAATGGCTGACCTTAGACACATTTTACCCTGCTGCTTCTGTGGGTGGCACAACCAGTGCTGCAAGCCCACTGGCAGCCTTTGGATATACAAGCCCTTGGCACCCCTGGTGCACTCTACTAGGGACTGATAGTAAACCAAATAAGCCAAACATGGAAGTCAAGTCACATAATACATTTTACCATAGGGAGAGCATATGCACCTTAGCACTGATCAGCAGTGGTAAGGTGCCCAGAGTCATAAAGCAGCCAACACCAGGTCAGAAAAAATACAGGAGGAAGGCAAAATGTTTAGGGATGACCCGGCAACAAGGGCCAAGTCCAACACTAATCTTTCTCAAAGCAGCATCAGAGGAATTATCAACTGATTAACTGTGGAAAATGGAAAATATTCCCTATAAAAATGTCAATGGAAATGTTCATTTTAGTTACAGGGACAGTTAAGAACCATAACATGGAATTGTTTGAGCAGTGGATGTAGGGGGCTCATTAGATTATGGTCGAAATAGCAAACTGCAACAATGTTTAATTGACAATATTGACTACTGTTTTATCAATAAGGTAAGTAGACAAGGAGTTAGGAATGGTAAATCTGTACTTTACAAAATATACTTACTTTGACAATATAGCGGTAGTAGATATTGTGGAGTAGATATTGTTTCAGATCAGTATTGATGGCCAAAATATTGTGACATATAGCTGTTTGGCCATGGAGCAGAACTGAGCAAGAGTGTGAAGCCCAGATCCATGGATATTCCTAGCCCACCAACCAGAGAGTATCCCTGGATGTTAGTTCCTTTAATATAACAACTATGTGGGATTTACAAAGTTCTTTGTATTTTAACGTTATTTCTTTTGTGTATTACACACCTGATCCTTCTCACTGAGGTTTCGTATGCTCTCCTTTCAGGAAATCCCCAGCTCTGATCTTCGTGACAAATGAATCATTCCACACAGATGAGGATTGTTGATCTGTGGATCTTTTGTTTTTCCCTATCTCGACACACAGGACTATTTTCGTTTTCTGACCAAGAGACAGCAGATTCCTATGTAGAATACTCTCAAGATTAATCTGTCCTTTGTGTTACTTTCGAAGTAGCAAAGCATCACTTTTCTTGCCTTTTGCTTATTGAAATCCTAGATATGTTACAAAGATATTCAGCAATTGGCTAGATTATGATTGTTTTGTTCTTTTTGATCTTTCTTGTACAGATAATGATATATCATGATTGAAACCAATTCATCCAGGAAGAACATAGTGAATTGAGAAAAATATAATTCACAGATGCCCGCTAAATGACAACCGCCTGCAGACAGCTTTTAACAGCAATAGCAATTCAATCTCTTGCTCCTCACTAGTTTAAAGATTATTTTCTATCTGTTTTTAAAACAGTGATATCCGAAATGGATATGCATGGAAAATAGAGACTTAAGTAAAACAATATGTTCTGGATCTTCAACGTCCCCCAGATCATGTACATCCAATCTACATATGCCATTGGTGTAGCTAATCCATGGCATCTACAAGCAATGTTTTAGGCTGCCTTCTTTATTTTGTAGTGAACACCTGCGCTTTATAGTTTAATAATAAACGCAATAACATCCACTGAATGGTTTGTAAAATACATATTAACACCTCCATTGAACCTATAAAAGGGAATTTTCATTAATAAGTATTGATTCTACTAAATTGTGTAAATGAAAGGTATACCTTTTATTTAACACATTTATATTTCTACCACTCAGGCAGCAGACACCCTTGACAGCACATCTGCATTTCTCATACACTCTATTAACCTTCACTTACACACAATGTCCTAATGAAACACATATCTGTTTGTGAGTAGACTGCTGGGTTTAGGTCTACATAAGTGTCTAAAGAATGTTGGGTGTTATTGATCCCTTTATTGCTATAGCCAACAAAAGGAGATGATGGACGGAGTGCTGAAACTTATCAGACAAACACCCCGATTAACAGATCTGGGTTGAATCCATCATCGTTCTTTAGCTCACTTCGCCACACCAGTTCAGACCCAGCCATATGCAAATCAGTCTTGACCATGTGCCTCATTGGAACAGTCCAGCCAAGTTAAGTCTATCCTGGACCAGAAACAAGCCTCCTGGGAACGGTTTCGGGGTAACACCCCTTATCAGCCAGGCTAGCTTGAGTCCAGTGGCTAAGTAAGCAAGGGACCCACATCTGAGAATACCCTGCCAACTTAGGGCTAACATAGCAAACTCAATGAGTTGATGGACGGAGCGCTGAAATGTTTCAGACACTCCCCTCCAGTCACAGATCTGGGTTGAATCCATCATAATTCTTTATCTAACATCGCCACCCCAGTTCAGACCCAGCAACATGCAAATCTGTCTTGACCCTGTGCCTCATGGGAACAGTCCAACCCGAACTGCCAAGCCAGGTCTTCCCTGGACCACAAACAAGCCTCCTGGCACTGGTTTTGGGGTAACACCCCTCATCAGCCAAGCTAGTTTGAACCCAGTGGGTAAGTGATTAGGGGACCCATGTCAGGGCATACCCTGCCAACTTAGGGCAATCAAAGAAAACACAAGGAGATGGTGGATGGAGCGCCATAACTTTTAAGACACTCACTCCCAGTCACAGATCTGGGTTGAATCCATCATCGGTGAGTCTGAACTGAGATGGCAAAGTAAGCTAAAGAACAATGATAAATACAACCCAGACTGGGGAAGAGTGTCTGAAAAGTTTCATCTCCTTGTGTTTGCCCCCTTTATTTTTTTGTTTCAAGACATTTTTATTAGCATTTATATGAAAACATAACACAGTATTTAGTACAACAATATGCAGATTCCTCAAGGCAAAACTGAGGGAATTAAATCAAGACTCTATGGTCCATATATCATCTCAGACAATGTTTGCACAGAAGGCCTAGTAAATCAGATGGAACATCATTACTCATTGCAGTCAATCGCATCATTAGTAAAGGGCAGTGTCGGATATAGAAGTCTCTAGTACTGGCATCATAGAGTTCCAGTTATCTAGAGCTAGAAGCGAAGTCTCTGAGGCGCAAGGCCATGTGTTATCTTTTTAGAACTCTGTCTCCATTAAGCATGCTCTTACTGCGTTACGGTATTATTATTGTATCTGTTAGCTATATATCATGAACAAAGAGAAAGAAAAAAAAAGAGGAAACAACCAATAGGGAGGAATGGAGGATGAGAAGAGGATAGTAGGGGAGGGAGGATTGATGCGGCGGGGGGGAAGTTGTGGTGTCTTACTACTATTTCCGAGACATTTCACATCACTGGGAGGCGCTGCTATGGCTACACTAGGTACTGTCTCGAGTGACATGTGGGGCAAGGTCGAGGGTGGCAGTAATGGTCAGATCATCGGGGAGTCGAATGTCTAGGTCATGAAGAGTGTATAGGGGTGCTGCGTGATGTGGTCAATCAGTGGGATTCCAAAAGCCCTCTGGGTCTGTGGGATGAACTGCATCGTCAAAGAGCCGTAGAGCTCGGAGTCTTGGTGGCTGTAGTCTAACATTTTCCAGTCATCCCAGGTGGTCCACCAACGGTTTTCACAGCTTCGTGAATTTGGTGTCTCTAAACTGTAGGCACGCCATGAGCAACTCCATTGCCACTGTGTGTCACAGGCGGGTGAACCACACATTTATGGAAGGTGTTTCTGCTTTTTTCAATAGAGGGCAGTGGTCTGTTTTGCAGCACCTAGCATATGGAGACTGAGATGCCGATCTCGGCGGGTCATAGCTCGCAGGTTCACTGGCCTGAGGCCCAGAAGGATTGTGAGCGGACTTTCAGACCGCGGATATCCGAGCACCCGTTTATTGTGGCTGAGGACTTCTTTCCAATAGGTAGTCAAAAGAGGGCACAACCACCAAATGTCTATAAAATCCCCCAATGCTTGAGTGCAGCGCCAACATAGGGGAGATGTGTTGGGGAACATCTTTTGAAGCAGAGAGGGAGTATAGTACCATTGAGTCATTACCTTGTAAGCAGATTCTTGCTTGGGGATGCTATGGAAAGTTTTTGGGATGTCGCGCCACAGGCGAGTCCACTGAGAAGGGGCAATGTCGGCTTCAGAAAGAGACTGCCACTGCTGCTGATATGGGTGAGGGTCAGAGCATTGTGAGTGCTGGAAAACTTGGTATATGCAAGAGATTAATCCCTTGGAGGTGCCAAATGTACGTGCCAGCCGTTCAAACGGTGTGAATGGTTGCGTGGCCACCTCTGATAAGGAGGACCCCTGTAGCCAGTGTCGGAGCCGTACATATTGGATTCTGTCTTTCTCTGTTAGCCTGAATTCTTGTTTGCATTGGGCAAATGTTTTGATATCTTCACCCAAGAATAAGTCACGTATCATTCTACAATCCTTGTCTGTCCAGTTTGCAAAATAAGGTGGACGACACGCAGGGGGAAATTGCGAGTTGCGAGCAAATGGGGTATGTGGGGACAGGAAAGAGGTGAGGCCCCTGCAGATCGCCACTTTGTCCCATATCTCTAGTACCGTTTTAGTAGGAACCGCCATGTAGGCGCTGCGGTGGCTCGCCTCCTGAGGCAACCATGCATGATCCCAGATAGGGTGACAGGTGACCGCCCGGTCCATGTGGAACCACACCTTCTCACTCTCCCATGCTGTTCACTCTGGTATAAAGTGAAGATGAGACACCCAATAATATTCCATCAGATTAGGGCAGGCGAGACCATCCTTGTCTCGCGGGAGCATTACAATTTTACTAGAGAATCATGGTCTCTTTCCTCCGCATATGAATGCGGTCAATTCACGTTGTAGCTAAAGAACAATGATGAATTCAACCCAGATCTGTGACTGGGGGTGAGTGTCTGAAAAGTTTCATCTCCTTGTGTTTGCCCCCTTTATTTTTGTGCCGCTGTGAGTTAGCAATACTAGGAAAGCAAGAATAACAACCTCTGTTTTTTAACAAACCCATGATTTACTTCATTATTATTCATCTTCTTTGCACAGAGATTAGGTATTGTGGGTTGCAGATTTGTGGCTTTGGCTTCCATGGTCTTTGATATGAGTTGTGGGTTGTTTTCAGAAATACAGTCATGAAGATTTTGGCAAGCATGCATGTGCTCTTGAGAAGGTTGTGCTCAGAGATAGCCGAGGCATTCAGAGGATGAAAGGGAAGGAAAGGGCCATTTGAAAGAAAAAAGGAGAGGCAAGAATCAGAAGTTAGGTCAGTTTTCAATCCAGATTTAGAAATCGAGAGGCTGCTTTTTTCAGTTAGCATGTAATTTAAGGAGAAAAGGACGTGGAAAGAAACAGCATAATTTGTATGTAAAGATAGTGAACTATTAGGTATGTTTGGCACTAGAATCAGGCAAAATTGTGTCTAGTGTAAGGTACCACTAGACCACTGCTCCAGCAAAGTCAGCTGGTCAGTGCAGGAAGTAAAAAGTAATGTCTGGATGCGTATACTAGCAAACATCAAGCCCCAGATTTATAAAGCACTTGCATTGTCCTTGTGTCACACAAGTCAAAGCAAAGCAATGAAAATTCATCAATGTCATTTAGAACGCATGCTACTTGATAGTTGCTTGGCCTTACATAATTTTTCAGCAGCAAATTAATGCAAAGCAGCCTCTTGCGCTAACTTGCTTTACCCTGTGTTGGAGAGGAATTACATGGGTGGAGCATTGGTGGAACTTGTCTTGGTGAAGTTGATGCAGATGATGACTTAAAGCTATTTTCTACCTGCTGCTTTCAGGGAGTCCACACCTTAATCATTTGATGCAAGACAAAGTTCTAGTTTGTGAAGCCCAGGATGTGCCGCAGGTGCAGTACTTCGAAGTGCTGGGCTCTCTTAGTGCAGACCAGGGGTTCAGCAGGGCAGTCCTTCTTCTCTTGATGTTTTCAGGCAGGGATCTCAGTTGCTTAGAATCTCTCCCTAATTTTTACCAGTTTCTGGGCTGCAAGAGGGGGCACCCCTGAGCAATAGAATGCTGAATGCCAACGTCCATGATGAAAATGTCCTTAAAAGTGTGGCATATGTTTGTCCCAGAAAAAAATTCTTACAAAAATGCAAAATGGAAAGAATCACTCCTGAAGGTTCAAGTCTGGCTAACCCAACACAGAGGTGTGGCTAACCTTTCCCTACACTCCCCTTCCAGTCCCTCTGAAAATTGAATTACAGGTATTCCCATCTGACTGGGGCTGCAGGAAGGGAGGAATGGCCTGATTCCTGTCCTTATAAACTTTCTCTCTTTGAAGGCCAATTTGCCTTCCCAGTCCCCTTCCTGGCATTTGCAGCTGCAGATCTCTGCCCACGAGATTGTCTCTTTGTCTCAGCCCAGGCCACGTCACACCTCATTAAGGAAGCATGGCTCAGACTGTCAAAGGTTGGTCAATCAGAAGAGGCTGCTACGGGGATGATTTTAGATAACTTCAGGAAAGCAGTTCTATAACCTCTTTCCTGCAATATTTATAAGACATTAAACCTTGGCAAATTGCTGGATATAGTGTAACTATTGTTTCTATACCTTGAATTGTTTTTCTAGCTCATTCCTTTCAAAAGATAGGCTTCATTAAAGTATAATAGAGCCTTACTATGCTAGCCTATGGAGCTAGAAATCGACGTAGGGGAAAACAAATATGGCAGATTTTCCCTCACCAGCGCATTTAAAACGTCTTTTGGAATGTCCCGGCTTATTTCAAAATGCACCTTTCCCTTGGGGTACCTTGGGAAGACCTTCGGGGTGACATATAATAAGTACGTTTAATTCCAAAGTCAAATTTGGACATAGTTTTATTTTGAAAGCAGCCTGCAAAGCTGGGCTGTCTTTAAAATGATAACAGGCACTACAGTAGTGCACACTTAAGTGCATTAAATCCACTATGCCTCTACATCTACATGCCCTACCATTTATTAGGGATTTATAGGTAGGTTGTCAGTACTAATTGTAATTACACCTAATTACCATATACCCTTTGAACAGAGCACTGACCATGGGCCTGGTTAGCAGAAGCCCAAGGCAGAGTCGGATTAAAAAAACAGCATCTAGTAGTCCAAACGGAGGCATCTACAAAAACCTTGTTTTCTCACAGTGACCTTTCCTTACATAATTCTTTTGAAGATACACAGGTTCAAAGGGGCTAACCCTTTATGCATAGGTCCTTTGATAACAAACAAATGTTCAGACTTTCTTAGATCTTTTGGTTCACCTTGATATAATGTGAACATTCTCCTAATGTCTATCACGTGAATCTCTCAGCTGGAGATGCAGGGTTCTAAAAAATGTTGGTAATGAAAATGACTTGTTGCCATGAAAGGGATTAGGAACCCCAGATGTGTCCACATTACTGATATATGCAATAGTGTATAAGGTTTAAGCATGTGTAAGACCTAGGGTCTTGTCTAGAGTTTGGTAGATATGGACAGATAATCAAAAAACATATGTTCAACCGCCTGCCACCAGGGAGGTCTATCCGCCTGCTTAAAATTCTGGTAGTTTAATGGAAAAAATCCTTCCTCCAGCCGCCACCTTCACCATATTTTCCATACTGGGGATATACCATTAAATTGGTGGGCAGACCAAAGAAAAAACAATGCTTTGTCTGCTGTATTTAGAGTATAAATTCCTTTGATGTAAGCATAGTGGCTACTGGCTACCCTCTACATCTGTGTTGGAGGAAATAATTATTATTAACCAAACCCTGCCCACAGCCCCTATCTACTCCAAAACTATCTCCTTACTACTACATTTCTTGGGACTCTATGTGGCAGTGGTAGATGAACAACAACAAAATGCACAATGAAATAGAATGTATATACCACTTTTTTAAAGAGCACTGTGTTAATTTACCTATGTCACAAAACTTAACTTTCTCTACACTGAAGCATATCTAAGAATAATATCTGCTATCTCTCTGTCTGTGACAGGAAAGTGGGAAACCCAATATACCCTTGGAGGCTTGGGCAGATACACTTATAATAGGTAAAAGATGCCTACAAGGGATTTTATTAGCTACTCTTAGTCAAACAATTATATGAAGGGAATCACTTATGCATTCAGCCCCAATTGGTGGCGAACCATTGAACAATCAATTGAAAAATTAAGTAATTCAAAACATGAATATTAAACAACAAAAAAATTTTTTTTTATAAACACGGGGCTGTCTTTTTTTAAAAGTACACCATTTTTAATGTGAACAGAATAAAAAAGGGTACATTCAAATACAACCAAACACCATGATAGAGGGTACACAAAACAACTTACAAATCATGGATATAAACATTTATTCCAAGTAACAACAGAAAAGGAAACAGATCTGACAAAACAAGAAACAGTTCCTAAAAATCAACAAATGCTGGGGAAATAGAAGTACAAGTCACCGTTTCGGTCTCTGGTGGCAAGTTTGTCAGTCAGACCATCTTCAGGACGTGAAGTTGATTGTTAAAAAGTCTCTTCAAGGAGGGTCCAATATTCAAATGGGACCAGACGAATCAAAAATTTTAAAAACGCCAAACAGGCCTTGTGGGTGGGCTCCTATGGATATATCAACTCTAACAGAAGACTCAATCCGATATAAGTGTTAGGAAAAGGCGTCAATCAATGCATACTGTAGACTATACAGACAGGACATTTGTCTCCTACCCAGTTAAATAGTTAGAGGACACCGCACTCTGAAATCAAGTAGGTGCTAGGTGTATCGCGGTCTCACACTTGTCTCGCTTTCCGGAACAGAACAGGCTGGATTGAGCTGCTGTGTTGAAAGAATTGGGGTGATCCATCAAGTGGGGGGCGACAGAAAGGGAGGACCCAAATCACATTTCCCCCATATGTTTTCTAAAGGGATTTCGAATATGGCACCAGACTGAAGCACTGAACGGAATTACACCAAATTTGGCAGATGCTAGATGTTGGGCCAGAAAGCGTGCTTTTTGGGATTTGGTGTGAATCCGTTCACTAGTTTAAAAGATATTTAAGTTTTAAAAATCCAGGTATCTGGAGAAGCAAGTCCTTGCAATGAACTCATGGATCCTACTGAAATTTGATTGGCTGCCAACATTTCAACCAGAAAGTGTTGGCAGCCATTTTGGGTCTTGGTTTGTAGCCAAAACAAATAAAAAAAGTAAAAAATAAAGAAAAGGGGGCAGGGTAGGATTATCCTGACCCCGCAGATATGGTGGGGGGGGGGGTCCACACAGGGACCTCGCTGAGCATTAAAATGAAAAAACAGTGCAGGCTTCTGCGCTTCTTTTAAAGGATGTCCTTGGGTGGGCCAAATACTAGGGGGTATATGAAAAATAAAGGAGGGGGTGCATAAACCACCTCCCGGATGTATGTTTTAAAATACACAGAGGTGCCCGCACGGCACCCCCATGCCATGGGGACCACCACCTCCCCAGGGCTTCTTTACTTATTAAATTGGGAGGCCTCTTGAACCCACATCCCTGGGGAGCACCACCACCCAGGGACTAAAGAAGAAAAATGCGGAGGGCCACACGGACCCCTCACAGCCCTGGGGGCTGCTGCCTCCCTGGGGCTTTAAGTTTATTTAATGAGGGGGAGCATCGACTCCCCTGCCCTGGTGGTCGCCACCTCTCTGGGACTTTTGTGACATTGAATACAGGTGCTGTGTGGATACCCCCTCTGCAGCCACCTCCCTTGGAAGGAGGGGAGCTGTGCGGCTCTCTTCCTGGAGCCAAAGATGACCCTGGGGACTGCCACCCCCAGGGCTGGCTCTGCTATGTCCTGTGGTGCCCACCCCAGGACAGACCTGTTAGCTCTGGCTTGGAGGGAGCTTTACAACCTCAGATAAGCCATCGTAAACTGCACTCTGCTTTGAGCAAACAAGAGCATTTTGCTCTTGCTTTCTCAAATCAGAGAACAATTTCTTTAACAGAGATGGAGCTGCATGTTCAGCATCCCCCTCTCTGTTAAAGCAATGCTGACTCCTGCAGGAGGCGGGGAGCTGGCAGGGACTTGGGTGACCTTAAGGCTCCTCCCACCACAGTCCCCAACACTTCTAAGTGGGTGCCATGGATGTGTGACACCCACACTAGAGACAGAGCCACAGGGGATAGGGTCCCTGTGGCTGAAATTGGCTGAGGGAATGGGGGCCATGCAGGCCCTTCCCCTACAAAGCACCCCTTGGCACACAGTTGGTCAGGGGATGATGTACCCTTGGCTGCAGAGGGTCTTTGGGGGCCAACAAGCCCTCCTGTTACTCCTAGTAAATCTCACACGCGGGATTGCCAAGAGGTCTTCAGAGGCCAAGGCCACTTTCTCTACTACTCTGCAAACATGCCTCCTAGTGCACTGCTGGTGGGGGGTGTTGAAGTCCCCTTGGCTGCTGAGTGTCTTTGGGGGCCAACTACCCCTCCTGTTACATCCAGTAAGTCTCACCCAGCGGGATTGCTGAGAGGTTGTTGGAGGCCATGCCCCCTTTCTCCACCACTCTTCAAACGTGAATCCTGGTACACTGCTGGTTGGATGGTGAAGTTTCCTTTACTCCAGGGTTCCTTAGCAGGCACCTACCCCTCCTGTTACCTCCAGTAAGTTCCACAGAGTGCAATTACTGTGAGGAATTCAGAGGCCACAACCCCTTTCTCCATCACTTTGCAAACACGCCTCCTGGCGCAATACTGGTTTGGGCATGATGTCCTCTTGGATGCTGAGGGAACTTGGGGGCCAAGTAAACCCTCTAGTAAGTCCCCTACAGTGGGATTCCTGAGTGTTGGTTGGAAGCCTGCCCCCTTTCTCCACCACTCTGCTAACACGACTACCAGTTCAACAAGCATTTGCAATGAAAATTGATCTTGCATTTGTGAGACTTAGATTGGTTATGTAAATATAATGTCTTTTATCCGTGTTTTGGATTACACTGGAGTGGACGTATGTGGCGCGGAGTGGAATTATGTGGGTTGGATTGGAATTGTTATTTGTGGAATTGCGTGTGGTGGAATTTTGTGTTGTGGGGCGGAATTATGTAGCATGGTATGCAGTGGAAATATGTGGATAATAATTATGTGGTTTGAGTGTACTGGATGTATGTGGAGTAGAATTGTGTGTTAGTGTGCAATTATTTGGAATTGGATTTTGTGTTGTGGAGTTTAATTATGCGGTGTGCTGTTGAATTTTGTAGCATGATGTGGAATTCTGTGGTGTGAATTGGATGTATGTGGTGTATTGTGTAATTGTGTTGTTGAGTTGAAATATGTGGTTTGCTGTTGAATTATGTTGTGTGGGATTGAGTGAAACTATGCTGATTGGAATTATGTGGCATGGTGTGGAGTGTATTTGTGTGGATTGTGTTACTAAGTATAAAAATGATGAAACATAATTACAAAGTAAGACAGCCTTTCATTGCACACACATTTGCACAACCATATAATAATATTTAAAGACTTGTTGAAATATCAAAATAAAAACATGCAGAGTCAACCCCCAGTGACATCTGTGTTATTGAATTGTGTGGGGGGCTTGAACAATGTGGGGTGCTGCTTTGGTTGCTAATGGTCCTAGGGCTCTGCACATCTCTGCTTCTAAATACATTTTGCAATTGGAATCTCACAAACCACAGCATATGTGCAGTACCTGCTGAGCTCCCTCCAGGCATTGGCATAGCCAATAAGTCCTGGCAAAGCGAGATCTATTAGCTTTGTCAATGTTAATGTTTTTCAGCATTGCATGGCTATATGGTGCGTGTTCCCCAGGCAGATGCAGCACCCACAGCGGATACACTGTTACTCCTTAGTGTAATCACAGGCATAAACACTTGCATTGATACCACCCCTAATAGTGGAAGTGGGAGACAGTGCACATGAATTTCAAATGGAGGTGGACAATGGGTGGCGCTGCAGGGAAGAACAATTCCAGGACTGCTATAGATAAGAGAGTCATGGTACAAACTGTCAAAGAGAAGAAATGACACAGAAAGAAAATTGCCATAGAGGAGAGTCGAAGGAACAGCAACGAGGAACATGTTAGACGGATGTCATATTTGTTGTTCTGCCAATCAAAGTACTATGAATAATCTTGCTTCTTTCCATCTGAGATTACCATCAAGTGATCACAAAATCTAAGCATGGCTTGGAAAAACAGTGTAAGTTTATTAATGGTGTTAGTCAAGACCTCCAGAGCGTACAGCATGGGGCAATGTATCTGCCCATTTCAGTTGTAGCCAAGGCCTTTTTGATGTTACTAAAATGTTATGTATTATGTACTTTGTCTAGTGCTGTCAGACAGACCTCTTCATTCAAACTTTCACACTGGCAAAAGCTAGTTCCTTTATGTGCCATGAAGTAGGCAATAGGTAATTTTTGAGACCCAAAAATATTTTTGCTTTCAGACATGTTTTTACATTAGAGGTTTAAAAATGTCAGTGAACTCAACAAACAATAGTGCCCTGTGGAGGATTCATCTTTTTTACCCTCATATAAGTCATCAGAGCAACAGTCTGCAACTTTACCTATGCATACACACACATATAAATAGATGTACATGATGTCATTTATGCTACATTACGGAAAGTGCAACATTGGGTGCTTGAGTTCAGTGGTCATGCATGCTTTTATAATAGCAAAAAGAAGTGTGAAACCAGTATATGGAAATAATTTTACATAAATCACCAAGGAAATGTAAACATGTAAAGGGGGTTGAACTTGATGTGTTTCCTGAGACGATCAAAAGGATGTTAGCAAACGCCGAGATAAGAGCTAGCAGGCTTTAACTAGGCCTGGCCAGGGAACTTCGCTCCATTCAAAGAGTTTTCTGCACTCGGCAGAGCTCATGGACTGTGGAAAATTCCACTCTGTGTAGCGCAGAAGAGTTTTTTTCTCGCTCCCGAACAGACACGAGTGAGCTGCCGTTTGGATAGAATTTCTACCTGAGCGGTAGGAAGATCACCGCGAACAACAGTGTTATCGGAATTAACCAGACAAATCGCTCCACCAACTAAGAACAGTCATTGACCTCCACCCTAATTCCGATAACGAATGAGACTCCTCCATGTTAACTAGTCAGCGACCCCCAGCATCCACTAGCCAATTTTGCCACCATATAGGCTATTATAAACAGGCATGTTAATTTAAATGTCCTGAAGATGACCCCAGCACCTACTTAAGGGATTGAAACACCGTCGACAATTTGTACAGCATATGTACTCTTCAAATTTTTATGTTAAATGTGTAATGGTGTCTCAAGTATATTTTGTTTGTTCCATTTGAAATGCGCTCTAAACAAACAAACATTTTTTGCCTGAACCCTTTACTTTATGTTCTACTTCCCTTCTTGCTAAGTTGGATGCAGGCTTGTGTCCCACTTATATTGTTTTCCGTGTATTACTTGTAAAACATTCTTTGATTGCATATTAAATCCCTGTCCGGCTGTACAGAGGTATATGGTACTGACTGAGTCTATATTTATTAACTCAAATCTGATTATTGTCTGAGGGTCATTGTCGGGAGACAAGGAACATGGCAGCAGGTGCTTTTAAAAGCAAAAGCAACTTACAAAGACTGTGCCTCCTGAAGTCAGTACCTAGTGCGGTGGCACAGGTAGCACCAACCTTGTGCTGGCCCTGCATTCTTGTGCTGCATTTCTTTAATGTAGAAAATTAAAATGCACATCTATGGGGGAGATTCATTCAGTAGATGGAATATTTTGGCCTAGGTCCTAAACCAACAAGGGAAGACTTCGAACTCCTCAAGGGATCATGCTGATTCAAACATCGTACCTGCAGTCACCAAGCAGCAGAGCACCCCTGTCCAGCAGCTCCAATTGGATCTGAGCACAGCTGATGGTCTCTTCCAGCTATGGTGGATGCAAGGAAGAAATTAAATGGGGCAGACTTAAACTACAATATTTAATTTCTCACATTCAAAGCCAAGCCACAGAGCTGCCTTTGGGAAGAATACAAAAGAATGTCATACACAGAGAAAGAACTGGGAGGGATAAATAATATAATAAAATATAAGCAGCTACATGACTATGCACCCACAGTGTAACATGAGGTGGAAAAAATCATAAAATAGTCCCCCACAAACAGATAAACACAAGAAAGTGTGATGAGTAATGAGCGAATCAGTCACTGCTCCTTGGAGGAAAAAGGAGGTTCAAAGAGGCAAGGCTGGCCATTAGTAAGCAAGGATTTTTAAAGGACATTGAAACAAACAAATGAGAAGCCGGGGAATGGCTTTAGGCCCACAGAGATGTATTCTAAAGTATATAAGAGGTCATATGCTAACACTAGACCTAAAAACCATAGACATTCACTTAAAAAAACAAAGGTTACAGGGACTTTATAGTTAGGAAGTAACATTTCAAAGACTTGAAAATTACCTGAAAAATGCAAAGGTTATAAGAAAATTATAGTTAGGCTCAGATTTCCCTTGTACAGAACCAGTGAAATTCAGCAGTTATGGTTACCTAAGCTAACTATATCTTACGCCCTGCAATGCACTCCTTAGGACCTCAAATATTATCATTACAATCTGTGTGGGTGAGTGACTGGTTGTGTGAGTGCCTGCATGAGGAAGTGAGTGGGTATGAGAGTGGCTAAATGCATGAGTGAGTAGGGGCATGAGCATTTGAATGGATTTGTGAATGAGAATGTGAGGGGTTGTGTGGGTGAGTGAGTGGGTGTATGAGATCCATGGTAGAGTACTCATTTGAGATAAAGCTTATGTTAGAAACAAACAGCTGGGATATCCTGTCCATTAATGAAATGAGGGTTCCAGAGGATTCAGAAGTGGGCCTGTGGAATACTTGCCCCTTGGGTTTCAAAATACCCCACCAACCCAGAGTATGGAAAAGAGGGAGAGGAGTGGCAGTTTTCTCAAAGAAACATGGAAACTGATGCTTTTACATAAATTAAAAGGAGCAGAGATAATGAGGTTTAACATCAAGAGAAGAAAAGGAACAGCTGCCACAGGTCTGTTATGTTAGAAGCCACCAGGACCTTTGAATACCTTTCTATCAGCCTTTTTAAAATTAAACACAAATCTGGCAATTTTGCACTCCAAATTTCTTTGTATTTGGACATTGTAATATCTGGGTGGACGATGCCTCTCAGATGCAAGATAGAGATTTGATATAATCTTGAGAAATTCTAGCACTTAAACAGCTGGTGACAGTCCACACACATTCAAGAGGACATACTTTAGATCTGATATTTGCCCAAATAACATACTTAATTAAGATAAAATAATTAACTCCTTTCAGTTGGTCGGATCATTCTCTAATCTCCTTTGATCTGAGTGGGTCTATGAGCGGGTATGTGAGTGGATGTCTGAGTGGGTGCATAAGTGTCTAAGTGAGTGTCTGAGTAGTCTGTGAGTAGGTCTGAGTGTATCTGAAAGGGTTTGTGTGTGCCTCCATGAGTGTGCGAGTCAGTCTGTTACTGAGTGCATCAGTGTCTGAGTGGGCCTTTGAGTGGGTGTGTGAGTCTGAGTGGATCTGTGAGTGAGAACAATAGTGTCTGAGTAGCAGTTTGAGTGATTATGTGAGCGTTTCGGGGGCAAACTGTAGCCCCATCCTTTACCTGGTCCCTGGAGTGAGGCAGCCAACATCTACGCTTCGCCGTGACCGCGACCGCGGCAGGAAGGAGGGACCACAATCCCCAGACTCCCCAGCGGTGGCAGCAGCCGGAAGGTGCAATCTTCGCGCCAGGAGGTGCATAAAGCTGCAGTGAGACCCGGCAGAGCGGGTGTGGTGAGCGTTTCGGGGGCAAGCTGTAGCCCCATCCTTTACCTGGTCCCTGGAGTGAGGCAGCCAACATCTACGCTTCGCCGTGACCGCGACCGCGGCAGGAAGGAGGGACCACAATCCCCAGACTCCCCAGCGGTGGCAGCAGCCGGAAGGTGCAATCTTCGCGCCAGGAGGTGCATAAAGCTGCAGTGAGACCCGGCAGAGCGGGTGTGGTGAGCGTTTCGGGGGCAAACTGTAGCCCCATCCTTTACCTGGTCCCTGGAGTGAGGCAGCCAACATCTATGCTTCGCCGTGACCGTGACCGCGGCAGGAAGGAGGGACCACAATCCCCAGACTCCCCAGCGGTGGCAGCAGCCGGAAGGTGCAATCTTCGCGCCAGGAGGTGCATAAAGCTGCAGTGAGACCCGGCAGAGCGGGTGTGGTGAGCGTTTCGGGGGCAAACTGTAGCCCCATCCTTTACCTGGTCCCTGGAGTGAGGCAGCCAACATCTACGCTTCGCCGTGACCGCGACCGGGCTAGGATGGCGTCGATTTTGGGCTGTAGAGGGGCGACCTGCCCGCTTCCGACCTGGTGCCCCAGGTAGGTTACCGAACCTTGCCCAATCTGGCACTTGCTGGCTTTCACGGTGAGGCCTGCCTGGCGCAGGGCGGTCAGCACCCTCCGAAGGTGCTGGAGGTGCTCACTCCACTCAGAGCTAAAAACTGCGATATCGTTGAGATATGCGGCACTGAATTTTTCCAGCCCGGCCAGGACTCTATTTACCAGTCGCTGAAAGGTGGCCGGGGCATTTTTCATCCCGAAGGGCATCACGCGAAAGCGATAGTGCCCATCAGGGGTGGAGAAGGCGGACCGCTCCTTGGCTCCTTCTGTGAGCGCAATTTGCCAGTAGCCGCAGGTGAGATCGAAGGTGCTGAGGAACCGAGCAGCCCCGAGCCGGTCAATGAGCTCGTCGGCTCGGGGAATGGGGTGGGCATCGGCTCGGGTGACTTCATTGAGTCCCCGGTAGTCCACGCAGAAGCGGAGTTCTGGTGCGACCCCGGGGGCAGCTGCTTTTGGGACCAGGACCACGGGGCTGGCCCAGGGGCTGTCCGAGGGTTCGATCACGCCGAGGGTCAACATTTTCGAGACTTCGGCTTGGATACAGGACCGGACCCGATCAGGGACTCGGTAGGCTCGGTGTCTCACTGGTGGGCTGTCCCCGGTATCCACATCATGGACACACCTTGGGGACCAGGGAGAAAAGGTCTGGAAACTGCCCTAGGAGCTGGCGGCAATCCTCACGCTGCTGGGGAGTGAGAGACGGGGAGAGGTTCACTCCCTCTACGGAGCCGTCCTTCTCTTTGGTGCACAGGAGATCGGGGAGAGGATCTGACTCCTCCTCGGACCCATCATCAGTGGCCAGCAGGAGGCTCAGCTCTGTTTGCACAAAGTGGGGCTTGAGGCGGTTCACGTGGAGGACCCGGAGGGGGTCCCGGGGGGACTGGACGTCCACCAAGTACGTGACCTGGCTCTTCCGCTCAACCACTTTGAAGGGCCCGGTCCATTTATCCTGGAGGGCGCAGGGTTTCACGGGGGCCATGACCCATACCTGCTGGCCCGGCTGAAACTCGACCAGAGTGGCGTTCTGGTCGTACCAGTGCTTCATCTCCTCCTGACTCGCCTCCAGGTTGGCCTAGGCCATCTCTGGGAACCTTCTAGTCTGATTTCGGAGGGTCAGGACGTAACTGAACACATCTCAGGGGGGGCCTCGAGGCGCCGCCTCCCAGCCTTCCTTGACCAGGCTGAGGGGCCCCTGACGGGGTGCCCGTAGAGTAACTCAAAGGGGCTGAACCCCAAGGATTTCTGGGGAACTTCGCGGTATGCGAATAGGAGGCAGGGGAGCAGGATGTCCCACTTACGCCGGAGGGGCTCTTCCAGGCCCGCGATCATCCCCTTCAGAGTATGGTTAAACCGCTCTACCAGGCCGTTTCCTTGGGGGTGGTGCGGGGTGGTGAACTTATAGGACACCCCGCATTGTTGCCATAAGGACTTCATGTACCAGGAGATAAAGTTGGTACCGCGATCGCTCACGACCTCGCGGGGGAAACCCATGCGGGAGAAGATTCCCATCAACGCCCGGCCCACCACGGGGGCTGTGACGGTGCGCAGGGGGATGGCCTCAGGGTAACGGGTGGCATGGTCCACCAGGACGAGGATGAACCGGTGCCCTTGGGAAGTTGGGGGGTCCAGGGGCCCTACAATGTCGATCCCGACCCGCTCAAAAGGGGTACTGGCGACAGGGAAGGGTTGGAGGGGAGCCTTGCTCTTCCCTCCGCTTTTTCCACTGGCACATGGGACAGGACTTGCAGTGGGCTCCTACATCTGCTCTCATTCTGGGCCAGTAGAAGTGGGTCACGAGGCGACTGTACGTTTTGTCCTGGCCCAAGTGGCCTGCGAGGGGGACATCGTGGGCCAAGCCCAGGAGGAGGTTTCGGAAGCGTAGGGGCACCACCAGCACCCGGCCGGACCCTAGCTCCACCGACTTCTGTTCGCTGTACAGGAGGTCATTCTCCCAATACACCCGGTGCGTCCCCGTCTGGTCGCCTGCGGCCTGGGCCTCTGCCTGTTGCCGGGGCCCGTCCAGGGAGGGACAGGTAGCCTGCTCTTGGCAGAACTCTTCTCGGGAGGGGCCCCCCTCGTGGCGCCACTGGGCTAATTCGGGCAGATCGCCGAACTCGGTGACTGGGGTGGAGTCGGAAGGCGGGGGTTCGTCACTGGCGATCGACTCTTCTGGTGGGGACATGGGGGGACCCTCGGCTGGGACCATCCTATCTTCAGGGGTCGGGGCGTCGTCGACTTCCCTCAGGGGGGTCAGTAGAGCCGCCATGGATCGAGTGGTGGCGCACACCCACTCAGGGAGGCCCATCATCCCTAGATGGGTCTTGCGCTCAACTTGTCCCCAGGGGGAACTTTCCAGGTCGTTCCCCAGGAGACAGTCGACGGGTTGGGAGGTTCTCACTGCAACCTTCAGTTTACCGACCACCCCTCCCCACTCAAAGGGCACCAGGGCTACCTTACATAGGCTTTCTGTGTTGTCGGCTGAAATGACAGGACAAAAGACGTTGGGGAGGACCTGGTCTTCGTGTACTAAATGGCTCAGGACACGGTGATGCTGGCCCCGGTGTCACGGAGGGCTTCTACTTGGTGGCCATTGATCGTGACTAGCTGCCCATATTTCTTTGTGTTAGAGGGCAGGAGGCTCCCAGGGACCATCTCTCTATCTCCTAAGGACACTAGGGCCATAGCGGCGGGTTCCCACTCCTCGGCCTCCTCAACCTCCTCCCCCAGGGCTACATTGGCTATCTGTCTAGCAGGGGGTGCTGCCTGGGTGGTGCGTGGGGCCATGGGGCATTCAGGGTCGTTGGCGTAATGCCCGGGCTTCTGGCAACGGAAACAAGTGATGGTTACCCGGTGCCCCCGTCTAAGGGGGGGGGCCTGATACAGCTGGTGGGGGTGCCGGGAAAGGTGGAGGTTGGGACTTCGGGGGACTAGCCTGGGACTCTCTCTGCCCTCCCTGGTTTCCCCCCCCTCTCTGGCGGGGTGGTCCCTGACTGGCTCGGGGGTACTCTCCTACAGGGCCCCGGGAGACCCGGGTGTTGGTCCAGCGATCCGCCTCGACAGCCAGCTTTCTTGGGTCCGTGAGCTTGCTATCAAGCAGATGCTGGCGGAGTTCCACAAAGCAGTTGGCCGCCAGGTGTTCCCACAGCATAAGGTCTGTTAGTTCTTCCAGGGTGGTTACCTTGCTGCCCTTGATCCATCCATCGAAGGCGCAGCTGAAGAAATTCACATATTCCACCCAGGTGGTACCCGGGATCTTCCTGCAGTCCCGGAACCGCTGGCGGTACATCTCCGGGGTGAGGCCGTACCTTGTGAGGAGGGCCGCTTTCATGTGTTCATAGGATATTTGCATGGAGGTGGGTAGGTCGAGCAGGGTGTCTCTCCCCTCGCTCAGGAATCGTCCCCACAACCCAGCCCCCCAATCCTTCTGTGGGACCCGATGGGAGGTCATGGCGACCTCGTAGGCCCGGAACCACTGCTGAATGTCATCATTTTTGTAATATTCTTTGACCACATCCTTGGGGATGTGGACCTTCTGTTCCGTTGGGGCGGCCGCCTCCCGGTTCCCCTGGGGCCGCGTTTCTTCGTTTCTCGCTTTCAGTTCTATTTCCTTCAGGCTGCGTTCATGTTCCAGTTGAAGTCTCTTTCCCTCGTGTTCTCGTTGGAGTTTCTTCTCTTCTAGTTCTCCTTGTACTCGCAATTGTTCTACTGCTAGCTTTTTCTCGGCTAATTTCAGCTCGCCCTCGATTTTGAGTTTGGCTAATTCGAGCTCGTGATGGCGACTTTTTTCTCTGTCTGCGAGTTCCTCCGGGGATAGGCCCCCGTCTGGTACGAAGCCTCGCACCTGGTTGCTGCTGCGTTCTCCTTGGGAGGGTCCAGCTTCGTCGTGGGGCTCCCCCGCTCCTTCTGGCCGGGAGGCTCCAGAATCCACCCAAGCTTTCAGTGCCTTTTGCATATCTTCTTTGGTGTTGAGACCAGTGGTAGCGATTCTGAGTTCCTTACAGAATTGTTTTAGTTCTTTGTGAGTGTACTCTTCCAGCTGTTCCACCTGGAACACGGTACTGGCGTCGTCTTCTATGAGAACCCCGGTGTTTCCTTCTGCCATCTTTGTCGGTAGTGCGTCAGCCGTTCACGGTACGATCTCTAGATTATGGACCCGAATCCCGTCGCTTGCCACCAATGTTAGAAGGCGACCTCAGAGGGGCCCGGAGGGGGCCCTGACTGCCCTGAGACCCACCCTCGAGGTATCGTAGCCGGGCACTGGCGGGAGACTCCTCAGGGGAGGAACCTCGTATCTAGGATCGCACACTCGGCACCACACGACAGAGAGACACCACACGAGGAGTTCTTATGAGCAAATCTTTATCAGATTGGAGTAGTAGGATCTTTATGATCAGCACAGCAAATATATACAAGCAGAGCGTGGGCTCTCAAAGTCTTGGAGGGGAGTAGGAGGTAGCGGGACAGTCTTTGGGGATGTGGATCAAATGCAGGAGCGTACCCGTCGCACAGCTCACAATCCTCGAGCTGGGGGATACGGTTGTCGTCGTGGGGTCCGGCAGGACCAAGAGAGTCTGTGGGAGCCGCGAGTCACTCAGCAGGGCTCGGTTACAAGTTCGGTGGTCTTACGATCTTCGAGGAGCCGCGAGTCACTCAGCAAGGCTCAAGCACAAGTTCGGAGGTCTTACGATCTTCAGGGAGCCGCGAGTCACTTAGCAGGGCTCAAGCACAAGTTCGGAGGTCTTACGATCTTCAGGGAGCCGCGAGTCACTCAGCAGGGCTCAAGCACAAGTTCGGAGGTCTTACGATCTTCAGGGAGCCGCGAGTCACTCAGCAGGGCTCAGGTGTTCCAAGGTGAATCTGCCGGACAGTCCCAGAGCACTCCTTGTTATAGGGCGACCCCACTTTGATGTCCGGAGCCTGTGCAGGCAGGGGTCTTGTCACCTGGGGGTCGCTTGTTGGGGGTTTCCTGCCATTGTCTTTTGATCCGTTCAGGGCCGGGACGAAAGGAGTCCCAGACACCCAGCAGGCGTGGAGCCAGCCCTCGGGGAGGCCGGCAGGTCGATCGAAACCCACCGTCCCAGGGAAGCGCAGAGGTGTGATAGAAACTGCTCCTCCCTCTCTCATCCAAAGGGGAGCGTGATGTCCTCCAGCCGGAGTGGCGCCTCTAGGCCAGGGTCGCGCTGGGGCCGGGCGGCCATCTTGTTGCATGAAGTGGGCACGCGGGCCTGGTGTGGCCGAAGGGCAGAAGGCCACGGACGGGGAAGTCCGGGTTGGGTGCGTGCGAGTTCTGGTGGGAAGGATCGGCTAGGCCGTGGGTTTGGGGGCTGGTGTGAGGTGCAGGGGTCAGGTCTAGCTATGTTACGAGGGCCGGGTCTAACACTCAAGACATATATTAGTGTGACTATTACTGTTAGTGATGCTAAACTGCATATGGTGTGTCTGAATATATTGATTGTCAGTGGTATGATGATATATGTGAAGTGTGTACAGGATTTGATAAAAACAGGTTTTTCAAAATACATCCAAAGGAGAAGTAACAAATGAACAACATTTCAATTTGATAATTTGATTCAGAAAATATTTATAATACATTCTGCACATTATATTCCATGTACAATTGGCAGCAGAAATGGTGATTTGAATGTTAGATGCAAAAGTTAATATTGGCCAATAGTTGAATAAAGTACTTTTCCAAACAACAGTTCATGAGCAGATGAGAAATGTGTCATTATCAGGTATATCAGGAGAACAGTCTAGATGCTCATGCTAAGATATCACTTTTTGTGTGCCTTGGTGGTAGGTTCTTTGGTGTTGTTCTCAACCTTCTCAGCCATGCCTGATGTATGACCCTTCCTAGGAACCACTAGAGTGGTGTCAGTGGACAGGTGCCTTCATGGGCAGCAGTGTCCCACTTTGCATGGGCCCGCCAGCTGGAGATGTCCCACGGGCAGAGCTGGCAGCATCTGGCGCTTGACCACAGTAATCAGTGCCTAAATTGGACACTGCTGCAGTCACTGAAGGCATCCTGTAGGACATCAGATTGAAGACACAAAAGGTGACGGGGGTGCCTGCAATCCATCTAACCACTGGCAATCAGTCAGGATAGCATTCCAACCCATTGCTCTTTTGCCCAACATGCCACTTTAGATTAGAACCAAATGTATGCAAATCAGTCTTGTCCCCTCCTTGGCCACTGTGCGGATCCATGGTGTTCCCAGCGCTTGGACGCCTCCGGGCAGCAATTCGTGCTCTACAAATGCACATCCAATCCAATCCAACCCTTTTCCAGTCGGAGCAGTCCAGCCCAAAATGCTAAGTTAGGTCATTTCTGAACTGGAACACAAGCAAGCCAAAACTTGCTTTAATCTGATTGGTACTCTTCAGTCTGGTGTAGCTTTGTTACAGTGGCACAATGAGCAAGGGACACACATCTGGGAACACCTTTGGTGACTTAGGATGTTACATCAAACACACAAAACATGAAGGAAGGATGCTTGCAGTACATCTAACCATTTGCAATTGCTCGGTTAGCATTCCAAACCATCGTTTTTTTGCCCACCATGCCACCTCAGATTCGAAATAGCCATGTGCAAATCCGTTTTCACCCTTCTGCACTAGGAAATATTCAGCGCAACATGCTAAGCAAAGTCCTCTCCAAATGGGAACACTAGCAACCAAAAATCAGCTTCACGATGATTGAGGCTCGAATATGCGATGATACATCGCATGCGATACATCGCATGCTATTACAACACGGTTGTTACAACGACCGCATTGTTACATCGCATACCATTACAACGCAAGTCGTTATATCGACTTACTGTAGAGGGCGCTGGATGTTGGAATAGTATAATTTAGTATTCCAACTCTAGTCTGTGCAACAGTAGGAAAGGTGTTGGATTTTAAATCCAACACCTTCTGCACCCTACAGCAAGTCGTGGTAACAACTTGCGTTGTAATGGTTTGCGATGTAACAACGTGGTCGTTGTATTGACCATATTGTAATGAAAGGCGTTGTATCACATACAATGTGAAGGATGTCTCCCTTGAGGCTCTAAAGTTGGGTGTAGCTTGGTTACATTGACACGATGAGCAAGGGACAAATGTGGGCATACCCTTGGCCACTTAGTATGTTACATCAAACACATAAAATGTGATGGGAG
Source organism: Triturus cristatus (assembly GCF_964204655.1). Taxonomy (NCBI): domain Eukaryota; kingdom Metazoa; phylum Chordata; class Amphibia; order Caudata; family Salamandridae; genus Triturus; species Triturus cristatus. Next base: position 1,494,341,885 of record NC_140591.1, read on the forward strand.
AATGCTCAATGGGATAATAATAACAAAACCATATTTATATCTCTCTAGCTGCTGGATGTGGAGATACTTTGAATGCAACAACTACAAGGACCCTGGTTCAGTAGCTGACCTCTCTAAATGTTAAATTCCTGTAGCTGGAGCTGGTGAAATCACAACGCTCAACTATTATAATACTATTCCTGATTCAACTTTTATTTTAGTTTAAGTTGTAGGCTAATATGGTACCTAGGTCCAGATGTACAACCATTGTGCGTGCACAAAATCGGTTGCAAAATGATTTGCGCATGCAAAAGTACTTGTACAAAATGTATGAAAGGCTCTTGCAAAATACTAAATTGTGATGTGCACGAATACCAACTCACAAAAAATGCGACAAGCTTTTATATTCCCAAAATTGCGAGTTGCAATTTGCGAGTCACTAATTACAATGTACAGAGCAGTCGCAAATAGTGAAAATGCACAATTAGGCCCATTTGCGCCTGCAGTTTACCACTAACCAGAACCAGGTGGTGACTAGGCCTAACCTATAAAAACAGGCTCAGAATGCATCAGAAATCTTTCCACAATGGCTGCCCTGTACGTGATAGTGAGGAGTTTGCGGGTACTGGCTACCCAGCAAAGGAGGCGGAGACAGGAGAGAATATTCAGAGTCAGGCTATCATTGCTTGAGAAGACAGAGGAAGAGATTTATGACCAGTACAGGATGAGTATCACTCTCAACATAGTTCTCATTGACACCTTGAAGCCACAACTGGAAAGCAGAATCCTGTGCAGCAATGCAATCCCCACACATGTGCAGGTGTTGTGCTCCCTTCATCTATTGGCCACTGGTAGCTACCAGGATCCCATTGCAGTGGCCGGAGGTGTGTCGCAGAGTCCACTTTCGTGTTTCTTTCACAATTTCCTAGATGCCATCAACTCATCTACTAGCTCATGGATGATGAGAAACTTGAACAAACAAAACTGGTATGTTACAGAATAGAAAGGTTTCCACAGGTTATAGGGTGCATAGATGGGATCCATGTGCCCATATGTCCCCCATCCTACATGGAAAACATATACTGTAATAGGAAAAGCTCACATTACCTCAACATCCAAGTTTGTCTGTAACGCAAAAAACATCAGCACAGATCTGGTTGCCAAACATCCTGGAAGCACCCAAGACTCATACATCTTTAAACACAGTGGTATAAACCAGAAATTAGAAACAGATTACTTTGATGAAGGATACCTACTAGGTACAGATCGTTCAGGTCCCCAGAGTAATGTATATAGAATTTTATGTCTGTCTGCATGTTGTCTCACCATCATATATCGTTCATCAGGTGACAGCGCATATTGCCTGTGGCCACGGATCCTAACACGGTACCTCTCTCCTCACAGTGCACATGAAAGGCGGTACAACAGGGCACACAGGCGCAGCAGGACCATGATCTATTTTGATTCTAAACTTTCATTTGAACATCATTTCAATCAGGTTACCTCCCTTTCTTTTTATACATTACAAATCCTTCGAAAAATCCTCCCATTCATGTCAGCTGAGCTTCGTAAGTTGGTGGTTTCAGCAATTGTTCTTTCGAGAGCCGATTATTGCAATGGGCTCTTTATTAACCTTCGTAAAAAATGCTTAGCCAAATTGCAGGTTGTCCAAAATGCCGCGGCCAGGCTTTTACTGAATATCCCGAGATATAAATCAGTTTCTTCGGCATTAAAGGACCTTCATTGGCTGCCAATAAAAAAACGTATAGTGTTTAAGCTCTATGTATTGTTTTTAAGACCAATCAGGATATAGGACCAGGTTTTTTAAAACTGAATCTGTCATTCTACATTCCAGCACGCAACCTTTGCTCATCCTCGTCCAACGATCTGATTGTCCCCAGGGTGAAAAGATGCTCTTGGGGAGGGAGAAGTTTTTTGTTGTGTGCTACTGGGCTGTGGAATTCCCTCCCATCATACCTGAACTATGAGAACAATCTGTTAGCATTCAGGAAGGGGCTAAAGACTTGGCTGTTTACTCGTTAAAATCTGTCGAATCTCAGCATCAATGAGTAAGTGCCTTGACACCTTCGGGTGAATGTTTTGCACTCTACAAGTCACCATTTCATTCATTTCATTTCATTTCATCGAGCGCACATTTGGCATCCTAAAATCACGCTTCAGGTGCCTCCAAAAGAGTGGCTTAGCCCTGCAGCATTTAACTGAGACTGTCTGCAAAATAGGGGCAAACACAAGAATATTATGGATGGAGTGCTGAAACTTTTCAGATGCTCACCCCCAGTCACAGTTCTGGGTTGAATCCTTCATCGTTCTTTAGCTCACTTTGCCACCCCACTGCAGACACAGCTATATGCAAATTAGTCTTGACCATGTGCCTCATGTGAACAGTCTAGACCAAACTGCCAAGCCATGTTTTCCCTGGACCGGAAATAAGCATCCTGGGATCGTGTTTGGGCTAACAGCCCTCATCAGCCATTCTATCTTGAATCCAGTGCAAAGTGAGCAAGGGACCCATGTCTGGGCATACCCTGCCAACTTAGGGCGAACAAAGCAAACACAAGGAGATGATGGATTTAGTGCTGAATCTTTTCAGACACTCACCCAAAGTCACTGATCTGGGTTGGATCCATCATCGTTCTTTAGCTCACTTTGCCACCCCAGTTCAGACACAGCTACATGCAAATCAGTCTTGACCCTGTGCCTCATGAAAACAGTCCAGACCGAACTGCCAAGCCATGTCTTCTCTGGCCCGGAAACAAGTATCCTGGGATCGGGTTTGGGCTAACAGCCCTCGTCGGCAAGGCTATCTTGAATCCAGTGGCAAAGTGAGCAAGGGACCCACATCTGGGCATACCCTGCCAACTTAGGGCGAACAAAGCAAACACAAGGAGATGATGGACGGAGTGCTGAAACATTTCAGACACTCACCCGACATCACAGTTCTGGGTTGAATCCATCATCGTTCTTTAGCTCACTTTGCCACCCCAGTTCAGACACAGCTACATCCAAATCAGTCTTGACCCCGTGCCTCATGGGAACAGTCCAGACCGAACTACCAAGCCATGTCTTCCCTGGACCGGAAACAAGCATCCTGGGACCAGTTTTGGGCTAACAGCCCTCATCGGCAAGGCTATCTTGAATCCAGTGGCAAAGTGAGCAAGGGACCCACATCTGGGCATACCCTGCCAACTTAGGGCGAACAAAGCAAACACAAGGAGATGATGGACGGAGTGCTGAAACTTTTCAGACACTCACCCCCAGTCACAGATCTGGGTTGATTGCATCATCGTTCTTTAGCTCACTTTGCCACCCCAGTTCGGACACAGCTATATGCAAATCAGCCTTGACCCTGTGCCTCATGGGAAGAGTCCAAATCAAACTGCCAAGCCATGTCTTCCCTGGACAAGAAACAAGCATCCTGGGACCGATTTTGGGCTAACAGGTCTCATCAGCCAGGCTACCTTGAATCCAGTGGCAAAGTGAGCAAGGGACTTATGTCTGGGCACACCCTGCCAACTTAGGGCGAACAAAGCAAACACAAGGAGATGATGGATTTAGTGCAGACACTTTTCTGACTCTCACCAGAAGTCACAGATCTGGGTTTAATCCATCATTGTTCTTTAGCTCACTTAGCCACCTCAGTTGAGACACAGCTACATGCAAATCATTCTTGACCCTGTGCCTCATGAACACAGTCCAGACTGAACTGCTAAGCCAGATCTTCCCTGGACCGGAAACAAACATCCTGGGACCGGTTTTGGGCTAACAGCCCTCATCAGCCAGGCTATTTTGAATCCAGTGGCAAAGTGAGCAAGGGACCCAAGTCTGGGCATACCCTGCCAAATTAGGCCAAACAAAGTAAACACTAGGAGATGATGGACGAAGTGTTGAAACTTTTCAGACACTCTCCCCCAGTCACTGATCTGGGTTGAATCCATCATCGTTCTTTAGCACACTTTGCCACCCCAGTTCAGACACAGCTACATGCAAATCAGTTTTGACCCTCTGCCTCATGGGAACAGTCCAGACCGAACTGCCAAGCCATGTCTTCCCTGGACCAGAAACAAGCATCCTGGGACCATTTTCGGGCTAACAGCCCTCATCAGCCAGACTATCTTGAATCCAGTGGCATAGTGAGCAAGGGACAATGTCTGGGCATACCCTGCTAACTTAGGGTGAACAAAGCAAACAGAAGGAGATGATGGACGGAGTGCTGAAACTTTTCAGACACTCACCCTCAGTCAAAGATCTGGGTTGAATCTATCATTGTTCTTTAGCTCACTTTGCCACCCCAGTTCAGACACAGCTACATCCAAATCAGTCTTGACCCCGTGCCTCATGGGAACAGTCCAGACCGAACTACCAAGCCATGTCTTCCCTGGACCGGAAACAAGCATCCTGGGACCAGTTTTGGGCTAAGAGCCCCCATCAGCCAGGCTATTTTGAATCCAGAGGCAAAGTGAGCAAGTGACCTACTTCTGGGCATACCCTGCCAACTTGGTGTGAACAAAGCAAACACAAGGAGATGATGTACGGAGTGCTGAAACTTTTCAGACACTCACCCCCAGTCACAGATCTGGGTTGATTGCATCATCGTTCTTTAGCTCACTTTGCCACCCCAGTTCGGACACAGCTATATGCAAATCAGCCTTGATCCTGTGCCTCATGGGAAGAGTCCAAATCAAACTGCCAAGCCATGTCTTCCCTGGACAAGAAACAAGCATCCTGGGACCGATTTTGGGCTAACAGGTCTCATCAGCCAGGCTACCTTGAATCCAGTGGCAAAGTGAGCAAGGGACTTATGTCTGGGCACACCCTGCCAACTTAGGGCGAACAAAGCAAACACAAGGAGATGATGGATTTAGTGCAGACACTTTTCTGACTCTCACCAGAAGTCACAGATCTGGGTTTAATCCATCATTGTTCTTTAGCTCACTTAGCCACCTCAGTTGAGACACAGCTACATGCAAATCATTCTTGACCCTGTGCCTCATGAACACAGTCCAGACTGAACTGCTAAGCCAGATCTTCCCTGGACCGGAAACAAACATCCTGGGACCGGTTTTGGGCTAACAGCCCTCATCAGCCAGGCTATTTTGAATCCAGTGGCAAAGTGAGCAAGGGACCCAAGTCTGGGCATACCCTGCCAAATTAGGCCGAACAAAGTAAACACTAGGAGATGATGGACGAAGTGTTGAAACTTTTCAGACACTCTCCCCCAGTCACTGATCTGGGTTGAATCCATCATCGTTCTTTAGCACACTTTGCCACCCCAGTTCAGACACAGCTACATGCAAATCAGTCTTGACCCTCTGCCTCATGGGAACAGTCCAGACCGAACTGCCAAGCCATGTCTTCCCTGGACCAGAAACAAGCATCCTGGGACCATTTTCGGGCTAACAGCCCTCATCAGCCAGACTATCTTGAATCCAGTGGCATAGTGAGCAAGGGACAATGTCTGGGCATACCCTGCTAACTTAGGGTGAACAAAGCAAACAGAAGGAGATGATGGACGGAGTGCTGAAACTTTTCAGACACTCACCCTCAGTCAAAGATCTGGGTTGAATCTATCATCGTTCTTTAGCTAACTTTGCCACCCCAGTTCAGACATAGCTATATGCAAATCAGTCTTGTCCCTGAGCCTCATGGGAACAGTCCAGACCGAACTGCCTAGCAATGTCTTCCCTGGATCGGAAACAAGCATCCTGGTACCGGTTTTGGGCTAAAAACCCTCATCAGCCAGGCTATCTTGAATCCAGTGGCAAAATGAGCAAGGGACCCACATCTGGGCATACCCTGCCAACTTAGGGCGAACAAGGCAATCACAAGGAGATGAGGTACGGAGTGCTGAAACTTCTCAGACACTCACCCTCAGTCACAGATCTGGGTTGAATCCATCATCGTTCTTTAGCTCACTTTGACACCCCAGTTCAGACACAGCTATATGCAAATCAGTCTTGACCCTGTGCCTCATGGGAACAGTCCAGACCAAACTGCCAAGCCATGTCTTCCCTGGACTGGCAACAAGCATCCTTGGACCGGTTTCAGGCTAACAGCCCTCATCAGCCAGGCTATCTTGAATTCAGTGGCAAAGTGAGCAAGGGACCCACGGCGGGACACACCCTGCAACTTAGGGCGAACAAAGCTAACACAAGGAGATGACATGTGCAATGCTTCCCAACATGGCCTGCAGGGGTGGATTGCCCATTGATGTGTCTGATTCTGAATCAGAGGATGAAGACCCAGGGCCACCTGCCCAGCAGCAAAGGGATGGTAGCTCTGCAGCAAAATGGAGAAAGTGCATGGACCAGCTAGCTCACAATTATTTTTGAAGGTGCGTCCAAAGTATTACACACTACCCTCTACATAAGACTGGACAAATTGTGACTTTGAATTGCTGCTTTATTGTGCAAGCTTGTACAAACAAAATCAGGACAACCTGTCCATCACAAAATGTATGCTTGAACAAATGTGTAACTGCATTGTGGTTACATCACCACAATTTTAAACTAATATGTTTCCCAATAATTGTGCAGTTTCCCTACACAATTCACTTTCTGCGTTTCTGTGTTTCCACTGCTTCAGTAATTTTTTGCAGGCCCAAGCACCATCCCCAGTATAGTGGCCCATCTCCACCTGGATCCCCAAGGGTGTGCTTTGTGTATTGTATCATCGCATGTGCAATCCTCTCAATTGCCCTGGTCAAAGGGTTCATTTTGTGGCCCATGCTGTGCTCCATGCGTCTGTGCTGCACCCTTTCTTCTCCCACTTCTTTGCATAGATCGGCAATGGTACCTGTGAGGGCATCAAATTTGGCTTCCAGGTGTCACTGGTTATCAATTATTTTTTTGTTGGTGTTCCTTAATCCCTGTGTCAGCTTTAGATTCATTTGCTTCTGTTGTTTTTGTTGCAGGCACTGTATTCTCAACATCACCTGTTCCAGGCTTCCACACAACACCTGACTGGGTGCTCCAGCAGAGGGCTGACTTTGCCGACTGGCTTGCATACGCCATATGGACTGCTGGGTTGGTTGCACTAGCCACACCCTGGTGGCCGGAGAGCATCTTGATGGTGAGAACTGCCATGAGGCTGGTGTCACATTGGCTGTAACCTGAGATGTGGTTTCTGCAGCTGTGTCTGGTTCTTCTGGGCAACTTGGCCCTCTAGATGCTCCCCTATTCTGCCCTTCCTCCATATGGGCCTGATCCGGTCTTCCCTTCTAGTCCTCTGCACTGTGCTCACCTCCCAGTGGTGTATCTATGTGGCAAAATATGTAAAGAGAAAATAATATATGTGAGTCACTATCTCAGTGGTGTTGCAATGTTTATTAAGCTCATGTAATTCTGTAACTATACTGAATATGTCTCCGACTACATTTCCCACGATGCACCATTTGTTTTTTCTGTGGCAATGTATTTTTGGGTGTGGATGAGTAGTATGCCTGAGCAGAACATGCTTTAGTGGTGAATCAAAAAATTCAAACACATTTCACACTTACAAGGGTTTGGTGGTGGCTGTGATGTGTCAAGGGTCCCAAAATCAACAACAGCCTCCCTCTCCAGGGTATTCTCTACCATGGCCTCTGGTGCACAAGGTTCAGATGCAGTAGATGGCCCTCCTCCTGTCCTTTGTACCTCTCACAGACATGCTGCCACCCTCTCCTTGGCCCTAGAGCGCAGGTCATATCATGGTTTCTTGAAGTCATCCAGATACTTGTGCGCCACACCCAGGGCATTTATGCACTGCTGCATTCCTCACCATATCTTTCTTTTGTCCTCCTCATGAACATTGTGCGAGACAATCCAAAAAATCTCATCATGATTGTTGCAGCATTCTTCAATACTTATGTCTATCTCCTTATTTGAGCTTCCTCAGCCGCTCCTTTCCACTCTTTTCACTGGCCTTGCTGCTCATGGTTTCTCTGATAGCCAAGCAGCAGTGTTGAACTGTGCTGCTGCAACTAACCATGTGCTAGTGATTCTGCTCAGGATTATCCTTGGACACCACTTCCTGTTATGGGATCCTTCAGTTCAACCAGGAACTGTTTTCTCATGTTTTTCTTGCAATTGCAATTTGCATACGCAGTTTGGCCATGTTTAGGTCACCCTCACAATATGCAAATGCAAAAATGCCTTTTTTGAGGAGTATGCTATTTGCGAGCATTTACCGACTAGCAAATAGCCGCAACCCAAAATAGCGATGCGAGTCATTAGCGACTCGCAATCATGGTGTCTCTTTTGCAAGTAGGTATCATTTAGCGACTCGCAAATTGCAAGTCGCAATGTGACGCAATTTGCGAGTCGCTATTTTTACTGGTCATACATCTGGCCCCTAAATGCATTATTTATTTGCAAAACAATGTTTATTAAAGTACTGTGTTGAAATATACCATAACATACCATACCATACCATAGAACTTTATTTCGATCTCTGTGGATCATAAAAGTACAGAAAAACAAGTCAGCCACAATACACATATACATAAAAGTGAAAATATAAATATGAATAGATCAAATATATAAATTAAAAACACATTATAAAAACCACAGAAATTCATGGCACAAACCACTATCTAAAGGTATAATAGGACAAAAATCACAGATAAAATCTGCAGCGCAAAAATGTCCCACCATGAAATCCCACAAACATCAAGCAATTCTTATTACAGGTCAGTAGCAGACTGTAGGAATTTAGCACGTTTAATCCAAAACACCTTTAAAAACATAGCCAGACAAAAAACTACAATCTGACTAGTATCACACTGCAATATTCTGAACGTTTCCTGAAGCTCCCTACAACCCATATTTTTGCACAGCGGAACAATCCATAAAAGGGGCAAAAAAACTGAACATGGATAGGCGATTCAGAACATCTTTCACAGCCTGCACACAGATCATCGCATGGACCATTTTCCTGTTGCCATCCACAAGTAAATGATTTTATAGGTAAATTACCAAACCTCAATTGAAGATAGTTTCCTTGCTCATGGAGGGACAATTTCATCAATAGTACTTACGTAAAAGGCCATTGGTTCGCGTTCAGTGAAAGACACAGACAAGGAGCACTTGAACTGTCTAACGTTATCAATTGCCACACTTTCCCAAAAACTTGCCTTTCCAATCAAACAAATGATCTCTGGTGAGGTCCAATATTTGTCCAATTTCAATCTGTGAAGTATGGCCTTAATGGCACAGAGCCATGGTATTTTCCGTGCGTACTGTAGGACCAAAAGATCTTCAATTTCCTCCCGATAGGAATCAATGGTAGGTGTTGTCCATAACCTTTACCAATAAGTCAAAATTCTGCATTCAGTCTTGTGAGCAATTTTTATTTGGGTCATGCGTAAATATAGGGGGATCAATGGTGTACTTACAGGGAGATACAGTAGGGTTCTTAAAAACCTTTGCTCGACAGTAGAAAGGCACTCTGTATGTGAATATACCCACAGCTCTGCACCATATAGAATTGCCTCTGGGGCCTTCACAATATATATTTCCATTGCCTGACCCACCCTTCTCGATTATATTTTTCTGTGGATTTTCTCTATATACACAGTATACTGGATCAAGGATAAATGAGCTTTTTACACCTGTGGTGATCAGCATAAATTCTTGGTCACTTTAATACCCAAATACTTAAAGCTGGCCAATTCATCTAGAGTTGTATCACCCACTAGCATTCTCCTCTTACAGAAAGTCGATGTTTGTCTGGTGAAAATCATACACTTGGTCTTGGAACTGTTAAGCTCCAAGCGTCACTCCACACAAAATAGTTGAAAGGAGTTGTTGCAAACCCTGCAGAAACATAGAAATTAACAAAGTGCCCGATTATGATGGTGGGCGGACTTACATCTGCCCGCCACCCTATTGGGTATTGGGACCACCCGACAGGCTGTCGGCTGTCAAAACATAGATATTTTGATGCGACCGCCACCACATCGGTTGCAATACCTATTTTATTGCCTTGTGGCGTTTGATGCTGGCTAAAGCACCGCCGCAATACAAAAAGGGACAATTTATATATCCCTGTATTACGTGGCAGGCATCATGCGGTGTGTACGACATGGTGCAGGGATCTGTAGGGGGCACCCTAGGTGCCCCCAGGTCCCATGTCTGGGGACCCGGGGCCCACTATGGGCCCCCAAAGTCCCTTTCTGTCAGCCTTTTCATGGTGGGTTAACCACCATGAAAAGGCCGGTGGAAAGGGACATTGTAATCCCTACCTCAGTGCCTGGCTGGCACCGCCAAAAAGGTAGGGACTGCAAGCCCCTTCACCTCACTGGCGGGCTCAAGGAGCCTCTCGGAGGCATGATGGTCGGACTTTCGGACCGCCATCACCTCGCCCGCCATTGTAATATGGTGGACAGAAAACATGTCTCTGATGGTGTGGAGACTGCCACCGATAGCCTGTCGGTGGTGGTCTCCTTGCCATCATAATCAGCCCCATAGTGTCATCCGCAAAAAGGAAGTGTGGGAAACCACTGCCTTCTTATCTTGGGTGCATCACACCCATCTCTATCCAAAAAGCCAATTACAATGTTTATATATAATGTAAAGAGAGTGGGCTCCAGAAGACACCCCTGCATGACCCACGATCAATATGGATGGGTCGGTCAAGGCCCCATCCTGACCCCACCTCACCTGAGCACGTGTATCAACATGAAGCCTCACAATGATGTCCAACAGGGGAGTTGGTAGCCCCAACTCCTCAAGGACCCTCCATAGCTTGGCACGGAGAACTAAGTCAAATAATGCTGAAAGATCGATGAAGGCAACATATAGTTTGCCCTTGCCAATAATCACCCCTCTTCAGTACATGCAGGCAAAACAAAAAATCTGATCCACAGAACTCACACTTGGCCTAAAACCCGGTTAACAATATGAGAGTATACACTCGTCCCTATTCCACTCATGTATATGAGACAAGACCTGTATACAAAAGTTTTTTTGCAGGGAGTCAATCAGGCTTACAGGTCTATAATCGTCCGGGTTTGCCCAGTCCCCTTTTTTAGTAATTGAAATAATTTCTGCTAATTTCCAGGAGGGTAGGATCTCCATACCAGCTAAGATTGCATTTGAAAGCAGATTGATGTATGGCCCCCAAGTTTCTGGATTTCCCTGTATAGATCGTTGGGCAGTCTGTCTGGCCCTGTAGCGCAACTGGAATCCAGAAATTAATATAAACAAATGAGAATGGGTGTGCACGAATGAGATAGTCCAATGAGCCAAAGCTTTGTAACTAAATGTCTTCTTTAATTTCAATTAAATTTCAGTAGATAAAAGGAATGGTCAGCCAACGCGTTTCATTCCCTCAAGGGGAACTTCATCAGGGCTGAAACATGATAAAACAACATAGATATTACAAATAAATCATAAAGCACAGGACTAGCAACACAAAGAAATAACCATATAGTATGAAAAGTATAAAGACAAAACAGATTTTTGAAAACATTTAAAAGTACCCATAACATCACATAGATTGACATATAAAACATTTATATCTCAATATATACATATATACAAAACAAATATCTGAGTAACGGCAGCTTAATTCTTTAAAACTGTCCACCTGTTAGGTATTTGTAAACAGATGTTAAGTAAACCGTGAACAACCTAAAGTTAGTGTCCATCTGATCAGTTAGGCTACAGTGATAAAATGCAAGCAACAAGTATTTTGAAAACCCAAGCGACAGGAGACCCGATGGCAGTAATGTTATTGGATGCTGAAAAGGCATTTGATCGGGTCTCCTGGGAGTATCTCTGGTCAACACTGAGATGGACAGGCTGTGGTGAGGAATTTATAAAAGCCATTCAGGCCTTATACCTAGCTCCCTCAGCTCGAATTCGGGTGAATGCTGGCCATACAAGACCCCTACAGATTAAACGGGGTACAAGACAGGGCTGCCCATGCTCGCCACTCCTGTTTGCATTATATATAGACCCCTTTTTACGCAAATTAGAGGCGAACAATAGGATCCCTCCTATAAAAAGTAAGGGTGCAGACTGTAAAATCCTGGCTTATGCCGATGATGTGGCAATCCTCACTCCGGCACCCACTGAGGCTATAAGAGAGGTGGAGAGAGAAGCCCTATGTTTTGGAGAGGTCTCTGGATACGCTCTGAATGGGCCTAAGACGCAAATAATTAAAAATGACAGAACAGATTGCCTGGATTCTGGAGTAGTGGAGTCCGGAGTCTACCTAGGGGTTAGTATTTCGGCAGACCTGAATAAGGTAGTGGAAAGGAATATAGAACCAATAATAAATAAAGCAAAAAAGGACATGGACAGATTGCATAATCTTCATCTCTCTATAGTAGGACGTACAAATATAATCAAAATGATATTCTTGCCAAAATTTCTTTATCTTTTCAGATCAATTCCACTTATGTTTGAAGTAAAATGGTTCAATATAATAGGGCAGCTGCTAAACAGGTTCCTATGGGCACAAGGTAAGACAAGAAGGGCCTTAGAATACATGGTGCTCCCCAGAGATAGGGGAGGATGGGCTGTCCCTGATCAAAAAATGTATTATTGGGCAGCAGCCTTGCAGTATATGTCCGGACTTTTAGGTGGCAGCGGCATGGAGGCAGACGATGCCTTTGGCTCTGTATCCATTTATTCGATACTACTGGGAGAAGAGGCGGAGAATGCATTTTTGAAATATACGGAGCCTAGTTACTACAAGAGAACAAAATTTAAAACACTGATAGCTGCTCATAAGATATGGATATCTTTTAAGAAAAGATATGGTCTAGGGAGGTTCAACGCATATACCCAATTGCACAAGAATTATACGCTCCCACGGGACATCTTTTCAGATTCAGTTTTTGTAGATTGGGGGGGTCGAGGTATTACGAAGATAGGGGATCTAATGGGCATAAATGGAATTCGCCAGTTCTCTGATATACAAACGGCCTACGGGGTGGACACTAGAAGCTTTTTTAAATACTTACAAGTTAGGAGCTTTCTAAAAACTAAGAAGGGTGGAACTGCTGGGTTCGGGAACAATGCGATTCTGGAAATTATCCGGGGCAGGGGGAGTTGTATGATTAAAAGACTCTATGCTGAATTAATGACGAATAAAGAAGACGATCTTCTGAAACATCAAAATAGGTAAGCAGAAAAACTCAGAGTGGACCAGGAGTGCTTCTTATTGTCACTTGAACTAGCACAGAAAGTACTATGCTCAGCGACACTTCAGGCTCAGCATTACAAAACGATCTACTCACTATACTATACACCATCTAGGATAGCGCAGTGGGGAGGGACGATCGGAATCACTTGTCCCAGGTGTGATAGCTCCGAGGCAGACATAATACATGTCTTTGCTACCTGTTCACATCTATCCCCGCTCCATAAGGCCATAGAAATATTCTTAGGGAGATTACTGGGTAGCACGATTAATCTCACACCATCGATAATACTGCTGGGGATAGAGACTGATTGTGTAGGGGACTCAACATCCTTCTTTTTGTTCGTGGCTATGGCTGTTCTGCGAATTTGCATTGCCTCGGCCTGGCTGGAACGGTATCCACCTACGTTCTATCAATGGCTGGCCAGACTACTTTCAGTCTACAATCTGGAGAAGGAGATATATGCAAGGAAGGGCAAAAGGGGAAGAAAGTTAGGATTACTAATTTGGGACCCTATTATTAGGTGGAAGGAAAATTAGAAATTGCTGGTATAATACTATTTGAATTCTTGTCTTACTTTGTCTGGTTTCCTCTTTGCTCATCTTCTAATGATGTTAATGCAAAAACTCGGATGGAATAACTGTTTGTTTAGTTCAAATTACTATATAATTGCTTTAGCTTGTCAAATTGAATTTATGTAGTACTCTGCTTTATGTATTTTATGCTGACTATGCCCTGTAAAAAAGGGGGAAAAAGGGTAATAACAATATTTAAAAAAAAAAAAAAGAAAACCCAAGCGACATCAGAAACTATACGTTAGAATAGTGTAATTAGAAGAGTCCATAGGTGTGAACAGAAAAAGTGAAAGTGAAAAAGAAAATATACAAAATGGAGTAAATGTATTGTGAAAAACAGTCCAATCCAAAAGACAAGCGTTCCTTGAATCAATGTATATGTTCTTGAAAATAGAACAAATCTTGCGATTTCCATGAAGTATAGTGTATTTCACAAGTACTTCAGATTTCTGTAAAAAAAGCACAATGACCAAATTCATGATAAATGGCAGTCTGTGCCCAACTTTTGCTACTGTAACCATAAATAATCTAGAGTAAATCTCTCTAATAGCGCTCACTATTTGGTAGATATATAGCATGATTGTCACATGTCAAACAATAACTCACTAATAGAAAAAGTAAGACCAAGCTAAAAAACGCCTAGACCGGTAGAAACTAGGGCAAATGAAGTGCACACGACAAAGTTAAAAAACGTCTTAACCGGTAGAAACTGAGGCAGATGAAGTGCGCACGACCCAACCCGGTACGCACAAGAGACAAGCAGAACGCCCCAAGTCTCGAACAACATCAGGGCTTAATCTGAGCATGCCATGTCGCAAGCGGAAATGCACAGAACCACACGAGTTAAGGGCATGTCTCAAAAGCAAAGTGCAAATTGGCATCCTAATAGTGGTTGTCCCGCAACTGGAAATTCCAAGGCAGAATGTAGGAAAACCCACAACCACGGGAATTAAATACAGATCGCCCCCACGGGCATACACGTAGTGCCTCACATCCAATCTTACCGGCAGTCGCCTGAACTGGCTTCCAAATATGACGGCGTGTTCCTCGTTACAAAGTAAGAGACCCGCCATGACATATAAATATACGGGACTCCGCCCCCTCGTCAAAGTATAACCAATCGGTGTGAATGTAGACCACAGATCATGGTCTACATTACCTATAACTAAATCAGTCTCCATTTGTAAACAGTCTAAATGGTCAAGAATCGATTGTATTAAAGGTATTTTATACGAAGTAAAAAACAGCGGAACATGCAGAATTAATGTCTTAATACTGCTCCCAAAATTGTAAGAACCTGTAAGTTGAGATGGAAACGTGCAGTATTTACGATTCGCAACAACGTCTAATTAAATTAAAACTCAAAATACCGAAGGTGGTATCATATGTAACGTATGTAGACTAGAGCAAGGTAACTGAATACACTAATATCCAATATGAAAAAAATATATATATTAAACAAGAAGTAATGTTCATCTACGCGATTTTGAGACGGGCAATATAACACGAAAAAAAAAGTGGATAAATAAGTATCAATTGCGATAGTGCATTAAGCAATTGAAAAGTTGTGATAACACAGCCTGGACAAAACAAATATGCATAACGTGTGTATACTAGAACAAAGTCACTGAATACACTAATATCCAATATGAAAATAAAAAACAACAACAAGAAGTAATATTCATCAACGCTGCAAAAATGGAACGCCATTTTGAAACGAGCAATATAACACGGAAAGGTGGATAAATATGTATCAATTACAATAGTACATTAAGCAAATGAAAAGTTGTGATAGCAAAGCCTATAAGTATGTAAATTTATCAATCCGGACAAGAGAATATACATAACATAATACATACAAATTGAGACTGAAATGCAACCCATGCAAGCTATAACTCAATGTGTTTGAGATATGGGAGAGAGTAATCAATTGAAACTAATCAATTGTCATGGTTAAACAGGCCGTTGAGAATCGATATGAAATGAATATCAATCTGATTGTTGTGAGCAAAAAAATATATATAAAATTGGAGTGTTTTGCTCAACAAGATAATTAACTGGTAAATTATTAGCGAAAGGCAATAAATAAAGCATAAACCGTTCCCGAAAAGAAAAATCTGAACAAGGTAATTTAGATCCACCCCAGTAGTACGTGGCATCTTATATCCAAATAAAAGTCATTCCAGATGGCCATAAGGGGGATTCAAATGTATAGGCGCATGGGTAATATATCATATCCCATCAACCAAAAATGACGAGAGTAAAATCTCCCACCTTCTTGTAAGCTGTTTAGTCAGAAAAAACCAAGATACACCATAATAAGAGCAAAAAAGATCCAGACTCTTGTCACATCCAATAAGACAAAACAAAATGTGAAAAGCGCAAGGGGCTTTGGTACGGAACAAGTATTGGAATATGTATCCCCACCCAAATATCATAGTCCTTCACCAAGTGTTTTTGAAAAAGAACAGAGATAGAAGGTATAAAGGGAAAGGAATCATTGGGGATGATTATAGCCACCAATTTCTTTCACATCCATTTGCAATTTAGCCAAAATATAATGAGCATATATTGTGTGTCCCGCCATTGCTAAAAATTGCAAAAGCTCATGACTGATAGAACATGGATTTACATACATTAATCATTTTCAAGGAAGTAATGCATTTTATTATCACTGTTAAATCCTTGAATGGCACTACGTAATCTGCAAATCCATTTCGCCTCACACTGCCTAAGCTGAAGTTCACGATCACCTCCTCTTTCTGCATTTTCCACATGTTCAATAGCATGAAACCAGAAATTAGCATGACCCTCATGTTCATTGATGAAATGTTCCGTCATGGGATATCTGGAGTCACGTTTGAGTATATCCCTCCTGTGCTCCTGAATCCTGATTTTTAAGCTGCGTTTAGTGCTCCCTACGTAAATGGTTCCACAAGGGCATCCAATCACGTAGATTACGAACATAGTATTACAATTAATGAAATTATAGATGTTATAATTTCTAGAGCCATTATATGAAAAATACTTAGTTCTGTTAATCCCTAGTTCACAAATATTACACATTGTGCAAGTAAAAAAGCCTTTTGGTTTGGATGGTAGCCATGTTAATTGCTTATTGTTACATTTTCTAATGTAACTAGGGCATAGGTCATTTCTTAGAGTTTTCCCGTGCCTATATGTGATTAATGGATTCGTGTAAATTACTTTTTTTAGACCGGGTATCTCGCGCAGGAGATTCCAATGTCTCTTCAGCAGTTTAAAAATAGCGCTGCTATGTGAGGTATACTGGGTCACGAACCTGATGTTATTATCACTGTTCTTAGTTCTAGCTTTGCTCTGTTTTTTTTATTAAGGTGGTCTCCCTGGTTAGTGCATGTGCTCTATTTTCTGCCCTGTCCACAATCTCTTTTTTGTATCCCCTGGCCAAAAACCTTTTCTTAACTTGTTGGAGATTCTTGTCAAAATTAGATTCCTCACTGCAGTTGCGTCTGACACGTACCATCTTCCCATATGGAATGTTCTTGATGGTAGAGCTGGCATGTGCACTTTCTGGATGCAAAACTGCATTACACTCGGTGTCTTTGCGATATAGAGTGCTCTGGATGTGCCCATCTCGTATGTAAAATTGAAGGTCCAAGAAGTACATTTTCTCATTGCTAAATTCCATTGTGAGTTTGACATTAAATGGATTAGAGTTGAGGTATTCAAAGTAGTCTTGGAGTTGTGAAACAGTACCCGACCAAAGGCAGATGATATCATCGATGTACCTCACCTAGAACATGATGAAATCAGTCCAGGGGGAGGCACATCTTCCCCATGCATGCCCCCTCTCATACCATCCCATAAAGAGACAGGCATAAGAGGGGGCAAACCTGGATCCCATGGCCGTGCCTCTCCTCTGATGGTACCAGACGTCATCATATAGGAAGTAGTTCCTATTGAGGACCAATTTCAACATTTCCATGATCATTTGATCCTGGTCAAACTGATCAGCATTCTCTCTGTCCAAATAGAATTCAGCAGCCTTGAGGCCATACTCGTGTTGGATACAAGTATATAAACTGGTGACATCAAAGGTGACAAATAGAAGTTCATCGGACCACTCAAAATCTTGGAATTTGTTTAAAATATCCTTACTGTCCTGAATATAGGAAGGGAGATCTAGGACATGTTTGTTGATTCTGAGGTTAATAAATTCAGACATTTTCTCGGTAACTGACCCAATACCTGAGATGATGGGTCTTCCTGGAGAGAAGTTTCCTTTTTTGTGCACTTTGGGAAGAATGTAAATACAGGGAAATCTGGGATTCTCTGTTTTAAGGTACCTGAATTCTTGTTCACTGATCAGACCCGTGTCCCTCCATTCCCTTAGCTTCAAATTGATTTCAATAATCAGTTCTCGTGTGGGATTGTGGTCCAATCTACCAGAACAGTCATTATCCCTAAGTTGCCGTTCAATTTCACCTTTATAGTCTTTTATATCCATGACCACGACGTTCCCGCCCTTATCAGACTCCCTAATGACGATGTTATTGTCATTTTTTAGCCTTTTTAGTGCTAGTCTCTCTCCAAATGTGAGGTTGTGTTGTTGATTGTTCAAACCCCTACTTCCAGTTGGTATAAACCCTCACTCACCCGCTCAGTAAAGATATCAATGTTACCGTGGTATGTCATTGGGGTAAATTTGGACCTGGGACGTAATCCACTTTCTTTCGTAACGTTCTCACTGATATCAAAGTCATCTAGAATGGTGTGCATCCTCACCTCTTCCCCATCACTTAGTGATAGTAAGCATTGAATGTTTTTAACTTCCGCTATTGTGAGGTCAGTTTGTTTCATCTCATCAAAGAGTTTATTCGGAGGCAGTTTGTCTTTGAAAAAATCTTTTAATTTTAACATTCTACTGAACTTGAAAAGATCTACATGTACATTTGTGAAATCACCACCCTGTGTGGGGCAAAATCCCAGCCCCCTACACAACAAGTTTGTCTCATCAGTATCCAATATTTTACTGGATAAGTTCACCACTCTTAGATCGGAGTACTCCCCATCCCCCTCACTTGTTGTCACCCCAATTTTTACTGCTTCTGTTTGACTTTTCCCCTCTCTGACCTTCTTAGTGGATCCTCTGATGCACCTTCCTTGTCCCCGTCTTTTTTGCTTGATTGCCACTTATCTTTAATCTGGCCATTTCTTTCTGGAAAGTTGTGGCTCCCGCCCCTAAAGGGTGTGCATTGGGATTAGTATTCGATGATGTGCTCCCAACAGATGATAGGGAGGTGCTACTTACTGATCTTGTTTCTTCACTAGCTTCTCTGGATCGTTTTTTATCATCTGCCACCAAAGTTGTATCATATTTTTTGGCAAATGTATAGATCCTCCCCTCCCTGTAGTCCCTATCGTCCCGACTGATCTTACGTAGTTACGTAGAATACAGAAATGAATAGATCATAGTATTTCGCTAAGTGAAAATTTCAGGTTTGCAGACTTAGGGGTGGAACTGATTTGTATAGCCTCTACATCGCTCTCGGTAGTGACAAATTTATTAGAATAAAGCTGATCAAAATGTGCTTTCCAGACTTGAGGCTGGATACAGAAAGCGAGGGTTTATTTACAAACATTGAGACAACCAGCAACTATTTTCCAAAATGACTTGTCTTTGTTGGAAAGTGCTACATGCAACTTAGTCCATAGGGAATTCTCCCATTCTCTTTTAGCTTTGTTTATCACTTGCTGATACAACTTCCTTTTCTTCAATATATCTGGCTGTATTTTGTCTCAATAGCCACAATGAGCTTGTTCTTAGCTTTCCTGCATTCACCCTAGTACCAATTATCAGAGTCAGGCACAGTATTCCTTCTGCACCTTTGTTTCCCTAATACCACTCTGATGTGGGTCGTTAATTTTTCCTCATTAATAGCAAAATTCTCAATTCTAGAAGTGAAAGAGAGCTTCAGTAGGGACTCATGGTTGACAATCACACTATTGCTAGTCCCTTCCAGTGCTTCTGGCTTTTTCATCACCCGGTCCCATCTAGTTGTTCTAAGATTGTTGGTGTACAAGAGAGAACCCCTGTCTCTATTACCATAAGAAGCCTAGGCAGGGGGTACTCCATCGCGTAGCAGCATACAAAAGGGCAATATGCTCACTATCTGAGTGCTCAACCATATCCATTTCCAAAATTGCTGGCCAGAACTTTATGTCGACCAAAAAATAGTCAATTCAGCGAATTTCTACTTTAAAAAAAGTTATTTCCTTATCCAAAGTGTGTGCACAGAAAATGGAACACTTTTGCAACAACTTTCAGCCAGAAGCGCTTGTCTACACTGTCCCAGGAGGGTCTCACTGTGCATGTCTAGCATTATTACACATCATTAATTTGCCATAATTGTATTGCATCAGATGGAACATGGGCGCAGCTTCCCAGACAGTTGAAGTGTATTACCTGCATTTCAGTGACTGGAGAGCATGAGATGCAAACACTGGTATGAGTGAGGGGTTTGTGAAAGGGCTGCCTTTACAAATTCAATCGTTACAACAAACAAATGATGGACGGAATGCTGACAATGCAGACATTCTCCCCCAGTCAAGAGATCTGGGTTAAATCCATCGTTCTTTTGCCCACTACACCACCCCAGTTTAGACATGGCCATATGCAAATCAGTCTTGACCCTGTGCCTCATGGGAACAGTCCAGCCCGAGCTGCCAAGCCATGTCTTCCCTGGACCGGAATCAAGCATCCTAGGACCGGTTTCTGGCTATCAGCCGTCATCAGCCAGGATAGCTTGACTCCAGTGGCGTAGTGAGCACGGGTCCCACGTCTGGGAATACCCATCCCACTTAGGGCGAAAAGCGTTACAACAAACAAATGATGGACGGAATGCTGACAATGCAGACATTCTCCCCCAGTCAAGAGATCTGGGTTAAATCCATCGTTCGTTTGCCCACTACACCACCCCAGTTTAGACATGGCCATATGCAAATCAGTCTTGACCCTGTGCCTCATGGGAACAGTCCAGCCCGAACTGCCAAGCCAATGACACTTTTTTTAGAAAACTGCTGCTGATTAAACTTCTGCTATTGGTGAGTAGGAGTGGAGAAACAGGTTGAAGAGGGCCCTTTAGGTGAGGCCAAGCATTTGTTTACGTTAATCACACTTAAGAGCAGATCCCTCACACCTCTATATACCTTTGTTATGGATGCTCCAGGCTGGAGAGAACACTGCTCTGAGGGCCATCAATGCAAAAAGGCTGTGTCCGGAGCGCAGCATGGAGGACATTTGAAATACAAACATATTTGTATCTGCCACAGTCCTTTTGTTTTTTTCAGATAATGTGGAAGTTAACTTAAATCGCGCAACAAAACTCAAACTACACAGGCTCCAAAATTATTTGCATGTCAAACATAGCTACTTCGCCCATACAGCTGCAGAAGAATGTCGGCTGTATTAAATGGAGGTAGAAGTTTGCAAAGTAAACTTTTTCTTCATATGTAATTACTCCCAAAGCTGGACTATTACTTGACAGGCAGGGTCCACCCTCTTGCTGCTGGAACAAAGCTTCGGCATTTCACACATTAAACAATCACAAGCAATATGTCTAAAATGCAGCACTGTGGACGGATAGGCTGTCACATACTGGTGCTTGCACATCTCCAGTTTAAAAGGAGATTGAGAGCACTTCTTAGCAGGGATGCATTACCTTTAACGGGAGAGTGCTTAGTAGCAGAGAGGCACTTACTCAGTGATAGATCCCTGAATACACCTCATGGCACACATGAATCTAGGTTGCTTTACCTAGCTTACCTTGGAATCTACCCCACACATTTAGCCACTGCACCCCAAATAGTGGAAGAACCCACCCACACATACGTTACCACTGGCATGTATTAGGGGTCAGTTTTGACAACACAGAAAATGCGTTTTATTTTTTATTTTTGCTGAAAATATGTGATTATTCGCAATGTCACTGCTAAAGTTTTTTTTAAATGCTTTTATGCCATGGTGAGGACCCAGAGAGAACCCAAGACCAAGGCTTGGGGGTCGATGTATCTCTACCCTGAATCCTTTTCTTTGTTTTTTTTTGTGGGACTGACGTGAAGTGAGTCCCAAAATAGCTGCCAATACTTCCTAACTGAAGTGATGGCAGCCTATCAGAGCTCTGCAAATCCCTACATGAGCACATCATTCTTTGTGAATTTGTCGCGGCCACAGACATCCTTAAGTTTATTTTCTTAAATTCAGCAACAACTATTCAATAACAAAAAGAACAATCTGCGGAAAGAAATTAGCTTTCTGTCAAATTTGGTGTAATCCCGTCCAGCTGTTCAGGTTGTAGTCATGTTCAAAACTTTTTTGGGAACTGCAATGGGATCACATTTTTTATCCCCCTTTTTCGGGCACCCACTTCACGGATCACCACGGAACAGGATCACTTAAGACACCTGAAGGAAGGGTTTCAGGCCATGCAGCAGTCAGGCCTGACTATTAAGGCTAGTAAGTATCAAATAGAGCACAGTTCAGTTGTGTACATGGGTCACCTTGTAGGTGGAGGCCATGTACAACCTCTCCAGGTGAAAATCTAAGGCATTTTGGGTTGGACAGCTTCTACAACCCAGACCAAGGTCAGGGCCTTCCTTGGTCTGGCTCGGTATTATAGAATATTTGTTCAAAACTATGAAACCATTTTGGCTCCCCTGACAGAATTTACTTCTAGAAAGTGTCTAAAGAAATTTATGTGGACCCCAGTGTCAGAAGACTTTTGACACTGAACAATGCTATGTGTTCAGCACCAGTGTAAGTGGCCCCTGACTACACAAAATAATTTGTGGTTCAGACAGATGCTTTAGGACAAGGGACTGGGACAGTGCTGACACTTAAATAAGGAGGGCCCTGATCAGCCAGGTGCCTTCATTAGCAGGCGATTTGACCCGAGATAACAAAGGTGGAGTGCCACTGAGAGAGAAGTCTTTGCCGAGGTTTGAGCCCTGAAAAAGCTGAGACCATGCATGTTTGGTGCTCACTTCAGTGTTCAAACTGATCACAGACCTCTCAGATGGCTCATGATGAGGGGGGAGAATCAAAAGCTATTGAGGTGGTCCATTTCTCCACAGGGAATGGACTTCATAGTGGAACACAGACCTGCGATTGCTCGTGCAAATGCAGATGGACATTTTACAATTGTTTCCACATAGCTGATGAGGACTACCAGGGCGTAGGTTAGTTAAGTATCAACTTTCATTTGGAGGGGCATATGAAAAAGTCATCCTTTTTGGCCTGCTCACTGCCATTGTTTTGGACTGGTACTGTTGGCAACTGACTGACTGAGCCCCGGGCTCTGCTAACCAGGCCATGGGCCAGTGCTCTGATTAAAAAGGTATATGGTACTTAGGTAAAGTTACTATTGGCCATGGCAGACCGTTGTGAGTCTCTAGTATGTGGTAGGGCATGAAGGTCTAAAAGCCCAGCAGAGTTGCTGCACTTATGTGTGCACTGCTGGGATGCCTGTTGTCATTTTGAAGTCAAACCTGCTTTACAAGATGCTTTTAAACTGAAATTATAAGCACATTTGGCTTTGGTGGAACAGGTACTTACAAAGTATTAATCTACCTTATTCTTACATACAAGTCATCCCTAATGTCTTCCCTAGGGGCTCCTGGGGTGGCATGCCATGTTACTCTATGCGTTATATGCCCTCTTATGTGTTATATGCCCTTGTGAGGGAAAGATTGCCATTTCTGATTTTGCCCATTGTAGATATTTACCTCTATAGGCTAACATGGAAACCTTGTTATTTAATTATAAATATGGCTAAGCAGGGGCTCCAAATATCATTAAAGACTTAAAAGATTGGCAATGATAAATCCAACAGCTTGCCGCTGTTGATATTATCATGCATGACTCGTACAGTAAAGAAGTCATAGAACTTTCTCTTCTGTGAGCCAAAATATAGACTACTAGTGGTCTTGCTTGATTGGTCAGCTTTATCAGGCTTAGTCAGGCTGCTTTAATGAGGTGATAAATGGCAGCATAAAGCAGAGTCTATCTGAAAAAGAGAGCTATGCAGCTGCGGAGGATGGGTCAGGAAGGGGGCTGGATAAATCAAACTGGACTTCAAAGAGATAACAGGACTGCAAGGAATGCCAATTCTGCCATCCCCTCTTCCCGTAACACAATCCAGATGGCAAGCCCTGGAAGGTCTGGAGGGGGAGTGTCATTGAAAATGAGCCACATTAGTAGGTTGGTTTAGCCAGCTCTTACTCCAATGGAGAGAAACTCTCAATGTTGAATTTTAAAGTACAGTGCTTTGTGGGACAACATATGTCACACTTCACAAACAGCTGACATATTAAACAGTGGT
The DNA here is from genome assembly GCF_964204655.1 of Triturus cristatus. Taxonomy (NCBI): domain Eukaryota; kingdom Metazoa; phylum Chordata; class Amphibia; order Caudata; family Salamandridae; genus Triturus; species Triturus cristatus. The sequence continues at coordinate 1,494,365,950 of NC_140591.1, forward strand.
GCCCCCTGCTTCTTGCCCAGATCATTGAAAAAATATGTAAAAGCTGCATAGCAACTCAGATGTGCTGCCTAAGACTACAAGAAGAATGGCTGCCCTACTGGAACCCTGAATGTGAGAAGGTGCCTGATATATGCTGTCCACTAGTTCTAGTGGGCACCTTGTATCAGTCCAAACAACCCCTTATGGTGATAGGTTAAAGACAACCTTTATTGAAAGCTATCATAGTGGTAGCTATGGAGAGCAGCCTTCAGGCTAAGTCTTGAAGAAATGTAAAGCAGCTTGTTTTACCAGTCTATAATCTCTTGAATGATCAAATGAAAAGACAACCACACCAGCTATATATTCAAAATATATGCATTTAAGATAAAACACACCTCTCTAGTCTCTTTATGAGACTGGAGTTCGAACTACTTAGTTTACAAGTCAGCAATTATCAGTAATAGCACAAATACACGTTTGGGCCCTAGGGGCGTACCAAACCATATGCCAAAAAAATGGAATAAGAACCACGACTGGAATAGACACTAGGCCTATAGCCTGTAGAATTGCTGGGACCCCAAGGAACCACCCAAGGTAGTGACACAGGGGACCCACGGGGACTGTATGCAGTGTGTAAACTCAACCGCGGGTTCCCGTTATCTTCTATGGGCAATATTGCGGTTGGAAATTTAAAGATTAGGGACACTTCTAATCAAGTCAGGACCAAACCCTTTTGGATTTAAGAAGTTCTAGGGCTAGCACCCATGAGAGCACCGGAGTACTCGAGTTACCTCACCCAGGGAAGCCAGGTGCATATGTGTCTTTTGGTGTCGGGTCGCGTCGTCGATTTCAATGGGAGCCTGCAAAGAACTGCTGCTGCCATGAAGAGGAGAAGGGTCCGAAGAGATCCAAGCCTGGATCTAGGATGGAAGGAACCTGAAAGCAGAGGAGACAGAGTCTGGGTCACTACCCAGTGACCAAGGGCAGGCTGGACCAATGCCCACAGATGTTGGGTGCTTCAGGTAAGTTGATGGGTGTCTTGACTCTTCAGCCACGAGGTCCAGGAGCCATCAACGAAGTCCATGAGCCGGATTCGAGCTGTCCCACAATGTCAGTCGAGTGCTGCGGTGTCGGCGACCAGATTGGACCCAACAAGCCTTGGCAACGGCAAGTCACTGGAATTCAGAGAAAGGACTGCGGTGTAGACCAGCAAGGTCTGATGGACTCACCCAGTGAGGGTAAGTCAGGGTACATCTGGAGCAACCAGGAGAACCCAATCAGAAAAGGAGTTGCCTTCATGGAGACCTGCTAGCCAACAGGCTAGTGATCACGAAGGAGCCTCAAGCGGTTGCACTTGAAGCTGGCCCACGGGTCACTCGTTGAGTGGAGGCCATCAAACTTCGGGGCAGGAGGTGCTCAAGGCTGGGGCTACTGAGAGCCCAAAGCACAACTTCAAGGAAGACCTGGAAGATAGGGTCACAGTTCCACGTCACCCACAATAGCCATGGGCCTCAGCTTTGCTGTGGACTCAGGGAAGATTCAAGGAAGAATGGAAATCAACCTCTGGTGATGCTAAGACTCCAGCGCCAGGCGGGAGCTGCTGGAGCAGGGTTTTTACTTTAAAACCAAATACCTGTTTCATTTTCGTATGTCATTATTAAAAGTACTACTGATTAATTAGTAATTACTAAAGATTTGTCGAGTCTTGTCTAACCAACCTTATTAACAGAAGAATTACACGTGGGAAGGCAATTGCATGGCTAAAATAATAAGTGAACTAAGTTGGTGAGCAAATTGACAGTATAGATGTTGCTTATGTGATGTTAATGTTTTTTGCGCTTTTAATTAATATGCATTAATGGCTTTTGATGTCGCAAATGGCTAGATAAATACATACACATAAGGGTATTAGCAGGGGAATAACACTGTATAATCATTTCCATGTAGTAATTATGATTTTGTGTTTTCTTCACTTAAGTTGACCATTGTGGCCTGCTGTAAAATGGCCACCACCCGCAGCCTGCATTCGAGTAGATGAAAATATGAAAAGAGGCTCTGCGCTGACTGCGACCCTGTCCTCTGATTGAACTGAAAAGCCATGAACATGACGACAAATCTGGGAGTATTGCCAGATGTCCCTGAACGTGAAGAATTGTTACAACTTTAAATCCGACCTGATGAACTTATAATGGTCCCATGGATGAGATACATTTTATCCTAAAGAGACATCCGTAGAAGTAACGAATTAGCTATGGACTTCTAAATTCTATTCAGAATTTGAAACTATCAATACATGAGAAAATAACCAAATGTACCAAGACATTATTTCCGCCAATCGACTGTTTTGAAAGATATGTTTGCAACATTTGGAATGGAAATTTGGTATAAATATTAGTAGACTAGAGAGGTCTAGCGCCACTTCTTCCCGAACCAATGATCAGAGGTCCCGATGCTGACGGAGAGGACGGTGACTCTACATTACGGCTAGAGAACTTTAACTATTTGCTGAGGACCATTTCTGACTTAGAAAACGACTTTTAGCCAGAATAGGTAAATATGGAGAAAATTATCTTGCATTTAATTGGCTTTTCTTACAATTTTTAGATAAACAATATTCTGTTTGAATTACTGTGTCGGGTGGTTATTTTATTGTCATTTTTATTGAATATTTAGAGTGTTAAGATGTTTCACCAAATCTATAGCAACTAGTTGATGCCATTGACCTCAGGGTACATGCAGATTGGTTAGGTATTGAAAAGTGTTTCCCTTATACCTGGCACGGATAGAGTGGTAGGATGAATGTTGGTGTTATGGGCCCCACCAGCGTGTGATGTGTGTGTGCGCGTGTGACTGTGAAATCACTCCGTCCGTGGAAGTAGAGGGGATTCGGAAGCTCCGATCTGCACCAGAACTTCAGCGATGCAGACGGGTCAGTTGCTTCTCTGTTGCCTGCTAAACAACCCCTTATGGTGATAGGTTAAAGACAACCTTTATTGAAAGCTATCATAGTGGTAGCTATGGAGAGCAGCCTTCAGGCTAAGTCTTGAAGAAATGTAAAGCAGCTTGTTTTACCAGTCTATAATCTCTTGAATGATCAAATGAAAAGACAACCACACCAGGTATATATTCAAAATATATGCATTTAAGATAAAACACACCTCTCTAGTCTCTTTATGAGACTGGAGTTCGAACTACTTAGTTTACAAGTCAGCAATTATCAGTAATAGCACAAATACACGTTTGGGCCCTAGGGGCGTACCAAACCATATGCCAAAAAAATGGAATAAGAACCACGACTGGAATAGACACTAGGCCTATAGCCTGTAGAATCGCTGGGACCCCAAGGAACCACCCAAGGTAGTGACACAGGGGACCCACGGGGACTGTATGCAGTGTGTAAACTCAACCGCGGGTTCCCGTTATCTTCTATGGGCAATATTGCGGTTGGAAATTTAAAGATTAGGGACACTTCTAATCAAGTCAGGACCAAACCCTTTTGGATTTAAGAAGTTCTAGGGCTAGCACCCATGAGAGCACCGGAGTACTCGAGTTACCTCACCCAGGGAAGCCAGGTGCATATGTGTCTTTTGGTGTCGGGTCGCGTCGTCGATTTCAATGGGAGCCTGCAAAGAACTGCTGCTGCCATGAAGAGGAGAAGGGTCCGAAGAGATCCAAGCCTGGATCTAGGATGGAAGGAACCTGAAAGCAGAGGAGACAGAGTCTGGGTCACTACCCAGTGACCAAGGGCAGGCTGGACCAATGCCCACAGATGTTGGGTGCTTCAGGTAAGTTGATGGGTGTCTTGACTCTTCAGCCACGAGGTCCAGGAGGCATCAACGAAGTCCATGAGCCGGATTCGAGCTGTTCCACAATGTCAGTCGAGTGCTGCGGTGTCGGCGACCAGATTGGACCCAACAAGCCTTGGCAACGGCAAGTCACTGGAATTCAGAGAAAGGACTGCGGTGTAGACCAGCAAGGTCTGATGGACTCACCCAGTGAGGGTAAGTCAGGGTACATCTGGAGCAACCAGGAGAACCCAATCAGAAAAGGAGTTGCCTTCATGGAGACCTGCTAGCCAACAGGCTAGTGATCACGAAGGAGCCTCAAGCGGTTGCACTTGAAGCTGGCCCACGGGTCACTCGTTGAGTGGAGGCCATCAAACTTCGGGTCAGGAGGTGCTCAAGGCTGGGGCTACTGAGAGCCCAAAGCACAACTTCAAGGAAGACCAGGAAGATAGGGGTCACAGTTCCACGTCACCCACAATAGCCATGGGCCTCAGCTTTGCTGTGGACTCAGGGAAGATTCAAGGAAGAATGGAAATCAACCTCTGGTGATGCTAAGACTCCAGCGCCAGGCGGGAGCTGCTGGAGCAGGGTTTTTACTTTAAAACCAAATACCTGTTTCATTTTCGTATGTCATTATTAAAAGTACTACTGATTAATTAGTAATTACTAAAGATTTGTCGAGTCTTGTCTAACCAACCTTATTAACAGAAGAATTACACGTGGGAAGGCAATTGCATGGCTAAAATAATAAGTGAACTAAGTTGGTGAGCAAATTGACAGTATAGATGTTGCTTATGTGATGTTATTGTATTTTGCGCTTTTAATTAATATGCATTAATGGCTTTTGATGTCGCAAATGGCTAGATAAATACATACACATAAGGGTATTAGCAGGGGAATAACACTGTATAATCATTTCCATGTAGTAATTATGATTTTGTGTTTTCTTCACTTAAGTTGACCATTGTGGCCTGCTGTAAAATGGCCACCACCCGCAGCCTGCATTCGAGTAGATGAAAATATGAAAAGAGGCTCTGCGCTGACTGCGACCCTGTCCTCTGATTGAACTGAAAAGCCATGAACATGACGACAAATCTGGGAGTATTGCCAGATGTCCCTGAACGTGAAGAATTGTTACAACTTTAAATCCGACCTGATGAACTTATAATGGTCCCATGGATGAGATACATTTTATCCTAAAGAGACATCCGCAGAAGTAACAAATTAGCTATGGACTTCTAATTTCTATTCAGAATTTGAAACTATCAATACATGAGAAAATAACCAAATGTACCAAGACATTATTTCCGCCAATCGACTGTTTTGAAAGATATGTTTGCAACATTTGGAATGGAAATTTGGTATAAATATTAGTAGACTAGAGAGGTCTAGCGCCACTTCTTCCCGAACCAATGATCAGAGGTCCCGATGCTGACGGAGAGGACGGTGACTCTACATTACGGCTAGAGAACTTTAACTATTTGCTGAGGACCATTTCTGACTTAGAAAACGACTTTTAGCCAGAATAGGTAAATATGGAGAAAATTATCTTGCATTTAGTTGGCTTTTCTTACAATTTTTAGATAAACAATATTCTGTTTGAATTACTGTGTCGGGTGGTTATTTTATTGTCATTTTTATTGAATATTTAGAGTGTTAAGATGTTTCACCAAATCTATAGCAACTAGTTGATGCCATTGACCTCAGGGTACATGCAGATTGGTTAGGTATTGAAAAGTGTTTCCCTTATACCTGGCACGGATAGAGTGGTAGGATGAATGTTGGTGTTATGGGCCCCACCAGCGTGTGATGTGTGTGTGCGCGTGTGACTGTGAAATCACTCCGTCCGTGGAAGTAGAGGGGATTCAGAAGCTCCGATCTGCACCAGAACTTCAGCGATGCAGACGGGTCAGTTGCTTCTCTGGTGCCTGCTAAGCAGGGGAGTCACTCCTTGGCCCCAAGTGAGATTTCTTCAGTCTTCTAGTCAGGATAGAATGTCGAAGGACCAAGATATATGTAGCAGAGTTTCATCCAGGGTAATCTAAAGTCCTAGGGACTGGATTCCTACACTCATGGTAAGTGTAGGGGATGGACTAACTCTAATGCCCCACCCATGGGTGGGCTTGGAAAGAGGGGTGGTTACACCCATTTCCTTTGTCCAGTTTCATGCCAGAGCAGGGGCAGGTAACCCCTGCAACCGGTTTGAACTGGGCTATGCACAGGGACAGCAAACGTGCCCCCAGTGCAGGACTTCAAAGCACCAGAGAGTGCTCCCGCCCAGCCCCAATACACATCTGCCTGTCTGGGAAGGTGGCCACACCTCCCTGGGAAAGGAAACCTATTGTACAAGCCTCTGCTGCCGGAGTTTCGGTCAGCAGCAGAAGGCCAGACCTGTGTCTGTGGCAGAGGCCTCCATTTTATGATGCCAGGGCTCAGGAAAGTCCTACCGGCTTTAGCCAGTGTGAACATGTCTTTCCCTCTAGAAGAGTGAAATGCTACCCCCAATGCCAGGACTGGCGGGGTTAGTATTCCAAAGCATTTGACACCAAACACGGCATGTTTTGATGCAGCCATTCCAAAGTTAGCATTTACCGCAAGGATATAATGCACTTAAGAGTATATGGTATGGCTGGATCACAGGATAGCCATAAGGAATTATTTCCGAAAGCTGCAGAGAGACTCTGCTCAGGCTTGGGCACCCTCTCACATAAAACCAAGCACCCTGCCTTCAGGATTGTCAAGGCCTGCCATAGGAGTGGCTTATAGGTTTAAATGTGTCTGTATATATGTGTGGATATAGGTAGCCTATACCACTGTAAGGGGTGCAAGCACATCCTTACCCAGGCTGCAGTAGCAGACCTGTGGTACCATTTTGGAGTGCTTCCCAGGGGTGGCATAATATATGCTGCAGCCCCTGGTAGGCCTCTGAGGTACCTATGCCCTAGGTACATAGTATACCATATACTAGGGGCTTATAAGGCACTCCAGAATCCAATTAGATATGTACCTAATGTACATGGAAACCATTTTAGAGAGGAAGCAGCTAGGCTGTGGTCCTGATTAGCAGGATCCCAGTCCAACTAAGTCATAAATCAGCAAAACACCAGGAAAAATGTTGGGGCAACCATATAGTCAGATTCCACCTTCCTACACTGATCTCCACCACACAGGATTGCTCGTTGAAGGACTACTCCTGTTGGACACTTGGAACTACTACCCTGAGGATATTGTCTTGCTTTAAAAAGAATTTAGGAGTGGACTCCCAGAGAGCAGCAGGTACAAAAGTGCTACAAGACTCCCCTGCCAGAAACTACACGGAGAAAGATTGCCTGGTTGTAGCCCTGATCTGCACCCAAAGGATTGCACTCTTAATAAGTGCACTGTACAATCTGGAACAACAGCCCTAAATGACTTTACCTTGCTCCACAAAATAAAGGAGTGGATTCCCTCAATGTGACAGGTCAACAGAGCTTCACCTGCACCATCCCCCTGAAGTAGTCCCCATCCTGGAGTGTGTCTAGTGGACTTTTAGAGATTTGTCCAGGTGCATTGTGGGAAATGTAGTCCTGACATCCCAAAGACCATCTCAAAGCTTTTAGACCGTTGGATTGGTGTTGTGGACCCTTTTTTGCATTAAGCAAGCACTTCTGGAAGTAAGCGAAACCATGCTATATTGTGGAGAGCCTGTGCTCATGACTTTGCCCCAATCCAGAACAGCCTCTTTTAACCCTTTGAGCACTATTTGCTCCTAAGCGCTAGATTTACATTTAGTCTTTAAAAAATCATATCTCTGGTTCCCTACATTAGAGTTTTGTGTCTGTTTGTTCATTAAATATTTCCTATTTTATAAATTGGTGTGAGATTTTTATTGTCTGTTCTGTCCTACTTATTTAATGATTAGGTGTTTTTCAATGCTTTACATATCCGTCTACTGAGTTAAGCCTGCCTGCTCGCAGCCAGCTACCAAGGGTTGAGCTAGAAGCTAAAGTATTGAGACCTTATGTGGACCTAAATTGCATTGGTGGCCTTATTTCTAGTGGTAGGTGCATAATAAGGGTGTGCTACTTCGCGAAGCTACGCAAAGTGAAGTTCGCACTACGCGAGCTACGCGTAGCATTTCGTGAACTGCGTAGTAACATGTTCGCACTGTGCAAGATGTTGTTTTCAATGATTGCACAGTGCGGACAAGAAACCGGCACTGTGCAATCATTGAAAATGGCATCTTGCACAGTGCGAGCTGTAGTTTTCTGCTGCTCGAGTAGATTTTTACTCGAGCGGCAGCTTTCTCAACGCGAACTGGTAGTTTCTCATCGTGAGCGGTCGCGAGCATACGCGCCCCCTCGCAATGAGAAACCTGACCTCCTCGCGTTGGGAATCTCGCCGGGAGGTTTATTTTCCATGCTCGCGATCGCCAACTTGATGTTGCTGATCGCGAACAAGGAAAAAGTCTCGCAGGGATGTCATTTTGATTGCTCGCGGTCGCCAACTTGACGTTGAGGACCGCAAGCAAGCAAGAAATGACCGCAGCACTACGCAACACTACGCTACGCGTGTTAGCACTGTGCTACGTGCAGTTCGCGTAGTGCGAAGTAGCGCGATTTTCCCACACCCACTTGATTATGATCCTTCCCCACACAGATTTGTCGTCCAAAGTTCATTAATAAAGGGGCCATGTTAGAGCCCAAAGGTTAACCTCAAATAGAAGGGAGGTAACAAACAAAAGTCACAATGTTGGGAATGGTGCTACATAACCAGATCATTTCATAGAGGGCTTTTCCTGTGGCATGCCATTTACTTTGGCAAGCTGTTGACAATCTTTTAATATGTGTTGTATTTATTTGTCTTAATATATTCTAGGGCAGCACTAAATAGTTTTTAAAAGATTTGCAGACATCTTGCAAGGGAAATCTGTCCTGTAGTAAGATGTCTGTTGGACAGTATTGTCCATCACAATGTTCACAGGTGTACCTTCTTCCATAAAGGTTTCTCTTAAAATATTGGTCACCCTAGTGGTGATGTTGATCATTTTCCTCACACCAAACCATTAAATGTGGTAATCCACTTTATCTAGAAGGAAGCATCCTTCAAAGAATAGTGTATATAGCCATATCAAACCCAGTGCCTAAAAAGTCTCATCTTTGACTTTATTAAATGTCAATGGACACCTTTTTCTAAACTACATATGAGAAGATTAATGACATTAATTGATATATTAATAAAAATATTTTATTTATTATATTTATTTTAATACGTTAAATAATTTTTACATAGATAAAAAAAATAGGTATTCTTTTTGAGTATTTTATTCTAATGTTTTACTAATTTTTAAAGTAATGTGTAATGTTAAATAAATAGTTAGGGCATTTATTGGTATTTTTTTAGTTGTTATGTTTGTTTGGGTCTTTTATTTTGTAACCGCTCGCTGTTGTTTTGGGTTATTTTGGTCGAATCCAGGTCGCGGTCGGGAGCTGTTTCGCGTTTGAGAAGGTAAGAGTTATTTTCTTTATTATTAAATAGTTTTAAGTGTTTTGTGGAAGTAGTAATGTTGTAATAAGTGTGTATGGATTGATGTTTTAGAAGTTAGGGTGTTAGTAATAGTTTGTATACGGTTTTATAATTTACGTTGTGTTCCGTGTTTGTGGCTTTGTTAGTGTTTTGTTATTTCGGTGTGTTAAAGTTTTATAGTGTTTGAATAACGTTTGTAGTGATGTTTTTAGGTGCCTTATGTGTGTTTGTGTGTGGGTGGGAATGTTTGTTTCTCTTTTGTAGGTTTTACGGAGAAGATATTTTCGTCGGTTTCAAACACCTTATTTTTTTTAAAGGAAGTGTGTATTAGTTGTGTTTACTAATCTTTACTTTACACTTCCTTTATTGTTCGGGTTTCCAGGAGCGGTTATTTACCTTTTTAATATTTTTCGGGATTTTTATGGTTAATGGATAGTCGTTTTTTTTGCATAGATGTTGTTTTCGATAAACAGTTGTATTTTTACATTTTATTTGGATTTTTTTTTGATACCTATGGATTTTGAACTACCTGGATTTATTTGGAAGGAATGTTATTATCCCATTGGAGCAACTACACAGGTAAGTTCATTTAAATATTTTAATTGTTGGTGGCCAAACCTTATATATTTAATATTGTTGTTGTGACTTGGTTTGTTTAATTATGTTGTCTAAATATATGTCGATGTAAATGATTTATATATTTTAGACCACATAATTAAATATGTGATATAATAAAGTGGTTTATTTATGTTGTGATAGTTGTTTTAGTAGAATTGTGGGTTAATATTTAGGAAAGGGTTTAGAAGAGAGTTTGAGCTCTTATATTTAAGTACTCAAGTCCTCTTGTGGATGGGTATAGCTATACCTGTTGTTGTAGGTAATTATACATTTGAGTAGTTTGTCTAGATTGTTTTGGTTTTAATTGTAGGACAGATTGTTGCATTCTTAATTCTTGGAAACTTTGTTCCTTTTGTATGGCAATTAGTAGTTTTTGTAGTGTTGGAGTTGTTCTCCCAGTAGAAGTTAGGACTGCATTATGCCAGCCCTCGACGGCGTTGTTAGTTTTGGCTTGTTGGTTGAGTGTACTTACATATACATTCCACCAAGGTATTTGGAACTTGGGCTGACGTCTATGGCCTGATCTGTGTAGTCTCCCCACCCAGGTATCCTCAAAATATTCTAAGAGGGGAGATAACTTTACTTCATTTTGTTTGTAGAATGGACTTTCTAATAAAAGATTGTAGTGTTCTGCAACATCTGTGGTTGGTACATAAGCTAGGGCTGTTAGAAGTTTTATTTGATGTGCAAAACTTATGTTAGTGGCATATTCTACACTTAGTGAAGATTTTTGTAAATGTCTCCATATACATTGGTTTAGATGGAAGTAACATCCTTGGATAGCTGTATGGGGGTACAGTTTTAGAATGCAATTTATCATGGCTTGCTCAAAGTCTATGATAATTCTTTGAGGGTAAAAATCATTTGATTCTTGTTTTAGTTTTCCTAGCATTTCATTATATGTTGTGTTTTGTTTGTTAGGTAATAGTGCATAAATTAAAGGTATGGAAGTGTTGTGATATTGACCGTGTATTGTGTAAAGCTGGTAGAATAGTTTTGGGCATATTGTAAAGGTGCCATCCATCATCCATGTTTGGCATTGTTGCAGTTTAGTTATATTGTTTGCAGTAGCAAACATTATGATTCTTTTTTCTGTGCTTTTGTTATCAAAAAAAATAAAAGGTTCATTATTGTGGGTGATAGTTAATTCTGGTGGAATGATGATCTCTTGAAAAGTTTTAGGGGATGGTATAGTTGTCGTGGTTGCTTTTTTGGTCCTAGCAATAGTTCTTTTTATAGAAGCAATTGATGGTAATTGGCCTCTTGCTTCTTTGGGCACTCTAGGTAATAGTTCTTTTAGGATTACACTTGTAGCAGTTTGTGAACCAGTGCTTAATTCTTTGATATTTTCAAGGGTTGATCTGACTTCTATTTCAGAGAGATTGGGTGGATGGTTATGCTCTCTTGTATATAGTACAGTTGTTTCTCTTGTTGTTGCTCGTCCGTAGCATTTGTTAGAATAATATTTAGAACACTTCCAGTTCACTTTTCGGTCCGTCTGCTTTTCTTGGTTGTATGTGTAACCCATGTAACACAATAGGAATTTTCCTTTCTGCGAAGTTATAAATTGGGCTTCTTCTGTCATCGTGATGTGTTAGAAATCTGGAAAAAATGTATATGAAAATATATGTAATAGTACTTTATATATTTAAATGAAAATAGCAAAAAAGCATTTTTTTTATATATACTTACCAAGGTGCCAATTACGATCCGGTAAAAAAAATTCCCGTACGACTCGTATCCGGTCTTTTTACCGTACGAATCATACAAGTGCCGTACAAACTGGCAATCACGATTCGCATGGTAAAAAGCCCATACGAGTCGCATTGGGAATAATTCCCCACACGTCCTCGGGTCGGAAAAAGTGTCTGACACGTCCTCGGACGATTTACCGTACAAACGTGAAAAGCGAAGTCCGACCGGGGAATCACGATCCGTCCCGGGCGTCCGAATGTACAACCGTATGGTTAAAAGACCGTCCGCACCGAACTCCAATAGCAACCATGGAGACGTCCAAACAGATGCCCGGTAAGCGCCGTACCCCCCCCCCCAGGCCCCGCATGTATGCGCCGTACCCCCCCAGCCCCCGCATGTACGCGCTGTACCCCCCCAGCCCCCGCATGTACGTGCCGTACCCCCGTGTATGTACACCCGAGTACGTGTCGAACCCACCCGTGTATGTACACCCGAGTACGTGTCGAACCCCCCCGTGTATGTACACCCATGTACGTTCGAGTCGTACCCCGTAGCGCTGGGGGTACGCACCGTACATACACGGGTGGGGGTACGACTCGAACGTACACGGGTGTACATACATGGGGGGGTTCGACACGTACTCAGGTGTACATACACGGGGGTTCGACACATACTCGGGTGTACATACACGGGTGGGGGTATGACTCGAATGTACACGGGTGTACATACACGGGGGGGCTCGACACGTACTCGGGTGTACATACGGGGGGGTTTGACACGTACTCGGGTGTACATACACGGGGGGGTACGGCGCGTACATGCGGGGGCTGGGGGAGTATGGCGCGTACATGCGGGGGCTGGGGGGGGTACAGTGCGTACATGCGGGGGCTGGGGGGGGTACGGCGCTTACTGGGCCACCTACTCTGGTCGTTTCACGCCGTACTTCGCTTTTCCGGCACTTTTTGGGTGCCGTAAAAATATTGCCGTCCGGACTGCTGTCGGTTCGAATCATACTTCCTGGGTCGTGAAACGCGGCCTGAGAGCGTCCCGACGTCACGTCGGCTCTTTCCCCGGATCCCATTTGTATGTATCTTTTCGTCTGTCGGTGTTTTGTACGACTCGTACGGAAATGGTGTTTCCGTGCGAATCGTACTTGCATGTTTGTAAAGTTTTACGACTGGGTACGAGTCGGACGTAAAAAAGCCTCCGTCCGACGGTTCGTAACCGGTTTTTGCCGGATCGTAATTGGCACCCAAGTGTTTTTGGTTGTATTTGAATGAAGATGTTGTTTGTAGACAAAATGCTGTTTAGTTGATGTAGTCTCTGAAAGTTAAAGAACATATATTGTTTTGGTTGGTTTAGTTTTTTAAGTGGGGTGGTATTGCTGTTTGGTATAGACTATATTTTTTTTGTTGAAACTTATTTTATTGTTTTACAAATCAACAACTCAAAAAACATTCCCCCGCCTTCACCTGTCCCGGAAGTACCACACATTTATCATCAAGACCAATCATTCAGGAGAAGGAACAACCTTCCCACCCAGTTCTCTACCCCCCTCCCCCACCACATGTCAATGTACCCCCGTCCCCTACCCCTCTTACTATGTGCCCCTCCTCCCTAATAAATAAGATGCAGTAGCCCAACCTCTCCCTAAGCAAACAGAGCCTTCCCTCATGCCCAGTGGTATAGACTATAGGTGTTAATTTATACAGGTTTTTTAAAACTTAAAAAAGATAACATGGATTTGTTTAGGGGTTTAGGATGTTTTGGGGTTTGAGTAGGATTTAATTAATATTTAATAAAGTATTTTGATAGTATACTTACTACTTTTTAGTGAGTCTTTTCTGGCAATCTTCAATATTTTCTTTAGCTGTTTGGAGTAATATCTGTAGTGGAAACATAAAGAGATGGAATAGATAAGTTAGTTATTTATTTGAGTAAAGATAAATTAGTGTTTTAGTTTAATTTGGCAGTTTAGTTAGAAAAGAATATTTACTTACGTTTTTAGAATAGTAGTAGGATGTAGGTTTCTTCTGTTTAGCAGAGTTTCTTCTTCGTTCAATGCTTTGGTTTAAGGCACAGTAGAAGACTTGTTTTAATTGGTTTATATAGTGGTTTTAAATTGTTTCTTGAATGTTATTGGTTGTTTTCTGTATGTGGCCTTTGTATTGGATGGTTTAAATTTTTTTTAGTTAATTGGTTTCCTTTTATGGAAAATGCTAAGTAAGAGTATATTTAGTTTTAAAGGAGGAGAGTTTTATATCATTATATATAAAAAGATTGTTTATAATGTGTAGTAATTTTTTTTAAATGTGTTCGAAATGCTAATGTGATAATTATTTCAGTGTTTTTTTATTATGTTGTTAAATATTGAGATCGCTATAAATGTTATGTTTATGTTTAAGTAGAATCTCATTTGAAAATGTATGTTTTGGGAAAATATTGTCTTTATGTTGTTTAAAGTATTGTTTTTATTAGTTTTAGAATTGTCGATATATTTTAAAAAAAAGATATTATTGATGTCTATATTTTGGTTATCGATATTTGTGACATGTGTCATATTTATTTACTCATGTCGATATTTAGTATTGCGATATTTATGTGTGCGATTTTTGTGTGATCGATATAATTGTATTACGATATTGTAGTGTCGATATTAGTGTTGTTTTTTAAATAAGTATACAATGTCGATATTTTTGATGTCGATATATTTAATGCGATATTTGTGTAGTTCGATAATGTGTCTGTCGATAATATGTCAGAGATCCTCAAAAAATATATATATTTTTTTTTTTAAAGTGGGCTTTTGGTCAGCCTCATGTTCATCATTGGATGACTTTGTTGTCCATCTCTGGTGTCTGCTCTTAACCCCTTCGCTGCAAGGCCTTTTCCCCCACTGTGATAAGCCTTTGTTTGGCTATTTGGGGTAGTTTGCGCTTAGGCCTCTGTAACTTTTCGATCACATAAGGTATCCATGCCAAATTTGCTTCCTTTTTTTCCAACATCATGGGTAAATTCAAATTTCAAATTTATTTATTATGATTTGGCTCTCAAGGAGGGCCACATAAGCATGTACAAACAAAACAACACAATCATCAGAAATACAAAAATTATAAAAAACATAGTATTCAAACCATAATAGGTACACTACAAACCAACAATCCCACATGGCCGAGCCGGCACAATTTTCCAGAGAATTTAATAAATAGCTAAAAATCCTTTAAAAAAGTTAAAAACATAAGCACAAAACATTTCATTTGGTGGGCAATAAAGTGCATGAAGAAAATCTTGTAAAGTGACAATGCTGAGGCGAAGACAAATTACTTTAAGCCATCGCTTGCGCAAGCTTCGTAACATAGGACAAATCAAAAGTACATGCATACAGTCCTGATTATTTAATTTACATAGATTGCACAACGGTGAAGTGCCATGCCATTTAGACAACAACACGTTAAGAGGGATTAAGTCATAACGTAATAAAAACCAAAACCTACGAATCCCATGTGGCAGGTTCCACTGGGCATATGGTTGGGGCTGTTTCAACCTATAGGAGGAGACCAGCAGCTCCACATTCCTTTTATCTCCAACTGTTTTTTTGTCGGATTGAAAACAATACTCCCACGAGGCCTCCCTGAGGACCTGCTTTAACTGCGTGGGAGAATAGGAGAAAAGAGCGCTTTCATCCAGTCTAAGGATTTTCACAGCCCTTCTAAAATTGGTAACAAGTTTAGAGAACTCCTTAAAATTGCCCAAAAGTTCATTTTTGAGTAAAACTCGCAGGGTTCCTTCTCTCGCTCTGGCTAAGTTGGCTACCCACCTTATCAAGGCGCACAGCCCCTGAACCCAGGCACTCCTGAGTCCGAAATCCAGCCTGCAAGCAGCCAGTGAACAGGCGTTATTAAAATTCGAGAGGGATCTTAGGAGTTTTCCCTCAGTCTTATGGCAAAAGTCCCAATATTTTATCTCAATTATTTCTATACCGTACAAGATGGTTGCGGGGATTTTAGCTCTAAATACTTCTAGAAGACTAGAAAAATGTCTTTTCCCCGTTGCCAGGTATAGGGACTTTAACCCATTGCCTTGGGCAAGAGCTTTGCAGGAGCAATGCTCTATATGAGAATTCTCGCTCATATTGGCTGAGAATATTTTCCCTAAAAACGTATAACAAGTTACGACCTCCAATCTAAGCCCTCCGATGGCCCAACCAAAATTTGTAGAGCGACATTTCTTCCTACCAGCAATACACATCACTTTACTTTTATTAATATTGATCTTCATATGATGCTCCCCAGCAAAGTCCTGAAGAGCCTGAAGCCTATTAGCCAGACCCACGGGAGTTAAATCGAGCAATAACACATCATCGGCATACATCAGACAGGCTATTGGCACCCCTCCTATCAACGGTGCAATCCCCTCACTACGGGACACAGCTGCAGGGAGGTCAGTTGTGTATAGGGAAAACAACAGGGGCGCCAATAAGCAGCCCTGTTTAAGGCCATTCTGAGCTGGTATTTTAGCCGACAGCCCCCTTTCACCCCCCATTAAGACCCTGCACCAGGTCTCAGTGTGCAGAGCCCGTACCAATTCCAGTAGGGGAGTAGGGACACCCATCCTCATCAATTTTCTCCACAGCGTACCCCGATCCACTTTATCGAACGCTGTGGAGAAGTCAATGAAGGCGGCGTATACAACACCCCCTCTAACCTGGACATATTTATCAGTAATAACCTGAAGGGCAGTCAGGTTGTCCAGAGTGCCATGTTCCCTTCGGAAGCCAGTCTGTTCCAACGGCAAAATGTTGTGCTCCTCGACCCAATCAGAAAGAGATCTCAGGAGGCATTTCGCAAAGACCTTTCCGATGGAGTCGAGGAGCGCAATCATGCGATAGTTACTGGGACTGTCCCTTACTCCCTTTTTGAAGATAGGGACCAGAATGCTTCCCCTCCACGATGCAGGGACACATTTAGTAAGATGGCATGCCCTAAACAGGGGGTACAAGATTTTACTCCAGGTTGAAGGGTCTTGTTTTAGGACCGTCATCGGAAGCTCATCCGGTCCCATAGCCCCAGAGGATCTCATATTTTTTATAGCCAACTCGATTTCCTTCTCAGAAGGAGAGAAGACCGAGTCATCAGGGGCAACATGCATGAAGTTATCCACACCTATGGTCCCAATCCCTGCATATAATTCTCGGATGTGAGAGGACCATAGATCTTCTGATATAGCTATGGGAGTAGGGGAGTGGCGAGTACCACATCCTTTCCCGATTATTGCCCAAAAATCTTTAATGTTGCCATAAGCAGCAGATTCCCTTAATTTAATCCATACTTCATCCTCCCTATCCCTTTTAATTTTTAGCTTAAGTCTGCTTCTCTTTCTTTTTAACCTAGCGATATCTTTCCCACGTTCCAATACCCTTTCGACGTACTGTGCACGGATTAGTTTGTTTAATTCCCTATTCAGATTACGGAGAGTTAGAGGAACTACCTCTCCTTTTTTCCTAGGGGGAACAGTTTTTTTAGCATTCAATAAAATCTTTGCCATGAATTCCTCAAAACAAACTATTTCATTTCCGTTCCACTCTTCTAATTCCTTAAGGGTATCGGTCAGTAACTCCTGGACCCCATTAATGGCAGCATTATTCCAGAAGCATCTTCCAGATGTCGAGTGGAAGGTAGCCTCCCTGCCAGTTAGCGACCAAGATGCCATATTCATAGAATTTGATGAAATTAATAGTGACAATATACTATGGTCGCTCAGAGTCGTGGGTATAATCTTTAAGTCAAGAATCTGGGGAAACAGACTATAGCTGGCGATAGCATAGTCCAAAATGGATGACCCAAAGGGGGATTTATGGGTATGACTTGCAGGGGCGTCGGATGGAAATCTACCATTTAAGATAATGCCATCCCCGATCAGTAATTCTTTTAACAAAATCTTCCCCCTTTTATTTGTCTTTAAGTTTTCAGGGAAGAGCGTCTGGGGGATGCAATATGCTTCCTCCTTAGCTTTATCCCTGAAGAGTTTTAGACTAGCATTTGAAATTTTACAATTCAAATCACCGATAAGCAAAATTACAGGAAAAGGAGGCGAATTTTTTATCTTATCCATATACTGGAGAACCCGCTGCAATTTATCATTAAAACATTCCTCAGGCGGAATGTACACATTAAAAATTACCATGGAATATTTTACATTGTCATGGAACATATTTTCTAATGTTATTGTGTGGAAGAGTCTACTGGAATCAATATAATGGGAAAATCTCCATTGGAACTTATTTGACAGTAAACAGGCGAGCCCCCCCCTAGCATGCCCTTTCTTAGAGGACGCAGCCGGAACTTCCAAAACATAGAAATCTTTTAAAGGCGTTAACCTATCTATGCACCATGTTTCCTGGATGCACAATATATCCGCCTCCAGAGTGGATAAAAAAGTCATTTTCTCCGGGCTACTATGGAATCCGGCCGCATTCCAGGAAATTATATTTAAGGCTGGGTTAAAGATTTTGGAACAATTTGGGGTTATCCTTATTTTTTGTTGAAAGTGCACTATGTAGCCAATTCCACCGGTTATTATCATCATTGAGTATAGAATTCTCAGCTAGTGGAAGAGGCTTCGCGTGCGATACTATGCGTTTTCCCCTGGATACCCAAATTTTCAGGTCACTCAGAGGAGAGGTTACCCCGTTTTGTTCACCACCCCTCAACCCCTGTTTATCGAAAAAATTTGGCTTGCCTGGGGTAGAGATAGGTAGTATATCAATACCTAAGCGTTGAAAATTTTCAGCCTGTTCTAGTATCAGATTTGTTATAATGGGGGAATAAAATTTCACCCGAGTACTCACAACCCGACTACTACCCAACAAAGTTACCAATTCAATGTCTCTAGACTGAATGTGATAGAGACATTCAATCTCACTAAAACACTTGAGAAGCCAGGCTCTATTTAATAAGAGGTCAGTATCAAATAATGGGACAAAATCTAATACACGCACATCCACAGGAGCCTTTGACGTAATTACAGGCCGGGCCGGAGGGCGAGTAATTTCAGAGCCAATTGTTACCACAAAGGGGGGGGCCAAAGGGTTTAAAAACCCCGATGAATTAGGAGTTGGACCTCCAAAAGCACTCCGAAAAGGAGAGCCTGGGAGAGAGCCCCCAATTAGTGGTAAGTCCTCCGGGGGAGGCAGGCTGCCTTGTTCAATTTCCTCCTCGACCAAAGCTGAAGAGGATAAATTCACACCAATGTCCACTTTTAAAGCAGTAGAAAAGGATTCCCCATTCCTTATTTCATTCTCCCTTGTCTCTATGCTTTTTTGGAAAATGATCCTCCGTTGCTTCTTCTTTCTATACTTTCGAGTGGGTTTCCTCTTACTAGCTTTGGTACTTTTTTGTTTACCATATGTTCTCTTTTCTTTATTGACCTCAGACTTATCAGCCAAGAGGTCTTTTCCGCCATCCGAGACAAAGATTGGAAATAGTTCCTGAACCGGTTTGGGTCCTGGCAAAACTTCATCCTCCTCCTCTATCTCCAGGACTAAATTCTTGATACAGTTAGAGGCTGCAGTATAAGGCAACTCCTTATGAGGGACCATAGAAGACTCTTCATTTTTCCTAGATTGTTCGCTTCTAATGGCTTTAAATTTCCTCTCAGATGCAGCTTGTTCAGACTTAGGGGGAGAGACCTTACTCGCATCCGGCACTTTCTGCAGCAATACCTTTAAGATCTGGGTAACTGATTCAAGGATACAGTCCGAGCTGCCTACAAATTTCCCTAGAAGCAACAAGATTGAAGCAAGGAGTTGTTCCAGCGCGATCATGGACTCAGAGATCGGCTTTTCTCGTGCTTCTGCAGAACAGATATTATCCAGGAGATTGAGGTCGGGGCTCTTGGAAGAGTTTAACAAGTCAGAGATCTCATGACTATTTAGCAACGGGGTGCTACTATACAGCATTAACCCTGATGGGGTGGCTCCCCCCTGAACTTTAAATTGCTCCAGGGATTCCACTTTAGCAGGGCTTACGTAGCGTCCCCAAAGTTCTAAATGTACCCAGGGTTTGTGGATTCCCCTGGAAGGGACCTAGAAATTTCCCAAAATACAGCTACATTTGTTTTTTTTGTTGAAAAATTGGAAAAAAAGGGCTGCAGATGAAAGCGTCAGTTTTTTTCCCTGCAAACGCTACAAAAAACCAACATTTTTTACACAGTTCTGGCATTTTTCTGGGACATAGCCTATGTTTCTGTGCTTTCAACCTCTTTACAGTTAATGGTAGAAATGGGTATGAGTGCAATAATGGATCCTGGAGAGCTATATATTTTAGAAAAGTAGACAACATTTTGAATTCAGCAAGGGGTCAGTTGTGTAGATCCTTGAAGGTTTCTTTATAGAATTTAAACATTGAATATGGGAAAAATTTTAAATTAGTTGAAAAAAAACTGCCATTTGTGTCAACGTTTTCACCTGTAAATTCTTCCAATTATGACAGATGTTTGGAAGCAATATACCATTACATCCGCTGGACCTCTCTGGTTGTGGGGATATATAGGACTTGTAGGTTCACCAAGAACCTGACGAACCCAGAGTCAATAACTGAGCAGCGTCTTACAATGTTTTTTTATTTATGTACCGGGTATATAGCAATTCATGTGGGAAAATAGATACTTGGAAAAATCGGTATGAAAGACACCTATATAATTCTGAAATTGGAACAAAATATAGAGTTTAGAAACAGTAGATATTTGCACATTTCCGAAAATGGAAATACCCATATTAGGATGAGAATTATAGGTCATTTTTCAAAATTACTTCTTTTTTACACATTGCCTTTTATTTGGAAGGCAGAAATACATCCACATTTAATAGGTAATAACAGTTGCTCTACAATCCTGTGTTACCCAAAGTCTCCCGATAAAAATGGTACCTCACTTGTGTGGGTAGGCCTAGTGCCCGCAACAGTAAACGGATCAAAACGCAACGTGGATACACTTTGTTTTTTCAGTGAAAACCGACCCTTTTTTTGTGGAGTGCTGTAGATTTTGAACCCTGGCTCTGCCAGCACCTAGGGAAACCTAACAAACCTATATTTGTTTTAAAACTAGCCACCCAGGGAAATCCAGGATGGGTGACTTGACTGGCTCTCACCAAGTTGTATCACCCAGAATCCCTTGCAAACATAAACATTTGTAAAACAAAACTCACATTTCTCACATTTCTCTGTTGGAAAGTTCTGGAATTTGCGTGGATCCACCAAATTCCTCCCACCCCACATTTCCCAAAGTCTTCTGAGAAAAACGGTACCTCACTTGTGTGGGTAAGCCTAGTGCCCGCGACATGAAACGTCTCAAAACGCAACATGGACACACCACATTTTCACAGTGAAAACGGATCCTTTTTTTGCAAAGTGCCTAGCAGTAGATTTTGGACCCTAGCTCTGCCGGATCTGGGAAACCTAGCAAACCTATACATTTTTTGAAAACTAGATACCCATGGAAATCCAGGATGGGGTGAGTTGACTAGCTCTCACCAGATTATGTTACCCAGAAACCCTTGCAAACCTAAACATTTTGTAAAAAAAAACACACATTTCCCTCACATTTCTGTGGTGGAAAGTTCGAAAATCTGCATGAATCCACATATTTCCACCCAATCCGCGTTCCCCAAAGTCTTCCAAGAAAAATGGTACCTCACTTGTGTGGGTAGGCCTAGGACCCGCAACAGGAAACGGCCCAAAACGCAACGTGAGCACACCACATTCTCACAGGGAAAACTGACCATTTTTTTTGCAAAGTCCCTAGCTTTAGAGTTTGAACCCTAACTCTGCCAGCACCTAAGGAAACCCAGCAAACCTATACATTTTTGAAAACTAGACATCCAAGGGAACCCAGGATTGGGTGACTTGACTGGCTCTCACCAGGTTCTGTCACCCAGAATCCCTTGCAAACCTAAAACTATGTCCAAAAAAACACATCTTCCTCACATTTCTGTGGTGGAAAGTTCTGGAATCTGCATGGATCCACAAAATTACACCCACTCTGCATTCCCCCAAGTCTTCTGAGAAAAATGGTACATCACTTGTGTAGGTAGACCTAGTGCCAGCAACAGCAAATGGCCCAAAACGCAACGTGGAAACAAAACATTTTCATGGTGAAAACAGACCATTTTTTTCGAAAGTGCCAAGCTGTAGATTTTGAACCCCAGCTCCGCAGGCACCTAGAGGACTGTTAGAAGGCGACCTCAGAGGAGCCCGGAGGGGGCCCTGATTATCCTGAGACCAACCCTGGCGGGAGACTCCTCAGGGAGGAATCTCGTATCTAGGATCGTACACTCGGTACCACACGACAAAGAGACACCACACCGGGAGTTCTTAAGAACAAATCTTTATCAGATCGGATTTGTTGGATCTTTATGATCAGCAAGGCAAATATATACAAGTGGAGCGCGGGCTCACAGAGTTTTGGAGGGGGGGTAGGAGGTAGCGGGACAGTCTTTGGGGATATGGATCAAATGCAGGAGCGTACCCGGCGCACAGCTCACAATCCTCGAGCTGGGGGATGCGCTTGTCGTCGTGGGGTCCGGCGGGTCCAAGAGAGTCTGTGGGAACCGCGAGTCACTCAGCAGGGCTCAGGTACAAGTTCGGAGGTCTTACGTTCTTCAGGGAGCCGCGAGTCACTCAGCAGGGCTCAAGCACGAGTTTGGAGGTCTTACGATCTTCAGGGAGCCGCGAGTCACTCAGCAGGGCTCAAGCACAAGTCCGGAGGTCTTACGAGTTGCAGAGAGCCGCGAGTCACTCAGCAGGGCTCAGGTGTTTCCAAAGGCGAATCTGGCGGACAGTCCCAGAGCACCCCTTGTTATAGGACGACTCCTCTTTGATGTCCGGAGTCTGTGCAGGCAGGGGTCTTGTCACCTGGGGACCGCTTGTCGGGGTTTCCTGCCATTGTCTTTTGATCCTTTCAGGGCCAAGTCGGGAGGAGTCCCAGACACCCAGCAGGCGTGGAGCCAGCCCTTGGGGAGGCCGGCGGGCCGATCGAAACCCACCTTCCCAGGGAAGCTCAGAGGTGTGATGGAAACTGCTCCTCCCTCTCTCATCCCAATGGGAGCGCGATGTCCCACAGCCGGAGTGGCGCCTCTAGGCCAGGGTCGCGCTGGGGCCGGGCGGCCATCTTGGTGCATGAAGTGGACATGCGGGCCCGGTGTGGCCGAAAGGAGGAAGGCCGTGGACGGGGAAGTCCGGGTCGGGTGTGTGTGTTCTGGTGGGAAGGATCGGCTAGGCCGTGGGCTCGGGGGCTTGTGTGAGGTGCAGGGGTCAGGTATGGCTATGTTACGAGGACCGGGTCTAACACGCGTCCCCCCCCAGCTGAAAGCCGGAGAGAACTACCCATCCTCTTGGGGGTTCTCTTCGCTGAGGCGGAAGAACCGGGAGAGGCCATCGGCGTTGGCGTGGTCAGCACCAGGGCGATGCTCCACGGTGAAATCCATCCCCTGGAGGGAGATTGACCACCGCAGTTGTTTGGGGTTTTCTCCTCGCATCTGCATGAGCCATCGCAAGGGGCGATGGTCGGTTTGGACTTTGAAATGGGTGCCGAACAGGTAAGGGCGTAACTTCTTGAGGGCCCAGACTACGGCGAACGCCTCGCGCTCGATGGTGCTCCATCTCTGTTCTCTGGGCAACAGCCTTCGGCTGAGGAAGGCTACGGGCTGGTCTAGGTCTTGGTCATTCACCTGGGACAGGACTGCCCCAATTCCATGCTCGGAGACGTCCGTTTGGACCACAAATTCCTTGGAGTAGTCGGGGGGCTGGAGGATGGGGGCAGTGCACATGGCCGCTTTCAGGGCAACCTCTTGGCAGGCAGGGGTCCACTGCACTTTCTTGGGCTGTTTCTTGGACGTGAGCCCCGTGAGGGGACCGACGAGGCTGCCATAATTCCGGATGAATCTCCGGTAGTAGCCCGTGAGGCCCAGAAAGGCTCGGGCCTCCGTTTGGGTAGTGGGGGGTTCCCAGGCTAGGATGGCGTCGATTTTGGGCTGTAGAGGGGCGACCTGGCCGCTTCCGACCTGGTGCCCCAGGTAGGTTACCGAACCTTGCCCAATCTGGCACTTGCTGGCTTTCACGGTGAGGCCTGCCTGGCGCAGGGCGGTTAGCACCCTCCGGAGGTGCTGGAGGTGCTCACTCCATTCAGAACTAAAAACTGCGATATCGTCTAGATAGGCAGCGCTGAATTTTTCCAGCCCGGCCAGGACTCTATTTACCAGTCGCTGGAAGGTGGCCGGGGCATTTTTCATCCCGAAGGGCATCACGCGAAAGCGATAGTGCCCATCCGGGGTGGAGAAGGCGGACCGCTCCTTGGCTCCTTCTGTGAGCGCATTTTGCCAGTAGCCGCAGGTGAGGTCGAAGGTGCTGAGGAACCGAGCAGCCCCGAGTCGGTCAATGAGCTCGTCGGCTCGGGGAATGGGGTGGGCATCGGCTCGGGTGACTTCATTGAGTCCCCGGTAGTCCACGCAGAAGCGGAGTTCTGGGGCGACACCGGGGGCAGCTGCTTTCGGGACCAGGACCACGGGGCTGGCCCAGGGACTGTCTGAGGGTTCAATCACTCCTAATGTCAACATCTTCGAGACCTCGGCTTGAATGCAGGACCGGACCCGATCAGGGACTCGGTAGGCTCGGTGTCTCACCGGCGGGCTGTCTCCGGTATCCACGTCATGGACACACCAGTCGGTGACTTTGGGGACCAGGGAGAAGAGGTCGGAAAACTGCCCTAGGAGCTGGCGGCATCCTCACGTTGCTGGGAAGTGAGGGATGGGGAGAGGTTCACCCCCTCTACGGAGCCGTCCTTCTCTTTGGTGCACAGGAGATCAGGGAGAGGATCCGACTCCTCCTCGGACCCGTCATCAGTGGCCAGCAGGAGGCTCAGCTCCGTCCGCACAAAGTGGGGCTTGAGGCGGTTCACGTGGAGGACCCGGAGGGGGTCCTGTGGTGACTGGACGTCCACCAAGTACATGACCTGGCTCTTCCGCTCAACCACTTTGAAGGGCCCGGTCCATTTATCCTGGAGGGCGCAGGGTTTCATGGGGGCCATGACCCATATCTGCTGGCCCGGCTGAAACTCGACCAGAGTGGCATTCTGGTCGTACCAGCGCTTCATCTCTTCCTGGCTCTCCTCCAGGTTGGCCTCGGCCATCTCTCTGAACTTCCTAGTCTGGTTTCGGAGGGTCAGGATGTATCGGAACACATCTCGGGGGTGGCCTCGGGGCGCCGCCTCCCACCCTTCCTTGACCAGGCTGAGGGGCCCCCGGACGGGGTGCCCGTACAGTAACTCAAAGGGGCTGAACCCCAAGGATTTCTGGGGAACTTCTCGGTAGGCGAACAGGAGGCAGGGGAGCAGGACGTCCCGCTTACGCCGGAGGGGCTCTTCCAGGCCCGCGATCATCCCCTTTAGAGTCCGGTTAAACCGCTCTACCAGGCCGTTTCCTTGGGGGTGGTACGGGGTGGTGAATTTATAGGACACTCCGCATTGTTGCCACAAGGACGTCATGTATCTGGAGATGAAGTTTGTACCGCGATCGCTCACGACCTCGCGGGGGAATCCCATACGGGAGAAGATTCCCATCAGCGCCCGGCCCACCACGGGGGCTGTGACGGTGCGCAGGGGGATGGCTTCAGGGTATCGGGTGGCATGATCCACCAGGACGAGGATAAAGCGGTGCCCTTGGGGGTCCAGAGGCCCCACGATGTCGATCCCGACCCGCTCAAAAGGGGTACTGACGACAGGGAAGGGTTGGAGGGGAGCCTTGCACTTTCCTCCGCTCTTCCCACTGGCCTGGCACGTGGGATAAGACTTGCAGTGGGCTTCTACATCTGCTTTCATTCTGGGCCAGTAGAAGTGAGTCACGAGGCGACTGTAGGTTTTGTCCTGGCCCAAGTGGCCTGCGAGGGGAACGTCGTGGGCCAAGCCCAGGAGGAGGTCTTGGAAGCGTAGGGGTACCACCAGCACCCGGGCGGATCCTAGCTCCAACGACTTCTGTTCGCTGTACAAAAGGTCATTCTCCCAATACACCCGGTGCATTCCAGTTTGGTCGCCCGCGGCCTGGGCCTCTGCCTGTTGCCGGGGCCCGACCAGGGAAGGACAGGTAGCCTGCTCTCGGCAGAACTCCTCTCGGGAGGGGCCCCCCTCGTGGCGCCACTGGGCCAATTCGGGCAGAGCGCCTAACTCGGTGACCTGTGCGGAGTCGGAAGGTGGGAGTTCGTCACTGGCGACCGACCCTTCTTGTGGGGGGATGTGGGGACCCTCGGCGGGGACCATCCTATCTTCCGTGGTCGGGGCGTCGTCGACTTCCCCCAGGGGGGTCAGTCGGGCCGCCATGGATCGGGTGGTGGCGCACACCCACTCAGGGAGACCCATCATCCCTAGGTGGGCCTTGCGCTCGACTTGTTTCCAGGGGGAACTTTCCAGGTCGTTTCCCAGGAGACAGTCGACTGGCTGCGATGTTCTCACTGCGACTTTCAGTTTACCGACCACCCCCCCCATTCAAAAGGCACCATGGCTACTTTACACAGACTTTCCGTGTTGTCAGCGGAAATGACCGGGCAAAAGACGTTGGGGAGGACCTGGTCTTCGTTGACCAAATGACTGAGGACACCTGTGATGCTGGCCCCGGTGTCACGGAGGGCTTCTACTTGGTGGCCATTGATCGTCACAAGCTGCCCATATTTCTGCGTGTTGGAGGGTAGGAGGCTTCCAGGGACCATTTCTCTATCTCCTAATGATACTAGGGCCATGGCTGCGGGTTCCCACTCTACGGTCTCCTCAACCTCCTCCCCCAGTGCTACATTGGCTATCTGCCTAGCGGGGGGTGCTGCCTGGGTGGTGTGTGGGGCCATGGGGCATTCAGCGTCGTTGGCGTAATGCCCGGGCTTCTGACAACGGAAACAAGTGATGGTCACCCGGTGCCCCCCTCTCAGGGAGGGGCCGGATACAGCTGGTGGGGGTGCCGGGAAAGGTGGAGGTTGGGTCTTCGGGGGACTGGACTGGGACTCTCTCTGCCCTCCCTGGTTTCCCCCCCCCTCTCTGGCGGGGTGGTCCCTGACTGGCTCGGGGGTACTCTCCTACAGGGCCCCGGGAGACCCGTGTGTTGGTCCAGCGATCCACTTCGACAGCCAGCTTTCTCGGATCCGTGAGCTTGCTGTCGAGCAGATGCTGGCGCAGTTCCACAAAGCAGTTTGCAGCCAGGTGTTCCCACAACATAAGGTCTGTTAGTTCTTCCAGGGTGGTTACCTTGCTGCCCTTGATCCACCCATCGAATGCGCGGCTGAAGAAGTTCACATACTCCACCCAGGTGGTGCCCGGGATCTTCCTGCAGTCCCGGAACCGCTGGCAGTACATCTCCGGGGTGAGGCCGTACCTTGTGAGGAGGGCCTCTTTCATGTGGTCGTAGGAGGTCTGCATGGAGGTTGGTAGGTCGAGCAGGGTGTCTCTCCCTTCGCTCAGGAATCGTCCCCACAACCCGGCCCCCCAATCCTTTTGCGGGACCCGATGGGAGGTCATGGTGACCTCGTAGGCCCTGAACCACTGCTGAATGTCATCGTTTTTGTAATATTCTTTGACCACATCCTTGGGGATGTGGACCTTCTGCTCCACCGGGGAGGCCGCCTCTCGGTTCCCCGGGGGTCGCGTTTCTTCGCTTTTCGCTTTTAGCTCCATTTCCTTCAAGCTGCGTTCGTGCTCCAGTTGAAGTCTCCTTCCTTCGTGTTCCCGTTGGAGTTTCTTCTCTTCTAGTTCTCCTTGCACCCGCATCTGTTCCACTGCTAGCTTTTTCTCGGCTAATTTCAACTCGCCCTCAATTTTGAGTTTGGCTAATTCGAGTTCGTGATGGCGACTTCTTTCTCTGTCTGCGAGTTCCTCCGGGGATAGGCCCCCGTCTGGTACGAAGCTTTGCACCTGGTTGCTGCTGCGTTCTCCTTGGGAGGGTTCCGCTTCGTCGTGGGGCTCCACCGCTCCTTCTGGGCGGGGGGCTCCAGAATCCACCCAAGCTTTTAGTGCCTTCTGCATATCTTCTTTGGTGTTGAGATCAGTGGTAGCGATTTTGAGTTATTTGCAGAATTGCTTCAATTCTCTGTGTGTGTACTCCTCCAGTTGTTCCGCCTGGAACACGGTACTGGTGTCGTTTTCTGTGATAACCACGGCGTTTCCTTCTGCCATCTTTGTCGGTAGTGCGTCAGCCGTTCACGGTACGATCTCTAGATTATGGGCCCGAATCCCGTCGCTTGCCACCAATGTTAGAAGTCGACCTCAGAGGAGCCCGGAGGGGGCCCTGATTATCCTGAGACCAACCCTCGTGGTATCATAGCCGGGCACTGGCGGGAGACTCCTCAGGGGAGGAATCTCGTATCTAGGATCGTACACTCGGTACCACACGACAAAGAGACACCACACCGGGAGTTCTTAAGAACAAATCTTTATCAGATCGGAGTTGTTGGATCTTTATGATCAGCAAGGCAAATATATACAAGTGGAGCGCGGGCTCACAGAGTCTTGGAGGGGGGGTAGGAGGTAGCGGGACAGTCTTTGGGGATATGGATCAAATGCAGGAGCGTACCCGGCGCACAGCTCACAATCCTCGAGCTGGGGGATACGCTTGTCGTCGTGGGGTCCGGCGGGACCAAGAGAGTCTGTGGGAGCCGCGAGTCACTCAGCAGGGCTCAGGTACAAGTTCGGAGGTCTTACGATCTTCAGGGAGCCGCGAGTCACTCAGCAGGGCTCAAGCACGAGTTAGGAGGTCTTACGATCTTCAGGGAGCCGCGAGTCACTCAGCAGGGCTCAAGCACAAGTCCTGAGGTCTTACGAGTTGCAGGGAGCCGCGAGTCACTCAGCAGGGCTCAGGTGTTTCCAAAGACGAATCTGCCGGACAGTCCCAGAGCACCCCTTGTTATAGGACGACTCCTCTTTGATGTCCGGAGTCTGTGCAGGCAGGGGTCTTGTCACCTGGGGGCCGCTTGTCGGGGTTTCCTGCCATTGTCTTTTGATCCTTTCAGGGCCGGGTCGGGAGGAGTACCAGACACCCAGCAGACGTGGAGCCAGCCCTCGGGGAGGCCGGCGGGCCGATCGAAACCCACCTTCCCAGGGAAGCTCAGAGGTGTGATGGAAACTGCTCCTCCCTCACTCATCCCAATGGGAGCACGATGTCCCCCAGCCAGAGTGGCGCCTCTAGGCCAGGGTCGCGCTGGGGCCGGGCGGCCATCTTGGTGCATGAAGTGGGCACGCGGGCCCGGTGTGGCCGAAAGGAGGAAGGCCGTGGACGGGGAAGTCCGGGTCGGGTGTGTGTGTTCTGGTGGGAAGGATCGGCTAGGCCGTGGGCTCGGGGGCTTGTGTGAGGTGCAGGGGTCAGGTATGGCTATGTTACGAGGGCCGGGTCTAACAAGGACCCTTGCAAAACTATACATTTTTTAAAACTAGACACCCGGGGGATTCCAGGGAGGTATGGCTTGCGTGAATCCCCCAACATTTTCATACCCAGAATTCACTGCAAACCTCTAATTTAGCTGAAAAATCACTTTTTCCACACATTTTCGTGTGGGAAAGTTGTGGCATCACCGGGCTGACGCACATTTCCTACCACGCAGCATTCCCCCAGGTGTCCCGATAAAAATGGTGCCTGACTCGTGTGGGAGGCCCAAGTACCCGTGACAGACAAGGGCCCAAAACATATTGAGGTGACATCAAAATTGCCTATCACAAAACAACCTGGTTTTGCAAGGGGGGGGTCACTTGGGTTTTTGGCCCGTGCTCGGCAGCCAGCTAGGGAAACCTACCAAACCCACACATTTCTGAAAACTAGACACCCGGGGTATTTCTTACCGAGAATCTCCCGCAAACTTCAAATTTAGCTGAAAAAAATCATTTTTTCCACACATTTTTGTGTGGGAAAGTTGTGGCATCACCGGGCTGACACAAATTTCCTACAACCCAGCGTTCCCCCAGGTCTCCCAATAAAAATGGTGCCTCACTCGCATGGGAGGCCCAAGTACCCGTGACAGGCAAGGGCCCAAAATGTATTGAGGCGACATCAAAATTGCCTATCACAACACAACCTGGTTTTGCAAGGGGGGTAACCTGGGTTTTTGGCCCTGTGCTCGGTGGCCAGTTCGGGAAACCTACCAAACCCACATGTTTCTGAAAACTAGACACACAGGGGATTCCAGGGAGTTATGTCTTGCGTGGATTCCCCAATGTTTTCTTACCCAGAATCCCCTGCAAACTTGAAATTTAGCTGAAAAAACACTTTTTCCACACATTATTGTTTGGGAAAGTTGTGGCATCACCGGGCTGACACAAATTTCCTACCAGCCAGTGTTCCCCCAGGTCTCCCGATAAAAATGGTGCCTCAGTCGTGCAGGAAGCCCAATTATCCGTGACAGGCAAGGGCCCAAAACGTATTGAGGCGACATCAAAATTGCATATCACAAAACAACCTGGTTTTGCATGGGAGGTCACCTGGGTTTTTGGCTCCTTGCTCGGCGGCCAGCTAGGGAAACCTACATAACCCACACATTGCTAAAAACTAGACACCGGGGGGATTCCAGGGAGGTATGGCTTGCGTGGATCCCCCACCGTTTTCTTACCCAGAATTCCCTGCAAACCTACGCAAGCCATACCTCCCTGGAGTCCCCCGGGTGTATAGTTCTCAGAAATGTGTGGGCTTGGTAGGTTTCCTTCGGTGTTAGCTGCGCTAGGATCCAAAATCCAGAAGTAGGCACACTCCGCAAAAGAGTCAGTGCCTGGTGGGCTTTCTGTAGGGGGAAATCGGGGGCTATTGTCCCGATACACCCTCAATAGGGGTAGAAATACTGGCTATTTTGTTTGGGTTGGTGTGGACATTGGGATGCCCATTCAGGGCAGCCCCACCCCTACATATAAAAAAACCCAGCATAATCGCTGCCGCCTCATTGGCTCTTTACCCCAGGGGCTGTTTTCCCTATCTGCCTCCTGAGGGGGGGGGGGCAGAAAGACTGTTGCATTTTCTGTGGGGGTCGGGGCATTGGCATATCCATTCTGGGATGCCCCCGCCCCGGACTTTGGAAAAATAAAAATCCCTGGTGCCTAGTGAGCTTTCTGCTCCCCGGGGGGGGCACATAAGGGGCTATTGCCACATCTGCCTTACAGGAGGGGTAGAAAGACTGTAGCATTTTTCTTTTGGTTGGGGGTATTTGAATGCCCATTGTGGGCAGCTCCCATACCTACGTATATATAAAAAAAAATCCCTGGGGCCTAGTGGGCTTTCTGCCCCACGGGGGCAGATCAGATGCTATTGCCCCAATCTGCCTTCTGGGGAGGGCAGAAAGTCCTATTCTTACTTTGGGGGAAAAGGGTGAGAGAATTCTGGGCAGACCCCTCCCCTGGCACATAAAAAAAACTCCAAGGCATCTAGGGTGCTTTTTGCCCTCTCTGGGGGCAGATTGGGAGATAATGGCCTCATCTGCCCCCCATGGGGGGCAGAAAGTCTGTAGAATTTTTTATTTTGGGTGGGGGTATTTGCGTGCCCATTCTGGGCAGCTCCAACCCCTACGTATACATATAAAAAAAAATCCCTGGGACCTGGTGGGCTTTCTGCCCCCCCGCGATGGCAGATCAGGGGCTATTGCCCCCATCTGCCTCCTGGGGGGCAGGAAGTCTTATTCCTACTTTGGGGGTAGAGAAGGGGCTTTGGCATGCCCATTCTGGGCAGCCCCCACCCCTGGCACATAAAAAGAAAATCCCTGGCATCTAGGGTTCTCTCTGCCCCCCCCGGGGGGGCAGATTGGGGGCTACAGGCCCATCTGCCCCAAGGGGATGGGCAGATTTGGGGCTGTAGCTGGGCAGAAAGACTGACTTTAGCCCCAAAAATATGGGGGGGAGCAAAGGCCCTTGCCCCCCCTCCCTGGTGCCTAGTGGGTGGATCCCTGGTTGGTGATCGCCCCCCTGGGGTGATCCCCAAGCAGGGATACACTAGGGAGGGGTACCATTGGAAAGGGGAGATTCTCCCCTTTCCAACTATACCTCTCCCAAGTGTTTCAGTGCTCAGGGGGCTGAGATAGCCCCACGAGCACTGAAACACTGTTTTGTTTTCAATCTAATGACGACAGCACGCCATGCGTGCGATCGTCATTAGATTGAAAACATGTTAGGGGCCTCTGGAGGTTGGGCAAGCTCTTCCCCACCTCCCGAGACACAAAATAAAAAATGCAAATCCCTCTGCTGTTTACAGCAGAGGGATTTCCTCCCCCTGTCCTCATGACGGAACCATTGCGTCATGAGCACCAAAAGGGTTAATCCAATGGCTTTCCTTCCTGTTCTTGTGTTTGCCCCACTAATGAGCATTTCGGTCTACCAGTGTTTTGACTGAATGAGTTGTATCCTTACATTGCTGACTTGAGGGGACTTATTTTTTGTACGTATAAACTTTGCTTGGCAGTGCATGTGTATCCCTGATCTCTCCACACTTTTTTCTTTTTTTTACGATTGCCCAGCCCTTCCATCCTACCATTTAGTTTTCTTTCCTTTTTTTAGTTTTAATTTATTTACCATTCTAACATGACCATCCCCGATTTTGAAATGGTAAATAAATAATGAGGGCACAAACATGCATCATGAAACATTCATGCAAATGCATCATAACATAAACCTGCACATGCATCACAGTGCTTGCAGGCTGCAGCATCATGAAACATGCATATTTATTGGCGGCCATCTTGGAATAGGTTCTTATTAATAGAAATCATGTTTCTGCCAATATATGTGCCTACAAATGACAAAAATCTTTGGCAAAGTCAAAATCTTGGTCTTTTAGCTACAAGACTTATTGGCTTTGGCAATGCTTGTTTTAAATGGGTGTTAAGAAAGAACAATAAAATATTCAAGGAAATCTCTCTGCTGGCTCTGCATTTTCTTACCCATTAATGAACGTGAGTAATTTAAGGCAGTTCAAAGAGTTAAATGATGTACGGCGGCCACAGTACTTTGTAACTAGACACAAATAATCAGCTCATTTACATGCAGCTAGTTGCTCTTGTTTTCAATGACCCTGCTGGAATTCAGACATAAATACGGCCACATGCAGATAACAAGAGTCAGCTGAAAAACATTCACTAATGCTTAACTATTCCCCCTTTCTGTCATGATGCAAAGAGTAGACAGATGTAGATTAGAGAAGCACCAGATGTAAAACATGGCAAGCATGATATACGCTGACATAGCAGAAGTAAACATACATTGGGAATGTCAGTCCTTGGATCATGTTTAATGCATGTGTGTACCATCCAGTTATACTCAACATAGCTTGGAGCCTTTAGTCATGTCCCAACTTTGGGGAAAGTCTCTCCTGAAAAAACGTGAACTGTGGAAGTATTCAACTTAGATACACTTAATTATGGCTGCGAGTCTTTGCTGCACGTTTAGTGTGTGTTGAGACACACAGCACATTACTCATACTTTTCTTGCATAAGGTACAACCTTCAATTGCAGATGATGTTTTGTAGAATACAAGGATGTACCTCCATATTATGATATGCCTAAGGACCCCATTGTATGACTAATTAATGAGCTATAAGTGCAGGCCTAACCTCCTGTGGTTCCATCTTGTGCCCAGGTGGTGGCACCAAATTACTGTCAACAAATGCCCATGTGTTTTCTTGATATGGTTAAGTACATGAACCACATACACATATGTCACGTTATACTATATGCTGAAGTGCAGACAAAACGTGCCCAAAAGTGATAATCATTTGCCTCAAAGCCATGATGTCCATCAAGACTAGCATAGACTGGGTCACCATATGCATACAAACCAGCACTAAAGGAATGGGCACCCAATGGCTCCAAGGCCCCAGACTTCCTAATTTTCTAGTTTGAAGCTTCCTGTTAAAATGTTCATGTATTCTAGTCTAAGTTTACCACTTTTGAAGCAAAATCACAAAAAAACTTAAAACAATGATTTGCAAAAGCAAATACCAGATCATGAAACATGGTTCTCAGAGTGCCTTATTCGGTCACCACAACTGTATATCCAGCTACTGCTATCTTGTGCCCCTGAAGGGCCATCAAATGCCAAAGATTGTCCATAACATTTCCAAAAAACAATCTTGATATGCCCAAGGCCTACTGTAACATGTCAAAAACACAATACTCTCTACTTTGTCTTTTGACCTCTGATATCAGTCCGACACAAAGTACATCTGGAAAAGCACACCCCCTGTGGAATCTAGAATAATTCAGTGATGTTGTACTGTTTTATGTACACAATAAGTTTCACTGATGTTACTTCAAGTGTCCTGAGTGGGTATTCCCATCACTGTTGATTGCTGTAAAGGATCTTGTTGTTCGGCTTACAGACATAGGCTTTGGAATTATAAGTGTGGGGTGTTGCAGTTCCCCCAAAAAGCACAAATTAGCACATTGTTTTTGTAATTATGAAGTATGATCAAAACAAACATTTTAACAGATTAAGACACTTTATAATATAGATAGATACATATTTGTTGAAACCTGATTTTCACAAACATCATTGTATGTGCACTGTTTTATCAGTAAAAGTGAATGTATTAGCACATTTAGTTGATGAGAAATATACTGTCTGTAAATGCCAGTGTATTACCACACCATGCTTTAGTAACATATTTGCTTGACAGTGCTCTAAATGCACCCATACCTCTCTCCTGCTGAAAGGGTGTGGCTCACTTGTTACATATGTTATTTGTGCGATGCTTGGATTTATCTCAGTCTCTATAACTTCAGTGATGTAACATTAATGGCAGCACCTCCACTCTGAAAATGTATCCAGCACCAATACTTACAAACACAATCTTACTTCATCACATAGAAGACACAAGCGCAAAACTAATGAGGGTAAAAGTGGCTTCTTTAAATAAATGAGCAATGTTTGTTATTGACATATTATTTCCCACAGTATTGGTGCACTCTGACTCTACTGTCAATTTTAAAATTAATAGTCAGGTCCATATCTTTTTAAAACGTACCTAGGTGGTTGCATCAATTGGATTATTGTCTTCTAAGTGAAAAAAATAATTAATGACGTTTTAATGATAATCCATTAGAGACTGGATTCAAACACTTTAACATAGACATATATTCTTGTGTGAAGGAAGTCACAGGTGTGATCAATTTCATACTTCACATGACCACTTTATGGGTATTTCAAACAATTCTCTTAAGCAAAAATATTAGTTTCCTTAATGCAACGTCTTGGTTGTGACTAACAATCAAAGTTAGCCTTTCTTTCGAAACAGGCCTGCCCTTTTGTGAAGTCAACATAGGTGAACAGTGTATTCACATAAGAAATTCAAACATATATTTTTTGTGTGCTGGCTCCTGAATACAATCCCATGTCCCACATTTCTTTCATTGCACAACTTTGTGGGAACAGTAAACAGTTGAAGTGCATGTGTTTGTCTTCTTATCCTGCCAAATAAAATATTAAGCAGGATGTTCCTGTTCATTCGCAATGCCTGCAGTAAGCTTTATGTAGGTCAACCTTCAGAGGCATGGCCTCAATAACCATGATGTGAAAGCTATAGCAGTATACCCACCATCCTGCACACAGAGACTGATTTTACATTTGTTTTTAAGTCTCACCTGTTATGCTGTGGTGCAGATGATGGCAAGGTGTCAACTCACAGCACTCTGCTTCTTGGGATGGGTGCACTGGCGAGGCTTGCAGTAGTTGACAGCTGCCATTTCCACACCACCCGTTCTTGTGTACCACCTATCAGCCAGGCCTTGATTCATCCAGGTTAATTCACTTTAGCTCCTTCCTCTCCAATCTGCAAAAGAAGACTGAGGCGCCGATCACGATCCGGTAAAAACCGGGTACGAACCGTCTGACGGAGCATATTCTCCGTCCGACGCGTACCCGGTCGTCAAAATATACAAACATGGAATTACGATTCGCACGGAAACACCATTTCCGTACGAATCGTACAAAACCCCGACCGACGAAAATAAACGTACAAATGCGATCCGGGAAAGCGCCGACATGACGTCGGGACGCACGCAGCCTGCCATTCATGAACCAGGAATTACGATTCGCACCGACGTCATCCCGCACGGTGAATATTTTCCGGCTGCCAAAAACTGCCGAGAAATCAGGACGACGCGAACAAGGAGTACCGGTACGCGACGGACAGACAGGACGACGCGAACAAGGAGTACCTGTAACCGACGGACAGACATGGACCCGAACCTACGTGTCATAGCAGTCGACCTCCTCTACAGGTTCCGACGCAGACGCCGCAGAAGGTCAGAACAACAAAGGGAGGGGGGAAAGGGGGGGGGTGGCAGGACCAGGGCAGGCCACAAACCCCCCACCAAAGTCACACAGCACACATGCCCTGGACATACCTGACCCTCAGGCCCTGGTCACTACGAGGGGGTGGGGGCATGTCCAGCTAAGCCAGTGACCACCACAACGGAAGTTCTTGACGACGCAAACCGGCAACACAACCAGACAGGTACGTCCCGTACCCACGCCTTAAGAGCGTGGGTACGAGTCGTACCACGCCCACACCTACGTCACCCCAACAATGGCGGGACGGCTCGTACCCACGTGGCAAAGGCCTGGGTACGGCCCGCACAAGCATCACATAGCGTGGGGACGGATATGTACGGACCGAACCCCCACCCCGTATGCATGGAGCATACCCCCAACCCCAACAGTGTAAGTACGACACGTACCCCCACCCGCGTATGCAAGGAGCGTACCCCCATGCCAACAGTGTAAGTACGACACGTACCCCCACCTCGTATGCATGGAGCGAACCCACACACGTGTATGTTCTAAGCGTACATATTGTGAAACAGGAGGGGTGTGTGCAGAGTCCTCCCAGCAGTGCCCAGTCACAAGAGTGGTGGGTGCAGAGTCCTCCCACCAGTGCCCAGACACAGGAGGGGTGTGTGCAGAATCCTCCCAGCAGTGCCCAGAGACAGGAGGGGTGGGTGCCTATCACTCCCAGCAGTGCCCAGAGACAGGAGGGGTGGGTGCCCATCACTCCCAGCAGTGCCCAGACACAGGAGGGGTGTGTGCAGAGTCCTCCCAGCAGTGCCCAGACACAGGAGGGGTGTGTGCAGAGTCCTCCCAGCAGTGCCCAGAGACAGGAGGGGTGGGTGACTATCCTCCCAGCAGTGCCCAGAGACAGGAGGGGTGGGTGCCTATCACTCCCAGCAGTGCCCAGACACAGGAGGGGTGGGTGCAGAGTCCTCCCAGCAGTGCCCAGAGACAGGAGGGGTGGGTGCCTATCACTCCCAGCAGTGCCCAGACACAGGAGGGGTGTGTGCAGAGTCCTCCCAGCAGTGCCCAGAGACAGGAGGGGTGGGTGCCTATCACTCCCAGCAGTGCCCAGAGACAGGAGGGGTGGGTGCAGAGTCCTCCCAGCAGTGCCCAGAGACAGGAGGGGTGGGTGCCTATCACTCCCAGCAGTGCCCAGACACAGGAGGGGTGTGTGCAGAGTCCTCCCAGCAGTGCCCAGACACAGGAGGGGTGTGTGCAGAGTCCTCCCAGCAGTGCCCAGAGACAGGAGGGGTGGGTGCCTATCACTCCCAGCAGTGCCCAGAGACAGGAGGGGTGGGTGCCTATCACTCCCAGCAGTGCCCAGTCACAAGATTGGTGGGTGCAGAGTCCTCCCAGCAGTGCCCAGAGACAGGAGGGGTGAGTGCCTATCATTCCCAGCAGTGCCCAGTCACAAGAGTGGTGTGTGCAGAGTCCTCCCAGCAGTGCCCAGAGACAGGAGGGGTGGGTGCCTATCACTCCCAGCAGTGCCCAGAGACAGGAGGGGTGGGTGCAGAGTCCTCCCAGCAGTACCCAGAGACAGGAGGGGTGGGTGCCTATCACTCCCAGCAGTGCCCAGACACAGGAGGGGTGTGTGCAGAGTCCTCCCAGCAGTGCCCAGACACAGGAGGGGTGTGTGCAGAGTCCTCCCAGCAGAGCCCAGAGACAGGAGGGGTGTGTGCCTATCACTCCCAGCAGTGCCCAGAGACAGGAGGGGTGGGTGCAGAGTCCTCCCAGCAGTGCCCAGAGACAGGAGGGGTGGGTGCAGAGTCCTCCCAGCAGTGCCCAGAGACAGGAGGGGTGGGTGCAGAGTCCTCCCAGCAGTGCCCAGAGACAGGAGGGGTGGGTGCCTAACACTCCCAGCAGTGCCCAGAGACAGGAGGGGTGGATGCAGAGTCCTCCCAGCAGTGCCCAGAGACAGGAGGGGTGGGTGCCTAACACTCCCAGCAGTGCCCAGAGACAGGAGGGGTGGGTGCAGAGTCCTCCCAGCAGTGCCCAGAGACAGGAGGGGTGGGTGCAGAGTCCTCCCAGCAGTGCCCAGAGACAGGAGGGGTGGGTGCAGAGTCCTCCCAGCAGTGCCCAGAGACAGGAGGGGTGTGTGCCTATCACTCCCAGCAGTGCCCAGAGACAGGAGGGGTGGGTGCCTATCACTCCCAGCAGTGACCAGACACAGGAGGGGTGTGTGCAGAGTCCTCCCAGCAGTGCCCAGAGACAGGAGGGGTGGGTGCCTATCACTCCCAGCAGTGCCCAGAGACAGGAGGGGTGGGTGCCTATCACTCCCAGCAGTGCCCAGTCACAAGAGTGGTGGGTGCAGAGTCCTCCCAGCAGTGCCCAGAGACAGGAGGGGTGGGTGCCTATCACTCCCAGCAGTGCCCAGTCACAAGAGTGGTGTGTGCAGAGTCCTCCCAGCAGTGCCCAGAGACAGGAGGGGTGTGTGCCTATCACTCCCAGCAGTGCCCAGAGACAGGAGGGGTGGGTGCAGGGTCCTCCCAGCAGTGCCCAGAGATAGGAGGGGTGGGTGCAGAGTCCTCCCAGCAGTGCCCAGAGACAGGAGGGGTGGGTGCAGAGTCCTCCCAGCAGTGCCCAGAGACAGGAGGGGTGGGTGCCTATCACTCCCAGCAGTGCCCAGAGACAGGAGGGGTGGGTGCCTATCACTCCCAGCAGTGCCCAGACACAGGAGGGGTGTGTGCAGAGTCCTCCCACCAGTGCCCAGACACAGGAGGGGTGTGTGCAGAGTCCTCCCAGCAGTGCCCAGACACAGGAGGGGTGGGTGACTATCACTCCCAGCAGTGCCCAGAGACAGGAGGGGTGGGTGCCTATCACTCCCAGCAGTGCCCAGTCACAAGAGTGGTGGGTGCAGAGTCCTCCCAGCAGTGCCCAGAGACAGGAGGGGTGGGTGCCTATCACTCCCAGCAGTGCCCAGACACAGGAGGGGTGTGTGCAGAGTCCTCCCAGCAGTGCCCAGAGACTGGAGGGGTGGGTGCCTATCACTCACAGCAGTGCCCAGAGACAGGAGGGGTGGGTGCCTATCACTCCCAGCAGTGCCCAGTAACAAGAGTGGTGGGTGCAGAGTCCTCCCAGCAGTGCCCAGAGACAGGAGGGGTGGGTGCCTATCACTCCCAGCAGTGCCCAGTCACAAGAGTGGTGGGTGCAGAGTCCTCCCAGCAGTGCCCAGACATAAGAGGGGTGTGTGCAGAGTCCTCCCAGCAGTGCCCATGGAACGCAAAGGGTGGAGTAGCCACAGATACCATGCTCACAAATGTCAGTCAGGTGCACAAAGACCCTGCAGTACATGTACCACATGTGTGCGAGGCTGGGAGTATACGCATGCATAGCGCCGAAAAGAAAACATGTCCACATGAAGTCATGTCAATAGTCCACATACACAAGTACAATGACTACCAAGGATGCCACGAATGATGCAGGTGGAGACACCGCTCAGCATGCATGTGCAAAGTTGAAGGAGTCCGTCACACACCCAGCTAATGTACACACAGCTCAGCGCTAAATATTGGGAACACCCTGCAGGGAAGATGGCAGGGTACACAGAGGCAGGAATACACCTTGGGACAATTTCACCATGCAGCAACTGCATACATGAACAGAGAAACATAGCTAACACCGTGTGATGGCAAACAGATACCAGGGTCCCCCCTATCACCAGCACACTACTACATTTCCCACACACCCAACACATGAACACCACCCACAACCATGTAGCAGCCCCACCAACAGCAATACCAGCAAAGCAGTAGTGTTCCAAGGGAACAAAATAAATTGCTTTATTCAGCATGATCCAAAAAATCTTGTTTGTAGGAAGTTCAATATTTACAAAGCCCATAGGGCAGTCCAGAAGTCACAGCTGGATGGGGGACACAGTGGGATGCGTGTCCCCTAGCTTGCCTGCACAGTTACATTCCGTCGTCTTCCACAGGGGTGAGGGCATCATGTGGGGGGGAAGGAACAGGCACCGCAGGGACAGGATAGCGAAGGGTAGGCGTTGTGGGTGCAGGGATGGAGGGCTCCACCACAGGGGGTGGGGCAGGGCCAAAGGTGGACTCTAGGAGCTCGCTGCACACCTTAGCAAGGTCCTCCAGGGAATCCCCTGCACCCGAAGGAACCACAGGCCCCAAGGAGGGGGAGGGGTCAGAGGGATGGGTCGCAGCGCCACTGGGGGAGGGTGTGGACGGGGGGGGGAATCAACCACCCTGACCGGGGACTTCCTTGACCGCTTGCATGGTGGTGTCACTGTGGGGCTCAGGGACAGAGCGGCCATGAATGAGTCTTTGGGGGAGATGTGGCCAGGAGAGCTGAGGGGAGGGGATTTGGAGGGAGTTGATTTGGTGGAATGCGGACTCCCACTCTGGCTGCGTGTCACACGTTTGCCCCCCGACCCAGTGGGTGTGCCTACTTCACCCTGTGTGTGCGTGTCAGGAGGTGTGCGGTGGACCTTCCCTGATGGTGTGGTGCCTGTGTGTGTTGTGGTGGGTGCATGCTGACGTCTGGGTGTACGTGGGACAGGCATGGGAGTGGGAAGTGTGGATGGGGCAGGGGTAGGGGGTGGGACGTAGCGCTGCAGGAGACCCACTGCTGCAGTCAGTGTCGAGTCTATCGGCCTCAGCAAGCTGCATTGCTCAGCCTGCGATGAGTGAATACCCTCCAAGTATGCCTCCATGTTGTTGAGGACCTGGCTGTGGCCATGGAGGACATTAAGGATCGCAGCCTGACCAATCTGCAACTGCCGCTGGATGTCCACAGACTCGGCATTGGCGGCAGCAGTGGAGACAGGGGCAGGGGGTGCGGTGCCTGGCATGAAGGAGACATGCGGTGACTGGGCACGCTGGGAAGGGACACGAGAAAGTGGGAGGCGGCTGATGGCAATGGAGGGGGCGGGGTGAGATGTAGTGCTGCTGTCAGATAGTGGTGCAGCCTCCGCCCACTCGGAGAGATCATCCTCGGACCCGTCAGCTTCATACTCTGTTGTGCCAGTCGACAGGTCCCCGGCTTCACTCTCCTCCGCCTCAGTCCCACTCAATGTGCCAGCCACGATGTCACCGCTTGCACTGGTGCTCGGCCCCTCTGCTCCGTCTGTGCCCATGTCTCCCTCCGTGTCCCCCGACGATGCTGTGGGCAGGGTGAAGAGACAGAAATTAATCATACACCTGTATACATATGTCACATGAGTCCAATCTACAAAGGTTACAGTGCATAGCCTGAAACAAAAGAAGAGTTACATCTACAAAACAAGGTACATATGTAGGGCATGCAAGACACAGTTGTTTGACCCACCATGCCACTGAAAAACTATGGAGAGCATGACACAATAGCAAATGAGATGAAATGGAATTTTGACTGAGGAGCAAGGCCCTGGGGACAATCCAGCACTGCATCTGCACCACACAGCATGGCAGGAAATAGGGATGAGCAGGGACCATAGCCAGGAACTAGAGGCACATGCAGCATAGGTTATACTGAAAACATGCCCACCCTGACTGGCACAATGCACCTTGAGTGTATGTCCAGACAAACATCACACACTGGCCAGTCCTAGCAAGGAGATTTCTGGTTTTGACATGTAGGCCATGGCCACACCACCCACCCCCTACATGAGACAATTCTTTGGAGACACAGGAAGCACTTACATCTCTTAGTCTGGGTGAAATACACATGGGATGCAAAAATTCAATATTGCACACAAAATACCCAAGGTGCGCCTCTCCAAATAATCATGTACAAATGGGCATCATCAGATGATTGTAACAAGACACACAGGCAATGGCCACCGTGAGTATGAACAAGGAAAATCAGGTCAGGCTGTACAGTGGACACTTGTACTACATTTCACGTCAATATACATTGGGCCAGGGGACAATGGCACTGAGCACAACCTATGCTGTAGACACAGAGATTGTCGACATTTTAGATTTACACACATGATACCTAGGAAAATATGCCCCTGGGGACAGTAGTGAACACACAACTCCATGCTCCTGAATGGGAATGACTGCAACACACGCTACTATCCCTGCACTATGCGTACCGCACACTCATGCACATCATGTCACAGGCCACCACATAGGACATGCGTGCTGTAAGGCCTCACACTTGAGAGACTAACTCCCATGTCTGCACTCAGCATTAGTGCCAACTGACATGGAACCCACAAGTCCAGAACTGGACAGGGCACAGGCAAGGTCCCAAAACCTGTTACACACCACCCCCACACATGATGCTGCAGGCATAGTACACGTGGAGAAGGTGCCAGGCTACATAACCTTGTGACGGAGTGACTACACACAGACCAGGGAACACATAGCAAGGAGGGGAAGGGAAGCAGGAGAGCACTGCAATACTGTGGGTAACAGGATTTGCACAGCACCATTAAACCCTGGCAGTGTATCCATGGAACAGTGCACTTACAAATGCTGGTGAAACACAACAAACACACATGTACCTACC
The DNA here is from genome assembly GCF_964204655.1 of Triturus cristatus. Lineage (NCBI taxonomy): Eukaryota > Metazoa > Chordata > Amphibia > Caudata > Salamandridae > Triturus > Triturus cristatus. Next base: position 1,494,408,301 of record NC_140591.1, read on the forward strand.
CCCTTCCTGCTGCTGCATCTCCTGTAAGCGCCTGTCCAAGTCTGGAAAGACCACCGCCAGCACACGCTTGTGGATGTGGGAGAGGCGGCGGCGCCCGCGGATCTTATGGCTCTCAGGTGAGTCCCCCAGCAGGACCAGTGCGATCCTCTGCGTCCAGCACCGGATATCCTGCCAGCGTTTCCTCACCTGGGACAGGCGCCGCTTCCGACCATCCGCACTCCTCACGGCGCTGACGGCGGTCAGCCATATCTGCTCCTTGGCAGAGGCGCCTACCTGTGAGGATGAACAAGTGACACTACATCAATACACCTGCAACATGTCACAGAGACAGATATGAGAAGAAATTAGCTGGTTACAACAAGGCATGTCATGCAGCCAACGCATTGCACCTTTGCCATAGGGACATTCTCCTCTGGGGAAGGGCAAAAGCAGTACATGCCAGTGAAAGTACACAGGTGGAATGAGGGCAAAGACACAATCAATGATCAAGGCTCACACTGTGCATCACACCCACCCCTCCTGTCTCTGGGCACTGCTGGGAGGACTCTGCACCCACCCCTCCTGTCTCTGGGCACTGCTGGGAGTGTTAGGCACCCACCCCTCCTGTCTCTGGGCACTGCTGGGAGGACTCTGCACCCACCCCTCCTGTCTCTGGGCACTGCTGGGAGTGTTAGGCACCCACCCCTCCTGTCTCTGAGCACTGCTGGGAGGACTCTTCACCCACCCCTCCTGTCTCTGGGCACTGCTGGTAGGACTCTGCACCCACCCCTCCTGTCTCTGGGCACTGCTGGGAGGACTCTGCACCCACCCCTCCTGTCTCTGGGCACTGCTGGGAGGACTCTGCACCCACCCCTCCTGTCTCTGGGCACTGCTGGGAGTGTTAGGCACCCACCCCTCCTGTCTCTGGGCACTGCTGGGAGGACTCTGCACCCACCCCTCCTGTCTCTGGGCACTGCTGGGAGTGATAGGCACCCACCCCTCCTGTCTCTGGGCACTGCTGGTAGTGATAGGCACACACCCCTCCTGTCTCTGGGCACTGCTGGGAGTGATAGGCACACACCCCTCCTGTCTCTGGGCACTGCTGGGAGGACTCTGCACCCACCCCTCCTGTCTCTGGGCACTGCTGGGAGTTTTAGGCACCCACCCCTCCTGTCTCTGGGCACTGCTGGGAGGACTCTGCACCCACCCCTCCTGTCTCTGGGCACTGCTGGGAGGGATAGGCACACACCCCTCCTGTCTCTGGGCACTGCTGGGAGTGTTAGGCACCCACCCCTCCTGTCTCTGGGCACTGCTGGGAGGACTCTGCACCCACCCCTCCTGTCTCTGGGCACTGCTGGGAGGACTCTGCACCCACCCCTCCTGTCTCTGGGCACTGCTGGGAGGGATAGGCACACACCCCTCCTGTCTCTGGGCACTGCTGGGAGTGGCAGGCACCCACCCCTCCTGTCTCTGGGCACTGCTGGGAGGACTCTGCACCCACCCCTCCTGTCTCTGGGCACTGCTGGGAGGACTCTGCACCCACCCCTCCTGTCTCTGGGCACTGCTGGGAGGGATAGGCACACACCCCTCCTGTCTCTGGGCACTGCTGGGAGTGTTAGGCACCCACCCCTCCTGTCTCTGGGCACTGCTGGGAGGACTCTGCACCCACCCCTCCTGTCTCTGGGCACTGCTGGGAGGACTCTGCACCCACCCCTCCTGTCTCTGGGCACTGCTGGGAGGGATAGGCACACACCCCTCCTGTCTCTGGGCACTGCTGGGAGTGCTAGGCACCCACCCCTCCTATCTCTGGGCACTGCTGGGAGGACTCTGCACCCACCCCTCCTGTCTCTGGGCACTGCTGGGAGGACTCTGCACCCACCCCTCCTGTCTCTGGGCACTGCTGGGACACATCAGGCATTCCCCCCCTGGGACCCCCTCTACAGTACATAGCATGTGTGTTACACCTGGACACAATGGCAGAAGTCACAGTCACAAAAAAGGGACACAGTCTGTGCTAGTGGACTCTGCACTCACCTGATAACCTGTTCGCCCATACAGCATGGGGTACTGTGGGAGGATCACATCCAGCAAAGCCAGGTTCTCCTCCAGGGTGAATGGCTGTGACCTCTCCACAGCCCTTGACATGGTTGCAGGGAATCAGTAGCAGCAGCTGGGTCGTGGAATACAAATATGTGCAGGCAAGTGCTCGTTCATGGGACCTGGCTGCCTTATATCTGCCTTGCTGGCCTATTTCATGCACAGGAGTACAGAGTGATTGGTCACTCACATTTGCATCCTATGTTTCCTCCAATCCCTTCAAACCTAGCACAGTCAGTGGGTTCTTATTCTGTTTTTTCTTCAGCATGATGTCAACCCCACAAACACATTGCAACAAAGTAGATTCATTCCAACTGACTACTGCTGTGCACCTTCCAGAACACATTCAACATTTAAACTTGGTCTCCATGACAACCAGCATGCATGTAGGCCTTAATACTTGTCCCTCATGTGTCCCCTATGTAATTTGGAGCTTCACACACAGGTACGGTGCGTTCCGGGGCCCTAGGGCACCCCAAATGCATAGCAACGGCCCGTACACGCGTGCGTACGTTCACTATCACTATGGGTATCCTCGCGTATGCGTACTCGTAGTGGTACTGCCCGTACACACGCCTGTACGCTCCCTATCACTATGGGTGTCCTCGCGTATGCGTACTCGTAGTGATAGTGAGCGTACAGGCGTGTGTACGGGCCGTACCACTACGAGTACGCATACGCGAGGACACCCATAGTGATAGTGAGCGTACAGGCATGTGTACGGGCCGTACCGCTAAGAGTACGCATACGCAAGGACACCCATAGTGATAGGGAGCGTACAGGCGTGTGTACGGGCCGTACCACTACGAGTACGCATACGCGAGGACACCCATAGTGATAGTGAGCGTACAGGTTCGTGTACGGGCCGTACCACTACGAGTACGCATACGCGAGGACACCCATAGTGATAGGGAGCGTACAGGCGTGTGTATGGGCCGTACCACTACGAGTACGCATACGCAAGGACACCCATAGTGATAGGGAGCGTACAGGTGTGTGTACGGGCCGTACCACTATGAGTACGCATACGCGAGGACACCCATAGTGATAGGGAGCGTACAGGCGTGTGTACGGGCCGTACCACTACGAGTACGCATACGCAAGGACACCCATAGTGATAGTGAACGTACGCACGCTTGTACGGCCCGTACCACTATGGGTGTTCTTGCGTATGCGTACTCGTAGTGGTACGGCCCGTACACACGCCTGTACGCTCCCTATCACTATGAATGTCCTCGCGTATGCGTACTCGTAGTGGTACGGCCCGTACACACGCCTGTACGCTCCCTATCACTATGGGTACACATACGGCAGCACTCCCATAGTTATACGGGAACGTACACAGGCCCTCTTAGCAGAAGTACGGTGGTTTTCACACATCACAGTGGCGACAGGCAGCACACAGGAAGGAATAGGGCTGACATACTTGTCCATGGATGGACATCAAGGCATTGTCTGGGCAGTACTACATGTGTGGGGCACAGGTGTGAAAGGCTGTGATGTGGCACATTACTCCTGACTCCAGAAGGCACCAGATGTATGATGAGATGTGTACATATGTAATGTGTGACGGTGCAATGTGTGCCAGGCATGCCCTTGACTCCTTTGACATGTGTGCATGTCGTACTGCACACTTGGGATGAGCGTCACTGGCATGGCACAGACACCAACACACGGAAGTGTCCCCTGAGGCCCGGTACAGGGGTTACCACACCTGACATGTCACTACACACGGTGTACGATGTGACTATGTCATGTATGTGTGGTTGGTTCCCATTAGGTTGATGTTGGAGCTCCCTCAAAGCTGCAGCCGTTGCAGCAACCAACATGTGTCTGTGTGTAGATTGACATGGCACACTGTTCCGCACACCATGCCACATGTGGTATCGGATGTGAGGTGCGTATGTATGCATGGGACACAGAGTAGCCTAACAAGGACATGTCTGCATCCTCTCTATGAATGTGTGGTGAGTCATGACATGTACACCTTCATGGCAAGGTATGTGGGCTGTCCTAGTGTAATGTCATGTGACCTGTGGCTCTAGTGTTCCGCTACCAGTCTCTGCAATCGACATCCTACTTCTGCTGATGTGTGGATGTATGTCACTCCTGTCTTGCGTCTGGCTGTTCACTTGCACTGGGACACAGCTAATCCCATGCCATGGCATGTGGAGGTTCACAATCTCCGTGTGTAGCTGGGTCTTGGTAGGAGTGTCACCTGGCAGCCATACGTGTCCAGGGCATGTAGCACATACCTGACTCCGTATGTAGCATATGTGTATTGACAGATTAACATGTGCTTTGTCCAAATAAATTGTTGTTGTGGTGCACTCACTCTTCCTTGTCACTTCCAAATTACTGCAGAGCGCCGCCTCTTCACCGACCAATTCCGGACTTGGCTGCCATGCAGGAGAATGACTGTATCCGGTGCTACCGCTTCCCCCAACGGTTGATTCTGGAGTTGACGGCGAGACTGGCACCACACCTGCAACCGCAGCACAGGTATCCTACGGCACTGACACCCAAGCTGAAGGTAATGGCAGCCCTACATTTTCTAGTCACGGGTACCTTTCAAAATACCATAGCTCATGTTGGTGGCATGTCCCAGAGCATGTTCTGCCGTGTGCTGCATGATTTCTTAGAGGCCATGTTGATTCACCTGGATGACTTCATCCATTTTCCTACCCCAGAAATGTTGACTGGGGTCAAGCGTGGATTCTATGCCCTGGGAGGGATGCCCCATGTCATTGGGTCCATAGATGGGACACATGTGGCTTTGGTACCACCACACGCACAGGAGGTAGCGTACCGGAATCGCAAGCACTACCACTCCATCAATGCCCTTGTGGTGTGTCTGTCCAACATGGTGATTTCCCATGTCTGTGCTCGTTTTCCAGGATCAGCACACGATGCCTACATCATGAGGCGTAGCAGGATGCCTGAAATGATGATGCAGCTGCGCAACGAACGAGCATGTGTTGTTGGTGGGTACACACTGTCTGTCCTGTATTTTGCGTAGTCTTCCAGCACGACCGCTTCTCCTGTCCTACTTATGTCCATGTGCTTTCCATGTAGGGGACGCTGGCTATCCCAACATGCCATGGCTGATCACACCTCTCCGCAACCCCATCACGCCGGCACAGCTCCGCTACAACACCGCCCATGGCCGGACAAGGCGAGTGATAGAGAGGACGTTTGGCCTCCTGAAGAGCCGATTCCGATGCCTCCACAAGACCGGCGGCGCCCTCCCATATGCCCCGGCGAAGGTCTGCAAAATCTTCATGGTCTGCTGCATGCTGCACAACATGGCAGTTGAGAAAGCTGTGCCACTCATCCTGGATCAAGATGACCAGGACCATCCACCCGTGGAGGACGAAGGGCTTGGCAATGGGGCTAGTGATGTGGAGGATGTGGAGCCGCAAGAGGACATCCGGACTCGGCTCATACGCGACTTCTTTGCTTAGTGGTGAGTACCAGTGTCTGATTGTGCACGCATTGGTCCCCGTGTGGCATGTGTTGCGATGTGTGTCTCCACCAGCATGTATGGCACGTGAGTCAGAGGTGTGTGTGGGTGTGTCACTGGAGTGATGATGCCAGTGATGGTTGTATTTCCCCAGTCATAATTGTGACCTAGCATGTTGTCATCCATACATGTGTCGAGTACATGCATATGCAAGTGGCTGTGCTTTTTGTGGCTGACTTCTTGTGTGTCTCTCTTCCCCAGGTACTTGCGCATGCCGTCTGCTGTTTGCATTGTTGTGGCACTGCTATTCCTCATGGACACGTCATCGTGTGCTGACTCAGCGTTACAGGCACGGACACGTTTGGAAGTCACCTTAGGGTAAGGGATGCATCAGGGGTGTATTGGGTGTGGCAGTTGTTGATGATGTATGCACACTGCCCCTGTCGATGTTTGGTTCCTCTGCAGACATGTAGCATCACCATGGTACACATTACATGCAGCTGGGTACACCTGAATAGATGGTCAGACTTGTTGACAGTCATCAGTGATGGGATTGTGGAATGTGATGATGGCATCAATGTGTGTAACACTGCCCTCGGACACATACGGTTTGCATTGGCTTGACATGCTGTGGGACTTCCACATCAGCGGATCAATGGTGTATGGCAGGCTCTCCGTGAGCAGCTGGGGGTGTTTAGCTGTTAGCCGACACTTGTGTGCCAGTTCCATGGCTATCACGCATTTGTGCTGCAGAAGGGGGGTGCCAGTGTTGGACCCACATGTTACTCCACATGAACTGTTCATGTGTACTTCGAGTTGCCTCTGCAATCCCGAATACATGACTAATAAAGGTGTCCCTATGCCTCCAAGGTGCCTCTTCTCAGTCAATGCTGGTGTGTTGCCACGGTGCATCCGGCATGTCTGGCATGGTTTTCCGTGATAGTGGCTATGTGTCTATGTGTCGAGTAGCAAGATGCAAGCTGTTTGTGTGGGATTAGACTGTGTATTGTGCATGATGTCCATGACTGTGTGGGTATTGTGACATGTGCCATCCCCATGCATCCAACGTTGGCCAGGCCACCATTCTCTGCATCCACCGGACTCAAGCTTGCAGGACATGGTTCTGCCACCTGTCTACACATACCTGGGTGCCCCCCAAGACACTCCACATGATCCCTGACCTCTGGGCATGACTGCTGCTGTACTCAATATGTCTGTCGGCACGGTTGTGCGGCCACCCCCTCAGCTGGTTGGGCCCATCACGGGTGTGTATGGTGCTCCATGTCTGTCTTGCCTAATACACTGTGACCCATGTGTGTCCTGTGCCAGACTCAGGCCCCAGGATGTGGATGGTTTAAGTCAAAAGAGAACTCAGGCATGGTTAGACTTTACAAGACACATGTAAGGTAATAATGCAACCAGCAGGCATCTTCTCTTCACGGTGTGACTTTTTATTTTAGTGGGGGGGGGGGTTTGACATGAGGGGCTCTCCGGGTGTGTGGAATCCAAAGTTCACTAGGGGAGTTGGTGTCCTTGCCATTTAAAATCCTCAGAGTCCATGCCACAGTCTTTGTCAACATTGGTCAGACAGTGACCAGCAAGGCAATGTGGCAGGGAATGTCTTTTGATGCTGTGATGCTGTTGCTCCAGAGGGCCAGGTGCCAGGCCAGGTGTCCTGGGAGATGGTGCTGTAGCGCCGACCCTCACGGTTGTTTCCGTGGACGACCCGGCCTCCTGCAGGGACCCTCAGAAGCAGGCCGTGACGATGTTTGGGATGCTCCATCGGATGTTTCCTCCTCCTCCTCCTGATCCCTCCCTGTGGGTGGTGATGTTCTACGCCTTCTGGCACAGGGAGGGTTGCCCATGTTGTCGGCCATCCGACGGAGTGTACTGTGAATTCCCGTGAACACCGTCACGAGCTCAGCCTGTCTGTCCTCCATCCTCCGTTGGTGTTGCAGTAGACAGGCATGTAGCTCCGCATGTTGCTGGGCCTGCTGGGTCTTGATCCCCTCGAGGACGGTCACAACCTGGGCCATGCCCGTGGTGTCCTGCCGGTATGTGTCCAGGATGTTTGGGACATGGGCATATACCGGTTCCCCAGCCAACTGGTCAGGCTGGCGCCTCCGCCGTCCTCTACTCCCACCACCCCTGCCCACTTGCGCCTGGCCTGCCGTTGTGGGCACATCGGGTCTCCGGGACCCCTGAGGGATGGCATTTGCGGTGTTGCCTGCCTCCTCCTGGGTGCCCGGAGAACCTTGTCCCTCCTGGACAGACTGGCTGCTTTGTGGTGGTGGGGCAGGGATCCTGGGTGTCTCCTGGGATGTGGCAGGAGTGGGGGTGGTGGTTGGCCCCGTTGTACCTGACGCAGGTGCTGCAGGTCGTTGGACACCAGAGGGGCCAGGTTGGTCGGGGTCGTCCACAGAGTGGTGAGAGTCGTCGCTGCCGGTGGGATCGGCCTCCCGCAGAGCCGGGTCCTGTGAGTCTTCCCCCCCAGTGTTGGGGGGTGAACCACGACGTTGACCTGTGTGTGAGAGAGACAATGTTAATTTTGTTCCATGCAACATCCATGTTTCATTAGTTTCAAAGTTGGAACATTTCCTCTGGGAATTTGGATCTGTCTAGCATTCCACTCACAGTGCACATGTGCATGGGTATGTCCCTTGGGCACAGCTTTGGTGACTTTAACTATGTGTGGCACAGTCTTACTTGCTGCGTCAAGTGTGACTGCAGTCAGCAGTGGAGTGGGCAGGTGTGGCGAGCCGTGCATTGGCGCCTTCCGTGTAGCACTGTACGTGGGCACATGAAGTTGTTCCACACACTTCAATGATGCAGGTAGCTGTCGTTGTGCTCGTGCACAGGTTGTGACATGGCCCTGTGTTTTGCCATGGAGGAGAGGGGGGGGGGTGCTGGCACTGGCCACCCTTGTCTACATGCACGCAGTCCACCTGCTGACGAGCAGACATTCCCACACACCACAAGGCTGATTTGCTCTCCCTGTGTCTCCCTCCCTCTCTGTCTCCCTCTCCCTCCCTCTGTGTGTCGGCCTCCTCCCTCTGTCCGTCTCCCTGTGTCTCCCTCCCTCTCTGTCCCCCTCTCCCTCCCTCTGTGTGTCGGCCTCCTCCCTCTGTCCGTCTCCCTGTGTCTCCCTCCCTCTCTGTCCCCCTCTCCCTCCCTCTGTGTGTCGGCCTCCTCCCTCTGTCCGTCTCCCTGTGTCTCCCTCCCTCTCTGTCCCCCTCTCCCTCCCTCTGTGTGTCGGCCTCCTCCCTCTGTCCGTCTCCCTGTGTCTCCCTCCCTCTCTGTCCCCCTCTCCCTCCCTCTGTGTGTCGGCCTCCTCCCTCTGTCCGTCTCCCTGTGTCTCCCTCCCTCTCTGTCCCCTTCTCCCTACCTCTGTGTGTCAGCCTCCTCCCTCTGTCCGTCTCCCTGTGTCTCCCTCCCTCTCTGTCCCCCTCTCCCTCCCTCTGTGTGTCGGCCTCCTCCCTCTGTCCGTCTCCCTGTGTCTCCCTCCCTCTCTGTCCCCCTCTCCCTCCCTCTGTGTGTCGGCCTCCTCCCTCTGTCCGTCTCCCTGTGTCTCCCTCCCTCTCTGTCCCCCTCTCCCTCCCTCTGTGTGTCACCCTCTGTCACCTCAGCCCAGCTTCCTGGGCACACACTGTTAGCAGTTCTTTGAATGGCCCTTGGCTTGTTCATGTGAGTTTGTTTCTGATCTCCAGGCACCCATTGGGTGTAGTGTCTGTGTCTGCGCTGCTGCTGTGGTGGTGTGTGCTGCCACTCTTTCACAGTGTTGGCTGTTCATTAGCTGCTGTCATGTGCAAAAACGTGCCTTCACCCCCATGTGTTAATGCAAGGCGTCCACCATTTGCTGGCAAGTCTTTCCTGTGTGGGGACACACTGTTTGTCTGGCTGTGACCTAGGCCATATGGGCAGACGGCATTGCTGTCTGCTTCTGAGTTGCACTATGTGATTTTTGGGGCCCACCCTCCCGTCATCCGGGTTACCGTGTCATGTGTTGGTGTCTTCTGTGGCCTGTGACTTGACATTGTCCAGCCTGGTGCATGGGGCATGGTGGCGCCAGTGGCATGTGCGTGTTCATGGAGTGTGGTTGAGTCATGCGATAGCTTGGGGTGGTTGCGTGCCTGTTTGTGAATTTGGTTGTGGATGACGTTCCCCCCATGTGAGGTGCGTTGTTTGTGTACTCACCCGGGTCTCGGAGTCCTCCTAATCCTTCGACTGCCTCCACCGGCAGTATGGCCATCACCCTCTCCTCCCAGGGATGGTAGTGTACGGGTCTGCGGGACGGCCCTCCTCCAGTGACGTTGGCCTGGTTGTGTTCATCCGTCATCTTGGCTCGGACCCTCCTCCGCAGATCGTACCACCTGGCTTGGCATTCCTGCTTGTTCCTTCTGGTGTCCGCAACACCATTCACAGCATCGACGATGGTCTGCCACATGGCTGTTTTTGCTGATATGCTGGTCTGTCTGACCAATGTTCCAAAGAGCTGTGGCTCGACTCTGAGGATTTCATCGACAAGGACCTCCAACTCTCGGTTAGTGAACTTTGGATTCTAGTTAGTGGGCATGGTGAGGGGTGTGGGTGTGGATGGTGGGGGGGGTGTGTGGATGGTTGTGGGTGTGTGGGTGTGGTTGTGCAGGTGTGTGTGTGAATGTGATGAGGGGGTGTTTGTGAAGGTGTGTGTGTGAAGGTGTGCAAGTGTAAGGTGTGGTATAGCTTCTAGTATGGTGCTGTAGGTTGTCTGTGGGGTCTGGCAGCATTGAGTCTGTTGCAAAGGCTGATGGTTTGTGTGTGTTGGCCCTTTTTATTGGTCCATTGGTGGGTGTGGCTGTGTTTGAACTTTGGGTGGGTGTGTTATAAGGAGTGGTGGTGTTTTGGGCCTCTGTTTGTTTTTGGCAGTTGCAGGTCAGTGAATGTGTTGTTTTAGTGGTTGTTGGACATGTTTAGTGGCTTTGTGCCATTCGAATGGTGTATTCTTGTGTCGTTTTGGTTTGTCCTGGTTGTGTACGTGCGTTTTTAGCGTGTGTACGGTGTGTACATGGGCCATTTTGTTGTACAGTGCTGTCCTTGTGTGTGGCTTGGTACGACTCGTACATGCGGTTGTGATGTTGGGGCCTGGGGTGCGCTCCGTACTTAGAATGTTGTGGTGGGGGTACGCTCCATGCATATGCGGGTGGGGGTACGACTCTAACGTACACGGATGTAGATACACGGGGGTATGACACGTACGTACAGGGGGGGGTAGGACACGTACAGGGGTGTACATACACGGGGGTACGACACGTACAGGGGTGTACATACAGGGGGGGTACGACACGTACATGGGTGTACATACACGGGGGTACGACACGTACAGGGGTGTACACACACGGGGGTACGACACGTACACGGCTGTACATACACGGGTGGGGGTTTGACACGTACACGGGTGTACATACACGGGTGGGGGTACGACACGTACAGGGGTGTACACACACGGGGGTACGACACGTACACGGGTGTACATACACGGGGGGGTACGACACGTACAGGGGTGTACACACACGGGGGTACGACACGTACACGGGGGGTACGACACATACAGGGGTGTACACACATGGGGGTACGACACGTACATGGCTGTACATACACGGGTGGGGGTACGACACGTTCACGGGTGTACATACACGGGTGGGGGTACGACACGTACAGGGGTGTACACACACGGGGGTACGACACGTACATGGGTGTACATACACGGGGGGTACGACACATACAGGGGTGTACACACACGGGGGGTACGACACGTACACGGGTGTACATATACGGGGGGTACGACACGTACAGGGGTGTACATACACGGGGGTACGACACGTACACTGGTGTACATACACGGGGGTACGACATGTACATGGGTGTACACACACGGGGGTATGACACGTACATGGGTGTACATACACGAGGGGGGTACGACACGTACAGGGGTGTACACACACGGGGGTATGACACGTACACGGCTGTACATACACGGGTGGGGGTACGACACATACACGGGTGTACATACACTGGTGGGGGTACGACACGTACAGGGGTGTACACACACGGGGGGTACGACAGGTACACGGGTGTACATACACGGGGGGGGTACGACACGAACAGGGGTGTACACACACGGGGGGTACGACACGTACACGGGTGTACATACACGGGGGGTACGACACGTACAGGTGTGTACATACACGGGGGTACGACACGTACACGGGTGTACATACACGGGGGGTACGACACGTACAGGGGTGTACACACACGGGGGGTATGACACGTACAGGGGTGTACACACACGGGGGGTACGACACGTACACGGGTGTACATACACGGGTGGGGGTACGACAAGTACACGGGTGTACATACACGGGTGGGGGTACGACACGTACAGGGGTGTACACACATGGGGGTACGACACGTACACGGGTGTACATACATGGGGGGTACGACACGTACAGGGGTGTACACACACGGGGGGTATGACACGTACACGGGTGTACATACACGGGGGGTACGACACGTACAGGGGTGTACACACACGGGGGGTACGACACGTACACGGGTGTACATACACGGGGGTACGACACGTACAGGGGTGTACACACACGGGGGGTACGACACGTACACGGGTGTACATACACGGGGGTACGGCACGTACACGGGTGTACATACATGGGGGTACGACACGTACAAGGGTGTACATACAGGGGGGCGGTGTACATACATGGGGGTGTACATACACGGGGGTACGACACATACAGGGGTGTACACACACGGGGGGTACGACACATACACGGGTGTACATACACGGGGGTACGACACATACAGGGGTGTACATGCAGTGGGGGGTGTACATACACGGGGGTGTACATACACGGGGGGTACAACTCGAACGTACGGGGGCTGGGGGGAGTGTTGGGCACGTATGCGGGCACATGTCTCCATGGTTGCTATGGGAGTTCAGTGCGGACGGTGTTTTTTCCATGCGGTTGTAACATCGGATGCACGGGATGGATCGTGATTCCCCGGTCGGACTTCACTTTTCACATTTGTACGGTGAATCGTCCGTGGACGTGTCGGACACTTTTTCCGACCCGAGGACGTGTGGGGAATACTTCCCAATGTGATTTGTATGGACTTTTTCCCATGCGAATCGTAATTGGCAGTTTGTACGGCCCTTGTACGATTCGTACGGTAAAAAGACCGGATACGAGTCGTACGGGCTATTTTTTTACCGGATCGTGATCGGCACCTGAGTAGGGAATATAAAGGGGTAAATCTTGAGTTATTATGTCATTTCATGTTTTCTATGATACAGAATACTTTGTTGTATAACTAAGATGACTAATCCAAGATGGTGATTGCTATAATTGAAATAAATTATGGTCCCAAGCCTGACAGCAGAGCATGGGTAAAAAACCTCCAATAAGTATGAGTACTCCAATAAACTTTTCTCACAGTATTTCTGTTATAAATAACTATTTGTTACATTCCATTTCCCCTCCCGTCCTATCCCATTTGGCATGTGTCATGCCTTTGTGGTGTGAATATTCCACAGCTGACTCCAGCTGACTGGAGCCTGTGGTGGTAGAGAGATGAAATAAATACTCCTCTTTTACTTACCAGTGTCATCTCACTTTGCAACACTGGCAATGAATTATCATGTGGGGATGGTTCACCACCACCCCCAACTTCTTCTCCAGTGGCAGCTGTACTCTACTTGTCATCGTCACATTGGTGTCTGACTCATACATCCTTCCCCCACTCCAATGGAAATGCTCATGAGTAATAACTCTTTCTCCTGCCTTCTGATGGTGTGCCTTCCACACGCCTCAAGGTATTAGGGTAGGCCGGCATTACCTTACCTCCTGCCATACCCTCCTTTTTCTGCCATGTTTCTGCCTTCCTGGGGTCCTTCTCCCTTTGATACAGCTGTGTTGAGGAAGCTCTGTGTCAAGCTGTGCCTCCCTGTACGCACACAGCTGTTTCATGCTCTCAGCGTGATCGCACGTGTCAAGATCAGCACTAGAATTTCTGCCCTTCAGCAGTAATGCACTCGGTTCCCAGTGGGAGCACGCTTGGCGTGTTGACCTGACACAGACAGTAGTTCCTGCTGACAATGCTCTAAGCCTGAGCGCGGTGTGCTTTGTCCAGTGCCTGCTCTTTTCGACGTCACCTTTCAGTCGTCTGCCTCCACAACTCCAGCCATCCTCCTTGGGCATGGCTGCAGCATTGGAGTTCTTCTCCGCTGTGGTGCCATCCTCTCCTCGGTTCTTCACTGGCCCAGCACTGGATCATCGAGGCACCTCTGCACCATTTACACCTTTCTTCCTCCTCGGAAGCAAGTCTGTCTGTCCTCATGGGCATGGCAGCAGCGTAGGAGGTCATATCCGCTGTGGTGTCACCCTCTCCTCAGCTCTTCACTGGCCCAGCACCAGATTGTCAAGGCACCTCTGCACCATTCCCACTTGGCTTCCTCATTGGCTTAGTCCATTCTCCTGGGGCATGGCTGCAGCATGGGAGGTCCTCTCCGCTGTGGTGCTGCCCTCTCCTCAGCTCTTCACGACAGCATGTAGGAGAGTTCCTGGGCAAACGCTTACAGTCACCATCAAGGAGCTTCCTGGTTGTGTGGGATTTCCTTTCCGCCTGTCTGCTAAATGTTTCATGCTGATGGGCACAGCTGTTAGCCTGGTTGCATTGTTCTCTTTTGCTGTACCAACTGTCTAGTCCTCCACCCTGTCAGGATCTGTTCCTCATTAAACATATAACATTTCAGTGTCTTTGCATGAAGAAGATGATAGAGATGGCAATGAAAATGTTTATCAAGTGGCTGTAAGCAAGTTAGAGAAACATTTTGGAAAGAAAATAAATGTGCTGGAAAGGCACAAGTTTTTCCCTAGGGTACAGAGTAAAAATGATAAAGTTAAACTGTTTATTGCTGCATTAAAAGGCCTATCTAACACATGTGAATTTGAGAAGACTTTAATAGATTCTCAAATAAGAGATCAATTAGACAGGTGCACCAACAACCCAAAGTTCCAAGAAAGACTCTTGGTGGCAAACCCTGATCTTAAAGAAGTCATTGACGTTACTGTCAGCATTGAACATACTGCAGACTGCATGACTGCAAAGAAAGAAGGGGGTGTCAAGCAGACAGAAGTCAATGTCATTAGTAAACATGACACAGAGAAGGATAATAAGAACATACATTCTAACCTGTGCTGATAGGCACTAAACACAAGTGTTAAAGATGTGGTAGTCCTAGTCATTTAGCCAATAATGTTGTTTGACAAGCCAGGACAGTTGTATGCCACAGGTCTGGTAAGTGACGTCACTTGGCAATGGTTTTGTGGGAACAACATTCCAAACCTGTGTTAGCTATTGAACAAGACAATCCTCGATATACCAAACTAGTTTTCGAACTACAAAGTGTCAAGAAAGTAACAGGCTTCCCATCCTGTAGCATCACATTAGACAATAAACCTGTTAAAGTGATGGCCAATTCATGCTCTCCATACACCTTGATGGATGTAAATCTCTTTTTGGAGTTATTCCCTGCATTGCATAAGGTGCTACAAACACCAGACATTAAACCAGGTAGTTACAATGGAGACCCCATACCTTTTTTAGGTATGACTACCAGGGAAATTGGATTCAAGGGAAGGAGTACCGTGGATAAAATCTATGTCACACAGAAAGCATTTAACATATTGGGTTGGAGGCATCAAAAGGAACTAGGCATTCAGATGGATCCCAACAGTCCTGATCAAGTTCTTCTAGTTGATCCTTCGGTTGGGGGTATGGAGGTCTGCAGCGATTTTCCAAATGTTTTCTCTGACAAGCTTGGGTTTCAAAAAAATTCCAACATTGCATTAAACTCAAATCTAATGCTAAACCTAGTGCACTTATTATAAGGTTAGGCCCATCCCTCACATGATTGTTTGCTTTGGGTGTTATTGAAACTATTGAGAACTCACAGTGGTTGTTTCCAATCATCCTTACAACTAAAGCACCCAGCAAGGATGTTAAACTTTGAGTTGACCTAAGGGAGCTCGACAAGAACATACGGGTGGACAGACATCCTGTGCCACGCATCCATGAGGTCCTTTCTTTAATTAAGGGAGCAAGTTGTTTCAGTGTTCTCGATCTCTCCTCTGCTTACCACCAGTTTGAGCTACATCCCAATTCTCGCCATCTCGCTTCCTTTGTGATCCCTTTAAGGCATTCCAGTTCTTACGTATGCCCTTTGGGTTGGCGTCTGCAGACGCTGCCTTTCAGAGGATCATGCAGCATATGTTAAGAGACATCCCAAGGAGGGGCGGGGTCTGGCCACGAGCGAAGATGGCAGCCTGAACCGAGAGCTCCACAGTGAGATGGGCTCTGGGCGGAGGCGGTGGCTTTCCATGCGAGGTTGGATACATGGAATTGATGTCCCCCACGATGCTAAGAACACTGGAGGTCGATAGACCAAGCCCTAATGCCACTGAGGGGCACTCCAGGGAGAGTGTGGAGTGAAGTGTATGGGAGGATGCCAGGCCTAGAGGCACGCCTACAGCCTTGGCCCTAGAGTAACCAGAAAACCTTGCCTCCGGCACCCACTGATGGCACTCCTGGCACAGCTGTGGAGACAGTGAAGGCAGCAGAGGAGTCCCCCCTGGTTGTGTTGACTGCCTCAAGAACCCCAAAAGACAGAAGCAGACGGGGACAACTCCTGGGCCTCTTGCTCCCACGGAGGTGCATAGGAGGGTGCTGGTACTAGAGACGGCAGCCTCGACCCATGCATACCTGAGTGGCCCCACCTTCAGCGCCTTCTGGCCAATATTTATTGCCCCAGTTCTGCTGTTATCAGCAGGCCTGCCATCACGTCAAGTCGTGGCTGGGGAAACTGAGGAGCTGAGAACCTTGGATGAAGGAGGCAGCCTGAGATGTGGGTGAGAGTCAAGGCCCCCTCGCAATCAGGCACCCCAGCCCCTGGGCCCACTGCTCAAAACCCAACACCCTGGCCTCTCAGAAGCGGCAGGGCACCACCAGATTCACTAGCACAAACGTGGCAAGAGGCAGCATGAGGAGGGCAGGAAAAAATCTGAGCCAATAAGTCCTTCCAGCACAAGGCACATGCTTAAGGAAGGGGGAGTCCTGATCACAACACCCATGCCTCCCCTTCACCAGAAAGAAGGAGCGCTAAAGGAGCAGTTGAGGGCACTGGGCCTAGAGGCATGCTCACAGCTTTGGCCCTCACACTGCCAGATGCCCCACCTCCTAGGCCTATCGTCCAACACCCAGCTCCTCCGGAACCAGCAGGGCTGTGACGCAGCAAGCTCAACACTGAAAGCCATTGAGGAGGGGAAGGCATGAGCATGGTCCTCCCCACACCACACCAGCAAGAGGGAGCATTCATGGCAGAGGGTGCCAAAGTAGGGACTGGGGGCATCTTCTGCAGGCCCACGAAGTGACCCCGGCAGAGCAGGATGCCGGAGGGAAGGTGCACCAATACAATGTCCCCCCAAGCATCAACAGGACTGTGACGTGGCAAGGGCGACAGGGGGCATTAAGGTGGCAGCTCACACACAGTGGGAGGAGCCCAGACCCACAAAAATGAGATCCGGAGGGCCCGCTACACCCGGATCCCAGGATCTGATTCCCTGAACGCGGATGATAGAGATCAGGCAGACCTCTACAATGGCCCCGCATGCGAGAACTGGGCCCCTGTCGTATGCCCTTCTCAGGGCCTAATGGAGGGCACGCTGACATGGTGGGAGAACCCTAAAGAAGACCCGCATGGACTCCTGGCTAGCATCTTGCGCCTCACATCGATAATTTGTCAGAAGACAGGACCACGCAGGGGCCCGCTACCCATGCCTGGACTGTTGACAGAGCGCAGACACAGTTGGTCCATAACAGGAACACTAGAGCACTGACCCCACAGACCTCACTACACCTCTGTGCCTCCTCACTGACACAGCGCACTGCCATTGGACTAAAGAGATAAACATCCAGCACCAAGCACGGGAGCAAGTCCTCCAGGCAACTCCTTTTTGCGGTAACACTCAAACAGCCACGCAATATGTACACGAAAGGCGCCATCCCCCATAAGCAGGCTATCCCAGGCTACTTAAGCCTCCACACAAGGGGAGACCATGGACTGCATCTTGCAGGATATCTCACTCATCAGCTGGCAACTGGAAGGGATGGACACTAATATATCCTCATTGGTGGCAGAAGCAAAATCGACAAGAGCAGACATTGTGGGGTTCCACGCAAGAGCAGAGGGGCTGGACCAAAGGCTGACAACGGTAGAGGATCACCTGGAATTAGTGCAAGGCAGAGATGCAGAACTGCTATTCCTCCACAGAAAACTGATTGACTTGGAAGAGCGCAGCAGGAGGGATAACGTTTGCTTCTTTGGGCGCCCAGAGAAAATTGAAGGCCCAAACACCAAAGCGTTCCTCCGAGACACTCTCCTGAACCTGGTTGGCATCGCCTTTGACCCACCACTGGAAATACATCATGCATATTGCATTGGCCCTCCATGCAAGGACTTTGCAACACTTCCACGACCCCTCATTGCTTGATTCTTAAGGCTGTTAGCAGCTGCACGCACCCAAGTCCCCTTCACATACGATGGGCACGATATCCATATGCCAGACGACTTCTTTAGGGAGACCAACGATCGCTGCAAATCATTCCTCTCCATGAGACACTAACTTTGCCAAATAAGGCCTCTTTGAGCCTGCCCGCTTTCGTATCACCAAAGATGGTGACTCCAAGGACTACTACGACCCTAAGGACCTGCGCCATTTCTTTGACCGCATGAGGCCACAGAACATGGAAACGCACCATTCTACTCCGGAGCAAGCAAAGCCCGGTCTTTCTCTGCAGACACCGGGCAACAGACGACAGAACACCAGTGGCTCACTGCACCCCAGTAGGGAACATGAGAGGTCTGCCTGCACCCATGAAGACAAGGCCTCGGCCCTTCAAACTGTCACTGTCTTTACCCAGGATCAACACAGAGACAAGTCTTGCTTCCCCATAAAACCCACTTCAGATGCAGAATGAGGCCGAGGGGGAGCCTAGCCATAGCCTAGCCATAGACATAATCATAGGCAGACACAGAGCTGGGTGTGGTCGGCAGGCCAAGAAGAAAGAAAACGTCCAGACACCTGAGTATCGCTCCCATTGTACTCATTGTGTTAACTGTGTTAATTGTGTTAAGTGTTTGAATAGTGATATACATTACCTGCAGACATGACCCATAAGACCTGTGCTACATGTAATGTAATTGGCGTCACCGCCTCCATGCCAACTCCACCATGCTGCACCAGGATGCTCCCCCCTCTCACCAACACTAACCTTCATGTGTAGTTACTCTTCCGTTCAGCCATAGCCATTGCCTCGCCCTCCTGATGGAGTCCCCTCCTCACAGCAGTGCTCCAGCAAGATTAGAACCGCGGTTTAAAGCTTAGGATCCCCAATGCTGCACGGCAGCCAATGACCCCTTTCCCCAAGTTTTTATCCCTCATTCCCCCTCCCTTTGCACTCCCCCTATCATGGCGCACCACCTCCCCCACAACATACATCCAGGCCCACATCGTCACTGCCGTCGACCTTGGCCGCCCTAACAGACTGTAACACCCCTGCTGCGGGCCAGGGCCCTCCCCTCCTCTGTCACCCACACTCCCTTTCTCACCCTTCTCTCCTCCTTCCCCTTCTCCCCTCACAGTGCCAGAGAGACCTCACACGCTCTCCACACTACTGAGGGCACTCAACATATCTTTAGTGATCACTTGCCACTGCCTGTCCCTCCCTGTTTCCTCAGCATAGACACCACTCACCCACTCCATGCAGTAACATGGAATGTTCATGGACTTACGCACTACATCAAAAGGAAAAAAGTCCACTCTTATCTCAAATCACAGCGGGTGGACGTAGCACTACTCCAGGAAACGCACATATGTGATCTAGAGTCTGGCAAGCTGCACAGGGACTGGGTGGGAAAGGTGATCCACAGCAGTGAGCAGGGGTAGCGATTAGGCTTGGGCGTAGTTCATGGAATTTTGCTACCTGGAACTCCGTGAAGTTATAAAAAAAAACTCTTGTGAAGTTCCGCGAGTGGCGGAGTGCAGTGTAAGCTGCAGCTTGTGCTGGTATTCCTGCACTCAGGTAGAAATTCTACCCAAGTGGCAGCTCGCTCTCGCAAACTTACCGTTCACAATCGGGGATAAACCTCCACTGCACATCACAAATCAGAGTTTTCTGCACTCAGCCAGCTCCGCAGAGTGCGGAGTGCTGAAAACTCCGCAAACTCCACGAACGGAGCGAAGTTCACCACCCAGGCCTAGTAGCAACTCTCATCTGCAATTCTTTCCTGGCCACAGTGTCATGGATGGACCCAGGCGCATGATACACCTTTGCCAAACTGTGAATAGGGGATGCCCATGTCTGCGTTAGATCAGTCTATGCCCCGACTGGAGTGAAAAAATCGCTCTTTCTTCAACTGAACCACCTACTGGCGAAAATAGGCGCATTGCAGTACTTTATAGGCATGGACTGGAACCTGGTGATAGAGCCAGTTATGGATTGAACATGCCCCCTTGACAGGAGCAGTGCCACAGACAGGGCTCTGATGAGTGAAATACTGGAGGATAACGGATTGGTGGATCACTGACGCCTTTGTCACACAGCTGATGTATAATAAACCTTTGCCTCCCCCACTCACGGCACTCTTTCCAGCTCGGACTACTTCCTGGTCTCCCAGAGAATGGTGCAGTTGGTCGGGGAATCCCACATCCTAGAGGCCGCACTTTCTGACCACTCTCCAGTCCTCCTGTTGCTGGAGGTAGGACTTGTCAGGTCGGAACGCAAGCCCTGGTGCATGAATATACAGTTCCACCTAACCCCTAAGGGTAAATCTCAATTGCAAGCGCACCTCCAAGGCTACCTCTCCACCAATCAAGGGTCAGTGGACTCAGTCAGGATCCTCTGGGCTGTAGCAAAAGCTGCCATTCGGGGCCAGCTTATGCAGGATGCAGTGTAGGCCAATAGGCAAACAGCTGCCCGACTAAAGGAGCTGAGAAGGGACATTGTGTCCTATACCCACTTAAATATAGCAAAGCCAACCCTACATCACTGCAGGTACTTAGAGCAGGCCTGCATGGTGCTGGACTGCCTTTTTACTTCCAAGGCAGGATACGCCCTAGAAAGGATGAAAGGGAGACACTTCGAGCAGGGGAAAAAGGCAAGGAGACTACTGGCGGCACAGTTACATCAAAGGGAAGCTGCCATGGGTATACCTGATATTCATTCAGTGGGAGGGGCCACACTCACCTACCCCAGGATAATGTGAATGAATTAGCTCTGTTCTACAAGTCTCTCTATGCCCTGGGGAGGCAAGTTGATGAGGACAAACTAGCTACCTTCCTCACAGAGGCGGCCTCTCGGACAGGAGCAGAGAACTCCTTGACCGGGAGATCAGCAAGGAGGAGATTTTGTGTGTGCCAGATGACTTACGCTACCACAAGGCCCCGGGCGAAGATGGCTTTCCCGCTCAGTTTTACCGATGGGCAGGAGAGGGGGTTGCTGACACGCTGCATGCTGCATTCCAAGAGGCGGAACACAAGTCCTCTCCAGGTCCCCTCTCTAATAAACAGTGATTGCTGTCCTACCCAAGCCTGGGAAGGACCCCCTACTGTGCAGCAGTTATCGTCCCATCTTGTTGCTGAACTGCGATATCAAAATTCTGGCCAGTGTCCTGACCTCCCACCTACGTAAAGTCCTACCCTCCCTGGTTCACAACACGCAAGTAAGTTTCGTACCCAGTCGCTCCACTAAGAACCACCTGCATACCCTAGCCCAAATGTTATGGTCTGCCAAATGAATTCAAACTGATGACCTGGCATTATCACTCGACTTGGAGAAGCTGTTGACAGCATTGAGTGGGGCTACCTTTTTAAAGTAATTGAACGATTCGGACTGGGGGATCAGTTCATTGCAAAAGTGCGACTGCTATACGATAATCCCACTGCACACAGATAAAAACGTCAAGGGTGCTCCCTCTCCCCGCTCCTTTTTCTCTTGGCTATGGAACCCCTAGCAGCCACAATACACCAATCGACCAGCTTCACGGGCATATGCCTTCAGATAGGAGACTCCTAACTCTACCGGTATGTAAACGACATCCTGCTCAGTCTAGCGGATCTACCCCGCTCACTGCCATCTCTGCTTCAAATTATAAATGACTTCTTCTGCTCATTTCAGACTGCACCACAAAAGCGGCCTTCAACTGGCAATCCTCGCGTCTCAAATACTTGGGTGTTTTGGGAACAAAGGAATGGAGGGAATGGTTGCAGGTGACCTAAACCCTCAACTACAGAGGTCTTCAAACCTTTTGATGCCGAGACCCCCTTCCCAAACCTTTTTAGGCGTAAGGACCACCTTCTGACAAAATGTTCTAGAAACTGGTACTCCTCTTTATCAACATCTATCGACAGCCATAAATACCCGTTAGACCTGACATCTTTTGGCATATTTCCCCTGTTTTGTTCCTTTCTGAGCTCCTAGTTTTGACTCTTTTTTCTGGTTTAGAGTCTCTGCGCACTATCTCACTGCTGTTCAGTGTTAAAATACAAGTTCTCCTATTGTAAATTGTATTATGGATTGGTGTTTCCATAATTGGCATGTTTGACTTACTAGTAAGTCCCTAGTAAAGTGCACTGAGGGTGCCAGGGCCTGTAAATCAAATGCTGCTGGCGGGCCTCCAGTACTGAATGTGCCACTCACCCAAGCAGCCCTAAAAAGGGTTATCAGACCTGCCACTGCAGTGTCTGTGTGCGGTTTGCAACTGCCATGTCGACCTGGCAAGTGCACCCACTTGCCAGGCCCTAATCTTTCTTTTCCTACATGTAAGTCACCTCTAAGGTAGGTCAAAGGTACCTCTGTGGGCAGGGTTCTGTGTATATTAAAGGTAGGACATCCCCTGGTGTGTGTGACATGTCCTGGTATTGAATTACAGTGTGTTTCATTTATCACTATGGAAAGGCTATCTGTCCCATAGGATAGCATGGACTTTTTCTTATAACTTCTTTTAAGTATATCTTTCTATTGGGTCGAGGTGTGCCCTGCCTTTCCTGGATGAGTTAGGGATGAGCTGAATAGACCTGGGCTGCGTTTAGAGTAATGGGAGAAGATTTCCTTGGGCCTGAATGGGCTGGTTTGCCTTGGACAATGCTGTCTCCATCTCCTGACAGGAAGCTGGGCCAGAGAGGATGGAACTGATTTGGACTGGGTACAGGCACTCTCTGCCCAAAAGCAAAAAGAGAAACTGAGTATAAATATTGGGGCCCGAACCCCAAAACATTAGAACTTGGTGGAATCAAGGAACCTGCCAAGAAGAAGAGCTGGAAGACCTGCCAAGAGGAGTGCTGCCCCTTTGCTGTGCTTTGTTGGGTTGGTCTGCAGTTGCTGCTTCTGCCTTGGGAAGTGAAATGATTGGACAGAACTTTTGTTACTTGTGCTGAGTATATTCAAGGGCTTGAAGTAGAGCTTGCCTCCTATTCTGAAGTCTCAGGGACCGCAAAGACTTCACCTACATCTGATACCGCCTCTGGAACTGTGGTTTCAATTGCCACAGAGGGGGGAAAGCAACCAACTATGACTCAGTCGCTGGCTCCCTGTCCTGATGGCACCGCAGAGGGCACCATTGCATTTCGCACCGCAACCCTGGTCTCACTAACGACTACCGCCGCCGCCGAGCTGCTGCTTGCACTGTGATCTGTGGGCATCGTACTCCACATTGCCTCGCTTCGCCTCCCCACCCTGGTCTTACCGACACTGTAGCTGACTTCGACAACGTAACCGCACCGTGGCTTAGGGGCACTGCTCGTAAGTCTTGCAGCACACCGCCCCATCCCACACCGCAGTCCGGACCGACCGATGCCAGCTCCCCGCAACCGGCACCGTGATATGTCAGCACTGAAAAGAGCACCGCAGCCCTGGTCTCACCGATGCTGGATGACCATCACTGAGCCACTGCCTGCACCGTGACTTGAGGTCACTGCACGTCGCAACGCTCCGCTTCACACCAGAACTATGATAGTGGCCATGAACAGCTCGAACCGACGTCAATGGCCGCAACAAAAAGGTACTGTTTACGAGTCTGCGGACACCCCACCGACGCGGTCAGGTGGAACTGTTGAATTCTGTTGTTCTCAACACCACAGTAGCACCGCACGGAGCTACCAACGTTAAGAAACTGCATTTTTAACATTATTCTTGTATAATGCATATTTTTAAGTACTGTATGTTGGATTTTTATCATTTTGGTCTTGTTTTGAATAGATAAAGTATTGGATATTTTTCTAAACTGATGTGGTGTCCTTTTGTAGTGTTTTCAATGTATTACTGTTGGTTATGTGCAAATCATTTACACATTGCCTCTGAAATAAGCCTGAGTGCTCATGCCAAGCTACCAAAGGGGTGAGCAGGGGTTATTACAGTAGTGTATCCCTCTTACCCTAACTAGAAGGAAGGGTCCCTACTTGGACAAAGGTGCAAACCATTGCAAACTAGAGACCTCCATTTCTAACAGTTCACAATTACCGCAGCAAATAATTTTGATGGTGGGCAAATGACATTAAACAGTGTTTAGCAAACCAAAGGTCATTGAGCGTAGAGGTGTAGCCAAAGGTGTAGTTAAAAACGAAAGGCCTCATTTATGAGGAATTGGCATAGGGCAGCGCAGCAAGTCTTCTTGTGGCGCTGCCCTATGCCAATGTGAAAGGGCAGGAATGCACTGTATTTATGAAATATGGTGCATTCAAGTCCTTTTCCCTTGCATAGGTGCACAAACTGCTGCCTAGCACGAACATAGGCAGGATTGTTTTTGTACGAGAAGGGACACCTTCCTCCACCAACATGGAAAGAGGAAAAAACGAGGAGAAATCAAAACATTTCTCCCCAGTTAAACCTCCACTGCGGTTGCATCCGTTTTAGGAGCTGCCCCAGGTTTATGTGATTTTGTAAATTTGGGGCAGCATCAAAATCCATGAGCTTTGAGTGGGAACCCCACGCAAAGCCCATGGAACACCTCCTTGACGCAGAGTAAGGCAGAGCAGTGACTTGCGCTGCTATGTCTTACTCCATATCTATGAGGCCATGCAAAGCCATGCAGGGTGACTTTGCGTCACCTCATAGTATGGTTGAGATGCTTGCACAGACGGAGCATCAAAAAAAGTGATGCTCTGGCGGCTCAAGCTCTCATATATAAGCCCAAAATATTCTGTACGTTATTAGGTCTTTCACCATCAGGTATCTACATATAAAATAATGGGCAGCGTAAAAAATGTATTGCTCAGTGAGAAATACACTGTAGTACATTATGAAACCTCTATTAGTTAATGCACTGCAGAAGTTTATGTGTAACCAGAGAACCATAGAATTAAATCTTGATTGGTGCAGTGAAGAATAGTGATGTGTATTTTAGCGCTACGAAGTCACCGCATGTGATAGAAAGCAATGAGCATATGTAAGTCAATTTTTTATACTTGCATTACACACAGGGTAAAATAGAATGCTGCAAAATGTGCAAATAGTTTTACCATAAAATGGTGCTTTTCAAAATATAGATTTGAATAATACCAGAGCGCATGTAATGCAATTTTATTTTTTACATAACTGTCCCTTCAACACCTCTTTAGGGACACTAAGGGCTGTGGAAATGCAGTTAAAAGCAAGAACTTTCCAGCCCTGTTGATAACTCTTTGCACTTCCACTCAAAAAAACAAATCTTTGTCATCACAAAGAGCCAGAACTACTCCCACACATCTTTTACACTTGCAGATGAACTGAAAGGTAGATTTGCCTTTCATTCAGGCAAGCAGCTGATAACGATCTCAATTAGCTTATTGCAGGGACAAGTGAAGCTGGGGAATCTGCGACCCCCTTCCCAGGACTCCACGACCCCCCTGGGGGTCGCGCCCCACAGATTGAAGACCTCTGCTCTACTAACTCAGATGCAGTGCGACTTTGAAAAATGGAAAGCACTGGGGCTATCCATTTGGGGAAAAGTACAAGCTGTACGCATGGTCACCCTTGCGCAATTTGTATATACCCTTAGCATGCTCCCCCTCCAGGTAACTCTTGCCACGCTACGCTTAATCGACTCCAGGATCAAATCCTTCATGTGGGGCTCTGCGAAACCCCATTTGGCCATGCTGAAACTAAAAGCCTGCTGCTCCTGTTGAGGCATGAGCCTCCAGTCAGTAGAACACTTTGCCCTTACACTGCAGCTCTCCCAAATGGCTTACATGCTATCAAGAATCCCTGATGTGCCGCAATGGGTACATATTGAAAGACAACTACTGTCTAATGAGGTAGGCCTCTCTGCCCTATATGGGCCAGGGACAAGCTCTCAAGACCCCGCCAATCCGGTAGTATCCACCATTCACAGGACCTGGCAATGAACGCACCGGTTGCTGGGCTCGAATCCATGATTCCATGAGAAAGCCCCCTTGTGGGGGAATGCAGGCATATGCATTGATGGGCAGACACTGTCCTGGCCCCTGTGGAAGGCAGTGGGCATCCCCACCCTGTACCAGCTCCTCCACGATGGTGACCTCAAGACATTTATGCAATTAAGGGAGGAATTTGGCCTCACTGTGCAGCAATCCTGGAAATACGTGCAACTTCAGCACTGTCTGAGGAAAAGTTTTGGACCGTGTCCTTGGTCACTACAAGCTCCGCCAATGGTATTGTATCTGTACATATGGGGGAAACACAAAGGGCTGACGTACGGCCTGTACGAGGTACTCACATCCCACATATTCTTGCAACCCCTATGGCGAGATCTTCGCACCAGATGGCAAACCCGATTATCGCTCTTCTATGAGGACGACAAGTGGGCAGAGATCCCAGACGACTTGGATAGGGGTACCCGGGAGGCAGGGTTGAAATTCTGTTTATTTAAGACCCTACATGACTGGCATTGGTCACCGAAGAAATTGCACAGGGCAGGCCAACACCCGCATGCCAACTGCTGGAGATGTGCTGACACAGGTTGCGACATGACCCACATCATATGCGAATGCCCAATGGTCCAACCCTTCTGGGCCTACGTGGGTTAGATCATGAGCTCCACAATGCCCATGCACCTACCACTTATACCTGCCACTATCCTCTTGCATGATCTGCGGCATTCCCCAGAGCTCCAAAACCTCAACGCCACCTCTTCCATACAGCATTAGCCACAGCCAAAATATGTATACTGTGACAATGGAGGTCGTCAACCCCACCATCGCAGGAAGCCTGGCTAGTGGCCATGATACACACAGCCTCCCGCAAGCTAGTCATTTACAATCTTCAGGACCAAGCTGACCTGTTCCTTCAGGGTAGGGCACCATTCCTATGCACGGAGAGCCATAATGAAGAGAACCCCACAGCAGACAACCCAACTCAGGCAACAGCAATGACGTCAGGTAAATTACAACAGGCGCGACTGCCCCATGCATTAGAGGTCACCTACCCATCATTGGTGCTCCTGCAGCTTAACATAACCTTCAACCCCCCTCCCTCCCTCACTCTCTCATACAGATTCACAAAGACTGCCCTGCCCAACCCACTCTTTCTCTTCACCGTCAGCTACCCTGCACCCCCACTATGACTTTTCTCACATCCCGCATGCATATGCTCCCTCCCTCACTGCCTCCCCATCTATCTCCCATCCCCTCTACCCTCACTCTACCCCTGGCACCGCAGCAACATGGATGCACTACACCCAAGCTCCATCCAGGCCCTGAGGAAAGAACACTCAGAAGGTGACATACAGTACCCCCAGTGCCCTAGCCCCACCTTCCCCCAGATATAGTAACACCACCCAAGAGCAGGGCGAGTCCCCCCAGTGATATAAGCCGACTTGGGTCGGGGGATTACTCCCCCACCAGCTGCCTCACCCCTGATTAATAGTCAGATACAGGCACACTCTCGGGACCCAGCCTGATGAAAGAAATCGCCACCCCTTGGGATTCAGGCACCCGGACACTACCGGGTCTGCTACCGCTGGCACACCTCTCAGGTCACAGGATCATCTCCCTCCCCCTCTTCCCCCCAACTCGCATCAATAGACAGTTCTCTCAGCCCCAAACAGGCATACGTCACATCTTTGTTAAATTGTTTCCTCAGCCATTGTATTTGTGTAGCCGATGCTATTGCTTTCAAGATGTAATTTCTTGAAAAATGTTAATAAAGAATTACAACTCAAAAAAAGAGACATCTGTTTTCAAGATGACATCCTCATCTATGACAAGGATGTGGAGGAGCACAATGTCATGCTTAGAAGGGTGCTATTTAATCTAGAGAAGGCGGGGCTCACCTTCAAGAAGGAGAAATGTTGCATAGGGGTGGGATCCGTAGAGTATCTTGGACACTGGACAGCATATATCCCAAGTTAAAGTTGGTAGAAGCTATCCAAAATACGGCAGCCCCAGGCAGTGTCGAAGATCTGAAATCATTTCTGGGTCTGTCGTAATATTACTCTGATGTTACTTAAATCCAAGGTCCCTTATGTGTGGAGTAAAGTGTTTCATGAGGCCTTTATGTCTGTGAAGGATGGTATCGTAGGAGCCCCTTCCCTGGGTAGATTTGACCTCAGACAACACACAGTATTGATCTGTGAGGCTAGCAACAAGGGTTTTGGGGCTAGTCTAACACAGTATGTGGATGGTAAGGAGCAAAGTGTTGCATTTCACCATGAAAGGGTCTGCCAGGACCACTCCCAGGATTGCAAGATGGATTTTGGGACTATAAGGGTACAATTTTAAGGTTAAATACTTATCTGGATCACAAAATGTGGTTGCCACCTTTCTGACCCGTTCTCCTACAAAAGTTGATAAAGATTGACATTGTGGAGAATAAACATGTCACACTTAAAATAACCAGCTTGAATAAGGAAGATTGGGATGATTGTGTAAAAACTGAATGAGGTCATAATGATTGGATGGCCTTCCACTAAAAGCGATATTTCAGCGTTGACATCCAAGTACTCGGATGTGAGGTTGGAGTTAAACATACATGAGGGTACAGTGTGCAGGGGGGAAAAAAGTGTTCCCCCGAGAAGTTAAGGGAGAAAATTGTGGAGTTTGCTCATGTAGGTCATTTAGGGCGTAGCCTCACCAAGAACAAAATACGCCTAGATTATAGGTGGCCAGGCATGTATGCCATGGTTGAGATCAAGGTGAGAGATTGCATGGAGTGCAGAATAAGTTACAAAACCCTTCAAGCCAGGTCCCAGATAGCAATTTGTTCAAATCAGTTCTCAACATAATTGGCCCTCTTAATCGTTAAGCGTTTTATTCTGGTGTTGGTGTATTATCACACTCGGGTGATTTTCAAGTGTGTACACCAAATCAATACAGATGCCCTCATCCAGTTTTTGAAAGGGGCATTCTTTGAAGAAGGCATTCCTGACATCTTAGTGACCGACAATGGGGTACAATTCACATCAGAATGTATGAAAGAGTTTTTATCTGATCTAAATATTACTCACCAAAAGACCACCTTGTATTGCCCTCGTGCAAATGGTTTGGTGGAACGCATGATCTGCATGTTCAAAGAATGTCTACAAAGAGTGGAATCACAAGGTACCCCTGCTGTTTCTGCCTTGCAGGGCACTATATGGGAATATCACTCCACACCCAATTGTGCCACAGGGGTTTGTCCATTCATGTAATTGAAGGGCAGGACTCCTAAGACCAACCTGTCTGATTCATGGTTGATGGAAAAGGGAGTGTGTATGGTGGACCATAGCGAAATAGCTAGGAGAGTTTCTGAACACCAGCACAAATACAGAAGCAGGTATGATCGATCCGAGCATGCTGAACCCTGGGTGTTTCAAGAAGAAGAATGGGTCTGAGTCAACCCACGCAGGAATAATGCCTCCAGGTTTTGCTAACCCATCAGGATAGCCAGGGTAGGCAGAAATGTTGTCCATCTTGAAAACGGTCAAACCTGAGGTATGGAGAGAATTATTTCACACAGGCCCGCAGACGTTCATAGGGCGGATCCCATTTCGGAAAGAGTGGTAGGGAATACTGTGCCTTACGTTCCAAGGAGATATCAGAGAATCGAATAATCTCCTGTGTGGTATAAGGTTTACAGTATAAAGTGAGATTATCTTTAATGTGTTAACCTTTGGTGTAACTTATTTCTCTTGCCTTATGTTTCCTTGGATTGTTGTTTCTCCTCCACTCCTTTCCCCCCTTCCCTTCCATGACATATTGCCTTTCCTCACCTCTTATTGGTCACCCTATGTAAAGGAGGTGAATTATCATTAAATATTTGGTACATTCTGTTTCACTCGTCCTATCCCATTTAGTATGTGCCATGCCTTTGTAGTGTGAACATTCCACAGCTGACTCCAGCTGACTGGATTCTGTGAATGATAAAAAAGATATTCATTGGTGCTTATTAGTTTTAAAAAAACAAATAAACCATATACCTTGACCAGAGGATATCTTACATGGAATGCTAACTCGGAACATACATACATGATTCAGTTGTGTGTTTACATATACTTTTAACCCACTTGGAAACTTAGAGTTTCTTTGCTTCTTCCCTCTTGGATGTTTTTCATGACATAAGCCTCTTTCCTCTATTTTTTGGGACAATTTCTTGCAGTCGCTCACTTTTCACATATTGTTTCCTATTGTTTGAGGGTAAGCTGGGTATTGGAAGGAGTGACCCTTAATTCGAGCAAGCTAGAGACATGCCCTCAAAAACATCTCAACGACTAGCCCTTGACATCATCTAAGATTACATCAGGGCATCTACCTAAATGCATTGTCAACTTTGAACTTTTCTCCAGTAATAAACTATCTCAATGAACCATAACATGTGCCACACATGCAGCTGAGCTCATCAAATGAAAATAACTGCCCTGTTTATTTAACACATAGTGTTGACTGTCAGGAGATTGACCCTCCCATTCTGCATGCCCCTGCTCATTATGATTTCATTAAATGCAAGCAAAAAACATGGTGGAGACGTAGCCCTGGTTTATAGGCACTATGTGAGAGTGACTGTCAGCCCCATTTTCCATTCTATACCAAGAGTGAAATTCTCCTGATGACAATGCAAAGATCAAGTGCTTTCCCTGCCACTATCACCCTGGATTTGCATTACATAAAGGGCACATTGCTCCATTCTGCACTACCTGGGTCCACCAGCCAGAGACCTGATCAGAGAACCTTATTACTTCGAATGCTCTGTTTTGAGTGAGTACACAAACTCACATCCGCACTATGAACAGCAGATTAGTTTAAGGCAGCTGTCAGTTGGCCTTTGACAACAGGTGGAGAGCCAGCTACAGTTTCAAAGGGGATGCAGAAATCCCACTGCAGACAGGTACAGTAAGGAAAATGTCTCAGTGTCCCTGAGACCCCATTGCCCCCTCACAAGTGGTATTATCTGTCAACCTTGTTGCCTCTTTCCCTCTGCACCTGTGTTTAATACATCACTGGCACAGAGATACAACATTCCCTCATTTGCATGTGGACATGCCGATATATGATGAATGATGGATCACATCCTTGAAATTGCCCCACCACACAGCCACACATTTAGCATTGGCCAATTATATATTATTGAAGAGGCCACACAAGCTTCTGACGAACCTTCTATAATACCAAAGTGTTGCTGAGAGAAAGAAGACACAAATTCATTTTCTGCCCCCAGAGCACTGTGTGTAATACAACCCTTGGTCTTTGCTCACCTTTTCTGTACTCAACATAATAGTTGGGGTGTTTTATACGTGCTACAAATCTTTGTACTATATTGCTGGCCAACCTGGATATTGAACATTGTAGCTCTGATTTACAGTTTAGTGGAAAGGTTACTGAATCACAAAAATGACGGCTATCCAGTCCCCCTTATTACAGGTTCATTATATCCTAATGTAGTGGTAATAATAGCTGACAGCATATCCATGGCTTTTGTAATGGAATACCCATCTACCAAACTCTAATCCAGGCTAATGATGTCTTTATTCCAGTGAACGGTTTGTCTCTCCAGGTTTCTGTGGGCTGGCAGTTCAATATGCCACCTTGCCCAGTGTAGATATAGATGCTAAGTGCTTATCAAAAGGCTTCACTAAACTACTGTTTCATTTAAAATGATATGCTTATCATTTCACTGATGATAAAAGATTTACCTAGCTGAGTAGAGGAAAGTGTGATATGCCCTCCTGTAACAGACTATCTCCTAGACACTATCTTCAACCAAAACCATCCTATAGACTTGAGTAAGCCTTTGAAGAGTGTTAATAAATGCAGGCAGCATTATATTTTGTTCTTAGAGTACAGTTATTTTTTTTTATGTTTCCAGCAAGAGTGCATGTGTGGCTAAACATTCAGCAAACAACAGTCTTTGGCTTACTGGCAACATTCCTTCAAGAAGTTCATTGGTCAGAGTACAAACCGGGACATGCAGTGTCTGCACTTGTAAAGTGTGAGTATACAGTGTCTGTTGTTTCATCAGTGGTGTGTGAATTTGAGCGCAAGGGCTACTTGTGGAGTAGCCTCAATAAAAGGGAAAGTAACTGCTGCTTGCCTTGTCATTTTTAAGACTGGATTTTCCTGCCAGTAAAATTGAGTCCAGTCAGGAGTGAAATCAGACAGAAACAGCTAATTTTTCGAGCTGGGGTGTGTGGATACCACTTCACGTGAAATGGAGGTGATATCCCCAGAGCCAGCATCTGAATACACACTGGAAAAGCCCTAAGTTCTGGTAATAATGCATTATGCATGCAAACAACATGGATGCATACCTCTGTTTGCACAATAATGTAAGGTCTACTGGCTTTGTCAATGATTTTCCCTGAGTCACTGAGTACCACTGGAGCTCATAGAGCATCCACTTGATCAATAAACATAGCATATCTGATGTCTGCAAATGGTTGGTACCGATGAAGCCCTGTGCCTGATGTGCTTGTTTGACTCACAGAAAAGAGAGTCCTGTAGCTTTATTGGAAGCAAAACAAGCATATAAACAAATGCTTCTGGGGAATAAAGTGTGTATGAGGGTATATACCAATTGTAGGAAGGTGACCCTTTTTAACATGGTCACCCCCACATTTTGCCCGGTATTTGATGCAATGTTGACAGAAGTGCACTGTGTTCATGTTATCCAGATCCCCAGTACCGGAACGTTTTCCATAAAACTGTACAATTTTTCCATCAATTGGCAATACCATTGGCATCTTCTGTCTATCCCTGGTAAATGGTACCTAGGGCAGGGAAGTTAAAGAGGGTTTTGAAGGGCTGCAGCATGTATAGTGCCACCCTAAGAAACACCTCAGCACACTCATGCAAACTGCCAATGCATGCTGTGTGACATGGTGAAAAAAAAAGTGAAGACGATACAAGCTCCTGAGTGCCATGCCTGCAGACACTGTATGTAATATAAGTAAGTCACCCTCATGCAAGCCTTACAACCCTAAGGCAGGATGCATTATATTACAGGTGAGTAGATATGCCGCTGTAATGTACATGTCGATTTATGGGCATTGCAAACACAAGGAGTGGATGGATGGAGTGATGAAACTTCTCAGACACTCACCCGAAGTCACAGATCTGGGTTGAATCCATCATCATTCTTTAGCTCACTTCACCACCCCAGTTCAGACTCTGCCATAAGCAAATCAGTCTATACCCTGTTCCTTATAGGAATAGTCCTGCCTGAACTGCTGAGACAGGTCTTCCTGTATCAGAAACAAGCATCATGGAACCAGTTTCAGGGCAAAATCCCTCATAAGCCAGGCTAGCTTGAATCCAGTGGCAAAGTGAGCAAGGGACCCTGGGCCTACCCTGGCAACTAAGGGTGATCAAAGCAAACACAACTAGATGATGGACGGAGCGCTGAAACTTTTCAGACACTCACAGATCTGGGTTGAATCCATCATCGTTCTTTAGCTCACTTCGCCACCCCAATTCAGACCCAGCCATATCCAAATCGGTCTTGACCCTAGTCCAGTCCGAACTGCCAAGCCAGGTCATCCCTGGACAGAAAACAGGCATCCTGGAACCGATTTCGGGTTAGCACCCCTCATCAGCCAGGCTAGCTTGAATCCAGTGGCAAAGTGAAGAAGGGACCTACGTCTGGGCATTTCATTCAAACTTAGGGTGAACAAGTCAAACACAAGGAGATGATGGATGGAGTGCTGAAACTTTTCAGAAATTCACCCCAGTCACAGATCTGGGTGAAATCATCAGCATTCTTTACCTCATTTCGCCACCCCGCTTCAGACTCAGCCAAATGCAAATCAGTCTTGACCCTGTTTCTTATGTGAACAGTCCAGCCCGAACTGCCAAGCCAGGTCTTTCACAGGACCGGAAACATGCATGCTGTCTTTGATTGTATGGAGACTGAGAGCAGCCAGCTCATATGCACCACAGAGAAGATAGAGATGATCTCTTGTGGGTCACATGAGTCCCACTGGTGGGATGATGTTTGTCCCCCTGCATTGCCAGTCCCTCCTCCTCCTCCTTAGTGATTAAAAACTTAGGAGTGAAGCTAGATAATACCCTCTCTATGAAGTCTCAGATCACTGCAGTGGTAGGCCAAAACTTTGAGCTGCTTCAGACTAGTAAGAAATGTCTCCCCCTCCAGCTTTTGGAGGCGAGAAGAGTAGTGATTCATGCCTTGATTACTTCACATCTGGATGTCAATTCATTGTATTTAGGGGCTGCGGAAACTCAGGCGAAGCGCCTGCAGGTGGTTCAAAATGCTGCAGCGAGGTTACTTTTTGGTCTGCCTAGGAGCTCTTTGATGGCTGCTGCACTCTTGACCCTGCATTGGATGCCCATTAAGAAATGGAATACATTTAAAGCACAATTGCGATCAATAGGGCAGTGTTTCTTTCCAGCCTTGATTATCTGGTGGAGATATTCACTCAGTATATTCCCTCCATAGAGCTGCCCTGAGCTCTGCTTCTGCTTCCGTTTTTGTTATCCTGCACTTTAAGCATGTCTGAAGGGGCGGCAAAGTCTTCTCTTTTCTGGCTGCTAAGGCTTGGAATGAGCTCCCCCGAGAACTGTGCATTACTGTATTTGAGCTTATATTGTTGTGGGCAGTAAATATCCTCCTGTAGGGTTGTGCATCTGGGCCATGCCTGCTACCGCAGGGACACTCCTTGGCCTAGCTGCATGCTTTATAAGCCCTCATTAATTTTTCCTTCATTCACTGGCTGGCTGGTCCTGACCAGCCTACCACCGCAGATGAGCCTCTGAACCACTAGAGGTTTTAGCCCATGCTCTCTGAGGTCAGAAACAATACCTGCTCTGGCGGAGGTGTTGTCACCTCCTCCAGAACAGGATGGCTAGGTAATTAGCATATTAGGGCAAGAGGCTTCAAAAGCCTCTGCTACCTTTGACATGTGACCCTAGCTTCCCCATACAGGAAAAATGCCATCCTCCTGCTCTGGGCCAATTTGGCACCAGGACAGGCAGGTTAATTAGTTTGTCAGGAGGCAAGTTCACTATCAGGCCAGTTCCACTTCCAAGGAGGGCTACCTGAGGCGAACACAAAAACTATATTGTTCGTGTTTTCTGGTGGAAATAGGCTCGCTGAGTCAGGGTTATGCCCACTTACCACAGGAAGTGTCGTATAGAGGGTGTAGTCACACTTAAGGTAAGTAACCCACTGGCTATTACCTGTTACTCCCCTTAAATCCCTAAATTGAGTATTCAGGGGCACCCCTGATGCTGTGAACTTAGACTTTGATGGATCCAGTAGAAGAGGACAAAGAAGAACAGTAACAGACCAAGAACTGAAGACTGCTGTGGACTTTTGGGGCCAAATCCTGCCTGCCTGCACCAGTCTCCACAATCGTGACCAAGTGGCTTGTCCTGCAGCTGAGAAACTGCCAAGAATCTCAGTAGACTTTGCAAATTGCCAGCAATCTCCCTTGGAGTAGAGGAACTACCCCCTTGCAGTCCATCAGCACCAAAGTCTAGTCCACTGTGCTGGCACTCCCCAGCCAGTCTGACACAGCAGCCACCCAGGAAGAGGTACTTGTGCCCCTGTCAGATGTGTCTACTGACTGAGTGAGAGAACACCCAGACCTACCGGATTCACACATCACCAATACCCTGAGTACCGGACTCCTTGAAGCAAACAAAATCGAAGTAAGATCAATCCGGACTCCCACTACACTAAGACCGACAACCGTGAAGATCTTTGATGCACATAGCTCGGCCAAATCTATCTTCTCTACATCCAAGCACCCCAGCTCGGATGAACTAGCTCTACCCCCTTGCTCCCAGGACCCTTGTGATCTTAGACACCCATTTGGAGCTCCCGGACTTGTCCTCAAGTCCCCCTCTGCAGCCTTTGGATGAGGTATGGCGCAGCGGCCAGGGCGACTGACGCTGGAACCCGGGACGCTCGGTTCTTTCCCCGTGCCAGTGGCAGATCAGCCCAGCACCATGTGACTCTCGGCAATAGCTTGCCTAATCTTCCCGACGGCCCCCAGCACCTTGACATCTTTGGGTAATTGTTTGCGCTTTTTAAATACTGAACATTTACATTTAGGTGCCCCCCTTTTTTGCCTGGAGTTACGAGCAACTGATGGTGGTACTTTGGACCTTGACCAACAAAAGCCCTAAATCCGAAAGGAGACCCCAGAAACTGACCATAAATTACTGTACGCAACATGTGCCTTTTTCGCCCATAGGAAAGCACTGCTGGGTAAAGCCACAATTAAGTGAACTTTTTACTAACTTGTGAAATTAAATATTTAAAATAGTACTTACTTGATAATAAAGTTCTTGGTATCCAAATTTACATACCAATATGACTTATTTTTCTAAATTGGTCTTGGTCTTATTTTTGAGTGTGCATCTTATTTATTGCCTCTGTGAGGACAAGAAATGCTTAGCACTACCCTTTGCTAAGCCTAAACAGCTCACCAACACTACCACAAAATAGAACATTTAGTGCTATCCTTTTTGCCTCTGTACACCAATAAGGGTTACCTGCTCATTATACTGTATACCTCATTTTGGTCCACTATATAAAGAGTCAGCTTGCTACATCAATTAGCACAAGAAAGTCTCCCAGACATTGAGAGATAGACCTATGTGACCCCATTAAACTGATGGTACATGCACTAGGATATAGAAACTTGTGGGGGCTCTCAGAAAATGATGAGGGTTCATCAAGAGCCCAAATGGTAAGAGCATTAAGCCTGGGTGGTAATCTCTGGTCTGCACGCGGAGTTTGCAAAATTCAGGCATTCCCTGCTAAGTTTAGGAATGTGGAATTTCTGAAATCTGCCATTCAGGTGCGAAGCAGAGTTTTTCACCATTTGCACGCTGGAGTCCCTTTTTGTCTTTCAACCGTGAGCACAAAGACTCTTGGCCGCTTGCGAGTGCACGCAAGACTTCTTGCACCACTAGCGAGCTCCAGCGAGACTTCACGCTCGCAGACAGAGCAGTTGAGCAGCATTTCTGCTTGAGAATGCAGCTGAGAGGCATTTGGAGCAGATTTTATTCTCAAACTGGCCTTTGGAGTAGTCTTTTTGGGCGAGAAGCCTTTTTTTTAAAATTGTTTTTTCAAACCAGAAGGAAGTGTCTCAGAGACTCCAACTTCCTCTTCCTGTCCAACAGGCTTGTCCCAATTCTTTGTCCCTCTCCTGGTCACTTTCCATTGGGATTTGGAGCTAGAAGGATCACTCTCCTTGTAAGTTGAAAAACTGGTTATAGGGGTGTTGTTTGTTTGATTGGGGGCATGCACCTGGATTTATTTGTACTTTTAGTCAATGTATTGTGGTGGGTAGCCTGCAGTTTTAGTAGCAGTCTAGTTATTTTTCTGCATTTAATTTTTCTTCTTTTGTGAAGAAAAAACTGTTGCACAGTTTACTACATTTCCTCCTCGCTTTTTATTAAATTTGCAATATTGATTTATTTCACTTTGTGTCCCACCTGCCAATAGGCCTTCCAGGCCGTAGACCCTCTACTATTCATTAGGCCTGGGTGGCAAATTCCGTTCCGCTCGCGGAATTTGCGGAATTTGCGTAATTTCGCGTTCCGCGGAGAACGCGAAATTGCTCAAAAGTCTGCTTTCCGCGATTTCGCGAAATTTTTGCTTGTTCGCGTTTTTAAAATGCATGTTCGCGAGATATTTCTCCTCGAGCACGCAAACAGCAATTGCCAACAGGAAAAAAGCATCGCGAACAAGCAATTCCGCGTGTTCACGGAATTTCTGCGTGTTCGCGGAGATTTTTTACCGTTTCGCGGAGATTTGCGTAACGCAATTGCGCATATTCCGCCCACCCCTACTATTCATGGGTGCAAACAACTCTTTCTGCGCTGTCTGTTGAATTGGAACATCATTTAGGTCATTGATGGCATTGGATTAAAATGCTAAATGTGTTTTTTTTTTGTGGTACTTCACGTTTTTCCCCTGCAAACAATGAATAGGTGGGATAATGTCTTTGGAGGATGTGTGTTATTGTAAGCATGTTTAGCCCTGTTAATTTTCATTTATTATATTCCTGAATTAATGCTGTGCTCTCTGTGTTACCATGCTTCTTTTGACTGGCCAGTGTATGTCTATGTGTGTTTAGGCCACCATTTGCCTTTGTTGTTCATTATGCCATGTGGCCAGGGGCCATTTTGCATAGTGTCCACCCTAGGCCTGCATGTGTTCTTTGTTTTCTAGGCATCATGCTTCTTGTTGTGACTGTGTGGCTGGCAGCAATTTTATGTTGCCAGCCAGTGTGCTTTTGCCATAGGCCTGCATTTCTTCTGTGTTTGTGGCCATGCCTTCTTGCTGGTTGTTGTTGCGACCATGTGGCTGGCAGCCATTTTGTGTTGCCAGCCACTTTGGTCATGCCATATACCTGCATGTCTTCTATGAAATTGTGACCATTACTCCGTGCTCAGTGTTAGTTTTGGTTGATGACCATGTTACACTGGCTGGCAGCCATTTTGTGCATCCAGCCAGTGTGGCTCTTTGCCATAGCATTGCATGGATGGCTGACAATGATAGCAGTTAAATAAATTAATATGCATGTGGATATTTTCACTTATCTTTAATTTATTTGTTAGATTTTTTGAATTTCATTGTTTTAATTATACGTTATGCTATTTTTTTGTTTTTATTATATATATATATTATTTCAAACTCTGTTTATTATAATTTTCTTTGAGAGTGAGACAGAAAGCATTACATATGCAACATCGGTCAACAAATCAGCCCAGATTTACAGATCTCAGATGTAGGTTATAGCTTCTTCACAAGGTCTGTGGCAAATCAACTGTAAGAAAAAACAGCGCGTTCATAACATGTTGCAATCCGTCCGCCAGCTAGGAGCATCACTCTACCCTCCCAAGAGAGGGATCTGAGAAGAAAACTCAAATATGTAAAAATAAAACTAAAAAAAAAGGACTATGATACTATGTTGCAAAATTTAAAAAAGATGATCATTGGGGAGGGGTCACTGGGGGCATCCACACAGGTGTCTCTTGGACTGCGCGGTGTCCCCATAAGTATGGAGTGTTTAAATGTGGAACAGGTTGAGGGCCCGAAGCCGTGGGGTGCAGGCCACCAATAGAAGCCCCTCCGAAAGGTAGCTCACCAGCGGAGTCCAAATATAGTCGAAGCTTTTTCTGGCATCGTCCACTATGTCAGCCATGCACTCTATCACCAACACCCTCCACAATATTGCATGCCATTGGGTTAGAGGTGGTGCCTCTTGTTTCTTCCACGCAGCAGCAATTGCCATTTTGACTGCTCCCAGCCATAACCACATTACTGACCTATCACGCTGTGTTTGGCGTTTCAAGAAAGGATCTCGAATTCCCAGTAACGTATGAATAGGATAGCCCAGGATAAGTTTGATTTGGGACAGAATTTCTTTCCAGAAAGGCAGTATGGAGGGACAATCCCACCAGATGTGTCTAAAGTTGACTAATAGACCACAGCCCCTCCAGCATCTGTCCGACGAGCTGGGGAAAATCTTATAGATTTTCTGAGGGTATAAGTACCAGTCATACATGATCTTATAATGCGCCTCCCTTAAGAAAATGGAGTGATTTTATTTTACTATGACCTACTGACGTGTTCCCATTGCTTATTTTCCAAGGGAGTATCCAATAGGCCATCCCAGAAGCGTTTAAAATGCAGTGTCAGTCTGGGGCATAGGGCTTGTAACAGGGCATATAAGAATGAGATACATCCCTTGGAGATGGACCCAGACTGAGCAAATTTCTCAATGGGGAGTATGGCCCTGGTGGTGGCCAGCTGCACCAGGGGCTGCTGTACCCAAAGTTTCAGCTGCAAATAGTGATATTCTTCTTTAGCAGTCAGTGCGAATTGTGCTTTGCATGCTTCAAATGTGAGGAACTCCCCATTGTCAAATAGATGAGAGATCATATGGCACCCTCCCACCCGCCAAGCCTCAAAGGGTCCCTCTAGTAGTGCAGGGGGAACGCAGCGTTAAAGTGTATAGGTGTGTAGGGGGAAGGGAAGGTCGTAAGTTGGAGCTTCTTAGTGAGGATGTCCCAAACCCTCAAGGTGGTGTAAGTGGGTGTACTAAAGTAGGCATTGAGTGGCCTGTCCTGCTTTGGCTTCCATAGAAGATCCTAGATGGTGCGCCCCATTATTTGTCTGTCTGTGTGAAGCCAATGCTTCTCCGAGGCTCCAGCGACCACTCCGTGATCACCCACAATTAAGCCGCTCAGTAATATGCTTGAAAGTCCGGTAACACCAGGCCACCCTCCTTACGCGGTCTCGTGAGCAGGCCATTGGGCAGGTGCGCCCTCTTCCCCTGCCATATAAATTTGGTAATCATGTGTCGCAATTCCCTAAAGTTACCTCTCTCCGCCGGAATAGACGGTCCTTGAAAGAGGTAAAGCAAGCACGGGAGAACATTCATTTTGATGGCATTAATCCTGCCCAGCCAGGTGATATAGGCTCTGCTCTACTTCCCTAGATCAGTTTTCAATTGGAGGAGAAGGTGGGGGAAATTAGCTTTATAAAGATTTCGTATACGTGAACTCTTTAGTTGTGCAGCAAAAAGAGGACACAGCCACCACCAGCCCCCACTCTTCTTTGAGTAGGGTTAGATTCAATAAGAAGGATTTAGCCAGGTTAATCTTAAAACCCGCAACCTGCTCGAACAGCGCAAGTTCTTCCTGAATAGCTGGCAGAGAGATTAGAGGTTCTGTGACTGCAAGGAGCACGTCATTGGCAAAAAGCGAAATCTTATGATTGTGGGTGCCGAAGCGAATCCCCCGTATGGTCGGGTTTCCTCTGATTCTGTGAGCCAGGGGTTCTATGCTCAAGGCGAAAAGAAGAGGGGACAAAAGGCAACCCTGTCTCGTCTCGCGAGCCAGTCCAAAAGGACGGGAAGTAACTCCATTGACCAGGACCCAGGAGTTAGGAGAGAGATAGTTGGCTTGAATCATCCATATAAAAGTCTAGTTGAAGCCAAAGCGCTGATACACTCTAAACAATAAAATCCATTCCACGCAGTCAAATGCTTTCTCCGCATATAGCGAGAGAAGCGCAGTTGGAATGTTTTTCTTCTGAGCCTTTTCAATTAAGTGGATGATGCGACGCAGGTTATCATGGGTCTGGCGACCCTTAATGAATCCTGATTTGTCTGGGTCTATGAGACCGGGAAATATTGTTTCGAGACGGGTGGCCAGTATTTTGGAGTACATTTTAGCATCTAGGTTCAGCAGAGCTATCGTCCGGTAAGAAGAGCAGGCTGTGGAGTCCTTACCTGGCTTAGGGAGCACTGCCACAATCGCCTCACCCAAGGAGGAGTTGACTTGCTGCGTAGAGGCAATGACGTTAAATATAAGAGTTAAGAAGGGAACCAGCTCCGGGGCAAAGGTGCGATAGAAATGTGCAGAAATAGCATCCAGCCCTGGCGCTTTCTGAAGTTTAAGTGAGTCAATCGCTTTCTGCACTTCTTCAGTGGTTATGGGTTTCATTGGAACTATCCGCGACTTGAGGGAGGTCCAAGGAATCTAAGTACCCCATTTGGTCCAGCGAACGTGGGGATTCCAAGGTGTATAGATTTCGGTAGTATTCCTCAAAGGCCTGCACCTTACCCACCTCTGTTTTATG
Organism: Triturus cristatus; assembly: GCF_964204655.1. Taxonomy (NCBI): domain Eukaryota; kingdom Metazoa; phylum Chordata; class Amphibia; order Caudata; family Salamandridae; genus Triturus; species Triturus cristatus. The sequence continues at coordinate 1,494,449,996 of NC_140591.1, forward strand.
AGAGATGCCCTCCGCATCTACAATGAGTTTGATATATTATTTTCCTGTTTAGCCTGTAGTTGTCGAGCTAGTAGAGACCCTACTTTGTTCCCTCCCTCATATCCCCTGGTCCGTAGGTGTAGGATGTTTTTTCCGCTCTATTAGTATAAATAGCCTGAAGTTTCCCCTTAAGGGCTGTGACTTTCCGCAATGTCGGGATCGAGGGGCTGGCCTTATGGGCCTGCTCTGCGACCACTAAATCATGTTCTAACTTGAGGCGCTCTGCGCATTGCTGTGATCTCAAGGTAGTGGCCAATTCAATGCATTTACCTCGGACTACTGAATTGAGGACATCCCAGGTGATTGCATGGGATGTAGCCTTTGTGTCTTTCTGTTCAAGGTATTCCTTAATAGTTTTCCTGAGGTAATCATGGAGGAGTCTATCCCTGCAGAGGAAGTTGGGGAAATAAAAGCATGCATGTTTTGGACGCGGGTTCGGCCAAGTTATGTTATGTTATGTTATGTTAAGGTGGCTTATATAGCGCATGGCTACCCCAGCAACTGGGCGTCCCAGTGCTTTGCAGACGGACTAGATACTCAGCAACCAGACCAATGGTAGGATGAGCCACAGAGTTGGGCTAAAGAGTGGCAAATAGCCAGGTCTTAATTCTCTTCCTGAAAAACAAATTATTCGTGATAACACAAGCTTCGAGCGGGATTGTGTTCCATAGTTTCGGGGCCAAATATCTGAAAGATCGACATCCTGCTCTACTCCTCCGGATCTTAGGAGTGTGGGCCAGGAGCAGATCTGCAGAACGGAGAGCCCGGGTAGGGACATATAAAGAACTTAGATTTTGCAGAATTTTAGGGCCCGAGGAGTAGAGAATTTTATGGATGAGGCAGAGTGCATTAAATTGAATGCGCTGCTTTGCAGGCAACCAATGCAGACGATGAAGGATGGGGGAGATGTGACCGTATTTAGGCAGACCGAACAGACTGCGAGCGGCCGCATTCTGCGCTCTTTGAAGTCTGTAAATGGTGGATTGATTGGCGCCCAGCATGAGGACATTGCAGTAGTCAATGTTAGACAGCACCGTGGCCTGGATGATCATCTGACGGACTTTGGGTTCGAAAAAACCCAAGATGGGTCTCAGAGACCGTAGGCGGCCATAGCACGTGCCTGCCACCTTTTTGGCGTGGGAGTCAAGGTCAAGACGGTTATCGACCATAATACCCAAGTTGTTGACTTCCTTCTTAGGGGTGGGTGCAGGGCCCAATGCAGCCGGCCACCACTGAGCGTTCCATTTTTGAAGCTCCTTTCCGACCATTAATACTTCCATCTTGGATGAATTAAGCTGGAGGCAATTTTCAGTCATCCAGTTTGCAATGGCCGATAGATCTTCCTGAAATTTAGTTTTGTCTGCCTCGGTATCACTGGAGAAGGAGAAAATGAACTGTGTATCGTCCGCATAAGATGTTAATTTGATGTTCCGAGCTCTGGCCAGTACGGCCAGGGGGCGGACGTATACATTAAATAACGTGTGGCTAAGTGCGGACCCCTGGGGAACGCCACAGCACAGCGGGAACCTTCCTGATTTATACGGTGGAGCATGGACCTGAAAAGAGCGGTCCGTCAAAAAAAGAAGCAAACCATTCTAGTGCTCCGTCTCAGACTCCGATCTCCCACAGTCTTCTTAAGAGGATCTCATGGGAGACCGTGTCGAACGCTGCACTTAGGTCCAACAGGACCAGTGCCGCTGTACCATCTTGGTCCTGTACCTCCCTCAGTTGCTCTGTAACGGCTAATAGGGCCGATTCAGTACTATGATTCGCCCAAAAACCGTTTTGGGAGTCATCTAAAATGCTATTGACCTCTAGATAGTTAATCAGAGTGGAATTTACATGGGATTCCACTATCTTGGATAAATAAGGCAGCAAGGATATCGGTCGGAAATTTTCCGGCTTAGAGGGATCCAAGGTGGGTTTTTTTAATAGAGGGACGACCTTGGCATGCTTCCAGGATTTAGGTATTGTAGTTAATTCTAAGCTTTTATTGATCAGATTCAGACCTTCTGACAAAATGGGATCCTTATGAAGTCGCGCCGTTTCGGGTTTTACAGGATCCTCAGGGGATCCAGATTTAATTTTTGCAGTCAGCCTATCCATCTGGTCTGCCGAAATAGGTGGAAGAGTACAGAGGGAATGTGAAAGATCTTGTAAAGTCTCGGCTTTGGTAGACTCGGGGCTTACAACATTCAAGGGAAAGGACTTATAAATACCTTGTACTTTATTTATAAAGAAGGTGGCAATCTCATTACAATGAGCATTGGAAGTGATCGTATTGTTGGGGCCTTCTGGTAACTTAGTCATGTCTTTCACCATAGCGAATATTGTTTTAGATTGATTTGCACTTGACAGAATCCTGTCAGTGTAATAGCTGGCCTTAGCTTTTTTTATTGATTTATGGTACATTTTAGTTGCAGACCTGAATGTAATTTTGGCCTGGGGGTCATAGGATTTTCTCCAGGCGCGTTCGAGCAGCTTACATTGCTTTTTTTGTTCAGCAAGTGTCTCTGAATACCAGAGATGAGGTTGCCCGCGTTTGGACTTGGACAGTGTTGCGGGAATCAGCTGGTCTAGCGATTTATTAATCCACTCTCTATATGCGACATCTGCTTCCTCCAGATTCACCGGCCAAACAGGGCACGTGGTTTTCAGGTTGTCTATGAGCAGACTACTGTCTAGTTTGTGCCATGGGCGTCTTGGGATAGGAGGGGGAAGCTTTCTTTGAAAGTTATCAGCTATCTGGATGGAAATATGAACCAAGTAATGGTCTGTCAAGCTGAGGGGGCTTGGAGGAAAGGCAATAATGTCCGGAATATTTGAGAACACTGGGTCCAATAAGTGGCCTGCTGCGTGGGAGGGCCCTTTAATAAATTGTGTGAGTTGATATGCTTCTAGATCATCTAGGAGATCTTTCACCGTCGAGGTCTCACTGCAGTCAAAGTGAAGGTTTAAGTCTCCCAATAGGTTGAAATTAGCGGAGTTCAAAGTCATAGTGGAGACAGTGGCCACCAGGGATTTCTGAAATGAAGTGAGCGTCATCTCTAGGAGGCATGGTCTGACAGGCAAATCGGGTGGAAGTGTGTTTGTAGTATCGAGGAGAGATGGGATTGGCTCATGAAAATGTAGTCAATGCGGGAGTAGGTTCTGTGAGAGTGGGAGAAAAAGGGATATTCACGGACCGTGGTTTGGCATCTTTCCACACATCTACCAATCCCAAGAGTGGGAGCTGTGAACTGAGTGCCGAACCGAAAACCCCCTGATGCTCTCTGCGAGTGTGTCGAGTCCATCTCCTGATCCCAAACAAAATTAAAGTCTCCCAATAGTAGTATATCCCCCTGCGCAAAATCCTCCAAAGTCATAAGGAAGGAGAGAATAAAATCCTGCTGGCCCGTATTTGGTGCATAAATGACTGCACATGTCCATTGTAGAACCCTTAGGTCCCCCCGTACCATAATGAACCTCTCATGTTTGTCCATTTTGGTGTCCTGTGCTTGGAACGGGACTCCAGCATGAAAAATCAGTGCCACCCCGTTTTGCATTGAGGAGTGTGAAGATCTAAATATAAGGGGATTCGCTTTATGGTGTAATCGGTGTTCCTCGGATTTTTTTAAGGTGCGTCACCAGAAGAGCCGCCACTTGGACATTGTCAAGCAGGTATTTCCAGAAGCGTTGGCGTTTGTTAGGGGAATTCAAGCCCTGAGCGTTCCAGGTTATACTCCTGACCGCTAATGTTATCTGGTTTTGGTAATTTATATTTTTTTGTTTTATTTTTTATTTTCAATTTCTATCTTCAAAAATGTTTATTTTACTTTTTTAAGTTATATTTTTTAATATTTGTATTTTTTATTTTGATTTTAAAAAAACATTTCCATTTGCCTAACATCTGGCATTAACCCCATTACTGAAATAGATGCACTGCACAGCAGCATACATTGTCTAAGGAATATTCCATTGTCTCCTCCAACTCCCTGAGTACCACATCTGTATGTTGTTGTCTCTCTTTCTGATACTTACGGAGTGTACTGCACACAATGAAAGTTTATTTTTCTGAATGGATAGTCAGACTGTATTATTGCTAAGTCATCACACTGAATGATATTGTTTCGTGGTACTACTACTTGAACTGCAACAATGCCATGTTTCACTGATGTTTTCCTTGTTTGTTTGCTTCAGGTGCTCTAGAGAAGAGACATCACCCAGACTACTGCCATATAGATGGCCTCTGCACAACGTGACACATGACTGACTCCGCAACATGGTCATCTCTTCAGCTTGTTGTTAAGTTAAGTGCCACTGCCAACTGACAGCTTCAAGCCACAAAGAAAGATGCTGCCAAGAAAGTGGCTAGTGGGGAGCAGAAGAAGCACATTTCCACCACTGGCATGCCGACCACAACCTTTTTCAGGAACGTTGTGTCTGCTGCACCGGCCTCCGGCATGTAAGCTGAGAGCTGCACTCCTGCATCAACAGCACCACCCCCCAACCTAAGCCCAGGACCAAGTCTTACAGTGAGGCAGCCAGTGCAATCATCTCGATGCCGACGAGTTGTGATGTTGAATTGGATTTGTCCCTTTCGCAAAGTAGTACACAATTGTTTCAGGACGTAAGCAAAGTGGATAGCAGCTGCAGCCAGCAATAATACATTTGTATGATGTTGGAGCAGAACAGGAGGTTGAGCTTCCCTTCGAGCAAGAAGTTGAACCTCCTCTTTTAGAATCATTAGCTCCCAGATCTCCAGGTAGGAAAATAAAGGAAACTACTACATCATCTTTTCCAAGCACCCCTTCAGATGATGATAATGATGATGATAGGTACTTGGAGTGGACTCTGACAGAGACCAGGAGACAACAGGAGACACAAGGGAAAATAAATGTTCCAGAATGACTTAGACTTGTGGAAGGGGTTGAAGAGGAGGATGATGATGATGAGGTAGTCATGGTGGAAGGTGACACAGAAGGATCTGACATTGCTATTCAACCAGCTCTGAGGGATATGCAAAGCCCCTGCTGAGACCTGCACCTACCCCTGCCTCAGGAGAAGCAGAGTGGAATTGGACGACATGCCCACCTACCTCCAGTTATTCTTCAGGCTGTGGCAGTGGCCCTGTATAAAGTACTCCTCCCCAGTTTGGAACCTTTTTACAGTTAGGAGAGAGGGTGAGCACATTGCAGTATGCACCATTTGCCACACAAATGTTTGTCAAGGTAAGCCTGGTACACATTATGGTACTGGAGGCCAGACGACCCATATGAAAAAACACAACACAATCAAGTGGGAGGAGCATCTTAAAAACAATTGCTGAATGTGGTCTTGGTGGTGGGGAGAGCCGGAGAACATCAGCTACAAGTACAATCATGTTGGAAGGTGATGATAAGAAAGAAGTCCTGTCCCAAGCAGTGTGCCAGCAGATTCGCCGATCTCGGCAACTTCACAATGGCACAAGAACAATCAGAGTGAGATGATGGAGACACCACAGCATACAGTAACTGTCCCACCACCAAAACGCACATTGAGTCTACCACTAGCACCTACTTCTCCATAGATGTATGTGTCAGTGCCCCAATAAAGGAAGAACATCCAAGCTACTATTATGGGCATGTTTAGGCAGGAGGGCCCCTACGAGCGAATCCACTCCAATGCACATTTGTACAATGGAAGCTGGCAAACATTTTAGTGCTATACCTCCTCACTTTTTCTTTTGTGGAAGGAATGGGATTCTTAGAATTTGTGGCAGCCATCTGCCCAAAATAGAAGGTACCAAATAGGAACAATGTTCCAGAGTGGCTGTTCCAGCACTGCATCACGATGTGCTGCAGTCAGTTTGACAAGCTTTTAGCAAAGTGTTGTTCACACCATCCACCTAACGACAGACATATAGACCAGTTGTCAGGCGACTGATTACAAGTGCATCACTGCCAACTGGATCTATTTTGCAGTGGTAAAGCAAAAGATATCTTCAGGTCTTGGCCTTGTTGGCGGCATGTAACAGTGGCCATGTTCCTTCTAGATGAATCACATACATCTGTAAATATCTTGGGGGAATTTATCAGCAAGGATCATGAATGGCTGCAACCCAGATGTTTTAGAATTGGATTTGTTTCCACAGACAATTGTAGTAACATAGCCAATGCCATGTCAGACTGAGGCTATTACAGGGTCTCGTGCTTGGCCCATTGTATCAACATGGTGGTGCAAGACTTCCTCAAAAAGGAAGACATAGTCAGCAACATACTGACCACCTGCAGAAGAATCTGCACTCATTTCAGCCATTCTTTTAAAGCCAGGAAGTAGCTGTGGATTATTCAGCATAATAACAGAGCACCAGTTAAAGCCCTGATACAGGAGGTGCCAACACATTGGAACTCCACTTTAACATGCTGCAACATCTGTTTGAGAATTACAAACAGATCAATGACTATGTCATTCAAAGAGGAGGGGATGCAGTTAGGAAAGCTATAACCATGGATGAAGACAAATGGGACCCAGTCAAATGCCTGACACAGATGCTACTCTCTTTTGAGGTCTTCACACCGGACGTTAGCATGGAAGACAGTACGATGGGCCAAGCTAGCCCGTTGTTGCATCTCCTATAAGACCAGGTAAAGAAGGTGTCTGAACCAGGTGTGAATGAAAATACAGAAGTGCATGCCTTGGTTGAGACCATAGAAATAGAAATACCAACATTTGTAAAGTGCACAGCTGCCTCCGGAGAGGTGTCCCGTGGCTGGGGGCCATCGAGCAGATGAAGCAAACTATTGCCCAGAGTCACATGGTGCTGGGCTAACCTGATGCTGGGGATCGATCAGTGAACCCCATGGTCTGTAGTCATGAACCCTGGCCGCTGCGCCACAACTCTTTGATCGCTTCTAATATAAGGTCACACTCTGCAGTTCTGGGGTGCCGCCTTCAACTTCGATAGAGGACAGTCTTGTCTCACAGCAGCCACCAACACCATCAACCAGAACACCAGCAACAACAGCAACAGACGGACTGGACCCAACCTCTGCATAGTATTCGTTTCAACTGGCAGGGCTCAAGTCCAGTGCAGAGGGAATGGCAAAACAGGATGAGAAAGTGGCAGCACCAATGACCATCCACAGGATGTTCAAGGAGTATCTGGATGATCCAAGAGAGGTTATTTTTGGAACTTGGGACCTAACACACCCAAATCAATCAATCAATCACTGCATTTGTAAAGCACGCTACGTACCCGAGAGGGTCTCAAGGCGCTGGGGGGGGTGCCACTGGTCGAAGAGCCAGGTCTTGAGGAGTCTTCTGAAGGCCAGCAGGTCCTGGGTCTGTCGTAGGATGGTGGGGAGAGTGTTCCAGGTCTTGGCGGCGAGGTAGGAAAAGGATTTGGCGTCGGCGGTGGTTTTTCGGATGGGGGGACTGGCGAGGGCGAGGTTGGATGAGCGGAGGCTTCGGGTAGGGGTGTGGAAGCTGAGTCGGTTGTTGAGGTAGGTGGGTCCGGTGTTGTGCAGTGCTTTGTGTGTGTGGATCAGGAGCTTGAAGGTGATCCTTTTGTTGACGGGGAGCCAGTGCAGGCCCCTCAGGTGGAGTGTGATGTGGCTGCGGCGGGGGATGTCGAGGATGATCCGGCCGAGGCGTTCTGGATGCGTTGGAGTCGTCTCAGGAGCTTGTTTGTAGTTCCTGAGTAGAGGGCATTCCCGTAGTCGGGTCTGTTGGTGATTTGGGCCTGGGTAACGGTTTTTCTCGTGTAGAGGGGGATCCATTTGAAGATCCTGCGGAGCATCCGGAGGGTGTTGAAGCAGGACGCGGAGACGGCGTTGACTTGACTGGTCATGGAGAGAGTGGAATCGAGGATGACCCCCAGGTTGCGTGCGTGGTCCGTGGGTTCCGGGGCTGTGCCTAGTGACATGGGCCACCAAGAGTCGTCCCAGGCTGATGGGGTGGGTCCGAGAATAAGGACCTCCGTCTTGTCTGAGTTCAGCTTCAGTCTGCTGTCCTTCATCCAGTCGGCTACGGCCTTCATTCCTCTGTGAACGTTAGCTTTGGCGGTTTGGGGATCTTCGGTGAGGGATATGATCAGCTGGGTGTCTTTGGTGTAGGAGATTATGTTGAGGTTGTGTTGTCGTGCGACGAGGCGAGGGGGGCCATGTAGATATTGAACAGCGTCAGGCTGAGGGAGGATCCCTGTGGGATGCCGCAGATGATTTCAGTGGTTTTGGAGTGGAAGGGTGGGAGGCGGACGCTCTGGGTTCTGCCGGAGAGGAAGGATGTGGTCCAGGCCAGGGCCTTCTCTTGGATACCAGCGTCATGGAGGCGTGCTGATAGGGAGCGGTGGCAGACCGCGTCAAAGGCTGCTGATAGGTCCAGGAGGATGAGAGCGGCTGTTTCTCCTTTGTCCATCAGGGTCCAGATGTCGTCAGTGGCGGCGATGAGGGCGGTCTCGGTGCAGTGGTTGCTGCGAAAACCGGATTGGGAAGGGTCCAGGATGTTGTTAACTTCGAGGTAGCGGGTCAGCTGTTTGTTGACAATCTTCTCGGTCACTTTTGCCGGGAAAGGAGAGCAGGGAGATGGGCTGGAAGTTCTTGAGGTCCTTGGGGTCCACCTTGGGCTTCTTCAGAAGGGCGTTGATATCGGCGTGCTTCCAGCTTTCTGGGAAGGTTGCTGTCTCGAAGGAACAGTTGATTGTTTTCCGGAGGTGGGGCGCGATGGTTGTGCTGGCTTTGTTGAAGACGTGGTGAGGGCAGGGGTTCGATGGGGATCCGGAGTGGATGGAGTTCATGGTTTTGATGGTGTCTTCGTCGCTGACGCTGGACCAGACGGTCAGGCGACTGGTGCGAGTGGTAGTCGCAGGGGTGGTGCACTCGGTGGTGGGTGCGGGGGGGTCAGAGTTGAAGCTTTCGTGGATGTTGGTGATCTTGCGGTGGAAGAAGGTGGCCAAGGAGTCGCACAGGTCTTGAGATGGCGGGATGTCGTTGGTGTTGGAGCTGGGGTTGGAGAGTTCTTTTACAATGCTGAAGAGCTCTTTGGAGTTGTGTGTGTTGTTGTCTAGGCGGTCCTTGAAGGCGGTCTTCTTGGCTGTCCTGATGAGTTGGTGGTGTCTGCAGGTGGTGCTCTTGAGGGCTGTGTGGTTGTCTGGTGTTCGGTCGTGGAGCCATTTCTTCTCCAGCTTCCGACAGGTGTGCTTGGAGATCCGGAGGTCCTCGGTGCACCAGGCAGCTTTCTTGTTGGTGTGGTTGGTTGTAGAGGTCTTGAGAGGGGTGAGGGTGTTGGCGCAGTCGTTGATCCACTGTGTGAGGTTGGTCGCGGCGGTGTCTGGGTTGGTGGGGTCGGTGGGTGGTCTCAGGGCGAGGGCAGTAGTCAGTTGGTCCTCGGTGACCTTGCCCCAGCAGCGGCGTGGTAGCTGTTGGGTGCGGTGGTGTGTGGTGGGTTTTCTGAAGGTGAAGTGGACGCATCTGTGGTCGGTCCAGTATGGTTCGGTGGTGTGATTGAAGGAGACGTGGGGGCTTGCGGAGAAGATGGGGTCGAGCGTGTGTCCAGCGGCATGGGTAGGTGTCGTTACGAGCTGTTTGAGTCCGAGGTTGGCGAGGTTGTCGATCAGGGTGATGGAGTTGGTGTCGTTGTTGTTCTCGAGGTGGAAGTTCAGGTCCCCGAGGAGGATGTAGTCCATGGAATCGAGGGCGTGGGTGCTGATGAGGTCGGCGATGGTGTCACTGAACTCTGGGCGGGGTCCGGGAAGTCTGTAGATGAGAGTTCCTCAGAGGGTTGTGTTGGGGTCGGTGTGGATCTGGAAGTGCATGTGCTCGGCGGTGGTGAGGGTGTCATCGATGTTCGTTGAGATTTTGATGGAGTCTTTGTGGATGATGGCAATTCCTCCTCCCACTCCATTGGTGCGGTCTCTGCGGGAGATCTTGTAGCCCTGTGGGATGGCTATGGCAATGTCTGGTGCTGAGGTGGCGTTCAGCCAGGTCTCTGTCAGGAAGGCGACGTCGGGGGCGGTGGAGTCTAGGAGGTCCCAGAGTTCGATGGCGTGCTTGCGAGCGGAGTGGGTATTGAGGAGGATTCAGCGGGGGTGGTTGGGTTCTCTGGCTGGTGGTGTGGAGGGTTAGATGCTGGTGAATCTGCAGTTCCGGTAGGTGAAAGGCCCCTGGGTGCTTTTCGGGGTGGCCCGGTAGCAGGGGTGGTCTCGTCTGGTGTTGCATGGAGGGTGCTTGCGTCGTAGTGCAGTCTGGCATTGCGGGGGGTGCGGGGTCCAGGGCTTCTGGCGATGGATGTCATGTTTCATCATTGGGCTTGCTCCTCGTCGGACCGGCTCTGCAATGCCCAACATAAACTCACTTGGGGGTTGCTCATAGGAGATTTTTTGTCCCAATGCCATCTGTGAAGTGCAGATGTAGGGGCCCGGCTGTGGATTGAAGGAAATGTAGATATGAGTGGATAGTGAATAGTGACTTAAAAAAAGACTAAGAAATTCTCTAAGAAGGGGTTTATTCTGTGAGTTTTATTGTCCAATAAAACATGTGGTAGCCACCAGTGGAGACAATGATCCCTGGTAGCAAAGGAATTTTAAAGGTTGACATGTTTCTTGCCATCATAAAATCAGTAAAGATCAAAGGGTAATATGTCAGGACCAAGTGAACCAAATCTACACACTGTATGGGACCAGAGTATGGACTGTATGGGATCCGAACACTAAGTACCTGATCATGATGTACCTTAAGAATTGTGCATGCTTTTGATTGTAGCGCTCATTTTAGTTAAGGGAGTAAAATCTATCATCATATACTCACACTGATCTCTTGATCTAAAGGCTTTGGAATAATAAGAAACATGTTTAGTAGCCCACATATACATATGTGCATCTATCACAATTGGTACATTTTCTAAATGTTTGCTGTAATCAGAATAAAATAGTTTAATGGCATCTTCTACCTGCATAACTTTAACCGCTTCGCTGAAAGGCCTTCCCCCCCCCCCCCCCTGAGCTAAACCTTTTTTTGGCTATTTGGGGTAGTTTGCACTTAGGCCCCTGTAACCTTTTGACCACATAAGGGAAAAATGGGAAACAAGTGCTGCAAATGAAAACGTCTGGGTTTTTCCCTGCAAATGGTATCAAAAAAGGGTTTGTGAGGCTGAAATCACCATTTCCCCGCTTTTAGAGAATGACAGACTTCTGTCAGAAAACCAAAATCTTTCACACAGTTTTGGCATTTTTCTGGGACATAGCCTATTTTTGCTATTTTTTGTGCTTTAAACCTCCTTCCAGTTAATGGTAGAAATGGGTATGAAAGCAATAATGGATCCTAGAAAGCTATACATTTTTGAGAAGTAGACAAAATTCTGAATTCAGCAAGGAGTCATTTGTGTAGATCCTTCAAGGTTTCTTTATAGAAACTAACAGTTAAATATAGGAAAAATTTAAAATTAGTTGAAAAAAACAGCTTTTTGTGTCAACGTTTTCACCTGTAACTTCTTCTAATTATGACAGATCTTTAAAAGCAATATACAGTTACATCCGCAGGACCTTACTGGTTGTGGAGATATATAGGACTTGTAGGTTCACCAAGAACCCGACGAACCGAGAGCCAAAAACTGAGCAGCGACTTGCAATGGTTTTTTATTATGTAGCGGGTATATAGCAATTACTCTGGGAAAATGGGAAAATGTATACATGGAAAAATTGGTATGAAAGACACCTATGTATTTCTGAAATGAGAAAAAAATATAGAGTTTAGAAACAGCAGATTTTTGCACCTTTCCAAAATTGGGATCACTCATACTAGCATGAGAATTATCGGTCATTTTTCAAAATGACTTCTTTTTTACACATTGTCTTTCATTTGGAAGGCAGGCATGCATTGACAGTCAATAGGTAATAACAGTTGCTTTACAAATCTGAATTACCCTTAGTCTCCCAAAGAAAATGGTACCTCACTTTTGTGGGTAGACATAGTGCCCATGACAGGAAACGGCTCAAAACGCAACGTAAACACACCATATTTTCACAATGAAAAATTACCCTTTTTTTGCAAAGTGCCTAGCTGTAGTTTTTGAACCCTAGCTCTGCCGGCACCTAGGGAAACCTAGCAAACCTATACATTTTCCTAAAAACCACATTTTAATCACATTTCTGTTGTGGAAAGTTCTGGAGTCTGTGTCGATACACAAATTTCCACCCCCCCGCGTTCCCCAAAGTCTTCCAAGAAAAATGGTGCCTCACTTGTGTGGGTAGGCCTAGTTCCCGCAACATAAAACGGCACAAACGCAACGTGGACACATCACAATTTCACAATAAAAAAATGACCCTTTTTTTGGCAAACTGCCTAGCTGTCGGTTTTTAACCCTAGCGCTGCCGGCACCTAGGGAAACCTAGCAAACCTATACATTGTTGAAAACTAGACACCCAGGGGAATCCAAGATGGGGTGACTCGACAGCCTCTCACCAGGTTCTGTTACCCAGAATCCCTTGCAAACCTACATTTTTTTCCCAAAAAATGCATTTTCCTCACTTTTCTGTGGTGGAAAGTTTGAGAATCTGTGTGGATCCACAAATTTCCACACACCCCACGTTCCCAAAGTCTTCAGAGAAAATGGTACCTCACTTGCATGGGTAAGCCTAATGCCCATGACAGGAAACAACGCAAACCGCAACGTGGACACAATACAATTTCACAGTGAAAAGTAACCCTTTTTTGGCAAAGTGCCTAGCTGTAGTTTTTGAACGCTAGCTCTGCTGGCACCTAGGGAAACCTAGAAAACCTATACATTTTTTAAACATAGACACCCAGGGGAATCTAGGATGGGGTGACTCGACTGCCTCTCCAGGTTCTGTTACCCAGAATCCCTTGCAAATCTAAAAATTGCCAATAAATACACATTTTCCTCACATTTCTGTGGTGGAAAGTTCTGGAATTTGTGTGGATCCACAAATTTCCAACCACCCCGCGTTCCCTAAAGTCTTCCGAGAAAAATGGTAGCTCACTTGTGTGGGTAGGTCTAGTGCCCACGACAGGAAAATGGCGTAAAACGCAACGTGGGCACACCACAATTTCACAGTGAAAAATGATCCTTTTTTGGCAAAGTGCCTAGCTGTAGTTTATTAACCCTAGCTCTGGCGGCACCTAAGGAAACCTAGCAAACCCACACATTTCTGAAAACTAGACACGCGTAGGATTCCAGGAAGGTATGGCTTGCGTCGATACCCCAATGTTTCCTTACCCAGAATCCCCTGCAAACCTCAATTGTCGCTGAAAAAATAACTTTTTTCACACATTTTTTGTGGGAAAGTTGTGGCATCACCGGGCTGATAAAAATTTCCTACCACCCAGCGTTCCCCAGGGTCTCCCGATAAAAATTGTGCCTCACTCGTTTGGGAGGCCCAAGTACCCGCGACAGGCAAGGGCCCAAAACGTTTTGAGGCAACATCTAAATTGTCTATCACCAAACAACCTGGTTTTGCAAGGGCTGTCACCTGGGTTTTTGGCCCCGTGCTCGGCCGCCATCTAGGGAAACCTAACATTTCTGAAAACAAGACACCCTGGGGATTCCAAGGAGGTATGGCTTGCAGGGATCCCTCAACGTTTCCTTACACAGAATCCCCTGCAAACCTAAATTGTAGCTGAAAGAATCACTTTTTTCACTCATTTTTGTGTGGGAAAGTTGTGACATCTCCGGGCTGGCACAAATTTCAAAGTGCCTAGCTGTAGTTTTTGAACCCTAGCTCTGCCGGCACCTAGAGAAACCTAGCAAACCTACACATTTCTGAAAACTAGATACCAGGGGAATTCCAGGGAGGTATGGCTTGCATCGATACCCAAACGTTTCCTTACCCAGAATCCCCTGCAAACCTCAATTTTAGCTGAAAAAATCACTTTTTTCTCACTTTTTTGTGAGGAAAAGTTGCGGCATCACCAGGCTGACACATATTTCCCACCACCCAGCATTCCCCCTGGTCTCCCGATAAAAATGGTGCCTCACCCATGTGGGAGGCCCAAGTACCCGCGACAGGCAAGGGCCCAAAACATATTGAGGAAACATTAAAATTGCCTATCACCAAACAACCTGGTTTTGCAATAAGGGTCACCTGTGTTTTTGGCCCCGTGCTTGGCGGCCATCTAGGGAAACCTACAAAACCCACACATTTCTAGAAACTAGACATCTGGGGGATTCCAGGGAGGTATGGCTTGTGTTGATCCCCCATCGTTTCCTTACCCAGAATCCCCTGCAAACCTCAAGTTTAGCTGAAAAAATCTATGTTTTCATACATTTTTGTGTGGGATAGTTGAGGCATCACCGGGCTGATACAAATTTCCTACCACCCAGCGTTCCCCTGGGTCTCCCAATAAAAATGGTGCCTCACTCATGTGGGTGGCCCAAGTACCTGCGACAGGCAAGGGCCCGAAACATATTGAGGCAACATCAAAATTGCCTTTCACCAAACAACCTGGTTTTGCAAGCGAAGTCACCTGGGTTTTTGGCCCCGTGCTCGGCAGCCATCTAGGGAAAACTACCAAACCCACACATTTCTGAAAACTAGACGCCTGGGGGAATCCAGGGAGATATGGCTTGCATGGATCCCCCAACGTTTCCTTACCCAGAGCCCCCTGCAAACCTCAATTTTAGCTGAAAAAAACCCACTTTTTTCACATAGTTTCATGTGGGAAAGTTGTGGCATCACCAGGCTGACACAAATCCCCTACCACCCAGCATTCCCCCCAGGTCTCCCGATAAAAATGGTGCCTCACTCGTGTGGGAGGCCCAAGTACCCGCGACAGGCAGGGGCCCAAAAAGTTATTGAGGTGACATCAAAATTGCCTATCACCAAACAACCTGGTTGTGCAAGGGGTGTCACCTGGCTTTATGTCCCATGCTCGGCGCCATCTAGGGAAACCCCACCAAACCCACACATTTCTGGCCCTGTGCTCGGCAGCCATCTAGGGAAAACTACCAAACCAACACATTTCTGAAAACTAGACACCGAGGGGATTCCAGAGAGGTATAGTTTGCGTGGATCCTCCAACGTGGTTGTATGACATAATTTCGAAAGACAAAAATTCGACCTACAAAAATATCGCAACAAAAATATTGTGGTCAAGAATATCGACATCCTATCTACAACATGGTAAGTACAAAAATATCGATAATTTAATATCGATGTCTAAAATATCGTAATTCAAAAATATCGGTTTTTTTTTCTTAAAAAATATATGTAAAATAAACCAAATAATACTTATAAATCAAAGAAACATAATTAAATATATTTTATAATATGTAAAATGTATAATAAATATATATAATTAAATAAAACTTTAATTAAACATATATATATAATATATAATATATACACTTACTTAATAATTACTTTTAATATTAATTTCTGTAACATATAAATTATTAAATATTTATTTAAATTACCAATACATCTATACACATAAAACAATAACAATAATAAATATTAAATAATTACATATAGCAAATAATAATCAAGATTTTTAAGTTGAATAATTTGTATTATTAATTATATATTACAATAGCTAAAATATTACAAAACATATTAAATATCAGACACAATAAAACTACTAGTCCAACTTCAACAAAAACAACAGTAAGGAAAATGTTGGATAGCGTAGGGATAAAAATAACTATTCCAACTCCCGAGAGTGCAACAGTAGGGAAAACATTGGATAGCGTAGGGGTAAAAATTACTATTCCAACTCCAAAGAGTGCAACAGTAGGGAAAGCGTTGGATAGCGTAGGGGTAAACATTACTATTCCAACTCCAGAGAGTGCAATAGTAGGGAAAGTGTTGGATAGCGTAATGGTAAAAATTACTATTCCCACTCCAGAGAGTGCAATAGTAGGGAAAGTGTTAGATAGCGTAAGGGTAAAAATTACTATTCCCACTCCAGACAGTGCAACAGTAGGGAAAACGTTGGATAGCGTAGGGGCACAAATAACTATTCCAACTCCAAAGAGTGCAACAGTAGGGAAAACGTTGGATAGCGTAGGGGTAAAAATTACTATTCCAACTCCAAAGAGTGCAATAGTAGGGAAAGTGTTGGATAGCGTAAGGGTAAAATTTACTATTTCCACTCCAGAGAGTGCAATAGTAGGGAAAGTGTTGGATAGCGTAAGGGTAAAAATTACTATTCCCACTCCAGAGAATGCAATAGTAGGGAAAGTGTTGGGTAGCGTAAGGGTAAAAATTACTCTTCCCACTCCTGACAGTGCAACAGTAGAGAAAAGGTTGGATAGCGTAGGGGTAAAAATTACTATTCCAACTCCAAAGAGTGCAACAGTAGGGAAAGCGCTGGATAGCGTAGGGGTAAAAATTACTATTCCAACTCCAGAGAGTGCAACAGTAGGGAAAGCGCTGGATAGCGTAGGAGTAAAAATTACTATTCCCACTCCAGATAGTAAAACAGTTGGGAAAGCACTAGATAGCATAGTGATTCTATGAACATTATAACCAATTCAATAATTTGTTATAAAAAAATTGCATGTTAACAATGTTTTTAAAATGTTTTTATTATTAAATACCAATTATGTAAAATAAATATTTACATAAATAAATTTAAATTACATCCCACACTATTCCCCCACACACAACACACTACACATACAAAATACTATAGATTTAAATATCAATTTATCTCTTATTTACAATTAATAATACATTCTTTATAATTAATATAGTTATTAATTGACTAATTAATACATATTAACTACGAAATTACAAATATTCACCTATTAATTATTAATTAACAATACATTAATTAGCAATAACAACAAATAAAATACAATAATAAATTATTTATATTTACTATATTTGACTACCTAATAACAATTAATTAATAATAATTACAAATAAATAAAAAATATCATTATTTATTTTATTTTTATTACATCCCACTCTATTCCCCTATAAACCCACAACCCACTACACATAAAAATTCACATAATTAATTTAATTATCAATTAATCACTTAATAAAATTAAATCACCAATTAATTACTAATTAACAATTAATTAATTAACTATAACAATAAAGAAATATTAATAAACTAATTATAATGTATATAATTAACCAAATAATAAAATAATTGTACAATTAATAATTAATTAACAATCAATTAATCTATTAATATAATTAATTAACAATTATTAATTAATTACCAATTAATTAATCATAAATACCAATTAAACAATACATAATAATTCATTAATTATACTTAAATTACTTGCCACCCTATTCCCCTATAAACCCACAACCCACTACACATAAAAATTCACATAATTAATTTAATTATCAATTAATCACTTAATAAAATTAAATCACCAATTAATTACTAATCAACAATTAATTAATTAACAATAACAATAAATAAATATTAATAATAAACTAATTATAATGTATATAATTAACCAATTAATAAAATAATTGTACAATTAATAATTAATTAACGAATAATTAATCAATTAATTACCAATTATTAATTAATTACCAATTAATTATTCATTAATACCAATTAAACAATACATAATAATTCATTAATTATAATTAAATTACTTCCCACCCTATTCCCCTATAAACCCACAACCCGCTCTGATACTAAAACGCTAAATTAAATTTAAAATAATTATTAATCTCTAAACATTTATTTTTAAATGTATTAAAATACATTACAATAATCTTTAGCATACAAATAAAATACATATTAAATTACATTACACTAAATAAATATCGATATTATTGACATCGAAATTTTTGCTTACGATATTACTTACATCGATATTAATTACTTCGATATTATTAACTTCGATATTACTTACCTTGGGATCGATATTCTGTCCGTCGATATTCTTGACTACGATATTCTGTACCTACGATATTAAAAACACAATATTATTGTAGGTCGAAATTTAAAACTCGATATTTTGGCTAAACACCCTCCAACGTCTCCTTACCCGGAATCCCCTGCAAACCTCAATTTTAGCTGAAAAAAATCACTTTTTTCACGCATTTTTTGTGGGAAAGTTGTGGCATCACCGGGCTGACACAAATTTCCTACCACCCAGCGTTCCCCTGGGTCTCCCAATAAAAATGGTGCCTCACTGGGGAGGCCCAAGTACCCGCGACAGGCAAGGACCCAAAATGTATTGAGGCACCATCAAAATTGCTTAGCACAAAATGTTCACACACCTTTCATACATGATACACCCAAGACACATTACAACATTCACAAAAAGAGACAAGGTATACCCTGCTTGACAAAAACAGAAAAGACACATTTTTCTGCACAACCATCTATTCCTCAAACATACATACATACTGGTTGGATTTGGCACGAGGGTGAGTGATGGTTCAGTATATACAGTTGTATAAACCAGAGATTTCACAAAAATGAAATGCACTGTTAATAATTGAGAGGATTGAAACTGAACCATTGGCTCACAGCTCATGAGCTGTAAAGCCACGACAAGGCACCAACCTCTTTATAAGCCATTCATACACCTTTCATACGTGTGACACATACAAAAGAATTCATACCGCCAGCTGCGGGCCCAGCACTTTACAACACTCACATCAGCAGACAGCGCCATTCAAGGGCCCGTCACTTTCACACACCCACATTCCTGACACAGCAACGACACCAGCTCATGGATTGCGTGGAGTGGCGTTTGGCTAGCAGTGTGTGTAGTGACCAGAAGCTAGTCACTTCTCACACACCGCCAGCCAAGCACCATTCCACATACACTGCCAGCCGAGCACCAGTCCACGCACACTGCCAGCCAAGCGCCAGTCCACACACACCACCAGCCAAGTGCCAGTCCACACACACCGCCAGCCAAGCGCCAGTCCACACATACCGCCAACCAATCGCCAGTCCACGCACACAGCCAGTCAAGTGCCAGTCCATGCACACCGCCAGCCAAGCACCAGCCCACGCACACCACCAGCCAAGCACCAGTCCAAACACACCGCCAGCCAAGCACCAGTCCAAACACACCGCCAGCCAAGCGCCAGTCCACAACACCGCCAGCCAAGCGCCAATCCATACACACACCCAGCCAAGCACCAGTCCAAGCACACCGCCAGCCAAGTGCCAGTCCATGTACACCACCAGCCAAGCGCCAGTCCATGCACACCACCAGACAAGCACCACTCCACGCACACCGCCATCGCATTTAGGATATTTTTATACAAATAATAAAACACAAACAAATTGCAAATATACTAACACAAAATCTGAAACTAAATACACTACACAAATGCCAACCTTGAAACTGAACACAAAATATTAAATAATAGAGGCCAAGCAGTTCACTTTACCACTCATGGATGCTCCCAAAAATTATTTTGCGTGTGGTACACTCTAAAACAAGCAGGCACACGCAGCCCAGGGTTAGATGGACACTCGGGACAGTACATACGAGTCTCCTTCCGCATACCTCTTTGCCAACAGACTCTACATCTCCTACTGGGAAAGTCTTTTGAGGGTGTGGGAGGAATGTGATCAGGAAAGTGGCAATCTTTCAATATAGCAACATCCTCTACCACTCCAACTCTAGGAACACTTGCCTGTTCCACTAAAACAAGGCTGCCTATTACAGACTCCTGAAACTTAGCAAAAGTCATCTTTGACTCAGGACATGAATCCTGGAATACAACAAAAGCATTAAAGGTTGCCAAGTGGAAAAGATTGATAGCCAACTTCTTATATCAAATGCAAGCCTTACCAAGAGCAGCATACGTTTCCAACCTCTGATCTACTCTGTCAACAGCACACATGTGGCTATTATAGTCTAAAATGCACACAGGTTTGCGCACTTCAACAGCCTGACCCCAAACAGTCACAAGTGAAATGCTTTCATCATGGACGGTAGTCAGCATGTAGACATCTCTCCTGTCTGAAAACTTCACAGATAGAAGCTCCTCGCAACACAACGCACTGCACTGACCCCGCACAAGCTTTTGACAAACAAGTTCTTTTGGGAAACCTTTGCGGTTAGAGCGGATTGTGCCAAAAGCAACAGTGTCCACTTTGGCCAATTACCTGAACAACCGCACACCAGTGTAGAAGTTATCTACATATAATGGTGGCCTTTGTTAAAGTCACTCCAAAAGTGGATGGACAACAAGTGGGGTTAATCCTGGATTCCTTACCGGTGTACACCTAGAAATTAGAGACATATCCAGTCCGACTGTCACACAGCATATACAGCTTAATTCCATAACGTGCCCTCTCACTAGGAATGTATTATTTTTTTTGTCCTCATGTGCTGCTTTCCACCCATTCTATCTGTGTAACGCCCAAGGGTGTAAAATTATCTTATATTCAAGGAGGTCTGCTGAACAGAAAGACGGAAGAGCGACGATACAAGATCCTCACTCCAACTTCCTACCGCAAAATTCTCCAAAAGATAAGAAGCAACTTAATCATAGGACTGGAAGTCTCCATCAACACAATATTTCAATATTGAAACCAACCCATCACCCATAATGATCAAAAAATAACAGCCAAAATCTATGTTTCTTTTTCAGGGGAACTACCATGTCCAATTTACCAATGTCTCTCATAGCTCTAATCCACGTGAGATCTGTAGGGGAGTCAGAAGAAACCCAAAGTTTACAAATTTCCCTTCGGGCCAACAGTATGGCATAAAACACCAACTTTGCTCTATCGTCCAAGCCCTTACCTTGTAGATCCATTCTACCAGTAATAATATTCTCAGGGCTTACCTCGATCTTTTGCTTGAGGATGACTGACAAACATTTACTTACAGCGTCCCAAAAGATCTTGATCGCCGGGCATGTTACAAACATGTGAATATCATCTTCATTTGGGCTGTTACATTTGGGGCATCTTACATTACCACCTTCTTTAAATTTTGCCAGCCGCTTTGGGGTCCAATATGCCCTGTGGAGAGTGAACAAGTGGTTTCTTCTTAAATTCGCAGGTTTAACCAATTTATATAATATCGACATAGTTACTTGCCATTGGTCTTCTGTCGCGATCTTTGGCAAGCTCTCTCCCCAGAGTTCCTCCGGCAGCAGAAAAGGGCCATCTTCCAGATCAATTATAGCCCAGTACCATGTTGCCACTTCTTTTTTAAAACAAACTTCCAAAGCCAATTTTGCCTCAAAGTCATTATATCGACCTATAAGATGGTTTTTCCCAGTAGCCCAACTTTGAATTTGAAGATATTTGAATTTAGAAAACTTGGGACCCCAGCTTGAGTCACATTCAAACCATGGCAGCAAACCACCGTCAACAAATAACTCCCCCCATTTCTGAGGGCCCTCTAACTTTAGAGTCGTTGCCAGGGCATCATTAGTCCAGCTTGGAGCTCCCGGAGTTTCCCAGATTGGTGCATTCACACTAAAGTATGGAATTTTTGTGGCCCTTCTAACGCGATACCAGACCGTAGCAAGGTCTCTCAGGACCTTCAGTCTTACTTTCTTGAAAAATTTTGGGTCTTAAAACTTATACATGAAACCAGACGGCTTGACCCCCTCAATTCTTAACAAAATTACTAGTAGTTCCCCAATCGCTGAATTTCCTGGCATTCTCAAAAGCATTCTGTAGTTTTTGAGCAAAAAGGCCCAGGAATATATTTGAAAGTCCGGAGCTGCCAATCCCCCCTTAACATGTTTCCTCCTTACCTTTTTCCACGATAACCTAGACCCCCTGGAAGACCAAATAAATGACCCGATCTCACTTTGCAGCTTCATTAATCCCTTCTTTTCGAACATCAAAGGAATGGAGTAAAATAAAAATGTTAACTTAGGAAGCACTGTCATTTTAATCAAGTTTACTCAGCCAAAAATAGTGAGAGGGAGATGCCTCCAACCCTTCATTAGACTCAAAATATCCTTCACGATTTTGGCCAGATTAGTTGTCGCAATTTGTGAGATATCCTGTGTTATCTGCACCCCCAGATATCTTATCTGTTTTTTCGGAATTATAAGGTCAGTCTCAATGTTCCACGACATAATTTCCGTTTTGTCAGCATTCAAACGGTAGCCTGAAACTAATCCGAACTTAGTTGTAATTAATTCTAACTTAGGTAGAGTTTGATTTAAATCTGAAGTTAAAATGATGATATCATCGGCATAGAGTCCAATCTTCTTAACCCAACTTTGAAATCTAAAAGGGAGGATGTCATCAGTCTCCCTAATTCTGCATGCCAATTGTTCAATGTATAAATCAAACAAAAGTGGGGATAGAGGACACCCTTGCCTCGTCCCTCTCATTACCTTAATACTTTTGGTTAAAACTCCGTTGACTAGTACCCTTGAAGTAGGGGATTGATAAAGGGACAGTAAAGAAGAACTGAACTTTTTCCCCATTTTAAGGTGGGTGATTACCGCTTTCAGGAATAACCAATTTACACGATCAAACGCCTTCGCGGCGTCCAAGGCAACAATCGCTAGAGGAAGTTTTCGGTCAGTGGCGACATCAATGCTTGTTATAAGAGAAAAGGTTAGATCTTTAAGAAACCTGCCCTTAATGAACCCCTTTTGATCCTCATGTACTATTCCTGGGATCACCTTCGCCAACCTATCTGCTAAAATCTTAGCATATAGTTTATAGTCCGAGTTCAATAGTGAAATTGGTCTATATGAATCCAAATACCTCGGAGACTTCCCAGGTTTGGGAATTACAATAATATTGGCCTGATTCCAGGAGGCTGGGAGCTCTACATTACCTAGAAAGACCTCATTAAATACCTTTAGTAATAACTGTATCAAGCTACCAGACATCGTTTTATACACCTCAACCGGGAGGCCATCTGGGCCCGGTGCTTTGCCCTTCTTAGCTGATCTAATAACCAAGTCTAATTCCCCTTGTGTAATCTCCTGATCTAACATATTTTGTAGGTCATCAGTCACAGGTCGTAAACAATTTAACCATTCATCTATCTCATTCCTATCTGGAACCATATCCTCCCTATAAACCTCTGCACAATAATTAAAGAAAGCATCCACTATGTCCTTAGTTTCTGTAACCATGACACCTAATGATTCCACTTTCACTTCCTTAATTATGTTCCTTGTCCTGTCTGTCCTGGCTTTCCAGGCAAGTAGTTTGCCTGACCCCTCCCCATACTGAAAGTTAGCTAATCTAGAAGTAGACCATTTCTCTTTTACCCGATTGTTAACCACTAGAGTTAATTTCTCTTTTAAATCCAACAGTTTCTGAATATTCCCCTCCTGTTGTAAACTGTCCCTATAGCTATTAACTATATCTGCCTCTTCTTGCCTAATTTCTTGTTCTAAACTTTCAACCTCAAAGAAATATTTCCTTCTTTTGCTGGCCCCAATAGCACCTAATCTCCCTCGCAAAAAAAGCCTTAGTTGTTTCCCAAACAATGTCTAGTCTGGCCGTACCTAGATTTTGCTCGATAAAAATTTCAAGTTCATATTGAAGAGACTGCATTGCCTCCTCATCATATAAAACTGTACGGTCCAACCTCCATACTGACTCTGATTCACAAGCTCCAGTAGCAAGCTCTAAAATAACCGCCGAGTGATCGGAAAGATGTATCCCAACATGCATACTTTCTTTTACTTTACCCAGTAATCTCGCATCAATTAGAAAATAATCGATTCTCGATCTATGGCGGTATTTTTTATTAAAGAAAGTAAATCCCAGCTTCTGACCTGCCCTAAGTCGCCAAATATCACACAGACCAAATTGCTCCATCAAACCTTTTAAATTGGAAGCCATTTTGCTATTTACATGAGCTCTGCTACTCGCCGACCGATCTAATCTGGGGTTTAATACCGTATTAAAGTCTCCGGCGAAAACTATAAAACCCGTGAGAGACAGCATCTCCTTAGCTAACTCTTCTAATGAAGTCACATCATCTTGGTTTGGACCATAATACCCAATTACATTATATAATAACCCGGCAATCTTAATATTCACTATCAACCACCTACCCTTGATGTCTGCTTTTTTCCCTTCAATCTGACACATTAATCCCTTCCTAACCAACACTAAAATGCCCCTTGTTACAAATGTCTGTGGTGTGTAAAACATACAGTCTAGCCAGCAAAGTACGCCAATAAATTTTATACTCTCTGCCTCTGTCAAATGAGATTCTTGAAGAATAATAATAGGAATGTATTGCCTAAAAACCAAGTGGCCCTTGAACAAAACCAAAGACTCATCCACTGCTATTTCTTTTCCTGGAGCATAGATCTCAGAAAATCGATCAACAAAGTGATCAATGACAGGCCGAATCTTAAAAAGACTATCACAATTAGGGTGATCTCTTGGCAATGCTAAACCATTAGCAGTTGCCATCAAGGGACTAGTAGACCAATATGAAGACATTGATGGCTACCTTAGCAAGCCCATCAAAAAAGTTAAACCTAAGAACTTCTTCATCTCTTTCAGATTTGTGGGAGTCCACCGGGTAGCTCTAGAGTGGGGCTTAAGGCTGGCACTGTTGTCCCTCAAAAACTGTTCGGCATACAAATTAGTCTACTCAACAATCTCTGCCAAAATACATCGTCCATAAACAACTGAAAAAAATGTATCGGCAAAAAGTTATCAGTATTCACTCTACACCCTGAAACACCAGTAAAGTCTGGCAATGCCGGTTGAACCATGCCTGAGGCAACCCAGAGGTCAGCACTTTCAACGGGAAGCCTTGCAGCCCCGGCTGCAGCCCAGATGCCTCTTGCCGCACTATTGGCATATCAATGTCCTCATCTAACACAGGCACTTCATCCGCACTGAGAGTAGCTTCATCCACACCGAGAGTAGCTTCATCCACACTGAGAGTAACTTCATCATCCGATGATTCCATGTGGAGAGCAAACTCTCTGCCTGAATCTTCCCCTGCCTCCTCTGCCTCAGATGCAAAGTCAGTCTCTGAACCATGGTCAGAGAAGACTCAAAAAGCATACCAACAACCTGCTGAGCAGTAATCCTGATGCTAGCCATTATCCTTAAAAAGAAAGGATACTGCACAAACAAGTCAACAACAACCAACACTGTGCAAAATAAGAAAGTAAAAAATGTGTGCCTTCTATCACAAAGATCTATATACTCAAAAACTATACGATTCACTTACAAGAGACAGCTACACTCACCAGCACCTACTCTACAGAGACACAGCAAAAACCAACAATATCCCACTAGAAATAAAAAAAAAAACAATTACTCACAAGAGAACAAAATACACATGAAGCACAAATGCAAAAACTTTTTGACACTCAAAACACAGAAGCCAAACATACTGGTATTATTACACAATTTTCCAAAAACACATTCATGCAGAGAAATGAAACTCATTTACATTGAATAAAAAAGTCTCTTACCAAACACATGCAACTACACAAACAGCAGAACCAACAGTAACAAAACCGCAACCTGCAACAGTCTAAAGAGCAAAAGCCTTGAACTAGAACAAAAAGGGAGAAATAAAGCATTACAAAAGAAATAAAAAAAATCACATTATAACACGCTATGTCACTACCCAAATGGGGGCAGAAAGGCCAAATAAATGGGCAGATATGTCCCCAGGGGGGCAGAATTAACATACAAAAAATATGTCCCCTGGAAGCAACCAATTTATTTATTTTTAAATCCCGGGTACTAATGGGATTTTCTGCCCCCCCCGGGCCAGAGACGCCAAAAAGTGCAGCTGATCTCCCAGGGGGGGGGGGGGGGGGCAGAAAAGTCTTAAAAATGATTTAGGACAATAAGGAAGCGGCCATTTAAAATTTAAAACACTCCCTGGTGTCTAGTGGGGTTTTGAAGGAAAAATAAACAAACCGATCTGCCACGGGGTACAGATTATACTTTTTTTTTTTTAATGGCCCCTGGAAGCGACCCTTGCCCAAGCGGTCGCTTCCATTTTAAAAAAAAAAAAATGAATTCCCTGGTGTCTAGTGGGGTTTTCTGAAAGGCCAAATAAAAAACGATCTGGCCCCAGAGGGGGCAGAATATACTTTAAAAATAAATTGGGGCCCTGGAAGCGACCCTTGCCCAAGGGGTCGCTTCCGAATTCAAAAACAAACAATTCCCTGGTTCTAGTGGTCTTTTCTGACCCCCCCCCCCCCTCCGGGTCCAGAAATGGCCAAAAATCGGCCGATCTGTCCCCGGGGGGGCTGAAAAGCCTAAAATTAAATGTCCCTTTAGGAAACGCCCTTGCCCAAGGGGTCACTTCCTTTGCACAGGAAAACATATCCCTGGTGTCTAGTGGGGCATTACTGGTGCACAATCGTGATGCTGTGCGCGATCGTGCACCAGGAATGCCCTGCATTGAGAAATCAGGGGAGAGGAAACACTGTTTCCTCTCCCCCGATGCCTCAATGTCCGCATTGTGCCCCCCCGGTCCACCGGAGCAGCAAACACTTAGCCTCCTCCTGGACGCGCTGGAAACAAATGGTTTCCAGCGTGTCCAGAACTTCCTGATGACGTCGGCGCCTGCTGTGCATGCTGATGTCATGGGAATGCGTGGGGGGGTTGGGTGTGGCCGCTGTCATCCCCCTCTATGGGGAAAAGATCCATAACCCAGGGAGGGAGCGCCAGCACTTCCCCCAGGGGCTGTGCTCATGACGAAGTGGTTCCGTCATAAGCACAGCCCAACCGAGCATCGAAGGGGTTAATGAACTCAGCTAATAATTGGAAATAAACGTTATTATTAAGAGTCTCATGCTGTGGGAGGTGTAAAACTTTGTTATCTTGAGTGAAATTACTGACAACAGGTTTGATTGTGGTGTTTACTGGGGTGCAAGGAATCTCTCGAATTAGCAGATGGATGTCCAAGAGCCATCCGGCCATAGAAACAGAAATGGCAACTGCCAGAGCTATGAGTAAGAATGTGTTGCATTGCTGTGCCATATTAACTTAAAGCAAATCTAGGAAATAGTTTGAAACTTCAAAAACCTAGGGTGACTCAAGGAATCAGTGCATGTTAACTCTCCTTTATCCTCTTCCCGTCTTACCCTCTTGGTATGGCAGGGTTTATCCAGCTCATTAGAACAGCACATTTCATGGCAGTGTTGGTGACTATGATCACCTGATAAGGGCTTTTCCAAGACTCCTCCAGGCACGACAGGCTTGTTTATGTGAACCCAATATCTGGAGTTCAAATCATGTCCTGGAGGCTTTCAAACAGACTGGAGTAGCAGCATCAACTTGATGTGAAAAGAACACACCACATCAGCCAAACCCTTGCAGTACTTGAGAACCAGATCAATTGTGATATTTATAAGAGCAGCTACTGGAACAGAGGGAATTTGCATGGCTCTTCCTATCAACACCTCATGAGGAGATAACCCTCTAGAGGGGTTTGAATACTAATCGATACCAACAGAAGGGTGCTTGGCCATTTAAGAGTAGTAGATGCAAAAGCTTTGGCCAACTTAGCTTGATCATTCCATTCAGTCTCTCTGCCATGCCTGATGCCTCAGGTCTCTAACTACAAAGGAATCTCTGACCAGTCCCTAGCCAGTGCACAATAACTGCATCACCTCATTCTTGAAGTCGCTTCCTTAATCTGATTCAAGATGAACCTACATCCTGAATCATTGATCCTGTTTCTAATAGCAGGAATCCTGATTGTAATTTTTCTGCTATGCACTGGATGTTCCAGTCACCAATGAGATGGAAAAAATGCTCCTGGACTACTGAGCGAGTCTTCGTTCCTATCATTTCGACCATTCTGGATTGACTGTGTTCTGCCTGTCTTCTGATGCCTATTCTGTGGACAAGAATACGTGTTGGATCTCTGTCTAACACTTCACTCGGTTGGGCCACCGGATGTGGATACTTTCCTGGACCTGTTAAAGGCTCATGTATTGCTGTGTCCTCAGCGTATTCCCATTTTAATGTTGGCATTCTTCGAGCCACCAAGGGAAGCTTCAGCTCCTGTTGGAATGGAGACCGGCACCTCTACAGGCACACAAGTCATGGATACCTAGGCTGTCCGGTTTTAGGTTTAAACCTATAATAACTGATAAAACCTCCATCGAGAGGGTAATAGCCCTCACCAGTGTAAATATATAAACACTGAAAAAATATCTGCACAACAACAAACTAAATGTCATTCAAAGAAAGGAAAAGGAGAGTGAAAGAGTCATTTTTTCTTCCTTGAGGGCCCAATATATTGTAACTTTGTTATACAAGGTAGCAGCAAGAAAGACTGGGCTGACATTATTCTGCTTGAGTGTTGTTGTTTAAGATGTCACTAAAATATTTTTTCTTCCTTTTGATTTTTTCAGTTTTGTGGTCTTTAGTCTAAAGTTGCAGGGTTTAGAAGCATGTATTAGGTATGGTTTAATTATTTCATAAACTGTATAGAATCAGGAAATATCAAAATCAAGTTTGATATTTTGGCTGCATTTGATTCTTTCACTGATAGGTAAAATGGCTTGTTTCATAAGAATCTTTCCCAATATGTGCCATCACATTTACCCACAGAGAATGGGTAAAAACCCTTGATACATCAACCCCCAGTTTGTAGTGAGTCTGTATTGAGTAGGTGAATTGCCAACACCTCAGGCTTTAAACATTCAATGCAAAGGGATAGTGACAAGTATATGTGAAAGGAGTGCTATCACCAAGCATCTGGGATAGTGGTGAAAACATGACACCAGACCTTTGGAAAACATGGAAAACAGTGTCACTTGAAATGCTGCTGCAAAAAGGTTCTTTCCAAGTTCAACAAAGATTGGAGTGATATTGTTTTTATTTTCAGTGATTTAGCTAAGGATATAAAAAAAGTTGTTTGATGATGTGTCAAAACTGATACCTGAGGTGAGGGCTTCCCTGTAAGAGATCCATTCCACTTGTTTGATGGTATGCTGAAACCATCCTTACAATCTTCAGCGTTATCGAAGGATGATTTGACCTTTTAGTCCATTTTGATGCACTGTTTTGTTATGCACGGGAACTAAAACGCAAATATTTCTCATTTTATGCTTTGTGTGGCATCAAATAAAGAGTCATCCAAACTGTATCACTTACACTTATCTGATGGTTCTCAGTCCAAGGGACGAGGCTGTGAATGTTATATTATCCATGTGGCAACCGTTTACAGATTTTTGATGAGTAATGATGCCAAAGGCAAGAAAAGTGAGGATATTTGGTCAGATATTGATAGTGATGTGAAAAGAAAACTCTACTGCATACTTAGATTTAGGAAAACATAACTGCTCTAGTGGACATAACACAAAAATTTGAGTCTGAAAACACTCTTGTCTGCCAAGTGTTCAGCATAATTGGTGTAGATGTGAAAGATCTCCATGAGAGTAGGCTGGGCGACACATTTAGTGAATTTGGCACTGTAACATGTTCCATGTTAGAGTGCTTGCCACTTGGTGAGCAAAGCAATGTTGAAGAGAACTTCAGAAGGTTTTATTTCACAATGTATGAGAAATGGCTGGCAATGATGCAATGATGCATAGAAATGCCCCATCACCAACCATGGTTTTTGAAGTCAATGAAATCTCACTGTGGTACTTTGTACAAGTTCTAGATCCCTTCCGTAAAGGGAATCTTCTCTGTAGTTTCAAATGTGCTGCTTCATTTGTGTCTGCTTCAATAACTCTCAGGGGATAAGCACCCAGTTTAACGCAAATGTTGCAGAACCTGCTCAGAGAATCACAATATTCAAGTTCACCAGTACTGGCATGGAAAGCTATGTCAGTGGCCAGAGTTAGCAAATTGTGTACTGGCTGTTTTTGCATTGCCTGTCTCAAGTGGCAATCTTGAGAGGGCCTTTTCACAGAAAAACGTTTACATGAGAAGGAAAGAGCGAGCGCACATGACCAAAGACTCACTGAAGAACTATTGTATGGTGTACTACAATAAGTTTGATATGCAAAAATTATTTTGAACCTTGTACACACTGTACATACACTGTCTATACAGCATGCACTATTAGTGCAGAAAGCAAGCAACAAAAAAGCAAAATGTTCCATAAACACAGGAAAAACATTGTTTCTGTTGTTTTTAATGCCGTAATAATGTGTAATCACTGATAATCACTGTTATTTTAAAGTATTGAAATCACTTGAAAACACTGGAAAAAACCCACCAGAATTTACAAAAATAGAAACTGAAAACAGGAAAGCCTATGGATACCATACAGGCTTCCCCAGCATCGTCTGTGGGCACTGCAGAAGATCCGCTGTGCTCGAGTGACCAGACTTGGGAGGTGTTGCAGGGATCGTCATCTGCGTTGGCAAGCAACAGTGATGTTGTGTCTCCTAGCCAGGACACATAAACATTTGGCTCATCGTGTGCTGGGAAAAATTGGGCCTTTTTCAAAACAACCGAAATTTAGAATATAAAAAAATAGACACTTTTGCTGAACTGCATGGCTTTCAGGCATTCATAGTTCTTCGGACCTAATATACCAACATATTTTAACAAGCTTCTACAGCTTATAATAGAATTTTAGCATTTGTTATGCATTTTTTCCTTTTTTATGGATTTATTAGTAGTCTGGGGGCATATGTATCAACATCACCATTTGCGATTCTCAAATAGCGATTTTTGAGGAATCGCTATTTGAGAATTGCAAAACGGGATGTATTTAAAAAATTGCAAACTTTTTGCGATTTCTTAAAATTCCTTAATTGCGATTAGCAAATTGCGAAATCGCAATTAAGGAATACCTGCCCATTCATTTCTATGGGCCAGGAGACCCATAGGAATGAATGGGAAGTAATTCTCAAATAGCGAATCGCAATTTGCTAATCGCTATTTGAGAATAATTTCAAAGGTGCAAGGGTGTCAAGATGACACCCTGATACACCCCTGAAATTAGCATGTGTGGTCATATGGCGCACACACATGCCCTAAGGGCATGTATGTGCGTCACGTGGCACTTTGTAAAATTACAAAACATGCATTTTTAAAAGAAATCGCAAATTAACACCAACTAGTAGTTGGTGGTAATTTGCGATTTCTTAAGGATTAATCGCAATCCTTTGGTGAGTGTTACATTTCATTTAAGAAATCGCAATTTGCGATTTCTTAAATGCCTACGCAAACTTAAGAAATCGCTAAATTAGCGATTCCTTAAATTTGCGTTGGGATGTGGCTCATACATCCCGTTTTGCGAATTTTTAATCGCAAACGCTGTATTTTGCGAATCGCAGCGTTTGCGACTAAAAATTTGCTTGATACATATTCCCCCTGGTATTTTTAAAACATACATTTATAAACCTTTTTTGTATGTCATCCAGTCCGATGAGGAGTTGGTGTCATGTTTCATACAGGTACCCCAAAATAGGCTCAGGTACTGAATGCACCTTTCACCTATATTCCCATGACATTACATTACATAACGGCTCTCAATACTGACCTATTACCTAGTTACGGTAATGCCTAAATGACATGGGGTTTCTCTGAAAACTAGCCTCATTGATTACGCATGAGGATTCTTGGAATCTACCATCTCCTGCATAATAACTATGTATAAGGGTCATTCCTTCTGTCATCCTAGTCCGACATGACACAGCAAGGTATATCCCCTGAGGATACCACTTTGGGTATATAAACACAATATCTTTACTGAGAGAGGAAGAGGAGAAATGAAGTTCTATGCTGAAACACTGACGCAAGAAGCTAAGGTTCCTGCATGCAGACACTCCAGCACGCAGTGGTCTGACATCCCTCGCGGGGTGTACATCTTGAGACCAAGATGGGGTCCAGCAGTCTCTCACTTCAGGTAATGGGGTTGACTTTATCCTAGAGGGATTCTTGGCTCCACACTTACATACATGCTAGGTACAATTAGGAACATCCAGTTAGGGCCGCATCGTAGGAGTCCGCATTTAATTGTCATGTAGTTTTATACCTCCCTGTATCCATTGTTTTTAGCACTATGGTACAAATCTACCATCCTTTTATTCTGTTGGCACTTGTAATCATTTATCTCTGTCTAATGGTTGTTTCAGCACACCTAGTTTACACAAGAATGTCGCTGCTTCAATAAATGCTTATTGAAAAACATCGGGAGAACAAAAGAAAGAGCTAGGACAATGTGTGGGCCGTCCTTGTCCCTTGGTAATTATAGAATAAACAACTTAGACGGACCACAGTGAAATAGCTATTCAACACTGTAGTGTCTGACACCACAAGGGTTTGTAAGAAGAACCCTCACATAGCAACCCAATTGGTGCCATGCTTCATCATCGGGTTCCCAGCTGAGTAGCCGAATCCTTCTCAGCTGTGCTGCGACACCTGTATACAGTGGAGCTGTTTTTTTTGGTGAACGTGATGAAGTGGTGTGGTTTAAACATACCTCTGAGAAGCTTACTGAAGTGATAATTGCTTTATTCCCAGTGACTCAGGGTATATTTAAAAACAATGAGTGAATAATATAAAAGACTAGTGATTGCATCTTACTTATCCCTTATCTACATATATCAGCCCTTTTAAAAAAAAAAATAATGGGGTTTTCTTCAGGACCTCTCTACTAAAAATATCGGAGAAAGTGAAAAAGTGAGTGGTAAAAAGTTTAAACCACGTGTTTCTGCATTTTTAGCACACACACTAAGGTGTGCTATATATGTTTTGTGGACTGACCGACTGGGCATTAGTGACAATAAGCCCTCTAGGTACTGTGTTACTCCTGAGGTATTCCATTAGGATAACTCCTTGTTGTATTGCCCTGTGGTCAATATTTAAGGATGTGCAGAAATTGTAGCAATCTGCAAGAGTTCAAGGACCAGGCACTAATGTTATCTTCAAAACTGAAACAACGAGGCTACCCAGACAGGATCACGGAAAAGGCAAAGAAAAGGGCACGCAATCAAAACAGAGATGGTTTACTGGAACAGAAACCACGCACAAAACCAACTATCCCGAACACTTGCGTGACCACTTACAATCCAGTATCGAACCTAGTATCCCACATTATCAAAAAACACTGGAGGATACTCAACACTGGTAACCAACAGTGGGAAAAACCCTTATGTTCTTACCGTAAGGGGAAAAGTCTCAAGGACTGCTTGGTGTGCACTAGACCACAACAAAACACCAAACAAATCAATACCATACACAATGCTTGGGGACTCCCAAAAGTAACCAGACACTTTCCATGCAGTGATTGCAGTGTGTGTCAACTGGCAAAGACCACCAAACCTTAAATCTAGAACCAGGGAAGGGTTGGGAGATCCGCAAATACACAAATTGTAACACTACCAATGCCATATACATCATCACAAGTCCCTGTGGGCTAAGGTATATAGGCATGACTAGCCGCAGAGTAAAGGCACGCATCTGTGAACACAGAAGCAACATCCGGTGCAAACGTAACACAACTCGCATGATAAACCATTTTTTGGAAAAGGGTGATACAACGAATGACATGGAGTGGTCCTTTGTGGAACAGCTGAAACCAGCCAGCAACAATGCGCGACAACAACTGCTGGAAAAAGAGCAGTGGTGTATATGCCGCTTGTCCACTCACATCCATGGTTTGAATGACAATATACCTTGGAACAGTCTGATCAGATAAATAGCTCAATTAGTCATTCATCAACCTAAGTTAGTTATTACCTCTCTGCCAGAGTGCCCTGCCTTGAGAGAGCTCCCCAGATATATAGCTCTATTCATGACCACTATATAATTTTATAGTCATTCTAACTGGGAACAAACATTTCTTTTGGTTTAGGGAGTTACTTTTTATAAAGTGTTGTTTCCATTGACGAGGCTGCTAGTCAGCATTCGCCTTTCCATGAGAATGTCCCACACATAAGAAACTTTACAGACTGGGAGATCTTGGCAAGCACCTAGCAGTTAGCTTTCACCACTACTTTAATATAGGCTCCTCTTTTAATCTGGCTGCCTCTAAAGACATTCATACTTATGCTAATTGATTTTTGCAACATTCTAAAAATCAACTGCGTTGTTCCAATACATTTGTACCTATGCTAATTAGCATTTAAAATAAGTTGTTCAACAGTCTAAAAATCAATTGCGTTTTTCCAAAACATTCCTACTTATGCTAATCAGCATTACAATAATTCTTCCAACATTCTAAAAACAATTGTGTTCCCCTAAAACATACTGTTAGGTGACAAACATTAATATCATGAGTTTCGATTTACTTATTAAACATCGTGCACACAATTTTCGTGCACTCCCAGTGTGCTTTCAGAATTAAGGTCAAACAGTATAGCATTCCTAGATCACAACGCTACCCAACGCGTTGCTCTGTTCCTTCGTGCAGCAGTCTAGTCTTTTTGACACATGCGGGATAGATGTCCTGACGTATCATGTTGACACCAGGAAGCCTTCCCGCGTTAGAACAACATAAAGGATGACCCCGGTCCCTGCCTTGGAACACATCCTGTTCCTGAGGAGACCGGAGTGGGTGGCAATGTGGGCGAGCACCTTGATGAAGTAAGATCTTTTGTATTCCATTTACACACTGAGTTGACTCCAGCACGTCGCTCTGTTGTTGTACGCTACCAGTAACCAGGATCTAGTAACTTACCTCTTCCATTTTACTTTTCCCCAGTGAGTGACAATAGGGGCTTACCCCTCCCAGAAACAGATCGGCATTGACTTTTCATAAATAATGTAATTACCAAATCTGTGATTTATTTACGGGCAACTTAAACTAATGATATTTAAAATCTCACAGTTTTAGAATATCACCAAATATTACAGATAATTCTGTATTTGCACGGCGTGTCTCAAACCTGCTCCATGCTGTTTTTTGACCGCCGTTAAGAGTGACTACCACTTAACTGTATTGATAATCCACGCACTTTACTGCGCCGCAACTACAAACAGCCCAGTATTTATCCTAAGAATCTTCTACTAAGCGGCTCATCATGTCATGTACACCAAATCGGGCATGAGCATGCCAGTCTTGAATGTATGACATATGTATGAATGGCGTTACACGTATGTATGACACTGAATGTTTCTGTAACCACACAAATGGCTAAAGTATTAACATGGTTAAATCACAGAATGAATAGCAGTTTGCATTTTTTGTGTTATGTGTTGTACTGTATCGCTGTGGCTCAATTTTTCTACACAGGTACATGTACACCAGTGGAGCCAAATAACGGTCAGTCCACAAAGCGTATATAGCACACCTTATCGTGTGTGCTAAAAATGCAGAAACACGTGGTTTAAACTTTTTACCACTCACTTTTTCACTTTCACCGATATTTATAATAGAGAGGTCATGAAGAAAGCCCCATTAATTTGTTTTAAAAAGGGCTGAAACATGTAGGCAAGGGATATGTAAGAAGCAATCACTAGTCTTATATATCATCCACTCATTGTTTTTAAATATACCCTGAGTCACTGGTAATAAAGTATTTATCACTAAGCTTCTCAGAGGTATTTTTAAACCACACCACTTCATCATGTTCACCCAAAAAAACAGCTCCACTGTAACCAGGTGTCGCAGCACAGCTGAGTAGCATTCAGCTACTCAGCTGGGAACCCGATGATAAAGCATGACACCAACTAGGTTGGTGTGTGAGGGCTCTCCTTACAAACCCTTGTGGTGTCAGACACTACAGTGTTGAAGTTGTTTATTTCATTGAAAAACGTCCCCACCGTTTATTCTTTTTATCTCTCTGAGACAAAGTGAGCACGAGTGACTGAGTACACAGTATTGCACTGTTTCCACGATCCCTGATTGTACAGGGTTGTCATGTTCAAATATTTGCCTATAACTATTCTCTCCTTTGTAAGAGGGGTTTTAGTGGCACTGTGATCTGGCTAGTATACAGGCTAACATTCCCAGTGAGGGTGTCTGGAATCAGTCTGGACACCAATCCCGCACTCTATATTGTCTAAATGAGCAGATACTGTATAGGTTTATAGGAACTATACACCATGGTGCTGTATTTATTCCTGCAACAACAATTTGGCGACTAATAGGCTTTGTAATCACAGGAGAAACTCCACAGTGTATGGAGGGGGGAACGGGAGGCGTGGGGTTCTAGGAGCTAGCGGCCTCCATTACTAGATATTAACCACAGAAAGCTGCTCCTAGTGAAGTGTGACCCTACCACAGTTATAGAACTGTTGTGAGTTGGGACATCTCACAAAAAGTGACGGACTGGTCTCACACACCACCTGGTGTCATGCTTCATCATCGGCCAGTCCTCGCCCTCCAAAACCTTCGTTTGATGGAGGGCGGGCATACACCTGGAGACAGGGATGCACTTCTAAACTAAAGAGTGGGGGCCCGTGGGGTGAAACGTGAAGTTAAAAATCATTATAGTTATCAGAAAAGAATTTTTAATGTGGCCAATAACTATATGATGCTAAAAGCAAAAGGACGGTGGATGGGGTGTTTAGTGTCCCCTAACCGTCTTGTGGAAGGTCGACATGTTTCTGCCTAGTTGGCCCGAGCGGGTCCAGGGCATTCATCAGGACCTAACTTTGAATTGGGGCTCCGTTCTTACCAACAGGTAGCAAGAAAGTACCACTGCGCTGATGAATACAGGCCCCAGCTAGGCCCGCAGGACACAAGGGTTCGCTCTCCTGTAATGGAATCTATAAGGAAGTTGGCACGGAAACTGCAAAGTACAAAGACAGCATTTATTAACCCTTAAGGGTGGTCCTACAATCCACACAACACTCTTCAGTATTGCATAGAGTAGCACAAAGAACTTGCGTACATGGTCCCCTTTTATACACAACAGAGGGGCTCATAAGTGGGTGGATACAACATGAGGCCGAAGAACATTACCATTTATGGTCATTTTCGATACTGAATCAATATGTGGGCGGAGCTAACACACTCCTTGAGCCTGCGAAAACATGGTCAAGCAAGGCTAACTGATAACAGATGCGGTCAAGTCTGGACATGCGCCAGATGGACAGAGGAGCTATTTATAGACTGTTACTAGGCAGATTACAAGAGCAACTAACACAGAGGTTGGACTCTTCTCGTGGGGAACACGTGGAAGCATGACAATACAAAATGGAGTCCGAACTTCAGTCAACATAACAGAGGAAACATGCTCAAAAGGGAAGAGAATTAATGTCTTTAGTAAATGCTTAATCACATTGCTGTTTCAATTTACAACAGACGACCCTTTCAGCATTTACTGAAGACATCCGGTTTGACAGGATAATCATCATATATGTCAATTGTCATCATTTCTTCGACTTCTTTAGCTAGACGTTTCTGATGAGCAACATCGGCAATAGCTTTCTTATCAGGGATACAGAATGATACGCATAAAGAACAGAGCAAGGGGCCACATTGGACACAGATACAGCAAGAAAACAGGACTGCTACAATAATACAGAGACCAGTTAAAACCTTCCATCCCCAGGCAGTAATCAATGCCCAAAACCATCCAGAAAAGGTCCAAGTGCCGTTTTCTGTATGGATTTCAGCTGCAATTTTGTGCAATTTGTTTATAGCGTTATAAACTGATGGCGTATGATCAGGGATAAACACACAACAGCTACTTCCAATAATTTTACATGCTCCTCCTCTGTCAGCTAGCATAACGTCTAATACCATACGATTCTGTAATGCAACAATTCTAGTAATTTGCAGTTCCTCCGTAAGATTCCCAAGAGCAGCAGCGGTCTGGTTTGTCACAGCTTCCACCACTCTTGTTAATCTTCGGATCTTCCTACTATTCAGAGCAGCTCCAACAAAGAAAAACAGTCCTAAGTTAAAATCAATATACTGTTGTAGACTGGTATCAGTCTGATCTACATCATCAATTGATAAAGTACGTTTATACCTATTTACAGTCACATTATTCAATAATTTCAGATCTTTATGATAAGATGCGGGTGCTAGGAATACAGGGGGTAATAAGAATGATACATAGCATACCCCAGACCACCCAACCGGCAAACGGTAATAACCTTTATTTCCACACACAAAGTAGGTATTATGGGACGCTAGGAAGGTACTGTTGTTCAACCCATCAATATTCAGGACGGTGATACAATCGCTGACACCGACAGGAATAGAACCCACACTCTGGACACACAGGTCCGCTTGAGCTTGTGCTACTTGAATCACAAACTTGTCCTTTCCCACAGTGTCTCTTGTGTTCGTGAAAATGTAGGGAATGGATTCATTGTCTGGTCGGTACTCTTCCCATTCCCAAATTGTCCCATTCGCTTGTGGATACCCATTTTTATCCTGATGACATTCTTTATTGAGTCTGAAGAGCAATCGTCCCACTGTCGGTTTCCGAGTGGCAAACAGCAAAGTATACCATGCTCTACAAGAGCCATTATGAGAGAAAGGAAGCGGTATGAATGGCGTATCTCCTTTCTTCTGATGGGCTGGCATCATCCCACATATCCAACAGTTCGTAGTGTTCGTAGCAACGTGGGTATGATGCAGCATCTGGATGAAAGTGTTATTCAAGTAAGACTGTCGATGCTTCAACTCTTGATACGGTAATGTATAAAAGTAGTGCTCCTCAGGCACCGGAGTTGTCAACACAAGTATTTTCCGAGCGGGGGTTACATCCTCCACAAACCATGTGGTTATCCCAACAATAGCTACTGTCAACATGAACCCTGATGCACAAACGATTTTCTTTTTCTCCATATCAAAATAAAAACCCGATATCTTCCTGAAACTAAAAATCTGTCAGAACTCTTCCCCTTGGGCAGCGGTCGATTTCTTCACCAGCGGGCCAAGACGGGTGTCGCTACACTAATGCAGGGCTGATCCCCCCCCCTTGCCTCATCGGCTCTCCGTTTCACTAACCCAAGGGCCGTTCTGACAGCAAGTCCCAGCACTGGAGAACTCACTTCCTTGGTTGAAGATGATATCGCCTTCCTCCAGGAGCCACGTGGTCCGGAAAGAGCTCCTCAGTGACGTTCGGCTCCGCAGCACGGCCTGTCTCTGCAGCCAGAATTTCTCGTTGATCGGTCAGCACGGCAGGTTCCACCAATCCGGGCGGCACCTTCCTGCAGTGCAGGGAATGGATCCAATTCTTTCTGTTGGAGACTCGCACAGCCGTCCTCGTTGCGAGGAGGACCTGCTCAGGGCCCACCCATCTCGGTTCCAAGCTGTTTGTTCTGTCAAATATTTTCACCATCACGTGGTCCCCAGGTCGGAGACCATGTCCTTCACCGGTAGACCGATCAGGGAGCGCCTCTCGGACCTGTTGATGAATAGAAACCAAGTTATCCGTTAACTGTGCCAGATAATCGCTCATCATTACACAAGGTACATCATACACAGCCTTAGGCTTTGGTGGACCCCAAATATTCATTGGGCGTCCGAAGACAATCTTGTACGGTGTAAGGCCAGTTCGAGAGTGCGGTACCGATCTAATTGACAATAATGCCAGCGGTAGAGCGTCTGGCCAAGTCAAAGACGTCGAAGCTTGAATTTTAGCGATCTTGAGCTTCAGTGTACCATTATATTTCTCGACTAGTCCTGCAGACTGAGGGTGAAACACGGCGTGAAACTTCTGAGTGATGCCTAGGCCCTTCAAGACATACTTTATAACATCCGCTACAAAGTGAGGGCCATTATCACTCCACAGAAGTCTACAAACGCCATATCGAGGTAAGAACTCTTTCAGCAGCAGCTTCGCAGTAGTCATTGCAGTATTGTCTTTCGTAGGGTACGCTTCAACCCATTTACTGAAGGGGCAAACCACTACTAGAACATACTTTAAATTGTTACAGCGTTCAAGCTGGATGTAATCCATCTGCAAAACCTCGAAGGGTGCAGTGGGTGTCACAAATCCTCCTGCTGGAGTTCGAGTACCCTTTCCTGGGTTATACCTCAGGCAGATCATACAGGTCTGCACCACCCTCTTTGCTGTGCTAGCAATCTCTGGATGCTCCCAGACTTGGGTAAGCAATTTCACAATTGCGGAAGCTCCAACATGTGCTAGCCCATGTGCCATCTGAACCATAGGCTGTACAAAAGCCGTAGGTAATTTCCATCTATCCATCTGCTTATTTCTCCAGCAGCCTTCATCATCCAATTCTCCCTCGCTAGCCCATTGCTCCCGCTCTTTATCAGAAGCTGTCCTTTGCATTTCTCGCACTTCCTCCTTCGCATCATGCCATCTTTCCACCTGTGACTTCACTACATACATAGCAGTAGCACCGGGCTGCATCGCAGTCTCCCGTGCTACTCGGTCTGCTAACGCATTCCCTTCTCCAACTTTATCAACTACTTTCCTATGGGCGCTACACTTAACGATGGCAATTTTCTTTGGGTATGTCAATGCAGTTAAAAGATTATGAACTAACTCTCCATGCATTATCTGTACCCCATGTGACGTTAAAAACCCTCTCTCCTTCCAGAGTAGGCCAAAGTCGTGCGCTACTCCGAAGGCATAGCGGCTATCTGTATAAACATTCACACACAATCCTGTACTGAGCTCACATGCTCGTGTTAATGCTATCAGTTCCGCTGCTTGAGCTGATTTCTGTGGTATGCGTGCTGTCTCCACTATCGTTTGTAATGTGGTAATTGCATACGCTGCTGAAGTCGTACCATCTGGTAGCTTCAGGCATGATCCGTCCACCCACAGTTCTCCATCTACATCTGGAAAGGGCGTATCCTGGAGATCAATACGACCCTTTGTTTGTTCCTCAGTCACGAGAATACAATCATGTGCTTCCCGCGCCTCTGGCCGGGTTTCGGGGTATGGCAACAATGTTGCCGGGTTTAACGTTACGCACCTTTTTAACGTAATATGAGGAGCCAAAAGCGTCAACTCATATCCCGTTAAACGGGCACTGGTCAAATGCTGCGTCTTCGTTTGATTAAGCAGGGCATCGACAGCATGGGGGACTAATACCAACAGCTTATGAGATAACACAATTCCCTCACTTTGGCGTATTGACACAGCTGTCGCCGCAACCGAGCGAAAACACCCTGGTAATGCTCGGGCGACAGGATCAAGTACAGCCGAAAAATATGCACAAGGGCGCTGCTTATCGCCGTGCATCTGCACTAAAACTGATAATGCACATCCATCTTTCTCATGCACATACAACGAAAAGGGTTTTGCATAATCAGGGGTCCCTAACACTGGTGCTGAACAGAGGGCTTGTCGCAATTGCTGAAAAGCAGCATCACACTCATCTGACCAAGGGATTGGGATAGGCGTGTCCTTTGTCAAGAGGGCTAACAATGGCTTAGCTATATGTGAAAACCCCAATATCCACTGTCTACAAAAGGAGACAAGACCCAAAAATGCACGCACATCCTTCTGCGTGGACGGCCTCGGTGTGTCCAAAATTACTTGGATACGATCTGGTGTGAGTGCACGCCCCTCCTTAGACAAAAGGTGACCCAAATAAGTCACCTTTGGTCTACAGAATTGCAATTTCTTCCTAGATACCTTATGATTGTGGGAAGCTAAAAAGGAAAGCAAGGATAACGTACTTTTTTCACACAACTCCAGGGTATCAGCCGCCAGCAAGATGTCATCGACATA
The DNA here is from genome assembly GCF_964204655.1 of Triturus cristatus. Lineage (NCBI taxonomy): Eukaryota > Metazoa > Chordata > Amphibia > Caudata > Salamandridae > Triturus > Triturus cristatus. The sequence continues at coordinate 1,494,491,427 of NC_140591.1, forward strand.
TTGAATGAGGGCGACCCCTTCGAGCAGAACAAAGGAATCCAATTGTCGTTTCAAAGCCTGACTGTAAATACTAGGGCTTTCTGTGTAGCCATGGGGGATCCTACAAAAACGATAAGATCTATTATTCAATGTAAACCCAAAGAGATATCGGCTATCGGGGTGAATGGGTATGGAAAAGAAGGCATTCTTCAAATCGATCACTGAGAACATAGTCGCCGTAGGCGGGACCAAGGTAAGCAACGTCGTGATATCGGAAACCACTGGGTACTGAGGTATCACGATCTTGTTTACTTCTCTCAAATCAATTATAAACCGATAGACTTTGGCATCCGTATCCTTCTTCAGTATAGGAAGAATCGGACTATTACAGATGTTGTAGGGAACTTCCTCCACTACTCCTACCGCAATCAAATCCTGCACTATCTGTATGAGAGCCTCCTCGCCCTCCTGGGAAATACGGTACTGTGGGAGGCGCGGTAACACCGCCCCCTCCTGGACACTAACGTGGACCGGTGGAATCACCATTCGTCCCACATCAGTATCCGAAGTTGCCCACAAAGCACGAGGGAGGGTAGCTAACAGCGCATCCTCTGACATCGCACACATCCGCTCAGACCGGGGGTAGTTGTCATTCAATATCACCCGCACACCAGCAGGGGAGCAGCGGATCGTAGCCCTAAAATGCTTTAACATATCAAGGCCCATAATGTTGTCTGGTGTGAACGGGGCAAGCAGAAACGGACAAGGTGCGGAAAAAGAATCAACCTTGAACATGAGGGGCTGTGAAAGAGGGCTTCGGGAGAGTGCACCGTCAAACCCTACCGATGTAACCATTAAGCCGGATGGGGGAGCCCCCGGAACCAATTGCTTAGACAGCGCACTACGTGTCGCTCCGGTATCCACTAGGAACTGATCAGTAGAGCCCAGAACCTCAGCCGATACGTAAGGACCCTTCTGATCGACCGGCACCTCAACTGATTCCAACCCCCATCCAACGCATTCCTATGCATGCTGAGAATCATGGTACCCCGATCGGTCAATCCCCGACACTTGATACTGATGCTGGCGATCGAAAACATTTGATCTATCTCGTTGCTGCCCAGCAGAGTCGGAACGAGCCCGTTCGTTAGAATTCCCTCTAAAGTTCGAGAAACCCCCTCTACCTCGCGGGCCACCCTGAATATGCCCTTGACGCGAAGCATGCAACACCGGGCAATCCCTAGCCCAATGACCCGATTGCTTACAATACGCACACTGGTTCCTGTTCAAATCAGATCGGCCCGAGGGAGGACCATAAGATCCTCCCCTACCTCTATTACTACCCCGTCGGGGCGGGCCATATACTTGTGCCAACATCACCTTTGTTTTTAGATCTTTCGATTTCTTTTCCTCCTGGCCCTTTGCTTCTTGCTCCTGACGCTCATAATACTGAGCGATAGTCAGGAGGGCCGTCGGGGTTGTGGAAGACCAGGAACTCTCGCTCGCTTTTAAACGGGCCGCAACTGCCGGCAGCAGATTAGCCACATATTTATCCGCAAAAAGGTGGCGACCCGTATCGTCAGTAAGCGACTGGCCGCTAAAATCATGAAACGTCTCCTCAAAGCGTGTAAAGAAATCCGCAACTGACTCGTCAACTTTCTGTTTACATGCAGCTAACATATTCCAGTCAATCTTTTTAGGGGGGATAATCGTCTTTAACTTAGCCACAATAGCAGCAGGGAGATCTAAAATACTCTGGGGTGGTTTCTGCGCGGGCTTCCGCTCTCTATCCTCATCCTCAAGCTCAGACCACCGGGCCTTGAAGGCAACTGTATCATCTACCTTTCGGACAGATCGCCACATATCCGGTGGTAGAATAAGGCCAAAGAACAGGTCTATATCTGCTAAAGTCATAACGCAAGAATTCAAGGCCCCCTCGACTTCTTCGTAGAAGGCCGCTGGATTCTTGCGGGGGTCAGGCAACGCATTCTTTAATGCCATAACATCAGCTCTATGCCACGGAGTATAAACCCAATTATACACAAAATATCCCTTAGCATCGGCGGAGGTAATGTCCGAGCTAGTCCCCGCTCCTTTAGGAGGAACATACAAAGGCGCCGCCTCTCGCATTGGTTTAACATGCGCTATGACATCCTTATCTGACTGGGAGGTTGATGGGTGGCCTTCTGCGGTACACGAATCCGACTGCTTCTCTTCCCCTGCTCGTCGGCGCGCTTTTTCTTTATGGGCCAGCACCGCGTCCCGCAAGGCGAACAGCCGCCGAGCCGCATCAGGAGCCTTAAGGGGAGAGAAAGCACCATCATGCAATGCTTTAGCGTCCGATGTCACTTCTTCAGGCTCAAAGACACTAGAATATTTCCGGAAAGCAGCAATCACTTCCTCAGCGAAATGACTCAGAAAATTCAATCTCTCTCTATCCTGCCACGACCCCCAAGCATGGAACAAGTCATCCACGGACACCTTGCCCTTGAGTGCGCTGAAGGAAAATTGCCGAAGCTCAGCCATATGCTCAGCCGATAACATGGACCGCGTATCCACCTTACCCGGACCCGGGACAGAATCTTGTGGCCTCGGAGCAGATGCGCCGACATAAGGGGGCGGAGAGCGATCTAGTAAATAAAAATCATCATCAAGATTATTAAGGACAGGATAAAGTGGCTGCCGAACAGCATATTGACCCGAGACTTGCAGCCTACGCTCTTTCTCTTGTCTCTCTGTCTGTTCTTTGTCTTCCCGACGCTTCGCTTCCTGGGCTCGCACATGATCATTCTTCCGCTGTTCTTTATCAAACAGCGCTTTCTCACGCTTCTCTCGCTCACGCACCTCCTTCACCCACAACCGCACACACTCAAACATATCCTGACGAGCACGCCGTTTACACATACACTGTTCCACATACTCAATCTTACGTATATCAAACGATCCATACAAAGGCCATCGCAACTCAGGATCTTTTTTTAGTATATTTCCTCCATACTGTGCTGTACATTATGGAAGAAAGACCATGCTTCACATACATATCCCTATTAGGAGTCCCCTCCGGGGGAGCTGGAACAGATTCCTCGAGGTTCAACCGGTTTCCAAAGCAGCAACACCACTTACGGAGTGCGCTAAAAGCAGGCATGCTCAGAAATAATGCAAAATATGCAATATTATAAAGAAAATGGCACTTAATCGTTGCGCCGTTCAAAGTTACACAGCTCCGGAGAAATCTCTCCACATTACCTGCCTATATGTGTTGCAACGCATATATGTTCACAAAGACAAATACAGAATATGACTAGTCATCACAAATCAAACTCAAACAGCCAGATCAGGCTTCAAAACTCGGAGCAAGTACCGTACACCGGTTCTTACCAATCAAGAGTCCAGATTCCAACTGCCAAGCTCCAAAATCGCCCAAACGGCTTTCACGGCAGAACCGACAGAAGAGGTCTCAGTCGATGACCGGCGCCACCCAGACGGTCAGCTCGGAAGGGAAGGAAGAAAAACCTCGGGATGCCAGGGCTAAGACGCCGCTGGCAGTGATCACGTCCCCGGCCAAATTCCTCACCTTCGTCACGACCAGTCCTTCGAGCATCCGAGTCGCCGATGAGCCCCACGTGACGGGCGCCAATTGATGAATACAGGCCCCAGCTAGGCCCGCAGGACACAAGGGTTCGCTCTCCTGTAATGGAATCTATAAGGAAGTTGGCACGGAAACTGCAAAGTACAAAGACAGCATTTATTAACCCTTAAGGGTGGTCCTACAATCCACACAACACTCTTCAGTATTGCATAGAGTAGCACAAAGAACTTGCGTACATGGTCCCCTTTTATACACAACAGAGGGGCTCATAAGTGGGTGGATACAACATGAGGCCGAAGAACATTACCATTTATGGTCATTTTCGATACTGAATCAATATGTGGGCGGAGCTAACACACTCCTTGAGCCCGCGAAAACATGGTCAAGCAAGGCTAACTGATAACAGATGCGGTCAAGTCTGGACATGCGCCAGATGGACAGAGGAGCTATTTATAGACTGTTACTAGGCAGATTACAAGAGCAACTAACACAGAGGTTGGACTCTTCTCGTGGGGAACACGTGGAAGCATGACAATACAAAATGGAGTCCGAACTTCAGTCAACATAACAGAGGAAACATGCTCAAAAGGGAAGAGAATTAATGTCTTTAGTAAATGCTTAATCACATTGCTGTTTCAATTTACAACAGCGCGGGTGTAGCGGGGGCCACACTTTGCTTCCTAATTGGCTTCCAACTGTCAAGCCTATAGGGAGGAGTGAACAAACAATAGTGTAATAACTGTAGAAATGGGTCAAGACACAAAAACATAAAAATGAAAAGAAACAGCGCATGCGTAAGTTCCTTAAGGTGAGTGACTAATCATGTGACTTGTGCCACTCTATGTGTGTACACAAACAGATAGAGAGTCAAGATGCTCTCGTAGGCCTTACCCTAGTTGAGACAGCTACTTGCCACATGGGGGGAAAGGAGGGGACACTCCTGTTCATTCTGGAGGGAGAGAGGGTAAATCATAGTATTCGTCAGAAAATAATCATCTGGTGTATGGATCCTTGAAATTCCACATGTAAGTAAAAACACAGTCATTCACACAGTAACCGACCAGAGGGGTTCAGTTACGGTAAATAATGTATTCATACTCTTACTGTCTCAGGCAAAGTGTCCCACGTTCAGCTTATGGTGTTGCTCCTGGTCCTCCCGGATGTGGGAGTGAGACCGCGCAGTCAGGTTTAAATAGTGTGCTAGAAGGATTTAATTGGAATCAGCGTTGGGTAGTTACGGCTGAGAAGGGGTTCCTGGTGTGTTATTTCCGGTGTCCCGAGCGGACGTGAGGAAGATGCATGCAGCGCGGTGCCTGGTTAAGTGATGGCCGCTGCAATTGGCCAATGGAATCGTCCCGGCAGCGGCGTGTGCCCAAAAAAGGAGAGCGAGTCATCGGACCCGCCATCGGTCGGAGTCACGTGTGAATAAGCGCGTCCTGGATCGTCTAGGTAACGCAGGGGTACGAGGTGAAAATGAGTGCTGATACATGCTCCTAGGACCAATACGAGGTGTTGAAATGGGCGTGGGCAACCATGCAGAGCCAGTAGTGCTTGTGTGAAAAAAAGGGGAATGGTGAAAGCGTCGGGGGTTGCCAAGGTGATGCGGGGATTACGTAGAGCAACGGTAACGATCCACAGCAGTCACCCGTCGTTTTTCCAAGCAGCTGTCGCCTGAACCGTGATTGGGCATGATAAGGCGAGCACGAGAACAAAGTGTCAAGGGAGCGCCCATGGTGTTAGTATGTTCGAAAGGATCCTGTCTCACATTTTGTGTGCAGGATGGGGGAGGTGGGGGACAGTCTCACAGTACCATAGGGGCACGAAAGATACCCAGTCCAAAGGGGGGGGGGGGGGGGGGTTGGTTGCCCATTTGAGGGTGTTGGTGTAGAGACAGTAGTTAATGGCACGGGAGGCATGATTGACTAAGTTCAGGCCATAACGGTAGAAGAACATAGGGAGAGGGATTATCTACTCAGTTTGAGCCATGGGATGTCATCGTTAAGGCCCCTCTCATGGGATCGCAGACGGAAGACCCAACGTTGTTCCCTTACGTGAAGGGCTTTTGAAAGGTCAAATTTACTTTTGTTCTTGACTTCAAGGATAGTCCATCGAAGGTCGGTGTCCTTGTGATGTTTTTCCAAGAAGTGACGTGTGAGTTTGGTATTCGTTTTTTTGCATCTTATGGTGCTGCAATGTTCGTTAATGCGTATCCTGATTTTTCGGGTTGTCATGCCAACATACTGGAGACCACACGGGCATGTCAGGAGGTAAACAACATTCTCGGTGTTGCAGTTGCTGAATTTGTGGAGTTCCCACGGTTTACCTGTGCCTATGTTGACTTCTTTGGTGTTGTTAGTAAGCTTCCAGGAAGTGCATCCACCGCATGTAAAATGTCCCATCACTCGCGGTTGATCCCAGAGCCGCTGTTGTTCGGTGCCATCAGTAGTTGGCATGCTGGCGTGAACAAGATGGTCTCGCAGGTTTTTGTTGCGTTTAAATGCAAATAGTGGGGGATCCCACTGTTTTCCTGCGCTGTTCAGAATGTTCCATCTTTTCCTAATTATCTTCTGCACTGTGTTTGAAACAGGGCTGAATGTGGTAACGCATACTGTTCTTTCGGTATTCTCTTTCACCACATCCTCCAAAAGTGCTTCCCTTGGGTTGTTTCTTGCCCGTTTCTTAGCCTTGCATACCATCTTTTTAGGGTTGTGGCGATCAACAAGTTTTGTTTCAAGATGGGATGCTTGTTTTTCGAATGTATCGATATCAGAGCAGTTCCTCCTTACGCGAAGGAATTGTCCAACCGGGAGGTTTTGTCTCAGGGCCTTGGGATGGTAGCTCTCATATAATAGAAGGCTGTTCCTGTCGGTGGGCTTGTTGTGCACTTTGGTGGTAATCCCTTCATTAGTCATAGTGATGTCTAGATCGAGGAAGATAGCATGGTTCTTATTGATTGTGTGGGTGAATCTGAGATGTGCATCTTTGGTGTTAACCCACTGGACAAATCTTATTGCTTCTTCCTCGGTCCCATTCCATATTATAATGACATCATCTATGTAACGTTTCCAGATCCTGAGATGTTGTAGGAATGGATTGTGTGGATTGTAGATGAAGTCGTCCTCGAATTGTAGAAAGTACAGGCAGGCCATACTGGGGGCAAAGGTGCTCCCCATTGAAGTACCAGCGATCTGGTGGTAGATGACTTTCTCGAATTCAAAGTAGTTCTCAGTGAGCGCAAGTTCCGCACATTCCATCACGAAATGTTGTGGGGTTAAAAAATCCCACTCTCTATTGAGGATGATATTTTCCACCACTTCCAAGGTGCGTCTCTGTGGTATGCTCGTATATAGAGCTTCTATGTCCATAGTTATCAGCCAATCATTGGTTGTATCCACCGTGAGGTCTCTGAGGAGGCAGAGGACATCCTTCGTGTCCTTAAGGTAAGACGTAGATTCTTTAACAATGCGGCGAAGAAACCAGTCACAAAACTGTGACAGTGGCTCTAAAGCTGATCCTATACCAGACACAATAGGTCTGCCTGGTGGAGGCATCTGGTTTTTATGGATCTTCGGGAGTGTGTAGAATTTGGGCATTCTGGGTTCCTCCTTTATGAGGAAGTCGGCCTCTTGTTTAGTGATCCAGTTGTTGCCGAGTGCTTCTGTAACCATGCTTCTGATCCTGGTCATTAATGGGCCTGTGGGGTCAGTTCTATGTAGGGTGTAGCTTTTGGAGTCAGAGAGTAGTCTCAAGCATTCCTCTCGGTACATATCACTGTCCATAATGACTATGGCACCCCCTTTGTCAGCTGGTTTTATAATTAAATCTTTGTTGTTACTTAGATTTTTAAGGGCAGTACGTTCATTCCCAGTGAGGTTGTCGAACCCACGAGTGTTCCGGAAGTCGATGTCTTCAATGTCTTTCAGCACAGCCTGTTCAAATGCAAGTATGTGACATGAAATATTCTGGTTAGGTGGTTGGAAAGTGGACTTTGTTCTCAGCCCAGTTGACTTCTTTTCCTCCACACCCTCTTCCGTGTCTCCGAAGAAATCGCAAAGTTTGATTTTCTGGAAAAATTGGGCCAATTCCGTATGCACGACAAAAGGGTCATTTTTGGGTGTGGGAACAAATCCCAGACCCTTGGAGAGAATGGTCGTCTCATCATGCTAGAGTATGTGTTTGCTGATATTTACTATGTTGGTTGGTCCCTGCTCGTCGAGGGCATTTCCACTCTCCCTCTGCTCCTGGTTACTACTCCATGGGGTGGCTGTGGTTGATCTTCCCATTGGACCCTCGTGTTTCTTCGTTTTTGACGGCCTCTCCCTCTGCCACGGCCCTGGAATAAAAAAGGCGGTTGGCCTTGAGGAAAGCCAAACCCTGGTTGTGGCCAGAAACCGAACGGAGGGGGTTGAGGTTGTGGACCTTGCATCATCGGATGGTGGTAACCCATTGGTTTTCGAAATTGTGGTCCTGAGCCCTCATCACTGCTACTGTCACTTCTTTCCTCTCCAGAGCTGAATGTCCAGTTCTGGGGGGTGGGTCTGAACCGTTGTCTTCTCCCTGGCTGTTGGGGGGCTGGTTTGTCATAGTGTTCGTCCGTGACATATGGGTAAACCGTTTCTTTACTGAATTTTTGTACATCCTCCTGGAGTTTCGTAAGTTTTGACTGTGTAAGATACTCCTTGTAATCAGAGTGGTATTTGTTGATTTCCTCAAGCTTCTTCTTAAAGGCTGAAAGCTGGACCGTTGTCTTGAGTCTGCCCTCACTCTGTTGTATCTCGATAAGGAGTGCATCTGCCAGTTGTCTGGCGGTGTTAATAATAAGAATGAACCAGTCTTTTGTGCACTTCCAGGCGATGCTTGACCAATTAATTCTGAACTCCTTATTGTTGAGGAACAATCTTGGTTCGTTGGTAACAATAAAGCCTCTCGGGGCCGTGTTCTTCCGGAGGTACTCCGTCATAAATGCCCCATGAAGTGCTGTGCGTATTTGTTCCTTTTTCTTAGAAGAGAGAGCTTCCCATTCATCCGAGTTTTTTACCGTATTGGTGACTATGGTTTCTGCTAGTAGAAATGGTGTGTTGAGGATCTCTGCTAGAATCTCATCCCCGAACGAGAGTTCGGTGTCCATGATGCAAGTTGGGTAAGAAGAGTGTGATAATTTATCACACTTGGAATTAGCTATTTTAGTTCGGGGCAGACACCGATCGGTCTGTCCTCTTGTTCTGGTCAGGGATATATGCGACTCAGAACAACACCCTATCCTTAGGGAATGGTACCCCTAATTATGTTCCCACAGCCAGCAGCTGTACGTAAATTGTAATCACAGGAGAAACTCCACAGTGTATGGAGGGGGAACGGGAGGCGTGGGGTTCTAGGAGCTAGCGGCCTCCATTACTAGATATTAACCACAGAAAGCTGCTCCTAGTGAAGTGTGACCCTACCACAGTTATAGAACTGTTGTGAGTTGGGACATCTCACAAAAAGTGACGGACTGGTCTCACACACCACCTGGTGTCATGCTTCATCATCGGCCAGTCCTCTCCCTCGAAAACCTTCATTTGATGGAGGGCGGGCATACACCTGGAGACAGGGATGCACTTCTAAACTAAAGAGTGGGGGCCCGTGGGGTGAAACGTGAAGTTAAAAATCATTATAGTTATCAGAAAAGAATTTTTAATGTGGCCAATAACTATATGATGCTAAAAGCAAAAGGACGGTGGATGGGGTGTTTAGTGTCCCCTAACCGTCTTGTGGAAGGTCGACATGTTTCTGCCTAGTTGGCCCGAGCGGGTCCAGGGCATTCATCAGGACCTAAGTTTGAATTGGGGCTCCGTTCTTACCAACAGGTAGCAAGAAAGTACCACTGCGCGGGTGTAGCGGGGGCCACACTCCGCTTCCTAATTGGCTTTCAACCGTCAAGCCTATAGGGAGGAGTGAACAAACAATAGTGTAATAACTGTAGAAATGGGTCAAGACACAAAAACATAACAATGAAAAGAAACAGCGCATGCGTAAGTTCCTTAAGGTGAGTGACTAATCACGTGACTTGTGCCACTCTATGTGTGTACACAAACAGATCGAGAGTCAAGATGCTCTCGTAGGTCTTACCCTAGTTGAGACAACTACTTGCCACATGGGGGGAAGGGAGGGGACACTCCTGTTCATTCTGGAGGGAGAGAGGGTAAATCATAGTATTCGTCAGAAAATAATCATCCGGTATATGGAACCTTGAAATTCCACATGTAAGTAAAAACACGGTCATTCACACAGTAACCGACCAGAGGGGTTCAGTTACGGTAAATAATGCATTCATACTCTTACTGTCTCAGGCAAAGTGTCCCGCGTTCAGCCTATGATGTTGCTCCTGGTCCTCCCGGATGTGGGAGTGAGACCGCGCGGTCAGGTTTAAATAGTGTGCTTGAAGGATTTAATTCGAATCAGCGTTGGGTAGTTACGGCTGAGAAGGGGTTCCTGGTGTGTTATTTCCGGTGTCCCGAGCGGACGTGAGGAGGATGCATGCAGCGCGGTGCCTGGTTAAGTGATGGCCGCTGCAATTGGCCAATGGAATCGTCCCGGCAGCGGTGTGTGCCCAAAAAAGGAGAGCGAGTCATCGGACCCGCCCGCGGTCGGAGTCACGTGTGAATAAGCGCGTCCTGGATCGTCTAGGTAACGCAGGGGTACGAGGTGAAAATGAGTGCTGATACGTGCTCCTAGGACCAATACGAGGTGTTGAAATGGGCGTGGGCAACCATGCCGAGCCAGTAGTGCTTGTGTGAAAAAAAGGGGAATGGTGAAAGCGTCGGGGGTTGCCAAGGTGATGCGGGGATTACGTAGAGCAACGGTAACGATCCACAGCAGAAACATTTCGACCTTCCACAAGACGGTTTGGGGACACTAAACACCCCATGCACCGTCCTTTTGCTTTTAGCATCATATAGTTATTGGCCACATTAAAAATTATTTTCTGATAACTCTAATGATTTTTAACTTCACGTTTCACCCCACGGGCCCCCACTCTTTAGTTTAGAAGTGCATCCCTGTCTCCAGGTGTATGCCCGCCCTCCATCAAACGAAGGTTTTGGAGGGCGAGGACAGGCCGATGATGAAGCATGACACCAGGTGGTGTGTGAGACCAGTCCGTCACTTTTTGTGAGATGTCCCAACTCACAACAGTTCTATAACTGTGGTAGGGTCACACTTCACTAGGAGCAGCTTTCTGTGGTTAATATCTAGTAATGGAGGCCGCTAGCTCCTAGAACCCCACGCCTCCCGTTCCCCCCTCCATACACTGTGGAGTTTCTCCTGTGATTACAATTTACGTACAGCTGCTGGCTGTGGGAACATAATTAGGGGTACCATTCCCTAAGGATAGGGTGTTGTTCTGAGTCGCATATATCCCTGACCAGAAAAAGAGGACAGACCGATCGGTGTCTGCCCCCCGAACTAATTCCAAGTGTGATAAGTTATCACACTCTTATTACCCAACTTGCATCATGGACACCGAACTCTCCTTCGGGGATGAGATTCTAGCAGAGATCCTCAACACACCATCTCTACTAGCAGAAACCAGTCACCAATACAGTAAAAAACTCGGATGAATGGGAAGCTCTTTCTTCTAAGAAAAAGGAACAAATACGCACAGCACTTCATGGGGCATTTATGACGGAGTACCTCCGGAAGAACACGGCCCCGAGAGGCCTTATTGTTACCAACGAACCAAGATTGTTCCTCAACAATAAGGAGTTCCGAATTAATTGGTCAAGTATCGCCTGGAAGTGCACAAAAGACTGGCTCATTCTTATTATTAACACCGCCAGACAACTGGCAGATGCACTCCTTATCAAGATACAACAGAGTGAGGGCAGACTCAAGACAACGGTCCAGCTTTCAGCCTTTAAGAAGAAGCTTGAGGAAATCAACAAAGACCACTCTGATTACAAGGAGTATCTTACACAGTCAAAACTTACGAAACTCCGGAAGGATGTACAAAAATTCAGTAAAGAAACGGTTTACCCATATGTCACGGACGAACACTATGACAAACCAGCCCCCCAACAGCCAGGGAGAAGACAACGGTTCAGACCCACCCCCCAGAACTGGACATTCAGCTCTGGAGAGGAAAAAAGTGACAATAGCAGTGATGAGGGCTCAGGACTACAATTTCGAAAACCAATGGGTTAACACCATCCGATGATGCAAGGTCCACAACCTCAACCCCCTCCGTTCGGTTTCTGGCCACAACCATATTACCAACCAGGGTTTGGCTTTCCTCAAGGCCAACCGCCTTTTTTATTCCAGGGCCGTGGCAGAGGGAGAGGCCGTCAAAAACGAAGAAACACGAGGGTCCAATGGGAAGATCAACCACAACCACCCCATGTAGTAATAACCAGGAGCAGAGGGAGAGTGGAAATGCCCTCGACGAGCAGGGACCAACCAACATAGTAAATATCAGCAAACACATACTCTAGCACGATGAGACGACCGTTCTCTCCAAAGGTCTGGGATTTGTTCCCACACCCAAAAATGACCCCTTTGTCCTGCATACGTAATTGGCCCAATTTTTCTGGAAAATCAAACTTTGCGATTTCTTCGGAGACACGGAAGAGGGTGCGGAGGAAAAGAAGTCAACTGGGCTGAGAACTAAGTCCACTTTCCAACCACCTAACCAGAATATTTCATGTCACATACTTGCATTTGAACAGGCCGTGCTGAAAGACATTGAAGACATCGACTTCCGGAACACTCGTGGGTTCGACAACCTCACTGGGAATGAACTTACTGCCCTTAAAAATCTAAGTAACAACAAAGATTTAATTATAAAACCAGCTGACAAAGGGGGTGCCATAGTCATTATGGACAGTGATATGTACCGAGAGGAATGCTTGAGACTACTCTCTGACTCCAAAAGCTACACCGTACATAGAACTGACCCCACAGGCCCATTAATGACCAGGATCAGAAGCATGGTTACAGAAGCACTCGGCAACAACTGGATCACTAAACAAGAGGCCGACTTCCTCATAAATGAGGAACCCAGAATGCCCAAATTCTACACACTCCCGAAGATCCATAAAAACCAGATGCCTCCACCAGGCAGACCTATTGTGTCTGGTATAGGATCAGCTTTAGAGCCACTGTCACAGTTTTGTGACTGGTTTCTTCGCCGCATTGTTAAAGAATCTACGTCTTACCTTAAGGACACGAAGGATGTCCTCTGCCTCCTCAGAGACCTCACGGTGGATACAACCAATGATTGGCTGATAACTATGGACATAGAAGCTCTATATACGAGCATACCACAGAGACGCACCTTGGAAGTGGTGGAAAATATCATCCTCAATAGAGAGTGGGATTTTTTAACCCCACAACATTTCGCGATGGAATGTGCGGAACTTGCGCTCACTGAGAACTACTTTGAATTCGAGAAAGTCATCTACCACCAGATCGCTGGTACTTCAATGGGGAGCACCTTTGCCCCCAGTATGGCCTGCCTGTACGTTCAACAATTCGAGGACGACTTCATCTACAATCCACACAATCCATACCTACAACATCTCAGGATCTGGAAACGTTACATAGATGATGTCCTTATAATATGGAATGGGACCGAGGAAGAAGCAATAAGATTTGTCCAGTGGGTTAACACCAAAGATGCACATCTCAGATTCACCCACACAATCAATAAGAACCATGCTATCTTCCTCGATCTAGACATCACTATGACTAACGAAGGGATTACCACCAAAGTGCACAACAAGCCCACAGCCAGGAACAGCCTTCTATTATATGAGAGCTACCATCCCAAGGCCCTGAGACAAAACCTCCCGGTTGGACAATTCCTTCGCGTAAGGAGGAACTGCTCTGATATCGATACATTCGAAAAACAAGCATCCCATCTTGAAACAAAACTTTTTGATCGCCACCACCCTAAAAAGATGGTACGCAAGGCTAAGAAACGGGCAAGAAACAACCCAAGGGAAGCACTTTTGGAGGATGTGGTGAAAGAGAATACCGAAAGAACAGTATGCGTTACCACATTCAGACCTGTTTCAAACACAGTGCAGAAGATAATTAGGAAAAGATGGAACATTCTGAACAGCGCAGGAAAACAGTGGGATCCCCCACTATTTGCATTTAAACGCAACAAAAACCTGCGAGACCAACTTGTTCACGCCAGCATGCCAACTACTGATGGCACCGAACAACAGCGGCTCTGGGATCAACCGCGAGTGATGGGACATTTTTCATGCGGTGGATGCACTTCCTGTAAGCTTACTACCAACACCAAAGAAGTCAACATAGGCACAGGTAAACTGTGGGAACTCCGCAAATTCAGCAACTGCAACACTGAGAATGTTGTTTACCTCCTGACATGCCCGTGTGGTCTCCAGTATGTTGGCATGACAACCCGAAAAATCAGGATACGCATTAACGAACATCGCAGCACCATAAGATGCAAAAAAACGAATACCAAACTCACACGTCACTTCTTGGAAAAACATCACAAGGACACCGACCTTCGATGGACTATCCTTGAAGTCATGAACAAAAGTAAATTTGACCTTTCAAAAGCCCTTCACGTAAGGGAACAACGTTGGGTCTTCCGTCTGCGATCCCATGAGAGGGGCCTTAACGATGACATCCCATGGCTCCAACTGAGTAGATAATCCCTCTCCCTATGTTCTTCTACCGTTATGTCCTGAACTTAGTCAATCATGCCTCCCGTGCCATTAACTACTGTCTCTACACCAACACCCTCAAATGGGCAACTGAACCCCCCCCCCCCTTTTGGACTGGGTATCTTTCGTGCCCCTATGGTACTGTGAGACTGTCCCCCACCTCCCCCATCCTGCACACAAAATGTGAGACAGGATCCTTTCGAACATACTAACACCACGGGCGCTCCCTTGACACTTTGTTCTCGTGCTCGCCTTATCATGCCCAATCACGGTTCAGGCGACAGCTGCTTGGAAAAACGACGGGTGACTGCTGTGGATCGTTACCGTTGCTCTACGTAATCCCCGCATCACCTTGGCAACCCCCGACGCTTGCACCATTCCCCTTTTTTTCACACAAGCACTACTGGCTCTGCATGGTTGCCCACGCCCATTTCAACACCTCGTATTGGTCCTAGGAGCACGTATCAGCACTCATTTTCACCTCGTACCCCTGCGTTACCTAGATGATCCAGGACGCGCTTATTCACACGAGACTCCGACCGCGGGCGGGTCCAATGACTCGCTCTCCTTTTTTGGGCACACGCCGCTGCCGGGACGATTCCATTGGCCAATTGCAGCGGCCATCACTTAACCAGACACCGCGCTGCATGCATCTTCCTCACGTCCGCTCGGGACACCGGATATAACACACCAGGAACCCCTTCTCAGCCGTAACTACCCAACGCTGATTCCAATTAAATCCTTCAAGCACACTATTTAAACCTGACCGCGCGGTCTCACTCCCACATCCGGGAGGACCAGGAGCAACACCATAGGCTGAACGCGGGACACTTTGCCTGAGACAGTAAGAGTATGAATGCATTATTTACCGTAACTGAACCCCTCTGGTCGGTTACTGTGTGAATGACCGTGTTTTTACTTACATGTGGAATTTCAAGATTCCATACACCGGATGATTATTTTCTGACGAATACTATGATTTACCCTCTCTCCCTCCAGAATGAACAGGAGTGTCCCCTCCCTTCCCCTCATGTGGCAAGTAGTTGTCTCAACTAGGGTAAGACCTACGAGAGCATCTTGACTCTCGATCTGTTTGTGTACACACATAGAGTGGCACAAGTCACGTGATTAGTCACTCACCTTAAGGAACTTACGCATGCGCTGTTTCTTTTCATTTTTATATTTTTGTGTCTTGACCCATTTCTACAGTTATTACACTATTTTTTGTTCACTCCTCCCTATAGGCTTGACTGTTGGAAGCCAATTAGGAAGCGGAATGTGGCCCCCGCTACACCCGCGCAGTGGTACTTTCTTGCTACCTGTTGGTAAGAACGGAGCCCCAATTCAAACTTAGGTCCTGATGAATGCCCTGGACCCGCTCGGGCCAACTAGGCAGAAACATGTCGACCTTCCACAAGACGGTTAGGGGACACTAAACACCCCATCCACCGTCCTTTTAGCATCATATAGTTATTGGCCACATTAAAAACTTCTTTTCTGATAACTATAATGATTTTTAACTTCACGTTTCACCCCACGGGCCCCCACTCTTTAGTTTCGAAGTGCATCCCTGTCTCCAGGTGTATGCCCGCCCTCCATCAAACGAAGGTTTTGGAGGGCGAGGACTGGCCGATGATGAAGCATGACACCAGGTGGTGTGTGAGACCAGTCCGTCACTTTTTGTGAGATGTCCCAACTCACAACAATGACTATTAGGCTTTCACAACTCTGGTTGGGATATGCCTTGACTCATCTGAAAAACAAACACAATGCAGAGAACATACCTCTATTGACTACTTCGGAGCATCTCCACAAAATCAATCTGAAGTTGTTTGAGGGGACTATCAGACTTCTCAAATGTGACTCATGGTAACTACAATCTTTTTGCCCACATTCTGTTTTTGACTAGTGAAACAGTGATGGCACAGGTGTTTTGCCATTGGTCCAAAATTTGGATTTTAACTGTAAAGGCATAAGGTAGACACCATCCCATCTCTGCCTACATTTGTTGGACCATGCATGTGCTGGACTGCAGCAGGTAGCATTGAATAACATCCCTAGAAATCCAAATGTCACTGGAGTCCTTCTTTTCCCATTTGGCTTTCTCTCTTTTGGAGCAGGTTGCTATAATTCTTTCAGCTCATTGAAAGTGTGTGCAGTGCTCAACAACGTGTTTGTCAAAGTTTCTCCTTCCACATTACAGGGCTCATCAATGTGAAAGGTGCTGGACTCCAAAGCACAATATCAAGCGATTTCATCCTCAGAGCAGTTGCCTTGGGTTATAAAAATGTTGCCTCTCTTTTCTCCATTGCAATTTCTTTTGACAATTGCAGAGATTCTAATAGATTTGAGAGATATAACTCATTCTGGATAGGGGACCCAGCATAGGCCATGAAACCTCGCTCTGACTATAACTGACCCACATCATGACCAAGTCCGAATCCATACTGGCTGTCGTAAAAATCATAACTCTTGAACCCTCTGATGTACATCAGGCTGTAGTACGGGAAATCAATTTGGCTACTTGTGCAGACATTACATGGCACAGGTAGGACACTTCCACAGCCCTACTTAATGTGCACACAGCATAAGCAACTCTTAAAATGCCATGTTATTCTCTCAGACAAGGCCCATCAACAAAAAGGGTGTGAACAGATTCAGGAAGAGGTACATCCAAAAGATCAGGCCTTGGTTTTCAGCATAAATCAGTAACATCGACCCAGTCAAGGTCAAAGTCATCCTTCTCATCTCCTTCTGGAGTTGGGAACAGAGAAGCAGGGTAAAGGACTTTGCATCTCCTGATAGAAACTTGTTCAGCAGCTAGAATGATTCTCTCACAGCTGGATAAGGGGCTGTCTGTCAAATGAATGCATGTGTGTCGTCATGAGGATTTCAATTGAATGAAGGACCATTACAATTAGTGGGTAGCCCATCGCTATCACATCTGTTTGCTGAATGCTGAGGTTCACCTCTGCAACTGTTTTGAGACGACCAGGCAATGCTGCGGCTACAGTATCTAGAGTTGCTGAGAAATACCCGATGGGACACTTGGTGGCCATGTGGGCCTGCATTAGCACTGATAAAGCACAACCATTTATGTCATGGCAAAAAGCACAAATTATTTTGTATTGTCTGGCGTCCAAAGAGCCAGTGCACTACAAAGAAAATGTCTGAGCTCCTAGAAGGCTTCCATACCATAATCATCTCTTGGTACCAGGTCATTGACATCAGTGTGCATCAGCCTCAGTAAAGGCTTTGCAACAAAGAACACGTTCAGGATCCATTGTTGGTAATAGCCAACAAAGTCCAAGAACATTTGCACTTCTCTGTTTGTGGTTGAGAACTTCATTTTAAGTACTGTTTCAATATGTTTGTGGAACACTCATCTGACTCCCTTTTCTATCATATGTCCTAAATATTTGACTTCTTTTTGGTAGTACTGCAATTTCTCTGGAGACACCTTGGGCCCGATTCACAGAACTAACTTAAGACAAAATCCTAAACTTACTACCATTTTGGTATTCACAGAAGGCACTTACTCATTTTGGTATTCACAGAAGACACTTACTCACTTCGGTATTCACAGAAGTTAGGAGTCCTAACTTTAGGACTCCTAAATGTCTTCTGTGAATACCGAAAGTCTTAAAATTAGGATTTTTCTCAGTTTAGGAGTCCTAAGGTTAGGACTCCTAACTTTACAACTACTAAACTGAGAAAAAACCTAATTTTAAGGCTTTCGGTATTCACAGAAGGCATTTAGGAGTCCTAAAGTTAGGAGTCCTAAACTTAGGACTACTAAATTGAGAAAAATCCTAATTTTAAGACTTTCGGTATTCCCAGAAGGCATTTAGGAGTCCTAAAGTTAGGAGTCCTAACTATACTACTACTAAACTGAGAAAAATCCTAATTTTAAGACTTTCGGTATTCACAGAAGGCATTTAGGAGTCCTAAAGTTAGGACTCCTAACTTCTGTGAATACCGAAATGAGTAAGTGCCTTCTGTGAATACCAAAATGAGTAAGTCCCTTCTGTGAATACCAAAATGGTAGTAAGTTTAGGATTTTGTCTTAAATTAGATCTGTGAATCGGGCCCATAATGTCTATTTTAAGCTAAATGTTTGAGAATTGCAATGGTGGCTTGTCTACAAGCTTCCTTGGCCATCGATGCAATCAGGAGATTGTCGATGTGCTGAATTAGGGTTGAGCTACTTGATAACTTCAGCGATTTTTCCTAAGTATCTGACTGAAATATGATGGACTTTCGGTGTACCCGGGGGGGGGGGGGCAAAACACCACATGAAAGTCTTCTACTGGAACTGTAATGCAACAGAAATTGGCTCTATTTTTGAAGGGTAACTGAGAAGAAAACCTGTCAGAAGACAATGATCATGAACCATTCAGTTTTGGGATGAACAAGATCACAGCAGTATTCCATACCAGAGGATAGTATGGATTGACAATTTCGTCAATTTGCCAGAGATCCTGAACTAGCTTCTGCTTTTTGTTTGCCATTTGTAAGGACATACTCAGAGAGTTACATGGACTCCTGAGTCCTGATGACTTGTTTCAGGATGTCCTACTTTATCATGCTCTCAGTTAGGGGAGTGATTCCTCTAATGGCTTCTGGAGTCATTTTGTAAGGGCACGTTTGAGGAAAACCTGTGTTAGGTAAATGGTTATCGTTACAGGCTTTGCTCCTTTGATCAATCCAATCACACTATACTTCTCAAACATCCTCTTTGACTGTCTCTCTTAAAATTATGGGTAAGTCCTCATTGGTAATAACCAGACAGAGTTTGCCAATGAGATCCCATCATAGCATGTTTATAGGCTTGAATCACACTCCAGAAACTGATGTCATTCTTTGGTGTCCCCTATCTTCAATGGGACAGGGGCTATAATCTGATGGGTAAGTTATTGATTAGTAATGCCCACAACTTGGACTTGATTTCACGAGAGTGGTAGGTTCTGGGCCTCAATTGTTCTAACAGGCAAGAAGGAAGCTCCTGTTTCTATCAGGAAAGATACGGGATGTCCGTTAACCACTCCTTCTTTATACGGTCCACTCTGGTGTACTTCTAGGAATGAGACAAGTTGACACTCCTCCACCCCCTCAGGCACCATCATTGGGCTTGATAAAAGACCGTGGAACCTTCAAACACCTTGGGAACTGGGCCACTCTAAGACCGAAATAGGTTTTAGGGAATTCTGATACTTTGTTGGAAGTAGGGATTCCAGCAAGCAATTGCATAGGGTCAGAGGAACTCTGTGGTATGCCATGTTTTGGGATCTTTTGGATTGACATGGGAGTCTGGGAATCAGAGGAAGCTCCCCCTGCACTGTGAGATTCACAGCTTGAGCATCGATCATAACTCGACTAGGACTATAATGACACTCCCTCTTCCAATGCCCTTGTTGCAAATTTGGCAAGGGGTAACCTTCTTTAGGACACATATGCTTGTCCCTGGCACAGCATAGCAGCTCAACCTCATCCTATTCCTGAAGCAGTTCCTCCAAATGGATTGAAAACTCCTTGCATGTTCATCCCAATACTGGGGTTAATTTTATTTCCAGTGAGGGTACATTTAGTCTCTTCAGTCCTCTATTTTGTGCAAATTGTGTCTATCATCACTACATTTTGTATTCTGCAGGATCTCATTGAGTGGGTTACTCTGGCAAGCGAACACCTTATATTATCTGATTATTTATAATTTCTGGGCTCAGTTGTTGCACAAAGGTACATATGCTCTAAGTACATCTACATCAACTGCTCAAAATAAACTTGCAAAGATTCTTTAGTATGTTGAAAGGTTCAGAATACCAAGTTATTTCTCTCTGAGGAACTGTAGTATTTAAATGTTTTATGACTTCTTCAAATTTGGTTTTAACCAGGAGCGAGGGTATGTTTATTCTTTGTCCCCTAGGAGGCTCCTGAGTCAGCCAGTCAACAACCCCCTTGCATTCTACCCATAATCCGTTGGGACTGCTGAATGAACAAATGCATCCAGATCCTCCCACAAGACTTTGAAAATAGTCACAATCTGCGTGTACCAATTATCAGGATTTTCACTTAACTTAGGCAGTAAATTTGTAAAGTGGAAAATATGTCTGGAAACATGGGACTCCGCATTCATCCACTACTTTCTCCTTTCCCGCATGCTCCTTTTGTGCCACTTTCGCAGGTTCATTACTCATATAGAGCAATTCAACCTTATAGTGTCCTCTAAAATCCATCCCTATGTTCCTTTTCACAATTTCTTTAAATGCAGCTTTCATCTGAGTGACAATGAGTTTTTGTGGGGTGTTTTTTATACGTGAAGGATTAATTGGTAGGGTTGCAAGACCAATTGGCTTTTTTTCATGAAGGTAGTCAAAACCTCTGCTTGCTTAGGGAATAATGATATTATGCTGGGTGCAGGTACTGGGTCCTAAGAGATGCTTGGAAGGGTCTGACTCAGGGGAGTACTAGCAACTGCCTCAGCTGAGGTGGTTTTTGGGGTACCCAATAAAAGCAATGTGCTTGTTGAGGGCTGAGCAGGGGCATAAATTGCAGTTTCTGTGTAGCATGGGGGTGCACAGGCTCTAGTAGGGGTTCTGGTATCTGCACTCGTCTCAGTTACTTTTGAAGAGGTTTCTGCTTCTGATTTGTTTTTTAATTTCTCCTTCTTCCCAAGTTTTTTCTTTACTCTTATCTCATTGTCTATGAATGGATAAACTCCAAAGGTCTCTATCACTAATTTCCTCAATTCTATCTGCCGTTCATCATCCTGTGCATGTATCCAAGATTAAGCACTATTGTGTTTATTTAATGCAAACATCTTCTTTTTCTTTTCATTTGTCATCTGTTCCCAAATATTTAAGGTCTCAAACCACATAAATCTCGAGGTTTAAAAACATACATTATCAGTCTCAAATTTTCTACTCAGGGAATATTGAAAGCTATGCTCAGTGGGAAATGTAGCTCTTCATCTTTGGACTTCTGTTTCTGTCATTGGCTAAGTCCCATGCACATGTGCAACCCTTTTTTTGCTGCCATTTCCCTAGCTGGTGTGCCTTCAGGTGGAAATTTCTCTTCCTTATTCACATAAGTCTCATTTTTTGAAAAGGCATACCCCAGGCTGAGAGACTCACAATCACGCTTCGTTCCAATTTAAATGCTCCTAGTTTGGGTTCCTGATATGCCAACCAATACCAGTGCATCTCTGTCAAAGGTCACCCCATTGCAGAGCAGCTACATTGTACGCCAGCCAAACCCTGTCCAGCACCAAATGAACAAACACCTGAATACAGGCAGGACTTCCTGAACTATTTTCTCTGACAATTCTTCATTTGTCTTCTTTGTCTAAACAGAAATCTCTACAATAGTAAGAAGACTACCTACTCTCAGACATCAGTAGAACCTCGACCTGCAGGAATCACCATACCCAGTGCTCTCACTCATGTACACCAAGGAATAAACTGCCACTAAACTTGATTTAAAAATTTGTAGAAAGATAAATGTTCATCCCTACCTTGGTGTGACTGATAGCGCTTCGCAGTACATCTCACCTTAGCTGACAAGCTCAACAATTCAGTAATCTAACTTAAGGTACCTCTCTCCACTTTATACTGTACATGTAACAATCCACATTGATCAAATTAAAAAGTCAAAGAAAATTATAAATAACATAATAAATAACATCCCCATCAATCTGCGAGCTAAAGCCACTTAATAATTGTTCTCAAAATGTGCCCAGCACATTTCACCACGGTAGGCCTACATATACTGCCTTGCAGCATACTTGTCATTTATCATTTGCATGCATGAAAATCCCTATTAATACTCACATTGTCCTTTTTCTGCTACCTCATTTTCTGGCTCCAAGATCAGGTTGGGACTGGGCCAATTTGAATCTTAAAGAATAAACAGCCAAACCATGAAGATACAGTAATAGGCTCTATAGCCAATTAGATTTTACTAGAACTAATTGGATCTAGTTGAAACCATCAGCTCTGCTACCAGATATGTCTGTGGCAAACCAGTCTTCTCATATCCTTACCAAGGGCATGCCAATGGTTCGGACTGGGAGCGATGCAGTCTCTATATGAACCTCGGTACTTCCCGACTGGAACCGTCTCGAATTCTATACAGCCTAGAACCAGAAATGTAGCTTTCTCTGTAAGACTGACAGACATGGGGCAAGAGTCAATGAGTTTTATAAAAGGTAGTGTTATGCAGAATTCATGAAGTATCTCACAAGCATGATTAGCAATAAAGAGTAAAAATCATGAATACAAAGAACTCTGTAAAGTTCAATGCAAAATCCAGCATAGATGCACCTTACTAAGTTGGGAATGGTGTATCATAGTTAAATGAAAAGTATGTCCTTTTAAAGGTCTTTAGGCAAAGGATGTCATACGTTACTAATCATGTCCATGGTTCTCAGGATATGCACCAATAAAGAACAATCAAAAAGAAACATTTTAGTACAGAATACATTTGATGATCTCATAACACTACCACATTAAATATAGTTACTTTCACATTTTATTCAAACACATGAATTGAGACATTTTGTAAAAAATAGCCGGTAGCACTCATTATTTTCAGTTTGAAGACTGCAATTATTTATTTAGCTGAGAAATAACTACAGCAACAATCAAGTGGTGTGGTACAGTGACACTTCAAAATAGAAGACAGTATATCTTAGGATATGTTAGCGCAAGTTTAATTTCAAGCTTTTTAAAACACAAAAGTTGAGAGAATGTTCACACTGATGACTGCTAATACAGAGTGGGAATCAACCCCATCAACTGTATGGGAAATTAACATATTTTAAGAGCCAAACAAATGAAATCCCAGTTGATAAAGACAAAAGATTTCACAGCAGCTGTAGGAAGCTGGCTCTCTATATAGTGTACATGAAGTACGCTGTGCAGAGAGTCCAGTGCATCCCTTATTGGTTGACAGAGGCAAAAGTAGATAATACTAACGCTGTATTTGTGGTAGTGTGGGCGAGCAGTTAGGCTTATCAGAGGGTAGTTCTAAGCATTTGTTCCACTCACAGAGGCACAAAATGATGCACACACTCAGGAATAAATCCGAGAACCAAGTTATCGATTTCTAAGTAATTTTGAAGACCAAGAACTTTGATCTACAGTAAGAGTTCAGAAAATATATCACTTTTATGCACTATTACACCAATTGCAGTCCATGGAGAAAAGCAAAATATGAATATATAAACCTTTAAGTAGTTCACCTTCTCCTTTCGGTTGATAGCAGGACCAGGTCCAAAGTTCCTGCATCAAAAGATAGGAAGCGTCCCAGATTCATCCGGGAGCAGGGTGCTGAGGGTGATGGTAGCTGGAGCGCTATGAAGAAGGGGGCCACCTGGAAAGACACTGCACAGGAGGACTTAAAGGTAAGTCTGGTGGGTCCCACTGAAGGGAGGTGGTTGCAAGGGTCTCAGGACTATGGGAGTACAGCTTGGATGTCTTTACTTGGGATGATCGGGCCAGGCGCAGAACAGTTAGGTCAACCGGGTGTCATGCGTCAAGATGGCCTTGTGGTCAGGAGCATGCAACTTGGAGAGGCAATGTGAGGACAGGTGGGCCACTCATGACAAGGGTCTCAGGGGTCTTAATGTCCCTTCATAGATGTTCGCTCCTGGGGCAGTTAGAGTACGAAACAGACCTGTTATCTCGCTGTTTGCTGATGGGGGTCCGGTACCCCCAACATTGGTATGGTGCACCTCCAGTAGGTCCTGGTGTCTCCAAACCTGGTGTGGGGACAGATCTGACCCTCCAGAGCTGATGTACCTCTGATGTACCTCTTTTGGTGCAGGTGCTGCAACAGAGTCATCAGTAAGCAGTATGTCAACAAACCAAACCTACTGGGATCTGTGCCTGGGGTGTGCAGGGGAGTGATACCTTCACTCCAAGGGAGGATCTTGGTGATTTCTCGAGGGCTGGAGGAGCTCTGGGGTTCTTGGAGTCTTCATAGATGTTAGAATTGGGGATCTCTGGTTGGGACAAGTAGGTACATGTGGCAAGCAGGGACCCTCTCTTCCAGTCAGGGCAAGGGGTCACACTCCTAGAACAACCCCTGCTCACCCTCTAGGTAGCTTGGCGCGAGCAGACAAGACTTATTCTCAGAGACGTTTACAGGTTAATCATTTGTGAACTCATACAGTACTCAGGCGACCCACCACAAATGGACTCCACACTGGGATTATAAAAATAAGTATTTTTTATATATCAGGCTTAGCTCAAGACCAAATAACGATGAAAAGGCCCACAATACTATTGGCAATAAGCAGTTCTTGGTTAACGCGTAATTTCAAAGGTCTGTGCGGTTCGTTCCTCTCTGTACTGTTCGTACGGGGATAAGAGATGCTTAAGAACGGGTCTCACAAACGCTGCAGATGCTCCGGTGCGGAGCGTACACCCTGCGGTGCGAAAAGTACACAGTACCTTGTCTTGGAGAGTTTGTCACGGACGATGCCGTGAAAACAAATGCGTTGTACGTTGCGATGTCATCCTGTTATGGTGCGAGCTACGGCTCTTTGGGGGCCTTAGTCGCGTTGTTCGAGGGGACGGTGCATAGGTACGGTGCTCTGCTGTTCATTGCGTTACAACAAACAAATGATGGACGGAATGCTGACAATGCAGACATTCTCCCCCAGTCAAGAGATCTGGGTTAAATCCATCGTTCTTTTGCCCACTACGCCACCCCAGTTTAGACATGGCCATATGCAAATAAGTCTTGACTCTGTGCCTCATGGGAACAGTCCAGCCCGAACTGCCAAGCCATGTCTTCCCTGGACCGGAATCAAGCATCCTAGGACCGGTTTCTGGCTATCAGCCGTCATCAGCCAGGATAGCTTGACTCCAGTGGCGTAGTGAGCACGGGTCCCACGTCTGGGAATACCCATCCCACTTAGGGCGAAAAGCGTTACAACAAACAAATGATGGACGGAATGCTGACAATGCAGACATTCTCCCCCAGTCAAGAGATCTGGGTTAAATCCATCGTTCTTTTGCCCACTACGCCACCCCAGTTTAGACATGGCCATATGCAAATCAGTCTTGACCCTGTGCCTCATGGGAACAGTCCAGCCCGAACTGCCAAGCCATGTCTTCCCTGGACCGGAATCAAGCATCCTAGGACCGGTTTCTGGCTATCAGCCGTCATCAGCCAGGATAGCTTGACTCCAGTGGCGTAGTGAGCACGGGTCCCACGTCTGGGAATACCCATCCCACTTAGGGCGAAAAGCGTTACAACAAACAAATGATGGACGGAATGCTGACAATGCAGACATTCTCCCCCAGTCAAGAGATCTGGGTTAAATCCATCGTTCTTTTGCCCACTACGCCACCCCAGTTTAGACATGGCCATATGCAAATCAGTCTTGACCCTGTGCCTCATGGGAACAGTCCAGCCCGAACTGCCAAGCCATGTCTTCCCTGGACCGGAATCAAGCATCCTAGGACCGGTTTCTGGCTATCAGCCGTCATCAGCCAGGATAGCTTGACTCCAGTGGCGTAGTGAGCACGGGTCCCACGTCTGGGAATACCCATCCCACTTAGGGCGAAAAGCGTTACAAACAAACGAATGTCTGCATTGTCAGCATTCCGTCCATCATTTGTTTGTTGAAACGCTTTTCGCCCTAAGTGGGATGGGTATTCCCAGACGTGGGACCCGTGCTCACTACGCCACTGGAGTCAAGCTATCCTGGCTGATGACGGCTGATAGCCAGAAACCGGTCCTAGGATGCTTGATTCCGGTCCAGGGAAGACATGGCTTGGCAGTTCGGGCTGGACTGTTCCCATGAGGCACAGGGTCAAGACTGATTTGCATATGGCCATGTCTGAACTGGGGTGGCGTAGTGGGCAAAAGAACGATGGATTTAACCCAGATCTCTTGACTGGGGGAGAATGTCTGCATTGTAAGCATTCCGTCCATCATTTGTTTGTTGAAACGCTTTTCGCCCTAAGTGGGATGGGTATTCCCAGACGTGGGACCCGTGCTCACTACGCCACTGGAGTCAAGCTATCCTGGCTGATGACGGCTGATAGCCAGAAACCGGTCCTAGGATGCTTGATTCCGGTCCAGGGAAGACATGGCTTGGCAGTTCGGGCTGGACTGTTCCCATGAGGCACAGGGTCAAGACTGATTTGCATATGGCCATGTCTGAACTGGGGTGGCGTAGTGGGCAAAAGAACGATGGATTTAACCCAGATCTCTTGACTGGGGGAGAATGTCTGCATTGTCAGCATTCCGTCCATCATTTGTTTGTTGAAACGCTTTTTGCCCTAAGTGGGATGGGTATTCCCAGACGTGGGACCCGTGCTCACTACGCCACTGGAGTCAAGCTATCCTGGCTGATGACGGCTGATAGCCAGAAACCGGTCCTAGGATGCTTGATTCCGGTCCAGGGAAGACATGGCTTGGCAGTTCGGGCTGGACTGTTCCCATGAGGCACAGGGTCAAGACTGATTTGCATATGGCCATGTCTGAACTGGGGTGGCGAAGTGGGCAAAAGAACGATGGATTTAACCCAGATCTCTTGACTGGGGGAGAATGTCTGCATTGTCAGCATTCCGTCCATCATTTGTTTGTTGAAACGCTTTTCGCCCTAAGTGGGATGGGTATTCCCAGACGTGGGACCCGTGCTCACTACGCCACTGGAGTCAAGCTATCCTGGCTGATGACGGCTGATAGCCAGAAACCGGTCCTAGGATGCTTGATTCCGGTCCAGGGAAGACATGGCTTGGCAGTTCGGGCTGGACTGTTCCCATGAGGCACAGAGTCAAGACTTATTTGCATATGGCCATGTCTAAACTGGGGTGGCGTAGTGGGCAAAAGAACGATGGATTTAACCCAGATCTCTTGACTGGGGGAGAATGTCTGCATTGTCAGCATTCCGTCCATCATTTGTTTGTTGTAACGCAATGAACAGCAGAGCACCGTACCTATGCACCGTCCCCTCGAACAACGCGACTAAGGCCCCCAAAGAGCCGTAGCTCGCACCATAACAGGAGGACATCGCAACGTACAACGCATTTGTTTTCACGGCATCGTCCGTGACAAACTCTCCAAGACAAGGTACTGTGTACTTTTCGCACCGCAGGGTGTACGCTCCGCACCGGAGCATCTGCAGCGTTTGTGAGACCCGTTCTTAAGCATCTCTTATCCCCGTACGAACAGTACAGAGAGGAACGAACCGCACAGACCTTTGAAATTACGCGTTAACCAAGAACTGCTTATTGCCAATAGTATTGTGGGCCTTTTCATCGTTATTTGGTCTTGAGCTAAGCCTGATATATAAAAAATACTTATTTTTATAATCCCAGTGTGGAGTCCATTTGTGGTGGGTCGCCTGAGTACTGTATGAGTTCACAAATGATTAACCTGTAAACGTCTCTGAGAATAAGTCTTGTCTGCTCGCGCCAAGCTACCTAGAGGGTGAGCAGGGGTTGTTCTAGGAGTGTGACCCCTTGCCCTGACTGGAAGAGAGGGTCCCTGCTTGCCACATGTACCTACTTGTCCCTACCAGAGATCCCCAATTCTAACATCTATGAAGACTCCAAGAACCCCAGAGCTCCTCCAGCCCTCGAGAAATCACCAAGATCCTCCCTTGGAGTGAAGGTATCACTCCCCTGCACACCCCAGGCACAGATCCCAGTAGGTTTGGTTTGTTGACATACTGCTTACTGATGACTCTGTTGCAGCACCTGCACCAAAAGAGGTACATCAGAGGTACATCAGCTCTGGAGGGTCAGATCTGTCCCCACACCAGGTTTGGAGACACCAGGACCTACTGGAGGTGCACCATACCAATGTTGGGGGTACCGGACCCCCATCATCATTTGTTTGTTGAAACTGCTGTTCATTGCGGCTTACAAGCCGTACCTTGAGAGTGGCGCCTTTTGCGTAAGTGCGGTGCGAAGCAGGCAGTACGCTCCGATTGTGAGCGACGTACCCAGCCACTCTACGCGCTGCAGCCTGCCCACAACAGGGGTAGGGGGGCACGCTTGAGTAGTACGGTTCGAAGAGGGGAAAACAAAGTGCGGCGCGAGGTCCTTCCTCCACGGTGCGAGCTACGGCTCGTAGGGGGCCACAACGTCGCGTTGTTCGGGCCGGACAGCTTGGCACAGGCTTTCCAGTGTAAACGTCGATCTAGGAGACGCACACTTCTCTCGGCGAGAACAGCGGTTCTCAGCAGCGTTTCTCAAGGTGGTGAAGTCCACTGGTCCTGGGACTTCGTTCAGGGGGCAAGCTCAGTCACAAGCCCTTGGAGATCTTAAAGCACAAGTTGAAATAAAGTTTCTTTGTAGTCTTTCTCCTCTCCTTCAGCAGCAAGGCAACCACTGCAGGCCAGTCCCCCAGGTCAGGGACAGTACTCCTCCTTACAGCTTTCCCAGTTCCTTCTCCTCAGGCAGAGGTTCTTCTTGTCAAGCAGGATCTAAATTCTTGGGAACAGGGTCCTAATACTTATAGTGTGATTCTTTTGTTCTTGCAGGCCAGGGGGCCTTTGCCTAGTTCGGTCCGGTTTCTGAGCACTTTGTTGACATGATGCAGGCTTCTGCTTTCAGTTTGCAGGGCAGAGACATCAGACGCTCCACAGGAGGTGGAGCCAGCATTGTGGTGGCAGAGCACAGCCCTATTCAGAGTCCAGTTGTACTCCTCCCACCCATCCTGGTGTAATCTTCCTATTCACCACCTGGCTGCCCAAACTGTCTCCTGGAATTCCCCAGCCCTGTCACTCACACAAACCAGACAGCAGATACACATCAGCGCAGAGGCGGGCTGAAAGGGTTAGGCAAGCAAATACCAACTTTCTAAAAGTGGCATTTGCAAACACAGAACATTAAAATAAACTTTGCTAAAAGATGTATTTCATTATTCTGAGTTCAGGCATACTAAACTCGAATTTCTACCATGTTCCCTGGGTCTGTTAGGATCATAGAATGTAACAATTCTAACAGCCCATTCTGAACAGGTAGCCTTACAATAGTGAAAAACGAAAATGGCTGTAATTCACTATTAGGACATGCCACACACATCAGGGCTTGTCCTACCTTATGCTTACAATGCACCCTGCCCTTGGGCCTACCATAGGGGTGACTCATATGAAGTAAAGGGAAGGTTTAGGGACTGGCAAGTGGGTGCACTTGCCCAGTCAGCATGACAGTACCAGACTGCACGCAGGTTCTGCAATGGCAGACCTCAGACACATTTTACCAGGCCGCTTCTGTAGGTGGCACAACCAGTGCTGCAAGCCCACCAGCAGCATTTGTATTTACAAGCCCTGGGCACTCCTGGTGCACTTTACTGGGGTCTGACAGTAAACCAAATAAGCCAATCATGGAACCCGACATGAAAATGAAAATGTTAAACAGGATGAACGGAATTAATATGGCAACATCTTCACGATCAAAGCTGTCGCAATTCATGGAAAAATAAAAGGGACTCATGAACTTTTTTTCATTAAGTTTATCGATTGAAATACAATGCACTTATTATACAGACATTTTGCAGGTTCCATATTTATATGAAAATGCATTATTTATGATTAGTTGTTCACGTATGACTGGTGTTGATAAACAGTGACGAAAAAGTGGTTATTGTTCAGAGGATATTACTTTATTAGGTAGGGTTCACTTGAGTTTTTCGTTTTAGGTAGTTTCTATCGCAAGGGGTTATGGGACATGTAGGATGGGTAGGAGAAGTATGGACTAGAACAGAAGGGTAAATTGAGTGGTAGTCTTCAATAGGATGCAGGTGAGGTTGAGCAAACCGACGTGATTGGGAGAATCTGGCGTGAGGGGAATAGTTGAAATAGCGCGTGTAGTAACACGTGGGTTGTTGGAGTATCTGGCTGAAATGGCAGTTTAGAATGGATTCGAACATCGTATGAAAAGGAACAGGTAAATTGAAGATTACGGAATAGTGGAAGGCTATACAGTTAAGTTTTAAGGGCACAAGGTTTGGTTTTTTTAAACGGTGGTCTGTAGAGAATAGAGATTTGGTTCAGTATTCAGTTTATGTTAAGAGCAGTAGGGATGTGCAGTGTTTATTTAGAAACGCGGGCATATTGGCAGGTGTACGATGGAGGATGGAGTGGGGGAGGTTAGTGCATTTAGTAGGTTCTAAACAGTGGTAGAATTGTATTTAGAGTGTGAGGTTTGGGTAATTGTTTAATCTGTAAGGGTAGGACTGTCATAACATTACTGCAAAGTTATTGTCAAAATGTGCATCGGTGTTAAAATACTTCATTTAAGTCAGTATGAAAGATTAACATGGGTTTTCATTTTAATATTTTAACAGCTACCCCTGACGAAGGGCAAATGAATGCCTGAAATGCATTGGGACTAAGATTATTAGCTGTAACACATGAATGAATGTTCCGACGTGACATAGTACGAGGCCTGGATTTGCACAACTATCTTATGTGAAACAAAGTGGCGTTTGGACAGTTTGATTGTGCATAAAAAAGTCAAGCTGGATGAAACATGAAAACTATGGAATAAAACAGAATAAAATGAACTTGAACTTGAAAATTTTAGAACGTATTCTTGCAGAAGCTGTGCGACAGGTTTGCAGCAACGTGTAGCTGCAATTCCTGCTTCATCCAACCAACATATACATTTTATATGGAGCACTTGCATTGTGGCACTGGTTGGCAGTGGCACAGTGCTCTGAGCAGCTAACACCACCAAAAACACATGAGGCACAGCATTAAAAATTGGAAGGGTGACTCACACCAAGGTGCCAGGTCTAACAATAGATTCAGGATAAGACTGCACAATCACGATTGTTGTGCTCTTTCAGCAGCAGGCTGGGTTTTGCACTAACTTTCTCTGCTGCAGGGCTTTAGTTCTCTTCCTGCAGCTCTTTTTGTCCTTGTCTTCTTCTTGTCCATTGAATTTAGAATTCTAGGTCCAGGGACGCCACCTAAAAACTAAATTTAGGGCTGTTAAATGGGGAAACACGTAGTAGCCAATGGGCTACCTACATCTAGTGTATCTACGCCCTCTAAGTGACTACTTCCTGTGCACTACCCTAGCCATGGTAGGTTGGTTTTCCACCATCACAAGATTGTGAATTTTCAGGAGAACGGTTTACATTGCCTGCCACACCTTAGGGGTGGTGCTGGCTGAATGTGGGCACTCCTCCTCATCTAAATAACTTTCCAGCCTGTCCTCCCACCAAATGTAAAGCAGGACAAGGGGGATGGCATCCCCCAATACCTGGGGAAGCCTGAGCAGCACTTCAAAGGTGGCATTGCCTTTGAAGCTTCCCGCTTTGGAAGGCCATTCTGGCCAGGAGGAGGTATGAAGCACCTCCACCCAGCTTAGGCTTTGTTTCTGGCCTCTAAAGAGTGCAAGCTCTCACCCCATGATGTCAGAAACAAGTCTGGTGTTGGCAGGCAGGACAGGACTACTCAGAGACCACACCAGTGCTTGGTAGGTTTTCAGGGGACCATCTAAAGTGTCTCCTGTGTGCAAGTAATCCAACACTGGCATCAGTGATGAATCATTAAGATGAGAGGTTGGGTACCAAACATCTTAGGGTACAATGAAGCCATCATGGTGCTAGGAAACTCATAATGACAAGTTCCCAGCCAATGTGCTCATCTTGGCTTCCCTGTGTACCTACAATGTTTAAGAAATAACCACATATTGCAGGGTCATATCTCCTCATGCAGATATGTTCACACATGGGATACAGTGCACCCTGACTTAGGGCTGCAAGGCCTGCATCAGGGATGACTTATCTACATCTCATGCAGTGCATGAGGGCAAGGCACACAAGGCTGTGAGGCATGTTGACTATTTGTTTTTTTCTGCACCAAGACACACAACCTGCAATGGCAGTTTGAATGGTCTTTTTGGGGGGTCTCTTAGGTGGCACAATTCATGCTGCAGCCCCAATGGACCCTCTTCTGTACCCACGCCCTACGTACCAGGGGTACCATTAACTAGGGATTTACAAGGGCGGTTAACGTTGTGCCAATCATGGTACAGTTTTTAGAAATAGATCTATCTGGCACACAGACCCTGGTTAGCAGGGACTCAGTGCACTTACAGTTAGAAAACACATCTGGCATCAAGCAAAAAGTGGGGGTTAACCATGCCAAAAGAGGTACTTTCCTACAGCAGCAAACAGAAAATGAGAATGTAGAAGAAAAGTAAAAAATGCTGCTGCACTATTAGCTTTATTTCAAATGTATCCTTTTAATTAATTTAAAAATATTAAATTAAAATTATTTTTCTGATGTTTAATTTAAATAATACATTCCCACCTAAAGAAATACATCTACATATTTGAATTATTCTTGAATAAATAGTAAAAGTGATGTACTGAATTTGTTAAAGGCAATTTAATTATGTTTTGACAAAAAACAATGGCATATTGATGTTGAAATAATAAAAAGATTGATAAAATATTTCATGATAAATAGTAAATATGTATTATTTATAGATTTTCTTTTAAAATTACATTAAGCATATTTATATTTGTAACTATTTAAACCGATTTATTTTAATTGAAAATTATCCGCTGTGGAGTTTTATTTAAAATCCCTACCTCCATTAATTTCTTTGGGAGGGTGTTGCAGTACTAGATGTTGGCCATGTGTAGTACTGGATTTAGTAATGTTTTGCAGTAGTGCTTTAGAAGCATAATTTGTAAATAGCATTTCACAGTTCATTTGTAGTACAAGTGTAGTACTACAAATGTGCCACAAAATGTATTTTGTTAATCAGTCCCTATGTCTTTATATTTGTGTCTTTTACTTTGCAGTCATAGCTGACATTTAATGAAGATACTTTTATGCTCAACTTGTTCAGTGGCTTTGAGAAATGTCCTCTCCATTTAATTCTTAAGAATAATAGTGGTCTGATCATTCGGTTTGCAACATTTAGAGGTTTTGATGAGGTTATAATGCCTATGATCCCAACCATGAACTTCAGCAATTGGATGGGTGGACACATTGATATCCTGCTTTCATGAGATGTTTGCAAGGCGTAGGTTACTCCCAGGCCATTGATAAAGAGTTGATACTCTTCAGTCCTCTGTCCCACAGTTTAGACCTTTCAGTTTTGTCTGTGGCTACTACTTTAGGGAAGTGATATGAGAATGGGACGAGGAAATGATCAGACCAATCCACTGGGACTGGAGCATTGGACTCAATCAATCCTTGTTTTGCTGTTAGGAAGTCAAAGATTAAGGCTTTTGTATGCATAGGAGCTTCACATAATAGATTGAGTGTATTATTGAGAATTACGGAGTGAGCTTCTGCATACCAGGTATTGTTAATATGTGCTATAAAGTAGTCCAAAACCTGCACTCTCTTTAACCATTCTCAACAAAAGCTGTATGTAATTAACCAGCCGCGGCCCATGCAGGTAAGAGCGGTGGGAGTGGGTTAGGGGGATTTGACAGACAACCACAAGGGGAAATTAGAAAAAATATAAATTTTCCCTCGTTGTCCTCTGTCAAAATACCCTTCACATTGCCTCACCGCCTCACCACTCTCACCTGCATGGACCGCAGCTAAAGTAAACATCGTCTGTTGAAGAGTAAACCTTTAAGCTACCTTCAAAATCTCTGTTTCAAAGATCAGTCACCAGGAGATGGATGCTAGGAGATGAGAAGAAACAACTAGAATGTGAGGTTAGCTAATATGTATGTACTTTTGGAGGTACTCATTTAAATAGACAGGCATGCTTCATGCCAATAAATGGAATCCTTTGAAATGGCAACATTACTCCGGGACAATGATCACAAAGGATGACATTTCATTAGAATTCACATTCTCCTGCCCCTTATAATAATCTTAAAAATGAGACATTGTCTGATGTGGTGCCATCTTGAGGCAAACCTTGATGTGTGTCTGTCCTCTTGCCATGAGTTTTAAGTATATTTTCTATTTCACCCTGTGGGAAGAATAAACAATCTTTCAAACAGTGCCAGAACCAAGGCATGCACATACACAAGGGACCGAAGACATGTGCTTAATTATGGTCTAAGCAAATATGAAGTTGCTCTCAGTACCGATCGTGCAGACGACTGCTTCTCCTGGAATAACATCAATGATAGGTAGTTTGGCACCAGCAACAGTGTACAGAGGCCTCCAAAAGAAGGCCAGAAAACATACCGCTTATTTATCTGGTTAAGTAATAAAAATAGATCAAAACTTTGATCAAGCAAATATTTTAGAGCTGAAATCGATTCATATCTTTGTTCTTGTTTAGCTTTCGATTTTAGCATTACAGTTCTCAGTAGTTTTAATGAAGATTGGAAAAAGTGGGATGGAAGAGAGAACAAAAAAAGAAAATAAACAGTGCAAAAGCCACTCATCTTGTTTTTTTATGTTATGTTGAAAGCTAGGGAATTACACAAAATACATATAATGAGAGTATTACCATATTAAATGTATAGCTGTCACACTGAGTAGTGTCAGTTTCTGTCCTATCCAGAGAATGGAACCTTTACCTAGTCACTGTAAACAGGTGTGCGGGGGGCTACAGCAACCCCAAAATAACCATGCTGGATTTCGGGGGGAACTGATGCCTTTACATTTAGTTTTATGTTTGGTGTGCCTTCAATGACATAGGCAAATGTCATGCTGTGTCTTCTGTCAAGCTGCTACTTATTGTTTGAATATGGAGTTTGGCATTTACTTACTATGTGCAATTTTGCTGAAGAACTGGAAGTGTGGAAGGAAATGCTGCTGGATGTCGTTTTTTCTAACACACAATATTTAAATACCTGTATATGAGCTGTATAATTTATTCAAAATACATCAACAGATAGGAATGCACAAATGGAGCACATTTCTTCTGCAATTCTGAAGTGTGATGGAAGCAAAGATTTTAATTTGATGAAAACAAATCAAGACACTTTACTCACTGAAGCACAAATGATAAGAACTCAGGAAACCCAATTCCATGCATTAGCATTTGTGTGCTGCATAGTTTAACTGGTAAAACTATGTGTCTGTGCAAATTAGTCACTATTTCAATGAAACATATGCTCTCTATAAATGACAGTGTCATATCAAACCATGCTTTAGATATGTAGGTGTGACAGGTTGTTTAAAAATTTACCATTGGATAAACACTAAACCCCTCCTCTCTCCTGCTAAATGGGTGTGCTCATTTGCTACACTTGTTCTGTGTGTTAAGTTTCAACAATCACTATTACTCCATTGATGCCAGCACCAACACTCTGAAAATTGTTCCAGCATCACTACAACCTCACTAAGTAGCGTTCATGCAACCACATTAGGAGTGCTTCAGTCTTTATGAATAGTGTTGATGCTACCCATTAAATGTACTGTGTTACAGCAAACAAATGATGGACGGAATGCTGACAGTTCAAACATTCTCCCCCAGTCAAAAGATCTGGGTTAAATCCATCATTCTTTTGCCCACTATGCCACCTCAGTTTGGACCCAGCCATATGCAAATCAGTCTTGACCCTGTGCCCCATGGAAACAGTCCAGACCAAACTGCCAGACCAGGTCCTCCCTGGACCGGAAACAAGCATCCTGGGACCAGTCTCAGGGTATGTCACCCTTTTTCAGACATGCTAGCTTGAATCCAGTGGCACAGTGAGCAAGGGACCCACTTCTGGGCATACCCATCCCACTTAAGGCAAAAAGTGTTACAGCAAAAATATGATGGATGGAATGCTGACAATGCAAACATTCTCCCCCAGTCAAAACATCTGGGTTAAATCCATTGTTCTTTTTCCCACTACGCCACCACAGTTTGGACCTAGCCATATGCAAATCAGTCTTGACCCTGTGCCCCATGGGAACAGTAACCACCAAACTGCCAGACCAGGTCATCCCTGGACCGGAAACATGCATCCAGGGACTGGTTTCAGGGTATGTCACCCTTCTTCATCTAGGCTAGCTTGAATCCAGTGGCACAGTGAGCAAGGGACTCACGTCTGGGCATACCCATCCCACTTAGAGCGAAAAGTGTTACAGCAAACAAATGATGGACAGAATGCTGACAATGCAAACATTCTCCATCAGTCAAAAGATCTGGGTTAAATCCATCATTCTTTTGCACACTACGCCACCCCAGTTTGAATGCAGCCATATGCAAAATAGTCTGGACCTTGTGCCCCATGGGAACAGTCCAGACCGAACTGCCAAACCAGGTCCTCCCTGGACCGGAAACAAGCATCCTGGAACCGGTTTTGGGGTATGCCACCCTTCTTCAGCCAGGCTAGCTTGAATTCAGTGGCACAGTGAGCAAGGGACCCACGTTTGAGCATACCCATTCCACTTAGAGCAAAAAGTGTTACAGCAAACATGCTGACAATGCAAACATTCTCCCCCAGTGTGTGTGTGTGTGTGTGGGTGGGTTTGTGTTACTATCCTTGTGGGGACTTGGGTGTGATAACACACTCACGCTGTGGGGACTTGATTGCACTGTGGGGACCTGAACCCAGGTCCCCACAAGGCAATGTCTTCTAAATGATAAAAAATGACTTCAGGAACATCTGTGCCAATTTTTACAACTTTTTAAAAAATTACCTTGTGGGGACCTGTGTTTCATCAAGTGTGTTTATATTTCTGCTCAGCTCTGCCCCCGTAGACAGGAGGCGGTACTGCAGTCATAAACACACTTTGCATTTAAACACACTTTGCTGACCAGAAACACCCAGTAGCAGCAGAAAGGACAGATATTTCAAAGGAAAGGCTCCATAAGTTGTGTTTATCCAAATATTTTTCATCCATATTAAACTTTTCTCTATTTATTTAAAATAAAACTTTATTTATATGAAGCTATTTATGTTAGATTTTTTTGTATCTAAAAATTATTAGTGGTTTTATGAACATTGCTAAAAGCAATTTGGGCGAGTTTCAAATCCCAACATTCTTTGCTCTTGTCATTTGATCCTTATTTGTAACTAAACAATGATGGTGCACTACACTGTGATTCAGTATAAACTGAATTGATCATTTTTGTGCACATAACCTACAGGCATCAATGCCTATTGTTACATTTTAATGTCTGTACCAGGAATTCAGAATTGTATGTTGCTTTTCCTCAGTTTACATATTTATATGAACACTGTAATATGTTTTTTTAGATGATGGCTAGATAAGCGAGTGACTAAGCTTCCACTTTGCTATGGGTTACGTTCTTGCAGACAGTGAACTGATATATATTCTATTATTATCATATTATGCAATTACATTTAAATTGTTTGAATTGCTTAATTAAAAAAATTATTCCTAAAGCTTTACAAATAAGCATTGGCAAATCCAATAAGTCTCACCTATGCGATTGCTATTGGCTTTGGCAATGTGTTTTAGCCATGTTGTACACCACTGCGGCTGCTGTTCAGCAAGGTTAAAAGTTCATGGGGTGGGGTAGGATAGACTGGAGAAGGGTAGATTGGGGTATAGTGGAATAGGCCAGATTGGGGTAGAGTGGAGCATGGTAGACTGCCATACATTGGAGTGGGGTAGATTGGGGTAGAATGGAGTGGGGTGGATTAGGGTAGATTGGAGTGGGGTGATTGTAGTGGGGTAATTTAGAGTGGTGTAGTTGGGTAGATTAGCGTGGTAGATTGGAGTGGGGGCAAATTGAAGTGGGGTGGGTTGGGGTGGAGTGGGATAGATTGGGGTGGAGTGTGGTGGATTGGGTGGAATATTGGAGACTGGGGTGGAGTGGGGTTGATTGGAGTGGGGTAGATTGGAGTTGAGTAGATTGGAGTGGGGCAGATAGGAGTAGGGTAGATGGGGTAGATAGGGTGAATTGGAGTGGGTAGATTGGACTGGAGTGGGGTAGATTTGAGTGGCATGTGGTAGTATGGAGTGAAGTAGAGTGGGGTAGATTGGCTAGAGTAGAATATAATGTGGTATATTGGGGTAGACTGGTGTCAAGTAAATTGGGTCGATTGGAGTGGATAGATTGGACTGAAATGGGGTAGATTACAGTGGCATTTGGTAATCTGGAGTGAAGTGGAGTATGGTAGATTGGGTAGAGTAGAATTGAGTTTGGTGGTTAGGGTAGAGTGGACTGCAGTGGGGCAGATTGTATTGGACTACATTGGACTGGTGTGGGGTAGATTTGAGTGGCATGTGGTGGTATGGAGTGAGGTTGAGTGGGGTAGATTAAACTTGAGTGTGGTTATTGGAGAAGAGAAGAGTGGGGTGGATTGAGGTAGATTGGAGTGGAGTTGGCATGTGGTAATATGGAGTGTGGTAGATTGGTGTATAGTTGAGTGGGATAGATTGGGTGGATTGGGGTGAGTAGATAGGATTGGAGTGGGGTAGATTTGAGTGGCATGTGGCATTATGGAGTGGAGTGGAGTAGATTGGGTGGATTGGAGTGGGTTACATTGGACTAAAATTCAGTAGATTTGAGTGGCATGTGGTAGTATGGAGTGAAGTGGAGTGGGGTAGCCTGAGTAGAGTGGACTGGAGTAAATGTAAATGTAAATGTTGTAGACTTGTAAAGCGCACAGCTGCCCCAGCAACGGGGCGTCCCGGCGCTGTAGACTGCTGGGGAACCCATCCTGGCTATCCCTGTGAGATGGTCCCTTTCTGGGTATCTCCAAGGTGAAATCAGGCATCCCCGGCGTCTGTGGGGGGCTGTTGTAGAGATGAGGCAAGCTTAATGCCCAGAGTTGCCGAGTGTGTCCCTGGTTAGAGTAGGTACCGAGGCGAGAATTATCGAGTCCGTTTTGACCCTGGTCCACGACCCCGCCCTGTCTGGAATTGAACCCTTGTCCCTGGCCGATTCTCTGCTTACGGGTCTGCCGCCTCTAACCAGTGAGCCACACCTCTCCACACCACCTCTCCAGTGTGGTAGATCGTAGTAGAGTGGAGTGAGGCAAATTGGATGGATTGGAGTGGGGAAGACTGGACTGGGGTAGAGTGGAGTGGGATCGATTACAGTGGGGTGGAGTGGAGTTGGATAGATTACAGTGGAGTGAGCTAGGTTGGGGAAGAGAGGAGTAGAGTAGAGTAGGATAGACTGGAGTGGAGTGAAATGGGATAGATTAACATGGAGTGGAGTGGGGCAGATTGGGTGGATCAGAGTAGGACAAATTGGAATGGAGTAGGGTAGATTGGAGATTGCCAGACCTTTACTTGACCAAGACTGGTCCTACCCATGCAGTGGGACACACACTGGACCTCATTTTCTCTACTCTCCACTCTCTTCAAGCTAACACCCCAATTTCCCTAATCTGGACCGACCATTTCCTGATACGTTTTCAGATTCCTACCAGGATCAGATCTGCCAAACCTACAGTTCAGAAGGGCATTAGTTTGAGACAATGGAAGCAGATTACTATGGAAACTTCCCAATCTGTTTTTACTGCTCCCAACTTAAACAACTCACAGGACATAAACTCAGCTTTAGCCCAATTCCATGACACCTTTTCAGGAGGCACTTGATATCGCTGCCACTTATAAGTAACTTCCCGCAATAATGTCTAGGCCTAACGCTTCGTGGTACACAGCTGATCTGAAAAATGACAAAAAAATGCACGGAAATGGAGAGCTACTAAAACAAATACAGACAAACAAACATATAAATCTGCCCTTCGAACCTACCACTGTTAAAGATCAGCCTGAAGGCATTTCCTTGTCAACCAAATAGAACAAGCAGGCAATTCCTCCAAAGAATCATTTAAAATCTTAAACAACTTTGCTAAACCTCAAGCCTGCTTAGCGGCCATCCCTGCTTCTCAACTACTCTGTGACATCTTGCAAGACATTTTCACACTAAAATGGGCAATATTCACAATAGTTTTAATTTACTGACTAATGCACCAGACCTTTCTATAACCAATGGGTCACCTCAAACGACTGCATCAGTAATACTGGAAAGATTTAACCCTACCTCTAGTACACAGACGCATGACCTGCTGCATAATGCAAAATGTGATTCTCGTTCTGACCTCTGTCCCCCTTATATATTTGCCACTCTCTCTTCTCTTCTTGCTCCAGTTATCACAGTTCTATGCAACCAGTCCCTGACTCAAGCCTCTATTCTGCAACATTGGGAAGAAGCCCAGGTTACATAAATA
The DNA here is from genome assembly GCF_964204655.1 of Triturus cristatus. Lineage (NCBI taxonomy): Eukaryota > Metazoa > Chordata > Amphibia > Caudata > Salamandridae > Triturus > Triturus cristatus. The sequence goes on from NC_140591.1 coordinate 1,494,531,732, forward strand.
CTGATAAGAATAAATGCAGACCCGAGCAATCCAGCTAACTATTGCCCGAAATTCTTCCTCCCTCTATTGGGTAAAGTTCTGGAGACCCACATCAACAACCAATTGTCCTCGTATTTGGAGACTTATGGGCTGTTGGATGCTTCTCAAACAGGTCACAGACCTTCCCACAGCAGGGAGACGACCCTTCTTGCCTCAGCAGATACTATCAGGCTATCCCTTAATGCTGGAAATCCAGCCATGTTGGTTTTGCTTGATCTATTGGTGGCATCCAATACCATCTCACATTCCATGCTAACAAAAGGTTTTGAACAGATTGGCATCAAGGGCGCCACACTCAACTGGCTGAAGAACTTTCTTATGACAGGGTCTAGACTGTCTCTATTGGCCCTTATCACTCTAAACCACCTGTTGGACAAGAGGTCCCTCAGGACTCCTCCTTGAGCCCCTCACTTCCTTCCCCCGTCCCCTATTTAATATAGATATTTGCCCTTGCTGTGCCTCCCTTGGAAAGGCATAATGTTTTGGTGCATTCCCAGGTTTACCAGTTTTGGTAAATCTGGTGATGCATCAAAAACCATAGGAGTTGCATGGGAACATACAGGCAACTCCTTCCCAGGGCAGAGTAATGCAACGCAGCTATTCGCAATTTCCGTTGTGTACTCCAGATTTTTGGAACCACTCAGAGCCATGCAAAGTGGCTTTGCATGGCTACAAAAATCTGACTTGCCATCCAAAAACCCACACAAACACTAAACCCTAAAAAATTATTACCACCCAAAGACCCATACCCACACTAAACCCTAAAAGTTCACTTGCCACCCAAAACCTATGCCTACCCTAAACCCTAAAAAAGCTCTTACTACCCAAAAACCTATACCCACCCTAAACCTTAAAAAATCCCTCTCCACCCAAATACCCATAACCACCCTAAATCTAAAAAATTCAGTTGTCACCCAAAAATCCATACCCACCCTGAACGGTAAAAATTATTTGGCCACCCATAAACCCATACCCACCCTAAACCCTAAAAATTACCTTGCCACCCATACACCCATGCCCACCCTAAACCCTAATAAGCCCTTCTCACCCAAAAACCTATAATCACCCTAAAAAATACCTTACCAGCCAAAAACCCATACCCACCCTAAAACATAGAAATTCCCTTGCCACCCAAAACCCCATACACACACTAAACCCTACAAAAGCCCATATCACTTATAAAAATCATACCCATACTCCAACCTAAAAAGTCCCTTGCCACCCAAAAACCCACACTCACCCTAAACCCTGAAATTCCCTGGCCACCCAATAACCCATACCCACAATCAACCCTAAAAAGGCCTATGGCTCCCCAAAAACCTACACACACCAAACCCTAAAAAGCTCCTATCACCTAAAAACCTATATTCACACTAAAACCTAAAAAATACCTTACCACCAATAACCCATACCCACCCTAAACCATAGAAATCCCCTTGCTACCCAAAAAACCATACCCACCCAAAACCATAAAATTTCCCTTGTCCCCAAAAACCCACACCCACTCTAAACCCTAAAAATTATCTTGCCAACCAAAAACCCATACCCGCCCTAAACCCTAAAAATCCCCTTGCCACCCAAAAATCCATACCCATCCAAAACCCTGGAATTTCCCTTGCCCCCCAAAAACCCATACCCACCCTAAACCCTAAAAAATCCCATGTCACCTAAAAACCCATACCCACTTAAACCTAAAAAATCCCTTACCGCTCAAAAACCCATACCCACCCTAAACCATAAAAATTGCCTTGCCACCCAAAAAACCCATACCCACCCTAAACCCTAAAAAATCCCTTAAGACTCAAAACCCTATACCCATCCTAAACCCTAAAAATTTGATTGCTACCTAAAAACTCATACCCACACTAAACCCTAAAATATCCCTTACCATTCAAAAACCCATACTCAGCCTAAACCCTAAAAATTCCCTTGCCCCTCAAAAACCCATACTGACCCTAAAAAAATCATTGCCACCCAAAAACCCACACAAACACTAAACCCTAAAAGATTATTACCACCCAAAGACCCATACCCACACTAAACCCTAAAAGTTCCCTTGCCACCCAAAACCTATGCCTACACTAAACTCTAAAAAATCCCTTACCACCCAAATACCCATACACACCATAAACCCTAAAAAATCCCTTACCACCCAAAAACCTATATTCACCCTAAACCCTAAAAATTCCCTTGTCACCTAAAAACCCATACCCATCCAAATCCTTAAGAATTCCCTTGCCACCCAGAAACCCATACCAACCCTAAACCCTAAAAAAATCCCTTACCACCCAAAAACCCATACCCATCCGAAACCCTATAGAATTCTCTTGCCATACAAATGCTAAACCCTAATAAAATCATTATCGCCAAAAACCCATACCCGCCTTAAACCGTAAAGGCTCCCTTCCCACCCAAAACCCATACCCACCCTAAAACCTATAAAATTCCATACCACCAAAAAACCCATACCCACCCTAAGACATAGCTTACCAACCAAAATCCGATTACTACCCTAAACAAAAAAAATTCCTTATCACCCAAAAACCCACACCCACCCTAGACCTTAAAAATTCTCTTGCCACCCAATAACCCAAACACACTGTAAACCCTACAAAATTCCTTCCCACTAAAAATCTCACACCCACCCTAAACCCTAGAAATTCCCTTGCCACCCAAAAACCCATACGTGCCCTAAAACGTAAAAATGTCCATATCACGTAAAAACCCATACCTACCCTAAAACCTAAAAAATCCCTTACCACCCAAAAACCATACCCACCCTAAACATTCCCTTGCCACTCAAAAACCCACCGTAAACCCTAAGAAATCCCATATAACCTAAAAACCCATACCCACCCTAAAACCTAAAAAAATCCCCTACCACATGAAAACCAATACCCACCTTAAACCCTAAAAATTCCCATGCCACCCAAAAACCCATACCCACCTTTAACCCTAAAAAATACCTTACAACTAAACACCCATACCCACCCTAAACCCTAGGTGTACCTTCCTGCACAAAAGCAATCCTGCTTTCAACGCAGGCACCCTTGCACCATTAAGCAAAGGTGACTGCATTTGTGTTAGGCAGCACATTGTGCGCCAGCACAAGGAAAAGAGAGGAATGCATCATATAATGTTAAATACAGTGCATTCCTGCCCTTTCCCTATCGCGCAGAGCAGCAAGGTGGCATGCTGCAAGGGAAAATGACATTGCAGTCTGTTCCGTGTCTTTGCCTTCCCCCGTCCCTATGACTAAGATGCAGGGGCATTGAAACGCGTTAGGGGAGATGAAATAATTGGGAAAGTGAGCCGGTTTTACTTAATAAAGGTGTTACCTGTTCCTCTGTGGAGTGGCGTCTTTAAGCTCAGGGGCAACTTTGGGACATGCTGTTACACGGCGGCCTCGGCCGTGGAAGATTGCACCGCCTGGCAAACTGGAAATCAGGTCTGTCTGGTTGCTTGAAAAACGGCAGCCAGCTTTCAGCACAGAGGAATTATCGAACGAAACCGGAGCCTTTTCCTGAGGCCCACTGGAGGGCTGCAAACATTGCTGAATACATTTGGGGAGTTTTGAATATTGACAATCACACGGACCCCACCGAGGGGGGTGATTTTGGACTACAATACCCAACATACCACGCACTGGAGTATGGTTGTATTTAAAAGGGAAAATGACATTGCAGTCTGTTCCGTGTCTTTGCCTTCCCCCGTCCCTATGACTAAGATGCAGGAGCATTGAAACGCGTTAGGGGAGATGAAATATTTGGGAAAGTGAGCCGGTTTTACTTAATAAAGGTGTTACCTGTTCCTCTGTGGAGTGGCGTCTTTAAGCTCAGGGGCAACTTTGGGACATATATATATATATATATATATATTACCTACTGGCGGTCGCCAGTAGGTAGTTATAGTTAGGACCGAGTTTCCATAGGAAATCTCAAAATTCTATTTTAAATAACTTTGGCGTCGGTTGACGAATCCTTGCGAAATTTTCAAAACGAATGGGGCGCTCCGCTCAGCTCCTACCCTGAAAGTCTCGGGGTGATTCCTCAAGCGGGGGCCGAGAAAAAAGGGGGGTCCCAAAACGCGTTTTCCCCATGCATTTTTCCATAGGGACTTTAGTCGCAGCTACAGCCCGAACGGCTGAACAGAATTATGTGAAATTTGGCAGAGAGGTAGCCATAAGGTCCATGAAGTGCCTTTTGCAGGTTTGGTGTAAATCTGTTCAGTATTTGGAGAGGAAATAGCATTTAAATCAATATATATATCTGTACGCGCGCAGCGTGCGTGCACTCAGCAAGCCCTGTGCGCACAACCTGCCGTGCGCCAGCGCACTTCTGATTGGTTGTTCGAATCGGTGGAAATCAGGAAGCGGCGGCCGCCAGTTTGTCTCTCGCATAAAGAGGGGGTGATAAACAAAGGGGGAGAACTCGAAAAGGGGGCAGAGTGGGGAGATATTGACCCACTAGGCATTGTAAGGGGGTCACAGTAGGACCTTGTAGGGCAAAAAAAAAGATTTATATCTTCGCACCCGAAAAAAAACGTTTAAAAAAAAAATAATAAAAAATCGCATTTAAGTGTTTAGATATAAGGTGGCTCTAAAAAGAGCCCTTGTGTTTATTGTTTGTTTTTTGGTACCTACAAGTAAGTACCGATGCAGAGTCTAAAGTTCAAGAGGAAGACTCTGTTGCCTTCATCAGTGAAGTGTACACCATCTCCTCTATAAATGTCTTGCATGTTGTAACGCAAGTTGTTGTGGTATATAGAACCCATACCATAGTCTCTGAGGAAAGCAGAAATAGATTTGTTGACGTGCTTCCTTGCTTTGTCAATCTGCGGACAAAATTGGTTGGACCAGTTCCACTTTTGCCTTTGGCATATGTTAGAATATACGAAGGCAGTTTGTGGAAAAAGCGACATCAATTGCACAAAGGTGCCCTTAATAAGCATTTCCAGACCTACCCCAGTTAAAGTGCCTAGGTCATTTCCACCACAGTGCACAATAATAAGGTTAGGCTGTGGGAGATGTAGAAAGGTTTTCACCAAAGGCATTAATTGGTGCCACTTTAACCCTCTCTGACCAATCCATTTAATGTGTACATTTGGCAAAGCAAGGTCTCTCACCATACCTCTTTTTTCTGCAAAATGTTCACTCCAGAAGACATAGCTGTGACCTACAATCCACACTGTGAACATCTTCAAAGGAGATCTGGATTCACTCAGGAGGTGTCTTTCAGTAGAAAGGCAAAAAGAAATGAAAGACAGTTGAAAAATGGGGGCACACATACTTTTTTTTATAAAAAGAAAGCATTGGCTGTTTCAAAGCATTCTACACTAAAAACTAGGCTTTATGTTTAAATTTAAAAAAGCAAGTTTTGTATTGGTTCAGAAAAATGTGTGAACAAAGAACATTAGTTTGGATTTGCTGTTAGGTTTGAAAAGTCAAGCACTCTTGCTCTTTGGAAATGAAACATTGTTTGCTGAACTTCTGACCTCTCTGCTCACACCTGTGTTCCATGACCTGTTGCTATGGTAGCAGGCAGAAGTCAAGTTGGGGGAAGGGTACATTTGGAAAGGGGTTGAAGTTTTCAACCAATAGAAATGTGTGATTTCATTTGAAAAAAAGTGGGAAGCACTGAGATTTGTAATTAACATGTATATGTGTGAAAAAAGAGAGGGAAACTGTGCCATTAACTGGTTCTGCTGAGAGGAGAGAGGTGTTGAGCTCAGAGATTCTGGTCTGATAAACTGCTGTGTGACTGCCATATTTCTTTCCCAAATAACTAATTTTAAGGGTGAGTTATGAGTTTGATAGGGGGTGTTTGTGGTTAATTTAGATATAAAAAAAAGAATTGTGATTATTTGTTTAAAGTTGTGATTTACATTTTCTGTTTTGGCAGATATTTAACTGTCTTGAATATGTAAAATATTATGGAGTATGTTTTCACCATAAGTTAATGTGTACTGGTAACAATGAGGAATACTGTTTTGTGCCTACCATGAAACCATGAGTCTGTGTGCAGAGAAGAATTTTTGACAGAGATTTAATTTGTGTTGCTGTTGAAAAGTAAGACTTGCAGTTGAAAGAAAAGGACAGCTTCTTTTTAAATGTGATGGTTAGCATTTAGCAGAAATCACTTTGAAAGAAAAGAGAGGAAAACGGCAGCACATTTGAAAAATGCATTAGTTCTGTAAGAATTGATGACCCAGGAAAGGGGCAGCCTGTGTTTTGTGCCTACCAACACAGCATGAGTCTGTGTGCATATAGGAATTGTTGTCTGAGATTTAATTTGTGAAGTTGTTGTTCAGTAAGAAATGCAGTCCCAGGAAAGGGGCAGCCTGTGTTATGTGCCTAAAATGATGGCATGACTCTGTGTGCACACAGGAATTGTGGGCAGAGATTTAATTTATGAAGTTGTTGTTCAGTAAGAAATGCAGTCCCAGGAAAGGTGCAGCCTGTGTTATGTGTGTAAAATGATAGCATGAGTCTGTGTGTATACAGGAATTGTGGGCAGAGATTTAATTTGTGAAGATGTTGTTCAGTAAGAAATGCAGTCCCAGGAAAGGGGCAGCCTGTGTTATGTGCGTAAAATGATGGCATGAGTCTGTGTGCGCACAGGAATTGTGGGCAGAGATTTAATTTGTGAAGATGTTGTTCAGTACGAAATGCAGTCCCAGGAAAGGGGCAGCCTGTTGTGTTTACACAAATTAACCCTTAGCACACATGCACTGTTACATACATCCCTGCAGTCTTCATGCAGTTCTGGAAGTCTCTTTGCTCATCTGTCTTGCACCAGATAATACACAGTCTTCAGAAACACACTCTTGGCACACACGCAGCAGCTTCTCCAACACTCTCATGTGTAGTACTCAGCTCTGTGTGCTGTTTCAGATAGCAATGTGTAATGCAAACACATTTAACGTCACCAAGGCCTCATTTTAATTGATCTAGTCTAATCACTCACCCTGTAACACATGGTCATGGTGTTAAGGAGCTGTTAGGACATGTGCTGTTTTCTGCTTCTGTAAATGATATGGGAAATGCGTCAGGCAGTAACAGTAATTTGGTACTATTCAGGGACACTGTTTTGTTCCAAAAAACATAGCATGAGTCTGTGTGCGCACAGGAATTGTGGGCAGAGATTTAGTTTGTGAAGTTGTTGTTCAGTAAGAATTGCAGTCTCAGGAAAGGGGCAGCCTGTTGTGTTTACACAAATTATCCCTTAGCACACATGCACTGTTACATACATCCCTGCAGTCTTCATGCAGTTCTGGAAATCTTGCTCATGTCTCTTGCAGCTGACAATACATAGTCTGCAGAAACACACTCTTGGGACACACGCAGCAGCTTCTCCAACACTCCCATGCGTACTACTCAGGACTGTGTGTAATGCAAACACATTCAACGTCACCAAGGCCTCATTTTCTTTGCTCTACTCTAAACACTCACCCAGGTTGCAGATACTTATGGTATGAAGTAGCTGTTAGGAAATGTGCTATTTTCTGCCTCTGTGATCTACAAGGAAAATGTGTAAGGTTGTAACAGCAATTATCACTTGATCTACCAGAGTAGTAAATGTGCTTTGAATTTGCAAATCAAATTCTGTTTTCTGCTTAGAAGCATAGCATGAGGCTGTGTGCACACAGGAATTGTGGCCACAGATATAATTTGTGTTGCAGTTGTTCTGTAAAACATGCACTTGCAGGAAAGGGGCAGCTTGTTTATTTTCAACTGTGGTGGTTAGCATTGTGCACAAATTAGTAAATCACAAATGAGAGACAAATGGAAAAACATTTGAAATTAATGAAAAGTAAAAAAAAATATTTTAAGAAATTATAATTACAAAAAGGATTTTTTTTTAAGTTCCTTGCAGGTATTGCTGAGCAACAGTGAAAAAAAAAAATGCCTTTAAGGACAAGAAAGAGGAAAGAAAAGCAACAACAAGTATATCTGGACAAAACTGGGGAAAAAAAAAATAGGAGGAGAAGCTGGTGATGGCAAAAAGAAAAACTCTACTGGTAAGCAGAGCAGAGATTTCTTTAAAAAGATTTTCAAAAAACAAAAAAATGGCAAAAACAACTGTAAAACAAACAGAGTTTTATGTACAAATCAACAACACAGTCAACAGCAAAAAAAAAAAAGCTAATGTACAATCAGAAGTATGTCAAACTGATTTAACACGAAAATTAGATTTTAAAAACATTCGTCGAAAAAATGTTTCATAGAAGAGTGATGTTAAATTTGCTAAAGGATGTGAAAAAATATAAGAAAAAAACTAAATTTATTAAGAAAAATTTTTTTATAGAAAATATTGTCAGTAAGGCTTTAGAAATAAAAAGAAAACTTTTTATTCTAATTTTGAATAGGATGCGTAGATTAGATAAATTAGTGAATGCAATGAAGTCACAATGCTAAAGGAAAAGAGAAGTGAAAAAAAGTAACTTTTGTAAAGTGTTCTTGGGAGAATGGAAACACAGTTCAAGTACTGAACCATTTTTTAATGAAGAGAGTTATCTTCAAAGTCATAGTTTGTTGCATGCAGTTGACACCAATGGTAGAGCATATGAAGTTAAGGATAGTTGTGTGATGGAAAAAGAGAAAATGGTCCCAAGAAATGAGGAAGAAGTAATGGCTGCTGAGGCTATGGGGAGACGTCCAAAAGCCCCAGTGTACACTTGGAACTGTAGTAGTATTTGTACTGTGCGTCAGGAATCTATTGATAAATTACGTGACTTTCTAAGAGAATATAGTAAAAAGAGTGTAAAACAGAAGATGAAGGTGCTTCAAACACTAGATCCATGCAGAGTGAGAGAAAATACTGGTTTGCAGGGACATTCTCTGGCTTGTCTATCTAGAAAAGTGTATAAAAGTGTTTTTCATCATTTTAGGATGCTGGCTGTTCATCATACTGAAATGAGAAAGTTTGTGAGAACATTGTATTTTGCTAAAAGTCCAGCAGTAAAGTTGAATGAGTTGAATAATGCTCTGTTCCGTGGATCTCTATCAGATGTAGTGAAGGTTACTGATGAGATTCAGTTTTGTTACTTTGGTCCAGAACAAGAAAGTGCAGAAAAGGACACAGTAAATGAGGAAAATGAGCAACAGAATGTAGAACTCATTATTACTAAAAATTTTGAGGATGAAATGACAAAATTTACTATCACCTCTAATGAAAGACCAAATATTACTTGTATTTGTTGCCGCAGAAGCCATTATAAAAATCAAACAAGGAATGTTGATCTGTATAAAAAAAGTGAAAATGAAGATAATTATAAGTGGAAGGATTTTGCAACATATATATTTCTTGAAAATTGTTTTGAATTGGGTGAAGATCAGCGTATTTGTAAATACTGTTATAATAAGTTAGAAGAAAATAGAATGCCGACCAGAGCTGTACATAATAATTTAGAATTAGATGCTATTCCTGCCGAACTTTCTGAATTAAATACATATGAGTCTATACTCATTCAATGTGTTCATCCGTTCCAGACCATAGTATGTATGGAGCCCAAAACTGGTAAATTACCTCCTTCTGATTTACTGAGAGGTTTAAAAGGAAGAGTGGTGTATTTGCCCTTGGATTTGAAAAAAAATATGGAAACTATTGATGCAGATACTTTGGAAACTGAACCATTAGTAATTCTGGTTAATGGTGTACCTACAAAGAATAAGAAGATTTGGCAGGAGCTGGTGGATGTACGAAAAGTACAAAGAGCAAATTTGTATTTGAAAAAAAATAATAAATGGTATGAATCAATTTATGTAGATGAAGAAGAAGAAGATTTACAAGAAGACACAGACACCAACTGGTCAAATTGAAAAAGTGGACAAGTCAAAGGAAGAAGAAATTTATGAACATTTTAGCATACATCCTCTTCATTCAAAAGAAGTTATGGGAGACACTATTGATCTGTTTCAGATGAAGAAAGCAAAATGAACTCCCGTGAGTGTATGGGAGGAGAGCTTGGAAGCTCGATGTTTTCCCCAGCTGTTTCCTACAGGAAAAGGAGGACGATACGATGATCGTCCAGAACAGATTCCAGCTTCTGAGTATCGGACTACAAGACTATATGCAGAAGATCCAAGATTTCGTCAAAGTATTCCTTATTTGTTCCATCTTTTATATGAAAGCGACTTGTCTGCATTATCTTATGCAGTAAATCACATTTTAAAAAGTGGAGTACATTTACAAAATGTGTCTGCTAAGGATTTTATGGAGAAAGTGCAGCACCGAGATGATCATTTGGAAACACAACTGATCAATCTGATGGCTTGTCAGCGTGGGACAAATGAATATTGGTACCGACGCCATGGTGAATTAAAATGCATGTTACGGAATTTAGGAACTCCAACATGGTTTCTAACCCTAAGCTGTGCCGAGTACGCTTGGGATGATTTACTGGATTTTCTACGAGAGGCAAATTCAAACATTAAAAACATTGAATACAAGACAGCTGGAGAACTGTGCTCATTGGATCCAGGTAATGTTTGCAGATATTTCAATCATAGATTTGAGGCTATAATGTCCTTCATCTGCAATAAAAAAAATCCACCTCTTGGAGAAGTAGTGGATTTCTTTTGGAGAAAAGAGTACCAGGCAAGAGGTGCTCCTCATATTCATATGCTGTTGTGGATCAAGGATGCCCCAAAGTTTGGAACAGATACTGATGAAGCAGTGTTATCTTTCATTGAAGAATATGCAACATGTGCTATACCTAAAAGCACAGAAGAGAAAAAGTTAAAAGAACAAGTTTTACGTTTCCAAAGTCATCGGTGTGGAAAATACTGTCGACGGAAGTACAAGACCAAAGATAAATTCTACACAAAGTGTCGATTTGGATTTCCTAGACTTGTTCTTTCAAAAGGAAGAGTCAACAGTTTTATGTCAGCTGTGCGACATACTATAACCAGAAAATCTCCCAAAAATACCTACAACCTAAAAAGAAATGAAGAGTCAAAATATATAAATGACTACAACCCAGTCATTTTATCCATGTGGAATGCTAACATGGATATTCAGTATGTGGCAGACAATTCTATTGCTGTTGCTCGGTATGTCACATCTTACATCACTAAATCTGAGAAAACAGAATTGAAGGAAATGTGGGAAGAGATTTCTCACGAGAAGACTGTCAGTAAGAAGCTGTACAGTTTCAGTTTAAAGATGTTATCGCATCGAGAAATTGGATCCTACGAATGCTCAGATAGGTTATCATCTTCAAGTCTTTACTCGAAATCTAGAAGAATAATTTGGGTAAGCTTAGGCCTTGCAGGAATGAGAAATCGGGTACTGAAATCTGTTGGAGAAATTGAATATTTGGCCGAGAATGACCCAGAAAGTACAGATATTTTGAAATCAAACATGTTGGACACATATTACCCAAAGAGAAGTCGTCATCTTGAGAACATGTGTCTCTATGAAGTGCTGCAGAACTACATTTTTTCACGGAAAGCCACAGAAGACATCAACAATGGAAAATATAAAGTCATTGGTGAGGAAGGATGTTTGGTGAAGCAAACAAAAGGAAGTTTGATAAATCACAGGAAGCTGAGTTGCGACACTACTGACAAAAAGGAATTTTACTACTTGGCTCTTTTACAGCTGTTTAAACCATGGCGTTCAGAGGACGAACTACTGGGAGAATTTCAAAGCTATGAAGATTCTTTTAATGCTAGCAAAGACAGCATAGAATGCAGTGCTTTCACAACTTATGTCCAAATGTTAAATGAAGAAAATGAACAGGAAGCAACAATTGCAGCTGAAGTAGCTAGAGACAGTTCTCAAGACAGCCAAAGTTCTGAAACGCTCAGTCAAGATCCCCTAGGACAACCTGTTGTAGAAAATGAAGCAGCAGTAGCCATGACTGAAGTAGAAACGGCTATGAATCAAGCACAGGAATATTCAATCGACTTACTAAATCTGGAACAACAACTGAATGAAGAACAAAAAGAAATTTATGAAGAAGTCATCAAAAAAATTGATCATGGATTACTACATGAAAAGAAAGAGTGCTCATGCACATCATTTGAACCAATCAGGATGTATGTGAGTGGACAAGCTGGAACTGGTAAAAGTTTCTTAATAAAAGTCATCGGAAGCTACCTACAGCAAAAAACAGCTTCAAATTTGTCTTGTGTGGTAACTGCTCCAACTGGGTTAGCAGCCTATAACATAAAAGGAATTACCTTACATCGCTTGTTAATGTTACCAGTGGAGCATGAGAACAAAATAGAATACCACAAGCTAACTGGAGAAGCATGCCTCGAAGTTTCAAGAGTGTTGAAGAAGATGCAAGTTCTCATTATTGATGAGGTGAGCATGGTTTCAAATTTAATGCTTGCCTTTGTGCATTTAAGAATGCAACAAATTCTTAAGAGAGACTATGATGTGTTATTTGGAGGTAAACATGTCATAGTTTTTGGAGATCTTTTACAGCTCACTCCAGTTAAAGGACAACCAGTGTTTAATACTGTGGCACATGAAGACACGAAGAAGTCATTAGGAAGCATTGGTAATGCGAATATTTGGTAATTCTTTGAGTACAAAGAACTCACTACCAATATGAGACAAGCAAACGACGAAGATTATGCAAATATTCTGAAAGATATCAGAATTGGACTACTCACAGAAGTTGGCAAAAAAGCATTACAGAGTCGGTTGCTACATAACTTATTTCCAAATGAAGAAATAGTTGCAGAGAAAATATACCAGAACATTGCAGAAAAAAAAACTGTAATCTGCTTAATGCCAACACTACGTGAGTGCTCAATATTCAATGAGGAACTTTTGAATTTGGAAAAGGAAGAGATTAAGAAAATGGAAGCAGAGGACAAAATTCAGCATGAAAGAATAACTTTTACATTAACAGGCAAACTGAAAAATAAATTGGATTCACTAGAGAAGAACATTTCCAAAACAGCTGGATTAGAAAAAAATCTATATGTTTGCATGAATTGTCGAGTGATTTTAAGGAGAAATTTGGATGTAGAAAAAGGTTTAGTGAATGGAGCTATGGGAAGAGTTGTGGGTTTTATTAATTATCAGAAAAAAGAAGGAATTGAATGTTTAAAAATAAAATTTGATCAGATAGAAGAAGTTAAAGACATTTGTCGTTGTTCAGTTCGTTTCATGCTTGTGAAAGACTTATATGTACGTAGGAAGCAGTTTCCATTTTCTCTAGCATATGCTGTAACTATTCACAAGTCACAAGGATTGACTGTAGATAGTGCTTTTGTAAACATTGGTTCTACTGTGTTCAAAGAAGGTATGGCATATGTTGCTTTGTCACGAGTGAAAACATTATCTGGTTTATTTATGATAGACTTTGATGACTCAAAAGTTAGTGCTGATACAAACTGTGTAAAGGAGTACAATAGATTAAGAAGAACCTATGCTCCTCATTTAGGTCAGTATCCTGTGATTGAAAAACATGTCGTTTCTCGGAAAAGGAGATTTGAAAATATCTGTAATGTGGATGAACAGAACAAACAAAAAAAAGGACAGTGATGTGATAGCAAGGAAAAAGAACAAGCATTTTCAATGCAATAGGTCTCGCATTTACAGGAGTTTAATCTACTGGCATTGTAAATGACAATGCCTTTTATTTATGTTTTAAAAAACAATACATAGATAAAAGGCATTGTCATTTACAATGCCAATAGCTCAAAGTCACGTAAATGCGATACCTATTGCATTGTAAATGGTTGTTTTACATGAGCACCAGTTCCGTTACACAAGGAAACATTAATATTTTTGGTAGTCACAGGGAGATTAAGAGAGTTGCCCAGAATCACGGGATGTGGAGTCGATCCTGAGGCTCGAACCTCATTTCCCACCTCCAAAGTCAGCAGTCTAGCCGTGAGACCACATCCTCTCCCCTATTGGGCAACTGAACAAAGTTTGTGCTTGACACATTGTTTTTACAAAAGAAGCATTGACATGAAGTAAGATGGTTTCCTACCTTGGGGTCCGCGGCGGCCTCTGTTTGAGGCTTGAGAGCGTTGTGTAGGATGCTGCACACAGGGCAGGGGGGTTTCAGGTCCTCCTTCCGGGCGCCTTTCAGCAGCTCCCGGTGTCCCTTGCACAGAGGCTGCCGACTGGGTCTCTCTGGCCGCACAGGGCGCTGTCTCGCCAGCATCACCATGTTCTGCAGCTCCCGCTGCTCCTCACGCAGAGGCTGCCCCCTGGGGCTCTCTGGCTGCTGAAAGAGCAGTCTCACCAGCTCTACCATCCTCAGCAGCTGCATGTTGGGTCTGGTGTCCCCCAGGGCACAAATCGCATTGCAATCTGGGCAGCAGGCGTGGGATCCCACTCCCTTCCGCTGCTCAGTGATGCAGGAGCGGCAGAACTCGTGTCCACAGTTCATGGTCACCGGATCTTCATAAAACTCACGGCAGAGGGAGCAGGTGGCTTCCTCCTTCAGACTCTGCAAAATGCTTGCAGCCGCCATCTCGCCAGCAGGTGCACAAGAGTGAAGTGAGGCTCACTATGAGCACAAGAGTGACGTGAGGCTGACTTTCTTGAAACACTTTTCAGGATGTAAGTGTGAACTCTCTTTTCACTAGAGCTGGTCGTGCTGCATTCCCGGCGCTGCACGTGGAGGGCCCTGCCAGGGCCAGACTGATAATGCCGGGCACCGAGCAATCCCCCGGTAGGCTGGATGGGGTGGGGACCGGTTTTGAGACAGGGGGCTGGTTTTCTTGTGCTGGGGCCGATTTGGACCTTGAACGTGACCGTCCGACCGACCGACGTGAGAGTCAGTAGTAGTCTAACTGTGTTGACAGACAGGCAGACTAGTACTCCACCGCGACTCTCCTCGCTTCGTTCAAGGCAGCAACATTTAAGTACAACTATGGTGCTGCACACCGTTACCCAATTTTATTTTATTAAAAGAAATCCACCTGGCTGCACCTACATGCCGCGCGCAGCGCTCAGATGTCTCCTGCTGCTTCCGCCGCGTCTGTGCGCCCCGGTCTTACAGTTTACCCTTAGCAGAGGTGGGTCTGGTGATGATCATGCGCATTGGGGCTCGCGCAATAAAATGCTTATTGCGCGAGCCCCAATGTGCATGATCATCATCACAAAAAGTGTGCGTGACTTGCAGAGGAACAGGCGAGGCCGAGGAGGCAGGCATCTCATGATCTCAGAGGCCAGAGAGACGACACTGAAGAGAGGCTCTCCATAATTTAATTACCTCTAGACCCCCTGTCTGCCACCCGCAGGCGAGTCCAGTCATTTGCATACAAATATGCAATCCTTGATTATGGCACTGAGGGCCCGGCCGGACCGGAATTAAAAGGAAAACGTTAGGCCCCAAAATAAACAACATTACACAACTACAGGGAAGTGTCCTCTTTGTCCGATCCATGTGGTTGTGAAACTAAACAAGATAAACGAGGTAATAAAATAAAAAAGACATTAAGTCGAAATTTCTGTTACTTGCAAAAAATAAAGCACCTGATGACATTTTTACTTTGAACATTTTGACTCTAGTTTTCTGGACTCTACCTTTGCAAAAACAACATTATTGCTTACAATCTTGTACTCCCCCCACATTATGGAAGTTCACTGTTTAGCGTATATAAGCTTGCGCTAATACATTCCGGTATGAAACGCACTGGCAGCTTACATTAACAAGATAGAGAAGAGACTGAGCTTCTGAAGCGCTGCAATATCTTCACCCCTCTTTTCCACGTTTTTGACCAGAAATCCTGGCGAGTGAATCTCGGACTAAAGCCGGGCTTCAATCGGGACAATGAGTGGCGCTAGTAGCGCGGAGGAGCCCCCTGAAGAGACAGCAAATGCGTTAGGCAGCCGGGGATGCGGTGAGGGGTGTCGGCAGCGGTGGAGTGTATGCGCGCGCGTGTGTCTGTCTGTGCGTGTGCGCGTCTCAGAAACGCGTCCACAGACCCCGATGGCTGCGCGTGCCCTGGTCTGTCTCCTTTGGGAGCAAACACGGCAACAATAAGTCTCGTTGACGGCAGCGCTTCGCGCTGCAACGCCAGCGAGACCTAATAAATGCGGTTACCTCTTAAAACCAGCAGCCAAATCTTTACTTTTTTTTTTCCTAAATCAAGACTTAGAACTTTTAAAAAACAGTAGGTTATCTTCTTAACAGACAGGTATACATAAAACAGGTACAAAAACCATCTGCTTAATGCACACCACAGGAACACACAATTCTTATTAGCTCAAAGAAATATACCATTGGCTTCGAGATACCATTACCAGAAGACGAAAAAAAAAATAAGGTCAAAGAAAGGAAAATAAAAGTACTGGTAAAATAAAGTGCTTTACCGGCCCTGCCAGAGAGGTACACCTTCTAATGGAAATGTGCACATCAGAACAGGAAAAACTGTTACTCATAGTGCCATATAGCCAATGGCTTAAGTGGGCTTCACCCGACTTCCCCCCTCAGAGCGCTCAACTCCTAGACGTAACCACGTGGACAAATATTTACATCCCCTGTTCCTATCCTTTTTGAAATACCCCAAACAGAGCTGCACAAGTGTGCATCCTGTCTGCACCACTGCTCTTATCCATACCCCACATCCTGCCTTCTGAGACCCACACTCTACCCTTCTCAGACCCACATGCCCTGGCTACCCACCTACACAAAACTAGGTGTTATTCTAGTCAATTAAATAACCCTGTCAATGATCCAATCACATTTCTTGAAAAACAGGCCTTTCCAATGCGGACAAGTGTCTTGGTAGGTTTTGCTCCCACATCCATGTGTACTTTACGGATCAGGATATATAACCTTATTGAAATCAGGCTCTGGCAAAGCTCAACCAGCAGAGGAACTCCCCAATACCGGCAGTGGAGGTATTATGTTAAAGAAGAGTCAGGGAATGGGGTGGAGAATAGTCTTCAAGTTACATTAGCCAAAGCTCCCTTATCTTGCAAAAAGTATCTTCCGGCAAACTTCAGCTGCTGCTTTTTGCCATGCTCAGAAAAATCAATAGGTAACAGGACAGCTCAAAGTAATGCTTCCTAGAATCACCACACCAGACCACAAACCAGTAAATATCACATGAGCAACAACTAAAGACAGAAATTCGTAAATATGTTTGGACGGGGAACCCAAGATAAACGCACAATGGAACTTATGGATCCACAACAAGGGTGAATACAAAGAACAAGCTCTGTATACAAGATACATTTGATTGACTAATGGAGATGTGAACGTTAATCTTTTATTAAGTATTTTGGATGTTGGACGTTGTACTCTTGGAACCTACACTAATTGAGATAAATAGGGTGTGAAATACATTGCTAGTGAGCCTTGAGGAAGCCCTGATAGGGCAAAACGCGCTTCGGCTGTGGAATACCATATCATAAAGGAATAAAATTTGATTGATCTACACTACATGATTTTTATTGACTGGGGACTCAGTAACACAAGAACATTCAGTGAAGAAGAGTGCTAATTGCACAAAGGATGAGAGTAACTTACATTTGATGTGCTCTGGTGACTTTGTTTAAACTATATATGTTCCACTTATTGTGGATACGGAACTTGGCGCTCTAGGTGGATGAGCGTTGGACACCAAAGTTGCACTCAAAATTTGATTCATCTTTATTGCTGTTTGAATTATATGCTTAGGAGACACTTTGATGTGCAGGTAGTTAAAAGCATATCCACTTTGTTTATATGTCATAAAGACAGAACTCAGTTAGACTCAGCAATAAACACACAGGATAAGAGTGTCGGGGTATGTCAGTTAGCTGCAGCACTAGTGTCTTTGAAACGGACTGGCCACTTATTCCCAGAAGTAGATTTTAGGAAAGTTTGGGGGTGGAGGGAGGGTCGGGGAGAAAATTACTAGAAGACTCCTAGCTCTTAGTTACTTTCACGGTCTATCCATGCAAAAGCATCAACTAAGGATCTAGAAGGACATAGCCCCTTCATCAACTCCAATCCCACGCCTCTGGGTATAATATCTGGGGTTACACAAACCCTTTCCGTGTCCACTCCCCCCTCGATTTATACCAAACCCATCCAAACTGAACAGGCAATGGCTGCTACCCCACCCCCCCAACCCACCCACAGCCTTGCTACATTTACACCCCTTCTTGATCTCTCAAGTATCAAAGCTCCTGGATTTCATGGGAAGGCGCCACAGAGGAGCAATTCAATAAATGTATTTAAATCACACCACTCAGCTTAACCGCAGTTCAATAACTTTAATTATACCTTTCTGGGGAAAAGGTACAGTTGATGCAACTGCCTAAACCTGGCCTATGGACATAAGCAGTAGGAACAAGCTTTCCAAGAAGGGCGTTTCTTTAAGCACTTAATGACCCAGTTTAAAAATTAATTAACTGCTGTGGGCCATCTCCCTCCTTTATCTCGAACAGGGCTCCATCGCAGTCGGCCTCAATTCATGTCTAGGTCCCGGTCTACCGCTACTATAGACTATCATTGGCACTCTATGCTTCATGGCATTATTTTCACTTAAATCTTTGTAAATTCATGTTGCCTATTCCCCTTACTTGATTTATTGGCGTTTTTCGGTCTTATTTTTGTCAAAAAATTATTCTTTATGTGAAAATTGGTTGTGGAGTTTTATTTTTTGTGTGACTTTCTACAGTGTACACTGCTTAAGTGCTTGCCTTCGATTTAAGCCCAACAGATGTGTGTTACTTTACCAGGGACAGAGTACAGGTTTATTTAATTGGTGAAACATCTAGCAGGTGAACACTTGTCCATCCAGATAATCGACTTTCCTACACAAACTCCAATCATGGCAGCTTCCTCGGCTCATACGTTCACTAGCACAGCTCAAAATTGAAAACTATTACCGATATGTCAGAAAGATATGTGTTTCGAATGTGAAAATAATAAACACAGTTTCAACATAAAAAATAAAAATAAATAAAAAAATTGAAAACTATGAGGAGCATTAGAGTGGCTCCCTAGTATTCCACTCTAGTTTGAAAAGCGGATTTTGTGCAGTTGTCTGCAGGATTTCCAAATCATGTCATGATTTGGGTAACTTGTTACCCCACACAAGCTCCTGAACATTGCTTGGTCAGATATGAAGCTCTAGTTTGTTGTACATAGATGGTAGAACGTGCTTTATAATGTGGTAGGAATCTTTTGGTGTCATTCTTGCGGTTTAATCATCCTGGCAATTGGTTATGTGGCTGGTTAGTAGGTTGTGTGCTCGCAGTGTAGTCTGTATGGGAAGAGTTGATGTCCCAGGTAACGGGCACCCCAAGAATATAAAGGCGTGGGTACTCGTACAAAGCCACTTAACTAAGGCGCCCTGATGTCTACGGCAAACTTTGTTTATCCTCCAGTAACCACCCACGTTTTGGAGGATTCAGAAAACAATGGTGTAACGCAGCTCATTTCTCTCCTACGATTCGGTTCAAAATGTGACATCCCAGGAAAATCCTTTGGCCTATCCCTTCAACAAGTGGCAAGCCCTCCTGAACAGAGCTTTTTTTCCTAGGAAGGAGGGCTAATCAAACAAACCTGCCTGACCCCTATATCTGTCCATGCATTAGCAAATAAAAGCAAAGCCACGCCACATGCATATCCACGCTCCCCGCCTCACCCCTTTCAGCCAAACTGATAAATTACACATCTTCCCAATATCCACATAGGTATATGTACATACAAAGAACCCCTGCGAAGCTCGAATTTCAGGAGGTATGCTGAAAAACGTGGCCTGAATCAAGCCCTCCTGGAGTGCTGTTCGGCATGCATAAATAACTAAGACACTATTCGGTCGGTGCAAGTGCACCGCACAGATAACAAACCTTCCCGTTGAACAGCATCCAGAAGGCATGTGCCCTGATCAGCACAGAGATGGTAGATTACCTTCCAAGCAAGGAAATATATGCCACGCACTAGGCTGCTTTTTAGTGGACCAGGAAAGGAAGTTATTTGAAGCGTTTGGTGGGATAAACATAAGAAATAGGATGAAAAGTCCTGTATTTTCAATTACAGCTGTAGATGTGTTAAATATTAATATTTGTGCAGGTTAAAGATCTATTGTTTGCATGCAAATGTACTCATAAAATCGCAATTAGATGCATTTCCCACAATTAGAAGATTTCGCTTTTTTTTGCTTCAGATAGGTCACTTAAGGCAATGTGAGAGCTTGGAGAGACAAGTGGGAAGAATGGTAAAAGCAAAGAAAGGGAGCAAAAGAGAAGGACCCATCAGCATGTAAGGACAAACCTTGAATGACCTACCACCACACTTGTAAAGCTTTCCAATAGAAAATTGAGACAGAGTGAAAATTGGGCATATGATAAAATCAGAAAGTGCATTATCTGGCACCTAGTTTCTACTCTGGCCAGGGATCCATGTAGAGCCCAAACAAAGCAGGATTTCCCTGACCTGGTTATCTGACCAATATGCACCAACAAGACCTTCTGCCCAGTGGCTTCAAGAAACCTTACAGCACCTGGGACGAGATTTGAGGGAGGGGCAAAAGCATGCCTGTGTACTTTAACGTAGCAAGGCCAACATGCATCAAATTGGGGCACTTTCCACATCTATGATCTGCCGGTTGTAAAGAAACATTCTATTCATCTACAGATGCCAAGTACATTGCTGCTGAATGGCTGTTAAACATCATGTATCAAACCCAAAGATAAGAAAGCTTATTTACAGCGGACACAAGTCAAAGTCTTTGCTGTGAAAAGATGTGACTTTCTCTTTCAGTGCTCTGGAATTCGTGAGTACGCCATGAGGGTCACATGAGTGAGTCACTATGCAATCGTGATGAATCGGGCCCCATAGGTTCTTTGTAGACATTTTAATTCTACCTACTTCCATTTGACTATAAATAGGTCTGTGTGAATAAGCTTGCAGCTTACACATGTGACTGCATCTCTATGGCTATTACTAGGTAATGTTCAACTACAGGTACGTCTGACTGAACCAGTGATAAAAGCGGGGTAGATCTTGTGCATGCATTTACCATACAGGTGTCCTGCACTTGCAATGACCGAGAAAAAGGACACAGAGTGGGGGTCACGTCCTTCCCAGTGGTTAAAGGATAGTACAAGCATGTTTTGAGACAGAATACATGTGCAACTCTATTAAAAAAACGTGGTTACTCTGCATAGGGTTTATCTTACAACATACAGTAAAACAACAACTATACTGATAATTTGCACTGGTTACACATACAGTACAAAAGAACTAGAATGCTTAGCTACAGCAACTAAAAAGCTAAAACAGATACAACAGGATATATTAGGAAGAGTAACAAATTGGCGCTGCGACCCAAGGGGAAGTAGTAACCTAGACCACACAAGCTAAAATTATACCAGCAGTGGAATGGTTAGCTAATGTCAGCCAGTGCAGCACACATGATTGGCAATTGTTAAAGTCATAATCTACTTAACACAGGCACTCGGATAAAGTATCGCTAGCTATGTATTATTACTGTGGGCCATACCCCTGTAGGCGAACAATGAAAGACTAACCACAGCTTATGATTTCAATACTGCTGGCTCCTTTCCCAGCTTGGACGAGTAGTTACTACGGAAAAGAGATGGTCAATATGCCGAGAGGGTGTTTAGTGAATCAGAACTGTAACTAAGATTAAGAACACTCACTGTTCGCTATAAATCATCCTTAACAGTGTTTAAGGAACAAAAAACAAAAGGGGGGGGGGGAGAGAAGAAGGGGGTTAAATGCCAACATCAGAAAGGAATACAAAGAAAAAACGTTTTTAAACTGTTGGGAATAGCGGTGCTACCACACCATGAAGCAAAAATGTATTCCAAATATGCAGTTGTAATTTTAATCGGTGAAAAGTAAATAAAAACACACAGATCACAAAGCTTGAGATCCGGCAACCTACCCCGGTCATACTTGTCAGGCGGATGTGTATGCGGTGTTTACAAAAGGTTGTACATAAGATGCATCGTCACATTTGAGGCACAAGGCTCTAATGATTTG
Source organism: Triturus cristatus (assembly GCF_964204655.1). Lineage (NCBI taxonomy): Eukaryota > Metazoa > Chordata > Amphibia > Caudata > Salamandridae > Triturus > Triturus cristatus. Next base: position 1,494,553,707 of record NC_140591.1, read on the forward strand.
CTATATGGGCAACTTGTTTCATACAAATAAGAGGAAAATCGGTTTTATACGTTATAGATTCATTATTTGTCATTACACATTACTTAACGGCGGGCATTTACTCAGAGAGAACAGATGCTGCAGACACACAACGCCCGTGAATGCATGATTGTAGCAAGCATATGGTTTTTAAATGCCCAGAAGTGAACATACAAAGCGAGCATCGTGAAATGTGGACATGCATGTTTACTACAGGCCGAGTCGATGGGAACGGCCAAACTGGAGTTGGGATGAGGAGGGCTCGAGGGCGGAGATGTTTACATGCGAACTCCCGCCTCTAAAGATAAAGCGTGTAAGAAACAGAGGAAGGTTTCTGTGTTTCAGGCATACACTGGTCAGATGAGGGAGGCTGTGCGAGAAGTGAGCAGGCCAGACAAGCCCATCCCGCCTACAGGAATCAACTAATATCATCAGTCTGTCACTGAAGAATGGAACCGCAGCTCGCAAACGAGGCAGGGCTGGGAGGAATCAGACTGGAAATGTTATTACTAGAATACTGCAGCGGTGCTGGTGAGCAGTTAGTAAAAGACACATAGGCATCGGGCACCTATGGATGGTCCCATACACACCCCCAGCAGTGTAGGTCTACTTTACAGCCATAGTATACACGCTGTAGAAATACCCACAAATTACTAGCACTGCTGTCAAAGTAGAGCGCGCGCAAACACAAACCTACTAGTACCAGTCAGAGCACATGCATGTACACTACAGCCGGGGTCAGCACAGCACCCACGGTTATTAGTAGCAGTAATGTATCCGTGATGCCGCCACAGCAAGCGGGGCGCACACACTCACCACGGTGCTAGCACCGCAGTCAGCTGACGAATACACGCGGCTCTCATAACCAGAGTAAGTGCACACATACACACTACTAGTACTGCAGCTAGCGTGTGTGGGCACACAAAAAGGATGCTGGCGATAGTAATGCAGCTGGCGTGCGCACGGTACTACAGAAAGCCACCGCACACGGCACTGCACTCAGATTATGCACACACGCACTCTTAGTGTAGCGACCACAGTAAACCCACACATTGTAGCCACAGCAGACCCCCCCCGAGTGTCACTACTATTAGCACGGCAACCTTCTACTGACGTGACAGCCAAAGCGGTCACTAGCACTAAAGACAGGGAGAACTCAACACAACAAGCAGCTCTAGGCTGTTACAAAAAAACATACACTCGCCGCAATGTCCATTCCGAAGCACGGGACCCTGCACGCCCTCTGCTCGCTGGGGAATAAGAAACCTTGCTCGTCACTGCGGGCTCCGGAACATTACCCCCTGGTACCTGAAAAACTGAACCTGCAGCTGGCTCTAACACCCTACTCACCTCCCGGGTCGGAAGCGTTGACGGCGAAAAGCATGACGTTGTAGCAACCCCGGCACATATAAATAAGAAGAGGATAAGGCTGCTCGCAGAGCTGCGGCGTGTCTTGCGTGCTACGTGGGCCGCGCAAACGCTGCCCCGCCGGCTACGCCGCACGCCCTTTACCGTGCTGCCCCACTGACCCCTGCCCCAAATACGGATACAGCTCTCCGCTCCAGCATCAGTAAGAAACTTCGGATTGGAACTCATTGTTTTGACAGGATGCTCTTTAAAGAAATTCTGTTCGGTACGTGAAAATTGAACCTGTTTGTGTTTCAGAATCAAAATCTACATATATTTAACTTTGGGAAAACTAACTTTGAAGCGTTCTTGGTCACTACATCACTAGGCACGAAGGTGCTTGACAGAAACACTGATATGGTGTCAGAACAACTAGTGATCTCGACATATATAACAAGACAAGCCCGGCGGAGCGTGGCACGCGCGCGCTTGGGGGCGTGTGCAACTGCCCAAGCGCGTCCACAGACCTCGATCGCTGCGCGTGCCCTGGTCTGTCTCCCTTGGGAGCAAACACGGCAACAATAAGTCTCGTTGGCGGCAGCGCGAAGCGCTGCAACGCCAGCGAGACCTAAAAAGGACAGTGTTGAAGAGGTTGTTGGTTGCCATTTTGAAAATAGCTCTGGTGTCAACTGCTATGCAAATGTAGTGCTGAATGTTGTATTTTATCTTGAAAAGTTGCTAGAACAGATAATAGTAAATCATGGAAAAAGATTGTGTTCTCTGCTGAGTCTCCTTTATGAGAAGCTGAGTAATGATAAAACTGAAATAGAAAGTGCTACTGATGTTAGAAATCTTTTAGATGTATGTTGTGGTTCTACACAGTTTAAGATGAAGGAGTAGAAGTAGAAAACTTGTTTGGTGTCTCTTACAAATGGGAACATTGCTGTGAAAACTGTATGAACACATGTAGTAGTAATGTTGATTCAGAAAGGTTCATATTTTTACCATTACCACAAAGTAAATCAGTGACTTTTAGTAAATTAGTTAAAGATGCCAATCACAACATGGAATGTTCTGAATGTAAATCTGACATGTTTTCCACGTTATTTTTACAGAAATATGGTCAGTATGTAATTTTAATGATGCAACGTTGTAGAGCTGATGGTTCAAAATTGGATACTTTAATAAAGAAGTTTACAGGACAACAATTATCAATTTCTGGAAAAACTTTTGTTACAGTTGCAATAATTTTTCATGAAGGACCTACTGTAACTTCTGGACATTACACAGTTTATCTTAAATGTGAAAAAGGCTGGACACTGTGTAATGATTCCCAATTGGTTTTCAAGCAACGTTTGCCTTATGATTTACCCAATTCTTATTTAATTTTTCTGAAACCTAAATTTTGAAAACTAAAAACTGCATCTGAAGAAAGCATTTTTTTAAAATTTTAAAGGATTATAATTGAAGATATCACTTAAAAAAAAGTTTTGAAATTACTATTTGGCCTAAAGGAAAAGTAATAAAAACAATTGTGGACTCCTTTGACAGAAATTATTTTGGCATGTGTGCTTTTGCGACAAGGTTTAAAGACGGTTTATCTAGAAAATTTTTATTCATCTAGAAAAGTACTTGTATTATATATGTCATTTTTCTAACAAGGTATATTTTAGTGAGGATAGTTTTTGGGCTTTTTTTAAACAATCTTTCAGATTGTTTTTTTTTTTTTGCCCGCTGTTAAATGATGAATACAATTGTTTTCACTATTTGAAGTGAAAATAAAAAAATTCTGAAAACAGCAAAAAAAGGGCAAAAAATTGCTTTGTAAAATATGTAAAAACATGTAATACTTTTTGTAATATATGATTGAATATTAATACTTTTTTTCTTTTTTTGCAGAACTAGAGAGAAAAAATAAAAAAAGAATTTCTGTTCCCTTTGTATATTTGTATTTATCAATCCTCCCTTTTCATGTTTCCATTTCTTCACCTCTTTTTGTACATTAAATCTAAAAAAAAAAAAAAAACATTTTTAAAAAACATCCTTGGGTGCGCGCACCCCCAAAAAAAAATAAAAAAAAAAATACCCCCAAAAAATTTGGGGGTTTGGTTTTTAAGTGGCTCTTAAAAGAGCCCTTGAGTTAATGGAGGGAAACAGGAACAGAAAAACGAAAAAAAGAAAAATCATCTATGGCCTAGAGCACTGATGCGCATCAAATTTTCTCTGAAGGAGATCAAGACTGGTCTCCCCCACAGAAATAGGATTTCCGCAAAAAGTGCACCGTGTGGACAACCAAGCCAAACAAGGTGGACCAATAAGAGGTGTAGAAACAGGTGAAGGCACCATTGCAGCTGAAGTGCTTGCCTGAGCTGCCGAAGATGTGCTCGGCTGAGCTGCTGCAGATGTCGTCGGCTGAGCAGGTGGAGGGTTTGCTCCAGAAGCTCGACGAAAAGTCACTGGATGCATTTTCTCAACATGCCTTAACATAGTGTGAATACTAAAATAATACTTCTTGTTAGGATTCCCACGTGACAAGACTTTTTGACAAAGTACACATGTAACTTTCGGTGCATTCACCTTTTTAAGTCCCTCTGGAAAAGTGAAAAACTGCCATATAAAGCTGTCTTTCTGCTTCCTGTTCCTCTGCCTCTCAAGAGTGTCCTGGTCACTGTCTGAAGTTGGTTGCTGTTCAGCCATTGTCTCTCAACAACAGAATAGCTCCTTTTCCAAAGGAATCAGAACTAATAATGAGGGGAGTAGGTGTGGTTTGGGAAGAATCTAGAACTGAAAGTACTTCAAACCAATCAAAAGTGATGAATCTTGATCACATGACTTGCCATGAGGGGATTGGGTATGGTGTTGAAACAATCAGAAACTGAAAGTAATGATAACCAATAAGAAGTGTTGTTTTATTCACCACATACCCCGAGGTGCGCGCACTGAGCAAGCTCCCAGCGCGCACCTCGTAATTACGCATGCGCGAACGTCATATGCGCGTACGTAACGCGCAAACGTTGCACACGCGTATACGCGAACATTAAGGCGCGTAATTTAAGCGTATGCGGAAGTGAACCGCGTGGAGCGCGTACGACGCACGCACGCAAGCGTACGTACGTACGCATACGTACTGGGTGCGCGCTCCCAACGCGCACTATAACGTATGTATGCGTACGTAAATAACGTACAACGGTATTCATAAAAGGCTTACGAAAACGTACTAGGTGCGCGCTGAGAGCGCGCACCCCAATAAATTATATTTAAAAAAAAGTGGAGAAAAATTAATTGAAAAAATTAAATAAACTGTTCAACTTTTCACAAATTGAAAGTTAAAAAAAAAAAACATATTAAAGGATACAGATAATATATAAATGAATACATAGTAATTTTAATTTAATTTTTTTTAAAAATATATAATTTAAAAATTCAAAAATTAGCATTTAAAAAACCGTACAAATTCACTGAAAAAACCATAGGTTTCACACACGTTATAGTTAGGAATTAGCATTTAAAAAACCTTGCAAATTCACTGAAAAAACCATAGGTTTCACACACGTTATAATTAGCTGGACATTTCTCTCATACAAAACCAATGAAATTCCCCCGTTATAGTTAGTACAGCTAACTATAACTCGCGCGACCGCAATGCATTGCTGATGACGTCACATATTACATCACTCATGACATGGTCAGTGACATCACTCATGACATCACTGATGACATCTCAAATGACATCACTGATGACATCATCCTTGTGATAGAGTGGCAGACCTCCTCTCACTCTAATATAACCTTTGATACGCACACTCAAAAATACAAACTAACATTTTCAAAACAATGGACATACCAATTCCAGTTACAACACACCTATTCAGTAATTCAAAGATCTACACACATATCCACTCATTCACCAAAAGTCCCTATACAGACACTCATACATGTACTCACTCATGATATGTACTCATACACCTATACATCCTGTAACACAATGCCACTCATCCATAGAGTTACTCACACACATAGTCACTCATGCTAATAAAGAATCAAACATCCATTTACTTGCATATACAGTTATACACACACCACCACACTTACTTCTACAAAAACTTACACATACTTACTCTCTTAAAGAATCACTTATAGAAACACCTACTTTTTCGTACCCGGAACTCTTCCAATCTCTCACTCTCACATATACTCACTTACATACACCAATAGTCACATAAACTAGTTTAAAACATATGTAGTTACTCATAAAGACACTATTGAGACAGTCTATCGCTCACTAACACACCCATGCACACACTCATCCACCCATACACTCCTGCACACATGCTGTCTTCAATACATACAAACAGTGAGTCACTCATTCATGCACCTATGTACTACGTAATACCCCCCACCGAACCATACAGACACTCAGACACTGATACTTATACTCAAAAAAACAACTAATAACCTGTATAGACACTCATGTAGCTACTCAGCAACCCATACAGCCACTTATACACAAAGTGAGAGATTGATACAGTAATTTACATATTTAAACATTACTCACTAAGCCATGTATTCAGTAAGATACACTTAATCAGTCAGTTATACAATCAATTTTACAAAAACAAATCATCCAATTAGACACTTATATACCCATTTATTCTTCCATGGATCTTGACATATACATATATAAAACATATTTTCACTGGATGATGTCATAAGTGATGTCATTTGAGATGTCATCAGTGATGTCATGAGTGATGTCACTGACCATGTCATGAGTGATGTAATATGTGACGTCATCAGCAATGCATTGCGGTCGCGCGAGTTATAGTTAGCTGTACTAACTATAACGGGTGATTGTCAGCCAAATCTCCTGCTTCTGGTGGGCATAAACCTGTGAGGATGACAAAGTTAAAAGTCCATTAACACACATGCCCCGTATTTGTGCTGCACACAGTTGGATATACATGTCATCATCACAAAGGAAAATTAGTTACACAGGTAGTGCACCCATTGAAAAGGATAAATGCCCTGCATGTCTGACATGTCAGCATTGCCTGGAAAGTTGAAGCTTGCACAAATGCACTTTTGCTGCAGAACACCTCTTCATTACATGTACCTATACACTTTTGGGGATGAAAGTACTCAGTGAGTACGCTTGCTACTGGTCTACACATTGCTGGTACTGCTAGTCAGACAACATGCACAATTAGGAAGGCAGTGGACTGCACACTCACCTGCTCCCCTGGTTTCCCATACAGCTTGCTGTACTGTAGAAGGAGCCCGTCCAGCAGGGCCTGGTTCTCGACCTCAGTGAAGGCTGGGGCCCTCTGCAGAGTATGTGCCATAGCAGTAGCCAGAGGCTGCAGAGACAGCAGCAGTGGTATCAGAGATATGGTCCAGTAGCATGTAGTACAGGCAAGTGAGCTCCCTGGGGCCCAGCCATCCTTATATCTGTGCTGCAGAGGCAGAATCTGTGCCATGTGTCCCAAGTGATAGGTCCAACACGGTTGCATTCTATGAATCTGGCCAATCCATGGAATTGTACGACTCATACACGTCTTCCGCATTGTTCAAATCTACACCTTCATAAAACCCTAGAAATTGCAACATTGTTGTAGGCACCCAACTGAACTTCCACCGCACAACTCGTACAAGTTTTGAATCCGCATCCATCTCCATGACAGTCCAGAGCCAATGGGTGCGCACGGCTCGGTCAACTGACTGTACAACGCGTATTTTGAAAATCCACACGCACCTGTCTCCATACAATTCAATGTCCTAGGCGTGCGCAGGGCTCGGTCCATGCCTGCACGACACGTATGCATGATAGTCACCAGCATCAGTTCTCATTGCAGTCAATGGCTATACGTACGCACAGCTCAGTCCTGAACTGTGAAATGCATACGCATGATAGTCACCCACATCGGTTCACATTGAAGTCAATGGCTAAACATACGCACGGCTCGGTCCATACCTGCACGACACGTATGCATGATAGTCACCCGCATCGGTTCGCATTGCAGTCAATGGCTAAGCGTACGCACGGCTCGGTCCTGAACTGTGCAATGCGTATGCATGATTGTCACCCGCATCGGTTCGCATTGCAGTCAATGGCTAAGCATACGCACGGCTCGGTCCTGAACTGTGCAATGCGTACGTATGATAGTCACCCACATTGGTTTACATTGAAGTCAATGGCTAAGTGGATGCATGGCTTGGTCCGTGCCTGCACGACGTGTATGCATGATAGTCACCCACATCGGTTTGCATTGCAGTCAATGGCTAAGCATGCCCACGGCTCCGTCCAGAACTGTGCAATTCGTCCCTGTAGAAGTCCCCCGCATCAGTTGACATTGGTGTGACTTTTTGATGGCTTCCACACACAATTACTTGACAGGGACTCAGGTGCACGCCTACCAAACTACAGCATGTGCCACTCTGTGTCCCATGGCATGTAAGGCTGCATTACCAGAGTGTTTTGGGGGGGGCAACATTTGGTTTGTTGTGTGGCACTTTTGGGCAGCTACTCCCAGGCTGTGCACGTGGGGACAGAATCCTTTGTGTGTTGTGCCCATTACCACTGTGATGTGCAACTGTACAGTATGGTCATGAGTCATGGACACAGTTGCAGGTAGGATATGTTTGGGACATGTCACATACACCCTGAGTCCTGGGTGTGATGGTATGTATGTAAGAGTGAGATCTATAGCCCCAATTCTGATGTACAAACCAAGGTCTGTGTGCATGCTGTGTCTCAGATGTGGCTGATCAAATGTGCCCAATGGGAGATAGTCTCCACATCCATGTGGTTTGTGCATCAACATTGATGGTGTGTGTGTCTACCAGACGTCCATGTAGGGCCTACAGAGACAACGGTGGCCACTACCTGTGGGACTCACGGTTGTTTAGTGGCATGTACATGATACACCATGTCATGCCAGTGTCCATGTAGCAATACAGGGACCCTGGGTATCTGCATGTCAAAGAGATGTGATGCCTGGGAGACATCAGGCCTCACTTGTCACTGTGGTGTGTGTTTGTAATGTGACAGCAGTACATAGGTACTTTGACACAGCCCAATGATTGGCCATTGCACTACATGGAACTTATGTAGACATGTGGACTTGAGATGTGTGGTGATGTGCATGTAGGTGACATATGTGTCCATACCCAACAGCACCCACCTCAGTACATTGTGTATTGTCATGATGTATCATGTGATATTTTGCTTGGTCATCGCCACATGGGTGGATGAATCGACAATCTTCCTTTGTTCATCTCTGTACTGCAGGGCACCAGCTGTCCATAGACCGTTCCCAGACCTTGAAACCATGCAGGAACGCGACTGCATATGATGGTACCACTTCACCAGGCCACTGATTGAGGAGTTGGCAGAGCAGTTGGCACCACATCTGCTACCTGGCCGGACATACCCAACAACACTGACTCCAGAGGTGAAGGTGATGTCAGCCCTGCACTTATTTGCTACTGGTACCTTCCTGTACACTGTGGCTACTGCTGGTGGTATGTCTCAAACTATGTTCAGTCATGTGCTACGCCGTTTCTTGGAGGGGATGTTGCATTTCCTTGACCTGTACATCAAGTTTCCTAGCCCAGGTCAACTCACTGAAATAAAGGATGCTTTTTATACACTGGGGCGGATGCCGAACGTCATCGGATCTATTGATGGTACACATGTGGCCCTGGTACCACCACGGGCACCCGAGCAGGCATACCGGAACAGGAAACATTTCCACTCCATCAATGCTCTGGTGGTGTGTCTTGCAGACATGTGTATCACACTTGTGTGTGCATGTTTACCCGGTTTTGCGCACGATGCCTACATCTGAGGAGTAGTCGCATTGCAACGCTGATGTCACAGATGCCATAACAGCGTGCCTGGCTTGTTGGTGTGTACTGACTGTTTACCATTGTGTATGTTTGGCAATGTTGTATTCCACCCTCTTTCAAAACTCAGCTAATTCTTCAATTGTTTGTATGTAGGTGACTCCGGATACCCCAACATGCCAATGTTACTGACAACCATCAGAAACCCTGTGACACCAGCCGAGATGTGCTACAATGAGGCACATGGTCGGACCAGGAGGGTGACTGAGTGGACCTTTGGTCTCCTGAAAAGCCGCTTCCGCTGCCTGGACAAGACTGGAGGGGCCCTCCCATATGACCCTGCAAAAGTGTGCAAAATTATCCTTGTATGCTGCATGCTACACAACATGGCAGTGCGGAAGATGTTACCTCTCATCCAGGATGACGATGACCTACCTCCGCCACCTGTGGAGGATCCAGGCCTGGGCCACGATGCCAGTGATGATGATGATGAGGGTGACGACCGCACACAGCTCATCAACAACTTCTTCACCTGAGTGTGAGTTTACAGGGTTGTTATGTCAATGTATTGAGTTAGCCTGAAATGTGTTGGGGCTGCTCTGTTGCTGTTTGAGTGTGTCTGTGTCCCACTTGACTGGATGCGTGCAGTGATGTGTCCTTTCAGGTGGTATGTACTCCACAATAGTGTTGAACTGCTAACTTGATTCTGTGTAGGTTTATTTTGACATGTCTTTTGCATGTGTATTGCATTTCTCTCCTGTTCTGCTGTGCTTTTGTTGTGTCTTGTGTCTGTCCTTCCCAGGGTACTTTGCCTGTTGTTTGGTAAACATTGACCCCCAACACCCAGAATCCAACACCAGTGTGGAAGTTGTCAATTTCCATCAAGTGATGTACCACACACCCCTGGACTTCAATTCTCTGACACTTTGTGACCGTGTGTCCACTGTAACGAATAATTAACTTGCAACTATTGTGGAATAAACCTGTTGCTGATGTGTAATGAACCTGTGGTACGCTTTGTTATGTGTGTTGACTGTCTTCCCACACCTGACTGACATTTGCTTACCTCACCTCTGGGATTGTTACCACTGACTGTGGATAGGTGTGGTGTCTGTGCATTCCAATGTAATTCAAGTCAACATCATTGTGTAAGATGAGTTACATGGACATGGTGATTATGTGTTGTGGTGCCTTAGTGGTGTGTCTCCCTCACATGTGTCCCATCACCATGACTCACATAATGGTGATCACATTGTTGTAGTATTTGGCATGCACTGTGTTGTTTAGCAGATCAACATCTCCATGACACATGACAAGTTTGAATAACAACAGAGGCAAATATAGTGTACTGGTGAGTTTATTTACAAGCATGTGTGAGGATAGTGCACATGATGGTGGGTGCTTTACATTGGGTTTTGAATCCAAAGTTCACAGTAGAGTTGAAAGTGTTGGTAGCTGAAATGTCCAGAGTAAAGTCCACAGTCATCTGCTACATTGGACCAACATGAACCCTCCATGTCATGTAGGCGAGTTGTGTTAGATACGACAAGGTAAACGGTTTGCACACAAAGAACATTGTCCAGAACAGGTTTAGAGGCCCTGGGGGATGTGCATGGACATCTGCTTCTGACTTGTCCTTCTTCGGATGACCCTCTTCTTCTTAGGGGGGGGATCCTCAGTGTCAGGCATCTGCAGTGCAGAGGAGTCTCTGCCAGAGTTATCCCCCCTCCCTGTGGCACTGGCAGATCGTGCGGCAACAGATGTTGTGGCCATGCAGGGAGGTGTGGACATGTTGGTGCTTATCTGGTGAAATCATTGGAGTATGTCCTGATGCACAGCAGTAAGTGCATCCCACTTTGCCTCCATGCGGGCATGATGGGCAGCCTGCTCCTGTTGAATGTCCTTGAGGATCCCCACTACCTGGCCGAATCCTCTGGTGCTATCCTGGTACGCGTCTATGATACGTGCCAGTTGGGGGTCATCATGCAGTCCAGACCCCTATGCAAGGCGCGCCCTATGCCTACCACCCCTCCCAGCACCCCTATCCACACGGGCAGGACCTGCGGCGGCACGCACAGGTGACACTGGGCCCCCTTTGGTGTTGTTACTGGTGGTGTTGTCCGTAGCTTCCTGGGGGTCCTGTATCCCTGTACTCTCGGTATTCTGTGGCCTTGGTCTGTCCGTGTTGTCGGGGGTGCCCTGTCTGTTGCCAGATGCTGGAGGTGTGGGTACAGGGGGTGCAGATGTTGGTACTGCTGGTGCTGCATGATGACTCACACCGGAGGTGCCAGGTTGTTCGTCGTCATCTGAAGAGGACAGAGACCGATTCACACCAGAGAGCTGAGGGTCCACCAGAGTCTGGGACAGGGACTCCTCTTCATTTGCTGCTGTGTCTCCAGCACCACCTGTGTTTGGAAGAGAACAAAATGTAAGTTATGTTTCTACAGGCATCAATGGTTCACATACATGTTATTTTCTACCGTATGTCAGAATGTGTGCCTTTACACTGCCTTGTCCAAAGTTGTCATGGACAGACATTGATATTGTTGTGGCACATTGCCCAGCCAAAATGAAACATTTCAATGTGCATGTCAAAGTGTGTGCATGCCCAGCTCATATATAGATTTGGCTGTACATGGCCATTACTACTCAAAGGCCATCACGTTGCTGACACAGGTGTGTCATCCCTGTACACATTTGACCTCTTTTAACGAGGACATACATGCAATTCCACTCAGGATATATTGCAAGATTTGGGCATGTGTGGTAGCAGTTTTTGCTAGTCTTTGTGCGTCACATTGGTGTGTTGGTACGACATGGTCACAGTCCGGTATTCCTGTGATCTTTTATGAGAAGGTTTTTTTTCCTGTGTTCCTAGTTCCCATGTCATTTCATACAAGTGACGATGTCACCGTAGGTTTGTCAAATCCCCAGCACACGTAATTATTACAATTTCAAACGTTTCACTCGTGTAGGTCAAGACAGTACATCGACGTCAATAAATCATATACGAAGTCTCTCTTCTTTGTTCTTTATTTCAAATGGAACATCCTAGTCACAGCCAACACGTGTTTCGTCGTGCCGGGACAGTAATCCCACGACTTCCTCAAGGCTGTGCAAATAAAACAATAATGAATACCCAATGGCATCATGAACTTCTAAGAAATGAGGGGTCATTCAACAGTATTATAAACTCGTTATAATCCGACACAAGAAGGATTTGCGAAATTAATGTCATATAAGGTGTACATTACAGGTCATTTCAAAGATGTGATAAATAAAAGAGTTGAAACGTGGTGGCGCAATTTACAGTAAGACATGAATATGAACCCATAGTAATTTGAATATGAAGAAATACAAGTTTCAGGTATTACTGATAGTAGTTAAGAAATGTGTACAGACGTGAAATGAGATCAACAAGTTCTGAATACCTAGTAAGACTGAGGACCAAAAGGGATGGAGAGAGAAGAAGATGGACGTGAGAAAACACACGTGACCTGTTTTCGCCTAGTAAGACACTATGTTGCAGTGTTCAGCGAAGCTATAGTGACAAAGTGAGTGACAAAGCAGCATGCCAACCAGTGTGGATCCACTTAAAACGGGGCCAATGGCCAAACATATTTACCTATTTTCTGTCGAAATAGGTTTCTATTATGTGAAAAAACACAATATCGGGACAAAATGTGTTAGTGCTCTGTCCACATGGTGCTATTTATTAGCTTTCTATAAATAAGCACAAACCAAACCTACTTATTATGTGGTTAAAATTCCAGACCACATGGGGGTCAAATCCAGGATGGGGACAATCAAATTTCACGATCTCGTAATCAACGTGGCGTGCGTGTAGCACTGGTCTGTAAGTGATAAAATAAGCCAATAAGTGTTGCAAAGAGTTCGGCACCAACGAGCTGCAACCTAATTTCTCATACTTGTGCCAGCTAAGTATCATGGAGCTAAATCCCAAATCTATTGTTACACCTCATAGTTAATAAGTGTTGTAAACAGTTCGGCACCACCGAGCCACCAAGTCGCAACCTAATTACTCATACTTATGCATACTAAGTATCATGGAGCTGAGTCCCAAATCTATCGATATACCTCATAGTCAATGGCTAAAATCAAAAGCTGACTGTATCTCTAACAAAGTGGTCGCTAACCATACTTTTCTCCGACAATGTAATTTCTTAACTAACTCTTCAATCAGTATCCCGTTATCTTTGTCCTCCCATCCAATCGATGTGGTAGCGCCGAGTACAGCTGCCCGTTATCCAAATATCTCTCTAATGCGGCGAGGAATCGAAACGAATATACTTCCGGGTGGCGTGCAAAGTCTCACGTCATAGAGATAGAAATAGAAGCAAGACTACCAAGAGTCTTGCAGTCTTGGTAAATTTAATCCGTGACAATCTTAACCAGAGATTTTTGGTCACTATTCCAATAAAGTCGTAAAATTAAGACATCTTATGTGTTAGGAATTCTGGATATGTTAAACTGTGTGAGCATCCTGGAATAAATGTGCCATATATAAATTACGATTCAGTGCACCCTATAAGCCATCACAAATTTCCACGGGTGCAAACAATACACACTCGGTTTAGAACGATGTGATACTTCAAAAAAAGGCCAAATCTGACATGCACTCAACGTGTGCGTGTCAGTAATTGATAATGAGCTACATTACTTCCTAGCGTTACAACAAACAAATGATGGACGGAATGCTGACAATGCAGACATTCTCCCCCAGTCAAGAGATCTGGGTTAAATCCATCGTTCTTTTGCCCACTACGCCACCCCAGTTTAGACATGGCCATATGCAAATCAGTCTTGACCCTGTACCTCATGGGAACAGTCCAGCCCGAACTGCCAAGCCATGTCTTCCCTGGACCGGAATCAAACATCCTAGGACCGGTTTCTGGCTATCAGCCGTCATCAGCCAGGATAGCTTGACTCCAGTGGTGTAGTGAGTACGGGTCCCACGTCTGGGAATACCCATCCCACTTAGGGCGAATAGTGTTACAACAAACAAATGATGGACGGAATGCTGACAATGCAGACATTCTCCCCCAGTCAAGAGATCTGGGTTAAATCCATCGTGCTTTTGCCCACTACGCCACCCCAGTTTAGACATGGCCATATGCAAATCAGTCTTGACCCTGTATCTCATGGGAACAGTCCAGCCCGAACTGCCAAGCCATGGAAGTAATGGGTAGTAATTTGAATTGAGGTGTCCGATAAAATCAGTACAATATTATACTGGGGCAGATACATAGACGATTGTTTTATGATATGGACAGGATCCCAGACCAAACTTACTGATTTTATCGGACACCTCAATTCAAATGAATATAATATTAACTTTACCACGGAACAAAGCAGAGACAAGATCTAATTTCTGGACGTGGAATTTTACGTAAAAAACAAATGTTTACAAAGTAGACTGTTCAGAAAACAAACAGCTTGTAACTCTATACTCCACGCATCCAGTTCACACCCATTACACCAAATTCGATCTATCCCATATGGCGAATTGGTGAGGGTGAGACATAATTGCAGCACAGATATTGACTTTGAATTACACAAAAGGAGCACCATAACTAGATTCAAAAATAGAGGCTACAATCATGAGACCTTAAGGAGGGCGGAAAAAAGAATTGAAGCAGTTACGAGATCAGATACTTTGAAAGAACAAACAGTGGTCAATAAAGGCGACAATAAGATACGATTGGTCACCAGTTTCAATGATTGGTCGGGGATTCTCAAAAGAAGCCTCAATAAACACTGGCACCTACTGAAGGCAGACAAATCCCTGAATGAAGTGATCACAGATAAACCAGATATTACCTACAGACGAGGCTTTACACTTAGGAACATTCTGAGCCCCAGCTACCCAACACCCAAGTATGTAGACAACTGGTTGTCCCAATATTCTATCGGTTTCTCTGGTTGCGGACAATGCATGGCATGTAAATGGGCGCATTCTAGAATCACTGAATTTCAAGGTCCAGGTGGGAAAACATACAAAATCAGAAGCAACATCACGTGTCTAACAAAATTTGTGATCTATGCTATAGAATGCAAATGTAGGAAGAGATACATTGGCAGTACTATCAGACCCTTACGAAATAGAATTGGGGAACACATACGAGCAGTTAAAAATGGGGATATGAGATACCCTATAGCAGCACATATATCTATCTGCTCGGAACAAACAGCTAATAGTAGTTTTGAATTTTATGGTATTGACCATATACCCAGACACCCAAGGGGTGGGAACCGAGAACTGACACTAAGACGCAAGGAAGCTTTGTGGATTTTAAAATTGAGGAGTACGGAATATGGCTTAAATATCGATCATGAGCTACATTACTTCCTAGGCAGATAAAATGCGTGTCTACTCATGTTTATTCATTTCCGTGTGTTTCAAACAAAGATAAATGTACTAGTTATAATGACCAAATGGGAACACGAATCACTATGTATATTGATGGACACAATGATCACGAATCTGGTAAAGTACAGTGAATAAATCATATAGGTTAAGTATGGTCTGTTATATGATGTCTATGTCCTAAGGTATGTATAGCCATTTTGGAAATGTAACCTATTTGTACAGTTGAAAAAAATCAGAATTTTAATTATGTAAGACCACAACAGATGGAGAGATTGGAGTATACACTGATGGTACACAAATTTGAACATAGCAGCACAAGAATGAGGTTTTATACTGAGTGCTGTCGTCTTACTCTTAGACTCACTTCATGTAATCCAGTTCGGCATATTATAAACGTGAAGGGCATTAAGCTTGCTGTCCTTCTTACACACGGACTGGTAATTCCGTGACACGCACACGTTGAGTGCACGTCAGATTTGGCCTTTTTTTGAAGTATCACATCGTTCTAAACCGAGTGTGTATTGTTTGCACCTGTGGAAATTTGTGACGGCTTATAGGGTGCACTGAATCGTAATTTATATATGGCACATTTATTCCAGGATGCTCACACAGTTTAACATATCCAGAATTCCTAACACATAAGATGTCTTAATTTTACGACTTTATTGGAATAGTGACCAAAAATCTCCGGTTAAGATTGTCACGGATTAAATTTACCAAGACTGCAAGACTCTTGGTAGTCTTGCTTCTATTTCTATCGCGGAGAGCGCGAAAATGTCAAAATTTCCGCATTCTGCAGCTTGGCGATAATTTGTTTCTTGCTCGCGCAGTAAAATAATACATTCTCGCGCGCGCGCGATTGCCTTACCTGAATCCCTGCGTTCGCCGACAAGTTTTCTTGATCCGGTCGCGTTCTCCACGAGATGTTGTGTTGTTTTTAGCCATTTGCGCTGACTCGCGACAGTTCGCGCCCGTAGTGACGTCATGCGTCGCGCGATCACGTCTTTCTTCTTGCGATCATGCACCGCGTGACAACTGAAAACAAGATGGCCGCGCCCGCGAGCAACCACATGGGTAAGTTGGCGAGCCGCAACCATGCAGAAAATCTCGCGAACATGCAGGAAAAAAACTTCCGCATCTTCGCGATATTTCCGCGTGTTTGCGATAATTTTTAACATTTTCACGATAGTTTGCGAAAGTGGATTTCGCAAATTCCGCCCACCCCTAGTTTACACTCCCCACCTTTAAATTACACACCAGCTGCAGAAGCCGTTGCTTGGCTTTCAAATTTTGACTCGTCTCCTGGCTCTTCCCACAACCTTGCGTAGCCCTTAGCAAGAATTCTCCTACAGCCATCCTTCCCTGTTGAGCGTTGTTTTTTGACCCTGTATACCTCCCGGTATCTGACTAGAGAATTCCAGACACCCGCTGTCCCTTCCCACTCCTGTTTTCCCTGTTCTCCACTTTTGCCTTCCCTAGCTTGTTTCCGTCATTTTGCCTGCTTCCCCCGTCCTCATACTGATTAAGCTGCCGCGACTGCATTACCCACAGCAAGAAACGCGGGCGTGTTTAAAAAGAAGCCTCGAGTGCAGATCGTTTGTTCGGTCACGGCGTTCTGGAGGTAAAGACGACGTCACGTTTGATTTTGGCCCGATCTTTCTTCCCCGCTGACTTATTGCGTGGCTGTGTTTGAAAGTAAGAGACGCGGCCGTGTTTGATACTTTGTTGCAAATATCCTTGTTGTCACACGCATTGAACACGTGATTGTTTTTGATTCGGTAAACGCGAATACAGCATGTTTATAGTCAGACACGGATTTACTGCTAGTAGTGCAGAGTAGAAAGGTCCCTGAAACAGCGCTTATTTTTTATAGGCTGGCATACCCATTTGTTGGATTCCCTCATTGTTCACACCAGCCTCATTATTATTTCTGCATCAGTCTACTTCATGGTGAACCTTGCTACTGCCAGTAAAGACGCCATTTATCGGCAGTACAACAAACAACGTGTGGATTCTTTATGTGCCTTCCTGAGATGTCCAGCTGGTAAGGAATTTTCCATTTCTATAAAGCAAGCACTGAGCAAATCCTTACCTGAATTCTATATTTACACAGTAGTGGGGAAAAACAGATTTTATAATATTCCCTTATATTTCTCTAGTCTCCACTCTTCCCGTTCTTGGGTGCATTCTAAACTGAGCCGGCTGGGGGATTTAGAAGTGACACACCCTGGTTTCTGAATCCCCACATCTCTTTATGCCAGTTTGTATTTGTAGGTAACTTGTAGATCCTACATTCATAACTTGTCTTGAGGAGCGGTAGAGAACTTATCGTCGCTCCTGTGGATTGAGCCTTGCGGGACTACAGGTTAGTGGTATCGGCAACAATATAAACTATGATACACGCACTCTAAAATACAGACTACTATTTTTGAAACCATACACGCAAGAATGCCAGATACTACATAGCACTGACTATTTTCTAGGTCTATACACACATCTAGTGTCTTACACATACAGTTACTCATCACTACAGTACTATAATATATACATAGTCACACTCTAACACTCATCCATACAGTTAGTCACACACCTAGTTAGTCACGCAAAGAATGAATTACATACTCATTTACTCATGTATACAGTTATATACACAAACTGAGTTATTTATACACACACCACATCACTCATTTCTGCAGATACTAAGACATACGTATTGTCTTATACAATCAGTGATACAAGCAGACACTCATTTATACACCCACTCTTCAAATAACTTACTCTGACATATAGTCATTTATATACTCCAACACTCACATATACTGCCTTAAAACATGTGTAGTTACTTACACATATACCACTGAGACATTCATTCATTCACTACACACACTAAGTCACCGATACAGCCCTTCCCAGATGTACTCTTGAATCCATACAACTAGTGAATTACCCACTCAGACATCTGTGCACAGAGTCACACCTCCCTCCACTGACCCACACAGACACTCAGGCACTCATACAGATACTCAGACAAGAAATCAATAACCCATATAGACACATATGTAGATACTTACCAACCCATGCAGCCGCTTACACACCAACTGAGAGACTAATACAGACTTTCACACAGTTTAGTCACTAACCCATGCAGTCAGTAAGACACGTTCAATCACTCAATTATACAGTCAGTCGTGTGCCTACTAAATAATCCCTTCAGGCACTTGTAAATCCAATCATTCTTCAATACACCTTGGCATAGATAGATATGAAAAATATTTAAAGTTTAGAGAAACACACATTCACTGGATGATGTCATCAGTGATGTCATTTGAGATGTCATCAGTGATGTCATGAGTGATGTAATATGTAAAGTCATCAGCAGTGCATTGTGGGCGTGCAAGTTTTAGTT
Organism: Triturus cristatus; assembly: GCF_964204655.1. NCBI lineage: Eukaryota > Metazoa > Chordata > Amphibia > Caudata > Salamandridae > Triturus > Triturus cristatus. The sequence goes on from NC_140591.1 coordinate 1,494,572,714, forward strand.
AGCTCAACTAATTATAACTGGGGAATTTCTCTCGTTTTATATGAGTCAAATGTCCAACTAAATATAACGTCCCTGAAACCTATGGAATTTCTAAGGTTTTCAGTAAAAAAAAAAAAAGAAATATATATATATATATATATATATATATATAATCTACTTACTGGCGGTCGCCAGTAGGTAGTTATAGTAAGGACCTATTTTCCATAGGAAATCTGCAACATTCTATTCCCAATAAGTCTGGTGCCGGTTGATGAATCCTCGTGAAATTTGCCAGACCTTTGGCCAGCTCCGCTCCGCTCCTACCCTGAAGGTTTTGTGGTGATTCGTCAAGCGGGGGCCGAGAAAAAAGGGGGTCCCAAAACGCGTTTTCCCCATGCAATTTTCCATAGGATCTGTTGTCGCAGCTACAGCCCAAACTGCTGAACGGAATGACACCAAATTTGGCAAAGAATTAGTCCTCAGTTCAGACTCATGCCTTTTGCATAAATGGTGTGAATCTGTTCAGTAGTTCCTGAGAAAATTAGGGTAAAAAAGTTAGTGATATCTATGGCCGGGGAGGATCCGCGCACCCTACCCGCACCGTAAGCGCACCCTCCCCGAACCGAGCGTGCACCCTGACGATCATGCGCTGAATGCTCATTGGCTGTCGAGTGTCTGTCTACATTCGAAACCAGGAACTGTTGGCGGCCATTTTATGCCTCGGTAGAAGCGAGGCTGAAGAAGCAAGGGGAATAAGTGTGGAAAACATATAAAGGGGGCAGAGTGGAAATACTCTGACTCTCTAGATCTGCTTAGGGGTTCCCAGAAGGACCCCCTGGGACCCCCTTTTTAAAACAAAAAAACGGTGATATGCGCGCAGGGTGGGCGCATCCTATCGCGTTGGGTGCACGGATTCTCTCGCGTTGGGTGCGCGGATCCTATACATCTCTTGCATATGAAAGCACAGATTGTTATTGTAAATGGACCCCATTCTATAGTCTCGGAGAAAAGCAGAAACAGATTTATTCACATGTTTCCTAGCTTTCTCAATTTGTGGACAAAAATGATCGAACCAGTTCCATTTCTGCCTTTGGCATATGTTAGAATACACAAAGGCAGTTTTGGGGAAAAGTAAAATCAGTTCTGCAAAGGTGTCCTTCATAAGCATTTCAAGACCTACCCCAGTCAAAGTGCCTAGGTCATTGCCACCACAGTGCACTATTATGAGGTCAGGGTGTTGGATATGCATGAAGGATTGCACCAATGGCATCAATTGGTGCCACTTTAACCCTCTCTGTCCAATTCATTTAATGTCTATATTTGGCAAACCTAGATCTTTGTGAATGCCTTTGTTTCCTGCATATCTTTGGTTCCAGAAAATATAGCTGTGTCCCACAATCCACACTCTAAGCATCTTGAAAGGAGGTCTTGATGCACTCAGATGGTCTCTGTAAATGAAATGGCAGTTTGGAAAGTAAGATGTTTCTAAAATGGTGGCTAAGATGCAGTTTTTAAAAAAGACAAGTAATCATTGGTTGTTTGACAACCTTCTACACTGAAATGCGGGGTGTATATTTCTGTTTTTTTAAATGCATGATTCTTATTGGTTAACAAAAACTGATTGTAAGGAACATTATGAATGATAAGCTGATATGTTGAAAAGTCAAGCACACTTGCTGTCTAGATTAGCAACATTGTGTTCTGAACTTGTGACCTGTGTGTTCAGTACAGTGTTCCATGATCTGTTTCTATGGTAAAGGGCAGAAGGCAGATTGGGGGAAGGGTTCAAATGTATGTCATTTGGAAAGGGTTGAAATGTTTAACCAATAGAAATGTGTGTTTGCTTTTCAATTTATGTGTGAAGGAATGTGATTTGATGTTTATATGTATATGTGTGGAAAATGAGAGGGAAACTTTGCCATTCTTGGTTTTGCTGAAAGGTGCACAGTGCAGAGATTCTGTATAAGAAAATCTGGTGTTTGACTGATATCTGGTGTGTGACTGATATACTTCTTAATCTACAAAACAACTTGAAAGGTGAGTTATTTAATTGTGAGGGGATGTATGTAGACTATTTTCATTTTAATCAGACTAATGTATTTCTCCTGCTAAAGTGTAGGGAGTACTTTTTTGTCTACAATCTTATTGACAGTGTGTGTGCATGTAGAAACAATTCTGTGATAAGCATTTGTGTTGTTCATGTGTTTGCAGACAGATAACTGTGCTGTTTTTATATTTTGATAGAATTAGAAACCAGTTATTGTTTATGAATTTGTGAAATGAGTTATGTTTCTACACTAAAATGTAGTACTCCTTCTAGATGAAGAAATGTGTTTTGGTATAGTGCAAGGGATAGTGCTGTTTGTCTAGAATCACACAGAGAGTCTGTGTGCATTTGGGAACCACTGTGAGAGAAGCATTTGGTAACATTGTGTATTTGCTGACAGATAACTGTCAAGTTTTAGTAGCATTAGAAGGCAGTTTTTGCTTATGCTTTGATTAAATGAGTCAGGCTTTGACTCTAAAGTGCAGTTCTGAAATATGTAGTTTGTGTGCATTCCCCTTACCTCTTCCACTGTAGTGAATGAGTTTTGGTAAACTCCTAGGGATAGTGGTGCTTGTCTAGAATTACACAGTGAGTGTGTGTGCTTTTGGGAACCACTGTGAGAGAAGCATTTGGTAACATCATGTGTTTTCTGACAGATAACTCTTTTAAAACCTGTCATGTTGTCAAGTTTTAGTAGCATTAGAAGCCAGTCTTTGCTTATGCATTGACAAAATGAGTCATGCTTTGACACTAATGTGCTGTACTTTAATATGTAGATTGTATGTAGTCCCCTTACCCTTTGCACAGTAGTGAATGAGTTTTGGTAAGCTGCTAGGGATAGTATTGCTTGTCTAGAATCACACTGTGAGTGTGTGTGCATTTGGGAACCACTGTGAGAGAAACATTTGGTAACATCATGTATTTTCTGACAGATAACTCTTTTAAAACCTGTCATGTTGTCAAGTTTTAGTAGCATTAGAAGCCAGTCTTTGCTTATGCATTGATAAAATGAGTCATGCTTTGACACTACTGTGCTGTACTTTAACATGTAGATTGTGTGTAGTCGCCTTACCCCTTGCACAGTAGTGAATGAGTTTTGGTAAGCTGCTAGGGATAGTGTTGCTTGTCTAGAATCACACCGTGAGTCTGTGTGCATTTGGTAACCACTGTGAGAGAGGCATTTGTTAACATCGTATATTTGCTGACAGATAACTGTTTTAAAACCTGTCTTGTTGTCAAGTTTTAGTAGCATTAGAAGGCAGTTTTTGCTTATGCTTTGATTAAATGAGTCACGATTTGACACAAAAGTGCCGTCCTGAAATATGTAGATTGTGTGCAGTTCTCTTACCACTTCCACTGAAGTGAATGTGTTTTGGTAAACTCCTAGGGATAGTGGTGCTTGTCTAGAATCACACTGTGAGTGTGTGTGCATTTGGGAACCACTGTGAGAGAAGCATTTGGTAACATGATGTATTTTCTGACAGATAACTCTTTTAAATCCTGTAATGTTGTCAAGTTTTAGTAGCATTAGAAGCCAGTCTTTGCTTATGCGTTGATTAAATGAGTCAGGCGTTGACTCTAAAGTGCAGTTCTGAAATATGTAGTTTGTTTGCAGTCCCCTTACCTCTTCCACTGTAGTGAATGAGTTTTGGTAAACTCCTAGGGATAGTGGTGCTTGTCTAGAATTATACTGTGAGTGTGTGTGCTTTTGGGAACCACTGTGAGAGAAGCATTTGGTAACATCATGTATTTTCTGACAGATAACTCTTTTAAAACCTCTCATGTTGTTAAGTTTTAGTGGCATTAGAAACCAGTCTTTGCTTATGCATTGATAAAATGAGTCATGTTTTGACACTAATGTGCTGTACTTTAATATGTAGATTGTGTGTAGTCCCCTTACCCCTTCCACAGTAGTGAATGAGTTTTGTAGCTGCTAGGGATAGTGTTGCTTGTCTAGAATCACTGTGAGTTTGTGTGTATTTGGGAACCACTGTGAGAGAAGCATTTGGTAACATCGTGCATTTGCTGACAGATAACTGTTTTAAACCTGTCTTGTTGTCAAGTTTCAGTAGCATTAGAAGGCAGTTTTTGCTTATGCTTTGATTAAATGAGTCAGGTTTGACACTAAGGTGCAGTTCTGAAATTTGTAGTTTGTGTGCAGTCCCCTTACCTCTTCCACTGTAGTGAATGAGTTTTGGTAAACTCCTAGGGATAGTGGTGCTTGTCTAGAATCACACTGTCAGTCTGTGTGCTTTTGGGAACCACTGTGAGAGAGGCATTTGGTAACATCATGTATTTTCTGACAGATAACTCTTTTAAAACCTGTCAAGTTGTCAAGTTTTATTAGCATTAGAAGCCAGTCTTTGCCTATGCATTGATTAAATGAGTCAGGCTTTGACACAAAAGTGCAGTCCTGAAATATGTAGATTGTGTGTAGTTCCCTTACAACTTCTACAGTAGTGAATGAGTTTTGGTAAACTCCTAGGGATAATGGTTGTTGTCTAGAATCACACTGTGAGTCTGTGTGCATTTGGGAACCACTGTGAGAGAAGCATTTGGGAACTTCATATCTTCGCATACACATAACTGCTTAAAAACCTTTCCTGTTCTCAAGTTTTGATAGAATTAGAAGGCAGTCATTGCTTATGTATTGAGCCAGGAACTGTCCTTGCAAAATACTGTAAACATTCGGTTAATATCCAAGTAGTAACGGAGTGAGGCAGGCCTTAGCACATGCACTGATTCAAATGCTTATCCACTATGCATGCAGTCCTCTAACCATCTACACAGTTCTCTTTCACACCTTTAATTCCACAGTCAGTATCCATACACTTCCAGCTAACACCCTGTCACTCCCCTTGTACTACTCTAGTGACCCATTCAGCACCATGTACTCATCCATTCACTGCGCCAAAACCCAAACACTTATAAATTCACCCACACACTCTCCTTGCAGTACTCCAATAATTCAGTCAGTATCCAAGTACTCATGCAGCGAGCCAGGCCTTAGCACATGGACTGCTTCAAACCCCTATCCACTTTGCATGCAGTCCTCTAACCACTTACACACTTGTCTTTCACACCTTCAATTCCCTAGTCAGTATCCATACACTCCAGCAAACACCCTGTCACTCCCCTTGCACTCCTCCAGTAACCAATTCAGCACCATGCACTAATCCATTCACTGCACCAAAAGCCAAACACTTATAAATTCATCCAGGCACTTTCCTTGCAGTACTCAAATCATTCAGTCAGTACCCAAATACTCATACAGTGAGCCAGGCCTTAGCACATGGACTGCTTCAAACGCTTATCCACTATTCATGTAGTCCTCTAACCACCTACACACTTGTCTTTCAAACCTTCAATCCCCCAGTCAATATCCATACACTTACAGGAAACAACAAAAGAATGGGGTAGTAATGCATCTGAGGGTGCACATCATAGCAATTATTGGCATCAAATTGGGTGTATAGTGATAGTTGTCAGAAAAACAGTAAGATCGGTAACAAGTTGAGTAAGTGGTGCCACTCGGGATAGGAAAGCACCCTACTACCTAAGTGCTGAAATATACGGATCATGCAAAGCAATCCCCGTAATTAACAGATTTTATACATAAAGAAATCCCGGCACTCTAGAGTCACGTATTATTCTTATTGGTTATTAGCCAAAGAAACAAGAAACACAGTAGTAATAATGAAAAACTGGCTGCGGAACAGATTGGGTCCTCACAGAAATATATGACAAAGAGTAATTTAATTCATAAGTTTTACAGAAAGGAAAGTCATAGTCATGAATAAAAATCAGAACTCCCTAGTACATTTAGTTCTAGTTGTTGATTCGTAAAAAGGAGACTTGTGTTTTCTAAATCTTGATCCAAATGGATGACAGCCGACACGTGTTTCGTCACGTATAGTGACTTCCTCAGGGCTTTGAAAAAGAGTCTTAGAACGCTTTATATGTCAGACATGCAATTATGCTTCTGCCAAACGAAATATTGATTGTAGGTTATTTCGAAGGACAAACTCAGACGTACGATATGATTCTGTTAAGAGTATCCAAGAATTTTTGAACCTTGTGATGGTCCAAAGAGGCAAATTCAGTCGCAAGGAATGCTCCTGATATCTGTACCAGTTGTGTGTTAGCAATAACAGATCTCCACCAATAATTTCTATTGTTTTAGGAAAGATCGACCAAGAGTAAAATATCCAAAATTTTGGTTCTTATAACCATTTGCGCAAGTGGTTCATATCACAGTGGAAGTTCCTGGTGTCTTACGGCTTTATTTGAAAAGGAACGAGTCTCCACCAAATTTTCTAATACTTAGAGATGGTGGACCGTGTTATGGAACCTATTTTTAAGACTAAATCGATGTGACGGTCTTCGCGTTGTCCTCTAAGTAGTGGTTTTTAATATATTTTTGTTGGCTCCATCACGTTAGGTGAAGTCAAAAGAACCGTCATATATTTCTGTGAGGACCCAATCTGTTCCGCAGCCAGTTTTTCATTATTACTACTGTGTTTCTTGTTTCTTTGGCTAATAACCAATAAGAATAATACGTGACTCTAGAGTGCCGGGATTTCTTTATGTATAAAAACTTACAGGAAACACCCTGACACTGCCTTTGTACTACTCTACTGATCCATGAACATGGACTGGTTTAAGTCCTATACAGTATGCATACAGGCTTCTAGTCACCTACACACTTGTCTTTCACTTCTTTAATTAACTAGTCAGTATTTATATATTTCAAGAAACATCTTGTCAGTCATCTTGCACTCATCCAGTGACTGATTCAGTACCATGTACTATTCTCTTCACTGCGCCAGAACTGAAAATGTAAAAGTTTTACCCAGGCACTGTCCTAGCAGTAGTCTGATGATTTAGTCAGTTTCCAAGTACTCATGTTGTGAACCATGCATTACCACATCGAATGCTTCAAATGTCTGTGCAGTATGCATGCAGTCTTCTAACATACTACACACTTGTCTTTAACAGCTTCAATTCCCCAGTCAGTATCCATGTACTTCCAGAAAACATTCTGTCACTCCCCTTGCACTGTTCCAGGGACCCATGCAGCACCATGTAGTAATGCATTCAGTGCGCCAAAACTGAAACACTTATAAATTCACCCAGGCACTCTTCTTGCAATAGTATAATCATTCAGTCAGTACCCAAGTACTAATGGAGTGAGACAGGCCTTTGCACATAGTTTGATTCAAACGTGTTTCCACTATGCATGGATGCCTCTAACTACCAACACAATTGTCTTTCACACCTTCAATTCCCCAGTCAGTATATATACACTCCAGCAAACACCCTGTCACTCCCCTTGCACTATTCTAGTGACCTATTCAGTACCATGTACTAATCCATTCACTGCGCCAAAACCCAAACACTTATATATTCACCAATGCACTCTCCTTGCAGTACTGTAATCCTTCAGTCAGTTCTCAAGTACTCATTCAGTGACCCAGGCCTTAGCACAAGGACTGCTTCAAACCCCTATCCACTATGCATGCAGTCTTCTAACCACCTACACACTTGTCTTTCACACCTTGAATTCCCTAGTCAGTATCCATACAGTCCAGCAAACATCCTGTCACTCCCTTTGCACTCCTCTAGTGACCCTTTCAGTACCAAGTACTAATCCATTCACCGCGCCAAAAGTCAACCACTTATAAATTCACCCAGGCACTCTCCTTGCTGTACTCTATTCATTCAGTCAGTACCCAAGTACTCATGCAGTGAGCCAGGCCTTAGCACATGGACTGCTTCAAATGCCTATCCAGTATGCATGCAGTCCTCTAACCACCTACACAGTTGTCTTTCACACCTTCAATTCCCCTGTCAGTATTCATACACTTCTAGCAAACACCCTGTTACTCACCCAGTGTGTCTCCTTATAGTACTGTAATCATTCAGTCAGTTAGCATGTAGTCTTTTAGTGAGGTAGGCTTTAGGGCATGAACTGCTGCAAAGTAGTATGCACTATGCAGGTAGTGTTTTAACCATCGTCACACTTGTGGTTCAGGGCTATAGTTTCTTAGTCAGTTTTTATATAAAATGTGTTTGTACAGTAGTTGAATAGTATACATTTGAAAGTAATTAATATACATTTATTTGAGATTCTTTTTTACAGATACCTTTTTTCAACGTTAAAATAGAGAAATCATGCCAGAAAAAAAAAGAAAAAGAAAAGAACAGAGACAGGAGGATTATTTGAAGAAACATCAACCACAAGTATTGAATGTACAAGATAATGTGGCTAAAAGGAAAAAATCTTCTGGTAAGATCACAAAGCAATTTATTAAAAATGTTTGTAGGAGCAAACAGAATGTAGATAATGCTGGAACTACTGAGAATTCTTCAAGTAAGAAAAACATTCAAAATAAGAGGAAAAGTAAAAAAGCAAATTGTCAGTCAAAGGAGATTAAGTATGGTAAAAGAAGGCAAAATCAGTATAAGAAATTACGCAAAAAAATATTTTACAAGAGAGTGGTGCATAATTTGCTGAAAGATGTGAAGAAATATAAAAAGAGAGCTTTATTTTATAAAAAGAAGAAGCATATTGAAAACATTGTGGAAAAGGCTTTTGAAGTAAAAAGGAAATTGTTTGTTTTAGTAATAAACAGAATGTGATCACTAGATAAACCAATCCATGTAATGAAGGCCAAAAGTAGGAGGAAAAGAGTTATTAATAAAAAAAAAAAATTGTGATGTTTTTTTGGGAGAATGGAAACACAGTTCCAGTTCAGAGCCTTTTTTTAATGAAGAGACTTATTCACTGAGTGAAAAATTATTGTATGCAGTTGACACCAGTGGTAGAGGTTATGAGGTTAGCGATGGTTGTCCAATTGAGAAAGAGAAAATGGTTGAAAGAAATGCAGAAGAAGTGATCGATGATGAAGTTTTAGAGAGACGTGCTAAAAACCCTGTGTACACTTGGGATTGCAGTAGTGTTTGCAGTGTACAACAGGAATCTATTGAAAAATTACGTAGTTTTTTACGAGCCTATACTAAAAAAAGTGTAAAACAAAATATTAAGCTGTTGCAAGGACTAGACCCTTGCAGAGTGAGAAAACATACTGGTTTGCAAGGTCATTCTCTGGCTTGTCTTTCTAGGAAAGTTTGTCAAAGTGTTTTTCACCATTTCAGAATGCTGGGAGTACATCATACTCAAATGCGGAAGTTAGTGAGAAGGTTGTATTATGCAAAAAGTCCAGCACTAAAGTTAAGTGAGTTGAAGAGTGTTCTTTTGCGTGGGTCAGTATCAGATGTGAAGCAGGTCTGTGATGATATTGAGTTTTGTTACTTTGGTCCTCAGCAAGAGAGTGAAGAAACTGCCACATCAGTAGAACAAAATGTTGAAGGCAATGTACAACCCGTAATTACAGAAAATTTTGAGGATGAAATCACAAAGTTTAAGGTAATTTCAGGTGAAAGACCAAGGTGCCGATCACGATCCGGTAAAAAATTCCCCCGTGCGACTCGTATCGGGTCTTTTTACCGTACGAATCGTACAAGTGCCGTACGAACTGGCAATCACGATTCGCATGGTAAAAAGTCCATACGAACCGCACTGGGAATCATTCCCCACACGTCCCCGGGTCGGAAAATGTGTCCGACACGTCCTCGGACGATTTACCTTACAAACGTGAAAAACCAAGTCCGACCTAGGAATCACGATCCATCCCGTGCGGCCGAGGTTACAACCGTATGGAAAAAACACCGTCCGCACCGAACTCCTACAGCAACCATGGAGACATACGCGCCCAACACTCCCCCCAGCCCCCGTACGTCCGACACGTACCCCCCGTATATGTATACCCCCACCCGTCTAGGTACACCCCAGTACGTTCCAGTCGAACCCCCACCCCAGGACGTGTCATAGCCCCGTCTACCCACACCCCAGTACGTTCCAGTCGTACCCCCACCCCAGTATGTGTCGTACCCCCCGTGTACCTACACCCCAGTACGTGCGAGCCACACCACCACCCCAGGACGTGTCATAGCCCCGTCTACCCACACCCCAGTACGTTCCAGTCGTACCCCCACCCCAGTACGTGTCGTACCACCGTCAATGTACACCCCCCCACCCCAGTACGTGTCGTACCACCGTCCATGGACACCCCCCCCTGTACGTGTCGTACCCCCCGTGTACCTACACCCCAGTACGTGCGAGCCACACCCCCACCCCAGGACGTGTCATAGCCCCGTCCACCCACACCCCAGTACGTTCCAGTCGTACCCCCACCCCAGTACGTATCGTACCCCCCCGTGTACCTACACCCCAGTACGTGCGAGCCACACCACCACCCCAGGACGTGTCATAGCCCCGTCTACCCACACCCCAGTACGTTCCAGTCGTACCCCCACCCCAGTACGTGTCGTACCCCCCCGTGTACCTACACCCCAGTACGTGCGAGCCACACCCCCACCCCAGGACGTGTCATAGCCCCGTCTACCCACACCCCAGTACGTTCCAGTCGTACCCCCACCCCAGTACGTGTCGTACCACCGTCAATGTACACCCCCCCACCCCAGTACGTGTCGTACCACCGTCCATGGACACCCCCCCCTGTACGTGTCGTACCCCCCGTGTACCTACACCCCAGTACGTGCGAGCCACACCCCCACCCCAGGACGTGTCATAGCCCCGTCCACCCACACCCCAGTACGTTCCAGTCGTACCCCCACCCCAGTACGTGTCGTACCCCCCGTGTACCTACACCCCAGTACGTGCGAGCCACACCACCACCCCAGGACGTGTCATAGCCCCGTCTACCCACACCCCAGTACGTTCCAGTCGTACCCCCACCCCAGTACGTGTCGTACCACCGTCAATGTACACCCCCCCACCCCAGTACGTGTCGTACCACCGTCCATGGACACCCCCCCCCTGTACGTGTCGTACCCCCCGTGTACCTACAGCCCAGTACGTGCGAGCCACACCCCCACCCCAGGACGTGTCATAGCCCCGTCCACCCACACCCCAGTACGTTCCAGTCGTACCCCCACCCCAGTACGTGTCGTACCCCCCCGTGTACCTACACCCCAGTACATGCAAGCCACACCACCACCCCAGGACGTGTCATAGCCCCGTCTACCCACACCCCAGTACGTTCCAGTCGTACCCCCACCCCAGTACGTGTCCTACCACCGTCAATGTACACCCCCCCACCCCAGTACGTGTCGTACCACCGTCCATGGACACCCCCCCCCTGTACGTGTCGTACCCCCCATGTACCTACACCCCAGTACGTGCGAGCCACACCCCCACCCCAGGACGTGTCATAGCCCCGTCCACCCACACCCCAGTACGTTCCAGTCGTACCCCCACCCCAGTACGTGTCATACCCCCCCGTGTACCTACACCCCAGTACGTGCGAGCCACACCACCACCCCAGGACGTGTCATAGCCCCGTCTACCCACACCCCAGTACGTTCCAGTCGTACCCCCACCCCAGTACGTGTCCTACCACCGTCAATGTACACCCCCCCACCCCAGTACGTGTCGTACCACCGTCCATGGACACCCCCCCCCTGTACGTGTCGTACCCCCCGTGTACCTACACCCCAGTACGTGCGAGCCACACCCCCACCCCAGGACGTGTCATAGCCCCGTCTACCCACACCCCAGTACGTTCCAGTCATACCCCCACCCCAGTACGTGTCGTACCCCCCGTGTACCTACACCCCAGTACGTGCAAGCCACACCACCACCCCAGGACGTGTCATAGCCCCGTCTACCCACACCCCAGTACGTTCCAGTCGTACCCCCACCCCAGTACGTGTCGTACCACCGTCAATGTACACCCCCCCACCCCAGTACGTGTCGTACCACCGTCCATGGACACCCCCCCCTGTACGTGTCGTACCCCCCGTGTACCTACACCCCAGTACGTGCGAGCCACACCACCACCCCAGGACGTGTCATAGCCCCGTCTACCCACACCCCAGTACGTTCCAGTCGTACCCCCACCCCAGTACGTGTCGTACCCCCCCGTGTACCTACACCCCAGTACGTGCAAGCCACACCACCACCCCAGGACGTGTCATAGCCCCGTCTACCCACACCCCAGTACGTTCCAGTCGTACCCCCACCCCAGTACGTGTCGTACCCCCCCGTGTACCTACACCCCAGTACGTGCGAGCCACACCACCACCCCAGGACGTGTCATAGCCCCGTCTACCCACACCCCAGTACGTTCCAGTCGTACCCCCACCCCAGTACGTGTCGTACCACCGTCAATGTACACCCCCCCACCCCAGTACGTGTCGTACCACCGTCCATGGAAAACCCCCCCCTGTACGTGTCGTACCCCCCGTGTACCTACACCCCAGTACATGCGAGCCACACCCCCACCCCAGGACGTGTCATAGCCCCGTCCACCCACACCCCAGTACGTTCCAGTCGTACCCCCACCCCAGTACGTGTCGTACCCCCCCGTGTACCTACACCCCAGTACGTGCGAGCCACACCACCACCCCAGGACGTGTCATAGCCCCGTCTACCCACACCCCAGTACGTTCCAGTCGTACCCCCACCCCAGTACGTGTCCTACCACCGTCAATGTACACCCCCCCACCCCAGTACGTGTCGTACCACCGTCCATGGACACCCCCCCCCCTGTACGTGTCGTACCCCCCATGTACCTACACCCCAGTACGTGCGAGCCACACCCCCACCCCAGGACGTGTCATAGCCCCGTCCACCCACACCCCAGTACGTTCCAGTCGTACCCCCACCCCAGTACGTGTCATACCCCCCGTGTACCTACACCCCAGTACGTGCGAGCCACACCACCACCCCAGGACGTGTCATAGCCCCGTCTACCCACACCCCAGTACGTTCCAGTCGTACCCCCACCCCAGTACGTGTCCTACCACCGTCAATGTACACCCCCCCACCCCAGTACGTGTCGTACCACCGTCCATGGACACCCCCCCCCCTGTACGTGTCGTACCCCCCGTGTACCTACACCCCAGTACGTGCGAGCCACACCCCCACCCCAGGACGTGTCATAGCCCCGTCTACCCACACCCCAGTACGTTCCAGTCATACCCCCACCCCAGTACGTGTCGTACCCCCCCGTGTACCTACACCCCAGTACGTGCAAGCCACACCACCACCCCAGGACGTGTCATAGCCCCGTCTACCCACACCCCAGTACGTTCCAGTCGTACCCCCACCCCAGTACGTGTCGTACCACCGTCAATGTACACCCCCCCACCCCAGTACGTGTCGTACCACCGTCCATGGACACCCCCCCCTGTACGTGTCGTACCCCCCGTGTACCTACACCCCAGTACGTGCGAGCCACACCACCACCCCAGGACGTGTCATAGCCCCGTCTACCCACACCCCAGTACGTTCCAGTCGTACCCCCACCCCAGTACGTGTCGTACCCCCCCGTGTACCTACACCCCAGTACGTGCAAGCCACACCACCACCCCAGGACGTGTCATAGCCCCGTCTACCCACACCCCAGTACGTTCCAGTCGTACCCCCACCCCAGTACGTGTCGTACCCCCCGTGTACCTACACCCCAGTACGTGCGAGCCACACCACCACCCCAGGACGTGTCATAGCCCCGTCTACCCACACCCCAGTACGTTCCAGTCGTACCCCCACCCCAGTACGTGTCGTACCACCGTCAATGTACACCCCCCCACCCCAGTACGTGTCGTACCACCGTCCATGGACACCCCCCCCCTGTACGTGTCATACCCCCGTGTACCTACACCCCAGTACATGCGAGCCACACCCCCACCCCAGGACGTGTCATAGCCCCGTCCACCCACACCCCAGTACGTTCCAGTCGTACCCCCACCCCAGTACGTGTCGTACCCCCCCGTGTACCTACACCCCAGTACGTGCGAGCCACACCACCACCCCAGGACGTGTCATAGCCCCGTCTACCCACACCCCAGTACGTTCCAGTCGTACCCCCACCCCAGTACGTGTCCTACCACCGTCAATGTACACCCCCCCACCCCAGTACGTGTCGTACCACCGTCCATGGACACCCCCCCCCCTGTACGTGTCGTACCCCCCATGTACCTACACCCCAGTACGTGCGAGCCACACCCCCACCCCAGGACGTGTCATAGCCCCGTCCACCCACACCCCAGTACGTTCCAGTCGTACCCCCACCCCAGTACGTGTCATACCCCCCCGTGTACCTACACCCCAGTACGTGCGAGCCACACCACCACCCCAGGACGTGTCATAGCCCCGTCTACCCACACCCCAGTACGTTCCAGTCGTACCCCCACCCCAGTACGTGTCCTACCACCGTCAATGTACACCCCCCCACCCCAGTACGTGTCGTACCACCGTCCATGGACACCCCCCCCCCTGTACGTGTCGTACCCCCCGTGTACCTACACCCCAGTACGTGCGAGCCACACCCCCACCCCAGGACGTGTCATAGCCCCGTCTACCCACACCCCAGTACGTTCCTGGCGCACCCCCAACACAACCTCCTAAGTACGGAGCGCACCCCATGCCCCAACATCACAACCGCATGTACGAGTCGTACAAAGCCACACACAAGGACCAAATCGTACAACCAAATGGCCCATGTACACACCGTACACACGCTCAAAACGCACGTACACAACAAGGACAAAACAAAACAACTCAACAATACACCATTCGAAAGGCACACAGCCACTAAACATGGCCAACAACCACTAAAATAACACAATCACTGACCTGCAACTGTCAAAAACAAACAGAGGCCCAATACACCACCACTCCTTATAACACACCCACCCAAAATTCAAACACTGCCACACCCACCCATGGACCAATGAAAAGGGCCCACACACACAAACCATGAGCCTTTGCAACAGACCCACTGCTGCCAGACACCACAGAACCAGACTACAAGCGACACCACATCTTACACTTGCACACCTTCACACGACCACCCTCACAAACACCCTCTCATCACATTCACACACACACAACCATCCACACCCCCCCCCCAACATCCACACACCCCCCACACCCACACCATCCCCACCCACACCCCTCACCATGCCCACTACCAAGAATCCAAAGTTCAGTCACCGAGAGTTGGAGGTCCTTGTTGATCAAATCCTCAGAGTCGAGCCACAGATCTTTGGAACATTGGTCAGAAGCACCAGCCAGGCAGCCAAAACAGCCATGTGGCAGACCATCGTCGATGCTGTGAATGCTGTTGCGGACACCAGGAGGACCAAGCAGGATTGCCAGCACAGGTGGTACGATCTGCGGAGGAGGGTCAGAGCCAAGAGACAGGAGGAACACGACCAGGCCAACGCCACCGGAGGAGGGCCCTCCCGCAGAGCCGTACAGTACCATCCCTGGGAGGAGAGGGTGATGGCCATACTGCCGGTGGAGGCAGTTGAACGAGTAGAAGGACTCCGAGACCCGGGTGAGTACACAAACAACGCACCTCACATGGGGGGAACTGCAACCACAACCAAAATTAATAACAGGCACGCAACCACCACAAGCCATCGCATTACTCAACCACACTCCATGAGCAGGCACATGCCACTGCTGCCACCATGCCCCATGCACCCAGCTGGACAATGTCAAGTCACAGGCCACAGAAGACAACAACACATGACACGGTAACCCGGATGGCGGGAGGCTGGGCACCAAGAATCACATAGTGCGACTCCAAAGCAGACAACAATGCCCTCTGCCCATATGGCCTAGGTCACAGCCAGACAAACACTGTGTCCCAACACAGGAATGACTTGCCAGCAAATGGCGGACGCCTTGCATCAACACATGGGGGTGAAGGCACTGTTTTGCACATGCCAGCAGCTAATGAACAGCCAACATTGTGAAAGAGTGGCAGCACACACCACCACAGCAGCAGCGCACAGACACACAGCAGACAAAATGGGTGCCTGGAGATCAGAAACAAACTCACATCAACAGGCCAAGGGCCACTCAAAGATCTGCTAACAGTGTGTGCCCAGGAAGCTGGGCCAAGGTGACAGAGGGTGACACACGGAGGGAGGGAGAGGGGGACACAGAGGGAGGGAGAGGGGGACTGAGAGGGAGGGAGACGGACAGAGGGAGGAGGCTGACACACAGAGGGAGGGAGAGGGGGACAGAGAGGGAGGGAGAGGGGGACACAGAGGGAGGGAGAGGGGGACTGAGAGGGAAGGAGACGGACAGAGGGAGGAGGCTGACACACAGAGGGAGGGAGAGGGGGACAGAGAGGGAGGGAGAGGGGGACAGAGAGGGAGGGAGACACAGGAAGATGGACACAGGGAGGAGGCTGACACACAGAGGGAGGGAGAGGGGGACAGAGAGGGAGGGAGAGGGGGACACAGAGGGAGGGAGAGGGGGACTGAGAGGGAGGGAGACGGACAGAGGGAGGAGGCTGACACACAGAGGGAGGGAGAGGGGGACAGAGAGGGAGGGAGAGGGGGACAGAGAGGGAGGGAGAGGGGGACAGAGAGGGAGGGAGAGGGGGACTGAGAGGGAGGGAGACGGACAGAGGGAGGAGGCTGACACACAGAGAGAGGGAGAGGGGGACTGAGAGGGAGGGAGACGGACAGAGGGAGGAGGCTGACACACAGAGGGAGGGAGAGGGGGACAGAGAGGGAGGGAGAGGGGGACAGAGAGGGAGGGAGAGGGGGACTGAGAGGGAGGGAGACGGACAGAGGGAGGAGGCTGACACACAGAGGGAGGGAGAGGGGGACAGAGAGGGAGGGAGAGGGGGACAGAGAGGGAGGGAGAGGGGGACTGAGAGGGAGGGAGACGGACAGAGGGAGGAGGCTGACACACAGAGGGAGGGAGAGGGGGACAGAGAGGGAGGGAGAGGGGGACAGAGAGGGAGGGAGACACAGGAAGATGGACACAGGGAGGAGGCTGACACACAGAGGGAGGGAGAGGGGGACAGAGAGGGAGGGAGAGGGGGACAGAGAAGGAGGGAGACACAGGGAGAGCAAATCAGTCCTGTGGTGTGTGGGAATGTCTGCTCGTCAGCAGGTGGACTGCGTGCATGTAGACAAGGGTGGCCAGTGCCAGAACCCCCCCTCTTCATCATGGCAAAACGCAGGGCCATGTCACAACCTGTACACGAGCACAAGGACAGCCACCTGCATCATATAAGTGTGTGGATCCACTCCATGTGCACATGTACAGTGCTACAAGGAAGGCGCAAATGCATAGCTCGGCACACATGCACACTCCACTGCTGACTGCAGTCACACTTGACGCAGCAAGTAAGACTGTGCCACACATAGTTAAAGGGGCCAAATTGGTGCCCAAGGGACACACACATGCACAAGTGCACTGTGAGTGGAATGCAAGACAGATCCTAATTCCAAGAGGAAATGTGCCAACTTTGTAACGGATGAAACATGGATGTTGCATGGATCAAAATTAACATTTTCTCTCTCACACACAGGTCAACGTCGTGCTGCACCCCCCAACACTGGGGGGGAACACTCACAGGACCCGGATCTGCAGGAGACCGATCCCACCGGCAGCGACCCCTCTCACCACTCTGCGGACGACCCCGACCGACCTGGCCCCTCTGGTGTCCAACCACCTGCAGCACCTGCGTCAGGTACAACCGTGCCAACCACCACCCCCACTCCTGCCACATCCCAGGAGACACCCAGGATCCCTGCCCCAACACCACAATGCAGCCAGGCTCGCCAGGAGGGACACGGTGTCCCGGGCACCCAGGAGGAGGCAGGCGACAACGCCAATGCCACCCCTCAGGGGTCCCGGAGACCCCATGTGCCCACAAGTGCAGGCCAGACGCAAGTGGGCAGGGGTGGTGGGAGTGGAGGACGGCGGAGGCACGAGCCTGACCAGTTGGCTGGGGATCCGGTATTCTCCCATGTCCGTAACATCCTGGACTCATACCGGCAGGACACCACGGGCATGGCCCAGGTTGTGTCCGTCCTCGAGGGGATCAAGATCCAGCAGGCCCAGCAACATGCGGAGCTAATAGCCTGTCTACAGCTACACCAACGGAGGATGGAGGACAGACAGGCTGAGCAAGTGACGGCGTCCCAGGGGATTCACGCTGAACTCCGTCGGATGGCCGACACCATGGCCGACCCTCCCTGTGCCAGAAGGCGGAGAACATCACCACCCACAGGGAGGGATCATGAGGAGGAGGAGGAAACATCCGACGGAGCATCCCAGACGTCGTCACGGCCTGCTGCTGAGGTTCCCCGCAGGAAGCCGGGTCGTCCACGGAAAGGACCGTGAGGGTGGCTGCTACATCACCATCTCCCAGGACACCTGGCCTGGCACCTGGCCCACTGGAGCAACAGCATCACAGCATCAAGAGACATTCTCTGCCACATGGCCCTGCTGGTCACTGGCTGACCAATGTTGACAAAGACTGTGGCATGGACTCTGAGGATTTCCTATGGCAAGGACACCAACTCCCCTACTGAACTTTGGATTCCCTAATCCCGGAAAGCCCCTCACTTTGTCCCCCCCCCCCAATAATAAATCACACTATTAAGAGTAGATGCCTGCTGGTATCATTATCACCTAACATGTGTCTTGTACAGTCTAAACATGCCTGAGTCATCTGTTCACTTCAACCATCCACACCCTGGGGCCTGAGTCTGGCACAGGACACATGGGTCACAGTTTATTAGGCAAGACAGACATGGAGCACCATACACACCCGTGATGGTCAGAACCAGCTGAGGGGGTGGCCGAACAACCGTGCTGATAGACACATTGAGTACAGCAACAGTCATGCGCAGAGGTCAGGGATCCTGGCCCGTGTCCTGGGGGGCACCCAGGTACGTGTAGACAGGTGGCAGAACCATGTCCTGCAAGCTTGAGTCCGGTGGATGCAGAGAATGGGGGCCTGGACAACGTTGGATGCATGGGGATGGCACATGTCACACTACCCACACAGTCATGGACTTCATGCACAATACACAGTCTCAGCACACACACACAGCTTGCATCTTGCCACTCGACACATTGACACATAGCCACAATCAGGGAATACCATGCCAGACATGCAGGATGCACCGTGCCAACACACCAGCATTGACTGAGAAGAGGCACCTTGGAGGCATAGGGACACCTTTAATAGTCATGTTTTTGGGATTGCAGAGGCAACTTGAAGTACACATGAACACATCATGTGGAGTAACATGTGGCTCAAACACTGGCACCCCCCTTCTGCAGCACAAATGCGTGATAGCCATGGAACTGGCACACAAGTGTCGGCTAACAGCTAAATACCCACAGCTGCTCACGGAGAGACTGCCATACACCATACATCCGCTGATGTGGAAGTCCCACGCCATGTCAAGACAATGTTAACCGTATGTGTCCGAGGGCAGTGTCACACACATTGATGCCTTCATCACAATCCACTATCCCATCACTGATGACTGACAACCAGGCAGCCCATCTATTCAGGTGTACCCAGCTGCATGTTGTGTCCCATGGGGATGCCACATGTCTGTAGAGGAACCAAACCCCGACCGGGGCAGTGTGCACACATCGTGAACAACTGCCACACCCAATACACCCCAGATGCACCCCTTACCCCATGGAGACTTCCAAACGTGTCCGTGCCTGTAACGCTGAGTCAGCCCACGATGCCATGTCCATGAGGAATAGCAGTGCCACAACAATGCAACCAGAAGACGGCATGCGCAGGTACCTGGGGAAGAGAGACACACAAGAAGTCAGCCACAAAAAGCACAGCCACTTGCATGTGCATTGACTCGACACATGTATGGATGAAAAAATGCTAGGTCACAATTATGAGTGGGGAAATACTACCATCACTGCCACCATCACTCCAGTGACACACCCACGCACACCTCAGACTCACGTGCCATACATGCAGGTGGAGACACGCATCACAACACATGCCACACGGGGACCAAGGCGTGCACACTCAGACACTGGTACTCACCACTAAGCAAAGAAGTCGCGTATGAGCCGAGTCCGGATGTCCTCTTGCAGCTCCACATCCTCCACATCACTAGCCCCATTGCCAAGACCTTCGTCCTCCACGGGTGGATGGTCCTCGTCATGTTGATTCAGGATGAGTGGCACAGCTCTTTCAACTGCCATGTTGTGCAGCATGCAGCAGACCATGAAGATCTTGCAAACCTTCGCCGGGGCATATGGGAGTGCGCCGCCGGTCTTGTGGAGGCACCGGAATCGGCTCTTCAGCATGCCAAACGTCCTCTCTATCACTCGCCTTGTCCGGCCATGGGCGGTGTTGTAGCGGAGCTGGGCCGGCGTGATGGGGTTGCGGAGAGGTGTCAGCAGCCAAGGCATGTTGGGATAGCCAGCGTCCCCTAAGTGGAAAGCACATGGATATCATTAGAACTGGCGAAGCAGTAGTGCTGCTCGGCCAAACAGAATACAGGACAGACAGACTGTACCCACCAACAACACATGCTCGTTCGTTGCGCAGCTGCATCATCATATCAGGCATCCCGCTACGCCTCATGATGTAGGCATCGTGTGCTGATCCTGGGAAACGAGCACAGACATGTGAAATCACCATGTTGGACAGACACACCACAAGGGCATTGATGGAGTGGTAGTGCTTCCGATTGCGGTACGCCACCTCCCGTGCGTGTGGTGGTACCAAACCTACATGTGTCCCATCTATGGACCCAATGACATGGGGCATCCCTCCCAGGGCATAGAAACCACGCTTGACCTCAGTCATCTGTTCAGGGGTTGGGAACTTGATGAAGTCATCCAGGTGAATCAACATGGCCTCCAAGAAATCATGCAGCACACCGCTGAACATGCTCTGGGACATGCCACCAACATGAGCTATGGTATTTTGGAAGGTACCCGTGGCAAGGAAATGTAGGACAGCCATTACCTTCAGCTGGGGTGTCAGTGCCGTAGGATACCTGTGCTGCGGTTGCAGGTGTGGTGCCAGTCTCGCCGTCAGCTCCAGAATCAACGGTTGGGTGAAGCGGTAGAGCCGGATCCTGTCATTCTCCTGCATGGTGGCCAAGTCTGGAATTCTTCGGGCAACAGGAGGCGCTCTGCAGTAATTTGGAAGTGACAAGGAAGAGTGAGTGCACTACGAGAACAACTCATGTCTACTGAGCACATGTAAATCTGGCAATACACACATGCCACATAGGGAGTCAGGCATGTGCTACATGCCCAGGACACGTATGGATGCAAGGTGACACTCCTTCCAAGACCCAGCTACACACGGTGATTGAGAACCTCCCCATGCCACGCCATGGAAATAGCTGTGTCCCAGTGCAAGTGCACTGCCCGACGCAAGACAGGAGTGACATACACCCACACATCAGCAGAAGTGTGATGCCGATTGCAGAGACTGGCAGCGGAACACTTGAGCCACAGGTCACATGACATTACACTAGTCCAGCCCACACACCTTGCCATGAAGGTGCACATGTCATGACTCACCACACATTCCTTGTGAGTTTGCTGACATGGCCTTGTCACGCTACTCCGTGTCCCTTGCATACATGTGCACCTCACATCCGAGAACACATGTGGCATGGTGTTGGGAACAGTGTGCAATGACAATCTACACACAGCCACATGTTGGTTGCTGCAACGGCTGCAGCTTTTGAGGGTGCTACAACATCAACCTGATGTAAATCCCGGACACATATATGGCATAGTCACATTGTGCACTGTGGGTAGTGATAAGTCATGTGTCATGACCCCTGTACCGGGCATCATGGGACACTTCCGTGTGTTGGTGTCCGTGCCATGCCAGTGACGCTCACCCCAAGTGCGCAGTCCCACATGCACACATGTCAAAGGAGTCAAGGGCATGCCTGGCACACATTGCACCCTCACACAGTACACATGTACACATCTCATCATACATCTGGTGCCTTCTCCACTCAGGAGGCATGTTCCACATCACAGCCTGTGACACCTGTGCCCCACACATGTGGTAATGCACAGACGATGCCTTGATGTCCATTCCTGGACAAGTATGTCCATCCATGGACAAGTATGTCCGCCCTATTCCTACATGTGTGTCGCCTATCACCACAGTGATTTGTAAAATCCGCCGTACTGCTGCTGAGAGGGCCTGTGCATGTTCCCAAATCACTGTGGGAGTGCTGCCGTATGTGTACCCATCGTGATGGCGAGCGTAGATGCGAGTGTACGGTCCGTACCACTACGGGTACGCATACGCGTGCAGACCCATAGTGATAGTGAGCGTAGATGCGAGTGTACGGCCCTATCACTATGGGTCTGCACGCGTATGCGTACCCGTAGTGGTACGGACCGTACACTCGCATCTACGCTCACTATCACTATGGGTCGGCACGCGTATGCGTACTCGTAGTGATAGTGAGCGTAGATGCGAGTGTACGGTCCGTACCACTACGGGTACGCATACGCGTGCAGACCCATAGTGATAGTGAGCGTAGATGCGAGTGTACGGTCCGTACCACTACGGGTACGCATACGCGTGCAGACCCATAGTGATAGTGAGCGTAGATGCGAGTGTACGGCCCTATCACTATGGGTCTGCACGCGTATGCGTACCCGTAGTGGTACGGACCGTACACTCGCATCTACGCTCACTATCACTATGGGTCGGCACGCGTATGCGTACTCGTAGTGATAGTGAGCGTAGATGCGAGTGTACGGTCCGTACCACTACGGGTACGCATACGCGTGCAGACCCATAGTGATAGTGAGCGTAGATGCGAGTGTACGGTCCATACCACTACGGGTACGCATACGCGTGCAGACCCATAGTGATAGTGAGCGTAGATGCGAGTGTACGGCCCTATCACTATGGGTCTGCACGCGTATGCGTACCCGTAGTGGTACGGACCATACACTCGCATCTACGCTCACTATCACTATGGGTCTGCACGCGTATGCGTACCCATAGTGATAGGGCCGTACACTCGCATCTACGCTCACTATCACTATGGGTCAACACGCGTATGCGTACTCGTAGTGATAGTGAGCGTAGATGCGAGTGTACGGTCCGTACCACTACGGGTACGCATACGCGTGCAGACCCATAGTGATGGAGAGCGTAGGCATGCATGTACGGGCCGTTGCCATGCATTTGGGGTGCCCTAGGGCCCCCACACGCACCGTACCTGTGTGTGATGCTCCAAATTACATAGGGGACAAGTATTAAGGCCTACATGCATGCTGGTTGTCATGGAGACCAAGTTCAAAATTCGAAATTGTTCTGGAAGGTGCACAGCAGAAGTCAGTTGGAATTTGTCTACTTTGTTGCAATGTGTTTGTGGGGCTGACATCATGCAGGAGAATGAAACCGATAGAGAACCCACAGACTGCTAGGTTTGTAGGGATTGGTGGAAACATAGGATGCAAATGTGAGTGACCAATCTCTCTGTACTCCTGTGCATGAGACTGGGCAGAAGGGCACATATAAGGCAGCCAGGTCCCATGAGGGAGCACTTGCCTGCACATCTTTGCATTCGTCGACCCAGCTGCTGCTACTGATTCCCTGGAACCATGTCAAGGGCTGTGGAGAGGACACAGCCATTCACCCTGGAGGAGAACATGGCTCTGCTGGATGTGATCCTCCCACAGTACTCCATGCTGTATGGGCGACCAGGGTATCAGGTGAGTGCATAGGCCACTGCCACAGACTGTCCCTATGTGGTGACTGTGACTTCTGCCATTGCGTCCAGGTGTATCACACATGCCATGTACTGTCGGGGGGGTCCCAGGGGGGGGTGCCTGATGTCTCCCAGCACGGCCCTGAGACAGGAGGGGTGGGGGCCTATCACTCACAGCAGTGCCCTGAGACAGGAGGGGTGGGGGCCTATCACTCACAGCAGTGCCCTGAGACAGGAGGGGTGGGGGCCTATCACTCACAGCAGTGCCCTGAGACAGGAGGGGTGGGGGCCTATCACTCACAGCAGTGCCCTGAGACAGGAGGGGTGGGGGCCTATCACTCACAGCAGTGCCCTGAGACAGGAGGGGTGTGTGCAGAGTCCTCCCAGCAGTGCCCTGAGACAGGAGGGGTGGGGGCCTATCACTCACAGCAGTGCCCTGAGACAGGAGGGGTGGGGGCCTATCACTCACAGCAGTGCCCTGAGACAGGAGGGGTGGGGGCCTATCACTCACAGCAGTGCCCTGAGACAGGAGGGGTGGGGGCCTATCACTCACAGCAGTGCCCTGAGACAGGAGGGGTGGGGGCCTATCACTCACAGCAGTGCCCTGAGACAGGAGGGGTGGGGGCCTCTCACTCACAGCAGTGCCCTGAGACAGGAGGGGTGGGGGCCTATCACTCCCAGCAGTGCCCTGAGACAGGAGGGGTGTGTGCAGAGTCCTCCCAGCAGTGCCCTGAGACAGGAGGGGTGGGGGCCTATCACTCACAGCAGTGCCCTGAGACAGGAGGGGTGGGTGTGATGCACAGTGTGAGCCTTGATCATTGATTGTGACATTGCCATCATTCCACCTGTGTACCCACTGTGGCACGTAGTGCTTTTTCCCTCACCAGGGGATGATGTCCCTATGACAAAGGTGCAATGCGTTGGCTGCATGACATGCCTTGTTGTAACCAGCTAATTTGTACCCATATGTCTCTCTGTGACATGTGGCTGGTGTATTGATGTGGTGTCACTTGTTCCTCCTCACAGGTAGGCGCCACTGCCAAGGAGCAGATCTGGCTGACCGCCGTCAGTGCCGTGAGGGGTGTGGATGGTCGGAGGCGGAGCCTGCCCCAGGTGAGGAAACGCTGGCAGGATATCCGGTGCTGGACGCGGAGGATTGCACGGCTCCTGCTGGGGGACTCACCTGAGAGCCACAAGAACCGCGGCCGCCGCCGTCTGAGCCACCTCCACAGGCGTGTGCTGCCGGTGGTCTTTCCAGACCTGGAGAGGCGCTTACAGGCAATGCAGCAGCCGGAAGGGGGTAGGTACATGTGTGTTTGTTGTGTGTCACCGGCATTTGTAAGGGCACAGTAGCATGAATTCACTGGCAGGGTTTAAAGGTGCTGTGCAGATCCTGTTTGCCCCAGTATAGCGCTGTGCCCCTGCCACCCTTCCCCTCCTTGCAATGTGTTCCCTGGTCTGTGTGTAGTCACTCCTTCACAGGGTAATGTAGGCTGGCGCTTTGTCCACGGGAACAATGTCTGTAGCATCATGTGTGGGGGTGGTGTGTAACAGGTTGTGGGACATTGCCTGTGCACTGTCAAGTTCACAGCATGTGGGTTCCATGTCAGTTGGCACTGATGCTGACTCCAGACATGGGAGTTGGTCTCTCATGTGTCATGCCTTACAGCGCGCATGTCCCATGTAGTGGCCTGTGACATGATGTGCATGAGTGTGCGATACACATAGTGCAGGGATGGTGACGTGTGTTGCAGTCATTACCATTCAGTAGCATGTAGTTGCGTGCCCACTACTGTCCCCTGGGGCACCTTTTCCTCAGTGGTGTATGTGTCATCATAAACGTGGCCACTGTCAGTGTCTACAGCGTAAGTTGTGCTCTGTGCCATTGTCCCCTGTCACCATGTATATAGACGTGCTATTTTGTACAGGTGTCCACTGTGCAGCCTGACCTGATTGTCCTTCTTCATACTCACAGTTGCCAGTGCCTGTGTGTCTTGTTATACTCATCTGAGGATGGGCACTGGTACCTCATTATTTGTACAGGCGCACCTTGGCTGTTTGGCGTCCAATCTTGCTTTTTGCCTGCCCCTGTGTGTATCACCCAGACTATGAGATGTTGGTGCCACCTGTGTCTCAACAATTTGCCTCGTGTATGGTCTTGTTGGGGCGGGCAATGCCTATGTGTTATATCCTGATTACCACTTGCTGGGTCTGGGCAGTGTGTGATGTGTCTGGACACACACGCAATGTGCAGTGACAGAGTCATGTTGTGCATGTTTTCAGCATTACCTATGCAGCATGTGTCTCAAGTTCATGGATATGGTCCCTGGTCATCAGTATTTTCGCCAACGCTGTGTGGTGCAGATGCAGTGCTGGATTGTCCCCAGGGCCTGGGTGCTATGTCAGACTCCTTTTCCTGTGTTTAGCTATTGTCTCATGCTCTCCATGGTATTTCAGTGGCATGGTGGCTCAACCAACTGTGTGTTTCATGCCCTACATCGGTACCCTGTTCAGTAGATGTTAGGGATCTTCCTTTTCAGGCCATGCAATGTTACCTATGTAGATTGGACTCATGTGACAGATGTGTACAGGTGTCTGATTAATTTCTGTCTCTCCACCCTGCCCACAGCATCGTCGGGGGACATAGAGGGAGACATGGACACAGACCAGGCGGAGGGACCGAGCACCAGTGCCAGCCGTGACATCGGGTCTGGCACATCGAGTGGTACAGAGGCGGAGGAGAGTGTGGCCGAGGACCTGTCGACTGGCACATCAGACTACGAAGCTGACAGGTCCGGGGACGATGTCTCCGAGTGGGCGGAGGCTGCACCAGCAGCTGACAGCGGAACAACACCTCGCACCGCCCCCTCAGTTTCCACCAGCCGCCTCCCACTTGCTCGTGTCCCTTCCCAGCGTGCCCGGTCACAGCATGTCTCCTTCCTGCCAGGCACCGCACCCCCTGCCCCTGTCTCCACTGCTGCCGCCAATGCAGAGTCTGTGGACATCCAGCGGCAACTGCAGGTTGGTCA
Source organism: Triturus cristatus (assembly GCF_964204655.1). Lineage (NCBI taxonomy): Eukaryota > Metazoa > Chordata > Amphibia > Caudata > Salamandridae > Triturus > Triturus cristatus. Next base: position 1,494,599,378 of record NC_140591.1, read on the forward strand.
GGCTGCGATCCTTAATGTCCTCCATGCCCACGGCAAAACCCTCACCAACATCGAGGCTTTCTTGGAGGGCATTCATTCATCGCAGGCTGACCAACGCAACTTGCTGAGGTCCATCGACTCCACACTGACTGCAGCAGTGGGTCTCCTGCAGCGCGACCTCCCCCCACCTACCCCTGCCCCATCCACACTTCCCACTCCCATGCCTGTCACACGTACACCCAGACGTCGGCATGCACCCACATCAACGGACACGGGCACCACACCAGCAGGGAAGGTCCACCGCACTCCTCCTGACACGCACACACAGGGTGAGGTAGGCACACCCACTGGGTCGGGGGGCAAACGTGTGACACGCAGCCATAGTGGGAGTCCGCATTCCACCCAGTCCACTCCCTCCAAATCCCCTCCCCTCAGCTCTCCTGGCCACATCTCCCCCAAGGACTCCTTCATGGCCGCTCTGTCCCTGAGCCCCACAGTTACACCACCACGCAAGCGGTCAAGGAGGTCCCCGGTCAGGGTGGTTGCGTCTCCCCCCCTGTCTCCACCCTCCCCCGGTGGCGCTGCGACCCATCCCTCTGACCCCCCCCCCCTCCTTGGGGCCTGAGGTCCCTTCGGGTGCAGGGGACTCCCTGGAGGACCTTGCAAAGGTGTGTAGTGCCATCCTGGGCTCCGCCTTTGGCACTGACCCACCCCCTGTGGTGGAGTCCTCCATCCCTGCACCCACAACGCCGCCCCTTTGCCCTGATGTCCCTGCGGTGCCTGTTGCTTCCCCCCCCCCTGATGCCCTCACCAGTGTGGAAGACGATGCCATTTGACTGTGCAGGCAATGTAGGGGACACGCATCCCACTGTGTCCCCCATCCAGCTGAGAATCATTGACTGCCCTATGGGCTTTGTGAAGATTGAACTGCCTGCGATCCACGGACATTGTGCTCATGCTGAATAAAGCTTAATTTTGTTTTCATTATCACACTACTGCTATGCTGGTATTGGTGTTGGTGGGGCTGCTACATGGTTTTGGGTGGTGTGTAAGGGTTTTGGTGTGTGGGATATGTAGTAGTGTACTGCTCATTGGTGGGACCCTGTGATCTGTGTGCCATCACAAGGTGTTGGCTAACTTTCTTTGTTCATGTAAGCAGTTACTGCATGGTGCACTTGTCCCAGGGTGTATTCCTTCCTCTGTGTACCCAGCTTTCTTCCCTGCAGGGTGTTCCCAATGTTTAGCGCAGAGCTGTGTCTACATGAGCTGTGTGTGTGACGGAGCCCTTCTACTTTGGCCATGCATGCAGGGCCATGTCTCCACCTGCGACAATCGTGGCATCCTTGGTGATCACTATACTTGTGTGTGGAGTCTGTTGACATGAGTTCATGGGGACATGTTCCCTTGTAGCCAGTATGCATGTGGATAATTCTGGCCTCACACACATGTGTTACACCCCTCCTGTCTCAGGGCACTGCTGGGAGGACTCTGCACCCACCCCTCCTGTGTCAGGGCACTGCTGGGAGGACTCCACACCCACCCCTCCTGTGTCAGGGCACTGCTGGGAGGACTCCACACCCACCCCTCCTGTCTCAGGGCACTGCTGGGAGGACTCTGCACCCACCCCTCCTGTGTCAGGGCACTGCTGGGAGGACTCCACACCCACCCCTCCTGTCTCAGGGCACTGCTGGGAGTGATAGGCACCCACCCCTCCTGTCTCAGGGCACTGCTGGGAGGACTCCACACCCACCCCTCCTGTCTCAGGGCACTGCTGTGTGGACTCTGCACACACACCTCCGATTTCAGGATATGTGCGCTTGGCACATACACGGTGGGGGTACGCCCAATGCATTCGAGGTGAGGGTACGAGTCTACTGACACTGGTGTGGTGGGGGTACGCTCCGTACGTCCGCGGGTGTGGGTACGGGTCGTACTTACACTGTTGGCATGGGGGGTACGCTCCTTGCATTCGCGGGTGGGGGTACGGGTCGTACTTACACTGTTGGGCTGGGGGGTACGCTCCTTGCATTCGCGGTTGGGGGTTCGAGTCGTACTTACACTGTTGGCATGGGGGGTACGCTGCATGCATACGCGGGTGAGGGTACGGGTCGAACTTACACTGTTGGGGTGGGGGTACGCTCCATGCATACGCGGGTGGGGGTACGGGTCGTACTTGCACTGTTGGCATGGGGGGTACGCTCCTTGCATACGCGGGTGGGGGTACGGGTCGTACTTACACTGTTGGGCTGGGGGGTACGCTCCTTGCATTCGCGGGTGGGGGTACGGGTCGTACTTGCACTGTTGGGCTGGGGGGTACGCTCCTTGCATTCGCGGTTGGGGGTTCGAGTCGTACTTACACTGTTGGCATGGGGGGTACGCTGCATGCATACGCGGGTGAGGGTACGGTCGTACTTGCACTTTTGGGCTGGGGGGTACGCTCCTTGCATACGCGGGTGGGGGTACGGGTCGTACTTGCACTGTTGGGCTGGGGGGTACGCTCCTTGCATTCGTGGGTGGGGGTTCGAGTCGTTCTTACACTGTTGGCATGGGGGGTACGCTCCTTGCATAAGCGGGTGGGGGTACGGGTCGTACTTGCACTGTTGGGCTGGGGGGTACGCTCCTTGCATTCGCGGTTGGGGGTTCGAGTCGTACTTACACTGTTGGCATGGGGGGTACGCTGCATGCATACGCGGGTGAGGGTACGGGTCGAACTTACACTGTTGGGGTGGGGGTACGCTCCATGCATACGCGGGTGGGGGTACGGGTCGTACTTGAACTGTTGGCATGGGGGGTACGCTCCTTGCATACGCGGGTGGGGGTACGGGTCGTACTTGCACTGTTGGGCTGGGGGGTACGCTCATTGCATTCGCGGTTGGGGGTTCGAGTCGTACTTACACTGTTGGCATGGGGGTACGCTGCATGCATACGCGGGTGAGGGTACGGGTCGAACTTACACTGTTGGGGTGGGGGTACGCTCCATGCATACGCGGGTGGGGGTACGGGTCGTACTTGCACTGTTGGCATGGGGGGTACGCTCCTTGCATACGCGGGTGGGGGTACGGGTCGTACTTGCACTGTTGGGCTGGGGGGTATGCTCCTTGCATACGGGGTGGGGGTAGGGTCCGTACATATCCGTCCCCACGCTATGTGATGTTTGTGCGGCCCGTACCCAGGCCTTTGCCACGTGGGTGCGATCCGTCCCGCCATTGTTGGGGTGACGTGTGTGGGCGTGGTCCGACTCGTACCCACGCTCTTCAGGCATGGGTACGGGACGTACCTGTCTGATTGTGTTGCCGGTTCGCGTGGTGACGGACTTCCGTTGTGGCGGTCGCTGCTTATCAGGACACCCCCCACCCCCTCGTGGTGACCAGGGCATGGGAGTCAGGTATGTCCAGGCCATGTGTGGTGTGTGACTTATGTGGTTGTTTTGTGGCCTGCCCTGGTCGTGCCACCCCCACCCCACCCCACTTTCCCCCCTCCCTTAGTTATTCTGACCTTCTGCGGCGTCTGCGTCGTAACCTGTAGAGGAGGTGTACTGCTATGAGGGCAGGGATGACTCGTAGGTTCGGGTCCATGTCTGTCCGTCGCGTACTGGTCCTCCTTGTTCGCGTCGTCGTCTGTCCGTCGCGTACTGGTGGTCCTTGTTCGCGTCGTCCTGATTTCCCGGCAGTTTTTGGCTGCCGCAAAATATTCACCGTGCGGGGTGACGTCGGTGCGAATCGTGATTCCTGGGTCGTGAATGGCTGGCTGCGAGCGTCCCGACGTCAGGTCGGCGCTTTCCCGGATCGCATTGGTAGGTGTTTTTTGTTCGGTCGGGCTTTTTTACGAATCGTACGGTAATGGTGTACCCGTGCGAATCGTAATTCCTTGTTTGTAAAAATTGTCGACCGGGTACGCGTCGGGCGGAGATTATGCTCCGTCCGACGGTTCGTACCCGGTTTTTGCCGGATCGTGATCGGCACCCAAATGTTTCTTGTATTTGTTGTCGGCGAAGTCACTATAAAATTCAGACTATGAGTGTCAATCTGTATTTAAAAAGTGAAATAGAAGATAATGATAAGTGGATGGAATTTGCAACTTATTTGTTGGTAGAGGATTGTTTTGATTTGGGATCTGAGCAGCGTATTTGCAAATATTTTTATAACAAGTTAGATGAGAAAAAAATGCCTGCTAGAGCTGTTCATAATAATCTAGAGTTGGTTGCTATTCCTCCAGAGCTGATAGATTTAAATACGTATGAGTCTATTCTCATACAATGTGTTCACCTGTTTCAGGCTATTGTTCGTATGGAGCCCAAAACAGGTAAATTACCTCCATCAGAGTTGCAAAGAGGATTGAAAGGAAGAGTTGTGTATTTACCGTTAGATTTAAGGAAAAATATTGAAACTATTGGTGTAGACCATGCAGAAAATGAGCCACTAGTCATTCTAGTTAATGGTGTTCCTACTAAGAATAAGACAATTTGGCAAGAGTTAGTGGAAAAGGCATCATTGTATCTGTCAAAAAATAATGAGTACTATAGAAATGTATGAGAAGAAGAAATAGATTTAGCAAAAGATACTGAAACATTAAGTGGACAAATAGAAAAAGTGGATATGTCCAGATGTGAAGAAATCTATGAACATTACAGTGTGCATCCACTTCATTCCAAAGAGGTGATGGGGAATACAATTGAGTTGTTTCAAATGAAAAAAGCAACAGGAAGTCCCATGAGTGTATGGGAAGAGAGCTTGGAAGCTCGTTGTTTCCCGCAGTTGTTTCCAACAGGAAAAGGTGGACGATATGCAGAACGTCCTGTGCAGATTCCTGCATCTGAATATCGGACAACAAGATTATATGAATAAGATCCAAGATTTCGACAATGTATCCTTTCATATGCAGTAAATCGCATTTTAAAAACTGGAATGCGTCTTCAAAATGTAACTGCAAAGGATTTTATGGATAAAGTGCATCAGAGAGACGACCATTTAGAATCTCAGCTGATTAATCTGATGGCATGTCAGCGTGGGACTAATGAATATTGGTACCATCGACATGGAGAACTGAAATGTATGCTGCGGACCTTGGGAACTCCTACATGGTTTGTTACACTAAGCTGTGCTGAGTATGCTTGGGATGACTTACTTGAATTTCTTCGAGAGGCAAATTCTAATATAAAAAATATTGAATACAAGACACCTGGAGAATTGTGCTCTTTGGATCCTGTCAATGTATGCAGATATTTCAATCATAGATTTGAAGCTATGATGTCTTACATCTGCAATAAAAAGAATCCTCCTCTTGGAGAAGTTGTGGATTTCTTTTGGAGAAAGGAGTATCAAGCAAGAGGTGCTCCTCACATACATATGTTGTTATGGATCAAGGACGCCCCCAAATTTGGAACAGATTCAGAGGAAACTGTTTTTTCTTTCATTGAAGATTATGCTACATGTGCTCTTCCCAATAGCAGAGAAGATAAAAACTTAAAACAACAAGTCTTACGATTTCAAAGCCACAGGTGTGGAAAATACTGTCGACGAAAGTACAAGTCAAAGTATAAGTTCTATACCAAATGTCGTTTTGGATTTCCACATCCTGTATTATCCAAAGGAAGAGTGAACAGTTTTATGTCAGCTATGCGACATACCATCACAAGAAAGTCTCTGAAAAACACCTGCAACTTAAGAAGAAGCGAAGAATCGAAATACATAAATGACTACAATCCAGTTATTTTATCCATGTGGAACGCTAACATGGCTATTCAGTATGTTGAGGACAATTCCATTGCTGTTGCTCGATATGTAACGTCTTACATTACTAAATCAGAAAAGTCTGAATTGAAAGAAATGTGGGAAGAGATTTCTCACGAGAAGACTCTAAGTAAGAAATTATACAGTTTCAGTTTGAAGATGTTATCGCATCGTGAAATTGGAGCATATGAATGTTCAGATCTGTTATCATCTGCAAGTCTATATTCCAAAAGTAGAAGAATCATTTGGGTGAGTCTAGGTTTTGCAGGAATGTGAAATCGGGTACTGAAATCTGTTCAAGAAATTGAATATTTAGCAGAAAATGAACCAGAAAGTACAGCTATTTTGAAAACGAATATGTTGGACACATACTACCCAAATAGAAGTCATCATCTTGAGAACATGTGTCTCTATGAAGTGCTGCAAAACTACACTTTTAAACGGAATACTACAGAGAACATCAACGATGGAAAATATACAGTTATTGGTTCTGAAGGATGTCTGGTGAAACAAAGAAAAGGAAATTTAATTAATCACAGGAAACTGAGTTGCGACACTGCTGACAAAAGGGAATTTTACTATTTAGCCCTTTTGCAAATGTTCAAACCATGGCGTTCAGAACTGGAATTACTTGGAGATTTTACCAGCTATGAAGATTCATTTAATGCTTCTAAAGATAGCATACAATGCAGTGCTTTAGCAAATTATGTCAAAATGTTGAATAATGAAATTGATCGATAAGCTACAATTGAAGCTGAGATCGCTAGAGACAGTTCTCAAGACAGTCAAAGTTCTGCTGCACTGAGTCAAGATCCACTAGGACAACCAATTGTTGAAAATGAAGCAGCGATTGCAATGAATGAGGTGGAAACAGCAATGTATCAAGCTCAAGAAGATTCAATACAGTTAGGAAACTTGGATGAACAACTAAAGGTTGAACAGAAACAAATATATCAGCAAGTGAAAGAGCAGATTGACCATGGATTACTTCATGAAAAGAGAGGGTGCTCATGTACATCATTTCAACCTATCCGAATGTATGTGAGTGGTCAAGCTGGAACAGGAAAAAGTTTCTTAAATAAAGTAATTACAAGTTATCTGCAGAAAACAACTGATTCACATTTGTCTTGTGTTGTCACTGCTCCAACTGGGTTGGTAGCAGATAACATTAAAGGAATTACTTTACATCGTTTACTAATGCTGCCAGTAGACCATGAGAACAAATTGGAATACCACAAGCTATCTGGAGAAGCTTGTTGTGAAGTTTCAAGAGTCCTGAAGAAAATGAAACTTCTCATTATTGATGAGGTGAGCATGGTCTCAAACTTGATGCTTGCCTTTGTGCATTTAAGAATACAGCATATTCTTAAAACAGAGTATGACGTGTTATTTGGAGGAAAACACGTCATAGTTGTGGGAGATCTACTGCAACTGACTCTGGTAAAAGGACAACCGGTATTTAAAACACTTGCCCATGAAGATACCAGAAAGTCTCTTGGCAGTGTTGGTAATGTGAACATTTGGACTCATTTTGAATACAAAGAACTGACAAGAAATATGCGACAGGCAAATGATGCTGAATATGGAAGTATTCTTCAAGATATAAGAATTGGAATTCTTTCGAAACAAGGCAAACAAGCTTTGGAGAGTCGATTACTTTGCAATGTCTTTCCAAATGAAGATGCAGTTCCTGCAAAAGTGTATGTGGAAATTGCTAAAAATAAATCAGTGATTTGCTTAATGCCAACACTGCGCGAGTGTTCCATATTCAACGAAGAACTATTGAAACTGGAAAATGAAGAAATTGTAAAAATGGAAGCCATCGATAAAATACGGCATAAAGGAATCACTATTATTTTGACGGGAAAGTTGAGATCAAAACTGGATTGTTTAGAAAAGACACTATATGCGTGTGTAAACTGTCGGGTAATTTTAAGGCGTAATTGGGATGTAGAGAAAGGTTTATTTAATGGTGCAATGGGTAAAGTGGTGGATTTTGTGAATTATCAGAAAAAAGAAGGAATTTAATTTTTAAAAATTAAATTTGATCAGATTGATGAAGTTAAAGAAATTGGTCGTTGTTCAGTTCGTTTTTTGCTTGTTAAAGATTTATATGTCCGTAGGAAACAATTTCCATTTTCTCTGGCATACGCAGTGACTATTCATAAATCTCAAGGATTAAGTGTAGACAGAGCATTGGTGAACATTGGATCATTGGGTATGGCATATGTTGCTTTGTCACGAGTCAGAACATTATCTGGATTGTTTTTGATTGATTTTGATGAGACGAAGGTTACTGCAGATGCAAACTGTGTAAAAGAGTTTAATAGGTTAAGAAGGGTGTATGCTCCCAATTTAGGTCAATATCCTGTATTTGAAAAGCTTCTGGTTGGTCCAAAAAGAAGGTTTGAGAATATCTGTACTGAAGATGTCAAGAAGGGAAAAGAACAAGATAATGTTGTGATTGCAGGTAAAAAGAAATTGGACACTGTTGAAGAGATTGTTGGTTATCAGTTTGAAAATAGTTCAGGTGTCAACTGCTATGCTAATGCAGTGGTCAATGTTGTTTTTCATCTGGAAGGTTTGCGAGAACAAATTATGCAGAAAGATTTTGTTCTCTGTTGCATTCTTTTTATGAAAAATTGACAACAGATACAAGTAAAATACAACCTGTTTCAGATGTTCGTAGTGTTTTGGATGTGTGTTCTGGTTTTACACAATTTACACAAAATATCCAACAAGATGCTCAGGAATTTTTAATGTATATGCTTACCATTTTTGAAAATGAAGGTGTAGAAATTTAAAATATTTTTGGCCTTTCTTATAAATGGGAACATGATTATGAAAATTTCATGTATACATGCAGCAACAATGTAGACACTGAGAGATGTCTGTATTTAACATTACCAGACTGTAAATCAGTGTCTTTCAATAAATTAGTTAAAGGTGCAAATCAAAACATGGAGTGTAGCCAATGTAAATCAGAAATGTTATCCTCATTATTCTTATCAAAATATGGAAAATACATAATTTTAATGATGCAACGTTGCACAGCTGACGGAAGAAAATTGGATACTTTAATAAAGCAATTTGTAGCAGCACAACTATAAATATCAGGAAGGACTTTTGTAGCAATTGCTATAATTTTCCATGATGGCCCTTTCACCACATCTGGACATTACACTGCCTTTCTAAAATGTGACAAAGGTTGGACACTTTGTAATGATTCTCAGTTGGTTTTTAAACAACGTTTGCCTAGGGAATTACAAAATTCCTACCTAATATTTTTAAAGTCAAAGTTTTAGGAAGATAATTCATTCTCTGAGGAATTTATTATTATAATTTAATAGGACTACCATTGGACAATTTACATAAAGAAGGAGTGCAAAAATACCATTTGGCCGCAAGGAAAGGTATATTTTTGAATTATGGACTTTTTGGTGGTCATTGATTCGGTGAATATTTTAAAGCGGCAATATTTACAGTTTTTATAAGTTAAAGTTATAAAATTTTGTAAGCCGTAAGCATTTCATATATGTGTGATTTGTATTTTCTAGTATTTTACTGAGAATAGCATGTTGTTCTTTTTTTAACAATCTTTCTGATTGTTTTTTTTTTGCCCGCTGTTAAGTGATGAGTATGATTAAAATTACTATTTCTAGTTAAATTCAATATATTCTGAGAACAGCAAAAAAGGCAAACAAATTACTTTGTGGAAATTAAGCTGTGTTGTATTATTATATGTTATATTTTTTTTTCTTTTCTTTCACAGATCCAAATTTTAAAATAAGCAATTTATATCAATTTAGATTGCAATGAAAATCTGGAAAAAATGTATACCATTTTTTATTCCTATTACTGTGAAGGTAAGTTTAACTAAGTCTCAATATGCAGACTGAGGAGGTCTGCAAGAAGCTACAAAGTTGAAACACGTTTCTATAAACACTCTGTTTATACCTATGTAGTTTTAAAATATGACCATAATCTGATATCATGTGACCTGCAAAAAAAGAGATTTGAGGGGTTCGTAATATTTCCCATTGTACCTATTGAAGGACAGCAATCATTTGAATCATTCTTCTTTGAACATCTTTGCAGACAAAACTCTGTGCTTACCTGCTATCATTCGTAAGCAATTTTAAAAACAGAAATATGTCACTTTTTGTAACATAGTTATTGCGCAAGACCGTCTTTCATATTTACAAAGAGAGGAAAAGGCACTCTGTGCACTTTTTCTACTCCATGTAAATACAACGTCATCATAAACACTACTTTGCGTTGAAGGGGTGTTCCATAAGTGTTGTTGTGCATGATTGCACTGAATACTCATAGAACAAGACACATCTCTAGATTTATTAGAAATCATCAATCTCGATATGTGTGTGAATGCTGCACCATTCTAAAATTGGTGTAGGAAAGCACAACAAGGAGAATTATTTTCATTTCTCCACATTTTTACATCTTCAATGCATGCTAAAATGTTCAGCATACATTGAAGGAGAAAAATGCATTTTCTTGTGCAGGAAGGTGTGTCTTCCTGCATAAAAACAAACAGCAGATGACACAGATATCCTTGCACTATGGTGCAAGGATGCCTGTGTCACCACATGGCTGCAGTTTAAGCAGTCATGCAGAGAAAAGCATAGTTTTGCAACATATTTATGTACATATGTTGCATCCCTGTGCTTCAGAAGTACTACAGCACATTGCAGTTAAAGAGATTACTGTGTGATGCTGCAACACTTCCTCATAGTTCTGCACTTATACATTCACAATACGCTACTAATGCATTCATTCAGTCAATTACGTACTACACATACATTCATCTAAACTTTCACACACTAACAAAGAAATGTAGCTCTTTTTTTAAACCAGGAAAGTTAGTTCTTAGAAGAACTTTTTTTTTCTTCTTTCTTCCTTTATATTTTTTTGGGGGGTTTTCGAACAATTTTGTGATTTTTTTGGTTTTTCTGGAGAAAAAAAACCCAAAAAACAAAACAGGAGGTACCAAACAATGAACTTCAGGGAACAAAAACAAAAAAAACTAGCAATTGTGACTTTCTTGCTGGCGGCAGATCAGATCGATCGACTGCTCACCGTAGCACAAAGTCGCATTGCACTTAGTGCAGAGCACTTTTAAAAATTGAAATCGAGGACGGATGTTCAAGTTTTGGGCTGATGGATGCACTCTTGAAGTGCTCGGCTGCGATGAGGTGGAAGGCGCAGGAGCAGGAGTGTTTCTCATCCGTCGGCATTCTTCTCGTGCAAGATTGTTAGTATGAAGGGTCCTTAGGTGCTTCATCATACTAGCCGTGCCGCACGAGTATTTCTTGTTAGAATCCCCTCGAGACAGCACTCTTTTGCAAATCTTGCACGTGACCAAGGTGTCATTGGTCTTCGTTTGCCCCTCGGGAAAAGTAAAAAATTTCCACACCACTGAAGAAAAACGTGTTGTGCGTGCTGGCTCCTCCAAAAATTCATCCTCAGATGTATGAGGAGATGCAGGTGATGCCTGCTGCCCTGAAGCCATTTTTAGTAGAAAAAAGTTAGAGCTAAGTGTAAACTTAGTCTAAAAAATCTTCTTGTCTGCAAAAAGATGCTCCTCCAAAGAAGGTCAAAGAAGAATGATTGAATTGGGTGGGGTCTTTCAATAGTTAGAACAGGAAGTGTGATGAACCAATCAAATCTCTTTTTTTGCAGGTCACATGGGATACGCGCACCGTGCGCTTACGCAGCACGCACCCAGCGCGCATCCGCGAAATTGAATTAAAAAGAAATATAGGATTAGATGTAAAAATATATTACTTTTAAGACTAGTTTAGAGTGTGTCTTCAATTAATATTCACATGAAATGCATATATATGATTTTTTAAATGTTAAATATTTTGCGGGATCCGCGCACCTACCGCATCATAGATGTAGATAACGCATCGCGGAAGCGCGTAAATGTCGCGTTACGTACATCGAACATGTCGCGTATAGGCTGGGAGTCGCGTACCAGTCACATTGTGATCGCGAACTAAACACGTACGCAACGCAAACCATGCATGGATGCTATCGCGTAGGGATCGACAACGTTGCGCATAGGGTGCGCGGATCCAAAAACATGGAAAAAAAAAATATAAAATAAAGTTTTGAACATATAGATAAAAAATATTTTTAAAAATATAAAAAAATATGTTTGAAAAATCCAATACAAACAAATAATATTTTTTAAGTTTGAAAAGATTTAAATGAAAAAATAGGATAAAAAAATAGTGTTAAAAAAGAATTTCAAAAAAACATAATTAATGAAATTGACACACTGAATTTGAAAAATATAGAAATCCAATGAAAATCATTAAACATGATATCTTTAGAGATAAGTTATATATAGGAATTAGCATTTAAAAAACCTTTGAAATTCACTGAAAAAAACATAGTTTTCATGCATATTATAGTTAGGAATTGGCATTTAAAAAACCTTTGAAATTCACTGAAAAAACCAAAGGTTTCAGGGGTTGTATGGTTAGGAATTGGCATTTAAAAAACCTTATAAATTCACTGAAAAAACCATAGGTTTCAGGGGCGTTATAGTTAGCTGGACATTTCCCTCATACAAAACCCTAGAAATTCCCCCGTTATAGTTAGTTCAGCTAACTATAACTCGCGCCCCCGCAATGCACTGCTGATGACGTCACATATTACATCACTCATGACATGGTCAGTGACATGACTGATGACATCTGAAATGACATCACTGATGACATCACTGATGACGTCATCCATGTGATAAATTAGTGCATCTTCTCACACCCTTTGATATGCTGAATCAAAATTTCAGACGTCCATTCTCAAAACAATAGATACTCCAATACCAATAACTACACACCCACTCATTGACTCTTATATCTACACACACATCCACTCACTCACCTGTACAGTCACTCATACTTACAGTCACTCAGTACAGGACTATCATATGCATTTATACACCTAGATAGACACTCACACACCACCAATCATCCATAGAGGTACTCTCACACTTAGCCAGTCATGCAAATAATTAATCACACTCCCATTTACTCACCTACAAGTTCACTTACTCATAAAAATAGTACCTCATTCTTACACTCTTATACAATCATTGATACAAGCACACACTCATCCATACAGCCACTCTCACAATCACACACTCTCACATATACCCACTTTTATACTCTTACACACATATATACTGCCTTTCACATATGTAGTTAGTCACACATGTACCACTGAGATATACATTCAATCCCTAACACACCCATATATACACTCACCCAACCATACAGTCCATCACAGATGCACTCTTAAAACCATGCACCCATAGAATCACCCACTCACACATGTATGCACAGTCATACACACCCCACCCACACAAACACTCAGGCACCCATACAGATACTCAGACAACCAATCAATAACCCATAGAGACACTCGTATAGCTATTCACAAAACCATGCAGCCGCTTTTACACCAACTGACAGACAGATACAGACATTCACACAGTTTAGTCACTAGTCTGCAGTAAGATACGTTTAATGACTCACTTATAGAGTCAGTCACGCACCTACTAATTCATCCATTCACACACATATATACCCACTCATTCTTCCATAGGTTTTTACCTATATATATATTAAACATATTTAAAATGTACAGAAACACACACTCACTGGATGATGTCACCAGTGATGTCATCAGTGATGTCATTTCAGATGTCATCAGTGATGTCACTGACCATATCATGAGTGATGTAATATGTGACGTCATCAGCAGTGCATTGCGGGGGCGCGAGTTATAGTTAGGTGAACTAACTATAATGGGGGAATTTCTAGGGTTTTGTACGAGGGAAATGTCCAGCTAACTATAACGTCCCTGAAACCTATGGTTTTTTCAGTGAATTTCAAAGGTTTTTTAAATGCCAATTCCTAACTATAACGCCCCTGAAACCTTTGTTTTTTTCAGTGAATATATATATATATATATATATATATATATATTACCTACTGGCGGTCGCCAGTAGGTAGTTATAGTTAGGACCCTGTTTCCATAGGAAATCCGCAACATTCTATTTGGAATAACTTTGGCGCCGGTCGACGAATCCTCGCGAAATTTTCAAAATAGGTGGGGCGCTACGCTCCGCTCCTACCCTGAAAGTCTCGGGGGGATTCGTCAAGCAGGGGCCGAGAAAAAAGGGGGGTCCCAAAACGCGTTTTCCCCATGCATTTTTCCATAGGACCTTTAGACACAGCTACAGCCCGAACGGCTGAACAGAATTACTTGAAATTTGGCAGAGAGGTAGCCATAAGGTCAAGGAAGTGCCTTTTGCAGGTCTGGTGTAAATCTGTTCAGTATTTCCTGAGAAAGTAGCATTTAAAAGCATATATATATGTGGGCGGAGCCTAACCACACATCTCATCCTGAGATCTGATTGGCTGTCAGCACTTCATCCAAGAAGTGGTGGCAGCCATCTTGGGACCAATATACATGATAGCACCTCATTAAAAAGCATTGCAGTTAATAGAAGGTTTTAAGACTTTAGTTACATTATAAATCATTTGTTGATGGTACCATACTCATTTTAGGAATTGTGGTATGTTCTAAGGTGATTTCACCATGTGAAAAAGCCTTCTGCTGGGATATCATGATTGAGAGAAAAATATTTTCTCATGCTTTTACCACAGAGGTTTGAAAGGTGATCTATAGGCTAAACTGAGAGCTTATTTTCTGTAAATTCACATTATCTTTCTCAGTCATGTGAGAATGAAGTCTGACATTCTCAGTAAAACATGTACATCCAACAAGGGCAGAGACTGTCAGTTGATTCCTTTGTGTTCTACTGCAGCTTCCCAGAGTGTTCCAAAGAACTACTAGAGCGCTAACAGTCCTACTTATGATAAACGTATGGCACACCTGAAGCCATCTTGCTTGGATTAAAGTGGTAACTCTTAAAACATTTAATTTAAAAAGGAACAAAATGAGGGGGTTCATTTTTCCATAAAAAGTATGATTAGTGCTGCAGAAAGAAAAATTAGGGCACATTTTGAGTGACTTCTCAAATCCTCTTCTATTTCATTAAAAAATTCTGACATGCAGACTGAAACATGCACTTTCAATACCAGCAGCAGTTTTCCCTGGTGAGCAGTAGCTTTACTACAGTGATCTAATGAGCAAAAAGAGTGCTAACATTCTGAATTTATGGCAAATGTGTGACACATCTGAATGCCTTCTTGATGGAATCAAAGTAAAAAACTGAAAGTATTTCCTACTGAGGAGACTGCAGTTAATGAGGAAATTAGGAAACTTCATAACAAATAAGTCTCCCAAGATGGCCACCAGAGACAAAAGAGCCCAAATGTAGCCCAAATATCACCCAGATGTAGCCCAAGTATAGCCCAATGACAGAATGTCCCAGAATGTTCTTAAAAACAACTAGAGCGCTTACTGTCTTCATTATGACAAAAGTATGGCACACCTGAAGCCATCTTGATTGGAATAAACTGGTGAAACTTAAAACATTTAATTTAAAAAGGAACACAATGAGGAGGTTCATTTTGCCATAGAAATTATGATTAATGCTGAAGAAAGAAAATGAGGGCACATTTTGAGTGACTTCTCAAATCCTCTTCTATTTCATTAAAACATTCTGACATGCAGACTGAAACATGCACTTTTAATACCAGGAGCAGACTTCCATGGTGCAGTAGTTTTACTACAGTGATCTAATGAGCAACTAGAGTGCTAACATTCAGAATTTATGGCAAATGTGTGACATATCTGAATACCTTCATGATGGAATCAAAGTAAAAAACTGAAAGCATTTCCTACTGAGGAGACTGCAGTACATGAGGAAATTAGGCAACTTCATAACAAATAAATCTCCCAAGATGGCCACCGGAGACAAAAGAGCCCAAATGTAGCCCAAAATCACCCAGATGTAGCCCAAATATAGCCCAATGACAGAAGTGTGCAAAGCACTTATTATTTTGTGTTTTTGCAGTGTTATATAGTGCAGACTTGTCAGGTATTGGAGTGCTTTACATGAGCATTGGTTACACCACACAAGAACAAATTCATTTTGGTTGTAGACATGGGGAGACTAAATGATTTGACCAGAATCACAGAATGTTGAGCTGAAGCAGAAACTTCAACCTGGTTCCCCAGTTGCAAAGTCTGCAGTTCTGGAAGTAACACCACATCCTCTCCCCTAAGTGCAACATTTAATCAAGTGGTCAACTGGATAAAAAAACATAAAGATAACAAATAATTTAAAAGTGCTTTGTCGCTATTTGAAAACTCAGAAAATATGTCCTTATTTTAGTCTTTTAGAGCACTAACCATAATTTTGATGCCAATAAGACCCTCTCATATATGTAATTTCTAAAGGAAATGCTCTAGGTATTACAGTTTTGATTACATCAAGATGATGTCAGGCGTTCCACACTTTTGTAATAAATATAGAATGTTAGCAATCTAGTTGTTCATTAGGATACTGTTGAGAGGCAGAGGCCAGGGGCACGGACTCTGAAAATTGAAGGCAGGTAGGAGGGTGCAAAGGCAACAATTTAACCACACTGAGCAGGCAGGAAGGGCCGTGGAAGCACAACAGACTATGGAGGGCAGTGGAAAGGGGGGCAGGGGCAACAAACCAACAATACAGGACTTGCAAGAGAGGCTGTTGGAGGGAAGATCTATTACGGGTCAAGGAAGCTAGGGGCGGTCCCCAGATCCCC
Source organism: Triturus cristatus (assembly GCF_964204655.1). NCBI lineage: Eukaryota > Metazoa > Chordata > Amphibia > Caudata > Salamandridae > Triturus > Triturus cristatus. Next base: position 1,494,615,840 of record NC_140591.1, read on the forward strand.
GGGAGCCACCACAGAACTGAGCAGGAGAGTGAGTCAGGGACAAAAGGGGCACCTTAATTTGAGCCGGGGTGCCTAGGAACGCTTGCTCCAAAAATGAAGAAAACAGACATATGAGACATGGAATTGGAGGCAGAATACAATGGCAGTTTAATGAGAAGATGCAACTTCAAAGAAACCGCAGAATAGAGACATAAAGTACAAAATACAGAATCCAGATAATCATACAGCTGTCATAATATTCTCTGTATCTCAATTAATGTACTGACAGAGAGAGAGAGAAAACACATCTATAAATGCATCATGAGAAACAAGTTACACCAAGGAAAATGTTACCTAGGAACACTCAAGTTTACTCTTAGAGCAAGCATTCCTGCAATTACAATACAAAATCTTTTAAATGCAAAAGTAAAGAGAACAATGGTTAAACATAACATGACATTTCATATAGGTAAAATAGAATAAGATACTTCAAGCAAAGCAGAGCAAGACATTTTAAGCAAAGGAAGACAAGAGCTCCCAGCTCTTGGGGAAAACCTGCACTGCCTGTTAACCTACATACATACGGCGAGGTAGTCCGTCGATATCTGTGGGTGCTCCCTTTTTATATCATTTTGTGGGCTCCTTTGCACGCTACATCTACCTACGTATGCTACCCAAAAGCTTCGTCTGCAGATTTTACCAGACAATTCGTCATTTACCCACTTAATGCTGACAATGGACTGGGTGAAAAGGTCAGTCTCTCAGGCCAATCGCTTATCGTAAGTTCCATAGAGCAAGCAGAAAATAATGGGTATTGTACGGGAATTCAATATATTCATGTATAAAATCTCCTCAGTTCTCCTAACTTGACGCTCTGCGGTTGCCACTTCCTTAAAAGAGGGAAACCTGCCCAGGAAGCAAGTACCAGTCCAGGATGCAGCCTACTGTATGTCGACAGCTTCAGGGGGATGTTGAACTTTGATACCGAGCACGGAGCACTCGGGTAGGGTGGGGGCTACTAGTTTGGATCAGAAGGCCTCGCAGACCTGCCTTCAGACTGCTATGCACTAAAATTGCAGAGCTATGGTCAATTTAACAAAGAGGCCTACATATTGAACAGAAGGGCCTACACAGGGGTTTTATGCTGGCTGAGTGGTAAGGATGTCTCAGGATAATTATATAGCAACACAGGACCCGCTGGTCAATTTAATACGGCCTACAAATGCAGCTGGCAGGGCAAGGACAAGGGTCTCATACTTCAGGTGTGGACAGAACGGGCCAGGGGCCCCCTGTGATACAAAATCTACCCTCCTTCAAGGCTGTGGCAATGTAATAGACCATTGTGGGCAGAAGGAAGAGGCAATGGTAGTACAACCATACATGCCAACAGACCCGATTCAGCCAGGAAACGTCCAATGTTTTTAAGCTCAAATGGGCTTTATTTGATCTGTCTCCTGTCTACAATATCCTCTTTTTCAATGTAACTCAAAGGGGAAAATCAATACCCCAGTTTTTTTTCAAAATCTCCCTCTTACCAAGTTCAAAATGTTCGCAAGTATGGTACATTGGATCATGGAAGGAAATGGGATAGGGACATGGACTTGGATAACAGAGGACAGGAGGGACATGGAGAGGTGCACCAAACTGACCCTGCAGGGCAGGCATCAGGGTTTGCAGCAGCACAATACACCACACAGGGCATGCAGGACGGGAGTGCAGCACAACAATCCATAGAAAGCAAGAGGGAGGGGACAGGACCATGCACATGGACAACAGAGAACAGAGGGGCAAGAGGCAATGGTAGCTAGCTGACCATAATGGACAGACAGGAGAGAAAGCTGCAGCATAACAGACCATAAAGGGCAGGAGGGACGGATCAGGGGCATTACAATGGAACAGACAAGCCAGGAGGGAGGGAGTAGGGCTGGGGGCAAGGGGGCAGGGCAGGAGCAGCAAGATAGCCATGGAGGTCAGGCAGGATGGGCACTAGAAGCAAGACACACCATGAAGAGCAACAGTGAGACTGTGATGGCATACACACTATATCTAGTTTTCATTTTCAATCGTGCTCTCAGGACTATGTTCTATATAACACTGTGTTCACCTACCCTTTTCACGGGCATTACATTTTGCGATAGGGGGTGGAGGGTCAGGGGGTGTTTCTGCCAAGTGAGCCCGGAGTCACAGTTACAAACGTCCTCTTCTTCCTGAATAAAAGTGAGATTATGCTGCATACTTGTTCATATTTTAAGTAGTTCGCACAGACACAATGTTTTAAAAACAATAAAGTTCCTAATACCCGCCTTCTCTGAACAGTTAGCTTGCTGCCCCATCCCCTTCCTCCCTATCCTCTGTTGTGTGAATCCATGGACTAGCCTCCTTCCTCCTGCCATGCATGGTCTGATGTGCTGCCACTGCCCTCAATTTAGTATGATGTACCAGTCCACCCATGGAGGGAAGGTGGGAGGGGGTCAGGGGCAGCTAACTGACCACACAGGGAAGGTGGGAGGGGCCATGGCAGCACAGAAGACCATGCATGGCAAGTGGGAGGGTTAGTGGCAGCACAATGGCTATGATGGGCAAGAAGGGGGGATGGGGGGCATGCACAAAGGACGATGGAGGATAGAAGGGAGGGTCAGGACCTGTGCACAGACAAGAAAGTTCAGGGGAAGGGACCTCACAACAGCCCACACGGGGCAGGCAGGAGGAGCAGTTGCAGCACAACAGACCAGGGAGGGCAGAAGGGTGTGGCAGTACAATGGACCATGTAGGACAGGAGGAAGAGGATAGGGGCATGGCATGTGGACAGGCAGGGTGGCGGTGGCAGGGACAGGTTACAGTCATCTGACAATGCTAGGCAGGTGGAAGGGGAGTGGCAGCTCAACAGAACACTCAGAGTAGATAGGAGTGGCAGGTCCATGGGACATGGTGGGCAAAAAGGATGTAGCAGGGGCATGCACAAAGACATCGGAGGGCAGGGGGAAGGAGAATAGGGGCAGCAACCTAAGCACAGAGTTTAAGCAGGAGGTCAATGATGGGGCATAGAATTGGGCAATGGAGGGCAGGAGGAGTGGACTGGTACATCATACTAAATTGAGGGCAGTGGCAGCACATCAGACCATGCATGGCAGGAGGAAGGAGGCTAGTCCATGGATTCACACAACAGAGGATAGGGAGGAAGGGGATGGGGCAGCAAGCTAACTGTTCAGAGAAGGCGGGTATTAGGAACTTTATTGTTTTTAAAACATTGTGTCTGTGCGAACTACTTAAAATATGAACAAGTATGCAGCATAATCTCACTTTTATTCAGGAAGAAGAGGACGTTTGTGACTGTGACTCCGGGCTCACTTGGCAGAAACACCCCCTGACCCTCCACCCCCTATCGCAAAATGTAATGCCCGTGAAAAGGGTAGGTGAACACAGTGTTATATAGAACATAGTCCTGAGAGCACGATTGAAAATGAAAACTAGATATAGTGTATGGTATAAACTATGCACCAAAAAGTGTGATATAAGATGAACCGGGCGTGAAATATAATATGCAATACATTGTGCGCAATGACAGATTCATTGGAGAGCGCGAGATAGCACAGGCACTAGCGCGTGCTATGCGATATGCGCCTTGGAGTGTAATATGCACAGGGCAGTGTTGTGTAACCTAACTAGTCTCTAAAGTTGTAATATAAAATATGTGCTGGGGAGTGTAACGTTGCATATGCACTGTGACAAAGATATGGATCCCAGATTGTAATATGTATGGCATAGCACTGTGCGTTATAACATAGGCATCTAGAAAGGCACGTTAGATGGGGCAATATAACCCGTGCGAAGACAAGTGTGGCATGACATATTCACGGGGTGGTGTTACGGTGCACATGGGCTAGAGAGTGTCATAGCATATGCACTAGCTAGTGGAATACAACACAGAGGTGTGTGGCACTCGGCAGGCAATGGTGGGTGTAACACAGCATTGGGCTCTGTCAGGAGCACGCTGTGACTCTCAAGTGAAGTTCGTCCCCTTTCCAGAGAGTAAAATAAAAAGTATTACACATCCGGCAGTGGATGTGTGTTTTATTAACCGTGAGGGGGGTTTCTTGCATAGTTTTGGTCGAATTTTTGTCGAATCCCCTTTGAATGGCTTGGTGTGCATGTGTATTAAATGTGCCCGTCAATAGCTACCCATGTTTGTATAAATAAACAACAAGGGTGTCTACCAGGATTAGGCACGGTAGGGCATCAGACATGTCAGAGCTTCACTAGTGGTGTAAATACATTCCACGTGGATTCATTGCATGCATAGTCGCCTTTTAATAAATATCACGCAAATCGTCATGGTGATAGGTACGTACGGTTTGTCCAGCATGTCCTAGGTGTGTCTATAAATATATATTTTTTAAAAATAATAAAAAACAGTGGCCGGCCCTGGGGATTGGGGTCAAAAAAATATAATTAGGAGACTGGCCCTGGGGGATGGGGTCATCAGGGCCAATAAATTAGAATAAGAAGGGGAACCACACAGCCCCCCTTCTTAAAAAACTAAAATAAATAAAAGACTGGCATCGTGCCGGAGGCCATGCCCCCTCCGTGCAGCACTCTGCAAACGCGCCCCCAACAGGCATCTCCAGTATGCGCCAGGGAGCTGCGCTGCAGCCAGGTGTTCTGAGGCCAAGCCCCTTTTTACACCTCTCTGCAACGCAGCTCTGTGGCGCTTACTGGAGGTACCTAGTGGTCTAGTTTGACCCTAGGGACCCTTAGGATTCAGGGGGACTTAATCTCTCAACTTAGAACAGCCACAGGGCGCGTTTACACAGTGGTGAAGGGAGGGGACGGGGCCTGAGGTGACGTGTGCAAACACGCACTATGGCACGTTTTAAATTGGGGATATAATTTCCCTTCAATACTGAGGGCCCCTGGGGGCTAACTAGCCCACCAAGTGCTTCCAGTAAGCGCCACTGAGCTGCATTGCAGAGAGGTGGTCCAGGCCGTGCCACTTTTTACACCTCTCTGCAACGCAGCTCTGTGGCACTTACTGGAGGTACCTAGTGGGCTAGTTGGACCCTAGGGACCCTCAGGATTCAAATGAACTTAATCTCCCAACTAAAAATGGACACAGGGCGTGTTTACACAGTGGTGAAGGGAGGGGACGGGGCCTGAGTTAACGTGTGCAAAAACGCCCTGTGGCCTGTTTTAAGAGGTAGTTTTAATCCCCATGCCCTATTATACACTAGGGGCTTACAGAGGAGGTCATGCTAATCACAGGGGGACCCCAACACAAAATGTTCCCTAGTGTATGTAGGTGTTTTCACTGTATTCTAAGTGTCTTTTAACATAGCACTGGCTCTAGGACTGGTTAGTCAGACTCAGTTAAGACCAGTATCCGTCTGAAAAAGTTGAGGGTACAGGATGATTTTGCAACAAGGCTTCTTTCTGCTCTTCTTTTTGTTCTTTCTGCACGTTATCCTTCTTCCTGCACTTATCTTCGGATTTGAGGACTTCTGTTGCTTCTTTCTGCACTTCTTTTGTTTCTTTCTGTGCATTTTTTCTTCTTTCTTCACATGTCCTATCTCTGTAGGCATAGTTAGAAATTAGCATTTAAAAAACCTTTGAAATTCACAGAAAAAACCATAGGTTTCAGGCACGTTATAGTTAGGAATTAGCATTTAAAAAACCTCAGAAATTCACTGAAAAAACCATAGGTTTCAGGGGTGTTATAGTTAGCTGGACTTTTCACTTGTATAAAACCATTGAAATTCCCCCGTTATAGTTAGTTCAGCTAACTATAACTCGCGCGCCCGCAATGCACTGCTGATGACGTCACATATTACATCACTCATGACATGGTCAGTGACATCACTCATGACATCACTGATGACATCTCAAATGACATCACTGATGACATCACTGATGACATCATCCTTGTGATAGAGTGGCAGACCTCCTCTCACCCTAATATAACCTTTGATACACACAGTCAAAAATAGAGACTAAAATTTTCAAAACAATGGACATACCAATACCAGTTACAACAACCTCTTCAGTAATTCTAAGATCCACATACACATCCACTCATTCACCAACAGTCCTATACAGTCACTCATACATGTACTCACTCATCATATGTACTCATACACCTATACATCCTGTTACACAATGCCACTCATCCATAGAGTTACTCACACACATAGTCACTCATGCTAATAAAGAATCAAACATACATTTACTTGCATATACAGTTATACACACACCACCATACTTACTTCTACGGAAACTTACACATACTTAGTCTTTTAAACAATCACTTATAGAAACACATACTTATTCATACAGGAACTCTTTCAATCTCTCACTCTCACATATACTAACATATATACACCAATAGTCACATATACTAGTTTAAAACATATGTAGTTACTCATAAAGACACTATTGAGACAGTCATTCACTCACTAACACACCCATACACACACTCATCCACCCATACAGTCCTGCACACATGCTGTGTTCAACACATACAAACAGTGAGTCACTCATTCATGCACCTATGCACTACGTAATACCCCCCACCGAACCATGCAGACACTCAGACTGATACTCAAAAAACCAACTAATAACCTATATAGACACCCATGTAGCTACTCACCAACCCATGCAGCCACTTATACACAAAGTGAGAGACTGATACAGATATTTACATATTTAAACATTACTCACTAAGCCATGTATTCACTATGATACACTTAATCAGTCAGTTACACAATCAATTTTTCAAAAACAAATCATCCATTTAGACACTTATATACCCATTTATTCTTCCATCGACCTTGAGATATACATATATAAAACATATTTAATTTTCAGAAAAACACACATTCACTGGATGATGTCATCAGTGATGTCATCAGTGATGTCATTTGAGGTGTCATCAGTGATGTCATGAGTGATGTCACTGACCATGTCATGAGTGATGTAATATGTGACGTCATCAGCAGTGCATTGCGGGCGCGCGAGTTATAGTTAGCTGAACTAACTATAACGGGGGAATTTCAATGGTTTTATACAAGTGAAAAGTCCAGCTAACTATAACACCCCTGAAACCTATGGTTTTTTCAGTGAATTTCTGAGGTTTTTTAAATGCTAATTCCTAACTATAACGTGCCTGAAACCTATGGTTTTTTCTGTGAATATATATATATATATATATATATTACCTACTGTTGGTCGCCAGTAGGTAGTTATAGTTAGGACCTATTATCCATAGGAAATCCGCAACATTCTATTTAGAATAACATTGGCCCCAGTTGACGAATCTTCGTGAAAGTTTCAAAACTCGTGACCCGCTCCCGTCCGCTCCTATCCTGAAAGTCTTAGTGTAATTCATAAAGCGGGGGCCGAGAAAAAAGGGGGCCCCAAAACATGTTTTTCCCATGCAATTTTCCATAGGGACCTTTAGTCGCAGCTACAGCCCGAACTGCTGAACGGAATTACACAAAATATGGCAGAAAGGTAGACCTTGGTTCAGAGTCGTGCCTTTTGCTTAAATGGTGTAAATCCGTTCAGTAGTTCCTGAGAAAATCAAAAGTAAAATAACATATATATATGGGCGGAGCCTTACCACACATCTCATCGTGAGATCTGATTGGCTGTCAGCACTTCATCCAAGAAGTGTTGGCAGCCATCTTGGGACCAATATACTTGGTAGCACCTCATTAAAAAGCATTGCAGTTAATAGAAGGGTTTAAGACCTTAGTTACATTATAAATCATTTGTTGATGGTACCATACTCATTTTAAGAATTGTGGTATGTTCTAATGTGATTTTACCATGTGAAAAAGCCTTCTGCTGGGGTATCATGAATCACGTTCGAGAGAAAACAATTTTCTCCTGCTTTTCCTACAGAGGTTTGGAAGGTGAACTATAAGATAAACTGAGAGCATATTTTCTATAAATTCACATTATCTTTCTCAGTCATGTGAGAATTAATTCTGACATTCTCAGTAAAACATGTACATCCAACAAGGGCAGACACTGTCAGTTGATTCCTTTGTGTTCTACTGCAGCTTCCCAGAGTGTTCCAAAGAACAACTAGAGCGCTAACAGTCCTACTTATGACAAACGTATGGCAGACCTGAAGCCATCTTGATTGGAATAAAGTAGTAAATCTTAAAACATTTAATTTAAAAAGGGAACAAAATGAGGGGGTTCATTTTGCCATAGAAAGTATTATTAGTGCTGCACAATAAAAAATTCGGGCACATTTTGAGTGACTTCTCAAATCCTCTTCTATTTCATTACAAAATTCTGATATGCAGACTGAAACATGCACTTTCAATACCAGCAGCAGACATCCCTGGTGAGCAGTAGCTTTATTAAGGAGATCTAATGAGCAACTAGGGTGCTAACTTTCTGAATTTATGGCAAATGTGGGAAACATCTGAATGCATTCTTGATGGAATCAAAGTAAAAAACTGAAAGTATTCCTACTGAGGCGACTGTAGTAAATGAGGAAATTAGGAAACTTCATAAAAAATAAGTCTCCCAAGATGGCCACCAGAGACAAAAGAGCCCAAATGTAGCACAAATATCACCCAGATGTAGCCCAAGTAAGCCCAATGACAGAATTTCCCAGAGTGTTCTAAAGAACAACTAGAGAGCTAACAGTCTTACTTATGACAAAAGTATGGCACACCTGAGGCCATCTTGATTGGAATAAAGTGGTAACACTTAAAAGATTTAATTTGCAAAGGAACAACATGAGGGGGTTCATTTTGCCATAGAAATTATGATTAGTGCTGCAGAAAGAAAAATTAGGGCACATTTTGACTTCTCAAATCCTCTTCTATTTCATTAAAGAATTCTGACAAGCAGAATGAAACATGCACTTTCAATACCAGCAGCAGACTTCCCTGTTGAGCAGTAGCTTTACTACAGTGATCTAATGAGCAACTAGAGTGCTACCATTCAGAATTTATGGCAAATGTGTGACACATCTGAATGCCTTCTTGATGGAACCAAAGTAAACAAGCATTGAAAATGCAATAGGTCTCACCCTCGTTTAAGATAAAGCAATTCTGTTTGTAATTAGGTGGCATTTTAGCTTTGCTTTTATTAGTGTTTTTCAAACTTTCATGTACATAACATGCATATGCATGCATATATGTATATGTATGCATGCATTTTTATTTTTGTATTTATATAGATATGCATTATATATATATGTTTATATATGTATGTATATATATACACATACACATATAAATGCATATGCATATATATGCATATATATATATATGCATATGTGTGCGTGTAGAGAGAGGTAGAGGTGTAGATGTAGAGGTGTAGATGTAGAGGTGTAGAGGTAGAGGTGTAGAGGTAGAGGTGTAGAGGTAGAGGTGTAGAGGTAGAGAGGTAGAGGTAGAGAGGTAGAGGTAGAGTGGGAGACAGGTAGACAGGTAGAGAGTAGTAGAGAGAGAGGTAGAGAGAGGTAGAGAGAGCTAGAGAGGTAGAGAGTAGAGAGTGAGTATTAGAGAGCAGAGAGTGAGTAGTAGAGACTAGTAGAGAGTAATAGAGAGAGTAGATGAGAGTGAGTAGTAGAGAGTAGTAGTGTGAGAATTAGAGAGTAGTAGAGAGTGAGTATTAGAGAGTGAGTAGTAGAGAGTGAGAAGTGGAGAGTAGTAGAGAGTGAGTAGTAGAGTGAGTAGTAGAGAGTAGCAGAGAGTTAGTAGTAGAGAGAAGTAGAGAGTGAGTAGCAGAGAGAGAGTATTAGAGAGTAGTAGAGAGTGAGTAGTCGAGTGAGTAGTAGAGAGATAGTAGTAGAGAGTGAGTAGTAGAGATGAGTAGAGAGTGAGTAGTAGAGAGTGAGTAGTAGAGTGAGTAGTAGAGTGAGTAGTAGAGAGTAGAAGAGAGAGAGTAGTAGAGAGTGAGTAGTAGAGAGTAGTAGAGAGTGAGTAGTAGAGAGAGATAAATAGAGAGTGAGTAATAGAGAGTAGTAGAGAGTGAGTAGTAGAGAGTGAGTAGTAGAGAGTGAGTAGTAGAGAGAGAGTAGTAGAGAGAGAGTAATAGAGAGTAGTAGAGTAGTAGAGAGTGAGTAGTAGAGAGAGTAGTAGAGAGTGAGAAGTAGATAGAGTAAGAGAGAGTAGTAGAGTAGTAGAGACTGAGAATTAGAGTGAGTAGTAGAGAGTAGTTGAGAGCGAGTAGTAGAGAGTGAGTAGTGGAGAGTGAGCAGTAGAGAGTAGTAGAGAGTGAGTAGTAGAGAGTGAGCAGTAGAGAGTAGTAGAGAGTGAGTAGTAGAGAGAAAGTAGTAGAGAGTGAGTAGTAGAGAGTAGTAGAGAGAGTAGTAGAGAGTGAGAAGTAGAGAGTGAGCAGTAGAGTAGCAGAGAGTGAGTGGTAGAGAGTAGTAGAGAATAGTAGAGTGAGTAGTAGAGAATATTAGAGAGTGAGTAGTAGAGAGAGTAGTAGGGAGTAGTAGAGTAGTAGAGAGTGAGAAGTAGAGAGTGAGTAGTAGAGAGAGTAGTAGAGAGAGTAGTAGAGAGTAATGGAGCAGTAGAGAGTGAGTAGAAGAGAGTGAGTAGTAGAGAGCAGTAGAGAGCGAGTAGTAGAGAGTGAGTAGTGGAGAGTGAGTAGTAGAGAGCAAGTAGTAGAGAATGAGTATTAGAGAGTGTGTAGTAGAGAGAGAGTAGTAGAGGGTGAGTAGTAGAGATATAGTAGTAGAGAGTGCGTAGTAGAGAGTAGTAGAGAGTGAGTATTAAAGAGTAGTAGCGAGTCAGTAGTAGAGAGTGAGTAGTAGAGTGAGTAGTAGAGAGTAGAAGAGAGAGAGTAGTAGAGAGTGAGTAGTAGAGAGTAGTAGAGTGAGTAGTAGAGAGATAGTAGTAGAGAGTGAGTAGTAGAGAGTAGTAGAGAGTGAGTAGTAGAGTTAGTAGTAGAGTGAGTAGTAGAGTGAGTAGTAGAGAGTAGAAGAGAGAGAATAGTAGAGAGTGAGTAGTAGAGAGTAGTAGTGAGTGAGTAGTAGAGAGAGAGTAGTAGAGAGTGAGTAATAGAGAGTAGTAGAGAGTGAGTAGTAGAGAGTGAGTAATAGAGAGTGAGTAGTAGAGAGAGTAGTAGAGAGTGAGAAGTAGATAGAGTAAGAGAGAGTAGTAGAGTAGTAGAGAGTGAGAAGTAGAGTGAGTAGTAGAGAGTAGTTGAGAGCGAGTAGTAGAGAGTGAGTAGTGGAGAGTGAGCAGTAGAGAGTACTAGAGAGTGAGTAGTAGAGAGTGAGCAGTAGAGAGTAGTAGAGAGTGAGTAGTGGAGAGTGAGCAGTAGAAAGTAGTAGAGAGAAAGTAGTAGAAAGTGAGTAGTAGAGAGTAGTAGAGAGAGTAGTAGAGAGTGAGTAGTAGAGAGAGAGTAGTAGAGAGTGAGCAGTAGAGTAGCAGAGAGTGAGTGGTAGAGAGTAGTAGAGAATAGTAGAGTGAGTAGTAGAGAATAGTAGAGAGTGAGTAGTAGAGAGAGTAGTAGAGAGAAGTAGAGTAGTAGAGAGTGGGAAGTAGAGAGTGAGTAGTAGAGAGACTAGTAGATTGAGTAGTAGAGAGTAATAGAGCAGTAGAGAGTGAGTAGAAGAGAGTGAGTAGTAGTGAGTAGTAAAGAGCAGGTAGTAGAGAGTGAGTAGTGGAGAGTGAGTAGTAGAGAGCAAGTCGTAGAGAGTGAGTATTGGAGAGTGAGTAGTAGAGAGAGAGTAGTAGAGAGTGAGTAGTAGAGAGTAGTAGAGTGAGTAGTAGAGAGTGAGTAGTAGAGAGAGAGTAATAGAGCGTAGTAGGGAGTGAGTAGTAGAGTAGTAGAGAGTGAGTGGTAGAGAGTAGTAGAGAGTAGTAGAGTGAGTAGTAGAGAGTAGTAGAAAGTGAGTATTAGAGAGTGAATATTAGAGAGTAATAGTAGAGAGTAGTAGACAGAGTAGTAGAGAGTAGTAGAGAGTGAGTAGTAGCAAGTGAGTAGTAGAGAGTAGTAGAGTAGTAGAGAGTGCGTAGTAGAGAGTAGTAGAGAGCAGTAGAGTGTAGCAGAGAGTGAGTAGTAGAGAGTGAATAGTAGAGAGTAGTATAGAGTGAGAAGTAGAGAGAGAGCAGTAGAGACTGAGTAGTAGAGAGTAGTAGAGAGTGAGTAGTAGAGAGCGAGTAGTAGAGAGTAATAGAGAGTGAGTATAAGAGAGTAGAAGAGTAGTAGAGAGTGAGTAGTAGAGAGAGAGTAGTAGAGATTAGTTGAGAGTGAGTAGTAGAGTAGTGGAGAGTAGTCAGTCAGTGTCAGTCAGTCAGTGACAGTCAGTCAGTGTCAGTGTCAGTCAGTCATTGTCAATCACTCAGTCAGTGTCAGTCAATCAGTGTCAGTCAGTGTCAGTCAGTGTCAGTCAATCAGTGTCAGTCAGTCAGTCAGTCAATCAGTGTCAGTCAGTGTCAGTCAGTCAGTCAGTGTCAGTCAATCAGTGTCAGTCAGTCAGTTTCAGTCAACCAGTGTCAGTCAGTGTCAGTGTCAGTCAATCAGTGTCAGTCAGTGTCAATCAGCCAGTGTCAGTCAGTCAGTGTCAGTCAGTCTCAGCTAGACCAGCTCTGCTGACCTGGTTCTCTGGCTCTAAAGCAGCTCTGCTGACCTGGTTCTCTCCCTCTAAAGCAGCTCTGCTGACCTGGTTTCTCTGGCTCTACAGCAGGTCTGCTGACCTGGTTCTCTGGCTCTAGAGCAGCTCTGCTGATCTAGTTCTTAGTAGGGGTGGGCAGAATTTGCGAAATCCATTTTCGCAAATTATCGCGAAAATGTTAAAAATTATCGCAAACATGCGGAAATATTGCGAAGATGCGCAAGTTTTTTTCCCGCATGTTCGCGAGATTTTCTGCATGGTTGCGGCTCGCCAACTTACCCACGTGGTTGCTCACGGGCACGGCCATCTTGTTTTCAGTTGTCTCGCGGTGCATGATCGCAAAAAGAAAGACGTGATCGCGTGACGCTTGACATCACTGCGGGCGCAAACTATCGCGAGTCAGCGCAAATGGCTAAAAACAATACAACATCTCATGGAGAACGCGACCGGATCAAGAAAACTTGTCAGCGAACGCAGGGATTCAGGTAAGGTGATCGCGCGCGCGCGAGAATGTATTATTTTACAGCACGAGCAAGAAACAAATTATCGCCAAGCTGCGGAATGCGGAAATTTTGACATTTTCGCGCTTTCCGCTGAATGCGAAAATGTCAAATTATCGCAATTTCCGTGAACGAAACGAAATTTTAGGCCAGGCCTAGTTCTTAGGCTACAGAGCAGCTCTGCTGACCTGGTTCTCAGGCTCTACAACAATTCTGCTGACCTGGTTCTCTGGCTCTAGAGCAGCTGTGCTGACCTGGTTCTTAGGCTCTAGAGCAGCTCTGCTGACCTGATTCTCTGGCTCTTAAGCAGCTCTGCTGACCTGGTTCCATGGCTCTAAAGCTGCTCTGCTGACTTGGTGCTCTTGTCTAAGAGCAGCTCTAGTGAACTGGTTCTCTGGATTTAAAGCAGCTCTGCTGACCTGGTTCTGTGGCTCTAAACCAGCTCTGCTGGCCTGGTTCTCTGGCTCTAAAGCAGCTCTGATGACCTGGTTCTCTCCCTCTAAAGCAGCTCTGCTGACCTGGTTTCTCTGGCTCTACAGCAGCTCTACTGACCTGGTTCTCTGGCTCTAGAGCAGCTCTGCTGACCTGGTTCTATGGCTCTAAAGCAGCTCTGCTGACCTGGTTCTCTGGCTCTAGACCAGCTCTGCTGTCCTGTTTCTCTGGCTCTAAAGCAGCTCTGCTGACCTGCTTCTCTCCCTCTAAATCAACTCTACTGACCTGGTTCTCTGCCTCTAGTGCATCTCTGCTGACCTGGTTCTCTGGCTCTAGAGCAGCTCTGCTTACCTTGTTCTTAGTCTCTAGAGCAGCTCTGCTGACCTGATTCTCTGGCTCTAAAGCAGCTCTGCTGACCTGGTTTCTCTGGCTCTACAGCAGCTCTACTGACCTGGTTATCTGGCTCTAGAGCAGCTCTGCTGACCTGGTTCTATGGCTCTAAAGCAGCTCTGCTGAACTGGTTCTCTGGCTCTAGACCAGCTCTGCTGTCCTGTTTCTCTGGCTCTAAAGCAGCTCTGCTGACCTGGTTCTCTCCCTCTAAATCAACTCTACTGACCTGGTTCTCTGCCTCTAGTGCATCTCTGCTGACCTGGTTCTCTGGCTCTAGAGCAGCTCTGCTTACCTTGTTCTTAGTCTCTAGAGCAGCTCTGCTGACCTGATTCTCTGGCTCTAAAGCAGCTCTGCTGACCTGGTTCTATGGCTCTTAAGCAGGTCTGCTGACTTGGTTCTCTGGCTTTACAGCAGCACTGGTGACCTGGTTCTCTGGCTCTAAAGCAGCTCTGATTACCTGGTTCTCTCCCTTTAAATCAGCTCTGCTGACCTAGTTTCTCTGGCTCTACAGCAGCTCTGCTGACCTGGTTCTCTGGCTCTAGAGCAGCTCTGCTTACCTAGTTCATAGTCTCTAGAGCAGCTCTGTTGACCTGGTTCTATGGCTCTACAACAGCTCTGCTGACCTGGTTTCTCTGGCTCTACAGCAGCTCTGCTGACCTGGTTCTCTGCACTCACGATGCACTCACCTGACTTCGCAAAAATATATTTAAAAATAATATACATTTATTATAAGTACAAATATATAATTTTTATGAATATCTTAAATATTCTCTTGCCCTAATATGTATATTTGAGACACATACATATCATTTTGGAATGCACAGGAGCAGGAGTCGCGGACTGGGCGCAGCTGCATACCAATCGCGAACATCACGTAAAAGTAAATGTATATGATGTAACTGAAAAACACGCAGCCGTCGACCACTTTTCTAAATTGGTGGCTAGAATGCACGCACCCTCCGTGATGTGTACACTTTGAGTGCGCGACTCCGGAAAAAAAAATGATTTTTTTTTTAAGAAATAAAAAATGAAAACAAAAAAATCAATATTTTAGTTTTATTTTATTTTTTTATTTGTTTTTGCAATTTTCAGAAAAATTCATAATGTTATTTAATGAATGAAGTATTTATAAATAAACAGTTAAAAAAACTGTAGAAAATCAGTACAAAAGAATAGGTATAACTACTATCACACTTAAAAATTAGCATTTAAAAAACCTTTGAAATTCACTGAGAAAAACCATAGGTTTCAGAGTCGTTATAGTTAGTAATTAGCTTTTAAAAAACCTTTGAAATTCACTGAAAAAACCATAGGTTTCAGAGACGTTATAGTTAGAAATTAGCATTTAAAAACCTTAGAAATTCACAGAAAAGAAACATAGGTTTCAGGGGTGTTATAGTTAGCTGGCCATTTCACTCTGACAAAACCATAGAAATTCCTCCGTTATAGTTAGTTCTGCTAACTATAACTCGCGCGCCCGCAATGCACTACTGATGATGTCACATATTGCATCATTCATGACATGGTCAGTGACATCACTGATGACATCACTGATGACATCTCAAATGACATCGCTGATGACATTATCCACGTGACAATCTGATACACCTCATCATACACTAGTATAACCTTTCATCACTCACTGTAAAATACAGAGTACCATATTTGAAACCATTGACACACCAATACCAGTTACTACATACCCAATCACTGATTCCTAAGTCCACACACACAACTACCCATTCAACAACAGAATCATTTATACATGCAGTCACTAATTATTAGAACACTATCAAATGCACTTATACACATATATAGACATTGACATCAGCAGTCTTCTTAGTCGGTTATGCAGTCATCCTACTCACTCATGAAAAAAAATAATCACACTTACATTTACTCACTTACACAATTATCCAATAACACCTCATTCATTCAAACACATAGTAACTCATAGTTAATATGTTAAAAAATCACCATTGCAATTATACACTCATTCATATAGTTACTCTCACAATCACGGACTCTTAAACATACTTATTTATATACACCAACACTCACACACAATGCCTTTTATTTTTTTACTTTTTTGAAGATGTACAACTAAAACATATATTCGCTCACCAACACACAAATAAATACACTCAGTCACCCGAACAACTATTTCCATATGCACTCTTAAACCTATACACCTAGTCAATCAACCATTCACACATCTATGCATAGAGTTACACACACCCCATCCAACCACACACAAACTCAGTGTCCCATACAAATACTCACCCAACTAATCAATAACTAATATAGACACTCGTGTAGTTAGTGACCAGCTGATGCAGCATGTTATACAACAACAGAGACAGTGCTGCACACATTCACATAGTTTAGTTGCTAATCCATGTATTAATACATATTTAAATTGCAAACTAAACCCCATTCACTGGATGATGTCATCAGTGATGTCATTTGAGATGTCACCAGTGATGTCATCAGTGATGTCACTGACCATGTCATGAATGATGCAATATGTGACATCATCAGCAGTGCATTGCGGGCGTGCAAGTTATAGTTAGCAGAACTAACTATAACAGAGGAATTTCTATGGTTTTGTACAAGTGAAATGGCCACCCCTGAAACCTATGGTTTTTTCTGTGAATATATATATATATATATATATATATATACACATACATATATATTTTTAAAAAGTGATAATACACAACAATGACTCCATTAAGTAACATGGGGATACCAGAGCGGCTCCATCTCGGGTTCAAATACAAAACGAATTAAGCAATTGTTGGCAAAAAAAATGGCAGCTTGCTCCACATTCTTCAATAATAGTCCCTAGTGAGCCCGCCCCTGGGGCACATTCCAGAAGAGGAGGGGGTGTGTAGGAACACATGTTGGACTTCCCAGGTTTGCAGCTGATGGCTCAAGTTCCTAGAAGATGGCTCCCAAAGATGGTATGATCATGTGGCTCAAGTTGATAATGCAATGTACATATTTATAGAGGGCCCCACCTGTTACTAGTATTTTTGCTCATATTAAATTGAATATTAGCCTCTGGAACTCTCTGAAATTCTCAGGAACTTTCTTAAACTTTCTGGAACTCTAGAACCGTTTTTTAATTTCCAGAACATTGGCAGCCATCTTAGGCCTTGAAGCTTCATTAGGACCATACCCCTGCTGAGCAGTCTTGCCTCTTGGAGAAGACGGTTCTTCTCTCTGTGAATTTACCTGAGGTAGCTGCTTCTTGCCTCCTCTGGAGTGGGGTATCTATGCAATGACAATGACCCAGGAAGTAAGAAAGCCCAGATAAAGTTAGGTTGCTTTGAATCAAGCCTTGCATGTGCACGCATGGGAATACAAAAGAACAGTATCTAAGACAAACCCAAGGTTACACGTAAGTCAAAATCTGCAGTTGATTTTGTGTTTAAGTAAGTTTTTCAGGGAAAGCATGGATTTCTCAAAGCTGTGACTAAAAATAATGATGAAGTTCTATTAAAATGTCTATGGACTAATGAGGTGACTCATCCTTTCGTGCCAACCTATATCTACATGTAGCCAACACATAGATTTATAATTGTACAGCCATTTGAATGCAAGTGAGTGTTACATCTGATATGGACTTGGTGACTAATCAATGGCTAGATAGATTGAGTGTACGGTGACTCATACTGTTGATCTTTTACAGAGATACAAAACAACTGTAATCAAGATATACTGAAGAAAAAACCTTGGTGGTGAGATCATAGACAATCATCAACCACACAGGGAAAGTGCTGGCTGTTTTTTATTGCTTTATCCCATTCCTCCATTCCCCTCAGTGACCTACCTGGATGAGTGATTCTATCACTCTCTCAGCTGAGCATCGGGGGAGTGGACAGACTGTCTTCGCCGAACGCTCCTACTGGGCCAAACTCATAGGTTAGTCATACCAAATCTTACACTAATTGCATCAAAACCCTTGTCTCATGTCATGGGTTGGTGCAAATGTTATGAAATTTGTTCTACGATTAATGACGTGTTTTTTTATCTAGATCTTTAGATCTTGGCCTTTGATTTGTTTATTGTGTATTATTAATGTAAATAGTAGTTGATTGAGCATCATCTTTTTAGCAAATCTATGGACAGGCTGAACGTATGTGAAAGTCGTAGAGAGTGAGTATTAGAGAGTGAGTAGTAGAGAGAGAGTAGTAGAGAGTGAGTAGTAGAGAGTAGTAGAGTGAGTAGTAGAGAGTGAGTAGTAGAGAGAGTAATAGAGCGTAGTAGAGAGTAAGTAGTAGAGTAGTAGAGAGTGAGTGGTAGAGAGTAGTAGAGAGTAGTAGAGTGAGTAGTAGAGAGTAGTAGAGAGTGAGTATTAGAGAGTGAATATTAGAGAGTAATAGTAGAGAGTAGTAGACAGAGAGTAGTAGAGAGTAGTAGAGAGTGAGTAGTAGAGAGTGTGTAGTAGCAAGTGAGTAGTAGAGAGTGAGTAGTAGAGAGTAGTAGAGTAGTATATAGTGAGTAGTAGAGAGTAGTAGAGAGCAGTAGAGTGAGTAGTAGAGTGTAGCAGAGAGTGAGTAGTAGAGAGTGAATAGTAGAGAGTAGTATAGAGTGAGAAGTAGAGAGAGAGCAGTAGAGACTGAGTAGTAGAGAGTGAGTAGTAGAGAGTGAGTAGTAGAGAGTGAGTAGTAGAGAGTAATAGAGAGTGAGTAGTAGAGAGTGAGTAGAAGAGAGTAGAAGAGTAGTAGAGAGTGAGTAGTAGAGAGAGAGTAGTAGAGATTAGTTGAGAGTGAGTAGTAGAGTAGTGGAGAGTAGTCAGTCAGTGTCAGTCAGTGTCAGTCAGTGTCAGTCAGTCAGTGACAGTCAGTCAGTGTCAGTGTCAGTCAGTCATTGTCAATCACTCAGTCAGTGTCAGTCAATCAGTGTCAGTCAGTGTCAGTCAGTGTCAGTCAATCAGTGTCAGTCAGTGTCAGTCAGTCAGTCAATCAGTGTCAGTCAGTGTCAGTCAGTCAGTCAGTGTCAGTCAATCAGTGTCAGTCATTGTCAGTCAGTCAGTTTCAGTCAACCAGTGTCAGTCAGTGTCAGTATCAGTCAATCAGTGTCAGTCAGTGTCAATCAGCCAGTGTCAGTCAGTCAGTGTCAGTCAGTCTCAGCTAGACCAGCTCTGCTGACCTGGTTCTCTGGCTCTAAAGCAGCTCTGCTGACCTGGTTCTCTCCCTCTAAAGTAGCTCTGCTGACCTGGTTTCTCTGTCTCTACAGCACGTCTGCTGACCTGGTTCTCTGGCTCTAGAGCAGCTCTGCTGATCTAGTTCTTAGTAGGGGTGGGCAGAATTTGCAAAATCCACTTTCGCAAATTATCGCGAAAATGTTAAAAATTATCGCAAACATGCGGAAATATTGCGAAGATGCGGAAGTTTTTTTCCCGCATGTTCGCGAGATTTTCTGCATGGTTGCGCCTCGCCAACTTACCCACGTGGTTGCTCATGGGCACGGCCATCTTGTTTTCAGTTGTCTCGCGGTGCATGATCGCAAAAAGAAAGACGTGATCGCGCGACGCTTGACGTCACTGCGGGCGCGAACTGTCGCGAGTCAGCGCAAATGGCTAAAAACAATACAACATCTCATGGAGAACGCGACCCGATCAAGAAAACTTGTCAGCGAACGCAGGGATTCAGGTAAGGTGCTCGCGCGCGCGCGAGAATGTATTATTTTACAGCACGAGCAAGAAACAAATTATCGCCAAGCTGCGGAATGCGGAAATTTTGATATTTTCGAGCTTTCCGCTGAATGCGAAAATGTCAAATTATCGCAATTTCCGTGAACGGAACGAAATTTTAGGCCAGGCCTAGTTCTTAGGCTACAGAGCAGCTCTGCTGACCTGGTTCTCAGGCTCTACAACAATTCTGCTGACCTGGTTCTCTGGCTCTAGAGCAGCTGTGCTGACCTGGTCTTAGGCTCTAGAGCAGCTCTGCTGACCTGATTCTCTGGCTCTTAGGCAGCTCTGCGGACCTGGTTCCATGGCTCTAAAGCTGCTCTGCTGACTTGGTGCTCTTGTCTAAGAGCAGCTCTGGTGACCTGGTCCTCTGGCTTTAAAGCAGCTCTGCTGACCTGGTTCTGTGGCTCTAAACCAGCTCTGCTGGCCTGGTTCTCTGGCTCTAAAGCAGCTCTGATGAACTGGTTCTCTCCCTCTAAAGCAGCTCTGCTGACCTGGTTTCTCTGGCTCTACAGCATCTCTACTGACCTGGTTCTCTGGCTCTAGAGCAGCTCTGCTGACCTGGTTCTATGGCTCTAAAGCAGCTCTGCTGACCTGGTTCTCTGGCTCTAGACCAGCTCTGCTGTCCTGTTTCTCTGGCTCTAAAGCAGCTCTGCTGACCTGGTTCTCTCCCTCTAAATCAACTCTACTGACCTGGTTCTCTGCCTCTAGTGCATCTCTGCTGACCTGGTTCTCTGGCTCTAGAGCAGCTCTGCTTACCTTGTTCTTAGTCTCTAGAGCAGCTCTGCTGACCTGATTCTCTGGCTCTAAAGCAGCTCTGCTGACCTGGTTCTATGGCTCTTAAGCAGGTCTGCTGACTTGGTTCTCTGGCTTTACAGCAGCACTGGTGACCTGGTTCTCTGGCTCTAAAGCAGCTCTGATGACCTGGTTCTCTCCCTTTAAATCAGCTCTGCTGACCTAGTTTCTCTGGCTCTACAGCAGCTCTGCTGACCTAGTTCATAGTCTGTAGAGCAGCTCTGTTGACCTGGTTCTATGGCTCTACAACAGCTCTGCTGACCTGGTTTCTCTGGCTCTACAGCAGCTCTGCTGACCTGGTTCTCTGCACTCACGTTGCACTCACCTGACTTCGCAAAAATATATTTAAAAATAATATACGTTTATTATAAGTACAAATATATAATTTTTATGAATATCTTAAATATTCTCTTGCCCTAATATGTATATTTGAGACACATACATATCATTTTGGAATGCACAGGAGCAGGAGTCGCGGACTGGGCGCAGCTGCATACCAATCGCGAACATCACGTAATAGTAAATGTATATGATGTAACTGAAAAACACGCAGCCGTCGACCACTTTTCTAAATTGGCGGCTAGAATGCACGCACCCACCGTGATGTGTACACTTTGAGTGTGCGACTCCGGAAAAAAATGTGATTTTTTTTTTAAAGAAATAAAAAATGAAAACAAAAAAATCAATATTTTAGTTTGATTTTATTTTTTTATTTGTTTTTGCAATTTTCAGAAAAATTCATAATGTTATTTAATGAATGAAGTATTTATAAACAAACAGTTAAAAAAACTGTAGAAAATCAGTACAAAAGAATAGGTATAACTACTATCACACTTAAAAATTAGCATTTAAAAAACCTTTGAAATTCACTGAGAAAAACCATAGGTTTCAGAGTCGTTATAGTTAGTAATTAGCTTTTAAAAAACCTTTGAAATTCACTGAAAAAACCATAGGTTTCAGAGACGTTATAGTTAGAAATTAGCATTTAAAAAACCTTAGAAATTCACAGAAAAGAAACATAGGTTTCAGGGGTGTTATAGTTAGCTGGCCATTTCACTCTGACAAAACCATAGAAATTCCTCCGTTATAGTTAGTTCTGCTAACTATAACTCGCGCGCCCGCAATGCACTACTGATGATGTCACATATTGCATCATTCATGACATGGTCAGTGACATCACTGATGACATCACTGATGACATCTCAAATGACATCACTGATGACATTATCCACGTGACAATCTGATACACCTCATCATACACTAGTATAACCTTTCATCACTCACTGTAAAATACAGAGTACCATATTTGAAACCATTGACACACCAATACCAGTTACTACATACCCAATCACTGATTCCTAAGTCTACACACACAACTACCCATTCAACAACAGAATCATTTATACATGCAGTCACTAATTATTAGAACACTATCAAATGCACTTATACACCTATATAGACATTGACATCAGCAGTCTTCTTAGTCGGTTATGCAGTCATCCTACTCACTCATGAAAAAAAATAATCACACTTACATTTACTCACTTACACAATTATCCAATAACACCTCATTCATTCAAACACATAGTAACTCATAGTTAATATGTTAAAAAATCACCATTGCAATTATACACTCATTCATATAGTTACTCTCACAATCACGGACTCTTAAACATACTTATTTATATACACCAACACTCACACACAATGCCTTTTATTTTTTTACTTTTTTGAAGATGTACAACTAAAACATATATTCGCTCACCAACACACAAATAAATGCACTCAGTCACCCGAACAACTATTTCCACATGCACTCTTAAACCTATACACCTAGTCAATCAACCATTCACACATCGATGCATAGAGTTACACACACCCCATCCAACCACACACAAACTCAGTGTCCCATACAAATACTCACCCAACTAATCAATAACTAATATAGACACTCATGTAGTTAGTGACCAGCTGATGCAGCATGTTATACAACAACAGAGACAGTGCTGCACACATTCACATAGTTTAGTTGCTAATCCATGTATTAATACATATTTAAATTGCAAACTAAACCACATTCACTGGATGATGTCATCAGTGATGTCATTTGAGATGTCACCAGTGATGTCATCAGTGATGTCACTGACCATGTCATGAATGATGCAATATGTGACATCATCAGCAGTGCATTGCGGGCGTGCAAGTTATAGTTAGCAGAACTAACTATAACAGAGGAATTTCTGTGGTTTTGTACAAGTGAAATGGCCACCCCTGAAACCTATGGTTTTTTCTGTGAATATATATATATATATACACATACATATATATTTTTAAAAAGTGATAATACACAACAATGACTCCATTAAGTAACATGGGGGATACCAGAGCGGCTCCATCTGGGGTTAAAATACAAAACGAATTAAGCAAATGTTGGCAAAAAAAATGGCAGCTTGCTCCACATTCTTCAATAATAGTCCCTAGTGAGCCCGCCCCTGGGGCACATTCCAGAAGAGGAGGGGGTGTGTAGGAACACATGTTGGACTTCCCAGGTTTGCAACTGATGGCTCAAGTTCCTAGAAGATGGCTCCCAAAGATGGTATGATCATGTGGCTCAAGTTGATAATGCAATGTACATATTTATAGAGGGCCCCACCTGTTACTAGTATTTTTGCTCATATTAAATTGAATATTAGCCTCTGGAACTCTCTGAAATTCTCAGGAACTTTCTTAAACTTTCTGGAACTCTAGAACTGTTTTTTAATTTCCAGAACATTGGCAGCCATCTTAGGCCTTGAAGCTTCATTAGGACCATACCCCTGCTGAGCAGTCTTGCCTCTTGGAGAAGACGGTTCTTCTCTCTGTGAATTTACCTGAGGTAGCTGCTTCTTGCCTCCTCTGGAGTGGGGTATCTATACAATGACAATGACCCAGGAAGTAAGAAAGCCCAGATAAAGTTAGGTTGCTTTGAATCAAGCCTTGCATGTGCATGCATGGGAATGCAAAAGAACAGTATCTAAGACAAACCCAAGGTTACACGTAAGTCAAAATCTGCAGTTGATTTTGTGTTTAAGTAAGTTTTTCAGGGAAAGCATGGATTTCTCAAAGCTGTGACTAAAAATAATGATGACGTTCTATTAAAATGTCTATGGACTAATGAGGTGACTCATCCTTTCGTGCCAACCTATATCTACATGTAGCCAACACATAGATTTATAATTGTACAGCCATTTGAATGCAAGTGAGTGTTGCATCTGATATGGACTTGGTGACTAATCAATGGCTAGATAGATTGAGTGTACGGTGACTCATACTGTTGATCTTTTACAGAGATACAAAACAACTGTAATCAAGATATACTGAAGAAAAAACCTTGGTGGTGAGATCATAGACAATCATCAACCACACAGGGAAAGTGCTGGCTGTTTTTTATTGCTTTATCCCATTCCTCCATTCCCCTCAGTGACCTACCTGGATGAGTGATTCTATCACTCTCTCAGCTGAGCATCGGGGGAGTGGACAGACTGTCTTCGCCGAACGCTCCTACTGGGCCAAACTCAAAGGGTTAGTCATACCAAATCTTACACTAATTGCATCAAAACCCTTGTCTCATGTCATGGGCTGGTGCAAATGTTATGAAATTTGTTCTACGATTACTGACGTGTTTTTTTACCTAGATCTTTAGATCTTGGCCTTTGATTTGTTTATTGTGTATTATTAATGTAAATAGTAGTTGATTGAGCATCATCTTTTTAGCAAATCTATGGACAGGCTGAACGTATGTGAAAAAACTCCCACTGCTGTTACAACAGTGCTAGGAGGAACCTTTGCACACATTTGAAAGTACAACTATTGTCTTCTCAATACAAATATATTTAAATAACAATCCCATTGTTTGTTATTGATTTAATTTTATTTTTATATAATTCTTTTTTTTAAAGCATGGTTTCCAGATTTTCAGAATAATTTACTTTCTTGTTGTGTTTTTATGGTAAAAAAAAACAACCATGGAATTACCTCCTGAAAGTGTAACACATTGACTCAATTGTAATACTAATTATTATCAGACACATTTTTGGGTTCAATTTCATGCATTCTTTTCATTGAATAATTTGTGCATGGAGAATGAGGCAAAAAATACAAAATATTAGTTATAACTGTTTTGAGAGAATACTCAACCACAATGTGATTTGTTTAGTCTCTCACCGGAGAAATGTATTTTTGTTCCCTCATGGTGATGGTTTAATGGGTGTTGTCCGCAACATGGCCAAATGAGAGACCACTGCTAAGGCCTACTGGAGCTGCCTAAGTTGGAGTGACGTAGGGGTACGGCCCGTACCCACGCCTTAAGAGCGTGGGTACGGGTCGTACCATGCCTACCCCTACATCACCCCAACAATGGTGGTACGGCCCTTACCCACGTTCCAAAGGCCTGGGTACGGGCCGTGCCACCATTCTTGGGGTGACGTAGTGGTACGCGTGGTGCGACCCGTACCCACGCTCAGAAGGCCCTGGTACGGGAAGTACCCCTACGTCACCCCAACAATGGTGGTACGGCCCGTACCCAAGTTCTAAAGGCCTGGGTACGGGCCTTACCACCATTGTTGGGGTGACGTAGGGGTAGACGTGGTACGACCCGTACCCACGCACCCAAGGCCTGGGTATGGGCCGTAACCCTATGGCACCCCAACTTTGGGTGTACGCCCCGTACCCAGGCCTTTAGAACGTGGGTACGGGTCGTACCACGCCTACCCCTACGTCACCCCAACAATGGCGGTACGGCCGTACCCAGGCCTTTAGAACGTGGGTACGGGCCGTACCACCATTGTTGGGGTGACGTACGGGTAGGCGTGGTGCGACCCGTACCCACGCTCTGAAGGCCTGGGTACGGGCCATACCCCCAATGATGGGGTGCCGTAGGGTTTCGGCCCATACCCAGGCCTTCAGAGCGTGGGTACGGGTCGTACCACGCCAGTGGACAGAGACATAGGGGTGTGTGCCTATCACTCCCAGCAGTGCCCAGACATATGAGGGGTGTGTGCCCATCACTCCCAGCAGTGCCCAGACATATGAGGGGTGGGTGCCCATCACTCCCAGCAGTGCCCAGACATATGAGGTGTGGGTTCAGAGGCCTCCCAGCAGTGCCCAAACATATGAGGGGTGGGTGCCCATCACTCCCAGCAGTGCCCAGACATATGAGGGGTGGGTGCCTATCACTCCCAGCAGTGCCCAGACATATGAGGGCTGGGTGCCCATCACTCTCAGCAGTGCCCAGACATATGAGGGGTGGGTGCCTATTACTCCCAGCAGTGCCCAGACATATGAGGGGTGGGTGCCCATCACTCCCAGCAGTGCCCAGACATATGAGGGGTGGGTGCCCATCACTCCCATCAGTGCCCAGACATATGAGGGGTAGGTGCAGAGGCCTCCCAGCAGTGCCCAGACATATGAGGGGTGGGTGCCTATCACTCCTAGCAGTGCCCAGACATATGAGGGGTGGGTGCCCATCACTCCCAGCAGTGCCCAGATATATGAGGGGTAGGTGCAGAGGCCTCCCAGCAGTGCCCAGCCATATGAGGGGTGGGTGCCTATCACTCCCAGCAGTGCCCAGACATATGAGGGGTGGATGCCCATCACTCCCAGCAGTGCCCAGACATATATGGGGTGGGTGCAGAGGCCTCCCAGCAGTGGACATAGACATGGGGGTGTGTACACCATCCTCCAATGAGCAAACCTCCATGGGTGCATGAAGGCATCCACAATGTGCGACTATATCGAGAGTTCCATGACAACACATCACTGACAGCAGTGTCCCACTCCCATGAGGGTGGATGTCCTTCCCCCACTGCATGACACACCACATGTGGGTGTGATGACAAATTACATATGCATACCCACCCCTGGCGCTGGCAGCACAATACACACACTGAGATCATGCAACAAGACTGTATACTCATGTTCCGCCCTACTAAACTAAGAGAGCCAAAGGGAACACACACTGTCACGCACATTCCAGGACTGATAGTAATGTACAGGTGCTGGGGCAGCCAACAAGTTGTTGACTTCCATGGAAGGAAAAGGGTGGAGTACCCACAGATACAATGCCCACAATTGTCAGTCAGTTGCCCAAATAACCTGCAGAACACGTAACACATGTGTGCTAGGCTGGGAGTACACACATGCATAGTGCGTAAAAGGGATCATATCCACATGAAGTCATGTCAATATACTCCATACACAAGTACAGTGACCACCAAGGATGCCACAAACGATGCAGGCGGAGACATTGCTGAGCATGCATGGCCAAAGTTGAAGGAATCCGTCACACACCAAGGAAATGTAGACACAGGTCAGCACAACAATTGGGAAACACCCTGCAGGGAAGATGTCAGGTGCCACAGAGGAAGGAACACTCCTTGGGACAATGTCACCATACAGTAAGAGCTTACATGACCAAAGATTATTTGCAGAGACCTTGTGATGGCACGCAGATACCATGAGCAGCACACTACAACATTTCCCAGACACCTAACACATTATCACCACCCCAAATCATGGAGCAGCAGCACCAACAGCAATACCAGAAAAGCATTAGTGTGCAAATGAAAAACAAAATGCTTTATTCAGCAGAAAAAAATATTGGCATAGAAATGTACACTATATACAGGGCCCATAGGCCAGGCCATGTGCGAATTCCTGAGGGGGGACACATTGGGACGCCTCTCCCCTAGCTTGCCTGCACAGTTCACAGTTCCATTTCATCCACAGAAGGGGGGGCAGCATGTGGGGGGGAAGGACGACTCCACCACAGGGGGTGGGGCAGTGCCAAAGGTGGTGGTTAGGATGGCGCTGCACATGGTCGCAAGGTCTTCCAGCGTCTCCCCTGCACCCCCGAAGGAACCACAGGCCCCAAGGAGGGGGGGGGGTTGGAGGGATGGGTTGCAGTGCTACTGGGGGAGGGTGTGGACAGGAGGGGGACTCAACTACCCTGCCCAGGGACTTCCTCAACCGCTTGCGGGGTGGTGTCACACTGGGGCTGAGGGACAGACTGGCCATGAACGACTCTTTGTCCGACTGTTGGGCAGGAGAGCTAAGGGGAGTGGTTTTGGAGGAAGTGGGTCGTGAGGACTGCGGACTCCCACTGTGGCTGCATGGCTGCTGTTTGCCCCCCGACCCAGTGGCTGTGCCTACTTCCCCCTGTTTGTGTGTGACAGGAGGTGTGCGCTTGGCCTTCCCTGGTGGTGTGCTGCCTGTGTCTGGTGGGGTACATGCATGGGGACGTCTGGGTGTGCTAGGGACAGGCATGGGAGTGGGAAGTGTGGATGGTGCAGGGGTACGGGGGGACGGAGCGCTGCAGGAGACCCACTGCTGCCGTCAGTGACGAGTCCATGGACCTAAGCAACATCCGGTGGTCAGACATCGCTGATGTCATGCCCTCCATGTACGACACCATCTGTGTCAGCAGTCTGGTGTGGCCACGTAGGACATTAAGTAGCGATGTCTGACCAACCTGCAACTGCCGCAGAATGTCCACAGACTCGGCATTTACGGCAGCAGGGGAGACAGGGGCAGGGGTGCGGTGCCTGGCACGAAGGAGACATGTTGTCGCCTAGGACGGACAGAAGGGACCCGAGCAAGTGGGAGGCCGGTGATGGGAATGGAGGGGGCGGGTAGAGATGGAGTGCTGCTTTCAGCTCTGGGAGCAGCCTCCGCCCCCTCTGGGAGCTCAGCCTCAGACCCGTCAGCGTCATAGTCGGTGGTGGGACTGGACAGGTCCTCCGCCTCACTCCCCTTGCCCTCCGTGCCACTTGCTGCGCCAGACTCCCCAGCACTGGTGGCACCGGTGCTGGATCCCTCCTCCACGTCCGTGCCAGTGTCTCCCTCGGTTTCCCCTGACGATGCTGTGGGCAAGGTGAAGAGACAGGAAATAATCAGACACCTGTATACATATGACACATGAGTTCAAACTACATAGGTCACAGTGCATAGCATGAAAAGCAACATGAGTAACATCTACAATACTACGCACATATGTAGGCCCTGCACCACACAGTTGGTTGACCCACCATGCCACTTAGAAACAATGGAGAGCATGACACAGCAGCAAAGAACTTGATATCGAATTATACAGAGGAGCTAGTGTCTGGGGACAGTCGAGCACCGCATCTGGACCACACACCGTTGCAAAAAATGGATGAGCAGGAACCATGTCTTTTAACTTTTGGCACATGCTGCAAAGTGAAAACATTAAACCATGCACAACATGACTGGGTCAATACTTGTTGAGTGTCTGTTCAGACAATCATCATACACAGGCCAGACCTGGCAAGGAGACATAAGGTTTGGACATGTAGGCCTTGGCTGCACAAACCCCCCTACCTGAGACAATGTGATTGAGACAGAGGAAGTACTTACACCTCTTTCTCGGGAATTAAAAAAATGGCCTTCAAGAAATCCTGATTGTACTCGAACTACCCCTCGTGCGCCTGACCACATATATTATTGACAAACAACCATCATCAGATAGTTGTACCGAGACACACAGGCACTGGCCACTGTGAGTATGCACAAGCCAAATTGGGTCACCCTGTACAGTGGACACATGTAGCACACTTTACGTAAATACAAATGAGGCCAGGGTACAATGCCACAGAGCCCAACCTATGCTGAAGACACAGAGAATGTCCACATTGTTGGATGACACACATGATACCTAGGAAAAGGTGCCTCAGGGGACTGTAGTGGCCACACTCCTCATTGGTCCTGGATGGATATGACTGCAACAGGAGCGACCGTCCCTGCACTATGCATATCTCCCACTCATGCACATCATGTCTGATGCCACAACATTGGCCATGCATGCTGGAAGGCAGTTCATTTTAAGACACACTCCTATGTCGGGACTCAGCATCAGTGCCAACTATCATGGACCCCCCAATGACTGAACTGGACAGGGCACAGGCAAGGTCCCAACACTTGTCACAGACCACCCCCACACATGATGCTGCAAGCATTGGGCACTTGGATTAACTGCCAGCCTAGATTACCTTGTGCAAGAGTGACTACAAACAGACCAGGGAACACATGTAAAGGAGGGGAAGGGAGGAAGAACAGCACCGGTTGACTTGTGGGAACAGGATATGCACTGCACATATAAACCCTAGCAGTGTATCCATGCGACTGAGCACTTCCAAAAGCTGGTGACACACAACAAAAACACATGTACCTACCCCCTTCCTGCTGCTGCTTCTCCTGTAACCGCCTATCTATCTCTGGGAAGACCTCCGCCAGGACACGCTTCATTTGGTGGGTCAGTCGCCGACGCCTGCCGTGGGGGCGTGGTGGTGAGTCCCCCAGCAGGACCCGGGCGATCCTCCTGGTCCAGCACCGGATATCCTGCCAGCGTTTCCTCACCTGGGCCAGGCGCCGACTGCGACCCTCCACCAAACTCACGGCCCTGACGGCCCGCTTCCAAATCTCCCCCTTGGCGTAGGTGGCTACCTGTGAGGATGACAAAGTGAGACAACATCAATACACCTGCTCCATGTCACAGAGACACACATTAGAACAAAGTGGCTGGTTTGAACAGGGCATAGTATGCAGCCAACTCATTTCACCTTTGGCATAGGGACATTATCCTCTGGGGAAGGCCAAATGCACTACGTGGCATTGAAAGTACACAGGGGGCATGAGGGGTGCGACACAATCAATGATCATGGCTCACACTGTGTATCACAAGCTACACCAGGATTATGGACAGCACCTCAAAGCAGTCACATGCCCCAGGCCACTGACGCAACCTCAGCAGAGTACACAGACACACACAGGCACAGGACAATCACCTGCCATTGGTAACTGCAGGTACAAACCTCACTCTGCACATGTGCCACTTTACTGGGGGGTGCCACAGGTGTGGGGCTAGCTCAGCACATCAGACACACAGCACTGCTCCCTGCTCACATCAGATGGGTAGGGTATATGCATCATCCATGCAGCTGGGGTGCAACACTCCACATAGACACTCACCCACATGACAGGGGACTTACACACACACCAATGTCCAGGGGACAAACACATCATTTGGACACTCTCACCAGAGGTACACTCAACTCACACACATCTGTGGGTACAGTCACCTGTCACACTGGGGGGACCACAGAATCACATCAGGGCTGTAGAAACAACATTCCCAAGAGGATTAGCCAGGCTGAATGTGGCATGCACCATGCAGTGATTGTCACAGTAAGCACAATGTAAGTGAGGAGTGCAGACATGAACTACATCATGCTCTGCATGGGAGACATGAGGCATTCCCCCCCCCTGGGACCCACTCTAAACAACATTGCATGTCTGTTACATCTGGACACAATGCCAGAAGTGACAGTCACAAAAAAGGGGCACAGTCAAAGCTAGTGGAGTCAGCACTCACCTGTTCCCCTGGTCTCCCATACAGGCTGGGGTACTGTGGGAGGATGACATCCAGCAATGCCTCATTCTCCTCCTGGGTGAATGGCTGGGCCCTCTCCACAGACCTGGACATGGTGCCAGAGGAATCACAAGCAGCAGCAGTGGTGTGGAATTAAAGGTTGTGCAGGCAAGTGCTCTCTCATGGGTCCTGGCTGCCTTATATCTGCCTTGCTGGGCTGTTTCATTTACAGGAGTACAGAGTGATTGGTCAATCTCATTTGCATCCTACGTTTCCTCCAATCCCTTTAAACCTACCCCAGTGAGGGCCTTTGCATGGTTGCATACCCATGCATGCGGATGAGCATCTTTTGGCTGACTTCTTGTGTGTCTCTCATCCCCTGGTAGTTGCGCATGCTGTCTGCTGGTGGCATTGTTGGGTTCCTGCTATTCCTCATGAGTACAGCAACGTGTGCTGAATCAGCGTTACATGCACGGACATGGTGAAAAGTCTCCTTTGGGTAAGGATTGTAGCACGGCTTTTTGGGTGTGGTAGTTGTTTACAATGTGTGTGCACTGCTCCTGTGCATGTTTTATTACCATGCATACATGTCGACTCAACATGGGGCACATGACATGTAGCATGAATCACATGAATTGATAGTCACACTTGGTGACAGTCATCAGTAATGGAATTGTGGATTGTGATGAAGGCATCAATGTGTGTTATACTGCCCTCGGAAACATACTGTCAGGTTCGAGCCTCGCAGGGTCCAGAAGCGTTGTGCAATGGCCCACCTCCTGATATCACCAACACCCCGGTATATACCGGAAGGCACGGGGTGTTCGAGGGATCAGGCGAGGGAAGGGAAAGAGGGAAGGAACTGCGCGGGATTTGATAGGCTCTGAAATGACAAGGGACACAGCATAAACAAGGAGCATCAACAAATGGCTACTCTCATCAATTCTCACTAACGTTGCCGTGTACCTGTACAGATGGCTATGAATTCCTCAAGCCCCTCAAACGCTTGAGTACAGCATGGTCACCATCTATAAAACAGAACTCAGTGATTACCAATTCTTCCACATCCGTCAGCCAACCGTCAACCCCACATGCCACATACGTACCCCTAGTTCTACTAGCCTTCACGGCCTTCTCATGCGGAGCCAGGAAACAATCCCCATAGTCTCGTAAGCGTCCTTCCCCCACTCCCTAGTGCAAAGAATAAAGAACGGATCCAAAGCAAACAGTGAAACGGTGATAAGATCCCAGCCGTAATCTTGTGGTGAAGGATGTTCCTGCA
This sequence comes from Triturus cristatus, assembly GCF_964204655.1. Taxonomy (NCBI): domain Eukaryota; kingdom Metazoa; phylum Chordata; class Amphibia; order Caudata; family Salamandridae; genus Triturus; species Triturus cristatus. Next base: position 1,494,647,934 of record NC_140591.1, read on the forward strand.
CACCGACTCACGCAAACAGTACTAATAGTACTTCCCTGAGGAGGGTAGTCTAGGGAGCCTAAGCGTGGTTAGAATCACCACGATGCTTAGGCTACAAGAGGTTTGATGAGCAATCAAGTACGGCAACGAGCGGAGGAATTTCCCCGCGTTCCGCTATTTGCCCCTTTACCTCTCCGGCTCGTTACCTCACGAGCTGGGCACAATGGCTGGCCTCGAACCCCAGAAACGGTAAGGCGCAGCTCCCACAATTACGCCGCTGCCTTCCGCTCAAGGGGAACAGGTTCAAGTCTCCAAGTTACTCGCTTCCCTACCGGTATTCAGCGGAGTCCAGCGTCGGGTTCTGCTCCTCTGCTCCTCTCCGTGGCTAGAATACCCGGCCGCAAACGAAGCCTCCAAGTACGCTGGGGAGAATCCTCTCACCCAGCCGCACGGAACCAAACACAAACGGGAATTCGGAATTACGCACGCCGACGTCCTCGCGCCGGCGTCTAAAGTACATCCCCTGCCCCAGGGCTTCTGGGAAGTGTAGTTCGGGCTGCGTAGGCGCCGCTACGCCGGGATCCTGACAGTAGGTCCTCCCCCCTAGCGCCTCCTAGGGCCAGGCTTAGCGGGGTGTCTTTGATGGAAAGCCTTAACCGCAGCAGGTGCATGTACGTGTCGCCAGGGTTCCCACGAGTCGTCCTCCGCCGAATACCCCTTCCAGGAGACCAGATACCATAGATCGCCTCTCCTCCATTTGGAGTCCTTGATGCTCTTCACCTCGTACTCCAGATTACCGTCGTGCCACACCGGGGGAGGTGTACGACGTCGGGCAGCGAGGGCTGGCTTTAACAGACTGCAATGGAAGACTGGATGTATTCGAAGGGAGGTCGGCAACCTTAGTTTATATGCCACCGGATTGATCTGCTTCACCACCGTATAGGGTCCTATGTATCGGGGGTGAAACACACTGCGTAGCTTGAACCTGATGTTTTTGGTGGAGAGCCACACTTTGTCCCCTACTTGATATGTAGGTCTGTCCATTCTGTGCCGATCCTCCCACTTCATGTAGGTCTGTTTGGCCTTATTCAGCTGTTCCTGCACCTTTCTGTGCACTCCTCGTAGCAACCTGACGTGTTCCAGAACTGCGGGCTGAGAGGCCACCTCCTCTGGGATGTCAATGGGCAGGATGCGGGCATCATAACCGTACGTAGCCTTAAACTGAGTAACCCCCACTGAACTATGCCAGGCGTTGTTATACGCTATTTTGGCCATCCACAACAAAGATACCCACGAGTCCTGAGCCTCTTTCGCATAGCATCAGAGATACTTTTTGAGAGACTGGTTTAGCCTTTCGGTCTGGCCATCGGTTTGGGGATGGAAGCTGGTGGATAGCGAGGACTCGATGTGCAGGGCCTGACACCAAGTTTTCCAAAATCTCGCTACAAACTGGGGCCCTCTGTCTGATATGATGACTTCTGGAACTCCATGCAAGCGGATGACATTACTCAACATCAACTGAGCTGTCTGTCCAGCTGTAGGGAGAGTAGAGCAGGGGATGAAGTGCCCCATTTTCGTTAGGCTGTCCACCACCACCAGTATAGCTGAGTATCCGTTGTCCCTTGGTAGCCCTGTGATGAAATCCAGGCTGATGCTCTTCCAGGGTCTTTGCGGAGTGGGCATGGTCATGAGTTTTCCTTTGGCTCTGGAGGTGTTACTTTTTGCTCTGGCACAGGTTTCACACCTGAGCGCCCATACTTTGACATCGGCAATCAGAGTGCGCCACCAGAAGTGCCGTCGTACCAGATGAGTGGTCTTCTGTACTCCTGGATGACCCGCTAGTGGAGACACATGGCACCATGAGAAAGCCTTTTTCTGTAGGGCTTTAGTAGGTAAGTAGAGTCGATCATTAAAGAACGGAAGTCCCTGTTTCACGGTTCTCTTGTCCTCTTGCTTAGCCCACTCCTCCCAAGTGGCTCCTGTTCGACATTGCCTTACTTGGTCCAGGAAGTCTTCCGCTCTGATGGCGCATATCACCTTAGACGGTTCGATAATGGCTTCCATGGCCTGTTGTTTGTCCCGCACCTCCCTCGCCCCCAGCCCGGACAGGGAGTCGGCCTTGCGATTGTCGATCCCTGGACGAAAGGTGATGATGAAGTCGTACTCGGCAAAAAAGAGCATCCATCTCATTTGGCGTTGAGAGAGGTGCCGAGCGGTCCTCATGTATTGCAGGTTCCTATGGTCTGAATAGACCGTGACCGGATGACCTGCCCCCCACAGGTAATGTCGCCATTCCTGAAACGCCTTTTTTATCGCCAGTAGTTCTTTCTCCGCAACAGTGTAGTTCTTCTCTGCGGGAGTTAACTTGTTGGACAGATAGGCGACCGGATGGAGCTGGCCAGTGGAGGAATCCCTTTGCGATAAGATAGCCCCAATCGCTTCATCTGAGGCGTCTGCTTCCACCACAAAAGGGTGCTCTGTCTTTGGATGGGCGAGTACCGGAGCTGTGGTGAACGCTCTCTTTAAATACGAAAAGGCACTGTCGGCTTCCGGGGACCAGTCAAATGGTACTCCCTTTCTGAGTAGCCGGGACAGGGGAACAGCCACTTGTGAAAAGCGAAGGATAAACCTGCGATAGTAATTCGCAAAGCCTAGGAAACACTGTACCTCCCTTACGTTTTTTGGGATCGGCCAATCCTGTACTGCCTTCACTTTTCGCTCGGACATCTGTAATCCTGTGGGGCTGAGCATGACTCCCAGGAACTCCACCTCTCTCACCCCAAACTCGCACTTACTCAGTTTAAAAAACAGGTTGTGCTCATGCAGCCTTTGTAATACAGTGGAAACATGTGTCCTGTGTGTTGTGACGGTGTCTGAATAAATCAAAATGTCATCTATATACACTACCACATATAGATCCACAAAGTCCTTCAAGACATCTTTATGGAAATACTGAAATGCCGCCGGGGCGTTGCACAGCCCGAACGGCATTACAGTATACTCATATAACCCGTAACGAGTCTTGAAGGCCGTTTTCCACTCATCCCCCGATCGGACCCGCACCAAGTGGTATGCCCCTCTCAGATCTAATCTAGTGTAGATCTGGGCGTCTCACACTTGGTCTAGCAACACTGAGATGAGGGGTAGAGGGTATCTGTTTCTCACTGTGTTCTTATTCAGCATGCAGTAGTCTACACAGGCCCTTAAGTCCCCATTCGCCTTTGATATAAAAAAAAGGGGGGAAGCTGCCGGGGACCGGGATGGTCTAATAAATCCTATGGCCAAGTAGTGATCTAGATAGGCCCTCAAGTGCGCGGTTTCTGAAGTAGACAAGGCATAGACTCTGCAGGCCGGTATAGTGGCCACCTCCACCAAGTCGATGTGACAATCGTACTCCCGGTGAGGTGGCAACTGCTCCGCCTTAACCTCACTGAACACGTCTTCGTACTCCTGGTACTCTATGGGTAATTCCACTGCCTTTTCTGCTGCCGTGGCTACAGCAAACGGGCACGACAGAGTGGCCGCTTGGGAGGTTCTATCCTGATCAAAATGTTTCTCACATTCCTCTGAAGAAATCGTATTGTTTTGGTTCTCCAGTTAATGGAAGGGTTATGGTAACTCAGCCATGGCATCCCCAAAATTACTTCATACTGGGGAGCGTCTATGATGTTTAATCGCAGCTCCTCCCTAGGCCTGCCTTGGGTTACCCTCACGGACAAGCCTAGCATCTCTGTTTGTTCCGTAATGAGACCGGATTTAAGTGGTTTACCGTCTACGGCTACCACTTCCTCGGGTGTCTCCCTCAGCACTCGTTTTAGAGCCAGACGGGTCACCAACCCGCTATCTATAAAATTACCAGTCGCTCCGGAGTCAATCATTACCAATACCGAGTGACTGTGGTGGTTGTAGTCAATGCCCATAGGGAGCACGATGTGAGACTCTGTGTCACGTGCCTCAGTGGTGGCTAGGGAGGGTATTCTCCAAGCTGCCTCAGTCTCCACCACCCTTCCTCCTTCCCCTACCGGGCTCGTATGGGAAATGGCCACTTGTTTGTTTCTCCCCCAGCTTCCGGGTCCTTTTGGTTTTGAGGGGCATTCCCTAACGTAGTGGCCCTTCTTCCCGCAGTACATATATAAGCCTTGTATCCTACGGGTTTCCCTCTCCTCTCTAGTTAAGGGTGCCCTCACCGCCCCGATTTCCATGGGTTCCACTCCGGTCTCCAAAGTCCCCTTATGAGGCGGTTTCTCCACATGGAAGTTACTTCCCCCTCTCCTCTTCTCTCCCCCTCTCTCCGACATTCGGCCATCCAATCGCAGTGTAAGATTGATCATGTCGGCACAGGTTGTGGGTTGGGGGTCTATCTGAGCCACCACGTCCTTAATCTCCTCCCTTAGTCCCTGATAGTATAAGGACATCCTTTTTTCTTCAGGCCAGGCGGTTTCCGCCACCAATCTGTTAAATGTAGTCAGGTAGGTCACTAAATCTGCTCTACCTTGTTTTAATTCCAACAATTCCTTGTCGGCGCTAAACGTAGTGGCCCTGCGATCGATCACCCTCTCGAACTCGGCCCTAAAGGCCGGCCAGTCCGATAACACTGCGTCGTTATTTCTCACTAGAGGAACTGCCCAGCTCGCGGCGTCCCCTATCATATAGGATATAGCGAACGCTACCCGGGAGTGGTGGTTGGGGAACGAAGCGGGTTTACAGGAGAAATGCAACATAATTTGCGTCAGGAAAACCTGCACTTTCTGCGGATCCCCTGCGTACCTTTCAGGGCTTGCCAGCGGGATGGGGGGTGGCACAGTGACCTGTATTTGGGAAGCCACCGGTGCGACGTCAAAGGGGTTTCGGGACATTCTTTCCACCTTGTCTCTCAGGGCCGCTGTTTCGGCCTTAGAGGCCGCCAGTTCCTGTTGTACTGCCACTAAGGCCTGTAGGACGTCCTCCATGGAGGCCATAGCTCAAGACCGCCGGACCGGGCGAGGCACTATTTCGTGGGTGCGTATTTCTGTCAGGTTCGAGCCTCGCAGGGTCCAGAAGCGTTGTGCAATGGTCCACCTCCTGATATCACCAACACCCCGGTATATACCGGAAGGCACGGGGTGTTCGAGGGATCAGGCGAGGGAAGGGAAAGAGGGAAGGAACTGCGCGGGATTTGATAGGCTCTGAAATGACAAGGGACACAGCATAAACAAGGAGCATCAACAAATGGCTACTCTCATCAATTCTCACTAACGTTGCCGTGTACCTGTACAGATGGCTACGAATTCCTCAAGCCCCTCAAACGCTTGAGTACAGCATGGTCACCATCTATAAAACAGAACTCAGTGATTACCAATTCTTCCACATCCGTCAGCCAACCGTCAACCCCACATGCCACATACGTACCCCTAGTTTTACTAGCCTTCACGGCCTTCTCATGCGGAGCCAGGAAACAATCCCCATAGTCTCGTAAGCGTCCTTCCCCCACTCCCTAGTGCAAAGGATAAAGAGCGGATCCAAAGCAAACATTGAAACGGTGATAAGATCCCAGCCGGAATCTTGTGGTGAAGGATGTTCCTGCACACCCACTCACGCAAACAGTACTAATAGTACTTCCCTGAGGAGGGTAGTCTAGGGCGCCTAAGCGTGGTTAGAATCGGATCTCTGACATATTATCGAAAGACACATTATCGAACTACACAAATTTCGCAACAAAAATATCGACATCAAAATTATTGAGATTATATACTTAATTAAAAAACTACACTAATATCGACACTACAATATCGTAATACAATTATATTGATCACACAAAAATCGCACACATCAATATCGCAATACTAAATATCGACATAAATAAATAAATATAACACATGTAACAAATATCGATAACCAAAATATAGACATCAAGAATATCATTTTTTTTACATATATCGACAATTCTCATACTAATAAAACCAATACTTTAAACAACATAAATACAATATTTTCCTAAAACATACATTTTCCAATTATATTCAACTTAAACATAAACATAACATTTATAACTATATAAATATTTAACAACATAATAAAAAAACACAGAAATAATTATCACATAGGCATTTTGAAAACATTCAAAAAAATTAAGACACATTATAAACAATCTTTTTCTATATAATTATTTACAACTCTCCTCCTTTAAAACTAAATATACTCTTATTTAGCATTTTCCATACAACGAAACCAATTAAATAAAAAAAATTCAAAACATCCAATAGAAAGGCCACATACAGAAAGCAACCAATCACATTCAAAAAACAATTTAAAACCACTATATAAACCAATTAAAACAAGTCTTCTACTGTGCCTTAAACCAAAGCATTGAACAAAAAAGAAACTCTGCTAAACAGAAGAAACCTACATCCTACTACTATTCTAAAAACGTAAGTAAATTACCTTTTCTAACTAAACAGCCAAATTAAACTAAAACACTAATTTATCTTTACTCAAAAAAATAACTAACTTATATATTCCATCTCTTTATGTTTCCACTACAGATATTACTCTAAACAGCTAAAGAAAAGATTGAAAATTGCCAGAAAGAACTCACTAAAAAAGTAAGTATACTATCAAAATACTTTCTAAAATATTAATTAAATCCTACTCAAACCCCAAAACATCCTAAACCCCAAAACAAATCCATGTTCTCTTTTTTAAGTTTTTAAAAACCTGTATAAATTAACACCTATAGTCTATACCAAACAGCAATACCACCCCACTTAAAAAAACTAAAACAACCAAAACAATATATGTTCTTTAACTTTCAGAGACTACATCAACTAAACAGCATTTTGTCTACAAAGAACATCTTCATTCAAATACAACCAAAAACACTTGGGTGCCAATTACGATCCGGTAAAAACCAGGTACGAACCGTCGGTCGGAGCGTATTCTCCGTCCGACTCGTACTCGGTTGTAAAACATTACAAACATGGAATTACGATTCGCACGGAAACACCATTTCCGTACGAATCGTAAAAAACACCGACCGACGAAAATATGCATACGAATGTGATCCCGGAATGCTGCGACATGACGTCGGGACGCTTCCAGGCAGCGTTTCACGACCCAGGAAGTACGATTCGAACCGACAGCAGTCCGGACGGCAATATTTTTACGGCACCCAAAAAGTGCCGGAAATGCGAAGTACGGCGCGAAACGACCAGAGTAGGTGGCCCGGTAAGCGCCGTACCCCCCCCAGCCCCCGCATGTACGCGTCGAACCCCCCCGTATATGTACACCCGAGTACGCGTTGAACCCCCCTGTGTATGTACACCCGAGTACGTGTCGAACTGTACGTGTCGAACCCCCCGTGTATGTACACCCGAGTACGCGTCGAACCCCCCCGTGTATGTACACCCGAGTACGTGTCGAACTGTACGTGTCGAACCCCCCGTGTATGTACACCCGAGTACGTTCGAGTCGTACCCCCACCCGTGTATGTACGGTGCGTACCCCAGCGTGAATGTACGCACCGTACATACACGGGTGGGGGTACGACTCGAACGTACTCGGGTGTACATACACGGGGGGTTCGACACGTACAGTTCGACACGTACTCGGGTGTACATACACGGGGGGTTCGACGCATACTCGGGTGTACATACACGGGGGGTTCGACACGTACTCGGGTGTACATACACGGGGGGGTTCGACACGTACTCGGGTGTACATACACGGGGGGGTTCGACACGTACAGTTCGATGCGTACTCGGGTGTACATACATGGGGGGTTCGATGCGTACTCGGGTGTACATACACGGGGGGTTCGACACGTACTCGTGTGTACATACACGGGGGGGTTCGACACGTACAATTCGACACGTACTCGGGTGTACATACACGGGGGGGTTCGACGCGTACTCGGGTGTACATACACGGGGGGGTTCGACACGTACTCGGGTGTACATACACGGGGGGGTTCGACACGTACTCGGGTGTACATACACGGGGGGGTTCGACACGTACTCGTGTGTACATACACGGGGGGGTTCGACACGTACTCGGGTGTACATACACGGGGGGGTTCGACGCATACATGAGGGGGCTGGGGGGGTACGGCGCATACATGCGGGGGCTGGGGGGGGTACGGCGCGTACATGCGGGGGCTGGGGGGGGTACGGTGCGTACATGCGGGGGCTGGGGGGGGTACGGTGCGTACATGCGGGGGCTGGGGGGGTACGGCACGTACCGGGCACCTGTTTGGACGTCTCCATGGTTGTTATAGGAGTTCGGTGCGGACGGTCTATTAACCATACGGTTGTACATTCGGACGCCCGGGACAGATCGTGATTCCCCGGTCGGACTTCGCTTTTCACGTTTGTACGGTAAAGCGTCCGAGGACGTGTCGGACACATTTTCCGACCCGAGGACGTGTGGGAAATCATTCCCGATGCGGTTCGTATGGACTTTTTACCATGCGAATCGTGATTGCCAGTTCGTACGGCACTTGTACGATTCGTACGGTAAAAAGACCGGATACGAGTCGCACGTGGAATTTTTTTACCGGATCGTAATTGGCACCTTGGTAAGTATATATGAAAAAAAATTTTTTTTTGCTATTTTCATTTAAATATATAAAGTACTATTGCATATATTTTCATATACATTTTTTCCAGATTTCTAACACATCAAAATGACAGAAGAAGCCCAATTTATAACATCGCAGAAAGGAAAATTCCTATTGTGTTACATGGGTTACACATACACCCAAGAAAAGCAGACTGAACGAAAAGTGAACTGGAAGTGTTCTAAATATTATTCAAACACATGCTACGGACGAGCAACAACAAGAGAAACAACTGTACTATATACTAGAGAGCATAACCATCCACCCAATCTTTCTGAAATAGAAGTCAGATCAACCCTTGAAAATATAAAAGAATTAAGCACTGGTTCACAAACTGCTACAAGTGTTATCCTAAAAGAACTATTACCTAGAGTGCCTAAAGAAGCAAGAGGCCAATTACCATCAATTGCTTCTATAAAAAGAACAATTGCTAGGACCAAAAAATCAACCACAACAACAATACCATCCCCTAAAACTTTTCAAGATATCATCATTCCACCAGAATTAACTATCACCCACAATAATGAACCTTTTATTTTTTTTGATAACAAAAGTACAGAAAAAAGAATCATAATGTTTGCTACTGCAAACAATATAACTAAACTCCAACAATGCCAAATATGGATGATGGATGGCACCTTTACAATATGCCCAAAACCATTCTACCAGCTTTACACAATACACGGTCAATATCACAACACTTCCATACCTTTAATCTATGCACTAATACCTAACAAACAAAACACAACATATAATGAAATGCTAGGAAAAATAAAACAAGAATCAAATAATTTTTCCCCTCAAAGAATTATCATAGACTTTGAGCAAGCCATGATAAATTCCATTCTAAAACTGTAACCCCATACATCTATCCAAGGATGTTACTTCCATCTAAACCAATGTATATGGAGACATTTACAAAAATCTTCACTCGGGTGCCGATCACGATCCTGTAAAAACCGGGTACAAACCGTCGGACGGAGCATATTCTCCGTCCGACGCGTACCCGGTCGTCAAAATTTACAAACAAGGAATTACGATTCGCACAGGAACACCATTTCCGTACGAATCGTAAAAAAGCCCGACCGAACAAAATAAACCTACAAATGCGATCCGGGAAAGCGCCGACCTGACGTCGGGACGCTCGCAGCCAGCCATTCACGAACCAGGAATTACGATTCGCACCGACGTCATCCCGCACGGTGAATATTTTCCGGCTGCCAAAAACTGCCGGGAAATCAGGACGACGCGAACAAGGACCACCAGTACGCGACAGACAGACAGGACGACGCGAACAAGGAGGACCAGTACGCGACAGGATGACGCGATCAAGGAGTACCAGTACGCGACGGACAGACAGGACGACGCGATCAAGGAGGACCAGTACGCGACGGACACACAGGACGACGCGAACAAGGAGGACCCGTACGCGACGGACAGACATGGACCCGAACCTACGTGTCATCCCGGCCCTCATAGCAGTCGACCTCCTCTACAGGTTCCGACGCAGACGCCGCAGAAGGTCAGAATAACTAAGGGAGGGGGGAAAGTGGGGTGGGGTGGGGGTGGCAGGACCAGGGCAGGCCACAAAACCCCCACCAAAGTCACACACCACACATGCCCAGGACATACCTGACACCCATGCCCTGGTCACTACGAGGGGGTGGGGGCGTGTCCAGCTAAGCCAGCGACCGCCACAACGGAAGTCCGTCACCACGCGAACCGGCAACACAACCAGACCGGTACGTCCCGTACCCACGCCTGAAGAGCGTGGGTACGAGACGTACCGCGCCCACACCCACGTCACCCCAACAATGGCGGGACGGATCGTACCCACGTGGCAAAGGCCTGGGTACGGCCCGCACAAGCATCACATAGCGTGGGGACAGATATGTACGGACCCTACCCCCACCCGCGTACGTATGGAGCGTACCCCCACCCCAACAGTGTAAGTACGACTCGTACCCTCACCCCGTATGCATGGAGCGTACCCCTACCCCAACAGTGTAAGTACGACTCGTACCCTCACCCGCGGACGTACGGACCGTACCCCCACCCCACCAGTGTAAGTACGACTCGCACCCTCATCCGCGTATGCATGGAGCGTACCCCCACCCCAACAGTGTAAGTACAACTCGTACCCTCACCCAGTATGCATGGAGCATACCCCCACCCCAACAGTGTAAGTACGACTCGTACCCACACCCGCGGACGTACGGACCGTACCCCCACCCCCACCCGTGTAATTACGACTCGTACCCTCACCCCGTATGCATGGAGCGTACCCCCACCCCAACAGTGTAAGTACGACTCGTACCCTTACCCCGTATGCATGGAGCGTACCCCCACCCCAACAGTGTAAGTACGACTCGTACCCACACCCGCGGACGTACGGACCGTACCCCCACCCCACCAGTGTAAGTACGACACGTACCCCCACCCCGTATGCATGGAGCCTACCCCCACCCCACCAGTGTAAGTACGACTCGTACCCTCACCCGCGGACGTACGGACCGTACCCCCACCAGTGTAAGTACGACACGTACCCCCACCCCCGTATGCATGGAGCCTACCCCCACCCCACCAGTGTAAGTACGACTCGTACCCTCACCCGCGGACGTACGGACCGTACCCCCACCCCACCAGTGTAAGTATGACTCGTACCCTCACCCGCGTATGCATGGAGCATCCCCCACCCCACCAGTGTAAGTACGACTCGTACCCTCACCCCCGTATGCATGGAGCCTACCCCCACCCCAACAGTGTAAGTACGACTCGTACCCTCACCCGTGGATGTACGGACCGTACCCCCACCCCACCAGTGTAAGTACGACTCGTACCCTCACCCGCGTATGCATGGAGCGTACCCCCACCCCACCAGTGTAAGTACGACTCGTACCCTCACCCGCGGACGTACGGACCGTACCCCCACCCCACAAGTGTAAGTACGACTCGTACCCTCACCCGCGTATACATGGAGCGTACCCCCACCCCACCAGTGTAAGTACGACTCGTACCCTCACCCGCGGACATACGGACTGTACCCCCACCCCACCAGTGTAAGTACGACTCGTACCCTCACCCGCGTATGCATGGGGCGTTCCCCCACCCCACCAGTGTAAGTACGACTCGTACCCTCACCCGCGGAAGTACGGACCGTACCCCCACCCCACCAGTGTAAGTACGACTCGTACCCTCACCCGCGTATGCATGGAGCGCACCCCCACCCCACCAGTGTAAGTACGACTCATACCCTCACCTCGAATGCATGGAGCGTACCCCCACCGTGTATGTTCCAAGCGTACATATCCAGAAATAGTGCCCTGAGACAGGAGGGGTGGGTGTGGAGTCCTCCCAGCAGTGCCCTGAGACAGGAGGGGTGGGTGTGGAGTCCTCCCAGAAGTGCCCTGAGACAGGAGGGGTGGGTGTGGAGTCCTCACAGCAGTGCCCTGAGACAGGAGGGGTGTGTGCCTATCACTCCCAGCAGTGCCCTGAGACAGGAGGGGTGGGTGTGAAGTCCTCACAGCAGTGCCCTGAGACAGGAGGGGTGTGTGCCTATCACTCCCAGCAGTGCCCTGAGACAGGAGGGGTGGGTGTGGAGTCCTCCCAGCAGTGCCCTGAGACAGGAGGGGTGGGTGTGGAGTCCTCCCAGCAGTGCCCTGAGACAGGAGGGGTGGGTGTGGAGTCCTCCCAGCAGTGCCCTGAGACAGGAGGGGTGGGTGTGGAGTCCTCACAGCAGTGCCCTGAGACAGGAGGGGTGTGTGCCTATCACTCCCAGCAGTGCCCTGAGACAGGAGGGGTGGGTGTGGAGTCCTCCCAGCAGTGCCCTGAGACAGGAGGGGTGGGTGTGGAGTCCTCACAGCAGTGCCCTGAGACAGGAGGGGTGGGTGTGGAGTCCTCACAGCAGTGCCCTGAGACAGGAGGGGTGGGTGTGGAGTCCCCCCAGCAGTGCCCTGAGACAGGAGGGGTGTAACACATGTGTGTGAGGCTGGAAGTACACACATGCATACTGCCTACAAGGGAACATGTCCCCATGAACTCATGTCAACAGACTCCATACACAAGTACAGTGATCACCAAGGATGCCACGAATGTTGCAGGTGGAGACATGGCCCTGCATGCATTGCCAAAGTAGAAGGGCTCCGTCACACACACAGCTCATGTAGACACAGCTCTGCGCTAAATATTGGGAACACCCTGCAGGGAAGATATCAGGGTACACAGAGGAAGGAATACACCCTGGGACAATTGCACCATGCAGTAACTGCTTACATGAACAAAGAAAGTTAGCCAACACCTTGTGATGGCACACAGATCCCAGGGTACCCCCAATTAGCAGCACACTACTACATATCCCACACACCCAACACATAAACACCACCCAAAACCATGTAGCAGCCCCACCAACACCAATACCAGCATAGCAGTAGTGTTAAAATGAAAAAAAATGAAGCTTTATTCAGCATGAGCACAATGTCCGTGGATCGCAGGCAGTTCAATATTCACAAAGCCCATAGGGCAGTCAATGAGTCTCTGCTGGATGGGGGACACAGTGGGATGCGTGTCCCCTACCTTGCCTGCACAGTTACATGCCTTCGTCTTCCACAGGGGTGAGGGCATCATGGGGGGGGGGAAGCACCAGGCACCGCAGGGACATCAGGGCAAAGGGGAGGAGTTGTGGGTGCAGGGATGGAGGACTCCACCACAGGGGGTTGGGCAGGGCCAAAGGCGGAGGCCAGGATGGCACTACACACCTTTGCAAGGTCCTCCAGTGTAAGTACGACTCGTACCCTCACCCGCGGAAGTACGGACCGTACCCCCACCCCACCAGTGTAAGTATGACTTGTACCCTCACCCGCGTATGCATGGAGCGCACCCCCACCCCACCAGTGTAAGTACGACTCGTACCCTCACCTCGAATGCATGGAGCGTACCCCCACCGTGTATGTTCCAAGCGTACATATCCAGAAATAGGAGGTGTGTGTGCAGAGTCCTCCCAGCAGTGCCCTGAGACAGGAGGGGTGGGTGCAGAGTCCTCCCATCAGTGCCCTGAGACAGGAGGGGTGTGTGCCTATCACTCCCAGCAGTGCCCTGAGACAGGAGGGGTGTGTGCCTATCACTCCCAGCAGTGCCCTGAGACAGGAGGGGTGTGTGCCTATCACTCCCAGCAGTGCCCTGAGACTGGAGGGGTGGGTGTGGAGTCCTCACAGCAGTGCCCTGAGACAGGAGGGGTGTGTGCCTATCACTCCCAGCAGTGCCCTGAGACAGGAGGGGTGGGTGTGGAGTCCTCCCAGCAGTGCCCTGAGACAGGAGGGGTGGGTGTGGAGTCCTCCCAGCAGTGCCCTGAGACAGGAGGGGTGGGTGTGGAGTCCTCACAGCAGTGCCCTGAGACAGGAGGGGTGTGTGCCTATCACTCCCAGCAGTGCCCTGAGACAGGAGGGGTGGGTGTGGAGTCCTCCCAGCAGTGCCCTGAGACAGGAGGGGTGGGTGTGGAGTCCTCCCAGCAGTGCCCTGAGACAGGAGGGGTGGGTGTGGAGTCCTCACAGCAGTGCCCTGAGACAGGAGGGGTGTAACACATGTGTGTGAGGCTGGAAGTACACACATGCATACTGCCTACAAGGGAACATGTCCCCATGAACTCATGTCAACAGACTCCATACACAAGTACAGTGATCACCAAGGATGCCACGAATGTTGCAGGTGGAGACATGGCCCTGCATGCATGGCCAAAGTAGAAGGGCTCCGTCACACACACAGCTCATGTAGACACAGCTCTGCGCTAAATATTGGGAACACCCTGCAGGGAAGATATCAGGGTACACAGAGGAAGGAATACACCCTGGGACAATTGCACCATGCAGTAACTGCTTACATGAACAAAGAAAGTTAGCTAACACCTTGTGATGGCACACAGATCCCAGGGTCCCCCCAATGAGCAGCACACTACTACATATCCCACACACCCAACACATAAACACCACCCAAAACCATGTAGCAGCCCCACCAACACCAATACCAGCATAGCAGTAGTGTTAAAATGAAAAAAAAATGAAGCTTTATTCAGCATGAGCACAATGTCCGTGGATCGCAGGCAGTTCAATATTCACAAAGCCCATAGGGCAGTCAATGAGTCTCTGCTGGATGGGGGACACAGTGGGATGCGTGTCCCCTACCTTGCCTGCACAGTTACATGCCTTCGTCTTCCACAGGGGTGAGGGCATCATGGGGGGGGAAGCACCAGGCACCGCAGGGACATCAGGGCAAAGGGGAGGCGTTGTGGGTGCAGGGATGGAGGACTCCACCACAGGGGGTGGGGCAGGGCCAAAGGCGGAGGCCAGGATGGCACTACACACCTTTGCAAGGTCCTCCAGGGAGTCCCCTGCACCCGAAGGAACCACAGGCCCCAAGGAGGGGGGAGTCAGAGGGATGGGTCGCAGCGCCACTGGGGGAGGGTGTAGACAGGGGGGGAGAATCAACCACCATGACCGAGGACTTCCTTGACCGCTTGCGTGGTGGTGTCACTGTGGGGCTCAGGGACAGAGCGGCCATGAAGGAGTCCTTGGGGGAGATGTGGCCAGGAGAGCTGAGGGGAGGGGATTTGGAGGGAGTGGACTGGGTGGAATGCGGACTCCCACTCTGGCTGCGTGTCACACGTTTGCCCCCCGACCCAGTGGGTGTGCCTACCTCACCCTGTGTGTGTGTGTCAGGAGGAGTGTGGTGGACCTTCCCTGCTGGTGTGGTGCCTGTGTCTGTTGATGTGGGTGCATGCCGACGTCTGGGTGTACGTGGGACAGGCATGGGAGTGGGAAGTGTGGATGGGGCAGGGGTAGGTGGTGGGAGGTCGCGCTGCAGGAGACCCACTGCTGCAGTCAGTGTGGAGTCTATGGACCTCAGCAAGTTGCGTTGGTCAGCCTGCGATGAATGAATGCCCTCCAAGTATGCCTCGATGTTGTTGAGGGTTTGGCTGTGGGCATGGAGGACATTAAGGATCGCAGCCTGACCAACCTGCAGCTGCCGCTGGATGTCCACAGACTCGGCATTGGCGGCAGCAGTGGAGACAGGGGCAGGGGGTGCGGTGCCTGGCATGAAGGAGACATGCGGTGACCGGGCACGCTGGGAAGGGACACGAGCAAGTGGGAGGCGGCTGATGGGAACTGAGGGGGCGGTGCGAGGTGTTGTTCCGCTGTCAGCTGCTGGTGCAGCCTCCGCCCACTCGGAGACATCCTCCTCGGACCTGTCAGCTTCGTATTCTGACGTGCCAGTCGACAGGTCCTCGCCCGCACTCTCCTCCGCCTCTGTCCCACTCGATGTGCCAGCCCCGATGTCACGGCTGGCACTGGTGCTCGGTCCCTCCGCCTGGTCTGTGGCCATGTCTCCCTCTGTGTCCCCCGACGACGCTGTGGGCAGGGTGGAGAGACAGAAATTAATCAGACACCTGTACACATCTGTCACATGAGTCCAATCTACATAGGTTACATTGCATAGCCTGAAAAGGAAGATCCCTAACATCTACTAAACAAGGTACCGATGTAGGGCATGAAACACACAGTTGGTTGAGCCACCATGCCACTGAAATACCATGGAGAGCATAAGACAATAGCAAAAGACAGGAAACGGAGTCTGACATAGCACTCAGGCCCTGGGGACAATCCAGCACTGCATCTGCACCACACAGCGTTGGCGAAAATAGGGATGACCAGGGACCATATCCATGAACTTGAGACACATGCTGCATAGGTAATGCTGAAAACATGCCCAACATGACTGGGTCACTGCACCTTGCGTGTGTGTCCAGACAAACATCACACACTGCCCAGACCCAGCAAGTAGAAATCTGGATTTGACATATAGGCTTTGCCCGCCCCAACCACCCCCTACACGCGGCAAATTGTTGAGACACAGGTGGCACCAACATCTCATAGTCTGGGTGATAAACACAGGGGCAGGCAAAATGCAAGACTGGACGCCAAACACCCAAGGTGCGCCTGTACAAATAATGAGGTACCAGTGCCCATCCTCAGATGAGTATAACAAGACACACAGGCACTGGCAACTGTGAGTATGAAGAAGGACATTCAGGTCAGGCTGCACAGTGGACACCTGTACTCAATTTCACGTCTATATACATGGTGCCAGGGGACAATGGCACAGAGCACAACCTACGCTGTAGACACTGAGAGTGTCCACGTTTTGTGATGACACATACAACACTGAGGAAAAGGTGCCCCAGGGGACAGTAGTGGCCACGCAACTCCATGCTCCTGAATGGTAATGACTGCAACACACGCCACCATCCCTGCACTATGCGTATCGCACACTCATGCACATCATGTCACAGACCACTACATAGGACATGCGCGCTGTAAGGCATGACACTTGAGAGACTAACTCCCATGTCTGGACTCAGCATCAGTGCCAACTGACATGAAACCCACATGCAGTGAACTGGACAGGGCACAGGCAAGGTCCCAAAACCTGTTACACACCACCCCCACACATGATGCTACAGGCATAGTTCTCGTGGACAAAGTGCCAGCCTACATTACCTTGTGAAGGAGTGACTACACACAGACCAGGGAACACATTGCAAGGAGGGGAAGGGTGGCAGGAGCGCAGCGCTATACTGGGGCAAACTGGATCTGCACAGCACCTTTAAACCCTGGCAGTGAATTCATGCTACTGTGCCCTCACAAATGCCGGTGACACACAACAAACACACATGTACCTACCCCCTTCCGGCTGCTGCATCTCCTGTAAGCGCCTCTCCAAGTCTGGAAAGACCACCGGCAGCATACGCCTGTGGAGGTGGCTCAGACGGCGGCGCCCGCGGTTCTTGCGGCTCTCAGGTGAGTCCCCCAGCAGGACCCGTGCAATCCTCCGCGTCCAGCACCGGATATCCTGCCAGCGTTTCCTCACCTGGGACAGGCTTCGCCTCCGACCATCCACACCCCTCACGGCACTGACGGCGGTCAGCCAGATCTGCTCCTTGGCTGTGGCGCCTACCTGTGAGGAAGAACAAGTGACACCACATCAATACACCAGCCACATGTCACAGAGAGACATATGAGAACAAATTAGCTGGTTACAACAAGGCATGTCATGCAGCCAACACATTGCACCTTTGTCATAGGGACATGATCCTCTGGTGAGGGAAAAAGCAGTATGTGCCATTGTGGGTACACAGGTGGAATGATGGCAATGTCACAATCAATAATCAAGGCTCACACTGTGCATCACACCCACCCCTCCTGTCTCAGGGCACTGCTGGGAGGACTCTGCACCCACCCCTCCTGTCTCTGGGCACTGCTGGGAGGACTCTGCACCCACCCCTCCTGTCTCAGGGCACTGCTGGGAGGACTCTGCACCCACCCCTCCTGTCTCAGGGCACTGCTGGGAGGACTCTGCACACACCCCTCCTGTCTCAGGGCACTGCTGGGAGGACTCTGCACCCACCCCTCCTGCCTCAGGGCACTGCTGGGAGGACTCTGCACCCACCCCTCCTGTCTCAGGGCACTGCTGGTAGTGATAGGCACACACCCCTCCTGTCTCAGGGCACTGCTGGGAGGACTCCACACCCACCCCTCCTGTCTCAGGGCACTGCTGGGAGGACTCTGCACCCACCACTCCTGTCTCAGGGCACTGCTGGGAGGACTCTGCACCCACCCCTCCTGTCTCAGGGCACTGCTGGGAGGACTCTGCACACACCCCTCCTGTCTCAGGGCACTGCTGGGAGGACTCTGCACCCACCCCTCCTGTTTCAGGGCACTGCTGGGAGGACTCTGCACCCACCCCTCCTGTCTCTGGGCACTGCTGGGAGGACTCTGCACCCACCCCTCCTGTGTCTGGCCAGCACCTCAAAGCAGTCACATGCCACAGGCCACTGACGCCACCTCAGCAGAGTACACAGACGCACACAGGCACAGGACATTCACCTGCCATTGCCAAATGCAGATACAAACCTCACTGCACATGTGCCACTAGATCGGGGGGGGCTCACAGGTGTGGGGCTGTCTCTGCACGTCAGACACACAGCACTGCTCCCTGCTCACATGAGATGTGCAGGGCATATCCAGGCCTCATGCATCTGGGGTGGTCCACTACACATATGCACCCACACAAATGACATTGGACTTACACACACAGATGTCCAGGGGACGAACACATCATGTGGACACTCTCAGCATAGGTACAGTGGACAAATACACATCTGTAGGCACAGTCACCTGTCACACTGGGGTAACCACAGAATCACAGGAGGACTGTAGTAGCCCCATACCCTGGAGGATTAGACAGGCACAATGTGTAATGCCACATGCAGTGAATGTCACAGTAAACACAATGCAAGTGAGGAGAGCAGACATGCACCACAGCATGCTCTGGCTGGGAGACATCAGGCATCCCCCCCCTGGGAACCCCCCTACAGTACATGGCATGTGTGTCACACCAGGACACAATGCCAGAAGTCACAGTCACAACATAGGGACAGTCTGTGCCAGTGGCCTATGCACTCACCTGATACCCTGGTCGCCCATACAGCATGGGGTACTGTGGGAGGATCACATCCAGCAATGCCATGTTCTCCTCCAGGGTGAATGGCTGTGTCCTCTCCACAGCCCTTGACATGGTTCCAGGGAATCAGTAGCAGCAGCTGGGTCGACGAATTCAAAGATGTGCAGGCAAGTACTCCCTCATGGGACCTGGCTGCCTTATATGTGCCTTTCTGCCCTGTCTCATGCACAGGAGTACAGAGTGATTGGTCACTCACATTTGCATCCTATGTTTCCACCAATCCCTTCAAACCTAGCAGTCTGTGTGTACTCTATCGGTTTCATTCTCCTGCATGATGTCAGCTCCACAAACACATTGCAACAAAGTAGATTAATTCCAACTGACTTCTGCTGTGCACCTTCCAGAAGAAATTCGAATTTTGAACTTGGTCTCCATGACAACCAGCATGCATGTAGGCCTTAATACTTGTCCCTCATGTGTCCCCTATGTAATTTGGAGCTTCACACACAGGTACGGTGCGTTCCAGGGCCCTAGGGCACCCCAAATGCATTGCAACGGCCCGTACACGCGTGCCTACGTTCACTATCACTATGGGTGTCCTCGCGTATGCGTACTCGTAGTGGTATGGGCCGTACACACGCCTGTACGCTCCCTATCACTACGAGTACGCATACGTGAGGACACTCATAGTGATAGGGAGCGTACAGGCGTGTGTACGGCCCGTACCACTATGGGTATCCTCGCGTATGCGTACTCGTAGTGGTACGGGCCGTACACACGCCTGTACGCTCCCTATCACTATGGGTGTCCTTGCGTATGCGTATTCGTAGTGATAGGGAGCGTACAGGCGTGTGTACGGCCCGTACCACTACGAGTACGCATACGCGAGGACACCCATAGTGATAGGGAGTGTACAGGCGTGTGTACGGCCCGTACCACTATGGGTGTCCTCGCGTATGCGTACTCGTAGTGGTACGGGCCGTACACACGCCTGTACGCTCCCTATCACTATGGGTGTCCTCGCGTATGCGTACTCGTAGTGATAGGGAGCGTACAGGCCTGTGTACGGCCCGTACCACTACGAGTACGCATACGCGAGGACACCCATAGTGATAGGGAGCGTACAGGCGTGTGTACGGCCCGTACCACTATGGGTGTCCTCGCGTATGCGTACTCGTAGTGGTACGGGCCGTACACATGCCTGTACGCTCGTCATCACGATGGGTACACATACGGCAGCACTCCCATAGTGATATGGGAAGGTACACAGGCCCTCTTCGCAGCAGTACAGCGGTTTTCACACATCACAGTGGTGACAGGCGGCACACAGGTAGGGATAGGGCGGACATACTTGTCCATGGATGGACATACTTGTCCATGAATGTACATACTTGTCCATTAATTGACATCAAGGCATCGTCTGTGCATCACTACATGTGTGGGGGACAGGTGTGACGGCCTGTGATGTGGAACATTACTCCTGAGTCGAGAAGGCACCAGATGTATGATGAGATGTGTACAGATGTACTGTGTGATGGTGCTATGTGTGCCAGGCATGCCCTTGACTCCTTTGACATGTGTGCATGTCGTACTGCACACTTGGGGTGAGCGTCACTGGCATGGCACGGACACCAACACACGGAAGTGTCCCCTGATGCCCGGTACAGGGGTTATGACACCTGACTTGTCACCACCCACGGTGCACAATGTGACTATGTCATGTATGTGTGGGGGCTTCCCATCAGGTTGATGTTGGAGCACCCTCAAAAGCTGCAGCCGCTGCAGCCGCTGCAGCAACCAACATGTGTCTGTGTGTAGATTGTCATTGCACACTGTTCCGCACACCATGCCACATGTGGTATCGGATGTGAGGTGCACATGTATGCATGGGACACGGAGTAGCGTGACAAGGACATGTCAGCATCCTCACAAGGAATGTGTGGTGAGTCATGACATATGCACCTTCATGGCAAGGTGTGTGGGCTGTCCTAGTGTAATGTCATGTGACCTGTGGCTCCAGTGTTCCGCTACCAGTCTCTGCAATCGGCATCCTACTGCTGCTGATGTGTGGGCATATGTCACTCCTGTCTTGCGTCTGGCTGTTCACTTGCACTGGGACACAGCTATTCCCATGGCGTGGCATGGGGAGGTTCTCAATCTCCGTGTGTAGGTGGGTCTTGGTAGGAGTGTCACCTTGCATCCATACGTGTCCTGGGCATGTAGCACATACCTGACTCCCTATGTAGCATGTGTGTATTGACAGATTAACATGTGCTCAGTACACATGATTTGTTGTCGTACTGCACTCACTCTTCCTTGTCACTTCCAAATTACTGCAGAGCGCTGCATCTTGCCCGACCAATTCCGGACTTGGCTGCCATGCAGGAGAATGACAGCATCCGGCTCTACCGCTTCACCCAACCGTTGATTCTGGAGTTGACGGCGAGACTGGCACCACACCTGCAACCGCAGCACAGGTATCCTACGGCACTGACACCCCAGCTGAAGGTAATGGCTGCCCTACATTTTCTTGCCACGGGTACCTTTCAATATACCATAGCTAATGTTGGTGGCATGTCCCAGAGCATGTTCTGCCGTGTGCTGCATGATTTCTTAGAGGCCATGTTGATTCACCTGGATGACTTCATCAAGTTCCCAACCCCTGAACAGATGACTGCGGTCAAGCGTGGATTCTATGCCCTGGGAGGGATGCCCCATGTCATTGGGTCCATAGATGGGACACATGTAGCTTTGGTACCACCACACGCACGGGAGGTGGCGTACCGCAATCGAAAGCACTACCACTCCATCAATGCCCTTGTGGTGTGTCAGTCCAACATGGTGATTTCACATGTCTGTGCTCGTTTTCCAGGATCAGCACACGATGCCTACATCATGAGGCGTAGCGGGATGCCTGAAATGATGATGCAGCTGCGCAACGAACGGGCATGTGTTGTTGGTGGGTACAGTCTGTCTGTCCTGTATTCTGTATAGCCTACCAGCACGACCGCTTCACCACTTCTAACGATGTCCATGTGCTTCCCATGTAGGGGACGCTGGCTATCCCAACATGCCTTGGCTGCTGACACCTCTCCGCAACCCCATCACGCCGGCCCAGCTCCGCTACAACACCGCCCATGGCCGGACAAGGCGAGTGATAGAGAGGACGTTTGGCATGCTGAAGAGCCGATTCAGGTGCCTACACAAGACCGGCGGCGCACTCCCATATGCCCCGGCGAAGGTCTGCAAGATCTTCATGGTCTGCTGCATGCTGCACAACATGGCAGTTGAAAGAGCTGTGCCACTCATCCTGGATCAACATGACGAGGACCATCCACCCGTGGAGGACGAAGGGCTTGGCAATGGGGCTAGTGATGTGGAGGATGTGGAGCCGCAAGAGGACATCCGGACTCGGCTCATACGCGACTTCTTTGCTTAGTGGTGAGTACCAGTGTCTGAGTGTGCACGCATTGGTCCCCGTGTGGCATGTGTTGTGATGTGTGTCTCCACCTGCATGTATGGCACGTGAGTCAGAGGTGTGTGTGGGTGTGTCACTGGAGTGATGGTGCCAGTGATGGTTGTACTTCCCCAGTCATAATTGTGACCTAGCATGTTGTCATCCATACATGTGTCGAGTAAATGCACATGCAAGTGGCTGTGCTTTTTGTGGCTGACTTCTTGTGTGTCTCTCTTCCCCAGGTACTTGCGCATGCCGTCTGCTGCTTGCATTGTTGTGGCACTGCTATTCCTCATGGACATGACATCGTGGGCTGACTCAGCGTTACAGGCACGGACACGTTTGGAAGTCTCCATGGGGTAAGGGATGCATCTGGGGTGTATTGGTTGTGGCAGTTGTTCACGATGTATGCACACTGCCCCTGTCGACGTTTGGTTCCTCTGCAGCCATGTCGCATCCCCATGGGACACGACATGCAGCTGTGTACACCTGAATAGATGGTCTGCCTGGTTGACAGTCATCAGTGATGGGATAGGGGATTGTGATGATGGCATCAATGTGTGTGACACTGCCCTCGGCCACATACGGTTAGCATTGGCTTGACATGGTGTAGGACTTCGACATCAGCGGATCTATGGTGTATGGCAGGCTCTCCGTGTGCAGCTGTGGGTATTTAGCTGTTAGCCAACGCTTGTGTGATTTGGGAAAAAAGGGGGTGGTGATGGACAGAGTTTCTGAATGATGCAGAATACTCTTACCAAGTCAAGAGATCATGGTTTTAATCCATCACCGTTTTTTAGCTCACTGCACCATCCCAGCTCAGAACCTGGCTACATGCAAATTAGTCTGTACCTGTCCCAGTGCATGATGGGAACAGGGCAAACCAAACTACCAAGCCAATTCTTCTACTGGGAAGGAAACAAGCTTCCGGGGACCGGTTTCTGGCATCACAGCCTTCGTCGGCCCGGCTTGCCTGAATCCTGATGGTGCAATGAGCAAGGGACTCACGTCTGAGCATACCCTCCCACACTGAGTGTGGTTAAAAATGATTTGGGAAAAAAGGGGTTGGTGATGGACAGAGTTTCTGAATGATGCAGAATACTCTTACCAAGTCAAGAGATCATGGTTTTAATCCATCACCGTTTTTTAGCTCACTGCACCATCCAAGCTCAGAACCTGGCTACATGCAAATTAGTCTGTACCTGTCCCAGTGCATGATGGGAACAGGGCAAACCAAACTACCAAGCCAATTCTTATACTGGGAAGGAAACAAGCTTCCGGGGACCGGTTTCTGGCATCACAGCCTTCGTCGGCCCGGCTTGCCTGAATCCTGATGGTGCAATGAGCAAGGGACTCACGTCTGAGCATACCCTCCCACACTGAGTGTGGTTAAAAATGATTTGGGAAAAAAGGGGGTGGTGATGGACAGAGTTTCTGAATGATGCAGAATACTCTTACCAAGTCAAGAGATCATGGTTTTAATCCATCACCGTTTTTTAGCTCACTGCACCATCCCAGCTCAGAACCTGGCTACATGCAAATTAGTCTGTACCTGTCCCAGTGCATGATGGGAACAGGACAAACCAAACTACCAAGCCAATTTTTATACTGGGAAGGAAACAAGCTTCCGGGGACCGGTATCTGGCATCACAGCCTTCGTCGGCCCGGCTTGCCTGAATCCTGATGGTGCAATGAGCAAGGGACTCACGTCTGAGCATACCCTCCCACACTGAGTGTGGTTAAAAATGATTTGGGAAAAAAGGGGGTGGTGATGGACAGAGTTTCTGAATGATGCAGAATACTCTTACCACGTCAAGAGATCATGGTTTTAATCCATCACCGTTTTTTAGCTCACTGCACCATCCCAGCTCAGAACCTGGCTACATGCAAATTAGTCTGTACCTGTCCCAGTGCATGATGGGAACAGGGCAAACCAAACTACCAAGCCAATTCTTATACTGGGAAGGAAACAAGCTTCCGGGGACCGGTTTCTGGCATCACAGCCTTCGTCGGCCCGGCTTGCCTGAATCCTGATGGTGCAATGAGCAAGGGACTCACGTCTGAGCATACCCTCCCACACTGAGTGTGGTTAAAAATGATTTGGGAAAAAAGGGGGTGGTGATGGACAGAGTTTCTGAATGATGCAGAATACTCTTACCAAGTCAAGAGATCATGGTTTTAATCCATCACCGTTTTTTAGCTCACTGCACCATCCCAGCTCAGAACCTGGCTACATGCAAATTAGTCTGTACCTGTCCCAGTGCATGATGGGAACAGGGCAAACCAAACTACCAAGCCAATTCTTATACTGGGAAGGAAACAAGCTTCCGGGGACCGGTTTCTGGCATCACAGCCTTCGTTGGCCCGGCTTGCCTGAATCCTGATGGTGCAATGAGCAAGGGACTCACGTCTGAGCATACCCTCCCACACTGAGTGTGGTTAAAAATGATTTGGGAAAAAAGGGGGTGGTGATGGACAGAGTTTCTGAATGATGCAGAATACTCTTACCAAGTCAAGAGATCATGGTTTTAATCCATCACCGTTTTTTAGCTCACTGCACCATCCCAGCTCAGAACCTGGCTACATGCAAATTAGTCTGTACCTGTCCCAGTGCATGATGGGAACAGGGCAAACCAAACTACCAAGCCAATTCTTATACTGGGAAGGAAACAAGCTTCCGGGGACCGGTTTCTGGCATCACAGCCTTCGTCGGCCCGGCTTGACTGAATCCTGATGGTGCAATGAGCAAGGGACTCACGTCTGAGCATACCCTCCCACACTGAGTGTGGTTAAAAATGATTTGGGAAAAAAGGGGGTGGTGATGGACAGAGTTTCTGAATGATGCAGAATACTCTTACCAAGTCAAGAGATCATGGTTTTAATCCATCACCGTTTTTTAGCTCACTGCACCATCCCAGCTCAGAACCTGGCTACATGCAAATTAGTCTGTACCTGTCCCAGTGCATGATGGGAACAGGGCAAACCAAACTACCAAGCCAATTCTTATACTGACGCTTGTGTGCCAGTTCCATGGCGAACACGCATTTGTGCTGCAGAAGGGGGGTGCCAGTGTTGGACCCACATGTTACTCCACATGACGTGTTCATGTGTACTTCGAGTTGCCTCTGCAATCCTGAATACACGACTAATAAAGGTGTCCCTATGCCTCCAAGGTGCCTCTTCTCAGTCAATGCTGGTGTGTTGCCACGGTGCATCAAGCATGTCTGGCATGGTATTCCCTGATTGTGGCTATGTGTCAATGTGTCGAGTAGCAAGATGCAAGCTGTGTGTGTGGGCTGAGACTGTGTATTGTGCATGATGTCCATGACTGTGTGGGTATTGTGACATGTGCCATCCCCATGCATCCAACGTTGGCCAGGCCCCCATTCTCTGCATCCACCGGACTCAAGCTTGCAGGACATGGTTCTGCCACCTGTCTACACATACCTGGGTGCCCCCCAGGACACTGGACTGGATCCCTGACCTCTGCGCATGACTGTTGCTGTACTCAATGTGTGTGTCAGAACGGTTGTTCGGCAACCCCCTCAGCTGGTTGGGCCCATCACGGGTGTGTATGGTGCTCCATGTCTGTCTTGCTTAATACACTGTGACCCATGTGTCCTGTGCCAGACTCAGGCCCCAGGGTGTGGATGGTTGAAGACAAAAGATGACTCAGGCATGTTTAGACTTTACAAGACACATGTTAGGTAATAATGCTACCAGCAGGCATCTACTCTTCATAGTGTGATTTATTATTGGGGGGGGGGGACAAAGTGAGGGGCTTTCCGGGATTTTGGAATCCAAAGTTCAGTA
This sequence comes from Triturus cristatus, assembly GCF_964204655.1. NCBI lineage: Eukaryota > Metazoa > Chordata > Amphibia > Caudata > Salamandridae > Triturus > Triturus cristatus. The sequence goes on from NC_140591.1 coordinate 1,494,674,285, forward strand.
GGGGAGTTGGTGTCCTTGCCATTGGAAATCCTCAGAATCCATGCCACAGTCTTTGTCAACATTGGTCAGCCAGTGACCAGCAGGGCCATGTGGCAGAGAATGTCTCTTGATGCTGTGATGCTGTTGCTCCAGTGGGCCAGGTGCCAGGCCAGGTGTCCTGGGAGATGGTGATGTAGCGCCGACCCTCACGGTCCTTTCCGTGGACGACCCGGCCTCCTGCGGGGACCCTCAGCAGCAGGCCGTGATGACGTCTGGGATGCTCCATCGGATGTTTCCTCCTCCTCCTCCTGATCCCTCCCTGTGGGTGGTGATGTTCTCCGCCTTCTGGCACAGGGAGGGTCGGCCATGTTGTCGGCCATCCGACGGAGTGTAGCGTGAATCCCCTGGAATGCCATCACTTGCTCAGCCTGTCTGTCCTCCATCCTCTGTTGGTGTTGCAGTAGACAGGCATGTTGCTGGGCCTGCTGGGCCTTGATCCCCTCGAGGACGGACACAACCTGGGCCATGCCCGTGGTGTCCTGCCGGTATGAGTCCAGGATGTTACGGACATGGGAATATACCGGATCCCCAGCCAACTGGTCAGGCTGGCGCATCCGCCGTCCTCCACTCCCACCACCCCTGCCCACTTGCACCTGGCCTGCCCTTGTGGGCACATCGGGTCTCCGGGACCCCTGAGGGGTGGCATTGGCGTTGTCGCCTGCCTCCTCCTGGGTGCCCGGGACACCGTGTCCCTCCTGGCGAGCCTGGCTGCATTGTGGTGTTGGGGCAGGGATCCTGGGTGTCTCCTGGGATGTGGCAGGAGTGGGGGTGGTGGTTGGCACAGTTGTACCTGACGCAGGTGCTGCAGGTGGTTGGACACCAGAGGGGCCAGGTCGGTCGGGGTCGTCCACAGAGTGGTGAGAGTGGTCGCTGCCGGTGGGATCGGGCTCCTGCAGATCCGGGTCCTGTGAGACTTCCCCCCCAGTGTTCGGGGGTGAACCACGACGTTGACCTGTGTGTGAGAGAGAATGTTAATTTTGGTCCATGCAACATCCATGTTTCATCAGTGTCAAAGTTGGCACTTTTCCTCTTGGAATTGGGATCTGTCTTGCATTCCACTCACAGTGCACTTGTGCATGGGTGTGTCCCTTGTGCACCACTTTTGCCCCTTTAACTATGTGTGGCACAGTCTTACTTGCTGCGACAAGTGTGACTGCAGTCAGCAGTGGAGTGGGCAGGTGTGGCGAGCCATGCATTGGCGCCTTCCGTGTAGCACTGTACATGTGCACATGGAGTGGATCCACACACTTATATGATCCAGGTAGCTGTCGTTGTGCTCGTGAACAGGTTGTGACATGGCCCTGTGTTTTGCCATGGTGAAGAGGGGGGGTTCTGGGACTGGCCACCCTTGTCTACATGCACGCAGTCTACCTGCTGACGAGCAGACATTCGCACACGCCACACGGCTGATTTGCTCTCCCTGTGTCTCGCTCCCTCTGTGTCCGCCTCTCACTCCCTCCGTGTGTCAGCCTCCTCCCTCTGTCCGTCTCCCTCCCTCTCTGTCCCCCTCTCCCTCCCTCTCTCTCCCCCTCTCCCTCCCTCTCTGTCCCCCTCTCCCTCCCTCTGTGTGTCAGCCTCCTCCCTCTGTCTGTCTCCCTCCCTCTCTGTCCCCCACTCCCTCCCTCTCTGTCCCCCTCTCCCTCCCTCTGTGTGTCAGCCTCCTCCCTCTGTCTGTCTCCCTCCCTCTCTGTCCCCCTCTCCCTCCCTCTCTGTCCCCCTCTCCCTCCCTGTCTGTCCCCCTCTCCCTCCCTCTGTGTGTCAGCCTCCTCCCTCTGTCCGTCTCCCTCCCTCTCTGTCCCCCTCTCCCTCCCTCTGTGTGTCACCCTCTGTCACCTCAGCCCAGCTTCCTGGGCACACACTGTTAGCAGATCTTTGAGTGGCCCTTGGCTTGTTGATGTGAGTTTGTTTCTGATCTCCAGGCACCCATTGGGTGTGATGTGTGTCTGTGCGCTGCTGCTGTGGTGGTGTGTGCTGCCACTCTTTCACAATGTTGGCTGTTCATTAGCTGCTGTCATGTGCAAAACAGTGCCTTCACCCCCATGTGTTGATGCAAGGCGTCCGCCATTTGCTGGCAAGTCATTCCCGTGTTGGGACACACTGTTTGTCTGGCTGTGACCTAGGCCATATGGGTAGAGGGCATTGTTGTCTGCTTCTGAGTTGCACTTAGTGATTTTTGTGGCCCAGCCTCCCGCCATCCGGGTTACCGTGTCATGTGTTGGTGTCTTCTGTGGCCTGTGACTTGACATTGTCCAGCTGGGTGCATGGGGCATGGTGGCAGCAGTGGCATGTGCGTGCTCATGGAGTGTGGTTGAGTCATGCGATGGCTTGTGGTGGTTGCGTGCCTGTTAGTGATTTTGGTTGTGGATGCCGTTCACCCCATGTGAGGTGCGTTGTTTGTGTACTCACCCGGGTCTCGGAGTCCCTCTAATCCTTCAACTGCCTCCACCGGCAGTATGGCCATCACCCTCTCCTCCCAGGGCTGGTAGTGTACGGGTCTGCGGGAGGGCCCTCCTCCTGTGGCGTTGGCCTGGTCGTGTTCCTCCTGCCTCTTGGCTCGGACCCTCCTCTGCAGATCGTACCACCTGTTCTGGCATTCCTGCCTGGTCCTTCTGGTGTCCGCAACAGCATTCACAGCATCGACGATGGTCTGCCACATGGCTGTTTTTGCTGCCATGCTGGTGTTTCTGACCAATGTTCCAAAGAGCTGTGGCTCGACTCTGAGGATTTCATCAACAAGGACCTCCAATTCTCGGTTACTGAACTTTGGATTCTTGGTAGTGGGCATGGTGAGGGGTGTGGGTGTGGATGGTGGGGGGGTGTGTGGATGTTGGGGGGGTGTGTGGATGGTTGTGGGTGTGTGTGTGTGAATGTGATGAGGGTGTGTTTGTGAAGGTGGTTGTGTGAAGGTGTGCAAGTGTAAGGTGTGGTGAAGCTTGTAGTATGGTTCTGTGGTGTCTGGCAGCAGTGAGTCTGTTGCAAAGGCTCATGGTTTGTGTGTGTGGGCCCTTTTTATTGGTCCATGGGTGGGTGTGGCTGTGTTTGAAGTTTGGGTGGGTGTGTTATAAGTAGTGGTGGTGTTTTGGGCCTCTGTTTGTCTTTGGCAGTTGCAGGTCAGTGAAGGTGTTTTTGTAGTGTTTGTTGGCCATGTTTAGTGGCTTTGTGCCATTCGTATAGTGTATTCTTGTGTTGTTTTGTTTTGTGCTGGTTGTGTACGTGCGTTTTGAGCGTGTGTACGGTGTGTACATGGGCCATTTGGTTGTACGGTGCTGTCCTTGTGTGTGGGTTGGTATGACTCGTACATGCGGTTGTGATGTTGGGGCCTGGGGTGCGCTCCGTACTTAGGAGGTTGTGTTGGGGGTAGGACCGGAACGTACTGGGGTGTACATTGACGGTGGTACGACACGTACAAGGGTGGGGGTTCGACACGTACACAGGTGTACATCCGGGGGGGGGTGTACATTGAACGGGGGGTACGACTCGAACGTACTGGGGTGTAGGTACACGGTGGTACGACACGTACAGGGGTGAGGGTACGACTCGAACGTACTGGGGTGTACATACACGGGTGGGGGTTCGACACGTACACGGGTGTACATCCAGGGGGGGTGTGTACATTGAACGGGGGGTACGACTCGAACGTACTGGGGTGTAGGTACACGGTGGTACGACACGTACAGGGGTGAGGGTACGACTCGAACGTACTGGGGTGTGGGTACACGGTGGTACGACACATACAGGGGTGGGGGTATGACTGGAACGTACTGGGGTGTGGGTACACGGTGGTACGACACGTACAGGGGTGGGGGTACGACTGGAACGTACTGGGGTGTGGGTACACGGTGGTACGACACGTACAGGGGTGGGGGTACGACTCGAACGTACTGGGGTGTGGGTACACGGTGGTACGACACGTACAGGGGTGGGGGTACGACTCGAACGTACTGGGGTGTACATACACGGGTGGGGGTTAGACACGTACACGGGTGTACATCCAGGGGGGGGTGTACATTGAACGGGGGGTACGACTCGAACGTACTGGGGTGTGGGTACACGGTGGTACGACACGTACAGGGGTGGGGGTACGACTCGAACGTACTGGGGTGTACATACACGGGTGGGGGTTAGACACGTACACGGGTGTACATCCAGGGGGGGGTGTACATTGAACGGGGGGTACGACTCGAACGTACTGGGGTGTAGGTACACGGTGGTACGACACGTACAGGGGTGAGGGTACGACTCGAACGTACTGGGGTGTACATACACGGGTGGGGGTTCGACACGTACACGGGTGTACATCCAGGGGGGGGGTGTACATTGAACGGGGGGTACGACTCGAACGTACTGGGGTGTAGGTACACGGTGGTACGACACGTACAGGGGTGGGGGTACGACTGGAACGTACTGGGGTGTGGGTACACGGTGGTACGACACGTACAGGGGTGGGGGTACGACTCGAACGTACAGGGGTGTGGGTACACGGTGGTACGACACGTACAGGGGTGGGGGTACGACTCGAACGTACTGGGGTGTACATACACGGGTGGGGGTTAGACACGTACACGGGTGTACATCCAGGGGGGGGTGTACATTGAACGGGGGGTACGACTCAAACGTACTGGGGTGTAGGTACACGGTGGTACGACACGTACAGGGGTGAGGGTACGACTCTAACGTACTGGGGTGTACATACACGGGTGGGGGTTCGACACGTACACGGGTGTACATCCAGGGGGGGGTGTACATTGAACGGGGGGTACGACTCGAACGTACTGGGGTGTAGGTACACGGTGGTACGACACGTACAGGGGTGGGGGTACGACTCGAACGTACTGGGGTGTGGGTACACGGTGGTACGACACGTACAGGGGTGGGGGTACGACTGGAACGTACTGGGGTGTGGGTACACGGTGGTACGACACGTACAGGGGTGGGGGTACGACTCGAACGTACTGGGGTGTACATACACGGGTGGGGGTTCGACACGTACACGGGTGTACATCCGGGTGGGGTGTACATTGAACGGGGGGTACGACTCGAACGTACTGGGGTGTAGGTACACGGTGGTACGACACGTACAGGGGTGGGGGTACGACTGGAACGTACTGGGGTGTGGGTACACGGTGGTACGACACGTACAGGGGTGGGGGTACGACTCGAACGTACTGGGGTGTGGGTACACGGTGGTACGACACGTACAGGGGTGGGGGTACGACTCGAACGTACTGGGGTGTACATACACGGGTGGGGGTTCGACACGTACACGGGTGTACATCCAGGGGGGGGTGTACATTGAACGGGGGTACGACTCGAACGTATGGGTGCTGGGGGGAGTGTTTGGCGCGTATGCGGGCATATTTCTCCATGGTTGCAATGGGAGTTCGGTGCGGACGGTGTTTTTACCATACGGTTGTGAGTTCGGACGCACGGGTGGGATCGTGATTCCTCGGTCGGACTTGACTTTTCACGTTTGTACGGAAAATCGTCCGAGGACGTGTCGGACACATTTTCCGACCCGAGGACGTGTGGGGAATGATTCCAAATGCGGTTCGTATGGACTTTTTGCCGTGCGAATCGTGATTGCCAGTTCGTACGGAACTTGTACGATTCGTACGGTAAAAAGACCGGATACGAGTCGCACGGGGATTATTTCTACCGGATCGTAATCGGCACCTCAGTGTAGAATATGCCACAAACATAACTTTTGCATATCAAATAAAACTTCTAACAGCCCTAGCTTATGTACCAACCACAGATGTTGCAGAACATTACAATATTTTATTAGAAAGTCAATTCTACAAGCAAAATGAACTAAAGTTATCTCCCCTCTTAGATTATTTTGAGGATACCTGGGTGGGGAGACTACACAGATCAGGCCATAGACGTCAGCCAAAGTTCCAAATACCTTGGTGGAATGTATATGTAAGTACACTCAACCAACAATCCAAAACTAACAACGCAGTCGAGGGCTGGCATAATGCATTCCTAACTTCTACTGGGAGAACAACTCCAACACTACAAAAACTACTAATTGCCATACAAAAGGAACAGAGTTTCCAAGAATTAAGAATGCAACAATCTGTCCTACAATTAAAACCAAAACAATCTAGACAAACTACTCAAATGTATAATTACCTACAACAACAGGTACAGCTATACCCATCCACAAGAGGACTTGAGTACTTAAATATAATAGCTCAAACTCTCTTCTAAACCATTTCAATATTAACCCACAATTCTACTAAAACAACTATCACAACATAAAGAAACCACTTTATTATATCAAGTATTTAATTATGTGGTCTAAAATATATAAATAATTTATATCTCCATATATTTAGACAACATAATTAAACAAAACAAGTACACAACAATAATAATAAAAATAGAATATTTTCCCACCCACAATTAAAATATTTAAATAAACTTACCTGTCTAGTTGCTCCAATACGATAATAATATTCCTTCCAAATAAATCCAGGTAGTTCAAAATCCATACATATCAAAAATGAACCCAAATAAAATGGAAAAATACAACTGTTTTTCAAAAAAATCGTCTAGGCCAAAAAACGACAATCCAATAACCATAAAAATCCCGAAAAATATGAAAAAGATAAATAACCGCTCCTGGAAACCCGACAATAAAGGAAGTGTAAAATAAATATTAGTAAACACAACTAATACACACGGTGTTTGAAAGAGACAAAAATATCTTCTCCGTAAAACCTACAAAAGAGAAACAAACATTCCCACCCACACACAAACACACATAATGCACCTAAAAACATCACTACAAACATTATTCAAACACTATAAAACTTTAACACACCTAAATAACAAAACACTAACAAAGCCGCAAACACGGAACACAACGTAAATTTTAAAACCGTATACAAACTATTACTAACACCCTAACTTCTAAAACATCACTCCATACACACTTATTACAACATTACTACTTCCAGAAAACACTTAAAACTATTTAATAATAAAGAAAATAACTCTTACCTTCTCAAACGCGAAACAGCTCCCAACCGCGACCTGGATTCTACCAAAATAACCCAAAACAACAGCGAGCGGTTACTAAATAAAAGACCCAAACAAACATAACAACTAAAAACATACCAATAAATGTCCGAACTATTTATTTAACATTACACATTACTTTAAAAATTATTAAAACATTAGAATAAAATACTCAAAAATAATACCTATTTATTTTATATATGTGAAAATTATTTAAGTTATAATAATAAATATTATAAAATAAATATATTTACTAATATAATAATATAAATGTATATATTACCAAAAAAAATGTATGAACATGATACAATTAATATATTGTATCTACAACATACCAGAACTAAAAATAAAAACAACTATTATAAAATGTAAACATTTTCAATATTAATTATCTAATATTAATATTAATAATTAAAATATATTAATCATATATTTCAAAACATACAATTTCTTATAAATTCAAATAAAGTGTACACATATTTACAGTACACAATATAAATTAAAAAATATTAAACAGCTATAAAAATCAGAAAAAAAATATTTTAATTATTTTGTCTGTTCATATATTAATGTCCAAAATATACATTACAAAAATATATATCCATTATAAAAAAATTATTACAATAATACAAATGTTAAATAGTAATTATTTAATTACATGTTTATTTCAATGATTTAATTATAATAATATGCCTATTAATAAACAATATTTTCTCTGTAATTAATATACGTTCCAACAACTATAAAAAAAATCATATTTTCCTTTATACTATTTAATACAAAAAATTGCAATTTGCATTCTGATATAACTTCTATGTTTTATCCAACAAAAAATAAATCTACAGAATTATTGTAAATTAAAACAAAGTAATTTAACTGTTCCTATTCAACTCTATATTTAATTATAATAATTGCTATTTAACAAACTTAATTAATTTACTACTCCCACTACAGACTTAACTTAATTAATTTACTATTCCCACTCCAGTCTATATTTAATTAAGATAAGTGCTGGACACTGAACTTAATTAATTCACTATTCCCACTCCAATCTATATTTAATTAGGGTAGGTGCTGGACACTGAACTTAATTAATTTACTATTCCCACTCCAGTCTATATTTAATTAAGATAAGTGCTGGACACTGAGCTTAATTAATTTACTATTCTCACTCCAATCTATATTTAATTAGGGTAGGTGCTGGACACTGAACTTAATTAATTTACTATTCCCACTCCAGTCTATATTTAATTAAGATAACTGCTGGACACTGAACTTAATTAATTTACTATTCCCACTCCAATCTATATTTAATTAGGGTAGGTGCTGGACACTGAACTTAATTAATTTACTATTCCCACTCCAGTCTATATTTAATTAAGATAAGTGCTGGACACTGAACTTAATAAATTTACTATTCTCACTCCAATCTATATTTAATTATGGTAGGTGCTGGACACTGAACTTAATTAATTTACTATTCCCACTCCAGTCTATATTTAATTAAGATAAGTGCTGGACACTGAACTTAATAAATGTACTATTCTCACTTCAATCTATATTTAATTGGGGTAGGTGCTGGACACTGAACTTAATTAATTTACTATTCCCACTCCAGCCTATATTTAATTGAGATAAATGCTGGACACTGAACTCAATTAATTTACTATTCCCACTCCAATCAATATTTAATTAGGGTAGGTGCTGGACACTGAACTTAATTAATTTACTATTCCCACTCCAGTCTATATTTAATTAAGATAAGTGCTGGACACTGAACTTAATACATTTACTATTCTCACTCCAATCTATATTTAATTAGGGTAGGTGCTGGACACTGAACTTAATTAATTTACTATTCCCACTGCAGTCTATATTTAATTAAGATAAGTGCTGGACACTGTACTTAATTAATTTACTATTCTCACTCCAATCTATATTTAATCAGGGTAGGTGCTGGACACTGAACTTAATTAATTTACTATTCCCACTCCAGTCTATATTTAATTAAGATAAGTGCTGGACACTGAACTTAATTAATTTACTATTCTCACTCCAATCTATATTGAATTACAGTAGGTGCTGGACACTGAACTTAATTAATTTACTATTCCCACTCCAAAATATATTTAATTAGGGTAGGTGCTGGACACTGAACTGAATAAATTAACTATTCTCACTCCAATCTATATTTAATTAGGGTAGGTGCTGGACACTGAACTTAATTAATTTACTATTCCCACTCCAGCCTATATTTAATTAAGATAAGTGCTGGACACTGAACCTAATAAATTTACTATTCCCACTCCAGTCTATATTTAATTAAGATAAGTGCTGGACACTGAACTTAATTAATTTACTATTCTCACTCCAACCTATATTTTATTAGGATAGGTGCTGGACACTTAACTTAATTAATTTACTATTCCCACTCCAGTCTATATTTAATTAAGATAAGTGCTGGACACTGAACTTAATTAATTCACTATTCCCACTCCAATCTATAATTAATTAGGGTAGGTGCTGGACACTGAACTTAATTAATTTACTATTCCCACTCCAGTCTATATTTAATTAAGATAAGTGCTGGACACTGAGCTTAATTAATTTACTATTCTCACTCCAATCTATATTTAATTAGGGTAGGTGCTGGACACTGAACTTAATTAATTTACTATTCCCACTCCAGTCTATATTTAATTAAGATAACTGCTGGACACTGAACTTAATTAATTTACTATTCCCACTCCAATCTATATTTAATTAGGGTAGGTGCTGGACACTGAACTTAATTAATTTACTATTCCCACTCCAGTCTATATTTAATTAAGATAAGTGCTGGACACTGAACTTAATAAATTTACTATTCTCACTCCAATCTATATTTAATTATGGTAGGTGCTGGACACTGAACTTAATTAATTTACTATTCCCACTCCAGTCTATATTTAATTAAGATAAGTGCTGGACACTGAACTTAATAAATGTACTATTCTCACTTCAATCTATATTTAATTAGGGTAGGTGCTGGACACTGAACTTAATTAATTTACTATTCCCACTCCAGCCTATATTTAATTGAGATAAATGCTGGACACTGAACTCAATTAATTTACTATTCCCACTCCAATCAATATTTAATTAGGGTAGGTGCTGGACACTGAACTTAATTAATTTACTATTCCCACTCCAGTCTATATTTAATTAAGATAAGTGCTGGACACTGAACTTAATAAATTTACTATTCTCACTCCAATCTATATTTAATTAGGGTAGGTGCTGGACACTGAACTTAATTAATTTACTATTCCCACTCCAGTCTATATTTAATTAAGATAAGTGCTGGACACTGTACTTAATTAATTTACTATTCTCACTCCAATCTATATTTAATCAGGGTAGGTGCTGGACACTGAACTTAATTAATTTACTATTCCCACTCCAGTCTATATTTAATTAAGATAAGTGCTGGACACTGAACTTAATTAATTTACTATTCTCACTCCAATCTATATTGAATTACAGTAGGTGCTGGACACTGAACTTAATTAATTTACTATTCCCACTCCAAAATATATTTAATTAGGGTAGGTGCTGGACACTGAACTGAATAAATTAACTATTCTCACTCCAATCTATATTTAATTAGGGTAGGTGCTGGACACTGAACTTAATTAATTTACTATTCCCACTCCAGCCTATATTTAATTAAGATAAGTGCTGGACACTGAACCTAATAAATTTACTATTCTCACTCCAATCTATATTTAATTAGGGTAGGTGCTGGACACTGAACTTAATAAATTTACTATTCCCACTCCAGTCTATATTTAATTAAGATAAGTGCTGGACACTGAACTTAATTAATTTACTATTCTCACTCCAATCTATATTGAATTACAGTAGGTGCTGGACACTGAACTTAATTAATTTACTATTCCCACTCCAAAATATATTTAATTAGGGTAGGTGCTGGACACTGAACTGAATAAATTAACTATTCTCACTCCAATCTATATTTAATTAGGGTAGGTGCTGGACACTGAACTTAATTAATTTACTATTCCCACTCCAGCCTATATTTAATTAAGATAAGTGCTGGACACTGAACCTAATAAATTTACTATTCTCACTCCAATCTATATTTAATTAGGGTAGGTGCTGGACACTGAACTTAATAAATTTACTATTCCCACTCCAGTCTATATTTAATTAAGATAAGTGCTGGACACTGAACTTAATTAATTTACTATTCTCACTCCAACCTATATTTTATTAGGATAGGTGCTGGACACTGAACTTAATTAATTTACTATTCCCACTCCAGTCTATATTTAATTAAAATAAGTGCTGGACACTGAACTGAATAAATTTACTATTCTCACTCCAATCTATATTTAATTAGGGTAGGTGCTGGACACTGAACTTAATAAATTTACTATTTCCACTCCAGTCTATATTTAATTAAGATAAGTGCTGGACACTAAACTTAATTAATTTACTATTCTCACTCCAATCTATATTTAATTAGGGTAGATGCTGGACACTGAACTTAATTAATTTACTATTCCCACTCCAATCTATATTGAATTAGAGTAGCTGCTGGACACTGAACTTAATTAATTTACTGTTCCCACTCCAAAATATATTTAATTAGGGTAGCTGCTGGACACTGAACTGAATAAATTTACTATTCTCACTCCAATCTATATTTATTTAGGGTAGGTGCAAGACACTGAACTTAATTAATTTAGTATTCCCACTCCTAAATATATTTAATTACACTAGATCATGTATACTGATCTTAATTAATTTAATATTCCCACTCCAATATGTATTTAATTACAGTAGGTGCAATAAAAATATATAAATATAAATATATAAAAAAAAGGTTAGTTTTTATCATTATTCAAAATTTTACATAAAACAATACCCACACTTTTCCTCTACAAATCCAACTCCCCAATCTGAAATTTATCCCAAAAAATATATTATAATATATTTTTTTAATTATAAATTACTCAATATTACAATTTTAAAATACTTTTTTAAAACACTCCCCACCCTTATCCCCTATAACCCAACATCCCACTCCTAAAAATAATTTTAAATTTTACTATCTAAATCAAAATTTCTAAATAATTTTTATACAATATTGCCAAAATTTTACACAATTTTATAAAACTCCACACCCTTATCCCCATAACCCAAAATCCCGCTCCTAAAATTAAATATAACATTCTAAATTTTATTCAAAATTTCAAAATATTTTATTCAAAATTATTCCTAAATTAATCAACATTTTTAAAACAATCCCCACCCTCATCCCCTATAACCCAACATCCCACCCCTAAAAGGAAATATAAAAAACAAATTTTAATTCCAAATTTCGAAATAAATTTTATTTAATATTCCAAATTAAAAACAAAATTTTACAACACTTCCCACCCTTATCCCCTGTAACCCAACATCCCGCTCCTAAAATTAAATATAAAATTCTAAATTTTAAATTACATTTAAAATGTATAAATAAATTATAAAAAAAATTCAAAAATATATAAACATTTTTAAAACACTTCCCACCCTTATCCCCTGTAACCCAAAGCTCCTAAAATTAAATATAAATTTCTAATTTGAAATCAAATTTACTAATTAAATTTTACAATATATTACAAAAAAAATTAACATTTTAAAAACACTCCCCACCCTTATAACCTATAACCCACATCCCGCTCCTAAAATTAAACACAAAATGCAAAATGTATTTCAAATTTTCTAATAAAATTTAAAAATATTTTACAAAATTAATAAATATTTTTAAAACACTCCCCACCCTTATCCCCTATAACCCAACATCCCGCCCCTAAAACAATATAAATATTTCTCATATTATATACATTGTAACAATTTATACAAACAACTTCGAAATATTTACTAAACATACAATAACGATATTTTAACATGTTGATAATATTACTAACGATATCACTTACATCGACATATAATAAAAAAATATACGATATTTTTCACATCGATATTATCTATTTCGATATTTTTTACTTTAGATATTTTTAACTCGATATTTATGTCCCTCGATATTAAAAAGTCGATATGTAGACTGCTCACCGTTAGAATCACCACGATGCTTAGGCTACAAGAGGTTTGATGAGCAATCAAGTACGGCAACGAGCGGAGGACTTCCCCCGCGTTCCGCTATTTGCCCCTTTACCTCTCCGGCTCGTTACCTCACGAGCTGGGCACAATGGCTGGCCTCGAACCCCGGAAACGGTAAGGCGCAGCTCCCACAATTACGCCGCTGCCTTCCGCTCAAGGGGAACAGGTTCAAGTCTCCAAGTTACTCGCTTCCCTACCGGTATTCAGCGGAGTCCAGCATCGGGTTCTGCTCCTCTGCTCCTCTCCGTGGCTAGAATACCCGGCCGCAAACGAAGCCTCCAAGTACGCTGGGGAGAATCCTCTCACCCAGCCGCACGGAACCAAACACAAACGGGAATTCGGAATTACGCACGCCGACGTCCTCGCGCCGGCGTCTAAAGTACAGCCCCTGCCCCAGGGCTTCTGGGAAGTGTAGTTCGGGCTGCGTAGGCGCCGCTACGCCGGGATCCTGACACATACGGGATGCACTGGGTTGACATAGTGTGGGACATCCCCATAAGAGGCTCAATGGTGAATAGCAGCCTCTCCGTGTGCAGCAGGGGGTGTTTGGCTCAACCCCATCACTTGTGTGCCAGTTCAATGGATTTCCAGAATCTGTGGTGCAAAGGGGGGTGCCAGTGTAGGTCCCACATGTTCATCCACATGACCTGTGCGTCTATTCATATTGATGCTTTTGCCTTCGTGCGAGCCTGAATAATAAAGGTGTCCCTCAGCCTCCAAGGTGCCTCATCTCTGTCAATGCAGGTCTCTTGCCACTGTGCATGCGGCATCTCTGGCATAGTTATCAGAGATTGTGCATATGTGTCTATGTGTAGATTAGCAAGATGCAGGCTGTTCGTCAGGGATTTGAATCTGTAATGTGCATGAAGTCCATGGCTGTGTATGTATTTTTGTATGTATCTCTGCCCCCACAACGGACACTCAACACCTGCTGAGGGTTTGTTTCCTGTGCGCAGCTCGCCCTTCAGTTTCCTGATCCGGTGTCAGTCATCTTTGCTGATTCTGCATCCATTGTCTCTGTGTGTGCCATGTTGAACCAGACACTCCTTCCTTAACATACACCTTTTGCAGTAGTCCTTTCTGACATCCTTGTCTTTGTGTGCAACTTGTGGCATGGTTTTCAGGACATGCCTCCTGCTGCTGCAGGCCCTGCAGCAAGGGCACACGAAGTTTCAAGATTTGGCCACACACACGCTTCTAAGATGCTCCTCCCTTCCTCCCTCCACCCATTCATTTGGGTGTCATCAGCTTGTGTGTGACACAGTTGCGGCCATGCGGTGGCAAAGGCTGGACCGTCTGCACATGCTACGTGCACATAGCACGAGCCTCATGTCCTTGCATGAGCCACATTACACTACAGTATGATTTAGCAGCCATCCTCCAAGCAATGGCCATCCAAAACATCTGTTGCCTGCACTCAGGCATGCACTAAGCACCCACACAACACCTTTGCATGATGAGTGTGCAACTCCAACTGCCTACACAGCGCTGCCACGCCTTCCAGGCCCTGTCACACCAACCAGGTCATGTCCCTCCTACTCCCCACCGGCTATTTACCCCAACAAGGCCATGGGAGTGGGACTCCAGGCCTCTGCATGTAGTATGGTGTCGTTGTTGGCCACATGGCACAGGTATCATGTCTCAGCGTGTCAGTCTACAATGTGTCCAGGATCCCCCTCTACACCATCACATGCACACAGCATCTCATCATCATCTCGTGTGCCATTGACAGCCAGGTGCTCCTCACCCTCCCCAAAGACGCAGACCTTGCCAGTTCTCATATTCAATAATGCATGAGATCCATTGAAAGATGGCTGAACATCAGCCACCTGAGGCTGGACTTGTACAGGACTGAGGTGATCATCTGCGGATTATCCCCTTACAGATGGCTCAACTGCCTGTGTCCCACCCGCAAGAGCCCTGCACAAGCATCCAGTGGCCACGCACACAAGCTGGTGTGCATCATGGATTGCTTGCTCACATTTGCTATGCTGATCACCAGCATCTGTACCTCAGGCTGCAGCACACTCTGGATTATGCACATGATCCCCAGATTGATCCACCTCAAGGCAAGACAGACCATCCCTCATGTCCACTACGACATCCATGTTGAATCCTACCCTGCCCTCTACGGAGCAAGTAAATTACAACTCCCATGAAACTTGTCCACATCTAGGGTGCATCTGCACAGCTCAGCTTCAACATCCAGCGCCCCAGCCACATCACCGTCCAGCAGAGATAGCTGCAATGGATCACTGTCTGCTGCAGGAAGACCTTCACAATCCACACCCACACTCAGGAGGCAGGCCACGACCACGACCCCAAAACAACCTTGTGGCAATGTCATCCAAGACCCCATTGTGCCATCTCCGTGCATCCAACCTTGGCCTGGCCACTAGTCTCCACATCCACCTTACTCCAGCATGCAGGACATAGTTCTCCCACCTGGCTAAACATACCTGGGACTCCCTCCCCAGGAAATTCCACATGAGCCCTGACCTCTGCGCATTAATGATGCTCTTCCAAATAGGTCTGTATGCACAGTTTTGCAACCCCCCCCCTCAGCAGGTTGAGCCCATCATGGGTGAGTATAGTGCTCCAAGTCTGTATTGAATGATACATTGTGACCCATGTGTGTCCTGTGCCAGACTCAGATCCCAGGGTATGGATGGTTGGAGTTACTTCAATACTCAGGCATAGTTTGACATTTCAACACACACATGTTGTGGAATAATGCAAAATGACGGCAACATCTCATGATTTTGAGTATTTTTATTTGTGGTGGGGTACGTGTTTTGGTGGATGAAAAGAGGTGCTCGCCGGGTGTCTAGAATCCAAAGTTCACAGGGGGAGTTGGTATCCTTGGCATTGGAAGTCATCAGAGTCCATGCCACAGTGTTGGTCATCATTGGTCAGACTGTGACCAGCAAGTCCATGTGGCAGAGAATGTCATTGAATGAGGTGCTGCTGTTGCGCCAGAGGGCCAGGTGCCAGGCCAGGTGACCTGGGAGATGTTGATGGTCCGCTGACTCTCACGGTCTTTTCCGTGGACGACCCACCTTCCTCCGGGGAACCTCAGATGCAGGCCTAGACGATGTTTGTGATGCTCCGTCAGACGAATCCTCCTCCTCCTCCCTCCCTGTGGCTGGTGGTGATCTTCGCCTGGTGGCACAGGGCGGGTTGCCCATGTTGTCAGCAATCCGACGGAGTGAACGGCTCATGTCCGTTTGCACCGCCAGGAGCTGAGCCAGTCTTGCCTCCATCCTCCTTGGTGTTGTCGTTGACTGGCATGTTGCTCGGCCTGCAGGTTCTTCATCTCGTCGAGGGTCCCCTTGATGTCTGTGAGGGTGTCCACTACCTGGCTGATGCCCCTGGTGTCACGCCGGTATGTGTCCAGGATGTGGCGTATGTGTGCCATACCAGTTCCCTCAGCTGGCTGGTCAGGTTCTCGTCTCCGCCGTCCCCCACTCCCACCACCCCTGCCCACACGAGCCGGGCCTGCCGTTGTGGGCACATCGGGTCTACGGGACCCCTGTGGGATGGCATTTGCGGTGTCGCCTGCCTCCTCCTGGGTGCCCGGAGAACCTTGTCCCTCCTGGTCAGACTGGCTGTGTTGTTCAGTGCGAGCAGGGCTCCTGGGTGTTTCCTGGGATGTGGCAGGAATGGGGGGTGGTTGGCACAGTTGTACCTGATGCAGGTGCTGCAGGGGCTTGGGCACCAGAGGGGCCAGGTTGGTCGGGGTCATCCATGGAGTGGTGAGAGTTGTCGCTACCGGTGGGATCTTCTTGACGCCGAGCCTGGGCCTGTGATTCTTCCCCCCCAGTGTTGGGGGGAGATCTATGACGTTGCCCTGTGTGTGAGAGAGAGACAATGTTAATGGTGTTTCATGTGACATCCATGTTTCATACATATTCAAGTTGGCACAGTTCCTCCAGGTAGTTGGATATGACTAGCATTCCTCTCAATGTACACTTGTGGATGGGTATGTTGCGGGGGACAGTTTGATGTGTTCTCCTGAATCTTTGGCCTATGGCAGTAATCTTAGCCTGCTTATTTGGCAATGGATTGGTCTTGTTGTGTCACATGTCCATTGTGGGAGTGGCAAAATCCGTTGCCTGCCCCGGGGGTGTGTGCTTGTGTAAGGGGTGGGGGGGTGTGACCGGGCATGCTGTTGGGTGTGGTGTGATTTGTCATTAGGTCTCCCAGGTGATGTGTCTGTCCCCTCATGGTGCATGCTGGCATGACAGTGAATGTGAGTTCCTGTGCTAGGTAGGTGGCATGTGGAGTTGGTGTTTGAGTGTACGGTGGTCACAGGAGGGCCTTGTGCTGTCTTCCACAGGGCCAAGTGTCATCTACCTTGTCAGTACTTAGCAAGTCCCTGTGCATTGAGCATGGTGCATGGGTATGTCCCTAGGCCACAGCTTTCCACACTTTTCATGTTGATGACACACTTTTTGGAGATGCATCATTTTGGGACATAGTAAGGCAGTGTAGCGAGCGAACGTAGCGAGCGAGGCCGAACCACCTGACGGTTTGAACTAAAAGTGGGCAAATGGTGCATTTTCAAGACAATTAGAGAAAGCAGGAAGGTTACTAAAGCATTTGTGAATCAGTTCTAACAAACACAGTGGTGCCGATCACGATCCGGTAAAAAATGTCCCCGTACGACTCGTATCGGGTCTTTTTACCGTACGAATCGTACAAGTGCCGTACGAACTGGCAATCACGATTCGCATGGTAAAAAGTCCATACGAACCGCACTGGGAATCATTCCCCACACGTCCTCGGGTCGGAAAATGTGTCCGACACGTCCTCGGACGATTTACCTTACAAACGTGAAAAGCCAAGTCCGACCGAGGAATCACGATCCATCCCGTGCATCCGAGCGTACAACCGTATGGAAAAAACACCGTCCGCACCGAACTCCAATAGCAACCATGGAGACATGTGCCCGCATACGCGCCCAACACTCCCCCCAGCCCCCGTACGTCCGACACGTACCCCCCGTGTATGTATACCCCCACCCATCTAGGTACACCCCAGTACGTTCAAGTCGTACCCCCACCCCAGTACGTGTCGTACCACCGTCTATGTACACCCCAGTACGTTCCAGTCGTACCCCCACCCCAGTACGTGTCATACCCCCGTGTACCTACACCCCAGTATGTTCCAGTCGTACCCCCACCCCAGTACGTGTCGTACCACCGTGTACCTACACCCCAGTACGTTAGAGCCCCACCCCAGTACGTGTCATACCCCCGTGTACCTACACCCCAGTACGTTCCAGTCGTACCCCCACCCCAGTACGTGTCGTACCACCGTCTATGTACACCCCAGTACGTTCGAGCCCCACCCCCACCCCAGTACGTGTCATACCCCCGTGTACCTACACCCCAGTACGTTCCAGTCGTACCCCCACCCCAGTACGTGTCGTACCACCGTCAATGTACACCCCCCCACCCCTGTACGTGTCGTACCACTGTCAATGTACACCCCTGTACGTTCGAGTCGTACCCCCACCCCTGTACGTGTCGTACCACCGTCCATGTACCCCCCCCACCCCTGTACGTGTCGTACCACCGTCAATGTACACCCCCCCACCCCTGTACGTGTCGTACCACCGTCTATGTACACCCCCCCACCCCTGTACGTGTCGTACCACCGTCCATGTACCCCCCCCACCCCTGTACGTGTCGTACCACCGTCAATGTACACCCCCCCACCCCTGTACGTGTCGTACCACCGTCTATGTACACCCCCCCACCCCTGTACGTGTCGTACCACCGTCCATGTACCCAACCCCACCCCTGTACGTGTCGTACCACCGTCTATGTACACCCCCCCACCCCTGTACGTGTCGTACCACCGTCCATGTACCCCCCCACCCCTGTACGTGTCGTACCACCGTCAATGTACACCCCCCCCACCCCTGTACGTGTCGTACCACCGTCTATGTACACCCCTCTACCCCTGTACATGTCGTACCACCATCCATGTACCCCCCCCACCCCTGTACGTGTCGTACCACCGTCAATGTACACCCCCCCACCCCTGTACGTGTCGTACCACCGTCAATGTACACCCCTGTACGTTCGAGTCGTACCCCCACCCCCGTACGTGTCGCACCACCGTCCATGTACCCCCCCCACCCCCGTACGTGTCGCACCACCGTCCATGTACCCCCCCACCCCTGTACGTGTCGTACCACCATCCATGTACCCCCCCCACCCCTGTACGTGTCGTACCACCGTCAATGTACACCCCTGTACGTTCGAGTCGTACCCCCACCCCCGTACGTGTCGCACCACCGTCCATGTACCCCCCCCCACCCCCGTACGTGTCGCACCACCGTCCATGTACCCCCCCCACCCCTGTACGTGTCGTACCACCATCTATGTACACCCCAGTAGTTCCTGGCGCACCCCCAACACAACCTCCTAAGTACGGAGCGCACCCCATGCCCCAACATCACAACCGCATGTACGAGTCGTACAAAGCCACACACAAGGACATCACCGTACAACCAAATGGCCCATGTACACACCGTACACACGCTCAAAACGCACGTACACAACCAGGACAAAACAAAACAACACAAGAATACACCATTCGAAAGGCACAAAGCCACTAAACATGGCCAACAACCACTAAAATAACACAATCACTGACCTGCAACTGCCAAAAACAAACAGAGGCCCAATACACCACCACTCCTTATAACACACCCACCCAAAATTCAAACACTGCCACACCCACCCATGGACCAATAAAAAGGGCCCACACACACAAACCATGAGCCTTTGCAACAGACTCACTGCTGCCAGACACCACAGAACCAGACTACAAGCTACACCACACCTTACACTTGCACACCTTCACACGACCACCCTCACAAACACCCTCTCATCACATTCACACACACACACAACCATCCACACCCCCCCCAACATCCACACACCCCCCACACCCACACCATCCCCACCCACACCCCTCACCATGCCCACTACCAAGAATCCAAAGTTCAGTCACCGAGAGTTGGAGGTCCTTGTTGATCAAATCCTCAGAGTCGAGCCACAGATCTTTGGAACATTGGTCAGAAGCACCAGCCTGGCAGCCAAAACAGCCATGTGGCAGACCATCGTCGATGCTGTGAATGCTGTTGCGGACACCAGGAGGACCAAGCAGGAATGCCAGAACAGGTGGTACGATCTGCGGAGGAGGGTCAGAGCCAAGAGGCAGGAGGAACACGACCAGGCCAACGCCACCGGAGGAGGGCCCTCCCGCAGACCCGTACAGTACCATCCCTGGGAGGAGAGGGTGATGGCCATACTGCCGGTGGAGGCAGTCGAAGGATTAGAAGGACTCCGAGACCCGGGTGAGTACACAAACAACGCACCTCACATGGGGGGAACTGCAACCACAACCAAAATCACTAACAGGCACGCAACCACCACAAGCCATCGCATGACTCAACCACACTCCATGAGCAGGCACATGCCACTGCTGCCACCATGCCCCATGCACCCAGCTGGACAATGTCAAGTCACAGGCCACAGAAGACAACAACACATGACACGGTAACCCGGATGGCGGGAGGCTGGGCACCAAAAATCACATAGTGCGACTCCAAAGCAGACAACAATGCCCTCTGCCCATATGGCCTAGGTCACAGCCAGACAAACAGTGTGTCCCAACACAGGAATGACTTGCCAGCAAATGCCGGACGCCTTGCATCAACACATGGGGGTGAAGGCACTGGTTTGCACATGACGGCAGCTAATGAACAGCCAACATTGTGAAAGAGTGGCAGCACACACCACCACAGCAGCAGCGCACAGACACACATCACACCAAATGGGTGCCTGGAGATCAGAAACAAACTCACATCAACAAGCCAAGGGCCACTCAAAGATCTGCTAACAGTGTGTGCCCAGGAAGCTGGGCCGAGGTGACAGAGGGTGACACACGGAGGGAGGGAGAGGGGGACACAGAGGGAGGGAGAGGGGGACTGAGAGGGAGGGAGAGGGGGACAGAGATGGAGGGAGAGGGGGACAGAGATGGAGGGAGACGGACAGAGGGAGGAGGCTGACACACGGAGGGAGGGAGAGGGGGACACAGAGGGAGGGAGAGGGGGACACAGAGGGAGGGAGAGGGGGACAGAAATGGAGGGAGAGGGGGACAGAGATGGAGGGAGACGGACAGAGGGAGGAGGCTGACACACGGAGGGAGGGAGAGGGGGACACAGAGGGAGGGAGAGGGGACACAGAGGGAGGGAGAGGGGGACAGAGAGGGAGGGAGAGGGGGACAGATATGGAGGGAGAGGGGGACAGAGATGGAGGGAGACGGACAAAGGGAGGAGGCTGACACACGGAGGGAGGGAGAGGGGGACAGAGAGGGAGGGAGAGGGGGACAGATATGGAGGGAGAGGGGGACAGAGATGGAGCGAGACACAGGGAGAGCAAATCAGCCGTGTGGCGTGTGCGAATGGCTGCTCGTCAGCAGGTAGACTGCGTGCATGTAGACAAGGGTGGCCAGTGCCAGAACCCCCCCTCTTCACCATGCCAAAACGCAGGGCCATGTCACAACCTGTACACGAGCACAAGGACAGCTACCTGGATCATATAAGTGTGTGGATCCACTCCATGTGCACATGTACAGTGCTACAAGGAAGGCGCAAATGCATGGCTCGCCACACCTGCACACTCCACTGCTGACTGCAGTCACACTTGACGCAGCAAGTAAGACTGTGCCACACATAGTTAAAGGGGCCAAAGTGGTGGCCAAGGGACACACCCATGCACAAGTGCACTGTGAGTGGAATGCAAGACAGATCCTAATTCCAAGAGGAAATGTGTCAACTTTGAAAATGATGAAACATGGATGTTGCATGGACCAAAATTAACATTGTCTCTCTCACACACAGGTCAACGTCGTGGTGCACCCCCCAACACTGGGGGGGAACACTCACAGGACCTGGATCTGCAGGAGCCCGATCCCACCGGCAGCGACCACTCTCACCACTCTGCGGACGACCCCGACCGACCTGGCCCCTCTGGTGTCCAACCACCTGCAGCACCTGCGTCAGGTACAACTGTGCCAACCACCACCCCCACTCCTGCCACATCCCAGGAGACACCCAGGATCCCTGCCCCAACACCACAATGCAGCCAGGCTCGCCAGGAGGGACACGGTGTCCCGGGCACCCAGGAGGAGGCAGGCGACAACGCCAATGCCACCCCTCAGGGGTCCCGGAGACCCCATGTGCCCACAAGGGCAGGCCAGGCGCAAGTGGGCAGGGGTGGTGGGAGTGGAGGACGGCGGAGGCACGAGCCTGACCAGTTGGCTGGGGATCCGGCATTGTCCCATGTCCGTAACATCCTGGACACATACCGGGAGGACACCACGGGCATGGCTCAGGCTGTGTCCGTCCTCGAGGGGATCAAGGCACAGCAGGCCCAGCAACATGCCTGTCTACTGGAACACCAACGGAGGATGGAGGACAGACAGGCTGAGCAAGTGACGGCATTCGAGGGGATTCACGCTACACTCCGTCGGATGGCCGACATCATGGCCGACCCTCCCTGTGCCAGAAGGCGGAGAACATCACCACCCACAGGGA
This sequence comes from Triturus cristatus, assembly GCF_964204655.1. Classification (NCBI taxonomy): domain Eukaryota; kingdom Metazoa; phylum Chordata; class Amphibia; order Caudata; family Salamandridae; genus Triturus; species Triturus cristatus. Next base: position 1,494,697,143 of record NC_140591.1, read on the forward strand.
GGGTCCAGGAGGAGGAGGAGGAAACATCCGACGGAGCATCCCAGACGTCGTCACGGGCTGCTGCTGAGGTTCCCCGCAGGAGGCCGGGTCGTCCACGGAAAGGACCGTGAGGGTCGGCGCTACATCACCATCTCCCAGGACACCTGGCCTGGCACCTGGCCCACTGGAGCAACAGCATCACAGCATGAAGAGACATTCTCTGCCACATGGCCCTGCTGGTCACTGGCTGACCAATGTTGACAAAGACTGTGGCATGGACTCTGAGGATTTCCAATGGCAAGGACACCAACTCCCCTACTGAACTTTGGATTCCCTAATCCCGGAAAGCCCCTCACTTTGTCCCCCCCCCCCCAATAATAAATCACACTATTAAGAGTAGATGCCTGCTGGTAGCATTATTACCTAACATGTGTGTTGTAAAGTCTAAACATGCCTGAGTCATCTTTTCTCTTCAACCATCCACACCCTGGGGCCTGAGTCTGGCACAGGACACATGGGTCACAGTTTATTAGGCAAGACAGACATGGAGCACCATGCACACCTGTGATGGGCACAACCAGCTGAGGGGGTGGCCGAACAACCGTGCTGACACACACATTGAGTACACCAACAGTCATGCGCACAGGTCAGGGATCCAGTCCAGTGTCCTGGGGGGCACCCAGGTATGTCTAGACAGGTGGCAGAACCATGTCCTGCAAGCTTGAGTCCGGTGGATGCAGAGAATGGGGGCCTGGCCAACGTTGGATGCATGGGGATGGCACATGTCACAATACCCACACAGTCATGGACATCATGCCCAATACACAGTCTCAGGCCACACACACAGCGTGCATCTTGCCACTCGACACATTGACACATAGCCACAATCAGGGAATACCATGCCAGACATGCAGGATGCACCGTGCCAACACACCAGCATTGACTGAGAAGAGGCACCTTGGAGGCATAGGGACACCTTTATTAGTCATGTATTCGGGTTTGCAGAGCCAACTCGAAGTACAGATGAACACATCATGTGGAGTGACATGTGGGTCCAACACTGGCACCCCCCTTCTGCAGCACAAATGCGTGATAGCCATGGTACTGGCACACAAGCGTCGGCTAACAGCTAAATACCCACAGCTGCACACAGAGAGCCTGCCATACACCATAGATCCGCTGATGTGGAAGTCCCACGCCATGTCAAGCCAATGCTAACCGTATGTGTCCGAGGGCAGTGTCACACACATTGATGCCATCATCACAATCCACTATCCCATCACTGATGACTGTCAACCAGGCAGACCATCTATTCAGGTGTACCCAGCTGCATGTCGTGTCCCATGGGGATGTGACATGTCTGCAGAGGAACCAAACCCCGACAGGGGCAGTGTGCACACATCGTGAACAACTGCCAGACCCAATATACCCCAGATGCATCCCTTACCCCATGGAGACTTCCAAACGTGTCCGTGCCTGTAACGCTGAGTCAGCCCACGATGCCATGTCCATGAGGAATAGCAGTGCCACAACAATGCAACCAGCAGATGGCATGCGCGGGTACCTGGGGAAGAGAGACACACAAGAAGTCAGCCACAAAAAGCACAGCCACTTGCATGTGCATTTACTCGACACATGTATGGATGACAACATGCTAGGTCACAATTATGACTGGGGAAATACTACCATCACTGCCACCATCACTCCAGTGACACACCCACACACACCTCTGACTCACGTGCCATACATGCAGGTGGAGACACACATCACAACACATGCCACACGGGGACCAAGGCGTGCACACTCAGACACTGGTACTCACCACTAAGCAAAGAAGTCGCGTATGAGCCGAGTCCGGATGTCCTCTTGCGGCTCCACATCCTCCACATCACTAGCCCCATTGCCAAGCCCTTCGTCCTCCACGGGTGGATGGTCCTCGTCATGTTGATTCAGGATGAGTGGCACAGCTCTTTCAACTGCCATGTTGTGCAGCATGCAGCAGACCATGAAGATCTTGCAAACCTTCGCCGGGGCATATGGGAGTGCGCCGCCGGTCTTGTGGAGGCACCGGAATCGGCTTTTCAGCATGCCAAACGTCCTCTCTTTCACTCGCCTTGTCCGGCCATGGGCGGTGTTGTAGCGGAGCTGGGCCGGCGTGATGGGGTTGCGGAGAGGTGTGAGCAGCCAAGGCATGTTGGGATAGCCAGCGTCCCCTACATGGAATGCACATGGATATCGTTAGAACTGGCGAAGCGGTCGTGCTGGTCGGCTATACAGAATACAGGACAGACAGACTGTACCCACCAACAACACATGCCCGTTCGTTGCGCAGCTGCATCATCATATCAGGCATCCCGCTACGCCTCATGATGTAGGCATCGTGTGCTGATCCTGGGAAACGAGCACAGACATGTGAAATCACCATGTTGGACAGACACACCACAAGGGCATTGATGGAGTGGTAGTGCTTCCGATTGCGGTACGCCACCTCCCGTGCGTGTGGTGGTACCAAAGCTACATGTGTCCCATCTATGGACCCAATGACATGGGGCATCCCTCCCAGGGCATAGAATCCACGCTTGACCTCAGTCATCTGTTCAGGGGTTGGGAACTTGATGAAGTCATCCAGGTGAATCAACATGGCCTCCAAGAAATCATGCAGCACACCACTGAACATGCTCTGGGACATGCCACCAACATGAGCTATGGTATTTTGGAAGGTACCCGTGGCAAGAAAATGTAGGGCAGCCATTACCTTCAGCTGTGGTGTCAGTGCCGTAGGATACCTGTGCTGCGGTTGCAGGTTGTAACGCCCTGAACGTCTCAGGATCGTTTAACAGACACGATAATGAGAACGCAACCACTTGTGAAGGTTTAGTTATTTTAATGAAGGCAAAAATAATACAAGGAATAAACAAAGGTTATAGTCACTGGAATCCTCCAGGCTAAGTACGTTACCAGCCCACAGCACGGATGGTCCTAACCGTCCTCTGCATATACGCCGATCCCGGCGTATGCCAACAGAGGGCAGAAATAAAATGGCCGACAATGCCAATCGGTAGGCTGTGAGGGGCACGAAGAGTGTTGGGGAGAATCGAGGAATCAGGGAAACACCCAGCCGGGGTCTCTACCTGAAGGGAGCAGCCGCTCAACCTCTTCCTCAGACTGCACCGGGACGCGGAGTCACCTCCTGGTGATGCGTCACCGATACCCCAATCACAAGCAAAGAAGACTGAACCGAGAGCAGCCGCTCGATCGATCCTGTGGACTTCCGAGTCTGTAACGCGGCAAACACCTCCTGGTGTGCGTTACAGCTGGCAGTCCCTGTATCTCTGGTCGGGCTGGGAGTTACGACTCCAACCAGCAAAAGCGCCACTGCGCTTTGACTCAGCCGAGTCAAAAAGCGAAGCTCAATGGTTATCCGGTAGAGCTTCCGGGTCCTTCACAGGTGACGATGGGGCAAGACACGGCCCAGGGAGTAACGACTCGACCTACCTCCGTTCTTGCCTTACTGGAGCACCACTCCGCAACACTGCTCTTCACTAAGCAGGTACGTCGGTTGTAAACACAATATCCGACAGCGTTGTACCTCCCGGTTCCTCCCTTTATAGGGCGTTGTTTTCCTTGAGTTATGTAACAGCTCTCCTGTTTACATAAGGGCGTGTTTTCCTTGAGTTATGTAACAGCTCTCCTGTTTACATAAGGGCGTGTTTTCCTTGAGTTATGTAACAGCTCTCCTGTTTACATAAGGGCGTGTTTTCCTTGAGTTATGTAACAGCTCTCCTGTTTTACATAAGGGCGTGTTTTCCTTGAGTTATGTAACAGCTCTCCTGTTTACATAACCTCTCAACCGCTAAGCATCCTGGGAGATGTAGTCCGTTTTTGCTGGTTACCGTTTTCCTCCCCTCGCATGACAGGGATTCTTGACAGTACATCCTCCCTCTCAGCGGCTCCCCACGGGTCCAGCGCTGGCAGGAAAACGCCGATGGAACAAGGAGACCAAGCGCGGAGCATGAACCCCTTCAGCCGGTTCCCATGACTGCTCCTCCGGGCCATAGCCTTTCCACGCAACCAGGTACCACAGCTTCCCCCTGCGCCATTGGGACGCCCGTATGCCCGACACTTCATACTCCACCTCCGACTCCACGCATACCGGCCTAGGTGTCCCAGACGGCTTGGAGGGTGCTGGTTTGAGCAATGATACATGAAAGACAGGGTATATCCGCAATGACTGGGGCAAGCACACCTTCACGTTCACGGGACCCATACACTTGGTAATTCGATAGGGGCCCATGTACTTGGGATGGAACACACTGTTCTTTCGAAACCTCATGTTTCTTGTGGATATCCAGACGTAGTCTCCAGTGCGGTACAGTGGCCCGGGCCTTCTCTTCCTGTCTGCCGCAGCCTTGTATCTTCTCTTGGCCTCTATTAGGACAGCCCTTGAGCGCGTCAACGTGTCTTTTATGTGTGCCACCCTGTCCGCTGTGGCGGGAATCCTGTCCTCTCTGAACGGATGTAGAAATGGCAAGAACCTGGGATGTTGGCCATAGTTGCTATAGAACGGAGATGACTGTGTGGAGCTGTGAGTGGCGTTGTTATAGGCGATCTCTGCAAACCATAGCAAGTCGACCCATTCTTGCGTGCCCGGGTCCACAAAACATCGCAGATACTGTTTGAGCATTTGGTTCAGGCGCTCGGTTTGGCCGTCCGTTTGAGGGTGGTAGCTGGTGGACAGGGCGGTCTTAACATGCAGCGCAGTGCACCAAGTCTTCCAGAATTGCGCAGTAAACTGCGACCCCCGGTCCGACACGATCACCCCAGGTAATCCATGCAGTCGTACCACATTCTTTAGGAGTAGTGACGCCAATTCCCCGGCCGTAGGGACTCTCTTGCAGGGGATGAAGTGCCCCATTTTCGTCAAGTAATCCACCACCACCAGTATTGCCGTCATCCCCTGGTCTACCGGTAGGCCCACCACGAAGTCCAGTGATATGCTATCCCATGGTCTATCCGGGGTCGGAAGTTGATGTAAGAGCCCTTGGGTTCGGCCATGGTCGGCCTTCATGGTAGCACACGTAGGACACTCCTGTCCCCACCTCCTGACATCCACTCTCATGGTTGGCCACCAGAAATGCCGTCCCATGCTAGCCACCGTTTTTTCAAAGCCCAAATGACCTGCGCATGGAGAGTCATGGCACCAGATGAATGCTTGTTTCCTTAGCCTAGGCGTGGGTATCAATAGGCACCTGCCCTTCAGGGGTATCCCGTCCTTCAGCTGCCATTCTCTGTGACTGAGGAGCCACCTCCGCCATGCGAATGACCTGATCCCTCTCTTTATTCCCCTCAGGAAAGTATCCGGTTGGATAACCCCCAATACCATCCTCGGGGAAATGATGGAATGCTCGGTCGCAGGCAATGGTTCCTTAACTGCAGATTGACGGGACAGGGCGTCCGCCTTCCGGTTTTCCGTCCCCGGCCGATATGTGATGCGGAAGTTGAACCCCGCAAAGAAGATCATCCACCGCAGCTGTCTGGGAGAAAGGTGTCTTGTGGCCGTCATGAACTGTAGGTTCCGATAGTCCGTGTACACCGATACCACATGTCTTGCCCCCATCAACCAATGCCTCCATTCGGTGAAGGCGTCCTTGATTGCGAGAAGCTCCTTCTCCGCAATATGGTAGTTGCGTTCGGCGTCGTTGAGTTTGCGGGACATGTACGCAACGGGATGAAGCACCCCTGTGTCGTGGTTGCGTTGGGACAAGATAGCCCCCAGCGCCACATCCAATGCGTCCGCTTCCACTACGTAGGGGAGATCCGGATCGGGGTGAGCCAACACCGGTGCCTTACCAAAGGCGCTTTTCAGGGCCTCAAAGGCTTTGTTCGCTTCAGGGGACCAGACAAACTCCTTGGACTTCCTCAGTAGCTGTGTGATTGGGGCCACCAATCCTGAAAATCCATCTATAAACCGCCTGTAAAAGTTGGCGAAGCCAAGGAAACTTTGGACGTCCTTCACGCTTTGGGGCACCGGCCATTCTTTCACCGCCTTGATCTTTCGTTCTGCCATCTCCTGTCCCTCTGGACTCAGCATCACTCCGAGGAATTCCACGGATGTGACGTGGAAGTCACACTTGCTGAGTTTACAAAACAGCATGTTTTCCCTCAGCTTTTGGAGCACGGCTTTGACGTGGTGTACGTGCTCCTCCACACTGGACGAATAGATGAGGATGTCGTCGATATATACGACCACGTAGATATCCAACTCCTCTCTGAATACCTCATTCAAAAAGTACTGAAAGGCTGCCGGGGCGTTGCACAGACCGAACGGCATGACGAGGTACTCAAAAAGGCCGAACCTGGTCTTAAAGGCGGTCTTCCACTCGTCTCCGTCCCTCATGCGCACCAGATGGTATGCCCCTTTCAAATCCAACTTGGTGTAGATACGAACTTTCTTGACCTGTTCCAGGAGTACACTGATGAGAGGCAAGGGGTACCGATTGTTTACGGTTATCGCATTCAATGCCCTAAAGTCCACACAGGCTCTCAGCTCCCCATTAGCCTTCGGGATGAAGAAGAGTGGCGAGGCGGCCGGAGACTTGGACGGGCGGATGAATCCTAGCTTGAGGAGTTTATCCAGGTACCCCCGGAGATGCACGTTTTCAGGCTCCGTCAGGGCATACAGCCTGCCCCTGGGAACGCTGGCCCCTGGCACCAGGTCGATCTGGCAGTCAAACTGTCTATGTGGTGGTAGCACTTCCGCCTTCACCTCATCAAATACATCCTCAAAACTGTGATAAGCCTGGGGGAGAGCCACATCTTTTTTTGCCGCTGTAGCCACCGTCTGACTCCCGCTCTCATCTGCGTCAAGGGATTCCGTTCCTATTCCACAATGCAGGATGCAATACGGTGACGTCAGTTCGATGCGATGTGTTGGCCAATCCACAGAGGGGTTGTGTTTCTGTAGCCACGGCAATCCCAATATGACGCCATATTGGGGCGCTCGGATGATGGTAAAATCGATTTGTTCCAAATGGTTCCTCCCACATCTCATCGGAAGGACCCCCGTGTGCTGCCCGATGGGCCCCGTCACCAATCGCCTTCCGTCTACAGCATAGACGTCTTCGGGTACAGCTTTGGGAAGAAGCACTAGCCCTAGCCTGCATGCCTCGTTGTGGTCCATAAACATGCCAGTGGCCCCTGAATCCACCATGGCCACAACGGGTATCCACTGGTCATGCACTCCCACGTGCACCGTGAGAAACAGGTGTCGTTGTCCCTTAGTGACCGAGTTGGAAAGTGAAGGGATGGATGAGTGACTCCGAGATGCCCCTTCTTTGGTCTGGGAGTCCTCTAGTTTTCCGCCGGTACGTCCACCACGGCTGTTACCGACCGGTTGGCCCGATAACGTGACGTCTTCGGTTTGGCAGGGCATTCACGTACGTAGTGGCCTTTTTTGCCACAATATAGGCACAATCCTTGTTTACGGCGTGACTCTTTCTCCGTGGCTGTGAGGCTCGCTCGTATTGCGCCGATGTCCATGGGTTCTCCCTTGGATGCGGTGGAAGTTTCAGGACTTCCCACTGTCACATAGGATGGAAGGGATTTTCCTTTTCTCCCATGATCCCCCTTTCTTTCACTTAGCCTATGTTCCAGCCGTAATACCAGGTTGATAAGGCCCTCACATGTCTTGGGTTGTGGGTCAATATGAGCCACGGCATCCTTGAGCTCATCGCACAGCCCGTGATGGAAGAGCGCCGTCTGTTTAGCAACAGGCCACTTGGTTTCCGCAACCAGCCTTCGGAACGCGTTGAGATGCTGCACCAGGTCGTTGGATCCCTGTCTCAACTCAAGCATTTCACGGTCCGCCGTGTACGAGTCAGCCCTTCTGTCGAAGACCTTCAGGAATTCCTCGCGAAAAGCACCCCAATCACATAAGATGGGGTCGTCCCTGCTCACCAGAGGTACGGCCCATTGTGCCGCGTTTCCAGCCAAATAGGATATAAGGAAAGCCACACGAGCCTGACTCGTGGGGAACGCTGAGAGGGAGGATGTACTGTCAAGAATCCCTGTCATGCGAGGGGAGGAAAACGGTAACCAGCCCACAGCACGGATGGTCCTAACCGTCCTCTGCATATACGCCGATCCCGGCGTATGCCAACAGAGGGCAGAAATGAAATGGCCGACAATGCCAATCGGTAGGCTGTGAGGGGCACGAAGAGTGTTGGAGTCAGGGAAACACCCAGCCGGGGTCTCTACCTGAAGGGAGCAGCCGCTCAACCTCTTCCTCAGACTGCACCGGGACGCGGAGTCACCTCCTGGTGATGCGTCACCGATACCCCGATCACAAGCAAAGAAGACTGAACCGAGAGCAGCCGCTCGATCGATCCTGTGGACTTCCGAGTCTGTAACGCGGCAAACACCTCCTGGTGTGCGTTACAGCTGGCAGTCCCTGTATCTCTGGTCGGGCTGGGAGTTACGACTCCAACCAGCAAAAGCGCCACTGCGCTTTGACTCAGCCGAGTCAAAAAGCGAAGCTCAATGGTTATCCGGTAGAGCTTCCGGGTCCTTCACAGGTGACGATGGGGCAAGACACGGCCCAGGGAGTAACGACTCGACCTACCTCCGTTCTTGCCTTACTGGAGCACCACTCCGGAACACTGCTCTTCACTAAGCAGGTACGTCGGTTGTAAACACAATATCCGACAGCGTTGTACCTCCCGGTTCCTCCCTTTATAGGGCGTTGTTTTCCTTGAGTTATGTAACAGCTCTCCTGTTTACATAAGGGCGTGTTTTCCTTGAGTTATGTAACAGCTCTCCTGTTTACATAAGGGCGTGTTTTCCTTGAGTTATGTAACAGCTCTCCTGTTTACATAAGGGCGTGTTTTCCTTGAGTTATGTAACAGCTCTCCTGTTTTACATAAGGGCGTGTTTTCCTTGAGTTATGTAACAGCTCTCCTGTTTACATAACCTCTCAACCGCTAAGCATCCTGGGAGATGTAGTCCGTTTTCGCTGGTTACCGTTTTCCTCCCCTCGCATGACAGGGATTCTTGACACAGGTGTGGTGCCAGTCTCGCCGTCAGCTCCAGAATCAACGGTTGGGTGAAGCGGTAGAGCCGGATCCTGTCATTCTCCTGCATGGCAGCCAAGTCTGGAATTATTCGGGCAAGAGGCGGCGCTCTGCAGTAATTTGGAAGTGACAAGGAAGAGTGAGTGCACTACGACAACAACTCATGTCTACTGAGCACATGTAAATCTGGCAAAACACACATGCCACATAGGGAGTCAGGTATGTGCTACATGCCCAGGACACGCATGGCTGCCAGGTGACCCTCCTACCAAGACCCAGCTACACACGGAGATTGAGAACCTCCCCATGCCACGCCATGGGAATAGCTGTGTCCCAGTGCAATTGAACAGCCAGACGCAAGACAGGAGTGACATACGCCCACACATCAGCAGCAGTAGGATGCCGATTGCAGAGACTGGTAGCGGAACACTGGAGCCACAGGTCACATGACATAACACTAGTCCAGCCCACACACCTTGCCATGAAGGAGCACATGTCATGACTCACCACACATTCCTTGTAAGGATGCTGACATAGCCTTGTCACGCTACTCCGTGTCCCATGCATACATGTGCACCTCACATCCGATAACACATGTGGCATGGTGTGCGGAACAGTGTGCAATGACAATCTACACACAGACACATGTTGGTTGCTGCAACGGCTGCAGCTTTTGAGGGTGCTACAAAATCAACCTGATGAAAATCCCGGACACATAAATGACATAGTCACATTGTGCACTGTGGGTAGTGACAAGTCATGTGTCATGACCCCTGTACCGGGCATCATGGGACACTTCCGTGTGTTGGTGTCCGTGCCATGCCAGTGACGCTCACCCCAAGTGCGCAGTACGACATGCACACATGTCAAAGGAGTCAAGGGCATGCCTGGCACACATTGCACCGTCACACAGTACACCTATACACATCTCATCATACATCTGGTGCCTTCTCCACTCAGGAGTCATGTTCCACATCACAGTCTGTCACACCCGTGCCCCACACATGTAGTAATGCACAGACGATGCCTTGATGTCCATTCCTGGACAAGTATGTCCATTCCTGGACAAGTATGTCCATCCATGGACAAGTATGTCCATCCATGGACAAGTATGTCCGCCCTATTCCTACCTGTGTGTCGCCTATCACCACTGTGATGTGTAAAAACCGCCGTACTGCTGCTAAGAGGGCCTGTGTATGTTCCCAAATCACTGTGGGAGTGCTGCCGTATGTGTACCCATCGTGATGGCGAGCGTACAGGCATTTGTACGGTCCGTACCACTACGGGTACGCATACGCGTGCAGACCCATAGTGATAGTGAGCGTAGATGCGTGTGTACGGCCCTATCACTATGGGTCTGCACGCGTATGCGTACCCGTAGTGGTACGGACCGTACAAATGCCTGTACGCTCACTATCACTATGGGTCTGCACGCGTATGCGTACCCGTAGTGGTACGGACCGTACAAATGCCTGTACGCTCACTATCACTATGGGTCTGCACGCGTATGCGTACCCATAGTGGTACGGACCGTACACACGCATCTACGCTCACTATCACTATGGGTCTGCACGCGTATGCGTACCCGTAGTGGTACGGACCGTACACACGCATCTACGCTCACTATCACTATGGGTCTGCACGCGTATGCGTACCCGTAGTGGTACGGACCGTACACACGCATCTACGCTCACTATCACTATGGGTCTGCACGCGTATGCGTACCCGTAGTGGTATGGACCGTACACACGCATCTACGCTCACTATCACTATGGGTCTGCACGCGTATGCGTACCCGTAGTGGTACGGACCGTACACACGCATCTACGCTCACTATCACTATGGGTCTGCACGCGTATGCGTACTCGTAGTGATAGTGAGCGTACATGCGAGCGTACGGGCCGTACCACTACGAGTACGCATACGCGTGCAGACCCATAGTGATAGTGAGCGTACATGCGAGTGTACGGCCCGTACCACTACGAGTACGCATACGCGTGCAGACCCATAGTGATTGTGAATGTAGGCATGCATGTACGGGCCGTTGCCATGCATTTGGGGTGCCCTAGGGCCCCGAAACGCACCGTACCTGTGTGTGATGCTCCAAATTACATAGGGGACAAGTATTAAGGCCTACATGCATGCTGGTTGTCATGGAGACCAAGTTCAAATTTCGAAATTGTTCTGGAAGGTGCACAGCAGAAGTCAGTTGGAATTCTTCTACTTTGTTGCAATGTGTTTGTGGGGCTGACATCATGCAGGAGAATGAAACCGATAGAGAACCTACAGACTGCTAGGTTTGAAGGGATTGGTGGAAACATAGGATGCAAATGTGAGTGACCAATCATTCTGTACTCCTGTGCATGAGACTGGGCAGAAGGGCACATATAAGGCAGCCAGGTCCCATGAGGGAGTACTTGCCTGCACATCTTTGCATTCGTCGACCCAGCTGCTGCAACTGATTCCCTGGAACCATGTCAAGGGCTGTGGAGAGGACACAGCCATTCACCCTGGAGGAGAACATGGCTCTGCTGGATGTGATCCTCCCACAGTACTCCATGCTGTATGGCCGACCAGGGTATCAGGTGAGTGCATAGGCCACTGCCACAGACTCTCCCTATGTTGTGACTGTGACTTCAGGCATTGTGTCCTGGTGTGACACACATGCCATGTACTGTCGGGAGGGTACCAGGGGGGGGGGTGCCTGATGTCTCCCAGCAGTGCCCTGAGACAGGAGGGGTGGGGGCCCATCACTAACAGCAGTGCCCTGAGACAGGAGGGGTGGGTGTGGAGTCCTCCCAGCAGTGCCCTGAGACAGGAGGGGTGGGGCCCTATCACTCACAGCAGTGCCCTGAGACAGGAGGGGTGGGTGTGATGCACAGTGTGAGCCTTGATCATTGATTGTGACATTGCCATCATTCCACCTGTGTACCCACTATGGCACGTACTGCTTTTTCCCTCACCAGGGCATGATGTCCCTATGACAAAGGTGCAATGCGTTGACTGCATGACATGCCTTGTTGTATCCAGCTAATTTGTACTCATATGTCTCTCTGTGACATGTGGCTGGTGTATTGATGTGATGTCACTTGTTCTTCCTCACAGGTAGGCGCGACTGCCAAGGAGCAGATCTGGCTGACCGCCGTCAGTGCCGTGAGGGGTGTGGATGGTCGGAGGCGGAGCCTGTCCCAGGTGAGGAAACGCTGGCAGGATATCCGGTGCTGGACGCGGAGGATTGCACGGCTCCTGCTGGGGGACTCACCTGAGAGCCACAAGAACCGCGGCCGCCGCCGTCTGAACCACCTCCACAGGCGTGTGCTGCCGGTGGTCTTTCCAGACCTGGAGAGGCACCTACAGGCGAAGCAGCAGCCGGAAGGGGGTAGGTACATGTGTGTTTGTTGTGTGTCACCGGCATTTGTAAGGGCACAGTAGCATGAATTCACTGGCAGGGTTTAAAGGTGCTGTGCAGATCCTGTTTGCCCCAGTATAGCGCTGCGCCCCTGCCACCCTTCCCCTCCTTGCAATGTGTTCCCTGGTCTGTGTGTAGTCACTCCTTCACAAGGTAATGTAGGCTGGCGCTTTGTCCACGAGAACAATGACTGTAGCATCATGTCTGGGGGTGGTGTGTAACAGGTTGTGGGACCTTGCCTGTGCACTGTCAAGTTCACTGCATGTGGGTTCCATGTCAGTTGGCACTGATGCTGACTCCAGACATGGGAGTTGGTCTCTCATGTGTCATGCCTTACAGCGCGCATGTCCTATGTAGTGGCCTGTGACATGATGTGCATGAGTGTGCGATACGCATAGTGCAGGGATGGTGACGTGTGTTGCAGTCATTACCATTCAGTAGCATGTAGTTGCGTGCCCACTACTGTCCCCTGGGGCACCTTTTCCTCAGTGTTGTATGTGTCATCATAAACGTGGACACTCTCACTGTCTACAGCGTAGGTTGTGCTCTGTGCCATTGTCCCCTGTCACCATGTATATAGACGTGCTATTATGTACAGGTGTCCACTGTGCAGCCTGACCTGATTGTCCTTCTTCATACTCACAGTTGCCAGTGCCTGTGTGTCTTGTTATACTCATCTGAGGATGGGCACTGGTACCTCATTATTTGTACAGGCGCACCTTGGCTGTTTGGCGTCCAATCTTGCTTTTTGCCTGCCCCTGTGTTTATCACCCAGACTATGAGATGTTGGTGCCACCTGTGTCTCAACAATTTGCCTTGTGTAGGGGTTTGTTGGGGCGGGCAATGCCTATGTGTGAAATCCGGATTTCTACTTGCTGGGTCTGGGCAGTGTGTGATGTTTCTGGACACACACGCAAGGTGCAGTGACCGAGTCATGTTGGGCATGTTTGCAGCATTACCTATGCAGCATGTGTCTCAAGTTCATGGATATGGTCCCTGGTCATCGGTATTTTCGCCAACGCTGTGTGGTGCAGATGCAGTGCTGGATTGTTCCCAGGGCCTGGGTGCTATGTCAGACTCCGTTTCCTGTCTTTAGCTATTGTCTCATGCCTTCCATGGTATTTCAGTGGCATGGTGGCTCAACCAACTGTGTGTTTCATGCCCTACATCGGTACCTTGTTTTGAAGATGTTAGGGATCTTCCTTTTCAGGCTATGCAATGTTACCTATGTCGATTGGACTCATGTGACTGATGTGTACAGCTGTCTGATTAATTTATGTCTCTCCACCCTGCCCACAGCATCGTCGGGGGACACAGAGGGAGACATGGACACAGGCAAGGCGGAGGGACCGAGCACCAGTGCCAGCCGTGACATCGGGGCTGGTACATCGAGTGGGACAGAGGTGGAGAATAGTGCTGCCGAGGACCTGTCGACTGGCACGTCAGAATACGAAGCTGACAGGTCCGAGGAGGAGTTCTCCGAGTGGGCGGTGGCTGCACCAGCAGCTGACAGCGGAACAACACCTTGCACCGCCCCCTCAGTTCCCATCAGCCGCCTCTCACTTGCTCGTGTCCCTTCCCAGCGTGCCCGGTCACCGCATGTCTCCTTCCGGCCAGGCACCGCACCCCCTGCCCCTGTCTCCACTGCTGCCGCCAATGCTGAGTCTGTGGACATCCAGCGGCAACTGCAGGTTGGTCAGGCTGCGATCCTTAATGTCCTCCATGCCCACGGGAAAACCCTCACCAACATCGAGGCATTCTTGGAGGGCATTCATTCTTCGCAGGCTGACCAACGCAACTTGCTGAGGTCCATAGACTCCACACTGACTGCAGAAGTGGGTCTCCTGCAGCGCGACCTCCCCCCACCTACCCCTGCCCCATCCACACTTCCCACTTCCATGCCTGTCCCACGTACACCCAGACGTCGGCATGCACCCACCACAACAGACACAGGCACCACACCAGCAGGGAAGGTCCACCGCACTCCTCCTGACACGCACACACAGGGTGAGGTAGGCACACCCACTGGGTCGGGGGGCAAACGTGTGACACGCAGCCAGAGTGGGAGTCCGCATTCCACACAATCCACTCCCTCCAAATCCCCTCCCCTCAGCTCTCCTGGCCACATCTCCCCCAAGGACTCCTTCATGGCCGCTCTGTCCCTGAGCCCCACAGTTCCACCACCACGCAAGCAGTCAAGGAAGTCCTCGGTCAGGGTGGTTGAGTCTCCCCCCCTGTCTCCACCCTCCCCCGGTGGCGCTGCAACCCATCCCTCTGACCCCCCCCCTCCTTGGGGCCTGAGGTCACTTCGGGTGCAGGGGAGTCCCTGGAGGACCTTGCTAAGGTGTGTAGTGCCATCCTGGCCTCCGCCTTTGGCCATGACACACCCCCTGTGGTTGAGTCCTCCATCCCTGCACCCACAACGCCGCCCCTTTGCCCTGATGTCCCTGCGGTGCCTGTTGCTTCCCCCCCCCTGATGCCCTCACCAGTATGGAAGACGATGCCATTTGACTGTGCAGGCAAGGTAGGGGACACACATCCCACTGTGTCCCCCATCCAGCTGGGAATCATTGACTGCCCTATGGGCTTTGTTAAAATTGAACTGCCTGCGATCCACGGACATTGTGCTCATGCTGAATAAAGCTTAATTTTGTTTTCATTATCACACTACTGCTATGGTGGTATTGGTGTTGGTGGGGCTGCTACATGGTTTTGGGTGGTGTTTAAGGCTTTGGGTGGGTGGGATTTGTAGTAGTGTTCTGCTCATTGGGGGGGACCCTGGGATCTGTGTGCCATCACAAGGTGTTGGCTAACTTCCTTAGGTCATGTCAGCAGTTACTGCATGGTGCAATTGTCCCAGGGTGTATTCCTTCCTCTGTGTACCCAGATTTCTTCCCTCCAGGGTGTTCCCAATGTTTAGCGCAGAGCAGTGTCTACATGAGCTGTGTGTGTGACGGAGCCCTTCTAATTTGGCCATGCATGCATGGCCATGTCTCCACCTGCAACAATCGTGGCATCCTTGGTGATCACTGTACTTGTGTGTGGAGTCTGTTGACATGAGTTCATGGGGACATGTTCCCTTGTAGGCAGTATGGATGTGGGTAATTCCAGCCTCACACACATGTGTTACACCCCTCCTGTCTCAGGGCACTGCTGGGTGGACTCTGCACACACCCCTCCTGTGTCTGGGCACTGCTGGGAGTGATAGGCACCCACCCCTCCTGTCTCAGGGCACTGCTGGGAGGACTCTGCACACACCCCTCCTGTCTCAGGGCACTGCTGGGAGTGATAGGCCCCCACCCCTCCTGTCTCAGGGCACTGCTGTGAGTGATAGGGCCCCACACCTCCTGTCTAAGGGCACTGCTGGGAGGACTCCACACCCACCCCTCCTGTCTCAGGGCACTGCTGGGAGGACTCTGCACCCACCCCTCCTGTCTCAGGGCACTGCTGGGTGGACTCTGCACACACCCCTCCTGTGTCTGGGCACTGCTGGGAGTGATAGGCACCCACCCCTCCTGTCTCAGGGCACTGCTGTGAGTGATAGGGCCCCACCCCTCCTGTCTCAGGGCACTGCTGTTAGTTATAGGCCCCCACCCCTCCTGTCTCAGGGCACTGCTGTGAGTGATAGGGCCCCACCCCTCCTGTCTCAGGGCACTGCTGGGAGGACTCCACACCCACCCCTCCTGTCTCAGGGCACTGCTGTTAGTGATGGGCCCCCACCCCTCCTGTCTCAGGGCACTGCTGTGAGTGATAGGGCCCCACCCCTCCTGTCTCTGGGCACTGCTGGGAGGACTCTGCACACACACCTCCTATTTCTGGATATGTACGCTTGGAACATACACGGTGTGGGTGCGCTCCATGCATTCGAGGTGAGGGTACGGGTCTAGTTACACTGGTGTGGTGGGGGTACGGTCCGTGAGTCCGCGGTTGGGGGTACGGGTCGCACTTACACTGTTGGGGTGGGGGGTACGCTCCTTGCATACGCGGGTGAGGGTACGGGTCGTACTTACACTGTTGGGGTGGGGGTACGGTCCGTGAGTCCGCGGGTGGGGGTACGGGTCGTACTTACACTGTTGGGGTGGGGGGTACGCTCCTTGTATACGCAGGTGAGGGTACGGGTCGTACTTACACTGTTGGGGTGGGGGGTACGCTCCTTGCATACGCGGGTGGGGGTACGGGTCGTACTTACACTGTTGGGGTGGGGGGTACGCTCCTTGCATATGCGGGTGGGGGTACGGGTCATACTTACACTGTTGGGGTGGGGGGTACGCTCCTTGCATACGCGGGTGGGGGTACGGGTCGTACTTACACTGTTGGGGTGGGGGGTACGCTCCTTGCATATGCGGGTGAGGGTACGGGTCGTACTTACACTGTTGGGGTGGGGGTACGGTCCGTGAGTCCGCGGGTGGGGGTACGGGTCGTACTTACACTGTTGGGGTGGGGGGTACGCTCCTTGCATACGCGGGTGGGGGTACGGGTCGTACTTACACTGTTGGGGTGGGGGGTACGCTCCTTGCATACGCGGGTGGGGGTACGGGTCGTACTTACACTGTTGGGGTGGGGGTACGCTCCATGCATACGGGGTGGGGGTGGGTCCGTACATATCCGTCCCCACGCTATGTGATGCTTGTGCGGGCCGTACCCAGGCCTTTGCCACGTGGGTACGATCCGTCCCGCCATTGTTGGGGTGACGTGTGTGTGGGCGTGGTACGACTCGTACCCACGCTCTTCAGGCGTGGGTACGGGACGTACCTGTCTGGTTGTGTTGCCGGTTCGCGTGGTGACGGACTTCCGTTGTGGTGGTCGCTGGCTTATCAGGACACGCCCCCACCCCCTCGTGGTGACCAGGGCATGGGAGTCAGGTATGTCCAGGCCATGTGTGGTGTGTGACTTATGTGGTTGTTTTGTGGCCTGCCCTGGTCGTGCCACCCCCACCCCACCCCACTTTCCCCCCTCCCTTAGTTATTCTGACCTTCTGCGGCGTCTGCGTCGTAACCTGTAGAGGAGGTGTACTGCTATGAGGGCAGGGATGACTCGTAGGTTCGGGTCCATGTCTGTCCGTCGCGTACTGGTACTCCTTGATCGCGTCGTCCTGTCGCGTACGGGTCCTCATTGATCGCGTCGTCCTGTCGCGTACGGGTCCTCCTTGGTCGCGTCGTCCTGTGTGTCCGTCACGTACTGGTCCTCCTTGTTCGCGTCGTCGTCTGTCCGTCGCGTACTGGTGGTCCTTGTTCGCGTCGTCCTGATTTCCCGGCAGTTTTTGGCTGCCGCAAAATATTCACCGTGCGGGGTGACGTCGGTGCGAATCGTGATTCCTGGGTCGTGAATGGCTGGCTGCGAGCGTCCCGACGTCAGGTCGGCGCTTTCCCGGATCGCATTGGTAGGTGTTTTTTTGTTCGGTCGGGCTTTTTTACGATTCGTACGGTAATGGTGTACCCGTGCGAATCGTAATTCCTTGTTTGTAAAAATTGACGACCGGGTACGCGTCGGGCGGAGATTATGCTCCGTCCGACGGTTCGTACCCGGTTTTTGCCGGATCGTGATCAGCACCAGTGAGTGGCAAAACTGGGTGTAAGGTTAGGTTTGTGCCTGAAGCAAGGATCTAATCAAGCACACATTGACACATGCCCCAGTGATTCACAACACAAAAAGGGCTGGTTCACGCACTGCCAAACCTTGAAACCATGCACAAAGTCCACCTGCTGACGAGCGAGCAAGCCCAAACCACCCAAGGGGGATTCGGTCTCCCTCTGTCTCCCTCTCTCTTTCTCCCTCGGTCTCCCTCTCAGTTTCCCTCTCTGTCTCTGTCTGTCTGTCTCAGTCTCTGTCTGTCCCTGTCTCTGCCTCTGTCTGTCACCCTCTGTCTCCCTCTCTGTCTCCCTCTGTCTCCAGCCCTCTGTCTCCCTCACTCCCTCCCTCTCTCCCTCCCTCTGTTACCCTCCTCCCTCTGTCTGTCTCCCTCTGTCGCCCTCTGTCTCCCTCTGTCTCCCTCTGTCTCCCTCCCTCTCTCTCCCTCTCCCTCCCTCTGTCTGTCTCCCACTCCCTCCCTCTGTGTGTCTCCCACTCCCTCCCTCTGTCTGTCTCCCTCTCTCTTTCTGTCTCCCTCTCTGTCTCCTTCCCTCCCTCTGTCAGTCACCCTCTGTCACCTCACCCCAGCTTCCTGGGCACACACACTTTGCAGGTCTTTCAAAGGCCATTTGCTTGTTCATGAGGCTTTGTTTTGTATCGCCTGGCCCCCATAGAGCAGAGTGTCTCTGAGTCTGCGCTGCTGCTGTGGTGTTTGATGACACTCTTTCAAAGGAATACCTCTTAATTAGCTGCCCTTATGTGCAAAATGGCCGTTCATACCAATGTCATCCTGCGACACGCCCACCATTTGCAGGCGACACAGTACTGTGTCGGGACACACTGTTTGGAAAGCTCTGCCCTAGGCCATATGGGCTGAGGGCATTGGTGTCTGCTTCTGAGTTGCATAATGTGTTTTGTGAGGCCCACCGTCCCAGCATTGCGGACATCCAGTCTTGTGTTTGTGTTTTGTGTAGCCTGTGACTTGGCATGGCCTTGCTTAGTGAACGACGATCCACCACCACCAGCAACAGGTTGCCCGTAGAAGCTGGAACAAGATCACAGCCGACCAGCTCGCCGCCTCCCTGAGCCAGCACCCTCCTGCCAGCTCAGCGAACCCCAGCCAGGCCGCCGGAAACCTCACGAAGTGGATCAGCAACTGCGTGGACGAACTCGCCCCTCTGAGGACCCCGCCCAGCAGACCCGGCAGCAAGAAGGCCCCATGGTTCACCGACGAACTCAAGAGCTCCAAGAAGAACTGCCGAGCCCTCAAGAAAGTCTGGAGAAGGAAACCAACACCGGACAACATGACCACCCTCAAGCTCGCCACCCGGAAGCACCACCAACTGATCAGCGCCGCCAAGAAAACTGCATTCAAGGACCGGCTGGACAACAACGCACACAACTGCAAAGAACTCTTCAACATCGTGAAAGAGCTCTCCAACCCCAGCGCAGGAAACAACGACATCACCCCATCGCAAGACCTCTGCAACTCCCTCGCCTCCTACTTCCACAACAAGCTCGCAGACATACACAACAGCTTCAGCATTCATCCGACGCACGCCACGACCACAGCAACGCCGCCCACCACCACCCTCCGCGCCTGGACTCCGATCAGCACCGAAGACACCGTCCGCATGATGAATTCCGTCCACTCCGGATCTCCGACCGACCCCTGCCCTCACCACGTCTTCAACAAGGCAGACGCTGTCATCGCACCCCACCTGCGGGACATTATCAACACCTCCTTCGACACCGCCACCTTCCCTGAGAGCTGGAAGCACGCCGAACTCAGCGCTCTACTCAAGAAACCCACAGCGGACCCCACCGAACTCAAGAATTACCGCCCCATCTCGCTCCTCCCGTTTCCAGCCAAAGTCATCGAGAAGACCGTCAACAAGCAGCTGGCCGCCTTCCTCGAGACAAATGGATCCCTCGACCCCTCACAGTCTGGCTTCCGAGCCAACCACAGCACCGAGACCGCCCTCATCGCTGCCACCGACGACATCAGAGCCCTGATGGACAACGGAGACACAGCGGCCCTCATCCTCCTAGACCTCTCCGCGGCATTCGACACGGTCTGCCACCGCACCCTAGAACTGGCTGTTCGAGCAGTAACGGCACCCCCCCCCCCCCAAGCGCCTTGAGACCCTACGGGTAAGTAGTGCGCTCTATAAATGCCTTGATTGATTGATTGATGGGGCATGGACCTGTTAGTGGCATGTGCGTGATTTTTGAGTGTGGTTGTGTCCGGTGAGGGCTTTGGGGTAGTTGTGTGCATTATTTGTAGTTGGGTTGTGGATGCGGTTCCCCCATGTAACGTGAGTTGTTTGTGTACTCACCAGGCTCTGCGACTCCTTCAAGTCCATGTACTCCCACTGGCGGAAGCGTGGCCATCACCTTCTCCTCCCAGGGATGGTTATGTACCGGTCTGCGGGACAGTCCACCTCCAGTGATGTTACTCTGGGCATGTTCTTCATTCATTTTACGCTTGACTGCCCTGCGCAGATCGTACCAACTGGCTTGGCATTCATGCCTGGTCCTTCGGATGGGCGCAACAGCATTGACCCGATCGACGATCCTCTGGCGCATGGCTGATTTCTTAGCTATGCTGGTCTGTCTGACCAATGTTCCAAAGAGCTGTGGCTCGACTCTGTTGACTTCGTTGACAAGGAACTCCAGCTCGTTCCTTGTGAACTTTGGATTCTTGTCTGTGGGCATGGTGTGGGGTGTGGGTGTGGATGGTTGTGGGTGTGTGGGTGTGGATGTGATGGTGTGTGTGTGAATGTGATGAGGGGGTGTTTGTGAAGGTGGTTGTGTGAAGGTGTGCAAGTGTAAGGTGTAGCCAAGGTTCAAGTATGGTGCTGTGGTTTGTCTGTGGTGTCTGTCAGCAGTGGGTCTGTTGCAATGGCTCATGGTTTGTGTGTATGGGCCCTTTTTATTGGTCCATTTGTGGGTGTGGCTGTGTTTGAACTTTGGGTGGGTGTGTTATAAGAGGTGGTTGTGGTTTGGGCCTCTGTTTACCTGTTTGGATGTGGCAGGTCAGTGTATTCAATGTATTTGGGCTTGTTAGACGTGTTTTGTGGTGTTGTGCGATTTGAATAGACCCTCCTTGTGGTGTTTTACAGTGTCCTGGTTCAGTACGAGTGGTTTTCGCGTCTGTAAGGTGCGTACATCCACCATGTTGTTGTACAGTGCTCACATATGCAATGGTGTAGTACGATTCGTACATGCGCGATGCTGGGTGAGGGTGCTGGTGTAGGGGCCTGGGGTAGGGTGCGTACAGGCACGGGGATGGGGTACGGTGTTGGGGTGCGGAGCGTACAGGCACGGCCATGGGGTAGGGGCATGGGGTATGGTGCATACAGGCACGGGCATGGTGTAGGGGCCTGGGGTAGGGTGCGTACAGGCACAGGGATGGGGTACGGTGTTGAGGTATGGTGCGTACAGGCACGGGCATGGTGTAGGGGCCTGGGGTAGGGTGCGTACAGGCACAGGGATGGGGTACGGTGTTGGGGTGTGGTGCGTACAGGCACGGCCATGGGGTAGGGGCATGGGGTACGGTGCGTACAGGCACGGGCATGGTGTAGGGGCCTGGGGTATGGTGCGTACAGGCACGGGCATGGTGTAGGGGCCTGGGGTAGGGTGCGTACAAGCACTGGGATGGGGTACAGTG
Source organism: Triturus cristatus (assembly GCF_964204655.1). Classification (NCBI taxonomy): domain Eukaryota; kingdom Metazoa; phylum Chordata; class Amphibia; order Caudata; family Salamandridae; genus Triturus; species Triturus cristatus. The sequence goes on from NC_140591.1 coordinate 1,494,718,840, forward strand.
TTGGGGTACGGTGCGTACAGGCACAGCCATGGTGTAGGGGCCTGGGGTAGGCTGCGTACAGGCATAAGGGATGGGGTACGGTGTTGGGGTACGGTGCGTACTGGCACGGGGATGGGGTACGGTGTTGGGGTAGGGTGCGTACAGGGGGTAGGGTCCGTACCGGCAAGGGGATGGGGTATGGTGTTGGGGTACGGTGCGTCCAGGCACGGTCATGGTGTAGGGGCCTGGGGTATGGTGCGTACAGGCACGGGGATGGGGTACGGTGTTGGGGTACAGTGCGTACAGGCACAGCCATGGGGTCCGGTCCTGGGGTACGGTGCGGGGGGGGTACGGTACTGACATATGCGGGAAGAGGGGGGGGCTGTGCGACTCATCCGCGGCCACAAGTATAGCCGCGTACAAGTGTGGGTCATCGTTCGCTGCATACGGACCGTTTTACATGCGGTTGTGTATTCGAACGGAGCGTTTTACATGCGGTTGTATATTTGGACGGACGGTACGGATCGTACTTGTGCGCTCGGACTTCTGTTTTACGAATCGTATGTAATAATGTCCGAGGATGTGTCATAGACTTTTCCCGTGGTCATTCGTATGTATTTTTCACGCACAAATCGTACTTGGCCATTTGTACGGGACTTGTACGATTCGTACATAAATAAATACGGATAACAGTCGTACGCAAATATTTTTTAACGGATCGGAATCCGCCCCTAAATTTTTGCAAATAATATTTAGCACTTCGATATTTTTTCAATCGATATTACTTACCTTAAGTCGATATTTTTGACCACGATATTGATGATGTCGAAATTTCTGAACCATAACATTTATGACTCAATATTTGTGCAACTCGGTTTTTTTTTACTCTGTATTCTGTCTGCTCACCCTTCACACTTGGAAATCATTGCTTGTAATAAGAACTTCTACCTAATCAGACTGCAGTCAAAGTAAGATATCAGCAACAATCTAGCCATGTATAACTATCTCAAAGAGCAGATTGCTCCTCCAAAAAATTTTCACCAACCTACTCGGATGAGAAAAGTAACAAATAGACCACTTTTGCAAAACAAAGTCAACTCCATGTAAGAAAAACAGACCAGGCTTCACACACAGATACATACAAAACGCTTACAAAAGTATTAATTCCAGACAAGCAACAATATCTATACTGCAGTTTAAATCTACACTACTAAGTGGGCAACTTGTTGTATTCCTTCAATAACTGCAAAAGATTCTAATATTTACTGCTGCGGGTTCGACCTAACATCCAAAACTTTAGCCTAGAGTCAGTAGTGTTGCACTATCCAAAAATAACAATGGGATACTATTCACAAATATTTTTTGTAAGTGTAACACACCAATTCTAAATTGCCTAAAAATGTTTTGTAAAAAAAGTCTTCTCGATGTAGGGTCAGAATTACAGGTGAGTGCGAGTGAGTTTTGGTGTCATCTAGTGCAATCTTCTAACATGGAACGCTGCGAGCAGACATGGTCAGAGGGTTGCATCTCAAGTAGATTTACTGCCACTTGAGTAGATTTTCAAAGCATTCTTTTGTAACGCATGGTGCCATTCATGGTGAATTTACAGTGCTGCTTGCACTAACAGAGCTAACTTGCTGTGCGAACAGAACAAGCTGGGAGCTGCATATCTAGGTTCAGGTAAAGATGATGGGCTCAACAGCTGGGATGGCCTCTGAGGTTTCAATGCAGACTCCGGACAGCAACACAGTTCTTCCAGGTACAGCAGCGGTCTTGCAGAGTGCACAGCAGGTAACAGCTGCAGACAGTGCTCTGAGAGTCCTTCTGCAGGTCCAGTATTGAACTGAAGAGCGGGTTTGAAGGCCCCATTTTGTACTCTGGTGCACTTCCTTTGGAAGGTGGGAGAAGCTTCTAGACAGTGCCTTTGAAGTGCATGGAAGTTTTGTGACTCTCCTGCTCTGGGTCCACATTGGCTGCAGTGAAAATGTGAAGGTGGAGGGCAGATCACTCCCTATTCAGTTGAAAGTGAGGCTTTGCTCAGCTCCCCCCTCATCCTGCCAACAGATTGCCCGTTAGGGCACACATAATACCTCTATTGTGTGAACGTCTGAGAGGAATTCCTACAGTCTAACTGTCTGTGACACTCATTCATGTGACCCAAGACAGGCTGCAGGTACAGAGGGCTATGGGCAGGAATATGACGACTTTCTTAAAGTGGCATTTTCAAAATTGTAATTAGAACTCTGACTTTACCATCAAAGATGATTTCCATAAATACCAAACATGAGATAGCTACCTGCTCCCAATTAGAAATGACAACTTATTAAATATAATGAGGATCTTCAATGTTAGCCTACGGGAGGTGTAGGCCTCAGAGAAGTGGGAAACTAATTGTGAAGTTTTTGTGATTACCGGGACATGCAAAACACAAAGGTACACATCCAGCTTTTTAATTTAAACAGCAACCTGCCATAATGCCAACCTAGGGTCAACCTTACGGGTAACTTACATCTAATAATAGGGGGCATTTAAGGCTTGGCAATCAGGTTTAAATGTCAAGTTGACATGACAATTTAAAACTGCACTCAGGCTGCAGGGGCTGGCCTGGGAAATGTTTTAAAGTGCTGATTAAGTGAGGGGCACAATTAGTGCTGCAGACCCACTAGTAGAATTTAATTTCCAAGCCCTGGGTATATGGTATGCCACTTTACAAGGGACGTATAAGTATATTAAATATGCCAATCAGGTGTAAGCCAATCAAACCATGTTTCAGGGAGTAACCACAAGCACTTTAGCAGTGGTTAGCAGTGTTAAAGTCCTAAGGACAACAAAAACCATTTCAGCAAAAAGTGGAGTGAAAAAGTCAAAATGTTTGGAGGTGACGCTGCAGGGAGGGCCAGGTCCAAAAAAAGGACATTGGTCAGAGTCATGAAGGAAGACTGTGCTTTCCGAGCCTGGGCATTAGACTGTCTTTGTAAGGGTAGAATTAATTGAGGCCCAGTAAGCTTTCAAAGCAGGGGATTCCTATGGTAGGAGGACAATGTCCCCTGTTAGCAAGCCTCACCTCCAACATATTGCTTCTGAGTATATCAGGCACCTGCGGAATCAGGTTCACCTTCAATAGTGTGTTTGCCTTCTGCCAGGTGTGAACTGAGGCATCCAGCCCCGGATGTGCTTTAATCAAATTATCAGGATAGCTAGAGTAGAGAATTTTGTAACCCCCATAGTCTCCAAGGAGGGACGTTTCTATGTGCACCCACCACAAAGCATCTACGGAATTTTGGAGGAGTTACCAGAGGTGCACAAGTTGTGATGCAAACCAGGATATTCAGACAAAACATCGAAACCAAAATATCATCATACCAAAATAACATGTCTAAAATATCATGATATATAAATATTAACTGTAAGAATATCCTTGTCAGGAATATTGGTTTTAAGGTAAGTAATATTGATTTTGAAAATATCAAAATCATTAATATCGCTTACAAAAATATAGTTGCTGATATCATTATTAAATTATTGTTATGTATTTTAGTTTATATTTTAAAAGTATATGAAATAAACGTTTTGTATAATTATTGTTTATGTTTTTTAATATAGTTGTTACATTTTTAGAGCCCGATTCCGATCTTTCTAAGAAAGCCCTCCGCACTACTTGGATCAGGAGGGCTTTCCAAACGAAACGGGCTTCGGGAGTTTGACCAAGCGAGCACAATGCATCAGTATGCAAACTGAATATGTTCGCTCGGACTCCCATTGAACTCTATGGGAGCCAGTGTACCGAAGCGTACACAGGCTCCCATAGCAAAAAGGGGTGGGTGTGGAAAATTGTACACCCTGTGGCTCGCACCCCATGGCGCCCGCCACACGGTGTGTGCTTGAATCGGGGGGACTCATGGGCAATCCCCCGTGACAGATTCGGAGAGCCCCGGGTGAAGGGGGGCCTGCTACGGCCCCCTGAAGCATGATTCTGACAGCTGTCCCGTCTCGCTGAGACCGAGTAGATGCGGCTGTCGGAATTGTGCATTGTACTCGCCCGGTGGGAATCCGGCTCCATTGAGGGTCATAATTTGGCTATGAATGAGTCGAATGGACAGGATCAGGTTCGGAAAGGATTCGGTCAGCGTGTTCGCGATCTTTGCATCGTACTTGGTCATTTGGACCTGTGTACGATTCGGTCAGACACAAGGGCTAAGAATCGGATCCTGGAAAGCCAAATCCCATTTGGAGGCCTTCCGAACAACATCGTAATCGGGTCCTAGGTAGTTGTTAAATTTAGTTTAATACATTGTTAGTACCATAGTGGGTTGTGGAGTTTATAGGGGTACAGGGTGGAAGTAATTTTATTATAATGAATTATTATTTATGTTTTAATTAAAATTAATTATTGAATTGATCATTCATTTTTTTAATTGTGTAATTATTTTTTTCAGTTGACTTTTAGTTGCAGCTTTTGGGTTTTGCACGGTTAAGGGTGGGAAGTACATTAATTAAAATTACTTAATACCTTTTAACTAATATTAATCATCTAATTGATAATTGATTATGTTAATTGTATAATACAAGTTTTGGGAGTTGACTATTATGTGTGGGTTGTGGGTTTTGCTGAGGTGTAGGGTGGGAAGTAAATTACTTATAATTAATTAATGATTAATATTTATTTAATGATAATTATTTAATTGATAATTAACTATATTAATTGTTTAATTATTTTTTTCAATGTTACATTTTAGGTGCGGTTGTGGGTTTTGTAGGGGTGTAGGGTGGGAAGTAAATTAATTTTAGATAATTAATAATACATTTTTCATTAATATTAGTTAATGTATAAACATTTATTTAAAATGTCTAATATATATTTTTTTAAGTTTAGTTTCAGTTACAAGCAGTGGGTTTTGTGGGGGTATAGAGAGGGAAGTAAATTAATTAATTAATATGTATTTTTAAATTAATATTCATTTAGTAGTTGATCATTAATTATGCTAATTGTATTCTTAATTCTTTTTATATTAAGTTGTAGGTGCAGGTTGGACGTTTTGTAGGGGTATAGGGGTTGCACTGACTGCAGTGGAATAGTAAATGTTACCCCTCCACAATCCAACACTTTCCCTACAGTTGAACAGGCTGTAGTGGGAACTGTAAATTGTACCTCTCCCCCCATGGTCCCATAGCACACTGGGTGCCTTAGGTGGGCTCCAGGGCTTTGAGGGAGACATGAGCAGGGTCCAGAAAATGGGGTCCCCTTGTCCGTAATCTGCCTGGAGATGGGGCCACATGGCTCCCCCTTTCCTGTTGAATCTTGGCTGGGGTTAGGGTCAGAGGGGCTGAAATTGACACAGGACCCCCTCCACCATGGAATTTTGGCCAGGCCCCATGTGGTTGGATTCCCCGGGGACAAAACCTGACCAGGGAGGGGTACCAAGCGGCCCCCCCTTCCAAATAAAGAAGAGGACAAACCAGAGGGTGAAAAGATGAGCAGGAAAGGCAAAATGGAGGGCAGAAAAACAAGCAGGAAAGGCAAAACAGAGGGCAGAAAAACAAGCAGAAAAGGCAAAATAGAGGGCAAAAAAACAAGGAGGAATAGCTAAACAGAACAGAAGAGGGCAAAACAGAGGGCAGAAAACTGAGCAGGAAAGGTAAAACAGAGGGTGGAATAATGAGCAGGAAAATTCAAAACAGAGCAAAAGAGGGCAAAACAGAGGGTACTCAGACACTCTCACATCCACTCAAAGACTCATGCACCCACTCACAGACCCACTCAGATACACACACACACTGACCCACTGAGAGATTCATGCAAAAACTCACAGACCCACTCACAGAATTATGCACTCACTCAAAGACCTGCTCATAGACTGACAGACCTAGTCACAAACCCACTCAGAGACTTAAACACCCACTCACAGACCCACTCAGACACTCAAGCACTCGCTTACAAACTGGCTCAGACACTCATGGAGGTAATTGAAAACCTACTCAGACACTCTGATACACACTCACAGGACCTGCTCAGATACTCATGCACCCACTTAGTCATTCACTGAGACACTCCCACACCCACTCACAGACTCACTCAGACACTCATGCACCCACTGATATACACAGTATGATACTTATGCAGCCACTCCCAGACACACTCAGACACCCACTCACAGCCCCACTCAGACACTCATTCTCCCGCTCACAGACCCAGTAAGACACTTATGCAGCCACTCACAGACAGACTCGGAAACTCACGCACCCACTGACAGACCTACTCAAACACTCTCACACTCACTCACAGATCTACTGAGACACTTGTGCACTCATTCACAGACTCAGTCTCAAAGGTTAAAGGTTACAGTTTAGAATTGTAGTTTTAAAAAAACCTTAGAAATCCACTTAAAAAATGAAGGTTAAAGAGACATTATAGTTAGGCACAGATTTCACTCACACAAAACCAGTGAAATTCAGCATTTACTGTTACCTGAGCTGATTATAACTTATGCAAACGCAATGCACTGCTTATGACCACCCAGGCCTATTGCGAAGTTGGAGAATGAGAGACCTCCAGGTTTGCATTTGCAGATGTGGGCAATGTTTGCTAGTGCGAGTGAGGCAGTCCATAGGTGTCTAGTCAGTTGTTGAACGTGTATGCAGTTGATCAGGCATTCTGGTCCTGTGATGTATAGGGCTTTGTGCGTGTGCATGAAAAGTTTGAATTGGCTGCGCTTGTGAATGGGGAGACAGTGAAGCTTCCTGATGTGCACTGTGATTTGGGTGAGGTGTAAGAGGTCAAGTATGAGTCTTCCAGCCTTGTGCCGGATGGTCTAGAGTCTGCGTAGGAGTTATTTGGAGATTTCAGCATAGAGAATGTTGTCATAGTCCAGCCTGCTGGTGATAAGTGCTTGTGTGATGGTTCAGGTGGTGTTCTGAGGGAACCATTTGATGATTTTCACAGCATGCATAGGATGTGGAAGCAGAAGGTACACATTGCACTGACTAAAGCCATCATGTTGAGCTTGTGGTCTGGGATAATCCCCTGATTTCTTGAGTGCACTCTGGGTGTGGGTGTTGGTCCTACCTTCAACGGCCCACCGGATCGAGTCCTATAGGTAGGGCTTGCTGCCGAAGACAGTACATTTGTCTTGTCAGAGTTGAGCTCCAGGAAGTTAGTTTGCATCCAGTCTGTTACCATGGTCATGCAGTTGGTGAAGTTGGTTCTGGGGGTGGTTGTTTTGTTTGTCAGGGAGAGAATGAGTTGGTTGTCATCGGTGTAGGAGATGACAGTAATATCTTGTGATCAGATGATGTTGGTGAGCGCTATCATGTATATGTTGAATAGTGTGGGGCTGAGGGACGATTCCTGAAGGACTCCAGATAGCAATTTATTGGTCTCTGATGTGAAGGCCTGACTCTTTAAATTCTTCCCGTGAAGAAGTACCAGATCCATTTGAGAGCGGATCCTTGTATGCCCAATCTCGTGGAGGCTTCTGATGAGGGTGCTATTCAAGACAGTGTTGAAGGCTGCATATAGGTCAAGCATTATGAGGCTGACTATTTCTCCTAAGTCCAGAATGATTCAAATGTCATTGGTGGGCACAATTAGTAGTCTTCTGGTGCTGGTGAAGTATAAAATGGGCTGTGAGTTGCTTGCTGATGGCCTTCTCAATCACCAAGGCTGAATAGGGAAGCAGGGAGATGTGTCAGAATTTGCTCAGTTGATTCTGGTCGGCTGTGGGCCTCTTGAAGTGAGAGTTGATTTCTGCAAGTTTCCATTCATCTGGAAAAGTGGCAGGCGTGATGGAGGTGTTGATGATGCGGGTCAGGGTGGTGCTGATTGGTGATGTTCCCAAGTTGTAGATATTGTGGGGGCATGGGTCCATTGGCGCCGCTGTGTCGTTTCTGCTGAGGGTTGTCCATTTACTCAGGAGGCTGTTTTGGTTGATAGTGCGTAGGTTAGGAATGAGTTTGCTGGGGTTAAGTTGCTGTGCGAAGTTGCTGTAGATGTTTGTGATTTTGCTGTGGAAGTAGTTGAATAAGTTGTTGTACAGTTGCTGGGAGACAGAGATGTTGATGACAGTGGCTGAGGTGAAATCCTTAATGGTCGAGAAGATCTCCTTGCAGCTGTTGGAGCTTCTTTTGATGCAGTTTCCTACTGCTTTTTTCTGGGTGTCTCTTATTTGCTGGTGATAGTGTCTGAGTGCAGCTTTGTAGGTAGGTCTGTCGGTGGTGTCATGGCTGGCTCCCCATTTCCATTTCCTCCTCTATAGGGGAAAGAGGTATGGTAGACAGAGGGTGTGGCTTGGTTCACACCTTTCATGTTGAAATGTGTAAAAGCTTCAAAGTCTTGCAATATTCTGTCTGCTTGTTTTGATATAGCTGCAATAACTCCCAGTCAATGGGCAATCAGAATGAATCCAGCTGATTTTTTAATGCACTATAGAAATAGGTAGGATTCTGCACTTGTCCCAAACACAGGTCTAATAACCAAGTTTATATGAGACATTAGCAGGATTTGCAAAAACATATTTTTTTTAAAGGTCACCATCAGGCTCGGCAAAGTTCTCCTTTGGACTTGTTGATAACAGCAGGCCTCTTGTGCAAAATTTCAAAATGCTGCAAGCACCCAAACTGAATCTGTAACGGACTAACTACTCACACTTGGGTTTTAAGCTTCAAACATGTACTGAAAAGAGAACCATGAAGCAAGTGATAGAACTTGAATGGCAGAGCTCATGAGTCATATTGCCTTATTACAGGAATTCTTTATAGTGCACTATAGGAACATCGATGAAGCACTGAGATCTACTGGTTTGGAGTATAAAGAGCTGGAACTTGAAGAGATGTTTCTTCTTCCTGTTTATAAGCCTTGATGCCTCCTAAAGCCTCTGACCTTTCAACTAAAGCCTGCCCTGACTTATGCATGGAAGTAGGAGAGGCCTTTGAGGAAAAAAAAGACAAAAATTCAGATTATTCATCAAACTCTGCCAGTAATTGTGGGGGCACTGGACCCTGTAAAAGTAGGGGTTTTGTTGCCAACTTGTGAATTATCCCAGTTCAAGCTCATTAATCTTGTAGATTAAAAGAAGAAAGGCCATTTTGTGCTGTAGATCAGGGTCATCATTAGATCTTTGCCCTCCATATGTTTCAGCTGAGACAGTGGATATCATCAATCCAATATATGTTAAACTCTTCAATACCTCACATCGGACAGGGCAGGTTTCCTCTTTTTGGCCACAGACAAAAGGGATTCCACTTTTAAAAAAGCTGTCAACTGATAGCTCTTTGTTTTCAAACTTGAGACCTATTTTACTGCTGCTTGCATCGAGAAAAATACTTGAAAAAATGTGACCAACCACATTTCTGAGTATTTGGAGCAAATGACACTTGTACATCCCTCCCGCTCAGGTTTCCACCCCTGCAGAGTCCTTAAACTGCTCTTTTGGAAATCTTGGATTCTAATAGGTTTACTCTGGACCAGGGTAACAATGCCGCTTTGATGTCATTGGATCTCTCAGTATCGCACACCATTCCCCTCCAATGTTCATTGGAAATTGGGGAGAGAAGTCTGGTATTGGACTGGATCCACTCTTGCCCTGATCATAGAGCACAAGAAATTTGGATGGCCGTATTCATCAGATACTAAAATCATCAATCAGGGTGTACCTCAGGGCTCATCGATGATCCCCCAGTTGCTTAATATCTATATGTCCCCATTGGTAGCATTAGTTGAATGTTTTGGCATTAATATCATCTCCTATGCTGGCAACACTCACCGTCTTCTCTCATATGACCACAGCTCCTCAAGGGGTCAAGAAGCTTTTTCAGCATGTGTGGGTATAGTAATGAATTGGATGAGGTCCAATAATTTGCAATGTAGTCTGGATAAAACAGAATTTCTATTGTTTAGCTCAACTCCCACTGGTTGGTGGGATAGCTGGTGGCCTGGTGAGCTGCCTCTGCCTATACCTGCAGTGGCCATGTATTTGGGTATTTCATTTGCCCATCACCACTATCGACAATCTTTGGTATCCATGGTGGTTGGATCCTGTTTTGCAATTATGATACAGTGTGATGTGAGATTGTATCCATGGTACAGAGAAGAGTTCCCTAGATACAATGCAATGTAGTCTCCAAAGAAAAGAGAACAATTTGATTCAATTTGAACAATTAAAACAATTTTATAGTTCATCAATGATGTTTCTCGTGGCTTCTTTCTTCATGTGCTGACATTATATCAAATGTAAACAAAGAACAAGAGCAACCCATATGTCCCTGTAAATTGGGTATAGCTAGTCAGCCAAATACACAAGGAACTCATTTGATCAATAATGTAATGACTAAGGTAAAGTGTGTTCCTTCCTTTTTATTTTATAAATGAATATCATAGTTTGGAATGGAGAGTTATGTTATTCTCACTCTGCTACTATATTAAATCAATAGAAATCAAAACAAGTTTTAAAATTGACGCCCACATACAAATGAATTTATCTTCGATAAATAAATTCATTTTTATACGATATTTATTTATAAAAAAAGGAAGTAACACACATTACCTTATTCATTACATTTATTGATCAAATGAGTTCCTTGTGAACATTTACTTTTGGCTGACATTATAATAAGACACCTTTATTTATGTAAATATGTAGAGAAAGCTTACGTGTTTTAGGCAATGTTAGCTTAGCCTAAAAAGATTACAGTGTCTTGAAACCTGTTTTATTTAGAAAATATTTGATCAAAATAGGTGATAAAACCCTTGGGATGTGACCACTAATTGGGAGATGACTTTGTTCTCCCAATAGGTTATCTGGGAAAAAAATGCATATCGTTAAATACTTTTGGGAGATTTTGTTGCCAGAGATTATGGCCAGTGACCATTCCAGATTGCCGATCCAGGTTCGCTCTTAACGAGAGAACTAACTGCAGAAGACGGAAGCTGTAATAGGACCCCTGTCTTTCAATGAAGCACAAGAATTTTCTTCCGTGGCAGAACTCTGATGACAAGCAGCCAGTCATTCTGTTTAGGTATGCAGTGTGATCCATCTCAGAAATTCGGCAGGCAGGGATGCTTTTTAATGTGTTAACTAACATAGGGGCATATCAGCAACAACCGGTGATAATTATCGCTAAGCGCACTTAGCGCTAGGATAATTATCGCCGGTTGGCGTGGATTTTTATCGCTGAGATAGCGTGCTATTAGCAACGCTTATCTCAAAAGCGATAAAAATCCTCACGCTAACTGCCTAACGTGAGATTATCGCTGGAAACCCAGCGATAATCTCACGCAATGTGGCGTTAGCTCGATGATAGGGACCCACAAACTTAGCCATGATATCCTCCTTTCATAGGATATCATGGCTAAGTCAGTCTTGAAGCCAGCGTAAAGAAAGTAGCGATAACAGGGGTTATTGCTACTTTTCTTGCCGATATGCTTCATAGCGTGGGGCTTGATGATAGGAGAAATGTCGCTTAGCGACATTTCCTTTGTCATGTCAGGTCAGGAACGCCCACTTTGCATCTCATTAGAGATGCAAAGCTGAGCGTTAGGAATTCCTACTCTAACGCAAGTTTTCACACGTTATCGTGAGCTTGCTAATTAGGCGATAAAATTATAATTCTATCGCCTCGCCTTGCTGATACGCCCCTAAATTAGTGTAGCACCTAGAAATAGCAGTAAGTGATGGGTTATAGCCTATTCAAAAAATAATCATACTGTTCTCACTGAGAGTTGCAATCTGAACTGCTGTTGTATTTTCTCTGCGTGTGGTTTCTGTTCATATTTTATGTACAAGATAAAGAATAATAAAAAAAAGTTAAAAAGTATGGGGCCTATTTTCAAGCACCTAGCATCACCGGAGCATCGCATTTTTTGACGCTACAGTGACACTCTATGCTAGCCCATTTTTATAAGGACATGCTGAGCCACTTAGCAAGGCTTTTTGACACTGTTTCAGATTTACACGGATCTGTAAATCTGAGGCAGCGCCAAAAACAAACATCTTTCAAAAGGAGACATTAGAGTGATGCAACAAGGAGAAATACTTTTATTTCTTCATGTTTTTTGCTCTTTCTATATGTGCTTATTATTATTATCATATTATTAATTAAATATGGGAGCCGTTACAATCTTACCATCTGCCCCAGAGTGACAAATTAAGTGAAGATCACCTAAAACAGTCACTGTTCGACTTTGTTATCAAAGGCTGCAGTTTGTCCTCTACCATGTGCTACTGACCTCTATTCATGAGTATTCCCAAGTATTTCAAATTAGAATTATTCCACATGAAATTTCAACTGTTGGTCATATGTCTGGATCAATATTTCATTATGAGGAGAGCTTCACTCTTGCCCCGATTTATCTTGTATCAAGAAATGTTATGTATGTAGATTTTTATGGTGCAGCTTATCATACGTAAGGGTATTGAAGCCCCAGAGAAGGATCGGAGGGCTGGAGGTGCTCCTAGTTGAACATCCAGGTCTTCAGCTTCTAGTGGAATTCGAGGAGTAGAGTGGTTGTCCTAATATGTAGAGGGAGTTATTTCCAACTTTGGGCTGCGATGAAGGGGAAAGCGCAACCACCGGTCTTTTTTCGTGGAAGCGGGGATTCATGCAATGCAGAGAGAAGAGGAGCATATGTTTGTGGACGGTTGGTAGAGTTTTAGTCAGTCTTTGAGGTAGGCTGGTCCTTCATTGTGCAGCGCTTTGTTGATGTAGATGAGTAGCTTGAATTTTCTGAATTTCTGGATGGGTATTCAATACAGTTCAGCAAGATAGGGCATGATGTGTGTGCTCCTGGGGATGTCTAGAATGAGTCCAGCTGTGGTGTTCTGGATTGTTTGGACTCTGTGAGTGAGTTGGCTGGAGATGCCAACATATTGTGCACTGCTGTAGTCAATGCTGCTGGCGATGAGGGCCTGGGTGAATGTGCGTCTAGTGTGCTTGAGGAGCCATTTTAAGATTTTGTGAAGCATTCTGAGGGTGTGGCAGCAGGATGAGCTGAGGATGTTGACTTTTTGATCATTGAGAGCATGTTGTTAAGGATGATGCTGAGGTTTCTCCCATGGTCTATTGGGGTGGGTGAAGGACACATGTCAGCCACCAGGAGGAGTCCCAGGGTGAGTTCCTACTTTTGAAGATCAGGACCTCTGTTTTATCTGTGTTGACTTTAAGGCAGTTCTCTTGCATCCAGTTTGCTACATCAGACATGCAAGTGGTGAATTTGTTCCTGGTGGTTTTGTTCATGTCGGTGAGGGAGAGGAGGAGCTGAGTGTCATTGGCACAGGTGACAATGTTTATGTCATGGGTTATTATGATGCAGACGAGAGGTGCTATGTAAACTTTGAACTGGGTCGGGCTGAGAGGGGAGACCTGGGGGACTCCACAGATAAGCTTATTTAGTTTGGAGGTGAAAGTGCAGAGTCTGAGCCACTGTTTCCTGTTGGTGAGGAGACGGAAATCCAACTTAGGGCAAGTCCTTCGACTCTTGATTCCTGAAGTCTGGAAATGAGGGTGCTGTGGGAGACAGTGGCGATTGCTGCTGAGTGGTTGAGCAGGATGACTGCAATGAGTTCATCATTAAGCAAATGCCCATTGCTGCTAGGAGGGTGGTATCCTTGCTGTGGAATTCTGATTGGGTAAAGTTCAAGAGGTGGTGCTCTTCAAAGTGGGCGTAGAGCTGCTTGTTGATCTTTTGACACAAGAATTTGTATGGTAAGGGTAAGTTTGTGATAGGTCTGTAGTTGCTTATGTCTTTAGGATTGTCCAAGGATTTCTTCAACAGAGCGATGATGTCCGCTTGTTTCCATCTGTCTGGGAAGTGTCTGCTGAGCTTGGAGGAGTTGAGGATGGTGGTGAAGTTAGTGCTGAAAATTGTGCTTTCCAGGTTGTACACATAGTGAAGGCAGATGTTTGAGGGGGACTCTGAGTGGATGGTCTGGATGATTCTAGTGATGTCCTCTGAGATGAGTGAGCTCCAGTTTTTCAGAAGGTGGGTGCTCCAGGTGGCGGTGGGAGGTTGTGTGGTGATGTCCTCAATGGTGGGTTTGGGTGTGAAGTTGGAGTAGATCTTGAGGAATTTGTTGTGAAAGAAGTCCAAAAGGTTGTCACCGAAGATCTGCGAGGGGTTGATGGTGTTAGTGGCAGGTGTCGGGTTGGTGAATTCCTTGACTATGTTGAAGATTTATTTGTCTGTGTTGGTGCAGCATCTTGTCACAAGAGCCACTGTCCTGGCTTCTTTGATCTGTGCATGGTATCTTGTGAAGGCAGATTTGTAGGTGTCTCTGGAAGTGTTGGCTCAACTTGTCTTCCATCTTCTTTCTAGCTCCTTCCAATTTCACTTGGCATCTCTCAGATCCTCGGTGTATCAGCATGCTTGAGCGCAAGTTCTTGTGTGTCTGATTTGTTTAGCGGGGGCCAGGTTGTTGCGCAGTCTGAGATCCAGTTGTCAAAGGTGGGTAGGTCTTTCTTTAGGTCGTCTGTGAGGGTTGGTTGGTTGAATCTGAGGGCATGGGTCGATTGTCATTCTACTATGGTATTTCAGTTGTGGCTGAGTTTGATAGTTGATTTGGGTATGTTGGGATGGGCGCGCTTATATAGAAATGTTTGATTGAGTGTTATGTCCATGTGCGCGGGGAGATGTAGCCAAAGGTGATATTGTGGCTGGACATGAAGATCGGGTCAAGTGTGTGTCCAGCAGAGTGAGGCAGGACTTGTACAAGCTGCCTGAGGTCAATGTTTCTTAGGATTTCTAGTAGGTCAGTGGCGTTCTGGTCTGTGGGCTCATTGAGATGAATGTTGAGATCACCGAGTAGGAGGACGTTGTTCGATCTGATGGCGATGGGAGTGATGAAGTTTGTGGGAGTTTGCTGAAGGAGGTGTGATATCCTGGCAGTCAGTAGGGGAGGGTGCATGTGATGGGCATGGGGTGCCTGATCTACATTTGGAAATGGTTCAGGTGATGGTATCCTTGTGGATGATTGTGAGGCATTCTCCCAGGTTGTGGGGTCTGTCACGATGGATGATCTTTAACCCAGGGTGGATGGATATGGCGATGACAGGGTGGAAGACGGGTTAAGCCAAGTCTCGATGAGGAAGAATATGTCCGGGGAGCGGGTGTCTATGAGGTACCATATCTCAGTGGAGTGCTTGCAGAGGGATTTGGTGTTAGCATGGGGGATGCTGCAGGAGAAGCAGCAGTGAGAGAAAGGACCTACCATGTGATGCGGCGCAGGGTCAGTGGTGTTGGTGATGTTCGGTTTTGAATGTTAGCAGCCTGGCGGAGCTTTAGCAGTGGTGGTCAGACAGACCACAGTGCATGGAGCTGGGTGTGGCCCATAGGCTGACAGATGCTGATGGGCTTGACTTTGGCACATCAGTGGTGCGGTCATGCAAAGGTCGCCTTCAAGTAGGTCCTAGCATTAGAGGAGCACAGTGGATGGGGCTAGGGAGGGGCGGGAGAGCAATGGGAGAAGGCATCAGGAAAAGGCATGTGGGAGCAGCCATGTAGGGAAGGAGGTAAGGAGAGGGGGAGGAGGGAGGTGAGAAGAGCCCAGAAGGGGAAGGAAGGGGAAACACAAAGACTGGGTAGAGCAAAATTGTCAAAACCAGCAAAAAAGAAAGAGAACAAAAGACAAAAGACAAAACAGGCACAGAGGCAGAACGAGTAAAAAGCCAGAGGCAAAATGAGTACAAAAGACAAAACAGGCACAGAGGCAAAATGAGGCAAAATCGGATAGCAAAGAGGGCACTCATGACAATGGGCACTAAAGGTCAAGCATAAGGACACAGACAGGTACAATGGAAGAGCACAGAGTGGTGGGGACTCAGGCAAGATGACCGGATCCAGAAGGGCCTTAGCTTGGTAGGAAGACCAGCCCGAGATAAGTGGGAGCTTGGACCTAAGCACCTGCTCAATAGGGTTGGGCATTGGCCATTATTAAGTAGGTCCTCGGTGGGGAGAATACCGGGGCAGGCTAGGTAGGGATAGGAAATACAGAAAATATTTTGTTTAGGGAAATGAGAATAGGTAGTGAGATATTGGGGTCACTGATTGTTAGTAAAAAGTCTTTTTCATAGAGCATAATTTTGGTATGCCACGTTGCTGTCTCTATGTCCTGGATTTGGATGTTTTCCCTGAAGGTGGCCATAACAGCTCCAGAGTCAGGAGGAACAGAAGTGGGGACAGAGGATAGCCCTGCATCATTCCACTGTAGATGGTAAAGGACTGTAAGGCATGGTCACTGCAGGTTATTAGCAATGTCTGATTTTGGTAGTGCACTTTCCAAGGTGAGTAATATGTATCCCCTTTTAACCCCATCAAATGCCTTTTCAGCACGTAGTGCAATATTTAGTCATCAAGATATGTTTCCACCTGCCACAACATGCTGGTGAGTGTTCTTGAATGGTTTCTTGATTATCTTCCTGATACAAAACCCACCTGTGGTTAATGGTCAAGATATAAGATGACCCTCTTCAGTCGGGTAGCTATCACCTTGGCCAGTGTCTTCATGTCCATGTTTTAAGTGAAATTGGATGATAACTGTCACATTATGTAGGCCCTTGTTTGCTTTTAAGAGTAGGCTTATTATTGTCTTATCGTATTCGGTGCATATCCATCCAGTCTGCTCAGCTTACTTGAAGATACTGTAGAGATCATCAGTTGCTTACCAAGACCTGGAACACCCTCCCCACCAACCTACGGCAGACCCAAGACCTACTGGCCTTCAGAAGACTCCTCAAGACATGGCTCTTTGATCAGTAGCAGCGCCCCCCAGCGCCTTGAGACCCTCACGGGTATGTAGTACACTTTACAAGTGTCTTGATTGATTGATTGACTATTCTATTTGTAGAATGTGGTGATGTAATAGTCATCCTCTGGCACTTTATTATAAGGCATTTTAGAGATGCGTCCAAAGTCTCTTCCTTCATTATCAGTCACTCTAGTAACTGTCTACCTCCTCAGAGAGAGTCGGGAGTTGAACTGTCTCTAAAAAAGTTAATTAACCCTGGGTATGCTTGGTTGTCTCTGCAGTATAAAGTGCACTTAGGAATTGTGCAAAGGTCTGCACAATTTCCACAGGGTGAGTCACCAATTGAAAATTGGTCTCTCTGATTCTTTACATTCAGATTAGGGGAGAGTACATCTCATTGGCTAAATTTTTCAGATGGTATTCTTCCCACCTTCTCCCGTTGTTTGCAGTGCCACTGTTTGAGGGAAATGGTGAATTTAACTTTTTAGAGTTGTCAAAATGTCAGTGAAGTCAGGTAATTATTTCATTGTTTGGACAGTTAAGCAATGTCTGTTTCAAACTGTCTTTGTTGTTAAGTTCTTCTTATTTTTCAGACAGTGGGATGCCCCATTATTTATCCTCTTATGGCCGCCTTTCCCAAGACCCTTAGTAACTGGGGAGATAAGACATTATCCATCAAGTATTGAGATCTGTGAGGATCTGTTTGTCTGCTGATTGTTTGTAATGTGCCTTGATCAGTCTCCAGCATTTTATGGCCCAGCATTTTATGGCTGGGGGGCTGTGGCCAAGCTCCAGCTCCAGGAGTACTAGGCCATGGGCATATATTTCCTCCCCTGCTATTTTGCAATTACTCATCATCTCCAACATCTGGTGATTTAATAAAAAGAAGTTGATTCTGGAATATGTCCCATGCACGCATGAAAGGAAAGATGATTTCCTCTCTTTCAGGTGCAAAGGGCACCTGGGTCTGGCAGACCATTATCAGTAAGGACTTTGTTAATAATTGTGCGGTCTTTGGCATTGTTTCTCATATGGTCTGGACCAGTCCATGTTTGCGTAAAGGGCCAAGTTCCAGTCCCTTTTCACCAGTACCTTTCAATGCCACTTTTCCATCTAGAGTCTGAAGAGGGTGGAAAAGAGTGGAAAAGCCCTGTCCTCATTGAGTGAGCAGACAGTTCCCACCACGTTTGTGGTGTTCATTATTTTGACCTTGCAAAAAAAGTAGGTCTTTAATGTCAACCAAAGTTTTCTGAACTGTATACTGTAAGGTCTTTTTTAATAGAATTGTTACTCAACATTTTATGATGGAGGGTCATCACAGGATTTGTGTAACTGACTGCCCTGATGGCTCTAACAGCTGCTACTGATAACTCTCACTAGTCAATCTTTTTTTAGCTTTTCTGATTCTGTTTTGAAAGATGCATTTCTTGCAGTAGCACAATATCTGAGGGTTTGTGGATATGTATGTTAGTTCCTTTTTCCATTTGATGTAATAGTTCATGCTATTTACATTTAGCAATATTTATGGAGGTTCTATAGATGATAGTGTGTCGCCAGGTCTACAAACTGCTGGTCCTGTGGATTAAGTTTCCAGCATGTGTGAAAGATACTTGGTGGAAGGCTGATCTCTCTATTTGAAGTCACCCGTCTTTTTAGCGGCAAGTTCCACCCTCTTCCAGTAGTCTTTTAATAACACACTCAAAATAAATCATTACAAATACACAGAGATGTCCGTTGTGAATATTGGTTATGTATTTCAGCAGAAATAGGGAATAGGGATCCCCACTTTACTTTAGGTTTCATCAAGCTTCATATAAAAAAAATGTCTTTTTTCCATTCTTTTTTAATGAAAAAAGTTGGCTGCTGTTGCTATAGAAGTAAACTACAAAGATGCAGTTAGACTACATCTCAGAAATCATGGAGTCGCTGATAGCAGGGTAGTGTCACATTTGTAAAATACGCACATGTTGGATATGCCTTTGAGGCTTTTTATTCTTGAGTGGAGTTTGATCCTATCGATGGTGAAACAGGGCACTTTAACACATATAAAGCTGCAAACGTATCTCCAAAATAAAGCTTATTATCATTACCTTGATGTTCCTTTGACCTATCTTGAACATCAAAATTGATTTCGTGGGTTTTTAGCACACATACCTAAATGTCAGACTGGGTTCCCTCAGTAAACAAGGGGCCAGCTGGCTGGTATTGGCTGGGCATATGTCTTATTCAGATACTGAAAATGAAGTACTTAATGATGTAGTAAGGGTGCCAAATTATACATTAATGTATATGAGTGACTTATACAGTATGTGTTACAGTTAACACAATGCACAGAAGCTCCCATAGGATCTGCAGGCCAGCGGTAGTTGCCATCAAAGACAATCAGTCCACAGAAACAAATACTATCATGGGCAAAGTGCCTGTAAAACATGTCAAACTTACTTGCAGTTGGGGCGGTCTCTTCTCATACCATACCCCAAAACAAGCACATGATTCCAACCTTGTGTCTTTCCAATGGGATGGGGCCACCCATAGATGAGAGCAAAACTTACGGAAGTATATTTGGTTGTATTTACACGACTAAGTAAGTAAGGGGCATATCAACAACACCCGGCAATAATTATCGCTCAGCGCTCTTAGCGTGAGGATAATTATCGCCGGCTAGCGTGAATTTTTATCGCTGAGATAGCGTGCTATTAGCAACACTTATCTCAATAGCGATAAAAATCCTCATACTAACAGGCTAACGTGAGATTATCGCTGGAAACCCAGCGATAATCTCACGTTACCTTGTTGATAGGGACAGGCAAATTTAGCCATGATATCCTCCTTCCATAGGATATCATGGCTAAGTCAGAAAAATACCAGACGTAAAAAAGCAGCGTTAACCGCGCTTTTTTTGTCTCTAACAGGGTTAGCGATATTCTTGATAATAGGAGAAATGTCGCTTAGCGACATTTCTCCTATTATTTTACTCTGGAACGCCCCCTTTGCATCTCATTAGAGATGCAAGGGGAAGCGTAGAGTAAAAGGGTGCTAACATGCAAATTTGCGTGTTAGCACCCTGTTGTTGATAGGGTGCTAGTTTTATCTCTGCTTTTTTGGCTTTTAAAGCCAAAAAAGCAGAGATAAAGCCCTTGTTGAAATGCCCCTAAGTAAGTAGGGGCTTTATATAGCGCTGGATTGCTGTGGTGTCTTGGCGCTGGAGAAAAACACAGAGGAGAGGAGGAACCCAAAGAGGTAAAGTGCACTGCTAAACTGGAAAATCCTCATTTTTGGTAGGCCAAGGAATTTAGACCAAATTGTTTGTGATCTAATCTCCAAAGGCAGCTTATTCCAGAGTGTGGGACCCAGGTAGGAGAGGCATCTAGCCTTCCTCCATTTCGGAACTTTAACCTAAGCATAGTACACCCTTGTTAGCAGTTCTTTGAGATGTATTAAGACAATTACAAAATGAGCACGGAGCTGCACTAGCTCCGGACCTAGGTATGAAATTAATGGGGAATTTTTAAACAAATTTCCTCTATAGTTTTGAGCAACATCCACTAAAACCTATAAGCTTTACTGGTGTCATATAATTCACCTTGCCCTAGTGGGGAGGCCAATAGGGCAGGGTCCAGCCATAATTCAATCAAAATGTGGTCAGACACACTAGCCAGGATGAATGAGGTCAAAATAAGCCTCTGATTTGAGGTGTAGAGATTAGGAAATTATCATTCTATATATCCCACAGACATAAGAAGTACAAGTGTAGTCATCTCCGTTGGATTCAACAGTTGTCAGGGATCAATCATTGCATGGTTTGTTAAAACATCACCCATTATATATATTTCTTTCAGGTGTCTTACATTGTTAACTTCCAATCCCCACTCAAACATACCATTGTGTTCTCCAAAGGATGTAAGATACATCTTTTGGGGCACACACTCAAGAATAAGTCTGTTCTATCTCTGACCGGTGATAGTTGAAATTTGTAACTGAAGTTTCACAAAAACAAAACTCTCTGTTGTAATTGAGTTCTTCCATTCGGTATACCAGAATTTTTTGCTTTTTGGATTGTCCAGTTGTGGACTTTTTATTTTATTATTTTTATTTATTTTAGTAGTTTTACATAGTGCTTGCAAGACCCGAGGGGTATGAGAGCGCTTTACAGCAATGTTATGACGAATGTCAGTCAATCACAGTACAATAAGAATACAGTTTTTGGAGACTGGACTAGTCATTCTCATTCAGTAGTAATCTATAATGATTGTGGAGTTGAGCGTCAAGTCATTGTGTAGACCTTACCGAAGAGGTACATGTAACTAGGTGGAGTTTCCATGGTGTGATTGGTTTGTTACTTCTCGGAGGGATAGAGGTGCCGGTTTAGAAGAAATTCTTTTAGTTGTCTCTCGGAGGTTGTGAAGCAGGGATTAGTTCTGTACTGGGAGAGAGCTCTATATTTTGGGGTGTTGCCTGAAAAATAGTCAGAGAGGGTTTTTTGTTTATGCCTTTTGGGGAGGATGAGAGGAAGCGAGTTGGAGCTTCTTAAGTTTCTCAATTGACCTGCTTATGTGATTTTGGCTGCAAGGTTTCTGGCTTACCAGTGTGTAGAGCTTTGTAGGTGAGACAGGTAGTTTTGAAGCAGCAGAGTGCTTCGACTGGTATCTACTTTATATTTTGCAGTGGCAGGGAGATTTGACAATGTTTCTTTGCTCCAGTGACTATTGTTGCTGCTGCATTTAGGGTGCCACTAATGAAGGCTATGTGTGCTTTAGCTGCTCCTGTCAGTGTAAAAAGAACAATTGATGGACAGAATGTAATACAATGTCTTACATTCACCCCAGTACAGAGATCTGGGTCCAAGTCTATTGTTTTCTTTGCACCCCATGTCATTCCAGTTTGAACCCAGCCATATGCAAACAGTCTTGACCCTGTGCCCAATGGGAACTGCATTCCATCCATCATCTGTGTGTCTTTTGCTTTCGTGCCTTAAGTGCACCGGGTATGCCAAGATGTTGGTCCCTGGCTCACTGTTTCACTAGATTCAAGCTAGCCTGGCTGATGAGGTATGCTGTCCTGAAACTGGTCCCAGGATGCTTGTTTCCAGTCCAGTGAGGACCTGGCTTGGCAGTTTAGTCTGGACAGCTCCCATGAGGCACAGGGTCAAGACTGATTTGCATAAGTCTGGGTCTAAACTGGGGCGGCATTGTGAGCAAAAGAGCAATGGATTTAACCCAGATCTATTGACTGGGTTTGAATGTTTGATTTGCTCTGCGTTCTGTTCATCATCTGTGTGTATTTTGCTCCTGTCAGGGTGGCATTTCCATAGTCTGGTCTGAACAGGACCAGTGCTTGCATTGCAGTTTTTAAGTCATTTGAATGGAGAAAGGGCTTGATTTACTTAAGGAGTAGGAAGCTATAAAACACATCCTTTGTAAACCAACTGCATGTGTTTACTGCCAGTGTCTGCCTTTTAAGCTACATCCACTATGATGCAGCAAAGGTAGGGGACACTAGGCTGGTTACAAGTGAATACGTGTGCACATGGATGTGCACACATGTACCCACTGAGGATGGTAGATTACTGTTGTGTGCAGGTGGTAATTGCGCACAGGTAGCCTGGTGCGGGGGGCTCTGCAGGAATAGATTTTGACTTGGGGTAGGCTGCCTGGACAACTGGAATGAACAACCCCCTTATGCCCACAAAGATCTAATTCCCATTTGATCCCAGGACCAGTGGGTCTCCCCAAGGGCCAGTAAGACTGGCATCGATTCCTTACACTCTTGAGGACCATTTTGGTGAAGCCCTGGACTACTGCACCCAGAATAAGAGACCATGAGGCAGGCTGGCACAGTGAGCCAGGAGAACCAGGTATCTGATGATTACACTGCTCTGGAGGTCAGGAGGTCTGTAGCTGCCCCATTTGGCTAGAGTTCTCCACCAGGAGTAAAATGAGCCTAAGATTGTCAGAATCAGCCCAACAGGGACAGAGTTTTGGCATTTTACAGTTTGTTGACTTTTGACCTTTTCTTTGACCAAGCATGTGGGGCTCTGCCACTGTCCCTTACCTTACCCCTGGGGTGGGCCAGGTCACAAGGGTTGACAGAAAATTTAGTTTTTTTTTTTTACTCAGGGAAGGGGAGTCCATGGAGTTCCTTCTCTCTCTAATAGCCTGGGAACCCCATTTCCTGGGCCATTTTATATTAAAACCCAGAGCCAGGACCCAATCCCCAGCCCTCAAAACAGAGGAGAATGCACGAGTACCATGGTGCCCCCACTCCCTGTGCCTGTCTCCAGGGTGAGAGAGGCAGTCACCTCAGAAGGTTGTACCCTACCCACTTACACTGTAGGTTCCTGAGCTGTACTGAGAGGTTCAGGCTATGCAGGAGCCGGTGGGGAACCAAGTGGTGGGGTCTCTCAGCTGACCAAAAGAAGAGGCAGGGTGGGACTGGGCACCCCCAAAAAAATCCAAAAAAGCCAAAAGGAAGTGTACGCTGCATGGGGAAAGTGAACCGCTGGCTCTACCCAGCACAGTGAGAGAGTGGCCAATTAAGTATTTACTGCTCCCAGAGGAGCGCCCTATGTTTCCCTGTGGGGCTCTAGACATTTACATGTTTTTCTCCCCTTGTGGTGGCCCCAGGTTGGCAGGGGCACCACCAACGCCACAAAGGAAGCATGGGGAGAATGTACAAAGTACGGACACCATGTTCATGGGGTCAAGAAATCCATGACTGTTAGGGATTCAAGGGAAGCTACCATTGTTGCAGCCAGGGAATCGTGCTGGTATGTCATTTACAACAAACATGAGACAGAGGGCTGAATACTGGTGAGTCATCAGCAGTTGACGATCCATCGACAACAAAAGTGAGTCATCCTCAGCTGCCCAGCCATGCACAACAAAAGTGAGTCATCCTCAGCTGCTGAGTAATCCACAACAAAAACATTCGCAGAATCGTCCCATTTGCAAACGCAAAAAATACTTTTCACATGTATTAGACCCTATTTTGCAATT
Organism: Triturus cristatus; assembly: GCF_964204655.1. NCBI lineage: Eukaryota > Metazoa > Chordata > Amphibia > Caudata > Salamandridae > Triturus > Triturus cristatus. Next base: position 1,494,742,547 of record NC_140591.1, read on the forward strand.
TGATAACCTGTTACTGAATCGCAAAATGGATTTGCAATTTGGTATTTGAAAGGGACCTGTCTGCACTTAAAAAATGAAAAGAAAACTTTTCATCCTTTTTTTAAACGCAAACTGTTTTCCTTTAAGGAATACGAGCTGCTTTAAAAAAGAAGATTGCTTTATTCAAAAGCAGTCACGGACATGGTGGTCTGCTGACCCCAGCATGTCACCACTCACATAATTTCAGCCATTCGTAGGGGTTAGCAAATTGCGATCTACGTCATTAATATTAATGAGGTAGGCTGATTTGCAAACTACTAGGAATCGGTTTATGAAACTCATGGAGTTTCATGCATTGGAAATAGCGATTACCTAATTGTGACTCTTAGAAAATCGCAATTAGGTAATCACAATTTCCTAATTTGATACACATGGCCCTCAGGGACATATTTATGAGATTTGTCACACAGTGCAGCGCTGCATTGTGTGATGGGGAAAGAGCAGGAATGTGCTGTGTTTTAAAAATATGGTACATTCCTGACTTTTCTCCTGCGTTGTTGCCTTTTTAGCTGCCTAGTGCTAACGCAGGCACCTTTGCACCATGGTGCAAGGGTGCCTGTGTTGCATGCAGGATTGTTTTTGTGCAGGAAGGTCAAGTCAAGTCAAGTCATAAAATTTGTATAGCGCACTACGTACCCAGAGGGTTTCAAGGCGCTTAGGAAGGGGAGGAGGATTATTTGTCAAATATCCACGTTTTAAGCTGCTTTCTGAACGCTAGGTGGTTCTGGGTGAGGCGAAGGTAGGCGGGGAGTGAGTTCCATGTTTTAGCAGCCAGGTATGCAAAGGATCTGCCTCCCATGGTGGTCTTGTTGATGCGAGGTATAGTGGCGAGGGCTTGGCTGGAAGATCGTAGTTGGCGGGAGGGGGTGTAGAAGGACAGTCGAGAGTTGAGGCAATCTGGTCCGATGTCGTAGAGTGATTTGTGTGCGTGGGTAAGCAGTCGGAAGGTGATCCTCTTATTGACGGGTAGCCAGTGGAGGTCTTGAAGGTGATCAGAGATGTGTTCGTTGCGAGGGATGTCTAATATGAGCCTGGCTGATGCGTTTTGGATTCGTTGGAGTTTCTTCTGGAGCTTTGCGGTAGTACCCGCGTAGAGGGTGTTTCCGTAGTCCAGTCGGCTCGTGACTAGAGCGTGGGTAACTGTTTTCCTTGTTTCGAGGGGGATCCAGCGAAATGTTTTTCTGAGCATGCGAAGAATGTTGAAGCAGGAAGAGGATACGGCGCTGACTTGTCTGTTCATTGAGAGTGAAGAATCCAGGATGACGCCTAGGTTCTGTGCGTGATCTGTCGGGATGGGTGCTTTTCCGAGGGCTTCAGGCCACCAGGAATCGTCCCATGCAGAGGGGGATGTACCTAAGATGAGGACTTCAGTTTTGTCTGAGTTCAGTTTCAGACGGCTTTGTTTCATCCATTCGGCAACTTCTTTCATTCCTTCGTGTAGGTTAGTTTTGGCGGTGCTAGGGTCATTGGTGAGAGAAAGGATTAGTTGAGTGTCGTCCGCGTAGGAGATGATGTTGAGGTTGTGTCGGCGTGCGATGGCCGCGAGGGGGCTCATGTATACGTTGAAGAGGGTGGGACTGAGTGAGGATCCTTGAGGGACGCCGCAGATGACTTCAGAGGCCTCGGACTTGAATGGAGGAAGGCGGACTCTCTGGGTTCTTCCGGTGAGGAACGAGGTGATCCATTCAAGTGCTTTTCCTTGGATTCCGATGTTATTGAGGCGTTGTAGAAGGGTGCTGTGGCAGACTGTATCGAATGCTGCAGAGAGGTCGAGGAGGATGAGGGCGACTGTGTCTCCGTTGTCCAGTAGAGTTCGAATGTCGTCTGTTGCTGCGATGAGGGCGGTCTCAGTGCTGTGTTTGGCTCGGAAGCCGGACTGTGAGGAGTCGAGGGATTTGTTGGCTTCGAGGAAAGCGGCGAGCTGGTTGTTGACGGCTTTCTCGATGACTTTGGCCGGGAATGGAAGAAGCGAGATGGGGCGGTAATTTTTGAGTTCGGTGGGGTCCGCTGTTGGTTTTTTCAGAAGGGCAGTGAGTTCGGCGTGTTTCCAGTCTTCTGGGAAGGTAGCGGAGTTGAAGGAGCAGTTGATGACGTCTCGGAGGTGCGGTGCTATGACGGAGTCTGCTTTGTTGAAGATGTGGTGAGGGCATGGGTCTGTGGGGGTTGGTTTCCGGGTTGGTTGTCAAAGCTGTTGTGGATGTCTGCAATCTTGTTGTGGAAAAAAGAGGCTAGGGAGTCGCAGAGGGTTTGAGAGGGGGTGATGTCGTTGGAGTTGGCCGAGGGATTGGAAAATTCCTTGACGATGTTGAAAAGTTCCTTGCTGTTGTGAGCGTTGTTGTCAAGTCGATCCTTGAAAGCTGTTTTCTTGGCTTTTCGGATCAGTTGGTGGTGGGTGCGGGTGGCGCTTTTGAAGGCGTCCTTGGTGCTGGTGGTTGGGTCTTTTTTCCAGGCCTTTTCAAGGGAGCGGCAGAGTTTCTTGGACTTCTTGAGATCATCGTTGAACCATGAGGCTTTCTTGCTGCCAGGTTTGCTTTGACGTTTTTTCAGTGGAGCTAAGGTGTCGGCGGTGTTGGATAACCATAGGGTGAGGTTGGCGGCGGCTTCGTTGGCGTTAGAAGAGAGGGCTGGGGAGTTTCGAAGGAGCGATGCGGAGATTTGGTCCGTGGTGATTTTGTTCCAGTTTCTTTGCAGGGTAGGTTGGGAGTGGATGATGGGTTTCGGCTTGTTGTAGATGAAGTGAACGCAGCTGTGGTCGGTCCAGAGGAGATCCGTAGTGTGGCAGAAGGAGATATGATTGCTGGATGTGAAGATGGGGTCGAGTGTGTGACCTGCGATGTGGGTGGGGGAAGTGACTAGTTGTTTAAGTCCGAGGTTGGCGAGGTTGTCCACGAGGGTGGAGGTGTTGTGGTCGTTGGTCTTTTCAAGGTGAAAGTTGAGGTCTCCCAGAAGGATGTAATCTTTGGAGGGGAGCGCGTGTGGGGTGATGAAGTCTGTGATGTCTTCACTGAATTTTGCGCGGGGTCCTGGTGGTCTGTAGAGGAGAGTGCCTCTGAGTGTTGTTTTGGGGTCGATGTGGATCTGGAAGTGAAGATGTTCGGAGTTGGCGAGATTGACGTCAGAGCTGGTTGAGATGCGGATAGATTTCTTGTGGACGATGGCGATTCCTCCTCCTGTGTGGCTGGTACGGTCTTTGCGGGTGATCTTATAGTCTTCAGGGATGGCAATGGTGATGTCTGGTGCGGAGGAAGCATTCATCCATGTTTCCGTAAGGAAGGCGATGTCCGGGGAAATGGTGTCTAGTAGATTCCATAGGTCAATGGCATGCCTATGGACCGATCGGGTGTTGAGAAGGATGCATTGTAGGTGGTTGGGGTCGGGAATCTGTGGTGTGGACGTAGCAGAGATGTTGTCGGTGCCGCTGAATTTGCAGGAGTAGCAGGAGAAAGGTCCATGAGTGTGTCCAGGAGCGGCTTGGACGCAGTTGGGGGCGCGACCGGGGTTGAGGGCTAGGAGGGTGGCGGCATCGTAGGTGATGCGGGAGGGCAGCGCAGCGCGAGGGGCAGGGGGTCTGGCGCTGGGCGCGGTCCAGGCGCGGACGGGCGTAGACGGGCTTACCTTTGGCGCACCTTCGGCGCGGGTTGGGCGCGGGCGCTGCGCGTGGGCGCTGCGCGCGGGAACTACTGTCATATATGGATAGCGGAGGGGGAGGGGCGAGGGCGGCTCAGCTGGGAGGCGTGGCGGGCTCAGGGGAACACAACAACAGCAGGATCAAAATGGAGGGGAGGTCAGAGCAGGGCGCCGGGGGAAATCACACACAACAATGCAATCAAAGCAATGTAAGCGCTGTGGGATAATAGCGCTATGAAATTACGAAGCTTACTAAAAATGGAGCTATGCAGATATCACAACTTGGTTACAATGCAGCAATACGATACCACGCTGTGAGGAGCAGCGAGGGGAGCAATCACTCAAGGCGGAAGCAGCGAGTGAATCACAGCGCTGCGAGGTTTGGGGAATGCTTTTGGGTGCTTGTGGGAGGGCGGCTCAGCTGGGAGGCGTGGCGGGCTCAGGGGAACACAACAACAGCAGGATCAAAATGGAGGGGAGGTCAGAGCAGGGCGCCGGGGGAAATCACACACAACAATGCAATCAAAGCAATGTAAGCGCTGTGGGATAATAGCGCTATGAAATTACGAAGCTTACTAAAAATGGAGCTATGCAGATATCACAACTTGGTTACAATGCAGCAATACGATACCACGCTGTGAGGAGCAGCGAGGGGAGCGATCACTCAAGGCGGAAGCAGCGAGTGAATCACAGCGCTGCGAGGTTTGGGGAATGCTTTTGGGTGCTTGTGGGAGGGCGGCTCAGCTGGGAGGCGTGGCTGGCTCAGGGGAACACAACAACAGCAGGATCAAAATGGAGGGGAGGTCAGAGCAGGGCGCCGGGGGAAATCACACACAACAATGCAATCAAAGCAATGTAAGCGCTGTGGGATAATAGCGCTATGAAATTACGAAGCTTACTAAAAATGGAGCTATGCAGATATCACAACTTGGTTACAATGCAGCAATACGATACCACGCTGTGAGGAGCAGCGAGGGGAGCGATCACTCAAGGCGGAAGCAGCGAGTGAATCACAGCGCTGCGAGGTTTGGGGAATGCTTTTGGGTGCTTGTGGGAGGGCGGCTCAGCTGGGAGGCGTGGCGGGCTCAGGGGAACACAACAACAGCAGGATCAAAATGGAGGGGAGGTCAGAGCAGGGCGCCGGGGGAAATCACACACAACAATGCAATCAAAGCAATGTAAGCGCTGTGGGATAATAGCGCTATGAAATTACGAAGCTTACTAAAAATGGAGCTATGCAGATATCACAACTTGGTTACAATGCAGCAATACGATACCACGCTGTGAGGAGCAGCGAGGGGAGCGATCACTCAAGGCGGAAGCAGCGAGTGAATCACAGCGCTGCGAGGTTTGGGGAATGCTTTTGGGTGCTTGTGGGAGGGCGGCTCAGCTGGGAGGCGTGGCGGGCTCAGGGGAACACAACAACAGCAGGATCAAAATGGAGGGGAGGTCAGAGCAGGGCGCCGGGGGAAATCACACACAACAATGCAATCAAAGCAATGTAAGCGCTGTGGGATAATAGCGCTATGAAATTACGAAGCTTACTAAAAATGGAGCTATGCAGATATCACAACTTGGTTACAATGCAGCAATACGATACCACGCTGTGAGGAGCAGCGAGGGGAGCGATCACTCAAGGCGGAAGCAGCGAGTGAAAGAAGGGGCACTTTTCTGCACAAAAAACAATCCTGAGAGGTCAATTCCTCTATCTATGTCTATCACACATAGGAAAAGAAAGAGTAGGCAACAAGGAGAAATAATCTATCCTGGAAAGGCATATCTCTTTCGCACATTCCTAGGTTTATCAATTTCTGGTAAACCGGGAAATGCATCAAAAACCATGGTGGGGCATGGGAACACCCAGGCAATGCCCATGGGATGCCTCCCTTGCACAGAGTAAGGCAACGCAGTGATTTGAGCTGAATGAATGAATGAATGGAAGATTTATATAGCGCATAGTTACCCTCGGGCATCCCAGCGCTTCATCCAGAGTGACCAACAAGAAGAAGCTGACAGGTCCACCGCATTACGCCGGGAAGAGATGAGTTTTCAGAAGTTTCCGAAAACGTAAGAAACACGTCTCTGTGCTCAAACATAGGGGAAGATTGTTCCACAAAATGGCTATATTCACTGAATATCTCCGCCCCCCAGCCCGCGCCCTTCTGACTCTGGGGACTTGAAGAAAATGTTTTTGGTCCGAACGAAGGGCCCTGTTAGCTTTATAAGGCACGGCTAGATTCCGCAGGATGGGAGGTCCCTTACCCTGAAGAATTTTGTGCGCAGTACAAAGAGCCTTAAATTTGACCCTTTCGCGCACCGGAAGCTAGTGCAAGGCTATCAGAGCGGGTCTGGCTGATTGCGACCTTGGTGTATTCATAAGAAGCCTCGCCGCAGCATTTTGTACTTGCTGAAGTTTATTAAACGTGACTTCAGGGGCACCTAGAAAGATGATATTACTGTAATCTAATCTAGATACAATAAGCCCCTGAACAAGAAGCTTCCTAGACGGCCAAGGTAGCAGGGGGAGAACTTTCCGAGCTGCACGGAGAAGACCAAAGCACACTCCTGCCTTCTTTTTAGCCTGAGTCCTAAAGGACAGATCACGTTCCAGCCAAAAACCCAAGCTTTTAATCTCTTCTTTAGGGCTCGGCAAAGCCCCCATGCAACTGGGCCAGCTGGAAAGAGGAAGAGAGGGGGTTTTGCGTCCAAGCAGAATTAGTTCGGTCTTTGAACCATTTAGCTTCAACGCTGAATCGCACATCCAGGTGTGAACCTTAGACATACAGGAATGCAGCGAGTCGGGATTCTCCACCAGTTGGGATAGGGTGACCACCAACTGCGTATCGTCGGCATAGCTGACGATCTTAATGCCGAATGGGGCCACCACGTCCTCCAGGGGAGCCATGTATACATTAAATAATGTAGGGCTCAGAGAGGAGCCCTGAGGCACACCACACTGGAGGGGGATGGAGGGCGAACGTTCGCTACCTTCCCAGACCTGATACGTCCGGTCGCAAAGAAATGACTTAAGCCAATTCAATGCCGCACCTGCCACCCCTATATCTGCCAGCCGTTGGATCAACACTTGATGGTTCACCATGTCGAAAGCCGCGCTAAGATCCAGGAGGATCACTGCCACTGACCCTCCCGAATCTAAAATGCTCCTCGCTTCCTCAACGACTGCCAGAAGAGCAGTGTCAGTGCCCTGTCCTGGCCAAAAGCCAGTTTGGGAACCTCGTAACAAGCCAATCACCTCCAGGAAGTATGACAGCTGCCGGTTCGCTAGTCTTTCGGCAATCTTACTAAGACCAGGGAGGAGGGAAATAGGCCTGAAATTTGCCAAATCAGACGAATCTAGATTCGGTTTTTTCAACAGAGCCTTTACCACTGCCCTTTTCCAGCTCGGAGGTACCAAACCCTGCGCAAAGGAGGCATTGATAAGGTCTGCAACTGGGGCTGCGATAGTAGTTGATACCAATTTCAAAAATCTCATAAGGACCGAGTCCCTAGGAGAACCGCTTTTCAATGAACCCAATTTGCTGTGGACTTCATCCACTGAAACTGGCCCAAGAGTATCCAAGTAGCCATGGGCACCTCGAGGTTGGTTGTCTATAAGTGTGGTTTGGGCAACCTGTGGAAGGGTGCTAAGAATGTTAACTATTTTTATGTTAAAATAGTCTGCAAGCTCCTTACATTTCTCGCCAGGGCTATCAAGGGTTGCCAACTGTGTTGCTTCACTCAGGATTTAGGATGCAACTTAGGGCCACGCAAGGTGACCTTATAAATCTGATAAATATTCCCCTAAGTCTCTGGTTTTATGTAATGTAGTAAAAACATGATGCTCTCGAGAGACTGCTTTTGATTGCATTTTCATGGTTGGAAAACCATAAACCATACACAGACACATGTTCTACTCATTTTAAATGCTTTATTGAGATAATAATGTTGATAATGATCATTCACCACAGTGAACACGTTTTATTAATAGTGATAAGGGAATTTACACATGATTATCATTATTGATCATTACAAATGATGTCCTAAACATGGTTTGTTGATCTTGACCACGCCGGTAGACTTACCTCATATGTTTATTTGATCCCTTTAATGGGTCAATGGTGATTATGTATTGTCATCTATGGTATTTTCCATTTGCTTATGTACATATTTGTAAATTACCTCCAAACTGTGACAGTAGTCAGTCTCCACGCTCAAGACAGTTTGCTGCAATTTTACTTTATTTTATCCTCACGGCACATTTCGGCTTCTCAAAACCCTTGTTCCCATAGCGGCAGCCGCCATTGCTAAACATATATATAGAAAGCATGGTAGTTGTGATTACTTGTCATCACTAACCAAGAAAACATGCATTTTGAAATTATTTGCTTAATGTTTGTATTGACTTGTACGCACGTTGCTTCTTTGCTTTTGAATAGTGCCATCTTAGGAATGCCAATACAACTATTTATCTATATTTGCTTGTTGCAAAACTTTGAAAATATCACTTGTATAACAAGGTTGTATTCGGGATGCCTGTGTCCTTGTGCACTTATACAAATTAGGATTTTTGCCCAGGTGGGCTGATAAAAGTTTTGCATCAACAATATCTGCAGTGCTTTAAAATATCAATACATTTTTCAATAGTGCAAATAATATTTCTGAAATGAGGACAAATCAATGAAATTATTAATCTAGCTATTCGGCTGTCTCGACAAACTGGCAAACAGCAGAGTAGAGATGAAAAGTAAATGAGTATAATCTTTTTTGAAATATTATAATTTATATACTAGGCATTTGTAAATTACTACACAGTATTTAGTAGTGTGTGTGTAATAAATGTACTTTTCCTTTTTCTAATGAAAAAGCACTAACTGGACTTTCATTTATTGGGTGTTATTATTGTGTGCCAGCAAACAGTGATTACTAACCCACACTACCTCTCCTGAGTAGGCCATGGACGGCTCTGCTTCTATACCTTGAGAAAGTCCACTGCTACAATGGGGTGCTTGTTTCCCAATAAGAGGAAATTGTGGACCTATTACTTGTGCAGGCCATACAACTGATACCTCAATTCCCTACACTCTCCAATATGCTGTAACAGGTATATAGATCTCTCATAGATAGGTATTTACAGTGCAATATCACAACACCTTTTTTCCAATGGTTAAATGAAGCTACTGGTTGTGACTGGTGTAATATGACCTACACACAAAAATCATGTTATCCACCAAATTCCATCTCAATTTTTCCGATACTTCCGGGGATAAATGCATTCATGTATTAAGGCTATTTTTGGAACCTTGGAAAGGGAGGGACGTCTTTCTCATTAAATAATTTGAAAAGCCTTTAAGGAAAGAACGTCTAATCTTTTCAGACTGCAGTAGGGTGATGGCGAATTATCCCACAATCCATACACTGCCCTACCACCAATCTGTATTTTCAGATATAGCAATGTATTCAACACCGAATTAGCCGCTCTCTGCAGCATTTTGCAGCTCGAATCTTCAATGTTTAAGTTATTCCAAGGACAATAGGCAAATGAGTCCAGTTAGACATGACCACGGATGTATACAAGTGTTGCAGGTCTCTGTTACATGTTCAGCTGTTCCACTTATATTTGGGGGCTGTCACTTATTTTTCTGTATAAGACATTTAGGGCCATATGTAGGTAACATACTATTTACCGATGCATAAATACCGAATTTTACCGATTCGGTATTTATGAATCGGTAAATAGTATGTAGGTAACATTCGGAAATTATTACCGAATCGGTAATAATCGGTATTTATGAATAGGTATTTACCGATTCGGTAATAATGCATCCCTTCCCATTCATTCCTATGGGCCTGGAGGCCCATAGGAATGAATGGGAAGCCATTCACTATTACTGAATCGGTAAATACCGAATCGGTAATAGGGGAAGCATATTCATGGGTGGCAGGGTGTCACATTGACACCCTGTTGCACCCCTGAATCGTGCATGTGTGCACAGGTGGCGCACATACATGCCCTAAGGGCATGTATATCTGCCACATGGCACTTTTAAATCAGCAAAATGTAGCTTTTTGCAAGGTATTCGTTATTTATCACCAACCTGTATTTGGTGGTAAATACCGAATTCTTAATACTAATATTCACTCTTTGGAGGGCTCCCTACATATGATTTAAGGATTCGGTAATTTACCGAATCTGTATTTTACCGAATCGGCATTTTACCGATCCATTACCGATTCGGTAAATTACCAAATCCTTAAATCATGCCCCCTACATAACAAATGCCTAAATACCGGTCGGTAACGGGATATTTACCGAATTTCAGCCATTACCGACCGGTATTTAGCTACCTACATGAGGCCCTTACTGAAAACAAAAGATAGGAAAACATACAAAACGGAATGAGGGAAAAATAGAAAGTTGGAAAAACCATCATAGAGACACCAACCAGAAACGTGCAAGAGTGAGATAAAGGGGAGGGGAATGTCAGACAGCGGATTAAATATGCACAGTTTCGATTTAATACTATACGGCCTTGGAATTTGGCAAACCAACATTTAATTGCACCAGCCAAAGGCTTTTGAGAAGATTTTTGGGCATCTCCACTTATGCTTTCATAAATTTGGCACTGACTGATGATTATGATATGCAAGTGGTACCCTTTCATGAGGGCATCAAATTAGAATATTTTTTTGATTGGTGCTTATGGGCTTAGTCCCCTACTGCCCATAAAGTAAATACTCAATGAAAAATTTCTATGACTTCAACCACTCTTTCATAGGCCGTTTGTACAGGTTTGTTTCTAGGCTCCAATCCTATAATGCAGTGTTTTTCCAATGTGCTTGCAGATTGATTGTGTGATTTATTGTTTGTGAAATAAGGCAGCATCAGAGCATCACATTTTGAAATGTTAAATATTTGCATCAATTAGATATAGTAGTAAGAAAAACTACCTACATGCTCCTCCACTATAACATATGAAGGATTGGTGATGAGACAAAATATTGAGTTGTAAATATCGACTTTTTTTTTTACATGTCATGTGTGGGTTGTCGGGTTTATAGGGGCATAGCGTGGGAAGTAATTACATTTTAATTAATTAACAATTATTTGTTAAATAATAAATATTTAATTGATAATTAATGATGTTGTTAGTGTTAATCATTTTATTCTATTTAAATTGTTTATGTGGGTTGTGGGGTTTATAGGGGTACAGGTTGGGAAGTAATTTAATTTTAATTAATTGATAAATAATTGATAATAGTTATTTAATTGATAATTATTTATTTTATTATGTAAGTATTTGTATTAACAGTGTAAATAATTAACTTTTTAACCCCTTCTCTGCTAGGCATTTCCCCCCCTGTGCTAAGCAGTTTTTTGGCAATTTGGGATAGTGCGCGCTTAGGCCCCTGTAACTATTTGACCACATAAGGTATCCACGCCAAATTAGCGTCCTTTTCTTCCAACATCATGGGGATTCTAAAGGTACCCAGGGTTTGTAGATTTCCCTTGAGGGGTCCCAGAAATTAGCCAAAATACAGCAACATTTAGTTTTTTGGGGGAAAAATGGGAAAAACGAGCTGCAAATGAAAGCGTCTGGGTTTTTCCCTGCAAATGTTATCAAAAAAGGGTTTATGGGGCTGAAATCACCATTTCCCCAGCTTTTAGGGAATGACAGACTTTTGTCAGAAACCCAACATTTTTTACACAGTTTTGGCTTGACTTGATTTGACTTGACTGCCTCCCACCAGGTTCTGTTACCCAGAATCCCTTGCAAACCTAAAATGTTATAAAAAAAAAAACACATTTTCCTCACATTTCTGTTGTGAAAAGTTCTGGAATCTGCATGGACCCACAAATTTCCATGTACCTCGCGTTCCCCAAAAACTTCCGAGAAAAATGGTACCTCACTTGTGTGGGTAGGCCTAGTGCCTGCAACAGGAAACGGCGCAAAATGCAACATGGTAACACCCCAATTTCGCAGTAAAAAATGATCCTTATTTGGCAAAGTGCCTAGCTGTAGTTTTTTAATCCTAGCTCTGCCAGCACCTAGGGACCCCTAAAAAACCTATACATTTTTGAAAACTAGATATCTAGCGGAATCCAGGTTGGGGTGACTTGACTGCCTCCCACCAGGTTTTGTTACCCAGAATCCCTTGCAAAACTAAAAAAATTGTCAAAAAATACACATTTTCCCCACATTTCTGTGGTGGAAAGTTCTGGAATCTGTGTGGATCCACAAATTTCCACCACCCCGCGTGCCCGAAAGTCTTACGAGAAAAATGGTACCTCACTTGTGTGGGTCGGCTTAGTGTCCGCAAAAGGAAACGGCTCAAAACGCAATGTGGTCACACCTCAATTTCGCAGTGAAAAATTACCCTTTTTGGCAAAGTGCTTAGCTGTAGTTTTTGAACCCTAGCTCTGGTGGCACCTAGGGAAACATAGCAAACCTATACATTTTTGAAAACTAGACACCCAGGGAAACCCAGGATAGGGTGACTTGACTGCCTCCCACCAGGTTCTGTTACCCAGAATCCCTTGCAAACCTAAACATTTTTTAAAAAAAACACATTTTTCCCACATTTCTGTGGTGGAAAGTTCTGGAATCTGCGTGAATCAACAAATTTCCACCCACACCACGTTCCCCAAATTCTTACGAGAAAAATGGTACCTCACTTGTGTAGATCAGCCTGGTGCCCGCGACAGGAAACGGCGCAAATCGCAACATGGTCACACCTCAATTTCGCAGTTAAAAATGACCTTTTTTTGGCAAAGTACCTAGCTGAAATTTTGGAACCCTAGCTCTGGTGGCACAAAGGGACCCCTACCAAACCTATACATTTTTGAAAACTAGATATCCAGCGAAATCCAGGTTGGGGTGACTTGACTGCCTCCCACCAGGTTTTGTTACCCAGAATCCCTGGCAAAACTAAAAAAACTTGTCAAAAAATACACATTTTCCCCACATTTCTGTGGTGGAAAGTTCTGGAATCTGTATGGATCCACAAATTTCCACCACCCCACGTTCCCGCAAGTCTTACGAGAAAAATGGTACCTCACTTGTGTGGGTCGGCTTAGTGTCCGCAACAGGAAACGGCGCAAAACGCAACGTGGTCACACCTCAATTTTGCAGTGAAAAATTACCCTTTTTGGCAAAGTGCTTAGCTGTAGTTTTTGAACCCTAGCTCTGGTGGCACCTAGGGAAACATAGCAAACCTATACATTTTTGAAAACTAGACACCCAGCGAAATCCAGGTTGGGGTGACTTGACTGCCTCCCACCAGTGTCTGTTACCCATAATCACTTGCAAACCTGAAATGTTGTAAAAAAAAAACACATTTTCCTCACATTTCTGTTGTGAAAGTTTTGGAATCTGCATGGATCCACAAATTTCCACACACCCCGTGTTCCCCAAAGTCTTCCGAGAAAAATGGTACCTCACTTGTGTGGGTTGGCCTAGTTCCTGCGGCAGGAAATGGCGCAAAACGCAACATGGTAACACCTCAATTTCGCAGTGAAAAATTATCCTTTTTTGGCAAAGTTCCTAGCTGTAGTTTTTTAACCCTAGCTCTGCCAGCACCTAGGGAAACCTACGAAACCTATACATTTTTAAAAACTAGATATCCAGCGGAATCCAGGTTGGGGTGACTTGACTGCCTCCCACCAGGTTTTGTTACCCAGAATCCCTTGCAAATCTAAAAAAATTATCCAAAAAAAACACATTTGCCCCACATTTCTGTTGGGAAAAGTTCTGGAATCTGTGTGGATCCCCAAATTTCCACCCACCCCGCATTCCCCAACGTCTTACGAGAAAAATGGTACCTCACTTGTGTGGGTCGGCCTAGTGCCCGTGACAGGAAATGGCGAAAACTCAACGTGGTCACCTTAATTTCACAGTGAAAAATGACACTTTTTGGCAAAGTGCGTGGCTGTAGTTTTTGAATGCTAGCTCTTCCGGCACCTAGGGAAACCTATCAAACCTATACATTTCTAAAAACTAGACACCCAGGCAAATCGAGGATGGGGTGACTTGACTGCCTCCCACCAGGTTCTGTTACCCAGAATCCATTGCAAACCAAAACATTTTTTTTTAAAAACACATTTTTCCTACATTTCTGTGGGGGAAAGTTCTGGAATCTGCATGGATCAACAAATTTCCACCCACCCCGCGTTCCCCAAAGTCTTACGAGAAAAATAGTACCTCACTTGTGTGGATCGGCCTAGTGCCCGCGACAGGAAATGGCGCAAATTGCAACATGGTCACACCTCAATTTCGCAGTTAAAAATAACACTTTTTGGGCAAAATACCTAGCTGCAGTTTTTGAACCCTAGCTCTGGTGGCACATAGGGAAACCTAACAAACCCATATATTTTTTAAAACGAGACACGCAGGGGAATCCAGCATGGGGTGACTTGACTGACTTCCACCAGGTTCTGTTACCCAGAATCCCTTGCAAACCTAAAAAGTTGTCAAAAAATTCACATTTTCCTCACATTTCTGTGGGGGAAAGTTCTGGGATCTGCATGGACCCACAAATGTCCACCCACCCCGTGTTCCCCAAAGTCTTCCGAGAAAAAAGGTACCTCACTTGTGTGGGTCAGCCTAGTTCCTGCAACAGGAAACGGCACAAAACACAACGTGGTAACACCTCAATTTCGCAGAGAAAAATTACCCTTTTTTGGCAAAGTGCCTAGCTGTATTTTGTTACCAGTAGCTCTGCCGGCACCTGGGAAACCTAGCAAACCTATATATTTTTGAAAACTAGATATCCAGTTGAATCCAGGTTGGGGTGACTTGACTGCCTCCCACCAGGTTGTGTTACCCAGAATCTCTTGCAAACCTAATCATTTTGAAAAAAAAACAATTTTTCCCACATTTCATTGGTGGAAAGTTATGGAATCTGCGTGGATCCACAAATTTCCACCCTCTCCACGTTCCCCAAAGTCTTCTGAGAAAAATGGTACCTCACTTGTGTGGGTCGGCCTAGTGCCCGCGACACGAAGCGGCGCAAAATGCAACGTGGTAACACCTCAAATTCGCAGTCAAAAATGACCCTTTTTTGGCAAAGTGCCTAGCTGTAGTTTTTTAACCCTAGCTCTGCCGGCACCTAGGGAAACCTACCAAACCTTTACATTTTTGAAAACTAGACACCCAAGGGAACCCAGGATGGGGTGACGTGACTGCTTCCCACCAGGTACTGTTACCCAGAATCCCTTGCAAACCTAAAAAATTGTCAAAAAAAACAAATTTTTCCCACATTTCTGTGGTGGAAAGTTCTGGGATCTGCATGGACCCACAAATTTCCACCCACCCCGTGTTCCCCAAAGTCTTCCGAGAAAAATGGTACCTCACTTGTGTGGGTCAGCCTAGTTCCTGCGACAGGAAACGGCGCAAAACACAACGTGGTAACACCTCAATTTCGCAGAGAAAAATTACCCTTTTTTGGCAAAGTGCCTAGCTGTAGTTTTTTAACCCTAGCTCTGCCGGCACCTAGGGAAACCTACCAAACCTTTACATTTTTGAAAACTAGACACCCAAGGGAATCCAGGTTGGGGTGACTTGACTGCCTCCCACCAGGTTGTGTTACCCAGAATCTCTTGCAAACCTAATCATTTTGAAAAAAAAACAATTTTTCCCACATTTCATTGGTGGAAAGTTATGGAATCTGCGTGGATCCACAAATTTCCACCCTCTCCACGTTCCCCAAAGTCTTCTGAGAAAAATGGTACCTCACTTGTGTGGGTCGGCCTAGTGCCCGCGACACGAAGCGGCGCAAAATGCAACGTGGTAACACCTCAAATTCGCAGTCAAAAATGACCCTTTTTTGGCAAAGTGCCTAGCTGTAGTTTTTTAACCCTAGCTCTGCCGGCACCTAGGGAAACCTACCAAACCTTTACATTTTTGAAAACTAGACACCCAAGGGAACCCAGGATGGGGTGACGTGACTGCTTCCCACCAGGTACTGTTACCCAGAATCCCTTGCAAACCTAAAAAATTGTCAAAAAAAACAAATTTTTCCCACATTTCTGTGGTGGAAAGTTCTGGGATCTGCATGGACCCACAAATTTCCACCCACCCCGTGTTCCCCAAAGTCTTCCGAGAAAAATGGTACCTCACTTGTGTGGGTCAGCCTAGTTCCTGCGACAGGAAACGGCGCAAAACACAACGTGGTAACACCTCAATTTCGCAGAGAAAAATTACCCTTTTTTGGCAAAGTGCCTAGCTGTAGTTTTTTAACCCTAGCTCTGCCGGCACCTAGGGAAACCTACCAAACCTTTACATTTTTGAAAACTAGACACCCAAGGGAATCCAGGATGGGGTGACGTGACTGCTTCCCACCAGGTACTGTTACCCAGAATCCCTTGCAAACCTAAAAAATTGTCCAAAAAAACACATTTTTCCCACATTTCTGTGGTGGAAAGTTCTGGAATCTGCGTGGATCCACACATTTCCACGCACCCCGTGTTCCCCAAAGACTTCCGAGAAAAATGGTACCTCACTTGTGTGGGTCGGCCTAGTGCCCGTGACAGGAAACGGCGCAAAACGCAACATGGTCACACCTCAATTTCGCAGTGAAAAATGACCCTTTTTTGGCAAAGTGCCTTGCTATAGTATTTGAACCCTAGCTCTGCCGGGACATAGGGAAACCAAGCAAACCTATACATTTTTGAAAACTAGACACCCGAGGGCTTCCAGGGAGGTATGGCTTGCGTGAATCCCCAACATTTCCTTACCCAGAATTCCCTGCAAACCTCAATTTTAGCTGAAAAAATCACTTTCTTCACATATTTTTGTGTGGGAAATTGTGGCATCACCAGGCTCACACAAATTTACTACCTCCCTGCATGCCCCCAGGTCTCCCAATAAAAATGGTACCTCACTTGTGTTGGAGGCCCAAGTACCAGCGACAGGCAAGGCCCAAAACTTCGTGAGGCGACATCAAAACCACCTGGTTTTGCACGGGGGGTCACCTGGGTTTTTAGCCACATGCTCAGCGGGCCTTCTAGGGAAACCTACCAAACCCACACATTTCTGAAAACTATACACCCGGGGGCTTCCAGGGAGGTATGGCTTGCG
Source organism: Triturus cristatus (assembly GCF_964204655.1). Taxonomy (NCBI): domain Eukaryota; kingdom Metazoa; phylum Chordata; class Amphibia; order Caudata; family Salamandridae; genus Triturus; species Triturus cristatus. The sequence continues at coordinate 1,494,759,289 of NC_140591.1, forward strand.
TGGATCCCCCAACTTTTCCTTACCCAGAATTCCCTGCAAACCTCAGTTTTAGCTGAAAAAATCACTTCTTTCACACATTTTTGTGTGGGAAAGTGTGGGATCACCGGGCTCACACAAATTTCCTACCACTCAGCGTTCCCCCAGGTCTCCCCAAAAAAATGATGGGTCAATAGCCCGCGACAGGCAAGGGCTCAAAACCTATTGAGGCAACATCAAAATTACCTATCACAAAACAACCTGGTTTTGCCAGGGAAGTCCCATGAGTTTTTGAACCCGGGGTTGGCAACCATCTAGGGAAACCTACCAAACCCACACATTTCTGAAAACTAGACACTCAGGGGAGTCCAGCGAGGTATGGGTTGCGTGGGTCCCCTAAAGTTTTCCTACCCAGAATCCCCTGCAAACCTCAAATTTAGCTAAAAAAAAACACTTTTTCTCTAATTTCTGCGTGGGAAAGTTCTACAATCTACATGGATCCACAAATTTCCTCCCACAAAGCTTTCCCCCAGGTCTCAAGATAAAAATGATATCACACTCGTGTGCCCCAGGGGGCAGAAAGGCTGACATTTTTGCGGGGGGGTGGGTTGAGATAGCCCCCTGAGCACGTAGAAAGACGGGAGAGGTATCATTGGAAAGGGGAGAATCTGCTTGGGGATCGCCCTAGGAGGGCAAATATCAAATATATTTCATTTTTATTAAATTCATGTTGGTATTTAATATATTTTATTCTTAATATTTTCATTTGTATATATTGAAAAATCGATATTTAATATAGCTATTTTATTGTAAACAATATTTCTTTCAATATTTTTGTGCTTACCTTTTTAAGTGTAGGTAGTCGATATTTTTGTAGCCAATATTTTTGTCTCAATATGTTTTGTAGATCAATGTTTTTTTAGTCGATATTTTGTCAGTGGACCATGAAGGATTGTCTCAAAATATCACTGGAAGGATGTCATCCACAGCGAAACATCATCCACACTAACAGACATGCTACATTGTGAATAATCAACAGATTCCTCAGAGAAGATTTAAATCAGAATGATAATCTTTGTAATTTATGAATGGGGGAGTAGGGTTTGGGTGTGGGAGCAAGGCCATTTATTAGAATTTGAAGAGAAAATAGTACTTTCTATCACTCAGGACTTTGAAGCCTGTCTGGCACAGTAATCCATTATCCATATAAAAGTAGTCTGAAGGAGGAGGTGTTGTTAGTATTTCTGGTGTGCTTCCAAACACAAAACACTGTTGATGGAACACACTGATCTGTCATGTGACTCTGCTTGGAGTGTGAGAAGCCAATTTCTGTATAATTATATAAGCTCTGCTAGTAAATAATCACTTTGAGATTGAGCTGAGTTTTGCAGCAACAGGATCAACCATCTCTCTCATCATGAAACTATTTGTTGTCCTCGTTTTTGTGGCGCTTACCAGCAGCCTTGGTGAGTTGTGTTTCCTTCTATACATGGGGTTGATCATCAGAGACCTTTTCATAGAGTTTGAAAGAAAGTTTATATTCATTTTTAGGTCTGGAAAATAGAGATCTGCAGTCTCAGTGCACATAAATATACAAAAGCAATGTTGAATTTGTTCTGGGTTCTGACTGTGTACATTTACCTAAAAATGCATCTACAGCAAACATCTTTGGTATAGTAAGCTATAACATTAAGCTGAACTATGACAGCCCTTTACCTCCACATTAAAGCACATTCTTATGAATTGTGCCAATCCACTAAGCTATATCTTAAGTAAAAAATAAAAAATAATCAATAAAAAAATCATATTGTAATCTTTTGGGGAAAGCTACTTAAAAAGGCAAATATCAGCTAGAAAATGAATTCTTTGAGCAAATAAATATTTACTAATATCCAGGGCTTTACCTTGTGGGAATGGTGGCATCTATCTATATAAATCTTTGAATTCCACTTTTGCTTACTAGTCCAACAAATTGTCAGGTCTGACCCTTTCTCTAGTGCTATAGATAATGGCAGGTACATGTTCTATATCGCTTTGACATATGGTGTGGCAGATTTTCATGAGAAATTTGGAGGTTGGATTGACTTTGCACAATGTGGAGACACAGATTATTGTTACTACTGCTAGACTGCACACCACAGGCGCAGGTGAGTCTGAAGTTTAATTTGTGGAGGCAACTTTACATTTTGCAGGCAGCATGTGTGACATATTGTGCAAAGATGAGAGCATCCTTAACATTAATTTTACAGGGAATATTAAGGAAAATGTTGGTGAAGGTAAAGATCTCATGGAGTATATATCTGGATAATGTTGTAAAAACATTACAGTTTAAGGAGATCTGGGAAAATATTGCCTGTACTCCAAATAAAATATTGAGCAATGAAGCAGGACTAGCTGATATCGTATCATGAAGATCAGGTAAATTGTGAAGAAAAAATCATGCCTGGATGGTTTTAAATTTATACAAATATGACAGAGAGCATCCATTTCTCAATCCTCCCTATACCTTAACACAAAAGGGAATAATACCAAATTTAGATTCCCTTCACATATTTATTATATTGAACATTTGAAGGAAGGCTCTGACCACCTTTTCTCATATGTTTCTAGGCTGCTGAGTTTCTATAAAAAAAAAACACATTTTCCTCACATTTCTGTTGTGAAAAGTTCTGGAATCTGCATGGACCCACAAATTTCCATGCACCCCGCGTTCCCCAAAAACTTCCGAGAAAAATGGTACCTCACTTGTGTGGGTAGGCCTAGTGCCTGCAACAGGAAACGGCGCAAAATGCAACATGGTAACACCTCAATTTCGCAGTAAAAAATGATCCTTTTTTGGCAAAGTGCCAAGCTGTAGTTTTTTAATCCTAGCTCTGCCAGCACCTAGGGACCCCTAAAAAACCTATACATTTTTGAAAACTAGATATCCAGCGGAATCCAGGTTGGGGTGACTTGACTACCTCCCACCAGGTTTTGTTACCCAGAATCCCTTGCAAAACTAAAAAAATTGTCAAAAAATACACATTTTCCCCACATTTCTGTGGTGGAAAGTTCTGGAATCTGTGTGGATCCACAAATTTCCACCACCCCGCGTGCCCGAAAGTCTTACGAGAAAAATGGTACCTCACTTGTGTGGGTCGGCTTAGTGTCCGCAAAAGGAAACGGCTCAAAACGCAATGTGGTCAAACCTCAATTTCGCAGTGAAAAATTACCCTTTTTGGCAAAGTGCTTAGCTATAGTTTTTGAACCCTAGCTCTGGTGGCACCTAGGGAAACATAGCAAACCTATACATTTTTGAAAACTAAACACCCTGGGGAATCCAGGATGGGGTGACTTGACTGCCTCCCACCAGTGTCTGTTACCCAGAATCCCTTGCAAACCTAAAATGTTGTAAAAAAAAAAGAAATTCCCACATTTCTGTGGTGGAAAGTTCTGGAATCTGCGTGGATCAACAAATTTCCACCCACACCACGTTCCCCAAAGTCTTCCGAGAAAAATGGTACCTCACTTGTGTGGATCGGCCTAGTGCCCGCGACAGGAAACGGCGCAAATCGCAACATGGTCATACCTCAATTTCGCAGTGAAAAATTATCCTTTTTTGGCAAAGTGCCTAGCTGTAGTTTTTTAACCCTAGCTCTGCCAGCACCTAGGGACCCCTACCAAACCTATACATTTTTAAAAACTAGATATCAAGCGGAATCCAGGTTGGGGTAACTTGACTGCCTCCCACCAGGTTTTGTTACCCAGAATCCCTTGCAAAACTAAAAAAATTGTCCAAAAAAAACAAATTTTCCCAACATTTCTGTGATGGAAAGTGCCTGGCCATAGTTCTTGAATGCTAGCTCTTCCGGCACCTAGGGAAACCTAGCAAACCTATATATTTTTGAAAACTAGACACCCAGGGAAATTCAGGATAGGGTGACTTGACTGCCTCCCACCAGGTTCTGTTACCCAGAATCCCTTGCAAACCTAAATTTTTTTTAAAAAAAACACATTTTTCCCACATTTCTGTGGTGGAAAGTTCTGGAATCTGCGTGGATCAACAAATTTCCACCCACACCACGTTCCCCAAAGTCTTACGAGAAAAATGGTACCTCACTTGTGTAGATCGGCCTGGTGCCCGCGGCAGGAAACGGCGCAAATCGCAACATGGTCACACTTCAATTTCGCAGTTAAAAATGACCCTTTTTTGGCAAAGTACCTAGCTGAAATTTTGGAACCCTAGCTCTGGTGGCACAAAGGGACCCCTACCAAACCTATACATTTTTGAAAACTAGATATCCAGCGAAATCCAGGTTGGGGTGACTTGACTGCCTCCCACCAGGTTTTGTTACCCAGAATCCCTTGCAAAACTAAAAAAACTTGTCAAAAAATACACATTTTCCCCACATTTCTGTGGTGGAAAGTTCTGGAATCTGTGTGGATTTAAAAATTTCCACCACCCCGCGTTCCCGCAAGTCTTACGAGAAAAATGGTACCTCACTTGTGTGGGTCGGCTTAGTGTCCGCAACAGGAAACGGCGCAAAACGCAACGTGGTCACACCTCAATTTTGCAGTGAAAAATTACCCTTTTTGGCAAAGTGCTTAGCTGTAGTTTTCGAACCCTAGCTCTGGTGGCACCTAGGGAAACATAGCAAACCTATACATTTTTGAAAACTAGACACCCAGGGGAATCCAGGATGGGGTGACTTGACTGCCTCCCACCAGTGTCTGTTACCCATAATCACTTGCAAACCTGAAATGTTGTAAAAAAAACACATTTTCCTCACATTTCTGTTGTGAAAGTTCTGGAATCTGCATGGACCCACAAATTTCCACGCACCCTGTGTTCCCCAACGTCTTCCAAGAAAAATGGTACCTCACTTGTGTGGGTCGGCCTAGTTCCTGCGGCAGGAAATTGCGCAAAACGCAACATGGTAACACCTCAATTTCGCAGTGAAAAATTATCCTTTTTTGGCAAAGTGCCTAGCTGTAGTTTTTTAACCCTAGCTCTGCCGGCACCTAGGGAAACCTACCAAACCTTTACATTTTTGAAAACTAGACACCCAAGGGAATCCAGCATGGGGTGACTTGACTGACTTCCACCAGGTTCTGTTACCCAGAATCCCTTGCAAACCTTAAAAGTGGTCAAAAAATTCACATTTTCCTCACATTTCTGTGGTGGAAAGTTCTGGGTTCTGCATGGACCCACAAATTTCCACCCACCCCGTGTTCCCCAAAGTCTTCCGAGAAAAATGGTACCTTGCTTGTGTGGGTCAGCCTAGTTCCTGCAACAGGAAACGGCGCAAAACACAACGTGGTAACACCTCAATTTCGCAGAGAAAAATTACCCTTTTTTGGCAAAGTGCCTAGCTGTAGTTTTTTAACCCTAGGTCTGCCGGCACCTAGGGAAACCTACCAAACCTTTACATTTTTGAAAACTAGATACCCAAGGGAATCCAGGATGGGGTGACGTGACTGCTTCCCACCAGGTACTGTTACCCAGAATCCCTTGCAAACCTAAAAAATGGTAAAAAAAAACACATTTTTCCCACATTTCTGTGGTGGAAAGTTCTGGAATCTGCGTGGATCCACACATTTCCATGCACCCTGTGTTCCCCAAAGACTTCCGAGAAAAATGGTACCTCACTTGTGTGGGTCGGCCTAGTGCCCGTGACAGGAAACGGCGCAAAACGCAACATGGTCACACCTCAATTTCGCAGTGAAAAATGACCCTTTTTTGGCAAAGTGCCTTGCTATAGTATTTGAACCCTAGCTCTGCCGGGACATAGGGAAACCAAGCAAACCTATACATTTTTGAAAACTAGACACCCGAGGGCTTCCAGGGAGGTATGGCTTGCGTGAATCCCCAACATTTCCTTACCCAGAATTCCCTGCAAACCTCAATTTTAGCTGAAAAAATCACTTTCTTCACACATTTTTGTGTGGAAAAGTGTGGGATCACCGGGCTCACACAAATTTCCTACCACTCAGCATTCCCCCAGGTCTCCCAAAAAAAATGATGGGTCAATAGCCCGCGACAGGCAAGGGGTCAAAACCTATTGAGGTGACATCAAAATTACCTATCACAAAACAACCTGGTTTTGCAAGGGAAGTCCCGTGAGTTTTTGGCCCCGGGGTTGGCAACCATGTAGGGAAACCTACCAAACCCACACATTTCTGAAAACTAGACACTCAGGGGAGTCCAGCGAGGTATGGGTTGCGTGGGTCCCCTAAAGTTTTTCTACCCAGAATCCCCTGCAAACCTCAAATTTAGCTGAAAAAAACACTTTTTCTCTAATTTCTGCTTGGGAAAGTTCTAAAATCTACATGGATCCACAAATTTCCTCCCACCCAGCTTTCCCCCAGGTCTCAAAATAAAAATGATACCACACTCGTGTGCCCCAGGGGGCAGAAAGGCTGACATTTTTGCGGGGGGGTGGGTTGAGATAGCCCCCTGAGCACGTAGAAAGACGGGAGAGGTATCATTGGAAAGGGGAGAATCTGCTTGGGGATCGCCCCAGGAGGGCAAATATCAAATATATTTCATTTTTATTAAATTCATGTTGGTATTTAATATATTTTATTCTTAATATTTTCATTTGTATATATTGAAAAATCGATATTTAATATAGCTATTTTATTGTAAACAATATTTCTTTCAATATTTTTGTGCTTACCTTTTTCAGTGTAGGTAGTCGATATTTTTGTAGCCAATATTTTTGTCTCAATATGTTTTGTAGGTCAATGTTTTTTTAGTCGATATTTTGTCAGTGGACCATGAAGGATTGTCTCAAAATATCACTGGAAGGATGTCATCCACAGCGAAAAATCATCCACACTAACAGACATGCTACACTGTGAATAATCAACAGATTCCTCAGAGAAGATTTAAATCAGAATGATAATCTTTGTAATTTATGAATGGGGGAGTAGGGTTTGGGTGTGGGAACAAGGCCATTTATTAGAATTTGAAGAGAAAATAGTACTTTCTATCACTCAGGACTTTGAAGACTGTCTGGCACAGTAATCCATTATCCATATAAAAGTAGTCTGAAGGAGGAGGTGTTGTTAGTATTTCTGGTGTGCTTCCAAACACAAAACACTGTTGATGGAGCACACTGATCTGTCATGTGACTCTGCTTGGAGTGTGAGAAGCCAATTTCTGTATAATTATATAAGCTCTGCTAGTAAATAATCACATTGAGATTGAGCTGAGTTTTGCAGCAACAGGATCAACCATCTCTCTCATCATGAAACTATTTGTTGTCCTCGTTTTTATGGCGCTTACCAGCAGCCTTGGTGAGTTGTGTTTCCTTCTATACATGGGGTTGATCATCAGAGACCTTTTCATAGAGTTTGAAAGAAAGTTTATATTCATTTTTAGGTCTGGAAAATAGAGATCTGCAGTCTCAGTGCACATAAATATACAAAAGCAATGTTGAATTTGTTCTGGGTTCTGACTGTGTACATTTACCTAAAAATGCATCTACAGCAAACATCTTTGGTATAGTAAGCTATAAAATTAAGCTGAACTATGACAGCCCTTTACCTCCACATTAAAGCACATTCTTATGAATTGTGCCAATCCACTAAGCTATATCTTAAGTAAAAAATAAAAAATGATCAATAAAAAAATCATATTGTAATCTTTTGGGGAAAGCTACTTAAAAAGGCAAATAGCAGCTAGAAAATGAATTCTTTGAGCAAATAAATATTTACTAATATCCAGGGCTTTACCTTGTGGGAAGGGTGGCATCTATCTATATAAATCTTTGAATTCCACTTTTGCTTACTAGTCCAACAAATTATCAGGTCTGACCCTTTCTCTAGTGCTATAGATAATGGCAGGTACATGTTCTATATCGCTTTGACATATGGTGTGGCAGATTTTCATGAGAAATTTGGAGGTTGGATTGACTTTGCACAGTGTGGAGACACAGATTATTGTTACTACTGCTAGACTGCACATCACAGGCGCAGGTGAGTCTGAAGTTTAATTTGTGGAGGCAACTTTACATTTTGCAGGCAGCATGTGTGACATATTGTGCAAAGATGAGAGCATCCTTAACATTAATTTTACAGGGAATATTAAGGAAAATGTTGGTGAAGGTAAAGATCTCATGGAGTATATATCTGGATAATGTTGTAAAAACATTACAGGTTAAGGAGATCTGGGAAAATATTGCCTGTACTCCAAATAAAATATTGAGCAATGAAGCAGGACTAGCTGATATCGTATCATGAAGATCAGGTAAATTGTGAAGAAAAAATCATGCCTGGATGGTTTTAAATTTATACAAATATGACAGAGAGCATCCATTTCTCAATCCTCCCTATACCTTAACACAAAAGGGAATAATACCAAATTTAGATTCCCTTCACGTATTTATTATATTGAACATTTGAAGGAAGGCTCTGACCACCTTTTCTCATATGTTTCTAGGCTGCTGAGTTTCTATTGTCGATAATTTATATATGTTTATTGCTGGGAACAGAAATAATGCCTTGTCAAGAGCAAGGCTTCTGCAGCTGAATACTCTGAGATGCATAGACACGGGGGTGAATGAGTTACTGGATCAGACCCCCAACTTACTGGCAAATTTCTAATATTCTTAACAATTGCTTGTGCCAAATTCAGACAGCCTCTATCAGCATCCCTCCAATAAAGAAGAGTAGGACACGCGTGGTTAAACTATGCTTTGATTTTAAGAGGCACACAAACAAAATCATTTCTCCCAATTATTTTCTTATGGTGTTCATCTGCAATGTTTCTAATCAATTGTAATGATTTTAATTGATTGTATAATAAACACTTACTTTAATTGATCCATATATTCTTGAGTGTAAGAAAACAGGCCTTTTTTCAGTGTCCCCCCACTTTTTGCCCCCAGTTGGACTACTAGATGCTGGTTTTTGACTTTGACACTGCACTGGAGCCTGTTAACCAGGCCCTGGTGCCAGTATTCTTTTCCCAGAACTGATATATGTGAATTGGCAATCTGAATTGACAAGGACTTTACCCCCATCATAAGCCCCTAGTGTATGGTATTAGTGGTACCCAGGGCAAGGGTAGTAAAGGGGTCCCCAGTGCTTGCAGTACAGTTTGAGCCAACCCGAGCGACCCAGATAAACTACTGAGAGCAGGCCTGCCATTGCTGACTGCAGTACCAGTGTAAACTGCTCCGTTTTGACTTAGTCATCACCATGTATTGCAAAGTAAATGCACTGCTTTTAATAAATGTCAGTCGCCCCTAAGAAGTCCTCCTGAGCCCAGAAGGCAGTATGCTAAGGATGTAGGCTTGCAAGTGCAAGTTTATATGTCTCTCTAATAGAATTTACCATTTAAGTACACTATAAGTGAAAGGAGGTTCATAGGTGAACATGGGCTTACGCGGCATCCCTGGGGTGATTAGCTCCATATGGTACCACCTAAATATGTTGAGTTTGGTATTTAACAATGTGCCTTCTCACTCCTGACACAAATCTCATGCCAGGAGCAATGTGGCATGTAGGCAGGTGGCTACTTTAGATGTGGCCCACCTGTTAGCCTCAGCTTTCCAACGCTCTGGCTGCAGCCCGCGCTTGCTCCCCCCAAGACAGGATTCTGACCTCCTGCCAAGCACCTCCAGGAGTCAGGAAGAAAAGCATGGGCAATAAGGAGGTCACACCTCCCCCCTCCCAGTCAGGCTAGTGAAGTGGCACATCAAGGCAGTGAGCTCCAAATGCTGCACTGCCTCTGATATACATCCAGGCTGTTCCCCAGAGACGTAAACAGCCCATCATTGCCTCAGGCATACCTTCTCCAGGACATGTGGGACATCAACTATGCAGGAGGTCTACACTCCCAGAAGGGTAGCCACACCTCCAGGGTGGGTTTCCTATTCTGTACATCAAAGGAAGACTGCCATTTTTAAAAGTGGTAGAAATAGTGGCCTATGGGTAGAAAAAGTGATATACAACCCCAGATGGTGTCACCTCAAGGGCTTATTAGCTGCAGGGACTAGCAGCCCATGGGTTACTTCCTCCCACTCCCATAAATCTCCTAAATCTAAGATTTAAGGGACACAACTGAGACCAGACCCTCAGTTCTTATCCAACTTGAATCAAAGAGGAGACATGAGAAGACCACAACAGGATTATGCACACACCAACAGAGGGAGACTCTGTACCTATTACAACACTCCTGGAACTTCTCTAGCGAGGCTTGTCCTAACCTAAAGGTTGGCTCCTGAAGATAGAGGGACCCCTGTTAGTGCCAGAAGCAACAAAAGACTCCCTAGGACTAGTGGGACTAGTCCCCTGCACACTGCAGGCAAATCAATGTTCAGAATCCAAAGGATCGTTGGCCATCGGGCCCTCCAAAGGATCACTCCAAACCAGATGGTCTAATGCATTCTGGTAACTGTAGTCTTGCCTTCCATAAAATTTTAGGCTGCTATCGTGTTCCCCCAGACCTCTGGATGTCGAAAAAGCTCCTTGCTGAACTTACCATTTCCAAGGCTTATTGGTCGCAAGTCCAGCAACTGACACCTTCCCTCGATGTTACAGCTAGAGGACACTCTGTAAGACTTTCATCTGACATCAGCAGCGATGTACTTGTTGACATTTTTCACCCTGTTCTCCCACAGCACCATGTAAGTGGTAAAAGGAGCTCCGCCGTGGCTCCCATTCATAACCAGGGACAGCTAGGACATCTCTTCACCCGGGCTCCATTGGCCAGGTAAAAGTGTACTGACTGTGTCTTGGTCCTGGGATCTGCATCACCTTTACCCTGCAAGAGTTCCATGCAACCAGACCTGCAAGTGATCGTTTGTTCAGTGGTTTTTACCTTTGAGGGCATTTGAATATTTTTACTGTATTATTTTGCACTGATTGTAAACTGCTTCTAAAAGTCATAACTGCAGTTATATATAGCTGATCAAATTTGCTTTTGTGTCTAAATTAAGAAAAAATATGCTTTATTTTTTTAAATTGGTGTCATATTTCTTTTTAGTCATGTCAATTACTTATCGTCTATGTTGGTATCCTGCAGTGCTTAAACATCCTCCTCTTGTAAAGCCTGCCTGCTCTTTACCACACCAACAGACTGAGCTAAAGATGTATTACTGTGAATACGCGGACCATCTTTGGGGTTTGTGATAGTATTGCAGGGTGAAACCTAACCAGCATCACCCCATAATATTCCAACTTCATACATTGGTGTTACAGCAGTGGGATCCTGAACTTGCATTTTGCAGTTCCACTTGTTCATAAGTGAGTTTTGCACGAGAAATCCACAAAACTGACTCTAGACTCTAAAATTCATTTTTCAGAATGTTTTCTGATTGTTTAACATTGGAATTCTAAGGCCCTGTGTCGACCCCAAATTCCAATAAGTAAATGTAAAAAGCTTAGGTGTGTTAGGCAAAGGTTTAAAAGCTTTTCAAAATGTTTTAAAGTTCCCAACTTCCAAGTAAAAAGTTAGACACAAAAAGAGCTGGTCAGGATCTTGACTTTTCCGTCATCCCAGCCCTGAGGATCAGTGATCTGAGGGCTCTGTGCAAAACATGTCGCATTAGCCATAGGGTTACTGCAAAAAATGAGCAACTGGAAAACCCCCTAAGCTCCTATCTGCAAAAAAGATTAGAGAGGGAGGGTCCTCCTCAGACCCTGAAGAGGATGAGAAGAATGCCCTAGATGATATTGAGGATGATAGGGAAGAAGGTGAGGAACAGAGCTCTCCACCCTTTCCCAGACCTCTTTCACCAGTGAAAAGTGACAGGAGTCACTCTAGGAGGCCCCCCACATTGGTAGAGTGGCAGGAACCCTTGAAGACTCAATTATTGTTTTTAAATGACACGGTGCACCAAACCACTCGTTTTGGCCTGGCTACAGCCAGAAATGTAAATATTCCATCCATTACTTCATTGGCTGAGTATGATAATTGGCATGAACACACCAATCATACGATCAATGTCCTGCAAGCCCGGTTTTGAAATGGCACTTTAAATATCTCTGACGTTGACTCCTCCGGATGGTTGTTGTGGCAAACCAGCTCAAACGCTTGTCAACTGCTTTTTCATAATGCAACAACAGGTTTCACTCAAACTAGACTTGATTCACGTTTCCCGCATTCTCATTTGGTCACCACATATTCAGTGGGGAAATTGTGTCAGCAATGGTAGGAACACTCCACACTGTCATCAGTGAAACAACCCCTGTCTCTCTTGTGAAGCGATATCAATTTGGCAGATTTTATCTTGGGTCCTAAATCCCCACAATCAAAAGGGTTTATCAATGCAGCTTATAATGAATTATGGAAATGTTCGCAGATAGAGGCCGCGTTGCAACTGCGCCAAAATGACTAAGCAAATTTGGAAAAAGTTCTTGCAGTTGTCGACAATAGCATAAATACATTCTCTTCCCCCATTTAATCATTAGATAACATTGTTTCATCTGTTATTCATATTGTTCAAAGTGATGTATCTGTGTGTTACACCATGGTCAGAATCAATTGTGATCTGTGATGCAATTTGCATGGACGTTGCAAATTCTCAAAATGGAAAAAGTACCATGGGATTATTTGAACGCTTCAGCACTATTTATGACATACAACTTAACTGATAAGCAGAGGTTCATGTCAATGAAAGACGCTACGTACATGCTATTACACATTGAAGAAGTAGAACATTTACCATTTTCTGCGGTAGAGACTGATTCGGCTGTATGGTTAATTCATAGCGTTATTTCTCTGCCATTCTTGCTATTTCAGTTTAAATCTTGCATGAAACATTTCCCTATAGGCCGCTTTGAACACCTAGGGAGTCCAATTATTCATGAATTGTGATCCTTGCCTTTTGCCTACAGATGTCAATGGAAGGATAATGACGTATTCCTCAAAGGGCAGAAGTGCGATTCCACAGTTGGATATACCTTAGTTTACAAACAAGTTAAGTTGCATGGTGCTTGGAACTTGTCCGCTCCTAATCTGGCTTGTTTTTTGAAAGGTATGCCTGTCCCAGCAATAATTCCCTCACTCACCTTGCTTTTGAATGGCATTTATCCTATTTTAAATAACCACGACTGCTGTGGCTTACGGGGAGGCATCCCGTATGCAGTAACAGTTTCACAGTGTGTTACTTTCTGTAGCAATGTGCTTTTTCCACTCCAGCATGGAATTGTAGATAGGTCTCTTTGGCCTTCCATTCCGACTTTGAAAACAGATTTCAATAAACTTAGAAGACTCAAAGCACTATTGTTTCAACAGGAAGTGGTTTTCACTTCAGCTCGAGAGACCTTTGAATTGCAGGTGGCGAGAATGTCTAGTGAGATTCAGTCACTCCTGAATACGAATCTCCCACTCCATTTTGGCAAACTGATACATCTAATATTTAATGCATCTGACATAGAAGGCCTTGCTAATTTCTTTTAACTTGTGGAATCCGGCCGTGTAACCCATTTTCAGACAGTTTTTGGAGTAATACTAGCCTTTATCCATTCTATTTTTTTCCAGCGCCTTCGGAGGGTTACCCCTAATACTAGCACTGGCAGCTGATGTGCTGATACTTCTGCTCATATGACGCAATGGCTGCCCATCTTGTGGTACTGCACAGACCCAGCCAATTGCAACTGTACCGTGGCCAGGTGCAACAACGTTTTGGATGATTGCCATTAGCGGCCTTGGCATAAGTTGTGGACTAACTTTTTGCTTTGCCTACTTCACTTGCGTGCAACCTGTGTTCTACTGCCAGCAGTGCCCTTTTTATTGTGCCTTAGATTTATGCCTCTCCAATACATTATACGCTGACCTGGATTTTGATCTGTTGGGGGGTCCATAATTGGCCCATGACCAGGGACTTTATTGACATCGCTAAGTTAGCATGAGCTCTGCTGCCATGAAGCAGCTTTTGCGCATGTTACTACATGACATTATTTTGCAAGACTCTGTTTATGCCTTTCACATAAGAACCAACTGCTTCATGTGTTCAATGCCTTTTCCTGGAGTTTAGTCTGAACACTGTGAGCAAGGTCGATAAACACCGCTCTTTATTATTCTGTTCTGGTTAGTCCCTAGCACCTAGACAAAACATGCTAACACAGCTGCGGCTGCTGGAAGCTTGTGCTTTGATATTATGGGGATGCATGTTTGGTAAACACACAATTGGAGATGGACCTTTCTAGGAAGAAGAGCCATGCAGTTCCTATGATATAGATATACCATCTAGGCACTAAGGTGTGGGGTCTGCTGACAAAGCCCAGAGATATTCTATTATATAATAATACTGCTTCTTTCCATGGGGAGGGTGGTTAGGTCTTATATTCCCTTATCCACATTCTTTATAAGATGACATCTCCCTTTATAATGTATGGACGTGCAACAATGCTAACTGTTTTAGGTTTATGTGTCTTGCTGCTGGTAGTGGCTTGTATACTGCGAGGATTCGGTGGTTGACGGTGTCAAACGCCGCTGACAAGTCTAACAGTATCAAGACTGCTGACTTTACCTCGTCAGTTCACCGCCTCAACTCTTCTGTTGGTATATTTAGCGCAGACTCCATGCCATGGGATGGTTGAAAACCTTCTGTTGTGGTTCAAGTAGGTGATTTGATTCTATAACAATTGCCAGTATTTTATTAGTGTGCCTTTCTACAAGTTAAGAGAGCTGCGAGAAAGGTAAAAAATTACTAGGATCTTGTGTGTTAGCTTGGGGTTTCCTCATTACATTGGGCAATATTAAATCTCCTACTCACATGAATACCTCTTGAGAAATATTTCTGTAGAATGCTTCCTCGACCATGCTAATGAGCAGTTCCTGAGACAAATTAATCTATATTCCCTCAAATATACTGAACATATCCTTCATAGATTTTAAGTAGGAAAACTTTTTTTACTAATGGTCTGCAGAACCAATCACAAAATTTTGAAAGAGGTTCTAAGGCAGATCCAATGCCTGAAATATTTGTGTCCCTTTCTTTACTTTGAGGAGTATATAGAAATATGGTATACTATACATGGTTGTTTTTTAGCAGAAAGGGATAGCAACTCCTCCAAACTAGACTGGAGCGGGAATGAGCAACCGAGACCCAGAACAAAAGGGAGGGTTTATAAGAGAGGAGCTCATCAGTATCAGCCAAGTATTCACAAATCGAAATTACAAGTTCATGTGGTATTGTGTAAGCTTTATGCATGGAATGTTATGAGGTCACTGGAGCTACGTGTTCTATCTCTCAGTTGCTCCAGTACCCCTTTCATTGATGGATGTACTCTCACTTTATTAAACCACCACCGACTCCATTACACCTAATTGGTGTCATATTTACATATCTTGCGACGATTTGGAATCTGACTGTCCGGCAGATCTTCATTGGATTTTCATCTATCCATCACGCAGAAAATTAATCAGAATAAGGGTCTGAAGGGGCCAGAGAGCAGTCCACAACATTCAGAAGTGCCAACTGTCGTTTTCACTTGTAAGTGAACACACAAGGAGAGGTCTCTTTTCTTGCTATTTTCTGTCTGAGTTATTCAACTGAAAACTGAAAGGTTTTGCACTAACTTTTGTCGCACTGGTTGCCTAGAAATCATTCAAACCTACTGTTTCTCTTGAATTACAAAACTTTACACAGATTGTCCATCGAGGATTTCTTGAAGAAAATTGAAAAGCTTACAATAACTTTAATTACTACATGATTTGATCGTCGCAACTGTTACTCGGCTACCGCTTCTTTGAAAAATTAATTACTTTGCGCTGTAGCTGTTTTTGGCTCTATAGTGCACAGTGGTTCCTAGCTCGAGTGTAGTTAAGCTCTCGCCACAAAAAAGGACACAGCTTCCAGCTTGAGCGCAGTGAAGCTTAAGGCTCAACAAAGGCTGATATATCTTCCGAGAACTCACGATGCATCAAACTTTAAGTTCAAGTGTACCTTACGTTGCAAGAAATATCTGCATCCTGCTGAGTACCCCGGAGTTTCTGTTCCTCATCCGGTTCCACTCTTTCTTTATTTCATGATAGAGTACCATTTCACTACACTGCTTCATTGTTGAATTATACCAGTGCAATTCTATACGTCAGCGATTTGCACGCTTGCTTTCAAGATACATCCTGGTGACCTGAATACTTTGTGCAAGTTTATCAGCAATTTGCTCACTTTGAACAAATCCATATATATCTTGCTATTCTAGATACTTTGCGTAAGTTATCAGCGATTTGCACGCTTTGAGCAGATCCATATTTCAGTGGTTTGCACTCTTTACAACCCTCTATGAACAATGGAGATTAACCAAGGATTATCGTTCAGCGACAACCTAGTCTCAGAAATACTGAGAATGCCCTCTCTGCTAAACACAGATGGGGGAGCCTCTTCCAGCAACTAAGGTGGCGACTGGAATACCATAACAACAATGAAGAGACAACTTATGAAAATTATAATGCATGGAGCTATTATGACTGAGTACCTTCGGGCTACTATATCTCCCAATGGCCTCATTGTCTCCAATACACCAAGAATATTTCTGGAGGATAAACAATGTAAAGAGGAATGGTCCCTGGTTGCTTGAAAGTGCACCAGGGACCTCTGGGTGCTAATCATAAAAACGGCGAAACGCTTAGCAGACAACCTCATCATGAAAATCACAATAGCAGAAGGAGCATTAAAAGATAGTACCACCATTGCAGCCGTCAAATCCAAACTGGCCAAAATAAACATCGAAATTGCAGACAACAAAGATTTCCTGATGAGACGAAAGTTCGCAAAACTACAAAAGTATATTCCACGATTCAGCAAGGAGAAGATCTACCCCTACCTGAAGGATGACGACACTCCAGGAACGGAAGATAACTCCTCAGATGATGATGATGCCCAACGTAGAAGGAACTACTCCTCTAGTAGTAACTCCGGTACTGACAGATGAGGTAGCCAATGATCCCATCCACATACTCAAACAAATATGGCATATGGATGCGGCCCTCCCCCCTACCAAGGCCCCCCAATGTGGCCATATGCCAACTTCAACCCAGGCCAACAAATTCCATTTGCCCCCTTTCAACCACCTTTTTTAGGCAGAGGCTAGGGCAGAGGGAGAAGCAGAAAAAGAAGAGGCGCCAACAACCAGCCGAAACAGGTACATTGGCCGGACCATGCACACGAACCACCCATGGAATTGAGGAGCCACCAACAGAAGAAAAACTGATAGTTAATTTATCAAAAAGAGAGCTCACTGATGTAGAAAAATCAGTACTGAAACATGGTCTTGGCTTTGTGCCCACCCCTTCCAGTGACAATTTTTGCACTAACTGTGAACTCCAGAACTTCTTCAGGAAGGTCCGCCTCAAAGCCTACTTCGCCAATCAAACTGAGTCACAGCCTACTGACTCAGGTTTGCGAAAACCCTCTACGTTCACCCCAAACTCAAGCATGGTACCCCCTGAAGTGCTTACATTTGAAAAGTCAGTCTTACAAGAGGTCGCAGGAATACGCACCGTAAGAGGGTTTCACACCACTTACAGTTTGGAAAGCTGAGGCCATAAAAAACCTGGCTGACAACACCAACTTAACCATCAAGGAGGCCTATAAAGGCAGGGCCATTATTATAATGTCAACCGACGACTACAGGCCAGAATACCTACTCCAACTACATGACAACAGACATTACACGTCCCTTTTGGAGGATCCCACTGCACGCTACCTGTTACGAATCAATTTCTTGATATTATCTGCCCTTAACCAATGATGGATCTCCAAAAATGAGTCTGAATTTCTTATCAACGATAACCCACGACTACCCTACTTTTACACACTGCCTAAATTTCACAAGGGGATTATTCCTCGACCTGGAAGACCTATTGGGTTAACTGTCTCAATACCTTCCTCAGGTTCATGGCAAATACATCTGACACTGAAATCCCTTTCTTGGACTTAATGATCATACAGAGGGACAGCAAACTAGATACTGTCACCTCCAAAAAACCAACCGACAGCCATTGCCCTCTACTATATAGTAGCTTCCACCCGAAAGCTCTAAGGGAGAACCTGCCATATGGACAGTTCTTGCGCATACGATGTAACTGCAGCAATTTGGAGGATTTTAAATTGCAGTTATCTAAACTAACCTCCCATCTGGCCAACTGGCAATATCTATTGAACAAGATAAAACAAGCTCAAAAGCGAGCTTATAACACTAACAGAGATACACTTCTGGAAAGACAACCCAAAGATAAGTCTGACCACAACTTTCACCCCTGAATTCAACAGGATTAGACAAGCAGGTATTAAACACTGGAATATCCTCCAAGGAGGTGGTAACACTCTCAGCAAACCAAGATTTGCTTTCAAATGTACTGCTAATTTCAACGATCTGTTGGTCAACGCCAGACCAAAGAAGAAAAGTACTTCACCACCCCAGAATACCCTGTGGAACCTTCCACCTGTCAAAGGCTATTTCCCTTGCAGTCAGTGTGTAGTATGCCCCCTGACTAAGGCAAACAAGACCATTACACTCACCAACACCTGGAAATGGCATCAAACCAACACACGAACTACAACATCCGCAATTGCATCTACCTCATCCCTGCTCCTGTCAACTGCAATACATAGGCATGACCACCTGTGAAAACCAGAATGACAGAGCATAGAAGTAACATCAGGTGCAAAAAAAACAACACCAAAATGTGCACTCACGTCTTGGAAAATAACCACACTCAGAATGACTTCCAATGGACTATCCTGGAAGCTTTTACAATTAACTTCTAAAGATGCCCTCTTCAGAAATGAACAGAGCTGGGTCTTTAGACTCTCATCCCACGGTGCTTAAATGACAACATCACCTGGGCAGAACTCAACCACCCTTAAAACATCTTTTTTGATTTCGGGCAATCACCTTATCCACTCCAGGAAAGCCCTAAGTTCAGTCAGCTACGGATGGCCTAGGGCATCTCCACTGTCACTTCATTACATCAGACAGTAACTCCATACCCTCACCACCTGGTTTCGGTCCGGGGCGCGACTCCTGGGGCATGACAACATCCTTTTTTAAGACCCATTTCCACAGAGATTGATCATTACTCAATAGTACACACCACACCGGTAATTTTTTCTGCCACCTGAATCTGAGCGGTGTTACCTATCCTATACCTCCAACCATCCTTTAATTTGTGACAGCTCCAAAACATCTTCTCATATCACCCGCAATGCTTCACATTCCAAAAAACTATCACTCTCCTAATCAATAAACTTCATCCCCAAGATGGCTGCCGCAGTCAGTGTTCTAGAGGTTTAGGCTGCAACGTGCCGCGAGGACATTACTTAGTCTCCGGATCCACCGGCATTCAGTATGGGGCCCAGAGTAAGGGTACGATCAAAGCTATTTGATCTGCAGTCCTCCCGTAAATATGGATCCATGCCACACTGCTGCATTTACCTGAGAAACCTCCTTCAAAAAATCCAGTAAGATAAATGCAGCTTAAATAACTATGGGCTTACCTGTATTGCAGATCAGAGCGTCGCTCTGCCATCCCCGTCGGCCATCAACCACAATTGGTTGAGGTGAGTTTGCCTCAGTCATGACGGTGTTTCAACATCACCGGCGCACACCCGCACTGGTCCCGATACTGCTAATCTTCACACCATTTTAAGCACTTACCTCGATTCCAGATGGCGCATAACCTTTTTAACTCATTCATGTAGCCCTCATGGTTATTGCCACTGCCATTATGTCAGCACATTTGAATATTGGTCCATTTACATGCTAATTAGCCGCAGCATACCTAGCTTACCAAGTTACCGGTAAAATCGCTCTTATGCAGCACCGGAGTCTCGATCATGCACACGAGCCTCAACTCCATGTCCAGATGCACCTTTAAGAACGAACAAAGAACCTTACCTTCTGGCATCCTGGTCTTTACTAACTACCGGTAGGCATTGTGAGGAACCACATTAGCCTGCTACCTCAAGCCTTTCTTTATGCTTGCACATGAATGATACTAACCTGCCAGCCTTATGTACCTAGGCACCATGTTTTTTAACAATAGAGCCTTCACGTTAATTGACACTGCTCAAGTACACTCAAACTCAGGTTAAATCCCCCCGTACTTGTAGTCAGTCTCACTGGTCATACTGCACCTACTGCTGATTATAGCCGTACGCAATTGCTTTGTCTAATTAGACTATGTTTCTTTTCTTGTTGTTTTTATCCCCACCCCTTGTTTCCCCCTTCCTTTAGGTCTTCCACCTCGGGACTCAGTTACCATTGGCATTACCCGCATCTGGTTAGCAATAGGCCAAATGACAAACCAGTAATGCTATAGTGCGAAGAGTACCCTTTTCTATACACTTTGGTCCTGATGAAGTGCCAATTGACCCGTTACGGGCTGCAAGGCAAAAAACATGTTGACCTTAGATACCATACTGACCCTTTAGGAACATAATTTTCCAGCCATGGCTGACATTTTTTAGTTAGGATTGGGCCCTGTGACAATAAACTCATTAAGGGCCCCATTAGAACGGCGGTCGGACTTCAGTCTGCCTGCCACCCTAGCGGTGTTGGGACCGGCTGCCAGAGGTGCGGTGGTCCCACACCGGCAATTAGGATCCCACCCTGGCGGTCGCAATCCACATCTTTAACATTGAGGTGGATGCTGCTGTAAGCAGCAGCCACCGCAATGCCAAATAGGCACTTTGTGTATTGCCATACACAGTGTGGCTGATAACGCACGGTACCTGCCACCTTGAGCATGGCAATGTAGGGGGTACAATAGGTACCCCCCAAGTGCAGCCCCCCACTCCCCATAGGCCCACAATGGGCCCCCAAAGCAATTCCAGCCAGATGCACCGCCACCATATTAGTGCCCCATTCCGCCCGGCCAGCAATCGTAACGATCACCAACCGGCGGAAAAGCCGCGGACGCACATTGCATCCGCTGCAAAACCCCCTACCATTGTCATATGGCGGGAGTTTCACTCGTTACGATGTCGTGATGGTTGCCACAGCTGGCTCGGCAATGGCAAAAGTCAGGACATCGTAATGAGCCCCTCTGTTATGATTTCCTAGACCTATTTTACCCTTCACTCCCACTGCACTATCCAGACCACACACCCGTACTCATCCACCAGCTTCATCAACCAAAAGAATCCGCTAAAGAGCCGCTTCGCTGTTGCCTGTCGGCCATTGCAGCGCCCGCCCAAAGAGGAGCTAGCCCGATGATGATTCATGACATCCTTCGTGGTGTGTGAGGGCACCATTGGAAAAGACTACCCCGTCCTTAGGAACAGCACGCCTCTGTGAATAACCTAATTGGAGGATGCCATCCTCATTTTGGATCTGATTAGTTTGGGAAACTATAATTTGTTCACTATCCTGTTGTGGACTGTGACATATTTGTCAGAACTAAATGCATTTTTTGAGACTCCTTCAGAGGAAAAACACCTGAGGCCTATCTGCCTGAGTATTCCTAATGCCCTGACTCCACATTGATTAACAGTTCTGAAAGGTCTGGTGTTTATTCTTTATTGTTCATATCATTCTCACTTCATTTAAATCATTTCAACCTAATATGCAGTATGCACTTTGATGAGTAAATGCTTGAATGTTGCTATTTGACTGTTAATCAAAGATTTATATTCTCTGAACTGTATCTCCAAATATAAGCTACTGCTGAAATTTTATGTGCCTTTAATTTGCTCCACAATGAATTTTTTCTAGGTTATTGGGTCTCAACCTATATGCAGCTTTTACACACAGAGGTTGCTGTTGGTTGCAAAGACCCACCATAAAATATACACAGAGTGTGCTTTGTGTTAGTCCCTTGCTCACGAGCGGATGGCCTTCTTTTCTAATGATTTTTCTGCTCCTTATTCGCTGGATTTTCTCCCTATTTTTGTACTTGTACTGCTCTTGGGCTACTTCTTCTTAACAGTGTGATTGGTTGTCTTGTATCCCCCCACTATTGACCTCCAAGGAATTCCTTTTTTTCTTTGCTTGTAGAACTTCACATGAGTTTATCACTTTTCTACCTCTTTTCCAAACTCCCACAGTCTTCATTTACTAACTGATTTTTTTCTTTGAGCAACAACCCATCAGCTGCACACTGCTAATGGACTGCTCACTTTTATGCCCCCTCTCTCTGCATCATTATCCACTGAAAGAACATCACTTCCATGATGGCCACTGTGCATGAGAATGCATATGTGTTAGCCAACTGTGATTATTTTCTTTTATTCATTTCTATTTAATGTACCATTGCAAGATGGCATCTATCCATCTCATAATGGTAAAAGAACAAGCCTTGAGAAAGCTAATACGTTTCAGCGGGTAGACCTATTGGCTTTACTGATGCATGTGTCATTTTCCCATTTCTTCACTCCATCTCTAGCCTACCTCCCTACCCTTGTTCCACTAGAGCATATAAATCAGGCAGGGGGCTGATGTGTGGACTTCATTTTGATGGAGGTCTCAAAACCACCTGTCCTTTCCCTTTCAACCCATCCTTCTAGGGCAATAAGGTAAAGATTGAAACATTAAGGTTGTCTTCTTGTGGCATCATCCCAGTTTGGGGCTGTTAGGGCCTGAAAGGGGCGTTGGACCAGACCCTCTGTCTTCCACCCTCATTAAATCCTCCATGATCTCTCCCCATTTGATTCCTGGCAAACGCCATTATTGACTACTTTGGTAGTTTGCCAGTGCATCTGATAGTTACTGTTGTGTTGCTCCTCTGTCACTTCTGGCTAGAATCCACATAACACTAATAGGTGGTTTAACAATGCTTTAAATTATATGGTTCGCTGAGTCAGCGCGCATGGGCTGCTTGGAGAGACTTTAGTAAGGGCTTTAAAAAATGTTACCGCCGGCAGTGCATGTGCGCGGGCGCACGCTTCAGCAGAGGCACCTAATGGCGTGATTACTGCTGAGCGCGCACCACTCGCGCACATGCACTGCAAACTGTGGCCAGCGGTAGCATTTTTAGCTTGCTAATCGCGGCACAGGTGCTTTACTTTTAACATTAAAAGTAAAGCGCTGGTGCCGTGATTATAGCAAAAGTAAAGAAATAGATGTTTGTTTCTATTTCTTTACTTTTGCTATAATCGCGGCACCCGCGCTTTACGTTTACTGTTAAAAGTAAAGTGCTGGTGCCGCGATTATAGCAAAAGTAAAGAAATAGAAACTAATATCTATTTCTTTACTTTTGCTACAATATCGGCACCCGTTCTTTACTTTTAATGTTAAAAGTAAAGCACCTGTGCCGCGATTAGAAAGAAAACAAGCATTGGCATAGTCAATAGGTCTCACCTTTGGGACCTTATAAGTGTTTAGCCATGCAACAGTTGCATAACTAAATACTTATAAGGTTCCAAAAGCGAGACCTATTGGCTATGCCAATGCTTGTTTTTTTGTGTTGTTGCTCCATGGCTGATTTTATATAATGCTCTTTGTAGGGTTAACTATACTTCCACTCGGTTGCACTTCTGTTTAATTTCCGCCAGTCCTAGACAGACTTCCATATAATTTTATTTCTTGATGGTGTAAAAGTGACTTTAATGAGTTGCTTTTCTGTTGTTCCTGGAGAGACTCCGGATAAAACTCCCTAATGTTTAACAGCGCCTCCAATGTGTTGCTCTTCTCTAGCTCCTGTGTAGCTGTGGGTACTTCTCTATATAACGATAATCCTTGCTGGTTTAAAAGTGCCTTCAAAGGTTTAACTCTTTGATGCTACTTGGTGACCCCATAAACCTCGATGGAACCAACCTCTCCCAAAAGAAGTGAAATAACTGCATATATGGTTGCATTTATTATCAGTGTTTGTGCTGAAGGGGAGCAAAATATTTTTCACATAAGTCACACCACAAAGAACCAGGGTACCCATGACCCTGATAAATATTAGATAACATTTTAATTTTGTGAGGGGTCTGAAGCGTTATATAAAGAAGACAAAAAAACTGAAAAATCAGAAAAGCACTTTAGGCATTACTATAGGTATGGAAATAACTATACAAATGTCAGTACCATACAATACAATACAACACAGAAAGAAGGTATGTAACACAACAGTTTACGTTATTGACAAGACAGAAAGTGACATTAGTCAAATGATAAGAGCAAAAAATGTTAAATTAATAAAATATTTCAATCAAGCTAAAATAGGTTCTTGTCTTGCAACACCGAATGGATACTACATGGAGGTGCCTAGACTAAACACTAGACTTATATTAGCCCACTGAATTGGAGAAGCAATAAGGTGTATCCTAAGTAGCTTGTCTCATTCATGGGCTGCCCTTGTAATGAGTTGCAACATCATCAGCTCCCGGAAGCTGAACAACAGTAAAACTTTAAACGGCTGCTTGCTTGGTGTTGGGATTTCCTAAACATCTCTTGGTGAGGAAGGGTTTGCCGACACTACATTGGCTCCCAGTGAGGAAGAGGCTTATTTTTAAGCCCTGTGTTCGGTTTTTAAGGCCCTCAATAGCAGGGCTCTTGCTATGCGAGAAGTGCTTTCAACTGATATCTTTCAAACAGACAGTTGAGATCAGCTGCTCAGAGGAAAGTGACTGTTTCCAGGTTCTGGAAGGCAAGATGGGGTGAGCGTGCCTAATCTGTGGCAGAGGCCAGGCTCTGGAACACTATCCCTCTGCATATTTTGAGCCTTAATTCTTATTCCGTGATCCACAGGCAAGTAAATACTTGGCACTTTTTACAACCATAATTGCTGCGGCTGGTCTCCCCTGTTTGCCCTTGCTGGTTATATTGCTTTGATGCCTTTTTGGTTTTATGCCCTTTAAAAAGTAAAATGCGAAATTCTAATTCAAACCATTCTCCCAATGAGTTTCACTAGTAATGAGTAGGACGTCACATCTCAAGACATACCTTCATTTTCTGAATACACTTCCAGGAAGACAAATTGGTTATCGACCTACACATTATTTGTTGTATCAGTGGTCAATGATGGAGTATGGCGCAAGTGGTAAGTTTTTTAGGGCAGGATAGTCTTTTATTAAATATTTTCAATTATCTGCTAAAATCCTAGCATAAGAAAAACTACGGAAACAGTGTTTACATGGCATTCGCTACAATGCATGAGATTACAACGAGGTCATTACAACGACCGCGTTGTTACAACGCAAGCCATTACATCGCAAGTAATTTCTATAACTTGCTGTGGCGGGCACGCTAAACCAAGCAATAGTATAATTTACTATTCCAACACCTTCCCTACTGTTGCACACCCTGGAGTTGGAATGGTAAATTATACTGTTCCTAAGTCCAGCATGCCCCCTACAGCAAGTTGTAGAAACAACTTGCATTGTAATGGTTTGCGTTGTAACAACATGGTCATTGTAACGACCGCGTTGTAATCACATGCGTTGTAGCGCATGCGATGTAACATCGCATATTCAAAAAGCTAAAGCTGAACTTTGCACTCCCCCTTTAAATATTGTCGCTCCTTGTGTAAGTTGTTTGGACATTTGGCAGTCTGTAGAGCCTTTAATACACGAATCCTTTGTTTCGCTAATCAATACCAAACTCTCTTCTGTAAACTCTGTTCATGGGTTTTTCAATAAAAGTACAACAGTGGGTAGTTTTACATTAACTTTTGACGTTATGTATAAAGAAGCTATCAGATAGACAGGATATGCAAGAGATGTGATTACTATTGCTGATCAATTTATCAATAATGAGCAAATATATTAACTGCAATATTTATTACCTTCTTTGTGTCTATTTCTATTTTATTTTTTGTAGACTTCGTTGACTCCCGTCCACAGGTAAAAAGAAGTGACAAATGTACTGTTCATATATGCTGTTACTTTATGAAGTGTTCTCTGACTTGTTTTGTTGCATGTGAATTCCAATACCAGTGCTTTGGATGAACTATCTGTTATTTTAGAAGAGACAGACTCAAAAATGTCTGCACCAAGGCACCTGTCTCTAACATTAAAGCAAATTCATTTAACAGATCTAAAATGTTATATTGATATTTCAGTGAACAGGAAGGAAGGCACATGAAGCAGAGGAACTAAATGGAGAGGGATGTTAAATTACAAAAAATCAACAAATCATTTGTATAATCAAACTGAGGGCCTCATTTACAAAAGCTGACACAGCACTGCCCCGCAATCCATTTTGCTGCACGAAGCTGTGCATTTTAAATTACAGGGATGCATCGTATTAACAACAATGTCCGTGTGGTTTTCCCTGTGCTAGGGCACAATTAGCTGTCATTCGCCAGAGCAGGCACCCTTCTGTCATGTTGCAAGGGTGCTGCATTGTGATGATGACTGCTTTTGTGCAGAAAGGGACACCTTACTGCACAAAAACAATAATTGGTTACATTTTCCTCTTTCACAGCATGGAAAGAAAGAAGAAAAATGAGGAAAGATCAACAATTTAAAATGAATACAAAATTGATACATCATTATAAATATAACAAACTATATACATAAATTATTCTTACAATAGTGAAAAAATATTTTTAAAATATATACAAAATATAACAAACAAATTCATTTGGAGGTGATCTAATTAAGGTGATCAGGTTGTTGATAGTAAATAGGTTATATCTAAAACATATCGATTTTAAAAAATTGATGCCGAGCTTTTATCAGGACTTTGTTGGGGCAGATATATAATACATGGGCTATATCTTGAACTCCTCCTCTACGGAGCTTGCATAATCCTATCTTGTCAATTGTATCGCTCCAATATTTTGTGTAGACATTTATTGGTAAGATCCCTAAATAAAGCATAATGATACAGTTTTGGATGATGTGTTCTAGGGTGTATCTCAAATATTTTTGGTAAGTCTTATACTCAAGAGTAACTGTGAAAGATCTATAGTGTGATAACTGGGAACATTGTGCAATGGATAGGCCTAAACTTAGTCGCGGAGTCATGTTTTTAAAAAAATAACTGCAAATGTGCAGGTGACAAAAACTGCAAGAGTGTTATAGAGCATTGAAAAAGCTCTAAACCTGTTGTGAGATTTTCTTGTTTTACCTTGAAAGTTTTGTGCTTTAAGAGGGCTCTCCAAGAGCTTTCTTCTGCATGCAATAGGTCATATGCCCATCTAATTATGTTGGTCAAGAGTCTTGAGTAGGCACTAGTTATCGAGAGTTCTAGACATAGTGCTTGAACTGGAGTAGTTTCTTTTGCAGAGTCATTTCTCTTCATTCGTGTTCAAGATATGCCATTTGTTTATGGAAACATATTCTAGTGCATATGACATGGTGGGAGGAATTTTAGCATGATGATTTTGGGATGGAAGTTATTTAATTTTAAAAAGCTGTGTGGTAGATTGCTTTTTAATAAGGAAAACAAGAGAGGCAAGTAAACATCCCTGCTTCAGGCTTTTCAGAGTGCGTATCTTATGGGTCAGTCCCTAGACCCCTCATCTGAACTCTACACCAAGTTGATGAAAATAGGGTGACAATTAGCCATCAGAGAGGTCCGGAATCTCCATTTTCATTCATTTCTACCACACAACCACATACATACACTCAGTCATGCAGATGCACAAATGGACACAGACATACATAACCTCAGACACATGCAATTACACTCCCACACACTATCACACTTGTCCTATCCCGAAAATACAACCACACACTTTCAGACACACATACACAGGCATGGACATGGTTGCATGTCTATAAACATTTATTTGCATTCATACACACACACACAAACAAATATTCACTAACACAAACAACATACTTAATTATTTGCTTTTACCAAAATATTGTGGTTCTAAAAAGAACCTCTGTTTTTTAAACCTTCTTTGATATTTTGGTATTGTTTAACTGGATGATCAAAAAGAAAGCTTTGTGTGGCGCAAACGTGACACAAGTCTCTGGTAAGTTTGCCCACTGGGGATGCGCCTCCTCAGGGGAGGCACAATGAGGAGAACTATCACTATGTCGCCTTCTTTCCCCCTCTTTCTTTCCTTTTTCTACCTGTGCTGCATTCTGTAGTAGGCCTGGGCAGTAAATTCCATTCTGCTTAAGGAATTTACAGAATTTGGGTAATTTCGCGTTCCGCGGAGAACATGGAATTGCCCAAAATTCTGCGATCCGCAGCTTTGCGGAATTTGTTTGCTTGTTTGCACTTTTAAAATGCGTATTCGTGAGATATTTCTCCCTGAGCATGCAAACAGCATTCGCGAACAAGGAAAAAGAATTGCGAATGGGCAGAACAAGCAATTCCGCATGTTCTCAGAACGTTTGCGTGCTCGTGGAGATTTTTTACCGTTTCGCTGAGCTTTGCGTACAGCGACTACGCAAATTCCACCCACCCCTATTCTGTAGCACACAATGAAAGAGAAAAAAGCCTTTTAGGAATCTTTTTGTGCAGGAAGATACCCCTTCCTGCACAAAAATAATACTGACTACAACACAAGCATCCTTGCACCATGGCACAAGGTTGTCTGTGATGGTGCAAGGCTGCCTAAATAAAGCTAGTCATCATCAAAATATCTTTATTCGGATATTGAAACATCCAAGAAAAGAACAATACATTTACACATTTCATAATACAATAATACGAGTAAATGATCTTAAAATATTAAAAATAAGTCATTTCTGCGGGGTTTGTCCGGGTCCTTAATAACAGGATTACAAGAAAACTTATAAAGAGGCTGCGAATTCATAATATTTTAAAGTGCAGGGTGTTAACAGCTATAGAGTACGAGATACCAGCACAGTAAAATTATTTTTAAAATGCATGATCATAGCCAGTTTAAAACAATAGCTTATAAAATAAGTTATAACATATTAAACATCATAAAACATCCCAAATGCACTGTACCATACAATTCATAATTTACATACATCCTCGGTACTATTTACTATTGTGTGCAAGATATATATACAAATTTTAAGAGGCAACTGTAATCATAGAACCCAACCCTCTATGCCCAAAAAGCAAAGTTGCTTACACCTCATGTCTGGACTTCCTTAATTTTGCAGCTAGTCTTAAGAAGTTCACGGTGCAAAACAAAGTAAGAGGTTCCGAGGAGAGTTTCAGGTATAGGAGCGCTACTCTTACCTGGGTAAATTTGTTCACTCTTAGGATGGTTTTTAAGAAAACTGCCCGTGGGTATTCGTATAATGGACAAAAGAATACAAAATGGAGGGTATCCTGCGGAGATCCCAGATCGCAGCCGCACGGACCCTTTGATCCAATATCTCTTGTGAACCCTGCGGGGACTGCTAAGATGTGATGTAAAAGATCCAATCTGAATCTAGTCCTTAAAAATCTGTCATTGGAAGGACAGGGATGTGTTGTTTGGCCATAAATATGACACATCCCTTCTGTTTCCCTTTGGCATGGGGCAGCAAGGTGACTTTCTGCACTGCATTAGAATTTCGTAAATATGCCCCTAAGTACTCATTGTAAAATAAATTAAGTTAAGAATACATTTAGGCAAATTGAATTATAGAAAGTGAATGCAAAACCTACCACATGCATGGCAGAGAGTTTGTAACACACAGAGAACTGCACGCAGGGACTGGCCATCGGGCAGACTCTATGGCCAAACCCAGGTTGCACATAGTGAAGGTTGAGTGCAGCATGGGATTGGCATTACATACGGAAATAAATGTAATGTGAAAAAAGCCTACAAAATCTTAGAAAATAGCAATGGTTAAAATGACGTTATAGTTAGGTATGGTAATAATATTTGACTTTGCATTAAAAAAAACTGAAATTCAGTGAAAAAACCCAAATGTTAAAGGGGAGTTATAGTTAGGAGTACATGTAAATTAACTTTATATTTTAAGCTTATTTTAGAAACCAATGACATTCACTGAAAAACCTAAAAGTTAAAGGTACGTTATAGTTATGTGCACATGTAAAGTATAGTTAAACATTAAGGGGTTGATTCTGATGTTGTTTGTAAGGGCTACAAATCTGATTCATGTTTGCCAAATCCAATCTAGAGCACTTGTTTCGGATCGATTTATACGCACTTCCCAATGACTGAGTACAATGCCTGGAAAACCATTTGGTCTGTCCAAATCGGTTCTGAAAGGCATTTGTACAGGTCAAGCCTTTCAGATCCGATTCCTATAGCTCAATGGGTTTGTTTCCGAGTGAGCGAGTATGGTAAGCTATTTGGACAGCCGTTCCGAATCGTTTTCTCCAGAACTAATTGTCTCCCCTTTTCTCAGGGCCTCCAAATCAGGCCCATGGGGGTACCCAAGGGACCCCCCTTTCAAGCCAATCATAGTGTGGCAGGCACCATGGGGTGCCAGTCACACGGTGCGAGGATTTCCCCAACCACCCCATTCTACAATGGGAGCCTATGTTCTCGTTATGAACACGGGCTCCCATTGAGTTCCAAGGGAATCTGACAGAACCGAGTCTGTCACTATACGTACACATCGAAATCGGTCGCTCGGACTCATGGAGCACGATTTGTTTGGAAATCTCTCCAGCTCTGAGTCATATGGAGGGCTTTCCTAATAACATCGGAATCGGGCCCTTAATGTTGAAAAACCCAAAGAAATTCATTGAAAAAACCTAAAGTTAAGGAGACAATTAAGTGTCACATTTCTCCGAAATAATTATGTTGTAAACATGAAACAAATCTGAAATGTACCATTTATAGTTCTCTGTGATAAGTATAAATTGTTCTCCCACCATGCACTGCCATAAAATTCAGTCAAAAGACCAAAAAAAAGAAAATCCGGGTGAGAGAAATGAAAAGGGAAGAAAAAGGGAACATTTCCAGTGTTTGAGTGGAGTGTCCATCTAGAGTACAGGAAGTGAGGAGCCTCTCACTTTTAGGAGCCCTAAAGGGTCAAGATGAGGAGATCATAGGAGGGATTAGTAGGTACTGGGAGAGGAGAGACAACCCTGTGTTTGTATGGAGCATCCAGAATGCTTATTTGAGAAACCACTGGATAAAGTACGCCCCATTGTGTGGAGGGATCTTTTACACAGAATGTTCATATGGAGCACTCAATCCTGGGTGTCGAAGAACACCTCACTCTGGACATGAGTAGACCACAGGATCAAGTGATAAGCCAAAACCCAATTGATATATATGTATATATTAGTAGAAGGGCATTGTTATGGTTTAGTGGTTGGTGAGCATATTGGGTGGCCAGGGTATGTTTACAGTTAAGGATAGGTGAGACTTGTTGGGTGACAAAGGTTTATTTTAGGGTTTAGGGTAGGTAAGAGTATTTGGGTGGCAAGGATAGTGTTAGGGTTTAGGGAGGGTAGGTGGATTTAGGTTGCAAGGTATTTTTAAGGGTTAGGGTGAGTAAAGGTATTTGAGTGACAAGGAGATTTCTAGCGTTTAGAGTGGGTAGCATGTTTGGGTAGTTAGGGTATTTTTAGGGTTTAGGGTGGGTAAGGATATTTGCATGGCAATAACATTTAAAGTATTTATGGGGGGTAAAGGTGTTTGAGTGCCAAGGTTATTTTTTGGGTTTAGGGAGGGTGTGGGTATTTGGGTGGCAAAAGTTTGTTTAAGGTTTTAGGTGTGTGAGAGTATTTGGGTAGCAAGGGTATCCTTAGGGTTCTATGGCGAGGGTTTAGGGTGAGTAGGGTTAAGGGTTGGAGATGATAAGGTAATATATATATATATATATATATATATATATATATATATATATATATATATATCTATATATTCACTTACAAAACCATAGGTTTCACACATGTTATAGTTAGCAGGACATTTCACTCGAAAAAAAACAATGAAATTTCCCCGTTATAGTTAGTTTAGGCAACTATAACTCACGCGACCGCAATCCACTGCTGATGACGTCAGATATTACATCACTGTATTTAGACACTTATTTACCCATTTATTCTTCCATTTACCTTTAGCTATACATATATTACAAATATTTATTTTACAGAAAGACACATATGTCATCAGTGATGTAATATCTGACGTCATCAGCAGTGGATTGCGGTCGCGTGAGTTATAGTTGCCTGAACTAACTATACCGGGGGAATTTCATTGTTTTTTTCCGAGTGAAATGTCCTGCTAACTATAACATGTGTGAAACCTATGGTTTTTTTAAGTGAATTTGCAAGGTTTTTTAAATGCTAATTCCTAACTATAATGTGTGTAAAACCTATGGTTTTTTCAGTGAATTTCAAAGGTTTTTTAAATGCTAATGTATGTTTTTTTTAATGTAATTTTCAGCTTGCGCGAGCCGTGCGCGCACGGTGCGCGAACTTCACAGAATTTTTTTCGTTTCTGATGTGCGCGCACGCTGTGCGCGCTCCGCGATTTTTAGCAAAAAAAATAAAGAACATTTTGGCCCTTGGGGGTCCTTATGGGACCCCCTGACAACGGCTAGGAGGTCAGGAACTGTCCACCCTGCCCCTTTTCACGTTCTCCACCTTTGTTTTTCACCCCCTCAGACTGCGAGAGACAAAATGGCGGCCGACACTTCCTGGTTTCGACCGATTCGAATGTTTACTAAGATCTAACAACCAATCAGAAGTGCGCTCGCGCACGGCAGGGTGCTGGCACCGTGCACGCACAGTGCGCGGCTATAGATATGTATATGCTTTTAACTGCAATTTTCTCAGGAAATACTGAACAGATTGACTCCAGACATGCAAAACCACATCCCTCACCTGAGGACTACCTCTCTGCCAAATTTCAAGTAATTCTGTTCAGCCGTTTGGGCTGTACCTTGGACTAAAGGTCCCTATGGAAAAATGCATTGGGAAAATGCGTTTTGGGACCCCCCTTTTTTCTCAGCCCCCGCTTTATGAATCACCGTGAAACATTCAGGATAGGAGCGGACTGTGCGCTGGCTAAAAAGATTTAAAAATTTCCGAAGATTCGGCAATCGGCACTAAAGATATTCCAAATAGAATGTTGCGGATATCCCATAGGACCTTTAGCCGCATCTTCAGCCCGAACTGCTGAACGGAATTACACCAAGTGTTGGCAGCCATCCTGTGCCTCGGTAGAACCGAGGCACAAGAAACCTAAGAAACAAATGCACAAAGCACGAAAAGGGGGCAGGGTAGAAACACCCTGACCCCCTATGCCTGGGACAAAAATTGCATTTTTTTAAGAAATAAATCGGCGAGATTCACTCACCTAGCGCGAATTTCGGCAGAAATTGGTAATTTGCCTCCGGGGTGGGCAAATCTCGGGGGCATTTTAAAAAAAAAGTGTGGGGGGTCCCAATGCCCCGCACACTGCCCCGGGGACCGCCACCCACTGGGGCTACAAAAAATTGGATGTGGGGAGGCTCTGAAGACCCCCTGCCCCAGGGACCGCCACCCCCGGGCTTCTAACAGATATGGGAGGGGGGCCACACGGCCCCCTCCTGGAGCCTTGTTGTGGCCCTGGGTACCACCACCCCCCAGGGCCGGCTCCTGCCCACCCCCGGGACACTGCCTCGCGGCTCCCACCCTGTCATTGCAAACTGCTTTGCTTTATTGAAGCGAGAGCAGGGAAACCTGCTCTCGCTTCAATACAACCAAAGCAGATTGCTTTTCCACATGGGGAGCAGCATGTTAACTTCTCCCCATGTGGAAAAGCAATGCCGGCTCCCGCAGGACACCGGGAGCCGGCTAGGACCGTGGGGGGATTGGGGACCACTCCACGGCCCACAATGAAGAGCGCCAGCCCCAGGAGATGGGGTCCCCGGGGCTAGTATTAGCCCGGGAGGGGGGCCCCCTCCTAAAAACATTAAAAAAAGGCACCAAAAAAACACGGCCCGGGGGTGGGGCAAGGCAGCCCCCCACCAAAATAAAAAATGTAAAATAAAAAGGCCATGCTCCGGGGGATGGGGTGCCCGGGGCAAATGTTGGAGTCGGGAGAGAGGTCACGTGGCCCCCTTCCTGATTTAAAAAAATGATGGGGTCCCCAGGGCCAATAAATTAGAAAAAGAAGGAGGGCTACACAGCCCCCCTTCTAACAAAATAAATAAAAAAAGACGGGATCGGGCTGAAGGCCACGCCCCCTCCTTACACCACTCTGTAAACGCGCCCCCTGGCGCGTTTGCAGAGGGGGAACTAATCCCCCTGAATACTGGGGGTCCCTGGGGGCCAACTAGCCCACCAGGAACCTCCAGCATGCGCCAGGGGGCTGTGTTGCAGGGAGGTGTAATGAGGCCATGCCCCTTTTTACAGAGTGTTGTAAAAAGGGGCGTGGCCTCTGAACACCTCTCTGCAACGCAGCTCCCTGGCGCATACTGGAGGTAACTGGTGGGTTAGTTGGCCCCCAGGGACCACAGGATTGCAGAGGAATTAATTCCCCAACTTAAAACGCGCCACAGGGCGTGTTTGCACCCGTCACCTCAGGCTCCGCCCCCTACCTTCACCATTGTACAAATATTCCTCTAAAATCAACCGAATTACGAATTCCAAATTACTAACCTGTTATCAGGAGAGAACCCAGGGCTGCATCTTTTAGCCCAGCACTGAAACTGAAAAGTAATTCTAAGCGTACTTACCAGTAACTTGTATTTCCTTCTATAGGAATCCATTGTGTGGTTTTCAGCAGAAAAGTTTCAAAGTGTCGATTTTTGAAACGTACAAAATATTCCTCTAAAATCAGTCGAACTTTGAATTCCGATTTACTCATCTGTTATCAGGAGAGAACCCAGTGCTGCATCTTTTAGCCCAGCACTGAAACTGAAAAGTAATTCTAAGCGTACTTACCAGTAACTTGTATTTCCTTCTATAGGAATCCATTGTGTGGTTTTCACCAGAAAAGTTTCTAAGTGTCGATTTTTGAAACGTAAAAATATTCCTCTAAAATCAGCCGAACTACGAATTCCGATTTACTCACCTGTTATAAGGAGAGAACCCAGGGGTGCATCTTTTATCTCAGCACTGACCCTGAAAAGTAATTCTAAGCATACTTACCAGTAACTGGTATTTCCTTCTATAGGAATCCATTGAGTGGTTTTCAGCAGAAACGATTAGTGTCTATTTTCAAACTAAAAATATTCCTAAAAAATTGTCTGTATGACTTAAACACATTCTTTCAACTGTTTACAGGAGGTTAACCAGTGCTGGATCCAGGATCCACCACTGAGTAAGAAAAAGTAATGATAACACTACTTACCTGCTAAGTGAATTTTCTGCCATAGAATAACATTGGTGAATCTATGTGAAAACATTTCTAAGTGTCAACTTTTAAAATACAATAATATTCCTTAAAAATCACTACTGTAAAGAAAACGCTTTTACTCAACTGTTTACAGGAGATGTCCAAGGACTGAATCTAGGATCCAGTCCTGTGGTTAGAAAAGTAATCCATAAAGTAACTAATTGCATTTGACTAGAAATTCACATTGAGCTCAATGTTGCATTGTGTTTGAAATTGTGTTGCCCATTGCAACAACTGTAACTTCTGTACTTAAAAGTCTATTGCCTATTTGCAAAGTATTTAAACTAAAGTACTTCATTCTGAGAAAGTATATTTTGCATTGTAATGTATAATGTAATTATAATGTAATTAAAAAAACATATCTAAAAATAAATAGTTTGAAAAATGTAGTAAATCAGTATCAAAAATTGTCATTTACAAAACCTTTGAAATTCACTTAAAAAACCATAGGTTTCAGGCCTGATATAGTTAGGAATTAGCATTTAAAAAACCTTTGAAATTCACAGAAAAAAACATAGGTTTCAGGCATGATATAGTTAGGAATTAGCATTTAAAAAACCTTAGAAATTCACTGAAAAAACAATTGGTTTTAGGGGTTTTATACTTAGCTGAACATTTCACTCGAACAAAACCATTGAAATTCCTCCAATATAGTTAGTTGTACTAACTACATCTCGCGCGCCCGCAATCCACTGCTGATGATGTCACATATTACATCATTCATGACATGGTCAGTGACATCACTGATGTGGCGATGGCTGCTTCATTTTCAAGAATCGGTTGTTCTAGTGGATCCTGACTCAGTGGAGCAGAACTTTGACTATCTTGATAACTATCTCAGGCAATCTCCGCTGCAATAGTAGCTTCTTGATTGATTTCTTCATTCAACATTTTCAGATCATTTGCAAAAACTGTGCATTCAATGCTATCTTTACATGCATTGAAAGAATCTACATAGCACTCAAAATCTCCAAGTAATTCTATTTCTGTACGCCAAGGCTTGTAGAGTTGCAAACGTGCTAAATAGTAATTTTATCAGGAGTATCACAACTCCGTTTCCTGTGATTAATCAGATTTCCTTTACTATGTTTCACCAAACATCCTTCTGAAACAATCACTACATATTTTCCTTCCTGTATGTTTTCTGTAGTATTTTTCTAAAAACTGTAAAATTGCAGCAATTCATAGAGATATATGTTCTCAAGATGACGACTTCTTTTTGGATAGTATGTATCCAACATGTTTATTTTGAGAATATCTGTACTTCCTGGTTCATTTATTGCTAAATATTTGATTTCTTGTACAGGTTTAAGTACTCAGTTTCGCACTGCAGCAAGACCTAGACTCACCCAAATGATTCTTCTTGACTTTGAATATAGGCTTGCATACAACAACCAATCCAAGCATTCAAATGCTCCCATCTCTCGATGGGATAACATCTTCAACTAAAACTATGTAATTTCTTACTAAGACTCTTCTCATGGGAAATGTATTTCAACATTTCTTTCAACTCCGTCTTTTCTGATTTAGTTATGTATGATGTTATATACCGAGCCATAGCAATGGAATTATCCGCAACATACTAGATATCCATGTTAACATTCCACATTGACAGTATAACTGGATTATAATCATTAATATACTTTGATTCTTCACTTCTTTTCAAATTGTAAGTATTTGTGGGTGATTTTCTAGTGATGGTATGTCTCACTGCTGACATGAAACTTTTCACTCTTCCTTTGAATATTACTGGACGTGGAAATCCAAAACGACATTTGGTATAAAACTTTTCCTTCGACTTGTATTTCCGTCGATAGTATTTCCCACATCGATAACTTTGGAATCTTAACACTTGTTGCCTTAAGGTGTTTTCTTTTAGGTATAGCAAATGTAACATAATCTTCAATAAAGGATAAAACAGTGTCATCCGAATCAGTTCCAAATGAGGCTGCATCCTTGATCCATAAAAGCATATGTATATGAGGAGCACCTCCAGCTTGATACTCCTTTCTCCCCAAAAAATCAATAACTTCTCCAAGAGGAGTATTCTTTTTGTTGCAGATAAAAGACATCATAGCTTCAAACCTATGATAGAAATATCTGCATACATTTACAGGATCCAAAGAACACAATTCTCCAGAAGTCTTGAATTCAATGTTTTAATATTTGAATTTGCTTCTTGAAGAAATTGAAGTAAATCATCCCATGCGTACTCAGCACAGCTTAAGGTAACAAACCACATTGGAGTTCTTAAATTCCTTAGGACGCATTTAAGTTCTCCATGACTATGATACCAATACTCATTAGTACCACGCTGACATGCCATCAAATTAATCAGTTGAGAGTCTAAATGATCATCTTTCAAATATGTTTTTAATATGTGGTTGACTGCATATGAAAGTCCAGACAAATCACTCTCAAACAAAAGATTAAATATATATGGGATACATTGTCGAAATCTAGGATCTTCTGCCTACATTGTTGTTGTCCGATATTCTGATGCAGGAATCTGTATTGATCGTTTGTCATATCATCCACCTTTTCCAGTTGGGAACAGCTGGGGAAAACAATGAGCTTCCAAACTTTTTTCCCAAACACTCAAGGGATTCCCCTTCACTTTTTTCATTTGGAATAATTCAATAGCATTCCCCAACACTTCTTTAGAATGTAAAGGATGTACACTATAATGTTCATATGTTTCTTTACTTTTGGACATTTCACTAACATCTCCTAAAAGTATTTCTTTTTTTTCCACATACACATTCTTGTAGTAATCATTCTTTTTTGTGATACAATGTTGCCTTTTGCACTTTCCTGACATCCACTAATTCCTGCCAGATTTTCTTACTCATAGTAGGAACACCATTCACTAGAATAATTAATGCTTCACTTTCTTCTTTCTCTTCACCAATACTTTCAATATTTTTCTTTAAATCTAGAGGTAAATATACAACTCTTCCTTTTAATCCTCTCTGTAAATCTGTGGAAGGCAATTTAACTGTTTTAGGCTCTATACGAACAATAGCCTGAAACGGGTGCAAAGATTGAATCAGAATAGACTCATACGTGTTTAAATCCATCAGTTCTTGAGGAATAGCTACCAATTCCAGATCATTATGGACATCTCTCCCTGGCATTTTATTATCATCTAATTTGTTATAACAACATTTACATATACGTTGATTAGTACCTAAATCAAAGCAATCCTCTACCAACAAATATGTTGCAAATTCCTTCCACTTATCATTTTCTTTTTCACTTTTTAAATACAGATCAACAGTCCTAGTCTGAATCTTATAGTGAGTTCATCGACAACAAATACAAGTATAATTTGGCCTTTCACACAAAATTACCTTTGTAGTTTCTTCTTCAAATTTCTCTGTACTAATCTTTGCCACCTTTTCTTCAACGCCCACTTCTATCAATGTCTCACTTTGTCTACTCTCGTCTTCAGGACAAAAGTAACAAAACTCTATTTCATCACAAACTTTTTAATTCATTTAAAAATATTGCTGGACTTTTGGTGTAATACAATCTTCTGACTAACTTCCGCATTTGAGAATGATGTACTGCTAACATTCTAAAATGATGAAAAACACTTTGACATGCTTTTCTAGAAAGACAAGCGAGAGAATGACCTTGCAAACCAGTATTTTTTCTCACTATGCAAGGGTCTAGTCCTTGCAACATGTTAATCTTTTGTGTAAGACTTTTTTTACTATACTCTCGTAAGAAATTCCTTAAAATATCAATAGATTCCTGATGTATACTGCATATACTACTACAATCCCAAGTATACACTGGGGCTTTAGTACGTCTCTCTAGAACTTTATCAGCTACCACTTCTTCTACATTTCTAGGAACCATTTTTTCTTTTTCAAGTGGACAGCCGTGTTTAACCTCATAAGCACGACAATTGGTATCAACTGCATACAATAATGAACTGGTTTGAAAATAGCTCTCTTCATTAAAAAAAGGCTCTGAACTTGAACTGTGTTTCCATTCACCCAAAAAAACATCACAAAAGTTAGTTCTGTTAATTACTCTCTTCTTTTTACTTTTGGTCTTCATAAAACGTATTGGCTTATCTAATGATCTAATTCTGTTTAATACTAAAATGAATAATTTCCTTTTTAATTCTAAAGCCTTTTCAACAATAGTTTCAATCTGTTTTTTCTTTTTATAAAATGCAGATTTTTTTATATTTCCTCATATCTTTCAACAAATTAAAGACAAATCCATTACAAAACATTATTTTCCTTATTTCAGTAAATTGATTCTTTCTCCTTTTACAATATATTTTTTCTTGAAAACATAATTTCCCATTAATTTCTCAATTCTTCTTGTTATTGTTCTTTCTTCGTGAGGCATTTGTTCTACTTTCCACAGTGTGCACACTGTTTCTAGCCTCTGAAAGTTTTCTAATAAATTATGTTGTTCTATTACCGCAAGATTTTTTTTACCACATGTTGTTCTTATTGGGGAACTACATGAATACTACCTGGCTTATTGCAAAGGTGAATAAGTTCTCTGCTGGGGGTTAGGGTCCTGCATACATTGGGCACACTTGACTGTAGCACTTGTGTCTTAGTGCCTCAGTTATTGTACAAGTGATTGGATAGTGACGGGCTTATTAGAGTGGTGGTAGTTGATAGCAGGAAGAGTTTCTAAGTGCTTGTGTGTGGGCACAGACACTAGATAAGGACAGGTTTCTGTGAGTATGATTGCAGGAGTGAACAGAGAGACACAGTCTGATTGGGGCATTGCATGAATACTACCAGGCTTATTGCAAGTGTGAATCAGTAGTCTGCAGGGGGTTAGGGGCATGCATAGATTGCACACATGACTGTAGTACTGCGTGTCTTAATACCTGAGTCATTCTACAGGTGCATGGATACTGAGTGGATCGTTAGAGTGCTGGTAGTTGACAGTAGGGAGAGTTTATAAGTGCTTGTGTTTTGGCACAGAGATTAGATAAGGACATCTTTCTGTTAGGATGATTGCAGGAGTGGACTGAGAGTGACAGTCTGATTGGGACAGTGCATCAATATTACCTGGTTTACTATAAGAATGAATCATAAATTGGCAGAGGTTTAGGGGCTTACAAAGATTGTGTACATTTGATTGTAGCACTGCATGTCTTAATGCCTGAGTCATTCTATAGGTGCTTGGATACTGAGTTGGTAGTTAGAGTGCTAGTTGCTGACAGAAGGGAGAGTTTATAAGTGCTTGTGTGTTGCCACAGAGATTAGATAAGGATAATTGCAGGAGTGGACAGAGACTGACACTCTGATTGGGGCACCAAATGAATACTACCTGGCTTATTGCATGGGTTAATCAGTAATCTGCTGGGGGTTAGGGGCCTGCATACATTGCGCACATTTGACTATAGCACTGCATGTCTTAATGTCTGAGCAGTCCATGGATACTGAGTGGATAGTTAGAGTGGTGGAAGTTGACAGCAGGGAGAGTTTATAAGTGCTTGTGTGTTCGCACAGAGATTAGATAAGGACATGCTTTTGTCAGGATGATTGCAGGAGTGAACAGAGAGTCACAGTCTGATTGGGGCACTGCATGAAGAATTCCAGGCTTATTGCAAGGGTGAATCAGTACTCTGCTGGGGGTTAGGGGCCTGCATACATTGTGCACATTTGGCTGTAGCACTGCGTGTCTTAATGCCTGAGTCATTCTACAAGTGCATGGATACTGAGTGGATAGTTTAAGTGGTGGTAGTAGAAAACAGGGAGAGTTCATAAGTGCTTGTGTGTTGGTACAAAGACTTGATAAGGACATGCTTCTGTGAGGATGATTGCAGGAGTGAACAGAGAGTCACAGTCTGATTGGGGCACCAAATGAATACTACCTGGCTTATTGCAAGGGTTAATCAGCACTCTGCTGGGGGTTAGGGGCCTGCATACATTGCGCACATTTGACTTTAGCACTGCATGTCTTAATGTCTGAGCAGTGCATGGATACTGAATGGATAGTTAGAGTGCTGGTAGTTGACGGCAGGGAGAGTTTATAAGTGCTTGTGTTTTGATACAGAGATTATGTAAGGACATGGTTCTGTCAGGATATTTGCAGGAGTGGACAGAGACATTCAGTCTGATTGGGGCACTACATGAATACTACCTGGCTTATTGCAAGGGTGAATCAGTACTCTGCTGCGGGTTAGGGGCTGCATACATTGCGCATATGTGACTGTAGCACTGCCTGTCTTAATGCCTGAGTCATTCTACATGTGCATGAATACTGAGTGGATAGTTAGAGTGGTGGTAGTAGAAAACAGGGAGAGTTTATAGGTGCTTGTGTGTTGGTACAAAGACTTGATAAGGACATGCTTCTGTGAGGATGATTGCAGGAGTGAACAGAGAGTCAGTCTGATTGGGGCACCAAATGAATACTACCTGGCTTATTGCAAGGGAGAATCAGTACACTGCTGGGGGTTAGGGGCCTGCATACATTGCCCACATTTGACAGTAGCACTGCGTGTCTTAATGCCTGAGTCATTCTAAACGTGCATGGATACTGAGTGGATAGTTTAATTGGTGGTAGTAGACAACCGGGAGAGTTTATAAGTGCTTGTGTGGTTGGCACAGAGACTTGATAAGGACATGCTTCTGTGACGATTATTGCAGGAGTGAACAGAGAGTCACAGACTGATTGAGGCACCAAATGAATACTACTTGGCATATTGCAGGGGTGAATCAGTACTATCCTGGGGGCTCGGGGCTTGCATACATTGCGCACATTTGACTGTAGCACTGCGTGTCCTAATGCCTGAGTCATTCTACATGTGAATAAATACTGAGTGGATAGTTAGAGTGGTTGTAGCTGACAGCAGGGAGAGTTTATAAGTGCTTGTGTGTTGGCACAGAGATTAGATAAGGACATGCTTCCGTCAGGATGATTGCAGGAGTGAAGAGAGTGTCACAGTCTGATTGGGGCACCAAATGAATACTACCTAGCTTTTTGCAAGGCAGAATCAGTACTCTGCTGGGGGTTAGGGGCATGCATACATTGTGCACATTTCACTGTAGCACTGCGTGTCTTAATGCCTGAGTCATTCTACAAGTGTATGGATACTGAGTGGATAGTTACAGTGGTGGTAGTTGATAGCAGGGAGAGTTTATAAGGGCTTGTGTGTTGGCACAGAGATTAGATAAGGACATGGTTCTGTTAGGATGATTGCATGAGTGGACATAGAGTGACAGTCTGATTGGGACACTGCATGAATATTACCTGGCTTACTATAAGAGTGAATAATAATTTGGCTGGGGTTTAGGGGCCTGCATAGATTGTGTACATTTGATTGTAGCACTGCATGTGTTAATGCCTGAGTCATTGTACAAGTGCATGGATACTGAGAGGATAGTTAGAGTGGTGGTAGTTCACAGCAGGGAGAGTTTATAAGTGCTTGTGTGTTGGCACAGAGATTAGATAAGGACATGCTTTTGTCAGGATGATTGCAGGAGTGAACAGAGAGTGACAGTCTGATTTGGACACTGCATGATTACTACCTGGCTTACAACAAGAGTGAATCAGTTGTTTGCAGGGGTTTAGGGGCCTGCAGAGAGATTGTGCACATTTGATTGTAGCACTGCGTGTCTTAATGCCTGAGTAATTCTACAAGTGGATGGATACTGAGTGGATAGTTATAGTGCTGGTTGTTGACAGCAGGGAGAGTTTATAAGTGCTTTTGTGTTGCCCCGGGGATTAGCGAAGGACATGGTTCTTTCAGGATAATTGCAGGAGTGGACAGAGACTGACAGTCTGATTGGGGCACTACATGAATACTAACTGGCTTATTGCAAGGGTGAATCATTACTCTGCTGGGGGTTATGGGCCTGCATATTTTGCACACATTTGACTGTAGCACTGCGTGTCTTAATGCCTGAATCATTCTATAAGTGCATGGATACTGAGTGGATATTTAGAGTGGTGGTAGTTGACAGTAGGGAGAGTTTATAAATGCTTGTTTTTTGGCACAGAGTAGTTAAGGACATGCTTCTATCAGTATGATTTCAGGAGTGGACAGAGAGTGACAGTCTGATTGGGGCACTACATGAATACTACCTGGCTTATTGCAAGGGTGAATCAGTAGTCTTCTGGGGGTTAGATGCCTGCATAGATTGTGCACATTTGAGTGTAGCTCTGTGTGTCTTAATGCCTAAGGCATTGTACAGCTGTACAAGCAGTGACTGAATAGTGAGCGTTCTGGTAGTTGACAGGAGGGTGAGTTTTTAAGTGCTTGTGTTTTGGCACAGGGTGCAGATACGGACATGGTTCTGTCAGGAAGCTAGGAGGAGTGGACAGGGAGTGACAGTGTGATTGCTGATCTGCATGGTTACTGCATGGATTTTTGCTGGAGTGAATCAGTAGTGTGCAGGGGGTAGGGGACTGCATAGATTGTGCACATTTACTTATATTCTAGAACCACAAAATCACGTCTCATGCACTTATAAAATCACATTTTCACTACCTTTACAGTCCTCTAATGTATCAGGTACCTCTCATTAATTCGAAAAATATGCATACA
This sequence comes from Triturus cristatus, assembly GCF_964204655.1. Lineage (NCBI taxonomy): Eukaryota > Metazoa > Chordata > Amphibia > Caudata > Salamandridae > Triturus > Triturus cristatus. Next base: position 1,494,802,854 of record NC_140591.1, read on the forward strand.
AGTATATAAATACAATTTAAACAAATACATGACTCATGACATACTATCTACTTAAGGCGATAACTACTACATACCAGAAATAATAACATGTACTGACTTTCTTTTGAGCAACATATTGTCCATTAAATGTAGAAATATGCAACATCATCAAACTGTACCTCTCAACAGACTTAATGAAGAAGAGTTATAAAGAACACTTTTTTATGAGTATTTTTAAAACTGCACAATCTGTGCAAACTAATAACAGAATCATAATTATTAACACCTTATATGATCATCTTGCAAACAGCACAATTGTACCTCCTTTTTCCAAACTATCTATAATTATACAATATTTTTAAACAATACCTTTTTACACAGAAGAAATAATCATGCGTATTAAACTACACCTTATATTAATATTTTAGAAAATACACCTTCTTAGTACATATTTAACCAATTAATAGTAAATAAGAGACTTCATTCAACTATACCTTTTAACACACTTCGGCGCTGGGGGGTGCGGGGTGAGCGTGGCGCCACCATGCTCGTGACGGAACCACTCCGTCATGAGTCACGGGCGTGCTGTGCTCATGACGGAGTGGTTCCGTCACGACTCCGCCCACTCGCTAATTCGCCCGCACAGGCGGGGAATCAGTGACGTGTGGGCGCGGCGGCCGCAGCATGATGGAAGCACTCCGTCATGAGCAAATGCCGCCCGTGGCTCATGACGGAGTGGTTCCGTCATGAGCACGCAAGGGGTTAAACAAACTTCAAAGTACAATAAAAATAATCCCAATATACATCTCTGCATTTAATAATATATTTCAAACAACACAGTTTCAGAAAATTGTTAAATCTTTTTTAAATTTACCTCAAAAATATGTAACTCACCTATTTAAAAAATGTGTTGAATGCAAAATCTCACACACTCACTCAGGATTTTCTTTTTCACACAGAGAATGTAAATCAACACACAGTATTGTCAAACGTTCCTTCTATTTTCCATACATATAGACATCCGCAACAAATGGCACTGCTTCCCAGTGTTTTTCAAATTGAAAAAAGAATTTCCATTGGTCATATAGAATAATACTTTTCAACTGACATCTTCACCCCTTGTCCTTAATGTCAGTGTCCATAGCAACAGTGCATGTAACATTCAACTTAGCTGCTAGGTCACAAGTTCACCACACAATGTTGCAAATGACAACAGCAGGTGTGGTTGGTTTTGCAATGCTTGCTCTTATCCTTTCTGCTGTACCTTTCCAACATATGTTAATAACCAATAAGAAACATGATTTGTAAAAAAAGTAAAATGCACCCTATATTTCAATGGCCAATCACATCTTTACTTTCTTAAAAACAGCATATTGTCCACCATTTTAGATAGATTTTATTCTTCCACCTGCCTACCTCAGCTGCAGACATCTTCTGATTACCAACAGAAATCCTTTAAAGATGCTTTCTGTGTGGATTATTGGATACAGCAATGTTTTCTGGTGCAAAAGGTATGCTGAAAGCAGAGGTATTGACAAAGACCTAGCTTTGCAAAATGTAGACATTAAATGGATTGGACAGAGAGGATTAAAGTGGCACCAATTGATGCCATTGGTTAAATCTTTTATGCATCTCCAACCACCTGACCTCATGATTTTGCACAGTGGTGGCAATGACCTAGACACATTGACTGGGGTTGGTCTTGAAATGCTAATGAAGGACACCTTTGCAGAATTGATGTTGCTTTTCCCCCAAACTGCCTTTGTGTACTCTAACATATGCCAAAGACAGAAATGGAAGGTACTATCAATTTTGTCCACAGATTGAGAAAGCTAGAAAAAATGTTAATAACGCTGTTTCTGCTTATCTCAGAGACCATAGTATTGGGTCCATATACAACAACAATCTATGTTTTAATATGAATGGCATCTACAGGACTGATGGTGTACATTTCATAGATAAGGGAAACTGAGTCCTTCTCAACAATTTAAGACTCTGCATCGGCACTTATATGTAGCTACAAAAATCTCCCAATAAACACAAGGGCTCTTTTTAGAGCCACCCAATATCCTAATATATAACCTAGGATTATATTAATTTAAAAAAATATTTTTGCTTGGAGTCGTGCACCCAGCGCGAATTGGAGTCACGTACCCCTTGCGTGCACACTAGGGGGCCACGCTGAGTGCCGCGCTAGGTACACGACTCCTAATATTTCCATTAAAAAAACTGCTCCTACCATTAATTTCTATTTGCCCCGGGGACCCCATCCCCCGGGGCCTATGTAATACATTGGGGACCGTGGGGGGATCCCCAATGCCCCCACAGTCCCGCCGGCTCCCCGCGACCTTTGGGAGCCGGCATTGCTTTTCCACATGAGGAACTGCTGACATTCAGCTCCACGTGTGGAAAAGCAATTCTGCTTTGGACTTTGAAAGCGAGAGCAGGTTTCCCTGCTCTTGCTTCCAAAATACAAAGCAGAGTTTGCTATGGTAGGGCTGGAGCCACATGGCTCCCACCCTACCATATCAAACAGCAATGTCCCGGGGGTGGGCACCCCGGGACACTGCAGGAGCCGGCCCTGGGGGGTGGCGGTCCCCAGGGCCATCAAAGGCTCCAAAAGGGGGGTGCACGCACCCCTCCCAACAATTTCAAAACCCCGAGGATGTGGTGGTCTCAGGGGTCCATCATAGACCCCCAGAATTTAACACTTAGTGTCCGGGGGAAGTGGCAGTCCCCGGGGTGTGTGGGGGGCTCGATTCCCCCCTCACAGGTATTTTTTTTTTAAATTAGAGCCCCGGGGGTGGTGGTCCCTGGGGCTGCGGGCAGGGCTATGTGCCCCCCTGCAAATATTCATAGAAAACCTTGGGGTGTGGTGGTACCCGGGGCTGGGGGGGTCCCCCTGGGCCCCCTCAATTATTTTTGACATGCCCCCGGGTCTTGGCTCACCCGGGGGCTATTTAATAACAAAGCGTGGGAGCCCGTGCTTTGTTTTTTTCATTTTCGTGGCCGGATTCGCGCACCCAGCACAAGTTCGACCAAGTTTTTTGTAATGGTTTTTTGGACCCTGGGCGTGCTTGTGGGACCCCCTGAGCAGACCTAGGGGGTCAGGGTGTTTCTACCCTGTCCCCTTTTCTTCTTTTTTGCCTTTGTTTTTCTGTTTTCTAGGGCCTCGGTTCTACCTTGGCACAAGATGGCTGCCAACACTTCCTGGTTTGCAGTGTTGACAGCCAATTACAATGTAGCTCGTGATCGGAAGGGTGCGTGGATCCACCGCGGCCATAGATATCACTATCTTTATTTTTTGAATTTATCAAAAACTACTGACCGTATCTACACCATTTTGAAAAAGTTCGCTTTCTGAGCCAAGCAGTACCTTTTTGCCAAATTTGGTGTAATTCCGTTCAGCAGTTTTGGCTGTAGCCGTTTCTAAACTTTCTTATGGGAAATTGTTTTTTGACTTCTATTTTTTGAATTTCTCAGGAACTACTGAACGGATTTACACCATTTAAAAAAAGGGCGCTTTCTGAACCATAGGCTACCTTTTTGCCAAATTTGGTGTAATTCCGTTCAGCAGTGTGGGCTGTAACTGTTTCTAAATTTTCCTATGGGAAATAACATGGGGAAAACACATTTTGGGACCCCCTTTTTTCCTGGCCCCCACTTGACGAATCACCCCCAAACATTCAGTATAGAAGCTGACCAGAACGTCCCACTAGTTTTGAAAATTTCACAAAGATTCGTGATCCGGTGCCAATGGCATTGGGACAACAAAAAACTCTTTTCCTACGGATAATAGGTCCGAACTATAACTAGCTACTGGCGACCGCCAGTAGGTAATTTATATATATACATATTCATATTCATTGAAAAAGTTTTCAGGGATGTTATAGTTAGAAATTAGCATATAAAACCTTAGAAATTCAGTGATAAAAAACAGGTTTCAGGTACATAATAGTTAGGCTGACATTTCACCAATGCAAAACCAGAGGAATTCAGCCATTATAGTTAGCTAAGCAAACTATAGCTTGCGACCCCGCAATGCACCGCTTATGACCTCACTATTACATCACTCATGAAATGGTCAGTGACGTCACTGATGACATCACTAATGACATCTCAAATGACATCAGTGATGACATCATTCAGCGACTGTGTGTGTTTTTAAAATGTTTATGAGTGTTATATATACCTAAGTGTATTGATGATTCAGCGGGTGTATGGGCACCTGTATCAATGCTTCAGTAGGTGTGTGACTGACTGTATAGGTGAGGATTAGGTAACAGGGAATGTATGGCTCACTGACTTGATTGTATGTCAGTTGGTGAAGTGTCTGTATGGGTCGGTGAGTGGGTACATGAGTGGGTGTTTGGGTGATTGATCGGTTGTCTGAGTATCTGTATGGTGTATGAGTGTCTGAGAGGGTTTGTGATTCCCTGTATGGATGAGTGAGTGCATGAATCAGTTGGTACATGGGTTAGTGAGTGTGAGAGAAGGGTTGTATAAGTGATTGAGTGTGTCTATGGGTGTGTCAGTGGGTGAATGGATGTGTCAGTGGTATATGGGTGAGTAAGTGGATATGTGAATGGTAGTATATGTAAGTGTTGGAAAATATTAGTGACTGTATTTGTGAGTGATGGATTGTGATAGTGGCTGTATGGGTTAGTGAGTGCATGGGTGAGGGTGTCTATGGGTCAGTGATTATATAGTGCATCTGCATGTGTAAGTGACTGGGTGTGTGTACAACTTTGTAGGTGAGTAAATAGCTCTCTGATTGACTATATAGGTGAGTATGTATGTGCGTGAGTAGCTCTATGAGTGACTGACAGTGTGTGAGCAGCTGTATGTTTGTTTGAGCGGATATATCAGTGGCTGTATAAGTGAGTGAGTTGGTGAATGAGTGGCTGTATGAGTCAGTGAGTGGATGTGTGTGTGTAGACCTATGAATCAGTGAGTGGGTCTGAGTATCTTTATGGTGTATGAGTGTCTGAGAGGGTTTGTGATTCCCTGTATGGATGAGTGAGTGCATGAATCAGTTGGTACATGGGTTAGTGAGTGTGAGAGAAGGGTTGTATAAGTGATTGAGTGTGTCTATGGGTGTGTCAGTGGGTGAATGGATGTGTCAGTGGTATATGGGTGAGTAAGTGGATATGTGAATGGTAGTATATGTAAGTGTTGGAAAATATTAGTGACTGTATTTGTGAGTGATGGATTGTGATAGTGGCTGTATGGGTTAGTGAGTGCATGGGTGAGGGTGTCTATGGGTCAGTGATTATATAGTGCATCTGCATGTGTAAGTGACTGGGTGTGTGTACAACTTTGTAGGTGAGTAAATAGCTCTCTGATTGACTATATAGGTGAGTATGTATGTGCGTGAGTAGCTCTATGAGTGACTGACAGTGTGTGAGCAGCTGTATGGTTGTTTGAGCGGATATATCAGTGGCTGTATAAGTGAGTGAGTTGGTGAATGAGTGGCTGTATGAGTCAGTGAGTGGATGTGTGTGTGTAGACCTATGAATCAGTGAGTGGGTGTTTAAATACTGGTATAGGCATGTCAATGGTTTCAAGAATGCTAGTGTTAAAGTTGCAGTGGGTGTATGAAAGGTTACATGGTGGGGTGATTGGGTGTGTCATTAATACTCTGGAGGATATCATAAGTGATGTCATGAGTGGTGTCATTTGAGATGTCATGAGTGATGTTGTCAGTATGTCACTGACCATGTCATGAGTAATGTAATAAGTGAGGTCATAAGCATTGCATTGCGGGGGCCAAGTTATAGTTAACAGCTGAATTTCTCTGGTCAGGCTAACTCTAACGTCCCTGAAACCTGTAGTTTTTTCACTGAATTTCTAAGGTTTCTTGAAAGCTAATTTCTAACTATAACGTCCCTGAAACCTGTGTTTTTTTCAGTGAATTTTCTAAGGTTTTGTAACTTGTGCTTGAATTTTCAGAGTGGAACAGAAATGGTGCTGCATGTTCAATCATTTCTGAAGAATTGCATTGTGTACAAGTTACAGTATGTGTTAAGTAGGCTTGTTAAAATTATTTTACATTCATAAAGTTAAAGTAATTTCTAACCATTTTTTTATATAAATTTACAAATTTATATAATTTTTAAAGAAACTGTTAGAATCGCATACTAATCGCGCACCGGTTGCGGTGGGTGCACAAGTCCAAACATCGTGTCATCTATATTTGTATGTTCACGTACACTGTGCGTAGGGTGTGCGATGGTTGCGCAGTTCCCAAATTTTTCAATTGTTTAAAATGTAATACATGATAATGCTTTATAATTTTGAAATCAATCATATGTGTTTTGTAGAAAGAGTTATAAAAGTGACATTGATATAAATATTTTGAATATTTGACTTCTTCTGAAGAAGTTACGGAAGCCGCAACGCTCTCATGTACCCTCCTGCACGTTTTTCCGAGTGCGTGATAGATTCGCGACTTCAGCACAAATTATGTAGATCTAAAAGCACATATATATATATAATTTTATAGTATAAATTTTACCAACAGATTTACTTTCAAATTTGTAAATCTACTATATTTGTGACTGGAATAAATATATAATATTGTTTACAATATTTTACGGATTCACGTCCAGTGTGCGGTAAATACTCTTCCGGCACGCAAATCCCATCTGACTTCAAAAGAAATTATATCATTGGTTAAGAAACTTTCTGTTCTAGAACTTCGAGAGCCCCAATCAATTTGTTCTTTCCTTCTGGAGCATCTTTAGAATAAACACCTCTTTTGTTCTCTTTTACTCTGAATTTATTTTTTGAGGGTTTTTACTCAACACTGGAAATAGCATCTGGGAATCCACCCACAGATGTAGTTGAAAGTGTGAAGGAGCTGGAGGAGTCTGTGAAAAAAAGAAAGGAAAGCACTGTCTGGACCTTTTTCTCTATTCCGCGAAGGGGAGAAAAATGTAAATGTGTGGAAAGTGACTTGCACAATGTGTGAAAAGGTATTATCTCGGGCTCTGAGAAAAAATACTCCTGTGGAACCTCATCAATGATGAAGCACCTGCAGACTATGCCACCAAACCAACTCGCAAGAGAACAGTACCACTGCAGCTGCAATCACAGGATGCTGAAGTTCCAGGACCCAGTACATCTGCGGCTTCTACATTAACAGCTGATACAACATTGCTCGTACCTGAGTTTTCTGGTTTAGAGCAACACTGCTTAAAGTGCAAAAAACTACTTTGTGCTGGGGAGCAGTCTATTGAAGCAATTATCCTAGCTGCAAGAAATCATAAATGATAGTTATTCTGATGTTTCTGCAACAACGATCCAATTGTAAAGTGTTTTCATTACTTTATTGCGGTTTGTTGCCTTGTTTTTTGTATCCGATTTGTTTTTAAAAACACCAAAAAATAAAAATAAAAGAGTTTGTAAAATACACAAAAATTAAAAAAGAAAAAAAAGGTTCTTTTTAGAACAAACTATTTGGTTAGAGATAGACAAACTTGTATGTGTTGTATGAAGGAGTGCAAGGGTAATACCTGGATCATTTGATAAGGGCCTGGGCAGTGTCTGAGTGATTGCATGACTGCATGGGTTGTGCCTCATTGAATGCATAAGTAGAAAGGTAGGATCTCGGTGATTGGATGAGTGCATGGGTAGTGTCTGAGTTCATGGATGGCTGCAAGTGTGGTGACTGAGAAACTGGATGAGTACATGGGTAGTGCGTAATGGAATTCCTGAGTAAGTTCATCAGTGTATGGGTACTGTGTGAGTTAATGGTTGTCTTGTCGGATAGTACCTGACTGATTGTAAGAGTACATGTCGAGTGCTTGAGTGAATGGATAAGTGCATGGGTAGTGTCTGAGTGAATGGATAACTGCAAGAATAGTGCCTGAGTGAATGCATGAGTGTATAGGTACTGCCTGAGTCAACGGGTTAGTGTAAGGGTAGTACCTGGCTCATTGGGTGAGTGCTTGGGTAGTGTCCGAGTGATTTGTTGAAAGCATGAGTAGTGTCTGGAAGATTGTATGACTGCATGGATAGTGCCTGAGTAAATGGTTGAGTGCATGAGTAATGGCTGGATGGATGGGTGGGTGCAAGAGCAGTGCCGTGGTGATTCCATGAGTACATGGATAGTAGCTGGGTTAAGGAATGAGTGCATGGGTACTCTCTGAGTGATTCCATGAGTGCATAGGTAGTGCCTGGGTGAATACAGGAGTGCATGGGTAGTGCCTGGGTGATTGCATAAGTGCACGGGTAGTACCTGAGTAAATGGATTAGTATAAGGGTAGTGCCTGATTAATTTGGTGTGTGAATGAGTAGTGTCTATGTGATTGCACAGATGCATGGAGACTGCCTCAATCACTGCATGACTACATGAGCAGTGCCTGAGTGCATCGATGAGTGCATGTGTAGTTGCTGGATGGATGGATGGATGGGTGAGTGCAAGAGCAGTGTCTGGGTGATTCCATGTGTGCATGATTGTAGCTGAGTTAAGGAATGAGTGTATGGGTAGTCCCTGGGTGATTGGATACATGCTTTCACAGTGCCTGTTTGGTTGCATGAGTGCATGGGTAGTCCCTGGGTAATTCCATGAGTGTATAGGTAGTGCCCGGGTGAATACAGGAATACATGGGTAGTGCCTGTAAGATTGGAAGAGTGCATGGGTAGTGCCTGGGTGATTGTATAAGTGCCCGTGTAGTGCCTGAGTAAATGGATGAGTGTAAGGGTAGTCCCTGTCTCATTTGGTGAGTGCATGGATAGTATATGTGTGATTGGATGAATGCATGGGGACTGCCTTGATCACTGCATGTGCAAAAAGAACAATGTCATACATTCACCCCAGTACAGAGATCTGGGCCGAAATCCATTGTTTTTTTGCTCACCATGCCATCCCAGTTTGGACCCAGCCATATGCAAATCAGTCTTGACCCTGTGCCCAATGGGAACAGTCCAGCCCAAACTGCCAGGCCAGGTCCTCCCTGGACTGGAAACAAGCATCCTAAGACTGGTTTTGGGCTTTCAGCCCTCATCAGCCATGATAGCTTGACTCCAGTGGCATGAAGAGTACGCAACCCACGCCCGGGCGTACCCGTTCCCACTCGGATTGACAAATGCAAAAAGAACAATTGATGGACAGAATGCAGAACAATGTCATACATTCACCGCAGTACAGAGATCTGGGCCTAAATCCATCGTTTTTTTGCTCGCCATACCAGTTTGGACCCAGTCATATGCAAATCAGTCTCGACCCTGTGCCCAAGGGGAACAGTCCAGACTGCACTGCCAGGTCAGGTCCTCCCTGGACTGGAAACAAGCATCCTAGCACCGGTTTTGGGCTTTCAGCCCTCATCAGCCATGGAGAGCACAGGACCTACGTTCGGGCATACCCATCCCATTCGGGGTGAAAAATGCAAAAAGAACAATTGATGGACAGAATGCAGAACACTGTCATACATTCACCCAAGTGCAGAGATCTGGGCCTAAATCCATAGTTTTTTGCACACCATGCCATACCAGTTTGGACCCAGCCATATGCAAATCAGTCTTGACCCTGTGCCCAATGGGAACAGTTCAGTGCGAACTGCCAGGCCAGGTCCTCCCTGGACTAGAAATAAGCATCCTAGGACCGGTCAGAGCTGCTCTACCAGAGAACCAGGTCAGCAGAGGTACTTTAGAGCCATATAACCAGGTCAGCAGACCTGCTTTAGAGCCAGAGAACCAGGTCAGCAGAGCTGCTCTAGAGGGAGAGAACCAGGTCAGCAGAGTTGCTCTAGAGGCAGAGAACCAGGTCAGCAGAGCTTCTTTAGAGGGAGAGAACCAGGTCAGCAGAGCGGCTTTAGAGCCAGAGACCCAGGTCAGCAGAGCTGCTCTAGAGCCAGAGAAAACAGGTAAGCAGAGCTGCTTTAGAGGGAGAGAACCATGTCAGTAGAGCTGCTCTAGAGCCATAGAACTAGGTCAGCAGAGCTGCTCTAGAGGCAGAGAACCAGGTTACCAGAGCTGATGTAGAGGGAGAGAACCAGGTCAGCAGAGATGCTCTAGAGCCAGAGAACCAGGTCAGCAGAGCTACTTTAGAGCCATAGAACCAGGTCAGCAGAGCTGCTCTAGAGGCATAGAACCAGGTCAGCAGAGCTGCTTTAGAGGGAGAGAACCAGGTCAGCAGAGCTGCTATAGAGCCAGAGAACCAGGTCAGCAGAGCTGCTCTAGAGCCAGAGAAACCAGATCAGCAGAGCTGCTTTAGAGGAAGAGAACCAGGACGCCAGAGCTGCTCTAGAGCCAGAGAACCAGGTCGGCAGAACTGCTTTAGAGCAATAGAACAAGGTCAGCAGAGCTGCTCTAGAGGCAGAGAACCAGGTCAGCAGAGCTGATTTAGAGGGAGAGAACCAGGTCAGCAGAGCTGCTCTAGAACCTAAGAACCAGGTCAGCAGAGCTGCTCTAGAGCCAGAGAACCAAGTCAGAAGAACTGCTTTAGAGCCATAGAACCGGGTCAGCAGAGCTGCTTTAGAGCCAGATAACCAGGTCAGCAGAGCTGTTGTAGAGCCAGAGAACCAGGTCAGCAGACCTGCTGTAGAGCCAGAGAAACCTGGTCAGCAGAGCTGCTTTAGAGGGAGAGAACCAGGTCAGCAGATTCGCTTTAGAGCCAGAGAACCAGGTCAACAGAGCTCCTTTAGAGCCAGAGAACCAGGTCAGCAGAGCTGCTCTGTAGCCTAAGAACTAGGTCAGCAGAGCTTCTCTAGAGCCAGAGAACCAGGTCAGCAGACTTGCTGTAGAACCAGATAAACCAGGTCAGCAGAGCTGCTTTAGAGGGAGATAACCAGGTCAGCAGATTTGCTTTAGAGCCAGAGAACCAGGTCAGCAGAGCTCCTTTAGAGCCAGAGAACCAGGTCAGCAGAGCTGCTCTAGCTGACACTGACTGACTGACACTGACTGACTGACACTGACTAACACTGACTGATTGACACTGACTGACACTGATTGACTGACACTGACATTGATTGACTGACACTGACACTGACTGACACTGACACTGATTGACTGACTGACTGACACTGATTGACTGACACTGACTGACTGACACTGACTGACACTAATTGACTGACACTAACTTACACTGATTGACTGACACTGACTGACACTGACTGACTGACTGACACTGACACTGACTGACTGACACTGACTGACACTGACAGACTGACACTGACTGACACTGATTGACTACTCTCTATTACTCTACTACTCACTCTCTACTACTCTCTACTACTCTCTCTCTACTACTCACTCTCTATTAATATTTACTAACTCTCTACTACTCTACTACTCTCTACTACCCACTCTCTACTACTCACTCTCTACTACTCACTAACTACTACTCTCTCTCTCTACTACTCACTCTCTACTATTCACTCTCTACTACTCATTCTCTACTACTCTCTACTACTCAATCTCTGCTACTCACTCGCTACTACTCTCTACTACTCACTCTCTACTACTCACTCTCTACTACACTCTACTACTACTCTCTACTACTCACTCTCTACTACTCACTTTCTACTACTCTCTACTACTCACTCTACTACTCTCTACCACTCACTCTCTACTTCTCTTCTACTCACTGTCTTCTACTCTCTACTGCTCTCTCTCTACTACTCGCTCTCTACTACTCACTCTACTACTCTCTACTACTCACTCTCTACTACTCTCTCTCTACAACTCTCTCTACTACTCACTCTCTACTACTCACTCTGCACTACTCTCTACTACTCACTCTCCACTACTCACTCTCTACTACACGTTCTCTCCTACTCTCTGCTACTCACTCTACTACTCACTCTCTACTGCTCCACTACTTTCTACTACTCTCTCTCTACTACTCACTCTCTACCACTCACTCTCTACTACTCTCTACTACTCACTCTCTACTTCTCTTCTACTCACTCTCTTCTACTCTCTACTGCTCTCTCTCTACTACTCGCTCTCTACTACTCACTCTACTACTCTCTACTACTCATTCTCTACTACACTCTCTCTACTATTCTCTCTACTACTCACTCTCTACTACTCACTCTGCACTACTCTCTACTACTCACTCTCCACTACTCACTCTCTACTACTCGTTCTCTCCTACTCTCTGCTACTCACTCTACTACTCACTCTCTACTGCTCCACTACTTTCTACTACTCTCTCTCTACTACTCACTCTCTACTACTCTCTACTACTCCCTCTCTACTACTCTCTACTACTCACTCTCTACTACTCTTTACTACTCTCTACCTCTCTACGTCTACACCTCTACCTCTACACCTTTACCTCTCTACCTCTCTCTAACTCTCTCTACACGCACACATATGCTCATATGCATATGCTCATCTGCATATGCATTTATATATATGTTTGTATATATGTTTGTGAACTAAAGGAGGCTCCGAGATTCAATCTCAGCAGGATATTGGCATTGTCAACATCGTGGACAATCCTGCACCTCGCAGCCCACACGGGCAGTAAATAACACATCCACACGCAGCACCTACCTGCTACAGGTGAATTCTGAGTTTGTTGTGTCATATTGTACGCGTCAGCCGGAGATGCGTCTCAGAGGCCCCTGTTCCGTAAGTTGGCCCGGATATCACTGGCTTCTGCTTTTGAGGATTATTTTTTTCGTCCAGGGTACTGGAATGGTCCGGGCCCACCCCCTCAACCTAAGGCAAAGCAAGGGTGGCTGCATTGCGGTACGTGACTTCACGGAGGCACAGGGTGCACTGTCACTCCTGTTCCTGCCCTGTGGCGTCTTGGATTTGGTGGCTGGAATGGTTTGGGGACTAGAGGAGGCTCCGAGATTCAATCTCGGCAGGATATTGGCATTGTCAACAACGTGGACAATCCTGCACCTCGCCAGCCCACACGGGCAGAAACAAACACATCCCCATGCAGCACCTACCTGGTACAGGTGAACTCTGGAATACGTAGTTCCAATGAACTAAGGGTGGTGAGCGGACACTGGTTTAGGGTGGAGCGAGTTCCCGCCAATGGGAAAGTGGTAGGACTGTGTTAAATACCATTGTGACAAGCCTCTGAACATTAAGGCAACCAACGAAGGCCGATTGGGCCGAAATGCATCATTCCGCTTATTCAATAAAGGAGTTTCCTTCAATCCCCGCTGAGGCCTCTGCTCGTTCTTTGGAGGAGGAGGAGTTTTTTGTGTCATATATATATAGTTAGGATCGTGTCTCCATAGGAAATCCGCAACATTCTATTTTGAATAACTTTGGCGCCGATTGACGAATCCTCGTGAAATTTTCAAAATAGGTGGGGCGCTCCGCTCCACTCCTTCCCTGAAAGTCTCGGGGGGATTCGTCAAGTGGGGGCTGAGAAAAAGGGGGGTACCAAAACGCGTTTTCCCCATGCATTTTTCCATAGGACCTTTAGTCCAAGCTACAGCCCGTACGGCTGAACAGAATTACTTGAAATTTGGCAGAGAGGTAGTCCTCAGGTCAGGGATGTGCCTTTTGCAGGTCTGGTGTAAATCTGTTCAGTATTTCCTGAGAAAATAGCATTTAAATCAATATATATATCTATAGGCGCGCACCGTGCGCGCACGGTAATCCTTACCGTACGCGCTCGCTGCCGTGCGCGAGCGCGATTCTGATTGTTTGTTAGATCTTAGTAAACATTCGAATCGGTCGAAACCAGGAAGTGTTGGCCGCCATTTTGTCTCTCGCAGTCTGAGGGGGTGAAAAACAAAGGTGGAGAACGTGAAAAGGGGGCAGGGTGGACAGTTCCTGACCCCCTAGCCTTGGTCAGGGGGTCCCAGAAGGACCCCCAAGGGCAAAAATGTATTTTACATTTTTTACGAAAAATCGCGGAGTGCGCGTAGCGTGCGCGCACGGTAGAAACTGAAAAATTCCGCAAACTACGTAACGTGGGCGCGCGGTGCGCGCACAGTGCGTGCACGGTGCAAAACCTTAAAAAAAATAAATAAATAAATACATAACTTAGCATTTAAAAAAACGTACAAATTCACTGAAAAAACCATAGGTTTCACACACGTTATAGTTAGGAATTAACATTTAAAAAACCTTGCAAATTCACTTAAAAAACCATAGGTTTCACACATGTTATAGTTAGCTGGGCATTTCACTCGTGAAAAACCATTGAAATTCCCCCGTTATAGTTAGTGCAGGCAACTATAACTCACGCGACCGCAATCCTCTGCTGATGACGTCAGATATTACATCACTGATGACATATGTGTCTTTCTGAAAAAAAAATATTTGTAATATATGTATAGCTAAAAATTAATGGAAGAAGACATGGGTAAATAAGTGTCTAAATAAAGTAGTAGCATCAGCAGAGGATTGCTGTCGCGGTCGCGTGAGTTTTTTAAGTGAATTTATATATATATATACATATATAATCATCAAGCCAATACTCCCTCTCACTAAGAAAGAGTGCGGGACAGCTCCGGAGTGCAGAAAAAGTGGCTTTATTAGTTAAAAAGCGCTGGCATTACGAGTCCATGAAACGCTGGCAGACGCGTTTCAGCCTTCAATAGCTTTCCTCAGTGCCCGTTTCCATGTTCTCCTTCCATCTCTGGGGGTCAGCTACTACGATCTTTAAATGGTGACCACATCCAGTCAGCTGATCACTTGCCCCTCCTTCCGCCTCTGTGACACGGCGGCACCACGCGCAGCTCTTCCCAGTCTACTGCATGCTGGTAGATGGAGTCCTCAGAGCAATCCCATACAGTGATGGGGTATTGCACAACACCATGTGATGTCCCACTGTGTGGCTGCTGACCCTCACTCCACAGCAGTTGTCCGGAAAGCTCAAGCCATTCTTGGCACCCCTTATCAGGCGGATCAATCTCGCCTCCTCTCTCCCCAGGTAACGATAACGTCCAATTGGAAATCCACCATACCAGGGGGGGTGGCGCGTTGCAGTTTCATGCGACAACCCAAGTTGCAGGCACTACGCGTCACTCCTGACCGAGAGGGCGTCCCGCTACACCAGCAACCTGCACGCTGGTACAACATCAAGCCAATACTCCCTCTCACTAAGAAAGAGTGCGGGACAGCTCCGGAGTGCAGAAAAAGTGGCTTTATTAGTTAAAAAGCGCTGGCATTACGAGTCCATGAAACGCTGGCAGACGCGTTTCAGCCTTCAATAGCTTTCCTCAGTGCCCGTTTCCATGTTCTCCTTCCATCTCTGGGGGTCAGCTACTACGATCTTTAAATGGTGACCACATCCAGTCAGCTGATCACTTGCCCCTCCTTCCGCCTCTGTGACACGGCGGCACCACGCGCAGCTCTTCCCAGTCTACTGCATGCTGGTAGATGGAGTCCTCAGAGCAATCCCATACAGTGATGGGGTATTGCACAACACCATGTGATGTCCCACTGTGTGGCTGCTGACCCTCACTCCACAGCAGTTGTCCGGAAAGCTCAAGCCATTCTTGGCACCCCTTATCAGGCGGATCAATCTCGCCTCCTCTCTCCCCAGGTAACGATAACGTCCAATTGGAAATCCACCATACCAGGGGGGGTGGCGCGTTGCAGTTTCATGCGACAACCCAAGTTGCAGGCACTACGCGTCACTCCTGACCGAGAGGGCGTCCCGCTACACCAGCAACCTGCACGCTGGTACAACATCAAGCCAATACTCCCTCTCACTAAGAAAGAGTGCGGGACAGCTCCGGAGTGCAGAAAAAGTGGCTTTATTAGTTAAAAAGCGCTGGCATTACGAGTCCATGAAACGCTGGCAGACGCGTTTCAGCCTTCAATAGCTTTCCTCAGTGCCCGTTTCCATGTTCTCCTTCCATCTCTGGGGGTCAGCTACTACGATCTTTAAATGGTGACCACATCCAGTCAGCTGATCACTTGCCCCTCCTTCCGCCTCTGTGACAATCATATATATAATCTGCATATCTATATAAATACAAACGCCTCCAAGACAAAGTTTATGATTTTAAACCCCACCCCCTCATCACGCCCAAACCCTCTGTTGGGTACGGTGCGATTGGAGAGGGTTTCCACATTTGAATATCTCGGGGTAACCCTGAATGAGAAGATGACATGGACTACACACACGACTAAGGCTAACCTGAAATTAACACAGAAAGTGGGGGGCATTTTAAGAATGATGGGCAAATCTATATACCGCCCACTCGGCCCAATAATACAGATTTACAAATCTCAGGCCCGGGGTTCAGTTGTCTATGGGGCGGAACTTTGGGGCCATGTTCCTGTAAAAAATCTAACAACAACAGAGAATAAATTTCTCAGGCAACTGGTGGCCCTCCCCTCCAGTACCCCACTGTTCCCCCTGAGATTAGATCTAGGTCTAAGGCCAATCGCCGATGTGTTAAGTTTGAAGCCCCTAGCTTTTTGGCGACGAATATGGAGTAGCCAGGACCTCAGCGACTACAGTTGCGAGCTCCAGGAGTTCTTGGCTTTACCAAACGCCAACAACATTCCCTGGCTAAAATATATAGGGAGCACCTGTGAAGGTTTAGGCCTCCCGGAACTATGGACTGACCCTGCCAATTTCAGTAGGAGGATCTCTCGAAAGGCACTCACACAATTCTGCTTTCAGTCAAAGCTGACCACTGATATAGCAAATACACGTGCGGGATCTTTGACCCACACATTTATTCAACTGAAAGATTCTTACCATTTGGAAATTGTTTTAGATGGTATGGGTCCTGTGTTGACACGAAAACTTTATTTACAGTGGAGGTATGGCTCCCTACCCTTGAGGGCCTTTACTAGTTCCTGGTCCCGCATTTTAACAACAGACCAGTGCCCTGCCTGTACACATTCCAAGGAGAGTGATTTGCATGTGGTCCTTTTTTGTAAAGCCTATCGAAGAGCAAGGAGGTACTGGCTCTTACCTATCCTTAAGAACATGGGTTTTAGGAACTACCGCCCTGCATTTAGAATCCTTAAAACTGATCTGTCACCCCCGATTGTTTTTGCTGTGGCAAAGTATCTAACGGCCATGTGGCACATTCGGTCCCGCATTTTGAAAGTGGGGGGTATTGTATGACCCTCAAGATATTGTTTTATTGATTCATGTCTTTTCTAATGTTTCACTCATGGGCTTTTTTCTGTACAAAACTTAAGTGCAAATGAAATTGTGTAGTGTATTGAAAAATTCTACTTTTTAATAATTGTTATGTATTTGCATCTTTGATGATCGAGATGATCGAGAATAAAGATTATTGAATTGAATTGAAATAAATACAAATATAAATGCATGCACACATATACATATACATATATGCATACATTACATGATATGTACATGAAAGTTTGAAAAACACTAATACAAGCAAAGCTAAAAAGCCACCTAATTGCAAACAGAATTGCTTTAACTTAAACGAGGGCGAGACCTATTGCATTTGCAATGCTTGTTTACTTTGTTTCCATCCAGAAGGCATTCAGATGTGTCACACATTTGCCATAAATTCTGAATGTTAGCACTCTAGTTGCTCATTAGATCACTGTAACTGCTCACCAGGGAAGAATGCTGCTGGTATTCAAAGTGAATGTTTCAGTCTGCATGTCAGAATTTTTTAATGAAATAGAAAATGATTTGAGAAGTCAAAATGTGCCCTAATTTTTCTTTCTGCAGCACTAATCATAATTTCTATGGCAAAATGAATCTACTCATTTTGGTCCTTTGCAAATTAAATGTTTTAAGCGTTACCACTTTATTCCAATCAAGATGGCTTCAGGTGTGCCATACTTTTGCCATAAGTAAGACTGTGAGCACTGTAGTTGTTCTTTAGAACACTCTGGGACATTCTGTCATTGGGCTACATGTGGGCTACATGTGGGTGATATTTGTGCTACATTTGGGCTCTTTTGTCTCTGGTGGCCATCTTGGGAGACTTTTTTGTTACGAAGATTCCTAATTTCCTCATTTACTGCAGTCTCCTCAGTAGGAAATACTTTCAGTTTTTATATGACTTTATTGTTTTTAAAATGTGTGTCTATGCAAACTACTCAAAATATGAACAAGTATGCAGCATAATCTCAACTTTATTCAGGAAGAAGAGGACGTTTGTGACTGTGACCCCGGGCTCACTTGGCAGAAACACCTCCTGACCCTCCACCCCCCATCGCAAAATGTAATGCCCGTGAAAAGGGTAGGTGGACGCAGTGTTATATAGAACATAGTCCTGAGAGCACTGAGAGCACGATTGAAAATGAAAACTAGATATAGTATATGGTATAAACTATGTCATTTGAGATGTCATCAGTGATGTCATCAGTGATGTCACTGACCATGTCATGAGTGATGTAATATGTGACGTCATCAACAGTGCATTGCGGGGGCGCGAGTTATAGTTAGCTGAACTAACTATAACATGGGTATTTCTAGGGTTTTGTACGAGGGAAATGTCCAGCTAACTATAACGCCCCTGAAACCTATGTTTTTTTCAGTAAATTTCTAAGGCTTTTTAAATGCCAATTCCTAACTATAACATGCCTGAAACCTATGTTTTTTTCTGTGAATTTCAAAGGTTTTTAAAACGCTAATTTCTATCTCTAACTTATCTCTAAAGATATCATGAAAAGCATTCTTTTTTAAAAGTTTTTGGAAGGCACTGTTCGAACTTAAAACAATCGTGAACTTTTAACCTGCACGTGTCATTAAATGTTCAAGAAAATGTTGCAAAAAAATATCGTTAAGTTGTAAAAAATTGATGAACTTTTAACCTGCACGTGTTGTAGAATGTTCTACAAAGTGTGTTGATAGAATACTTTGCACGTTTGACTTCTATGTGTTGTTGAATATTAAAAAAAACGGTTCATATGGAAAATTAAAAAGAAACCAATAGAGGAGTTTTAAAACCTAAAAGAATCAAGGAACTATTCCAATTTATTCTTTACATGTATTTATGTGTGGAGCAACACAATTATAGACACAACAGCACTAGGAAGAGTAAGAAGCAAGGAGTGGGGGGAGAGGGGGAGATGGGCAGAATGGCACACATGCACAATAAAGTACAACACACATTTAGACTAACAATGGCCAAAAAGAAACACACCAACAAGGAGCACAAGTCACAAAACCCGCCAACATCAAACCACTGAATGAGCATAGAAGTGAAAACCACGCTGCATTCATACAGGATGTGTACAAAGGCCAGTCATTGGTGTTGTGAGATGTCTGCGACCGTTATCATCATAGATAAGATGCCCAGCATGTGGCACATGTTCGAGTTCAATGTAGGTTATGTTGCCAAACGGCTGCTCTTCCCTCCCACAAGCCCCCACACTTTTGTACGGTGCGCTGTTGCATCTCGTGCACTATACAAGTATGTCCTGCTACATTCCAACTACACCATCATAGTGACTTTTGGAGGTGGTGCATGCCACTTTACAACATCGACTGCTGCGGCTCTTGTAGAAGGCCACACCAGAACACAGAGACACACTTACCGCACTTCCTGTACACGGACATGTCCGAGACACTCCGTTCCCCTTGCCAGATAGCCCCACCCCTGCACTGACCTGTGAACCCCAGACCAGCACACGCCAGTTGTGCATGCAGGAGGATGCGTGCGTAGCTACACATCCAGGCTCACTGCCAACGCTGAGATGACAGCACACTGTGATGTTGCAGGGCTCGTGCCTATCATGCTAAGATAATAACCACAGGGACACACTTGCTAAGATGTGGGTTTGGGGAGATTGGCGGTACTGGAGTTGTTGAGATGAGTCTTCTGGCCCGCATGGGTATCCCTGTATCATGCTCATTTACTCTATGGCACCTGTGGGTGTTCTGGTGTGGCTCTTGGCTATGTTCCCTTTCATGGTGCACATAGTTGTCCTACTTAACACCAGCATAAAGCAGATGTAAAATCCCTGGTGCTAACGTATCTTATTTCAGGAATTTATTTCACATTGCAATTAGTGTGAAAGTTGTGATGTGATTTCTTTTGTGTGCAGAACAATATACGAACTGAGCAGTGTATCTCGTCAATATCCAGCACCTGATGCACTATTCCCAATCAATATAAATACAATGAGATTACTTAATAGATTTTGTGTGTACACTGTAAGTGCAGCAAATACCTCAGTGCAATTCAATACAGGATTTTAGTATTTAGAATAAATTGGAAAGGTGCACCTCGTGTCTTTTTGTACTAGAACGGCTACTCTCCATTTCATTATCAGCACTTTAACGGAAGTAAAGTTGAGATAAATCTAACACACTATTCAGAAGTTGGTGCAAACTGCAGAAATCACCAGTATTCCAGAGATAAGTGCCCCATGGTGGACTCCATCAAATAACAGTAATAAGAAAAAGAAAGAGTCACACAGCAGTTAAGAGAACAACTAAAAATGTTATTAATTTTTTTTTCAAACTTTATTTTTTATAATAACAAATATATAAACGATAAACTAATAAACAAAATGTGACAACAATAAGACAAAACAACAAGGCAGAACACTCCTGTGGGGACCATGGATGTCGACGACAGACCTGGAAAATTAGAAAGATTGTTAAAAAAAACAACATGCTATTCTCAACAAAATACCACAAGAAACAAATCCCAGATATATAAAATGCATACAGCTAAAAACATTTTATAAGTTTAACTTACAAAAACTGTAAATGTTGCCGCTTTAAAATATTTACCGAATGTAAGGTAATTTTTTTGCAGAAGGCACCACGCCCACCACGTTTTTCATCAGTGGTGAGGATTTTTTTTTTCCCCAAGGGGCAAACAAAGACCAATGCCACCTTGATCACGAGCAAGATTTGCAAAAGAGTTCTCTCAAGAGGGGATCCTAACAAAATATACTCGTACGGCATGGCAAGTATGGTGAAACACCCAAGGACCTTTCATCCGAACAATCTTGCATGAGAAGAGTGCAATCAGATGAGAAACACTCCTATTCTGTATCTATAAAAAAGAATCACAAATAAATGTATATTAATAACTTTCAAAATTATACTATTCCATTACTGTACAAACACATTTTATTATAAATACTGACTAAGAAACTATGGGGCATATCAACAAGGGCCTTTAAAAGCCAAAAAAGCAGAGATAAAACTAGCACCCTATCAACAACAGGGTGCTAACATGCAAATTTGCATGTTAGCACCCTTTTACTCTTCGCTTCCCCTTGCATCTCTAATGAGATGCAAAGTGGGCGTTCCAGAGTAAAGCGACATTTCTCCTATCATCAAAAATATCGCTAACCCTGTTAGAGACAAAAAAAGCAGCGCTAACCGCGGTGAACGCTGCTTGTTTACGTCTGGCATTTTTCTGACTTAACAATGATATCCTATGGAAGGAGGATATCATGGCTAATGCTGCCATGACATGTCTGTCCCTATCAACAAGCTAACGTGAGATTATCACTGGGTTTCCAGCGATAATCTCACTTTAGCCACTTAGCGTGAGGATTTTTATCGCTATTGAGATAAACGTTGCTAATAGCACGCTATCTCAGCGATAAAAATCAACGCTAGCCGGCGATAATTATCCTAGCGCTAAGTGCGCTTAGCGATAATTATCGCCGGTTGTTGTTGATATGCCCCCAAGTCCCTGAACCACAAGTGTGACAATGGTTAAAACACTACATGCATAGTGCATGTCGCTTTGAAGCAGTTCATGCCCTAAAGCCTACCTCACTAAAACTCTACATGCCAACTAACTAAATGATTACAGTACTATAAGGAAACACACTGGGTGAGTGACAGAGTGTTTGCTAGAAGAGTATGAATACTTACTAGGAAATTGAAGGTATGAAACAACTGTGTAGGTGATTAGAGGACTGCATCCATACCGGATAGGCATTTAAAGCAGTCCATGTGCTAAGGCCTGGCTCACTGCATGACTACTTAGGCACTGACTGAATGATTAGAGTACTGTAAGGAGAGTGCCTAGATGAATTTATAAGTGCTAGGCTTTTCGCACATGGAATGGATTAGCACTTGGTACTAAATGGGTCACTAGAGGAGTGCAAAGGCAGTGACAAGATTTTTGCTGGACTGTATGGATACTGACTAATAAATTGAAAGTGTGAAAGACAAGTGTCTAGGTGGTTAGAAGACTCCATGCATAGTGAATAGGGGTTTGAAGCAGTCCATGTGCAAAGGCCCGGCTCAGTGCATGAATACTTAAGCACTGACTGAATGATTAGAGTACTGCAAAGAGAGTGTCTTGGAGAATTTATGAGTGTTTGGGATTTGGCAGAGTGAATGGATTAGTACATGATGCTGAATAGGTCACTAGAAGACTGCAAAGGGAGTGACAGGGTGTTTCCTGGAAGTGTATGGATACTGACTAGGGAATTGAAGGTGTGAAAGACAATTGTGTAGGTGGTTAGAGGACTGCATGCATAGTGGATAGGGGTTTGAAGCAGTCCATATAATAAGGCCTGGGTCACTCGATGAGTACTTGAGTACTGACTGAATGATTAGAGTACTGCAAGGAGAGTGCCTAGGTGAATTCATTATGGTTTGGCGCAGTGAATGGATTAGTACATGATGCTGAATGGATCACTAGAAGAGTGCAACGGGAGTGACAGGGTGTTTGCTGGAAGTGAATGGATACTGACTGGGGAATTGAAGGTGTGAAAGACAAGTGTTGAGGTGGTTAGAGGACTGCGTGTATAGTGGATAGGGGTTTGAAGAAGTCCATGTGCTAAGACCTGGCTCAGTGCATGAATAGTTAGGCAGTGACTGAATCATTAGAGTACTGGTAAGAGAGTGTCTTGGTGAATTTATAAGTGTTTGGGTTTTGGCACAGTGAATGGATTAGTACATGCTGTTTAATGGGTCTCTAGAGGACTGCAAAGGAAGTGACAGCGTGTTTCCTGGAAGTGTATGGATACTGACTGGGGATTTGAAGGTGTAAAAGACAAGTGTATAGTATGTTAGAACACTACAAGCATACTGCATAGACATTTGAAGCAATATATTTGGTACTTAGAAACTAACTAAAGAATCAGACTACTTCTAGGACAGTGCTTAGGTAAAACTTTTAAATTTACAATTCTGCCACAGTGAACAGAATAGTACATGGTACTACACCTTAGTGTCAAACCCTGACTCATTTGTATCAATGCATAAGCAAAGACTAGCTTCTAATGCTACTAAAACTTGACAACATGACAGGTTTTAAAAGAGTTATCTGCTAAAAAATACACAATGTTACCAAATGCTTTTCTCACAGTGCTTCCCAAATGCACACAGACTCACAGTGTGAATCTAGACAACAACCACTTTACCTAGGAGTTTACCAAAAATCATTCACTACTGTGGAAGTGGTAAGGGAACTGCACACAATCTTCATATTTCAGGACTGCACTTTTGTATCAAAGCCTGACTCATTTAATCAAACCATAAGCAAAGACTGGCTTCTAATGCGACTAAAACTTGACAACATGACCGGTTTCAAAACAGTTATCTGTCAACAAATACACAATGTTACCAAATGCTTCTCTCAGAATCCTTACCCAAATGCACACAGACTCACAGTGTGATTTTAGACAAGCAACACTATCCTAGGAGTTTAACAAAACTCATTCAGTAGTCTGGAAGAGTTAATGGTACTGCACACAATCTACATATTTAAGTACAGCACATCAGTGTCAAAGCATGACTCATTTAATCAATTCAATTAGCTTTATTCGGCAATTAAGTCATAAAAGCACATTTACAAACATTACATATAAATACATATAAATTACCTAAAACATTAAAATTACAATTAAATATATAGATAGCCGTCAAGCTTAGTTAATTTTTTGAAAAGGTGAATAAAAAGTCAAGACGTGGGGATAAGACCGGCCCATATCAACTTGTAATGTACAGACGGTAGCTAGACATAACTTTATAGACCCGATATTTAGCTATCTACGTGAGGTAGTTACTGCAAGAAATATTTACAAAATACAATGCTATTTCACGGGGGGAGAGTTGGCAATTTACCTCAGAGCTTTTGTTCTTATACTCCAGGCCCACCCCAGAAACTTAGCCACTGCTATACATATTGGGGGAGCGGGATCAGTGCACAGAATGCGAAGGGCAATAGCATATCTTCTGATACCCAAAAGCTTACAAATGGGTTTTAGCCATTTTTTCCGGGGTACCACATACATTGGGCAGAAAAATAATACGTGTCCAATGTTCTCACATACTTCGACACATCTGTAACACTTATCATTGTTAGTACCTTGCCTCCCCCATCTAGAAGTGAATTCTGCAACGGGTAGTGTACCCACCCGCAGCTGGAAATATAACTTGCGATCAGAGGTTTTTTCAATAATGTCCCAGTACTTCTCTAACTGGGGATGAGCTTTTAGATCAAGAAAGCAGGATGTTAGATGGGTAGAAAGGCCTTGGGTAGTTTCCAACTTGTAAACCCATTCCCAATACATCTTTTTCAGGTTTTCATTAGATGGGAAAACAGTGTTTGCAGGGTTTTTCCAAAGTTCAGTCAGGCCTATATTGCCCAGGAGAGATTTTAACCCAAGCAGCCAAGATATTTTTTGGGACCTGTCAGATTCTATGATATCCACAAAGCCACTCCTATAATGAATTAGTTCATCAGTACACCAGAGACGACGCCAATATAATATTGGGTGTAGCTTCACCAGATGTTCCAAAGGTTTTTTGCCCAAATCCAATAGTAAGGGTCGCAGTGGTGTACTGGGAGGGAGGTTTGTGACTTTACGCAAAAAAGCGCTTTCTAAAGCCTTCAAACTATTCAAATTATTAAAGCCCCAGAGCTCGGCCCCATAGAGGCACGAGCCCAGGACCTTGGTTTCATAAATTTCTAGGGCTGGGGAGATTGGCTTTGTGAGTGAGGTTTTGAATCTAGTCAACAAGGCCCCTGCTTTTTGCTTATGTTGTAGCGCAGCGCGGTCTAGTTGGCTTCCCCATCGCATATCTTTTTGTAGTGATATCCCCAGATATATAAATGAGGTAACTTCCTCCAGGGGTAACTTGTTCATGTATATTTTCCCTTTAAAAGATTTTGATCCATTGAATGACATGAACTTCGTCTTCCCCGTGTTTACTTCCAGACCCCTTTCTGTGCAGAATTCTTCAAAACACCCGACAGCCTTTTGCAGGCCGCTAGGGGTCTTAGAAATAATCAGCGTGTCATCCGCAAACATGAGGATAGGGATGCGTACTCCTGCCAGAACCAGCGCGTCGGTGGGGGTCTGCGAGAGCCGACCGGCCACCCCGTTGACAAAAAGCGAGAACAGGGTCGGCGCCAAGACGCACCCCTGTCTCACTCCTCTGCCAACCGGGAAGTCCTCGGTCACCTCTCCCGCACCCCCCACCGCACCCTGGCAACATTTCCTTCATGCAAGCGGATGATCACGGTGAGGAGTTCGGGTGCAATTCCTAGTTCCATCAGGACCTGTCAGAGCTTACTTCTTGGGACCAAGTCAAATGCTGCTTTTAGGTCCACAAAGACCGCGTAAAGGGCACCGTTCCCCAAGACCACCGTCTTCCGATATAAGTTGACAAAACGGAAGACTTGGTCAATTGTACTTATCCGGGAACGGAACCCTGCCTGCATTGGGCTTAAAATGTCATGGTCATCCATCCAAGATTGGATTATGTGGAGAAACATGCGGCCTATGATCTTTTGGACCGAGTCAATTAAACTGATTGGTCTGTAATTGCTTGGGGTTGATTTGTCCCCTTTTTTTGAATACAGGGACAATTTCAGCACCCTTCCACGAGGGTGGAATATTCGCTCCCTGGGCAATTGCATTGGCTAGTCGCATAATATAGCTAGACCAAAGACTTCTGTCATTCAGAAACATGTCTGCAGGGATTCCGTCCCTACCGGGGGCCTTTCCCCTAATCACTCCATCTAGAGCTCTATCCACATCCTTTAATGAAAATATAGCCTTTTTGTAAAATACGTTGGGAAAGGTCTCAATAGGAGGATTTTGAAGGGGCGCGGCGTACTGGGGCTTGAAATAATCTATCCAAGCGTTCTTTGCCACATTATTTTGGGGACGCTCTGCTATACCACCCCTGTCCCATTTGTATGTGTCCCAGAAGACTTTGCTATTCTTGTTCCTTGAGGCTTCAAGAAGATCCTTCCAGATTTCATTTTCCCAGGTTACCTTTGCCTCTTTAAGAGACTTCCCATAATATGACCTGGCAGATCTTACGAGTATTGGATCTTTCTGCTTGAGTGCGCTGCCTAATTCGTCCCGGGCTTTCCTGCACTTATTATTGTACCGACCCTCTTTTTTTTGAGGCTTAAAATTTCTGGTAGGGGCGGGTTTAAGGAAATATTTCCGCAGGCCCGCAAAAAGCCTTGCGTGTATTCTCACTATAAGTTGATGAGGGTCTTGTCCCTCTACCATTAAGCCCGATTCTTCTAGTGCGGAGATGACTTCTTCTTTAATTGCTAGTAAAGCCATCGGGTCATCGGCAATCCGATCCCATTTTAGGTGGCGCATATCATTAGACAGATGGTGCTCTGACTCATATATACCTTGTGGCTTTAATGTAAGGCCAAGTAAGGACGTGTTAAATGAAGAGACTAGCGGGTGATGGTCGCTCTCAGGTCGGTTGACTACCTCCATATCTATAAAATAGGGCCAGAGTTTGATGTGAATCAATAAGTAATCGATTCTGCTTGCCCTACGACCATTATCAAAAGTATTTAAACCGCTTTTGTCAGACAGACTCCTGCCATTAGCTGCTCTCAGATGGTTCCCTAGGCATAATCCACTTAACTGGATTGCTGCCCCTGTCCACCTTTTTACTGGTGCAATCTCAAGGGGTGGAATTCCCCAGCTTGCGTCTTCCTCAGCAGTAAGCTGGGATATATCATGATCCAGGGGCTCAAACGAGGCATTAAAGTCGCCTGCTATAATGGGTAAGTAATTCGAGGGCAGAGAGTCGATTATTTCTTCCAGTAATTGTACTACTGGGGACTTTTTTCCCCCCGGCAAACCTCGAGCGTAGACGTTAAAAATGTCAAGGTTTGTCCCATCCTTTGAAACAATCTTTACAGATAAAATATTGTCGCTAGTATTAGGTCTTTGGGTGACTCGACATCCTAAATCTTGTTTTAGCCATATAGTTGGCCCGCCGGATGGGCGACCTCTTACATTTTTTAGGGCTGGGATATAATAGTTAAGAAATCCACTGCATAACAGGGGATCTGTCAGCCAAGTCTCTTGAAAGAGACATATGTCGAATTTAGCTATAAAACCCAGCCAGTCAGGGTCTGCTATTTTTTGGCCTAGGCCTGCTATGTTCCAAGACATTATTGTCAGTTGGCCACTTTCTAACAATCCTCCCTTGTGAGGTCTTGGGTTCCCTTGTGATGGGCTTGGATTTTCCCTTGATAAAGGAGTCAGATTATTGGTACTGTAGGTACTCACATTAATTGTAGTACCAAACTCCGTTTTACCAGTTGTACCATCTGATACTGTAACAGAACTCAGTGGGGATATTAACCCGGTCCCACTCAATGGCCGGTGTTTTTCCCCCGACTGGCCCTGGTCCAGTTTTGTTTTGTTAGTGGTTTTATTGCTAACATTATCATCCTCGGTTAAAGCGGTAAAAGCTACCTGGTTTTCTACAAGGGTTATAACTGCATTGCTTGGAAATTTCCTCATACAGTAGGGGTTTGATCGTCAATCGCAGTCTTCCAAACCGGAAGACCTAATTTCCTCAGACTGCACATTGGGGCATCTAATGTTCCTGGGCCACGTATCGGTACCTCTATGCCCAGAGACCTCTATGTTGGGCTGTTGGCAATTACCATAGAAGAAGGACAAGGGCAGAGAAAGAATAGGAGTACAAGAGTTGAAGTTCGGCCAATGACAAATGTGCTCCACTGCTCTTAAATCTCTAAAGTTGATTATTATGCAATCTCCTTCTATATTTTTCTTTTTTGGGCCCACCCAGTTGACTCGACGCACAAAGAGGATTTCTGTTGATACATTCTGTGGTAAGGGGCGGTTGGAATTTAGCCAATACACACACTTGTTCTTCAGTTCCCTGTAGTCCTCCCTAGAGTCTGGACCCAAGGGCTTGACTCCTGCCAGTATTATCATGTAAGGACTTGACTCGGGAGGGAGGTGTATGCTTGGTAGTTTCCTAGTTGCTAGGAGGCTAGGTATTTCCCTTCCTGGTTCTTTTATCGCTTGACTACTATTAGCTGTCGCTAATGTATTCCCCCCACTCGCTAAGCTACCTACAGTTGGAGTGTGGGTTATATTCCTAGTTACCTTACCCAGCACTGACGGGTTCGTTTTAGCAATAGTTGGGTTGGAAATGAGTGCAGTATCAACAGTTGGGGCGTTTTTATTGGGAGGCTTCGCAGATAATTTATTACACCCCTGGCAATTAGTGGCATATTTTTGCCGAGACTGCGTTGATGAATACATCAGCTCCAAACAAGTCAATCTATTTTCGATACTATCCAGCCTATCATAGATTGGTCGGCAAGTTTTATAAAAGATTGTCTCCAATTTCCCCCAAAAGTCTTCTCCCGGGTTATGCAAGTCCTTGGGTGGGGCCAGAGGAGGCGACATTAAGGCGCTCTCCTTCCCACCAACTAAAGTTACTCCTTGGGGAACAGGGATATTCTCAGGTATGACCCCGGGGGTGATTCTTCTAGACTTTGCTGTATGTCCGGCATTTGGCGGTTCTCGCCGCTTTCTCTTGGTTTTCAGGGGTTTCAGACATTCTTTATTGTTTGAAACGGGTGTTTTAGCCTTTAAGTTCGTAGCGGACCGAGTCTTTACACTCTCAGAAACACCGATGATGTGGGTCAAATTTGAAGGGCCCTTTTTCGCTCTGGTATTAAGGTTGGCTCCATCAGATTCTGGGATGCAATGCATTGATGTAACATGGCAGGGGGAATTGTTTCCGGATACATCCAGCACAAGGCTAGCATCGTTGGTATCGGTTACCTGTTCCACATTACGAACAGGGGAACATATTTGTGACAAATAGCCCAACGAGGAGCGTTTATTAGTAAGAGAACCCAGCGACAATCGTTTCTCGGTAACATCAATCTCCTTGTCCAGAATAGATGAGACTCTTACCAAAAATTGGTCTAATGTGCCGACAAGGGACTTCCGACCAGTTACAGGAGCAGTGGTCATTCTTCAAGGCTGATTATATAACTGCTTACGAACAGCTACAACTGACCACCAAACACTCCACCAGTTGTTGTAATACAGCAAAGACTGGATTATAAAGCATAAGCCAAAACTATCTTCTAATGCTACTAAAACTCGACAACATGACATGTTTTAAAACAGTTATCCGTCAGCAAATACACGATGTTACCAAACACTTCTCTCACAGTGGTTCCCAAATGCACACAGACTCACAGTGTGATTCTAGACAAACAACACTAACCCTAGCAGCTTACCAAAACTCATTCACTACAGTGGAAGTGGTAAGGGAACTGCACACAATCTACATATTTCACGACAGCACTTTAGTGTCAATGCCTGACTCATTTAATCAACGTATAAGCAATGACTGGCTTCTAATGCTACTAAAACTTCACAACATGAAAGGTTTTAAAATACTTCTCTGTCAGCAAATACACGATGTTACCAAATGCTTCTCTCACAGTGGTTCCCAGTGTGATTCTAGACAAACACCACTATACGTCGGAGTTTACCAAAACTCATTCACTACAGTGCAAGTGGTAAGGCAAATGCACACAATCTTCATATTTCATGACTGCACCTTTGTGCCTAAGCCCGACTCATTTAATAAAAGCATGAGCAAAGACTGGCTTCCTATGCTACTAAAACTTGACAACATGACCGGTTTTAAAACATTTATCTGTCAGCAAATACACAATGTTACCAAATGCTTCTCTCACAGTCACTCCCAAATGCACACAGACTCACTGTGTGATTCCAGACAAACAACACTATCCATTGCACTATACCAAAACACATTTCTTCATCTACAAGGAGTACTACATTTTAGTGCAGAAACATAACTCATTTCACAAATTCATAAACAATGACTGGTTTCTAATTCTACCAAAATATAAAATCAGCACAGTTATCTGTCTGCAAACACATGAAAAACACAAATGCTTATCACAGAATGGTTTCTACATGCACACACACTGTCAATAAGATTGTAGAGAAAAAAATACTCCCTACACGTTTGCAGGAGAAATACATTACTCTGATTAAAATCAAAATAGTCTACATACATCCCCTCACAATTAAATAACTCATCTTTCAAGTTCTTTTGTAGATTAAGAAGTATATCAGTCAGTCATCATATTTTCTTTTACAGAATCTCTGCAATGTGCACCTCTCAGCAAAAACAAAGAATGGAAACGTTTCCCTTTCATTTTCCACACATATACAAGTAAACATCAAATCACAATCCTTCACATATAAACTCAAAAGCAAACACACATTTCTATTGGTTAAACATTTCAACCCTTTCCAACTGAAATACATTTCAACCCTTCCCCCAATCTGCCTTCTGCCTATTACCATAGAAACAGGTCATGGAACACTGCACTGAGCACACAGGTCAGCACACAATGTTTCTAAACAAGACAGGAAGTGTGCTTGACTTTTCACATATCAGCTTTTCATATATAATGTTCCTTACAATCTGTTTTTGTCAACCAATAAGAATCATACCTTTAAAAAACAGAAATATACACCCTACCTTTCAGTGTAGAAAGTAGTCATACAACCAATGATTTCTTGTTGTTTTTCCCCAAAAATTTCCATGGATCCGCGAACCCACCGCGAGAGAATCCGTGCATCCAATGCGATAGGATGCGCGCACTGTGCGCGCATTTTGCTGTTTTTTTTTTTTTAAAAGGGGGCCCCAGGGGGTCCTTCTGGGACCCCCTAAGCACCTGTAGAGGGGTCAGAGTATTTCTATTTCTACTCTGCCCACTTTATATGGCCGCCAACAGTTCCTGGTTTCGAATGTAGAGAGACACTCGACAGCCAATTAGCATTCAGTGCGTGATCGGGACGGTGCGTGCTCAGTTCGGGGAGGGTGCACTTACGGTGCGGGTATGGTCCACGGGTCCTCCGCGGCCATAGATATCACTAACTTTTTTACCCTAATTTTCTCAGGAACTACTGAACAGATTCACATCAAATATGCAAAAGGCACGAGTCCGAACTGAGGACTACCTCTTTGCCAAATTTGGTGTCATTCCATTCAGCGGTTCGGGCTGTAGCTGCGACAACAGATCCTATGGGAAATTGCATGGGGAAAACGCGTTTTGGGACCCCCCTTTTTTCTCAGCCCCTGCTTGACAAATCACCACAAAACTGTCATGGTAGGAGCGGAGCGGAGCTGGCCAAAAGTTCGGAGAATTTCGCAAAGATATTCCCAATAGAATGTTGCAGATTTCCTATGGAAAATAAGTTCTAAGTATAACTATCTACTGGCGACTGCCAGTAGATAATATATATATATATATATATGTATATATATATATATATATATTCACTGAAAAAACCATAGGTTTCACACATGTTATAGTTAGCGGAAATTTTACTGATAAAAAACCAGTGAAATTCCCCCGTTATAGTTAGCGCAGGCAACTATAACTCACGCGACCGCAATCCTCTGCTGATGCTAATACTGTATTTAGACACTTATTTGCCCATGTCTTCTTCCATACATTTTTAGCTATACATATATTACAAATATTTTTTTTTCATAAAGACACATATGTCATCAGCAGAAGATTGCAGTCGCGTGAGTTATAGTTGCCTGCGCAAACTATAACGGGGGAATTTCACTGGTTTTTTATCAGTAAAATTTCCGCTAACTATAACATGTGTGAAACCTATGGTTTTTTCAGTGAATTTGCAAGGTTTTTTAAATGCTAATTCCTAACTATAACGTGTGTGAAACCTATGGTTTTTTCAGTGAATTAGTACGGTTTTTTAAATGCTAAGTTTTTTTCCCTTATAATAAGCCCTGTACATTTGGTGGCCTTCGGCCACCAAAAGCACAGGGGGTGGGGTAAGTGTGGATAGTGTTTTTTGCCCTTAACATAAGCCCTGTACATTTGGTGGCCTTCGGCCACCAAAAGCACAGGGGGTGGGGTAAGTGTGGATAGTGTTTTTTTTATTTTTATTTTTTGACCGTACGCTTACGGTAAGCGTACGGTAAGGGTACCCTGCGAAATTGCCGAAAAAAAAATAAAACCGTTTTTGCACTTGGGGGATGTTTGGGGACTCCCTCAACATGACTATGTGGGAGGGAGTTGTCAAAACAGCCCCTTTACATGTTTTTGGGCTTGATATTTTAAAAATCACTCTCAGTGCGAGAGACAAAATGGCGGCCGCCGCTTCCTGGTTTCGGCCGATTCGAATGTTTACTAAGATCTAAGAGCCAATCAGAATCGCGCTCGCGCACGCCACCGTACGCTTACCGTAAGCGTACGGTAAGCGTACCGTAAGCTGGCTCAGATATATATATTGATTTAAAGGCTATTTTCTCAGAATCTACTGAACAGATTTACACCAAACCTACAAAAGGCACTTCCTTGACCTAGGGACTACCTCTCTGCCAAATTTTGAGTAATTCTGTTCAGCCGTTCGGGCTGTAGCTCGTTCTAAAGGTCCTATGGAAAAATGCATGGGAAAAACGCGTTTTGGGACCCCCCTTTTATCTCAGCCCCCGCTTGACGGATCCCCCCGAGACTTTCAGGGTAGGAGCGGAGCGTAGCGCCCCACCTATTTTGAAAAATTTGCGAGGATTCGTCGACCGGCGCCAAAGTTATTCAAAATAGAATGTTGAGGTTTTCCTATGGAAACGTGGTCCTAACTATAACTACCTACTGGCTATCGCCAGTAGGTAATATATATATGTATATATGTATATATATATATATATACAAGTTGGATGAGACATTACTGGTGTCTGCTACAACGGTTCCGTTTCATTCTCCAATGTATTGGTTGGTCTCAGCCCGCCTCCAGGTCTGGGAGAAGAGGAGGCTCTTCAATTTGAACTTTCAAGGATATTGGATCTCACTGACACCGCTACCCTGCCTGCCGCTGATCACTTGGTCACAATTACCCCACGCATCACCTACCTCGACAAAAGTGCATCTTGGGACATGTAGTTCACCAGTACTCCGTGAACTGCGTTTGGGTGAGCTTACATCTGATGGGGAAGGAGCGGGCTTTCCACCAATGGAGACATGGCAGGACTAATATAACGCGGTGGGTGGCAGCCTCCTCATTACTTCTGGCACTGAAGAAGGCCGGTCAGGCCAAAATGCATTTGCCGCAGTTTGTATTAAAGCGCTTCCAAGATTCCCCTGCGTGGCCTCTGCTCTTTTCGCAAGGAGGAGTTTCTGTTGATTTGATGTGTGTCAGCCAGTGACGCGATGCAGAGGCCCCTGCTGTGCAAGTTGGCTGAGACATTACTGGTGTCTGCTACGGCGATTCCGTTTGATTCTCCAAGGTATTGGTTGGTCTCAGCCCGCCTCCAGGTCTGGGAGAAGAAGAGGCGGTGTATTGGGGTCATTGACTTCGTGCCTGGGCATTCCTGCCCCCGCCCATACTAATCCTCGTCTTGGGGGCTGCAGCGGTTTTGGGGACCCGAGGAGGCGCTTCAATTTGAACTTTCAAGGATATTGGCTCTCACTGACACCGCTACCCTGCCTGCCGCTGATCACTTGGTCACAATTACCCCACACATCACCTACCTCGACAAAAGTGCATCTTGGGACATGTAGTTCACCAATACTCCGTGAACTGCGTTTGGGTGAGCTTACATCTGATGGGGGAGGAGCGGGCTTTCCACCAATGGAGACATGGCAGGACTAATTTAACGCGGTGGGTGGCAGCCTCCTCATTACTTCTGGCACTGAAGAAGGCCGGTCAGGCCGAAATGCATTTGCCGCAGTTTGTATTAAAGCGCTTCCAAGATTCCCCTGCGTGGCCTCTGCTCTTTTCGCAAGGAGGAGGTTCTGTTGATTTGATGCGCGTCAGCCAGTGACGCGATTCAGAGGCCCCTGCTGTGCAAGTTTGCTGAGACATTACTGGTGTCTGCTACGGAGTTTCCTTTTGATTCTCCAAGGTATTGGTTGGTCTCAGCCCGCCTCCAGGTCTGGGAGAAGAAGAGGCGGTGTATTGGGGTCATTGACTTCATGCCTGGGCATTCCTGCCCCTGCCCCCGCCCATACTAATCCTCGTCTTGGGTGCTGCAGCGGTTTTGGGGACCCGAGGAGGCGCTTCAATTTGAACTTTCAAGGATATTGGCTCTCACTGACACCGCTACCCTGCCTGCCGCTGATCACTTGGTCACAATTACTCCACGCATCACCTACCTCGACAAAAGTGCATCTTGGGAAATGTAGTTCACCAGTACTCCGTGAACTGCATTTGGGTGAGCTTACATCTGATGGGGGAGGAGCGGGCTTTCCACCAATGGAGACATGGCAGGACTAGTTTAACCCGGTGGGTTGCAGCCTCCTCATTACTTCTGGCACTGAAGAAGGCCGGTCAGGCCGAAATGCATTTGCCGCAGTTTGTATTAAAGCGCTTCCAAGATTCCCCTGCGTGGCCTCTGCTCTTTTCGCAAGGAGGAGGTTCTGTTGATTTGATGCGTGTCAGCCAGTGACGCGATTCAGAGGCCCCTGCTGTGCAAGTTGGCTGAGACATTAATGGTGTCTGCTACGGCGGTTCTATTTGATTCTCCAAGGTATTGGTTGGTCTCAGCCCGCCTCCAGGTCTGGGAGAAGAAGAGGCGGTGTATTGGGGTCATTGACTTCGTGCCTGGGCATTCCTGCCCCCACCCATACTAATCCTCGTCTTGGGGGCTGCAGCGGTTTTGGGGACCCGAGGAGGCGCTTCAATTTGAACTTTCAAGGATATTGGCTCTCACTGACACCGCTACCCTGCCTGCTGCTGCTCACTTGGTCACAATTACCCCATGCATCACCTACCTCGACAAAAGTGCATCTTGGGACATGTAGTTCACCAGTATTCCGTGAACTGCGTTTGGGTGAGCTTACATCTGATGGGGGAGGAGCGGGCTTTCCACCAATGGAGACATGGCAGGACTAACTTAACGCGGTGGGTTGCAGCCTCCTCATTACTTCTGGCACTGAAGAAGGCCGGTCAGGCCGAAATGCATTTGCCGCAGTTTGTATTAAAGCGCTTCCAAGATTCCCCTGCGTGGCCTCTGCTCTTTTCGCAAGGAGGAGGTTCTGTTGATTTGATGCGTGTCCGCCAGTGACGCGATTCAGAGGCCCCTGCTGTGCAAGTTGGCTGAGACATTAATGGTGTCTGCTACGGCGGTTCCATTTGATTCTCCAAGGTATTGGTTGGTCTCAGCCCGCCTCCAGGTCTGGGAGAAGAAGAGGCGGTGTATTGGGGTCATTGACTTCGTGCCTGGGCATTCCTGCCCCCACCCATACTAATCCTCGTCTTGGGGGCTGCAGCGGTTTTGGGGACCCGAGGAGGCGCTTCAATTTGAACTTTCAAGGATATTGGCTCTCACTGACACCGCTACCCTGCCTGCCGCTGCTCACTTGGTCACAATTACCCCATGCATCACCTACCTCGACAAAAGTGCATCTTGGGACATGTAGTTCACCAGTACTCCGTGAACTGCGTTTGGGTGAGCTTACATCTGATGGGGGAGGAGCGGGCTTTCCACCAATGGAGACATGGCAGGTCTAACTTAACGCGGTGGGTGGCAGCCTCCTCATTACTTCTGGCACTGAAGAAGGCCGGTCAGGCCGAAATGCATTTGCCGCAGTTTGTATTAAAGCGCTTCCAAGTTTCCCTGCGTGGCCTCTGCTCTTTTCGCAAGGAGGAGGTTCTGTTGATATATATATATATATATATATATATATATATATATATATATATATATATACATATAGGTATTTATATATATATAGATATATATGTAAAGACACATATACCTATTACTTTAGGGCACTCGCCACTCGGCCAGTAGGTAATTATAGTTAGGATCATGTTTCCACACAAACGTTTACTACAAACATGCACTAGTGGTTCTTGTTTTGGGGTGATCCATCAACCAGGAACTGAGAAAATAGGGGGTCAAAAAGAGAGCTTTTCCAATGTTAACTTCCATAGGGAATTTTGAGCATGCCTACAACTAGAACCACTGGACAGAATTTCAACACATTTGCCAGAAAGCTAGCTCTCCTTCCGCAAATATTAATTTTGTTGTTTGGTGTAAATATGTTCAGTAGTTTGGGTGATATTAAAGAAAATCCAAATGTGTATATCCAAAGATGCAAAGGCTATGTGAACACTTCAGATCTCATGCTGAAATCTGATTGGCTGCCAACACTTTAAGCAGGAAGTGCTCGCAGCTGTCTTTGGACTTGGCTTCTGCTGAGCCTCACAAAAAACATTTAAAAAAGAGAATGGGGGAGGTTAGGAAAACCATGAAATATTTTTTTGAATTATTTTTACAGCGACAGGGTTGTAAATCTGTGATAAAATAAAAAGAAATCAAGCATGGTCTCCCGCGCTTGTTTTTAATATGATCTCCATTGGACCAGGGCTGGGGACATAATATCAAAATAGGAAGGGATGCACAGGCCCTTCCTCTTAGGGCTTATGAAAGCCCTGTGGCAAATCTGTATTAATGAAAGCAGAGCGCACATGTGTCCCCCACGCAGCCCTGTGTACCACCATCTCACCATGACAAATTACAAAATACATTGTGCAAGGAGGCAATTGGGACCCATCTGCATTTTGGGGGGCGCCACCTCCACAGGGCACTTACAAATATGTATGTGGGGTGCCTGCTGGGCTTCACCGTGTTCCAAGTACCGCCACCTCACTGGAGTAAATTGTTATAAAATAATATGATGGCCTGCAGGGCCCTACGCAGTCCTGGGGACTGCCATCTCTTTGGGTCTGAAGACTGTCAATACAGGGGTTCCATCACAGACCCCAAGCTCCAGGGAACACCACCTCCCGGTGCAAAATACTACAATGGATGGTGGGGCTATGAGGCCCCCCTCATAGAGACATGGATGGACCTGCGGACTGCCAGCCCCCCAGTGTCCCCAATGCATTGTCCAGGGTGTTCTGGGTGGGGCCAGATCACCTAAGAGGAAATGGGGTTCCTGGGGACAAAATCGGCCAAGGGAGGAGGGGCACGTGCCCCACTCCCATTTAAAAAATATTTATTTGGTCCTGGATAGGTGGACGTCTGTGTGGCCCACCTCACTTTTTTATCTATGTTGCCCATGGGACTGGAGGGTCCGCTTGGCTTCCCCTTATATTTATTTAATCTAGCACCGGGGAGGTGGAGGTCCCAGGGGTACAGGGGGAATCCATGAAGCCCCCCATATATTGTGTTTAATGTTGTCCCAGGGAAGTGGTGGTTCCCAGGACCTCTGGGGGTCTGTGTGGCTCCCCTGTAACTTTTTTAATTATGTTACCCAAGGGAGGTGGTTGTCCAAAGAATGGGTTCTACCTGGCCACCCTCCATTTAAAAAACAAAAGTCCTGTGGAGGTGGTGGTTCCTAGGGCAAAAACTGGCCAATATGGGCTGCATGCACTCCCTTCCCAAGGGCTGAGTTTTAAAGAAGCGCGTGAAACCGTGCTTCCGTTTTTTTACTGTTTGCTGCGAATTTACAATTTATTTTTAGTAAATGGCAAAAAAAAAAAAAAATTAAATGCTCTTTTGCTCTGGCAAGATCCTTACAGGACTCCAGCAGGTCCCTACGGGACATCAGCACCAGGGCTAGGTAGTCAGGAGATTTCTACCCTGGCCCCTTTTCCTTTTCCTTTTTTTTGGGGACTCAGCAGAAGCTGTACATTGCTCAGGGTTTGATACTTATAGGGGGTTGGTTGCAGGGCCTGGCTGCAGGTCAGTTCCTGAGACCAACAGCATGGTCGAAGGTCATGCATGGCAGCAGTTGTATTAATGTAAAGTAATATAAATTACTTACTGTGAAGAAAAACATAGAAATTCACTGAAAAAAACAAAGGTTACAGGGATGTTAAAGTTAGGAAATAGAATTAAAAAACAGAAGTTTACTTAAAAAGACAAAGGTTACAGGGTTGTTAAGGTTTGGTTCTCAATTTACTCACAAAAGCATAGAAATTGAGCAGCTATAGTTATGGTTGGCTGAAGTAACTATAACTTGTGCCCTAAGGTAACTATAATTTGCACCCTCACCATGCACTGCTAATCATACCATGTATTATATCAATGACAACATCTTCTAAGACATCCTGGATAATATCACTTGAACATTTGCTGTTAAACTATTACTGATAAGAACACTGTGCATGGCCGGGGGTGTGTTATAGTCATCAGGGAGGTCACTGACCAAGTCCTGCATGATGTAATTGGTGAGCACAAGGCTTAAGCTATAGTTAGCTCAGGTAACTATAAATGCTGAATTTCACTTTTGGCCATCTCAGCCCTAGCTGGTCCCCAACTTGGTGGCCTTCTTCTTTTGGAGCTGTACCCAAACCAGTCACGAAAGTGAGAAATTTGGGTGTCATCTTTGATGACAATCTAAATTTCATGGCTCATGCCAATCAGATGGCCTCCACTGCCTTCTATAAGTTACGACTGGTCAGGAAGATCCTTTCTTTTCTTCCCAAAAATGTGGGAAAGACATTGGTCAGCGCTTTGGTCCTATCAGCATTGGATTACTGCAGTGGCTTGTTCGCTAATGCTCAAGTCAGGATTATCAAGAAAATGCAGACAATCCAAAATGCAGCAGCCAGACTTCTCCTTAACATCCCTAAATTCAAGCCAATAGCTGAGACCTTAAGGAGTCTCCACTGGCTTCCTGTTAGGAATAGAATTAAATTCAAAACATTATGCATCGTTTACAAGTCACTACACCATCAAGCGCCTCAATTCTTGTGCGACCATCTTGTCCCACACATTCCCACTCGAACGTTACGATCAGCAAGACAGAATGACCTGGTAGTGCCACGGACTAGGCTGGTCAACTGGGGAGACAGACGTTTCCTAGTTGTCGCCCCAAGACTATGGAATACACTCCCGCAAACCGTAAGATCCAGCCCAAATCTCATGTCCTTTAGGAAGAAACTGAAGACATGGTTATTTAACCTCTGAAAAATTCATAAGATCATTCAGGAGAGCAACAAAAGTACAGCGCCGAGACGCCTGCGGGCAATTGTTCGCGCTTAATAAATGCTAAAATAAATAAATAAATAAATACTATAAAGCAAGGCCTTTCAGTTTTGTTGATGCTTGTTTAATAACGGAAATAGATCATAACGTTGTATAATTGCATCAGTATATGTTCAAGGAAAGTCTAAGTGAAGATGTTAGATGTGATTCATCTGCAGCTTGTTCATTCATTTAACATTGTACTCAGCACTTTCTGCATTTGGTGTATTCAAAGTCCACCGCAGACTCGGAAGTAAAGCAAGTTTCCCACCCTATATGTGATGCTTTCCACCAGCCCCGTGAGAATGCACTAGTATTTTCCGGCATCTTAGATGTCCATAGATACTATGGAGTTATGTTTGTTAAAATAATATTTCCACATTGGTCCATATTTTTTGTGCTTTGACCTCTAATGCATTTTACAATATATAGTTCATTATTTGCATTCATTTTCCATAATGCTAAAATCATTCCCACTTTAATTACTATTGCAACCCTTTCCTGTAGTTCACCAAATTTTCAGCCCTGTATTCTGATTGTACTTTTCTTAATGTACCATGATTTGGATAGATACGTTGGTCATTATTGTCAATATTACTTCAGCTCACCCTGTCAGTAAATTAGCAGTGTTTTCTTGAAGAATCACACTGATTACTTACATCTATTTAGAGTGAAGTTGAATCCATTTTAAGAAAGTGTGCTTTATGGGAATTGATTTTGAGAATATTCCAATGGCCCAGGACTGGGTTGGCACCACTTGTCAGGGCAAAAAGTGCAGCAAGCAAAGTCCAGGTGCTGTAGCAGGATGAGTTCAAGTCTTTGAAGTCCATGAGACTTTGAACAAGAGGCAAGCCAGGAAGCCCTTGGAGTCACTCTGGGTTCAAGTAATGCAGGTTCAGTCCTTCTTCCCCAGCCAGGAGAACAGCAGGCAGTAAGACAGCTTAGCAAGGCAGACACACAGCGAGGCAAGAGTCCAGTAAAGAAGCAGTCCAGCTGATTGGCTGTCCCCTTCCAGTAGCACAGCAGTTCTTCTTCTTGACAGAGTGATCACAGTCTCAGAAGTGTACTGATGTCATGGTGTCAGAGGTCCAGTACTTATACCCGTTTGTGTTTTTGAAGTGGGGGAGAATTTAAAGAAAACTTTGAAGTTCACAAGGGTCCTACCTTCCTGCTCGGGCTCGGGACTCACTACAGGGGTGTATGCAGCCCTTTGTGGGGGGACAGGACACATACTATTCAGGTGTGTCAGCCCCTCCCTCCCATCCTGCCAGGGAAGGCCCATCAGGATGTTGATGGCCCATTGGTCACACCAAAACTCCTCTTGTGTGTGGCTCTCCGTAGGAACTGTACAAAGTTCAGCTGTCACCCTCTCCAAATGTGTATTTAGTAGGGGTGGGCGGAATTTGCGAAATTCGCTTTCGCAAACTATCGCGAAAATGTTGAAAATCTCCGCAAACACGCCGTAAATATCGCGAAGACAAGAAGTTTTTTTCCCGCCTTCTCGCGGTATTTTTTGCATGATCGCGGCTCGCCAACTTACCCATGCAGTTGCTCACGGGCGCGGCCATCTTATTTTCACTTGTCCCGCCCTCTCGCAATACTTACTTCCTGTACCGGGTCGCGCAATGCATGTTCACGCCCGTTCGCGGTAGATATTTCCTGTTCGCGAACGCTTTTTCTTGCTCGCGTTGCTTTTTGCTTGCTCGGGTTGCTTTTTGCTTGCTCGGGGAGAAATATCGCGCGCACGTGGTAACAATGGGCGCGGCCATCTTGTTTTTCACTCTATTGCATGGTTCTGGGGCCTGATTTTGAATCCTCCCTGCATCTTTTCAATCCTTTGTTTGAAGCCACTTTTTTAAATTTTGTTATTTATTATTTCTCAAACTATTTTCCTGCTTCTATATTTTTTGTTTTTTTCTACTTTTTTTGTTTTTTTAGCTACTTTTTCACTCATTCTATTGCCTGCTATTTATTTCCTTTACTTCCTTTTTTAATTTTATTACCTTTTCTTTCCCGCCCCGTCCCAGAACCGTGTCAAAGGGTAGGGCTCGTCGTCGCAGGCACAGGCCTTATTTGGGAAGGTGGAATTAGCTGCATTCATTTTCTTTGTGCAGTGCCACCTCCCCTCAACCCTGGTAGCAGGTGGCAGGCCTGGGTCCGGGTACTGCTTCCGGGAGTGTCGACAGCGGTGGGGGAAGGTGCGCCAGGCAGTGTTGCGCTGCTCTGGGGTCCGGCGCACCCACGCGCAGTTGACGCACCGGTGGTCCGACATCCTGGACCGTGAGCAGGACCTGCTGGACCTGCTAGGAGTGGAGGTCCTGGGTCTTGGTGAGGAACTATTAAATTATTAGTACTTTGTGTCTGTTCTTCTGCTCTGTGTTATATATTGCGAATATCTTTTTTTTCTTCCAACCAGCTAGAATGTTGCTGCTTACATTCCAGGTTAATTACGTTTAAAAGTCTTCTGTGATTGTGACACAGGTGCTCCTCTGCGCTACTACTAAACTTACTTGTTTGCAACTTTGCGTTTTCGCTCGCTTAGCGTGATTCTGTAAGAGTTTATTTTAGAGAAATTAAGTTACGTAATGCTACAGTGACTCTAGTCCTTACTTTGTCCTGTCACTAAGAGATAGGGGCAGATTGATACTTAGGTTTAGGTACTTTCGATGAGTTTGTAATTTTTTAGTGGTATGCATGATGCCCCCTCAGTTACGTCACGTGCTGCTAGTACGCCAGTCTTTATTAGAACCGATTCTAGTCTGTTCAATGAGTGGTGGTAATTGGCTTAGCACTAGCAGGACATCAGCATCAATCAATCAACCCAAAATTTGGTGTATACAAAGAATGTAGTCATGTTTCCTCCATTTGACCATATGCATTGTCGAGGACTAAAAGAAGTGGAAATGCATACTTAATGTACAATTGGCATGCCTGGAATAGGTGGGCTTGGTCGGGTGGCACGTTGTACTTAGGCTTAGTTGTAACTTAATATTCTGGAATCAGAATGGGAGACTGGATTACTGTTGATAAATAGTAACTTAAGTAATCGATCCGCGAATCCCTCGGTACTACTTGTTGACCAGATGAGATCGGTCAATTTAGTTATTGCAATTGTTGGTTACATAAGTGTTTTTTGACCGTTCTTTAAAAATATTGTATTTGTAAGACACCATCCATCAATGTTTGTCTCTTTCTTATATCTTTCCTGTTCATCAGCACCCAGGGGCAGACAGACAGAGAGTGGACAGTCGGCGGGAGAACACCACCACCCGGAGGACACCAACGAGGGCTCCTCTGCTGGCCCCAGTAAGTCTTCTTGTTCTTAATAATAATTCTTATTCCATAACTTTTACTGCAACATATTTTTCACAAACTATTGTTTTAGTTTCCCAATGTTAATTTTTACCAACAATTATCCTTTGATCTGTATGGTTTCAAAAATCTTGTTATCCCTGCCTCTGCTATGATGACTCTCTGTACTACTACTACTATCAGTCTGTCTGTACTGTAGTAGCTAAGCTTGCCCAGTTGGCCAGTGCCACTCTTTATTTGAAAGGTTGTAATAAAACTCAGATTCACCAGTAGCTCTAGCCATTGAGTCCAGTCCTTTGGGTCGTCCTCTTGTACGACTTCTAGTCTTATTGATCTTGAGTCTTTGTTAATCTTGAGGCTTTGACAATTCACAGCAACAAATGCCCAACCAGATTTATTACTATTTTTATATGATAGCCTATAGGACATACTACTACTGGTGTAGGGATCTTGCACATACAGACCTTTGAACAAGAAAATAGGATGTTGGTGATGGCAGGTTGGACCTTCCTCACACACCTCAATTCGAAATTCAGAACCCACTACAATCCCCTGCTCGACTATAGTGCTGTCTTGTCATAACTATTAGGTCTCCAAACCCTCCCCCCAAGATACCCAACAAGTAGACAACCTATAACATAACACACCCAACCTCTCAGTCGTGGAGGCAATGCACATGCACACCCTTCCTTTAATTTGCTCACTCGTGTAAGTTAGTCCACACCACATACCACCAAGTCTATGTAAGTTCAAAATATTTATTTTGAATTGAGAAGCTCTGTACATTCTTCTATTATATAATGCAGCACCAACCGGAAAATCAATAACATTAAAACAATAAACATTGTTACACTTACTTACATTGGGAATTAAATCATGATAACTGAACAGTGGTGGAACTTAAGGCAGCACCACCATCCCCTAGGAATTTAGTGTATATAAATTTATAAATGAAGATCTCTGAAGGGACCCCTCACCTTAGAAGAACCTAGTACTGGTAGTTGTTGCAACATTCATAAGCTCTGCAAAGCTCTGGTTCGTAGAAGGGACTCTTCCGTCTGTAATGCAAAAAATGAAATGGTGCACGTTAGTATATTGCAACTTGCATTTCTCAGCCGTGCCAAAAAGTGTAGCATTTATGGATAAGCAATATGGACTAACAGTACACCAGTACTTCATAAAAAAGTGGCTTATTAATGTTTTGTTGACCGCTTGTACGCAGCGCGTAGACAGTAGCAGTGTGAGGCAGATCATGTGGGCTCAAAGGTGTCTTATACAAAAAGCTGCAAGGTGACGTCACATGTGTAAAAATAAAAGACACAAAGGTAAAATGGTTGCATGGCTCGGGCTAACTAAGCAAAGGCTAGAATGACCCTAGGGGGGACCATATATAACTATTAGTGTCTACTCTACTACTACCTGATTTGTACTAGTGATGTATGTTAGTATTAACTCATTTTTCAATCTTGCTACTGACCAATAGGGGGAGGTGTATATGACGCCTAATAAATGTGTAATGTTTTCTAGGCGCACTACGGACCACCATTGCCGGGGCCAGCGAAGGCGATGCAGAGGGAGAGGATGCGGCAGTTGCTGCAGATACCGACAATGGAGCGGTAGGGGGAGTGCCAGCACCAGTGGCTGTTGGTGGTGAATTAGATTCATAATCCTTAACTATTGTTGACAGTACACTCACTGCAAGGGTGTACTGTATGTATACTGTACTATTGAGACTTAGGGCCCCATTAGGATGGCGGGTGGATTGCCCCCACCGGGCCGGCGGTAATCACCGCCTACACCGCAGGGGCAAACCTCCCGCCATCACTGTAGAAAAGAGTCAGACCCCCCACATGTCGACCAGAAGCGTTCAATATGGATGTGGTGTCTCTCTGAACACACTGACAGCCATATAATCTGCATTTTGGAATGCCTTTGCGTGGCGGCATTGCCGGCCGCCACGGAAAGGCATGCAGAGTATGCTTGGGGGCTCCCATGGAGGGTACCTATGTTATGGTACCCCCCTGCCTTTCAAAGCAAAACGTGACAGGCTCCACACGGTGCCTGTCATGTTGTGCTTAGAAAAGCAGCACAACATGTATTTTTAGCATTGCTTTCGGTACCGCCCACCAGAATGTGAAAGAAACAGGATGCGCCCGCCACTGTGACGGGCGCATCCTCCTAATTGTCCCCACGGGACCCCCACCCTTTTTAGCGTGAGGATTGTGGGCGGACAAAGTCCACCCGCCATCCGATGTCCTAAGTAAGTATGAGTTGTTGTGAACGTTTGAAGATTGAACTAGAAGACTAGAATCCCTTTAATTGGCATAGGGGCGGGAGTATTGAGTAACCAATGGCCTCATCTAT
Source organism: Triturus cristatus (assembly GCF_964204655.1). Taxonomy (NCBI): domain Eukaryota; kingdom Metazoa; phylum Chordata; class Amphibia; order Caudata; family Salamandridae; genus Triturus; species Triturus cristatus. The sequence continues at coordinate 1,494,847,645 of NC_140591.1, forward strand.
CTGATTTCAACTCTGCTTTGAAAGTTTTATGGAGAAGAGCACCTGGTGCACTGTTCAACCCCCACTGTGGGTGCAACTACCGCGCCCTCAGATGCCGCGTCGCCCATCTAGAAGAGCAGATGCGTGTCCTCCTTCAATCCCGCCCCACACCTTAGTCCCTGTCTTCTGCCCCTTTTTTAATTCTTGTTTGGGTGGGTGGGAACTGGTTTGGGCATTGGGTTTTTGCTTTTTGGACTTGTATTTTCTGGACTTTCCTACGGACATTGGTTGGGGTTAGGGAGGGGGGTGGGTCAGCTTTTGTGGGTTTTTAGTTTATTTTTGTTAGGGTCAATTAAATATATTTTTCGACATTACATGCAATGTGGTTAATGTTTTGTAGGTGTTTGACATCACACTGTTTCCTTGCTGGTGCAGGGCCGCCCATAGCCATTGTTTGATTTAAATAATTGGCTGAATGTGTAAGACACAAACAGATAGATGCGACGCCCCTCATTGATTGACTTGTCCTATTAGTACTTTCAGTCTCTCCTCTAGTCTATGCATTCTTTATCTGGACTCAAAGGGGTGTGTGAAATTGAATTCATTGAAAACATGTGCATTATTAATTCTGCCTCCCCCAAACTTCTCTTACCTGTGCTTGATGTTTAACTTAGACACAGCAATGGCTGCCTGGTGAAGATGGTTTCCTTTTTCTAACATGCCATGATTGGGGTGGTGGTGGTAGTATAGTAGTAGTAGTAGACACTGGCAGGGCAGCAGCATTTGCAAAAAAAGAAAATGAGACAGTCAATCGCCTTTGAGAGACTGTTCGAGGTGTAGTAGAATCAAGTACAGTACAGAACTTACCGAGCAACAATAATATGCTAAAATATTTTACAACAAAACATAATGGTGGTTGGGATAGCCAACTAGACAGAGTTACAAACTTTAGTTGTGTCGAGTCACTTGACTAGGCCTACAGCCTAACAGTTAGTGCTGTGTATGAGGAATGCCAACAAACAAATCCAATCAATGCCGGCAATTAATGCTGAGGTATATGTTCCTTTGTTAAATAAAATCACCTCTAAAATATACTACTCATGGGTGGGCAAGCAGAAGAAGATCATCGCTCTGCCTTGAAATTGAAGTACTGATGCTTTCGCCACATCCGCCCCAGCAAGCTTGTGATTAAGTATTGGTGTACATTTAATTTAGTCACACCTCGACAATAAGTCACACAGCCCGGGGGAAGAGGGTTAGGGTTTGTTGAATGGATGGGAAGGGGGTTTGGGGAAAGGTTTGACATTGAAAAACAGTATGCACGGACAAACAAATGAAGACTACCATATCCATATGTTAAGGGAGAAAAAGGAAATGCATGCATGATGATGAGAGACCCAGATTACATACACTTCTTGTTCTGTTGTTCCGGCCTTAAAACTTTTACAGATAGCAAATAGAAATTTTAAATATTGGTAGGGAAGAATCGTAAACAGAGAGTAAACCTAATGATGATAATAACAACAACAAGAACACACTGTTGTAAAGATTGTAGACAAAAAAATGATTCAAATTATTTAAAAGAAGATGAAAGTTGATACTGTTACTGTGTTATCCTGGTCAAAAATGTGGACTGGATTTGCATCTCGGCATTCCTGTTGGTCCTCTCGTCCATCAATCTTGGGTGTCGCCACTTGCCACTGCCCGGCTGGAAAAAAAATGTCGATTTGTTAGTAAGGTAAGTGTGCATTGTAATGTTTTCCCAAGTATAGGGCAAGGCCCGGCCTGTAATTGTAGATGGAAAAACAAAGGGGACACTGAGAAACAAAGTTGAAACAAATGCACAAGTTATGGTGTAGTGCAACAAGAACACTTTTCGAGGTGGCATGTATGCATCATCTCTACTCTAGTCTGTTTCCAGCATTGACCTTCAACAATAACAGGAGAGAGCAGGCCCACAGTGACAGGCCTGACGGCAGGTTGCTTAGCAGTAGCACATCCTACGTTTAGACTTTAGAGAACTTTTTTTTTTTTAAAGAGTTGGACAAAGGCATAGCTCATTATCCATTTCAAACATAGCATTTTACAGTTTAAGTTAGTAAATCAATGCACCGCAGTCATCCCACCGCTACACTCGACTCCACTTCTACACAGACAATTGGGTCTGCTGTGGTTGTTGTTCATGTGTTTACCTTTAGGCTTTTAAGTTTTATGCCACTTATGAAACGTCCTCTGACTTGTTATTATTCCATCAATCATCATCTCGGATACTTGTACTGACTGACTGGGAAGATCGGCCTGCAGTAGAAGTAAAATTGTTATTACACAACAAGAGTAGAAATATTATTGACTTGAGTAACTCTTTAGTGTGTACATAAAGATAGATTACTAGTACACTTTGACTTCACCTTGTGCACAACAAACAAACAACGAAAACACAAACACAAATCACTCAGAGTCTGGTGTCGAATGTATGCCATTAATTGTCATTACCTGTTCCTTCTCATCTTAAGTTGTCGGGCCGTCTATTTCGCCATCATCATCATGGACGGTGCTGTTGTCAATCATACTCAGTGCGCAGATTGAGTCCCCTTCCTACAGGAGAAGTACAAATTTCTTATTTGCAAGATTGGGAAAATTCACCTTGAGTTAAGTTTAGTGTGTACTGTAGAAAGATGATTAGTGCACAATGACATAACTTCATGCACAACAAACTCAACAAAATCGCTCAGTCTGCGACTCTGCGTCCAATGCATGGCATCAATCATTACCTGTTCCATCTCATTTTCAGTTAATGGGCAGTCTCTCTCGGCTCTGAAAGGAGGATAGCTATAGTAGTCATCTGATTCATGCTCCACTTCTTTTCGCGGGACTAGGAAAGTTTTAATTTTTTCTTCTATTTACCATCATCCAATCATCATTCATGAGGGCAATGGATTTGGGCGGGAGATTCAGTATGATGGAGCGGAGGAGCTGGATTCGGAGGACTGTACTGTCAAATTGCAGACACCTGAAACTTGTATATTAAATAAGAAGAATAGAAGATGGTGGTAATGGATTTGTTGTGATTCACAAGTTTCTAACCGGAACGACAGACACACAAATAAAGGGGGAAAAAAGGGAGGAAGACAGTAAGTGCAAGCCTAATTGTCAGGGAAGTATAGCTCATCCTCAAACTCTGGGGGTTCAGCCAGTAGTAGGTAATCATGTGACACACTACTTCTGTCACCTGAGCCGCTGTCCTCATCTTCCTCCATTGCTTCATGTATTGTGTAATTCGGTGGTATGAAGTGCTAATTCATTTTGATCATTGTTAACCTCTCCATGTTTTTGGCCGAGAGACTGGTCCTTCTCAATGTTACAATGGAACCAGCATCACTGAAAACACGTTCGGAAGAGACACAGGGCACGCCAGATAGCTTATCGCCAGCCTGCTGAGCAGTGGCCATTCAGACCTTTTCCTATACCAATACTGCAATGGGTTTTGATCAATGTACACCTCTGTTGGGTTGTCCAGATAGGCCTGGACCATCCGCTCAATGTTCAGGGTTGCTGCTGGTAAGCTTTCGGGCTCTTTTCTCTGTGCATCAGCACTGTGCTTATTAATGCCTAACTTTACATACCAATCGTTTAATGATTGTACTCGGCCTAATGATCCAGTTATTGTTGCTGTTGTTGATAGTGATGGTGAGTGTTGTGATCCAAACGCACTGCCCTCAGCCGACGAAGTTGCACTTGATCCTGCATGCCCTGCTGCAGTACTTCTTGTGGGTTGATCTTGCGGGATTTTAATTAGCAGCCGTTGGTTTTCCAACTTACTGGCTGCCTCAGCAATACAAGTTTTGTAGCGGGCAACATCAATCTCTGAAAAAGCAAAGAATGTCTTCAGTCCAAATTTTGCACATGGATCCAGAATTGTGGCACAAATGTAATGTTCTTGTGACAAAATTTAATTTTCTATCCTTTTATTTTAAGGTAAGCGACGGGCTAAGCTCTCCACCAAGTCATAGGCTTCCCTTTTGTCCTCTATACCTGTGTATGATTCAGACACCTTCTTCAGCTGATGCTCTAGCATTCGCAATAATGGGATAGCTTGGCCCATTGTACAGTCCTCCTTGCTGACTTCACGTGTGAAGACGTCAAAAGGACGAAGCATCTCAGTCAGGCTCCATTGCTCCATCTCAAGGTTCATGCATTTAACAGTAGCATCCCCTCTTTTCCAGACATATTCATGGGGAGACCTGTACTGCTCATCCAGACGATCAAACATGTAAAACATTGAGTTCCAACGTGTTGCCACCTCGCGGATGAGTGCCTTGACTGGCACCCTATTGTCACGTTGGATGATCCTCAGCTGCTTCCGAGCTTGAAAAGAAAGGCTGAAATGAGTGCATAATCTTCGGCAGATGGGCAGTAATTTGCTGACTATGGGTTCTTTTTTCAGAAAGTCTTGAACAATAATGTTTATGCAGTGCGCCAAACACTGAACCCTGAAATAGGAACCAAGTTCCATGGCCTTAAGTACATTACTGCCATCGTCTGTGGCAACAAAACCAATACTAAGCCCTCTTGGGCGCAGCCATTCCAAAACCTTGCAGTGAAACTCTTGCAAAATGTTTACAGCTGTATGAGATTTCTCCATGGCGAACATGGCTACAGTTGCATGTTTCCGAGTACCTTTTAAAATAGCAGCTGTGTCAACAGCACCTCGTGCAGATAGCTTTTCTCTAACCCCCACAAAAGAGACCCAGTGTGCATTGATGCACATGTAATCTGTGGCTTCGCAACTGGTCCACATTTCTGTTGTCAGGTGGATATTGTGAACAGCACTCTGCTGCAAAGCTTGTCCAACCAATTCCAGCACATCATGATGTAGTGCCGGAACAGCAATTCTTGCGAAATAGGACCTTCCATTTAGGGCAGACGGCTGACACAAATTCAAGGAAACCCACCCCTTCCACGAATGAAAAAGGAAGAAGGTCCAGCACTAACATTTTAGCCAGCTTCGAATTGTACAACGGTTCCGTTGGGTGGTTGCGTTGGAACTGCCCCTCCAACCTAAGCATGCTCTCAATGGTAGGCTGGATTACTTTCCTTTGTGGTGCTCTTTTCATTAACCCACTTAGGCTCAAAGACACAGTTTGTCTCATTGCAATACTCGGTCGCCTTGGTGTCTCATCCTGACTCTGAGTATGGCTCTTACTGCGTTGCCACTCAGACCTTACTGAGGAGGATGTGGGCGGTACTACTGGAGACAGGGCTAGAAATGCCTCCCTCTTCTTCGCCTTCCACCGCAATAATATCGCTCCCTGATTCTTCCTGCCCAACTTCAATGGGTTGAGTTTTTCTACTTTCTTTAACTGAAGTAGGTGATTCTCCCACACGATAGTGTGATGACTTGCTTGGCCTCCGGTACCATAGTTTGTACTAAGCTTCCCCCGCCGAACACCTTGTCGACAAATTGAGTATATAGCAACGTTCTCCTCTTTGGTGCTAACAGAAAAGAAGTCCCAAACTGGGGAGGAGAACTTTCTGGCACTGCTGGCTGTGCCACTTTCAATACCAGATGAACTGGAGGGTGTGCTTGGAATGTGACCCTGTGCACCTAGACTGTGACTTTTGCTACCACTACCTACTGAGATGGTTGAGCTGGATGTAGGTCCCTGCCGGGCCTTGGAAAATATGGCAGCTGGAGGTAGTGGTGGTGTAACCTGTGTTGGTGATATCCGTGCTACATCCCGCTCAGTAGCAGCCTTTCTGGATAGGGTGAGAATGTTGGTCTCCAATCCCTATGGGGCGGGAGTGATGTGCATGATGACTGGCTCGTCTTCATCAACATCACCCCCCTCTTCTACATCTACCTCCATACCTCTAAGTTTTTCTGGGACCTTCCTTTTCAGAAGCATTGTCTTGTAGCGTATATCACTCTCAGACTGAGCTGGTGGATGCCAAGTGGGGCTTGAAGAAGAAGATGATGGACTAAGCCTCCTTTTCCTTGCTGGTGGTCTGGAAGACAATAGATCTTCTGAAACAGTGGTTTGACTTTGCTCCACTTTGTCTGCAGGAAGCTCGATTTCCTGAAATGCCCCTACGCCAGGAGCAACAACTACTATGGTGGACTGTTTTTGCGGCTGCTGCTGTTCTTGTTGCGGCTGCTGCTGTTTTTGTTGCGGCTGCTGCTGCTCTTGTTGTGGCCACTGCTCTTCTTGTTGCTGCTGCTGCTGTTCTTGTTGTGGCTGCTGCTGTTCTTGTTGCGGCTGCACACTTATCTGCTGAGTTTGCGCCTGCGTTGATTGTGTACTACTTTGCGATAATGACATTTCAACATCGCTGCTCGTTAGTAGACTGGCTACCTCTGCGACACTAAAGCCCTTGGGCCTAGGTTGGTAAGTTGGACCGCTGGTGCTGAGGTGCTGCTCCCAGCTTGGTTCCCGGACAATGCTGCTGCAGGTGTAACTTTTTTGGTGCCAAAAAAAACATTGGCCGACACACCACCAGTCGTGGTTAATGGCACTTCCTTTTTCTGTTCCTTCTTCTCACCGGCAACTTTCTTGGTACTGGACCTGTTACCTTTCTTTGGGGCCATCTTCTTCAGATGTCAGGCAGGATGCAGATGCACAACAAGTTCTGGTCACACGTGGATGTGATGTGCAGCAGGACTTCTGTCTGGCTGGCACTACAACGGGTAGTCGGGTGATGCTGATGACACCTCCTCCTCTGGCTTTTTGTGCACCTAAAAGCAAATAAGCCAGGAGAAGAACATCAGTGAAATGTTGCATTTGTTGTTGTTGTTCAGTTACTTAGTACTGTACTGGTGCAAACAAAAGATATAGTCTAGCCATTTAGGACTTTTTTTCAACAAGGGCTATGTTATACTACTGTGTACAGTCACACACTACACTCTCAGGAAGGATAGGAAAGTTAATAAGACCCAACAAAATAAAAATGTAATGAAAGTGGGGTGGACACTATTTGCCATTAAATTATTTGTGCATCTCAGCATCCATGGAGCTGCTGCTGGCAAAGGGGGTGGATGGATGGAAGCAGTAAGCCAATAGGAAAACCATGCAGGCCTATATGGCAAAAGCAGGACAGTAATAACTCCCAACACAAAAAAGGCCATCAGTCACATGGACACTCGCAAATCACAAACAAGCAGGGGGCCTGGGAATCACCAGGAGCTGACAAAAGGCCTATAAAAGCCAGGTAAAGGATGCATGCTAAAGCACACTGCTCTGCCTTTTTAATGCAACAAAATGCAAGTACGAACATTCACAGGCCCCAAAAAGGTCTGCAGGGTGCATGCATTGCACACCAACATACACCAGACACACACAACAAAAGCATGTCTTTAAGACAACCAACATCAGAAAGCCCACCCCAAAAAAACACACTTTCCCAACTTAATCCAATGCCATCCATGCCCTAAATGATGTCTAAATTCAACAGACCACACAAAACAAAACACTTGATTAATAAAGCTGTGGCTAGCTGCTCTGATCCTACTGGATGAAAGCAGGCCCGTTGGCAGACAAGGCCAGGCAAACTTGTAGGCCTAGGCTTCAAAATGGCCACCAGCCACATGGCCAGGTCCAACATCAGAAAGCCCACCCCAAAAAAACACACTTCCCCAACGTAATCCAATGCCATCCATGCCCTAAATGATGTCTAAGTTCAACAGACCACACAGAAAACACTTGATTAATAAAGCTGTGGCTACCTGCTCTGATCCTACTGGATGAAAGCAGGCCTGTGGGCAGACAAGGCCAGGCAAGCTTGCAGGACTAGGCTTCAAAATGGCCACCAGCCACATGGCCAAGCCCAACAACATCTGAAAGCCCACCACAAAAAAACACACTTCCCCAACTCAATCCAATGCCATCCATGCCCTAAATGATGTCTAAAATCAACAGATCACACATAACAAAACACGATTAATACATCTTTGGCTACCTGCTCTCTGATCCTACTGGATGAAAGCAGGCCTGTTGGCAGACAAGGCCAGGCAAATATGCAGGCCTAGGCTTCAAAATGGCCACCAGCCACATGGCCAGGACCAACAACATCAGAAAGCCCACCCCAAAAAAACACACTTCCCCAACTCAATCCAATGCCATCCATGCCCTAAATGATGTCTAAATTCAACAGACCACACAAAACAAAACACTTGATCAATAAAGCTGTGGCTAACTGCTCTGATCCTACTGGGTGAAAGCAGGCCTGTTGGCAGACAAGGCCAGGCAAACTTGCAGGCCTAGGCTTCAAAATGGCCACCAGCCAAATGGCCAGGCCCAACAATATCAGAAAGCTGAGGAAATATGAATTTTTATGATCAATTGTGTCCCCTATCTTAGACCCCAACGGCTCCATGTACGTGCTACAAGTACATGTATGTTCCCTCCACTTCCAGTTATGAAGACGCAAATACAATTGCGTCCAACGTTAACATGTCCTCTTTCAGATCCACCCTGAATGGGTCGAATATTCCGTTCCTAAGTATGCTTTGCCACCGTCTTTATATGGTGCACCTTTCACGTATTTCAGCTCTGGCAAGTTAGGCCCTGAATTCTGCCATCAAGCCTTTTCCTGCCTTCTGCCTCTGAATGCTCCAGCCTGGACCTGCATCTGTATCCATGACATTTGTCTTACTCCCTGCGCGGCTAACGGTGCCCGGCTCGGCCTGTTGCCTGCCAAGACTGTATTCAGCCTTCAAGTTATCTGCTCCGCTCCTCGAGAAATACATTCCTGTCTAGTAGTTTAGGTAAACATCCTTTCAGCTGCAGAGCAAAGGGCCCGGCCTTACTGTCTCAGTGCAAGTAATTCATAGCTCCTGTTACCATGGTAGGCCCATGCCCCCTCGCATCTCATGTAGACACTTAGACGCTTATACACGCACTAGCAGTCAGTATAGGATAGCCTCTGCCTGAGAGACCTTTCCTTCCAGATAATACAGTTCCTTAAACACAAGATATTAGATACGATTTGGGATTAGGTTGTTCTGACATCCCAGACTTCTGTCTCTTCATGTAGGGCTAAATGTCAAGTCCCCTTCACCCTCCAGTTACACGTCAATCACACGTCATGCTACTGTGCGCGCATCTCTGCCATGTATTTCTGCTGACCTTGCAGGATTCTCTTATGGATCCACCCACCTGTGACATCTTCATAATGACGTTTCTAGTACACGCCCTCATGCACGCCTATTGTAACGCCTTTTTCATTACGTATGTGTATTCTTATCTCTCTTCTCAGCTGTTACGCCTCCTGCATCTGCCTTTACTGTAAATGCATTGACTATATATATGATAACCTGTCAATAAAGTATGCGTTAATCCCTTCCCGAACCCTCATGGTGACGGAATCCGATTGCCTGGTTCGAACCAATTCCTTTGTAAGGAATAAATCCCCTTTTAAAACCTCTAATATCACGGATTCTGCCTCTTATTTATTCTGAGTTATCCTTATTGAATTTTACCGCATAAATTAAGTACAGGTAATATAAAATTTACCACATAATTGGCGCCCGAATAGGGACTCCTCCCCCACCCCACGCGCCGGAGGTGCGTTGCAGACCTGGTCTCCTGCCACAGCCGGACGGACAACTACGCGTACCAGCAGGATTTCCTGTACCTCCCTCAGGCCAACGGAGGTGACTGAGGCTGCGATCAACACCCAGACGAGGCGGTGAGGAGTGCGGAGGATCCCGACCAGAGCCTAGCTGAGAGAGCAAGATCCGAGGTATACAGAGGCCCACCAAGTTCCGAAGTTCCGAAGTACCTAAGTCACGAGTCGAGTCCAGTCCAGTCCGGTCCAGTCCAGTTCAGAGTTTCCGAGGCCTTCCGTTCCGTGCTTCCCGGTGAGTACCGTTGCTGGGGACGCATCTAGACGTGCGCATTAGTTTGTGCCGGTCAAGACGGGTTTGGGTACACAGATCCGGTCTGCACTGTTTTAGCAGTGTATCTGTACTGTTTAGCAGTACATCCAGTATTATGCAGTTAGCTAGTTTTATTCTAATTATCATTGTTCGTTTTAAAATGTTTTAATGTGTTTTAAATGTCGTGGTATGAGTGATTGTTCGATCTTCATTACTGTGTTTATTGTATTAATTGTGTTCAAGTCCGAGTAAGAATCAAGTAACAAGGTTTAAGATGCCGTTATTCTCAAAATTAAGACAGATAAAAACTAGAAAAGGGATACTCGAGGAAGCCGTTCCCATTCCACCTAGGGACACTCCAGGGTACTTTATGTACCATAAACATGGCCTAGATGCCGTATTATATCTCGCTTTGTGGGTGGACTACACCAAGGATTTAGCAGAGAATCAGAGATGGCCCGCTGCTGGGACATGGGATGCAGATTGCATCATGAGAGTAGAAGAAGTATTATGGAAAAAGAAAGCCAGACAGTCACAGAAAGATGCCATTGAATTATGGCGTAAAGAATCGCATAGACGCACAGAGAAAGCGCTCAGAAAAGAAGAGAAAAGTAGGGAGGATTCAGACAAAGCCCGAGAAAACGTATTAATTGAGGAAGGTATCCGAGTAAAAGCAGAACAAGTAGACAGACAACGAAACACTCTTATGAATGGTATGTATCCTCTTCTGGCCGAGGGTTTACCTAAGGCCACCCTGGAAATACCAGAAGATCTACCATCTCCATTGCTTCCGACTAAATTGCACCACAAGACCGCAAAGGACATTTTCCTTTCTTCCTATTTAGACGATGCAGCCCCCGAATATGTTAATGTCCCGCCGCCACGCACACCACCTGCTAACGGCGCTCGACCCCGAGATAATCTGCCCCCACCTCTGCAGCTACATACTACTCCTCCCGTTCCAAACCTTCCGCCTGTTCCTCCGCTCCTTCCTGCACCTATTCTCCCTACCATACACCCAACAAATCCTTTTGGACCTGGCACCTCAGGAGGTGCGACAGGAGGTTTTCATACGCCACCACTAACACGTCGATTGACTTATAGGGATTTAGCACACCAACGTACACCTCAAACAGCGAATTACGACATACTTAAAGAGCCTCTTACAGATTGTAGATATGATCCAGTACCCGGTAAAGACGACAGAATGATGTTATCATCAGTACGTCTACGACGAGTTGCGAACTATTTAATGATACTACCAGGAATGGTTGATCATCTAGACAAAATATATCACTTTGTCCAAACAGGGCAAGGTCCTGAAAGTATTGGCGAGGCCATGGCATACCAGAAAGTGGACACACAAAAACTGTTGTTACGCTTCTTCATAAACTGCCTGATAAGAAACAGAGATAGGCCTAGTGTAGACCCGGAAGAAATGAAAGCACTTAACAAATGGGGTCAGAATATAGCAGACGGAAAACATGATAAACAGAATAGTATAAAAAATATGTATCGAAGGATCCGAAAAACAGTAGAACAAATACGTGAAAGAGAACAGCCTGAAAGAGAAATAGATGCAGATAAGACAGAATCCTCGGAGGAGGAGGAACAACCAGAAACGACAACAGGACAATTACAATTACCAGCTAGAGAAATGATAGCTTATGTAGGTAAGGGAAGATCCTTTAATAATTCAATGCGTCCGATACGTCCAGAAAGTAAGAGAATTTTTCAAGCAGCCATGTCAAATCCAAAGACCCCTGAACACTTATTTCAGGCTACTGATAAAATACTTCAAGAACGAATGGGGTACCATGTACTCGATTCTATGGATGAACAAGAATTAGCCAGGTCAGCAGTACAATGGGCTGACAGTTCTGATAAATATAGTGATGACGCGCTGGCACACACGTTTTTGAATCTTTCACCAGACGAACAGCGTTTAGCTGGTATGTACATGATACAACACCTCCTTATATTGTATAAAGGCCAACACTCCGATCCTGGTCCCCTACCTGATATACTGATAGAACTACTCATGAAGAAATGGAGAGGTCTAAGTACCGATCTAATTAAAGTAATTCTAGAACATCGGCACAGATACAGTGCCTTCCTGTGTTCACAGCTTGATCCAGCTCCCTCCATGGAAAGAAAAATGTATTACATAGACAGACAGAATCCCTTACGCGAAGTGCACCCAGTTAGAAATGATGATAATACTTTTAGACGCGTGTTTGTGTACACGCCCATAACTAAAATAGAACTATTGGAAATGAAAAAATTAGTGCCCAGCCATGACATAGATCCAGCAGGTTTTCACCGAGAAATAAAAGACATGTTACTCATGGGTGATTATACCTATCCTGACATTATGAAAATATTAAAAGTGTTATTGCCTGCCGGTATTTACGAGAAACTCAAAGAAAAAGAATGGGAGGTGGGAGAGCAAAAGATAGATTGGACAGCATTAGAAAACGAAGAAAATACCCGAACTCCAGGCCTAGGGCTTGGGGACAAAACTAAAGCGTTACCAGGATTGTTAGTACAAGTATTGCCACGCTTATTAACTACGAAAAAGGAAGACTGGGGTGCAATCTCAGCCTGCAAACAGAAACCCGATGAAGACACTAGTGATTTTTATTCCCGATTTGAAAAATGTTTTGGTATTAATAGCGGTCTGAAAGCAAGTAGCGATTCATATCCACATCTTTTTGTAACAAAATTAGTCGAGAATTCCCTGCCCCAGGTTAAGAACAGAGTATTAAAAGTCGAGAGCTCTTGGCAAGCTAATACCCCTTCACAAATGTTACAAATGTTACAGTACCACCAGAATAGAATTAGAGAAGAACATGAACACGAACAAAGACGTATGAAAGACACGAAAATGAAAATGCTCGTTGCCCAGTCAGTTCCAGCTGACGGTCACAAAAAGGGTGCGACACAGTCCAGTAATTCAGCGGCTCCTGTTAAAGGGACATGCAACTATTGTAAACAGCCAGGTCATTATATAAACGATTGTGCAGTTCTGAAACACAATATCTCTATGGGTAAAACCAAGGAGAGACCGCGTCCACCTAGACAGGATCAGATCCAACCACAAGTACCTCAGAATGTACAGCCTATGCAAGCTTCACAACAGACTGTAGCAGTACCACAGCCACAGCCTAGTGCCGCAACACAAAACACGACACAACAGATGTACCAGTATGCACAAAATGACTATCCCGAGTATCAGCGATACACATGAAACAGCCTAGAGAGGGAGGTTGGCTTGCCTCTTATTGAGGTTCCTGTAGATCAAGAGGGTCCTTATGTACATAGTCAAGTATTAGGGAAAGACAGAAAGTTTTTAATTGATACAGGGGCAAGTAGAACAACTATAAGTCACGACGAGGTTCCAGGGGCACCCCTCTCAGGCTCACAGAATGTTTCCCTTGGATTTTCAGGAAAGCCTATTGTTAACGAAGTATCGCAACCTCTTCCTCTTGCAGTTGGTCCATTGACACGGACTACAGATTTATTGCTTACAAAATCATGCCCAGAAAACTTGTTAGGTATAAAGACACTGAAAGCTCTAGGAGCTGTAATATGTTGTTCCCCGGAAGGGGTACGACTATTTTTGCATGACTTTAAAGGTCACTACGTATTTAGAGACATGGATCACCGGTTACAGAATGTCCCTGCACATTTATGGGCACAAGGCCCCACTGATGTAGGTTGTATGCACATTACACCATATCGAGTCACACTCAAAGCAGGAGTGGTATTACCACGAATTCGACAATACAAGTTACCTCCAGATGCTGTAGTGGCTTTGCTGCAGATCATTGACGAGCTCATTGCACAAGGAGTGGTTGTGGAAACCGACTCCAATGTATGTAATTCTCCTATAATTCCAATTCTTAAACGTACTGATCCAAATGCGCCCCCAGTTTATCGATTAATTATTGATCTGCGCGAATTGAATAAATGTATTGTACCACAGTATCCCGTGGTTCCAGATATCTCTTCATTATTGACAGCTATTGATTCAGAAGCAACGTTCTTTACTGTAATTGACCTCAAGAACGCCTTCTTTAGCGTCCCAATCGATCCGGAAAGCCAATATTTGTTCGGATTCTGTTTAAATGGACGAAGCTTCAAATTTGCACGCGCACCTCAAGGATTCACAGAAAGCCCCAGCATCTACAGCCAAGCACTGAAAAGACAACTTGACAGTATCCACATGCCTGTTAACACTACCCTGCTTCAGTATGTCGATGATCTGCTGATCACCGCCCGAAGCGAGCCCGAATGTGAAAAAGCATCACTGACGGTTTTACATTTTCTGGCCGACAAGGGGCACAAGGTGTCCCCTTCGAAGCTGCAATTCTGTGTTCAGCAAGTTGTGTACCTTGGGCACTTGCTGTCCAAAGGGGGGAGACAGCTCACACCTGACCGCATCCAGTTAATTGTAAACATGTCACCACCCAAGACACAAAAGGAGGTGCGGGCCTTCATAGGTCTCACTTCGTACTGTAGACAATGGATTCCCCAATATGCATTTCTAGTAAAGCCACTCATTCAGTTGACAACCCAGGAGGCAGCGACTTCGACTGTCCTCCCTTGGACTCAGGAACATACACAAGCTTTTGATGACTTAAAGAAAGCCTTATGTCAAGCACCTGTTTTAGCGACACCATGTTACAGTAAGCCTTTTACACTTTTTGTTACAGAACGCGAAGGTACTGCCTTGTCAGTACTCACTCAGGAACAAGCAGGTTCACACAAACCGTGTGCTTACTTTTCTAGCACATTAGATCCAGTAGCCCAGGCTCTGCCTACGTGCCTGAAATCAGTCGCAGCGACAGCTTTAGCGATCAGACAAAGCGATTCCATAGTATTAGGACATCAATTGACAGTGCAAGTTCCACATTCCGTGGAAGTTCTTTTAAACCGAACTCAGACCCAGCACTTGACTATAGCACGACTGACAGGTTACGAATTGACATTGTTTCAGCCACACATAGAAATCAGACGCTGTAGTACATTAAATCCTGCCACACTTTTGCCATTAAGTGGAACAGACCCATTGGCACATGATTGTATTGAAGTCATTACTATTACGACGAAACCCAGACAAGACTTGACAGACATTCCATTATCACATCCAGACCTGACACTTTATGTGGATGGTTCATGCATGAGAACAAGTACAGGAGAGTTAGTGGCCGCTTACGCAGTCACGACAGACACCGAAGTTATTGAAACGAATTGTATTGACACATTGTCAGCTCAAGCAGCAGAGCTCATCGCTCTGACACAAGCCTGTATTCAAGCCAAAAATAAGAGAGTCAACATATACACAGATTCACGTTATGCATTCGGAGTTGTACACGACTTCGGAGTCCTCTGGCGAGAGAGAGGTTACTTAACTTCTCACGGTGCCAACATTCAACACGGTCCCCTCATTCAAGCTCTGTTAGATGCAATACATCTGCCTACTACGATATCTATCATGAAGTGCAAGGCCCATACAAAGGTCACCGATATCATTTCCCAGGGTAACGACCTGGCAGACCGAACAGCTAAGCAAACAGCGCAGAATCGGACTCATGCAACTGACTTGACAAAGACAATAGTTCCGACATCGACACACTGCATGACAGTTAGGGATCCCGCCCTTGATGTAATTGACATACAGACACATGCTACACCAGAGGAAATCAAGAAATGGACTGAACTAGGAGGGATCCAAACAGATCAGGGATGGATGACGAAGGGAAAATCTACATGGTTTCTCCCCGACTCCATGGTTCAAGTTATCATTAACACAATACATAGTCCAGCGCATCCAGGAGAGAAAGCTATGTTAGACAGTATTCAAAACATTTGGTCCAATAAACACTTACGAGCAGCAGCCAAACAGAAAGTGCGTACTTGCATGATTTGTTGTCAGTTCAACCCAGGTAAAAGCATTCCTGTAGAGCAAGGTGGATTTCAACCTCCCGATCACCCTTTTGAAGTCCTCCAGATGGATTATATCCAGATGGAACGTTGTTGAGGATTCAAATATGTCCTCGTAGTTGTATGCGCACTTTCTCGTTGGACAGAAGCATATCCAGTCCCAGATTACACTGCTCCGACCACTGCCAAGCAGCTGGTTCGTGAATTCTTCCCACGGTATGGTTTGCCCCGTATCGTGTACTCAGATAACGGTCAGCCGTTCTCATCCGAGCTAGTAAAACACATTACACTCCTGTTAGGCTATCAGTGGAAATTCCACTGTGTCCGGCATCCCGAGGCAGCAGGTCTCGTGGAGCGTCATAATCAGACTCTGAAAATTCGACTTTCTAAAATCTGCAGAGAGAAAGGCGTCGACTGGATAGTAGCTTTACCAGTTGCGCTCTTTTACATGAGAATGATAGCACATTCTCGAACAGGGCTATCCCCGTACGAGGTGGTCTTCGGTAGGCCACCAAATATGTGGGGGACGCCTATACCTCGTAAAATCACTGATGTTGATTGTAATATGCTGACAGATTACCTTGCTTCCTTGATGTCTGCACTACAATCTTGCCGTTCACAGGTAGCTGCAGCCTTTCCCGACAACACCGAGGTGAAGCCCCATGAAGTGGTTCCCGGAGACTACGTGTTTATAAGAAATTTCGACAGGAGGAGCCCGCTGGAGCCTCGCTGGCAAACGCCGAAACTAGTACTTCTGACCACGAGGACAGCAGTGAAGATTGAGGGTCGCAAGGGTTGGCTGCATTCGAGCCATATCAAGAAATTTCACGGACTGCCTTCTGATTTGAACTCTCAGCCCTGCCCTCCTCCACAGACTGACTCAAAACTCCCCCTGGTCGAGAAAACTGCTTCCCAGGAATATAAACTGAAACTAAGGTCTAGCAAGTCAGACAATTTAATTGTTTAAGTCCTCTCCTAGGTGAATCGGTTAAATTAGTCTCTGACATGTATCCTCTAGACCGAAATAGAGAGAGAGATAGACAGAAACAGCTCAAGAAACGTGCATAGTGTAAATCACTTCGTAGTCACTGTATAGTGACATTATTGATTATGTTTTTTCTAAATCTTCTGATTATTGCTGCAAGTATACTGTTGCACATATACTATCCTATTTTCCAGCGTGCACATTCTGCTTTCAATGTTACTGCCGAACACTCCTTTAGCGAATTACCTCCGCATGAGTTGCCCTACAGACTTGCGCTGCGCAACAACACATTCATTAGTATGTTACATCACTCCCATCAGACCAACAACGCTACAAATTGTTGGATATGTGGCCGACTCCCTCCCTACCAGAAATACAGGGGAGTTCTGCCCCTCTTTCCGTATCCATTCACACACAATGGTTCCTGTGGTGCATGGTTTAGTTTGATTAATTCTTTAGATTCAAATACCGTAGTTTACCAGAGCAAATGGGTATGGGGAAACCTGAACTTAGTTTTGCTTAAAGCCTGCTACCCTAACAAAGAGGGACTTCCCAAAAGGACAGGAACTGATCTAGAAAATAAAGTATATGGATTAGGTAATTTTACACTTAACCTCATGATTCTAAATGTTGAATCCGAAACTGCACCAGTCTTGCCTGCTATGTCAGTATTACCAGTCAAAGGTGAATTATGCGTAAGAAAAAATGGTTCAGTACACCTGGGTCATAGTAAATGTACTACTGTGATCGTATTCAGTGATCAAGGCAAGTCTACATTTAGAGTTTCCCGTCATTCCTACTTCATTTGTGGTCATACCGCATATATACGTTTACCCCTAGATTGGGATGGTACCTGTTACATTGCATTCCTTCTGCCACCTGTTTTCCTAGCCCCTCCTGATTATCATAGAAATACCCATCTAGTACACAATAGACCCCAGAGAGATCTCCCGATTGTCGACTACACTGAAACGGCATGGGAACAATACACAGACTTCAATAAAGGTCTCTTTCCCTACATAGGTGTTGTCTCTAATAGTAAACTGATACGTAAATTAACCAGAACCCTTGAAGCAGTAGTGAATGAAACTACCTCTGCCCTAGGCAACTTAACAGAGGAGCAGTCTGCGATGCGGATTGTTGTTCTCCAAAATCGTCTTGTCCTTGACGTCATCCTGGCCGATAGGGGCGGAGCTTGTAGAGTCATTGGATCGAGTTGCTGTGTTTTCATTCCAGAAAACGCGCCATCAGTATATAAAGCCATAACTCGTCTTCATAAGATTGCAAGTCAGATACACCAGAATCCAGGCACCTGGACCTGGTCCGGTTGGTTCTGGAGTGTGTTGTCAGCCTGGGGATGGAAAGTCCTATCCTTCCTAGGTATTGCCCTTCTCATAGTATTCAGTTGCTGCCTGTGTCTACAATGTGGGCCAGCGATTTGCGGCCTGTGTGCCACATCATGTATTCCACGTTCAAGTTCTCATTCAAAATCCCGTAAGAAGAAAGAAGAGCAAATGATGTTACATGAACAGATTGATGGATTCCTGAGGATCGATATATCATGAAGGGTCCGTAGGGGACAAGGAGGGAATGAGGAAATATGAATTTTTATGATCAATTGTGTCCCCTATCTTAGACCCCAACGGCTCCATGTACGTGCTACAAGTACATGTATGTTCCCTCCACTTCCAGCTATGAAGACGCAAATACAATTGCGTCCAACGTTAACATGTCCTCTTTCAGATCCACCCTGAATGGGTCGAATATTCCGTTCCTAAGTATGCTTTGCCACCGTCTTTATATGGTGCACCTTTCACGTATTTCAGCTCTGGCAAGTTAGGCCCTGAATTCTGCCATCGAGCCTTTTCCTGCCTTCTGCCTCTGAATGCTCCAGCCTGGACCTGCATCTGTATCCATGACCTTTGTCTTACTCCCTGCGCGGCTAACGGTGCCCGGCTCGGCCTGTTGCCTGCCAAGACTGTATTCAGCCTTCAAGTTATCTGCTCCGCTCCTCGAGAAATACATTCCTGTCTAGTAGTTTAGGTAAACATCCTTTCAGCTGCAGAGCAAAGGGCCCGGCCTTACTGTCTCCGTGCAAGTAATTCATAGCTCCTGTTACCATGGTAGGCCCATGCCCCCTCGCATCTCATGTAGACACTTAGACGCTTATACATGCACTAGCAGTCAGTATAGGATAGCCTCTGCCTGAGAGACCTTTCCTTCCAGATAATACAGTTCCTTAAACACAAGATATTAGATACGATTTGGGATTAGGTTGTTCTGACATCCCAGACTTCTGTCTCTTCATGTAGGGCTAAATGTCAAGTCCCCTTCACCCTCCAGTTACACGTCAATCACACGTCATGCTACTGTGCGCGCATCTCTGCCATGTATTTCTGCTGACCTTGCAGGATTCTCTTATGGATCCACCCACCTGTGACATCTTCATAATGACGTTTCTAGTACACGCCCTCATGCACGCCTATTGTAACGCCTTTTTCATTACGTATGTGTATTCTTATCTCTCTTCTCAGCTGTTACGCCTCCTGCATCTGCCTTTACTGTAAATGCATTGACTATATATATGATAACCTGTCAATAAAGTATGCGTTAATCCCTTCCCGAACCCTCATGGTGACGGAATCCGATTGCCTGGTTCGAACCAAGTCCTTTGTAAGGAATAAATCCCCTTTTAAAACCTCTAATATCACGGATTCTGCCTCTTATTTATTCTGAGTTATCCTTATTGAATTTTACCGCATAAATTAAGTACAGGTAATATAAAATTTACCACAAAGCCCACCCCAAAAAAAACACACTTCCCCAACTCAATCCAATGCCATCCATGCCCTAAATTCCGTGGAAGTTCTTTTAAACCGAACTCAGACCCAGCACTTGACTATAGCACGACTGACAGGTTACGAATTGACATTGTTTCAGCCACACATAGAAATCAGACGCTGTAGTACATTAAATCCTGCCACACTTTTGCCATTAAGTGGAACAGACCCATTGGCACATGATTGTATTGAAGTCATTACTATTACGACGAAACCCAGACAAGACTTGACAGACATTCCATTACCAGATCCAGACCTGACACTTTATGTGGATGGTTCATGCATGAGAACAAGTACAGGAGAGTTAGTGGCCGCTTACGCAGTCACGACAGACACCGAAGTTATTGAAACGAATTGTATTGACACATTGTCAGCTCAAGCAGCAGAGCTCATCGCTCTGACACAAGCCTGTATTCAAGCCAAAAATAAGAGAGTCAACATATACACAGATTCACGTTATGCATTCGGAGTTGTACACGACTTCGGAGTCCTCTGGCGAGAGAGAGGTTACTTAACTTCTCACGGTGCCAACATTCAACATGGTCCCCTCATTCAAGCTCTGTTAGATGCAATACATCTGCCTACTACGATATCTATCATGAAGTGCAAGGCCCATACAAAGGTCACCGATATCATTTCCCAGGGTAACGACCTGGCAGACCGAACAGCTAAGCAAACAGCGCAGAATCGGACTCATGCAACTGACTTGACAAAGACAATAGTTCCGACATCGACACACTGCATGACAGTTAGGGATCCCGCCCTTGATGTAATTGACATACAGACACATGCTACACCAGAGGAAATCAAGAAATGGACTGAACTAGGAGGGATCCAAACAGAACAGGGATGGATGACGAAGGGAAAATCTACATGGTTTCTCCCCGACTCCATGGTTCAAGTTATCATTAACACAATACATAGTCCAGCGCATCTAGGAGAGAAAGCTATGTTAGACAGTATTCAAAACATTTGGTCCAATAAACACTTACGAGCAGCAGCCAAACAGAAAGTGCGTACTTGCATGATTTGTTGTCAGTTCAACCCAGGTAAAAGCATTCCTGTAGAGCAAGGTGGATTTCAACCTCCCGATCACCCTTTTGAAGTCCTCCAGATGGATTATATCCAGATGGAACGTTGTCGAGGATTCAAATATGTCCTCGTAGTTGTATGCGCACTTTCTCGTTGGACAGAAGCATATCCAGTCCCAGATTACACTGCTCCGACCACTGCCAAGCAGCTGGTTCGTGAATTCTTCCCACGGTATGGTTTGCCCCGTATCGTGTACTCAGATAACGGTCAGCCGTTCTCATCCGAGCTAGTAAAACACATTACACTCCTGTTAGGCTATCAGTGGAAATTCCACTGTGTCCGGCATCCCGAGGCAGCAGGTCTCGTGGAGCGTCATAATCAGACTCTGAAAATTCGACTTTCTAAAATCTGCAGAGAGAAAGGCGTCGACTGGATAGTAGCTTTACCAGTTGCGCTCTTTTACATGAGAATGATAGCACATTCTCGAACAGGGCTATCCCCGTACGAGGTGGTCTTCGGTAGGCCACCAAATATGTGGGGGACGCCTATACCTCGTAAAATCACTGATGTTGATTGTAATATGCTGACAGATTACCTTGCTTCCTTGATGTCTGCACTACAATTTTGCCGTTCACAGGTAGCTGCAGCCTTTCCCGACAACACCGAGGTGAAGCCCCATGAAGTGGTTCCCGGAGACTACGTGTTTATAAGAAATTTCGACAGGAGGAGCCCGCTGGAGCCTCGCTGGCAAACGCCGAAACTAGTACTTCTGACCACGAGGACAGCAGTGAAGATTGAGGGTCGGAAGGGTTGGCTGCATTCGAGCCATATCAAGAAATTTCACGGACTGCCTTCTGATTTGAACTCTCAGCCCTGCCCTCCTCCACAGACTGACTCAAAACTCCCCCTGGTCGAGAAAACTGCTTCCCAGGAATATAAACTGAAACTAAGGTCTAGCAAGTCAGACAATTTAATTGTTTAAGTCCTCTCCTAGGTGAATCGGTTAAATTAGTCTCTGACATGTATCCTCTAGACCGAAATAGAGAGAGAGATAGACAGAAACAGCTCAAGAAACGTGCATAGTGTAAATCACTTCGTAGTCACTGTATAGTGACATTATTGATTATGTTTTTTCTAAATCTTCTGATTATTGCTGCAAGTATACTGTTGCACATATACTATCCTATTTTCAAGCGTGCACATTCTGCTTTCAATGTTACTGCCAAACACTCCTTTAGCGAATTACCTCCGCATGAGTTGCCCTACAGACTTGCGCTGCGCAACAACACATTCATTAGTATGTTACATCACTCCCATCAGACCAACAACGCTACAAATTGTTGGATATGTGGCCGACTCCCTCCCTACCAGAAATACAGGGGAGTTCTGCCCCTCTTTCCGTATCCATTCACACACAATGGTTCCTGTGGTGCATGGTTTAGTTTGATTAATTCTTTAGATTCAAATACCGTAGTTTACCAGAGCAAATGGGTATGGGGAAACCTGAACTTAGTTTTGCTTAAAGTCTGCTACCCTAACAAAGAGGGACTTCCCAAAAGGACAGGAACTGATCTAGAAAATGAAGTATATGGATTAGGTAATTTTACACTTAACCTCATGATTCTAAATGTTGAATCCGAAACTGCACCAGTCTTGCCTGCTATGTCAGTATTACCAATCAAAGGTGAATTATGCGTAAGAAAAAATGGTTCAGTACACCTGGGTCATAGTAAATGTACTACTGTGATCGAATTCAGTGATCAAGGCAAGTCTACATTTAGAGTTTCCCGTCATTCCTACTTCATTTGTGGTCATACCGCATATATACGTTTACTCCTAGATTGGGATGGTACCTGTTACATTGCATTCCTTCTGCCACCTGTTTTCCTAGCCCCTCCTGATTATCATAGAAATACCCATCTAGTACACAATAGACCCCAGAGAGATCTCCCGATTGTCGACTACACTGAAACGGCATGGGAACAATACACAGACTTCAATAAAGGTCTCTTTCCCTACATAGGTGTTGTCTCTAATAGTAAACTGATACGTAAATTAACCAGAACCCTTGAAGCAGTAGTGAATGAAACTACCTCTGCCCTAGGCAACTTAACAGAGGAGCAGTCTGCGATGCGGATTGTTGTTCTCCAAAATCGTCTTGTCCTTGACGTCATCCTGGCCGATAGGGGCGGAGCTTGTAGAGTCATCGGATCGAGTTGCTGTGTTTTCATTCCAGAAAACGCGCCATCAGTATATAAAGCCATAACTTGTCTTCATAAGATTGCAAGTCAGATACACCAGAATCCAGGCACCTGGACCTGGTCCGGTTGGTTCTGGAGTGTGTTGTCAGCCTGGGGATGGAAAGTCCTATCCTTCCTAGGTATTGCCCTTCTCATAGTATTCAGTTGCTGCCTGTGTCTACAATATGGGCCAGCGATTTGCGGCCTGTGTGCCACATCATGTATTCCACGTTCAAGTTCTCATTCAAAATCCCGTAAGAAGAAAGAAGAGCAAATGATGTTACATGAACAGATTGATGGATTCCTGAGGATCGATATATCATGAAGGGTCCGTAGGGGACAAGGAGGGAATGAGGAAATATGAATTTTTATGATCAATTGTGTCCCCTATCTTAGACCCCAACGGCTCCATGTACGTGCTACAAGTACATGTATGTTCCCTCCACTTCCAGCTATGAAGACGCAAATACAATTGCGTCCAACGTTAACATGTCCTCTTTCAGATCCACCCTGAATGGGTCGAATATTCCGTTCCTAAGTATGCTTTGCCACCGTCTTTATATGGTGCACCTTTCACGTATTTCAGCTCTGGCAAGTTAGGCCCTGAATTCTGCCATCGAGCCTTTTTCTGCCTTCTGCCTCTGAATGCTCCAGCCTGGACCTGCATCTGTATCCATGACCTTTGTCTTACTCCCTGCGCGGCTAACGGTGCCCGGCTCGGCCTGTTGCCTGCCAAGACTGTATTCAGCCTTCAAGTTATCTGCTCCGCTCCTCGAGAAATACATTCCTGTCTAGTAGTTTAGGTAAACATCCTTTCAGCTGCAGAGCAAAGGGCCCGGCCTTACTGTCTCCGTGCAAGTAATTCATAGCTCCTGTTACCATGGTAGGCCCATGCCCCCTCGCATCTCATGTAGACACTTAGACGCTTATACACGCACTAGCAGTCAGTATAGGATAGCCTCTGCCTGAGAGACCTTTCCTTCCAGATAATACAGTTCCTTAAACACAAGATATTAGATACGATTTGGGATTAGGTTGTTCTGACATCCCAGACTTCTGTCTCTTCATGTAGGGCTAAATGTCAAGTCCCCTTCACCCTCCAGTTACACGTCAATCACACGTCATGCTACTGTGCGCGCATCTCTGCCATGTATTTCTGCTGACCTTGCAGGATTCTCTTATGGATCCACCCACCTGTGACATCTTCATAATGACGTTTCTAGTACACGCCCTCATGCACGCCTATTGTAACGCCTTTTTCATTACGTATGTGTATTCTTATCTCTCTTCTCAGCTGTTACGCCTCCTGCATCTGCCTTTACTGTAAATGCATTGACTATATATATGATAACCTGTCAATAAAGTATGCGTTAATCCCTTCCCGAACCCTCATGGTGACGGAATCCGATTGCCTGGTTCGAACCAATTCCTTTGTAAGGAATAAATCCCCTTTTAAAACCTCTAATATCACGGATTCTGCCTCTTATTTATTCTGAGTTATCCTTATTGAATTTTACCGCATAAATTAAGTACAGGTAATATAAAATTTACCACAAAGCCCACCCCAAAAAAAACACACTTCCCCAACTCAATCCAATGCCATCCATGCCCTAAATGATGTCTAAATTCAACAGACCACACAAAACAAAACACTTGATTAATAAAGCTGTGGCTACCTGCTCTGATCCTACTGGATGAAAGCAGGCCTGTTGGCAGACAAGGCCAGGCAAACTTGCTGGCCTAGGCTTCAAAATGGCCACCAGCCACATGGCCAGGCCCAACAACATGTGAAAGCCCACCCCAAAAAAACACATTTCCCAACTAATTCCAATGCCATCCAGGCCCTAAATGATGCTTGGAAATGAAATACATTAAAAAAACACCAAAGGAACAGTTGCTTCATCATGCACACACCCATGAGGCCATGACTAGCTTGGGCTTACTACTGACTACTACTACCCACAACATTTTTAAAAAAAAGGAATGATGATAGTTACCGAAAATACATTGTGGTTACAACTGCAATGCCCGCAATCAAACAGACACAACAACCACTTACTTGTAAAATATCCAATTAAAAAATCCTCAAATCCAATTGCAATGATGCAGCAGACAAAAAGAATGATCTTTCCAGCTCCAAATCCAAAGGCAGAATGAGCAGGAGATGGACAAAGCACTGGGAGGAGCCTGCTGGACAGGAACAGGAAGTTGGAGATTCAGTGGCACTTCCTCTCTCTCCCCAGCTTTTTAAAAAAGGACTCATTGCACAAAAAAGGACAGCCAAATGTCAATCTGAGGAGTTGTTTTCACCCAAAATCATCATTTGCAGAAGGTTTCATGCTGCTAGAGCTGATATTCTTCTCCAAATTGAAAATTTTACATGTTCGAGTTCTCGAGCTTCACATTACTTCCGCCGGATGTCGATGGCGTGTCCAAAATGACTTTCTCTCACTCCCTGTCGCGTTGGATATGATGCGTTCGGGGTCTCTTTCTCCTTTTCGCGTTCGATTAGACATGCCCGTGTCCTCACGCTCTTGCTCGCAGTGGAGAATGACGTGTTGGAGATCTCAATCTTCTCATACTCTCGCGGTGCAAGATCGCGAGAAGAAAGAATTGATCGCGCTACAAATGACGTGATCGCGTGACAAATGACGTTAATGCAGGCGCGAACTGTCGCGAGACAGCGCAAAATAGCTACCAACAATCCAACATCTCGTGGAGAACGTGACCGGGTCGGGAGAACTTGTCGGCGAAAGCGGGGATTCAGGTAAGGCGATCGAGCACACGCAAGAATGTATTTTTTTACAGCGCGAGCGAGAAAATTACTGGTAAGATGCGGGTTGCGGAAATTTTGATATTTTCGCGCTTTCCGCGGAACGCGAAAATGCCAAATTATCGCAATTTCCGCAAGCGGAACGGAATTTTGGCCCAGGCATAGTATTTAGAGACAGGCAGCAGGCACCAAATGGCATGTGTAATTAAATGCAAACTTTTTAACAGTGGCATTTGCTAAACTGTAACATAAAATCCAGCTTCACCATAAGTTGTGATTTTAAATTGCTCAGTGTTCAGTTACACTAATCTTGAAAAGTCTATCTGTTCACAATTGGGAATTACACTTAAAAGATGTCATAAGAAGTCCCCAATGTTATCCTGTGGGATATATAGAACTCGCAGTAGTCAAAAATTAATTTAGGAGTTTTTCAATACCAAGACATGTAAAACTTAAAAGATTGTCATTCCTTTTAAATACATTGCACTCTGCCTTGTGGGACATATAGGGCCTAACTTAGGAGTGACTTGAATGTATAAAAAGGGAAGGTTTATGCCTGGCAAGAGGTTTATCCTGTGTGGCTGGTCCAAGTACCCATGATAGAAATGGATCAAACCAGGAATCAATTGTGCTGTTGTTTTAAAATTATTTGAAAATGTTATTGCCTTAAATGTAAAATTTTTCTGCAAAATGTATGCATGTTTTCTTTTTATTTCTGTGGCACATGAAATAATATTACGAAAAAACATAGCAGCTTGCCTAGGCCAGACCCTATTGGCTTTGAAATTGTTTGTGCAACCCAGCCATACCAATTTAAAAACACACAGAACATGCTATGTAAAATTTTCAAAATGTCAGGACAGGAGGTATGTCACTTTAAATCCCACCAAATGAATGAGATAGATATTTTATGCTCACCTATATATTATTCCTTCAGGCCGGTGAAGGTTACCATTATACATAGCATAACAGATAATGAATTGTAACTGTAGCAGTTTTCCTCCCTCCCACTAACCCCCTCCCCCATTCCCAACTGTGCTAGTATTATGAAATAAAAGGTAGAGATACTCTGTGCAGATTTATGCATATTTGTGGTGTTGAAGTGATGTGTGAAGGCAATCAGGGAGTCGCGAGGTGGTGTCTGATAGCAGGTCAGGGCACATGTTTAAGAATAGGTTGCAGGGCTCTAAGATACTTGGGCTAATCAGTTCTCTAAATTCATATGATAAAAGCTGTATGAATGGATGCCAAGTGGTATCATAGGAGTTGAGATCATTGTCTATAGTGAGAGTCATTTTTTCCATAGTGTAGGAATCCTACAGACACCGACTGCACTCTAAAAGTGGGCGGGTTGTTACCCTGTGCCAGAGCACCAAAATAACCAGTGCTGCTGCCACCATTGCCAGAGTCAGGTGTTTGCCTTTGATGGATGCCTGTGATCTTGTAGACGTGAATGTCTTTCCCAGTAGGACCACTTCAGCATCTGTCTGTATCTGTATCTTTAAGACTCCATAAAGCTCTG
This sequence comes from Triturus cristatus, assembly GCF_964204655.1. Lineage (NCBI taxonomy): Eukaryota > Metazoa > Chordata > Amphibia > Caudata > Salamandridae > Triturus > Triturus cristatus. The sequence continues at coordinate 1,494,874,839 of NC_140591.1, forward strand.
ATAGTATGTCTTCTCAATATCCCCCCAGCTTAGGACAGTGATGCAAGAGATGCCAAAAGAGGTGTAATAGGGACCTCCTAGGTCCACATTAGGCCTGGGCGGTAAATTCCGTTCCGCTTGCTGAATTTAGGTGATTTTGCGTTCCGCGGAGAACGCGGAATTGTCCAAAATTCTGCTTTCCGCGGCTTCACGGAATTTTTGCTTGTTCGTGATCTCAAACTGCGTGTTCGCGAGATATTTTCCCCCGAGCACGCAAACAGAGGTCGCGAACAGGAAAAAAGCATCGCGAACAAGCAATTCCACGTGTTCGCGGAATTTCTGCGTGTTCGCGGAGATTTTAAACCATTTCGCGGAGATTTGCGTAATGCGCCTAGGGGTGGGCGGAATTTGCGGAATGGCGTTACGCAAATCTCCGCGAAACGGTAAAAAATCTCCGCGAACACGCAGAAATTCCGCGAACACGCGGAATTGCTTGTTCGCGATGCTTTTTTCCTGTTCACAATTGCTGTTTGCGTGCTCGGGGAGAAATATCTCGCGAACACGCATTTTGAGATCGCGAACAAGCAAAAATTTCGCGAAATCGCGGAAAGCAGACTTTTTAGCAATTTCGCGTTCTCCGCGGAACGCGAAATTACGCAAATTACGCAAATTCCGCAAGCGGAACGGAATTTACCGCCCAGGCCTAAATGCGACTTTGCAAATTCCGCCCACCCCTAGTCCACATCCCCTCTAACAGAGTGTCCTTTAACCAGCACCCTACAGGGATGAATGCTATGAGGTTCCCTCTTCCATTGCTGGGTCAATGATGTACCTGTATGTAGGCAAACATCTCCTATTGTGGAAGACCAAATGTTTGTCGAATAGATTCAAACAGGAGAAACTGTGTGGTTTTAAAAAGCGAGCCTACTATCAGACACCCCATTTCCTTCCACAATTTAAATATTCTGTGGTCCACTCCAGGAGTACAATCCATATTCAAGGGGACAGGTGTGAACGGGGAGGAAAATTTGGCAAAGCTTGCCCTAATATGCATTTTATCTCAGACTACAATAGAATGCAAAAGTAACCCTGGTGATGTGGGTTGAGTATGGACCCCAAGAGGATGTGGCCTAACAGCTAGGGCGGTCAATCTCAAATCTGGGGAACCATGTCAGAGTCTCGGCGATGATGCTTAACATCCTGTGATTCTGGGAAAATGCCCATGCCTAACAAAAATGAATGTGTCCTTGTGTAATGCAACTGGTGCTCATGTAAAGCACTCGGATATCTGATACCTTCGGGTCAAGTTTGTGCTATATAAAACTGTGGAAAAAAACTTTTCTTCGCAGCCTCTTCAACCATGGGGTGAGCCACAGTGGAGTTCCAGCTATTGATTGAAATAAAACACCATTGTTTTGAGGTTTCCTTCTTCTCCATTCTTTCAGAAAATGGAACTGTGCTGCTTGGATGTAGGAATTTATGTGCGGGATCACCAGTCCTGCAAGCTACGGGAGCCTATAAAGTATTTTAGCCGCAATGTGGGGGGGTTTTCCATGCAACACATAGGAGTTAATCTCTTGCTAGAGTTTCTTGACTGTGTTGGGCAGGGCTGTTAGTGTTATAGCTGTTGTGGGGTTGGGTTTAGCAGGGACTCAGACTTACATATATTAATTTGCTATTCAAAGACCCTTTGGATTGTCTGCAGTATCGGGGTAGCGAGCGTTCCAGTTTTGAAGATAAAAGCATATCATCTGCGTGCATGATAAGTTCAAACGTGCCTTTCCCTATGGTAACCCCTTCAATGTCTTTATTATGTCAAACAGTGTTTGTGAACCATTACAGGGTGAGGGCAAGCAAGAGATGAGATACAGGACACTCTTGTCTTGTTCCCCTCTTTATTGAAATTGTTTAAGGTTCTCTCATTTACCCTAATCCAAGGGCAAGGAGCTTGATAGTTCACCTGAATCCAGCAAAGAAAACAATGCCCCATACCCTTCTTTTGAAGAAGTGTTGTCATGTATGTCCAATTCACTCTGTCAAATGCCTTCACACTGTCAAGCAATAAAATTAGGGTATTTTTCCTCATTCTTTGTACCCTCTCTATGATGTGAATATTGGGACAAAACATCCTTGTTAATGGACCTGCATCCATGCCCTGAGAGCCCAACTGTATTGCTGTTAGGATCCCTTATTCTAATTTTTGCTATCAAAGGCAAACACTGATTATGTATGTGCGAAATGAAATAAGCCTATCTCATGGATTGTAGGCTTGTTGGATCTGGAGGGGCTCCCAATGCGCAACCGTTATTGTGGTGAAAGGCTATTGCCTTCACCATGACGAAAGCAGCATGAGCGCTGTGGTGGTAGCCTACAGTGTACTGATAAGTAAGAGTGAGCAGGTCCTTTTTAGGTCTCGCCTACGCAGCACGCATGCTTTGCAAAGGAGGAGACCTTTAGGAATAGATTCACTTTTTGGGCCAAAAACGTGCCCTCTTTGCATTGCTTTCAATGCGGGAGCGAGCTTTGAAACCATCTGTTTCTAATTAACTTGTAAGGGAAACAGGCGCAGGTCCCCTCCTCTCTCCCCTCCTCCTGCTGCCTCCTCCTCTCCTTGTCAAACTTGTTTCTCAGGTAGTGTACGCAAAACACGACAAAAACCGTGTTCCGGAAAATAAGTAAACTTTTTTTCCTATTTATATACTTCAGGGTATTGTTACACAAACATTATGCAAATTTGGCATGAACATCAGCTGCCGTCATTCATTGCAGGCCTGAGGGCTTCCAATTTAGGTAAGAGGGAGGCAAGCCAGTAAAATACAAGTACCCATGGAAACACCCCCTCGTTAACCAGGCACAGTCCCCCTCCTCTCTCCCCTCCCCCTGCTGCCTCCTCCTCTTCTCGTCAAACTTGTTTCTAAGGTAGTGTACACAAAACACAACACAAACCGTGATCCGGAAAAGAAGGAAACTTTTTTTTTCCTGTTTACATACTTCAGGGTATTGTTACACATATATTATGTAATTTTGGCACAAACATAATCCGCCGTCATTCATCGCAGGTCTGCGGGCTTCCTAATTACTTTAGACACAGGCCAGCTATTGAAATACAAGTACCCATGGAAACATCCTCTCGTTAATTCGGAACATTTACTCACGCAGACATTCTACAAATATTCTTTACTTTCTTTCACCTTTACCTGTCCCACGAGACTGGGCTGGGCGGGTTACAGCTGCCACTCTTATTCCTGCAGAAGTATTAACACGTTGTCAAACCCCTCACTCCTAGGAAGATCAAACACGAAACATTACTGGTTGAAAAATAGGGGCCTTTTCCATCATCCTCACACCAAGAACCCCCAACAGGACAAAAATCTGTCAGTGATAATTGGACATGTTTGAGAGAAGTCTGACTTTGGCAGGCATTAATTAGCATGAGGTTAGTTGGGGATCAAATATTTGCATACTCGGAGCATCAGCTGGTACCTTGAGAGATTGTGTGCAGAGAAAAAAACTTCTCTTTACCCAGTCCAGCTTTTCTAATACTCCCCAACAATTGGCGTTCTAGAATGTTGCTTTGCTGATGGCTGCCTGGTGTTTGAGACTCATGGTCCCCTGATGGACTATTTGAGGCTGCTGGGAACAGCACTGTGCACGGATTGCCTTGACAAATGTGCCTCTTTTGCTGCACGATACAGTGGGATTTTTCCGTTTGTCAACATTCCGTATTTATTTATTTCAATGTTTTATAGAAGTACCTAAAAGGCCAAATCGGGCCCCTGAGCGTTTTACACAGGTCTGTGCCCGAAAAAGCTTACCTGCTTCCTCGCTGAGTCACCTGGTGTGTTTTGCATTAGATGGGCCCTTAATATATACTGTTTCGGGCACCACTGACCCTTGTCCTGAGGCATTAACACCGAAGTAATGTAATCAAAGCCACGAGAGATGAGAATTCCCCTTCATGTGCATGTAACAGCACCCACAAAGCTGCCAGGGTCAACTCTTTCACCACATTCCTTTAAATGGGCCGTTCAGTGAATGATGTCACAATAGATCTAAAAACCCTAACAGACCACATCAAACAAAACAAGCATTGGCATAGCCAATAGATCTCGCCTTTGGAACCTTATATGTGTTTAGCCATGCAACAGTTGATGTTGTTGCACCAAGGATATTGTGCTGCATAACTAAATACCTATACGGTCCCAAAAGCAAGACCTATTGGCTATGCCAATGCTTGTTAACCTGTGTTATGGGAGTGAGGCATACAGGCTCACTCATTTTAAAATTCTGCTGCTGTGTGGTTGACTCACCCGTTGGCCTTCATTGGTTTGGTGTGTAGTGCTACACAGTGCATGAGTTGTGTTTCTGCACTGGGTGTAAGTATGCTTGGGAATTGCACAATACAAGGACAACTCATTTCCGTTCAGTGTGTGTATGAAGAGTGCATGTGCTGTATGTATATGTGGCTGCAAGTGGTACAGTACATGAAGGATGTAGTGCTGTGCAGTGTGTGTATGTTAGATGCATATACTGGATGTATGTGTGCCTATGAGTAGTACAGAATGTGAAGGATAATGGAGTACTGTGTAGTACATGCATGTTGAATGCCTGTGCTGGGTGTATGTGTACATGTAAGTGGACCATGAGCAAAGGATAAATTGCTAGGCAGGTCTTGTATGGTAATTGTGTACTTATGAGGGGCACTATAAATAAAGGAAACAGTACTGAGCAGTGCATGCACATTAAATATATGTGTGGTTCAGTACAGGAAGGATAGAGTGCTGTGCAGTGTATATATGATGTATACCTACACTCAGTATGTGTGTATGTACATGTTACAAAACACGGAAGGCCCTTGAGTTCCATTTTGGAAGAGCTAAGCCTGCATGGTGAAACATAAGGAGCGGGAGTAGAGCAATGCCCCCAGACAGATTTGTTTATTGCTGCTTTCTAGTAAGATGGGCATTTCATTCAATGAAGAGGGGGTAGCTCCATTTTCCTAACCTGGAGTGAGATCGTTTTGTGTTGTGTTTTCACTGTGTTACTGTTTAAAATGTTTCACACATACTTTGCACATTGCTTTTAAGTTAAGCCTGACTGCTCTGTGTCAAGCTACCAGGGAGTTTAGCGCAGGTTAATTTGGGGTTTGCTTAAGCCTTACCCTGGCTAGGATTGTGGCTGCTGCTTGGCCAGGGCTCACACTCCATTCAATCAGTAACCCAATTTGGAACAACCTCATGGTGATGAAAGGCTACTGCCTTCATCAGGAGTTAAGCAGCATGAGTGCAGTGGGGACAGCATACCATGTAGTATTCAATAAGAGTGACAGGTCATTTTAAACCTATGTCACAGGAATGGGGGCTACAGGCTCACTCACTTTAAAGTCCAGCTGCTGTGTGCTTGACTCATCCCTTTGCCTACACTGGTTTGATGTGTAGTGCTGTGCAGCACATGATTGTTGTCTCTGTGGTGGGTGTATGTATGCCTTTGAAGGATACAATACAATGACAATGATGTGCTGTGCAGTGTGTGCAGGTTGAGTGCATATGCTGGGTGTATGTGTGCCTGCAAGTGGTACACAACATGAAGGATGTAGCCTTTTCTAGTGCATGATGTTAGATATATGTACTGGATGAATGTGTGACTATGAGTGGTACCATACACAAAGGATAAAGCGCTAGGCAGTGTGTGCATGGTAAATGTAGGCACTGGGTATAAATGTGCCTATGAAGGATACAATACATAAAGGAAAACAGTGCTAAGCAGTGCATGCATGTTAAATGTATGTGTGCCTATGAGCCCTACAGTGCAGGGAAGATACTGTGCTGTGCAGTGTATGTATGCTGAATACGTGAACTAGGTATATGTGTGCCTGTGAATGGTACAATACATGAAGGGCCCTGTGTTCCATTCTGGGAGACTCATGTCTGCATGGAAATATGAGAAGAGGCAGTAGGTCAATTGCCCTAGACAGATTTGTGTATTGCTGCATTCCTGTAAGATTGTTGTGACAAACACTGTACACTTCATAGAGTGCTTTTCGATTCTGTGAGTGATCATAAGGAAGGAGCCAGGACACATCTCAGGAGGTAGATGACGTTAACAAGAGAATCATAAAGAGATCTGCTGGGGCCCAGGGCTAACGTTTTGAATCACATATCACTGTGGCCGACATTCAGGTATAAACTCTAATCACTCCTATGGCCTGTGTTGTGGGGTATTAGCTTTGGTGTTGCTCCTCCTGTGAGGAAGAAAGAGCAGAGGTGTGGGCACCGCAAAAGAAGCAGACCCGATTGGGTCAATGCTGGAGGTGGGCGGAACTTACAGAATTTCACTCTGCAGAATTCAGCGGAGTTATCTAAAACTCTGTAGTATTCCGCAGAGATACGTGAGTGGCGGACTTCGGTATGCCACACTGCTTTCTCTGATTTTTTGCACTGGGAGCTTGTCCTGTACCGTAAAATCATTGTGAGTAGGACCACATAGCGTGTCAGAGGGCGCGGCTTCTTTCTGCCGCTCAAGTAGATTTTCTATTCAAGCTGCAGCTTTCTCAACGTGAGCATCAGCTTTCTCAACATAAGTGGGTGCGACCTGATGTGATCACCTGCATGGAGAAATCTCACCTGGAGGTGGTCTAGCTCTCAATTTTCATGCTTGCACTTGCCAACTTACCATAAGTGAGTCACGTTTGAGAAAAAACTCCACCACGCTCCAAGCGGAGCGTGAAGTGGGCGAAAATCCATGGACTCTGCTGGTCCCCTCCACCCCTAGTCATTGCCTGTGTGCAGGATGAATTTGGTGACTCCCTTGTACCAGAGGAGAGCTGCAGTGAATTAAGCCATGCATAGCACTGTGATGATCGACCGGGAACCTGTCAACTGTGAGGATACAGTAACCCCATATGCCAGAGGGGGTATGCAGGAACATCAAAAAGTATGACCTGATCTGCAACCTTCCACCAGAAAAGTGAGACAAAATTACAAAGGATAAAGACCTGCAACAGGATCATCAGAGCAAATCCTCACTGGGAGATGGATCAGTTTGTTACCCTATAGTAGGACTCACAAAGAACCTCTGGTTATTTCGGGAGCTCAACTGTATGTGAGGAACACTGTACCCTGTGAGTGCAGCCCACCTGGTATGCATGCAGCAAACTCACCTGAACTCACCTGCTGCCTTTCAAATCGACCTTGGATTGAATACGCTCAAGAACTACAGATACTTCACACTTGCTGGTGCAGGTAAGCTTGATTGTATCCTCTCAATCCCAGAGAACATGCTGCTAGCTAGTGGTTCAGTGCTGGAACATTGTTGACTTTAAATTAGAGTAAAAGTGGACTCTTGAGACTGGAACTACTAGTTGGGCTTGCCTTAGATGTTGCTTATAGTGAATGGGAAATAACTATCACAAGGAGGAAATGGGACCTGGGGAAACCACCTAAAGAGAGTCTAGAGCCCTGACTTCAAGAAACTGTATGTTGGTGTGTCCATGCTGTATTTCTCCTATGTTTTAAAGGCAGAGATGTAATACTCATCTTTTTCTACAAAAGAGATTATTTCGATGGACAATGGTTTATTGCTGCTATTATGCACATTTTGAGTTGTGAGCCTGTGTCTACTTTCCTGTGTCTACCCCTCTTGAGGGAGCCTTTGACTGCTTGATCATGCTGCCACTGAGCGTCTAGTGCAGACGGGGTACTTGGCCTAGTTGCTGAGAATCTAGGACATCATGAGTAAAAGGTCTCAACCCCCACAGCTTGGCCCAGTAATACATGCATGCTCCGAAAGGGGTTCTGACAGGGTCTAAGTTTATGTGTGCTGCCCCCACACTATCTACCTGTTATGAATCATGATTGAGCGGATTCAATGAGATTTGATAAATATAGTTCCATGTATGTGCTAGGATTCCTGTTAAAAGCATAAAGTCTAGATTGAGTAGAGAGATTGATTTGCAGGACTGCATAGAGTTGAGTCCTTACTCAATTTAAGAAGTGACTATTTTTGAACCTGGCCCGATCTGCAGTGTCACACCCAAGCATTTTGCCTTTATCCACCACTTTTTTTTCTGAATTCATTTTTGATTGTGTCTGGACTCTCAGCACTTTGCCACTACTAAACAGTGCTAAAGTGCTTGTGCTCTTTCCTTGACAGGGCTCAACAAATCCACTCAACCGCTCACATTTGCGAGGTAAATTTAATGAGGTCGAGCTATTTTTAGGTCCTACTCGCCCTTTCTGGCGAGTAGGAAAACATACTGACTTTTGTCCTCTGTCTTTGAAAACGGAGAAAATGTGGCAAGATAACAAGATTTAAAGGCCTTTTTATTGTTCACAAAGCAAATGAGCAATAAAGATGCCTTTAAATCTTGTTATCGTTGTCACATTTGCACCGCTTTGAGAGACGGAGGTCAAGTAGGTTACTGTTAGGTCGAGGAGATTTTTCAAGGTACGATTACCTGCAGGACTAGTACCATTTTTCAAATTTTTTGAGCCCTCCTTGAAAAATGTCTACCTTGTCTTGTGCCTGGTTGGCATATTTAATGTACTTACAAGTCCCTTATAGAGTAGTATAACATGTAGCAAAGGCCTGTAAATTAAATGCTACTGGCAGACCTGCAGCTCCTCTTATACCCACTTAAGTAGCACTTTAAAACATGTCCCAAGCCTGCCACTATAACCCGAATACATTTTTAAACTGTCATGTCCACTTGGCATTAAAACCCTCTTGCCAAGACTTAAACCCCCCTTTCATTACATCCCTGAGATACACCTTAGGTAGCCCATAGGGCATTGCGCTGTTTAATTAAAAGGTGAGACATGTACTTTTAAGTTTACATGTCTCAAATTCATAAACTCCTAAATTCGTTTTTTACTACTGTGAGGCCTACCTATCCCACAGGATAATATTGAGGCTTCTTTATTACATTTAATATTGTAATTTCCAAGAGGGAACACGTACTCATGCCATGTTTAATGTCTTTGGAACTATAGTGAAAAACCCTATTTAATGTTAAAGTTGGGTTTTTGACCACAATTTTAAAAATACAACGTATAGAAAGTTGGCATTTTTCTGTTCTTAGCCCTTTTGTGCCTATAGCCTAGTCTGGGTCATATGAATGAGCGTAACTGACAGTTAGAACTTGTGAATTCCTCCCAGCCAGTCACACAATAGAGGGATTAGGTATGCCTCAATGGGTCATCTGCTGGCAGGACGGGGTGAATCTATGCACAGCCTCACTTGCAACTGAATAGCCTGTCCTCTACCTTCACGCGAAGGGCACCAAGGAATCAAAAGGGTACCTCAGATACCAACTCGTGGTACACTTCTAGACCTGTGCATACTCTGCCAGGAAGAAGCACTGCTGTGCTACTAAACGACTGCTACTCTGCTGGACTGCTGCTCTGAAAAACTGCTACACTGTTGGATTGCTGCCATGTTGTCTTGTTGCCTAGCTGCCTGGGTTTAAGGACTGGCTATTCATCTGTCCCAGGACCTCCAAAGTGACTCACAAGGGCTAGTTTTCTAGCCTCCTGTTCAGAGCCACATGGACACAAAAGGCTTTCTGGGCCCAATCCTGACCCTCTAAGTGGTGCCCTCCAGTCCTAAGGTGATAAAGTTGCCCAAATAACAAAAATCCAAAAGTGACAAAAAAGTGTCCTGAGAACCAGGAGGAGACCAGGACCAACCGGCTTGCCTGTCTGCCTGATGTGCATCGCTGGATGGATTGACTTTGTAGCTTCTCCCTCTACATTCTTCTCTGCGGCAGCAAATCCTTTTCATCGGTGCTTCTCCTAAGGCATATCTGACACCGTGGAACTACAGCCCCTTGCCTTGTCCAGCTGGAGATTTTCAACTTCCATTTCAAAGACTACGGGCCTGATTTAGATATGGACAGAAGGGTTACTCTGTCAAAACGCAGATGGATATCGTGTCCACAGAAATATAAATCACATAGTATGTAATGGGATTTATATTTCAGCAGAAGGGATATTCATCACCATTGTGATGGAGTAAGCCATCTGCAGAGATCTATATCAGGCCCTATGTCTGAACATAGATATTTTCTCCGCGGCTTCAACCCTAGGTCATCCGAAAACGATGCTCCCTTTTCAGACATTTCCTGCAGCCTTGCCCTGCTGAACTTTACCATCTCAAACACTTTTTCCAAGAAATACTTATAAGTCCGAAGGTAAGACCTGACTGGGCCCAATCCACTGTGGTATCCAAACCGTGCTCCATCGTGGTCAGCCATATTGTTAGACTTTGACCCGGTCTTGCACGACTAGATGTTTGTGGTTGGTGCATTGATATTTTAGGTGCTAGCAAAAACTTGTAAAATGGATTACTACAGTTCTACTGATTGGATTTTGGTAATAATATGGTGTTAAATAATTAATAAAAATGTCGCTATTTTTTTAATTGAAAAACACATTACAATATTGCCTCTAACTTAAGCTTGGTTGTTTTTGTGACAAGCTATCCTGGGTTAGGCGCAGGTTAATTTGGGGTTGCTTGTGACTTCACCCTGAAAAGAAATGTGGTTGCTACCTGAGAAAGGTCTCACCACCCTCAAACTAGTAGAACAGCTTTTATTTCTTCTTTTCTCCTGGTGTCAGCAAGAAAGCCATTATCCTCAATTTTGTAAAATAGTCTTGTTATATGAGGACCTAGTACACCACAATATCAATTGTAGAAAGTTGCAGTGTATTCATCTTGGCCCAGAGCCTTGCTCTTCTTTAGTTTGGAGATGGCTGTTAGAACTTCCTCTATTCATATATTATCGTCTAAGGAGTCACGCATGAAGAATGGGGTTGCGCCATGTACCAAGAAGGTGGCTGCTGCTTGCTAAGGGGAGGAATTGCACAATGTACCAAAATGGTTCCCACTCACTAAGGTTCCAGATGACTAGGAGAAAGCGTGGTCCATACTTCTGCAACCAGGCGGTCCGGGCTGAGACCCTCGGGTAGCTCCATGCCCGCAGCATCTATGCACACCTTTAGCCATTTGTGGGTCTCTGAGGGCTCTCCAACCACTGCTGGGTCAAAGGCCTTGAGGCGCTGATGCAGACTACAGCTAATCCCCAATACCTGGACCTGCTTTCTGACATCAGGATGGGGTTGGCTGCCTCCTTATGATATCTGTCCGCAATCAGCCCCCATAAAATTTTAAATAAATGTCCTTTAATCAATACTTCACTGTTGCAACTATCAGTCTCTTAAATGCTTTACTGATGCTCAACAAAGCCAGGTTTCATCCACAAATATTTTAAACAATACACCTTTTCCATAATTGTTCAAGCCTTTTCATGACCATTGAACACCTCCCTTTATCTCTGAACTGCGCATTCTTCCCATCAATCAGACATTAATAGAGTGCAACAAATCCCCTCTGAGGGTCTCGGGTCTCAAGGCCAATGGCTTACAAAACTGTCCCTACCCCGCTACTAACTAAATTGTAAGTCTATCTCACAATGATTAGATTTGTTTGTGTATTATAAAATGCAGTAATCCCTACAAGCAGAGCAGCATTATAAAAATGTGTCAATGAACATTCATACACCAAACTTTTTGTCTAGAAAAAAGCGTGCAGCATCTTTCCTTTCATGCTGTGAGATGCATCATAATCTCCCACTACTGATATGCCAGACAAAAAAGGCTGATTAGTCAGAGACATCACACACATACTCTGTGGGCATTTGTGTGTGCCTTTATTTTCATGGGTGGGAACTTTAAAGCCAAATCTTTTGGTTTTGTCACTGATTGTTAAATAGTTAACCAGAACATAGCATTGTACAATGCCATCATAATCAGATGAAGGCATTCCTGAGTAAAGAAGTTAGATGCTACAGAGCGGGTCACACCCTAGACCCCATCTTCACGGGAGGAGCAAACATCCACTTCAGCCACACCACCCAGCCCCTCTGGACGGACCACCACTTTGTCCATTTCATCTTCAACACCACCACCGCACACAAGCGCGCCCTGCCCCGCCACATTGGACCTGGAGAAAGGTCACTGAGGACGTCCTCAACACCACCCTCCTTTATAACCCACCCAGCACCACAGCTGACACCAACTCCACAGCCTGGGAATTTTACCACTGGGTCTCTTGCTGCACCGACAAGCTTCCACCCCTCCGCCACCCCGCCAAACAACGACCTCGGAATGCCGCCTGGTCACCACAGAACTTCAAGAAGCCAGACGCACCTGCGGACGCCTAGAGAAAACCTGGCGAAACTAGAAAACCACAGAACAAGTACAGGAGCTCCCTGAAGGAATACCACCAGCGCATATGAGACACCAAACGGACCTTCATAAGAGACAAAGTCCAGAATAACGCGACCAATGCCAAAGAGCTGTTCAACGTCATACAGCAGTTTGCGAGACTCTCCTGCGAAGCCGCACACATCACACCTTCCCAGGAACTCTGCAAGAAGCTCAGCTCCTACTTCCATCTGAAGATCAAGGTCCTCTATGACAACTTCAGCGAACCAGCGTCAGACACCACCAGCCCGCCTGCCTCCGCCACCAAGCCTACCATCACCTCCTTGGGATCCCGCTACCGCTGATCTCATCACCGCAACCATGATTAAAAGACACTCAGGAACCCCAAAGGACCTCTGCCCACCACACAAATTCCACAGGGCCGCCGCCGTCATCGCCCCCAACCTGGGACATACCATCAACGTCTCCCTCAGATCTGGCATCTGCCCAGATGACTGGAAACGGGCAGAGGTGAAACCCTTCCTCAAGAAACCAGCGGCCGACCCAACGGACCTGAAAAACTCCTGGCCCATCTCTCTCCTCCCCTTTGCAGCAAAGGTCACCAAGAGACTCATAAACACCCAGCTGACCGCGTTCATTGAAGAGAACTCTAACCTAGATGCCTCCCAGTCTGGATTCCGCAGCAACCACAGCACTGAGACTGCTCTCCTTGCCACCACGGACGGCATCCACATGCTACTAGACCAGGGACTCACTGCAGCCCTCATACTTTTAGACATCTCTGCAGCCTTCAACACGGTCCATCTCACATCGCACCCTCGCAGCCAGACTGCATGACGCATGGATACAAAGAGTCGCCCTCAACTGGATCCAATCCTTCCTCTCTGGCCGAACCTAGAGGATTCGACTCCCCCCTTCCTCTCCAAAACCACGCAAATCAACTGCAGAGTACCCCAGGGATCATAACTCAGCCCCACGCTATTCAACATCTACATGGCCCCCCTCACCACCATCGTCAGACAGCATGGGCTCAGCATCATTTCCTATGCTGACAACACCCAGCTCATCCTCTCGCACAAGAAGAATCCCAAAGACACCAGACTCTGCTTCCAGGAAGGAAAGGAATGAAGAATGTGGCAGCCTGGATGAAAGACAGCTTCCTGAAGTTCAACTAAGAGAAGACCGAGATCCTCATCCTCGGACCCTGCACTTCCGCCTGGAACAACACCTGGTAGCCTTCTGCCCTCGGAAGCCCACCCACCCCTACAGACCACGCTTGGAACCTTGGCATCATCCTTGACTCCTCCCTCTCCATGAACCGCCAGATCAACACCGTCACCTCCACAAGGTTCATCTGCCTACGCATCCTCCGGAAGACCTTCAAATGGATCCCCCCGACTGCAGAAGAACCATCACCCACGCACTCATAACCAGCAAACTGGACTACGGCAACACCCTCTACGCCGGAATCAACAGAACCCTTCTGCACAAACTCCAAACCATCCAGAATGCCATAGCCAGACTCGTCCTCAGAACACCGCGTCACAAGCACATGACACAACACCTACGAGGCCTCCACTGTGCCCCGTCAAGAAGAGGGTCACCAACTCCTCACCTACGCCTACAAATCCCTCAACAACTCAGACCTAAATACCTCAACGAGAGAGTATCCTTCCATGTACCCAAGAGGATCCTCCACACCGCCGACCTTGCCCTGGCAGAGGGCCCCCGCATCCGCAGAAACAGAACCGGCGGGAGAGCTTTCTCCTACATCGCAGCCAAGACCTGAAACGAGCTCCCTGTGAACATTAGATGCTCCCTGACCCTGCACACATTCAGGAAGGACCTCAAGACCTGGCTCTTCGATTGACCCGTAGCCGTTTCCCCCCATGCCTTGAGACCCTCACGGGTGAGTAGCGAGCTATATAAACCCATTTTTGATTGATTGATTGATTGATTGAGATGTGATTTACCTGCTGCTCATTCATTCACTTAAATTGTCTCTAGCACTTTCTGCATTTAGTGTATTCACAGTCCACCTCAGAATCAGTAGTAAATCAGGTTTCACACACTATGTACAAAGGAATGACACAGTGCAGCGCTGCATGCAAATTGGCAGCGCAGTGCTTCATCATTTAAAAAATGCAGAGATGCTCTGTATTCAAAATAATATGATGCACCCCTGTATTTTCGCTTGCATCGGCACTAAAAATCAATGCAGACATTATGCCATGGTGCCTGTGTTGCAGGGGTGATTGTTTATATGGCACCTTCCTGCACAGAATGATTCATTAAAGGCGATTTGCTTCTTTTATATGTGCTGTGAAAAGCAGCATACATAGAAATAGCAAAATAAGTGGAAAAATAAAAGTATTTCTTCTTGTTGTGCCCCTCTAACGACTGCTTTTCAATGGCTTTAGTTTTTGGCACTCTCCCAGATTTAAAGTTAATTGTAAATCTGGAGCAATGTCAAAAAGCAATGGCCCCTTTCACGCAAAGGGAAGTGTGAAAAGGGGCCATATTTACAAGGCCAATAACAGTCGCTCAGGATGGTTTTGCTTGGCCTTGTAAATATGGGCCAGCACACAGCGCCACCAGAGCATCAGAAAAAGTGACACTCCAGTAGAGCTAGGGGCTCATATATGTTCCATATGGCGCATCCTTGCATTTTGTAAATGATACAGCATGGCACTGCTAAATTGCTTGCAGCACTGAGTCATTTCTTTGTAAATATACCAATATGTATGATGCTTACCACCATTCAAGTGAGAGTTCACTAGTATTTTACTGCATCTCAGATGTCCACAGAGCCCATGGAGTTCTGTTTGTTGAAATAGCATTTCCACTAGGTCGCTAATAGCAACTGTACCTCTATTACCTTTACATATAAAAAGATAAATTTAATTATTTGCATTCATTTTCCAAATTCTAAAACCATTCACCCTTGAATTACCATTGCAACCCTTGTTTCACCACATCTGTTTTTGTTTTTATATGATCAGGATTAAAGACCAGTATTCCGATGGTGGTTTTTAAAGTGTAGCATTATTTGGAAATATATTTCAATCATGATTGTCTATATCTCTTCAGTATACCGTTACAGAATTACCATTTTTTAAGGATCACACTGCTTGTTCATATCTATTTAAGTTAATTCTCACAATTGCACATTTTATGATTGTAAGTTGACGTGGAATCCTTTTCAATAAAATGTGTTTTGTATGGCAATTCCTTATGAAAATATGGTTTACTCAATAACTCCATGTTCTTATATCTGTTTCAGGGCACAAGCGAGGTAAGAGAAACTGTTATTATCTTACCTTGCTGATGTATATGCCAATTTCACATGTGCATTAGTGTTCTCCCATTAAGTAGAGTAATGTATTTTGCATTCTATCTAAGATCCTAATAAGTGTTTCTGTGTTCAGCTGACATAAATCTGACTCAATGACTTCCAAAATGAGGTGCTGGTAATTATGTTGTAGAGGCCAAAATGATAGGATTCTCTCACTCATCGAACATTTCACCCAAAAGGTGGAAAAGGAGTTTCTAGATAGAAAAACAGGACCTCAGATTCAGGAGTAAAGGAAGTTTTTCACCCTATGTGTGATGGTTACCACCATCTCAGTGAGAGTTCACTTGTATTTTACTTCATCACAGGTGTCCACAGAGACCATGGAGTTCTGTTTGTTTAAATAATATTTACAGATCCAGGTCAATAATAGCAAATCTATCTCCAATGCATTTATTTATAAAATATAAAGTTAATTATTTGCATTCATTTACCATAATGCTCAAACCATTCACTCTTTACTTACCATTATAACCCTTTGTTGAACTTCACCACATTTGTTAATATATTACCAGAATTCAGCCATGTATTCTGATTGTGCTTTTTTAAATGTGCTGTGATTTGGAAATATATTTCGGTCATTATTGTCTATAACTCTGCAGCTCACCCTGTCAGTGAATTAACATTTTTAGTCTGAAGGAACCTACTAATTCTTCATAAATATTTAAGTTGAAGCTGAATCCTTTTCAATAAAGTGTGCTTTCTATGGCAATTGCTTTTAAGAATTTTGTTTAGTTAATCATTAAGACTCCATTCTTATCTCTACTTAAGGAGCCCACTGAGGTAAAAGGAGATGCAAATAATCTTAACTTGCTGATTTATATGCCAAATTCACATGCACATTAATTTTTGCCCAACATTTTTTTTAACTGTATCTAGCATTGCATGTAAGATTCGAGTTTGTGTTTGAGGGTTATGCTGACGGAAATCTGACTCAATGCCTTACAAAATTATGTACTGGTAATTATGATCTGGATCAGTAGTTATCGAGCCCTAATTAGGGGATCTGTGATTGTTTTACAAAAGTATATTAAAATGAATCCATCTAAATTCATAATGTATATAAAAATAAATAGGCAACATTGAAAATTTGAAATCTATTTCTATATTTGACGGTGAATTAAAAAAAATCTCTATTTGAGCGTTTGTTGCATGTATACATGTTTATTTTTATTTTTTTATGCTATGATTTGAGGTTCAAAAACTGTTATTAATTAGGCAGGAGATTTCAGGCTTTCAATAATGACTCAGTTGGGTCCCCGGATTCCAACAATGATTCAGCGGGGTCCACACTAGTCAAAAGTTAAGAACTGCTGCCCTAGAGGCCAGATTTATCAAACTTTCACACAGTTCAATGCAGCAAGACACCTTGTGTGAAAGGGAAAGGGCAGGAATGCGCCTTATTTGCCATTATACGGTGCATTCATGTCAGTTTGTTGCACAGACACACCTTTTTATGGCTAGTACCAACGCAGGCACCATGAAGTCATATTGTAAGGGTGCCTGTGTTCCAAACAGGATAGGTTTTGTGTAGGAAGGTACACTTTCCTGCCCTATAGAGTTCTCAGAGACATTTTAATTTTTCAAAGTGTGATCAGAATGTAGCACACTTAGAAACAGGAAACAACAAGGAAAAATAAAAATATTGCTAACTTCTTGTGTCTCTAGTAGGGAGGCATACAATTGTGACACATTCCCTATGCTACCAATGTTGAACATCTGAGAATATGTCATAATCCAGGGGTGGAGGCATGGAAACATAAACAGTCCACCCATGGAACACCTCCATGCAGTAGAGCAAGGCAGTGATTTTCACAGTCTTTCATAATTCTAGATCAATCAAGCCACTCAGGGTCAATCAATGTGGACTTGCGTGGCTTGATAAATTTCATTGAGGTTGAGCATTGCCCTTGTGTCCCGTTGCATGGCACAAGGAAGACTCAAAACCTTGATGAATTTGCCCCTAAGATTATCTCATGATGAGACCATTTCACACAAAATGTGGAAAAGGAGTTTCCAATGACTCCCCCTAGTTTCGAGCAAAACATACAGGGCTAACATTAAGGTTTACCCACCACATTAAATTAGACCATAGATTGACAACATTGGAGACTCCTACTTTGTCTCCACTGTGGTCAAACCCCTCTGATGGATTTGGCGAACTGTTTCTTCCTATTCCAAGTGAGTGCTGTACATTTGTTGGACAACATAAACTTTGGGATGCTGCCAGACTGATTCTGTGCATGCCCTCAGGATCTGTCTTCCCAAGGTTGTTCCTAGCTCACAGTGCCACAGCCAGTTCCCCTAGACTTTGAAGGGTAACCAGCGATCTGGGCCAACTTAGAACATGACAACCATGACTTACCAAGGAAATCAAGGCAACAGATCTAAAATCTTTTTGCTCAGTCACTTATGAGTTCTCAGGCAGATGTACCAAAACTACACAAAAGGGGTGTTTTAAATATTTATTGAACCTTTGCTATTCTTGTATAGAATATATGTGCTGAAATATTTATTAGAAGGAAGCAAACCTATGAAATTAACAAGATACAAACACTGAACTGTATGAACCGTTCTGGCATTGTGCTGAAGCAGTGCAGATGTCCACTTGTCATGATCCCGATGAGAATTATGATTATCGAGAAAGAAAAAACGTCCTTCTTTTGTAATGCTCTAGGCAACGCAAAAAACAGGCCCAAAGCACTCTTCAATCTCATTAGGCAACAAACTTCCAAGCTCCCTTCATCATCAGTTCAGGCCTCCAAAGACCTGTGTGATAACTTTGCCAATTTTTTAACGATAAAATCACCAAGATTGAACTCTCCCTGGATGATCACTGCAGTCTCCCCTACAGTAACGCGCCCCCAAGGTCAGAAGATATCGCACCCTAACACCCCCAAACTACTGGAAATCTTTCAATCCCATCTCTGAAGCAGAGGTCATCAAAATGATTTCCACCTCCAAAACCTCATCAAACATATTGGATCCCATACCTACCCAACTGGCCATAATGCTCAAACTCACCATAGCCCTGCTCTGGACCAAGATTATAAACATGCCTGATTGTCTCAAAATCGGCTAAGTGACGCCTTTACTAAAAAATACGGACTCTGACACAAATGATCTGAATAACTTCAGACCCGTCTCCAACCTCCCTCTCCTAGCTAAAATCCTGGAAAGATGTGTTCTCCTCTAACTTTCTCAACATTTGGACAGCACCGACCTTCTAGACCCTCACCAGATGGGTTCCAGAAAAGGCTGCAGCACAGAGACAGCGATTTTAAATGTCATAGACGATATACACAAGTCACTCGATATGGACCAATGTAGCCTACTCATACTCCTGTACCTATCAGCAGCCTTCAATGTGGTTGACTTCAAACTACTCATTAAGGTACTTCAAGAAAGGGTAGGAGCGAAAGAGGTGGTCTTACAAATGTTCACCTCTTTTCTACAGAACGGCACCCAAAGAATAAAAATCAAAAACTTCTCGTCTGACCTACTCCCCGTTAACAGGGATGACCCTCAAGGATCAGTTCTCTCCCCGCAACTTTTCAACATCTATATGGAAGCCCTCACGACCATACTTAAAAAATCCAACATTCGTTTCCACCTCTATGTGGACGATACCCAGATCTATCTCAAAACCTCCTCCATTGATGACATCCAGAGACTGAACGACACTCTAAGAGAAGTCCAACACTGGCTATCACTCAACCACCTGAAACTTAACCGGGACAAGACGGAAATCCTCCTCATTTCCAACAAGGTGGAAAACCCACGAATCACACAATGGCTAAAAGCTATGGATGCTCTCAACTACAATCTCACGCTGGACAAGTCCATAAAATAGCTGGGAATCACGCTGGACCCAAAATTAGACATGGTCAAACACATCAAGAACCTTGAACTACTCAACAAAAGAAAACCCTTCATCCCTACTAACGACCTCAAACAAGCCACTCAATCCCTGGTGTTGTCCAGACTGGACTACCGGAATGCAACCCTCACAGGATCAGCAAAACCTCACAGGATCAGCAAAATCTCACCTAGCTACCCTCAGATTAACTCTGAATGCAGCAGCTAGATTGGTCACTGCAGTAAAGAAATATGAACACATCTGGCCTGCACTCAAAGAGCTAAAATGGCTCCCAATCGAAATGCGTGCCAACTTCAGAACTGCCTAACTCACTCACTAAGCTATGCACACAGGGAAACCCACCTACCTGGCCTCCAAACTTAAGAAGGCCGATCAGACAAGGAGCCTCAGGAGTACCAACACTCTTCTCCTCATCCCTCCGAAAACTTGCAAATAAAAAACTGCATCTCGATCCTTCTCAGGAAACGCGTCCAAAATCTGGAACTCCATCCCAGTACACATCAGGACTACCCCCTCATTTTTTAAATTCGAAAGGCAGCTCAAAGACCTATTCCTTAACCAATCTCCCCCAAATCGATAGCTACTGCCCAACCGCAGAAACTTGTCCAAAGCAGCTCACAGACACGCTGACTTTAAGACTTCTACCTCACCCTCCTCCCTCCACTATTTTCCCCTCCTTGAACTAGTCTCGCCATAAGGCAATGTGCTCATTACAGTGATATTATGTAATGCGCCATGAATCATTGTGTATACCACTGTTATAATGTGTGATTTAGTCGATACTAATGCTGTAAAGCGCTCCGATATCTTCGGGTCTGGCCAGCGCTATATAAAACTCTGAAATAAATGAATAAAAAAGATGAGGGTTGTAGCCCTGCTGCGTGGATTTACTTTGGATGGCAGTAGATGGTGCCTGGAATGGACTGTGGGAGTGTGTTTCTGTATTTGGTGTCCTCAGAGTCCTCATCCGAATAAGTGGTAAAGCATGTTTACAACCCCATGTATGATGCTGGATAGAGTGATCCGGTACTTATTTCCGTATTAACTGAGCTGTGTCTCTTTTTTAATCGTATTTTACCTAACTTTGTTTTAACTGCTATTTGCACATGTTTTGCCAATTGACACCTACCTGAGCCTTGATAACGCTTGTCCCTGCTCGCTCCCCATTCCAACACAGTTTTCCGTTTGATTGGAGGGAGCATAGGCGGGCCGTAGGCGAAGCCTAGAACTAGCTTCCGGGTCTCCCACTTCATAAGCCGCATGGCAGCATGGACTGGCAACGGCTAGACAGATTGATCGGTACTTATTTCCGTATTAATTGAGCAGTGTCTCTTTTAAAATTTTATTTTACCTAACTTTGTTTTAACTGCTATTTGCACATGCTTTGCCAATTTGCACCTACTTGGAGCCTTCATAACCCTTGTCCCCGCTCGTTCCACGTTCCACCATGGTTTTCTATTTGATTGGAGGGAGTATAGGTGGGCCGTAGGCGGAGCCCAGAACTAGCTTCCGGGTCTCCCACTTCATAAGCCGCATGGCAGCACGGACTCGCAGCGGCTAGACAGATTGATCGGTACTTATTTCCGTATTAATTGAGCAGTGTCTCTTTTAAAATTGTATTTTACCTAACTTTGTTTTAACTGCTATTTGCACATGTTTTGCCAATTTGCACCTACCTGGAGCCTGAATAATGCTAGTCCCCGCTCGTTCCCCGTTCCACCACTGTTTTCCTTTTGAGTGGAGGCAGTATAGGCGGGCCGGAGGTGGAGCCCAGAATGAGTTTCCGGGTCTCCCACCTCATAAGCCACATGGCAGAGCGGACGCACAGCGGACGTGCTCAGCAGGTGCGCCACTGGCGCGCTGAAGGCACGCCTAAGGTAAGCCCGTCTGCGTGTGTCCGTGCCCAGCTGGTACCAGGGACCAGAACCCATGCCCCTTCATACATTGGTAGAACTGCCTACTCACGCCAACAGTTTTTAAGGCTACAGAAACCTAATAAGGAGATCTGTCACCATACGATGTCCCCACTTAGCGAGGAGCCCGGGTGCACTCAGGTCCCACCCCACCACACATCTAAAATGTTCCTCCTCAACTGCAGATCCCTACCAAAACACTCCCTGGAGATTAAAATGCTCCTGGAAGATGAGGATCCAATGCACTTTTTTGACGGAAACTTGGTGACATAATGAATCTGAACCAATCTGGTACAAACTCTGCCCAAGGGCTTCACTATTCAGCGGAATGACCACGAGAAGAAGAAAGGCGGAGGCTTTGCCATAATACATAAAGACTTGATGCAGAGTTGAATCTAATATCATTATGGACTGCGAAAGTCTTGTTTTTAACATCTCACTATGTACCAAACACTCCTTTGCTGGAGTTCTCATAATTTCTTAAATCCCTTCCTGAGGTGGCAGCTACGTTATTGGGCAGGTCTCCCAATATCACACTCATGGGCGACTTCAACCTACATTTTGATGATCTCAGCTGGGCGGATGCATCGAAGCTCACGCAAGACCTTCTAGCTATTCAATTTACCCAAAAAGTCACAGGTCCCACACACAAGAAAGGCCATACACTAGACCCTATCTTTAGTAACAATACCGAACTGTTGGTGGGCGATCCTGTTTGCATTCCCTGGTCGAATCATTTCCTGATCCCCTTCTACATAAGCCCTTTATTACCACCCCCGGGGCATCAAAGCCACTAACAGGAAAGTATGCCCTTGGGCTAAACTTCCAGTAGAATCCTTGATCGTAGCTCTTGGCAACCACAATCCTAAAGCCAACTTAAATCTCACCCCTGCTTCACAGAATTGTACCCGCTGGATTGAGGCCTCATTTGATACGGTCGCCCCAGTTAAATTCATACATAACTAGAGAGAAAAAGACACCATGGTACTCCCCCAAGCTGAGAGGACTTAAACAGACATGCAAAAGACTGGAGAGGGAATGGAGTAAGACAATCTTGACCTGAGGAAACTAAAATAAAGAGAATCCATAAAACGCTACCAAAAGGAAATAAAAGTAGTGCAGGCCAGCTACTACGAAGGTATCATTACCCCAGCCGCTAACACTCCCAGGGAAATGTTTTGCACCGCGAAG
Organism: Triturus cristatus; assembly: GCF_964204655.1. Lineage (NCBI taxonomy): Eukaryota > Metazoa > Chordata > Amphibia > Caudata > Salamandridae > Triturus > Triturus cristatus. Next base: position 1,494,897,378 of record NC_140591.1, read on the forward strand.
GACCTCTTAGAGCTTCCAAATCTGAACTAGTCCCCAGAACGTTGTAACGCACCGGCAGATTTCTTGCAGGGAAAAAATGGAAAGCTTTATACTGCATTCCCTAGCTCTCCCCGCCCTAGTGACCTTCTATCAATGGACAAGCCCACATTCCATCCAAAATACGTGCTTAAGGAATTCCCATTTCTGAATCTGAATAATTTGTCAGAGATTTTCTCCCAAATAAAATCAGGATCCCTTCTAGATCCAGCCCCCCACACATCCTACATGAAGCAGGAAATGTGATCCTCCCTACCATTTTTGAAATTGTAAATCTGTCCATTTCCACGGGATCAGTCCCCTGTCCATGGAAGCACGCCATGGTCAGGGCCTTACTGAAGAAACCCAAACTAGATGCACATATTTTAGGTAATTATCACCCAATCTCGCTGCTGCCGGCGATCGTAAAAATCCTAGAAAAACATGTGAACGCTTCTCTCTCTGACTTCCTAGAAACCCATGACCTCCTGCATTCCACCCAGAACGGGTTCCGTCCTAAAGGCGGACCAAAACTGCTCTCCTTGCTGTGGTCGAATACTCTAAGCGAATCCTGGATCAAGGACGAGCAGTTGCCATTATCCTCCTTGACTTAAGCTCAGCCTTTGACACAGTCAACTTTACCATCTTAGTAGAGAGACTGAGGAGGATAGGGATCGAAGGTGAGGCGATCACCTGGATACAATCATACCTGGACAACAGAAACTTTCAGGTCTTTTCAGGGGACTCAACATCTAGGCAACTGGCGCTCAGCTGTGGAGTCCTGCAGGGTTCCTCGTTAAGCCCCAAATTATTTAATGTGTATATGAGCCCACTTGCTGATATCATCCTGCCTCAGGGGATCCAAATTGTCACCTATGTGGATGACACGCAGCTGGTCATTACTCCCAATGGTCCCCGTAACTTCCCCTCCAACTTCGAATCAAGTCTAGAGAAAGTGACCTCTTGGATGGAGCACTCCTGTCTCAAACTTAAAGGAGGAAAAACAGAACTCATGCTCCTAGGGAACCACTCCAGCAAAGATCTTAAACAGATGTGGCCCAAGTTCTCTCAAGTTTGACCACCAAGAAGTGAGGGTGACTGGGGCCTGCTTCGACACACTCAGACTACTTTGAAAAGTCCTCCATCTCCTTCCAATGGCTGCAAAAAGAATCATGATTCAGGCCTTGATCCTATCGCGACTGGACTATGGCAATTCCATCTACTTAGGGCCTCCCAAAGCAACATTAAGGAAGCTCCAAGTTGCTCAGAATTATGTCGCTAGGATGCTGATCGGGATTCCAAATACCCCGTCAGCCAAGCCAGCCCTAAAGACCCTACACTAGCTGCCAATCCCCGAAAGAGTAAACTTTAAGGCTCTTTGCATTGCACATGAGATCATGTGGGGAGCTGGCCCAGCCATCAACAGATTCCTCATCACCCCCTATCGCCCTAAGAAGGACCTGCAATCGGCTAATCTCAACCTTGCAGTTGTCTCCAAAATCAGGAGGATAAAAAGTAGAGGAAGATCCATTTCCTATAATGTGGCAAAACTCTGGAACACACTACCCCCACACCTTCGCGTTGAACCCCATATCTTGCCATTTCACAAACTTCTTGCACACCTGGTTATTTCAACAATCAGTCCAATAACTCCACCCATTTCACTGTTCAGTCGCTAGCGCTGGGATGCCCGAGAGTAGCTCTGCACTCTACAAATGCTGATTAATTATAATAATGCTTACCACCAGGGTTCTCCAACCGCTGCTGTTCCAGAGGCCTTGAAGCATTGAAGAAAGTGGCCCGATTCATGTCACTCGGGTCACCCACGACCTTCTCTCTGCCTTCTATGAAATGAAGAGTCGGTCAGAAAGTAGAGAATACAAACCAATATTATTTTATTCAAAGTTCGCTCAGAGCGGAGCCCTGTCTGCCCAGTCATTAAGAGTGCTGCAGAGAGAGTCTGACTTCAACTAGTATAACGATACATTATATACATTTCAGAATCAATGAAAACACGCCCACCATGGAATATTCCAGAAAACTGCATCTGGACAGTAAATTACAAAGGAGTAAGTTTCAGTTCTGAAGCCGGGCACACATTATCTATCAGTCAAGGCCATCGTGCCTGTGCCTGCCACTAGACAAGCAGGAGAGGGCGTACATCTAAAGGAAAGGTATGCGATAATAAGATCAAGGCATTCATTAGTGTGGCAGAACTCAGCGCCGAAAAAACATAACCTAGATAAGGCTGTTTCTTGGAAATGGCAGAGAATTAGTTTTGATCATAGATACAAAATGGAGCCTGTACACAAAATGGCGCCGCAAATGCTAACTTAAGTAAAAACAATATGAAAGCATAATTTTTATTCTAACAGGTCCTCCTTTTACCATGAGCTAAGCAATTCTATGTAATTACAAAAGATATATCATTCAATAAATCATGATAAATTGAGTTAGGAGCATTCCATATCTTCAGCTTCAGGGAGATATCAGTAAGGAGGGAAGGATTCTCAAAAATACCCTTGTCTATCTGTTTAAGATCATTCACTTCTTTTTGGATCATAATTGTTGCATTGGTATCATGGATCTATGTTCTCTTAGAGGTGAGAAGGGTGGTGCAATAAGAGCAACATAAGGGGAGACACTGCACCAGAGTGCAGCACGCAATCAGAATTACAATAAAATAGATCACCCTTTCAAGGATCCAACCCCGTCAACCAAAGAGGGACCAACTCCAATTTCCGCTCTCCATTCCTTTAGCATTTTCCAAGATGTCTAAAATATGTTGTGTAATGTTCTTTTCCATATTAGTGATGTTGACTACACACTTGTCTCCCACTACCAAGCACACACCACATCTCTTAGCTACAGGATATCTAGTTTCCTCTGAATATATCTGCATACTTTCTAATTGGGTGGTGATGTCACGCAGAGCCGCCACTGTGGAATTAGATAGTATCTGCAGCTTACATCCAAAATATCCTGTAACCCTTTCACCCCTGGCCATAGCGGTGTCACCAAAGGTAAAAATGGAGGAACAAATATACCCAAAGGCTATAGTTATTAACCTCAAGGTCTGTTACTACATCGCTAAATTCCTTGGTCAGTGTTCTTTTAACCCATCTTATATTTGGCTTACTATACTTACGGGGCACACAAAGAGGAAGCACCATTCCTAAAGCAACATCCTCTGTACCATTATAGACATTTGTTTGAGTACCATTGGACAGGAAATAAAACCCTGGGTGTGCAAAAAGTGGACCATGATATTCTACAGGAGCATATCTGGTGTTCATTCTCACTGTACTCTGATCCTTCTTTTTAACTAAAGACATTGTATCCATAAACTTGTAACAGATTCAGTAAGGTACAAGCTGTACCTTCATCAAAGAATTTCTTATGTGTATCTAGAAATACGTTGCTCTGGACTGGCCTTTTTCTATAACTTTGAGAGACAATCTTGTGTGTAGTACATGATGGTAAATTCTGATCACATTTCAAAACCCAAGACACCCCACCTAAAATCAACAAAAGCAGCAACACAACAACAGCACAGAGCACCTTTTGCTTAGTAGACCAACATTTTCATACATAAACAGGGGGAATTACTGGCTGCTCTTTATCGGCAACCATTCTGCCAAAGGGGTGCATGGCGAATGATAAATCAAGGAGGTAAATTGCCAGCAAGAGAAGTGTTCAAGGTCCCAGCATCCGTCAGAGCCTCAATGGTACAAGCTTCTATTGTTTGTCAAACGTTGGCGCTCTTGAGCACCGGCGCTGGAGCTTGCTCTGTCCTAAACTCTTGATTTATCCCACACCAATCAGGATAATGTACACCCAAGGGAGTACATTTGTTCTATCCTGTCCAATGTTCAAACAGTGCACAAATCTCACGTCACCCTAAATTAACTCTGTTGGTATTAAAGCAATGTACAACCTAACTTGCACAGTCCATCCCTGTCTAATCTGACTTCTCCTTTTGTGTACTATTCCTCAGCCGATGTTGCAGATTGTACCTGGTGACTTCAAGCACAAAGGGATTAGGGAAAAGGGGGTCCTGAATAGCTCTTATCTCTGGTGGGACAGCTTCATTCAGGATGTCATCATTATCCTTGTCAGTTTGCGTCAATGTGAGGATAGAGTCGCTGAATGGAACAAAACAAGGAATCTGCTCAAACTCCTGGTCAGCTACCCCCTCCTTTACCCACTGATCATAGGGTAACGGCAGGGGAACCCTCCTACAATGAGAAGCATGAATCCAGTTCTTACATTCAGAAACTTTAACGGCGGTGCAGGTTGCCAACAAGACCTGAAGTGGCCCCTTCCAACACAGCTCCAAACTCTTCGTCCCCTGAAAATTTTGGACTAAGATATATTCACCGGGTTGGATATCGTGTCCGGGCCCCTCTGGCATAGCTGGTATGGTCTTCCCTGCAATCTCATCACCCTAAGAAGGGAGGGGCAGTAACGTGGCTGGGTTCAGAGTGGCACATTTCTTAATCGTAATGTGTTTTGCAAACAACGTCAATTCATAACTTGTCAGACGTGCACTGCTGAGGTACTGTGTCTTGGTCTTATTCAAAAGTGTATCCACAGCTCAGGGTACCATAACTGTGAGGTCAGTATCAACTTTGAGTCCAGCTGATTGTCTTATTGAGACAGCCACAGCCGAGATCTCTCTTGGACAGCTTGGGAGGGCTTGTGCGACAGGGTCAAGTACAGCAGAGAAATACGCACACAGCCATTACTTATCTCCAAACGTTTGTGTTAAAACAGAAAGTGTACAACCAGCTATCTCATGGATGTACAACACAAACGGTTTAGTGTAGTCTGGGATGCCAAGTACTGAAGCCGAACAAAGAGCAGTTTTCAATTGCTCAAAAGACTTCTGACATTCAGGCATCCAAGGCAGGGGCTCATGTACGTTTTTTAATAATAGAGCAAGCAGGGGTTTGATTATTAGCAAGTAGCTAGGTTTCCACTGCCGTCATTAAGAAGTGATACCTATAATGGCACGCACATCCTTCTGGTTTTGTGGAACGAGCATTTTAACAATGGTACTGATGCGCTCCGGGGTCAATCTCCTACCCTCCTTCGACAGTAGGTAGTGAAGCTAGGTGACCTCCTGTCGACAATATTGGAATTTAGAAAGAGACACCTTATGGACATGCTGGGCCAAATGCAACAACAATTTAACCATACTGTTTTTGCAATCTTGTTCTGTGTCAGAAGCGATGAGCAAGTCATCAACATACTGCACCAATACAGTACCTGCAGGAAGCGAAAGGGAATCCAATTGGCTCTTTAATGTTTAACTATAGATACTCAGACTTTCTGTATAGCCCTGAGGAGCTCGACAGAATCAAAAACTTCTACCAGCTGGGGTAAAACCAAGCAAGTACCTGCTATCTGCATGAACAGGAATACTGAAGAATGTGTTTTTCAAATCAATGACAGAGAAAAATTTAGCAGTAGAAGGATTAATCATTGTCAAAAGAGTAGCAATATCAGGAACCACTGAAAACTGAGGGACCACTATTTTATTAACTTCACGCAAATCAATCACAACGCGATAAACATCTTCATGGTCATTAGAAGAACCTGAGGGTGCCCTTTTAAGAATCAGAAGAATAGGGCTATTACAAATATTAGCAGTTGTCTCCTCAACCACTCCCTTCCTAATCAAATCCTGTAAAATCTGCAGTAAAGCTCGCTCTTCTGCCTGCGGTATTTTCTACTGAGGGATAAAAGGCAAAATAGCACCATCCGTAAACTGTATCGAAATCGACGATATCTCCCACAATCCCACGTCTGTGTTACCTGTCGCACACAGAAAGGGTGGCACACCTTTAAATTCAACAGAAAGGGGTGCATCTTTGGACACGTACTGCTTAGCATGTGCTACATCTGGACCCATTGTCATATAGACACCTGCCGGAGAACAATATATTGTGGCATGCAATATTTAAACAAATCCAAACCCATCAAATTCTCACCACCATTAGATGTCAGCAAAAATGCCGAATCCTCAGTGAAAGGACTAAAAGACAATGCAAGAGTTATTATTATGGCCAGACAGAGCTGCCCAGGGACCATATTTTGAGAAACAGAACTCTTTGTAGCACCTCTGTCCACAAAAAAACTCCTTAGTTGAACCTTGCAATTCTGCTGTTACATGAGGACCATGCTGGTCTCCAGGTATCAGAACTGGTCTCTCACTCTGCCCCTGGCTGTCCTAGCTATACGAAATTCCTGTCACTTCATGCACATCATAATCATCATGATAGTACTGTCCATCTTGAGCGTCATCAAAATAATTACTATCACAATGACCCTGTGAGGCTGCAGCACTTTGTGTCCTATCAGCCCCATCAGCTCCATGGCCCTGACCACGAGAACATCGTCCTCTAGGGCCTGCCACCTTCTGCAAAAGCACAGGACACTCGCTATGCCAATGTCCCTCCACCTTACAATACACACACCGATGTGGACCCAAGGGTGTAGTTGTTGGCTGCCTACTAGTGCATGGAAGCAGTCGAGCAGCACCACCGTGTCCTCTCCCATTCCCTCTAAAAGCCTGCTGCAACAACACCTTTGTCTTTAAATCCATATGCCTCTTCTTTGGCCTCTCCTTTTCCTCATTATCCCTTTGCTCATAATATTGTGCCATATTCAAAATAACAGTGGGAGAGGAGGTGGACCCGGTACTCTCAGAAGCTTGAAATCGAGTTGCAATTTCAGGAAGCAAGTTGGAAACAAATCTGTTAACAAACAACCAAACACCTCCCTCAATAGGCAAATCCTGTCCACTACAATCTAAAAATCTACCTTCAAATCGAGTGAAAATATCAGACACACTCTTCTCTTTCTTCTGTCGACAAGCTGACAATTTATCCAAGTCCACTTTTCTCAGTGGAATAAAAGAATGCATGCATGTAATGATGTGGCCTGGCAAAAGAAGCATCTCTGCCCAAGGCTTATGACCTGGCTTTCTTTCTTGGTCCCATGCCTTAATTTTATCCCAAGTACCACCCAGCTCTGGAACATGATCTTGAGTATGGACCTGCCTCCAAATATCAACCAGAAAAAGAAGACCAAAAAACATTCCAATATCAGCAAGAGTAATTACCGTCGAAGAAGCAGCTACGGTCAGGCAAATGACTTTTAAGAGATAAAAACTCACTACTTTTCCACAGAGTATAAACCCATTGTTCTTGAAATCGGGCGGCCACTGCCACTCGAGTAACACTCTCTCATCAGAAACTGGGATACCGGCTTGGGGCTTTTCTCATGCAGTCTCGCCCTGTAGGCTATGGTTGTCATAACCTCAGCAAAAACTTGTTCTGGCCCCCATTTTCTAATATACACTCGGTCTCTAATATCTTATAAAATCTGGGGCACCTCAACTCCAAAGTACTGCTGCCAAAGGCCAATCAACGTAGCTGACATATGTTTAAGGGCATGCTGCTATATAAAAGGCTCAAAATCTCTCATAGTCGCCCAGACATCCTCCACATTATAAACAGGATTACGGGCCCACTGCACAGCCTGATTGGCTATTACCTGTTTCTCTTCATCTTCCACATCAGACCTCACTAACAGTCCCATTCATTCCCTAAACTTTGTCCAATCCCTAACCTCAAATCCACACATTGTCGTCCCACTACTTACTAATGTTGGAGGATGGAAAACCACAGTGGGAGAGGCAACAGTAGTACAGGCATTATTGTTGCTGGTGGTTGTGTCTCAGCGGAGAGAGTTGGTGAAAGGGATGCTGAAACAATAGGTGCAACAGGAGTACTAACACTCACAGTTACCACAGACAGCAAAGAAACAGAAGAAAGAGGAGGAGCCGAAGCCACAGCCATTGACATAACAACAGTGGACACAGGGACAGAGACAGTAGATGCAACTGTTAAAGGCAGCTGTGAGGGCAACAGAACAGTAGGATATGTTCACTGCGGGGCATATGGAGGCAGGGGTGGAACATCCAACAATTCTTCCACAAAAGTATCATCCTCCTCCTGATCCACATATGATTTGTCAATATGTAATCAAAACCTTCTATTTTCATATCCTTTCTCCTGCTTTTTCCAGTCATATGCTACAGCCTTCTGAGTCAACGCATGTATTCGCCCTTTCCGGACCTCTTTCTCTGCTTTCATTTGTCTCTGCTTAGCTGCCTTTTGTTACATTCTGAGGGAATCAAACATAGACTTCCTACTTCTTTTCTTAAACAACTGTTCTTGTAAATACTCAATCTTTTGTTCATCGAAAGTGCCCATCAACAGCCACTGCAATTTGGCATTGTTCCTCGTACATTTGTGCCATAATGTACCAAGCATTATAGGCCAAGACCGTGCTTCACATACATATCAAAATTCCGAGTGCCTTCTGGAGGCGCCTGCAGACTTTCTTCCAATCGAGCATCAGTAGAGCGACAACAACAGCACAAGGCAAACAATTTACTTAAACTAGGCATTCTCAAAAGAAAACAAATTCACTATTCTATGTCTAGAAAAACAATTGCAATTTCTTTTGTCCCCAAAACGGTCCTTAGACCTTACCAAATACAAACCAAAAAGGTACCATATCCACAAAGAACCAAAAAAACTAACCTGACATATGCAGGTCAAAACAAATCTATTTTCCACTGCTGACTCTTCAGACCAAACAGTCAGGATTTTGCCATGCAGGACTCTAGTCAGGATGACCACTGGGCGAGGCACCGGCTGGGCAGTAGAAGGGGCAGCTGCGATTATCAGAAACTCTTCGTGCAGAGATCCCTGATTGGTCCGTCCGACCCAACGATAGCCTCAATCTCCCTCCCGTCCGTGGAAGGGCCACTTACCCAAAGGTGTCCCTTTTCGGGCCTCAACTGAAGGAAGTGGCCTGATTCGGGTCACTCACGACCACCTCGCTGCCTTTTATGAAATGAAGAGTCGGTCAGACAGTAGAGAATACAAACCAATATTAGTTCATTCAAAGTTCGTTCAGAGCGGAGCCCTGTTTTCCCAGTCCCTAAGAGTTCTGCAGAGAGAGTCTGACTTCAGCAAGTATAACGATACTGTAGTGATCAAAGTGACACCAACAAGTGAAGAACAACTGTCACTTTATTCCAAGCCATCCGCTCTCTGAGGTGAGCAGGTTGTCAACATTCTAAGGTGAGCTTCGGGAGATACCAAGGTAAGAGGGGCGGTGGGGGTGGACGGAAGGTACCAAGGTGGGAGAAAAGGGGAAGATACAACACATCTCCTTACCCAACATAACAGGATTGAGAGAACACAGGAAAAGCATTACCTAGCTACTCTGTCCCCACTCCAAACTTGACCATCCTCCAATTCCAATACATTTTTTCCCCTACCTTTGACATTCTGAGGAAGGAAAAATTTACTCGGTCCCACTTTAACCCTTGTGCGTTTCTTTATCAACACAGCATCATTGACCATAGGTTTTAAATCCTTCACACCATGTTTCTTATCATACCAGCCTTTGTAGCGGGATTGATGTTGCTGCACCTTAATCTGACTTTCTGACCTGTCATAGACAACCCTCTAGCCAGAGAGGGTACATCTTGGTGCCCGGTTCTCTCCCTCTTAAAATTACAAAGGGAGAGATACCAGTTACAAGGTTGGGTGCCGTGTGGTAAGCCCACAAACAGATTTTAAGAGAATCGTCTACGTTGAACCCATTAGACATTGCCAGTTGAATATGTTCCTTAATCATACGGTTCATCCTCTCTATTAAGCCATTTGCTTTTGGACAGTAGAGGGCCGTTTTCTCATGCTTGATATTATGGTTCTTTAAGAAAGTTATCATTTCATCTATTGTGAACTGCACCCCATTGTCAGTTACTAAAATCAATGGAATTCCTTCAAATGAGAATACAGATTTCAAAAATGCCACGAGGTTCTTGGTCGTAGTGGAAGGGGTGAATTTGACATTGACCCAATGGGAGGTGTAGTCCACCAGCACAAACCTGAACCTTCTCTGCGGGCCTAAGGCATCCATGGGGCCAATTATGTCCATGGCCAGTTTCGTCCATGGAATGACTGGTACCTCCACCGGTGAAAGTGGGACCTTATGTAAGGACTTGGTTTTGTCACTCTTTGCACAACTATAGCAGTCCTTTACCTTTAATTCAACTCTAGAATCCATCCTTGGAAACCAAAAGCTGTTCCTCACTTTACTTTCTCCCCAAATGGCCTTCGTGGGCAAGGTCTATTATTCTGTCTCTTAAGGTCTCAGGTGGCACAATTTTAGAATTGCGGTAGATTTTGTTTTCATGAATGGTAAGCTCATTCCTAACTTCCCAGAATTCTTTTAACTCTTCCACAACATCCCCGCATTTATCTGGCCAACCATTTATGATTAAAGTTTTTAGTGCCTCCATTTTTGAATCCTTCATCATTTCGTCATTCCATTCCTTTTTAGAGAAGGAAGGCAGATGAATCGAAAGGATGGGGGTATCCAAGGGGTCCTCCTCGATGTTGGCTTCTAAAGGAGACCTGGACAAATAGTCTGCAAGGACGTTATCCTTCCCCGGCAAGTACTCAATTCTGAAGCTAAATTTCTCCAGCCCCAAAACCCATTTGGCTATCCTAGGGGATTCACAGAGGGATTTTTTAGATGAAAAGATGTGCGTTAGGGGTTTGTGGTCCGTGCGGACTGTAAATTTACTGCCCCAAAGGAAAAACTTGAAATGATTAATGGCCCAGTAGCAGGCCAATGCCTCCCTCTCAATTACAGAATAATTCCGTTCAGGTGGACTTAAAGTACGGGAGGCAAAGGCAATAATGGTTTCTCCCCCCTCCCCTTTCTGAGATAGGGTGGCCCCAAGACCTTTGTTGGAGGCATCCGTGCATAAGATGGTCCTCTTCCTATGGTCAAAAGGCCCCAAGGCACGTGAGCCCATGATTTCTTTTTTTAAGTCATTTACAGAGTCAGAATGTATCTCTTCCCATTTGAATTCACTCTTTTTTTTTAACAGTTCCCGTAAGGACTCACATTTTTCGGAAAACCTGGGTATGAACTTGGCCATATACTCCACCAACCCTAAGAAGGATTTGAGCTCCTCCTTATTCGTGGGGAGAGGAGCGTTTTCCACTGCTTGAACTAAGCTCATTTTTGGTTTTATCCCTTCAAAAGAAAGATTATGTCCCAGATAGTCTACCTCCATGACTTTGATCTTGCATTTTTCCTTTTTGACAGATAACCCTGCATTCGACAACCTGGAACATACTTTTCTAAATATGGCGTCATGCTCCTCTTCATCGGCACCGTAAACTAGAACATCATCTTGAAAACACATGCAGTTAGGAATGTCCTCCAGCACCCTTTGCATCATTTTCTGGAAGACAGCAGCCGCCGATGCAAGGCCAAAGGGCATCCTTAGGAACATATAAGTGCCAAACGGTGTTGAAAACTCAGTCAGTGGTCTAGAATCCGGGTGGAGATCTACTTGGTAATATGCCATTGAAAGGTCTATTACTGAAAAAAACTTGGCCTTTCCCATGGTACTTAGCATTTCATTGATGTTGGGAAGCGGGAAATGCTCGACCCAAATGTTTTCATTGAGGCTGCGTAAATCAATGCAAAGGCGAATGCCCTGTCCATTGTCTTTAGAAGCTGTAACAATGGGAGATACCCACTCCGAAGCGTCAATAGGGAGAATAACACCTAAATGGCAGAGTTTGTCAAGTTCTTCTTTCAGAGGCCGTCTTAACAGTAAAGGAATTTGGCGAGTCTTATGTACAACAGGTTTCGCCCCTTGTCTAATCTTTATTTTATGCTGGTAGTGTTTCAACATCCCCAGCTCATTTGAGAAAAGGTGAGGGAATTCGTCTCATAGGGGTGACTCCCCCGTAGTTTCTTTGACCACGTTGACCTGTTCCCTACCATTAGGATCAAGAATTATGCCCAGTTCTCTCTGGTGGCGCCACCCAAGGAGATTTGAACCCGAGCTGACAAGGTAAACCTTACCCACAGTGGATCTCCCCTTGAAATGTATTTTCGTCTCCACCATGCCCACCAACGGAATGGGGTCTTTGGTATACCCATGGGGTGTGATGTCAGATTTAGATATATGCATACCTGGATCCCCTTTGATTTTCCTGTAATCTTCCATGTTTAATAGGGTGACGGGAGAGCAGGAGTCTGCGAACATTTCAATATATATGTCGTTAATTGAAATGCTGCATTTGGGGTATTCGAAGGAATTACTACCACACGTGCTTTTTACTTGGAACACAAATCTAAGCTGCTCATCGCTGGTTTCATTGATGGCTTTGACTTGGCTGCTGTCACTGTCCCTGCACACTCTGGCTAAATGTCCTCTTCTGTTACACTTCTTACAGTGGGCATTGCGAGCTGTGCAATTAGGATTGTTGGCCAAGTGATTGCTGCTCCCACATCTATAGCATTTGAGGTCAGAGTGATCTCTTGGAAACTTACTGGATGACTCAACCTTACTTCTGACTTTCGAAACATTCCTATTAAGAGATTCTACCTGAACTGCAGCAACTACTTCTTCAGACACTTTTATTTCTTTCATGCACTTTGCCGTATGTTCAATAGACTGAGCAATAGAAACAGCTTCTTCCAACGATGGGTTTTTTGACAACAACTTCTCTTGGATCTTGCTATTGCTTGTGCATCTGACTAATTGATCACGAATTAAGGAGTCATTAAGATCCCCAAAATCACACCTTTGAGTAAGACCTCTCAATTTGGCAATGTAGTTTTTTACCGATTCATTCTTTCCTTGTGATCTACTGAAAAACTTATGTCGTTCCAAAACCACATTTATCTTATCCCCAAAATGATTACCTAACTTTAGCATGGTAACCTCATACACATCTAGGTCATCTTATTCATCCAACTCAGGTTCTGGGAGAGTCTCATATACTTTGCGACCATGTACCCCAATGTTGTGTAAGAGAATATGCTGCTTCCGTAAGGCAGAAAATCTTTCTCCGCCCATGGCAATCAAATATGACTCAAACAGCTTTGTCCATTCCTTTCAATATGTACATTTCAGAATCAATGAAAACACACCCAACATGGAATTTTCCAGAATACTGCAGTTGGACAGTAAATTACAAAGGAGTATGTTTTGGATCTGAAGCCGGGCAAACATTATCTATCAGTCAAGGCCATCCTGCCTGTGCCTGCCACTAGACACGTGGGAGTGGGCTTACATCTAAAGGAAAGGTATGACCTAATAAGAACAAGGCATTCATTAGTGTGGCAGAACTCATCTCCAAAAAACACAACCTAGAGAAGGCCATTTCTCAGAAATGGAAGAGAATTAGTTTTGTTCATGTTACGAAATGGTGCCCGTACACAAAATGGTGCCACAAATGCTAACTTATGTAAAAACAACACAAAAGCATAATTTTTACATTTACAATGCCGATACGCGCTATAGCTCCTCCCCCCAACCTGGTCCTGCTTTCTGACATCAGGATATAGTTAGCTGGCTCCTTAGAATGCCTGTCCGCTATCAGCTCCCATCAGGGAAATCCACTTACTACCAACAGTGAACGGCAGGACCGACACTCCCACAGTCCATTCCAGGCCACCTCTGCTGCTCTCCAAAGTACATCCACACAGCAGGGCTTCAACCCTCATCTGGATCATGACAAGTGGACATTTAGGCCTGCATTGAGCAGCACCTTAGACTCCGACAACCTCCCCAAAAACTGCTGGTCCCCAAGGCTTTAAAGCGCGAAGTGCACTGTACACCTTCCCACGCCTGACCATGTTTTATGACACTGAAAGAGTTGTCTCCTGAGATTTCCACTCATTTCCAGCACCCACATAGAACCTCATCTACCGTAGACTGTAACTGCCAGGCCAACACGTTTACAGCCCACTAAGGGCACCCGGCATTGCCCTACAAGACGCCTGCACGCAGAGGGACTACGCCCATAGACCCCACTGACTACTAGAAGTGAGCCACCTGCGGCAGTTTTAGATGGGGCCCTGGGGATTTGACTTCACCCTCCCACTGAGCTGCCCTGCTATCGGGGCCTTGCTACAAATCAGATATCTCAGCATTATGTCACAGAAAGAGCACTTCCCCCACCATTTGCACGGTCATTCACACAAGTGGCCCTCACCACTGTCTGGGCCCTGGCCTAAAGCTGTGCCCTGGCCCATTTCAGGGACTGTGAGATTTTGGGCACGCTCTCCAATAATCAGTTCCACTGCCCAGGGTTGACACTCAGTCCAGTCCATTGCTGCTCTCGTGATATCTTGAAGGCCATCACACTAGAGAACATGGTCATGGTATGATTTAATTCTAGTGGTGGACACCTTGCTTCCAGAGCTGGAGCAAGTCACCCTCTCCTCTAATGGCAGCCTGACATGGAGTTGCACTGGCTACTTCCTTCCTGGCATGGACAGGCCTCACTATTTTCTTATTGTCTTTACAGTTTTTTCTTCTGTCTCTGTTCATACTGCTGAGCCTGGCACCTGCCATTATATCTTTGTATAAATCATCTCACAGAGGTAGATGGGGGCAAGACAATGGCCTCTGCATCAACACCACCAAATACACCCCTAGATGCCGTCAGCAAGGAACGTACAGCCGTAGGATTCCGTCCTGCCACAGACTTGAAAATAAAGGATTTCATATCAGGCACCAAAACCATAAAGGTTGACATAGATCCCTTCCAGGTCTGAGAGCGAACAGTAGTACTATGGCTAGGCATCGTGGGAGGTCGATTGGGGCACCTGGAATCACTGGAATTGGGTGTCCAGTTCCTCAAACGTAAATTGACTGATCTCAAATACTGGTTCTGTCGCTACAACATCTGGTTTTCACGTACCTGAGACTCTAAAAAGTGATGATGCTAAGATGATCCTCTTGAACCTTATGCCCCACATCACTTTCCTGTCTTTCATACCACCACTGGAGATCGTGAGGACACCTATGATACGGTCTTACTGATTTTGCTCCTCTGCTGTATACTCCAACAGACCTTGTCCTCTGATCATCTGCTTTCTACGAAGAGCCCTTATTTGCCTTATCTCATGGAAGCATGCAAACATGGCCCCTAAGAAGTTGATGGCTAGAAGATGCATATTAAGGCAAGCTTTTCAACAAAGACCAAGCCAAGAAGAAGGTGTTTGTTGCCTTAAATCTGCAGCTAAAAAAATGACACATTAAATATGGCCTTCTTAAACTGACCACAAAGTGGATCACTATGGATAGTTTATTTGCTGCCCATGCCCTAATTATAATAATCCTTCATAGTGGCAATGCTATTATGGCTGGCCACCCTGATCACCTCTGATTCTATTCAAAGCTATCCTCTATTCCACTATGCCTTTTGCAGACACAATGAGGAGATTCAGTCACATATTATCAGTTCTGAAAGACGTTTAATGGCTCAAAATCAAGGATCGGACTAAATTTAAAATCAATGGCCTTTAATCAATACTTCACTGTTGCAGCTAGCAGTCTCTTAAATGCTTTACTGACTGCTCAACAAAGCCACGGTTCATGCACACAAATTTTAAACAATACACCTATTCCATAATTATTTAAACTTGTTCATGACCATTGAACATCTCCCATCATCTCTGAACTGAACATTCTTTCCATCAATCAGACATTTATAGAGGGCAACAAATCACTTCTCGGGTCGTCCATGGCCTCCAAAACTGCCCCTACCCGGCCACTAGCTAAATTGAAAGTTTATCTCACAATTATTAGATTTGTTTGTTTATTGTAAAATGCACTAATCCCTACAAGTAAAACACCTTTAAAAACAATGTTAATAAATATTTGTACACCAAATATTTTGTTAGGAGAAAAATACGCAACATCTTTCCTTTCATGCTGTGAGGTGTAACATAATCTTCCACTTCCATTAGGCGAGACAAAAAAGGCTCATTAATCAGAGACATAACACAAATAATCTGTGGGCATTTATGTGTGCCTTCATTTTCATGGATGAGCACTTGAGCACTTTAAAGCCAGACCTTTTAGATTTGTGACTGCTTGTTTAATAATGTAACCAGATCATAGCATTGTACAATCCCAACATAGGTTTATCAAGGTATTCCTGAATAAAGATGTTAGATGTGATTTACATGCTGCTCATTCATTCATTTAACATTTCCTTTACCACTTTCCGCATTTGGTGGCTTCCCACACTATTTACAAAGGAATGACGCAGTGCAGCACAGCAAGGAATTTAGCATCGAAGCGCTGCATCATTTTAAAAAATACAGGGATGCACCATATTCACAAGAATAGAGCACACCCCTGTGTCATCCCTTGCACCGCCACAAAAAAATTGCGCAGACACCCTCACCTCATGGTGCCTGCATTGCAGGGGTGATTGTTTATATTCAGGAAGACACAGCTTCCTGCACATAATGAACCATTAAAGGTGGTTTGCTCCTTTTATGTGTGCTGTGGAATGGAGCATACACATAAAGAGCAAAAAAAGTGAAGAAATAAAAGTATTTCTCCTCGTTGTGCCACTCTAAAGCCTGCTTTTCAATGGCTTTATTTTTTGGCAGTGTCTCAGGTTTACACGTCCTTCCAAATCTGGGGCAATGTCAAAAAACAAAGGATTTTGCAATAAAATGCCCACAGCAACACCTATTGCAGGCTCCTTTCACGCAAAGTGAAGTGCGAAAAGGGGCCGTATTTACAAGGCCGTTAATAGCGGGTCAGGGTGGCTTTGTGTGTCCTTGTAAATATGGGCCAGCACACAGCACCACCGGAGCATCACAAAAGTGACACTCCAGTAGAGCTAGGGGCTTATATATATGTCCCATGTGGCGCATCCCTGTGTTGTATAAAAGACACAGCACAGCACTGCTAAATTGCTTGCAGTTCTGTGTCATTTCTTTGTAAATATACCCCTATGTGTGATGCTTACCACCATCCCATCCATTTACTGCATTTCAAATGTCCACAGAGACCATGGAGTTCTGTTTGTTGAAATAGCATTTTCACATAGGTTGATAATAGCAACTGTACCTCTATTAAATTTACATATAAAAATATGAATTTAATTATTTGCATTAATGTTCCAAACGCTAAAACCATTTACCCTTGAATTACCATTGCAAACCTTGTTTGTATTTTACCGCATTTGTTTTTGTCTTTATATGATCAGGATTAAAGGCCAGTATTCTGATTGTGCTTTTTAAAGTGTACCATGATTTGGAAATATATTTCAATCATTATTGTCTACATCTCAGTACACCCTGTCACTGAATTACCAATTTTTTAAGGATCACATTGCTTCTTCACATCTATTTAAATGTATTCCGACAATTGCACATTTTATGATTCTAAGGTGAAGTGGAATCCTTTAGCCTTAATAGACTATCCTGCAGTAGGGCGAGTGACAGAATCTGTTCCACCAACGACTGAAACTCTAACTGTAGCTGTGGGTGAGGGAAATGCTAGTCGGAGCATCCAACCGGTCCCAGGTGGCCCAAAACTTCTATCCTGGAATATTGCAGGCCTTGTGTCCAAACTAGATGAACCAGATTGGGGGGATTATATTGATTCACACAAAATCTGTTTATTACAGGAGACATGGGCCGTAAATCCCCAATATAGGGTTGGGTTTGT
Source organism: Triturus cristatus (assembly GCF_964204655.1). Classification (NCBI taxonomy): domain Eukaryota; kingdom Metazoa; phylum Chordata; class Amphibia; order Caudata; family Salamandridae; genus Triturus; species Triturus cristatus. The sequence continues at coordinate 1,494,915,001 of NC_140591.1, forward strand.
AGCGTATTGTGAGGCAGCCGCAAAGGGACCAAAAGGGAGACCAATCGGGGGGACTATGTATATGGGTAGCTTCCCATCTAGGCAATCAGATCAAACGTGTGGATACTTACTCTCCCGATATAACATGCATAATTTTGTCACATTGCAAATTACCTCATTTAATGATTATAAATGTCTACTCCCACCCTGTGAATTACGGTGGGACTTCACGTACACTAGACCTCCTCTCTGATCTCTTGAATTCATTAGCAGGAACCACAAACTTTTTAATTGGCGGAGATTTTAACTGCTATTTTAAACCCCTCGAGGACAATATCCAATCTATAACTAGCAAGGAAGACGACACCTGGTCGATACCGCTTCCTAGCATGAATTCAACAAAGCGTTGGACCCCTCTGGCACTCCAGTTGACTTCTCTAACCCTGACTTTTTCATTAAGGGCCTGTAATGGACGGTTTCTGGGAGATAATCCCAGCTGACCAACTTTCAAGAGGCTAGATCAGGTAATAGTGATTGATTATATCTTGATCAGCGTAGAACTCTGGCATAGTGTGCTGAATTTTGGTATTAAAATACGCAATGAGAGTGACCATGACCCCCTTGTTCTAACATTAAAATTTCAGATGGGGTTCTATGATCAAAATCCCGAAATGTTTAACTCAAATAAATTCGCGGTGGTTAATGGAGGGAGGCGAATCAGATGGACAAAAATTATCCACTCGAGGGATGCACTGCCCAAATTGTACGCAACTATTATACTCCTTCTAGATCAGGCCAGCCTTGAAGCGCAACATTTTCCTAATCCAAATAGTGCCAGCAATGCCGGGAGAATCCATCAAGAGATGGTACAGGCTCTCTCTGGTTTTTTTTCTAGTAATGTTTTTATTAATAATAAACCTAAACTTCTAAGGGATAGAAAATCATGGTTTAATAAGAGTTGTAGAGAGGCAAAACAACTTTTGTTGAACTCTCTAAAAGAGGCCGATAGCAAGAATATTCGGGATGCCAGGTTTAAAAAAAAAAAAATTACAGCAAGTGCAAAGGCAGAGTGGCAAACCGAGAGATGGTCAAACATTAGGATGGCTTTGGAGCTAAAAGACAGTAGAAGTTTTTGGAATTTGGTCCATCATGGCCAACCCGAAGGTAGGACTGTCATTGATCCTAACATCGATGAGGATATATGGCACCAGCACTTTAAGGATTTTTACTCCAGTCCCCTTAACGGTGTAAGTGCGGTGAAGCTGTTGCCCTGCCCTTCCACTCCTGAGTCCGTCTGTGATATTCGCCTATGCACTATGAGCGAGGTTACCGCTGCCCTCGCGAAACTCCAGCCAAATAAAGCCCCCGGACTGGATAGAATTCCGGGGGATTTATATAAAAGTGAACAAGTAGTTTGGGCCCCATATTTATTAGCACTATTTAATGCAATTTTGTATGGCCTACCTGCACCAGCAACATGGGCTGGCGCTGAGATTGTTCCAATTTTTAAAAAGGGCTCGCCGATCGAACCAGCGAACTATAGGCCTATCAGCCTTATAGATGTGACACATAAAATCTTTGGGAGGGTTTTGCTGGCGAGATTGCAGGATTGGATTGAAGGTTCGGATGTCGTGACCCCGCTGCAAGCAGGCTTTAGAGCCAAGATCTCAACAATTGACCAGTTATTTAGACTGCAGCTAATGTACTGGAAACATGTGGTCTTGGAAAAAGGGAGTCTATACCTTACCTTTGTGGACTTAAAACCTGCGTTTGACCTGGTTGACCGTGACCAGCTGTTGAAGATCCTGCTGGACATGGGAGTTCCACCCTACTTATGTCTCCAATTCAAACGCCTCCACGAGGGCACATATGCCAGAGTTAGATTTGGCAAGAATGGTCAACTGAAAGCCCCCTTCCCTGTTGGTAAGGGGGTGAGGCAAGGCTGCGTTCTTGCTCCTACTCTTTTCTCCCTCTTCCTAAATGGCCTAGTTAATGACCTCTTGGCCGCAAAGGATCTGGATTCGCCCAAATTGTCGTCCCGCAAGTTTCCTGAACTAATGTTTGCGGACGATACCCTGCTCCTCTCGAAGTCCCCGATGGGGATGCAACCACTATTAAATGAATTTAGCGAGTTCTGCAAAAAAAGGAATCTTGTGGTTAATATAAACAAAACTAAATATATGGCTTTTAATTCAGCTCATACTAACTTCCCTGTTCCCAATTTTAATAATATCCCGCTAGAGTGGGTTCAGACCTTTGAATACCTGGGTGTCTCCCTAAACGACAAAATGGGTTGGGGTACCCAAATCGACAGGGCGAACCTGAAACTAACCCAAGTAATAGGTGGTATATTGAAAGTTCAGAATAGTTGTACCCAAAAGATCATAAGTCTCCCGCTTGAAATATATAGAGTGCAAGCGTGGTCGCCTTCATTATATGGGGCAGAACTCTAGGGACATTGCCCAAAGCATGCATTGACCCTAACTGAAAATAAGTTAATTAGGCAAACTATGGCGCTTCCAGTAAGTACCCCGCTAGTTCCTTTGAGAATGGACTTGGGTATCCGCCCAGTGGTGGATCTGATTTTGAGTCGCCCATTGGTTTATTGGCGTCGACTATGGAGCACGCCTGAGATGAGACACTACAGGGAGGAACTCAAAGTGGTAATGCTTATACTGGGCGCTGTTAGAGGTATACCCTGGTTGTCTTTTGTGAGGGACTCTTTGCGTGACATGGGAAGGGGGCATCTATGGGATGCACCGGAAGAATCGTGTCTAACTACTTCCAAAAACTGTTTGGCAAGATCATTGAAAGAGTACCAGCTGAATAAACTAATTGGGGCTACCAGAGCAAATAGTCTAACCTATGCCTTCCTGGATCTGAAGTTAGATTACCAGTTTGAGCAGGTGTTAGACATAATACAGCCAGTGCTAGCCAAGAAGTTGTTCCTCCAATTTAGGTATGGAACCCTTCCACTAATGGTAAAAACAAATAAGTGGGTAGGGGACCTGCCTAGTCTTTGTCCTTGATGTCGCAGGGAGGAGGAATCAGAGATTCATGTATTATTTTTTTGTCCGGCATACAAACAGTCTAGGTCTAAATGGATCCTACAACTCTGCAAACATTTGGGAATAAGGGAATTTCGCCAATTTTATAGAATTCTCAAATCTGATATTAATCCACTTTTTGTTGTTGCAATTTCGAAATTCTTTTTGGCCATGTGGATTAAAAGAAAGTATCTGTTAAAAGTACAAAATAGTTAACATCGATATTTTATTTTGCCGCAATTATAGAGCGCAATGCTAGTATTGTAACTATTACACGTGAAATAGATCAAGCTCTTCCCACTCGCCACACTGGCAATCGAAGATACTTCCAACAAGGAATTGCTTAACGATATTTTAAAGTTTTTATATTAATTTATAGTATTAAATTCCTATTTGTAACTATTAGTAACAACGATAAAGTACCTTTTATTCTGCTCTCCTGAAGGCCTGGCATCTATAACTATGTATATAACACCCTGTTGATACTATCCCTTTTTTATTTGATCGGAGTATGTTTTTTTAATGCTGTAAAAACATGTTCTGTACATTTATGGCTGGAATAGTCGCAATAAAGTAATATTGAATTGAATTGAATCCTTTTCAATAAAATGTGCTTTGTATGGCAATTCCTTATGAGAATATGGATAGTTAATATTCAACACCACATACTTATCTCTCTTTCAGGGTACAACTGAGGTAAGATAAGCTGTTAATATCTTACCTTGTTGACGTAAATGCCAATTTCATATGACCATTAATTTTCTTCCATTAAGTAGGGTACTGTCACTTGTGTTCTATCTAGGACCCTAATAAGGGTATCTGTGTTCTGCTGACATAAATCTGACTCAATGTCTTCCAAAATGAGGTACTGATAATTATGTTGTAAAGTCCAACATTCTCTCACTGATGGAACGTTTCACCCAAAAGGTGGAACAAGAGTTTCTAGATAGAAAAATAGGGTAGACCTACGTCTGAGTAAAGTCCACCTCAGATTCAGAAGTAAAGCAAGTTTTCCACCCTATGTATGATGCTTACCACCATCCCGGTTACAGTTCACTTGTGTTTTAGTGCATCTCAGGTGTCCACAGAGACTATGGAGTTCCGTTCATTGAAATAATATTTCCAGGTAGGTCGATAATAGCAAATCTATCTCTAATGCATTTAATTACAAAATATAAAGTTAATTATTTGCATTCATTTTCCATAATGCTAAAACCATTCACCCTCTACAACCCTTTTTCGAACTTCACCACATTTCTTAATATATGACCAGAATTCAGCCCAGCATTCTGATTGTGCTTTTTTAAATGTGCTATGATTTGGAAATATATTTCGGTCATTATTGTCTATATCTCTGCAGCTCACTCTGTCAGTGAATTAGCATTTTTTGTCTGAAGGGTCACACTGATTTTTCACATATATTTAAGGTGAAGCTGAATCCTTTTCAATAAAGTGTCCTTTATATGGCAATTGCTTTTGAGAATATTGTTTAGTTAATCTTTAACTTTCCATTCTTATCTCTCCTTCAGGATCCCACTGAGGTAAAAGAAGCAGTAAATAATCTTACCTTGCTGATTTATATGCCGAATTCACATGCACATTGATTTTTGCCCAAAGAATTGTGAACTGTATTTAGCATTCTATTTAAGATACTAGTATGTGCTTGAGGGTTATGCTGACAGAAATCGGACTCAATGACTTCTAAAATGATCTACTTGTAATTATGCTCTGGAGCAGTAGTTAGTGTGGCCTAATCAGAGGATCTGTGATTGTTTTACAAAACTGTATTAAAATGAATCAATTTAAGTTCAAAAAGTATATAAAAAAAATAAGTAACATTGAAAATTCGAAATACATTTCTATATTTGATAGTGAATAAAAATATCTATATTTGAGCGTTTGTTGCATGTATGCTTGTTTTTGTATTTTTATGCTAAGGTTTTGAGGTAAAAAAACAAATATTGCTTAGGCAGCGGATTTCAGGCTTCCAATAATGACTCAGTTTGGGTCTCCAGATTCCAGTAATGAGTCAGTGGGGTCCACACAAGTCAAAAGTTAAGACCTGCTGCTCTAGAGGCCAGATTTATCAAACTTTCACAAACTTCAATGTAGCAAGAAACCTTGTGTGAAAGGGAAAGGGAGGAATATGTCATATTTACCATTATACAGTGAATTCCTGTCATTTCGTATGACTGGCACACTTTCTTATGGCTGGTGCCAATGCACGCACCATTGCATCATGTTGCAAGTGTGTTTGTGTTCCAAACAGGATAGGGTTTGTGCAGGAAGAGACACTTTCTGGCCCTAAACAATCTTCAGAGGCATTTTAATCTTTCAAAGTGTGATTCAGTATGCAGCACACTAAGAAACAGCAAGGAGAAATAAAAATATTGCTTCTGGTTGCGTCTCTGGTAGGGAGGCATACAATTGTGACACATTCCCAGGTCTACCAATGTTGAACATCTGGGTATATGTCAAAATCCATTGGTGGATGCAGGGACACATTCACGGTCCACCCCTGGCACGCCTGGTGCTGTAGAGTAAGGCAGTGCTTTGTGCTGCCATGCATGACTCTAGATTAATCAAGCCACTCAGGGCCTCTCAATGTGGCCTTGCATGGCTTGATAAATCTCATTTAGGTTGAGCATCGTCCCTGTGTCCCATTGTATGGCGCAAGGGTGACGCAGAACCTTGATAAATTTGCACTTAAGATTATCTCACTGTGAGACCATTTCACTCAAAATGTGGAAAAGGAGTTTCCAATGTCTCACCCTACTGTTTAGCAAAACATACAGGGCTAACATTAAGGTTTGCCCACCACAATAAATCAGACCATAGTTTGACAACAGTGGAGACTACTTTGTCTCCACCATGGGCAAACCCCTCCTATGGAGTTGTTGCACTTTTTCTCACTTTCCAGGTGAGAGCTGTGAATTTGTTGGACAACATACATTTTGGGATGGGGCCAGACTGATTCTGTGCATGCCCTCAGGATATGTCGTTCTAAGGGTCTTCCTAGCTCACAGAGCCACAACCAATTCCCCTAGACCTAGAAGGGTAACAAGCAATCTGGGCAACCTTAGAACATGACAACCCTGACCTTCCAAGTAAAATGTGGCAACAGATCTAAAATCTTTTAGCCTAGTCACTTGTGCGTTCTCAGGCATATATACAAGAAATACACAAAAGGGCGTTTTCAATATTTATTGAATCATTGATATTCTTGTATAGAATATATGTTCTGCGATAGTTATTAGATGGAAGTAGACAAATGAAATTAGCAAGATGAGAACACTAAACAGTATTGCTATATTGCTGAAGCAGTGCATATGTGTGCGTATAAGTACTGGGTATAACATACTCCTATTCTGCGCTCCCTATTCTAGTTGCCTAGGGCGGGTGTCTTTGCCAAAAATCCCTGAGCTGGATGATCTATCTCCCATTACCTGAATGTGAGTGAGTGCAGGTCCACTATTAGCCACGAGTTAGACATCCCTCTTTGCAGGGAGAAAACAGGAATCAAATGTGCTGAGGCTCCGAAGTTTAGCAACCTCGCAGAATGACAGCAGAGTACTCCTCTAATTAGATCTTGGAAACACGTGTATTTATAACCATGTTCTCATGCTCATGTTTCATCCCTCAACAGCCCCCACAGAGTGACACAACTGAAAACGGGTGACTCTTGTCTTTCAAGTAGTGCTTCTCTCGTGTTTGTAGGTGCTGTTGGGGTTGGAGAAATACCACCGGATGTTTGGTGCACTGCTTACCTGCTGCAGGTGGCTAGGTTGTCCAGTGGATTAATGAAGTCCGCACTGTATACGATGTGTTTTTCGTCAGCCTCTCATATTTAATTAGATATGAGAAGCCTTCAAGGCAAGCATCTGGCATTCCACCAAGCAACCCATGGGGTTCAAGATAGTCAAGTCCTCCATATGGAGTTAATTGCAGGGGATGTAAATACTCATCATACACTCCAGGGGACTTAACATTCCTAAGGCACACTTTCTCAATATTCACATTGGCCTTCATAACATAAACTAAAATACTGGTGTGTTTGATACAGGAAATGGTTTAAAAAAACAGGTTAAAGAAAGCTGCAAACAAGTCAATTTTATTTGGAAAAGGCTATTTTTATAAAAGAAAATGAATTCACTTTTCATTTTTGCTGTCTCAATGTGAGATTCTTACAGTCTTATGTAAGGTGCATGTTTTATTATATTAATATTATGACATACAGTGGTTAACAGCCACCAACCTTGCTGCATACTAGAGTTCATTTGCTGAAGCAGTTGGGATAATCCTAGACTCAAAGAGAAATTGGAAAGATTAATTAAGGGGCTAAAGGAAGCACTACCATGAAATTAAGTTAGGACATTATTATTTAAATACGTTATTGAGAAAAGCTATTCACTGTATATCCAGTATATCAGGAATAAAACCAGTCTCAAAAAAACGTTGGCAGCATCAAACAAGAGCATGATACAAATAAATGATCTGCTCATGAGGTGGTATAAAGGAAGCAGGAAACAAATTAATATGATTAAAGAAGCATTGGCAAATCCTATAGGTCTCTCCTACACAAGAGCTATTGGCCTTGGCAATGTGTTTTTGCCATGTTGTACACCAGTGTAGCAGCTGTTCAGCATGGCTAATTGTTAGTGGTGGTGAGTGTCCTAGAGTGGATTGGGGGGGAGTAGAGTGTCGTAGACTAGATTTTCTGGAGTACAGTGCCATAGAGTTGAGTAGAGTGGAGAAGAGTTCAGTGGTTCAGTGGCATAGAGTGGAGTGGTGTATAGTGTAGTAACATAGTGTGGCATGCTGTTGAGTGAAATAGGGTGAAGTGGGTTGGAGTGGATTGAGGTAGTGGGGTGGATTTGACTGGAGTGGATTGGGGTGAATTGGGTTGGGGTAAAGTGGGTTGGATTGAGTGGAATAAGGTGGATTGGAGTCGGTGGACTGGATGGGGTGGATTGGAGTGGGGTGGATTGTAATGGGGTGAGGTGGATTGGGTTGGGGTGGATTGGTATAGGGTAAATTAGATTGGTTTGGGGTGGGGTGGATTAGGGTGAGGTTAGGTGAATAGGATTAGAGTAGGATGGTTTTGAGTGGGATGAATTAAAATGGATTGGAGTGGGGTGGATTGGACTGGATTGGGGTGAATGGAATTGGAGTGGGGACAGGATGAACTGGAATGAGTGGGGGTGGACTGAACTTAGTTGGGTGGATTGGATTGAGGTAGAGTGGAGTGGACTGAAGTAGAGTGGTTTGGTAATGGGGTGGGGTGGAATGGGGTGGAATGGAGTGGGGTGGAAAGGAATGAGGTGGAATGGAGTAGGGTGGAATGGACTGGGGTGGATTGGATTGGCCTGGGGTGGGATAGATTGGAGTGGAGTTAATTGGATTGCAGTAGATGGATTGGATTTCAGTGAGATGGCTTGAATGGGATGGATTTGGTTGGGGAAGACTGGATTGAAGTGGATTTGGATTGGGGCGGGATGAGCTGGATTGGGGTGAGGTGACATGGGTTGAGTTGGATTGGATGTGAATGGGGTGGATTGGAGTAGTGTATATTGGATTTGGCTGGCTTGAGCTAGATTGAATTGGTGTGCGGTGGATTAGAGTGGGGTGAGGTGGATTGGATTGGTCAGGACTGGAGTGAGGTGGTATGGAGTGGGGTGGAAAGAAGTGAGGTGGAAAAGAGTGGGGTGGAATGTAGTGGGGTGTTATTGAGTGGGGTGAATTGGATTGGCGTGGGGTGGGGTAGGCAGATTGACATGTGGTTGGATAGATTGGAGTGGAGTAGATTGCATTGTAGGGGGTAGATTAGATTGGAGTGGGGCAGATTGTTGTGGGGCAGATTGTTTTGGATTGGAATGTGGTGGATTGTGGTGGATTGGATTAGAGTTGGGTAGATGGGGAGGCAGTGGGATGGTTTGGATTAGGGTGAGGTGGATTGGATTTGAGTGGGGTAGATGGGATTGGGCTGGATTAGGGTGGATTGGATTGGAGTTGGGTGGATTTGAGTGGGTGGACTAGGATGAGGAGGATTGGATTAGAGTGAGGTGATTTGGAGTAGGGCAAATTAGAGTGGGGCAGATTGGAGTGGGGATGATTGTTTGGACTGGATTGGGACAGACTTGAGTATGTCAGATTGTTTTGGATTAGAGTGGGGCAGATTGGAGGGGCGTATTGCAGTGGGCAGATTGATTTGGATTGGATTGGGGAAGATTGGAGTGGAGCCAATTGTTTTGGATTGGAGTGGGACAGATTGGAATGGGGCAGATTCAAATGGGGCATACTATTTTGGATTGGAGTGGGGCAAATTGGAGTGGGGAAGACTTGAATGGGGCAGATTGGTTTGTATTGGAGTGGGATGGATTGGAGTGGGGCATATAGTTTTGGATTAGAGTGGAGCAGAATGGAGTGGGACAGACTGGAGAGGGGTAGATTGTTCTGAATTTCAGAAGGGGTGGATTGGAGTAGTGCAGATTTGAGTGGGGCAGATTGGATTGGGACAGATTGTTTTGGATTGGAGTGGGGTAGATTAAAGTGAGGCAAATTGTATTGGATTAGAGAGGGACAGATTGGAGTGGGGCAGCTTGTTTTGGAATGAGTGGGAAAGATTATTTTGGATTGGAGTTGGGAGGTTTAGAGTGGGATAGATTGGAGTGGGGGAGAATGGAGTGGTACATATTTTGTTGGTTTGAAGTGGTTCCCATTGGAGTGTGCAGCTTGTTTTAGGTTGGAGTAGGGCAGATTGTTTTGGATTGGAGCCGGACAGAATGCAGTGGGGCAGATTGTTTTGTATTGGAGTGGGGAAGAATTTTTGGATTGGATTAGGACAGATTTGAGTGGGATGGATTGGAATGTGGTTGATTTGAGTGGATTGGATTGGGGTTAGTGGTTTGTATTGAAATGGGATGGATTGGAGTGGTCTGTGGTGGATTGGATCAGTGTGGTGGATTGGTGTGGGGTGAGGTGGGGTGGAATAGAGTGGTATGACTTGGGGTTTACTTCACAATTATGTGTTAAAGCATCATTTCAGAAACCATAATTAAGAAAGAAACAATGTCGCTTTGCAAGAACATAATTCTCATCTTTTGATAACAGAGCCCATGAGCAAAAAGAAAAGAAAACATGAATGTAAAGTGAAAGAAAAAAGACTTTGCAAAATAGAAGGAAGGTAACTATAGAAAATAAAACTTTGCAGTTTTGTTTGTCCTGCTGGGCACATTTATGCCAGTCACATGCCTTCTGTTTGCAGGGCACTAGCAGTAAGAACAAAAAAGTACCTCAATGACATCTGGAGCAGTGGACGGGCACTGATTAAGTTAATTTAAGCAGTGCTTGACTACTGCTCCATAGAGGAAAGCGGAAATTATGTTAGCCCTGCCTTGCCGAATTACAAGGCTGTAAAGGAGAGTGCCACGAAAGCCAACAAATGGTAAGCAACAGTCGGGCTCCAAGCCTTTTTTGTTCACAACAGTGTCTCGCAAGTGACATGCACGCATTAGTCTTTGAGGCCCAACCCTAAAATCAGGTCTAGAATGTTGGGGCAGTCACTGAAAAGGAAAGTTGCAGATATTTTCTCTGCAAATGCCTTTTGCCAATTGCCTGCCAACGCATGCTTCAAGGCACATGAGCACTAATCTCCTACAATCTTGCAATTGGTTGTTTGATAAAGAAGATCCATTCCTATATGGGCGCCAATATGCATGTGCTCATTGTGACACCACTGTGTACATGCATCCTAAAATGAATTGAATGTTCTTCAATTGCGGGTGGCTGTTTTAGAATGAAAGATTAAAATGTTAATAAAGAGAAAAATAAATGCCCTCAAAGTGCAAAAATGTGAGAAAACAGTGGAGCAGTATTTTCTAGCTTCAGAGCCTGTAAAAAATAAAATGAAATATCAGGACTTGGGTGTTGGAAAGTGGCCATTAGTAGTGATAAGTAGTGACTTGCCATGATTAATAATACCAACAGTGGTCCTTAAACGCAACATTTGAGTAAATAGGATAATTATAGACTTAAATCAGTATTATAATGTGAGTGTCCAGACGGACAATCAATTTAATAAATCAAAAATGTCAAAGAACAAAAATACATACGTAGCAATTACGTGGGACATAATCCTGCATCCTACATGAACATATGACAAATACATTTAAAACAAAAACATATCAGGCACGACGGGGTAGCTAGTAGAATATTGAGCTCAATTTCTAACAAGCTTAGAGAAACAGTAACTGCACTTTTTTTGTCATGTGCGATTAACGTGCAAACTGTTTACATTAGTCGACAACGTTTCGATCCTTTAAAAACAATAATAGGATCATCATCAGGACAGTTAAGGTGCAAGCCTGAATCAATGAAAAAAGCTTGTGGAAAATGAGGAAAAGGGAAGGAGATTAGGGAACGTCTAATACAAAGCCGTAAAACATTGTGCCAGCCGTGGGGCAGTCAAGGTGTGAAGCAGACGCAACATGCACGTGGTTGAGTTCACTCCGACCATGAAATGGCGAAAGGTTAGACTTAGGAAGGTGATGCACGGTGACAATTAATGAAGTGCCTATATAAAGGATAAAGGATAGAATCACCGGAATGCTTGCAGCAAAAGATATACAACAAGCACGTGGTACGTCTGCCAAGAAGGTACGAGTAGCTGATGGACAGAGGGCTTGGTTGTGAGTGAGTGAACACCGCCAAGCAGGAAATAGAGAACTACAGGCAGTGTGAGCTGCGCAAGGGTACGATGGGTGATATCGTGCGTGTGGTACTTCTGCCCAGAAGGTACGAGTGGCTGATTGCCTGAGGGCTTGGTTATGAGTGTGAGAGTTACGCCAAGCGGGGCAAGGAGAACTTCAGGCAGTGTTGGATGCGCTAGAGTACAAGAGAGCGATTAATGGTGTGAAGGCTGCGCAAATACGGGTATGCCGGGTGGTCTGACGATAAGTCCAAGGCAGAAGGCGTAGAACGTAGCGAGCTAGTGATAGGGGTGAACAATAGTGGAATAAGGGTAAGGTTCACCTGGATAGTGCTTCTGGGAAAAGGATAGCCGTACGCGGACTCAGGAGGGGACGGAGCCGCAGTAATGATGGTTTTAAGGGATTGGAGAGCCATGCGTTAGGTACCGTGATGGCTGGTCCAATATTGTGTTAAAAGGTGATTAGCTATGCGAAAGTCCACACCTGTGGAAAGGTGGTGAAGATATTCGGGCGTTTTTCAGCAATACCTGATAGTATAATCAATAAATTAGCATGTGGCGATGCACTGCAAGGTAAGGAAAGAAAAAAAGGTTTAGGACGTATATCATATGGAGTAGCAGGGGGTCAGGTGACTGAACGGGACAGCGCAATTACCAGAATAATGTGAGATCCGATGCTCGATAGCTGGGAACCAGCCCACCAATACGGTTGCATGTATTTATAGTGAACAGTGACTCAGCGAGTTGGTGGCCATGTTGGGTGAGGGTTTATGCAGAAAATAGAGGACAAACTTTCCACAGCAGAGATAAGACTAGAGAGACGATTGGTTGCATGGTTTGATAGAGGGTTAGTTAACCCAACTCAATGGTACTAATAAAATACTACTGATAATCATAATAAAGGGAGCAAAATCTGCATGGAGTGAATCGAGCCCTCACTGCATTTGGGACGCTCAGGGCTGAGCCATAATAACGCATGGGGTGTTAGTTGGAAGTGTTTTAGGGCAGATTCAATTGGAAATATGAATTATTGAGCAGAGAACAGGGAAAGCCACAGATTTAAAGTGTTTAAAAAACAATTTATGCCACTATAAAAACCGCATTTGACAAGTGAATTTGCAGTAATGGCAAGTGACATAGTGAGTGAACTATTAAAATCATAAACATGTTAATGAGATTGTATTAACGTGGCACGCTGGCAGCAAACCATTTTCAGAGTTAGAACCATACCATGGGTCCAAGGAGAGGTCTAGAGCAGGGTGGTCCAATCCTCATTCCGGTTCAGTCCATTCCTGATGCTGTTCATGCGGCTGATCAGTCTAATCTCCTCTTTATTCAGGAGTTGCGCAATGTCTCCACATCTTGGAGGTTGTTTCACAATGTTAATGACTGTCCATTTGATGTTATCCTCATTATGGCCGGCCTCAGTGAAGTGATCCACTAAAGGCGCGTTGGGAGTACTGCTCCTATCAATAATGCTCATATCAATGTCTAGGTTTTCTTTTATCCCAATGCCTATCTTCAAGAAATCTTTATGAATAATTGTCTGTAACAACATATCAATTTGAAAGCACTGTGTATGGAAGCAAAGCCACCACTAAATGTATGCATGTTTTTATTTTTCTCACCTCAATGTCTATTTTATCTCTATTTTATCTCTCTGAATATTTGATTGTATAAGAATCTATTTATGTGCCCCCCCTAAAAGAAATTTCTCAATACAATTATTTAAATTTCAATAAAGGCTACTATAGAGAATGGAAGTACACCCAAGTGTCCCATGAACAGACCAGGTAAGCTCTGAATGGAGATAACTTTGACAACTCCTGAGCGTCCTACCAAAGTGACCAAGCTTCACATAGACGAAAATTCGACACAGACAGAGCACTCAAAGGAAAGCACAAAGAAAATATGATGCAGACAGAGCACTTTTAGGAAAGCACAAAGGAAATAGAAGGCATGCAGCATAGCAATTCAGTACTAGCTCAGACTGAAATATTTACATGAATTAACAAAGGAAATACTCTTAACAAAAATGAAGAGATCGCGGGTCATCCTCAAATATATAAATCTTCTCTCTGGAAGTCAACAACTTGTGTAACTTCTGTAGTGACTGGAGAGCAACCTCCCATTGAGTGTCCCACTAATGAGGAGGCAGAGAATGTAGCAAGTCTGTGAATGTCCTAAGAGAAACAGGAAACACTACAGGGAACTCTTTTCCACCAGAAATTTGTATAATCTCCTCCAAGGTTGCTTTCAAATTGAAAGTAAAAAGTAGGGTGCGCAATCATCTGCTCTAATGCATTGAACTTACTCCTTTAAACCCAGAGCTTAATGCTAATCATGTATTTTTTTTATTTTCTCTTCTTTTCTTGTTGAATCATTTGCTCCCCTCCTATGTCGCTATGTATCGGTTACTAGCCCACTCTTTGCTGACCCCAAGGATTTGTAACTGGCCTTGTTATGTGAGCCCTATTTGTTTCACTGTTTTTATATTCCCATTTGACTCATGTACTGAACTGTTACCTTCCTTTCCCTCAAATTGTAAAGCGCTCTGATATCCCTTGGGATCAAGTTTGCGCTATATAAAACTTTATTAATAAATAAATAAATAAATGAGTCAGGAGCTTGAAATGGCATCGCTTCTGGACTGGGAGCCAGTAGAGTTCTTTCAGGTTCTGGCTGCTGTGGGTTTTCTTGGGTAGATTGAGGATCAGTCTGGCGGCTGCGTTCTGGATTGTCTGGAGTCTTTGCATGAGTCTGAGGGTGGTACCTGCATGGACTGCGTTGCTGTAGTCCAGTCGGCTGGTGATGAAGGCATCCATATCTGTCTTTCTGGTGGTGATGGGGAGACACTAGAAGATTTTGCAGAGCGTGTGCAAGCATGCTGAGGAGACACCACTGATCTGACATTTCAGGGAGTGTTCGCTGTCTAGGATGATGCCGAGGTTTCAGGCATGGACTTTCGGTGTAGGGGTGTGTCCGAGTTCCAATGGCCACAAGAGTTGTTCCAAAGGTTGATGTGTTTGCCGAAAATGAGAACTTCTGTTTTGTCCGTGTTGAGGTATAGGCAGCTGTCCTTCATCAATGCTGATATGTTCTTCATGCAGTTGTGGAAGTTAGACTTTGTAGAGGCGGGGTCGGCAGAGAGTGATAAGACGAGCTGTGTGTTGTTGATGCAGTAAATTATGTTGTTGTTGTGCGGTCTGTGAGTGATGTCATGTAGCCATTGAAGAGTGTTGGGCTGAGGGATGAACCTTTGGGAATGCCGTAGAAGCTGAGCTTGGCTTCTGATGTGAAGGGGGGAAACTGACTTTCTGGGTGTGACCTGTGAGAAAGGATGCCATCCATCTGAGCTTGTCGTCAGTTATACCAATCTGGTTTAGGCGTTAAATAAGTGTGTAGTAGGAGACCATGTTGAAGGTGGCACAGAGGTCAAGCAGGATCAGGGCGGCTGATTTTTCTCTGTCAGGTAAGGTGCAGATGTTGTCTGTTGCAGCAATCAGAGCTGACTCAGTACTGTGGTTGATTCTGAATACTGATTGGGAGGGTTCTAGTAGGCTGCTTCTCTCCAGGTGTTTGGGGAGCTGGAAGTTGATGGCCTACTCTAGGACTTTGGTGGGAAATGGGAGCAGGGAGATGGGACAGTAGTTTTCGAGATCATTGGGGTCTGCTGAGGTTTTTTTGAGGAGGGGTCTGACCTCAGTGTGTTTCGATGGTTAGAGAGGCATTGATGATGGTGGTGAGTTGACAGCTGATTTAATCTTTTTTGAGGTTGAAGAGTAGGTGGGGGTAGGGGTCGGTGGGTGCTTGTGATTGGTGCATTGTGTTTCCGTACAGTGTGTAGGTGGTCAGCGATGTGTGTTGAGTGGAGGCAGAAGAAGTTGGAAGGTTGGGGGTTGAAGTTCTTGAAATTGGTTGCTATTTTGTTGTGGAAGTGGTGGGTGACGGAGTTGCAAAGTTCCTGTAATGAGATCAAGTTTTCCATGTGTTGATGATGAAGTTTGTCAACTTGTTTTGTGCCCCGAGTGTCGATCTCAAGGAAAGCATGGTATATTAAATAGAGGCAACTTATTACAACTATTCTCTGCATTGCCTGACCAGGAGAAAATCACTACCACAGATATTCTCACAGAGTTATTTATCAGGGGGGAGACAGAAGATATCAATGAAAGCTAGAGTCTGGTTTTGTCTACTGAGATCGAGGCAAAAATGTTATCTCACAAAGCTGCCCTTGAAGCATGGGGCATCCTGATCAGGACACCTCTGGCTATCCGATACCCAGAAGTGTTCTCTCGTTGGTCAAGAAAGAGAGTATGTCTGGGAAAATGGACTACAGAAACAGCCCAGATCACTAAAAAATTTAGAGCTTTCCTTCAGGATACAAAAGGCCCAGAATTACTTGGTAATCCCTTTTGAGGAATAACGATTTTGAGATGTGTGGGTAATCCAAAGTATACCTCTAACAATAATCCTTGTAATGTCCCTAACACAGAAAGCTGTGCTGGACTGTTCTCATGAGCAATGTTCTCTCTAATTCTTTTCCTCTGTGTGCAGCAGTGTCTCTGTGCGCTGCAGTGGTGGCTATGTGCGCCAGGAACCACACTGCGGGTGTGTGCAGCGCCAAATATCACTACAAACATTTGCTTAAAACCCTAGCAGCCCAGCTCTGTTAAGAGGAGACATTTTATTCCTCTGATATAACATTTCCTATACATTGATTTACACACTATGATTCAGTGTCTCTATGTAATGTGTATGCGATGTAAAGTGCTTATCACCTTACACTGGTATGAGTGGCGCTATTAAACAAAATAAATATGAAAGAGAGAGGGGTTTTGGAGACTTGAAGGTCACTGTTAATGGTTGGTAATGAGTGTATCCGTGGCTGAAGTGGTCATTGGGGCGCCAACAAACATTGTCACAGCAGGCGCCACCAGCACTAAAGCCGGCTCTGTTCAAATGGCACTAATAATTACAGTGAAATTATGAAAACATCCCACATTTCAATTTGAAACCTTGGCAGGTTAATAGGGTTGGGCTGCGGGGTGATTGTGTGCATTTGTTAAGGTTTTGTGTTCATTGCAGCTCATGATGGGTGCTGCGATTAACACGAAAACTTTAACAAATGCACAGGGACATCTTAAGGATTTTGAGTGCCAGGGCCAAACTTATTTCCGGGGCCCCTGATTAGAACAGCTTTGGATTTATGATCCAATCTCAGCTTTTTCATGTCCTTTTTGGCCAGGTCACTGACACTGCAGAGCCACACTGGTCCAAATTCTAAATGTGCTTAAATGTAATATTCAGGGATAGGGTTATGTGTTTTCAAAATTGTAATATAGCCTGAAGGAAAAGGAGAGGAGACTAGTGAGAAATAGGATTTAGTGGCTGTATGAGAGTAGGATCTGCTTCACATGGGTACCCCACATTTTGCTGATGTCTAACTGTTTTTCAACCTTAGTCTGGCAGTGGCCCTGCTAATCAGGACCCCAGCCTAGCTGCTTCCTCTCTAAAATGGTTTCCATGTATATTAGGTGCACCTCTATTTGGATTCTGATGTGCCATTATAAGTCCCTAGTATATGGTATACTATGTACCCAGGGCATAGGTACTCCAGAAGCCTACCAAGGGCTGTAGTATGTATTATGCCACCATTGGGAAGCCCTCAAAAATGATACCACAGGTCTGCTACTGCAGCCTGGGTAAGGTGGTGCATGCACCCCTTACTTTGGTATAGGCTACCTATATCACTACCAATGCACACACACACACAAGGCCTTATCTATCCTGAAGGCAGAGTGCATGTTTCTTATGTGAGAGGGTGCCCCTGCATGAGCAGAGCCCCTCTGCAGCATTCAGAGTCAATCCTCTGATGCTGTTTGTGGTGCGACCTGACCATATCTACTTAAGGGTATTATAACCTCGCGGTAAATGCTAACTTTGGACTAGCTGCACGGAAACATGTTGTGTTTGTTGTCAAACACTTTGGAATACTACCCCCCTGCCAGTTCTGGCAGCAGGGGTAGCATTCCACCCTTCTAGAGGGAGAGACATGTACACACTGGTCTAAATGGTAAAGACTTTCTAAAGCCCTGGCATCACAAAATGGATGCCGCTGCCACAGACACGGGTCTGGCCTCCTGCTGCTGACCGAAACTCCGGCAGGGGAGGCCTGGACAATAGGTTTCCTGTCAAAGAGAGGTGTAACCACCTCCCTAGACAGGCAAATGTGTATTAGGGCTGGGCGGGAGCACTCACTGGTGCTTTGAAGTCCTGCACTGGGCGCGCATTTGGTGTCCCTGTGCATAGTCCAGTTCAAACCGGTTGCAGGGGCTACCCCCTGCTCTGGTGTGAAACTGGGCAAAAGAAATGGGTGTAGCTACCCCTCTTTCCAAACCCTCCAATAGGTGGGTCCCTAGAGTATGTCCAACCCTCAAACTTAGTATAAGTATAGGAACCCAGCCCTTGAAACTTTAGATTACCCTGCACGAAACTCAGTAACATATATCCTGGACCTTCGATGTTCTATCCTGACTAGAAGACTGAAGAAATCTTCCTTGGGGTCAAGGAGTGACTCCCCTGCTTGGCAGACACCAAAGAAGCAACTGTCCGGTCTGCATCGCTGAAACTCCCACTGGACGCCGAAGTCTTTCCATCATCAGAGGTGGATTTCCAGACTTCCCCGAGGCTACCCTGAGTCCACAGGAAAGCTGAGGCCCGTGGCTATCATGGGTGATGTGGAACCGTGACCTCTGAACACTGAAAACTTTTGCAAGTACATCATCTTCCTGGTCCCCCTTGACATTGTGCTTTGGGCTCTGAGTAGCCGCCACCACGAGCACCGACTGCCCCAGAGATCATTGGCCTCCACTCCACGGGTGACCCGTGGGCCAGCTCCAAGTACGTCCGCTCAAGGCTCCTTCGCGATTTCTAGTCCATTAGCTATTGGGTCTCCACGAAGGCAACTCCTTTTCTGCTTGGGCTTTCCTGGTTGCTCCAGACATGCCCTGACTTAGTCTTGCTGACTGAGTCCCCCAAACCTTGCTGGTCTGCACCGACGTCTTTCTTCTATTTTCACTTGACTTGCCGTTGCCAAGGTTTGTTGGGCCCAATCTGGTCGCCGACACCGCATCACTCAACAGACATTGTGGAACAGCTTGAATCCAGCTCCTGGTCATCGTCGACACCTCCTGGACCTCGTGGCTGAAGAGTCAAGACACCCATCAACTCACCTGAAGCACCCGACATATGTGAGCATTCAACTAATGTGCCCCTGGTCACTGGCTGGTGACCCAGGCTCTGTCCCCTCTGCTTTCAGGTTCCTTCCATCTCTGATCCAGGCTTGGATCTCTCCGGACACTTCTCCACTTCACAGCAGCAGCACTTCTTTGTTAGCTCCCATTGAAAATGACACCGCGATCCAACACCATTTGACACCTATGCACCCGGCTTCCCTGGGTGAGATACTCCGTCTTCTTGTCCCGCCTTTATGTCCTCATGTTCACGCCCTCGGCCTAATACTTGCGGTTATGCGCAGCAGCAGCATATGTTTCCAATTATCGTGCCCAGACGCAGGCACGATATTTGGAAACATATGCTGCTGCCAGCAACCGTGCGCTCACACCAGCAGCTCCCGCTTCTCGTTTCGTTCCTCTGAAGAATGTCTCTGGGAAAGGCAATGACCCCCTCTTCTTCCACCATTCAGATTGGCCGGTAAGGTCTCCTCTGTACTTCTGTTCTTTCCACCGTCTCCACACACGGGGTACGGGACAGACTTATCAAACGGGCCACGGACTACTCTTCACATCTGATGGCATACAGTGGTCTGGATCATCCTCCGCCTTATTGGAGTGGCGTTTGTTTAATGTAAGGCAGTCGGGTGTTCTAGTATAAAGAGTATGTGTAGTAAAAGTGTGTAAGTAGATGTTTTTGTATGTATGCATGTTTATAAATTAGTAGTAAAATGCATTTCGACAAATATTTGCTTAAAAGTAAAACGTAGGCTTTACTATTCTCTAGCGCAAGTAAGCTATAACCCTGACTGTCTCATACTTTTGTGTATTAAAATTATAAAGAAAGATGCTGTTTTTCCCACAGAATTTCTGCCGGTCTCGTAAAATGGCTATGGCCGCTGTGCTCTCACAATGGTGACCGGTCCTCCGTGGGTTCTTTCTATTTCTGCTTTAGTTAATGTTTGACATGTTGCAGATTGCAGAACTCTGCTTTGCGGATTTGAGTCATTTTCTTGCTGCAGTCACCGTTCAAAAAATAAATGGCCCCAGCGTGCGTCAGAATTGATAAACCTGGCTGCGCCGTTTTTTTTTTATATGTCCCAAAAGGGGAACGTGTGACTTGGCGTCAGAGAGGAAAGGCTGGTGCCGACAGAGATGGCGCTGCTCATAGTGAACACATCACCTGCAGCAAAAGTCACTGTTTGTAAGAGGGAGAGGTATAATTGAGCATGATATGAATGGTACTTCCTATGATACTTCTCCCCCCCAGCTTGCACGCCATGCTTCTGGTACCCTCTGCCTGCCTGGCTCTATGCCATAGCACCCTGATTGCTTCCTATCTCTACTCTTTTCCCCACTCTCACCCCATGCTTCCAGTGCCCTCCAACTGTCCGGCTCTATGCCACAGCACCCTGCTTGCTCCCTGTCTCTACTCTCTGTCCTCCACCCCTGCTCTCCCCCTTGCTTATGGTGCCCTCTGCCTGTCGCCTGTCTGGCTCTATGCCACAGCAACCTGCTCCCTATCTCTATTCTCTGCTCCCCTACCCCCGCTCTCACCAACTGTTTCCAGTACCTTCTACCACAACCAGGTTAATACCAATTTAACTCTTAGCCCACCCTCCTTTACTACCTAAATGCTTCCTTTTTAGACCTACCCACAACCTTTTCTATGCAAACACTTCCGGTTTCTAAGCTCTACGTTAGAACCCAGCACTCTGATTGGCCAAAGTCCCAGAATTATGACATATCCCCTTGGTAATGCGCGTTCAGTGATCACAGTGTATTTTTGAAATTAGGGGGCTCAGAAGTAGCTATAAAGCAGGCAGAGTCTCTTAAAAAGAGGCCCGAGGGGCGGCCTGCCTTCATCCCCCAGTAACTAACATAAATGCGTTCGTCCTCCCAGCTGAGTGCGCCTTCTGATCTTGTGCAAATCATACCGTCTGCAAGCCGAGCAATGTCTGCACAGGGCTTTGTGAGCTGGGTCTGGGAACCTCTAGGGAATTACTAACAAGCATTGGCATGGCAAATAGGTCTCGCCTTTAGGACCTTAAAAGTATTTAGTTATGCCGCATAATATCCTTGGTGCAACCACATCAACTGTTGTATGGCTAAACACTTATACTGTCCAAAGGCGAGACCTATTGGCTATGCCAATGCTTGTTAGCTTATGTTTCTTAGGCCAGGGCCTTAATTACACTGGCCAGGCCCCTTTGCGAGACCACCCAGTTTTTTCATCCCACTTAAAGCCCTGGATATGATATTACTTGTTGTATAATATATCTGGATGCAATGACAGAAGCAGGAAAATACAAGTAGGGTGGCACACTATGCCAAGCATAGAAAAGTGTAAATCACCCCACAGCTGCGCGCTATTAGGTAGAGAAATTCAGCAAGTCTACAGACACGACGTGTGCTTTTCACGCCGTGTTTGTAGAGTTGATGCATTTCTTGTATTTATTTATTTAAAAAATTTGTATGGCGCGAACAAGACCCTGAAGGGTATCAGAGAGCTTCACATAAAGTGAGGGAAGAACAAAGTAAAGGAGACATTGCAGAGTTGTTGTGAAGAGCATCTAATTTTTTTTAATGAGTGTAGACAGGTTAGGGACATTTTTAACTGATTATTCTACGCTTTCACGCAGTGTTAATCTCTCCATCAATGCTGGCTAGTTTCTTGTCTATAAACAGAAGCACGCTGCTATTATAAAACATTTCTTTCATTTTAGCTTCTCCTTAATCCCCGATGCATCCCAACAGCTCATCTATAATCACATTGTAATGTGTCTCAACACCAGTTTGCTTCTTGATCCTCTTCAATCTGGCTTCCATCCCCTTCATCTCATAGGAACAGTTCTTAAATAGCCATGTGTGGCATTGCTGAGAAATCTGAAGGCATTCGCAATTTATTAGACCTTTCAAAAATGTTGACAGCCCCCAGACCTATTCCCCACTACCCCTCATCATCTCCTCCCGATTCTTTAGCCCAACATTTCTGTCCAAGAACAAGAAGTGCATATGAGGTTGCATTAAAAAGATATTCAGTAATTTCTTAACAGAGCTAGGCTGCGGGGTGATTGTGGGGCTTTGTTAAAGATTTCAAGTTATTCACAGTGCCTGTCTGGAGCTGTAATTAACCTGAAAACTTTAACAAAGTCACACAATCACCCCGCTGCCCAGCTCGGTTAAGAAGAGAAATTTAGCAAGTCTACAAACACGACATGTGCTTTTCATGCCCTTTTTGTAGACTTGCTGAATTTCTTTTCATAATAGAGTGCAGCTGCAGGGTGATGGGCAGATTGTGTGCTTTTGTTAAACTATTCATGTTAATTGCAGCTCCTGACTGCGCTGCAATTAACATGAATACTTTAACAAAAGCACATAGTATGGACTATAGCTGGGCTCTACATCAAAGAAACACCCAGTTTTCACGCCGCTCGCTTTTTAAAAGCAGTGGCGCAAATGTTCTTGTTTGACGTGCTCTGTGTGAGCATGCTCCACACACAGCACTGCGCGCTTCATGTAACAGAGGTGTGCGCGCACCCAGGCGCGCACGTTATTGGGAACAGTGCCCATGAGGCACAACGTCAACGCTGATTTGCATATGTCTGGGTCTAAACTTGGGTGGCATGATGAGCAAAAGAACGATGGATTAAACCCATATCTTTGTGACTGGGGGAGAATGTTTGCATTGTTTAGCAATCCGCCCTTCATTTGTTCCTTTCACTTTTGTCACCCTAAGTGGGAAGGGTATGCCCTGACGTGGGTCATGGCTCACTGCATCACTGGACTCAAGCTAGACTGGCTGATGAGGGGTGATGCCCCAAAACTGTTTTTTTTCGGTCCAGGGAGGACCTGGCTTAGCAGTTCCGGCCAGACTATTCCCATAAGGCACAGGGTCAAAACTGATTTGCATATGGCTGGGTCAAACTGGCGAGGCATGGTGAGAAAAAGAACGATGGATGAAACCCAGATTTTGCATTGTTCAGCATTCCGTGGGAAGGGTAAGCCCAGGAGTCGGTCCCCTGCTCACTGCGCAACTGGATTAAAGCTAGCCTGGCTGATGAGGGATGAGGCACCAAAATCGGTCCCATGATGCTTGTTTCCAGTCCAGGGAGGACCTGGCTTGGACGTTTGGGCTGCACTGTTCCCATGAGGCACAAGGTCAAGACTGATTTGCATATGGCTAGGTCCAAACTGGGTTAGCTTGGTGAGTAAAAGAACAACGGATTAAACCCAGATCTTTGTGACTGGGGGAGAATGTTTGCATTGTTCAGCATTCCGTCCATCAGTTGTTCCTTTTGCTGGATTATGAGAGGCTTGAATAATTATCTTAAAACATCTGACCTTTTAAAGGAACTGCAACCAAACAAAATTGTATGTTTTCAAAAGACCTGGCAGCGATCATCATGCCCATGACAAAATCATAATGAATATTACACTCTAGAAGTGCCTTCAGAAAAAAGAGGGCCCCCTTACGGAGTAGCGGCAATATATATACACAAGAACTTGGGAGCAGGAGCCACAGTATTACACAGAGGAGAGGATGATCTTGTTATCATCAAACTACATTTGCAGACACTGATCTCCAATTGCCAGTAATACCAATCATTGGAAATGTTTATATAACCACCGCTCTAGCAAAGAATAAAGCACGTCAAAAATCTCTTGTTAAAGTTTTACTAAGGATGTATCTGCTCTGTCCTGATGTGCTATGGCTCCCAACAGAGGATTTCAACTCATCATCCATGTGGCAACAAGTTCAGGATTCTGAGTGAGGGATTCCACCCATAGTCAAGAACAAAACCAGAGAAGTTAGGCAAGCACACTGAACAGCTTAGGCCTCTGAGCTCTGAATGGCAGATTTCCAACTGACCATCCTGCTTCATTCACCTGCATCTCGAGTACAAAAAGATCAACATTGGATTACATTTGGGTTATAGTGGCTTACTTTAAGAGAATAACACAATTCCATGTTGGTTATGTTGCTCTGAGTTTAATTAAACAACAGGTAGTGTTTGAGGAAAGTCTCTCGGTGTACAAAGTTTTGTCAGGTTTTCTACAGCTGTTTATATTGTTTATATTGGAGTCTACCAAATCATATGGCATACACCTTTCTTCTACTTTCCCTTCTGTCAGTGCAGGGGCGGCACCCTGCTGTTTGACAGCAGCCTAATGGCTCAGGACTTCTTTGTGGTGAGGTGAAGCCTCACCAGTGCCAACTTTGGGTTTCTCCCTTACTGAGACAGAAGACCCATGGCTCACTAGACCTCTCTTTAAGAGAGGCTTACATTTCCTCTTCCTTTACCCTTTCTTTTGGGACCCCTGTCTCCTAACTGGAGGGACTGGTTCCCCAGAAACTTTGGGCTGGGGGTGCGCCCTGGGCGACCAACCCACTTGGGTTCAAACCAACCTCTGGGAGGTCAGTGCTCAGGAGAAAATCTAAGGGAGGTCTGCAATGACTACCACCTTATACCAGCTAAGGGTACCCTCCCATTCTAGGGGCACTATGACTACATGTTTGGTGGTGACCTGACCTGGGTCTACCCTTAGTCTCTCCTTTCACATACATGTCTTAGGACACCAACCTGTCACTCACTATAGTGTGTCAGGCACATGTGTCGCACAGGCCAATGGCAGGGATCCAATTAATCTGAATGGAGTCAAAGTGCCTACTCCCAACCTCAGGGATCACAAGTGTATCATCTGTAACTGTTTCGCAGCAAAATGCTGCGAGGACTTCCTCACCTGAGGAGTCCTGTTCTAAGGCTACAAAGGACAGCTCAGTGCTAACCAACTTTTTGGAACAGGGGGGATCACCACTGAAGTTACCTGACTGCTGACAGTCAAAAGACACCCTGCTGTCCAAGTACTTCTTCAGCCCTGGGATTCCCTGCCTCTGTGTCTCAGGGTTGGGGTGGGATGTACTTAACTCCATTCTAGGGTTCTGGGAAATGAGGGCTTCTCTGTGGTGGGCTTACCACCTCCCTTCTTGTTTTTTTGGGCCTAACCCCCCCTCCTTCTTGGAGTCTCCCCCCAGGTACTGCTTGGTTACACTGTTTCTCACACACTCATCATATGTCTCCCGTAGTTCCCTGGGATTAGACAGCTTTGAGTCCACTAGATACTGGTGTAACTTTTCTTGTTCACAATGAGTCAGGATGTGCTCCTTATGAATTAAGTTATAGAGCCTCTCATACGTACTCACTTTGTTACCTTTCGTCCAGCCCTCTAGTGCCTTCATTAAAATGTCCACAAATTCCACCCATGACTGTGAATTTACCTTCTGGGTGTCCTTGAACTTTACAGTGTACTGTTCTGGGGTCAGACCAAACATATTGGCTAAGCATTCCCTTATGTGGGTATGTTGTTTTCAGGTGTAAAATATTAGTTATTGACTGACACACAAATAGTTTGTTAATATAATGGTTGACCAGGGGCAAGGTACAATGTCAATTGTGTTATGAGTTAGGAGTACGTTATGCTAGCCAGTACTTCCTGCAGGGGGTATGACATCCTCAACTATCATCCATGTCAAGTCATTGTCTAGCTGTTTAAACTGCAAAAAGTGCTCTATCAAGGGTCCCTTTTGTATTCAACAGACAATTTTTCCCTCATGTTGACTAACTCTCAGCTTCGCCTTCTGTGCAGTTTGCCTAACTATGAGTAATTCAACTCAGTCAATCGATGGCACAAATTACATTGAAGCAGATACAATTTGTGAGGGGTTTATAAGGTTTGTGTACTACCGAAACATCTTAGTTTTACTTGTTTGCGCACATACCACCTAGTTGCCACATGTGAAATCTCTTACAACATCCAATGCTAAGGTCAAACGTGGTTTTATGGGCTTAAACCACTTGATCTTCAATATTCTGATTTTTTTTAAAGCAATGAGGTTTTTTTCAAATTGTACATTAATTAGTACTAGTTACAAAAAGTATTCTTTAGATGAAATCTTTCAAAGGACTGAAAGCAGTGTCATGAATATTATGGGTTAATAATTTCTCTCTTAGACAAAACCAGGCATGCACATGTGCTCACCTACCAGCCAGGAAGGATAACTTCCCATGTTCAATCTTTGGCAGAGGGCTTCTGATTCCAAAAATAGTGACATTTTGTATTCACAATAATCATTTACGAGCAAGAATTGCCTAAAAAGAAGTTATTGCAAAGAGTATTAAAATGGTGGATGTCCTCTAGAAAGATGTTGTTTTTTTTGTAGGTTTTTAAAACAGAGTAGAAGGAGTGTTATCCACATCATGTTTAATTTCCTGGTCATGTTAGACTTGGTGACTTTCCGAGGCTTGGATCAAGACATTCTATGCAGTAGTCCATTGGTGTTGGCCTCTGCAAAGGTTCACCATAGCAGTAATGTTGTTTGACTGTATTAGAGAGTGTAAGATTAAAGATGCAAGATTTATGCATTGTCCATTCTTATTGTTTAGCCATTGTGCTAAGGTTCATTCTCACTACCTTTATTTTACTCTTAGACATGGCACACATACTTATGTTTCTTTTTTGTCTTGCATGTTTTGTACACTGATTCCGGAGGAGTCCCACCCACTTCTTCCATGTTTTACTGTTGTTCGAATAAAGTTACATTTCCATTTATTTGTGTTGTGTTAATAAAAGTTATTGTTTTTACAAATAATTAACTGAGTGTATGGGTCTTCTTTTTCGGACAACACGTGTCTGTAGTTTATTGTGAATATCCGCGGTTGATAGTAGGTTATGAGGGAAATTTTGTTTAATTTTCCGGTGCACCTACTAAATCTAAACCAACAGATTATTACATAAATTAAGCCTGGGTAATTTTACAACGGCAAGAGTTCTATGAGTGTATCACTTTATAACACCATGAGTACTGCCTGTGTGATTTCAGAACCAATAAGGCGCTACCTAGGGCCACGAGGCTTCAAGGATTGGTGAGGCACACCCTGCATATTTAAATAAAGCCCTGGAGGTTGCCGATATCCGGTCTTGAGTTGGCCTTGAAGCCCCCGAACAATTCGTAAACAATACCCGGGGAGGTGTCGATCCCCTATTCTCGGTAACAACTCTGTGCCCTCCCATGCCTAATTTACATGTGAGATTAAGATCCCCAGTGCTGCAGAGACCCCGCAATTTAATAATAGGATTGGCCCCAGAACATTACCCACCAGTGGGCTCATTTAAATGAATGGGTGAGACCCCGCTTCCTTTTTGTTCCTCCATTTTTACCATCCAGTTCCGTTTTTTGGAACAAAACAATGTTTTCCTCCTCTCGCTTCAACGAGGCAAACAAGAATTTCCCTTCACAGGGTGCAAACAATGCTCCCGCCCCTTTAATAGCAAACATAAATGTCCTGCGCTTGAACACCCCGGGACATTGTATGACCTGCGCCTGGGAGGCAGCGCTCCATGGGACCATGATTCTTTGTTTAATGCATAACTACAGAATTAGTATAAACACATACTAACACTACTTGCACACGTGTGGTACAGCAGCCAGAGTGTAGTAAAGAGGGAGAGGAAGCCCAAAATCAAAAAATATAAATCCTACCAGAGGTAGGATCACATAGTTCGATCATCCGACTACCCTGGGATGAGTAGAAACAGATTCACCAAGAAAACGGGTCTGCAGCACAACGCAAGCAAGCGCAAAATCTTGGTGAGTGTTGCTTTCTTTTCACATTCTCCCACTCCTCGCCAAATTTATTTAGTCAACAGGAAGACAGCAGTGGATATGATAAGTAGATTTATTGCAGGAAAAGTAGACATCTTAAACAGCCACCAACAGCACCAGACACCAAGGCATCCGTCTTCTCCAGCACCGTGTACAAACTCCCCAAGATTCCCCTCATGACAGCCCTACATTCTAACATTACATACTTACATTATAGTATCATTACATACTAACATTGTACTATGACATACATTGAAATAGTACACAAAGCACATCGCTTTACAGCAATGAGCTCACAGTTTAATCCCCGAGTCTTCAGACCAGTAAGGGTGAGTAGTTTGCTTCCACTCCCTGTATAGTATAAATGCATACTAACACTACTTACAGTTATACTACAGTGGCCAGTATGATACAGCGCCCACAGCCCATCACTTTACAACAATCAGCTCGGTTTGATTCCCGAGTCTTCACACCGGTAGGCGTAGTACTTCTCTTTTCACTTCTGGTATAGTATAAACACTCGGTAGAGCTCAGTAGTTCGCTTCCCACTCCCTGTATGGTATAAACATTTACTAACACTACTTCCACAGGTATCCTACAAACACCACAGCACATCACTTTACAGCAATGACCTCCTGGTTTAGGCTCTAGGTTTAATACACAAATGTAGCAGCGTCTCATCTCTGCACCATGTCACCCTGAGCAATACCGCACTTTCAGACCGGTAGGTGTGACAACTTCGCTGCGCACTCCCCCACAGAGGTTCCAGTGCTCCTATCCTCCTGTATCCTATTCTTTTCCCCCTTTTTCCCCCTTACTCGCGTCAATGGAATCATAAAATGGCGGCCAACACTTCCTAGTTGCAACCGCTTGCAGTGCTCACAACCAATAAGCAGCATGATCGTGTTCGTAATGCCTCAGCCAATCAGATGGCAGAATTCCCAAATATCGATATCTGTAAATTTGAAATGTCTCCAAAACTACTGAACGGATTTACACCAAATAGATAAAAGTGTGCTTTCTAGACCAAGACCCTTCTCCCTTCCAAATTTGGGGCAATTCCGTTTACCCGTTCGATCTGTAGCCTTGTCTAAAGTTTCCTGTGGAAATTAACATGGAGAAAACACATTTTGGGACCCCCTTTTTTCTTGGCCCCCCCTTGATGAATCACCCCTAAACTTCCCACATAGGAGCTGATATTCTCATCCCAGAACAAACAGAGAACACAGCGGGTCTGCGGCGATCACTTTATTTGTTCTTACGGCATGACGCGTTTTGGCTGGATTGTCTTTCTTGAATGCCGATTGCTCCGGTGTCAGCACTGCGATTTGTTAATGAACCTTCTGCTTCACTCCAATTGGATAAAAACACATAAATTTTACACTGTGACTACATGTTCCAGAGTTCCCCTTACTGGAAACGCTGATGCTTGTTTTTTCGCCACCAAAGTCAATCACAAAAACATTTAAAATTGTCCCCACAGACATCTACTTCCTCCGCAATTTCCAATAACTTGTAGAAATGAAGGCGCAGTTTAAGTAAATGGCGTCTTTCCATGTAGTCATTGCCTGAGCTTGTCAGCAAATTCCATCATTGCTTGGATTTGCGGTGGTCCAGGGTCTTCCAATATCTCAGAATTATCCAGACACCCCTTTTGCCTCTGTTACTCCTGGACACTGAGGGACGGTTCCCCAGCATGCCTGTGGCTGCTCGCAAATATCACAC
Organism: Triturus cristatus; assembly: GCF_964204655.1. Classification (NCBI taxonomy): domain Eukaryota; kingdom Metazoa; phylum Chordata; class Amphibia; order Caudata; family Salamandridae; genus Triturus; species Triturus cristatus. The sequence continues at coordinate 1,494,944,359 of NC_140591.1, forward strand.
CAGATTCCTTCTCGTCCCAGAACAAACCGGGAACACAGCGGGTCTGCGGAGAACACTTTACTTGTTCCTAGGGCATGACACGTTTCGGCTGGACTGCCTTTTTTGTTGCAGATTGCTCCTGTGCCGCACCGCGATTTGTTAATGAGCCTGCTGCTTCACTCCCATTAGATGAAACCCTATAGATTTTACACTGCGACTACATGTCCCAGAATTCCCCTCACTGAAAACGCTGATGGTTGTTTTTTCGCCACCAAAGTCAACCACAAAATCATTTAAAGTTATTCCTTCAGGCACCTACATCCTCCGCAATTTCTGATAGCTTGTAGAAATGAATATATATAGGTTAAATGCAGCGATATATATATATATATATATATATATATTCACTGAAAAAACCATAGGTATCACACATGTTATAGTTAGCTGGACATTTCACTCGTACAAAACCATTGAAATTCCCCCGTTATAGTTAGTTCAGCTAACTATAACTCGCGCGCCCGCAATCCACTGCTGATGACGTCACATATTACATGAATTACAAAAAGGAGGGACAGAGAGGGGCTATTTCCGTCCTCAGGGGAACGGGAGGTCCAGCAGAAGAAAGCGCCCCTGGGGTATGCAAACTCAAAAAGAAAGTTTCCGCTGTTCCTCAAAGTTGAAAGGAGGGAGAAGAGTCAGGTGGAAGGCTAGAACCAATTGTACCCGCTTGGTATTGGGAATTGGTAATCCATTTGTCGGATAATAATGCCCTCACACACCCTTGCAGGTGTCATGCTTCATCATATGGGCTGCTCCTCGTCGGGCCGGCGGTGCAATGCCCGACGGGCTCCCTTTGTAAGGGGCACTTTGTCGGAGATCTTCAATCCGACTGCCGTATGGTGAAGTGCGGGTGAGGGGGCCTAAGTGGTGTAGATGTGCCTAAGTGATTTAAAACAGGGTATAGAGTGCCGGCTGGAAATCAATTTATTCTTGGGGCCTCCTTCCCTAATTAAAAACGTGAAAGTATGGCACTCAACGGAGTATAATGTCTCATGTGTGAGTGAACTAAAAAATGGTCAACATGTTTCTCGCTATGAGTTTGTGTACTCGCGATTCTTCAGGACCTCAGCAAAACACTATCTACAAAGGAAAATAACAGTATTCTCAACTAGGATTTGTCACGTCAGTGGTGACTCTTATTAAAATACCTGTCAGTGTCTGGTATTACCTGTAAAGGAAATGTTGCCAGTTAGAATAGAACACCGTTGACACATTGGTACAGGAAACTAGTCAAAAACGTGACTCTTCAACCATGCTAAAGGTAAAAACTGTGGTGTTTTCCTAAAGCAAAAATTGCATCTAAACAAATACAATGGTGATGTGTCCCAAAGGTGAACTAGAAGTGGCTATTCACCTATGTGGACTATATTAAAAAGCAGTGGGAAATACTTGTGAATGGACTTACCCTATTCGGTATAAGATTAGACAGCAGCAGTACTCGGTGGGTTTACATCGAGCTAGAATTTCTCATAAAGTAGAACTATACATGAAACCAAATAATGATGTCGGTAAAACAACAATCACGAACAAGCACTGAGACAGATAGTACAGTTGTGGTTACATGTATTAGCAATCATATCCCTATGGGGTAGATCATATATCAAGGTGACAAAAACCGATCTAAAAGAAGTCATACTCTAAGATATGGCAATTGTCTCCAGTATGTAAGGAGTCAGCATGATACTGGGGTTGTATGCATAGAGTGTTATACCTGGCGTCTGTGGAGTTTAAACTACGCCAAGGCAGTTAGGTGGAGAGAGCCCTCATGTGTGTAATAAGTGTTGAGGGTCGTGTGTCTGCATAGTTGTCCTATGTCAAGGATCATTAAATCGGTAAGGCCGAAGTTACAATAACCTGAGGTGAGACCCGTATGCTTAACCATGCTGCAAGTTGATTGGATGGGTCACCGATGGAGGGTGTGACCAATCGGAAGGACTAGTATGGGTAAAAATTGTATACAAAAGTACCCCGGGTTGTTTAGTTAAGACCCAGATACGCCGGCGTTCTTAACCCGAGTTCTGGGGGGGAAAAAAAGGGGAGGAAGGGGAGAGAGAAGGGAAAAGCAAAGCAGAGCAAGCCTCAAAGAGGGTTAGCGGTAATATGATCAGGGCTTAAAGCTACTTACATTGCTTGCCGCTCGTGTCAGCCGTAATGACCTACCCTCACCACCGAGTCCGGAAGGTGACTCGTACATCAGAGTGGTGGAACTTAAAAGAGGAAAACATAGTCAGGTGACTCTGGACAGGGGTGGAGCAGTAGTAGGAAATGGCGGCCATCATGGATAGGGATAAGATCTCGAACAGTAGACCCGGGAATCATGTGAATGAGGCGGCCATCTTAAGACGGAGGATTAGAAATTAGCTTGTATCGTCACTGCATTGTGGCTGGGAAAACTGGTGGAAAGGAGTCTGATTTAGGAACCCTCGGTTTGGTTCTTGAATGTATTTATTCAGAAGTAAAAAGTAGTTAATACACGTCAGGTTTGGAAACGTGTGGTAATAAAAATAAAATAGGGGGCTCATACTAGGACTACAGACTCAACCAACTTGAGGGTCATATTCCTGTTACAATATGGAAAAGCTCAGGTTTTTATCGAGCTCCAAGGGATATCATCGTTAAGGCCCCCAGTATTAGAGGATAAACGGTGTATCCATCGCTGCTCTCTTGCAAAAAGGCTCGGTTTGGTAAGCAAGGGATTGGCTTCTAAAATCAGCCATTTTACCGAGTCCGGTGAGTGTCCCTTTTCGTGAAAGTGAGCATATAGTTTGGTGTTGTTTTTGTGGCAGCGGAAACTACTGCGATGCTCAGAAATGCGCAATTTGATAGGGCGAGTCGTCATCCCCACATAGTAAAGATCGCAGGGGCAGATGAGCAGGTAAATGCAGTTCGATGTGTTGCAATTTGTGTGGGTCCTCAATTCCCAAACAAAAGTGCTGTTCAGTGTGACTGTCTTATGTACTGAAGTAAAAGTACAAGCACTACATGTGCCACAAGGATGGTGTCCCTTCACTGGTGGTAATTGCCAGAGTGTGCGTTGTAGGGACTTAATCTCAGGTTTAGGCCTTGTGCGTATGAGCATATCCTTGATGTTTTTGGATCGCTTATATGCAAAGCGTGGTGTTTCAAGGTGTAAGGTTCCTGTATTGAGGATATCCCAGTGTTTCTTTAGCACGCGAGTCAACTGTGTGGAAACCGGTGTGAAAGTAGTAACACAAGTTAGTGTTGGTGAAACATTTGGCTCATTTCTATGTTCCAAGAGTCCTTCTCTGTTGTTGTTACGGGCACGTTTCTTGGACAGAGTGATGCTCCTCTGTGGATAGTTCCTAGCTTTAAGGGTGTGTGAGGGCATTATTATCCGACAAATGGATTACCAATTCCCAATACCAAGCGGGTACAATTGGTTCTAGCCTTCCACCTGACTCTTCTCCCTCCTTTCAACTTTGAGGAACAGCGGAAACTTTCTTTTTGAGTTTGCATACCCCAGGGGCGCTTTCTTCTGCTGGACCTCCCGTTCCCCTGAGGACGGAAATAGCCCCTCTCTGTCCCTCCTTTTTGTAATTCATGCTTTGCACGGCCTAAACACCCGTGGGACCCCTACCGGTGGGTAAGATCTGTTATATCCCCCAAATTTCGACGATACTATTGTCTTTTAACTTTACACCTCTACCTCAATTCCACCCATCCACACATGGAGGGCCAGGGCTTGAGCTATGGGGACGACCATGCAGCGGAAATACTTAGGACCCCCTCTATTCTGGGTCTCGATTATGAGACTGCTACAGGAAGCCAATCGGCCGATTGGCAATCATTATCAGATATGAAACGAGAGTGGGTACGGATTACATTACATGGTGCCCTGATGACGGAATACTTTAGGGCTAACATTTCACCTAATGGCCTTATTGTTAAAAATTTCCCTAGGATCTTCTGGGAGGATGGGCAATTCAAAGTTGAATGGTCCCAAATCTCCTGGAAGTGTACAAGAGATCTCCTCATCCTCATTGTTAACACAGCCAAAAGACTAGCGGACGAGCTACTAGTACGGATTCAAGCAGCAGAAAGCACGTTGAAACAATCTAACCCTGGCTCAAGTTTCAAGTCCAAACTGACCGAACTTAATAACGAGATCGCTGAACATAAAGAGTATCTGATGAAACAGAAAGTTACAAAGTTACAAAAGGATATTAAACGCTTCGAGAAATAGAAAGTATACCCATATCTCAAAGCCGATTATGTCCCATCCAACACCAACTACTCATCAGATACCGATACCAACTCTTCCAGAAGAGGGTCTTCGACCAACAGTGACTCCAGCACTGAATACTCAAGACCTAATCAATACAGAGGGAAGAAGGGCAGACAAGGATACAATACCTTTCCCCCGCCTATGTACCAAGGACCGCCCTTCTGGCCATACCCTTTGTACCAGCAAGGCCCCCCACAATTTGGACAACACTGCCCACCCCCATTTGTACCCCAAGGCATGAGCCAGCCTTTTTTAGGCAGAGGTTGGGGCAGAGGGCGAGGGCGAAGAAGAGGGTCCTCGCAGGAAGGGAAAAGAGTACAGTGGGAAGAACCTCCCCAACGAGGGATGGAGACCAGGAGCCACAGCAACAAGAAACAAACCTAGTCGTGAATCTATCGTCCAGGCGATTGACACAGACAGAAGATGATGTCCTCCAAAAAGGACTAGGTTTTGTCCCTACTCCCAGAGTTGATCCATTCATGCAGATCTGTGAATTACACCAATTTTTTCGCAAGATCCGCCTCAGATTTTTCTTTGAAGGAAAAGCAAGGATACCCGAAACAGATTCGGGTCTTCGTAATCCTTCTACTTTCACCCCACACGCGGGGATGGTACCAAATGAAGTCCTGACTTACGAACAGGCAGTACTTAAGGAAGTGAAAACAATCCAAGGACGGCAAACCTTCAAGAACATCAGCAACAAGGAAAGATTGGCTATTGAGACATTGGCCAATGACCCAAGTATCACCATTAAACAAGCCGACAAGGGTGGGGCCACTGTCATAATGAATACAACAGACTATGACACTGAATGCCTACGACAATTGGGGGATAGGAAATACTATACTCCTATTTCCATAAATCCTACAGTACGTCTGAAAAAATCCATTACCAGCCTGGTAGATTCAGCCGAAAGCCAAGGATGGCTGAGCGAGAATGAGGCTTCATTTCTCGTCAAGAAAGAACCAAAAACCCCCTACTTTTACGTTTTACCCAAAATCCATAAGGGGGTTATACCAGTACCTGGTCGTCCCATAGTGTCTGGCATTGATTCCATTTTGGAACCCCTCTCGCAGTTTTGCGACCATTTCCTGCAACCCTTGGTGAAAGACACCCCATCATACATACAGGATACAACTGATGTACTACGCCTACTTGACCAGATTCAGGGGACGGATGACATCAACTTCCTCATTACCCTAGATGTTGTGGCCCTCTACACGAACATCCCCCAAAGGGCCACACTGGGGGTTATTGAGGAAGTTTTGAATTCAATCCCTTGGGAGTCACTCACCCCTCCATCTTTTATCACAGCCTGCGCTACACTAGCACTAACTGAAAACTTTTTTGAGTTCAAGGGCAAGCTCTATCACCAGACACAAGGTACTTCCATGGGGAGTACCTTTGCTCCTAGTGTAGCCTGTTTGTATATGGCTTCCTTTGAGGGGGAGCACATCTTCTGTAACACCAATCCATATCGCGATAACATCCGCCTATGGAAGCGCTTTATCGATGACATTCTTATCTTCTGGACAGGAGACAGCGTGAGCTACACTGAGTTTTTTACATGGATAAACAACCTAAATCCCTACTTAAAGTTCACTATAACTGCGTCTCCCACACAGATTGCCTTCCTTGATTTAACCATCAAGTTGACACAGGGTCACTTCTCAACAACCATGCACAGGAAGGCGACTGACCGTAATAGCCTGTTACACTTTCAGAGTCACCATCCCAGATCACTGAAAGAAAATTTGCCCTTTGGGCAATTTCTAAGAGTTAGAAGGAATTGCAGCACTTTAGATACATACAAAAGTGAATCAGCAATCCTGGCCCAGAACCTTAAAGCTAGGAACTATCCACAGAGGAGCATCACTCTGTCCAAGAAACGTGCCCGTAACAACAACAGAGAAGGACTCTTGGAACATAGAAATGAGCCAAATGTTTCACCAACACTAACTTGTGTTACTACTTTCACACCGGTTTCCACACAGTTGACTCGCGTGCTAAAGAAACACTGGGATATCCTCAATACAGGAACCTTACACCTTGAAACACCACGCTTTGCATATAAGCGATCCAAAAACATCAAGGATATGCTCATACGCACAAGGCCTAAACCTGAGATTAAGTCCCTACAACGCACACTCTGGCAATTACCACCAGTGAAGGGACACCATCCTTGTGGCACATGTAGTGCTTGTACTTTTACTTCAGTACATAAGACAGTCACACTGAACAGCACTTTTGTTTGGGAATTGAGGACCCACACAAATTGCAACACATCGAACTGCATTTACCTGCTCATCTGCCCCTGCGATCTTTACTATGTGGGGATGACGACTCGCCCTATCAAATTGCGCATTTCTGAGCATCGCAGTAGTTTCCGCTGCCACAAAAACAACACCAAACTATATGCTCACTTTCACGAAAAGGGACACTCACCGGACTCGGTAAAATGGCTGATTTTAGAAGCCAATCCCTTGCTTACCAAACCGAGCCTTTTTGCAAGAGAGCAGCGATGGATACACCGTTTATCCTCTAATACTGGGGGCCTTAACGATGATATCCCTTGGAGCTCGATAAAAACCTGAGCTTTTCCATATTGTAACAGGAATATGACCCTCAAGTTGGTTGAGTCTGTAGTCCTAGTATGAGCCCCCTATTTTATTTTTATTACCACACGTTTCCAAACCTGACGTGTATTAACTACTTTTTACTTCTGAATAAATACATTCAAGAACCAAACCGAGGGTTCCTAAATCAGACTCCTTTCCACCAGTTTTCCCAGCCACAATGCAGTGACGATACAAGCTAATTTCTAATCCTCCGTCTTAAGATGGCCGCCTCATTCACATGATTCCCGGGTCTACTGTTCGAGATCTTATCCCTATCCATGATGGCCGCCATTTCCTACTACTGCTCCACCCCCGTCCAGAGTCACCTGACTATGTTTTCCTCTTTTAAGTTCCACCACTCTGATGTACGAGTCACCTTCCGGACTCGGTGGTGAGGGTAGGTCATTACGGCTGACACGAGCGGCAAGCAATGTAAGTAGCTTTAAGCCCTGATCATATTACCGCTAACCCTCTTTGAGGCTTGCTCTGCTTTGCTTTTCCCTTCTCTCTCCCCTTCCTCCCCTTTTTTTCCCCCCCAGAACTCGGGTTAAGAACGCCGGCGTATCTGGGTCTTAACTAAACAACCCGGGGTACTTTTGTATACAATTTTTACCCATACTAGTCCTTCCGATTGGTCACACCCTCCATCGGTGACCCATCCAATCAACTTGCAGCATGGTTAAGCATACGGGTCTCACCTCAGGTTATTGTAACTTCGGCCTTACCGATTTAATGATCCTTGACATAGGACAACTATGCAGACACACGACCCTCAACACTTATTACACACATGAGGGCTCTCTCCACCTAACTGCCTTGGCGTAGTTTAAACTCCACAGACGCCAGGTATAACACTCTATGCATACAACCCCAGTATCATGCTGACTCCTTACATACTGGAGACAATTGCCATATCTTAGAGTATGACTTCTTTTAGATCGGTTTTTGTCACCTTGATATATGATCTACCCCATAGGGATATGATTGCTAATACATGTAACCACAACTGTACTATCTGTCTCAGTGCTTGTTCGTGATTGTTGTTTTACCGACATCATTATTTGGTTTCATGTATAGTTCTACTTTATGAGAAATTCTAGCTCGATGTAAACCCACCGAGTACTGCTGCTGTCTAATCTTATACCGAATAGGGTAAGTCCATTCACAAGTATTTCCCACTGCTTTTTAATATAGTCCACATAGGTGAATAGCCACTTCTAGTTCACCTTTGGGACACATCACCATTGTATTTGTTTAGATGCAATTTTTGCTTTAGGAAAACACCACAGTTTTTACCTTTAGCATGGTTGAAGAGTCACGTTTTTGACTAGTTTCCTGTACCAATGTGTCAACGGTGTTCTATTCTAACTGGCAACATTTCCTTTACAGGTAATACCAGACACTGACAGGTATTTTAATAAGAGTCACCACTGACGTGACAAATCCTAGTTGAGAATACTGTTATTTTCCTTTGTAGATAGTGTTTTGCTGAGGTCCTGAAGAATCGCGAGTACACAAACTCATAGCGAGAAACATGTTGACCATTTTTTAGTTCACTCACACATGAGACATTATACTCCGTTGAGTGCCATACTTTCACGTTTTTAATTAGGGAAGGAGGCCCCAAGAATAAATTGATTTCCAGCCGGCACTCTATACCCTGTTTTAAATCACTTAGGCACATCTACACCACTTAGGCCCCCTCACCCGCACTTCACCATACGGCAGTCGGATTGAAGATCTCCGACAAAGTGCCCCTTACAAAGGGAGCCCGTCGGGCATTGCACCGCCGGCCCGACGAGGAGCAGCCCATATGATGAAGCATGACACCTGCAAGGGTGTGTGAGGGCATTATTATCCGACAAATGGATTACCAATTCCCAATACCAAGCGGGTACAATTGGTTCTAGCCTTCCACCTGACTCTTCTCCCTCCTTTCAACTTTGAGGAACAGCGGAAACTTTCTTTTTGAGGTCACATATTACATCACTCATGACATGGTCAGTGACATCACACGCGGCAGAAGATAGCCAAAGAGAAAAGTTAAGAACGTGAAAACAAGTAACGGAAGACACTTCCTAACGCCCTAGGCCTTGTCACAGGGTCTCAATAGGACCCACAAGAGCAAAAAAAATACTTTTTTTTTAAATAAAAAAATTGTAATATGTGACGTCATCAGCAGTGGATTGCGGGCGCGCGAGTTATAGTTAGCTTAACTAACTATAACGGGGGAATTTCAATGGTTTTGTACGAGTGAAATGTCCAGCTAACTATAATATGTGTGAAACCTCTGGTTTTTTCAGTGAATTTGCAAGGTTTATTGAATGCTCATTTATGTATGTATTAATATATTTTTTTATATTTATTTTACAATAAACTACCTATGTATATCGTTATAGATTGACTGTATCCTGTAATATGGAATGGCTCAGCTCTTTTTTTTTTTATTTGGATAAAGTTGAACAGCATAGTTAATATCTTCGCTAAACTTATAAACAGTTAAAAATGTTTTTTTGTTTTGTAGGGTTTTTTTTATCAAGTATTTTTTTGAGACCCTGTGACAAGGCCTAGGGCATTAGGAAGTGTCATCCGTTACTTGTTTTCACGTACTTAACTTTACTCTTTGGCTATCTTCTGCCGCGTGGGTGCGCGCACCCCGCGATTTTTTTTTATAAACAAAATGGGTTTTTTTGATTTACGAGGTCCTTTAGGGACCCCCTGAGAAGGTATAGGTGGTCAGGGAGTGTCTTCCCTGCCTCCTTTTCATGTTCTCCACTTGTGTTTTTAGCTCTCTTCTGCCTCTCAAACTGAAAAAAAATAAAAAATAAAATTCACCCTTCGGGATCCTTCAGGGACCCCCTGACAAAGGCTAGGGGGTCAGGAACTCTCTACCCTGCCCCCTTTTCCCATTCTCCACCTTTCTTTTTCACTGTCACACACAAAATGGCGTCCAACACTTCCTGATTTCGACCGATTGGAATGTTGGCTGACATCTAACCACCAATCAGAATTACGGTTGCGGACATTTAGTGCGAGCATCCTGCGAGCACCGTGTGTGCATGGTGCGCGCACGCGTGCACGCACCGTGCGCGCTTCTAGATATTTATAAACTTTTAACTGCAATTTTCTCAAGAACTACTGAACAGATGGACACCTTATATGCAAAAGGCACATGCCTGACCTGAGGACTACCTCTTTGCCAAATTTCAAGTAATTCTGTTCAGCCATTCGGGCTGTACCTTCGACTAAAGGTCCTATGGGAAAATGCATGGGGAAAACACGTTTTGGGACACCCCTTTTTTCTCAGCCCCCGCTTGACGAATCACCCCGAGACTTTCAGGGTAGGAGCTGAGCGGAGAGCCCCATTAGTTTTGAAATTTCACAAAGATAAGTCAACCGGCACCAAAGTTATTTAAAATAGAATTTTCAGATTTCCTATGGGAACTCGGTCCTACCTATAACTATCTACTTGCAACCGCCAGTAGATAATGTATATATATATATTCACTGAAAAAAACACAGGTTTCAGGGATGTTATAGTTAGAAATTAGCATTTAAAACACCTTTCAAATTCACTGAAAAAGACACAGGTTTCGGGGACGTTATAGTGAGATGGACATTTCACTTGTACAAAACCAGACAAATCTGGCCGGTATAGTTAGTTCAGCTAACTATAACTAGCTCCCTTCTATGCACTGCTGATGACGTCACATATTACATCATTCATGACATGGTCAGTGACATCACTGAAGACATCTCAAATGACATCACTGATGACATCACGGAGGACAACATCCATGTGATAGTCGGATGCACCTCTTCAAACACTAAAATATCATTTGATAAACCCACTCTAAAATACAGACTACCATTTTCGAAACCATAGACACACCAATACCAGTTACGACATACCCACACACTGATTTCTAGGTCTGCACACACATCCACTCATTCACCCATACAGTCACTCATACATGCAGTCAACCATCAATGCAGCACTATCATATGCACTCATATACCTATACAGACACTCACACACCACCACTCATCCATAGAGTTACTCACACAACTAGTCAGTCATGAAATCACACTCCCATCTACTCACCTATACACCTTGGCATATATATATATATATATATATATATATATATATATATATATATATATATGTATATATATATATATATACGCCACAATAAAGAAGGATTTGTGTATTTCCCTGGAGTCCCGCGTGTGCTCATTTCCTCTACGAGTTGGGGGAGAGTGGAGTCTATATATATATATATATATATATATATATATATATATATATATATATATATATAAATGTATTATCTACTGGCGGTTGCCAGTAGATAGTTATAGTTAGGACCGTGTTTCCATAGGAAATCCACAACATTCTATTTGGAATAACTTTGACGCCGATTGATGAATCCTCGCGAAATTTTCAAAATAGGTGGGGCGCTCCGCTCCGCTCCCTCCCTGAAAGTCTCGGGGGGATTCGTCAAGCGGGGGCTGAGAAAAAGGGGGGGTCCCAAAACGTGTTTTCCCCATGGATTTTTCCATAGGGACTTTAGTCTAGGGGTGGGCGGAATTTGCGTGATCGCGTTACGCAAATCTCCGCGAAACGGTAAAAAATCTCCGCGAACACGCAGAAATTCCGCGAACACGCGGAATTGCTTGTTCGCGATACTTTTTTCCTGTTCGCGTTCACTGTTTGCGTGCTCGGGGTGAAATATCTCGCGAACACGCATATTGAGAACGCGAACAAGCAAAAAATTTCGCGAAGTTGCGGAACGCAGATTTTTGGGCAATTTCGCGTTCTCCGCGGAACGCGAAATTACCTAACTTCCGCAAATTCCGCGAGCGGGACGGAATTTACCGCCCAGGCCTACTTTAGTCGCAGCAACAGCCCGAACGGCTGAACAGAATTATGTGAAATTTGGCAGAGAGGTAGCCATAAGGTCAAGGAAGTGCCTTTTGCAGGTCTGGTGTAAATCTGTTCAGTGTTTTCTGAGAAAATAGCATTTAAAGGCATATAAATATCTATACGCGAGCACCGTGCGCCCTGGGTGCGCGCACCCTGCCGTGCGCGAGCGCAATTCTGATTGGTTGTTAGATCTTAGTTAACATTCGAATCAGTCAAAACCAGGAAGTGTCGGCTGCCATTTTGTCTCTCGCACTCTGAGGGGGTGGAGAACTTGAAAAGGGGGCAGGGTGGAAACTTCCTGACCCCCTAGCCTTTGTCAGGGGGTCCCAGCAGGCCCCCAAGGGCCAAAAAAAATGTATATTGCGCAAACGGGAAAAATTCCGCAAAGTTCGTGCAGCGTGCGCGCACGGCACGAACTGCGTAAAGTGGGCACGCGGTGCGCAAAGCGCACCGCGTGCCCACCGCGCGTGCACGGTACGCGAAGTGCACCGCATGCGCGCCATGCGCACATGGTGAAAAAGTTTAAAAAAATATATATATTAATAAATACATAACTTAGCATTTTAAAAAACTTACAAATTCACTGAAAAAACCATACGTTTCACACACGTTATAGTTAGGAATTAGCATTTCAAAAACCTTGCGGATTCACTTCAAAAACCATAGGTTTCACACATGTTATAGTTAGCAGGACATTTCACTCGTGAAAAACCAATGAAATTCCCCCGTTATAGTTAGTGCAGGCAACTATAACTCACGCGACCGCAATCCACTGCTGATATTACATCACTGATGACATATGTGTCTTTCTGAAAAATAAATATTTGCAATATATGTATAGCTAAAGATTAATGGAAGAAGACATGGGTAAATAAGTGTCTAAATACAGTGATGTAATATCTGACGTCATCAGCAGTGGATTGCGGTCGCGTGAGTTATAGTTGCCTGCACTAACTATAACGGGGGAATTTCATTGGTTTTTCACGAGTGAAATGTCCTGCTAACTATAACATGTTTGAAACCTATGGTTTTTGAAGTGAATATATATATATATATATATATTCACTGAAAAAACCATAGGTTTCACACATGTTATAGTTAGCTGGACATTTTACTGATAAAAAACCAATGAAATTCCCCCGTTATAGTTACTGTAGGCAACTATAACTCACGCGACCGTAATCCTCTGCTGATGCTAATACTGTATTTAGACACTTATTTGCCCATGTCTTCTTCCATTAAATTTTAGCTATACATATATTACAAATATTTTTTTTTCATAAAGACACATATGTCATCAGCAGAGGATTACGGTCGCGTGAGTTATAGTTGCCTACAGTAACTATAACGGGGGAATTTCATTGGTTTTTTATCAGTAAAATGTCCAGCTAACTATAACATGTGTGAAACCTATGGTTTTTTCAGTGAATTTGCAAGGTTTTTTAAATGCTAATTCCTAACTATAACGTGTGTGAAACCTATGGTTTTTTCAGTGAATTTGTACGTTTTTTTAAATGCTAAGTTACTTTACGCCATTAGTGGCGTGCGCGCCCACTTAACGCAGTTCGTTCCGTGCGCGCACGGTGCACTTCGCGCACCGCGCGCGAACAGTGAGCACGCGGTGCGCTTTGCGCACCGCGCGCCCACTTTACGCAGTTAGTGCCGTGCACGCACGGTGGGCACGCGGTGCGCTACGCGCACCGCGTGCCCACGTTACGCTAGATGGGCCATGTACGCACGATGCGCTTCGCGCACCGTGCGCACATGGAGGACATATTATGCGCTTCCTTGTGATAGGTAATCTGTTGAAATTTTTTGGGGAAATGCTCAGCTCAAATAGGCCATGCCCAAATGGTGGCCTTCGGCCACCATTTGCACACGGGGTGGAGAGAGTGTGGATTTTTTTTTTTTTTAATTTTTTACCGTACGCGTACGGTAAGCGTACGGTAAGCGTAATCGGCGAAATTTTCGAAAAATTAAAAATTACCGTTTTTTGCCTTGGGGGATCTTTGAAGACTCAACTAACATGGTTATGTGCATGGGCGCTGTCTAAACAGCCCCTTTATATGTTTTTGGCATTTGTTTATCAGCTCCCCCCTCAGAGTGCGAGAGAGAAAATGGCGGCCACCGCTTCCTGGTTTCGACCGATTCGAATGTTTACTAAGATCTAAGGGCCAATCAGAATCGCGCTCGCGCACGCCACCGTACGCGTACGGTAAGCGTACCGTAAGTGCACCGTAAGCTGGCTCAGATAAATATATTGATTTAAAGGCTATTTTCTCAGAATCTACTGAACAGATTTACACCAAACCTACAAAAGGCACTTCCTTGACCTGAGGACTACCTCTCTGCCAAATTTCTAGTAATTCTGTTCAGCCGTTCGGGCTGTAGCCCTGTCTAAAGGTCCTATAGAAAAATGCATGGGAAAAACACGTTTTGGGAACCCCCTTTTATCTCAGCCCCCACTTGACGAATCCCCCCGAGACTTTCAGGGTAGGAGCGGAGCGTAGCGCCCCACCTATTTTGAAAATTTCGCGAGGATTCGTCGACCGGCGCCAAAGTTATTCAAAATAGAATGTTGCGGATTTCCTATGGAAACGTGGTCCTAACTATAACTACCTACTGGCGACCGCCAGTAGGTAATATATATATATATATATATATATATATATATATATATACACATATATATATTACCTACTGGCAGTCGCCAGTAGGTAGTTATAGTTAGGACCTATTTTCCATAGGAAATCCGCAACATTCTATTTGGAATAACGTTGGCGCCGATTGATGAATCGTCACAAAATTTTCCAAACTTTTGGCCAGCTGCGGTCCGCTCCTATACCTACAATTTCATGGTGGTTCATCAAGCGGGGGCCGAGAAAAAAGGGGGTCCCAAAACGCGGTTTTCCCATGCATTTTTCCATAGGACCTGTTGACGCAGCTACAGCCCGAACTGCTGAACGGAATTACACCAAATTTGGCAGAGGTAGTCCTCAGTTCAGACTCATGCCTTTTGCTTAAATGGTGTAAATCCGTTCAGTAGTTCTTGAGAAAATTAGAGTAAAAAAGATAGATATATCTGGGCGGAGCCTAACCACACATCTCATCATGAGATCTGATTGGCTGTCAGTACTTCATCCAAGAAGTGTTGGCAGCCATCTTGGGACCAATATACATGATAGCACCTCATTAAAAAGCATTGCAGTTAATAGAAGGTTTTAAGACTTTAGTTATATTATAAATCATTTGTTGATGGTACCATACTCATTTTAAGAATTGTGGTGTGTTCTAAGGTGATTTTACCATGTGAAAAAGCCTTCTGCTGTGATATCATGAATCATGTTTGAGAGAAAACTATTTTCTCATGCTTTTCCCACAGAGGTTTGGAAGGTGATCTATAAGCTAAACTGAGAGCATATTTTTTGTAAATTCAGATTATCTTTCTCAGTCATGTGAGAATGTAGTATGACATTCTCAGTAAAACATGTACATCCAACAAGGGCAGAGACTGTCAGTTGATTCCTTGTGTTCTACTGCAGCTTCCCAGAGTGTTCTATGACAAACATATTGCACGCCTGAAGCCATCTTGATTGGAATAAAGTGGTAACTCTTAAAATATTTAATTTAAAAATGAACAAAATGGGGGGTGCATTTTGCCATAGAAAGTATGATTAGTGCTGCAGAAAGAAAAACGAGGGCACATTTTGAGTGACTTCTCAAATCCTCTTCTATTTCATTAAAAAATTCTGACATGCAGACTGAAACATGCACTTTCAATACCAGCAGCAGACTTCCCTGGTGAGCAGTAGCTTTACTACAGTGATCTAATAAGCAACTAGAGTGCTAACATTCAGAATTGATGGCAAATGTGTGACAAATCTGAATGCCTTCTTGATGGAACCAAAGTAAAAAACTGAAAGTATTTCCTACTGTGGAGACTGCAGTAAATGAGGAAATTAGGAAACTTCATTACAAATAAATCTCCGAAGATGGCCACCAGAGACAAAAGAGCCCAAATGTAGCACAAATATCACACAGATGTAGCCCAAGTATAGCCCAATGACAGAATGTCCCAGAGTGTTCTAGCGAACAACTAGAGCACTAACAGTCTTACTAATGACAAAAGTATGGCACACCTGAAGCCATTTTGATTGGAATAAAGTGGTAACACTTAAAACATTTAATTTACAAAGGAACAAAATTCAGGGGGTTCATTTTGCCATAGAAATTATGATTAGTGCTGCAGAAAGAAAAATTAGGGCACATTTTGACTTCTCAAATCGTCTTCTATTTCATAAAAAAATTCTGACATGCAGATTGAAACATGCACTTTGAATACCAGAAGCAGACTTCCCTGGTGAGCAGTAGCTGTACTACAGTGGTCTAATGAGCAACTAGAGTGCTAACATTCAGAATGTATGGCAAATGTGGGACACATCTGAATGCCTTCTTGATGGAACCAAAGTAAAAAACTGAAAGTATTTCCTACTGAGGAGACTGCAGTAAATGAGGAAATTAGGAAACATCATTACAAATAAATCTCCCAAGATGGCCATCAGAGACAAAAGAGCCCAAATGTAGCCCAAATATCACCCAGATATAGCCCAAGTATAGCCCAATGACAGAATGTTCCAGAGTGTTCTAACGAACAACTAGAGCGCTAACAGTCTTACTTATGACAAAAGTATGGCACAAAATTAGGGCACATTTTGAGTGACTTCTCAAATCCTCTTCTATTTCACAAAAAAATTCTGATATGCAGACTGAAACGTGCACTTTTAATACTAGTAGCAGACTTCCGTGGTGAGCAGTAGCTTTACTACAGTGATCTAATGAGCAACTAGAGTGCTAACATTCAGAATTTATGGCAAATGTGTGACATATCTGAATAACCTCTTGATGGAATCAAATTAAAAAACTGAAAGCATTTCCTACTGAGGAGACTGCAGTAAATGAGGAACTTAGGAAACTTCATAACAAATAAATCTCCCAAGACGGCCACCAGAGACAAAAGAGCCCAAATGTAGCACAAATATCACCCAGATGTAGCCCACATGTAGCTCAATGACAGAAGTGTGCAAAACACTTATTTTTTGTGTATTTGCAGTTTTATATAGTGCAGACTTGTCAGGTATTGGAGTGCTTTACATGAGCATTGGTTACATCACACAAGATCAAATTCATTTTGGTTGTAGACATGGGGAGATTAAGTGATTTGACCAGAATCACAGAATGTTGAGCTGAAGCAGAAACTCCAACCTGGTTCCCCAGTTGCAAAGTCTGCAGCTCTGGAAGTAACACCACATCCTCTCCCCTAAGTGCAACATTTAATCAAGTGGTCAACTGGATAAAAATAAATAAAGATTACAAATAATTTTAAAGTTCTTTG
The DNA here is from genome assembly GCF_964204655.1 of Triturus cristatus. Lineage (NCBI taxonomy): Eukaryota > Metazoa > Chordata > Amphibia > Caudata > Salamandridae > Triturus > Triturus cristatus. The sequence continues at coordinate 1,494,961,584 of NC_140591.1, forward strand.
TCGCTATTTGAAAACACAGAAAATATGTTGTCAGTTTAGTTCTTTAGAGCACTAACCATAATTTTGATGCAAATAAGACCCTCTCATATATGTAATTTCTAAAGGAAATGGTCTATCAATCAATCAATCAATCATAGGCATTTGTATAGCGCACTGCTCACCCGGAGGGTCTCAAGGCGCTGGGGGAGGGGGGGGAACGCTACTGCTCGAACAGCCAGGTCTTGAGTTGCTTCCTGAAGGCGAGATGGTCTTGTGTTGTCCGGAGGTGGATGGGGAGGGAGTTCCATGTCTTGGCTGCCAGGTAGGAGAAGGATCTTCCTCCGGCGGTGGCTCTGCGGATGCGGGGGACGGTGGCGAGAGCGAGGCTGGCGGAGCGGAGCTGGCGGGTGGGCTTGTGGAAGGTCAGGCGGCTGTTGAGGAACTTGGGGCCCAGGTCGTGGAGGGCCTTTTGTGCATGGGTGAGGAGTCGGAACGTGATTCTTTTGTTGACGGGGAGCCAGTGCAGGTCTCTCAGGTGTCCGGAGATGTGGCTGTGTCGGGGGATGTCCAGGATGAGTCGTGCTGAGGCGTTCTGGATCCGTTGGAGTTTCTTCTGGAGTTTGGCGGCGGTGCCGACGTAGAGGGCGTTCCCGTAGTCCAGCCGACTGGTGACGAGGGTCTGGGTGACCGTCTTCCTGGTCTCGGTGGGGATCCACCGGAAGATCTTTTGAAGCATGCGCAGGGTGTTGAAGCATGAAGACGAGACGGCGTTGACTTGTCTGGTCATCGAGAGGGAGGAGTCCAGGATGAAGCCTAGGCTGTGTGCGTGGTCCATTGGCTTGGGGGTGGCTCCCAGGGTGGGGGGCCACCAGGAGTCGTCCCAGGCGGAGGGTGATGATCCCAGGATGAGGACCTCCGTCTTGTCTGAGTTCAGTTTCAGGCGGCTGTTCTTCATCCATTCGGCAACGTCTTTCATCCCTTCGTGTAGGCTGGCTCTTGCGGCGTCCGGGTCGCTGGTGAGGGAGAGGATCAGCTGGGTGTCGTCGGCATAGGTGATGATCTTGAGGTTGTTTTGACGTGCGATGGTTGCGAGGGGGCTCATGTTGACGTTGAAGAGGGTGGGGCTGAGCGATGACCCTTGTGGAACGCCGCAGATGACTTCGGTGGCCGCTGACCGGAACGGGGGGAAGCGGACTCTCTGGGTTCTTCCGGCGAGGAATGAGGTGATCCACTCCAGGGCCTTCTCCTGGATGCCGGTGTTGTTCAGGCGCTGTACCAGGGTGCGGTGGCAGACAGTGTCGAACGCTGCGGAGAGGTCCAGGAGGATGAGGGCCGCAGTTTCCCCGTTGTCCAATAGGGATCTGATGTCATCTGTGGCTGCGATGAGGGCGGTCTCCGAGCTGTGGTTGGCTCGTAAGCCGGATTGCGAGTGGTCAAGGGATCTGTTGGTCTCGAGGAATGCAGCTAGCTGTCTGTTGACGGTCTTCTCGATGACTTTGGCAGGAAACGGGAGGAGCGAGATGGGGCGGTAGTTCTTGAGGTCGGAGGGGTCTGCAGTTGGTTTCTTCAGCAGGGCACTGATCTCGGCGTGTTTCCAGCACTCCGGGAAGGTGGCGGGGTTGAAGGAGAGCGTTGATGATGTCGCGGAGGTGGGGTGAGATGATGTGGTCGGCCGTGTTGAAGATGTGGTGTGGGCAGGGGTCCGTAGGGGATCCGGAGTGGATTGTGTTCATTGTGCGTGTTGTGTCTTCGGTGTTGACTGGGGTCCAGGTGCGGAGGGTGGCGGTGGGGGGCATCGGTTTGGTGGTGGGGTTCGTGGTTGGTGGGCCGAAGCTGTTGTGAATGTTGGCGATCTTGTCATGGAAGAAGGCTGCGAGGGAGTCGCAGAGGTCTTGCGAGGGAGTGATGTCATTGTTTCCGGCGTCGGGGTTGGAGAGCTCTTTGACGATGCTGAAGAGTTCCTTGCTGTTGTGGGTGTTGTTGTCCAGTCGTTCCTTGAAGGTTGTCTTCTTTGTGGCGCGGATCAGTTGGTGGTGTTTGCGGGTGGCGTGTTTGAGGGCCGTCATGTTGTCTGTGGTCTGGTTGGTGCGCCAGGTGTTCTCCAGGAGCGGCAGTTCTTCTTGGAAGTGATGAGCTCGTCGGTGAACCAGGAGGCTTTCTTGCTGCCACGTCTGCTGGGGGGGTTCTTCTTCAGTGGTGCGAGGGCGTCTGCGCAGTTGGTGATCCACTGTGTGAGGTTGTTGGCGGCTTCGTTGGGGTCCGTGGAGCTGGTGGGGGGGTTCTGGCTGAGGAAGGTGGTGAGCTGGTCGCCGGTGATCTTGTTCCAGCTCCTGCGGGGGGCTTGTTGAGGGTGGTGGTGGGTCGTCGTTTTACTGAAGCTGAAGTGGACGCAGCTGTGATCAGTCCACTGGAGATTGGTGGAGTGGCTGAAGGTGACGTATTTGCTGGATGAGAAGACTGGGTCAAGCGTGTGGCCGGCGTAGTGGGTGGAGGTGGTTACCCGTTGCTTGAGTCCGAGGTTGGCCAGGTTGTCCAGCAGAGCAGTGGGTTGCGGTCCTCGTTGTCCTCCAGGTGGAAGTTGAGGTCCCCCAGGAGGATATAGTCGGTGGAATTGATGGCGTGTGGGCTGACGAAGTCTGTGATGTCTTCGCTGAACTGTGTGCGTGGTCCTGGTGGTCTGTAGACGAGGGTGCCTCTGAGCGTGGTCTTGGGGTCGGTGTGTATCTGGAAGTGGAGTTGTTCGGCGGAGGTGCAGGTGTCATCGGAGTTGGTCGTGATGCGGATGGTGTTCTTGTGGATGATGGCGATGCCTCCTCCTGTCTGGTTGACGCGGTCCTTCCTGGTGATTTTGTAGCCTTCCGGGACGGCGATGGCGACGTCGGGCGCTGAGGAGGCGTTCATCCAGGTTTCCGTCAGGAAGGCGATGTCTGGTTGTCTGGTGCTGTTGAGTCGAGGAGGTTTCAGAGTTCGACGGCATGCCTGTGAACGGAGCGTGTGTTGAGCAGGATGCACATCAGGTGTTTGTTGCTGGGGCTCGGTTTAGCAGGTGCGGTGTTGGGTCGGAGGCCGGTGAAGCGGCAGGTCAGGCAGGTGAAGGGTCCGTGGGTGCGTCTCGGGGTGGCTCGGTAGCAGGCGGTGTTTCGGCCGGCGTTGAGTGCGTGGAGGGTTTTGGCATCGTATATGTGCAGGGTGCGCTGGCGAGGGCAAGGACCAGGGGGTCTGGCGTTGGGCGCGGTCCAGGCACAGAAGGGCGCAGACGGGCTTACCTTTGGCGCACCTTCGGCGCTCAATCGGCGCTCCCGCTGCGCGCGTCTGCTGCACGGTCGCTCTGGGGGCGTCATAAGTAAGGACTAGGTATTACAGTTTTGATTACATCAAGATGACATCAGGAGTTCCACACTTTTGTAATAAATATAGAATGTTGGCAATCTAGTTGTTCATTGGGATACTGTTGAGAGGCAGAGGCCAGGGGCACGGACTTTGAAAATTGAAGGCAGGTAGGAGAGTGCTAAGGCAACAATTTGACCACCCTGGGCAGGCAGGAAGGGCAGTGGCAGCACAACAGACTATGGAGGGCAGTGGAAAGGGGGCGGGGGCAACAAACCAACAATACAGGGCTGGCAAGAGAGGCTGTGGCAATATAATAGACCATTATGGGCAGAAGGAAGAGGCAGTGGTAGTAAAACCATACATGCCAACAGACCCATTTCAGCCAGGAAACGTCCAATGTTTTTAAGCTCAAATGGGCTTTATTTGATCTGTCTCCTGTCTACAATCTCCTCTTTTTCAATGTAACTCAAAGGGGAAAATCAATATCCCGGTTTTTGTCAAAATCTCCCTCTTACCAAGTTCAAAATGTTCACAAGTATGGTACATTGGATCATGGTAGGCAGGAGGAATTGGGGTAGGGACATGGACTCGGATAACAGAGGACAGGAGGGACATGGAGAGGTGCACCAAACTGACCCTACAGGGCAGGCATCAGGGTTTGCAGCAGCACAATACACCACACAGGGCATGTGGGACGGGAGTGCAGCACAACAATCCATAGAAAGCAATAGGGAGGGGGCAGGACCAAGCACATGGACAACAGAGAACAGAGGGGAAAGAGGCAATGGTAGCTAGCTGACCATAATGGACAGACAGGAGAGAAAGCTGCAGCATAACAGACCATAAAGGGCAGGAGGGACGGATCAGGGGCATTACAATGGAACAGACAAGCCAAAAGGGAGGGAATAGGGTTCTGCACATGGAAACAGAGGGCTGGGGGCAAGGGGGCAGGGCAGGAGCAGCAATATGACCATGGAGGTCAGGCAGTATGGGCACTAGAAACAAGACACACCATGGAGAGCAACAGTGAGACTATGATGGCATACACACAGACCATGGAGGGAAGGTGGGAGGGGTTAGGGGCAGATAGCTTACCACAAAGGGAAGGTGGGACGGGCCATGTCAGCACAGAAGACCATGCATGGCAAGCGGGAGGGTTAGTGGCAGCATAATGGCTATGATGGGCAAGAAGGAGGGTGCAGGGGCATGCACAAAGGACCATGGAGGATAGAAGGGAGGGTCAGGACCTGGGCACAGACAAGAAAGTTCAGGGGAAGGGGCCTCACAACAGACCACGTGGAGCAGGCAGGAGGAGCAGTTACAGCACAACAGACCAGGGAGGGCAGAAGGGTGTGGCAGTAAAATGGACCATGGAGGACAGGAGGAAGGGGATAGGGGCACGGCATGTGGACAGGCAGGGTGAGGTGGCAGAGACAGGTTACAGTCATCTGACAATGCTAGGCAGGTGGGAGGGGAGTGGCAGCTTAACAGAACACTCAGAGTAGATAGGAGTGGCAGGTCCATGGAACATGGTGGGCAAAAAGGATGGAGCAGGGGCATGCACAAACACATCGGAGGGCAGGGGGAAGGAGAATAGGGGCAGCAAGCTAAGCACAGAGGCTAAGCAGGAGGTCAATAATGGGCCATAGAATTGGGCAATGGAGGGCAGAATGAGTGGACTGGTACTTCGTGCTAAATGGAGGGCAGTGGCAGCACATCAGACCATGCATGGCAGGAGGGAGGAGGCTAGTCCATGGATTCAGACAACAGAGGATAGGGAGGAGGTGGATGGGGCAGCAAGCTAACTGTTCAGAGAAGGTGGGTATTAGGAACTTTATTGTTTTTAAAATGTGTGTCTGTGTGAACTACTTAAAATATGAACAAGTAGGCAGCATAATCTCACTTTTATTCAGGAAGAAGAGGACATTTGTGCCTGTGACTCCGGGCTCACTTGGCAGAAACACCCCCTGACCCTCCACCCCATCGCAAAATGTAATGCCCGTGAAAAGGATAGGTGTACGCAGTATTGTATAGAACATAGTCCTCAGAGCACGATTGAAAATGAAAACTAGATATAGTATATGGTATAAACTATGCACCAAAAAGTGTGATATAAGATGAACCGGGGCGTGAAATATAATATGCAATACATTGTGCGCAATGACAGATTCATTGGAGAGCGCGAGCTAGCACAGGCACTAGCGCATGCTATGCGATATGCGCCTTGGAGTGTAATATGCCCAGGGCAGTGTTGTGTAACCTAACTAGTCTCTAAATTTGTAATATAAAATATGTGCTGGGGAGTTTAACGTTGCATATGCACTGTGACAAAGATATGGATCCCAGATTGTAATATGTATAGCATAGCGCTGTGCGTTATAACATAGGCATTGAGGAAGGCACGTTAGATGGGGCAATATAACCCGTGCGAAGGCAAGTGTTGCATGACATATTCACCGGGAGATGTTACAGTGCACATGGGCTAGAGAGTGTCATAGCATATGCACTAGCTGGTGGAATACAACACAGAGGTGTGTGACACTCAGCGGGCACTGGTGGGTGTAACACAGCATTGGGCTCAGCCAGGAGCACGCTGTGACTCTCAAGTGAGGTTCGTCTCCTTTACAGAGAGTAAAATAAAAAGTATTACACATCCGGCGGTGGATGTGTATTTTATTAAAAGTGAAGGGGGTTTCTTGCATAGTTTGGTGGAATTTTTGTTGAATCCCCTTTGAATGGCTCGGTGTGCGTGTGTATTAAATGCGCCGGGATTAGGCATGGTAGGGCATCAGACACGTCAGAGCTTCACTAGCAGTGTAAATACATTCCACGTGGATTCATTGTATGCATAGTCGCCTTTTAATGAATATCACGCAAATCGTCATGGTGATAGGTACATACGGTTTGTCCAGCATGTCCTAGGTGTTTCTATAAATACATTTAAAAAAAAAAATCAAAGGCCGGCCCCGGGGGATGGGGTCTGCGGGGCCATAAGTGGCCTGAGGAGGGGGGCAACGCATTCTCCTTCCTAAAGAATTTTTTTTAAAAAAGGCCATGACCCGGAGGTTGGGGTACCCAGGTCCGATTAGGGCCTTGGGAGGGGGGCCACGCGGCACCCTTCCAAATATATTTTTTTCAACAAAAAAAAAAGGGTGCAGGCCCTGGGGGATGGGGGCCACAGAGCCCTCATACTTAAAAAAATACAATAAATAAAAGACCGGCATCGCGCTGGAGGCCACGCCCCCTCCTTGCAGCACTCTGCAAATATACCCCTTGGCCAGTTGTAAGTTGGGGAATTAATTCCCCTTCATTACTGAGGGTCCCTGAGGGCCAACTAGCCCAACAGGTATCTCCAGTATGTGCCAGGGAGCTGCGTTGCAGACAGGTGTTCTGAGGCCACGCCCCTTTTTACACCTCTATGCAACGCAGCTCTGTGGCGCTTACTGAAGGTACCTAGTGGGCTTGTTTGACCCTAGGGACCCTCAGGATTCAAGGGGACTTAATCTCTCAACTTAGAACGGCCACAGGGCGCGTTTACACAGTGGTGAAGGGAGGGTCGGGCCTGAGGTGACGTGTGCAAACACGCACTGTGGCTCGTTTTAAGTTGGGGAAATAATTCCCCTTCAATCCTGAGGGACCCTGGAGGCCAACTAGCCCACCAGGTGCTTCCAGTAAGTGCCACTGTGCTGCGTTACAGAGAGGTGGCCTAGGCCATGCCCCTTTTTACACCTCTCTGCAACGCAGCTCTGTGGCGCTTACTGGAGGTACCTAGTGGTCTAGTTGGACCCTAGGGACCCTCAGGATTCAAGGGGACTTAATCTCCCAACTTATAACGGCCGCAGGGCGTGTTTACAAAGTGGGGAAGGGAGGGGACGGGGCCTGAGGTGACGTGTGCAAACACGCCCTGTGGCGCGTTTTAAGAGGTAGATTAATCCCCTGCCCTATTATATACTAGGGGCTTACAGAGGAGGTCATGCTAATCACAGGGGGACCCCAACGCATAGTGTTCCCTAGAGTATATAGGTGTTTTCACCGTATTCTGAGGGTCTTTTAACATTGCACTGGCTCTAGGACTGGTTAGTTAGACTCAGTTACCACCAGTATCCGTCTGAAAAAGTTGAGGGTACAGGATGACTTTGCAACAAGGCTTCTTTCTGCTCTTCTGTTTGTTCTTTCTGCACGTTATCCTTCTTCCTACACTTTTCTTTGTCTTTGAGGACTTCTGTTGCTTCTTTCTGCATTTCTTTTTTCTTCTTTCTTCACATGTCCTATCTCCGTAGGCACAGTTAGAAATTAGCATTTAAAAAACCTTTGAAATCCACTGAAAAAACCATAGGTTTCAGGCACGTTATAGTTAGGAATTAGTATTTAAATAACCTTACAAATTCACTGAAAAAACCATAGGTTTCAGGAGTGTTATAGTTAGCTGGACTTTTCACTTGTACAAAACCTTTGAAATTCCCCCGTTATAGTTAGTTCAGCTAACTATAACTGGCGCGCCCGCAATGCACTGCTGATGACGTCACATATTACATCACTCTTGACATGGTCAGTGACATCACTCATGACATCACTGATGACATCTCAAATTACATCACTGATGACATCACTGATGACATCATCCTTGTGATAGAGTGGCAGACCTACTCTCCCCCTAATATAACCTTTGAGACACACATTTAAAAATAGAAACTAAAATTTTCAAAACAATGGACATACCAATACCAGTTACAACAACCTATTCAGTAATTCTAAGATCCACATACACATCCACTCATTCACCAACAGTACTATACAGTCGCTCATACATGTACTCACTCATCATATGTACTCATACACCTATACATCCTGTTACACAACGCCACTGATCCATACAGTTACTCACACACATAGTCACTCATAATCAATCAAACATCCATTTACTTGCATATACAGTTATATACACACCACCACACTTACTTCTACAGAAACTTACACATACTTAGTCTTTTAAACAATCACTTATAGAAACACATACTTATTCATACAGGAACTCTTCCAATCTCTCACTCTCACATATACTCACTTATATACACCAATATTCACATATACTAGTTTAAAACATATGTAGTTACTCATAAAGACACAATTGAGACAGTCATTCACTCACTAACACACCTATGCACACACTCATCCACCCATACAGTCCTGCACACATGCTGTCTTCAAAACATACAAACAGTGAGTCACTCATTCATGCACCTATGCACTACATAATACCCCCCACCAAACCATACAGACACTCAGACACTCATACTGATACTCATAAAAACAACAAATAACCTATATAGACACTCATGTAGCTACTCACCAACCCATGCAGCCACTTATACACAAAGTGAGAGACTGATACAGATATTTACATATTTAAACATTACTCACTAAGCCATGTATTCACTAAGATGCACTTAATCAGTCAGTTATACAATCAATTTTTCAAAAACAAATCATCCATTTAGACATTTATATACCCATTTATTCTTTCATCGACCTTGAGATATACATATATAAAACATATGTAATTGTCAGAAAAACACACATTCACTGGTGATGTCATCAGTGATTTCATTTGAGATGTCATCAGTGATGTCATGAGTGATGTCACTGACCATTTCATGAGTGATGTAATATGTGACATCATCAGCAGTGCACTGCGGGCGCGCAAGGTATAGTTAGCTGAACTAACTATAACGGAGAATTTTCAATGGTTTTGTATGAGTGAAAAGACCAGCTAACTATAACGCCCCTGAAACCTATGGTTTTTTCAGTGAATATATATATATATATATATATATATATATATATATATATATACACATATATATATATATATATATATACATATATATATATATATATATATATATAACACATATTTAAACTTAACAGAAACACATAGTCACTGGATGACATCATCAGTGATGTCATTTGAGATGTCATCATGGACATCATCAGTGATGTCACTGACCATGTCATGAATGATGTAATATGTGACGTCATCAGCAGTGCATTGCAAGGGTGCGAGTTATAGTTAGCAGGACTAACTATAACGGACAAAATTCTCTAGTTCTGTACAAGTGAAATGTCCGACTAACTGTACTTTCCCTGAAATCTGTGGTTTTTTCAATGTATATGTATATATATATATTCACTGAAAAAAACATAGGTTTCAGAGACGTTATAGTTAGAAATTAGCATTTAAAAAACCTTAGAAATTCACAGAAAAAAACATAGGTTTCAGGGGTGTTATTTTTAGCTGGCCATTTCACTCGTACAAAACCATAGAAATTCCTCCGTTATAGTTAGTTCTGCTAACTATAACTTGTGCGCCTGCAATGCACTGCTGATGATGTCACATATTGCATCATTCATGACATGGTCAGTGTCATCACTGATGACATCATTGATGACATCTCAAATGATATCACTGATATCATCACTGATGATATCATCCAGTGAATGTGGTTTAGTTTGAAATTTAAATATGTATTATATATATACCAATCTGTAGTGAAGATTGAGCGGATATATAACTGTATGGATGGAGGATTTAGTAGCTGTCTGACTGTCTATTTAAGTGAGTAATTAAAAGTGTCTCACTTAATACATGGATTAATAACTAAATTATGTGAATGTGTGCATCACTGTCTATGTTGTTGTATAACATGCTGCATCAGTTGGTCACTAACTACATGAGGGTGTATATTAGTTTTTGATTAGTTGGGTGAGTATTTGTATGGGACACTGAATTTGTGTGTGGTTGGATGGGGTGTGTGTAACTCTATGCATAGATGTGTGAATGGTTGACTAGGTGTATAGGTTTAAGAGTACATGTGAAAACAGTTGTTTGGGTGACTGAGTGCATTTATTTGTGTGTTGGTGAGTGAACATATGCTTTAGTTGTACATCTTCAACAATGTAAAACAATAAAAGGCATTGCATGTGAGTTTGTGTATATAAATAAGTATGTGTAAGAGTCATTCATTGTGAGAGTAACTATATGAATGAGTGTATAATTGTAATGGTGATTTCTTAACATATTAACTATGAGTTACTATGTGTTTGAATAAATGAGGTGTTGTTGGATAATTGTGTAAGTGAGTAAATGTAAGTGTGATTAATTTTTTTCATGAATGAGTAGGATGACTGCATCACTGACTAAGATGTCTGCTGATGTGTCAATGTCTATATATGTGTATAAGTGCATTTGACAGTCTTCTATTAATTAGTGACTGCATGTATAAATGATTATGTTGTTGAATGGGTAGTGGTATGTGTAGATTTAGGAATCAGTGAGTGGGTATGTGGTAACTGGTATTGGTGTGTCAATGGTTTCAAATATGGTACTCTGTATTTTATAGTGAGTGATGAAAGGTTATACTAGTGTATGATGAGGTTTATCAGATTGTCACGTGGATGATGTCATCAGTGATGTCACCAGTGATGTCATTTGAGATGTCATCAGTGATGTCATCAGTGATGTCACTGCCCATGTCATGAATGAGGCCGAGAACCAGGTCAACAGAGCTGCTGTAGAACCAGAGAAACCAGGTCAGCAGAACTTCTTTAGAGCCAGAGAAGCAGGTCAGTAGAGCTGCTTTAGAACACTGATTGACTGACACTGAATGACACTTATTGATTGACACTGACTGACTTACACTGACACTGACTGACTGACACTGACACTGACTGACTGACACTGACTGACACTGACTGACAGACACTCTCTGACACTGACTGACTGTTCTCTACTACTCTACTACTCACTCTCTACTACTCTCTCTCTACTACTGACTCTCTACTATCTTCTACTCACTCTGTACTACTCACTCTCTACTACTCTCTACTACTCACTCTTTACTACTCTCTACTACTCACTCTCTACTCTCTATTACTCACGCTCTAGTCACTACCTCTCTACCTCTCTCTACCTCTCTCTCTACTACTCTCTACCTCTACCTCTCTACCTCTACACCTCTACCTATACACCTCTACCTTTCTACCTCTCTCTGCACGCACACATATGCACATATATATATGCATATATATGCATATGCATTTATATATATGTATGCTTATTAGATCACTGTAGTAAAGCTACTGCTCACCAGGGAAGTCCGCTGCTGGTATTGAAAGTGCATGTTTCAGTCTGCATGTCAGAATGTTTTAATGAAATATAAGAGGATTTGAGAAGTCACTCAAAATGTGCCCCAATATTTTTTTCTGCAGCACTAATCATACTTTCTATGGCAAAATGAACCCCCTCATTTTGTTCCTTTTTAAATTAAATGTTTTAAGAGTTACTACTTTATTCCAAGCAAGATGGCTTCAGGTGTGCCAGACGTTTGTCATAATTAGGACTGTTAGTGCTCTAGTTGTTCTTTAGAACACTCTGGGAAGCTGCAGTAGAACACAAAGGAAACAACTGACAGTCTCTGCCCTTGGTGGATGTGCATATTTTACTGAGAATGTCAGACTTCATTCGCACATGACTGAGAAAGATAATGTAAATTTACAGAAAATATGCTCTCACTTTAGCTTATAGATCACCTTCCAAACATCTGTGGGAAAAGCATGAGAAAATAGTTTTCTCTCAAACATGATTCATGATATCCCAGCAGAAGGCTTTTTCACATGGTAAAATCACCTTAGAACACACCACAATTCCTAAAATGAGTATGGTGCCATCAACAAATGATTTATAATGTAACTAAAGTCTTAAAACCTTCTATTAACTGCAATGCTTTTTAATGAGGTGCTATCATGTATATTTGTCCCAAGATGGCTGCCAACACTTCTTGGATGAAGTGCTGACAGCCCATCAGATCTCACGATGAGATGTGTGGTTAGGCTCTGCCCAAATATATATGTGATTTAGATTTTCTCAGGAACTACTGAACGGAGTTACACCATTTAAGCAAAAGGCACGACTCTGAACCAAGGTCTACCTTTCTGCCTAATTTGGTGTAATTCCGTTCAGCAGTTCGGGCTGTAGCTGTGACTAAAGGTCCCTATGGTAAAATGGATGGGGAAAACACATTTTGGGACCCCCTTTTTTCTTGGCCCCCGCTTGATGAATCACCCCAAATCTTTCAGAATCGGAGCGGCCCGGAGCGGGCCACGAGTTTTGAAAATTTCGCAACGATTCGTCAACCGGTGCCAAAGTTATTTCAAATAGAATTTTGCGCATTTCCTATGGATAATAGGTCCTAACTATAACTACCTACTGGCAACCGCTAACTATAACTTGGTGCCCACAATACACTGTTGATGATGTCACATATTACATCATTCATGACATGGTCAGTGACATCACTGATGACATCACTGATAGCATAACTGATGACATCATTCAGTGAATGTGGTTTTGTTTGTAATTTAAAAATGTATTATACATATACCAATCTGTATTGAAGATTGAGTGGATATATAACTGTCTGGATGGAGGATTTAGTAGCTGTCTGACTGTCTGTTTAAGTGAGTAATTAAAAGTGTTTCTCTAAATACATGGGTTAGTAACTAAAGTATGTGAATATGCGCATCACTGTTGTTGTATAACATGCTGTATCAGTTGGTCACTAACTACATGAGTGTCCATATTAGTTATTGATTAGTTGGCTGAGTATTTGTATGGGAGACTGAGTGTGTATGTGGTTGGGTGGGTGGTGTGTAACTGAATGACTCGATGTGTGAGTGGTTGATTATCTAGGTGTATGGGTTTAAGAGTGCATGTGGAAACAGTTGTTTGGGTAACTGAGTGTGTTTATTTGTGTGTTGGTGACAGAATATATGTCTCAGTGGTACCTCTACAACAATGTACAAAAATAAAGGCCTTCTATGTGAGAGTTGGTGTATATAAATACATAAACGTAAGAGTCAGTGATTGTGAGAGTCACTGCATGGATGAGTGTATAAGTGTATTAGTGATTTTTTAACATAGTAACTGGAAGTTAGTATGTGTATGAATAAATAAGGTGTTGTGTGTATAACTGTGTAGGTGAGTAAATGTAGGCATGATTGATTTTTTTTTCATGAGTGAGTAGAATGACTGCATAACTGACTAGGATGACTGCTGATGTGTCAATGTCTATATAGGTGTATAAGTGCCTTTGATAGTGTTCTATTGATAAGTGATTGCATATATAAGTGATTTTGTGGTTAAATGGGTAGTTGTGTGTTTAGACTTAGGATTCATTGAATGGGTATGTAGTAAGTGGTATTGGTGTGTCAATGGTTTCAATAGCGTACTCTATATTTTACAGTGAGTGATGAAGGGTTATAGTAGTGTGTGATGAGGTGTATCAGATTGTCATGTCAATTATGTCATCAGTGATGTCATCATTGATGTCATTTGAGATGTCATCCGTGATGTCATCTGTGATGTCTCTGACCATGTCATGAATAATGTAATATGATGTAATATGTGACATCATCAGCAGTGCATTGCAGGTGCGCTATTTATAGTTAGCAGAACTAACTATAACAGAGGAATTTCTATGGTTTTGTACGAGTGAAATATCCAGCTAACTATAACATTCCTGGAACCTATGGTTTTTTTCAGTGAATTTCTAAGTTTTTTTAAATGCTAATTCCTAACCATAACGTGACTGAAACCTATGGATTTTTCAGTGAATTTCAAAGGTTTTTTAAATGCTACTTTTTAATTATAAAAGTAGTTTTACCTATGTTTTTTGTACAGAATTTGAAGATTTGTTTAAACTGTTAATTTGTAAATATATTATTTATTATACAATATTATATACTTTTCTGAAAATAGTTTGAAAATATTATTTAAAAAAAATTAAAACTGAAATATACTGTCATTATTATTTTTTATTTTTTCATAAAAACGATACCTAATGCGATGGGTGTGCATATTACAGCCGCGATATTGAAAAAGTTGTGAAGGATCCACGTATGGTGTGCCACGGGTGCGTGTTTTCCAGTGACGTGATATACGTATAATATTACGTGTTGTGCGCGATAGGTATGCGACTGATGCGCGACTACTGCTCACGCTAATTCGTGACACATGCACATTATGGTACGCGATGCTTGCGTGGTGGCGGACATCATATGTGGTGCGCGCTGGGTGCGCGACTCCCGTGAAATTAGTTATGTTCTAAAATGATATGTGTGTGTCTTTAATATACATATTAGGGCTAGAGATTATCTAAGATATTCATAAAAATAATATATTTCTACTTATAATAAAGCTATATCACTTAAATATATTTTCGCAAACTCGCGTCGGTGCATGCCTCGTAAGCACAGGGTGCGCGGATCCCATGTGACCTCCAAAAAAAAGATTTGATTTGTTTATAAAATTTTCCACTGTAACTATTGAAGGACCCCACCCATTTTCATCATTCTTCTTGGACCATCTTCAGAGAAGCATCTCTTCACCAACTTCAACCTCTTTGTTTTTTGTGGGTGTTTTTCTTTCAACTATGAAGAAAAATGGCATCTGGAGAACACCAGGAAGTGGAAGAATCTTCGGATGAAGAATTCTTGCAGGAGGCACCCAGAAAACAGAGACCAGAATCTGTAGTGTGGAAGTGCTTCACCTTTCCACCTGGACAGAAAAAAGTAAATGCCACAAAGGTGACATGTAAAATTTGTGAAAGAGTGTTGTCAAGAGGCAGTGAAAAAATGTACTCATGCGGCACTGCCAGCATCTACAAGCACCGCCGGACAATCCATCCTCTGAATCTTGCTCGGGAGGAGATGAGGAGAGCTGCATTAAATCCACCAGCAGCTGGAGCAAGTACTTCAGGAGCATCAACATCTCAAGCTCCAATGGATATAAGGTCTGAATTTGCCTTTTTAGAACAGCACTGCATCAAGTGCAAAAAACTAGTTTGCTATGGAGAGCAGTCAGTCGATGCTATTTGTGCCGCTCAACGCAACCACCAATGTTGATTTTTGTTTTTTTTTTGTTTTTGGAATAATCTTTAATTCCAAAAGTTACCTGTTTATTTTTTTTGTTTTATTGTTCAGTTTTGAGAAAAACACCAAAAAAATAAAAAATCGTTGAAAAAAATACAAACAAAATAAAAAACAAAAAAAGAAGAAAAAAAAAGTTCTTATCAGAAGTACCTTATCTGGTTAAAAAAAATAACTATTATTGCATGGTAATGTATGAACGTTTGATTGAATATATGTGTAGAGCATGATTGACTGAAAGAATGCATTAGTAGTGTATGGTCAATTTATAGGGGCAGATCTATGAGGAAGTGCTGCAGCATGGCACCGCAAACCCTTTGGCTGCACCATGCTACGGCACTTCCAAAGCACAGAGATGCAACATATTTATATGAATATGTTGCATCTCTGTGCTTCCCTCGGCATTAGCGCACAAACTGCAGCCATGTGCTAGCGCAGACACCCTTGCACCATGGTGCAAAGATGCCTGCATAGTGGGGAGATTGTTTTTGTGCAGGAAGGGACACCTTCCTGTACAAAACAATCACTAAATGCATTTTCCTCCTTCAATGCGTGCTGTGGAATGCAGCAAGCATTGAAGGAGGATAAAATGGGGAGAAATGAAAATATTTCTCCTCGTTGCGCCTTGCTACACCACGTCTAGGGTGGTGCAGCATTCACACGCATCTCCAGATTCACAATTTCTTGTAAATCTTGAGATGTGTCTTGTTCCAGGGGTGTTGTGTGGGAACATACACAGCAACGCCCATGGAACGCCCCTTCAACACAAAGTGCTGCGTGTGAAGGGGCTGTATTTACAAGGAGAGGAAAAGCTATAAGTGTTTGTGTTATGGCACAGAGATTACATAAGATCATGGTTTTGTCAGGATGATTGCAGGAGTGGACAGACAGTGACACTGTGATTGCTGATCTGCATGGGTACTACCTGGATCTTTGCAAGAGTGAATAAATAGTCTGCATGGGGGTAGGGGACTGCATATATTTTGTACATTTAACTTTAGCGCTGCGTGTCTTAATGCCTGAGGCATTGTACAGGTGTATGGACTGTCACTGGATAGTGAGAGTGCTGGTAGTTGACAGGAGGGTGAGTTTATAAGTGCTTGTGTTTTGGCACAAAGATTAGATAAGGTGCAAGGATGTCTGTGTCGTGGGGAGATTGTTTTTGTGCAGGAAAGGACACCTTCCTGCACAAAAATAATCACTAAAGGCATTTTTGTCCTTCAATGTGTGCTGTGGAATGCAGCATGCATTGAAAGACGAAAAAATGAGGTGTACTTGTATTAGTAGCTAAGCCACTCTATAATTACATTACTAGTAATTGGAATGATTACAGTGCTGCAAGTAGAATACATGGTCAATTTATGAGTACTAAGGTATTGGCGGAGTGATAGGATAAGAAGATACTGCTGGTATTGGCAGAGTAAAAGGATACATATAGTGGTTGATAAGTGATGGAGAAGTTTATGGAATAGACATGAGGATACCTAGACTGTATAGTTAGAGTGCTGTTAGTTAACAGTAGGGTAAGTGTATAAGTGCTTGTGTGTTGGCACAGACATTAGAGAAAGATATGATTCTGTTAGGATGATTGCAGGAGTGGACAGAGAGTGATAGGCTGATTGTGGCACTGCATGAATACTACCTGGCTTATTGCAAGGATGAATCTGTACTGTGCTGGAGGTTAAGGGCCTCTATACATTGAGCACATTAGACTGTAGTAATGCTTGTCTTAATGCTTACATCGCTGTACAAGTGCATGGATAGTGACTAGATACTTATGCTGCTGGTACTTCACTGCAGAGAGACTTTATAAGTGCTTGGGTGTTGGCACAGAGATTAGATAAGGACATCCTTCTGACAGTATGATTGCAGAAGTGGACAGAGACTGACAGACCATCTCTCGTTCAGGAAGCTACTCAAGACCTGGCTTTTCGAGCAGTAGCAGCAACCCCCCTCCCCAGCGCCTTGAGACCCTAACGGGTGAGTAGCGTGCTATATAAATCTCAATGATTGATTGATTGATTGACAGTCTGATTGGGGCACTAAATATATACTCCCTGCCTTATACAAGGATGAATCATTACTCTGCAAGGGGTTAGAGGCCTGCATAGATTGCGCACATTTGATTGTACACTGCGTGTCTTAATACCTGAGTCATTCTACAAGTGCATGTATAGTGACTGCATACTTACACTGCTGGTAGTTGACTGCAGAGAAAGTTTATAAGTGCTTGTGTGTTGGCACAGAGATTAGATAAGGACAGGGTTCTGTCAGTATGATTGTAGGAGTGGATAGAGACTGACAGTCTGATTGGAGTACTACTTGAATACTACCTGGCTTATTCTAATGGTGAATCAGTACTCTGCTGGGTGTTAGGGGCCTGCATACCTTGCGCACATTTCACTGTAGCACTATGTATCTTAATGTGTGACGCATTCTACAGGTGTATGGACACTGACTAGATAGTGAGAGTGCTGGTAGTTGGCAGGAGGGTGAGTTTTTAAGTGCTTGTGTGTTGGCAGAGCGATTAGATAAGGACATGCTTCTGTCAGGATAAATGCAGGAGTGGAGAGAGACTGACAGGCTGATTGGGGCACTACATAAATACTACCTGGTTTTTGTAGGCGTGAATACGTAGTCTGCAGGGGGTTAGGAGCCTGCATACATAGCGCACATTTCACTGTACACTATGGTGCCGATTCCGATCCTGGAAAAACCGGGTACGAACCGTCGGTCGGAGCGTTTTCTCCGTCCGACTCGTACCCGGGAAAAAAACATTACAAACATGCAAGTACGATTCGTACGGAAACACCATTTCCGTACGAATCGTAAAAAACACCGCCCAACTCAAAAATACATACCAATGTGATCCGGGACAGCGCCGACGTGACGTCGGGACGCATTCAGGCTGCGTTTCACGAACCAGGAAGTACAATTCGTACCGACAGCAGTCTGGACGGCAATATTTTTATGGCACACAAAAAAAGCCGGAAAAGCTAAGTACGCCGCGATGCGAGCGGAATAGGGGGCCCGGTACGCACCGTACCCCCCCCAGCCCCCCGTATGTACGCGCCGTATCCCCCCAGCCCCCTGTATGTACGCGCCGTATGTCCCCCCCAGCCCCACGTATGTACGCGCCGTACCCCCCCAGCCCCCCGTATGTACGCACCGTACCGCCCCGTATGTACGTGCCGTACCCCCCCAGCCCCCCATGTGTATGCGCTGTAAAAGCCCCAGCCCCTCGTATGTACGCGCCGTAACCCCCCAGCCCCCCATATGTATGCCCCGTACCCCCCCAGCCCCCCGTATGTACACGCCGTACCCCCCCCCAGCCCCCTGTATGTATGTGCCGTACCCCCAGCCCCCCTTATGTACGTGCCGTACCCCCTGTATGTACGCGCTATACCCCCCCAGCCCCCCATATGTACGCGCCGTACCCCCCCAGCCCCCCTATGTACATGCCGTACCCCCCCAGCCCCCTGTATGTACACGCCGTACCCCCCAGGCCACCCGTATGTACGCGCCGTACCCCCCCAGCAACCCCTATGTATGCGCCGCCCCCCCAGCCCCCGTATGTACGCGCCGTACCCCCCCAGCCCCCTGTATGTACGCACCGAACACCCCCTTAGGCCGCGGATGGATGGGCCGTACCCCCAGCCCCCCCCATGGATGGACTCGCCATACCCCCAGCCCCCCCCGCGGATGGACGCACCGTACTCCCACCCCCCCGCAGATGTACGGAGCGTACCCCCACCCGTGTATGTATGGAGCATACCCCCACCCGTGTATGTACGGAGCGTACCCCCACCCGTGTATGTACGGAGCGTACCCCACCCGTGTATGTACGAAGCATACCCCCACCCGTGTATGTATGGAGCGTACCCCCACCCGTGTATGTACGGAGCGTACCCCCACCCGTGTATGTACGGTGCGAACCTGGGGTACGCTCCGTACATACATGGGTGGGGTGGGGGTACGCTCCGTACATACACAGGTGGGGTGGGGGTATGCTCCGTACATACATGGGTGGGGTGGGGGTACACTCCATACATACACGGGTGGTGGTACGCTCCGTACATACACGGGTGGGGGTACGCTCCATACATACACAGGTGGGGTGGGGGTACGCTCTGTACGTACATGGGTGGGGGCACACTCCGTATATACACGGGTGGGGGTACGCTCCGTACATCCGTGGGGGGGTGGGGGTACGGCGTGTCCATCCGTGGGCAGGGGCTGGGGGTACGATGCGTCCATCCACGGCCTGGGGGGAGTTCGGCGCGTACATACAGGGGGCTGGGGGGGTACGGCACGTACATACGGGGGGCTGGGGGGGGGTACGGCGGGTACATATGGGGGTCTGGTGGGGGGACGGCACGTATGTGGGCACATGTCTCCATGGTTGCTATTGAAGTTCGCTCCGTATGGTGTTTTTTCCATACGGTTCCATACGGTTGTACAATCGGGACGGATCGTACTTGCGCGCTCGGAGTTCAGTTTTCCGATTCGTATGTAAAATCATCCGGGGACGTGTCGGACACATTTTCCGACCCGAGGACATGTGGGGGAATTTTCCCAATAAGTTTCGTATGTATTTTTTCCCATACGAATCGTACTTGGCAGTTTGTACGGTACTTGTACGATTCGAACGGAAAAAAATCCGGATACGATTCGTACAGGGAAAATTTTTCCAGGATCGGAATCGGCACCTATGTGTCTTAATGCCTGATGCATTCTACAGGTATATGGACAGTGACAATATAGTGAGGGTGCTGGTAGTTGGCAGGAGGGCATGAATACTACCTGCATTATTGCAAGGGTGAATCAGTACTCTTCTGGGAGTTACGGGCCTACATAGATTGTGCACATTTGACTGAAGCACCACTTGTCTTAATGCCTGAGTCATTCTATAAGTGCATGAATATTGAGGGAATAGTTAGAGTGGTGGTAGTTGACAGCAGGGAGACTTTATAAGTGCTTGTGTGTTGCAACAGAAATTAGATAAGTACATACTTGTATCAGGATGTTTGGAGGAGTGGACAGAGAATGACAGGTTGATTGGGGCACTACATGAATACTATCTGGCTTATTGAAAGAGTGATTCAGTAGTCTGCTGGAGGTTACGAGCCTGCATAGATTGCGCACATTTGACTGTAGCACTGCTTGTCTTAATACCTGAGTCGCTGTACAAGTGCATGGATAGTTAATGAATACTTACACTGCTGGTAGTTGACTGCAGGGAGAGTTTATAATTGCATCTGTGTTGGCACAGAGATTCAATAAGGATATGCTTCTGTCAGGAGGATTGCAGCAGTGAACAGAGAGTGACAGTCTGATTAGGGCACCAAATGAATACTACCTGCCTTATAGCAAGGGTTAATCACTACTGTGCTGGTTGTTAGGAATCTGTATACATTGCGCACATTTGACTGAAGTACTTTGTGTCTTAATAACTGAGTCATTGTGTAAATTTAGAATTAGGATCTGTAAAAGAGAAGAAAAAATACAGTTATAAAATATAATGTTATAATTTTTACAGCAAAATATAATTTTACCATTATATAAATTATTTAGTTTGCCTTTTTTGCTGTTGTCAGAATATATTAAATGTTACTATTAATAGTGATTTCAATGTTACTCATCACATAACAGCGGGCAAAAAAACCAACAATCAATAAGATTGTTTAAAAAAAAAAAAATCTGTGTCAAAAATATTTTAATACCATCCTCAATATTATAGTATATAATGCAACTCTCGTATATGTAAAATGCTTCTTTCTAAGAGAATTTTGTCAATATAATATCAAAGAAGATAAACAATAATTTAATCAACAATTCTTTATAATTTTCATATACTCTAAATGATGTCATTTAAAATATTTGCTGACAGATTATCTCTGAAAAACTGCTTAATATATAGTAATATCTTTCCTGTAGGCCAAATGATATTCTTGAAATCCTTCATACTGAAATTGTCCAAAGTATTGGTATTAATACATATTAACATATTCCCAATAGGCCGACTGATGTTCTTAGAACTTTGGCTTTAAAAATATTAGGTATGAATTTGGTAATTCCTTAGGCAAACAATATTTAAAAACCAAATGAGCATAATTGCAATATGTCCATCCTTTATTGCATTTTAAATAGACTATGTAATGTCCAGATGTTGTAGAAGGTCCATCGTGGAAAATAGTTGTTACTGCTACAAAAGTTCTTCCTGATATTGATAGTTGACTTGCTACAATTTTTTTTA
Organism: Triturus cristatus; assembly: GCF_964204655.1. Classification (NCBI taxonomy): domain Eukaryota; kingdom Metazoa; phylum Chordata; class Amphibia; order Caudata; family Salamandridae; genus Triturus; species Triturus cristatus. Next base: position 1,494,983,134 of record NC_140591.1, read on the forward strand.
TTAAAGTTTCCAATTTTCTTCCATCAGCTGTACAACGTTGTATCATTAAAATGGTATATTCTCCAAATCTTTCTATAAATAATGTTGATAACATTTCTGATTTGCATTGGCTACACTCCATGTTTTGATTTGCTGCTTTAACTAATTTGCTGAAAGACACTGTTTTACAGTCTGGTATTGTCAAATATATGAATCCCTCAGTGTCTTTGTTACTGGTGGAAGTAAATCAACAATTTTCACATTCATGTTGCCATTTATAACGAAGTCCAAATAGATTTTCAATTTCTATTCCTTCATCTTCCAATACTGCAAGCATATACATTATAAATTCCTGAGCATCTTGTTGGACATTCTGTAAAAATTGTGTAGAACCACTACATATATCCAGAAGATTCTGAATATCAGAAACACTTTGGATTTTACTTTTATCAGTTTTCAATTTTTCAAATATAGAATGCAACAAAGAACAAAACCGTTTTTCTCGATGCTCCATAATTTGCTGTTGCAGATATTCTAAAGAAAATACAACATTTGCCACTACATTTGCATAGCAGTTGATACCTGAACTATTTTGTAATTGATATCCAAAAATCTCTTCAATAGTCTCCTTGTGCTTTTTGCTTGGAATCTCAACATTATCTTGATTTGTTTTCTTCTCTTTAACTTCACTACAGATATTCTCATATCTCCATTTTCGACCAACTACACGCTTTTCATATACAGGATATTCCCCTAAATTGGGAGCATATAGTCTTCTTAACCGATTATACTCACTTACACAATTTGAATCTGCACTGATCTTTCTCTCATCAAAATCTATCAAATACAACACAGATAAAGTTCTGATTCGGGACAAAGCAACATATGCCATACCCTCTTTAAATACGGTACTCCCAATGTTTACCAAAGCACTGTCAACACTTAAACCTTGAGATTTATGAATAGTTGCCGCATATGCCAAAGAAAGAGGAAAGTGTTTCCTACGAACATACAAATCTTTAACTAGCAAAAAACTAGCCGAACAACGACTAATTTGCTTTACTTCTTCAACCTGATCAAATTTGATTTTCAAAGATTCAATCCCATCTCTTTTTTGATAATTGACAAATTTAACCACTTTTCCCATTGCTCCATTTACTAAACCTTTTTCCACATTCAAATGATGCCGTAAAATGACCCAACAGTTTACACAAACATATCATTTTTTTCCTAAACCAGCAGTTTTAGATATCGATTTTTCCAAATTATCCAATTTTGTTTGTTACTTTTTCTGTTAAAATAATAGTAACTCCTTCATGCTCTATTTTATCATATGCTTCCATTTTTATTATTGGTTCATTTTCAAGCTCTAAAAGTTCTCCATTGAATGTAGAAAACTCTTGCAGTGTTGGCATTAGGCAGATTACAGATTTTATTTCTGCAATGTTCTTGTATATTGTTCAGGAACTATGGGGCAGATTTACAAGGACTGGCGCATCCCTGCTGTTCAGCAGGGATGTGCCAGGTGAGATGCGTCACACCAGTTTACCTTTGCGCCACCACAGATGCGCCGCATTCCGAATGCGGCGCATCGTGGCGCAAGGATAAACAGATGCGTGATGCATCTGATGGCGTAAGGGTGGCGCATTGCTGGAGTCATGTCGCAAGAGCGATGCAACTCCAGCAATGCTCAGGGGCTGCCCATATCTAACATGCTGCGTCACGCCTTATGCCTGCTTCAAGCAGGCGCAGGGTTTTGACGCAGCGGCGTCAGAAAAGTGACTCAGTGAAATCTTGTAGATTTCACTGCATCACTTTTCCAAGGCTTTATCCGAAGGAACGGCCACCCTGCATACATTAAACCTGACGCAGGTATAATGTGGCGCAGGGCTTTACAACGTGACGCATCTCCCTAGATGCGTCACATTGTAAATAAGGTGCCACATGGTGCATGGTTTGCGTCGCGGCTGCGTCACAGAAGTGACACAAGGGCGGCGTAAATGTGTCGCAAGGGGCTTGTAAATCTGCCCCTATATCTTTATTTGCAAACAAGGTAGTAAGTAGCCGACTTTCCAAAGCTTGTTTGCCATGTTCTGTAAATACTCCAATTCTTATAGCTTGAAGAATAGTTCCATAATCTACATCATTTGCCTGTCGCATATTTTTAATAAGTTCTTTATATTCAAAATATGACCAAATGTTAACGTTTCCAATGCTTCCCAAAGACTTTCTTGTGTCTTCATGCAGAAGTGTCTTAAATACTGGTTGTCCTTTTACAGGAGTAAGTTGTAGTAGATCACCAAAAGCTATGACATGTTTTCCTCCAAATAACACATCGTATTCTGTTTTTAATATTTGCTGCATTCTTAAATGCACAAAGGCAGGAATTAAGTTTGAGACCGTGCTCACCTTATCAATAATTAGAAGTTTCATTTTCTTAAGCACTCTTGAAACTTCATAACAAGCTTCTCCAGATAGCTTGTGATATTCCAATTTATTTTCATGCTCTACAGGTAGCGTTAGTAAACGATGCAATGTAATTCCTTTAATGTTGTGTACTGCCAACCCAGTTGGAGCAGTTGCAACACAAGACAAATCTAAGTCCTTTGTTTTCTGTAGATAAACGGCCAAAACTTTCATTTGAAACTTTTTCTTGTACCAGCTTGACCACTCACATACATTCAGATAGGTTTAAATTATGTGCATGTGCATTCTTTCTTTTCATGAAGAAAATCATGGTCAATCTGTTGTTTCACTTGCTGTATGTTTATTTCAGTTCAATATGTAGTTGTTCTTCCAAGATTCCCAAGTCCATCATATCTTCTTGAGCTTGATGCATTGCTGTTTCCACTTCACTCATGGCGATGGCTGCTTCATTTTCAAGAATTGGTTCTCCTAGAGGATCCTGACTCAGTGGAGCAGAACTTTGACTATCTTAAGAACTGTCTCTTGCAATCTCAGCTGCAATAGTAGCTTCTTGATCGTTTTCTTCATTCAACATTTTGAGATAATTTGTAAAAATTTGGCATTCAATGCTATTTTTACATGCATTGAAAGAATCTTCATAGCACTCAAAATCTCCAAGTAATTCCAGTTCCGTACGCCAAGGTTTGAAGAGTTGTAAAAGTGCTAAATAGTAAAATTCTCTTTTATCAGGAGTATCACAGCTCAGTTTTCTATGATTAATGAGATTTCCTTTAGTCTGTTTCACCAACCATCCTTCTGAACCAATCACTGCATATTTTCCTTCATTTATATTCTCTGTAGTATTTCTCTTAAAACTGTAATATTGAAGTACTTCGTAGAGACATATGTTCTCAAGATGAGGACTTCTATTTGGATAGTATGTATCCAACATGTTTGTTTACACTATATCTGTGTTTTCCGGTTCATTTAATGCTAATTGATCAATTTCCTGTATAGCTTTAAGTACTCGATTTCACGTTGCAGCGAGACCTAGACTAACCCAAATAATTCCTCTTGACTTTGAATATAAACTTGCAAACGATAACCGATCTGAACATTCGTACGATCCAATTTCTCGATGTAACAGCATCTTCAAACTAAAGCTGTACAATTTCTTACTGAGAGTCTTCGCGTGGGAAATTTCTTCCCACATTTTTTTTAACTCCGTCTTTTCTGATGTTGTTATGTATGATGTTACATACCGAGCCACAGCAATGGAATTGTCCACACCATACTGGAAATCCATATTAGCATTCCACATTGACAGAATAACTGGAGTATAATCATTTATATACTTCGATTCTTCACTTCTTCTCAAATTGTATGTATTTTTTAGAGATTTTCTAGTGATGGCATGTCTCACCGCTGACATGAAACTGTTCACTCTTCCTTTGGATATTACTGGACGTGGAAATCCAAAACAACATTTGGTATAAAACTTTTCCTTTAACTTGTATTTTCGTCAACAGTATTTCCCACATCGATGACTTTGGAATCGTAACACTTGTTTCCTTAAGGTATTTTCTTCTGTTCTTTTAGGTATAGCACATGTAACATAATCTTCAATAAAAGATAAAACAGTGTCATCCGAATCAGTTCCAAATTGGGTGCATCCTTGATCCATAGAATCATATGTATATGAGGAGCACCTCTAGCTTGATACTCCTTTCTCCAAAAGAAATCAATAACTTCTCCAAGAGGAGGATTCTTTTTGTTGTAGATAAAAGACATCATAGCTTCAAACCTATGATTGAAATATCTGCATACATTTAAAGGATCCAAAGAACATAATTCTCCAGGAGTCTTGAATTCAATGTTTTTGTTTGAATTTGCTTCTCGAAGAAATTGAAGTAAATCATCGCATGAGTATTCAGCACAGCTTAGTGTAACAAACCACGTTGGAGTTCCTAAATTCCTTAGCATGCATTTAAGTTCTCAATGACGACAATACCAATACTCATTAGTATCGCGCTGACATGCCATTAAATTTGTCAGTTGATATTCCAAATTATCATCTCTCTGATGTACTTTTTCCATAAATTCCTTTGCAGAAACATTTCGAAGATGTACTCCTGTTTTTAATATATGGTTGACTGCATATGAAAGTCCAGACAAGTCACTCTCAAACAAAAGATGAAATATATATGGGATACATTGTCGAAATCTAGGATCTTCTGCATACAATCTTGTTGTCCGATATTCTGATGCAGGAATCTGTATTGATCGTTCGTCATATCGTCCACCTTTTCCAGTGGGAACAGCTGGGGAAAACAACAACCTTCCAAACTCTTTTCCCAAACACTCAAGGGATTCCCCTTCACTTTCTTCATTTGGAATAATTCAATAGTATTCCCCAACCCTTCTTTAGAATGTAAAGGATGTACACTATAATGTTCATACATTTCTTCACTTTTGGATGTGTCAATTTGACCACTTGATATTTCACTATCATCCCCTAAAAGTATTTCTTCTTCTTCCACAGATACATTTTTGTGGTATTCATTATTCTTTATAAGATGCAATGTTGCCTTTTGCACGTTCCTGCCATCCACTAATTCCTGCCAGATCTCCTTATTCTTAGTAGGAACACCATTCATAAGAATAATTAAGGGTTCACTTTCTTCTTTATCTACACCAATAGTGTCAATATTTTTCTTTAAATCTAGAGGTAAACATATAACTCTTCCTTTAAATCCTCTCTGTAAATCTGTGGGAGGCAATTTACCTGTTTTAGGCTCCATATGAACAATAGCCTGAAACGGGTGCACAGATTGAATTAGAATACACTCATACGTGTTTAAATCCATCAGTTCTTGAGGAATAGGTACCAACTCCAGATCATTATGAACAGCTCTTCCTGGTATTTTATTATCCTCTAATTTATTATAACAATGTTTACAAATACGTTGACTAGTACCCAAATCAAAGCAATCCTCTACTAACAAATAAGTTGCAAATTCCTTCCACTTATCATTATTTTCTTTTTCACTTTTTAAATACAGATCATCATTCCTAGTCTGATTCTTATAGTGAGTTCGTAGACAACAAATACAAGTATAATTTGGCCTTTCACATGAATGTACCTTAAACGTTGTCATTTCTTCTTCAGATTTCTCTGTACTAATCTTTTCCACGTTTTCTTCAATGCCTACTTCTATCAATGTCTCACTTTGTCTACTCTCTTCTTCAGGACAAAAGTAACAAAACTCTATTTCATCACAAACTTTTTTTACATCAGATCCTGACCTATGCACAAGCGCACTGTTTAATTCATTTAAAAATATTGCTGGACTTTTTGCGTAATACAATCTTCTGACTAACTTCCGCATTTGAGAATGATGTACTGTAACATTCTAAAATGATGAAAAACACTTTGACATACTTTTCTAGAAAGACAAACTAGAGAATGACCTTGCATACCAGTATTTTTTCTCACTCTAGGATCTAGTCCTTGCAACATCTTAATCTTTTGTTTAAGACTTTTTTAAGTATACTCTCGTAAGAAATTCCCAAAAATATAAATAGATTCCTGACGTATACTGCATATACTACTACAATTCAAGAATACACTGGGGCTTTAGTACGTCTCCCTAGAACTTCATCAGCTACCACTTGTTCTACATTTTTAGGAACCATTTCTCTTTTTCAATTGGACAACCGTTTTTAACCTCATAAGTACGACCAGTGGCATCAATTGCATTCAATAAACTATTGGTTTGAAAATAGCTCTCTTCATTAAAAAAAGGCTTTGAACTTGAACTGTGTTTCCATTCACCCCAAAAAACATCAGTTAGTTCTGTTAATTACTCTCTTCCTTTTACTTTTGGCCTTCATAAAACATATTGGCTTATCTAATGATCAAATTCTGTTTAATACTAAAATTAATGATATCGTTTTTAATTCAAAAGCATTTTCAACAATAGTTTCAATCTGTTTTTACTTTTTATAAAATACGTTTTTTCTTTTATATTTCTTTACATCTTTTAACAAATTAAAGACAACTCTATTATAAAACATTTTTTTCCTTATTTCAGTAAACTGATTCTTTCTCCTTTCACCATATATTTTTTTCTTGAAAACTTAATTTACCATTAATTTCTTCTTTTTTCTTGTTATTGTTCTTTCTTCTTGAGGTGTTGTTTCTACTCTTCACATTATGCACACTGTTTCCTGCCTTGAAAGTTTTTTAATAAATTCTTTGGTTCCCTTACCAGAAGACTTTTTTTTCCACATGTTGTAGTTCCTCAAATTTTTTCTGTTGTGTTCCCTTCAAATAATATTCCTTTCTTTGTTGTTTCTTCTTTTGTGTTATTCTAGTCATAGTATTTTTTTTTTTTACATTGAAGATGAGCAATATCTTTTTAAAAAAAATCATATAATTTAATTAAAACAAAATTTATAAAATATACTATTGTATTACTAAGCAAAGTCATTGTATCTAAAAATCATTACATTGTTTTCTTTTAAAATCACTATCCATTTATTGCAGGACACAGGTACTAACTAGGGGTGGGCGGAATTTGCGTAATCGCGTTACGCAAATCTCTGCGAAACGGTAAAAAATCTCCGCGAACATGCAGAAATTCCGCGAACAAGCGGAAATGCTTGTTCGCGATGCTTTTTTCCTGTTCACAGTTGCTGTTTGCGTGCTCGGGGAGAAATATCTCGCAAACACGCATTTTGAGAACGCGAACAAGAAAAAATTTCGCGAAGTCGCGGAAAGCAGATTTTGGGCAATTTTGCGTTCTCCGCGGAACGCGAAATTACCGAAATTCTGCAAATTCCGCGAGCGGAACGGAATTTGCCGCCCAGGCCTAGTACTAACTGGGTAATTGCAGAACTGAATAACTAATATTTACCTGTTTAGAGGAGTGGATCAATACTGTATAGATGATTGTAATACTACATGTATTAGTTTCTGGGTTATTATATGAGTACATACGTACTGACTGGATCATGTGAGTTCTGCAATGAAAGAGAATGGTGAATTTTTAAAGATTTGTGTTTCTGCACAGTAATTAGTTAAGGACATGATTCTGTGTGGATGATTGCAGGAGTGGACAGAGAATGACAGTCTGATTGGGGCACTACATAAATACTTCCTGGCTTATTGCAAAGGTGAATCAGAAGTCTGCAGGGGGTTGGGAGCCTGCATACATTGCACACATTTCACTGTAGCACTATGTGTCTTTATGCCTGAAGCATTCTACAGGTATATGGACAGTGACTAGATAGTGAGAGTGCTGGTAGTAGACAGGAGGGTGAGTTTTTAAGTGCTTGTGTGCTGGCACAGCGATTAGATAAGGACATGCTTCTGTCAGGATAATTGCAGGAGTGGACAAAGACTGTAAGGCTGATTGGGGCACTACATGAATACTACCTGGCTTTTTACAAGGGTGAATCAGTAGTCTGCTGGGGGTTACAGGCCTGCATACATTGTGCATATTTCACAGTAGCACTATGTGTCTTAATGCCTAAGACATTCTATAGGTGTATGCACAGTAACTAGATAGTGAGAGTGCTGTTAGTTGACAGGAGGGTGCATTTTTAAGTGCTTATCTGTTAGCACAGAAATTAGATAAGGAAATGCTTCTGTTAGGATAATTGCAGTAGTGGGCAAAGAGTGATAGTCTGATAGGGGCACAGCATGAATACTACCTGGCTTATTCCAAGGGTGAATCAGTAGTCTGCTGGGGGTTAGATGCCTGCATAGCATATGCACATTTCACTGTACCACTGAATGTCTTAATGCCTGAGTCGTTCTACAAGTGCATGAATACGAAGAGGATAGTTAAAGTGGTGGTAGTTGACAGCAGGGAGAGTTTATAAGTGCCTTTGTGTTGGCACAGCGATTAGATAAGGACATGCTTCTGTCGGGATAATTGCAGGAGTGGACAGAGACTGTAAGGCTGATTGGGGCACTGCATGAATACTACCTGGCTTATTACAAGGGTGAATCAGTAGTCTGCTGGGAGTTACAGGCCTGTATAGATTGTGCACATTTCACAGTAGCACTATGTGTCTTAATGCCTAAGACATTCTATAGGTGTATGCACAGTAACTAGATAGTGAGAGTGCTGGTAGTTGACAGGAGGTTGAGTTTTTAAGTGCTTGTGTGCTGGCACAGACATTAGATAAGGACATGCTTCTGTCAAGATGATTGCAGGAGTGGGCAGAGAGTGACAGTCCGATTGGGGCACTGCATGAATACTACCTGGCTTATTCCAAGGGTGAATCCGTAGTCTGCTGGTGGTTAGAGGCCTGCATAGATTGTGCACATTTGACTGTAGCACTGCTTGTCTTAATGCCTGAGTCGCTCTACAAGTGCATGGATAGTGACTGAAAAGTTACACTGCTTGTCATTGACTGCAGGGAGAGTTTATATGTGCTTGAGTGTTGGCACAGCGATTAGATAAGGACATGCTTCTGTCAGGATAATTGCAGGAGTGGACAGAGACTAATAGGCTGATTGGGGCACTACATGAATACTACCTGGCTTATTGCAAGGGTAAATCAGTAGTCTGCTGGGGGTTACAGACCTGCATACATTGCACACATTTCACAGTAGCACTATGTGTCTTAATGACTTAGATATTCTATAGGTGTATGCACAGTGACTAGATAGTGAGAGTGCTGGTAGTTGACAGGAGGGTGAGTTTTTAAGTTCTTGTGTTTCAGCACAGAGAGTAGATACAGACATGGTGCTATCAGGATGATAGGTGGATTGGACAGGGAATGACAGTGTGATTGCTTATCTGTATGGCTACTGTATGTATTTTTGCAGGAGTAAATCAGTAGTCTGCAGGGGGTTAAAGCACTGCATAGATTGTGCACATTTACTTATATACTAACTACGAAATTACACATTATAGAAGCACAACATCACTTCTCATACACTTAATTACATTTTCACCACCCTTGCAGTCCTCTAATATATTAGATACCTATCATTAATTCATACAAATATAAATATAATATAAACAAAAACCTGACTCATGACTTAGCCTGGGCAAAGCACTATGCTACGCTCGCGTAGTTTGCGAAGTTTGCGCTACTTCGCACTACGCGAATTGCACGTAGCACAGTGCGAACACGCGTAGTGTAGTGTTGTGTAGTGCAGAGGTCGTTTTTTGCTTGCTCGTGGTCCTTAATGTCAAGTTGGCGACCGCGAGCAAGCAAAATGACATCCCGGCGAGACTTTTTCCACCTTCGCGATCGCCAACTTAATGTTGGTGATTGCGAGCGTGGAAAATAAACCTCCCGGCGATATTCTCAACGCGAGGAGGTCAGGTTTCTCATTGCGAGTGGTAGCGTATGCTCGCGGCCGCTCGCGATGTGAAACTACCAGTCCGCGTTGAGAAAGCTGCCGCTCGAGTAAAAATCTACTCGAGCGGCAGAAAACTACAGCTGGCACTGTGCAAGATGCCGTTTTCAATGATTGCACAGTGCCGGTTGCTTGTCCGCACTGTGCAATCATTGAAAACGACATTGTGCACAGTGCGAACAGGGTACTACGCAGTCCGCGAAGTGCTACGCGTAGCTCGCATAGTGCGAAGTGCACTTTCCGTAGCTTCGCGTAGTGCTACTTCGCGAACTACGCCCAGGGTTACTCATGACATACTAACTTCTACATACCAGAAAGAATAAAATTTACTGACTTTCTTTGCAGCGACATTTTGTCCTTTAAATTAAGGGTGGGCGTAGTTCGCGAAGTAGCACTTCGCGAAGCTACGCAAAGTGAAGTTCGCACTACGCGAGCTACGCGTAGCACTTCGCGAACTGCGAAGTAACATGTTCGCACTGTGCAAGATCTTGTTTTCAATGATTGCACAGTGCGGACAAGCAACCGGCACTGTGCAATCATTGAAAATGGCATCTCGCACAGTGCGAGCTGTAATTTTCTGCTGCTCGAGTAGATTTTTACTCGAGCGGCAGCTTTCTCAACACGAACTGGTAGTTTCTCATCGCGAGCGGTCGCGAGCATACGCAACCCCTCGCAATGAGAAACCTGACCTCCTCGCGTTGGGAATCTCGCCGGGAGGTTTATTTTCCATGCTCGCGATCGCCAACTTGATGTTGCTGATCGCGAACAAGGAAAAAGTCTCGCCGGGATGTCATTTTGCTTGCTCGCGGTCGCCAACTTGACGTTGAGGACCGCGAGCAAGCAAAAAATGACCGCAGCACTACGCAACACTACGCTACGCGTGTTCGCACTGTGCTACGTGCAGTTCGCGTAGTGCAAAGTTGCGCAAACTTCACAAACTACGCGAGCGTAGCGTAGTGCTTTGCCCGGGCCTACTTTAAATCTACAAATATGCAACTTCATCGAACTATACCTTTCAACAGACTTAATCAAGAACAGTAGTAAAGAACACTTTTTTTATAAGGATTTTTAAAACTGCAGAAACTGTACCAATTAATAAAAGATTCATAATTATTAATACCTTATGTGATCATCTTGCAAACAGCACAATTGTACCTCATTTTACCACACTATCTATACTAATGCAATATTTTTAAACTATAGCTTTTTGCACAGAAGAAATAATCATGCCTCATAAACTACACCTTATATGAATTTTTTAGAAAATACTCCTTCTTAGTAAATATTTAAACGATTAATAGTAAATGAAAGCCTTCATTCAACTATATCTCCTAACACACTTAAATAAATATATCACTGTACATACTGCTTTTCAAGCAAATGTCAAATACAATAAACATAAACCCAATATATATCTGAGGATTTTATAATATATTTCAAACAACACAGTTTTCATAAAAATGTCAAATCTTCTTTAAATTAACCTCAGAAATATGTAACTCACCTTTAAATAAATCTGTTGAATGAAAAATCTCACACACTCACTCAGGATGTTCTTTTTCACACAGAGAATGTAGATGAACACACTCTGCAAGGGTGAATCAGTGTTGGCAAATGTTTCCTCTATTTTCCATACATATAGACATAAACAACAAATGGCAATGCTTCCCAGTGTTTTTCAAATTGAAAAACGAGTTTCCATTGGTCACAGAGAATAATACTTTTCAACTGACATCTTCACCCCTTGTCCTTTAGGTCAGTTTCCATAGCAACAGGTCAAGCAACATTCAACTTAGCTGCCAGGTCACAAGTTCACCACACAATGTAACAAATGACAACAGCAGGTGTGGTTGGCTTTGCAATGCTTGCCCTTATCCTCTCTGTTGTACTTTACCAACATTTGTTAATAACCAATAGGAAACATGCTTTCTAAACCAAGTGAAATGCACCCTATTTTTGAATGTAGAGTGTTGTTAAACAGCCAATCAAATCTCAACTTTCTTAAAAACAGCATCTTTTCCACCATTTTAGATTTTATTCTTCCACCTGCCTACCTCAGCTGCAGACATTTTCTGATTACCTACAGAAATCCTTTCGAGATGCTTTCTGTGTGGATTATTGGACACAGCTATATTTTCTGGTGCAAAAGGTATGCTGAAAGCAGAGGTATTGACAAAGACCTAGCTTTGCAAAATGTAGACAATAAATGGATTGGACAGAGAGGATTAAAGTGGCACAAATTGATGCCATTGGTTAAATCCTTTTTGCATCTCCAACCACCTGACCTCATGATTTTGCACTGTGGTGGCAATGACCTAGGCACATTTACTGGGTTAGCTCTCGAAATGCTAATGAATTACACCTTTGCAGAATTGATGTTGCATTTTCCCCAAACTGCCTTTGTGTACTCTAACATATGCCAAAGACAGAAATGGAACAGGTCCAATCAATTTGTCAGCGGATTGAGAAAACTAGAAAAAATGTCAATAAAGCTGTTTCTGCTTATCTCAACAACAATCTGCGTGTTAATATGGATGGCATCTACAGGACTGATGGTGTACATTTCACAGATAAGGGAAACAGAGTCCTTCTCAACAACTTAAGACTCTGCATTGGCACTTACATGTAGCTACAAAAATCTCCCAATAAACACAATGGCTCTTTTTAGAACCACCCAATATCCTAACATAAAAACAAGGTTTTTAAAAAAAATATTAAATATTTTTGCTTGGAGTCGCGCACCCAGCACAAATTGGAGTCGCGTACACTATGGGGCCGTGCTGAGCGCCGCTCTAGATCGGCGACTCCTTATTTTTCTGTAAAATAAAACGGCTCCTACTATTAAGTTCTATTCGCCCTGGGGACCCCATCCCCAGGGGCCTATCTCATGTGTTGGGGACCATGGGGGGAGCCCCAATGACCCCACGGTCCCGCCGGCTCCCCGTGACCTTCGGGAGCTAGCATAGCTTTTTGCGCTAGGAGTCGCGTACCCCTTACGTACACACTAGGGGCTGTGCTGAGCGCCGTGCTAGGTACACAACTCCTTTTTTTTCCGTAAAATAAAAACGGCTCCTACTATTACTTTCTATTCACCCCGGGGACCCCATCCCCCGGGGCCTATCTCATACGTTGGAGACCCTGGGGGGAGCCCCAATGCCCCCACAGTCTCACCGGCTCCCTGCGACCTTAGGGAGCCAGCATAGCTTTTTGCGCTAGGAGTCGCGTACCCCTCATGTGCACACTAGGAGCTGCGCTGAGCACCGCGCTAGATACGCGACTCCTTATTTTTCGATAATAAAAAAAAACGCTCCTACCATTAATTACTATTCGCCCCGGGGACCCCATCCCCCGGGGCATATTTCATACATTGGGGGAGCCGCAATGACCCCACAGTCCCGCCGGCTCCCCACGACCTTCAGGAGCTGGCACAGCTTTTCGCGCTAGGAGTCATGTACCCCTCGGGTGCACACTAGGGGCCGCGCTGAGCACCGCACTAGGTACGCGACTTCTTATTTTTCCATAAAAAAAACAGCTCCTAACATTAATTACTATTCGCCCCGGGCACCCCATCCCCTGGGACCCATATGATACATTGGGGACTGTGGGGGGAGCCCCAATGCCCCCACGGTCCCACCGTGCTAACATGCAGCTCCCCATGAGGAAAAGCAATCTGCTTTGCTTCATTGAAGCCATTGCAGGTTTCCCTGCTCTCGCTTCAATGAAGCAAAGCAGTTTGCAATAACAGGGCGAGAGCCGTCAGGTTCCTACCCTGTCATTGCAAACAGCAGTGTCTTGGGGGTGGGCCCTCCTCCCATCAATCGCAATGCCACGGGGAGGTGGTGGTCCCCCCGTCCGGGGGTCCATTACAGACCCCCGCATTTAAATCTTAGTGCCCCGAAGAGGTGGCCATCCCCGGGGCATCTGTGGGGACTCGACCAGCCCACACAGGTCTTTTTTTTTAGAAAAAAAGCCCCCGGGGTGGTGGTCGCCGGGGTGCGGGACTGGGGGCTAATTAATAATGAAGCGCATGAGCCGGCGCTTCATTTTATTACATTTTTCGTACGGAACCGCGGATCAACCGCTCATCCAGCGTTTAAAAAAAAAAAAAAAAGAAATTTGTGGGGGCCCTGGGAGTCCTTGTGGGACCCCTGAGCAGGCCTAGGAGGTCAGGATGTTTCTATCCTGCCCCCCTTTTCCTGTTTTGCCCATTTGTTTTTCTGTCTTCTTGTGCCTCGGTTCTACCGAGGCACCAGATGGCTGCCAACACTTTCTGGTTTGGAGTGTTGACAGCCATTTAGCATGAAGCTTGTGATCGGGAGGGTGCACAGATCCTCCGCGGCCATAGATATCACTATCTTTATTTCTTAATTTCTCAAAAACGGATTTACACCATTTTTTAAAAGGTTGCTTTCTGAGCAAAACAGTACCTTTTTGCCAAATTTAGTGTAATTCCGTTCAGCAGTTTGGGCTGTAGCCTGTTCCAAAATGTCCTATAGTAAATAACATGAAGAAAACGCGTTTCAGGATATGAGCTGACCGGAGTGCCCCACCAGTTTTAAAAATTTTGCGAAGATTCTTCATCCGGCGCCAAAGTTATTAGGAAAAGAATGTTACGATTTTCCTATGGCAACTAGGTCCTGACTATAACTACCTACTGGCGACTGCCAGTAGGTAATATATATATATATAATATATATGTGTGTCTATATATATATATATATAATATATATATATATATATATATATATATATATATATATATCAGGCTCACGCTTGTACTAACAGGCAGGAGGAACTCGAGCATGGTCACGGGCCTCAAGCTGCAACCCAATCTTTGATCTAGAAGCTGCCTGCTTGCCAAATCCTTTAGCAGTCCCAGTCACCACTGCCTAACGCGTTTCAAATCATCTTCATCAGAGGCTTGGGCGAAGGAGAAAACACGCATACGCCAGACCTGCCGTATTTACACTTTATTAATAGCGCGCCGAAAATCAGCTGCTCATATGAGTCTGCGCATTGCTTTGTGGTACCTGCAGTCCGGAGGGATATAGATATCCCCTTTTCCATTATGCATGTAAAATATTCTGCTGGCAATTTAGGCCCCCCATGGGCCCCGGCAAACAGGTAGGTTCTGTATTCAGTGTCCATAAACCCACATGCTGTGGCGTGCTGAATGCAGACCCGTGGCCCCCAGGTTCTCGGGGTGGTTCCCTCCCAGCTTCTAGATCGAAGATTGGGCGGCAGCTTGAGGCCCGTGACCATGCTCGAGTTCCTCCTGCCTGTTGGTACCGTTATTAATATTACGCTTCAAGAAATGGTTCAATTCAAATAAGCATTTTTGCCTATATTCAATGTAAAGATGAATCTGTTTTCTACGTCCATGAACATATCAATTGTCTTTTTATGCACTGGCACCTTAAATAACTGTGTAAGAATCTGAGCATTGTCATGTGATCAAGGCCTCTTGGACGGCCGAAACGCGTAATGGCAGGCGAGGACGAATAAATTACTCACCAAACGCTAAAGAGGTCTACGTTCGTTCTTTCTCTGAGAAATTGTGGACGAAGTGCTTGGATATATATATATATATATATATATATATATATATATATATATATATACATATATATATATATATTCACAGAAAAAACAATGGGTTTCAGGGGTGATAGTTGGACATTTCATTCGTACAAAACCATAGAAATTCCCCTGTTATAGTTAGTTCAGCTGACTATAACTCACGCGCTCGCAATGCACTGCTGATGACGTCACATATTACATCATTCACAACATGTTCAGTGACATCACTCATGACATCACTGATGACATCTCAAATGACATCACTGATGACATCATCCAGTAAATGTGGGTCTTTCTGAAAATTAAATATGTTTTATATATGTATATCTCATGGTCAATGGAAGAATAAATGGGTATATATGTGTCTAAATGGATGATTTTTGTAAAATTGATTGTATAACTGACTGATTAAGTGTATCTTAGTGAATACATGGGTTAGTGACTAATGTTTAAAAATGTAAATATCTGACAGCATCGCAATTTTCTCCAGACTCCTCCTCCTCCGGGCAGGGTGCATGGTTTAGCATTTGCGCATTCTTGAGGAAGGTCTACATAAGTTTATCAAATCCTTCCAAGTGCACCGCATTATGCTTAACGGCCCTTTTATTCCCCATTTGGGAGATACTGGGACCCGCCACCATCAGATCTGGGTCACTGAAAACCCCAGGGATGCTTTATGCCAGCTTATCAATCTGATCCCTAATAGGAGCCAGCGCCCTAGAAATAGCCAGAGAGAGGGATTGGTCCACTGCTGGAGGGAGAAGTTGAAGTGCCATTCCTCCTCCACTTCCTGGTTGGAGGAGTAAAAATGGTCTTCTGGAGAAGACATGATAGCAGAGGGTGTGAGCAGACAGCAAATGCCTTTAAATTCCTTAAGGCAGCCCCCTCGCCGGTGCTGCAACAGCTGGGCTTTTCCTGAAGCTGTTATAAGAATAGACTGAGGTGCAATACCAATTACCACCACTAACGTGGCCATATGGGGAAATCCCCGCTTAGCGGTGTCAAAATTAGGTGAGGGTTGGTCGGGAATCAAGCGGACACTAAAGGAGTGACCGGATTCCCAAACGCGCGTAAAGACCGGCGGGAGTACTCGTCGGAGCTGCCTCGCTCGGATCAGACGCGCCTGACAGGATCTCACCGCGCGCAGAGCACACAGCGGGAGAAACTGCGAGGGGCAAGAGCCTGCTGTGCAGGGAATATGAAACAATACCAAGGCAATAATGCTAATAAAGTGCGCAAGAAACCGCTATACAAACAGCAACAATGTCAGATTAAGCCAAGAATGTAAGGAATGCACTTAACTGATGAGCAGTGAAGAAAGAGGAAGCGGAAGGGACGTAACAATATTATTTACGATGGACTGTGATATGATTGGACTATAGTTGCCTTGGAGACTACCACCCTAATGGTTCATGAGTTGTGTAGTCTTTTGTTTAATGATTGTTGGGTTACGTTTTCTTTGAACTGCTATGCAAATAAAGTGAGGAAAGATATGCATAATCCTCGCCTCCGTCCTGCCATAGAATTCATTAAACTTTATTCGATCTGATTTAGAAACATAGATCATAAAAGTGTACATAAAAACAGTAAATCCTCTTTCCTAATACAATACAGTGAGAATTATTTAAAACCAGTAGGTAAAAACGGGCGTTACAAAGCCCGGTTCAGAGCAACGTCAGGTTAACAGAATTGTAAGGTTCAATGTTTCGCAAGATCAATCTCATGTACTTTGTGCAAAATACGCAATAAGTGGTCCAAGTAAGATTTAACGCTTCAATACCTGACCAGTCTTCACTATATAAAACTGCAGAAAAACTAAAAATAAAAAGTGTTTTGCACACTTCTGTCATTGGACTAAATGTGGGCTACATCTGGGTGATATGTGTGCTACATTTGGGCTCTTTTCTCTCTGGTGGCCATCTTGGGAGACTTATTTGTTGTGAAGTTTCCTAATTTCCTCATTTACTGCAGTCTCCTCAGTAGGAAATACTTTCAGTTTTTTACGTTGATTCCATCAAGAAGGATGTGTCACACATTTGCCATAAATTCAGAATGTTAGCACTCTAGCTGTTCATTAGATCACTGTAGTAAAGCTACTGCTCACCAGGGAGTTAACTGGAAGTCTACTGCTGGTATTGAAAGTGATTGTTCAGTCTGCATGTCAGAATTTTCTAATGAAATAGCAGAGGATTTGAGATCTCACTTAAAACATGCCCTACATTTTCTTTCTGCAGCACTAACCACAATTTCTATGGCAAAACGAACTCCCTCATTTTGTTCCTTTTTAAATTAAATGTTTTAAGTGTTACCAGTCTATTCCAATCAAGATGGCTTCAGGTGTGCCATAATTCTGTCATAAGTAAGACTGTTAGCTCTCTAGTTGTTCTTTAGAACACTCTGGAAAACTGCAGTAAAACACAAAGGCATCAACTGACAGGATGTTCCTGTTGAAATATAACAAGAAGATATCTGAGATCACACTTGAAACACGTCCTATTTTTTTTTCTACAGCACTAACCATGATGTCTATGACAAAATGAACCCCCTCATGTTGTTCCTTTTTAAATTAAATGTTTTAAGAGTTACCAGTTCATTCCAATCAAGATGGCTTCAGTTGTGCCATAATTTTGTCATAAGTAAAACTGTTAGCTCTCTAGTTGTTCTTTAGAACACTCTGGGAAACTGCAGTAAAACACAAAGGCATCAACTGACAGGCTGCTCCTGTTGAAATATAACAGAAAGATATTTGAGATCTCACTTAAAACATGTCCTAATTTTTCTTTCTACAACACTAACCATAATTTCTATTACAAAATGAACCTCCTCATTTTGTTCCTTTTTAAATTAAATGTTTTAAGCGTTACCAGTTTATTCCAATCAAGATGGCTTCAGGTGTGCCATACTTTTGTCATAAGTTGAAGTTGAAAGGGATTTCTTGAGCGCTTTATCGCCATGCGGTTTCTTGGCGCTATAGACCGGAGTCGGACCAGAGGGGGGAAAGTAGGCGAGTTAAGAGGGGTAAGCTAGGGAAAACAGGTGGGTTTTGAGTTTAGCCCGAATGTCAGAATAAGAGGGGATAGAACGGATAGCGAGGGGGAGTGAGTTCCAGAAAGTAGGGGCAAGGATGGTGAATCTGAAGCCACCACTTTTTTTCTTACGGAAGCGAGGGATTTTGAGAAGGAACTGAGTGGAAGAACGGAGATCTCTGGTGGGAACGTAGGAGTTGATTTTGGCACTGATGAAGGCGGGGGCGGTGCCAGCTAGGGACATGAAGGTCAAACATCCTATTTTAAAGAGTGAGCGTTCCTTGATGGAGAGCCAGTGGAGGGTCTTCAGCAAGGGGGTGGTGTGGCTGGTTTTGGGGAGCTTGTAGATAAGGCGGGCCGCTTGATTCTGGACGAGTTGTAGACGGCGGCATTCATAAGCAGGAATGCCCACATATAGGGCGTTGCCGTAGTCCAGGCGGGAGGAGATGAGTGCGAGAATGATAAGTTTAAGGGCCTCCATAGAGAAATAACGTGATATTTTTCGGATGGTTCTGAGGGCCAAGAAGCATGAGGATACTACGAAGCTGATCTGGGGACGCAGGGAGAGGTCTTGACTGACTTTAATGCCCAGCGTTTTCACAGAGGTTGAGGGGGTAGGGGGGAACCAAAGATGTAGGGCCTGAAAACGGGGGACCATGGATTGGAGGGACCGCCAAGGAGGACCAACTCGGTCTTATCAGGGTTCAGCTTCAACTGGTTGAGATTCATCCAGTTGAAGATGAATGTGTTTGCCCTGGGAGGCAAGATGGCGGCTGTGGCGTGGGCTGTGTGAGCAGCTCTCTGCTCTGGCTCCGCGTCCCTGAGAGAAAACTTGGATTCTGGCTGACTTGCTGTTTTAAAAAGTTACCGCATTTGCTTTCTAAACAGCGTATGATCGAGCAACATGAAGCGGGTGAGAGAGACTCGTAATTTGTGAGCAGAAAAAGGAAAGGAAAGAAAAGGATATATTGTATCTCATCGAACACTTGGCAGTGCTGATTCAGAGGAAAACCGGCGCCCTGGGTTTTTGGGCTTAGACTCGGTGTTTGGTCTGATTCGGATTCATATTGGTGTAGAAAATTCCGGTGGTTATGGATACGTCACCATTCAGTTTGAATGCTGCTTGTTACTCTCGGGTATCGTCACTGCCTCCCGCTTTGGCGCTACCTTGGTCTTACCGGAGCTCATTGCTCGATAGTGCGAGGGTGCGGTGGACCACGGAAGAGCAATAATATGCCGCAGAAAAGTCAGTCAAAAGCACAAACCAGGAGTGTCCGGACAAAACAACCGGCTGAGGTGAAACCTGCCCAGGTGAAATCAACTGTGAGTAAACCTTTACTTTTTCCAGAAAATGAGACTGCTGAAACTGCTGAGAAAACTGAAAAAACACCGAGTGTTATGGGTGTTGATATGCTGGAGAAAATTTCTATGTCTCAAAATAATGTAAAACAAGGTACGCTCCCGCTTCATGGCTTTTTTGAAAAGAAAATAGTGAAACAGAGAGATACTGTCCCTATTACTTTGTCTATTACCTCGTCATTAACTACGCCGGATATGAACCAGCCTATAATTGCCGACGCTATTGATACAGCTATCTCAGCAATCGCGTTAAATACAGCAGAAGCAATTTTGAATTCAGTCCCGGAGTCTTTTGGGTTGCAAAGGAGTATGGGAGATGGAGTCCTATCACGATCTGTTGAGACCCTAATGAAATCGGATTTAAATCTCCCAGACGGAGCTAAAATGCATCAAGAGGGGGGCGAAAATTTCTATTCTTTGTCTGACTATACTTCAGATGATAGTCCAAGTCATAGCAGGGACTGGGCAGACGACACTGCAGAGAGCAGTTTTGTAGGGGAGGATGAAGATGATGGAGACGCGAGAATTACCATAGTTTCTCCTAGTACCAGTGTTTCCACAGTTAAAAGACGAAAAAAGAGGGGTTCTCATAACCGTGCTTCAGCTAAACTTAGAAATGAGAATATTGGGAACCCTCCCTTTGACCATGCATCTAGGACTGACATTAATATGGAAAATAACTCAGTGGCAATAATCCGGACTGAAACTGAAGCTGGGGAGCTACTGGTCAATAATCAAGATGGAGTCAATTTGGTTGAAATTCCTGCTGAGATTACACTAACCACAATATACAACACTATGATGGTTCATCGCGCAGAGAGCAGATCAGAAAATCTTCGCACTCAAGCCACTTGTACTAAATTAAAGAACACTATTCGTCGAGCAATCAAGGTCCCCGCAGAGACTGCGGATAGAGTTACTGAGGCTGAGGCTCGTATTTTGGTCCTGGAAGAAGAATCTAGGACCCAGAAACAAGAACTTGAGAATGTCAAAGCACATAGGGATGACCTCTCCTATAAGCTAACGGGTCTAGAAAATCAGGCTTGTAGAAATAATTTACGATTTCTTGGTATTCCCGAAAATAAAGAAGGGCCTGATGCTAGACAATTTATTATTGAACTTCTGAATGAAGCTTTTCCGGATTTAAAATCATGGGACTGGGCAAAAGAGATTCAAAGGGCGCATCGCTTTCCCTTCTCTATTAAGAATACTCGGCAGGTATTCTCGAGCAATTCTCGTTAGCTTTAATAACTTTCTCGCCAGAGAAGAAATTTCATCTTTAGCTAGACCCGAGAAAAAAGCATCCGCTAAGGGATGCACTTTTTTTGTGCGGCCGGATTTCTGTGAAGCAACGGTGACCCAGCGCTGGCATCTTAGACAGTTAATATCCCAATTTCAGGAGAAGGGCGCCACCGTTTATCTCCAGAATCCGGCCAAACTTAAAATTATTTGGAAGGGTCAGACCAAATTTTTTCTATCAGAGATTAAGGCAAAGGAATTTTTACAATCATTATAAGGCTTAGATTTTTGTTAGACAGGATGCTAGTCATTTTTTCTAGTTTATAATATTATTATACGTAATCTAATCTCTGATTCAATAAGGCTATAATAAGTTAAAGAGACATTGCACTCCATACTTTACAGGAACTGAAAGTTCCTGAGCCTCATATGTGGGGGAGGGTGGTGGGTTGTTGCCCGTCAACCGGGGGGTTGAGGTGGTGGGGGTGGTGGTGGGGGGTGGGGTGTAACGCAGCACTAATAATTGATTCGGGCTTTATAAACCTAATCTGGCGGACTTTGATGAATTATAAATGTCAAAAAAATATGCGGAATCAGTCTAATCGGCTATTGCTTATGGTTTTTTTTTAACCTTTAAAATGGGGAAGAAAATTAAAATCTGCTCGCTAAATGTCAATGGTTTGAATGATTTTAAGAAGATGGGGATTTTGCGACATCTGATCCAAATTTTGCAAATTGGTATTTTATGCCTACAAGAAACACATATTTCTTGGTCCAAGAGGAGTTTGCTGAAAAATCTTGGCTTAGAGTTGTTAATTTGTTCTAAACAAATGGGAATGACAAGAGGTGTTGCTATTCTTATAAAACATGGAATTGGTAAAAGTGTTAGATCCTTAGGGGACAAATGGGGGAGATGGGGGATCGCAGAAAATATTATTGAAGGGATTAAATTGACTGTTTGTTCAATATATGGTCCAAATTTAGATGACAAGGAGGTTTTTAACATAATGAATTCTGAATTAGCAACGTGGAATTATCCTCTAATTCTCTGTGGTGATTTTAACATCAATATCAATGCTAATTGTAATATTAGTAACATTAGGAATTATAATGGCCGCAAAAATCAAACCTACAGAGCTCTCAGAGAATTAATTATAGGTAATAGATTGATTGATGTATGGAATAAGCTTAGACCCACAGAATCAGGCTTCACTTACTTTTCGGCTCCACTTCAAAAATGTGCTCGTCTAGATTACTTTTTTGTCTCTGCTCAGCTTGTTGGTAATATAAGGATTGATGTCTTACCCCAAATTATTTCTGATCATAATCCTATTGTTTTAGAATTACTACTTTCTTTTCAGGACCATGGACAAAAAAGGCCATGGTCATTTCAAAGAAACTTATTGCTGGACCAGGATTATTTAGCTCATATGACTTTGACAATCAAGGATTTTTTTTTAACAATAATAATACGGCCTCGATTCAAATTGTTTGGGACACTTTTAAATCGACTATCAGGGGTGAGACTCTGAGTTATTCGAATTATCGTTTCAAGAAAAAACAAGCCACATTTAAGGCTACTTTAGATCAAATAATCCAGGCAGAATAGAAACTAGCTTCCTGTGTCAGACTGGGTTCCTGTATGCTCAAACAGCCTTGGCTCTTGAGCGGTCGGTTGCCTATTCTTTTTTGGCTGAGCAGACAGCTGCGAAGTATAAATTATTTAAAAAAGAATGTTATGAACTAAGCGAGCAAACTGGCAGAGTATTAGCTCACAGATTAAGGCAGAAAGCCACTGCTTCGGAAATAATTAAAATTACTGATTCAGATGGAATATGCCAAGAATCTAGATCAGGTGTATTAAAGGCATTTCGAGATTTTTATCAAATATTATATAATCAATCAAATGATGGTACTAGTATGGGAAATGATGCGTCTAATTATTTTTTAAATTTAGACCGTTCTGCTTCTCTCATGGAAGATCAAAAAGTAATGCTATTAACTCCCATCACTTGGAAGGAGATAGAAGGTGCTATTCTTGGTCTGGCTTCTGGTAAAGCCGTCGGGCCTGATAATATCCCTTTGGAATTTTATCGAACTTTTCGTAAAATTCTGAAACCAGAGTTGCTAAAAAAATTTCAAGAAGCATTCCATGGTCGGCCCCCTCCCTCATGGTCACTAGCTACCATTGTCGTATTTAAAAAAAAAAGGAAAAGAACCTCTGGATCCTGGGTCATGTCGACCAATCTCTTTAATAACTTCCGACAGTAAGATCTTCTCTAAAATTTTAGCAAATAGGTTAAATGATTTGATGCCTCATCTAGTAGCCAAGGTTCAACATGGCTTTATTAAAAAGAAAGATACAACGGATCATGTTAAAAGAATTATTGCTCTTTTAGATTAGTCGCAGGCCTTGGGATCCCCAGTTGGGGTAGCCCTACTGGACGCCGAGAAGGCGTTCGATAGGGTCGACTGGGGCTTCCTTTGGCAAGCCCTCTCTTGGAAAAAATTCCCTGTAGAATTTATAACTGCTTTAAAAGCTTTATATAATAGGCCTCAGGCTGTAATACGGATAGCTTCTGATATTTCTCCTACTTTATCTATAACGAGGGGTACTAGGCAAGGATGTCCCTGTTCCCCCCTATTATTTGCGCTTTATATAGAACCATATTTGCAAAAACTCATAAATCAGGAAAGTATTCCCCCTGTTATAATTCATTATATAGAATATAAAGATTTTGCTTACGCTGATGATGTCGCGATTGTTACTTCAGACATTAACTTAGCTTTTCCCAAGATTATAGAGGCAGCTCGGGAATTTGGTGTATATTCCGGATATAAATTAAATATAGTTGAAACACAGATAATTCATTCTGCTGCCGGCTTGCCAACCGATTTGATATATCCCACTACCGCTTCCTATCTCGGTGTGCAATTGTCTGCCAAGATTGAAGATATTGTAGGGCTTAATCTTGATCCATTACTTACCTCTACTAATAGATCTCTTGAAAGGCTAAAAAATCTCCATCTTTCTCTTTATGGTCGTACTAATGTTATTAAGATGCTTTTTTTTCCCAAATGTCTTTATTTTTTTCGCACTATACATTTATTGTTCCCCTCTAGTTTATTTACAAAAATAGATAGAATAATCTCAAGATACTTATGGGGATATAAAAGAGTTAGACGGTCTCTTAAGTGGTGTTCTCTACCTATATGTAGAGGAGGTTGGGGACTACCGAATTTCCGTTTATATTATTTGGCGGCATCACTCAGGTCTATGAGTGCTTTAATTTTTCAAGAAACACTATTGGAGGATTCTATGTATCCATCAATTTATGTAATGATTCTTGGTGCTCAGGCACGACAATGTCTTGTACGTTTTTCAGAGCCAAGTTACTATAAAAAAACAAGATTTAAAACTATACTGACAGCTTATCAAATTTGGAAGCAATTTAAGAAAAGATTTTGTTTAAATAGTAATCTCAATTATTATACACCATTATTTGATAATCCAATGCTGCCATCAATATTTTCAGATCAAATAATACAGCGCTGGCAAAGGCTTAAAATATCTCGGCTAGGTGATCTCTACCCAGAAGGAAAATTTGCCTCATTTCTGTATTTACAGGAACAGTTCAATCTACCTAAAGCAGATTTTTTTAAATATTTGCAAATACGGAGTTTTATAATTTCAAAAAACTTATTAAATACAAATAAGATTAAGAAAATTGATATACTCGAAAGCTGTCGGAAACAAAATAGAATTGGTGTGATTTATCAGACCATGCTAAACCGATTAGAAGATAATCTTGAGTCATTTAATACAAAGTGGCAAAGTGATTTGGGGATAGAGAGTGTTAATGTATCTGATGCTTTAGTCTTGTCTGATTTAGTCCTATTCAATGGATCTTTAAAAAGTCACTTTTTTATGAGTATATTTGATTTATATTATACCCCTGCTAAACTATTGAAATGGAAAGCTAATAGAGGAGATAAATGTAGCCGATGCAATCTTCCTGGTGCAAATTCTGTTCATATGTTTTATTTTTGTCCTCGCTTGGCTCAATTTATTTCTGAAGTTCAAAAGTTTTTAAACAATATTATGAATTCATCAGTAACACTTTCTGCTGAACTTGTTATTCTTGGTGTTCAATCAAATCCTGATAGGCTTCGGACAATTGCTGAAGATGGTTTTCTATTTAATTCTATGTCCATCTTTAGATATTGCATAACCTCTCATTGGCTTGATGTTGATCCCCCTTCTTTTCTGTATTGGCAATCAAAATTGTTAAACATCTACCAATTAGAGCAATCGGTGTATAGTTTAAAGGGAAGGAAAAAGAAAGCTTTTGGTTTAAATATTTGGACACCTATTCGCAATTGGATTTAATTATAAAAGGTTAAAATCTGTATCTACTTATATGCTACTGAAATGAAGTATCGTTTGATCAAATTACTTATCTCAAATTTGTGTATGATTTGTAATGCTCGATCAGTTATTTTATGCTGCTGTAAAACTCAATAAAGATAATTTAAAAAAAAAAAAGAAGATGAATGTGAGGGTAGAATGGACCTTAGCGATAGAGTCAGAGGGGGGGAGAGGTTGAAAATAAGCTGCAGGTCATCAGCGTAATTAAACGCTGTGATCTCCATGTCCTGAAGTGCGGCGATGAGGGGGTGGATGTAGAGGTTGAACAGGAGGGGGGAAAGTGAGGAGCCCTGAGGAACCCCACAAGAGACGGAATGGGTGGAAGCGAGAAAGCCGTCAAGACGGACGGCCTGGGTACGACCGGTAAGAAAAGAAGTGATCCAGGCAAGGGCTGGACCTCGAAGGCCAGCGCCCTCAACCCGGTCGAGGAGGATGGAATGGTCGCCCGTGTCAAAAGCCGCAGAGAGGTCAAGAAGAACAAGGGCCTGGGGGAGTTGATATCGGCGCTACGTCTAAGCTCATCTACTACGGAGAGAACAACAGATTCAGTAGAGTGAGCCGGCCGGAAACTGGCCTGGTGGGTGGCTAAGAGGTGGTGAGTCTCAATGTGGTTGGAAAGCGAAGAGGTGATGTGGCTCTCAAGGAGTTTGCTTAGGAGAGGCAGTAGGGAAATGGGTCTGAAATTAGAAGGGATAGTGGGATCAGCGCTGGCTTTTTTTAATGGGGATTACAGTGGTGGCTTTGAATCTGTCAGGTACCACGCCGCAAGTGATGGAGGTGTTTAGAAGGGTGATGGAAGGGGTTGGGCAGCGAGAGAGAATATCTATTAAGATGTGTGCTGGGCAGAGGTCGGCAGGAGAGCCTGAGGTGACATTTCCCAGGAGCATGCTGAAAGCCTCATCAGAAATCAGAGGAAATTGGTCAATGAAGAATGATGGCAAGGGCAGCGGGGGACAGGTGAAAGAGGCAGGGGCTGTGGGGATATTCTGTTTTATAACGGCAATCTTATCAATGAAGAAATCATTTTGAGGGCATCGCAGAGGGTCTGGGAGGGGACGAGCTTAGAGGCGGCTCTGTCGGAGGCGGAGAGTTGGTGCACAATAGAAAAAATCTCCTTGGGTTTGTTGGCTGCCAATTGAATTTTCAGCGAGAAGTATTCTTGTTTGGCAGAGAGGATAGATTTTTTGTAGGCCTGCAGAAGAGTAAGG
This sequence comes from Triturus cristatus, assembly GCF_964204655.1. NCBI lineage: Eukaryota > Metazoa > Chordata > Amphibia > Caudata > Salamandridae > Triturus > Triturus cristatus. Next base: position 1,495,009,744 of record NC_140591.1, read on the forward strand.
TATTGTAGCTTGGCGTCAGGGTGGTACTTGCGGCGCCAGTGGCGCTCCGCCTGGCGCAACACAAGTTTTTGGATTTTAAGGGCGCTGGAGAACCATATGTTAGCGTCGTGAGGGCGCCGAGTTCTCACCCGTCTAAGAGGGGCCACTTGATTGCAGGCGTCAAGGAGCCAGGTGTTAATGAGGGCTACCTGTTTGTTAGGGTGGGTGTTGGTCATAAGTAAGGCTGTTAGCACTCTAGTTGTTCTTTAGAACAGTCTGGGAAGCTGCAGTAGAACACAAAGGAAGCAACTGACAGTCTCTGCCCTTGTTGGATGTACATGATTTACTGAGAATGACAGACTTCATTCTCACATGAATGAGAAAGATAATGTGAATTTACAGAAAATATGCTCTCATTTTAACTTCAGTTTTCTCTCAAACATGATTCATGATATCCCAGCAGAAGGTTTATCACAGGATAAAATCACCTTAGAGCACACCACAATTACTGAAATTAGTATGGTACCATCACCAAATGAATTCTAATGTAACTAAAGTCTGTTATCACCCTTTATAGTTCTCCTTTTGGTAACCCTCAAAATCTTCGATTCACTGCAATGCATTTCAATGGGGTACTATCATGTATATTGGTCTCAAGATGGCTGCCAGCAATTCCAGGATGAAGTGCTGACAGCCAATCAGATCTCACGATGAGATGTGTTGTTAGGCTCCGCCCAGATATTGAAACTTTTTCTTTTTCTAATTTCTCATGAAGTTCTGAACGGATTTACACCATTTAGCAAACGGGGATCTTTCTGAACCAAGGGCTACCTTTACGCCAAATTTGGTGTAATTCCGTTCAGCAGTTTGGGCTGTAGCCATGTCTAAAGTTTCCTATGGGAATTAACATGGAGAAAACATGTTTTAAGACCCCCCCTTTTTCTCAACCCCCGCATGCTGAATCACCCCAAAACTTATAAGATAGGAGCTGACCAGAGCACCCCACGAGTTTTGAAAATTTCGTGAAGATTCGTCAACTGATGACAAAGTTATAGGAAAAAGAATGTTACTATTTTCCTATGGATAATAGGTCCTAACTATAGCTACCTACTGGCGACCACCAGCAGGTAATATATATATATATATATATATATATATATATATATATATATATATATATATAATATATATATATATTATCTACTGGCAGTCGCCAGTAGATAGTTGTAGTTAGGACCTATTTTCCATAGGAAATCCGCAACATTCTATTTGGAATAACGTTGGCGCCGGTTGACGAATCCTCGCAAAATTTTCCAAACCTTTGGCCAGCACCGCTCCGCTCCTACCCTGAAAGTTTTGCGGTGATCCGTCAAGCAGGGGCCGAGAAAAAGGGGGGTCCCACAACGTGTTTTCCCTATGCAATTTCCCATAGGATCTGTTGTCGCAGCTACAGCCCGAACTGCTGAACGGAATGACACCAAATTTGGCAAAGAGGTAGACCTCAGTTTGGACTCGTGCCTTTTGCATATATGGTGTGAATCTGTTCAGTAGTTCCTGAGAAAATTAGGGTAAAAAATTTAGTGATATCTATGGCCGGGGAGGATCCGCGGACCGTACACGCACCGTAAGCGCACTCTCCCCAAACCGAGCGTGCACCTTCCCGTTCGCGCGTTGAATGCTAATTGGCCGTTGAGTGTCTCTCTACATTCGAAACCAGGAACTGTTGGCAGCCATTTTCTGCCTCGGTAGAAGCGAGGCTGAAGATGCAAGGGGAATAAGTGTGTAAAACATATAAAGGGGCAGAGTGGAAATACTCTGACCCTCTAGAGGTGCTTAAGGGGTCCCAGAAGGACCCCCTGGGGCCCCCCTTATTATAAAAAAAAAAAACGGCGAAATGCGCGTACGGTGCGCGCATCCTATCGCGTTGGATGCACGGATTCTCTCGCGGTGGGTTCGCGGATCCAAGGGAAAAAAAATGAAATAGTTGGGAGATAAAGATTAAGCTTAAGTGTTTTGTTCTTGAGTGGCTCTAAAAAGAGCCGTTGTGTTCATTGAGAATTTTTGGTACTTATAAGTAAGTACCTATACAGAGTCTAAAGTTGTTGAGGAAGACCCTGTTTCCTTCATCAGTAAAGTGTACTCCATCTCTCCTATACATCTCTTGCATTTGAAAGCGCAGATTGTTATTGTAAATGGACCCCATTCTGTAGTCTTGGAGAAAAGCAGAAACAGATTTATTCACATGTTTCCTAGCTTTCTCAATCTGTGGACAAAAATGATCAGACCAGTTCCATTTCTGCCTTTGGCATATGTTAGAGTACACAAAGGCAGTTTTAGGGAAAAGTGAAATCAGTTGTGCAAAGGTGTCCTTCATAAGCATTTCCAGACCTACCTCAGTCAAAGTGCCTAGGTCATTGCCACCACAGTGCACTATTTTGAGGTCAGGGTGTTGGATTTGCATGAAGGATTTGACCAATGGCATCAATTGGTGCCACTTTAACCCTCTCTGTCAAATCCATTTAATGTCGACATTTGGCAAACCTAGGTCTTTGTGAATGCCTTTGTTTTCTGCATACCTTTGGCTCCAGAAAATGTAGCTGTGTCCCACAATCCACACTGTAAGCATCTTGTAAGGAGGTCTGGATGCACTCAGATGGTCTCTGTAAATTAAATGGCAGTTTGGATAGTAAGATGTTTCTAAAATGGAGGCTAAGGTGCAATTTTGAAAAAAGACAAGAAATCATTGGTTGTTTAACAACCTTCTACACTGAAAGGTAGGGTGCATGTTTCTGTTTTTTAAATGCATGATTCTTATTGGTTAACAAAAAGTGTGTGAAAGGAACATTATATATGATAAGCTGATATGTTGAGAAGTCAAGCACACTTGCTGTTTTGATTAGCAACATTGTGTGTGCTGAACTTGTGACCTGTGTGCTCAGTACAGTGTTCCATGACCTGTTTCTATGGTAACAGGCAGAAGGCAGATTGGGGGAAGGGTTGAAGTTTATGTCATTTGGAAAGGGTTGAAATGTGTGTTTGCTTTTGAATTTATGTGGGAAGGAATGTGATTTGATGTGTACATGTATATGTGTGGAAAATGAGAGGGAAACTTTACCATTCTTTGGTTCTGGTGACAGGTGCACAGTGCAGAGATTCTGTATAAGAAAATCTGTTGTGTGACTGATATCTGGTGTGTGACTGATATACTTCTTAATCTACAAAACATCTTGAAAGGTGAGTTATTTAATTGTGAGGGGATGTATGTAGACTATTTTTATTTTAATCAGACTAATGTATTTGTTCTGCTAAAGTGTAGGGAGTACTTTTTTTTCTCTACAATCTTATTGACAGTATGTGTGCATGTAGAAACCATTTTGTGATAAGGATTTGTTGTTTTTCATGTGTTTGTAGACAGACAACTATGCAGTTTTTATATTTTGGTAGAATTAGAAACCAGTCATTGTTTATGAATTTGTGAAATGAATTATGTTTCTGCAGTAAAATGTAGTACTCCTTGTAGATGAAGAAATGTGTTTTGGTATAGTGCAAGGGATAGTGCTGATTGTCTTGAATCACACAGAGAGCCTCAGTGCATTTGGGAACCACTGTTAGAGAAGCATTTAGTAATATCTTGTATTTGCTGACAGATAACTCTTTTAATACCTGTCATGTTGTCAAGTTTTAGTAGCATGAGAAGCTAGTATTTGCCTATGCGTTGATTAAATGAGTCAGGCAAGGATACAAAAGTGCACTTTTGAAATATACACATTGTGTGCAGTTCTCTTACCACTTCCATAGTAGTAAATAAGGTTTGTTAAACTCGTAGGGATAGTGGTTGTTGTCTAGAATCACACTGTGAGTCTGTGTGCATTTGGGAACCAATGTGAGAGAAGCATATGGTAACATTGTTTATTTGCTGACAGATAACTATTTTAAATCCTGTCATGTTGTCAAGTTTTAGTAGCATTAAAAGCCAGTCATTGCTTATGCGTTGATTAAATGAGTCAGGCATTGACACAAAAGTGCAGTCGTGAAATATGTAGATTGAATGCAGTTCCCTTACCACTTGCACTGTAGTGAATGAGTTTTGATAAACTCCTAGGGATAGTGGTGCTTGTGTAGAATCACACTGTGAGTCTGTGTGTATTTGGGAACCACTGTGAGAGAAGCGTTTGTTAACATCGTGTATTTGCTGATAGAAAACTGTTTTAAAACATGTCATGTTGTCAAGTTTTAGTAGCATTAGAAGACAGTTATGGCTTATGCTTTCAATAAATGAGTTAGGTATTGACAGTAAAGTGTAGTCGTGAAATATGTAGATTGTGTGCAGTTCCTTTACCACTTCCACGGTAGTGAATGAGTTTTGGTAAAGTCCTAGGGATAGTGGTGCTTGTCTAGAATCACACTGTGAGTCTGTTTGCATTTGGGAATCACTTTGAGAGAAGCGTTTGGTAACATTGTATATTTGCTGACAGATAACTGTTTTAAAACCTGTCATGTTGTCAAGTTTTAGTAGCATTAGAAGCCAGTCTTTGCATATGTGTTGATTAAATGAGTCAGGCATTGACACTAAAGTGCAGTCGTGAAATATGTAGATTGTGTGCAGTTCCCTTACCTCTTCCACTGTAGTTAATGAGTTTTGGTAAACTCCTAGGGTTAGTGGTGCTTGTCTAGAATCACACTTTGAGTCAGTGTACATTTGGGAACCACTGTGAGAGAATCGTTTGGTAACATCGTGTATTTGCTGACAGATAACTGTTTTAAAACATGTCATGTTCTCAAGTTTTGGTAGCATTAGAAGACAGTTATGGCTTATGCTTCCATTAAATGAGTTAGGTATTGACAGCAAAGTGTAGTCATGAAATATGTAGATTGTGTGCAGTTCCCTTACCACTTCCAGTGTAGTGAATGAGTTTTGGTAATCTCCTATGGATAGTGGTGCTTGTCTAGAATCACACTGTGAGTCTGTGTACATTTGGGAACCCCTGTGATAGAAGCGTTTGGTAACATCGTGTATTTGCTGACAGATAACTGTTTTAAAACATGTCATGCTCTCAAGTTTTAGTAGCATTAGAAGACAGTTATGGCTTATGCTTTCATTAAATGAGTCAGGTATTGACAGTAAAGTGTAGTCGTGAAATATATAGATTGTGTTTTGTTCCCTTACCACTTCCAGTGTAGTGAATGAGTTTTGGTAAACTCCTAGGGATAGTGGTGCTTGTCTAGAATCACACTGTGAGTCTGCGTGCATTTGGGAACCACTGTGAGAGAAGCGTTTGGAAACATCGTATATTTGCTGACAGATAACTGTCTTAAAACCTGTCATATTGTCAACTTTTAGTAGCATTAGAAGCCAGTCTTTGCTTCTGTGTTGTTTAAATGAGTCAGGCATTGACACTAAAGTGCAGTCGTGAAATATGTAGATTGTGTGCAGTTCCCTTACCTCTTCCACTGTAGTGAATGAGTTTTGCTAAACTCCTAGGGGGTGAACACCCTAAATATCGATTCCAAAATATTGACTGCCAAGAATATTGAAGTTAAAATATAGAGTGGACAGAATATCGAATTATCATAATATAGATAGTTCAGAATATCGAAATTGGGGTACAAAATATCGATTTCCATAATATAGAATTTAAAAATATAGAATTCCATAATATCGATTTTTAAAATATAGATTACCATAATATTGATTTTAAAAATATAGATATCTATAAAATCGATTTTTTTAAGTGGTATGTATGGTAGTATATGTGTTAAAATGATGTATTATTTTTGTAATGTATGTTTAATTTATTTAAACTAATGAATACTATGTAATTTAATTTTTGCGTAATTTAATTCCGTAGCGGGTTGTGGGTTTATAGGGGAATTGGGTGGGAAGTAAATTAATTGTAATAAAGTAAATATTAATTATTGTATTTATGTGTATTGATAATTGATAATTTAATATTAATTGGTAAATAATTTGTATTACTTGGTAATTAATTTTTATTAATTGCTAATTAATATTTTTCAATGGTAATTAATTCATATTAATTTGCAGTTATTTTTAATTAACTTTTTATTGGTATTGATAATTAATGTAATCTTATTTTAAATTTAAATCATTACTGTCCCTACTTTTGCACTCTCAGGAGTGGGAATAGTATGTTTTACTCTCCGCTATCCAACTCTTTCCCTACTGTTGCACTCACTGGAGTGGGAATAGTAATTTTTACCCTCCGTCTATCCAACGCTTTCCCTACTGTTACACTCTTTGGAGTGGGAATAGTAATTTTTACCCCTACACTATCCAGTGTTTTCCCTACTGTTGCATTCACTGGAGTGGGAATAGTAATTTGTACCCCTACGCTATCCAACACTTTCCCTACTGTTGCACTCACTGGAGTGGGAATAGTAATTTTTCCCTTCCCGCTATCCAATGCTTTCCCTACTGTTGCACTCTCTGGAGTGGGAATTGTAAATTTGTTCCTCCCGCTATCCAACGCTTTCCCTACTGTTGCACTCTTTGGAGTGGGAATAGTAATTTTTACCCCTACGCTATCCAACGTTTTCCCTACTGTTGCACTCAATGGAGTGGGAATAGTAATTTTTACCCCTATGCTATCCAACGCTTTCCCTATTGTTGCACTCATTGTGTGAATAGTAATTTTTCTCTTCCTGCTATCCAATGCTTTCTGTACTGTTGCACTCTCTGGAGTGGGAATAGTAATTTTTACCCCTACGCTATCCAATGCTTTTCCTACTGTTGGAGTCACTGGAGTGGGAATAGTAATTTTTCCCTTCCCGCTATCCAACGATTTCCCTACTGTTGCACTCTCTGGAGTGGGGATAGTAATTTTAACTCTCCCATCATCCAATGCTTTCCCTACTGTTGCACACTTTGGAGTGGGAATAGCAATTTTTACCCCTACGCTATCCAACGTTTTCCCTACTGTTGCACTCTCTGGAGTGGGAATTGTAATTTTTACCCCTACGCTATCCAACGCTTTCCCTACTGTTGCACTCACTGGAGTGGGAATAGTAATTTTTCTATTCCCGCTATCCAACGCTTTCCCTACTGTTGCACTCTCTGGAGTGGGAATAGTAATTTTTACCCTCCCGCTATCCAACGCTTTACCTACTGTTGCACTCACTGGAGTGGGAATAGTAATTTTTACCCCTATGCTATCCAACGTTTTCCCTACTGTTGCACTCACTGGAGTGGGAATAGTAATTTTTATGCTCTCACTATCCAACAAAAGCTCTACTTTTTTTACATTACTTTTATTATGTTTACATTTAAAGCTTTTTTATATTATATTATGTATGTTTTATTTAATTGTTTTTAATATTTAATTACTTTTATATTATTTTCAATACATTTAAAAAATTCGATATTTTAGCTAACTATATTTTAACATTCTATATTTTGGAATCAATATTTTAGTACTTACCTGTTTGTAGATAGGGAGTCGATATTCTGTCCTTCTATATTTTGCCATCGATATTTTGGGCATTCTATATTATGTCCCTCGATATTTAGTCACTGAACCCTCCTAGGGATAGTGGTGCTTGTCTAGAATCACACTGTGAGTCTGTGTACATTTGGGAACCACTGTGAGAGAAGCGTTTGGTAACATCGTGTATTTGCTGATAGATAACTGTTTTAAAACATGTCATGTTGTGAAGTTTTAGTAGCATTAGAAGACAGTTTTGGCTTATGCTTTCATTAAATGAGTTAGGTATTGACAGTAAAGTGTAGTCGTGAAATATGTAGATTGTGTGCAGTTCCCTTACCACTTCCAGTGTAGTGAATGAGTTTTGGTAAACTCCTAGGGATAGTGCTGCTTGACTAGAATCACACTGTTAGTCTGTGTGCATTTGGGAACCACTGTGAGAGAAGCGTTTGGTAACATCGTGTATTTACTGACAGATAACTGTTATAAGACCTGTCATGTTGTCAAGTTTTAGTAGCATTAGAAGCCAGTGTTTGCTTATGCATTGATAAAATGAGTCATGATTTGACACTAAAGTGCAGTACCATGTAGTATTGTCTTCACTGCACCAGAGCTGCAAATTTAAAATTTTTACCCAGGCACTGTCCTAGAAGTAGTCTGATGATTTTGTCAGTTTCTAAGTACTTATGTTGTGAACCATTCATTACCAAATAGACTGCTTCAAATGTCTATGCAGTATGCATGTAGTTCTCTAACCACCTACACAGTTGTTTTCACACCTTCAATTCCCTAGTCAGTATCCATACACTTCTAGGAAACACCCTGTCAGTCCCTTTGCAGTCTTCTAGTGACCCATTCAGCACCATGTAGTAATCCATTCACTGTGCCAAAACCCAAACACTTATAAATTCACTAAGACACTCTCTTTACAATACTCTAATGATTCAGTCACTGTCTAAGTATTCATGCACTGAGCCAGGCCTTAGCACATGGACTGCTTCAAACCCCTATGCACTATGCATGCAGTTTTCTAACCCCCTACAGACTAGTCTTTTACACTTTCAATTCCCTAGTCAGTATCCATATAGTCCAGCAAACATGCTGTCACTCCCTTTGCACTCTTCTAGTGACCCATTCAGTACCAAGTACTAATCCATTTCCTGTGCGAAAAGCCTACCACTTATAGATTCACCCAGGCACTCTCCTTGCTGTAGTCTAATCATTCAGTCAGTACCCAAGTGCTCATGCAGTGAGCCGGGCCTTAGCACATGGGCTGCTTTAAATGCCTATCCAGTATGCATTCAGTTCTCTAATCAGCTACACAGTTGTCTTTCGCACCTTCAATTCCCCAGTTCGTATTCATATACTTCTAGCAAACACCCTGGTACTCATCCAGTGTGTCTTCTTTTAGTAGTGTAATCATTCAGTCACTTAGCATGTAGTCTTTTAGTGAGGTAGGCTTTAGGGCATGAACTGCTTCAAAGTAGTATGCACTATGTATGTAGTGTTTTAATCATCGTCACACTTGTGGTTCAGGGCTATAGTTTCTTAGTCTGTTTTTATATAAAATGTGTTTGTACAGTAATGGAATACTGTAAATTTGAAAGTCATTAATATACTTTTATTTGTGATTCCTTTTTGCAGATACTGTTTTTAAACGTTAAAATCGAGAAATTATGCCAGAAAAAGAAAAGAACAGAGACAGGAGGATTATTTGAAGAAACATCAACCACAAGTATTGAATGAACAAGATAATGTGGCTAAAAGGAAAAAAAATTCTGGTAAGATCACGAAGCAATTTATTAAAAATGTTTGTAGAGAATTCTGCAACTTCAGAAAATATTTTAAGTAAGAAAAAAAAATCAAAATTAGTGGAAAAGTAGAAAAGCAAATGTTCAGTCAAAGTAGATAAAGTATGGTAAAAGAAGACAAAATCAGTATAAGGAATTACGCAAAAAAATATTTTGCTGAAAGATGTGAAGAAATATAAAAAGAGAGCTTTATTTTATAAAAAGAAGAAGCATATTGAAAGCATTGTGGAAAAGGGTTTTGAAGTAAAAAGGAAACTGTTTATTTTACTGTTAAACAGAATTCGATCACTAGATAAACCAATATATGTAATGAAGGCCAAAAGTAGGAGGAAAAGAGTTATTAATAAAAAAAATGTTGTGATGTTTTTTTGAGAGAATGGAAACAGTTCTAGTTCAGAGCCTTTTTTTAATGAAGAGAGTTATTCACTAAGTGAAAAATTATTGTACGCAGTTGACACCAGTGGTAGAGGTTATGAGGTTAGTGATGGTTGTCCAATGGAGAAAGAGAAAATGGTTGAAAGAAATGCAGAAGTGATAGCTGATGAAGTTTTTGGGAGATGTGCTAAAAACCCTGTGTACACTTGGGATTGCAGAAGTGTTTGTAGTGTACGACAGGAATCTATTGAAAAATTATGTAGTTTGTTACGAGTCTATACTAAAAAAAGTGTAAAACAAAAGATTAAGCTGTTGCAAGGACTAGACCCTTGCAGAGTGAGAAAACATACTGGTTTGCAAGGTCATTCTCTGGCTTGTCTTGTCAAAGTGTTTTTCACCATTTCAGAATGCTGGCAGTACATCATACTCAAATGTGGAAGTTAGTGAGAAGGATGTATTATGCAAAAAGTCCAGCACTAAAGTTAAGTGAGTTGAACAGTGCTCTTTTACGTGGGTCCGTTTCCGATGTGAAGCAGGTCTGTGAGGATATTGAGTTTTGTTACTTTGGGCCTCAGCAAAGAAGAGAAAACTTAAAACAACAAGTCTTACGATTTCAAAGCCACAGGTGTGGAAAATACTGTCGACGAAAGTACAAGTCAAAGGATAAGTTCTATACCAAACGTCGTTTTGGATTTCCACGTCCTGTATTAGCCAAAGGAAGAGTGAACAGTTTTATGTCAGTTTTATGTCAGCTGTACAACATACCATCAAAAGAAAGTCTACGAAAAACACCTACAACTTAAGAAGAAGCGAAGAATCAAAATACATAAATGACTACAATCCAGTTATTTTATCCATGTGGAACGCTAACATGGATATTCAGTATGTTGCGGACAATTCCATTGCTGTTGCTCAATATGTAACATCTTACATTACTAAATCAGAAAAGACTGAATTGAAAGAAATGTGGGAAGAGATTTCTCATGAGAAGACTCTAAGTAAGAAATTATACAGTTTCAGTTTGAAGATGTTATCGCATCGTGAAATTGGAGCATATGAATGTTCAGATCGGTTATCATCTGCAAGTCTATATTCCAAAAGTAGAAGAATCATTTGGGTGAGTCTAGGTCTTGCAGGAATGCGAAATCGGGTACTGAAATCTGTTCAAGAAATTGAATAATTAGCAGAAAATTACCCTGAAAGTACGGATTTTTTGAAAACCAATATGTTGGACACATAGGGGCCGATTCGGATCCTGGAGAAACTGGGTACGAACCGTCGGACGGAGCATTTTCACCGTCTGACTCGTACCCGGTAAATAAACCTTATCCGTACGGAAACACTATTTCCGTACGAATCGTACAAAACACCGACCGACGAAAAAATACAGACAAATGTGATCCGGAACAGTGCCGGCGTGATGTCCAGACGCATTCAGGCTGCGTTTCACGAACCAGGAAGTACGATCAGTACCGATGTCACCCCTGCACGGATTATATTTTCCGGCAGCCAAAAACTGCCGGGAAATCAGGACGACGCACACAAGGAGCACCTGTACGCGATGGAAAGCCATGGACCCCAACCTACGTGTCATCCCGGCCCTCATAGCAGTCCACCTGGTGTACAGGTACCGACGCAGATGCCGCAGAAGGTCAGAACAACACCCAAGGGGAAAGGGGGGGGCAGGGGCAGGAAACATAACCCCCACCCAAGTCACAATTCATTCATGCCCTGCACATACCTGACCTCCAGGGACTGGTCACTTCGAGGGGGTGGGGGCGTGTCCAACAAGGGCTGCGTCCGCCACAACGGAAGTGGATGTTGACGCGAACCAGCAACACAACAAATCTGGTACGTACCCTACCCAGGCCTTAAGACCGTGGGTACGGTTCGTACCACGCCCACCCCTACGTCACCACAACAATGGCGGTACATCCCGTACCCACGTTCAAAAGACCTGGGTATGGGCCGTACCAGCATTGTTGGGGTGACGTAGGGGTACGCATGGTGCGACCCGTACCCACGCTCTGAAGGCCTGGGTACGGTGCATACCCCTACGGCACCCCAACAATGGGGGTACGCACCATACCCTCGTTCCAAAGGCATGGGTACGGGCCGTAGCCAGGCCTGCAGAGCGTGGGTACGGGTATGTACGGAGCATACCCCCACCCGTGTATGTATGGAGCGTACACACACCCCACCAGTGTATGTTCGGAGCGTACCCCCACCCGTGTATGTTCGGAGCATACCCCCACCCGTGTATGTATAGAGCGTACCCACACCCCACCAGTGTATGTTTGGAGCGTACCCCCACCCGTGTATGTATGGAGCGTACACACACCCCACCAGTGTATGTACGGAGCGTACCCCCTCCCGTGTATGTATGGAGCGTACCCACACCCCACCAGTGTATGTTTGGAGCGTACCCCCACCCGTGTATGTATGGAGCGTACACACACCCCACCAGTGTATGTACGGAGCATACCCCCACCCGTGTATGTATGGAGCGTACCCACACCCCACCAGTGTATTTTCGGAGCGTACCCCACCCGTGTATGTATGGAGCGTACCCACACCCCACCAGTGTATGTTCAGAGCGTACCCCCACCCGTGTATGTATGGAGCGTACCCACACCCACCAGTGTATGTTCAGAGTGTACATGGCCAGACATAGGAGGGGTGGGTGCAGAGTCCTCCCAGCAGTGCCCAGACACAGGAGGTGTGGGTGCAGAGTCCTCCCAGCAGTGCCCAGACATAGGAGGTGTGGGTGCAGAGTCCCCCCAGCAGTGCCTCGACATAGGAGGGGTGGGTGCAGAGTCCCCCCAGCAGTGCCCAGACATAGGAGGGGTGGGTGCCTATCACTCCCAGCAGTGCCCAGACATAGGAGGGGTGGGTGCAGAGTCCTCCCATCAGTGTCCAGACATAGGAGGGGTGGGTGCCTATCACTCCCAGCAGTGCCCAGACATAGGCGGGGTTGGTGCCTATCACTCCCAGCAGTGCCCAGACATAGGAGGGGTGGATGCCTATCACTCCCATCAGTGCCCAGACATAGGAGGGGTGGATGCCTATCACTCCCAGCAATGCCCAGACATAGGAGGGGTGGGTGCCTATCACTCCCAGCAGTGCCCAGACATAGGAGGTGTGGGTGCAGAGTCCCCCCAGCAGTGCCCAGACACAGGAGGTGTGGGTGCAGAGTCCTCCCAGCCGTGCCCAGACATAGGAGGTGTGGGTGCAGAGTCCTCCCAGCAGTGCCCAGACATAGGAGGTGTGGGTGTAGAGTCCCCCCAGCAGTGCCCAGACATAGGAGGGGTGGGTGCCTATCACTCCCAGCAGTGCCCAGACATAGGGGGGTGGGTGCAGAGTCCTCCCAGCAGTGCCCAGACATAGGAGGGGTGGGTGCCTATCCCTCCCAGCAGTGCCCAGACATAGGAGGGGTGGGTGCCTATCACTCCCAGCAGTGCCCAGACATAGAAGGGGTGGGTGCCTATCACTCCAAGCAGTGCCCAGACATAGGAGGTGTGGGTGCAGAGTCCCCCCAGCAGTGCCCAGACACAGTAGGTGTGGGTGCAGAGTCCTCCCAGCAGTGCCCAGACAAAGGAGGTGTGGGTGCAGAGTCCCCCCAGCAGTGCCCAGACATAGGAGGGGTGGGTGCAGAGTACTCCCAGCAGTGCCCAGACACAGGAGATGTGGGTGCAGAGTCCTCCCAGCAGTGCCCAGACATAGGAGGTGTGGGTGCAGAGTCCTCCCAGCAGTGCCCAGACATAGGAGGTGTGGGTGCAGAGTCCCCCCAGCAGTGCCCAGACATAGGAGGGGTGGGTGCTTATCACTCCCAGCAGTGCCCAGACATAGGAGGGGTGGGTGCAGAGTCCTCCCAGCAGTGCCCAGACATAGGAGGGGTGGGTGCCTATCACTCCCAGCAGTGCCCAGACATAGGAGGGGTGGGTGCCTATCACTCCCAGCAGTGCCCAGACATAGGAGGGGTGGTTGCAGAGTCCTCCCAGCAGTGCCCAGACACAGGCGGGGTGGGTGCAGAGTCCTCCCATCAGTGCCCATGGAAAGAAAAGGGTGGAGTACCCACAGATACAATGCCCACAATTGTCAGTCAGGTGCTCAAAGTCCCTGCAGAACATGTAACACATGTGTGCGAGGCTGGGAGTACACACATGCATAGTGCGTAAAAGGGAACATGTCCACTTGAAGTCATGTCAATATACTCCATACACAAGTAAAGTGACCACCAAGGATGCCACTAATGATGCAGGTGGAGACATTGCTCAGCATGCATGTCCAAAGTTGAAGGGGTCCGTCACACACCCAGCAAATGTAGACACAGCTCAGCACAACATATTGAAAACACCCTGCAGGGAAGATGTCTGGGTCCACAGAGGAAGGAACACACCTTGGGACAATGTCACCATGCAGTAACAGCTTACATGAACAAAGATATATAGCAAATACCTTGTGATGGCACACAGATACCAGGGTCCACCCCATGACCAGCACACTACTACATTTCCCAGACACCTAACACATTATCACCACCCCAAATCAGGGAGCAGCACCACCAACAGCAATAGCAGAAAAGCAGTAGTGTTCAAAGGAAAAAAAACATTGCTTTTTAATTTTTGTTTTTTGAAAAGTGCAATATGTACAAGGCCCATAGGGCAGTCCTTAGTTCAAATCCTGGTGGGGGACACATTGGGACGCGTGTCCCCTAGCTTGCCTGCACAGTTCATACTTCCTTGTCTTCCACAGGGGGGGCATCATGTGGAGGGGAAGGACCAGGCACCACAGGGACAGGAGGGGCAAGGGTAGGCGTTGTGGGTGCAGGGACGGAGGACTCCACCACAGGGGCTGGGGCAGCGCCAAAGGTGGTGGTGAGAATGGAGCTGCACACGGTTGCAAGGTCCCCCTGCATCTCCCCTGCACCCGAAGGAACCACAGGCCCCAAGGAGGGGGGTCGGAGGGATGGGTCACAGCGCTACTGGGGGAGGGTGTGGACAGGGGGGGGACTCAACTACCCTGACTGGGGACTCCTTTGACCGCTTGCAGGGTGGTGTCACACTGGGGCTCAGGGACAGACCGGCCATGAAGGAATCCTTGTTTGAACCTTGGCCAGGAGAGCTGAGGGGAGTGGATTTGGAGGGAGTGGGTTGTGAGGAATGTGGACTCCCACTGTGGCTGTGTGTCTTCCGTTTGCCCCCTGACCCAGTGGGTGTGCCTACTTCACCCTGTGTGTGCGTGACAGGAGGTGTGCGCTTGGCCTTCCCTGGTGGTGTGGTGCCTGTGTCTGGTGGGGTGCGTGCATGGGTACATCTGGGTGTGCTTGGGACAGGCATGGGAGTGGGAAGTGTGGATGGTGCAGGGGTAGGGGGGGACGCAGCTCTGCAGGAGACCCACTGCTGCAGTCAGTGTCGAGTCCATGGACCTCAGCAAGTTGCGTTGGTCAGACTGCGCAGCTGACATGCCCTCCATGTATGCCTCCATCTGGGTGAGCACTCGGGTGTGGCCATGGAGGACATTAAGCATCGCTGTCTGACCAACCTGCAACTGCCACAGGATGGCCACAGACTCTGCATTCACGGCAGCAGTGGAGAGGGGGGCAGGGGGTGCGGTGCCTGGCAAGAAGGAGACACGTGGTGACCTAGCACGGCGGGAAGGGACCCGAGCAAGTGGGAGGCCGGTGATGGGAATGGAGGGGGCGGGTAGAGATGGAGTGCTGCTTTCAGCTGTGGGAGCAGCCTCCGCCCCCTCTGAGAGCTCAGCCTTGGACCCGTCAGCTTCATAGTCGGTCGTGGGACTGGACAGGTCCTCCGCCTCACTCCCCTCGGCCTCCGTGCCGTTCAATGCACCAGACAAGATGGCACTGCTGGCACTGGTGCTCGCTCCCTCCTCACGGTCCGTGCCAGTGTCTCCCTCGGAGTCCCCCAACGATGCTGTGGGCAAGGTGAAGAGACAGGAAATAATCAGACACCTGTATACATATGTCACATGAGTCAAATCTACATAGGTCACAGTGCATAGCCTGAAAAGCAACATGAGTAACATCTACAATACAAGGTACATATGTAGGCCCTGCAACACACAGTTGGTTGACCCACAATGCCACTGAGAAACAATGGAGAGCATGACACAACAGCAAATAACTTGAAATCAAATTGGACAGAGGAGCCAGGCTCTGGGGACAATCGAGCCCAGCACCACACAGCGTTGCCAAAAAAGGGATGAGCAGGAACCATGTCTTTTCACTTTTGGCACATGCTGCAAAGCTAATACATTAAACCATGCACAACATGACTGAGTCACTGCACCTTGAGTGTATGTCCAGACAAACATCACACACAGGCCAGACCTAGCAAGGAGACTTCAGGTTTTGACATATAGGCCTTGCCCGCACAAACCACCCCTACCTGAGACAATGTGATTGAGACAGAGGAAGTACTTACACCTCTTACTCTGGGATAAAAACACATGGTCTGCAATAAATCCAGATTGTACACAAACTACCCCTGGTGCGCCTGTCCACATATGTCATTGACAAACAACCATCATCAGATAGTTGTACCAACACAAACAGGCACTGGCCACTGTGAGTATGCACAAGCAAAATTGGGTCACCCTGTACAGTGGACACATGTAGCACAGTTTACGTAAATACAAATGAGGCCAGGGTACAATGCTACAGAGCCCAACCTATGCCGAAGACACAGAGAATGTCCACATTGTTGGATGACACACATGATACCTAGGAAAAGGTGCCCCAGGGGACTGTAGTGGCCACACTTCTCCATGGTCCTGTATGGATATGACTGCAACACAAACCACCATCCCTGCACTATGCATATCTCACACTCAAGCACATCATGTCAGAGGGCACAACATTGGAGATGCATGCTGTAAGGCAGTAAACTTTTAAGAAACACTCATATGTCAGGACTCAGCATCAGTGCCAACTAACATGGACCCCACAATGACTGAACTAGACAGGGCACAGGCAAGGTCCCAAAACCTGTTACACACCACCCCCACACATGATGCTGCAAGCATTGGGCACTTGGATAAACTGGCAGCCTAGATAACCTTGTGCAAGAGTGACTACACACAGACCAGGGAACACATGGCAAGGAGGGGAAGGGAGGAAGAACAGCACCGGTTTACTTTGGGGAACAGGATCTGCACTGCACATTTAAACCCTGGCAGTGTATCCATGCAACTGCGCACTTCCAAAAGCTGGTGACACACAACAAACACATATGTACCTACCCCCTTCCTGCTGCTGCTTCTCCTGTAAGTGCCTATCCAAGTCAGGGAAGACCACCGCCAGCACACGCTTCTGGATGTGGGTCAGATGGTGGCGCCCACGGTTCTTATGGCTCTCCGATGAGTCCCCCAGCAGGACCCATGCGATCCTCCTCGTCCAGCACCGGATATCCTGCCAGCGTTTCCTCACCTGGGCTAGGTGCCGCTTCCGACCCTCCGTCTTCCTCGCGGCACTGAAGGCTTGCTTCCAGATCTCCCCCTTGGCATAGACACCTACCTGTGAGGATGCAAAAGTAACAATACTTTAATCCACCTGATCAATGTCACAGAGACATACATATTACAAATTAGGCATGTTTGAACAGGGCATAGTATGCAGCCAACTCATTGCACCTTTGTCACAGTGACATTATCCTCTGGGGAAGGGCAAATGCACTAGGTGGCATTGAAAGTACACAGGTGGCAGGAGGGGTGCAATGCAATCAATGATCCAGGCTCACACTGTGCATCACAAGCTACACCAGGATTATGTACAGCACCTCTAAGCAGTCACATGCCCCAGGCCACTGACGCAACCTCAGCAGAGTACACAGACAAACACAGGCACAGAACAATCATCTGCCATTGGCAACTGCGGCTACAAACCTCACTCTGCACATGTGCCACTAGACTGGGGGTGTCACAGGTGTGGGGCTGGCTCAGCACGGCAGACACACATCACTGCTCCCTGCTCACATCAGATGGGCAGGGTATTTCCATCCCTCATGCAGCTGGGGTGCAACACTCCACATATGCACTCACCCACATGACAGGGGACTTACACACACACACCAACGTCCAGGGGACGACCACATCATTTGGACACTCTCACCACAGGTACACTGAACAAACACACATCTGTGGGTACTAAAACCTGTCACACTGGGGGGACCACAGAATCACATCAGGACTGTAGAAACAACATTCCCAGGAGGATTAGCCAGGCTGAATGTGGCATGCACCATGCAGTTAACGTCACAGTAAGCACTATGCAAGTGAGGAGTGCACACAGGAACTACAGCATGCTCTGCATGGGAGACATGAGGCCTTCCCCCCCTGGGACCCACTCTAAAGAACATTGCATGTCTGTCACACCTGGACACAATGCCAGAAGTCACAGTCACAAAAAAGGGGCACAGTCTAAGCTAGTGGACTCAGCATTCACCTGCTCCCCTGGTCGACCATACAGCGTGGGAGGATGACATCCAGCAACGCCTCATTCTCCTCTTGGGTGAAAGGCTGGGCCCTCTTCACGGACCTGGACATGGTGCCAGAGGAATCACAAGCAGCAGCAGTGTTGTGGAATGAAAGGATGTGCAGGCAAGTGCTCTCTCATGGGACCTGGCTGTCTTATATCTGCCTTGCTGCCCTGTTTCATTTACAGGAGTACAGAGTGATTGGTCATTCACATTTGCATCCTACGTGTCCTCCAATCCCTTTAAACCTACCCCAGTGAGTGGCTTTGCATGGTTTAAAAATTGAGTATGATGTCAAGTCAACAACCACTTTGCAACAAAGTATATTGTCTCCAACCGAATTTTGCTGGCCACCTGATGCAAAAATTCAAACTTGAAACTCGTATCCATGACAACCAGCATGCATTTAGGCCTTTATACTTGTCCCTCATGTGTCCCCTATGTTATTTTAATATTCACACACAGGTACGGTGCGTTCCACGGCCCTAGGGCACCCCAAATGCAGTGAAACGGACCGTACATGCGTGTGTACGGTCCCTATCACTATGGGAGTGCTGGCGTATGCATACGCCATAGTGATAGGGACCGTACACACGCGTGTACGGTCCATATCACTATGGGAGTGCTGGCGTATGCGTACGTCATAGTGATAGGGAGCGTACACACACGTGTACGGTCCGTATCACTATGGGAGTTGTTAGAAATTGGATATCTGGTTGGCTAGGGCTCGCGCCAAAGCCAGGCAGAAACCACCACTCTAGTCAGGGCAAGGAAGTTACACGCCAAAGATAACCCCTGCTCACCCCCTTGGTAGCTTGGCACGAGCAGTCAGGCTTATCTTGGAGGCGATGTGTAAAGCGTTTGCACACGCACCCAGCAACAACACCCAAGGCCCACCACAAAGGAAACTCCACACAAGGTTATATATAAAAATAGCTTTTGTATTATACCAAAACACATTAGATAATATTCACACAATTTACACGGTGCCAACTGGCACGGGGCAGAATTTTACAAGGGATTATATGTACAGTGGACAGGGCCACCGGGACCACTGTCAGGAATTAGCACTTTTAGAACTTAGCACTTAGAACATAGGATACAAAATTACTGTAGCACAAAACAGAACATGTAGCGCACAACCAGTAACCACTGGGAACAGGTAAGTACCACCTACGCAACCCTAACCACCTTAGGAAAATATCGCGCAGGGAACCAGGACCTCACTAGCACCACCTGTACTGAGAGAAAACAACCACCTAAGTATCACAATATCTGTAGGGGTATAGCACATTACACATGACGCATAAAAACACATTCAGAGGTGTAAACACAAGGTACATGACGCATAAAAACACACTCAGAGGTGCAGGTTTAGGAACAATAGTGCAGAACTCACATTAGCCACCCTCTGTGGCAGTCCCTAGGCCAACTGGCCTTGTCAGGGCCAGGATGCCCTGTGTCCAGCAGATGCAGGGCACTCCTGCGCAGGCTGCGCAAACCAGGGCGCACAAGGCACAACCTACACGTTGCAGCTGCCCACTAAGTGCTGGGCAGCTGGGAAAGGGAGCGTGGGCACCACTGTGCCCTTTAACACAAATATGCCGCACTCACGTGGAGCCTCTCCTGGGCTCTAACCACACGAAATGCCCCCTAGAGCATTCGTGGTTCAAGAACAATGTGCCCCCAATGTTGGAGTCCTGGTCTCGAGCAATAATTCCCCCGTAACGTGGGAGCATGCAAGCTCTATACAACAACCAATGCGGGGGGGGGGGGTGTGGGAGCCCTCTAGGCTCTTTAAACAAATAATTTGCCCCCAACGTTGGAGCTACCCTGAGCTCTACACAAATGCGCCTCGTGGGAGTCCCTTCTGGGACTCTGAGCGAATGGAAGGAACTGCCACCACAGGACTTCCGTTAGGAAACACGGCCAGCCACAGTCCATCCGGACCCCCCCCCCAGCGCCAGTACCTTCAGATCTGCGGGGCAGGGGAGACCTCCAACTGGCCTCGACTCCGGGCGACGCTGCTCCGCTTCTCGGAAGCTCCCCAGGGTCAAGGTGCAGGGTTGCTGGCCAACCAATGGCAGCACGGCCCTTCACGGTGAGCCCCCAAGCTCAGGAACGCCTCATCCAATGGTAGCGCGGCCCCGGCGACGAGCCCCCAGGCTCAGGAACGCCTTGTCCAATGGTAGAGCCGCCGGCGGCGGTGATTCTTTCGGGAATAAGAGGGGTAGGCTCCCTCGTTAGAGTGGATGTACGGCGGGGTAGGAACCCACCGGGAAATAAACAAATAAGCGGGGTGGGCACCCGCCAACGAGCACACAATTCGGGGTGGGCACCCGTCAATTAAATAATTAAATAAGCAGGGTAGGCACCCGCGAAGTGCACGGAATAATCAGCGGGGTGGGCTCCCGCTCGATCTCGGCAAAAACGGGGGAAACCCTATGTCGGGGTTCCCCCCGTGAATTTATCGTAGCGCTGCTGGGGCCACAAATAGAGCGCTCCTAGCGCTATAAGTAAAATAAAATCGCTTCCAGGCGCTTAGGTGAAAAGGAAAGTCCAGCAAAGTTTTAGGAAGGTAGGCAGGGGGCAAGGCTGGGCCAGGGCCAGCTCACTGGGCCCTCCAGGCAGGAAGGCAGTCCTAAGTGGCGGTTCCTCCTGGCCTCCAGCAGCCCCCCTCAGATAGGATCCTGGAAGATAACAAATTGTAAGGGGACACCGCCCCTTCTTATACTGTAAATCCCTTTGTTCTTGGTTCAGGGTGAGGGGGAAAACCAGTTGCAGCTGGTTGGGGAGCACCCTTGATGAGCTCAGCCCCTCACTCTATTCACTGGCAGGGCTAGGGTCATCAGTCGCACCACAGGGGGCGGAGCCAGCATTGTGTGGAGAAAGCCCTGCCCTATTCAGGTCCAAGGTGCACTCCTCCCCAGCCATCAGCATGCTAATCTCCCTATTCACCACTGGGTGACTCCTCCTGACTCTGGGTATTCCCTAGCCCGTCACATGACCTCAGCCAGCCAATCACGCGACAGGCAGCCACTGCACATTTATGCCAGCATCTAGAAGTGGCACTTCCACACTAGCTACATGCACGCCGCACACATCATCGCGCAGCATTTAATCACACGAGTCCGCACATACCAGACTCGACCCTGCACACCCCACACATCAGGAACTACCAGGGACACATACATTCCCCATGCAGTCCTATGGGAGGGCAGGCCTATCTCACCACATGCACTCAGAGTGCGCACGCACTTTACTCTGGGACACAGGGAAAGTGCGCAGAAACCAAAAATCACAACCACTAGGTCACCAATAAAAGCAAAAAGTTCAGGGGTGAACCGGCCAGAAGGGCCAAGTCCAACAGGAGTGCTGGCGTATGCGTACGTCATAGAGATAGGGAGTGTACACACGCATGTACGGTCCGTATCACCATGGCGTACGCCTACGGCAGCACTCCCATAGTTTTAGGGAGCGTACACACGCGTTTTGGTCCATGTCACCATGGCATACGCCTACGGCAGCACTCCCATAGTGATAGGGAACGTACACACGCCCTCAGAGCGTAGGTACGGTGCCTTTCACAACAGACAGTGGTGACAGGCGGCACACAGAAAGGAATTGAGCTGTCATACTTGGCCAAGGCTGTACATCAAGGCATTGTCTGTGCAGTACTACATGTGTCGGGCACAGGTGTGTCAGGCTGTGATGTGGCACATAACTCCTGAGGTGTGAAGCCAATCGATGTGTGATGAGATGTGTACACATGTCATGTGTGATGGTACACTATGTGCCACACATCCCCTTCACTCCTTTGACATGTGTGCATGTAGTACAAACTTGTTGAGCGATGCATCACTGGCATGGCACAGTCACCAACACCCGCAACTGTCCCCTGATGCCAGGTACAGGGATTATTACACCTGACATGTGACTACCGGCGTTGCACAATGTGACTATGTCATGTGTGTGTCATGTGTTTCCATAAGCTTGCTGTTGGTGTTCCCTCAAATGCATCTGCAGTTGCTGCAACCAACATGTGACTGTGTGTAGATGGGCATGGCACACTGTTACGCACACCAGCCCGCATGTGGAATCCGACATAAGGTGTGTATGTATGCATCGAACAGGGACTTGCGAGACAAGGACATATCTGCGTACTCTCAGTGTATGTGTGATCAGTCTTGACATGTACTCCTTCATGGCAAGGTATGTGGTCTGTCTTTTTTCTATGACATGTGACCTGTGCCTCTAGTGTTCCGCAACCTGTCTGTACGATAAACATCCTTCATCTGCACATATGTGGATGTCTGTCACTCCTGTAATGCGTCTGCCTGTTCACTTACACTGGCTCACAGCTAGTTTCATGCCATGGCATGTGGAGCTTCAGAATCCACGTTTGTAGCTGGCTCTTGGTAGGAGTGTCACCTGCCTGGCATACGTGTCCAGGGCATATTGCACAGACCTGACTCTGTATGTAGCATATGTGTATTGCCTGTTGAACATGTGCTCAGTACATTGACATTGTTGGTGTACTGTAATCACTCTTCGTTGTCCCTTCCAATTTACTGCAGGGCTCCGCCTCTCTCCCGACCAATTCCGGACTTGGCTGACCTGAGGGAACATGACTGTATACGCCGCTACCGCTTCCCCAGACAGTTGATTGAGGACTTGACGACAAGGCTGGCACCACACCTCCAACCGCTACACAGGTATCCTACTGCACTGACAACCAAGATGAAGGTGATGGCAGCCCTACATTTCTTTGCCAAGGGTACCTTTCAATATACCATTGCTCATGTGGGTGGCATGTCCCAAACAATGTTCAGCCGTGTTCTGCATGATTTTTTAGAGGCCATGTTGTATCACCTGGATGAGTTTATTAAATTCCCAACTCCTGAGCAGTTGACAGGTGTCAAGGGTGAGTTCTATGCCCTGGGAGGGATGCCCCATGTCATTGGGTCCATAGATGGAACACATGTGGCTTTGGTACCACCACAGGCACAGGAGGTAGCGTATAGGAACCGCAAGCATTACCACTCCATTAATGCCCATGTGGTGTGTCTTGCCAACATGGTGATTTCCCATGTCTGTGCTTGTTTTCCAGGATCAGCACACGATGCCTACATCATGAGGCGTAGCAGGGTGCCTAAAATGATGCTGCAGCTGTGCAACGGTGGGTATACTCTGTCAGTCCTGTATTTAGCGTCATCTTCCTGTCTTACTGCTTCTCCTGACCCACTTTTGTCCATGATGTTTCCATGTAGGGGACGCTGGCTATCCCAACATGCCATGGCTGATCACGCCCCTCCGCAACCCCAGCACGGCGGCCGAGTACCACATCAACAATGCCCATTGGCCGACCAGGCAAGTGATATAGAGGACGTTTGGCCTCCTGAAGAGCCGATTCCATTGCCTCCAGGCGGCGCACTCCCATATGCACCGGTGAAGGTCTGCAACATCTTCCTCGTGTGCTGCATGCTGCACAACATGGCAGTGGAGAAAGCTGTGCCACTCATCCTGGATCCGGATGAGCAGGACCATCACTCAGGATGCAGCCCACAACCCCAACACAACCTTGTGGCACGGTCATCCAAGACCCCATTGTGCCATCTCCATGCATCAAACCTTGGCCTGCCCACCATTCTACACATCCACCTGACTCAAGCATGCAGGACATGGTTCTGCCACCTGTCGACACATACCTGGGAGTAGCTCCCCAGGACACTCTACATGATCCCTGACCTCTGCGCATGACTGTTGCTCTTCTGAATAGGTCTGTCGGCACAGTTGTGCGGGCACCCCCTCAGCTGGTTGGGCCCATCACGGGTGAGTATGGTGCTCCATGTCTGTATTGGATGACACATTGTGACCCATGTGTGTCCTGTGCCAGACTCAGACCCCAGGGTATGGATGGTTGGAGTTATTTCAAAACTCGGGCATGCTTTGACTCCACAACACACACATGTAATGGAATAATGCTAAATGACGGCATCATCTCTTGATTGTGATGAATTTTATTTGTGGTGGGGTACGTGTTGGGGGGGATGACAAGAGGTGCTTTCGGGGTGTGTAGAATCCAAAGTTCACTGGGGGAGTTGGTATCCTTGCCATTGGAAATCATCAGATTCCATGCCACAGTCTTTGTCAACATTGGTCAGACAGTGACCAGCAAGTCCATGTGGCAGAGAATGTCATTTGATGATGTGCTGCTGTTGGGCCAGAGGGCCAGGTGCCAGGCCAGGTGACCTGGGAGATGGTAATGTTCCGCTGACTCTCACGGTCTTTTGCGTGGACGACCCACCTTCCTGCGGGGACCCTTAGAAGCAGGCCGTGACGATGCTTGTGATGCTCCGTCGGATGAATCCTCTTCCTCCTGATCCCTCCCTGTGGCTGGTGATGATCTTCGCCTGGTGGCACAGGGAGGGTTGCCCATGTTGTCGGCAATCCGACGGAGTGAACGGTTCATTTCCGTGTGCACCGTCAGGAGCTCAGCCAGTCTGTCCTCCATCCGTCCTTGGTGTCGCTGTTGACTGGCATGTTGCTCGGCCTGCAGGGTCTTCATCTCCTCGAGGGTCCCCTTCATCTCGTTGAGGGTGGACACAACCTGGCTGATGCCCCTGGTGTCACGCCGGTATGTGTCCAGGATGTTGCTGACATGTGAAAATACCGGTTCCTGAGCTAACTGGTCAGGTTTGCGCCTCTGCCGTCCTCCACTCCCACCACCCCTGCCCACTTGCACCTGGCCTGCCGTTGTGGGCACATCGGGTCTCTGGGACCCCTGAGGGATGGCATTTGCGGTGTCGCCTGCCTCCTCCTGGGTGCCCGGAGAACCTTGTCCCGCCTGGTCAGACTGGCTGCGTTGTTGTGTGCGGGCAAGGCTCCTGGGTGTCTCCTGGGATGTGGCAGGAATGGGGGTGGTGGTTGGCACAGTTGTACCTGACGCAGGTGCTGCAGGTGGTTGGACACCAGAGGGGCCAGGTTGGTCGGGGTCATCCACGGAGTGGTGAGAGTCGTCGCTGCCGGTGGGATCCTCTTCACGCAGAGCCTGGTCCTGTGAGTCTTCCCCCCAGTGTTGGGGGAGATCGACGACATTGACCTGTGTGTGAGAGAGACAATGTTAATTGTGTTCCATGCGACATCCATGTTTCAATCATATTTAAGTTGGCACAGTTCCTCTGGGTAGTTGGATCTGTCTAGCATTCCTCTCACAGTGCACTTGTGCATGGGTATGTCCCTTGGCCACAGCTTTCGACACTTTACCTATGTGTGACACACTCTTAGTTGATGCATCTTTTTGGAACGCAGTCAGCAGTGTAGTGAGCGGACGTAGCGAGCCATGCAGAGCCGCCTTACGTGTTGCACTGTACGTGGGCAAATGGTGTTTTTTCTATGCTATTTGAGAATGCAGGTAGGTAACTTAAGCATTTGTGACTGTGTTCTGACAAACACAGTGAGTGGGTATACTGGGTGTAAGGTTAGGTTTGTGCCTGCAGAAAGTATCTACTCGTGCACATATTGACACATGGACCAGTGTTTAGCACAGGAAAAAGGGGGGGTTAACGCACTGGCAGACCTTGTCTACATGCACACAGTCCACCTGCTGACGAGCGGACATGGCCACACCACCCAAGGTTGATTTGGTCTCCCTGTGTCTCCCTTTCTCCCTCCCTCTCCCTCCTCCCTCTGTCCGTCTCCCTGTGTCTCCCTTTCTCCCTCCCTCTGTCACCCTCCTCCCTCTGTCCGTCTCCCTGTGTCTCCCTTTCTCCCTCCCTCTCCCTCCTCCCGTCTCCCTATGTCTCCCTTTCTCCCTCCCTCTCCCTCCTCCCTCTGTCCTTCTCCCTGTGTCTCCCTTTCTCCCTCCCTCTGTCACCCTCCTCCCTCTGTCCGTCTTCCTGTGTCTCCCTTTCTCCCTCCCTCTCCCTCCTCCCTCTGTCCGTCTCCCTGTGTCTCCCTTACTCCCTCCCTCTGTCACCCTCCTCCCTCTGTCCGTCTCCCTGTGTCTCCCTTTCTCCCTCCCTCTGTCACCCTCCTCCCTCTGTCCGTCTCCCTGTGTCTCCCTTTCTCCATCCCTCCCTCTCCCTCCTCCCTCTGTCCGTCTCCCTGTGTCTCCCTTTCTCCTTCCCTCTGTCACCCTCCTCCCTCTGTCCGTCTCCCTGTGTCTCCCTTTCTCCCTCCCTCTGTCTCCCTCCTCCCTCTGTCCGTCTCCCTGTGTCTCCCTTTCTCCCTTTCTCCCTCCCTCTCCCTCCTTCCTCTGTCCATCTCCCTGTGTCTCCTTTTCTCTCTCCCTCTGTCACCCTCCTCCCTCTGTCTGTCTCCCTGTGTCTCCCATTCTCCCTTCCTCTCCCTCCTCCCTCTGTCCGTCTCCCTGTGTCTCCCTTTCTCCCTCCCTCTGTCACCCTCCTCCCTCTGTCCGTCTCCCTGTGTCTCCCTTTCTCCCTCCCTCTCCCTCCTCCCGTCTCCCTGTGTCTCCCTTTCTCCCTCCCTCTCCCTCCTCCCTCTGTCCGTCTCCCTGTGTCTCCCTTTCTTCCTCCCTCTGTCACCCTCCTCCCTCTGTCCGTCTCCCTGTGTCTCCCTTTCTCCCTCCCTCTCCCTCCTCCCGTCTCCCTGTGTCTCCCTTTCTCCCTCCCTCTGTCACCCTCCTCCCTCTGTCTGTCTCCCTGTGTCTCCCTTTCTCCCTCCCTCTCCCTCCTCCCGTCTCCCTGTGTCTCCCTTTCTCCCTCCCTCTGTCACCCTCCTCCCTCTGTCCGTCTCCCTGTGTCTCCCTTTCTCCCTCCCTCTGTCACCCTCCTCCCTCTGTCCATCTCCCTGTGTCTCCCTTTCTCCCTCCCTCCCTCTCCCTCCTCCCTCTGTCCGTCTCCCTGTGTCTCCCTTTCTCCCTCCCTCTGTCACCCTCCTCCCTCTGTCTGTCTCCCTGTGTCTCCCTTTCTCCCTCCCTCTGTCTGCCTCCTCCCTCTGTCCGTCTCCCTGTGTCTCCCTTTCTCCCTCCCTCCCTCTCCCTCCTCCCTCTGTCTGTCTCCCTGTGTCTCCCTTTCTCCCTCCCTCTGTCACCCTCCTCCCTCTGTCCGTCTCCCTGTGTCTCCCTTTCTCCCTCCCTCTGTCACCCTCCTCCCTCTGTCCATCTCCCTGTGTCTCCCTTTCTTCCTCCCTCTGTCTGTCTCCCTGTGTCTCCCTTTCTCCTTCCCTCTGTCACCCTCTGTCTCCCTCCCTCTCTCTCCCCCTCTCCCTCCCTCTGTCTGTCACCCTCTGTCACCTCAGCCCAGCTTCCTGGGCACACACAGTTTGCAGGTCTTTCAAAGGCGATTGGCTTGTTCATGTGGGTTTGTTTCTAATCTCCAGGCACCCATTGGGCGGAGTGTCTGAGTCTGCGCTGCTGCTGTGGCGGTGTGTGCTGACACTCTTTCAGAGTGATGCCTCTTCATTAGCTGCTGTTGTGTGCAAATTGTGCCTTCATACCCATGTCATCCTGCAACGCGGCCACCATTTACAGGCGACACAGTACTGTGTGGGCACACATTGTTTGTATGGCTGTGCCCTAGGCCATATGGGCTGAGGGAATTGTTGTGTGCTTCTGAGTTGCTCACTGTTAATTTTGAGGCCCACCCTCCCGGCATGGGGGACATCCTGTCTTGTGTTGGTGTTTTGTGTGGCCTGTGACTTGGCATGGCCGTGTTTGGTGCATGGGGCATGGAGCCGCTAGTGGCATGTGTGTGTTTTTGGAGTGTGGTTGTGTCCGGTGATGGCTTTTGGGTGGTTGCGTGCATAATTGGGATTTTGGTTGTGGATGGCGTTCCCCCCCATGTGAGGTGAGTTGTTTGTGTACTCACCAGGCTCTCGGACTCCTTCTACTCCGTGTACTCCCACCGGCGGCAGAATGGCCATCACTTTCTCCTCCCAGGGATGGTAGTGTACCGGTCTGCGGGGCGGCCCTCCTCCAGTGATGTTCCCCTGGTTGTGATCGTCCGTCATTTTGTGGTGGACCGTCCTCCGCAGATCGTACCACCTGGCTTGGCATTCATGCCTGGTCCTTCTGGTGGACCCAACAGCATTGACACGATCGACGATCCTCTGCCACATGGCAGATTTTTCAGATATGCTGGTCTGTCTGACCAATGTTCCAAAGAGTCGTGGCTCGACTCTGATGATTTCGTCGACAAGGATCTCCAGCTCATCCTTTGTGAACTTTGGATTCTTGTTATTGGGCATGGTGTGGGGTTTGGGTGTGGATGGTTGTGGGTGTGTGATTGTGGTTGTGAAGGTGTGTGTGTGTGTGAATGTGATGAGGGGGTGTTTGTGATGGTGGTTGTGTGTAGGAGTGCAAGTGTAAGGTGTATTGATGGTTGTGGTATGGTGCAGTGCGTTGTCTCTGTGGTCTGGCAGTAGTGGATCTGTTGCAAAGGATCATGGTTTGTGTGTGTTGGGCCTTTTTATTGGTCCATTTGTGGGTGTGGCTGTGTTTGAACTTTGGGTGGGTGTGTTATAAGGAGTGGTTGTGATTTGGGCCTCTGTTTAGCTGTTTGGCAGTTGCAGGTCAGTGTATAGGATGTATTTGGGCTTGTCGGACATGTTTTGTGGTGTTGTGCGATTCGAATTGACTCTCCTTGTGTTGTTTTGCTTTGTCCTGGTTCAGTGCGGTTGTTTTTTGCATCTGTACGGTGCGTATATCGGCCATGTTGTACAGTGCTGACCTTTGCTATGGCTTAGTATGACTCGTACATGCGCGATGTTGGGTGAGGGTGCTGGTGTTGGGGCCTGGGGTATGCTCGGGTGGGGGTACGGTCCGTACATACACGGGTGGGGGTAAGATCCGGACATACACGGGTGGGGGTACATTCCGGACATACACGGGTGGGGGTACGCTCCGGACATACACGGGTGGGGGTATGCTCCGAACATACACGGGTGGGGGTATGGTCCGTACATACACGGGTGGGGGTACGCTCCGGACATACATGGGTGGGGGTACGCTCTGGACATACACGGGTGGGGGTACGCTCCAGACATACACGGGTGGGGGTACGCTCCGAACATACACAGGTGGGGGTACGCTCCGAACATACACGGGTGGGGGTACGGTCCGTACATACACGGGTGGGGGTACGGTCCGTACATACGGGGGATGGGGGGGTTGTTCTGCGCGTACATACGGGTGCTGGGGGGGTGTTCGGCGCGTACATACGGGGGATGGGGGGGTGTTCTGCGCATACATACGGGGGCTAGGGGGGTGTTCGGAGTGTACATCCGGGGGCTGGGGGGGTTGTTCGGCGCGTATGCGGGCACATGTCTCCATGGTTGCTATAGGAGTTCGGTCCGTAAGGTGTTTTTTCCATACGGTTGTACAATCGGACGCACGGGACGGATCGTACTTGCGAACTCGGACTTCATTTTTCCGATTCGTACGTAAAATCGTCCGGGGACGTGTCGGACACATTTTCCGACCCGAGGACGTGTGGGGAAATTTTCCCAATGCGATTCGTATGGATTTTTTCCCATACGATTCGTACTGGGCAGTTTGTACGGGACTTGTACGATTCATATGGGAAAAAATCCGGATACGATTCGTACGGGGAAAGTTTTTAACGGATCGGAATCGGCACCTTACTATCCAAAGAGAAGTCATCATCTTGAGAACATGTGTCTCTATGAAGTGCTGCAAAACTACACTTTTAAACGAAATATTACAGAGAACATCAACAATTTAAAATATGGAGTGTTTGGTTCTGAAGGATGTCTGGTGAAACAAAGGAATGGAAATTTAATTAATCACAGAAAACTGAGTTGCGACACTGCTGACAAAAGGGAATTTTACTATTTAGCCCTTTTGCAAATTTTCAAACCATGGCGTTCTTCTGAACTGGAATTCCCAGCTATGAAGATTCATTTAATGCTTGTAAAGATAGCATACAATGCAGTGCTTTCGCAAATTATGTGAAAATGTTGAATGATGAAATTGATCAATAAGCTACAATTGCAGCTGAGATTGCTAGAGACAGTTCTCAAGACAGTCAAAGTTCTGCTGCACTGAGTCAAGATCCACTATGATAACCAATTGTTGAAAATGAAGCAGCTATTGCAATGAATGAGGTGGAAACAGCAATTTATCAAGCACAAGAAGATGCAATACAGTTAGGAAACTTGGAAGAGCAACTAAATGTTGAACAGAAACAAATATATCAGCAAGTGAAAGAGCAGATTGACCATGGATTACTTCATGAAAAGAAAGACTGCTTATGTACATCATTTCAACCTATCCGAATGTATGTGAGTGGTCAAGCTGGAACAGGAAAGAGTTTCTTAATTAAAGTAATTACAAGTTATCTGCAAAAAACAACTGAGTCGCATTTGTCTTGTGTTGTCACTGCTCCAACTGGGTTGGCAGCACATAACATTAAAGGAATTACTTTACATCGTTTACTAATGCTTCCAGTAGAGCAGGAGAACAAATTGGAATACCACAAGCTATCTGGAGAAGCTTGTTGTGAAGTTTCCAGAGTGCTGAAGAAAATGAAACTTCTCATTATTGATGAGGTGAGCATGGTTTCAAACTTGATGCTTGCCTTTGTGCATTTAAGAATGCAGCAAATTCTTAAAACAGAGTATGACGTGTTATTTGGAGGAAAACACGTCATAGTTTTTGGAGATCTACTGCAACTGACACCGGTAACAGGACAACCGGTATTTAAAACACTTGCCCATGAAGATACCAGAAAGTCTCTTGGCAGTGTTGGTAATGTAAACATTTGGAGTAATTTTGAATACAAAGAACTGACAACAAATATGCGACAAGCAAATGATGCTGAATATGGAAGTATTCTTCAAAATATAAGAATTGGAATTCTTTCAAAAAAAGGGAAAGAAGCTTTGGAGAGTCGATTACTTTGCAATGTCTTTCCAAATGAAAATGCATTTGCTGCAAAAGTGTACGTGGAAATTGCTAAAAATAAGTCAGTGATTTGCTTAATGCCGAGTGTTCAATATTCAACGAAGAATTATTAAAATTGGAAAATGAAGAAATTGCTAAAATGGAAGCCATCGATAAAATACTACATGAAGGAATCACTATTCTTTTGACGGGTAAGTTGAGATCAAAACTAGATTGTTTAGAAAAAAAAATATCTAAAACTGCTGGTTTGGAAAAGACACTGTATTTGTGTGTAAACTGTCGGGTAATTTTAAGGCGTAATTTGGATGAAGAGAAAGGTTTAGTTAATGGTGCAATGGGTAAAGTCGTGGATTTTGTGAATTATCAGAAAAAAGAAGGAATTTAATTTTTAAAAATTAAATTTGATCAGATTGA
The DNA here is from genome assembly GCF_964204655.1 of Triturus cristatus. Taxonomy (NCBI): domain Eukaryota; kingdom Metazoa; phylum Chordata; class Amphibia; order Caudata; family Salamandridae; genus Triturus; species Triturus cristatus. Next base: position 1,495,041,146 of record NC_140591.1, read on the forward strand.
TGAAGTTAAAGAAATTGTTCATTGTTCAGTTTGTTTTTTGCTTGTTAAAGATTTATATGTCCGTAGGAAACAATTTCCATTTTCTCTGGCATATGCAGTGACTATTCATAAATCTCAAGGATTAAGTGTAGACAGTGCATTGGTGAACATTGGATCTACTGTATTTAAAGATGGTATGGCATATGTTGCTTTGTCGCGAGTCAGAACATTATCTGGTTTGTTTTTGATTGATTTTGATGAGACAAAGGTTACTGCAGATGCAAACTGTGTAAAAGAGGATACTAAGTTAAGAAGGGTGTATGCTCCAAATTTAGGTCAATATCCTGTATTTGAAAAGCGTGTGGTTTGTCGAAAAAGAATGTTAGAGAATATCTGTACTGAAGATGTCAAGAAGGGAAAAGAACAAGATAATGTTGCGATTGCAGGTAAAAAGAAATTGGACACTGTTGAAGAGATTGTTGGTTATCAGTTTGAAAATACTTCTGGTGTCAACTGCTATGCTAATGTAGTGGTCAATGTTGTTTTATATCTGGAAGGTTTGCAAGCACAAATTATGCAGAATCGGGGAAAAAGATTTTGTTCTCTGTTGCATTCTGTTTGTGAAAATTTGACAACAGATAGAAGTAAAATACAATCTGTTTCAGATGTTCAGAATCTTTTGGATGTGTGTTCTGGTTCTTCACAATTTACACAAAATATCCAACAAGATGCTCAGGAATTTTTAATGTATATGCTTATAATTTTTGAAAATGAAGGTGTAGAAATAGAAAATATTTTTGGCCTTTCTTACAAACGGGAAAATTATTGTGAAAATTGCATGTATACATGTAGCACCAATGTAGACACTGAGAGATTTCTGTATTTAACATTACCAGACTGTAAATCAGTTTCTTTCAATAAATTAGTGAAAGGTGCCATTCAAAACATGGAGTGTAGCCAATGTAAATCAGAAATGTTATCCACATTATTCTTAACAAAATATGGAAAATACATAATTTTAATGATGCAACATTCTACAGCTGATGGAAGAAAATTGGATACTTTAATAAAGCAGTTTGTAGCAACACAAGTATCAATATCAGGAAGGACATTTGTAGCAATTGCAATACTTTTCCATGATGGTCCTTCCACCACATCTGGACATTACATTGCCTATCTAAAATGTGACAAAGGTGTTGCTGTTTTTTCTTTGGTGGGACCGTTGACCTGCATCCTATGCCGCTCTGCTGATCCTGACTACAAGCCCCAGGATACCCAGGGGCAGGACGCATCATCACCACGCGCCAGGAGGCGCTTAAAGCCCGTCTGGGGCTGAGTCCCTGGTGTTGCTGTTTTTTCTTTGGTGAGACCGTTGAGCTGCATCCAGCGCCGGTCTGCTGATCCTGACTACAAGCCCCAGGATACCCAAGGGCAGGACATATCATCTCCATGCGCCAGGAGGCGCTTAAAGCCCGTCTGGGGCCGAGTCCCTGGTGTTGCTGTTATTTCTTTGGTGGGACCGTTGAGCTGCATCCTGCGCCGGTCTGCTGATCCTGACTACAAACCCCAGGATACCCAGGGGCAGGATGCATCATCTCCAGGCGCCAGGAGGCGCTTAATGCCCATCTGGGGCCGAGTCCCTGGTGTTGCTGTGTTTTTTCTTTGGTGGGACCGTTGAGCTGCATCTTGCGCCGGTCTGCTGATCCTGACTACAAGCCCCAGGATACCCAGAGGCAGGACGCATCATCTCCACACGCCAGGAGGCGCTTAAAGCCCGTCTCGGGCCGAGTCCCTGGTGTTGCTGTTTTTTCTTTGGTGAGACCGTTGAGTTGCATCCTGCGCCGGTCTGTTGATCCTGACTACAGGCCCCAGGATACCCAGGGGCAGGATGCATCATCTCCACGTACCAGGAGGCGCTGAAAGCCCGTCTTGGGCCGAGTCCCTGGTGTTGCTGTTTTTTCTTTGGTGGGACCGTTGAGCTGCATCCTGCGCCGGTCTGCTGATCCTGACTACAAGCCCCAGGATACCCAGGGGCAGGACGCATCATCTTCACACGCCAGGAGTCGCTTAAAACCCGTCTGGTCCCTCGTCCGGCGAGGACGCGCGCGGGACGCGCTGGGCTAAGCCCGGGCAAAGGGCGGGCCATCTGTGGCCATCAGGGGCCAGAAGAGGCCAGGCTGGGCGAGCCCTTTGACATTTCCAGCAGGACTCGGGACTTAAATTATCGCTAAGTAAGCTGCGAGGTATTGACTGATTTGACTAGTTGTCTAGTGTTCATAATTTGCTGACTATAGTGTGGCAGGATTCTTTCCTTAACAATAGTAACCTTCTTCTTGCTACATGGCCAAATGTATTGTTAATTCTAAAGGGGGGTGGGGCAGGGGGTGTAGGGACATTGGATGCTTTTCTTAAATGGGCAGAACCAGTTGTAGCCAAGGAGATAGAACTAGTAGAGACATTTCCTGTCCACTTATATCCAGTCCCCCCCCTTCACCTCCCAATACATGCACTAGGCAGTCACGGGCTGTACTCGACATTAGAGCTAAAGATCTGCTGGGGAAGCGGAAGGCGAATAGTGCTTCAAAGGGAAGTAGGCAAAATGCGAAACAAGCTAGGAAAAAAAATTCTACACTTGGGCTGGGTTGTCAAACAGAAAGTTTAACGAATCAGGAAAACCACCCCAAGACTCAAGGAGGGGGTAATTTAATTACACCTGTAACAGATAATTCTACGAAGGGTAATAAATTGTCAGAACTCATAGGGAATATGGAGGAGAGCCTAAAGGCACTTATCAACCCAGTGATGGACAAACTCGACTCAATCGATTGTAGACTAAAAGTCCTAGAAAGACACGTATTAAGCCAACAGAGGCCCAGGATTGGGAATAAACTGACAGAAGCACGCTCCGCCAGTGCCCCCACGCCCATACCTACAGCCACTAGCTCAGCCACTAATTCGAGTGAACCCATAGAACCTATAGTCGCTCAGGTGATACAACCACAAGACATCCCAACTTCAGTTAGTGGAGTAAAGCTTGGTTGTGGGGGTCCTAGGGGTAGTTCACGTCATATAGATTACATTCCCCTGAAAGAAACAAGTCTCCATCTCCCCCCAGAGGCGTGCCCGTATTCCATCATTTTGGCAAATGTCCCCAAAACTTTTGATGGCAAAGAGGAACATTGGTCTACACTTAAAAATAAAGTACTCCATTTTTTTAACAACAGAACAGTGTTAGGTGAACATCTTTTTAACAACTTTAAGATGGTAAGAAGGGTGGACTGGGTGGGAAAGACCAGGAAGGGTATGGAGGGAGATTGTGTTGTTGTGAGTTTTGGTTCCCCCCAATTGGTAGATCATATTCTGAGGCAGGCAGGATCATTAAGGATACATCAAGATCGTATCAACATACTACCATTGGGGTATTTTTACCCACCTAGTAATACTGCCGCCATTAGCAGGAGAGACCATGTCATTCGGGTTAACCCTTATATTAGTTTTACACCAGTGAGTAATAGATTTGAGGTTCTTAGCTCACTGGACACAAATGACTGACTCTTACACGGACAAGATCAGGACCTACGAGGAATAAACACAGTTAACCCCCATAGAGTGAGTCTAGCTTCTGGAACAGGTCCACATGAAACAATTCCCCCTGCAATGACAGACATAGCGCTGATAAGTGGACTAACCAGTATCAATAGTCCTATGCAAGAGGTTTTCCAATTAGGGGGAAAAGTAAGTGGAGGCCCACAGGATGTTGAATTAAATGGTACCCAAAATAGGGATGTTGATTCTGCATTCTCATTATTGGTCCCCTGGAATGTGGCAGGGTTTAGAAATAAGGCAGCGTCACCAGACTGGTTAAACTTTCTTGATAGCAAGGACCTAATACTATTCCAGGAAACCTGGTTGAATGCATTTGAATTTAGACCAGGATACCTTAGTTTTATTGTTCCTGCTATTCCTAGCCTCCGTGGTAGAGCAAAGGGGGAACTCTTAACATGGGTCAGACAAGATTGCAGGTATAATGTTAATCAATTGGATTCAAAAAGCAGAAACATATTATTAATTCAAGTTCAGTGTCCTGGATCGCAGGACCTTTTCGTTTTTAATGTTTATGCAAGAGGGATGCCGGGGGGCAAGTCTTCAAACACTGTTGAAGAATTAGATGCACTCCTCGAGATATATTGCAAAAAAGGAAATATTGTAGTTGAGGCGATTTCAATTGCTGTTTTGAACCTCTAGACAGTAATGATGTTGATCTTACCCTAGAAAAAGATCGTACATGGAATATTCCCCAGCTGACACTTCTGCCTATTAAAAAATGGACAGAGGCCGCACTCCAGTTAAAGGTCCTATGTGTCGGACAGGGGTTACAAGCAATCAATGGTAGATCTGCATCTGATAAACATGGGGCTTTTACGTTTAATAATGGTCTACGAAAAAGCCGCATTGACTACATACTTACCAATAAAGAGAACTGGCCCAGTATCAAGGACATGATGGTAGTGGAAAGGGTTGAAAGTGACCATGACCCCTTACTCCTATCATTTAAGTTATTTAAATCTCACTGTCAGGAGGATTCTCCTGTAAAGGCTGACATTGTCCTATCAAATGATACAAGACGTATTAAATGGGCAAACTGTTTAAGGAATGAAAGTCAGATAATAACCATGAGGGATTTGACTATCACGGCGACAATTGCCCTACAAAATTGTATTAATCAAGAGGAGGTTATTGCAAATGTAAACCTGATTCATACAATTTTTTTTAATCAACTTAGGGTCTTTTTTACGAAAAAGGCTTATACTAAACCTAAAAGGCTACTTAGAAAGGAGGATCAATGGTACGGGAAGTCGTGTAGGGCTGCGTACCAGGCCTTGACTGAGGCAGTGAAAACTAAAGATAGAGATCGTGTTAAGAGTGCCTGTGTTGCTTACTAAAAAGCCCAATACGATTATTGGAGGGACCTTCACTCTGCTAGTAAAGAACGAACAATGTGCCCCTTTTGGGATATGGTTAAGTGGGGCACGGTGATACAAAGGGAAGAACTAATAAACTGTGTCTCGCCTAACCTCTGGGTTTCACATTACGCGTCCCAGTTTGCATCTTTTGAAACGGTTGGCGAGATTAGTAAAGATCCCACCCCCTTTAATAAGGATATAAACCCCTTAAACTTCGAGATAATCAAGGTGAGAAAGGCACTGAATACCATTCCCCAGGGGTAGAGCACCAGGACTTGACTCTGTCCCAGCTGATTTGTTTATGCACGATAAGGAGCTTTGGGCACCATACATTCAATGTCTAGCTAAAGGTATCGCCAATGGATCACCCATACTGAATACCTGGAAGGGTGCTCAGATCATACCGATCTATAAAAAGGGGGAGCGCTCAGATACAGGAAACTATATTCCCATAAGTTTGATAGACTGCATACAGAAGGTGGTCGCAAGGCTTGTCCTGCAGAGAATCCAAGGGTGGATTGAGGAGGAGGAAGTATTGTCACCACTTCAGGTTTCTTTTAATCTATTGGCGGGTGGTTTTGTTGGGGGAGGGTATGTTATTTGCGGCTTTCGTTGACCTCAAATCAGCGTTTGATTTGGTCCCACGAGCAAAAATGTGGGCAGTTTTCGAAGATCAAGTCATGCCACCTGACATCTTGACCTTTTTAATGAAGCTCCAGGAGGACAACTTTGCCCAAGTTAGATGGAACCAATCGGGCAGTGTAACAGATAAGTTTCCCATCACTAGGGGAGTACGCCAAAGGTGCGTATTAGCCCCGACACTCTTCTCATTATACATCAACAGGGTGATCAACTACTTCGAGCAACATCCCACCGATGCTCCCATGCTGGATGGTAAGTTGATCCCCCTGTTGATGTTTGCAGATGACACTCTATTAATCTCAAAGACACAACTGGGTTTACAAAAAGCCATTGATGTATTCGAGGTTTTCTGCAAAGACCATGGGCTTATAGTAAATGTGAATAAGACCAAGTTCATGGTCCTTCACAAGTCTAAACATATAAGAGGAAATGTGCAAATGAACGGGGTCAAATTAGAACAGACTAAGGTTTTTTCGTACCTGGGTATAACCCTTGCATCAAAGCTAGATTGGAAACCGCACACTACCCAGCTGGTTACAAAGCTCGCACAGCTAATTGGAGCACTGTTAAAAGAGCTTCACCTCTCATATACCAGGCCAATAATAGCAGCACTCAAAATTTATGATGCAAAGATAGGAACAGCAATTCTTTACGGGGCGGAATTGTGGGGATTTAGCAACCTCACCCTGCTGACTGGGGCCCAAAATAAGTTTTTACGAGTAATCACAGGTCTTCCTGTATCAACCCAGCTGATCCCCCTTTTCTATGACCTAGGTGTCCAACATCTGGAAGATATGGCCCGATACAGACCAGTGGCATACTGGAGGAGACTGTGGGTTACCCCAGATCTCTCACAGTATGCTCAGGCATTTATGGATGTCAGAAGAGCAGATAAGGCGCAAAAAATTCCTTGGATGCGGGAGGTTAAGGTAATTTACTCCGCCATGGGCCTAGCCAGTCTATGGGAAGACCCAACAGCACATACCTTTCCCCCTAGGAAAACCTTTAAAGATCTATACTGGAGTATGGTCTCAGTGAAAAGATTTGGTTCATGTATTGGTCCGTCATTAAATGCGGATTTTATGGAACTTAAAGACTCGCCTGTGTTTGAAAGCTATTGGGACTGTATTACTGTTGTGGAGGACAGAAAGAGATACCATCAATTTAGGGTGGGCACACTACCTATTAATTCCTTTGTTGCTAAATGGAGAGAAGGCCTTGACCCTAGTTGTCCTTTCTGTCCTACACAACGGGAGAGTATTGGGCATATTTTATTTATTTTTCCAGAGTATAAAGATCCTAGGCGGTCCTGGCTTAAACCTATTTGTTTACAGCTGGGCCTTCGGACAGGTGGTGAGGCTTTAAGGTTTCTTAAAACTAACACCTCCCATCCTGTGACTATTGCTGTTGCTAAATTCCCCGGACCCCCAGCGCGTAGCGTAGCGTAGCGCTGGGGGTCCGCACCATACATACGGGGGTGGGGGTATGCTCCGTACATACGGGGTGCTGTGGGTAGGCTCCGTACATATGGGGTGCTGGGGGTATGCTCCGTACATACGGGGGGCTGGGGTTATGCTCCGTACATACGGGGCATACGGGGTGCTGGGGGTACGCTCTGTACATACGGGGTGCTGGGGGGTATGCTCCGTACATACAGGGTGCTGGGGGTACGCTCCGTACCAACAGGGTGCTGGGGGGTACGCTCCGTACATACGGGGTGCTGGGGGTACGCTCCGTACCTACGGGGGTGGGGGTACGGTGCAAACATACGGGGGGTGGGGGGGGTACGGCACGTACCGGGCCCCCTAATCAGCTCGCATCGCCGCGTACTTAGCTTTTCCGGCACTTTTTGGGTGCCGTAAAAATGTTCCCATCCGGACTGCAGTCGGTACGAATCGTACTTGCTGGTACGTAAAAACATGCCTAACTCCGTCCAGACGTCACGTCCGCGGTGTCCCGGATCACATTCGGATGTATTTTACTGTCGGTCGGTGTTTTTTCCAACTCGTACGGAAATGGTGTTTCCGTCCGAATCGTACTTGCAAGTTTGTAGGGTTTTTTTCCCTGGTACGAGTCGGACGGAGAAAACGCTCCGACCGACGGTTTGTACCCGATTTTTCCAGGATCGGAATCAGCCCCTATGTAATGATGCCCAGTTGGTTTTCAAACAACATTTGCCTAGGGAATTACATAATTGCTACCTAATATTTTTAAAGCCAAAGTTTTAGGAAGATAATTCACTCTCTGAGGAATTTATTATTGTAATTTAATAGCACTACCATTGGACAATTTACATAAAGAAGAAGTGCAAAAATACCATTTGGCCTCAAGGAAAGGTATATTTTTGAATTATGGACTTTTTGGTTGTCATTTATTCGGTGAATATTTTAATGCGGGAACATTTACAGTTTTTATAAATTAAAGTTATACAATTTTGTAATCTGTAAGCATTTCATATATGTATGATTTGTATTTTCTGGTATTTTACTGAGAATAGTATGTTGTTTTTTTTTAACAATCTTTCTGATTGTTTTTTTTTTCCCCGCTTTTAAGTGATGAGTACCATTGAAATCACTATTTCTAGTGAAATTCAATATATTCTGAGAGCAGCAAAAAAGGCAAAAAATTACTTTGTGGAAATTATGTTTTGTTGTAAAAAATGTATTATTACATGTTATAATTTTTTTTTTTCACAGATCTAAATTTTAAAATAAGCAATTTTTAACAATTTATATTTGAATGAAAAACAGCAAAATAGAATACCATTTTTTATCCTATTACTGTGAAGGTAAGTTTAACTAAGTCTTAATATGCAGAATGAAGAGGCCTGCAAGAAGCTACAAAGTTGAAACACGTTTCTAAAAACACTCTGTTTATGTAGTTTTGAAATCTGACCTAATCAGATATCATGTGACCTGCAAAAAAAGAGATTTGAAGGGTTCATAATATTTCACGTTTTTAGCTGTTGAAGGACCGCAATCATTTCAATCATTCTTCTTTGAACATCTTTTCAGACAAAATTCTGTGCTTACTTTTATCATTCGCAAGGAAATTTAAAAACGGAAATATGTCACTTCTTGGAACATAGCTATTGTGCAAGATACACTTTTATATTTACAAAGAGAGGAAAAGGCACTCTGTGCACTTTTTATACTCCATGTAAATACAACCTCATTATTTAGACCACTTTGTGTTGAAAGGGTGTTCTATAAGTGTTGTTGTGCATGATTGCACTTAATACTCATAGAACAAGACACATGTCTAGATTTATCAGAAATAATAAATCTCGATATGTGTGTGAATGGTGCACCATTCTACAATTGGTGTAGGAAAGCACAACAAAGAGAATTGTTTTAATTTCTCCACAATTTTTATATCTTCAATGCATGCTGAAATGTTCGGCATACATTGAAGGGGAAAAATGCATTTTCTCATTGTTTTTGTACAGGAAGGTGTGTCTTCCTGTAGAAAAACAAACAGCACATGACACAGATATCCTTGCACTATGGTGCAAGGGTGCCTGTGTCACCACATGGCTGCAGTTTAAGCAGCCGTGCAGACAGAAGCATAGATTTTCAACATATTTATGTACATATATTGCATCCCTGTGCTTCGGAAGTACTACAGCACACTGCAGTTTAAGAGGTTACTGTGTGATGCTGCAGCACTTCCTTATAGTTCTGCACTTATGCATTCACCATACACTACTAATGCATTCATTCAGTCAATTACGTACTACACATACATTCATCTAGACTTTCACACACTAACAAAGAAATTTATCTCTTTTTTTAAACCAGGAAAGGTAGTTCTTACCTATTTTTTCTTTGGTTTTTCTAACAATTTTGTTATTTTTTTGGTTTTTCTGAAGAAAATAAAAATAAACAGGAGAAACCAAAGAATGAACTTCAGGGAACAATAAAAAAAAACTAAAAAAACTAGACTTTCTTGGCGGCGGCAGATCAGCTCGATCGACTGCTCGGCATAGCACAAAGTCTTATTGCACTTAGTGCAGAGCACTTTTAAAAATTGAAATTGAGGATGGATGTCCAAGGTTTGGTCTGATGATGTGCTCGGCTGCGATGAGGTGGATGGCGCAGGAGCTGGAGCGTTTCTCATCCATCGGCACTCTTCTTTTGCAAGATTGTTTGGATGAAGGGTCCTCATGTGCTTCATCATACTTGCCGTGCCGCAAGAGTATTTCTTGTTAGGATCCCCTCTCGATAGGACTCTTTTGCAAATCTTGCATGTGACCAAGGTGGCATTGGTTTTATTCTGCCCCTCAGGAAAAGTAAAACATTTCCATACCACTGAAGAGAAACGTTCTTTGCGTGGTAACTCCGGCAAAAATTCATCCTCAGAAGTATGAGGTGATGCAGGTGATGCCTGCTGCCCTGAAGCCATTTTTGGTTGAAAAAAGTTAGAGCTAAGTGTAAATTTAGTCTAAAAAATCTTCTTCTCTCCAAAGAGGTGGTTCTCCAAAGAAGCTCAAAGAAGAATGATTGAAATGGGTGGGGTCTTTCAGTAGTTAGGACAGGAAGTGTAATGAACCAATCAAATCTCTTTTTTTGCAGGTCACATGGGATCCGTTCACCGTGCGCTTACGCAGCACGCACCCAGCGCGCATCCGCGAAATTGATTTAAAAAGAAATATATGATTAGATGTAAAAATATATTACTTTTAAGCCTTGTTTAGAGTTTGTCTTCAATTAATATTCACATGAAATACATAAATATGTTTTTTTAAATGTTAAATACTTCGCGGGATCCTCACACCCACCGCGTCATAGACGCAGATGACGCATCGCGGAAGTGCGTAAACGTCGCGTTACGTACATCGTACGTGTCGCGTATAGGCTGAGAGTCGCGTACCGGTCGCATTGAAATCGCGCACTAAACAAGTACCCAACTCATACCATGCTCGGATGCTATCGCGGAGGGATCGAGAACAGTGCGCTTAGGGTGCGCGGATCCAAAAACATGGAAAAAAAATATATAAAATAAAGTTTTGCACATATAGTCAAAAAATATTTTTAAAAATATAAAAAAAAAATTGGGAAAAGTCCATTAAGTTCAAATAATATATTTTAATTTTTAAAAGAATTAATTGAAAAAATACATTTAAAAATGGTGATAAAAAAGTATTTTTAAAAAAAATGTAATCAATGAAATGACACACTGAATTTGAAAAATATAGAAATCCAATCAAAATCATTAAACATGATATCTTCAGAGATAAGTTATATATAGGAATTAACATTTAAAAAACCTTAGAAATTCACTGAAAAAACCATAGGTTTCAGGCCTGATATAGCTAGGAATTAGCATTTAAAACACCTTTGAAATTCACTGAAAAAACCATAGGTTTCATACACGGTATAGTTAGGAATTGGCATTTAAAAAACCTTTGAAATTCACTGAAAAAAACATAGGATTCAGGCACGTTATAGTTAGGAATTGGCATTTAAAAAACCTTAGAAATTCACTGAAAAACCCATAGGTTTCAGGGGTGTTATAGTTAGCTGGAAAATTCCCTCGTACAAAACCCTAGAAATTCCCCTGTTATAGTTAGTTCAGCTAACTATAACTCGCGCCCCCGCAATGCACTGCTGATGACGTCACATATTACATCACTCATGACATGGTCAGTGACATCACTGATGACATCACTGATGACATCTCAAATGACATCACTGATGACATCACTGATGACGTCATCCATGTGATAAATTAGTGCATCTACTCACACCCTAATGTAACCTTTGATACACTGACTCAAAATTTCAGACGGCCATTATGACAAACATAGATACTCCAATACCAATAACTACTCACCCACTCATTGACTTTTAGGTCTACATACATCTCCACTCACTCACCTGTACAGTCACTCATACTTACGTTCACTCTGTGCATTTATACACCTATATAGACACTCACACACCGCCAATCATCCATTGAGGTACTGACACATCTAGTTAGTCATGCAAATAATTAATCACAGTAAAATTTACTCACCTATACAGTTAAAAACACTCAAGTTCACTTACTCATAAAAATACTAACAAATTCTGTGTCTTCCTGCAGAAAAACAAACAGCACATGACACAGATATCCTTGCACTATGGTGCATACAGCCACTCCCAAAATCACACACTCTCACATATAGATAGTTATACACTCTTACACACATATACACTGCGTTTCACATATGTAGTTACTGACACATGTACAACTGAGATATAGATTCAATCACTAACACACCCATACATACACTCACCCAACCATACAGTTCATCACAGTTGCACTCTTAAAAACATGCACCCACTGAATCACCCACTCACACATCTAGTCAGAGAGTCACACACACCCTACCCACACAAACACTCAGGCACCCATACAGATACTCAGACAACCAATCAATAACCCATATAGACACTCATATAGCTATTCACAAAACCATGCAGCCACTTATACACAGACACATACAGACATTCACACAGTTTAGTCACTAGTCTGCAGTAAGATACATTTAATGACTCACTTATAGACTCAGTTACGCACCTAGAAAATCATCCATTCACACACTTGTACACCCACTTATTTTTCAACAGGCCTTTCCCTATATATATTAAACATAATAAAACTGTTCAGAAACACATACTCAATGGATGATGTCATCAGTGATGTCATCAGTGATGTCATTTGAGATGTCATCAGTGATGTCACTGACCATGTCATGAGTGATGTAATATGTGACGTCATCAGCAGTGCATTGCGGGGGCGCGAGTTATAGTTAGCTAAACTAACTATAATAGGGGAATTTCTAGGGTTTTGTACGAGGGAAATGTCCAGCTAACTATAATACCAAAGGAGTGGTATAAAAACACGGAGTATGAGACTGAGGAAGGATCAATGAAAAATGAACTTCAGGTCATCAATTTGTCTATGAAGGAATTATCACTGGAAGAGATTTCATTGCTAAAACGTGGCCTTAACTATTGTCCCACGCAAAGAATGGACCTGGCACAAACATGGAATTGATTTATATCTTTATATCCGGAAAATCAAATTGGCAAAACATTTTTGGGAAAATCAACACAAACCAAAACTTATAAAAAAAACATGAATTCCTACTTCAACCCTTTTGGTCAAGGAGGCCGATGACTTCTTAACCTTATTGAATCTAAATGCAGAAGAAGGAGAAGAAATCTCCCTTAAGACGGCATGTCCTCAACTGGGCGCGGGCTTAAGTGAAAAAAGACCACGATCAAGATTTTATCCACAACTGATCCCAGGCAACAAAATTGACCTCTTCCATGAGGCAGTCATTCAAGATTTGTACAAAATGCAACATAAAACGTTTAAGGATAACTTGAAAAAAACAGAAAGAGATGCACTGTCTAATTTATCTAAAGCTGAAGATTTTGTAATCAAAATGGCGGACAAAGGGGGCAATATTGTGTTATGGGACAGAAACATGTACATTGAAGAAGCCCTATTACAATTAAATAATGTAGACTTCTATGAAAAACTGCAGATCAACACAACTACAGCAATCAAGAGAGAATGAGACAAAAAACTCATGACATGGGTTGCAAACAATTTAATTGATGAAGATGAACACAGTTACTTAACTGTGGATTTTCCCATTACAGCAACCATGTATTTTCTCCCAAAAATACATAAAAATCCCATAACACCACCGGGGAGACCCATTCTGTCAGCAAAAGGTTCGCTCATGGAACCAGTGGCCAATTTTATTGATTACTTTATAATGCCATATGTAACTAATCTCAAATCATACATTAAGGATACTTCAGACTCCTTAAGAATTTTGCAAAATATCTCCAGGTCAAATACCTATTGTCTTATTACTATGGATGTGGTAGCATTATATACCACGATTGACAACACTCAGGGATTGAAAGCCTGTGAATGGTTCCTAAAAGAAAGAAACATCCATTATAAAGAACACAATGAGATGTTATTGGACATGATTAAATGCTGCCTAACAAACAATGTGTTCACCTTTGGGGAAAACCTATATCGCCAACGGAACGGAGCGGTGATGGGGTTTTCCTTCAGCCCCAGTTACGCATGTTTGGTAATGGGGTGGTAGGAGCAAGAAATTGCTTGGAACCTGAAACACCATCAATACACTAAACATATCGTAAGCTGGATGAGGTTCATTGACGACCTCCTTATTATATGGAATGGGAAGGAGGAAGCTTTTGAGAAGTACTTTACAATTTTAAATGCAAGTACACCCAATCTACCCATGATCTCAGCAGAGAAAGAGTTGTCTTCCTAGACATGGAAATTTATGTAAAAGACAATTGTTTGGAAACGACGTTACATCGCAAAAACACCTCAACCAACACTACTTTGGAAGCAACTAGTTTTCATCAACCATCAACAATTTCCAGCATACCATATGGAGAATTTCTCCGTCTGCGGAGAATTTGCAGTGAAGAGGAGGAATGGCTAAAACACAGTGGTAACACAATCAATAGATTTGTACAAAGAAAATACCCCAAAAAAACAGTGAACGCATGTTGGAATAAAGCTAATCAAAAAACCAGGGCAGAATGTTTAATTCCAAAAGAACAAAAAGTTAACATCATGGAGGAACCTATAAGACTTATTACTAATTACAGTCAAGAAGCAAAAGATATTGCATATATCCTGAAAAAAATTGGAAAATCCTTCAACTAGACGGGACTATTGGTGAAAAAATGGGTGGCCACCCTGTTATAACGTTCAGGAGAGCAAGAAGTCTGAAGGATCGTTTGACACACAGTCATTTCAAAGCTAAACAATCTAAAGAAACCTGACTACATACAACTGGTTTCATAAAGTGTCATAACTGCAAAGTCTGTGAAATTGCAAAGCCAACAACGGATGTGACGATGGCAAACAACAAAAATTGGTAAATTAGGAATTTAATAACTTGCAAAAGTCAATATATAGTATATGTCATAGAATTCCCATGCCCATTAAAATACGAGGGATCTACTATCTGCGAACTAAAAAAACGTATACTGGAACATGTACGAGCGACAAAAAACAAAGACAGAAACAACGCCATAGCTAAACACATGGAAACATACCACAATGCAAATTGGAAACTTCTGAAATTTTATGTCATTGATGCAGTTCCAATGGACACCCGCGGTGGCAACAGGGAGAAGATATTACACCAGAAAGAATCGAGGCATATTTTAAATTTGAGATCCATGACTCCATTTGGATTAAACCAATCAGAAGAATTATACATACATTTATGAATGAAGTCAGAGGAATCAAGTCCTATAAACATGCATGAGAAAGTTATAGCAACACAGTAAAAATTCGTAAGTGGAGAATACACCCCCCGGAGGGTAAGAACATTAACAACTGCCAATATGTGGAACACAACGCAGAGACACCCACCAGAGGGTAGAAATTATCTTGTCTCAAAATGCTAATAAAAAAGAAAATTTCACTAAAAGGCTTGACATTAAAGGACAGTTAAAATGAATAACTAGTACACCGCAGGACTCAACACCTTTCAATGGCCATAATAGTGATAACACTTTCACCACTGCCCACCAGAGGGCTTTATTCAAATGACTGTTGGAATGAATTAACACATTGAGGGAGGAGTGTAAATATAATGGAACCACAAAATGAAGAAAGGATTTTGCTAAAAGCGACTAAACATATTATTGACAAAGACAACGGAAAAGGATTCCGAATTTGATGAAAAATTTGAAAATACGAACATTGTGGACTACATGACCCATAATTCAGAGGGAAACAGTTTGGGCGGAATCAGGAAATGTTGTCAGAGGACTTCCTTCAATTAACTTTATTTAAAAAAATATGTTTGTTCTAACATTGCAAAATGTCAACCGTGAGCAAGGTATAGGAGTATACCGAAATGCGTTGGTGATTACTTTATTGAATTAATGGTTTTGCGAATCTTTGAAAGATGAGAGAATAAACGACAAGCATCTAAAAGCTGTTGGAGTGTGACCTTTCTTCCTAATTGGGAGTTGTGTGGTGAATATATATATATATATATATATATATATATATATATATATATATATATATATATATATATATATATATATTTACATATATTCCACACAAACATGCTCCTGCTAGGATCTGTGACCCGAGGCAGGTGGCACGGGATGGCAGCGGAGCAAGCCGTCAATCAATCGCACACAAAAGTAAGAATTTTCACACTTTTGGATAGTGCCACAGTGGGGGTTTAATTACATATGGTAACATGTTTCGACAGCCGAGGATGTGTGATCAAGACAGCCTCGGCTGTCGAAACGCGTTACCATATGTAATTAAACCCCCACTGCGGCACTATCTGAGAGTGTGGACATTCTTTCTTTTGTGTTATATATTTATATATATTCATATATAGGTTAAATGAAGCGATCAATCAGTGTTGCACTCTCATCAGCATGCTTGATCACAAACACACACAAATATATATATATATATATATTTTTATTTTTTTATTCTGAACTATGAAATGTCCATATGCAAGCGCACTGGAAGGTGATAAATAATATTAATTGCTTCTTGGCATCCTTACACCCACCAGCGAAAAAGGAACATGAACTTCAAATCCCAGCATGCAAAGACGGAGAAATAAAACACCCATTGTTGGGAACCCACTGAGGGATACTAATGAGCATTCCACTAAAAGCAATAAAGAGCAATTTTGAAAATGAATTGTTGGTTAGTGCTAATTGTGTGGATGCTATGAGAGGAGCCTGTGAACAAGGGCTTTGGCAGCCCAAAAAGCGTAAGGCAGAAAAAATATTGTTGTTGGAACTGTAGGTTGCCTAAAAGAATGGAACGACATGCTGTCGAGTGCAGCTTTGTCTGAGGAAATGTTTTGTGTTTCATATTAACAAAATTCTGTCCAGCCGTGAAGCTCTCACCACTGCTCTGAAAAGAAAAGCGGGTCCATGGTTTGGACCGTCCATGCCCTAGACGGAACAGCAAGTCTCTTTTTTACTGAACTATGCAATGTACATCGGCAAGCCCACTGGAGGGTGGTAAAGAATATTAATTGTCTCTTGACATCCTTATACCCACCAGGGAAAAAGGAACATGAACTACTAATGCCAGCATGCAAAAAAGGAGAAATAAAACACCCATTGATGGGAACCCGCTGTGGGAAAAAGTATTATGAACTATCTATCCCAGCATGCATGGATACTAATGAGATTTCCACTAGAGGCAATGAAGAGCAATTTTGAAAAGGAATTGTTGGTTCGTGCTAATTGTGTGGATGCCATGAGAGGAGCCTGTGAACAAGGGCTTTGGCAGCCAGAATCGCGTAAAGCAGACAAAATATTATTGTTGGAAATGCAGGTTGCCTTAACGAATGGAACGACATGCTGTCGCTGTCGAGTGCAGCTTCATCTAAGGACATTTTGGATTTCATTTATATGTATACATATATTTTCACTAAGAAAAACATAGGTTTCAGGGACGTTATAGTTAGAAATTAGCATTTAAAAAACCTTTGAAATTCACTGAAAAAACATAGGTTTCAGTGATGTTATAGTTAGTTGGTCATTTCACTCGTACAAAAAAAGAGAAATTCGAATGTTATAGTTAGTTGAGCTAACTATAACTCGCGCCCCCGCAATGCACTGCTGATGACGTCACATACCTCACTCATGACATGGTCAGTAACATTACTGATGACATCACAAATTACATCACTGATGACTTCACTGATGACATCATCCAGTGAATGGGTGTTTCTGTAAAGTTTAAATATATTTTATATATGTTAATGCCAAGGTTTATTGAAGAATAAGTTGGTGCATAAGTATGTGGGTGGATCATTTAATAGGTGTGTGACTGACTGTATAAGTTAGTGATCAAATGTGTCTTCCTGAATGCATGGGTTAGTGACTAAACTGTGTGAATGTCTGTATCAGTCTCTCAGTTGTTGTGTAAGCTGCTGCATGGGTTGATGATTAGGTACATGACTGTCTATCTGGGTTACTTATTAGTTGCATGAGTATCTATATGGGTGCCTCAGTGTTTGTGTGTGTGGGTGGGCGGTATGTGCCTTTCTGCCTACATGTGTGAGTGGATAATTTACTGGATGTATGGGTTCAATAGTGCATGTGGAAATAGCTGTATAGGTGAGTGAGTGTGTGTATCAGTGTGTTGGTGAGTCAATGTATGTCTCATTGGTATAAGTGTGAGTAAATACATATGTGAAAGGCAGTATATGTGAGTGTTGGAGTATATAAATGACTATTTGTGAGAGTGGGTAATTGTGAGAGTGGCTGTATAAATTAGTGTGTGCTTGTGTCAATCATTGTATAAGAGAGTAAGTATATGCTAGTAACTGTACGAATAGGTTAGATGGTGAATGTATAACTTCTATAGGTGAGTAAATGGCAGTGTTATTGATTCTTTACATAATTAGCTAGGTGTGCCAATAACTCTATGTATGAGTGACGGTGTATGAGTGTTTGTATAGGTGGATGAGTACATATAATTGTGCTGTATTGATGAGTGACTGCATATATGAGTAACTGTATGGGTGAATGAATGAATGTGTGTGCATAGCTGGGAATTAGTCAGTGGGTATATAGTAACTGCTATTGATTTGTCTATGGTTTCGAAAATGGTAGTCTGTATTTTATACTGGGTGTATCAAAGGTTATATTAGGGTGTGAGGAGGTGCATCAGATTATCACGTGGGTGATGTCATCAGTGATGTCATTTGAGATGTCATCAGTGATGTCACTGACCATGTCATGAGTGATGTAATATATGACGTCATCAGCAGTGCATTGCGAGGGCCTGAGTTATAGTTAGCTCTACTAACTCTAACATTCGAATTTCTCTGTTTTTGTACGAGTGAAATGACCAACTAACTATAACGTCCCTGACCTATGGTTTTTTCAGTGAATTTCAAAGCTTTTTTAAATGCTAATTTATAACTATAACGTCCCTGAAACCTATGGTATTTTCAGTGAAATCCAAAGGTTTTGTAAATGCTCATTTCTAACTACGACTTCTGTAAAACCTATGGTTTTTTCAGTGAATTTCAAAGGTTTTTTAAATGTTAATTTCTAATTATAATGTTCATTAAACCAATAGTTTTTTCAGGTATTTTAAATTATCATTCCATTCTCAACCTGGTCAAAACAGCCGATATCGCCAGTTTTCCAGCAATAGCTCCCAACAAAAAAAATTGCCACAAATGAGAGAAACAACTAAAGTAAATAATATGCAGAGTAGGCGTTCCTGTACAAAAATAACACGAAAACACCACTTCCAGATATTTTCAATGAGCAGCCAAATCTGCGGTGCGTTCCAAAAACAGGCAATAAACTGTGTTAGCAGTAGGAATGTAACATCGGCCTTTTACTGGTGTAAAGTAGGATGACTACCTACAGTATGAAAAGGAGCCCAGCCCTGAATCACATCTGAAGACCAACACATGTCATAGAGCTACTGTTCATGCACCTCCGACACCCAAGAAGGCCACATAACCCACTGCCACCTCCCTCAGGACCTCCCCCGGACCACCACCATACTACCACTGAGGCAGCACACAACAGGACAGTGGACCTTCCTAAAACGTCATGGCCCCTCAGCCACACTATAGCTGAATGTAGCGAGATGTGGCAACCAAACATGTGTGAAGAACGCAAGTCACCCACCAATAATAATGCACACAATACCAAGAGTAAAGGGTGACACATTTGTGCTTGCGACCCGGGTGGTGGCACCACTACAACAGGGACACCCGCATCAATTGATTCCTCACATAGCCCAGGACGGAACCACGCCCAGTACTCCAGAATCATTGTTCACAGCCTCACGCAGGACTGGCATATGCCAGGCCAGCCCAATCCGTTTCCACATACAGGGAGAGACTACAACACTACATGGCCCAGCTTTTCATTGTAGTGATCTGCTGCTCATAGGTCTAGTTCTCAGTAAGCCACAGCCACTCCTTGACTGCTGGTTTACACCCACACCACACCCATCAAGCACAGTCGTCACAGGACACGTGACCCTGCCAATAAAAATGACCGGATGCATGTGCTCCACGACATTTCCATTTCAGACTTGGTGCACCGGATGCACTACGGCCAGCACGGGCACACCGCCACGGGACAGTGAATTTTGGTCCAC
This sequence comes from Triturus cristatus, assembly GCF_964204655.1. Taxonomy (NCBI): domain Eukaryota; kingdom Metazoa; phylum Chordata; class Amphibia; order Caudata; family Salamandridae; genus Triturus; species Triturus cristatus. The sequence continues at coordinate 1,495,060,924 of NC_140591.1, forward strand.
CGAGGTAGGGGCATTGTAAGTGCTGAGCAGGTCTGCAGCCTGCGATGATCCCCCATCATGGTGGTCCAGACAGCTCATGTTTTGTGTGCCCTGCTGGACCGCAGTGTAGCCCTGAGTCATTGAACAGCGGGGGCCTCACTGGTCACTGAGTTATTGGCACCATAGGGGGTGTGCAACCTGCAATGATGGTGGGTGCACTGGTATGTCCTCTGCCATGGTAAAATTAAGACGCAGCACCAAATGTGAGACCTGGTGGCCTGTAGAGCGGGGCTGCATGATGTGGAGGGTGCCCTGTCTGCAAAAAGGTGAGCAGCGAGGCCTGGGTGCACAGGGGCAGGCAGACACCTCTGGGCGGCGGGAGTGAACGGGGTGCTGCAGCCTGGGTGCACAGCAGCAGGCAGACACCTCTGGGCAGTGGAAGTGGATGATGTGCAGCAGCCTGGATGCACAAAGGAGGGACAGCGATTTAGGTGTGCGCTGTCCCTCCTTTGTGCCTCGCAGAGGTGGAACTACGGAGAGATTCCAGCTGATGGACTGAATCACAAAATGGCTGCCAACACTTCCTAGTGTCAACAGTTCGCAGCCAATGAGCCGCAAGCTCATGCTCGTAACGCCTCAACCAATCATATGTCAGAATTCTCAAATATCGATATCTGTACAATATGATATTTCTCAAAAACTACTGAATGGATTTACCCCATTTAAACAAAAGCATGCTTTCTGCACCACAACCTTTCTCCCTGCCAAAATGTGGCACGCCCGCTCGCAAAGAAGCATAGCAGCATACTAGCTCGCAAAGGGAGAGAGCTGCGAGCCGACGGACTGCCTTCTAAAGGCTTAGCTGTGAGCTGGTGATGTGGGCAGAGCAAGCGTGAAAGGGGTATAAACAAAAGCGTGCTTTCTGGACCACGACCTTTCTCCCTGCTAAATGTGGTGAGTCCACTTGCAAAGAGGCACAGCAGCGTACTAGCTCGCAAAGGTAGAGAGCTGTGAGTCGACGGACTGACATCTAAAGGCATAGCTGCAAGCTGGTGATGTGGGTGGAGGGAGCATGAAAGGGGTATGTCTCACAGACAGAGCTCCGGTATATTAAATTGCCCCCGGCACCTTTTTTTATATTTTCACTCGATGCGAGGCACAAGATGGCTGCTAACATTTCCTGGTTTGAAGTGTTAGCAGCCAATCAGAGGACACTTCCTGGTTTGAAGAGTTAGCAGCCAATCAGAGGCAAGCTCGTGCTCGGGAGTTAGGCTCCACCTAGATATATTTTTTTCCTTTACTATCTCAAAAACTGCTTAACGGATATACAACATTTCAACAAAAGCATTCCTTCTGGACCAAGACCTTTCTTCCTCCCAAATTTGGCGTAATTCCGTTCAGCAGTTTAACCTGTAGCCTTGTCTTAAGTTTCCTTTTGAAAATGCATCGAGATAACACATTTTGGAACCCCCCTTTCTTCTCAGCCCCCCCTTGACCAATCACCCCCAAACTTTCAAGATAGTAGCTGATCAAAAAAGAGAAACTTTTTGGAAAATTCGTCAAAATGCTTTTCCTATGGAAACGTGGTCCTAACTATAACTGTCTACTGATAATATATATATATCTGCTCTGAAAGTTAATACTACACTTGCTTTGTAAGCAAAAACATATTTGCGCGTTGAGGTCTTCAACTCCCTTACATGGCATAAGGGCCCCGCCAGGTCGGGCCTCTTCAACTTTCAAAGGATTCTTGAAGAATGAACTGCTGAGGGAAAATCCTCCATTCTATTTCTGTCCGAATTGCCAATTGAAGTATCCTCACACCAACTAGCATTCCATTTGCAATTTATGCCTATCACCGGATTATCAAGAGGAAAACTGTAGGCCTGCAGATCTTTGGCTCAAAAGTGCTCACATTTGGACCGAAAACTCCACCAAAACCAATCCTTGATGTTATACAGTAAAGACTTGATCCAAAACAAACAACACTTCAGATTGAACCCAGAACCAAAACGATAATTCTTCAACCATTAAAGCCTCAATCCTCTAAACGACAATTTAGTTTTGAAGATGCTATACACATTCCTACAAAACCTTCTAAGAAGAAGAAAAAGGACATTGCTACTAGCCCTTTGAATGTTTCCATTCCTACCTGACCAAACCCACCAACACCACCACCCACCACCTGATTCACTACAACATTCTGAGGGTGGCCACATGTCACCTCATTCACCTATAATTAATGAGGATGATATCATACGAGAGGACACACATCATGGGATGCTTAGGACATATAAACACAAGGGGATACATTCCCAGACCTTTATCCAACACGTCCATCACAACCAGATCATGCCTCTGCCGATAAGGATTGAAGAGCTAGAGCTGCAGCTCATTTTAATGTGCCTTTACATAAAAACCCCATGGAAGATGACTTCATTTTTTAAGCATTATCCACTGTTCAACTGGGGTCACAATATTTACCATTCCTTAAAGGAATGTTACATCATATAGAAAACATTTTTAAAGACTGTCAAGACATGAATGATTACACCAAGAGTCTACACCATCGTACCCTATATACATCAGGGGACAATTACCACCAGACTCACTAGCAGTGACTAATGCTCGCAAAAGAGCAAACTCTCCCAGATAAAGAATTAAACCTCATTGATGCCTCTGCAAAAAGAATAGCAGCACAATCTGCTAATCAATGGTGTATTGCCAACAGCCAAGCTCTTTAAGCTAGATACGACAAGGCCCATTGGGATGAGATGGAGGAGCTTACCCAATATCTCCCAGAACAATATAAAAAGAGGGGTTTGGAAATTGTTTATGAGGTAAAACTCATCACTAGCAATTAAATTAAATGAGCATTAGACTCTGTGGATAATGCAGCCAGAGGTATAAATACTAGTGTTCTTTTACGTAGACATGCTTGGCTGCGTATCTCAGGTTTCAAACCTGAAGTGCAACAAACAATTGTCAATATCCCCTTTGACAAGAGAACCTCTTTGGTCTTCAGTTGGATTTAGTGCCTGAGAAAATGAAAAAAGACACCGAGGATGCCAAATCCGTGGGGGCTTTACAAACTTCCAGATATCGGGGATCCTTTCACATGCTCAATTACAAACCGGGTGGTAAATCTGTCATTGCATCGCAAACCATTACAACGCGGTATTTTACATCGCATTCGTTACAATGCAAGTCGTTACAATGACTTGTGCTGAAGGGGTGCTTGACTTAGGAAAAGTATGATTTCCTATTCCAACTCAAGTCTACGTACAGTAGGGAAGGTGTTGGAATAGTAAATCATACTATTCCTTAGGTTAGAGCGCCATCCAGTGCAATTTGTTGTAACAACTTGCGTTGCAATGACTGCTATGTAAAGGCATTGCGATACAATGCCTACATTGTAATGGATGTTTCCCCCTCAGGCTCTGCCTATAAAACTCAAGCTTAATCCTCCAACAGTAAAACCTTTTATAGAGGATCTTACAGGGGAAATATCTTAAAAGGTTGTGGTCGCAGAAATAATACCCAAACCGCAAATGCAAACACCAAGCACTGACTTTCTTACCATTCCCCCTGACTATTTCACACCTGTCAGGGTATGTCTTCAAAACTTTTTACCAACATGGACAAATATTAGCTCAGATCAATGGGTGTTGGAAATGATCAAATATGTATGCCCAATCGGGTGATGATTTCCCGGGTCCCTTGCTTTACACTCTATTCATGAGTGTGTTTGCATTATCTACTATCTATACCAGTAGTGCTCCAAAGGAAGGAAGAATCACCCAACCTCCTTAGTTGAGACCAATTTGATCTTTTAAATTAGTACAATTCGAGTCCCGAGCACACACTTTATTCAATTATATACAAAAGTTCTAAACAACATATGTGGAATTCTTTGTCTTTTGTTCTTTATTTTCTTTCTTTAATGCCCAGGTAACACGTATTTCAATGCATAGGGTGTTCCCCATGACTTCTTCAGGGCTAGAATACTATAAGATTTGCTTTGGGTTGTAGTGTGTGGCAACCACACCACATACCATACATTTGTGATACTAGTGGAAACCAGAAAAGGTTATCCCAAGTGTAAGAGTGTATTACCAAGTTAGACCATCATTTATTATTCTATAACACACTAACAGTTCTATTTAAGTGCTAGTCATCACCATTGATATTGCCTATAACCCTATTCAAGACTGTGCATGAGGATGTCTTACATTGTCTAGAGGGCTTTACCAAGTATGGCAAGAACTAGGTTTCGGTCAGCTTGGGGATTTTTATAACCAAAAGACATTAATTACTTGAGAAACGATGAGATTGCAATCTTGCACATTGACTACCGCCCTCTCTTTGAGTTTTCTTCAGTTAGTTAATTTTCTCCAAAACAATTAGACTATGAGGGTGAGGCTGCACGTCAAATCACTATGCAGATGGCAAATAAAATGGTGGGGATAGGGCTGCGATATCGGCTATCACACCAAAAGGCCCATACAGAAGAGATTTTGACAAAAGAGCTCCAGAGAATTTGTGTGGAGACGGGTTGCAAGTTTAATGCGAAAGAATGGCAGCAGCTCAGTGAGTTATCGAATAAAGCACTCAGAGGCGCTAATTTTAAGAGAATGAACTTCTTATCTAGATGGTTAGCATATTATACCCCCCTGAGATAGCATAAGATGTATTCAACAAATCCGAACCAATGTTTTAGATGCAATAAACAGGGTGATGGGGGATGGGTGCACATATTTTACCGTTGTAACAACTTACAGCAATTTTGGGAAGGTATTTTTACCAGGATTTATCTATTTATGTCTTTGACAATTGATCCATCATCTATGTTGGTTTTATTTGGTTCATCTGGGGAGGTGAAATGGTTAACAAAATAGTAGTAGTATTTTTAACTAATTTCCATAGCGGTCGCTAGGTCACTTGTCCTGCAAAATTGGAGAACCGATAAGCAACCTATTATTGATCACTGGATTAATAAAATGGGCAGGACTTTCAGATTTGAGGAGGCCGATGCAAAACTTGTAGGGGCTACTGTAAGATTCAGAGCTATCTGGCAGAATTTCTGTACCTATTGTGTAACGGAGGAAAGGAGATTATAAAAGTTGGTGCTTTTTGGTGCCAAACTCTGCATTTTATTTATTTAATAGCTGCTCTTAGCCATATTTGCACTCTCAATAGATCTTGATATTGATTTGCAAAATTTGATGTAGGTATTGTTCAGATAATGTAAAAATAGCCACTGCTTCAGCACAACGCACTTTGAATAGTTTATGATTTTCTTTTTTTTTTTTGCTAGGTTTGCTAGGATATTCGCACAATGCACTTCCAATAGGTTGTGATTTATATGCCAGGTTGTTGTAGCCATCTCATAGCTGTTAGCTTATCATAGTATTCAATTGAAATGTTTTGCTACTAGTCTTATATGCACATTAAATAGATTGTATGGCAGTTTGTTGTATCTATTGTAGAACGTGGTTGTCGATTATACAGTAACAATCAGTAGCCGAGATATGTATTCGTGGGGAATTACTGGGAGTAATTTAGAGCATCAACCATAGTTTAATACAGGTTACTGAGAAATATGTTATATATTCTCCACATTATTTTTTATTGAGTGCTTTATAGTTGCTAATAATCGAGATATATTAATGTATCTCCATGTAATCTAGTGCTGCTAACTATTGGATAACTGCTATTTCCGCCTCTTCCTATTTATTCTGTGATGCCATGTATTATGTCTGCTTGTTTTCGTTTTTTTTCTCCTGTTCTATTAAAAGAAAACTTGATATTGAGCATACATAAGTTTATGTCAATTCACTTCCAGTGTTGGTAATACACAAACATGGTCAAGTGGGACGTGGTGCAATTCATTGTCTACATTACTGATATTAGTTGTCTCATAAAAGACACCTACTAGTGGGCCTTCATGCCATGACCCCAAAATTGTCCTCTGGTCAAAAAGTATGCTTCCCAATTATAACCCAATATGTGGCATGGCACATACCTGTCTTCCTCGTTAATGTCACGTTATCAATTTGTATGGTAATCAATTTTGTAAAAACCAGTAGATTCAAATGTATATATTATATGTATCCATATAGATGGCCTAACTTAATGCCGGTTATACTTCCATCCCGGCATTGCTGTATATAAATCTCATTCACGCGTTAATTTCTATATTCTGACTTTGTAACTCCCAATATCTTGCCTCAATTAATGTTCACCATCATTATTTCCAAAGTAATTAGTTTCTTCATTCGGCTGTATTGTATGCTCCCATAATCTAGAATCACATATGCTAAAACATCAGAACTTGTTTTCCATTTCGTATTCCAATCTTTACCAATAAAGTGCATTATCTATCCTTTGACCTCCAAACTTATCGTACCTGTTGATCGGACCCCTAGTCTGTGTCCTCCCAGTGTTTATATCTCCCGCTGTACTTGCGTGGTTATGCCGGAAGTGATACTTAACCATGGGATAAATGGTAGCTACTGCGTTGAGATGCACACCAACTGGACCAGGTATTGGCGCCATCTTGGGTGTGTTTATACGTGTACGGACTCCGCATCTTATCTAAAGAGTATGCACCATATCTAAGAATGCCCACAGTCGACCCAGTTTGGGCAACAATCACATGTGACTCCATTAAATTCCATAAGTTCAACACTGGCCACCTGTTGCTGTTAGCATAACTTGTAAAACAGACCAATAAACCATCTTGCAGTTTTTGTATTTGTCTATTAATCCACCATTTACATCGATCTTAAGAATAATTTTGTCCCTATATTTTATGTTATGTAAAAAACAGGTAGCTATGGTATATTAAAATTCATATACCGTAGCATTTAAAGTGTAATATGAATGGTATATGAATCACATACTTTACCCCACTAAGATCCTCATGACCATACCATTCCTCTAGAATTGCATTCCGTCCAAGTCTAAAAATTGTCCATATTCTATTGCATACCAATATGATATAATTCATAATTCCAGCATATGGTCACTTAAGACAGAATTTTTTTGATTACAAATTGTATCCCTATTTGTTCAATATACATTTAAATGTTTACAAACAGGACCAGAGCAAATTCCTCATTGTCAATGTTTTCTTATGTAATCTCCAAGAAAATATTGCAATTCATGGTCCGTATTTAGACCATGTTCAACTGTTCCGAGACACATTATCCAAGTTTCTTCCTTCCATCTTAGAGTCAGTTCTCAGTTTCCCCCTCCGGGTCTAGCTCAGTATGATCCATGCCAAAAAATACAAACTTTTTATGTGGGCCCTGTGCCTGCACTCTATCATATGTGTCACCATTGAGTATCTCAAATCCTGATATTTTACTGCCCTGATGCACTCTTTGAGTTTCCCTATGGTGCTGCCCACATAGATTTGTTTGCACATACATTCCAAAATGTAAATTACATAGTTCGTATATGTATATACTGCAATATCACCGCAAAATTTCCAATAAAATTATTGATTAGAAAAGCGTGCATGGCAGGAGCACAAGTTATAGTAACCTTTTCTTCAGAAAACACCAACTATAATTGCTGAATTTCAATGGTTTTGTGTGTGTAAAACCTAACTATAATGTCTCTGTAACATTTGTGTTTTTCAGTGAAAAAAGAAATATATATATATATATATATATATATATATATATATACGTATATATAATTTGGTGATACATATACATTTAATAAAAAATATTTGTTCATAGACATGTGTAGACAGAAACATATAGGCATATATATGAATATGCGTTCTCAGCAAATATCGTAGTCGAGAAGCCAACAACTATGACCTAGACAGACCACACCCTCGTCACTTTACGTATACCCATCCTGCACCATCACAGACCTACCAACACTGGAACTGTCCACCAGAGCCGGCTGGTACTCGAAAGAACTGGTGAAAAACCACATCACGCAACTGGAGTCCACATGGAGATCAAGCCAAGACACCACAGATAGATACATCTTCAAATCTGCTCTAAGCCGCTACCACTAGCTGATACAGAACACTATGTTGTGTAGTTCCTATAAATCTATATAAGATCTGCGTAAACTAAGGAATTGGTGTCCAGACTGATTCCAGACACCCCTGGAGGACATGTTAGTCTGAAGACCAGCTAGCTCACAGTGCCACTATAAGACCCCAACCTTACCAAGGAGCGAATAGTTTCTGACAACTATCGAACATAACAACCCTGACCCCTCAGGGATCGTGGAAACAGTACAGAACATTTCGTTCAATCATTTGTGCGTACATTTGTCTCAGAGAGATGCACAGAATAAACGATGGGGACATTTTCAATAAGGATTTATTGAACGTGCGTCATTCTAGTATAAAGTACGTGTGCTACAACAACCATTAGACAAAAAGAGATATATGCAATTATGACCACCAGCAGAGTAAAGAAAAGCTAAAATTCTACCATGGTGCTAAAACAATGAATATATGCAGGCATATAGATACATGAACGTAATAATGCGTACTCCTACGATGCAAACCCTAGCTAAATGTACCAAAGTGTACCTAGCATGTATGCAGGTGTAAAGCCAAGAATCCCCTTAGGATAAAGCCATCCCCATTACCTGATGTGGTAGAGCAAAGGACCCCGTCTTGTTCTCAAGAAGGACACCCCGCAGGGATTTCAGGCCACTGAGTGCTGGAGTGTCTGCGTGCAGGAACCTCAGATTCTCGCATCAGCATGGATGCCTTTTTCGCCTCTGGTTTGCCCAGAGAAGATGTAGTGCTTATATACCCAAAAGGTACCCTCAGGGGTTCTCCCTAGAAGTGTACCAAGGGCATATTGGGCAAGGATGATGATAAGAGTGACCCTTATACAGAGTTATTATGCAGAAGATGGTAATCCTGCTGTGATGCTGAAAATCCTGATGCATAATATATGAGGCTTTTTTCGAAGAAAACCACAACAAAGTCATGTACCACCTAACTAGGTAAAAGATCAGCGTCAGACCCGTATGTAGAACAATGGTAGGGCAGATATAGGTAAAAGGTTGTGTAGGGTACATTGGGGTTCATAACAACTAAGCACACAGCTTTTACAGATTGCATTGCTGACAGCACTTACAGAAGCAGGGACATCTTCACCATCATCAAAGATGTTACCATGCCTCCTGCCACCTCCAGCAACATCAGCTCGTCACAAGAGATTGGCAGCAAGTTCTTGGAATTCTTCTATATCAAACTCATCTCCATATACAGCAACTTTGATCCTCAAAAAGCCCTCCTAACAACCAGTGAAGCACTCACACCAAACCTCAATGCCTCAATTGATTCAACCACACTCCCAGACATTAGAAACATCATGCCCTTGCTCAAGAAAACCACCCATTGACACTGCCTGCTTTGCAACTACAGCTCCTCGATGCCATGCAGTCTGGATTCAGGGCCAACCACAGTACAGAAACAGCACTCATTGCTGCCACAGGCATCATCCACATGATCCTTGACAGAGGGGACATGGCAGCCCTCATTCATCTGGACCTACCTGCAGCATGTGACACAGTCGCACATCACATACTCATCAGGCACCTGAACAAGTATGGCATCATAGGATTGGCTCTCTGTTGGATCCGCTCCTTCTTAATGAATAGAACAAAAGCTGTCACGCAAATACCTTACTCATCGGAAGCCTTCAAACTCACAGTACATTGCTCAGCTCCAAACTCTTCAACACAAATATGGCCCATCTGGGCAATGTCATCCGCACACACAACATCAACATCCTTTCCTAACCAGATGACACACAATTCATACTCTCCCTCTCTCAAAAGACCCCAACACAAGAAACAAGTTCACTGCCTACATGATCAAAGTTGCTAACTGGATGAATGCCAACTGTCTTAAGCTTAGCCTTGACTAGACAGAAGCAGTGACCTTCAGCAAGAACACCTTACCATGGGACTCCAACTGGTGGCTGGCCAAACTGAGTCCCACACCCAAACCCAGAAAGGCTCTGTAATTCCTACAGAATGGCATCACTTACAGTGAAGGAAATGGCTGTGGTAGGCTGATTGAATTCGTCCTCAGCGATCAGCAGGAATCTGTGGCAGAGTGGCATCATTAGAAAGTAGAGGTTCCCTCCTTTCAAATGATGCCCTTCATATAACTCCTGCTACCTCGGAGGTAATAGAAAACACCTGGGCAGGAGCGATCATAAACAAAATGACCACCTTAATTTTCCCTTTGTTGAAGGGCATTGAAGCCTTCAGGGAGACAACAACCCACCTGCCCCAACACCTGTACAGGGAAAAAGTCATTTTTGAACATATGCCCATGTGGGCTTGACCCTTTGCCTGGGGGCTGACCCTGCTATAACAAAAAAGCGTCCCTAGTGTTTAATGGGGATTCTTGTTCAGGGACTATAGTTTGGCCACATTTGCTAGCATGAATCCATTTAGGAGAGGCACCACTGAAAGGAGGAGGCGCTCATCTTTCCAGAAGTGCCTTTCCCATATATGTAGGTGCTGTAGTGGTTAGAGAAATATCTCTGGATGTTCGCCGCACTGCTAACCTGCTGCTTGTTAGCCAGGTTGTCCGGTGGGTTAATGAAGTCATCACATTGTATGGCATGCTCTGCATCAGCCACTCATATTTAATTAGATATGGGAAGCGTTCAAGGCAAACATCACACATTCCAGCAAACAACCCATGGAGTTCAAGATATTCACCTCCTCCATATTATAAAGTTAATGCTGTGGATCTAAACATCTCATCCTCCACTCCAGGGGAGTTAACATTCCTAAGGTGCACTTTATCAACGATGCACAATGGCCTTCATAACATAAAATAAAATGTTGTTTGTTAATGAAGGAAATGTTTTTAGAAAAAGGCGAAAGAAGGCTGCAAAAATAGCACATTTGGTTTGTAAAAGGTTATTTTTATTAGGCCTGGGCAAAGCACTACGCTACGCTCGCGAAGTTTGCGAAGTTCCCGCTACTTCGCACTACGCGAATTGCACGTAGCACAGTGCGAACACGCGTAGCGTAGTCTTGCGTAGTGCTGCGGTCATTTTTTGCTTGCTCGCGGTCCTCAACGTCAAGTTGGCGACTGCGAGCAAGCAAAATGACATCCCGGCGAGCCTTTTGCCTTGTTCGCGATCAGCAACATCAAGTTGGCAATCGCGAACAAGGAAAATAAACCTCCCGGCGAGATTCCCAACGCGAGGAGGTCAGGTTTCTCATTGCGAGGGGTCGCGTATGCTCGCGACCGCTCGCGATGAGAAACTACCAGTTCGCGTTGAGAAAGCTGCAGCTCGAGTAAAAATCTCCTCGAGCAGCAGAAAACTACAGCTCGCACTGTGCAAGATGCCATTTTCAATGATTGCACAGTGCCGGTTGCTTGTCCGCACTGTGCAATCATTGAAAACAACATCTTGCACAGTGCGAACATGTTACTACGCAGTTCGCGAAGTGCTACGCGAAGCTCGCGTAGTGCGAACTGCACTTTGCGTAGCTTCGCGAAGTGCTACTTCGCGAACTACGCCCACCCTTAATTTTTATAAAAGAAAAGGAATTTGTTTTTAATATTGTCTCCTTCAATATGAGATTCACAGTAATAAGTAAGGAGCATGTTGTTTTATTACATTTACATTGTGACATATACTTGTTAACAGTCACCAAACATGGTACATACTAGAGTCGGGTTGCTACAGCCATTGCGGAAAACCCAGGTCCAAACAGAAATTGAAAAGAGTAATTGAGTGGACTCAAGGAACACCACTATGAAATTAGGTTAAGAAAATGTTACTTAAAGAAGTTCTTGAGAAAAGATATTCACTACATATCTAGTATAGCAAGAATAAAATCAGTCCCAAAAATACTCTGGAGGTACCAACAATGCTACATCATGCTAGCCAGTACCTCCTGCAGGGGTATGACATCCCCAGATATCATCCATGGCAACTTATTGTCTAGCTGTTTAAACTGCAAAAAGTGTTGTGTCAAGGGGGCCTTTTGTATTCCGCAGCCATTTTTGCCCTCATGTTGATTTATTCTCAACTTTGCCTTCTCTGTAGTGTGCCCAACAAAGAGTAACTCAACTCAGTCAATCAATGGCACAAATTACATTTATGCTGTTACAATTAGTGCGGGTTTATAATGTGTTGTGTAATACTGAAACATCTTAGTGTTACTAGTGTGTGCACATACAACACAGTTGGCACATGTGAAATCACTTGCAACTCCTGGAAGGTCCAATGGGGCTGTCAAATAACTAGGCATGGTTGTATGGGCTTAGACTATTTTATTTTCAATATGCTGATTTCTTTTAAAAGGAATTAGTTTATTTTTTTCAAATTGCACATTAAATTGTTACAATTACATAAAAGTATTCTTTTGATGACATTTTTCAAGGAGTTAAAAGTAATGTCCTGAATCTTATGGTTTAATAATTTCTCTCTTAGATAAAACCAAGCATGTTTCTTTGCTCACTTAACTAGCCAGCAAGAATAGACTCTCTTGGTCAATCTTTGGCAGAGAGCCTCTGATTCCAAAAATTGTGAACTTTGATATTCACAATTATCTTGTAAGAGCAAGATTTGCCTTAAAAGGAGGCTATTGCAAATGATATGAAGATGGTGGATTTCATGCTGTGGAAGGAAATTGCTTTTTGCAGGTTTTCAAAATACGTAGAATGAGTATTATCCACATCATGTTTAATTTCCTGGTAAAGTTAGACTTGGTAACTTTTTAGGGCTTAGATCAAGACATTCTAAGCAGCAGTCCATTGTTATTATTGGCCTCTGCAAAGGTTCAACATAGCAGTAATGTACTTAGACTGTATTAGAGAATGTAAGATTAAAGATGCAAGATTTACGGATTGTACATTTTTATTGTTAAGCTATTGTGCTTAGATGTGCAGCACTTCATCGGTGCCTTCCCAAATACTAATATGTACATTTGCTATAGTTTTATACTAGCATTGCAAGGTTTAGTGGTTTTACAAAAGTTACGCAAAATGCTCTGAGCGCCTTGTATGGGAAAACCCAGTAGTGCCATTCAGCACGTGGCATCACGCCATCAATAATTAATTACATATTTGTCTGAAGCAACAGCCGTCTCAGGTGGTTTTAACTGATGCCGAGCTAGAGCGAGCATGCATTGGTATTTGGAATTTGAATAGGCGTAAAGTGAAAAAGAGCTTCTGCAATGACGCATGTTAAGGAGACCTGACATTTGCCTGAGGTATGGGCTGCCTGAAGTAGTGCATTAGATATTTTGTTACTTTTTAGCAGTAGAGACATAATGTCATTTTGAAATAAGAAGTGTTTCAGCCGATCAATTGCAGTTTGGGATAAGTACCATTTCTCAATCTTGTACACCCAGAGACAGTGCTCTGTTTGCACAACTGTCTGTTGCTTGTTGTGACACTAGGTACTGCTACAAGGATTTGTAATATTCTATTTAATTAGACAATCACAAAGATATTAATATTTCAGAAGTACACATCAAACACTTAGGTCAAGTTTCTAAGAGTCCACTCTTTTCCGTACCTGGGCATAGTTTCTACTGACCACATGTTGTACAGCAATGAATCACTCTACGACTTATCAATCAATATTATATCCATAGTTTCAAGGAACATATTAAAGGAGGACTGCATAAGGATTGCATCAGGCATTTTTGGAAGTCAATCCATTTCTTTTAAATTCTAAGTACTTCCATGTTTTAGTTTTGTTAGCTAAAAGACTTCTAGAACAAAAGAACTATAAGGTAATGAGTACTTCAAGAAAAAAAATCACTTGCTTTTTGTTACACCTGTCAGCCTTAGGGTGGTCTTCCCCAACTTTTTTGCCACTCATCGTCACCCTTTTTGCTGCACTTATTTTTGTTTGCTTTAGGACTATGTGCACTTTACCACTGCCCCCCAGTGGTAAACAGCTTGTGCTCACTCTCCTAAAAAATACTTATATTGGCTCATACCCAATTCCATATTTAATTTACTTAGACGTTTTTTGTAAAATGGTATACCATATTCCCAGGGCCTGTAAATTAATTTCTACCAGTGGGATTGCAGAATGTATTGTGTCACCCACTTAAATAGCACCTTACCACATATGCCAAGTCTGCTGCCTGAATGCAGTTTCAACCCGCAATGTCAACTTGGCATTAAGGCCCCTTTATTAATATATCAATCACCCCAATGGGCATGGTGCTGTGTAATTGAAAGGTTTGACATGTACTAATAAATTGTACGTGTCCTGGAAGTGAAAAAATCCCAAAGTTGTTTTTCACTACTGTGAGGCCTACCCCTCCCATAGGTTAACATTGGAAATTCATTATTGCATTTCATAAGCAGTAATTTCCAAATGGGAGCAGGTAGCTATACCATATGTGGTGCCTTTGGAATTGTGGTGAAAGGCCAGCTGCTGTGACCTGCTGTGCACTCTGCAAAACCTGTGCCTGAAGGGAATGCTTTGCTGCCTGGTGCCTGCCTTGAACCCGCAGAGACCAGCCCTGCTGTTGAGCACTTCACCTTCACCTGTACCCAGGTCTACCAAAGTAACTCCAAGGGATAGTGTGCTGGTCTCCTGTTCAGAGCCACAGGAACTCAAAAGGCACCCACCATCTTGACACCGCACCTGGACCCAGCCTGAGTGAGCTCTGAACCTCCAAGAGGTGTCCCACTGGCCCTGGAACCTTGGTAGTGGTGCTAAAGGTGCCTAGATTACCAAATCCCAAAACTGACGAAAGATACATTTTTGTCGGAAATCCTGAGAGCCAGGAGCAGAACATCTTCTCCTGCTACATTATTATTAGCAGCAAATCATTTTTGGCGGTCCTTCGACAAAGGGTATCCAGCCTTGTGGAACTGTCTTTGCTATAGCCCACTGCCTCTTTCAACTGGAGATGTTTGACTTCCATTTAAGAGATTAGGACCAAAAGCAGAAATCTTCACAGTGGGTTTGACCCAAGGTTATCTGACGATGACGCTCCCTCCTCGGAAATCTCCTGCAGCCTTGCTCTGCTCAACGTTCCCTTCTCAGGCACTTTTTCTCAGAATTTCTTCTACGTCCGAAGGCAAGCACTGACTGGGCCCAATCCATTGTGTGTTTCTGAACCACGCTCCATCCAAGTCTTTTTTACTTTGACCTGATTTCGCACTACTAGATATTCAAGGTTGGTGCTTTGACATTTTACGTGGTAGTTTTTACAAAAACAAATTTAAATTCATAAAACCATTTAAACTTATTGAATTTTTGTTTGTTTTGGTGTCAAATAATTGATTAACATTTACTTTGTGTTTCTAAATGTATTTGGGATTTTTCTTGTATTATGTTTTTGCTTTAAAACTATTTATGTGCTGCATAAATACCTTACACATAGCCTCTAAGTTAAGCTTGACTGTTTTTTGTGCCTAGTCACTTAAGGCTAAGCACTGGTCAATTTAGTGACTCTTTGTGGTCCATCCTGCAAGTGATTGTGGCTGTTGCTTGACCAGAGCTCACACCCCAGTCAACCAACGACCCGATTTCTCATACCTTCTTATTTAAATCTGGGGGCTTTAAAAGCCGGGAAAGATCAAGGGAATAAATCATCAAATCAAAGCTATCCATCAGACAGTTATAAATATGCCTATGTCTTAAGTAAAGCACCAGGGTCATGAGTTACACAATACTGTGGGAATGTGAGTACAGCGCCATGCCGTATCACCACTTCATTAATATGCAATTAACATTTAAAGTCCAGAGAATGGGGATCAACTGGTTGGAGATGGTTTTACCAGACTTTAATGCTCATATTTAACACGTTGTATGAGACAAAACTGTGGTGGGTTTATATGCTGACAATGTATTACTAAATGTTATTAAGTAACCTTAGACCTCACTTTCTTCTCTTTATTTAAGATTGCTGGAGTGGTAAGAAAAGATTTTTTTATTTACTGTCTTTGCTTTACATTATAGCGTTGGTGGCTGACATTAGCGGCCCATTGACCGTTTGCCAGTGCCATAGAAAATCATCTGGTAGCATTGTCTGCCATAGAACTGTATTGTGAATACTATTAGGACTCCAAGGGTCCGCTTGGAAATGAGTAATTCCATATTTCCATGTGTTTACACTAATCCAGATTGTGCCTGCTTTGAGCAAATAAAATCTCCATAAAGAAAGAAGTGGGTTCTCATTAAATCCATGGACCTTGCCATTTCTATGGCACCAGCAACAGGAATTACTAGCTACATCAGCATTAAAGAGCAACTCACAATGAGGCTCCTAAAATGACCTTCTCAAAATGCATTTTAACATGTTTATTTTGAGTTGGCATTTGTGTTTGAATTCTTGGATCCACCTGCAGCTTGGAGGGGTATCTGCCTGAAGAACTGAGATGCAACTTGTGAAACACAATCAAACCTAATGCACTGCTCTCTGGAAATGAATTGGAGAGACCGTGATACATTGGACCAGCGATGTCCATCACTGACAGCCCCTCCAAGTGCCATTATTCTCTGGTTGAACTAACGTATTTAGTGCCGGTTCCCTGCATCACCACATTCAAATGTAATGTCAATTCAAAAGTTCCTTACCTCTCTGCAACACCATTCATTCGCTGTAATCGGTGAGGCTTGAGCCGGGAGAAGCGCTGGCTGTGCCAAGTACAATGGTATTTATTCTTGCATTTTAAAAGTCAATTACCCTTTGCTGCTCTTGTTTTATGAATTTTAACTTTTGTTGCTGCTACTGTTAATTAGGGACATAATACTTATTTTAAGCTGTGCTAGCACCTTAATTCACTTGACACTTGACACTTTGCTTACTACATAGCCCCTCGCCGATTCGCGACGACGATCGGCCGGGGCTGCCATCTTGGGAGGAGAGGTGGTTGGTGCTCCAGTGTTTTTGGGCTCTTTCATACTTAATCATGCATGGTGCGTGCGCGCAGCGCTGTAATCTCCTGAGGCTTGAGCCGGGAGAAGCGCTGGCTGCGCCAAGTATTATGGTATTTATTCTTGAATTTTAAAAGTCAATTACCCTTTGCTGCTATTGTTTTAGGAATTTTAACTTTCGTTGCTGCTACTGTTTTTAGGGACATAATACTTATTTTAAGCTGAGCTAGCACCTTAATTCACTTGGCACTTGACACTTTGCTTACTACATAGCCCCTCGCCGATTCGTGACGACGATCGGCCGGGGCCGCCATCTTGGGAGGAGAGGTGGTTGGTGCTCCAGTGTTTTTGGGCTCTTTCATACTTAATCACGCATGGCGCGTGCGCGCAGTGGGCGCGCCTAAGGCAAGCCCATCTGCGCCCGTCTGCGCTCTGGCCACACCATGCGCCAAAATCCCTGGCCAATTCTCTCTTGGCGGCCAATTAAAGATTAGATACTCTGGTGAAGTACTGGGTATTTTAGTCCCAGCGGTGCAGGGGCACACACCCTATGACTTCGGGGTTTCACCCTGTTCCGGACCTACAGAAACACAGAGTCTTCTGGGTGAAGTCAAAGAATCGTTTATTGGCTGCAGACCAATGACAGGTATCCTAGAAGTACAACAGCGTGTATGTTCTCAGGAGACTGCTGAAAATCATAGGAACGGACTTCTCCTTAAGTACAAAATATCATGCTCCAGGCATACATTCCTTGGTTTACGATATGGTCATATAAAGGCATACATTACAAACGAAAAAGCGGAGTCATGATGACCATCCCACATTCCAGTTCGGCCAGCCCACAATGATTTACACCGGAAGGTTCAGATCCCATGTTTGAAGTAAATAGACCCCCCAATAAACATGAGCATCTCCTGTTTTGGGAAACAAGTCATGAAGCAAGAACAAGCAGGTGTAGAAGAGATTAGCCGGGGGATTGTGTAGGATGAAAGGGTTTTATGACGGGTCAAGCCCTGATACGAATCATAGGTGGAAGGAGGAAGGGGAGCTCGTGAGACCGGTTTGACCCGGGGCAGCAGAGCCAGCTGCCCAGGTCACGGAGAAGTCAGAGGGGAAGCCCGTGTACTGTGAGGCCCGTATTAACTCCATCATAGCCTATGTGAGGGCAATGACAAGATGGCCACTGCTTCCAAAATGGAACCCGCGTAGTTGAGCAGAATACGTGTACACAGTGCATTCGTAGCTAGAACGACACGCAAAGCACTCGTACGTGCCGCATTTACCATTCGCGGTTCGTTAATACCAAGATAGACAGGGGTAGGGCCCCGTCCCCTACGCGGTCCCGAATATCAAAGTACGACAGACCCTCCTTTTGCCCTTACATAGGCAATCACTATACTCATCTTTAATCCAAGTCTAGGTCAATGTTCATGAAGTCATGGAGATGTTGCTGTAGCATCATCCTATTGCTTAGCTCGTCCCTCGATACAGGTTTCCTTACACATAGGGTAGCACAGAGGCCACATATCGCAGGAGCACACTGTATACATAGACAGAACAGGAAAAGAATGGCTAAGATCATTCCAATGACCATCAGAACCTTCCAACCCCAGGCAGATATCAATTCCCAGAACCATCCCATCAGTGACCAATCTCCCTTATCCACGTGTATGGCTTCATATATTTTATGGAGTTTGGAGATGGCTTGATACACTGTTGGAGCATTATCTGGTATGAAAATGCAGCAACTGGATTGGATGACCTTGCATACCCCACCGCGGTCTGCAAGAATAACGTCTAGGACCATGCGGTTCTGTAAAGTCATAAGGCGATCCGCTTGGAGCTCAGCTGTCAGATTACTAAGGGCACCAGCCGTTACATTGACGGTGGATTCAACCACACGAGTCAGCTGTCTCAGGTTCCTACTATTGACCATAGGTCCCCAAAACGGCAAGAAACCCAAGAAGAAGTCTCCTGCTTCCTGACCGGCAGTGTCCTCCTTACTGATCACACCTCTCACAACTCTGGTCTTGTGATAATCAGAGGCGGCAGTAAATGTCGGCGGTAGCAAGTTCGCAATATAACATGTGCCCGAGAAATCAGGGGGCAACCATGTATATGCTCGGTCATGACAGATGAAATATGTGCCCTTAGCAGCCAAAAACGCAGGGGAAAACTGTGACGGGAAAGTGTACGTTTCAGTACAGTCACTTCTTCACAGTTGAGCCCTAGGGTTCTGACCATTACCCTGTAAGCAGAACCGACCCATGTGGGGTACGACCCAGATTGGAGATGAGATTTTTCGCTGTCTTTCACCCAGACTAATACTATACCCCGTCGCGTTCCATCCCATATAAGGTCTCAGCTCTTCTTTGGGAATGGATGAGTATGCATTAATATCTCTACTCATATCGGCAACTCCTTTCATCAAAGCCTTATTATTGGTGATGGGCCTGATGGAACGCGGTGGGCGAGGGGAGTATGTATCTAGAGCGTAGAGAAACATGGTCTGGAATGCCCATGACGATCCATTGTAACTGTACGGTAGTACCAGGTAGGGAATACCCTTGTTAATGGTATGTGGCATTAACCCACAGACCCAGCAATTGGTCGTATTCATTACCAGTTGGTGCTGGTGCAAGAGTTGGATAAATGAGTTATTTACGAACTCTGATCGTCGGGTCTGTTCGTGCTCAGGCAAAGGGTGAAAAGAGTGAGAGGAGGCAGTAGAAAGAAATATAGGCCGTTGAGTGGGTGCAATGGGTTTTGGAGCAGAGAAAAACACACATCCTACAATAAACATCATGATACTACACAGTGTAAAAAAGCACAAAAAGACAAAACATCTACTTTTTACAATTCTACACATCCTGGCTTGAAAGTTCATTTCTCCAATCGGTCTCTCCATCTTACAAAACTCCATCCTCTACTCGGGCCGCTCGCGGTGGATGAGTTTCTTCTGCTAAGGAGTACGCCTGTCAGTCCAGGGAAACGCCCTAGACCAACCAGAACCGTCGACCTAGCGTCTCCGGCCTGTACCCCAAAGTCTTGGCACCGCGACCCTGCGGCAGAACCCGGATGGTGGTTCGAAAAACAAAAATCAAGAAAGTCCTTCAGATGGGAGAGCAAGAAATGTCAAAAGGAAAATAATGAGGGAATCTCTATTTGTCCATGGGCCTAGGTCTCAAATTATAGCGGAGACGGCCAGGTGTTGTTTGGTCTTGAAAAAGAAGTTCAGGCTCAGTGGTGTCCAATCGATTCGATGGCGGCACAGCTTCCTGCAGAATATTGTCACTCTCTTGGACTGAAGCTGTGTCTTTTAGGCGTGCGTCACTGAATGGTACAAAACGAGGCACAATGTCTGTCTCTGAGTCGGCGATACCCTCCTTGACCCACTGGTCATATGGCAGAGGCAAGGGAACTACCTTGCAGTGAGTACCATGAATCCAGTGCTTCTTCCCTTTCACTCGCACTGCTGATCTTGTCGAAAGAAGAACAAGATGAGGGCCGATCCAACGAGGCTCGTCGTTGCTCTTACGCTGGAAATTCCGTACTAGGACCCACGAACCAGGGTTGATGGGGTGTCCAGGAGGTTCAGAGGCTTGGGGAAGAGTATCATGTACCTGTTGGTGCAAAACACGCAGTTTAACGGTCAAATCATACAGGTAATCGAGCAGCACTGGATGCTCTATCTCACTGAATTTAGTGGGCCTTGGCACACCCCATACATTAGCCGGGCGGCCAAAGACCACCTCGTAGGGACTAAGTCCCACTCGTGAGTGTATCGTCATTCTGGTGGACAAGAGTGCTAAAGGCAGGGCATCAGGCCATTTAAGACCAGTGCTCGCCTGGATTTTGGCTAACTTGAGCTTTAAGGCTCCATTGTAGCGTTCAACCAGTCCAGCTGATTGTGGGTGATTTGCAGCGTGAAATTTCTGCCTTATGCCTAAACCTTCACATACATTCTTCATCACTTTACCCACAAACTCACTCCCGTTATCACACCACACCATTCTCGGCATCCCAAACCTGGGGAAAAACTCCTTCACAAGGGCTTTGGCTGTGGATAGGGCAGTGTTATCTTTCAGAGGATAAGCCTCTACCCATTTGGAAAAAGCACAAACAACCACCAATACATATTTCAGGTTGTTGCACCTTTCCATGTGAATAAAGTCCAGCTGCAAAACTTCGAATGGACATGATGGGGGTGCAAAGTGACCGGCCGGAGTTGGGGTTCCCCTACCAGGGTTGTACTTCAAGCATACTATACAATTCTTGACCACATTCTCTGCACATTTGGGAATTCTAACATTCTGCCATACTGGAGCCAACAACTTGCATATACCTTTCGTACTGATATGTGCCATTCCATGTGCCATAGTAACCACTGGAAGCACATATGCATCAGGCAACAACCATCGCCTATGTTCTGTCAGGTCGATCCAACAACCATTCTCATCCAACTTACCCATACTCTCTCTCCACTTGCTTAACTCTTCTTCTGTAGCTTCAGCCTGAAGCGACTTCACACTCTCTATTGTATTCTCACACATTCCCACATCATTAACCCATCTTGCGGGACCTGCAACATACATTCTAGTCTTCACATTCTGTGCGGTTTCTCTCGCGGTCTCATCAGCAAACGCATTCCCACGTCCAACATCATCGGTGACTTTCTTGTGCGCACTGCATTTCATGATCGCAACTTGCAAAGGTAGGGTCAGTGACTCGAGGAGATCATTCACCAACTTGCCATTCTGAATTTTAGCTCCATGCGACGTCAGGAACCCACGCTCCTTCCACAAACGCCCAAAATTATGAGCCACGCCAAAGGCGTATTGGCTATCTGTGTATATGTTCACTCTCATTCCTTCAGACAACACGCATGCTCTCGTGAGGGCAATTAATTCTGCTGCTTGGGCCGAATTATGTGGCACTCGTGCAGTTTCCACAACCGTATGTAAAGTCGTGATAGCATATGCAGCAGTCGTGTCACCATTAGGGAGCTTGAAACAGGACCCATCTACCCATAAAGTGCCATCACACTCAGTCAGGGGAGTATCTTTGAGATCTACTCTCCCTTTCGTCTCTTCCTCTGTTCTGAACAGACAGTCATGTTGCTCAATCTCATCTGAGTCTGCTGGAATCGGCAATAATGTGGCTGGATTCAGCGTATTGCATCGTTTTATGTGTATATGATTCGCTAACAGTGTGAGTTCATACCCTGATAATCGCGCACTAGTCAGGTGTTGTGTCTTAGTTCTATTTAATAATGTGTCTACAGCGTGTGGAACCATGACAATCAGTGTGTTGTCCATTACCAGACCAGCAGATTGTCGGATAGACATCGCTGCAGCAGCTGTCGCTCTCAGACAGCTTGGCAATGCCCTTGCTACAGGGTCCAAGGTAGATGAAAAATATGCGCATGGGCGCGGTCTGTCGCCAAAAGGCTGTGTTAACACTGACAACGCACATCCATCTTTCTCGTGAACATACAACGTAAAAGGCTTGCTGTAGTCGGGGGTACCCAACACAGGTGCTGAACACAACGCATTACGTAATTCCACAAAACTTTTCTGGCACTCTTCAGACCATGGGATAGGATTCGGTGTGTCTTTGCATGTTAATGCTAATAAAGGTTTTGCCAGCAAGGAGAAACTAGGGATCCAATGCCTACAGTATGAGGTAATGCCCAAGAAAGCACGCACTTCTCTCTGTGTCTTTGGCACACTCAACTGTGCAATGGCTTGAATTCTCTCTGGGGTCAGTTTCCTTCCCTCCTTCGATAAGAGATGACCTAAGTAGGTCACTTCTTGTCGACAATATTGCAGCTTAGAGAGAGACACTTTGTGATGGTAAGCTGATAAATGGCGCAACAGTGACAATGTGGCTTCTTTACAGATCTTCTCAGTATCCGCGGCGATCAGTAAATCGTCTACGTACTGGATCAGGATAGCGCCACTAGGTAAAATAAGTACATCAAGCTGCGCTTTCAGAGCTTGACTATATATGGATGGACTCTCGCAGTAGCCTTGGGGAGCGCGTTTGAAGCGGAAGCTTCGGCCTCCCAAACTAAAACCAAAAATGTCTCTGCTCTCTTCTGCAATTGGGATACTAAAGAAAGCATTCTTTAAATCGATCACTGAAAACCATGCAGCAGAGGCTGGAATCATCGTTAACAAGGCAGTTATATCGGGGACAACCGGAAACTGAGGCACGACAATCTTATTAACCTCTCTAAGATCGATCACAAATCTGTAAACAGGTGGCTGTGAAGGATCTGTTCGTTTTAAGACAGGTAAAATCGGGCTATTGCAAACGTTGCCTCTTGTCTCTTCAATCACACCCTTATTAATCAAGTCGCTGACAATGTCCAACAATGCTTTCTGCCCTGCATTAGAGATCTTGTACTGGGGAATACGTGGCAGTCTGACATTAGCCTTTAGAGTCACCACATATGGTGGTATTTCCAAGAGGCCCACATCATTGGGACCAGTAGCCCAAAGGGCATCCGGAAGGGATGACAATTCAGGTGGCATCGTGTTTTTAGACAAATACATTGGGGAAACCACTTCCTTGCCTAATGTAAGTTGTACTCCCAAAGGAGAACAATACAGTGTAGCGTGCAATCTTTTCAACAAATCTAATCCCAGCAAATTCTCACCACAACCTGTTGTCAGGATCAGGGGCGCTTTCAGCTCACAAGGTCCAACAGAAAGTGACATGGGACTGGAAATCGGGTTCCTAACTGGGGCGCCAGAAAAACCTACTGAAACATTTATATCGCCAGACAAAGGTGCGCCAGGGAGTTTGGAATGCATGATTGAACTCTTTGCAGCACCAGTGTCTAGCAGAAAAGGCTCCGTTACATTTGCTGTAGTCACCTCAACATACGGTCCACTCTGATCCACTGGCACTGAAACAACTCCCTCTCTCTGTCTATGGCTGTCCTAGTAACCATTATTTTCTGCATCACCGTCCTCTGCATAATAATCATTATTATAATACTGAGCCGTATTACTAGTCACGTTAACTTGCTGATCAAAACTATTAATTGCGCTTTGGGGCGGAAGAGGACGCGCATTTTGGGGAACACTTCCACGCCCTCTGCCTCTAGGAGCTTGCTGACCACCTCTACCTTTTGCGCCATACGTATTACCATTCCGTTGCATTAATTTAGGACAACTATATTTAAAATGACCTTCCTCTTTACAGTATGAGCATTGGTTGGGACCTACAGGGACACGCGGTTGATAATACCCATTCATTTGCTGGTTTGTCTGAAATTGTTGGGGTTGGTGATAGACACCTTGGGGTTGTCTATAATTATTACCACCGCCACGTGGTGGATAGGCCTGCTGTAGAAGAACCTTTGTCTTTAGTTCCTTCGTTTTCTTCTCCGTCCTATCTTTCTCGTCTTTATCTCTGTTTTCATAATACTGTGCAGTAGCCAGTATTTGCGCTGAAGAGGAAACGGCCCAAGAACTCTCTGAATCTTTCAACTTTTTACACAGGTCAGGAAGTAAATTCTGCACAAACTTGTCCACAAACAACCGTTGTCCACCCTCAGTACTCATATCTTGTCCACTGTGGTCAATAAACGTTTCTTCAAACCTAGTAAAGAAGTCTGACACTGTCTCATCTTTCTTTTGCTTGCATGCAGATAACTTGTCCCAATTTACGCGCATCGCAGGCATTATTGTCTTCATATACGTAATGATTCTACCAGGCAATTCAGCTACTAAAGGTTCTGGTTTCGCACCACCCGTTTGTCTAGCATCAGCAGCAATAATGTTAGCCCATGTATCCCCTAGTTCTGCATTGTGATCTACATTACGAATTGATCCCCATAGAGGCTGTGGAACAACATTACCGAACAACATGTCTATGTCGGCCAGATTCATAACGCATGACCCTGCCGTCTGTGACAACTCTTTATAATAACCTGCTGGATTTTTACGGGGATCAGGCAATGTCTGCTTAAGTGCTAACACCTCAGAGCGCTTCCACGGAACGTGCACCCAAACACGTTGGAAATGCGCTGGCACAGCGGGGTTATTGCCGACAGCTGCAACTGCTTCCTTCCACACCGGGGGAACTTCTCTCATAGGGTATTGTCGCGCTTTTGCCTTTTTCCCCACAAGGACCTCATGTTCAAACAATGACTGTTGGCAATCGTCATTCCTTAAGGACAGTACAATCGCAACTGCTTTATCTACTTCGCGGTCCACAATTATACCAGTTCCAAAATCGCACCTCACTCTACACAATTCCTGCGGGTTCGGATTTCTACCACTATCCTCCAATTCTTCACAGAGAATTTCGCACATTTTCTCAAATACATATCTCTGTTTCGGTGCATCCCATTGATGGAAAGTGTTAACAACCGATTCCACATCATACAGTGAAGGAAAAACGATCCATCTGCGCGCCATGTGATCTATTACCTTTTTCTCATCAGGGTTAGGCAATTGGCTGCGCAACTGCTTACGCTGTACACCAGGAGTGGCACCAGATGACCCAAAGAGAGGCGACATTAATGTAGTAACCACATTAGCCAAACGCTGTCGCGCTGAAGGAGAAGCTGAAGCGAGAACAGGGGGAAAAACAGAGGGAAGAAAAGAGGATGTAGAGACAGGTACTGGAGTGGTAGAAGGAAGAGTGTCAGGGGAGGCAGTTGCTGAAGTAGGCAAAGTCGCAAGAAGTGCAGAGGTAGTTGGAAGCACAACTGGAGGCACTTGAGAAGACTGCGCTACAGGAATAGGAACTGGTTGCAAAGCAACTGGCGGTTGCGGCAAAGCTTGCAGTATATGCACTGGAGGCGGCATATTTACAAGCTGGGGAGGCGCCGTGGCAGTTTGAGCATACGGGGGTGGCGAACTCAACAAATGTGACATCAAGGGATCTTTCTCCTTTTCTTCTGACTCATCCTGCTTAGAATATGGCAAAGCCGGGTAACATTTGTCAATCCCTAACTTACGCTGCCTGTGCATTTGCTCATTCATTTGCTCCTCTTCATTGTCTTTAAATTGTACAGCTGCTTGCATTACTGACATACCTCTCTCTCTCTTATTCTTTTTCGCTAGCTTAATTTCCTTCTGTTTGGCTTCTTTTCGCCATAAGCGGAAAGAGTCAAACATCGCCGGCCGGGCTTTCTTCTTAAACAATTTAATTTCCAGATTATCTAGAATATCGGTATCGAAACTACCATTTTGAGGCCATTTTAAAACACCGTCTTTCCTGGTGTAGTGGATCCACACTTCGTTATATGCAATGGGGCCTACGCCATGTTTCACATAGAGCTCATAAGTTGGAGTTCCAACCGGAGGAACCGGACATGATTCCTCTAGCTGGAAATCTTTTCCACAACCTAAACAGAATAATCTACCAAATAGTCTAGAACCAGGCATCTTTGCTCACTAGTCTAGATCCAAACGTCAAAGGATTATCGATTACGATAGCCTCGTGAATACACGAGTCCTCTGGCTTTGGGGTTTGCAAACACCAAATCACCAATTACCAAATCAAACCAAACGATCCCGAGGGATACCAAAACAAATGGGAGACGCTCCACTTATACTTAACTGAATATTGCTGATCGATGACGTCACCAGAAGACTCTCTCGATTGTTTCGCTCTCTCAAACTCGTCAAGGGTCCAAAACAGGTCGATTAATCAGGGCAGCAGTCCTTCGTAGCCGTCGGGACGCGGAGAACCTCGCAGAAAAGACTTTCGGACCACGTCGACATGCAGGGGTCGATGAAGTGGCGGCCTTCCTCCGGAATTTCCACACGAAGCTCCTCACGAACCTCTGGCTTGGACTGGTACCGCTGAAATCGGCCCGAGTTGGGCGCCAAACTGAAGTACTGGGTATTTTAGTCCCAGCGGTGCAGGGGCACACACCCTATGACTTCGGGGTTTCACCCTGTTCCGGACCTACAGAAACACAGAGTCTTCTGGGTGAAGTCAAAGAATCGTTTATTGGCTGCAGACCAATGACAGGTATCCTAGAAGTACAACAGCGTGTATGTTCTCAGGAGACTGCTGAAAATCATAGGAACGGACTTCTCCTTAAGTACAAAATATCATGCTCCAGGCATACATTCCTTGGTTTACGATATGGTCATATAAAGGCATACATTACAAACGAAAAAGCGGAGTCATGATGACCATCCCACATTCCAGTTCGGCCAGCCCACAATGATTTACACCGGAAGGTTCAGATCCCATGTTTGAAGTAAATAGACCCCCCAATAAACATGAGCATCTCCTGTTTTGGGAAACAAGTCATGAAGCAAGAACAAGCAGGTGTAGAAGAGATTAGCCGGGGGATTGTGTAGGATGAAAGGGTTTTATGACGGGTCAAGCCCTGATACGAATCATAGGTGGAAGGAGGAAGGGGAGCTCGTGAGACCGGTTTGACCCGGGGCAGCAGAGCCAGCTGCCCAGGTCACGGAGAAGTCAGAGGGGAAGCCCGTGTACTGTGAGGCCCGTATTAACTCCATCATAGCCTATGTGAGGGCAATGACAAGATGGCCACTGCTTCCAAAATGGAACCCGCGTAGTTGAGCAGAATACGTGTACACAGTGCATTCGTAGCTAGAACGACACGCAAAGCACTCGTACATGCCGCATTTACCATTCGCGGTTCGTTAATACCAAGATAGACAGGGGTAGGGCCCCGTCCCCTACGCGGTCCCGAATATCAAAGTACGACACTGGTAGGCATTTACGCGCCCTGAATAGGGCTCCTAGGCGGCCTGATTGTACCTGTGTCATACCTGGCTCCAACTCTGGCTCGGGGCCTATACCCCGGTATTGCCCGGTCTGTCTTACAACTTTGCCTGAGCTCGGTTCTGGCAAAACCCTTAGAGAAGTCCGGGAATTTGGTTCTAAGGTACTTAATGTCAGGACTACGGAGGTATTTCAATGCCTATTAGTAAATGCTCGCTCATTGGTCAAACATAGTGTCGAGTGTGCAACATTAATGGAGGACAGGAATACAAATATAGCCTTCATTGCGGAAACTTGGCTGGATGAAGCCTCGGGACCTGATTTGGTGAAAGCCACACCCCCGGGTTTCTCTTGCTATACTGTAAACAGACCTTCTAAGAAAGGTGGAGGGCTGGCCGTGATTTATGACAGTAGTATTAAAGCTACTTTTAATACTATCATCTATTCTAGTTTTGAAGCTTTGTCCTTTGCCTTCACTCTTCATCATGGCCACATTTTTAGGGTTGTTTTAATTTATAGACCTCCTGGTCTTAGGAGCCTGTTTTTAATAGAGGTGGGTGCCGTTCTTGAAGAAGGTTTGGCCATGGAGTCGTTCACCTTCCTGGGTGATTTTAATTTCCATCTAGAAATGGAGGGGGATAGAGACACTGAAAAACTGCTTGATCTCATGGGTAGTTTGGAGTTAAAACAATTGGTGCGGGCTCCCACTCATCAGGCTGGGCACACTTTGGATGGGATTTTCTCTAATTCTACACAGCTCTCGGTCACTGATATCCTACCTCTGGCCTGGTCTGATCATTATGCAATTAGTTTTGAGATAATGGGCCCGAAAGGCCAGGCTAGAGCTCCTACGAGGGGGGGGGGAGCCTAAGGAAATTAGATCCTGGAATAAGGTTGAAGGAAATGATCTTAGGAATCTTTTATTCTCCACACAGAAACCCCTCCCCTTAGAAGTTGAAGAAGCCACCTCGGCATATACAGCTTGGATTGAGGAGGTGTGCCTTTCTCTTGCTCCCAAAAAAATTATTGTCCCAAAAAGGCTACGACCCACAGCTCTCTGGTACTCGCCAGAATTGAAATTACAAAAACTAAAATGTAAGCAATTGGAACAGGTCTGGAGAAAGAGCTATCTTCCTTCTGCTAAAGAAACCTATAAACAAAGCATTACGTGCTACAAACACTTGCTGTTGGAAAGTAAGAGAGATTTCTTCTCTCACCAGATTAATCAGGCCAGCAATTCCACAAAGGAACTCTACAAAATTATAACCAGGCTAGCGCACCCACTGTCTGTCCTCCCTACACCGACGAGGGATCTCTGTGAGGAAATTGCTAGTTTTTTTCCGGACTAAAGTGGCCATAATTTACAACACATTTAAGAACCCGGCTAACTTTGACTCTGCCCCGATGGCCTGGCTGGAGTCAAAGCCCACTCTGGATATTTTTCCTCCTATAGCATATCCTGAGACCCTCAGTCTCTTGGCAACAGCGAAATCCGGATCACCTTATGATCCGTGTCCAGTGGCAATAGCCAAGCTGGCACCTGAACCCATAGCTTTGACACTGACAGTTCTCTACAATGCTATGTTTTCATCTGGGCAGTTTCCAATTCAATGGAAGGTAGCCTCGGTTCTTCCCCTGTTGAAGAAACCTAACTTGAATATGAACGATCCCAAAAATTTTCGCCCTATTTCGCGCCTCCCTCTACCGGCTAAATTGGTGGAAAAACATTTGAATATTAAGCTTAGTGCCTTTCTGGAGGACGCCAATGTCCTGGATCCCACCCAGTTTGGCTTTAGAGAAGGGCACAGCACCGAGACCGTTCTTCTCAAATCCACGGACGAGATTAGGAGAGGGTTAGATCAAGGTGGTAAGGCAGTGTTGATTCTTCTGGACCTCTCCGCAGCTTTCGATACGGTCCATCATGGAGTTTTGATGGACCGGTTGACAGCTTGCGGAATACGGAAGAAAGCTTGGTCGCTTTTAAAGTCCTTCCTCTCCGATAGACGACAGTCAGTGGCTCTGGGTGACTTTGTCTCAAACCCCTTTTCATTACCCTGTGGGGTTCCATAGGGTTCCTCCCTTGGCCCTACACTTTTCAATGTGTATGTTTCTCCTCTTGCCCCTTTGATTGAGTTGTTCGGCTTTTGTCTTACATCTTATGCTGACGACACTCAAATCGTAATTTCCATGCGACCAGGCGAGGAGAGGGCTTCAGGGGAAAGGCTACATGACTGCATGGGGGCGGTAGGTGGTTGGATGTCTCAAAACTATCTAAAGCTCAATGCAAGTAAGACTGAGGTGATGGTTTTCGGCAATAACGCCAACATCTGGACTCCTAGTTGGTGGCCTGAGACTATGGGCACTCTTCCGGTTCCCTCGAGGAAAGTAAAAAATGTGGGTGTAGTGCTGGATGATTGCCTCTCCATGAAAGATCAGGTGAATGCGGTAGTCTCTACTACCTCCTACATTCTTAGGAGCCTGAGGAAAGTGCTTCCGCTTTTGCCTGCGGACTGCAAATTCACAGTGGTTACAGCTTTGATTTTATCCCGCCTTGACTACTGCAATGGCCTCTATTTGAAAATGCCGGAGGGCAATCTTCGTAAACTCCAGATGCTCCAGAACTCAGCAGCTAGGCTGCTCTCGGAACTTCAAGGTTTACCCCGATTTCTGGTGCTATAAGAAAATTCCACTGGCTACTTGTAAAAAAGCGTATCCAATTTAAAGCCCTTTGTTTAGTCTTTCGCGCTTTGCAACAACAATTTTGTTGGTACATACCAGCACGATCTTTGCGCTCCTTGGGAGCAAAACTTATCATCCTTCCTACTATAAGGAAAGCCAGATGGGGTGGGAGAAGTTTTGTAGCAGGGGCGGCCAGGGCCTGGAATGAACTTCCTTTTGATCTGAGGAACTCGAATGATCTTCTTTCCTTCAGGAAAGCGCTCAAAACATGGTTGTTTTGATTCTCCTGTTGTTGATGTTTGGGAGAACTACAGCAAGCGCCGGGACACCCTAGGGTAGCTGTGCACTATAAAAGTTCAAATAACCTAACATAACATTCATCACTGATGGAATTTGAGACATCTGAAGCAGATGTCTATGCCTCAGGCCATGAAAAGCTGGAATCAGAGAGAGGTTTCTTTCCAGGAAGTCATGTGACAGGACCTTCACCATGATTATTACAATAATTGACATTCAGGAAGTTACATTATAACTGCATGATTATTATAACAACACGGCATAGACAGAGGTGCATTTGAGATACCATCTAAATTATGATACTGACTGAAGTTTTGAAATGTAATACTTGCCTCAATTGTAGTGAGTTTACAAAGCATGAAAGCAGGCTTCTCCTATGGGGTTATCTCCCTATGAAATAATTTTTTAAGGTTAGTGGGCAAATAGTGCATTTCAAACCACAATCTTTGCAAAGAATTGCTAAAAAGCGAAAGGCTCTGAAAGGGCACGTATTACATTTTTAAATCCTCTCCTGATGTGCCAAGATATCTAAACCTAACACTCTGCAGGAGTTGACCGCATTTTTCCAAAGTGCACTATGGATGTCACTACATTTAAAAAAACTAGCATCATTGTGCCAGGGCTAGCATTTTCCTATAGAAGCCCCCAATATTCCAGTGCCAGAATGTTTCAATTTATGCCAATCATATACCACAAACGATCCTCCCACAGCCGGCCATGGGCTTGGCCTGTCTCATTACATGGCCAAAAAGAACAGCCTCCTTGTATATGGGCCCTCTGTTGTGCAGGAGAGCTGAATAGCAGCAAGCAAGTAGTCACAGGTTTCCTTTTGAAGGATTGTTGCCTCAAGAGGCTGGCATCATATTGCTTGTGAATCATCAAAGGGGTCATGTCTGTAGCTGGATGACTGTGATTATTTACAAGCAACTTTATAGACATATGTTGCCTGCTACCCGTGACAGTGGCAAGGCCCATCCTGACCAGAGCAACCATGTAATTCTAAGGTCTCCTGTCGTAGTTCCCTGAGCAAGTCTAGAAAAGGTGAGCTAAGCTCTCTAAGTGCAGCACTGTAGTCTCTGTCCTCAATAAGCAGAGGCTGCCACTATTAAACTTGGCCTCATGTAAGATAAAAAAAATAGTGGTCACTTTAGCTGATGATGATTCAAACAGTGCCTACGCCAAAATTAATATATATGCTGAGTGTGAAACATTGAGAGTTGATTTTCAATGTGCATACAGAGCATACATTTTAATTTAGATTCAGTCAGATCAGTGTTGACTAGACACAAGTCAAGATTGGCACTTCCAGGATGAAGAGTGGCTTGGAATGGGTAAATGTGCTTGTGTATCATGTGACAGTGGCACTTCAGTGACCAAGTGCTAGCAGAGGGGTCTGATGAAGCAAAGCACAGTGTGTTTATGGCAAAATGCAGCAATGTGCATGAGACACCCAAAGTGCTGTTTGGTGATGCACTTGCAAGGCTAGCCATATGATATACAGTCTGGCATTTTTGACAGCTCCATGCAGCACTTAAGTGTAGTTAATTGACAGCCACTTGAAGCACTGCTTAGCAGAATATGTTTTGTTGGTTTATCCTTTGTGTATCCTTAAACATTGTACAGTTGAGGTACAGTTTTAGCTCTTAGATCTCCTTGCAACAGGAACCATAAAGAGCACAATACAATTTGTCGGCAATCATGAAATGTCACACATAAACAAACTGGCAGCCAGGCACTGGCTCTGCATAGCTGCTGATGGAGAAGACCTTTACTCTTGAGTATCATCATCACAATGGACTTCATAACATAATGCACCTGAGAGGACTGGTGATAATAAGCTACTTCAATCCCACCCCCTATATGTTTACATTCTGTGTAAATGGGAGGTTGGCATGGAGCTGGCAGGGATTGCAGGGAGTGGGGTGGGAGGCTCAGAGCAATATATTAGTATCCACCTAGAGTGGAATATGCCTGAAGTGATCCCAGCTCTGTAACTATTTTAGTCTGAGCTCTAAAAACTGAAATTGAAGAAATAGTATGTTTCCAATAAGTGTTTAGGTAAATGGGAGTATGGGCCAGTGGGTGGCACGGGTTGAAGAAAGTGAAGTGGCGAGGTTGTCGGAGGACGGCTCTGAACAATATATTTGTGCCCTACTCTATACAGGGTAGAGCTGGAACATAAACTATATGTACGCTTTGACTCTCTCAATCATATTTTTGGACAAGTGTTGTTTTTTTTTTTAACCAAAAAAATATTCAAACAGGAGTAAAACCACCAGGCCTACCACCCAAGCTTTGGTTAGTTTATTACTAACAAAGCTAGAACTTGAGAAATTGTATATTCAGTGTCTGAAATGGCAAGGTCATTTCTATTGGATCTAAAACAGAACTTACCTGTTTGATATTCAGCAAATTCCATTATAATAAATGAAGGACTTTTTATTTTAGCAAGTCATTTTACTGCGCTGCCGAACGCCAATTCAAAAGGGCAGGAATGCACTGTATTTACAAGATACGGTGCATTCCTTTCTACCGGTCCACAATTTGCTGCCAAGCACCAACACAGGCGTCTTTGTTGTTGGATTTTGCCACTTTTCGTGGCTTCGTAAATATGATGGTCTAATTTGTGCCTTCGAGCGTCACAAAAGTGAAGTTCCAGAGGTGCACATTTTGTGCAAGGGGATTGCAAATAAGACCCCTATATTTTTTTTCTCTTAGGACTGGAAGAAGTTTTGTTTTGTAGGCAGCCAATCAGAATCAATGTGGGTAGCCCACACATCTCTGGGCTGCTGTTGTACAATCCAAGGAAGGGGAGGGGGAGCCCAAATCAGCTGCATTGTCTAAATGGATAAGAAATCTCTTCATGTCCATATATCATCTGTGCAACACAGTTCTAAAGAGCTCTGTCTGCTATCATTTGCTGGCAGATGTGCAATGTGTTTCTCTGTGCTGTTATGACCCATTGTATGACAGCCAATGCATTGGTTTCCCAAAGTACCTCTGCCCATTTACCTCCCAAGCACCCTCTCTTTTTGCCTTTTTAGGTTGTGCATAAGTGTACAACCTCATGTATACTTTATCATACTTCTTTGTGGGCTCAAAGCCATGCCCCTGCTATTCATTTTTTTTGTTAGAGTTTCCTTTAGAAATCCTTGCTTGCTAGTGCTTAGCCTTGCCTCTTTGTGCCTCCTTTTCCCCCTTGTTCCTCCCAGGCAGCAGGAACTGTATCAGTATGCTTGTTTATGTTCATCTTTGAGTGGGGGGACTATTTTATGACTTTTTTTCCTGCCCTGCTTATGTTACAATGTGGGTGCTTCAGGCCCGTGTCTGCTTGCATTTTAGCGCAGCATTCATCCCTCCCACCTCCTCCCAGCTGTTATGCTCCAATCCGAGCTGCAACAAGGATGTTCTGCTAATAGTTTAGGCTGTGCTGTCGCTGAGGAATGTGGTTAATGAGAGTCCGAGGCAGGAATCTTCTAAAGGTGTAGGCAGCCTGCAAATGTTTACATTAATATTCTCCAAGCATTGCTGGACATTTTTGGGACATTTTTGCTCCTCTATAAGCACCAGCCCCTAGAGGCAGGCATTTCAGGCTCGCAGTTAAATCCCAGCAGCCTGCGCTTCCACCTCCCCAGTTTTGCGTCCCGCCCAGCTCCCATCCTCTTCCTTGGAGAGGCTCTGCTTGGCTCAGAACTGAGCTCCCACTCATCCTAAACATATACATAGTTCTGAGAAGCACTCCCAGCCCTGGTATGGGGAGTGACTAAAACAATTGAGACAGGAATGTCGCAAATTGAAGCGAAAAGGGCTAATGAAAAAGAATAATGAGGATAAAGTAAAGAAGGAGTATAAAATTAAATTAGCAGAAAACAAACAGCTTATTCTGACAACCAAATCTGGTTACTACTGTGAACAAATTAGAGTAGCCTGTGATGCATATGTTCTTTTAATAAATTGGAAACGCTGCAGTTTATAGAATTGCTTTTATGTACCGCACTTTGGCACTTTCACATTAACGAGGCATTCTCACTCACTTTCGGTGAGCCACCACGGTTTAGCAGTCTAGTGGATGGCCACCGGAAGCATACAAATACGGATGCTTCGCCGGACGTGCAGCGGATGCGCGCAGCGTGAGCGCCGCTGGCGTGCCGAATGCGCGCTTAAGGCAAGCCCGTCTGCGCCCGTCCGCGTCCGGCATGCGGCCAAGGCTAAGAATGCTGCCAGTCTCAGTTCAGGTATTCATTATACCGCCGAGGAGTTACTAAAATTAAATAGTCATAGTGTGAAATGCCCGGTGCTATTCCATGTTGTTGATATCAAGGGGTCGGTATCCTGCTTGGTGTGCAGGGCTATGTTAGATATGTACAGCTCCGTAATGGTAGTAAAAGAAAGGGAATCCTCCAGTCCTCACTTTCATTGCAGCCTGATAAATGCACGTTCCCTGTCATAATATGCAACTCATATCTATGACCTTCTTAATACGGAAGACTTAGATTGCTTATTCATCACGGAAACATGGATGAATGAGTGTTTGAATCTGGATATTGTACTGGCACTACCACAGGGCTACACCTTGACTAGACAGGATAGAGGTGAAAAAAGGGGAGGGGGTCTTGCAATCATATGTAAGCACCACCTGATATTAAAAAATATAGGCTCTATGGCCTTCGATGGGGCAGAGAGTCTTCAGTTCTGCTTCCAATTAAATAGCAGTACTACGTTTACAGGAGTTCTTATTTATAGACCACCAGGCCCGCCACAGAATTTTATAGATACATTAGGAGACATTATTGGCCCCCTGGTAATTAGATATTCCAATTTTACCCTTTTGGGTGATTTGAATATCCATTTAGACTCTCATGATAGTCTCTATACTAGACAGTTTTATGAGACTATTAGTACGGTAGGTCTAAAACAAATGATTGAGACCTCCACTCATACCGCAGGACACATCTTGGATGGTATTTGCACTAACATGACCAATCTCATTGCAAATCCTCCCATGACAATTACGTGGTCGGATCATAAATACATTCCATTTAAGATTAGATTTGATAAGGATCCAATAGTGACTCCCTGGAACCCACAAGATTCTATGAAGATTCGGAAATGGAATAATATGCTCATACATCCAGAGCTCTTGAATAAGGCAGAGACAACAAAACCCACTCTTTCGGGTATTCCATCTATAGACACTGATAGGTTTAATGAATGGATGGCATCTTTGGCCGATAATTTAGCTCCACTCACGTATCCTCGAAAGGTACGGAGCAATAACAAAAAGCAAGCTCTATGGTTCACTCCCCGTTTAAAAGAATTGCAAATGATCTATAGGAAAAAAGAAAGAATTTGGAGGAGTAGCTATAAATCGACTGATTTTATGTCTTTTAAAGCTGCCCTTAAACAATACCATCACAATATTAAATTGGAAAAAGCCATTTTCTACTCCAACCAAATTGAGTTAGCAGGAAATGACCAAAAAATGATCTTTGATATTGTGAAGACATTTACGAAACCTAAGATACTGGTACAAGATATGATACCATCAAAAGTTCTATGTGATAAAATCTCAAAATACTTTGAAGAAAAAACTTATGGACCTGAGGGAAGACTTCCCTGCGACCACCCTTTCAATGAATGAGTCTATACTCTTAGGGTCTACCGGAGCTTTTTCCAACTTTCAAGAAGTCAGCTTGGAACAATCATAACAGGTTATTCTTACCTGTAAATCGGGCTCCCCGTTTGATCGTTGTCCTCCCAAAGTCTTTCAGGCACTTGTAGATATCATTAATCCAGTCATCAATAAAATAATTAATTCATCATTTGAGTCCGCCGGTGTCCCTGACACCTGGAAAATCGCCGCAGTAAAAACCTCTTCAAAAAAAGAAAGTTGCTGACCCTAGTACACTTTCTAACCTCCGACCAATTTCATTGCTGCCCTGGCTGATTAAGCTGGCTGAAAAACTGGCGAATAAACAATTGAACAAATTTTTACTGAAAGAAAATATCCTACACCCTAAACAATCTGGTTTCAGACCTGGCCATTCGACAGAATCAGTGCTGCTCCATACATCAGAAACATTAAAATTTGCTTTAGATCAAGGTAGGGATGCAGTACTGGTTCTGTTGGATCTATCGGCAGCGTTTAACACTATCTCTCCCGCTGTCTTGTTGGATAGATTGGCTATCAACGGCATTACCAACAAGGCATTAGCCTGGTTTACGTCTTTCTTAGGAAATAGACGTAGCATTGTCACCCTTGGCCATTACAAGTCGGCAGAAAAACTGAGTCTGTCAGGGGTCCCTCAGGGTTCCTCTCTGAGCCCCACACTTTTCAATCTATATATGACCCCATTACTCACTCTGATCGACTCCTTTGAGGTTGAGGCTATTACATATGCAGATGATACACAGATCATCCTCACCTTAGAAAAAAATTACACCAGATCCGAGGAAAAATTCTATCACGGCAGTCATGAACTGTATTAAGGTGAATCATCTAAAATGTAATAGCCCAAAAACCGAGATTATGTTGTTTGGAAAAACTAATCTTTTTTCGCCCAGTCATTGGTGGCCTGAAAATATGGTCCCTCCACCGAACACCGCAGACACAGCTCGGAATTTAGGAATTTTATTCGATCATTCCTTATCCTTTCACAGTCAAGCATTAGCAGTGGCAAGCATGTGTTTTTATACTATAAAAACTTTGAGAAAGTTCTTGGACCTACTGTCTCTTCATGCTAGGAAATTGGTTGCGGTAGCGCTAGTACTCTCACGCCTGGACTACTATAAAAGCCTGTATGCGGGGGCAAATAAATCCATTATAAAAAAGTTACAAGTGGTCCAGAACACGGCAGCCAGGTTGGTGCTTAGGCTTTCTAGGCGAGCTTCTTCTTCTACAGGACTTCAACGTCTACACTGGCTGCCCATACTTAAAGAATTATGTTTAAAATCTTAACTATCATCTATAAAACCACTAAAGCATTAGGGCCAGTTTATCTTAGGACTCGAATTCGGCTTTATACCACACAGCGTTCTCTTCGTTCATCATCTGGACATTTTCTGATAGTTCCTCGTTATCGACTAAAAACAAAAGGTGGAAAAACCTTGGCGGTTCTGGGTACTAAAGCCTGGAACAGTTTGCCGGTTCAGTTGAGACTAGCTCAATCAGAATGTCTTTTCAGAAAGGTTTTAAAAACGTGGATTTTTTCCATCAATGATAGTACCGTGTTCTCCCTGCTATCAGGATAATCACAGGGACTTACACTTTTATCCGTCTCCTTATCCCTTTCGGTATTGCTCTGTCTTCTGCTTATGGTCTGATAGCGCCAAGATGCTCCTTGGAGTGGATGTAGCACTTTATAAATAAATTCATTCATTCATGCAAACAAAATGCTTTTTGAGGTTATAAAAAACCTCACAGCACCCGTTAGCATCAATGTAGCGATTAAAAATCAGGAATTTTGTGACTCAGTTGCTCACTTCTTTCAAGAGAAGGTCATTATTATTCATAATCAGTTAGCTACCTTTTCTAATGTTCCCATAGATACAATGCAATGCCCCAATCTGGAGCTGGAAAGCATGTTTCAGATTCTGTACCTGACCCATTGTACTTTCTTAGGGTCAAACAGATCTTTCTGCCACTGAAGTATCAGCAAGAAGCGTATGCCTGATTCACATAGATGTAATGGTATGTTATGTGATCGGATTTGTAGAGCACATGGCTGCCTCATCGACGGGGCGTCCCAGCGCTAGATCTGCAGGTACAAACCGAGGAGCGGGGGCAAGACAGAAGATTTATCAGGGGAAGAGCCAAGTCTTAACTGCCCTCCTGAAATCCTCACTGTCCGTAGATGCCTGATAGTGCTAGGAACAGCATTTGAGAGAGAGGAAGCTAAAACTTGGTACGACCGGCTTCCCGCCCGGGCTCTTATAACAGGGGGTGTACATAGCAGATGTTGGTTTTGTGGTAAATTTTATATTACCTGTACTTAATTTATGCGGTAAAATTCAAATAAGGATAACTCAGAATAAATAAGAGGCAGAATCCGTGATATTAGAGGTTTTAAAAGGGGATTTATTCCTTACAAAGGAATTGGTTCGAACCAGGCAATCGGATTCCGTCACCACGAGGGTTCGGGAAGGGATTAACGCATACTTTATTGACAGGTTATCATATATATAGTCAATGCATTTACAGTAAAGGCAGATGCAGGAGGCGTAACAGCTGAGAAGAGAGATAAGAATACACATACGTAATGAAAAAAGGCGTTACAATAGGCGTGCATAAGGGCGTGTACTAGAAACGTCATTATGAGGATGTCACAGGTGGGTGGATCCATAAGAGAATCCTGCAAGGTCAGCAGAAATACATGGCAAATATGCGCGTGCAGCAGCATGACGTGTGATTGACGTGTAACTGGAGGGTGAAGGGGACTTGACATTTAGCCCTACATGAGGAGACAGAAGTCTGGGATGTCAGAACAACCTAATCCCAAATCGTATCTAATATCTTGTGTTTAAGGAACTGTATTATCTGGAAGGAAAGGTCTCTCAGGCAGAGGCTATCCTATACTGACTGCTAGTGCGTGTATAAGCGTCTAAGTGTCTACATGAGATGCGAGGGGGCATGGGCCTACCATGGTAACAGGAGCTATGAATTACTTGCA
The DNA here is from genome assembly GCF_964204655.1 of Triturus cristatus. Classification (NCBI taxonomy): domain Eukaryota; kingdom Metazoa; phylum Chordata; class Amphibia; order Caudata; family Salamandridae; genus Triturus; species Triturus cristatus. The sequence goes on from NC_140591.1 coordinate 1,495,100,165, forward strand.
CGGAGACGGTAAGGCCGGACCCTTTGCTCTGCAGCTGAAAGGATGTTTACCTAAAACTACTAGACAGGAATGTATTTCTCGAGGAGCGGAGCAGATAACTTGAAGGCGGAATACAGTCTTGGCAGGCAACAGGCCGGGCCAGGCACCGTTAGCCGCGCAGGGAGTAATACAAAGGTCATGGATAGAGATGCAGGTCCAGGCTGGAGCATTCAGAGGCAGAAGGCAGGAAAAGGCTCGATGGCAGAATTCAGGGCCTAACTTGCCAGAGCTGAAAAACGTGAAAGGTGCACCATATAAAGACGGTGGCAAAGCATACTTAGGAACGGAATATTCGACCCATTCATGGCGGATCTGAAAGAGGACATGTTAACGTTGGACGCAATTGTATTTGCGTCTTCATAGCTGGAAGTGGAGGGAACATACATGTACTTGTAGCACATACATGGAGCCGTTGGGGTCTAAGATAGGGGACACAATTGATCATAAAAATCCATATTTCCTCATTCCCTCCTTGTCCCCTACGGACCCTTCATGATATATCGATCCTCAGGAATCCATCAATCTGTTCATGTAACATCATTTGCTCTTCTTTCTTCTTACGGAATTTTGAATGAGAACTTGAACGTGGAATACATGATGTGGCACACAGGCCGCAAATCGCTGGCCCACATTGTAGACACAGGCAGCAACTGAATACTATGAGAAGGGCAATACCTAGGAAGGATAGGACTTTCCATCCCCAGGCTGACAACACACTCCAGAACCAACCGGACCACGTCCAGGTGCCTGGATTCTGGTGTATCTGACTTGCAATCTTATGAAGATGAGTTATGGCTTTATATACTGATGGCGCGTTTTCTGGAATGAAAACACAGCAACTCGATCCGATGACTCTACAAGCTCCGCCCCTATCGGCCAGGATGACGTCAAGGACAAGACGATTTTGGAGAACAACAATCCGCATCGCAGACTACTCCTCTGTTAAGTTGCCTAGGGCAGAGGTAGTTTCATTCACTACTGCTTCAAGGGTTCTGGTTAATTTACGTATCAGTTTACTATTAGAGACAACACCTATGTAGGGAAAGAGACCTTTATTGAAGTCTGTGTATTGTTCCCATGCCGTTTCAGTGTAGTCGACAATCGGGAGATCTCTCTGGGGTCTATTGTGTACTAGATGGGTATTTCTATGATAATCAGGAGGGGCTAGGAAAACAGGTGGCAGAAGGAATGCAATGTAACAGGTACCATCCCAATCTAGGGGTAAACGTATATATGCGGTATGACCACAAATGAAGTAGGAATGACGGGAAGCTCTAAATGTAGACTTGCCTTGATCACTGAATTCGATCACAGTAGTACATTTACTATGACCCAGGTGTACTGAACCATTTTTTCTTACACATAATTCACCTTTGACTGGTAATACTGACATAGCAGGCAAGACTGGTGCAGTTTCGGATTCAACATTTAGAATCATGAGGTTAAGTGTAAAATTACCTAATCCATATACTTCATTTTCTAGATCAGTTCCTGTCCTTTTGGGAAGTCCCTCTTTGTTAGGGTAGCAGGCTTTAAGCAAAACTAAGTTCAGGTTTCCCCATACCCATTCGCTCTGGTAAACTACGGTATATGAATCTAAAGAATTAATCAAACTAAACCATGCACCACAGGAACCATTGTGTGTGAATGGATACGGAAAGAGGGGCAGAACTCCCTTGTATTTCTGGTAGGGAGGGAGTCGGCCACATATCCAACAATTTGTAGCGTTGTTGGTCTGATGGGAGTGATGTAACATACTAATGAATGTGTTGTTGCGCAGCGCAAGTCTGTAGGGCAACTCATGTGGAGGTAATTCGCTAAAAGAGTGTTCGGCAGTAACATTGAAAGCGGAATGTGCACACTTGAAAATAGGGTAGTATAAATGCAACAGTATACTTGCAGCAATAATCAGAAGATTTAGAAAAAACATAATCAACAATGTCACTATACAGTGACTATGAAGTGATTTACAATATGCACGTTTCTTGAGCTTTTTCTGTCTCTCTCTCTCTCTATTTCGGTCTAGAGGATACATGTCAGAGACTAATTTAACCGATTCACCTAGGAGAGGACTTAAACAATTAAATTGTCTGACTTGCTAGACCTTAGTTTCAGTTTATATTCCTGGGAAGCAGTTTTCTCGACCAGGGGGAGTTTTGAGTCAGTCTGTGGAGGAGGGCAGGGCTGAGAGTTCAAATCAGAAGGCAGTCCATGAAATTTCTTGATATGGCTCGAATGTAGCCAACCCTTGCGACCCTCAATCTTCACTGCTGTCCTCGTGGTCAGAAGTACTAGTTTCGGCGTTTGCCAGCGAGGCTCCAGCGGGCTCCTCCTGTCGAAATTTCTTATAAACACATAGTCTCCGGGGACCACTTCATGGGGCTTCACCTCGGTGTTGTCGGGAAAGGCTGCAGCTACCTGTGAACGGCAAGATTGTAGTGCAGACATCAAGGAAGCAAGGTAATCTGTCAGCATATTACAATCAACATCAGTGATTTTACGAGGTATAGGCGTCCCCCACATATTTGGTGGCCTACCGAAGACCACCTCGTACGGGGATAGCCCTGTTCGAGAATGTGCTATCATTCTCATGTAAAAGAGCGCAACTGGTAAAGCTACTATCCAGTCGACGCCTTTCTCTCTGCAGATTTTAGAAAGTCGAATTTTCAGAGTCTGATTATGACGCTCCACGAGACCTGCTGCCTCGGGATGCCGGACACAGTGGAATTTCCATTGATAGCCTAACAGGAGTGTAATGTGTTTCATTAGCTCGGATGAGAACGGCTGACCGTTATCTGAGTACACGATACGGGGCAAACCATACCGTGGGAAGAATTCACGAACCAGCTGCTTGGCAGTGGTCGGAGCAGTGTAATCTGGGACTGGATATGCTTCTGTCCAACGAGAAAGTGCGCATACAACTACGAGGACATATTTGAATCCTCGACAACGTTCCATCTGGATATAATCCATCTGGAGGACTTCAAAAGGGTGATCGGGAGGTTGAAATCCACCTTGCTCTACAGGAATGCTTTTACCTGGGTTGAACTGACAAAAAATCATGCAAGTACGCACTTTCTGTTTGGCTGCTGCTCGTAAGTGTTTATTGGACCAAATGTTTTGAACACTATCTAACATAGCTTTCTCTCCTAGATGCGCTGGACTATGTATTGTGTTAATGATAACTTGAACCATGGAGTCGGGGAGAAACCATGTAGATTTTCCCTTCGTCATCCATCCCTGATCTGTTTGGATCCCTCCTAGTTCAGTCCATTTCTTGATTTCCTCTGGTGTAGCATGTGTCTGTATGTCAATTACATCAAGGGCGGGATCCCTAACTGTCATGCAGTGTGTCGATGTCGGAACTATCGTCTTTGTCAAGTCAGTTGCATGAGTTCGATTCTGTGCTGTTTGCTTAGCTGTTCGGTCTGCCAGGTCGTTACCCTGGGAAATGATATCGGTGACCTTTGTATGGGCCTTGCACTTCATGATAGATATCGTAGTAGGCTGATGTATTGCATCTAACAGAGCTTGAATGAGGGGACCGTGTTGAATGTTGGCACCGTGAGAAGTTAAGTAACCTCTCTCTCGCCAGAGGACTCCGAAGTCGTGTACAACTCCGAATGCATAACGTGAATCTGTGTATATGTTGACTCTCTTATTTTTGGCTTGAATACAGGCTTGTGTCAGAGCGATGAGCTCTGCTGCTTGAGCTGACAATGTGTCAATACAATTCGTTTCAATAACTTCGGTGTCTGTCGTGACTGCGTAAGCGGCCACTAACTCTCCTGTACTTGTTCTCATGCATGAACCATCCACATAAAGTGTCAGGTCTGGATCTGATAATGGAATGTCTGTCAAGTCTTGTCTGGGTTTCGTCGTAATAGTAATGACTTCAATACAATCATGTGCCAATGGGTCTGTTCCACTTAATGGCAAAAGTGTTGCAGGATTTAATGTACTACAGCGTCTGATTTCTATGTGTGGCTGAAACAATGTCAATTCGTAACCTGTCAGTCGTGCTATAGTCAAGTGCTGGGTCTGAGTTCGGTTTAAAAGAACTTCCACGGAATGTGGAACTTGCACTGTCAATTGATGTCCTAATACTATGGAATCGCTTTGTCTGATCGCTAAAGCCGTCGCTGCGACTGATTTCAGGCACGTAGGCAGAGCCTGGGCTACTGGATCTAATGTGCTAGAAAAGTAAGCACACGGTTTGTGTGAACCTGCTTGTTCCTGAGTGAGTACTGACAAGGCAGTACCTTCGCGTTCTGTAACAAAAAGTGTAAAAGGCTTACTGTAACATGGTGTCGCTAAAACAGGTGCTTGACATAAGGCTTTCTTTAAGTCTTCAAAAGCTTGTGTATATTCCTGAGTCCAAGGGAGGACAGTCGAAGTCGCTGCCTCCTGGGTTGTCAACAGAATGAGTGGCTTTACTAGAAATGCATATTGGGGAATCCATTGTCTACAGTACGAAGTGAGACCTATGAAGGCCCGCACCTCCTTTTGTGTCTTGGGTGATGACATGTTTACAATTAACTGGATGCGGTCAGGTGTGAGCTGTCTCCCCCCTTTGGACAGCAAGTGCCCAAGGTACACAACTTGCTGAACACAGAATTGCAGCTTCGAAGGGGACACCTTGTGCCCCTTGTCGGCCAGAAAATGTAAAACCGTCAGTGATGCTCTTTCACATTCGGGCTCGCTTTGGGCGGTGATCAGCAGATCATCGACATACTGAAGCAGGGTAGTGTTAACAGGCATGTGGATACTGTCAAGTTGTCTTTTCAGTGCTTGGCTGTAGATGCTGGGGCTTTCTGTGAATCCTTGAGGTGCGCGTGCAAATTTGAAGCTTCGTCCATTTAAACAGAATCCGAACAAATATTGGCTTTCCGGATCGATTGGGACGCTAAAGAAGGCGTTCTTGAGGTCAATTACAGTAAAGAACGTTGCTTCTGAATCAATAGCTGTCAATAATGAAGAGATGTCTGGAACCACGGGATATTGTGGTACAATGCATTTATTCAATTCGCGCAGATCAATAATTAATCGATAAACTGGGGGCGCATTTGGATCAGTACGTTTAAGAATTGGAATTATAGGAGAATTACATACATTGGAGTCGGTTTCCACAACCACTCCTTGTGCAATGAGCTCGTCAATGATTTGCAGCAAAGCCACTACAGCATCTGGAGGTAACTTGTATTGTCGAATTCGTGGTAATACCACTCCCGCTTTGAGTGTGACTCGATATGGTGTAATGTGCATACAACCTACATCAGTGGGGCCTTGTGCCCATAAATGTGCAGGGACATTCTGTAACCGGTGATCCATGTCTCTAAATACGTAGTGACCTTTAAAGTCACGCAAAAATAGTCGTACCCCTTCCGGGGAACAACATATTACAGCTCCTAGAGCTTTCAGTGTCTTTATACCTAACAAGTTTTCTGGGCATGATTTTGTAAGCAATAAATCTGTAGTCCGTGTCAATGGACCAACTGCAACAGGAAGAGGTTGCGATACTTCGTTAACAATAGGCTTTCCTGAAAATCCAAGGGAAACATTCTGTGAGCCTGAGAGGGGTGCCCCTGGAACCTCGTCGTGACTTATAGTTGTTCTGCTTGCCCCTGTATCAATTAAAAACTTTCTGTCTTTCCCTAACACTTGACTATATACATAAGGACCCTCTTGATCTACAGGAACCTCAATAAGAGGCAAGCCAACCTCCCTCTCTAGGCTGTTTCATGTGTATCGCTGATACTCGGGATAGTCATTTTGTGCATACTGGTACATCTGTTGTGTCGTGTTTTGTGTTGCGGCACTAGGCTGTGGCTGTGGTACTGCTACAGTCTGTTGTGAAGCTTGCATAGGCTGTACATTCTGAGGTACTTGTGGTTGGATCTGATCCTGTCTAGGTGGACGCGGTCTCTCCTTGGTTTTACCCGTAGAGATATTATGTTTCAGAACTGCACAATCGTTTATATAATGACCTGGCTGTTTACAATAGTTGCATGTCCCTTTAACAGGAGCCGCTGAATTACTGGACTGTGTCGCATCCTTTTTATGACCGTCAGCTGGAACTGACTGGGCAACGAGCATTTTCATTTTCGTGTCTTTCATACGTCTTTGTTCGTGTTCATGTTCTTCTCTAATTCTATTCTGGTGGTACTGTAACATTTGTAACATTTGTGAAGGGGTATTAGCTTGCCAAGAGCTCTCGACTTTTAATACTCTGTTCTTAACCTGGGGCAGGGAATTCTCGACTAATTTTGTTACAAAAAGATGTGGATATGAATCGCTACTTGCTTTCAGACCGCTATTAATACCAAAACATTTTTCAAATCGGGAATAAAAATCACTAGTGTCTTCATCGGTTTTCTGTTTGCAGGCTGAGATTGCACCGCAGTCTTCCTTTTTCGTAGTTAATAAGCGTGGCAATACTTGTACTAACAATCCTGGTAACGCTTTAGTTTTGTCCCCAAGCCCTAGGCCTGGAGTTCGGGTATTTTCTTCGTTTTCTAATGCTGTCCAATCTATCTTTTGCTCTCCTACCTCCCATTCTTTTTCTTTGAGTTTCTCGTAAATACCGGCAGGCAATAATACTTTTAATATTTTCATAATGTCAGGATAGGTATAATCACCCATGAGTAACATGTCTTTTATTTCTCGGTGAAAACCTGCTGGATCTCTGTCATGGATGGGCACTAATTTTTTAATTTCCAATAGTTCTATTTTAGTTATGGGCGTGTACACAAACACGCGTCTAAAAGTATTATCATAATTTCTAACTGGGTGCACTTCGCGTAAGGGATTCTGTCTGTCTCTGTAATACATTTTTCTTTCCATGGAGGGAGCTGGATCAAGCTGTGAACACAGGAAGGCACTGTATCTGTGCCGATGTTCTAGAATTACTTTAATTAGATCGGTTCTTAGACCTCTCCATTTCTTCATGAGTAGTTCTATCAGTATATCAGGTAGGGGACCAGGATCGGAGTGTTGGCCTTTATACAATATAAGGAGGTGTTGTATCATGTACATACCAGCTAAACGCTGTTCGTCTGGTGAAAGATTCAAAAACGTGTGTGCTAGCGCGTCATCACTATATTTATCAGAACTGTCCGCCCATTGTACTGCTGACCTGGCTAATTCTTGTTCATCCTTAGAATCGAGTACATGGTACCCCATTCGTTCTTGAAGTATTTTATCAGTAGCCTGAAATAAGTGTTCAGGGGTCTTTGGTTTTAACATGGCTGCTTGAAAAATTCTCTTACTTTCTGGACGTATCGGACGCATTGAATTATTAAAGGATCTTCCCTTACCTACATAAGCTATCATTTCTCTAGCTGGTAATTGTAATTGTCCTGTTGTCGTTTCTGGTTGTTCCTCCTCCTCCGAGGATTCTGTCTTATCTGCATCTATTTCTCTTTCAGGCTGTTCTCTTTCACGTATTTGTTCTACTGTTTTTCGGATCCTTCGATACATATTTTTTATACTATTCTGTTTATCATGTTTTCCGTCTGCTATATTCTGACCCCATTTGTTAAGTGCTTTCATTTCTTCCGGGTCTACACTAGGCCTATCTCTGTTTCTTATCAGGCAGTTTATGAAGAAACGTAACAACAGTTTTTGTGTGTCCACTTTCTGGTATGCCATGGCCTCGCTAATACTTTCAGGACCTTGCCCTGTTTGGACAAAGTGATATATTTTGTCAAGATGATCAACCATTCCTGGTAGTATCATTAAATAGTTCGCAACTCGTCGTAGACGTACTGATTATAACATCATTCTGTCGTCTTTACCGGGTACTGGATCATATCTACAATCTGAAAGAGGCTCTTTAAGTATGTTGTAATTCGCTGTTTGAGGTGTACGTTGGTGTGCTAAATCCCTATAAGTCAATCGACGTGTTAGTGGTGGCGTATGAAAACCTCCTGTCGCACCTCCTGAGGTGCCAGGTCCAAAAGGATTCATTGGGTGTAAGGTAGGAAGAATAGGTGCAGGAAGGAGCGGAGGAACAGGCGGAAGGTTTGGAACGGACAGTATGTTGCTGCAGAAGTAGGGGCAGAAGTAGGGGCAGATTATCTCGGGGTCGAGCGCCGTTAGCAGGTGGTGTGCGTGGCGGCGGGACATTAACATATTCGGGGGCTACATCGTCTAAATAGGAAGAAAGGAAAATGTCCTTTGCGGTCTTGTGGTGCAATTTAGTCGGAAGCAATGGAGATGGTAGATCTTTTGGTATTTCCAGGGTGGCCTTAGGTAAACCTTCGGCCAGAAGAGGATACATACCATTCATAAGAGTGTTTCGTTGTCTGTCTACTTGTTCTGCTTTTACTCGGATACCTTCCTCAATTAATACGTTTTCTCGGGCTTTGTCTGAATCCTCCCTACTTTTCTCTTCTTTTCTGAGCGCTTTCTCTGTGCGTCTATGCGATTCTTTACGCCATAATTTAATGGCATCTTTCTGTGACTGTCTGGCTTTCTTTTTCCATAATGCTTCTTCTACTCTCATGATGCAATCTGCATCCCATGTCCCAGCAGCGGGCCATCTCTGATTCTCTACTAAATCCTTGGTGTAGTCCACCCATAAAGCGAGATATAATACGGCATCTAGGCCATGTTTATGGTACATAAAGTACCCTGGGGTGTCCCTAGGTGGAATGGGAACGGCTTCCTCGAGTATCCCTTTTCTAGTTTTTATCTGTCTTAATTTTGAGAATAACGGCATCTTAAACCTTGTTACTTGATTCTTACTCGGACTTGAACACAATTAATACAATAAACACAGTAATGAAAATCGAACAATCACTCATACCACGACATTTAAAACACATTAAAACATTTTAAAACGAACAATGATAATTAGAATAAAACTAGCTAACTGCATAATACTGGATGCACTGCTAAACAGTACAGATACACTGCTAAAACAGTGCAGACCGGATCTGTGTACCCAACCCGTCTTGACCGGCACAAACTAATGCGCACGTCTAGATGCGTCCCCAGCAACTGTACTCACCGGGAAGCACGGAACGGAACAGAAGGCCTCGGAAACTCTGGACTGGACTAGACCAGACTGGACTGGACTCGACTCGTGACTTAGGTACTTCGGAACTTCGGAACTTCGGAACTTGGTGGGCCTCTGTATACCTCGGATCTTGCTCTCTCAGCTAGGCTCTGGTCGGGATCCTCCGCACTCCTCACCACCTCGTCTGGGTGTTGATCGCAGCCTCAGTCACCTCCGTTGGCCTGAGGGAGGTACAGGAAATCCTGCTGGTACGCGTAGTTGTCCGTCCGGCTGTGGCAGGAGACCAGGTCTGCAACGCACCTCCGGCGCGTGGGGTGGGGGAGGAGTCCCTGTTCGGGCGCCAATTATGTGGTAAATTTTATATTACCTGTACTTAATTTATGCGGTAAAATTCAAATAAGGATAACTCAGAATAAATAAGAGGCAGAATCCGTGATATTAGAGGTTTTAAAAGGGGATTTATTCCTTACAAAGGAATTGGTTCGAACCAGGCAATCGGATTCCGTCACCACGAGGGTTCGGGAAGGGATTAACGCATACTTTATTGACAGGTTATCATATATATAGTCAATGCATTTACAGTAAAGGCAGATGCAGGAGGCGTAACAGCTGAGAAGAGAGATAAGAATACACATACGTAATGAAAAAAGGCGTTACAATAGGCGTGCATAAGGGCGTGTACTAGAAACGTCATTATGAGGATGTCACAGGTGGGTGGATCCATAAGAGAATCCTGCAATGTCATCAGAAATACATGGCAAATATGCGCGTGCAGCAGCATGACGTGTGATTGACGTGTAACTGGAGGGTGAAGGGGACTTGACATTTAGCCCTACATGAGGAGACAGAAGTCTGGGATGTCAGAACAACCTAATCCCAAATCGTATCTAATATCTTGTGTTTAAGGAACTGTATTATCTGGAAGGAAAGGTCTCTCAGGCAGAGGCTATCCTATACTGAATGCTAGTGCGTGTATAAGCGTCTAAGTGTCTACATGAGATGCGAGGGGGCATGGGCCTACCATGGTAACAGGAGCTATGAATTACTTGCACGGAGACGGTAAGGCCGGACCCTTTGCTCTGCAGCTGAAAGGATGTTTACCTAAAACTACTAGACATGAATGTATTTCTCGAGGAGCGGAGCAGATAACTTGAAGGCTGAATACAGTCTTGGCAGGCAACAGGCCGGGCCAGGCACTGTTAGCCGCGCAGGGAGTAAGACAAAGGTCATGGATACAGATGCAGGTCCAAGCTGGAGCATTCAGAGGCTGAAGGCAGGAAAAGGCTCGATGGCAGAATTCAGGGCCTAACTTGCCAGAGCTGAAAAACGTGAAAGGTGCACCATATAAAGACGGTGGCAAAGCATACTTAGGAACGGAATATTCGACCCATTCATGGCGGATCTGAAAGAGGACATGTTAACGTTGGACGCAATTGTATTTGCGTCTTCATAGCTGGAAGTGGAGGGAACATACATGTACTTGTAGCACGTACATGGAGCCGTTGAGGTCTAAGATAGGGGACACAATTGATCATAAAAATCCATATTTCCTCAGTTTGAGGAGTGGAGGGCGTGTTCCGGTACATAGGGGACAAGAAGATTGGCTAGAATGAAAGGGGCTTGGGCTTAAAAAAATCTGTGAGCGATGCACAGAGACTTGAATAGAATTCTCTTTTCTATTGGAAGCCAGTGTAGCGTATGTATGTATTTGGAAGTAGGGCAAGATTTCGGGAGGGCGACGATTGTACGGGCAGCGGAGTTTTGCACCCTCTGCAGACGATTAATGATAGGTGTATGACCATATGTGACTTCCTCATTTAGTGCTCCCTGGCTTAAACATTAACCTCTGGAGTATGGTAGGAATTACTCCTTGTGTACTCCTGTCTTATTACTGAAATTCAGAAGTATTTTAAGCATAAGTCAAAGCAAAGTGTTTGTGAATCGGGCCATATGTATTGTAGGTTCTTTCTGTGACTACAGAAGTATAAACAGATTCCAGCGACCATTAATGCACACAGCCTTTGCCCCTTAAGCCTGCTGGGTGGAAAGCTTAGTATAAGGCATATTTTTTGTGACATTTGGTCAAATGTTAAAACTACCACCCATGTTATAAATGGATGTCCTATTTCCCTGTACTTTCTCAGCTTCATCAGATTCTTTGTTGACATAACCAAACTATAACCCTGTACTCTAAATGCAGGCTCTCTAATTGAGTATAAAGTGGATTTTTTTACCTGCGTATCTCTACTTGCCGCTTCCGAATTTGCATTTCTGATTTTTTTGCTGCTGAATCACATAGGCTGCATGGAAAAAATGTTGTTTTGTTGTGTAATGGTTTTATATGGTGACAATGTATAATTAAGTGTTACTAACTAATTCTATACATCCTTTTTCTGCTCTTCAAGTGGCTCAATCTGGTAAGAACATATTATTATTATTACATACTCTCTTCACTTATGCATTGTTGCATTGGTGGGTGACTTTAGTGGCCCATTGCCTTGGTCCTGTGAAATCATCCGGCAACTCCCTCTGCCACAAAGTCATAAGCTGATTACGATGGGGACCCTAAGGGTCCTCTTAGAAAACATGAATTACATGAGCCAGGGATTCCTAAGATCCACTCATTTTCTCTACTCAAGACCTCGTCTGCTTGGAGCACATCAAACGTCCAGAAGAAGGAGGAGGAGCCTAGCGCGCAACCAAGATGGCCGCGTAGGTGCGAGGCTCCCGAGGACCTCCGCAACCTCCTACGTTTATCCTGTCTTCATCCTGCATCGTTTGAGGGGACTGTGTCGGTGAGCCTGAGCCGAGGTGGTACCCGTTTTCCGTTTTCGAATCGGACCCCGGGTGCCGGAGTGAGTACCGACTGAAGTTTGCGGCCTACTTCTCTCCTGACCCCGGATCCGAGTTTGGGGGCGACCCAGTGGCGAAGTGAACAACAACGGCGGGCTGGGCCTGGCGAGTCGCATACCCCACACTTTCACTTTCGCTTTTGAGTCTTCTTGCCGTTATCGCCAGTGGGATCACGGTGCTTCTTGTGTTGGGGTGGCCTCGCTGGGAGACCCTGCCTGCCTGCCTGCGGTGGCCCGCTCTGCCGTCCTGGGGTGGCCCCCGGGGCTCTCGGCCTTGATTGCTTGCTCTCCACTGCGTGGCTGGTGCGGGTGCGAGGCACGCGACGATGGCCACAAAGCAGGATGGGGATCGGTTGAAGGCCAAGTCGACCCGGCGTGGCACCGCACATCAGGCCAACATCATGGACCGCTACACCCTCCCGAAGGGGTCTCCCAGCGGATCGCACAAGTCCTCCGAGTGCCCCCCGGATGCCCCGGATTTGCCTACGGATCTGACTTTGCAAGACGTCATGGGCGCCATTGCTGAGATGAAGGCCTCAGTGGGCCAGCAATTCGACACTTTGGCACACAAACTCGACGCGGTCCTCATTGATGTCAACCTTGTGAGAGCTGATCTCTCTAAGACTAATGACCGGGTCGACTCTTTGGCCCACACCGCGTCGGGCCTCACGACTGAGGTGGCGGCCCTTCAAACGGAGGTGCACCGGCTCCGTCAGGCAAGTGCGCTCATGGATCGGCGCCTGGAGGACTCCGAGTGCCGGGCCCGGAGGAATAATATCCGTATCATCGGAGTGCCCGAGGGACGGGAGGAGTCGGCGGCGGATCTCTTTGTGGAGGACCTGATCACTCATCTCCAGCCTCGAGGACTGAGTAAATTCTTTGCTGTGGAGAGGGCCCATAGAGTTCCCGGCGGCAGAACGAAGGTCGGAGCCCCTCCGCGGCCTCTTATTGCCCGTATTTTCAACTTTCGGGACAGGGATGCGATTTTGCAAGCTTCCAGACTGCAAGGGCCGATTAAGCTGGAGAACATGGAGGTGAACTTTTATCCCGATTTCACCCAGGCGGTCCAGAAGCAGAGACTGAGTTTCCTGGGCGTCAAACGGCGGCTTCGAGGCATGAACTTAAAATACGCCATGCTCTTCCCGGCCAGGCTGCGGGTGGAGGTGGATGGTCGTACTCACTTTTTTGACCGTCCTGAAACGGCCGGGGACTGGCTGGACACTTTGTCTGGGGGTCATGGTCGGGATGATGGGGGGGGTGCAGCGGGAGGAGAGTGCCCACCGGACCGGGTCTGAGGTACTGATACGGGGGTTCACCCCGGGTGATGCCACTTTCGGCCAAGCTTGGGGTCTTTTGTCTGTTGTGTCTTGTCTCCCCTCTATTGGGGGTGGTGCGGGGTCTCGAGGGGGTTCTCCTTCCTCCTCTGGGGGGTCTTAGTAGTTTAAATTCCATGGGGCGACAGGCACACTGCAAGTTGGGGGGGCTGTCTGGGCTCATGCAGGGGTGCAGGGAGGGGGGAGTTTTGTTGGGGCTGTTGGGTTGGGGTTGGGTATTGTTTATTTGTACCACAAGGCAAAAGTATTGTTGTGCTATTCCTAAAGTGCTCTCTGGGGGGCGATTGATCGATTTCGGCTATGATGGGGGGTAGGGGACTGAGTCTTTTGTTCTGGAATGTTAATGGACTGGGGGACAGGATAAAACGGGGGGTGGTCCTGCAGTTCTTAAAACGAATTTCACCTGATATAGTCTTTCTGCAGGAAACACACCTCATTGGAAACTCCTTTCGTGCCATGAACAGACGGGGCTATCGCCTTATGGCCCACTCGGGCTTCACATCTGGTTCGAGGGGTGTGGGCACGGTACACGGTTCTGGTGGGTAGATTGGAGGGTAGAGTGATTGTTTTCATCTCTGTTTATGTCCCGCCAGGGTTGCAAACGACTACTTTTGCGGATCTGGGGCGCCTCCTCCTTGGCCTTCTGGAGGGGATTCTAGTGGTTGGGGGGGATTTTAACGCTGTTGTTTCCGGGACTGAGGATCGTCACCCCCCTAGGGATCTCCCCCGTGCCCAAGCGTGGTTGTCCGTCCTCTTGGACACCTTGGGGCTGGTGGATTGTTGGCGGTTGAAACACCCTACGCAGATACAGTACACCTTTCATTCCGGGGCACATGGCAGTCTTTTGAGGCTTGATTATGTCCTAATGCCAGCGGCACAGGCGGGGAGGGTTGGGGAGGTGCGACATTTGGCGCGGGGTATTTCAGACCACTGCCCGCTCCTGTTGCACTTCGACATTGTCCCGAGGGGGGAAGGGAGGGTGGTCCCGATTAATCCCTGGTACCTGCGTGACCCCACAATTCGCACAGATTTGGTTAAATCCCTTAAGCGATATTTTGAAGACAATATGGGGCCTGTGTCGTCTGCGGTCTCTCTGTGGGAGGCGTTTAAGACGGTACTCCGGGGGGAGGCCCTATCCCTTATTTCCCATTCCCGGAGGCGCGAGCGGGAGGAGGTGACCCGTATTGAAACTGAGATAACTGAGTTGGAGGGTGATTTGGAGTGTGGGGTGACGGAGGACAAATTGCATGCTCTCCGACTCAAGCAGGCGGACTACAAGGCCCTCGTCACGGAGGCAGCCAGGGGCCTCAGTAGGGAGCAACAGGGGAAACTGTATGATGTGGGTGATAAGGCTGGTAAACTGATTGCGTGGCTGGATAAAAAGGAGAGAGCGAGTCGAGTTGTCCCGTCGATTGAGAAATTGGATGGTGTATGTGTCACTGACCCAGGAGAAATTGTTGATTGCTTTGCAGAATATTTCCGTGGGGTGTACTCCCCGGTATCTTCCCGCTCGGAAGAGGACTCCCATGCCTTACTTAAAGACATTGCGCTGCCTTCCCTTTCGGAGGAGGATAAAGTGTTGTTGGACGCGACCCCAACATCTGAGGAGATTGCCCTCGCCATACGCTCGGTCGCCTCCGGCAAGGCCATGGGTCCTAATGGCCTTCCCATCGAATTGTATAAACTACGCCCGGATACGCTGGCGCCACATCTCCGTGCTATGTTCCTCGCGGCCCGCTCGGCGGGCTCCCTCCCGCTGGACCAGCGTCTGGCCACTATCGTGGTTATTCATAAGGAGGGGAGGCCGCGGGATCGGGTCACGTCCTACAGGCCCATTTCGCTGCTGAATGCGGAACCCAAAATTCTCGCCAAGGTGCTGGCTAATCGGCTGGTTGGCGTGGTGTGCGATCTGATTCACCAGGATCAGTCCGGCTTTATCCCTCATCGCAACACCGCGCTCAACCTGCGGCGTTTGCACGGGGTGCTCACGCGGGTCCCGTTCATACGAGAACCGGCCATTTTGGCGTCCCTGGACGCCACTATGGCGTTCGACACGCTTGAGTGGCCATATATTTGGGCGACACTGGCGAAGTTTGGTTTTGGCCCGGGATTCATTGGTTGGGTGAAATTGTTGTACTCCGGACCGCTGGCGCAGGTGGCGGTGAACGGTAGAGTGTCGGCGCCGTTTGAGCTGGGCAGGGGCACGCGGCAGGGCTGCCCGTTATCACTGCTCCTCTTCGCTCTTGCCTTGGAGCCCCTAGCGGAGTGGCTGCGGTGGCACCCTTCTATCCGTGGTCTCCGATGGACCCCCGAGTATGAGGATCGCGTATCCCTTTACGCTGCCGATATTCTTTTGTACCTTGCTTCCCCGCGTAAATCACTGATTGTACTAGTTGATGTTTTGCACTCATTTGGCCGCAACTCCGGCTTAGTCATCAACTGGGCTAAATCTTGTGTGTATGTCCTTTCCGGGGAGGCTCCTATCCTTCCGCGGGGTTGTCCTATCCAGATCGCTCCGCAGGGATTTAAGTACCTGGGTATCTTCATTACCCTGGACGCTGAGGCCCGATATAAACAGAACTTGCTCCCCCCCTCCAGCGCCTGAAGGATGACGTGGCGCGTTGGAGGCGCTTGCCGCTCTCACCGCTCGGCCGCGCGGCATTGTTTAAGATGATGTCGCTGCCACGTTTCCTATACGCTTTACAGAACACGATGGACGTTGTCCCGGTGCGCTATTTTCGCGAGGTGGAGAGTCTGCAGCGACGTCTGTTCTGGGAGGGTAGGCCGCGTATCGCCCTTGCGAAGCTGACGCTCCCGTGGTACGACGGGGGGGTCGCCCTCCCAGACATCAAACGGTATTACTGGGCCTCCCAGCTGGCTGCTATAAACCACGGCCTTTATGGGCCCGCTCTTAACCCGGCCTTTGAAATGGATAAACTGTTACTGCCGGGTGGCGACTATAATCGGGCGCTTTATTCTAGATCGCTCGACGCACATCTGACGGGCCCTACAAGGGTCGCGGTACGGGTGTGGCACGCGGCAAACTTGGCGATGGGGTGGAAGGATCGGTTGACCCGGGCGACGCCACTGTATGCATCTGAGCGGCTGGGCTCCCTGTGGACCTCGAAGGGCTTTGAGAAGTGGGACATGATAGGCATCAGCAAGGTGGGCGATCTCTGGACGAGGGGGGGATTCAAGGCGTTCGAGTTGCTGCAAACGGAATTCCAGTTGCAGGACAGGGAGTACTTTCGATATATACAGGTCCGTCACGCGCTGTGCTCCGTATTCCCGGATGTTGCCTCCATCCCGGAGTACTCCCCTCTGGAAGATAGAGTGCTAGATGGGCATGTACCGGACGGCACGATTTCATTAATTTACAAAAAGCTCATCAATGATCGCTCGGGACTGCTGACTAGCCTTCGTGAGGCATGGGGGGCTGATGGATTGGAGCTGGATGACGAGGACTGGGTGTCTGCGGTGGCCTCCCCGAAAGAGGTGGCCATACCGGCTCGCCTTCGCTTCGTCCAGCTCAAGATACTCCATAGGGTCTATGTTACGGGGCCGGGTCTGATGCGTATGGGCTATGCCGTGGACGGGTTGTGTAAGCGTGGGTGTGGTTCTTCAGGGACCTTCCTCCATATTTTGTGGGAATGCCCGGAGGTGGCGCGATTTTGGCGTGGTGTGCATGCGGTGTTGCAGGCGGTCACCCATGTGACGCTGCTTCCCGAGGCTAGGAGATGTCTGCTAAATGTGTGGGAGCCGACCGACTACTCAGTGCCGCAGACGTGGTGGGTGACTCTGGGATATATGGTGGCCAAGCGTGATATTGCGCAATTGTGGGGTTCCCAGAGGTTGCCAACGGTCTCGGCGTGGAAGGACAACATGGATTGGTGTATGTTTCGGGAAAAGGTAGTGTATGTTGCGAGAGGTAAGCTTGGGAAATGGGTGAAAGTGTGGGGCCCCTGGAACGCCTACCGTGGCGGAATTTGTACCCCGCCGCTGACGCCTGATCTGTCACTGGCCCCGTCTCCTTAGTCTGCTTGTCTCCCGGGTTCTGGGCATTGAGTTCACTTTGTCTCCGTCCCGACCTATCCCCCCCCCACTATTCCTCTGGATCGGTAGGGTCCTCCCCAGGGGAGCTCATGCTGCTGCTTTGACTATTGGCTGCCTTGTGGATTTGTTTTTCGTTTCTTATATAAAAATGAAACCGTCATGTGGGGTCCGGACGGTGTGGCTTTCAACGCTTCTTTCAACTCCTGTGACCTCTCTCACGCCGCAGCGTGTGTTTACTGATTGTATTATATGCTCTTACTGTTTGCTAGCGGCCGGCCTGAAGGTTGTAGGCCCATCTTTGTATATCTTTTGTATTCTGTAATAAACGGTTTAAAAAAAAAAAAAAAAAACGTCCAGAAGAAGCAACTAGGTCCGCAATAAATCTATGGACCTTGTCATTTTTATGGCACATGTAGCACAATTTTCTAATTTCAATGGGCAAATCGTAATGAGTCTCTTAACATAGCCATTTCAAAATGCATTTTTCATATGTTTGCTTTGAATTTACATTTTAGTTTTTCTTGAAATATTGCTTCCAAATGGTCATTTTCATTGTCAGTATTATTAGTGCAAACATTAACACATATAGCGTTTGTACATAGTGTTTGTGGACTTTGCGCCTGTGTTTCACAGGTTTTAGCCTAATTTTATTGATTTGCACCATCAGTAAACAATGTGCTGTAATGGAAATACCTATGAAACATGTGGCCAGGGATGTTCAGCACTGGCTGTGTAAATACCTGATGGAGAATCACTGTACATGTCAATACCATCACCACAGTGAACTCCAAAACCCAATCTACTTGGGAGGACCGGTGATATTGTGCCAGCTGTGCTTCCACCTCTGTAAATGTTGGAGTCTGGGCTCTGAAAACTGAAGGTGAAGAGAAAGTATGTTTCAAATATAGAGTGCAGGTAAATGGGAGCAGTGGGCAGTGCGTGACAGGGTTTGGAGCAAGTGGGTGGGGTAGAAAAGTTGTCTGAGGGCAGATCAGAGAAATATATTTGTATTCAATATGGGTACTGCTCCACGCAACAATTAAATACAGTGCTTAATTTGTAAAACAATAAGTGCCAGGTCCCTAATCAGTGGGCAACTGCAGCTTGCAACACTTATTACCCCTGCCTGCACTGCCAGTAACAATTCTAACACAACTTACTAAAGATTTTCACACTTACTAGTGTGGCAATTCAGACTATTCCATGTCCCCAATGTTGTAAGAATGGATTGGGCAGCAGGTATTAGTCATTTTTACTGTATATTGAGCTAATAAACAACTGTTGTTGTCCTCATCTCTAATTTTTGCTATAGAGCTCCACCATATGGCAGACTGCCAAAAGTCCCAGTTTGGACAATTAGGTAGCAGTGCCGAGCACTGGAAACCACCGGCTCAAATTTAGCACAGATTAAACGGGGTGAAGATGGAATACAATCTATATATTTTTTGACTATAGCAGTCATATTTTTTAGACAAGTGTTTGATTTTTCAGGCCATCAAAATATTCAAGCAGCAGTTAAACCACTGAGCATACCAGTCAATCTGTGGATAGTTTATTCCTAATAAAACTAGAACGTAATCAATTTATGAAATGGAAACGTTATTTCCATTGGAGCTAAAACAGTATTGGCCCGTTTGATATCCTGCAAATTCCAATCTGGAATTGTTATTTTTATTTTATGCCTGGGTGCAGTTTATGTTTTTGGGAAGCCAATTAGAATCAATATGGGTAGCTGCACCTCTGTGGACTGCCGTTTTGAAGTACATGGAAGTGACGGGCAGCCCAAACCGGCTGTTTTCTTTATATGGATAAGAAATCTCTCCATGTCCCTAGATCATCTGCAGAGCACATTTTTTAAAGCAATTAAGATCTGCAAGCATAAAAAAATGAGTAGCTTTTACTAATTATTCTGATGAAATATGGCACCCAGAAGTACATGTATTTTTTAAAGGTTAATGTTAGAATCCTATTTTGAAATTCTGGGAACACTTACATTAAATGTCATGTTGTAAATTAACTTTAGTGGGTAGCCATTTTAAACTGAATGTTTTATTGTCTACCCACTTTAGTGATGAAAGATTCTGTGAGACAACCTGTATTTAAAGGAGTGTAAGGCTTTCACGGGTTACAAAATAATAAACACAATACACATTTTTCACGTTGGCAGGTTGCAACTTGCCACAAGTCTAATTGCTGTTTTGAATCTCCACTCACAGATTTTTTGCAAAAGACATTTTTATTGTATTTATTGGAAGTCCAGAATCACAATACAATTATGGCAGTAGGTATACTTCATAGGAGAATATGGCAAAAATGCCAATACATTCCGTTTAAAGTTGGAAAACATTCACAGCATAAACTTTGTATTTATACTACATATTACCATGTCCGGAAATAACATCAGCTACTCATGGATATAAATCACAACACAAAACTCTTAAAAAGCCCCACTCCTCCCCCCCCCAGGGTCGTCTAGAGTAAAATCCCCCACACACCATGTGCCGTATGTTGGGCTACATCTTCCTGTTGTTGCAGGTCTACTACATTCTCAGACTGTATATTCCCAAGCGATACCAGCACCTCAGACTCAGTATTGTCAGCCTGCGTTCCCTACACCTCCTGTGAGGTGAGGACCCCTCTAGTGGGGTGTCGGAGAGCAGGATCTGCACTTATGTTGCCCTCACTTTTTTTTCTGATGTTAACACTGGTTTCTGGCTATAGTCTAGCTGGGTCCCTGCTAATCAAGGCCCCTGTCTCTCTGTTCTCTCTAAACAACGTGGAGTGCATATTAGATGCACTAGTGATTGGATACTGTGGTACCTTGTGAGCACCTAGTATATAGTACCTTAGGTACCAAGGGCATAGGTACTTCACAGGCCTACCAGGGGCTGAAGCATGTATTATGCCACCCCTGGGAAGCAGACTCAATCTGACACCACAGGCCTGCTACTGCAGCCTGGGTGAGGCAGTGTTAGCACTCCTCACTGAGGTATAGGTTCCCTATATCTCACCATACACACACATATAAACCTATCAGTCACCCCTAAGGCAGGCCCTATCAATCCTGAGGGCAGGGTGCTTGGTTTACAATGTGAGGGGGTGCCGCTGCATTAGCAGGGCCCCTCTGCAGACGGCAGCTTCCATTCTCTGTGGCTGTTTGTGGATGCGGTTAAACCATATACTCTTAAGTGCATTATAACCCACCGGTAAATGCTAACTTTGGAATGACTGCATCAAAACATGTCGTGTACATAAGGCTGTATGTTAGGTTTAGGTCTCACAGCCTCCGTTTGATTGCAACAATGGTCTGAGTGTAGTCGGGATACACCAATAAGGAATGCCCCTCAAAGAAGAAACGCCATTTGCTTTGAGAGAGCTGAAGGAGATGGTCCCGGTCCCTCAAGTTGAATAAGTTTTCAATGATAGCTCAGGGAGGCGCTTTGGGTCTTGGGGGGGCCACCAGGGCTCTATGTGCTTGTTCGATACTGAAAGATTTTGACAACTGTTTGGAAGCCATTCCTCACACGATCCAGTCCTCGAGGAACAGATCCACTGAGGGGCCCTCTGCTTTCTCAGGGAAACCAACAAACCTCAGGTTCCCTCTCCTAGACCTCCCTTCAGAATATTCTGCCGGTCATCCAGCTTTATCACTTGTCGCTTCAGCTCCACCACTGTGGCCCTAAGGTTTTTTTTTTTACCTCCTCCTTTAAGACATCTGTGTCTTTCTCTGTCGGAAACTTTGTGGAGATCACACCTCAGTAAAATACCCTCTTTGGCCATGGCATCTATCTTCCAGACCATGTCGTCTCTGGTCGACTGAATGGCTTGGATAACATCCAACAATGTCGGTGGGTCCTCGGCAGCTCCCTCTGTTGTCCCCTTTCCCTGCATGGGGTCCTCTTCTCTAGCATCTGGGCTGTGAAATATAGGCTGTGCATAGTTTGAAATTTTATTGGATTGTGCCTTTGTCACTTTGTCTTTCCCCATGATGACCAATGTGCGGTGTCAGTCGGTGTCCCGTGGGCCCTCCTCCTTCTGAGGAACCCCCCGGGGTCCCTTATCCGGTACCTTCAACCCCATCAATGCTCGGCGCTGCCGTGCACCAACCACGCCGTCTTCCCCTCAGGTTGTCTGGGGCATCCCACCTACATGATGTCCGAAAGGGCACCGGTACCCCAGGACTCCCCAGCAAAGCGCACCCAGGCATCTCCTCTCAGTGGCCCACCACAGCACCAGCTCCACTCCCCTCCACTGGTGCCCCACTTGGTGGCTCCCACGCATAGAAATCCCATATTGTGGTTCCTGTCTTTGGCCACCAGCCCCTCACCGCTCCCTCAACCCCCTGGATGTAGGCGCTTCTCACACCTGGCTTCTCCCTTTCCTCCATTCAGGCAGGTCAGGCCAATTTTTTTTTATCCTCCCGGGCTGGGCGTCTGGGGAGGGATCTCCGTCCAAATCCCCAGCTCTCCGAACTTCCACAGATCTCTGGCCCTAGTTCACCCCCCGGTCCTCAATGAATCACAGGTCCTCCAAATCACCACCACCGGCCGGGCGGGGGTTAGTTTCACCTCAGCAGGTCTGCAGCAGACTGCTCCGAGAGCTTGTCAGTTCCCCTGCTTTTTACGTCATTTTTTTTTTTTAGTAGGACCCCGGTGTTGCCCTATGCAACAGGCACTCCCTGATGGTCGAGGGAGGGGGCCTCCAGTGCCAAACATCCCCGTAACACCTCAGGGCACCTCTGGTTCTGGGGTTGACTTCCTCGCATGGACAGGCCTGTCTGCTCCCGCCCGGCAGTTGCTCTCACCTTTGAGGGCCTCTCCGTGCCACAGGACGAACGCTTTGCCGCTCCTCACATGACGGTCCCCACCCTTCCTCCGTCCACTGTTCGGCTCAGTTCAGATCTCCACTGGAACCGCAGAGTTTGTGCACCATCCCAGTGGGGTCCGATGGGTCCATTGCCCAGTAACGTAGCTCAGCTGCAGCATCGATACCAAAATGGCGTCAGCCCCTCGCCAAGGTCAAAGTTCCATGTCCACGCTCTCGGGGGTCCTGGGCTGACAGAGTCGCTCGAGCAGCCTCAGGAAGTCTCACAATGCCCAGTAGACCAGCCTCCACTTCATCATGGGCCAGGAAAATGCAGGATGATTATTTATTCAGGTCGCAGCACGGAGGTCCTTCAGAGCACACCTACGCGGACATGATTACAAGCCACACCCCCATCTCCACTCACTGCTTGACGCATACTTAAGATGTTACATGGGACAAAACCCTTATTAGCTCTGCCTGCTCTCATTTGCTGGCAGATGTGCCATGTGTTTCTCAGTGCTTTTAAGACTCATCTTATGATAACTCTTACTACTTTTCCCCAAAAAGTGCCTGCTAACTGTCCTCCCAGGCATCTTCTCTTGTGACCTTTTTACTTAGGAAATCTCCTGCAGGTCAGCTTTGCAAGGTCCATGTGGAGTGGTGTGGCTCACTGGTTAGAGGTGGCAGACCCGGGAGCAGAAGTCGGCCCGGGACCAGGGTTCGATTCCCGACGCGGCAGGGTCTTGGGCCAAAGTCAGTGGACTCGACAATTCTCGCCTCGGTGCCTACTCTAACTATGGATCCCACTCAGCAACTCTGGGCAATAGCTTGCTTAATCTCCACTTACGGCCCCAACAGCGCCGGGGATGCTTGTCTTCACCTTGGAGATGCCCAGTAAGGACCATCTCACAGGGAAAGCCAGGATGGGTTCCCTAGCGGTATACAGCGCCGGGACGCCCCGTTGCTGGGGCAACTGTGCACTTTACAAGTCTACAACATTTACATTTTACATGTGACTGGGATAACACAACTGCTATCTCTGAATATCTTTTGACTGGTGATGCATACACAGCTCACACTTTATGGTGGGATATGTTAAATACAGCACTGTACTATTATCTTCAACAAACGGTACATTTTAGGTAATGTTCAGTGGCAATGTTTCTTCTATCTGAATGTATAAATCATTTACATACTTGCCAAATTAGTTCATGATATCTCACTTAAAACAGGTCAGTTTTAATGACCCTTATGAAAGCTGATTTAAGTTTCATTCAAAGACTATTCCTGACTTCCTACTGAAATTTTGGAATACTCCAAACGTACCTAACAACAAAATGTTTGTAAATTGGATATTATGTGTAATAACTTCCGGAGTAAACATTGCAGAAACAGATTCCAAAGACAATTAATGTACCCAGTCTTGAAACTTTAATACAGTTTTGTCAGAAATTGGGTCTCCAGTTGGCAGAGTTATGCACTATGTCCAAGTAGAGACCACAACTCTAGTCAGGGTAGTCAGGGTAAGTCAGATGCATACCCTAAATTAGCCTGTGCTCATCCTCTGGTAGCTTGGCACTTAGCAGGCAGGCTTAACCTAGCAGGCAAAGTATTTGTGCAACACTTATTGCAGTGAAACAGTGACAAAACTACAATAAAATATTCCACACCTAGTTAGAAAAATAGAACTTAATTTACTGAAGGTTCTGGCGCTGCTAAGTTCGATAAAGTCGGGTGCAGTCTCTGATCCTTGTCCTCCGCATATTATGCACTTGGTGGCAGATAGGATAACACCTACCCTCACGTACTAGTTACAGGGCCCTACCCAACCACCTGGAAAATGGCGAGTGTCTAGCCCCTTCTTAAAAAATCATCCCTGGAGCCATCAGAGTTTAAAAACTATTGTCCTATTTCTGGCCTACCTCTGATGGCAAAGGTCATTGAGAAGGCTATAAATCGGAGTTTGACTGATTACCTGGATAAGAATGCCCTGCTGGATAGGTCTCAGCACGGAATCGGCCCTTATAACAGCAGCTGAGGGTATTCGAGCAGCAGTTGATGGAGGAGGGAGGGTGATTCTCGTCCTCCTGGATCTATCTGCTGCTTTTGATACTGTAAATCATGCGGTATTGCTACAACGGCTACGGGATGTTGGGATTGCAGAACGAGCTTTGGCTTTATTATGCTCATTCTTGGATAATCAAAGTCAAAGCCTAAATTGGGCGGGCTTACACTCGGCTAAATTTGCCTTGCCCTGTGGTGTCACTCAAGGCTCTGCTCTTTCCCCAACTCTTTTTAATATCTATGTCAGGCCTTTGGCTAGATTCGTCAGGAAACATGGTTTCATATTAGTATCCTATGCTGACGACTCACAATTGGTGATATCAGTTGCGGATAATCCTAACCTAATAGCTGCCAAATTTCATGCCTGCCTCACGGATGTGATGAATGGATGCGTGCGAGTTTTTTAAAAATCAACACCGAAAAAACCGAAGTCATGGAATTTGGCAGAGGCCCTTCAGCTTGAAATACCGTATGGTGGCCACCTGAGGCCGGGCAATGTTCCATTCCGGTCTCTAAGGTGAGGAACCTGGGGGTTATCTTTGATGAGAAGCTGAACATGTCAGCCCAGGTCAACAGTTTAACCTCCTCCTGTTTCCTTTTGCTAAAAACGCTGTGAAAAATCTTCCCATACATCCCCCGGACGTTACAGAAAACGGTGATGGCCGCTTTATTTATGTCCAGACTGGACTATTGCAATGCCATGTTTTTGGGTATTGACAAATTCCAGATGGGTAAGATTCAGTCCTTACAGAACACTGCGGTCCGTGTTATTCTGAACCTACCTAGGGGCCATCCCACCTCCAGGGGTAGAGAATCGCTACATTGGCTCCCGGTTCAGCAGAGGATCGAGTTCAAGGCGCTCTGTCTGGTTCACCGGGCCTGCTTTGGTGGGGGTGCGAATGATGGTACAGACAGGTTTAAGCACTATATCCCTCCCCGTGCGCTGCGGTCGGCTAATCTTGGCCTCATCTGCACCTCTAGATTCAGATTAGCTAGATGGGGCGGCGCTCTTTTTCCACTTGTGCAGCTAGGTTATGGAATCAGCTACCAGTGGAGATGCAACTTTAACCGAGCCATGTACTTTTTAGAAAGACTTTGAAGTATCTTCTATTTCAGTTTCACCAGTAATCCACTGGCCTACCAGTAACCTGCTGCTGATTATGCACACTCTAGCGCCAAGGCACCGTTTCTGGCATTCGAGCGCTTTATAAGCTTTTTTTATACTTATGCTTATACTGAACAAAACAGGACCAAGATCTAATAAATAGAACCGAATTCATGAATTTCTCTTGAAAACCAGTGCTGTAAAGTCAATAGAGCTAAGGGGTTACTTGAGGTCATAGTTGATCAGGTTAAATCTGAATAGTCAAACCGACCGTATTGGAGCGAGGGATGGATACAGAAGTCACACAGGCCCCACTGAAACAGTACCTTCTCAGGCTGCGGGGTACGCAGGAGGCGATGCGTCTGCACTTAACCGCGCAATTGGGTCCATGTGTGGACATCGAGCTTCAGTGATGAAGGTAATGCATTGGCGTCGAGCCGTGCTGGAGGTCCCATGTCATTGTCGAGCCTCAGCAATGTAGGTGCTGTGTCGACGTCTATGACAAATATGTTGGTTCCGATCTGTGCAAAGCCGGGATTGTGTGGATTTTCAGCAGAACAGCACATAAACCCACTTCTGAGGCCCTGGACAGGAGGGGACACCACAGGCAAGGGTAGGGCTCACAGATGACAGAGTCCAGGGACTGGATGGAGTGTTGCAGGAAGGTTTTGATATCCGTTAGCCTCCAGAGCAGGATGCAATCAGTTGAGCCCTTGAGTCACTCTGGGTTCAAGTGGTGAAAGTCCAGTCATTGTCATCCAGGCAAATAGAGCAGTGGACAGGGCAGCACAGCAGAAAAGCAGTTCCTTCAGGGCAGCAGTCCACAAAGTAGCAGTCCTTCAGCAGCAGAGCAGTTTTTTATCCTGGTCCCAAAGTGTACTAAAACGGTGGTGTCTGAGGTGTAGTATTTATAATTTGGTGCCCTGGTTCTAGAAGGTGGGAGAGGCCTCTGGAAGGCTCCTTTAAAGTACACACAAGTTCTCCCTTTCCAGCCCAGGCTCCTGACACACTAAAGTGGGGTATGCAGCTCTTTGTGTGGGAAAAGGCACAGCCCTATTCAGGTTGAAGTGTCAGCTCTTCCCACCCATCTATCTCAGGAAGACTCATCAGCCTGGTCTACAAGAGGTGATTGGACCTAAATCTATTATCACCCATGAGAGAGGCAGAACACTCAGAAAACACTTGTGTCCCAGGTTCATAACACAAACAGTAAGCCCTACATGGTTGCCGTCTCCGCCAAATGTTTTTGTTTTAAATGTGGATTATGCAATGTCTGTAGTTTTGCAATGAACAAAACCACAACTTTCAAATACAACACAGAGAAACTGTGTATTGTGCGCAGCTTTAGAAACTGCAACACGAAGTTTGCAATTTATTGTATCAAATGCATCTGTGGTAAAATCTACATAGGCAGCACAGTAAAACCATTAAAAGAGAGAATCCAAGAACTTAATGCGGCCATCCACAATAACAATGAACAAAATCCCTTGGCCATACATTTCAATACAACACACAAATCAAACGACCTGTTGAAGTTGGGTTTCCATGGTATTGATGTAATGCACCCTGGGATGAGGGGTGGGAACTGACTAAATAAACTTCGAAAAACAGAAAGCAAATGGATAATTAAACTTAGAGCTGTAGAAAATGGGATCAACATTGACAAAGAGATGTTTGAGTTTCTTTGACCAAATGTCCATAACAGCCTTGGAATCACTGTATCATGTAATGTTAAACATTCCCTATACTTTCTGAACACATCAAATTGGAAACTAATGATCATCTATTTTCCATTTTCTGCACAAATTAACTCTCATACTAATCAATGCTTGTGATATAATCAACAAAACCATCCCTATACATCATATTTGATGCATTGATAAAGCATGGCAAATACAAAATCTTTTATGTGTCTGTACCGTCTTGTATATTAACAGTTCAGTGACATCGATAATTTCACCACTGCTCTGTTACCATTGACTTCAAATGAGGGACATAAATGGATGTGAACAGTGAAATATGGCCATCATAGCAATGCTGGCTATGCCCTACTTTTTATCTTTGGTTTGGTATCTGTAAACAACTCCAAATTTGGTTGAATTTGTGACCTATTATGAATGACTGAGTAAAAGAGCTGATTCCATGCACAAGTATTATTGCACATTGATTGCGAGAAATACTAGCATGTTTTTTTATCTTATATATCTACATTGTTTGTTTGCCTGGTTACTCTTAGGCACCTAAGAGTATGAACTATTCTGGCACAATAATCAAAGCAATTTAAATATATAAAAGAAACGCGAGACTACCAGGATTTTGGGAAATCTGCAGTAAATTATTGTATATAAAAATAAAAGTGTATACCTAGAAATCAGAACACCGTGTTCGCTACATTAAGCTATACGCAGCAGTGCATTTTTTGAGAGTCCATTTTTGACCTTGTTGAAAGCTGCACATCCTGTTCATATTGGAGTGGTGGTGAACGTGAACACACATGCGGTGATTTGAAGCTTCCGGCGAGAATGTAAATGTGTCCATAACTACGGTGAGTTTTACTCTGAATCTCTAGCTCACCTACATTTGCCTCTCTTGTCTCGCTGTAAATGAGGTTTTATCGGATCTTAATTTTAAAAACTTACGGATAAACTATGTTCCAATATGTCTGTTTCCTTTCTGATACTTAGTGTACTTATCATGGTGCAACTGTTTCCCTGATGGGAAGACATGCAAAAAGGATATTACCTGATCCATAGGAAAGTAATGGCTCCAGAGACCGAAAGAGCCGCTTGCTAGCGGTAAGCTGTGCTTGTGTAAATATGGGAAGCTGTGGTAATTCACTCTTTCTCTAACGAAACATGAGAGCAGAGCTGTGGTCTTCACAAATAAAGATGCACACTTTTCTTTCTTTTCTACCACTTATGTTGCGGTACCTTATATAGAAACAACAAAGGCAGACAGTATCACTCCTCGTCAGAATCTTGACTATCAACGAGTCGAGATAAACTTTATGGAAAGAACTGCCCTTTAAAAACTCAAATGAAGGTGAGACACTTTTTTGTGTGTCAGACACCTTCATGACAACACTATTTCTTTTTAATGGATGGGTAAAATGCCATAGTTTGGTTACATAACATTTCCCTTCTCACGATTCGTATGTCTAATTGCATGGAGGACACACATGACTCCCATGTTTTTATTTTATATATGGGTTGTCACATGCATCAATGTTTTATAGGCCATTATACACAATTAGAGGTGTTCTTTCTAGAGCACTTTTCTTTTCTTTTAACTATATCAAAATCTAGTTGATTCTGTGCATCGGTTCCTCTTTTTCATGAGTGAGGCAGAGTTTTTAATGATAAAGAAACAAGAAGAATTTGTGTTTTTCTCTGTTTTAAAATTGTGTGTTTACTACAAATTGTTTGTATATATAATTTTGCAGCCTTGAGAAAGTCCAGGAGGACGAAACGCGCATTGGCTGCTGTCTTCTGTTTTTCTGAATAGAATAAAACGGAGTGACTAGATATATCAACCATTGTGGACTATTGTTTGGAAACCTGTTAATGCTGTCTCCAGATTTGATGCTTTTTCCTGCAAGCACTATTTATTGAGGATAAGAGTAACATTGGCTTGGTGTGCTCTGGTGCATTTGTTGATATTATGCTCTGAGGACCTAGTAAGTGAAAAACCGGTAGTGCCACTGAGCACATGGCATCTGTTGCATCTGATTTGTCAGAAGCAACAGTCCTCTCATGTGGTCTTAACTGATGCAAAGCTAGAGAAGCATGCATTGTTATTTGGAATTTGAATAGACTTACAGTGAAAGAGAGCTTCTGCAGGGACCCTTGCTAAGGAGACCTGATATTTGCCTGTGGTGTGGGCTGCCTGAAGTAGTGCATTAGATATTTAATCAATTTTTAGCCTTTGAGACATGATGTCATTTTGAAATACATAGTGTTCGAGTCGATCAGTTGCCGCATTTTTCAACGGAGAGTGTGGGATAAGGACCATTTCTGAATCTTGTACACCCAGAGACAGTGTTGTGTTTGCACTACTTGCTGCCTGTCATTTTTTGTGACACTAGGTATTGCTACAAGAATTTTCAAAATTCTCTTTAGTTAGACAATCCTGAAGGGAATGCTTTGCTGCTTGGAGCCAGCCTTGAATCCTCAGAGGTCATCCGTGCTGTTGAGATCTTTACCTGAACACAAGACTACTACAGTGGCTCCAAGGGCTAGTTTGTTGGCCTCCTGTTCAGAGCCAGAGGGACACAATATGCACTTGCCATCTTGAACACTCACCAGGACTCTTCGTGAGTGAGTTCTGAACCTCTAAGAGCTGTCCCACCAGCCCTTAGAGGTTGGTGGGACAACCACCAACCTCTAAGGTTGTGGTGCTAAAGGTGCCAGATGGACAAATCCCAAAAGTGAGAACAGAAATATTGGCAAAAAACTGCTCTGAGGAGACATGCTTCTCCTGCTAGCTTCTTTTCAGAAGTCCTCCAACAAAGGGTATCCGGCCTCATGGAACTTTCTTCGCTACCGCCCACTATCTCTTTCCACTGGAGATCTTTGACTTCCATTTCAGAGACTACGACCAAAGATAGAAATCTTCACCGTGGGTTTGACCCAAGGCTATCCGACGGCGATACTCCCTACTCGGAAATCTCCTGCAGCCTTTCCCAACTGAACTTTACCTTCTCAGCCAATTTTCTGAGAATTTCTTCTAAGCCCGAAGGTAAGCGCTGACCGGGCCCAATCAACTTTGTGTATCCAAACCGCGCTCCATCTTGGTCAGTCATATTTTTTTACGTTGACCCGGTCTCATGCTATTAGATGTCCACGGTTGGTGATTTGAAAATTTCAATGGTAGTTTTCAATGAAACATTAAAAATTGGGGCAAGATGGTGACAGAGTAACCGGTCGTAGGTGGCTCCCCAAGGTGACAGCAGTTCTCATGCCGACAGCTATGGATAACTGAACATGGAGGTCACCCCAGCGACAGTGACAATCAGAGACACAAATTGAACTATTAAAGCTCGAGCCTCGTCAACATTCGTACCGGTGATAGAGAGCGACTCGCTTCGAGGCTGGGTTACGGCGTTGGTAGCACTGGCAGAGCAGTTGATTCACAGCTGCCGAGGATTTGAGTGGGAGTTGGTCTGTGTCTCGGTGCGACCCAGCCCCCCCCAGGAATCTCCACAACCGATAGCACTGGAATCAGAGACAGTCCACAGCACAATTCAGAGCAGGAGACAGAGGAATCGACCGGAGGCTGCCACGGATGGGAAGGGGAGGGGCGCGGGTGCACACCTCCAGCCCCAGCCACCTCGCACCGCTGTCTCTGTGATTGACATGCTGAGGGAAGCTGGAAGCAGCTCCAGTGAGCAACGAAAGGAATCAACGCAGACTGGGTCAGAGACTGAAAGGGAAGGTGGGCAGCAAGAGAACTGGAATCCGTCCAGTAAAATAATAGCGGAGCAAGAAGAGATATTAAATCAGAAGCCTGAAATCATCATACAGGAAAAATGTACAGTTGGATCAGACGGACTAGCAGCAAATGGGGAAGAAGGTCAAAAGCAGGCTGAGGTTTACTGGCAGCAACTAATACTGAAATAATGGGAGAGGCAGACAGGGGAGGGAGAAATACGGTGATACCTGAGGATAATGAGTAGCCTGGGCGGTAAATCCGTTCCGTTCGCGGAATTTGCGGAATTTAGGTAATTTCGCGTTCCGTGGAGAACGCGGAATTGCGCACAAATCTGCTTTCCGCATCTTTGCGGAATTTTTGCTTGTTCGCGATCTCAAAATGCGTGTTCGCGAGATATTTCCCCCCGAGCATGCAAACAGCGGTCGTGAACAGGAAAAAAGCATCACGAACAAGCAATTCCGCGTGTTCGTGGAATTTCTGCCTGTTCGCGGAGATTTTAAACCATTTCGCGGAGATTTGCGTAACGCGACTACGCAAATTCCGCCCACCCCTAATAATGAGTGTGATGAAGTATCCTTTCTGCATGCCACCAAGGGGGGGCAAATGAATCCAAGGAGCAGGGAAAAAGAGATGCAAGAAAAGATACTATAGGTTAGAAAACAAGGGGAAAGAAAGGCCCATCCAACGGTCATGGTTTGAACCCCCCGTCCCAGAAGTAGCAGGAAGATTGAAACCTGGAAACCCCTTGAGACTGTATAGAACCCCACAGGATCCAAGGGAAAGGGAAAGGGAAATAGACTATGAGGCAAATGACTATTTCTCACTGTCCGATGTTACATGGTCAGAAGAGGAGTCAGATATCGGATCTAAAATTGGCTTCAGCGAGGCGGAAAGTGTAGCTAAAAGTGGTACCGGTAGTGGATTGGGTGGTAAGGGTACTGATAACTTCTCTACAACACGAAAAGCAGACCATAAAGCAGCCAGAACTGGTAACCAGAAACAGAAGGATCTGAGGTGGAAGTACTCAGCGGGGGATCTACTGGATGGGGGTAATAATATAACTCCTACAGAGATGACACCGGTTGTGATACCCCCTACACCCCCCACACTGGACTTCATTCTGCAGTGTTTAGTGGCCCACCCGGACTGGTCACAGGAAGTCCAGAGGGTGCACTGAGTTCTGTTCACCCTCAGGCAGTCAATCCTCCCAGACGCTAAACCACAAGCGCTCCTGGTCTACTTTGGGAACTATCTGCTGAGACAAAGCGTGTTTGAAAAAGCTAGACCAGTGGTGCAGCGATCGATGGATGGTTTCTCATTTTTTTCCAGGCCAGACTTTTGCCATGTCACCGTGGAGTGCCACTGGTGTTTGCGCCAGTTAATTCACCCCTTTCAGGAAAAAGGGGCGCAGGCATTTCTGCTAAATCCAGCCCATCTGAAAATAATATGGAGAGACCAGACGAGATTTTTTACGTTAGAGATCAAGGCAAAGGAGTATCTGAACGCAGGGGGGAAATAACTTTAAAACTTTAAAAGTAACCACGAACTGGCTATAAAATCAAAATAGGGAGGGAAGATTAGAGGGCTAAAGGCTTAGTGGATAGGATTAAGGGAAAAGCAGGGCTTTACAATCCAAGGAAGGGGAGGGGGAGCCCAAATCAGCTGCATTCTCTATATGGATAAGAAATCTCTTCATGTCCCTATATCATCTGTGCAACACAGTTCTAAAGAGCTCTGTCTGCTATCATTTGCTGGCAGATGTGCAATGTGTTTCTCTCTGCTTTTATGACCCATTGTATGACAGCCGATGCATTGGTTTCCCAAAGTACCTCTGCCCATTTACCTCCCAAGCACCCTTTCTTTCTGCCTTTTCAGGTTGTGCGTAAGCGTACAACCTCATGTATACTTTATCATACTTCTTTGTGGGCTCAAAGCCATGCCCCTGCTATTCATTTTGATTTTTGAGTTTCCATTAGAAATCCTCGCTTGCTAGTGGTTAGTCTTGCCACTTTGTCCCTCCTTTTTCTCCTTGTTCCTCTCAGGCAGCAGGGACTGTATCATTATGCTTGGTTATGTTCATCTTTGAGTGGGGGGAATATTTTATAACTTTTATTCCTGGCCTGCTCGTGTTACACTGTGGGTGCTTCAGGCCCGTGGCTGCTTGCATTTTAGCGCAGCATTCATCCCTCCCACCTCATCCCAAGCTGGAAATTACCAGCTGTTATGCTCCAAGCCGAGCTGCGACAAGGATGTTCTGCTAATTGTTTAGGCTGTGCTGTTGCTGAGGAATGTGGTTAATGAGAGTCCGAGGCAGGAATCTTCTAAAGGTGTAGGCAGCCTGCAAATGTTTACATTAATATTCTCCAAGCACTGCTGGACATTTTTGGGACATTTTTGCTCCTCTATTAGCACCAGCCCCTAGAGGCAGGCATTTCAGGCTTGCAGTTAACTCCCAGCAGCCTGCGCTTCCACCTCCCCAGTTTTGCGTCCCGCCCAGCTCCCATCCTCTTCCTTGGAGAGGCTCTGCTTGGCTCAGAACTGAGCTCCCACTCATCCTAAACATATACATAGTTCTGAGAAGGACTCCCAGCCCTGGTATGGGGAGTCACTAAAACAATTGAGACAGGAATGTCGCAAACTGCAGCGAAAAGGGCAAAAGAATAATGAGGATAACGTAAAGAAGGAGTATAAAATTAAATTAGCAGAAAACAAACAGCTTATTCTGAATACCAAATCAGGTTACTACTGTGAACAAATTAGAGTAGCCTGTGATGCAAACAAAATGCTTTTTGAGGTTATAATAAACCTCACAGCACCCATTAGCATCAATGTAGCAACTAAAAATCAGGCATTTTGTGACTCAGTTGCTCACTTCTTTTAAGAGAAGGTCATTATTATTCATAGTCAGTTAGCTACCTTTTCTAATGTAATGTCCCCAAAGATACAATGCAATGCCCCAATCTGGAGCTGGAAAGCACAATGTTTAATAGCTTTAAACCACCTGCTGCAGTACAGATAAGGAAATTGATTCCCATTATTAAATCAGGTTCCCCTAATGATCCATGCCCACCCAAGATATTTCATATGGCACCAGAACCTCTCGCACATCGACTGGCCAATATTATGGCAGCCATGTGCAAGCAGGGAATTTTCCTTAATGGCTGGAAATTAGCGTCAGTGCTTCTGCTTTTAAAGAAACCTAATCTCGACACGAAAGAGTTGGGTAGCGATAGAACCATTTCTAGGCTACCCTTCCAGGCTAAACTGGCAGAAAAAGTCCCCAATCAACAATTAATGGACTACATTGATAGTAACCGCTTATTGGATGATACCCAGTTTGGTTTTTCAGAGAAAACATAGTACTGAATCTGCATTGGTAACGGCAACGGAAGAAATAAGAGCTACTCTTGATCTTGGAGGAAATGCAGCTCTGGTATTATTGGACCTCCCAGCATCGTTTGACACAGTAAACCATCAGGTGCTGGTTGGTTGACCATCTGCGGAGCATGGGAATAGGGGGTACAGCACTGAGCTTTTTAAAGTCGCTTTTGAAGAACAGGCAGCAAAATATCTCGGTGGGGAATTTTACTTCTCAATCTGCCCTGAGGGGTACCGCAAGGCTAATCCCTAAGCCCCACGTTGTTTAATTTGTATTTCACTCCACTAGCTAAGCTTATTAAGTCCTTTTCTTTTTCCATGGAATCCTATGCAGATTACACACAGATTATAGAATCTCTTGCTAAAAACACAATTGACTCCGGGGACTCTTTTAGGGTCTGTATGCAGGAAGTAAATAAATGGATGAATAATAACTCATTGATGTTGAATTCCTACAAAACTGAGCTCATTCTATTTAGAAATAACCCTTCTTTTTGGTCACAGTCTTTGTGGCCGTTAGAACTAGGAACACATCCTATCCCGGTCCCAAAGGTTAAAAACCTGGGGATCCAAATAGATAAAGATCTGAAGTTTCAGCAGCAAATTTCTAAAGTCATCACAGCCTCCTACTACTCTCTGAGACTTATAAAACAAATTGAGAAATATCTGCCCTTTGAACTCCTAAAAACTGTGGTAATTTAATTAGTTGTGACAAGTATAGACTATTCTAATAGCCTTTACCTTAACATCTCAGTCAGACTCCAAAAGAGGGGGGCAGGGGAGTTTCTTTAGATCAACTGCTTTGCTATGGACTGTAAGCATAAGTCGAAGCAAAGTGTTTGTGAATCGGGCCATATGTATTGTAGGTTCTTGCTGTAACAACAGAATTATAAACAGATTCCAGCGACCATTAACGCACACAGCCTTTGCCCCTTAATCCTGCTGGGTGGAAGGCTTAGTATAAGGCATATTTTTGTGACCTTTGGTCAAATGGTAAAACTACCACCCATGTTATAAATGTATGTCTTATTTCCCTGTACTTTCTCAGCTTCATCAGATTCTTTGTTGCCATAACCAAACTATAACCCTGTACTCTAAATGCAGTCTCTCTAATTGAGTATATTGTGGATTTGTTTACCTGCGTATCTCTACTTGCTTCTTCCGAATTTGCATTTCTGATTTTTTGCTGCTGCATCACATAGGCTGCTCATTTGTATGGGAAAAATGATGTTTTGTTGTATGGTGGTGTTATATGGTGACAATGTATAATTAAGTGTTACTAACTAATTCTATACATCCTTTTCTGCTCTTCAAGTGGCTCGTTCGGGTAAGAACATATGTTTATTACATACTCTCTT
The DNA here is from genome assembly GCF_964204655.1 of Triturus cristatus. NCBI lineage: Eukaryota > Metazoa > Chordata > Amphibia > Caudata > Salamandridae > Triturus > Triturus cristatus. Next base: position 1,495,135,606 of record NC_140591.1, read on the forward strand.
CGCTTATACATTGTTGCATTGGTGGTTGACTTTAGTGGCCCATTGTCTTTGTCCTGTGAAATCATCCGGCAACTCTGTCTGCCACAAAGTCTTAAGCTGATTACGATGGGGACCCTAAGGGTCCTCTTAGAAAACAGGACTTACATGAGCCAGGGATTCCTAAGATCCACTCATTTTCTATACTCAAGACCTCGTCTGCTTGGAGCACATCAAACGTCCAGAAGAAGCAACTAGGTCCGCAATAAATCTATGGACCTTGTCATTTTTATGGCACATGTAGCACGATTTTCTAATTTCAAAGGGCAAATCGTAATGAGTCTCTTAACATGGCCATTTCAAAATGCATTTTTCATATGTTTGCTTTGAATTAACATTTTAGTTTTTCTTGAAATATTGCTTCCAAGCAGGCCTCTTTGGTGGTCATTTTCATTGTCAGTATTATTAGTGCAAACATTAACACATATAGCGTTTGTACTTAGTGTGTGTGGTCTTTGCATCCAGGGTTTCACAGGTTTTAGCCTAATTTTATGTAATTTGCCCCATCAGTAAAAAATTTGCTGTAATGGAAATACCTATGAAACATGTGACCATGGATGTTCAGCACTGGCTGTGTAAATACCTGATGGAGAACCACTTTACATGTCAATACCATCACCACAGTGAACTCCAAAACCCAATGCACTTGGGAGGACAGGTGATAATGTGCCAGCTGTGCTTCCACCTCTGTAAATGTTGGAGTCTGGGCTCTGAAAACTGAAGGTGAAGAGACAGTAGGTTTCCAATATAGAGTGCAGGTAAATGGGAGCAGTGTGCCTGTGCGTGACAGGGTTTGGAGTAAGTGGGTGGGGTAGAAAGGTTGTCTGAGGGCAGATCAGAGAAATATATTTGTATTCAATATGGGTACTGCTCCACGCAACAATTAAATACAGTGCTTAATTTGTAAAACAATAAGTGCCAGGTCCCTAATCAGTGGGCAACTGCAGCTTGCAACACTTATTGCCCCTGCCTGCACTGCCAGTGACAATTCTAACACAACTTACTAAAGATTTTCACACTTACTAGTGTGGCAATTCAGACTATTCCATGTCCCCAATGCTATAAGAATGGATTGGGCAGCAGGTATTAGTCATTTTTACTGTATATTGAGCGAATAAACAACTGTTGTTGTCCTCATCTCTAAATTTTGCTATAGTGCTCCATCAGATGGCAGACTGCCAAAAGTCCTAGTTTGGACAATTAGGTAGCAGTGCCGAGCACTGGAAACCACCGGCTCAAATTTAGCACAGATTAAACGGGGTGAAGACGGAATACAATCTATATCGTTTTTGACTATAGCAGTCATATTTTTAGACAAGTGTTTGATTTTTCGGGCCAACAAAATATTCAAGCAGCAGTTAAACCACTGAGCATACCAGTCAATGGATAGTTTATTCCTAATAAAACTAGAACTTAATCAATTTATGAAATGGAAACGTTATTTCCATTGGAGCTAAAACAGTATTGGCCCGTTTGATATCCTGCAAATTCCAATCTGGAATTGTTATTTTTATTTTAGGCCTGGGTGCAGTTTATGTTTGTGGGAAGCCAATTAGAATCAATGTGGGTAGCTGCACCTCTGTGGACTGGCGTTTTGAAGTACAGGGAAGTGATGGGCAGCCCAAACCGGCTGTTTTGTTTATATGGATAAGAAATCTCTTCATGTCCCTGGATCATCTGCAGAGCACATTTTTTTAAAGCAATTAAGATCTGCAAGCAAAAAAAAATGAGCAGCTTTTACTAATTATTCTGATGAAATATGGCACCCAGAAGTACATGTATTTTTAAAGGTTAATGTTAGAATCCTATTTTAATATTTTGGTAACACTTAATTAAAATTAACTAATATTAAAATGTAATGTTGTAAATTAACTTTAGTGGGTAGCCATTTTAAAACTGAATGTTTTATTGTCTACCCAGGGCATATTTTGTAGCTTGTCATTTCATCTTGCAAATGTTTCACACTTTAGTGATGAAAGATGGTGTGAGACAAACTGTATTTAAAGAATTGTGAGGCTTTCACTGGTTACAAAATAATAAACACAATACACATTTTTCACGTTGGCAGGTTGCTACTTGCTGCAAGTCTAATTGCTGTTTTGCCTGAATCTCCACTCACTGATTTTTAATGTATTTATAGGTCATCCAGAATCACAATACAATTATGGCAGTAGTATAATTCACAGGAGAATATGGCAAAAATGCCAATACCTTCCGTTTAAAGGTGGAAAACATTCATAGCATAAACTGTGTATGTATGATACATATTACCATGTCCAGACATAACATCAGCTACTCATGGATATAAATCACAACACAAAACTCTTAAAAAGCCCCACTCCTCCCCCCCAGGGTCGTCTAGAGTAAAATCCCCCCCACACCATGTGCCGTATGTTGGGCTACATCTTCTTGTTGTTGCAGGTCTACTACATTCTCGGACTATATTCCCAAGCGATACCAGCACCTCAGACTCAGTATTGTCAGCCTGCGTCCCCTCCACCTCCTGTGAGGTGAGGACCCCTCTAGTGGGGACTTATGTAATCATGGCATACCAGGACCTCGCATCATCTTCCAATTTGTAATCCTTCCTAACTCATTTCATGTGGATTAGCGCCGCCGTCGCCGATTCCCATAAGATGTTGTGGCACCCTGGACCCCAGCATGAGGAGGTCCTAGAGAGGAGTCCCCCGGTGAGTACCTTCCAGTAACTGCTTCTACCAATTGTTGTGATCATCCAGCCAGTGCACTGCGTGCTGGAGTTGTGTCGCCATATAGTAAAGGCCCAGCCGAGGGACCTTGAACCCCCTTGTTCCCTTGTCCACTGTAATCTATCTCATATTAACCTTTTCCTTTTGGAACCCGATAACAGTTCCAGCAGGAGACGGTCCAGCTGCCAGAGGGAGTTCTACATGACATACAGACAGCGCGGAAGGATCACCCTTTTTATCAATGTGACCCGACCCATGAAAGATAACGGTAGATCCAGCCAGAATGCGATCGATTTGTGGATGCCCTCCACACACCTCCCCATATTTTGCTCCAAATAGGCTGCCTGTGTATACACCAACCTGATCCCTAGATATTGTGTTTCATCTCAGACCCAGCGAATTCCCACTGGGGGTAACATGCCTTCCTCCCTGTCCACCAGGGTTCCCATGGGAAAGAGCTTAGACTTTCCCAGATTAAGGCACAGTCCTGATATTTCCCCAAATTCGGCCAGCTCCCTAAGGAGCACAGGTATTGTCTCTTCAGGATACTGAAGATACACCAACGTGTTATCTGCATACATCAATCAATCAATCAGTACATTTGTAGAGCACACAACTCACCCGTGAAGGTCTCAAGGCGCTGGGGGTGTTCTGCTACTGCTCGAACAGCCAGGTCTTGAGGAGTCTCCTGAAGGCCATCAGGTCCTGGGTCTGTCGTAGGCGGATGGGGAGGGTGTTCCAGGTCTTTGCGGTGAGGTGAGAGAATTATCTGCCACCAGTGGTCGCCTGACGGATGCGGGGGACGGTGGCGAGGGTGAGGTCAGCGGAGTGAAGCTGACGGTTCGGGGTGTAGAAGGTGAGTCGTTGAGTTGCTGATCCGGTTTTGTGAGGAGCTTTGTGAGCATGGGTGAGGAGCTTGAAGGTGATCCTCTTGTTGATGGGGAGCCAGTGTAGATCTTTCAAGTGGGCTGTGATGTGGCTGTGGTGGGGGATGTTGAGGATGAGGCGTGCTGAGGCGTTCTGTATGCGTTGTAGATGTTTGGCTGATGTTCCTGCGTAGAGAGCGTTGCTGTAGTGTAGTCTGCTGCTGACGAGGGCCTGGGTGACCATCCTTCTGGTACCGTGGGGATTCATCTGTAGATCTTGCGGAGCATGCGGAGGGTGTTGAAGGAGGAGGAGGAGATGGCATTCACTTGCTGGGTCATTGACAGTGCGGAGTCCAGGATGACTCTCAGGTTGCGTGCATGGTTAGTGGGTGTCAGTGCAGTTCCCAGTGCGGTCGGTCACCATGAGTCGTCCCAGGCAGAGGGAGTGGAACCGATGTTGAGGACCTCCGTCTTGTCCGAGTTCAGTTTCAGGTAGCTGGTCATCATTCATTCGGTGATGGCCTTCATTACTTCGTGGAGGTTGGATTTGGCGGTGGTGGGGGCCTTGGTGAGGGAGAGCATCATCTGGATGTCGTCAGCATATGAGACGATGTTGAGGTGGTACGATCTGGTGATGTCGGCGAGCGGTGCCATGTAGATAATGAACAGAATCGGGCTGAGGGACGATCCTTGGGGTACGCCACAGATGATCTTTGTTTCTTTAGAGCAGAAAGGGGGAGGCAGACACTCTGGGATCTGCCGGTGAGGAAGGAGGTGGTCCAGTCCCATGCTCTGTCACGGATCCCTGCATTGTGGAGGCATGTGTGGAGGGTGTGGTGGCAGACAGTGTCGAAGGCGGCCGAGATATCCAGGAGGAAGAGGGCTGCGGTTTCTCAGTTGTCCATCATTGCCCAGATGTCGTCGGCTGCAGCGATGAGGGCTGTTTCGGTGCTGTGGTTGCTGCAGAATCTAGATTGGGATGGGTCCAGGATGTTGTTGTCTTCGAGGAAGGAGGTCAGTTGCTTGTTGACAATCTTCTAATGACTTTCGCCGGGAACGGTAGGAGGGAGATGGGCTGGAAGTTCATGAGGTCCTTGGGGTCAGCTTTGGGTTTCTTGAGTAGGACGTTGATTTTGGCATGCTTCCAGCTCTCCGGGAAGGTGGCGGTCTGGAAAGAAGGAGCTTTTGATGATCTTGCAGAGATGGGGTGCGATGGTGGAGCTTGCTTTGTTGAAGATGTGGTGTGGGCAGGGGTCGGATGGTGAACCGGAGTGGATGGTGTTCATGATTGTTATGGTGTCTTCATCGTTGACATGGGTCCAGGACCGCAGGGGGTCGATGTTGATGAGGCTGGGGGGCAGTGAGTCTGAGGTGTCTGTGTCTGTCAGGGGGGCCTGGTTGCTGAAGCTGTCGTGGATGTCTGCAATATTGCGGAGGAAAAAGGTGGCTAGGGAGTCGCAGAGGTCTTGTGATGGCGGGATGTCGTTGGAGTTGGAGCTGGGGTTGGGGTTGGAGAGCTCCTTCACGATGTTGAAGAGATGTTTGCTGTTGCATGCGTTGTTGTCAAGGTGCTCTTTGAAGGAGGTCCTTTTGGCGGTTCGGATGAGTTGGTGGTGTCTGTGGATGGCACTCTTGTAGGGTGTGTTGCTGTCTGGTGTTAGTTCTTGGTGCCACTTCTTCTCGAGCCTAAGGCAGGCCTGCTTGGATGCCTGGAGGTCGGCGGTGAACCAGATGGCTTTTCTGTTGGTGCGTCTGTTCGAGGGTTTCTTGATCCGGGTGAGAGTGTTGGCGCAGTCCTCGATCCATTGCCTGAGTTTGAGGGCGGTGGAGTCGGTGTTGGTAGTGTCTGTTGGTGGGTTTCAGGCTAGGGTGGTGACTAGCTGGTCTTCGGTGACTTTGCTCCAGCTGCGGTGGGGGGCTTGTTGTCTGTGGAGGTGCGTGGTGGGTTTCTTGAAGGTGAAGTGGATGCAGCGGTGGTCGGTCCAGTGGAGTTTGGTGGTGTGGCTGAAGGTGACGTGGTTGCTGGCTGAGAAGATGAGGCTGAGCGTCTGTCCGGCAGAGTGGGTGGGGGTCGTGACTAGCTGTTTGAGTCTGAGGTTGGCAAGGTTGTCAAGCAGGGTTGTGGATTTGCTGTCGTTGGTGTTCTCGAGGTGGAAGTTCAGGTCTCCGAGGAGGATGTAGTCCGTGGACGCAAGGCCGTGCGTGCTGACGAGGTCAGCGATGGAGTCGCTGAACTCCAGCCGGGGGCTGGGTGGTCTGTAGATGAGGGTTCCTCTAAGGGTGGTGTTGGGGTCGAGGTGGATCTGGAAGTGCAGATGTTTAGCAGTGATAAGCGTGTCGTCAGTGATAGTCGAGATTCTGAGGGTGTTTCTGTAGACAATGGTGATTCCTCCTCCTGTGCCGTTGGTGCAGTCCCTGTGGGTGATCTTGTTGCCATCACTGATGGATGTGGGAATGTTGGGTGCCGAGGAGGGGTTCATCCAGGTCTCTGTCAGGAAGGCGACGTCAGGGGAGGTGGAGTAGAGTAGGTCCCAGAGTTAGATGGCATGTTTGCGGGCAGAGCGGGTGTTGAGAAGAAGGCATTGAAGGCTGTTGCGACCTACCCTGGTGGGAGTGGTGGTGATTTGGAGGCAGGTGTAGTGGCAGTTCCGGCAGGAGAAGGGTCCATGGGCCCTCTTCGTGTTGGACCGGACGCAGGTGTGGGATCAGCTGGCATTGAGTGGATGGAGGGTGCTGGTGTCGTAGCATCATCGGGTGTCATGGCATACGCGGGTGGCAGGACATCTGGCGCTGGGTGTGGTCCAGGCGCAGGCAGGCTTGCCTTAGGTGCGCCTGGTGCATGTGGCAGCGCAGCGGCCACACAGTGGCCGCTATAAGAAGTGGAGGTGGGAGGGAGGAGCAGCTGGGAGGCAGGACCTGGACAAATGGGTGAGCGGGGGAGCAGGGCTGCTGGGGACGCAGCGGCAGAAAACAGGAGATCCGAGCGGGTGGGGGTAAACAAGGCACGACAATCAAGGAAATACAGGGAAAGAAAACATGAACAGAATACTAACTGAAGACAAAGAGACAGAGTGCAGAGTTAAAGATTGCAAACAGGAAACAGGGGCAGCGCGAACAACCTGATACCTACAGCCCACCACTGGGCCACCAGGGATGAGGTGCAGGTGGTAGCCTGCAGGTGGAGGAGGACCTCGAACTCACAGTAGCAGCAGCGAGTGGGACAAGGGCACACAGGTGGTGCTGTGCGGCATGGGGAGCGACCTGCTTGAGAACAGGGTCAAGGGTTGCCACATGGGTAACGGTTCCCAACGGTATTCCCCATCATGCCATCTTGTTTCTCAGATTGATCACCAGGGGCACCATCGCAAGGGCGAACAATATTGGCAATAAGGAGCTTGAAACTATCTAACACCTGATTACGAAGGAGCACCTGGGCCATCGGCCCAGTGGAGAGCAGTTTTAACCACCTTAAACATTTATCCCCTAACCCCATTCCACTAAGCACCCTCCACATGTAGCCCCATTCAACAGAATCAAAGGTATGCTGGATATCTAGGAGACAGCGATCCCAACTCTCTTCCCATAGGCATGGGGCGTGCCAAATATGTGCGAGTCTACGCAGATTATGTGTGGTGTTGCGTCCGGGAATAAACCCTGCTTGGTCCGAGTGGACCAATCGTGTCACGCATGGCAGAAGACGTGCCGCCAGCATGCCACTTAGTAATTTCTCATCAATGTTCAGGACAGAAATCGGCCTATAAGATCCCGAATAAAGGGGAGTCCTATCCGGTTTTAGGATCATGGACACCAGTGCTTCCATCATGGTATTAGGAAGTGCCCCCAGGCCAAGGCATCATTAAACCCTCTAAGAGGTGGTCCACCAGCTGCAGAGCAAATGTTTTATAAAACTCTGCCTGTAGTCCGTCGTTCCCGGGGCACTTCTCTGATTTCAGGCCCTTGATCGATGCCAGTACCTCCTCCCTGGTGAGTAGCGCCCCAAGTGCCCTGGGTTTGTCCTCTCCCAGAGTGGGAAGCTCTGCAGTGCGAGTGGCCTAACCTGGGCGGTAATCAAGCATGTTTGTCGCAAGTGAGTCGCAAATTCTTTCAGAATTGGGTCTTGTGTGTGCACCACATTCCCCCCACTGTTGCAAAGTTGTAGAATAGGTGTGCCCTGATTAGTCTAGCTAAGAGCGCACCTAATCTGTCCCCCTCAATATGCAACCTCGGTCTATAAGTGGTATACCTGTGTTTCTCCAATCGGACCAAGCCTGTATCAACTCCACTCGGACCCTGTCCTTTCGACATTGTTGGCCGGTGACCTATGAAGAGTATCATACAGGACTTTTGCAGTTTTTCTAAAGTGTCTATATCGGCACTGAGTTGGTTTTGGACCCTATACTTGGTTCTGATGCAAACCACCCTAATGACAACCATCATGGTCTCCCACTCTATGTACCTATTGGCTGTTGACACCAGTTCTCCCCAAAGTAATGGCTTAAAGCCTCCCCTACTGTCTGTGCAAATGAGGGACCCGTGAGTGCCTCCGCCCGAAGACGCTACAGTGGAATGTACGTTCATCCCAGCCCACTGGTCAGGGTCAGTAACAGAGGTGCATGGTCAGATAAATAACGGGGTAAGTAGGAAATGCCCTCTGTTGCGGCGGAGAGGCCTGCTGAAAGGCAGCAGTGGTCAATTCGGGAAAATGTATTGGCAGCAGGAGTGAAACAGGAACGCTCTCTTTTTGAGGGATTACGTGCCCTCCACTCATCCCGGAGCTGCATGCCCTGCAGGATGGTAGCAAGGGATCTAGACATACGGGGTTTGGTATGCTCTCTAGGGGGTTCTCTATTTAGTTCTGCTTCAAAGATACAGTTAACATTTCCGAAGAGGAGAAGCTCTACGTCCATACACTGTCGCTGCCTTCAGGACTGCTGGGAAAAAATTGGGGCTGTCAGAGTTAGGAGCATAGACATTCACAATACATATTTCCTTACCTTCCCACCGCCCCAAAAATATGATGTATCACCCCTCGGGGTCCAGGACGTGGTGGAGGTGTTGAAATGGGACCCCCGGTACCACCAACACCAGTGCCCCCACGCAAAACTTGAATACAAGCTAGTATATATCTCACCCCACCATCTTTTGCTTAAGCTCGATATTGTGTTCCCCCATATGTGCATTTCTTGGAGCCCCGCAATAGGTATTCTGCACCTTTTTAGGAAGGCGTGTATTCTGAGATGTTTATCAAGGCCAGCAATACCCCGAACATTTCAATTAAGAACCTTCATCATTTGTACTGTCATGGTGGTGTGGTATTAAGTGTCCAGAAACGTATCCCCTCTTCCCCAATGAGTCTGATCTGTCGACCCGGTAGACGGCATTTGTTAGTGTAATCCTGTGCGACCCCCAAATTTCCCCAACAAACCGACAGACTCTCAAAAGGTAAACAATGCCAACTCCCTCCCCCCATTGGGCAGCAGTCTGAATTCCAAAGTACATATCGTGAGCCATATAAGAAATAGTATACTCCGCCGCATACCTCCCCTCCTCTACCTGAGATCTCTTAAACCACTGCGCAAGATCTCTCCCAAGCTTCCCTGGTGGGCCTGGATCCTGGTGGGGATGTCACCACTCCAGCAGCTTCCCATGCCCGTAATATGGGTAACAAACTCCATGGCCCTGACCAATACATGCTGAGTGAGTATAAGGACCGAAAAAAGAAACCAAGGGTCATACATATATCCTCAAATTGCATGTCTCCTAGGAACCCAGCATTAAATCTATGAAATAGTCTCTCATGAACCCCTTTATGGGACATACACGTAACAGACTTATCTGTACAGAGCTTATTCTTGGCCACTGCCAGGGTCTCCAGCTCCAGCTTCAATGTCGGTTCAATCGAGTCCAGCGCAACCTCAGAGTCTGAAGCCTGCAGCATGCCATCCTGTAGGACAGTGATGCGGCCTGAGCTCATCGTCCACTTGTGTTGTGCCTGTCACATAGATTGTCTGCGGCCCCTCAGGGATGATGTAGCTGAAGCTGTTCCGATGGAGGCCGTAGAAGGCACCAGACGTCTCTCCACCAGGGCCCTGGTGTTTAGCCAGTCCCCTGCCTCCTCCGCTGAGAAAAAGAACAAAGCATGGCCTTCACTCTCTACCCCTGTTTTAGCAGGGAACATAAGGCTGTATTTTAGGTTTAGGTCTCACAGCCTCCATTTGACTGCAACAATGGTCTGCTTTGAGAGAGCTGAAGGAGATGGTCCCGGTCCCTCAAGTTGAATACGTGTTCAATGATAGCTCAGGGAGGTGCTTCGGTTCTGGGTGGGCCACCATGGCTCTATGTGCTCGTTCAATACTGAAAAATGTTGACAACTGTTTGGGAGCCATTCCTCAAATGATCCAGTCCTCAAGGAACATTTCCACTGAGGGGCCCTTCGCTTTCTCTGGGAAACCAACTAACCTCGGGTTCCCTCTCCTAGACCTCCCTTCAGAGTCCTCTACCTGGTCATCCAGCTTAATCACTTGTTGCTTCAGTTCCACCACTGTGACCCTAAGGTTGTTTACCTCCTCCTTTAAGACATCTGTGTCTTTCTCTGTGACAGTCACTCTGTCGGAAACTTGCGGAGATCACACCACAGAAAAAATTAACATCTATGGCCATGGCATCTATCTTCCAAACCATGTCGTCTCTGGTCGACTGAATGGCTTGGATAACGTCCAACAATGTGGGTGGGTACTCGGCAGCTCCCTCTGTTGTCCCCTTTCCCTGCATGGGGTCCTCTTCTCTAGAATCTGGGCTATGAAATATAGGCTGTGCATAGTTTGAAATTTTATTGGATTGTGCCTTTGTCACTTTGTCTTTCCCCATGATGACCAATGTGCGGTGTCAGTCGGTGTCCTGTGGGCCATTCTCCTTCTGAGGAACCCCCTGGTGTCCCTTATCTGGTACCTTCAACCCCACCGATGCTCGCCGCTGCCGTGCTCCAACCACGCCATCTTCCCCTCAGGTTGTCAGGGGCATCCTGCCAACAGGATTTCCGAAAGGGCACCGGTACCCCAGGACCCCCAGCGAAGCACACCCAGACACCTCCTGTCAGCAGCCCACCACAGCACCAGCTCCACTCCCCTCCACTGGTGTCCCACTTGGTGGCTCCCATGCATAGAAATCCCTTATTGTCGTTCCTATCTTTGGCCACCAGCCACTCACCGCTCCCTCAACCCCCTGGATGTAGGCGCTTCTCATACCAGGGTCCTCCCTTTCCTCCGTTCAGGCAGGTCAGGCCGATCTTTTTTTATCCTCCCGGGCCAGGCGTCCGGGGAGGGATCTCCTTCTAAATCCCCAGCTCTCCGAACATCCAAAGATCTCTGGCCCTAGTTCACCCCCGATCCTCAATGACTCGCAGGTCCTCCAGCCGGGCGGGGGTTAGTTTCACCTCAGCAGGTCTGCAGCAGGCTGCTCCGGGAGGTCGTCAGTTCCCCTGCTTTTTCGGTCATTTTTTTTTTAGTAGAGCCCTGGTGTTGCCCTGTGCAAAAGGCACTCCCTGATCGTCGGGGGAGGGGGCCTCCAGTGCCGAACATCCCCACAACACCTAAGGGCACCTCCAGTTCTGGGGTTGACTTCCTCGCGTGGACAGGCCTGTCCGCTCCCACCCTGACAGTTGCTCTCACCTTTGAGGGCCGCTCCGCGCCACAGGACGAACGCTTTGCCGCTCATCACATGACGGTCCCCACCCAGCCTCCATCCACTGTTCGGCTCAGTTCAGATCTCCGCTAGGACCGCAGAGTGTGCACACCGTCCCAGCGGGGTCCGACGGGTCCAGTGCCCAGTAACGTAGCTCAGCTGCACCTTCGATCCCAAAATGGCGTCGGCCCCTCACCAAGGTCGGAGTTCCGTGTCCATGCTCTCGGGGTCCCGGGCGGACAAAGTTGCTCGAGCGCCCTCAGGAAGTCTCACGATGCCCAGTAGACCAGTCTTCACTTCAGCATGGGCCAGGATAATGCAGGATGAATATTTATTCAGGTCGCAGCATGGAGGTCTTTCAGAGCACATCTACGCGGACATGATCACAAGCCACACCCCCATCTCTAGTCACAGCTTAACGCATACTTAAGATCTTGCATGTGACAAAACCCTTATTTGCTCTGCCTGCTCTAATTTGCTGGCAGATGTGCCTGATGAATACAGGCCCCAGCTAGGCCCGCAGGACACAAGGGTTCGCTCTCCTGTAATGGAATCTATAAGGAAGTTGGCACGGAAACTGCAAAGTACAAAGACAGCATTTATTAACCCTTAAGGGTGGTCCTACAATCCACACAACACTCTTCAGTATTGCATAGAGTAGCACAAAGAACTTACGTACATGGTCGCCTTTTATACACAATAGAGGGGCTCATAAGTGGGTGGATACAACATGAGGCCGAAGAACATTACCATTTATGGTCATTTTCGATACTGAATCAATATGTGGGCGGAGCTAACGCGAAAACATGGTCAAGCAAGGCTAACTGATAACAGATGTGGTCAAGTCTGGGCATGCGCCAGATGGACAAAGGAGCTATTTATAGACTGTTACTAGGCAGATTACAAGAGCAACTAACACAGAGGTTGGACTCTTCTCGTGGGGAACACGTGGAAGCATGACAATACAAAATGGAGTCCGAACTTCGGTCAACATAACAGAGAAAACACGATCCAGAGAAGGGAATTAATGTCTTTAGTAAATGCTTAATCACATCGTTGTTTCAATTTACAACAGACGACCCTTTCAGCATTTACTGAAGACATCCGGTTTGTTAGGATAATCATCATATATGTCAATTGTCATCATTTCTTCAACTTCTTTAGCTAAACGTTTCTGGTGAGCAACATCGGCAATAGCTTTCTTATCAGGGATACAAAATGATACACATAATGAGCAGAGCAAGGGACCACATTGAATACAGATACAGCACGAAAACATAACCGCTACAATAATGCAGAGACCAGTTAGGACCTTCCATCCCCAGGCAGTAATTAACGCCCAAAACCATCCAGAAAAGGACCAAGTGCCATTTTCTGTATGGATCTCAGCTGCGATTTTATGCAGTTTATTGATGGCATTATAAACTGATGGCGTATGATCAGGGATAAACACACAACAGCTACTTCCAATAATTTTACATGCTCCTCCTCTGTCAGCTAGCATAACGTCTAATACCATACGATTCTGCAATGCAACAATTCTAGTAATTTGCAATTCCTCCGTAAGATTCCCAAGAGCAGCAGCAGTCTGATTTGTCACAGCTTCTACCACTCTTGTTAATCTTCGGATCTTCCTACTGTTCAGGGCAGCTCCAACAAAGAAAAACAGTCCTAAGTTAAAATCAATATACTGCTGCAGACTGGTATCAGTCTGATCTACATCGTCAATTGATAGAGTACGTTTATACCTATTTACAGTCACATTATTCAATAATTTCAGATCCTTATGATAAGATGCGGGAGCTAGGAATACAGGAGGTAATAGAAATGATACATAGCATACCCCAGACCACCCAGCCGGCAGACGGTAATAACCTTTATTTCCACACACAAAGTACGTATTATGGGAGGCTAAGAAGGTACTATTGTTCAACCCATCAATTTTCAGAACAGTAATACAATCACTAACACCAACAGGGATAAAACCCACACTCTGGACACACAGGTCCGCTTGAGCTTGTGCTACTTGAATCACAAATTTGTCCTTTCCCACAGTGTCTCTTGTGTTCGTGAAGATGTAGGGAATGGATTCATTGTCTGGTCGGTACTCTTCCCACTCCCAAATTGTCCCATTCGCTTGTGGATACCCATTTTTGTCTTGATGGCATTCTTTATTGAGTCTAAAGAGCAATCGTCCCACTGTCGGTTTCCGAGTGGCAAAAAGCAAAGTATACCATGCTCTACAAGAGCCATTATGAGAGAAAGGAAGTGGTATAAATGGCGTTCCTCCTTTCTTCTGATGAGCTGGCATCATCCCACATATCCAACAGTTCGTAGCATTCGTAGCAACGTGGGTATGATGCAGCATCTGGATGAAAGTGTTATTCAAGTAAGACTGTCGATGCTTCAACTCTTGATACGGTAATGTATAAAAGTAGTGCTCCTCAGGCACCGGAGTTGTCAACACAAGAATCTTCCGAGCAGGAGTTACATCCTCCACGAACCATGTTGTTATCCCAACAATGGCTACTGTCAACATGAACCCTAATGCACAAAGGATTTTCTTTTTCTCCATGTCAAAGTAAAAAAAAAAAGAATAAAACCCAATATCTTCCTGAAACTAAAAGTCTGTCAGAACTCTTCCCCTTGGGCAGCGGTTGATTTCTTCACCAGCGGGCCAAGACGGGTGTCGCTACACTAATGCAGGGCTGATCCCCCCCCCTTGCCTCATCGGCTCTCCGTTTCACTAACCCAAGGGCCGTTCTGACAGTATGTCCCGGTACTAGAAAAGTCACTTCCTTGGTCGAAGATGATATCGCCTTCTTCCTGGAGTCACGTGGTCCGGAAAGAGCTCCTCAGTGGCGTTTGGCTCCGCAGCACGGCCTGTCTCTGCAGCCAAGATTTCTCGTTGATCGGTCAGCACGGCAGGTTCCACCAATCCGGGCGGCACCTTCCTACAGTGCAGGGAGTGGATCCAATTCTTTCTGTTGGAGACTCGCACAGCCGTCCTCGTTGCGAGGAGGACCTGCTCAGGACCCACCCATCTCGGTTCCAAGCTGTTTGTTCTATCAAATATTTTCACCATCACGTGGTCCCCAGGCCGGAGACCATGTCCTTCACCGGTAGACCGATCAGGGAGCGCCTCTCGGACCTGTTGATGAATAGAAACCAAGTTATCCGTTAACTGTGCCAGATAATCGTTCATCATTACACAAGGTACATCATACACAGCCTTAGGTTTTGGTGGACCCCAAATATTCATTGGGCGTCCGAAAACAATCTCATATGGTGTAAGGCCAGTTCGAGAGTGTGGTACCGATCGAATTGACAATAACGTCAGTGGCAGAGCGTCTGGCCAAGTCAAGGACGTTGAAGCTTGAATTTTAGCGATCTTGAGCTTCAGTGTACCATTATACTTCTCGACTAGTCCCGCAGACTGAGGGTGGAATACCGCGTGAAACTTCTGGGTGATGCCCAGGCCCTTCAAGACATACTTTATAACATCTGCTACAAAGTGAGGCCCATTATCACTCCACAGAAGTCTACAGACGCCATACCGAGGGAAGAACTCCTTCAGCAGCAACTTCGCAGTAGTCATTGCAGTATTGTCTTTCGTAGGGTACGCTTCAACCCATTTGCTGAAAGCGCAGACCACTACTAGAACATACTTCAGATTATTACAACGCTCAAGCTGGATGTAATCCATCTGCAAAACCTCGAAGGGTGCAGTGGGTGTCACAAATCCTCCTGCTGGAGTTCGAGTACCCTTTCCTGGGTTATACCTCAGGCAGATCATACAGGTCTGCACCACCCTCTTCGCTGTGCTAGCAATCTCTGGATGCTCCCAGACTTGGGTAAGCAATTTCACAATTGCGGAAGCTCCAACATGTGCTAGCCCATGTGCCATCTGAACCATAGGTTGTACAAAGGCCGTGGGTAATTTCCATCTATCCATCTGCTTTCTCCAGCAGCCCTCGTCATCCAGTTCTCCCTCATTAGCCCATTGTTCCCGCTCTTTGTCAGAAGCGGTCCTTTGCATTTCTCGCACTTCCTCCTTCGCATCATGCCATCTTTCCACCTGTGACTTTACTACATACATGGCAGTAGTACCGGGCTGCATCGCAGTCTCCCGTGCTACTCGGTCTGCTAACGCATTCCCTTCTCCAACTTTATAAACTACTTTCCTATGGGCGCTACACTTAACGATGGCAATTTTCTTTGGGTATGTCAGTGCAGTTAAAAGATTATGAACTAACTCTCCATGCATTATCTGTACCCCATGTGACGTTAAAAACCCTCTCTCCTTCCAGAGTAGGCCGAAGTCATGCGCTACTCCGAAGGCATAGCGGCTATCTGTATAAACATTCACACATAGTCCTGTACTGAGCTCACATGCTCGTGTTAATGCTATCAGTTCCGCTGCTTGAGCTGATTTCTGTGGTATGCGTGCAGTCTCCACTATCGTTTGCAACGTGGTAATTGCATATGCTGCTGAAGTCGTACCATCTGGTAGCTTCAGACAGGATCCATCCACCCACAGTTCTCCATCTACATCTGGAAAGGGCGTATCCTGGAGATCAATACGACCCTTTGTTTGTTCCTCAGTCACGAGAATACAATCATGCGCTTTCCGTGCCTCAGGCTGGGTTTCGGGGTATGGCAACAATGTTGCCGGGTTTAACGTTACGCACCTTTTTAACGTAATATGAGGAGCCAAAAGTGTCAACTCATATCCCGTTAAACGGGCGCTGGTCAAATGCTGCGTCTTCGTTTGATTGAGCAGGGCATCGACAGCATGGGGGACTAATACCAACAGCTTATGAGATAACACAATTCCCTCACTTTGCTGTATTGACACAGCTGTCGCCGCAACCGAGCGAAAACACCCTGGTAATGCTCGGGCGACAGGATCAAGTACAGCCGAAAAATATGCACAAGGGCGCTGCTTATCGCCGTGCATCTGCACTAAAACTGACAATGCACATCCATCTTTCTCATGCACATACAACGAAAAGGGCTTTGCATAATCAGGGGTCCCTAACACTGGTGCTGAACAAAGGGCCTGTCGTAGTTGCTGAAAAGCAGTATCACATTCATCTGACCAAGGGATTGGGATAGGCGTGTCCTTTGTCAAGAGGGCTAACAATGGCTTAGCTATGTGCGAAAACCCCAATATCCACTGTCTACAAAAAGAAACAAGGCCCAAAAATGCACGCACATCCTTCTGTGTGGACGGTCTCGGTGTGTCCAAAATTACTTGGATACGATCCGGTGTGAGTGCACGTCCCTCCTTAGACAAAAGGTGACCCAAATAAGTCACCTTTGGTCTACAGAATTGCAATTTCTTCCTAGATACCTTATGATTGTGGGACGCTAAAAAGGAAAGTAAAGATAACGTACTTTTTTCACACAACTCCAGGGTGTCAGCCGCCAGCAAGATGTCATCGACATATTGAATGAGGGCGACCCCCTCGAGCAGAACAAAGGAATCCAATTGTCTTTTCAAAGCCTGACTGTAAATGCTAGGGCTTTCTGTGTAGCCCTGGGGGATCCTACAAAAACGATAAGATCTATTATTTAATGTAAACCCAAAGAGATATCGGCTATCAGGGTGAATGGGAATGGAAAAGAAGGCATTCTTCAAATCGATCACGGAGAACATAGTCGCCGTAGGTGGTACCAAAGTAAGCAACGTCGTGATATCGGAAACCACTGGGTATTGAGGTATCACGATCTTGTTCACTTCTCTCAAATCAATTATAAACCGATAAAGTCTGGCATCCGTATCCTTTTTCAGTATGGGAAGAATCGGACTGTTACAAATGTTGTAGGGGACTTCCTCCACTACCCCTACCGCCATCAAATCCTGCACTATCTGTATGAGAGCCTCCTCCCCCTCCTGGGAAATACGGTACTGTGGGAGGCGTGGTAACACCGCCCCCTCCTGGACGCTAATGTGGACCGGTGGAATCACCATTTGTCCCACATCAGTATCCGAAGTTGCCCACAAAGCACGAGGGAGGGTAGCTAACAGCGCATCCTCTGACATCGCACACATCCGTTCTGATCGGGGGTAATTGTCATTCAATATTACCCGTACACCAGCAGGGGAGCAGCGGATCGTAGCTCTAAAATGCTTTAACATATCAAGACCCATAATGTTGTCCGGTGTGTACGGGGCAAGCAGAAACGGACAGGGTGCAGAAAAAGAATCAACCTTAAACATGAGGGGCTGTGAAAGAGGGCTTCGGGAGAGTGTACCGTCAAACCCTACCGATGTGACCATTAAGCCGGATGGGGGAGCCCCCGGAACCAATTGCTTAGACAGCGCACTACGTGTCGCTCCTGTATCCACTAGGAACTGATCAGTAGAGCCCAAAACCTCAGCCGATACATAAGGACCCTTCTGATCGACCGGCACCTCAACTGATTCTAACCCCCATCCAACGCATTCCTATGCATGCTGAGAGTCATGGTACCCCGACCGATCAATCCCCGACGCTTGGTACTGATGCTGGCGATCAAAAACGTTTGATCTATCGCGGTGCTGCCCAGCAGAGTCAAAACGAGCCTGTTCGTTAGAATTCCCTCGAAAGTTCGAGAAACCCCCTCTACCTCGCGGGCCACCGTGGGTATGCCCCTGACGCGATGCATGCAACACCGGGCAGTCCCTAGCCCAATGACCCGATTGCTTACAATACGCACATTGGTTCCTATTCAAATCAGATCGGCCCGAGGGAGGACCATAAGATCCTCCCCTACCTCTATTACTACCCCGTCGGGGCGGGCCATAGACTTGTGCCAACATCACCTTTGTTTTCAAATCTTTCGATTTCTTTTCCTCCTGGCCCTTTGCTTCTTGCTCCTGACGCTCATAATACTGGGCGATAGTCAGGAGGGCCATCGGTGTAGCGGAAGACCAAGAACTTTCACTCGCTTTTAAACGGGCTGCAACTGCCGGCAGCAGATTAGCCACATATTTATCCGCAAAAAGGTGGCGTCCCGTATCGTCGGTAAGCGACTGGCCACTAAAATCATGAAACGTCTCCTCAAAGCGCGTAAAGAAGTCCGCAACTGACTCGTCAACTTTCTGTTTACATGCAGCTAACATATTCCAGTCAATCTTTTTAGGGGGGATAATTGTCTTCAACTTAGCCACAATAGCAGCAGGGAGATCTAAAATACTCTGGGGCGGTTTCTGCGCAGGCTTCCTCTCCCTATCCTCATCCTCCAGTTCAGACCATCGAGCCTTAAAAGTGGCAACATCATCTACCTTTCGCACGGATCGCCACATATCTGGTGGTAGAATAAGCCCAAAGAACAAATCTATATCTGCTAAAGTCATAACGCAAGAATTCAAGGCCCCCTCAACTTCTTCGTAGAAGGCCGCTGGATTCTTGCGGGGGTCAGGCAGCGCATTCTTTAATGCCATAACATCAGCCCTATGCCACGGAGTGTAAACCCAATTATACACAAAATATCCCTTAGCATCGGCGGAGGTAATGTCCGAGCTAGTCCCCGCTCCTTTAGGAGGAACATACAAAGGCGCCGCCTCGCGCATTGGCTTAGCATGCACTAGATCGCTCTTATCTGATTGAGAGGTGGATGAGTGGCCTTCTGCGGTACACGAATCCGACTGCGTCTCCTCCCCTGCTCGTGGGCGCGCTTTTTCTTTATGGGCCAGCACCGCGTCCCGCAAGGCGAATAGCCGCCGAGCCGTATCAGGAGCCTTAGAGGGAGAAAAAACACCATCATGCAATGCTTTAGCATCCGATGTCACTTCTTCAGGCTCAAAGACACTAGAATATTTCCGAAAAGCAGCTATCACTTCCTCAGCGAAATGACTCAAAAAATACAATCTCTCTCTATCCTGCCACGACCCCCAAGTATGGAACAATTCATCCACGGACACCTTACCCTTAAGTGCACGGAAGGAAATTTGCCAAAGCTCAGCCATATGCTCAGCCGATAACATGGACCGCGTATCTACCTTACCCGGACCCGGGACAGAATCTTGCGGCCTCGGAGCAGATGCGCCGACGTAAGGGGGCGGAGAGCGATCTAGTAAATAAAAATCATCATCAAGATTATTAAGGACAGGATAAAGTGGCTGCCGAACAGCATATTGACCCGAAACTTGCAGCCTACGCTCTTTCTCTTGTCTCTCTGTCTGTTCTCTGTCTTCCCGACGCTTCGCTTCCTGGGCTCGCACATGATCATTCTTCCGTTGTTCTTTATCAAACAGCGCTTTCTCACGCTTCTCTCGCTCACGCACCTCCTTCACCCACAACCGCACACACTCAAACATATCCTGACGAGCACGTCGCTTACACATACACTGTTCCACATACTCAATCTTACGTATATCAAACGATCCATACAAAGGCCATCGCAACTCAGGATCTTTTTTTGTATATTTCCTCCATACTGTGCTGTACATTATGGAAGAAAGACCATGCTTCACATACATATCCCTATTAGGAGTCCCCTCTGGGGGAGCTGGAGCAGATTCCTCGAGGTTCAACCGGTTTCCAAAACAGCAACACCACTTACGGAGTGCGCTGAAAGCAGGCATGCTCAGAAATAATGCAAAATATGCAATATTATAGAAAAATGGCACTTAATCGTTGCGCCGTTCAAAGCTACACAGCTCCGGAGAAATCTCTCCACATTACCTGCCTATATGTGTTGCAACGCATATATTTTCACAAAGACAAATACAAAATATGACTAGTCATCACAAATCAAACTCAAATAGCCAGATCAGGCTTCAAAAACTCAGAGCAAGTACCGTACACCGGTTCTTACCAATCAAGAGTCCAGATTCCAACTGCCAAGCTCCACAATCGCCCAAACGGCTTTCACGGCAAGACCGACAGAAGAGGTCTTAGTCGAGGACCGGCGCCACCCAGACGGTCAGCTCGGAAGGGAAGGAAGAAAAACCTCGGGATGCCAGGGCTAAGACGCCGCTGGCAGTGATCACGTCCCCGGCCAAATTCCTCACCTTCGTCGCGACCAATCCTTCGAGCATCCGAGTCGCCGATGAGCCCCACGTGACGGGCGCCAATTGATGAATACAGGCCCCAGCTAGGCCCGCAGGACACAAGGGTTCGCTCTCCTGTAATGGAATCTATAAGGAAGTTGGCACGGAAACTGCAAAGTACAAAGAGAGCATTTATTAACCCTTAAGGGTGGTCCTACAATCCACACAACACTCTTCAGTATTGCATAGAGTAGCACAAAGAACTTACGTACATGGTCCCCTTTTATACACAATAGAGGGGCTCATAAGTGGGTGGATACAACATGAGGCCGAAGAACATTACCATTTATGGTCATTTTCGATACTGAATCAATATGTGGGCGGAGCTAACGCACTCCTTGAGCCCGCGAAAACATGGTCAAGCAAGGCTAACTGATAACAGATGTGGTCAAGTCTGGGCATGCGCCAGATGGACAAAGGAGCTATTTATAGACTGTTACTAGGCAGATTACAAGAGCAACTAACACAGAGGTTGGACTCTTCTCGTGGGGAACACGTGGAAGCATGACAATACAAAATGGAGTCCGAACTTCGGTCAACATAACAGAGAAAACACGATCCAGAGAAGGGAATTAATGTCTTTAGTAAATGCTTAATCACATCGTTGTTTCAATTTACAACATGCCATGTGTTTCTCATTGCTTTTAAGATAACTCTTACTACTTTTCCTCAACAAGTGCCTGCTAACTGTCCTCCCAGGCATCTTCTCTTCTGACCTTTTTACTTAGGAAATCTCCTGCCGGTCCGGTTTTCAAAGTCCATGTGACTGGGATAACACAACTGCTATCTCTGAATATTTTTTGGCTGGTGATGCATACACAGCTCACACTTTGTGGTGGGATGTGTTAACTACAGCACTGTACTATTAGCTTCAACAAAGGGTACATTTTAGGTAATGTTGAGTGGCAATGTTTCTTCTATCTGAATGTATAAATCATTTACATGCTTGCCAAATTAATTCATGATATCTCACTTAAAACAGGTCAGTTTTAATGACCCTTATGAAAGCTGATTTAAGTTGCATTTAAGGGCTATTCCTGACTTACTACTGACATTATGGAACACTCCAAACGTACCTCACAACAAAATGTTTGTAAATTGGTTCTTATGTGTAATAACTTCCAAAGGAAACATTGCAGAAACAGATTCCAAAGACAATTAATGTACCCAGTCTTGAAACTTTAATACAGCTTTATTAGAAATGGGGTCTCCAGTTCTCAGAGTTATGCACCATACTCTAGTCAGGGTAAGTCAGATACACACCCTAAATTAGCCTGTGGTCATCCTCTGGTAGCTTGGCACTTAGCAGGCAGGCTTAACCTAGGAGGCAATGTATAAAGTATTTGTGCAACACTTATTGCAGTAAAACAGTGACAAAACTACAATAAAATATTCCATACCTAGTTAGAAAAATAGAACTTAATTTATTGAACAAAACCAGACCAAGATCTAATAAATAGAACCGGATTCGTGAATTTCTCTTGAAAACTAGTGCTGTAAAGTCAATAGAGCTAAGGCGGTTACTTGAGGTCATGGTTGACCAGGTCGAATCTGAATAGTCAAGCCGACCGTATTGGAGCGAGGGTTGGATACAGAAGTCACACAGGCCCCACTGAAACAGTACCTTCTCAGAGAAGAATCTTTGATGTCGAGGAGAGGCTGCGAGGTATGAAGGAGGCGATGCGTCTGCACTGAACCGCTCAATTGGGTCCCTGTGTGGACATCGAGCTTCAGCGATGAAGGTAATGCATTGGCGTCGAGCCGTGCTGGAGGTCCCATGTCATTGTCGAGCCTCAGCGATGTAGGTGCTGTGTCGACGTCTATGACAAATATGTTGGTTCCGATCTGTGCAAAGCCCGGATTGTGTGGATTTTCAGCAGAACAGCACATAAACCCACTTCTGAGGCACTGGACAGGAGGGGACACCACAGGCAAGGGTAGGGCTCACAGATGACAGAGTCCAGGGACTGGATGGAGTGTTGCAGGCAGTCTTTGATATCCCTTAGCCTCCAGAGCAAGTGGTGAAAGTCCAGTCATTGTCATCCAGGCAAATAGAGCAGCGGACAGGGCAGCACAGCAGAAAAGCAGTTCCTTCAGGGCAGCAGTCCCACAAAGTAGCAGTCCTTCAGCAGCAGAGCAGTTCTTTATCCTGGTCCCAAAGTGAACTAAAATGGTGGTGTCTGAGGTGCAGTATTTATAATTTGGTGCCCTGGTTCTAGAAGGTGGGAGAGGCCTCTGGAAGGCTCCTTTAAAGTACACACAGGTTCTCCCTTTCCAGCCCAGGCTCCTGACACACTAAAGTGGGGTATGCAGCTCTTTGTGTGGGGAAAGGCACAGCCCTATTCAGGTTGAAGTGTCAGCTCCTCCCACCCATCTATCTCAGGAAGACTCATCAGCCTGGTCTACAAGAGGTGATTGGACCTAAACCGATTATCACCCATGAGAGAGGCAGAACACTCAGACAACACTTGTGTCCCAGCTTCATACCACAAACAGAAAGCACTAAATGGTTGGCGTATCCGCCAAATGTTTTTCTTAAATGTGGATTATGCAATGTCTGTAGTTTTGCAATGAACAAAACCACAACTTTCAAATACAACACAGAGAAACTGTTTGCGGTGCGCAGCTTTATAAACTGCAACATGAAGTTTGCAATTTATTGTATCAAATGCATGTGTGGTAAAATCTACATAGGCAGCACAGTAAGACCATTAAAAGAGAGAATCCAAGAGCTTATGGGGGCCATCCGCAATAACAATGAACAATATCCCTTGGCCATACATTTCAATACAACACACAAATCAAACGAGCTGTTGAAGTTGAGTTTCCATGGTATTGATGTAATTCACTCTAGGATGAGCGGTGGGAACAGACTAAATAAACTTCGAAAAACATAAAGCAAATGGATAATTAAACTTAGAGCTGTAGAAAATGGGATCAACATTGACAAAGAGATGTTTGAGTTTCTAATGTCCATAACAGCCTTGGAATCACTGTATCCTGTAGTGTTAAACATTCCCTATACTTTCTGAACACATGAAATTGGAAACTAATGATCACCTATTTCCAATTTCTGCACAAATTAACTCTCATACTAATCAATGCTCATGATATAATCAACTGAACCTTCCCTATACATCATATTTGATGCATTGACAATTTGTGGCAAATACAAAATCTTTTATATATGTCTGTCCCGTCTTGTAAATTAACAGTTCAATGACATCGATAATTTCACCACTGCTCTGTTACCATTGACTTCAAATGAGGGACATATATGGATGTGAACGGTGAAATATGGCCATCATAGCAATACTGGCTATGCCCTACTTTTTTATCTTTGGTTTGGTATCTGTAAACAACTCCAAATTTGGTTGAATTTGTGACCTATTATGAATAACTGAGTAAAATAGCTGATTCCACATTGATTGCGAGTAATAATAGAATGTTTTTTTATCTTACATATCTACATTGGTTGTTTGTTTGCCTTGTTACTCTTAGGCGCCTAAGTGTATTAAGTGTATTAACTTTTCCGGCACAATAATCAAAGCAATTTAAATATATAAAAGAACCGTGTGACTACCACGATTTTGGGAAATCTGCAGTAAATCATTTTATATAAAAGAAAAGTGTATACCTAGAAACCAGAACAACATGGTCGCTACATTAAGCTATACGCAGCAGTGCATTTTTTGAGAGTCCCTTTTTGACCTTGTTGAAAGCTGAAAAACCTGTTCATATTGGAGTGGCGGTGAACGCAAACAGAGGCGAATGGAAACTCCCGGACAGAATGAGAATGTGTCCATAACTACAGTGAGTTTTACTCTGAATCTATAGCTCACCTATATTTGCCTCTCTTGTTTCGCTGTAAATGAAGTTTTATCGGATTTTAATTTTAAAAACGTACCGAGAAACTATGTTCCAATATGTCTGTTTCCTTCCTGATACTTAGTGTACTTATCATGGTGCAACCGTTTCCCTGACGGGAAGACACGCGAAAAGGATATTACGTGATCTATAGGAATTTTATATCGACTACTATTGTTCTGGAAACTAATGGCCTGTGGTCTCCAGAGATCAAAAGAGCCGCTTGCTAACGGTGAACTATGCTTGTATAAATATGGGAAGCTGTGGTAATTCACACTTTCTCTAACGAAACATGAAAGCAGAGCTGTGGTCTTCACAAATAAAGAGGCAAACTTTTCTTTCTTTTCTCACACTTATGTTGCGGTAACTTATATAAAAACAACAAAGGCAGACAGGATCACTCCTCGTCAGAATCTTAACTATCAACGAGTCGAGATAAACTTTTTGCAAAGAACTGCCCTTTAAAAACTCAAATGAAGGTGAGACACTTTCTTGTTTGTCAGACACCTTCATGACAACACTATTTCTTTTTAATGGATGGGTAAAATGCCATAGTTTGGTTACACAACATTTCCATTCTCACGATTCGTATGTCTAATTGCATGGAGGACATACATGACTCCCATGTTTCATTTTATATATGGGTTGTCACATGCATCGATGTTTTATAGGGCACTATACACAATTAGAGGTGTTCTTTCTACAGCACTTTTCTATTCTTTTAACTATATTAAATATAGTTGATTCCTTGCACCGGTTCCTCTTTTTGATGAGTGAGGCACAGTTTTTAATGATAATGAAACAAGAAGAATTAGTGTTGTTCTCTGTATTAAAATTGTGTGTTTACTACAAATTGTTTGTATATATAATTTTGCAGCCTTGAGAAAGTCCAGGAGGACGAAACGCGCGTTGGCTGCTGAATTCTGTTTTTCTGAATGGAATAAAACGGAGTGACTAGATATATCAAGCATTGTGGACTATTGTTTGGAAACCTGTTAATGCTATCTCCAGATTCGATGCTTTTTCCTGCAAACACTATTTATTGAGGATAAGAGTAACATTGGCTTGGTGTGCTCTGGTGCATTTGTTGATATTATGCTCTGAGGACCTAGTAAGTGAAAAACCGGTAGTGCCACTGAGCACATGGCATCAGGTCCTCTTTATTCCCTTATTGATTTGTCAGAAGCCACAGCCCTATCATGTGGTCTTAACTGATGCAAAGCTAGAGCAAGCATGCATTGTTATTTGGAATTTGAATAGACTTACAGTGAAAGAGAGCTTTCTGCAGGGACCCTTGCCAAGGAGACCTGATATTTGCCTGAGGTGTGGGCTGCCTGAAGTAGTGCATTAGATATTTAATCAATTTTTAGCCTTTGAGACATGATGTCATTTTGAAATACGTATTGTTCGAGACGATCAGTTGCCGCTTTTTTAAACAGTGAGTGTGGGATAAGGGCCATTTCTGAATCTTGTACACCCAGAGACAGTGCTGTGTTTGCACTACTTGCTGTCTGTCATTTGTTGTGACACTAGGTATTGCTACAAGCATTTTCAAAATTCTCTTTAGTTAGACAATCACGAAATATATAGATATTTCAGCAGTACACCTCCGACATATCGGTCATGATTTTTAAAGTCTGCTCTTCCCATACCAGGGCATAGTTTCTACCGACCACATGTTCTACAGCAATAAATCACTCTACTGCCTTCTCAATCAATATTCTATCCATAGCTTCAAGGAACATATTAAAAGAAGACTGCATAAGATTTGCATCCATTTCTTTTAAATTTCACATACTTCCATGTTTTAGTTTTGTGTACGAAAAGTCTTCCAGAACAAAAGAAGTAAAAGGTAAATTGTTTTTCATGAAAAAATAACTTGGTTTCTGTTAGACCTGTCAGCCTTAGGGTATTATTCTCCCATCATTATTGCCTCACTTTCGCCCTTTAGGCTGCTCTTATTTTTGTTGTCCTTAGGACTCTGTGAACTTTACAACTGCTATCAAGTGGTAAAGAGCTTGCGCTCACCCTCCTAAGCCGTAGTTACCTTGGCCTATACCCAATTGCATATTTACTTTAATCAGACATCCCTTGTAAAGTGGTATACCATATACCCAGGGCCTGCAATTTAAATTCTACCAGTGGGTTTGGAGAACTTATTGTGTCACCTACTTAAGCAGCACCTTACAACATGTCCCAGGTCTGCCGTTGCAGCCTGAATGCAGTTCTAAACTGCCATGTCGACTCAGCATTAAAGCCCTAGCCAAGTCTTAAACTCCCCTAAGGTAGGCCCTAGGTAGCCCATATAGCAGGGTGCTGTGTATATGAAATGTTTGACGTGTACTTTTAACTTTTACATGTGCTAATAGTGAAAAAAAAAACAAATTTGTTTTTCAGTAGTGCGAGGCCTACCCCTTCCATATGATAACTTTGGAGATCCCTTTTAGTTCTCATTGTGCAATAAACAAGGTTAGGAGATATAAGGGGTCCCGATTCTAGCTATACCGTCTTGGATTTGCCCTTTGAGGTCGCAGAGGGGGAGGGGGGATCCAAACCATCTACGTGACCCCTATCTTCTTATCCCGCTCCTTCTAAGGGGAGAGCTGCCTTCTGGAAACCATCAGCGCAGGTCCCATGCTTACGGATTATTGCTGTATTGCTTAGTTATTGGACATCAGGTTACCTTCTGTGGCTCAGCCCTGTGGATTATAGTTCTGTTTCGAAGTATCCCAAAGTTCTGTTCTCTTACTATGCCTCCCACTCTGATCCAGTTTATTCACCCTTTGGATCAATGTTAACCATTTCCACTGTGTTGGCAGGCTATGGAGTATCGATTTGATACAGATTTCTCGTCTAGCCAATTAAATTAATACAAAGAACAGGTTTTTCTGTTTATTACTTAATTTAGAAATCTCTGGATTGTAGGTTCCTACCCCGAACATGACTAGATCTGTGCTTACCTCTATGTGTTGGCCCATCACCTTCATGAGTATCTTACCCACTTCATTCCCAAAATTCTGGATCTGGGGCACTGCCGAAACATATGTAGGTCATCCACCATCTCTTCTTCGCATTTGGGACAGCATTTTACATTTTGTTTATTCTGCTTTGTCAATTACTTTGGCATCCAATATGCTCTGAGCATTGTGAATAAATGTTTTTTTATCTGAGAGGTGCAGATTTAATGGTATACCAAAATATAGACATTGATACTTGACATAATTCTTGTGTATCCAGCATCGGCAGATCCTTCCCCCAGATCTCTGCAGGTAAGGTAAAGTCTTCCTCCCCTGCTAAGATGAATGACCAATACCATCTCAACACTTCCTTCTTCTATGCCACGTTTCCTTGTATTTTCCTTTCGAAGTCGCTGTTTCCTGACCCATCCTTTGCTAGGGAATTAGCCCAGCTTGCTAGTTGGCAATAGATGAATTTAGATAATGTACCATTAGTCATTGTTAACAGTTGATTTCATTCTCTTAAGACATTCTCTTATAACAGCTGACCCCATTTTGCTGTACCCTAATCCTCCAAGTGAATTGAAAGTTTATCCTTGAAGCACTCTGGAGTTCATGAGGAGGACCAGATTGGGGCAAAGTCACTGTAATATGGTATTTTTAATGTTCTCCTAATTTGGTACCATAGTTTGGAGGCTGACAATAGAACGTTCCATTTCACCTTTTTGAAAAACATTGGCTGCCCAAATGTATATAAAAAAAGTTACCGTCTGAATATGTTGTTGCTTGTAAGTAAGTAGGGTAAGTCTGATGCTCTTTTAATAATGCTCTTAAATTCTTAAATTGGAATGCTCTACAATATTCATATAGATCATTACTAGCAACCCCCCTGTGCTCCTTTTTCCTTTTAAGCTTTTTCCAAGCTATTCTGATCCCCTCCAAGGCCCTCAAGAAACTACTCTGTTCCCCTTGCAACTTATTAAAACACTTTCTCCTGAATTCCAGTGGTATATTACTAAACATATACGTGAATTTTGGGAGGATTGCCATTTTTAGAATGTTGGAACACCCTATAAATGATAAAGGGAGCCCCCCCACTGCTCACTGTGGCAAAATGCTCGCCTGGAACATTAAAATGGAATAAAACCAAAATAAGATCCCAGCTATCCAAGCAGACAGTCAGACAGATCCTAGCACAGATGACTCTGAAATCGAAAAGGATTTTACTACGTTCTTTAAAGAGCTATATTCAGATGATGTAGTGGCCTCAAAAGATCAAATAGGCTTCTACCTCAAGAAGATAGCAGCCCCAACCCTGTCATAAGATTAGAGTGATGACCTCAACACCAGGATAACAACTGAAGAGGTGGCAAGTGTGATAGCAAAGCTAAAAAAAGGGAAAGCATCTGGCCCAGATGCATTACCTAACAAAATCTGTGGTGTATTAAAAGAGGTTCTGGTCCCACCCCTGACAGAGTTATTAAATGCTGTTTTTCTAAAAGGGAAGATCTACCGAACTCATGGGAAGAATCAACCTTATGTATATTATTGAAACCAGGGACAGACCCATAATGATGTGAGTCATACAGGCCTATGTAGCTATTGAACGGTGATTATAAAATCTACAAACAAATTTTGGCTAGGAGGTTGGGCCAGGTAGCCGATCATATGATACACCGAGACCAGAATGGATTTATTAATGGAAGACAAATTCAGAAACTGACACATGAGTTGGTGGGTGCAATTGATGCGCCTATACAGGAGAAGATCCCCTTAACACTAATTACCTTTCAAGGAGCAAAGGCATTCAAAAGGGACAGCTGGCCTTTTCTGTACAAGGTAATTGGAATCTATAGACTAGGGAGTATAATCTCGGGGGCAATAAAATCTTTATACAAAATCCAACAGCTAGGGTCTTTGTCAATGGTAATCTCAGAGAGAAATTAGCTATTGAAAGAGGCACCCAGCAAGGATGCCCGTTGTCCCCGTTTCTTTTCAATTTTTACATCAAACCATTAGCTAATGTTCTCAGATCCAATCATAACATAATTTCCTTTAAGTATCAAGGCTAGGAGAAGAAAGTTGCTCTCTATGCAGGTTATTTTTTTACTACTAACTCGCCAGCCTCATTCCCGATAATATTAGAGATCCTGAATCAATTTGGGAAAGTATCAGGCTAACAAGTCAATCAACAAAAAACAGATCAATGAGTGGTATTCCCAAAGTAATAATCTTCTGGTAAAGGAAAGGATACAATACTTGGATATACAGATACTGAAGGATATAGATAGAATAGCATACGTGAATTTTAACAAATTGTTGTCAGAAACTAAAGAGATTGTTTTATTGCATTTCATAGGCAGTGTTTTCCAATTGGGAGCAGGTTACTATGTTATGTTATGTTATTAAGATTTCTAGAGCGCTCTGCTACCCTGAGGTGTCCTGGCGCTATGTACAATCTGCCAATTGGCTAGAGGATCGTCTGGGAAAATAGCCAAGTTTTTAATCCCTTCCTAAAGTGGAGAAGTTCTGTAGAGTTCCTAAGATGGAAAGGAAGACTGTGCCATGCCTTAGTGGCACAATAGCGAAAACTCCTACCACCCCAGCTAGTTTTATTATGTCATGTTTGTGTCTTTGGGATTGTGGTGAAAAGCCAGCTGCTGTGACCTGCTGTGCACTCTGCAAGACTGCTTTTCTGTTCCTGAAGGGAATGCTTTGCTGCTTGGAGCCAGCCTTGAATCCTCAAAGGCCATCCGTGCTGTTGAGATCTTCACCTGAACACAGGACTACTACAGTGGCTCCAAGTGCTAGTTTGTTGGCATCCTGTACAGAGCCAGAGGGACACAAAATGCACTCACCATCTTGAACCCTCACCAGGACTCAGCGTGAGTGAGTTCTGAACCTCCAAGAGCTGTCCCACCAGCCATGGACCCTTGGTTGTGGTGCTAAAGGTGCCAGATGGACAAATCCCAAAAGTGAGAACAGAAATATTGGCAAAAAACTGCTCTGAGGAGACATGCTTCTCCTGCTACATTCTTCTCTGCAGCAGCACATCCATTTCAGAAGTCCTCCATCAAAGGGTATCCAGCCTCGTGGAACTTTCTTCGCTACCGCCCACTATCTCTTCCCACTGGAGATTTTTGACTTCCATTTCAGAGACTACGATCAAAGATAGAAATCTTCACCGTGGGTTTGACCCAAGGCTATCCGACGGCGATGCTCTCGCCTCGGAAATCTCCTGCAGCCTTTCCCAACTGAACTTTACCTTCTCAGCCACTTTTCTGAGAATTTCTTCTAAGTCCGAAGGTAAGCGCTGACCGGGCCCAATCCACTTTGTGTATCCAAACTGCGCTCTATTCTGGTCAGTTATATTTTTTGACGTTGACCCGGTCTCATGCTACTAGATGTCCACGGTTGGTGCTTTGAAACTTTCAATGGTAGTTTTCAATGAAAACTTTAAAAACTAGGGCAAGATGGTAACCGAGTAACCGGTCGTAGGTGGCTCCCCAAGGTGACAGCAGTACTCATGCCGACAGCTGTGGATAACTGAACATCGAGGTCACCCCAGCGACAGTGACAATCAGAGACACCAATTGCGCAATTAAAGCTTGAGCGTCGCCAACATTCGTACCGGTGTTAGAGAGCGACTCGCTTCGATGCTGGGTTAGGGCGTTGGTAGCACTGGCAGAGCAGTTGATTCACGGCTGCCGAGGATTTGAGAGGGAGTTGGTCTGTGTGTCGGCATCAGGATCGGTCGAAATGCGTCCCAAGATCGGCACGAAAGGCAGAGGTGGAGCCCAGCCCCCCAACGATTCTCCACAACCGATAGTGCTGGAATCAGAGACAGTCCCCAGCACAATTCAGAGCAGGAGACAGAGGAATCAACCTGAGGCTGCCACGGATGGGAAGGGGAGGGGCACAGGTGCACAACTCCAGCCCCAGCCACCTCGCACCGCCGTCTCTGTGATTGACATGCTGAGGAGAGCTGGAAGCAGCTCCAGTGAGCAACGAAAGGAATCAACGCAGACTGGGTCAGAGACTGAAAGGGAAGGTGGGCAGCAACAGAACCAGAATCAGTCCAGTAAGATAATAGCGGGGCAAGAAAAGCTGAGGGGGCTGGAAGAGATATTAAATCAGAAGCCTGAAATCATCATATAGGAAAAATGTGCAGTTGGATTAGATGGACTAGCAGCAAACGGGGGAGAAGGTCAAAAGCAGGCTGAGGAACTGGCAGCAACTAATACTGAAATAATGGGAGAGGCTGACAGGGAAGGGAGAAAGACGGTGATACCTGAGGATAATGAGTGGGATGAAGTTAGCCTTTCTGCATGCCACCAAGGGGGGGGGCAAATGAATCCAAGGAGCAGGGAAGAAGAGATGCAAAAAAGATACTATAGATAAGAAAGGAGTGAACACAGGGGGAAATAAAGGCCCACCCAACGGTCATGGTTTGAACCCCCCTGTCCCAGAAGTAGCAGGAACATTGAAACCTGGAATCCCCTTGAGACTATTTAGAACCCCACAGGATCCAAGGGAAAGGGAAATAGACTCTGAGGCTAATGACTATTTCTCACTGTCCAATGTTACATGGTCAGAAGAGGAATCAGATATCTGATCTAAAAGTGGCTCCAGCGAGGCGGAAAGTGTAGCTGGAAGTGGTACTGGTAGTGGATTGGGTGGTAAGGGTACTGATAACTTCTCTACAACACGAAAAGCACACCATAAAGCAGCCAGAACCGGTAACCAGAAACAGAAGAATTTGAGGTGGGATTACTCGGCGGGGGATCTACTGGTAGGGGGTTATAATTTAACTCCTACAGAGATGACACCGGTTGTGATACCCCCTACACCCCCCACACTGGACTCTATTCTGCAGTGTGTAGTGGCCCACCGGGAAGAAGCACGTCTTGAGAGCAAGCGGGCACAGAATGCCAATCGTAAACTTCAAGGGGCAGTGAGGAAAGTTGCCAAAACTTGCAACACCATATGTGATCGAATGACAGAGCTTGAATTAAGAACAGCCTCATTGGAGATGGATGTTGCTGGTTCAAAAGGACAAGTGGAAGCTCATGAATCACAACTAGTGGATATCCAATGGAAACTGGAAGAGAGTGAAAATCGACAGAGGCACAACAACCTTTGTTTTCTGGGTATTCCCGAGGGGAAGGAGGGATTGGATGCACAAGAATATATGGTACAACTATTGCAGAACTCTTTCCCGGATCTGGGAGGCTGGAACTGGTCACAGGAAGTCCAGAGGGTGCACTGAGTTCCGTTCACCCTCAGGAAGCCAATCCGCCCGGACGCTAAACCACGGTCTACTTTGGGATATATCTGCTGAGACAAAGCGTGTTTGAAGAAGCTAGACCAGAGGCGCAGCGATCGACGGATGGTTTCTCATTTTTTTCCAGGCCAGACTTTTGCCACGTCCCCGTGGAGCGCCACTGGCGTCTGCGCCAGTTAATTCACCCCTTTCAGGAAAAAGGGGCACAGGCATTTCTGCTAAATCCAGCCCATCTGAAAATAATATGGAGAGACCAGACGAGATTTTTTACGTCAGAGATCAAGGCAAAGGAGTATCTCAACGCAGGGGGGTAATAACTTTGAAACTTTAAAAGTAACCACGAACTGGCTATAAAATCAAAATAGGGTGGAAAGATCAGAGGGCTAAAGGCTTAGTGGATAGGATTAAGGGAAAAGCTGGGTTTCACCAGGGTGTTTATTTAATTGCTTCAATCTCCCCACGACAATGGTATAGTAGACTCAAGAATCTTAGGTTATCTGAGTCTGGAGATGGTTTTCTCTCTTTTTCTGCTTTTCAGTCTCTTTTTTTCTGTCTGGTGTAAGTTTTTCTGCTTTTTTCTTCGTCTTCTTCAAAAAAAGGGGGGAAATGAAGGAAAAAATAAAATAAAATAGGAGAATTCTATAGCGACGCTTTATATTTGTCACTTTGGGAGGAAGTCACCGTTCATCAACCACAGACCGACATAGGTCTGTCACTTCTCAGAGATGGGAGGGGGGGAAATGGGGGTGGGGTAGGGATTGAAGGGGTGAAGGGGTAGGGGAGGGAGGAATTGGGGGAGAGGAAAAAAGAAAACACTCAGGGAAGCATATTTGTTTTGGAATATTAAGCGGTTAATGGATTTTAATCTGAACATCGGGTGCAAAGATCATTGTAGGCCTAGGAAAAAATTACAGAGATGGGCAGGCTGAGTATTTGCTCTGTGAAAATTGGAGGCCTCAATGACAGGGGTAAGAGAGGCCTGGTCGGGGAGGTATTGCGTTCTCTGGGCACAGACATTATATGTCAACTGGAAACTCACCTCCCGTGGCAAAGTAGAAATCTTAACGCTATTCCAGGATACACTCAAGCTATCTGCTCATTCCAAATTACTAGGACCAGAGGTGTGGCAATCCATACATCTATTAGAATGCCACCACTAAAGCGTTTGTTATCAGACAAATGGGGTAGGTGGGCAATCTCTTTAATATCCGAGGTCACACTGTGTACTATCTATGGATCTAATTTGGATGACCCAGACTTACTGTTAGAGTTAGAACTAGAACTTGTATCCTAGCCGGCTCCTCTTGTCATTTGCGGGGATTATAATATCCATTTGGAAGTTAATGGTATTGGCACCTGTAGGGGGAATTATACAGGTAGGAAACCGCAAGTCTTCAAGGCACTAAAGGCTTTGGTGGAGAGCCATGGGCTAGTTGATCTGTGGTCCTATAAAAATTCAGCGGACCCAGGGTATACATATTTTTCATGCCAACGTAGAAAATATGAAAGGCTTGACTATTTTTATGTCTCTGCAGCATTGGCTAATGCAGGAAATGTTAGGAAATTACCCAGGGTCCCATCAGATTATATTCCGCTCATACTGGATGTGGAGATTCAAGGCCATGAACGGTCATTTACAAAATGGTCCTTTGAGTTTTTCGACATGAATAGGTTCAGCACATCTAGGGAAATGGTCTGAGATACATTCAAAGCAGGGCTTAGGGGGGAGATTATTAGTTATGTGGGGCGACATAAGAAAAGACAGAAAGAAGAAATAAATAAATGAATAGAAGAACTATCAAATTACGAGGTAGAAAATATGCTTGCAATCGCTCAAAAACAGGAGGAGAAACAAGCACAAGTGGAATTGGCAGTTATAAGAATAAAGGCAAAAATATATGGTATTTTTAATAAAACGAATGCAGAAATATATCAGACTCGTGCTCAGGACAACTATAAGTATAGTGAGACATCAGGAAAACACCTGGCACTCCGCTTAAAACAAAGAGAAACGGCAAACCATATCTCAAGGTTGAAGTGAAAGGATAGTAAGATAGTGACTGAATCCCAGGAAATAATTAAGATATTCACAGAGTTCTATATAGACTTATATAGCTCTAGGGATAGAGGTGTAAGAGATATGGAGGCGGTGGCAGTACCTCCTATTATACAGGAGCTAGAAGCGGATCTAACCATAAATGAAGTAATAGAGGCACTTCAGGCAATGGCTTCCGGTAAAGCGGCTGGCCCGGACGGAATCCCCATGGAGATTTATAAAGCTTTACAAATAGAAATAGCTCTTTTGTTTCTTGATCTGATTTTCGCAGTGCAACAAACGGGGGTCCCACCACCATCTTCGCAGGAGACTAATATAGTCGTCTTCCTGAAAAAGGGAAAGGATATTTGCACAATTGATATGGGCGTACAAGAAGATTAGGAGGTTGATGAAATTCATGACTCTACCCCAGGACAGAGGCGGGTTGGCAGTCCCTAATTTGTTACATTATTATTGGGCAATGATGCTGCAGCAGATGTCTCTTTTGTTTAAATCTAGAATAGGGGCAGAATCTACTGTGGGTGATAAGGATAGGACCAACCCTCCTTCCATATATGAACTAGCTTTAGGCAAGGCAGCGCCGGGGATGTTACTAAGGCAGCTGGAAGGGAGCTATTACAAGAAAACCCAATTCAAGTATATAAGAGCAGCTTGGAACGTTTGGCGGAAGGTCAGTAAGTTTTTTAAAAATTCCAAAGATCCAGAGACATCTACTTCTTTGGCGGTCTTCGATATTTACTGGTCCGCTATATGATACTATAGGGCAAAGCTGGGAGAGGGCCGGAATCAACAACATAGGAGATATTACAAATTTGAATGGTATTATACCATTTGATGAACTCCGGTTTCGATATGGGATAGACTCTAGGTCAATCTTTAAATATATTCAAATCAGGGAAATGATCAAACCCATGGTATCACAGATTACAGGTACTGCTCGAATGCCGATATTAGATTGTTTAGTATATGAGCAGCCACCCATAAAGGAATTATATTCAATTCTGCAGAGGGCTAGCAGTGACGACTTAGTTAGATTAGAAAGTGTTTGGGCAGACAAACTTTTAAA
Source organism: Triturus cristatus (assembly GCF_964204655.1). Lineage (NCBI taxonomy): Eukaryota > Metazoa > Chordata > Amphibia > Caudata > Salamandridae > Triturus > Triturus cristatus. The sequence continues at coordinate 1,495,171,169 of NC_140591.1, forward strand.
CCAGGTTGTCGATTTATGCAGATCCCTAGAACTGTCAAAAAACCATCTTTCTATCAGCCAATCTTAAATGGTATTTAGATTGTATTTTACAACAGCAAAATTGTTTGCTTGGGGGAAAAGAGAAAAACACTTTTGTCCCAGGTGCGGTAAAGGCCCGGCTGACACAGTTCATATGTTTTTTGGCTGTGATAAATTGGATGTAATGACACAAGGGATTAAAACCTTTATGTATCAAAACACCGGACATTTGATCCAATTAACTGCTACATTGATGTTATTTGGCTGTGACAAGACTCTACAGCTGGAACAAACCCAAGTATACTTCTGCTTCATGATAACAGTGGTAACTCGCATAATGATCGCCTCACAATGGAAGGATGTGAATCCTCCCACCTACCAGGCTTGGTACGCTACATTATTTCATGTATATAACTTAGAGGTGGCATTTTACAAATGTAAAGTCCGAAGAGCGAGGACCAGGGGACTCCAGATTTGGGAACCCTTTTATGGAGCAATAAGGGAAAAGAGGAATTATGTTGTATTGTGCCTGTCTGTTTTTGCTCTTATGTTCAGAGCAGGACCTATTTGTTCTTTCTTTACATCCTTAAATAAGTGCTATGTAATATTTTGTTGTTTGTTTTGTACTAAATGAATTAATGCATACCTGAGAAATAAATAAACAAAAAAAAGTCAAATTTAAAAATGTATAACTCAGATTAGACTTATTGAATTGTTGTTGTTTTGGTGTCAAATACATTATTAACATTCACCCTGTTTTTCTATATTGGTTTGGGATTTTTCTTGTGTTGTGCTTTTGCTTTAAAACTGTTTATGTGATACATAGATACCTTACACATTGCCTCTAAGTTAAGCCTGAATGCTTTTTTTGCCAAGTTATCCAGAGTTAAGCACTGGGTAATTTAGTGCCTCTTTGTGGTTCATCCTGCAAGTGATTGTGGCTGTTGATTGACCACAGCTCACACCCCAGTCAACCAACAGTGCAATTTCTCACACCTTCCTATTTTAATCTGGGCACATTAGGATCAGAGAAGGATCAAGGGAACAGATAAGCAAATCAAAGCTAGCCATCAGACTGTTATAAACATGCCTATGTCTGAAGTGAAGCATCAGGATCTTGAGTTACACAGTACTGTATGAGTGCAAGTTCAATGCCCTGCAGTTTTGCCCCTTCATTAATATTAAGCCTGGGCGAAGCACTACGCTACGCTCGCGTAGTTTGCGAAGTTCGCGCTACTTCACACTACGCGAACTGCACGTAGCACAGTGCGAACACGCGTAGCGTAGTGTTGCGTAGTGCTGCGGTAATTTTTTACTTGCTCGCGGTCCTCAACGTCAAGTTGGCGGCCGCGAGCAAGCAAAATGACATCCCGGCGAGACTTTTTCCTTGTTTGCGATCAGCAACATCAAGTTGGCGATCGCGAGCATGGAAAATAAACCTCCCGGCGAGATTCCCAACGCGAGAAGGTCAGGTTTTTCATTGCGAGGGGTCGCGTATGCTCGCGGCCGCTCGCGATGAGAAACTACCAGTTCACACTGTGCAAGATGCCATTTTCAGTGATTGCACAGTGCCGGTTGCTTGTCCGCACTGTGCAATCATTGAAAACAACATCTTGCACAGTGCGAACATGTTACTACGCAGTTCGCGAAGTGCTACGCGAAGCTCGCGTAGTGCGAACTTCACTTTGCGTAGCTTCGCGAAGTGCTACTTCGCGAACTACGCCCACCCTTAATTAATATGCAATTAAAATAGGGATCAAGTGGGTGGATCAGTTTTTTTATGGTTTTAATGCTCATATTTAACACGTTGTGTGAGACAAAACTGTCCTGGGTTTATATGCTGACAATGTATTACTAAGTGTTATTAACTGACCTTAGACCTCACTTTCTTCTCTTTAATTAAGGACATCAAGTTGGTAAGAACAGTTTTTTTACTTACTCTATTTAATTTACAATATAGCATTGGTGGTTGATGTTAGCAGCCCATTATCAGTTTGCCGGTGCCATGGAAAATCATCTGGTAACGTTGTCTGCCACAGAGGTATAGGATGAATTCTATTGGGACACCAAGGGTCCTTTTAGAAAGGAGTAATTCCATATTTCCATTTGTTTTCACTATTAGAGATGTTGCTTGCTTTGAGCAAATAAAATATCCATAAAGAATCCACTGGGTTCACTTGAAATCCATGGACCTTGCCATTTCTGTGACGCCAGTAACAGGAATTTCTAGCTAAATCAGTATTCAAGGGCAACTCACAATGAGGCTCCTAAAATGTCCATTTCAAAGTGCATTTTAACATGTTTGGTTTGAGTTGGCATTTGTGTTCGAATAAGTGCCAGTTTCATGTGCTGAACACAATGAGAAAAATAAGCGCTAGTGTAAAAGTTACAAATAACCTGAGTGTCATATCTGAATTCGCGCAGGAGTGTAAATGACCCTGATCGTGTTTTGTTCCTTGTGGCTGATGAATTATGGGATCCGCCTCCAGCTTGAGGTGGCACTTGACATTAGAAACCAAATGCAGCCTGTTAAACACCCTCTGACCTTTTGCACTGGTCTCTGGAGATTAATGGGAATGGCCATGAAGCATGACCCCAGTGATGTCCAGCACTGGTTCTGCTAATACTTGATGGAGAACAACTTTGCATGTGAGTTCCATCACCACAATGAACTGCAAACCCCAATGTACTTGATTAATAGTTGTTATTTGGAATTTGAGTAAACTCACAGGCAAAGAGCACTTCTGCAGTGACCCTTGTTAAAGAGCCCTGATATATTCCTTAGATGTGGGCTGCCTGACGGAGTGCAGTAGATATTTAACCAGGTTTTAGCCTTCAAGATATAATGTCATTTTGAAATTAGTGTCAGTTGATCAGTTGCTGCATTTTTCTACTGTGAGCACGGGATAAGGGCCATTTCTCAATCTTGCACACCCTAAGGCAGTGATGTGTTTGCACAATGTCATTTGTTGTGACACCAGGTACTACTACCAGCATAAGCAATATTCAATTTAGTTAGAAAATCAGAAAGTATATAAATATTTCAGCAGATCACCTCTGACATTTGGGTCAAGATTTTTAAAGTCCGCTCTTCCCCTACCTGGGCATAGCTTCTACCAATCACACGTTCTACAGTAATCAATCTCGCTTCTACTTGTCAATCAATATTCTATCCATAGTTTCAAGCAACATATTAAAAGAAGACTGCATAAAATTGGGATCATGAATTTGTGGAAATCATACCATTTCTTCTAGATTCTACATACTTCCATGTTTTAGTTGTGTGAACTTAAATACTTTCAGAACAAAGGAAGTAAATGTAAGGTGTGTTTCAGGAAAAATAACTTGCTCTGTTTTAGACCTATCAGCCTTAGGGTAGTCTTAACCCAACCTTTTTGCCTCACCTTCACCCTTTATGCTGCTCTTATTTTCATTGTCCTTAGGACTCTGTGCACGTTAGCACTACTTCCAAGTGGTAAAGAGCTTGTGCTCACTCTCCAAAACCTTAGGTACATTGGCCTATACCCAACTGCATACTTATTTTACTTAGACTTCCCTTGTAAAGTGGTATACCATATACCCAGGGCCTGGAAACTAAATTCTACCAGTGAGTTTACAGAACTTATTGTGTCACCCACTTAAGTAGCACTTTACATGTCCCAGGTCTGCCGTTGCAGCCTGAATGCAGTTCTAAACTGCCATGTTGACTTGGCATTAAATCCCATTGCCAAGTCTTATTCCCCCTTTTATTATACAAAAGTCACCCCTAAGGTAGGACCTAGGTAGCCCATAGAGCAGGGGGCTGTGGATTTGAAAGGTTTGAAATGTACTTTTAAATTTTACATGTCCTGGTAGTGAAAAATTCCCATATTTGTTTTTCACTACTGTGAGGCCTACCCCTTCCATAGTATAAGATTGGATATCCCTTATTTCATTTCATAAGTGGTAATTTCCAATTGGGAATAGGACGCTATGCCATGTTTGGTGTCTTTGGAATTGTGGTGAAAAGCTAGCTGCTGTGACCTGTTGTGACCTGTTGTGCAGTCTGCAATTCTGCTTTTCTGTACCTGAAGGGAATGTTTTGCTGCTTGGAGCCTGCCTCAAATCTTCAGAGGCAGAACTGATGTTGACCTCTACACCTTCACCTGAACCCAGGATTACCAGAGTGACTCTAAGGGCAGGTTTGTTTGCCTCCTGTTGACAGCCAGAGGGACACAATAGGCACTCAGGATCTTGAACTCGCATCTGGATTCAACCTGAGTGAGTTTTGAACCTCCAAGAGCTGTCTCAACAGCCCAGGACCCTTGGTTGGGGTGCTAAAGGTGCCAGATGACTAAATCCCAAAACTGAGGAAAGACATTTTGGCCAAACACTGCTCTGAGAACAAGGTGAAGACCGGCTTCTCCTGCTACATTCTTCTCCGCAGCAGTAAATCCTTTTCAACGGTCCTCCAACAAAGGGTATCTGGCCTCATGGAACTTACTTCGCTAAAGCCCACTGCCTCTTCCCACTGGAGATTTTTTGACTTCCATTTCAGACACTAGGACCAAATGTAGAAATGTTCCCCTTGGGTTTGAACCAAGGCTATCCAATGGCAATGCTCCCTCCTTGGAAATCCCCTGCAGCCTATCCCCGCTGAACTTTACCTTCTCAGACACTTTTTCTCAGAATGACTTCTAAGTCCGAATGTAAGCGCTGACCGGGCCCAATCCACTTTGTATAGCCAAACAACGCTCCTTTGCGGTAGATCATATTTTTCAACTTCGACCCAGTCTCATGCTACTAGATGTCCACAGTTGCCTCTTTGAACTTTTAGGTTGTAGTTTTCGCTAAAAACTTTAAAAATTCATAACTCAGATTAGACAAATTGGATTTTAGTTGTTCTAGTGTCAAATAATTTATTAACATTTACTTTGTTTTTTCAAATTGGTTTGGGATTTTTCTTGTGTTATGTTTTCACTTTAAAACTATTTATGTGCTGCATAAATTCTTTACACAATGCCTCGTAAGTTATGCATGGCTGCATTTTGTGCCATGTTACCAAAGGTTAAGCACTTGTTAATTTAGTGCCTTTGTTGTTCATCCTGCAAGTGATTGTGGCTGTTGCTTGACCAGATCTCACACCACAGTCAGCCAACACCCACATTTTCACGTCTTCTTATTTAAATTGGGGCACATTAAGAACAGGGAAAGATCAAGGGAATAGATATGCAAATTGAAGCTCGCCAGCAGACAGTTGTAACCATTCCTATGTCTAAAGTGAAGCACCAGGGTCACAAGTTACACAGTACTGTGGGAGTGCAAGCACAGTGCCATGCATTATCACCTTAATTAATATGCAATTAAAATATAAATCCTGGGGAATGGATATTAACAGGGTGGATCCGGTTTTACCAGGCTTTAATGCTCATTTTTAACACGTTGTGTGAGACAAAACTGTCCTGGGTGTATATGCGGCTAATGTATTACTGAGTGTTATTAACTGACCTTAGACCTCACTTTCTTCTCTTTAATTAAGGTCTTCAAAGTGGTAAGAATAGATATTTTTACAGACTATATTTACTTTACAATAAAGCATTGATGGTTGACTTTAGCGGCCCATTCCCATTTCGCTGGTGCCATGAAAAATCATCTGGTAACGCCGTCTGCCATAGAGGTATAAGATATGTCCTCTTTGAACGGAGTTATTCCATATTTCCATGTGTTTTCACTATTCAAGATTTTGCTTGCTTTGAGCAAATAAAATATCCATAAAGAAACAACTGGGTTACATGAAATCGATGAAATTTGCCATTTCTGTGGCGCCAGTAACAGGAATTTCTAGCTATATCAGCACTGAAGAGCAACCCACAATGAGGTTCCTAAAATGTCCATTTCAAAATGCATTTTAACATGTTTGGTTTGAGTTGGCATTTGTGTTTGAATTTGTGCCAGTCACATGTGCTGAACACAATGAGAAATATAGACGTTAGTGTAAAAGGTACAAATAAACTGTGCGCCAGAGTGTAAATGACCCTGATGGTGTTTTGTTTCTTGTGGCTGATGAGTTATGGGATCCACCTGCAGCTGGAGGTGAAATGAGGAACTAAATGCAGCCTGTTAAGCACAATCAAACCTAATGCACTGCTCTCTGGGGATGACTGGGAATGGCCACGAAGCATAAGCCCAGTGATGTCCAGCACTGGTTCTGTTAATACTTGATGGAGAACAACTTTACATGTGAGTATAATCACCACAGTGAACTGCAAAACCCAATGCACTTGGGAGGACAGATGATAATGAATCAGCAGTGATTCCAACCCTATAAATTGTTTGACATGTGCACACTGAAGACCTACTCAGCCATTAATGAAACAGGCCCACCATGGAGGCGAAAGCTGTGTCAGATAATGAAAAGGCTAACCTGGTGACAAAACGTAGATATAGTAAGCCTGTATCTTCAGAGCTGGCTAAAGCAGTGCCCCCTCTGTCTCCGCCAGCTGGTAGCCAGCTGACTTTGTCCAAATTACTTTATAAAAATACTAAACTTAATTCAAGATTCATTTTAAAAGAGTGTGTGTGTGATGTCATTTGAGATGTCATCAGTGATGTCACTGACCATGTCATGAATGATGTATTATGTGACATCATCAGCAGTGGATTGCGGGCGCACAAGATGTAGTTAGTACAACTAACTATATCGGAGGAATTTCAATGGTCTTGTTTGAGTGAAATGTCCACCTAACTAGAACACCCCTAAAACCTATTGTTTTTTCAGTCAATTTCTAAGGTTTTTCAAATGCTAATTCCTAACTCTATCAGGCCTGAAACCTATGTTTTTTTCTGTGAATTCTGAAGGTTTTTCAAATGCTAATTCCTAACTATATCAGGCCTGAAACCTATGGTTTTTTCAGTGAATTTCAAAGGTTTTTTAAATGCTAATTCCTAACTTATCAGGCCTGAAACCTATGGTTTTTTCAGTGAATTTCAAAGGTTTTGTAAATGACAATTTTTAATCTATTAATTGTAATACTGATTTTTTATTCTGATTTACTACATTTTTTAAACTATTTAATTTTAGATATATTTTTTGAAATTAAATTATAATTACATTATACATTACAATACAAAATATACTTTCTCAGAATGAATTACTTTAGTTTAAATACTTGGCAAATAGGCAACAGACTTTTAAGTACAGTAGATACAGTTGTTGCAATGGGCAACACAATTTCAAACACAAAGCAACATTGAGCTCAATGTGAATTTCTAGTTAAATGCAACTAGTTAATTTATGGATTACTTTTCTAACCACAGGACTGGATCCTAGATTCAGTCTTTGGACATCTCTTGTAAACAGTTGAGTAAAAGCGTTTTGGTTACAGTAGTTACTTTTAAGGAATATTATTGTATTTTAAAAGTTGACACTTTTCACATTGAATCACCAATGTTATCCTATGGCAGAAAATTCACTTAGCAGGTAAGTAGTGTTATCTTTACTTTTTCTTACTCAGTGGTGGATCCTCGATCCAGCACTGGCCAACCTCCTGTAAACAGTTGAAAGAATGTGTTTAAGTCATACAGACGATTTTTTAGGAATATTTTTAGTTTGTGAAAATAGACACAATGGATTCCTATGGAAGGAAATACAAGTTACTGGTAAGTACGCTTAGAATTACTTTTCAGAGTCAGTGCTGGGCTAAAAGATGCAGCACTGGGTTCTCTCCTGATAACAGGTGAGTAAATCGGAATTCGTAGTTCGGCTGATTTTAGAGGAATATTTGTACGTTTCAAAAATAGACACTTAGAAACTTTTCTGCTGAAAACCACACAATGGATTCCTATGGAAGGAAATGCAAGTTACTGGCAAGTACGCTTAGAATTACTTTTCAGGGTCAGTGCTGGGCTAAAGATGCAGCCCTGGGTTCTCTCTTGATAACAGTAAATCGGAATTCGTAGTTCGGCTGATTTTAGAGGAATATTTGTACAATGGTAAAGGAAGGGGGCGGGGCCTGAGGTGACGTGTGCAAACACGCCTTGTTGTGCGTTTTAAGTTGGGGAATTAATTCCTATTCAATCCTGAGTTCCCTGGGGGCCAACTAGCCCACCAGGTACCTCCAGTATGCACCAGGGAGCTGCATTGCAGAGAGGTGTTCAGAGGCCACACCCCTTTTTACAACACTCTGCATAATAGGGGGTTCGTTACAGACCCCCAGGGATTGGGGGTCTGTAACGAACCCCCTATTTTAAATATTTAGTGCCCCGGGGAGGTGGCGGTCCCTGGGGCGTGTGTGGGGGGCTCGAGCCCTCCCCTCACAAGGTTTTTTTTAAAACAAGCCCCGGGGGTTGGCAGGCTGCGGGGGTCCATGAGCCACCCCCTCATACATTGAAATAAAGCCCCGGTGGGTGGCGGTCCCCGGGGCAGTGTGGGGGGGATTGGGACCCCCCCACTTTTTTTTTTAATTATGCCCCCGGGGCAAATTAGAATATTCAGCGTGGGAGCCTGCGTTGATTTTTTTTTTATCTCGCCGATTATTCTTTTTTTGGCCCTGGGGGTCCTTGTGGGACGCCCTGAGCAGGCCTAGGGGTTCAGGGTGTTTCTTCCGTGCCCCTTGTCGCGTTTTTCGCATTTGTTTTTCAGGTTTCTTGTGCCTCGGTTCTACCGAGGCAAAAGATGGCTGCCAACTCTTTCTGATCTGGAGTGTTGACAGCCAATTAGAATACAGCTCGTGCGCGCTGGGTGCGGGGAGGGTGCGCGGATCCACCGAGTCCATAGATATATCTATCTTTTCAACTGTAATTTTCTCAGGAACTAATGAATGGATTTACACCATTTAAGCAAAAGGCACGAGTCTGAACTGAGGACTACCTCTTTGCCAAATTTGGGTGCTGATTCCGATCCTGGAGAAACCGGGTACGAACCGTCGGACGGAGTATTTTCTCCGTCCGACTCGTACCCGGTCGTAACACTTTACAAATATGGAAGTACGATTCGCACGGAAATACTATTTCCGTACGAATCGTACAAAACACCGACCGACGAAAATAAACATACAAATGTGATCCGGGAAAGCGCCGACGTGACGTCGGGATGCATGCAGCCTGCGTTTCACGAACCAGAAAGTACGATTCGTGCCCACAGCAGTCCAGACGGCAATATTTTTCCGGCACCCAAAAAGTGCCGGGAAAGCGAAGTACGCCGCGAAACGACCAGATATGGGGGCCCGTACATACACGGGTGGGGGTACGGACCGTACGTACACTGGTGTACATACACGGGTGGGGATACAGTGCGTACGTACACTGGTATATGTACACTGGTGTACATACACAGGTGGGGGTACGGACCGTACGTACACTGGTGTACATACACAGGTGGGGGTACGGACCGTACGTACACTGGTGTACATACACGGGTGGGGGTACGGTGCGTATGTACACTGGTGTACATACACGGGTGGGGGTACGGTGCGTACGTACACTGGTGTACGTACACTGGTGTACATACACAGGTGGGGGTTCGGACCGTACGTACACTGGTGTACATACACGGGTGGGGGTACGGTCCGTACGTACGGGGGCTAGGGGGGGTTCGGCGCGTACGTACGGTGGCTGGAGGGGGTTCAGCGCGTATGCGGGCACATGTCTCCATGGTTGCTACGGGAGTTCGGTTTGTACGGTCTTTTTTCCATACGGTTGTAACATCGGACGCACGGGACGGATCGTACTTGCGCGTTCGGACTTCAGTTTTCACATTTGTACGGAAAAATGTCCGGGGACGTGTCGGACACTTTTTCCGACCCGAGGACATGTGGGGAAATTTCCCAATGCAATTCGTATGGACTTTTTCCCATACGAATCGTACTTGGCAGTTTGTACGGTACTTGTACGATTTGTACGGAAAAAAATCCAGATACGATTCGTACGGGGAACATTTTTCCAGGATCGGAATCGGCACCTTGGTGTAATTTCGTTCAGCAGTTCGGGCTGTGGCTGCGTCAACAGGTCCTATGGGAAAATGCATGGGAAAAACGCGTTTTGGGACCCCCCTTTTTTCTCGGCCCCCGCTTGACGAATCAGCACAAAACTTTCAGGGTAGGAGCGGAGCGGAGCTGGCCAAAAGTTTGGATAATTTCACGAGGATTCATCAACCGTCGCCAGACTTATTGGGAATAGAATGTTGCAGATTTCCTATGGAAAATAGGTCCTAAGTATAACTATCTACTGGCGACCGCCAGTAGATAATGTATATATATATATCTCAAAGCTTTATTTTGTACTTCTCCGTGTTCTTTACTTCATGGTATTTTTTTTTTTACAAAGACAGATTTGTGTTTATAGTTAATTATCTTCGATTAATGAAACTTGAAGTCAGAATTGTTCTCAAAAGATATTATGTGAAGTTAAGAGTATGTCCGCCAGGGAGCCCTTGCCAAAACGCAGAATTGCAAACTAGTACCTCAAACACATTATGTAGTGATCAGGAACCTGTGTGACATAATAAAATACAAAAAATACAAAAATAACTCAAGGAGTGTAAGATACAAATCGCTTCAGGGAGATTAAATACTCTTAAAAGCAAAACTCTAGCATCATCAAGAGTATATTCCAAATCAGTAACTAACAGGGAAGTCTCAAGAGGTAAAAAAACACCAAGGCTCATGCGCTATAGTAAAGTCGAATAATAGGAGGAAAACAATTAGTGATAAACCCTGGAAAAATAATAAAAGGTTAAAAATGTGGCGTAAAGGAAGGCTGCATGTGCATGCTTAGGGAAGCTTTTAACATGGTAGTGGCTGTTTACTCTGCATCTAGGTAAATAGTGTTTTTGTTTCCTATGCACTCGGCCGCGAGTTAAATAGTAAAAATCATTTACAATTTAGTTGGCAGCCTTAAAAATAGTGGAGAAACTACAATCTTTACCCGCCCGCTGGCTAAATGGATTCGGCACTGTTTGGCCAACAGGAAAGCAAGTAGCAGAAAAACTTCACTATTTACCCGACCACTGGCTAAGTAGTAGGGATTCTGGATTTTTGGGCTGGTGGCTGTGTAAAAAGCAGAAACACTTCACTATTTATCCAACTACTGGCTAAATAGTAGAGATTCTATACTGTCCAGTTGGCGGCAGAACAAATAGCAGGAAAACTTAAATATTTACCCAGCCGCTGGTTAAATAGTAGAGATTCTGCACTGTTTATCCAGCAGTTATGGAAATAGTAGAAAACCTTAGAGGCCTCATTTGCAAGAAATGACTCATCGCTGGCGCAGCGCAGCGCAGAGATGCGTCAAAATCAATTCTGAAACACTGCATCAATTTTTTGCGACATGGATGCGCCATATTTACGGTATGGTGCACCTTATTGTAACTTGCGAGCTACGTCACAAAAGATTATGCTGACTTTATGGCGCAGCAAAAATGGATGCATTTGCTATAAAAGTAGGCGTAAGCGAATAGTGTCACGTAAAGTGAGCCAAACAACCTTAGCACCACTGTTTACTGCGTGAAATCATGAAAAAATGGATAACAAAATGACACAAATTCAAAAGATTAACCCCTTGTGTGCCACGCCCTTTCCCCCTCCTGTGCCGGGTGTTGTATTAGTGGGTGGGGTTCATGACGAGATAGTCTCGTCATGGGCACAGCGCAACCGTGCTCCATGACAAGACTATCTCGTCATGGGCACTGAAGGGGTTAAACCAGATTGGACTGAAGGGAGTAATGGAGCAGGGAGAAGAAACTAGCAGTCAATACAACAAGCCCAGAACCAGACAGACTTCCTGTGGAAGAGGGAGTCCAAACTCAGTGAGGAAAATGAGATCTTGCTCAATGAGGTGACAGACCACCAACACCAGCTGTTTGTTACCTCAAAATTGCCATTATCAAAGAGAGAAGCCATTTTGCAGTTTATACTGGCCAAGGTCAACAGTGTGGGACAAGCAAAGAGGTCAGTGACGACTTGAAGAAACGCTTACATGACATAAAGCGCTGGACGAAGGAGAAAATGGCAAAGAACCTGAAGGCAGTAATGCAAACCAGAGGAGGAAGCTCAGCAAACCAGGAGGAGCTGGATGTCCAGGAGGAGCGGTGGCAGCTGTCATTCCAAAGGAGTTAGTGGCAGGACATTCAGGGCAAAACAGTCCAACCCATGAGGATCATAAAGACCTACAGGGTAAGTCGCAAAAAGGGTGAATGGGGGGAAAAATGTCATGTCATGAATCCAGCTAGCTCCACTGTGGCGTGTGCAGGGCAAAGGGCAGGTATGTGGATCATGTACTGTTAAGCATCATATATATATATGTCAGTCACACTGGCCAGTTACATGTTGCACAGCTGACTCCAGCTCCATCGTGTTATACACTTCCATGTGTGAAGTGCAGCACCAGTCCAATGTCACCTCTGTTAACCACCACTTGTAGTAATATGTACAAGTCGAGTCACCAGAACTACAAGTCCCACAATACCAAATAAAAATACATAGGACCTCAGTCACTAGAGGCCTGTGCTGCAGTGAACCTCACTTTTCATGACACACTGGTGGTGCCGGTCTCTCAATCATATTTGTATTGTGATGCTAAGCCACCCTGCGTGGCTTTGAATGGCCCCATAGGTATGGATTAAGGCAAAGCAGTGCAATTGGCTGCCTTACCTTACTCTACGCCCATGTGGCTCAGACTGGCCTCCAGGTGATGGGTTTGCAATGTTAGCCTCTTGGGCATCAAGAAAAGTGACGTTATGGGGGCACACTGGACTTGTAATAAGCACCTGGGTTTGGGGGTGAATGCAAGTAATAGATAGCAGAGGACCATGTGTGTTGAAATAAAACCTGATGGGTCTTATTGTCAAGGCCATTGCGCAACTGGTGCGTCACTATTTTGGGCCTGACCATATTCACAAGGCCGTGTAAAGCCACCCTGCGTAGCTTTTCATGGCATGATAAAAATGGCCCCCATCACGCATTACCTGCGTGGAAGGGACTCTCCATGAGTGTTGTTGTGGGTGTTCCCACGCAATATCCTTGGAATCTGATGCACTCCCATTTTTACAAGGTCTCCTTAATCTGGGAATGCATCAGATTCCTTTTCCTCCACAAGGGAGGTGTGAGGGAGGGGCAGCAAGGAGAAATATATATATTTCTCCTTGTTATACAACACCAAACTCACCAGCAAACACCAAACACCTCCACCACCAAGCACAGATTAAAAGATCCTTCACACTTCCTAGTTTGTAGAATGGCTGAGCCATTACATCATTTACTGTGTGGGTGCGACACATTTTAGTCGTGTACATCACTTTTCCAACCATGGGTGTTTTATTTTTTCACCCTTCGCTAAACAAATGTCCAAGTCCCTAGTTACACAATGGGCAAAGCATTATTTTTGACACTGTGCCCTTCTTATGTGGCTTTTGGTAGATGCTCTTTCCACTCATGCATCACGTTTAGTATTAAAGCAGCTGTTCACCTAAAAAAAGCATCACATTCTATACATTAAAGTTACCTTTCATGACATAGTGTCATTATTCTCATTCCAAGATCACTTTTAATGGTCATGCATGACTTTACATGACAAAAAGGGATGTTTCCTAAGTCACCTTTCCATCCATTGAGCCATTTTTCTTAGTTCAATGTCCCTTTTAATGGTCAAGCATGACTTTGTATGCCAAAATGTGACTTTTCCTACAGGAAAGTCACCTTTTGCTCCATTGAGTAATTTTTCTTAATCCAACATATCTCTTAATTGCCATGTATGACTTTGGATGGCAAGAAGTGACTTTTTCCTACAGTAAAATCACCTTTCACTCCATAGAGTGATTTTCCTTAGTCCAATGTCACTGCATTACTTTGCATGCCAAAAAGTTACATTTCTAAAGTAAACCTTCAACTCCATTGAGTTGTTTCTCTTAGTCCAATGTCACTTTTATTGGTACCAAATGAATTTGCATGCTAAAAACTGAAGTTTCCTACAGTAAAGTCACCTTTGATTCCATTGAGTAATTTTTCTTAGTCCAATGTCACTGTTAATGGTCATGCATGACTTTGCATGCCAAATAGTCACATTTACTACAGAAAACTAACCTTTCATACCATACTCTCACCTTTTGTAGCATAGTGTAACATTGTCTACTAGAGTGTCACCTTCCCAACTGAAACATGTTTGTTTACTGACACAGTGCTATGGAATTGGTCAAGATGCAAGTGACACACAACACTTGACAATGCACAGTGCATTGTTTTTGGGAGTTTTACGTTGATGCCTGGCATCCAACCTGATTGCAACAACTAGGAGTAGCACTCAGAAATGTACAATGTGTGGACGTTTATATTTCTAGGCAATGTGACATAAATACAAAGACAAGTACAAGTTTCAAACATTTATTATCAGGTTGAAACTTTCATATTGTTTCATGGTCAGTTCACAAACATGTGTTTCATGTAAAAAACATTTGCACATTGTGTGCATGTCTGTGATTGCATGCAGCTGTATTCTTGAGCCTCGGCATCCTCCTCGTCATCATTATCGTCCATCAGGTCCAGAAGTTGTAGGTCACCGTCCTAGGAGACATTAGACTGCACACAAATGTTGTGCAGTATTGCCCAAAGCAAGAAGATCATGCAGGCCATGGGGGGAGGGAGTAGAGCAATCTACGCCCCAAAATGTCAGGGCAGCAAAGCCTGGCCTTCAGCAGTCTAATGCTTCATTCAACGATGTTCCGGGTCCTGCTGAGAGCCTGGTTATAAGCCTTCTCCATCTCAGTCTGGCGGTGTGCATGGGGTCCCAAGACCCATGGCTGGATGTCATTTTCCCGGTCAGCTGAAAGTGAAACAAAAGGACAACTGTCAATACTTTAGAGAACTGTTATTGATACATGGCAGACCATGTGTGTTATGTACTTACATTGTCATACATATCTCTAACATTGTTTTCACAATATGTGTTAGTCATTCAGTTGTTGATAGGTTGACAATTTTCTTTTCCATCACTCTGTGTTATAGCAATCAGTGAGCATGGGCCGATAGATCATACACTTCTACATCATGACTGTGATGTAGAACCTGTTATTTTCTGAGATATCAATTTGGAGTTGCTCTTGACCACTCAATGTTATGTGCTCACAGAACTTGAGTGTAATTGCTGATATTCAGGGCCACCTTTAGGGCTGGTGGCGCCTGGTGGGACAAACATTTATGGTGCTCCCCCATGGCATCCTCCTCAGATTCCCTCACTATCACCAAGCAAAAGAGCCCTCATCTCTCCATGGCCCCTCTCTCGCATACATTTAATTTCTTTTAAAGCACTGGTAAAGGCTTGCTTTACTAATCCATGTAGCTATCCACACAAAATAGAAATTTGCTCTTTGCAGCAGGCATATCAACCCTCTGCGCTACTTTATGTCAAGTCAAAACTATCACTAGACAAAACTCCAAACTCTCTCTGTACCATGAACATTGATCACAAGAGCAATCTCAACATTGTTATTGCTGCTTGAAAGCTGGATGCACAAGCAACTCTGCAGTATGTGCTTACAACGTGAGCTATTGCTAAAGACAGCAAGACCCCTGAGGTCAGTGACCCCCTCCAGGTCAGCACCCAGTGAAGCCGCAGCATTCGCACCACCCTAAAGCAGGCGCTGCCGATAGTGGTATATATTGGGGTACTTGGTCCTGTGTAGGTGGATGTTGACATAGGACACATGCATTCCACTGACACATGCATATGCTCATGGTTAAACATGGATGTGGATGTTGGCATACATTACATTCCTGATGAACCATGAGCGGTGCCTGTAGACTCCCTCACATCCTGCACGGAAAACCTCTCTTACCCACATGGATGCTACACTGCATTTGGGCCAGTAATGCATTGCTCTGTACCCTTCCACCATTAGTTCTAGTTCCTTTCTAGATACATACTCTGATGGTTCTTTTTCGCAGCAAGAAAGTGTAAAGGGGAGGGAAAGAGTTAATTCACAACCAATTGGCCATTAACTCTCTAGATACATAATAACTCACGGACAAATAAATGAAGATAGTTAATTTGTTACAAAGCTAAGAAGAACTGAATGTAAAGAGACCTCTGCACGAGGGTGTAGAAATGCAAAAGAATTAGTATGAAGTTAAATCTACACATCCAATTCAGACAGTGCAGCATGAAAAAAACTATAAATTCAAGAAGTAGTATACAGAGTATCAGGAAACATAAGTCAAAGTTGCCCTGAATCGAGAGTTGATGAGTACAAAGCATCAATCTATTCCCACTCTATCGCTAAAATGACATTCCCACATAGCATTTTTAAGTGGAAAGACAATAAGGTGTCAGTGCGTGGTGTCTTCCTAAAAAGTCGCTGTAACATCAGATGGATCAAGTAGCATAAAGCCACTATCTCAAAAGATAGAGCTTGTTCTGAGATGCTCTCTCTCTGAATGCAAAGAAGAAGTGGGCTACTTTCCCGAATTCATAACAACAATTATTTACAGGTAGTTCTCCCATAATGCACAGTGCACATCTTGGTTCACAATAGATCAATCTTTGCAACATTTTTCCTTGGTTCCCAGGCCTTTGCCCATGTGAAACCGTCTCCGCCTCTATAACCTTCGAGCCATGAAACTATAACTTCTTCTCTCTTTTCCCAGCTCCTAAACAAAGACATTGCTTTTCCCTAATGAAATAACTTTAAAACCTGTAATGTAAATGTGTGAAAGAACAGATTCCTCCATGCACATAAAATTCAGACTGTTAATTCTAATGCGAGAGTTTTCAGGGACTTGCATACCACGCCTCTGATTTCTTTAGCCAACATAAGAACATACTACTTTAAACATTACAGATTGAAATAGCTCTATTGCATAGAAATGAATACCTCTACCACTTATAGAAATAACATTGTTAAACAAATTTAGAATATGAATGGTGTCAGTTGCACAATACAAGTTCCTCATGTTAATAAGTTGTGCCAATTACATTCATTCCCCTATGTTGATTTTCCATGTTACTTGGCAATGGCCAAAAATGCACTCACGTTTCTACATTAGTACATTTTACAAGTGTAACACTTCACATTTTCTAACATAGGATTATATGTGGGCACTCTGCAAGTGATTATAGTGCACCCCTACAATTTAAGTGAGATTCCCGCTGAAACATGTGTCTTGACATTGTTAGCTGGTGTATTTGCCTGACACTTGTACCATGATATATTGTGCATGTATGAGCCACACCCCCTCTTACCTCAGTTGCTATCTGTGTCATCAGCCACTCTCATGGGTATTACGTTATCCATTTCTACCTGTTAGTGGGTGTGTTAGGTATTAGTGTTTAGCTTACCTACAAGTAGACCATTCCCATAGTGTCCATTCTGGAATCAGTCATTGATGATACAGTGCCTGAATATATAAGCATCATGCAACTGTCAGAGTATTTGGCTAGCGTGATGGTGAAGAAGCCCACATGGTCCACAATGGCCTGTATATTAATGAGGTGTGTGTGCTTCCGGTTCCTGTAGAGATGTGGTGGCAGCAGGAGGTACCAGTTGCACATATGTGCAGTCCATGGCACCCAGTGATGGAATGAAATACTGCTTGGTCTCCACATGCAATTCCTGGGTGTTGGTGGAAGAGAAGGTAGCGGGGTGTCAGCCAGATGATGGCATCCAGGATGGAGGGAAGGAGTAGAAAGATGGCTGGGAGACTCCAGCCCCTCTGACAGCTATTGTGTAGAAGGCCCCCAACGCCAGCATATGTAGTACGGCCATGAACTTCACCTCCTGGAGAGGTGTTGGTAGCCCTGTCAACCGTTCGCTGTAGCCTTGGGGCAATCAGGTGTAGGAAATCTATAATGGACTGCTTCGCAGCCAGTAAAGAGTGATTACCTCGCCTCCCTGAGTCCTATCAGAGTGCTCCTCTAGGGGATAAATGCACTCCCTTCTACTGCGGTGCCCTCGTGGTGGTGTGGGGGGGTGGGTTGGGGTGAGGTAGATGGTGGTGGTGATCTCTGTGTGACTCCCAGCTACAAAAAAACTGCCTCCATGGAGTAGTTCTGGCTGAAAAACTGTCCTATTAAGCTTCTCTTTAAATAGCAAAGTTGGCATGTAATATCCATGTGCCACGTTTACGCTGGAACTTTCCACAAAATGCCTAGCTTGCATACATTAATACATGTGTGACACAGGCAATTCCGACACAGGCTAATTTTTTTGCACAAGTCCATAAATTGATGCATCCTTAAAAATGCGTCAACTTGCAAATACGGAGCAGTGATTCCACTGCCAATGCGTCTAAAATTTTGAAGCATTGGTGCTGCAAGCTCCTAGTAAATAAGCCCCACAATATTTACTCAGCTGCTGGCTGAATAGTCGAGATTCTGCACTGTTCAGCTGGTAGCCAAGCTAATAGCAGAAAAACATCACTATTTACCTGGCCGGTAGCTAAACAGTAGAAATTCTGCACCGTTTGGGCTGGCAGCAGTACAAATAGCAGATAAACATCACTATTTAAGCAGTCACTGTCTAAATAGCAGAGATCCTGCACTGTTTGGCCAGCAGTTTTTGGAAACCTTCTCCCCACTGAGGCTGCAAACAACCTCTTCCAAGGGGACCCCTTCCCCTACACAAGTTAGTTACTACCCCCAAATCGGAGATCGTTTGCTCATCAATGGTTTGCGATGGCATTTGCAGTCACAAACTATCAATACATTTCTTTCTGAATTGGAAAGTTTAGGGAGGAGTCCCCTTTTATGAACCCTCCTATTTGCAATTCAGAAACAATAACAAAAGTCCTTTTACTAGTCTAAATACATTTCCTACTCATAAAAAGGGTTTTGTACACAGTACTTTTGTGGTCACACACCTTGTGATTTTATGACATGAAGCTCTTAGTGCTAAAACAAGCTTATATGCAGGCTCCAACTTATAAGTCTAAAGATCCCAAATGATTGCAATTTATTTTGGCAGACATGGCACAGAATACCACTCCATTACACCATTGCAAGATTTAGCAACATGGTAGGCCCTTTATGGAGCTGTCTTGTGTTCCACAAATGCTCTTACTCTTTCATATTTACCTGCAGATGTTGATAACGATAAAGATGATTATGACTTTTGCAAGACTAGTTAAAGCTATTTACTCTTCTAGAGCTATATACTCAATCTTACTCACAAATCCATGGGAATGTACACGGGCCAGATATAGGATTACAAAAAGGCTCCATGTTATGGGTACACCTCTTTTTCTGCATCAAATAGGAGCATTCTGAAATTATTAATTCTGGTTCAGTTCAATTGAACAAATTAAATTAAAACACCTGAAAATAATGATTTGCAATAGCAAAAAACAGAAATGCTAATACTGTACCCCAATAAAATAGAGTCACCTGATATTTAGGATGACTGCCAACATGGAAACAATTGCATAAGGGCCCTTATGAAGTGACCAACGCAGTATAATTGAGAGGCTTCTTTCCAATTTAATGACAGAAGTAAGAAAAATCATGGGCCTGATTTAGAGTTTCAAGGAAGGAATTAACTCCACCAGGATGGTAAAGGACAATACATCGAACATCCTGAGGGACATCCGCACACCAAATGTAGAGTTGTCTGCTGGCCCTGCGGACATTGCACTACATTGTCAAGAACTGCTGTCATCGCGGTTCCTATCTATGCATGAAAAATTTGAAGGACAATACAGTCAGAGATGATGGCCAACTAGCATACTTTTAAAGAAATATTTGTTTTTCAAAAACAAAGTTCCAAAGCAGGAATTTGTTTTAGAAAACCAAAAATATCCAGGTTTTACTCTAAATAGGGTGGATGGCATAATGTCCTACCTTTGACGCCCCATACATTATTAGGCCATCAGAGGATGTATTCTGTTGAGAAAACATAAGCAAAGGAATGGGACTATAATTTATTGAACGGAATGTCATTGAAATATGAATGAATTTTCCTAGTAAATCAGGGAAAGACATATGCATCAATGACACAGAAGAAAATAAACTCACAGAGATTTTTATTAATTGATGATATCACAAATAGTGTAGAAAATAAGACACTGAATAAACAGACATTTTGTTACCTCCATGCTAGTGAACTACTGATCAATGATTTGAGTTCCAGTTTAATACTTCCAGACAAGGAATGTGGATCCACTATGGATGCTTCTGTACTGATATGAGGTGATCTCTTTCAAATACAATTTTCTGGCAATCGCTCAGAAACAGCTTTTGTGCTAGTTGATGGCTCTCACAAAAGTAGCATTAGTGTTTGCTCCAAGAGGATGTATCCAAAACAAGGACACAATGAAGAATGAGATTTCAGCACCTGGCTGTCATCAGCCTTTCTGATTGGTCATCAGGCACAGACTAAAAGGCAGCTTTGCTTAGAAATGTTGACAACTTTAACAAGAGAAACCCATGACCTACCCCTTACTTCTACCATCTACCCTATGTCCTCACTCAGAAAGAACTAATAGCAGCCCATTGCTAAAAGGGACCTCACAGAATTTATTTTGGGTAGCCTTTTCTCCATTCGCTCTCATTCAGTTATGGGTCTCCACAGGAATGCAGTCAATACACTCCCACAGTATAGGGAAGCTGTACTCTACATCCCTTATTTATTTACTTAAAGGTTTTCTATAGCGCCGGCTAGACCCAGGGGGATCAGAGTGCTCTACAGGTATGTGAGAAGGTACAGTATTAAAAAAACATTTGAGCAAAACAGGAGCCAATATAACAAAGAAAGCAGATAAAATATGAAGGCTATTTACAGAACACTATATTAAGCTAACGTGGGTAGTGAGAACTTAGGTTAGGGAGGGTGGGTGGGGGGTGAGAGAGAAGAGAAAAAGGGAGGAGAAGAAGAGAAAAAGGAGGGGAAGATGTGAGTAGGAGTTAGGGGAGTCGCAGGAGTAGTAAATCAGTGTGAGGTTGTGTGTAGGGCTAGGAGTCATAAGTAGATAAAGAGAGCAGGAGGGGAGGGGGAAGAGTAGTGTAAGGGAAGAGGAATTGGTAGGCGAAGGTGGAGGGGAAAGAATTGGAGGGCACTAAAGGGTGACATGACGTGGTCACAGCGCCTGAGATCAGTGTCAGAGGTAGGAATTAAGGACCCCAGTATTTGTTGGGGAGGAACAATTTGAGTTCTTTTTTGAAGTTGAAGTAGGAGGGGTTACAGCGTAGGTCTTTAGGCAGGGAGTTCCAGATGGAGGGAGCGTTACCGGAGAAGGAGCGAACTTGAGTGCCTTTCTTCTTAAACGGGGGGATAAGAGTGAGAGCATTTGTGTTCCTCGTCAGTCGTGCGCAGCCTGCTTTGTGGAGTTTATCTGGGAGGTAACTTGGGGTGTTTTGGTGAAGGCCTTTGTGCTTGATACATGCGATCTTATAGGTAGATCTGCCTTCGATGGGTAACCATTTAATGGTTTTCAGGGTGGGGGAGATGTGATCGAAATGTTTGTAGTCGGAAATAAGTCTAGCTGCTAGGTTGAGCACAGATTTGAGTGGTGCGAGTTGGACTTTAGGTGTTCCAGCGAGGATAGCGTTGCCATAGTCTATTCTCGACAGGACCAGCAATTGAACAACAGTTTTAAAGTCATCAGACGGGAGGAAGGGCTTAATTTTCTTGAGATGACGGAGAGTGAAGAAGAGTGCTCCTTTAGCTGCATTTTTTATGTGGGGGTGAGGGTAAGGGTATTGTCAATGGTGATGCCTAGAGACTTAACTGAATTAGAAGTGGTGAGAGAGCAGTTGAGCGCATTCAGGTCAGAGATCCATTCTTGTATGGGAAGTGGGTTGTTTTTAGGCGCGAAGAGAATGATTCATGCAAAATGCATCCCACTGGTCCATGCACTAACATTTTCATCACACAAGGAGTCTTACTACTGTGCAAATAGGGACAGATTTAGTAAGGGCCTGTAGTGCCCTTGTATCATCAACTTGACTGAAGCTAATACAAGCCTTAAATGGGATTTACTAAGACATGCAATACCACCATGTGTAGCTCTGCATGACTTAGTTACTCCAGAGTAACACAAGGCAGCAAAAATCACTGCCTTGTGTTACCCTATGTTGATAAAGCACATGGGTGGAGCATGGGTGTACCCATACATCCACAGATGGTTTCTGAAGCAGTCACAGATTTACTAAGGTGAGTAAACTTGGAATTACATTAAAGTGGTGAATCTTCACAAGTGAGGCATAACTAAGAGAAATATCAGTATGGTTTCTGGTTAATTCCTCTTTCTATGCATGCTGCATCCTACAATACACATGGAAAGAGCGAAATGCCTCAAAGGATTGTTCTTGAGCAGGAAGGTTCCCTTCCTGACACAACAACAATCCTGCTCATAATGCAGGCACCCTTGCACCATGACGCACGGGTGTCTAGGCAGTGCACAGTGTGACTGCACAGGGAGAGAGCATAAATGTGTCAATTAATCAATCAACCAATCAATCAATTCAACTTTATTCGGTTAAAAACACAACCATAAAAGCAATCCAACAAATAACATGCCGAGCAAATACAACAGTTTGTGAAGTCATTGGAAAGAGACAATCGAATCCAAAATCAATAAAATACAGGAAATAAATAAATAGAAGGGGATGAGAAATAATAATACTTATAGTAGCAGCATGTAGTATTTGTAAGTTAATCCAAGAGTAGACAAAAGTGCAGCAAAATGAAAATCATCATGTAAGTATGTACCATATTTTAGCTTTATCTAATAAAACCATGGGATATAATTTATCTTCCTTGTTTTATCATTTGATTATACAGAAGGAAGCACAGCATAATTATGTCTCAATTCCCAGATCTCATAATATTACAAGCGACTTTTAGATGAATATAGTACTCTACCACCGACTAGACAATAAAGTGCATAAAGAATAACAGCTTAATGGTAATATAGTTTATATACTAAAGTAAACAATTAGGTGCATATAAAATAGCAGTATGTGGTAAAATCGATCCTCAAATGGTAATAAACATTCAGTATTACGATTGTCCATTAAATGTGTATGACCTATGTAATTTCATATTGTAGGGCCTCAAGGTACAATTTTTCTTTCTTTATTTTGATTGATAATTGTATGTTTAAGGCCACAGCATAGCATACACCCTCATTCACTATAAAAGAGGGGACGTAAAACACTTTTTCTTATATCCTTATAAAAGTAGCAAAAGAGAATAAAATGTAGAGTTGACTGTTTTGACTTTCCATCACACAGGCAGAGTGGTTGTTTTGGTTTCCATTTGCCCCTGTCAGGGAAAGCTAATAAAAAGTGGAGAGTGCCCAGTCTTGTAAGACAGAATCTGTGACGCACGTTTGGTACCCAGTACAGGTATTGTTGTGTACCTATCTCTTGTTATCCCTCGCTGTATTCCTTGATTGTCAATTTTAGGTTCTCCCTAGATTTCGTCATAAGTTCCCTAGCCCCGACAAACCCCATTTTCAGTTCCTTTATGCTATAATATGAGCTTTGTACAGGGTCATTGATATCAAGTTTCTTGTCAACCTCTTTTATAAGCTTGTTAATATATGCCAGTCACAGGATTTTGTGACTATATTCAAGACCCAGGCAATCAATTATGATATCCTGGGTAAATCTGGTTCCGGTTTTGCTCCATATCCCATGCCAGGCAATTAATGGGGATATGCTGATGTAATCATCGATCTAGGGAACTGCAAGCTCCTTTTGTGCTATATAGGATGGAGTGGAATTTGGGACTGCCAGTATTCTCCTTAAAAATATATTTTTCTGGGCTTGGAGTGGGACACAATTATCCATTCCCCATAGGGCAGCACCAGAGCAAGCCCCAGTAATACATTTACTCTTATAAAGGGTCAATATCTCTCTTACTGGTTTGTTCCCTATCGTAGAGGAGAATCTAAAAATGGCCTCTGTTGATCAATTGACGTAATTCAATCTGTGGCCCCCTGTGGACATTAGATGTAAATAGTATGCCAAGATACAGGAAGGTGTGAGTTTCTACTATTGGTACCCCTTTTACATGATATGTTCTGGATTTAAACTTTTCCTTCCAACATACCATTGTGAACGACTTTTTAAGGTTGAGTTGTAGGTCCTTCTTTCCCATGTATTTGGCATAATTCTCAATCAGACATTGCAGCCCGTTTGCAGTTCTAGATAGCAAGACTGCGTCATCCGCGTACATTAAAATGGGGGTTATACGTTCGCCTACTTCAGGGGCGTCAACATTCAGTTTTTGTAAGAATTGGTTGATGCCAATAATTTAAAGAGAGAATAATAAATGGGCAAGGACACAGCCTTGTCTAATTCCGCGTGTTACCTTAAAGCGAGAAATACACACGGCATTAGATCCACATCGTACTCTGGTGGATAAATAATTATACAGTTGAGATAAGTAAATATTAATTTCCTTAGGGGCACCCATTTTAGCCAATGTCTGACACAATTTCCTATGATTAACAAGGTCAAATGCACTTGTTAAGTCTACAAAATATAAATGCAGATGGCCTTTTTCAGAAAGTGTATATTTGCTAATATCAAGTGGAGGTTAACACATTGCTCTATTGTCCCTATCTCTCTTCTAAGCCCAAATTGTGATTCTGTAACAGCTGATTTGTCATTAGCCCAGCTTTCAAGTCTTTTAAAAAGTACCCTGCCCATTTATTTTGAGGTTGAATCAAAAAGAGTTTTGGGGCGATAACATTTTACGTCTACCCTGTCTCCCTTCTTGAATATCAGAACAATGATACTTTGTGTCCAAGTTTTGGGCAAAAATCCCCCTGCTGAGGAGTTACATACTCTTAATAGGATTGGGACCCAAAAGTGTATGCCTGATTTAAACAAATCTGGGTGCCCCATTGGGTCCCAGTGCCTTCCCATTGGTACATCTCTCTAGGGCGTAGGTACTCAAAGTACGGCCCGCAGGCCATTTGCGGCCCGCCAGATCTTTCCATGTGGCCCCCGTGTGGAAAACAATGACAGACAGTCAGCAGCTATTATTCTGCCTGTTGTTCATTCCTCGGGGGCCGCATACACATAAAAAAAAAGCATCAAAGGAACATGCTGAATAAATAGTGCTGCACTGTGAGTGCATTTCTTTTGGGCTTCGCACCCTTCTTGTGTCTAAGTGTATTAATTATGGACATGGAACTAAGTGCACTCGCTGCACCGTTTCTCTGGTCAAAGATATGTGTCTTCTCAAAGTGAGCATAAACAATTAAACAATCTCTGGTTGCTAGACAGATTCGTGTAGCACCAGCTGCTGTGGAAGGTAGGCTCTTGACCCCATTGTCCCCAAAAATATTTCTCCATCAAACATTTTTAGCATGCTACTTCTGAGGAGTCTCGTTTTCAGCATAGCTGTGCTGCATTCCTTTGATGTCAAGTGATGCCACTTTCCTAGACAAAGGTTGAAAAATGATTGACGGTTTATTGGAAAGTAAACATGAGCTGGGCTTATCACTAGGCCTGGGCGAAAATTTCGTTCCGTTCGCAGAAATTGCGATAATTTGACAT
Source organism: Triturus cristatus (assembly GCF_964204655.1). NCBI lineage: Eukaryota > Metazoa > Chordata > Amphibia > Caudata > Salamandridae > Triturus > Triturus cristatus. The sequence continues at coordinate 1,495,196,657 of NC_140591.1, forward strand.
TTTCGCGTTCCGGGGAGAGTGCGAAAATGTCAAAATTTCCGGTTTCCGCAGCTTGGCGATAATTTGTTTCTTGCTCGCGCTATAAAATAATACATTCTCGCGTGCGCGCGATCGCCTTACCTGAATCCCTGCGTTCGCCGACAAGTTTACTTGATCCGGTCGCGTTCTCCATGAGATGTTGTATTGTTTTGAGCCATTTGCGCTGTCTCGCGACAGTTCGCGCCCGCAGTGACGTCATGCGTCGCGCGGTCACGTCTTTCTTCTCGTGATCATGCACCGCGAGACAACTCAAAACAAGATGGCCGCGCCCGCGAGCAGCCACATGGGTAAGTTGGCGACCCGCAACCATGCAGAAAATCTCGCGAACATGCGGGAAAAAAACTTCGGCATCTTCGCGATATTTCCGCTTGTTTGCGATAATTTTAAACATTTTCGCGATAATTTGCGGAAGTGGATTTCGCAAATTCCGCCCACCCCTACTTATCACAACCAGCATGATCATTATCTCTGAATGAACTGGGGTAAGAAGCGAGGAAAACATATCTCCCCACAACAGCTGTAGTGGCTAGCAAGGGGGCATTGGCCCAGTGCAAGCTGTGAACATGAGCCCCTATTCACTGATTTAGATAGTATGATAAAGCCATACCTTGGTTGAAGAGGATACCTAGTGCCCCAGGCTCGATGCCACTGCACCTGCTGCGCCATTGATAGCCTTGCTCCCAATCACCAGGTGTATAAGCAAAAGTGCACATAGTTCATCGTGTTCTAATTGTACTTGTAGAGTTTCTGCTTTTCCTGTGCCTTCCCTGTGACATAGATTTTCCAACATTTTGTCTCAATTTGTAGCTGGTGCTGAAAATGGTTCTGCCATTTTCTTGTCTCTTTAAAATCTCACATTCTGCCTCTTACAGGCCAATCTTTTCCCTTCTTGAATTTAATAATTAAATGTCCCCTAAGGGCGTTCTATGTTTTCCACTAGCAGAGCCCCAGCATCTGACTCCTGTCCCTGAACCCCTACAAAGGCTTGCTCATGCCCCATCACCACCACAGGGACACTGATACAACTACAGTGAGGGGCACTGACCTTTTACTGGTATATTTGGTAGACAACTCTACAGCCATCTCAATGTAAACACCACTCAATCCCCATAATTGGATTCCTTCAATTGCCCATGCATGTATGGGATGAGTTTGGACATATGTAAAACTTAAAAGGTCGGACTGGCTGCATTGGGCATTTCCCCGGGGGGGAGGGGGGTTCTGTAATGGTGGGGGCTGGTTTTGTTAGTGGGGGCAGGTTTTGTAGCAGTGCATCAGTTTTAAAAACACTGTAAAGTTCCTTGTACATTCAGCAGTTTCTGAACAATATAAAAGTGTCTAGTTAACTCTGGTGATTAATGTACCTGCTGGAGAGATGGAGCAGCAGTTTTGACTCAGCACAGGGTTAATATGTCTGCTGCAAATTACTTGTACTATGCATATCAAAGAACGATATTTTATGTGCATAGCTCAGTGGGTTACTGCTTATGTCACTCTGACTCTTTTGTCATTTTGCAGTTCATAAGTTACAGTCATAATCTAGCACAGGTGACCTATGAACTATCATCAAAGAGCTGCATTGAAGCTGTATAGTACAGGTTAGAAAGTTGTTTTTTAACAGTCTTTCATTATCCTGATGTTGTTAAAAAAAGGTTTGTTTGGGTAGAAATACATTCTTATTATTAAAGTCAATCCTAACCACTGTGTTATGTTCTGAATCTTGAGTTTGTGCTTCTTCGGACCAAGCACTCTTAAAAAGTGCCCACCTGTATGGATGACATGTGAATCCTACACCTTGTAGTACCCTTTGCCTCATGTGAAAAATTGTATACACTGATTTACTCATGAATGATTCATTGTCTCTGTATGTGTGTGTGATGTAAAGTGCTCCAATACCCTACACTGGTATGAGATGTGCTATAAAACAAATAAAATACATGTGAGAGAGGGGCTAAGGAACGATGAGAGGCAATGTTGGAGGGTGATGGTGAGGGAATCATTGAATGGCCCCAACACAGTTGTTGAATCCTGCTGCACTCTATAGTCCTCATATATGATGACAAATGTGTTGTAGAATGCACCATTTTCCCCCACATTTTCTTGGAGGGAGAACACCCTCACAACCCGTTTTGAAGTGGTCACGGCTTGTTCGCTGTACTTGCTATGCACAGTACAAGGGGCTGGCCCTGCATACTTACAGCACACAAACTGCTTTCATTTGCTCTGTTTCCATCCACAGAAAATGTAGTTCAAGATGAAGGTTCCCTTTCATGTTTCCTGTGGACATAATATTCTCATTGCTGCCTGTTAGCGGGGTTTGTGCTATAGAAATACCACGTACATACATACATTCTCCATGTAGGCCCCCTTGCAAAACTCATTAGCTCATGTGAAAAGGCTGTGAGAATCCAATGTCACTCTTACCAGGTTAAATATAGAGAAATAAGGAGAGACCAAAACCAGTTTGATAGCTTTTGGCAGCTCTCCCTGCAGACCTGCCAGGCATCAGTCTGACCCACGAAAGCTTTGGGCCCATCTCTCCTCCAATTCACCTCCTCTGGCCTGTCGCGGCCTTTCTCTGTTGACATGGATTATGAGAGGTGAGTAAATCACAGACACCACTCTGAGTATGCCTTCAGTTCTCCCTTGGAATATGCATTCAGGTCATCTGTGGAATAACTTATTAAATAAATAAATGTGTATTTGTCCTGAAAATTCTTTTTAACCTAACAGAATAAACCCCAAATTGAGTGCCATGCATGACTTTACTCTACATGGTAGAATTTGTTCACCAAACTCCACATCATGCCATTTTCTGCCCATCTTAACCCCGCCCTCAAATCACACACTCGTCCACCCACCCAGACACGGTCATCTGTGCAGCCCCTGGTGATACCCTAGACTGTGATTTTCGGCCCCTGAAGAAATGTTTGTGAGTACCCCTGCTCTAGAGCAACTGTGATGTCTTTCAATGATATTGATGTCAAATCAATACAGGCTGTTTTTAGACTCTATTTTCAAAACTTGTTGGACTATCATCACTTGAATAAAAAATCTGACCAAAGTGGCTTATCCAATTATAATGTTTTACCAAGTTCTCAGTCTTTGCTGATATCTTGTCTTTAAAAAGGGTTGATTAATTGTCTTCCAGAATAATATTATGTCCCGGGTATCTGCCTCCTGTATTCATTTTCCACATGCTTATTCCTGAATTACTGCTTGTCTGTTATTTAAAACCTTTTGATAAGACTTCCTTATTTTTTTTTAATCAGGTTAGTGTTTTGAGGTCTTTCTTTCAAGGCATGTTTGAGATCCTGATTAGCTTTTGAGCATGAATGATCAAACCATCCGATCCATGGCATGATATTCTTCTTACTTTTAGTTTTCAGATCTCTTCCTAACACAGATGTTATATTACAAAAGACCAAGATAATCTGTGGATCAGGGTGTTCTCCTTCTATACAAATTTTCATATCATGATTATTGTCGTGCATACGTTTTTCAAGGAAGGAAGACGATTTAAAACCTGACCATATAATACTTCTACCATTTCCTCCTTGGGTTTTGATGTCTGTTACTAAATTAGCCCTTTTCTTCTGTATGGAAGGCAATCCCAAAGTGAGAAAAAGCAGATGGTGGCCGCTAAATATACTTTCAGTAACATCACATTTTTTAAACAGACCCATGCCATTTATAATTGAGAAGTGGTTATGATTTTCGTATGTTGGTACCTTGGTGTTCCCTTCTGTGACCAGTTGTTCTAAAATCTCCAGATTATACTTGTGCATTACTCTGTTAATTCACTCTCCATAAGAGTTGTGAGGAAAATGAGGATAAACTTCACCATGTTCATCCTTGGACCTGCAATTTTTTCAAGCTAAAACATCACATTTTCGACAATTCAAATCACCAGCCCAGATACAAAAGATCATTTTAAAAACATTTTGTACAATTATCTAGTTCCTCTTCAAGGGTCTGAACAACTTGATTTCTAGTATTACCAAAGATGTTATTATTAAAGTTGATTAGCACAATGCACTGATCTATGTTAGACTGGAGCATGGAGCCATAATAATTAAAAAAATTGCGAGTTGGTAAAGGATTTTTTCAAAGTTAATGAAGATGTAACTGCAATTAAAGCAGATAGGCCTACTTTGCCCTGCCGGTGTGAGAGGGAGTTACTGGTGTGATTATCGGAGAGCATCCTTCTATATGAAAGGCTGTAGTATCCCATGTTTCCTGCAAAAGATTAATTGGCAGCTTTTATTATTTCTATCCAAGCTTCATCCTCTTGTTTATTTCTAATCCCAGTGATGTTCCAAGTTGTGAAGGCCAGGCTTATATGTGATTGTGGCTCTTTTGATACCATCTCAGCAATAGGTTTACTTATTAGGGATTTGTAGGGCTTACTAGTTTTATTCAGTTCTTGCATTGAGTACTTAGGTAGTCAGTCGAGATCGCTACATCTTCTTAGTGGGGCACATCTATTTGTTACTAGCAACGGCGTAAGCCTATCTGTAGGTATAGGGCTGCTAGTAATAAATGGGAATTGTTCTCCTTCTGGTTTGTACAGAAACCCAAGAGGTACTGCTATGACACCGCCTGTCTATTTCTCCATCTTTTGACTGTCTTTAAGAGGTTGTCTGGCCAAGTCTGATGAGAAAAGGCTTACAACGACACAACCCCCTTGACCAATTTTCTTTAAGGGACCAACCCAGTTCACTCTTTGTGACATGATAATTCCTTGTGAAAGAAAATTTGCACTGCAATTACTACTTTTGGTGAACCAATGAACAACCTTATTCTTTAACTCCATCATGTTTCCCAGAACAAGATCAGGTCAAACAAGTAAAGCACCAAGAAGTTTGATTGAAGATATTTGAGTGTACATAATTTTATATATAAACATTTTGTAAAAGTTTTAATTTTTTATGTAACAGAGGGGGAGATGTATTGTCTTGTGAATTAGAAATGATAGAAACCTTTTGGCTCCAAATCGACACTGTAGAACTGTGATGTAAGTGTTAGAGTGGAATGCATTGAAGGATGTTTTAGAATGTTGGCTTTGCAGTTACACACAGACAAATAACGATGTGTAATACTAAGCTCAGTGTGTGGCTTAGTCCTTTGCAGGTACCCAGGCTGGGGAGGATGCTACACATGCCATCTCCACTGTTGTGTTAGGCACATTTTATGACCGCAATTTCTTTTTGGGATCTGTAGCATCTCAAATAGATACTGAATTTGTGGCCCACTTTTCATAGGGGTACCAGTGGATAGCAAGAAACCCCTTTGTGACTACAATTGTTATAAATCATGGACCACTTCAAAAACCGTAATGGCTGTATTTATCGATTGTAACACTCAACTATGCAGCATGCACTTGTACTTTTGAATACGTGCGCTAATGTTACATTACAAAAGTATAATGCTTCCACAATATATGCTATTGTAAAAAATGCATGTTAGAACTGTCAGCCTTAGGAAGGTCTTTCCCTAAACCTTTTGCCTACTTACCTCCAATTTAATTCATTTTCGTTGGCCTTGAACTCCATTTACTTTTCCACAGCTGACCAGTGCTAAAGCGCTGGTGCTCATCCTCTAAACATGGCTTGATTGACAAATATCTGGCTGATGTATTTATTTTACTTTAAGTCCCTTGTACAGTGATATGCCATATACCCAGGGCCTGTAAATTAAATGCTACCCGTGGTCCTTCAGCACTTATTGTGCCACCAACTTAAGTAGCACTTAAACATGTCCCAGGTCTGCCATTGCTGCCAGAATGATGTGTTACACTGTCATGTTTATTTGGCATTTAACATTTAAACACACTTGCCAAGCCTTCTATTCCCCTTTGATTACATATACATCTCCCTTAAAGTAGGCGCTTGATAGCCCATAGGGCAGGGTGCTGTGTAATTGAAAGTTGGACATGAACTTTTAAGTTTTACATGTCCTGGTTGTGAAAAACTGCTCAATTAGGTTTTCACTACTGTGAGGACTACTGTCTAGTGTCCTTTAGGATAACAATGGGGATTCCTTATTGCATTTAAGTGAATGGCTTTACCAGGACTATCCTCAACAGGTTTTCAGCCTTATGGAACCCCTCTTGGCCACAGCCTGCTGCCTTGCCCCATTGAGGATTTTTTACTTCGACTGGGTTGAACCAGGTCTCTGTATCAGACTCACGCTCCATCACGGTAACATTTGACATTGACCTGGTCTAGCGCAACCAGTTACCCGTGCTTGGCAGGTTGTGATTTATTACAGTATTTATATCTACAAAATTTTTAAAATCATACCTTTTGTTCCCATTATTGTATTTTTGTGATTTTCATTTCATTTTGTTCATTAAAATATTCTCTATTCTAATGAATATGAGTTGTATTTTTATTGTATTTTATTTTTGACTCTTTAACTCTTTTACTACGTCTAAATGCTTTCCACATTTTCTTGACTTATGCCTGTCTGTTCAGTGACATAGCTGCCAGGGGTTGAGCTCAGATTTAAATTACTGAAATCTTTACCATACCTAAGAATAGTGACATTATTACTTGTGGTGGACTACCAACCAGCCTGAGTAATAAACCACTTTCTCACACACTTTGTAGAGCCGTTATCGGTTTGGTGCTCAACTCTGTCACATCAATTACATTATGGTCATCTATCTCACCGTCAAACTCTTTCTTGGTAATAGTAGAAGTGTTGCAGGATTCAGAGTTTCCTTGGCAATGGCAGAAGTGTTGCAGGATTGCACCATTTAATTGAAATATTCTCTGCTGCCAGAATAATTTGCTGATGTTTAGTTAAGTGACTGTAAGATACCAAGTACATGCATGTGTCGGGAAACAGCCTTTACCATGAAGGCTGAACAAAGAACAGCCTTTACAACAAAGGCTGAACTACACAAGCACTACCGCGCATATGCCTTAACCACGCATGTGTGTGGTTAAGGCATATGCACGGTAGAGCTTGCAGATGGATGGAAGCAGGAAGATATCACAGTGAGGTAGGTGGGGCTGGGGTATGGGTCGGGGTACTTTGGTGTGCTGGGGGTCAGGGGTTGTTTTGTGGGCTGGGGTGAATCAGGTTATTTTAATTTGGGCTGGGGGTGTTGGGGTTGTTTTGTGGGCTGAGGGTGGGTCAGGGTTGTTTTAAGGGGGGCTGGGGAGTGGGTTGGGGTATTTAAAGTGGGGCTGGGCTGAGGTGTTGTGGGCTGGGGTCGAGCTGTTTTGTGGACTGGGGGTGGGTCGGTAATGTTTTGTGGGCTCGGGGTGAGTCGGAATTATTTTAAATGGGGCTGGGACGGGGTTGTTTTGTGGGCTGAGGGTGGGTCAAGGTAGTTTTCTTTTGGGGTAGTTTTTAGGGCTGGTGGTAGGTCGAGTAGTTTTCAGGGCTTTAGGAGAGTTTGTGGTATTTTACAGGGCTGGGAGTTTGAGGTAGTTTTCAGGGCTGTGGGGGTTCAGGTAATTTTCAGGGCTGGGGGTTCAGGGTAGTTTTCAGGGCTTGGGGGCCATTTCAGGGCTCAGGGTGGGGGCAGGGATGGTAATACTTCTTAGGACTTAGGGGGCATGGTAGTTTTTAGTGTTTAGGGGTAGATTTTAGGGATATAAGGTGGGCAGGGCAAAAAGGTTTCTAGGGCTGGGGGAGTGGAGTAGTTTAGGAACTCAGGTCGAGGGGCAGGGGTCGGGAGTTAATAATTGCCTGTGAAGTCTTAACCACAGATATGTCTTTACCATATATGCCTTGACAACCCATGATTTATTGTAAAGGCATTTGTGGTAAAGGTATATTTGTGGTTAAGAATTTTGTTGTTCAGCCTTCGTGTAACCGGCATGCGTGGTAAACGCATGCGTGGTTCCATCATACAGCCATATGTGTCAGCTATGCCTCAAATGAACGTAAAACCAGTATAATAAGTGTCTGTCCCATCACAATTATTTCACTTTTGATCAACTGGCAAAAAAGTAGCTGCACTGCTCTTCATACACCCCATAAATGCAGTGGCAAGTGCATCTACATCAGTGAAAAAATATGGAATGGGTCACTTTGACTCACAGTGCTACTGTGTGAGGTGTCAAAGTGTGCATCCTTTTCTTTCATAACAAAGGAAATACAAATTGTTCTCATAATTTGACATTTCTAAATTAAGGGTGCTACTCAAACTGTGTCTGTGCTACAGGAAGGTTTGCATACATTATTTGTCCCAAGGCACTGGGTCCCTCACTTCACTGTGAACCAGCCTCTGTAATCTTTTGGAATCCACTGACAACAGTAGTCAACCATCTCTAAAAACATCCTCACTCCGCTCTGTGTTTTGGTGTTTCAATTTTCTCCTCTCTGTTTTGGTGCATTCATTTTAAGAATCACTGAATTGTGTTTTGGACACCTTCCTTACTGACTTCTAAATGTGGTGTTCCCCTAACACTACTGCAATGTTTCAAGAAATTCTTTATGCCCATTTTTGTCCATGTGGTTCCCATAGGCAAATGTGTCAAATTTACAGCTCTTTCTCATTTTTGGTTGCAATTAACAGGTTCTCAGTGTGTTGGACTAACCCTAATTTATAGGGCAAAAATAGACTTTGCAGATCCTTCTTCAGGATGTGGGAAAAGATTGAAGGACTTTCCGTATAGCCTGTAGGATCTTGCACCACACTAAAATACTATTTCAGATTCTGAACGCCAAAATATATTGACTATCCTTATGATGAAGGATTGAGAATAATTCTTGACACAAATCTGTCCACCATGAACCATTTAGAATACTCTGCTCTGTCATTTTATCAATTACAGTTTAATTTCCCTCCCTTGCTTCATGGATAAGCTTGTATTGAGAAGTATGGGATACATCACATCTGGGTTTCATGTGATCTGCACTGGCTTTTTTGAATAATGTAATTTCTTTTCATGTAAATTCCTGAACCTCCTTTTTCAAATAATGTAATGACCTGGAGGTAGGATTTTGTCTGTGAAATCTGGGAATATTTTAATTCTTGACTCTTATGATTTTATGTTTAATTCAGAGTCCACATCCTTTGCATGAATACTAACACCATTCTGAGTGCAGTACATTTTTGCAATTGAATTCATACAGGAGATCTTGGCCACCGAAAATCTGGTTCCAATAAATTAGCTGTGCTCTCTTCTTATGAATTCATGATCCTGAACAACTTGGACAATTTTTACTGGCAATATATTAGTCACTAATTTATTTGAAATGCCTACAACTTGGCCTTTTTTTCCTAAGAAGTATAGTTTGGGAGCCTCCATCATTTTAGCCATGGAGTAGTGGCACTTGTATTGATTGGAAGTGATCCAGGATGGCCATTCACTTTTCATTTCCACAAAAGGGCCATTCTGGTCTACCTCTATGAATGCACCAATAATGCAATCACCTTCTCCCCTCGGGCAACATCAGTGCCAAACCTGTTCCTGTAGGAACTTGTAGTGTACCTTCAAACTGTGGAAACATGTAATTAATCATGGAAGATATTTTTCTGAAATCTGAAACTCTGCTGGAAACCTTGCATATTATTTGGATAGGCTGCTCAATGGAGCTGAAGTCAAATTTTGATTAAACTTTCTTAGATTTTGTAGGTTATGTACACCAGCATGTAGTACTGGGGAAATTGACTGTAGTATCCCATTCTGTGACACTTGATTCATGTCATGCTGCATTTAGGGAATCATTTGTGATTCAAATATATTAGGAGTAAACCTACAATAACATTTCAAGTGACAAATCTTCCCATAGATATGGTATGGGCCATTTCTCATCTGCACATTATTCATATTTTGGTTAGGCATGTTGTTAGTAAAGCCACTGCATCCACTAAGGGGCCACCATTGCCTTGTGCATTAACACATTATGCGCCATCACCAGTAGCAAAACCAAAGCCGGATGCCTGAAACTAACTTGACCATTCATTGGCCTGCCAGTCCACTTTACTTTGCTGAATATTCATACACATCTCTGGATGCAGTCCCAATGCAAAAATCAAAACAAATCCCAAAATGCTTACTTTTGTGAGTTCTTCAACTCCTATACTATTTATAAATCTGCATCAATCTGAGAATAAGAATTCCTAGCTTTTATGATTTATGAATTCTCCTTTGTCTTAAACCCACTTTTAATTTTACAGCCAAATCCTTAAGTTTTTCAAATGCACATCTGTATGCTTCTACAATCAAAAGTGTCAATTCATCAATATTATACATTGACATTGTGTATTTCTAAATTTCTATTTGTGCCATCATTTCTAGATCAACTTTGAAATTAAAAGCATCAGTCTTTACCACTGTTATGTTATGTGAAGAAGAACTAGAAATCATTTGATCTCTCCTGACATCAGCGTGTCTATGCTTGTGCACAAAGAATTACAAAGCACTTCTCAGATTAATTCATACACAGATAGATGATTATTAAGGGCATCATATGACTTTCACCTACAGGAACTTAACCCATGGCCTGATTTGGAGCCACACACCTTTTCGGGAAACAACCTTAATATATTTAATTGAGATCTTAGATTTCCAGAAATCCATAAACTGTATACATAAATCTAAAACCCTTTCCACATATTTCATATAAAATCACAATATCTGTTAATCAAGGGAAATATTTACAGCAACTTCAACAATTTGTGCAAAAAATTACAATGCAATGCAGTTAATGCAGTTTTTCATGCACAAAACAAAAACAAAAAAACACCATTGACATAACACAGTAACATAACAGCACTGCCATAAACCTCTATAACATAAGAACATTGATGTCACATTGTGTGCAGTTCGCATGTGCTGAAAAAACAATTAACTCACTCTAAATCACATGTCACAAGACAAAGCACTCACAATTGCATAAAACAACTTAAACGCTCTATTTATACATCCATAATAACTTTGAACAGGCTCAACTGATTCGGTGGCACTGGTGCACCTGCAATATACCATTCAATTTTTGAATTCCTAATGCCTAATCGTTTTTGGAGTGCAAATTTTAAGTCAAGCATTGCACCAACCTTTGTACTCACTACTTTGCAGAAAAATATGCATCATATGTCTACATCCTCTAACAAAACTATATTGGTGCTTTGTACCAAAAAATTAAAATGGCCAATACGCAATGTGAGTCTCAAAAGACAGGGGTCCTAGTACCAATAAAGGAAATCTTTGCAGCACACTAATCAAAATTAATACTATGAAAGTTTATTTAAAATGAAGAATTATTACAGGAGGCAAAAAAGTAGTTATTTCGTCAGATTCAAATCAACATCAACAATGCATTAAATCTGAGCCAATTGCAAGAGGTCATACAAAGGGAAATAGCCCTAACCCAAGTGTAGTTCAGTAATAAACACTCAATTCTACTCAGTTCACAAATCACAGGATAGGGATAAATCAGCAAATAGTCTAATGTGGAGACCATCTGTTCAAAAGCAAACTTCGAATTATAAAGTCAGATGAGTCCAGCAGACGATCGGCTTGATACGAAAGCATGCAAAGATTGTCTGAGCATAATTCAAATAACAGATTTTCATAGAAGCTTTCTAAGTAGAAACAAGTCAAGGACATACCACTTTAGCACGTCTGTGGGAAATCTAAAGACATTCTGAAGAAAGTCTGGCGCACATTCCAGACAAGACACATTGTATAGTTCTAGAGAAGTGAAAAAGAACACTCTTGATATAATGGTTGTGGTATCATGGGGCTGGACTAATTAAGTTACATGACATAAACTCATCAAAATCACAGCAATTGTGTTACATAAAACTGACTAGTTTATGTACTGCCTAAATTGTTAAAAAAAAATGAACCCCTTTTGCCATACAAACAAGGGATATGTCACTGCAGTATTGAAGCAAACTAAACTATTAGCCACTAGAATGAATAGGAAATGGAGGTGCGGTTACAGGCAGCAATAGCCTTGATTAATGCAACAGTATGAGGAAATACTAAACATGGCTTTCCCCAAAGCTCACAGTTAGATACCGCACAAGAAAAACATCACCATTAAATGAATACCATTTTGACTATTGAATGAAAACGAAAAACACTGAAGTTAAAAACATGCACATAGGACACATGTTTAAAAGCCATATCTTCGTCAGCAACAGAGGCCCAGTAATGTCAACTTGAGGCCCATTTACACCAACTAAACACACATAAATAAACATGATTTTAATGATACAAACGAACTCCTATGGTTCTTAGTGGTAAATCTGTACTTGATCTTCAGAGAATTAACTGACAGGCTACTCCTGCTGTTGAAAGTAGGTTTCAGTCAGCTTGTCAGAATAGTTTACTGAAATGGATAAGGAATATATTTGAGAACTAAAATGATATCATGGACCTCATTTTAGCTTTCTAGAGCATGAACCATAAATTCCATTACAAAACAAACCCTCTCATTTTATTTATGTCTAAAAGAAATGTTTTAGATTTTACGACTTTATTTCCATCTTGATGGCTTCAATTGTTTCATAAATACAGAATTTTATAGCTCTCCTTGTTTGTGTGTGAGAACACTGCGGGAAGCTGCAGCAGAACACTGGGGAATCAACTAATATCCTACTGCTGATGCTGTTGGAAGTACCGGTTTTACTCAGATTGTCAGACTATATTCTGACTTGGCTGAGGGAGATTGTGTGAATTTATAGAATATATGCTCTCATTGTAGCTTTTGGAGCACATTCTATGACCTCTTATGAGGAAATGATGAGTGAATATGTTCTCTCAAACATGGTTAATCAATCCCCATCAACATTTTTCACAGGGTGTTGCAACTTTGAATACACCAATATTCATTATGATACCACCAACAAATGATTAATTTTGTGACTAAAATATGTTATCACCCTTTATATGCGCTCTTTTTTGTGGCCCTCAAAAACACCCTTTCATTACAATTCATTGAAATAGGGACAATGTCAGTCTACTAAAATCCTTCCATATAGTTGTTCATATTGTGGCCAGTTAATCAAGCGGGTGACCCCTTTGGGACCCCCCACATACCCTTTGGTATCTGGGTATACTCACCCTGACCCCTAATATATTTTTGTTTAATTAATTTACAGGACATAAAGACCACGTCCCTGAGTACTGTAATAGCCGCCACAACATATTGCTCAGGTTTTGACCAGCCAATAAGGAGTTACTAGTCCCCTTTAAAGGGCCCAATCATAGCATATCTGGAAATGAACAGTCCTTCTACAGTCCTTCTAGCACTATAATTTTTTTGTTAAAATCTCAAAAATAGCTAAATGGATTTACACCAACTCACAAAAAGTACACTTTATGATTAAAGATCTAGCTTTCTGCTAACCTTTGTGCATTTCTGCTCAGCCATTTTCACAAATTCCTATGGAATGTACATGTAAAATGTATGTGTTGGGACTCCCCCTCTTTTTCTCTCCCCACTTGATAGATCAAATACTTCCTAGAAGGAGCTGAGGTGGATGAACTTTTTGTTCAGAAAGTTTAGTGATGATTCAGCAAACAGTATCATAGTTATTAGCAAAACAAAAGCACTCTTCGCAGGGAAACTCTGACCTAATTGTAATCACACAGTAGTGACATCCACTTGGTGTATGCACATTGTTGTCATCAGTGATTTAATTTCAGATGTCATAAAAAATGTTATCAATTATGTTATTGAACAGGTTATGAGTGATGTAATGTGAGGTCATAAGCAATGCATTGCAAAGGCATGAGTTTTAGTTTCTTCAGTTAACCATAACTGGTGAAGTTCATTATTAATGTAAAGAGAGATATTAATACCAAACCTAACTTTAAAATCTCTTAAACATTTTTTTCTATGATAACAATTAATTAATCTTTATTCGGGTGCAATCGCAACCATAAAATATACAATGAGAAAATCATCATTTCAAATCCAGTTCAAAGTTAAGATTAAACACAACTTCTGGTCATGAGTTTTTTAACAGAAGATAAAAAAGAGATGGTGCAAAGACAAACAAATGCAAAAACAACAATTGATGGACAGAATGTAGAACAATGTCATACATTCACCCCAGTACAGAGATCTGGGCCTAAATCCATCGTTTTATTTACTCACCATGCCATTCCAGTTTGAACCCAGCCATTTGCAAATCAGTCTTGACCCTGTGCCTCATGGGAACAGTCCAGCCCGAACTACCAAGTCAGGTCCTCCCTGGACTGGAAACAAGCATCCTAGGACCGGTTTCGGGGTTTCACCCATCTTCAGCCAGGATAGCTTGATTCCAGTGGCATGGAGAGCACGGGACTCATGTCAAAGCATACCCGTCCCACTCGGGGTGACAAATGCAAAAACAACAATTGATGGACACCATGCAGAACAATGTCATACATTCACCCCAGCACAGAGATCTGGGCCTAAATCCATTGTTTTTTTGCTCACCATGCCATTCCAGTTTGAACCCAGCCATATGCAAATCAGTCTTGACCCTGACCCTAACCCTTGACCTTGCCATACATTAATAATGTAGAAAGAGATGCAACAGAATGAAAAATTGTCTTTCTACAAATATCTGCAAAAGGCTCTCAAACATCTGTCAATTGTTGATATCTGGGAAATGTCCTTAACTGCACAAAGTTTTAAGAAAATAATTAATACATCAGCAAAACACTTATCCCTTTTGAAAGACAAAGAACTGTTTATTTAGCGATCTTGATCCAGCGCAAAACGGGGTAAGGGGAGCAACCTGTATCAATATCCTACCTGCATCACAGACCCGTCGTCATGCACACTCATTCATACACACATTCATTGGTGGGGCCCATAACACCAACTTGCATACGTCACCATTCTCGAGTCTACACACACAGGAGGGATGAATAATTCAAGCGCTGGACATGTGGGGGGAACCCTTATAACCTATAGGGAGGAAAAAATCTTTTTGCAAAATATACATTGATCTTTGTCGCCTATAGATCCCTATTCTTAAACATCAAGGCACTCCTCCCACTTGGTTGACGGACAAATTAGTTGGATTGGTTGATGGTGATCTAGAACCAGCTAAAACACATCTTAAGAATCAGAATCTTTCTCTAAACGAAACACCACAAACTCATGTTTTCTCGTTAATCAATAATTGTTTATCTAAATGATTAATATTTGCATTTGTCTCGTCAAAGTTTAGAAGTTTTATATCAATGTAAGTAAATCGCAGAACATTATATTTACCTAATATGGCTATCTGGGGCTTCTCTATTTCATTGGCTCTGCATAACCGAGTTCTGTCATCAATCACCCAAATAATGCAGACCAAAGCTCAGAGTCCAAAGTTCTCTGCTCGGCACCTTACATTCCAAAAGTTCGGCAAAGGACCAGAGACATGCAAGCATCGATCATTGCCTGTGGAGTTTGTAGAAATCTGCAGTCATCAGACAATCAGGCAGCACCCGGACCCTCAAAGGTTTAGGAGTGATGAATCATCATGAAGAAGAACGACCGACCCTCTCTCTCTATTCTATTTTTTTATAATACAATGAGGTAAAAAGATACATTTTAAGTTTTAAAACAGTTGTGTGGCTGGTTGAGATAGTCCGACTTATTATACCAAATTTTCAGTACAGTTTGAGGGGTGAGGTCATTGGTTAGCAAAGAGTCAGCTTGTTCCGGTTTACTTCCGGTTCCGGTGGATTGTTCTTCTGTATTGGCAAACGTCCCGTTTCGTAGCCTTGTTCGGGAACACGCTGTGCAAAGGTCGCTGTGAGGTTTAGGAGATTTGTCGCACATGCGTAGCGCATTCCGCACCTCATGAGACAGTGGCCACTTCGACGTGTGGTGACAGCTGCCAAATTTGATTTAGACCCAAATGCCAACTTAAGGGAAACAAACACAAAAGAGTAATTAATACATAGAAACAGTGAATCTAATGTTAACCCCTTGCTAATCCCTCTATGTGCTTATATTTATCTAGCATTTAGCGCCACTTAAAGCAATTATATTCACCTTTTTCGATCCTCCTTGATGGTGCAACATCACACAGCAACATATATCATGCAGTATTCTATTACCACATATACTATTGTAAATATGCATACAGATTTTAGTTATAAAGGTTATTTAGCCATGCAAAATGCAAATCCCACGTGTAGTTCCAAATTAATAATATTGAATAATACACATGCAACATTCATTTACTAATATTATAGTTAATAGAGTATATAATTAGTATTTTCATGCAAGAATAGAGGAGGTATACAACATTTTGTGCTACCTGCTCCATCAATCTCATGCATGGATGTTGGTGCAGGAATATACAAGTCTTACGGTACAACCGTATTTAGAAATATCATGGTCAGTACAAACCACGAATATATTTATGAAGGCAAGATTCGGCAACTTACCAGGCTTAAAACATGCAATGCCTTGGCTGAGACCAGCTATGCCGGCTCCCTGCAGACTATGCAAGCTATGGGACGAAAGTATTATTCATTTGGTTTGTATATGTGCAGTAATGATGGCGGGAAGAAAACGATAACTGAAAAACTGCTTCATTGACAGAGGTGTTTGTACATGTAGAAACACTATGGTAGTTTGTTTTAGACTAACGGATGTTAAAATGAACGCCAATTTTTAAAAATGTTTGATACTTGCAAAAAAGAAACTGGATGCTTGTGAGCTGAGCCCAGTAAATCTGGAAGTTCAAAATAATTAGGGATACAATTTTGTACCATATTAATGAATTTGCACATAAGCAATGAAATAATTGTCTCTATCCATATTAAGCCTTGGAAAAATGATGGACTGATGTAATGTTTCTAAATTATATTCCGGGACCTTTTGAGAAAATTACTTTGAGACTATTAGGAATTTTAGAATTATTTGTTTGTTAAATCGTAACTAGTGTGTTTTTTTAAAGATTGTTCCAATTGTAAGATTTTAATCAATCATGCAATAAAATGTATCATTATCAATAGGCAAGAACTGCAAGTACATAAGCGCCACTCTGGCTTTCCTAAACTTCATGGACTTTAAAAGGGGACGAAGAAACAGCCTTCTTGGGTAGCTAAAATATTTACATAAAAGGACAAAATGTAACGTGTCCTATTGAGACCTAGAGTCGAGCCACTGGGTCCTCTCACATTTGGGGGAGCAAAACCAGATGGAGATGCCAAGAGATGGTGAAGCAGAATGAACCTAAAATGGGTGACTAAAAATCGGTTGCGCTTGTAAGGGTGGGGAGATAGCTTTCCCTACCCTGAACTGACTTTAACAAGGCGTGCATCCTCACTGTTGGTTTCAGAAGCTCAGTGTTTTCACAGTGGGCATGTTTAAAGAACAATTATTTTACCGTATTAAGATCCTGAGGCTTTACTGAACCTCATTAAACAAAAATATCAGGCTACCTAGAGCAAAAAGAGACTCCTTGACGTGCCGTAACCAGAGGCTTTTAAAAGCATGCTCTAGTGACAGACAGTCTGATATGATCAGGCGATTTAAATTCTTATCCTCCCTGGACCATAACTTTACCCACTACAGCAGAGGCTTAACTACCGCCTGTCAGCTAAGAAGTTGACACCAAGCTGTTTGTGTACTGCAAAAGAGGGAGTGCTTTGAGGAACCTTCAGAATCCATTACAAAACCTATTTTTGGCCACCTGTAGCTTATGTGTTGACGAATACCCCCAAACTTCATTACCATATACAACCTTTAACTTTTGTTTTTTATACATTTCTGACGTTTTGGCACAGCTACTGGTGAGCTACTGGCTATGGCAAAGGGTCAAAGTCTTAGAAAAGCAAAATATACAGGACAGGTCTAATGGCTTTATCAGGGGGTCAGCACAACAACATACATAAAGCAGACCTATTGCCTTTGTCAAAAAATCCCCACTTTAGTTCATCAATAGCCATAATCCGATGTGTTCTTTATAAATATACTCATGGTAGTGCTTAATAATAACTATAACAAAAATATTTTAAATACAGCATTTTCAACCAAACAAACCATTAACATGTGTTTGGGTGTTTCTTCAACACTTTCAAGGGCATAAAATGAAGCCTTGGGGCCAACCATCAAGGGTCCCGCTCTGCAGCTGAAAAGCATACATTTCCAGCTCAGAGTGCTTTAATAAAATATGGAAGCTGTCCTGGGATCATGTATTCAATGACCCAAAAGAGCACCTGTTAATTTTCTAATGATAGTAGGGGGGCTGCTGCACATGTATATATATATATATATATTATCTACTGGCTGTCGCCTGTAGATAGTTATAGTTAGGACCGTGTTTCCAGAGGAAATCCGCAACATTCTATTTGGAATAACTTTGGCGCCGATTGACGAATCCTTGCGAAAGTTTCAAAATAGGCGGGGTGTTCCGTTCCGCTCCTACCCTGAAAGTCTCGGGGGGATTCGTCAAGCGGGGGCTGAGAAAAAAGGGGGGTCCCAAAACGCGTTTTTCCCATGCATTTTTCCATAGGGACCTTTAGTCCAAGCTACAGCCCAAACGGCTGAACAGAATTACTTGAAATTTGGCAGAGAGGTAGTCCTCAGGTCAGGGATGTGCCTTCTGCATGTCTGGAGTCAATCTGTTCATTAGTTCCTTGAGAAAATTGCAGTTAAAAGTACATGCATATCTATAGGCGCGCTCCGTTCGCGTACGGTAAGCATACCGTACGCGCACGCTGCCGTGCGCGAGCGTAATTCTGATTGGTTGTTAGATGTGTGTAAACATTCGAATCGGTTGAAATCAGGAAGTGTCGGCCGCCATTTTGTCTCTCGCAGTGTGAGGCAGTGAAAAACAAAGGTGGAGAACTTGAAAAGGGGGCGGGTGGACAGTTTCTGACCCTCTAGCCATTGTCAGGGGGTCCCAAGGTTGAAAAAAACATTTTTATTTTTTTTTAAAACATTTCGGGACGAGTGCGTACCGTGCGCACACGCTAAAAAAAAAAAAAAAAATAGAATTAAAAATCAAATTTAAGTGTTTCGATATTAGGTGGCTCTAAAAAGAGCCGTTGTGTTTATTGAGTGTTTTTTGGTACCTACAAGTAAGTACCAATGCAGAGTTTAAAGTTCAAGAGGAAGACTCTGTTTCCTTCATCAGTGAAATGTACACCGTCTCCTCTATAAATGCCTTGCATGTAGTAACGCAAGTTGTTGTGGTATATAGAACCCATACCATAGTCTCTGAGGAAAGCAGAAACAGATTTATTGACGTGCTTTCTTGCTTTGTCAATCTGTGGACAAAATTGGTAGGACCAGTTCCACTTTTGCCTTTGGCCTATATTAAAATATACACAGGTAGTTTGTGGAAAAAGCAACATCAATTGCACAAAGGTGTCCTTAACAAGCATTTCCAGACCTACCCCAGTTAAAGTGCCTAGGTCATTTCCACCACAGTGCACAATAATAAGGTTAGGCTTTGGGAGATGAAGTAAGGTTTTCACCAAGCGCATTAATTGGTGCCACTTTAACCCTCTCTGACTAATCCATTTAATGTCTACATTTGGCAAAGCAAGGTCTTTGACAATACCTCTTTTTTCTGCATACTTTTCACTCCAGAAGATAAAGCTGTGTCCTATAATCCACACTGTGAACATCTTTCAAGGAGATCTGGATGCACTCAGAAGGTGTCTTTCAGTAGAATGGCAATATGAAAAGAAAGATAGTTGAAAAATGGCGGCAAACATACTTTTGAAAAAAAGATCTCATTGGCTGATTCAAACCATTTTACAGTTAAAATTAGGTTGTATGTTTACATTTTTACAAGCATGTTTTGTATTGGTTCAGAAAAAGGTTTTCCCACAGAAGATTAATTTGGATTTGCTGTTAGGTTTGAAAGGTCAAGCACTCTTGCTCTTTGGATTAGAAACATTGTGTGCTGAACTTCTGACCTCTCTGCTCACACCAGTGTTCCATGACCTGTTGCTATGGTAGGAGGCAGAAGTCATGTTGGGGGAAGGGATCATTTGGAAAAGGGTTGAAATTTTCAACCAATAGGAATGTGTTATTTCATTTGAAAAAATGTGGGAAGCACTGTGATTTGGAGTTAACATGTATATGTGTGAAAAAAGAGAGGGAAACATTGCCATTTACTGGTTCTGGTGAGAGGAGAGAGGTGTACATCTCAGAGATTCTGGCTCTGATAATCCGCTGTTTGAGTGCCACATTTCTCTCTCAACTAACTAATTTTAAAGGTGAGTTATGAGTTTGAGAGGGGATGTATGTGGTGAGTTTTGATATAAATAATAGAATTGTGATTCTTCTTTTAAAGTTGTGTTTTACATTTTGTGTTTTGGGAGATATTTAACTGTCTTGAACTTGTAAGATATTATGGAGTATGTCTTCACCATAAGTTAAGGAGTACTGGTATCACTGAGGAATACTGTTTTGTGCCTAGAATCACACCATGAGTCTGTGTGCACACAGGAATTGTTTTCAGAGATTTAATTTGTGTTGCTGTTGTTCTATAAGACTTCCACTTGCAGGAAAGGGGTAGCTTGTTTTGTTCAACTGTGAAGGTTAGCAGTCAGCAGAAATCACTATCTCACAAATGAGAGACAAATGCTAACACATTTGAAACCAACATGGAAGATTTTCCTTCCACTCGTGCAATGAGTAATGTAGTTCCCACATGTTCAAAACTCCAATTAACCTTTACCACACATGTACTCTTACATACATCTATTTAGTGATCAGGCAGTTGAGCAAGTGTCAATGCAGATGTCTCTTGCACATGACAGTAGACAGTCTCCAGAAGCACACTCTTAGCAGAGAGCCAGCAGCTTCTCCTGCACAGTTATGCTTACTAATCAGTACTGTGTGGTGTTTCAGTTAGGAGTGAGTAACGCTAATACATTCAACATCACCAAGGCTCAATTCATTTGCTGGAGTGTAGTCACTTGCCCAGGTTATACATGTTAATGGTCTTAAAAATCGGTTTGGACATGTACTCTTTTCTGTTTCTGAAAACTTTAATGAAAATGTCTCAGACTGTTAGAGTAATTATCACTTGGACTACCACAGTAGTAAATGTGCTTTGAAATTGCCAATCAAATCTCGTTTTCTGCCTAGAATCACACCATGAGTGTGTGTGCACACAGTAACTGTTGTCAGAGATTTAATTTGTGTTACTCTGGTTCTTTTAGAATTGCATTTGTAGAAAAGGGGAAGCTTGTTTTTATGAAGTGTGTTGGTTAGCATTCAGCCCAAATTAATATCTCACAAATGCGAGGCCAATGCTAACACATTTGAAATCAACATGGTAGATTTTTCTTCGAGTCGTGCAATGGGTCATGTAGTTCCCACATGTTCAAAACTCCAATTAACCCTTACCACACATGGACTCTTACATATATCTAGTTAGTGATCAGGCAGTTGAGCAAGTGTCAATGCAGATGTCTCTTGCACCTGACAGTAGACAGTCTCCAGAAGCACACTCTTAGCAGAGAGCCAGCAGCTTCTCCTGCACAGTCATGCTTACTAATCAGTACTGTGTGGTGTTTCAGATAGGAGTGAGTAACGCTAATACATTCAACATCACCAAGGCTCAATTCATTTGCTGCAGTGTAGTCACTCACTCAGGTTATTCATGTTCATGGTCTCAAAAAGCTGTTTGGACATGTGCTCTTTTCTGTTTCTGAAAGCTATAAGGAATTGTTGTCAGAGATTTTATTCGAGTTACTCTGGATCTTTTTGAATTTTATTCGTAGGAAAGGGGAAGCTTTTTTTCATGAACTATGTTGGTTAGCATTGAGCCCAAATGAGAGGGTAATGCTAACACATTTGAAATCAACATGCTAGACTTTCCTTCCACTCGTGCAATGGGTGATGTAGTTCCCACATGTTCAAAACTCCAATTAACCCTTACCACACATGTAGTCTTACATATATCTATCTAGTGATCAGGCAGTTGTGCAAGCGTCAATGCAGATGTCTTGATTTCCAGAAGCACATTCTTAGCAGAGAGCCAGCAGATTCTCCTGCACAGTCATGCTTACTAATCAGTACTGTGTGGTGTTTCAGATAGGAGTGAGTAACGCTAATACATTCAACATCACCAAGGCTCAATTCCTTTGCTGGAGTGTAGTCACTCCCCCAGGTTATACATGTTCATGGTCTCAAAAAGCTGTTTGGACATGTGCTCTTTTCTGTTTCTGAAAACTATAATGAAAATGTCTCAGACTGTTAGAGTAGTTTTCACTTGCTCTACCACAGTAGTAAATGTGTTTTCAAATTGCTAATCAAATCTCGTTTTCTGCCTAGAATCACACCATGAGTCTCTGTGCACAGAGGAATTGTTCTCAGAGATTTAATTCGTGCTGGTTTTATTGTGTTTTTCACACATAGGAAAGGGGTAGATAGTATTATAAGATTTGAAAAGCTAAAAAAAAATTAAGTAATATATTTAAATTACAGAAATGTTTTTTTTTTTAGTTTCTTTCAGGTATTGGTGAACAACAGTGAAATAAATTAAAGATGCCTACAAAATCAAGAAAGAGAAAAGAACAGAAAAAAACATCTATATTTGAAGACAACTGGAGGATCCAAATTAGTTGAAGATGCTCATGTTGGAAAAAAGAAAAAGTCTTCTGGTAAGCAGACTAAGGATTTTTTTACAAATATCTTCAAAAAAATGTCCTCACTGGAAATAGTGTTTCAAGTAGAAAACAACAAAACAAAAGTGAGAAATTACTAAATGCTAATGTACAATCAGAAGCAATAACGATTGACTTAAAAAGAAAACCAGCATTTAAAGACATTCGTAGAAAAATGTTTCAGAGAAGAGTGATGTCCAATTTGCTAAAGGATGTGAAAAAATATAAGAAGAAAGCGAAATTTTATAAGAGAAAAAAGGAGATTGAATCTATTGTAGCTAAGGCTTTAGAAGTAAAAAGAAAACTATTCATTTTAATTTTGAATAGGATCCGTACATTAGAGAAAATGGTCAATTTAATGAAGTCACAAAGCAAAAGGAAAAGAGTAGTGAAAAGAAATAACTTTTGTAAAGTGTTTTTAGGAGAATGGATGCATAGTTCAAGTACTGAACCATTTTTTAATGAAGAGAGTTTTCTTCAAAGTAATAGTTTGCTGCATGCAGTTGACACCAGAGGTCGTTGTTATGAAGTGAAAGATGGTTGTGTAATGCAAAAGGAGAAAATGGTTGAAAGAAATGAGGAAGAAGTGATAGCTGAAGAGTTTATGGGGAGACGTTCTAAAGCCACAGTGTACACTTGGAATTGTAGTAGTATTTGTACTGTACGACAAGAATCTATTGATAAATTACGTGAGTTTCTAAGAGAATATAGTAAAAAAAGTGTTAAACAGAAGATTAAGTTGCTTCAAAGACTCGATCCATGCAGAGTGAGAGAGAATACTGGTTTGCAAGGACATTCTCTGGCTTGTCTTTCTAGGAAAGTTTGTCAAAGTGTTTTTCATCATTTTAGGATGCTGGCAGTACATCATACTGAAATAAGAAAATTTGTGAGAAGATTGTATTCTGCTAAAAGTCCAGCATTAACATTAAGTGAGTTGAATAGGGCTCTGTTCCGAGGATCTGTATCAGATGTAGAGAAGGTTACTGATGATATTCAGTTTTGTTACTTTGGTCCGGAACAAGAAAGTGCAGGTAATGACACAGTTATTGAGGAAAATGTGGAAGAGAATGTAGAACCCACTGTTAGTAAAAATGTTGAAGATCAAATGACACAATTTACTGTCATCTCTAATGAAAGACCAAATATTACTTGTATTTGTTGCCGGAGAAGCCATTATAAAAGTAAAACAAGGAATGTTGATCTCTATAAAAAAAGTGAAGAAGAAGATAATTATAAGTGGAAGGATTTTGCTACATATTTGTTTCTGGAAAATTGTTTTGATTTGGGTGAAGATCAGCGTATTTGTAAATATTGTTATAGCAAGTTAGAAGATAATTAAAATGCCAGCTAGAGCTTTACATAATAATTTGGAATTGGTTGATATTCCTGTAGAACTTTCTGATTTAAATACGTATGAGTCTATACTCATTCAATGTGTCCATCCGTTTCAGACTATAGTACGTATGGAGCCCAAAACCGGTAAATTACCTCCTTCAGACTTACAGAGAGGTTTAAAAGGAAGAGTTGTCTATTTGCCGTTGGATTTGAAAAAAAATATGGTAACGATTGATGCAGATAGTTTGGAACCTGAACCATTAGTTATTCTCGTCAATGGTGTACCTACAAAGAATAAGAAAATTTGGCAGGACCTGGTAGATGTTCGAAAAGTACAAAGAGCAAATTTATATTTGAAAAGGAATAATAAATGGTTTGAATCAATTTATATGGATGAAGATGAAGAAGTTTTAGTAGAAGTCACAGAAATACCAACTGGACAAATTGAAAAAGTGGACAAGTCAAAAGAAGAAGAAATTTATGAACATTTCATCCTCTTCATTCAAAAGAAGTTATGGAAAACACCATTGATCTGTTCCAGATGAAAAAAGCAAAAGGAACTCCCGTGAGTGTATGGGAGGAGAGCTTGGAAGCTCGTTGTTTTCCGCAGCTGTTTCCTACAGGAGAAGGTGGACGGTATGATGAACGCCCAGTACAGATTCCTGCTTCTGAGTATTGGACTACAAGATTATATGCAGAAGATCCAAGATTTCGTCAAAGTATTCCTTATTTGTTCCATCTTTTATTCAAAAGCGACTTGTCTGCACTTTCTTATGCAGTAAATCACATTTTAAAAAGTGGAGTACATCTACATAATGTGTCTGCAAAGGATTTTATGAACAAAGTGCAACAGCGAGACGATCATTTGGAATCACAATTGATGAATCTCATGGCTTGTCAGCGTGGAACTAATGAATATTGGTACCGACGCCATGGAGAATTGAAATGTATGTTACAGAATTTAGGAACTCCTACATGGTTCCTTGCCCTAAGCTGTGCAGAGTACGCTTGGGATGATCTTCTGGATTTTCTTCGAGAGGCAAATTCAAATATTGAAAGCATCCAATACAAGACAGCAGGAGAATTGTGCTCATTGGATCCGGTTAATGTTTGCAGATATTTAAATCATAGATTTGAGGCTATGATGTCCTTCATCTGCAATAAAAAAAATCCACCTCTTGGAGAAGTTGAGGATTTCTTTTGGAGAAAAGAGTACCAAGCAAGAGGTGCTCCTCATATTCATATGCTGTTGTGGATCAAGGATGCCCCAAAATTTGGAACAGATGCTGATGAAGCAGTTTTATCTTTCATTGACGAATATGCAACATGTGCTATACCTAAAAGCACTGATGAGAAAAACTTAAAAGAGCAATTTTTACGTTTTCAAAGTCATCGGTGTGGAAAATACTGTCGACGAAAGTACAAGAGTAAAGATAAATTCTACACAAAATGTCGATTTGGATTTCCACGACCTGTTCTTTCAAAAGGAAGAGTAAACAGTTTTATGTCAGCTGTGCGACATACTATTACAAGAAAATCTCCGAAAAATACATACAACATTAGAAGAAAAGAAGAGTCGAAATACATAAATGACTACAACCCAGTCATTTTATGCATGTGGAATGCTAACATGTATATACAATATATTGCAGACAATTCTATCGCTGTTGCTCGGTATGTCACATCTTACATCACAAAATCTGAGAAAACGGAATTGAAAGAGATGTGGGAAGAGATTTCTCACGAGAAGACTATCAGTAAGAAGCTTTACAGTTTCAGTTTAAAGATGTTATCGCATCGAGAAATTGGATCCTATGAATGTTCAGATAGGTTATCATCTGCAAGTCTGTACTCCAAATCAAGAAGAATAATTTGGGTAAGTTTAGGCCTTGCAGGAATGCGAAATCAGGTACTGAAATCTGTTGGAGAAATTGAATATTTGGCAGAGAACGACCTGGAAAGTACAGATATTTTGAAATCAAACATGTTGGACACATATTACCCAAAAAGAAGTCGTCATCTTGAGAACATGTGTCTCTATGAAGTGCTGCAGAACTTCATTTTTACACGGAAAGTCACAGAAGACATCAACAATGGAAAATATAAAGTCATTGGTGAGGAAGGATGTTTGGTGAAGCAAACAAAAGGAAGTTTGATTAATCACAGGAAGCTGAGTTGCGACACTACTGACAAAAATTAATTTTACTACTTGGCACTTTTATAGCTGTTTAATCCATGGCGTTCAGAGTACGAACTACTTGGAGAATTTCACAGCTATGAAGATTCTTTTAACGCATGTAAAGATACAATTGAATGCAGTACTTTCACAAATTATGTACAAATGCTAAATGAAGAAATTGAACAGGAAGCTACAATTGCAGCTGAAGTAGCTAGAGACAGTTCTCAAGACAGCCAAAGTTCTGGAACGCTCAGTCAAGATCCCCTAGGACAACCAATCGTAGAAAATGAAGCTGCAATAGCCATGACTGAAGTGGAAACGGCTATGACTCAAGCTCAGGAAGATTTAGTAGACTTACCAAATTTGGAACAACAACTCAATGAAGAACAACAACAAATTTATGAAGAAGTCACCAAAAAAATTGATCATGGATTACAACATGAAAATAAAGAGTGCTCATGCACATCATTTGAACCAATCAGGATGTATGTCAGTGGACAAGCTGGAACTGGAAAAAGTTTCTTAATTAAAGTCATCAGAAGCTACCTACAGCAAAAAACAGATTCAACTTTGTCTTGTGTTGTTACTGCTCCAACTGGGTTAGCAGCGTATAACATAAAAGAAGTTACCTTACATCGCTTGCTAATGTTACCAGTGGAGCACGAGAACAAAATACAATACCACAAGCTAACAGGAGAAGCATGCTTCGAAGTTTCAAGAGTGTTGAAGAAGATGCAAGTTCTCATTATTGATGAGGTAAGCATGGTTTCAAATTTAATGCTTGCCTTTGTGCATTTAAGAATGCAGCAAATTCTAAAGAGAGACTATGACGTGTTATTTGGTGGAAAACATGTTATAGTTTTTGGGGATCTTCTGCAGCTCACTCCAGTTAAAGGACAACCAGTGTTTAATACTGTGACACATGAAGACACGAAGAAGTCATTAGGAAGTATTGGTAATACGAATATTTGGTCATTTTTTGAGTACAAAGAACTCACGACCAATATGAGGCAGGCAAACGATGAAGATTATGCAAGTATTTTGAAAGATATCAGAATTGGACTACTCACAGAAGTTGGCAGAAAAGCATTACCAAATGAAGAAATAGCTACAGAGAAAATATACAAGAACATTGCAGGAAAAAATACTGTAATCTGCTTAATGCCAACACTACGTGAATGCTCGATATTCAATGAGGAACTTTTGAAATTGGAAAAGGAAGAGATTAAGAAAATGGAAGCAGTGGACAAAATTCAGCATGAAGGAATTACTATTACATTAACAGGCAAATTGGAAAATAAATTGGATTCTCTAGAGAAGAACATTTCGAAAACAGCTGGATTAGAAAAAAATCGTTATGTTTGTATGAACTGTCGAGTAATTTTAAGAAGAAATTTGGATGTAGAAAAAGTTTTAGTGAATGGAGCTATGGGTAAAGTTGTTGGTTTTGTGAAGTACCAGAAAAAAGATGGGATTGAATTTTTAAAAATAAAATTTGATCAGATTGAAGAGGTTAAAGACATTAGTCGTTGTTCAGTTCGTTTTTTGCTAGTGAAAGACTTATATGTGCGTAGGAAGCATTTTCCGTTTTCTCTAGCATATGCTGTAACTATTCACAAGTCTCAAGGATTAACTGTAGATAGTGCTTTTGTAAACATTGGATCTAGTGTGTTTAAAGAAGGTATGGCATAGGTTGCTTTGTCACGCGTGAAAAAATTATCTGGTTTATTCATGATAGACTTTGATGACTCAAAAGTTAGTGCTGATGCAAACTGTGTAAAGGAGTATAATAGATTAAGCAGAAGCTTTGCTCCTCATTTAGGTCAGTATATTGTGTTTGAAAAACGTGTTGTTTGTCGGAAAAGGAGAATTGAGAATATCTGTAATGATGATGTACAGAAGAGAAAACAGAAGGAGAGTGATGTGATTACAAGCAAAAAGAAAAAGGACAGTGTTGAAGAGGTTGTTGGTTGTCATTTTGAAAATAGCTCTGGTGTCAACTGCTACGCTAATGTGGTGCTGACTGTTGTATTTTACCTTGAAAGTTTGCAAGAGCAGATAATAGTAAATCATGAAAAAAGATTTTGTTCTCTGCTGAGTTTTCTTTTTGAGAAGCTGAGTATTGATAAAACTAAAATAGAAAGTGCTTCTGATGTTAGAAAACTTTTAGATGTATGTTCAGGATGTACACAGTTTACTCAAAATGTCCAGCAAGATGCACAGGAATTCTTGATGTTTATGCTTATGGTACTTGAAGATGAAGGGGAAGAAATAGAAAATATGTTTGGTCTCTATTATAAATGGGACCATAGTTGTGAAAACTGTTTCAACATATGCAGCTCTAATGTTGATTCAGAAAGGTTTATATATTTAACATTATCAGAGACTAAATCAGTGCCTTTTAGTAAATTAGTTAAAGATGCCAATCACAACATGGAATGTTCTAAATGTAAATCAGACATGTTTTAAACGTTATTTTTAAAGAAATATGGACAGTATGTAATTTTAATGATGCAACGTTGTAGAGCTGATGGTTCAATTATCAATATCTGGAAAAACTTTTGTTGCAGTTGCAATAATTTTCCATGATTGACTTTCTACAACTTCTGGTCATTACACAGTTTATCTTAAATGCGAAAAAGGCCGGAATGATTCTCAATTGATGTTCAAACAACGTTTGCCTGCAGAATTACCAAATTCCTATTTAATTTTTCTGAAACCAAAATTTTAAAAACAAATTGCAACATCTGAACAAATTATTTTTGCAATTTAATTGGATTACCATTGGATATTTCTTGAAAAAAGAATTTAAAAATTACCATTTGGCCTCATGGAATGGTACACATATCTATTGTGGACTTCTTTGGCAGATATCATTTTGGTGTATGTGCTTAAGCAACAAGATTTACAGATGATATTTAATGCAAATAGTTATTGTTGTTAGATTATATTTTTATTAAATATGTTACATTTCTATAAAATAATGTTTTACTGAGAAGAGATTCAGGGCTTTTTTTAAACAATCTTTCAGATTGTTATTTTTTTTGCCCGCTGTTAAGTGATGAATGCAATTGGTTTCACGATTTACAGTCAAATGCAATATATTCTGAAAACAGCAAAAAAAGGGCAAAATATTGTTTTCTTAAATATGAAAATATGTGTACTGTATTCTAAAATGTATTGTCAAATATTAATACTTTTTTTCTTTTTTTTTAGATTGTGAAAGAAAATTTAGGAAAATTAATCCTTTTTTCTAACAATTAAAAAAAAACATTTATTGCTTATTAAGTTATTTTGTTGGTCAAGTAAGTTTGAAATATCTGTATTTATCACACATTTACTTTCATGCTCCCTTTTTTTCACTTCTCCTCACTCTGCTTTTCTCTTTTCCGTTGTGGTCCATCAAGGACCTTGAAGGGTGTAAAAAAAAAATTATTTAAAAAAAAAACGAGCGCGTACCGTGCGCGCACGGCGGGAAAAAAAATAAAAAAAATGATTAAAATTTTTTTTAAAAAAATTGTTTGGTTAGGTTGGTTCTTAAAAGAACCGTTGTGTTAATACAGGGACAGAGGAAGGAAAGAAAGGCAATATTAAAAGGTGCCACACTTGTGCTGCTCTATCTTATTGTCTATTAGGCAAATACTAGACTCACCATAAGCAATAAGACAGTAACAAGTGTTGCATCTTATTTGTACCCTCTCAAAA
Organism: Triturus cristatus; assembly: GCF_964204655.1. Taxonomy (NCBI): domain Eukaryota; kingdom Metazoa; phylum Chordata; class Amphibia; order Caudata; family Salamandridae; genus Triturus; species Triturus cristatus. Next base: position 1,495,226,468 of record NC_140591.1, read on the forward strand.
CGAGGGTAAATATCCAGAGGAGCAGAAGAGGGTGATGCTCCCATCGCAGATGAAGGGCCCGGCTGAGCTGCCGATGAAGTACTCTGCTGAGCCTCTGCAGATGTGCTCGGGTGAGCTACTGGAGGGGTTGCTGCAGTAGCTCGAGCGAAAGTCGCGGGATGTACATCCCTAATGTGTCTGACCATAGAAAAGATTCCAAAAGAGTACTTCTTCTTTGGATCCCCTCTAGACAGAACACGCCCGTAAAGTTTGCAGGTAAGTTTCGGAGCATTGACCTTCTTCTGCCCCTCTGGAAAAGTAAAATATTGCCAGACAAAAGAATCCTTCGGTTTCCTCTGCCTCTGCCTGACAATACTGTCCTGCTCACTCCCAAAAGAGGACTGCTGCTCTGCCATTGTCTCTCAACAGCAATTCAGCTCCTTCTCCTATGGAATCACAAGCAATAATGAGGGGAATGGGTGTGGTGTTGGAAGTCTCTGTAAGTGAAAGTAGTTTAAACCAATGAAAAGTGCTCATTCTGGATCACATGACCTACCGTGCGCGTCCGTAAGCTTAGCGTACGCGCTCGGTAAAAGTACGCATGTGCGTACGTAAGACGTACGCATGCACGTACGGAGCACGCACATACGACACACACGCGCATGCGTATTAGACGTACGCGCGCATGCGCGTACGACAGTTCCGCGTTAGGTGCGCGCGCATGCGTGTATGAAAACGGTGCGTACGCGCCGCACACGAACTACGCATGCGTACGTAAATCGCATACGCATGCGCACAGGAAGCATACATATAACGTACGCGCACCGTATGGAGCGCGTACGGTAAGCTTAGTGTACGCGCACGTTAAAAATTCCTTTAAAAAAAAAAAGGCCTGTAAAATACATTAAATATATTGTTCAACTATATCTAAACATTTATTTAAAAAAGGTGAAACAATCCATATTGCAGGATACAGTAAATGTATGATTATATACATAGGTAGCATATTGTTTTAAAAAAAAATATTAAAAAAAAGAATTAAAAAAAAAAGAATTGCATTTAAAAAAATTTGCAAATTCACTGTAAAAACTATAGGTTTCACATATGTTATAGTTAGAAATCAGCATTTAAAAAACCTTTGAAATTCACTGAAAAAACCATAGGTTTCACACACGTTATAGTTAGGAATTAGCATTTAAAAAACCTTGCAAATTCACTGAAAAAAACATAGGTTTCACATATGTTATAGTTAGCTGGACATTTCGCTCGTAAAAACCAATCAAATTCCACCGTTATAGTTAGTTCAGCTAACTATAACTCGCGCGCCCGCTATCCACTGCTGATGACGTCACAAATTACATCACTCATGACATGGTCAGTGACATCACTGATGACATCACTGATGACATCTCAAATGACATCACTGATGACATCAATGGTGACGTCATACATGTGATAAAATAGAACATCTTCTCCCACCCTAATATAAATTAGGAAACACCAACGCAAACTTTCCGACGGCCAATTTGAAAAGCATAGAAACTCCAATACCAATAACTACATAACCACGCATTGACTCTTATATCTACATGCACCTCCACTCACTCACCTAAACAGTCACTTTTACTTACAGTCACTCCGTACAAGACTATCATATGCATTTATACACATATATAGACACTCACACACTACCAATCATCCATTGAGGTACTGACACACCTAGTCAGTTGTGCAAATAAATAAACACAGTCCAATTAACTCACCTATACTGTTAAACACACTCAAGTTCACTTAGTCATAAAAATAATAAAACTTTTTGACACTCTTACTCAATTTCTAGTACAAGCACACACTCATCCATACAGCCAGTCCCGCAATCACACACTATCAGATATAGCTAGTTATATACTCTTACACACATATTCACTGTGTTTCAAATATGTAGTTACTGTCACATCTACAACTGAGATATACATTCAATCCCTAACACAACCATACATACACTCAGTCAACCATACAGTTCAACACTGATGTACTCTAAAAATCATGCATCAATAGAATCACCCACTCATACATCTATGCTCAGAGTCACACACTCCTCACCCACTAATACACTCAAGCACCCATACAGATACTCAGACAACAAATAAATAACCCATATAGATACTCATATAGCTGTTCACAAAACCATAATATATTAAACATATTAAAACTGTTCAGAAATACATAGTCAATGGATGATGTCATCAGTGATGTCATCAGTGATGTCATTTGAGATGTCATCAGTGATGTCATCAGTGATGTCACTGACCATGTCATGAGTGATGTAATATGTGACGTCATCAGCAGTGGATAGCGGGCGCGCGAGTTATAGTTAGCTGAACTAACTATAACGGTGGAATTTCATTGTTTTTTTACGAGCGAAATGTCCAGCTAACTATAACATATGTGAAACCTATGGTTTTTTCAGTGAATATATATATATACAGGAACTTCGTCACACCATCAAAACATTTAGAAAGGACGAAGCCGACCCAGTAAATTCAGTGCAAACGTATTTTAATCCAAGAGTGTGTCATGCACCGCCATGATGCGTTTCGGCCTCAGAAAGGCCTTGATCACATGACGCTGGTACAGGCAGCCAATGAGTTTAAAGTGCAATAGTGAGGACTAGGTGACTAGAAGCAATAGACATAAAAATAACAACTTAAAATAGTAAATCTACAATACAACGGTCTTGTTCAAGACTGGCTAAAATACATTTAAAATGAATTTTAACTGTAGGATGGACTAAGCTTATTAATGCCAAACAAAAGCAATAGTGCAAAATCTGAATTAGTGCAAAATTTAGCACAAATGCGATGTTCGCCATAAATGGTTCAATGAGCATTAATGGTATGACAGGCATAAGACATATAATGCAAATACATACAGGGTATTACTTGATTGGATACCCCCGTAATAGCGCAAAATTCATAGATGTGCAAATTGTGCAAGTGCAAAATAAGCAAGGCCATTTTAAAAGTACCTCTGTCTGAACTATCAGACATAACGGAACCATATGGTTGAGTTGTCAATCTGATAGCAGTTTATAAAACATAATAGTTAAAAACAGTTTGGACTGAAATGTCTGTCTACTTGATTGGTTAAGTAAGGGTACAATAAAGGCATCAATAGCAAATTTCCAAATTGTTTGATCAAACTCATGTGAGCAGCATCTACACACAATCTGTCTAACCAATCTGCCAAACAAAATGTTAAATTGCAACCGCCTGCTTTAACTAAATGCCAAGTCTGTCCACTGAGAACCCAATGAATTGAACTGGTACCATGGAACCCCACATGTGGTTGCAGGACACAATAACCACCACATACAAGTATCACTGTTTAGGAAAGCGGAATAAGCACTACCTTAAAATGAATCCGATAAGGAATAAATACTCATTACATCATAAATATTTAGGACAGAATCCTATTTTTATGTTGTGGGAACTCATAGTATTAACTTCATGTATGTGCATAAATTCACTCCTAAAGAAAAATACTGGCCCTGCTAAAATAACCACATGTAGTTTTTACTGTATAATTGTCTAATCCACCCTAACAGGTCACCAACATAAAGTGCAATAAGGGAGGAGTGTGGTGAAAAATAAAAAAGTTTTTGAACCTACAAAGGTATTAAGACCATATTGAGAGCTCAAATTCTCATATATGGTCTAATTATTATGTACAGGGATATAATCTTTAAACCTGATACTACATAACCTGCCATTATTGAACACTCTTAAGCTACTACTTAAAGACATGTAAAGAGATCTTCACTCGAGTTCAATCCGTTTGGGGCTTTGATATCTAGCTCAAGAATATACCTAGTTTCAACCTGTCTAAGCTGGGCCTCGCGGTCACCCCCGCGGCGCAATTGTGGACCATGTCCACCATGTGTCTCTTTAAACTGCCTAGCGACTGGATAGGCAGCATCGTTGTTATTGATGGCCCGCATGTGCTGGAGTATACGTTTGTGAACCTGCAACTTGGTACTACCATCGTATTACAGGCCACACGTACACTCCAGCACATATACCGCAAAGTCAGATTTGTGTGTCAGTTTCTTAGATATGGGCACAGGAACATCACTGAAAGGGATTTTGTAGGATGTTTTATTTCTACCTAGTTTACAGGATTTGCATGAAGCACATTTAATAAAGCCTTTGGTGGTTTGCAACTAGGTACTGTTGGTACAGATTTCAGCACTGCTTTTAACAAGCATATCATTCATAGACCATGCCCTACGAAACGTTATCTCGGGATTTTTCGTTAAGAGATGACCAATGATAGAATCATTCTGAACAACCGGACAGTTTTTGTTAAAGATCATGCGCAGTTGTTTGTGTTGGCAACTATAGGTGGTTATCAATCTGAGCACTTCTGTGGTTACTGTAGGCACCACCGAAGAGCTAGCTTGATCATTAGCATAACCTAGTGTTACCAAGCAAGGAATGGAGTTGGCTTTTCTGATTGCTGTGTCAATCACCTCAGCCGAGTAACCTCTGGCCAAAAACCTTTCCTTACTTGACAACTGTGCCTCTGTACATTCCGACTCTATGCTGCAAATGCGTCTGATGCGCAGCATCTCCCCATAGGGGATACTGCGTAGCAGATGGTCAGGATGGTAACTGGTAGCATGTAGAACCGTATTACCCGCTGTTGTTTTGCGATGTAACCGGGACTCCAGACTGTTGTTGCTGCTATACACTTCTATGTCTAGAAAATGTACAGATGTTCTGCTCACATGTCCTGTAAATTCGAGGTTGAGATTGTTTTCATTGATGTCCTCGATAAACAAGTTGGCTGACGACTCTGATCCATGCCAAATGAAAAATAAATCGTCAATGTAGCAATGCCATGCTACAATGTGGTGTCTGAGGATGTGACCTCACCAAACTGGACTTTGAGGACTTGCTCTTCTCATAAACCCATATGCAAGCAAGCATAGCTAGGGGAGAAGCAAGCCCCCATAGCCACACCTCGCATCTGCTGAAACACCTGACTCTGAAACAGAAAGTAATTATGATGTAGACAGGTTTGAATCATATCTACTAACATTCTGTTATGTTGCAGCATGTTTGCAGGTCTAGTTTGAAAGAAGTATTCCACTGCTCTGACACTGTCTAGATGATGTATGCTGGTGTACACAGCAGTGACATCCAAGGTAACAAGTAAATAGTCATCCTACCAAGATACTGATTCAATCTTAAGAAATCACCCGTGTCCTGTAAATAGGATGGTAACTTTTTGACATGCTCCTGGAGAAAAAAATCGATGTAACGCGAAGTATTCTCCATGATACTGTTCTTTGCAGAAATAATCGGTCTTCCCAGAGGTTGTTTTGGATTTTTATGCACCTTTGGGATCAAGTAGAAAACAGGAATAACTGGATGAATGGTTTTTAAGAACTTAAATTCATCACTACTTAATAATCCTGCACTCTTCCAAGACAATAGTTTGATGTTAAAATTATTCCAGGCTGATTTAACAGTTTGCCAGTCACTGCGTCAGTAGCATTGTTGATCATTTAAATGTTGCAAAACTTCTTCCATATACATGGACCTGGGCGACAGGACGATGTTACCACCTTTGTCCGATTGTCGTATTATCACATTATTGTTTCTCTGTAACTTCTTCATCAGGCTCCCATAACAGTTGTTTTGTTTACAACATTTGTATTGGGCCTGCAGGGTTACAGTGTGTTATCTCTTAAGTTGAGTGGTGTGTGTGTGTGTGTGTATATATATATATATATATCGGAAACATTCTTTTCCCAATAACTTTGGCGCCGGATGACGAATCTTCGTGACATTTTTAAAACTGGTGGGGTGCGCTGGTCAGCTCCTATCCTGAAAGTTTCGGGGTGATTTGTCAAGCGGGGCCAAGAAAAAAGGGGGGGTCCCAAAACGCATTTTCTCCATGTTATTTCTCATCGGAAATTTTGGAACAGGCTACAACCCGAACTGCTGAACGGAATTACACCAAATTTTGCAAAAAGGTAGCCCTTGGTTCAGAAAGAGACCTTTTTTTTTAAATGGTGTAAATCCATTCAGTAGTTCCTGAGAAATTAAAAAAAATAGAGGTCAAAAAATCAATTTCCCCTAGGAAACTTTAGACACGGTTATAGCAAAAACTGCTGAACGGAATTACACCAAATTTGGCAAAAAGGTAGAGCTTGGCTCAAAAAGCGGCATTTTAAAACACGGTGTAAATCCGTTCAGTAGCTTTTGGGAAATTAAGAAATAAAGATAGTGATATCTGTGGCCGCGGAGGATCTGTGCACCCTCCCGATCATGAGCTTTATACTAATTGGCTGTCAACACTCCAAACCAGGAAGTGTTTGCAGCCATCTTGTGCCTCGGTAGAACCGAGGCAAAAGTAAACATAAAAAGAAATGCGAAAAACAAGAAAAAGGGGCAGGGTAGAAATACCCTGACCCCTTGGCCTGCTCAGGGGGTCCCACAAGGACCCCCAGGGCCCAAAAAGGCATTTTCTTTGTTTTAAAAATCGGCGCGATTCGCACAGCCAGCGCGAATTTCGGCCAACATTTTTTAAAAAATGAAGCGCGGGCTCCTGCCCTTAGTTAATATTTAGCCCCCTGGGGGGCAGAGAAAAAAAAGTGTGGGGGGCCCCAATCCCCGCACACTATCTCAGGGACCGGCACCTCCCCGGACTTGGTTAATGATTTGCGGTGGGGCACGTAGCCCCCCCGCAGCCCCGGGGACTGCCACCCCCTGGGGCAAATCCTGAGGGTCCCTGGGGGCCAACTAACCCACCAGGTACGTCCAGTAAGTGACACAGAGTTGCATTGCAGAGAGGTGTAAAATGGGGCATGGCCTTGGACCACCTCTCTGCAACGCAGCTCTGTGGTACTTACTGGAAGTACATGGTGGGCTAGTTGGACCCAGGGACTCTCAGGATTCAAGGGGACTTAATCCCCCAACTTAAAACGCGCCACAGGGCAGGTTTGCACACTTGTGACATCAGGCCATGCCCCCTCCCTGCACCACTCTGCAAACGCACCCCCTGATGCGTTGTAAATTGCAGAGAGGTGTAAAATGGGGCATGGCCTTGGACCACCTCTCTGTAACGCAGCTCTGTGGTGCCTACTGGAGGTACATGGTGGGCTAGTTGGACCCAGGGACTCTCAGGATTCAATGGGACTTAATCCCCCAACTTAAAATGTGCCACAGGGCGCCTCTGCACAGTGGTAAAGGGAGGGGGCGGGGCCAGAGGTGACTTGTGCAAACACGCCCTGTGGCGCGTTTAAAGTTGGGGAATTAAGTCCCCTTCATTCCTGAGGGCCCCTGGGGGCCAACTAGGCCACCAGGTACCTCCAGTAAGCACCACAGGCCTGCATTGCAGAGAGGTGGTCCAGGCCATGCCCCTTTTTACACCTCTGTGCAACGCAGGTCTGTAGCGCTTACGGGAGGTACCTAGTCGGCTAGTTGGACCCCAGGGACCCGCAGGATTCAAGGGGACTTAATTTCTCAACTTTGAACGCGCCACAGGGCGTGTTTGCACACATGTTACCTCAGGATCCCCCCTTCACCACTGTGCAAAAGCACCCCCTGGTGTGTTTTAAGAGGTAGTTGTAATCCCCCTGCCCTTTTATGTCCTAGGGACTTGCAGAGGAGGTCATGCTAATCACAGGGGTACCCCAACGCTTAGTGTTCCCTAGTGTATGTAGGTGTTTTCACTGTACTCTAAGTGTCATTTAGCATAGCACTGGCTCTAGGCCTGGTTAGTCAGTCAGTTACCACCAGTACCTGTCTGAAAAAGCTGTGGGTACAGGATGATTTTGCAACAAGGCCTCTTTCTGCTCCTCTGTTGGTTCTTTCTGGACATGTTTAGCTTCTCCTGCAATTTTCTCTGTCTCTGTGGACTTCTGATGCCTCTTTCTACATTTCTTTTGCTTCTTTCTGTGCGTTTTTTCTTCTTTCTGCAGATGTCCAACCTCTGTAGGCATAGTTAGAAACTAGCATTTAAGAAACCTTAGAAATTCACTTCCATAGGTTTTAGGCACGTTATAGTTAGAAATTACCATTTAAAAAAACCTTAGAAAGTCACTGAAAAAACCATAGGTTTTTGGAAAAGTTATAGTTGGACATTTCACTCATACGAAAACCATAGAAATTCCCCCTTTATAGTTAGTCAGCTAACTATAACTTGGGCCCCCGCAATACACTGCTGATGATGTCACATATTACATCACTCATGACGTGGTCAGTAACATCACTGATGGCATCTCAAATGCCATCACTGATGACATCATCCAGTGACTGTGTGTTTCTGTAAAGTTTAAATATGTTTAATATATATAGGGAAAGGCGTATTGAAGAAGGGGTGGGTGTTTAAGTGTCTGAATGAATGATTTAGTATTTGCGTGACTGACTCTATAAGTGAGTGATTAAACGTATCTTACTGAATGCATGGGTTGGTGAGTAAACTGTGTGAATGCCTGTATCCATCTGTCTGTTGGTGTGTAGGCAGCTGCATGGGATTGTGATTAGCTACATTAGTGTCTATATGAGTTATTGATTGGTTGTCTGAGTATCTGTATGGGTGCCTGAGTGTTTATGTGGGTGGTGTGTGTGTGACTCTGTGCATAGATATGTGTCCGTCAGTCAGTGTCAGTCAGTGTCAGTCAGTGTCAGTCAGTGTCAGTCAATCAGTGTCAGTCAGTCAGTGTCAGTCAGTAGTGTCAGTGTCAGTCAGTGTCAGTCAGTGTCAGTCAATCAGTGCCAGTCAGTGTCAGTCAATCAGTGTCAGTCAGTGTCAGTCAGTGTCAGTCAGTGTCAGTCAGTGTCAGTCAGTGCCAGTCAGTCAGTGTCAGTCAATCAGTGTCAGTCAATCAGTGTCAGTCATTGTCAGTCAGTGTAAGTCAGTCAGTGTCAGTCAGTGTCAGTGTCAGTCAGTGTCAGTGTCAGTCAGTCAGGGTCAGTCAGTCAGTGTCAGTCAGTCAGTGTCAGTCAGTGTGTGTCACTCAGTGTCAGTCAGTCAGTGTCAGTCAGTCAGAGTCAGTCAGTGTCTGTCAGTGTCAGTCAGTGTCAGTGTCAGTCAGTGTCAGTGTCAGTCAGTCAGGGTCAGTCAGTCAGTGTCAGTCAGTCAGTGTCAGTCAGTGTGTGTCAGTCAGTGTCAGTCAGTCAGTGTCAGTCAGTCAGTCAGTGTCAGTCAGTCAGTGTCAGTCAGTCAGTCAGTGTCAGTTAGTCAGTGTCAGTCAGTCAGTGTCAGTCAGTGTCTGTCAGTGTCAGACAGTGTCTGTCAGTCAGTGTCAGTGTCAGTCAGTCAGTGTCAGTGTCAGTCAGTCAGTGTCAGTGTCAGTCAGTGTCAGTCACAGTCAGTCAGTGTCAGTGTCAGTCAGTGTCAGTGTCAGTGTCAGTCAGTGTCAGTCAATCAGTGTCATTGTCAGTCAGTGTCAGTCAGTGTCAGTGTCTGTCAGTCAGTCAGTATCAGTCAGTGTCAGTGTCAGTGTCAGTCAGTGTCAGTCAGTCAGTGTCAGTCAGTCAGTGTCAGTCAGTGTCAGTCAGTGTCAGTCAGTCAGTGTCAGTCAGTGTCAGTCAGTCAGTGTCAGTCAGTCAGTGTCAGTCAGTGTCAGTCAGTGTCAGTCAGTCAGTGTCAGTCAGTCAGTGTCAGTCAATCAGTGTCAGTGTCAGTCAGTGTCAGTCAGTCAGTGGTCTCACCGCTTTCCTATCACTTGACACTGACATATCAGGGGTGACTTGCTCTCTTTAGCTACCACTGGACTCTTTGGGCCATATTTATCGAGTTTTTTGATTGACCACTATTTGCTAATAACTGGAACTGTTCTGGACATATATATATATAAATGTTCCCTTTGAATAAGAATGTATGTCAGCACAGTGAATTGTTTGTTGAATTTACCTTATTGTATTGTTTATATATGCTTATTTGATTAATTTTCTAGGTCTTGTTCTTGCCCCTTATTATCCCTGGTCTAAGCCCTGATGAAGGTGGGGCCCCCGTGTGGGTCCTATACCGAAACGCGCATTGGCGCCTGATTCAATGACCTTCTTCTTTCTAAAGTATCATCTGGCTTCTTCTGGATGATATACCAATCACTACATCCATTTGAACATCTAAGGATAATTTGTTTTCACCCCTAACTTGATCTGGTGTGGAGAATGTGGTTTGGATTGAGTGTGTGCATGTATGAATTTGAGTTTTATGTGGGGCATTAAACTATGTTTTTGATTAACAGATATATATATTGATTGGTTTTGATTGTTTGTATAATATCGATATATGTATTTACCTGACAAAAAATTTTTGTAAAAAATTGAAATGAATAATTCAACCAAAAAGTAAAATAAATATAAAAGGTCTATTTTTATATCTGTAACTCTCGTTGAGTGCTTTATATATTCCTATCTGTCTATTCCTTTCCAGTTTAGCCTTGCATTCTATCAGGTACCTATCTATTAGGCCCTAATATATATCTATTGAACCGGTCTTGGTTCTCCTCTTGAGTTTTCTGCTATTTACCCCGCATATACCGGTTCTTTATTGTGCTCTTGGGGCCCCCCTCTCCTAATTAGTCAGTCAGTGTCAATCAGTGTCAATGTCTGTCAGTCAGTCAGAATCAGTCAGTGTCAGTTTCAGTGTCAGTCAGTGTCAGTCAGTCAGTGTCAGTCAGTCAGTGTCAGTCAGTGTCAGTCAGTCAGTGTCAGTCAGTGTCAGTCAGTCAGTCAGTGTCAGTCAGTGTCAGTCACTGTCAGTCAGTGTCAGTCAGTCAGTGTCAGTCAGTCAGTGTCAGTGTCTGTTAGTGTCTGTCAGTGTCTGTCAGTGTCAGTCACAGTCAGTCAGTGTCAGTCAGTGTCAGTAAATCAGTGTCAGTGTCAGTCAGTGTCAGTCAGTGTCAGTGTCAGTCAGTGTCAGTCAGGCAGTGTCAGTCAGTCAGTGTCAGTGTCAGTCAGTGTCAGTTAGTGTCAGTCAGTCAGTCAGTGTCAGTCAGTCAGTCAGTGTCAGTCAGTGTCAGTCAGTCAGTCAGTGTCAGTGTCAGTGTCTGTCAGTGTCTGTCAGTGTCTGGCAGTGTCAGTCAGTCAGTGTCTGTCAGTGTCAGTCAGTCAGACTTCAATACCAACAGCAGACTTCCCTGGTGAGCATTAGCTTTACTACAGTGATCTAATGAGCAACTACAGTGCTAGCATTCTTAATTTATGGCAAATGTGTGACACATCTGAATGCCTTCTTGATGGAATCAAAGTAAAAAACTGAAAGTAGTTCTTATTGAGGAGACTGTAGTAAATAAGGAAATTAGGAAACTTCATAACAAATAGGTCTCCCAAGATGGCCACCAGAGACAAAAGAGCCCACATGTAGCACAAATATCACCCATATGTAGCCAAAGAATAGCTCAATGACAAAATGTGCCAGAATGTTCAAAATAACAACTAGAGCGCTAACAGTCTTACTTATGACAAAAGTATGGCACACCTGAAGTCATCTTGATTGGAATAAAGTGGTAACACTTAAAACATTTAATTTGCAAAGGAACATAATAAGGGGGTTCATTTTGCCATATAAATTATGATTAGTGCTGAAGTAAGAAAAATGAGGGCACATTTTGACTTCTCAAATCCTCTTCTATTTCATTAAAAAATTCTGACATGCAGACTGAAAAATGCACTTTGAATACCAGCAGCAGACTTCCCTGATGAGCAGTAGCTTTACTACAGTGATCTAATGAGCAACTTGAGTGCTAACATTTAGAATTTATGGCACATGTGTGATACATCTTAATGCCTTCTTGATAGAACCAAGTAAACAAGCAATGAAAATGCAATAGGTCTCTCCCTCATTTAAGTGAAAGCAATTCTGTTTGTAATTAGGTGGCTTTTTAGCTTTGCTTGTATTAGTGTTTTTCAAACTTTCATGTATATAACATGCATATGTATGCATATATGTATATGTATGCACACATTTATATTTATATAGATATGCAAATTATATATATGTTTATATATGTATGTATATATACATGTACACATACATATATAAATGCATATGCACATATATGGATATACATATGTGCATATGTGTGCGTGTAGAGAGGTAGAGAGGTGTAGAGGTAGAGGTGTAGAGGTAGAGGTGTAGAGGTAGAGGGTAGTAGAGGTAGAGGGTAGTAGAGGTAGAGTGAGTAGTAGAGAGTGAGTAGAGAGAGTAGTAGAATAGCAGAGAGTAGTAGAGAGTAGTGGAGTAGTAGAGAGTGAGTAGTAGAGAGTGAGTAGTAGAGTGTGAGTAGTAGAGAGTGAGTAGTAAAGAGTGAGTAGTAGAGAGTGAGGAGTAGAGAGTAGTGGAGTAGAGAGTGAGGAGTAGAGAGTAGTGGAGTAGAGAGTGAGTAGTAGATAGTGAGTAGCAGAGAGTGAGTAGTAGAAAGTGAGTAGTAGAGAGTAGTGGAGTAGAGAGTAGTGGAGTAGAGAGTAGTGGAGTAGAGAGTGAGGAGTAGAAAGTAGTGGAGTAGATAGAGAGTAGTAGAGAGAGAGTAGTAGAGAGAGAGTAGTAGAGAGAGGGAGTAGTATAGAGAGAGTAGTATAGAGTAGTAGAGAGTGAGTAGTATAGAGTATTAGAGAGTAGTAGAGAGTGAGTAGGAGAGAGTGAGTAGTAGAAAGTAGGAGAGAGTGAGTAGTAGAGAGTACAAGAGAGTGAGTAGTAAAGAGTAGTCAGTTAGTGTCTGTCAGTCAGTGTCTGTCAATCAGTGTCAGTCAGTGTCAGTCAGTGTCAGTCAGTGTCAGTCAGTGTCAGTCAGTGTCAGTCAGTAGTGTCAGTGTCAGTCAGTGTCAGTCAGTGTCAGTCAGTCAGTCAGTGTCAGTCAGTCAGTGTCAGTCAGTGTGTGTCAGTCACTGTCAGTCAGTCAGTGTCAGTCAGTCAGTCACTGTCAGTCAGTCAGTGTCAGTCAGTGTCAGTCAGTCAGTGTCAGTCACAGTCAGTCAGTGCCAGTGTCAGTCAGTGTCAGTGTCAGTCAGTCAGTCAGTATCAGACAGTCAGTCAGTGTCAGTCACAGTCAGTCAGTGTCAGTGTCAGTCAGTGTCAGTCAGTGTCAGTCAGTCAGTGTCAGTCAGTGTCTTTCAGTGTCAGTGTCAGTCAGTCAGTGTCAGAAAGTCAGTGTCAGTGTCAGTCAGTCAGTGTCAGTCAGTTAGTCAGTGTCAGTCAGTCAGTGTCAGTCAGTCTGTGTCAGTCAGTCAGTGTCAGTCAGTGTGTGTCAGTGTGTGTCAGTGTGTCTCAGTGTGTCTCAGTGTCAGTCAGTCAGTGTCAGTCTCAGTCAGTCAGTGTCAGTGTCAGTCAGTCTCAGTGTCAATCAGTGTCAGTGTCAGTGTCAGTGTCTGTCAGTCAGTGTCAGTGTCAGTGTCTGTCAGTCAGTGTCAGTGTCTGTCAGTGTCTGTCAGTGTCTGTCAGTGTCCGTCAGTCAGTGTCAGTGTCTGTCAGTCAGCGTCAGTGTCAGTGTCTGTCAGTCAGTGTCAGTGTCTGTCAGTCAGTGTCAGTGTCAGTCAGTGTCAGTCAGAGTCAGTCAGTGTCAGTCAGTAGTGTCAGTCAGTAGTGTCAGTCAGTGTCAGTCAGTGTCAGTCAGTGTCAGTCAGTCAGTGCCAGTCAGTGTCAGTCAGTCAGTGTCAGTGTCAGTCAGTCAGTGTCAGTGTCAGTCAGTCAGTGTCAGTCAGTCAGTGTCAGTGTCAGTCAGTCAGTGTCAGTCACAGTCAGTCAGTGTCAGTGTCAGTCAGTGTCAGTGTCAGTCAATCAGTGTCAGTGTCAGTCAGTCAGTGTCAATCAGTGTCAGTCAGTCAGTATCAGTCAGTCAGTATCAGTCAGTCAGTGTCAGTCAGTGTCAGTCAGTCAGTGTCAGTCAGTCAGTGTCAGTCAGTGTCAGTCAGTCAGTCAGTCAGTCAGTGTCAGTCAGTGTCAGTCAGTCAGTGTCAGTCAGTGTCAGTCAGTGTCAGTCAGTGTCAGTCAGTGTCAGTCAGTCAGTGTCAGTCAGTCAGTGTCAGTGTCAGTCAGTGTTAGTCAGTCAGTGTCAGTCAGTCAGGGTCAGTCAGTGTCAGTCAGTGTCAGTCAGTGTCAGTCAGTGTCTATCAGTCTCAGTCAATCAGTGTCAGTCAGTCTCAGTCAGTGTCAATCAGTCAGTGTCAGTCAGTGTCAGTGTCAGTCAGTGTCAGTCAGTCAGTGTCAGTCAGTCAGTGTCAGTCAGTGTCAGTCAGTCAGTCGATGTCAGTCAGTGTCAGTCAGTGTCAGTCAGTCAGTGTCAGTCAGTCAGTGTCAGCCAGTCAGTCAGTGTCTGTCAGTGTCTGTCAGTGTCAGTCAATCAGTATCAGTGTCAGTCAGTGTCAGTGTCAGTCAGTCAGAGTCATTGTCAGTCAGTGTCAGTCAGTGTCAGTCAGTGTCAGTCAGTCAGTGTCAGTCAGTCAGTGTCAGTCAGTGTCAGTCAGTGTCAGTCAGTGTCTATCAGTCTCAGTCAATCAGTGTCAGTCAGTGTCAGTCAGTGTCAGTCAGTGTCAGTCAGTCAGTCAGTGTCAGTCAGTGTCAGTCAGTCAGTGTCAGTCAGTCAGTGTCAGTCAGTCAGTCAGTGTCTGTCAGTGTCTGTCAGTGTCTGTCAGTGTGAGTCAATCAGTGTCAGTGTCAGTCAGTGTCAGTGTCAGCTAGTCAGTGTCAGTGTCAGTCAGTGTCAGTCAGTCAGTGTCAGTCAGTCAGTGTCAGTCAGTGTCAGTCAGTGTCAGTCAGTGTCAGTCAGTCAGTCAGTGTCAGTCAGTCAGTGTCAGTCAGTGTCAGTCAGTCAGTGTCAGTCAGACAGTCTCAGTCAGTCAGTCAATCAGTGTCAGTCAGTGTCAGTCAGTGTCAGTGTCAGTCAGTCAGTCAGTGTCAGTCAGTCAGTGTCAGTCAGTCAGTGTCAGTCAGTGTGTGTCAGTCACTGTCACTCAGTCAGATTCAGTCAGTCAGTCACTGTCAGTCAGTCAGTGTCAGTCAGTGTCAGTCAGTGTCAGTCAGTGTCAGTCAGTGTCAGTCAGTCAGTGTCAATGTCAGTCAGTCAGTGTCAGTCAGTGTCAGAGTCACTCAGTGTCAGTCAGTCAGTCAATGTCAGTCAGTCAGTGTCAGTGTCAGTCAGTCAGTGTCAGTCACAGTCAGTCAGTGTCAGCGTCAGTCAGTCAGTGTCAGTGTCAGTCAGTGTCAGTCAGTCAGTGTCAGTCAGTCAGTGTCAGTGTGAGTCAGTCAGTGTGAGTCAGTCAGTGTCAGTCAGTCAGTCAGTGTCAGTCAGTGTCAGTCAGTCAGTGTCAGTCAGTCTGTGTCAGTCAGTCAGTGTCAGTCAGTCTGTGTCAGTCAGTCAGTGTCAGTCAGTGTGTGTCAGTGTCAGTCAGTCTCAGTGTCAGTGTCAGTCAGTGTCAGTCAGTGTCAGTCAGTGTCAGTGTCAGCGTCAGTCAGTGTCAGTCAGTCTCAGTGTCAGTGTCAGTCAGTCTCAGTGTCAGTGGCAGTCGGTGTCTGTCAGTGTCAGTTAGTGTCAGTGTCTGTTATTCAGTGTCAATGTCAGTGTCTGTCAGTCAGTGTCAGTGTCTGTCAGTCAGTGTCAGTGTCTGTCAGTGTCTGTCAGTGTCTGTCAGTCAGTGTCAGTGTCAGTGTCTGTCAGTCAGTGTCAGTAAGTCTGTGTCAGTGTCAGTCAGTCAGTGTCAGTCACAGTCAGTCAGTGTCAGTGTCTGTCAGTCAGTGTCAGTGTCAGTGTCTGTCAGTCAGTGTCAGTGTCAGTCAGTGTCAGTCAGTGTCAGTCAGTAGTGTCAGTCAGTAGTGTCAGTCAGTGTCAGTCGGTGTCAGTCTGTGTCAGTCAGTGTCAGTCAGTCAGTGTCAGTCAGTGTCAGTCAGTGTCAGTCAGTCAGTGTCAGTCAGTGTCAGTCAGTGTTAGTCAGTCAGTGTCAGTCAGTGAGTGTCAGTGTCTGTCAGTCAGTGTCAGTCAGTGTCAGTGTCAGTCAGTGTCAATCAGTGTCAGTGTCTGTCAGTCAGTGTCAATCAGTGTCAGTCAGTGTCAATCAGTGTCAGTCAGTGTGTGTCAGTGTCAGTCAGTGTGTCAGTGTCAGTCAGTGTCAGTCAATCAGTGTATGTCAGTCAGTGTCAGTCAGTGTCAGTCAGTGTCAGTCAGTGTGTATCAGTGTCAGTCAGTCAGTGTCAGTCAGTCAGTGTCAGTCAATCAGTGTACGTCAGTCAGTGTCAGTCAGTGTCAGTCAGTGTCTGTCAGTGTCAGTCGGTGACTGTCAGTCAGTGTCTGTCAGTGTCTGTCAGTCGGTGTCTGTCAGTCAGTGTCTGTCAGTCAGTGTCTATCAGTCATTGTCTGTCAGTCAGTGTCTGTCAGTGTCAGTCAGTGTCTCTGCTGACCTGGTTCTCAGCCTCAAGAGCAGCTCTGCTGACCTGGGTCTCTGGCTCTAGAGCAGCTCTGCTGACCTGGTTCTCTGGCTCTAGAGAAGCTCTGCTGACCTGGTTCTCTGGCTCTAAAGCAGTTCTGCTGGCCTGGTTCTGTCCCTCTAAATCAGCTCTGCTGACCTGGTTCCCTGGCTCTAGAGCAGCTCTGCTGACCTGGTTCTGTCCCTCTAAATCAGCTCTGCTGACCTGGTTCTCTGGCTCTACAGCGGCTCTGCTGACCTGGTTCTCTGGCTCTAGAGCAGCTCTGCTGACTTGGTTCTTAGGCTACAGAGCAGCTCTGCTGATCTGGTTCTCTGGCTCTACAACAGCTCTGCTGACCTGGTTCTCTGGCTCTAAAGCAGCTCTGCTGACCCGGTTCTATGGCTCTAGAGCTGCTCTGCTGACCTGCTCATCAGTGATGTCACTGACCATGTCATGAATGATGCAATATGTGACATCATCAGAAGTGCATTGCGGGTGCCCGAGTTATAGTTAGCAGAACTAACTATAACAGAGGAATTTCTATGGTTTTGTTCGAGTGAAACGGCCAGTTAACTATAACACCCCTGAAACCTATGTTTTTTTCTGTGAACATATATATATTACCTACTGGCGGTCGCCAGTAGGTAGTTATAGTTAGGACCACGTTTCCATAGGAAATCCGCAACATTCTATTTTGAATAACTTTGGCGCCGGTCGACGAATCCTCGCGAAATTTTCAAAATAGGTGGGGCGCTATGCTCCGCTCCTACCCTGAAAGTCTCGGGGGGATTCGTCAAGCAGGGGCTGAGATAAAAGGGGGGTCCCAAAACGCGTTTTTCCCATGCATTTTTCCATAGGACCTTTAGACAGGGCTACAGCCCGAACGGCTGAACAGAATTACTACAAATTTGGCAGAGAGGTAGTCCTCAGGTCAAGGAAGTGCCTTTTGTAGGTTTGGTGTAAATCTGTTCAGTAGATTCTGAGAAAATAGCCTTTAAATCAATATATATATCTGAGCCAGCTTACGGTGTGCTTACGGTACGCTTACCGTACGCGTACGGTGGCGTGCGCGAGCGCGATTCTGATTGGCCCTTAGATCTTAGTAAACATTCGAATCGGTCGAAATCAAGAAGCGACGGCCGCCATTTTCTCTCTCGCACTCTGAGGGGGGAGCTGATAAACAAATGCCAAAAACATATAAAGGGGCTGTTTAGACAGCGCCCATGCACATAACCATGTTAGTTGAGTCTTCAAAGATCCCCCAAGGCAAAAAACGGTAATTTTGTATTTTTCGAAAATTTCTCCGATTACGCTTACCGTACGCTTACCGTACGCGTACGGTAAAAAATTATAAAAAAAAAAAATCCACATTCTCTCCACCCCGTGTGCAAATGGTGGCCGAAGTCCACCATTTGTGCATGGCCAATTTGATTACAACATTTCCCCAAAAAATTTCAACAGATTACCTATCACAAGGAAGCGCATAATATGTCCTCCATGTGCGCACGGTGCGCGAAGCGCATCGTGCGTACATGGCCCATCTAGCGTAACGTGGGCACGCGGTGCGCGTAGCGCACCGCGTGCCCACCGTGCGTGCACGGCACTAACTGCGTAAAGTGGGCGCGCACGCCACGAATGGCGTAAAGTAGCTTAGCATTTAAAAAAACGTACAAATTCACTGAAAAAAACATAGGTTTCACACACGTTATAGTTAGGAATTAGCATTTAAAAAACCTTGCAAATTCACTGAAAAAACCATAGGTTTCACACATGTTATAGTTAGCTGGACATTTTACTGATAAAAAACCAATGAAATTCCCCCGTTATAGTTACTGTAGGCAACTATAACTCACGCGACCGTAATCCTCTGCTGATGACATATGTGTCTTTATGAAAAAAAAATATTTGTAATATATGTATAGCTAAAATTTAATGGAAGAAGACATGGGCAAATAAGTGTCTAAATACAGTATTAGCATGAGTTATAGTTGCCTACAGTAACTATAACGGGGGAATTTCATTGGTTTTTTATCAGTAAAATGTCCAGCTAACTATAACATGTGTGAAACCTATGGTTTTTTCAGTGAATATATATATACACACATACACACACACACACCTATACATATTCCAACTGTAATGCTCCCAAATATTGAAGATGCCACACATGGCGTGTTTTCTCTTATTTATTGACAAGGCAGCATTCAAAAATAAGCAACGGCACCCACTAGAGTATTTATAAATTAATGAAAGACTCGAACAACCATAATGCACTGGAAAGCCACGCCCATTAGGCGGGATTAAAAAGAACATGAAGCTGTGATTACCTTTGGCAGCTGCAACTCCTCGTGAGCCATTTCCTGAGATCAAGGGCGAGAGGAAGCCCGAAACACGTATGGATATGATGACAGATTGAACTGTGCCGGTTAAGCTATTTTGGAAAACTGCCTTGACAATAAATAAGTGAAAACACGCCGCGTGTGGCATCTTCAATATTTGGGAGCGTTACGATTGGAATGTGTAGCGGCCTTCCTTGGTCATGAAGATGGCCCCTGCGGAAGAGCGGGACGGGTGCTATCACTAGTATGGCGCACAAGGAATGGCGTGTATATTGGCAAGGTAAAAATACAGCAGGATAATTAACCTTACCAGTAATGCAGTAACCCAATGTGGACATTTGATTTATTAGAACGAGATTAAGCAACGGCACCCACTAGAGGATTTATAAATAAATGAAAGACTCAAGCAACCATAATCACTGGAAAGCCACGCCCATTAGGTGGGCTTAAAAAGAACATAAAGCTGCGATTACCTATGGCCGCTGCAACTCCTTGTGAGTAATTTCCTGAGATCAAGGGCGAGAGGATGCCCGAAATGCATATGGATATGATGGCAGATTGAACTGTGCCGGCGAAGCTATTTTGGAATGCTGCCTTGCCAATAAATAAGTTGAAACACGCCGCGTGTGGCATCTTCAATATTTGGGAGATTTACGATTGGAATATATATATATGTATATATATACACACACACACACACACACACACACACATATACATATATGTTCATGGAAAAAAACAATGGTTACAGCAACGTTATATTTAGGTTACCATTTCACTTGCACAAAACCCAAATAATTTAGCCGTTCTAGTTAGCTGAGCTAACTATAGCTCACGCCCCAGCAAGGCACTGCTTATGACATCACATATTACATCACTCATGGCATGATCAGTGACATCACTGATGACATAACTGATGACATCTCAAATGACATCACTGTTGACATTATCCAGTGACTGATGGCCCGATTCACAAAGGCAATCTGAGACAAAAGACTAACTTTATTACTTTTGGTATTCACAAAGATCATTTACGAATCGTATCTTTACGTCTGCTGTTGGCCGTACTCTCTGCACTCGTACAGTACTTTCTGCACTCGAGCCGTACTCTCCGCACTCGAGCCGTACTCTCAGCACTCGGACCGTACTCTTTGGCTCGGGCCATACTCTCTAGCTCGGGCCGGATGAAGTATAATCAATGGACCAGATTGTTTTACAAAAGGGAACATTAGGAACATGTGATAAATGGTAAAGGAGGTAATGAAAATCAGTTTGGGCAGGGAACAGGGTGTGGTCGGATGTTAGACTTGGCATCTTTTGGCGTGTTTTCCCTGAGTTTTTGCTTTCTGACCTTCCAGTTTTGACTGTTTTTGCTGGCGTAGCATTTCTGCACACTTTCCGCACTGCTGATCAGAGGGAAAATCATGGCTGCGGAGGGGCAAGAACAAACCGCCCGAACAATCCACCGAAGAACACGCTGATCAGGGTGGGGCAGGAAGAGGCAGAGGAAAAATACCGGCCTTGGTGTCGCGCATAAATTGAAGCTACACAAATATTTCAGACTAAGGCCTACTATGAAAGAAACCAAATTAACATCGGCAAGAATGACAGCAACAGACCTCTTAACCTGCAATGATTTGCCAGGAGTAGAACTTTTGCATAATCTCAAAGGATCTGGAAGATCGATCGAACACTATGGATAATATGGCACAGAGAGCAGTGTGAGTGGGGATAGATCAGGAAAGGGAAGAGAGTCCATTCAAACCAAGCTCTACATTCATACCACATATGCCATTTGACGCCATAGATGTCTTCTCGGACGCAATGATGAGTGATCTATTAAAATTTAGATGCAAGAACCACAAGAGTCCCAGACATGACAACCTAACTAATGAAGAGAAGCAGGCACTCAATGGTCTACTGCAGGATACTTCCATTATTATTAAGCCTTCAGATAAAGGCGGAAACGTAGTGTTGCAAACTAGGACGCAATACTGCAAAGAAGCTCTGCGGCAATTGTCTGACAGCAAGTACTATTTGAAGACCACATGGGAAAACTACCAAGAAAGGTGCATGGTTACAAGACTCTGATCAGGAAATGGTACAACAAATCAATGCTAGGAACGGAAGAACATTTATTCCTACGGAATACAAGTCCAGTTTTTGCAACATTTTACCATATTCCAAAGCTACACAAAGACTACCAGGTAGGCCAATTGTGTCATCACAGGGCAGTTTGACTGAACACTTGTCCATGTTCATTGACCCTTTTTTATCTCCATCTGTGATGGAACTGAAATCGTATGAGAAAGACACCAAAGATTTTTTTAACAAAATTGCGAGTATAATCTGGGACCCCTCATATCAACTAGTAGTGTTGGACATTACTAGTTTGTATACTTGCATAAACCATGAGGATAGTTTGAAAGCTGTACAGTTTTATTTAAACAAAAGACAATTACGTTTTGCGGAACACAATTTGATGCGACCCTTGACCCTGTCACCAGGTAGGTCACCCCCCCAGCCACCGCGTGGTCCTCCCTGAGCTGTGCGCTGTAGCTGCGGTCTGACCGCTGTTGTTCCTGCATTGGTACTTGTGCCGTGTCAGTCGTTTCACCCCTCGTTCCCCTTTGCATTTTGTATCCCGTAACAGTTTTCCCCCCGTTCCCCTTTGCATTTTCTATCCCTTAACTGTTTTCCCCCCGTTCCCCTTTGCATTTTGTATCCCATAACTGTTTTTCACCCCGCTCCCCTTTGCTTTTTGTATCCCTTAACTGTTTTTCCCCCCGTTCCCCTTTGCTTTTTGTATCCCGTAACTGTTTTTCACCCCGTTCACATTTGCTTTTTGTATCCAGTAAATGCTTTCCCCCCCGTTCCCCTTTGCTTTCTGTGCCCCTCCGGTTCCTGCCTCGACCTCTGCTTCCCGCCGCTGCTCCCTGCGGCCCCGCCCCCCCGCCGTTCCCATTCGCCACCCCGCTCCTGCCTCCCAGCTGCTCCTCCCTCCCACACCCACTTATATGGAGGCCGCACAGTGGTAAAGGGAGCGACCCTTGACCCTGTCACCAGGTAGGTTGCCCCCCCAGCCACCGCATGGTCCTCCCTGAGCTGTGCGCTGTAGCTGTGGTCTGACCGCTGTTGTTCCTGCATTGGTACTTGTGCCGTGTCAGTCATTTCACCTCTCATTCCCCTTTGCATTTTGTATCCCGTAACTGTTCTCCCCCCGTTCCCCTTTGCATTTTGTATCCCTTAACTGTTTTTCCCCCCGTTCCCCTTTGCATTTTGTATCCCTTAACTGTTTTTCCCCCGTTCACATTTGCTTTTTGTATCCAGTAACTGCTTTCCCCCTGTTCCCCTTTGCTTTCTCTGCCCCCCCGGTTCCCGCCTCGACCTCTGCTTCCCGCCGCTGCTCCCTGCGGCCCGTCCTCCCGCCGTTCCCATTCGCCACCCCGCTCCCGCCTCCCAGCTGCTCCCCCCTCCCACACCCACTTATATGGAGGCCGCACGGTGGTAAAGGGAGCGACCCTTGACCCTGTCACCAGGTAGGTTGCCCCCCCAGCCACCGCGTGGTCCTCCCTGAGCTGTGCGCTGTAGCTGCGGTCTGACCGCTGTTGTTCCTGCATTGGTACTTGTGCCGTGTCAGTCGTTTCACCCCTCGTTCCCCTTTGCATTTTGTATCCCGTAACAGTTTTCCCCCCGTTCCCCTTTGCATTTTCTATCCCTTAACTGTTTTCCCCCCGTTCCCCTTTGCATTTTGTATCCCATAACTGTTTTTCCCCCCGCTCCACTTTGCTTTTTGTATCCCTTAACTGTTTTTCCCCCCGTTCCCCTTTGCTTTTTGTATCCCGTAACTGTTTTTCACCCCGTTCACATTTGCTTTTTGTATCCAGTAAATGCTTTCCCCCCCCGTTCCCCTTTGCTTTCTGTGCCCCTCCGGTTCCTGCCTCGACCTCTGCTTCCCGCCGCTGCTCCCTGCGGCCCCGCCCCCCCGCCGTTCCCATTCGCCACCCCGCTCCCGCCTCCCAGCTGCTCCTCCCTCCCACACCCACTTATATGGAGGCCACACGGTGGTAAAGGGAGCGACCCTTGACCCTGTCACCAGGTAGGTTGCCCCCCAGCCACCGCATGGTCCTCCCTGAGCTGTGCGCTGTAGCTGCGGTCTGACCGCTGTTGTTCCTGCATTGGTACTTGTGCCGTGTCAGTCATTTCACCTCTCATTCCCCTTTGCATTTTGTATCCCGTAACTGTTCTCCCCCCGTTCCCCTTTGCATTTTGTATCCCTTAACTGTTTTTCCCCCCGTTCCCCTTTGCATTTTGTATCCCTTAACTGTTTTTCCCCCGTTCACATTTGCTTTTTGTATCCAGTAACTGCTTTCCCCCTGTTCCCCTTTGCTTTCTCTGCCCCCCCGGTTCCCGCCTCGACCTCTGCTTCCCGCCGCTGCTCCCTGCGGCCCGTCCTCCCGCCGTTCCCATTCGCCACCCCGCTCCCGCCTCCCAGCTGCTCCTCCCTCCCACACCCACTTATATGGAGGCCGCACGGTGGTAAAGGGAGTGACCCTTGACCCTGTCACCAGGTAGTTTGCCCCCCAAGCCACAGCGTGGTCCTGCCTGAGCTGTGCGCTGTAGCTGCGGTCTGACCGCTGTTGTTCCTGCATTGGTACTTGTGCCGTGTCAGTCGTTTCACCCCTCGTTCCCCTTTGCATTTTGTATCCCGTAACTGTTTTCCCCCCGTTCCCCTTGGCATTTTGTATCCCTTAACTGTTTTTCCCCCGTTCCCCTTTGCATTTTGTATCCCTTAACTGTTTTTCCCCCCGTTCCCCTTTGCTTTTTGTATCCCGTCACTGTTTTTCACCCCGTTCACATTTGCTTTTTGTATCCAGTAACTGCTTTCCCCCGTTCTCCTTTGCTTTCTGTGCCCCCCCGGTTCCCGCCTCAACCTCTGCTTCCCGCTGCTGCTCCCTGCGGCCCCGCCGTTCCCATTCGCCACCCCGCTCCTGCCTCCCAGCTGCTCCTCCCTCCCACGCCCAATTATATGGAGGCCGCACGGTGGTAAAGGGAGCGACCCTTGACCCTGTCACCAGGTAGGTCGCCCCCCCAGCCACCGTGTGGTCCTCCCTGAGCTGTGCGCTGTAGCTGCGGTCTGACCGCTGTTGTTCCTGCATTGGTATTTGTGCTGTGTCAGTCGTTTTACCCCTCATTCCCCTTTGCATTTTGTATCCCGTAACTGTTTTCCCCCGTTCCCCTTTGCATTTTGTATCCCTTATCTGTTTTTCCCCCGTTCCCCTTTGCATTTTGTATCCCTTAACTGTTTTTCACCCCGTTCACATTTGCTTTTTGTATCCCGTAACTGGTTTCCCCCCGTTCCCCTTTGCTTTCTGTGCCCCCCCGGTTCCCGCCTCGACCTCTGCTTCCCGCCGCTGATCCCTGCGGCCCGCCCCCCCGCCGTTCCCATTCGCCACCCCGCTCCCGCCTCCCAGCTGCTCCTCCCCCCCACGCCCACTTATATGGAGGCTGCGCCTAAGGCAAGCCCGTCTGCGCCCGTCTGCGGCCGGACCGCACCTAGCGCCAGGACCCCTGACCCCCGTCGACGACTGCCCACACGACGGACCTACGACGCCGCAAACCTCAATGCACTCAAACCCGGCCGGAACCCCCTCTGCTACCAAGCCACCCTGAAACGCACCCACGGACCCTTCACCTGCCAAGACTGCAAATTCACCTGCCTCCGGACCTGCACCACACCCACCAAGCCGAACACCAGCTACAACCACCTCAAGTGCATCCTGCTCAACACACGCTCCATCCACAGACACGCCGTCAAACTCTGGAACCTCCTCGACACAACATCGCCAGACGTCGCCTTCCTCACAGAGACCTGGTTGAACGCCTCCTCAGCGCCGGACATCGCCACAGCCATCCCGGACGGATGCAAGATCTCCCGGAGGGACCGCGTCAACCAGACTGGAGGAGGCATCGCCATCATACACAAGAACACCTTCCACATCACGACCAATTCTGACGACACCTTCACCGCCGCTGAACACCTTCACTTCCAAATACACTCCGACCCCAAGACGACCCTCAGAGGCACCCTCATCTACAGACCCCCGGGACCGCGCACACAATTCAGCGAAGACATCGCAGACTTCATCAGCCCGCATGCCCTCCCCTCCGCTGACTACATCCTCCTAGGGGACCTCAACTTCCACTTGGAGAACAACAAGGACTGCAACACCACCACCCTGCTGGACAACCTCGCCAACCTCGGACTCAAGCAACTGGTGAACACACCCACCCACTACGCCGGCCACTCACTTGACCCTGTCTTCTCATCCAGCAAACACATCTCCTTCAGCCACTCTACCGGACTTCATTGGACTGACCACAGCTGCGTCCACTTCAGCTTCAGGAAATCCACGATCCACCACCGCCCGCAACAGGCTCCTCGCCGGAACTGGAGCAAGATCACCGCCGAACAGCTCACCACCTCCCTCAGCCGGAACCTTCCCACCAGCACAATGGACCGTAACAAAGCAGCCAGCAACCTCACACAGTGGCTGACCGCCTGCACC
Source organism: Triturus cristatus (assembly GCF_964204655.1). NCBI lineage: Eukaryota > Metazoa > Chordata > Amphibia > Caudata > Salamandridae > Triturus > Triturus cristatus. Next base: position 1,495,251,771 of record NC_140591.1, read on the forward strand.
GACAACCTCGCACCACTGAAGAACCGTCCCAGCAGACCCGGCAGCAAGAAAGCCCCCTGGTTCACCGACGAACTCAAGGACTCCAAGAAGAACTGCCGCACACTCGAGAAAGCCTGGCGCCACGACTAGACCACAGACAACATGACCGCCATCAAGCTCGCCACCCGCAGGCACCACCAGCTGATCCGCACCACCAAGAAGACAGCATACAAAGAAAGACTGGACAACAACACCTACAACAGCAAGGAACTATTCAGCATCGTCAAAGAGCTCTCCAACCCCAGTGCCAGAAACATCGACATCACCCCTTCACAAGACCTCTGCAACTCACTTGCCTCGTTCTTCCATCGCAAGATCGCTGACATACACAACAGCTTCGGCGCACAAACCACGCATCCTACCGCCGAACCAACGCCCCCCACCACAACACTCTGCTCCTGGACCCCAATCAGCACCGAAGACACCACCCGCACGATGAACACCATACACTCCGGATCACCTGCTGACCCCTGCCCCCACCACGTCTTCAACAAGGCCGACTCCATCATCGCACCCCAACTACGGGACATCATCAACACCTCCTTCCACACCGCCACCTTCCCGGAGAGCTGGAAGCACGCCGAGCTCAGCGCCCTCCTGAAGAAACCAACAGCAGACCCCACCGACCTCAAGAACTTCCGCCCCATCTCGCTCCTCCCTTTTCCTGCCAAAGTCATCGAGAAGACCGTCAACAGACAGCTCGCCGCCTTCCTCGAGATGAACGGATCCCTCGACCCCTCACAATCCGGTTTTCGAGCCAACCACAGCACCGAGACCGCACTGATCGCAGCCACCGATGACATCAGATCCCTGCTTGACAACGGGGAAACAGCGGCCCTCATCCTCCTGGACCTCTCTGCAGCGTTCAACACTGTCTGCCACCGCACCCTAGTACAGCGCCTCAGCAACATCGGGATCCAAGAGAAGGCACTGGAGTGGATCATCTTGTTCCTCGCCGGAAGAACTCAGAGAGTCCGCCTGCCCCCATTCAGATCCGAGGCCTCCGAAGTCATCTGCGGCGTCCCACAAGGATCATCCCTCAGTCCAACCCTCTTCAACGTCTACATGAGCCCCCTTGGAGCCATCGCACGCCAACACAACCTCAACATCATCTCCTACGCCGACGACACCCAGCTGATCCTCTCCCTCACCAACGACCCCGCCACCACTAGAACCAGCCTCCAGGAAGGGATGAAAGACATCGCCGAATGGATGAAGAACAGCCGCCTGAAAATGAACTCAGACAAGACGGAAGTCCTCATCCTTGGATTGTCGCCCTCCGCCTGGAACGTCTCCTGGTGGCCCCCTGCCCTGGGCGCCACTCCCAAGCCAATGGACCACGCACGCAACCTGGGCTTCATACTGGACTCCTCCCTCTCAATGACCAGACAAGTCAACGCCATCTCATCATCATGCTTCAACACTAGGCCTGGGCAAAGCACTACGCTACGCTCGCGTAGTTTGCGAAGTTTGCGCAACTTCGCTCTACGCGAACTGCACGTAGCACAGTGCGAGCACGCGTAGCGTAGTGTTGCGTAGTGCTGAGGTCATTTTTTGCTTGCTCGCGGTCCTCAACGTCAAGTTGGCGACCGCGAGCAAGCAAAATGACATCCCGGCGAGACTTTTTCCTTGTTCGCGATCAGCAACATCAAGTTGGCAATCGCGAGCATGGAAAATAAACCTCCCGGCGAGATTCCCAATGCGAGGAGGTCAGGTTTCTCATTGCGAGGGGTCGCGTATGCTCACGACCGCTCGCGATGAGAAACTACCAGTTCGCGTTGAGAAAGCTGCCGCTCGAATAAAAATCTACTCGAGCAGCAGAAAACTACAGCTCGCACTGTGCAAGATGCCATTTTCAATGATTGCACAGTGCCGGTTGCTTGTCCGCACTGTGCAATCATTGAAAACAACATCTTGCACAGTGCGAACATGTTACTACGCAGTTCGCGAAGTGCTACGCGTAGCTCGCGTAGTGCGAACTGCACTTTGCGTAGCTTCGCGAAGTGCTACTTCGCGAACTACGCCCACCCTTATTCAACACCCTAAGCATTCTCCGTAAGATCTTCCGATGGATCCCCACCAAAACCAGGAAGACGGTCACCCAGGCACTCGTCACCAGCCGACTGGACTACGGGAACACCATCTACGACGGAACCACAGCCAAACTTCAGAAAAGAATCCATCGCATCCAGAACGCCTCCGCACGACTCGTCCTGGACATCCCCCGACACAGCCACATCTCCAGCCACCTGAGAGACCTGCACTGGCTACCCGTCAGCAAGAGGATCATGTTCAGACTCCTCACCCACGCACACAAGGCTCTCCACAACCTAGGCCCCAAGTACCTCAACAACCGCCTGACCTTCTACATGCCCACCCGCCAGCTACGTTCGACCAGCCTCGCCCTCACTGCCGTACCACGTATCCACAGAGCCACCACCGGAGGAAGATCCTTCTCCTACCAGGCAGCCAAGACCTGGAACTCCCTCCCCATCCTCCTTCGGCTGACCAAGGACCATCTCTCCTTCAGAAAGCAACTCAAGACCTGGCTTTTCGAGCAGTAATGAACCCCTCCCCCCCAGCGCCTTGAGACCCTCCGGGTGAGTAGCGCGCTATATAAATGCTATGATTGATTGATTGATTGATGCTGATTGAATTTACAAGATTTTGCATTACCAACAACATCTTTGTTTTTGAAGATAATTATTTTAAACAGATCTCTGGCACAGCGATGGGCACCTGCTTTGCTCCCAGCTATGTGAACTTGTTTGTTGGCTGGTGGGAGGAGCAGGTGCCCAGAACCCATGTAAGGGGCACTAGCAAAGGCAGAGCCGTAGTCTGGCACCGATACATCGATGATCTTTTTATTGTGTGGGAGGGCACGTCTGGGTCCGCAGGAGGTTACATTGAAGATTTGAATGAGAACAATTTATATCTGCACTTTTCAGGCACGGTTAGTCCAGTGGCAGTGGACTACCTTGACTTGAAGGATTTTGTGTTGGATGGTGAATTACATACAGCTCTCTATCGCAAAACAACCGCGGGAAATTCAACTTTGTTTGCAACTAGTAATCATCCACCTAAATTGAAACAAAGTATCCCCTATGGAGAGCTTTTAGGACTAAAAAGGAACAGCTCGAGAACATGTGACTTTGAAGCAGCTGCTAAGGAATGTGTAGCTAGATTTGAGGTGAGAGGTTATGAATTGGCCCTCTTAGAGGGTACACTCCATAAAGTGAGAGGGATCCCCAGAAAACACTTATTGAAAGACAGTAAAAGACAGAAGAGAGGTTCCAATGACTCGCATGAAGGCAAGTTCAGAATGATTACCACCTATTCAGCGGAAGCTAATTTCCTGAAACTTATGCTTAAAAAGAATTGCCATATCCGTTAGTGACCTTTAAAAAGTCAAGATCACTAAGAGACAGGCTAGTACATAAAGGTTTCTTTCCGTGCGGAAATTGTAAAGCCTGTTTGAACAGCAAAAGCGTTCTGACAAACACAGTTCCGGACATAAACTTGAAAAGATCTATAACTACATTTTTGACCTGCAGCACCTCATATGCTATCTATTGTTTGGTGTGTCCAGGTGGCTTATGCTACATCGGCAGCTCCATCCACCCTTTGAAAATCAGGATACTAGAACATTTGAACATTTGAGCTCTTTATCAACCCGTTCACATAGAGAGAGAAGAGATTGGGGACTAAAACACATCCTTGTCTTATCCCTCTTCTGACACTAAATCTAGAAGATTTAGTAAAAAAAAAACAGTTAAACAGTAGCTCATCCACTCAATAAATCTGGTGAAGAATACAACAATATTTACTTCCGGTGTGTCTTGTAAGTCAAGTAGTTGTTTCTCAGCAGTTTTAGTTGCAGTACTTGTGATTACCAGAGTTATACAAAGGGTTGTTCGTGGTCTAGACTCTATTTTAAGGAAGTCATATGTAGACTATTGCATCAAGACACTCTGCAGGTTCCAGAGGCTGTCTGCAATGAGTTGTTTGCAGACTAGTTTCAATTGGGGTACTCCCGTGACCAGGAGGATTTTAAAAACCAATGTGTGTACTTCAGATATTCTGACTGTTTCACACAAAGTCAAAAGTGAGAGCACGTGAGTTCTAATAAAGATGGGTTAATTATTCTTTAATTTCTCCTTGCAATACTATGTAGAACCACAGTTTGGGCAGTCGAAGAAATTTCCTGTGCCACATGTGACCTGCAATGCCGGTACAGTGTGCATATAGAGCAGTTGACACGTGCACACACCCCAAACAGAATCTTGACTGCGAGGCTGCACCTAAGTGTGTCATGAGCTATTACCGCCCATGCTGAAGATGAAAGTCTGTTCCTTAAAAACACATGGTGCATGGAGCAGCTGGCATGCGCACACACTTCCAACAGAATCATGACTATGAGTGCACACCAAGGAGTGTCATGAGCTATTAATACTCGCGTTGAAGGAGAAAGTCAATTCTTTGAAAATACGCTGCACAGGTGGAAGTCTTTTCCCCGAAAATACACTGCAGAAATCAGCAGCAAATAGAGAAAGAAATCATGTAATAGAAGTACAGGCACGATGCCATGCAGAAATGTTGCCAAGAGTTAAACATGCCGGTTTCAGCTCGGTCTAGAAAACCAGTAATACAAGTCTGAGGTGGAAGTGATGTGGAGGTGCTTCTGCCCAGTTGTCGCCAGAGTAAAGATTATGCCTTCCACGAACAGATAGATCAGGTTTTTAATTAGGAGCATCTCACATCCAACATCCCAGCTACAAGGTCCATGTACAACTGCCTAGAATAGAACCTTCCAGTCTCCTCATCCACCTTCTTACAATGCAATCCAATATTCCACTACAATATTCCTGCATCGGAATACCACACAATGCCCATTAGTATTACAGATGTTATGGCAAATTGGGTCTATGTGTACCTTGCTGAATATCTTCCATTATAAAAAGCTAATATCAAACTGTCATATCTGTTTAGTGAGTTGTGTGAAACAAAGCAATATACTGTCTTCCAGTCCTAACTGTAGCTTGTATTGATACACTTGGATAATTGTGTTTACTTGCTATGTGTCACTTAATCAAACTTTTCAATATTTTAGAGGCATGACACTTTAAGACCTAGATATATTACATCTGCAGCAAAAAGCTTTTTGTTAGTTCAAACAAACGTTTTCCTGATGTGTAGGAGCCATCATAATTTGGGTACATGCATGTTTTGTAAGATAGCATTTTGCTGCAAATTAGATTTCAAAAACGATTTTGATTGTTATGGCAGAGATAATTGTATTAAGAGACCACTAGTGTGTAGATCTGTCTCATGTCTCTACTAATTCACCTCTTTTATCGGGAGAGAAAATGTATGAATTAAGATTTAATGCTTATTTATATTTGTTAAGTTAGCATAATCAGGCCTCCAGTTAATGTAAGTGTGCCTTAAACTCCTAATACTGGCACTTGTTTTGCAAACACAAAAAAATACTTTTTATTCTTCACATTTAAAAGGACTGCTTAAATTCTTTCTCGGTAACAACAAATAGTCAAAATAGGATTCATGCTGTGCTTTTGTGCTGAACTTAAATGTCATTTCTTTTGTTTCACTTGTAGCCCTTTGGAGGAAGATGAACCCTAACTATATTCACTCCTGCAACAAATCATGGATTTTCCTGTTCTTGTGAATGACTCTGTTTAATATGTGCAAAGACACAGTTTAGTTCACCTGTTTGAGGTTAAGGTTTAGCATAAGTGATGCATTCTGAAGACATTTCTAAAAATGTGGCAATTAATGCATTATGTATTTTTGAAAATGTATTTGTTGTTGTCTTTATTATCTCATTTGACACCATGTTGCAAGCGTGTCTTTCACTATTTGAAACCTATAAAGATGCCCTATTTCGGATGCATGACAGACCTTGAACTTATTTCTTCAAAAACAGTCTCCTTCACAGTCTATATATTTAAATTAAACTTACAGAACATTGTGATTATTGTCGTTAAGCAGACTTCATTTCTGTCCTCTCGCACAACATATACTTAGAAAATTTCGCTTGACTTATGTTATACATTGATGCTGATTTAAACTGCTTAACTTATCAATATTTTTGCTTTCTAAAATGTCTATTCAATTTTGAATAAACCTTTATAGTTTTGACTTTGAATATTGTCTGGTGAAAGTTTTCTTTACTTGCCATGGGACCCTGTCCTTTGGGATTCACATGGCCCCCAAACCTATGTATCATCCCTTATATAATTTATTAGTGTAGTGTGCCAACAAACAGAAATTTGTTTAACCCTCGAACAAATGCTATACTACCTGCCTGTGCTAAAGTGTTTCTCTGTCTCCTGTACTTTCTCAAATGTCTGTCTTTTTGTGATGAAAAACTGAAAACTTGTTTTCTACATGCAGTCTTTTATAATACACAATAAAGTGTAAGTGTTACACTTTTATCACTACTGACTTCATCTTATTGTTAAATGGTAGCGGCATTTTCAGTCGATAACCTTTCAAGTATTGCCCGGCGGTAATCGCCTCTTATACCATTTGATGATTAACCACCAAAAGAGGCAGGCGCTGAAGACTGGAAGGCAGGAAACAAAGGTTTATTCTCTCCGGAGGAGAACACATCAGATCAGACCCACAGGGAATCTTCTCGAGGTGCTCTATCCACATCTCTGAGGCCTGGCCTCTTATACACAGGTTTATTGCTTTATTACCGGTTTATTGTACATGGCACATTCTTGAGATCGCTTTGATACATGAAAGAACATCCTCGGAATCCCTGGCTCGGATCCGCCCCCACCCATAACTACAGTGGAGGTCCCCACCCCACCCACAGTAGGAGATGGCTATCACACAGCTGGACATTCCGCCAATTCCCGGGAGTGTGTGCGACTGGTTGGGTCTCAGGGGGATGGGGGTCTTGATCTACTGCAATCCCTTTGATGTGAGGTGTTTCTCTTACAGTAGGGGCAATAAACTGCATCCGCAGGGCTAGGTGATGGCCTGGGATCGGTTCGGACAATCAGGCGCAGAGGAAGGGGTTATCAAAAGGATGGATGACCATGTATGGGATAAAAGGAGGTGTTGGTCAGGCGTGGGATGCGGTTCCATGGCAGGGTCGTGCAGAAGGAGAGGGTTTATGGCCCATGTATGAGAGAGCGGGGGTGGCCGGCGCGCGGGGGATGTTCGCAGCGCCTAGGGAACGCGCTGGTGATCGGCGAGGGGCAGAGGGGCCATGGCGCCTTCAAAATGGCTACTGCTTAAGTGAGCGTACGGGCCTGAGAGGGGACAAGATGGTGCCGATTATGTTGACATCGCAAACCAGATTTTAACAATTTGATACACAGGAAAACTGTATTTTCATTGTGTGCTGCTGAATCACATTGGTCGCTTATATGCAATAAAATATACCTTGCAAAATGGTGCTTTCTGTATATCTGTACCATTCCTGTAGTATGAAGGTGTACATTTTGAAGTAGGGTGTGTTTTACTTGTTGAAAATTTTGCTAACTAGCCTTTCTTATCACAGCCTAGATGCTAGCATCGGAAATCACTATGGTATAGACAGATTTATATTAATTACTTTTTACGCACAACTGTGTATTATTTATTATGTCTGTTTTAAATTGAATTTTTTAATATGTGAGGCTTGAATGTTGATTGGTTTTTCATGAACAACTGCATTGTGGGGACTAATCTTAGTGGGTTATTGTCAGAAACATGCAGCCTCATTTATGCTTCCCTACTTTGCACAAAACGCATGATGATTAGAAATAATAACTCCGATAGAGCTGAGGGGCCACTTTTTGTTAAAAAAAATAAAAATGTAGGTATAAAGGGGAAAGGAGTCGTTTATAGGTCTGGCCTAACCAGAACGCATGCGCTGCATAGGAAAAAGACCTTTTGTAATCGATTCGCTTTTTGCCCTAAAAACATGCATGCGTTGCGTTGCTTTCAATGGCAACGCATGCACATTTGGCGATTCCCTTGCAGGAGCGAGCTTTGACACCATATGTTTGTAATTAACTTGCAAACATATGGTACCCCTGCTCACTCCCGTAAGGAAAACAGGCGCAGGCCCCCTCCTCTCTCCCCTCCCCCTGCTGCCTCTCGTCATACTGCGCATGCTTGTTATTTTATTTTACAGACCTTATATTTGTGGTCTGGATTCTGTCACCCCGTGTTTTGGGGTTTGAGGCTGGTCGGTACTAAGGTTTTTCGTGGGAAAAGTTCTAACTTTAAGCGACAGTGCAACTCTTACTCACTTTAGGCCCGCATGTCTGTGAAAAAGTTTGCATTTCAGTTTATGTTTAATGCTGTCATATGAAGCGGCCCCTTTTGAAAAAAGCAGCCACCGCAGGAAGCGAGATTCTAGTGATGTTTACAGGAGGTCTGGAGCCTGTCCCCTGTCGTAATAGAATATTTTCCAAGTCACATTTGTACACCAGTGCAATTTTTAAATACCACACGCACTTGGGAGGCAGATCCACTAGAAGGAAGTGAGATGTTAGCCGGATATATATTGTGAGGCACGGGAACTTCAAACGTGCAAATTCTGTTTGCGTTTAATTTGTGCCAAACACGCAACAATGCAACATGGCGCTGTAATGTCTTCAGTAAGGCGAGGGCCTGGAGGGGGCTTCTCTGCACATTTTATGCATAACTTTTCAGGCATAACAAGTTGTAAAAGTGCCACTGATATATGGAAAAACTTAAACACACACAACTCCGGCCAGGATGAAATATATGGCTCTTTGTAGAGTGGGCCCTTGTGAACTTTGTCTTGCTAAAATGCGTCATTAATGTAAAGCACAAACTTCTAGAACATTCCTTGGTTTTTTAGAAAGATTAGAAATGTCTGGCGCTTTTCCCCGTCGCACATAGAAAGACAATTACTTTGGATGGCGCGGAATGCTAATGCAAGTGTCCTGTGTTTTATCAACATGAAGAGGCCTGCCTGCTAACATTCCAGTCTGACGCCATGTCATTGAAACAGGAAGAAGGCGTTCTTACACACATGGAGCACCCTAAGTGGACACGTGGAAAAACACGGGAACTGTGTCTGTCGCTGCCTTTTTCAAAGGTCGGTCCATCTCTCCACACGGCTCAGTCTCTGCCTCTCTCTGTTTTCCAGGGCTTCTTTCTATCTTTACAGGTTTGTCTTTTCTGCTGTCTGTCTTTATCTTTTCCACTGACTCTGCATCTCTAGCTTTTCCACAACTTGCCTCGGCCTCTCTCTGTGCCCCAGTTTCTCTGACTTTCACACTGTGCCTGTCTCTGCCTCTTTTCTGCTTTTCCTCTCTCTCTCTTCCACTGACCGTCCCTGCCTCTCTCTCAAGCGCCAGTCTCTGCCTCTCCCTTTATCTTTCATACATGGCCATGCCGCAGCACGCCAGAACAAAAAACAAACTGCAGAAATATTTCCAGGCAGTTGAACAGCACTCCCATGCAACAAATTCAAGTCGCACAAACAAAAAGCATTAGAATAGTCAATAGGTCTCGCTTTTGGGACCTTATAAGTATTTAGTTTTGCAGCACAATATCTTTGGTGCAACAACATCAACTGTTGCATGGCTAAACACTTATAAGGTCCCAAAGGCGAGACCTATTGGCTATACCAATGCTTGTTCATTTTTCTCATGCCCTTTTTTCATTAAATGTGATTCCAAATATAATAGCATCAGCAGTGACAGCTTCTGGTACTCACGAATGCTAGGTTCCAAAAGAGGAAAGTAATTCTCACAAAAGAACGCATTTCAAGATGAGATGCAAAATAAAAAACATAAACTGAATACTGCCAACAATCCAAGAGCAGAAATGGAAAAAAGAAGTGGTTTAAAAAAAGATGTGGTTTAGGAAGGTGAACTGTCTTCTCCTCAAAGAAGCAACTGCTAAACCTCAGGGGATATATATTTACAAAATGATTAAAGTAATGACTTGCTGAGCCTAAAGCAGACGTGGCAAGCCTTGCTTGTTGTCTAGACTATTTTTGTTCTGCTCTCAAATGGCTTTAGTGAAAAAAACAGGTGTAAATACCACGTGTGCGCGTTTAGAAGTAGAGTCTACGTGATCTCAGTGATGTTTGACCCTGGACTCAGTCCAGGGATGATTACAGGATTTAAGTTTGTCTTGGTTGCTGGTTGTCTTTGGGCAGTCATCTGAAGAATAGGCTCACAAAATGTGAGCAACATCGGTACGCCCTTAAGCCATATGCTGTGTTTCTGAGTGCATAACTTCCTCAGCCAATTTTATACATCCCCCTGTTTTGTTTGCATGGCATAGAATTTAGGTGATTAGGTGTGCGCAAAATTTGCTTAACACGTTATTTCGTAACTACTTGAAATTTTAGCAAAATTGTTTGAAATTATGCTTAACGAGGCAGAATTCAAATCCATCATTCAGCGTAATATGTTAATTGAAAATGAGTCCTCACATCAATATTTGAAGTGAGGATGCACTTTGCTCTACATAATACTGCAAAAAACAAAAGCATTGCTAACAACAACCCCTCCTGTTGGACTGTGTGCTTGCATTTGTAGTAAATATTGTTCGCAAATGGCGCATAATTAGGCTAAGTGGCATATTGGCATAATTTTGTGAACTTCAACTAACAAGTGTAATGTGAAATCCTGAAACTACTTGAATTATATAGCAATTAACATGTCAGCCTGGATTACATAAAATGTCCCTGAAATTCCCCTTGTCTTGAACATTTTGAAGATGGGTATGTTGATTATGCATGGGCTCAAAATGTTAGGAGAACCCCCCCCTAGACTTAGAATTGACTCATGCTGACATTTGGACTCTAATGAACTCAGCAGTGACATTTTACTTACACCACCATTACACTTGGCATGGAAAAGGGAGTGATGTCGCACCGAATAGATTCTGACACTGCAGGGATCAGAGATTATCAGTTGCAATAAATAACACTAAACAACAAATAAGGCATGACATGTCCCATTATTTACCAAACAATATATATTTTCCCCAGGTTTTTGCTTGGCAACATTTTCAAACAGTAATAAAGGGGTGCAGTGCTTAACACACAATCATGCCTGTGTTGCATAAATGTTGCACTACAACAATAATCTGCCTAAAATCCTATGCTTAGACAACTTTTTCACACATTCCATGTGTTCTATACAGTGCAGCGTACATGCACATGCAGCTTGAAATGAAATCATTTCTCCTATTTATCAACTGCTTTAAGAAAGTATTGTTTTTTGGTGCAAAGCCTTAATTACCAATTTTGGTATATAGGGCTCTGAGTCAAAAATCCTGGGTGGTAACCTGGGAATGGCCTTGTACCATCCATGGGACACACAGTGGTGCATGCTGGCGCAAATCACTTTTTGTTGTCACCATTAGGGGTACTTTTGGAAAGTAAATAGTGTGTCAAGACTTTGAAGTGTTGTGTTATGTTGTGTGGCTTTGCACCGGCAAAAGGTGTTGATAAATCAGCCCTTTGGTGTTTCCTCCACATTTTCTGAAACAATAGTTCTCCTCACTGGCACATTTTGAAATAGACACACAGTCCATCTTCAATCTCAAAATGAGCAATTTTGGAGAGTAATAGTATCACAGTCTCTAGAAGTGCCACTAGCCTAGACTGCAAGGAACATTGAATCCAAAGATATTGAAACAAGCATTTGTGCTTGAGAGAATGGGTTAGTGAAGTAATGGTTTGGCTCACTTTTGTTTATCTATGTAACCATCTGCTTAGGCACTTGCTAACCTATTCATCCATCGATACATTCAGCTGTACACATACTTATTACTCAATCATAGGTCCATTCTATCACTGATTCATTCTCATAGATACCCAAAGAAGCTTGAGCATCTCACGAAGAAGCACTTTCACTTAAAACAGAGATGTTGGCTTTGCCATTGCTTGTTGGCTTGTGATGCCAAAGTGCACAATAATAATAATGATCTGCAGGTAGGTACTGTTTAAAATATGCATGATTGAAATGAAGCAAAACTCACCCATTGTCAAAAAAATAACTGTGCAATATTGTGCAGCTAATATACAATCGAATGAATGATGGGCATAAGTGCCTTTAGTGGGTCTTTGACATGTAATGATTGAAGGAGTGAACATTTCCATATTTCTAACCATGCAGCATAGTTCTACTTTGATGTAGTGGAGGACATGTGACAGGTTTCGCCATCACTCATGACTGGTTCCTCTGAATCCTATCACCCTTGCTTGGTCTGTGTATAATACAGAGGGAGGGGTTAAAGTCAGCTTTCTGTTGTCTTTTCCTATGAAAAGAGCAAAGTCTACTTCTGGGTTTAGGAAATCCACAAGGTTTGATCTAAAATTCTCTATCTGCATGACATTGTTCCTTCCATGAAAACCCTAGGCCCCATTTCAATGTCCATCGGAGGGCAGAAGACATTGCGTGCAGACTCAAAACGTTTTAACAGCAGTATTTCCTGCCTATACGTCACCAACTAAGTTCTGATATGTGGGAAGGAGGCTGGATGCACAGATCGGGTAACATGACCATCCAGTGTGTGACCTCTCAGGTGCCAGCACAGTAGACTCATGTGAATCCTACGAGTGATCTGTGCTCCATCCCTTGGAGGTTCAGGTGATCCCTGAAGTGCATGCTTTGAGCATAAGAAGAGAAGCTGGCTTAGTCATTCAGCCTTAAAGTTAAACATGTGACCTGCTGATCCTGCAGGTGTGGGTGGACTGAGAACCCAAAGCAGCCCTGGCAAAAAAACTGAAACCAGCCACTGCTCTTTTCCTGTCTATCTTTCCAATCTTGCTCTCTCTCCAGTTCTCTCTTTTTTGCCAAATGTCATTAAGTTGGGGAGCTGAAGACACAGGCCGCAGCCCCCTGTTTTCAAAAACTGTCCTCCTCTAGCTCCAGCACCCTGGGGAAATGCATGATTGAATAAATGGCCAATACTGACCTGACAGTAGAGCTGATTGCAGCAACATGGAAATAAATGGCACAGAATGGCTGAAGAAGACTTAGCAACATCTTGCAGTCATAAGAAAGTTGGGGCCTTTATGCATCTCATAGTAGCAGGCACCTGAGTGCCAAGTACTTCCATCTTGTGCAGCTCTTCCAATGTTACCATACCAGTCAAAAGGCTTGGGGAGCTTTTTCAATGGCAAATAGATAAAGCGTTAGTAAAGTTTTTTTTTTTACTTTATTTGTGATTTTGGGTACATACAAAACTGTGACATACTGCCCCGTGGGGGGGAACATCAAAGAATCACTGTAGGGACAAAGCCCCAATCAACAACGGGCAATGACAGCAGCGGCAGACTGCAAACCTGGGAATTCAACCAAGGGTTAGGAAGTCCATAAAGGTCCTTGTTCCTAGTTGCCTGGGGTGTCACCCAGAGGGCAGCAGCCGTCATTCAGCTAGAAAAGAGAAGGGGAGAAGATGAGAGGGGGAAGAGTGGGCAAAGATGGAGGGATGAAGAGTAGAATGACGAGGGAGATAAGGTGAGCACTCTGGTCGGACGCGGGTGAAAAGGTATTCCAATCTAAGGGGCAAGCAGAATCGTGAGCAATCACACCACAGGTGTCAGGGTTGGTACACGAACACTGGGATGGAGCTGCAGGAAGTCCTGCAGGGGCTTCCAGATATCGTGAGGGTGTGATTGTGTCGGAATAAGCTCCCAGAATTTAGACAGTTGGGTATGGCCGAAAGCGGTGTCCCAAAGCCAGTCATCCTTGCGTGGTCTACGCTTACGTCCCCAGCAGATAGCCACCCTCCTCTTGGCCAGTAGCAGCATCATGGCCGCTAATCTACGTACTTCTATGGGAGGTCATTTACATAACCAAGCAGGGCAAGCAGTGGGGATGGTTCCAACCTGTGCTCCAACATTTCACTCAGCGCATCAAACACAGTGATCCAGAAGTTGGCCACCTCCAAAGACTCCCAGGCCAAGTGCATAAAGGAGGCCTCAGGCATTCCCACCTCACACACCGTGCATCCGCACCCAAACCCGCCCTGTGCAGCCAAACCGGGGTTCTATATACCTGATGCAGAAATTTAAAGTGAATTAACCGTAGTCGGTAATTGGGTGACAGAACCTTGGATTGTGTGCAGCAATAAGTCCACACCCCCTCCTCGAGCGGAGTGCCCAGGCACACATCCTACTCGAGCCGAGCGGGGGTACACAGATTGGAGATTTGCGCTGCATCCCACAATAGATGCGCGAGGTGTTAGCAAAGTTAACAGAACTTGCACTATCAATACAAAATCATGTGTTTTTCTAATTATGAACTGCTTTAAAATCACCTAGTGCAGATCACACACCCAGATCTGTCCCAGCAAAGAAGGAATACTCTGTATGCCAGGACTGGCAATTCCAAAACCCAATAGAAATAATTTGGGTGGATTCAAATTATGAAGGGAATTTGCAGAAAGCAGTGACTTACGGACAGAATTGATTCTCTCTCTCTCTCAATGTAGTAATATGCATTTATTTCATAATATTAGACACTGAAGTTGTCTCTACCACACCTAAGTAGGCAACCATGCTGCTGGTCAGTGTTTGATAGGATTAAGATGAACTCACAGGATAATGTATCTCAATGTGTGTGGAAAGTTGGGTAATTGGTTGACTGTGGTGTGAGCCCTGGACAAGCAACAGCCACAAACTCTAGCATGGTAAACCACAAAAAGTCATACAACTAATCTGTGCTTAACCCTATGGAGCTTTGTACACAAGCCACCAGGCTTAACTTAGAGGCCATGTATAAAGAATTAATGCAGCACACACATAGTAATAAAGTACAACCACAACACAAGGAAAATCCCAAACCAATTTAGAAAAAAATGATTTTATTTTAATAAATTACAAAAATCCGATTAGTATAACCGGACATATTGATTTTTAAAGTTTTAAGTGAAAATATTGCCAAAAAGCACAACCTGCTAACAAGGGATATCTGGAAAAATTCAGGGTGACTGTGATGGACAGTGGGCCGCTACATGGACTAGATTTGACCCAAGGGGCAAAAGTACATTAGTCCTGGTTGCATCAATTTTGAGGATTCTTTTGACGGCAAGGATGCGGAGTGCAGATAGGACAATGAGCCTGTGTAAATCCACATAATGATGCACTGCTCTGAGCCATGCAATATCAGCAAAGTGCCGTTACTGATCCACCCAACAGGGAAATGCATTGGTACAGATCCGCCCAGTGGAGGCAATGCATCGGTGCTGTCCCACACTGTGGTGGTGATGCATCAGTTCTGATTTCCACAGCGGCGTGAAGCGTCAGTGCAGACCCACGCATCAATGATGGTGTGCCAGTTTTGATCACTGCAGTAGCAGTGATGTGTTGGTTCTGCTGGAGTGAGCACCTGAGGCCCACTTCCAAGGATCCTGGACTAGGGTGGCAAAACTTGGCAGGGCAGACTCACAGTTGACAAAGTCCAGGCGCAGAAGCAAGATGGTTGGAAGACTTTTATGTCCTTGAGAATTCATATCAAGAGGCTAACCATCCTGCTTTTGGAGTCACTCTGGGTTTTGGTTTCATGTTTTGTAGGTCCAGTCCTTCACACCCAGACAAGGAGGGCAGCATGCAGCAGGTCATCACAACAAGGCAGCAGTTCTTCAACAATAGCAGTCCAGCAGAGTAGAAGTCCTTCAGCAGCACAGAAGTCCTTTTCCCTGGCAGAGAATCCACAGGTCTAGATGTGTACCGAGTTGGGGTGTCACACATCCAGTACTGATATCCAGTGGTGCCTTTGAAGTGGGGGAGATATTAAAGAAGGGCTTATGAAGTGCACAGAGGTCCTCTATTCCTGCCCTGGCCACACACTCACTAAAGGGGGATAAGCAGCCCCTTGTGTGGGTACAGGGCACACCTATTCAGGTGTAACTGTGAGTCTGTGCTCAGCTGTTTCTTCCCATCCTGTCAGGATGGACCATCAGGTCACACCTAAGCTCCCATTGTGTTTGGCTGTCTAGGGGAGTACAAAAATCCCAACTGTCACCCTCCCCAGGTGTGTATCAGATACAGGATGCAGGCATATAGGGCTAAGAGCAGAAAAAAGCCAAATTTCTAAAAGTGGCATTTTTAAAATTATAATGAAAAATCTTGCTTTGCCATTAAGGATGATTTATCAGTGCAATTCCATAGGTACCAAACATGATAGATCCACCACCTCTCAATTAGGAATTACAGCTTATTGAATTTAATAAGGAACCCCCAATGTTATCCAATAAAAGGGGTAGGCCTCTCATTAGTGAAAAACAAATTTGGCAGTTGTTCACTACCAGAACATGTCAAACTTATAAGTACAAGTCCAGCCTTTTACTTACACAGCATCCTGCCCTATGGGCTACCTAGGGCCTACCTTAGCGATGACTTATATGTAATAAAAGTAGACTATATGGTTTGGCAAGGGGTTTCACATGCCAACTCAACATGCCAGTGAGATACTGCCTTCAGGCTGCAATGGCAGGCCTGGGACAAGTTTTAGACTGCTAATTATGTGGCTGGCACAATAAGAGTTGCAGGTCCAAAGTACCATTTCAATTACAGGCCCTTGGTATATACGACTTTACATTGGACTTATTAGTAAATTAAATATGCCAATTAAGTATATGCCAATCAAACCATGTGTAGGGGAGTAAGCAAAAGCACTTTAGCACTGGTTTGCAGTGGTAAGGTTCACAGAGTCCTATGGCCAGCAAAAACGACTTCAGCAAAATTGGAGGCAAGCAGGCAAAAGGCTTGGGAGAATACCACCCTCAGGCTGACAGGTTTAACATGTGTGTCCCTCTAGTTGGAAGTGGGGAGTACATCCCCCTAAGGTGGAAAAGCCTGGAGAGACCATAAGCATTTGCATAGTCTGATCCAGGTCTGTATTCCATTATCTATAGGGAGATGGACCACCTCAACGATTTTGGATTCTCAAGCCTCACTTGCATTAGCTAACTGAGGGGCCTGTGGTCTGCTCGAATCTGGATGTGAGTCCAAAACAAGTAAGGTCTCAGCTTTTTCAGTGCCCAGACCACAGCAAAGGCTTTCCTTTCAATACCACTCCACCTCTGTTCCCTGGGAAGTAACCTCCTAGAGATGAAAGCTACAGGTTGGTCTAGTACTTCACTATTAAGCTGTGAAAGAACTGCCCCTGTTCCATGTTCTGAGTCATCTGTTTGTCCAATAAAGTTCCTGGAAACATCAGGGGTCTTGAGCACAGGGGCTGTGCACATGGCCTGCCTTTCTGGCAAGCCTCTGTCCGTATCACCATTCTGGACTGGTTCTTGGAAGTCAGCTCAGTCAAGGGAGCAACAATGGTGCCATGTCCCTTGACAAACCTTCTGTAGTAACCTGTGAGGTTCAGGAAGGCTCTCACCTCAGTTTGAGTTTTTATGGGCTCTCAGGCCATGAAGGTCTTTATCATGGCCTGGGGGGCTGCACCTTACCCCCATCTACCAGGTAACCTATGTAAACCACAGAATCCTGCCCTATCTTACACCTACTGGTCTTGATAGTCAGGCCTGCATTTTGCAGAGCCTGAAGCACTCCCTGCTGGTGAAAAAGGTTGTCCTTCCAGCTGCTACTAAAGACAGCTATGGCATCCAGGTAAGAAGAACTGAAGGCCTCCATACCAGCCAAAAGCTGGTTTACCAGCCTATGGAAGGTGGCAGTGGCATTGTTTAATCCAAAGGGCAACACTATTAATTGATAGTGACCCTTTGGAGAGGCAAATGTTGACCTCTCCTTGGCTAATTCAATTAGGCCAATCTACCAGTACCCTGGAGTCAGATCAAAGGTGCTCAGGAACTGCACAACCCCTAACATATCAATGAGCTTATCAGCCAGGGGAAAGAGGTGAGCATCAGTCTTGGTGACTGAGTTGATTACCCTATAATCGACACAGAACCAACGTTCTGGGTTGTTGCCCTGCAGGGCAGCTTTTGTTACCAGAACCATAGGGCTAGACCTGGGGCTACTGGAGGGCTTAATCACCCCCAACTTGAACATCTTGGAGATGTTCTCCTTGATGTTTTGCCTCACTTTGTCAGACAGCTGGCATATTTTGTTTTGACTCCTCTGTCAACATCATGGGTGCACAAATGTATAATCCCAGTAGTGAGGGAAAACAGAAAGGAGAGCTGGACCACCAAGTGGTGACAGTCTTTCAGCTGCTCTGAAGTCAGCATAAGGGAGAGGTTTACTTCTTCCACTGACCCACCCTTCTCTTTTAATGCTAGGAGGTCAGGGAGAGGTTCACTCTCTGTTTCCTCCCCACCATCTGCCACCAACAACATTGTGACCTGAGACCTCTCAAAGTGTGCTTTGAGACAGTTGATGTGGAAAACCCTTAAGGGGTGTTTGGAGGTCTTGAGGTCCACCAAGTAGGTGACCTTGCGCTTCCTCCCAACAATTTCATAAGGTCTAGTATAACGGTGTTGGAGGTCCCTGGGCTCCACCACCAACACGTTTTGTCCAGGATAAAATTCAACAGGGGTATCTGTCTGGTCATACCACTTCTTTGTTACCTCCTGGCTGACCTCTAGGTTTTCAGAAGCCTTCTTCCATCTGGCTCCAGAAGGCTAGTATGTGCCTAACCACATCTAGGGAGTCTGCTTGGGAGCTTGCTCCCAACCCTCTATAACCACGCTAAGATGTCCCCTTACAGGGAGTACATACAGAAGCTCAAGGGGGCTAATTCCAACCCCCTTCTGTGGCACCTTCGGGAAGCAAAGATTAAGCATGGTAAGAGGACATCCCACTGATGCCTCATGAGCTCAGGCAGACTATTGATCATGCCATTTATCGTCTTGTTTAATCTCTCAACAATCCCATTGATTTGCGGATAGTAAGGTGTGAAAAATGTGTAAGTAACTCCACACTCCTTCCACATTGACAGCATATGCAGACATGAAGCTGGTGGTCCTCTCAGATGCCACTTCCTTTGTGGAAACCCAACCATGTAAAAATCCCCATCAGGGCCCTAGCCACTGCAGGTGCAGTTTCTGTGCTCAGAGGTATGGCCTCTGGGTATCACGTTTCATGGTCCACTAAGATCAGGATAAACCTGTTGCCAGAGGATGCCTGGGGTTCAATGGGCCCTATAATGTTGATGGCCACCCTTTTAAAGGGAGTGCCTATGATAGGCAAGGATTCAGGGGAGCTTTCAGATTCTGCCCTGTCTTCCCTCTGGTCTGGCAGGTCAAGAAAGTCCCACTTAAAGTATCCGAGGAAATCCTCATCTGGGGCCAGTAAAAGTGGGGGACAAGCCTGGCAAAGGTCTTGTCCCGCCAGGGGGATTTTATGAGCCAGCTCCAGTAAGAAGTGCCTGTAGCACCGGGTAACCACCAGTGCCCTTGCTGCTACATTCATAGGTGCCTTAGGCACACTATCCAGGAGGTTTCCCTCCCAATAGATACAATGATTACCAGAGGCATCACCAGCTGCCTGGCCTTTAGTCTGTTGCCTCATTCCCTCTAGGGTTGGGCACTCTGTGCCTTAGAGAACAACTCCCTGGTAGGTCCTCCTTCTGCTTGCCATCCAGCAAGTTCAGGTAGATCAGCAAGGGAGGAAATGTCCTCTCCAGTGGTCTCTGGGATGACCTCCTCCGGTGCCCCATGCACATCATCTGGGAGACATTCAGGAGCTGGGTTCCCATGCCCTTTCTCTTTCCCCTTTTAGCAGCTGTATGGGCATTTTTCCAGACTCCAGACTTTATTGCCTCCCTTCTTGGGCAGCCATGAACATGGTGGCTGCACAAATTCACTCAGGCAACCCTAACATTTCCAGGTATGACCTGATCTCCTTTTCCTTCCAGGTATTGTGCTCAAGATCATTCCCTAGCAAACAATCCACAGGCATGGCAATGCTTGCAGCAACTTTCAAAAGACCTGAGACCCCACTTAAATGGAACAAGAACCACAGGGTAGTGACCTCCTGGTTGTCTGCTAGTACTTCCTGGCGGAATTGTATTGTATGATCTGCTCTGGGGCTGCTAAATGACTACTTGCCATAGGTATACTGGCTTCAGTGTCCCTCAAGCCACCACTCATTGCCCATTGATATTTACCCACTGCCTACACTTTGCACTATTGGAAGGCATGTGGGCTTTGGGCAGCATCTCTGTGTCACTAGGATAACCTCATTGACGTCTCCCCACTGACTGGGACAAACTCCTCCCCAAGCACTACACTAGCCAACGCTGAGGTCTTTCCTCCAGGGGGAGACTGTGAATTTTGAGGGCACTTTGGATCACTCTTGTACTGACCATACACATAACACTGATAATACTTGGGAGTTTTGTTCTGATTTTTATCAGAGAAGCCTTTCTTCTGTGTTGAGATTTTTGCCAAGGACCCTCTCCCTTAGAAAATATTTTGGGGACCGTGAGAGAACTCTTTCTTTTTATCTCTCCATCCTTCTTCGGTGTGGGAACCCTGACCACCCTTTTGGGATTCCCTCCCAGATCACTTCCTGGACACTCTAGTGCTGACTGAGAGGTCTGCATCCTCAGCAAGCAACCAGGGATCAGTCAGCTTGCTATCAGCCAGGTGTTGGTGCAGCTCTGTAAAGCAAATATCAAGCATGTGCACCCCCAAAATTTGGCTGTACAGCCTGGTATAATCCTCTGCCTCCCTTTCTGTAATAATCTAGAAAGTCCACCCAGGAATGGTTGGAAAGTTTGTGGCTACCCCTAAACTTCTGCCTGTATCGCTCAGGTGTCAACCCAAATTTAGGGACAAGTATGGCCTTCATCGGAGTATATTGTGTCTGGTCCTCTACCTCTAGTGTTAGCTTTATCCCACCCAACCATGGGCATGTACTTCCACAAGCTACCCCTCAAGTATGCCTCAGGAACCTTGTGTACCCTTAGAGCCACTTCATATGTTGAGAACCACTTGCCAATATCATCTCCCATCACTTTGTTGGGCACCAAAACCTTGGGTGTCTGGACCCTTCATGCTTCATTGGGCACTGTAGTTATGCTGCCTTCATTACTGCTAGAATTCACCTGATTGTTTTGATGTCCAGCTCTTTGAGTTTGAGTTCATGTGCCATCCTTTTCCCCTCCATTCTTAGCTTGGCCAGCTCTAGCTCCTGCTTGAGTTTCCTCTTCTTCCTCCTGTCCTCCAGCTCCTACGGGGTCGGGCCTCTGGCAGACACACTACTCCATCCTGGGCAATCATGTCATCTGCTCTCAAGTTGAGTTGGGATGTTCTGGGTGCTCAGGGCTGTGTTCCGGGTCCTACCTCTCATACTCCTCTGATTGTGCTCCCTCCCCTTCCTCATTGTCTTCCCCCTCATCCTCCTCTGAGGTGGCCTGCCACCTATGCACTTCCTGAAGACTTTTTGCCTGCTGTTAGTCCCTTTTGTTTGCAGAGTTTCACAAGCTTAGGCTTGCTAAGCGTGTCCAATTTGCAGGCATCCATTCCCATGGTACGAAAAGTAAGTTAGGGCACTCAACTTTAGAAGAAGGGGAAGAATAGCCATTTGATAAAACTAAAGAAAAATTTAAAAAGGGGTCTCATTGATGTCAGATTATGGATTTTTGTGTAACACAATTCATTATTTAGTACTGCTCAAACACAAGTCCTGACCCACATCTCTGAACGCCAATGTGAGAAATTGGGTTGTTGGTTGACTGAGGTGTGAGCCCTGGTCAAACAACAGCCACAATCCCTGGCAAGGTGTACCACAAAAAGTCACTAAATTACCCTTTGCTTAACCATGGGTAGCTTGGCACACAAGCAGTCAGGTTTAACTTCGAGGAAATGTGTAAAATATTTATGCAGTACACAAACAGCAATAAAGTGAAACCACAACACAAGAGAAATCCCAAACCAATTTAGACAAAGCAATTTTTCTTTTAATAAGTTATTTGACACCAAACAATAAAAATCCAATGAGTAAAACTGGAGACATTGATTTTAAAAGTTTTAAGTGATAATAGCACAAAAAAGTACATAGCCCCAACAAGGGACATCTACTCGTGGAGTACCGGGACACATTCAAAATTCAGGCTAACCTCGACGGATCACAGGCCGGCTACAGGGACCCAGCTTGGCCCGCAGAACAAAAGTACCTTAGTCTGGGTTGTGTCGATACAAGTCAGGTGCATTATGTCCCTGTGGCTCTGAACAGGAGGACAGCAAACTAGCCCTTGGATTGACATCTGATAGTCATGGATGTAGGTGAAGATATGGCGCTCGCCTGTTAGGGTTCAAGGCAGGCTTCAGGCAGCAAAGCAGGCCTTCCTGGTACAGCCGAGTCTGGCAGAGAACACAGCAGGTCACAGCAGCAGGCAGTCCTCCGAGAGTCCTTCCACAGGTCCAGTAATGAAATGAAGAGTGAGTCTGTAAGTTAAATTTTTATAACCCTTGTGCCCTTCTCCTGGAAGGTGGAAGAGGTTTCTGGAAAGGATTGTTGAAGTTCTTGGAATTCCCTGGCTCCCCTGACCTGGCTCAAAGGTGGCTACAGTGACAATACAGGGTTGTTCTGTCTATTGTGAGGAGATAGAGCACAGCATATTCAGGCACAAGTGGGGCTGTGCTCAGCTCTGCCCCCCATTGTTTCAGTGATGCTCCATTCAGGCACAGCTAACCCCACTATTTTGTGACTGTATGAGAGGAATTCACAAAGTCTAACTGTCAGCTACACCCAATCATGTGAACCAAGACAGGCTGAATGCACAAAGGGCTAAATGCCATCTTTCTAAAAGTGACATTTTCAAAACTGCTTTGAAAAATCCGACGTTACCATAAAATAGGGTTCATCATTACAATTCCATAGGTACCAAACATGACATATCCACCTTCTCTCAATTAGGAATTATAGTTTATTACATGCAAAAAGGATTCCCCAATGTTATCCAATGAGAGGGGTAGGCCTCAAAGTAGTGAATATTAACATTAATTTGGGAGTTTATCAATACCAGACATGAACACCTTAAAAGTACATGCCCAGCCTTTTAATTATATAGCACCCTACCCTTTGGGCTACCTAGGGTCTAACTTAGGGATGACTTCTATGTAATAAAAGGGGAGTTTAAGGTTTGGACAGGGGGTTTTAAATGCCAAAGCGACATGGGATTGGGACACTAAAATCAGGCTGCATTGGCAGTGCAATGCGGGGCGTGAGTTATAGTTAGCTGAACTAACTATAATGGCCGAATTTCTCTGTTTTTTTACGAGTAAAATGTGCAACTAACTATAAAGTCCCTGAAACCTGTGGTTTTTTTCAGTGAATTTCTAAGTGTTTTTAAATGCTAATTTCTAATTATAAAGTCCCTGAAACCTATGTTTTTTTTTGTGAATTTCAAAGGTTTTTTAAATGCTTATTTCTAACTATGCCTACAGAGGCAGGACATGTACAGAAAGAGGAAGAAAGGTACAAAAAGAAGCAAGAGAAATGTAGAAAGAGGAAACAGAAGTCCAGAAAGACGAAGAAAGGTGCAGAATGAAGCAGGAGATGTGCACCAAGAACCAACAGAGGGGCAGAAAGAGGCCTTGTTGCAAAATCATCCTGTGCCCCCAACTTTTTGCTGACGGGTTCTGGTGGTAACTGACTCGGACTAACCAGGCCAGTGCTATGCTGAAAGACACTTAGAATACAGTGAATACACCTACATACACTAGGGTACAATATGTATTGGGGTACCCCAGTGATTGGCATGACCTCCCCTGTATGACCCTAGTACGTAATAGGGCAGGGGGATTAAAACTACCTCTAACCAAGAAGTGCAGAAGAAGGCAAGAGAAGTGCAGAAAAAATCTACAGAGGTGTCCGAAAGAGGCAAGAGAGGTGCAGAAAAAAGCAAGGGAAGTGCAGAAAGAGGCAAGCGATGCGCAGAAAGAAGCAAGAACAGTGTGGAAAGAACCAACAGAGGTGTTAAAAGAGGCAAAAGGGGTGCAGAAAGGGGTAGGAGAGGTTAACAAAGAGGCAAGTGATGTACAAAAAGAGACAGGAGGGATGCAGAAAAAAGGAAGAGAAGTGTAGAAAGAAGGAGGAGAAGCGTATAAAGAGTAAAGAGATTTTAATAAACAGGCGAAAGAGGTGCAGAAAGAAGCAAGAGCTGTGCAGAAAGAACCAACAGAGGTGCAAAAACAGACAAGAGGCGTTCAGAAAGAGGCAAGAGAAGTGTAGAAAGAAGCAACAGAGGTGCATAAAGAAGCAAGAACAGTGCAGATAGAAGCAACAGAGGTGCAGAAAGAATCAAGAGCAGTGCAGAAAGAACCAACAGAGGTGCAGAAAGAGGGAAGAGGGAAGAGGGGTGGGGAGAGAGGCAAGAGTGGTGGAGAGAGAGGCAAGAGGGGTGCAGAAAAAGGTAGGAAGGGTGCACAAAGAGGCAAGAGAGGTACAGAAAGAGGCAGGAGGGGTGCAGAAAGAAGGAAGAGAAGTGCAGAAAGAACCAAAAACAAACTGCAGAAATATTTCGGAGCAGTTGAACAGCACTTCCATGCAACAATTTCAAGTCGCACAAACAAAAAGCATTAGCATAGTCAATAGGTCTCGCTTTTGGGACCTTATAAGTATTTCGTTTTGCAGCACAACAGCATTGGTGCAAAAACATCAACTGTTGCATGGCTAAACACTTATAAGGTCCCAAAGGCGAGACCTCTTGGCTATGCCAATGCTTGTTCATTTTTCTCATGCCCTTTTTTCATTAAATGTGATTCCAAATACAATAGCATCAGCAGTGACAGCTTCTGGTTCTCACGAATGCTATGTTCCAATAGAGGAAAGTAACTCTCATAAAAGAACGCATTTCAAGATGATATGCAAAATAAAAAAATAAACTGAATACTGCCAACAGTCAAACAGCAGAAATGGAAAAAAGAAGTGGTTTAAAAAAAGATGTGGTTTAGGAAGGTGAACTGTCTTCTCCTCAAAGAAGCAACCACTAAACCTCAGGGGATATATATTTACAAAATGATTAAAGTAATGACTTGCTGAGCCTAAACCTTGCTTGTTGTCTAGACTATTTTTGTTCTGCTCTCAAATGGCTTTCGTGAAAAAAACAGGTGTAAATACCATGTGTGCGCGTTTAGAAGTAGTGCCAGAGACTACGTGATCTCAGTGATGTTTGACCCTGGACTCAGTCCAGGGATGATTACAGGATTTAAGTTTGTCATGGTTGCTGGTTGTCTTTGGGCAGCCATCTGAAGAATAGGCTCAGAAAATGTGAGCAACATCTGTAAGCCCTTAAGCCATATGCTGAGTTTCTGAGTGCATAACTTCCTCAGCCAATTTTATACATCCCCCTGTTTTGTTTGCATGGCATAGAATTTAGGTGATTGGGTGTGCGCAAAATTTGCTTAACATGATATTGCGTAACTACTTGAAATGTTAGCAAAATTGTTTGAAATTATGCTTAACGATGTAGATTTCAAATCCATCATTTAGCCTAATATGTTAATTGAAAATGAGTCCTCACATCAATATTTGAAGTGAGGATGCACTTTGCTCTACATAATACTGCAAAAAAACAAAAGCATTGCTAACAACAACCCCTCCTGTTGGATTGTGTGCTTTCATTTGTAGTAAATATTGTTCGCAAATGGCGCATAATTAGGCTAAGTGGCATATTGGCATAATTTTGTGAACTTCAACTAACAAGTGTAATGTGAAATCCTGAAACTACTTGAATTATATAGCAATTAACATTTCAGCCAGGCCTGCATAAAATGTCCCTGCGATTCCCCTTGTCTTGAACATTTTGAAGATGGGTATGTTGATTATGCATGGGCTCAAAATGTTAGGAGAACCCCCCTGGACTTAGAATTGACTCATGCTGACATTTGGACTCTAATGAACTCAGCAGTGAAATGGTACTTACACCACCATTACACTTGACATGGAAAAGGGAGTGATGTTGCACCGAATATATTCTGACACTGCAGGGATCAGAGATTATCAGCTGCAATAAATTACACTAAACAACAAATAAGGCATGACATGTCCCATTATTTACCAAACAATATATATTTTCCCCAGGTTTTTGCTTGGCAAAATTTTCAAACAGTAATAAATGGGTGCAGTGCTTAACGCACAATCATGCCTGTGTTGCATAAATGTTGCACTACAACAATAATCTTCTTAAAATCCTATGCTTAGACAACTTTTTCACACATTCCATGTGTTCTATACAGTGCAGCGTACATGCACATGCAGCTTGAAATAAAATCATTTCTCCTATTTATCAACTGCTTTAAGAAAGTATTGTTTTTTGGTGCAAAGCCTTAATTACCAATTTAAGTATATAGGGCTCTGAGTCAAAAATCCTGGGTGGTAACCTGGGAATGGCCTTGTTCCATCCATTGGACACACAGTAGTGCATGCTGGCGCAAATTAATTTTTTTTTGCTACCTTTAGGGGTACTTTTTGAAAGTAAATAGTGTGTCAAGACTTTGAAGTGTTGTGTTATGTTGTGTGGCTTTTCACCAGCAAAAGGTGTTGATAAATCAGCCCTTTGGTGTTTTCTCCACATTTTCTGAAACAATAGTTCTCCTCACTGGCACATTTTGAAATAGACACACAGTCCATCTTCAATCTCAAAATGAGCAATTTTGGAGAGTAATAGTATCACAGTCTCTAGAAGTGCCACTAGCCTAGACTGCAAGGAACATTAAATCCAAAGATATTGAAACAAGCATTTGTGCTTGAGAGAATGGGTTAGTGAAGGAATGGTTTGGCTCACCTTTGTTTATCTATGTAAGCATCTGCTTAGGCACTTGCTAACCTATTCATCCATCGATACATTCAGCTATACACATACTTATTACCCAATCATAGGTCCATTCTTTAACTGATTCATTCTCATAGTTACCCGAAGAAGCTTGAGCATCTCACGAAGAAGCACTTTCACTTAAAACAACAGAGATATTGGCTTTGCCATTGCTTGTTGGCTTGTGATGCCAAAGTGCACAATAATAATAATGATCTGCAGGTAGGTATTGTTTAAAATATGCATGATTGCAATGAAGCAAAACTCACCCATTGTCAAAAAAATAACTGTGCAATATTGTGCAGCTAATATACAATCAAATGAATGATGGACATAAGTGCCTTTAGTGGGTCTTTGACATGTAATGATTGAAGGAGTGAACATTTCCATATTTCTAACCATGCATCATAGTTCTACTTTGATGTAGTGGAGGACATGTGACCGGTTTCGCCATCAGCCATGACTGGTTCCTCTGAATCCTATTACCCTTGCTTGGTCTGTGTATAATACAGAGGGAGGGGTTAAAGTCAGCTTTCTGTTGTCTTTTCCTATGAAAAGAGCAAAGTCTACTTCTGGGTTAAGGAAATCCACAAGGTTTGATCTAAAATTCTCTATCTGCATGACATTGTTCCTTCCATGAAAACCCTAGGCCCCATTTCAATGTCCATCGGAGGGCAGAAGACATTGCGTGCAGACTCAAAACGTTTTAACAGCAGTATTTCCTGCCTATACGTCACCAACTAAGTTCTGATATGTGGGAAGGAGGCTGGATGCACAGATCGGGTGACATGACCATCCAGTGTGTGACCTCTCAGGTGCCAGCACAGTAGACTCATGTGAATCCTACGAGTGATCTGTGCTCCATCCCTTGGAGGTTCAGGTGATCCCTGAAGTGCATGCTTTGAGCATAAGAAGAGAAGCTGGCTTAGTCAATTAGCCTTAAAGTTAAACATGTGACCTGCTGATCCTGCAGGTGTGGGTGGACTGAGAACCCAAAGCAGCCCTGGCAAAAAAACTGAAACCAGCCACTGCTCTTTTCCTGTCTATCTTTCCAAACTTGCTCTCTCTCCAGTTCTCTCTTTTTTGCCAAATGTCATTAAGTTGGGGAGCTGAAGACACAGGCCGCAGCCCCCTGTTTTCAAAAACTGTCCTCCTCTAGCTCCAGCACCCTGGGGAAATGCATGATTGAATAAATGGCCAATACTGACCTGACAGTAGAGCTGATTGCAGCAACATGGAAATAAATGGCACAGAATGGCTAAAGAAGACATAGCAACATCGTGCAGTCATAAGAAAGTTGGGGCCTTTATGCATCTCATAGTAGCAGGCACCTGAGTGCCAAGTACTTCCATCTTGTGCAGCTCTTCCAATGTTACCATACCAGTCAAAAGGCTTGGGGAGCTTTTTCAATGGCAAATAGATAAAGCGTTAGTAAAGTTTTTTTTTTTACTTTATTTGTGATTTTGGGTACATACAAAACTGTGACATACTGCCCCGTGGGGGGGAACATCAAAGAATCACTGTAGGGACAAAGCCCCAATCAACAACGGGCAATGACAGCAGCGGCAGACTGCAAACCTGGGAATTCAACCAAGGGTTAGGAAGTCCATAAAGGTCCTTGTTCCTAGTTGCCTGGGGTGTCACCCAGAGGGCAGCAGCCGTCATTCAGCTAGAAAAGAGAAGGGGAGAAGATGAGAGGGGGAAGAGTGGGCAAAGATGGAGGGATGAAGAGTAGAATGACGAGGGAGATAAGGTGAGCACTCTGGTCGGACGCGGGGGAAAAGGTATTCCAATCTAAGGGGCAAGCAGAATCGTGAGCAATCACACCACAGGTGTCAGGGTCGGTACACGAACACTGGGATGGAGCTGCAGGAAGTCCTGCAGGGGCTTCCAGATATCGTGAGGGTGTGATTGTGTCGGAATAAGCTCCCAGAATTTAGACAGTTGGGTATGGCAGAAAGCGGTGTCCCTAAGCCAGTCATCCTTGCGTGGTCTACGCTTACGTCCCCAGCAGATAGCCACCCTCCTCTTGGCCAGTAGCAGCATCATGGCCGCTAATCTACGTACTTCTACGGGAGGTCATTTACATAACCAAGCAGGGCAAGCAGTGGGGATGGTTCCAACCTGTGCTCCAACATTTCACTCAGCGCATCAAACACAGTGATCCAGAAGTTGGCCACCTCCAAAGACTCCCAGGCCAAGTGCATAAAGGAAGCCTCAGGCATTCCCACCTCACACACCGTGCATCCGCACCCAAACCCGCCCTGTGCAGCCAAACCGGGGTTCTATATACCTGATGCAGAAATTTAAAGTGAATTAACCGTAGTCGGTAATTGGGTGACAGAACCTTGGATTGTGTGCAGCAATAAGCCCACACCCCCTCCTCGAGCGGAGTGCCCAGGCACACATCCTACTCGAGCCGAGCGGGGGTACACAGATTGGAGATTCGCGCTGCATCCCACAATAGATGCGCGAGGTGTTAGCAAAGTTAACAGAACTTGCACAATCAATACAAAATCATGTGTTTTTCTAATTATGAACTGCTTTAAAATCACCTAGTGCAGATCACACACCCAGCTCTGTCCCAGCAAAGAAGGAATACTCTGTATGCCAGGACTGGCAATTCCAAAACCCAATAGAAATAATTTGGGTGGATTCAAATTATGAAGGGAATTTGCAGAAAGCAGTGACTTACGGACTGAATTGATTCTCTCTCTCTCTCAATGTAGTAATATGCATTTATTTCATAATATTAGACACTGAAGTTGTCTCTACCACACCTAAGTAGGCAACCATGCTGCTGGTCAGTGTTTGATAGGATTAAGATGAACTCACAGGATAATGTATCTCAATGTGTGTGGAAAGTTGGGTAGTTGGTTGACTGTGGTGTGAGCCCTGGACAAGCAACAGCCACAAACTCTAGCACGGTAAACCACAAAAAGTCATAAAACTAATCTGTGCTTAACCCTATGGAGCTTTGTACACAAGCCACCAGGCTTAACTTAGAGGCAATGTATAAAGAATTAATGCAGCACACACATAGTAATAAAGTACAACCACAACACAAGGAAAATCCCAAACCAATTTAGAAAAAAATGATTTTATTTTAATAAATTACAAAAATCCGATGAGTATAACCGGACATATTGATTTTTAAAGTTTTAAGTGAAAATATTGCCAAAAAGCACAACCTGCTAACAAGGGATATCTGGAAAAATTCAGGGTGACTGTGATGGACAGTGGGCCGCTACATGGACTAGATTTGACCCAAGGGGCAAAAGTACATTAGTCCTGGTTGCATCAATTTTGAGGATTCTTTTGACGGCAAGGATGCGGAGTGCAGATAGGACAATGAGCCTGTGTCAATCCACATAATGATGCACTGCTCTGAGCCATGCAATATCAGCAAAGTGCCGGTACTGATCCACCCAACAGGGATATGCATTGGTACAGATCCGCCCAGTGGAGGCAATGCATCGGTGCTGTCCCACACTGTGGTGGTGATGCATCAGTTCTGATTTCCACAGCGGCGTGAAGCGTCAGTGCAGACCCACGCATCAATGATGGTGTGCCAGTTTTGATCACTGCAGTAGCGGTGATGTGTTGGTTCTGCTGGAGTGAGCACCTTAGGCCCACTTCCAAGGATCCTGGACTAGGGTGGCAAAACTTGGCAGGGCAGACTCACAGTTGACAAAGTCCAGGTGCAGAAGCAAGATGGTTGGAAGACTTTTATGTCCTTGAGAATTCATATCAAGAGGCTAACCATCCTGCTTTTGGAGTCACTCTGGGTTTTGGTTTCATGTTTTGTAGGTCCAGTCCTTCACACCCAGACAAGGAGGGCAGCATGCAGCAGGTCATCACAACAAGGCAGCAGTTCTTCAACAATAGCAGTCCAGCAGAGTAGAAGTCCTTCAGCAGCACAGTCCTTTTCCCTGGCAGAGAATCCACAGGTCTAGATGTGTACCGAGTTGGGGTGTCACACATCCAGTACTGATATCCAGTGGTGCCTTTGAAGTGGGGGAGATATTAAAGAAGGGCTTATGAAGTGCACAGAGGTCCTCTATTCCTGCCCTGGCCACACACTCACTAAAGGGGGATAAGCAGCCCCTTGTGTGGGTACAGGGCACACCTATTCAGGTGTAACTGTGTCTGTGCTCAGCTGTTTCTTCCCATCCTGTCAGGATGGACCATCAGGTCACACCTAAGCTCCCATTGTGTTTGGATGTCTAGGGGAGTACAAAAATCCCAACTGTCACCCTCCCCAGGTGTGTATCAGATACAGGATGCAGGCATATAGGGCTAAGAGCAGAAAAAAGCCAACTTTCTAAAAGTGGCATTTTTAAAATTATAATGGAAAATCTTGCTTTGCCATTAAGGATGATTTATCAGTGCAATTCCATAGGTTCCAAACATGATAGATCCACCACCTCTCAATTAGGAATTACAGCTTATTGAATTTAATAAGGAACCCCCAATGTTATCCAATAAAAGGGGTAGGCCTCTCATTAGTGAAAAACAAATTTGGCAGTTGTTCACTACCAGAACATGTTAAACTTATAAGTACAAGTCCAGCCTTTTACTTACACAGCATCCTGCCCTATGGGCTACCTAGGGCCTACCTTAGCGATGACTTATATGTAATAAAAGTAGACTATATGGTTTGGCAAGGGGTTTCACATGCCAAGTCAACATGCCAGTGAGATACTGCCTTCAGGCTGCAATGGCAGGCCTGGGACAAGTTTTAGACTGCTAATTAGGTGGCTGGCACAATAAGAGTTGCAGGTCCAAAGTACCATTTCATTTACAGGCCCTTGGTATATGGTATACGACTTTACATTGGACTTATAAGTAAATTAAATATGCCAATTAAGTATATGCCAATCAAACCATGTGTAGGGGAGTAAGCAAAAGCACTTTAGCACTGGTTTGCAGTGGTAAGGTTCACAGAGTCCTATGGCCAGCAAAAACGACTTCAGCAAAATTGGAGGCAAGCAGGCAAAAGGCTTGGGGGAATACCACCCTCAGGCTGACAGGTTTACCATGTGTGTCCCTCTAGTTGGAAGTGGGGAGTACATCCCCCTAAGGTGGAAAAGCCTGGAGAGACCATAAGCATTTGCATAGTCTGATCCAGGTCTGTATTCCATTATCTATAGGGAGATGGACCACCTCAACGATTTTGGATTCTCAAGCCTCACTTGCATTAGCTAACTGAGGGGCCTGTGGTCTGCTCGGATCTGGATGTGAGTCCAAAACAAGTAAGGTCTCAGCTTTTTCAGTGCCCAGACCACAGCAAAGGCTTTCCTTTCAATATCACTCCACCTCTGTTCCCTGGGAAGTAACCTCCTAGAGATGAAAGCTACAGGTTGGTCTAGTACTTCACTATTAAGCTGTGAAAGAACTGCCCCTGTTCCATGTTCTGAGTCATCTGTTTGTCCAATAAAGTTCCTGGAAACATCAGGGGTCTTGAGCACAGGGGCTGTGCACATGGCCTGCCTTTCTGGCAAGCCTCTGTCCGTATCACCATTCTGGACTGGTTCTTGGAAGCCAGCTCAGTCAAGGGAGCAACAATGGTGCCATGTCCCTTGACAAACCTCCTGTAGTAACCTGTGAGGTTCAGGAAGGCTCTCACCTCAGTTTGAGTTTTTATGGGCTCTCAGGCCATGAAGGTCTTTATCATGGCCTGGGGGGCTGCACCTTACCCCCATCTACCAGGTAACCTATGTAAACCACAGAATCCTGCCCTATCTTGCACCTACTGGTCTTGATAGTCAGGCCTGCATTTTGCAGAGCCTGAAGCACTCCCTGCTGGTGAAAAAGGTTGTCCTTCCAGCTGCTACTAAAGACAGCTATGGCATCCAGGTAAGAAGAACTGAAGGCCTCCATACCAGCCAAAAGCTGGTTTACTAGCCTATGGAAGGTGGCAGTGGCATTATTTAATCCAAAGGGCAACACTATTAATTGATAGTGACCCTCTGGAGAGGCAAATGTTGACCTCTCCTTGGCTAATTCAATTAGGCCAATCTACCAGTACCCTGGAGTCAGATCAAAGGTGCTCAGGAACTGCACAACCCCTAACATATCAATGAGCTTATCAGCCAGGGGAAAGAGGTGAGCATCAGTCTTGGTGACTGAGTTGAGTCCCCTATCATCGACACAGAACCAACGTTCTGGGTTGTTGCCCTGCAGGGCAGCTTTTGTTACCAGAACCATAGGGCTAGACCTGGGGCTACTGGAGGGCTTAATCACCCCCAACTTGAACATCTTGGAGAAGTTCTCCTTGATGTTTTGCCTCACTTTGTCAGACAGCTGGCATATTTTGTTTTGACTCCTCTGTCAACATCATGGGTGCACAAATGTATAATCCCAGTAGTGAGGGAAAACAGAAAGGAGAGCTGGACCACCAAGTGGTGACAGTCTTTCAGCTGCTCTGAAGTCAGCATAAGGGAGAGGTTTACTTCTTCCACTGACCCACCCTTCTCTTTTAATGCTAGGAGGTCAGGGAGAGGTTCACTCTCTGTTTCCTCTCCACCATCAGCCACCAACAACATGGTGACCTGAGACCTCTCAAAGTGTGCTTTGAGACAGTTGATGTGGAAAACCCTTAAGGGGTGTTTGGAGGTCTTGAGGTCCACCAAGTAGGTGACCTCATGCTTCCTCCCAACAATTTCATAAGGTCTAGTCCAATGGTGTTGGAGGTCCCTGGGCTCCACCAACAACAAGTTTTGTCCAGGATGGAATTCGACAGTGGTATCTGTCTGGTCATACCACTTCTTTGTTACCTCCTGGCTGACCTCTAGGTTTTCAGAAGCCTTCTTCCATCTGGCTCCAGAAGGCTAGTATGTGCCTAACCACATCTAGGGAGTCTTCTTGGGAGCTTGCTCCCAACCCTCTATAACCACGCTAAGATGTCCCCTTACAGGGAGTACATACAGAAGCTCAAGGGGGCTAATTCCAACCCCCTTCTGTGGCACCTTCGGGAAGCAAAGATTAAGCATGGTAAGAGGACATCCCACTGATGCCTCATGAGCTCAGGCAGACTATTGATCATGCCATTTATCGTCTTGTTTAATCTCTCAACAAGCCCATTGATTTGCGTATAGTAAGGTGTGAAAAATGTGTAAGTAACTCCACACTCCTTCCACATTGACAGCATATGCAGACATGAAGCTGGTGGTCCTCTCAGATGCCACTTCCTTTGTGGAAACCCACCCATGTAAAAATCCCCATCAGGGCCCTAGCCACTGCAGGTGCAGTTTCTGTGCTCAGAGGTATGGCCTCTGGGTATCACGTTTCATGGTCCACCAAGATCAGGATAAACCTGTTGCCAGAGGATGCCTGGGGTTCAATGGGCCCTATAATGTTGATGCCCACCCTTTTAAAGGGAGTGCCTATGATATGCAAGGATTCAGGGGAGCTTTCAGATTCTGCCCTGTCTTCCCTCTGGTATGGCAGGTCAAGAAAGTCCCACTTAAAGTATCCGAGGAAATCCTCATCTGGGGCCAGTAAAAGTGGGGGACAAGCCTGGCAAAGGTCTTGTCCCGCCAGGGGGATTTTATGAGCCAGCTCCAGTAAGAAGTGCCTGTAGCACCGGGTAACCACCAGTGCCCTTGCTGCTACATTCATAGGTGCCTTAGGCACACTATCCAGGAGGTTTCCCTCCCAATAGATACAATGATTACCAGAGGCATCACCAGCTGCCTGGCCTTTAGTCTGTTGCCTCATTCCCTCTAGGGTTGGGCACTCTGTGCCTTAGAGAACAACTCCCTGGTAGGTCCTCCTTCTGCTTGCCATCCAGCAAGTTCAGGTAGATCAGCAAGGGAGGAAATGTCCTCTCCAGTGGTCTCTGGGATGACCTCCTCCGGTGCCCCATGCACATCATCTGGGAGACATTCAGGAGCTGGGTTCCCATGCCCTTTCTCTTTCCCCTTTTAGCAGCTGTATAGGCATTTTTCCAGACTCCAGACTTTATTGCCTCCCTTCTTGGGCAGCCATGAACCTGGTGGCTGCACAAATTCACTCAGGCAACCCTAACATTTCCAGGTATGACCTGATCTCCCTTTCCTTCCAGGTATTGTGCTCAAGATCATTCCCTAGCAAACAATCCACAGGCATGGCAATGCTTGCAGCAACTTTCAAAAGACCTGAGACCCCACTTAAATGGAACAAGAACCACAGGGTAGTGACCTCCTGGTTGTCTGCTAGTACTTCCTGGCGGAATTGTATTGTATGATCTGCTCTGGGGCTGCTAAATGACTACTTGCCATAGTTATACTGGCTTCAGTGTCCCTCAAGCCACCACTCGTTGCCCATTGATATTTACCCACTGCCTACACTTTGCAGTATTGGAAGGCATGTGGGCTTTGGGCAGCATCTCTGTGTCACTAGGATAACCTCATTGACGTCTCCCCACTGACTGGGACAAACTCCTCCCCAAGCACTACACTAGCCAACGCTGAGGTCTTTCCTCCAGGGGGAGACTGTGAATTTTGAGGGCACTTTGGATCACTCTTGTACTGACCATACACATAACACTGATAATACTTGGGAGTTTTGTTCTGATTTTTATCAGAGAAGCCTTTCTTCTGTGTTGAGATTTTTGCCAAGGACCCTCTCCCTTAGAAAATATTTTGGGGACCGTGAGAGAACTCTTTCTTTTTATCTCTCCATCCTTCTTCGGTGTGGGAACCCTGACCACCCTTTTGGGATTCCCTCCCAGATCACTTCCTGGACACTCTAGTGCTGACTGAGAGGTCTGCATCCTCAGCAAGCAACCAGGGATCAGTCAGCTTGCTATCAGCCAGGTGTTGGTGCAGCTCTGTAAAGCAAATATCAAGCATGTGCACCCCCAAAATTTGGCTGTACAGCCTGGTATAATCCTCTGCCTCCCTTTCTGTAATAATCTAGAAAGTCCACCCAGGAATGGTTGGAAAGTTTGTGGCTACCCCTAAACTTCTGCCTGTATCGCTCAGGTGTCAACCCAAATTTAGGGACAAGTATGGCCTTCATCGGAGTATATTGTGTCTGGTCCTCTACCTCTAGTGTTAGCTTTATCCCACCCAACCATGGGCATGTACTTCCACAAGCTACCCCTCAAGTATGCCTCAGGAACCTTGTGTACCCTTAGAGCCACTTCATATGTTGAGAACCACTTGCCAATATCATCTCCCATCTCTTTGTTGGGCATCAAAACCTTGGGTGTCTGGACCCTTCATGCTTCATTGGGCACTGTAGTTATGCTGCCTTCATTACTGCTAGAATTCACCTGATTGTTTTGATGTCCAGCTCTTTGAGTTTGAGTTTATGTGCCATCCTTTTCCCCTCCATTCTTAGCTTGGCCAGCTCTAGCTCCTGCTTGAGTGTCCTCTTCTTCCTCCTGTCCTCCAGCTCCTACGGGGACGGGCCTCTGGCAGACACACTACTCCATCCTGGGCATTCATGTCATCTGCTCTCAAGTTGAGTTGGGATATTCTGGGTGCTCAGGGCTGTGGTCGGGGTCCTACCTCTCATACTCCTCTGATTGTGCTCCCTCCCCTTCCTCATTGTCTTCCCCCTCATCCTCCTCTGAGGTGGCCTGCCACCTATGCACTTCCTGAAGACTTTTTGCCTGCTGTTAGTCCCTTTTGTTTGCAGAGTTTCACAAGCTTAGGCTTGCTAAGCGTGTCCAATTTGCAGGCATCCATTCCCATGGTACGAAAAGTAAGTTAGGGCACTCGACTTTAGAAGAAGGGGAAGAATAGCCATTTGATAAAACTAAAGAAAAATTTAAAAAGGGGTCTCATTGATGTCAGATTATTAATCTTGGATTTTTGTGTAACACAATTCATTATTTAGTACTGCTCAAACACAAGTCCTGACCCACATCTCTGAACGCCAATGTGAGAAATTGGGTTGTTGGTTGACTGAGGTGTGAGCCCTGGTCAAACAACAGCCACAATCCCTGGCAAGGTGTACCACAAAAAGTCACTAAATTACCCTTTGCTTAACCATGGGTAGCTTGGCACACAAGCAGTCAGGTTTAACTTCGAGGAAATGTGTAAAATATTTATGCAGTACACAAACAGCAATAAAGTGAAACCACAACACAAGAGAAATCCCAAACCAATTTAGACAAAGCAATTTTTCTTTTAATAAGTTATTTGACACCAAACAATAAAAATCCAATGAGTAAAACTGGAGACATTGATTTTTAAAGTTTTAAGTGATAATAGCACAAAAAAGTACATAGCCCCAACAAGGGACATCTACTCGTGGAGTACCGGGACACATTCAAAATTCAGGCCAACCTCGACGGATCGCAGGCCGGCTACAGGGACCCAGCTTGGCCCGCAGAACAAAAGTACCTTAGTCTGGGTTGTGTCGATACAAGTCAGGTGCATTATGTCCCTGTGGCTCTGAACAGGAGGACAGCAAACTAGCCCTTTGATTGACATCTGATAGTCATGGATGTAGGTGAAGATACGGCGCTCGCCTGTTAGGGTTCAAGGCAGGCTTCAGGCAGCAAAGCAGGCCTTCCTGGTACAGCAGCAGTCTGGCAGAGAACACAGCAGGTCACAGCAGCAGGCAGTCCTCCGAGAGTCCTTCCACAGGTCCAGTAATGAAATGAAGAGTGAGTCTGTAAGTTAAATTTTTATAACCCTTGTGCCCTTCTCCTGGAAGGTGGAAGAGGTTTCTGGAAAGGATTGTTGAAGTTCTTGGAATTCCCTGGCTCCCCTGACCTGGCTCAAAGGTGGCTACAGTGACAATACAGGGTTGTTCTGTCTATTGTGAGGAGATAGAGCACAGCATATTCAGGCACAAGTGGAGCTGTGCTCAGCTCTGCCCCCCATTGTTTCAGTGATGCTCCATTCAGGCACAGCTAATCCCACTATTTTGTGACTGTATGAGAGGAATTCACAAAGTCTAACTGTCAGCTACACCCAATCATGTGAACCAAGACAGGCTGAATGCACAAAGGGCTAAATGCCATCTTTCTAAAAGTGACATTTTCAAAACTGCTTTGAAAAATCCGACGTTACCATAAAATAGGGTTCATCATTACAATTCCATAGGTACCAAACATGACATATCCACCTTCTCTCAATTAGGAATTATAGTTTATTACATGCAAAAAGGATTCCCCAATGTTATCCAATGAGAGGGGTAGGCCTCAAAGTAGTGAATATTAACATTAATTTGGGAGTTTATCAATACCAGACATGAACACCTTAAAAGTACATTCCCAGCCTTTTAATTATATAGCACCCTACCCTTTGGGCTACCTAGGGTCTAACTTAGGGATGACTTCTATGTAATAAAAGGGGAGTTTAAGGTTTGGACAGGGGGTTTTAAATGCCAAAGCGACATGGGATTGGGACACTAAAATCAGGCTGCATTGGCAGTGCAATGCGGGGCGTGAGTTATAGTTAGCTGAACTAACTATAATGGCCGAATTTCTCTGTTTTTTTACGAGTAAAATGTGCAACTAACTATAAAGTCCCTGAAACCTGTGGTTTTTTTCAGTGAATTTCTAAGTGTTTTTAAATGCTAATTTCTAATTATAAAGTCCCTGAAACCTATGTTTTTTTTTTGTGAATTTCAAAGGTTTTTTAAATGCTTATTTCTAACTATGCCTACAGAGGCAGGACATGTACAGAAAGAGGAAGAAAGGTACAGAAAGAAGCAAGAGAAATGTAGAAAGAGGAAACAGAAGTCCAGAAAGACGAAGAAAGGTGCAGAATGAAGCAGGAGATGTGCACCAAGAACCAACAGAGGGGCAGAAAGAGGCCTTGTTGCAAAATCATCCTGTGCCCCCAACTTTTTGCTGACGGGTTCTGGTGGTAACTGACTCGGACTAACCAGGCCAGTGCTATGCTGAAAGACACTTAGAATACAGTGAAAACACCTACATACACTAGGGTACAATATGCATTGGGGTACCCCAGTGATTGGCATGACCTCCCCTGTATGACCCTAGTACATAATAGGGCAGGGGGATTAAAACTACCTCTAACCAAGAAGTGCAGAAGAAGGCAAGAGAAGTGCAGAAAAAATCTACAGAGGTGTCCGAAAGAGGCAAGAGAGGTGCAGAAAAAAGCAAGGGAAGTGCAGAAAGAGGCAAGCGATGCGCAGAAAGAAGCAAGAACAGTGTGGAAAGAACCAACAGAGGTGTTAAAAGAGGCAAAAGGGGTGCAGAAAGGGGTAGGAGAGGTTAACAAAGAGGCAAGTGAGGTACAAAAAGAGACAGGAGGGATGCAGAAAAAAGGAAGAGAAGTGTAGAAAGAAGGAGGAGAAGCGTATAAAGAGTAAAGAGATTTGAATAAACAGACGAAAGAGGTGCAGAAAGAAGCAAGAGGTGCAAAAACAGACAAGAGGCGTTCAGAAAGAGGCAAGAGAAGTGTAGAAAGAAGCAACAGAGGTGCATAAAGAAGCAAGAACAGTGCAGATAGAAGCAACAGAGGTGCAGAAAGAATCAAGAGCAGTGCAGAAAGAACCAACAGAGGTGCAGAAAGAGGGAAGAGGGAAGAGGGGTGGGGAGAGAGGCAAGAGTGGTGGAGAGAGAGGCAAGAGGGGTGCAGAAAAAGGTAGGAAGGGTGCACAAAGAGGCAAGAGATGTACAGAAAGAGGCAGGAGGGGTGCAGAAAGAAGGAAGAGAAGTGCAGAAAGAACCAAAAACAAACTGCAGAAATATTTCGGAGCAGTTGAACAGCACTTCCATGCAACAACTTCAAGTCGCACAAACAAAAAGCATTAGCATAGTCAATAGGTCTCGCTTTTGGGTCCTTATAAGTATTTCGTTTTGCAGCACAACAGCATTGGTGCAAAAACATCAACTGTTGCATGGCTAAACACTTATAAGGTCCCAAAGGCGGGACCTCTTGGCTATGCCAATGCTTGTTCATTTTTCTCATGCCCTTTTTTCATTAAATGTGATTCCAAATACAATAGCATCAGCAGTGACAGCTTCTGGTTCTCACGAATGCTATGTTCCAATAGAGGAAAGTAACTCTCATAAAAGAACGCATTTCAAGATGATATGCAAAATAAAAAAATAAACTGAATACTGCCAACAGTCAAACAGCAGAAATGGAAAAAAGAAGTGGTTTAAAAAAAGATGTGGTTTAGGAAGGTGAACTGTCTTCTCCTCAAAGAAGCAACCACTAAACCTCAGGGGATATATATTTACAAAATGATTAAAGTAATGACTTGCTGAGCCTAAACCTTGCTTGTTGTCTAGACTATTTTTGTTCTGCTCTCAAATGGCTTTAGTGAAAAAAACAGGTGTAAATACCATGTGTGCGCGTTTAGAAGTAGTGCCAGAGACTACGTGATCTCAGTGATGTTTGACCCTGGACTCAGTCCAGGGATGATTACAGGATTTAAGTTTGTCATGGTTGCTGGTTGTCTTTGGGCAGCCATCTGAAGAATAGGCTCAGAAAATGTGAGCAACATCTGTAAGCCCTTAAGCCATATGCTGAGTTTCTGAGTGCATAACTTCCTCAGCCAATTTTATACATCCCCCTGTTTTGTTTGCATGGCATAGAATTTAGGTGATTGGGTGTGCGCAAAATTTGCTTAACATGATATTGCGTAACTACTTGAAATGTTAGCAAAATTGTTTGAAATTATGCTTAACGATGTAGATTTCAAATCCATCATTTAGCCTAATATGTTAATTGAAAATGAGTCCTCACATCAATATTTGAAGTGAGGATGCACTTTGCTCTACATAATACTGCAAAAAAACAAAAGCATTGCTAACAACAACCCCTCCTGTTGGATTGTGTGCTTTCATTTGTAGTAAATATTGTTCGCAAATGGCGCATAATTAGGCTAAGTGGCATATTGGCATAATTTTGTGAACTTCAACTAACAAGTGTAATGTGAAATCCTGAAACTACTTGAATTATATAGCAATTAACATTTCAGCCAGGCCTGCATAAAATGTCCCTGCGATTTCCCTTGTCTTGAACATTTTGAAGATGGGTATGTTGATTATGCATGGGCTCAAAATGTTAGGAGAACCCCCCCTAGACTTAGAATTGACTCATGCTGACATTTGGACTCTAATGAACTCAGCAGTGAAATGGTAC
Source organism: Triturus cristatus (assembly GCF_964204655.1). Classification (NCBI taxonomy): domain Eukaryota; kingdom Metazoa; phylum Chordata; class Amphibia; order Caudata; family Salamandridae; genus Triturus; species Triturus cristatus. Next base: position 1,495,292,581 of record NC_140591.1, read on the forward strand.
TTACACCACCATTACACTTGACATGGAAAAGGGAGTGATGTCGCACCGAATATATTCTGACACTGCAGGGATCAGAGATTATCAGCTGCAATAAATAACACTAAACAACAAATAAGGCATGACATGTCCCATTATTTACCAAACAATATATATTTTCCCCAGGTTTTTGCTTGGCAAAATTTTCAAACAGTAATAAATGGGTGCAGTGCTTAACGCACAATCATTCCTGTGTTGCATAAATGTTGCACTACAACAATAATCTTCTTAAAATCCTATGCTTAGACAACTTTTTCACACATTCCATGTGTTCTATACAGTGCAGCGTACATGCACATGCAGCTTGAAATAAAATCATTTCTCCTATTTATCAACTGCTTTAAGAAGGTATTGTTTTTTGGTGCAAAGCCTTAATTACCAATTTTGGTATATAGGGCTCTGAGTCAAAAATCCTGGGTGGTAACCTGGGAATGGCCTTGTACCATCCATTGGACACACAGTAGTGCATGCTGGCGCAAATTAATTTTTTTTTGCTACCTTTAGGGGTACTTTTTGAAAGTAAATAGTGTGTCAAGACTTTGAAGTGTTGTGTTATGTTGTGTGGCTTTTCACCAGCAAAAGGTGTTGATAAATCAGCCCTTTGGTGTTTCCTCCACATTTTCTGAAACAATAGTTCTCCTCACTGGCACATTTTGAAATAGACACACAGTCCATCTTCAATCTCAAAATGAGCAATTTTGGAGAGTAATAGTATCACAGTCTCTAGAAGTGCCACTAGCCTAGACTGCAAGGAACATTGAACCCAAAGATATTGAAACAAGCATTTGTGCTTGAGAGAATGGGTTAGTGAAGGAATGGTTTGGCTCACCTTTGTTTATCTATGTAAGCATCTGCTTAGGCACTTGCTAACCTATTCATCCATCGATACATTCAGCTATACACATACTTATTACCCAATCATAGGTCCATTCTTTAACTGATTCATTCTCATAGTTACCCGAAGAAGCTTGAGCATCTCACGAAGAAGCACTTTCACTTAAAACAACAGAGATATTGGCTTTGCCATTGCTTGTTGGCTTGTGATGCCAAAGTGCACAATAATAATAATGATCTGCAGGTAGGTATTGTTTAAAATATGCATGATTGCAATGAAGCTAAACTCACCCATTGTCAAAAAAATAACTGTGCAATATTGTGCAGCTAATATACAATCGAATGAATGATGGACATAAGTGCCATTAGAGGGTCTTTGACATGTAATGATTGAAGCAGTGAACATTTCCATATTTCTAACCATGCATCATAGTTCTACTTTGATGTAGTGGAGGACATGTGACCGGTTTCGCCATCACTCATGACTGCTTCCTCTGAATCCTATTACCCTTGCTTGGTCTGTGTATAATGCAGAGGGAGGGGTTAAAGTCAGCTTTCTGTTGTCTTTTCCTATGAAAAGAGCAAAGTCTACTTCTGGGTTTAGGAAATCCACAAGGTTTGATCCAAAATTCTCTATCTGCATGACATTGTTCCTTTCATGAAAACCCTAGGCCCCATTTCAATGTCCATCGGAGGGCAGAAGACCTTGTGTGCAGACTCAAAACGTTTTAACAGCAGTATTTCCTGCCTATACGTCACCAACTATGTTCTGATATGTGGGAAGGAGGCTGGATGCACAGCTCGGGTGACATGACCATCCAGTGTGTGACCTCTCAGGTGCCAGCACAGTAGACTCATGCGAATCCTACGAGTGATCTGTGCTCCATCCCTTGGAGGTTCAGGTGATCCCTGAAGTGCATGCTTTGAGCATAAGAAGAGAAGCTGGCTTAGTCATTCAGCCTTAAAGTAAAAAATGTGACCTGCTGATCCTGCAGGTGTGGGTGGACTGAGAACCCAAAGCAGCTCTGGCAAAAAAACTGAAACCAGCCACTGCTCTTTTCCTATCTATCTTTCCAATCTTGCTCTCTCTCCAGTTCTCTCTTTTTTGCCAAATGTCATTAAGTTGGGGAGCTGAAGACACAGGCCGCAGCCCCCTATTTTCAAAAACAGTCCTCCTCTAGCTCCAGCACCCAATGCCTGATGGAATAAATGGCCAATACTGACCTGACAGTAGAGCTGATTGAAGCAACATGGAAATAAATGGCTCAGAATGGCTGAAGAAGACTTAGCAACATCTTGCAGTCATAACTAAGTTGGGGCCTTTATGCATCTCACAGTAGCAGGCACCTGAGTGCCAAGTACTTCCATCTTGTGCAGCTCTTCCAATGTTACCATACCAGTCAAAAGGCTTGGGGAGCTTTTTCAATGGCAAACACATAAAGCGTTAGTAACGTTTATTTATTTTTTTCAACATTATTTGTGATTTTGGGTACATACAAAACTGTGACATACTGCCTTGGGGGGGGGGACATCAAAGAATCACTGTAGGGACAAAGCCCCAATCAACAACGGGCAATGACAGCAGCGGCAGACTGCAAACCCGGGAATTCAACCAAGGATTAGGAAGTCCATAAAAGTCCTTGTTCCTAGTTGCCTGGGGTGTCGACCCAGAGGGCAGCAGCCGTCATTCAGCTAGAAAAGAGAAGGGAAGAAGATGAGAGGGGGAAGAGTGGGCACAGAGGGAGGGATGAGGAGTAGAATGACGAGGGAGATAAGGTGAGCACTCTGGTCGGACGCGGGGGAAAAGGTATTCCAATCTAAGGGGCAAGCAGAATCGTGAGCAATCACACCACAGGTGTCAGGGTCGGTGCACGAACAGTGGGATGGAGCTGCAGGAAGTCATGCAGGGGATTCCAGATATCGTGAGGGTGTGATTGTGTCGGCATAAGCTCCCAGAATTTAGACAGTTGGGTATGGCAGAAAGCGGTGTCTTTAATCCAGTCATCCTTGCGTGGTCTACGCTTACGTCCCCAGCAGATAGCCACCCTCCTCTTGGCCAGTAGCAGCATCATGTCCACCAATCTACGTTCTTCTATCGGGAGGTCATTTACATTACCAAGCAGGGCAAGCAGTGGGGATCGTTCCAACCTGTGCTCCAACATTTCACTCAGCGCATCAAACACATTGATCCAGAAGTTGGCCACCTCCAAGGACTCCCAGGCCAAGTGCATAAAGGAAGCCTCAGGCATTTCCACCTCACACACCGTGCATCCGCACCCAAACCCGCCCTGTGCAGCCAAACCGGGGTTCTATATACCTGATGCAGAAATTTAAAGTGTATTAACCGTAGTCGGTAATTGGGTGACAGAACCTTGGATTGTGCGCAGCAATAAGCCCACACCCCCTCCTTGAGCGGAGTGCCCAGGCACACTTCCTTCTCGAGCCGAGCGGGGACACACAGATTGGAGATTCGCGCTGCATCCCACAATAGATGCGCGAGGCGTTAGTAAAGTTAACAGAACTTGCACTATCAATACAAAATCATGTGTTTTTCTAATTATGAACTGCTTTAAAATCACCTAGTGTAGATAACACACCCAGCTCTGTCCCAGCAAAGAAGGAATACTCTGTATGCCATGACTGGCAATTCCAAAACCCAATAGAAATAATTTGGGTGGATTCAAATTATGAAGGGAATTTGCAGAAAGCAGTGATTTACGTACTGTATTGATTTTCTCTCTCTCTCAATGTAGTAATATGCATTTATTTCATAATATTAGACACTGCTGGTCAGTGTTTGATAGGATTAAGATGAACTCACAGGATAATGTATCTCAATGTTTGTGGAAAGTTGGGTAGTTGGTTGACTGTGGTGTGAGCCCTGGACAAGCAACAGCCACAAACTCTAGCACGGTAAACCACTAAAAGTCACAAAACTAATCTGTGCTTAACCCTATGGAGCTATACACAGAAGCAGCCAGGCTTAACTTAGAGGCAATGTCTAAAGTATTTATGCAGCACACACATAGTAATAAAGTAAAACCACAACACAAGGAAAATCCCAAACCAATTTAGAAAAAAACAATTGTATTTTAATAAATTAGTTGACACCAAAATTACAAAAATCTGATGAGTATAACCGGACATATCGATTTTTTTTTTCGATTCATAATCTTTATTCGAATTTTATCAAATCCATAAAAGCAATCACATATATACAATCCCAATAAATAATTATAATTCTAAGTACAGATTAAAAACAACACACATTACAGAATTACATATTATTTAGCAACAAAGATTATTTCAAGGGTTTTCCATTGTTTTGCGTACGTGGGTAACAACTCTCAAAAAAGTGCTAACGCGAAAAATCTGTTCATCAGTGTGCAGGGTAAGCAACATCAGATAAGACTGCTCCAGGGAAAGTGGTCTCTGTTTCTTAAAGTATGGAAGTAAAAACCATTTAATATATTTAAGATAAAATTTACAAGTAAAAAAAAGTGTAGATCATTTTGTAGACTCACTCCATCACATGGGCATAACATATATTCGGATTTCGATGAAAAGTAACCTAATGGAAAACATAACAGAAATATAACAGTGCCTGCCCTTAGATGGAACAACAGTGATCTTTCCCAATTTGTCATTGATAACGTGAGATACAAAGGAATTGGTTGTCTATACAGGTCTTTGTTCACATAGGCCTGGACAGTTGATTTAGTCAGTTCCACTTCCAATCTCTCTTTACTATAAAGTGCATACAGTGCAAGCTTTGTTTCATTTTTGTCTGTGGGCTCAATCTTAGTAGGATCAGTAAATAAATGGCCTTTACCCCAGCGAGCCACGGGATTGTCATCCCTTTCTCGCAATTGAGACAATCTCTTATAATTTCATGGGTTAGAGAGGCCACTGTATTCCTCCAGATGGCCAGCCAGAACAAGGCTGGTCTTGTTGCTATAAAATCTGGTATGTGGTGTAAATTTAGTTCACAATGACAAATATACTCTGATGTAGAAATAGGGGCTCCAAGGAGTTTCCTGCAGAAACGATTTTCCTTTTGAATACTAGATGTCTTACCCAAACCCCATATCTCAGCCCCGTATGTTGCTACCGGTACACACTGCAATTTAAAAAATGTAAAAATTGCTTTAGCAGCACCTATTTTCTTAGCCCGTGGGAGACTAAGGATAGAATTAATGGCTTTTGAGAACTTGCTCGTGGCGTGGGCCAAATGTCCACTCCACAAGCCGTTCGTAGCAAAAACCATTCCTAAATAGGGAAAAGTATTTGTGGAATATAGCTTGTCAGTTCCCACCGAAATAGCATAAGCTGTCTGTCACTAAGCTGTCTTTTCCCTGGCCCACACGACATAATGAATTTTTTTTAAAATTTACTTTGAGATCTAAATTATCCATATACTGTGCAAAACTTTTAACCAGGGTACGTAGGGCGTTCGGGTTGAGACCCATAAGGACCGCATCATCTGCGTAAAGCAGTGTCGGTAACAACCCCCCCCTTATTTTCGGGACATCCATAGTTGCCAATTTTAGGGAGTTACTTAGCCCATTAATATAAATATTAAACAACAGCGGTGCTAAAACGCACCCCTGCCTAACTCCTCTTTCCACTCTTATGGCCCCAGAAATTTCCCCCGCCATCCCGATCCTTACTTGGGCTTTTGTATCGGTGTGCAGATAGGCCAAGAAGTGTACAAGGGGCGCGTCTAGGCCATAATTTAAAAGAATAGACTACAGTTTAGACATATTTACAAAGTCAAATGCGGACGATAAGTCCATAAAGGCTAGGTAAATTGGTGACGACCTGGCGATGTTATATTTGCCAATTACTAAGTTTAAATTCAGGCACTGCTCTGTCGTCCCAACCCTACTTCGAAAGCCCATTTGACACGGGTCCAAAACACCCGATTCCTCTGCCCAAGTATTTACTCTATTATATAAGACTTGCCCCAGAATTTTCAAAGTGTTGTCTAGGAGTGAAATAGGTCTGTAATTTACTGGATCTGTTTTCTCCCCCTTCTGATATATTGGCACTATTATACTTGTAGACCATGTGTCGGGCATAGGTGCTAGAGGTAGACTGTTAAAAACATTCGTTAAGATAGGTGCCCAAAATTCAGGTTTCCATTTAATTATATCTATTGGAAAACCGTCTGGCCCAGGGGCCTTATTAGCAAGGCTCTGTTTAATTGCCACAATCACCTCGCCTAAACTAATCTGTATAGGACACAGTTGGCCAGATGTATTGTCATCATTAACATTTGGAGGTGTGGCATATACTTTGGAGAAATGATCTTCCCACCGATCACTCGGGATAATGCAGCTAATTGTAGATAGTTGATTTCCAATATTACGCATCTTTTTCACTACAGGCCAGAAAGTCGTTCCATTCTTTCCTGCTGCGGAATCAGATAACTCCTCCCAGTGCTCTATCAGAATCGCTGCCTTGCGTTCCTCTATTGCTATGCACAGAAGCAGCCAGGCTTAACTGAGAGGCAATGTCTAAAGTATTTATGCAGCACACAAATAGTAATAAAGTAAAACCACAACACAAGGAAAATCCCAAACCAATTTAGAAAAAAACTATTTTATTTTAATAAATTAGTTGACACCAAAATTACAAAAATCTGATGAGTATAACCGGATATATTGATTTTTAAAGTTTTAAGTGAAAATATTGCCAAAAAGCACAAACTGTTAACAAGGGATATCTGGAAAAATTCAGGCAGACTGTGATGGACAGTGGGCTGGCCACATGGACCAGATTTGACCCAAGGGGCAAAAGTACATTAGTCTGGGTTGCATCAACTTTAAGGATTCTGTTGATGGCAAGTATGCGGAGTGCAGATAGGACAATGAGCCTGTGTCAATCCACATGCTGATGCACCTCTCAGAGCCATGCAATATCAGCAAAGTGCCGGACACTGATCCACCCAACAGGGAAATGCATTGGTACAGATCCGCCCAGTGGAGGCCATGCATCGGTGCTGTCCCACACTGTGGTGGTGATGCATCGGTTCTGATTTCCGCAGCAGCGCGAAGCGTCAGTGCAGACCCAAGCATCAATGATGGTGTGCCAGTTTTGATCTCTGCAGTGGCGGTGATGAGTTGGTTCTGCTGGAGTGAGCACCTTAGGCCCACTTCCAAGGGTCCTCGACTAGGGTGGCACCACTTGGCAGGGCAGACTCACAGTTGGCAAAGTCCAGGTGCAGAAGCAAGATGGTTGGAAGACTTTTATGTCCTTGAGAATTCATATCAAGAGGCTAACCATCCTGCTTTTGGAGTCAATCTGGGTTCTGGTTTCATGTTTTGTAGGTCCAGTCCTTCACACCCAGACAAGGAGGGCAGCATGCAGCAGGTCATCGCAGCAAGGCAGCAGTTCTTCAACAGTAGCAGTCCAGCAGAGTAGAAGTCCTTCAGCAGCACAGTAGTCCTTTTCCCTGGCAGAGAATCCACAGGTCTAGAAGATGTGTACTGAGTTGGTGGTGTAACACATCCAGTCCTTATATCCAGTGGTGCCTTTGAAGTGGCGGAGACGTTAAAGAAGGGCTTATGACGTGCACAGAGGTCCTCTCTTCCTGCCCTAGCCAGACACTCACTAAAGGGGGGGGGTAAGCAGCCCCTTGTGTGGGTACAGGACACACCTAGTCAGGTGTAACCGTGAGGCTGTGCTCAGCTGTTTCTTCCCATCCTGTCAGGATGGCCCATCAGGTCACACCTAAGCTCCCATTGTGTTTGGCTGTCTAGGGGAATACAAAAATCCCAACTGTCACCCTCCCCGGATGTGTATCAGATGCAGGCATATAGGGCTAAGAGCAGAAAAAAGCCAACTTTCTAAAAGTAGCATTTTTAAAATTGCAATGGAAAATCTTGCTTTGCCATTAAGGATGGTTTATCAGTGCAATTCCATAGGTACTAAACATGATAGATCCACCACCTCTCAATTAGGAAATACAGCTTATTGAATTTAATAAGGAAACCCCAATATTATCCAATAAAAGGGGTAGACCTCTCATTAGTGAAAAACAAATTTGGCAGTTTTTCACTACCAGGACATGTAAAACGTATAAGTACAAGTCCAGCCTTGCACTTACACAGCATCTTGCCCTATGGGGTACATAGGGCCTACCTTAGCGATGATGTATATGTAATAAAAGGAGACTATATGGTTTGGCAAGGGGTTTCACATGCCAAGTCAACATGCCAGTGAGACACTGCCTTCAGGCTGCAATGGCAGGCCTGGGACAAGTTTTAGACTGCTTATTAGGTGGCTGGCACAATAAGAGTTGCAGGTCCAAAGTACCATTTCATTTACAGGCCCTTGATATATGGTATACAACTTTACATTGGACTTATGAGTAAATTAAATATGCCAATTAAGTATATGCCAATCAACCCATGTTTAGGGGAATTAGCAAAAGCACTTTAGCACTGCTTTGCAGTGGTAAAGTTCACAGAGTCCTATGGCCAACAAAAACGACTTCAGCAAAATTGGAGGCAAGCAGGCAAAAGGTTTGGGGGAATACCACCCTCAGGCTGACAGATTTAACACGTGTGTCCCTCTAGTTGAAAGTGGGGGGTACATCCCCCTAAGGTGGACAAGCCTGGCGAGACCATAAGCATTTGCATAGTCTGATCCAGGTCTGTGTTCCATTACCTGTAGGGAGATGGACCACCTCAACAATTTTGGATTCTCAAGCCTCACTTCCATTAGTTAACTGAGGGGACTGTGGTCTGCTCGAATCTGGATGTGAGTCCAAAACAAGTAAGATCTCAGCTTTTTCAGTGCCCAGACCACAGCTAAGGCTTTCCTTTCAATACCACTCCACCTCTGTTCCCAGGGAAGTAACCTCCTAGAGATGAAAGCTACAGGTTGGTCTAGTCCTTCACCATTAAGCTGTGAAAGAATTGCCCCTGTTCCATGTTCTGAGTCATCTGTTTGTCCAATAAAGTTCCTGGAAACGTCAGGGGTCTTGAGCACAGGGGCTGTGCACATGGCCTGCCTTTCTGGCAAGCCTCTGTCCATATCACCTTTCTGGACTGGTTTTTGGAAGTCAGATCAGTCAAGGGAGCAACAATGGTGCCATGTCCCTTGACAAACCTCCTGTAGTAACCTGTGAGGTTCAGGAAGGTTATCACCTCAGTTTGAGTTTTTATGGGCTCTCAGGCCATGATGGTCTTTATCATGGCCTGGGGGGCTGCACCTTACCCCCACCTACAAGGTAGCCTATGTACACCACAGAACCCTGCACTATCTTGCACCTACTGGTCTTGATAGTCAGGCCTGCATTTTGCAGAGCCTGAAGCACTCCCTGCTGGTGAAAGAGGTTGTCCTACAAGGTGCTACTGAAGACAGCTATGGCATCCAGGTAAGAAGCACTGAAGGCCTCCATACCAGCCAAAAGCTGGTTTACCAGCCTATGGAAGGTGGCAGTGGCAGTATTTAATCCAAAGGGCATCACTATTAATTGATAGTGACCCTCTGGAGAGGCAAATGTTGACCTCTCCTTGGCTAATTCAATTAGGCCAATCTGCCAGTACCCTGGAGTCAGATAAAAGGTGCTCAGGAACTGCACAACCCATAACATATCAATGAGCTTATCAGCCAGGGGAAAGATGTGAGCATCAGTCTTGGTGACTGAGTTGAGCCCCCTAAAATCAACACAGAACCAAAGTTCCGGGTTGGTGCCCTGCAGGGCAGCTTTTGGTACCGAACCATAGGGCTAGACCTGGGGCTACTGGAGGGCTTAATCACCCCCAACTTGAACATCTTGGAGATGTTCTCCTTGATGTTTTCCTTGACTTTGTCAGACAGCTGGCATATTTTGTTTTGACTCCTCTGTTAACATCATGGGTGCACAAATGTATAATCCCAGTAATGAGGGAAAACAGAAAGGAGAGCTGGACCACTAAGTGGTGACAGTCTTTCAGCTGCTCTGAAATCAGCATAAGGGAGAGGTTTACACCTTCCACTGACTCATCCTTTTCTTTTAATGCTAGGAGGTCAGGGAGAGGTTCACTCTCTGTTTCCTCTCCACCATCAGCCACCAACAACATGGTGACCTGAGACCTCTCAAAGTGTGGTTTGAGACAGTTGATATGGAAAACCCTTAAGGGGTGTTTGGAGGTCTTGAGGTCCACCAAGTAGGTGACCTCAGGCTTCCTCCCAACAATTTCATAAGGTCTAGTCCAATGGTGTTGGAGGTCCCTGGGCTCCACCAACAACACGTTTTGTCCAGGATGGAATTCGACAGTGGTATCTGTCTGGTCATACCACTTCTTTGTTACCTCCTGGCTGACCTCTAGGTTTTCAGAAGCCTTCTTCCATCTGGCTCCAGAAGGCTAGTATGTGCCTAACCACATCTAGGGAGTCTTCTTGGGAGCTTGCTCCCAACCCTCCATAACCATGCTAAGATGTCCCCTTACAAGGTGTGCATACAGAAGCTCAAGGGGGCTAATTCCAATTCCCTTCTGTGGCACCTTCGGGAAGCAAAGATTAGGCATCCCACTGATGCCTCATGAGCTCAGGCAGACTATTAATCATGCCATTTAGGGTCTTGTTGAATCTCTCAACAAGCCCATTGATTTGCGGATAGTAGGGTGTGAAAAATGTGTAAGTAACTCCACACTCCTTCCACATTGACAGCATATGCAGACATGAAGCTGGTGGTCCTCTCAGATGCCACTTCCTTTGGGGAAACCCACCCATGTAAAAATCCCCATCAGGACCCTAGCCACTGCAGGTGCAGTTTCCGTGCTCAGAGGTATGGCCTCTGGGTATCTTGTGGCATGGTCCACCAAGATCAGGATAAACCTGTTGCCAGAGGATGCCTGGGGTTCAATGGGCCCTATAATGTTGATGCCCACCCTTTTAAAGGGAGTGCCAATGATAGGCAAGGATTCAGAGGAGCTTTCAGCTTCTGCCCTGTCTTCCCTCTGGTCTGACAGGTCAAGAACGTCCCACTTAAAGTATCCGAGGAAATCCTCATCTGGGGCCAGTAAAAGTGGGGGACAAGCCTGACATAGGTCTTGTCCCACCAGGGGAATTTCATGAGCCACCTCCAGTAAGAAGTGCCTGTAGCACCGTGGAACAACCAGTGCCCTTGCTGCTACATTCACAGGTGCCTTAGGCACACTACCCAGGAGGTTTCCCTCCCAATAGATACAATCATTACCAGAAGCATCACCAGCTGCCTGGGCTTTAGTCTGTTGCCTAATTCCCTCTAGGGCTGGGCACTCTGTTGTTTGTGCCTTAGAGAACTCCTCCCTGGTAGGTCCTCCTTCTGCTTGCCATCCAGCAACTTCAGGTAGATGAGCAAGGGAGGAAATGTCCTCTCCAGTGGTCTCCGGGATGACCTCCTCCGGTGCCCCATGCACCTCATCTGGGAGACATTAAGGAGCTGGGTTCCCATGCCCTTGCTCTTTCCCCTTTTAGCAGCTGTATGGGCATTTTTCCAGACTCCAGACTTTATTGCCTCCCTTCTTGGGCAGCCATGAACCTGGTGGCTGCACAAATTCACTAAGGCAACCCTAACATTTCCAGGTATTACCTGAACTCCCTTTCCTTCCAGGTATTGTGCTCAAGATCATTGCCTAGCAAACAATCCACAGGCATGGCAATGCTTGCAGCAACTTTCAAAAGACCTGAGACACCACTTAAATGGAACAAGAACCACAGGGTAGTGACCCTCCTGGTTGTCTGCTAGTACTTCCTGACAGAATGTATTGTATGATCTGCTCTTGGGCTGCCAGATGCCTACTTGCCATAGTTATACTGGCTCCAGTGTCCCTCAAGCCACCACTCGTTGCCCATTGATATTTACCCACTGCCTACACTTTGCAGTATTGGAAGGCATGTGGGCATTGGGCAGCATCTCTGTGTCACCTAGGGACACTAGGATAACCTCATTGACGTCTCCCCACTGACTGGGACAATCTCCTCCCCAAGCACTACACTAGCCAATGCTGAGGTCTTTCCTCCAGTGGGAGACTGTGAATTTTGAGGGCACTTGGGATCACTCTTGTAATGACCATACACATAACACTGATAATACTTGGGAGTTTGGTTCTGATTTTTATCAGAGAAACCTTTCTTCTGTGTTGAGATTTTTGCCAAGGACCCTCTCCCTTAGAAAATATTTTGGGGACCGTGAGAGAACTCTTTCTTTTTATCTCTCCATCCTTCTTCGGTGTGGGAACCCTGACTACCCTTTGGGGATTCCTTCCCAGATGACTTCCTGGACACTCTAGTGCTGACTGAGAGGTCTGCATCCTCAGCAAGCAACCAGGGATCAGTCAGCTTGCTATCAGCCAGGTGTTGGTGCAGCTCTGTAAAGCAAATATCAAGCATGTGCACCCCCAAAATTAGTCTGTACAGCCTGGCATAATCCTCTGCCTCACTTGTAGAAGGTGACCTTAGCTAGGCCTACCAGTGCAAGGTGTTCGCCCTTATCTGCACAGAGTCCTCAGACCAATAGGAAGAAGTTGGCACAGAAACTGGAATAGAAAATACAAAGTTTAATAAATCTCATGAGGTGGAACTACATTCACACAGCACCCTTCGGTATTGAATGAAGTAGCACACTGAACAGAAGGAGCATGGTCCTTTTATACCCACACAGGGGCTTAAAAGAGGGCGGTACAATTACAGGAGAAGGTTTTATGTACATATAATGTCATATAGAAATGCACAGTTGACAAGTAGGAGGAGTTAACAGTTTGCCAATGCTAGTAAACACATCCTGACAGTTACATACTACTAACAGCTGCGAGGACAGCTGAAAACTCACTGGGCATGTGCAAAGGTGGAAGATGCTAAATATAGCTCGTTTCTAGGCAGATTACAAGAGCAGTCAACACTGAGGTAGGACAAAGCACATGGTGAGCACGTGGCAGCACATGGCAAACAAAATGGCTGCCAGAAATACAAAATGGATTCCACAAAATGGACAAGATAGCCTCTAAATACAAGATGGATTCCGCTAATGCTAACCCAATCACTGCCAATTTACAACAGACAACCCTTTTAGCATTAGCTGAAGACATTCGTTCCTCTGGGGTAATCTAAATATGCATCCCGTACATCTATCAGCATTATTAAGGCCACCTCTTTATTCAACATTTGTTGGGCCTTTGTTTCTGCAACATTCCCTTTGACAGGTATACAGGCAGAGATGCAAATGGAGCAAAGCATTGGACCACATTGGATACATACACAGCATGTACAAAAAAATCGTAATCATTACACACAGGATAGTCAGTAGCTTCCAGCCCCAAGCAGAAACAAGAGTACAAAACCATCCAGCAAAAGTCCAAGTACCAGTCTCTAGATGAATTTCTGCAGCAATTTTATGTAGTTTTGATATTGCGTCATATACTGAAGGTGAGTGATCCGGTATGAATACGCAACAGCTGCTACCGATGATGCGACATGCACCACCTCGATCAGCCAGAACCACATCTAGAACCCTTCGGTTCTGGAGAGCTACAATCCTTGCAATTTGCAGCTCCTCCGTAATGTTCCCAAGTGCCATAGCTGTCTGATTGGTAACAACTTCCACAACTCTAGTCAATCGTCTTATTTTCCTACTGTTTAATGCAGCACCCACAAAGAAGAACAAACCTAAATTAAAATCGACATATTGTTGCAGAGTGGTATCAGTTTGGTCTACTTCGTCAGTACTTATTGTCCATTTATATCTATTTCTAGAGATATCATTGAATAATTTAAGGTCCCGGTGGTATGATGCAGGTGCCAGAATCACAGGGGGCAATAGAAAGGACACATAGCACACACCTGACCACCCAGCAGGTAGTTGATAATATCCTTGGCTACCACATACAAAGTAAGTATTATGTGAGGCTATAAAACTACTGTTGTTTACACCTTCAATAGTCAGAATTACAGTACATTCGCTTTTCCCCACTGGAATTCTCCCAATACTGCTTATACATAGATCTGCTTTAGCTCTAGTAACAGAAATCACAAATTGTTCATTACTGGTAAAAGTTCTCATATTTGTGAGGACATATGGTGTTGAAATATTGTCCGGTTGATACTCTTCCCATTCCCAATTGGTTTCTTTGGCTTGAGGATAACCATCTTTATCTTGGTAGCATACTTTATTAGGACGAAAAAGAAGCCCGCCTACTGTACGTCATCCAGATGCAAACAAAAGCGCATACCAAGCTCGGCAAGAACCATTATGAGAAAAGGGAAGAGGAATAAAAGGTGTTCCTCCTTTCTTTTGATGTGCAGGTATCATCCCACACACCCAACAGTTGGTAGTATTTGTGGCATTATGAGTATGATGCAACATCTGGATAAAGGTATTATTTAAGTAGGATTGTCGATGTTTCTGCTCATGGTAGGGAAGCGTAAAGTAGTGGTGTTCAACTGATACTGGAGTAGTGGCGATCAAAAGCTCTCGAGCAGGAGCCACTTTCTCAACAAACCAGGTTATTACTGCTACAGCCACCATAGCAACAACAAACCCTATAGCACAAATGATCTTTCTCTTCGCAACAGTTGATCTCATTGTGGACATGATCAGCTTGTCGTTGAAAACAATCGTTGGAGCTCTTATCCCTGGGCAGCCGTTGGTTTCTTTACCGAGGGTCAAGACGGGTGTCGCTACACTATGCAGGACTGATCCCCCCCTTGCCACATCGGAATTCCGTTTCACTAACCCAGGGCGGTTGCTCAACCAGTCTATTTTGACGATGCAGGCTCTGTCCATAGTCTCAGTTGGTATCGGGATACTCCAGGAATCGTGTGGTCCGCTAAGACTTTCTCAGGTTCGTCAGGTGATATGGCTTGGCCTCTCTCTGTATCCAGGATGTCCCGATGGTCGATCAAGGCAGCAGGATCCACCAAGGTAGAAGGCTCTTTCTTGCAGTGGGTGGAGTGCACCCAGTTCCTCCTGTTCGTCACTCGGACCGCAGTTCTCGTTGAAAGGAGCACCTGCTCTGGGCCGCCCCACCTCGGTTTCAAGCTGCTCGACCTCTGGAATGATCAGATCATCACCTGGTCTCCAGGTCGAAGTCCATGACCTTCACCTGCATTCCTATCAGTAAGAGCTTCTCGAACCTGTTGATGAATAGAAATCAAACTGTCAGTCAATTGTGATAGGTAGTCACTCATCAATACACATGGCACATCATGTATGGGACATGGTTTAGGAATTCCCCAAATGTTTATAGGCCTTCCAAACACCACTTCATAAGGCGTAAGACCAGATCGCGAATGTGCCACTGATCTCATAGACAACAGTGCTAAGGGTAGTGCATCAGGCCATTTCAAAGATGTGGAAGCCTGTATTTTCGCCAGTTTCAGTTTAAGTGTGGCGTTATACCTTTCCACTAGCCCTGCTGATTGTGGATGGAAAGCAGCATGACATTTCTGCTTTATCCCTAATCCCTTCAGGACATATTCGACAACTTGCCCAATACAATGGGGTCAGTTATCATTCCATAAAAGTTTACAAACAGCAAATCTAGGGAAGAATTCCTTCAAAAGCACCTTTGCTGTAGTGAGAGCTGTATTGTCCTTCGTAGGGTATGCCTCTATCCATTTACTGAAGGCACATACCACTACCAAAACATACTTTAAGTTGTTACAGCGCTCAAGCTGGATGTAATCCATTTGCAAAACTTCAAAAGGTGCGGTTGACGTAGCAAACCCTCCTGTAGGAGTTTGTGTCCCTTTACCAGGATTATGCTGAAGACAAATCAGACAAGACTGCACCATCTTTTAGCTGTGCTGGCAATTTCTGGATGCTCCCAAACTTGCATGAGCAATTTTGTTATCGAGGAGGTCCCAACATGTGCCGGCCCATGTGCCATATGAATCATAGGTTGTAAATAGGCTGTAGGCAATCTACACTTACTCATCTCTTTATTCCTCCAACAGCCCTCATCGTCCAATGTTCCCTCCTTAGACCATTGCTCAATTTCTTCTGCAGAAGCAGATCTCTGCATATCTAGCACTTCCTGTCTGGTATCATGCCAGCGTTCAGCCTGTGAATTCACTACGTACATAGACGTGGTGCTTCGCTGCATGGCAGTTTCACGGGCTGTTTGGTCTGCAAAAGCATTGCCTTGTCCTATCCTATCAATTACTTTCTTATGTGCGCTACATTTAACAATTGCTATTCTCTTCGGGTATGTTAAAGCAGTCAAGAGATTATGTACTAATTCTCCATGCATTATTTGCATCCTGTGGGATGTAAGAAAGCCCCTCTCCTTCCAGAGTAGCCCAAAATCATGAGCCACTCCGAAAGCATAGCGGCTATCTGTCTAAATGTTCACACATAAGTCAGTACTAAGTTCACACGCTCGTGTTAAAGCTATTAGCTCAGCTGCTTGAGCTGACTTCTGTGGAATACGAGCTGTCTCAACTACCGTCTGAAGTGTTGTAATTGCATATTAAGCTGACGTTGTACCATCTGGTAACTTCAAACAGGACCCATCAACCCATAGTTCCCCATCAACACTTGAAAGGGGCGTGTCTTGAAAATCGACACGACCCTTTGTCTGTTCCTCAGTAAGGAATATACAATCATGAGACTCCTGTGACTGAGACTGAGTTACCGGGTATGGCAACAAAGTGGCTGGGTTTAGTGTCGCACATCTCTTCAGTGTAATGTGAGGGGCCAACAATGTCAATTTGTATCCTGTCAGACGAGCACTAGTTAAATGTCTGATTTAAAAAGGCATCAACCGCATGGGGTACTAGCACCAACAGCTTATGTGACAAAACTATCCCTTCACTCTGATGTGTTGACACAGCTGTTGCTGCAACTGAACGGAAGCATCCAGGTAACGCACGAGCAACAGGATCAAGTACTGCTGAAAAATATGCACAGGGACGCTGTTTGTCACCGTGTGTCTGCACTAAAACTGACAATACGCATCCATCTTTCTCATGGACATAGAGTGTAAAAGGCTTCATATAATCTGGAGTACCTAACACTGGTGCTGAACAAAGAGCTTGTCGTAACTGTCGGAAAGCAGTCTCACATTCATCTGTCCATGGGAGGGGCATTGGAGTATCTTTAGTCAAAAGTGCTAGCAAGGGTTTAACAAGTGTGAAAACCCTAATATCCATTGCCTACAAACACCCTTATGCATCAAGCCAAAATCCAGTCGGTAAAATACCGAATCCTTATTAGCTCCCGGTATTAAGTTAAAAATACCCAATCCCAATGCATCAACCCAAAAGCAGAAATCGGTATTTAAGGAATCCTTAAATAGCGATTCTTTAAATAGGGATTCCTTAAATACCGATTCCTTAAATAGCGATTGCATTTAAGGAATCCCAAAGTGAGATTCCTAAATGCAATGCATCAATGTTAAAAAATTAGCGATTTCGCTAATAAGGGGAGCAAATTACCATGAAGAAGAACTGCATGGTAATTTGCAAAAACTTTGAAAAATGCACTTTTGTGCATTTTTCAAAGTGTCATGTTGCGCACACACATGCCCTTAGAGCATGTGTGTGTGCAACATATGTGCACATATCATTTTCAGGGGTGCAACAGGGTGTCCTTTTGACACCCTGGCACCCTTGAAAGTGCTCCAGCTATTAGCGATTCGGTAATACCGAATCGCTAATACAGAATGGCTTTACATTCATTCCTATGGGCCTCCAAGCCCATAGGAATGAATGGGTAGGTATTCCTTATTACCGATTCGGTATTACCGATTCGGTAATAAGGAATGTTAAGGAATCGCTATTTGAATAGCGATTCCTACATGCATAGCCTTTTGCTATTCCTTATTAGCGATTCCTTATTTTTCGCTAATAAGGAATCGCAAATGCTAATGTTGATGCATATGCCCCATAAAGAAGTAAGACCAATGAATGCACGGATATCTTTCTGAGTACGGGGCACTGGTGTGTCTAAAATAGCTTGAATGCGATCTGGTGTGAGTGCACGTCCCTCCTTAGACAGAAGGTGACCTACGTAGGTTACCTTCGGTCTACAATATTGCAATTTCTTTCGTGACACTTTGTGATGATGGGAAGCAAGAAAAGAAAGCAAGGACAAAGTACATTTTTCACACTGTTCAGGGGTATCGGCTGCCAACAAGATGTCATCGACATATTGTATGAGAGCCACACCTTCAGGCAAAACGAAAGAATCAAGTTGTCTTTTTAATGCTTGACTGTAAATACAAGGACTCTCAGTATAGCCTTGAGGAACTCTACAAAATCTATGCAATCGATTATTCAAAGTGAAACCGAACAAATATCGGCTATCAGTATGAATAGGGATCGAAAAGAAAGCATTCTTCAAGTATATCACAGAGAATGTAGTTGCTGTTGGAGGAACCAAAGTAAGAAGTGTCGTTATGTCAGAAACCACGGGGTATTGTGGTACTACAATCTTGTTAACTTCTCATAAATCAATAATGAATCGGTAAATCCTAGTGTCAGTATCTTTTTTCAAAATAGGAAGAATCGGACTATTACAAACATTGTAAGGAACTTCCTCAACGACCCCCACTTTAATGAGATCATGGACAATACGTATGAGTGCTTCTTCGCCTTCCTGTGAAATTTTGTATTGAGGCAAACGTGGCAGCACAGCGCCCTCCTTGACACTAATGTGTACTAGTGGAATAACCATTTGCCCTACATCAGTGTCTGAGGTAGCCCACAAAGTACTAGGAAGTGAAGCTAATGCAATATCCTCTTTAACAAGACAATCTCTCTCCATCACAGGATGGTTGTCATTCAAGATAACACGTACACCTTCTGGAGAACATCGTATCGTAGCCCTGAAATACTTGAGCATATCAAGACCCACAATATTGCCTGGTGTATTCGGGGAAAGCAAAAATGGACATGGAGCAGTAAATTTATCCACATGGAATGCAAGTAGTTGTGACAGTGGGCTAAGGGAAGGGGTTCCATCAAAACCTATTGATGTAATGGTTAAGCCAGACAGGGGAGCCCTTGGAACCAATTGTTTAGACAAGGCACTACGAGTAGCTCCTGTATCAACCAGAAACTGATCAGTAGAACCCAAAACATGTGCTGTAACATAGGGACCCCTCTGATCTACTGGAACTTCAACTGATTCATTACCCCATCCTAGACAATCCTATGCATTAGCAGAATCTTGAAAATCAGACGGCACATAGTCAGACATTTGATATTGGTTCCTTCTATCAAAAGTGTTAATCCCATCCTGCCCACGTATATTAGCATCAAACCTAGCACGATCACCTGTGCTTCCTCTAGGCCCTGAATATCCTTAACGATTTCTCGTTTGTCCCCGACCACGTGGACACTGCTGAGCACGCAGTGCTGGACAATCGGAAGCCCAGTGCCCAAATTTCTTACAGTACGCGCACTGGTCAGCAGACAAATTTGAACAAGTATAAGAAGGGAAAGACGAACCATAAGATCCACGTCCACCTCTATCACTACCTCTAAAAGGCGGATCATAAGCCTGAGCCAACATAACCTTTGTTTTTAATTCTTTAGTCCTCTTATCCTCATTACCCTTTGCTTCTAGTTCCTGGCGTTCATAATACTGAGCCATAGTCAAGAGAGAAACCGGAGAAGAGGTAGTCCATGAACTCTCATTGGCTTTAAGGTGACTAGCTATTCCTGGCAACAGGTTTGTGACATATTTATCGACAAACAGATGTCTACCTGTGTCATCTGTCAATGACTGGCCACTAAAATCGTGGAATGCTTCTTCAAAGCGTGTAAAGAAATCAGAGACCGATTCATCTGCCTTTTGCTTACAAGACACTAAAACAGTCCAATCTATCTTTTTAGGGGGAATAATCGTTTTTAACTTAACTAATATAGCTGCGGGAAGATCTAAAATTAACTGACATGGCTTCTGTGGGGGTTCCCTTTCTACATCCATTTGTTCTAAGTCTTTCCATAACACCCCAAAAGCTGCACGATCATCAATTTTACTAACAGTTCTCCACATATCAGGCGATAATATGAATCCGAAAAATAAATCAATATCAGGCAAAGTCATAGTACAAGAGCTAATAGCACCCTCAACTTCCTCATAAAAAGTGATTGGATTTTTCCGCGGATCAGGCAATGCAGTTTTAAGTGCCATGACATCCATCCTATTCCAAGGAGTGTAAACCCAATTATAAATAAAATAACCCTTTGCATCGATAGAGGCCTTATCATCACTTGTACCCTGTCCTTTAGGAGGAACATACAAAGGCGCGGCCTCCCGCATAGGTTTCGCATGAACTATCATAGTCTTATGTGTTCCGAAGATAGAAGCTTGTGCCATGCCAGTCTGAGATGTCTGTGCAGCTACTTCTGCAGCCTTTTTCTCCTCTAGCAAACGGACTGCATCAACACGCAGTTTAACCAAACGCCTGATTGTATCAGTCACCTGGGAGAAAACAAAAAGACCATCACGCATTTGCTTACAATTATCTGCTACATCGTCGGGCTCTAACTCCTCAGAATATTTCCTAAACAGCTCAAGGACCTCTGCGGCAAACACCTCAGTAAAATATAGCTGCTCTCTTTCCTGCCACCCTTTCATACTATCTAGAAGTTCAGAGGCGGGGGCATTGCTAGGAACTGCTTTACGAGCAGCAGATCTAAGCTGGGACGCACGCTCAGCGGTCAACATAGAACGAGTTTCTCTTGCCTTGTGTTCCTCCGAACTAGAGTCCTCATCTTACTCATGAGGGGCAGAAGGAACAGTATACGGAGGTTGAGGACGATCTAATAATAAGAAATCATCTTGTGGTTTATTAAGTATAGGATAAAGGGGCCGCCGAACAACGTATTGGCCAGTTACCTGTAAGTTGCGCTCCCTATCTTCTCTCTCTTTTAACTCTTTTATTTCTTTGTTTTTCAACTCTAATGCTTTCGCTTAAATGTTGTTTCGCTGTTCTTTTTCAATCATGGCTTGCTCACGCTTCATTCGTTCACGCACTTCTTTCTCCCACATTCGTACACAGTCTAACATATCTTGCCTAGTCTTTCGCTTAAACATACATTGTTCCACATACTCAATCTTTCGTAAATCAAATGAACCATGCATAGGCCAACGCAACTCAGGATCCTTACGAGTGTATTTATTCCATAATGTGCTGTACATTATAGAAGAAAGACCATACTTAATATACATATCTCTATTAGGCGTCCCCTCCGGGCGGGCCGGTTGTGCTTCATCGAGTCTCAAATTGGTACCACTACAAAAGCAACACATCCTACGAAGTGTGCTAAAAACAGGCATGCCAAAAAATAGTGCAGAATATGCAGTATTATAATCAAAGTAGCACTTAAGGTACCTTTAGTACGATGTGCCGTTCAAATCAATTCAGATAGAGAAAATTCTCCTCACAACCTGCCTATATAAATTGCAATTTATATATGAATCACATAGAAATCCAAGTTGGCCTACACAAATTCCAAAATACAAAAGCCGCAGTAAGTGTTACTAAACTACCTTACCAATCCCAGGCATAAAAACCAACAGCAAGCGCCGCAGAATGACTCTTACCAATCACTTGGTGTCCAGGTTCCAACTGCCAAGTGCTAAAATCGACCAAATGGTCACTGCACGGCGAATCAACAGAAGAGATCTCAGTCGAGGACCGGCACAACCTGGATGGTCAGATCAGAAAGAAAGGAAAAACGCCGTGGTTGCCAAGACTCGGGTCTCATCGGGCAGCGATTGCGTCCAGAGCGAGATTCAAATCCTTCGTCACGACCAATCCTTTGGGCATCCGAGTCGCTGATGAGCCCCACTGGTTGGGCGCCAATTTGTAGAAGGTGACCTCAGCTAGGTCTACCAGTGCAAGGGGTTCGCCCTTCTCTGCACAGAGTCCTCAGACCAATAGGAAGAAGTTGGCACAGAAACTGGAATAGAAAATACAAAGTTTAATAAACCTCATGAGGTGGAACTACATTCACACAGTACCCTTCGGTATTAAATGAAGTAGCACACTGAACAGAAGGAGCATGGTCCTTTTATACCCACACAGGGGCTTAAAAGAGGGAGGTACAAGTACAGGAGAAGGTTTTATGTACATATAAGGTCATATAGAAATGCACAGTCAACAAGTAGGAGGAGTCAACAGTTTGCCAATGCTAGTAAACACATCCTGACAGTTACATACTACTAACAGCTGCGAGGACAGCTGAAAACTCACTGGGCATGTGCAAAGGTGGAAGATGCTAAATATAGCTAATTTCTAGGCAGATTACAAGAGCAGTCAACACTGAGGGAGGACAAAGCACATGGTGAGCATGTGGCAGCACATGGCAAACAAAATGGCTGCCAGAAATACAAAATGGATTCCACAAAATGGACAAGATAGCCTCTAAATACAAGATGGATTTCGCTAATGCTAACCCAATCACTGCCAATTTACAACACACTGCCCCTCACCCAGCCCTTCAGTGCCTTTCTGTAATAATCTAGAAAGTCTACCTAGGAATGGTTGGGAAGTTTGTGGCTACCCCTAAACTTCTGCCTGTATTGCTCAGGTGTCAACCCAAATTTAGGGACAAGTATGGCCTTCATCTGAGTATATTGTCTGGTCCTCTACCTCTAGTGTTAGCTGTGTGTCCCCCCCAACCATGGACATGTACTTCCACAAGCTACCCCTCATGTATGCCTCAGGAACCTTGTGCACCCTTAGAGCCACTTCATATGTTAAGAACTACTTGCCAATATTGTCTTCCATCACTTTGTTGGGCACCAAAACCTTGGGTGTCCGGACCCCTCATGCTCTATTGGCCACTTTAGTTATGCTGCCTTCATTACTGCTAGAATTCACCTGTTTGGCTTTGATGTCCAGCTCTTTGAGTTTGAGTTCATGTGCCATCCTTTTCTTCTCCATTCTTAGCTTGGCCAGCTCTAGCTCCTGCTTGAGTTTCCTCTTCGTCCTCCTGTCCTCCAGCTCCTACGGGGACGGGCCTCTGGCAGACACATTACTCCCTACTCCATCCTGGGCATTCATGTCATCTGCTCTCAAGTTGAGTTGGGATGTCCTGGTTGCTCAGGGCCATGGTCGGGGTCCTACCTCTCGTCCTCCTCTGATTGTGCTCCCTCCCCTTCCTCATTGTCTTCCCCCTCATCCTCCTCTGAGGTGGCCTGCCACCTATGCACTTCCTGAAGACTACCTGGAGATCCAGTTTAGTAGCCCTATTGTCTGCTTTTAGTCCCGTTTGTTTGCAGAGTTTCACAAGATTAGGCTTGCTAAGGGTGCCAAATTTGCAGGCATCCATTCCCATGGTACGAAAAGTAAGTTAGGGTACTCAACTTTAGAAGAAGGGGAAGAACAGCCATTTGATAAAACTAAAGAAAAATTTAAAAAGTGGTCTCATTGATGTCAGATTATTTATCTTGTATTTTTGTGTAACACAAATCATTATTTAGTACTGCTCAAACACAAGTCCTGACCCACATCTCTGAACACCAATGTGAGAAATGTGGTTGTTGGTTGACTGAGGTGTGAGCCCTGGTCAAACAACAGCCACAATCCTTGGCAAGGTGGACCACAAAAAGTCACTAAATTACCCTTTGCTTAACCATGGGTAGCTTGGCACACAAGCTGTCAGGTTGGCAATGTGTAAAATATTTATGCAGCACACAAACAGCAATAAAGTGAAACCACAACACAAGAGAAATTCCAAACCAATTTAGACAAAGCACTTTTTCTTTTAATAACTTATTTGACACCAACAATAAAAATCCAATGAGTAAAACCGGAGACATTGATTTTTAAAGATTTAAGTGATAATAGCACAAAAAAGTACATAGCCCCAACAAGGGACATCTACTCGTGGAGTACCAGGACAAAGTCAAAATTCAGGCCAACCTCGACGGATCACAGGCCGGCTACAGGGACCCAGCTTGGCCCGTAGAACAAAAGTACCTTAGTCTGGGTTGTGTCGATACAAGTCAGGTGCATTATGTCCCTGTGGCTCTGAACAGGAAGACAGCAAACTAGCCCTTGGAGTCACATCTGATAGTCAATTTATGTAGGTGAAGATACAGGGCTCGCCTTTTAGGGTTCAAGGCAGGCTTAAGGTAGCAAAGCAGGCCTTCCTGGTACAGCAGCAGTCTGGCAGAGTACACAGCAGGTCACAGCAGCAGGCAGTCCTGCGAGAGTCCTTCCACAGGCCCAGTAATGAAATGAAGAGTGAGTCTGTAGGTTCAATTTTTATAACCCTTGTGCCCTTCTCCTGGAAGGTGGAAGAGGTTTCTGGAAAGGATTGTTGAAGTTCTTGGAATTCCCTGGCTCCCTTGACCTGGCTCAAAGGTGGCTGCAGTGACAATGCAGGGTTGTTCTGTCTATTGTGAGGACATAGGGCACAGCATATTCAGGCACAAGTGGGGCTGTGCTCAGCTCTGCCCCCCCATTGTTTCAGTGATGCTCCATTCAGGCACAGCTAATCCCACTATTTTGTGACTCTATGAGAGGAATTCACAAAGTCTGTCAGCTACACCCAATCATGTGACCCAAGACAGGCTGAATGAACAAAGGGCTAAATGCCAACTTTCTAAAAGTGACATTTTCAGAGCTGCTTTGAAAAATCCGACTTTACCATAAAATAGGGTTCATCATTACAATTCCATAGGTACCAAACATGCCATATCCACCTTCTCTCAATTAGGAATTATAGTTTATTAAATGTATAAAGGATTCCCCAATGTTATCCAATGAGAGGGGTAGGCCTCAAAGTAGTGAAATATTAATTTGGGAGTTTATCAATACCAGACATGAACACCTTAAAAGTACATGCCTAGCCTTTTAATGATATAGCACCCTGCCCTTTGGGCTACCTAGGGCCTAACTTAGGGATGACTTCTATGTAATAAAAGGGGAGTTTAAGGTTTGGAAAGGGGGTTTTAAATGACAAAGCAACATGGCATTGGGACACTAAAATCAGGCTGCATTGGAAGTGCAATGCGGGTGCGCGAGTTATAGTTAGCTGAACTAACTTTAACGGCCGAATTTCTCAGGTTTTTTACGAGTGAAATGTGCAACTAACTATAACGTCCCTGAAACCTATGGTTTTTTCAGTGAATTTCTAAGTGTTTTTAAATGCTAATTTCTAACTATAACGCCCCTGAAACCTATGTTTTTTTTGTGAATTTCAAAGGTTTTTTGAATGCTTATTTCTAACTATGCCTACAGAGGCAGGACATGTGCAGAAAGAGGAAGAAAGGCGCAGAAAGAAACAAGAGAAATGCAGAAAGAGGCAACAGAAGTCTCTTGACTTGACCAGAAGTCTCTTGACGAAGAAAGGTGCAGAATGAAGTAAGAGATGTGCACAAAGAACCAACAGAGGGGCAGAAAGAGGCCTTGTTGCAAAATTATCCTGTGCCCCCAACTTTTTGCTGATGGGTACTGGTGGTAACTGACTCGCACTAACCAGGCCCGGAGCCAGTGCTATGCTGTAAGACACTTAGAATACAGTGAAAACACTTACATACACTAGGGTACACTATGTATTGGGGTACCCCAGTGATTGGCATGACCTCCCCTGTATGACCCTAGTACATAATAGGGCAGAAAAAGGCAAGAGAAGTGCAGAAAAAAGCTACAGAGGTGTCCGAAAGAGGCAAGAGAGGTGCAGAATAAAGCAAGTGAAGTGCAGAAAGAGGCAAGTGATGTGCAGAAAGAAGCAATAACAGTGTGGAAAGAACCAACAGAGGTGTAAAAAGAGGCAAAAGGGGTGCAGAAAGGGCTAGGAGAGGTTCACAAAGAGGCAAGAGAAGTGTAGAAAGAAGGAGGAGAAGTGTATAAAGAGGAAAGAGATATGAAGAAACAGGCAAAAGAGGTGCAGATAGAAGCAAGAGCTGTGCAGAAAGAACCAACAGAGGTGCAAAAACAGACAAGAGGGGTTCAGAAAGAGGCAAGAGAAGTGTAGAAAGAAGCAACAGAGGAGCATAAAGAAGCAAGAACAGTACAGAAAGAAGCAACAGAGGTGCAGAAAGAATCAAGAGCAGTACAGAAAGAACCAACAGAAGTGCAGAAAAAGGGAAGGGGGAGAGAGAGGCAAGAGTAGTGGAGAGAGAGGCAAGAGGAGTGCAGAAAAATGTAGGAGGGGTGCACAAAGAGGCAAGAGATTTACAGAAAGAGGAAGGAGGGGTGCAGCAAGAAGAAAGAGAAGTGCAGAAAGAAGTAACAGATGTGCTGAAAGAGGCGCAAAGGGTGCGGAAAGAGCAAGAGAAGTTCAGAAAGAGGCAACAGAGGTACAGAAAGAGGCAAGAGAGGTGCAGAAACAGGCATTAAAGGTACAGAAAGAGGGAACACGAGTGCAGAAAGAAACAAGAGAGGTACAGAAAGAGAAAAGAGTGGTGCAGAAAGAGGCAAGAGATCTGTAGAAAAATGCAACAGAGGTGCAAAAGGATGCACAAGGAGTGCAGATAGAAGGAAGAGAAGTGCAGAATGAAGCAACAGAGGTGCTGAAAGAGGCATGAAGTGTGCAGAAAGAGTCAAGAGAAGTGCAGAAAGAAGCAACAGAGGTACAAAAAGAGGCAAGAGTGATGCAGAAAGAGGGAAGCGAGGTGTAGAAAGAGGCTAGAGAGTTGCACAAAGAGGGAAGACGGGTGTAGAAACAAGCAACAGAGGTGTAGAAAGAAGCAAAAAAAAGTACAGAAAAAGGCCAGTGAGATGCAGAAACTGGCAAGAAAGGTACCGAAAGAGGGAAGATGAGTGCAAAAAGAGACAACAGGGTTGCAGAAAGAAGCAAGACAGATGGAGAAAGAAGCATACACAGTACAGAGTGAAGCAACTGGGGTGCAGAAAGAGGCAAGAGAAGGGCAGAAAAAGGCAAGAAAAGTGCAGAAAGAGGCAAACGAGGTACATAAATAGAAAACAGCGGTGCAGAAAGAAGCAAGACAGGTGCAGAAAGAAGCATGGAAAGTGCAGAATGAAGCAACAGGGGTGCAGAAAGAGGCAAGAGAAGTGTAGAAAGGAGCAAGTGAGGTGCAGAACGAGACAACAGATGTGCAAAAAGAGACAAGAGAGGTGCAGAAAAAGGTAGGAGAAGTGCACAACCAGGCAAGAGAATTGCTGAAAGAAGCAACAGAGGTATAGAAAGAAACAAGAAAAGTGCAGAAAGAAGAAAGTGAGATGCAAAAACAGGCATGAAAGGTACAGAAAGAGGAAAAAAGTGTGCAGAAAGAGGCAACAGGGATAAGGAAAGAAGCAAATGAGTTGCAGAAAGAGGCAACAGATGTTCAGAAAAAGGGAAGAAAACTGCAGAAAAAGGCAAGAAATGTACAGAAAGAGGCAAAAGAGGTACCTAAAGAGACAACAGGGGTGCAGAAAGATGCCAGACAGGTGCAGAAAGAAGCATGGAAAGTGTAGAAAGAGGCAAAAGAGGTACATACAGAGACAACAGGGGTGCAGAAAGAAGCCAGACAGGTGCAGAAAGAGCCAACAGAGGTGCAAAAAGAGGCAAGAGAGGTGCATAAACAGGCAAGAGAAGTGCACAAAGAGGCAAGAAAATTGCTGAAAGAAGCAACTGAGGTGTAGAAAAAAGCAAGAAAAGTACAGAAAGAGGCAAGTGAGATACACAAACAGGCAGCAAAGGTACAGAAAGAGGAAAGTCGAGTGCAGAAAGAGACAACAGGGGGGCAGAAAAAAAGCAAATAAGGTACAGAAAGAGGCAACATATGTGCAGAAAGAGGGAAGAGAGGTCCAGAAAGTGCAAGAGATTTGCAGAATGAGGTCAAGAGAAGTGCAGAAAAAGAATAAAACGTGCAGAAAGAAGCAACAGAAATGCAGAAAGAGGCAAGAGGCAAGAGGGGCAGAGGGAAGCAAGAGTACCAATTTAACACCCACATTTAGCAATAAGTAACAGGTGACCATTCTAGGTTTGCAAAGGGTTTACCACCACTCTGTAACACTTGTTGCTGCATTTTTTGTAATGTTTGACCCGTTTCAGCTGGAAAGAAGGCTTTTTTTGTTCAAATCTGCAGATTAGGCTGCAGATGATGAATTGTGTGGCTAATGCAGAAAATGTATAATTGTGTGAAAGTCTCAGCAGCCAAACAGTCACATAATTCCAGTGGCCCTGCTCATACCTCTGACTAGGTCCATAAGTGCTCCTCAGTGATTCCATCTTTTTTGTCTCACTGAGTTCATAGTTGAGCTTCTATGGAAACGAGAAAGACTAAACCTGAGGATACCACTTCACAACACAGACTACCATACCACATAATTACTCTCCATGACACATAATCCCACTATACATAATTCCTATACACTAAATACCACATACTTTCTATCCACATAATTTCACTGCAGAACATACCACATAATTCCACTACACACAACATACATCCACTCCCCTCCAAAAAACATGAGTAAAAACTTTTGCATTTACGTCAATAGCTCTAATTCTCGTAAAGGCAAAACTTATTTCATTGCAAACACTTCTTTAACCAGTATTCACGTTTGCAGAAACGTGTAGAAAGGGTGCTGGGCCTTCGTCCCACGCTCAGGAATTCCAGTGTGTAGGGCTTACAGGAGGTACCAGTAGGGTTTCTTGGCCCCCAAAGTCCCTCAGGAGTAAATTGGTCTTAATCCCCCTTCCCGTAGTCTGCCTGGAGGCGTGTTTGCAGAATAATGGAGAAAGGGGGGCATGGCCTCCGAAGAAGTCTTAGAAATCCCACTGTGCGGGACTTACTGGAGGTAACAAGAGGGGTAGTTGGCCTCCAAGGACATCCTTGGGGGCCAACTACCCTTCCTATTACCTCCAGTAAGTCCCACACAGCAGCATTGTTAAGTTCAAAGAGCAGGCCATGCCCCCTTTGCCCACCACTCTCCAAACGTGCTCCCTGGTGCGCTTTTCCATGGGGATTCAAGTCCCCTTTGCTGCTGGGGGTCCTTTAGGGGCCAACAAGCCTAACTCTTTCCCCCAGTAAGCCCCACACAGTGGGATTGCTGAGAGGTAGACAAAAACCACAGCCCCTTTCTCCACCACTCTACAAACGAGCCCTCTGGCGCTTTGTTAGTTGGGGAATTAATTCCCCTTAAACACTGAGGGTCCCTGGGGGCCAACTAGCCCACCAGGTACCTCCAGTAAGTGCCACACAGCTGGATTGCAGAGAGGTGGTCTGACAGGATGCAAGAGGACCTCATCACGCCACCAACAGTGTGCCAAGAGGCGTATTTGCAGAGTGGTATATAAAGAGGCGTGGCCTCGGACCACCTCTCTGCAACGCAGCACTGTGGCTCATATTGGATGAGTGTTTATGAAGGACAAGGGTACCCCTTATGCGAACCTGGGGTGATACAATGTAGAAGGGAACAATGGTTCTGTATGGCCTAAGAAGGTCCAGGACAAAGAGAAGCCCTTAAGAGGGCGGATGATTTTGTATAGGTTCAAAGACTCATACGGGAGAATGATACTTAATATAGAGAAAAAGGGACAGGAGAGGTCAATATATGACACTTATTTATTATACATAGGATGAATTCAAGTGCTCACATATTTAGTGACAACAAGCGTGACGTGCAGGTGAGGGTGAACTTTTAAAAGAGAGCATCGCATTGGCAACAATAGAGAACCATTTTTCTTGGTTAAATCAGTACAAAAGGTTCAAGTTGCGTAAGGTCGACGACGTTTCGAACTCAATTATTCGAGTTCATCTTCAGGACAAATGTGAGCATATGAACTTTAGCATATGGGAAGGTAAGTAATGGAGGTGTCGACAATTGAGAATGTTGCACCGGTGGTATCGCCACCACAGTGAATGCCTCGAGAAAGAACAATGGCTTGAATACAAAACTTTATCCAACCTGATCAATCTATGAAGGAGGGGTTCCGGTGCCGGGAATTTAATTCATTTCAGGCGGCACACGGTTCATTCAATGGGGGTCTCGCGGGGGGTGGGTGGAGCGGGTCCTAGTCGCGTGCAGGGAAAATGTTACTTTCACACTACAGAAAGTCCTCTTACTAGTCGAATGTGTTTGGTGCCTTCGCCCATTCAGATTTTCTAAATTCAGCTCCTTGTTCAGAGCTCAGAATCCTTCCAAAGAGGGCTCCAAGAGGCCAGACACCTCCTCAATTAGTTCCTGCTAAACTAGATTTTCTCAAAGCGTGGGTATCTTATTTCGTCAGCCCAGTTGCAATGTACCGGCTTGGCAGGTTTGTTGTGGTTCTCTGTAGGTGTAAAAAGTTTCCAAGTCCCAGGTTTTTCAAGGAGGATAGGAGTTCTAGAACATCAGGAACAGCATTTACAGATCAAGACTCACTCTGACAGAGGCCACGAGCAGGGTAGAGGGCAGGTTCAATTGGAACTGGTCAACTAGGCTCTTCAGGGAAAAGGCCTCTTGAGTTTTGTAGCCCTGTAGCTTACACATAAGATCAGCCAAATGACCCTTGGAGTACACTTCTTTGTCCTAGGTACAAGAGGAAGTCTAGACTCACAGGTCACAAACAGGAAGTGCAGTCCTTCTTCTGTTCTTCTATTTATAGGGCTAAACATATAATGTTTTGTGACTTTTGGGTCAAATGTTAAACTACCAGCATTAAGCTAAATTGTTTTCTCTCTCCTGTACTTTGTCGAATGTATCAGCTTTTCGCGATGACAAATGTCTCACATTCTCTGAAATATTCCCTTTCTAATGGACCATGAAAAGAGATAACTATATTTTTGTCATTACAGACTTCTTTTCTTGATGCATATACACACTGCATTTAC
The DNA here is from genome assembly GCF_964204655.1 of Triturus cristatus. NCBI lineage: Eukaryota > Metazoa > Chordata > Amphibia > Caudata > Salamandridae > Triturus > Triturus cristatus. The sequence continues at coordinate 1,495,323,155 of NC_140591.1, forward strand.
AATTCTTACTACTAAATTGCATTGGTTGCTCATATGTAATGGGCTAGATCTCACTAATAGTGCTTTCGGTATGGAAATACCACACCTGCAATAATAAAGGTGCATGATATTGAAGCAGGTTGGGTTTTATATGTTGATAATTCATTAAAGGTTGCAAGCTAGACATTCTTGTTACTTTTTCCTTTCTATTCTATATTCTCATCTCAGATAGAAGCAGGATTGTATTTTTTGCTCTTTTTGCTCAACGGTATATTATAGGTTGCCTCTGAATATGTATGTTTTAAATTACATGAGCTTTGATTTGAAATCAGTTTTTTTCATGAAACATTGCTTTCCAGGGAATAATCTTAGTGAATCAATGTCACCCACATAATATAATTATACAGAAAAACCAGGGCATAATTACATTTCAAGTTGGTGATCGTAATGTAGCTCAATTCAGCGAATGCGACTAGCTGGGAGGGCAAGCGCTAAATTCCTAGCTTACAATAGGTTTATACATATTTTGGGGTCCTAGGGCCTAAAGAGGCGTGTGGCCCCCTCACCTTTTAATAAAATATGTCCCTGTGGGATGAAGTCCTCAGGGCCCAATGAGTCTCGGGGAAGAAGTTCCAACACAGCATTTATTTTTATTTTTTTACAAAGCACTCAATACCAGTAGTAGAGAGAGTATGCAATGTGCCGTAATCCATGAGTCACCAATTTAGGATAGTACTGGAAAAATTGTGCACTTTAGGGATCATTGAGGCCATCAAGAGTCCCCAACTCCATTCAAGGTGGACAAATCTGTAAGATTATGCGTTCACCTGTGAGATATTAACTCCAGCATATGGGTCAACTTTTACCCAACATCATCACATGGCAATTAAAAAGGAATAAACCAATCTCATTGTTCTCTCTGTGCATAGAAACAACATGGATACATTTCATGTGTATATTTTCAATAAATGCAATCCAATGTTCAGAAACTTTCGATACATTCATCACAATTCAACCATATTAATGTAGAATACCAACAGTGTTGAAAATTAATATGAACACAATTTTCAAAGATACTAGAATAAAACATTTAATCTAGAAATAAAGAAAAATGTTTTCCAATGCATATAATCATATTGAGAGACAAAATGTGGTGGCCTTGATCATTGATGGATCTTCATGGAATCGTGTATACGCGCGTTTCAGCGACCCAATCGCCTTCATCAGGAAAGCCACAAATACAACATGCCAAATCCTAAACTACAAGAGAAGTAAGAAATTATGCATGGAAAGGAGTCCAGAATGATGACGGATTCTATGAATGTCAAATATCTTAATAACTTCTGAGAAGATTGGAAAACCGAACCAAATGATGTTGGTGCTGGAACCCGAGGTAAGGAAATGCAAGAAATTACATACAGGGACTTGTGAGGTCAAAGATAAAGGGAAGAAGAAGGTCTCTAGCCCACGTAAAATGCAAAACTGCTTGCTAGAATTGCGTCTTGATTTATAATGCTTGCCCAGCATGTGGAGAAATTAATGAAGAACTCATGGGAAAGAAAAAACACATTGTTGAAATATGCATACAATGATAGACTTCTGTCAAAAATGCTCTGTGCTTGTCGTCTTCCACTTGCAAATTGCGAGAAAAAAAGTGAGAATACATTTACTCTTGTTAATCTTCTGAAAGAGGTCTTCATCAGGGACAAATATACAAATGAGATTTCTACTAACAGACATCGCAAAAGCATTTGTCTAGTCAAAACTGTCAAACAAGTAGTTAAGGATCAACTTCAGCTGGCCTTCATAAAAGGCATGCACATGAGATCTTCAAACTATCCATGGTAGTGAGTCCACTTCCCAGTTCCAAGATGCACTATAATGTGACCTGTACATTCACCAATTTATAAAAAGAAGTTTTGAAATGATATGCCAACAGATTAGCTGCTTTTCATTTTTCTTTTAATGATAATTGCATATCATGCTCCTCTATTAACATTGGAATGTCATCTCATATCTCCACAAAATAACTATTTACAACTGTAGAATTCAGTTGTATCATCCAATGGTATCAAAGACCCAATGCATTTAGGGTCAAAAGACCCTTCTTCAGGGGTGAATACAACAAAGCAAAAAAATGCATGGCACTGTGTCAATCACATATCATCCAAACACAAAAGAAATATACAGTGAGCCATGTGCCGCTTTCACTCAAGACAAGCATAAACCATGTGTCATATGATTGATATTTATCAGGTAGATGGTTCCAATGATGCCCCTATAACTTTATGATACAAAATACTCAAGATAACACCTCAGCTGTAATCTAATGAAACACAAAACAACCTTTAAAAAGTCAATGTGTTCATGCATAGCCCTGATGTTTCATTTTGCACACCAATCAAAAATGCATGCAATAACCTTTCAAACGTTAGTGTGCACTTATCCGAGACTCAGTCATGCTCCGGCAATGCTTGTATGCACCACAACCAATAAAAAATATGACTACAAGAGTTAAACGTGGGTGAAAAAAAATAAACGGGTTCCAGTAAACAGTGTGCCCAAATGTAAGTGACAACCTCTTCATAAATCTAAAATTAAGCAAATTACAATTAAGGATGCCAGTGAGAGGTGTGTTCTTTCATTCATGGGTTAGGAGTTTGGGTTAAAATGCATGCCTGTGCAAATACAAACATGGCAGTCAACAATATAGCGGTGTTGGTTACAAAACATGTCTGTGACTGCACATGTGAAAATGCCTGAAAACTCTGATAAATTCTGATACTCACAAGCGAAATGTGAATGCAAGCAGTTATCAAAGTAGTTCTTTCTTGATTGTACGATAAGGTTGCATGCAGCACAATCTGTGCCCTCTCTTGCCCTATATGTTCATCCGGATGTCAAAACCAGTTCCCCGGATGGGCCACCTATTTAAAGGGCCAGTCCCTCCCTGAACCATGTAAAAAGACTAAACCTCAACCGAAAAAACACATGAATAATAAGAATATCATTTAAAAAAAAAAAAGTGAAACAAGAAAATAGAAAATGAAAAATAATAATGACAAATCGAATTCTAAATGGTAAAACGGAAAACAAATAATGATCACTGAAATCAGCATTTAAATTAGTAAATTCATAGGAACACTTCATGAGCAGCGTCCTTGTCACAATGGTTGTGAAGCGAATATTAGAGGATAATGTGCCATAATGTTCCACACTTAGCAAGTACACTAGCCTACCTTTAGTATAACATAAATAACTGCATGCCTCACAACATCAATTAAAACCTGAAACTGAAAAGACCTGCAAAACAAGTGTAACAACATTCAAGAAATCAAAAAATAATGGTTAACTTCAAAATCGCCTTCATACAACGCATTCAATTCTTCATGACTGTGTGTGAAATGTACTTTTCATAAGAAACAGGAGTATTCCAACCTATCATTCTTGCCATTTGGTTGCTAGTGGTGGGCGGAGTTACATAAAAACTCCACGAGATTCCACTAAGTTCCGTGAGCGGGCGGAATTCGGCATGTCATGCTGCTTGCACTGATTTTTAGTGCATGGAGCTTGTTCTACGTTGTAAAATCAGCATGAACAGCACCAGGTGGTGTGCCAGAGGGCACTACTTGTATTTTGTATTTGTATTTGAAGAGTGTAGCATTCATCCCGGAGGAGATCACGGCACTAGGATAGCATGCAATGCGGCATAAAAGACAGGTTGTTTGATTGCGTCATAGGTTGTATTTAGCTAATGACTGATCGGCTCAGTATCTGTATCAGTATCCTGACTCTGGTGGTGCATTTGACTTTTGCCAGTGCCTGATGAAGCAATCTCAGGTTACATGACGGGAAGTGGAATGCTATTTTGCCTCGCAGGATATACGGGCCTATATTATGCAAGGCTCTCTTTCTTCTACTCGAGTAGATTTTCTACTCGAGCGGCAGCATTCTCAAAGCAAACAGTCACGAATTCTAGCCCATGAAAAGTTTTCTAGGGAACGCAATTCTCATCCTCAAATTAATGCTGGAGAGCCGTGCGAGAGCAAAAACTCGCCACACAGTGGTTGCGCGGGTTTTGCCAGATTCCCTGCTCTGAGGCAAAACTCCATGGTCTCCGCCGGCAGAGTGGAATATTTTGAATACACTAGCGGTTGCAAGCTATCCAATCTTTTAATCCCCAAAAAATCAGTTGGCAAAAATTATTGCGATCGTCAACACCAATCTTAGATGTTACTGCTTCCAATATCTGAAACAGCAAATGTGATATATTGTGTCCTGCATCAACTCAATGCGTGGCTGTTGGAAAGAGGTTTATTAGTAGTGATAAGTGGTGACTTTCAACTAGTAATAAGGCCACAAACACAATAAAAGGTTCTGTTAGGGTATCAATAAATTATTCCCTTGCTCAACCCTTGGTAACAGAGGCAAGTAGTTGGATGTATCATAACTATTAAGTTGATACCTTGAAGTATATTTTACATGGCTCCTGTCGATATTTATACTGAAATAAAATATCTCCATTTTAGTCTATGAAGCTATTCACGATGATGGGGGGAAATTAAATTGGCAGTTCTTCCCTCACCAGGGCTTATAAAACATCCTTTTTTATAATGTCCCTGCTTACAGGTGTCTGTCAGTACCAATTCTAATTATACCTAATTACCATGTACCTTTTACACAGAGCACAGGCCGTGGGTCTGGTTTGCAGAGCCCAGGACACATTCAGAGTCAGAAAACCAGCACCAAGTAATCAAAATGGGGGAATTAAGTGGGGGGACAATGCAAAAAGGTCCTGATTTTCCACGCGTGTGTGGCCACACTTCAATGCGTATTCTTATTGCAGATGTTGCTTTTATGCTCTGTGATCCAAGTCCTATTTTTTCTTTCTGTCTTTCCGACCTATACCATGCCACATAGGCACTTCAATGCATACACAAAAATCTTTTGTGTTGCAGACAGAAGAATGTTTTAATTTGATGATATTTTAATTCCTAGGATGTACAACACTGTCCCCCAAACTTACATGGTTACAGTGGACACAAATGAAACATTTTTGTGTGCCCCGATGAGATCTGCCATAGGAGAAGTTTTATGGCAATACTTACCACACTGCACATCTGGCTAGTGGTTTTGCCTTTTAGGTTGTTGAAGGACAGAGTAATAGGTTTGGATATCAGAATAGACTGAAGGACCAAACGCAGGTAGATGCCAAGGTGAGGCAAACTTTGCATGTGAAGAGGGATGTTCAGGAAGGTATCAGCTAGTCTGGATGCTTTCAAATTAAATTGATTGGGTAAGGTGGTGGTTGGGTGTGAGTTAGGAAGCCTGTTCATGTGTGAAAGTGGTGTTTACCTTTTTCTACCCCAGGGAAGGTGAAGGAAGTGAGAGTGTAGTTGTGCTGTCATACTGCAGGGTGTGGAACAAGGATAATATTCCAAATATACAACTGAATAACTCTGCATTTGTACCTGAAAAGTAGGTGTGAGAATGATGGTGGATTGGGGGAGTTGGAGTGCACAGTTGCTTTACATGAGGAGTTATGTGAATGGCGAAGGAAGAATGCACAAGACCAGGAATCAGATTTGTTTCCTTGTCAAGCCGGTTGAAAGACTATGGGCCTGATTTTAAGTTCGATCGACATTACTCCATCCATCAGGATGAGGGAGGACACCCGACTATCCTGACAGACTATCTTCCAACAGATTTAGTAATGACCGCTGGCTGAGCATTCATCTCTGTACCGTGTAAAGAACCACAGTCACAGAGCACAACATGTTTGGTGGATGGCAGCCATGTGTTTTGTTGGCCCTTCACCAAACTTGTAACATTTGCTTTTCATAAGCAAACTCCCAAAGTAATTAAACCCAGACATTGGGAGTTTCTCCAAGGGCGTGGAGGTCATTATTATTTATTTGTCCCTCTCTGCCAGTTTTTCCTGGAGGAGATAGATAGAAAAAAGCATATTACACTGTTGTCTCTAAATACGGTGGGCAATGCATTCTTCAGACAGTATATACTCCATGAGGACATCAGAGAAATATTGCTCTTATTGAGGAAGGCAGACCAAGAGATTAGCAGGGAGGATACTCTGTCACATTTGTCATGGAATACCCTGCCCTCCAAGCCCCAAATCAGGCTCTATGTAAAAAAATGATGTGTCTTCTGAATTGCTGTTTGTAGCCATGCTCCTCTCAAGCTCCTGTTCAGCTGTTTAATATTCTGTTATATTCTATTCTTTCAGATAATTATTGTATTTTTTACATTTTAATGTTATTTTAATTCAATTTGCCTTTCATATTGTTTACATATACTTTTCTTATTACGTTCTCATTTTGTTGTTTTTTTGTTTTATGTCAAGAAAGGGGTATGTGTCACGTTTTTTACCTCACCTCATGGAGGGCATTCTAAATCTGCAATGTAGCTCTGGTTATGTTATGAATGCAGCATTCCATGTAGGGCAGTTGTTACTTGAAATGATGGTTGTATTGGACTCAATAAATCTTCTCAAAAGATTTACACTTCATTATGATCCATACACACTCTCACCAAACACCGTTTTTTTTTAGGTACAAGTACATTTTAAGAAAAGTGCTAAGGGGCTTAGTGAAGTAGTAGGGGTTACACAAATACCTTCGCTCTCAGACCAAGATATGAGCATTCCGAATTAAGATTAAACAGTGAAGTGGAATTATTTTCTCTATCAATCAGACAATATGAAATTCAGTTTTCAGTGATAGACAGAATGTACCTGGGGAATAGTGTACTGATTCCTCTCTCCTTACTTAGTTAAAAATACAACTAGAAGACACTGATGCACCTTGTATGACAAACAGGCTTTACATAATTATAAACTATAGAAGAATGATTATATTTAGACATCATGGTGCATAGATTACAAAATGAATAAAGAAAAAGAAGGCTTAATGAAATAATTAATGTCTAATGCATTATAGACTGAATCAATGAACAATTGGCAAACATTTTTTGGGGGAATTTGGGAAAACTGAAAATGTTCATCCCAAGGAACAATCTAGGAAAGGGGATTAAAGGAAGGAAAGACTGTTTATGATAGAACAATGTAAAATGTCAATGTTAAAATATATAAACACCTAGGGGGAGATAGATTAGTTTTTTTGCAGGCTACATCCACTAAAACCAAAAATATAATAAATTAATAGAGGTAAAACCTACCCATGGTTTTCTTCAAACCGCTGGATAATTGGTGTGCCACTGATAATGTATAATTATTGAGCTCCTAATTATCCCTACCTCAGAAATGGCATTAAGAGCTCGATCTATAGTTTGGAGGGCAAGATTTATTATGTCAGTGCAATGGAGAAAAGTACTCCATCGTACTGAAGGAGTACCCCGTCAAATTTAGAGACGTCCGCAAAAGAAGAGCTTCCTGTCAATGCATTAAAGGTTTGATGGACTGCTCTATCAATATGACAGAGCATTACAGCAAACTTTTATTTTTTTTTACATTCAAAATCAAAATACTAAAGCAGGCAGACATATGGCAAAACCTCACATTGCAATTTCTCTGTGGGGATGTTGAAGGTGTGTCAGCAGTGAATATGGAAGAGTCTCTGCCTTCAACATACTGAAGGTCTGACGAACTCTAAATAAAGCAGGATGACCTTCAGTTTGGCGGAGAGGTTACTTCATCACCTTTGCGACTGAGCAGCCTCCCCACCAAACTCTAAATCAGGACCTAAGTCTCATAAAAGGATTCTATACCTATAATAACTCTTTGGCACGCTTCATCGTCTTGAATGTAGGTACATCTTGATTGGCTCAACCTCTGCTGCGGATGGAGCTCTTTGGATATTGCTCTTCACAGGGAATTTATAATCCTAGTTGAGTAACATTGCCTAAAGGAATACCCATTGTCTGAAATTTTCTTCAGGCAAGAAGAAAACAAGAATTACATTTCAGTGGAGTATATTAGTTCTCTCGCATCTATATCTATGGTATTGATGTTTCAACCGGTTACTTATATACATATTGGGTCACCCTGCTTTCATCAGGATGAGAGTTTGATCCCTGTTGTGTTCATTTTGATATAAAACTCACTGTTTGTTAAATTAATAGTACTGTGGCATGCATTCATACTCATACAACTTATTCAAACCATGCTGGGATTGCCAGGTATGTATATGTGGATACAGAAAACTCAATAAACATGATTTTGCTTTATCGGTTTGAACATTAGGTACTGGATTTCCTGTGTTTACACTGTGATTCACTGCACACATCTGTTTCAGTGCATTTTGGGTCACAAACTAAAACACCATACGTAGAACAAGTATAACCACTCATCTCCATTCTCATGGCTCAATTGGCTGGAGAACGAAATTCATTAGCTTGTTGTGGTTTTGTTTGACTGATTGCTACTCAAACTCATGCATTGTGTGTTCCGTCAAAGGGCAGTGTAAAGTGTACACGTAGGTTTTGAACTTCTTTCTCTATGGAAAATTATAGCCACATAGAGGTCTAGAGATGGGCCGATCTTTTAATCAAACACTGCGGGGTGAAAATTGTAATGCTGAATACACCATGCTATTATTGGTAGAAATTCTACATTGAGAGTTTATTAGTGCAGGCTGTACTTAAAACAACAAAGGTCAGTATTGTGCCGCTAGCATAATAGGGGAAAGGGGTTGCTCGCTTTGTCATGTGATGTGACATCAATAATAGGATGACATCAGATGCTGAGTATGTGAACAGTCCATAGCAGTCCATATTTTTTTATCAAGTGTTCTTATTTTGTATCTATCCTTCCAAATCCTTTCTTGCAATATTTGTAAATAGCATCAGATGTTCAGGCACCACAGGATTCCCTTACTACTATGAGAAATGTCATGGTTGCATGTAATGAAAAACATTTCATCATATTGATGGTTATGATTATTTGCATTTCTACTATGTTATTGGCAACCCATATTTACATGTTTCTACTTGAATGTGATTAAACTTCAACTGCACGGTGGCTACTATTCTGTGTATTGCTAAGGTGTGTTGATACAGTAATTAAATGTTGATTGCTAATAACAGGGATTCGACCAAATCATGGTTATTTGGTGATTTCAGCCATACCCATCAATGATCATTCAAAGCCTTGTGTCATATTGTCAGCAGAAGTAAAAGCTAGAGGGAGATGGGTCTTTACGTTGTCTGTTCTATCATATATAGTGATATTAAGTTGATTGGAGAGGGGGGTTGGGTCATTTTCCTAGATATATCTCATTAATACTGTGTTCAAACGGATCCAAGGTATATCATTATTCAGCCCTGTCTTACGAGTAGACAGTCTGTAAATCCATTGTTGCTGTTTTCAAACAGGGTTCTGGATATTACAGAACCTTGATTATCCACTTGTTCCATTTGCACCCATTTTAGATCCTGATCAATGTGGCCTAATGTAATGAAATGGTTGAACATGTTTGTGATGTTCCGCTTGCATCTAATTTAGTTTCGATGTTCACAAATGTGCTTCTTAAGCTTCCTACGCGTCATCCCTATATATACATCATTTGTATATATGCCTTAAATTACAACTACATGTTTTCTTGTATACAACATATAAAATAAAAGTGCATTTCTATAATCAACCTCATTATAGGGTCCACAATAATTAGCAAAAAGTATGCAAATCTTTGTGACTCATCTCGTTTCTTCAAACAGATTCCGCTTCGGATGAGGATAGAGTGTTGAGGGCTTGTGGTGTCTGTGCGATGGGTGACCAAGGAGACTGGAAGTCAAATAGGTTTGCCTATTATCTCTTGGAAATCTTTGTGGGGAATCATTTTTCCTGGCATAGATGTGGGTTTGCCTAACAACCTGGTTTGGGTCAAGAGTTCCTTTTTACGAGAGAAATTATTCGGCAAGAGCGTCACGTTTTTTTTCTATTCTCCTAAGGGTCGTGCTTAGTAGGTAAGGGGGGATTGTAGTGCCACAAGAAGTGGTACTTTTTATAGCAGTTTTGGAGAGATTGTTAGGGTATGTAACGTTCCAGGAGTTAAGGCCATATCTCTCAAGGTCAGTACTGTGAGGGTTTGATTTGGGTCATGGCATTGTGGCTTTCCTTGCAGTGGATCTACTTGCACAGATGGAGCAGAGTGCTATGTAATTTTAAAGAAAGGACCTGGCTTAATGTGCATGTCCCAAGATAACTGGACATGGATATGTTGCTTAAGAAGCAACCTGCGGCTGATTATCCAGGTGACAGGCTGTCTCCGGGAAATCCTATGTGTTTCCTATATCCTGTTCTCAGTTTTTTTCTGTTTTGTTTGGGGGATTAGGATTCTGTTGTATGGTTAGAGATGATTGCCAGCTCAGGTGTATTCCTTTGTGACATTGGGGGCCGATCGCTAAGTATGATGGATCTAAGTCTGTCTGGATGGAGCCGTATGAGATGACTCCCCCTTGGTTAGTCCTCTTTTGATTTCACTCCTCATCTCTTTAAAGTTGGAGCCTTCACACAGTCCTCTTTTTGCTTTCACTAAAGGTAAAGTCCTCTTTTGTTATCTATTACATGGATTGGTGTGGGGTGGAAGCATTCCTCTCCATCACACCATCATGTCCTCCCAGCCCCACAATCCTGCCTTTGAGTCATAAGTATGCACAAACATTCTACATCATCTAGCCTTCACCCTCCCTCTCCCTGGACAAATACGACTGTGAGTGTGGAGACTGGAACACTGCTGAGGTGGCACTTGAACTCACTCTCCTTGGCCCACGGACAGGGCTCCTACATTCTGGACCTCGTGTATTGGACAGCGCCTCCAACATGCTGGTTGTCACTGGTAGTGACTCGACTCCTCGCCCAGCGAACGGCACAAACCAGTGACAGATCAGCAGAGGGAGGCGGCAGCTGTCAGACAGCCACCCAAACCACACTGTGGTCTTTTCCTACAGTCTGGCAGCTATCAGCAACAGCCAGGCAGTCGCTTGAACCCACCCTCTTTGTTATGCGCGAGCGTGGCTCCTTACCTTCCAATCTACCACCAAATCAACACAATATGCCCATCTGACGTGTAACATCGGCACGCAGCTCGTCCCTTCTCTTCCCCATGCAGGATGTCCCCAGAGCACTCGATAGTGACACTGGAAGTTTTTCTCCAATATTCTTGCTGGTACCCATCCAGTTGCAAGCAGACTCATCTGGTTTTTCCTAGTCATTCCAGACGTTTCTGGGATGGTGATGGATGGCAGGGCTAAATAGGGGATTTGCAATTGATATTGATCCCTAGCACGGAGCTTGCTAAGAGAGCTCCTCATCGTCGGCTGTCTTGTCTGACTTGATAACGATAGCATGTGTTATCTTTGTATAAGGCTGTACAACTGTACGATGAATGCTAGTGGAGCCATGAAGACAATGAAGAGGGTGGGGCTGAAGAAGAAACCCTGTGAAACTCTTAAAATCAGTTTTGTGGCATCCAACTGGAAAGGGACGAGGCTGACCATTTGTTGAAGGAGCTGATGGAGGGCAGGGCAGGGGAGTGGAGGGGAGGGAATGGAAGGGGAGGGGACGAAAGGAGAAGAGAGGAGGGGAGCGGAAGGGAGGGGAGAGATGGGCCTTTAGTTAAATATTGTAAAGTCATCTGGTCAGCCAAAGGTTTCTTAAGGAGGGGTAGAATGGTGGCATGTTGCCTGGTGTCCAGGAAGGTGGCAATTACATGCAAGAGGTTGAGTATTGATGAGAGCATAGAGCAGATGAGGTTCGCTCTTTTTATAAATGGGTAGGGTACTCAGGATTTCATTAATCTCATACAGGTGGCTGTTGCCACAGTGAAGATTTCTGCCCAGAACAATAGCTGGAACCTTTGCATAGTTTTGGTGGTGGACTTGAGGAGGTTGGTGGTTGTGTAATATGGATGGGGGAGAAAATTGTTATAGATGGACCTGTTTTTTTTGCTGCAAAATGGATGGTGAGTTTCTTTGTAGGTCCTGGGAGGGGGTGATTGCTGTGGAGCTGGCGTGCGGTCATGTTAATTGTTAATTCTTTGACAATGGCAAAGATATTTTTATTCAAGTCCGTGCTCATCTGTAAGCGGGATGAGAGGGCTGCAGGTTTGGTGGCTTTGAGTCATTGATAATAGATCCTGAGGGCTGGCTTGAAAGAGTTTCTGTCCGTGGCATCATGGGTGAGGCTCTATTGTTGTTCCAGGTGCTTGCAATTTAATTTTGTAAGCTGGAGGTCTCCAGAGTACCAGCTTGTGTGGGGTGTTCTCTGAGGTGTGAGTTGGTTTGGATGTGGTCAGCGAGTTCACACAGTTGGGTATCCTGTTGTTGAAGTTGGAGGTGGTGTGAGTGAGGCTGGTTTGCTATGAGATTCAGCGAGCTAGGAGTCCAGAATGTCAATAGATTTCTGTGATTTTCTTTTATTACTGTCAGCTGGTCTGGAATTTGGTGCTTTTAGCATGCTTGAGTAGTTGGATATTGAATGTAAAGATGTAAAGGTTGGTCCAGGTCAGAAGGGTCAGGGTGTCTACCAAGATATTGGGAAAGTTGATCACGATAGGGTTGAGGAGGTATCCCACTTTGTTGGTGAGGCCCTTAACTCATTGGGTGAGGCTCAGGATCCAAAGGTAGTTTATAAAGATGTCAAAGTAGAGTCTGACTGGTCCTCTATGTGGAAATTTAGGTTGATGAACAGGATAAAGAAATTAGATTATAGCATCTAGGGGTGGATGAAGTCGGAGAGGACTGGGCTGAAATTAGTTCTGGGTCCAGGTTGTTGGAAGAGTGGACTGCCTATGGTGGTGGCATTGGGAATGTTGATCTTGGAGATCAGATGTTCCAGCCAGTTGTTGGTTCCAGCTGAGGGTGCAGTGAGGTTGAAATGTTATCAGTGAATGATGGCTATGCCCACTCTGTTTTTTCGTCATGTTGTATTGCAGCCGGGTGGATGATGGATATGTTCAGGGAGGTAGTAGGCTTTCTTTAGTAACAGCATGTTCGGTGAGAGATTATCCAGGAGGTCCCAAACTTCAAACTTGACGCACAAGCAGGTGCTGAGCAGGGTTATTTTGGGTTAATGATGTGCTTTGGGGTTAGTGGTTCCTGAGTCTGACTTTTGTTTGGTTGGCCTGTGATGTGTGTTGATGGAGGAGATGATGAAGGAAGTGCAGGAGAAGTGGTAGGTGGAGCATATATCTAGGCGGGGAAGGCCATGGTACAACGATGTGAGGGGCGACCAGAATTAAGGGAGAAGAGCTTTTGGGCCGAGTAGCGACAAGTGGGACCAGGTTGGATCAGCTGGAAACCAGGATTTCTTTCATTGGGTGGGTATGCAGTGTCGGCGGGGCATAGATCGGCATAGACAGGCTTGCTTTTGACAGCCGCCATTAGGAATGTCCTGAGGAGGCGAAGGATATCCAGCGGCGGTCGGCAAGTTTTAGAGATGGGGAACGGACAAAGAAGGAACAGATGCTTAAAAATTTTCAAAACTGGTGAAAAGGAGGCAAAACAAGGACAAGGCAAACAAAGCAAACATGGGAGTAAAGAGGCAAAAAAGGTAAAAGTGAAAAAGAGGCACCAGAAGCACTAGGCAAGCAAAGCTAGAGCGAGAGTAAAAAGGGCAACAAGATGCAAAAGTGAGCGAGAAAAGAGAAAATGGGCAAAAACAGGAAGAAATGAAAGAAACTGTGTAAGAGTAACAAAAGAAGCAGAGCGAATAGGAGCAAGAGTGAAAAACAGAGATAGAAAAGAACTGTGAGAGAGAGAGAGTGAGAGAGTTGGGGCATGGCAAGAGAAAACTATCAGAGAAAACAAAGAAAATTGTGCAATAAAGGAGTTATATGGTGCAAACAGGGGTCAAGAGGCAAATTAGGATGGGAGGCTGGTGGGGGGCTCAGTTGAGCAAAGCAGTGATCTGAATAGGCCGGGCTTGATTGGTGGACTGGGAATTCCCAGAAGCTGTCACCATTAAGAAGGTCCGGAGGAGGGGGAAGAGACCTGTGTGTGGCGACGGGAGAGTCTAACACTCGAGGAGCATGGTTTGGGAAAAGGCAGGCAAGAGCAAGTATAAGAGGTAGGAAACAGATGGAGAAGGAAAACGTGAGTTGAAAAAATACCATCAATGGTGAAAAAGGGACAAAACATGCACATGAAAAGTGTAGCAATAGTGGGAGAGAAAGATATGAATCAAATATAAGACAAGCAACGCAAAATTATGAGCAAACGAGGCAACCATGAGACAAAAAGAAGCAAAAGTGAAGAGGCAAAGGTGGGAGAGAAACGAGAGAGAACAGGCAGCAAAAAACAGAGGCAGAAATATAGACAGAGAGTGACAACAAAGGTAGAATGAATGGCAGAAGAGTCAGAGACAGAAAAAGAGTTTGAGCGAAAGTAAAAGAAAAGTGTCAAAACAAGGAAAAGCAAGAAGAGAAAACAAAGCAAAGGGTGCAAGAGTGCAATAGAAGAGTCAAACAGAGAAAAAAGGGGTCAAGAAGGAAAAGAGGGATGGAGGATGGGGAGACTTAGAAGAGCAAAGCAGTAATCCGAAAGGGGTGTGCCTGGCCAGAGGAACAGGCACTTCCAGATGCCATTCAGTCAGGCAGGGCCAGGCAGCACCTTCTAGATATTGGCCCATGACTCTAGGTAATCCCCACATGGTCATGTTTGGAGTAACATTTGTTCTTTAAACTTCTCATGCATATACTAGTGGGCCATAAAGACTTCACCCCCTCATGTGAAAATATATATATTATTTTTAAAGAGAGGTTGCCAGTGTTCAGCAGGCTCCAGTTCTTATGAATTAATTTTCTTCTCTTGATTAGATATGGTGCTATATGCAGTTAGACATAAGAGCAGGTTGTTTGGTGGTTTCCTGTTATTGAGTTCTAGGAGTGCTTCACTGCTATTGTTTCTAGCTCACTTGCTCATTTTCAGTATGATGGCTTTCAGGGTAGTCACATTCACTCAGCTTATTACAAAGAACGCAGGCTTGCTTCTTGAAATCATATTACAAAACCTTTGCAACATTAGGAATTTTCCTTATGACCAATTCTCCTGTATTTGGCAGGGATGAGAACTATTGAATTTCAAATTATTGTCAAATGTCGGTAGGTGCATGATGGGTTTCAGATTTAACCTGCCACTGTCAAGAAAGTTTCTCACATCCAGGAAAGTTAACTCCTTGTTACTTATGAGTGTGTGTGGATTTCTAGTATTGGTTTCAAGAGTGTATCCAAACGACAAAATGTGATGCAAATTTTTGGATTCCCTGCCATATAAGTAGAACATCATCAATGTATTATTTTCACAGTTGTATCTGCATTTGTGTATGGATTGTTATATGACATAACCTTACCATTACACAAAATACCTGGCACCATAATCTTGATAATCAGCCACATTCAACTAGAAACAAATAAAAACAGATTATCAATAACATAGTAGAACTGCAAATATTCATGCCCATATTTATGATTTAATATTTTTCACATGACAGTTGCCTCCTCTCTGACTTGAAATCAGGATTCAGGCCTAAAAGAACCATGGAAACTGCTCTTTTAAACATCAGAGAGAAACTACTCTCAGACGGCAACCAAGGCATTACTTGTGAATTGCTACATGATCTATCTGACACCTTGCACATCATTGACCACAAGTTGCTAATTGAAAGACTGGCAACCTCAGTTGGTGTAGGAGGTACAGCTTCTGTCTGGTTCTCCTGCTTCCTATACAACAATATGCATAACACTAAGCATCAATTGGGTCCTTTCCTATCATGAATATTCAAAATCCACTGGGGTGTTCCTGAAGGATCTGCTTTGTCTACCATTTTATGTAGTCCCATTAGCAGCTATTACTGATTCATTAAGCTTCCCATTGTCTGTCTCATATTCATAGGTGGATGAAGAATAACATATTATGATTTAATGAGGAACAAAATAGCACTTTGGTTCGGTCAGCCTTTTGATCTCCATATCTTGGCTTGATGATTTGTGCCTCTTCCCCACACAGCCACAATAAATCAATCATTCAACCTTGGATTGACATTCTAGAGTCATCTCTCATTTTCCCTGCAAATAAATGAGGTATGCAAAAATGCATTCTTCCATCTTTATCACATGAATGGCATCTAGGCGTTGCTACCTTGCTCACAGAAAATGTTGCTTGATCTCACGGTGACCATGTCTTGCCGACATGAACTCTACACTGGACTCCCTATTACTTCCCTCAATAAACTTTAAAACTATGCTGCACAACTGGTATACAGTTTCAAATGCATGACCATGACACCCCTGCTCCTCATAACTCTCCTTCGACTCCCTCTGAAGGAAAAGGCAATATTTAAATCCCTCTGCATTGTCCACAAGGCAATAAAAACCAAACTTCAAAATTCTTCACTAGTTTTTTGATCAAGCATACCAGAGCCTCAGGTCTGCTAATAAAAGGTTGTGTCACCCATCAATTCAAATATAAAAGATAAACGGCAGCATCCTTCTTCATGGCGTAGCCCTCTGGAGAGCTTGTTCCCTAATGACCTCAGACTGGATAAATGTATTCGGATAATACCATTTTCCTAGTGTCAACATATCAAACTCTGCTCTGTGTTGATGGCTGGATTTTATCACCTTAATAACAAGGTGGTTAGGTACAATTGCAATACTTTGAAATGGGGCCTGTGAAAGTGATCATCAGAGTGTTCCACATGTCACAATAAATGACACCCTTCTCTTCTGCTATGGTTGCGACCAGCCCTGGCCACCAATCATGGCCTGTGTCATTCTTCACATCATTAGTGTTTTCATGGACTTCAACGTTTACAAATGAGAAGCCTATAGAACCCTAGCATTCATTGACAGGTGTTTGGGTAGGCCTGGGCAAAATTTGAATTACGCCGGAGCAATCAGGGTAGTTACGATAATACTGCATTACTCTTGTGATGTGGAATTACTGAAAATTACACTGTTGCACCTGCTCACATAATTCGGTTTCATTTGGGGAACAAAACTACTGCAAGAGCACAGGAACAACAAACTGAGCAGGCGGATGCTAGCTCCTGCATTTTGCATTGCATTTAGTACTATTTTCTTAGCAAAAAAATGCATCCTTGGGTACATTCTGGGCGTGAGGGTGCATTTTGAGCTAAGAAATAGCACTCAACCCTGGGTTATGCTCCTCTTGTACTTCACGTACTTCAGTGTAATCTCACTAATTTAGCTGTAATTCCACATAATTATGCTAGGTCAAATTGCACAGTTGCACTCGCCCCTAGGTTGGAATCCTCTGTTTCATGTCAGGAGGTCAATGTTAGTGTCAATATCAAGGAACTCAAAGGGTCTACTTGGCATCTTCAAAGGTAAGAGCTCATAGACCACCTTTGGTTATGAAGGTCTGCCTTGGAGGGTAATCATTTATGCATCTCCTTCATTTGAGGGACATAAATAATATCCCTCTACAACATGAAACCCTCTGCAGAAGTGTCCTCAATTTTGCAAACACCAGGCAATAACCCTCAGAAACCCATAGACCAAAGATGTCCATGCCAATCGGAATCAGCATTGCCTCTCTTAATGCCCAGTTTTCCAAAATAAATGTCAGCTTGTGTGCCCATACTCCCAGTGTCCTTGCCAGTGTCTGCAATACAAATTTATATTGCTGCTCTGGTGCCAAACCTGACTCCTGCTCCGCATGAACTTGAGAAAGGCAAGAAAGACTAACTGTCACCACAACAAGAAGAAAAGCTTAAAATGGAAAAAAGAAGCATCACCCGTGCCTTTTAAGAGATAGAGGGATGTCCAGCCCAGTTAGGAGATTAGCAAACCTGCTAAATGTTTTCTGGAGGGAGGAAGAAACAGAAAAACAAATACAACATATGGTATTTGGTGTGCTAAACACATAGTTTGCATGTCATGTGTCATAAACACACGAAAAACGTGAAATAGGATGTATTTACTGCACATGGTATTCACCTTTTTCTGACTTATTCCGAATCGGAGCTGTAGAGGGTCTCTGACAGGTGACATGGTCACTTTTCTTGAGGTGAAACAGGGCAGACAGGAAGCTTAATATTAAAGCTTTGGCTCATGTATAGGAAAAAATCATTATATTTGAGACTTTGTGGTTATTCATAAATTGCATTTGGTAGCATGTTTTGTACTTCTAAAACATTTAACATAAACATATTTGTACTAATTTCTTCTAGTTAAATCGTCTTTTTTTCTTTTTCATACATTTTATCATAATGACACTCTAGAAGTGTAGGGAAGAATATTAATGTAAATTATTTTTATATATTAATATTGAATGTAGAACAAAATAAAACAATTCTACCTTACTACTACATTTATTTTGAACTCATTCTTTTATTACTTTAATTACATCAAACTTATTTTTCTGAAATTTAAATGAAATAAGAAATTTATACCTAAAGAAAAAAAATTCCTCAGATTTAATAATTCTTAAAATAGTTGTATTAAAAGTGTGCTAAAATATTTTATAATTAAATAACAAATATGTTCTATTTTCAGATATTTGTAACATTAAATTAAATATGTTTATATTTTTATATTTTTAACTAGGTAGAAGGCTTAATATAACGTTAGTTCCTATGGGGCTTTATTTAAAAGCCCAACCTCCATTATTTTCTATGGGAGGGTATTCCAGTACCAATGATTGGCCATGTGTGGTGCTGGACTACCTACTGTTTTTTTTATTTTTGGAAGCAGTACTTAGAAGTGAAATTTATGAATGACATTTTCTAATACTTTCTGTAGTACTATTGTACTTTAGTTCCAGTGTGGTTGGAATCCACAATGCGCACTTTGGGGCATATTTACAAGCCCCTAGCTCCACCGGAGTGTCACTTGTTTTGATGCCCGGTATCCCACAGTGCTTCACCATATTTACAAGGTCACTCAAAGCCACCCTGATGCATTTCCAGATTTCGTGAACCTGGGATTGCACCAGATTCCCACACTTCACCAAAGCTAGTATTTTCCTGAAGAACACCTGTAGGTAGATTTTGTAGTGTCTTGATATTATGCACACTAGGACCTTTGCGGTTCTATGCAGACTCTAAATAGGAAATTACGTAATCTGCTGGGAAGTGTTCAGGTGTAGTTATAATGGTTATGATGCAATGTGTGCAGTGTGTGTTTGTATGCTGAAAAATAAAGACATCTGTTACAGAGCTCTGTGTGTGACGTGTTCATTCGCATGCTCTAGGGCTGGGGAAGATTCTAAAACTGGCGATGAGTAGGGGCTACATGCCCTGAAAGAAAAGGCTGCTCTCCCTGAGAGTTTGCAATGGTAGACCAAACTTCTCATGCGTGCCATGGGTGCACTATGTTCATCTGAAGACGTTTGCATTTGACGCATGTGGAGTCAAAGCTCCGCTCCAGCCCATACATGGCCATCGAAGAAGTTGAAGGTGCTGCAGAGGAGCACATTCGAAAAGCCCACCAGAACACTCTGGTAAGGCTGAGAGAACCGAAACTGTGCTGTATCCAAACACAGGGGAATTATTCACATGATGAGAAAAGCTAAAGGCAGCGACCACCAGGTACAAGAAACAGAAAACTCACTCACCATGAAGGACGAAAACCTTCCTTTATAACCTTTGCTCAGGTGTGACAGCCCAATCTAAAGCACAAGGCTGATGCCAGCTGAAGTTGCAGAGTCAGGTGCAAAGCAGCAGTCGTCTAAACTGCACGTGTTCTCAATAGCTACAGAAGGCAGTGCAAAGTACGATGTTGCAGTGTTTTTTGAAACCACCACTACCATTCAAAAAAGCAAAGAAACAGAGCATCTGTACCAGGTAGATTGCATGAATCAAGATGTTTGATGATTTCATAGTTGTACTAGAAGAAAAAGACAGCAAGAAAATCATGAAATATTTGAAAAATCTTGCTGGTGATTGAGTGAAAAAAGTGATATGTACTAGAAGAAAAAGACGGAAAGAAAATCATGAAATATTTTAAAAATCTTGCCGGTGATTGAGTGAAAGAAGTGATAAAGAAAGTCTCACAAACTGCTGCAATATCATGCCAACAGCTAAAGGAAGCATTGGAAAACAAATTCAATCGGATACGGAATGTCGACTTTGAAATGTACATCTTCAACCAAATACGACAACAGCTTGTTGAAGTGATGCATGAGTTTGTTGAATGACTTGATACTCTTATCAAACAGTGTAAGTTCTGTGACTTTATTGATGAAGAAGCCATGCACCTCACAATAATTGATGTCTGTCTTTCAGATTCCTTCAGGAAGCGCATGTTGAGCAAGACACTCAGGGTCATTGTTACGAGGGCATTGCACCAGTGGAGCATCGCTTTTTCTGACGCTCTGGTGGCGCAATGCCCTGCTCTATATTTGCAAGGCGGCGCTAAGCCAATTTGTGTGGCTTAACGCCGCCTTGTAAATATGGCCCTTCTCGATGCAGTTTTCTTTGGCAAAGGGGCATGCATGGGTTGTTGCTGTTGGCATTCCCACACAACATCCACTGCTTTTTTACACTGTCCCAGATATACAAGGATCTGTAAATCTGAGGCAGTTCCAAAAATGAATGCCTTTAAAAAGGGGGTGTTAATGTGGCACAGCAACAAGATATACTTTTAATTCTCCTCCTTCTTGGCTCTTTCTATGTGTGTTACATTCTATAGCACACATAGAAGGAGCGAAATGCCATTAAAGATTGTTTTTATGCAGGAAGGTGTGAAGAACCAGAAACTTATGGGCCTGGCGGCGCAGGGTACGCCTTAATCTCCTGGGTTCTCCTGCTTCAGCTAACAGAGACACGGGGACACTCTGTCGGCGTAAAAGATCAGATTTTATTAGCTGCAGCGAGTACAGTTGTCCTAGAAGTACACACGGTATGTTCTCAGGAGACTGCCACTTCACTCCGTGGCGCACAATCTTTTATAGTACATAAGTGACATGTACATTAATGAAGGACACACCTAAAACATACATGAAGAACCAATAAGAATAGTCTGAAGATAAGTCAGAGCCAATAGGAAAAGTTGAAAAACAAAATATTGAGTAACCCGAAGAAGCCTCTCCTCCAACTGTGTTTGCCACCCTTTCCCACAGGTTAAGGTATTAAAGTGTCTGTAACTGACTTGCAGGTGGCGAGATACGTTTGTGTGATTTGGAGGACAGTTGTGAAACGAGAGAATACGAGCAGAGGACAGCGAAGGCCAGAAGATAAGATAAAGTCAGAAGAGAATAGTGTGAACCAACAGATAGCTGAGACAGGGATTAGAAAAACCAGACAGGGATTAGTGTACTCGGCCAGTCTCTAACACCAGCTTTGTAAACAGAGGCAGAAGGCTATTTTGACACGATATTGCAGGAAAAGCAGAAAAGACTTCGTTCGTCGCGCTGCCTGAGTGAGGGAAACACAAAATGGCGGCGGAGCACAAAATGGAGGCTCAATATGATCGTGATCGAAAATCGAATTTCCTCAGACCCTCCCTTTGCCAGAACTCAGGCAAGATACACAGACTCATGTTAATCTGAGTCGATGTCGATGGCCATGAGGTCATCAAGCTGTTGCTGTAACATCCTTCTAATATTCTCTGTTCTTTGTGTCTTAGGTTTTGGGATGCACACAGTAGCACAAAGGTCGCAGATGGCAGGACCACAGTGCATACAAAGACAACAAGAGAAAACGATAGCTAAAACCATACCAAGGAATGTTAGCACTTTCCAACCCCATTTGGACAGTAGTCCCCAAAACCATCCCAATAACGACCAATCTCCTTCGTCCTGATGAATCGACTCGGAGATTATATGTAATTTAGAGATGGCCTGGTATACTGTCGGAGCATCATCAGGTATATAAATACAGCAACTTGATTTGATCAATTTACAGACTCCACCACGATCTGCAAGAATAACATCTAAGGCAACTCGGTTCTGTAATGTCATAAGACGATCCGCCTGTAGTTCCGCTGTAATATTACTCAAAGCTCCTACAGTGATGTCTATGGTAGTCTCTACAACACGAACCAGTTGTCTCATATTTCTGCTGTTTGCCATAGGACCCCGAAAAGGAAGAAATCCTTTTAGGAAGTCACCTCCCTCTTGTCCTGCTGTGTCTTTGGAATCAATAATTCCTCTGCCATATGTGTTTTTATGAAAATTTGAAGAAGCAGTGTATGTAGGGGGAAGAAGAAAAGCTATATAGCAAGTTCCAGAAAAATCAGTCGGCAACCACGTATAGGCTCTATCGTGACAGATGAAATACGTGCCCTGAGATGGCACTAACGGCGGCGAATTCTGAGATGAGTAGATGTACGTATGGGAACAAAAACTTTTTCTCTGTTCGGTGTCAGTAGTCTGGCCATTTATTTGCAAACAGAAATTGCCTTGATGAGGTACAGTCCAAATTGGTGAAGATTTTCCTTATCGCTAAGGCTAGTGATATAATGAGTGACGTTCCAATTAGTGTATGCTTTTCTCTCATCAACAGAAATGTTACTATTTTCCATGATTTTAGCCATAGCTACCATGCCCTTTATCAATGAACTATGACTGAAATCTGGTCCACCAATATAAGAACTGACAGGTCGTTTAAATCGGCTTTGATAGGCGTTAGAGAAAATTACAAAATAAGCCCAAGCAGAACCTTCGTAAGAGAACGGAAGGACTAAATATGGCATCCCTTTTTCTGTGGTGTGAGGCATTAGTCCACACACCCAAAAATCGGTTGTATTAATTACTAATTGGTGTTGGTGTAATAACTGGATAAATGAATTATTGTAATATTCAGTTCTTCTAACGAGTTCATGTTGAGGAAGTGTATGAAATAGATGCGGAGAGATAGTAGAATAAGAAGGCATAGTAATAGAAGAAGGGACAACTTTTTGCTGCATAGCATGAGCAATCCAACCTATACACGCCAATAAAATACATAATAATATAAAAACACATAAAGTTATACCACAACGACTGTACATTATTTTACAATGATTGTCTTTCATTTTGTTCTTTCTCTCTCTCTCGCCTAATGTAGTCTCCATCTTCTAAATGGATGCTCACGGCAATCTTCCTCAATCACTTGGTCACGATTGTCTGCCGTCCTATGACACTGCAAGTCCTGCAGGCTTATTGCCACTACTCAGGTCACAACCAAGACTCCTACCGTGACCCTGCAACCGGGATAGAAACTACATAGAAGAGAGAATCTCAAGTTTTCTTCTTCAATCTAGGTCTTAAATCGTAATGAACCTTATCAGGTACAGTATGATCCTGAAACAATGTTCGTGGATTTGTGGTATTCAAGCGACGATGTGGTGGTACAGCTCCTTGGAGAATGTCGCCGTTTTCTTTTTCTGACAGTGTTCCATTCAAGCGTGCATCACTAAAAGGTATAAATCGGGGAACCTTCTTGCTTTCAGAGTCTCTTATACCCTTGCGGACCCACTGATCAAAGAGCAAAAGCAAAGGAACCTTCTTGCAGTGCACGCCGTGAATCCAGTTCTTCTTTCCTTCAACCTTCACCGCTGTACGAGTGGTCAAGAGAACCTGACGGGGTTCTCTCCAGCGAGGCTCCAAATTCTTCGTCCTTTGGAAATTCTTCACACAAACCCAGTCACCTGGTTGGATGGAATGACCTGAGTCTGTGGAGGCCTCTGGCAAAGCGCTCTGAACCTGTTGATGGAGAACACGCAATTTAGTTGTGAGGTCGTGCAAATAATCAATCAACATCGTGTATGGCAAGTCTGAATACTTCTTAGGGCGAGGGACTCCCCATATATTAGCTGGGCGTCCGAAAAACTATCTCATAAGGGCTAAGTCCCAAACGAGAATGTACAGCCGTTCTGGTGGATAGAAGAGCCAAAGGTAGGGCATCGGGCCAACTAAGGCCTGTACTAGCCTGCATTTTTGCAAGTTTGAGCTTTAAAGTACCATTGTAACATTCCACTAGACCCGCTGACTGTGGATGGTTTGCCGCATGGAACTTCTGTTTTATACCAAGACCTGCACAAACTTTTTGCATGACTTGGCCCACAAATTCACTCCCATTGTCACTCCAGACAATGCGCGGCAAACCAAATCTAGGGAAAAACTCTTTTAGAAGTACTTTGGCTGTAGATAAAGCAGTATTGTCTTTCAGGGGGTAAGCCTCTATCCATCTGGAAAAGGCACATACCACCACTAGAACATATTTGAGATTGTTGCATCGTTCCATGTGAATGTAATCGATTTGCAACACCTCAAATGGATAGGTCGGAGGAGCAAAATGACCTGCTGGAGTTGGGGTTCCCTTTCCTGGATTGTACATTAAGCAAATAATGCAATGTTTCACTACATTATCTGCACACTTTGGGATTCCTTCGTTTTGCCACACTGGAGCCAGAAGCTCGCATATTCCCTTCGCACTTAGGTGGGCTGGACCATGCGCCATAGTAACTACAGGTAGTACATAGGCATCTGGTAACAGCCAACGTTGGTGCTCGGACAATTCTACCCAACATCCCATCTCATCTAACATTCCTGTACTTTCTTTCCACCTACTCAATTCATTCTCTGTAGCCTCTTCTTGAATTGATTTCACACTTTCTACTGTGTCCTCATACATTCCTCTTTCTCTGACCCAATTTGCAGGGCCCGCAACATACATGTGAATTGTAGCATCTCTGGCTGTCTTTTTCGCTACCTCATCCGCAAAAGCATTCCCGCGACCAACATCGTCAGTAATCTTCTTATGTGCGCTACACTTCACAATTGCTATCTCGGTAGCCAAAGCAAGTGACTCAAGATGGTCAGTCACCAACTGACCATGTTGTATCTTAGTGCCGTGGGAAGTAAGGAATCCCCTTTCTTTCCACAAACGTCCAAAATTGAACGCCACACCGAACGCGTACTGGCTATCGGTATACACGTTCACTCTTTTTCCTTTGGATAACACACACGCTCTAGTTAAGGCTATCAGTTCAGCTGCCTGAGCTGAATTATGTCTGATGCGTGCTGTTTCCACGACTGTATGCAAGGTAGTAACAGCATAGGCTGAAGTTGTCTCTCCATTAAGAAGCTTAAAACAAGAACCATCTACCCATAGCGTTCCATCCGGATTCACTTATGGCGTATCTGTTAAGTCAATTCTACCTTTTGTTCTTCCTCAATATGGAAGAAACAATCATGTTGTTCTTGAACACCTTTCTCTTCTGAAAGAGGCAACAAAGTAGCTGGATTTAAAGTATTACATCGTTTGATATGCACGTGACTAGCCAAGAGCGGCAGCTCATATCCAGACAAACGAGCACTCGTAAGATGCTGTGTTTTTGTTCTGTTTAGCAAAGTATCCACTGCATGTGGCACCATAACAATAAGAGTATTATCTAGCACCACTCCAGCAGACTGTCGAATGGAAATTGCGGCTGCTGCTGTCGCTTTAAGACAACTAGGCAATGCTTTAGCTACTGGATCTAACGTAGCCAAAAAATAGGCACATGGCCGCTGTTTATCTCCAAATCGCTGTGTTAAGACTGACAACACACAACCTTCTCTTTCATGAACATAGAGCGTAAAAGGCTTACTGTAATCAGGAGTACCTAGTACTGGAGAGGAACACAAAGCAGCACGTAAGTCAGTAAAACTCCTCTGACATTCGTCAGTCCATGGAAGGGGCTGAGGCGTATCTTTCAAAGTGAGTGCCAAAAAAGGTTTGGCCAACAAAGAGAAGTTAGGGATCCACTGCCTACAATAGGAAGTAATGCCCAGAAAGGCACGTGCCTCTCTTTGGGCCATATGTAGGTAGCATACAAGTTACCACTTCTTAAATACCAAACTTTACCGATTCGGTATTTAAGAAGTGGTAACTCGTATGTAGGTAATCATTCGGTAAATATTACCGAATCGGAGAAATTCGGTAATTACCGAATCGGTATTTACCCATTCGGTAATGAGGCATACCTTCCCATTGATTGCTATGGGCCTGGAGGCCCATAGGAATCAATGGGAAGGTATGCCTCATTACCGATTCGGTAAATACCGATTCGGTAATGGGGGGAGCACATTCAAGGGTGGCAGGGTGTCACATTGACACCCTGTTGCACCCCTGATTCCTGCATGTGTGCACATGTGGCGCACATACATGCCCTAAGGGCATGTATGTCTGCCACATGGCACTGTTAGTCCAGCAAAATATTGCTTTTTGCAATGAATTCGGTATTTAGCACCAACATATATTTGGTGCTAAATACTGAATCATTTTCCCTACACATCACTCATTTGAGTGTCACCTACATCTCATTTCAGGATTCGGTATTTACCGAATCGGTAAAATTACTGATTCGGTAATTTTACCGATTCGGTAAATTACCGAATCCTGAAATGTTCCCCCTACATAGCAAAAGCCTAAATACCGGTCGGTAACGGGATATTTACCAAAAATCGGCCGTTACCGACCGGTATTAGGCTACCTACATATGGCCCTTTGTGTGGATGGCACAGACATTTGCGCAATAGCTTGGATACGTTCTGGGGTTAATCGTCTTCCCTCCTTTGATAAGAGATGACCCAAGTAGGTAACCTCTTGGCGAACATATTGTAGCTTAGAAGATGAAACCTTATGATTAAGATTGGATAAGTGTTGCAACAATGCAACCGTCACATTCTTGCATATATCCTCTGAATCAGCAGCGATTAACAAGTCGTCCATGTACTGAATGAGAGCAGCACCAGACGGCAAAGAAAAAGCATCAAGATGACATTTCAAAGCTTGACTATAAATAGAGGGACTTTCACAATAGCCTTGAGGTGCACGCTTGAACCGGAATCTTCGGCCTCCAAGAGAGAAGCCAAAAATATCCCTACTCTCTTCAGCAATGGGAATACTAAAGAAAGCATTTTTCAGATCGATAACAGAAAACCAAACCGCTGTAGAAGGTATCATCGTCAACAGTGCAGTGATATCTGGGACAACAGGAAACTGTGGTACAACAATTTTGTTTACCTCCCGAAGATCAATTACAAAGCGATAAACAGGAGGCTGAGAAGGATCAGTGCGTTTAAGAACAGGAAGAATAGGGCTATTACATATGTTACCTCTCGTTTCCTCAACCCCATCCTTCTGAATCAAATCATGAATGATTTCCAAAAGCGCTCTTTCACCTTCAGTGGAAATTCTATATTGAGGAACGCGTGGCAATTCAGCATTGGGCTTGAGAGTAACAACATAAGGTGGAATTTCAAGACAACCAACATCATTTGGACCCGTAGTCCAAAGCGTTGTAGGAAAAGAGAGCAATTCAGGTGGGAATTGATCTTTAGACAAATACATTGGAGAAGTCAGTTTCTGTCCTAAAGTAAGATATACACCAGAAGGAGAACAAGATATTGTGGCATATATTCTTTTCAATATATCCAAGCCCAATAGATTCTCGCCGCAACCATTCGTTAAGAGAAGCGGAACTTCTAAATCATAAGGGCCAATTGAAATAGGCAAAGGGCAAGAAACCGGATTACGAACTGGGGCACCAGAAAAACCTACAGATACATTCGTTAAGCCAGACAAAGGTGCCCCAGGGAGTTTTGAATGAATGATAGAACTTCTCATTGCACCAGTATCTAAAAGAAATGGCTCTGAAACACCTATTGTAGTGACATTAACATAAAGTCTATTCTGATTTACTGGAATTGACACAACACCCTTACTTTGTCCATGGCTGTGCTAGTTAACATGAAGACTTTCATTCTCGCCTTCAACATAACAATCCTCATTGTAATACTGTGTAGACCGAGCGTTTTGCTGATCAAAGTAGTTCACGGAATTAGAAGGAGGAAGGGAACGCTGTTCTTGGGTCAACATATCTCGACCTCTACCTCTGTTTGCTGACTGGAGGCCACCACGACCTCGTGGAGCAGATAGTGTTCCATTACGCTGCAATAAAACCGGACAACTATTCTTAAAATGGCCTTCCTCCCTACAATAGGCACATTGATTAGGACCTAACAAAGGTTGCGGAATATATGGCTCAGGCTTTTGATACACCCTCTGAAACTCTGGAGGCTGTTGAAACTGGGGCTGAGCATAACGAGGTGGATAAGCCTGTTGCAAGAGAACCTTAGTTTTCAATTCTTTAGTCTTTTTCTCTTGCTTATCTTTTTCTTCTTTATCTCTATTTTTCTAATATTGAGCAGTAGCCAATATCTGGGCTGAAGAGGAAACAGCCCATGAACTCTCGGAGTCTTTCAGCTTATGCGACAGCTCGGGAAGCAAATTAAATACGAATTTATCTACAAATAATCGCTGTCCACCCTCCGTAGTCATGTCCTGAGCACTGTGATTAATGAATGTCTCCTCGAAACGAGTGAAGAAATCGGAGACACTCTCATCTTTCTTCTGTTTACACGCGGCTAGTTTATCCCAGTTAACTCTCAAGGCAGGCATCATCGTTTTCATTAATGTAATAATCCTACCTGGGAGTTCTGAAATCAAAGCATCAGGCTTCGCACCACCCACTTGGGCTCTATCTGCGGCAATTATAGCATCCCAGTCTCCACCTAATTCTTGGGCATGATTCTCTTTACGAATCTTAGCCCATAACGCTTGTGGGACTACATTCCCCATCAACATATCAATATCTGCTAAGTTCATGATGCAGGCATCAACAGTCTGTGACAATTCTTTATAATAACCTGCAGGGTTCTTAACAGGATCCGGTAGAGACTGTTTAAGAGCCAAAACTTCAGATCTTTTCCAGGGGACATGTACCCATATTCGCTGGAAGTGAGCAGGAATAGCTTGATTAGCACCTGCTCCTGGAACCGCTTCTCTCCATACTGGAGGAACCTCTCTCATTGGGTAATTTTTCAGTGTCAACCTAACTGAGGGATCGGAGTCAAAAAAAGTCTGGTAGGTAAATAAGGTTCTAAAGGTAACAAGTGTCTTTACAGCGTCCTCAACCTTAGAACCCACAATGAGTCCATTATCAAAATTAGCCTGAATATCTAACAGACCCTGAGGAACCGAACCCAAGTCCATATCCTCCCATCCTTTAACGAGAGTATCACACATAACATTGAAAACATATCTCTGCGTAGGCGCATTCCACTGTGAGAAGAGAGGCATAATGTCAGGTACACTATACTTGGGACCCTTCTCAATCCATTTGCGAGCGAGAGAGTGCAACCTTTCTCATTCTTCGGAAGCTGGGAACTGACTACGAGACAGTCTTCGAGAAAAAGCAGGAGACACATTTAACGCCTCAAAGAAAGGAGATAAAAGACCAGAGACCGTATATGTGAGTCGTTTACGCATAGACGGAGAATTAGACATAAGGATAGGGGACAAGGTATTAGGCGAACTAACTGAAGAGGAATCAGTAATTACCGGGGGAGCAGAGGGCAAAGAAGATGAAGGTAAAGGAGTCGAAGGCAAAGCTGGCAGAGGCGGCAATACTTGAGGGGGCAAATGTGGAAGAGCCGGAGCAAGCGGAGGCGCAACTAGCGGCTGAACAGGCTTTAACAACGGGGGTGCATTAGCACCTTGTACATAGGGCGGAGGCAATCTCAATAGGTGAGACATCAAGGGATCTTCCTCTAAATCTTTTCTTTCATCAGAAGGGGACGCTGGCAACATCGGATAGCATTTATCTATCGCCATACGATGCTGTCTCTCTGAAATTTCCATCGCATTGTTAACTTCATCATCTTTAAATTGCTGAGCAGCCTGTATAATTGTCATACCCTGTGCTTTCCTATCCCGTTTTTCTTGCTTAAGTTTTCTCTGTTTGGCTTCCTTACGCCAAAGGCGGAAAGAGTCAAACATTGCCGGCCGGGCTTTTCTTTTAAATAGAATAGTTTCCAAATTATCTAGTATGTCAGGCTCAAAACTACCATTTTCTGGCCATTTTAAAACACCATCATTCTTCGTGTATCGGATCCATGTCTCGTTAAAGGCAATGGGGCCAACACCATGTTTAGAATAGAACTCATAAGTGGAAGTTCCAACTGAAGGAATCGGACAAGAGTCCTCCAGCCGGGAATCCCTATTACAACCAAAGCAACAAAGTTTCCTAAACTTAGTCAGACCAGGCATCGTTATTTCACTGGACTGTTCACAAACATCAAGGGGTTTAAATCAATTAACACAGAACAAATGTACTTACCCCTCGGCTTCGGTTATTGCAATACCCGAATCAAAGACCCAAAGAACCTAAGAACCAAAGAACCAAAGAACCTAAGAACCAAAGAACCAAAGAACCAAATGTGGGAGCGACCCACCAATACTCAACTAAGATGTCTTCTTACACCAACAGAGGCCCGTTTATCGTCTCGCTTTACCATACATCACCAAAAAGAGGGCCAAGGCAGGGCGGTAGTCAGGGCAGCAGTCGTCAGTAGCCGTCAGGAAGGAGTAACCACGCTGCAAAAGACCTTCGGACCACTTTCGACATACAGGGGTCGCTTGACGTGGTTCGCGATTCCTCCAGAATTTTCTTGCGGGGTTCCTCACGACCTTCACGCAGAACCACTACCTCTGAAACCGCCCCACATTGGGCGCCAGTTGAAGAACCAGAACCTTATGGGCCTGGCGGGGCAGGGTACGCCTTAATCTCCTGGGTTCTCCTGCTTCAGCTAACAGAGACACGGGGACACTCTGTTGGCGTAAAAGATCAGATTTTATTAGCTGCAGCTAGTACAGTTGTCCTAGAAGTACACACGGTATGTTCTCAGGAGACTGCCACTTCACTCCGTGGCGCACAATCTTTTATAGTACATAAGTGACATATACATTAACGAAGGACACACCTAAAACATACATGAAGAACCAATAAGAATAGTCTGAAGATAAGTCAGAGCCAATAGGAAAAGTTGAAAAACAAAATATCGAGTAACCCGAAGAAGCCTCTGTTTTGGAGGACAGTTGTGAAACGAGAGAATACGAGCAGAGGACAGCGAAGGCCAGAAGATAAGATAAAGTCAGAAGAGAATAGTGTGAACCAACAGATAGTTGAGACAGGGATTAGAAAAACCAGACAGGGATTAGTGTACTCGGCCAGTCTCTAACACCAGCTTTGTGAACAGAGGCAGAAGGCTATTTTGACACGATATTGCAGGAAAAGCAGAAAAGATTTTGTTCGTCGTGCTGCCTGAGTGAGGGCAACACAAAATGGCGGCGGAGCACAAAATGGAGGCTCAATACGATCGTGATCGAAAATCGAATTTCCTCAGGTGTTCCTTCCTGGACAACACTCATCCTTGCATCGCAGGCACTATTGCATCATGGTGTAAGGGTACCTGCGATAGTGCTAGGCAGCTTTTTTAGCACAGGGAAGAGCACAGGAGTGTGCTGTATTATTGTAAATATGGCGCATTCCTGCATTGTGAAAATGATGCCATTCAGCGCAGCACAATTGCTTGCAGCACAGCACTGAGACATTTTCATTGTAAATATGCCCTTCAGTTTAGAGAAAATACTAATGGCTGCAAAAGCAGAAGAATGAGCAGATCGAGAAGCTGCTGAGATGGAAGCAGGGACACTGCATAACAAATCAATTTTGATCATTAAAAAACCACAAGCACAATGTGGAAATACATGTCTTTGAAGAAGAAAAAGGTATGCTTCTGATATGGGTTTTCAATTCTCCATGAAGGTAAATGTCCAACCATAGGACAGATATGCAAAGGCTGTGGGAACAAAAACTCCTTCTCAGCAGTCTCAGAGCAAAACAAAAAAGTAAATGTGTCACAGCAAGAAGAGAAAATGAACATCAGAAGGTTCGAGAAGCATTCTCACCATGCCCAAAAGGCCAAAAAGCAACATCAGGAACAACAAGTATAAACCAAGCAAAGTTGATTGTCGTTGAGTTCATCATACAAAGGTTTTTCTGCACCATTATCAAGCACTAGTGAAGAAAATGGATGCGAGTTGATGATATCAACTAAGGGATGACATGCCCATGTAGGACAAGCTACTTGTAAAGAAGATCAAAACCAAATGAAGTGACAGGATGAATTTGTACACTGTCCCAATATTACTTTTAAGGTGAACAGTTTCCACATACCGTTCGTTATAGACAGTGGTGTGTCAATTAATATCATGTCAGAAGAAACGTTTAACAGCTTATAACCTGTGCCATGCCTCACCCCATCAAGCACAAAGGTATACATGTGGGTTGCCTCTAAACTGTTACTGAGTCAAGGGTCATTTATAGCCACCATGCAACACAAAACAAGGTCAATGCAAGCACCAATTAATGTCCTTGACAGAACTTCGTTGAGTGCTTGCCTGCTGAACTTTGCCACTGCTGCTAACATAGGACTGATATCTCTCAACTCTCTGTGCTCAGTCTGAAATTGTGATTCAGTTTCCGTCATTATTTCATGGCCTAGAAAGACTTAAGATGAGAAAGCAAAAGGCACACAGATGAAGGACGGAATGCAGAGCAAATCAAACATTCACCCCCAGTCAAAAGATCTGGGATAAATACATCATTCTTTTGCACACCATGCCACGAGTTTAGACCCAGCCAAGTGCAAATCAGTCTTGACTCTGTTCTTCATGGGAACAGTCCAGATCGAACTGCCAAGCCAGATCCTCCCGGGACCGGAAACAAGATTCCTGGGACCGGTTCTGGGGCATCACCCTTCTTCAGCCAGGTGAGCTTGAATCCAGTGGCACAGTGAGCCCGGGACCCATGTCTGGGCATACCCAGCTCACTTAGGATGAGGAAGCAAAAGACACATAGATGATGGATGGAATGCAGAGTAAATAAAACATTCCCCCCAGTCAAAAGATGTTGGTTAAATCCATTGTACTTTTGCTCACTATGCCACCCCTGTTTAGACCTAGCCACATGAAAATTAGTCTTGACCATGTTCCTCACGAGAACAGTCAAGCCAGAACTGCCATGCCAGGCTAGCTTGAATCCAGTGGCACAGTGAGCCCAGGACCCACGTCTGGGCATACCCGGCGCATTTAGGACAATAAAGCAAAAAACACACAGATGATAGACAGAATGCAGAGCAAATCAAACATTCACCCCCAGTCGAAATATCTGGGTTAAATCCATTGTTGTTTTTTGCTCACCATGCAACCCCAGTTTAGACCCAGACATATGCAAATCAGCCTTGACCCTGTTTCTCATGGGAATAGTTCAGCCCGAATTGTGAATGCAGATTCTCCCTGGACTTGAAACAAGCCTCCTGAGACCAGTTTTGGGGCCTCACCCCTCATCAGCCAGACTAGCTTGAATCCAGTGGCACAGTGAGCCGGGGACCCACGTCTGGGCATACCCGTTGTACTTAGGATGAGAAAGCAAAAGACACACAGATGATGGACGGAATGCAGATCAAATCAATCATTCAACCCCAGTCAGTTAGGAGACTTAATATAACGTTAGTGCCTATGGGGCTTTATTTTCTATGGGAGGGTATTCCAGTACCAATTATTGGCCATGTGTGGTGCTGGACTTACTACTGTTTTTTGGGGGGGAAGCAGTACTTAGAAGTGCAATTGGTGAATCCCATTTTCTAGTCCATTTTGTAGTACTACAAAACGTTTTTACAAAATACAGGTTCTGAATAGCTCCCATTGTTTCAAAAGTAGCTCCTCTAGTACCAGTGTGGTTGGAGACCAAAATGCATATTTTGGGGTATATTTAAAAGCCCCTAGTGCCACCGGAGCGTCACTTGTTTTGACGCCCGGTGTCGCACAATGCTTCACCATATTTACAATACCTCGCATAACTTTTCTTTGCCTTGTGAGGATGTTCCCCTTTCACGCATTACTCTGAGTGAAAGGGGCTTTCCATGGGTGTTGCTGTGGGTGTTCCAATGCAACATCCATGGATTCAGGCGCATTCCCAGATTTCATAAACCTGGGATTGCATCAGATTCCTATGCCTCCCCAGGAGAGGTGTAAATGTGGTGCAACGAGGAGAAATACCATTACTTCTCCTCCTTTTTTGCTCTTTCTATGGGTGCTGCAGCACAGATAGAAGGAGAAAAACCCCACCAGTGATTGTTTTTGTGCAGGAAAGTGTTCTAGGCAGCCAATTGTGCGTCGGTGCTAAGGAAAGGACAGGGATGCATTGCTGTAAATACAACCCATCCCTGCACTTTCCTAATGATGCAGCTCGGCGCAGCAAGATGGCTTGCAGTGCAGCGCTGTCATTTTCTTGTAAATATGTTCATATGTTGTTACCTGCCTCTGTGAAGCAAGTTGAGCACCACCAAGAGAAGAAGAAGAGGACTCCACAATCTAAACCCTTCTTCTTGATTGATACACTGTCCCATGATTATCAGAACATCGGTACCAGGTGGGCTGCATGGATCAAGATGTTTGATGATATTATAAATGCACTAGAAGAAAAAGACGACAAGAAAATCATGAAATATTTGAAAAATCTTGCTTGTGATAAAGAAAGTCTCGCAAACTGATGCAATATTGTGCCAAAAGCTAAAGGAAGCATTGGAAACCAAGTTTAGTCTGATGCGGAATCTTGACCCTGAAAGTCGCAGCTTCAACCAAGCATGACAACAGGCTTGTGAAATGATGGATAAGTTTGTTGAAAGACTTGATGCACTTATCAAACACTGTAAGTTCTTTGTCGATATCATTACTCGAAAGCGCAGTGCCAACTCCAACAATTAGTAGCCAACAATCTCCTTGTGGATGTTTGGCGACATCAACATCCGACACAATCTGAAGGCACATTCCACTCGGTGGTACATAACACTTGGTTTAGGTTGGACATGTGGTTAGTATCACGTGAAATTTTGATGCGGGCCCTCTCCTCTGGCCATCTGGGGGAAACTTACTCAGCTCACTCCCCGGTATTTATCTCGGTGACTCCCCCGTGGATATCTTCCCAGGCTGAGCAGTGGCACCTGCAGCCGACGGCGTTACTAGATATTGTGTTTGTGTCAGAATTGGGGAAAACCCTAGAAGAATACCTACGGCTCAAAGTGGACTCCGTCCCTTCCCTTGCTACGGAGTGGGAGGCACTAAAAGTCACTATGCGGGGACATTGCATGGCTAAGACAGGGGGTATCCTTAAAGACATACGAAAGACGGTAACGAGACTGGAACACCAGATAAAATAACTAGAGTCGCACATGCGGGGGACAGATGAGGGCCCCACGATGGCCAAGATACGGGAGACCGTAACGGAATATCAAGCGGAAGCAGAACGAGAATGTCTGTTCCGTGGCAAATATCACAGGGTGTGGCAGTATGGTGAGGGGGAACACCCTGGCAAAACACTTGCACAGACGATCCGACCACCCAGAACAGCGAATCATGTTTTGGCCATCCGAGAAAGAGATGGCACAATGGAGCACGACACAGTAACCAAGTATTCACTGCACATTACCAAGTGCTTATGTATCCAAGTGAAGCTTAGGCAACGGACTTTAGCAAAAAAGCACCTCACAACTGTGCTGCAATCTTATTAGGTGAATAGTTTGTGCACTCTTCTCAGCACCTGTTGCCTTTTGGTGCCACTGTTCACAGATTCCAAAAATGCTTTACATATAGAGCGGTGCACTTGAATAAAAAGAACTTATTCAGTCTTTTAAATATTACTTTCAGTCCTTCATTTTCAATTTCAAACGAAGTTTCATAAAAAAGCAGCCAAAGCAGAGAAAAGCAGCCAACGCATTTCGTTCAATTTGGCACATAGGCGAGAGAACTTCTTCAGGGCTGCGGACGAAGTAACAAGAAATATATAAGACAAACAAATAATGTGACATAACTGACAGACACAATCACAAATTACCAAAAATATTCATAACAAACTCAAAAACAACTGATCATATAATTATAACGGACAATACTATAACAATATGACACTTAACAACATTAAAAAAACATTCATTCTTGATATACAAGAATCCGTATCTTTAAAAAAGTTTAGTGTGACACAACAGTTTCAGCAATTTGTATCAATTCTATTAATACATACACCATAGGTATTACCTACACTACGGTAATTCTCTGTATCAATTCCAAAAATATAAATGAGTTCTGAGAAGCTAAACCAAAAAAAGAATGAGCAGGAAAAGAAAACAGAAACAGAGGTAATAAACTAGAAAAAATTGAATGAGATGCTAATTAAAATGGAGATGGAGGAGAAAAACAACACAAACCATAAACTAATGATCAACCTCACCTTTTTCGAATTACACACACCGACTTAATAGTCCTCTGTGTTAGTTCAAATACCGTGCCCAATAATCAAATGCCCAAATCTCTCATCCAATCTGTGTCTAAAACAAATTAATGTAAAATGTCATTAGTAGAGTCTTAATGTGTGTGAGGGTAACATAACATAGTTTTCGACATAGAATCAATGTTCCGCAATAACTCAAGGAACATGTATTTAAAATTAGCCCTGAGCATCATAGCCAATGTTTAACCTATCACACGTTCAGACTTACCAGTCAAATCAATAAGTAACAGTAGTTTATAAAAGGTCAAAAGAATAAATGCCTTCAGTCCCCAGTTGGGTGATCTTCACCTAACAAATAGGGATAAATATAGAAACCATTACTAAAAGTTGCCTTTAGGTTTAATGAAAAATTAAAATTCCGGATACACAGAACAAAACTTGCAGCAAACTCATTATAATTGGAAGATTGCAAGGTCAAGAATTTCTAGATATTAGGAATCATGAAAAGCATTATCTTAATACAAACAGCACGTGAATCTTGCCCAATGTAGGAGCGTTATATCAGATAAAACTTCACTAACTAACTGCAACCCAAAACTAAAGATTTAAAAATAAGTTTAGCATTTATTTTAGGAATCTGTAACTCGAGTTGCGACTTCAACTTGTCACAACTTGAGATGAACAGGGTTGACCATACAATGCGCTATATGAATAACTAAGCATACATCTGTATCGGTTCCAAAAATCAAGCGCCCAGAATTGTAACTCGTATGTCAACATCAAGTTATCACAAAATTAGATGAACAATGTTGACCATACATATGCGCTATATCAATGACTTGAAAAACATCGAAGGGAGTTTTTCAGACTCCAAACTTGCAAGCAGCTTCACCTTACAAAAAAAACGTCTAAGCCTTCCTGCCCGCACCTTATCCAGAGCCCAAGACCAGCCGAGAGGTATTTATAAAAAAAAAAAAAAAGCCCTCCAAAGAGCCTCATCTTAACAAGCAGTCAAATAAGCTGTCCTGCCGACATCATCCACGGATAGAGTAACTCAGCACCATACTAAAAAACGCTTTATATACTGTGACAAACCGCGGAGAATAAGCTGCACCTGGACCTTATGTCAGCTAGAGGGCTTAATGCTCGACAATCGAAGGAGAAAAAGGGAACGCCATTTTGGAAAAGGCAAAAAGAACCTCAGGCGTTAGAGGCGGGCAATCGTTTAATCGTGTATTCAACTTTGAAAAACTAGCACCATATTGAAATGGCCAAAGGAACCTAAAGAGGTGAAGACATGCTTTAACTGAATAAATGCCATTTGAAATTAGTAAAAAGAAAAACGGCAAATAAAATATAATAAGGCCCGATATTAACAAATACATTTATTAAAGTATCCAATTTATTGAAACTGTATGTCAGTGATAATATCGACGACTTAAAAAGGACCCGGGTCACATTCATGCGACAAAAATTATTGTAATAACGCCAAACAACTCCGCCATAATAACTTCAAACAACTCCGCTATAATAAAACGGTGTCAAAATTATAACTGAGACCACCCAAAAGTGCCGTTACCTTAACAGATGCCATATTGAAGTGGTTAAATAAACCTAAGAACAATATTAAAAGTTATGTAACCTCTTCGGTGCTCATGACGTCTCCCGGCCGTCATGCGGTCATGATGGGCGTGTGCGGACGACGGCCGGGAGACGTCATGCCACGCCCGAGATCGGAATGTCCAGCATCGCGGGAGCGCTGCGGCGGAAAGTCCGCCGCAGCGAAGAGGTTAAATGCCAAAACCTTGTATTCACCTGTCTGGGCATACTTACAAATATATTAATATACCCTGGAATTGCACAAACGTCATTATAAAAGAGTGCCTAATCCAAAAATAAAAAACACCGAAAATTAATAAAAATACTGAACAATTAAGATCAGCATTACGTCACAAATCTCAAGTAATGTTGAAAAGACACAAGAATTACTTCTGTAAATATCCTCAACAATCAAAAACAAACTATTAGTGTTATATCTCCATCGCATCCAACATTCCAATTAAAATTAAGTGTAGTGTCATTAAGAACTGAAGGTACAGTAAATATAAATCAAAATTATTAATATCGAGAAAGGTAAAGGGGGATAGAAAAAATTATAATAATTTGTCTGTAATATATTTTACAGATTTTCAATACCTACAAAGTACACAAGAAAATCCTATAAAGAAGTTGTGTCATATATAAAGAGAGGATGGATACAGATGCAACAGTGCACCTCCAACAAGATTCTTATAAAGTTGACATCAGGTTTGATTGAAAACGGCAAAACAAGAGAGTATACTAGACTTGCACGATTAATAAATACAGATTTAATTTAAAAAATAAGGAAATTCATTATCTATATTATGACCGTGTTTAATAGCACACAGTCTACAAATCCATTTTGCCTCTTTCTGTCTCAATATTAACTCTCTGCTCCCACCTCTGATTGGCTCATGTTCGGTGCCATGGAACCAAAAATTCGCTGTACACATCGTGTGTGGCACGGCAGGAGGAGACCCCACAGTACTTACAGAAAAATATAACTAGCCTGGCTTAGTAACGGTCAAAGGGAATTCTTGTGGGCCAATTTGGAGCTGGACGAGATAAGAGAAGCCATAATGCAGATTAATACCGGCAAAGCGCCGGGGCTGAATGGCTTGAGCATTGAATTCTATAAAACATACATAGACACACTAGCCCCCTTCCTGAAGGCAGTTTATGAGGATGCGTTTGAAACGTGATCACTCCCGCCTACTATGCGAGAAGCAATGCTGGTCTCATTACTGAAACCTGGGAAACCCCCGAAATCTACAGATTCATATAGACGATTATCGCTGATAAACTGTGACGTCAAAATATTGGCCAAAGTTCTTGCTAATAGGCTAACCCTGCTAATGGACAGGCTCATCCACCCCGACCAGGCAGGTCTCATACCAGGCCACTCAACTT
This sequence comes from Triturus cristatus, assembly GCF_964204655.1. NCBI lineage: Eukaryota > Metazoa > Chordata > Amphibia > Caudata > Salamandridae > Triturus > Triturus cristatus. The sequence continues at coordinate 1,495,362,220 of NC_140591.1, forward strand.
CGCACAATTTGCGGACTCTTTTCTCTATTCTGCACGACATCTACCAGGACGAGCAGGCGGTGGCAGTCTTTTTGGATGCCACCAAAGCGTTCGATACCCTGGAATGGGGATACCTCCTGGCGGTGTTGACGCACATGGGATTTCCACCGAGATTTCTCCTGTGGATCAAACTGCTGTATAATGAGCCCTGTGCCTCAGTTCTTCTCAAAAGGGAACGATTCCCAGCCTTCGACGTTACCAGGGGAACGCGACAGGGTTGTCCCTTGTCGCCTTTATTATTTGGGATCGCCATGGAGCCAGTAGCATCCATGCTCCGCCAACATCATAAACCCTATGCCCTGGACTCTCCCACACGACCCATTTTAATATCATTATACGCGGACGACATCACATTGTATGTTCGTAACCTGGCAGACAGGCTTCATGCCATGATAAGAGAAATAATAAAATTCGGGGCTTATTCGAGAATAAACATTAACTGGGGCAAATACCAAGTAATGCTGCTAACTGACGCTACTGCCTCATTCCAACTGGAAAATCCACTGCTGTGGAGCAATGATGAGGTACGCTACCTGGGGATAAACGTCACCAGAGAAAAGGAGGAATTAATGCGCGCCAATTATGGGGTAGCCCTTGCCAAAGTGGAGGACCTGGTCAGTAGGTGGATTGCCCTCCCCCTTTACATCTTGGGTCGAATAGCTCTAATGAAAATGGTCATAATGCCCACATTTTTATATCTATTTATGAACATTCCCTTCCCCCCTGGACGCCCATTTTTCACTAGACTCAAAGGTCAACTCATACGTCTTGCATGGGGGTGTAAACAACCCAGGATCAAATAGAGTACCCTCATGCTGCCTTTCGTACAGGGCAAGTTCGAAGCACCGGATCCTGAACTATACTATCTCAGTGCACAGGCGCATTTCGCAGCATACTGGTTTGCCCCCCCACCTTTATGACACACCTCGCAGTGCAACAGGGGACCATGGCGTCGACACCGCTGAGGGGATTCCTAGGTGCAGATGACAAGACAGCCAGGGGAAGAAACTCCACTATAATGTGTACAAATAATGCATGGTGGGCCATAGCCAAAGGATCTCTCACTCCTATGCTGTACTCCCCTCTACTTCCCCTATTAGACCAGTATAACCTACCAGTCACACAGGAAGGAATCTGTAAACGTATGCTACTCCGACTGGGCCTCAACACATGGGGAGATATGTACCATAAGGGATCATTCAAGGACGTCACTGCATTTATGAGCAACACATCTCCACAACAATGGATAGATTCCTATACATCTGATTGCGACAGGCTGTCAAAGCGGCCACCCCGCGCTTCCAGAGGAACCCCCACATTGATCCCATTACATGAGCTCATACGGGGAGGGGCAACACATGCCATGTCCTGCATATACAAAACCTCCATCAGGGCAGGGACACACAATACCATGAAAGCTAAACAAGGATGGGAGGCAGAACTGGGTCATCCTATCATTGAAGAGGCCTGGGAGTACAGTTGCCAACAAACAAAGCGCATCACTGCCAGTAGTAGATTTAGAATCATTCTTTTAAAATTTCTACACCGAATGTATTATACTCCGGCGCGGTTACATAAACTCCAGTTATGGGACAGCGACAGATGTGGACGTGAAGGCGCAGGCTTTCTGCACTTAACGTGGGAATGCAAAAATATAGCGACTTACTGGGAAGAGATAGGCAATGCATTGGGCGACATGTTGGAGGTACACTTGGAGTTGACGCCTGAAATGGGTCTCCTAGGATACCTTCCAGGTCACAAAGGCCATGCTAAAAGATTCCTGGAGATAAGCTTACTGATTGCTAAGCGCAAAATAGCTTGCAGGTGGAGGCCAGGGCAGAGCACCCAAGGAATGGCTGACAGACATTACATATTACAAATAATCAATGGGGAGGGGAAAAGAAGCTGTGGTCCATTCGGCTTCCTTATTTTCAATACAAAGAATCAAGAGAGAGTGGACCACTTGTCCTGTGTAGCCAGGGTCTTTTCATTAGTTGGTTCCTTCATAAAAGAACCCTCATAACTATACACAGGTACGATGGCGGCATGAACTGGGTTACCGCTCATATGTAAAAGTGCAGTATCATCATTGGGTCTTTTTTTGGATGTATGCTGACCTCCACCCGGAGGAAGACCTTCTGGTTAGACAGTAGCGTCCAGACATAAAAGATGAGGAAGGTGTGAGAAGGTTCATATCAGGTGAGTTAAAAACCTCTTAATCAATGTTTCATTTGTGACTTTATTCTGAGAATCTTGATCAGAGAGTAATAAAAAAGTTCAAGTGCGGGGTGAGACCGAGTTACTCGTCTACCGTACTTTTCAAAATGTAAGGGTCAACATGTTTCAGCCTTGTGTAATAGTCTAAAGGCTTTCATCAGGACCGTTTCTTGAAAGGAGGCGCATTATAGCTCCTTAATGTGAAGAATTTCTCCACTATTTCTGTTAATGGGGTCAGATCAAAAGTATCTGTACCTAATTGGATAGAAAAAACAGTGATATTCAAAAAATGTTATTGTGATGTGTGATCATGAAATACTGTCTCATGGATTTGTCAAAGGAGCTACTTACGTTAAATAGGAGAAGTGAAGTTAAAAGTGAACAAATAGAAAAAATGGCGAAAAAACAGGGCGACTAGGTGAGGGGAGGGAATACGTATTGTAGCGTATTAGTTGTAAGTATGACTATCAATAGGTTCTCACTGATTCCGTCTGGAATGTGATTACTATCTTGGTGGTTAGTCGATAGTTGATCAGTTTCAGGTAATTGTCAGTTTTCAGACGTGATGTATGTTTGCTATGCAATCTTTGTGACAAATATATTCGAAACACAGTGAAAAAAATTGTTAACAGGAATTGGAGAATCCTAACTTCTGACACACTACAATGGCCGAAACCCAGGTTTGCCAATAAGAGAACATATGCTCAAAATGGCTGCCACAGACACAGATGATGAGGGTACACCACTACAGATCGATACATCCACTGAGGCTCAGGGGACATATGGACCTGAGACAGACACCTGAGGGACCCTATGTAATATGACAGCTGACACATACGAGTTTGCAAAAAACTGAGCGACGCATTTGAGGGACATACGCTATGGAGACACCTCAGAGTTACCATAACATTTGGCAGTGCTGAGGAACACCACCCGGGGGACTGATGGGTGATAGAATCACACCTAATGAGACACCACCATCAATAGATCGGCCCATACTGTAAAAACCGGGACATATCCCCTATCTCTTGTAATCCTGGGGAATATTAAGCCCCGATCATTAGCCGTATTGTTGCGCACAATGTAATAAACAACCCCACTGCAACTATCAGGAAATTGCTGTATTGAAAATGATCGGCTTGTATGGGAAAGTGTTTACCCAGCTAAACGCTTGTTGTGATACTCATTTTTCTAGTCAAGCTACTGATGATTGTAATGCACCGAGCCTTTTGTATCTTTTTTTTTTTTTTTTTTTTTAACAGCAGATATCCACTGAAATGATATATTCATTGAAGAATGATGTAGTGTGTACCACACTCTGAAATTGCTGTATTGTTAAAATGACAAAATACCAATAAACAAAGTTTTTGAAAAAAAAGTTCTTTGTTAATGAATAAGCCATGCACCTCTGAGTCACTGTCTGTCTTTCGGATTCCTTCAGGAAACGCATGTTGAGAAAGAAACCCAGGGGCATATTTGCAAGGGCATTGCACCACAGAAGAGTCACTGTTTCCAACACTCCCATGCCGCAATTCCCAGCTCCAAATTTACAAGGCGGCACCAAGCCAATTTGCATGGCTGAATGCCCCCTTGTAAATATGGCCCTCCTCGCTGCAGTTTTCTGTGGCAAAGGGGAGTGCAATGGGCGTTGCTGTATGTTCCCACGCAACACCCATTACTTTTTCACATTGTCCCAGATATACAAGGGTCTGGAAATCTAAAACAGCACCAAAAACTAACGCCTTTCAATAGGGGGTGTTAATGTGGCGCAACAACGAAAAATACTTAGGGGCATATTATCAAGCACGGCTTTAACATTATCGCCGCTTTAGCGGCAGAAAACTGCCGCTATAGCGACGATAATGGGCTTGATAATATGCCGCAGAGAATTCCAATAGAAGCCCATGTTGGCACCAGAACATGGGCTTCTATGGGAATTCTCAAGGGCATATTATGAAGCCCATTATCACCCCTTTTATCAGCAGTTTTCGGCTGCTAAAGCGGCAAAAATTTTAACGCCGTTTCTTGATAATATGCCCCTTAGTTTCTCTCCTTTTTTGCTCTTTCTATGTCTGATGCATTTTACAGCACACATAGAAGGAGAAAATGCCATTGGTGATTGTTTTTATGCAGGAGGGTGCACCTTCCTGCACAACAACAATCTCTGCAACACAGGCACCTTTCGACCATGGTGCAAGGGTGCATGTGCTGGAACAAGGAAACTTTTTTAGCACAGGGGAGAGCACAGGGGCCATATTGAATGAATGCATGAATGAAAGCATTTATAGAGCACACAGTACTCATAAAGAGTGTCCTGGAGCTGAAAGGACTCTATATGACACATTGCTGCACCCAAGGGGCAGGAGGCCGGGAGTTAGTTACGGAACAGCCAGGTTTTGAGCATTTTCCTGAAAATGGAAACATCAGACACTTTCCTGAGAGAGAAAGGAAGAAGGTTCCCGGTGTGGGCTCCAAGTAAGCGAAAGGAGCGGCCGCCAGAATGGGCACGTGTATCCTGGGGACGGATGCCAGGTTCACAATTGAGGACCTCAGAGTTTTTGGTGGCATAGACTGCGTCACTCTCCATCTGAGATACTCCACCCTCTTCCCTGGAGGGCCTTGAATAAAAGTACCAGGGCCTTAAAACTTATTATTTTTTGTTTACAGGAAGCCAGTAAAAGGACTTAAGGAGAGGGGAAATATGCGTCCTAGGCTTGAGCGCAATGACCGCTCCAGCGGCTGCATTCTGGACCGCCTGTAAACAGTAGAGCAAATATTAAGGGAGACCTAGGTACAGGACGTTGACGTAGTCCAGTTTTGAGATGATGCCTGGACCATGGTCTTCCTATGTTCAAGAGGCAAAAAGGGGAGACATTTTCTAAGCATTCTTAGAAGCCTAAAACTTGGGCCTACTAATGACTGGACCTGAGATCTCATCGAGAGGGTACTGTCCAACTTGATGGCCAGATTTTTGACAGAGCGGCTGGAGGAGGTGTCATATCCGAAGAAACCAGAGTTTCCACTCCTCCATGGGCGGGGAGCCAAAGAAGATGACCACAGATTTTTCAGGGTAACATTTTAACTGGTTCTTCCTCAGCCATGAGAATACTTTCGAGTTGATTTTATCACCTTAATAGTCAGCTCCCTTATCACAGGTTAATAGGAGCTGTGTGTCGTACGCGTAAGAAATAATTTTAGCGCTGCATGCTTCTACCAGTTGAGGCAAGGTTGAACATAGTGGGACTCAGTATCGAGCCCTGGGGAACTCCACTTTCAGGCTGGGGATGGGGGCCATGAAGGGGGGGTCCAGACTTTCTGGCGTCTATCCTCTAGGAAGGAGGATAACCAATACAGAACAGTGCCATCTATTCCATAATCCTGTTGCCTGTTTAGAAGTCTTGAGTGCAGCACGGTATCAAGGGCCGCAGAGAGGTCTAATAAAATCAAAATGGCTTTTCCCCCCGATCTAGAATCTCCTTGATAAGCTCAGAGACTTTTGAGTAGGGCAGTCTTTGTACTATGGTTGGTTCTGAAACCCGACTGGCTCTGGTGTAGGAGTTGATTTTAATCAGCGTAATCAGAGATCACTGATTGACATATTGCTCTAAGGCCTTAGAGAAAAATGGTAATAGTGAGATAGGTCTGTAATTTGCTGACACTGAGGGGTCAGCAGAGGGCTTCTTCAGGGAGAATTTTAGCACATTCCCAAATGCCAGGCACATGGCCGGCTGTCAGGGAGGTATTAAGTACCTTATTTGCCACAGTTTATAGACATGGCCACCGATGACAACAATTTTGCAGGGCATGGGTTGGAGGGGGACCCTGACTTCAGACTCTTGATGATATCCAAGGATACTTTAGGTTGAAGCAGAGGGAACTGTACAAGAGTCGGGCCATAAATAGAGGCGGGTTGCGCTGCCTGGGCTGATTGTCGGCTCGGTCATCATCCCAAGGCCCCACCTTGTGAAGGAGTACTGAATGGTCATGATTTTGTCATGAAATAAAGATGCAAGTTGGTTGTTGTATTCGAGAGAGGGGGTAAAGCCCTGGCAACAGATGATGGGGCAGAGAAGACTTTCGCAATATTAAAGACCTTCTTGCCTTTGCTGCCGGACATCTCAATTTTATCTTTCGGATAGCATTTTTTAGCCTCCCGGATTTTAGTATAATGTGCTTTCAAGGACTGTTTGTAATCCAATTTGTTGTCAGAATTAAAGTTTTTACATCACTTTCTTTCAAGGCGTTTGAAGGTTCTTTTTCTCTGTCTCAGTGCCTCATTGAACCTTAGGAGCTGAACGTCTGGCTTTCTTGGGGGCACGAGTGGGCATAGGGGCAAGCGCATAGGCGCAGTGCTGCACCCAGGTCTCGATAGAGAGGGCATCTCTCCCAGGTTCGCCAGACAGCAGAGGAGTGGAAGTACTCAGCGCCTCACTCAAAGCAGGAGGAATGACCCGGCAGAAAGGTCTATGAGTGTTGACTCATTTTGTTGCAGGGGTCTGATGGCGTCTTACAGGTCTAGGGACTCTAAAACTAATAATGTAGTGATCTGACCACACTAAAGGAAGTGGCAGATCCACCTTGAGCTCTGAGTTGGGGAAGATTCGGTCGAGGGTGTGGCCTTTATTGTGCATTAGGTGGGAAACATAAGGGAGAAAGTTGAAAACAGCGAGGGAGTCAGTCAGGGAGATGACTTCTGGATCATTGGGTTTGTCCATATGGATATTGAGGTCGCCCAACACCAGAAAGTGGCTATATCTGAGGGCCAGGGTGGAGGTTGCCTTGTGAACGGATTTCAGGAAGGGGCCAGCAGGTCATGGAACGCTGATGGGTGCAGGTAGGCTTCCTTAGGCACACCTTTGGCACACCAGCGGCGCGCCCGATGCACACGTACACTGAGCATCCACGCAGCTCCTCTGCTTACATGCATTAGTAGAACTAGAAAGAGACCTGAGCAAGATCGCACCGCTTAGTGTCCTCCCCCGAGGTGAAACTCGGTCTGAGCCCAGGAAGGAGAAAAGGTTCCCGCCACCCCACCAACATCAGATGCAACAACCCCAACAGTAGGTGCTGCAATACATTTAATAAAATAGGTTTAACGTGCAATGCGTGTCCAATAAACAATATGTTTTTTTTAAAACTGCAATATTTTAAGTTATGCCAAATAAGCAATTAAAAAAAAATAAAAGCATGATATTATGCGAAATGCGGACAAAAAAGCAACCAGTGGCAAGGGGAGAGCAAGAAACAGGCTAAATAGAGGAAATGTATTTTTGTAAATACAGCGCATCCCTGCATTAGGAAAATGACTCAGCACATCAAAATTTCTTGCAGCACAGCGCTGCGCAATTTTGATTGTAATTATGCCCTTTAGTTTAGAAAAATGGCTAATGGTTGCAAGAGCAGAAAAACAAGCAGATCAACAAGCTGCTGAGATGGAAGCAGGAACACTGCATAACAAACCAGTGTTGATCATGAAAAGCAAGCTAAAAGTGGATGCACACAGGCTGACGTCTTTGAAGAAGAAAAAGTTATGTTTCTGATGTGGGTTTACATTTCCCCATGAAAGTAAATGTCCAGCCATAGCACAGATTGCAAAGCCTGTGGAAAGAAAAACACTTCATAGCGGTCTGCAGAGCAAAACAGAAAATAAATGCGTCACAGCAAGAAGAGAAAATGGACGCCAGAAAATTCCAGAAGCATTCTAACCATACCCTCAAGGCCAAAAGGCAACATCAGGTACGACAAGTAGAAACAAAGCAAAGTCAATCATTGTTGAGTTCATTCTACAAAGGATCTTCAGCACTCTTATCAAGCACTAGTGAAGAAGATGGATTTGTGTTGATGTTATCAACTAAGGGACGACATGTCCATGTAAGACAAGCTGCTTGTAAAGAAGATCTAAAGTCATAGAATAATCACTAAATGAAGTGACAGGATTCATTTGGACACTGTCCCAAAATTACTCTTAAGGTGAACAGTTTCCCCATAACCTTCATTATAGACAGTGATTTGTCAATTAATATCATGCCAGAAAGAAAGTTTAAATGCGTATCTCCTGTGATATGCCTCACCCCATCAAACATGAAAGTGTACATGTGGGCTGCCTCTAAACCGTTACTGAGTCAAGGGTCGTTTATAGGCACCATGCAACACAAAACAACATCAGTGCAAGTGCCTATTCATGCCCTTGAAGGAACTTGGTCGAGTGCATGCCTGCTGAGCTTTGCCCACTGCCGCTGACATAGGACTGATATCTCTCAACTACAACCTGGATCACTTGTTGCTGGCACCAGGGTTCGGAACGTTGTTACCGATATTGGTAAAAAACCCTCAATCACGTAGATTAGTTCGTGGGCAGTATATCTTGGTTGTCCGCCTTGATGTTTAGATACGTGACAGCATCACCATCGGGTTTTTCCCATGCTTCCTCCAACCCGGAGGTGAACCACTGGTCGTTCCAGTAGTGATCAGGGAAAAAAGGATTAAAAAAATGTGAGAAGTGCTCAGGTGTTTGTGAAAAGTTAAAACATTCCTCTGGCTACCTGTATTCAATTTTATTCCAAGGTGCAGGGAAAATTATTTAAAAAACAGTTAGTTGCAGAAGGATAGGTGATGTATCCGCTGCAGTTAAAAGTCTGAGTGATCGGTCGACATGTTTCAGCCCCTAGAGTGCCCAAAAGGGGTCGGGGGGCTTTCTTCAGGACCTCAGGTGAAGTGAAAATGGATGATATCCAATAGCTGTTGGCAGTTCCTAAGTTAATCGCTAGGACTTCAGAAGGGTTAATACCTCGGGGGTTCCAATTTAGAACTGTTTAACCAGGAAATCAGTGTCAGCACAAGTCGTGACTGCACCAGAGCCGTGCAATATCGCTGCCTTTTCCGCCCCACGGATTTCTAAAAATACATCACCTATCCTTCTGCAACTAACTGTTCGCCTGAGATACAGGCTCTGTTAAGGACAAATTGCAATGCACATTTCACATAAATGTTGGGACGAATCTTAAATATGTCTGATACGAGCGGTATTGTGCATGTATTTAAGACCATATGTTCGGGACTGTGAACACCTTTTCAAGCAGTTCTCAGAATTATTCCAAACTTCATGCACTCGGTGTCTGGTGGTCTGCCGCTAATTCTAGCAATCGTCGCAGGAATCCTGTTTTAATTCCTTCTGCTAAGCTATGGCAAGCCAATCCACCAGCGTCACTCCCAGCACCTTGGAGAATGCTCTCCTGGAAAGGAAGTGTTGTGAACGCATAGTGCAACTATTGGGTTTACCTCATCTACGAAAATTAAATACCACATAGTTTCTGTAGTTCAGACCAATCTGGCAAGATTGCATCTTACCTGTTCTACGCTGCCTGTTTTGCGGTGAAGAATGCGTGCTAGACATCTGTCTAACAATCTAATCAGTCATGCCAACGAATATCGATAATCTGCTGGACCCGATAACGGCCCATGCTCTGTGTTGTCCCCAGAGGCTATCAATCCTGATGATGGCATTCATTGAGATCTCACAGACGCAACATGCTACTGTTGAGGTACGAGATAGATCAACAGGCACACAGGTAACGTTGGCACGAACACTGCTACTGACGATGCATCACATCTATGTGCACTTAGTCTTCTAAACGAGGTAATCGACCTATCACCGACAACGGTAGACTCATTTTTGTCTACAGGATTAGAAGATTTCATGTTTTCTCCAGCATTTTCAAATAACTTTTGATTTGGCTTACAGTGTACCATGTAATCTGTGAATTCGACCTTCATTTTTTCAAAACAAAAGTCAAGATTTGGAACTTTCCTACGATCACTTTTGTGAATATTGACTTTTTCTTTTATGGCTAAAAACTCTTACAGTAGAACTATTCATAGAGAACAGACTTCTTTGAAACACTTCCAGGGACACATTGTCACCTTTCTTCACATTTATGTAATCATGACATGAAATGGCTCTGAACTATTTGTTTTTCCTTTCTGTAAAACTAGACCATTTCATTACATATATGTATATATTTCTGTTCATTCACTTAGCATTCACTGTAAATGTATGCTTAGTATGACACATTGTTTTAATATGTACAGCACCATTGCATTTGATGTCTAGCTAAGTTTTTTATCAAAGGCTTATTTTAGTATGCTTTTACAAATGTTTTTAGTGAACATGTGATACTCAATTTTATGTGTTTAGCATGTTTAGCATTTAGCAATATCGATCATTCGTCAATGGAGTGGTGGATGTTGTGTTTCGATTTAGATGCCGTACATAGGTTCCCCTGAATCATGTCCTTATATATGCACAATTCGCATTGCCCTTATTTAAGCATAGAATCCCAGTCCCTATTTAGGCTTGAGCCATGTTATGCAAATAGAGGCATGGTCACCTATATCTGTCCATCCCACGTCACAACGAGTTCTTAGAAACCAGACCCGTAAGCCATTGGGACTTTCCCTAGCTAGGATTATGGATTTCTCAAAGAACAAATCTATTATGCATGAACTATTATTCCTTAGGGGTTCATCCATGACGTCTTCCTCTGCCCGACTTTACATCAATGCTAGCATTCCTAAGCACCTTCCAAGTATAAATATACCTTCCCTTACCATGGCAAACCATGGCACGGCTTGGCTCAACTTGACTGCACGGTTCGCCACGGCAAGTTCGGAAGAGACCATATCTCGGCCCGACGCACTGACTAGAAGCTGTCATCCCTGCTCGCAGAGAATCCAGCTTCCAGTGTTCTGACTCCCTTAGCGGGGTGTTAGAGTTTGAGACCCGGAAAGAGATTCCCACCTCTCTCATTCTAAATGTATGGAGCGGACTAGTACCTAGAGGGACTCTTGGCATACAAACTTAGTATATACCATACTATAGAAAAGAGCACCTACTCTTACCTCGTACTACACTTAGGTTAGGTACACAGGGGTAGAACTATTTAGAAGCATCAGATGAGTATTCACTTTTTAGCCTGTGTTCTTTATGTATGTATATATGAATATATCTCATAGCTACAAGACAATGCTATTGCAGTATTATTTCTTCTTACTGCTTACGCTGTGCGCTGTGCGTTTTACATCTTGCTTACTGTCTAATGATTGTAACGGCTCATATCTCTTACACGAGAAACAAGACTGTTCAATATATCCCTTTTATTGAAACGCCCGTCTATCTATTTCTGTGTAACTCTGAAGAAACTAAACATGCACGATTGACTGAGTGAAACTGTTATCTATTATTTCCACGATTCTGAGAGGTGTTCCGATTCTAAGGGAAACAAAGTAGTCATGTTTATGCAGTTTTCAGGATCTAAAATCCCTTCTTGTTTATTCAAGAAGTTTCTAGTGACCTCTGGGTTAGCTGGCACACACAAGTAATTACGTTTAATGTACTCGATAGGAGCATACTGACCTTAGTCCTATGCAAAAACTATAGTGTATATTATTCCAATGCGCAGAGCCTATAAGGGAAATAGGAACTACACTACAATCACTACACAATTGGTGAGAGTCCTGACACCTCTTTCTATGGGAGAACCATCAGAACCAAACTCCCTCAATGGACATCGGACAGATCGATGACTGCCAATAAGGTTTGTATCACAGACAATCTAGAAAAAGGTGAGTGGGAGCTGGTCAAAAATAAACAGAAGCGAAAACAGACACTTCATTTGTTGTCAACCCTTTGAGGGTTGTAGCATGCAAAGGACCGATAATGGCAGCGCATTGTTCCAGAAGTCCATCACACTGGACTAATCACAGTTCAAACACCTACCTTGATTTTCATCAGCTCATGAGATCAGGAGTGAGACAATCCCACCTGAATGTCCAGATCAAGAATCTGAATCTATGTCATCTGAGCATGATCAAGATGTGCCTCAACTACCTCAAACCGCCCGATCTAGCAGACCAGTGATGTTGATGCTGTCTGTACTTTTTATTTAACAAAGCGGGAGATGTAATGTCTTGATATTATGCATGACAGGACCCTTGCGTTTCTAAGTGGACTCTAAATAAGAAATTACGTTATCTCTTGGAAGATATTAAGATGTCGTTATAACTGGTATGACTCAATGTGTGCAGTGTGTGGTTGTATGCTGAAGAATAAAGACGTCTGTTACAGAGCTCCGTGTGTGGTGTGTTCATTCGTATGCTCCAGGGCTGTGGAAGACGCTACAGATTCCTTCCCTACATCCTACATGCTGACAGTCTGTGATTTACATCACAAAAAACTCTGATCTTGATGTCTCCCAATGTGAATGGCAATTGATGCTTACTAAAGTGCAAGAAGGACCTACGATAAGTAGCAACAAAATGACCCGATATTGCACTCATTGCGGAGACCTATCTTTTATCAACTGAATCTGCCAAATCAAAGAGGGACTGGGTGGGAAGGGTAATTAGTAGCAGTGTGTATCAGAAAGCACCCAATTATCAGTGGTAGACCCTCCCTCCTCCCCCTCCATAAGGTATTGAGTAGTCATCCTCTTGCATACATCCCTACAACACATAATGCTAAAGACCTAGATCAACCTGATAGGAAAGTGTATCTTTGATTGCAAATATCAAGGATCTAGGATACATTATGACCATGAGCTTGATCTATGTCTCTAATGATTCTAGGGGTGCATTCATATCTTCTATTTCAACACTTCTACAAAGTTTGGGCCCTCAAATGTAATAGTTAGAAATGACTGGAATCTGTTGATAGACCTGGTCATAGACAAGATTGGTCCTTAGGTGACCTTTGCCTGGTTGACCTCACACATACCAAAGATAAAGAATTTACTTTCAGATCATGCACATATTGTACCTGTTACAAGATAAACTATTTTCCTAAATCTGCCCTGATCCTAATTAATGTTTCAGATTTATGATCTTGGAGGGCAATCAACCTTAGAGCTCAGCAGTATATGCCAATATCCAAAATGAAAAAAAAAAATTATTGAGATACAAACTGTCTACGAACAAGACTTCTCTAAGAGAGAAACGTAAATACGTTTTAGCCCAGAGCAAGGACTCGGTGTCCTTGCCACAGTCTCTATGGGAGAAGGAAAGAGCTGTCTTGAGGGACAACATGTAGCAGGACTCAGAACTCAACAGACTCAAAAAGAAAGAAACTCAAATAGTAAGGGAATGGTACATCAATCCTCACGGTTTCTTATAATAATAACCTTGTAGAGGATTTGAGACAGAAAGTAAGAAAATGTTATCCTAGTTTGAACAAGCCCTCACCAATTACAGTGGCATCATTATGAAAAGGGGGAAAAGCATGAACGCTTCTTGTGGCCCACCACAGATAAAGTGGACGCTAGACCACCACAAATGCCTCTGGCTTCTTCAATATGCATCCTATCAAAATCAATTCTGCTTTTTCCATTTCTTCAGTGCCTATATACTGCTAAATACACAAACACATCTCAGGCTTTCTCTGAAATTGTGGACAAAGTACAATTCCCTATCTTCTTCTTCGAGAGGGAAATATTAGCTGGAAGCAGAAATTACCATTGAAGAAATTGAGGAAGGAATTTGTGTGTCCTAGGGAAAGGAACGGGGAGATGCTGGCCCGCCAGGTAAACTCTACAGAAATACCAAGTCACTGAGTTTTCACCCTCTATGAAGTGTTTAAGGAAGCACAAACCACAATGTGCCTCCCTAGATTGTTTAATAAGAAAATCATCAACCTCCTTCCAAAACTAGAATCAGGATTGTCTTGAACTTCATTGCTAAGCTGTAATGGTTTTATGATCAATAAATCAATCAGTCTTGTAGAGTGCTGCTGCGCTCTATACAAGGCTATGAGGTATGGCTGGTCTCATTCGAAAAGCCGGGTCTTGAGTTCTCTTCTGAATTCTGCCAGGGAGAGAGATGTCGTAAGTGGAAGGGCATATCGTTCTAGGCTTTTATGGTGAGGTAGGAGAAGGGGCAGCCTCTGCTGAGGCTGTGGTGAATGCGGGGGTGAGCATCAGGGCCCAGGAGGTGGAGCGCTGGTGTCTGGCGGGTTGGTGGCAGTTCGTGAGGTGGTTGATGTAGGCTCGCCCATGGTCATGTAGAGCTCAGTAGTCCCGTGTTAGGGGATTGAACTGGTGTCTGTTATGGACGGTGGGTGATGTTGATATGTTTGGGGAGGTTGAGGATGAGTCTCGCTGCTGCATTCTGTATGGTCTGGAGTCTCTTGAGGAGTTGGGTGGTGATTCTCGTGTAGACAGCATTCCCATATTCGAGATGGCTGGTGACGAGATCTTGGGTGACAGTTTTCCTAGTGATGACGGGGATCTATTTGAAGATTTACCACATCATGCGAAGGGTGTGGAAGCACAAAGAGGCAACTACTTTGATTTGGTGCTTCATGGTGAGTGCGGTGTCAAGAATTATGTCGAGGTTGGGGTTTTGTCTGTGAGTGTGTGGGTGGGTCCGAGCTCAGTGAGCCAACATCTGCTGTCCCACTGGGAGATGTTCTTCCCCACGATCAGCAATCCCTTTTTGTCAATGTTGAGTTTTAGGCTGTTGGTCCTCATCTAGCCGGTGACGCTGGTCATGGTGTCACAGAAGTTTGTTCTGGTGATGGAGGGGTCATCGGTAAAAGAGAGGATGAGTTGTGGGTTGTTTTTGTAGGATACCATGTTGAGCCTGTGGGATCTGATGATGTCTGCGAGGGGTGTCATGTAGGATGGGGTTGAGGGATGATCCTTGAAGGACTCCGCAGGTGATTGTCTTGAGTTCAGAGATGAAGAGGGGCAGGTGGATTCTATGAGTTCATCCATGAGAAACGATGAGACCCATTTGAGGGTGTTTCCTTGGATACCTGTGTGGTTGAGTCTGTTGAGGACTCGTTAGCGTAAAAGACTGTAAAGGCTTCAGTTTAGCCACATTTCCAGTGCATCAGGGGATGAGGCTGTGCTTTGCCACTGTTCTTCCTGGTTGTACAAGGGATGTTGATGGTGAACCAGGTAAACAGACTTCATCAAGTGGGTTGACGTTGTACGAGTCCATCCAAAATACTGCTGTACATGAACAATATTCTACTAGCAGTCAAAAACATTGAAACATCCTTGTTTAACCTGACTGCTCATAGTGGCTCCTTGTCCTCTTCAACTGGATAAAACACAAAGTACTGCCTGTTCCCAGAGAACCCAATGGACCCATTGCAGGGGTGTATGATTTTCAGTAGAATTTAGTGAACCTGAAAATCTTGGGGTCCTGGAGTAGGAAATGATCATCTTTTGTATGGTATAATTTTGCTGAATGTAGAGCTCTGTGCACTTTACCCTCCCTAATCTGTTGTTAAGTATCTGTGCCCCCCTTCAAACATTGTTGGATTGGTATACTCCTAATTTTTATATTTAGCTTATCTACATGTAACACTGGGAAGCAGTATTACATATGAAATCAGCTATATCTGGGGCAGGGACAAGCTAGAAGCATGATTAAACCTTTTTTTTAAAAAAAATATTTACTAAAAGCCAACCTAAATGGTGAAGTCAGATTTTACATAAATATTAAGGAAACTTTATTTTAAGGAAAGTTACATTTTCCCTGTCTAAAGCTGTTGGCGGTTCATTTGCATTTGCTTCCAGCTTCAGTACTCTGAGTACTTAGCCCTGATGAGGTATAAAAATAGCTCCTAATGCAGGGACAAAGGACTGGGTATAGGGAGGTGTTGTTTTTCCTCTGGCAGGATGACCAGTTGAACTGGGACAAGGAACCTGATTAACATCAAAGTGGCTACCCCTGTGAATAAACAGATATTTGGTAGCACCTGCTTAGGCCTCTTCTTATGTTACCCACACACAAGGCAGTGTGCATGGTATTCAAAAGCAGGACATACAGATATTTAACAATAACATGTTTTCCAGTCACTAACACCAAAAAGCTTTTTGTCCTGTAGGAAGGATGACTGGCACATGGAGAATATCAATATCAAATATAAATGTTGCTATCTCAGGGTAATGACCAGCTCAACCTATGATTAAAACTACGTAAACAACTCTTTTTAGTATTTATATCAAAAAAGAGAAATTGGAGTTTTGATAATTGTTAAAGAAAAGTAACTTTTAGGAAGTTATCTTTTCCCTGCCTCAAGCCTCTGAAGGGTCATTTGCATGAGCCTCCATTTTCACCTCTCTGAGCACTCAAGCCCTCAATGAGGTGTGAAAACAGCTCACAGAGCAGAGGGAAAGACCTGGGAGTAGGCAGGTGTCCTTGATCATTTAGCAGGATAACCATCTGGGTTGTGCCTAGGAAATTAATTTACTTCAAAAGCACCTTCCTGTCGCAGGCATATTCCAGATGACACCTGAACAGACCACGTCCTTTGTTCCCTCAGTCAGCAAGGCACCAAACCTATGGTAGATTGGTTTGGAGAACTGGTTTAGAGTGACCGCAGGGGTGGGGTTGCTCATTTCCTTGATGACACTTCTGGGGTGGGCACACAGGCTCTACACAAGGTGGGAAGGGCTTCACCATATTGGATTTAGGTAGAGAAGGGCACTGTAGGATGGTTTGCCGTAGGGCAGACAGGAACAGTTACAAACATTAGTAGAGTTACCTCTGAGACTTTTTACCCCATTGGTTAGGAAGAGCCAGGACTCACCCCACTCACAAGCTAGAGCCGGGCATAAATGTGACAAACCCTGGCACCATCTACAGAACGCTTCCTGGACCTGAGGAGGAACAGAGGATGACTGAACCTGCTGTCTGTGACCTGAGAGGAGCCATGAATGACTGGGCCTGCTCTCTCTTGTACCCAAGACAGTGTACTCCAATGGGCCTTAAGGCTGTCCTCCTCTTCAAGCTACAGGGATACAACAACTGGCCAGAAACTTCCCATCTAACCAGTTCCAATGGGACCTGGGCCTTGACTTTCCTGTTGGTCTTTGCTAGAAGGCTTTCTGACCCCCATTTGATGCTATAGAGGTTCTAAATCCTTGGCGCTGTCTGACTGGAGTTCCTTACCTGCCTTTAAAATAGAAACATTTTTAAATTCAAGACTGGAGGACCAGGACAAACCAGCCAACCCGATCCGACCTGGGTGTGTTGCTTCTGGGCTAAAGATTCAGGTTTCTCCAACTCAGAGTTTTGCCGCAGCAGCAAATGTGATTCAGCTGGACCTTAAAGAGGAGATTTCCAGCTCTGTGGAGCTCTTTTCCGCTAGAGCCTACAGCTTTTCCCCACTGAAGGATTCCAAGCTCCGAAAAAGGAACAAGTAACTAAGAACAAATATAGAAATCTTGACCGAGCAAGGATGCCAAAAGCATCTAGCTGGTAAGGACCTTTCCTTGGGCACAAAATTTGAATTTCTTCTGCCCTGAGCTTTCCTGCCAAAATTCAATAGCTTCACAAGGACTGTGACCAACTGCAATACTGCTCCCTTGCCCAGCTGACGATTTTGGACTTCTATTTTTGAGACTAAGTCCTGTGGTAAGACTCCTGACCGGCATGAAACAGGTTTGTAAATCTGACCCATACTCCATCGCTTGCAGGCTCATGTCATATGTAGGTGCCAGTCTACTGCAACCCGTTGACAGCAATTGCCTGTCGAAGGTTTTTGGGCTATTGTTATTTAAAACTTTAAAACATCCTATCAGTAGTTCTCCTTATTAGAATTTCTCATTTTGGTGTAATTTTATTCATTAAAATGTACTCTCTATTTCTAATTCAGTTTAGGATTTTTATTGTGTTGTATTTTGATTTGGTACTGCATGAATGCTTTAAATATTGCTATAAGTTAAGATTGTCTGATCTGTGCCATAGCTACCAGGGGGTGAGCTCAGGTTAATTTAATGATTTTAAGGGTTCACTCTGGAAATGATTTTGATTATTACTCGAGCTGGCAAGTCATCACACCCAACTAACACCCACATTTCTTAGTGAAATATGTACTTCTTGCTTGGAACAACTGTTTAATCCGTGTGGATTTGTCCCATTGTATCACCTGCATGTGAAAAACAGGCATTGGCATAGCCAATATGTCTCACCTTTGGGACCTTATAAGTGTTTAGCCACAGCTATTGGATTTGCCAAAGTCTTTAAGCAATGTTGTACAGCAGTGTGGCTGCCGTGAAGCAGTTTGAAAAGTTATAATAAATAAGTGTTATAAGCATTTTTGTGATCTTATATATAACCAAGAAGACATTATGTACAACCAAACGACCCGATTAAAAAAAAGATTTAACATAAAAAAATTCAAAACAGACCCTGACTTCCCTCTATTATTGAACTACCATTGAATTATACATCAATGGTCAATATGTGCCATGGTGATGGGGTTTGATCTTGCGAGGACTCCTGGAAGGAAGCTGCAGGATTTTCCCTCTGTGCACCAAATGTTTTCAGAAAACAAAGCTGAATTAGTTCTTGGACGTTCAGATATACAGTAGCCTCCTGATGCGACTTAATCAAGTGTTCAATTACCAATTTCGTGATTTTGAGCAACTGTGGGATGTTAACTTCAAATCTCTTTATGCAAGTGGATATTAGTCATATATACGAACAAATTAGTGTGCTACTTAACCTTGACTCGGCCACTATGGATATAGTTAATCTTCAAAATGACATTGAATTAAAAGGAAGGTAATCTGACATACATTTGGAGAATCTTGTTGATGCGGATGAGTACAAGAACATTTGCACAGCTGTGATTAAACTTGTTTACCTGTGTGGCTCCACTTGTCTTCTTTGATATGAAAATCCCAGTTTTGAACACATCTGACCAATGAACATTTGAATGACTGATTCACAGTTGCCGCCTCAGTATATACCCCAGATTACAGGGCATTGGCAAATGCCAGGTAGTGCCAAGTTTCTCACTGATATGGTAGACATGTATGTTTTACCCATCTTTCAAAGTTTTCTTTTTATTGGATGAACTAACAAGAACAAGGCAGTGTTTACTGAAATACAGACAAAAGTAGATGTAGAGAAGAATCTTCCGTATCTTGCAATGTTTTGTATTAGTTGAAAAAGAACTAGGTAATGCTTACTGACACCAAGACAAAAGTAAAGGTAGTATGGGAGAATACAATTTCCAATATAACTAGTGTCATAAAAACCTAAAGGTAAAAAAGTAATGCAACCTTTTCAAAGAAAGCAAAGTAGACACAGACACAGTATTTTCTTTCATACTCCAAGTAGCTGCAATTGACCTCATCTGGATATTGAAAAACACAGGAATCTTGTCAGAGCTGCAATAGAAGAGTATTACCTGTCGAAATCCATGTACTTGTGATTCAGCAAAGATTTGCACTGGTCTAACTGCCTCACACTAATACTAATTACTTCTTGAGACCTGCCCTCTAAAACTACCGGATTACACAGTATTAGAGGAAATCATTCAGTACCACACTGAAAACAAGATTGGTTTTCTTATTTTCTTTTTATTTGAGCTGAAATATAATTATTATTTCAGTGACAGTTAATTGAAAGGTCTTCAAGCACAGTGGCAACAAGTCTGGAATAGGTCGTATTGTTTCTAGCTAGGGAACTGTAAGTATTTGGCACTAACATAGTATCTGGCTCCATGGAATTTAGGGTTAAAGTCAATGAAGCTGGGCGTTGGGATCTCTGAGAATAAGGCACAAGTTGCTTGGCATTTAGTAGCTCATGATGATTTCACTGCACAGAAGTAGCTCTCACAACAGAAAAGGTTGGCGACCCTTGGTCAAGACATTAACCTGATTGATAAATGTGTTTTGGGAATCACCAGAACCCACATATACCATGTGATAACTCATCTAGAGCACATATTAAGGGCACATTAGGATTATGGTGGAGCTGATGATAAAGACTGATGCCAATTTGCTATGGTTTTTCATTTTTATAGGTTAACCATGGCAAATCTTTGATGTGTGTGTAAATAGAGATTGGAGCACAACATTTGGCAGATTCTATTGAACTGAAAGGTTTTCACTTCAAACTCCAATAAATTGGTGATGGTGTAGAACGCTATATGGGTGATCTAAAAAGTAGTCAACTACAGCAGATCTCGTTGACTTGCATTAAAACCAACCTGACAGTAACAGAATTTGCCCAGATTACGACTTTTTTTTTTAGATCGCCACAGATTTGTTCAGGAGGTTGAACTAAATAGACCAGGCTAGCTGTGAACAGTATATTGTTTTTATATTTGCATCTGCATTTCACAAATTATTGTTATATACCTCCTCAATGATGAAATATAAAAAAACCTGAATCTGCATCAAGGGCAATTTTGCCTTGTGTCACTTTGGTACTCAGAGATATGAAAACATATCTAAGCGATCGGATTGTCTGGCAGTAACTGGAACATGTAGTTGGCATTGTTCATCACAGGGGATTCAGTAAAGAAGAACAAATGGGGCTGGGGGACATAGTCCCACACTAGGGAGAGAATAACTCAACCTAGGGTAGAAAAAAAACCCTCTTAATACATCATGAAATCCACTATTCCGCAAAGAAGTCTTGTCATGGCTGCCAATTTACAAAGCGATGGATCTGAAAATGGACATGAATTGTGTGTTTCAGGAAGAAGAAAAATGAAGCAAGGAATCACATACGCAAATAATCATATATTTGCATAAAACAGCTAAACATAATAAGATAGCACTTAAATTAACCTTGCTTTGAAAATGGCTTAAATGTTCACATAAGTTGTGTGCACATAGTCCATTTGCGCAAATAGACTCAATGCATGTCTAGGAGCTATGAATGTGCCATTTATACATGCATATGTGACCTCTGGACTTTCTTAGGGGTTGTATGCATGTTCAGTTCCTAAGCTCAGATAGTGTGCAAAAGCTGTGCAGACAAGTGGTTCAACATGACTAAGATAAATGTGCAGAATAAGTGAGGTGTCAAGTGAAGTATGCCATTCTACATGCATGCATGTTCATTTCAGTCCATATGGGTATTGCAATGTAGCTAAGCACACATGACTAACTTGTATACATTTATATAGTTGCGGTGTTTTGAACATCCAAATCATATGTGGTGGAACCAAGTATTCAATAAATGCAATTGTAGTGTGCACAGAATCCAAAACCTGTGTGGTGAAAGTGAGTAGTCAATACATGCACTGATAGTGTGCACAGAAGTACACCTCTTCACACACTATTTTTTTTTATATAGCACTAGTAAGAGGAGCGCTTTACATGAGCACCAGTTACATCACACAAGGACACATTCATTTTTTCTTAGGTATTTGAGAGATGTGCACTGGCTGTGTACCACCACACAGCACATGCATATACCTTCATATGCACAACTAAATCTGGGCGCTCAATGCAAGTGCAAAAATGCAGTTGTGTGGAAGAACACATACAAGCAGATAAGAGCCCGTGTGCAGGCATGGCATGTAGCAGTGGTCTTGTCAGAGTGTGTGGGTGTGCCTTTGAAGAGATGCACATGTATGACTTAAACATGCAATGTATGAGTTGTGCTTCAAAGCGCGTGTCTATAGAGGCCATACAGGGGCTCTATGGAGGGACGCCCCTGCTGCCACCAGATCCATGCAGGATGGGATGCATTGGGCCACCCGCTGGGCTAGCCTGCTCATGCAGTAGCACGACTGAACTGGGTGGCGGCAGAGCCAAGATGTAGATGCAGGCAGCCAGGCTAAAGCTGGCGGTCAGCAATAGTGGAGTGAGAGGGCAGTGATCTGGGCTCGTTAGCTGCTGTGCAGGGGTCCACAGTTGCATGCCCTTTCGCATCTCGCTGCGCTACCGCTGGCTGTCCTCCATCAATCTGTAACCCTTTTTCTAGCAAAGGGGGCACTCCCCGATTGGAAATGGGGTCAGCTAGTGTTGGTGGAAGGTGATGGCAGCAGATTGCGGGCAAGTGTAGCAGCCTCTGTTTGGCACTTTCTTGTATTTTTAAAACGTTTGTTTGTCCCCGCTCACTGGTCAAATTTAATCTGCGGGGACCATTCTGCTGAAACAGAAGGCACGCATATAGATCCAACAAAAGCAGTGTGGGAAATGAGAACATTTTAACAAGCAGAATACACGAACCAAAGGAAACAGAAAAAATAAGTGCAAAGAAACTTAATAAAATAGATAGAAAAGCAATAATTCATGTAACAGGTCAAGTCACCAGGGAGAGGAACCAGCCACCCAAAGGGGGGACAAATGTGAAAAAAGGGACAGAAAGGAAGGGAATTTTGAAAAGCACACAAAGGAACAACTGGGAAGCCAGGTCATGATCAAAGCCCACGAAGCAGATACAGCATGTCTTTAAGAAAAAGTGCATGTGCTGCCTATGCCAGACCTAAAAACATTTGGATTTGGACCCTATATTCCCAGGACCTTATGATGTCCTCCATATTGGGCTGAAAAACCTGTAAATCTGCCCGGAGTGCAGAAATTCTGCAGTCGTAAAGATACTACTCATAACTTACCTTTTTGGATATGGAAAAGTAGTAATGTTATGATTTTGGTCTAACTTTACCTTTGAGAATCAGGACCGAAGTCCACGACTGAACCCTTCCAGATTGGACCAATGTGGAAACATTGCCTCAGGTATTTTATAAGCTTTGAGCATTTCCCAATGTACATTATGCACCCCTATCAGGGAAAAACATTGGTTGAAGTCACCCACAGTTAAAATGTGGGAAGACTCCGACAAACCGCCAAGATAATCCAAATTATTAACGAACAGCTGCCATTGCTTATTATTATAAGAATCCAATCCAAGGTGCACATACACATTAACCACAATAAAAGTATCCATGGGCAGAAAGCCATCATACAGATTTCACAAACAGACCAGCACCCAATCATAACTAGGCTGAAATTACGTTGCATTTGTCACACGTTTCTCAGAAATTGGATAGGTGCCCAGATACGAATTTAATTTAATTTTTAAATTACATAAACCACTTTGATTCAGATTTTCACCAACTAATCATGTTTCCAGGATGCAAATAATGTCATTATTAGCGAAATCAACTGACCTTTGTAATCGGTCTACATTCCAGGATAAAACACCCAAGTTAGCTGGTGACCTAACTGCCTAGTACACTTGTCACAGCCAGGAATCATCATTCTCCTGGAGAGACCTTTAACATGTAAGACGGTTACTAGATGGTGAAATCTTTAATTTATCAGTTGTTCGACTAGCTATTGTTACCTTTAGACTTCCTCGAATGTACCCCATTGACCAGCACTGGGGCTTTACATCTTCCTCTCTCAATACTAAAAAAAATGTTGTTTCCTCAAGCTAGTATGATTATTTAAACATGATTTTTTACCAACAGTTTCTCAATCTCTTCTTTTAAGTTCTGTCTCAGCATTCTATATTAGATTTAATTAAATTTGCAAGCAATCAAGAGTAAAATCCAACTGTATTGAATTCTCTGCCATTTAGACTTTGCTAAAAGGCCCCTTTGTCAATATCTATTGATGTAATATCAGCAAGGGAGAGACAAATCTTGAAAGCCTTCAACAACCCTGATCTATTCAGGAGTTTCCATTTGCTTGTTTTTTCCCAACCCTTTAGACATCTAAGTACAAGTGGGTACTTTTCTGATCAACCTTCAGAAACTTGAGCGATCCGCTTAGGGGGTCTTTGAGAAATTTTCTAATGATAGTGTCATGTCTAGGAGAGCATTGTTGGATTCTCATTGCCCTCGGGCCCCTTTCCCCAAATATTTATCCAGGCCTAATGCACTCCCTCAGTGCTCTATTGTTTTTTTACATTTTTAGACCCATTAGGTTAAGCCTTCTTACATCCCAGACTCTCCCTAGAAAATGACCATTTACCCCCTGGCAATTACACTGTTCCCTTGTTGCCACTCAGCACTGCAGTGTTACCAAATGCATGAGAATTCCAAGGTACTCATTAATTCTTTAAACCCTGTACCAAACGTTTCACCCCTTTTGACCTGTTTACTGGCTTGCTGTCCCTACGGCGTAGCAGATGCCATATCCCCAAATACGAAATATACCTTCTTTGTACTAACATTGGCCACTTAGCCCTCTTTTTCTCATTTCCCTCCAGCGTAACTCTAAGGACCTTGCTAGATTGTGCTCCTGGAAGGATTGAGTATGAAGGACGTCATCTAATTGAGAAATTGCACTGGTCTTACTTTTGAAGCTTTGCATGCTCTTATCCCCATTAGCTTCTCAACAACTGCCCCTTTGAGACTGGCTCCTGATCTCCCTTTTCTCAGAGCTACTTACAGCTTACCAAGCCTTTTCCTTTGCATTGGCATCTGTTGCTCAAGTTACCCCTACTAACAGGGGACAGCTTTTTCCTTAAGCCTTCTAACCCTATTTAGCTTTTAGCTCAGGCCAGTAAATGACAAAAGAGGACCAACAAACTTCACGTAACCTTTTAACTCAAGCCAGTTAATGTCAGAAAAGTGCCTGTACCCTCAATGAAGGGGTAGCATTTTTGGCAATTGGGGAAATCACTCTCACATAACTACACTTATGCACACTGAAGCACTTACCTCCTCCTGGACCGCTGATATTGCCACTAGTGGTACTGCCACCACCACCCTTTGAGCCTTTCACCTTTTCCACTTGACCAAGGCAACCACAGCAACGTTAAAATTAAAACAGATGTTGGGTCAGGTCAAATTACATAGAAGTATCTTATACTGTTAGGCCACATGTCTTTAAAGTTTTCTATCACCACGGTTTTCGCGGACAATATGAAAGGGGCCACTTCCACCTAGCTCTTTGCTCCCCTGCCCTTCACCTTTGAACACTAATCTTTTGGGATTCTGCTCCGACAGTAGACACGGAGGATATCCGAGAGACGCCGGATAATGGAAGAACAGCAGCTCTGATCTTGCTGGATATCTCCGCTTCATTTGATACGGTCAACCATGAAATTCTGGTTGACCGTACACGGAGCCTGGGGATTGAGGCTACGGTATTAGAGCTTCTTCAATCTTTTCTGGTCAAAAGACAACAAGAGGTGTTATTGGGTAATTTTACATCAAGGCCGTTCTCCCTGCCCTGCGGAACCCCTCAGGGTTTGGACCTAAGCCCAACACTTTTAATCTTTGCTAAACCATTAGCGACTCTAATCAAAAATTCTGGCTTCTCCCTGGCATCATATGCCAACAACACTCAAATCGAGATGTTACTAACAAAAGCCGAAGTGAAGACAAGCACTGCTTTTAGGACCTGCTTGAGCAACGTGAGCAAGTGGATGGACAGTAACTGTCTTAAGCTGAATGCCACAAAGACTGAGGTCATCATTTCCAGTAATGATCCCTCATTTTGGTCAACAGCCTGGTAGCCACCCGAGCTGGGCCCACTTCCCGAACCCACAAACAAAGTGAAGAATCTCGGTTTCCTCCTAGATAATGAGTTTAAACTTAAAGATCAGGTGAACAGAATCACTTCCACCTCATTCTGCTCCCTGAGAATGGTAAGAAAGATTGAAACATTATTACCTCCTGACCTCCTAAAAACTGTGATCATCGCCCTGGTACTCTCTAGGATTGATTACTGGAATAGTCTCTATCTGAACCTTGCAGAAGGTCCCATGAAGAGGCTTCAGACTTTGCAGAATGCAGCTGCACGTTTCCTTTTCAAAATACCAAAATATCATTCTGCTAAAGAAGCCATCAGGAAACTTCATTGGCCACAAGTTAGAAAATGGTGTAAGTTCAAGGCCCTCCACTATATGGATCGATACCAGGTTGCTTCAAGGACAAGCTCACATGGTATGTCCCAGGGATAACTCTCCGTTCAGGTTTTTCTAAGAACCTAACTTTATCCCTTTTTAGGAAGGCCACCTGGGGTACAAAGAGCCTTTTCAGGACCACCGTGGTGCTCTGAAATAGTCTTCCACTGACACTAAAAACTGCCTCTTCCTTACTGGTTTTTAGAATGTCTCTGAAGACCTGGCTTTTCTTGCAAGACTAAGAGGGACCCGATTCCCTGCAAGAAAGCTCTTCATTCCAACAGATCTGCTCTTATACCCTGTTCTTATAGTGTCAAGATGCCCTCAGGCATGAGTTTTGCGCTTTATAAATTACTTTCAAATTCAAAATTCAAATTATATTTGTTACTGGGTTAGTATGGATGCCATGCCATCTTCTTCTGTCATGTCACTGGAGGTCCAAGACAAATATCCAGTAGCCATCATCTAAACTAATCACTATGCAACTTACTGCTAATATTAGTGTGGTAGTACTTGATCTTCATGGTGCTCTAGTCTAAGCTGCACATATATGCTCTTATTCACTGGCATATGTTCTTTGATATGCCTTTCTGGAAGACTCTTTGCTTTTTCCCCAGAAAAGAAACTGCACAAGAGGATACATCATATGTGCCAGGATCAGTATTTTATATTTGATTAAGGTAGGGAAATGTACTAGCACCAAAGGGCAACACCTTTGAATGCCAGTACTGCTCACCATCCTTAGAACTTCTAAGAAGCGGTTTCTGAATGACATTGAGAAACAGGTACACCCAATTCCACTCCTAAGCTTTCATTTAACAGCCTTAGATGTCTGTGAGTCTGGGACATAATAGCGTGATTTTCACTCTCACTCAAAGTTCAAAGTTTCAAAGTTTATTGATAGATCGAAAATTCAATTTCATCATCAAAAATGTGCAAAACAGGAAAATAAATATATCATAAAACAACTTACAAAAATGCAAATGCACAATTAAGAAGCATGACTGTAAAACCATTGCATAGTCACTTAAAATCTGGAGATTACATAAAAAACAGCAAATCTTTCCCTTGTAGGGGCATTTATATGATTTGTCAGAGATAAGCGCCTGCAGAGACTAACAATCCACCTAGGTCTGGGGATGGCATATTTGGGGGAAAAAGATGTTGCTCTGTTTCCTCAAGAGAAGTGCAAAAACTGCAATTTATCTGCCCGGGATTAGAGGAATCCCATAGTGCAGTGTAGGCAACAATTAGCAAAGTGCCACATCTAAACTGTAGAAATAGAGTACATTCACACACTGGATAAATGTAATCAAGGAATTCCTCTGCTTTGAGCACAGATTTGCACAGTAAAATGCACATTGTAAGTGTCCTATGGCTAGACAATTTGTGATGGGCAGCAATCTTCCCCCAATATCTTGCTTAGACCATTTGGGCCGCATTAAATGGGATGGACAAAGGGTCTTCCTAAAAAGTAACTAGACCCAACTCCATCCTTTCTCATTTTACATAATTTACATAATAACTTGATCTTGTTGGAAGATTGTAGTGTGATTATATCCGATCAGTAAGAACACTCAATTATCTTGTAAATATCTGGTGGCCCAAATTCGAGCCCAATATAACAGTGGTCTAATAGCCACCAAATCGGTAACAGCATCAATGCCAAGATCCAATGATAATGGTACCGAGAGGGTTCTTCTTCCTAGCCCCTTAAAGGCTCTAATGAAATATTTTTCTTCAATACCCAGATTGCCAATTTTGCAGTTGCCCCATAACTCAGCCCCATACAATGCTGCCCCTCGTGCCTGCATCTTATACACATGTATATTCCAAGTTTGTGTACACCATTCAAATCATCTGGGTCATCAGGTAGCTTTGTACTTTACAGATGAGCATTGAGTTATGCTGCCTATAGCCTATCTCAAAGAGCATCAAAAGAGTGAGGGGCACATGTACAAAAAGAACATTTTCAGAAACAATTCAAAGCACCATTTTGATTGAACAGCCAATTACAGAACCTGATATTAGTGTTGAGCATTCTAATAGACCATCCCTTGACAGAAGAGAGTATGGTACCTTTGGTCAGGCTGTTTTAGGAGCATATGGGAAACTGACAAGTATGACATTGAAATAGACCTGGTCTTGTAGGAAGAGAGATGTCTGAACGAGGACCCTACAAGAGTATTTACTCTCCAGGCACTTACTTTGGCTTCAGACACATCCAAGCCTCAATGTACAGTGTAATTTTGAATCATAGTCAATGTTCCTAGATGGTAGAGGCACCCTATCAGGAACTGCCACCTGCCCTGAGATTCCCAGGTATCCTCGGTTTTAGGAGAAGGTAAGGGTGCTCTGCCTTTAAATGTCAGCTCACACTCACTTGCATACAAAATAACACATCTGCAAATAGGCCAACACCAACCTCTACACAGAACAGATCCATCATCAAATAGATAAAAAAAATGTAAGACCATACAAATTACAAAATGTACCTACACAAATGTTAACAACATATCAGCAAAGACAGGCCAGACCATCCCTTAAATCTACCATACCTAGTTTCCAGCTTTACTGTTGATTTACTGTTGATTTCACAGCATAAATCAATCAATCAGGGTGTATAGAGTGAGGCTAATCACCCAATAGGGTATCCAGGCACTTGAAGGTCCTTGAGGCTTATTCGATCAGCCAGTCTTGAGGGCCATTCAAATTCCAGAAGTGAGGTGATGGTCTGGAGGTGCTTGGGGAGGCTGTTACAGGTTTTTACTGTGATGTGTGAGAACGAGCTTCCTTCACTTCTGCTTCGGTAGATGCAGGGAGTATGGGCAATTGAAAGGGAGGCAAAGCATAGTCTTCTCAATGGTTGGTCGAAGTTCAGGTGGTAGTTAATGTATGTGGGTCCTTGGATGTGTAGAGCTTTGTATGTGTGGGTCAGCAGCTTGAATTGGCATCTCTTTTGTACAGGGAGCCAGAAGAGTATCCTGAGGTGGCGTGTGATGTGGGTTCGATGGGGAAGGATGAGGATGAACCTGACTGCAGTGTTCTGTATGGTTTGAAGTCTCTGTATAAGATGTATGGCAATTCACATGTAGAGGCCATTGTCATAGTTCATGCTGGTGATGAGGGCTTGTGTCACAGTGCGTCTTGTGTGTAAGGGTAGCCACTTGAAGATCTTATAAAGGATGCACAGGGTGAGGTAGCAGGCAGAAGAGACAATGTTGATCTGTTATTTCATGATGAGCTTCTGGTCAATGATGATTCAGAGGTTTCTGGCATGGTTACAGCTACAGAGTCAAGGTCACCGTCAACTCTCCTGCAATTCCTGATATCGGTGGGCTTTCGTCTCCCAGGTCTCCGGGTCACTCCTGAGTGACATAGACCCTGTCCCCTCTGCTTGCAGGTCCTCTTCAACTTTAATCCACCTTTGTATTCCAGCGGACACTTTCACCTTCTCCAGCAGCTGCATTTTCCTGAAGTCCTCCACTGCGTTTCACTGCGGTTTCCGACACCACTTCACACCTATTCTCTCGGCTTCCCTGGTATAGGTAATGTGTGCAATAGGATATCCACAGGTGGGGTGGCTCTTCAACCTTCTGTCCTCCACAGGGTTTCTTCAGAGTCCACTGGGAAGGGTCCTTTTTCTTTAAAATTGCAACCATGACTTACACGTTGATTTGTATGGAGAATGCAGTCGTGTTCCCACACTGCACAGATCTCCGTGGGGTTCCTAGTCACTCACCTTGCATGGTTCATTCAGTCCCCAGTACTTCTACGTCCTCTAGGCATTGTCTTGACACAAGTCCTGGTTTGCATAGCACTTTCCTAATATATGGTTTGGTCCCCACTAAGGTCCTGTCCTGGAGGAGCTCAGGAGTGTAAGGAGCCGACTCCGGCCCCTGAAGTCCCACGTACTACCCAGCAAGCAGACTTGACCTGGTGCGGATTGACACAAGGCAGCGATTCTCGGACTGTCGTGACAGGGGTGAGGTGACCCTGTGGCCGCATTATTACCGGGTGCTCCCGGAGCCGGAAATGAGGCGGTGTGCATAGACTGAGCGCGACAGCGTGAGTGGCAGTCACTGAGGACCACGGAGTCAGGAGACCACGGGAGGCCCTAGCGCTCTGCCTGGTGGAGCTGATGGTGAACCAGGGTCTGGAACTGATGCAGATGGAGGCTCCCTACCTGGGTGGGGATGCAGAGACACTACACGCTGGCAGGTGTCTCCTGGGGCGTGCAGCAGTGGAGCGAGAGTGGCGCAGTCACCCTGGGTACAGTGAGTATGACGGAGATCTTGCAGTCACAGCGAGGGCGCTACTGGAGCGACCAGCCATTTTGCTGCCTGCGCGAGATGGGGACTGCCTGAGGAATAGCACAGTCCCGGTGGCATCACAGAAACCTAATTGTCTGGGGGCACTTTTGGCCCGAGAGAGTGGAGAAGTACAGTATGCATCCCTACTCCTGCTGGCGCCAGTGATGAGTGACGGAGAGCGGCACCCGGAGGGGAACGGCTGACTGGACAAAGCTTGGGTGAGAGTCTTAGGGACAGCAGTGCCATCTTGAGCAATGTGCTGTGACACCGGGGCTGTGCAGGAAGCCACCTGGTGCTACCGGCAAAGAGAAAGCCCATCATTGTTCGTCCTGGAAGGGGCCAGTTTCATATTCCCATAGTGTGTTCCCTGCTGCATGGGACTGTGAGGAACTTACCTGGAGAGGCAAATCCCCCTGGTTTAGGCACAGGGAGGTGCCGCTTACAACGGAGGCTAGCTGAGAGACCACGCGAGAACTGGAGTTCAATCCCCAGTGCGTTTAAACTGGATGGGTTGTGTAAGGGGTCGAGGAGGTTGTGAGGCTTGATCGACGCCTTTAATAAGGTGCCCTGCGGCTGGCCCACTGAGAGGAGGTGCGTCAGTGGGGCAGCTGCGCCACTGGCTCGTTCTGGTTGGTGCATTTGACAGTGATTGTGGCTGGAGGCACAGGCCATACCTTGCAGAGTAGCGCTCGCTGATGGGTGCTTGCCTGAGTGCTTGGTGGATAGAGGTCCTGAGTATCGCTGCGTACTGGCCACAATGGGAAGAGTTGATAAGACTCAGCCTAAAATCACAGGTCACAGAGGTGGAGAAAGCACAGACAGCAATGGACACCGAGCAAAAGCAGATGGGAAGGGTGCTGCAAGGTTTGCAGGACAAGGCTGAGCACCTTGAAGCGCGTTACCGTCGCAATACCTTTAGGATTACCGGCCTTCCGGAATCGACCCAGACCGCCAACATGGAAAAATTAGTTGAAAAACTTCTGGTAACACTCCTTGGAAGTGAAACGTTCTCTCCCATATTTGTGGTAGAGAGAGCACACCGCTCCCTGGACCCTTTGCGAAGCTGCTAAATTATCGGGACAGAGACTGTGCGCTGAAAGTAGCCAGGAAAAAACAGATATTACAGTTTGGGAGTTCTAACATCTCCTTATACCCTGATTTCAAGATAAAGAGTGCAGGAGGCTCGCAGACTGTTTGCGCCATTGCAGTGCCAACTAAGGGACCAGAACTTAGATTACGCCAGGCTGTACCTGGCTCGATTATGCATCAATCAGCAGGGCCAATCACGAATCTTTACTGATCCAAAAGTTCTACAGAAAACCCTGAAGTAATGGTCCAAAGAAAAGTGTAGCAGCCCAGAGCGGAGTTCCTTGGAGGGAGTGGTTGGCGGTCAATTGGACGAACAGGACTGACCTCTGTCCCACACGAGTCACAGATAAGAAAGCTACCTCTGGGGAAGGTCTGGGTGGGATATGCATCGGACTGCATGGGGCCCCAGGGACTGGGCTTGACTTATTGTGCAACAGAAAACTGAATGTGGGACCACAGGATTTGATTAGTGATATTTGTAGGGTGGTCAGCTCTTAGTGGGAGTTCTGTGAACATGCTTTCTGAGTGAACAGATATACGATGTGGGGGCGGGTGCGTTCTTTATAGCGGATGCACTATAGTCGGTTGATGGCAGGCGAGGGAGGAACCAGGTCCAGTTGGGACACATTGCCCTGCTAGGCGCGCAACATCCACCCACGAGTAAATTACACACCTTGGGTACTATACTGAGAGGGGGATCTTGGTTCCATGTTATGTTGTTTTGAGTTGCTAAACATTCAGAGGGCGAAAGGGGAGTTTTCTGTGGTATTTTGTCAAGGCACAGTTGGGGCAAGCCTGACGTGGGTGGGGGTAGGGATAGAAATGAGACGAGGAAAGTATGGCATTTTTCATGTTGTATTCATGAGTATCCATGGTGAATGCACAACCTATCTGTTCCAAAGGCTGGTTCGGCGAGGCAGACAATGTACACCCCATGACAATCCCCAGCAGGGCTCACTGTGACGTAGCTATGGACAAGCTTTGAGCACTCACCTAGAACGTGAGAGTCCTAAACGACTACAGGAAGCTCAAAAAGGTCCTGGCTTACTAGGCGAGACATGAAATTGATATTGCACTACTGCAAGAGACACACCTCCCCCTCAATAGTCCAATGCTGCGCGGTAGGCAGTTAAATGAGAGAGCTTGAGAATGTGAGGTGCTTCCCCGTACACTTACGGTCCACTCCCGATACTGTTAGTACTAGAAGCCCCAAGGAATACTATTCCACCCTTTACTTGGAGGTTTCCCCCTTACTCTTTGCTAGATGCATTTTTTAAAGAAGAATTGGCCGAAGCAAAAGAAACGTTCTTTGCCACAAACGGGGGGTCAGCGAATAGTTGGTTTGGGAAGCATTCAAAGTATATATCCATAGCGTCACTATGACAAAGCACTGAGGAGTCCTTAGGGCAATACGCAATAGACTCACAGACTTGGAAAGGACATTAGCGAGTTTAGAAGAAAGACTCCAGGTTAGGGCGGACAACGACATCGTGCAGGAATTCAAGGCACAGTTAGGGGAATATCATGAGGCTGCTGATGCTGAAATCAGAATCAAAATAAGTAATCTAGTGACAGACACTATACACATTACTAGAGGCACATGGCAGGGTTGCCCCCTGTCTCCAAAATTGTACCTGCTGGTGGCCAAACCTTTATCCTGTGCACTCGGAGAATATCACAGGTACAAGGGTATAAGATTCCTGGGTTACAAGTTGATAGTATCTACCTACGCGGACGATACACTCCTATATGTAAGGGACCCTGAAAGAAACCTCTACCCTGTTTTACGAGAAGTGGTGCACTTTGGAGCTGTTTCCGGACTCCGAATTAACTGGCCAAAGTCTATTATCTTTCCTCTTACTCAGGCAAGACCCCATTTAAACCTGACTACCCGTTGCAGTGGTCAGCGGAATCTGTGAGATACCTAGGTATAAAAGTTCACACGGACTCCGAGGTAGTCTTCAGGGACCACTACGGGGTGGTGATTAGAAAACTAGAGGATGAGGTGAACTGCTGGATCAGATTACCACTATCCCTGATGGGCAGAGTTTCTATTATGAAAATGGTGAAAATGGTGATACTGCTCTGCTTTTTATTCTTTTTTACCAAGATCCCTTTGGTTCTCCCTTGCTCCTTTTTGCATCAGCTCACAACACTGATGGTTAAGTTGGCTTGGGCTGGCAAGCAGGCGCGAGTCAGATGGCAAGTTCTTACACTACTGTATCATATGGGGGGATTGGGCGCCGATTTTGACTTATATTACAGGGCAGCACAAAGTGAGCATGCTTACCACTGGATGCATGGTTCACCGGACACCCCCCACTTACTTATAGAAAAAGTAGTGGCTGCCCCTCTCCCATTACCTGCCCTGATGTTTATGCCTGCGGACCGTAGGACGGGGATATTAGACTCAGTTAATGCAACAACTCATGCTTAGCACCACCTACTACAGTTACAGGTGGATGCCATTCTGTATTCCCCACACACACTGCTGGACTAGTGTTGCTGGTTGCCCCGTGCAGGGATAGGGGGGTAATGCAAATGCTCAATTTGTTAGGAGTGCGGGCCATAGGAGACTTGTTTGACGGAGGCACAGCAAAGAGGTGGGGGGACCTGGAAACCAGGGATGCTGCGTCCACTCTCCTTACCAAATTTAAATTCAACATAACGCGACAAGCATTGTTGCATATATTAGGGGGTGGCCTGCTGGAACCACTGGAGATGTGCTCCTTGTCTTATGTCATAAAAATGGAATCACCAACCCAATAGTGTCCAAAATCTATAAACTGTCCATGCCCTGTAGGGAAAACCGCTATACTAAAGCCCGCTTGGATTTGCAGAGAGATCTGGGCCGGGACAAAGATGACAGTATGTAGACGTACTGCTGTAACAACACAAAGCACATCTCGTTAAATGGTAGACACAGACTGATTCACTTTAAATATCTCAATTGGGTCTATTACACGCCAGAGAGATTGAGCAGATACGGCTTAAGTGTCCGGGAATAACCAATTTTGGGGATTTGCTGTTTAAGGAATCAGGGCACATGGCTGAACTGGCACTCTCCCCGGAGGCCCTGTTAGGCTACTCTAAAACGGTACCTAAGGGTGCGTTTAGGTTGGTTGACAAGGGCCTGCTACTAGCCAAACGCAGGGCGGCGATTTGTTGGTCACAAGGACTGCTCCCTGCGATTGTTCAGTGGTCCAGAAACATGCTGTACTATAGCACCCAAACAGAGAATTTCAATGACCTTCTCCCACCGTGGAGCAGATCTAAAAACTTTTGGGAGCTGTACAAAACATATTTAGCAACCAAAGAAAGGGTACCACCTCTACTGAAGATGTCCCACAAGAGTTGAGTGGGAATAATTCTGAGGAATAGCTGCTTGAGGTTGGACCTAGTCTTTATACACTGACATTGGTATTGTAGATGGATGCAGAGAGGGGTGCACCTCTTTGGGGTTTTCATAATTCCATTGCATAAGGGTCCAAGGCTGTGGGGTGAGTAATGCGGCGGGTGGTGATGCGAATAGAAAATGTGACGTCACTAGAAATAATCTGTCTGCTGCCCTTTGGAATTATGTTGTAAGTTATTTGATCACCATGTGTCATTGGAATTGTCATACCGTAAGTATTGAGTCTCATGTTTTTTTGAAACAAAAACCCAATAAAGTCTTTAAAAAACAACAACATTTGTATAAATACCTTGTGTGGTTCTTTGTCATTTAATCTAAATGTATATGATTGCATTCAGGTAAAACAAGCTGCTTTACACTCCTTCTGGACTAAGCCTGAAGGCTGCTCTTCACAGCTACCACTTAGAGAGCTTTCTAAGGTTGTCTAAGACCTCCTAAATCACCATAAGGGTTGTCTGGACTGGTACAGGGTGTCCACGTACATAAGTGTACATCATATACCAGGCCAGACTCTCACAGTGCTGTTTCAGTGGTGATGGCAAATGTGTTGGTTTTGATTGGGGCAAAGTCAGGACAGCATGGGTTTTTCAGCAGAACAGCACAGAAACCCACTTCTGAGACCCCGGATGGGAGGGTAGACCTCAGGTAAGGGTAGGCTTCACAGATGTTGAGTCAAGGGACTGAATAGAGATTTGAAGGCAGTCTTTGATGTCCCTTAGACTCCAGAGCAGTAGGCGATCAGTCGAGCTCTTTGAGTCACTCTGGCTTCAAGTGGTAAAAGCCTAGTCCTTGTCACCCAAGCAGAGAGAGTGGCAGGTAGCAGGCAGGGCAGCCGAGCAGTAAAGCAGTTCCTTCAGGACAGCAGTCTCACAGAGTAGCAGTCCTTCAATAACACAGCAGTCCTTTTTCCTGGAAGAGTGTCACAGAGTTCCAGAAGTGTACTAAAATTGTGGTGTCTTACGTCTTATATTTATACTTTGTGGACCTGGTTCCGGAAGGTGGTAGAAGTTTCTGGAAGGCTCCTTTGAATGTAAATGTAAATGTCCAGTATTTGTAGAGCTAGAACAATTACCTGAAGATGTCAAGGCACTGGGGGGCATAGGGTGCTGGGCTGATCTGTTGCCGGTGCCGGAGATCGAACAAGGAGTCCCTGGGTTCCGGAGTCAGTTGCCCTGGCCGCTGCGCCTCACCTCTTCCGCCTCTGCATGCAGGTTCTCCTTTTCGTGCCCAGGCACCAGACACACTGCAGGGGAGTGTGCAGCTCTTTGTGTGGGGACAGGCAAAGCCTCATTCAGGTGCAAGTGTCAGTTCCATCTGCCCATCAACCTCAGGGAGGTTCATCAGCCGGTGATGGGCCATCAGGTGGTGAATGACACACTCAGATCCCTTTGTGTGTGACTGTCTAGAAGGAATGCACAAAGCCCAGCTGTCACCCAACTCAGACATGTATTGGGGGCAGATAGAGGCACATGAGGCTTAAAAAGGCAGAAAAATGCCAACTTTCTAAAAGTGGCATTTTTAAAGGTGAAATCATAAATCCAACCTTACCATTAAAAAGGATTTATCATTACAAGTTCATAGGAACCAATCATGACTGCGCTACTCCTTCTCAATCAGTAATTCTTCTTAATAGATGCACTAGGTAATCCCAAACGCTAGCCTGTGAGAGAGGTAGGCCTCACAATAGTGAAAAACTAATTTGGGACTTTTTCACTACCAGTACAGATAAAACTAAAAAGTATTTGTCCTGACTTTTACTTACACAGCACCCTGCCCTATGGGTTACCTAAGTCTGGGGGGTTTCTTA
Source organism: Triturus cristatus (assembly GCF_964204655.1). Lineage (NCBI taxonomy): Eukaryota > Metazoa > Chordata > Amphibia > Caudata > Salamandridae > Triturus > Triturus cristatus. The sequence goes on from NC_140591.1 coordinate 1,495,398,716, forward strand.
TATGTAATATTAGGTGAGCTTAAGGCTTGCCAATGAGTTTTAAATGGCAAGTGGACATGGCAGTGAAACCGCACATAGAAGTTTTTCCTATGCAGTCATTGGTAACTCCAACATGTTTCACCGGTGTTCAGTATTTCCTAAAACAGGCAGTTGCATAAATGGCAGACTAATAATTGCCATTTAACTCTCACATTGAGATTTGGAAACCAGACTCGATCTCGGAAAGCTCTTTTGGTGGCACCAATTCCAAGATGTCCTTCATGGGCCACTTCAGTTATCTCTAGTCGCAGACTCTCCAGAATAACAATTCTCAAACCTCTCACTTGTTTTCTCTACTCAAGATCTTGCCTGCTTGGAGCTTCAGTTCATGTGCAGCGTTTCTTCTTTGACCTTTTCTTCTATTTTTCATCAAATCTAATGTTTAAGTCTTGGGGTGCCACCTAAATACTGAATTTAGGGACCTTACAAGGGAAGATAGGTAGTAGCTAATAGGGTACCTACATTTAAGGTGTCTATACCCTCTAGTGACCAATTCCTGTGAGAAGGGTCACTACCCTAGCCATGATAGGTTGTGCTCCACCTTCCCAATATGATAGAATTTCCATCCTAGGGGTGGTGTAGACTAAGTGGAACCCTCCTTCTAATCAAACTCATTTTCCCCACCTTTCCTTCCACCAGAAGGAACCAGTTCTGCAGCCCCAAAGGACTTTCTCCAGTACCCATGTCCTAGGTACCAGGGGTACCACTTACTATGGACTTAAAGGGGTATCTAAGGTTATGCAAATCATGGTATAGTGTTTGAGGAATATATCTGGCACTGGGAACCTGGTTAGCAGGGACCCATTGCAATTACAGTTCGAAACCACAGTAGGCAAAAAAGTGGAGGCTAACAATGCAAAATGAGCCACTTTACTACACTGTCCATGTAAGATATTGTCTGTAATTTTTTATATCTCCTTGCAGCACTTAAGTTCAGTCAATCAACAGCCCTTTGAAGCACTGCTTAGCACAATGCATTTTCTTTGTGTATCCTTGATATATCATTGAACATTGTTCAGGTGACGCACAGGTGCAGTTTTTCAATTTTTCCTTGCAACACTGGCCATAAAGATTAAATTAGAATTTGTGAGCCCTCACTCATGATAAAGAGTCACTTAAAGTGTCACATATTTGGTAATGGAATGTCACTTTTACACACACTGAAACAATGAAATGTCACACAAACTTAAAACCTGGCAGCTCTGCACAGGCACTGTGATGATATCATCAGAGTGGACTGCAAAGACCTAATGCACTTGAGTAGACTGGTGATAAAATGAATCAAGGATCCCACTTTGTTAATGTCTCAGTCTGGTAATGGGAGTATGTGGTAGGGATTGCAAGTATAATGTGACAGCAGTGATCCCAACCCTGTAATTATTTTAGTCTGCCCGCGACAGGGAACGGCCCAAAACGCAACATGGACACACAACATTTTCACAGTGAAATTGGACTCATTTTTTGCAAAGTGCCTAGCTGTAGATTTTGAACCCTAGCTCTGCCGGCACCTAGGGAAACCTAGCAAACCTATGCATTTTTGATAAACTATACACCCAGGGGGATCCAGGATACACTTTGTTTCTCAAATTTCTGTGTGGGAAAGATCTGGAATCTGCGTGGATCCACAAATGTCCTTCTACAAAGCATTCCCCCATATCTCCCAATAAAAATGGTACCTCACTTGTGTGGTTGGGTCAAGGACCCGAGACAGGCAAGGGCCCAAAACGTATTGAGGAGATATCAAAATGACCTATCACAAAACAACCTGGTTTTGCAAGGGGGGTCATCTGGGTTTTTGGCCCAAGGCTCAGCGGCCATCAAAGGAAACCTACAAACCCACACATTTCTGAAAACTAGACACCCTGGGGAGTCCAGCAAGGTATGGCTTGCATGGGTCCCCCAACATTTCCCTACCCAGAACCCCCTGCGAACCTCAAATTTTGTTGAAAAAATAATTTTTCCCCCACATACCTGTGTGGGAAAGTTGTAGTATCACTGGGCTAACACAAATGTCCTACCACCCAGCGTTTCCCCAGGTCTCCCGATAAAAATGGTACCTCACAAGCGAGACACCGTTTTTATCGGGAGACTTAGGGTAACACAGAATTGTAGAGCAATTGTTACCTATTGACTTTCGATGCATTTCTGCCTTCCAAATGAGTGACAATGTGTAAAAAAGAAGTCCTTTTGAAAATTGACCTATAAATCTCATGCTAGTATGGCTACTCACAATTTCGGAAATGTGCAAATATCTACTGTTTCTAAACTCTATATTTTGTTCCAATTTCAGTAATACATAGGTGTCTCTCATACCAATTTTTCCATGTATATATTTTCCCAAATTAATGGCTATATACCCGGTACATAATAAAAAACCATTGCAAGACGCTGCTCAGTTATTGGCTCTGGGTTCGTCGGGTTCTTGGTCAACCTACAAGTCTTATACATCCCCACAACCAGACAGGTCCAGCGGATGTAACGGTATATTGCTTTCAAACAGCTGTCATAATTAGAAGAAGTTACAGGTGAAAACGTTGACACGAATGGCTGTTTTTTTAACACATTTTTTAGTTTTTCCTATATTCAACTATTAGTTTCTATAAAGAAATCTTGAAGGATCTACACAAATGACCCCTCGCTGAATTCAGAATTTTGTCTACTTTTCTAAAATGTACAGCTTTCCAGGATCCATTATTGCTTTCATACCCATTTCTACCATTAACTGGAAGGAGGTTGAAAGCACAAAAAATAGCAAAAATACGCTATGTCCCAGAAAAATGCCAAAACTGTGTAAAATATTTTAGTCAGCTTGTCCCTGAAAGCTGGGAAGATTATGATTTATGCACCACAACCCCTTTTTTGATACCATTTGCAGGGAAAAAACCAGCCACTTTCATCTGTAGCCCTTTTTTCCCATTTAAATAAAAATATATATATATTTAGCTGTATTTTGGCTAATTTCTGGGTCCGCTCCAAGGGAATCCACAAACCCTGGGAACTTTTAGAATTTCCATGATGTTGGAAGAAAAGGACGTAAATTTGACATCGATACCTTATGTGGTCAAAGGGTTACAGTGGCCTAAGCGTGAACTACCCCAAATAGCCCAAAAAATGCTTAGCATGGGGGGAAGACCTAGCAGCGAAGGGGTTGATAGAATCAATGCACCACACCAGTGGAAATTCACTTTCAATGCTGCTCAGCACTGCTATCAGGAAAATCTCTTGGACCTGTCCCAATTTATGTGAAACCCAGATAGGGCCCCATATCAGATTATTTCCCTTAGTATTGGCACCATATTGTCCGTAGGTACCTTACATAGAGGATGATGTCGTCTGCATAGAGTGTAATCAGGAGAGGGCCATTTTTAAACTGAAGCCCTCTGTGGAGGTTCCACTCCTGCAGGTGCTGTATCAGGGGGTCTAATGCTATGATAAATAATAAAGGTGAAAGTGGGCAACCCTGCCTCATTCCCCGTGTCAAGGGGAAGGAGGGTGACAGCATCCCATTCAGGCAAATGTGCGCCGAGTGTACAACAGCATGATGAGTGCCATGAATCCCAGAGGGAGAACCACTTTGCACAATGATGCTTGTAGGAACGGCCACTCCAGCGTGTCAAACTCTTTCTCAACGTCCCACTGCACAGCTACCGCAGGGATGGTGGGGGAGATTCTATGTAGAACTGCGCAAAGTGGGCATAGTTTCAAAGCTGTTTATCTGTACAGAACAATCCCTGATTAGGCAGAGGATGTTATTTGGTCCAGCAGGAGGGATAGTCAGGTTGCTTTCATTTTAGACAGCATCTTACTGTCAAAGTTTAATGAGGAAAGCAACTTAAATGAGCTGCAGTGCTGCGGGTCATTCCCGGGATTTGGTAGCAGTATGATCTCTCTATAAAGCCTCCTGGTACAGTTAAAAAAAATGTGGGGCTACTGAGTTTTTATATGTTTTATAGAAAATGCCCGAGAACCCATCGAGACCTGGTACCATCGTACCCCCCATCTCCTCTATTGCTTGGATTATCTCCTCCACTGTGAAGGGTTCTGTAAGAAACTGCTGGTGTGCAGAGCCAAGCCACACCATGGCTATCTCATCTAGGGTAATGAGTTCTGTCGGCAGCCTTGTCTGAGACCCGGAAGCTATATAGGTCGGTATAGTAGGTAAGTACTTTGTCCTGAATACCCAGCGTGTCTGCAATATAAGTTCCATCTGTCCACAGGAGACCGGTTATATAAGATTGGCCATTAGAGGGTTGCAGCAGTCATGCGACCTGGTCTTTCTCCCTCCCCATACTTCCTGGCCGCTGCATGTTTTCCTAGCAGGATAATGTTACTTACCCAGTAAGCATCTGTTCTTGGCATGTAGAGCTGTAGATCCACATGTTGTGCATACTCCTGCCATCTAGTGTTGGGTCAGGATGTTTGCAAGTTGTTTTTCTTCGAATAAGTCTTTTCAGTCACATGATTGATGAGTCCTCCTTTCGGTGATAGTGTGCATGGGCATTGACTCCATTGTTGGATTGTTTTCCCACAGAGGGTGATAATGGAGTTAGTAAGTAAAGAATATAGATGTCCATGCATATGTATATAGAGTAAGAGAACTGCAACAGGTACAGGTACCCAGGGAGGCAGGTGGGCGCATGTGAATCTACAGCTCTACATGCCAAGAACAGATGCTTACTGGGTAAGTAACATTATCCGTCGAGGCATGTGAGCTGTAGATCACATTCTTTGCATAGATTATACAGCAATGCTGTCCCAAAGCGGTGGCTAAGCTGTAGCTGTTGCAGTTGTCTGAACTAGTGTTCTAAATACTGCCTGTCCCACATTAGCACGATGTCTGGCTAACACATCTACACAAAAGTGCATGGTGAATGTGTGTGGTGTGGACCATGTTGCAGCTTTACAAATGTCAACTATGGGGATGTTTACTAAGAAGGCCATAGTAGCCCCTATTCTGTGAGTGGTATGCACTCTAGGGGGTATTGTAAAAGTTCTCTTTGCTTTTGCATAAAATGTTTGAATGCATTTAACAATCCATCTGGCAATACCTGACTAGGATATGGGATTGCCCTTGTGAGGTGGAGCAAAAGCAACAAAAACTAGTTTCATTTGACAGAATGACTTTGTTCTTTCTTTTTAATATAAAAGGGCTCTTCGAACATCTAAGGTATGTAGAGCTTGTTCTGCCACTGAATCAGGTTGAGGAAAGAACACAGGTAACTCAACCGACTGATTAATTTGAATGGCAGAAACTACCTAAGTAGGGACTTGGGGTTAGTACGAAGAAACACTTTGTCTCTGTGAAGTTGGAAAACAATTTCAGCTATGGTTAGTGACTGTAGTTTACCCACTCTCCTCAGTGAAGTGATTGCAATGAGGAAAGCGGTTTTCCAGAAAAGAATTTGTAGGTTGCATTTATGCATGGGTTCAAAAAGTGGGCCCATTATTGTGTAGGACTATGTGAAGATTCAACACTGGGGCAGGTGGAAGTCTTGGTGGGATACCTCTTTTAAGTCCTCCCATGAAAGATTAGATGACTAGCACTCTAAAAAGAGATAAGTGTTGCCTATTTTGTAGATATGCAGCTATTGCAGTGAGATGTAGTGGGGTGGAAGTGTAAGCTAACTCGGACTTCTGCAAGTGTAACAGATAACAAATTATATTTTGCATTGAAGCATCAAGAGGATTGATGTTGTTATTATTGCAATAGATAACAAAACATTTCCATTTAGCTGCATAACAGGCTCTTATATTAGGTCTTCTGGCCTCTCCAATGATGTTAATGCAGTCTGGTGGGAGATTTAGATAACCAAATTCTATGATTTCAGGAGCTAGATCGCGAGGTTCAGTTGTTTGGGTACCGGGTGTCTGATACCTCCATAGCTCTGTGTGAGGAGACTGGATGTGAGGTACAGTTTTTGATGCTGAACTAATGCCAGCTCCAACAGGGTTGTGAACCAAGGAAGACTTGCCCATGTTAGAGCTACTAGGATCAGTGTGAGGGATGATTGCCTGAGTTTCTGAACCACTTATGGAATGAGTGGGAAAAGCAGAAAAGAGTAGGCAAATATCCCTGACCAGTTTATCCATAGTGCATTGCCTTTGGAGAGTGTGTGTGGGTACCTGAAGGCAAAGTTTGGACATTTTGCATTTTGGTGTATGGCAAAAAGATCTATTTGAAGGTCTCCCCAACTTTGAAAATATGGGTGGAGAACTTCAGGGTGAAGTTCCCATTCCTTGATTTGCTGTCTCTGTCTGCTGAGAACACTGACAATCTGATTGTTCACTCCTGGAAGGTGTTCTGCTAGGAAATATATTTTGTGGTGAACTGCCCATTTCCAAATGTCTTGCACGCAAGCGCAAGCGCAAGTTCTCCGACAGGGAGCTGGAGCACCTGATAGAGGGAGTCAGCAGCAAGCACGATCGCCTCTTCGGTAAGCTGTCCCTCAAGGTGCCTGGCAAGAGAAGCGCCGCATTTGGATGCGCATCCGGGAGAGGGTGAATGCTGTAGGTGTGACGCCCCGCAGCATCGACGACCTCAAGAAAAGGTGGTACAACCTGCGGAAGCGTGCAAAGGAGAGGATTTCAGAGAGGCTCCGGGAGGCAAGCAGAACCGGAGGCGGCCCTTCCACGGTCCAAGCAAACACTGCCCTGGAGGATCTGGTGGAAGGAACAATCGAGCGGGAAGCCGTCGTGGGAGTGACCCAGATGGACACGTCCGGCGCAGCCACAAGTGCCCAAGGTAAGATGCATGCCTGTGCCCATACCCAGCATAGCGTAAATCCATTTCCATGCCCCCAGCAAGATCTGAGTGTGTATGCAGCTTTGGCACACACAGCTTTACTCCTAACACTAGTGCATCATGGGAGTTGTAGTCTAGTCAGCCCAGTGTGCATGTACAGGCGTAAATGCAATGACCATTCACCACATCAGTTGAACATGGATAGAGACTGTTTATTTAGTGGATCACAGAGGGACATGTATGTGTACAACACTACGTAGGTGTAACTATCCCACTAACCATGCACTGTTTCACACACAGATGCATCTCCTGGGGATTCGGACGACAGCGGGTGGCTGATAATATCCGAGACACCTGTGGATTCCGACCTGGAGACAGCGCAGGATGCGCATACATCACCTCCACCTGCCACCCCACCAGCACCACCAGCACCACCAGCACAGGCACCAGCACCAGCGCCACCAGCACCAGCACCAGCCACACCCGCTGCAGCTACAACAGCCACTAAAGCGCAGAGGCGCAGGTCCAAAGTTGCGCCCTTGCAGGTGATGGAAACACCCTCCACACAATTGGGACACAGTCTGCGCACCATCACACCACCTGATGCACCACCTGGACGCGCAAGACTCACACAGCGGCGCAGGGCTCGGCCAAGTTCCATCTCCTCAGGCGACCTGGATCTCCCACACACTTCTGCCATCGAGGAGAGGATGCTGCGTGTACAGCGCCTGCAGGGACGACACATGGCAAACATTAGCTGCAATATCGTGCGCCTTGCTAGAGAAATGCGTGCCATGACTGCGGCGGTTACGGACATGAGCACGGCGGTTAGGGACATGACCACTGTGGTGGCAGAGGGCAATGCTCACCTCAGGGAAGACATCCATGAGCTCACCCGTGCCATGAGGGAGGGCCATGAGTGCGAGAAGAGGAGGCACCAACAGCAATTGGTGCATTCCGCCGCCGCTACAAAGGCGATCACACGTCACAGCAACAGTACCGCAGTGTTGGCAAGCCGCTCTGTGTCCTTGCAGGTGGACCTTGGGCACTTCTGCGGGGATGTTGCCAAGGCACTAGGGCAGATGACCACTGCTGTCGAACACCTACAGGGCAGCACATGCAGTGCTGCTGCTTTGGGAGGGGATGACGCCAGTGAGGCTGCCTCCAGTGTCAGCAGCGTGCCACTGCCAGAGGCCAGCACCAGGCGCCGCAGTTCGCGGGCCTCCACGGGGACAGGCCGTGGTGAGGCATTGGAGACACCTCAGCGGAGGCTTGGGGTACGTGGCAAGCGCCACAAGACAGATACACAGACATGCCGGACCATGGTGGGGCAACCATGGACCTCCCCTTTCTGAGTCTGCACAGGCGTGACTTTAACGCACATTTGATTTTACTTTTTTCCTGTGGAGCATTATTTCGATTGCTTGTTTTGTTGCACATACCGCAGTGCTACTGTGCATTAAACAGTTGCACCCCAAACAAACTTGTAATGTTTCATTCTCACCTGATTCAGAAATGATGTTGCATGATGTATGTCCGCCTCCTGTGGCCCTCTGCTGTGTTAGGGACGTGTGCCTGTCGTTGTTGGGCGGGTGGTTGGTCACCCCGGTGGTGGTCATTCCTGTCAACCTCTATGGGTATCCCCCTTCTGGTCGCAATGTTGTGCAGCATTGCACATACAGCAATAATCCGGCAGCAGGTTTCAGGTTTGTATAGCAAGGCGCCGCCAGTCTTATGTAGGATTCTAAAGCGACTCTTCAGAATCCCAAGTGTCCTCCCTATGACATTCCTAGTGCTTATGTGTGCTGCGTTGTGGGGTTGTTCCTGTGGGGTTGCTGGATTGATGTATGGGGTGAGTATATATTCACGCAGGGCGTAAGCACTGTCACCTAGAAGATAGAAGCAAAGACTTAGCATTGGTGATGTCCATACATGTGTGGTGTTGGTGTGGGGAAGCGTAATTCGTACGTACCAAGCAGGAGTCCCTCTCCAAATTCTCCGTTGATTAGACGTCTGTGGATTCCACTGTGGCGGAATATGTAGGAGTCGTGTGTGCTCCCCGGGAATTGTGCCACTAGGTCCGTTATGATGTGATTGGCATCGCACACAACCTGCACGTTGATTGAGTGGTAGGACTTGCGGTTCCGGAATATGTACTCATTTGCTGCGGGTGGACATATGGGGATATGGGTACAGTCGATGCATCCACTTACATGGGGGAATTGTGCCACCTGGTAGAATGCCTGTTTGTTGCGGTCCAACTGCTGTGGGGTTGTGGGGAAGCTGATGTGGGTGTGTAGCATTGTCAGCATGGCATCTAGGAATTTTTTGAAGAAGCGTGAGAGTGCGCTTTGCGATACGCCTCCGACTACCGCAATTACCCCCTGGAAACTCCCTGAGGCCAGTAGGTGCAGGCTGCATAGGACCTGGACGTGCGCAGGGATTGCATTGGTCCGGTGTGTCTGGTGCTGCAGTGATGGTTCCAGGTCTGCAATGAGGCGCATGATCATGGCACGATTGAGTCGATACTTCTCGTACACCTCGTCCTCGTTCTGCCCGAGCAAGGTGATGCGCAGTCTGACAACTCTCTCCTGGACCCTTCTCCTGCGCTGTCCTGCCACATTGATACGCATCCTCCTTGCAAGCACGTAGAGGGCTGCCATTTTGTGGTAGCCAACAGGGTCTCCTGGGCCACATTTAAGGGTTTGGTGATTGGCACAATCAGTTGCACATGTTGAAAGTGTTTTCTTTTATTCACATGACTTTTTTTTAACTTTACCTCCAGGTTCTGATTCCCCTTATTTAGCTCAAGCAAAATAGCGATTTTCGGGATTTTCGGTATTTGCGACTTTTGTTGCATTGGGGTGCGAATCGTTATTTGCCATTGGCACTTTCCGGGAGCTAATAGTGATTTCGGTATCTGCTCATTCGGTATTTAGCGATTCAGTAAATTTGTTGTTTGGTTATTTGCGATTCGGTATTTTACCGGATTTATTTTGCGATTCGTTATTGGCTCACATTTTGGGTTCATGCATTGGAAATCGTTTTTTTTAATTCGCTAACGGGTGTTATTAGCGATTCGGTATTTTACCGACTGGATTTTTGCTTGATGCATGAGGCTGTTTGTCTGGGGCTGGAGCATCCCTGACATTTGGGAATTGGCCCTTTTACGTGCATTAGACACGACCAGAGAATCTAATGGTAACTGCCCCTTGATATAAGCTGGGTCTGATGGTGTAGATTTATATTTTTAGTCTTACCTGGGGGTGAGGATACGTGCCGGCACAGGATCATTAAAAATGTCATCTACGTGTCTAAGCATACCCTTGAGCATGTGAAGTTTGTGCGAGGATGTTTATGAACTGTTAAGAGTTTCGAAAAGGAAATCTTCTTCTAGGGATTCCTAATCTAACTGGACACCATGGTAATTTGCAGCTCGGCTTAATAATTCTATGTATTCTACACTGTCAAGTGGTGGAGAAGACTTAGTAGGGTGCAGATCAAGATACTTTCCTGTGGGAGAATTAGTGTCAAAATCTCTCCAGGAGTCTGTAGGTGTTGGATCAATGTCCCCAACCCCATCGCCATCCCCATCATCCTGATCATCAGATGTATATGGTGGTGGTGAGTCAGCAGGTGAAATTAGTATTGTTTGATACTCAAGAGAAGGAGGAGAGGGAGGAGGAGGAGGAGGTGGAGGAGAAGGCTTAGTACCCACATTCTTCCTTTTTAAAGGGATGTGGTAAAATTCTCACATCTCTGGTTTACGTTTTAGTGTCACTTTGGTTGTAATATGTCCAGTTGTTGGAGGAATGTAGAGCTCTCTCTATTTCAGATCCGGTTTCAAGGGTGGAACATCGGAACGGAACTCCTTTTCTGGAATCAGCGTCTCCGTCTGTTTTAGCGCCAAATGTTTTGGTTCTGTTGTTTTGGATGCTGAGGGTTTTGGATCCGAAGATGTTTTCGGCATGGGAGGGGCTCAGGCTGAGCCTGACTTCGACTTCGATCCCAAACATTTCGGCTCGGTGCCAGATTTCGAGTGACTCAGGTCGGAAGGCTTTGGGGTGTGTTTCCGTGCAAAGCCGGAGGGCGGGGCTTTGAAAACATGTTCTTGGTGCCGACCGTGGCCCTCAGGCAAGGTTGGACTGGAGACTTCTTCTTAGACCTAGGTGGACTTTGAGGCAAGGGAGGATCAGTATTCATGGTTTGCTGCCTTTGTGGGATGTCTTCGTCCCTATCAGAGCCGGATTCCGAAATAGAGATCAGATCCTGTTCTTCTTCGGCTCCTATGGCTTCTCCGGTTTCCTGTTCCAAATCTTCTCTGAAGATGAATGGATTGGAACCTGAGTGTTGGCTCACACGTCGCGATTTCGGGCTCGATAATCGCAAAACGTCTTCTTCGATCAGAAAGCCTGACAAGCGTCCCAGTCCTGTTCTTTGGACTCTGGTGAGAAGCACAAGTTGCACACTTCATGTGAATCAGTTCATTGGAATTTCGCATGGCACTGAGGGCAGAATTTTAATGGAGTCCGTTCCACCTACTGCGAGGCGGCCTGACTTGGGTAGGCCCAAAGGCCTTCCACTAGCTACCCAATAGAATAAGAGATTTTCAGTAAATACGGAGGGGAACCCAGAAATGGTGTCAAACCGATGGCGGAAAAAACAATCTAACAATGGAGTTGATGCCCATGCGCACTATCACCAAAAGTAGGAGTCACCTACCTCATGATTGGAAAGACTTATTTGCAGAAAAACAACTTGCAAATATCCGGAACCAACACTAGATGGCATGAGTATGCAAAGCATGTGATCTATAGCTCACTTGCCTCAAACAGTGTGTTTCTTTCTTTGCCGCCTCAAGGAATTCTGCTAGCAGGGAGGCAGGGTGATGTAGTAGCGTCTGCAGCCCGTGCACCACCTGGACTTGATCTGTTGTGGATAACTGTTTCTTGATTGGAAAAAGAGTGCATTGCAAATCTTTGAAGATCCCTGCACAGTTAGAGATGCATATCTTCCTCATATACGCTTTTAAGACTTCCGATAGGGTGGCCCAGGAGTCCACAGACTGTTTGTTTATTTTAAAGTATTCCACTATAGCTGTGCATAGGTCTGTCCAGAATACATCATCTTGGAGTGCCAACACGGGCAACCTCCACTGTTTTTCCACCCCACCCATTCTTGGTATGTGGAGCTTCAGGAGCACCTGGGAGTGAGTGATCTGACAAGGTTTGCATGAGATGCTGTAAGAGTCAATCCATGGGGTCATAGTCGGCTTAAGGAGCCAGTAGTTCAAGCGGGTCCAGGTGCTATGTTGTGCTGAGTAGTATGTGTAGGCAGGCTGAGAGGGGCACTGTTGGCACCAGATGTCAACCAGATTATGTGTTCTGCTTAAGTCCCACAAAGCCCACCGGGATCGTGGTGTAGCGCCGGGGGTGTCTGCAGCAGTGTCACATTTGGGGTCGAGTAGTAGATTAAAATCTCCCTGCATACAAATGGGGTATTACCCCCTCCAAATCTATCTGAGCCTGCAGACTGTGATAGAATTCCGGCATATTTGTGTTCTGCGAAGATATGTGAATTAGAAGTATGGTATACCCCAGCAGTCAGCCTATCACCATCAAGACGCAGCCCTCTGTGTCTGTGCTGACTGCGGATAATTGGAATGGCACTCACTTGCGTAGAAGTATAGAGACTCCCCTGGCATATATACTATAGCCTGCAAAGTATCAGGAGGTTCTCCATGTGGAAGCAAAAGTGAACAATGGTGTGGGGGGGCAGGTTTGTTTCTTGTAAAAAGGCAATGTCAACCTACTGTCTCTGCAAGTAGTGCAACACCTGCTTACCCTTGCATGCGTTCTTTAAGCCCTGTATATTCCAGGTCACTAGAGAAATATCCGCAAAGGGGTGTATCTTAACATGTGTGGTCATTAAGAATCCATGTAAGGAAAGACGTTGTTGTTAAAAAAGAAGGTGTGGTATCGGCAGTAACCTTAACAGCAAGCTTTTCGCATAACTACCCATACCTCAACATGCATTCCCCTCCCACCCCCCATCCCCTTTTCCATTTTGACAGGGAAATTCTAACCCCAACAACATTGCTGCAATCATCAACACTGTGCTGAGTCGGAAACAAGATGGCCTGATATTAGTGCATCGTCACCATTGCTAAAAACCAGAGAGCAACTTTAACCATAGCACAAGACCCACTAACCTGAATCCCACTCAAATAGAATCATCGTTTTGCATAGGAGACTTCAGGCAGAACCACGTTCGAGAGTTAAAGCAAGACAAAAGAAAAGACTGCACACAAATGTCTCAAGTAGGTTTTTGTGCAAACAAGTAACTTGTATGTCAATTAGAAGAAATAATAACAAAATCAGGACATGTAAGATAAAATGGGGCAAGTGAAAGAAACATAGCAAACCATTCAAATACAGGTCTCTACAATTCTTCACAGTTAAATCAAACCAATAACTGTAAAATACAAAGAAGGTACAACATCCCCAATGACTTGTGTGTTATGGTAACATTAAATTGTGGGAAAAAATAAAAACGTACCAAAAGAGTACAAATACCTTCTAAAGGAATACTTCATATGAAAGTATGCAGCACCATTCACTATTACTTACAAATCATCATTGAAAACAGAAAATACTCATGTTCGAAAACACGTCCTCATGAAAATCAACACACATGCAGACAGTACATTATTCAAACATATGTATAGGTTGAGCCTGGTAAAGATCCTCTACAGCCTCATTTGTATATATAAAGACAGGCACACAACTGCAGGGGTATGTTGTTTTCAGGTGTAAATGTTGGTGAGTGACAGGCACTCAAAATGTTTGTTAATACGGTGGCATCAATGTCAAGAAATTGTCTAGCTGCTTAACTTGCAAAGAGCGCTCTCATGTTGATTGATTCTCAGCTTTGCCTCCTGTGCAGTGTGCCCTACAAAGAGTAACTCAACTCAGTCAATCAATGGCACAAATTACATTGATGCTTTTACAATCAGATGAGGGTTTATAAAGTTTGTGTAATACTGAAACATCTTAGTGTTACTAGTCTGTGCTCAGACAAACCAGTAGCCACCTGTGAAATCACTTACAACTCCTGGTGTCAAGTAACTAGACTTGGTTGTATGGGCTTAGACAACTTGATCTTCAATATGCTTTTAAAAGCAATGAGGTCTTTTTCATACTGCACATTCATTTGTGCCAATTGCATAACATCATTATTTTTATGAAATCTTTCAAAGTAGGGTCATGAATCTTATGGGTTAATAGGTTCTCTCTTACACAAAACCAGGTCTGTGCGTGTGCTCACTTAACCAGCAAGCAAGGATAGCCTCTCTTTTCAATCTTTGGCAAAGGGCTTCTGATTTTAAAAACAGTGAATTTTTACATTCACAATTATTTTGAAAGAGTAAGAATTGCCAAAAAGGAGGCTATTGTAAAGGATATAAAGAATGTGGTTGTCCTGTTGTAGAAGAGAATTGCTTTTGTAGGTTTCCAAAACAGAGTAGAATATGTATTTTCCACATCATTTTTAATTTACTGGTCAAGTTAGACTTGGTGACTTTGGGACTTGGATCCAGACATTCTAAGCAGCAGTCCATTGTTATTATCAGCCTCTGAAAAGGTTCAACATAGCAGGAATGTAGTTAGATGTATTAGAATATGAAGATTAAAGATGCTAGATTTAGGGATTGTACACTTTTTATTGTTTAGCCGTTGTGCTACGGTAGACAGCACTTCATCAGTGACTTAAAAAATACTAATGTTTACCTTTGCTAGAGTTTTATACTTGCATTAAAAATCTGGGTGCATTAAGAGCAGGGAAGCATCAAGTGAACAAAAAAGCAAATCAAAGCTAGCCATCAGTCAGTTACAAACATGCCTATGTCTGAAGTGAAGCACCCAGGTTATGAGTTACACAGTACTGTGGGAGTGGAAGCACAGTACAATGCAGAATCACCCCTTTATTTCCATGCAATTATAATGTAAACCACAGGGAATGGGTATTAACTGTGAGTATCGAGTGGTACCAGGCTTTGATGCTCATTTATAGCATGTTCTATAAGACAAAACTAAGGTGGGTTTACATGCTGACAATGTATTACTAAATGTTATTAACTAACCCTATACTTTACTTTCTTCTCTTCAATTAAGGAAAGCATATTGGTAAGAACAGACTGTATTACTTACTCTCTTTACTTCACAATATAGTAATGGTGGTTGACTGTAGCGGGCAATTGCCAGTTTGCCGGTGCCATGGAAAATCATCTGGTAACATCACCTTCTGAAGAGGATTACTATTTGGACGCCAAGGGTCCTCTTAGAAATGAGTAATTTCACATTTCCATGTGTTTTCACTATTCACAATTTTGCCTGATTTGAGCAAATAAACTGGGTTTGCATTAGTTCCATAGACCTTCACATTTATCTGGCACCAGTAACAGAAATTTCAAGCTACATTAACATTAAAGGGCAACTCATAATGAAGCTCTGGATTGAGTTGGCATTTGTGTTTGAATCAGTGCCAGTGTGCAAATCGCTCTGATGATGCTTCATTCTTTGTGGCTGAAAAGACGTAAGATGCACCTGCAACTTAGAGGGGTAACTACCTAAAGAACTGAATGCAATTTGTGAAACACAATCAAACCCGATGCACTGCTCTCTGGAAATGAATTGGAAAATCCATGAAACATAAGAATAGGGATATCCAGCACTGGCAGCTCCCCCCCCCCCCCAAGTGCCATTCATTACTGGTTGGACTAACCTCATTTAGTGCCTGTTCCCTACTTCACCACATTGAAATTTATTGTGAAGAAAATAGTTCCTCGTCTCTCTGCAACTCCATTCATCCCTCATGGGGTTTGAGACATCTGAAGCAGATTCCAGTGCCTCAGGCTGTGAAAAGCCAGGATCAGAGAGAGGGTTTTTCCAGGAAGCCATGTGACAGGTCCTTCATCATGATTATAATAATTGACATTGATAAAGTTCCATTATAACGGTATGATTATTATAACAACAAAACATAGACAAAGGTATATTTGAGATACCACCTAAATAATGTACTGACTTTGAAAGTTCTGAAATGTAATACTTGCCACAATTGTAGTGAGTGGGCAAAGCAAGAAAGCAGGACTCTCCTATGGGGTTATCTCCCCCTGAGAAAATGTTTTCAAGTATTTGGTCAAATAGTGCATTTTAAACCACACCCTTCACATACATTTTCTGAAAGGCCATACATGCTGCAACAGCACTTATTACATTTTCAAATCCTCTCCTAGCGTGCCGAGCCAACAAAACCCGACACTCCACAGTTTTCACTGTGGATGTCACCACATTTCAAAAATTAGCACCATTGTGACATGGTTAGCATTTTGTTAAAGAGGCCCCCAATATGCCAGTGCCAGAATGTTTCAATTTGTTCCATCATTTATACCACAAGTACCTTGGTATGTCAGGGCTAGCTCCCTTACACTCATTCCTATTCATTTTCAATCACTGGCAGTCACTAATTTTCACCCATACTAACTGACACATAATTTCACACTCACTACCTGTCACAGACTCTCACTAATACACAATTACATTCACACTTGGTCACACATACGCATGTTCACTCTCACATAAACACACTCCCACCCACAAACATGCATATAACATATTTAAAATATTTTCTACTGACCTTTGTTGCCAGCAAATTTCCTATTGCAGCTAATTGGGATTTATATTTTATTACACTAATAGTGAATAATACAATATTATTAACTATTATTATAACAAAAACAATTGACAGAAAATACCAGGGGTCATAGATGCAGTGCCAGGGATTTCATGGGCCAAGCCAAGGGTAACAGCAGTGGCCCATGGCAATCCCTAAATGATGCCCATGAGAAACTCCACACATTCCCAATGGCATAATGCCTGGCAGTACATGAAAACAGGTACAAACTTCTGACAGCATCCCTGGGGGCTCCTTCTCAATGCTTCCCAATCCTCCGATAGCCTGCAGGTGAAGTATGTTCCTGCCTGTTGGAGATTTGGGCATGAGAGTCCTTGAAGGGTGAGGTGCTAGGAAACACTTTAAGCAAACCTTTATCTGATGGGAAAATTTGAAGCAGTCGAAAGTTCAGTGGTCCCAAGGACAACATAAGAGATTACAGGGGGCAAACCAGTGGCCACAATTGTAACTCTTGACATCCTCAAAATGATGTTCACAATTAAGAGTTGCCATGGAAACAGCGATCTTTCCACAGCTTCCTTAGGGCTTGGCTTGTCTCATCACATGGCTGAAAAGGACAGCTCCTTGTAAATAGGGCCTCTGTTCTGCGATAGGGCTGCAAAGTAGTCACTGGTTTCCGTTTGACAGATTGTTGTCTGAACAGGCTGGCATCATGTTGCCCATGGATCATCAGAGCAGTCATGTCTCTACCTGGGTGGCTGTGACTGTTTACGAGCAGCCTTATAGCCACATATTGCCTGCTACCCATGATACTGACAAGGCCCGTCCGGACCACGGCAACCATGACATTTCAAGTTCTCCTGTTTGATCTTCCTGGTCAGGACTATCCAAGGTAAGCAACATTCTCTAAGTGCAGCATTGTGTCTCTGGCTTCAATATGCAGAGCCTGCTACTATTAATCCTGGCCTCTTTTTAAGACAAAAAAAATAGTGGTTTCTTTAAAGGGCTTGTGGGAGCCCCAACACTGTGCCTGCTCATCTCCTTGTTGTTTTGGCCGTTCGAGGCCCAGGTAAGCCACAGTCAGCGCTGGGGTGGGACTCAGTCCCTCAGCAGGCACCACCGTCATCGTGGCCTGGGAGGTGACGTCACCCTCCTGATGCCTCTAAAGGGGCCTTGCACTCCCGCAGCACGTGACATGCCTGGACGTGTGCCCAGGCGAAGAACAGGCCAAGGGCTGGCCGGTCTGTGCCCGTCCGGGGGCAGCCGAGTCCAGGCTGGGCCACTTCCCTTGGTTCTTGTATGCAGGCTATATTTATTGCATGAGACCATGGGACCCTGTTACCTATTGGAGGGATCGCTGCTAGAAACAAGGTCCGACCATTTAATATCAACCTGTCATGTGGTATAACTTTTCACTGGTCTGGTGATTCGTCTGCTGACTGCTGTTTAAATATTGTGGAATCATCGGTGCAATAAGTAGAGATAAGAAAAATCCAGGCAATCTATCTCTCCTTTCCACTGTCTGAGCCGTTAAACAAGCTTCCATACACACTCCAAACCTCTAACAATTGGTCAGAACTCAGTCCTTGTCGGAATGAAATAGCATAAAATCCGGCTCGCCGACCTACCCTTGCCCTGCCATATTTTTTAAGCTACTGGCCTCCTGCTTTGACCCTATACTTAACCCCATCTGGAACTCCTCCTTGAGATCAGGCTCCTTCCCTACACCCTGGAAAACAGCTTATGCAAGGCCTATCCTCAAGAAGGAGGATGCCGATCCGGCAGAACTCAGAAACTTTAGGCCAATCTCTCTTCAACCAGCACCATCGAACATTCTGGAAAAAGAGCTCCAGAAACAATTGTCAGCCTTCCTGGAGTCAAATAATCTTTTGCATGACTCCCAGTCAGGCTTCAGGACAGGCTACAGTACGGAGACTGCTCTGCTCGAGGTAGCAGAGACCATGCGTGCTACAGTTGACCAGGGAATCTGTGCAATTCTTGTGCTGTTGGAACTCTCCGCGGCCTTTGATATGGTATCTCACCGGATCCTGTTAAAAGGGCTTGAATTGATGGGAGTTTCTGGAACCGTACTTCCCTGGTTTAAATCATTTCTTGAGGACCGTTCACAACAAGTGTCCCTCTATCCTCATATTTAATCTCCCAGACCGCTGACATGCGGTGTCCCCCAGGGATCGGCCTTGAGCCCTGCCCTTTTTAATGTGTACCATGTCCCTCTGGCTCTGCTAGCTGAACAATGGGGTGTGAAGGTTGTCTCCTATGCTGACATCACCCAGCTGGTGTTCTCCTTTACTGAACACATGGAGGCAGCCTTCACCAACTTTTAAGCAGTGTCTTCTTAACATCTCATCTTGGATGACAGACAGCTGTTTAAAATTGAACACCGAAAAAACTGAGGTGCTGTTTTTTAACCAGGCGTATCCCCCAAAGGCAGGACTCTGGTGTCCTGTAGAGCTTAACCCCTCCTTCACCTGTGAAGTCCGCGAGAAACCTGGGTTTTAAATTTGACCCCACACTTACAGGTAAGGCTCAGATCAGTCATGTCTCCTCCCAGTGCTTCTGGAAACTAAAAGCTCTGCGAAGGTTCCTCCACTTTCTCCCTATGGATTGTAGGAAAACAGTGGTATATGCACTGGTCACATCACAAATAGATTATGCTAACAGTCTGTACTTAGGCCTCCCTGAATACCTGACCAGGAAACTGCAAATTATCCAAAATGCGGCTGCAAGGCTGATTAGAAATGTGCCACTTCATCATCACATCTCCCCCCATCTATGAAGCCTGCATTGGCTACCAGAAAGGAAAATAATAGAATTCATGGCTCTGACCTTAGCCTACAGAGCATTGGGGGAAAATGGTCCAAAATACATGAAAAAGAGAATACAGAAGTATTCTCAGATCAGGGTCCTAAGATCCAACCATCAGGAACTGCTGGTAACCCCACGATTAAAAAAATCCAGAATTGGCGGGCGCTCGTTTTCAGTAAAAACGGCTGCATTATGGAACGTTATGCCTGTACACATCAGGAAGGCCAAGACAGAAAGACTATTTAGGAAAACACTGAAAATGTGCCTGTTTAGCCCACCTTGAATCCCTTCATCTGGCCCTATTCCTCGCTACTGTTGCCGTTACCAGCGCCAGGACACCCCCGTCGGAGGTAGCTGCGAGCTCTATAAATATTAATAATAAACAAACCAAGCATCCTCAGTTGGGTAGAATTGTCAACCCTGGCTGTTTCAAGACATTTCAAGCACCACCATATGAGAGCAAGTTATTGGGATGATACCTCTAAGTACATCCTTATTTTTATATCCTTGCATTAACCTGGATTTTTTTAACATTACAGTTCTTTTATAGAAATTACGCCAGCTGAATAAGACGGATTTTTATTATTCTGTTTTACCTTGTAAATTTTAATAGACATTCTATTTTTTTGCACTTGCACTTAATTTCCCATCCTTGTATCTACCTGTAAGATCCTAAAAATGGTAAAGAGGAAGGCATCGGCTAAATATACTGCAACTAATACCCCTTGTGCTACTATTGACTCATTCCTTGCACGTGCAGTTAGTGAAATATCAAATGAAATTGATAGGACTGAGCACCACCTATCTATTGGATTAGGTATGGTGGCAGGAGGGCAATCAGGAGATGGCAGTGGGGTAATATTAGAAGGAGGTGTCACATTTGAGGAACCAACCCATACTGTGAGTCAGGGAGCTCTTGAGGCCCCGGAAAGAGTATGAGAGCCAGAGTTACAAACACAGCTCGACCCCCTTGGTATTTGTATGCCGAATAGTTTGCCAACCCCAAAGAGAAAGAGAGGGGGCAAAAAAGTAATGGAGGGTGTTAACAAAAGTATGAAAGGTCCCACCCTGAGATTGGGGCTGAGGTGTGCTGTCTTCTCAGTCAGTAAAAGTACAATTGATCAAGATACGTTTTCAAATATACAAATGACACAAATCACAGCAACCATTATAACTAAAATAGAGGAGTTGCTAATCCTGATTAGTGATTTACTGACCAAATTATCCAACAAAGTGTCTAAGATCAGCAGTTCACTCGGGAATATAAGTATTAATAACGAGAATGAGAAGGGTATAACAAGGGGGGGAATTGAATTGATGTCACAAACAACTGTTTCCTTAGGAAAGGCAACCAGTAAAGAGACGGAAAGGGAACTACCAAAAAGCCTAAAAGATTAAACAGGCCTAGGAAATAAAAACGGGAGATGGACCCTAGAAAAAATCCCACCCCAAGACAGCAGACAGTAGCTACCTATGTCAAAGAAGCCAGTCTCCTCAGGCCCAACCCGGAACAGCTACCTACTCTAAATATGGAGAGGGAAGGTTTTAGGGCTAATGATGGTAGGGCGGATGTACCCATAAGCCTACCACCGGAACGCTGCCATTATGTGGCAGTCATGGTTAATGTTCCCCCGCTGCACCCAGGACAGAAGGAGACTCATGATAGATTAAAAAATATAGTGGCGCACTGGCTAGATAGGAACTGTGGATATCCAGTGGCAGGAGCTGACCAATACTCATAACGTGAAGAGTGAGTTGGATAGGTCCCCTATGGAAGAACCACAACGGAGATTGTATTATCATCAATTTTAAAAACCCTAGATGAACAAGAAATACTGTAGATAGAGTAGCCTCACGTAGTCAATACAATCAGAATATATCCCTTTTACCCCTTGTTTTTTTCTATAGGCACCTAAGGTTGACTCAACATAGGGTAGAGTAGCCCAGCCAATAAAGGATCCCCCTTGATATGATAACTCACTGCCAATATGCACCGGTCTCGAACAGATATCAGGCTTTGAGTACTCTGCAAGATATCGATTCACAAAAGAGTGACTGTCCCCCCAGTATTGACACCTACCCAACTGGATCTGTGATATCAGCCTGTCGTGTGCTTCCGCAAGTTGAAATTGTTTTCTCGGACAAGGCCCCCATGGGTACCTTAATTGCCGAAAGTATTCCTATTGATATAAATAACATACCCAGGGATACCAGAAGTAACTGCAAGAACTTTACTGATATTTTGGGGATTAGAATGGAAAATGGTTACAAAATCGCAACTTGGAACGTTGCCAGATTTATGAACAAATAGAGATTTTCTATGATGGCAAGCTTTCATTAACAAGCTTGACTTGATCTGCCTGCTGGAAACCTCGTGTTCCGACCCAATATATATAGAAGGTTTTTCTCATATTGGCAACAGGCTGTACAATCTCCTGCCGGAAGAGCAAAAGGGGGGCTTCTGATTCTTATCTCAAACAAACTACCAGCATGTGTTAAGAGAGTCATCAAAATTGGTGCACACTCTCAGATTTTATGGTTGTAATGTAGAGAAGGGAGGGATGTGATTGTAGTCAATTATTATAAAAATGTGTTTGATGCTACCAGGAGTAATATTGTAACCGAGTTGGATAAAGGGCTTGATACATTTTTAGGCCTAATTACTAATAATAATATGGTACTCATATGGGTTGGAGATTTTAACACCAAAATATGCCCCCTGTCCGTTACACAAGTTTGTGTGATTAAGAATGATAAAGGGCATGATTGTGCACGCTTTCCACATAATGGATACGGGAAAGCTTTAAATTCCCTGATTGCCAAATATACTAGAAATACTGCAGTGTGCTTGGATACTGATGGAGATTTGATACCAACTTTTACTGGTAGGAATGCTGCATCGATGATTAACCATGTTTTA
The DNA here is from genome assembly GCF_964204655.1 of Triturus cristatus. Lineage (NCBI taxonomy): Eukaryota > Metazoa > Chordata > Amphibia > Caudata > Salamandridae > Triturus > Triturus cristatus. The sequence goes on from NC_140591.1 coordinate 1,495,420,936, forward strand.
GTTTAATCTAGTATTAACTATATGTATGCCACCCCGCGGGTCACCCAACTATCATTGAGTGATCACAATTGTATTATTTTGACATTTCAATTCTGGGGTACCAAAAGTCCAACGCTCCAAAGTACTATAACTAATATTGCTCCATTTAGATCTAATGGGACCTCTATTAAAAGGGAGTGGAACCCCAAAAGGTTTTGCATGATATTGTCTTGAAATGTAATAAAGAGATTACTTACTGTTTTAATGAGGAGGTAGACCTCAGTATGATGATCGATAACTTTGTCAAAATCAATACTATTATTGATAGTATTTTGACAGCCCCCTTTAAGGAAGGAAGAAGGCAAAGGAAGGGGTGGTTTGATCACACTTGCACCAAGGCACTTAAGCAACTGAAACAAGCCTTACATTGTATGAAACGAGACAAAGAATTAACTAAAAACCTACTACTTATTTATAAATCTGTCCTTGAGATGAGAAAAAGGGAGTTGCCATAGTAAGCATGGAATAAATTATCTTTGGCAGCAGACACAGCAAATAATATGCTATTTTGAGAAACAGTGAATATGCTGTTTTTAAAAAATGAGTAAATCCCGGAATTGTTATCCCATGTTACATGCTACGCCTTGGTGTCACACTTTTAGAGTATTTTTAACCCACTGGGACCTGAGGCATGTTATGTGCAATACAAAACCCAATTCAGAGCAAGTGACATGCCATACCCCTAAATATTACAGAGGACAAAGTGCAGGAAGGATGAAAGGTAGTAGGGGAGCCAAAGCCCCTGGCCCAGATCGTGTCCCTCTAGATGTAAACAAAGCTGCTGTTGATTTAGGGGGGCCAATCCTTAGGAGAGTTTTTAATTGAGTAGTAACTGAGTATATACCCCCTCTGTGGGGCCAAACAGTCATAATCCCTATTTTAAAAAAAGGGGACAAGTCGGAAGCCAAAAACTACCGGCCAATATCCCTGTTAGAGTCATCGGTAAACGTGATTAGCATGGAGGAATGGGCAAATGAAAATGATATACTTTCCCCAGTGCAATATGGTTTTAGGAGAGGATTAAGGACTACAGAACAATGCATAAATCTAGAACTGTTAATAGGTAAATATACGGTTGCTAAAGAATGGAGACTATTCCTTTGCTTTGCAGTTCTTAGTAGTGCCTTTGATCTAGTTGACCATACAATCCTGTGGCCTACTTTACTCAGTCTTGGCACACCCAAACAAATTATTTATTTTCTCGCAAGGCTATATGAGAGGTTATCATGGAAAGTGAGATATGGACAACGGGGTGAGTGTAACCCAAATTTTGATGTAAAACGAGGCATCCACCAAGGTTGCGTTCTTGCCCCACTCCTTTTTTCTTTGTTTATAAATGAGGTTGATAAAGTATTGCAGAAGGAGAAAGTAGATGCCCTGCAAATATTGGGTAATCCAATACCTGTTTTACTATACGCAGATGATGTGGTACAACTTTCTAGGACCCCGGTTGGCCTACAACGACTAATGGATAAATTGAACATGTTCATAGATGCACATAAATTGTTAATTAACAAAACAAAAACGTTTACCATAATATGTTGACCCAAAGCAAAGAAATGTAAAACTTTTGATAGTGCTAGCGCCCCAGTACAAACTGTCAGTTTGTTATGTTACCTAAGGGTAATCTATTTGGGCAATGGGAAAAGGAATCTGGAACTATCTAATGTCCGTTCTAAGATGCTCATGAGGTTTTTAGATATTCATCCAAATTAGGTAACTATCCTGTAAAGAATATGCTGACAATATACAAGGCGCAATGTGTCGCTATTGCCCTATATGGTGTAGTGGTCTGGGGTCATTGTTACTGTTCGATCCTGAAACAAGAAGAAAACGCCTTTTCAAAATGTCTCTTCAACATCGACGGAACAAATACATTGGGAGGTGGATCTGACATACCGAGCAGATTTGACTGCAATGCGGCCACTGCTGGTATGGAGATGCAAATCTATTATTAAAGATTGCTTACTTCTTGAGAAAAAATCACAAATCCCATGTTTAAAATATATTAATGACATATATAGTAAATTATTCAATATACAGATGTTTGTCACCTCGAGGCAGGTGGCCTCTGTAAGCAAACGGGAGATTAAGAATTCATTTCTGGCATTCAAAATAGAATCCTGTAGAGAAACAATCGAGTTTCATATTTTATCCAACAATTGAATCTAGGAGGGGGATCACTGTGACTAAATCCTCACACCGTTATGTATTGACTAGACTGAGACTAGGGTGTAGATTCCGATCCTGGAGAAACCGGGTACGAACCGTCGGACGGAGCATTTTCTCCGTCCGACTCGTACCCGGTAAAAAAACATTACAAATATGCAAGTACGATCCGTACGGAAACACTATTTCCGTACGAATCGTACAAAACACCGACCGACGATAAAAAACATACCAATGTGATCCGGTACAGCGCCGACGTGACGTCCGGACGCAATCAGGCTGCGTTTCACGAACCAGGAAGTACGATTCGTACTGACGTCACTCCGCACGGATTATATTTTCCGGCAGCCAAAAACTGCCGGGAAATCAGGACGACGCGCAGAAGGAGCACCTGTACGCGACTGACAGCCATGGACCACAACCTACGTGTCATCCCGGCCCTCATAGCAGTCCACCTGGTGTACATGAACCGAGGCAGACGCCGCAGAAGGTCAGAACAACACCCAGGGGCAAAGGGGGGGGCAGGGGCAGGAAACATAACCCCCACCCAAGTCACAAATCATACATGCCCTGTACATACCTGACCTCCAGGGCCTGGTCACTTCGAGGGGGTAGGGGCGTGTCCACTAAGGCCTGGGTAGTCGACATGGACACGAACCGCCAACACAACAATTGTGGTACATACCGTACCCACGCCTTAAGAGCGTGGGTACGGGTCGTACCACGCCCACCCCTACGTCACCCCAACAATGGCGGTACGGCCCGTACCCACATCATAAAGGCATGGGTACGGGCCGTACCAGCATTGTTGGGGTGACGTAGGGGTACGCGTGGTACAACCCATACCCACGCTCCTAAGGCGTGGGTACGGGCTGTACCCCTACGTCACCCCAACAATGCTGGTACGGCCCGTACCCAGGCCTTTAGAACGTGGGTACGGGCCGTACCGCCATTGTTGGGGTGACATAGGGGTACGCGTGGTACGACCCGTACCCATGCTCTTAAGGTGTGGGTATGGGCCGTACCCCCAATGTTGGGGTGCCCTAGGGGTACGCACCGTACCCAGGCCTTTAGAACGTGGGTACGGGCCATACCGCCATTGCTGGAGTGACGTAGGGGTACGCGTGGTACGACCCGTACCCACGCTCTGAAGGCATGGGTACGGTGCGTACCCCTACAGCACCCCAACAATGGGGGTACGCACCCTACCCCCGTTCTAGAGGCCTGCCTACGGGTTGTACCCAGGCCTTCAGAGCGTGGGTACGGGTCGTACCACGCCTACCCCTAGGGCACCAGTACATCATTGATACATGGCGTACACACGCCACGAATTATGTCATAGTGCCTGGTGCAGCATCTGACCAGTATATTGGCGGGGGTTGATGCCCAGGTGAGCAGTGTACTGCACCAAGGGTGCAGGCGGGTGGGTGGGTGTCGTGCTACGATCTACAACAGTGGACAGAGACATAGGGGTGGATGCCCATCACTCCCAGCAGTGCCCAGACATAGGAGGGGTGGGTGCAGAGTCCTCCCAGCAGTGCCCAGACATAGGAGGGGTGGGTGCCTATCACTCCCAGCAGTGCCCAGACATAGGAGGGGTGGGTGCAGAGTCCTCCCAGCAGTGCCCAGACACAGGAGGGGTGGGTGCAGAGTCCTCCCAGCAGTGCCCAGACACAGGAGGGGTGGGTGCAGAGTCCTCCCAGCAGTGCCCAGACACAGGAGGGGAGGGTGCAGAGTCCGCCCAGCAGTGCCCAGACATAGGAGGGGTGGGTGCCTATCACTCCCAGCAGTGCCCAGACATAGGAGGGGTGGGTGCAGAGTCCTCCCAGCAGTGCCCAGACACAGGAGGGGAGGGTGCAGAGTCTGCCCAGCAGTGCCCAGACATAGGAGGGGTGGGTGCCTATCACTCCCAGCAGTGCCCAGACATAGGAGGGGTGGGTGCCTATCACTCCCAGCAGTACCCAGACATAGGAGGGGTGGGTGCAGAGGCCGCCCAGCAGTGCCCAGACATAGGAGGGGTGGGTGCCTATCACTCCCAGCAGTGCCCATACATAGGAGGGGTGGGTGCCTATCACTCCCAGCAGTGCCCAGACATAGGAGGGGTGGGTGCAGAGTCCTCCCAGCAGTGCCCAGACACAGGAGGGGTGGGTGCAGAGTCCTCCCAGCAGTGCCCAGACACAGGAGGGGTGGGTGCAGAGTCCTCCCAGCAGTGCCCAGACACAGGAGGGGAGGGTGCAGAGTCCGCCCAGCAGTGCCCAGACATAGGAGGGGTGGGTGCCTATCACTCCCAGCAGTGCCCAGACATAGGAGGGGTGGGTGCCTATCACTCCCAGCAGTACCCAGACATAGGAGGGGTGGGTGCAGAGGCCTCCCAGCAGTGCCCAGACATAGGAGGGGTGGGTGCCTATCACTCCCAGCAGTGCCCAGACATAGGAGGGGTGGGTGCCTATCACTCCCAGCAGTGCTCAGACATAGGAGGGGTGGGTGCAGAGGCCTCCCAGCAGTGCCCATGGAAAGAAAAGGGTGGAGTACCACAGATACAATGCCCACAATTGTCAGTCAGGTGCTCAAAGACCCTGCAGAACACGTAACACATGTGTGCGAGGATGGGAGTACACACATGCATAGTGCGTAAAAGGGAACATGTCCACATGAAGTCATGTCAATATACTCCATACACAAGTGCAGTGACCACCAAGGATGCCACAAATGATGCAGGTGGAGACATTGCCCAGTATGCATGGTCAAAGTTGAACGGATCCTTCACACACCAAGGAAATGTAGACACAGCTCAGCACAACATTTTGGAAACACCCTGAAGGGAAGATGTCAGGGTCCACAGAGGAAGGAACACACCTTGGGACAATGTCACCAAGAGCTTACATGACCAAAGATTATTTGCAAATACCTTGTGATGGCACACAGATACCAGGGTCCACCCCATGAGCAGCACACTACTACATTTCCCAGACACCTAACACATTATCACCACCCCAAATCATGGAGCAGCACCACCAACAGCAAGACCAGAAAAACATTATTGTTCAAATGAAAAAAAAAATGCTTTATTCTGCATTAAAAAAAAGATTGTTTTTAAATGTACACTATTTACAAGGCCCATAGGGCAGTCCATAGTTCAATTCCTGGTGGGGGACACATTGGGACGCGTGTCCCCTAGCTTGCCTGCACAGTTTATAGTTCCTTTTCTTCCACAGGGGGGGGCATCATGTGGGGGGGAAGGACCAGGCACCACAGGGACAGGAGGGGCAAGGGTAGGCTTTGTGGGTGCAGGGACGGAGGACTCCACCACAGGGGGTGGGGCAGTGCCAAAGGTGGTGGTTAGAATGGCGTTGCACACGGTTGCAAGGTCCCCCAGCGTCTCCCCTGCACCCAAAGGAACCACAGGCCCCAAGGAGGGGGAGGGGTCGGAGGGATGGGTCGCAGCCCTACTCGGGGAGCGTGTGGACAGGGGGGGACTCAACTACCCTGCCCGTGTCCTGCCTCCACCGCTTGCGGAGTGGTGCCACACTGGGGCTGATGGACAGACTGGGCAGGACTGACTGTTTGTCCGACTCTTGGACAGCAGAGCTGAGGGGAGTGGTTTTGGAGGAAGTGGGTGTTGAGGACTGCGGACTCCCACTGTGGCTGCGTGTCTTCTGTTTGCCCCCCGACCCACTGGGTGTGCCTACTTCACCCTGTGCGTGCGTGACGGGAGGTGTGCGCTTTGGCTTCCCTGGTGGTGTGCTGCCTGTGTCTGGTGGGGTGCGTGCATGGGGACGTCTGGGTGTGCTTTGGACACGCCAGCACTCCCATAGTAATAGGGACCCTACACACGCGTGTACGGTCCGTATTACTATGGCGTACGCACACGCCAGCACTCACATAGTGATAGGGACCCTACACACGTGTGTACGGTCTGTATTACTATGGCGTACGCATACGCCAGCACTCCCATAGTGATACGGGCACTACACACGTGTGTACGGTCCGTATTACTATGGCGTACGCATACGGCAGCACTCACATAGTGATAATGACCCTACACATGCGTGTACGGTCCGTATTACTATGGCGTAAGCATACGGCAGCACTCCCATAGTGATACGGACCCTACACACGCATTCAGAGCGTATGTACGGTGTGTTTCACACCTGACAGTGGTGACAGGCGGCACACAGAAAGGAATTGAGCTGTCATACTTGGCCAAGGCTGGACATCAAGGCATTGTCTGTGCAGTACTACATGTGTCGGGCATAGGTGTGTCAGGCTGTGATGTGGCACATATCTCCTGAGCTGTGAAGCCAATAGATGTGTGATGAGCTGTGTACACATGTCATGTGTGATGGTGCACTATGTGCCACACATCCCCTTCACTCCTTTGACATGTGTGCATGTAGTATAGACTTGTTGAGCGATGCGTCACTGGCATGGCACAGTCACCAACACCCGCAACTGTCCCCTGATGCCAGGTACACGGATTATGACACCTGTCATGTGACTACCGGCATTGTACGATGTGACTATGTCATGTGTGTTTCATGTGTTCCCATAAGCTTGCTGTTGGTGTTCCGTCAAATGCATCTGCAGGTGCTGCAACCAACATGTGTCTGTGTGTAGATGGGCATGGCACACCATTACGCACACCAGGCCACATGTGGAATCAGACGTAACGTGTGTATGTATGCATCGAACATGGACTTGCGAGACAAGGACATATCTGCGTAGTCTCAATGTATGTGTGATCAGTCCTGACATGTACCCCTTCATGGCAAGGTGTGTGGTCTGTCTTTTTTTCAAGGACATGTGACCTGTGCCTCTAGTGTTCCGCAACCTGTCTGTATGATAAACATCCTTCTTCTGCACATATGTGGATGTCTGTCACTCCTGTAATGCGTCTGCCTGTTCACTTACACTGGCCCACAGCTAGTTTCTTGCCATGGCATGTGGAGGTTCAGAATCCACGTTTGTAGCTGGCTCTTGGTAGGAGTGTCACCTGCCTGGCATACGTGTCCAGGACATATTGCACAGACCTGACTCTGTATGTAGCATATGTGTATTGCCTGTTGAACATGTGCTCAGTACATTGACATTGTTGTTGTTCTGTACTCACTCTTTGTTGTCCCTTCCAAATTACTGCAGGGCTCCGCCTCTCCCCCGACCAATTCCAGACTTGGCTGACCTGAGGGAACGTGACTGTATACGTCGCTACCGCTTCCCCCGACCGTTGATTGAGAACTTGACGGCAAGGCTGGCACCACACCTCCAACCACTACACAGGTATCCTACTGCACTGACACCCAAGATGAAGGTGATGGCAGCCCTACATTTCTTTGCCACGGGTACTTTTCAATATACCATAGCTCATGTTGGTGGCATGTCCCAGACCATGTTCAGCCGTGTTCTGCATGATTTTTTAGAGGCCATGTTGGTTCACCTGGATGAGTTCATCAAGTTCCCAACCACTGAGCAGTTGAGAGGTGTCAAGGGTGAGTTCTATGCCCTGGGAGGGATGCCCCATGTCATTGGGTCCATAGATGGAACACATGTGGCTTTGGTAACACCACAGGCACAGGAGGTAGCGTATAGGAACCGCAAGCATTACCACTCCATTAATGCCCTTGTGGTGTGTCTTGCCAACATGGTGATTTCCCATGTCTGTGCTCGTTTTCCAGGATCAGCACATGATGCCTACATCATGAGGCATAGCAGGGTGCCCGAAATGATGCTGCAGCTGCTCAACAAACGAGCATGTGTTGTTGGTGGGTATACTCTGTCAGTCCTGTATTTAGCGTCATCTGCCAGTCTTACTGCTTCTCCTGACCCACTTTTGTCCATGATGTTTCCATGTAGGGGACTCTGGCTATCCCAACATGCCATGGCTGATCACGCCTCTCCGCAACCCCAGCACGGCTGCCAAGCACCACTACAACAACGCCCATGGGCAGAACAGGCGAGTGATAGAGAGGACGTTTGGCCTCCTGAAGAGCCGATTGCGTTGCCTCCACAAAACCGGCGGCGCACTCCCATATGCTCCGGTGAAGGTCTGCAAAATCTTCCTTGTGTGCTGCATGCTGCACAACATGGCAGTGGAGAAAGCTGTGCCACTCATCCTGGATCCGGATGAGCAGGAGCATCCACCCGTGGAGGATGGAGGGCTTGGTGACGAGGCAAGTGATGTGGAGGAGGAGGAGGAGGCGGAGGAGGACATCCGGAGTCGGCTCATACGCACCTTCTTTGCTTAGTGGTGAGTTCCAGTGTCTGAGTGTGCACGCATTGGGCCTTGTGTGGCATGTGTTGCAATGCGTGTGTCCATCTGCATGTATGGCAAGTGAGTCAGAGGTGTGTTTGGATGTGTCACTCGAGTGATGGTGCACTAGAAGAATGATTTTCCTGAGACATCATTTTCACCTAGCATGTTGACAACCTTATATGTGTCGAGTACATGCCCATGCATGCGGATGTGCTTCTTTTTGATGACTTCTTGTGTGTCTCTCATCCCCAGGTATTTGTGCATGCTGTCTGCTGGTGGCATTGTTGTGCTCCTGCTATTCCTCATGAACACAGCAACGTGTGCTGAATCAGCGTTACATGCACGGACAAGTTTGAAATTCTCCTTAGGGTAAGGGATGCAGCACGGCTTTTTGGGTGTGGTAGTTGTTTAGAATGTGTGTGCACTGCTCCTGTTCATGTTTGGTTACTTTTCATACATGTAGATTCACCATGGGGCACATGACAGGGAGCTGGATTCACCTGAATTGATAATCACACTTGGTGACAGTCATCTGTAATGGGATTGTGGATTGTGATGAAGGCATCAATGTGTGTAACACTGCCCTCGGAAACATACGGGTTGCACCGGGTTGACATAGTGTGGAACTTCCTCATTAGAGGCTCAATGGTGTATAGCAGCCTCTCCGTGAGCAGCAGGGGGTGTTTAGCTGTAACCCTTCACTTGTGTGCCAGTTCTATGGATTTCCAGCATCTGTGGTGCAAAGGGGGGTGCCAGTGTCGGCCCCACATGTTCATCCACATGACCTGTGTATCTGTTAACATAGATGCATTTGCCTTCCGACATACATGACTAATAAAGGTGTCCCTCTGCCTCCATGGTGCCTCATCTCTGTCAATGCTGGTCTGTTGCCACTGTGCATGTGGCATGTCTGGCATAGTTATCAGAGATAGTGCATATGAGTCTATGTGTAGAGTAGCAAGATGCAAGCTGTTTGTCAGGGATTATAATCTGTATTGTGCATGATGTACATGGCTGTGTAGGTATTGTGGCATGTCAGTCTCCACGACGGCCACTGTGCTGCATGTGCATCCATTGTGTGTGTGTGTGCCATGTTGAACCAGACATTCCTTCCTTAACATACACCTTTTGCATAGTTCCTTCCTGACATCCTTGCCTTTGTGTGCAACTTGTGGCATTGTTTTCTTCACATGGCGCATGCTGCTGCAGGCCCTGCAGCAAGGGCACACAGAGTTTCTATATTTAGCCGCACACACACGCCTCTAAGTCGCACCCCCTTTCTCCCTCCACCCATTGATTTGGGTGTAATCTGCTTGTGTGTGACACAGTTGTGGTGCCAAAGGTGGGACCGTCTGCACATGCTACATGCACATTGCATGTGCCTCATGTCCTTGCATGTGCCACATCACGCCACACCATGATGTTGAGGCCACCCACCAAGCAATCATCTGTTGCATGCACTCAGGCATGCACTAATCGGCCACACAACACCTTTGCATTATGAGTGTGCAACTCCAACTGCCTACATGGCACTGGCACGCATTCCAGGCCCTGTCACAACAACCAGGTCATGTTCCTCCTACTCCCCACCGGCAAAGTACCCCAACAAGGCCATGGGAGTGGTACTCTATGCCTCTGCATGTAGTATGGTGTCGTTGTGGGACACATGGCAGAGGTATCATGTCTCAGCGTGTCAGTGTACAATGTGTCCAGGATACCACTCTACACCATGACATGCGCACTGCATCTCATCATCATCTGCTGCCTCATTGACAGCCAGGTGCTCCTCACACTCCCCAAAGACGCAGTCCTTGCCAGTTATCATCTTCAATGATGCATGTTATCCATTGGCAGATGGCTGAACATCAGCCACCTGATGCTGGTCTTGTACAGGACTGAGGTGGTCATCTGCGGATTGTCCCCTTACAGCTGGGTCAACTGCTTGTGTCCCACCCACAAGGGCCCTGCACAGGCACACAGTGTCCACGCACACAAGCTGGTGTTCATCATGGATTGCTTGCTCACATGTGCTATGCTGATCAGCAGCATCTGTGCCTCATGCTGCAGCACACTCTGCATGATGCACAAGATCCCCAGTTCCATCCACCTGAAGGCAAGACAGACCATCCCCCAGGTCAACTACAACATCCGTGTCTAATCCTACCCTGCACTCTATGGACATGTACGCAACAACTCCCATGATACTTGTCCACATCCAGGGTGCATCTGCACAGCTCTGCTTCTACATCTGGCGACCAAGCCACATCAACGTCCAACAGAGATAGCGGGAATGGATCACTGCCAGCTGCAGGATGACCTTCACAATCCACGCCCACACTCAGGATGCAGTCCACGACCCCAACACAACCTTGTGGCACTGTCATCTAAGACCCCATTGTGCCATCTCCATGCATCCGACCTTGGCCTGGCCACCATTCTCCACATCCACCTGACTCAAGCATGCAGGACATAGTTCTGCCACCTGTCTACACATACCTGGGAGTCCCACACCTGGACACTCCACATGATCCCTGACCTCTGTGCATGACTGTTGCTCTTCTAAATAGGTCTGTACGCACAGTTGTGCGGGCACCCCCTCAGCTGGTTGGGCCCATCACGGGTGAGTATGGTGCTCCATGTCTGTATTGGATGATACATTGTGACCCATGTGTGTCCTGTGCCACACTCAGACCCCATGGTATGGATGGTTAGAGTTACTTCAAAACTCATGCATGGTTTGACTTTACAACACACACATGTTATGGAATAATGCAATAAGTCGGCATCATCTGGTGATTGTGATGATTTTTATTTGTGGTGGGGTACGTGTTTGGGGGGATGACAAGAGGTGCTCTCCGTGTGTGTAGAATCCAAATTTCACTGGGGGAGTTGGTATCCTTGCCATTGAAAGTCATCAGAGTCCATGCCACAGTCTTTGTCAACATTGGTCAGACAGTGACCAGCAAGTCCATGTGGCAGAGAATGTCATTTGATGATGTGCTGCTGTTGGGCCAGAGGGCCAGGTGCCAGGCCAGGTGACCTGGGAGATGGTGATGTTCCGCTGACTCTCACGGTCTTTTGCGTGGACGACCCACCTTCCTCCGGGGACCCTCAGAAGCAGGCCGTGACGATGCTTGTGATTCTCCGTCGGATGAATCCTCCTCCTCCTGATCCCTCCCTGTGGCTGGTGGTGATCTTCGCCTGGTGGCACAGGGAGGGTTGACCATGTTGTCGGCAATCCGACAGAGTGAACGGTTCATGTCCGTTCACTCAGCCAGTCTTGCCTCCATCCGTCCTTGGTGTCGCTGTTGACTGGCATATTGCTCGGCCTGCATGTTCTTCATCTCGTTGAGGGCCTCCACTACCTGGCTGATGCCCTTGGTGTCACGCCGGTATGTGTCCAGGATGTTGGTTACGTGTGACATTACCGGTCCCTGAGCTGTCTGGTCAGGTTCGCGCCTCCGCCGTCCTCCACTCCCACCACCCCTGCCCACTTGCGCCTGGCCTGCCGTTGTGGGCACATCGGGCCTCCGGGACCCCTGAGGGATGGCATTTGCGGTGTTGCCTGCCTCCTCCTGGGTGCCCGGAGTACCTTGTCCCTCCTGGTCAGACTGGCTGTATTTTTGTGTGCGAGCAGGGCTCCTGGGTGTATCCTGGGATGTGGCAGGAATGGGGGTGGTGGTTGGCCCAGTTGTACCTGACGCAGGTGCTGCAGGTGGTTGGGCACCAGAGGGGCCAGGTTGCTTGGGGTCATCCACGGAGTGGTGAGAGTCGTCGCTGCCGGTGGGATCCTCTTCACGCGGAGCCTGGTCCTGTGATTCTTCCCCCCAGTGTTGGGGGGAGATCGATGACGTTGCCCTGTGTGTGAGAGAGAGACAATGTTAATTGTGTTACATGCGACATCCATGTTTCATACATATTCAAGTTGGCACAGTTCCTCTGGGTAGTTGGATATGTCTAGCATTCCTCTCACAGTGCACTTGTGCATGGGTATGTCCCTTGGCCACAGCTTTCGACACATTACCTATGTGTGACACACTCTTAGTTGATGCATCATTTTTTAACGCAGTCAGTAGTGTAGTGAGCGGGCGTAGCGAGCCATGCAGAGCCGCCTTACGTGTTGCACTGTACGTGGGCAAATGGTGTTTTTTCCAAACAATTTGAGAATGCAGGTAGGTAACTTATGCATTTGTGACTGGGTTCTAACAAACACAGTGAGTGGGTATACTGGGTGTAAGGTTAGGTTTGTGCCTGCAGCACGGATCTACTCGTGCACAGATTGACACATGGCCCAGTGTTTTGCTAAGGAAAAAGGGGTGGTTCACGCACTACCAAACCTTGTCTACATGCACAGAGTCCACCTGCTGACGTGCGGACATGCAAACACCACCCAAGGGTGATTTGGTCTCCCTCTGTCTCCCTTTCTCCCTCCCTCTGTCACCCTCCTCCCTCTGTCCGTCTCCCTCTGTCTCCCTTTCTCCCTCCCTCTGTCAGCCTCCTCCCTCTGTCCGTCTCCCTCTGTCTCCCTTTCTCCCTCCCTCTGTCACCCTCCTCCCTCTGTCTGTCACCCTCTGTCACCCTCTGTCTCCCTCCCTCTCTCTCCCCCTGAAGTACTGGGTATTTTAAGCCCAGCGGTGCAGGGGAACACACCCTATGACTTCTGGGTTCTCCCTGTTTCAGACCTACAGAAACACAGAGTCTTCTAGGTGAAGTCAAAGATTTGTTTATTGGCTGCAGACCAATTACAGGTATCCTAGAAGTACAACAGCGTGTATATTCTCAGGAGACTGCTAAAAAACACAGAAACAGGCTTCTTCTTAAATACAGAAAATTGTGCTTCAGGCACACATTCTTCGTTTTACGATACGGCAATATACAAGTGTACATTTCAAACGAAAGAGCAGAGTCATGATGACCATCCCACATTCCGGTTAAGCCAGCCCACAATTATTTACCCAGCAAGGCTCAGATCCCACATCAGATATCGATAGGCCCCAATAAACATGAGCATCTCCTGTTTTGGGAAACAAGCCATAAAGCAGGAACAGTCAGGTGCAAAAGAGATTAGCTGGAGGCTCGTGTAGGATGAAAGGACTTTATGGTGTGTCAAGCCCTGATGCTAATCACAGGTGGCCGGAGGACGGGGAACTCGTGAGACCAGTTTGACCTGGGGCAGCGGAGCCAAGCTGCCCAGGTCACAGAAGAGTCAAGGAAAGGCCCATGTGCTCTAAAAGGCCCGTATTTGCTTCATTATAGCCTATGTGAGGGCAACCATAAGATGGCCACCGCTCCAAGATGGAACCCGCGTAGTGATGTATAATAACGTGTACATAGTGCATTCATGGCTAGAACGTTATACAAAGCACTTGTACATACCGCATTAACCATTTGCGGTTCGCTAATACCGGGATAGACCGGGGTAGGGCCCTGTCCCCTACGCGGTCCCAAATATTAAAGTATGACAGACCCTCCTTTTGCCCTTACATAGGCAATCACTATACTCATCTCAATCCGAGTCTAGGTCAATATTCACAAAGTCATGGAGATGTTGCTGTAGCATCATCCTATTACTTAGCTCGTCCCTCGATACAGGTTTCCTTACACATAATGTAGCACAGAGGCCACATATCGCAGGAGCACACTGTATGCACAGACAGAACAGGAAAAGAATGGCTAAGATCATTCCAATGACCATCAGAATCTTCCAACCCCAGGCAGATATCAGTTCCCAGAACCACTCCACCAGCGACCAATCTCCTTTATCCACGTGTATGGATTCAGATATTTTATGGAGTTTGGAGATGGCTTGATAGACTGTTGGAGCGTTATCTGGTATGAAAATGCAACAACTAGATTGGATAACCTTACATACCCCACCGCGGTCTGCAAGTATAACGTCTAGAACCATGCGGTTCTGCACAGTCATAAGGCGATCCGCTTGGAGCTCAGCTGTCAGATTACCAAGGGCACCAGCCGTTACATTGACAGTGGATTCAACCACACGAGTCAGTTGTCTCAGGTTCCTACTATTTACCATAGGTCCCCAAAACGGCAGGAAACCCAAAAAGAAGTCTCCCGCTTCCTGACCGGCAGTATCCTCTTTACTAATCACGCCTCTCACGACTCTGGTCTTGTGATAGTCAGAGGCAGCAGTAAATGTTGGCGGTAGCAAGTTTGCAATATAACATGTGCCCGAGAAATCAGGGGGCAACCATGTATATGCTCAGTCATTGCAGATAAAATATGTACCCTTGGCAGCCAAAAACGCAGGGGAAAACTGCGACGGAAAAGTGTACGTCTCAGTACAGTCACTTCTTCCCAGTTGAGCTCTAGGATTCTGACCATTACCTTGTAAACAGAACCGACCTATGTGGGGTACGACCCAGATTGGGGATGAGATTTTTCGTTGTCTTTCACCCAGACTAATACTATACCCCATTGCGTTCCACCCTACATAAGCCCTCAATTCCTCCTTGGGTATGGATGAGTATGCATCGATATCTCTGCTCATATTGGCAACTCCTTTCATTAAGGCCTTATTATTCATACTAAATCTGATGGAGCGCGGTTGTCGCGGGGAGTAGGCATCTAGGGCAAAAAGGAACATGGTCTGAAATGCCCATGATGATCCATTGTAACTAAACGGCAGCACTAGATAAGGAATACCCTTATTAATGGTATGTGGCATTAACCCACACACCCAGCAATTGGTTGTATTCATGACTAGTTGGTGCTGGTGCAAGAGCTGAATATTTACAAACTCTGATCGTCTGGCTTGTTCGTGTTCAGGCAGAGGGTGAAAAGAGTGTGAGGAGACAGTAGGAGGAGGTATAGGCTGTACAGTGGGTGCAATGGGCTCTTGAGAGGAGAAGAATACAAATCCTACAGTAAACATTATCATACTACACAGTATAAATAGACACAAAAATACAAAACATTTGCTCTTCATTATTTTACATATCCTTGCTCTAAAGTTCATTTCCTCAACGGGTTTCTCCATCTTGAAAAACTCCATCCTCTAATCGGGCCACTCGCGGCGGATGAGTATCTTCTGCTAAGGGGTACGCCTGTCAGCCCAGGGAACGCCCTAGACCAACCAGAACCGTTGACCTAACGTCTTCGGCCTGTACCCCAAAGTCTTGGCACCGCGACCCTGCGGCTGAACCCGGATGGTGGTTCGAAAAACAAAAATCAAGAAAGTCCTTCAGATGGGAGAGCTTATAATGTCAAAAAGAAAAAAGTAAGGAAATCTTTATTTGTCCATAGGCCTTGGTCTCAAATTATAGCGGAGACGGCCAGGTACTGTTTGATCTTGAAACAAGAGTTCAGGCTCGGTAGTGTCCAATCGAATTGACGGTGGCACAGCTTCTTGCAAAATATCGTCACTCTCCTGTGCTGAAGTTGTGCCTTTTATGCGTGCATCACTGAACGGCACAAAACGAGGTACAGTGTCTGTTTCAGAGTCTGCGATACCCTCCTGGACCCACTGGTCATACGGCAGAGGCAAAGGGATTCTTTTCACGTGGGCGCCGTGGATCCAGTTCCTTTTCCCCTTTACTCGAACAGCTGATCTTGTAGACAGTAGCACGAGATGAGGGCTAATCCAGCGAGGCTCATCGTTGGTTTTCCGCTGGAAGTTTTTCACAAGGACCCACGTGCCAGGTTCGATAGGGTGTCCAGGAGCTTCAGAAGCCGGGGGGAGAGTATCATGCACCTGTTGGTGTAAAACACGCAGTTTAGCTGTCAATTCGTACAAGTAATCAAGCAGTACTGGATGCTCGATTTCACTGAATTTCGTAGGTCTTGGCACACCCCATACGTTGGCCGGGCGGTCAAAAACCACTTCATAGGGACTAAGTCCAATTCGTGAGTGTACGGTCATTCTGGTGGACAGGAGTGCTAAAGGCAGAGCGTCAGGCCATTTAAGACCGCTGCTCGCCTGGATTTTGGCCAGCTTGAGCTTTAGAGCGCCATTGTAGCGTTCTACTAATCCAGCTGATTGGGGGTGATTTGCAGCGTGGAATTTCTGCTTGATACCTAGCCCCTCACACACATTCTTCATCACTTTACCCACAAACTCACTTCCATTATCACTCCACACCATTCTTGGCATTCCAAACCTAGGGAAGAATTCTTTCACAAGGGCTTTGGCTGTGGATAAAGCAGTGTTATCTTTTAGAGGATAGGCCTCTATCCATTTTGAAAAAGCGCAAACAACCACCAATACATATTTCAGGTTGTTGCACCTTTCCATGTGGATAAAGTCCAGCTGCAAAACTTCAAATGGATATGATGGGGGTGCAAAATGACCAGCTGGAGTTGGGGTTCCCCTACCAGGGTTGTACTTCAAACATACCATACAATTCTTGACCACATTCTCTGCACACTTGGGAATCTTAGCATTCTGCCATACTGGAGCCAATAACTTACAGATACCTTTCACACTGATATGTGCCATTCCATGTGCCATAGTAACCACTGGAAGCACATATGCGTCAGGTAACAACCATCGCCTATGTTCTGTCAGATCAATCCAACAACCATTCTCATCCAACTTACCCATACTTTCTCTCCACTTGCTCAATTCTTTCTCTGTGGCTTCAGCTTGAAGGGACTTCACACTCTCTATTGTGTTTTCACACATTCCAACATCACCAACCCATCTTGCGGGGCCTGCCACATACATTCTAGTCTTCACATCCTGTGCTGTTTCTTTCGCGATTTGATCAGGAAACGCATTACCACGACCAACATCGTCGGTGACTTTCTTGTGCGCACTGCATGTCATAATCGCAACTTGTAACGGTAGGGTCAGTGACTCAAGGAGATCATTCACCAACTTGCCATTCTGAATTTTAGCTCCATGCGAAGTCAGGAACCCACGTTCTTTCCACAATCGCCCAAAACTATGAGCCACGCCAAAGGCGTACTGGCTATCCGTGTATATATTCACTCTCATTCCTTCAGACAACACGCATGCTCTTGTGAGGGCGATTAATTCTGCTGCTTGGGCCGAATTACGTGGCACACGTGCAGTTTCCACAACCGTGCGTAAAGTCGTGATAGCATATGTAGCAGTCGTGTCACCATTCGGGAGCTTGAAACACGAACCATCCACCCATAAAGTACCGTCACACTCAGTCAGGGGAGTATCTTTGAGATCTACTCTCCCTTTCGTCTCTTCTTCTGTTCTGAACAGACAATCATGTTGCTCAATCTCATCTAGATCTGCTGGATTTGGCAATAAGGTAGCTGGATTCAACGTGTTGCATCTCTTTATGTGTATATGATTTGCTAACAATGTGAGCTCATATCCTGATAATCGCGCACTAGTTAAGTGCTGTGTCTTAGTCCTGTTTAACAATGTATCCACAGCATGTGGAACCATAACAATCAATGTGTTGTCCATTACCAGACCAGCAGATTGTCGAATAGACATAGCTGCGGCAGCTGTAGCTCTCAGACAACTTGGCAATGCCCTCGCTACAGGGTCCAAGGTTGACGAAAAATATGCGCATGGGCGCAGTCTGTCGCCAAAAGGCTGTGTTAACACTGATAATGCACAACCATCTTTCTCGTGAACATACACTGTAAAAGGCTTGCTGTAGTCAGGGGTACCCAACACAGGAGCTGAACATAATGCATTGCACAATTCCAAAAAACTTTTCTGACACTCTTCAGACCATGGGATAGGATTCGGTGTGTCTTTACATGTTAATGCTAACAAAGGCTTTGCCAGCAAAGAGAAATTTGGGATCCAGTGCCTACAGTATGAGGTAATGCCCAAGAAAGCACGCACTTCTCTCTGTGTTCTTGGCACACTCAACTGTGCAATGGCTTGAATTCTTTCTGGGGTCAGTTTCCTTCCCTCCTTCGATAAGAGATGACCTAAGTAGGTCACCTCTTGTCGACAATATTGCAGCTTTGAGAGAGACACTTTGTGATGGAAAGCAGATAAATGACGCAACAATGACAATGTGGCTTCTTTGCAAATCTGTTCAGTATCCGCGGCGATTAGTAAATCGTCAACGTACTGAATGAGGATAGCGCCACTAGGTAAAACAAGTGCATCAAGCTGTGCTTTCAAAGCTTGGCTGTATATTGATGGACTTTCACAGTAGCCCTGGGGAGCGCGTTTGAAGCGGAAGCTTCGGCCTCCTAGACTGAAGCCAAAAATGTCTCTGCTCTCCTCTGCAATTGGGATGCTAAAGAAAGCATTCTTTAAATCAATCACTGAAAACCATGCAGCAGAGGCTGGAATCATGGTTAACAAGGCAGTTATATCAGGGACAACTGGAAACTGTGGCACAACAATCTTATTAACCTCTCTAAGATCAATCACAAATCTGTAAACAGGTGGCTGTGAAGGGTCCGTTCGTTTTAAGACAGGTAAAATCGGACTGTTGCAAACGTTGCCTCTTGTCTCTTCAATTACACCCTTATTAATCAAATCGCTGACAATTTCTAACAACGCTTTCTGACCTTCATTAGAGATCTTGTACTGGGGAATACGTGGCAGTCTGACATTAGCCTTTAAAGTTACCACGTATGGCGGTATTTCCAAGAGACCCACATCATTGGGACCAGCAGCCCACAGGGCATCCGGAAGTGATGACAGTTCAGGTGGCAACTTATTCTTTGACACATACATCGGAGAAATCACTGGCTTACCTAATGTGAGTTGCACTCCTGAGGGAGAACAATACAGCGTAGCATGCAATCTTTTTAACAAATCTAATCCTAGCAAATTCTCACCACAACCTGTTGTTAGGATCAGGGGTGCTTTCAACTCGCAAGGTCCAACAGAAAGTGACATGGGACTAGAAATCGGGTTTCTAACTGGGGCGCCAGAAAAACCTACTGAAACATTTATGTCGCCAGACAAAGGTGCGCCAGGGAGTTTTGAATGCATAATTGAACTCTTTGCAGCACCAGTGTCTAGCAGAAAGGGCTCCGTTACATTTGCTGTAGTCACTTCAACATACGGTCCGCTCTGATCCACTGGCACTGAAACAACTCCCTCTCTCTGTCTATGGCTGTCCTAGTAATCATTATTTTCTACATTGTCGTCTTCTGCATAATAATCATTATTGTAGTACTGAGCTGTATTACCAGTCGCGTTGGCTTGCTGATCAAAGCTATTTATGGTATTTTGAGGCGGAAGAGGACGCGCGTTCTGGGGAACATTTCCACGCCCTCTGCCTCTAGGAGCTTGCTGACCATCCCTACCTCTTGCGCCATACGCATTACTAGTACCCTGCATTAATTTTGGGCAACTATACTTGAAGTGACCTTCCTCCCTGCAATATGAACATTGGTTGGGGCCTATAGGGACACGTGGTTGATAATACCCATTCATTTCCTGATTATTCTGAAACTGTTGAGGTTGCTGATAGGCACCTTGGGGCTGCCTATAATTATTCTGACCTCCACGTGGCGGGTAAGCCTGCTGTAATAGGACCTTTGTTTTCAATTCTTTCGTTTTCTTTTCTGTTCTATCTTTTTCATCCTTGTCTCTATTCTCGTAATACTGTGCAGTAGCCAGTATTTGCGCTGAAGAGGAAACAGCCCAAGAACTCTCTGAATCTTTTAATTTTTTACACAACTCGGGAAGAAGATTCTGCACAAACTTGTCCACAAATAACCGTTGGCCACCTTCAGTGCTCATATCTTGCCCACTGTGATCAATAAACGTTTCCTCAAACCTTGTAAAGAAATCGGACACTGTCTCATCTTTCTTCTGTTTGCATGCGGAGAGCTTATCCCAATTTACGCGCATTGCGGGCATTAACGTTTTCATGTACGTAATAATTCTACCAGGGAGTTCTGCTACCAAAGGGTCAGGTTTCGCGCCCCCAACTTGTCTAGCGTCGGCAGCGATGATATTAGCCCATGTGTCCCCTAGTTCTGCTGCATGATCCGTATTACGAATGGATCCCCATAAAGGCTGTGGAACCACGTTCCCAAACAGCATATCTATGTCAGCCAGATTCATTACACAGGATTCTGCAGTTTGTGACAACTCCTTATAATAACCTGTAGGGTTTTTACGGGGGTCAGGCAATGTCTGCTTAAGTGCTAACACCTCAGATCGTTTCCATGGAACATGTACCCAAACACGCTGAAAATGTGCTAAGACAGGTGGATTAGCATTTGGCTCCGCAGGTCTCCAAACCGGGGGAACCTCACGCATCGGATATTGGCGTGCTTTTACCTTTTTCCCCACAGGGAGTTCCTGTTCAAACAATGACTGCTGACAATCGCTGTTTCTGAGGGACAGTAAAGTCGCAACTGCTTTATGTACATTCGGGCCCACAATTATACCTGTTTCAAAATCAAATCGCACTCGACACAATTCTTGTGGGTTTGGGTTGGCACCATTCTCTTCCAATTCCTCACTGAGGAATTCACACATTTTATCAAAGACATACCTCTGTTTTGGGGCGTCCCATTGGTTAAAAACGTTAACAACTGATTCCACATCATAGAGTGAAGGGAAAACAATCCACCTACGCGCCATATGATATATTACCTTTTTCTCATCGGGGTTAGGCAGTTGACTGCGCAATTGCTTACGCTGTAAGCCAGGAGTCGCACTAGGTGATCCAAAGAGAGGCGACAATAACGTAGTAACCACATCAGCTAGACGCTGTCGCGCTGAAGGAGAAGTTGAGGCGAAAACAGGGGGATAGACAGAGGGGAGAAAAACAGATTCAGATACAGGTACCTGGGTAGTGTAAGAAGGAGCGCCAGGGGAAACCGCTGGCGTGCTAGGCAAAGTCGCAGGAAGCGCGGGGGTAACAGGTAACAAAACTGGCGGCCCTTGAGGGGGCTGCACCTTAGGGATAGGAGCCGGCTGCGGAGCAGCTGGCGGCTGTGGCAAGGCTTGCGGCACATTAACTGGAGGTGGCATATTCACGAGCTGGGGAGGCGCCGTGGCATTTTGCGCATACGGAGGTGGCGAACTTAGCAGATGGGACATTAGGGAATCCTTTTCTTTCTCTTTCGTGTCGTCTTGTGCAAGGGGTGACAAAACAGGGTAACATTTATCAATCCCTAATTTACGCTGTCTATGCAATTGTTCATTCATCTGTTCCTCCTCGTTATCTTTAAATTGCACAGCTGCTTGCATTACTGACATACCTCTTTCTTTCTTATTCCTTTTTGCTAGCTTAATTTCCTTCTGTTTGGCTTCCTTTCGCCATAGGCGGAAAGAGTCAAACATCACCGGCCGGGCTTTCTTTTTAAACAATTTAACTTCCAAATTATCTAAAATATCGGTATCGAAACTACCATTTTGGGGCCATTTTAAAACACCGTCGTTTCGGGTGTATCTGACCCATACTTCATTATATGTAATGGGGCCCACACCATGTTTTACATAAAGCTCATAAGTTGGAGTCCCAATTGGAGGAACCGGACATGAATCCTCCAACTGGGAATCCCTTCTACAACCCAAACAAAACAATTTTCCAAATATACTAGAACCAGGCATCTTTGCTCACTAGTTTAGTTTCAAACTTCAAAGGATTATCGATTACGATAGTCTCGTGAAAACACGAGTCCTCTGGCTTTGGGACTTGCAAGCACCAAATCAGAATGATCCCGAAGGATCCCAAAAATCCCGAAGGATACCAACAAATTGGGAGACGCTCCACTTATACTTAACTGAATATCGATGATCGATGGCGTCACCAGAAGACTCTCTCGATTGTTTCGCTCTACCAAATTTGTCAAGGGTCCAAAACAGGTCGATTAATCAGGGCAGCAGTCCTTCGTAGCCGTCGGGACGCGGAGAACCTCGCAGAAAAGACTTTTGGACCACGTCGACATGCAGGGGTCGATGAAGTGGCGGCCTTCCTCCGGAATTTCCACACGAAGCTCCTCACGAACCTCTGGCTTGGACTGGTACCGCTGAAATCATCCCGAGTTGGGCGCCAACTGAAGTACTGGGTATTTTAAGCCCAGCGGTGCAGGGGAACACACCCTATGACTTCTGGGTTCTCCCTGTTTCAGACCTACAGAAACACAGAGTCTTCTAGGTGAAGTCAAAGATTCGTTTATTGGCTGCAGACCAATTACAGGTATCCTAGAAGTACAACAGCGTGTATGTTCTCAGGAGACTGCTAAAAAACACTGAAACAGGCTTCTTCTTAAATACAGAAAATTGTGCTTCAGGCACACATTCTTCGTTTTACGATACGGCAATATACAAGTGTACATTTCAAACGAAAAGCAGAGTCATGATGACCATCCCACATTCCGGTTAAGCCAGCCCACAATTATTTACCCAGCAAGGCTCAGATCCCACATCAGATATCGATAGGCCCCAATAAACATGAGCATCTCCTGTTTTGGGAAACAAGCCATAAAGCAGGAACAGTCAGGTGCGAAAGAGATTAGCTGGAGGCTCGTGTAGGATGAAAGGACTTTATGGTGTGTCAAGCCCTGATGCTAATCACAGGTGGCTGGAGGACGGGGAACTCGTGAGACCAGTTTGACCTGGGGCAGCGGAGCCAAGCTGCCCAGGTCACAGAAGAGTCAAGGAAAGGCCCATGTGCTCTAAAAGGGCCCGGTCCCCTACGCGGTCCCAAATATTAAAGTACGACACCCCTCTCCCTCCCTCTGTCTGTCACCCTCTGTCACCTCTGCCCAGGACCACACACAGTTTGCAGGTCTTTCAAAGGCCATTGGCTGGTTCATGTGGCTTTGTTTCTAATCTCCAGGCACCCATTGGGCGGAGTGTCTGAGTCTGCGCTGCTGCTGTGGCGGTGTGTGCTGACACTCTTTCAGTGGGGAGCTATGAAACATTGAGACAATCTCATTCATGATTTTTACCCTAAGTACAAATCACCCTAGTGCAGTTGCACAGGTGAGTTATTCAGTAATTAATGACTGAATGTGATAAAGGTGATATTTCAGAACAATGAATAAGATGTGAGAATGCATAGAATGTGTAGTATGAATGGATGGAAACACTTACAATATAAAAAACGGTTTTTAAACAAACACTGTGCTAGGTTAAAAAAGCAAAGAACCCTTCCCCCCCCTTTTTTGTAATACATACTTGTAAAGTCCTGGAGTTACATATGTGCATCTAGGATAAAATCACTGCTCTCCCAATACCAAGGATGCCCAGTATGTGTTTAAAGAGATGAAAGAGTAATCAGAGTTATGCTGTATACTAAGAATATAATTTATGTTAAAAGTAAAAAAATGTTTTATTTCTGTATTAGGTGATTATCTCTGGATAAGGAGAACTAAATATTTATTGTCCTGAAGAAGGAGGCTACGAACAGCAAAAGCCTCCGAAACGCGTCAACGCATTGTACATGTGTTAAATTCAGAAGGGGCATACAAACTATTTGAAATAGGGAAGTGAATCCTTACTCAATGTTGCCCATGAGGGGTCTGAATTAACTATGTTATGACAAAGTATATTGTCTTTTATCCTCTTTTTCTCCTGTATGACTATATGTTAAATTGTTTTTAATGGTCTTCGTTTTTTAACAATAAGTGAAATGTATATTTTATATTGATCACATCTTTATTAAAATATTTTTTGATGCAAATAAACGGCTTGCTCTGATATAATTGGTTTTTTGTGTGTAAGTGTTCCATCAGTAGGAGTGAATGGTTTAAACCCGAAATTGGGATCTTGACTGGACGGAGTGTTTGAATCATTTGATGAGTGTCAGTTCCAAAAGGAAAAAATCTTTTTACTTTGCAGTTATCAAGTGTTTTCTTCACCAAAAAAATATTCAAACAGGATTTAAACCACTGGGCCTACCACCCAAGCTTGGGTAAGTTTATTCCTAACAAAGCTAGAACTTGAGCAATTTTATATTCAGTGTATGAAATAGAAAGGTAATTTCTATTGGTTCTAAAAATTAACCTGTTTGATATCCAGCAAAATTCCAATTTAAAACTCATGGGGCTTATTTACAAGCAATTGGTGTTGGGCAGTGCATCGCGACATTTTGCTGTTCTGTCCCAAACCACTTCCAAAGGGTATGGTTACAAGATATAGTGCATTCCTGTCCTTTCTCCCGGCGCACAATTTAGAGCCAATCACCAATGGTGCAGGGTGTCTGTGTAGTTAGAAGGACTGTTTTTGTGAAAAAAGGGGCCACTTCCCACACAAAAACAAGAGGTGTTTCTTCTTTCTGTGCGTATCACACGTGGAAAAAGGAAATAACTGAGGAGAAAATGTAAATGTAAACATTTCTCCTTATAACGCCTGCTCTAGGGAGCTGCAAGGTTGTGGCGCTGACCCAGGTTTACGAGATATTGTAAATCTGGGGCAAGTCCAACGTATTCGCTTGGGAACGTCTCTTTGCTGCAGAATTGGGCAAAGCAGCGACTTGTGCAGCCTTGCTTTACTCCACACATACGAGTCCATGAAACGCCATGCAAAGTGGCTTTTCATGGCTATGTCATATGATGGTCTAGTTTGTGCCTCTGGAGCATCACAAGAATTATTCTCGGGTGGCACAAACTTGCCAAACAAGGCTTGTAAATAAGCCCCCTAGAATTTTTCTTTTAGGACTGGGAGCAGTTTAGTTTTGTTGGCAGACAATCAGAATCAATGTGGGTACCCCACACCTCTCTGGACTGCCGTTTTGCAATCCAAGGAAGAAGTGGGTAGCCCAAATCAGCTCTTTTCTATATGGATAAGAAATCTCTTCACGTCCCTGGATTATCTGTACAACTCACTTTTTCAAAAAGAAAGTTAGATCAGCAGACAAAAAACATGGAGTGGCTTTTACTACTTTGGCTTTTCGACAGACTATGTCACCCACAGATATATATATTTTGAAGATTCATTTTATTATCCAGTTTTCATTTTCTAGAAATACTACGTAAGAGTTATACTGTACTCTATTGGGTGGCCATTCCAAATCTAAATGTTTTATTTTCTGTTCAGATCATATTTTGTAACTTTTCATTTCATCTTACAAACGTTTCACACTTTAGTGGGTGAAAGAGACTATAGGACATCTAGGATGCGTTTAAATGAGGCTTACCCCGGTTACAAAATAAGAAATAGAATACACATTTTCACATTGCAGTTCTCTAGTTGCTGTTTTACCTAAATCACCACTTACAGCTTAACATAAGTGTGAAGTTTTGCACAGGACAAAGTTCTGTCTGCTATCATTTGCTGGCAGATGTGCATTGTTTCTCTCTGATTTTATGACCCATTGGATGAAAGCTGATGCATTAGTTTCCCAAAGTACATCTGCCCATTTACCTCCCAAGCACCCTCTCTTCTCACCTTTTTTCTTAGGTAATCTCCTGTGGGTCTGTTTTTCAAGGTCGATGTGACCAGGTTAATGCTATTGCTGACTCTGACTATTTTTTGGCTGAGTATCCATACACTGCAGACACTGTGTGGTGGGATTTGTTAAATGCAGTACATGTCAGAGGTAATGACCATGCTGCATGTTCATTTAAATATCATTCAATTAATATATCCTTCCACATATTTGCGTGTTTGACATTTACCGGGACCAGCATGGTTCTGGGAGATAAGCATGTTTCAAATTGTGTACCTGACCCATTGTACTTTCCTAGGGTCAAATATACTTTGCTGCCACTGAAGCATCAGAAGGAACCGTAGGGCCGATTCACAAAGATGGGTGTATGACCAGGTGTTACTTTCTCATATAGTGCTCCTGGATTACACATGATATACTGAGATTCAGAAGTACAACAAGCATAAGTCAAAGCAAAGTGTTTCTGAATCGAGCCATTTGTGGTGTAGTTTCTTGCTGAGAAAACAGCAGCATAAACATATTCCAATGGCAATTAATGCACACAGCCTTTGCTCAATATTCCTGCTGGGTGAAGGCTTCAAATAAGGCACATTTTTGTGACTTTTGGTCAAATGTTAAAATTACCTCCCCTCTCATAAATGTATGTCCTATTTCCATGTACTTTCTCATAAATGTATGTCTTATTTCCATGTACTTTCTCCGCTTTTTCAGCTTCATCAGATTCTTTGTTGACATAACCAAACTTTAAACCGTATTCTAAATGCAGCCTTTCAAATGGACTACAAAGTGGATTTTTTGACATGCTTATCTCTACCTGCTTCATCCAAACTTACATTCCTGTTTTTTTGCTGCTGAATCACATTTGTTGCTCAAATGTATGGAATAAAATTTTGCACAATGTTTGTTTTGTGTGGTGGGTTTATATGGTGGCAATGTATAATTGGTATTAAATAATCCTATACATCAATTTGTGCACTTTAAGGGACACATTCCGGTAGTAACTTTTGTTACTTATTCCCTTTGCTTATACATTATTGCACTGGTGGTTAACTTTAGTGTCCTAAGCTGATTGTGATGGGGTCCTCTTAGAAAACAGGATTTACAAGAGTCAGTGATTCTTAAGATCCACTCGTTTTTGCTACTCAATGTCTTGCCTAATTGGAGCTTCAGTTCTCGTGCAGCGGGCCTTCTTTTTCATGGTCTTATCGTGTCCATCGAATCTGATGTTAAGGTCTTGGGGTGCCACCAAAATACTGAATTTAGGGTGTTACAAGGAGACACAGCCAGTAACCAATGGGCTACTTACCTTTAGGGTGTCTCTACCCTATAGTGACCATTCCTGAGGGAAAGGACACTACCCTAGCGCTGATAGGTTGTTTCTCCACCATCCATTGATGGTGGAATGTAATAGAGGCGTTAACATGCCTGCCCTGCCCTGCCCTAAGACTAAGTTGAGACCCTCCTCCTAATATAACTCATTTTCAAACATTTGCTTTTGCCAGAAGTGGAGCAGGAAAGGAGGCTTGACTTCCCCCACTATCTGGAGGTTCCAGAGTTGGATTTCAAAGATGGCTTCACCATTGAAGCTTCCTGCCCAGGAAGGGTATCCTGTCTTAAAGGAGGTGTGAAGCACCTCTCCCCAGAGGAGATTTTGTCTCTGTCCTCCGAGAGTGCTGAGGTCAGAAGCATGCCTGGTGGTGGCAGACTGGCAGAATCAAGTCAGAGTGTTTGGTAGGTTTTCAGGGGGACCTCTAAAACGGTCTCCTGTGTAAATTTATTAATAACTCCAACACTGGCTTCAGTGAGGATGTATTAAGACAAGATGTTTGGTACCAAACATCTTAGAAATCACTGAATCCATCATGGAGATAGGAAAACATTTTGACAAGTATCCAGTCCATGTACTCCTAATTGTTTCACTGTGCACCTACAATATCTCAGAATAGACTAGACATTGCAGGGGCATATCTGCTCATGCTGATATACCTGTACATAGAATATAGTGTACCCAGTCTTAGGGCTAAAGGCCTGCAGTAGGGGTCACTTATCTATACCTTATGCAGTGTATAGGTGGCATGACGCACAGGTCTATGTGCCATGTCGACTATTCTGATTTGTCTGCACCAAGACACACAGCCTGCAATGGCAGAGTGCATAGATTTGGTGAGGGGTCCCTAGGGTGGCACAGCCAGTGCTGCAGCCCCAGAGGACTGTCTACATTACCCATGCCCTAAGTGCCAGGGGTAACATTTACTAAAGACTTACGGGGTAGCTGGAGTTGTGCCAATCGTGGTACAGTGTTTGGGAAAGAGATCTGCCACTGGGAACCTGGTTATAAGGAACCCAGTGCACCTTCAGGTCGAAATCACATCAGGCATTAGGCAAAAAGTGGGGGCTAACCATGCAAAAAGAGGGACTTTCTCCGTTTATAGCCACTATCACTCCCTCACACTCACCCTTACAGTCCCTCATTCACTCTATCATTCAACATTACAGCCACATACACACCCACTCACTCACCCATACAGGTACTAATTCACCCCCTTATTCACCATTACAGCCAATGGCACACCCACTCGCTCACCCACACAAAGACTCACACACCCACTCACTCATGTACACAATATCTCACAAACAAGACTCCAGGAAGAGGTATGGAGGGTCAAGTTTGATATTGACTCAAGTATCACCTGGGAGACACTATTTACCCTTTTATTATTGGAACAGTTGAATATGTTTTTGGCGGATTTGGTTCAGGAATATGGAGATCATCAATTTATAGTATTCACTTGATTTGAGCAATTCATTTTAAGGGCTGTTTTCATTAATTTCAGCACCAGGAGTATAAAGGATACTAAGATTTCTGAGCCCTGCCAAGGTTCAAATGCTTTTTTGAACAAAACCCATGACTGGATGTCCTTTTAAATGAGAGTTTTTTGAATATGAAATAAAGGAAGAATAAAAAATATTTTTAAACACAACTGAGGATTTGTGGATTGCTGTATATTTCTGGGTGCACCATTCCACTTCTTTGTAAATTCAATTTCTGCTTCGCAGCGGTATCCAACGCAGGCAGGTACCGTAACAAAAGTTCACTTGGTCATAATTTGTTGGAACTTTATCTGAGGTGCGGTTATCAAGTCCCGGGTTACTGTATGGATTGGTTAGTCTCTCTCATACTCATTCACTCGTCTATAGACCACTTAAACACCCACTCACGCATACACACACTCCCTTAGATACTTAGCCTTAGTATATACATTTAACACTCAATGACTTTTAGAAAACACTCACAATCACTGTATGATGTGATCAGGGATGTCATTTGAGATGTCATCAGTGGTGTAATTACTGATGTTGCTGACCATTTCATGAGTGATATAATATGTGAGGTCATAAGCAGTGCATGCGGCCCCAGAGGACTGTCTACATTACCCATGCCCTAAGTGCCAGGGGTAACATTTACTAAGGACTTACGCAAAATTCAACCCCAGTCACAAAGATCTGGGTTTAATCCATAGTTCCTTTGCTCACCACGTCAGCCCAGTTTAGACCCATCAGTATGTAAATCAGTCTCTTGACTCTGTTCCTCATGGGAACAGGTCATCCCGAACTGCCAACTCAGGTCCTACCTGGACCAGAAACAAGCATTCTCAGACCGGTTTTGGTGTATCACCCCTCATTAGCCAGGCTAGCAAAAATTCAGTGACACAGTGAGCACAGGACCCATGTTTGGGCATACCCTTCCCACATAGGGCAACAAAGGCAAAAGGAACAAATTATGGACAGAATGCTGAACAATGCAATCATTCACCCCCAGTCACAAAGATCTGGGTTTAATCCATCATTCTTTTGCTCAGCACGCCACCCCAGTTGAGACCCAGCCATATGCAAAACAGTCTTGTCCTGGCTCCTTAAAGGAACAGTCCAGCCTGAACTGCCAAGCCAGGTCCTCCCATGACCAGAAACAAGATTCCTGGGACCGGTTTTGGGGTGTCACCCCTCATCAGCCAGGCTAGCTTGAATCCTGTGGCGCAAAAAGCACGGGACCCACATCTGGGCATACCTTTCCCATCTAGGGTGACAAAAGCAAAAGGGACAAAGATGTCACAACATAAATAGGAAATTCTTATTGTTGGCCAACAAACCTTGTTAGCCTTTCTAACTCAATAAAAAAAAGCCCTAATTCCACGCAGACCGGCAAATATAATTAATGAACTCAGGTCTCCCTTTGACGGTATAGTACCCCTAAATGTATTGAGATACAATGGTATTCATTGAATAAGATATAATAGAAAAGCAAGGGGAGTAAAGTTACAAAATAAACCCTAACAATATGTGAAGTAAAGCTAGCAGTAGCCCTACTACTTAAAACTAGTCTCACCTAATGGAAAACGTATCTATAAAATTGTAGTACAATTATCTAGTACCGATTAACTGTCGTCATGTAGCTAGTCACCAAGTATTCATGCTCTTAACCAGTTTCCTGTAAATTAGTAAACACATTGTTACTATGCTCTATATTGCAGAGTGTAGGGTTATGAAGCTACATCAATATAGATATATATATCACCATCACCACTTGGCCCCCTTCCCAAAATAAAGAAGAAAAAAAAGCCGGCAACTCGCTGGAGGCCCTGTCCCCTTTCTCCACATTTCTGCAAACGCATCTCCTGGAATGCTGCTGGTTGGGGAATGAAGTTCCCTTGGCTTCTGCAGGTACTTAGGGGCCAACAAGACCTCCTGTTACCTCCAGTAAGCCCACACTGTTGAATAGCTGAGAGGTGGTCAGATGCCATGCCCACTTTCTCTGCAAACGTGGCTCTACATGTACTGATGGGGGGGATGAGGCCCCCTTGCCTCCTGAGGGCCTCAGGACTAAAGTGGTCTTCTTCCCCTAGCAGCAGTGTGCCAGGATGCACATTTGCAGAGTGGTGGAGAAAGGAGACAAGGCCTCTGACAACCTCTCAGCACTCTAGCTGTGTGGGTAGTACTGGAGGTAACAGGAGGGCTAGTTGGCCCCCAAGGTCCCTCAAATACCGAAGGACTTCATCCCCCAACTAGTATTGCACCAGGTGGCACATTTGCAGAGTGGTGGAGAAAGGGGGTATAGCCACAGAAAACCTCATAGCAAACCCACTGTGTGGGACTTGGACGAGGTAACAGGAGGGGAAGTTGGCCCCCAGGGACCCTCAATAGCCAAGGGTACTTCATTCCCCTACCAGCAGTGCACCAGGAGGTGCATTTGCAGAGTGGTGGCGAAAAGGAATGTGGCCTCCGAAGACCTCTTAGCAATCCTGATGTGTGGGACTTTCTGTAAGTAATAGGAGGGGTAGTTGGCACCCAGTCACACCCCCATATAACCTTTCATACACCCACTCCAACCTCCATACTTATATTCTCAAAACCACACCCAAACAAGTACTTACACACCCACTCACTGACTCATAGGACTACACACACATCCACTCAGTCACCCATACAGCCACACACACACCACCTCACTCACTAATACAGTCGATGATGTATCCACTCATATAACCATCCAGCCACTCACATGCTCTCAGTCACCCATAGAGCTACTCACACACCTACTCACTCACCCATAGTGTCAAGCACACAGCCACTTATTCACCTATAGTTATACACACACCCATGCACTTATTCATATAGATACTAACACATACTCACTCACCTATACATTCACTGACACAATCACATACTCAACCCTATAGCTACTCACGCACACTCACACAGTTACTCATACACTTCAACACTCACCTATACTGTCTTTAACATATCCAGTTAATCACCCATATACCACTGACACATCCATTCAATCACTGACAGCCATACACACACTCAGTCACCCATACAGCCCCTCACAGAAGTACTCACTAACCCATGCAGCCATTGACTCACCCACTCACTCATCTATGCAGACAATCACACACCGACACAGACACTCATACACCCATACAGGAACTCAGACAACCAATCAGTCACCCATACAGCCATTCACCTACCCACTCAGCAACCTATACAGCCACTTAGAGACCAACTAACAGACTGATACAGACATTCACACAATCTATTCCCTCATCCACTCTTTCACTGAGTCACTTAACCACTCACTTATACAATCAGTCATGTACTCACTGAATCATCCATACATGCACTGATACACCCACTGATTCAACAATACACCTTGGTATATATATATATATATATATTGCTTCCACCTGTGAACAAGGCGACTGTGTTCGCTGAAACGTGTAAGGAGACGGAAGCTTCTGTGCTGTTTTGCTAAGATTAAATGCAACTTTTCCAGCAGTGGGCCTCTCTCTGTTGCTTCATTGCTTCATGTCATGGAATTGGTGGGCTGCTCCGTGCCCATTTTACAAAGAGGCCGCCCTGAAGGGTACTCGGAGGATGTTTGAGAATATATATATATATATATATATATATATATTACCTACTGGCGGTTGCCAGTATGTAGTTATAGTTAGGACCTATTTTCCATAGGAAATCCGCAACATTCTAATCCCAATAAGTCTGGCGCCGATTGACGAATCCTCGCGAAAGTTTCCAAACTTTTGGCCAGCTCCGCTCCGCTCCTACCCTGAAAGTTTTACGGTGATCCGTCCAGCGGGGGCCGAGAAAAAAGGGGGGTCGCAAAACACATTTTCCCCATGCAATTTCCCATAGGATCTGTTGTCGCAGCTACAGCCCGAACCGCTGAACGGAATGACACCAAATTTGGCAAAGAGGTAGTCCTCAGTTCGGACTTGTGCCTTTTGCATATATGGTGTGAATCTGTTCAGTAGTTCCTGAGAAAATTAGGGTAAAAAAGTTAGTGATATCTATGGCCGGGGAGGATCCGCGGACCCTACCCGCACCGTAAGCGCACCCTCCCAGAACCGAGCGCGCACCCTCCCGATCGCGCGCTGACTGCTAATTGGCTGTCGGGTGTCTCTCTGCATTTGAAACCAGGAACTGTTGGCGGCCATTTTCTGCCTCGGTAGAAGCGAGGCTGAAGAAGCAAGGGGAATAAGTGTGTAAAACATATAAAGGGGGCAGAGTGGAAATACTCTGACCATCTAGAGGTGCTTAGGGGGTCCCAAAAGGACCCCCTGGTGCCCCCTTTTTTGTTTTTTTTAAACAGGGAAATGCTTGCACGGTGCGCGCATCCTATCGCGTTGGATGCACGGATTCTCTCACTGTGGGTGCGTGGATCCACGGCAACGTTTTTTGAAAAACGACAAGAAATCATTGGTTGTATGACAACTTTCTACACTGAAAGGTAGGGTGTATATTTCTTTTTGTTAAAGGTATGATTGTTATTGGTTAACAAAAACAGATAGTAAGGAACATTATATATGATAAGCTGATATGTTGAAAAGTCAAGCACACTTCCTGTCTTGTGTAGGAACATTGTGTGCTGAACTTGTGACCTGTGAGCTCAGTGCAGTGTTCCATGACCTGTTTCTATGGTAACAGGCAGAAGGCAGATTGGGGAAAGGGTTGAAATGTTTAACCAATAGAAATGTGTGTTTACTTTTGAGTTTATGTGCGAAGGATTGTGATTTGATGTTTACAGGTATATGTGTAGAAAATGAAAGGGAAACTTTTCCATTCTTTGCTTTTGATGAGAGGTGCACAGTGCAGAGATTCTGTAAAAGAAAATATGGTGAGTGATTGATATACTTCTTAATCTACAAAAGAACTTGAAAGATGAGTTATTTAATTGTGAGGGGATGTATGTAGACTATTTTGATTTTAATCAGACTAATGTATTTTTCCTGCTAAAGTGAAGGGAGTACTTTTTTTCTCTACAATGTGTGTGCATGTAGAAACCATTCTGTGATGAGCATTTGTGTTTTTCATGTGTTTGTAGACAGATAACGGTGCTGTTTTTATATTTTGGTAGAATTAGAAACCAGTCATTGTTTATGAATTTGTGAAATGAGTTATGTTATGTTTCTATACTAAAATGTAGTACTACTTCTAGATAAAGAAATGTGTTTTGATATAGTACAAGGGATAGTGTTGTTTGTCTAGAATCACACAGTGAGTCTGTGTGCATTTGGGAACCACTGTGAGAGAAGCATTTGGGAACATTGTGTATTTGCTGACAGATAACTGTTTTAACTTGTCATGTTGTGAAGTTTTAGTAGCATGAGAAGACAGTTATGGCTTATGATTTGATTAAATGAGTCAGGCTTGGAATCAAAAGTGCAGTCCTGAAATATGTCGATTGTGTGCAGTTCCCTTACCACTTGCACTGTAGTGAATGAGTTTTTGTAAACTCATAGGGATAGTGGTGCTTGTCTAGAATCACACTGTGAGTTAGTGTGTATTTGGGATCAGTGTGAGAGAATCATTTGGTAACATCATGTATTTGCTGACAGATAACTGTTTTAAAACCTGTCATGTTGTGAAGTTTTATTAGCATTAGAATCCAGTCTTTGCTTATATGTTGATTAAATGAGTCATGCTTTGACACTGATGTGGTGTACTTAAATATGTAGATTGTGTGCAGTACCATTAACTCTTCCAGACTATTAAATAAGTTTTGGTAAACTCCTAGGATAGTGTTGCTTGTCTACAATCACACTGTGAGTCTGTGTGCATTTGGGTAAGGATTGTGAGAGAATCATTTGGTGACATCGTGTATTTGCTGACAGATACCTGTTTTAAAACCGGTCATGTTGTGAAGTTTTAGTAGCATTAGAAGCCAGTCTTTGCTTATGCTTTGATTATATGAGTCAGGCTTTGACATAAAAGTGCAGTCCTGAAATATGAAGATTGTGTGCAGTTCCCTTACCACTTCCACAGTAGTGAATTATTTTTGGTAAACTCCTAGGTATAGTGGTTGTTGTCTAGAATCACACTGTGAGTCTGTGTGCATTTGAGAACCACTGTGAGAGAAGCATTTGGTAACATAGTGTATTTGCTGACAGATATCTGTTTTAAAACCAGTCATGTTGTCAAGTTTTAGTAGCATTAGAAGGCAGTTTTTGCTTATGCTTTGATTAAATGAGTCAGGCTTTGACTCAAAAGTGCAGTCCTGAAATATGTAGATTGTGTGCAGTTCCCTTACCACTTGCACTGTAGTAAATGAGTTTTGGTAAACTTATAGGGATAGTGGTGCTTGTCTAGAATCACACTGTGAGTTAGTGTGTATTTGGGATCACTGTGAGAGAAGCATGAGTCAGGCATTGACAGTAAATTGCAGTCGTGAAATATGTAGATTGTGTGCAGTTCCCTTACCACTTGCACTGTAGTGAATGAGTTTTGGTAAACTCATAGGGATAGTGGTGCTTGTCTAGAATCACACTGTGAGTTAGTGTGTTTTTGGGATCAGTGTGAGAGAATCATTTGGTAACATCATGTATTTGCTGACAGATAACTGTTTTAAAACCTGTCAAGTTGTGAAGTTTTAGTAGCATTAGAATCCAATCTTTGCTTATATGTTGATTAAACGAGTCATGCTTTGACACTGATGTGCTGTACTTAAATATGTAGATTGTGTTCAGCACCATTAACTCTTCTAGACTAGTGAGTGAGTTTTGGTAAAGTCCTAGGATAGTGTTGATTGTATAAAATCACACTGTGAGTCTGTGTGCATTTGGGTAGGATTGTGAGAGAAGCATTTGGTAACATCGTGTATTTACTGACAGATAACTGTTTTAAAACCTGTCATGTTGTCAAGTTTTAGTAGCATTAGAAGCCAGTCTTTGCTTATGCATTGATTAAATTAGTCAGGTATTGACATTAAAGTGTAGTCGTGAAATATGTAGATTGTGTGCAGTTCCTTTACCACTTCCACTGTAGTGAATGAGTTTTGGTAAACTCCTACGGATAGTGTTGTTTGTCTAGAATCACACTGTGAGTCTGTGTGCATTTGGGAACCACTGTGAGAGAAGTGTTTGGTAACATCGTGTATTTTCTGACAGATAAGTGTTTTAAAACATGTCATGTTGTAAAATTTTAGTAGCATTAGAAGACAGTTATGGCTTATGCTTTCATTATATGAGTCAGGCATTGACAGTAAATTGCAGTTGTGAAATATGTAGATTGTGTGCAGTTCCCTTACCATTTGCACTGTAGTGAATGAGTTTTGGTAAACTCATAGGGATAGTGGGGCTTGTCTAGAATCACACTGTGCGTTAGTGTGTATTTGGGATCACTGTGAGAGAAGCATGAGTCAGGCATTGACAGTAAATTGCAGTCGTGAAATATGTAGATTGTGTGCAGTTCCCTTACCCCTTGTACTGCAGTGAATGAGTTTTGGTAAACTCATAGGGATAGTAGTGCTTGTCTAGAATCACACTGTGAGTTAGTGTGAATTTGTGATCAGTGTGAGAGAATCATTTGGTAACATCATGTATTTGCTGACAGATAACTGTTTTAAAACCTGTCATGTTGTGAAGTTTTATTAGCATTAGAATCCAGTCTTTGCTTATATGTTGATTAAATGAGTCACGCTTTGACACTGATGTGCTGTACTTAAATATGTAGATTGTGTTCAGCACCATTAATTCTTTTAGACTAGTGAATGAGTTTTGGTAAACTCCTAGGATAGTGTTGCTAGTCTAAAATCACACTGTGAGTCTGTGTGCATTTGGGTAAGGATTGTGAGAGAAGCATTTGGTAACATCGTGTATTTGCTGACAGATACCTGTTTTAAAACCGGTCATGTTGTGAAGTTTTAGTAGCATTAGAAGTCAGTCTTTGCTTTGATTATATGAGTCAAGCTTTGACATAAAAGTGCAGTCCTGAAATATGAAGATTGTGTGCAGTTCCCTTATCACTTCCACAGTAGTGAATGATTTTTGGTAAACTCCTAGGTATAGTGGTTGTTGTCTAGAATCACACTGTGAGTCTGTGTGCATTTGAGAACCACTGTGAGAGAAGCATTTGGTAACATCGTTTATTTGCTGACAGATAACTAATTTAACACCTCTCATGTTGTCAAGATTTAGTAGCTTTAGAAGCTAGTCTTTGCTTATGCATTGATAAAATGAGTCAGGGTTTGACACTAAGGTGCAGTACCATGTACTATTCTGTTCACTGTGGCAGAACTGAAAATTTAAACGTTTTACCTAAGCACTGTCCTAGAAGTAGTCTGATTATTTAGTCAATTTCTAAGTACCAAATAGATTGCTTCAAATGTCTATGCAGTATGCATGTAGTGTTCTAACATACTATACACTTCTCTTTTACACCTTCAATTCCCTAGTCAGTATCCATACACTTCCAGGAAACATCCTGTCCCTTCCTTTGCAGTTCGCTAGAGACCCATTCAACATCATGTACTAATCCATTCACTGTGCAAAAAGCCAAACACTTATAAATTCACCAAGACACTCTCTTTCCAGTACTCTAATGATTCAGTCACTGCCTAAGTATTCATGCACTGAGCCAGGTCTTAACACATGGACTTCTTCAAACCCCTATCCACTATGCATGCAGTCCTCTTACCATCTACACACTTGTCTTTCATACCTTCAATTCCCCAGTCAGTATCCGTTCACTTCCAGCAAACACCCTGTCACTCCCCTTGCACTCCTCTAGTGACCCATTCAGCATCATTTACTAATCCATTCACTGCGCCAAACCCTAATAAATTCACCCAGGCACTCTCCTTGCAGTACTCTAATCATTTAGTCAGTACCCAAGTACTCATCCAGTGACC
Organism: Triturus cristatus; assembly: GCF_964204655.1. Classification (NCBI taxonomy): domain Eukaryota; kingdom Metazoa; phylum Chordata; class Amphibia; order Caudata; family Salamandridae; genus Triturus; species Triturus cristatus. The sequence continues at coordinate 1,495,458,374 of NC_140591.1, forward strand.
CATGCCTTAGTATATGGACTGCTTCAAACCCTTATCCACTATGCATGCAGTCCTCGAACCACCTACACAATTGTCTTTCACACCTTCAATTCCCTAGTCAGTATCCATACACTTCCAGGAAATACCCTGTCACTCCCTTTGCAGTCCTCTAGTGACCCATTCAGCACCATGTACTAATCCATTCACTGTGCTAAAACCCAAACACATATAAATTCACCAAGATGCTATCTTTACAGTACTCTAATCATTCAGTCAGTGTCTAAGTATTCATACACTGAGCCAGGCCTTAGCACATGGACTGCTTAAAACCCCTATGCACTATGCATGCAGTCTTCTAACCACCTAGACACTTGTCTTTCACACTTTCAATTTCCTAGTCAGTATCCTTACAGTCCAGCACTTGTCACTGCCTTTGCACTCCTCTAGTGACCCATTCAGTACCAAGTACTAATCCATTCCCTCTGCGAAATGCCTAGCACTTATAAATTCACCTAGGCACTCTCCTTGCTGTATTCTAATCATTCTTTCAGTACCCAAGTAGTCATGCAGTGAGCCAGGCATTAGCACATGGACTGCTTTAAATGCCTATGCAGTATTGATGCAGTCCTCTATTCACCTACACAGTTGTGTTTCACACCTTCAATTCCCTAGTTAGTATTCATACTCTTCTAGCAAACACCCTGTCACTCACCCAGTGTGTCTCCTTATAGTACTGTAATCATTTAGTCAGTTAGCATGTAGTCTTTTAGTGAGGTAGGCTTTAGGGCATGAACTGCTTCAAAGTAGTATGCACTATGCATGTAGTGTTTTAACGATCGTCACACTTGTGGTTCAGGGCTATAGTTTCTTAGTCAGTTTTTATATAAAATGTGTTTATACAGTAATGGAATAGTATAAATTTGAAAGTTATTGATATACATTTATTTTTGATTCTTTTTTACAGATACAGAACAGGAGTGTTTCTCATCTGTTTGCACTCTTCTCGTGCAAGATTGTTTGGATGAAGGGTCCTTAGGTGTTTCATCATACTTGCTGTGCCGCACAAGTATTTTTTGTTAGGATCCCCTCGTAACAGAACTCTTTGGCAAATCTTGTGAGTGACGAAGGTGGCATTGGTCTTTGTTTGCCCGTTGGAAAAAGTAAAACATTTCCTCACCACTGAAGAAAAAGGTTGTGGGCGTGGTGCCTTCTGCAAAACACTTTCCTCAGATTCGGTAAATATTTTAAAGCGGCAACATTTACAGTTTTCGTAAGTTAAACTTATAAAATTTTGCTAGCTGTATGGATTTAAATATCTGTGATTTGTTTCTTGTGGTATTTTGTTGAGAATACCATGTTGTTGTTTTTTTAACAATCTTTCTTATTATTTGATGGAGTCGACTATGGTGTTAAATTTTGGGGCACTTATCGCTGGAATACTGGTGATATCTGCAGTTTGCACCAACTTCTGAATAGTGTGTTAGATTTATCTCAACTAGTGCTGATAATGAAATGGAGAGTAGCCGTTACCGTCTCTTAAGTCTGCCTTAAGTCAGTCCTAACTCTGTCTTAGGTCGGTCTTAAGTTTGTCTTAAGTCTGTCTTAAGTCTGTCTTAAGTTTGTCTTAAGACAAACTTAAGACAAAATCCTAACTTCTGTGAATACCAAAAGTAGTAAGTTTAGGATTTTGTCTTAAGTTAGTTCTGTGAATCGGGCCCACAGTGTACACACAAAATCTATTAAGAAATCTCATTGTATTTATATTGATTGGGAATAGTGCGTCAGGTGCTGGATCTTGACGAGATGCACTGCTCAGTTCATATATTGTTGTGCACACGAAAAAAATCACATCAAAACTTTCACACCAATTGCAATGCAAAACAAATTCCGGCGATAAGACACGTTAGCACCAGGGATTTTACACCTGCTTTCTGCTGGTGTTAGGCTGGACAACTACCTGCACCATGAAAGGGAACACAGCCAAGAGCCACACCAGAACACCCACAGGTGCCATAGAGTCAATGAGCATGATACAGGGATACCCATGAGGGTCAGAAGACTTATCTCAACAACTCCAGGACCGCCAATGCCCCCCAAACCCACATCTTAGTATGTGTGTCCCTGTGGTCATTGTCTTAGCATGATAGGCACGAGCCCTGCAATATCACAGTGTGCTGTCACCTCAGCGTTGGCAGTGAGCCTGGATGTGTAGCTACGCACGCATCCTCCTGCATGCACAACTGGCATTTGCTGGTCTGGGGTTCACAGGTCAGTGCAGGGGTGTGCCTATCCGGCAAGGTGAACGGGGTGTCTCGGACATGTCTGTGTACAGGAAGTGCGGTAAGTGTGTCTCTGTGTTCTGGTGTGGCCTGTTACAAGAGCCGCAGCAGTCGATGTTGTAAAGTGGCATGCACCACCTCCAAACAGCACTGTGATGTTGTAGTTGGAATGTAGCAGGACATGCGCAAATAGGCATTACAATGGTGTGCCGTACGAGTGCACGAGATACAACAGCACACTGTACAAAAGTGTGGGGGCTCGTGGGAGGGAGGAGCAGTCGTTTGGCAGCATAACACACAGTGAACTCGACCATGTGCCACATGCTGGGTATCTCATCCATGATGACCACGGTTGCAGACATCCCACAACACCAACGACTGGCCTTTGTACTCATCCTGTATGAATACAGCGTGGTTTTCACTTGTATGATCGTTCAGTGGTGTGATGTTGGCGGGTTGTGTGACTTGTGCTCCATGTTAGTGTGTTTCATTTTGGCCATTGTTTGTCTATACTTGTGCTGTACTTAATTGTGCATGTGTGCCATTCTGCCCATCTCCCCTGTCTCCCCACTCCCTGCTTCTTCCTTTTCCTAGTGCTGTTGTGTCTATAATGTTGTTGCTTCACACATAGATATATGTAAAGAATAAATTAGAAAAGTTCCTTGATTCTTTTAGGTTTCAAAACTTCTCTATTGGTTTCTTTTTAATTTTAAATATGAACCGTTTTTTTTTATATTCAACAACACATAGAAGACAGAAGTGCAACGTATTCTATCAACTCACTTGCTAGAACATTCTACAATACGTGCAGGTTAAAAGTTCATCGATCTTTTAAAACTTTACGATATTTTTTGTAACATTTTCTTGAACATCTTTCGACACGTGCAGGTTAAAAGTTGACGATTGTTTTAAGTTCGAACAGTGCCTTCCAAATGCAAGTAGCAGGTGTGGTTGAGCTGATCAAATTTTATCCTATGATATGTTCTCCACGTTGAAACTGCTTTTTCTTAACCAATCACAAAGATGCTTTTCCACAAAACTAATGTGCACCCTACTTTTAAAAAAGAATGCTTTTCATTATATCTTTAGAGATAAGTTATAGATAGGAATTAGCATTTAAAAAACCTTTGAAATTCACTGAAAAAACCATAGGTTTCATGCACGTTAGAGTTAGGAAATGGCATTTAAAAAACCTTTGAAATTCACTGAAAAAACCAAAGGTTTCAGGGGCGTTATAGTTAGGAATTGGCATTTAAAAAACCTTAGAATTTCACTGAAAAAACCATAGGTTTCAGGAGTGTTATAGTTAGCTGGACATTTCCTTCATACAAAACCCTAGAAATTCCCCTGTTATAGTTAGTTCAGCTAACTATAACTCGCGCCCCCGCAATGCAAAGCTGAAGACGTCACATATTACATCACTCAAGACATGGTCAGTGACATCACTGATGACATCACTGATGACATCTCAAAGACAGCACTGATGACATCACTGATGACATTATCCAGTGACTGTGCGTTTCTGTAAAGTTTAAATATATTTTAGATATTTATAGTGAAAGGCCTATGGAAGAATGAGTAGGTGTATAAGTGTGTGAATGGATGATTTTGTAGGTGCGTAACTGACTCTATAAGTGAGTCATTAAATGTATCTTACTGCAGACTAGTGACTAAACTGTGTGAATGTCTGTATGTGTCTGTATATATCTATATATGTAAAACTCATAAACGTTTTAAAAACAGTCGCAGTCACTGAATGATTTCATCAGTGATATCATCATTGATGCATTTAAACACACTTTGCTCACCAGAATCTCATACTAGTAGCAGAAAGGACAGACATTTCAAATGGAAATCTGCATAATCTTGCATTTATACAAATATTTTATTCCCGCTGCGTCCTTAACCTTACTTGGGCTTTTTTTCTTGGCTGATCTGCTGTCACCCCAGGAGGGGCCCCGCTTGTTGTCCGTAGCTGAGTGGGTCTACATCGACGCGGGGAGAAGGCACTACACGGGACTCCGGTTCCCAGGAGCCCGTGCGTTGCTGCACCTGTGCCTCGCCACACCCACCCGCCTCAGATCACTTAAAACACCTTGCGGAACCCGCTGGCGCGGGCCCCGCTGCGTCCTTAACCTTACTTGGGCTTTTGTTCTTGCCTGATCTGCTGTCGCCCCAGGAGGGGCCCCGCTTGTTGTCCGTAGCTGAGTGGGTCTACATCGACGCGGGGAGAAGGCACTACACGGGACTCCGGTTCCCAGGAGCCCGTGCGTTGCTGCACCTGTGCCTCGCCACACCCACCCGCCTCAGATCACTTAAAACACCTTGCGGAACCCGCTGGCGCGGGCCCCGCTGCGTCCTTAACCTTACTTGGGCTTTTGTTCTTGCCTGATCTGCTGTCGCCCCAGGAGGGGCCCCGCTTGTTGTCCGTTGCTGAGTGGGTCTACATCGACGCGGGGAGAAGGCACTACACGGGACTCCAGTTCCCAGGAGCCCGTGCGTTGCTGCACCTGTGCCTCGCCACGCCCACCCGCCTCAGATCACTTAAAACACCTTGCGGAACCCGCTGGCGCGGGTCCCGCTGCGTCCTTAACCTTACTTGGGCTTTTGTTCTTGGCTGATATGCTGTCGCCCCAGGAGGGGCCCCGCTTGTTGTCCGTTGCTGAGTGGGTCTACATCGACGCGGGGAGAAGGCACTACACAGGACTCCGGTTCCCAGGAGCCCGTGCGTTTCTGCACCTGTGCCTCGCCATGCCCACCCGCCTCAGATCACTTAAAACACTTGCGGGACCCGCGCCAGCGGGTTCCGCTGCGTCCTTAACCTTACTTGGGCTTTTGTTCTTGGCTGATCTGCTGTCGCCCCAGGAGGGGCCCCGCTTGTTGTCCGTTGCTGAGTGGGTCTACATCGACGCGGGGAGAAGGCACTACACGGGACTCCGGTTCCCAGGAGCCCGTGGGTTGCTGCACCTGTGCCTCGCCACGCCCACCCGCCTCAGATCACTTAAAACACCTTGCGGAACCCGCTGGCGCGGGTCCCGCTGCGTCCTTAACCTTACTTGGGCTTTTGTTCTTGGCTGATCTGCTGTCGCCCCAGGAGGGGCCCCGCTTGTTGTCCGTTGCTGAGTGGGTCTACATCGACGCGGGGAGAAGGCACTACACGGGATTCCGGTTCCCAGGAGCCCGTGCGTTGCTGCACCTGTGGCTCACCACGCCCACACGCCACAGTCTTGTGACGCCCCATAAAAGTCTCAACGGCATCCGCTACGCGGCACGCGTGCGGTACGCGCCGGACAAAGCCCGGACAAAGGGCAGGCCGTCTAAGGCCGTCAGAGGCCGAAGGAGGCTGGGCTGGGCCACACGCTGTACACTGCGTGGCACCTGTTATCGGGTTGGTGAGTAGGCTACGAACTTTGAGGGGTGGCTAGGCTGCTATTGATTACTATAAGTCCAATATGTCAAAATGGAGAACAGAAGACAAGGTAGTGGGCACCTTGGACGCGTTTTTTGTACGTGCTGAATCCCTGTTGGTTCACGAAATTGAGGCTACTGAGAGAAGACTTTCTCTGGACCCTAGGTTGCTAGGGGGGGGCTATACCTGCTGCTCCCCTATATGTCCCTAGCCCGTCACACAGATTGACTGAACCCACTGACCAGTCCCGGCCTCCCGCCGAATGCTCTGTTTCCACCTCACCTGAGCTACTTACCACCTCCACTACTCAGAGTAACCAGATTAGTCCTGTCAGGGTTAAGACTAGGGGGATGAAAGCGGTGGGGAAATCTGCCAAGGAACCACTGAACTAATCTAAGAAGGGCTGTAACACCACTAAAATCACTAAAACCAAAGCCACAGCTACTGCCACCAAAGTCTCGCTAGATACTCCTGTTCGTGGTGGTTCAAATAACCCAACGCATGGATTGCTCCCTAGTGACCCCCCTGTGGTAAACTGTTCATTGACCAAAAGGGATTTTATCACCCTATTGGAGGAAAACTTAGCAATTATTCTTGAGCCGCTTTACAAATGCCTGGATATGGTAGTCCAAAGGTTAGACAAGATAGAGGAGGCATGCGTTTGTGCAGCCGCAGCGGCTACGTCACAGCCTAGCATGCAGGCAACAGTAGGGGTCCCCTCCTCTTCGGTGATGGCTGATGATACCCGCAGCAAACAGACCAGGGTTACTTTATGCCAAAACAGAGTGGGGGATGTGGCAAGGCAAGAGGGGGAAGTAAGGACGATCGTACCATCTGTAAGATCTAATGTAGTAGCACCATCGAATCAAGCAGTTTTGACCCATACGAACCCCCGAGGGCAGGTCGCCAACTTTAATGTAGGTGATCAACTTAAGCATCCCCTTCTTCATCTGCCCCCCCAAGCAACTCCCTACACAATTATTTTGGCATACGTTCCCCCCCTACCACCAAATACACAAGAGCACTGGTCGTCCCTTAAAAATAAAGCCCTACACTACCTGAATAAAAAGACTGGTATTGGCGATAGGTTGTATAGGGATTTCAAAATGGTCAGACGGATAGATTATGTAGGCCACTCCGATAAAACTATAGCTGGGGATTGTGTGGTCCTAAGTTTTAGGTCACCTGAACTGGTCCGCCACATACTTGAGACTGCTGTTCACACACCTAATGATTGGTTGCCTATCAGTATCTTACCGTTAGGTTATTTCTATAAACAGGACTTGGTAAGGCAACAAAGGGGTATAGGGGGGCCGATCATAGACCAGAACAACGATTTGAGTCCATTAATCGTTTTGAGGTTCTGTCCTCTCTAGGAGACATTGATTGACAGAGGATGGGTGGTTCAGGACACTCTGTGGAAGGTGGTAACAGTATTATTGTAGAGCCTGCAATAGATAATCAACCTAACTGCTCAGAGTCTGTTGTCCAACTTAGGGCAATTACTCCGACGCAAATGAGCCCAGGTAGCCACCTTGTCGAGTCATTAACTTTTGTTGGAAACCCGATTAATATAGGTTCAAGGGAATCCATGGCTATTGCCTCCTGGAATATTGCTGGGCTGGAATCCAAGGTTGGCATAGCTGATTGGTTATTACTAATTAATGAAGTCGACATCTGGGCATTCCAAGAAACATGGGCTGTGGAGAACATTTTCAATGTTGGATATCTGAACATCTCAAAACCTGCAATTAGGGGACATAGGGGAAGACCTGTCGGGGGCTTGACGTTTTGGGTCAGGCAAACCAAAGGGGTCACCGTAGATGTGATTCCTATTGACAATCTTGGCAATTAAAGTCAAATTCCAGAACGGCCCCAATTTAACCCTGTTCAATATATATGCTAGGGGTCAAGCGGGTGGTAAGAGTTCACAGGTCATTACAGCATTAGAAACCTTTTTAGCGGAAGGCTCCATTAAAAACAACTTGATTATCTTGGGGGATTTCAATACATGCTTTGAACCCCTGGATAGCGACGATGGCAGGTTGAGTGAGGAGGAGGATGTTTTCTGGAGCGTGCCCCAGTTGAATTTACAACCCATAAAGAAATGGACTGAGGTAGCGCTCCAGGTAAAAGGCATGTGTTTGGAATGGGGACTCAGGGCAGTAAATGGCAGGACCAAATCTGACGCCCAGGGAGCTCCGACCTTTGATAACAGCCGCACCAAAAGCAGGATCGACCATATTTTAGTTAATTTGGAAATTTGGCAAACTGTGCTCGACATGGTCGTACAAACTCGTATCGAAAGCGACCATAAAACACTGATCCTGACCTTGGATATTCAAGGTTTTAATCCTTCGGCCAGAGGGAATATAACAAGCTGTGGTGCCCCGTTAATTCTAGGTAATGATTTTAGGCGGGTCAAATGGGTTAAGGTGGCACTGGATGAGACCAAGGTGCTAGAAATTAGGGCCCTGGTAACAAGAGCACTGGGAGAAATTAACCAATGTAGTTCACAAGAGACCCTTAACGATAAATTGCCATTGATCCATTTGGATCTCATAAATAGGCTAAAGACTTACTTCATCAACTCTAAGCCCATGAGGACCAACCGGAAACTCGAACCTATTTCCTGGTACAATGAGCTTTGTAGGTCCACACACAAAGCCCTCTTGTCTGCAATTAAATCTAGGATCCATCCATCGATTAAACAGGCCCGGATTTTGTATAAATCCACCCTAAAGCAGGCCAAAAGAGAGTGGGACGAGGGACGTTGGAAGGACCTGCTGGAAGCCTGTAAAGGCAGGAACATGTCCCACTTTTGGGATTTAATAAAGTGGAGGAATGGACATAGGTCTCCAGTTCCAAACAATAACGTGGAACCACATCGCTGGGTTGCTCATTTTGAGGCCCAATACCAACAGGGCCTAGAACGGGTGCCCGTTGCTCCACCTATATCCATAGAGGTCCCATTAAGGTTTAGTACCAAGGAGATTGAGGTGGTCCTGAAAAACATACCGAGTGGCAAAGCTCCTGGTCCTGACTGCATCCCAGCGGATTTATTCAGGCAGGATAGTGATCTTTGGGTCCCATATATTACAAACTTGATGAACTCACTGGCAGGGGGAACTTCATTCCCCGACTCCTGGTCCGGTGCAGAAATAATCCCGATTTTTAAAAAGGGAGACCGTGCTGCACCGGGCAACTATAGGCCAATCAGCCTTATCGATGCGCTGCAAAAATTACCGCCCGTGTTATCCATGGCAGAATCCAAAGCTGGATGGACAACAAAAAGATACTATCAATCCTCCAAGTTGGGTTCCGGGCCCACATGGGGACATGGGACAAGGTTTTTAAGTTTGTTTTCATTTACTGGAAGGAGGTCCTCTTGGGCAAGGGGCTCATCTTTGCAGCATTCGTGGACCTAAAATCCGCTTTTGACCTTGTCCCCAGACCCAAATTATGGGAAGTTCTATTAAGGTTAGGGATGCCCAAGGAATTAGTCGATTTTGTGGTCAAGCTCCACAGCTCCAATTATGCTCAGGTCCGGTGGGGGAAACCAGGTGAAGTCACCGAAAGATTTAAGGTCAAGAAAGGAGTCCGCCAGGGGTGTGTCCTGGCCCCAACATTGTTTTCGCTGTTCATTAATGGGGTCGTACAGTATTTTGAGGATTACCCCACTGATACACCAAAGCTGGCCGGCCAAAGGGTGCCTCTGCTCATGTTCGCTGATGATACCTTGATATTATCTAAAACACGGCAGGGTCTACAGCGGGCTCTATCCCGCTTTGAGGCCTTTTGCAGCGAACATGAGCTAGAGATCAACGTGGAGAAAACAAAATTTATGGTTCTCCATGGGGCAGGTGATGTATCGGCTAAAGTTTCTATGGGTGGGAAGCCACTAGAGCAGGCCAAGGTTTTCACTTATTTAGGTATTACCATTGGCGAAAAAATGAGTTGGTCCCCTCAGGTGAAGCTTTTAGCCTTGAAACATTCACAACTAGCAGGAGCCCTATTAAGAGAACACAGGCTATCCCTCACCAAACCATTGGCCCCAGCAATTAAGCTGTACTCATTGAAAATAGTTCCCGCTATCCTTTATGGTGCAGAAATTTGGGGTTGCAGTAATTTGTCCGACCTAGTACAGGCCCAAAATAAATTTTTAAGATCAATTGTGGGCCTCCCACGATCGACTCCATGAATCCCTCTATTGCTTGACCTCGGTTGTAACCCCATCGAGGATATTGTTAAGTTAAAAATGTTGTACTTTTGGAGAAGGTTGTGGTCCACCCTGGAATTAGTTCACTTCTCCATGGCCCTTCTTGAAGTAAGGGGGTTGGACCACCAAAACAAGATTTTATGGTTAAAAACTGTTAAAAGCCTTCTCACTGACATGGGTCTGAGGGATTTCTGGATGTCTCCTGAAACGGCTGCTATTCCAACCAAAACAGACCTAAGTGTAGCATAATGGAGCTTAGTAAAATCTAGAAGGTACTCCACATTGGTAGACTCCCCACTGACTAGAGCTTTCTGGGACTTTAAAGATGAACCGTCCCTTGAAACCTACTGGGATTTGATCACCAAACCAAGAGATCGTAGGCTGTTCCATCAGTTCAGGGTAGAAACGCTCCCATTAAGGAAATTTACCAGCAAATGGAAAACTGGCATGGGAGACAGGTGTCCCTTCTGCCCTGACTATATCGAAAATATAAGCCACCTTCTCTATGTTTGCCCAGCTTACCAACTACCTAGGAGTACATGGCTTAAACCGTTGAGCAGAACACTCGGCACATCTTCCGCTCTGACTGCCAAAAGGCTGCTAAAAATCGGTGACAAAGAAACAATCATTGTAGGGGTAGCCAAATTTCTTAGTTGGTCATGGGCTATTCTGGAAAGGAGTGGAGGACTGTAGTACCTTCCTATTTTATTTTTTAGATGGATTTTATGGTTATTTTAAATCTTTTAAATGAATTGTTGTTTAATATGCCATAAACACCCTGTGGTATTTAATTCACGATTGTGGTATTTTATATTGTTTTACTGTACAGTATGTCTTTTAAGATGAATAATCATAATAAAGACTTTTTTTGACTGACTGACTGACTGACAATATTTTAGTGAACATTTAAAAAAAAATGTATTCATTAAAAGAAACATTTTATTTACATGAAGCTATTTAATTTAGACTATTTGTGTCTGAAAATTGTTTGTGCTTTTATAAATATTGCTAAAAAGCAATTAGGGTCAGTTTTGAACGCAGAATACTTGACTGTTGCCTGTTGATACTTATCTATAATTAAAGAATGATGGTTCACTGCACTGAGATATGCTATAAAGTGATCTGATTTTTTTTTGCAAAATACCTTGAGGCACCAATGCCTATTATTGCGTTGTAATGCTTGTATCAAGAATTCAGAGTTTTGATGTTGCTTTGCCAGTATTCACATACTAATATGCACTATGGAATATGTTCTTTTATATAATGGCTAGATGAGTGAGTGACTAGCACCAGATTGTGCTAAGGCCTACATTCTTGTTGACAGAGAACAGAAGGAATGTTATGCCAACAGCATGAGGAAGTATAATTTTAGCAGATGAAGGATATTCTTATAAAATTAGAGAACTTATTAGAAGATATATTGAAATATTGTGATAATATTAAATTTGTGTGATTTAAAGAGCAGAATAATATGCAGAGAATAGAGTGTGCACCAAACATTTGTGATGTAACATGTTATTTGAGACCTTTGCAATCGGTCAGGGCACCCGAAGAGCTTTCTTTATGACTATAGAGTTAAAGAGAATCTTTGAATTCCTGCCTTTACATGCATATGTTAGCAGTGTGAAAATGATGTGTTTTTTTGTAGGAACATTTTTGATTAAATGCACTTAAACAAAATAGGATTAAAAGATGTTGATTGGCTAAGTTACCCACATTTATGTTCAGCCAGACTAAAAAAATGCACGGCTTTGTCATGATGACATATTTATACACAAAAGGCAAGCCATAGAAAAAATGTGCTTCCTATGATGCGCTTTCAAACTTTATCTTGTATTACAAATTCTGATTATTTAACTATGTTACTGTTTGCATAGCGACTGAGACTGGCGCAAATCAGACTGCCTACAGCCAGATACATACCATTCCATCATAGTGCAAAGGTGTCTGCGTCATGTGTAGCATAGGTTTTTTTACTGGAAGGCTACCCTTCCAGTACAGAATGCTTTGCTAAGACAAACTTTAATAAAACTTTTCCCACTTTGGATGTGTGCTGTACTGTAAAGCTTTCGTGAAATAAAAGCATTCCCCTTTTACACCCCTTCCTCGAAGATGCACTATTGTTTTGGTTCAAAATCCTGCCTACTACTGTTATTAGATAGGGTTTTACATTAAAAACCATGAGTGGTTGCATGCAAATGTCTATGTACTGCCCATGGTATGCTCCCTTGATGCAAAGTGATGCAAAACGCTGCTTTGCATTACTTTCAGGCAACGTTCCAGCCAAACATATTTTGAGCTGGATAGTCAATTCAAAATAACCATTTTGTACTGGATTGCATCACTTTTGTGAGGCAAACCCATTGCCAAATGTTGATACATCTGCCCATGTCTCTAAAAAACAGCACAATCCATACATGTAATAAAAACTATTCTTAACCAGACTTAATTAATAAAACTCGAAGAACTAATATGGACAAAAGTCCCCTTATTATGCTATATTTTTCAAGTTGCAAACTGTACCTACTTAACCACGTCAGGAAAAATGTAAATAGCAATGCTTTAGAAATCGAGTTTTCACAACATTCTTCTCAGGCAATAAAGTACACAGGCAGTTTAACACTGAGTTTTGTCTTGAGATAAAGCACTGCAAAACGTAAGTGATTGTGGTAAGTAATAGACTACTTCGAGAACATCTGTGCTTTCCTTTAGCTGCTTTCGCAAAGCATTCACAGCTGCGTTTTCACTGCTTCTAGGAGGTGTTTGCTTAAATTAACATATCTAAATACATCCCTTCCTTGAGGGGGGTGAATTGAAGAGATCAAATTCAACAGATTAATTTAATATGATATAATTTGCTTGGATTTACAAGAAGACTTCCTAAAAATGCTAAGTTTAGCACTAATATGTATTTTTACATAACCTTTGCACTGTTGCAAAACTTGGAACACATGACTTTTGCATTGTTTTTGCAGTATGTATGTTTGGTGCAGAAGGAAAAAAATGCTCAAATATTGTATAAATGATTTTTAATAGGACAAACACAGACACCATACTTTGCTTTATGTGTTTACATGCACTGGAATGAGGCAAAAGCATTCTTTTTTTAAACTTTCTTTATTGAAAGAATCATGAATGACACAAGCTGTAAGCACGTAGTAACTACATGCATAAAACCATAGGGCACGGCTAGAAATAACAAGGCAAAATGGAACATCACTACAAACCACCTGGGGAGCCAAGGCATAATGACAACTATAATAAATGTTTATTGTTTAGTTACTTGAAACCTTAGCAATATTTTGCGTAAATAAAAGTAAGTAGTGAAGTTTCTTCAGATTTTTAAAACAGTATAGGCTTTGCATTCTCAATTGTTATGATTAATGATGTTCATTTGCCTCTAATGAAAGTCATGGCTTATACAATACAATTCTTATTAAATGTTGGAATTTCACCATTCTACTGTACAATTGAGAATTCACTTTTCAGGCCTGATCATAAAGTTGATAGAATTTATGCACTTACATATCCTGTACAATAAAATTTCTTGATAATTTATCATTTTCCCATTCTACTTTCTAGTTAGCATTTCAGTTTTTGAAGCCTGATCGTGAAGAATGAGAATTTTTATCAGTTTACAGTTAATTTGAGGATCTGACGGATCTAGTCCTGTTATTATGGCCGCTCTGCATGTCCTTATTCCTCTGATGTTTAGAGCTTTGCTTAATAAAGTGACTTTTGCTGTATAAAGTTTGGAACATATGCAAATTAAATGAATAAAGTCCTCTTTATTGCTGCTGCAGAGTCGGCACAGCGTGGGCCATTTGTGGACCTTGGTTGGCTGGTCTGCTATGGACAGCAAAGTACAGAAGCATAGGGACATCAGTTGTCTTTTTAGATAGATCGAAAATGTAATACTTAAATAAGGTGCCGGTACAAGGATCTTATATTTTTTAATCACCATCCAGGCGTGCGTTTGCAAGTTAAAGATATTTTTATCTAATAACAGGGAGTGAAATTTTGCTGTTTTTTTAATTACTTGCTTTGTTGAAAGGAGACCTCAGCTAGGCCTACCAGTGCAAGGGGTTCGCCCTTCTATGCACAGAGTCCTCAGACAAGTAGAAGAAGTTGGCACAGAAACTGGAATAGAAAATACTAAGTTTAATAAACCTTCATGAAGCGGAACCACATTCACCCAGCACCCTGTGGTGCTGAATGAATGTAGCACACAGAGTAGAAGAACCATGGGTCTTTTATACCCACACAGGGGCTCAGAAAGAGGGTGGTACAAGTATACATGAGAAGAGTTACATACATAGATGGTCATACAGAAATGCACAGTCAACAATAAAAGAGGAGCTAGCAGTTGCTGACTCTGGTAGAAACAACCTGATAGTTACAGACTAAAAACAGATGTATGGACAGTTAGATTCTTCTGCGCAGGCGCAGAGTAGCAGAGTCTAAGTATAACCAGTCCTTTAAACAGAGCACAAGGGTAAACAACAGTGAAGAAGGAAACAGCTCATAGTGAGCACATGGCAGACAAAATGGCTGCCAGAAATACAAAATGGATTCCACAAAATGTACAGGATAGCCTCTAAATACCAGATGGATTCCGCTAACGCTAATTTAATCGCAGCCAATTTACGACAGACGACCCTTTTAGCGTTAGCTGAAGACATCTCCCATAATCCAGTAGGAAAACAAAAAATATGTATATTAATTTTTATAAATTAAATTTATCAATATCCTAATTCATTGCTAGGTCGGCATTTCTCATTCTAAATATTGTTAAGCGGGTATGTATAAGGTATAAGCAGAAGTACAAAGGGAACAGAGAATTGGGTCATACAGATAGCAGGAGAGAGTAATTACTATTACCAGAAACAGAACTATTAGCTTTCTAGTCCTAAGCAAATGATAGAACCATCCAGTAAAAACATTTTCAAGGCTCCTATGCATTTCAGTTACCATCAATTTTAATATCAAAGTATCCAACAGTACATATCTAATAAAAACATTTTCGCTAGACTTTTCCAGTGTTTCCTTTATGAGGGCTAGAGTATCTATTATTATTAAGGAAATGCAACATCTCTCTACTGCTCAGATGAACTTTTCTCTCATAGAATAAACATTATTCCTAATACAATTATGAAAACAGTCAGACATATTATTACAAAAATGATCCTGGATCCAGAGGACCAGGACGACTACACAGGACCATGAGAATTAAGATGAAGAGCTGCAAAGGGTTGCTCCTCCTTAAAAATGGGACGATCAATGGGGTACATTTCCAACAAAAAAAGAAAAAGAAGTCCTTGGGAAATTAAAGCCACTGTACAACCAACCAGAGGGGAGTCTTCTCCCTGTGTCCGTTTGAGCCTCACAGGCAGGCTCTTGTTGTTCCCACAGTGGAGCTGCACAACTCGCAACTCAGGAATCATGGCCTAGTTTCAAGGGAAAAGTTTCTTCTTTCAGGATAGGGCAATCACCCACCAGGGCAAATGCGCTCAGCGATCCTGTCCAGTGTCTCAGGCAGTGCACCAGTTTTCTTCATTTCAATCTAACAGGCACCAGAGACACAGCACCTGTACCCTGAACTCAAGTCCTTCCCTAACTCCTGTATTGCTCTGCTGGCACACTGCTCTTTCGTTGGGGCCATTGATTGCATTCAGAATGGCTAGGTATCTCTTGACCAACAAAGGTGAAAACTTTACAGCCACTTTAGGACCAGGATTCAGAGGCCTGATGCTAGGATCTCTGAAGCAACCCTTGTTTCAAAGGGGGTTACCTCAAGCAAAAACTTTCTCGCCTTCCTGGTCGGTCTGTGACTCTCGGCTGGGCATCAAAAGCTTGATCCACGATTTCTCCTTTCTGATTTGTGACCCCGTCTTTCGCCCAAGATAGTAGCAGGGGTACACACTTCACGCCCCAGTGCTTCCGGCCTTCTACCTTCACTGAGGTCCTGGTTGCCAGCAATGCCTGTGCTGGTTACCTTCACTTTGACTTGTCTGGTCTGTACTGGTGCTGACTCCTCAAGCTGGATCTGATGTCCGCGCCCCTCTGGCAATGGTTGTAAAGCAGCAAATATCTATCGGTGGACAGAACAAAAGGTCTTTAGACAAGGCACAGAAATAATCTATCAACAGAGAGGATAGTCTCAGAATACTTCCTAGTCTAGGGACGCCCCATATATTAACAAGGCACCCTGGAACTACTTTCATCTATGTGAGAGTAAATAAAACAACAGCCTGGACCTATTGGCAAGTATAAAAGGAACTCTTTGGTAAACTGACAAGAGTAATACGTCACCCAATCCGAAGCAGTCAGGGAAGTCTGTGTTCATTTACCAATTTCTGAGAAAAAGAGAAAAACAATACAGACATACTCCAAATCCTTACATCTGTATATTCCTATCTTAATCATCTAAAGACCCTCAAGAAAAAGGAAATGTTATACACTTTTACTCATAGACTTTGCGTTACTTGTACAGGACTGCAGACACTTCTAAAATGATTTCTCTTAATAAAAGCACCTACATTGTATACTTAGGACCATGCTCTCATGTTATAGGAGCAACAGGAAAATCTAACACTGCTAATTTAACAAGGATTCCTATTACATAAAGAACTAAAAACTTCAACATAATGGGTACATGTTCTCCAGCGGAACATCTTGTGACTAACAGACTCCTATAAAACAATATTTTCCTCAAAAATATTTGCTAAGGATCACATGGGCATCTTCCCTGCATTCTACTTTTTCACAATCAAAACTATACAACATCAGTTCTAGTAAGGACTGTAAGTTTATTTTACACAGACTAGCTGATAAAAACTAGCAATGCCCTTGCAAAAACTGTATGTAGCATGAGAATAACAAACAATAGAGGTGTTATCACCTGAGAATTTTAGAATAAAAACCACCCACAGCTAGTTCCCCTTAAAGATCAAATAAGGAAACAGCAATCTAGCTACTCATCCTCTCATAATTCCATCAGAAAGGATGGGTAGTACCATAGCAAAATATATTTATTCATTTTTTTAATGCTAATAATGTTTAAAACAGTATTACTGAATAGCCAATTACATGTCTCATGGCTATTTCACAGACAGTTTTGGGAAAAAGAGAGAGAACACATACATTTGCCTACCCTTAATTTGTAGAGGAGCTAGCCTCCTCCCCCATTTTTGACAGTAGGAAACCTATAATAGGTTTCTTTCTGTCAACACTATCAACCCCAATGTATAGCAACTGGGCATAAACAAACTCTGAGGAGCTAAATAACACATTGAGCTAGCTAAAGAACATATTCCCTTAGCAAATGTAGTAGTGTGACATGAGGCCGTATGAATTCAAACTAAATCCCATTCCTTCCTGAATTCAGACCTAAAAGCATTAGTGCTATGTATATGGCGGAGACATTGTCTGTTAAAGAGAGGTCACATATACCATTATACTATATTCATTGAGTGCACAAAAACTTGCTTTTGCCAAAAAAAGGTAAGCAAAACCTCTTTCTTTCCCTGCCCTGCCATTTCGTCTTTCAAATGTCGAAATGTCAAAACACATATTGCGCTGAGCCCTGCCAGGCTTCTAAATGTAGGAGTTCGGCCTTTAACCTATGCAGCTGTTCCATCTTGTATACAAGGTTGCCATGCAGTCGTACAAATTCAAAGAGACCATGAAGACTGAAAGCACGACAGCAAACCCACTGCAATCCTGCCTACCAGCAATTCAGAGGTAAGCTTAATAACTTCTGTCAGTTTTTGTACAGATTTATATTTGGAAGCAGTGTGCCGAGTGCTTGTCTAGCAGTATAGATGTCAGCTATTAAGTCCATTCTTACATATGTGCATTTACTGGAGCCTAAGGCAGTGTAAAAGCTGCTCTGACTGGAGAAAACCGCATTTAAATTGTGAATTTTACTCAATTTCGACTTTGATGTTTAGGGCACTTAAAAATGAATATCCTACAATGTTTTTGCATAATAGTCATCCCCAGAATGTCCTCTACATATCCCAGAGATGTGGCATCAGAAATGTATAATGTATACCCTTATAAAAATAAGTTTTGTACGCCTGGGTAAAGTGACATTTCACATGTTAGTGACCCCTATTGCTGTATAGCACGGCTTAAATTCAATTTGGATGCTAGGAGGTCACAGCATCATGATTAGGCATTATGAATAGTACAAAACTAATTTAATGCACCTATGTTAAATAACATTTTTAATATAATCAAAAATATATATATATATATATTTTTTTTTAATAAATCTAATTATTTTGATGAGTCCACATATGAAAAGCAAGCTGCATCCCTTTTCCTATCATATTTAAACACATTCCTTCACATCCCTAAGAACAGAAACTGAATTTGAACCATCTGAAGTCTGCGCCACTTTTATTATTTAACATCAAAAACCACTCTTATCCTTATTTAAAAAGGCATTAACAAAAGAAATCCCTACTGTCAATCTGTCCTCTGTTTATCAAAAATAATGAAACTACATTTCTAACTTTTAAAACAGCAGTCTGAAATGCAGGATTTTTACTCCGTGTTTTAAGGGATAGTAATTTCAGCTGTTTGCTGTGGTCGGAGTCAGAAATAAAAATAGTCTTGCTGACACAGCTGCTTGACACGTAAAGGCGTCAAATTCACACGCCTTTCAAGTCAACCTTTCAAGCCAACACAAATCTGTTGTTCTGTATAATGTGAATGACTTTTAATACCTAATACAGAAGGATAAATGCTGTGACATTTTGCATCTTAATTTAATCTATTGTAAAACACACAATTTCGTTTTTTGAGGCCTTTTATCCGCATATAAAGAATATGAAAAAGGAAACCTGATTTCCTTTAAGGAATCAAAGGCATACTTATACACTTCCAAGGAAACAGAACAGGATTCAGCTAGTGCGATATTGGAAAAATTCAGGTCACCTTTTTGCAGGGGCTACAAATCATAATGGTTCCATAATATCCAATCTGGAAACATATGACCGACGGCTGCCTGTCTATAAGAGAAGGGCAGTCATGGCTAACCACAGGTGACACATATTTTAGTCTTGCATAACCTTTTTTTTGTTGTATTCATCTCCAATACCAATTAGACATACACTGATAACGTGTTGTCTGCCATTTTGACAGCATGATAATGATAATATATCTGTGGAATTTAGTAATTTTGAACAAGTTCCAGCCAACTGCTGCGCAAAGATAGACGTCGTCACGACCATCTCCTTACCTCACAGGAGAACTTGTACTAGTATTAAAATAGAATTGTCGATACGACACAAAAACAAAACATATATAAAATAAAAATACATATGCCAAGCCATCAGTATACCAAGCACAGAAATAAATGAGTAGTGATGCGCAATTACTGAACCTACAGCTCAGAGTCGAACATTCTGGCCGGCTTAATTTGTCCGGCTTAAAATCAATAACTGGTTTCCTTGCTTTACTCACCCCCATCTGACAGTAGGTCATCTTTATGATGACCAGCTGTCAGCTGAACTGACTGTGTCGCTTCTGACACACAGGTCATCTTAATTTTAACTTTCTAAAAGTAAAATTACTTCACTGATATCCCATGTTAGCTTGGGCCACAATTTCCACTGTGAAAATTAATTCTTAATTGGAAAATCGTTTTTATATAGGCATATAGCCCTTAAAATTTCAAGCAACAGCATCATTTTACTTTTTGTCTAGGATTAATGCAACATTTTTTTAAAAATAAAAACGGTCTTCCATGGACATTTTTTTTTCAAGGCACTGCACCTTTTCTTTTTTATTTTCTAACTGGTCTTGCACAAAATAGAACCAAGGAAGGCTTCCTGAGTTTCGTTTCTCAGCTGCCCTGTCTTTTCAGAGAAGCTAAAAATAGCCCCTCAGCGCAGAGCCAGCCACTGCAGCACTCCTGGCCCCCACCTCTTTCCAAGGCTCTCCTGCTGCAAGCATTACACATTTTCATGTCAGAGAAGCTTTCTAAGCAGTGATTTCACCTCCTGGTTTACTCGCTCCTATTTCTAGCCCCCACCTTACAGGCTGCAAGGTCAAAATCTGCCTCGCACAGCCCTGAAGCTGTCAAAGACAAAAAGCCTTCCTAATTCTATCTAAACTGCAATAATTTGCCCTATGGAAACATTTATTTTGATATTAAATTTCTTTTCAGGGGGTCATAATTTTTTTTTCAATTCTCAGATTAGCAGGTTCAGCTTAAATTAGAACCTACAACCATCTGGACCCAGCACATTGGCTCACTGAATTACCAAGAACACAAAGCTGCATAGGAACAATTTGCAAATTCGAAATACCCACAATTTTCTCAAGCTAAACTTTTAACCGGTCCCTAATTACTCTTCATTAATACTTTTGTACATTAAGGGTGTCATCAAGTCACTGGGGATGCTCTCTCTCTAACTACACCCCTCTCAATTTCCTTTTTGCGATGCATTGATGGTGATGAGACCAAATTAAACGTACTCCTTAACAATTTCACTTCTCAGAATTCTTTCACATATTCACAGTCATTCAATCACACGCTTTTCCAGTGCTAGCAACATCCAAAACACAATTTACCACACCACAACATTTAAACACACATTTAACCCACAGATCAAAACTTAAGACAGAAACAAAAGACAGCCCACAGACTGTACTTAAACCAAACCATTTGTAAATACTAAATGCAAGTCATATTCACTAGATTTGGCTGGCAGAACACCAGGAAAACGCTCTGCATCTCACCACTTGTGAATGTTACTAAGTGCACAGACCAGGATCCTTTCGATGTACATATTTAGTTCCTCGGGGTACTAGTCACCAAAGAAGAATTACTTTTATATACCTAAACCTAGTTAAGTATCCCCTCTAGGGGAGCCGGCTAATTATATACAAAAGAAATGGTACATCCAAGAAAGCAACACATTCATTCATTCACGCACTTTTTCTCCCACATTCATACACAATCAAACATCTCTTGCCTAGTCTTTCGCTTAAACATACAGTGTTCCACATACTCAATCTTTCGTAAATCAAATGACCCATACATAGCCCAACGCAACTCAGGATCCTTACGAGTGTATTTATTCCATAATGCGCTATACATTATAGAAGAAAGACCATACTTAATATACATATCCCTATTAGGCGTCCCCTCCGGGGGGGGGGGGGCGGTTGTGCTTCATCTTACTCTCAAATTGGTACAACTACAAAAGCAACATGTGCTAAAAACAGGCATGCCAAAAATAGTGCAGAAAATGCAGTATTATAATCAAAGTAACACTTAAGGTACCTTTAGTACGATGTGCCGTTCAAATCAATTCAGATAACGAAAATTCTCCTCATTACCTGCCTATATAGGTTGCAACCCTTATAAATCTTATAACAAACCAAGTTGGCCAACACCAATTCTAATATCCAAAAGCCACAGTAAGTGTTACTAAACTACCTTACCAATCCCAGGCATCAAAACCAACAGCAAGCGCCACAGACACTTACCAATCACTTGGTGTCCAGGTTCCAACTGCCAAGTTCTAAAATCGAGCAAATGGTCACTGCACGGCGAATCAACAGAAGAGATCTCAGTCGAGGACCGGCATCACCTGGATGGTCAGATCAGAAGGAAAGGAAAAACGCTGTGGTTGCCAAGATTCGGGTCTTATCGGGCAGCGATCGCGTCCAGAGCGAGATTCCAATCCTTCGTCGTGACCAATCCTTTGGGAATCCGAGTCACAGATGAGCCCCACGTTGAGGCACCAATTTGTTGAAAGGAGACCTCAGCTAGGCCTACCAGTGCAAGGGGTTCGCCCTTCTCTGCACAGAGTCCTCAGACAAGTAGAAGAAGTTGGCACAGAAACTGGAATAGAAAATACTAAGTTTAATAAACCTTCATGAAGTGGAACCACATTCACCCAGCACCCTGTGGTGCTGAATGAATGTAGCACACAGAGTAGAAGAACCATGGGTCTTTTATACCCACACAGGGGCTCAGAAAGAGGGCGGTACAAGTATACATGAGAAGAGTTACATACATAGATGGTCATACAGAAATGCACAGTCAACAGTAAAGGAGGAGCTAGCAGTTGCTGACTCTGGTAGAAACAACCTGATAGTTACAGACTAAAAACAGATGTATGGACAGTTAGATTTTTCTGCGCGGGCGCAGAGTAGCAGAGTCTAAGTATAACCAGTCCTTTAAACAGAGCACAAGGGTAAACAACAGTGAAGAAGGAAACAGCTCATAGTGAGCACATGGCAGACAAAATGGCTGCCAGAAATACAAAATGGATTCCACAAAATGTACAGGATAGCCTCTAAATACCAGATGGATTCCGCTAACGCTAATTTAATCGCAGCCAATTTACGACAGCTTGTAGATTGAATAAGACAGATTATTGTTTCATAGCTCCCCGTGCAAGTAGTTTTTAGAGCTTTTTGAAGGTACTGATTATTTGGTGATTTTTTGTCATTTTCAAGTTCTTTTCAGATAGACTTATTGAGTATGGAGCTAGCTGTATTTTGTTCAGTCAAAACCAAAGCTTTATTTTGGTGTACATTCAATCTATTGTTTCATTTATAAGTCCAAATTCAATTCACACCTGGGCTAGTGAAGCTGACTGATGTATCTGAAAAACCTTTTTATAGGTTGAGACTAATCGTTTTTTCAGAAGTTCAGAGTCTTTGCCGTGTAGAGCCAAACTGGCAAATGTTATTGTTGGAAGCATTTTGGCCGGTATCACTGCAAGCAACGGTTTACATGACGGGCCATTCAATTTTTTTATCAGGGTCCTAAAGGCGAACATTATTGCACTAGTTCTCTGTGACATATGTTTTTTGCTCCAGATGGTTTAGTCTATTATCTTTTTAAAACCCCAAGTATTTGTAACTAGTTACTTCCTCTAACGGATTATCATCGAACCACTCACCAATTTTCAGTTGTCTCAGAGCCGTGGATCAATGGATGACTTGGAGCCATCTCAAAATGAATGCTTCCAAAACGGAAATACTCACGTGTGGTGATTGGAAACATTATGACCCACTTGCCGCCTGGCCTGATGAACTGGGAGGTAAGAAAAATAGTATGACCATGGGCCACAAGCTATCAATGAATGCCTAAGTGGACAAAGTAGCAGAATCAAGCTTTGTTACAATAAAAACTCTGTGACAAACCTCCCCCCATTTGGGATTTCCACTCAAGTTCCAAGCTACCATCACCAGTGTTCTGTACAAATTTGATTACGCCAATAGCATCTACCACAGATCACCTTTAACGACAATGAAAAGACTACAAATGATTCAGAACTCAGCTGCCAGAATACTCTTGCCTATCAAACCGCGATACCACATCTTCCTTGCCTTGAAAGCCCTGCATCGCTTGTCGCCTGCCAAAAAAAACACACTCAAGCTGCTTTGTGTCACCCACAAAGTGATACATGGAATGGGACCGCTCTTCATCAGGAATAAAATCCCCTAACACAATCAACAAAAGATCCTCCGCTCTAGAGTGGCACCTTGCCTCAAAATCGCAAGATACAAGACAAAAAACATGGGTTGCACATTCTTCTCTGTTGAAGCAGCCAAACTTTGGAACTCTTTACCCCCCAACATAAGATCCATGGACAACCACCTTATCTTCAGAAAACTACTTAAGAATTGGCTCTTCCCCACATGAGCACCAGACGCAAACAGAAACATTCAGCATATCCCTCTGTATATAAGCATTTATTAGTACTAAAGATATGTACCTATATATGTGTTTTCTTTGTATAAACATGCAGAATAATTATGTTTAAAAAAAAAAAACTTTTCTCCCAAAAAAGCATATTCAATGCACTACCCTATTTCTCACCCTAAACCTCTATCAACATTTTTAAACTACATATAATGACTTCCTTTATGCATCTATGTACTTTACATGTACTTATGGAACTATATATTTATTACTTTCTTCTAATTCAGCATATCCAATGAACTACCGTATTTCTCACCCTGTACCTCTCACAGTATATCTTCTACCAACTCAACCTGACTCATCTCAAACCTCTTTCTACTACTCTTTCCAATGCATTGCCCTATTTCTCATCCTCTACATACACTCTCTCATTCATCCCAAACCCTATACCACTACTATGATTCCCAAAATAACCCTGTCTAGGCTCTCCGTACTCTACCCCTCCTTTCATCATCTGACACCTCTATTACTATACTGATCCCCCAAAACAAGCCTTGCTACACTGCTTCCTCCGGCCCTTCCCCTCCACATCCCTTTCACTCATCCCAAGCCTCCTTCTACTTCTATGACCTCCCAAAAAAAAGTCTAAACCCTTCATTCTTCTATCCCTCCACTATCCTTTAAAAGCAAAATAACAGGCTAACATGTCCACTTCGCAAATGTTATATTTCACTATACTAATTTACCACTGATCCTTTATGGGTTTCAGAGTAGCACGCTACTCACTGAAAAAGCGCTTCAACACCTACCCCTCCCCTACCCTTCTCAATCCAAATAACTGACTAATATATCCACCACTCAAATTACTTTCATATTTCGCCATACTAATTCAACACTAATCCTTTATGGGTTCCGGAGTAGTGTGCTACTTTCCAAAAAAGCGCTTCAGCACCCCATCAGAGTTAACAGGCACTCTATAAATACAACCCTTTTCTCCTGTTCTATCCCTCCACTATCCTTCTGAATCCAAATAACTGACTAACCTATCCACCACTCCATTACTTTCATATTTCACTATTCTAATTCAACACTAATCCTTTGTGGGTTTCGTAGTAGCATGCTACTCACCAAAAAAGCACTTTGATGCCTCGTCAGTAGTGCAATTACAAAACAATACAATACAATATGTTCTGCTCAGTAGTTGGGTGATTACTGATGAGCATAATTTTGCTTCTTGATGTGTTGATTCTAAGTTTGCTGGTTGATATATATCTGTCATTTCCATAAGAGACCTTTGGAGACCGATCTTAGTTAGGCTCATTAACACCACATCAACCTCAAAGGAGAGATGAGATAATTATATCTTTCCCAGTTGCAATGGATGATATTTGATGCCAATTCGCATCCTTGTTTTAAGCCTTTGTGTTCAGCTTTCTAGATAATCTAGAGCTGTCGCCCAACTTTATTCTTATCCATGTCTGGGAGTAGAATAGCAGCATTCCTTTTAATATTCTCTCTGGAATATTCCAAGCTCTCGGTTTTTCCCATAGGAGGTGACGAACAACACTGTCAAATACT
The DNA here is from genome assembly GCF_964204655.1 of Triturus cristatus. Taxonomy (NCBI): domain Eukaryota; kingdom Metazoa; phylum Chordata; class Amphibia; order Caudata; family Salamandridae; genus Triturus; species Triturus cristatus. The sequence goes on from NC_140591.1 coordinate 1,495,483,519, forward strand.
GCCTTTAGATCTATAAAACAAAGGTGCAGTTGTTTCCTCCACTTGCATTTATCTGCTACTAATTAAAGAATTAGAATATTTGTGATATTCCTGATCGGTTTTCTAAAGCCTGTCTGATTGACTGGAATCAGGTTATGCTTGTCTGACCACTCAGGTCATCCAGGATCAGAGAGGTGTAGAACTTTGCTTCTACGTCTAATAGGGCAATTAACCTGTAATTCAATAGACATGTTCTATCTCCTCCTTTGTAGATCGGTGTGACTATTGAGCCTTGCCAACTAGACGGAATATGATTTAGTAGTTCAGTTTCTTTAAATTGTATAGTTAGATGGTTGCTCCAGAAAGATGGATTGATTTTTAAAATAGCTTGAGGAATGCCATAAGGCCCTGGTGCGCTGTCTCCTCTGCCTTTCCACATTATGCTTGTTATTTCTTGTGCTGAATAAAAAGACAAATCTGCTTTTAGCTTTAGATAACAAGTGCTGTCTTTACCTAAATTCCTTGCTGTTTCTTCTGATAACAAATCAGATTTTGTACCGTCTTTTCCACGTGTGGAATTTTCTGCACTTCCTTTTGCCACCTCTAGATCTTATTGATAAAAGCGATCCCGGTGCTTCTGACATGGGTGTTCAGGTGATGTAGTGTACGTAAATCATTTTGTTAAAAAATTGGCCCACTCATGTTCTTATACATTTGAGGTTAAGGTGTTCACTGGCCTGTTCAAGTTATTTATTATTTCCCAAAAGGTGGTGGAGTTAGTTTTTCCAGCATTGTATAGTAATTTTGACCAGAACTTATTGTTATGGCTTCTTTTATCTTCCCATGATTTCTTTTTGTACACTTTTCTCAGTTAACCTAGGTTGTCCCATGCTGTTTGATCCAGGTCCATTGTTTTTAGTCTCCTGATGGCTTTCTTTAATTCACATTTCAGGATATAAACCTCTCTCATTAATTCCTTGTAGTTGTTATTTCTTTGTGATTATTTTTTGTTTTCCAGACATTAGTGTTGTTAATTTTGCTGTGAAGTTTACCCAAGCTTGTATTTTGTTTGGACCAGCATCAGGAGGCCAGTGGCTTTATAAATCCCAAATGGGCCTTTGCTTTGCCCTGCATTGCCATGCTTGATGCAAGGGTGACTCAAAGGCTTAGTACATCTAGGACCAAATGCAAAATTTGGCAAAATGTTATGTTACAGGTGCATACATAAATGGATATTCTTCTTGCTCAATATTTGCACCTGGTTTCTTTTGATGCTAGGATGCTAAGCAAATCTGGACCATGCTGGACCATGCTGGTTTACTAGCTGTGAATTTGGGTGGATTCCAAGAAGTATTTGAGCAGTTCCCATCCTGCAACAGATCAGCAAAGATTTTGCGCTACACAAAGCAAAGCTGGCACTCACATAACATTTTAGAGATGCAAACATGTGCATGAAGGTTGATTGGTATTGCTATTTATATTGTTTGCATCGCTCAGAGCTCCTAAGCTCCACACAAGTGCTGCTGCCAGTCAATCAGTGCCTCAGGGGTTGAGTGTTCACATGGTGTTAGTTTTTTGTAAGAGTATAGCAGTCAGATTTAGAGGAATGCAGTAAGGAAACATCCTGCACAATTCTGTCAATTTACTTACAACCTCTCGCTGTATATCAGCCCAATCAGGAGTTACGAATATGGTGTCTCTGCAATTTTCGCTTCAACAACAACCTGATGGATGGCATGCTTGAAATAGTCTCAGCCACTGGCAATGGCTCAGGCCATTCCCCAGTGCAGCGATTTTCTGCCACATCAGTTTGGACCGAGTCATATGCGCATCAGTCTTGACCCTACTTCAATGGGAACAGCCGTCTAGTCCAAACTGCCATGGCCAAGTACTCTCTGAACCAGAACACAAGCAACCCAGGATCAGTGTTGTACTCAATAGGGCCCATCAGCCAGGCATAACTTGATTCCAGTGGCACAGTGAGTAAGGGATCCATTTCCGGGCATACCCAACACACTAGCAAGTCATCTACAATCACAACAAGGTGATGGATGGAATGCATAAATTAATCTCAGTCACTGCAATTGCTCAGGCCCAATTCCAGTCCATTGTTTTTCACCCACCATGCAACCTTGGACTCAGTCTTATGCAAATCACTTCAATTGGAACAGTCCAGCCCGAAACTATCAGGCCAGGCCAGGTCCACCATCTGCTCTCCCAAATTGTGGTTGCCCAGCCACCTAATTTAGAGTTGCTTACTTAGTGCAGTGTTTGGCTGAGTTACGCTTGTGAACGCCCCCAGGAAAAGAGTGGCAGTCACAAAAAGATAAGTATAGTGTCGGTAATATGCTCAGGAACACCCCAATCATTTGATATATAGATACTGGCAATAGACACCCACACTGGGGGTATATTTTCAGTACTCACATTTGGTGATTGAAATTCCACCATCTGGTCCAGATTCTGGATGATTTGTTCTTAAGATTTCCCCTTCAAATTCTCCCATATTCTGCTGGATGAATCCAAAGGAGCAAATTCTGCAATTGTGGCTGAGAATTCTAAATACAACAGATTTACCATCATCACTTTGAGGCCTGCTACAATGGAATATAAAACTGTTGACTCTCAGGCCCAAATGTACAAAGGCTTTGTGTTGGGTTTGCGTTACTTTTTTAATGCATACCAGATGCAAAATCCTTTTTGCAATTTATAGACCAATGCAACTTGGTATTTGTGTTGGTTTGTAAGAACAAGTAGCACAAACCAGCATAAAGTGCTGCTTTCCATGGTTGGTATTCCACTAGCATTATTAGACACGGTTTTGCACCAAAAATGTATGCCACTTGAAAACATGCGTCAAAAAAGAGAAATGTTTTTATATCTCCTAAACTGTTCCACTTTGCATGTGTGCTGCATTATACAGCATGCATTCAAAGTGGCAAAGGTTTTAAAGTTAGTCTAAGCTTAGTATTTTTTTAACTGGAAGCGTAGACCCTCAGTACAAAACCTATGCTAGACTCAGGCAGACACCTTTGCAGTGTGGTGCATTGCAGTGGATATCCCCTTGATAACGAATGCTATTGAGAGGAAAATCTAGAACCTGCCCATTAGATATGCCTCCCCTGCTATTTGTTCTTTGTACCTATTTGGAGTTTAGGTTTATGGCAGGGTCTTTGAGTTGCCTAATCAATAGGGAAGTATTAAATGCAGAGCTACGGGAAGATTTACTAAAATTACAAGACAGCTTGCTGTGCTGCATTGCATGAAAGTGAGACATAAAAAACATGCCATATTTACTAAGATATGGCAAGTTTCTGCTGCCATCTAATGCTGGTACAGTGTGTGCATCCTAGAGCAAATGCAGACACCTTTGTGCCATGCTGCAAGGGTACCTGCATTACAAGCAGGATTGTTTTTGAGCAGGAAGAGGCACCTTCCTTCACAAAAACAATCCTTAGAGGTATTTTCCTCTTTCTATGTGTGCTACAGAATGCAGCATGCATAGCAAGATTAAGTAACAAGAAGAAATAAATATATTTCTTTCTGTTATGCTTTGGTCAGGAACGACCAACATTTTGGTATAATCCCAAATTTACTGTCCTTAGTAAATCTGGGATTGTGCCAAAAAACATGGGTGAATGTGTAAGAAAAACCACACTTCACCCATGAAAAATCTCCCAGTCGCAAAGTAATGCAAAGCAGCGATACATACTGCCTTGCTTTACAGTGGATTTACTAACCCATGAAGAACCATGAAAGGTGGCTTTGTGTGGTTTAGTATATTCCATTTAATGACTTGTGTTGCCTTGAGATGACTTGCATCCCACAGGGGGCAACACAAGCTGTTAGTAAATCTTTCCCTGTGTTTTTTTTCTTTTTTTTTGTTGTCCTCATTCGCCACCAATCTTGCTTCAAATCACGCCCTAGATGTCTGTACTCACACTTAGCAAGCTGAGGGACATAGGCTGTTGGAAGTGGAGACCCGCCTACTAGTACCAGAACAGTTTGGGGATCAATGAAGAAACCACTGAGATACCTCTTCTGCCAAGCACTAGGAGCTAGATGACTTTTGTCGTAGAACTACCAGAGAATCTGGCAATGCCCGACGTAGCTCGAAGAGTATTAACGTCATAATCATAGGACTCAGGACTCAGGAAAAGAGAGAGAAAAAAAAGGGGGGGAACAACAAACCCCTCATCTCATCATCTCAGAGCCCCATCTAAGTTGCAGAAGGTTCCAAAATACTCTCTTCTTATTACTGCCTGATCTGGCAACTTGGAGAATGCCTAAACTGAGGACTGCCAATCCAGAAAAATAGGAGGGGTTGATTATGTCCATCTTATACAAATTTGCCTCCTGGCTAGGAGGATAGCATAGAAAAGCAGAGCTCCAGCGGGCCCAGTCCCTTTTTCCGCAGAGCCGAATATGATTAGGGGTAAGTCTATGTTGATAGGGCAACCCAAGATGCTTGTCAAAAAGTTACCAACACTTCCCCAGAAGGAAGCCAGAGATGGACATTCCTTAAACATGTGGATGTTGGAAGCAGAAACCTGTCCGCATTCTTTGCAACTCACCGGTGGCCCATTGATAATTTTTGACAGTTTATGTGGAGTGAAATAGGCCCTGTGGATGGTAAACAGGTGGTTTCTTTTTAGCCAAGCTGGTTTCACAACTTCATGTAAGGTCTTACAAGAATTCTGCCATAGTTGAACACAGTCCTGTGTAGGTAAAGAGCCGCCCCACAGTTCTTCAGCTAGATTGAATTCGCCGTCCACTTCTTCCAGCAGAGTCGTCCCTGAGGGCTTAGTCACGAGCTGGTGTTCTAAAAAACAGCCACAGCCCACAGCGTTTTTTCCATTTAGTTGTGGGTGGGATGGAACCCAGCTTACCAATTGAAGATATTTAAAGTGGTAAAGACCTACTCCAAACCTGTCTTCAAGTTGTTCCTATGAAACAACGGTGCCTCCAGGGAGAAGGTCTCCCCAAATCACCAACCCAGCTTCTCTCAAAGGTATTGCCAACCTGTCCTTTAAACACTCTGGAGCTCCTGGGGAATCCCAGAGGGGAGCCAAGCTGGAAAAATACCGAAGCGCCACTGAACCACTCAATTTTGCCCAGGTTTTTGCCACCCCCTGGAGGACCTTCAGCTTAACTTTTTTTTTAAACTTTGGATCACCAAATTTAAACAGAAAACCCTCTTCTGATAATTCGGCACCCCTGAGCATAGTCAAAAACATCCCTCCAGCATCTGTATTCACGGGCATTCTTAATAACATGCGTGAATGTGAAAGTTGGAAGGCCCAGGCAAACAGCTGGAGATCTGGTAAAGCTAGGCCGCCCTTTTCTCTTCTCCGCCTCAGCTTTTTCCAGGCAATCCTAGGTGATTTGGATGCCCAGACAAATGAATTGATTTCTCTCTGCAACTTATCGATGGCAGATTTTTCAAAATGGAGGGGAATACAATTAAAAAGAAACGTAATCTTTGGTAGTATTGACATCTTAATCAAATTGATCCTACCTAAGATGGATAGGGAAAATAGGGCCCAAGATCTCATTAGCCTCTGACAGTCCCTTGCCACTATGGCCATGTTGGTATCGACAATCTTAGTGATGTCTTGTACAACATGGACTCCCAAATATCTCATTTGGAGCTAACATGGTGCTGGTGTTGAGACTGTGCAAGATTCCAGGTCATGATTTCATTAATTAATTAATTTCATATCCGGAGACAGAGCCAAACTCCCGGGCTAGACTGATGACTGCTGGGAAAGCTGACTGTAAGTTAGCAGAAAGAACTAAAATGTCATCAGCATACAGGGCTACCTTCCTCTCCCATTCCCCATACTTAAAAGGCTGGATATTAGGATCATCCCTAAGTCGTTGAGCAAATGGCTCGATGTAAAGATCAAAAAGAAGAGGGGAGAGTGGGCAGCCCTGTCTGGTCCCTCTTGTGATCTTAAAGGGGTCCGTAATATATTCCCGTTAACCAGGAGTCTGGCAGTTAGATTCTGATAAATCAGCTGGACCATTCGGCAAAATGTTCCCCCTAAGTTGAACTTCCTCAAGACATGCGACAGATAGATGCAATTCACTCTGTTGAAGGCCTTGGTGGAGTCCAAAGTCATGGCTGCCAATGGGAGGGAATATGTAGAAGAGAGATCAATAGCACCAATGAAATCGTAGGTGAGGTCCGAAAGCTGCCGGTTCCTGACAAAGCCCTTCTGATCTGAGTGGAGGACATTTCCCACCATGAGGCACTATCTTGCTGCTAAAATTGAAGTAAAAATGTTATAATCTACATTCAAAAGTGATATAGGTCTATATGACCCGCAGCTTGATGGAGATTTCCCAGGTTTCAATATCAAGATTATTGAAGCGTCATTCCATGAAGCTTGGAGCCCTAGACCGGCCTCTAACACATGATTAAAAAGCAACGTGAGAGTGGGAATGATCTTATCTCCCAATATTTTACAAATCTCCACTGAGAGGCCATCAGGACCCACTGCTTTCCCGTTCTTACAACGTTGAATAGCTTCTCTGACCTCAGTTTGAGTAAAAACCTAGTCCAAATGCTGTTGTTGATCAAGCCTCAAGGAGGGAAGGGGGATGTCCCCCAGCTAGCTCTGGGCACTAAGGACATCCATGCTTTTGTCTTCACAATAAATGTCCTGTGTTGTTTTTATAGGATACCATTGTCACGCTCTGAGAAGTGGGAGAATATCCATTGATTCTCCTGGAGGCAGATAAGGTCTTAACAAACTCTTTGAATCTCACTGCCATCAACAAAAATCATTCCTTAAAATTAGAACTTTTAACATGCCTGCCTCTCTGCAACTTAATATTCATCTGACTTGACGACCATGAAGGCAAAATGAAGGCAACTGCTCAATTTTGTTTCTGTTCATGTGACAAAATGTAAAACATGCATACACTGGATGGAAGCAGTGTCAGAGGTCTGATCTCATTAAAATCTTCTAGCCACTTTCAATCCAGTGAAGTACCAACAGTGACACATAGACATCACCTCCCAGGCTTTTAAATGGGTATTATCATTTCTTTCAGATCAACCCCACGCTATCGCTCCCATTAATTTCAATGTAGATCTCTGCTGTGCAGTGTCCCACATTGTTCCTAAAGAGCTCAATACTATTATAAGCCTACATACATCAGATATGCCCAGGTATAGGTTCCATGCTCACTGTGCCACATGACTCATGCTACTTCTCTCTGATGATACCCAAGTAGCATGATGCAATGAAATGATAATATTGAAAGGGGCCCATTTGGTAGAAATGTTGTGTTTATCCCCTTTTGTACACCATCATTATTGCAAGGTATGTGCATAGTACAGAAGTTATAATTGTGTCCTATTGTACCTAGACTTGTCCCATACACCTTCCTTGAGCTACGTCTTACCTACTTGTTCGTGTTTGCCCAGGGAGTTAAGGAAGCATATATGACACCCCTTACAGTGCCTCCATTAGACTTGGGTGGATGGATGCATCATTAAATCAGTGGGGCACAACAGACCTTGCCACTGCCATCCCCACAAAGGCGTGCCAACCTTGCAGAGTAATCACGGTCAGGAACAATCAGTGTTGGATAGCGTTTCTTATATAGACTGGGTTGTTTGACAATGTGGGGACAGTGGTGCAATGGTTGCTGACCACTGCCAATGAATTTATGGCAGCGGAGCCAGCTGAAGTTCCTATATCAAAAATGGAGCAGTTCTACCATCTCTATGTGAGGAAAAGCAAGATTTGGACAGCTATGAAATCTGCTAGTTCAATGGGAGTTACCAGCTGCACTTAGATTTGTCCCTTGGGGAGACCTGTGTGCCTGCATGTTAAAGAGAGACCTTTCTAAATGATGACTCCTCTGTCTTATACATTTGAAACACGAACAAAAAATGTTTAACATTGGTGGCTGCTGAGGTGATGCATCAGAAAGGGGTTTTCAAAGGAGGTTCACAGATATGCCCTCAGCACACAAGTAGGTAAACAGCATTAGGACACAGAAAGAAAGTACTTCAGATTCACACCCTCATAAAAAGTTATTTGGAATACTACACAGTAATACTTTCTGGGTAAGTATCAATTCAGAAGGGATCAGTTGTGGGGAGGTAGTACCTCCCCATTACAAGTTCTTCAGTTTGGAATGGAGAAAACACAGTAATATTGCACACTACTGTGCATTCAGAATCAGAGTTTTGAGAGTTTTGCTGTTGTATTTTCCATTGTTCAGTGTAAAAGGTTTGCATCCCCTGTCACACAAACGGTGGTGGGATACGCTAATGCAGCAGAGTTTTCTACACTTAAGGGTCTATCTTTGTGTTTGGAATAGCCACTCTGATGGAATTTGAGTCACTGCCCATTTCAAATCTCTGCCAACAATGGGGTACTTGAAATCTTGAAATGCATTTTTTAGAGAGTGAGGACTGCTGTTGAAGAAGCATGACACTTGGTGGTGTGTGAGGACACCGAGCCAGGGTAGCTTCTTGTTGTGTGTTACATGTCACTTGGAGGCCAGCTTACCCTAACTGCCCCGTAGCCTCTTGTTCCCTCCACTTTTTTAATATTAGGGGTATTGTGCGTATATATAACTTCAGGAATCCTGACATCATTTAGCGCTAAAATCATGCATTACTGGAGTTGTGTCGCAAGCATTATGCAACTCCAGCAAGGCATGGGGCAGGCCTATCCTTATGGCACTGTGTCAACCTTATGTCTGCCAAGAGGCAGGCGTAAGGTTTTGACACAGTGTTGCAGTGAAGTCGCACAGAAGCAGGTATAATGTGGCGCTGGGCTTTACAAGGTAACGCACATGCCTAGATATAGCACTCTGTAATATACGGTTCAACGTTGTGCAAAAATCATGCTGCAAGTAAGTTAAGAAAATGACACACCAGCGGCGTTAAACTGTCGGAAGGGGCTCATGAATAATCCCCCTGTGTTTTTTGCCTAGTTGGGACATAATGGCTGCCATGTGCCAATGCAGGCACCCTTGAGCCAGGGTGCAAGGGTGACTTTGTTGCGGAGTTGATTGATGTTGTGCAGGAAGGGACATCTACCTGCACAAAAACTATCAATCCAGGGTATTTCCTCTGTCTCTGTGGCTGCTGAATGCTGCAAACAAAGAAAAAGTGAAAAAAGAGGAGAAATAAAAAGATTTCTCCATGCAGTGCCTCTCAAATACCACCCTTGGGGTGGTGTTAGATTCTGGTGCGTTCCGAAGGTGTACGGTTTCACGTAAAACTGGGAATGCTTCAGATTCTATCGGTTTGGCATGAGAACGTCCACAGCAACACCAACTGAATGCCCCTTTCATGCTGTTTAATGAAGGAAAAGGTGGAAATATTCCCAAGTCCATGAAAAGCCAGGTAAAGTGACTTTACAGCGCCTTGTAAACATGCTGTGGCACATTGCGCAACCGGAACTTTAAAAAGTGACATCACACCGTTGCAAGTGTGCCGCTAGGTCCTCATAAATGAGACCCTTGGATGATAGAAGAACTTCCACAATTCATCCTTGGCACGGTCAACAATGCCATGGACCTCCTGCGATTGCAGCTAGGAGCACCAAGGAGACCACCACCCCTGACATGCATCGCTCACCTGAACAACTGATCTGTTCCCTTTAGGTGACGACTGGACCTGATCCCATCTAAGTCCTGACCTCGGTAGATCAGAACTTCAGCAACAGGAGGCTGGAGACTAGGAACCGCAGAAAGCCAGTGACTCTCTGGAGCTGTCTTTAACGTGGAAGAAGGAGAGATGCAGAACCGGTTAACATTAACCCCTTCGATGCGCGTGACGGAGCGGTTCCATCATGCGCGTCGGTCGCGCTCTGCGCATGACGGAACCGCTCCGTCACGGCCCCGCCCACGCAAGGAACCTTCAGCACCGCGCGGTAATCCGCGCTGCGCTGTAGGGGTTAAAAGAAGTCACATCCATGGGCTGCACGGACTCTACACCTGATGACCATGTATTTGTGTAACCCACGTCGCTGGGGGTGTGTTGGTATCCTGTCTCTGAGTGCAATCCTGCCACATGCAGTGCATTCCGCCTCTCGTGTATAACCTGCTCCAGCTAGGTGGAGGCTTGTAGTTGTGGTGGGGACTCAGGCTCCTCCTACGCCTCTCACTACGACTGACTCCACAAATGATAGCTTGCTGCGCAGACACTTCACTTCCTGTCCACACCTCCTGGTGACCAATACATTCCAGCCAAGTCCAGACCTGTTCAGCAGTGTCAAACAATCGCATATTACCATCTTAGACCCCTTGCAGCCTTGCCAGGAAAAGGAGGGAGTATTTTATGCCCACTCTCAGAGGCATCAACCACTAGAAATTACCCCCCTGGCCTCTGCACCCTGTGGTGTAGTCAGGTAAGAAAGGTACTGTGGCTGTATCCACGTTCAACTCCTCCAGTTTGCATACCTCCCTCAGGACAGTGTCATAATCCCTATTGGAGGCAGAAGAGAAAGGAACTAGGACCTGTCCCTGGTGGCAGACAGCTTGCCAGCACTTGATGGGACCGCTCCAAAACAAAGACTGGGGAGAGTGCAGCTGCTACAGTAGATCACACAACCATGTCACAGTACATTCCACTACCTTAGCTCCTTCTGCTCCCTTGGGCAGACCCACTACCTGCACATTGTTCTGCCGGGAGCGGCCCTCTGCATCCTCGGCTCTTCTTACTAGTGACTTCACACATGCCATTAGCTGCTGTACCTCCAGCACTGTATTTTGGGAAATAGGGTGGACTTCTGCTAGTTCTTGCCCAATGTCATGTAACTTGACAGTCAACTTGCGATGATCTGCGTGCTCCTTGGTGAACTTGACTGTGATTTTTTCGATGCAGCCCTCAAGAGAAGTATGCGTTTGTTCGAGGGAGGTACCTATTTTCACCATAGCCATGAGTACAGAGTCTAGTTAGGTGTCCAGGGTGTCTGCTGTCATCTGCCCTGGCAACCAGCGACCCCCAGCAGCTGGGTCCACTGACACAGAGGAGCTGCCAGGTGTTGACACAGTTGGAGATCCATCGGTGGAGATTGCGCGCTGTAGGGTTGGCGTCTGTAAGCATTGCCGGAGTGGTGGTGCTGATGGAGTTGTCAAGAAAGTCTTCAGTGGACTTGATCCAGCTGTGAGGGGGTGATGATGGCGGTGGTGTACGGTGGCATGGTGAAGGCATGATGTATACAATTATGGTTGGTCCAGAAGAGTTCGATGGTGTGGATGTAGTTGAAATTCCCACAGGTGGAGATGACGGGGTGAAGCGTTTGTCCAGCTATGCGGGTTGGGGCAGAGACTAGCTGCTTGAGTCTGATGTAGGCAAGGTTCTCCAGGAAGGTGGTGGTGTTCTGGTCTCTGGGGTTGTCCAGGAGGAAGTTGAGGTACCCGAGTAGGATGTAGTCAGTAGATGGTAGAGCCTGGGGTGCGATGAGGTCCATGATGGCATCGGTTAAAGGAGGGTCATGGGCCAGGGGGCCTGTAGATGAGGGTGCCAAGGAGGGTGGTGTTGGGGTGGGCCTGGATTTGGAAGTGGAGGTGTTCCATTGTCCCCATTGGGTCATTAGAGTGCATGGTAAGTTGGAGTGTGTTTTTGTAGGCAATGGCAATGCCTCCTCTTGGAGGGTTGGGGTGGTCCTTCCGGGTGATTTAGTAGCTGTCAGGGATGGCGATGGCAGTGTCTTTTCCAGAGCAGAGGTTGGTCCAGGTTTCCATGGCATGTTTGTGGAGGGACCACACGTTGAGGATGAGGGTGAACTGTTGGAATGTTGGGCGGCAAGATGCACTGGTGTGTTGATGTGGCAGAAGGTGCTTTTGCAGTTTCAGCAGGTGAAGAATGCAAGGGTATTCTTCAAAGATGCTAGTTGGCAGGCGACATGGCATCCATGTTTCGAGGGCGAGGAGAGTGCTGAAGTCGTAGCAGTGGAATGTCAGTGAGGCAGGTCCCTGGCACCAGGTCCAGGGGCAGACAGACAGAGACGGGCTTGCCTTTGACGCACCAGAGGCACGCCCGCTGTGCATGGTCGCACATCAGCTGCCATTAAGTAGTGCTGTGTGGGGGCTGACCAGCTGGGAGGAGTGAAACCTGAGAAAATACACTAAAGGGGGCAGGGCCATGGGGGATCGCAGCAGCAATGAGAGAGAGGAGAGTGAATACGGAACTGAAAAAAAGCACAGGAAATACAAAGGCTAACAAAGCAAAGGAAAAAAAGCCCAAAGTAGAAAGGCAATGGAGAAGAGCAGAAAGAGGGACATGAACAGCAGATAAAAGGGACAGGAGGGCAATCAAGAAGCAGAGCAGTGCCACTCTACCACTAGACCACCAGGGATCAGGCACAGGAAGGAGCCCGTAGGTGGAGGAGAGACTCGAACACCTGACCTCCGGGTCCGAGGAACCTGCAGCAGCAGATGGGGGCAGCAACTACCAGACACCAGCAAACTCACAGGGAGCGAGGAAAAGCAGCACCAGCCGGTTGCCTCTTCCGATCTAACAGTGACAAACAGATTCCATGTTTCCCCATTCCCCAGAGAGTAACGGTGGATGAAGCTGCATATCCAAGGGCCTGGCCCTGAATTAACCCGTGTCACTGGCACTCACTGCCCCAATCCCCGATAACATCAGTCTTGTGCGGTGTCCTCTGCAATGTGGGCCTTCTGCAGCAGAGGGATTGCTCAGGGATCAGTTGCACCACCCACAGGTGCTAAGTCTGGGCCTGAGATGACCGAAAGGCCTCCTCTGCTCCCCGTCCCACCTTCTCCTCTCCTGGACATCGACACCAGGGCTCAATCCACCACGCTCTTGTGAATCTGTGACTCAGCCAGCAGGAGCCTCAGCCAGGTGGGCCTGGGTACAGCAGTCACTAACAAGTCTGCTGGGGAACCTCTTGAAGCAGGTAATGCAGAACGGGCCCCCTTAGGTGAGAAGTTGCAGTGCTCCTGCCACACACGTTCGACGCAGCTCTGGAGCCTCACCTTCCACAGCATCCAGGCAGCACAACATCCTCTGGCCTTTGTTGCAGAGAGGCACAGCCCACCATTGGTAATCTCCTCTGTGCATCCCAGTGTATGGTGGCACAGGTCATGCAATGCAGACCTCCCTACATTGGTGCGCAGGAGCGCCTCTGCTGATCACTGTTCCAAGGAGCAACAGGCGATCTCCTCAAATAGGTCAGCAACATGTCTCCATGCGAACTGCCAGACTTCGCCACCAGGTAAGGGAGATCGCTGGAGGCTCAATGTCTACTGCCACTGCCCGACCCAACCCGCATCCACTCTCATGCCTCAGCGACTCCACAGCACCGCCGTCTCCCACTCCGGGTCTCAGGTGCAGGCCCAGCAAGGCCTCCGGGCCCAAAGAGACTGTCTGCACTTCCAGGCATCGGCTGCCATGGTGTCGCAAGGATGGCGCTATGAAAAGTGTTGCATCACTGGTTTTCCCCAGCGGCACCTCTTTTCATGAATGAGTCACTGAATCTGCATTTCACCTTCCCCTGGGACTCTGGCTGGTCATCCTGGCTGTTGATGGGTTTGGTGAAGTTGTTGACCTGTGCTGGACTTTACCCTGGCTGATCCTTTCAGCATTCCATTGTTTTTATTTTAGTTTTTTTCATTAGGGGTTTATTTATAGGTTATTTTTGGCTCTAGAGGCTGAAAAGTGATGAAGGGCTGGCTAACATGAGTTTTTTTGCCGTTAATTGGCCTTCGTTACTTTTCTATCATTAACGGCAAATTTATTATCACCTTGACACTACTGCCATGTAGCAACGTATTGTAAATACAGTTATACCAAGCCGATAGTTTTCGGCGATAATCGGCGGTAAGTAACTTGCTGCTAACTAACACTTGTTAGCCGCAGTTCTTCTAAATATATCCCAAAGTGTGGGAAGAGCATAAAGAAATACCAAGTAGGTTTACCTTTCAAAAATCCACACCTTAGAGGAACAATTGGAAAAGTGTGCGCATTTAACTGCGATGCACCTTTTTAAAATATACTCGATTAATCCACGTAGAGGGGTATGAGGGCTAAGCCATAGTTATGGGCTATGAGCCCTGGTGAGCCTCTTTTTACCATGATACATATCTTTACAGGTACACCTAGCTCTAAATCCACAGAAGAACTCTAGTTTAGGGGAAATGCTTCCACTGCGTGGACTAGAAAAAAAATCAGAGTGCCTGGTTACTGGAATAGTAGTGCATGTGAATCAAAGTGGCGTTTTTAAAAGCTTATGAAAATGTACTTTGTCCAAAGACTGGCAATGTCTCCTTCACTTGACAGTGACCCATGGACAACCTGAAAAGGTACAGATAGAAATGAATCTAAACATTTTGAAGTAAATCTTTTATGTTATTTGGAGCGCACATTTGATGCTGAAATGCGGTTTGCATTGAAAATGGATATAGCATTTGCCGTTCAGAGACGGTAGGCTGATAGTCTAGCTAGATACACTTCCCAGAGACTGAGGGTTCGATTCTTCACATTGCCGGCCTTGACTTTCATCTTTTTATGATCCAACCTAATGGAGAGTGTGTTGGATTGTTAGGTAACAATAGCTACTATCACATTACCTTTTTGGTTTGTCGTGTTTGCTATATGTATAGTCATGCTGACCAATAATTGTCAAATTAGGCGCTTTAGTACATCTTGCAAATAATGGATTTTAATATTATTATTAACCACCTTCCACCAGTAGGATATAGTGGACCTTCTTTTTTGTTACAGGTTACCTGTCATAAAGGTGCACTCATACATTATAAATGCATTTTGTGATAATGCATATTTGGCACCTTCGTTCAGTGCAAATTTTCTGTGTAGGTAGCTCCATAGACTCCTCCCCACTCCAAATATTTGCCTGCAGTACCAAACTAGTAGTCTTAAACTTTGTATGTTTTTCTCCTTTATCTACCTTCTTTAACACATACCAGCAAATATAGCACAGCAACCGAAGTGTAAGCTTCATTCAGAGAATGGAACAGAAACAAAACAGACACAACAGCAGTACCCTCTTGCTTACACACGTAGAATACGCACAGCATGGATACAAGCAGTGCCATGCTATACATACTCTCCCTCAGCTCACCCTCTTCAGTAGCAACCAGCCAATATAGAGCCAATTAGGCTCCTCCCTTTTATTTTGCTGAGATAGAAAAACATTGAAATGCATGATCACGTGTTTTCCTACTTTTTAGGATGATTTGGTCTTCTCCAACAGCACAATCCAAGGGTGGAGCCCAGTCTGCCTTGTGTAGACAAGCACTACTGAAAAGCATGAGGTGAGGGAGAGCTGCAGGAAAATAGAGGCTTTTTTTCAAATAACTTTTGATAAGAATAAGCTCCTGCTCCGTCATTGCTCCCAAATCTTTTGAGGAGGAGCCAAAAGCCTTTTCTCATGGTACTTCTAACCACAACTTGTGAATATTCCTGATTGTCAAACTAGAAACTGGAAGGCAGTAGTCCTGCCCATGGCAGGTGGTGTTAGGAGACTCCAAGCCACATCTGTGCTGCTCCAGAAGATAAGAGCTGAGTTGCATATAAGCGGCACCCATGAGCTTTGACATTAGTTCCTTCCTTTCTTCTCCTTCATTTGCACATCTAGATCTAATCTTTCAGCTTGACACAACTTTTCTTACAAAAGTTTTTGAGCTTTCCAGATTGGAAGGGAACATTTCTCCTCCCAAGTTTAAAGCTTGCAAAGCTGTTGAAAACACATGCTTTTGAAAGATCCCCACAAGGCAAGCCTGTGGATCTGGGATTGGAACACAACTCCAGAGTCTGCAATAACTGTGTCCAGAAGAATACGAAGGCCATACAGGACCTGCAGACAAAACTCTACTTTGCCAACATCAATAGACTCTGTGATGTGAACAGTGTCTATTTCAAATGGAAGGTCCTGTTCCTGAGGTCTTTCATGTGGCAGATCTTTGTCTCAGTTATGTCTCAGAAAGTCATCTGGTAAATTCAAGAAGAAGCACATGAAGTGCAATCTGGACACTGCCCCTTCTCACTATTTTGTGAACTCCAGAAAATCTGTGTGTACATCAACGAGCAAGCCAGTCATGCTCCAAATCTCCTGAGGAGCCAATTCCAAGTTTGATCATGATGCACCCCGACTGTCCAGGCCCATCACCGCAGCAGCATGCTGTATATCTTAGGCATTTAGCGGTGCCCTCTGGTTCACATTCAGGCCCCAAGGATCTGCAGGGCCTCCAGTTAGATTTTTGCCAACAGGTCTGCGCTCAGTGCTGCCTGTGCCCTCTGAAGACCAGCTCCAGTGCGACTATGCTCCTGACTCCACTCCCTGTGCTGGCAGACAGCCTGTAGTGTAGGTGCTAGAGTGGTGTAGACTGGAGTGGAAGTTAGTAACTTGTGACCATTCATGTCGGAAGATTAAGTCCTCCAAAAAGATGAATGGGTCATTAGTGACTATTAAACCATTTGTTGATATTTTGGCTCTCAAGTACTCAGTCACAATTGCTCCTTGCAGGGCTATATTGATTTGGGTTGTTTTTAATACTGCGTGTGAGTTCCAATCATAATTAAAGCTGCAAGATGGGGTGCTACCATCTGCCCCTAATAGGGATGGAGCTTTTAAGATCTCAGCCACAACAGTGTCATTATAGCTGAGGCATTGAGTGTCATTCATTCTTGGTGTGTTAGATCATCCAAGATGGCACTGCACTGGTTCTATTTAGATATTTTGTTCCATTCCAGCTGAATCAGTGATGCACTGCACCCACATGTCAAGATGTGCCAAGCCTTCATGGCCTGATGTGATGAGTACAGATGCGATTTAAGCCACAGCTTTCCCTGCCCTGTCACCTCCAGAATTAGAGGCATTGACCGCACACGATGCCGTGAGGATACTTCATTTCCAACCGTGCTTGGAATCCCTTCTAAGGGTCTGAATATGACCGCAATATGCATTTTCACTTTCAAGAGCAGCACACTGACTGGTTGCCCATCCACGGATGTTGGCCACAGAGCCTGACCTAACGCCATTTCTGATGGGAGTTAGCCGCCAAGGAGCAGCAAACCCCTGCAGTAGCCTTGGGTGATGTCATCAGTAATGTCATCAGTGATGCCTGAACATATCATGAGTGATGTTATGCTTATTGTAAAGCACACTATCAGGCACAAGGGTATCCTGGCACTGCTGTGAAGTGATATTGAGGTCATAAGCAGGGCATGGTGAGGTGTAAGTTACAGTTAGTTCTGTTGAATGCACAAAGGGTCTTAGTCATAGTAAATTTACGAGTGCAGAGTCTCTACAACTGTGGCAGAGGCTCTGATCAACGGGCGAAATCGCTGCTCTCAGGGCAGAACCTCCATACGGCACACTCTCTGCAGTGTGCTGAGTGAAGATTCTGCCCCAATAGCAGAGATTACACCATGAGTGCTGTGTGAAGATTTTGCCCCAATAGCAGATATTACACCATGAGTGCGGAGATTCCGCCACAAGTATGGATACTCTGCACTCATATCTTCACCACACGTAAGTTCCTTTGTGAATCAGGTCCTCTAATGTTACTCTGAATTGATTTTTTTCAATGAATTTCTAGGGTTTTTAGGTAAAGGTCAATATTATTACCATGTCTAACTATAATGCAACTTTAAAAAAAACTTTTTATTGGGTTTTGGGTTTTGAACCTTTTAGGATCAATACAGCTTGTTGTTGACTATGATTTCATTCAAAGAGATGGATGACAAGTCATAAGTGCTGAAGCATGGTTACAAGCAGTAGCTTTGGGGACTGACATTGTGACGGGGTCATGTGATGCTATAAAGAAACTGGTTCTACCCTCTGAGGGAGCCTGTCTGTTTGCATATAATCCTTTGGTGAGATAATTAAAGAAGAAAAGGAAACACAATTGGGAGGATGTCTTGCTTTGCCCTAAAAAATATACCACTCCCACTCGATGGCACAAACACGATGAAGCAGGAGACATATACCACAAAAACACCTAGAAAGGGGTTTCACTTTACAAAATGAAACACGTCAAAGACTCTCTTTTTAGAATAAGGCTTTGGGGTTTTATTTATGCAATGCTCTCTAATGGAAAGGCTTTCCCAGATGCAACATTCAAATGTATATAGAGATATATATCTATATGCAAGCAATAATAACATACTTGGTAAATGTATCTGTTTAATGCATGAATAATAATAATGAATAAACAAGCAGCAAATAATACTGGACATCATGCAAGAAATCAGAAGGTTATATACACTAAATACATCAAATGATTACTTTGGACGTGCACTCTGACTCACTCACACATCACAAAGAAAACACCTCAAAAGACCACAGCCACTAGCCACACATCACAATGGCACTACAGGACCCCTCTTCTGGCGTGTGGAGCTTTCTAGCCCAACCCAGAGTTGTGGCTACCAAGTGGGCTACATGCTCCTAGAAAACCGGTTTGGTGACTGGTTTCTTCTCTTCTGTTCCAAGTGCCAGCTGCCTGCCTGAAAAATAGAGCAGCCCCTCTCCCAAATGTCCTTTAAAGGTGACTTCTTTTTGAAGTTCACCTTTGGGCCAATACTCATGTGGCTTCCTGCAGGAGGGAGGGTACAACTCATTCCAGAGAAGGCCCCCTTTGTTTCCTTTCCTGGGAGTAGTTAGCACTTCTCCCCAGGAGGACAGAAAGTTGTCTCAGCTGCAGGGCCAAGTATGGCATAGGGAACTGAAGGCAACAAAGTGACAATTTTGCCAAAGTTACACACTGCAATTTGTTACATTAAACTCGGCCTGAGAATCAAGTTGTACTTAATGCGATGAGTTGTTTGAAACCTTTGATGACCTACTTGCAGCATGTAACTCTGCCTTCTCCAATTCAGTGACCAAGCTTGTCCACAATCAAAACAACAGTTAAGTGTTTTTACTGTCAAAACAAGTAAAGTTACATGTTCTGTCTGTGGAATATGTTATGTTATGTTATGTTAAATTAATTTGTAATGCGCAACGGTTACGCTGGGGTGTCCTGGCGCTAGTTACCTATCTTTTTGGCCATCACCAATAAGGAGTCCTAGTTATTAAACAGCCAAGTTTTCAGAGTCCTTCTGAAAGACAACAGATCAGGTAAATTTCTGAGCTGGGCCGGAAGATCATTCCACGCCTTGGCAGCTCCGAAGACAAATCTTTTCGTCCTCCCCAAGAAACCTTTTTTATGGTCGGAACGGTTACCATTTTGGCTCCGGTTGAACGTAAATTTCTTGTGGGTATGTACCAGTTAAATTGTTTCTGCAGATATTCTGGTCCAACACCATGAAGTGCTTTGTAAACGGTACTCAAGGATTTAAAGAGCACACGCTTTTTAACCGGGAGCCAATGTAACTTTTTAATTTCATTGGAAATGGCTGCGAATTTAGGCACCCCAGTGAGTAATCTGGCGGCTGCGTTTTGTAGCCTTTGCAATTTATTTAAGTAGCGTTCCTGAATGTTTAAATAGAGGCCATTACAATAGTCAAGCCTTGACAAAACAAGGGCAGTGACCACTGTTTGCTGACTCCCTGATGGTAAGAAAGGCAGGATCTTTTTCACTGTCTTTAAAACAAGGGCAGTTGATGATGAAACCAAGTTGATTTGGTCACCCAGATTCAGTTTGTCATCGACAATTATTCCCAAATTTTTTACTTTTTTTACCCGGGCAGGAAGTGTTCCCATTATAGAGGGCCACCAGTTTGGATTCCCAAATATTATCACCTCTGTTTTATTAGAGTTGAGCTTCAGGCAATTGTTTGCCATCCAGCCACTCAGTGCCACCATGCATTTATGAAAACAATTGTCTATGCCCCCCTCCTGTCCTGGCCGAAGAGACACCACAATTTGGGTGTCATCGGCATAGGATGTGAGATCAAAACCCAAGGTCTTCATAATAGGGGCCAGTGACGAGACATAAACATTGAACAACGTCGGGCTCAATGACGACCCCTGAGGAACCCCGCAGGGCAGCACAAAAGGGCTTGAATGGTATTCACCCATGGATACCACTTGTGATCTATCTGTGAGGAAAGATTTTATGAGATTCAGGGCCTTGCCCCGAAGTCCGCACGTCTTTAATCGGTCCACCAAAAGATCATGATGGACTGTATCAAAGGCCGCGGACAAGTCTAGTAGGATCAGGGCGGCCTTTCCTCCTAGATCAACAACTTTTCTGATCTCATCTGTTGTTTTTATGAGGGCTGACTCCGTAATGTGGCCACTTCTGAAGCCATATTGGGTTGTGTCCAGGGCCTGGGTTCGATGGAGAAATGCACCCAACTGTGTATTTAGTGGCTTTTCTATCATTTTTGCTGAAAGGGGGAGCCTAGATATTGGGCGAAAATTAGTGGGATTGGCCGGGTCTAATATGTTGCACCAGTCCTTAAGACTCTAAAGGCCTGCCACGGGAGTGACAACGTTGAGCAAGTAGTTAAAATTGCTCTTCTAGCCTGCAAACAGCAGGGTGGGAGTCTTGATTTGCACATGCCCTATCTGATGTAGCACAACCAATAATGCAAATCCAGAGGGGCCTCTCTAACTTACATGCCCTGGGTACCATGAGGACCATTTACTAGTGACTTACATGTAAGTTAGCTTATATATATTTAGTTATAGTCAGGTGACAATGTCAATTAAAACAATGTTTTATACTAAGAAAATCAGTGAAATCCACCCATTATAGTTATCTCAAGTTAGTTTAACTCATGCCCTAAAGTAACTATAAGTTGCTCCCTAGCCATGCACAGTTTTGTTATCAATGATGGCATTTCCATTAGGGATGTTATCATTGCAGTAATTTAAAATGTTATGAGTGATGCAATTTGCGAGGTTAGAAGAAATGCATGTTGGTGCCACAAGTTGTAGTTAACCTAGGGCATGAGTTACAGTTATTTGAGATAACTATAACTGGTGAATTATGGTATTCTCTCTGGAGTTATAGTTGAAGTTATTATAGACAGGAATTCCTCGTATCTTTCAACATTCATAACTTTGTGCCCATTTGACAAATCTTCATGCACATTTGCAAACCTATTCTTCTTTCTACATTGGCGGAATTCGCAAAGTTTTGCTGAGATTCTTCAATTGGGTGCAAAGAAAAAAGGAGGGACCTAAAACGAGTTTGGACACCAATGCATTTCCTATAGACTTTGTACTTGTATGTATCACGAACACGGCTGGATGGATTTGAATACATTTGGCTGCGCAAATGATCCTTTAAGGTACTACAAGTATGTAGAGTAAGTAATTTTTAAGTTGTAAGCTATTTTAACTTATTGAGATCTGTAGTTGTGGTATTTTTGCAAACTTCTGCGGTATTTTGTGGAAAGTGTCACAGTACATATCAATGACAAGTCATTATGTTATGTGATTAGTTAATGACTGCCTTTACAAAAGTTAAAGGCAGCAATGTTGTTTTTAGGAACACTTTGACTGTGTTGTGCATTATGCTTCAGATATAGGTATTAGGTTTGATATTTGTCCCCTACCTATTACTACTTAAAAAAGTGGTCATATGTAGGGAAAAATATTTATAAGCTTTTATGTATTTTAAAAAATAATGTACGAGGTACCATGGTACTGCCTCGGCAGTGCTGCAGCACTTCCAATAACAAAAAAATGTTAAAAAACAATAAAATACACTGAAATACACTTTATTGTACTACAGTCTGTGCAGTACTGTGTTAATACTTACAACTTACTGTGCTACTATAAAAAATGTAAAGCAATATGCAGAGCTCCCTAAACTGCTGGAAAAATATATAAACATGTTCAGCTCCCACCCAGCAAAAGCAATCATATCTCCACTCTCTGCAAGTGAGAGCTGTGAAACAGTTTCCTGCTTGCATAAAGAGGATGTTTCATCTGTTTCAATTGCACACAAACATTAAAACATTGTCATTAGTGTGAAAAGTAGACTGAAGCAAAAAAATTAAGGACACAAGGTGAAGTCTACCTATAAAAATAAGTTGTGTTTTAGATGAGGGCTTTTATTTATACACAAAGATAAATGTCTCGCCATTGAACAGATAAACGGAAAAGCTGCGCACAGGAGAACCATTTTATGACACTTTTCAAGGCCAAAGGAAACGCAACTGCATCATAGCACAACATCAAAATGGTCGCTGGAAAGTTCCAGAAAGTTCCAGATGCAATGTTCGATGTGCACCCACAAGGCCAAGTCGCAACATCAATTGCTGAAGGAGAGACTATGTCTGAAACATCAGCAACTGCTGTTGCTTCTACACCGTTGACCCAGATCCTGGACATCGATGATGACACCTCCCAGTTTCCCAGAACAAGATCAGGCTGAACATTTAAAGCACCAAGAAGATTGATTGAAGAGATTTGAGTGTATATGTTAATGTATATAAATATATATATGTAAAAATTTTAATTTTTAATTTAACAGAGGCGGAGATGTATTTTCTTGCAAATTAGAAATTATAATATCCTTCTGGCTCCAGATGGACTCCAATGAACTGTGATGTTAGTGTTAGAGCGGAATGCACAGAAAGGTATTTTAGAATGTTGGATTTGCAGTTACACACAGAAAAATAAAGATGCGTAATACTAAGCTCAGTTTGTGGCTTAGTCATTAGGTGTTATCCAGCCTGGGGAGGATGCTACACATGCCATCTCATGAACACATCAAAATAGGAAAAGCAAACACATTATTTTATTATCAATACTCAAGATTGTACACACACTACATATACATAAATAAATATAAAATAAGCTTCAAAACAGACCAGTGCAATCATCCACAACTGTCATTAATAAACAAATAATGGAGTTCCAAAATGTTTTTAAATCACTTTTCTATTGATATGCAAGTCCTAATCTGAAAGATAACCATCCAAACATCTATTTTCTTGTATAGATCCAGATTTGACGCATGACACAAATTTCAACAGACAAACATCTTTGACAATTGATGAATGTAAGGTAGCTGGAGGAAATTATACACTCAGAAGACCTCTCTATGCACGTTTTGCCTCCCAGGCCTTCATCAAGAGAGCCATATTTCAAAGGTTTGAATAATAATACCTAAAGATGTACAATGAAAGCTAGAAAACCTCTGGAAATCAAACAAAATAAATGACACAATGTGTGTAACCATTAACTGCACATCTGGATATTGCCCATAAATTGCAATAGTAAATAAACTAGGAAAGTTTCCCATATAATTACCCAAGTGTATCACATATACAGATGCAAGCAATCTCCCAGTATCTCTGATGATGTGTTCACATACACACTGCAAATAAAAAATAAAAAAATCTATTTATATTCCTAAAAGATAAAATCAAAATTATTTTTCTTAAAAAGCAGATAAAGAATAGTTCCTTGTGCAACTATTTTCATAGATCAGGTGTCGTAAATGGAGAGGAAACCAAGGAAGCGTGATGTCATGCATATTACTCCATTGCCCTCTTGACTCGTCAAGAATGATAAAGATCTCACCATACTACTTCCTGCTGTAAAAGTTTATACATCACACAGTCGATGCAACAAGATTGACATGTAACAAGTGACTCTTTCCTGAAATACAAATATACACATATGATATGCCTATTGTATGGTAACCTCCATATGTGCGTTATTACCCGACAGGCTCCTATATATACCTCAATTGGTTATGTTTGGATGTTCCTGTGATGAATCACTAGGTGTAGCGCCAGACACAGAAAGTGGATTGCAAGCAAGGCTTGGAACAAATTGCAAATCAAACAAACTGTTCTTGATGCCACTGCGCTGTGATGAGACAGCGTCCCATTCTCGCCACAGTATTTTCAGTTTCATTTTTACCCTTAAAAGGGGATTAAGTACTGGATGAATAGGATAACTGACACATAAACAATAAAATTAGCACACGCGTCTATGCCAAAATGCTCTGTGTGCCAAAGCATCATCAGATGAGACCTGAAGTCATTAAAGATAAGCCTGAATCCCTTAGAATAGTGCCTAATGCAAAGGTTACATGCCGCAGAAAGCTAAAAACAAATTGCTAACCCAAACGAAAAATTCCTCTTCTTTAAAGAACCGTGTCCCTGTCTCTTTACGATAATTTTGTATGAAAAAAGATTTCACCTTTAACAAAATTGTAGATGTTAAATGGATAGAAAAGATAAATAACCGCCGTCCTGAGCTTAATTACCCTATATGAGCATCTAGATTAAAAAAATTATCCCTTCCACGTGCAGTTCAGTGCTCAAGAATCATAAATGCTAAAAACCAAAAAGTAGAAATGAGCATGACATCAGTGCTGGTTTCCAAATTTGAGAATATTGTGTATCGAAGATTGAAAGCTGCCACTCGGTACACACCCTGCACTCCTAACAATTTAGGAGTAGTGGTAATAAAAGCCCTTACAGACTTGAGCATGAATAACACAGTCATGATTACAAATTGTGAGAGTGGAGGAGGAATAGTCATTTTAGACACTAACCAATATGTTAGTAAAATGATCAAACATTTAGACAATTAAGTTCACTGTTCCCCAGTCCGTTTACATCCTACTCCTAGAGTAAAATGTAAACTCAAACAGTTAACAATGAGGGCTTGTTTAGACAACGACATATGTGAAAAGGAACATGATTACTTGGATGTAGACCAGCCTAAAATGGCATGCATACATGGAATCACTAAGATGCATACGAATAAGAACGACCCGCCATTCCGTCCCATAGTCACTACAATAGGATCAGCAACAGATCCACTATCATAAAATGTCGATGCTATTCTACGTCCTTATGTACCACAAATAACGTCATACATTCAAGACTCTAGGAATATGATTAAGTCAGTTGAGGGCCTCTCTTACAATAGTAGCCAACAAATTCTGGTCACCTTAATGATCCTTCTATTTCATTGTTGGCTCAATATGAGTTGTGAAGCACACACCGAATATACCATTGATGACTTGACTCTAATGATACAGAATGCTTGTCACTTAATTTTTTTTTAATGTTACTGAGGGTTTTACCCAAATTAGTCCTGATCCTCGTTACCCAAGCATGCATACAGTTACCACTTATTTTGTTGGAAAATTATGTCAACAGTGGTTGGAACATTCCACATTAGCTTCTGTGAAACACTACCTTTCTCTTTTGTGAGGTGACAATGATATTTTTGATTTTCTTTTAGGCCCAAAATCACCTGCACTAAGCATTTTGTGTATGCCGCCTATAATGAATTTTGGAAACTTTCACAAATGGAGGCGGCACTACGCTTACGCCACATTGATCAGGATGATTTGGAAAAAGTTCTTGCTGTTGTTGATAACAGCATAAACAGACTGTCTTCCCATATTTATACCTTAGACAATATTGTGTCATCTGTTATTGATATTGTTGAGAATGAAGCATCTACCTTGTGTCATGGCCAAAATCAGTTACGTTCTGTTATGCAATTTATTTGGACTTGACAGACTCTAAAAAATGGGAGAGTACCATGGAATTACCTTAATGCTTGAGCGCCGTTTTTACCATTCAATTTCTCAGATAAACAGAAAATGATGTCTATAAAAGATGCAACTTGCACTATGTTACACATTGAGAAACTAGGAGAGTTACCATTTACTGTGGCAGAAATAGATTCAGAAGTGTGGTTAATACATGGGTTATTTCATTGCCCAGCTTGCTTTTTTCAGTTTACAGCTTGTATGAAATGTTAGCCTGTAGGTAGATATGAACCATTTGGGAGCAGTTTCACATATGAATTGTGGCGCTTGCCTTTCGCTTTCCATTGTCAGCGTGCAGAAAATGAGGTTTTCCCTACAGGGTAGGATTGTGACTCCCTTGTCTGTAAACAAGTAAAACTCCACATTTCAGCACCTAATTTAGCTTGTTTATTAGAAAGGAACACCAGTTTCTGCCATTATTTGTGTGGTAAATAAAATTCCTTTACCGGGACTGAATTTGATACGGAATCATAATAAAATAGCTCAGTAAAATGAGAGGCAGAATCCGTGATATTAGAGTTTCGGAATGGGCTTTATTCCAATGATCGATTATAATCGGATGCTCCAAGTTCCATCACCACGGGGGTTCAGGAAGTGAAGTACATACTTTATTGACAAGAAGTAACTTTTATAATACATACATTACAATGAAGCGAATGCAGTAGGCGTAACAATTGATAAGGAAATTGACGTTTCACCTGCGTAACCGAAAATGGGTGTAATAAGGAGTAAAAAGGGAACATGATTGGTTATGATGTCATACATAGGTGGATCTATAAGATAATACTTGGCATAGATGCGCGCGCAGCAGCATGACGTGCAATTGACGTGTAACTAGGGGGTGAAGGGGGCTTGACATTAGCTCTACATGTGGAGACGAGAAGTCTGGGGGGTCAAGTCAACCTAATCCCAAATCATATCTAACATCCTATGTTTAAAGAACTATGTTATCCACAAAAGAAGGACTCTCGGACAGAATCTATTCTATACTTGACTGTGCGTGCGTGTACAAGCGTCTAAGTGTCTACACTGAATGCGAGGGGGTAGGAATATTCCATGGTAACAGGGCTATGAATTACTTGCATGAGGACAGAGAAGCCGGGCCTTTTGCTTGGTAACTGGAAGAATGTTTACTTAAACTACTAGGCAGGAATGCATCGGCTGAGGGGGAAGAAGATAATTCGAAGGTGAAATACAGTTCTTGGCAGAGAAATAGGCTGATGTCAGGCTTCGTGAGCCGCGCAGAGAATGAGACAAAGTTCATGGTCACAGATGCAGGCTCAGACTGGAGCTTTCAGAGGCAGAAGGCAAGAAGAGTTTGATGACAGAATCAGGGCCTACTTGCCTGGACTGTAAAATGGCATAAGTGAACCATATAAAGCCGGTGGCCTTTCATATTTAGGAATGGAATATCCGGCCTATTCATGGCGGATCTGACAGAGGACATGTTGACGGTGGACACACATGTATTTGCGTCTTCATAACTGGAACTGGAGGGAACATACATGTACTTGTGACATGCGCATAGAACCGTTGGGGTCCAAGATAGGGGACATAACTGACCAGGAAAATCCACATTTCCACATTCCCTCCTTGTCCCCTACTTGCCCTTCAAGAGATATCAATCTTCATCAATCCATTGATCTGTTCATGTAGCATCATTTGTTCTTCTTTCTTCTTCCGTGATCTTGAATGAAATCTTGGTGGTGGAATACACGATGTGGCACACAGACCACAGATCGCTGGTCCACATTGTAGACATAGACAGCAACTGAATAGTATGAGAAGGCCAATACCTAGGAAAGATAAAACTCTCCATCCCCAGGCTGATATCACACTCCAAAACCAACTGGACCAAGTCCAAGTGCCTGGGTTCTGGTGTATCTGGTTTACAATCTTATGAAGGCGAGTGATGGCTTTATATACAGATGGCGAATTTTCTGGTATGAATACGCAGCAGCTTGATCCGATGACCCTACAAGCTCCCCCCCTATCAGCCAGGATGACGTCAAGGACAAGACGATTTTGAAGCACAACAATCCGCATAGCAGACTGCTCTTCCGTTAAATTGCCTAAGGCGGAAATAGTCTCATTCACTACTGCTTCAAGGGTTCTGGTTAATCTACGTATCAGCTTACTATTAGTAACAGTACCTATATAGGGAAAGATGCCTTTATTAAAATCTACATACTTGTCCCATGCCGTCTCAGTGTAATCGACAATGGGGAGATCTCTCCGCTTTCTGTTGTGTACTAAATGAATATTTCTGTAATAATCAGGAGGAGCTAGAAAAACAGGTGGCAAAAGGAATGCAATGTAGCAGGTACCATCCCAATCTGGAGGTAGACGCATATATGCAGTCTGACCACATATAAAGTAGGAGTGGCGAGAAGCTCTAAATGAAGATTTGCCTTGATCACATAACTAGATACTTCGGAATACTTGATATACTGCTAAACAGTACAGATACACTGCTAAAACAGTGCAGACCGGATTTGTGTACCCAAACCCGTCTTGACCGGCACAACCTATGTGCACGTCAGAAATGCCTCCCCAGTAATGGTACTCACCGGGTAGCTTCGGAAACGGAAGGCCTCGGTAACTTGAACTTGAACCGGACTGGACTCGACTCGACTCGTCGGAAACTGGGCTTGACTTCAAACTGGTGGGCCTCTGTATACCTCGGATCTTGCTCTCTCAGCTAGGCTCTGGTCGGGATACTTCGCACTTCTCACCGCCTCGTCTGGGTGTTGATTGTAGTCTCAGTCGCCCCCGCTTGACCGGAGGGAGATACAGGAAATCCTGCTGGTACGCGTAATGGTCCGTCCAGCTGTGGCAGGAGACCGGGCCTACAACTCACCGCCGGCGCGTGAGATGAGAAAGTGTCCCTGTTCGGGCGCCATCATGTGGTAAATAAAATTCCTTTACCGGGACTGAATTTGATACGGAATCATAATAAAATAGCTCAGTAAAATGAGAGGCAGAATCCGTGATATTAGAGTTTCGGAATGGGCTTTATTCCAATGATCGATTATAATCGGATGCTCCAAGTTCCATCACCACGGGGGTTCAGGAAGTGAAGTACATACTTTATTGACAAGAAGTAACTTTTATAATACATACATTACAATGAAGCGAATGCAGTAGGCGTAACAATTGATAAGGAAATTGACGTTTCACCTGCGTAACCGAAAATGGGTGTAATAAGGAGTAAAAAGGGAACATGATTGGTTATGATGTCATACATAGGTGGATCTATAAGATAATACTTGGCATAGATGCGCGCGCAGCAGCATGACGTGCAATTGACGTGTAACTAGGGGGTGAAGGGGGCTTGACATTAGCTCTACATGTGGAGACGAGAAGTCTGGGGGGTCAAGTCAACCTAATCCCAAATCATATCTAACATCCTATGTTTAAAGAACTATGTTATCCACAAAAGAAGGACTCTCGGACAGAATCTATTCTATACTTGACTGTGCGTGCGTGTACAAGCGTCTAAGTGTCTACACTGAATGCGAGGGGGTAGGAATATTCCATGGTAACAGGGCTATGAATTACTTGCATGAGGACAGAGAAGCCGGGCCTTTTGCTTGGTAACTGGAAGAATGTTTACTTAAACTACTAGGCAGGAATGCATCGGCTGAGGGGGAAGCAGATAATTCGAAGGTGAAATACAGTTCTTGGCAGAGAAATAGGCTGATGTCAGGCTTCGTGAGCCGCGCAGAGAATGAGACAAAGTTCATGGTCACAGATGCAGGCTCAGACTGGAGCTTTCAGAGGCAGAAGGCAAGAAGAGTTTGATGACAGAATCAGGGCCTACTTGCCTGGACTGTAAAATGGCATAAGTGAACCATATAAAGCCGGTGGCCTTTCATATTTAGGAATGGAATATCCGGCCTATTCATGGCGGATCTGACAGAGGACATGTTGACGGTGGACACACATGTATTTGCGTCTTCATAACTGGAACTGGAGGGAACATACATGTACTTGTGACATGCGCATAGAACCGTTGGGGTCCAAGATAGGGGACATAACTGACCAGGAAAATCCACATTTCCACATTTGAACTCTCACTTTGCTTTCTAATGGCAAATATCTAATTCTCAACAATCAGAACTGCTACAGTTTACGGGCAGGCATCCCGTACATAGTAACAGTTTCACATTGTGTTACGTGTTGCAGCCATGTCCTGTTTCCCCTCACATGGGAGTGTAGATAGTTCGCTGTGGCCTTCCATTCCGACTTTGAAAACAGATTTCAATAAACTAAGCAGACGCAAAGCGCTATTGTTTCAACAAGAAGTCTCTCTCACGTCAGTTCATGAGACCTTCGAATTGCTTGTGGCAAGAACATCTAGTGAAATACAATCTTTACTGAATACAAATGTCCCCCTACACTTCAGGGAATTAATTTACAACATTTTTTATGAGTCTAAAACAGCAAGCCTCGCACACTTTTAAAGTTGTGGGATCTGGCCTTGTTACATCGTTTCAGACTATATTTGGAGAAATACTTGCTTATAATCATTCTTTTTTTTTCAGCTTATTCACAGGGTTTCCCCTGCTGCTCCTCCTGGTTTGCGGTGTGCTGGTACTAATTTTGCTTTTCCGCAGTTGAGCTCGATCTGTGGTACTATCCAATCAGATGTGGCAGCTTTTTGGTTTAATGCTGTTGGCAGCTCTTGCCAGAGGCTATTGGCTGACCTTTCGTTATGCATACTTCACCTGTGTACAACCTGTGTTCTGTTGCATCCGGTGCCCTTTTCAATGGGCCCAGGACATCTGCCTCTCCACAACGACACCCGCTGCCCTGGATTATGATCTGTTGAGGGGTCAGTTGAGGTCCCATAGACAGGAATGTTCTGTGGGTATGTGGCTTGTGTACGATGTTTTACTGGGGCCAGTGGCCATAGTGAGTACCTGTGCCCATGGACAGAGCCTCGTGGATATGAGTTTCATTGAGATCAACACAGGTTGCCCTGGAATGCTCCTTGCAGTTTCAGGATATGAGGAGCCGATCTGTTCCTATGAATGAATTATTGGATGACATCACCTTTTGATATCGATGGTTCTGAGGCCTTACTGGAGCTCATGGCATTCCACTTGTCAGGCAACATTTTTGGCCCAGAGGATATGCTGTAATTGGCTTCCTTTTTGCATACTAAATTTCCTGTTTTCAATTCGAGTTTCAATTATGGTCCTCCTTTGGCTTCTTGGATCCTACATTTCCCCTGCCGGAGACGCTTTGGTTCTGTTTACCAGTAACTTCTGTTTTGGTCCAGGGCTGACGTCTTGACCAAGGGGAGGGTGTCCCTTGGCCCATGGGGACATTGTCGTCTTTTTATTTTTTTATTTTTTATTAGTCCTCATTTATCCAAGTTATGCTTTAGATTCAAAGAAAAAGTGCGTAAACCGAACCATTAGGCAGGTGTTTGTTTGTCACTCCACAAGGCAGGGAAAGATGAGATTCATCTATGGGTTGACAATTCAGCCTCTTGGTTTAGGAATGACACTAAATCTTAAGTTTTTCTTTAGACAAGTGCTTTTTTCGGTAACAGTGTCCTGACCACCGAAGCAACCTCTTTAGCATTTGATAATCATTGGACCGTAGAAACAAAAACTAAAAACAAAGTATAAAGAAAGAAAAATAATGGGTGACAAAAAAACGGAAACCCTTAAGACCAAAAACCAAAAAAGAAAAGAGAAAGTAGAGTGAAGAAAACCAGATGTGCAATTTGTATACGTGGTGCTTACTAGCGTGTATTTACAGTGAAGTTCTCGACCCAACCATCCCAAATTTCCCAATTTATGATTTTTTGTTAAGATTTGGTTATCAGAATCCTCTGGTAACACCCCAAAGATTTTAGAGGGTATTGTTAGCTTTATCTCTTGACCCATAATGTCTGATATGTTCTTACCCACTTTCTGCCAGAAAGCTTGTAATGAGGGACACCTCCAAAACATATGGATCTCATTAGCGCTATCTTCTCCACATTTTGGGCATTTCTTGATCACACGATTTCTCATTTTGGAACTTTTCTGTGGTGTCCAATATGCTTTATGTACTGTGAAAAGATGGTTCTTTTTTAAAGGTGCAGTGTTCACACATGACCATAGATACTTGCCCTAATTTTTTGAGTTCTACATCTGGTAAGTCCCTCTTCCAAATATCTGTGAAGGCAATATTTGTGACTTCTCCACTTTAGGCTAACAGCCAATACCACTCTGCAACTTCTTTCTGCATTGTGTGGCGTGAACGTACCGTTGACACCATGTCCGCCTCCCCTTCTAGCTCTTTTCCTAAAGATTTTACCCAGCTTGACAATTGAAAATACTTAAATTTAGAGACCGAATGATCACATATCATGGAGAAATGATACCATGAGATTAGTTCAGAGTCCACGATCAGTTGCCCCCATGTGCAAATACCACATGATCGAATTGGTATGGCAAGGGCATCCTCCAGACAAGCTGAAGTGCCTGGAGATTCCAAAATGGGTGCTGCATTGCTATAATATGGGATTTGTAAAAGTCTTCTAACCTGAACCCAAAGTTTAATTGCGGCCCCCAAAAGTTTCAGTCTCACCTTCTTAAAGAATCTCGGGTGGCCAAACTTTAAGAGGAAAAATCCTCCCTGGTGAGCAAAGCTGATCGCTGACCTAAAAAAGTGGAGAGAAAATTGAGCTGTCCATCAATAATTGTCGAAAGTTCTTTAAGTGGAAGGCACAGTAATACAAATATAAATCTGGGGTGGCAATACCTCCGTGGGCTTTCTTCCTTCTGAATTTCTTTAGTGTTATTCTTGGGCTTTTATTCCCCCAAATGAAGCCAGAGAAAACCCCCTGCACACTCTTAAACCACATCTTTGGGAATTCTAACGGAATCATATTAAACCAAAAAGTAAATTGAGGAAGAATTGACATTTTTAAGAGATTGGATTTACCCAGAAAGGAAAGTGAATGGGCATTCTATGATTGGAATTGTAATTTGACCGTCTTTGTTACTTTTCCAAAGTTAACCTGGGCTATTTTGTCAATATTGTGAACTATTTGGACACCTAAATATCTGATTTCCTTATTATGAGGTCACTCCTATATTGAATATTCCATTTCATCAGCTCTGTTTTTTGTTGATTAATCATGTATCTGGACACCTTCCCGAAACTCTCCAGTTGATCCCATATTTACAGCACTGATTGCTCTAAATTCCCTGTTAGTATCATAAGGTCGTCGGCATATAGTCCAATTTTCTTTTACCATCCATTACACCTAAAGGGGATGATATTCCAGCAAGCTCTTAGTTTGCATGCAAGCAGTTCAATATATATATATATTGAAAATAGAGGGGATAGGGGATAGCCCTATCTAGTACCCCAGCCAATTTTTATTGCCCTATTAAGTTTACCATCGAGAAGGATTTTTGCAGATGGATTTTTATAAATGGCTTTAACTGCTGTTAAAAAGGTTTCTCCTAGATTAAGACACTGAAGCATTTGCAATAGGAATGGACAACTGACTTGATTGAATGCTTTTGCAGCATCAAAAGTAATTACCGCTAATTGAATTTTATATGTTTGAGCCATGTCTATTGTCCCAATTAGTTTGTTCATTAATTCGAAGAGCTGCCTCCCTTTCATAAAACCTTTCTGGTCTGTGTGTATTAGTGGTCCTATTACCTTATCCAGGTGTTTAGTTTTTATCTGAGTGTATAATTTATGGTCACTATTTAAGAGAGAGATAGTCCTGGAAGATTTACAGGATCTCGTGTTCTTGTTAGGTGTCAGTAAAATGATTATGGTTGCTTCATCCCATGACGAAGGGAGATCTTGACCGTCTATGAAAGCTGAGTTGAGCAGCTGAAGATGACATAAATCTCATTTAGAATAGAGTCAGGGCCAGCAGCCTTTACTTTTTTTAGAGTACTGATAGTTTGGACAACCTCCTCTAAAGTTATGGGGCAATTTAAATAGATTTTGTATATTAATTTTGAAAAAATTCGACAAAGGCGTCTTCAATCCCTGAATCCTCCAAAATGGTACTACCGGTGTTTGAGCATCTAAGATTCTTTATCCTATTCCTAGACTGGTCAGCTATAATTTTCCATGCGAGGAGCTTGCTGCACCGCTACTGATTTCCCACTTTTTTTTAATCATAGCTTTTAGGTTGTCCGCAAGCTTATGTTTCGCTGCTGTTAAATTCCGTGAGATATTCAGGTTACCAGGAGCTTTTTCCAGCTCTTCTTGGTAAATATGTACTTCAGCTTCTATGGTTTTAATTTCATCCCTCGTTCTCTTTGTTTGGGAAATAGATTTTTTTTTTAAATAACTCTTAGAAATGCCTTTAATTAATCCCATATCGTGTGAAGGGAATCTGAATGGAAATCAAAAAACTCCTTGTTGCTATTTTTAGTTT
The DNA here is from genome assembly GCF_964204655.1 of Triturus cristatus. Taxonomy (NCBI): domain Eukaryota; kingdom Metazoa; phylum Chordata; class Amphibia; order Caudata; family Salamandridae; genus Triturus; species Triturus cristatus. Next base: position 1,495,517,369 of record NC_140591.1, read on the forward strand.
TTCGATGACTGTGTTTTCCAACAGTAATAATCGGTTTAAAGTCCACCTACGGGATGACTGTCTCTTAGCAATGGCGATTTCCAGGACAACCGCTGAGTGATCCGACAGATGTTCTGCGACATGGCTGACCTTTATGGTATTTTTGCCTGCAACAGCATCAACCAGAAAAAAAAATAATCCTGGAGCGGTGTCCGCTCCTCTTGTTGTGAAAAGTAAAGTTCCCCTCAGCTGTTCCTGTCATGGGTCCCATCTCTCTCCAAATATCTAAACGCCCCATATCTAACATCAACTGTTTTAAGGATGCTCTCATATTTTGTGTTGTTGCCACTGCTCTACTAGAAGTTGAATCCTCACTAGGGTCCAAAACCATCCACCGCAAATTATAATAGGATCATTCATGTTAATTAGTTGAAGGAGTAAGGTATATAGTGGGGCCGGGTCATCTAAGTTAGGTCCATAGTGTCCCACAAAAGTCAACCAGGAGCCATTGATTTTGGCTTTGGCAATTGCCCACCTCCCTAAATGATCGACTAAACAATCCCCCAATATAGCTTGGGCGTTTTTTTTACCACAAGAGCAACCCCTTTTATTGTGCACGTTTGAGTAGTACTAATACAGTATTCTATCCATCTTTGATTTTTTAATATTAGTTCCCATTCCTCCTTGAGCAAATGGGATTCTTGATTGAAGAACACATCACTGTCTGATAATTTTATGTATTATAAGATTTTATTTCTTCTAGATGGGACCCTAAGACCGTTTACGTTCCATGACATAATTTTCAAGCTCTTTGTTTTTTCTGTCCTACCTACATCTGTCATTGGAAAAGTAGATGAATTAAAGAAACAAGTTACGTATATTGCCTGCAATTGATAAGGTAAGACGTTTATCCAAATGTATCGGAGGTATTTGGGATAATTTATTGCTATTTATAAATAAGGACATTTTTTTTTTCTTCTTTTTTCCACATGCTCCCCCACCCTGTGACAAAACATGAATTTTGAGTTTTATTTTTATTTGTGACCCACCCCCTCCCTTGCATCCCATCCCTCCACCCTGGGGAACCCTCCCTCAAGGTATACCTGGGCTACCTCTGTGTTCGGGCTCTGTCTCCATCTAGGCAGGGTTTTACACTTCTCATTTGGATGTGCCTTTGATCTGGGCAATTGGAGACTTAACTTCAGAAGGGTCTTTGAAATTGAACATTTCATTGTTCCACATCACCCTTAAAGTAGATGGAAATCGTAAATTTGCTGTGGCTCCCAGACCTCTTAGTTCTGTGATGAATTTCCCTAATTCCCACAGTTTATCTTGTGTTGTGCGAGAGATATCGGATCTGACACGGAGAGACCAGTCCCCTCTTTTCTACACTCCCGCTTTTAAGCCCCCAGCAAGGATTTTATCCTTTATCAGATATGTTTTAAAGTTGACTAAAATCCATCCCGGGTTTACTTTCCCTGGTCTCTTGGAATATGGATAACGATGAACTCTCTGTATATTGTCCTCCAGAATCTGTCTTTCGATATCTGTATGCAGTTCTTTGAGAAGGTTAATAATAAAGGACTTTACATCTGTTCCTTCAACTTCTTCTGGGACATTCAAAATCCTGATATTCCTTCTTGCATTGTTTTCCATACTTTTTAGTTTGTCCCGCAGTTCTTTATTGCCGTATTTTAACCTCATGATTTCAGAAGAGTTAATTTCTGCTTTTTCCGTGAGATCCCCCAAGGCTGCTTCCGTGGCATCAACTCTCTCTGTTATATCATTCATTTTAGACTCTAGTGTTTCACAAACTGCTTGAATTTTTGATTGGTTACTTTCTGATACTGCAAAATTTTCTCTGATTTCAACTCGTAAGGTAGCTAGTAGACCCTCTGTGGAGGACTGAATTTCTAGGTTGGGATCAGTGACTGAAGACCTTAACTCTTCCCTCAGCTCATTTCTCTGTTGGCTGGACCGCCCCCCCTGAGTCTGTGGGTTGAAGTTTTGGCATATGTTTTCAGTGTAGTCTTGTTCTATCTCGACTGATGATGCCAAAGGAGAGAATCTATTTTCGACATGTACCAGATCCATATCTGTTCCTAATCCCCCAGTATTTAAAGTTTTATGCGACTCGGTGGGGGTCAGATGTGTATGGACAGTACTGCTACCTTTTCTTAGAGTCATCGTATGTGTAAATTCAGAGCTTAACTGTTTATCCTGGGAAGCTTGAACTGCTTGGACAGATTGAGAAGGGCAGGAAGTTTGAGGGTTAATTGCGTTGTAAATGAAGCACTCTCTTTGTTGGAAACCTCGGGTGGCCCCAAATATCTCTACTTCTAAGAGTAAATCTGTTCAATCTATTTGCTCCCGTATATACCTCATCAGGGTCCCCACTAGTTTGCTGTAAGCCCCTCTCCACATTTAATTCAGGCCCCCAGTCCTACCTACTCCTCCTTACCGGGGTCATTTGCAAGTGTCATAAACGATATTCAATTTTTTCGCCGTTTTGAAACCAGACGGTTTCTGCAATATCCTCATTGTTGTGACACGTTTTCGACTTAACCCCAGTTTCTGGAGGAGTCTGTGCCAGGAGACCAGGGGCCATCAGGACTTTCACTTGAGAAATCATAGAGTCGGCCACTCAACACCCGCTGCCCCGGAAGCTGACCCTAGCCGCGGTGCGCCTGCCACACGCAATCTGCGCTGCTGCTACCGTCCAGCGCCTCCTCAATAGCTTTTCCTCTTCTCCAGCTGCCACCGTCACTCTGCCGCAAGACACATGCTGAAAAACACACCAGAAAAGACACCAAAGAGAACAGAACAAGAAAGCAATCCTGATACTGCCTCAAATTCACTTCCAGGTACCGCGTATTCCACTTATTCCGCCAGGATTGAGCAACAGCCAGCGACCGCTCTAACTAGCGGCTGCCATTTTCCCCTGACGGCTCACCCTTTGGGACATTGTCGTCTTCCCTGAGTTAGCATGAGTACACTGCAGACTGTCCTCTGCTTTGCACATGTTACTACATGCGTTTATTTTCCAAATGCCTTTTTTTGCTATTTTCACATGAGAACCTAATGCTGTGTTCACGCTTTGCAGGTTCCTGGGATTTTGTCTGAACATTGTGAACAAGGTCGAACAACAATGCCCCTTTTCTGGTCAGGCCTAGCACCTAGACAAACATACAGATGCAGCTGTTGTGTGGGAATACGTACTTAGGCCTTATCGGAATACTTGGATAGTTAGGACACACTTGGAGAGGGACCATTCCAGGGAGATGAGAATGACAACATCTAATATGTAGAACTACCATCTATAGACTGAGGTACCGGGTCTGCAAATAACACCTAGTGATCTTCTTATAAATAATCAATCTGAATCTGTGCCAGGTGAGGGAGGTTAGGCTACTCTGTCTCTCACAATGACAGCTCCTTTTCTGATCTAATTGCTATGTTGACCATATTTGTGTTGTGCATTTTTCTGCTTATTGTAGCACGTATACTGCGTATTAGATTATTTTAACTTGTTTGTGTCTCGGTCAGATCTTATTGTGGACAAGTACAAGAGTATGAGGGAAAGGGTGTGTCTTGTAACTGCAATTCCTGAGAGAGTGGGGAGTGTTGTGTTCTGGGGTGTCCAATAACTTGTTCCTGTGTGAGTGAGTAGGAGAGCAAGTGAGACACTATAGCTAGTCTGTCCTGAGCTCATAGGTACTAAGGTGGTAGGATGACTCAGTCTCTATATACTAAGGTCCTACAATCTGAAGCATAGTTCTGTGTTTGTGCAGAATCCCTGCAACAAACTTCTAGGGCGGAGAATCACTGGCTAAATGACTCAATTGGGATGGATCTTTCTTTGATGCAACACAAAGCACAAAGTGATAAATATTTGCTTTTTAGTTACAGTGCATAATGAAACAGTGCACCAAAATGGAATATAAAGTCAAAAGCATTCTTTAATAACTCTGAATACTATAAATATGCTTTTAGCATACCCTATTGTAAGCGGAAAATATCTCTTACAGGGAAGCACTTCAGCTCAGGTGTTGGCAGGTCATCACACAAGTTTCTCATATACATAGCTGAATCACTGCAAGTACAAAAAAAAGTCTCAACTCTTTGTTGATTTTGGTAAGAACTTTTTGCAGCCGCATTCCAAATGACACTGCATTCCATGTTTTCCAAAAGTCTGGTGCCATGTTTTTCACCACTATCCGAGTTGCCTCATGACAGCACACTTTTCACATTGACCTGTTGCTGTACCTTGCATTGAATGTTTAAAGCCTAGGGTATTTTGGCAATTCACCTACTATCAATACTGACTCTCTAGAAAAGAGAGCTCATGTATCAAAGGCTTTACCCGTTCTCTGTCTGTGGGTAAATGTGATGGTACATATTCTTATGAAAACAGCCATTTTACCTATCATTGAAAGAATCAAATGCAGCCCAAATATCAAATGTGTTTTTTATATTTCCTGGTTCTCTACAGTTTATACGATAATCATATATGACTTAAAACATGCTTCTAAAACCTGTAACTTTAGAGCAAAGGCCACAAAACTGAAAAAGCAAAAGTGACCTAACCAAAAATCAAAACTTAACCAGAAAAAATGTTAGCCTGGCCTTTCCTGCTACAACCTAGTATAAAAATGTTACATTGTATTGGCCCTTTCAGGAAGAAATAACAAGCATTTGCAATGCACTAGGTCTCGCAATTGCAAGATGTTGAGCTATTGGCATTGTAAATGACAATGCCTTTTATTTATGTGTTTACAAAACCTGCAATAATGAAAGACATTGTCATTTACAATACCAATAGGTCAAAGTTTCGGAAATGTGAGACCTATTATATTGAAAATGCTTGTTGTTTACAAGCACCCCATGCTGCACTTTCACGTTAATAGAGGCCACACCCCTTTCTTTAGGCAAGCCATGTCTATAGAAAGGTCCGCAGCTGCTGTTAAAGTGCAAGCTCAGTATGGGGCGCTTTTAACAAAAATAGCATTTGTTTGACAAACAAATGCTTTTTTTGCAAAAGCGCCCTGTGAAAGCAAGCATGGCGCTCTGAATGCACTGAATGTTGCAGGAAAGCATGTTGTGCCTGAAGTAGGAGAAACTCATTAAGCAAAATAAGACGTACGTGTAACAACCAAAGTAAAAGAGCCAGTCCTCATGAGATGTTACAAACGAAGACAAGGCAGCACTAAAAGAAACTAACACGCCTTCTAATGAATCAGAAGCCAGCATTTATGAAGGACAATGACACAAACCAATGACAAATATGGGCGGAGAGTGGACGGAGCTTCAAGTCCATACTCCAATACAGCATTCCTCGCAGAGCAGAGAATGCACTGCCCAAGCTCGAACTAAAAATAACTCTTTCTCTCTCCTTTTTTTTCTTTGAATGGCATTCAATTTGTGATTCTGCAGGTGTTTTTCAGTGTTTATATGTATACACTGGTGAGAGCTATGTCCCTGTTGGTCGTGTTTTATAAGTTAATAAAGGTTTAAACCTAAAACAGGATAGCCTAAATGTAATCTATGAACTCAATTCACTGGTATGTTTATACTTTTTTTATAAATAGAGGTGTATATGGGAAGTTGATAAAATAAAGTGTATCACAGTGATGTAAAAAAAATATCGGATCAACTGTACCTGCAGAGGGTATGTGTTTAAGATGTTAGTACTGTTGAAAGATACCATGAGCAATGCCTTTAAAAATGACAATGTTTTATATTTCCAAGCATCATGTGCAGAGCAGACAGATCTATGTAGCTGTATATCTATTATGAAATTACATATATGTTTACATGGTGATCTATGTTCTTTAAGGCTGTTGAAAATGTCATGCATATGGTGAGGTGTATTTCTTTAAACATGCTATGTTTGAAATTGAGGATGGTTAATAGTGCAGAATTTCTCTCGAGAGTTCTTGTGCTAGCTTCAGTTGGCATGTAACTTTTCTTTGAGGAATTCTGAATATGTTTTAAAGTCACGAGAAATATTTGCTTAATGATGTAGGTATGCTATTAAGAAAAGGTTTTGTGCTTTGAAAAAGTGAGAATTGTTGTTTTCTGTTTTAGAAATTTACTGATGAATGTGCATGCTGAGTATCAGTGCAATGTATGCTCTTAGAGAGCCATGTATGCAATTATATATCAACTGTGATTTCTAGACATATTTAATCACCCAGGCACTACACATGCACTCTTCCAATCACGCAGGCACTTTCGGCCATATTTGATATGGTGAATCATGACATCCATATTGCCAGGCTGGAGGAGCCATGGATAGGAGGCGGCTCTGGTCTCCGGTAAATTGGTGCTATTTTAGTTTTCGGATAGGGTCCCTCTATCCAGAGAGGAAGAAATCATAGCGTGGGGACACTCAGTTGGATTAACCAAGCTCTTTATAAGCCTTTGATCTAATCTAATCATCTAATGTCTGTTTTTGCTCGGCTGAGATAATTTTTGTCTAAGAGAGAAAAAACGATTGAAATTGGTGGCTATAAATCATCAGATTCTCTCTGCAATGTGGTGTCCTGCACGGGTCCTCCCTATCTCTGACACTCTTCAACATATACATTTCTCCTCTGATACAATTGATCTCATCATTTGACTTGACTGCTGTTAACTACACCGATGATACACAGATGATTGTACCTGGTTGCAAGCTAAGTGTTTAAAGATAAATGCAGATAAAAAACAGAGGTCCTCCAGTTTGGCAAAAATGCCCCATCTTGGGTTTGTACCTGGTGACTGACGGAGCTCAGTCCTCTTCCTGCCCCAACCCAGAAAACAAGAAACCTAGCGGTCCTATTTGAGGATCAACTAAGTTTGCTACTACATAATTAAGAGGCTAAAAAAGATCTTTAGGTTTATTCAATGCAAATTACAAAAAACAGTGGTGGTAGCCCTGATCCTTTCAAGGATGGACTACTGCAATGCCCTATACCTGGTTATCAATAAAGTCCTTCAGCGGAACTGCAATCTTTGCAAAACACAGCAGATCGACTTTTCCTGAAGCCGACTAAATTCATATCAATATCAAATAGGATTCAGGAGATACGCAGGTTGCCAGTGGAAAACAGAGTATCATTTAAGGCATTATGGTTGAACCATAAAGCCCTCTACACCTCCAAAATCTGTCCCCTAGTTTTTACCACTGATTTCTTTAAGATCTACTTCTGTTAGAAGGTTCACTTTTCCTACAATAAAAAAGTCAACTTGGGATGGTAGAAGGTTTTCCTATGCAGCGGGAAAACTTTGGAAATTCCTTGCCCATATCTTTAAGATCCCTGGATAGCCACCTCCTTTTTAAGAAATCATTAAAGACATGGCTCTTTACCTCCTCTCCTACCTAATCCCTGCTGGGTGTTGTGCATCTTAGAGGATTTACCTCAGTGCCAAGATATCTTGGTGACTGCGTTCTTTATAAACCTATTAGTAACTTACTGACTCAGGCAACACCCATGCATTAATCCAATCACCCAAATAGTAGCAATACAGTCAGGCAAATACACAGGCACCTACTATGCAGATATGGGATACCGATGTAGTTCCTACATACTCAGGGAATCACGCAGACACTATCTATGCACTCAACCAATCATCCAGTTGTACTCAACCACAATCATGTATTTACAAGTTTTAATGAGGAATATGTACTCTTTTAGAAACATCTGGTGAGTTACGTTTTTACCTGTCACACATTGTTTGCATCTACTCAGAACAATTAGAGAGCTATATGCTGTAATACAGCATAATGTGCAGATTTGTTTATGCAATGTTTCTCAAACTTCGAACCTGACAATGTTAGTAGAAAAGTACTGAAACACTACATCTACTAGTGACACAGTGGTGGAGAGACACAGTAATAGCTCTTATGTTGTGTTTTCAGATTCCCAGTATTGAAACACTGTATGTACTGTTACACTTTGGTTGATGTTTATTTTAAAATGTACTAAAAAAGGGATAAAGTGGTCTAAATGAGAACTGAGATATGATGCAGGTGTGTTGTAGGAGAGGATGCTATAATATTAAAAGGTAACTAATAAAATACGTTTTGTGCTTTTGTTTGGGTTTGGTACATTGAAGATTTGCTTGTAGTTATGTTGCAATATTCATCTGTAGATATAAAACTGCAACATAACATAAAAACTGTTTTTGTATTATGTGTAAGCCAGTAGTAAAGTAGTTGGTACATTGGCTAGAATAAAAATTCAAATATACTGGTTTTTTTACAGTATATCTGCAGACAGACATAATGCCTACAATAGCTCAGAGGAAAAATGAGCAGAAGCAACTACAGTGTCCATTCAGAACTGAGACACAAATGGGGCAACATGAAGAAAAAGTGGTGAAAGAAAAGAAAAGAAAAGCTACTGGTAAGAGGACAAAGTGATTTCTTAAAAATATATGTGGACATTTCCAAAGATTACAAAATAATGAAAATAACATTCAAACTATGAGAAAGAAAAACACTATATCAAATCTATATAACACGAACAGGAAAGGAAGTAACACAGATGGACACACCTTAACCAGGAGACACAAGTAGTTTAAGGAAATCAGAACCAGAATGGTTCGTAGTAGAGTAGTTATAAATCTACTGATAACTATGAAAAAGTATAGAAGAAGGAGAGGGGCACTGAAACATAAAAGATGAGCTGAAAGAGTAGTTTATAAGGCCTTTGCTTTGAAGAGGAAGCGTTAGTTTTCCTTTAAAATGAAAACTATTGACAAAATGGTGATGTGCGTAACGAGATAAAACCAGAAAAAACAATTAGTGACTAAAAGTAACTTTTGTACAGTTTTAGTGGAGAATACATACATACCTCTAGTACAGAGTCTTTCCCTAACAAAGAAACCTATCTCCAGGATAATAGATCAGTTCATGCTATTTATTGCAGAGGACAATCTTATAAAATGAAGAATGGCCCTCCTACAGCAAAAGAGGTGATGGTATCTACAAATGTAGAACAAGTTATTAGAGAACAGGTAGAAGGAAGGCGGAGTCAGGTGCCTATATAGAAATGGAATTGTAGTAGTGTTTGTAGTATACAACAGCAATCCATTGATATATTAAGGAACTTTCTACGTATCTTTCCAAGGCGAAGTTTCAATCATAAAATAAGTACTTTACAAGGATTGGATCCTTGCAACATTAGAAAGCATACAAATTTGTAGGGGCACTCACTAGTGTGTTTATCAAACAAACTGTGCCAAAGCACTTTTCATCATTTCAAGATCTTAACTGTACACCACTCAACAATGTAAACTTTAGTTAGGAGGCTGTACTATGTGAAATGTTTTATGTTAAGGAGAAATGAGTAGAGCACTTTCCCATGGTACTGTGGAAGACGTCGAAAAGGTTTGTGATGACGTGCAGTTTCGTTTCTTCGGTCCTGAGCGGAATTCTGGAGAAAAAGAGGAGCTGTTAAGAGGAGGAGTTGCAGAGCAGGACATAGATATTACAGTTGATAGTTTTGAAAAAAAGATTACAAATTTAAACACAGTGTGGTTTTAAAAACCAGGGTATGTTTGTATATGCTGTTGACACACTCACTAGAAGATTTAAACACAGACTGGTGACTTGCATTTAAAAAGTAAATAATATTAAATGGCAAAAAATATCTTTATTTGTAGAGGAACGCTTTGACTTGTCCATACATCGCGGATATATGTAAGTAGTGTTCAAATAAATTGGAAGATAATAAAATGAACAACACATTGATATTAGATACCCATTTTGTAAGATAATAAAATGACTGCTAATTTAGAAACACTATGAAGGGTAAAAAATAAAAAGAAACTCAACATTTATGATTCTTTGCAGCATTGCTAAGAGCTAGTTTGGCCTGCTCTCCAGCACTCGCTATAACTCCACAATCCGTATGATGCCATCCGGGAAAAGTGTGGAGCGAAATCTTAAAATTGAAATTGGGCCTCTGAAGGGACTCTCTGCCCTGGTGTTGTTGTGACTGCTATTGAAGTTGAAGGTCCTTCAGCATTGCGTTGCCTTTTTGCTACATTTACACTATTGCTAGGGTATATTTTTTAGATAGGCAGTCCTGCAAGAATATTTTTCATTTGTACCCCTTGACAATGTCTTGTGACATATTTAGCTTTGTGCAATTCTGCACACTATGAAATCCTCTTAAAGAATGTTCAAGATAGATAAATGGGCGTGTTCTTTTCTTTTTTAGTTGAAAAGTGTATTATCAAATGATATTTCTTTATTTCCTGGTGACATGATTTTCTGCATTTTTTTGGTGGTTTTCCAAAGTTTTAAAATTTGTTTTTGATGGTAACAAGAATGGCAATTTGGACAGGAGACATCTGAAAACCGTGCACTGAGAAATGTGGAAAAAATATAAAAGGGGGAATAAATGTGCATGTATGATTTTTTACTACATTGCGAATTGTTGTAATACACTGCTCACCAGCACTTATAACAAGACTACAGTCCATGCAGTACGTGGCCATTCTTGAAAACTCTGGAACCATATCTGTTGTAGAATTCTGCACCTCTGAAGGGACTTTCTGGCCGAGAATTGTTGCTGCTGCCACTAATGTAGATGGTCATGCAGTTTCACTCTCCTAGATCGCTAGTTGTAGATATTTTCTATGATAGGTTTTAAGATGATATAAGATGGAAGTCTTTCCACATGAATATTTTTTGTTCGGCCCTCTAGAGAGGGTCTAGTCACAGATTGTGAATTGCAGCAATTTTTGATTCCCCATTAGTTTGGGTAACAATTGGTCGTTTAATCGGTATTTGGTAGTTATGTTTTATTCTTGAGTTCAGATGTTGAAAGCTATTTTTTGAAACTGTTGTTTTTTACAAATAAAGTTAAACTAATATGTTACTAAACAGCTAGACTCAAACTTTGTGTAAAATATGTCTATACATCTGTTTTACACTTTGTCATTTGTATTCGTGATTAAATATGTCATTGCATCCTCCGGTTTGCTGTAAAGACGGAAAATGCATTTTAATATAGCTATTTCAACAAATAAGGTGCCGATTCCAATCCTGGAAAAACCGTGTACGAATCGTCGGACGGAGCGTTTTCTCCGTCCGACTCGTACCCGGGAAAAAGACCGTACAAACATGCAAGTACGATTCGTACGGAAACACCAATTCCGTACGAATCGGAAAACACACACACCGACTAGAAAATACATACGAATGTGATCCGGGACAGCGCATACACGACATTCGCACGGAGTTAGGCAGCTTTTTGCGTACCAGCAAGTATGATTCGTACCGACAGCACTCTGGACGGCAATATTTTTACAGCACCCAAAAATTGCCAGAAAAGCTAAGTACGCTGAGAAGCGTGAGGAAAAGGGGGCCCGGTAGGCGCCGAACACCCCCCCAGCCCCCCCGTATGTACGCGCCATATCCCCCAGCCCCCCCCGTATGTACGTGCTGTACCCCCAGCCCCCCATATGTACGCGCCGTACCCCCAGCCCCCCGTATGTATGGTGCGTACCCCCACCCCACCCGTGTATGTACGGAGCGTACCTCTACCCCCGTATGTACGGTGCGTACCCCGACCCCACCCATGTATGTACGGAGCGTACCCCCACCCCCGTATTTACGGTGCATACATAAGGGGGTGGGGGTACGCTCTGTACATACACGGGTGGGGTGGGGGTACGCACCGTAAATATGGGGGTGGGGGTACGTACCGTACATACGGGGGTGGAGGTACGCTCCGTACATACGGGGATGGGGTGGGGGTATGCACCGTCCATCCACGGGGGATGGGGGTACGGCGCGTCCATCCGTGGGGGGCTGGGGGTACGGTGCGTACATACAGGGGGGGCTGGGGGGGTGTTCGGCACATATGTGGGCACATATTTGGAAGTCTCCATGGTTGCAATTGATGGTCGCTCCGTACGGTGTTTTTTCCATACGGATGTACATTCGGACGGACGGGACGGATCGTATTTGCGTGCTCGGACTTCAGTTTTCCGATTCATACGTAAAACTGTCCAGGGACGTGTCTGACACTTTTCCCGACCTGAGGACGTGTCGGGGAATTTTCCCAATGCGATTCGTATGTACTTTTTCACATATGAATCGTACTTGCCAGTTTGTACGGGACTTGTGCGATTCGTACGTAAAAAAATCCGGATACGATTCGTACGGGGAATATTTTTAACGGATCGGAATCGGCACCTAAATATAAAGGGGAAAGTTAAATTAGCATCTTGCTAAATAGTTACACTGAAACTTTATGAAAATATGTCTATATATATTTGTCAAAAACACCCAGTATTCACAGTGTGTCCTTGCCATTTGCAATCGTAGAATCACACAAATACTACCTATGCAATCATACAATCACTCAGGCACTATGCATGCACTTACGTAATTAACAGACATTACACACTCACAGATCCATACAGCCAATCACACACCCAGTCACCAACCTATGCAGCAACTCACACACCCACTATCAAAGTTTACAGATCGCAGTTAGGAACTAAAATTAAAAATCCCACTAAAAATTCACTGAACAAACCCAAAGATTACAGGGATGTTATAGTTAGGAATTAGCATTTAAAAAACCTTAGAAATTCACTGTAAAAAACAAAGGCTACAGAGATGTTATAGTTAGGAAATATAATTAAAAAAAATTAGAAAATTCACTGAAAAAACCAAAGGAGGTTATAGGGATAATATAGTTTTTTTTTATTAGCATTCTAAAAGTGTGCAACCCAAATACAACCATAACAGTTTGGTCACAGTACAACAGCATCCGTCATCCATTCTTATTGTTCCATTCCTAGTCAAAGGCCCACCATGCCCTCCGCACCTCAAAGCATTTAGGATAGGCAGTCAATTCACCTGATGCAATTGCAAGTATTGGGTTAGGTATTTCCAATAGTCTCTTGGTTTCGACCTGGTAGGAAGTTCTTCTTCATAGGTCTTTAGGGTGTCTCTACAATACGTTAAGTCCGCAATCCAGTCTTTAGGTTTCGGGATTTTCCTGCCATTCCAGCAGAGCGAGACCCTCCGCTTGGCCATGAGCAATGCAATCACACAGAACTTGCGCTTTAGAGCCTTCACCCCAGGCAATAGACCCAACAAACAGGTTTTAACAGTACAGCTCACCTCACAGCCCACCATAGCCCCGAGCAGCTGCGTCACTTGTGTCCAGTATTCCATAACCTCCCCACAGGACCATGCTAGATGGACAAAATCCGCCCCCTCTGCATTGCAGCAGCCGCATCCAGAATCCGATCGTAACCCATATCTGTGCTGCCTAGCAGGTGTGTAATATGTCTGGTGTAGGTACTTGAAATGGAGGATGCGTAAATTTCCATTTGGCGTTAACATGCCAGTTAAGGTGCAAGCTATGACCCATTCTTCCTCAGTTAATGGAACCTCCAAACAACTGTTCCACTTCTCCCTAGATTTACTTGTGTTCGCCGCTATATCGGTTTGTAATTTCGTATAGAGTGTGGATACCAAATGTTTGGCCGTGGGCATGGTTATTAGCCACTGCAGAGCGGTCAGTGCCGGCGGTTCCGCCGGAAATGTTGGGTACAGTTGTTTCATGGCCTTTTGTAACCTGTGATAGTTGAATTGGAACAATACTGTCTTATTACTAATGAATGTCAGGTGTTCGAGCGTCTTGAAAGTCCCATCCTCATAAAGGTCTCCCATCGTGTCGATACCGACCTGGCGCAGCAATCCCATCCCCACCTCCTCCTGGGTAACCGAAAGCTCCGGATGCCATTGGAGCCGGAGCGCCGGGGCATAGAGCGGCAATTTGTTAGCTTTCCTACCCATGATATGCCAAGCTTTGTTCGTGGCATCTATCGAGTTAATGTCGTTCTTGTGCAAGGGAGGCCTACGATGGGTTATAACCGCCTCTAGTGGAATCGGCAGAGCATCCCCTTCCTCAATTGCTGTATGGGTGAGGAATGGGACTTTGTGATACCAGAAATGCGCATATTGCGCTTGCGCACAAAGATAGTAGAGCAAGAAGTCGGGAACTCCGAACCCTCCCTGGCTGTAAGGTAGTGTAAGCGTCTGCATCTCAACCCTGGCTGTTTTTCCAGCCCATATTAGCTGGAGTACCATCGAGTTGATACGCCGAAAAACCTCTGCTGGAGGGTGAATTGGAATATTATTGAAAAGGTATAATAGCTTAAGTAACACTACCATTTTTACAATGGCAATGCGGTCCGCTAGAGACAGTGGCAGTTGAATCCATCTCCGTACTTTGCCCTCCAAGGCATCTATTGCCCTCCCATAGTTAGTCCTAATCACGATTTCGGGGTCGCGGTGGTACCACACACCCAAATATTTTACCGGGTCAGTTTTCCACTCCAGAGGGTTGTCCATGGGGTGCGGCTGCGTGCTGTCCGTCAAAGGAATAGTCAGGGACTTGGTCCAGTTTATATTTATACCTGAGTGGTGCGCAAACTTAATATATTCCCTCAGTAACGGGTTCAGATTGTCCCCTGGGTCCCTCACATATAACAACATATCGTCAGCATACAATGATATGTGCAACGGCCTTTGTGGAAATTGCAGAGCCGAGTAGTGATGCCCCTGCCGAATCTTGCATGGCAGTGGCTCTAGCGCTAGCGCGAATAAGAGAGGGGACAGGGGGCACCCCTGTCTGGTCCCCCTTCGTATATCAATGGGCTCTGAAATATATTTATTCACCCGAACTCGCGCCACTGGCGCGTCATATAAGAGTTGTATCCATTGGAGGAACATGGGTGGGAAGCCCATCCTCCGTAGCACTGTATTTAGATATGTCCACTCCAGCGAATCAAAGGCCTTGGCCGCGTCTAGAAAGACCGCCGCAGCCTTAGTTGTGGGTGTTAGATAGTGCGATAGAGCGAACAAGGTTCGTTTATTATGCGCAGTGGAACGCGATGGAATGAACCCGGATTGATCAGGTAAGATCAGCTTAGACATCAAAGGGTTCAGTCGGGCTGCAAGCAGTTTGGCCAGTTTCTTATTGTCCACGTTTATGAGGGACAAGGGTCTGTACGAATCACAGAGCTCCGGATCTTTTTCCGGCTTGAGTAGCGCCAGTAGTAGCGCTTCCCGTAGGGTCGGAGGTAGACTCTGCTGTTCGTGGGCATTGCCATACATCTCCACTAGACGAGGGGCTAGCTGATCTACAAAGGCCTTATAGAACTCGCCTGTGAACCCATCTGGGCCCGGGGCCTTACCATTTGGCAGCGATCTAATCACCTCTGTGACCTCCTCCACCGTGATAGGCAGAGACAGATATTCCCGGTGCGTATCCGACAGCCACGCTATCGCCACATCATCTAGATACTCCATGATTTCAGCCGAAGTGGCCGTGGGTCTAGAGGCATAAACCGCTCCATACGTAGTCACAAACTCGTGTAATATTTCCTGCGCGCCATACTTCTGCTCCCCCTGTGTATTTCGAACCATTTGGATGTTCTGTGGTGCATGACCTTCACATATGTTAGACGCCAGGTACCTTCCCGACCTACCACCCTCCCCATAGGCCCTCACTATCTGTCTCTACGCTGTATATTTAAGTTCATCTTCCGCATAGTTTTGGTACTCGGAAAGTATAGTTCTCATAGCTCCTAATATTTGAGTGTCTTGCGTTTTCTCATACTCCCTCTCCAAATTACGCAACTTGTCTTCCCTCACCTTGAGCTGTTGTTGTATGTCTTTTAGTATTCCAGCATTCGTGCTAATACAGACACTGCGAATCGTTGCTTTAAAAGCCTCCCAGAGCACGCCAGGATCTTTCATAGTAGGCGCATTGTGATCAAAGTATTCCTGCATCGCCTGCCCACTGGTTTCTACATATAAGGGATCTAGTAGTGCCTTAGCGTTAAATCTCCAACTGAAGGGAGGTGGTGCATAGTTCGGGAGTTCCAGTGAAAGGAGCACCGGGCTGTGATCAGACAGCGTTCTGGGCAGATGCCGAACCTCCCGTGTCCATAAGGCAATATCCCCAGTTACCAACCAGTAATCAATGCGGGACCAGCTACCGTGTGCCGCCGATATATGCGTGGGCTCTCTCCCCTCCGGATTCCTACCTCTCCAAATGTCAGTAAGCCCCCTGTCCATCATTATGTCCTTTAAGACCTGCAGCGCGCGTCTGTGAGGCTCTACCGTCAGTCCAGATCTGTCTATGTCGTCACATAACACTACATTAAAGTCACCTCCCCAGATCAGGTGTGAGGTTTGTAGGTCTCTCAGTTTACCCCACAATGAATGATAGAACTGCGGGTCGTCCACATTCGGCCCGTATATGTTCACAACAGCCAGTTTCTGCCCCCGTAGTAGACCTGAGATAATGACATCTGTCACAACATTATCTATCGCATACTGTAGTCCCTTTCTTACCAGTATCAGCACCCCTCTTGCATAGGATCAGTACGAAGAATGATGTACCGATTCGGCCCACCTGCGCCCTATACTGGATTGATGAGTCGGTGCACAGTGCGTCTCCTGTATGAGTGCAATGTCGATATGCAGTCTATCTAAGAATGCCAGTGTCTGCCTGATTTTCTTGGGTTTACTGAGCCCCCTCACATTCCACGTCAGCAATTTGAGGCGCCCAGCCCCTACTCGTGCCTCAACCATTTTCCAGCAGCGATATTATAGCAACATTTATACAAGCATTTAGGTAGCGTGCTCCGAGGAATATCTAGGCATAGATTGACCTCATTGTTCCCCAACAGAAGTACTTGGAATTCAGCGATGCGTCTCATGCACAGTGACCAGCAAAACAACTTCCCAACCCCTGCCCTCCTCCCCCCGCCCACTTCAGCACCCCAAACATGCCAAAGACATACCCCACAGAAAAGAACTAACATAAGTTAACTTAGTTCGGGGATCACCCGCTTCAGGGGACCACCTAGAGCACACATCTCCATCCAACCTAATGGATGTGGACGGGGATACATTATATGTTAAAGCCCAAGAGGTACCTCAGCTGCGCAGGCATCACCTCGCCCCATAGCAGGGCCTGCAGCAACCATATTACCGATCCGTGCCAGTCGATTCACATCACTACGCCCCCGCTGGCAGGTGGATTGCATACCGGCCCCCCGGCCAACAAGCACACAGCCCGCCCAGTGACGTCACATGCACTAGAGGCCCAGTGCCGGTTAGCAGATTCTGGCCCTCCACAGCCCCATCTGGCCCACCACCTCCCAGTCCCTCAGGCTCCATATGGCCACAAAATAGAGTACCAGTGTTTACCAACATGGTGGCCCCAGGTTATTAGAGCGTTACCCCCTTAGCAGTCTTTAACAAACAACAATCTCAGTCCCACCGGGGTTAGAACGCATTTAGAGTTACCATAGTTCAGCAGGGCGTGTGCGAGGGCAATACAGTTCGCAGCACTCGTACTTACAGTCTCCGGCGGACTAGAAAAGCCCCACAGCCAAGGCAGTGCCGCAATGCTCCCTCTCTAGGGCTGCGGATCTGCCCCAGTATTTCCATTGAGGCTGGTGCAGTTGCCCCCCCAGCCGCTCCTGTCCCGTGCTGCCACTTCCCGAGTTTTCGTCGTCGTCAGTTTGCTAGTCTGTGTCTGCATTCTGGTCGTTTCTCTGCCGTTCTTTGTGCCTGGTACCAATTTTTTTGACGAGATCCTGTGCCGCCTTAGGCGTGTGACATATCGTTGCGCGGCCTTTATGCGTCACCCGAAGCCTGGCTGGATATAGCATGGCATAGTCAATCCCAAAGTCACGCAGTTTCTTTTTTACCGGGTTAAATTCCTTCCGCGCTAGCTGGACAGCGACCGTGAAGTCCGGATAGAATTCTAGTGTATTACCCTGGTGTGTGATCTGCCTCTTTTCTCGCGACAGCCTCAGGATGACATCGCGGTCTCTATAGTTGAGGACTCTGGCAATTATGGGACGCGGGGACGCCCCAGGCTTCGGCCTCAGGCCAGCGACCGATGGGCTCTCTCAATCAAGAACATCGGGGAGAGGTGCTCCGCGCCAAAAACGTTACGAATCAGCTCCCCCACATACGTTTCCATCTGACCAACATTGGTGGACTCCGGCACCCCCGCGATTCGCACGTTATTATGCCGCGACCGCGCCTCTAAATCCTCCGCATTATTTTCAAGCACATCCAGCAGTCGCTCAGCTTCCGCACACTTTTGGGCCGTGGCCTGCGAGACGTCCTCCACCGCTCCAATGCGATTTTTAGCCTCCGCTAGCCGTTCCCTGTGCCCATCCAGTTTGGCCGCCATGTTGTCCTGCAGGCTCTGCTGGATTACCTTTAGCATTCCTTCCGTACCTGGGGGCACCGTTTCTCCAGCGTCCATGGCCGTGACCGACAGCGCCGCAGCGCCCTTGGTCTGGCGCTTAGATTCAAAGGGGAGTTTGGATTGTGTTTTTTCTGGTTTCCCCATGCCGCAATTCTCCACCGTCAGGCACCGGGGAATCGATATGCAACTCTTCCAGGCGAGGGCGGCGCAGTCTCGCACCCGCAGATGTAGTGGGCCCCAGCCCGGCCGCTCACCGGTCGCCAAGGTCTGCACAGCACCCCGGAAGGTCGCGCCCTCAGCACCGCACCACACGGAGCCCACACTCTCCCGGTCTAGCACAGCCACGTGGGTTTTGACGGCAGCGATATCATGTAGTGCATCTCCAGGCTAGCCGGTGATCGAGGTGGTCAAGGTGCAGGCGTGCAGTGTGGGGCACAATTTCCAGCAGTCCAGTCAACCATCAGCCATGACATGCGGCTCGTGGGGGGTGGGCAAGAAACAGCCAGTCAGGCGCACTTATGAGTGGCCAGCGGTGTATGCGCCGCAGGTCAGATCATCCCCCACTATCTCCTCCCGGGCAACGATGGCAGTCAGGCCCAGCGCCCCCCGGGATCCCTCTTGCGGCAGTCGCGCTATTTCGCAGTCCTCCGGCACCTCATCAGGCAGCCAGGGTCTCTTGGGCAGGCAAGGTCTCACCGACCACATGGGCAGCACTCACCCTCGCCTTGTGCATGCAGGCAGCTTGCGGCAGTCTTCAGGGCTGAGTCCACCTCTCCTCCAGGCCACATGACCGCACTCCCCGTGGGACACCTTCACCTGGAGCCAGCGTCGGAGTCAGCCGCAGCCACCATTTCGCACCGCTCCACGTCTCGGGGCACACGCCGCCACCAATTGCTCAGAGCGCCAGAGCGAGCTCAGCGCACGGGGTAGCGCCCAAAGCACGAGCCCCAGCCCGCAGGAGCCGTTCGCCTCGATGTTCTCAGCGGCTCTGCACCTCAGCAATCCTCGGTTCGCCCGGGCGGCGCCATCTTGCCGGCCGTCGGCCGTGCCCGTGGCGAGTTGCTCAGTACCGCATTTCTGGGTCCACAGTGCCTCTCGAATGGCCCCAGCACCAGCCCTGGACGGTCGCCGTTGTCCGGTCACTCAGGCATCAATTCTGGACGGTTGCGCAGGTCGGATCGCGCCCGCCATGCCGTTTTTCCGTCCCCGTCCAGCGGAGCTGTCTCAGTAGGCAGCCATTCCGCTGTGCGCCCTCTAGCGCCCCATAGGGATAATATAGTTAGGCTGACATTTCACTCGTACAAAACCAGAGACATTCAGCAGTTATTGTTAATCAATCAATCAGGGAACTGTAAGCACGCTACTCACCTGTGAGAGTCTCAAGGCGTGAGGCGGGAGGTCTGCAGATCTGTTTAGCCGAAGAGCCAGGTCTTGAGGGTCTTCCTGTAGGTGTTCAGGGAGGGGGCACGTCTGATGTCTGCCGGTAGCTCGTTCCAGGTCTTGGCTGCAGTATGAGAGAAGGATCTTCCACCTGCTCTGGCTCTGTGGATGCACAGGGTTTTGGCCAGTGTGAGGTTGGAAGATCAGAGGTTTCTTTTGGGTCCATGGAAGTTGATTCTATCATTGAGGTATTTAGGTCCGTTGTTGTGTAGGCATCTGTAGGCGTGAGCGAGGATTTTGAAAGTGACTCTTTTCTCCTCGGGGAGCCAGTGGAGACTTCGTAGGTGTTAACTAATGCGTTCGTGTTGGGGGATGCAGAGGACGAGTCTGGTCTGGAGTTTGCGGGGTAGGGACTTGTTGATGCAGGCCTTGAGTGCATTTCCATAGTCCAGCCTGCTGGTGATGAGTGCGTGGGTGACTAGCCTAATTGACTTAGGGGGATGCACTTGAAGGTCTTGTGGAAGATGCAGAGGGTGTTGAAGTAGCTGGAGGTGACGGCGTTGACCTGTCGGATCATGGTGAGTGATGAGTCGAATACGATGCCGAGGTTCTTGGCGTGGTCTGAGAGGGTAGGTGGGCTTCCAAGGGCGGTCAGCCACCAGGTGCTGTCCCATGCAGAAGGGGTGGTACCGAGGATGGGGACTTCTGTCATCTCTGCGTTGAGCTTCAGGCAGCTGTTGGTCATCCAGATTGCGATGTCTTGCATTCCTTTCTGGAAGTTGAGTTTGGCAGTGGTGGGACCTTTGGTGAGGGAGAGGATGAGCTGGGTGTCGTCTGCATAGGATACGATGTTGAGGCCGTGTTGTCGAACTCAGTTATTCATACAGATACTAACACATATTCACTCACCCATACCTTCAGCGACACAAGCACACACTCATCCTTACAGCCACTTTCATAATCACACACTTACAGATACAGTCACTCACCTCTGATGCCTTTCATATATGCAGTTACTCACCCATATACCTCATAATCTGCAAGGGGAGGGGGACCACATGGCCTGCTCCCCTTCTGTAAAGTGATGAGTGGATTTTTTCTTGTCCTCTCCTGGTGAAAACAGAGTCCATGGTTCTCCCTTCAAAATACTATGAGTATCCAAATGTGCAAAATCACCTGGAAGCCTTGCTCATTTGGTCCCACCTCATCTACCTTAGTAGAATGCAAAGGTCTTCTCGCCTTTTGCCAGTAAAACGGACAGCTTACCAATTGGCCCCACAGCTCGTTTTCCACCTACTTTGGTGGGTTCAGTGACTAAATCTCGAGGGGCATAATATAGAATGCCCAAAATATCTATGCCAAAATATAGAAGGACAGAATATCGACTCCCTATATACTAACAGGTAAGTATTAAAATATCGATTCCAAAATATAGAATGTTAAAATATAGTTAGCTAAAATATCGAATTTTTTAAATGTATTAAAAATAATATAAAAGTTATTAAATATTAAAAACAATTAAATAAAACATACATAATATAATATAAAAAGCTTAAAATGGAAACATAATAAAAGTAATGTAAAAAAAGTAGAGGTTTTGTTGGATAGTGAGAACGTAAAAATTACTATTCCCACTCCAGTGAGTGCAACAGTAGAGAAAACGTTGGATAGCGTAGGGGTAAAAATTACTATTCCCACTCCAAAGAGTGCAACAGTAGGGAAAGCGTTGGATAGCGGGAAGGTAAAAATTACTATTCCCACTCCAGAGACTGTAACAGTAGGGAAAGCGTTGGATAGCGTAGGGGTAAAAATTACTATTCCAACTCCAGAGAGTGCAATAGTACGGAAAGCATTGGATAGCAGGAAGATAAAAATTACTATTCCCACTCCAATGAGTGCAACAGTAGGGAAAGCGTTGGATAGCGTAGGGGTGAAAATTACTATTCCCACTCCAGTGAGTGCAACAGTAGGGAAAACGTTGGATAGCGTAGGGGTAAAAATTACTATTCCCTCTCCAGTGAGTGCAACAGTAGGGAAAGGGTTGGATAGCGTAGGGGTAAAAATTACTATTCCCACTCCAGTGAATGCAACAGTAGGGAAAACGCTGGATAGTGTAGGGTTAAAATTACTATTCCCACTCCAAAGAGTGTAACAGTAGCGAAAGCGTTGGATAGCGGGAGGATAAAAATTAATATTCCCACTCCAGTGAGTGCAACAGTAGGGAAAACGTTGGATAGTGTAGGGGTAAAAATTACTAATCCCACTCCAAAGAGTGTAACAGTAGGGAAAGCGTTGGATAGCGGGAGGGTAAAAATGTACTATTCCCACTCCAGTGAGTGTAACAGTAGGGAAAGCGTTGGATAGCGAGAGGGTAAAAATTACTATTCCCACTCCAGTGAGTGCAACAGTAGGGAAAGCGTTGGATAGCGGGAGGGTAAGAGTTGCTATTCCCACTCCAGAGAGTGCAACAGTAGGGAAAGCATTGGATAGCGGGAAGGTAAAAATTACTATTCTCACTCCAGTGAGTGCAACAGTAGGGAAAGAGTTGGATAGCGGGAGGGTAAAAATTACGATTCCCACTCCAGTGAATGCAACAGTAGGGAAAGCGTTGGATAGCGTAGGGGTACAAATTACTATTCCCACTCCAGTGAATGCAACAGTAGGGAAAATGCTGGATAGTGTAGGGGTAAAAATTACTATTCCCACTCCAAAATGTGTAACAGTAGGGAAATCGTTGGATAGCAGGAGGGTAAAAATTACTATTCCCACTCCAGTGAGTGCGACAGTAGGGAAAGAGTTGGATAGTGTAGGGTAAAAATACTCTTCCCACTCCTGAGAGTGCAAAAGTAGGGAAAGTAATGATTTAAATTTAAAATAAGATTACATTAATTATCAATACCAATAAAAAGTTAATTGAAAATATTTACCAATTAATAACAATTAATTACCATTGAAAAATATTAATTATCAATTAATAAAAATTAATTACCAATTAATACAAATTAACTACAAATTAATAATTAATTATCAATTATCAATACACATAAATACAAATAATATTATTTACTTTATTACAATTGATTTACTTCCCACCCAATTCCCCTATAAACCCACAACCCGCTCCCAATATTTAAAAAATACAATTAAGATTATTATCAATTAATCAATTAATATAAAATTATGCAAGTAATAAAAAATAATTAGCAATTCATACAAATTATTTACCCATTAATACAAATGAATTACCAATTAATAATTAATTATCAATTAATTATCAATACACATAAATAAATAAAAAATATTTACTTTATTACAATTAAATTACTTCCCACCCAATACCCCTACAAACCCACAACCCGCTCCTAATAATAAAAAATACCATTAACATAATTATCAATTAATCAATTAATTTAAATTAATTACCAATTAATACAAATTAATTACCAATTAATAATTGTGTATCAATCAATTAATTATCAAAACATATAAACATAATTAATATTTAATTAACAATAATTAAATTACTTCCCACCCTATTCCCCTATAAACCCACAACCCACTACGCAATGAAATTACGCAAAAATTAAATTACATAACATTCATTAGTTTATATAAATTAAACATACATTACAAAAATAATACATAATTTTAACACATATACTACCATACATAACACTAATAAAAAATCGATATTATGGTATTCTATATTTTAAAATTCGATATTATGGAATTCTATATTTTTCAATTCTATATTATGGAAATTGATATTTTATACCCCAAATTCGATATTCTGACCTATCTATATTTTGATAATTTGATATTCTGTCCACTCTATATTTTAACGTCGATATTCTGGGCAGTCGATATTTTGGAATCGATATTTAGGGTGTTCACCACTTTGGTGATATGAGGACATCTCTACCTCTTTATAGTCTTGTCATCTTCTCATTAGGAGAATTCATGTTATGAATGAATGAATGAATGGATAATAGAAAGATTTATAAAGTGAATGACTACTCCAAGGAGTGTCCTGATGCTAGCAGGAGAGGCCAGGTGCCTAGTCCCATTCTGGAAGAACTACTTCTACCCTGAGAAAAATCAAGTTTTAAGTTTTTTGCATCACAGATTTCTGGAAGAAAAATCATGAGGACCAATCACATTGCTAAAATGAAACCCACAGAAGGTCACTGAGGACATGTCTTCCTGGTCCATTACACAGCTATAGTGTAGAATATGCAATGGACATTTACCCAACACGTTAGCAGTTACTAACTAGTAGAAAACACTTCAGATGGGCAGATATTTTGTGCAAAACTATAGACTTTTGTTGGATAAAGGCACATATGAGGTTCCATTCTGGTCCAGTCACTCACATAGCTAATGACACACCCACAGAGATATTCAGGTACCCATTCAGCCACTCTCACATCCACTCACAGACCCACACAGCCATTCACACACTCCTTCATGCACCCATATAGTCACTCATATACCCACAAAACCACTTACATACCCACTCACAGACCCACACAATCGCTCATATACCCACTCATATTCCCACATACCCATTCACACACCTAGTCATGTAGCTACTCATACACCCACTCACACACCCATACAGCCACTCATAAACTCACTCACATACCCATACAGCTATTCATATATCCACTCATACACCGATACAGCCACTCACACATTCACTTATAGCCCTATGCAGTCTCTCATGCACCCACTCATAGCACCATACAGCCACTCACATACCCAGTCACTGACTCAAACAGCTTCTCACACGCCCACTCACAGACCAATACAACTACTCACATATTCATTCAGATCCTTATAACCACTCACACACCCATACAACCACTCACACACCCACTCACATACCCATATAACCACTCAGGTTACCATTAGGAAATACAAATTTATAACATTCTATGAAATTCACAAAAAAGACCAAAGGGACATTATAGATAGGAAATAACAGTAAACAAACTGTAGAAATTCACTTAAAAAACCAAAGGTTACAGGTACGGTATAGTTAGGAAATAGAGTTAAAAATCCATGGAAATTCAGTGAAAAAAACTAAAGTGTACAGGGACATCATACTTAGGCTCATCATTCACATGCACAAAACCATTACCTAAGATAATGATTACTAGGCTATCTGATTTTAGGTTTAAGCCTATAATAACTGAGAAACCCCCAGTGAAAGGCAAATGGCCATCACCAGTGTAAACATATAAACACTGAAAAAACATCTTCACAATCACAAACTAAGTGTCAAAGAAAGGAAAGATGAGTGAAAGAGTCATTTTTATTTCTTCCTGAAGGGGCCAATAACATAAAACTTTGTTATACAAGGCAGCAGCAAGAGAGACTGGGCAAACTTTATTCTGCTTGAGTTTTGTTGTTTAGGGATGTCACTAAAAAATTGATTCTTCTTCCTTCTGCTTTTTTTAGTTTTGTGATCTTTGGTCTAAAGATGCATTGTTTAGAAGCATGTTTTAGATCCTATTTAGTTATTTTGTAAAATGTAGAGAATCAGAAAATAAAGAAATCATATTTGATATTTTGGCTACATTTGATTTCAGTGATAGGTAAAATGGCCGGTTTCATTAGAATCTTTCCCAATATGTACCATCACATTTATCCACAGAGACTAGGCAAAGTCCTTTGATACATCAGCCCCCTTTTCTATCGAGTTACTGTTGATTGCAGGTGAATTGCCAAACACCCCAGGCTTTAAACATTCAATGCAAGGTGTAGTGACAGGTATAAGTGAAAAGAGTGTTGTCAGCAAGCTTCTGAGATAGTGGTGAAAACATGACACCAGACGATTGTTAAACATAGAACACTGTGTCACTTGGAATGCTGCTGCAAAAAGTTCCTACTAAGTTCAATAAAGACTGGAGTGATATTGTTTGTGTTTGCTGTTATTCAGCTACGTATGTGAAAATGGTTGTATGATGCCCTGTCAAAATTGATACCTGAGCTGAAGTGCTTCCAAGTTAGAGATCCTTGTCACTTGCTAGATGGTATGCAGAAATCATCTTTGCAAACTACAGAGTTCATGAATAATAGTATTGACAGTAATCCATTCTGGTGCACTGTTTCAGTATGCCCAGGAACAAAAATGCAAATATTTCTCATTTTGTGCTGTGTGGCATCAAAGAACAAGTCATCCTTACTGTGTCATTTAGCCAGTGGTTCTCAGTCCTAGAGGCTGTGAATGTTATATTATCAATGTGGTGACCGTTTACAGAATTCTTGCTTAGTGATGATGCCAAAGGCAAGAAATGTGATGATTTTTGGTCACATATTGATGTGAAAAAGTACAATCTACTGCATGCTTAGGTTTGTACAGGAAAACATGACTGCAATATTGGACATAATCAAAATACCGGAGTCTGAAAACACCCTTGTCTACCAAGCGTTCAGCGTAATTGGTGTAAATGTGAAAAGTCTCCTTGAAAGTAGGCTAGACAACACTTTTAGTGACTTTGGCACTGCAACTTGCACCATGTTAGAATTCCTGCCACTTGGTAAGCAAAGAAATGTTGAGGAGCAATTCACGAAATTTATTTTTACAGTCTATGGGAAATGGCTTGCAATGATGTATAGAAATGTCCCTTCACCAACCATGGCATTTGAACTTAATAAAGCCTCGCTGAGGTACTCTGCACATGTTCTAGATCCCTTAAATAACTGAGGGCATATGTGCCCAATTCTGTGCATATGTTGAAGAACATGTCCTATAGAATCACAATCTTCAGATGCACCAGTATTGGCATGGAAAGCTATGTTATTGGCCAGAGGTAGCAAATTGTGACTGGCTATTTTGGCATTGCCCGTCTCAAGTGCCAATGTTGAGAGGGCCTTTTCACAGCTAAGCATTTACATAGGAAGGAAAGAGCGAGCACGCATGACCAAAGACTCACTAAAAAAGAATTGTATGGTGTACTACAATAGGTTTAATTTGTAAAAATGTATTTGGACCTCATATACCATGTACACACACTGTCTACACACATGTACTATCAGTGCAGAAAGAAAGTAAATATTAAAAGCAAAACATTCGATAAATACTAGAAAAAAACTGTTTCTGTTGTCTTCAATTGTACAAAAATATGTAACCACTAATAACCACTATTTTTCAAGGTATTGAAAACACTGAAAAAGCCCACCAGAATTTACCAAAAATAGAAACTGAAAACAGGGAAACCTAATTATTACGTACACCCACACAATGCTGTGCTTATGACCTCACATATTACATCACTTGTGACATGGTCAGTGGCATCACTGGTGACATCACTGATGACTTCATCCAGTGATTGGGAGTGTTTACTAAATGTTTATGATTGTTAAACATATATACTTCAGTACTATAGAAGTTAAATTAGTATACTTTGTGCACTACTACTGAGTGATGTTATTTCTAACATATATTATGTTAATGGCAGGGTGACTGTGTGTATCCCTCTGTTAGTAACACTTCTGGAAACTCTTTGATGAACTTAGAATAAGTTTTAGTCTGCAGAATATCAAGTCTATGTATGTTCATGTTTGGGACTTCACTAATGTAATATTCTCTGAGTCTAATTGGTGGAGAGGAATTGGGATATAATAAGATTCCCCGATCCTTTTGATGAGGCCAACTCAAGATGCTGTCCCTTTGACAGGAACATACACCTTCTTGATAATTTTACTGCTCTTAAATTAATTTTACTTGTGCTTAAAATAAAAACAACAACATTTTATGGATTGTCCACCATAACCTCCAGATGCGACATCAGGATCTTTAAGAGATACCTTATCACCCAACTCATTGTCAAAAACTTAATTAGACATCAAAGTGAGTGATGCTCCTGAGTCTAATAGAGCTGCAACATACAAACCATTAATAGGAATAACTTCTTACAGGTGTTTTTTCTTCTCTCCTTCACTAGACACAGATAAGATACAATCCTCCATAACTTCATTTGGTTCTGAGAATATACCATTAATTTTCCCCGACTCCCATTGTGAACAACAACATTTGGCAAAATGCCCCTTTTTAGATTTTAGTTTATTGACAGCATTTAGACGCGGACAATTTTTTCAAAGATTGAACCTGCCCAGGATTTCTGAATTTGTAATATGCACCCCAAACATTTGTTACTGCGAGCTGAGGTAGTCTTACTCTTCTCTTCCTCTTCTAACAACCCCACTTTGTAGATGCCAATTACCTTGTTTTTCTTTAGTTCCTCCACCCAAGCCAAAGATAGTTTCACACATTTTGCAATAGAAATAATCTTTTTCAATGTGGGATCATCCTTCAACCACAGCTTGTCTTACTTTGTTAGAATGACAACGAAGCATAAAATGATCTCTTATCCGTTCTTCTAATGTAGCTCCTAAACAACAAGACAAGGTAAAATGGTATCTCTCCAACACAGTGGTAACTTTGGGTAGATAATGCAAATCCACTATCTTTATGCAAGTATCATACTCATTCGGATCCTCATCTTTATTCTCTTCATTTAGATCAGGTACATTTTCAAGTATTGCTTGACCCTTGCAACCTAGGAAGTGCATTTAAAGAGACGTTTTGCTTTCTGGAGTAAGATTTGATCCACAGACTTTGGCATAATGTGCAAAGGCTTTCTTCCATTTGGACCATTTAATAGATGGTTCACCTAGTGACGAAAGAAAGGAGGAGGCACAATATTTTGCATTGTTGCTCGATGTAAAAGAAACTAGTTACACAGTAGTACAATCACTCAATAAATCTGGTAAAGAAAACAACAATATTTTCTTCCTGTGTGTCTTCCAACCCAAGTAGTTCTTTTCAGCAGTTTTAGGTACAGTACTTGTTATTACCAGAGTATAAATTATACAGAGGGTTCTAAACAGTCTCGACTCTATTTTCAGAAAGTAACATGTTCACTATTGCATCAAGAAGACAAGCTGCAGTTTCCAGAGGCTGAATGCAATAAACTGTTAGCAGAATAGTTACCTTTAGGGAAGTCACCTGACCAGGAGGAGTTGAAAAAAACAATGTGTGTACTTCAGATAGTGTGAATGTTTCACACAAAGTTGAGCGTGCGAGCAGGTGAGTTCTAATAAAGTTGGGATAAGTATTCTTTAATTCCTTCTTGCAATACTATGTGGAATCACAGTTTGGGCAGTCCAAGAAATTTCCTGTGCCGCATGCTACCTGCAATGCAGGCACAGTGTGCACATGGAATAGTTGGATTATGCACACGCCCCAAACAAATCTTGTCTGCTAGGCCACACCAAAGAGTGTCACAAGCTATTACTGCACACACTGAAGGAGAAAGTCTTTTCCTTGAAAATACGCAGTGTTTGGAGCAGCTGCCATGTGCACAGACCTCCAACAGGATCTTGACTATGAGACCACACCAAGGAGTGCAGGAGCTCTTAACCCTGGCCCTGAAGGAGAAAGTCTATTCTTTGAAAATACGCTGTGCTGGTAGAAGTCTTTTCCCCAAAAATACACTGTAGAAATCAGCAGCACATAAAGAAAGAAATAATTTATAAGACATACAGGCACGGTGCCACGCAGAAATGCGGCCAAGAGGTAAATATACCGGTTTCAGCTCCGTCTAGAAAACCAGTAGTACACATCCAAGGTGGAAGTAACTGGAGATGCTTCTGCCCAGTCATTGCCACTGTAAAGATTAAGCCATCCACAAATAGATAGATCAGGTTCTTTATTAAAAGCTGCTCACATCCCGCGGTTTAACTCCCAGGTCCATGCTCAGCTGCTTAGAATAGAACCCTACAGCCACCCCATCAATTGGCTTAGAATGCAAGCCAACATTCCACTACAATATTCCAACCTTGTAATACCACACAATGCCCATTAGTATTACAGATATTATGGCAAATTGAGTCTATGTGTGTACCTTGCTGAATACCTTCCAGTATAAAAAGCTATTATCAAACTATCGTATCTGTTTAGCAGAATGCATGAAACAAGGTAATATTCCAGTCCTAACTGTAACTTAACCTATTGATACATTTGGATAATTGTGCTTGCTTGCTAAGTGTCACTGAAACAAATTGTTCAATCCTTTAGAGGCATGCCACATTAGCTATATTACATCTGTGGCAATGAACTTCTTTTTAGTTCAACCAAACATGTTTGCTTGACATGTGTAGGAGCCATCATAATTTGGGTACATGCATGTTTAGTAAGATAACAGTTTGCTGAGAATTAGATTTCAAAAACTATTTTGAATGTTATGGAAGAGATAATTGTATTTATTGACCACTAGTGTGTAGATCTTTTCCATGTCTCTTCAAATCCACCTCTTTTAGGACAAAATACTGGTAGAGCAGCTTTATTAATTAAGATTAAATGCTTATTTACATGTGTTTTAGGGGCATATCAACAACACCCGGCGATAATTATCGCTCAGCGCTCTTAGCGTGAGGATAATTATCGCCGGCTAGCGTGAATTTTTATCGCTGAGATAGCGTGCTATTAGCAACGCTTATCTCAATAGCGATAAAAATCCTCACGCTAACAGGCTAACGTGAGATTATCGCTGGAAACCCAGCGATAATCTCACGTTAGCTTGTTGATAGGGACAGGCAAACTTAGCCATGATATCCTCCTTCCATAGGATATCATGGCTAAGTCAGAAAAATACCAGATGTAAAATAGCAGCGTTAACCGCGGTTAGCGCTGCTTTTTTTGTCTCTAACAGGGTTAGCGACATTCTTAATTATAGGAGAAATGTCGCTTAGCGACATTTCAACTATTATTTTACTATGGAACGCCCCCTTTGCATCTCATTAAAGATGCAAGGGGAAGCATAGAGTAAAAGGGTGCTAACATGCAAATTTGCGCGATAGCACCCTGTTGTTGATAGGGTGCTAGTTTTATCTCTGCTTTTTTGGCTTTTAAAGCCAAAAAAGCAGAGATAAAACCCTTGTTGATATGCCCCAAGTTAGCATAATTAGGCCTCCAATTGACATAAGTGTGCTTTAAATTCCCTATATTGACACATGTTTTTGCAAAGACGAAAGGAATGCTTTTTAGTCTTCACATTTAAAAGGCCTGTTAAATTCTTTCCCAGTAACAAAAAATATAAAAAATAGGATTCATTATGTGCTGTTGTGCTGAACTCAAATGTAATTTCTTTTGTTTCAGTTATGTAACTTTGGAGGAAGCTGAACCTTAACTGTATTCACTCTTGCAATAAATAATGGATTTCCTGTTCTAATGAATGGCTATGAAGAGTCCATCATGTGTAATATGTGGAAAGATCAGTTTAGTTCACCTGTTTTAGGTTAAGGTTTAGCATAAATTATGTATTCTGAAGATGTTTCTAACACAGTGGCAATTAATGTATCATGTATTTTGGAAAATGTATTGGTTGTTGTCATTATTGTCTCATTTGACACCATGTTGCAAGCGTGTCTGTCACTGCTTGAAACCTATAAACGCGGCTTATTTGAGATGCATGCCAGACCTTGTGCTTTTTCTCCAAAAACAGACTCCTTGACAGTCTGTATATCTGAATTAAACTTACTGAGCTTTTTGCTTATTCTCCTTAAACAGGCTTCATTTCAGTCCTCTAGCAGAACATATACTTAGACAATTTCTCTTAACATGAAACATATGATATATATTGATGCTGATTTAAATTGAATAACTAACCAATCGTTTTGCTTTCTGTAATGACTCTTACATTTTGAATAAACCTTTATGGTTTTGAGTTTGAATATTGTCTGGTGAAAGTTTTCTTCATTTGCCTTGAGCTGCTGTCCTTTGCAACTCACATGGCCCCAAACCTGTGCATCCGCCCTTATATGATTTATTAGTGTAGTGCACCAACAGAAACTTCTTTTACCCTGGGATAAATACTATACTACCAGCCTGTGCTTCTCTGTCTACTGTAATTACTCAAATGTATTAGTCTTTTTATGATGAAAAACTAGAAACTTGTTTTCTACACACATTTTTTATCATACACAATAAAGTGTCATTGTTATATTTTTGTCACTATTGACCTCATCACTTGATGCACAGGAACATTGCATTCCCATTGTGTGCTGCTGAATCACATTGGTCTCTTATATGTAATAAAGTAAACCTTGCTAAGTGGTCCTTTCTGCATGTCTGCACCATTCCTGTTGTATGAAGGTGCACATTTTGAGGTAGGGTGGGTTTTACTTGTTGAAAATGTTGCTAACTAGTCTTCCTTATCACAGTCTAGAGTCTAACTTCGGGAATCACTGAGGTAAAGACAGATTTATTTTAATTATTCATTTCGCACAACTGTCTATTATTGCTTGACACTGAATATGACGGTTTTAAATTGAATTTTTAATATGTGAGGTTTGAATGTTGATTGGTTTTTCATGAACTGCTTTCTGGGGATAATTTTAGTGGGTCCTTGTCAAAAACATGCAGCCTCATTTATACTTCCCTACTTTGCACAAAACACACAATGATTACGAGGAATAACTCCCATAGAGTTAGGGCCGCTTTTTATTAAAAAAGGGAAAGTATAGGTCTTAAGGGGAAATGAGTAGCCTTTTCATTTTTCTCATGCCCTTTTCCCATTAACTATAATTCCAAATATAATAGCATTAGCAGTGACTGCTTCTGGTACTCACAAATGCTAAGTTCCAATAGAGGAAAGTAAATTGCATAAAAGAACGTATTTCAAGATGAGATGCAACATAAAAAAATGAACTGAATACTGCCAGCAATCCAAGAGCAGAAATGGAAAAAATAAAGTGCTTTAAAAAAGATGTGGTAACTGCCTTCTTCTCAAAGCAGCAACTGCTAAACCTCAGGGTATATATATTAAAAAAATGATGACATTAATGATTTGCTGAGCTCCAAGTAGACGTGGCCAAACTTGCTTGCTGTCTAGACTCTTTTGATTCTGCTCCTACATGGCTTTAGTGAAAGAAACTGGTGCAAATCTCTTGTGTATTTTGAAGTAGTGCCAGAGTCTCAATGATCTCAGTGATGTTTGATCCTGGCCCCCTCAAAAACTAACCAGACAGCATGTGTCAAGCAGAGCTTACCTGCACATTTGCTTCTGCAGTCCAAGCAGTATGGGCTCTATTACAGGGCAGATATTTCTCTCAAACCTTGCATGAGGATGTGTTATTGACTTCTCCCTCCCCAGTACTGATAAATATTGACACAAAACTCTCTGCAACCATCTGAAGGCCCCCAGTATTTTAAAGAGTTCAGTTACTTTCATTGAACAGACCTGTAAGTTGCAGTATGGACCTGCTGGACAGTGCCATCGCTAACAAAGAAGGAGGTTTTATAATAGCGATTTTGTAACCACTCATCCCAAGGATGATTAAAGGCTCTGAGTTTGTCATAGTTGCTGGTTTGTCTTTGGGCAGCCATCTGAAAAATATGCTAAGAAATGTCGAGCAAAATCTGTGGATCATAAACCATATGCTGTGTTTCTGAGTGCATAACTTCCTCAACACATGTTATACTTCTCTGTCTTTTGCTTGCATGGCATAGATATCGGTCCTGAAGGCCCAGTAAGTAAGAAAGTAAGAAAGTAAGGACTTAT
This sequence comes from Triturus cristatus, assembly GCF_964204655.1. NCBI lineage: Eukaryota > Metazoa > Chordata > Amphibia > Caudata > Salamandridae > Triturus > Triturus cristatus. The sequence continues at coordinate 1,495,550,562 of NC_140591.1, forward strand.
AAAGCGAACAAATGCTGAGGCGTCTTGGTGCTGTAGAAAGCAAGAACGGTACAGAATTCAGGAGGGGCTTGATCGCTATTGGGTAGGGAAAAGCCAGGTTTTAACCTGGCTCCTAAACTGGGATCTGGATACCAAGAAAGAGAGACACCTCCGTCCCCATCTGGTCTTCCTAACTCTAGGGACGTGGACCGGGGCTTTATTTGCAGATCTTAGCATCCTACGGGGGAATGCCATTGGAATGATTTATGGTAATCGTTGCCCTTCCATAAAGGGCTTTATGAACCAGGCACAGTGCCTTAAATTCAGTTCGCTGCTTTACTGGAAGCCAGTGCAGATTTCTGATGGTGCCGGAAATGTGACTATACTTTTGGAATGTTTAGCAGGGTACCTGCAGCCGTATTCTTTAGGGATTGAAGTTTCGATAGCTGGTGTTTGTCAACTCCTAGGGACAAGGCCTTACAATAGTATAAACGGGAGAGAACAAGAGCCACCACAACTGTTTTCCTCAACTCCATCTGAAGAAAAGGTAAGATTTTATGAAGAATTTTTAAAAGAAAATACCAGGCTGATGTGAACTGATTGACCTACCCTAAGAAATTAAGCTGAACATCACATACAAAACTAAGGTTTCTCACTTTGATAGTAGGGACAGGGCAGACTCCTGCTACTGCTGGCCACTTTAATTCGGTCAAGACAGGAGGTCCATTTCTAAATTCCAGGACCTCGGTCTTGTCCGTGTTTAATTTTAAGTAGTTCTTATGCATCCATTTCATGATGTGGCCAAGACAGCTATGGAATCTGTCCACCACCAAGTCTGCCATTGATGAAATGGAGACAATAATTTGAGTATCGACAGCATACGATACTAGCGAGAAGCCATGCTCCCAGATTAATTTGGCAAACAGTTTTGGAGAGAGTGCTGTCCCTTAGCACTCCACCATTAGATTCTAGGGTGTCCCAGCACTCCCTCTGTTCTCTGGCAGAGGGGAAGGAGGAGAAGATTCAGGGCTGTGCCTCCAACTCCTACTGCCTCCAGCAATCGTGTAAGCACAGTGTGATTAACCGTATCAAAAGTGACTGATAGGTCAAGTAGGATCAGGACGGCCCTGCCACCCTTGTCAATTTGCCATTGTATTTCCTCAGCAGCCATGATTAATGCAGACTCCGTCGAGTGGATCAATCGAAAGCAATGCTGTGTAAAGTCTAGAAGGTTGTTGGAATTTAGATCTGTGAGCTGCGAGTTAATGGCTTTTTCCAAGACTTTGGCTGCTAGAGGCAGACAGGAGATCGGGCTGTAGTTTGTTACCTCTAGAGCATCCAGGGATGGTTTGCTCAAGATGGGTCAGATGCATGCTTTTTTTCAGGAGGTTAGGAAGACACCATTGTTAATAACATTGATCAAGAGGGGGCCAAGTAGGATACTGACTTTGTCGAGACACCATGAATAATGTCCGGTGGGCATGGGGCGGGCATGGGTCAGTTGGAGATCCAGACTTGATAGCCAGTAGTAGGTAATTTATGCTGTCGTTGTCAAGTGGGGGAAGCTAGTGAGGTATCAGGTGATAGATGTCACGTCTTCTGTGAGTGTGGCCTGAGGAGAGGGGGAGTCAGAGCTCTGGCTCTATAATTCCTGATATATGACTTGAACCTTTAACTGAAAGAAATTGGCCATTTTATCACAGAGCACTTGATCCAGGCCAAAAGCATTGCCCTGTTGCAGCTTAGGTTGTGCATTGATGGTTTTAAAGAGTTCTCTGGCGAACTTTTAGGCCCCCTCTATTTTGCTAGTGTAGAAATTCTTTTTGGAGCTCATAATAGCTGTTTTATAATCAGTTAGTGCTTGGTTATAAATATTTTGGCCGTCGTAGTGTAGTCCACCCTCCATACGTGTTCTAGGCATCTGGAGGTGGATTTAAATGTTTTCAGCTTGGGGTTGTACCATGGGGTGGTGTTTTTTTCCTATGATGTTTGACGATTCTCTCTGGAGCAAATTGATTAATGGCTGACCTAATCCAATTCTTATAGGTTTTGGCTGCCATGTTGGAATCTGCAGCTAAGGTGGGCATACTGTTATCCAGCAGGTCTGTTAGCACCTCAGGCCTGATGTTCTGCCAGAACCTTACTTTGGTCAGAGGTGTGGTGGTAACGGCAGGGCTGGTTGAAGAAAATTGCCAAATGGCCAGTCTATGTCAGTGGCAGAATTCTATTAATACTAATAAAGGAGTTCTTTGTAAAAATCCTATCCTGCGTATGAAGTGCCTTGTGAGTTGATTCTAAGTTTATCTGAGTAAGGCCAAAGGCTTCAAGAGTGTCTATCAAGACAGAGGTATAAGCATCATCCCCATAGTCCTGGGTGAAAATTGAAATCCCCAAGTATGGTAAACTTGGGGGAGTTTAGGGACAATTCCAACAAGGACAGTAAGGCTTGAGAAAATTGGGATTTGGGTCTGGGCTGTCTGTAGAGGAGCAGAACAGGAAAGGCTAACACATTCTCTATTTTGATGTTGAACATCATGGCTTCTGCTCCTGGCAACAGAACAGGCTCAGAAGCATTTTTAAACTCGGACCTATAGATAAAAGCAATCCCATTAACCATTTGCCCTGATCTGGGCAGGCTGGCAAGTGAGTAGCCCGTTGATAGCGCTATCACCCAATCCAGTTCAGACGACGCAGTAGCCCAAGTTTCAGTAAGAAACACTACATCAGGATTCAAGCTTTGCAACAAACATTCTAATTAATATTTGTGTTTGATGACAGATCTAGCATTAAGTAATATAGCGCTAAGTGAGCCACCCTTGAATTGTGGAGCATTAGTACCCTCTAATGAATCCGAAGATGGATAGGTACACTGGGAGTTCCGATTCTTGGTTCCCTGAACTGCATGCATTTTCCAAACTATCGCTTCAAGAAAGCCAAAGGCCGAGGAGGTAGGAAGGAGGTTGCTTGCTAAGAGTGTGTACCTGCAGTGAGGTCATAGCCGGGCGTTGTTGTTCCTTTCACTAAGTAGAAATGCAACATTGCCAAACCTATCAGTGCTTAAGGACAGTAGCCGTCCCCTGGTTTAAGTTAGATTAGGAAAACAGGCAAGGGTCCTGGTGCATTGCCCATTCCGGGCGCCGATGGGTACAGATGGGCTTGCCTTCGGTGCACTCGGTGCATAGTCGCGTCGGCATTCCAACTTTATCCCCTTGAAAGCCAACCACTAGTATGCTGACCTGTGTGGAGGCACCGCGGTCAGGTACCGGGCTGAACAATCGCCTAAGCTGTCCTGAAACTGGCGTTCTGTGCAAGCAACGAAAGTACACAGTGCAGGTACAATAACAGCAACAGTAGTGTGAGTTTAAAACTTTGCTTAAAAGAAATGCTTAAAAGGAGCCTACGCGAAGTGTTCGCAATAAAACACAAGCTAGTGTGGCGTTTAGCTAAATGACTGTTCAAGCGGTTCCTGTATTCAACTACTATTCTATGCTGCGCGGTCACGTCAGCATTTTATCTTTATCCCCCTTGTAAGCCAAACACTAATAGGCTGACCTGTGTGGAGGCGGGCCCGCTCTTAACTACGGGCACCGCAGTCAGGTGCTGGGCTGAACAACCCCCCAAGCTGGCCTGAGACTGGCGTTCTGTGCAAGCGACAAAAGTGCAAAGTGCAGGTACAATAACAGCAACAGTAGAGTGATTTTAAAACTTTGCCTAAAAGAAATGCTTAAAAGGAGCTCACGCGAAGACTACCGCAGTGTTTAACTAAATGACTATTCAAGCAGTTCAGGCCCACTGGTAGCATTTAATTTACAGGCCCTGCATATAAGGTATACCCATCTACAAGGAACTTACAAGTAAGTCTGGGCGGTGAACTCCGTTCCACTGGCAGAGCTTGCCAAGATTTCCACACTTGCGCTACGCGGAGCTCGCGAAGTTCTGAAAAACTCTTCTCCGCATAGCAGAGCGGTGTTTTTTTCCTTGCTCACGTTTGTCAATGCCAAGTTCGCAAGTGAGGATAATCCACCTCCCAATTAGATTTTCCCTCATTCGCGATCATCAGCATCAATTTGGTGAGCGCAAGCATGGAAAATAAACCTCCCAGCGAGATTTCTCAACGCAGGCGGTCAGATATCTCATTGCGAGTGGTCGCATATGCTCACGACCGCCAGCGTTGAAAAACTTTACGTTCGCTCTGAGAAAGCTGCTGCTCAAGTAAAATTACAAGTAAATTAAAAATGTCACTTAGGCATATGCCAAGCAAAACACGTTTGGGGGTGAGCAAAAGCACTTTAGCACGGTTTAGCAATGGTATGGTGCACGGAGTCCGAAGGCTAACAGAATAATTTCAGCAAAAAGTGGAAGGAGAAAGGCAAAATGTTTGGGGTTGACCCAGCAGAGAGGGCCATTTCCAACAACAGTTATAATGATCAGATTCAAATACATCTCAGAGATTGATAAGCAATTGGGAGACAATAGAGCTTATATGAGTTTATCAACAAAACCAAATTTAGATCTAACTAGTACAATTACAGGACATTTGAAGAATATTGTGATGAATGTTTGATCAGTGATTTGGAGTATAGATGTTTGAATCCACCGTTTTTCCACTGTCCCATGTATTTCCATGCGCCTTAAGGTACATAAAACAGGACCAATTCACCCGGCCAACCAATCATTTCTGGTATAGGCTCACCTCTGCAAAAATCTCAGTATATTTTGATCATTTTTTACAGCCCTATGTAGTAAACCTTTCCTCATAGTTACAAGATACCAGTGAGTTGCTTAAAAAGCTTGCTAATATGGATTACAAAATGACATTTGTGACTCGGCTCACTGTGAGAAACATCTTTTACAGTGCTGTTTATTTCCGTGCAATAAAGTTCCCACAAATTCCTTTAGCATGCCATGCATTGTTATTTTTAAAATTAATATGATCCCCCGGTTTGACCAGGGCCCGGGAGGTAATATATACTGTAATTTGAGGAGGTGATGTGTGTAGGGCCCTCTGACCCAAGCTGATTTTGGTCCTGGGGACCCCAGCAGAGCACCTACCAGCAAGTTTTCTCCATGCGGGCGCTCGCGGAGAGACCATCCCTTCACGTTGAGGAAGCTGCCGCTCGAGTCTGTAGAAAATCTACTCGAGCGGCAGAAAGAAGAAGCGCCCTCTTCTTCTGCGCATGGTGCTGTTTGTGCTGATTTTTCAGTGCAGGATAAACGCCAGCCATCTAAAAATCTGTGCGAACAGCGCAACCTATCACGCAGCACAGTTTTTTGAATACTTTGTAGAGTACAGTAGATGAACTCCGCAAACGCAGCCCAGGCCTAATATATATATACACAAAGTTTGGCAGAAAGCTGGATCTTGGTCCAGGAAGTGTGCTTTTTGTGATTCCGTTCAGTAATTTTGCGAGAAATAAAGATTCAAAATATTTGTATATCTGGACGTTTAGGTTCAAGACTCTTATGAGAGTCCCATGAGCTCAACTTCAAAAATGTTAGTGCTCTGATTGGCCAAAGGAACTATTTTTGCCTTGGGGCATCTTAACCCCCCCCAAGTGAGAGTCCCACATGAGCTAGTGCTCTGACTGGCTAGCCGTTACCTGAACTAAAGGTTTGTGGCAGCCATTACAGGACTTGGGGACTGCCCTGTCCTGAAATTGTTTATGAAAAATAATAGAAGGATACAGGGTAGTGATACCCTTCCCGCATAGCCCTTGTAGAAGTATCCCAGAGGGACCACCCCAGAGCAAACATATAAAGCAAAATTGATGTTTTTGCAGTGATCCTGTGCTACCCCCAATTAATATGACCCCCAGGTTGGTTCAAAACCTGGAGGTCAATATATATTGTAATTTGGGGCCAGGTGTGGTTGCCCCCCTTATCTGATTTTAGCACTAGGAACCCCATTCCTTGGGGCCCACAATTTCTTACAACGAGGAAGGGGAAACACGCCCTTTTTCCCCGAGCCAGATCATCCCTGACAGCTATTGCACTGAGCAGACAGGCTTATCTTAAGGAAATGTGTACTGCATTTAGAGGTACCAAAACAGTTAAAAATTCAAAAACACACCACAATAAAAATCTGTTACAGTTTATAAAAACAAAGAATAGTGTTATGAACAAAATCACACAAAAGCATAAAAAATTGAATAAGGGAAACCCAAGTTAATAATTTTTCAAACTTTAAAGTAAAAAAGCAGCAAAAACTACTAAGTGCCAAAGATGGTCAACTGGTCATGGCAGACTAGGGCCCAGAAGTTATTTAAGGCCGAATGCAATGAAGAATAGGTCAGTCACTTCACCGGATCAGAAATTTTACTTTCAGACAAAGTCAAGGTCTGCCATTGGGGCAAAGCAGCAGGCTGTATTCAAGTAGATCGACACAATGCTGAATAGGTATTAGAAGAGGTCGTGATGAAGTTGTTGGTTTAGGCGGGAAAATGTCAGAGAGGGAAAATTAGACTTTCTTATCACAGGAAGTCCTCTTACTGGTCAGATGCGTTTAGTGCCTTTGCACAGTCACATTCTCTACATTCAGAGCTCAGAGTCCTTCAGAATTGTTCAGAGCACAGGATCCTTCAATGGGGAAAGACAGCAGACTCTATCCGAAGAGGGTTCCAAGAGGCCAGATACCTCCTTGGTGAGGTCCCGCTAAACTAGATTTGCTCAGAGTGGAATCTTATTTCTTCAGCCCAGCTGCAATGTATGGAGTGTATAAAGGTTTCTACGTCCCTGTTTTTTCAGGGATGGTAGGAGGAGTGACACCACCAAGGGTTCTAGGACATCAGGAACAGCATTTAGGGATCAAGACTCACTCGCGCAGAGGCCACGAGAAGGGTCCTGGGTAGGTCCAATTGGAACTGGTCAACTGGGCTCTTCAGGAAATAGGCCTCTTGAAATATTCAGCCCTGTAGCTTACACATAAGATCAGTCAAATGACCCTTGTAGGTACAAGAGGAAGTCTAGCCTCACAGGTCTCAAACAGCAACTGCAGTCCTTCTGTTCTTCTACAGGTCCAATGAAGGAGCAAAGCAGTACTAGATGTATCTCTGGCATTAGCTTGAGGGTGGGGGTAATTCATGGCCCTTCCTTGACCAATATGTAAAATGTTATCAGGGGTAACCCTAATGATTTTTGCAGCAGTTCCTGCGAGCCCTAATGCAAACAATCCCACAGTACCCCTAACTCACTAAGTGCAAAATGGAGAATCTCTTCTTCTCTTATTCAGAACCTCCACGCAGAGGAGTGGTCAAGGTAAAGATCCCCATTCTCCTTGTTGATCACTTCAAACCAGTTCTTGGGGCAGTGCTCCCTCACTGAGATTGATGACTGCCTAACTAGGAGTACAATGGAGGTGGATTGTGCAAGTGTGAACAACATCTGCATGAGACAGGAGAGGCCTCCTTGATGTAAATTAAAATCCAGCAGACAACCCAACTGCTCAACCTGCCGAAGGAAAAATCACCCCCTGACACTCGTGCCATTGTCCCTGCTCCCGGAGCAGTTTTCACATCTCAGCAGGGCTTTGCCCAGCTTGGTGACAGTTGGAGGTTAATGCAAATTAGCCTTCAAGAGCTTCAGGAAGTGAAAGGGTAACTTTCAAAAAGTACATGTTCCTTAATATTTATTCAAAATCTGACTTAACATCGTGATTTCGACTTTTAATACATATTAAAAACAGAATTTGAAATAAAATATATTTCTATTGATATCCTAGCATGAGATAACAGAATTAATATTTAATATCACATCCCAGTGAAAATAGCTTTTACGGGCTATTTAGTGGAAGGACATGATAACTTAAAATAGCTCCATGTCTTGCTTTTAAACATCATCTGCCCTGCCTTATGGGTAACAAGGTCTAGATAGGATTGACATATGAATATTGAAAAGGGACATTTTATCTGCGAGGTTTAGCAGCACGGTGGTGTAGTGAAGAGGTACTGGTGGGGGGTTTGTGCAGAGCCTGAGGTGGTTTTGGGGTTGCGGGTCGGCTCAACGGCTCGCCGTGTGCGACGGCAGTATAGCTGTGAAGCAATGTGTGGGCGAAGGCTTCATCGCGGCTTGGCAGGGGGCAGCTAGCCGCTGCCAGGATCAGCTTCTGGGGCAGCCGAAGCTGTAGATCAGCAGCCTGTGTCAGGGACTGCATTGGCCTCTCCGCACAACACGCTACTTCATATGGCGGCGAGTTGGCGGTACAGGATGCCACCCAAGTAATGACTCTGATGAGGAGAGGGAAAGGGGAATGAGAGCCTGCTAGATCAGGTGGGGTCCCTAAGCACTCTTAAGTCCCCTCTTTAGATAGTAAGGCAGTAGATAAGGATACTGCCTGCCCACCAAATAGGTATACCCTGAGAAGCAGAAACATTTGGGAAAGAGGAGAAACCCCCCCAGGAGCCTCTGTTATAAAAGAAAAAAAACACAGGTCATACAGAGGAAAATAAATAATAGAGGCAAGCCGTACCTTTCTCCCCTCTCCCTCACTGGCTAAAAATAACATTGACTGATAAATCTTTATTGAACGTAGTATGAGGTAGGCACTCAAAAAAGAATGATCGAGTAAAGATTACCCCTTCACTATGATCTTATTTTAAAGTTCAATCCCAAGGAGCTCAAGTTGCCCTTCCTACCCCACTTGCGTGCCCTACCTATTTGTATATTTTTAAAGCTAGCAGTTTTCCTGAATCATTGGAGGCTACCACTGCCAGTAAAGGCGGGATGGACACACTGTGCTTAGATAATAGGTTCAGCCCCCTAGCAGTAGAGGACTACTTGGAGACTGACCAGAGAAATCCAATTCTATGATCATCCTGAATCAACCCGAAGAACAAAGAGAGGTTGCTTACTGCAGATAAAATCAGGACGAGCAAACCAGCATGGAGAGGCTTCTATCCACCCTGCTAATAGAAGTCAGGGAAAAGTTTGCAGTCTCTGAACTAAATCAACAAAAGATTCAGGGTGCATGTGAAGTTCTGGAAGATAAGATTAACAACTTAAGTTGATACTAACAAAGATGAGATTCAGAGGTTGGAGAGCAGGAATAAAGAGATTCAAGACAAGATAGAAGCCCTTGAAAGTAGGGAAAATAACATCATGATTCTGAATGTCCCAGAAGGTCTTAAGGGAGAGAACATTAGAGGTTTTACGATCAGCCTTCTAAAAGAATTTAATATGGACATGGATAAATGCATCTTAGAGGACGATATCCAAAGAGTACATTGCCACCCGTTCTCAAGAAGACCAGGAAAAAAAATGAGAAGGATCTTGGTAAACTTCAAGTCATACTTTCTTAAAGTGAAAATTCTCACAGGGGCTCTTAAATCAGGAACTGTGTGGCTGACCCTTTTGGTAGATGGGGAATAGCTAAAGGTAAAATTTAGCTCTCCTGGCTAACGTTTGTAGAGTATTATGGTCCGAATCTAGATGACCCTGCCCCTCTCCAGGCTTTACTCCTTCAACTTGTTGATATTAACGATACTATCCTATTAGGAGGAGACTAACGTAGTTATTGACCTGGCCCAAGATACATCGTCTAGGAGGGCAGTTGCCATAACTCCTTATATGATAACTGCCCTGATACAGTTGATGGTGGACATTGGCCTCATGGATATCTGGGGACTAATGGGCTGTAGAGAAATCATGGCAGGGGGAAAGTTTACTTTTCACAATACAAAATGTGGCCATTGATCTATGCTAGACTTTTTTCTTGTAGACTCAGCTACTAAAATTGGGAAGTACTGAACTTCTGGACTATCAAACCGTCAAACCTAACAATAAACTGGAAAATTGGTCGCCCCTCAATATAACCTCTTGCAGACGGCTTTTAGATAGTCTTAAATCTGGCTCTCCTAGAGATCCACTTCCCATCGCTGCACTGCAGAAGCTTGAGCTGTCTTCACTAAAGTTAATTATGGAGTTGCTCAATGCCTCCTTACAGGAAGCAAATGTTCCATCTGATTGGAAGCACGCCATGTTTCTTCCACTTTATAAAAAAAGCCAATGCTGACCCGGCGGAACCATCTAATTTCCATCCAATTTCTTTACTCCGGGATTTTTCCAAAATCTTACAAAAACACATTAACCTGCAATTGACTCACTTTGTTGATTCCCAAAAATGTCTGCACACCTCACAGTCCGGCTTCAGAGCAGATTTCTAAACAGAAACTACTCTCCTTGGAGTCACAGAAACACTGCGTCCCCGTCTTGATACTGGTGATAGTAGCACTCATATTGCTTGATTTGAGTCCTGCTTTTGACACGGTATCTCACACCATGCTACTGAAAGCTTTACAATCAATGGGTGTTGTCAGCTCTGCACTCAACTGGCCTACTGATTTTCTGGCTGACCATACGTTACAGGTGTTCTCTTCGTCAGCCAGTTCTAAGACCCATGCATCACCTCACGGAGTACCGCAGGGCTCCATTCTCAGCCCTCTATTGTTTATTGTTTACGTCAGGCCTTTGGCGATGAACGCTGAAGATGCTGGGTTGTCTATTTTCTCCTACGCCAATGACACCCAGATAATCTTCTCCCTCTCCACTGAAGGGGTTTTTAAGGCATCATCTCTCCAGTCAAGGCTGAGGAATATTGCATGTTGGATGCAAGCCAACTTGCTTAAACGCAATGGCGAAAAGACGGAAGTGCTAATTTTGGGTAAGAATAAAGATCTCTGGGGCCCACAACACTGGCCTTCTGTTATGGGTGCGTAACCCCAATCTGCGCACCAGGTATCCAATTTAGGTGTTATCATTGATGACCAGCTATTAATGAAGCAACAAGCAGTCGAGGTCACCTCAACCTGCTTCACCATCCTTAAATGGCTCAAATAATGGAATTATTTCCCCTTGTCACTTCGTAACAAAACCAGCTAATGCGAATTTCCGTAAGTATTAGCTGTTGTTGTTATTTAATCAATAGTTCCCTTTCTTCTCTGTTCATGTCAGGCGGTGCCGGGGCACCTCTGGGGAGCTGTGCGCCTTATAAAATTAAATAACAATAACAACAATACCAGCAAGAGCACTATTAGAGTAACCTATGTTCCGGAGCATCTATCTGACCACTCTGCAGTTAGTCTAGAGATCATTCTAAAGCAACAGCCCTCCCTCTTGCACTCTACTTTTAGGCTCAAAGGTAGTGGAGAAATTGAAGTTGCGACAAATGTTTTTTTACTTTTAAAATACATTCATCCTCTTTGCATATTGTATGGGACACCTATAAGGCTTTCTTAAGAGGCATCCTAACCAGTTTAACAGTTGCGCAAAATAGGAAGCTTAGGGAAGCAATTGGTAAACTTGAAGTCTCAGGACATACCCTCCACTTAGACCTTGAACAGGTTTCTACTGGTCCAATTGCGAAGCAAATTGAGCAAAGCTACTTTTAGCAAGGTCTAAGCTTTCCAACTACTTGGAGGTGATAGTTAGGAGGAAATGGGAAGCCAGTAAGTTGTCTCATCACAAATATGGGGAGGGCTGTGGCAAAATGCTAGCCTTGAAGACAAAAGCTAACCAAACACAGACTATGATTAAAGAAGTCAGATGTCAAAAGCCAGGTACAATTATTTCCGATAAAAATGCTTTTCAACAGTTTTTTCAAGATCTTTATACAGAAGACTTGATAGTGGGGAGAGACCAAATGAAGAGCTGCCTCCAAGATCTAAAACTTGAGAGATGATTTGCATAGCCCCATCTGTCTTGAGGAAATTCTCAAAATTATTACTAACTTAAAAAAAGGGAAATCTGCAGACCCTGATTCCCTTCCTAACGAGATTTATATGTTACTAAAAGACCAGCTTGCACCTATTCTGTCACAGATTTTTAACTCTGCTTTCATACACAGTCAGGACCTTCTGTCCTCCTGGGATGTCGCCACTATTAACATAATACTTAAACAAAATAAGTACCCCAGGGCCTGCGAGTCTTATAGACCCATCTCGCTTCTTAACAGTGATTATAGAATATACACTCAGGGCTCGATTCACATAACTAACTTAAGACAAAATCCTAAACTTACTACCATTTTGGTATTCGCAGAAGACACTTACTCATTTTGGTATTCACAGAAGGCACTTACTCATTTTGGTATTCACAGAAGGCACTAACTCATTGATGAGTAAGTGCCTTCTGTGAATGCCAAAATTAGTAAGTGCCTTAGAAGGCACTTACTCATTGATGAGTAAGTGCCTTCCGTGAATACCAAAATGAGTGAGTGCCTTCTGTGAATACGAAAATGAGTAAGTGCCTTCTGTGAATACCAAAATGGTAGTATGTTTAGTATTTTGGCTTAAGTTAGTTCTATGAATTGGGCCCTCAGATTTTAACAAAGATAAGGTGGTGGGAACTTTTATTCATACTGACCAGAGAGGTCTTATAAAAGGAAGACAACTTCATGAGTTAACTCACGATATAATAAGAGCAATTGACCTGGCTGGGGAATAAGGGAGCCCTTTAACAGTATAGACCTTTGATGCTGCAAAGGCCTTCGATAGGGTCACTTGGCCCTTTCTGTACAGGATGATCCAGAAGTTCAACCTAGGATAGGTCTTTCTAGCAGCAGTTAGTCCCCTATATAAAAACACCTCGGCCAGGATTTAGATTAACAAAATTAATAAATATCGATAGGGGGACCAGACAGGTATGCCACGTCTCCCTTTTAACCTTTACATCGAGCCACTGGCGTGCAAACTAAGGGCATGTAGGAACATTTTTCCCCTTTACCTCTAACGTTGGGAGAAAAAAGTTGGTTTGTATGCTGATGACTTGATGATTTATACAGGGGATTTGCCTAAGTCCCTCCCGGCAATTTTTGGAAACTCTCAAAGGATTGGAAGGGTGTTCGGATACTCTATTAATCAGCAAAAGACAGAGCTAATGCAGTGGAATACCCACTACATGAGCGATCTAGTAAGGCAAGAAATAAGGTAACTGGGAGTTCAAGCAGTGCATAACCTGGAGAAACCAGCCCAACTACATTTTGACAAGGTAGCTTCCTGTACCAGGAAACTACTCCAGGTGTTGGGTGCCCTTCCACTGTCTTTTTTACATAGATCTAGCATGCTGAAAATGTCTATTCTTCCTACATTTACCTTCCTGTTTAATGCAATCTCCTTAGAATTTAAGAAAAAGTGGTTTAAAAAGGTTCAGGGGGATCTCAGCAGTTTTAGGGGGGGGGCAAAAGGGCTAGAATTTCCTGGATGAAGCTTCGTTGAAAGAAGTAACATGGCAGTATCACCAGCACAGATCTTTACCAGTATTATTGTGCTTTTCACGTAAAGAACTTCCAACAGCTACTGATGTGCAGCTCTTTTTTGTCCCCCCTTTTTAGAGCTCTCACTGCAGGTTTCTCAGAGCAAGCAGTTTCTTTCCTCATCAAATTCGATCACCCAAAATTAAAACAAACGTCAGGCTAAAGATCTTAGCGGGTGCACGGAAGTTATGGTACCAATAAGACTCTCCCTACAAATACCTTACTACAGTGACTCAGCTCCAATATGGGACTCTCATGGCACACCAGCCGGTCTTTTTGATTTACTCGCAACTCCTTTGCACGACTGTGGCATTCATAGCTGGGGAAAATTAATAAAGGACAACCAATTAATTTCATGGCAGAGTTTGCTGGATAATTCTGAGGGATCTGTTTCCAAATTTAAATATTAGCAAATAGCAAGTTAGGAATAAACATTGGGAGTGGATGGCAAGGAGAACAAGTATTTGGAGGATAGGATACGGTTACTGCTGCTTTTGCGGAAAGCATTTACAGAATGGTACTGGATGATGATCCAGGCCATGAAAGAAGTGCAAGCTTCGCCGACGGAGATCTGGAAGAGGTAACTACCAGACCAAGACCTTGAAATACTCTGGCAAGTATCTATGTCTTACATTTGGCCATCTCTGAAGTCTGCACCACTCAAAAAGAAACATCTATTTACTGTCCACAAGGCCTATTGGACGCCAGGGACACTCTCGATATTGGGAAGTCGGGAGGCAAAGAAGTGTCCAAAGTGTGGAAAAGAAAATGCTAATGATTCCCACATGTTCTGGCAGTGCCCATCAATCCAGCACTTTTGGTATAAAGTTGGTAAGATTCTTTCAGGAATTATGGGCCAAGAGATTAAGGTGAGCCTGGACGTGGTAATCTTTGATGTGGCTCCTGGAGGGGAGGGTAAAAGGCGCCTCCTTAAGTCACAAAAAGCTGTCATTTTTGTCTTAATTCTTTTTGCATTTAGAGAGCTGTGTATCAAGTGGATTTTCACTTGCACCCCTATAGAGGTACAATGGATATGATCAGTACAAAGAACATCTAAACTTGATTGAGCTACCTTTCACGCCAAGAGAACAAGGTTCTGGGAACTCTGGGACAATTGGTTTAAGCTGCACATAACTGGTATTATCCCGTAAATATTCCTAATTATTTTTCTTTTGTTTCTCTTCCTTTCTTGGTGTAAAATCTACTGGTCCAATGATTAGCGACATGCTATACAGGTTGCATGGACCGGGGATCTTTGTTACCAACAGTTAATCTTTTCGATTTCTGTTGCACCTGTACAGAGGAGTCAGATCTTTAGATTGGGAAGGAGGCTCTTCTTGGCCCGGGATGTTCTTACATCCCTCCCTGATAGAGAGACTGGGCACCTCTAGCTACAGTCTGTTAGATCCTTTGGACACTCTAGCATAAGTTGATAAATGAGGACAAAAAAAAGTAGTATTCTATTATTTATCTGTACCTTATCTTCATGATTTGATACATATTGCATAATTTTGTTCAGAGGCATTGTAGGTTTTACTTAAACTTCTCAATCTGATCTCAGCAGGAGGTAATGAGTGTGTTTTGCCTGTTTGTTCAAACAAATATGTGTTTGGCTGACATGCACAGGGGGCAACATACTGTGAGTACAAGCTCATGTTTGAGTGCCTCTTTTAGAGTATCCCTTATTATAAGACAGCATTTTGTTTCAAAGGCTATATCATAAACTATAAGGACCCTCTTGCAGAGGCAACTGTATTATACACAAATATCAGGGACCATAACTGAGTGGAGCTTTATCATTCAATGCCTCTATATAAAGGGCTAAACATATGACTTGTTTGTGACTTTTGGGTCAAATGTTAAACTACCAGCTATACACTACTTTGTTTTCTCTCTCCTGTAGTTTGTCAAATGTATCAGATTTTTGTGACGCCAAAATGTCTCCCACTTTTTAAAATATTGCCTTTGTATTGGACCATGAAAAGGAATTACTATACTTTTGTCAATGCAGACTTCTTTTCTTGATGCATATATACACTTCATTTACATTTCTTGCTACTAAATTGAATTAGTTGCTCATATGTAATGAGCTAGACCCCACTAATATTGCTTTCTGTCTTGAAATCACACACCCGTAATAATCAAGCTGCATGATATTGAAGCAGGGTGGGCATTATATGTTGATACTTCATTAAATGTTGCTAGCTAGATATTCTTCTCACTTTCTCCTCTCTATTCTATATTCTCCTTTCAGGCAGAAGCAGGTATGTCTTTTTTTACCCTTTTTGCTAAACAGTGTATAATAGGTTGGCTCTGAATTTGTCTGTTTTAAATTTCATTTTGAACTCATGAGCTTTGATTTGAAATGTATTATTTTCATGAAACATTCCTTTCGAGGAAATAATCTTAGTCAATCAATGTTACCCACATAATACTATTGGTATAGAAACAGCAGGGCACAAACACATTTCTGGTTTGTGATTGTAATGTAGCTCAATTCAGCGAATACGACTAGCTGGGAAGGAAGCACTACATTCCTAGCTTACAAAATGCTTATCCGTATTATGGGGTCCCCACAGTTCAATGAGTCTGAGGGAAGGAGATCTAACACAGCATATTTTTTAAGAAAAGGGATGTAATACCAGTTGTGGAGAAAGTATGCAAAGTTTTGTTACCCATGAGCCATGAATTTAGGCTAGTACTTGAAAAATTGGCCACTTTAGGTATCATTTTTTTTTTGTTTAAGAATTTTTATTGAGTTTTCAAAAAAGAAACAAAACACAGAAATACAAGTGGAATACAATCAATCAGGAAATCTAAATCGTGCTTATAAAGTATAAAAATCAATCAATAAGAACAATATAAAAAATCACATAAATGATCAAACAGTAAAGGAAAAGAAGAAAAGAAAAAGAACTAAAAGGGAAGGGGAAAGAAAAGAAAAAGGAGAGTAGAGATCAAAGAAATAAAAAACAGAAATCAAAGAATAGAAATCAAAGAATAGAAAATGTCCTAAGACTACATAAGATATCAGATAAAAGAAAAAAGAACCAAATTAGGGTAGAGGAGCACGTGAAGAAAGATAAGATGTAAAAGGTAACCAGAGAAGATCAGATTTAATTTTTTGAGAAAGGACAGAAGAGGAGACATTGGCAATCCGATGTTCATCGCAAATAAAATTCAACCACATTAATACAAATAGTTTCGAATTGTCTTTCCACGAAGATAAAATAACTTTGAATGCCAATGCAATAAAAAGATCGAACAATAAAGAAATAGAAGTGGAGTCATCTAAATCAGGTGATGAGGAACCTAAAAAAACAGTATGAAATGATAAACTGAGATTACAATTACAAATGTTCATGCATGTTGACCACACCGATTTCCAAAAAATCAAAACATTAGGACAATCATAAAGGAGATGTCTCAAAGTGCCGGTATGTTTAGAACAAGACCAGCATAGTGGAGACGAGGAAGGGGAGAATTTAGATATGCAAACAGGAGTAATAACAGCTCTATTGTAGATAAAATACATGGATTGAGTTATACGAGCAGCAGCAGAGATTTTAAATAACTTAGACCATAATTTATCCCAGACATCGATAGAAAATGAAATAGATAAGTCTAATTCCCAAGAAAGTTCAGTAGGAGATTTAGGTCTCTCGGTTATATGTAACAACAATAATTTATAAACAAGAGCTGCTTTAGGTTTATGCATAGGAAATAGACTGTATAAAGGTGTTGGGGGAGTAAGGGTTGGTAGTGATACAGGTAAGTCAAAAGAGGATAATTGTAATTGTAAAGCAGCTGAAATTAAAAGATATTCGGCACGATATGTAGCAGGTAATTGAAATCGTGTTTGCAAATCAAGGAAGGGAATAACAGAGTGTTGAAGGATTAATTGGTGTACAAAAATAATACCCTTCTCCTTCCAGTGTTTGTAATAGAATGATTTACCCTTGTATTTAAGAAATTTATTTTACCAGATAGTAGAAGATAGAAAGCATTGAAATGGAGTTAAACCCTTAGTAAACGTATTATACAATAAATGTTGGGAATATTTTATAATCGGGTTATTAGAGATGAAAGTACAATTAGACATATAAATCACATTCTGGAAAGAAATATCCTTTAGAGAAGAACATTCAAAAACAATCCATCTTGGAATAGGGGTATCAGCAAAATCAAAGGATAGAGCGAAGGACTGTTTGATTAGAAAGGCTGAGTGGTAAGCCTTAAAATCAGGAAAACGTACTCTACCTTCAGCCTTAGGGCATTTAAGTTTTATAAGGGCAATACGTGGGTGTTTCTCATTGCATAAAAATTTTACACAAATGGAATTAATTTGCAAAAATTATGTAAGGGGAATGCGAATAGGCAACATAGACAGTATATAAAGGACATGAGGTACAATCATCATGTTTATAGTATCTAACCTGCCCCACCAAGAAAGATAAAGTGGGGTCCATGTAAGAAGCAAAGATTGAATTTTAGGAAGTAATGCTGCAAATGTATATCTTATTGCGGCAGGTAGGGAAGCAGAGAACCAAATACCTAGGTATTTAATTTTTGAGGGGCACCATGTAAAATTAGTGTCATTAAACATATATTGATAACATAACGATTTCAGGGGTACAACTTCTGTTTTAGAGAGATTTAACTTATAGCCAGAAATGCTGGAGTATAATCTAACCTCATCCAAGAAGGGAGGAAGGGATGAGAGAGGATTAGCCATGTATATCAATATATCGTCAGCATAAGCTGATATTTTAGTTTCTATAGAGTTATGTGTAAAGCCAGATACATGAGCATTAACCCGAATACGCTCAAGGAAGGGTTTGAGGCAAAGAACAAATAACAAATAGGAAAGAGGGCAGCCCTGACGCGTACCACGAGATAAAGAAAAAGAATTTGAAAAGTGATTATTTACAAAAATACTGGCCCGGGGACAGGAGTATAATAATTTAATGTAGGAAATGAAAGTTGGACCAAAACCAAACCAACTGAGGGTTCTAAACTTAAATTGCCAAATAATACGGTCAAAAGCCTTTTCGGCATCTAGAGATAGCGCTGCAAGAGGAGATTTACATTTTTTTGCATGCGAGATAACATTTGCAAACATTTGAGCATTATCTGCTGCTAATCTACCCTTAATAAATCCAACTTGATCAGCCTTAAACAATAATGGCAGAAGACTCTCAAGACGAATAGCAAGAATCTTTGCAAATATCTTACAGTCATAATTAATTAATGAAATAGGGCGATAGTTTTTACACAGGGAGTGATCCTTGTCAGGTTTGGGAATAATAATTATTAAAGCATCCATAAAGGAGCCAGAGGCCTTAGCATCATTAATAAAGGAATTAAACAGTGTCAGAAGCTTAGGAATAAAAATTGATGCAAAGGTAGAATACAATTCAATCGAAAAGCCATCCAGTCCTGGAGCCTTTGATTTTTTTAGGGATTTAATGGCATTAATAATTTCTTGGGCAGTAACCGCACCCTCGAAGGAATCAAATTCATGGGGTAAGGATGGGGGAGAAGGAAGGCCAGAAAAAAAAATATCTAAATTTTGATTAGAAGGGTTCGTGTCATCAGAGTAAAGGGCCTCATAATTAGCAATATCATCATCTGAGGACACTAAGCGTTTAGTGGATTCATTTAAGATGGGACCAATATTTTTACGTTCAGATTTGATTTTTAAATAATTAGCTAACATCTTACCAGCTTTATTTTGGCCACCATGATATTTAGATTTAATTTTGAGGAGAATATTACAAGCTTCAACTGTCGCAAGTTTGTTAAGTTCAGATTCGGCCTTAATGAGCTCATGAGCCCTTAGTAAACGTATTATACAATAAATGTTGGGAATATTTTATAATCGGGTTATTAGAGATGAAAGTACAATTAGACATATAAATCACATTCTGGAAAGAAAAATCCTTTAGAGAGGAACATTCAAAAACAATCCATCTTGGAATAGGGGTATCAGCAAAATCAAAGGATAGAGCGAAGGACTGTTTGATTAGAAAGGCTGAGTGGTAAGCCTTAAAATCAGGAAAACGTACTCTACCTTCAGCCTTAGGGCATTTAAGTTTTATAAGGGCAATACGTGGGTGTTTCTCATTGCATAAAAATTTTACACAAATGGAATTAATTTGCAAAAAATATGTAAGGGGAATGCGAATAGGCAACATAGACAGTATATAAA
Organism: Triturus cristatus; assembly: GCF_964204655.1. NCBI lineage: Eukaryota > Metazoa > Chordata > Amphibia > Caudata > Salamandridae > Triturus > Triturus cristatus. The sequence goes on from NC_140591.1 coordinate 1,495,569,995, forward strand.
GGACATGAGGTACAATCATCATGTTTATAGTATCTAACCTGCCCCACCAAGAAAGATAAAGTGGGGTCCATGTAAGAAGCAAAGATTGAATTTTAGGAAGTAATGCTGCAAATGTATATCTTATTGTGGCAGGTAGGGAAGCAGAGAACCAAATACCTAGGTATTTAATTTTTGAGGGGCACCATGTAAAATTAGTGTCATTAAACATATATTGATAACATAACGATTTCAGAGGTACAACTTCTGTTTTAGAGAGATTTAACTTATAGCCAGAAATGCTGGAGTATAATCTAACCTCATCCAAGAAGGGAGGAAGGGATGAGAGAGGATTAGCCATGTATATCAATATATCGTCAGCATAAGCTGATATTTTAGTTTCTATAGAGTTATGTGTAAAGCCAGATACATGAGCATTAACCCGAATACGCTCAAGGAAGGGTTTGAGGCAAAGAACAAATAACAAATAGGAAAGAGGGCAGCCCTGACGCGTACCACGAGATAAAGAAAAAGAATTTGAAAAGTGATTATTTACAAAAATACTGGCCCGGGGACAGGAGTATAATAATTTAATGTAGGAAATGAAAGTTGGACCAAAACCAAACCAACTGAGGGTTCTAAACTTAAATTGCCAAATAATACGGTCAAAAGCCTTTTCGGCATCTAGAGATAGCGCTGCAAGAGGAGATTTACATTTTTTTGCATGCGAGATAACATTTGCAAACATTTGAGCATTATCTGCTGCTAATCTACCCTTAATAAATCCAACTTGATCAGCCTTAAACAATAATGGCAGAAGACTCTCAAGACGAATAGCAAGAATCTTTGCAAATATCTTACAGTCATAATTAATTAATGAAATAGGGCGATAGTTTTTACACAGGGAGTGATCCTTGTCAGGTTTGGGAATAATAATTATTAAAGCATCCATAAAGGAGCCAGAGGCCTTAGCATCATTAATAAAGGAATTAAACAGTGTCAGAAGCTTAGGAATAAAAATTGATGCAAAGGTAGAATAAAATTCAATCGAAAAGCCATCCAGTCCTGGAGCCTTTGATTTTTTTAGGGATTTAATGGCATTAATAATTTCTTGGGCAGTAACCGCACCCTCGAAGGAATCAAATTCATGGGGTAAGGATGGGGGAGAAGGAAGGCCAGAAAAAAAAATATCTAAATTTTGATTAGAAGGGTTCGTGTCATCAGAGTAAAGGGCCTCATAATTAGCAATATCATCATCTGAGGACACTAAGCGTTTAGTGGATTCATTTAAGATGGGACCAATATTTTTACGTTCAGATTTGATTTTTAAATAATTAGCTAACATCTTACCAGCTTTATTTTGGCCACCATGATATTTAGATTTAATTTTGAGGAGAATATTACAAGCTTCAACTGTCGCAAGTTTGTTAAGTTCAGATTTGGCCTTAATGAGCTCATGAAGTGCCGAGGGTGATTTGGAAGTGAAGTAATTATGCTCCAGTAATTTAAGCTGTTGTAATAAAGCTAAATATTAATTCCGAGCAATTTTCTTTTTCTTAGAGACATAAGAAATAGCAAATGCCCGAAAAGAGGCCTTAAAAGCATCCCAATTATTAGAAACAGAGGTTGCTAAGGGATTGTTAAACATGAAGAACTCTTTAAAAAAGGAAGTAGCTTCTGTTATGAAATTAGAATCCGATAATAAAACATTGTTAAGCTTCCAACGACTGAATTTTTGGGAGTTTAACGAAAGATCCAAAACAGTAAGGATTGGTGCATGGTCAGAGATGAAAATTGACCAAATCTCCGAGGATTGAATAGACGGGAGTAGGGATTTACTGACTAGAATGTAATCAATCCTGGACCGTGTATGGTGAACATTGGAAAAAAACGTGAACTCAAGAGAATCTGGGTTACATGTCTTCCAAACATCAAATAGAGGACGAGAGGTAAAGGCCGATCGAAAAGCTTTGTGGGATTTGTCAGGATGAAACTTGGACTGAGATTGTCTATCAGAAAATGGGTCTATCCATTGGTTAAAATCACCAGCAATAATAATATTAGGACAATCGAAGGAGGAGAGTAGAACCTTAATGTTATGCCAGAATTTGGGGTCAGGTTTAACCGGACCGTAAATATTCAATAAAACCAAATCCCTGCGCTGTACAACAGCCCTGGCCATTACCCATCATCCATCAGCATCATTTTGCGTAGAAACAATTTGCACAGATAAAGATTTATGAAACAATATAGCAACACCCCCTTTTTTACTAGAGGCAGGGGAGTACATAACTTGGCCTACCCATTGTCTTTTCAGCTTAAGTGATTCCGCTTCATTACAATGTGTTTCTTGAATGAAAGATATCTGAGAATTTAATTTGGATAAATGAGAAAGTACCTTCTGTCTTTTGACGGGGTTGCCAAGACCACGAACATTCCAAGTAACAAAGTTACACATAATGAAGGAGGGAAGGGGGACAATACGTAAGGAGATGATACACTTCAGGGAGACATCTAAAAAAAAAGAGACACCAAAATTGATCAAAATAAAAAAGTATACAATAAAACAGTACACAGTTCCAAAGGACATACGCAATAAACAGCACATTGTCAAATGAGTAATAGGACATGCTGACGGAAAAAACAACAAAGCGAAGAAAGAAAGAGAGAATAGAAAAAGAAGTGAAAGAAGATAGATCAAGGAAAGATATCCAGATCTAAAAGAAAACAACAATAAAAACAGATGCATGGGGCATAACAGCACCGACAAGAGATGGAACGACAGAGAAAAAGATAAGAATAGAAAACTAAGAAACAGCTGTACTAAAAGGGAAAGCGAAAAGACACAAGGACATTAAGTAGGAGAGGAAGAGCCAGTTGCAGGGAGTGAAGATAGGTTTTGAAGAAACAACTTCAGTTTAAGAGGGTCATCAAAATAGCGAGTGGAGCCTTCATGTGTGACTTTACACAGACAAGGATGGAGAATACCATAGCGAATATTCAACTGTCTCATTTGAGGAAAAAGCGCCAGAAATTCCTTCCTTCTCGCGTTGGTAGCATTAGATAAGTCTTGTGAAATAAACATGTTGTGACCTGACCAAGTAAGGTGACGCTCCAATTTGGCAGCTGAGAGGACTCGCATTAAATCAGTAAATTCCAAAAACAACATGATAATGCCTCTAGGCTTAGAAGCATTAGGTTGAAAACGACCAAGTCTATGGGCACGTTGAATATTTAGTGCAGGCTCAGGGGAAATGCCTAAGAGCTCAGACAGAAATTTCTTCAGGAAGAGAAGCAAATCAGGACCCTCCAAATTTTCTGGTAAGCCATAAAGGCGTAGGTTGTTACGTCGATTGCGATTTTCAAGGTCCTCAGTGTGAAGCTTAAGACGCTGGATTTCCTGTTCCAAAATTGGAATTTTAGTAGAAATATCCTGAACGTCACTAATACGTTGCTCCATATCGAACACCTTAGCTTCCATAGTAATCCATCTATCCTCAATTAGTTGGAGCTTCTAATTAGTAGTGGCCATAAAAGATTTAAGACCCCTCACCTCATCCAAAATAGTATCTAGAACAGGATGTTGAGAGGATAGTATGGGTGAGGGAGGGTCATTCTTGGCTCTCTTGGATTTGGTACCAGAAGAAACTGCTCTAGCCGCATTAGAAGCTTCACTAGCCATCTTGAATCGATAAGGCGGTCGAGAGGTGATTCTCAATAAAGACTTGCGCCTGGCCATCCGTCAAAAGAAAACACCACACTCCTCAAGAAGTCTCCGGAGACCAAAGAAAAGAAAAAAAAATCCAAAAAAGATAGCATGTGCGGTGAAGAACGTCACCTTCCGTCAGCACTCTGGCGATATTAGACACTCGTGAGCAAAACAGCGTCACTCCTAAAAATGATAAATCACCAATAGGCTAGGAAATGTGACAGCATTATATCAAAAAGATTAAAATAGGCACATACTAAATATAAAACTGAGAGCCAGAGAGAGGAGAAAAGAATGCAACTGGCAATACCTCTAAAAGAGTCTCAAAATTTGATATTAGAAATAACATGCTGCGACTGGGGCACGTAGTGAGGAAGAGAAGAGCATAAACCTCATCTGCATCAAGGCATAGTAGCAGGCTGCAAACATTCCTTAAGTCAATACAGCCAGTAATATTGAAAAAAGAAAAAAAATAGAAGGAAACGTTGCCGCGCGTTCATATCATGAAACGCCGGATTACCTCACAACATGCAGCAATCTACGAACGGCCAGCACAAAATGGCGGCCGCCACACGCCCTTTACTGAAGAGAAAGCACCGCCACAGCTGCCGGGTCCACGCGAGAAGAATCCAGGGTCGGAACGGGCAAAATCTCCGCACCGACCCTTCAGCGCTCACAAACCATCCTCACAATGTGTCCAGGAGCCAAACAACAGGCTGTAGTACGTAGAATGTCTCTGCGGACGAGCGGAGCTCAAAATTCAGCCACCATCTTCTCGTGGCGCGAGACCACGCCCCCACTTTAGTTATCATTGAGGCCATGGAAAGTTCCAAACCTGAGAAACCTGCACTGGCTTCCCGTCAACAAGAAGATATCCTTCAAGCTCCTCATCCACGCACACAAGGCAGTCCACAAGACCGGCCCAGCCTACCTCAACAGGCGACTTTCCTTCTACATCCCCAACCGCCAGCTCCGCTCCGCCGCCCTCGCACTCTCCACCGTCCCTCGCATCCGGAGAACAACCACTGGCGGAAGATCCTTCTCCCACCTCGCCGCCAAGACCTGGAACACCCTCCCACTGAGCCTGCGACAGACCCAATACCTGCTGACCTTCAGGAGGCTACTCAAGACCTGGCTGTTTGACCAGTAGCGGCCCCCTGCCTCCACCTCCCAGCGCCTTGAGACCCTCGCGGGTATGTAGTGCGCTCTACAAATGATTGATTGATTGATTGATGAAATGTGGATAAATCTGTAGGATTATGCGTTCACCTGTGAGATATTAACCCCAGCATATTGGTCGACCGTCAACTCTTAACCAACATCAATCAGATGTTGTGCATCTTCAAAGATGCTGCTGTGCTCAACTCTCTTGATAAATCAGCAGCAATTCTTCAAATTGAGCTACATAGGAATCTAAGCATCTAATTTCCTACATGACTCCAGAGAGCCTTTTAGCCGGTAGTGTGTCTCATCCGTAAGAAGATGAGAACTGTGGCGTTCATGGGAATTGAGGGGTTAGACTGCTTCAAAGATGACATCTTAGTATATGAAAAGACCAAAGTGGAACATGATGAGTGATTTTGATCTGTCCTGGGGGTTTTCAATGCTGATCATGAAAAAAGACATATACAAATACATATAGGGATGACCATGGTTCAGCCAGGGGAGTTCAGCGAAGGGTGAACATTTTTAGTGCAATTAAATGTGACTGATCCCAAAGATTAACACAAGCTATGATGCTTTTTAGGACTTATTGAATATTATACCCTATTTGTTTTGAAGTTTGCCAGCAAGAACTATCTATGGAATGATAAGTGTGACACTGTTTTTTTTAATTAGGTGAAACGTAGGTAATGCTCAGTATTCCAATGAAGATTTGAGCATGTTGCAGGTGCAATAAACTTTGGTAGTGACTGCCTATCTAGATTGCCACTAAGTAATAGTTGAATGAAAACGTCAATGAAGATGAAAATGTGAAAATGGTATGTATAGAAAGGCAAGTGGAGTCAGCGTTGAGTGGAGCATTGTGTGACAGGAATGTAGAGAATGTCTGAAGTGTGATGTTTTAATACAACATTTGAATGAATATGTCATCAGATGATGCACTTGAATGAAAGAATTACCGGACGAACTGATGCTATTTAGAAGTGTGGCCCGTGAATTAATGAGTGATTAAGGTTTTTATGAGGTGCTGAATTGCTGGTGGTGCCATTGAAGCTATGTGACAAGGTGCTATGAGTTGTAAATAGAGGTCATGGCAGTATCTGGGCCATGAAATGCCGGATAAGAGTAGATTATAGAAGATTCGGTATCGAGAAGGCAATTGAATATTATGTGAGGGAGTGTGATGTGTTCATATTCAGTAAAACTACTGTGTTTGTGGCCTGCTTTTCCCATAACAGCTGCAGAAAGGCAGTGAACAAACTGGCTTGCGACATTTCTGCATCCTTTGGCGTGCTGTGAAGTGCACCCAATTTTGCTTCCAGTCCCAATAGATAAGATGTTATAAAAGGTCAGAAATCAAATTCATGGAGAATGAGAATACATGAACTCTTGTTACTCTTCTGGGAGAGGCCTTTTTCAGGGACCTATATACAAATGAGTTTGGTACCGATTGACATCGCAAAGACAATGGTCTAGTCAACAGGGTCCAACAAGTAGTTAAGGATAAACTTCAGCTGACTTTCATAAAAGGCATTCGCATGAGATCTTTAAACTATCCATGGTAGTGAGTCCAATTCCCAGTCCAAAGATGCACTAGAATGTGACCTGTAGTTTACAAAACAAAGCTTTAGAATGATATGCCAACAGATTAGCTGCTGTTGATTATTCTTTTAATGATGATTGCCTATCATGCTCCTCTATTAACTTTGGAATGTCATCTCATATCTCCACAAGATAACCATTTACAACTATCGGATTCAATTGTATCATTCAAGGGTATCAAAGACTCAATGCATTCCGAGCCAAAAGACCCTTCATCAGAAGTAACTACAACAAAACAAAAACATTGTATGGCACTGTGAGAACCACATATCATCCAATCACTAAAGAAACACAGTGAGTCAGATGCCTCTTTAACCCATGACAAGCATAAAGCATGTGTCACATGACTGATATTTATCTGCTATATAGTTGCCAATGACGGCTATATGACCTTATGACCAAAATACCCAAAATAAAATAATATAACATCTCAGCTGTAATCTAATGAAACATAAAACCTCTAAAAAATCAACATGTGTTCATGCAAAACCCCGATGTTTAATTTCGCACACCAAACAATAATGCATGCGATAACTTCTGTGGTGTGATAGCAGTCCAAACTAATTAAGGACTCCACAAACGTTAGTGTGGACTTATCGGAGACCCAATCATGCTCCTACCATGTTCGTATGCACCAAAACCAAACAAAGCATGACTAAAAGAGTTGAACATGGGTGAAAAATAATAAACAGGTACCAATGAACAGTGTACATGACAGCCTCTTCATGAATCTAAAACTAAGCATTCTACAAATTAGCAGATGCCAGTGAGAGCTCTGCTCTTACTTTCATGGGTTATAAGTTTAGGTTAAAATGCATGCCTCTGCAAATACAAACATGGCAGTCAACAATATAGCAGTGTTGGTTACAAAACATGTCAGTGAGTGTACAAGTGAAAATGCCTGTAAACTCTCTGATACTCATAAGTGAAACGTGAATACACACTTAACAAAGTAAATATTTCTTGATTGTATGATAAAGTTGCATACAGCATGATCTATGTCCTCTCTTTCTGTGTATGTTTATCTGGATGTAAGGACCAGTTGCCCATATGGGCCAACTATTTAAAGGGTCCGTCCCACCCTGAACCATGTAAAATGGCCAACCCCCAATCATAATAACACAGGAAAGTACTCCATCGCCCTGAAGGAGTACCCCCATCAAATTTAGAGATGTCCACCAGCCCAGCAGTTCCTGTCAATGCATTAAAGGTTTGATGGACGGCTTCATCAACATGACAGAGCCTTACAGCAAACTTCTTTTTTTTACAATCAAACCCAACATACCAAAGCATGATTTTTTTTAAATAAAGAAAGAAATGACTCCCCTCGCCATGAGCGATGTCTTCCATGGTGTCGGGTCATTTTGCAGTATCACCTTCCGCACGCACAGTGAAAACATGCCCTTTGTTCTTCTACTTTAAATAATTTAGGCAGACAGATGGCAAAACCTCAGATGACTATTACTTTATAAGATTCTCACCTACAATAACTCTGTGGCACGCTTCATGTTCTTGAATGTAGATACATCTAGATGGGCTCAACCTCTGAAGTGGAGTGAGTGATTTGGATATTTATGAGCCTACTTGAGTAACATCGTTTAAAGGAATACCCAATATCTGACATTTTCTTCAGGCAAGAAGAAAACAAGAATTACATTATAGTGGAGTATATTGGTTCTCTTGCATCTATAACCATGGCATGGATATTTCAGCCGGTTTCTTATATAGCAATTGGGGTCACCTGGCTTTCGTCAGAATGAGAGTATGATCCCTGATGTGTTTGGTTTGATACACAACTCACTGTTTGTTAAATTATTAGTACTGTGCAATGCATTTATTCACTCATGCAACTTTTTACAAACCATACTGGGATTACCTTACAAGCTAGGTATATGTGGATACAGAAAACTCAATAAACATGATTTTGTATTATTGGTTAGAACATTAGGTATAGCATTCCCAGTGATCACACTGTGGTTCACTGCACACATCCGTTTCAGTGCATTTTGGGTCACAGACTAATACACCATACGTAGAACAAGTATAATCACTCATTCTCATAGCTCCGTTGGGTAGAGATCCACATACGTTATGTTGTTATGTTATGTTAATTGGGATTTGTAAAGCACCTAATACCGACAGGTCTCTAAGCGCTGTGAGAGAGTAGCCATACCCCACCCCGATGAGTGAGGGTTAGCCCCAGGTCAGTGACTATGTTATGTCCAGGCCTCTGTGAAGAGGAAGGTCTTGAGGAAGAAGGGCTTGTTCTGACCAGAGGTCTCCTAGTAGCTTGTTCCATAGATGTGGGATCAAGACCGAAAAGGCTTCCCCCCCCTTTAGTCGCGTTGTTGAACAGTGGACAGACCAACTATCCTCGCTCGGATGACTGAGGTGCGCTTCTTGAGGTATTCTGTGGCCTGCCTGTGAAGGGCCTTGTGGGCAATGCAGAGGTCATTGAAACTGGCTTGCTGTTTGACGGGAAGCCAATGTATCTGTTGCAGCAAAGGTGTGGCCCGGGCCCGTCTGGGGAGCTTACAGATCAGCCTGGCAGCATCATTCATCGCTACTTGCAACTTGCTTGTCTATTTGATGTGATTGAGCTTTAATCTCATGGTGGCTACTATTTAGTGTAATGGTAAGGTGTGTTGATACAGTAATTAAACTATTGATTGTGAATAACAGGATTAGACCTAATCAGTTTTCATATGATGATTTAGATATATCCATTAATGATCATTCATTCATGGCCTTCCATCATATTGTCAGCAGAAGGAAAAGGTAGGGGAGATGGGTATTTTTGCATTGTCTGTTCTACCACAGATAGTAATATTAAGTTTATTGTAAGAGGGGGATTGGGTCATTTTCCTAGCTCTATCTCAATAATACTGTGTTCAAACTGAAACAAGGTATATCATTATTTAGACCTGTCTTATGAATAGACAGTTTGTAAATCCATTGTTTCTGTTTTTATAACACGATTCTGGATAGTTTTATCACAGAATCTTGATTATCCACTTGTTCCATGTGCCTCCATTTTAGATCCTGATCAGTTGACCTAATGTAATGAAATGGTTGGACATATTTCCGAGGTTCCGCTTGCATCAAAAATTACATTGATGTTTGCAAATAGGGATCTTAAGCTTCCTACACATGTCATTCATAGATATACAGCATTTGTGTCTACCTTATATTATAAGGACATGTTATCTTGTATACAACGTATACAAATAAAGGTGCATTTCTAAAATGAAACTCATTACAGGGGTCCTCAAAAATTAGCAAAAAGTATTTGAATCTTTGTGACTCATCTCGTTTCATCAAAGCAATTCCACTTCTAATAGGGATAGATTGTTGAGGGCTTGTGGGGTCAGTGAGATGGGTGACCAAGGGCAATAGAGGTCAAGTAGATTTGCCTACTACCACTTGGAAATCCTTTGTGGGTAATCATTTTTCCTGTCATAGATGTGTGCTTGCCTAACAACCTGGTTTGCGTCAAGAGTTCCTTTTTTACGTGATATTTTTTACGGCAAGGGACTTAAGTTATATTTCTATTTTGCTAAGGGTCATGGTTAGCAGGTAAGGGGGGATGTAGTGCCACAAGAGGGGGCACAGGTGGTGATTCGGTTGTCTGTAGCAGACAATGAACCATAATCGAGGGGTGGTCAGGGACATCATGGTTGGAAGAGTAGTGTGTTTGTTTGGGCTGGGTGGGTTCCACATTGGTGGTCATGGTTGTGTTCAAGGAGACTAGAGTGAATGCTTTGGTGATCGGTGTTAGATTGGAACCTGCACTGTCATGACCAAGACGTACATCAGAGGTATGGGTTGTGTGTAGCTGTTAGAAATTGTTTGGAGGATGTCGTTAGTGGGTGATGTAGCAGTGGGGTCATGCTGGAGAATTTGTGCTAGGTTTTCAGTCTGGAGTGGAGTAGAGGGGTCAATGACAACCAGGAGTGTGTTCTGGGATGAGGGAGAAAAGTGTCAGGAAACACCAGTCAAAGATGATAAGGTGTTGGTCCACCGCTTGGATAAATATGTTCCATGTTTTTAAGATGGATATGATGACCTCCCCTCAGAAACTTTTGGAGGGATCAATGGTGAGTTTGATTCCATAAGGAATATTGGCTGAATTTATAACTTGTAAGTGGAGAAGAATAAGATTTCTCCATTATGCTGGACGTTTTGAATGGAAAATGAAATCAGTTCTACGATTGCCTTTGTCTGCACTGATATGAAGTCTACTCTTAGTTGTTCTGGAAATTGTTGTATGCTTTGTTTGATCCTTTTCATAGCAGTTTTGAGGAGATTGTTAGGATATTTAATTATTCAGGAGTTAGGGCCGTATTTCTCAAGGTCAGTATTGTGAGGTTTAGATTTGGGCATGGCATTGTGGCTGCTCCTTGCAGTGGATCTACTTTTAAATATGGAGCAGAGTGCAGTGTAGTTTTAGAAAAAGGACCAGGCTTTAGGTGTGTATCCCAGGATAACTGGACATGGATATGTGGTTTAAAAAACAACCAGAGACTGATTATTAGGGTAACAGGCTGTCTCTGGGAAATCTTATGTGTTTTCTCTTTCCTGCTCCCAGGGTTTTTTTGTTTTGATGTTTGGGGGTATTAGGATTCCGTTTTATGGTTAGAAATGATTGCCAGGTCAGGTGTATTCCTTTGTGACATTGGGGTCGATTACCAAGTATGGTGTGTCTAAGTCTATCTGGAGGAAACCATATGAGATGACTGCCGCTTAATTAGTCCTCTTTTGTTTTCACTCCACATCTCTGTAGAGTGGGAGCCTTCACACACTTCTCTGTTTTCACTGAAGGTAAAGTCCTCTTTTGTTATCTATTAAATGGAGTGGGAAGGTGGAAGCATTCTTCTCCATATGAACATCATGTCCTCCCACGCCCGGGGTCCTACCTTTGAGTCATAAGTATGCACAAACATTCTACATTGTCTACCCTGAACCCTTCCTCTCCCTAAGCAAATATGACTCTAAGTGCGAGGACCCAAATACTGCTGAGATCGCACTTGAAGTAACTCTCCCTTGACCACTGACAGGGGTCCTACATTCTGCCCCTCATGTCTTGCACAGCACATTTGACATACTGGGCTGCCACTGGTAGTGATCCAACTCCTCGCTCAGCCAACGGGTCAAGCCAGTTACAGATCAGCGGCAGAACAGAGGGAGGTGGCAGCTGTCAGACAGCCACACAAACCATGCCGTGGTCTCTTCCTACAGTCTGGCAGTCACCTGAGCCCACCCTCTTTGGTGTGCCGGAGCATGGCTCCTCACCTTCCAATCTCACACCACATCAAAACAGTTTGCCTATTTGGCATGCAGCATCATTAGTCAGCTCATCTCTTTTCTGCCCCATGCCGGATGTCCCCAGAGCACTTAATAGCGGCACTGGTAGGTTTGCTCCGATATTCTTGCCGGTTCCCATCCAGTTTGAGCAAACTCGTCTGGGTATTCCTAGTAATTCCAGAAGTTTCTGGGATGGTGATGGATGGCAGGACTAAACAGGGGGATTTGCAATTGATATTGATCCCTAGCCCGGAGCTTCCTAAGAAAGCATCTCATTGTCGGCTGTCTTGTCTGCCATGATAACAATAGCATGTGTTATCTTTGTATAAGACATGGCTAAGGCTGTGCGACTCTACGATGGATGCAAGCTGCATCACACATAGAAGGAGAAAAACACCACCAGTGATTGTTTTTGTCCTAGGCAGCCACTTGTGCACCAGTGCTAAGGAAAGGAGAGGGATGCATTTCTGTAAATACGACCCATCCCTGCACTTTCCTAGTGACGCAGCTCAGCGCAGAAAGATGGTTTGCAGTGTAGCGCTTTGTCATTTTCTTGTAAATATGCTCCTATGTTGTTAAGTGCCTCTGTGAAACAAGTTGAGCACCACCAAGAGAAGAAGTAGAGGACTCCACAAAATGACTCCTTCTTCTTGCTTAATACCACCTTTTGTGGCATCCAACAGAAAAGGGACGAGGCTGACCATTTGATGAAGGAGCCGATTCAGAGGAGAGGAGAGAGATGCGCCTTTAGTTAAATATTGCAAAGTCATCTGATCAGGCAAAGGTTTCTTGAGGAGGGGTAGAATGGTGGCATGTTTCCAGTCATCTGGGAAGGTGACAGGTGACAGTGAGAGGTTGAGGTGGATCAAATACAGGTGGATGTTGCCACAGTGAAGATTTCTGCCCAGCACAATAGCTTGGACCTTGGCATAGTTTTGGTGGTGGAGTTGAGGAGGTTGATGGTTGCCCTAATACGGATAGGGGAGAAAATTGTTATAGATGGACCTGTTTTTCTTGCTGCAAAATGGATGGTGAGATTCTTTGTATAGGTCCTGGAGTGGGTGATCACTGTGGAGCTAGTGTGCAGCCATGTTAACTCTTTGACAATGGCGAAGATTTCTTTAGTCAAGTTCATCTGTATTGGGATGAGAGGGCTGCAGGTTTGGTGGCTTTGAGGCATTGATAATAGATCCTGAGGGCTGACTTGAAAGAGTTTCTGTCAGTGGCATCATGTGTGAGGCTCAAATGTTGTTCCAGGTGATTGCAATTTCATTTCAGAAGCTGGAGACATCCAGTATACCAGCAGGTGTGGGGTATGCCCTGGTGTTTGAGTTGGTTTGAATGTGGTCAGGGAGTTCACACAGTTAGTTATCCAGTTGTTGAAGCTGGAGGTGGCATAAGTGAGAATGGTGGGCTAGAAGGGTCAGTGAGCGAGGAGTTCAGATTTCCAATTGTCTTCTGTGATTTAATTGTATTGCTGTCAGGTGTTCTGGAATTGGGCGTTTTTAGCCTGCTTAAGTAGTTGGATATTGAATGTAAAAAGGTTGATCCAGGTCAGAAGGGTCAGGGTATCTACCGAGATATTGTAGAACTTGGTGAAGAAAGGATTGAAGAAGTGTCCCACTATATAGGTGGGGCCCTTCACTCACTGGATGAGGTCCAGGATCCAAAGGTAGTTAAGGAAGCAAAGTTGGGTCTGACAGGTCCTCTGTGTCGGAATTTAAGTTGTTGAGTGGCAAGAAGAAATTGGATCATAGCATCCAGGGGTTGAGGAAGTAAAAGAGGGCTGGGCTGAAGTTAGTTCTGGGTCCAAGTGGTTGGTCCTGTGGTGGTGGCATTGGGAATGTTGATCTTCAATGTCAGATGTTCCAGCCACTTTTTGAATTCAGCTGAGGTTGTAGTACAGTTGATGTATTTTTCAGTGAATGATGGCTATTTTGTTGGCTCTGTCATGTTATATTGTGGCTGGGTAGATGATGGATATGTCCGGGAGGTAGTAGGCTTTCAGTAACAGCATGTTGGGGGAGATATCATCCAGGAGGGCCCAAACTTTAATGAGGTGCTTGATCCATGAGCGGGTGCTGAGCAGGGTTTTTTTGAGTGAATGATGTGCTTTAGGGTTAGTGGTTCCCAAGTCTGACCTTGGTTTGAGTGGACTATGATGCGAGGTGATGGAGGAGATGATGGGGAAGTTAGAAGAGAAGTGGTAGGTGGAGCAAATATCCAGGCAGTGGAAAGCTGTGGGCAGTTGTTAGAGATGGGGAATGGACAAAGAAGGAAAAGGTGCTCCAAAAAAGAGCAAAACTGGTGAAAAAGAGGCAAAACAAGCACAAGGCAAACAAACCAAACATGAGAGTGAAAGAGGCAAAGAAGGTAAAAGTGAAAAAGATGCAACAGAAGCATGAGGCAAGCAAAGCATAATCGAGAGTGAAAGTGGCAATAAGAGCCAAAAGTGAAACAAGATGAAAAAATGAGTGAGAAAATGGGCAAAAGCAAGAAGGAACGGAAGTAAAAGTGTGAGAGTGATAAAAGAAGCAGAGCGAATAGGAGCAAGATTGAGAAACAGAGACAGAAAAAAACTGAGAGAGAGAGTAGAGGCACAGCAAAATAAACTAGCAGAGAAACCAAGGAAAATAGTTAAATGGCTAATGAAGGGGTCAAGAGGCAAATGAGAATGGGAGTCTGGGGGGCCTCAAATGGGCAAAGCTGTGGTCTGCATAGGGCAGGCCTGATCGCAGTACTGGGAACTCTCAGAAGCTGTCATCATTAAGTATGTCCAAAGGAGGGGGAAGAGATCTGTGTGGCTGTGGGAGAGCAAAGCACTTGAGAAGCATGGGGTGGGAAAAGGCAGGCAGGAGCAACTATAAGAGGTTGGAAATAGATGAAGAAGGAAAACATGAGTGGAAAAAAGATCATCAATGGTGAAAAAGGGGCAAAACAAGCACAATACAAGTGTAGGAATAGTGAGAGTGAAAGAGGCAAAAAAAGGCAAAAGCGGAAAAGAGAAAACAAAACAAATATAAAGCAAGCAAAGCAAGAATATGAGTAAATGAGGCAACCAAGAGGCAACAAGAGGCAAAAGTTAAACAAGAGGTAAAGGTGAGAGTGAACAAGAGAGAAAAGGCCGCAAAAAACACAGACAGAAAAATAGAAAATGTGGCAGAGTGACAAAAAAGGCAGAATGGATAGGATAAGAGTGAGAGACAGAAAATTAATTTGAGAGAGAGTAAAAGAAAAGGGGCAAAACAAGATAAAGCAAGCAGCGAAAACAAAGAAAAGGGTTCAAGGGTGCAATAAAAGAGTCAAACAGAGCAAAAAGGGGTCAAGAAGGAAAAGACCGATGGAGGCTGAGGTCCCCAGCAGAGCAAAGCAGTAATCTGAAAGTGTTGGGCCTGACCAGAGGAACAGGCACTCCCAGAAGCCATTCAGTCAGGCAGTTACCGGCAATACTTTCTAGATAGTGGCCCAAGACTGTAGGCAATCCCAGAAGGTCATGCATAGAGTAACATTTGTTCTTTGAACTTATCATGCATATGCTTGTGGGTCATTAAGACGTCTGCCCCCATGTGAATATATGTATTATTATAAAGAGAGGTTGCAAGTGTTCAGTAGGCTCCAGTTCTTATGAATTAGTTTCTTCACTAGATTAGATATGATGTTTTATACAGTCATACATATGAGCTGGTTATTGGGTGGTTTCCTGTTATCGGGTTCTAGGAGTGCTTCACTGCTATTGATTCTAGATCATTTCCTCATTTTCAGTATGATGGCTTTCGAAGTAGTCATGTTCACTCAACTTATTATAAGGAACTCCAGCTTGCCTCTTGAAATCATATTACAATACCTGTGCAACCTCAGGAATTTTTCTATATGGCAACTTATCCTGACTTTGACGGAGATGAGAACTATTGAATTTCAAATGATTGTTAGTATCGGTAGGTGTGTCAGTTTTTAACCTGCCACTGTCAGGAAAGTTTCTCACATCCAGAAAAGTCAACTCTTTGTTACTTATGGTGTGTGTGGATTTGAAGTATTGGTTTCAAGAGTTAATCCAAAGGGCAAAATGTGAGGCAGATTCTTGGTTTTCCTCACATAAGTAGAACATCATCAATGTATTGTTTTCACACTTTTATCAGCATTTTTGTATGGATTGTTATATGACATGCACTTTCCATTACACAAAATAGAAGGCACCATCACTTGAGATTCAACCACATTCAAATAGAAACAAATAAACACAGATTATCGAGACCATAGTAGAACTGCAAATTTTCATGCCCATATTTATGATGAAATGTTTTTCACACGTCAAATGCGTCCTCTGTGACTTTAAATCAAGATTCAGGCCTAACAGAAGCATGAACACTACTCTAGTAAATATCAGAGAGGAACTACTTTCAGACAGTAACCAAGGCCTTCCTTGTCCATTGATACTCGATCTGACACCTTTGACCACAAGTTGCTAATTGAAAGACTGGCAACCTCAGTTGGTGTAGGTAGTAGAGCTTCTGTATGGTTGTCCTGCTTCCTATATAACAATATGCATAATACTAAGCATCAATTAAAACTGGGTCCTTTCCTATAAAGAATATTCAAAATCCACTGGGGTGTTCCAGAAGGATCGTATGTAATGCCTATCTAGTCCCATTAGCGGCTATTACTTGCTCATTTAGGATCGCATAGTCTCACTCATATTCATAGGTGGATGAAGAATAACTCATTATGCTTTATGGGGAAAAAAATAGCACTTTGGTTCAGTCAGCCCTTTGAACGACATATATTGGCCTGATGATTTGCGCTTCTTTCCCCACAACCCAATAAATCAAGCATTCGCCCTAGGATTGATCTTCTAGAGAGATCTCTAATTTTCCCTGCAAATAAATGTGGTATGCAAAAATGCCCTCTTCCATCTACTTCACATGAATGGCATCCTTCTCTTCCTACCTGCCTCACAGAAAATGTTACTGGATCTCACTGTGATCATGTCTTGCTTACATGAACTCTAAATTATTAATTTATTTATTTTTTGAGGTTTATATAGCGCTGGCTAGACCCGAAGGTATCAGAGCGCTTTACCAGAGTATCTACAGAGGTACAATAAATTACACAAAGTTACACAGTAAAAACCGGGGTTAAGGACATGAGAATACTCAAGGAAGGCAAAAAAAGACTCTAGGGTAGGCAATGAAAAGCAGTGGGATACCAGTAAAAGCGGGAGAATAGGAGACAAGAACAATTAAAGGGGCAGGGGAAGGAAGGGGGGGACAGAAAGAAAAGGAAAGGAAGGTATATAAGGACAGGAAAGTGAGAGTGAAACAAAACGAGAGAGGGAACCAGAGATAATAACAAGATCGACAACGAGGAGTAGATCAGAGGCACAGGAGAGATGATAGAAAGGTCGCCTGGCTGGGGACCGGCTGGGACAGAGGAGGAGATCAGAGATCACTAAGATGGCAGATCAGGTACAAGGGAGTAAAAGAAGCAAGTCAAAAAATGGCGGGGAGCACAAGGGTCCAAGTCAGAAAGTCAAGTGGAAATAAATTCCCCAAAACACCAAGAGCAAATTTAGCAGAGGGCAACCAGAGGGGCAAACGAGCCAGAGAGTCAGGAGGGTGGAAGGCAGTCGGCCCCAAAGTCACAGCCGCACCGTCCATGTGCAAAGGCTCGGGGCAGCGGGGGCAGCAGTGTCCAATTCGGTGTCCATGGGTCAGGAAAGAATGACCACAGGTGCCAAGGCAGCAGTCTGTAGAACGGGAGACAGCAAAGTCCAAAACAAAGTCTAAGGAAAACCGGAGAGGGTGATTCTCCAGCATGGTCACAGAAAGATGGGCTCAGATAGCCACGGAGAGCGGTGCAGAGACTTCAAACCTCCACTATGTGTGCAAATCGGCCCGATGTCTATGGAGGAGGTGAAGCAGGCAGCAAACTTAGAAAAACCAGAGGGGGCGCCTCTACGACACGGTTGAGGAATGATGGGCTCAGACAGTCATGGAGAGCGGCGCCGGGACCTCTCATCTCTGCCATGCCACCAAATTGGTCTAGGTGTCCTATGAGGAGTCAAAGCAGGCAGGCCGGCTGTACGGAAGGGCAGTGGCAATCGGACCCGGATACAGAAGGGGGAGCCTCCACCCGGCTCTTCAGTAGCCTTCCGGAGAGATCAAAGGGGCATCGCAACGTAGCAAAGGGTTCCGTCGAACGTTGTTAACCAGGAAAAAAAGAGGAAAAGGCGGGGGAAGACGAACAAGAGCAAAAGCGTTTAGAGGGGAGCCATGCCCTATGCCAGGCTGGGTAGGTGTCGGCTGCAGCGAAATACCTGGGCGAGACTCCCCTTTAGCTGAACAGAGCGGCTCCACTGGACATCGGCCATGCTGGCTCTGGAACTCCACGGTAGAAAGCCTCAAGCTCAAATTCTGACGAGAACCTCATGTTCACAAGTGCAGAAATGGAGTTTGGAGGACTGCAGTTGAGGACAGAAACCCAAGTGAGTAGGTTTATCCCCGGAGGAGGTGGGAATCCATGGATTTTAGAACTCTACACTGGACTCCTTATTACTTCTCTCAATAAACTTTCAAACTGTGCTGCACAACTAATGTAAAGTTTCAATTGCATGACCGTGTCACCCCTGTTCCTCATACCTCTCCTTTGGCTCCTTCTGAGCAAAAGGACAATATTTAAAGACCCCTGCAGTGTTCACAAGACAATAAAAAACAAACTTCAAAATTCATCACAAGTCTTTTGATCAACTGCACCAGAGTGCCAGGTCTGCCAATAAAAGGTTATGTCACCCATCAATTCAGTTAAAAAACATATGCAGCAGCACCCTTCTTCATGGCGTATGGAGCTTAGACTGAATAAATGACTACTTCAAATTTAGTGAATCCATTTACCATTGTATTTGAATAATCCCATTGTTCTACTGTCTACCTATCAAACTCAGCACTGTATTTATGACTACATTGTATCACCTTGATAACAAGATGGTTAGGTCCAATTTCAACGCTTTCATATGCGCCCTGTGAAAGTGATCAACAGAGTGTTCCACATGTCATAATATATGACACCCTTGTCTTCTGTTATAGTTGTGGCCAGTCCTGGCCACTAATTAGTGCCCCATGTCATTCTTCTCATTATTAGTGTTTTCATGGAACCAACGTTTTCAAATGAGAAGCACTTTGAGTCCTAACATTCATTGAGAAGGGTTTGGGTAGGGCTGGACAAAATTTGAAATTACGCAAGAGTAATCAGGGTAATTGCAATAATTCTACGTTACTCTTGTGATGTGGAATTATTGAAAATTACACAATTGCACCTGCTCACATAATTAAGATTAATTTGGGTAAAAAAACCTACTGCATCTTAATATTGAAGCTTTGGCTCATATATAGGAAATAATCATAATTTTTGAGACTTTGGTATTATTCAAATACTGTATTTTGTACTATGTTTTGTACTTCTAAAACACTTCACATAAAAAATATTTGTAATCATTTTTTCTAGTTAAATGGGCTTTTTTCTTTTCCCTATATTTTACCACAAGGACACTCTTGGGCTCATTAAGATGTTGGGCGGACTGACACCGTCTCGGTGTGATAACCGACTGACCAAAGGTCAGTGATTCCGAACACAGTATTATGGTGCTGTCGAAAACTCCCATTTGCCTAAAGGAGGTTGTGTGATGGACGGAAACCACCCGCAGCACAAGATCCATAGAAAAATGGGAGTTTTTGTGTAAATCCCCGCACCCTGTGGCAGTACCTCGTGGTTCCTGCCACATGGTGCAGGGATTTTCAGGGGGCACCAGAGAAGAGGGGGCCTGCTAGGGACCCCCAAAGTCGCTCTGCGACAGGCTTTCCATGTCATAAACCCCGACATGGAAAGCCTGTCGGAAACCAACATCATAATCCCGACAGTGGAAACGCCATCTGTTAGGGATTATATGCGGCATCCGACAGGCTGACAGGCTCCTTGAGTTTTTTTGATCAGAGGTGTTAGACTCTGTCCACCAACATTATAACTTGTTTGTTGGAATGTAAACCACAGATGTTGGTTGGTAAGCCTCCAATGAGCTGTCGGAGGCTTACAGATCGACATAGTAATGAGGCCCATGGTAGGGTAAAGTATAGGAAAATTAAGAGAAGTGTATTTAACTTGTACAAATTATGAAACTTATTTTAATGTTAAATATTAATGTACATTATTTTGATACATTTATATAAAATGTAGAAGAAAGGAAAAATGCTACAGTGATATTACAATTATTTTGAACTCATTTTTTAATTACTTTAATTATAATAAATTAAATCAAAATTATTTTTATGAAATTTAAATGAAATAAGAAATGTATAACTAAAGAAAAAAAAAGTTTTTTTCAGATTTAATAATGATTTAAAGTGATGTAAAGAGTTAATTAAATGAAAAATCGTTATATTAAAATGCATGTTAGAATATTTTACAATTAAATTATATATATGTTCTATTTTCAGATTTTTTTTAACATTAAATGAAATGTGTTCATATTTTTAACTAGTTAGAAGACTTAATAGAACGTTAGTTCCTATGGGGCTTTATTTGAAGCCCCAACCTCCATTATTTTCTAAGGGAGGGTATTCCAGGACCAGTGATTGGTCATGATGTGTGGTGCTGGACTTACTACTGTGTTTCAGGTTTTTTTAAGCAGTACTTAGAAGTGCAATTTGTGAATCACATTTTCTAGTACTTTTTGTCGCACTACAAAATGCAGTTTCTGAATAGCTCTCATGTTTCAAAAGTATCTCGTCTAGTACCAGTGTGGTTGGAGACCAAAATGCACATTTCAGGCATACATACAAGCCCCTATTGCCACCAGATCGTCACTTGTTTTGATGCCGGATGTCACACAATGCTTCACCATATTTACAAGGCCATGCAAAGCCACCCTGTGTAGCTTTTCATTGCCTTGTGAATATTTTCCCTTTTATGCATTACTCTGCATGAAAGGGGCTTTCCATGGGTGTTGCTGTGGGTGTTCCCACGCAACACCCATGGATTGAGATGCATTCCCAGATTTCGTAAACCTGGGATTGCATCAGATTCCTACGCCTCCCCAGGGGAGGTGTAAAAGTGGTGCAACGAGGAGAAAGACCTTTACATCTCCTCCTTTTTTGCTCTTTCTATGTGTGCTGCAGCACACATAGGAGGAGAAAAACACCACCAGTGATTGTTTTTGTCCTAGGCAGCCAATTGTGCGCCAGTGCTAAGGAAAGAACAGGGAAGCATTTCAGTAAATATGATCCTTCCCTGCACTTTCCTAATGATGCAGATCAGTGCAGCAAGGTGGTTTGCTGTGCAGCTCTGCGTTATTTTCTTGTAAATATGCTCCTATGTTGGTACCTGCCTCTGTGAAACAAGTTGAGCACCACCAATAGAAGTAAAGGACTCTACAATATGACCCCTTCTTCTTGCTTAATACACTGTCCCATGATTATCAGAACATCAGTACCAGGTGGGCTGCATGGATCAAGATGATTGATTTCATAGATGCATTAAAGAAAATCATGAAATATTTGCAAAATCATGCTGGTGACAGAGTGAAAGAAGTGATAAAGAAAGTCTCACAAACTAATGCAGTATTGTGCCAAAAGCTAAAGGAAGCATTGGAAACCAAGTTCAGTCTGATACTGAATGTCGACTATGAAAGGTACATCTTCAGCCAAGCATGACAACTGGCTTGTGAAATGATGGATGAGTTTCTTGAAAGACTTGATGCACTTATCAAACACTGTAAGTTCTTTTTTGATGAATAAGCCATGCACCTCAGAGTCATTGATATCTGTCTTTCAGATTCCTTCAGGAAATGCACCTTGAGAGAGGCACTCAAGGGCATATTTACAAGTGCATTGCACCACAGAAGAGTCACTGTTTCTGAGGCTCCCGTGCCCCATTGCCCTGCTTCATATCTACAAGGCGGCGCTTAGCCAATCTGCGTGACCTAATGCTGCCTTGTAAATATGGCCTTCCTCGCTGCAGATTTCTGTGACAAAGTGGCATGCAATGGGTGTTTCTGTGCTTGGAGCTTGAACTGCCGTCTTTTTTGGAAAGCGAGCCAGTAGAGGTTCCTGAGATGGGGGGTGATGTTGATGTGTTTAGGGAGGTTGAGGATGAGTCTCGCTGCTGCGTTCTGTATGATCTGGAGCCTCTTGAGGAGTTGGGTGGTGATTCTGGTTTAAACTGCATTCCCATATTTGAGATGGCTTGTGACGAGCACTTGGGTGACAGTTTTCCTAGTGCTGACGGGGATTCATTTGAAGATTTTCCAGAGCATGCTAAGGGTGTGGAAGCAAAAGGAGGAAACTGCTTTGAATTGGTGCTTCATGGTGAGTGTGGTTCAAGGATTATGTCAAGCTTGTGGTGTGGTCTGGGAGTGTGGGGGTGAGTCCGAGCTCAGTGGGTTACCAGCTGCTGTTTCATGGGGAGATGTTCTTCTCCAAGATCAGCAATTCCTATTGTCCATGTTAAGCTTCAGGTGGTTGGTCCTCATCTAGTCGATGACGCTGGTCATGGTCATGGTGTTGCAGAAGCTTGTGCTGCTGGTGGTGGGGTCATCAGTAAAACAGAGGATGAGTTGTGTGTTTGTGTAGGATACAATGTTGAGCCCGTAGGATCTGACAATGTCTGCGAGGGGTGTCATGTAGGTGCTAGATAGGGTGGGGTTGCGGGATGATCCGTGGGGGTCTCCACGGGTGATTTTCTTGGGTTCAGTGGAGTCCGATTTTCCATAAATATTAAGGAAATGGTGCTTTAAGGAAAGTTTAATTTCCCTGTCTAAAGCTTTCGGAGGTTCATTTGCATGTGCTTCCAGCTTCAGTACTCTGAGTGGTTAGCTCTGATGAGGTGTTATAATTGCTCCTAAAGCAGGGACAAAGTACTGGGTATAGGGAGGTGTTGTTTTTCCTCTGGCAGGTTGACCGGTTGGACTTGGCCAAGGAACCTGATTAACGTCAAAGTGGCTACCCTTGTCAAAACAGATGTTTGGTAGCACCTGATTAGGCCTCTTCTTTTGTTTCCCCCCGCAAGAGATGGTATATAAATTAAAACCAGGACATGAAGAAATTTAACAATAACATTTTTTCCAGTCACCAACACCCAAAAACTGTTTGTCCTGTAGAGAAAATCAATATCAATATGAAATAATAATTTTATTATCTAAGGGTAAGGACCAGCTAAACCTATTATTAAAAAACCATCAATAACTATTTATAGTATCTATTAAAAAAGCTCAATTTAAAAGTGAAGTTGGATTTTTGATAAATATTAAAGAAAGGTATGTTTTAGGAAGTAATCTTTTCCCTGCCTAAAGCCTCTAAAGACTCATTTGCATTAGACTCCATTTGAAGCTCTCTGAGCACTCAGACCCTCAATTAGGTGTGAAAACAGCTCACAGAGAAGAGAGAAAGACCTGGGAGTGGGCATGTGTCTTTCATCAGTTAGCAGGAACACCATCTCGGTTGTTCCTAGGAACTTAATTTACTTCAAAAGTACCTTCCTGTCACAGGCATATTCCAGATGACACCCGAACAGACCACGTCCTTTGTTCCCTCAGACAGCAAGGCACCAACCCTATGATAGATTGGTTTGGAGAACTGGTTTGGAGTTATCTTTGGCTTGTAACTTCCTTGCCCTGACTAGAATGGTGGTTTCTGCCTGGCTTTTGGCGCACGCCTCAGCCAACCAGAAATCCCATTTCAAACATTAGTGATCAACGGTGGGAGTAGGACTTGCATTTGCACAGTACCACAGCGACGACTGGCTGCACTACAAAACCCTGCATTTTAGATAGTCACATGGAAAGGGATTATTGTTCTAAGTTTGTTTTAAGTGTCATTTCTTTAGAAATGTGTTTCTTGTTGCACTATGAGGTGGGTGTCCTGCCAAGGACAGAAACCAGAGAATCTGAAGGAGTATTGTACGGCCCCTGTGCTATCTGCTATTTCTAGGGTTGGCCTACAGTGGTAACTTAATTGGCATGGAGTAACTAGCTTGGGAGGGTAGATTACCCCCATAGTGCAGTTTTTTTTTAATTTAGTTTTCTGGTATCCCCAGTAGGGTGGGATCCAGTGGTGGCAGCAATTTGTAGTCCAGTGCAAGAAGTCCCATTCCCAGTTCCCAGAGTATGGTACCTGGTTGCCAGTTGAGTGAGGTACAGGTTGTGTTTCAGGGGCAGTAAGATGCTGTCTTACCAGTATTGGGGGGAGTGTGGATGAATGTTGTGTTGCACTGGACGATTGGGTGTTAAAGGGTTCTTCAGTCTGTTGTGTCAGAGAGAATCTCCCAGTAATTTTTTTTCGAAGTCGCACCAACACCTGGAGTGTGTAAATTCTTTTGAGTCTTTGGAGCTTGTTTTGGGGAGTGTCTGTAGTCAGGCCTCCATCAGTTTTGGTGTCTAGCAGTGCCACTCCTACGTGGAGGGTGCAGAGGTTCGGTTTTGAGGGGTGAGAGGGGGAGAGGGTCCCCAGTGGGAATCAGTGGGTCAGGGGCCGGTCGGAAGGTCTGAGCCACCAATGAGTGACCATGGTGATGCCACTTCTGTCCTAGGGCATCTTCACCCACTGTCAGAGGGACAGGAGGTCGTGAGCTCTGTGCCAGGCAGACTGTCACACGACACGCTAGGAATGTGTCACCCTTGGGAGGGTATATGTACTCCCAGGAAGTCCTGGTTCGCCGGGCAATTGTGAGGTGGTACCCTCCTGAAAGCAGGTGGGGTCCGGTTTTGAGGGGTGAGAGGGGGAGAGGTTCTCCAGTGGGAACCAGTGGGTCAGTGGCCGGCTCGAAGGGCTGAGCCACCAATGAGTGACCATGGTGATGCTACTTCTGTCCTGGGGCATCTTCACGCACTGTCAGAGGGACGGGAGGTCGTGAGCTCTGCGCCAGGCAGACTGTCACACTACACGCTAGGGATGTGTCACCCTCAGGAAGTCCTGGTTCACCAGGCATCTGACCAAAGGGTACATCCCTGGGTTGGGGAGCCAGTTGCCTATGTTTCCAAATCTGGTTGTAAGGGCAACTGTAGTCAGTGTCCTGGACATTAGATATGTGTCAAACTTGTGAAGTCCTGGTTCACCATGCATCTGACCAAAGGGTACGTCCCTGGGTTGGGGAGCCAGTAGCCGGTGTTTCCGGATCTGGACGTGAGGGCAACTGTAATCAGTGTCCTGGCCGGTTTGCCTTCTTGGGGTAGCCCTGTGAACACAGGTGGGGCTGATCTTAAAGTGAAGAGACCCTGTGTTTCCCAGAAGGGGTGGTGCAGGCCTAGCCGGGATCTTTAGGGTCCCTGGCCGAGTGTGGTAGTGCTACCCTGAGAGCTGGTGGGGCCCATCTTAAGTGAAGAGACCCTGCTCTACAGTGGGAGGGTGCAGAACTCTGGAAGGGGATGCAGAGGGAGGGAGTCCTCACCTCTGACATCCGGTGAATGTGGATTCCAGGTGGTAGACCAGTTGATGGAGAGAGGTCCTGGACTAGTGGGAGAGTTGTGTTCTGGTGGGTGCTTCCCTGGGAGGGTGCGGAACCCCAGATGTAGAGGTAGGGTGGGGTATTCTTGTCCGTGACCTCTGGTCAGCCTGAGGGTGCGGACCCTAAGTTGAAGGATCAGTGGTAGTTTGGAACTACACTGAGAGGGTGAGTGGAGAATGGTTATTGTATGCCAGGGCTTACTGCCCCCACTCTGTGGTTTGGCAAGGACCAGTGGTATCTGGGTGGCCTAGGGCCTGGGCCTGGCCGTGGCCAACTAGGGAGTACCAGTGGGGTAGCCAAGTTGGGCCCGAATCTTTATTTTTTAATTTTTTATAATGTATTATTTAGAGGAAACAACGTGAGTTCAGAGTGGTATAGAACCGGAGGGTGTCTCTGCAGTGCGGGACCGCGTCCATGTTTCCTCGCCTGAAGCAGGGAAGCCCATCAAGGGAATGATTGGTCTACTCTGCGTTTTGGCTGGAAGGGGGTCGTGTTGGGCCTTGCCCTTTTTGCAGGTTCACCCCTAAACGTTTTGCATTTATACTGGTCTTTTTCCCTATGCAGTGGTAGTGGTTTTTGGCCACTAGGCACTTTAGCACTGTGTCCCAGTGTAAAGTGTGTGCGCTCTGTGTTACATTTAGTGAGACTGGCCTGCCCTCCCATAGGAATGCATGGGGGATATGTGTTTCCATGGTAGTTCCTGATTTGAGAGGAGTACAGGGGCGAGTTTGGTATGTGCGAACCCGTGAGAAAAAATGCTGCGCACTGGTGTGCGCAGATTTATTGTGACTGGTGGAGAAGTGCCACTTCTAGAAGTTGGCATTTCTGTGTGCTGTGCGAAGTGAATTGCATGTCTGGCTAGTGATTGACAGGAGCTGAGAGGGCTGGGGAATTCCAGGAGCCTGGGTGAGTCTGCCCGGTGGTGAATGGAGAGATCTGCATGTAGATGGGAGGGAGGAGTTGCACCTGGGACCTGAATGGGGCTGGGCCTTCCCTTCACAATGCTGGTTCCACCTCCTATGGTGCGTCTGATATCTCTGGCCTGTCCTGTGAATAGAGAGAGCTGAAAAAAACAAAGTGCTCCAGAACCAGTTGTATCGCGGACTCCCCGGAGAAGGGGTGCCAGTCCCGCAGAGTCCCTGCCGTATGGAGAGGAGTCCAGGTGAGAGGAGCTGGGGCGGAGCGGGGCACGAGGCACAATGTCGGTGTCTGCCCCTCCGCGCTGATAACATGAAGTCCTCCCCGAAGCCCAGTGAGTGGGGCCGAGGGGGAGGCCGCCTTAATGGGAGTCCCCGTGGTGGGGAGGGGGAAGCTCCCTGCACACATCGTGGTGCCTTGTAGGGCACAGTGCTGGATTCCTTGTTCCAGAGCGGGCCCGCCGTAGCGGGCCGCTCCAACGTGGGTGTGCCATTGTTTTCAGAGCCTACGTGACTCCACCAAGGGGGCGAGTTTATTCAGAAGTCCTGTGGGGGCCCCCTGAGCAGGGGTTATCTTTGGCGTGTAACTTCCTTGCCCTGACTAGAGTGGTGGTTTCTGCCTGGCTTTGGTGCACTCCTCAGCCAACCAGAAATCCCATTTCTAACCCCCAGCAAGTGGGGGCTGAGAAAAAAAGAAGGACCTAAAACACATTTCCCCCATATATATTTTTCTATAAGGATTTTGAATATGGCACCAGACTGAACCGCTGAAAGGAATTACACCAAATTTGACAGAAAGCTAGATGTTGGGACAGAAAGCATGCAATGTGGGATATGGTGTGAATCTGTTCACTAGTTTTAGAGATATTTAAGTTTAAAAAAATCGAGATATCTGGGGACGCAAGTTCTTGCAGTGAACTCATTGATCATATTGAAATTTGATTGGCTACCAACACTTCAACTAGGAAGTGTTGGAAGCCATTTTGGGACTTGGGTTGAAGCCAAACCCTACAGAAAAATTCATAAATAAAGAAAAGGGGGCAGGGTAGGATTACCCTGATACCCCAGATATGGTGGGGTTGTCCCCACATTGAACCCACCGAGAATTAAAAAGAGATTATTTTTTATTTGGTCACAAATTTGCTTAAAGATCTGCGGATTCTCTGCAAAATGAAAATGCAGCACAGGGTCCTGCGCTTCTTTTAAAGGATGTCATCGGGTGAGGCAAATATCAGGGGGAATATGAAAAATAAAGGAGGGGGCGCATAAACCACCTCCCTGGGTTTATCTTTTAAACTATAAAGAGGTGCCCGCATGGCAACCCCAAGCCCCAGGGACCACCACCTCCCAGGGTTAAACAAGAAAAAATGCGGGGGCCACAAAGACCCCGGCAGTTCCGGGCTGCTACCTACCTGGGGCTTTAGCTTTATTTAATGAGGGGGCACATAAACCTCCTTGGGGCTTCTGTGACATTGAATGTGGTGGCTGTGTGCAGCCCCGGAGACCACCACCTCCCTTGGGCAAATTTAAAAAAAATGATGGGTGCTGTGTGACTCTCCTCCTGGAGTCAAAGATGGCCCGGGGGACTGCCACCCCCATGTCTGGCTCCTGTTTGGTCCTTGGTGCCCACCCCCAGGACATAGTTATTAGCTATGGCTTGGCAGGAGCTTTACAGCTTCCGACAAGTCATTGGAAACTGGGCTCCGCTTTGAGCAAGCAAGAGCATTTTGCTCTCGCTTGCTCAAATCAGAGCACAATTGCTTTGACAGAGAGGGACATGCATGTTCAGCTGCTCCCTCTCTGTCACAGCAATAAGGGCTCCCGAAGGAGGTGGTGAGCTGGCAGGGACCGCAGTGACCTTGATGCTTTACCCACAGTCCGCAACATTTCTAACTGGGTGCCCTGGATATGACCAGGGTACCCACATTAGAGGCTGAACCTCGTTGTATGGGGTTAGTTGCATTGGCCCAGGGATTGGGGGCAATGAGGCCCCTTCCGCCAAAAAAGTAAACAAACAAAAAAGCAGCCAGCAAGTCACCAGAGGTCCCACCCCCTTTCTCCACCACTCTGCAAATGCTCTTCCTGGCACACTGCTGGTTGGGGGATGAAGTTAGCCCTCCTATTAACACCAGTAAATCCCACATCGTGGGATTGCTGAGAGGTCTTCAGAGGTCACGGTCACTTTCTCTACTACTCTGCAAACACGCATCCTGGTGCACTGCTGGAGGGGGTCTGAAGTCCCCTCAGCTGCTGAGGTTGGCTCCAGGGCTTCCTTGACAGGCAACTACCCCTCCTGTTATCTCCAGTAAGTTCCACAGAGTATTATTGCTGTGCGGAATTCAGAGGCACACCCCCTTTCTCCACCGCTTTCCAAACATGCCTCCTGGCGCAGTACTGGTTGGGGCAAGAAGTCCTCTTGAATGCTGAGGGACCTTGGGGACTAAGAAGCCCTCCTGTTACATCCAGTAAGTCCCTTACAGTGGAATTCCTGAGTGGTGGTTGGAGGCCCGCCCCCTTTCACCACCAATTTCCAAACATGACTACCAGTTAAACAAGCATTTGCAATGCAAATTGATCTTGCATATGTGAGACTTAGATTGGCTATGTAAAGGACAATGTCTTTTATCCATGTGCTTTGGATTAGACTGGAGTGGAGGTATGTGATGTGGAGTGGAATTAGGTGGAATAGTGTGCAGTGAAAGTATGTGGATAGTAATTAGGTGGTGTTGAGTGTACTGGAATTAAGTGGAGTTGAATTGTGTGCTAGTGTGCAAGTATGTGGTATGACATTTTGTGTTGTGGAGTTTAATTATGTGGTATGCTGTTAAATTTTGCAATATTATGAGGAATTCTGTGGTGTGGCTTGGTTGCATGTGGTAAGTTGTGTAATTGTGTTGTTGAGTTGAAATATGTGGTTGTTGTTGAATTATATGGTGTGGAATGGAAATGTATAGAGTTGAATTGGGTGGCATTGAGTGAAACTATGCTGATTGGAATTATGTGGCATGGTGTGGAGTGTATTTGTGTGGATTGTGTTACTAAGTTTAAAAATTATGAAACATAATCATAAAAAAAGGGAATCTTTCATTGCACACAACTTTCAAAACCTTATAAAAATACGTGCAGAGTCAACATCCAGTTAAATTTGTGTTAATGAATTGTGCAGTGGGCATCAACAATATGGGGTGCTACTTTGGTTGCTAATGGTGCTAGGGCTCTGCACATCTCTGCTTCTAAATGCATTTTGCAATTGGAATCCCACAAACCACAGCGTATGTGCAGTACCTACTGAGCTCCCTCTAGGCATTGGCAAAGCCAATAGGTCTTGGCAAAGTGAGATGTATTAGCTTTGTCAATGTTAATGTGTTTCAACATTGTATCGCTAGATGGTAAGTGTTCCCCAGGCAGATGCAGTACCCACAGCTGATGCACTGTTACTCCTTTGTGTAATCACGGGCATAGACACTGATATTGGTACCACCTCATGGAGCAGTTCTCCTATGAGTGGAAGTGGGAGACGGTGCCCATGAATCTCAGATGGAGGTGGACGATGGGTGGCACTGCAGGGAAGAACAAGTGCAGGACTGCTATGGATAAGAGCGCAATGGTGCAAACTGTCAAAGAGAAGAAATGACACAGGAAGAGAATTGCTACGGAGGAGAGTCAGAGGAGCAGCAGCGAGAAAAATGTTAGACTGATGTTATATTTGTTGTTCTGGCAATCAAAGTTCTATGAGTAATCTTACTTCATTCCATCTGAGATTACCATCAAGTGATCACGAAATCTAAGCATGACTAGGAAAAGCAGTGTAAGTTTTTTATGAATGGTGTTAGTCAAGACATACAGCATACAGCATGGGGTAATGTATCTGCCCATCTTAGTTGTAGCCAAGGCCTTTTAGATGTTACTGAAATGTTGTGTATAATGCACTTAGTCTAATGCTTTCTGACAGAGCTCTTCATTTAAAATTTTGCGCTACCAAAACCTAGTTCCCTTCCATGCAATGGACTAGGCAATAGTTACTTTTTAAGACGCAAATATATTTTTTCTTTCAGCCCCGATTTCACATTAGAGTATTGAAGGGAAAAAAACAAGCATTGACAAATCCAAAAGGTTAGTGGCCAGCGCCAGAGCTACTGTCTTTGCATATGGTTATTTGATTAGCCTTATGCCATTTCTTCACTGAACTCAAAAAATAACAGTACCCTGAGGAGGATTCATCTTTTTTACCCTGCTATAAGTAATCTGAGCTATGAAATGGTCAACATTCTGCAACTTTACCTATGCATACACACACATATAAATAGATGTACATGATGTTGACAGACAAACCAATAGTTTATGATATATCACGGAAAGTGCAACAGTGGGTGCTTGAAAATGGTGATCATGCATGCTCTTATAATAACAAAATGAAACTCCGGCAAAGGGGAACAGGCCAGCCCAGACTGCCAGGCCAGGTCCTCCCTGGACTGGAAATAAGCATCCTAGGACTGGTTTCGGGCTTTCAGCCCTCATCAGCCAGGATAGCTTGACTCCAGTCGCATGGAGAGCACAGGACCCATGTCTGGGCATACCCTTCCCACTCGGGGTGACAAATGCCAAAAGAACGATTGACGGACAGAATGCAGAACAATGTCTGAGGATATCCGGCTACTCAACACAACTCTCTAAAAAACCCTAAACTGGCTAACCAGAAACCACCTTAAACTCAACTCGCTCAAAACCGAATTCCTCCTAATTGCCCTACCAAAAAGATCCCTCGATATCGAAGATTGGATGAAACACCTAACTGTTTTCAACTGCATTCCACACATTATAGATTCCACAAGATCACTAGGAATTACACTTGACAAAAATATCAACATGCAAGAGCACATCAGCTCAGCCACCAGAGGAGCATACTCTCAAATGAGTATTCTAAGAAAAATAAAACCCTTCCTCCCCTGCGACGACCTTAAATCAGCGGTGCAAGCGCTAGTTATCCCCAGATTAGAATATGGGAGTGCTACCCTATGTGGTCTGCCAAGATCCAGGTTGGCTCCACTAAGTGCATCCCTTAACTCTGCTGCAAGGCTTATCACGGGATCGAAAAGGTACAGCCACATCACTCCAGATCTGAAGGCACTAAACTGGCTACCTTATGAGGCAAGGATTCAGCTGAAAATTGCGTGCATGACCCACAAAGCCCTACATTTCAATACACTGAAGTAACTAGCTGACAAACTGGAACTGTCCAGCGGTGGCACATCATCTAGAAACACCAGCACTTTACTGTTGAAACCTCAAAAATTTCCAAAAAAGAAAACCTACAACCGAGCCTTCTCCGGATTGGCCCCTAGAATCTGGAACTCCCTGCCCCCTCAAATCAGACTGATCCCTTCAATTACTTCATTCAAAAAAGAAGTCAAACTGCTTTTAATGAACAAATCTCTACCATGAACCCACAAACGTATTCTCTGGATACTGATCTAACCAGCTGTTCTCCAATCAGGGCTTGCATGCCGTCTAAATCCTGGTTTATAACTCATTGTCTCACTCCTGATTGCAACGGACATCGTCATCATTTATGTTTCTTGGTTATCTATTTTCTACTTATTTAACTAATCTGTAAAGCGCTCTGATACCCTGTAGGGTCAAGAGCGCACTATGTAAAACTTTATAAATAAATAAATAAAAATAAAAAAATGTTACTTGCTCACTTGCCACTGAATTCAAGCTAGCCTGGCTGATTAGGGCTGTTAGTCCGAAACCGGTCCAGGGAAGACACGGCTTGGCAGTTCGGGCTGGACTGTCCCCATGTTGCACAGGGTCAAGACTGATTTACATATAGCTGTGTCTGACCTGGGGTAGAGAAGTGAGCTAAAGAACGATGATGGATTCAACCCAGCTCTGTGACTGGGGATGAGTGTTTGAAAAGTTTCAGCACTACATCAATCATCTCCTTGTGTTTGCTTTGTTCGCCCTAAGTTGGCAGGGTATGCCCAGACGTGGGTCCCTTGCTCACTTTGCCACTGGTTTCAAGCTAGCCTGGCTGATGAGGGCTGATAGCCCGAAACCGGTCCCAGGATGCTTGTTTCCTTTCCAGGGAAGACATGGCTTGGCAGTTCAGGCTGGACTGTTCCAATGAGGCACAGGGTCAAGACTGGTTTGCACATAGCTGTGTCTGTCCTGGGGTGGTAAAGTGAGCTAAAGACTGTTGATGGATTCAACCCAGATCTGTGACTAGGGTTGAGTGTAGGAGAGTAGGATCTGCACTTATGTTGCTCCCACTTTTTTTTCTGATGTTAACACTGGTTTCTGGCTATAGTCTGGCTGGGACCCTGCTCATCAGGACCCCAGCCTCTCTCTTCCCTCTAAACAACTTGGAGTACATATTAGATGCACTAGTGATTGGATACTGTAGTACCTTATGAGCCCCTAGTATATGGTTCCTTAGGTACCAAGGGCATAGAAACTTCACAGGCCTACCAGGGGCTGAAGCATGTATTATGCCACCCCTGGAAAGCAGACTAAATCTGACACCAAAAGCCTGCTACTGCACCCTGGGTGAGGTAGTGTTAGCACTCATCACTGAGATATAGGTTCCCTATATCTCACCTTACACACACATATAAATCAGTCATCCCTAAGGCAGGCCCTATCAATCCTGAGGGCAGGGTGCTTGGTTTCCATGTGAGGGGGTGCCTCTGCCTGAGCAGGGCCCCTCTGCAGCCCTCAGAGTCTATTCTCTGTGGCTTTTTGTGGATGCGGTTAAACCATATACTCTTAAGTGCATTATAACCTCGCGGTAAATGCTAACTCTGGGATGACTGCATCAAAACATGTCGTTTTTGGTGTCAAACGCTTTGGAATCATACCCCCACACCAGTAACTGGTGTGGGAGTATGATCCCACCCTTCTAGAGGGGTAGACATGTACCCACTGTGGAAACACAGTAGATTCCTGAAAGAGCCCTGGCATCACAAAATGGATGCCACCAGCACAGACACTGGGCTGCCCTCCTGCTGCTGACCGAAACTCGCAGTGGAGGAGGCCCTACAATAGGTATCCTGTCACAGGAAGGTGTCACCACCTTCCAGACAGGATTTAGTGTATTGGGGCTGGGTGGTTTGAAGTCCTGCACTGGCGGAGCAGTAGTCTCCTCTGTGCATATGCCAGCTCAAACTGGTTCAGGGGCTACTTGCTCCTGCTCTGGCGCGAAACAGGACAAAGGGAAGTGGGTGTAACCACCCACTCCCCTGACCATCCCTTAGGAGTGGTCATAGAGCTAGTCCCTCCCTTTCTTTTAGTATAAGTTAAGGAACCCTTGCCATTGCAAACTAGATATCCCTGGATGACGCTCTGAAGAAGAATCCTGGACCTTTGACGTTCCACTACCTTGGAGTCAAGGAGTGACTCTCCTGCTTGGCAGGCACCAAAACTTTGAACCAACGGTCGCAAACATTCCGACTCCCTCCAGAGTCGGAAGTCCCTGCAGCCCCGGAAGTAGATTTCCTGACTTCTCGACGGCCATCGTGAGTCCCCAGCAGAGCTGAGGCAAGTGGACCCCACGAGTGATGAGGAACAGCAATACCCGGGTAACCTACACTATTTTCAAGTGCAATCCCTTCTCGGCATTCTACGAACGTGTGCATTGGACCATGTGTTTTCCAAGCCTCCAGCAGGATTTCCACTGAAGATCAGAGGTCTACCTCGTCCCAAGTGACCGTGGGCTCCTGTGAAGGGAATGCTCCCGAGGTGTCTTTGCGATCCCTTGCCCATTGGCTGGAGGCTTCTCTGAAGACTTTTCTATCAAACCAAGGGGCTCCCCTGGTTGTTCCAAGCTTGCCCTGACGTGTCCTTGCTGGGTGAGTCCCTCAGACCTTGCTGGTCTGCACCACTGACTTTCTTCACTTTCCACGAGACTTGCTGTTGCCAAGGCTTTTTGGCTCCAATCCGGTTGCCGATACCTCAGTATGCTGCAGACTTTGTGAGACACTCTGAATACAGCTCCTGGTCATCATCAACACCTCCTGGACCTCGTGGCTGAAGAGTCAAGACACCCGTGATCACCTGAAATCACCCAACGACTGTGGGCATCCATCTTCCTGGGCCCGGGTCACTGGCAAGTGACTTTGAACACTGTCTCCTGCTTTCAGGTCTTCTTTCTTCAGAATCCAGCCTTGGATTCCACCGGACACTTCTCCTGTCTTCACAAGCAGCAAGTCTTCTTTGGCTCCCATTGAAAACGACGCCGCGACCCGACACCAAAATACACCTATGCACCTGGTTTCCCTGGGTGAGGTAGCTTGTGCACTCCAGTGCTCCTGTGTGTGTCGGCTCTAGAACTACTTACCCTGTAAGTGACTTGTTTGTAGACTCTCCCGAAGTATCCTAAAACTTTAATAATCCAACCGCGACTTGCTCCTTTGAAGTCTATTGGGATCCGCAGCTGTGTTTTCACACTGCATGCGTCTCCCGTGGGTCCTTTACTTACCTGCCTTTGGTGGATTAGTGAGGCCCCAGCGCTTCTGAAGACCTTAGGCCTTTTCCCTTCTCAAGTCGTTCATCTTATACCTCTTTTTTAGTATATGGTCTGGTATGCCCCTAGGACCCCAGCCATATAAGTGCTTAATTTGTAGTGAAAGATTGATTTGTGCATATGTTCCTGACTTCTAATCTCATAAAGAGATTAGTAGAGGGTGTCCAGAAATAAATACATATATATTTTATATATATACCTGTGTGGTGTCTTTTCATTTGGTAATTCAAGAGATTATAAGGTAAAACAAGCTACTTTACATTCCTCTGATACTTAGCCTAAAGGCTGCTCTCCACAGCTACCACTAGGATAGCTTTCTTTAAAAGGTTGTCTTAAACCTATCTACCATAAGAGTCGAATTGGACTGGTGCAAGGTGGCCACTTTAACTAGTGACCAGCATATGCCAGGCCAACTTCTCACAGTGAGTATCTGAAAAGTTTCAGCGCTCCGTCCATCATCTTCTTATGTTTACAATAATTAATTCCTCACATTCAAAGCCAAGCCTCGTAGCTGCCTTTGGGAAAAATACAAAAAAAATCATACACAGGGAAGGAACTGGGAGGGATGAATAATGTAATAAAATGTAGCAGCTACAGGTCTGTGCACCCACAGTGTAACACGAGGTGTAAAAACGAATAAAGTAGTTCCCCCACAAACAGGTAAACACAAGAAAGCGTAATGATATTGTACTTAGTTTCTGCTCCTCGGAGGAAAAAGGAGGGTCAAAGAGGCAAGACTGGCCACTAGCAAGCAAGGATATTTAAAGGACATTGAAACAAACAAATGAAAAGCGGGGGAATGGCTTTAGGTCCACAGAGATGTATTCTAAAGTATATAAGAGGTCATACGATAACACTAGACCTAAAAACTATAGACATTTACTTAAAATGCAAAGGTTACAAGGACGCTAGAAGCAGAAAATAGATTATGAAAAATCCTAGAAAGTCACTGAAAAAAACAAAGGTTAGAGAGACATTATAGTTAGGAAGTAAAATTAAAAGAACTTGAAAATTCACTGAAAAAAAACAAAGGCTACAGGGACATTATAGTTAGGCTCAGATTCCCCTTGTACAGAACCAGTGATATTCAGCAGTTATGGTTACTTAAGCTAACTATAACTTACACCCCCGCAATACACTGCTGATGACCTTACATATTACATCACGCATGACATGGTCAGTGACATCACTGATGACATCGCTGATGGCATCTCAAACTAACTATAATGTCTCTATACCCTTTGGTTTTTGCAGTGGGTGTGTGAGTGGCTGTATGGGTAAGGGGTGGGTGTGTGAGTGGCTGTATGGGTGAGTAGGTGAGTGTGAGATAGGCTCTATGGGAGACTATGTAGTTGTCTTAGTGACTGTTTAGTTGACAGAGTACATGTGTTAGTATCTGTAGAAGTAAGTTAGTTGACGTGTGAGAATCTCTGTGGGTGCGTGACTAGTTGTGTGAGTACCTGCAGAAGGATGTGAGTGTGTGTGAGAGTGGCTATATGCATGAGTGAGTAGATTCATGTGTATTTGAATGGATTTGTGAATGGGAATGTGAGTGGCTGTGTAGTTGTGTGGGTGATCCATGCTAAAGCATTCAATGGAGATAAAGCTTATGTTAGAAACAAACAGCTGGGATATCCAGTCCATTACTGATACGTGGGTCCCACAGAATTCAGAAGTGGGCCAGTGGAATACTTGTCCCGTGGGTTTCAAAACACCCCACCAACCCAGAGTAGGAAAAAGAGGGGGAGGAGGGGAAGTTATTTTCAAAGAAACATGGAAACCGATGCTTTTACATAAAGAGAAATAAAAAGGAGCAGAGATAATGAGTTTTAACATTAAGAGAAGAAATGGAACAGTTGCCATGGGTCTGTCATGTTATAAGCCACCAGGACCTTTGAATACCTTTCTATCAGTCTTTTCCGAAATAATCACAAATCTGGCTATTTCGCACTCCAATCTCTTTGTATTTGGAGATTGTAGCATCTGAGCAGACAATGCCTCTCACATGCAAGATAGAGTGTTGATATCATCAACAACACACTTTCAGGAGGACATACATTAGATCTGATATTTGCCCCAACAAACTTAATTAAGATAAAAGAGTTAACTCCTCTCAGTTGGTCGGATCATTATCTAATCTCCTTTGATCTGATATGGACCTCAACAGAGGAAGAAGAGTGAACTGCAAAAAAATTGGTGCGAAGTAGACAATGGCACAAGCTAAATAAAAAGAAGGGGAGGAAGATTTTTGGGAAGCTACATTGTTTCAGTGAAGAGGCAATGGTAGACTTGAATTTTTCACTTATGTAAGACTTCGAAAAGAAAAGCCTAGTAGAGATAATACCAGAAAAAATATGATACAACAAAGGAGGCATTCTGAACCATGGTTCGCGCAGACCCTAATAGAGTTAAAAAATCACTGTGAGAAATTAGCAAAAAGATTGCGTAGAGCATATTCGTAACAAGACAATGTACATCTAAACATGGGTCTGAACAACTAAAAAACTGAAAATAGGAAAGCAAAACAAAGTTTTCTACACAAAAATCATAGCAGCAACAAATGAAACGAAAATTATATTTTATGTAGAGAACAACTTAGTGAAGCCATATTGCACAAAAAGATCCATTAAGCCTTTACAAAACATTTGTGACAATTACATGAGCAATTCAGTTACAAAAGACCAAGAAGAGATTTGCATTCAGCAATAGCAAATCTGATCTGTATCCCAAAGTTTAGGAATAGCAGGGTGGGGGAGAGTTTTCAATTTAGAGCAGCCCAAACATGGAACAAACTTTCAGCAGATCTAAGAGCCAAAAAAAAACCATATCAACTTCAGGAACAATCTGAAAACTTGGTTATTTCCAATCAGAGGGTAAACTAGAGAGATAACGAGTGATAAATGGGAAACAGAATTATTTCTTAGGTGCAGTAGGTAACCAGACACAGATGAACAAATGCCAACATACCTGTAACGGTGAACACAGTGCTCTATAAACATGTAGTATTATTATTATTATTAGTATTAATATTGAATGGAGGTGTGAGTGGGTGTGTGAGTGGTTCTGTAGATGATGTTATCAGTGATGTTATTTGAGATGTCATCAGTGATGTCAATGACCATGACTTGAGTGATGTAATATGTGAGGTCATAAGTAGGCCTGGGCTAAAATTCCATTCCGCTCGCGGAAATTTCGATATTTTGACATTTTCGCGTTCCGCGGAGAGCGCAAAATGTCAAAATTTCCGCAATCCGCATTTTACCGCAATTTTTTTGCTTGCTTGCGCTGTAAAATAATACATTCTTGCGTGCGCCCGATCGCCTTACCTGAATCCCCACGTTCGCCGACAAGTTTTCCCGATCCGGTCGCGTTCTCCATGACATGTTGGCTTGTTGGTAGCCATTTGCGCTGTCTCACGACAGTTCGCGCCCGCATTAATGTCATTCGTCGCGTGATCACGTCTTTCTTCTCGCGATCATGCACCATGAGACAAGTGAAAAAAAGATGGCCGCGCCCGTGAGCAACCGCATGGGTAAGTTGGCGAGCCGCGACCACGCAGAAAATATTGCGAACGGGCGGGAAAAAAACTTCTGCATCTTCGCAATATTTCCGCGTGTTTGCAGAGATTTTTAACATTTTCGCGATAATTTGCGAAAGTGAATTTCACTAATTCCGCCCACCCCAAGTCATAAGCAGTGCATTGCTGGGACGTAAGTTATAGTTAGCTCAGGTAACTACAACTGCTGACTTTCTCTGGTTTTGTACGAGTAAAATGTCAGCCTAACTATAATGTCCCTGTAACCTTTGTTTTTTCAATGAGTTTCTAAGGTTTTTTAAAATTCTGTTTCCTAACTATAACAACCCTGTAACCTTTGTTTTTTAAGTGAATTTCTAATGTTTTTAAATTGTATTTCCTAAATGTAACCTGCACTCTTTGAGAGGGAGTGTGTGAGTGAGTGTATGAGTACCTCAGTGGGTGTGGGTGTGTGATTGAGCGTGTGACTGTTCAAAGCGTGTTTGAGGGGATGGGAGTGGTTGCATAAGTGACTCACTGGTTTTGTGAGAGGGTGCATTAGTGTCAGAGTGGGTCTGTGAGTGGATGT
Source organism: Triturus cristatus (assembly GCF_964204655.1). Lineage (NCBI taxonomy): Eukaryota > Metazoa > Chordata > Amphibia > Caudata > Salamandridae > Triturus > Triturus cristatus. The sequence goes on from NC_140591.1 coordinate 1,495,608,779, forward strand.
CTGAATGGGTGGGTAAGTATCTAAGTGAGTATTTGAGTAGTCATGTGAGTGGGTGTGAGTGTTTGAGTGGATGTGCATGTGCATGTGCCTCATAAATGTGTGAGCCAGTCTGTGACTGAGTACATCAGTGCCTGAGTGGGTCTGTGAGTGGGTGTGTAAGTCTTTCAGTGGATCTGTGAGTGGGTACAAGACTGTCTAAGTAGTCTGAGTGGGTAGGTGAGTGTCTGACTTTGGTTTGTGAGTGAATGTATGTGTCTGAGTTTGTCTGTGAGTAGGTGTATGATTGCCCGAATGAGCTTGTGAGTGGCTGTAAGTGTATGAGGTATTCTGTGAGTGGGCACATGAGAGCCTTAGTGGGTTATGCTTGTTTCTGGTCATTTCTGACTATTATCTTGCCTCTTTCTGCTCACTGCTGACCATTATTTTTCATCTTTCTGCTAATTTCGGACTTCTATTTTGTCTCCTTCTACACATTTCTGACCTCTATTTTGCCTCTTTTTGCTCATTTTTTACCTCTATTGTGCCTCTGTCTGCTTGCTTCAGACCTTTCAGCTGACTCTTTCTGCTCATTTCTGATCTCTATTATGCCTCTTTCTGCTCATTTGTGTCCTTTGTTTTGCCTCTTTCTGCTAGTTTATGAGCTTTATTTTTCTATTTCATGCTCATTTCTTATCGCTATTTTGCCTCTTTCTGCTTGTTTCTAACCTTAATTTTACCTCTTTCTGTACTTTTCTGACCTCAATATTGTCTCTTCCTGCTTGTTTCTGTCCTTTGTTTTGCCTCCTTCTGCTAGTTTATGAGCTTTATTTTGCTCCTTCCGTCTGGTTTCTGACCTCTATTTTGCCTCTTTGTTCTCATTTCTGACCTCTATTGTGCCTCTTTCTGCTCATTTCTGTCCTTTGTTTTGCCTCTTTTTGCTAGTTTATGAGCTTTATTTTGCTTCTTAATGCTGATTTCTGATCACTATTTCTGCTTGATTCTAACCTTAATTTTGCCTCTATCTGTTCATTTCTGACCTCAATTTTGCCTCTTTCTGCTTGTTTCTGACCACTGTTTTCCATCTTTCTGCTCGGTGATAGCCATTATGTTGCCTATTTCTCATAGTTTCTGACCTGAGGTTTGCCTCTTTCTGCTATTTCAGACCTTTATTTTGCCTCTTTCTGCTTGTTTTTGATCCTTTCTTTTGCCTCATTCTACTCACTTCTGACCTTTATTTTAGCTCCTTCTGCTTGTTGCTTATTTCTATTTTGCCTCTTTTTGCCAATTTATGACCATTATTCTGCCTCTTTCTGCTTATATATGACCTTTTTTCCTCTTTGTTCTTGCTTCTGTCCTTTAACTTTGCCTCTTTCTACTAGCTTCTGACCTTTATTTTCCATCTTTCTGCTCCTTTGGATACCCAGGAGCCCACCCATGGCACCCAGGGAGAAGTGTTAGGGACCGCAGAGGAAGCCTCCATTTTTTAAATGAAAGCCCAGGGGAGGTGATGGTCCCCGAGGCTCTGTGTAAGCCCAGGGTGGGGGTCTGCGTGGCCCCCCTCCTTTATGAAAATAAAGCCCCAGGGAGATGGTGGTCCACGGGGCTCTAAGAGCCTTAGAAGGGGGGCCACGTGTGCTCCCTTCCTTTTTTTAAAAAAAAGAAAATCCTTCATGGGGCCCTTTTGAAAACAAACATGTGAGCCTGTGCTTTTTATCTTGTATATTTTGCTGAACATTTGCATATGTCAAGGCATTTTAAAAAAATGCTTTTTTGTCCTGAAACCAAGTCCTCCTCCCAGCGCCGGAAGGATTTTACCAGAAGTGGCCAGTTCAAAGCAAGCATCCGCATGGCAGTAAGGAGCACTCACTTCCCTTCCTCCATTCTCACATCTTCCAGCCTCTATCTTGACGAAGCTCCCACAAGGCATTCCAGAGTACATTAAACAAAAGCAATCGCTAGAAAAACAGAAAGACCTTGAATGTAGTAATGTTAATAAGTCAGGTATTTCCCCAGTGGGTTCCGTTGATTCTGTGATCATTAAAATTCATATACACCCCAGTGGGCCTCTGGGCCGTGAACAGTGGTCATTTGCATTTCACATCCTGCTTTGCCTTTCATCGACCTGAAATTAGTTTCCGTCATAGACCCCATAGTACAAATACCATGGTGCCAAGTTCTCTATGGCCGGGCTGCCAGAAAAGTAGCAGGCATGAATTAATAAAACCAAAAGGGCCCAGTCCAAAGTTAAAGCATTCTTTTCCTTATGCGTTTCAATGCTCTATGACTTCTTTGTCAGATGAAAATCACAGACAAACTGGAAATGCTGCTTCAAGAACTTTATAATGCATGCACACATAAAATTGCCCCAGGTGGGCGTAGTACAAGGCACGCTGGTTCTTGTAGTAATATTAATAAACCAGGTATTTCCTCAGATATATATCTTTCTGATTCTGTCAGGAAGTCCAGTGTATCTTATCTTCTGCTTGTTTATTAATCAGTATTATTCATGCATTTAGATTATAGTTTGCTACATATATTGGAATCTTGTGCATTTGGCTTCTGAGACAGCCTTTGTTTAGAGAGCATTGTGTAATAAACTCCAAGCCTTATTCTAAAAGAGAGAGAGTCCCTGCATTTTATTTTACTTGTTCATTTAAAAGTGTTTGATACCTAATGAATCAGCATTTACTGATATATTTAGCCTACCGTTCATTAATAAACTTGTGTGTGTTATTTCAAAACACCTGAATTTGTCTTTTGCCTCCAAAGTTGGAGTGCTGTGCAAAGTGTGTGTGTTTTAAGGTGCTGTGGGAAATTAGCCTCCATAGTGGAAGTTCAGGGGTTCGAGTGTGTCCTTTTTGTGAAAAGCAGATTCATTACACATGGTCCGTGACATTACCTATGACATCACTGATGACATCTGAAATGACATCGATGATGACATCTCAAATTACATCACTGATGACATCATCCATTGATTTTGACTTTTTTCCAAACGTTACTGAGAGTTGAACATGTATGCTAAAGAAAGTGGCTGTGGGAGTGCCTGTATGGGTGAGTGAGTGGGTGTGTAAGTTATGCATAGAAGAGTGAGTGGGTATGTGAGAGAACTGATATAAATTACATAACAGTATGCTTTATCCCACACTTATGCCTGTAGAAAAGTCCTTACTTATGCATGGGTATATATACAGCCTGATTTGGAAGTTGGGATAAAAGGTATTACATTATAAACATGATGCCTAAGGAAAGCCCGTCTTCTCCTGGAGCTCCCACGTCTCCTTCAGCCACACCTCCGAACTGACCTGGACTGACCACCACTGCTTCCGGAAACCCGCCGCACACCACCGCACACTACAGATCCTGTGTAGATGTTGGAGCAAAGGAACCGTAGACCAACTCCAGACAAACCTCGCCCTCAGCCCACCCACTGACCCCTCCAACCCCCGACGACGCCCGCAATCTCAGACGATGGATGGACGACTGCGCCAACACCTTAGCCCCGCTGAAAAAAACAACCTACAAAAACACCAGCAAGAGAGCCAGCTGGTTCACCCCGGAACTCCTAGCATCCAAGCGCACCTGCTGGAAACTGGAGAACAAGTGGCATAGCGAGAAGACGCCGGACAGCCGCACAGCCCACAAAAACGCCATCCGCAACCACCATCACCTCATCAGGTCCACCAAGAGGACCTCCTTCAAAGACCGCCTTGACAACAACACACACAACAGCAAGGAGCTCTTCAGCATCGTGAAGGAACTCTCGACCCCAGCTCCAACGCCAACGACATCCCGCAGACGCAAGTCATGTGTGATTCCCTTGCCACCTTCTTCCACCACAATATCACCGACATCCATGACAGCTTCGACTCCTATACGAACCCAACAGGCCCGACACATCAGACCTGCCGCAACCTATCGACCACGACCACCTGACAGCCTGGGTCAACGTGAACACCAAGGACACAATCAAGACCATGGGCACAATCCACTCCGGCTCCCCATCAGACCCTTTTCCACACCACATCGTCAACAAAGCCTGCAGCTCCATCGCACCCCAGCTGCGCAATGTCATCAACCTCTCCTTCGAGACCGCGACCTTCCCAGAGAGCTGGAAACACGCCGAGATCCACGCCCTACTCAAAAAACCCAAGGTGGACCCGAGCGACCTCAAGAACTTCTGGCCCATCTCCCTGCTTCCATTCCCAGCTAAGGTCATCGAGAAGATCGTCAACAGACAGCTCACCCGCTACCTCGAAGATAACAGCATCCTGGACCCCTCTCAGTCAGGATTCTGCAGCAACCACAGCACCGAGACCGCCCTCATCGCCGCCACAGAGGACATCAGGATCCTGCTGGACAACGGCGAGACGGCGGCCCTCATCCTCCTGGACCTCTCCGCCGCCTTCGACACTGTCTGCCACTGCACACTACCGCACACTACGCACACGCCTCCATGACGCAGGGATCCGAGACGAAGACCCTGGATTGGACCACCTCCTTCCTCTATGGCAGAACCCAGAGCGTCCGCCTCCCCCATTCCGATCCGAAGCCTCCAAGATCATCTGCGGTGTACCCCAGGGATCTTCCCTCAGCCCGACACTGTTCAACATCTACATGGCTCCACTAGGCCTGGGCAAAATGTCCGTTCCGTTCGCGGAATTTGCGATAATTTGGCATTTCCGCGTTCCGCGGAGAGCGCGGGAATGTCAAAATTTCCGCATTCCGCAGCTTTGCGATAATTTTGTTCTTGCTCGCGCTGTAAAATAATACATTCTCGCGCGCGCGCGATCGCCTTACCTGAATCCCCGCGTTCGCCAAAAAGTTTTCCCGATCCGGTCGCGTTCTCCATGAGATGTTGTATTGTTTTAGCCATTTGCGCTGTCTCGCGACAGTTCGCGTCCGCAGTGACGTCATGCGTCGCGCAATCACGTCTTTTTTCTCGCGATCATGCACCGCGAGACAACTGAAAACAAGATGGCTGCGCCCGCAAGCAACCACATGGGTAAGTTGGCGACCCGCAACCATGCAGAAAATCTCGCGAACATGCCGGAAAAAAACTTCCGCATCTTCGCGATATTTCCGCTTGTTTGCGGAGATTTTTAACACTTTCGCAATAATTTGCGAAAGTCGCTTCCGCAAATTCCGCCCACCCCTAGGCTCCACTCGCACGCATCGCCCGACAGCATGACCTCAAACATAATCTCTTATGCCGACGACACTCAACTGATCCTCTCCCTCACCAAGGACCCCCTCACCGCCACATCCAACCTCCACGAAGGAATGAAAGCCGTCGCCGACTGGATGAAGTACATCTGACTTAAGCTGAACACAGACAAGATGGAGATCCTCATCCTCGGATCCAGCCCATCAACCTAGGACGACTCCTGGTGGCTCTTTTCACTAGGGGCACCCCCGACACCAACCGACCACGCACGCAACCTGGGAGTCATCCTCGACTCAACCCTCACCATGACCAATCAAGTCAACGCAGTCTCCTCCTCCTGCTTCAACACCCTCCACATGCTCTGCACGATCTACAGGTGGATCCCAACAGACACGAGAAGAACTGTCACCCAGGCCCTCGTCAGCAGCAGACTCGACTACGGAAACGCCCTCTATGCAGGAGCCCCGACCAAGATCATCAAATGACTGCATAGAATCCAAAACGCCTCTGCACCCCTGATCCTCAACATTCCACACCACAGACACATCACCCCCCACCTGAAAAACCTGCACTGGCTCCCCGTCGACAAGAGAATCTCCTTCAAACTCCTGATCCATGCACACAAGGCACTCCACAACAGTCGACTGTCCTTCTACGTTCCCAACCGTCACCTCCGCTCCGCTGACCTCTCCCTATCCACCGTCACATCTGGAGAACCACCACCAGAGGCAGATCCTTCTCCCACCATGCCGCCAAAATCTGGAACACCCTTCCCCTCAACAGACCCAAGACCTGCTGACCTTCAGGAGATGACTCAAGACCTGGCTATTCGACCAGTAGCGGCAAACCCCCCACTCTCCCTCAGCACCTTGAGATCCTCACGGGTAAGTAGTGCACTTTATAAATCTTGTGATTGATTGATTGATTGATTGATTGATTGATTACCCTGTCCACCAAACATTATGGTACGCACATTTTATTTAGAATCTCGTGGACTGTGATCTTCCCAGACACAGTGTCCATTCTTGTTCAGTTGTCGGAAAGCTTACTATCAAAGCCTTGGCTTGTATTTACTCAGATAGTGCCATGGGCAAAATCAGTTATGGTACTACTACCTTATTGATTAAAACAACATGGCAAGCTTTGTGAGACCATGAGTGTATCTCAATATGTCCCTCTACATGTTGGTGCCATGGGCAAATGCCCAGCTTGCCTTTGCAAAATCTAGGTAGTGACCACAGCCTGACAGTTATTCTTTTTATGTTTATCCTCACAAGGAATGCTGCTTTGATAGGTTGGGGTCAGGGCCTACCTCTGCATGGCCAAGACACGTGTTTGCTCGGGACTCTGTCACTTGGAAAGTTCACCATTCATCCAACTCTAAAGAAAGTGGCAAAACTGTTATTTTCTTAAATACAAGTACCTCACAGCATTTGTAATGAAGCACCCTGTATGCCAAAATCAAAATCATGAGCAGGAGGTGCATGGCTCATTTTCTACAGCAGACGTCGCATCCATCACATTGCAGTCAGGCTATCATGTCAAAAAATATTTAAATTATAGTTATAACACTTACAAATGGATTGGTTTTAAAAAAAATATTTTTAACTACCTGATTCTCTTCTGGGCCATACTGCTGGCTGCAGTTGGTCAGGATTTACAACAACTCAGATGTGAAGGAGGGGGCCTAGTCACCTGTTTCTTTAGCCACGGTGAGCACTAGCAGAAGATTCTAAACAGAAACAGTAAATGTGTTCTGAGTTTAGGAGGCAAATTACCTCATTGTTTAAAATTCATGTATATCAATGTGACAGTGGACACTGATATAAACTCCATAATTTAAGTACCCATTTCACCAATGAGGGACCGCAACATCCAGAAAACGTAGGTACAACACTGTTTTCTAGTCTGTCAATGTTTGATCCACCTTCAAAAACTGTTATTGTCAGCATAGGGTATGCATGACAATCTGGCAGACCAGTAGTATGTTATTCAAACGTAGTTTGATGCCCAATCCTGCCATGTACAACTATATTTTCATGAATAACAACTATTTGACCCTATCACAATCAATGAAGCTACACTGTTTCAAGTATTTTCTGTCAAGTTTGATGGAAATTAAAAAATGTAATCAAGTTTTTTTAATTCTTTAGGAAATGTTACACATTGTTTATTTAAGTAAATTAATATACTTATTTTACATCGAATTTTTAAAAAGTGTTTAAGTTATGTTTTACATTTTATGAAAATTAGAACATGCTACCATGTGTCTACAATATACTTTTAGCATTGCACTTCTAATAATAAGATATACCCATTAACTATCCCAGACCAGAAAAAGAAAGACACTTTAACATCCTGAATGTGTTTGCAGACCACATCTTGATGTACAGGCTATACAGGAAAGACACATCATTAAATCTTACAGGCTTGATCACACTGACATTGGAGCTGCAATGTCAATCTGAATTGTTTTTGTACATGAGAATTCGGACTGGCATCCAACCTACTGTGAAGATCATGACAGTTGCGTATATGCAAAACAGGTTTATTTGATTAATAAAGTGGCTGCTTAGATGAAGTGTCTCAGTCAATCTTTTCAGCTGTTTTCAACCATGTCCTGGATGTTATGGTCAGATGCATAAATGATTATATTTCCTATGCATATTGCAATACTGAAAAGTATCAAGGCTGAGCTTGTTTGGATTGGGAGGTGCACTGCATGTAGTAGGCATCAAAAATGGTACCCATGTTGCATGGGTACAATTTAATCATGGGAGCAGGTGGACCGCATCTGTAAGCATTTCCACTCCATCAATGTGCAGGTGATTTGCAAGGCAGACTTCAACATCATAGGTGTCTGTGCAAGTGTCCTGGTTCTACCCATGACTCACTCATGCTATGCAACGGCAATGTACCACAACAAATGGAAGGCATGTAACAAGGAAGCCTTTGTAGAACTCCCACACACTATCATAGTCCGTAGGATTTATCAGCGATGATCGTTCAATGGTCAAAGCGTAGCGGGCCAGAATTGAATAGACGCACATGCGCGAAACAAGGAATTGACTACAACGCATTAAAACAAGTTAGGATACACATATAAGATGCTGACTGCATTAGAGAGGTCCGCATGCGCGGATCAGGAACATTAGTCTTCACACATGGCGAGCCACGATATGTAAAAGCCCAGTTGTTCATCTACTGAGGATTCTTTTGAAAAATGTGTATACAGTTAAAACCTTTCAAAGCAGTGTTTGCCTAATACTCATGATTTTATTTTCCCATTTCTTCCTTGGTCATGCCATCCTGTAATTAATCTTCTGGGACATGAGCAAGTCAATGGTGAAAACTTTGGTTTATCTTACAGTTACTGGTGTTGGAGAGATCAGGACTGCTAGATGTCAAGCCATTAGTGCAATGGTGATGCTTCTGTGTGCAGTCCACTTATTCTCAAACATGAAGTGATGTAATTTATTTTAATCTCAAAGGGACCCGACACATATGGTGTGTGTCTCATTGTCCAAAATTCGGACTTGATATTTCTGCCTTACACTATCTGTGGGGATTTGGTGAACATTATGTAATCACCTAAGAATCATGTCTAAGGAGAACATGTGGGCATCCAAATGTGTTGGTGAGGACTCCCATTTGTCTTCCAAGTAATTTTGAGAATCAGTCATCACAGATGCACAAAACTGACTTAAGATATTGCCAATATGTGGATTAAAACCAATAAGTCTTTCACTTTAAAATTAAAAAGGACTGAAAACGTTTAGAAATTCTGATTTGTACTTTCCAAGCTTGTTTTTTCTTCTGCATGGTCTATAATTATGAGTGTTTGTGTATGTGTCCTTCTACATTGCAGAGTTTGTGGATGTCTAATGCATGCTTATTAAATAACTTTGTATTCAAACAATTTACTATTTTCCTAGATACATATATTAGTGTGACTATTACTGTTTGTTATCCTAAACTGCATATGGGGTGTCTGGGTATATTAAGGGTATATTAATTGTCAGTGGTATTAAGAGATATGTGATGTGTGCTTGGGCTGTGATAAAAACAGTTTTATTAAACTAGATCCAAAGAAGGAGTAACATATGAACAACATTTCAAATTGATTATTTGATTCAGATAATTTTATCATACATTCCGCAAATTATATTTCATGTAAGATTGGCAGTAAATAAGGTGACTTGAATGTTAGATGCAAATGTTCACATTGGCCAATAGTTGTTTCAGGTACTTTTCCATACAACAGTTCATGAGCAGATGAGACGTGTCATTATCAGGTAGATATGGAGAACAGTCCAGATGCTCATACTAAGATATCACTTTTTGCGTAACTTAGTGATAGGTTCTTTGGTATTGTTCTCAACCGTGCCTGATGTATGATCCTTCCTAGGGACCACTGGAGTGGTGTGAGTGGAAAAGGGGGGCGACAGGTATCTTCATGGTCAGCATTGTCCCACCTTGCATAGGCCTGCCAGCTGAAGATCTCTCACTGGCAGAGCTGTCAGCAGATAGCGCTTGACCACAGAAATCAGTGCCTAAATTGGACACTGATGCAGGTAGTTTTTGGAGGGCATCCTGGGCGACATCAGATTGAAGAGTTTGAACACTGAGGGGATGTTACAGGATACTGTTCTAGACTCTTTTGAAGCTGAACATTCTAGCTCAGCTGATCATTCTAGCTCAGCTGATCATTCTGCTGTGTAGCTGCACCCATGTTGCAGCTTCACAACACTTATGGTGGTCATGTAGCTGAACACATAAAATGTGATGGGGATGCATGCAATCCATCTAACCATTGGCAATAAGTCAGGATTGCATTTCAACCCATCGTTCTTTTGCCCACCATGCCACTTAAGATTAGCCCAAAATGCTAAGCCAGGTCCTTTCCGAACTGGAACACAAGCAAGCCAAAACTGGTTTTAATCATATTGGGGCTCTTCAGTCTGGTGTAGCTTGGTTAGTGTGGCACAGTGTGCAAGGGACCCACGTCTGGGAATACCTCTGGCCACTTAGGATGTTACATCAAACCCACAAATGATGAAGGGATGATGCTTTCAGTACACCTAACCATTGGCAATCGCTTGGTTAGCATTCCAAGCCATCATTCTTTTGTCCACCATGCCACGTCTTATTAGAAATAGCCATATGCAAATCAGTTTTCACCCTTCTCTACTAGGAACCATCCAGAGTAACATGCTAAGCCAAGTCCCCTCCAAATGGGAACACTAGCAACTGAAAACCAGCTTCACAATCCTTTGGGTGTAGCTTGGTTACAGTGGCACAATGAGCAAGGGACACACATCTGGACATACCCTTGGCCACTTAGGATGTTACATCAGACACATAAACGTGATGGGAGAATGCTCAATGGGATAATAATAGCAGAACCACATTTATATCTCTCTACCTGCTGGATCTGGAGATAATTTGGAAAACAATAACTACAAGGACTCTGGTTCAGCAGCTGAACTCAAAGGGGGATCTCTAAATGGCAAATTCTTGTAGTTGGAGCTGGTGAATTCACAATGCTGAACTAGTATAATTGTATTCCTGATTTAACTTTTATTTTAGTTTAAGTTGTAGGCTAACATGGTACTAAATGCATTATTTATTTGCAGAACAATGTTTATTAAAGTACTGTGCTGAAATATACCATACCATACCATAGAAACTTATTTCGATCTCTGTGAATCATAAAAGTACGGACATGCAAGACAGCCAAAATACACACATACATAAAAGTGCAAATATAAATATCAATGGATAATATATATCAATAAAAACACAGAATAGAAACCACAGACATTCATGGCACAAACCACTATCTAAAGCAGTGGCGGCTCGCTGAGGGAGTGCTGCGGGGCGTTAGGGCGGGGTAAGGGAGGGGCAGGGTGGGGGGGGTAGTGGACCCCGACGGCAGAGTGGAGTTAAGTAAGTAAGTAAATAAATAAAGCAATTTACATTGCGTGCGCTGCATTGCCGATTTCGTGATGCAGTGCACGCAATGTAAATTGTTTTATTTATTTATTTACTTACTTAACTCAGTTCTGCCGTAAGAGTGGAGTCCACTACCCCCCTACCCCCCATCCAGCCCCTCCCCCACCCCGCAGCACTGCCTCAGCGAGCCGCTGCTGATCTAAAGGTATAAAAGGCCAAAAATCACAGATAAAATCCACAGCGTAAATATATCCCACCATGAAACCTCTGAAATATCAAACAATTCTTATCAAAGGTCAGTAGCAGACTGTAGGAATTTAGCGTGCTTAATCCAAAATGCCTTTCAAAACATAGTCAGACAAAAAACTATAATCTGACTAGTATCACACTGCAATATTCTGAACGTTTCCTAAAGCACAACCCAGATTTTTGCACAGGGGAACAATCCATGTTGCACGTATGTGTTTATAAAAGCGGCAAAAAAACAGACCATGGATAAGCGATTCAGAACATTCTTCACAGCCTGCACACAGATCATCACATGGACCATTTTCCTGTTGCCACCTACTAGTAAAAAATTTTATAGGTAAAGTGCCACATCTAAATTGAAGATAGAGTTTCCTTGCTCATGGAGGTACAATATCATCAATAGTACTTTTGTAAATGGCCATTGGTTGTCAATTAGTGAAAGACACAGACAAGGAGCCCTTGCAATGTCAAATTTCATCAATTGCCACACTTTCCCAAAATAGTCCCTTAATACTGGCCTTTCCAATTAAACACATGTTCTCTGGTGGGGTCGAATATTTGTCCAATTTCAGTCTGTGAAGGTGTGCCTTAATGGCACAGAGCCACTGTATTTTCTGTGCGTACTGTGGGACCAAAAAATCCTTGAATCCTTCCTGAAAGGAATCAAGGGTAGGTATTGTCTATAACCTACACCAATAAGTCACCATTCCACTTTCAATCTTGTGGGCAATTTTCTTTTGGGCCATGTCCATATAAAGGGGGATCAACAGTGTACTTACAAGAAGATTTAGTAGGGTTTTTAAAAACCTTTGCTCCACTATGGAAAGGCACTGTGTATGTGAATAGCCCCACAGCTCTTCACCATATAGAACCACCCCTGGGGTCTTCAGATTATATATTTCCAATGCCGGAGCCACCCTTCTTGATCATGTTTTTCGGTGGATTTTCCCTATATACGCAGTATGCTGGATCAAAGATAAATGAGATTTTTCCACCAGTGGTGACCAGCATAAATCCTTAGTCAATTTAATACCCAAATACTCAATGTTGGGCAATACATCTAGAGTTGTATCACCCACTAGCATTCTCCTCTTACAGAAAGTGTATGTTTGTTTGGTGAAAAACATATATTTGGTCCTGGAGCTGTTTAGCTGAAGCCCCGCTCCACACAAAATAGTTCAAAAGAAATCGGGAGTTTTTGTAGACCCTGCGCTAACTTAGAAATTAACAAAAGGCCCGATTATGATGGCGGTCGGACTTACGTCTGCCCGCCACCCTATGAGGGATTAGGAAAACCCGACAGGCTGTCGGCAGTCCCGACGTTGATATTTTGATGCATTTGCCGCCACGGCAGTCGCAATACCTATTTTATCCATTGTGGCGGGTGCTACTGGCTGAAGCACCTGCCGCAATGCCAAAAGGGACAATTCACATGTTCTTGCACTACGTGGCAGGCACCATGCTGTGTCTGCCATGTGGTGCAGGGATTTGTAGGACTGCATCTTAGGTGCCCCCAAGGTTCCCCATTTGGGGGCCAGGAGGGAACAGAAAGGGACATTGTAATCCCTAAATCAGTGCCTGGCTGGCACAACCAACCTGGTAGGGACTACGAGCCCCTCCACCGCACAGGCGGGCTCAAGGAGCCTGTCATATGCATGGCTGTCAGACTTTCTGACAGCCATCAGCCCACCTGCCATTGTAATATGGCAGTCAGAAAACATGTCTCCAATGGCGGGGAGAGTGCCACCAACAGCCTGTCAGTGGCAGTCTCCCCGCCATCATAATCGGCCCCATAGTGTCATCTGCAAAAAGAAGTGCGGGAACCCGCTGCCTTCCTACCTTGGGTGCATCACACCTATCTCTATCCAAAAAGCCAATGACACTGTTTATATATAATGTAAAGAGAGTGGGCTTCAGAAGACACCCCCACAGGACCCCAGGTCATTATGGATGGGGTCGGTCAAGGCCCCGTCCTGCCCCCACCTCACTTGAGCAAGTGTATCAGCATGAAGCCTCACAAGAATGTCCAAGAGGGGAGTTGGTAGCCGCATCTCCTCAAGGACCCACCATCGCTTGGCACAGAGAACTAAGTCAAATGATGCACAAAGATCAACGAAGGCAACTGATAGTTTGTCTTTGCCAATAATCACCTCTCTCCAGTCCATGCAGGTAAAATGAAAAATCTGAATCACAGAACTCACATTTGGCCTAAAACACGTCTGCCAATCCTAGAGTATACACTCGTCCCTAATCCACTTCTGTATACGAGACAAAACCTTTATACAAATGATTTTTTGTAGGGAGTCGATCAGGCGTGTAGGCCTATAATTGGCAGGGTTTGCCCGGTCCCCATTTTTATAAATAGCAATAATTTCCACTAATTTCCAGGAGGGCATAATCTCCATACCAACTAGGATTGTATTAGAAAGCAGATTGGTGTATTGCCCCACATTTCTGGGTAAAACCACTACAGTTTTTCTCATATATATAGATCATTGGGCAGTCTGTCTGGCCCCATAGCGTGACTGGAAATACAGGAATTAATAGATGTTAGTGTTTTGCTAAGTGAAAATGTCAGGTTGGTAGACTGATTCGTATAGACTCTACATCGCTCTCAGTAGTGACACATTAATAAGAACAAAGCTGTTCAAAATGTGCTTTCCAGTCTCGATGATGGATACAGAAATCAAGGGTTTGCTTAGGACCATTGAGGCAACCAGCAACTATTTTCCAAAATGACTTATTGTCTTTGTTGGAAAGTGCTATATGCAAATTAGTCCATAGGGAACTCTCCCATTCTTTTTTAGCATTGTTTATCACCTGCTGATACAACTTCCTTTTCTTCAATATATCTGGCTGTGTTTTTGTCTCAATAGTCACAATTAGCTTTTTCTTAGCTTTCCTGCCTTCACCATTGTACCAATTATCAGAGTTAGGCACAGTATTCCCCCTGCACCTTTGTTTCCCCAATACCTCTCTGATGTGGGTTGTTAATTTTTCATGAGTAATAGCTAAATTCTCAATTCTAGAAGTGAAAGGGAGCTACGATAGTGACTCGTAGTTGACAATTACACTATTGTTATTCACTTCCAGTGCTTCTGGGCTTTTCATCACCCAGTCCCATCTAGTTGTTCTAAGATTAAAGGTGTACGAGAGGGAGCCGGTGTCTCTATTACATAAGATGCCTGGGCTGGTAGTACTCAATCCTGTAGCAGCATACAAAAGGGCATTATGACCCCTACCTGAGCTCTCAACTATATCCATTTACACAATTTCCAGCCAGAGCTTAAGTGAGCGGAAAAATTGTTGAGTCTGCGCCTATATCCTACCCAATTAAATGTCAATTTGCCTTGGTGATTAGAGTGACATCAACCGTTAGTGGCTCCGAGATCACACTTCAGTGTCATGGCCAGCAATTGATTTGTATTTGTTGTCCACCTGACTATGGGTAGATCTAGCAAAGGAATACCCCGTTGGTTATCCTGTTCTTGAATTAGATAGAGTGGAAAGGCTGCCAATGGTTCAAAGGTTAGTATTAGAACAATGGTCCTTAAAAAGAGCAGTTTGGTCATAAAGATAAATATAGACTCCAATCAGTGCTACATTAAGAGTGTCTAACCGGACAGTCAATTTAATCATTCAAAAATGTCAAAACCAAAAGTATAAACACATCAATACAGTGGGACACAATCCTGCATCCTACATAAACACATGACAAGTACACTTTAGGGCAGGAACATATCAGGCAAGGAAGGGTAGCTAATGGAACATTGAACACAATTTCTAACAAGCTTGAGGAAACAGTAAATACACTTTTTTATCAGATTCGATTAATGTGGAAACTTTTTAGATTAGTCGATGACATTTCGATCATATTTAAAAAATAGTTGGATCATCATCAGGACAGTAGGGGTATAAGCCTGAATAATTAGAGATTGCCTGTGGGAAATGAGGAGAAGGGAAGGAAATTTAGGGAGCGTCTAATACAAACCATAAAACATTGTGCTGTCCAGGGGGTCAGGGACCAGCCCTGGTGTAAAGCAACCACACCATGATTGTGATTGAACAATGGTTATGAAAAACACAAGAAGACTCACTGCAAGGCAAAAACTGTGAACGGAGATGGCTGGTGTGAGTGAAAGAGAGCACCAGGGCTACATTATAGATTAAGCTGTGAGAGGAACCAAGCTCGGAACCAAGGACGCTCGCAATCATTCATTATAGGATAGTGACAAGTGAATTAATCTGAGCGGTACAGGCGTGAGCAAGGTGAAAGGACCTACATATGTGTATGGGCCAAGTGGCCGCATCGCCTTTAAGGTGATGCTCGCTTGTTTAAGGTGGCGCTCGCTCGCAAGGGAAAATAGACTAACCTCAATTAGGCTTGCGGAAGGTGAAGCTGGATAGGCATTTGTTGGCGGTAGATGAATTATTAGGATTATCTGTGAAAGTTCAAAAACTGAGCGTGAGATAACAGAATTACTGGATAACATCTGGTAAACAAGGAGATAACTCCACTGGAATTCTCACCAGAGGATGAATAACCTGGCATTTAAACTGTGAAAATAACATGTTCCAAGGCAGCAAGTGGCGATGCACTACAGGGAAAAGGGGGAGGAATGAGTGAGGAATCATACAGACGGACTAGCAAGGAGTCGAGTGACTACGCAAGGCAGCGCGCTTACCGGTATATTGTTTGAGCCAAGGCTCGATGGCAGGGATAACCATCGGCCAATGGAACTCTCCTATTTATGTGTTGAGTGACAGGTGACTCAGCAAAAACCGGGGGGGGGGTGGCCATATTGGATGAGGGTTTTAAGGAGTATGGAAGACAGACTTGATGTGGTGGAAGAACCACTAGAGAGCCAATTGATGGCAGTGAGCAAAAATAGAGGATAAAAGGGAATTAATGCATTTCGAGCAAATTACATTTTTAAGAAAACAGGAAAAATTAGGAAAAATTACCAAGCAACTTGAATAACAGGGAGTACTTAGTAAAATAAGTTTAAAATGTTCAGGAACCATGTTAATTTCAAGCCACAGTACAGTTAGTGGTAAAAACATACAGATGACAAACTTGAAGCAGAGACAGTGAAGGCGGAGTGCTCTAGAGCAAGGTGAGCCAGTCCTCATTCCTGTTTAGTCCATGCCTGATGCTGTTCATGCGGATAATAAGTTTGAGCTCCTCTTTATTCAGGAGTTGTGCAATGTCTCCACCTCTTGGGGGTTGTTTTACAGCGTTCATGACTGTCCACTTAATGTCATCTTCATTGTGTCCTGCCTCTGTAAAAAGATCCACTAAAGGTGCGTTGGGAGTTTTGCAGCGCACTCTGCTCCTGTGTTGTCTGATTTTTGTCTTCACTTTTTGTGTTGTTTGACCAATGTAAATAAGCAAGCAAGGACATTGAATCAAATAAATGACATTGCACGTATTACAGTTGGAAAATGATTTTGATTTGATTGACACATAATTAAAGTAAAATCCTTGCTTTCTAGAGTAAAATCACAAACATTACAGTTGCTGCATTTGGCGTGCCCAATTAGAGGTTCAAGGCCCCAGTGTGTTTCAAGAGTAGTGAAGGGTCTGGAGTTGGGTAGAGCAGGCCGTACCGGGTGGTCTTTGAGATTGTGGCTTTTGCGGAAAGCAAATAGAGGGCGCTCAATGTTCAAATTGCCTGCGTTCACAGTGGGCCAGTGTTTGATGATAGATTTGCGGATGGGGTAGGAGATAGGGGAGAATGTGGTCACACAAACTATATCATTGTTATCTGACTTGATTTTGGGGGAAAGCAGGATTTCTCTTGGGCAATATCAGGCTCACGTCTGTGCAGTCTGTACCAAGCATTTAGGGTAGCCAGGTGCTTTCAACTTGGTAGATAAGAATGATGCTGCACAAAAATAGTTCTTTGGTGAAGCAATTCCGTCTTATCCGCAAAAATTGGGAGTAAGGTAAGGAGTCACGTAGTGCTCATGGGTGATTACTTTCATACCGAAGCAAGGTGTTACGCTCAGTAGTTTTTCTGTATCATCTGGTTAGTAGTTCACCATTGGATCCACTCCAATGGTGAGATCGAGGAAAGGAATCAAAGATTTGTCATGTGTGAGGGTGAAATTGAGACCAAGACAATTATTATTCAGCCAGTGTAGAAATTGGCCGAGGGTCTCGACGTTATTGTGCCAAATCATGAAAATGTAATCGATATACTGACACCATAATGTGACGCCGGTAAAGAAAGGGTTAGTGGGAGATAAGATGGTAGTCGTTTCAAGGTGGTCCATGAAAAGTATAGCTACGTTGGGGGCAAAAACGACCCCACTGATGTACCTTTGACTTGTTGGTAATATTCCTTCTCAAAGAATACGATATTTCTGGTAAGGCAAAGTTCCAGTAGTTGCCGAATGAACAAAATACGGACAGTATGGGGGTGGGGCCTGGAGTCAAGCACTCCCTGGATCACCCTCATCGCCAGAACTTGCGGGAAGTTAGTGTACAAGGATTCTATATCCATGGTACAGAGTATATCACTGGTGGGGTCAAAAGGGTGGTGTTCGACTAAGTTAATCATCGCCATACTGTCCCTTACATAACATGCAGTCCCAGGTACAAAGTCTTTGATAAAGTAGTCAACATATTGACCCAAAGGTTCAAGTATAGAGCCGCTCCCCAAAACTATCGGACGTCCAGTGGGGCTCGTGAGGTTTTTATGTACTTTGGGAAGTGTGTAGATCACTGGCATGCACGGTGATTTCACATTTAAAATAAAGAAATTCCTTCTGCGGTAATCTGTAAAATCAGGTTTTGCAGTTCCCTTGTTGGATTATTGGGCAGTCTGCAGTAGTGGTCAGTATTAGAGAGCTGACGCAAGACTTCAGACTTGTATGTTTCCTTCTCCTGCAGGACAATCCCACTGCCTTTATCGGCAGATTTGATAATTTAAGATTTGTTTCTTTTAAGAGAATCAATGGCTTTCTTTTCACTAAGGGAAATATTGTATGGAATGAAATGTTTCTTGCTTTTAAGTGTGGCAAATCATTCAATACCAATTTTTCGAATGTGGATATTTTGCTTGGGATCATGTTGCCTGAGGGGGAGAATGTAGATGGTGGTCAGAAGGGAGTGTTGGAAATGGCAGTGGGTGAGGGATTGAGCAGAAAAAATGCATGTAAACGCAGACGTCTAAAAAATCTCAATAGTTCAGTGTGTAGCTCCAGGAAGTTAGGATAGGGACAAAGGACAAGCCTTTACTTAAAAGAGACAGTTCAGAGTCAGCAAGGATGTGTTTAGACAGATTAAAGATGGGTATGAGTTGTGAAGATGCAAAGTCACTGTTCTAAGAGTTTACCATTGGTAAAACTTCTGGTGTGTCTGTCGCTCGCCTGGGGGTTGTACCATCGTTGGGTTTGTTTCACGCGCCCACGTTTGGGTGGGTCGCCTTGGCCTCTCCCTAAAAAATTGGAATCAGGGTTGCTTGTAGAAGTGCTAGGGTTTTCTCCTGAGTCTGAGTTTTCAGATGAGTCAGCAGAGGTATCAGAAAAACCCACCAGGTTGTTGCGTCTATTAAAACGACCCCACGGTCTAGTGTTCTGGGGATTGGCATATGAGCGATTTGTGTAGAAATCTTTCTGTAGATCTGAGTATGTGTTTTCAATGCTGTATGCTTTAATATCTTTCTTCACTTTAAGCGATTTGTTATTCTGCTCTAATCTGTAGAAGTCCTCAACTGTTTTCTGGACTTGTTTGAGCAAATATTTGCCGTCAGGGACCGAACAAGTGTCTTTGATCTGTTTTTTAATATCACTAATTTCTTCTGCTAGTTTTTTAAGAGTTTCTGTGGCTGAATCAATACCTAGTACTAACGAGTTTCTGCAGCAAGTGGTTCCTATGTAACTGAAGTTGTTGATATATTTGGGATTGTCTGTGAAGATGCTGAGTATGTTCCTTACTTGCAACCCTACCGGAATTATGTCAGCTTTCAAATATTCAGTAAGCATGTGAATCATCAGCTGAAGGCGGACTTGCTTCTTCTTACATTTCTCTAATTGGTCAGAGAGGGATATGTTTGTATGAGTTGGGGTATCTGCTGAATCAGTGAACAGGGAAGGTCCCTGGAGTATTTTCTTGACATATTCGTCAGAGTAAAGGGGTGCATGGTCTGACATAGCAGTTATGCTGAACGGTTGATTAAGACAAGAGTTGAAGAAAGTAAATAGAAACAAGGGAAGCAGGAGTAGCCCACTCAAAAGGATGGGAATAGGGAGTGTCTCCCTTGCAATCCAGCAATTGCGCTGACCATATTTTCAAAAACACAAGGTAACCCGAAAGGTAGATAAGGACCTTGGGTAACAGTTTAGTATTAGAACAATGGTCCTTAAAAAAGAGCAGTATGGCCATAAATATAAATATAGACTCCAATCAGTGCTATATTAAGAGTGTCCAGCCGGACAGTCAATTTAATCATTCAAAAATTTCAAAACCAAAAGTATAAACACATCAATACAGTGGACACAATCCTGCATCCTACATAAAAACATGACAAGTACACTTTAGAACAGGAACGTATCAGGCAAGAAAGGATAACTTGTGGAATATTGAACACAATTTCTAACAAGCTTAAGGAAACAGTAAATACACTTTTTTTATCAGATTTGATTAATGTGCAAACTCTTTACATTAGTCGATGACGTTTCGATCCTATTCAAATAATAGTAGGATCATCATCAGGACAGTAGTGGTACAAGCCTGAATAATTAGAGATTGCCTGTGGGAAAAGGTGGCATTTAAATCACCTGCCACCAAAATCCTATCTTTGTCTGGGCTTTCCAGAAGTGCTTGCTCTAAAATACTAATTACCTAAGTCTCCTTGTTGCTATTTTCCACTCTATTGTACACAATTCTAAATTCTTAGTTTCAACCCAGATGAAAGCACCAGTCTAACAGCTAATATATCACAAGAAGCTGCAGCATTATAGATATTCTACATTGGAGTAATGTTTTGATCCATGTGCACATCACCCCTGGGAGTCTACCCCTAGGAGATTGGATTTCATTAACACAAAACGATGTGTACCCACTCTTACGAGTGGTGGCTAGGCTCTTGAAAGAGACAGATGTCAAATGTTTCAATAAAATAACCCTACTCACCCTCCTCCAATAGCTTGGCCAACCTTCCTACATTACATGACAATATTTTGATGGGATTATCCCATGAAAAAGGGAGGGGGCTGCCCCCATTACTCGCAGCCAGAGACATAATCTCTGAAAACAAGGTCTGACCCAACAGTCCAACACCTGTGACTCCTACTTTTATCCCCCTACTACAGGGTGGTGGATCAGCCAGCATTTGGGCTGATAAAGGATGGATCACCTCCTCCTCGACAGAAGCCCTAACAACTGCATTACTGCAGGAAGGAGCCTTATGCACCAGTCAATGGGAGGCAACAGTCAACCCGCTATTTGCTTCATCCCGCCCAGTCTTGACCCCTTTGTGTAATATCTCTCTAAGCATAGCTGGATCACGGAACTTAATTTGAATATGTGAATTTTCATTAGAGATAGTGCAAGCTTCCACTGCCATGAGAACTTCCATCAAATTATTGTAAACAAAGGAAATATGCAGTTTATCATAGCAATGATCAGTGGTGCACAACCTTTTCACTCCTATAATGTCAGTCCTAATTAATGTGTAGGATTGTCTTGTCACTCTGAACCAATATATTACCTTGTTAATTAAGGAATCTGAGTCTTCTCTAATCCCAGAGGCTAACTTGGGGACACTATCAAGGAATATGGTAGCTGGCTGGTCCCCTTCAGTACCTGGGGTATAAAAAACATCTTGGAATTTCCCTCTTGGCCGACACCTCCCTACTTTGGCTGAACGCTGAGTGCTAACATACAGGTGGCACTGCTGCCTCCAAGCCATGTGAATGGTTCCCATTCAAATGGACTAGGCCTTGGAAAAGAAAATTGTGGCCACCCTTTCCTGTCTGCTAAACACAACCTATTTTCCACTATAGACCGGCCTGAAGTTGGCTGGGTAGCAATATTATTAGTTGATACCTGAAGAGCTGATGTGCCGGGGTGTGGAGCGATGGGCTCCCTATTACTTGAAATGAACCCCCAGGTTCTACAGGGATGAAATCTGGGCTGTTCGCTTTTTCCCCTCTATAGGGAGGGCCAAAAAGCAATTGCTACATTCAATAGTTGGTTGGGTAGATATTAAATGCGGCTGAACAGGGCTTGTGTTGGATTGGGACCCATGCAAGTCTATGAAAGGCCAGAAGGATGCATGATAAGGGTTTTGATTGAGCTTTTTGAACTACTTTATGTACCTGTTTGATAGCATCATTTGGTTTTTAACTAGGCTTCAATAGATGGGAGTTGGAATTGGCCAGGTCTGTCTATTCCAAAACAGGTTATCAATCCTGTCCATTTCCTCATTGCCCCCAACTGATGGTTGCAGATATTACCCTTTGGGAGCCCTCTGACCACCCTCCACAGCTTTGCGTTTGCCCATTTCCAATAAAGGGGATAAACGAGGGGAAAGAAGCACAGGAAAGAAGGGTTACATGGGTAAACAACTTTTTCCCAATCTCACCACTTAGTAAAGAATAATAATAACAATACAACAAAAGCCTAAGAGATTAGCTGTAATTAGCTAATAGGTGAGTTTTTGGAAAAGTTATTTCCTTATCAAAAGTGCATGCACAGAAGATGGAACACTTTTGCAACAACTTTCAGCCAGAAGCACTTTTCTACACTGGCTCAGGAGGGTCTCACGGTGTCTGTACATGTCTAACATAATTACACATCATTCATTTGTCCATATTTACTTGCATCCGATGGAACGTGGGGGCAGCTTTCAGGCATTTGAAGTGTATTACCTGCATTTCAGGAACTGAAGGGCAGGGGATGCAAATACTGGTGTGAGTTGGGGAATGGTGAAAAGGCTCCCTTTACAAGTTTGATGACTCTTTTTTGAGCAAACATCTGTTGATTAAACCTCCTAAAGCTTGGCTATGGGGGAGTGAGAGTGGAGCTGCCGGTAGAAGGGGGCCCTTTAGGTGAGGCCAAGCATTTGTTTACCTTAATAACAATTAGGAACAGATCCCTCGCACCTCTATATGCTTCTGTTGTGGATTGCTCCAGACTGGAGACATCCCTATTGTGAAGGGCATCAATGCACAAAAGGCTGTGTCTGGAGCTCAGCATGGAAGACATTTAAAATGTAAACATATTGAAATGTACCTTTCCATAGCAGGAAAAGTATCTGCCACCGTCCTTTTGTTTTTTCAGATAGTGTGGAAGAAGTTAACTAAAATCGTGGCAACAAAACTCAAACCACACTTGCCCCAAAAATATTCACATGTCAAACAAAGCTTCTTTGCCCATACAGCTGCAGAAGAATGTTGGGTGTATTGAAGGGAGGTAGAAGTTTTCAAAGTAAATTATTTCTACATATATAATTACTCCCCAAGCTAGACCTATACTTGACAGGCAGGGTCCACTGTCTCGCTGCCGGAATGAAGCTTTGACAATTAAGATATTAAGACATCAGTAGCAAAATTTGTAAGATGCAGCGCTTTGAATGGATAGGTTCTGTCACATACTGAGTGCTTGCACGTCTCCAGTTTAAAAGGAGAGTGCCTGCACTTCTTAGCAGGGATGCATTACCTTTAATGCAAGATTGCTTAGAAGCAGAGAGGCATTTACTGAGTGATAGAGCCCTGACAATACCTCATGGCACATGTGAATTCAGGGCGCTTTACCTAGCTCACCTTGGAATCTACCCCACACAGTTACCCAGGGCACTCCAAGTAGCGCCAGAGCTCGCACACACACATATGTTACAGTCGGCATCCGGGCAGTTGCAGGGCTCTGGAGCTCCTGGGAATTAACTAGTTCCAGATTTGGTCCAAAGCTCCCCAATACTGTTGGGGTATTCCAGACTGCCAGATGACAGTTATTTCTTTTAATGTTCTGGAAGTGCCAGCAATTCCAGAACATTGGTCCCCTCTTGTCTGAGAGGGGATCCAGGGCAATAACTGCACACATATGCTACAATTTTGACAGGGCTCTCTCCGGGTTTCATTTTTGTAAGGTTCATGTTAGCAGTTCGGGGAAATAAACACAGAGTACCAGTTTCTTACCCTTCTGAAAAGCAGCAACAAAAATCACAGTGCAAAAGGCCACCTAAGTCCTCTGTGAAACTCAGTCGATGCTCATTCAAAGTAAATGGGCACACAGGGCAAGGCCAGGCCTCACCACCCTTCACAGTGGCCTCAGGCATAGTCTATTTACTTACTTTATGATGGTGAGTGGCTGAAACTGTTTATATAGTGCCCACTGTGAGCCAAGCAAAAAGTGTCTCCTGGAAACCTTTTATGAATTTATCATCCATGGTTTTTATCTTATGATTTCATTTATCATACAAACATAGCATTAGCTTGTGTGCTTGGTGCTTCCTACTAATACTGCGCATCTTCAGGGTGCTATAAATTAATTAGCTCTGCCGTAATCTGCTGCAATATTTCTCGTGCCATCAGCCTCGAAAGGATGAAAAGTGGAATCGGTTGGCAGATCCCCTGGCATGCAGTCCTGCACCGTTATAGTGGTTTAACCCACAGAGCTATCTTGCAGGCATGTGTGTTGCAAGCTGTTCCTTTGCAGAGAGAGGATGTACCTCCTACCTCCTGCCCTCGCACTTCCAGTTTTTCTAGCACCTGCACTCCCACAAACTTTGACTCAGGCTAAACCTCCTTCTCCCTCACATCTGCCTAGGAGGTGAGTTGGACAAATATACTTTAGGTCCTGTTATAGAGCCTCAACTACTTGCAAGGGAGTGAATGCCTGACCCTCTCCTTCCCCAAACACACTTTCCATAAGCCAGCTATCACGTAAGATGCTTCACTAGTGGATGGACTACAGGATTATGAAAACACAGCACCCCATTTTAACTCCACATAATATCATTCACTCTCTAGGCGTCCCATTACCAAATCTGTTTTAAAAAGACATGACGCCTCAGCCGGCACTGTATACTCTAGCCTCTGCCCACTGTACTTCATCACCCCAGACAGTTTCCTCATCCTGCCCCACTGCCCCTATGTCTCTCAGTGCTCCTCACCTTGGGGAGTCTCTCTTAGGGGTGCCCTGAGCAGGCTGGAGGTAGTCTGAGGTTGCTTATCAATCCCACGACTGTCTCTCGATGACCCTCTGCACCAACAACTGCCTCCACTTTAATTTAATCAGTCAGGAGGGCAGACCAAACCAATCAACTGGTGCTCTAAACATTCCCTCTTTTATTGCTTCTATAAGCAGAAAGGTAAATAAATGATACTGTTAAATTCTACTTCAGTGCATTCAGGATACCCAGTGAACGTCCTTAATCTATATTCCAATATTGCATGTTGTAGGTGCTCTACAAACCATTAAATGCTTCTTTCATATCGCTAATCTAGTTAAAGATTTCTATTAGGGGTCAGTTTTGACAGCTGGGAAAATTACTGTTTTTACATTTTTGCTGCATATTTGTGACTATCTGCAATGTCACAGCCAAAGTTTAAAAAAATGCTTTTTTGCCGTAGTGGCGATCCAAAGGGACCCCAAGACCAAGGCTTGGGGGTCGGTGTATCCCTACTCCCTTTTCTTTTCCGTGTGTTTTTGTGTGGGACTTAGCTGAAGAAAGTCGCTGAATGGCTGTCAGCACTTCCTAATTAAATTGTTGGCAGCCAAACAATCCTCTGCAAATTCCTACAGGAGCTCATCATTCTTTGTGAAGTCTTCGCGACTACTGATATCACTAACTTTATTTTCTTACATTTCTCAACAACTATTAAATAACAAAAAGCTCAGTCAGTGGAACAAAACCTAGTTTTCTGTCATATTTGGTATAATTCCGTCTAGCGGTTCAGACTGTAGTCGTGTTCAAAACATCTTTGGGAATTAAAATGGGAAAATCATTTTTTTATCCCCCTTTTCTGGGCCCCTGCTTCACAGATCAGCACAAAACAGAATCACTTAAGCCACCTGAAGGAAGGGCTTCAGGCCCTGAATACCAAGGCCAGTTAATGTCAACTAGGGCACAGTTCCGTTGGTTTCATGGGCCACCTTGTAGGTGGAGGCTATGTACAACCTCTCTAGGTGAAATCCCAAGCCATTTTGGGTTGGACAGCTTCTTCATCCCAGATGCAGGTCAATGCCTTCCTTGGTCTGGCTGGGTATTATAGAAGATTTGTTCAAAACTATGGGACCATTGTGGCTCCCCTGACAGAACTCACTTCTGAAAGTGGCTAAAGAAAGTTATGTGGACCCAGGAATCAGAAGGTTTTTGACACAGAGCAAGTTTATGTGTTCAGCACCATTGTTAGTGGTCCCTGACTACACAAAATCATTTGTGGTTCAGACAGATGATTCAGGACAAGGGATTGGGGCGGTGTTGGCACAAGTAAATGTGGAGGGCTTTGATCAGCCAGTTGCCATCATTAGCAGGCGACTTGTCCCCAGAGAACAAAGGTAGAGTGCATTGAGAGAGAAGCCTTTGCTGTGGTTTGAGCGCTGAAAAAGCTTAGACAATACATGTTCGCTACTCACCTCCAGGTTCAAACTGATCACAGACCTCTCAGATGACTCATGCAAATGAGGGGGGAGAATTAAAAGCTATTGAGGAGGCCCATTTCTCTACAGGGAATGGACTTCACAGTGGAACACAGACCTGGAATTGGCCATGCTAATGCAGATGGTTTCCTCGGTTTTTCCACTTAGCTGATAAGGACTGACAGGGTTTAGGTTAGTTACCTATCAACTTTCATTTGAGAAAGTCATCCTTTTTGCCCTCTTCACTGCCATTGTTTTGGACAGGTACTGTTGGTAACTGACGCTGACTGCGCCCTGGGCTCTGCTAACCAGGCCAAGGACCAGTGCTCTGATTAAAAAGGTGTATGGTAACCAGGGAAAATTACCATTGCCCATGACTGACCATTGTAAGTCCCTAGCATGTGGTAGGGCATTAAGGTTTAGTAGCCCAGCTGAGTTTAAACACGTATATGTGCACTGCAGGGGTGCCTGTTGTCATTTTGATAGTTACACTTTCTTTACAAACTGCTTTTAAACTGACATAAGCAAATTTGACGTTTGTGGTACATGTACTTACAAAGTGCTAATCTACCTTATTATTATATATAAGTCACCCCTAATGTCTCCTCTAGGTGCTCCAGGGTTGGGGTGCCATATTACTGTAAGCAGGGACATTATAAAATATGGTTCATATGCCCTGGTGAAGGTAAAGCTGCCATTTCCGATTTTGCCCATTGTAGATATTTACCTCTATAGGCTAACATTGAAACCTTTTTATTTAATTATAAATATGGCTAGGAAGGGGCTCAAAATCACATTCAAAGACTTAAAAGATGGGCAATGATATAACAGGCTTCGTCAGGCTGCTTTGATGAGGTGATAAATGGCAGCATAAAGCAGAGGCTATCTAAATAGAAGAGCTCTGCAGCTGCGGAGGTTGGATCAGAAAGGGGGCAGGGTAAATCAAACTCGGCATCGAGACAGCAGGACGGTAAGGAATGCCAAGTCTGCCACCCCCTCTTCCTGTTAGCCAATCCAGATTGCAAGGCCAGGAATGGAATTTACAGAGGGTCTGGAGTGGGAGCGTTATTAGAAATGAGCCACACTAGTAGGTTGGTTTAGCCAGCTCTTTCTCCAATGCTTTGTGGTACAAAATATGTCACATTTTGTAGGAAGCTGACTACATTTGGGGTCTCACCCTGCACCCTATTGGAAAGGACTGCCCCCCTGCTTCTTGCCCCAGATCATTGAAACAATATGTAAAAGCTGCATAGCAACACAGATTTGCTACCTGAGACTACAAGAATAATGAATGCCCTGCTGGAACCCTAGCCTGCACCACACAGGATTGCACGCTGAAGGACTACTCATGTTGGACACTTACAACTACAGCCCTGAGGACATTGTCCTGCTTCAAAAGGGATTAAGGAGTGGATTCCCAGAGAGCAGCAGGTACAAAAGAGCTACAAGAGTCCCCTGACAGAAACTAAAAAGAGAATGATTGGCTGTTGTAGCCTGATCTGCACCCAAAAGAATTGCACTCTGAACAAGTGCACTGCACAGTCTGGACCATCTCAGAGCTTTTAGGCCCTTGGATTGGTGTTATGGACTCTTTCTTGCATCAAGAAGCACTTTTGAATGTAAGCGTAAACATGTTACATTGTGGACAGCCTAAACTCGTGACCTTGTTCCAGTCCGGACCAACCTTTTTTTAACCCTTTGAGTGCTATTTGCTTCTAAGCGCTAGATTTACATTTAATCTTTAAACATTCATATTTCTGGTTTCCTACATTTGATTTTTATTGTTTTTGTGTCTATTTGTTCATTAAATATTTCTTATTTATAAATTAGTGGGAGATTTTTATTGTCTGTTGTGTCTTACTTATTAAATGTATTGGTGTTTTTAAATGCTTTACATATCTTTATCCTGAGTTAAGCCTGCCTGCTTGGGGCCAGCTACTAAGGGTTGAGCTAGAGGCTAAAGTATTGAGACCTTGTGTGGACCTTATATTGTGCAGGTGGCCTTATTGCTAGTAGTAGGTGCATACTTATCGCCACTATTAATCCACTTTCCAACAATATTGTTAAGTGCTGGGGTAAGAATCTAAACTATAAGATCATGTTCAGATCTGTTTTTGCACCTTTCCTGATTTTTCCATAACCATTTGATGATGACATTCTTCCCCACATAGATCTGTCCTCCAATGTCCATTAACAAAGGGGGCATTTTAGAGCCCGAATGCCAGCCACAAACGTAAGGGAGTTGACAATTGAAAGCCACAATGTTGGCAATGGTGCTATACAACCAGATCATTTCAATGAGGGCTTCTCCTGCGGCATGCCATTTACTTTGGCAAGCTCCTGACAATCTTTTACTATTTTTTGTATTCATTTGTATTAATATGTTCTAGGGCAGCACAAAATAATTTAAAAATGGGTTGCGGACACCTTGTGTAGGAAAACTGTCATGCGGTAATACATCTGTTGGGCAATATTGTCTATCACAATATTCACAGGTGTACCTTCTTCCATAAAGGTCTCTCTTAAGTAAATGGTCAACCTAGTGGTGATGTTGTTCATTGCCCTCACACATTAGATGTGGTAATCCACTTTATCTAGAAGGAAGCTTCCTTCCAGTCCTAACACATTCACAGCACCAATATCATCTAATTTAGCTTTTTCCATGGTTTGTTTAGTAACTAAACTGCTGACAAAGGAGATTGTTGCACCACTTTAACGTTGCCACTGCTACACAACTAATGCAGTTCCTCATTGTATATTCAACCTTATCTTCTATACTTGGCCACTAGTAGAGTAATCTGACCCTACACTTGATTAGGCTTCTTCCCAAGTTGAATTTCGGTGAAATTCACACTTTTCTCTTAGAGCACAAGCGTTTGCCCTCTGAATAACATCCATTGAATCAGGTGTAACCATTTGCATCAATTTTTACCAATTGTTATGCTTTGAAATTTTCAGTTTCTTCTTTCTTCCCTGGACTGCCATTCAGTACCATTTCTTTGGATGATCCTCCAAATAAAACTTCAGTATCTTCATCTGAAGACATGCAAGAAACACAATGTGCCAAAATGTATCTTAGGCTCAAATAGCCACTTTCCATGTGTGGCTGCATTTAACTCTGGGCGTTTACATATGAAGGCATTAGCCGTTGGATGTGGTCCCTTCATTTCACAAATGATAACCCAAGAATTATGGCCCAGTAGCAGACGAGGACCACTTGATCAGCACCAGTAGATATTTGGGGGCCGGTCATGGCTATGCAGGTGAAAGGTATAATTTTCTCTTTTCCACCCATTGCCTATCCTGTGTTAGGTTGTCACTGAGTCCTTTCATATCCCAGTCATCAGAATAGTGTATCTAGCCACATCAAACATAATGCCTTATAAATTTCATAATTTACTTTATTCAATATCAATGGACACCTGTTTATTTAATTTTAATGAACTCCTTTTCCATGCTATATATGAGACAATCAGTAACAGTAGCAAAGTTCTTGGCATACTTTGAAAAAATATTTGTATAAATGCAAAAATTATTTGACTTCATCTTAGTTTGTGAGGGAAAACATCTCAACAGCTTGTACTAAATCTCAGTTGGGTTTCACACCACCTTTGCGCTGTGTACCCCAAATACCAAAAACATCCACCCCAATCAACACTTTCTACTTTTTACCATAGACCCATACTCTTTCAACCTCCCTTAAAAGGCCATTAAAATATTATGTCTTAGAATGCTATCACATTCCTGAGGCTCACCGCAGTCTAGTACATGAAGCTATGGAAGACAGTGTCAAAGGAGGGCAACCCAAAAGGCATCCTACAGAAAATACATGCATCTAGAGGTGTCCCCAAGGAAGTAAGGAGGTTGAACTATAGATGAAGCCCAACCTGATTATGCGGAAAAAGGAAATCTATGATCAGCAGCTAGTATGGTCCACCAGCCTCTGCATCCTAATAATATTGGGGAATCAAAAGCAACTCACCTAAATGCTGGAGAGGAGATCTCCCAAATAGTGCACATGCAGAGAATCCCTACTTGAGGTTTAGTGACCAAAACATGGGGGGTGAAAGCACCATGATAGCAGCAGCCATGACAGAAAATGTTGAAATATATACAATCAGTGGGTAAAATAATAACCTAAAGTAATGAAGAAAACATGCTGTGCTTCTATGCTATGGAATGGCCTACATTCTCTCAGTTTTTCAGAAACAAGAATGCAGTTCTTTGGTTATTTTTAAAAAAGGACATTCAGATGGTGGAGCAGTAGTAAGATCTTGATGACAGCTGAAAGTAGAGATCCATAACGACATTGGAAACCTTAACCTTACAGCCCGCTGCTGAGGGCCGCACTGGTTGCTAAAGTCACAGAACCCGATTCATAGGCCTGAGCTGTAAGTAAGGTCTATAATGAGGTAGAGAGCCTTTAATAACTGCAATAGCCTGAGGCAGAAGGACTACAAGGATATTAGAACATTCTACCCACTGAGGGTAGAATGTTCTAAACTAAAGGGGGGAGAACTGAAGACAGACTTTGGGATGTTGCAGTAGCAAGCGTCCAGCAGCTATAATTAGACCTTCAGTGGAGCTCCCAATATCCCAGCGTTCTAATTTACCTTATAGAGACATAAGAAGCAAGGCAATGTTTTATATCCTCACTGTTTTATTTCATGCTACCCAGCCTAGCTGTCTCCTAGCTGCTTAGCCAGAGTGAGAAATGGTAATGGAATGTTGGTGTGACTGTGATGAATGAAATGCCTGGGTGCCTGTGTGGATGAGTGGTGACGGTTGGAGATGGGCTGAACAGCTGCTCCTGGTGGGGCTGGTGTAAGAGCTGGAGTAGGAGCTGGAGAGAAGGCTGGCAACTTGAATATGAACAGATGTGCATATTTGTATGGAACCAATAAAGACGTCTACTTAACTCTACCTGGCTACCTGTGTCTACCTGTGTAAGGGCACAACATTATTTTGGTGACAATTGGACCTGGACTCAAGCGTCTTTAAGGATGGTACAGAAACCAATAGAAACTAAAAGAGATTACAGAAATCAAGAGACTACAAGAAACTTGAGAACCAAAACTGAAGAAATCAAGTGTAACAAAGTTAAGAGTGTCTTGTTTGGAGAAACAGGCAAGCCAGCCCCACAAGTGTCCTTGTCAACTGACATTTCCAACCACAATTGCCCAGCCTGGACATGCTCCATAGACATTAAAACATTTTATGAACTTAAAAGAAAGTGGATGTCTGGACTAAGACTCACCAGTTCCTCATCCTATCTGTTTTAGAGAAAGGTCTTCTCTAGCGCCACAAAGGAGCCGTGTGGTTTTGTCACGATTAGTGCATTGGTGTCTCATTGAAAGCACAGTTAAGGACAGAGCATTCTTCGTGGAACTTTGCTTTGGATGTAGTTTTATGGGATCTCAATATTTTATTGGCATGTTTCTGTGTGCTCGCCGCTTAACTGACGTGTCAGTATCTGCAAGAAATGCTGTTTTTGGTTGCCACAATTATCGAGAGAGGCAATTTTCTGAAGTTTGTCTTGGATGCGTCCCAAAATTTGGTGAAGCATCACTGTCGGTTTAAACGCTTTGGAGTTTATGCAGTCTGCGGCATTTAAAAAAATACTGTCAATCATGACGGTCTATGTCTTGACTTTTTTTTACTGAAAACCAAGGAGATTGGCTATGTAGGGCCATGGTGAGACATATTTGGGCAGTTGTTTCATTTTAAATTTGAAGCTGATTTTGTGTTTGGCCATTTGGCGTGCGCAATCTTACCTGTAAGAAGCACTCCTCATCTCGAGGGATCTTCTGTGGTGTCCAGGTCACAAGCTGCTGGAAGATGCCTCTCAGTTTGGATGGACCGTGAGCCATACAGTGCCACGTAGACGACGTGCCACCATGTTTTGTTTGGCTGCCTCTGTTTTTTTCTTCAATATGCCAACCATGTTTGCATCATGAGTGCTGCGTTTGTTTCCACGTGAAAGGTACTACTCTACTTTTGTTCCACATGTGAAGTGTTTCATTCTCAGCTGGTTTTGGTTATATCTGTTTTCCTGCTGCCCTAGAGGGTCATACTATGATCTCTGAAGAATGGTGGTTCAAAGCATGGAGGTCAGAGAACACTGCCTTGAGTTTCTGTGGTAAGTGGCAGTTTTCTTTCCCCTTCCCTTCGGCTGCCATCTGGTGCTTGAGTCGAAATTGACTAGTTGCCGCTTTCCAAAGAGTCCTCCTCACACTTGTCTTCAGTGTGAAGTTTGTCTACATGATCACGGTGACAGGCACACCATGGACTATGACTGCCTGTGTGCATATTGGTATTCAAAGTATACACGTTATGAAATTCATTTATACTGTTTTACCAAGAATGGGTTTTTTGGGGGTCAACATGTTTAATATGAGGCAGGTTACATTTTTTGCTCTACTGTGATTGTATGAGGAGTTGTCCATGGCCAGAGTTTTCACTTTTGCACAAATGTGTCATGCTTACTTTTTACATGAAAATGTTTTTATTATCAGTCTTAATTAAGAATATGTACATTTTGTAACAGTGTGTTTCAGCATATCTTTGAGGCATTGTTCACAAGCGATTTTTCTGTGTCAAATTGTAGTTACAGTATTAACATAGGTCAGTGAAAACGTGCAGCTAGTCATCTTTTATGCAACATGGATTTTTACAGTTGCTTCAAAGGCTCCCTTACGCAAGTGTGTTTATTGCCTTGTGGTTCTCTGGTGAGAAGTAACTCACCGGCCAGAGTTTCAAGTTAAAAATATTACCAGATATATTCTTGTACTCTTTGCATGATTTATAGTTTTAAGTTTCGTGATGCCACAGTTTACGTTTCCCTACAGATGGGTGTTCTATTTATCTTAGTGGGTGGTGGTCACAGTTTTATCCCTTACATGAGGGATGGGTTTGGGTAATAGTCCCATCACAGTTTTATTCCTTGCATGAGGGATGGGTTTGGGTTATAGTCCCATTTCTACATTTTACAGTCAATGACCTCTACATGGGGATAGGTTTATGGGTGAGTTCCCATTTACACAGTTTTGACTCACAGGGTTGGTTTATTGGTTCAGGCCCTATTTATATGCTGTGCGGTACTAAGATACTTCCCCGTTGTGTGTTTATGAGTGCTAGCCCCATTTTCACTTTGTGCGTATGTCACATTACGCTGCACGTCTTGTCATCTCGTGTGCAAGTCGCCCTGTGCCTCATGTTTTGTGTTTAAGTAGCCCTGAGTCTCATGTGTGGTTCTGTGTAATTAGCCCTGCACTTCAGATGTTGTGGTGTGTAAGTCGCCCTGCGCCTCACTGTGTGTACCCTCTGTGTTGTTCACTTTGTGGTCCACGTGTATGTTTGGTGTTGTTTTCTCCCTTGTTGCCTCATGTTGGCCTTGGGTGTTTGTCTAGGGGTGTGGTCCACCCCTCTCATCATTCTGAATTTGTTTATGGGAAAGGATGGGGGTATTGCTTGTTTTTGAGTTTAGCTTACTTGTCAATATTTTTCCTTCCTTCAGTTTACGCTGTGTTTCAACTCTTGTGTAGTGGCATTTAGTTTTGCTTCCCAAAGTTTGATGTTTTCTCCTTTTGTATATTTTCATGTTTATAGTTATTTCTATGTTTTCTCTCACTTTCATTTTTCGTTTAAAAGGAAGGGGATAATGTTATATCCTCTCTGTGTTATTTAATGTTACCTAGACTAGCTGTCTCCTAGCTGCTCAGCCAGAGTGAGAGATGGTAACGGAATGTTGGTGTGACTGTGATGACACATGTTGGTGTGACTGTGTGGATGAGTGGTGACAGTTGGAGATGGGCTGAGCAGCAGGGAGGCTGCTCCTGGTGGTGCTGGTGTAAGAGCTGGTGTTTGAGCTGGAGTAAGAGCTGGAGTGAAGGCTGGCAAATGGAATATGGACAGATGTACATATTTGTTTGGAACCAATAAAGAAGTCTACTAAACTCTACCTGGCTACTTGTGTCTACCTGTGTAAGGGCACAACACAAAGGCTCTTGGTGCAAATACATTGGGCTGTGGTTCTACCTAACGGCAAGTATTTCAGATTCAGACCAGTCTGAGGGAAATGTTGACACACTGCGAAGGTGTATGGGAGAAAAACACTACTATTCCCACTTCCCTAGATGAAATGCTGCATACAGATGAAAACTGTTTCTGCTTGGCTTAGTTCATTATGGTTAGAATAGATGATGTGAGCTTAATACACACGCAAGAACACAGCAGCACCAAATCAAGGATCTTTAGCTGAAAGTTTCACCCGCAGGAATGCAGGTTTACTATGACTCAAACATGGCCTTGTGCTGAGTCAGGTGCCTGCTGCTGGTAAAGGACCCTGCTGTCCCAAGGGATTCCAAAACACAGACTCAAAAGTACCTGAAGTTGAAAGTTCCAGATGGTGGCTACCCTGAAGTGAAGTTTGCACAATTGTCACAAATGCAAGAAAGTTGCCAATGAAGCCATGCAAACTACAAACTTAGATGTTATTAAAACATTGATTACCTTGGTATAAATCAACCTGCCTAAGATATCCAAGGGGATTATTCTACAAGGGTATATGCAGGACAATGTATTGAATCAAGATGGTAGTGCTTTCACCTGCCCTCCTGATCCTACAGAGGTTTGGAGTCCCGATCACCAATGAATTAACTCTCCCCCAGGAAAAAAGGTAGTTGAGAGGAGTCTATTGTAAGTTTTGCATCAGCATGACCTAAAGGTCTTTTCTCCATTCTGTCACTATTCAAGTGTCACCAGTAGAAAGTTAATAGAGAAGGAAACCTCAGAATATTCTAATGGAGGAAATGACTGAAAATGTACAGCAGGTAAAGAGAGGTAACATGAAGGATGTAGAGCAAGGAAAGGGAACTACCAGGAGCAATAAAAAGTCAATGTGATCAAGTAAAAATTACTGCATATGCATTACATTAGAATAGCACTTTGATAAGTGTGCAGTCTTTGTATAACAAATATCCACGTGAATGTTCATGCTGAAAAACTATAAATGCACTGGTTGTGCAGCAGGCCACAACTGACAGTGATTATAGCTTGGGTGATTAACAAGCATTTAGAAAGCACTGCCATTGTATATTTAATTTAGAGTTCATGTGGCCTTATTAGGCACCGCAGTCTGATTTTAATTTATCTATTCATACATGAAGAGAATACACTCTGCCTTGGTTTTGATTTTTTTTCTAGTTTACACGTGGACAGAGCACACTGTTCCCAGCTTCAGATTTTCAGCTAACAGTTCATACATGGAAGAAGCACACTGTTCCTTGTATTCATTACATAATTCAAGAGCTCTTTGGATGACTAACAGCCATGTTTTCAAACACCAATGATCAAGCATGGAATTGTCTTCCTTATCGGAGGTGAAAATTAAACATGAATTTTAAATTAAATGCCGTATTTCAATGCACCATTTAAAAGTGTGACACAGGCAGCTAAACATTCCTTTGCAATTTTAGGTCTCGGGTTAGCTGTCTGTTGGAGACCTTTTGTTTCCAAACCATATTACATATTTAAAGTGGGCTTTTAGTCAGCCCTATGTTCATCATTGGGTGACTTTGTTGTCCATCTCCTGTGTCTGCTCTTAATCCAATGGCTTTCATTCCTGATCTTGTGTTTGCCCCACTGTTAGAAATGGGATTTCTGTTTGGCTCAGGCTTGCGCCTAAGCCAGGCAGAAACCACCACTCTAGTCAGGGCAAGGGAGTTACACGCTGAAGATAACCCCTGCTCACCCCCTTGGCAGCTTGGCAAGAGCAGTGAGGCTTATCCCAGAGGCAATGTAAAGCGTTTGGGCAACACACACACACAGCAGCAACACACTAGGCACACTACAAAAGAAACTCCACACAAGGTTATATCAAAAATAGCTTTTGTATTCTCATAAACACATTAGAATCATAATCACACATATACATTGTGCCAACTAGCACTAGGTAATTTTCACAAGGGATTATATACAGGACCAGGACAATCAGGCCATGGTCAGAACCATCAGATCAGGTAAGTAAACCTAAGACACAACCAGTAACTGCTGGTTCCATAATGACCTAAGCATTATCACATCAGCATTAGACACCATCCTAAAATATCATAGCATGACATTAGGCACAATATTAAGCATAAATCACATTACGGATAAATAACATTAGGCATAAAACATATTAGGCCCAAACCTCATCAGCATAAAACACATTACGAAATAATCATGGGGCATGAATCACAAGAGGCATCTCATTAGGCAGGACATATCTTGGGCATGAAAGCAGCAATGCACCATAGCAGCACTGGCAAGGGCCTTGCACCCTAACAACACCCTAAAATGACCCCAGGCCAACTGGCCTTCCTCTGGGCTCAAATGCCCTATGTCCTGTAAAGTCAGGGCTCTAAGAGGGACCATGCAAAGGGCCCCCTGGCTGCCTCTGCAGCAAACATATTGTGTGCAAGTGCACTGGGGCCTGGGGTGCACTCACCCCTCCTTTACAAAAAATCACTGGCCCCCTTGTTGCAGCTGCATGCAACTGCGATAAAGCTGTGTCCAGAAACAAAGCACTGGCACCAACCATGTGCCTATTAGAGCCCCACTCTGGAACTCTAAATTATAATTATCCTCCAATGTTGCAGCTGCCCGCTCTCAGATGGGTCAGCTGGGGAAATCAGCCCAGGTACTCACGGTGCCCTGAGAGTGACCGCAGGGGGAGTGGGCACCGACAATGTGCCTCGACTCACCACCCCAACCAAGCTCACAACAGAGATCCACTCACCAGGGCTCAGGGGAGGACTCTGCCTACAATACCCGGGCACCAACAATGTGCCGGACAGGTCCTGCTGCTGGGACCTTTCTTAAACTGCACCAAGGGAAACCCCCACTCACAAGGACTCGGCATGGAGCCTGCGAGGCTCCAGTCGAACTCCTTCTGGGCAGTTCTCCTTCAATGTGGCGGGGGTAGGCACCGACAATGTGCCTCGGGCCTGCTCTGCCACAATCAACACACTGCTGCTGTATCTGGGGCTCACCATCACTCATGGGTGCTCCGTTCGTTCACCGGCCGCAGCTTCTGCCCCAGAGGGCGCGAGGCCCCGCCCACCATCAGGCTCATCCTGCCTGATTTCCGGGTCGCCGCTGGCAATCGCGGTGGCCCAGTTCTCCAATTAACGTTACAGTGCAGGGTGGGCACCCGCTCCTATAGGCACCAATGTGGGGTGGGCACCCGCCTAAGCTGCAAAACTGTGAGGTGGGCTCCCACTCCCAAATCAGCAGGTTAGGGGGAACCTCATATGCTGGGATTCCCTTCAGCAGCACGCTGCAATGCACGCATGCTCCTCTTCTTCTTGTAATTAAAATCCAGCGCTCAGAATGTGCCATGGGCTCACAGTTCTTGGAAGTCCTGAAGGTTTAAGGGGGCAAAGCTGGGCCCAGGCAGGCCTGCACACAGGACCCTCCAGCAGGGAGGCAGTCCTTTGTGGTGGTTACTCCTGGGCCCCCAGCAGCAGCAAGGCCCCAACAAGTCCAGGAACAGTGCACCATTATGGAGTTACATCCCCTATATTTATATCAGACATTCCTTTGTCTGCCCTGGCACAGGGCTTGGGAGAACCAGCAAAAACTAGTCCAGGGGGGAATTAGAGGACTCAGTTTACCAGGCTCCTCTTTCCCTTTGTCAGATGGGGAGTCATCAGACACATAACAGGGGGCAGAGCCAGCATTGTACAGGGCAGGCACAATCCTATTCAGGGAGAGGGGATTACACCTCCCACCACTCCCAATGCAGTCCCATTCAGCCTAGTGCTGACTCACCCTACCCCTCCTGGAGCCACATACACCCCACCAGCCCCTGTCACTGAAAAGCCCGACATGCAATTCACATCAGACAGGCAGACACATAGCACACAGAAATGCCAACTTCTAAAAGTGGCATTTTTAAAATAGGCATAATAAATCTGCGAACACCATTGCGTAGCATTTATTATTACTATTTCAAACATACCAAACTTGACCACGCTGCTCCTCTCGTATCAGGAGTTACCACTGAAACACTTATCAGGGAATCTCCAATGCATCCCTATGGGAGGGCAACCCCATAGTAGAGAGAAACTAAAATAGCTGTTTGGCACTACCAGGACATGACTCGCACTTAAGGCACATGTCCTACCTTTTACCTACAATGCACCCTGCCCATAGGGCTAGCTAGGGCTTACCTTAGGGGTGACTGACATGCAGTAAAAGGGGGGTCACAGACAGGGCACACACTTTAGGTGCCACATCACAGCGGCAGTGACACGCGTGCACAGGCCCTGCAATGGCAGATGCCTGATATAGGTTTGAAACGCTACTTTGGTGGTTGGCGCAATCCCACCAGTAGAATTTAATTCACCAGCCCTGGGTATATGAGATACCACTTTACGACTGACAAATAAATTAAATAGGCCAAACAGGTGTAGACCACCCTTACCATATTTATTGAAGCGAGCACAGGCACTTTACACTGAACAGCAGTGCTAAAGTGCAGAGAGTCCTAAAACCACCAACACCATGTCAGAAAAAAGACTAGGAGAAAGGCAAATAGTTTAGGGATGACCCTGCAAACAGGGCCAAGTCCAACACCCACCGATGAGCATTTTGGTTTACCAGTGTTTTAACTGGATGAGTTGTATCCTTATATTGCTGGCTTGAGGGGACTCATTTTTTGTATGTATAAGCTTTGCGTGGCAGTGCATGTATATCCCTGATCTCTCCACGCTTCTTTTCTTTTTTTTACCATTGCCCAGTCCATCCATCCTACTGTTTTGTTTTCTTTCTTCTTTTAGTTTTAATGTATTTACCATTCTGACATGACCATCCCCAATTTTGAAATGGTAAATAAAATTAGGGCACAAACATGCATAATGAAACATTCATGCACATGCATCATAACATAGCGCATGCATCACAGTGCTTGCAGGCTGCAGCATCATGAGACATGCAGATTTATTAGAGGCTATCTTGGAATACCTTCTCATTAATAGAAAACATCTTTAT
This sequence comes from Triturus cristatus, assembly GCF_964204655.1. Classification (NCBI taxonomy): domain Eukaryota; kingdom Metazoa; phylum Chordata; class Amphibia; order Caudata; family Salamandridae; genus Triturus; species Triturus cristatus. The sequence goes on from NC_140591.1 coordinate 1,495,647,757, forward strand.
GCACATATATGTGCATACAAATGACAAAAAGCTTTGGGAAAGTCTAAAGCTTGGTCTTTTAGTGACAAGACTTATTGGCTTTGCCAATGCTTGTTTTAAAATGGTGTTAAGAAAGAATAATACATTATATAAGGAAATCTCTCTGCTGGCTCTGCATTTTCTTACCCATTAATGAACGTGAGTAACTTAAGGCAGTTCTAAGAGTTGAATGATGTACAGGGGGCCACAGTACTTTGTAACTGAACATAAATAAGCAGCTTTTTTAACTTGCAGCTAGTTGCTCTTGTTTTCAATGACCCGGCCGGAATCCAGACATAAAGACAGGCACATCCAGATAACAAGAGTCAGCTGAAAAACATTCACTAATGCTTAATAATTCGCCTTTTGAGTCATGATGCAAAGAGTAGACATATATGTATTAGAGCAGCACCAGATGTTCATGGCAGGCATGATATACGGTGACATAGCACAAGTAAATATATATGGTGAATGTCCGTCCTTGTACTGTGTCTAATGAATGTGTAAATCATCCAGTTATACTCAACATAGCTTGGAGCCTTTAGCCATGGCCCATCTTTGGTGCAAGTCTATCCAGCAAAAACGTGAATGGGGAAGTGCATTTTTGTGCAACTCAAATACACCTAATTATGGCTGCGAGTCTTTGCTGCACATTTAGTGTGTGTTGAGACAGACAGTACTTTACTCATACTTTTCTTGCATAAGTTACAACCTTCATTTTCAGATGTTGTTTTCTAGAATACAAGGATGTACCTCCATATTATGATATGCCTATGAACCCCATTGTATGACTAATTACTGTTCTACAAGTGCAGGCTTAACCTCCTGTGTTACCATCGTGTGCCAAGGTGTTGCCACCAAATCACTGTCAACAAATGCCCTTTTTTTTATTTGATATGGCTAAGTACATGAACCGTATGCCCATATGTCACATTATATGCTCAAGTGCAGACAAACTAGGCCCAAAACGTCCATCATCTGCCTCAAAGCCATGATGTCCATCAAGACTGGCATAGACTGGGTAACCATATGCACATAAACCACTAATAAGGGAATGAGCACCCAATGGCTCCAATGCACCAGACTTCCCAATTTTCTAGTGTGGAGCTTCCAGTTAAAATGTTCCTGTATTTTAATCTAAGTTTAACACTTTCAAAGCAAGTACAACAAACCTTACAACAATTAATTTTAAAAGCAAATACCAGAACTTGAAACATGGTTCTCATAGTACCTCATTCGGCCACCAGAACTCTGTATCCAGCTACTGCTATCTTGTGTCCCTGAAGTGCCATCCATTGCCAAAGATTGTCCATAACATTTCCAAAAACAATCATGATATGCCCAAGACCTACTGTAACATGTCAAAAACACAATGCTCTCTACTTTGTCTAGGGACCTCTGATATAACTCCGACACAAAGCACATCTGGAAAAGCACACCCCCTGTGGAATCTAGAATCGTTCAGTGATGTTTTACTGTTTTATGTACACAGTAAGTTTCACTGATGTTACTTCAAGTGTCCTGAGTTTGTATTACCATGGCTGTTGATTGCTGTAAAGGATCTTGTTGTTCGGCTTACAGACATAGGCTTTGAAATTATAAGTGTGGGATGCTGCAGTAACCCCCAAAAAGCACAAATTAAGCACATTTCATTGTAATTATTAAGTGTGATCAAAACAAAGATTTTAACAAATCAAGACACTTTAAAATATAAATAGATACATATTTGTTGAAACCTGATTTTCACAAACATTATTGTTTGTACACTTTTTTTATCAGTAAAACTGAGGGCCAGACGTAGGAATCCAATTTGCAATCGCAAACGCTAAAATTCGCAGAATTTCAGTGTTTGCGATCGCAAATTATCAGTGTGCAATGTAGCACACAAAAACCCCCTTCCAAAATAAGGAATCTCAAAATGTGAGATTCCCTATTTTGCAATTGCATTTAAGGAATCGCAAATTGCGATTCCTTAAATGCAATGTAAGAAGCACAAAAGAAAAAAGTGCGATTTGGCCTTAAGTAATCGCAAATTACCACCAACTTCAAGTTGGTGGTAATTTGTGATTTCCTTTAAAAAAGCACTTTTTTGCTTTTTTAAAAGTGCCATGTGGCACACATTCATGCCCTTAGGGCATGTATGTGCGCTACATATGCACATTTTAGGGGTGCAACAGGGTGTCCATCTGGAACCCTTGCACCCTTAAAATGAGCACGCAATTCCCATTCATTCCAATTGGCCCCTTGGCCCATAGGAATGAATGGGAAGGTATTCCTTGATTGCGAATCGCAATTTGCAATTCGCAATTAAGGAATATTAAGGAATCGCTAAAAATATTGCGATTCCTACCTACATGCCATTTTGCGAGTCCTTAATAGCGATTCCCTAAAATTCGCTATTAAGGACTCGCAAAAGTGCTCTTACCTACATCTGGCCCTGAATCTATTAGCACATTTCGTTGATGTGAAATATACTGTCTGTAAATGCCAGTGTACAACCACACCATGCTTTAGTAGCATATTTGCTTGTCAGTGCTCCAAATGCACCACCTGCTATATACCACACCCTTAGCTCTCTCCTGCTGAAAGGGTGTGGCACACTTGTTATTTGTGCGATGCTTGGTTTTTCTCAGTCTCGATGACTTCAGTGATGTAACATTAATGGCAGCACCTCCACTCTGAAAATGTATCAAGCACCACTACTTACAAACACAATCATACATCACCAAATAGAAAGCACAAGCACAAAACTAATGAGGGTAAAACTGACCTCTTTGAACAAATATGAAAAATCAATGTTTGTTATTGTCATATTATTTCCCACGTATTGGTGCACTCTGAATCTACTGTCACGCTTAAAATTATTAATGAGGTCTATATCTTTTCAAAATGTACCTAGGTGGGAGCGTCAATTGAATTATTGTCTTCTAAGTGGAAAAAACTACTTAATGAAGTTTTAATGTTAAACCATGGGAGACTGGATTTAAACCCTTTAATATATACATATATTCTTGTGCAAAGGAAGTCACAGATGTGATCAATTTCATACTTCACATGACCACTGTAGGGGTATTTCAAGCAATTCTCTTAAGAAAACATATTATTTTCCTTAATGCAGATTCTTAGTTGTGACTAAATATTAAAGTTAGCTTCCTTTTGAAACAGGCCTGCCCTTTTGTGAAGTCAACATAGGTGAACGGTGTATTCACATAAGAAATTCAAACATACTTTTTTGTTTGATGTCTCCCGAATACAATCCCCGGCGCCACATGTCTTTCATTGCACAACATTGAAGGAACAGTAAACAGTTGAAGAGCATGTGTTTATCTTCTCATCCTGCCAAATAAAATATCAAGCAGGATGTGTTGTGTTCCTGTTCATTAGCAATGCCTGCAGTAATCTATATGTAGGTCAACCTTCAGTGGCATGGCCTACATGACAATGATGTGAAAGCTATAGCTCTATACCCCCCATCCTGCACACAGAGACTGATTTTACATTTGTTTCTATGGCTCACCAGTTATGCTGTGGTGTGGATGATGATTGATACATTCATAAAGAACCACCTTAAATTCTGAAGTGGTTTTGGTGCTTTTATTCCACCTTTTCTTATTCCATTAAAGTACCAACATGGCCGACAACTAATTCATGTCATAGAGAAAGATATTACACAATACAATTCAACACAGAAATAATAACGATATTTTGGAGATTTCACCAAAACATCAGAGGCAAACAAATGTTTACAAATAACACAATATAACAGAGGACAACAGACCAGTCCTTATTTGTAAGGCAGTGCTATTGATTATTGTTTTTCAAAAATGCGACATGCCATGTACAGCTAGACCACAAAATGATTACAGCAGGCTAAATGTCCTGTTTGTGTACAGTGTTATTCCATGAACTAGTAGTGGCTACTGCTAGCTGGGAGGACTTGATGCGTTTCAGAACCCTATGCAACTTCAGGGTTCTCCTCAGGACAGGGACGTGGTCAAACACTACAAAACGTAATAGGGAAATGTTTATGAGTTATAGGTCCCTGCGTTAAAGAAGTTGAACCTTTGTCTAGTAACCCAACAGATTCTTAGCAGTTAAAAAACGTTACCTTTGAGTAAACAACACAAAGGTAATGTGGAGAAAACAGAGCCTGCCACTTGCATGCATTAGACAAGATATAACAACTCGTGATCCTTGACCAAAAAATGATAAAAAAGATATTCCTTGGTGCTCATTACTTAAAAAATACAGATTAACTATGTACCTTGACCAGAGGATATCTTACATGGAACGCTAACTCGGAATATACAAACTATAAGTATCCACACATGATTCAATTGTGTGTTTACTTCTACTTTTAACACACTTGGAAACTTAGAGTTTCTTTGCTTCTTTCCCTTGGATGTTTTTTATGACATAAGCCTCTTTCCTCTATTTTTGTGACCATTTCCTGCAGTCACTCACTCTTCACATATTGTTTCCTATTGTATGATGATAAGCTGGCTACTGGAAAGAGTGACCCTTAATTCGAGCAAGCTAGAGACATGCCCCAAAAACATCTCTACGACTAGCCCTTGACATAATATAAGATTACATCGTCAACTTTGAACTTTTCTCCAGCAATAAACTATCTCAATGAACCATAACATGTGCCACACACGCATCGCAGCTCATCAAATGAATGAATAAGTAACACATAGTGTTGACTGTCAGGAGATTGACCCTCTCATTCTGCATGCCCCTGCTCATAAGGATTACATTAAATGCAAGCAATAAACATGGTGAAGACGTAGCCATGGTTTGTAGGCACTATGTGAGAGTGATTGTCAGTCCCATTTTCCATTCCATACCAAGAGTAACATTTTCCTGATGACAATGCAATGATCAAGGGCTTTTACTGCCACTACCACCCTGGACTTGCATTACATAAAGGGCACATTGCTCATTCTGCACTACCTGGGAGCACCAGCCACAGACCTGATCAGTGAACCTTATTACTTTGAATGTTCTGTTTCAAGTGAGGACACAAGCTCACATCTGCACTATGAACAGCAGATTAGTTTAAGGCAGACTGACTCTTTGAAGCTTTCAGTTGCCCATTGACCACAGGTGGAGAACCAGCCACAGTTTCAAAGGGGGTGCAGAAATCCCACTGCAGACAGGTGCTATAAGTGACTGCACTTGCCTGTAGGAGAATGTCTCAGTGTCCCTGAGACCCCATTACCCCCTCACAAGTGGTAGTATCTGACAACCTTGTTGCCTCTTTGCCTCTGCACCTGTGTTAATACAGCACTGGCACAAATATACAATATTCCCTCATTTGCATGTGGACATAACCATACATGATGAATGATGGATCACACCCTTGAGATTGCCCCGCCACACAGCCACACATTTAGCATTGGCCCAATAATTATTATTGAAGAAGCCACACAAGCTTCTGATGAACCTTCTATATTACCAAAGTGTTGCTGAGAAAAAGCAGACACAAATGCCTTTTCTGACCCCAGAGCAGTATGTGCAATACAGTCCCTGGTCTTTGCTCACCTTTTCGGTACTCAGCATAATAGTTGGTGTGTCTTATACATGCTATAAATCTCTGTACTGTATTGCTGGCCACCCTGGAGATTGAACATTGTAGCTCTGATTTAGAGTTTATTGGGCAGGTTACTCCATCACAAACATGACAGCTACCCAGTCGCCCTAATTACAGGTTCATTATATCCTAATGTTGTTGTAATAAGGCAGGCAGTATATCCATGACTTTTGTGATGGATTACCCATCTACCAAACTCTAATCCAGGCTAATGTCTTTATTCCAAAGAAAGGTTTGTCTCTATAGGTTTCTGCTGGCTGGCAGTTCAATATGCCACCTTTCCCATTCTAGATATAGATGCTAAGTACTTATAAAAAAAGCTTCACTAAACTACTGTTTGATTTCAGATGATATGCTGATCATTCCACTGATGATAACAGATTTACCTAGCTGAGTAGAGGAACGTGTGACATGACCTTCTACAACAGACTATCTCCTAGACACTATATTCAACCAAAACCATCCTATAGTCTTGTGTAAGCCTTTGAAGAGTGTCAATAAATGCAGGCAGCATTATATTTTGTTATTAGAGTGCACAGTTATATTTTTTTTATGTTTCCAGCAAGAGTGCATAAGTGGCTAAATATTCAGCAAACACTAGTCTTTGACTTACTGGCAACATTCCTTCAGGAAGTGCATTGGTCAGAGTACAAGCCAGAACATGCAGTGTCTGCATTTGCATAGAGTGAGTGTACAGTGTCTGTTGTTTCATCAGTGGTGTGTGAAAAGGGAGAATGACTGATAAAAGGGAGAATGACTGATGCTTGCCTTGTGATTTTAAAGACTGTATTTTCCATCCAGTAACATTGAGTCCATTCAGAAGTGAAATTAGACTGAACAGCTAATTTTTCAAGCTGGGGTGTGGGAATACCACTTCACGTAAAGTGGAGGTGATATCCCTACAGCCAGCATCAGAATACACACTGGAAAAGCCCTTAGGTCTGGTAATAATGCACTATGCATGCAAGGAACATTGATGCATACCTCTGCACAATCATGTAAGGTCTACTGGCTTTGACAATGTTTTTCCTTGAGCCACTGAGTACCACTGGAGCTTAGAGAGCATCCACTTGACCAATAAGCATAGCGTATTTGATGCCTGCAAGATGGTTGGGACCGTACGAGCCCCATGCCTGATGTGCTTGTTTGTCTCACAGAAAAAGATAGTCCTGTAGCTTTATTGAAAAGATGTCCTTTCATATTGGAAGCAAAACAAGCATATAAACTAATGCTTCTGAGGAAAAAGGTGTGTATGAGGGGATATACCAATGAAAGTGACCCTTTTTGACATGGTCACCCCCACTTTTTGCCCGGTATTTGATGCAACCTTGACAGAAGTGCTCTGTGTTCATGCTACACAGATCCCCAGTGCCGGATCGCTTTCCCTAAAACTGTACAATTGTTCCATCAATTGGCAATACCATTGGCATCCTCTGTAAGTCCCTAGTAAATTGTACCTAGGGCAGGGACGTTGGAGATGGTTTCTAAGGGCTGCAGCATGTATTGTGCCACCCTAAGAGACACCTCAGCACCAGCCACGGCCGCTGCAGGTAAGAGCAGTGGGGCGGTGGGGCCAGGTGAGGGAGGATTTTGAGAGATGAACACAAAGGAAAATTAAATAATTAATTAATTTCCCTTTGTGGTCATCTCTAAAAATCCCCCCTCACCTTGCCCCACCGCCCTACCTCTCTTACATGCAGCAGATGCGGCTGCGGCTGCTCAGCACACTCATGCAAACTGCCAATGCATGATGTGTGACATGGTGAAAAGATAAAAAGTGAAGACAAGCCAAGCTCCTGTGTGCCATGCCTGCAGACACTGTGTGTAATATAAGTGAGTCACCCTCATGCAAGCCTTTCACCCCTAAGGAAGGATGCATTATATTACATGTGAGCAGATATGCCGCTGTAATGTTCATGTTGATTTATGGGCTTTGCAAACACAAGGAAAATATGGATGGAGCGCTGAAACTTTTCAGACACTCATCCAAGTCACTGATCTGGGTTGCATCCATCATCGCTCGGTAGCTCACTTCACCACCCCAGTTCAGACCCTGCCATATGCAAATCAGTCTTGACCCTGTTCCTCATGGGAATAGTCCAGCCTGAACTGATGAACCAGGTCTTCCCTGGAGCAGAAACAAGCATCCTGGGACTGGTTTCAGGGCAAAATCCCACATAAGCCAGGCTAGCTTGAATCCAGTGGCAAAGTGAGCAAGGGACCCTGGGCTTACTATGCCAACTAAGGGTGATCAAAGTAAACACAAGGAGATGATGGACAGAGCACTGACACTTTTAAGACACTCACCAATCTGGGTTGGATCCATCATCGTTCTTTAGCTCAATTTGCCACCCCAATTCAGACCCAGCCATATGCAAATCAGTCTTGACCCTAGTCCAGTCCAAACTGCCAAGTCAGATCTTCCCTGGACTGAAAACAGGCATTCTAGGACCGATTTTGGGTTAATATCCCTCATCAGCCAGGCTAGCTTAAATCCGGTGGCAAAGTGAGCAAGGGACCCACGTCTGGGCATACCATTCAAACTTAGGGTGAACAAGTCTAACACAAGGAGATTATGGACGGAGTGATGAAACTTTTCAGACATTCACCCCCCGTCACAGATCTGGGTGAATCCATCATCATTTTTTACCTCACTTCCCCACCCCACTTCAGACTCAGCCATATGCAAATCATTCTTGACCCTGTTCCTCATGGGAACAGTCCAGCCCGAACTGCCAAGCCAGGACTTCCCAGGACTGAAAACATGCATGCTGTTTTTGAATGGATGGAGAGCAGCCAGCTCAAATGCAACATAGAGAAAACAGAGATGATCTATTTTGTGTCACATGAGTCCAACTGGTGGGAAGATGTTTGGCCCCCTGCATTGCCAGCTCCTCCGCCCCCCTCCCTAGTGATTAAAAACTTATGGGTGAAGCCAGATAATACCCTCTCTATGAGGGCTCAGATCACTGCAGTGGTAGGCCAAGGATTTGCGCTGCTCCAGACTATTAAGAAATGTCTCCCCCTCCAGCCTTTGGATATGGGAAGAGTAGTGATTAATTCCTTGATAACTTCGCATCTGGATGTCAATTCATTGTATTTAGGGGCTGAGGAAGCTCAGGTGAAGCCCCTGCAGGTGGTCCAAAATGCTGCAGCCAGGTTACTTTTTCATTTGCCTAGGCACTCTTTGATGGCTGCTGCACTCATGAGTCACCCTCATGCAAGCCTTTCACCCCTAAGGAAGGATGCATTTTATTACATGTGAGCAGATGTGCCGCTGTAATGTTCATGTTGATTTATGGGCTTTGCAAACACAAGGAAAATATGGCTGGAGCGCTGAAACTTTTCAGAAACTCACCCAAGTCACTGATCTGGGTTGCATCCATCATCGCTCGGTAGCTATATTCACCACCCCAGTTCAGACCCTGCCATATGCAAATCATTCTTGACCCTGTTCCTCATGGGAATAGTCCAGCCTGAACTGATGAACCAGGTCTTCCCTGGAGCAGAAACAAGCATCCTGGGACCGGTTTCAGGGCAAAATCCCACATAAGCCAGGCTACCTTGAATCCAGTGGCAACGTGAGCAAGGGACCCTGGGCTTACTATGCCAACTAAGGGTGATCAAAGCAAACACAAGGAGATGATGGACAGAGCACTGACACTTTTAAGACACTCACCAATCTGGGTTGGATCCATCATCGTTCTTTAGCTCAATTTGCCACCCCAATTCAGACCCAGCCATATGCAAATCAGTCTTGACCCTAGTCCAGTCCAAACTGCCAAGTCAGATCTTCCCTGGACTGAAAACAGGCATTCTAGGACCGATTTTGGGTTAATGTCCCTCATCAGCCAGGCTAGCTTAAATCCGGTGGCAAAGTGAGCAAGGGACCCACGTCTGGGCATACCATTCAAACTTAGGGTGAACAAGTCTAACACAAGGAGATTATGGACGGAGTGATGAAACTTTTCAGACATTCACCCCCCGTCACAGATCTGGGTGAATCCATCATCATTTTTTTTACCTCACTTCCCCACCCCACTTCAGACTCAGCCATATGCAAATCATTCTTGACCCTGTTCCTCATGGGAACAGTCCAGCCCGAACTGCCAAGCCAGGACTTCCCAGGACTGGAAACATGCATGTTGTCTTTGATTGGATGGAGAGCAGCCAGCTCAAACACAGAGAAAACAGAGATGATCTATTTTGTGTCACATGAGTCCAACTGGTGGGAAGATGTTTGGCGCCCTGCATTGCCAGCTCCTCCGCCCCCCTCCCTAGTGATTAAAAACTTATGGGTGAAGCTAGATAATACCCTCTCTATGAGGGCTCAGATCACTGCAGTGGTAGGCCAAGGATTTGCGCTGCTCCAGACTATTAAGAAATGTCTCCCCCTCCAGCCTTTGGATATGGGAAGAGTAGTGATTAATTCCTTGATAACTTCGCATCTGGATGTCAATTCATTGTATTTACGGGCTGCGGAAGCTCAGGTGAAACCCCTGCAGGTGGTCCAAAATGCTGCAGCCAGGTTACTTTTTCATCTGCCTAGGCACTCTTTGATGGCTGCTGCACTCAAGGCCCTGCTTTGGATGCCCATTAAGAAATGGATTGCGTTTAAAGCACAATCGTTATCACTAGGGCAGCATTTCATTCCAGCGTTGGTTATCTGATGGGGAAATTCACTCAGTATATTCCCTCCGTAGAGCTGCACTGCGCTCTGCTTCTGCTTCACTCTTGGTTATCCCACACTTTAAGCATGTCTGAAGGGGCGGCAAAGCCTTCTCTTTTCTGGCAGCTAAGCCTTGGAATAAGCTCCCCCAAGAACTGCGCTTTACTGTATCTGAGCTTATATTCTGGTGGACAGTAAACCTTCTACTGTGTGATTGTGTATCTGGGCTATGTCTGCTACTGCAGGGACATTACTTGGCATAGCTTCACACATTATAAGCGCTCATCCATTATTTCATTCATTCACTGGCTGGCTGGTCCTGACCAGCCTACCATCACAGATGAGCCTCTGAACCCCTAGAGGTTTCAGCCTGTGCTCTCTGAGGTCTGAAACAATACCTGCTCTGGGCGGAGGTGTTGTCACCTCCTCCAGAACAGGATGGCTAAGTAATTAGCATATTAGGGCAAGAGGCTTCAAAGGCCTCTGCCACCTTTGATATGTGACCCTGGCTTCCCCGGATAGGAAAAATGCCAACCTCCTGCCCTGGGCCAATTTGGCACCAGGACAGACAGGAACATTAGTGTGTCAGGAGCCAAGTTTACTATCAGGCCAGTTCCACTTCTAAGGAGGGCTACCTGATGTGAACACAAAAACTATATTGTTCTTGTTTTCTGGTGGAATTAGGCTTGCTGATTCAGGGTTATGCCCACTTCCCACCGGAAGTGTCATATATAGAGTGTTGTCACACTTAAGGCAAGTAGCTCACTGGCTATTACCTGCTAATCCCATTAAATCCCTAAATTGAGTATTTAGGGGCACCCCTGATGCTGGTAATTTAAGTTTTGATGGATCCAGTAGAAGAGGATATAGAAGAACAGTGAGAGACCAAGAACCTAAACCTGCTGTGGACTTTTGGTTCCAAATCCTGCCTGCCTGCACCAGTCTCCACAATGGTGACCGAGTGGCTCATCCTGTAGCTGAGAAACTACCAAGAATCTAGTTAGACTGTCAACCCTTTGCAAATTACTGGCAATCTTCCTTGGAGTAGAGGAGCTACTCCCCTGCAGTCCATAAGCACCAAAGTTGGGTTCACTGTGCTGCACTCCCCAGCCATCCTGACACAGCAGACACCCGAGAAGATGTACTTGTGCGCTGGATGTCAGATCTGTCCACTGACTGAGTGAGAGTATACCAGGACTGACTGGAGTCGCACAGCACCAATACCTGGGGTACCGGACTCGTTGAAGCAAACACAATTGATGTGAGTTCAATGCGGACTCCCACTACACTAAGACCGAGCCACCATTAGGAACATCAGCACTGCATAGACACACTTCCAGAGTGGCCCAGCTGGTCTAATTTTTGCACCCTCAGCTGGCAAACCTAAAAACCGTGAAGATCTTTGATGCACATAACCCAGCCAATCTATCTACTCTGCATCCGAGCAGCACCCCAGCTTGGGTACCGATGAGCCAGCTGTGCCCCCTTGCTCTCAGGACCCTTGTGATCTTAGACACCCATTGGGAGCTCCCGGGCTTGTCCCCAAGTCCCCCTCTGCAGCCTGTTTTTAGGTGCCTCCATTTTTTTACCTGCAGTAGCATGCAAAGCTACCAAACCAATCAGCATATCTGCACCTGGATGCCACAGAGCAGGTAACAAGTAACTGATTGTGGTACTTTGGACCTTGACCAACAACAGCTTTAAATCCGAAAGGAGACCCCCAGAAACTGACTATAAATTACAGTATGCAACATGTGCCTTGTTCACTCATGGGAAAGCACTGCTGCGTAAGCCACATTTAAGAGAACTTTAACTTACTTGTGAAATTCAATATTTAGAAAAGTACTTACTTGATAATAAAGTTCTTTGTATCCAAATTTATATAACAATATGACTTACTTTTCTAAATTTGTCTTGGACTTATTTTTGAGTCTGCGTCTCATTTATTGCCTCTGTGAGGACAACAAATGCTTAGCACTACCCTCTGCTAAGCCTAAACAGCTCATAGATACTACCACAAAATAGAGCATTTAGTGCTATTCTTTTTGCCTCTGTGAACCAATAAGGGTTGCCTGCACATTACACACTATATCTCATTTTAGTTCACTATATAAAGAGTCAGCTTGCTACATCAATTAGCACAATAAAGTCTCCCAGACATTGAGAGGTAGACCTATGTGACACCATTAGACTGATGGTGCATGTACTAGGATACAGAAACTTGTGGGGGCTCTCACAAAATGAGGGGGGGTAATCAAGAGCCCAAATGGTAAGAGCATTAAGCCCGGTTGGTAAACTCGGGTCCGCTCGCTGAGTTGGCGGAATTCTGGAAATCCCCACTCCCCGGATGAATTTCGGCATTTCTGAATTTTGCCATTCAGGCATGAAGCAGAGTTTTTTTCCATACGATCGCTCGAGTTTCCTTTTGTCTCTCAACCGTGAGAACCAAGACTTTTGGCCGCTTGCGAGTGAGCGCAAGACTAGAGAGCTCCCGTGAGACTTCGCGCTCAATTGCACAGCTTCTGGCCTCAATGGCACCAATCTAGCATCCTTAGTGCCGATCTCACATGGAGCAGTCAAGCAGCTTTTCTGCTTGAGAATTCAGCTGAGAGACAATTGGAGCAGATTATTTTCTCAAACTGGCCATTGGAGTTGTCTTTTTTGTGCAAGAAGCCATTTTTTAAAATTGTTTTTACAAACCTGAAGGAAGTACCTCAGAGACTCCAACTTCATGTTCCTCTCCAACAGGCGTGTCCCAGTGCTTTATTCCTCTCCTGGTCACTTTCTATTGGGATTTGGAGCTGGAAGGATCACTCTCCTTGCCTGCTGCATATATACCATTGGTTTTAAGGATTTTTTTTTAGCTATCACAAGTAAGTTGAAAAACTGGTGTATAAGGATGTTGTTTGTTTGATTGGGGGCATGCCCCTGGATTTATTTGTACTTTCATGAAATTTTAAAAATTTATTTTGATGGGTAGCCTGCACTTTTAGTAGTAGTCTAGTTATTTTTTTACATTTAATTTTTCTTCTTTTGTGAAGAAGAAATGTTGCACAGTTTACTACATTTCCTTCCCGTTTTTTATTAAATTTGCAATATTGATTTAATTCTCTTTGTGTCCTAGCCTGCCAATGGGCCTTCCAGCCAGTAGACCCAGTACTATTCATGGGTGCATCAAACAACTATTTCTGCAGTGTCTGTTGAATTGAAACATCATTTAGGCCATGGGTGGCATTGGATTAAAATGCTAAATGTGTTTTTTTAGTGGTATTTTATTTTTTTGCCCTGCAAACAATGTATAGGTGGGATAATGGCTTTGGAGTGTTATTGTAAGAATTTTTAGCCATGTTAATTTTCATTTTTGGCATTTCTGAATTAATGCTGTGTTCTCTGTGTTACCATGCCTCTTTTGACTGGTCAGCATGTGCCTATGTGTGTTTAGGCCACCATTTGTCATTGTTGTTCATTCCGCATTCAACGACCAGCCCCAGCATCCGCAGGACGTCTCCGGCTGCTGATCTTCAAGGAACCATTCATTGCCCTGTTGCCTTCAAAATAAATTGCTGCTGCCCAGGCGGATCTATGCCCTGCCGAGCTGCTCGTAGTAATTCCATAATTTACTTCCTTAAACTAACTCACCTGGCTCTCAATTAATCCAGCCTTCATGAAGCCCCTGACTCCCGCCTGGGTGCTCTGCCAATAATATATACCCATCTGTTTCAGACTGTTCTTTGCCAAGTAAAAAATCACTTCGGAAATAATTCTTCGTCATTTACCCTTCTCTGATGATCAGCGCCCTCGCAATCCAACTTGCTCACTATTGTCTTGAAGATGAACCCAAATAACTGGGTTTGAAATGCCGTCGACCACCCCACAACATGAATTCCTCATAATCTGGATAAAATATTTATGGAATTCTACTGTATTCTTGTCAATGCGATGTCTTTTTAAAACCCACTATCACTATTTCACAACACGCTTTTTATTATGTGAGCACTCTAGAATTGATTTTGTTTAAATAAATATCTGTCATTTTGACCTCTCTGGGCCACCCCTCTTGCTTTTTGGACCTTTTAGGCCACGCTTGAACTTCTGTTCTTTAAATATTCCTTATCGCCCCAGGTTCACATATTGGGGTACCCTTGTCTCCCAAAACCCCAGTGTTGTTTATTATGCCATGTTGCCAGGGGCCTGCATGTGTTCTTTGTTTTCCAGTCCTCCTGCTTCTTGTTGTGACCATGTGGCTGGCGGCCATTTTACGTGGTCAGCCAGTGTGCTTTCCCCATAGGCCTGCATGTCTTCTGTATTTGTGGCCATGCCTTCTTGCTGGTTTTGTTCTGACCATGTGGATGGTGGCCATTTTGTATAGCCAGCCAGTGTTCTGACCAGGTGGCTGGTGGCCATTTTGTGTAGCCAGCCAGAGTGCTTTCCAAATAGGCCTGCATGTCTTCTTTGATGGTGGCCATGCCTTTTTGCTAATTGTTCTTGTTGTGACCATGTGGCTGGTGGCCATTTTGTGTAGCCAGCCACTTTGCTTTTGCCTATAGACCTGCATGTCTTCTATGAAATTGTGACCATGCCTCCGTGCTCAGTGTTAGTTGTGGTTGATGACCATTTTACACTGGCTGGCAGCCATTTTGTATGTCCAGCCAGTAGACTTTTCACTTATCTCAAATTTTTCTAGTTCGGTTTTTTGAATTTCATTGTTTTAATTATACATTATGCTAGTTTTTTATTTATATTTATTTATCACTGCATACACGCCGACACTGCCAGGAGTCATTACTTACCGCCAACAGCGCCGCCGCCACGGGACTGCAATTCCCGTCATTCTCAGCGGCGGCGCGCTTTGCTAACGTCACGCCAGCGCACGGAGGCGCATTAAAAGCATCGCGGAGGCCGGCGGAGCGGGGGTCATCACTGCATACACGCCGACACTGCCAGGAGTCATTACTTACCGCCAAAAGCGCCGCCGCCACAGGACTGCAATTCCCATCATTCTCAGCGGCGGCGCGCTTTGCTAACGTCACACCAGTGCCCGGAGGCGCATTAAAAGCATTGCGGAGGCCCGCATCGCGGGACGCGTGCGGGTCACGCGCCGTGCAAAGCCCGGGCCAAGGGCGGGCCCGTTTAAGCCCGTTCAAGACCGGACAAGTACGGGACGGACCATCCCTCTTATGCCCCATTTAAAGTAAGGAACATCCTCATTACTATTATTGTGCCCTTTTATACTGTCTGTGTTAAAATCCTCCCGGATAACTTAATAAGACTTATTTTGCATATTGTAGTGGCTGAAAGCACCAATTATGACATCTGTTACCACAACAACCCAACGAGACAGTAGTGTGACCAGTGCTGGCTCAATGTTGGGTACTTTGGACAATTTCCTCATACGGGTGTCGTCAGCTCTGGCTAAAGACATTGAATTGTCAGAAAAAAGGCTATCCCTAGACCCTGTATTTGCTAAACGGTCATCTATGGGAAGCCTGGCAGGGGCTAAATCTCCTGTCTGTCTTGACACCGAGCCAGATGACTCTTTATGTTCCTTGGATGAAGCTACAAAAAGCCTACTTGTCTCTACTAAGGATCTTATTGCGGTTCCGTCCAAACAGGTTACTGCTACGCTGGGGAAGAATACAAAGACCCCTTCTCAGAATCCTTTGATGTCTCCCTTAATAAAAACCAGATCAGCACTCATAGCCAAAAAGGGTATGATGAATCAAGTGCACGTCTGTGGAAAACAAAAGTGCAGGCAATAAAACACCTGTCCAAACGAAACCCAAGTGTAAAAAAAGGAAGTTGGGAAATGATGCTTTAACTAAGAAAAGTATTATAAATAAAGATTGCTCTGGTCCACCATACGTAGCAAATAAAGAAATTTCCCCTAAGATGGGTACTGACAGAGACTTTTCAGAGGAGCTGGGAATTTTGTTTTGGAAAAAAATGGAAGACTTGCTTAAAAAGATGATTCATCCATTTCACGGAAGATTGGATCGTATTGAGTCTAGACTCTCATGTCTTGAACTTTCGCTAGTATCAGTCCAGCAGACCTTGAGTAATCGGACTAGCGAGCAACAAAGTATTTTGAAGTCATCCCACTGCTAAAAAGCTGTGGGTAAAACTCAAAATGGGTTGTCAAATAGTGCTAGCATTTTTGCTGTTAATGAGCCGGTGTCTTCTGGTGCTCCTATCCCTCCTCTTATCCCTCCTGACAAAGTGGCTGAGGCCAGCCAAACTGAGCAGGGAGCTAAGGGTAAAAATGTGGGGCAAAGCAAATTGGCATCTATTGCAGCTACTATACCAACTAAACCGGCAGAAATTGCGTCATCTAATCTACCTACCGTAGATCTCCCCCCTGAATCTGTCCCTTATGTGGTTATACTGGCAGGTGTGCCTTCATTGGGACCTGGTAAAAGGGAGACACATACAGAGCTCAAAAATAAGTGCTCATTTTGGTTAAATGCAAACAGGCCGTTGCCCGCGTATAACAGGGCCGAGATTTTGTCCGTCAGAAGAGTAAATTGGGTAGGTAGAAGTATAAAAACAGTTGAGGGGGATTGTGTGATTGTCAATTTTAGAGACAGGCGATGTGTTGAATACATCTGTAACTGGCCACAAACTGATTCTAGATCTTGGATTCAATCA
Organism: Triturus cristatus; assembly: GCF_964204655.1. Lineage (NCBI taxonomy): Eukaryota > Metazoa > Chordata > Amphibia > Caudata > Salamandridae > Triturus > Triturus cristatus. The sequence goes on from NC_140591.1 coordinate 1,495,664,685, forward strand.
CTTCCCTTGACCTGTTGTTATGCCTCCATGCAAGATTTATGTGGTAAAATGTCCCTATGGAATGTTTGTCCTAGTCACCCGGTTGTACGGAATTTAAGCTTATTTAACCGGTTCTCGGCCCTATCCGGATTGGAGGATTGTGACTGACAGCAAAAGGAGGCTGGGGGTGAGTCTACTAGTCCTAGCAGCTTATATAGTTCTTTAGAGTTATTTCCATTGTTAGGTGAGGGTCTATTGTCTGTTGGTTTAGTTACAGCTGGGGGAGGGCCAAGTCCTGGTGCAAATGTTCATAATAGTTCTATTATATGCCTAGGTTCAGACCCCCCCTTAGACCCACGCCTAAACGGGGTAGCTAATTTATCATTTATGGTTAAGAACGTGTTGCTTGACTGTAGTACTATCCTCACTAGGGATGTACCTTCTGAGGATCCCAAAATCACAGGTGAATGCTCAATGACATACCCGCGCCTTACCTTAGGCCGAAATGCCCCCAGCAAGGAACCACTCACTATTGCTGTATATTTGTCAATAGTCCCGTGTCCCACTGTGGATAGGACTGTAATTAACGAAGGCAAGCAGATTACACATGGATTGACCTCTATGTTATCGTGGAATCTCGCTGGCATTGGGCCTAAGGTTGCTTCTCCGTGTTCGTCTGAATTTATAAACGATTTTGATATTTGTCTCTTTCAAGAGACTTGGTCCGTTGATCCTGTTTATAACCTAGGTTATTTAAATTTTCATGCCCCCGCTGTGAGAGGACCTAGGGGACGCCCTATGGGAGGATTGATTATTTGGATCAAACAGCATATTAGTTGTGGTATTCAATCTATCCCGTCGGAGCATTGTGATATTCTGGCTGTTAGGCTTGATGTGTTTGGTTACCGAAAAAATTGTTATTATTAATGTGTACGCCCGAGGCGTTCCAGGAGGGAAAAAATCTTTCTTGGCCTTAGAATCTCTGACTGAATCACAGCCAGATGGGGTATTACCATTAATTGTGGGTGATTTTAATTCAACTTTTGAACCACTAGGTCTGGGAAGTGCAAACTTACTGGAAAAGGAGGACAGTAGATGGGGTGTCCCCGAATTGGAGGCAGGGCCATCAGTCAAATGGACTGAGGCGGCGTTGTTTTTGAATGGATTCTGTTTAGGCAAGCAACTAAGAGCCGCAAATGGTCGGACTTTGTCTGACAAGAAGCGAGCAAAAACTTATGATAACGGGTTAAGGTCTAGTAACATTGACTATCTACTTGTCCATCTGAAGCTGTGGCACACTCTGGTGGACATGGAAGTCAAGTCTCGTGTTGAAAGTGACCATAACCCTCTTGCCGCATTATTTAGGCTGGGGTTGGAGGGTAGTGCTTCCCTTAGTGAAGATTTACCTATCCCCCAGACTACTTTATCAAATGATGAGCGGCATCTTAAATGGTCTATAGTGAGCAAAAAAGCTGATACACTAATTGCTATTAACGCCCAGCTTGATAAGGTACTAGATAAGATGGGTGATGGCGCGTATTCTGGGTTGAAGTTCCGCCGTTTTGAGTATGATCATAATGAATTATTTACTAACCTCAAAGCCACGTTCTCTAAAATTGGTGCTACCAAGCCCATGGTGAGCAAAAAGCCTGATAGATGGTATAATAAGTCCTGTAGGGACGCTCGGGCTGGTCTGAGTCTAGCATTAAAATCCAGGAATCTAGAGGCAATTAGAGCAGCCCGTCGTAATTATAGTGTGATTACCAGTAGGGCAAAAAGAGAGTGTGACGACCAAGTGTGGCTGAACCTTAAAGATGCATGCTCAACAAAGAATCAGGCACTTTTTTGGGACGTTTATAAATGGGAAGGTGGTGGACTTGTGGCCAGCCCACAAAAACAATGTACCCCAAAATTCTTGGGTTGAATATTTTAAGCCGCAGTATGCTAATGCTGAAGGTAATTGTTGCGGGATGACTCTTGCCCCTAAATTTTATGAAGGCAATGTTTTTAGCTTAGGGGATGTTGACAAGGCATTGATTGCTGTTAATGAAGGGCGAGCTCCAGGGATGGATCGCATACCCGTGGATTTATTCCTTAGTGACAAAGTGAGATGGAGAGTTTATATTAGTTATTTAGCTAATGCCATTGCCCAGGGGATGGCCGTTCCTCATACCTGGAAAGGAGCAGAAATTGTGCCCATCGACAAAAAAGGTGATAAGTCTTTAGCGAGTAACTACAGGCCTATCAGCTTGATTGACTCCTTACAAAAACTAATGGGTCGTCTGATCCTGGGTAAGTTACAGGACTGGATGGAAGAGGGGAATATCCTCAGCCCGTTGCAAGCCGGGTTTCGCTCAAGGACTAGTACGATTGATCAGGTCTTTAGATTTATTCTTTTGTACTGGCGTGTTGTGGTATTGGGCAAAGGTACATTATATGCTGTTTTTGTGGACCTGAAGGCAGCATTCGATCTTGTCCACAGGGGCATCAGTTGGATCCCTGGTTCCAACTGATGCCCCTGTGTTGGCAGGTGAGTGTGTCCCGGTCCTTATGTTTGCGGACGACACCCTAATACTTGCCAAAACTCCAAGTGGTCTTCAGAAGGCACTCCAGCGCTTTATGGACTTTTGCGATATGCGAGGGCTCGAAATTAATAGCGCTAAAACAAAATTTATGGTACTTACTGAACCGAGTCGTCTAAAACAAATCAAACGGTTCAAAGGAAGCATATGTATGGGCAATTGCCGGCTAGAGCGGGTCAATGCCTTCACCTATTTAGGTGTTAACCTTCAGTGCGATATGAGCTGGAATAGGCAGTTAGATACAAGTGCACTGAGGTTTAAGCAACAAGCAGGCGATTTACTCAAAAGATTTAAGACTTCCTTCACCAAACCAATTAGGTCTGTTTTAGAGATCTATGGGATGAAAGTTTTGGGTTCAGTTCTTTATGGCGCCGAGTTGTGGGGATTTTCCAACTTGAAGCACTTGGCCACCCTAAAAAACTAGTTCCTTAGGAAAGTTACCTCTGTCCCACAAAGTACCCCCCTAATTCCCCTGTTTTATGACCTCGGCAAGAAGTCTGTGACTGATCTTGCCATGTTGCGACCAGTATTATACTGGCGTAGGTTGTGGACAACGGAGGAATTGTATCATTATGCTAGGGGTCTTAAGGATGTTATTGAGAAGGATAGCTTCCATAAAATTAAGTGGCTGTAATCAATTGGTTCTCTTTTAGGGAGAATGGGGTTGAGGGAACTGTGGGATGATCCTACTAATACTGTTTTTCCCTCTAAGGCAGAAATGAAAAAAATCTATTGGGAAATGATTTTTTCCGAAAAGTGTTATGTAAATGCTTCTGCCCATCTCACAGAACGCTTTTTTGAATTCAAATCCCACCCATTATTGGAACCCTATTGGGACTCAATAGAGAAACCATTAGATCGGAAGCTTTACTTCCAATTTAGGATTGGATCCCTCCCTATCAGGGCATTTACTTCTAGCTGGGTGGGGATAGATGGTGATAAATGTCGTAAATGCAAGGATAAGGTAGGGACGTTGAGCCATTTCTTGTTTTTCCCTCCATTGTATGCTGCCCCAAGAAATAAATGGCTCATACCAATATGTCGTCTTATTGGGGTTCGGAAACATGACGAGGCATTACGAATATTACGTTCTGATCCCAGCCTCCCAATTGCACTGGCTATGGCAAAATTCTTGAAATGGGCATGGGTAATAAGAGCCAACGAAGATTGCTAGGTATAGGAAATCCGAAAAATCTTAAGATGGAGATTCGCTCTAGTTACGATCACCTTATGTACATCCCCTTTTTAAGAAACCTATTTGACACTAATTATGTGAGTTTAATTGTTTTTTATCAATTTTAATTATTTATCAAATTGTTTTATGACTTGTATTATGTTTTATCTATTCTTGTGATACTTTTATGACTTATTGTCGAATAAAGTTATAAATAAATAAATATATATATTACCTACTGGGGGTCGCCAGTAGGTAGTTATAGTTAGGACCAATAACTTTAGCGTCAGTTAAGGAATCTTCGCGAATTTTTCAAAACTCGTGGGGCGCTCCGGTCAGCTCCTATCATTAAATTTTCGGGGTGATTCGGCAAGTGGGGGCCGAGAAAAAAGGGGGGGTTCCAAAACGTGGTTTCGCCATGTTAATTCCCATAGGGAACTTTAGACACGGCTACAGCCCAAACTGCTGAACGGAATTACACTAAATTTGCCAAAAAGGTAGCCCTTGGTTTAGAAAGATCCCTTTTTGTTAAATGGTGCAAATCCATTCAGCAGTTCATGAGAAATTAGAAAGTTCTAACGACACATCTCATTGTGAGATCTGATTGACTGTCCGCACTTCATCCTGGAATTGCTGGCAGCCATCCTGGGACCAATATACATGATAGTACCCTATTGAAATGCATTGTAGTGAATCGAAGATTTTGAGGGTTACCAAAAGGAGAACTATAAAGGGTGATAACAGACTTTAGTTACATTAGAATTCATTTGTTGATGGTACCATACTAATTTCAGAAAATGTGGTGTGTTCTAAGGTGATTTTACCCTGTGAAAAACCTTCTGCTGGGATATCATGAATCATGTTTGAGAGAAACTGAAACTGAAGCTAAAATGAGAGCATATTTTCTGTAAATTCACATTATCTTTCTCAGTCATGTGAGAATGAAGACTGTCATTCTCAGTAAACCATGTACAGCCAACAAGGGCAGAGACTGTCAGTTGATTCCTTTCTGTCAACTGTGATATCCATGTTTCAAGTGTGATATCAAATATCTTCCTGTTAGATTTCAACAGAAGCAGCCTGTCAGGTGATGCCTTTGTGTTCTACTGCAGCTTCCCAGAGTGTTCTAAAGAACAACTAGAGCGCTAACAGCCTTACTTATGACAAAGGTATGGCACACCTGAAGCCATCTTGATTGGAATAAACTGGTAACACTTAAAACATTTAATTTAAAAAGGAACAAAATGAGGGGGCTCATTTTATCATAGAACTTATGGTTAGTACTGTAGTAAGAAAAATTAAGACATGTTTTAAGTGAGATCCCAAATATCTTCCTGTTATATTTCAACAGGAGCAGCCTGTCAGTTAATTGCTTTGTGTTCTACTGCAGCTTCCCAGAGTGTACTAAAGAACAACTAGAGCACTAACAGTCTTACTTATGACAAAAGTATGGCACACCTGAAGCCATCTTGATTGGAATAAACTGGTAACTCTTAAAACAATTAATTTAAAAAGGAACAAAATGAGGGTGTTCATTTTTTCATAGAAATTATGGTTAGTGCGGTAGAAAGAAAAATTAGGACATGTTTCAAGTGTGATCTCAAAAATCTTCCTGTTATATTTCAACAGGAGCAGCCTGTCAGTTGATGCCTTTGTGTTCTACTGCAGCTTCCCAGAATGTTCTAAAGAACAACTAGAGCGCTAACAGTCTTACTTATGACAAAATGATGGCACACCTGAATCCATCTTGATTGAAATAAACTGGTAACTCTTAAAACATTTAATTTAAAATGGAACAAAATGAGGGGGCTCATTTTATCATAGAACTTATGGTTAGTACTGTAGTAAGAAAAATTAAGACATGTTTTAAGTGAGATCCCAAATATCTTCCTGTTATATTTCAACAGGAGCAGCCTGTCAGTTAATTGCTGTGTGTTCTACTGCAGCTTCCCAGAGTGTTCTAAAGAACAACTAGAGAGCTAACAGTCGTACTTATGACAAACTTATGGCACACCTGAAGCCATCTTGATTGGAATAGACTGGTAACACTTAAAACATTTAATTTAAAAAGGAACAAAATGAGGGGGTTCATTTTGCCATACAAATTATGGTTATTGCTGCAGAAAGAAATTTAGGGCATGTTTTAAGTGAGATCTCAAATCCTCTTCTATTTCATTAGAAAATTCTGACATGCAGACTGAAACAATCACTTTCAATACCAGCAGTAGACTTCCAGTTAATTCCCTGGTGAGCAGTAGCTTTACTACAGTGATCTAAAAAACAACTAGAGTGCTAACATTCTTGATGGAATCAAAGTAAAAAACTGAAAGCATTTCCTACTGAGGAGACTGCAGTAAATGATGAAATTAGGAAACTTCATAACAAATAAGTCTCCCAAGATGGCCGCAAGAGAAAAAAGAGCCCAAATGTAGCACAAATATCACCCAGATGTAGCCCACATATAGCCCAATGACAGAAGTGTGCAAAACACTTTTTATTTTTAGTTTTTCTGCAGTTTTATTTAGTGCAGACTGGTCAATTATTGGAGCGTTACATCTTACTTGGACCCCTTATTGCGTATTTTGCATGAAGTACATGAGATTGATCTTGAAAAACATTGAACTTTACGATTCTATTAATCTGAAATTGCTCTGAAACGGGCTTTGTAACACCCATTTTTACCTACTGGTTTTCATTAATTCTCACTGTATTGTATTAGGAAAGAGAATGTTCTGTTTTTATGTACACTTTTATGATCTGTGTTTCTAAATCAGATCGAATAAAGTTTAATGAATTCTATGGCAGGACGAAGGCAAGGATTATGCATATCTTTCCTCACTTTATTTGCATAGCAGTTCAAAGAAAACGTAACACAACAATCATTAAACAAAAGACTACACAACCCATGAACCATTAGGGGGGTAGTCTCCAAGGTAACTATAGTCCAATCATATCACAGTCCATCGTATATAATACCATGACGTCCCTTCCGCTTCCTCTTTCTTCACTGCTCGTCAGTTAAGTGCATTCCTTACATTCTTAGCTTAATCTGACATTGTTGCTGTTTGTATAGCGGTTTCTTGTGCACGTTATTAGCATTATTGCCTTGGTATTGTTTCATATTCCCTGCCCGACAGCGTTCTCCCCCTTGCAGTTAATCCTGCTGTGCGCTCTGCGCACGGTGAGATCCTGTCAGGTGTGTCTGGTCCGAGCGAGGCAGCTCCGTCGAGCTCTTCCGCTGGTCTTTACGTGCGTTTGGGAATCCGGTCACTCCTTTAGTGTCCGCTTGATTCCCGACCAACCCTCGCCTAATTTTGACACCGCTACGCTGAGATTTCCCCACAAGGCTATGTTGGTATTGCGCCTCAGTCTATTCTTATAACAGCTTCGGGAAAGCCCAGCTGTTGGAGTACCAGCGAGGGGGCTGCCTTAAGGATTTTAAGGGCATTTGTTCGGTGCTCACACCCTCTGCTATCATGTCTTCTCCAGAAGACCATTTTTACTCCTCCTACCAGGAAGTGGAGGATAAATGGCGCCCCAACTTCTCCCTTCAGCAGTGGACCAAGCCCTCTCTCTGGCTATTTCTAGGGCGCTGGCTCCTCCTAGGGATCAGGTTGAAAAACTGATGAAAAGCATCCCTGGGGTGTTCAGTGACCCTGATCTGGTGGTGGCTGGTCCCAGTAGCTCCCAGATGAGGAATAAAAGGTCCATTAAGCATAACCCGGGGCACTTGGAAGGATTTTAAAAACTAACAGAGACCTTCCTCAAGAGTGCGCGAACGCTAAAACATGCACCCTGCCGGGAGGAGGAGGAGTCCAGAGAAAATTGCGACGCTGTCACCACTATTGTAGACCCCGACAGCGGGTTTCCCTTAGAGGGAGAGGGTATATCGGAGGACGATTTCTCCTCCGATGAGGTTAAGGACTCGGGGCGTCCCTGTTGTCCAGTGTCCCACTTCTCTCAGTCCCATTTGGGGACAGGGTCCATTCGGACATGTTCGAGCCTACCCAAATTTATCATCCTAGGTCGGCAGAGTGGACCCCTGACACCAAAGTTGCAGAGTATGTGGTGGGGGAAATCCATCACCCCCTTGAAAGGGAGGTCAGGAATAGGATGAGGGGAGAATATCACAGGCCCTCACTGAAGGGGAAGGTGGCACACACGCCTGAAATTGATGAGAAACTATGTACCTTTTTCTCCAAGTATATGAGGGATCCCAAGAAAGCAATTGATAGGTCTTGGACGTGGTAGGGCCCTTGACAAAAATTATTCAATTGGCGGAGCATTCTAAAGAGTCAGGATCCCCTTTGTCCACGGATATTGTGGCTGGTTGGGCGCACTACCCTAAACCCTAAAACACTACCTCCTCCACTACCCAAACACCACTGCACTACCCTAAACCCTAAAACACTACCCCCAGAACGGCACCCTACACTACCCAAACATAACTGCACCACCCTAAACCCTAAAACACTACTATCAGCATGACTCCCTACACTACCCAAACACCACTGCACTACCCTAAACCCAAAAACACTACCCCAACACAACCCTGTTCACTACCTAAACACAACTGCACTACCCTAAACCCTAAAACACTACCCCCGGCACGATCCCTTCACTACCCAAACACCACTGCACGACCATAAACCCTAAAACACGACCCCCTACACTACAAAAACACTACTGTACTACCCCAAACCCTAAAACACTAGAACACAGCATGACCCCCTATAGTACACAAACACCACTGCACTACCCTAAACCCTAAAACACTCCCACCAGCATGACCCCCTACACTACTCAAACACCACTGGACTACCCTAAACCCTAAACCACTACCACAGCACGACCCCCTACACTACCCATACACCACTGCACTACCCTAAACCCTAAAACACTACCCCTAGCATGACCCCCTACACTACTGCAATACAGTAAACCCTGAAGCACTACCCCAGCACAACCCCCTATAATACTCAAACACCACTACACTACCCTAAACCCCAAAACACTACCCCAGCACAACCCCCTACACTACCCAAACACCACTGACTACCCTAAACCCTACAAAAAAACACCCACCCCATGCCCAAAACCCCATTAGCTCTCACTCCTCGTGGTTCCTCTCTCCTCATGGTTCCTGCTTCACATCGTCTCTGAGGGGCGGTGCAGATCGTTGTGAGGAAACGGAACAGCCTCTGTTTCCTTACAACAACGTGGATCGTCAACATGTTTCTTAGAACGCATGGTCATTTACCATACATACCTTTACACCACAATTTGTTGTAAAGGCATGCGTGGTAAATGACCATGCATTCTAAAAAAAATGTGTAGTAATGACTTTTCGATGTACAACGCATGCGTGGTAATGCATGCATTGTAATGGTATCGCGAAGTAAAAAAGTCGTTGTAACGGCTGTTTACCGATTGAAGCTGGCCCCTGTTCTTCAGTGAGATGTTTATTTGATTAATTAGGAGGAAGGAATGTGTTTTTATTTTTACTGAAAAGTGCATTCCCAGCCTGGTTTCACTTCCAGTGAGAAAGTGGAAGAGTCTGTTTGGATCTAAAGGAGTTCTGTTGTTGGACGGGGCCGGCGCGACACATCATCAGAAAACATAGCTAATGGAAAGCGTCCTCCCTGAAGTGTGGAGCAGTGCCATGAGAGGTCAAAGAGTGTGCGTCTCACAGCAGTATGACCGTACCGCTTGACCCATTTGCTGTCTCCAGGGTACTGGAGGCAGAAGCGGCATCACAGGTCCTCTTGAAGACCGTTGTAGCACTCATTCTACATTTTGGTACTAGGGCATTTTAACTTTGTTGTTCCTGCCAGATACAAAGAGAAGATCCTTTGTTATTCAGTGACCTCGTTATCTTGTTTGTGGGTTGTGGTGCTTGTCACTTCACTGCCCCGCCGATGCACATGACTGGGCACCCCACCTCGTGTGCCATCTGCAGGGCCTCTGCCCTCCGATCACTTGTTTCGGTTTCTGGAGTGGCAACATAAACAGTTGCTCCCAAAGGACTAGCCTGAACACTTAGGTGAATATCACCTGCACCAGCATTCCACAGAAATTCTTTCTTAGCTCTCCCACGTCGACGAGGACGTCATAATAGCACAGCTCCACTCGCGACACGGTATGATGTCATCGGAGCCATAAGAGGACCTTGTCAACGTGCTGACATCAGTTCCACCCATTTTTTCTGTGCCACCGAGGCAAACAGGCAGACCAAGACATTTTCATATGTATACATAGTATAATAAGTATATATATATTCACTGAAAAAACCTTAGGTTTCAGGCACATTATAGTTAGAAATTTGCATTTAAAAAACCTTAGAAATTCACTGAAAAAACATAGGTTTCTGGGGCGTTATAGTTAGTTGGACATTTCACTCGTACAAAAACCATAGAAATTCCCCCGCTATAGTTAGTTCAGCTAACTATAACTTGCAAGCCCACAATGCACTGCTGATGATGCCACATATTACATCACTCATGACATGGTAAGTGATCACACTCATGACATCACTGATGACATCTCAAATGACATCACAGATGACATCATCCAGTGAATGTGTGTTTTTCTGAAAACTAAATATGTTTTATATATGTATATCTCAAGGTCGATGGAAGAATAAATGGGTATATAAGTGTCTAAATAGATGATTTTTTTGTAAAATTGATTGTATAACTGACTGATTAAGTGTATCTTAGTGAATACATGGGTTAGTGAGTAATGGTTAAATACTTAAATATCTGCATCAATCTCTCACTTTGTGTATAAGTGGCTGCATGGGTTGGTGAGTAGCTACATGAGTGTCTATATGGGTTATTAGTTGGTTTTTTGAGTATCAGTATGAGTGTCTGAGTGTCTGTATGGTTTGGTGGGGGTATTACTTAGTGTATAGATGCATGAATGAGTGACTCACTGTTGTATGTGTTTAAGACGGCATGTGTGCAGGACTGTATAGGTGGATGAGTGTGTGTATGGGTGTGTTTGGGCATGAATGACTGTCTCAATAGTGTCTTTATGAGTAAATACGTATGTTTTAAACTTGTATATGTGAGCATTGGTGTATATAAGTGAGTATATGTGAGAGTGAGAGATTGGAAGAGTTCCTGCACAAATAAGTAGATGTTTCTATAAGTGATTGTTTAAGAGAGTAAGTATGTTTAAGTTTCTGTAGAAGTAAGTGAGTTGGTGTGTGTATAACTGTATATGCAAGTAAACTGATGTTTGATACTTTGTTTGCATAAGTGACTATGTGTGTGAGTAACTCTATGAATGAGTGGTGGTGTGTCACAGGATGTATAGATGTATGAGTACATATGATGAGTGAGTACATGTATGAGTGACTGCATAGGGACGGTTGGTGAATGAGTGGATGTGTGTGTAGATCTTGGAATTGCTGAATAGGTGTGTTGCAACTGGTATTGGTATGTCCATTGTTTTGAAAATGTTAGTTTGTATTTTTGAGTGTGTGTATCAAAGGTTAAATTAGGGTGAGAGGAGGTCTGCCACTCTGTCACAAGAATGATGTCATGAGTGATGTCATGAGTGATGTTACTGACCATGTCATGAGTGATGTCATATGTGACGTCATCAGCAGTGCATTGTGGGCGCGCGAGTTATAGTTAGCTGAACTATAACAGGGGAATTTCTATGGTTTTATACAAGTTAAATGTCCAACTAACTATAACGTCCCTGAAACCTATGGTTTTTTTCAGTGAATATATTTTAAAAATCGATTTTTGTAATTTACATTTTTCTTTTTTTTTCTTTTTTTCCATCAATTTCTTTCTGCAAAATTGTTATTTTACTTTTTTGAGTTATATATTTTTTAATATTTTTCTTTTTTATTTTGATAAAAAAATCCATTTACTTAACATCTGACATTAACCCTATTACTGAAATAGATGCACTGCACAGCACCATTCATTGTGTAAAATAATTCCATTGTCTCCTCCACCTCCCTGAGTACCACATCTGTATGTTGTCGCTCATTCTGGCACTTACGGAGTGTACTGCACACAATGAAAGTTTATTGGTGTGGTTTTACGAATGGATAGTCAGACTGTAGTATTGGTAAGTCATCACACTGAATGACATTGTTTGTTTGTACTACAACTTGGTTTACAACACTGCCATGTTTCACTCATGTTTTTCTTGTTTGTTTCCTTTAGGTGCACTAGAGAAGAGACATCACCCACAGTACTGCCAAACAGAAGGCCTGTGCACGAAGTGACGCATGACTGACTACTCAACATGGTCATCTCTTCAGCTTGTTGTGAAGCTAAGTGCCATTGCCAAATGACAGCTTCAAGATGGCCCCAGAGAAAGATGCTGCCAAGAAAGTGGCTAGTGGGGAGCAGAAGAAGCACATTTCTACCACTGGCATGCTGACCACAACCTTTTCCAGGAAGGTTGTGCCTGCTGCACCTGGCTCCGGCAAGTGATTTGAGAGCAGCACTCCTGCATCAACAGCACCACCCCCGCAATCTAAGCCCAGGACCAAGTCTGTCAGTGAGGCAGTCAGTGCAATCATCTTGATGCCGACCAGTAGTGATGTTGAATTGGATTTGTCTCTTTCGCAAAGTAGTACATAATCGTTTCAGGATGAAAGCAAAGTGGATAGCAGCTGCAGGTAGCAATAATACACTTGTCTGATGTTGGAGCAGAAGAGGAGGTTGATATTCCTTTTGAGCAAGAAGTTGAAACTCCTCTTTTAGAATCATTAGCTCCCAGATCTCCAGCAAGGAAAAGGAAGGAAACTACTACAGCATCGTCTCCAAGCACCACTTCTGCTGATGATGATGATAGGAACATGGAGAGGAACCCGACAGAGACCGGGAGACAACAGAATAGGCAACGGAAAATAAATGTTCCAGAAAGACTTAGACTTCTGGAAGGGGTTGCAGAGGAGGAAGATGATGATGATTAGGTAGTCATGGTGGAAGGTGACACGGAAGGATCTGACATTGCTATTCAACCAGCTCTGAGGGATGTGCCTTGCCTCAGGAAAGCAGAGAGGCATCGGACGACATGCCCACCTACCTCATGTTATTCTTCAGGCATAGGCAGTGGCCCAGTATAAAGTACTCCTCCCCAGTTTGGGACTTTTTTACAGTTAGGAAAGAGGAAGAGCACATTTCAGTATGCACCATTTGCCACACAAATATTCGTTGAGGTAAGCCTGGTACATATTATGGTACAGGAGGCCTGACGACCCATATGAAAAAACACAACACAATCAAGTGGAAGGAGCACCTTAAATAAATTGCTGAATGTGGTTTTGGTGGTGGGGGAGCCGGGGAACATCAGCTACAAGTCCAATCATGGTGGATGGTACTGATAAGGAAGAAGAGGGTGACATCTTCATGCAAATCAGCCCTGTCCCAAGCAGTGCGCCAGCAGATTTACCCACCTCAGCAACATCACAATGGCACAAGAAGACTCAGAGTGAGATGATGGAGACACCACAGCATACAGTGACTGTCCCACCATCACAACACACATTGAGTATACCACTAGCACATACTCCTCAAAAGATGTCTGTATCAGTGCCCCAAGAAAGGAAGAAAATCCAGGCTACTATTACGGGCATGTTTAGGCAGGAGAGGCCCTACGAGCGAAGCCACACCAATGCACGTTTGTACAATGGGAAGCTGGCAAAAATGTTAGCGCTAGACCTCTTCCCTTTTTCTTTTGTGTAAGGAATGGGATTCTTGGAATTTGTGGCAGCCATGTTCCCAAAATGGAAGGTACCAAGTAGGACCTATTTTTTCCAGAGTGTCTGTTCCAGCGCTGCATCACGATGTGCTGCAGTCGGTTTGACAAGCTTTGCAGCAAACTTTTGTTCACACCATACACCTCACGACAGACATATGGACCAATTGTCAGGCGGCTCATTATGTGTGCTTCACTACACACTGTATCTCTTTTGCAGGGGTAAAGCAAAAGATATCTTCAGGTCTTGGCCCTGATTAAACTTTTCAGAGCTTTCGGCGGCATGCAACAGTGGCCATGTTTGCAATGGATAAATCACATACAGCTGTAAATATCTTGGGGGAATTTAACAGCAAGGATCATGAATGGCTGCAACCCAGAGGTCTTAGAATTGGATTTGTATACACAGACAATGGCAGTAACATAGCCAAAGCCATGTCAGACGGAGGCTATTTCAGGGACCTGTCCTTGGCCCATTGCATCGACCTGGTGGTGCAACACTTCCTCAAAAAGGAAGACATAGTCAGCAACATACTGACCAACTGCAGAAGAATCTGCACTCATTTCAGCCATTCTTTTAAAGTCAGAAAGTAGCTGCTGATATGTCAGCAAAATAACAGAGCACCAGTTAAAGCATGGATATAGGATGTGCCACCACATTGGAACTCCACTTTTACATGCTGGAATGTCTGTTTGAGCATGACAACCACATCAATTACTATGTCATTCAAAGATGAGGATATACAGTTAGGAAAGGATATACAGTTAGGAAAGCTATGACCATGGATGCAGACAAATGGGACCTAGTCAAATGCCTGGCACTGATGCTACTCTCTTTTGAGGTCTTCACACACTGGAAGTTATCAAGCTAGCCCATTGTTGCATCTCCTATAAGAACAAGTAAAGAAGGTGTCTGAAACATTCGCTCCCACATGTGTGAATGAAAATAAAGAAGCTCATGCCTTGGTTGAGACCATCATCCTTCATTTGTAGAGCAAGCCGGAGAATTGGAACAAGAGCGTCTGGAACTCTGAGTCCCACCCCGCAGTTCTGTGGTGCTGCCTTCAACTTCGAGAGAGGGCAGTCTTGTCTCACAGCAGCCACCAATACCATCAACCCGAACACCAGCAACAACAGCAACAGAAAGACTGGACCCAACCTCTGCATCATATTAGTTTCAACTGGCAGGGCTCAGTCCAGTGCAGAGGCAATGGCAAAACAGGATGAGCAAGTAAGTGGCAGTACCAATGACCATCCACCGAATGTTCCACGAGTATCTGGATGATCCAAGAGAGGTCCTTTTTGGAGCTAGAGCCCTAACACACCCAAATGGATATCATGTTTCATCATCAGTCTTGCTCCTCATCGGACCAGCTCTCCAATGCCCGATGGGTACTCGCGAGGTGTTAGACCTGGCACCATTGGCGTGGGTCTCCCTTCAATTTTTCGCTGTTGTCTCCTCTGTTTTTGTTGGTATTAGATGCTCTGGGCGCTGCGCCACTGCCAATCAGTACCACAGCGTGAATGCTTCCTGTGTAAATATGACATGTGAATTGGTCTATCCATGATGGGCTGATTTGGTTTACCGGTTAGTCCCTAGTAGCGTGGCATGTGTGTGCCCAGGGCTGGTAAACCAAATGCTGCTGGTGGGCCTGCAGTGCTGGTTTTGCACCACCCACATAAGCATCTTGTAAAGTGTGTCTCAGACCTGCCACTGCAGAGTCTGTGTGCAGTCCAGAACTGCCATCTTGGCTGTGAAGTGCACCCACTTCCCAGCTACTGAACCTTCCCTTGTCATCATGTGAGTCACCCCTATGGTAGGGTGCATTGTATGTGTAAGGTAGGACATGTCCTGATGTGTGTAGCATGTCCTGGTAGTGAATTACACCCAATTTCGTTTTTCACTACTGTAAGGCTACCTGTTCTCCATAGCCCAGAATGGGAAGTTTGACTATCACATTCTATAGTCCTAACTGACCCAAAGAACATGGTAGAAAAACGAATTTAGTATGCCTGAGCTCAGAATATTAAAATACATCTTTTAGTGAAGTTTATTTTTATATTCTGTGTTTGAAAATACCACTTTTAGAAAATAGGTATTTTCTTGCCTAAGCCTTACAGTGTGCTCTGCTGTTATGTGTATTGGCTGTCTGGTTTTGGAGGGACAGGGCAGGCTGAGTCAGACCAGGGTTGAATAGAGAGATCTGCCTTGGAGTATGGGGAGGGGTAGCTCCTTGACCTGAATAGGGCTATGCCTGGCAGGGTGAATGCTGGCTCCACCTCCTACTGTGCGTCTGATGGCAGACCCCCTCTTTCTGAAAGGAAGGATGCAGCCTGGTAAACAAAGTGCTCCAGGACTGGGCAGAACTGGTTCTGGCTGGGTTCAGCGACTTGTAGCTTCTGAGAACAAAGACTTTTGGGGTATAAATATCTGTGCTGAAACCCCGACAATTTGTATTGCTCCTGGACGAACCTCTGTCCGTGTAACTGAAGGAATCTGCAGGAGGTGACTGTCCTGGTGCTTGTGTGCTGTTTCTTGGATTGGCCTGCAGTGGTTACTACTGGACTTGGAAGAAGAGGAAAAGGACTTTGAAGAGAACTTTTATTTCAACTTGCTAGAGCAATCACCCAAGGGCTAGAAGAGAGCTAGCCTCCTGTTGAAGTCGCAGGCACATCAGACTTCACCACCAGCCTCCTGTTTCCTCCCAGTGAGGATTTCTATCTGCAGGTGAGGCTCCTGTGAGTTCCAGGGCCTCTAGTTCTACTACAGAGAAGAGAGTGCTGAAAATCGTCGCTAACGCCCGTTTGCGAGCCGCCGCAGCTGAAAGCGCATGGAAAATCATTGCGCTGCTGCCGCTGAGGGCTAGCTACCGGAGATCATCGCATCGCCCATTTGCGGGCTGCCAACTGCTTGCTAACCCAAAGATCATCGCATCACACGTTTGCAGGCCTCCAAGTGCTCGCTAACCAAAGATCATTGCATCAAGTTCATCGCTTCACAACATCGCAGTGCGGACGCCGGGTGTCCGCCCTTTTCAGCGCATCGCACCTGGATCGTCGCTCCATCACAGAGCGCCATTTCTTCTCTTCGCAACAGGGTCACACACGCAACAGGCTCGGCGCAACATCCTCCCTTGCGGCAAGGATTTCAATGCATCGCCGGCTTAGCATGAATAAGTTTGTCGTTTTGTCCCGCACGCATCTGTAGACCAGCGCATCATCCTCCCTTGTGGCAAGGATTCAACGCATCGCTGGTCTCGCATGAGGAAAATCTTTGCTACAGCTCCTTTGCGACCTTTTGGTTGTTTTGCTACAGAATCCAGGTACTTTATAAGTAAAAGGGTCGCAGAGACCACTGCTTTGAACCAAACTCCTCTTTGCACACTTTGAATTATTTTTGCAGCATTTCAAGAGTAACCCTATTTTTCTAGTATTGTGGCTTTTTACTGTTATTGGTCTTGTGTTAAGTCTATATATAAAGATACTTATTTTTTTATAACTACTTGTGTGGTGTCCCTTTGTAGTGTTGCTCACTGTGTTACTGTGTATGGTCATAAATGCTTCACACACTGCCTCTGAGATAAGCCTAGTTGCTTGTGCTACGTTACCACAGGGTTGAGCAGGGGTTATCAAAGGGTGTAGCCCGCTTACTCTGACTTAGGAAGAAGGGTCCCTACTTGGACAGTGGCCAGCCATTGCCAACTAGAGACCCACATTTCTAACATTGGTGGCAGCGGTGGGATCTGGACTTGCATTTATGATCGCATACAGTTATTTTAGTGTACTACTAGTGAGTGCAGATCATAACGTAACCACATACATTTTTTGAGGTTTTTTGATTCTATTTTTTATTGATATTGCCAGTTATTGCTACAATGGGCAAGCCCAGATCCAATGCCTCTGAGGATCTCTCCTGGGAAGAAGAGAAAATAGACACCTACACTTCCAAGCAGCTCAAACATTTTTGCAAACGCTTCACAGTCCCTATCACAGGCCTCACTAAGAGGGAAGAGAATTACAAGGTCCTGAAGGCCTGGCTAGAAGCCAGGGATGCCCCTAGGAATATGGGAGAGCCTGTGGAGGGGGAAGAGAATGCAGGAGAGCAGCAGGATAAAGTAGTAGATTTGGTGGGCGATAAAGCAGTTTCCAGCCCGGGCACTAGTGTGTCCTGAAGGGGTCTGTCTTCAGAAGAGATGGAGAACAGGGAGAGAGATAGGCGGCATAGTATGGAGATGGCTAAGCTTAAAATGGATGGTCAGAGGGACCTAGAGAACAAGAAGTTAGAATTTGAAATAATGGAAAAGTGAAACTTGAGCATGAGAGAATATTGAGTGAGTTGGAGATTAAAGCAAAGAGTGTAGAGATCTCCCCCTCCGGTGGCAGCATACCAGTAGTGCATACTGAGAGTAGAGTGTATATACCCAAGAAGGTTATTAAGGATTTCCATAAAAGTGAAGATATTGGGCAATGGTTTGCCGCTTATGAATTAGCCATGGTGTCCCACCGGGTCCCTAGAAGGATTGGGGAGCGGGGTTGTGGGGACGCTTTGTGAGTGAGGGGAGGGATACCTTGTTGGGTCTGCCCCCAGAAAGTAGGATGGTTTATACCCACATGAAAGAAGCTTTGATTGCCCACTGTGGTTTGACCCCTGAGATGTATAGTCAGAGATTTAGGACCTGCAAGAAGCTAGAGGGTACCACATGGGTTGAATATGTGTCTTCTTTTTGCAGAGCAATGGAACGCTGGGTAAAAGGTAGCAAAGTAGAAACTTTTGAGCAGCTTTATGATTTGATTGCATGGGAGCATTTATCTAGTAACTGTTTTTCTGAGCTACGCCAGCACCTGATTGATTGCAAGCTAACTAACCCTAGGAAGCTTGCTGAGGAGGCGGACCGCTAGGTGAGCACCCGGGTTCGCAAGGGTCCAGCGGGAAACTTTGCCAAAGGTGGACAGGGTGGCCAGCAGAGAAGTGGGGGGGACTGGGGTAAACCAAGGGAGTTCCACAGAGGGTCCCAAAGTAATTCCCAAGGGAACCAAGCAGTGGTGTCCCTGCCTCCCCAAGATAGGAAGCCAGTGCCCCCGACAGGTAGGCCTGTTCAGAGGGGGCCTCTTACTTGTTATAAGTGTGGTCAAGTGGGCCACAGATACTTTGATCCCCAGTGTCCTCAAAGGGATGCTCCTGCACCACCCCGTGCACCACCCCGCCAGCTTGCTAGTGTAGCCCTGGGAGGGGAGGAGATGGGTGCCCAAGGTGAGTGGGATCCCATAGAATTGACCCTTGTCTCATTAGTAGACTTTGAAATGGCCCCTAAACCCTCACTGCCTGATAACACTAAAAAGTACAGGCAGTGGGTGACCATCAATGGCCATTGAGTGGAGGCTCTAAGGGACACAGGAGCCAGTGTAACTGCTGTCAGCTCCCGGTTGGTGTCCAAAGAGCAGGTTGTCCTCCATGCATTCTACCCAGTAGTGTCCGCAGACAACTCAGAGAGCCAATGTGAGGTGGCTCAGGTTCCCTTTGAGTGGGGGGTCTCAGGAACTCTTCAGGTGGCTGTGAGGCCCGCCATGCCTGTAGACTGTCTGTTAGGCAATGATTTAGAGAACTCCCCGTGGGCTATGGTGGAGAGGAGATCTCACTTGGAAATGTTGGGTCTGCCTGAGTGGGCATGTGGGCATGTGCTACCACTCGGTCCATGGCAGCCAAGGAGGGTGTTGAGAAAGACCTGGAGCCTGGGAGTATGGCCCAGGTCCCTGCCTTAGAGAGAAGGGGCAGGGTGCGCGGGAAGCTGTCCCCTTGGTTCCCACGGCCCAGGAGGGAGCAGACCCTGAGGGGATGCCCTGGAGCCTACCGGGGAGCAGATCACTGAACTGGGGGACCTGCCTGAGCTGACCCATTGGCAGCAGGAAGGGGGGCCCACCAGGGAGGAGTTTTGTGAGCAGCAATGAGTCTGTCGCCGCATACCCTTCTCTTGAGGGTATGCGGCGACAGACTGCAGCCCAGGCAGCAGGTGACATGTCTGGTTCACATCTGATTTATTGGGAGAACAGTCTCCTGTATAGCGTGCCTAAGGCTGCTGAACCAGTGTCAGCCTGTTTGCTGGTGGTACCCGAGTGCTTCAGAGCCTTCCTACTGGGGTTGGCTCATGATATTCCATTGGCAGGACATCTGGGGCAGACCAAGACATTTGAGAGGCTGGTCAACCACTTTTAATGGCCCCAGATGCGCAAGAGCTCAGACGCTCATTGCAGGACACGTGAGACTTGCCAGGCAAGTGGAAAGAGTGGGGGAAGATCAAGGCCCCACTCCAGCCCTTTCCGATTGTCAGTACCCCATTCAAGCGAGTGGGCATTGACATTGTGGGGTCTCTGGACCCCAAGACAGCCATGGCCACAGGTACATCTTGGTCTTTGTTTGCCATGCCACCCGGTACCCTTAAGCCATCCCGCTCAGGACAGTGACGGCCCCCATGGTGGGGCGTGCACTGATGGGGATCTTTTACCGTGTGGGGTTCCCCAGAGAGGTGGTGTCTGACAGGGAGACCAACTTCATCTCCCAGTATGTGAAGTCTCTGTTGAAGGAGTGCGGGGTAACTTATAAGTTCACCCCTCCTTACCACCCCCAAGGTAATGGTTTGGTTGAAAGGTTCAACTGGACCTTCAAGGGCATGATAATGGGCCTAGAAGAGCTCCTGAGGCATAAGTGGGATGTCCTCTTGCCATGCCTGTTGTTTGCCTTCCGTGAGGTGCCACTGAAGTCCTTAGGGTTCAGTCCCTTTGAACTGCTCTATGGCCATCCGGTAAGAGGGCCTCTGAGTCTGGTCAAGGAAGGCTGGGAGCAATCTCTCAGGAAACCTCCCTAAGATGTATTTAGCTACATGTTGGCCTTCAGGAACCAGACTCCGCGTTTCAGAAAAATTGCTGAGTCAAATCTGGAAGCCAGCCAGGAGGAAATGAAACATTGGCACAACCAGAATGCCACTCTGGTCGACTTTCAACCTGGTCAGAAGGTTTGGGTACTGGCCCCAGTGGAGCCTTGTGTGCTCCAAGATAAGTGGACCGGTCCATTTGAGGTGGTGGAGCGCAAAAGTCCAGTTACCTACTTGATGGACTTTAAGTCTCCCAGGAACCCCTTGCGGGTCCTGCATGTGAACCGCCTGAAGCCCCACTTTGAGAGGTCTGAAGTGGGCATGCTTCTTGCCACAGATGCTGGAACGGAGGAGGAGAGTGAGCCTCTTCCGGACCTCCTGTGTGCAGGAGAGAAGGACGGGTCAGTGGAGGGTGTGGTCCTCTGCACCACACTGACCCCGGAGCAGCAGAGAGATTGTCGCCAGCTGTTGGGGCAATTCCCTGATTTGTTTTCCCTGGTGCCTGGTGTCACTGAGTGGTGCGTCCATGAAGTGGACACTGGGGACGGTCCTCCTGTCAAGCACAAGGCTTACAGAGTGACTGACAGGGTCAGGGCCTACATTAATGAGGAGGTCTCCAAAATGTTTGCCCTAGGGGTTATTGAGTCCTCTAGCAGCCCCTGGTCCAGCCCCGTGGTCTTGGTAACAAAAGCTGCAGCGCCTGGTGACACTCCTGAGCTTAGGTTCTGTGTGGACTACCGAGGTCTCAATTCAGTCACGAAGATCAACGCGCACCTCATCCCCAGAGCTGATGAGCTCATAGATCGGTTAGGGGCTGCCCGGTACCTTAGCACGTGTGATCTAACGTCTGGGTACTGGCAGATCGTCTTAACTGATGGGGCAAAGGAGAGGTCAGCATTCTCCACACCAGATGGGCACTACCAGTTCCATGTGATGCCCTTTGGGATGAAGAATGCCCCTTTCAGAGGTTGGTCAACCAGGTGTTGGTTGGGCTGGAGGATTTCAGTTCCGCCTACCTGGATGACATTGCAGTGTTTAGTTCCTCCTGGGAGGACCACTTGCGCCACCTCAGGGAAGTGTTGATGGCGCTGCGCAGAGCAGGCCTCACAATCAAGGCCAGTAAGTGCCAGATTGGGCAGGGTTCTGTGGTGTACTTGGGACACCAGGTTGGGAGTGGCCAGGTGGCACCTCTACAGCCCAAGATTGAAACCATCCTGGCTTGGGAGCCCCCAAGGACCCAGACCCAGGTGAGGGCCTTCTTAGGACTCATGGGTTACTACAGGAGGCTTGTCAAGGGGTATGGCAACATTGTTGCACTCTTGACTGAGCTGACTTCCAAGAAGCAGCCAAAGATTGTAAAATGGACCGACACCTGTCAGAAAGCTTTTGATGCCCTCAAGACTGCCATGTGTACGGCACCCATACTCCGGGCGCTTAATTTTGCTAAGGAATTTATTGTCCAGACAGACGCTTCAAAGCATGGGGTAGGGGCCGTTCTGTCATAGATAAATGATGAGGGACTAGACCAGCCTGTAGCCTTCATCAGTAGGAGGTTACTTTCACGGGAACAGAGGTGGAGTGCAATTGTGCGTGAGGCATTTGCTGTGGTCTGGGCACTGAAGAAGCTGAGACCATACCTGTTTGGGACTCACTTCTGGGTTCAGACAGACCACAGGCCCCTCAGATGGCTGATGCAGATGATGTTGAGGTGGTCCATTTCCCTACAGGGTATGGACTTCACGGTGGAACACCGCCCGGGTACAGAACACGCCAATGCTGATGGTCTGTCCAGATTTTTCCGCCTTAGTGATAAGAACTTCCAAGGGGATGAGTAGTTCTCCCCACATTTCAGCTGGAGGGGACACGTGTTAGACCTGGCACCATTGACGTGGGTCTCCCTTCTATTTTTCGCTGTTATCTCCTTTGTTTTTGCTGGTATTAGATGCTCTGGGCGTTGTGCCACTGCCATTTAGTGCCACAGCGCAAATGCTCCCTGTGTAGCAGCGTGGCCTGTGTGTGCCCAGGGCTGGTAAACCAAATGCTGCTGGTGGACCTACTTGGACAGTGGCCAGCCATTGCCAACTAGAGACCCCCATTTCTAACACAAGGTTTATCTTCATAGGAGACTTTTAGTCCCAATGCCATCTGTGAAGTGCAGATGTAGGGCCCCCAGTGTAGATTGAAGGAAATGTAGATGTGAGTGGGTAGTAAATAGTGACTTAAAAATAGACTAAACAATTCTCAAAGAAGGGGTTTATTCTGCAAGTTTGAAAGTCCAATTGAAAATGTTGTAGCCACCAGAGGAGACAATGATCCCTGGTAACAAAGGAATTTTAAAGGTTGACATATTTCTTGCTATCATAAAGTCAGTGAAGATCAATGGGCAATATGTCAGGACCAAGTGAACGTAATCTACACAGTGTTTGGGACCAAATTAGGAACTGTATGGAATCCGAACACTAAGTACCCAATCATGATGTACCTTAAGAATTGTGCATGCTTTTGGTAGCAGTGCTCATTTTAGTTAAGGGAGTAAAATATGTCATCATATATTCATGCTGATCCATTGATCTAAAGGCTTTGAAATAATAAGAAATGTTTTTTAGTAGCCTACAAATACATGTTTGCATCTATCACAATTGGTACATTTTCTAAAGGCTTGCTGTAATCAGAATAAAATAGTTTAATGGAATTTTGCAGACAATATAAGGTCAGAAAGATAGAACAAGAGAATGCATAAGACAGAAGCAAATGAAAAAAGCCACCTCTTGAGCCACAGACTGAGAGGTAGGAGTAGACATACCAATCTTCTACCTCCATAACTTTTATGAACTCAGATAATAATTGGAAATAAACATTAGAATTACAAACAGTCTCATGCTGTGGGAGGTGTCAAACTTTGTTATCTTGAGTAAAGTTACTGACAACAGGTGTCATCGTGGTGTTTACTGGGGTCTGAGAAATCTCTCCACTTAGCAGATGGATGTCCCACAGCCATCCAGCCATAGAAACAGAAATGACAACTGCCAGAGCTATGAGTAAGAATTTGTAGCATTGCTGTGCCATGTCAACTTAAAGCAAGTCTAGGAAATAGATTGAAACTTCAAGATGAAGCGGTTAGTTCCCTGCCTACCTTATCGTCACTGCCCCATCTCAATAGCTACAGTGGATTTTATTCTGCGCCAACAGGAGGCCTAAGGCTCAAATGTCCTCTGACCATTGCCCTAACTCCCTAGCTGTTCTTTAGATGTTTGTAAGTGACTTGGTGAATGGCTTCCATTTTGTGACTGCCTCAGGACGGCTTGTCAATGTTGGATTGGCAGTCAACAAATTCAAAACCAGTCTTTAGGAAATAGGTCAAACCCAGACCGTAGTATTTTTGATTGACTTTTTTGTCTCTCGTGTCATTTAGAAGTTGTTAATTCTATGCTCTCATCTACAATGTTAAGATGCTCAGCAGGGTCTGTTTCTTCTAGTTCACTAACTTCACTTATTGTCTCTGGTCTTTTCTCACACGTCAATAGTCTCTTTCAGCTTGTCGTAGTCTTTGGCCAGCCTTTCTCAGTCAAGCAACGATCCTTAGAAGTTCTTGGGATTTCTGGCTCTGGCGAGGCTGACTTGCTCTCAGAGGTGACATTTTCTTAAACTTTCAGGTTTCTGGGATTTTGACAGGTTAGACTTAGCCTTCCATAAGTTTTCTCTGTCTCTGCAAATACGTATTCTCAACAGTGTGGTTGGTATTGCAGTTGTTGCAGGAATGACAACACCAATCACTGGCTCTCTTTCTTGTTGATGCTCTACTGTGAGTGACTGTGAAACCCTGGAGTTGTCTTGTTCTCCATCAGAAGGCCCAGAAATGTTAAACTTAGGGTGAGTCAATGAATTAGTGGATGTTGACTCTCCTTTATCCTCTTCCCGTCTCACTCTCTTGGTATGCAAGACGTGTATCCAGTTTGGCTGAACAGCACATTTCATGGCAGTGTTGGTGACCAGGATCACCTGATAAGGGCCTTTAAAAGTCTCCTCCAGACACAACATGCTTCTTTATGTGGACCCAATACCAGGGGTTCAAATCATGTCCTGGAGGCTTTCAAACAGCTGGAGTAGAAACATCAAGCTGATATGGGATAGAAAGCACCAAATCCCTTGTAGTACATGAGAACCAGATCATTTGTGATGTTCATAAGAGCAGCTATTAGAACAGAGGAAATTTGCATGGCTCTTCCCATCAACACCTCATGTGGAAATAATCCTCTAGAGGGGTATGAATGCTCATCAATACCAAAGGAAGGGCGTCTAGCCATTTAAGAGAGGTAGATGTACAAGCTTTGGCCAACTTGGCTTGATCATTCCATTCAGTCTCTCTACCATGCCTCATGCCTCAGGTATCTAGCTACAAAGGAACCTCTGACCAATCCCTAGCCACTGCACAATAGCTGCATGACCTCATTCTTAAAGTAGCTTCCTTGATCTGATTCAAGATGAACCTACCTCCTGAATCGCTGTATTAACTTCTGCAACAAAAATTTGGCGACCGTTAGGCTATCACAACTCTGAATGGGATATGCCTTGACTCATCTTAAAAACAAACACAATCCAGAGGATATGCCTCCATTGGCTACTTCAGAGAATCTCCACAAAATCAATCTAGAGTTGTTTGAAAGGACTACCAGGCTTTACAATTTGACTCATGGTCACTACAACCTTTTTGCCCACATTCTGTTGTTAAAGACACACAATTGATGGACGGAATGCAGAACAAATCAAAACATTCACCCCCAGTCAAGAGATCTGGGTTAAATCCATCATTCTTTTGCTCACCATGCCACCCCAGTTTAGACCTGGCTATATGCAAATCAGTCTTGATCCTGTACCTCATGGGAACAGTCCAGCCCGAACTGCCTAGCCAGTTCCTCCCTGGACCGTGATAGCTTGATTCCAGTGGCACAGTGAGCCCAGGACTCACGTCTGAGCATACCTGGTGCACCTAGGGCGAGAAAGCAAAAGACACACAATTGATGGACGGAATGCAAAACAAATCAAAACATTCACCCCCAGTCAAGAGATCTGGGTTAAATCCATCATTCTTTTGCTCACCATGCAACCCCAGTTTGTATTGTCACCCCGAGTCGGACGGGTATGCTCAGACGTGAGTCCCGTGCTATCAATGCCACTGGAATCAAGCTATCCTGGCTGAAGAGGGGTGAAACCCTGAAACCGGTCCTAGGATGCTTGGTTCCTTTCCAGGGAGGACCTGGCTTGGCAGTTCGGGCTGGACTGTTCCCATGGGGCACAGGATCAAGACTGATTTGCATATGGCTGGGTTCAAACTGGAATGGCATGGTGAGCAACAAAAACGATGGATTTAGGCCCAGATCTCTGTACTGGGGTGAATGTATGACATTGTTCTGCATTCTGTCCATCAACTATTGTTTTTGCATTTGTCACCCTGAGTGGGAGGGGTATGCTCAGACGTGAGTCCCGTGCTCTCCATGCCACTGGAATCAAGCTATCCTGGCTGAAGAGGGGTGAAACCCCGAAACCGGTCCTATGATGCAAGGTTCCAGTCCAGGGAGGACCTGGCTTGGCAGTTTGGGCTGGACTGTTGCCATGGGGCACAGGGTCAAGACTGATTTGCATATGGTTGGGTTCAAACTGGAATGGCATGGCGAGCAAAAAAACGATGGATTTAGGCCCAGATCTCTGTACTGGGGTGAATGTATGACATTGTTCTACATTCTGTCCATCAACTGTTGTTTTCACATTCTGTTGTTGACACAGACTTTCTGCCATTGATCAAAAAATGGTGTTTTACCTGTAACGGCATAACATAGACTCCAGCCCATCTCTGCCTACATTTGTTGGATCATGCATGTGTTGGACTGTAGCAAGTAGCATTGAATCAGCGAGCACTGGCTTCACATCACTAGAAATCCGAACGTCACTGGCGTCCTTCATACATCGTGTCTTTTCCCATTTGTCTTTCTCTCTTTTGGGGCAGGTTGCCGTAATTCTCTCAGCTCATTGAAAGCGTGTGCAGTATTCAACAATGTGTTTGTCACAGTTTCTCCTTCCACATTGCAGAGCTCATCAATGTGAAAGGTGCTGGACTCCAAAGCACACTATCGAGTGATTTCATCCTCAGAGAAGTTGCCTTGAGTTACAAAAATGCTGCCTCTGTTTCCACCACTGCAATTTCTTTTGACAATTGCAGAGCTTCTAATAGATTTGAGACATATAACTCTTCTGGATGGGGGATTCTAACAGATGCCATGAAACCTCCTGTGACCATAATGGCCCAAAATCATGCACAAGTCCGAATCCATACTGGTTGTAAGTAAAAATCATAACTCTTAAGTCTTCTGATTTACAGCAGGCTCTAGTAAGGGAAATCGATTTGGCTACTTGTGCAGGTATTACATTGCACAGGTAGAACACTTTCACAACCCAACTTAATGTGCAAACAGCATAAGCAATTCTTAAAATGCCCTGTTTGTCTCTCAGACAAGGCCCATCGACAAAAAGGGTACGAACAGATTCAGGAAGAGGTACATCCAAAAGGTCAGGCCTTGATTTTCTGCATAATTTAGTAACATTGACACAGTCAAGGTCAAAGTCATCCTTCTCATCTCCTTTTGGATTAAGAAACAGAAGCAGGGTTCGGGACATTGTATCTCCTTATAGAGACATTTTCATCATCTGGAATGATTCTCTCACAGCTTCTTAAGGGGCTGTTTGTCAAATGCTGCATGCATGTGCGTCGTCATGAGGATTTCAATTGAACGATGGACCATTACAGTTAGTGGGTAGCCCATCACTATCACATCTGTTTGATGAATGCTGAGGTTCACCTCTGCAACTGCTTTGAGACAACCAGACAATGCTGCAGCTACAAGTTCAAGAGTCACTGAGAAATACCAAATGGGATGCTTGGTCTCCTCATAGGACTGCGTTAGCACTGATAAAGCACACCCATGTATCTCATTGCAAAAAGCACAATTCATGTTGTATTGTCTGGCATTTCAAGAGCTAGTGTACTGTAAAGCAAATGTTTAAGCTCCTAGAAGGCTTCCATACCATATTCATCTCTTGGTACCATGTCATTGACATCAGTGTGCGTCAGCCTTACTAAAGGCTTTGTCACAAAGGAAAAGTTCAGGATCCATTGTTGGCAATAGCCAACTATGTCCAAGAACATTTGCACTTCTCTGTGTGTGGTTAGTAACTTCCTTTTAAGGAGTGTTTCAATGTGTTTGTGGGACACTCGTCTGACTCCCTTTTCTATCTGATGTCCTAAATACATGACTTCTTTTTGGAAGTACTGTAGTTTCTCAGGCGAAACCTTATGCCCATTCTCAGCTAAATGGTTCAGCATCGCAATGGTGGCTTGTCTACAAGCTTCTTGGTCATCGGTGCAATCAGGAGATCGGTGAAGTACTAAATTAGGGTTGAGCTACTTGATAACTGCAGATATTTTCCCTAAGTATCTGAATGAAATATGATGGACTTTCGATTTACCCCTGGGGAGCACAACACCACATGAGAGGATTCTACTGGAACTGAAATACAAATAGAAATTGTCTCTCTTTTTGAAGGGGAACTGAGAAAAACACCTGCCAGAAGTCAATGACTATGAACCATTCAGATTTGGGATGAATTTAGAACACGATCACGGCAGGGTTAAGTACCCAAGGATAGTATGGAATGACTATTTGGTTAATTTTCCAGAGATCCTGAACTACCTTCTGCTTTTTGTTTGCCATTTGTGAGGCCATAATTAGAGAGTTACATAGCCCTGCTTTATCATGCTCTCAGTTACAGGAGTGATTCCTGCAATAGCTTATGGGATCATTTTGTAAGGGCATGATTGAGGACAACCTGTGTTAGGTCAAATGGTTATCTTTACAGGCTTTGCCCTGTGATCAATTCAATCACACTCACTATAAATCTCAAACATCCTCTTTGACTGTCTCCCTTAAAACGATGGGTAAGTCCTCATTGGTAATAACCAGGTACAGTTTGCCAATGACATCCCTTCATAACAAGTTTACAGGCTCAAATCACACTCCACATGCAAATGTGGCAAGGGTAACCTTCTTTAGGGCACATATGCTGGTTCCTGGTGCAGCACCTCAACCTGATCCTATTGCTGGTTGTAGATCCTCCATATGCCATGAAAACTCCTTGCATGCTCACCCCAATACTGGGGTTAATTTTGGTCCAGTGAGGGTATATTAAGTCCCTTTAATCCTCCATTTTGGGCAATTTGGGTCTATCATAAATATCTCACTTCAATTTAAATTTAAATCCTTATTCGATCCATGTGCAGACAGATCATAAAAGCACAAATTCATCAATTAAATCGGATTAAAAATCATTAACTAGAAAAATACAAAACAATTATAAAAATCTTATTAACTTTTTAAAATCATAATTGAAACCAAAATCTTGTGTACAATTTAATTTGTGAAGATTAAGTTTCATAATTCATGATAGAAAACCCTTGGCCCTTCTCTTCCTCCAACAGGCCCATAAAAAGGAACCTACAAAATAACAGACATGGGGGTTCGGAAGAGGTTTCAGAAAATGCAGTGCCACTCTGCATTGCAAAAATGATTTTGCCTTAAAATTGGAAGGAGAAACCTTCTCCTTTCATTAAGATAAAACTTACAGAAAAGAACCAAATGTAGGTCAGACTGTGGTGAACAGTTATCACAAGGGCAGTGACCTAGATCTACATGCTTGTACCTCTTTTCTGAGAACCTCAACCTCAAGGAAATTAGATTCAGGTGAAAGGGCAGCAGAATAAATCTGTGTTGGGCTACTGTAATGGAAGAAAGGTAACAGTAGCCCTCCTCCGGTCTTCGTGGAATTTGATCATAGACTTCAAGCGCCTGGGGATGCCTGTTCTTTTCCCAGCGGTCACGGTCGGCCTTCAGCAAAAAGAGGTTAATTAATTTCTGTTTAGAGACCTTGATACAGGTTGTTGGGTCCCTAAACAGGTCTCCCAGCCCTATTGCTATCAATACCATCTCCACATATCTGAGCCAGCCAATCCTGATATGGCCCTCGAGACCCAGGCAATCATCAATTATACGTTGGGTTAAGTTGATGGTGGCCGTTCGCCAAATCGAGAGCCACAACAGGATGGGTGCCATTCTGATAGAGTCAGACAGATATGGGAGACCCAATTCGAGATGCAAGATGTAATTAGATGTTGAAGGTGGTAGCGAGACCCTGGTCTTAAAAAAAGTGTCTTCCACTATCTGCAGTTGATCAAATTGGGCCATTCCCCACACTCCGACCCCATAGGTTGCCGCTGCCTAAGTTTTAGCTTGGTATATGTTTTTTATTATATGAAGAGGGCTGGCGCCTATTTTTTGGGCAAAACCCTTTATGGATTGGGTTCCTCTTTCCATACCTGGGGCCCTTGCTGCCACTAGTTTGTTCCAGGATTGCTTGTTATCAACCAAGATCCCCAGGTATGGAAAGGATTTTTTTAGGCCCGATGGAAATATGGTGTTTTAACACTTCTAGGAGCTCTCGCTATAATAATGAATGATTTGGATTTGTTCACCCTGAGAGCTAATGAGACCATAAATGAAGCATACGAGGATGTAAGGCTTTGAAGAGCTATCCCAGTCCTGGCGATTAAAACCGCATCGTCAGCGTATGCCCAAACTGGGAGAGATGTACATATCCTTTAGCACCTTTCTCTTTGCTGCTAGCATATCACTACAACATTTTTCATACTGAAGGATTTCAGTGAGCCGTTTACTCTAGCAAAAAAGAACACCTTGTATCATCTGATTGCTAAGAATGTCATGGCTTAGTTGTGCACAAAGGAGCAAGTTGTCCCCAAGGGAGTCATTTAGTCCACTAGGACCTATGTACACTTGCATCAACTGCTCAAAATAAGCTTGCACAGATTCTTTACTATTTTGAGGGGTTTGAAAAACCTCAGACCTATTTACATCTCTCTGAGGAACCATATTATTTAAATGTTATATGATCCAGACATTGTATCAGCCATGCCCCCGGGCTTCCAAATTATGCGGAAGGAACGGGCTGTAGGGAGAGGAGGTGGCCTGGCAATAATATATAAAGAACAGTATCCTTGTCGATGTACCTCTGAATCAATCCCAGACTGCGAAAGCCTCGCATTCAGCATTGAATTTTCCCAGAATAACTGTTTCTCAGGCACCCTTATATATCGGCCGCCGGGCCCCCCAAAGCAGTTTCACAAGACCCTCCCACCGACTCTGGCCGAGTCGGTCACAACTTCTTCCAACTATACACTGCTAGGCGATCTTAATCTCCATTTTGATGTTGCCTACGACCATACCGCCACTGAGTTGGCGGATGACTTAGCGGCTCTACAATTGGACCAGCTGGTCGACTCACCCACCCACATTAAGGGCCATCTTTTGGACCCAGTATTCAGCAACTGTGTCAAGCTCAAGGCTGGGCAACCTATCTGTCTTCCTTGGACCGACCATTCACTTGTCCCCCTCACATGGTCTACACGCAAGCCACCCCACTCAACCTCCATTGTGAGGAACGCTAGAAATTGGGCTAGACTCCCAGTGGAATCCTGGTCCAATAGCCTCATTACCTCCCGTCGCCCCTGTAACGGGGATCCTTGCGCAGCCAATCAGGGCTATGAAGAGTGGGTCTCGAAGTCTCTTGAGGCCACCCTACCCCTCCGTAAAATCACTACGAAGCGCTCACAAAAAACTGCCCCCTGGTTTTCCGAGGAACTCAGGGAAAAAAAAACAGCGCTGCAGGAAATTAGAAAGACGGTGGCGCTTGGATTTTTCCTTGGACGATAAAACCCAATATAGAGAGGCAATTAGAGCCTACAAAGATGAGGTAAAAATTGCCCAATCAATCTACTTCTCTACACAAATCATGCGGGCAAAATCTAAATCTAAAGAAATCTTTCAGATAGTAAAGAGCCTCACTAAACCCCTTCCCACCCTCTACGCATCCGTGTAAAACAATAGCCCACTGTAATGACTTGGGAGAATTCTTTCATCAAAAAGTTCACCAAATCTACTCCTCCTTTCCTGCCATGAATCTTGACCCCGCTGCTCAGGCATGGTCAAGTCCGGTGGAAGCTCCCCCTCAACCCCCTGCAACTTTGGAACACTTTCCGTTGTTGGAACAGGAATCCCTGGAATCTCTAGCTCGGCAAGTAAAATCAGGGTCACCATGTGATCCAGCTCCACCAGAGGCAATGATCTCGGTAATTCAGGTCGTCCTCCCCACTATCATGAATCTCCTCAATGCCTCTATCAACTCCTGCATTGTCCCGCCCCACTGGAAGCAGGCTATGGTGCGTGCACTGCTGAAGAAACCGAACCTGGATCCTGGCGACTTTAGCAGCTAACGTCTCATCTCCCTGCTTCCCTGGGTGAGAAAAATTCTTGAGAAGCACATCAATATACAACTGATGGACTTTCTTGATAATAACCAGCTGCTGGATGCCACCCAAACGGGATTTCGACCTAGACATGGGACGGAGAGCGCCTTACTAGCAGCCACCGAGGAAACCAGAAGGATCTTAGATCGAGGGGGATCAGTGGCAGTGGTCCTCCTCGATTTGAGCGCAGCATTCGACACGGTTAGTCACGATATGCTGTTGCGCCGCCTCTCTGACGTTGAAATCTGAGGTAGGGCAATACTCTGGCTCAAATCCTTTCTGAGCAACAGGTCCTTTCAGATCTTTGAGGGAGATACGGTCTCCTCCAGCAAACCTCTGAGCTGTGGGGTTCCGCAGGGTTCCTCCTTAAGCCCCGCGGTTTTTAACATCTATATGAGACCACTGGCTGAGGTCGTTTGTCCGTTCGGCATTAAGATCATTTCATACACGGACGACACTCAGCTAGTGGTCTCCCTGGCACAGGAGGACGGCCAACCAGCCCAAATGGGGTTAATGAAATGCTTGGAGGAAGTTAAAAGCTGGATGACGACATCCTCCCTTAAGCTTAACGGGGATAAAGCTGAGCTGATGCTCCTGGGTCCCGCTGTCCTAACGCACTTTGACTCCCTCTGGCCTCCATGCCTGGGCACTCCTCCTGTACCCAAGGACAACATAAAAAGCTTGGAGGTATGGCTGGATAAAGCCTTAACCTTTAACACCCAGGCCACTAAGCTTTCTGCAACTTGTTTTGGCCACCTTAGGATGCTGAAAAAAGTACTTCCACTTCTACCTATGGAGGCCTGATCCAGTCTCGACTGGACTTTAGCAGCGTCCTGTATCTCGGTGCCCCCGACTACACACTGCGCAAGTTGCAGATTGTCCAAAACTGCGCGGCTCGTACATTGCTCCAGTTGCCACGCAGACTGTCAGCCAAATCTGGGCTGAGTAGCCTACACTGGCTCCCGGTTCGGCAAAGAATTGCCTTTAAGGCAATGTGCATATCTCATCAAGCCTTTTGGCACAAAGGACCGGCAATTAGCCGCGAACTAATCACACAGTACCACTCTAGAAAACACCTTCGCTCTAGCCAGGCCTTCTTAGCCACAGTTCCCAGAATCAAGAGAATGAGAGCTGGTGGCAGGATGTTCTCCTATAATGCCGTCAAACTGTGGAACTCCCTTCCCCTCCAACTTAGGTCCAACCCCAATCTGCCCTCCTTCCGTAAGCAAGTAAAGACCTTTCTCTTTAACGCTCATAACTAATCCCCCAGCTGACCGCCTCTGACAAGTGGCTCCACTCTCTAGTCAGCGCTTGGACGCCTCAGGGCAGCAATCGCGCTTTATAAGTCTATGTTTCATTTCATTTCATTTCACTTCTTCAAATTTGGTTTTAACCAGGAGTGAGAGTATTTTTATTCTTTGTCCCCAATGAGGCCCCTGAGTCAGCCATTCAATGACCCTCTTGCATTCTGACCATTGTCCTTCGGGACCGCTGAATGAACAAATGCATCCAGATCCTCCCACAAGACTGTGAAAATAGTCACAATCTTTGTGTACCACTTATTAGGATTTTCCTTTAATTTAGGAAGAAAATGTGTAAAGTGGAAAAGATGCATGGGAACATGGGACATGTACGTATGCTTCTCTCTGTACCTGCCTTAAAGAGTATTACCTTACTCTCATGTGGCCTCACTCTCATTTTCCTTGTCAGCCTATTTCCTGTTTTTCATCTTAACCCTTTGTTTCTTGGAACACAGTTCCCTAAGCTTCTAGGTCTTGCTCCAATCCCTAATATTCTCAATCAATTCACTTACATGGGTTCTCAATTCCCTCAGCCTTAGCATCTTCAATTCCTTTTCACCCATCATCATCCTAACATTCTTCTGCAAGTTATTTTTCTCAGTTATATTGATTCGGCATTCATCCACTACTTTCTCCTTTCCCGCATGCTCCTCTTGTGCCGCTTTCGCAGGTTCATGACTCATGTAGAGCAATTCACCCTTGTTGTCTGAAATCCATCCCTATGTTCCTTTTAACAATTTCTTCAAATGCAGCGTTTATCTGAGTGATAATGAGTCTTTGTGGGGTGGTTTTTATAAGTGAAGGGTCAATTGGTAGGGTCGCAAGACCAATTGGCGTTTTGCCATGAAGCTAGTCGAAACCTCAACTTGCTGAGAGCATAATGCTTTTATGCTGGGTGCTGGTTCTGTGTCCTAAGAGATGCTTGGAAGGGTACTAGCAACTGCCTCAGCAAGGTGGTTCTTGGGGTACCCAATAAAATGGATGTGCTTTTGAGGGCTGAGCAGGGGGAGAAATTGCCGTTTCTGAGTAGCTTGGGGGTGCACAGGTTTTGGTAGGGGTTCTGGTATCTGCACTCGTCTCAGTTGCTGTTGGAGAGGTTTCTGCTCTGATTTGTTTTTTAATTTCTCCTTCTTCCCAAGTTTCTGCTTTACTGTTACCTCACCCACTTTCAATGGATTAACTCCAAAGGCCTCTATCACTAATTTCCTCCATTTTTTCTGCCTTTCATCATCCTTTGCATGTATCCATGTTTAAGCCCTATTGTGTTTATTTAATGCACACGTCTTCCTTTTCTTTTCATTTGCCATCTGTTCCCAAATATTTAAAACATGAAACCACGTAAATCTCGACTGAGGTTTCAAATCGTACATTCTCAGTCTCAAATTTTCTACTCAGGGAATATTGAAAGCACTGCTCAGTGGGAAATGTAGCTCTCCATCTTTGGACTTCTGTTTGTGTCATTGGCTAAGTCACATGCACATGTGTAACCCTTTCTTTGCTGTCATTTCTCTAACTGGAGTGCCTTCAGGTGGAAATTTCTCTTCCTTATTCACATCTTTCTCCTTTTTTGAAAAGGGATTCCTCAGGCTTAGAATTTCACAATCACACTCACACTCCGTTCCAATTTAACATGCTCCTAGTTTGGGTACACGATATGCCGATCAATACCAGCGCATCTCAGTCAAAGGTCACCTGATTGCAGAGTGGCTACTTTGTACTCCAGCCAAACCCTGTCCAGCACCAAATGAACAAACACCTGAATACTGGCAGGATTACCTGAACCACTTTCTCTGACAATTCTTCTTTTGTCATCTTTTTCCAACCAGAAATCTCAACACTGGCAAGAAGACTACCTACTCTCATACAAGAGTAGAATGTCAACCTGCAGGAATCACCTCACCCAGTGCTCTCACTCCTGCATACCAAGGAATAAACTGCTTTTAAACTTGATTAAAACACTTGTACAAAGGAAAAGTTACATCCCTGCCTGGATGTAACTAATAGTGCCTCACAGTACACCTCACCTTAGCTGACAAGTTCAACAATTCAGTAATCTAACATAACTCTTTCCCCTATATACTGTACATGTAACAATCTGAATTTATCAAATTAAAAAGTCAAAGAATATCATAAATAACATAATAACTACCATCCCCAAAAATCTAAGAGCTAAAGCCACATGATATGTGTTCTCAAAATGTGTCCAGTTCATTTCACCACGGTAGGCCTACATATACTGCCTCCCAGCTCAATTCTCATTTACCATTTGAGGGTATGCACATCCCCATTTACTCACATTGTCCTTCTTCTGTTACCTTATTTTCTAAATCGAAGATCAGATTAGGACTGGGTCAATTTGAATCTTAGAGAAAAAACAGCTGCAGCATGAAGATACAGTAATAGGTTCTAGAGCCAACTGGATTTGACTCGAACAAATTGGATCCAGTTGGAACCACCAGCTCTGCTATGAGATCTGTCCGTGGCAAACCAGTCTTCTCATATCCTTACCAAAGGCATGCCAATGTCTCAGACCGGAAGCAGTGTAGTCCCCATATGAACTGTGGTGCTTCCTGACTGGACCTGTTTCTAATTCTATAGAGCCTAGAAACAGAACTGTTGCACTCTCAGTAAGAATGACAGACATGGGACAAGAGTGTTATGTAGAATTCATGAAGGATCTCAAAAGCATGATTAGCACAAATCATGAATACAAAGAACTCTGTAAACTTCAATGTAAAATCAAGCATAGATGGGCCTTACTAAGTGGGAAATGGTGTATCCTAGTTATAAATGAAAAGCATGTCCTTTTATAGGATTTTAGACAAAGGATTTCATACATTACCAAGCTTGTCCACGGTTCTCAGGATATGCACCAATAAAGAACAATTAAAAAGATACATTTTAGTACAGAATGCTTTTGATAATCTTCTCATAACACTACTACATTAAATATAGTTACTTTCACAGTTTATTCAAACACATGATTTGACACATTGTATAAAGAATAGCCTGGGATTGGTTGGATTCGACATGATGAAAAGCTCTCAGGAGCACTCATTATTTTCAGTTTCAAGATTGCAATTCTTTATTTATCTGAGAAATAACTACAACAATGATCACATGGTGTGGTCCAGTGCCACTTCAAAATATAAGACAATGGGCCAGATGTACGACCAAGAAAATTGTGCATCGCAAGATGCAGCTCTTTTGCGAGTCGCAATTAGCGAGGCGCAATTTCTGATGTACAACAGTGTATTTCACACTGTTTGCGATTCCCAATAGGGTTTGCAAGGCTCATTAATATTAATGAGCCTCTCACTATTTGTGAGCCCATTGGGAATGACAGCCCTCCCAGGGATGATGGCCTGCTGGGCTCGGCAGCCCATTATGTCTGGGACTGCTTTTTAATAAAGCAGCTTTTTAAAAAAAAGAAATGCAGCCCGCTTTCGTTAAAAGAAAAATGAAACTTTTCAGTGTCATTTTTTTAAGGGTAGGCAGTGGTCTCTATGACCACTGCCTGCTCTTAAAAAATATTTTCCAACATGCTCACAAAGGGGAAGGGGTCCGGGGACCCCTTCCCCTTTGCGAGTGGTTTACCACCTACTTGAAGTAGGTGGTAAACTTCGAGTGTTTTGCGGCCACAAATGCGGTCGTAAAACACTAGTACATAGCATGTTGACTCGCTATTAGGAAGGGAGGCCCCTTGCTAATAGCGAGAGTTGCAAATGCTATTTTGTCCATGCTATTACCCTTTTTTGAGGCCACAAATGGGAGGTTCTCCCATTTGCAGCCGCAAAAAAGGGTCGTACATCTGGTCCAGTACATCTAAGAATATGTTAGTGCAAGTTTAATTTCAAGCTTTTTAAAAGCCCAAAAGTTGAAAGAACGTTGCTACCGATGACTGCAAATACAGAGAGGGAATCACCCCATCAACTGGAAGGGAAATAAACATTTTAAGAGCAAAACAAATAAAATCACGGTTGATGCAGACAAAAGGTTTCACAGCATGTGTAGGAAGCTCTCTCTCGCTATAGTGTACTAAAGTGAAGTACGCTGTGCAGAGAGTCCAGTGAGTCCCTTATCGGTTGACAGAGGCAAAAGTAGATAATACTCACGCTCTATTTTTAGTAGTGTGGGCGAGCAGTTAGGCTTATCATACGGCTATGCAAAGCATTTGTTGTACTCACAGTGGCAATAAATGATGCACACACTCAGGAATAAATCAGATACCAATTTATAAAAATAGTATCAATTTTTATGTAATTTTTAAGACCAAGATCTTTGATCTACGGTAAGAGTTCGGAAAATATATCAATTTTGTGCACTATTACACCAACTGAAGTCAATGGGGAAAAGCAGACAATGAATATAAAACCAGGCAATTTACGGAGTTCACCTTCTCATTTTAGGTCGATAGCAGCACCAGGTCCAAAGTTCCCACAGCAAAAGACTGGGAGCATCCCATATTCACCTGGGAGAAGGGCGCTGAGGGTGTTGGTAGCAGGAGCGCTATGACAAAGGGAGCCACCTGGAAAGACACTACACAGGAGGACTTATAGGTAAGTCTGGTGGGTCCCATTCAAAGGGGGAGGTTGCAAGGCACTCAAGTCCATGAGTGATCAACTTGGTTGTCCTTACTGGGGCTGGTCAGGCCAGGTGCAGAACAGTTAGGTCAACTGGGTGCACTGAGTCAAGATGTCCTTGTGGTCAGGAGCATGCAAATTGGAGAGGCAATTTGAGGACAGGTGGGCCACTCACAACATGGGTCTCAAGGGTCTTAACGTTCCTTGTTCGGTGCTTGCTCCTGGGGTAGTTAAAGTCCAGAACAGACCAGTAATCTTGCTGATTGAAGAAAGGGGTCCGGTACCCCCTGCACTGGTATGGTGCACCTCCAGTAGGTTCTGGTATCTCCAAACTTGGTGGGGAGACAGATCTAACCCTCCGGAGCTGATGTACCTTTTTTGGTGCAGGTGCTGTATCGGAGTCATCAGGGAGCATCATGTCAACAAACAGGACCTAGCGGGATCTGAGCCTGCGGTGTGCAGGGGAGTGATACCTTCACTCCAAGGGAGGATCTTGGTGATTTCTTGAGGGCTGGATGGAGCTCTGGGGTTCTTGGTGTCTCTATAAGTTCAGGAAAAGACTGAACAATCACGATTATGGAGTTCTTGAGGCAGCAGGCAGGGTTTGCACCAACTTTCTCTGCAGCAGGGCTTTAGATCTCGGGCAGCAGCTCTTTTTTGTCCGTGTCTTCTTCTTGTCTATAGAATCTAGAATTCTAGGTCCAGGGACGCCACCTAAAAAATGAAATTTAGGGGTGTTAAATGGGGAGACAAGTAGTAGTTAATGGGCTACCTACCTTTAGTGTAGCTACACCCTCTAAGTGACTACGTCCTGTGGGAATGGGCACCATCCTAAACCTGATAGGTTGGTTTTCCACCATCCCAAGATGGTGAATTTTCAGGAGAACGGTTTAAATTGCCTGCCTCATCGTAGGGGTGGTGCTGGCTAAATATGGCCACTCCTCATCTAACTAATTTTCCAGCTTGTCCTCCCACCAAATGTAGAGCAGGATAAGGGGGTGGCATCCCCTAATATCTGGGGAAGCCTGAGAAGCACTTCAAAGATGGCATTGTCTTTGAATCTTCCCACTCTGGATGGCCATTCCGGCCTGGAGGAGGTATGAAGCACCGCCATCTAGAGTAGGCTTTGTTTCTGGCCTGTGAGACCACAGGCTCTCAGCCCAGGGGGTCAGAAACATGTCTGGTGGTGGCAGCCTGGCTATGACTACATAGAGACCACACCAATGCTTGGTGGGTTTTCAGGGGACCCTCTTAAGGGTCTACTGTGTGCAAGTAATCCAACACTGGCATCAGTGAGGATTCATTAAGACGAGTTGTTTGGTACCAAACATCTTCGGGTACAATGAAGCCATCATGGAGCTAGGAAACTCGTAATGATAAGAATCCTTCCAATGTGCTTGTCATTGCTTCCCTGTGCACTTACAATATCCAGGAATTGTCCAGATATTCCAGGGTCATATCTCCTACTGCAGATATGTTCACACAGTACACCCTGACTTAGGGCTGTAAGGCCTGCAGCAGGGGTGACTTATCTACATCTCATGCAGTGTATGATGGCATGGCACACAGGGTTGCGTGCCATATTGACTCTTCGGTTTTCTCTGCACAAAGACACACAACCTGCAATGGCAGTTTGCATGGTCTTTTTGAAGGGTCTTTGGGGTGGCACGATTCATGCTGAAGCCTCAATGGACCCTCTTCTGTACCCATTCTCCAGGTACCAGGGTTACCACTTACTAGGGACTTACAAGGGTGGCTGAAGTTGTGCCAATAGTGGTACAGTTTTGTGAAATAGA
Source organism: Triturus cristatus (assembly GCF_964204655.1). NCBI lineage: Eukaryota > Metazoa > Chordata > Amphibia > Caudata > Salamandridae > Triturus > Triturus cristatus. The sequence continues at coordinate 1,495,704,123 of NC_140591.1, forward strand.
TCTATCTGGCACTAGGAACCTGGTTAGCAGGGACCCAGTGCACTTACAGTTCGAATTCACATCAGGCATCAAGCAAAAAGTGGGGGTTTACCATGCCAAAAGTGGTACTTTCCTACAGCAGCTAACAGAAAATGTAAATGTAGAACAAAAGATTAAAAAATGCTGCAGCACTATTAACGTTATTTCAAATGTATCCTATTAATTAATTTAAAAATATAAAATTGAAGTTATTTTTCTGATGTTTAAATTAAATAATAAATTCCCACCAAAAGAAAGACATATAAACATTTTCATTATTCTTGAATTATTAGTAATAGAGATGTACTGAATTTGTTAAAGGCAATGTAATTATGTTTTGACAAAAAGAATGGCATATTGATGTTTAAATCCTAAAAAGAGTCTTAAAATATTTTATGTTAGATAGTAAATATGGATTATTAATAGATTTTCTTTTAACATTAAATTAAATATATTTATATTTGTAACTATTTTAACCTATTTAATTTAATTTAATATTATCCTCTGTGGAGTTTTATTTAAAATCCCTACCTCCATTAATTTCTTTGGGAGGGTATTGCAGTACTAGATGTTGGCCATGTGTAGTACTGGACTTAGTAATATTTTGCAGTAGTGCTTTAGAAGGGTAATTTGTGAATAGCATTTCGCAGTTCATGTGTAGTACAAGTTTAGTACTACAGTACAAACGTACTACAAAATGTAGATTGTGAATCAGCCCCTATGACTTTATATTTGTGTTTTTTACTTTGCCATCGTACCTGACATTTAATGAAGATATTTGTATTCTCAACTTGTTCAGTGGCTTTGAGAAATGTTCTCTCTTCATTCAGTTATTTAGAGTAATATCATTCTGATCATTTGGTTTGCAACATTTAGCTTAGGTTCTGTGTGGACTACCGAGGTCTCAATTCAGTCACGAAGATCAACGCGCACCTCATCCCCAGAGCTGATGAGCTCATAGATCGGTTAGGGGCTGCCCGGTACCTTAGCACGTGTGATCTAACGTCTGGGTACTGGCAGATCGTCTTAACTGATGGGGCAAAGGAGAGGTCAGCATTCTCCACACCAGATGGGCACTACCAGTTCCATGTGATGCCCTTTGGGATGAAGAATGCCCCTTTCAGAGGTTGGTCAACCAGGTGTTGGTTGGGCTGGAGGATTTCAGTTCCGCCTACCTGGATGACATTGCAGTGTTTAGTTCCTCCTGGGAGGACCACTTGCGCCACCTCAGGGAAGTGTTGATGGCGCTGCGCAGAGCAGGCCTCACAATCAAGGCCAGTAAGTGCCAGATTGGGCAGGGTTCTGTGGTGTACTTGGGACACCAGGTTGGGAGTGGCCAGGTGGCACCTCTACAGCCCAAGATTGAAACCATCCTGGCTTGGGAGCCCCCAAGGACCCAGACCCAGGTGAGGGCCTTCTTAGGACTCACGGGTTACTACAGGAGGCTTGTCAAGGGGTATGGCAACATTGTTGCACTCTTGACTGAGCTGACTTCCAAGAAGCAGCCAAAGATTGTAAAATGGACCGACACCTGTCAGAAAGCTTTTGATGCCCTCAAGACTGCCATGTGTACGGCACCCATACTCCGGGCGCTTAATTTTGCTAAGGAATTTATTGTCCAGACAGACGCTTCAAAGCATGGGGTAGGGGCCGTTCTGTCATAGATAAATGATGAGGGACTAGACCAGCCTGTAGCCTTCATCAGTAGGAGGTTACTTTCACGGGAACAGAGGTGGAGTGCAATTGTGCGTGAGGCATTTGCTGTGGTCTGGGCACTGAAGAAGCTGAGACCATACCTGTTTGGGACTCACTTCTGGGTTCAGACAGACCACAGGCCCCTCAGATGGCTGATGCAGATGATGTTGAGGTGGTCCATTTCCCTACAGGGTATGGACTTCACGGTGGAACACCGCCCGGGTACAGAACACGCCAATGCTGATGGTCTGTCCAGATTTTTCCGCCTTAGTGATAAGAACTTCCAAGGGGATGAGTAGTTCTCCCCACATTTCAGCTGGAGGGGACACGTGTTAGACCTGGCACCATTGACGTGGGTCTCCCTTCTATTTTTCGCTGTTATCTCCTTTGTTTTTGCTGGTATTAGATGCTCTGGGCGTTGTGCCACTGCCATTTAGTGCCACAGCGCAAATGCTCCCTGTGTAGTAGCGTGGCCTGTGTGTGCCCAGGGCTGGTAAACCAAATGCTGCTGGTGGACCTACTTGGACAGTGGCCAGCCATTGCCAACTAGAGACCCCCATTTCTAACACAAGGTTTATCTTCATAGGAGACTTTTAGTCCCAATGCCATCTGTGAAGTGCAGATGTAGGGCCCCCAGTGTAGATTGAAGGAAATGTAGATGTGAGTGGGTAGTAAATAGTGACTTAAAAATAGACTAAACAATTCTCAAAGAAGGGGTTTATTCTGCAAGTTTGAAAGTCCAATTGAAAATGTTGTGCCACCAGAGGAGACAATGATCCCTGGTAACAAAGGAATTTTAAAGGTTGACATATTTCTTGCTATCATAAAGTCAGTGAAGATCAATGGGCAATATGTCAGGACCAAGTGAACGTAATCTACACAGTGTTTGGGACCAAATTAGGAACTGTATGGAATCCGAACACTAAGTACCCAATCATGATGTACCTTAAGAATTGTGCATGCTTTTGGTAGCAGTGCTCATTTTAGTTAAGGGAGTAAAATATGTCATCATATATTCATGCTGATCCATTGATCTAAAGGCTTTGAAATAATAAGAAATGTTTTTTAGTAGCCTACAAATACATGTTTGCATCTATCACAATTGGTACATTTTCTAAAGGCTTGCTGTAATCAGAATAAAATAGTTTAATGGAATTTTGCAGACAATATAAGGTCAGAAAGATAGAACAAGAGAATGCATAAGACAGAAGCAAATGAAAAAAGCCACCTCTTGAGCCACAGACTGAGAGGTAGGAGTAGACATACCAATCTTCTACCTCCATAACTTTTATGAACTCAGATAATAATTGGAAATAAACATTAGAATTACAAACAGTCTCATGCTGTGGGAGGTGTCAAACTTTGTTATCTTGAGTAAAGTTACTGACAACAGGTGTCATCGTGGTGTTTACTGGGGTCTGAGAAATCTCTCCACTTAGCAGATGGATGTCCCACAGCCATCCAGCCATAGAAACAGAAATGACAACTGCCAGAGCTATGAGTAAGAATTTGTAGCATTGCTGTGCCATGTCAACTTAAAGCAAGTCTAGGAAATAGATTGAAACTTCAAGATGAAGCGGTTAGTTCCCTGCCTACCTTATCGTCACTGCCCCATCTCAATAGCTACAGTGGATTTTATTCTGCGCCAACAGGAGGCCTAAGGCTCAAATGTCCTCTGACCATTGCCCTAACTCCCTAGCTGTTCTTTAGATGTTTGTAAGTGACTTGGTGAATGGCTTCCATTTTGTGACTGCCTCAGGACGGCTTGTCAATGTTGGATTGGCAGTCAACAAATTCAAAACCAGTCTTTAGGAAATAGGTCAAACCCAGACCGTAGTATTTTTGATTGACTTTTTTGTCTCTCGTGTCATTTAGAAGTTGTTAATTCTATGCTCTCATCTACAATGTTAAGATGCTCAGCAGGGTCTGTTTCTTCTAGTTCACTAACTTCACTTATTGTCTCTGGTCTTTTCTCACACGTCAATAGTCTCTTTCAGCTTGTCGTAGTCTTTGGCCAGCCTTTCTCAGTCAAGCAACGATCCTTAGAAGTTCTTGGGATTTCTGGCTCTGGCGAGGCTGACTTGCTCTCAGAGGTGACATTTTCTTAAACTTTCAGGTTTCTGGGATTTTGACAGGTTAGACTTAGCATTCCATAAGTTTTCTCTGTCTCTGCAAATACGTATTCTCAACAGTGTGGTTGGTATTGCAGTTGTTGCAGGAATGACAACACCAATCACTGGCTCTCTTTCTTGTTGATGCTCTACTGTGAGTGACTGTGAAACCCTGGAGTTGTCTTGTTCTCCATCAGAAGGCCCAGAAATGTTAAACTTAGGGTGAGTCAATGAATTAGTGGATGTTGACTCTCCTTTATCCTCTTCCCGTCTTACTCTCTTGGTATGCAAGACGTGTATCCAGTTTGGCTGAACAGCACATTTCATGGCAGTGTTGGTGACCAGGATCACCTGATAAGGGCCTTTAAAAGTCTCCTCCAGACACAACATGCTTCTTTATGTGGACCCAATACCAGGGGTTCAAATCATGTCCTGGAGGCTTTCAAACAGCTGGAGTAGAAACATCAAGCTGATATGGGATAGAAAGCACCAAATCCCTTGTAGTACATGAGAACCAGATCATTTGTGATGTTCATAAGAGCAGCTATTAGAACAGAGGAAATTTGCATGGCTCTTCCCATCAACACCTCATGTGGAAATAATCCTCTAGAGGGGTATGAATGCTCATCAATACCAAAGGAAGGGCGTCTAGCCATTTAAGAGAGGTAGATGTACAAGCTTTGGCCAACTTGGCTTGATCATTCCATTCAGTCTCTCTACAATGCCTCATGCCTCAGGTATCTAGCTACAAAGGAACCTCTGACCAATCCCTAGCCACTGCACAATAGCTGCATGACCTCATTCTTAAAGTAGCTTCCTTGATCTGATTCAAGATGAACCTACCTCCTGAATCGCTGTATTAACTTCTGCAACAAAAATTTGGCGACCGTTAGGCTGTCACAACTCTGAATGGGATATGCCTTGACTCATCTTAAAAACAAACACAATCCAGAGGATATGCCTCCATTGGCTACTTCAGAGAATCTCCACAAAATCAATCTAGAGTTGTTTGAAAGGACTACCAGGCTTTACAATTTGACTCATGGTCACTACAACCTTTTTGCCCACATTCTGTTGTTAAAGACACACAATTGATGGACGGAATGCAGAACAAATCAAAACATTCACCCCCAGTCAAGAGATCTGGGTTAAATCCATCATTCTTTTGCTCACCATGCCACCCCAGTTTAGACCTGGCTATATGCAAATCAGTCTTGATCCTGTACCTCATGGGAACAGTCCAGCCCGAACTGCCTAGCCAGTTCCTCCCTGGACCGTGATAGCTTGATTCCAGTGGCACAGTGAGCCCAGGACTCACGTCTGAGCATACCTGGTGCACCTAGGGCGAGAAAGCAAAAGACACACAATTGATGGACGGAATGCAAAACAAATCAAAACATTCACCCCCAGTCAAGAGATCTGGGTTAAATCCATCATTCTTTTGCTCACCATGCAACCCCAGTTTGTATTGTCACCCCGAGTCGGACGGGTATGCTCAGACGTGAGTCCCGTGCTATCAATGCCACTGGAATCAAGCTATCCTGGCTGAAGAGGGGTGAAACCCTGAAACCGGTCCTAGGATGCTTGGTTCCTTTCCAGGGAGGACCTGGCTTGGCAGTTCGGGCTGGACTGTTCCCATGGGGCACAGGGTCAAGACTGATTTGCATATGGCTGGGTTCAAACTGGAATGGCATGGTGAGCAACAAAAACGATGGATTTAGGCCCAGATCTCTGTACTGGGGTGAATGTATGACATTGTTCTGCATTCTGTCCATCAACTATTGTTTTTGCATTTGTCACCCTGAGTGGGAGGGGTATGCTCAGACGTGAGTCCCGTGCTCTCCATGCCACTGGAATCAAGCTATCCTGGCTGAAGAGGGGTGAAACCCCGAAACCGGTCCTATGATGCAAGGTTCCAGTCCAGGGAGGACCTGGCTTGGCAGTTTGGGCTGGACTGTTGCCATGGGGCACAGGGTCAAGACTGATTTGCATATGGTTGGGTTCAAACTGGAATGGCATGGCGAGCAAAAAAACGATGGATTTAGGCCCAGATCTCTGTACTGGGGTGAATGTATGACATTGTTCTACATTCTGTCCATCAACTGTTGTTTTCACATTCTGTTGTTGACACAGACTTTCTGCCATTGATCAAAAAATGGTGTTTTACCTGTAACGGCATAACATAGACTCCAGCCCATCTCTGCCTACATTTGTTGGATCATGCATGTGTTGGACTGTAGCAAGTAGCATTGAATCAGCGAGCACTGGCTTCACATCACTAGAAATCCGAACGTCACTGGCGTCCTTCATACATCGTGTCTTTTCCCATTTGTCTTTCTCTCTTTTGGGGCAGGTTGCCGTAATTCTCTAAGCTCATTGAAAGCGTGTGCAGTATTCAACAATGTGTTTGTCACAGTTTCTCCTTCCACATTGCAGAGCTTATCAATGTGAAAGGTGCTGGACTCCAAAGCACACTATCGAGTGATTTCATCCTCAGAGAAGTTGCCTTGAGTTACAAAAATGCTGCCTCTGTTTCCACCACTGCAATTTCTTTTGACAATTGCAGAGCTTCTAATAGATTTGAGACATATAACTCTTCTGGATGGGGGATTCTAACAGATGCCATGAAACCTCCTGTGACCATAATGGCCCAAAATCATGCACAAATCCGAATCCATACTGGTTGTAAGTAAAAATCATAACTCTTAAGTCTTCTGATTTACAGCAGGCTCTAGTAAGGGAAATCGATTTGGCTACTTGTGCAGGTATTACATTGCACAGGTAGAACACTTTCACAACCCAACTTAATGTGCAAACAGCATAAGCAATTCTTAAAATGCCCTGTTTGTCTCTCAGACAAGGCCCATCGACAAAAAGGGTACGAACAGATTCAGGAAGAGGTACATCCAAAAGGTCAGGCCTTGATTTTCTGCATAATTTAGTAACATTGACACAGTCAAGGTCAAAGTCATCCTTCTCATCTCCTTTTGGATTAAGAAACAGAAGCAGGGTTTGGGACATTGTATCTCCTTATAGAGACATTTTCATCATCTGGAATGATTCTCTCACAGCTTCTTAAGGGGCTGTTTGTCAAATGCTGCATGCATGTGCGTCGTCATGAGGATTTCAATTGAACGATGGACCATTACAGTTAGTGGGTAGCCCATCACTATCACATCTGTTTGATGAATGCTGAGGTTCACCTCTGCAACTGCTTTGAGACAACCAGACAATGCTGCAGCTACAAGTTCAAGAGTCACTGAGAAATACCAAATGGGATGCTTGGTCTCCTCATAGGACTGCGTTAGCACTGATAAAGCACACCCATGTATCTCATTGCAAAAAGCACAATTCATGTTGTATTGTCTGGCATTTCAAGAGCTAGTGTACTGTAAAGCAAATGTTTAAGCTCCTAGAAGGCTTCCATACCATATTCATCTCTTGGTACCATGTCATTGACATCAGTGTGCGTCAGCCTTACTAAAGGCTTTGTCACAAAGGAAAAGTTCAGGATCCATTGTTGGCAATAGCCAACTATGTCCAAGAACATTTGCACTTCTCTGTGTGTGGTTAGTAACTTCCTTTTAAGGAGTGTTTCAATGTGTTTGTGGGACACTCGTCTGACTCCCTTTTCTATCTGATGTCCTAAATACATGACTTCTTTTTGGAAGTACTGTAGTTTCTCAGGCGAAACCTTATGCCCATTCTCAGCTAAATGGTTCAGCATCGCAATGGTGGCTTGTCTACAAGCTTCTTGGTCATCGGTGCAATCAGGAGATCGGTGAAGTACTAAATTAGGGTTGAGCTACTTGATAACTGCAGATATTTTCCCTAAGTATCTGAATGAAATATGATGGACTTTCGATTTACCCCTGGGGAGCACAACACCACATGAGAGGATTCTACTGGAACTGAAATACAAATAGAAATTGTCTCTCTTTTTGAAGGGGAACTGATAAAAACACCTGCCAGAAGTCAATGACTATGAACCATTCAGATTTGGGATGAATTTAGAACACGATCACGGCAGGGTTAAGTACCCAAGGATAGTATGGAATGACTATTTGGTTAATTTTCCAGAGATCCTGAACTACCTTCTGCTTTTTGTTTGCCATTTGTGAGGCCATAATTAGAGAGTTACATAGCCCTGCTTTATCATGCTCTCAGTTACAGGAGTGATTCCTGCAATAGCTTATGGGATCATTTTGTAAGGGCATGATTGAGGACAACCTGTGTTAGGTCAAATGGTTATCTTTACAGGCTTTGCCCTGTGATCAATTCAATCACACTCACTATAAATCTCAAACATCCTCTTTGACTGTCTCCCTTAAAACGATGGGTAAGTCCTCATTGGTAATAACCAGGTACAGTTTGCCAATGACATCCCTTCATAACAAGTTTACAGGCTCAAATCACACTCCACATGCAAATGTGGCAAGGGTAACCTTCTTTAGGGCACATATGCTGGTTCCTGGTGCAGCACCTCAACCTGATCCTATTGCTGGTTGTAGATCCTCCATATGCCATGAAAACTCCTTGCATGCTCACCCCAATACTGGGGTTAATTTTGGTCCAGTGAGGGTATATTAAGTCCCTTTAATCCTCCATTTTGGGCAATTTGGGTCTATCATAAATATCTCACTTCAATTTAAATTTAAATCCTTATTCGATCCATGTGCAGACAGATCATAAAAGCACAAATTCATCAATTAAATCGGATTAAAAATCATTAACTAGAAAAATACAAAACAATTATAAAAATCTTATTAACTTTTTAAAATCATAATTAAAACCAAAATCTTGTGTACAATTTAATTTGTGAAGATTAAGTTTCATAATTCATGATAGAAAACCCTTGGCCCTTCTCTTCCTCCAACAGGCCCATAAAAAGGAACCTACAAAATAACAGACATGGGGGTTCGGAAGAGGTTTCAGAAAATGCAGTGCCACTCTGCATTGCAAAAATGATTTTGCCTTAAAATTGGAAGGAGAAACCTTCTCCTTTCATTAAGATAAAACTTACAGAAAAGAACCAAATGTAGGTCAGACTGTGGTGAACAGTTATCACAAGGGCAGTGACCTAGATCTGCATGCTTGTACCTCTTTTCTGAGAACCTCAACCTCAAGGAAATTAGATTCAGGTGAAAGGGCAGCAGAATAAATCTGTGTTGGGCTACTGTAATGGAAGAAAGGTAACAGTAGCCCTCCTCCGGTCTTCGTGGAATTTGATCATAGACTTCAAGCGCCTGGGGATGCCTGTTCTTTTCCCAGCGGTCACGGTCGGCCTTCAGCAAAAAGAGGTTAATTAATTTCTGTTTAGAGACCTTGATACAGGTTGTTGGGTCCCTAAAGAGGTCTCCCAGCCCTATTGCTATCAATACCATCTCCACATATCTGAGCCAGCCAATCCTGATATGGCCCTCGAGACCCAGGCAATCATCAATTATACGTTGGGTTAAGTTGATGGTGGCCGTTCGCCAAATCGAGAGCCACAACAGGATGGGTGCCATTCTGATAGAGTCAGACAGATATGGGAGACCCAATTCGAGATGCAAGATGTAATTAGATGTTGAAGGTGGTAGCGAGACCCTGGTCTTAAAAAAAGTGTCTTCCACTATCTGCAGTTGATCAAATTGGGCCATTCCCCACACTCCGACCCCATAGGTTGCCGCTGCCTAAGTTTTAGCTTGGTATATGTTTTTTATTATATGAAGAGGGCTGGCGCCTATTTTTTGGGCAAAACCCTTTATGGATTGGGTTCCTCTTTCCATACCTGGGGCCCTTGCTGCCACTAGTTTGTTCCAGGATTGCTTGTTATCAACCAAGATCCCCAGGTATGGAAAGGATTTTTTTAGGCCCGATGGAAATATGGTGTTTTAACACTTCTAGGAGCTCTCGCTATAATAATGAATGATTTGGATTTGTTCACCCTGAGAGCTAATGAGACCATAAATGAAGCATACGAGGATGTAAGGCTTTGAAGAGCTATCCCAGTCCTGGCGATTAAAACCGCATCGTCAGCGTATGCCCAAACTGGGAGAGATGTACATATCCTTTAGCACCTTTCTCTTTGCTGCTAGCATATCACTACAACATTTTTCATACTGAAGGATTTCAGTGAGCCGTTTACTCTAGCAAAAAAGAACACCTTGTATCATCTGATTGCTAAGAATGTCATGGCTTAGTTGTGCACAAAGGAGCAAGTTGTCCCCAAGGGAGTCATTTAGTCCACTAGGACCTATGTACACTTGCATCAACTGCTCAAAATAAGCTTGCACAGATTCTTTACTATTTTGAGGGGTTTGAAAAACCTCAGACCTATTTACATCTCTCTGAGGAACCATATTATTTAAATGTTATATGATCCAGACATTGTATCAGCCATGCCCCCGGGCTTCCAAATTATGCGGAAGGAACGGGCTGTAGGGAGAGGAGGTGGCCTGGCAATAATATATAAAGAACAGTATCCTTGTCGATGTACCTCTGAATCAATCCCAGACTGCGAAAGCCTCGCATTCAGCATTGAATTTTCCCAGAATAACTGTTTCTCAGGCACCCTTATATATCGGCCGCCGGGCCCCCCAAAGCAGTTTCACAAGACCCTCCCACCGACTCTGGCCGAGTCGGTCACAACTTCTTCCAACTATACACTGCTAGGCGATCTTAATCTCCATTTTGATGTTGCCTACGACCATACCGCCACTGAGTTGGCGGATGACTTAGCGGCTCTACAATTGGACCAGCTGGTCGACTCACCCACCCACATTAAGGGCCATCTTTTGGACCCAGTATTCAGCAACTGTGTCAAGCTCAAGGCTGGGCAACCTATCTGTCTTCCTTGGACCGACCATTCACTTGTCCCCCTCACATGGTCTACACGCAAGCCACCCCACTCAACCTCCATTGTGAGGAACGCTAGAAATTGGGCTAGACTCCCAGTGGAATCCTGGTCCAATAGCCTCATTACCTCCCGTCGCCCCTGTAACGGGGATCCTTGCGCAGCCAATCAGGGCTATGAAGAGTGGGTCTCGAAGTCTCTTGAGGCCACCCTACCCCTCCGTAAAATCACTACGAAGCGCTCACAAAAAACTGCCCCCTGGTTTTCCGAGGAACTCAGGGAAAAAAAAACAGCGCTGCAGGAAATTAGAAAGACGGTGGCGCTTGGATTTTTCCTTGGACGATAAAACCCAATATAGAGAGGCAATTAGAGCCTACAAAGATGAGGTAAAAATTGCCCAATCAATCTACTTCTCTACACAAATCATGCGGGCAAAATCTAAATCTAAAGAAATCTTTCAGATAGTAAAGAGCCTCACTAAACCCCCTCCCACCCTCTACGCATCCGTGTAAAACAATAGCCCACTGTAATGACTTGGGAGAATTCTTTCATCAAAAAGTTCACCAAATCTACTCCTCCTTTCCTGCCATGAATCTTGACCCCGCTGCTCAGGCATGGTCAAGTCCGGTGGAAGCTCCCCCTCAACCCCCTGCAACTTTGGAACACTTTCCGTTGTTGGAACAGGAATCCCTGGAATCTCTAGCTCGGCAAGTAAAATCAGGGTCACCATGTGATCCAGCTCCACCAGAGGCAATGATCTCGGTAATTCAGGTCGTCCTCCCCACTATCATGAATCTCCTCAATGCCTCTATCAACTCCTGCATTGTCCCGCCCCACTGGAAGCAGGCTATGGTGCGTGCACTGCTGAAGAAACCGAACCTGGATCCTGGCGACTTTAGCAGCTAACGTCTCATCTCCCTGCTTCCCTGGGTGAGCAAAATTCTTGAGAAGCACATCAATATACAACTGATGGACTTTCTTGATAATAACCAGCTGCTGGATGCCACCCAAACGGGATTTCGACCTAGACATGGGACGGAGAGCGCCTTACTAGCAGCCACCGAGGAAACCAGAAGGATCTTAGATCGAGGGGGATCAGTGGCAGTGGTCCTCCTCGATTTGAGCGCAGCATTCGACACGGTTAGTCACGATATGCTGTTGCGCCGCCTCTCTGACGTTGAAATCTGAGGTAGGGCAATACTCTGGCTCAAATCCTTTCTGAGCAACAGGTCCTTTCAGATCTTTGAGGGAGATACGGTCTCCGCAGGGTTCCTCCTTAAGCCCCGCGTTATTTAACATCTATATGAGACCACTGGCTGAGGTCGTTTGTCCGTTCGGCATTAAGATCATTTCATACGCGGACGACACTCAGCTAGTGGTCTCCCTGGCACAGGAGGACGGCCAACCAGCCCAAATGGGGTTAATGAAATGCTTGGAGGAAGTTAAAAGCTGGATGACGACATCCTCCCTTAAGCTTAACGGGGATAAAGCTGAGCTGATGCTCCTGGGTCCCGCTGTCCTAACGCACTTTGACTCCCTCTGGCCTCCATGCCTGGGCACTCCTCCTGTACCCAAGGACAACATAAAAAGGTTGGAGGTATGGCTGGATAAGCCTTAACCTTTAACACCCAGGCCACTAAGCTTTCTGCAACTTGTTTTGGCCTCCTTAGGATGCTGAAAAAAGTACTTCCACTTCTACCTATGGAGGCCTGATCCAGTCTCGACTGGACTTTAGCAGCGTCCTGTATCTCGGTGCCCCCGACTACACACTGCGCAAGTTGCAGATTGTCCAAAACTGAGCGGCTCGTACATTGCTCCAGTTGCCACGCAGACTGTCAGCCAAATCTGGGCTGAGTAGCCTACACTGGCTCCCGGTTCGGCAAAGAATTGCCTTTAAGGCAATGTGCATATCTCATCAAGCCTTTTGGCACAAAGGACCGGCAATTAGCCGCGAACTAATCACACAGTACCACTCTAGAAAACACCTTCGCTCTAGCCAGGCCTTCTTAGCCACAGTTCCCAGAATCAAGAGAATGAGAGCTGGTGGCAGGATGTTCTCCTATAATGCCGTCAAACTGTGGAACTCCCTTCCCCTCCAACTTAGGTCCAACCCCAATCTGCCCTCCTTCCGTAAGCAAGTAAAGACCTTTCTCTTTAACGCTCATAACTAATCCCCCAGCTGACCGCCTCTGACAAGTGGCTCCACTCTCTAGTCAGCGCTTGGACGCCTCAGGGCAGCAATCGCGCTTTATAAGTCTATGTTTCATTTCATTTCATTTCACTTCTTCAAATTTGGTTTTAACCAGGAGTGAGAGTATTTTTATTCTTTGTCCCCAATGAGGCCCCTGAGTCAGCCATTCAATGACCCTCTTGCATTCCGACCATTGTCCTTCGGGACCGCTGAATGAACAAATGCATCCAGATCCTCCCACAAGACTGTGAAAATAGTCACAATCTTTGTGTACCACTTATTAGGATTTTCCTTTAATTTAGGAAGAAAATGTGTAAAGTGGAAAAGATGCATGGGAACATGGGACATGTACGTATGCTTCTCTCTGTACCTGCCTTAAAGAGTATTACCTTACTCTCATGTGGCCTCACTCTCATTTTCCTTGTCAGCCTATTTCCTGTTTTTCATCTTAACCCTTTGTTTCTTGGAACACAGTTCCCTAAGCTTCTAGGTCTTGCTCCAATCCCTAATGTTCTCAATCAATTCACTTACATGGGTTCTCAATTCCCTCAGCCTTAGCATCTTCAATTCCTTTTCACCCATCATCATCCTAACATTCTTCTGCAAGTTATTTTTCTCAGTTATATTGATTCGGCATTCATCCACTACTTTCTCCTTTCCCGCATGCTCCTCTTGTGCCGCTTTCGCAGGTTCATGACTCATGTAGAGCAATTCACCCTTGTTGTCTGAAATCCATCCCTATGTTCCTTTTAACAATTTCTTCAAATGCAGCGTTTATCTGAGTGATAATGAGTCTTTGTGGGGTGGTTTTTATAAGTGAAGGGTCAATTGGTAGGGTCGCAAGACCAATTGGCGTTTTGCCATGAAGCTAGTCGAAACCTCAACTTGCTGAGAGCATAATGCTTTTATGCTGGGTGCTGGTTCTGTGTCCTAAGAGATGCTTGGAAGGGTACTAGCAACTGCCTCAGCAAGGTGGTTCTTGGGGTACCCAATAAAATGGATGTGCTTTTGAGGGCTGAGCAGGGGGAGAAATTGCCGTTTCTGAGTAGCTTGGGGGTGCACAGGTTTTGGTAGGGGTTCTTGTATCTGCACTCGTCTCAGTTGCTTTTGGAGAGGTTTCTGCTCTGATTTGTTTTTTAATTTCTCCTTCTTCCCAAGTTTCTGCTTTACTGTTACCTCACCCACTTTCAATGGATTAACTCCAAAGGCCTCTATCACTAATTTCCTCCATTTTTTCTGCCTTTCATCATCCTTTGCATGTATCCATGTTTAAGCCCTATTGTGTTTATTTAATGCACACGTCTTCCTTTTCTTTTCATTTGCCATCTGTTCCCAAATATTTAAAACATGAAACCACGTAAATCTCGACTGAGGTTTCAAATCGTACATTCTCAGTCTCAAATTTTCTACTCAGGGAATATTGAAAGCACTGCTCAGTGGGAAATGTAGCTCTCCATCTTTGGACTTCTGTTTGTGTCATTGGCTAAGTCACATGCACATGTGTAACCCTTTCTTTGCTGTCATTTCTCTAACTGGAGTGCCTTCAGGTGGAAATTTCTCTTCCTTATTCACATCTTTCTCCTTTTTTGAAAAGGGATTCCTCAGGCTTAGAAATTCACAATCACACTCACACTCCGTTCCAATTTAACATGCTCCTAGTTTGGGTACACGATATGCCGATCAATACCAGCGCATCTCAGTCAAAGGTCACCTGATTGCAGAGTGGCTACTTTGTACTCCAGCCAAACCCTGTCCAGCACCAAATGAACAAACACCTGAATACTGGCAGGATTACCTGAACCACTTTCTCTGACAATTCTTCTTTTGTCATCTTTTTCCAACCAGAAATCTCAACACTGGCAAGAAGACTACCTACTCTCATACAAGAGTAGAATGTCAACCTGCAGGAATCACCTTACCCAGTGCTCTCACTCCTGCATACCAAGGAATAAACTGCTTCTAAACTTGATTAAAACACTTGTACAAAGGAAAAGTTACATCCCTGCCTGGATGTAACTAATAGTGCCTCACAGTACACCTCACCTTAGCTGACAAGTTCAACAATTCAGTAATCTAACATAACTCTTTCCACTATATACTGTACATGTAACAATCTGAATTTATCAAATTAAAAAGTCAAAGAATATCATAAATAACATAATAACTACCATCCCCAAAAATCTAAGAGCTAAAGCCACATGATATGTGTTCTCAAAATGTGTCCAGTTCATTTCACCACGGTAGGCCTACATATACTGCCTCCCAGCTCAATTCTCATTTACCATTTGAGGGTATGCACATCCCCATTTACTCACATTGTCCTTCTTCTGTTACCTTATTTTCTAAATCGAAGATCAGATTAGGACTGGGTCAATTTGAATCTTAGAGAAAAAACAGCTGCAGCATGAAGATACAGTAATAGGTTCTAGAGCCAACTGGATTTGACTCGAACAAATTGGATCCAGTTGGAACCACCAGCTCTGCTATGAGATCTGTCCGTGGCAAACCAGTCTTCTCATATCCTTACCAAAGGCATGCCAATGTCTCAGACCGGAAGCAGTGTAGTCCCCATATGAACTGTGGTGCTTCCTGACTGGACCTGTTTCTAATTCTATAGAGCCTAGAAACAGAACTGTTGCACTCTCAGTAAGAATGACAGACATGGGACAAGAGTGTTATGTAGAATTCATGAAGGATCTCAAAAGCATGATTAGCACAAATCATGAATACAAAGAACTCTGTAAACTTCAATGTAAAATCAAGCATAGATGGGCCTTACTAAGTGGGAAATGGTGTATCCTAGTTATAAATGAAAAGCATGTCCTTTTATAGGATTTTAGACAAAGGATTTCATACATTACCAAGCTTGTCCACGGTTCTCAGGAAATGCACCAATAAAGAACAATCAAAAAGATACATTTTAGTACAGAATGCTTTTGATAATCTTCTCATAACACTACTACATTAAATATAGTTACTTTCACAGTTTATTCAAACACATGATTTGACACATTGTATAAAGAATAGCCTGGGATTGGTTGGATTCGACATGATGAAAAGCTCTCAGGAGCACTCATTATTTTCAGTTTCAAGATTGCAATTCTTTATTTATCTGAGAAATAACTACAACAATGATCACATGGTGTGGTCCAGTGCCACTTCAAAATATAAGACAATGGGCCAGATGTACGACCAAGAAAATTGTGCATCGCAAGATGCAGCTCTTTGGCGAGTCGCAATTAGCGAGGCGCAATTTCTGATGTACAACAGTGTATTTCACACTGTTTGCGATTCCCAATAGGGTTTGCAAGGCTCATTAATATTAATGAGCCTCTCACTATTTGTGAGCCCATTGGGAATGACAGCCCTCCCAGGGATGATGGCCTGCTGGGCTCGGCAGCCCATTATGTCTGGGACTGCTTTTTAATAAAGCAGCTTTTTAAAAAAAAGAAATGCAGCCCGCTTTCGTTAAAAGAAAAATGAAACTTTTCAGTGTCATTTTTTTAAGGGTAGGCAGTGGTCTCTATGACCACTGCCTGCTCTTAAAAAATATTTTCCAACATGCTCACAAAGGGGAAGGGGTCCGGGGACCCCTTCCCCTTTGCGAGTGGTTTACCACCTACTTGAAGTAGGTGGTAAACTTCGAGTGTTTTGCGGCCACAAATGCGGTCGTAAAACACTAGTACATAGCATGTTGACTCGCTATTAGGAAGGGAGGCCCCTTGCTAATAGCGAGAGTTGCAAATGCTATTTTGTCCATGCTATTACCCTTTTTTGAGGCCACAAATGGGAGGTTCTCCCATTTGCAGCCGCAAAAAAGGGTCGTACATCTGGTCCAGTACATCTAAGAATATGTTAGTGCAAGTTTAATTTCAAGCTTTTTAAAAGCCCAAAAGTTGAAAGAACGTTGCTACCGATGACTGCAAATACAGAGAGGGAATCACCCCATCAACTGGAAGGGAAATAAACATTTTAAGAGCAAAACAAATACAATCACGGTTGATGCAGACAAAAGGTTTCACAGCATGTGTAGGAAGCTCTCTCTCGCTATAGTGTACTAAAGTGAAGTACGCTGTGCAGAGAGTCCAGTGAGTCCCTTATCGGTTGACAGAGGCAAAAGTAGATAATACTCACGCTCTATTTTTAGTAGTGTGGGCGAGCAGTTAGGCTTATCATACGGCTATGCAAAGCATTTGTTGTACTCACAGAGGCAATAAATGATGCACACACTCAGGAATAAATCAGATACCAATTTATAAAAATAGTATCAATTTTTATGTAATTTTTAAGACCAAGATCTTTGATCTACGGTAAGAGTTCGGAAAATATATACATTTTGTGCACTATTACACCAACTGAAGTCAATGGGGAAAAGCAGACAATGAATATAAAACCAGGCAATTTACGGAGTTCACCTTCTCATTTTAGGTCGATAGCAGCACCAGGTCCAAAGTTACCACAGCAAAAGACTGGGAGCATCCCATATTCACCTGGGAGAAGGGCGCTGAGGGTGTTGGTAGCAGGAGCGCTATGACAAAGGGGGCCACCTGGAAAGACACTACACAGGAGGACTTATAGGTAAGTCTGGTGGGTCCCATTCAAAGGGGGAGGTTGCAAGGCACTCAAGTCCATGAGTGATCAACTTGGTTGTCCTTACTGGGGCTGGTCAGGCCAGGTGCAGAACAGTTAGGTCAACTGGGTGCACTGAGTCAAGATGTCCTTGTGGTCAGGAGCATGCAAATTGGAGAGGCAATTTGAGGACAGGTGGGCCACTCACAACATGGGTCTCAAGGGTCTTAACGTTCCTTGTTCGGTGCTTGCTCCTGGGGTAGTTAAAGTCCAGAACAGACCAGTAATCTTGCTGATTGAAGAAAGGGGTCCGGTACCCCCTGCACTGGTATGGTGCACCTCCAGTAGGTTCTGGTATCTCCAAACTTGGTGGGGAGACAGATCTAACCCTCCGGAGCTGATGTACCTTTTTTGGTGCAGGTGCTGTATCGGAGTCATCAGGGAGCATCATGTCAACAAACAGGACCTAGCGGGATCTGAGCCTGCGGTGTGCAGGGGAGTGATACATTCACTCCAAGGGAGGATCTTGGTGATTTCTTGAGGGCTGGATGGAGCTCTGGGGTTCTTGGTGTCTTTATAAGTTCAGGAAAAGACTGAACAATCACGATTATGGAGTTCTTGAGGCAGCAGGCAGGGTTTGCACCAACTTTCTCTGCAGCAGGGCTTTAGATCTCGGGCAGCAGCTCTTTTTTGTCCGTGTCTTCTTCTTGTCTATAGAATCTAGAATTCTAGGTCCAGGGACGCCACCTAAAAAATGAAATTTAGGGGTGTTAAATGGGGAGACAAGTAGTAGTTAATGGGCTACCTACCTTTAGTGTAGCTACACCCTCTAAGTGACTACGTCCTGTGGGAATGGGCACCATCCTAAACCTGATAGGTTGGTTTTCCACCATCCCAAGATGGTGAATTTTCAGGAGAACGGTTTAAATTGCCTGCCTCATCGTAGGGGTGGTGCTGGCTAAATATGCCACTCCTCATCTAACTAATTTTCCAGCTTGTCCTCCCACCAAATGTAGAGCAGGATAAGGGGGTGGCATCCCCTAATATCTGGGGAAGCCTGAGAAGCACTTCAAAGATGGCATTGTCTTTGAATCTTCCCACTCTGGATGGCCATTCCGGCCTGGAGGAGGTATGAAGCACCGCCATCTAGAGTAGGCTTTGTTTCTGGCCTGTGAGACCACAGGCTCTCAGCCCAGGGGGTCAGAAACATGTCTGGTGGTGGCAGCCTGGCTATGACTACATAGAGACCACACCAATGCTTGGTGGGTTTTCAGGGGACCCTCTTAAGGGTCTACTGTGTGCAAGTAATCCAACACTGGCATCAGTGAGGATTCATTAAGACGAGTTGTTTGGTACCAAACATCTTCGGGTACAATGAAGCCATCATGGAGCTAGGAAACTCGTAATGATAAGAATCCTTCCAATGTGCTTGTCATTGCTTCCCTGTGCACTTACAATATCCAGGAATTGTCCAGATATTCCAGGGTCATATCTCCTACTGCAGATATGTTCACACAGTACACCCTGACTTAGGGCTGTAAGGCCTGCAGCAGGGGTGACTTATCTACATCTCATGCAGTGTATGATGGCATGGCACACAGGGTTGCGTGCCATATTGACTCTTCGGTTTTCTCTGCACAAAGACACACAACCTGCAATGGCAGTTTGCATGGTCTTTTTGAAGGGTCTTTGGGGTGGCACGATTCATGCTGAAGCCTCAATGGACCCTCTTCTGTACCCATTCTCCAGGTACCAGGGTTACCACTTACTAGGGACTTACAAGGGTGGCTGAAGTTGTGCCAATAGTGGTACAGTTTTGTGAAATAGATCTATCTGGCACTAGGAACCTGGTTAGCAGGGACCCAGTGCACTTACAGTTCGAATTCACATCAGGCGTCAAGCAAAAAGTGGGGGTTTACCATGCCAAAAGTGGTACTTTCCTACAGCAGCTAACAGAAAATGTAAATGTAGAACAAAAGATTAAAAAATGCTGCAGCACTATTAACGTTATTTCAAATGTATCCTATTAATTAATTTAAAAATATAAAATTGAAGTTATTTTTCTGATGTTTAAATTAAATAATAAATTCCCACCAAAAGAAAGACATATAAACATTTTCATTATTCTTGAATTATTAGTAATAGAGATGTACTGAATTTGTTAAAGGCAATGTAATTATGTTTTGACAAAAAGAATGGCATATTGATGTTTAAATCCTAAAAAGAGTCTTAAAATATTTTATGTTAGATAGTAAATATGGATTATTAATTGATTTTCTTTTAACATTAAATTAAATATATTTATATTTGTAACTATTTTAACCTATTTAATTTAATTTAATATTATCCTCTGTGGAGTTTTATTTAAAATCCCTACCTCCATTAATTTCTTTGGGAGGGTATTGCAGTACTAGATGTTGGCCATGTGTAGTACTGGACTTAGTAATATTTTGCAGTAGTGCTTTAGAAGGGTAATTTGTGAATAGCATTTCGCAGTTCATGTGTAGTACAAGTTTAGTACTACAGTACAAACGTACTACAAAATGTAGATTGTGAATCAGCCCCTATGTCTTTATATTTGTGTTTTTTACTTTGCCATCGTACCTGACATTTAATGAAGATATTTGTATTCTCAACTTGTTCAGTGGCTTTGAGAAATGTTCTCTCTTCATTCAGTTATTTAGAGTAATATCATTCTGATCATTTGGTTTGCAACATTTAGAGGTTTTGATGAGGTTATAAGCATATGATCTCTACTGTGAACTTCAACAATTGGATGGGTGGACACATTGATGTCCTGCTTTCATGAGATATTTGCAAGGTGTAGGTTACTCCCAGGCCATTGATAAATAGTTGATGCTCTTCAGCCCTCTGTCCCACAGTTTAGACTTTTCAGTTTTGTCTTTGGCTACTACTTTAAGGGAGTGAAATGAAAAGGGGACAAGGAAATGATCAGACCAATCCACTGGGACTGGATCATTGGTCTCAATGAATCCTTGTTTTCTGTTAGGAGTCAAAGATTAAGGATTTTGTACGCATAGGAGCTGTACATAATAGATTGGGTGTATTATTAGGTATTACCGAGTGGGCTTCTGCATACCAGGTATTGTTTATATGTGCTATAAAGAAGTCCAAAACCTTAACTGTCTTTAACCATTCTCAACAAAAGCTGTCAGTAACTAAACCAGCCGCGACCCGTGCAGGTAAGAGCAGTGGGTCAGGGTTGGGGGCCATTTGACAGACGACCATGGGGAAAAATGTAATAAATATTTAATTTTCTCTCGTCGTCATCTGTTTAAATACCCCCCACATAGCTTGTACCTGCATGGGCCACGGCTGAAGTAAACATCATCTGGTGAACAGTAAACCTTTAAGCTACCTTTTTAATCTCTGTTTCAAAGATCAGGGGCCAGGAGATGGATCACATGAGATAAGAGGAGACAACTAGCATGTGAGTTTAGCTAATATGTGTGTACTTTTGGAGCGAGTAATTTAAATAGACAGGCGTGCTTCATGCCAGTCAATGGAATCCTTTGAAATGGCAGCATTATTCTGGTGCAACGATCACAAAGGATGAAATTGTACTAGAATCGGCATTCTTTTGCCCCTCACATTAATCTTAAAAATGAGAAACTTTCTGATGTGGTGCCATCATGAGGCAAACATTGCTGTTGTCAGTCCTCTTGCCATGAGTTTTAAGTACATTTCTATTCCACCCTGTGGGAAGAATAAATAATCTACCAAACAGTGCCAGAACCAAGGCAAGCACATTGAAGACTTGTGCTTAATTATGGTCTGAGTAAATATGAAGTTGGTCCCAGTACCGGATCGTGCAGACTACTGCTTCTCCTGGAATTACATCAATGATAGTTAGTTTGGCGCCAGCAACTGTGTACAGAGGCCTCCAAAAGAAGGCCGAAAAACATACAGCTTATTTATCAGGTTAAGTAATAAAAATAGATCTAAACTTTGATCAAGAAAATATTTTAAGGCTGAAATCGATTCATATATTTGTTCTTGTTCATCTTTCGATTTTAGCATTTCAATTCTCAATAGTTTTTATAAAGAGTGGAAAAAGTGGGAAGAAAGAGAACAAAAAGAAGAAAAAGACAATCATCTTGTTTTTTGTATGTTATGTTGAAAGCTAGGGAATTACACCAAATACATATAATGAGAGTATTACCATATTAAATGTATAGCTGCCACACCGAGTAGTGTCAGTTTCTGTCCTAGTCAGAGTATGGAAACTTTAGCTCGTCACTGTAAACTGGTGTGTGGGTTGCTGCAGCACCCCCAAAATAACCATGCTTTAGTTCGGGGGGGGAGGGACTGATGCCTTTAAATTTTGTTTTATGTTGTCACATTTGGTGGACCTTCAATGACATAGGCAAATGTCAGGCTGTGTCTTCTGTCAATTACTCACTTAAATTACTCTAACGGATCAACCGTGGTTGATATTGGTGCACGTTAGTGGGGAGAGATGTGAAGGATCTAATTAGAGTAAATACCTACGTCTTCACCAACAGGTGAGCAAGGAAAAGTCTTCCTTTTTGTTTATTTACCCTCACACACCCTAGTGGTGTCATGCTTCATCATCGGGTCACCCCGACGCCTAAAAGTCGGGGTGGGCTCAACCACAGTATTGGGAGCTCTTGGTAGAAGTTGGTGACCTGGGGGGCTGAATAAATTAAAATACCTCAAACAGATCCCCGGTTTCCCTTTATTCTTGGGTCTGTTTGGGTAACTAAAAAATAAAGGTTGGGTCTTATAAGGAGTCTTATGGTCCTAAGACCCTAATGCCAACATGTTTCAGTCCTATTCTGGCCTTATGGGTCCTGGACTTTCATCAGGGCTAGGTTTTGGCCTCCCTAGGAGCCAGGATATAAGGGGGTTTCCCTATCCTGTATGCGATTCAAGGGCAGAGTAGCTGCTCCTTGTAACAATGATTGATGATTTACCAATCATGGGTAGTACTCCATCTGTAAAGAAAAGACAGACAACAGAGAACAACGAAAAGACAAAAACAACATACATTTTATAGTAATGTCAATGTTTTTCTTCCAGACTTCGTCCCACATTGCGTGCTCTGGAACTAATTAATAAACCACTGGTGCCAATATGTGTCTATGACATAGTGGTAATCAATTGCTTTCAAACTTGTGCCACTCACGTGCTTGTCATCATATAATACTATTAAGTGACAGATGATTGGTGGGGTGGCTGTGGTACTCAATAACTGATCTTGATTTGTGTCAGTATGTCTATGCTTATACTAGTGTAACACTCCATGCCTCACATTCATTCCACATTCATACAGTGTTAGTGCGAAGAATAGCGATAATCGTAATCATGTTGTATTTATGATTTATCCCTCCTGATTCTGTGCGAAAAAATAATAAACAATAAAATCTTAGTCCCTTACCCAATTCTTGGATGGTTTCTGTGTCTCAGGGGATCGTTAAGCATCTAGGGGTAGCTTTGTAGTCAAACCCTACATTCATGACCCCAGATGGTTAAGGGAAACAAATATGGCGAGTGGTTATTGTCTAACCTCGAAAAGTACATCTCCCTCGTATTCCCCGTTTAGAGAAACGAAGGACAAAAGTACTTAGCGATCGAGTTGGAAGTTGCCAGACTATGACTTACTTCTTCAAAAGTCCTGCCCCGCATGCACACCTACTTGGCTCCGGTCCCCGGCTTTCGCGTTTTGAAAAGCGAAGGGACCGTGTATTTAAACCCGTGAGTTGTCATGGAGACAAATTGGTAGGACGACCGTCCTAGGCGCATATCCGTATACGTCATAACGTTAGTTACATATGCGGATCCATGGGGTTTGTAGTTCCAAATTAGATTTGTATGCATACGCCGAGATCGAGATCTTGTACTAAGATCCAGCCTCTTAAAATGCCAACCTTGTACTACGTCTTTTAATTGCCATATCATAGTGCAAACATGCAATATAAAAGTATATGCGGGCCGTAGTTGATGGCATTGTATATAGTTATCGCCGTTGGAAAGTGGAAATAACGTCGTTACGTAAGCCCACGTACCGGGAAATTAGGGAGATGTAGTTCCTTGTGGCTAATACACTCCGGGCGAGTGAATAACACTGGTACCATTATCTAACAATTAATGCCTATGGGATACAAGGCATGTATTAAATACAAAGAGGGTGAGATAAAGAATCCTTTTATGGTCTTATTACAACACAGTTGAGGCACACTTGGTGTGCCAACTTTTTCGGCTGTTTACTTGACCGCTGATTATTGGAGAAAGTTTAAACAACACAATGACAGCGGATTTTTCTGGTAGATCACTGATAGTGATGCATTAATTATTCGTGTTCAGCTCGTGTAGGAGGATCAGCGGGGGAGTTTTAATCTAGGTATACTCCATGTGTTATAATAGAGGGAGCTTCCTTTTTTGTAGCAATTGATAAGCTTGATTCAAACACCAATCTTTTTATATATATATAAGGGGTGTTGTATTTATATATATGTATATATACATGTATGTGCCCTTAAACGAAGGGAGAAAAAAAGTTGGGAATACCAACGTATACCAATGCTATCATTAGGAATATGAGCTAGTGCTCATGTTGCCACCAGATAAAGGTCCCCAAGTTGTATAGACAGTGTTAGTGCCCGTTTTTAATAAACACATAACAGGAGGGTAACCTAGTTATATACAACTTTTATTTATTTAGTTGGTTCCAGGGTATGCAATCGTTAAGGCCCCTTTCATAAGTTTTTAATCGGTGGACCCAACGTTGTTCGCGCTCCAAGAGTTTGTATTGGAGGTTGTTAACATGCTTGATCTTTTCTATGATGGTCCACTTTATTTCTGTGTCTTTGTGTTTTTTATCATTGTAGTGTGCAGTCAATTTAGTTGCTGTGATTGCACGTCTTATTGTGCTCCTGTGTTCACTAATGCGTAATTTTACTTTTCGGCTTGTCATACCAATATACATTAGATCGCACGGGCACTTAATCATATAGATCACTGCTTCAGAGTTGCAGTTGGTATGAGTTCTCTGTTCCCATGGGGAATGTAATCCCAGATCTATCTCTTTGGTGTGTTCTGTGAATGGACACGCTACACATGTGCCACATGGATAGTGTCCCGTGACCTGAGGTGTATTCCAGAGGGTTGATTGACTGGTGATCTTCGGTGTGTATGTGTCAGTATGTACCAGTAAATCTCGTAGACTTGTATTCCTTTTAAATGAGAACATAGGTTTCTCAAACGTTATTGTATTCGATGTCAGGATGGACCATTTTTTGTTTATTATCTTCTTTAGATCATTAGAAGATGTGTTATATGTTGTAACACATATCAGTTGGTCACTGTGTGTCTTTTCATGGGTCTCTAGCAATGCCTCTCTTGGTGTATTACGGGCTCTCTTATTTGCTTTATCTATAATCTTTTTCGGGTACAGTTTCTGTTTAAGTTTGTTGGTTAGGATGGTCGCTTCCTTTTTGTATGTTTCCAACTCAGTACAATTTCTACGTACCCTTAAAAATTGGCCTACAGGTAGATTCTCTCTTAATGAGCGCGGGTGTGCGCTATCGAACCTAAGTAGGCTATTTTTATCTGTAGCCTTGGTGAACAGAGAGTTCTTAAGGGTACCTTCACTAGCTGTGAAGACTACGTCTAGGAAGGATATTCTTTCTTTATTCATACTCATTGTGAAATGTAGATGGGGATTCAAACTATTGATCCATTTCTTGAATGTTTCCAAGCCAGTGGTATCTCCTTCCCAAATCAGAAAGACGTCATCAATATATCTATACCAACAACGTATGTTGGCAGAGAATGGATTATGTGTCCATATATGTTGGTCTTCAAAGTGTCCCACATATAGACAGGCCAGGCTCGGGGCGAATGTACTGCCCATCGAAGTGCCGTGAGTTTGTAGATATATCTGATCTTCAAACTTAAAAAAGTTTTCAGTGAGTGCTAAATGGATGAGTGTAGTGATCCATTCGATTGGCGCTGCCCATGGCCATTCTTCCTTTCTGAGGATCTCCTCAACTACCCTGATGCTCTCAGTCTGAGGGATGTTAGTATATAGCGCCTCAACGTCAAGGCTGACCAGGATATTCTTCTCTGGATTGTATTGTATCCCGTCCAGTAGGTTGAAAAGGTGTTTTGTGTCCTGTACATAAGACTTAATCTTCGTTACAATGGGTCGTAGGAACCAATCTGTGTACTTGGACAGAGGTTCAAGGATGGACCCTATCCCTGAGACAATCGGTCTTCCTGGTGGGGGTATCTTCCCTTTATGTATTTTTGGTATTGTGTAAAAAAGAGGTGTTCTTGGATCTTCCTGATTTAAAAAGTCATGTTCCTTCTTCGTGATCCAATCCTTATCCAGTGCCTCCGCGGTCAATGTGGAAATTGTTGTCTTGATCCGTTGTGTGGGGTCTCGATTAATTTTTTTGTAGTACTTTGTATCTGCCAGCAGGTTCATACATGCGGTTCTGTAGGCACTTGTACTTTGGATAACCGTGGCCCCACCTTTATCCGCAGGTTTTATTATTAGATCAGTTCTAGACTGAAGGGAGGTTAAGGCTTCCCGTTCCTTCTTACTTAGATTATTGAACGTGTCTCTCCTAATTTGTAACAATTCAACTTCTTTCGTTACAGCTTCTTCAAAGGCGAGTACCTCTGGCGGCATCATGTTGGTAGGGGGATAGAAGGTCGATCTGCACCGTAGGTCCGTGTGTGTTTCGTCCAGATGTGGGTCCTCTTTGTCCCTAAAGAATGTTTTTAAACGGATCTTCCGGAAGAAGTCACCCAATTCACAGCGTAATCGGAATTTGTCCAAATGTGACGTGGGTACGAACCCTAGTCCTTTTTCCAGTACTGTTTCTTCATCTGTAGTAAATATAACATCCGTCAAATTTACCACTAGTCTCTCATGCTGCTCGTTCCTGGTTGTTGGTCCCGGGTGCTGCTCCGTGTGTTCATGCTGCTCCGATCCTCTTCCCATTGTACTCTTTTGTTCCCTCTTCTTCCACGTCTGCCTCTCCTGCCGCCCTGTCCTAAAAAACGTTGATTGTAGTCGGGCTGGTAGTAAGGACCCATAGGGAACTGGGTCGGGCCTTGAAATGGAATTGGTCCAAATGGGGCGGGCCATGGGTACATCTGCTGGTGTCCATATCTCTGGTTGTAGTTACCTCTCCGTGGTCTTCTACCCCTACCTCGCCTGCTCTTATTTGATCCATCACTAGACCAGTTGTCATAGTCAGAATCCGATGATCCCGTCTGTTCACTATATACAGATCCTGAGTCCGAATTTTCTTGGCCTTTGTAGTCGTCCCGGATGTAAGGATAAACCTTTTCGTGACTAAACTTTTTTAGATCTTTCTGTAGTTTGTTGATTTTACTTTGCATGAGGTAGTCTTTATGTTCACTTATCTCCTTATTTACTTCCTCAAGTTTTTTCTTAAATATGGATAGTTTTATCTCCGTCGCTAGTGAATCCTCACTGATTTTAATTTTTATCAAAAGAGCATCTGCTAAACGTTTGGCAGTATTGATGATTAAAATGAGCCAATCGCGCGAGCATCTCCACGCAATTAACGACCATTCTTTTTTAAATTGGGGGTCTTCGAGAAAGATTCTAGGTGCATTGGTGACAAGTAATCCTGTCGGTGCCGTGTTGCCCCTTAGGTACTCCGTCATGATGGCTCCGTGTAACAAAATTTTCATTTGGTTACGTTTTAATTCCTTCAATTCATCCCAGTTCTGAGCTTGGGAGAGATTCTGACTGATGTTCGTGTCCGGTAATAGTGATGGTCCTGCTAGAATGGCTGATGCTATATCGTCCGAATAGCCAATACCCAGTTGTTCTGCCATATTTCTACAGTTAGATGATTAGCTGTTGCTTTGGTGTATTGTTAAAAGGAGGGAGAAAGGCGCGTGAATTGAGTGTGAGTACTAATGAAGGTCACTAGAAAAACAGATAATGGCTTATGTTACAGATAGTTTCTGGTGATACACCCTGCAGCTGTGCTAACACTATATCTTATGTCTTCTGTCAACCTGCTCTTTATTCTTTTAACATGAAGTTTGACATTTACTGACTATGTGCCAATTTTGCTGAAGAACTTGAAGTGCGGAAGGAGAGGTTGCAGGATGTCATGTCTTTTTTCTAACACACAATATTTAAATACCTGTAAATGAACTGTACACCTCATTTAAAATACATCAGTAGTTAGGATACACAAATGAAGCATATTTGGTTTGGAATTCTGAAGTGTGATGGAAAGAAAGAATTTTAATTTGATGAAAACAAATCAAGACACTTTACTTACTGAACCACAAATGATAAATGCTCAGGAAACCCAATTCCCACGCATTCGCATTTGTGTGCTAGAATAGTTTAATTGGTAAAACTGTGTGTCTGTCTAAATTAGTCACTATTTCAATTAAACATATGCTCTCTGTAAATGACAGTGTCGTACCACACCATACTTTAGATATATGTGTGACAGATTGTTCAAAAATGTACCACTGGCTAAACACTACACCCTTACCTCTCTCCTGCTAAATGGGTGTGCCATATTTACTACACTTGTTCTCTGTGTTAAGCTTCAACAATCCCTATTACTTAATTGATGTAACATTGATGCCAGCACCCCACTCTGGAAATTGTTCCAGCACCACTGCAACCTCACTAAGCAGTGTTCATGGAACCACATTAGGAGTGCTTCAGTCTTTATGAATAGTGTTGTTTCTGCCCATTAAATGTACAGCGGCTTTGCTGATCAGCAGGAACAGTGTTTCACTAAAATGTATAGAAGCCTTACTGAAAACTGCTGGGACAGTCTCAGTAAAAGTATACATTCTTACTGTATTGTCTGCACTGCCTGGTACAAAGCGTGGAAGCCCATTAAAATAGCGTTTTCTAGCACATGTTATTTTTAAACTTTTAATTTACAAGTATCTAAGCATTTAGAACAATCTTGCTACTCTCTTAATAAATGTATAGCAGTCTTGTTAAGTAGCTTGTCACTATATGATACTCCATGACTGATTTGAATGGGAGGGGTTTGGGCTGATCTTCTCAGGTCAGAAGAAACTTCTGCTACATAAAGATATGTGGTAAGTTCTGGTCTTGATTCTTCTGGTCTCATGTAGAACAGAATGCCTGTTCCAATTCGTGTCTATAACATGTTCAGGCCAGCAGGAATTGCAGTATAGTATTAGCCAAGCCTATGTTCGATAATAGGGGAAATTCCATGACTGTCTGCCCACCAGTGTGTATCACTCGAGCTTAGGAACTTCAAATTTAGTTCAAGCTAGATTGAACCATTGAATCCATGCCCTCATTTTGATTGAGTTTGACCTTACTATGGCTGCTAGAAATATATATTTTTTAATTAAAATCTGGTATTTTTTATTCTGAAGTGTAAGTGCATGTGCACCTGTTATTATTTCATAATTCTAATGCTCTTAGCCACAGTTATGCAGCCCATAGGCAGTTGTACATTTATTTAAGAAAGTTCTTTGCTGAAACAGAGCCGTCCTAAATGTTTTCCAAGTGCTGAGTTTGATGCAGGTTTTCAGAGAGAAGACAGTAAGGGCCCAATTATGACTTTGGCAGTGCAGTTCTGGATCTGCCCTGCCGCCGCACTGCCAATGTCGTGGTCAAACAACCCACCAGAGTTACGAGTTATTCTTTTGTCTGGTGTTTTTTTTGGGGCGTTCCCATGGTGGTGCCCTGAAAATGGCCACTGCAATGGGAATGCCAAAAACAGTTCCTGCATGGCATGGACTGAGAAGTCCATACCATGGTGGAAATTGTGTGCATGCAGACAGGAGGCCACATGTTGTGCCCACATGTGCATCCACATGCAGAGGAGGCTCTCAGGGCCCTGCAGGGCCCCTTTTGCTTACTCTTAGCTACAGTGTTCCTGGAGTAAGAACCTCCATGACACCATCGGCTGAGAGGAAACTTGTAATATGCTTGGCGGGACTGCAGCGGTACTACTAAGCATATTGCAGCCTCCTGAGCGCCATTGGGTGTTCCTAGGCGTCTGTGACAGGGCTGTGGTGGTCTGACCGCCCGACTCATAATCGGGTAGTCAGGAGACCGCCACCGCTGTGTCCCCACAAGTCTGGTGGTCTGTGGACTGCTAGACTCATAATCGGGCCCTAAATGTCTCGAAATGAGAGCATTTTGTGTTCTAAGTCCCTTTGGCTGCACTCTAATTTCTTAAGGATGTTTGTGGCAGAGGTTAATTAGTTATGGAGGACTCATGCGATTTCTTATAGTCAGTGTTAGACCTGGCATCTATTGGCATGTCTCTCCTGTTTTTATGCTTCTGTCCTCCCGGATTTGACTCTGTTTTTGCTGGGTTAGTGCACTTTCTCACTGCTGTTCAGGGTTAAAGTGCAAGTGCTCCTAATGTAAATCACATTATGGATTGTTGTTTCCATGATTTGAATACTTTATTTACTAGTAAGTCCCTAGTAAAGTGCACTGAGGGTGTCAGGGCCTGTAAATCAAATGCTGCTAGTGGGCCTGCAGCACTGGTTGTGCCACCCACACAAGCAGCCCTGTAAAGGGTTCTCGGACTTGCCACTGCAGTATCTGCACGCAGTTTGTAACTGCCATGTCTGTCTGGCAAGTGCACCCACATACCGGGCTCTAACCTTCCCTTTCCTGACATGTAAGTCACCCCTAAGGCAGCCCCAGGTACCCCTGTGGGCAGGGTGCTCTGTAGGTTAAAGGTAGGACATGTACTGGTGTGTGTGTGGCATGTCCTGTAAGTGAATTACACTGCATTTCATTTTTCACTATTGAAGTTATCTGACCCATATGACAGAATGGGAGTTTGCTTATAACATCTTATAAGCATATCTTCCCATTGGGACAAGATGGGGAAATGGAGTTTAGTATGCCTGGAATGAAAATATAAAAATGCATCTTTTAGTAACGATGATGTTTATGTTCTGGGTTTAAAAATACTACCTTTAGAAAGTAAGTATTTTCTTGCTTAACCATCATATGTGCCTCTGCTGTGTTTGTGTATTGACTGTCTGGCTTTGGAGTGACAGGGGCTGGGGATGTGCATTCTTTTCAGACAGCCACTCGGGGGTCGAGGTGTGTCCTGCCTTTCCTGGAAGAGTCAGGGCTGGGCTGAATAGACCTGGGCTGCATTTAGAGTAGTGGGAGGAGATTTCCGTGAACCTAAATGGGCCTGGTCTGTCTTGGACAATACTGTCTCCTCCTCCTACCAGGAAGCTGGGTCAGAGAGGACAGAACTGGTTTGGGCTGGCAAGAGACACCCCCTGACCCAAAGAACAAAGAAAAACGCAGTCTAAATATAGGGGAAAAGAACCCAGTACTTTAAAACTCGCTGGAATCAAGGAACCCGCCAAGAAGAAGAGCTGGAAGAACTGACAGGAGGACTACTGCCCCTTTGCTGTGTTGTTGCTTTGTTGGGTTGGCCTGCAGTTGCTGCTTCTACTTTGGGCAGTGAAAGGACTTTCTTTACCTGTGCTGAGTTTCTCCAAGGGTTTGAAGTAGAGCTTGCCTCCTGTTCTGAAGTCTCAGGGACCGCAAAGACTTCACTGACCTCTGGCTATCGCCTCTGGAACTGTGGTTCCAGTTGCCACACAGGTGGGAAAGCAACCGACTCCGTCACTGACTCCGTCGCTGGCTCCGGGTCCTAAAGGCACTGTAGAGGGCACCGCCACATCTTGCACCCTGGTCTCACCGACGATGATGACCGACGCTGCCACCGAGTCACTGCTCGGTTAAAGGGAGCTGTTGGATTCTGTTGTTTACAGCACCAAGGTAGCACTGGACAGACCTACCACCTTCAAGGAACTGTATTTTTAGAGTATTCTTGCAAAGTGCAGATTTTTAAAGTATTGAATGTTGGTTTTTTGTCATTTTGGATATTTAAAATTATTGGATATTTTTCTAAACTGGTATGGTGCCCTTTTGTGGTATTTTCACTGTATTACCGTTGATTGTGTGCAAATGCTTTACAAACTGCCTTTGAGATACGCCTGACTGCTCATGCCAAGCTACCAAGGGAGTTATTTCAGTAGTGTATGCCCCTTATCATGACTAGAACGAAATTTCCCTACTTGGACAAAGGTGCAAACCATTACCAACTAGAGACCCCCATTTCTAACAGTCAGTCATTTGTTAGAGTCTGAGAATCTGGGATGGCCTGAGCAGAAGCAATCACATCAAGTAAGTCACTGAAAGATCAGCAGTCTGGGACAGAGTCTTTCATAGTTGTCAAACTCTGACGGTCTACCAGGGCTGGGAAGGAGGTATACCTAAATTATCAGCTTCTGAATAGCTGTGACAGGTACAGAATGAGCCAAATGGTATCAGTTTATGTAATATCAGAAGGGCAATAAGTAACTAGGGGCAATCTCTGAAGTTCAGAAGGTTTGCACCGTCAAATACATCCAGTCTTGCCATTCCATTGAATGACTCTGAATCATGACTACCAACCTGTCAGAAGCACAGACTTCTCTGAAATGTGTGAATGACTGTTACCCCAGCAAAAATAGCTTTCTGTACATGTAATTTAACCTATCCAACTCCCACCAGGTTTCATAAAGGGATGCCCCAGTGAAACACCGGTTGGTGAGGGTGAACAAGAGGTGTGATATTGCCTTCAGGGCTCTAGAGTCGAACAAGGAGTCCCCTTGGAGTTCAGGAGGACGTCATACAGCACAGTTTAGTACCCAACTTACAAAATACTTTGGAATAGATGAAGAAGTCAACAAATTAACCCAGTGACTGCACCCAACCCAGTAAAAGACAAGGAAAACACAGCAAGTCACCTGATTTGCAGAAAGACACTGATGGATTTTATGGGAAATGAAAATGAAGGTTCATGTATTTGAAATCTCTGTTTTGAAGTTTGGGTCCCTGCCTGTCTTGAGTAGGACTCCCTCTTTCTTGACTGTTGGGAATGCTGAGGCCAATTCACAGAACAAATGCAACGTTTGTTTTAATAATGTGATTGCAAGTCCCACAATGCATCAGTATTGACATCATATAGGGGGGCATGACCCACTTTTCTCGGCATTGCGAAAAGAGGATTCAGCCTGACAGTGCGTGTCTTCAAGGTGAGAAAGGGAGAAGAGAGAGGTTTTTACCTCTTCCTGGCACCTCCAGAATCCTTCTCGTTTACAAGAAAATACTTACAATGTGGCAGCTGGACAAAAAAGTGAGGTCAGGGAAGAATGTATTTTATAATATATATATTTGCACATGAAACTTTAATTTTTGATGCACTGAAGCAAAATGAACTATTAAAATTGTGGTCAAAATACGCTATTAAGCAACATTTGAAAGGGCACCACAACATAGGGAGTTTCTCGATGTCAATACTGATGCATTGTGGGACTTGCATGCACTATGCTTCATGGTCACGTGAGAACATGGATATTAATGCACCTGTGTTCTGTTACCTCCATACCTATGATTAAGGCAGTGTTTCTGAAACGCGTCAGGATTGTATACCTGCAGCCACATTATTAAAACAAACTTTGCAGTTGTTTCGGGAATTGGCCTCAGCATTCCTTTGTGAATGTGTGTATATATATATATATATATATATATATATATATATGAGGCGGACACTTGTCTGCATTAATTACTGAACAATAAATCCTGCTATCTATCCATAAACCCGCCTAGGTGGATTTTGTTGGAGTGAATGCCTGTTCGTGGTCCGGACCTGCGGTTAATCCCCTCCTTACATTTGGAGGATCAGGACTTTTGTTACATGTCATGAGTGACGTAAAATATGATGTCATCAGCAGTGCATTGTGGGGGCATGAGTTATAGTTAGCTCTGCTAACTATAACGGCTGAATTTCTCTGGTTTTATATGAGTGAAATGTCAGCCTAACTGTAACGTCCCTGAAACCCGTGTTTTTTTTCAGTGAATTTCTAAGGTTTTTTAAATGTTAATTCCTAACTATAACCTCCCTGAAACCTCTGGTTTTTTCAGTGAATTTCTAAGGTTTTTTAAATTCTAATTCCTAAATATAACGCCCCTGAAACCTCTGTTTTTTTCAATGAGTTTCTAGTGTTTTTAAAATGCTAATTTCTAACTATGCCTATATAGGTAGGACATGAGCAGAAAGAGGAATAAATGTGCAGAAAGAAGCAAGAGAAGTGCAGAAAGAGGCAAGAGAGGTGCATAAAGAGGAAGAAAGGTACAGAAAGAAGCAATAGAAGTGCAGCAAGAGGCAACAGAAGTCCAGAAAGAGGAAGAAAGGTGCAGAAAGAAGCAAGAGAAGTGCAGAAAGGACCAGCAGAGGTGAGAAAGAGGCCTACTTTGACTGTACCTTACAACAGATTCAAACAAAGTAGCCTAATCACTAATCCTTCACCCAAGATATATTAACCCTCACTTTTCTCTTGAAGGTTCACTATTAATAGACTGCTCTGAATGTTAGGCCTACCAAACATAAAACAGCAATCCTAAGCATATCCCTGTTGTAAGTCTGACCAAGTTTGTGAAGGTATGCACGCATGTTTCTCCTTTTACCTAGTGTCTTGTTACATAAAAATAAACATACAAATACTGGAATACCTGTTTTTCAAACAGCATACCCTGTAGATATGTGTACAAAAAGGTGTATGAATTTCTTCCTGCTCATAATGCAGGGCACACGAGTATTCAATAATATATTTGAGGGGCTCTATAACCCCAATATACATAAGAAATGTCTACCTGTACCACTGAATTACAGAGCAGAACTGAGAACATTTAACCACCTATAGGAGAAGCTATCCACTTTTTAAGCTACCATCTTCAGATGCATAACACATGTGATTATACATGTACAAGTAGACATATACCTGTCACAAAAGCACGCAGACCTTTAAACTTGACAGCCTGCACTTGCCATTTGATTACAGAAAGAGGTGAGAGAAGTACAGAAAGAAGCAAGAGAAGTGCAGAAACAGTAACAAATGTGCAGAAAGAGGCAAGAGAAATGCAGAAAGGGGCAAGAGGGTTTCAGAAAGTAGCAAGAGTGGTGCAGAAAGAGGGAAGATGAGTGGAAAAAGAAGCAAGAGGGGTGCAGAAAGAAACAAGAAAGGTGCAGAAAGAAGCAAGAGAAGTGCAGAAAGAAGCAACATAGGTGCAGAAAGAGGTAAGAGAAGTGCAGAAAGAGGCAAGAAAGGTACAGAAAGAGGAAATAGGGGTGCAGAAAGAGACAAGAGGAGTGCAGAAAGAAGCAAGAGGGGTACAGAAAGAAGCAAGAGAACTACAGCAAAAAAGAAGCAACAGGGGTGGAGAAAGAGGCTAGAGGGGTGCAGAAATAGGCACGAAAACTGCAGAAAGAGGCAAGAGAGTTGCTGGAACAGGCAAAAGAGGTATAAGACAGAGGGAACCGCGGTGCACTCAGAGGCAAGAGAGGTTCAGAAAAAGTTAAGAGGGGTGCAGAAAGAGGCAAGAGGGGAGCAGAAATTAGCGAAAGAAGTGCAGAAAGAAGCAAGAGCAGTGCAGAAAAAAACACCAGGGGTGCAGAAAGAGGCAAGAAAAGTGCAGAAAGAAGCAAAAGAGGTACAGAAAGAGGCACAAGAACTGCAGAAAGAGGCAAGAGATGTACAGAAAGAGGCAAGATCGGTGCACAAAGATGGAACAAGGGTGCAGAAAGAGGCCAGAGGGGTGCAGAAAGAAGCAAGAGAGGTACAAAAAGAAGCACAAGAAGTACAGAAATAAGCAATAGAGATGCACAAAGAGGCAAGAGCAGTGCAAAAAGAGGCAAGAATGTGCTGAAACAGGCAGGAGAGGTGCAGAAAGAGGGAGCAGGGGTACAAAAGGCAGAAAAGGTTCAGAAAGACTGATGAAGGGTGCAGAAAGAGGCAAGATGGGTGCAGAATGAAGCAAGTAAGGTATAGAAGGAGGCTACAGAGGTACATAAAGTGGCAAGAGAGGTATAGAAACAGGCAAGAGAGGTGCAGAAAGAGGTAAGTGAGGTGCGAAAGCGTCAACAGAAGTGCAGAAACAGATAAGAGAGGTGCAGAAAGAGGAATGTGTGGTGCAAAAAGAGGCAAGAGGGGTACAGAAAGAAGCAAGAGAAGTGCCTGAAGAAACAACAGAGATGCAGATGGAGGCATGAGGACTGCAAAAAGAGCCAAGAGCGTTGCAGAAAGAGGGGTGCTTAAAGATGGGGTGCTTAAAGATGCAAGAGGGATACAGAAAAAGCAAGAGAGGTGCGGAAAAAAGCAAGAGAAGTATAGAAAGAACCAACGGAGGTGCAGAAAGAGGCAAGAGTGGTGCAGAAAGAGGAAAGAGAAGTGCAGAAAGAAGCAACAGAGGTGCAGAAAGAGGCAAGAGAACTGCAGAAAGGCAAGAGAGTTACAGAAACAGGCAAAATAGGTGAAGAAAGAGGGAACAGGGGTGAAGAAAGAGGCAAAAGAGATGCAGAAAGAAGCAATAGAGGTGCTAAAAGAAGCAATGGGGGCACAGAAAGTAGCAAGAGAAGTGTAGAAAGAAGCAACATAGTGCAGAAAGAGGCAAGAGAGGTGCAGAAAGAGGGAAGAGTGGTGCAAAAGGAGGCAAGCAGTGTGCAGAAGGAGGAAAGAGGGGTGCAGAAAGGAGCAAAAGGGGTGCAGAAAGAAGCAGGAGAGATGCAGAAAATAGCACGAGAAGCGCAGAAAGAACCAATAGGGTGCAGAAAGAGGCAACAGAAGTGCAGAAAGAAACAACAGAGGTACAGAAAGAGGTAAGAGAACTACAAAAAGAGGCAAGACAGGTGCAGAAAGAGACAAGAGAGGTACACAAAGAGGGAAGAAGGGTGCAGAAAGAGGCAAGAGGGGTGCAGAAAGAAGCAAGAGCGGTACAGAAAGAAGCAAGAGAAGTACAGAAAGCAGCAACAGAGGTGCTGAAAGGGGCATGAGGGGTGCAGAAAGAGGCAAGAGCTGTTCTGAAAGAAGCAACAGAGGTATAAAAAGAAGCAAGAGAAGTGCAGAAAGAGGCAAATGAGGTGCCAAAACAGCCAGAATAGGGGAAGAAAGAGGGAAAGGGGTACAGAAAGAGGTGAGAGAGTTACAGAAAGAGGCATATATAAACACATACATACATCCATAAACAGCAAAGTCACTGCCGCTGCTCCTCCCGCCCCGGGTGCACACTCTTGCGGTGGTGAGCTGCAATCAATTGCAACAAAGAGGCATGTCCTTCTCATGCCTGAGTGGAAAGCACACACAGGAGCAGTGTTTGACACAAAGTACTTTATTGTGCAGACCCCCTTCACCGACATGCAGCCATATGTTTTTTGTTTGTTCCTGAGGCCCATTTCTGAGAGCAAGTCATTTATTACGAAGGCAGCAGCGCATATTTCCCTTTCCTTATGCGTTTCGGCAGATGCCTTGGACACAGGTCACCCCACCTACCAAGGAAATGCCACTAGTGTGAAAATAGGTGACTGTGTGGAAGGGAGTCAGAGGGGATGACATCCCGCTTTTGACCGTTCTGAGGAACAATGATTTTTCATGGAGGCTTGCGTTGACTGTGAGCATTTGAGGGAACAAACAAAAAACATATGACTGCATGAGTTATACTGCCACTGAAACAAGGCAGGTACTTTGAAAGAATCATTTTTGCACATGCTGAATAACAGATCTACTGAAATTTTATGTGGAACATTTTAAACTCAGTACAATGCATTGTGGAACCTGTATTTTTTACGAACTGGTCATGTGACATTATGTATTTAAGTACGCACAACACCTTTGCTTTTTAAATCATTTCCAACCTGTGACCAAGGCGTCTGCCGAAACGCGTAAGGAAAGGGAAATATGTGCTGCTGCCTTCATAATAAATGACTTGCTCTTAAAAATGGGCCTCTTTTGTTTTGCCTTGTCGTGATGACTATTGGTGAGCTGCTCCATGCTCACTGTTCCATGAGGCCGCCCAGCCCCTGGCGAGTTGAGGGTTGGAGAATTAATTCCCCTTCAATA
Source organism: Triturus cristatus (assembly GCF_964204655.1). Classification (NCBI taxonomy): domain Eukaryota; kingdom Metazoa; phylum Chordata; class Amphibia; order Caudata; family Salamandridae; genus Triturus; species Triturus cristatus. Next base: position 1,495,741,516 of record NC_140591.1, read on the forward strand.
CTGAGGGTCCCAGAGGGCCAACTAACCCACCAGGTATCTCCAGTATGCGCCAGGGAGCTGCGTTGCAGACAGGTGTTCAGAGACCACGCCCCTTTTTACACCTCTATGCAACGCAGCTTTGTGGCGCTTACTGGAGGTTTTTTTGTCAGCTGAAACTTTTTGCTGCCGCTTGGTTCGTGCACCGCTGAAAGCAGAGGAACCGCGAGCATGAGAGAGCAACGCTGCTGATTGGGCCCACCTGTATCACTGACAGCGAAGCAGCGAAGTAGCTGCGGCAGTAGCTGCGGCAGCAGGCTGCAGGAGCCCTCCAGGCGCGATTTCTGTCCACCCTCCTCTCCATTGCAACTGGACCGCCGGACTCCTCAGATTGCCGGATCATCGCAAACACCAGCCGTCAGCCGGCCATCAGCCAGGGGAGCCCGCCGTGTTCAGTCCGAGGCGAGAGCTGTCACAACCCGCGTGCACGTCCGAGGGCAGAACGGAGGAGGAGCTGTGTGGAGCCGCGCGGAGCCCGGAGCCTCAAGCTCGGAGCAGAGTCGTGTGTGGAGCGAGGAGCAAGGAGGGGCGAGGTGGTCCTGTGGCAGGCCAGCTTGGGGTCAGTTTCAGGTTGGTGGCCACTGTGACCCCGCTAACCCCCCCGCACTCCCCACAATCCCGTCAAATCCCGCCAAAATCAGAGACGTGGTGGCGGCTATCGACGGCTACCCATCACGGGCCCGTTCCTGACCACGGTCACGGGTTACGACCACGACTCTGGGCACGATAACGGAGAGGGAGCGAGCAACATCGTGGTCGGCCATTGCCAGGGGACGCCGGAGGTGTCGGAGCGAAGCCTGATCCGGGGCCTCGAGCCAGCCCACAAGCTCGAACTTGCACCGGTCCTAGCTCTGGTCCCTGAGACTCCTGAGGCCTCTGAGGTCAGAATCTAAACCTTTTTTTCTTTTTCGTTTGAATACACTTGAAAGTAAAGAACTGCTAGAGCAGGCGCCACTCAACTTAACAACTCAATAACTCAGCAATCACTTTGCTACCCACTTAAATTAAAGGCGAAATCAATGTCCCCCTTCAATTAAGTCTGTTTACAGTGTTTCCATCGATCTGGTCCACCACCAAGCCACTCAATCGCAACTCCTTTGGACCACCTGGAAGCTTTTCAGTCAGTCAGTCAGTCATTCAAAACACAAATTACATTAAAAAAAAAAAAAAAAAAAAATATATATAATAAAGGGGAAAAGGAAGGGCGCTTGGAATGAGGTCAGGACGAGTAAGGAAAGCCCTGGTAAAACCGCCAAAAAGAGGAGCAAACAACACGGACTTCTGCGAGTTATTGGCATCCTCCCCAAAGATGTCAACACCACCTCATACATTAGTAACTACAAGGACAACCTCAGATCCAGGGCTTGCACATGCCCACCCAACGAGTGAGGAACCAACACCTGGCTCTACAAAACAATCAAATCCAGCAAAAAACAAGGTCTCCCTAAGGGACTACTTCAGGTCTATAGCTCCAGCCACAACCCAGAAGAGTGCCACAGGTACACAGAATAATCAACAGGTACAGGCACCCGTTCAAGTAGCCCTCGAGCCACGATCACACCAAATAACGGTTCTCCCATTGATCCACAGGGTCGATGGAGGACCAATGGATTTAAGTCAACAGAGCGCCTCCTCAATAACAGAATTTCCTAGCAAGGATACCCTCGAAGCCCAGGACTCCATCCAACCACAACAGACTCATTCTCAATCTTCAGTTCAACATTCAACCTATTCAGATCAAGTTTCTTTAAAGGCAACAACCCACAGTAATGCTGACCCTTCAATCACTCAACTACTTTTAAACCCAAGTCTGCTTTCTCCGTCTATACTTTATTCCTCAGTTAATCCCAATCAGGACAAATCACAAAAGAGTCCAATAGCCACTTCATTACAGGCAAGGGCCCTTTCACAAGTGGCCCTTAACAACTCAGCTCAATCCGAATTAGACCCCTGTTTGAACAGAATGAATCAAGGGGCGGCATCTGAGCAAGACTCGATACCTGAAGACCCAAATATTAACATCATAAACACCTCTTTGGACCTATCTTTCTTCAATACCGTGCATAAAGAGCCGGACAGGCAAAAAACACCCTTACCGGCCAACCCCAATAACTTATGGTCCCAATTATTACAAATCTTCCAAACAACGTCAGCTGCTTTAACATACCACTCAGACAAGATGGACATGCAGGTACACTTGCTAAACACGCTTGCAGTGTACACCGCCGGGATCGACCAAAAACTGGAGGCACTTAACGCTCTCATTAAAAAAGCCCAAGCACAAACACAGCTGGTGCAATCAGTGTGCTGCTGTTCGCCTATCATAGACTCTCTTTCATCTTTACCCCAATTTCTCTCAGCCGTTTTAACGGAAATAAAGAAACCCTCGGTGTCCAAGTCACAAGATCCTCCCAATCAGGCCATGAGTCAGCCACAGGACTCACCCTGTCTGATAGTCCGCTCCAGCACAAAGTCTCCCAACCCAATCGACACAGCAGCTGCTGAACCAATTTTCATTAAAACATCCAAAAAACCAAATCGCCTGTCGAAAAGGGAAAAGAAAAGACAACGAAAAAGCCGTAACAAACTGACAATCGGCCTAACATCTTTTAACACGAGTAATCCTCCCAGGGACGAGGCAGCCCCCTTAGGTAATGCACCATCAACAACACCAATACCTTCCTCGAAAGGAGAATGGACAAGTCCTCAACCCCCGTTAAATCAGTCACTTACACAGACAGCCTCCTCAACCCGGCCTAAAAGGCAATCAGCAACATCCCAAGATTTGGAACCTTCTATTCATTCATCAACTCAAGCAAAACCTGTCTTCATACAACCATCACTTAAGCACCCAGTTTCGGGAGTTGCTCATCAGAGCCTTGCATCATCTCAAATAACTGCCCAAGAATTCAGTTCACTTCAACCCCTCACCGGTGCCAACACAAGTAAACCATGTACACAAAGTATTGCATTAGATTCTGGCTGTAAAAGAGACCTAAACTCAGCAAACCATTGTAGTTTGGAGCTCACAAACAAAAACCATGCTCCACACTCTGTAAACACAAATCACATGGAAAAGTTCTCTTTTTCACCCACCATATCTGTATTGCCAAGAAAGTTCTCCAAAGCAAACTCCAAGCAAAGACAGCCAGCAGCGGCCAACAAGTCTTGTGAGTCCCAAAACAGCACTCAAAACACCAAATTGCTGTTCACCCCAGAATACACCTCAAGGGGCCCGCATGACATTCTTAACCGAGGAAATATATTAAAACTTTTCAAATCATTACCAGACCTAAATCATCTTCAATCGGGGGATATAATTGCTATAGAATTTATTTCAAGCACTGGACCCAACACGGGCGAAGCCACTCAAATAACGTTCTTAACGTCCACAATTCGGGATCTAGTGCTGACCAAAACCGACCAGTTCAAAACATGGGGTATTATAACAACAACCCCGAGTGTTCCTCGTTATCCCTCAATATTCGAAACGAATCAGGCATGCACTGTAAGTTCCTCCCTAGCCCCTTATTCAGTACTGAGGTCTGCCAGAGGCAGCTCGCCCAAAGGCAATCCTGAGCCAGCAAATAACCAGCGAAACAGTGGCACTGCAGACTGGTCATGGTTGCCAGGGGCCTTATCCCGAAACCAGACCGACTGACCCATAGTTAATCACAACCTGACAATATGTTCTTGGAACATTAATGGATTCGGCTCGGAAAAACAATCTCCAGCAATAATTGACTCTCTAAAAGAATACGACGTTATCCTTTTACAGGAAACCTGGGCAGGAGAAAGTATCCCAATAGTGGGCTTCTTGGAGTTTAGGACACCCGCCACCAGGCAGTCCAAGTTCGGCCGCCTTAAGGGTGGTCTCTCGATCTATGTATCAACAAAAATATCAACAAGTGTCAAACAGATCGATTTTGTAGAGGAATGGCTCTCTGGAATAACCCTGGGAACCTCAACTATTGACCCTCAGTTGTTAATTCTTAACGTCTATATCCCCCCCGGCACCACAAAGAAAAAATCCAAAATGGACAGTTTGATCAATTCCATCTGCGATCTCATCAGCAAGTACGGAAGCACACCAAGTATCATCTCGGGTGATTTTAACACCAATCTATTTTGTAACCTCGTAGACGACACATGCTTGGACTCCCCAAGAACCCCCCCACATTTTCTACCTCAGGCAATCCCCGCCGGGAACAAATCATCAAAACTGGGGGAATATGTGGGATCACAGTTTAACAACTTGGGATTTACTCTATTGAACGGGCGATTTCCCTTCGACACTCCGCCTGCATGGACTTGGTCAAATGGCAGTTCCCACTCCTTTCTGGACTTTACCTTGGGGAGCAGAGAAATACTGCCCAGGATCAAGAGCTATCAAATTGCCCAACAGGGAGACAGTGACCATCGGGCCCAAATAATAACACTATCTTCTGGTGACTCACATCATCAGGAACTGGCTCATACCCACTTAGGCAGCCATTCAGAGGATCTTAAGCGGCTAAAGTGGTCAGATTCTATGGCCCCATCTCTGATAGAAAAAAGTAGAGTTTTGCTACATCAATCTCGAGACACAAATCTCCATGTGGTCAGCGGCTGGGCCTCTCTTATAAATCTTCTTCTCAATGAACTTCCCCTAAGGAGGGGCCCGAGAAATCAAACCTCTCAATTCTTCATCTCAAAAGCCATAAGGAAATTAAGAACCGAGAGGAATCGAGCACTCCGTCTTTCAAGAAAGTTCCCCAGCAACAAAATCTACTTTAATAATTACAAGCAAGCGCAAGCCCTATTCAGAACAACCATTCAAAAGGAAAAACTAAAGGTCTCGGACCGATATTGGCTGAAGCTCATCCACGAAAGTAAAAATCCCAATCCGAAGCAATTTTGGTCCCTAGTGAACAGGAGTAACCAAAGTGTAACCGGACACTGTAGCGCAAACATCAGCGAAGCAGACTGGAGCAAGTTTCTATCTCTCCATTTTGGAGACGTACACGACAATAAAGTTGGCCTCGATCTTGCCAGTCCAGCAAGCCTTAAGTCCCCCTTCTTGAGTCTAGAGAGCCAGGGGCGAGCATTGCCCGAAAATACACCCTCAGAAGACTCGGCAAAAAAGGACCCTACGGAATGGAATGACACTCAACCAGAGCCCACGTGTTGCCAGCAGCATTAAAAAATAAGATCTCAAACCACATAAGGAAAGCAAGAGTGGATGGAGCCCCCGGTCCGAATGGTCTCCCCCAAGCAATGTTTAAATCCGACATTAATTTATGGTCAGACTATTTGACCCCGCTGTTCCATTATTGCAGATTAAACAACACGATCCCAGAATCCTGGCGAGGAGCAGTCATTCACCCGATCCACAAAGGTGGAAAGCGAAACGAGCCAAAAAATTACCGAATGATAGCACTTCTCGACGTGGAGTCCAAGTATTTTGCAAACATCTTACTAGAGGAGCTGCAGGCCTGGGTCGAAACAACTGCGCGTCTCCCCTTTAATCAGACAGGCTTCATAGCCAAAACTGGGACAATAACTAATCTGCTAACACTAACAGTTTTGATAGATAAAGCAGCATGTCAACACACACAGCTACATTGCTGCTTTGTAGACTTCAAAGCAGCCTTTGATCGCGTTCCCAGAAGCCTGTTATGGCAGAAACGTAAAACATGGGGATTACCACAGATTCTCCTACAGGCAATAATTCAGCTCCACACTGAAACTTGGATTAAAATCAAACTGGGCGAAGGCCGCCATGTTTCCAGGAAGATCCAAACAGCGACTGGCGTTAAACAAGGCTGTGTGTTGGCTCCACTCCTGTTTAACCTTTTTATATCGGACCTTTCCCCAGCACTTGATAGAGTAAATTGTCATCCCCCAAAACTCGATGGGACCCGCATTACCAACTTACTTTACGCCGATGATCTGGTGCTATTAAGCCACACAAAAGTGGGTCTACAGAGGTTATTGGACGAATTGTTACCATACTCGACAAAAAATCATTTAGAACTTAACCTGTCAAAAACCAAAACTATCTCCTTTGGGAAAAAAAAAAGGACAATAGAAAGGTGGTTCTTCAATAAAACAAAGCTGGACTCAACCTCCAGTTATAAATATTTGGGCATCTTCCTGGAGGCAAGTGGCTCCTTTGGCAAGCACAAGGAAGCATTACAAATAAAAGCACTCTCATTAGAGGTGGCCGCTGCAAAACTATCAAACCAGCTATTAGGTCCCAGTCTTACACCTATGCTGAAAGTAATGAAAGCCAAAGTAATCAACGCACTAACATATGGTCATGAGATCACCAAGGGCTCAACCAGTAAATTAATAAACAAATTAATTACAAAAATCTTCAAACGAGCATTCCGGCTGCCAAAATCTGCATCGCCAGCCCAGGTGAGATTAGAACTGGGACTCCAAGATCACCTCGGTGTGGAGGCAGGCGCCTTTGTTAAACTGTGCCATAGACTGCGTCAGGCCCGGGAGGGTTCTTTGGAGGCGCGACTCTGGCAGGAAATACAGAAAAAGCCCACTAGTCAAAAGTACCGACAATACCTGGATCACAGCTTACAGCTTTTAGGCGCAAAAGACCTATGGGACTTAAATCTTTCCCCATCAGTGTTAAAATCTGCCATAAAGAAATCTGTTAGGTTGTGGTCCTTCCATTCAGATAGGACAACACTATCAAAGAGGGGACATGCCTGGGCAGTGATTACCAACTACGAAGTGGGTGTCCAGCTGCCCTATTTGTCTAGCACATATGCACTTTATTGGAAGCGTAAGTTCTTAGCCTTGAGGATGGGAGAATGGCCCTTTTTGAAGAATCTCCCGGCATGGCGCCGGTCGGGCTGTAGCACTGCATGCAGGTTGTGCGGTTACCACACCGAATCAATGGAACATATTGTTTGTGCATGCCCAGTACTACTTCAAGCCAGACGGCAGTTATTGAGAGGCCAATGTATTAAATTGGGTGTCCGTTCCTGCCGTCAAGCAATACTGGCTGCCCTTAACCCTGCGAACACCAAGTTAAATATTGGGCTTGCGAAATTCGTTCATAAAGCGTCAAGATTTCTTGAAGCCAAACCCCCACTTCAGTAAGAGTCGAGATCCTGAACTAAAAGATGTTTTATCTCAAACTACATGAAACCTAGGGCGACGTATTGCACCAGAATATTACTAAGACATTCACGACCACTGAACTCTATTTTATTGATCAACTGTTTTAAATTTTTTACTATAGTCAAACCAGATTATTTAATTATTAGCATGTACTGTTTTAAATTCTTTACTATAGTTAAATCAGATCATTTAATTATTAGCATGTACAGTTGTAAATGGTTTTTAAAATCAAACAATAAAGAGCTATATATATTACTGGAGGTACCTAGTGGGCTAGTTTGACCCTAGGGACCCTTAGGATTCAAGGGGACTTCATTTCCCAACTTAGAACGGACCCAGGGCGAGTTTACACAGTGGTAAAGGAAGGGGACGGGGCCTGAGTTGACATGCGCAAACACGCCCTGTGGCGTATTTTAAGTTGGGGAATTAATTCCCCTTCAATCTTGAGGGCCCCTGGGGGCCAACTGGACCACCAGGTGCTTCCAGTAAGTGACACTGCGCTGCGTTGCAGAGAGCTGGTGCAGACCACACCCCTTTTTAAACCTCTCTGCAACAGCACATACTGGAGGTACCTAGTGGGCTAGTTTGACCCTTGGGACCCTCAGGATTCAAGGGGACTTAATCTCCCACCTTAAAACGGCCACAGGGCGCGTTTACACAGTGGTGAAGGGAGGGGATGGTGCCTGAGGTGATGTGTGAAAACACTCCCTGTGGCGCATTTTAAGTTGGGGAAATAATTCCCCTTCAATCCTGAGAGCCCCAGAGGGCCAACTAGCCCACCAGGTGCTTCCAGTAAGCGCCACTGCGCTGTGTTTCAGAGAGGTGGCCCAGGCCGTGCCCCTTTTTACACCTCTCAGCAACACAGCTCTGTGGCGCTTACTGGAGGTACCTAGTGGGCTAGTTTGCTAGTTGGACCCAAGGGACACTCAGGATTCAAGGGGACTTTATCTCCCAGATTAAAACAGCCACAGGGCTAGTTTACACAGTGGCGAAGGGAGGGGATAGGGCCTGAGGTGACGTGTGAAAACACGCCCTGTGGCGCGTTTTAAGTTGGGGAAATTATTCCCCTTCAATCCTGAGAGCCCCAGGGGGCCAACTAGACCACCAGGTGCTTCCAGTAAGCGCCACTGCACTGTGTTTCAGAGATGTGGCCCAGGCCGTGCCCCTTTTGACTCCTCTCTGCAACGCAGGTCTGTGGCGCTTACAGGAGGTACCTAGTGGGCTACTTAAACCCTAGGGACACTCAGGATTCAAGGGGACTTAATCTCCCAAATTAAAATTGACACAGGGCGCGTTTACACAGAGGTGAAGGGAGGGGATGGGGCCTGAGTTGCGTGTGCAAACACGCCCTGTGGCAGGTTTTAAGATGGGGAAATAATTCCCATTCAATCCTGAGGGACCCTGGGGGCCGACTAGTCCACCAGGTGCTTCCAGTAAGCGCCACAGCGCTGCGTTGCACAGATGTGGTCTAGGCCGTGCCCTTTTTTACACCTTTCTGCAATGCAGCTCTGTGGTGCTTACTGGAGGTACCTGGTGGGCTAGTTGGACCCAAGGGACACTCAGGATTCAAGGGGACTTTATCCGCCAAATTAAAACGGCCACAGGGCTTGTTTGCATAAGCCAGTTCAGCCCCCCTCCCTTCACCAGTGTGCAAACGCGCCATGTGGCACGTTTTAAGAGAAAGTTTTAATCCCCCTGCCCTATTCTGTACTAGGGGCTTACAGAGGAGGTCATTCAAATCACAGCGGTACCCAAATGCATAGTGTTTCCTAGTGTATGTAGGTGTTTTAACTGTATTCTAAGTGTCCTTTAGCATAGCACTGGCTGTAGGACTCACTCCCCTTGCACTCCTCTAGTGACACATTCAGCACCATGTACTAATCCATTCACTGCGCCAAAACCCAAACACTTATAAATTCACCCAGGAATTCTCCTTGCAGTGCTCTAATCATTCAGTCAGTACCCAAGTACTCATGCAGTGAGACAGGACTTAGCACATGGACTGCTTCAAACGCCTATCCACTTTGCATGCAGTCCCCTAACCACCTACGCACTTGTCTTTAACATCTTCAATTCCCCAGTATCCATACACTTCCAGCAAACACCCTGTCACTCCCCTTGCACTCCTCTAGTGACCCATTCAGCACCATGTACTAATCCATTCACAGCGCCAAAACCCAAACACTTATAAATTCACCGAGGCACTCTCCTTGCGGTACTCTAATTATTCAGCCAGTACCCAAGTACACATGAAGTGAACCAGGCCTTAGCACATGGACTGCTTCAAACGCCTATCCACTATGCATGCAGTCCTCTAACCACCTACACACTTGTCTTTCACACTTTCAATTCCCCAGTCAGAATCTATACACTCCAGCAAACACCCTGACACTCCCCTTGCACTATTCTAGTGACCCATTCAGCACCATGTACTAATCCATTCAATGCGTCAACCCCAAACACTTATAAATTCACCCGGGCACTCTCCTTGCAGTACTCTAATCATTCAGTCAGTACCCAAGTACTCATGCACGGAGCCAGGCCTTAGCACATGGACTGCTTCAAATTCCTATCCACTATGCATGCAGTCCTCTAACCACCTACACACTTGTATTTCACACCTTCAATTCCACAGTCAGTATCCATACACTTCCAGCAAACACCCTGTCACTCCCCTTGCACTCCTCTAGTGACCCATTCAGCACCATGTACTAATCCATTCACTGCGCCAAAACCCAACACTTGCAAATTCACCCAGGCAGTCTCCTTGCAGTACTCTAATCATTCTGTCTGAACCCAAGTACTCAGGCAGTGAGCCAGGCCTTAGCACATGGACTGCTAAAAAACCCCTATCCACTATCCATGCAGTCCTCTAACCACCTACACACTTGTCTTTCACACCTTAAATTCTCCAGTCAGTATTCATACACTTCCAGCAAACACCCTGTCACTTCCCTTGCACTGCTCTAGTGACCCATTCAGCATCATGTACTAATCCATTCACTGCGTCAAAACCCAAACACTTATATATTCACCCAGGCACTCTCATGGTAGTACTCTAATCATTCAGCCTGTACCCAAGTACTCATGCAGTGAACCAGGTCTTAGCACATGGACTGCTTCAAACGCCTATCCACTATTCGTGCAGTCCTCTAACCACCTACACACTTGCCTTTCACACCTTCAATTACCCAGTCAGTATCCATAACCTTCCAGCAAACACACTGTCACTCCCCTTGCACTCCTCTAGTGACCCATTCAGCAACATGTACTAATCCATTCACTGCGCCAAAACCCAAACACTTATAAATTCACCCAGGCACTCTCCTTGCAGTACTCTAATCATTCAATCAGTACCCAAGTACTCATGCACCTAGCCAGGGCTTAGCACATGAACTGCTTCAAACGCCTATCCACTATGCATGCAGTTTTCTAACCACCTACACATTAGTCTTTCACACGTTCAATTCCACTGTCAGTATCTATACACTCCAGCAAACACCCTGTCACTCCCCTTGCACTCCTCTAGTGATCCATTCAGCACCATGTACTAATCCATTCACTGCGCCAAAACCCAAACACTTATAAATTCACCCAGGCATTCTCCTTGCAGTGCTCTAATCATTCAGTCAGTACCCAAGTACTCATGCACTGAGCCAGGCCTTAGCACATGAACTGCTTCAAACGCCAATCCACTATGCATGCAGTCCTCTAACCACTTACACACTTGTCTTTCACACCTTCAATTCCCCATTCAGTATCGATACTCTCCAGCAAACACCCTGTCACTCCCCTTGCACGCATCTAGTGACCCATTCAGCACCATGTACTAATCCATTCACTGCGCCAAAACTGAAACACTTATAAATTCACCCAGGCACTCTCCTTGCAGTACCCTAATCATTCAGTCAGAATCCAAGTACTCATGCAGTGAGCCAGGCCTTAGCACATGGACTGCTTCAAACGCATATCCAATATGCATACAGTCCTCTAACCACCTAAACACTTGTCTTTCACAGCTTCAATTCCCTGGTCAGTATCCATACACTTCCAGCAAACACCCTGTCACTCCCCTTGCACTCCTCTAGTGACCCATTCAGCACCATGTACTAATCTATTCACTGCGCCAAAACGCAAACACTTATAAATTCACCCAGGCACTCTACTTGCTGTACTCTAATCAATCAGTCAGTACCCAAATACTCATGCAGTGAGCGAGGCCTTAGCACATGGACTGCTTCAAACGCCTATCCACTATGCATACAGTCCTCTAACCACCTACACACTTGTCTTTCACAGCTTCAATTCCCTGGTCAGTATCCATACACTTCCAGCAAACACCCTGTCACTTCCCTTGCACTCCTCTAGTGACCCATTCAGCACCATGTACTAATCCATTCACTGCGCCAAAACCCAAACACTTATAAATTCAGCCAGGCACTCTGCTTGCAGTACTCTAATCAATCAGTCAGTACCCAAGTACGAATGCAGTGAGCCAGGCCTTAGCACATGGACTGCTTCAAACCCCTATCCACTATGCATGCAGTCCCCTAACTGACCAACACTCATAGGTTAGTCATACCAAATCTAACATTAATTATATCAGTACACTTGTCTCATGTCATGGTTTGGTGCAAATGTTATGAAATTCTTTCTTCGATTACTGACACGTGTTTTGTTTCTAGATCTTTAGATCTTGGCCTTTGATTTGTTTAATGTGTATTATTAATGTAAATAGCTGTTGATTGTGCATCATCTTTTTAACAAATCTATGGACAGGCTGAACATTTGTGAGAAAGCTCCCACTTCTATTAAAACAGTGTTAGGAGGAACCTTTGCACACATTTAAAAGTACAAGTAATATCTTCACAATACAAAGATATTTTTGTTATTGCTTTAATTTTATTTTTATATAATTATTTTTTTAAAGCATGGTTTTCAGATTGTTAACACTTTTTCAGAATAAATCACTTTCTTGTTGTGTTTTGATGGTCAAATCAAGCTATGGAATTACCTCCTGAAAATTTAACAAATCAACTCAATTTTAATACTAATTATTATCAAACACATTTTTGGGTTCAATTTCATGCATTCTTTTCATTGAATAATTTGTACATCGAGAATGAGTGTTTTTTCCAAAACAAAAACAAGCAGTGCATGCAAAAAATTCAAAATATTAGTTATAAATGTTTTTGAGAGAATAATAAACCACAATATGATTTGAAAAAAATATTAAACAACAGCATAGCTGAGCATAAATATTATTCTGTTCTTAAATCAATTTACAATTAATGGGGCTAGTTCCTATCTCGCTCGGATGGCCCTCCGAGAGCCATCCGAGCCTTACTTCTGACCAACTCGTTCGCGGAGCAGGTCCGTTCAAACGAGAAAGTACAATGCGCAAATGTGTGCATTTTCTGAGCGACACGCACGCTCCAAATCGGGCAACATTTTCCGTATGAGCCAACTCCATAAACGATGAATGCACTCGCCCGGAACCATTTCAATATCAGTTTGCGGCCGGCCAAGTACGATGCGTACTTCCTATGCTCCGAACTGGTCACCACGTCCAGCACGTCACAGCATCCGAAAGAGCTGTATTTCAGCTCCGATTCACACCACAACATGATCACCGCATACGAGATGAAGCAGCCATGTATCCGATCGAGCATGTCATCCCAATACTGTACGCCTATGGTCAAATCAACAACCGGAACCAACGCGTACGTCACAGATGGTAAGTCAGACACCTACCACACACAAAAACGTCACGATCCCACGAAAGCCAACAAACCCATAGGGGGAGGATGTCCCTCCCCCAGCATTGTCCAGCCCAGAGGGGGTGGATGTCCATCCCCCCAGCATTGTCCACCCAATAGAGGTGGATGTCCGTCCCCCAGCAAAGTCCACCCCAGAGGGGGTGGATGTCCATTCCCAAGCAAAGTCCACCCCAGAGGGGGTGGAAGTCTATCCCCCAGCAATGTCTACCCCAGAGGGTGTGGATGTCCATCCCCCCAGCATTGTCCAGCCAATAGGGGTGGATGTCCGTCCCCCAGCAAAGTCCACCCCAGAGGGGGTGGATGTCCATTCCCAAGCAAAGTCCACCCCAGAGGGGGTAGATGTCCATCCCCCAGTGATGTCCACCACAGAGGGGGTGGATGTCCATGCCCCAGCATCATCCATCCCATATGGGGTGGATGTCCATCCCCCTAGCATTGTTTACCCCAGAGGGGGGTAGATGTCCATCCCCAGCAATGTCCATCCCATAGGGGTGGATGTCCATTCCCCCAACAATGTCTACCCCAGAGGGGGTAGATGTCCATCCTCCCAGAATTGTCTACCCAATAGGGGGGTGGATGTCCATCCCCTAGCATTGTCCATCCCATAGGGGGTGGATGTCCATTCCCCTACCTTTGCCCAGCCCAGAGGGGGGTGGATGTCCATCCCCAAGAAATGTCCACACCAGATGGGGTGGATGTCCATCCCCCATTAATGTCCACCCCATAGGGGGTGGATGTCCACCCCCCTAGCAATGTCTACCCCAGAGGGGGAAGATGTCCATCCACCCAGCATTGTCCACCCCAGAGGGGGGTGGATGTCCATCCCCAGCGATGCCCACCCCAGAGGTGGTGGATGTCCATACCCCCAGCAATGTCTACCTCAGAGGGGGTGGATGTCCATCCCCCAGCATTGTCCACCCCAGAGGGGGGTGGATGTCCATCCCCCCAGCAATGTCCACTCCCTCTGGGGTGGATGTCCACCCCCCTAGCAACGTTCATCCCAGAGCGGGTGGATGGCCATGCCCCCAGCATTCTCCACCCCATAGGGGTGGATGTCCATCCCCAGCAATGTCCACCCCAGAGTGGCTGTATGTCAATTCCTCCAGCATTACCCACCCCATAGTGGTTGGAGTGTGAACACCCCCCTACTCCCATGCCAAGATTATGTATTGTGTGCAAACTTCCAGAATTAGTGACACATGAAGAAAGAAATACAGTAACATCCATCGCTGTAGTGAACAAACGCTGATTGTGGGGTTCAAACACCCAGCATCGTCAGGCACACAGGGTACATGGGGCATGACCCCCATCAGTGTAGTAACCATAAGGTGATAGTGGGATCAAACCCACAGCATTGTCAAGCACTTAGGTGAGATGGGGTACAACCCCTATCAGTGTGGTGACCAACAGGTGAGAGTGGGATTAAACTCCCAGCATTGTCCAGCAGATATCGTATACAACACCCCATCAGTGTGGTGACCAAAAGGTGAGTGTGGGATCAAACCCCCAGCATTGTCCAGAACATTGGGGATATGGGGTACAACACCTCCATCAGTTTGGTGACCAAAAGGTGAGTGTGGGATCAAACCCCATCATTGTCCAGCACATAGGGGATATGGGGTACAACACCCCCATCAATGTGGTGACCAAAAGGTGAGTGTGGGGTTCAAAACCCCAGTGTTGATGAGCACATAGGGGACATGGGGTATAACACTACCATCAGTGTAGTGACAAAAGGGTGAGTGTGGGGTTCAAACCACCAGCACTGTCAAGCACATAGGGGACATGGGTCATAACCTCCATCAGTGGATTGACCAAAAGGTGAGTGTGGGGTTCTGACTCCCAGCATGTGCAAACAATCATTTTATGTAGGTGTTTTAACTGTATTCTAAGTGTCCTTTAGCATAGCACTGGCTGTAGGACTCACTCCCCTTGCACTCCTCTAGTGACACATTCAGCACCATGTACTAATCCATTCACTGCGCCAAAACCCAAACACTTATAAATTCACCCAGGAATTCTCCTTGCAGTGCTCTAATCATTCAGTCAGTACCCAAGTACTCATGCAGTGAGACAGGACTTAGCACATGGACTGCTTCAAACGCCTATCCACTTTGCATGCAGTCCCCTAACCACCTACACACTTGTCTTTAACATCTTCAATTCCCCAGTATCCATACACTTCCAGCAAACACCCTGTCACTCCCCTTGCACTCCTCTAGTGACCCATTCAGCACCATGTACTAATCCATTCACAGCGCCAAAACCCAAACACTTATAAATTCACCGAGGCACTCTCCTTGCGGTACTCTAATTATTCAGCCAGTACCCAAGTACACATGAAGTGAACCAGGCCTTAGCACATGGACTGCTTCAAACGCCTATCCACTATGCATGCAGTCCTCTAACCACCTACACACTTGTCTTTCACACTTTCAATTCCCCAGTCAGAATCTATACACTCCAGCAAACACCCTGACACTCCCCTTGCACTCTTCTAGTGACCCATTCAGCACCATGTACTAATCCATTCAATGCGTCAACCCCAAACACTTATAAATTCACCCGGGCACTCTCCTTGCAGTACTCTAATCATTCAGTCAGTACCCAAGTACTCATGCACGGAGCCAGGCCTTAGCACATGGACTGCTTCAAATTCCTATCCACTATGCATGCAGTCCTCTAACCACCTACACACTTGTATTTCACACCTTCAATTCCACAGTCAGTATCCATACACTTCCAGCAAACACCCTGTCACTCCCCTTGCACTCCTCCAGTGACCCATTCAGCACCATGTACTAATCCATTCACTGCGCCAAAACCCAACACTTGCAAATTCACCCAGGCAGTCTCCTTGCAGTACTCTAATCATTCTGTCTGAACCCAAGTACTCAGGCAGTGAGCCAGGCCTTAGCACATGGACTGCTAAAAAACCCCTATCCACTATCCATGCAGTCCTCTAACCACCTACACACTTGTCTTTCACACCTTAAATTCTCCAGTCAGTATTCATACACTTCCAGCAAACACCCTGTCACTTCCCTTGCACTGCTCTAGTGACCCATTCAGCATCATGTACTAATCCATTCACTGCGTCAAAACCCAAACACTTATATATTCACCCAGGCACTCTCATGGTAGTACTCTAATCATTCAGCCAGTACCCAAGTACTCATGCAGTGAACCAGGTCTTAGCACATGGACTGCTTCAAACGCCTATCCACTATTCGTGCAGTCCTCTAACCACCTACACACTTGCCTTTCACACCTTCAATTACCCAGTCAGTATCCATAACCTTCCAGCAAACACACTGTCACTCCCCTTGCACTCCTCTAGTGACCCATTCAGCAACATGTACTAATCCATTCACTGCGCCAAAACCCAAACACTTATAAATTCACCCAGGCACTCTCCTTGCAGTACTCTAATCATTCAATCAGTACCCAAGTACTCATGCACCTAGCCAGGGCTTAGCACATGAACTGCTTCAAACGCCTATCCACTATGCATGCAGTTTTCTAACCACCTACACATTAGTCTTTCACACGTTCAATTCCACTGTCAGTATCTATACACTCCAGCAAACACCCTGTCACTCCCCTTGCACTCCTCTAGTGACCCATTCAGCACCATGTACTAATCCATTCACTGCGCCAAAACCCAAACACTTATAAATTCACCCAGGCATTCTCCTTGCAGTGCTCTAATCATTCAGTCAGTACCCAAGTACTCATGCACTGAGCCAGGCCTTAGCACATGAACTGCTTCAAACGCCAATCCACTATGCATGCAGTCCTCTAACCACCTACACACTTGTCTTTCACAGCTTCAATTCCCTGGTCAGTATCCATACACTTCCAGCAAACACCCTGTCACTTCCCTTGCACTCCTCTAGTGACCCATTCAGCACCATGTACTAATCCATTCACTGCGCCAAAACCCAAACACTTATAAATTCACCCAGGCACTCTGCTTGCAGTACTCTAATCAATCAGTCAGTACCCAAGTACGAATGCAGTGAGCCAGGCCCTAGCACATGGACTGCTTCAAACCCCTATCCACTATGCATGCAGTCCCCTAACTGACCAACACTCATAGGTTAGTCATACCAAATCTAACATTAATTATATCAGTACACTTGTCTCATGTCATGGTTTGGTGCAAATGTTATGAAATTCTTTCTTCGATTACTGACACGTGTTTTGTTTCTAGATCTTTAGATCTTGGCCTTTGATTTGTTTAATGTGTATTATTAATGTAAATAGCTGTTGATTGTGCATCATCTTTTTAACAAATCTATGGACAGGCTGAACATTTGTGAGAAAGCTCCCACTTCTATTAAAACAGTGTTAGGAGGAACCTTTGCACACATTTAAAAGTACAAGTAATATCTTTACAATACAAAGATATTTTTGTTATTGCTTTAATTCTATTTTTATATAATTATTTTTTTAAAGCATGGTTTTCAGATTGTTAACACTTTTTCAGAATAAATCACTTTCTTGTTGTGTTTTGATGGTCAAATCAAGCTATGGAATTACCTCCTGAAAATTTAACAAATCAACTCAATTTTAATACTAATTATTATCAAACACATTTTTGGGTTCAATTTCATGCATTCTTTTCATTGAATAATTTGTACATCGAGAATGAGTGTTTTTTCCAAAACAAAAACAAGCAGTGCATGCAAAAAATTCAAAATATTAGTTATAAATGTTTTTGAGAGAATAATAAACCACAATATGATTTGAAAAAAATATTAAACAACAGCATAGCTGAGCATAAATATTATTCTGTTCTTAAATCAATTTACAATTAATGGGGCTAGTTCCTATCTCGCTCGGATGGCCCTCCGAGAGCCATCCGAGCCTTACTTCTGACCAACTCGTTCGCGGAGCAGGTCCGTTCAAACGAGAAAGTACAATGCGCAAATGTGTGCATTTTCTGAGCGACACGCACGCTCCAAATCGGGCAACATTTTCCGTATGAGCCAACTCCATAAACGATGAATGCACTCGCCCGGAACCATTTCAATATCAGTTTGCGGCCGGGCAAGTACGATGCGTACTTCCTATGCTCCGAACTGGTCACCACGTCCAGCACGTCACAGCATCCGAAAGAGCTGTATTTCAGCTCCGATTCACACCACAACATGATCACCGCATACGAGATGAAGCAGCCATGTATCCGATCGAGCATGTCATCCCAATACGCCTATGGTCAAATCAACAACCGGAACCAACGCGTACGTCACAGATGGTAAGTCAGACACCTACCACACACAAAAACGTCACGATCCCACGAAAGCCAACAAACCCATAGGGGGAGGATGTCCCTCCCCCAGCATTGTCCAGCCCAGAGGGGGTGGATGTCCATCCCCCCAGCATTGTCCACCCAATAGAGGTGGATGTCCGTCCCCCAGCAAAGTCCACCCCAGAGGGGGTGGATGTCCATTCCCAAGCAAAGTCCACCCCAGAGGGGGTGGAAGTCTATCCCCCAGCAATGTCTACCCCAGAGGGTGTGGATGTCCATCCCCCCAGCATTGTCCAGCCAATAGGGGTGGATGTCCGTCCCCCAGCAAAGTCCACCCCAGAGGGGGTGGATGTCCATTCCCAAGCAAAGTCCACACCAGAGGGGGTAGATGTCCATCCCCCAGTGATGTCCACCACAGAGGGGGTTGATGTCCATGCCCCAGCATCATCCATCCCATATGGGGTGGATGTCCATCCCCCTAGCATTGTTTACCCCAGAGGGGGGTAGATGTCCATCCCCAGCAATGTCCATCCCATAGGGGTGGATGTCCATTCCCCCAACAATGTCTACCCCAGAGGGGGTAGATGTCCATCCTCCCAGAATTGTCTACCCAATAGGGGGGTGGATGTCCATCCCCTAGCATTGTCCATCCCATAGGGGGTGGATGTCCATTCCCCTACCTTTGCCCAGCCCAGAGGGGGGTGGATGTCCATCCTCAAGAAATGTCCACACCAGATGGGGTGGATGTCCATCCCCCATTAATGTCCACCCCATAGGGGGTGGATGTCCACCCCCCTAGCAATGTCTACCCCAGAGGGGGAAGATGTCCATCCACCCAGCATTGTCCACCCCAGAGGGGGGTGGATGTCCATCCCCAGCGATGCCCACCCCAGAGGTGGTGGATGTCCATACCCCCAGCAATGTCTACCTCAGAGGGGGTGGATGTCCATCCCCCAGCATTGTCCACCCCAGAGGGGGGTGGATGTCCATCCCCCCAGCAATGTCCACTCCCTCTGGGGTGGATGTCCACCCCCCTAGCAACGTTCATCCCAGAGCGGGTGGATGGCCATGCCCCCAGCATTCTCCACCCCATAGGGGTGGATGTCCATCCCCAGCAATGTCCACCCCAGAGTGGCTGTATGTCAATTCCTCCAGCATTACCCACCCCATAGTGGTTGGAGTGTGAACACCCCCCTACTCCCATGCCAAGATTATGTATTGTGTGCAAACTTCCAGAATTAGTGACACATGAAGAAAGAAATACAGTAACATCCATCGCTGTAGTGAACAAACGCTGATTGTTGGGTTCAAACACCCAGCATCGTCAGGCACACAGGGTACATGGGGCATGACCCCCATCAGTGTAGTAACCATAAGGTGATAGTGGGATCAAACCCACAGCATTGTCAAGCACTTAGGTGAGATGGGGTACAACCCCTATCAGTGTGGTGACCAACAGGTGAGAGTGGGATTAAACTCCCAGCATTGTCCAGCAGATATCGTATACAACACCCCATCAGTGTGGTGACCAAAAGGTGAGTGTGGGATCAAACCCCCAGCATTGTCCAGAACATTGGGGATATGGGGTACAACACCTCCATCAGTTTGGTGACCAAAAGGTGAGTGTGGGATCAAACCCCATCATTGTCCAGCACATAGGGGATATGGGGTACAACACCCCCATCAATGTGGTGACCAAAAGGTGAGTGTGGGGTTCAAAACCCCAGTGTTGATGAGCACATAGGGGACATGGGGTATAACACTACCATCAGTTTAGTGACAAAAGGGTGAGTGTGGGGTTCAAACCACCAGCACTGTCAAGCACATAGGGGACATGGGTCATAACCTCCATCAGTGGATTGACCAAAAGGTGAGTGTGGGGTTCTGACTCCCAGCATGTGCAAACAATCATTTATGACTTTCTGAGGCCTAAAACCACAAGCAATGTAGTGACAAAGTAAAACACATATCTGTTGAAACAAACATTGTTATGCCTTTAAAAATTACCCCTGCCATGAAGAGTCAATCATTGCCATAGTGGGCTAACACTGTCACCAATGTTCAATTGGACAATGTAAGAAGTGACCATCAAAATGCATAAACAGTACATGTGCATAACATGAAATGTATCAGAACCATTGGGAAATTTAACACTGTCCTCGAATAATGAAACACTCAGGGAGAGCTACAAATAAGACACGTTGCCATCAGGTTACAGGGAAGGGAAAAATCTGCTGAGTGTGAGCAGTCATACACACATACAACTCCCAAAAACAGATAAAAGATAAAAGACACGCTGATGTTGGTAGCACAGATGTGACTCGTGGAATCATAAATATGTCTAATGTGAGTATGCCCACAGTGCAGGCACTTATAGCAACCCAGCCAGGGATGACACCATAATGACTCAATTTGTCCCATGTACCCACATCCCAGACACTCACAGTCAAAGAGGCTGACAAATCACTGGACAATTCAGCAAGCTTCGCGTACAGGAACATCTGCAGGGGCTACAGTCTTGGTATAAAAAGGTCTTGAACACAGAGAGTCATTCTCACAGAACACAAAGCATGGGCTCAGAAAATGTCACAGATCACCACACTGCCATACAGTGCTTTTACTACTGTGGAAGGCCCGCTGTGTCAACCTTGGTCTTGGCATGGGTCTGCCATGTCAGAATGAGACTCGGACATTGATCAAACTATTACAACATACACAATACTTTAGTCCCATCAGCCTGTGTACAGGTGTGTCTCCCAAGTCATCGGCACGTAGTCATGATCCATGTTTACTAAGTGACACTACTAAGACAGACGACTTGTTCATCATCAATGCGCTAATCTGCATGTCCATTAGAGAGGTGTGTACCATTAGAAAGATTTAAAATGAGTACAAGTGTCAGCCCGACATATTTGCTAAAGTGTAAACCAAGGATGGGAGGTTGTGAAAACAATGTCACACTCCTTGTCAAAAACAATGTGGATCCTGACAACCAGCAATTGCAGTCAATGACAACTGTAATTGGACACATATCCCATGGACCTCAGGCAGTCTGCCACCTCACTATATCATGTTTTGATAAACAATATTTCAGAAGCAATTTCAGTACACTAATCAGCAACATTATGTACACGAAATGATAATCACCAAAAAAACAAAAAATTGCTTTATTCGGCATTTAAATGTAAAATCACAAATCATGAAGAAAAATAAGTCCATGTTAATGAGTCCTTCAGGGTGTAAACATGATGAGTCGTCATCCATTGCTTGACTACACTGATTTAACTAGGGGACAACTCCCCAAGGAGGGGCACCTTTTGGGGCAGACCACGCACTACAGGGACAGAATTAGGGTGTACCAGGATGGGTTATGGGAGGGATGGGGGCTACTGGAGTGTCTGTATCAACTGCAGTGGACATGTTGGACTGAGGGGGTTGTGGCTCCACTGCAGTGGATATGTTGGACTGAGGGGATTGTGCCTCCACTGCAGTGGACATGTTGGACTAAGGGGGTTGTGGCTCCACTGCAGTGAACATGTTGGACTGAGGGGGCGGGGCTCCACTGCAGTTCCCATGTCAGATTGGGGGGTGGGGGCTCCACTGCAGTTGAGAGGTCAGATCAAGGGGCCAGGGTCTCCACTGCAGTGTCTGGAACTGATGGAGGGTGTGGTGTTGTGGGAGTGGAAATGCCTGTGGTAGGGGGAGAGGGCCTTATCATCTTGGAGATGGTGTAAAGGTGTGTGGGTGAACCTGGGATGGCTTGTGATGTGTGAACTTCGGGAGGGGTGGGGTTTTGCTCTTCTTTGTCCTAGGGGATGTACAGGTGGGGCCTCAGTGTTCCTACTCTTAGGGGAGGGTGTGCGTGTGGTGGGGGATCTCCTCTCTGTACGTGGTGATTTCCTTCTCCCCTTTCGAGTCAGATCTGATGTATCTGTGGGGAAGGGCCAAGGTCACAGATGAAGAACCTCGGGAAAGGGGGGATTACAGGAGAGTCAAGGGTAGGGCTTATTGAGGGAGAGGTAGCTGAGGAATGTGGAGTGGTTGTGGATGGGTGTGTGTGTTTTTTTGCCCTACCCCCTGTGTGTGTGATCTCAGTCCCCTCAGTGTGCATGCATGTTTGTTTGGACTTGGCTTAGGTTGCTGAGTGCTGCTTCTGTCTGTTGGGGTGTGTGCATGAGCCTGTATGAGTGTGCTTTGGTCAGATAGGTTAGTGTGGAATGTGGATGGGGCAGAGGTAGGATGGGTGAAGGACTGTTGTCGGAGGGATACTGCTGCTGTCAGTGAGGAGGCCATGGACTGATTTGTCCGCTGTAGGACAAACATGTCTGATGACATGCCCTCCATGTATGACACCAATTGTGTCAATAGACTGGTATGTGCATGGAGGACACTCAGCATGGATGTCTGCCCCACATGTAACTGTTTGAGTAAGTCCACAGACTCCACACTCAGGGCAGCAGGGGTGACAGATGCATGGGGGGCGGTGCCTGGACCAAAAGAGACATGCTCCCTCACATGGGAGTGTCCACAGACCTTTGGAATGGGAGCAGCTGGGGGGGGTGGAGGAGGTTGTGGCGGGGACAGACTCGGTTGTTGTGGCCTCTGCTCTGGTAACAGCCACCACCACAAGGGAGCCATCACTGGAGCTGGATTGTTTATCAGCTGATCTTGATGTTTCTGAGCACCCCTAAGTGTGGCTCCCCTCACCCTCTGTGCCACTGGGTCCCTCCTCCTCTTCCACAGTGGACCCCGTCTGGCTAGCCGCTTCCTTCTGGTCCGTGGAACTGTTTCCTCCCGTCGCCATAGATGATGCAGTGAACAAGGAGGAGAAACAGATTCACATCAGTCTTCTGCATATAGTTACACATGATTTCTTTTCACAACACATCACAGAGCAAGGCCTTGCATAATGTTAATGTGAATATTCATTTTCATCACACATATGTGAACATGTCACTTGTCAGTTTGCCAGTGAATCATGGTTACCAAACACATGATGGCAATGGAACCATCTGTTAGATGTATCTCAAATTAAACTTAAATACATGGCCAACAAGGCATTGTTTTGCCTGTTGTCTGATCTGTAATAATGCTCCTGAGTGTCAGGGCTCATCACAAACATGTCTCATCTCATTCAAGGGAGTCTGGAAGTGGCCAAGCAAATGGGATGGACAAACTCCTAAATTGACATGATGAACATACTGCCATCCCCAGTCACCATGATGGGCTTATGTCTTGAACTTCAATGCTAATATGGTCTGCATGCAGGACAACTGACAAGTACAAATACTGCATCTTCAATCTTTTTCATGTGGCACACTATGCCACAGGCATGTCTGGCTAAACTGTCTGTACTGACTCTTGTTACCGGGGCAGTGAATACCGACTTTACAGTCAGCACCGTGTCACACTCATATATTCACTGTTAAAGCAACATCTGTAGTGGTCAAGTATACATGTCCCCTGGGTGCTACACACAATTTGAAAACTTTGGCGAGCTCACTTTATTCTACTGAGACATTGGAGTATGTGAAGTTTCAAATCTGTATACCTGAACATTTTGAAAGCTCCCAAGAACAAAGTAATGTAGCATACACATATATGGGGAAGCCACCATTATGTGACAGTGTCTCAGGGGGCCTGAGTTGGCATACCTGTCATTGGTCCATGTCAAACATGGGATTCTTCGGAGCACTATGCCAGTTACTAAACATTGTGAAAGCTTATCCATTTCATTCTCTGAGGCATCAACATTGGGCTTACCTGCTGCACGTGTGTGTAGTATTAATCTCACAACCCTGTGTTGACTCAGATCAGCAAATCGTACATTTATGTATGTACCACACAGAGTACAGGTCATATTTCTGTCAATGTGCTGACACATGTCAGAAAATCACCTCACTCATGATGGTCAACTCAATGCATCTGTTGTATATGGTGCTGTTCACAATAACCTTGGACTACAGCAAAGACACATGTCACAGACAGAAAGGGACACACATGGGTATCAGATGAGAATAGGGCATCATTAGATTTTGGCACATATGTGTTGTATCAGCAGACAGACAACCTGTGGGAGTGTTACCAGGTTGAGGGAGTGCAACATTCATGTCAGACATAGTTCAGCAAAATGGCACAAACTGCTGCTGTCTGGCCTGTAACTGCCAATCCAGGTTAGGGAAGACCACCGTCAGTATCCGTGGCTTGTGGGGGGTCAGGGTCCCTCATCCACCCCTTTTGCGAGGAGGCGACAGCTTTAGCTGGATTCTAGCAATCCTCCGGGTACAACCACGGAGGTCCTGCCACCTCTTCTGGCAGTGGCAGATGTGGCGTTTGAAGACCCCCACAGATCTCATAGCCCGGACGATGGTCAGCCAAATTTCCTGCTTCTGATGGGCATCGACCTGTAAGGATGACATAGTGACACACCATTACTACACATGCTACATGTTTGTCCATCACACACTTGGACATATGGGTCATTGTTAGAAGGGCAGATAATGTATTAAGGTAGTTCAAATATCATCAGGGGCAGTTGTCTTGTGTGCAAGGCTGCCTTAAAAACATGAGAACAGTGCATGAAAATGAATTGCACAAAATACCCTTTTACATCACTGTTTCTGTCCAGAATATGAATCTACACACTGTGAGACTTACAATAACTATGTGTGCATGCTTGCCCTTGGGGATCAAAATGCTAGTAGTGCCTGTTAGGAAACATGGTGTATTGGAAAGTCAGTGCAATCAACACTCACCTGCTCCCCGGGTTTCCCATACAGTTTGCTGTACTGTGAAAGGAGGCTGTTCAGCAGGGCCTGGTTCTTCTCCTCTGTCAAATCTGGTGCCATCTCCACAGTACGTGCCATTGCAGACCCCAGAGGATGCAGTGACAGCAGCAGTGGTAGGTTAAGATGTAGGCAAGTAGCATGTAGTGCAGGCAAGTGAAGTCTCTTGGGAACAGACAGCCTTATATCTGTGCTGTAGAGGCGTATTCTGTTCCATGGGTCCAAAGAGATAGGTCCGAAACTTTCGCATTATCCGACTTTGGCCAAGCCATAACATTGCACGAATCGGACATGCCTACTGCGTCGTTCAAATATTCTGCATCATAACAATATTGAGTTTGATACATTGTTGTTGTTATCCAACCGAATTTGTTTGCAAATGATTCGTACAAAACCGTGTCTGTCCTCATGACGACCAATAGTCGATGTGTGCGTCTGGCTTGGTTTAGAAGTGTAAGCGCGTCTTTTGAATACTCACCCGGGTCTGTCCCTATGACGACCAATGGACAATGTGTGTGTCCAGCTTGGTTTATAAGTGTACGCTGCATCTTTTGAATACTCACCCGCATCTGTCCTCATGACGACCAATAGACAATGTGTGCTTCGGCTTGGTTTAGAAGTGTACGCTGCATCTTTTGAATACTCACCTGCGTCTGTCCCCATTACAGTCAACAGCCAAATATTGCAATCCACACTATTATGGCTGATGGTCAGGTGCCCTACATCAATCAATAAGCCTGTCAGACAGTATAGGAAACTCTATTTCATGCTTCATGACATGTGTGGGTACATAGCTTCACAGGTCATATTGGACAGAACTCTTTCTAGGTCACACTTCCATGATGAGCCAACCTTCATGGGGACCAAATCAATGGTTTGTGATGCACATCACAACTGTGAGTGAGAACTTTACAGATCACCCTCCTAGGCCTGGACACAGTTCCAGGGGCCCATTGTGTATTCACAAGTTACATACACCCAGAATAACTGCTGTAATGGCATGTGTGTTACAAAGTGTTTTGGATGCAGCATCCTTGTATGAATCCACAGTATCTGAGTATTGTGCAATGCACACACTCCTTTGTTTGTGTTGTTGTTGAAATTCACTTTGAACATCAATCTTTATTTCAATCAATCAATCAATCAATCAATCAGGGGAATTGTAAGCACGCTACTCACCCATGAGGGTCTCAAGGCGCTGAGGGGGGGGGGGGTCCGCAGGTCTGTTGGCTGAACGGCCAGGTCTTGAGAGTCTTCCTGAAGGTGTTTAGGAAGGGGGTGCGTCTGATGTCTGCTGGTAGCTCGTTCCAGGTCTTGGCTACAAAGTGAGAGAAAGATCTTCTGCCTACTCTTGCTCCGTAGATGCGTGGGGTTTCGGCCAGCACGAGGTTGAACGATCGGAGGCTTCTTTTGGGTACGTGAAAGTTGATTCTATCATTAAGGTATTTGGGTCAGTTGTGTAGGCATTTATAGGTGTGGGTGAGGATTTTGAAGGTGACTCTTTTCTCCATGGGGATCCAGTGGAGCCTTCGTAGGTGTTGGCTGATGTGTTCTTGCCAGGGGATGCCGAGGATGAGTCTGGCTGTGGTGTTCTGTATGGTCTGGGGTTTGTGAAGTAGGAACTTGTTGATGCCCGTGAAGAGTACGTTTCCATAGTCCAGTCGGCTGGTGATGAGCGCGTGGGTGACTGTCTTCCTGGACTCAGGGGGGATCCATTTGAAGGTCTTGCAAAGTATCCCGGGGCTGTTGAAACAGCTGGATGTGACGGCGTAGACTTGTCAGTTCATGGTGAGTGAGGAGTCGAGTATGATGCCCAGCTTCTTGCTGTGGTCTGAGGGGTTAGGTGGGCTACCGAGGGCAGTCGGCCACCTGGTGTTTTCCCATGCTGAAGGACTGGTTCCACGGACAAGGACTTCTGTCTTCTCGGTGTTGAGTTTCAGACAGCAGTTGGTCATCCAGACTGTGAAGTCTTGCATTCTTTTCTGGAAGTTGAGTTTGGCGATGGTGGGGTCTCGGGTTTGGGAGAGGATGAGCTGGGTGTCGTCGGCATAGAATACGATGTTGAGGCCGTGTTCTCAGACGATGGCAGCGAGGAGGCCATGTAGATGTTGAAGAGAGTCGGGCTCAGTGATGCCCCCTGAGGGACTCCACAGGTGATTTTCGCAGTATCGGAGCGAAAGGGTGGTAGTCTGATTCTCTGTCTTCTTCCGGTGAGGAATGATCGGATTCAGTCCAGGGCTGTTCGTTGTATGCCGGCATCGTGCAGTCTTGTGACTAGTGTGGGGTGAGAGATGGTGTTGAAGGCTGCTGACAGGTTGAGTAGGATGAGGGCTACAAGTGGCCTTGGTCCAGGAGGGCACAGATGTCATCTGTGGTGGCGAGCAGGGCGGTCTCGGTGCAGTGGCTGCTTCGGAATACAGATTGGGATGGGTCAAGGATGGCGTTCTCTTCAATGAACCGTGTCAGTTCCCTGTTGACCATTTTCTTTGCAACTTTGGCCACGAAGGGGAGGAGCGAGATGGGCCGGTATTTCTTGACGTCTTCGTTAATCACCAAGAGCTAAACCAGAGGAAGTCTATATTGAGTGCATCTTTCAAACTGACCTATATCTGATGACCACGAGGACAATGGTATGACAACCAGTGTTGCTATGACACAGTGTAATGTGAGATTGTATCCATGGCACAGCGAAGAGCTCCCTATATACAGTGCGATGTAGATTCCAAAGAAAAGAAAACAATTTGATTCAATTTGAACAATTCGAACAATATGATAGTTCATAAGGGAAACTCTATCATGGCTTCTTTCTTCATGTGCTGACATGATATTAAGACACCTTCATTTATGTAAATATGTGGAGAAAGCTTACGTGTTTAAGGCATATTAGCTTAGCCTAAAAAGATAGCAGTGTCTCGAAACCTGTTTTATTTTGAAAACATTTGATCAAATATGTGGTAAAAACCCTATAAAAAACTTGGGATGTGACCACTAATTGGGCGATGACTTTGTTCTCCCAATAGGTTAGCTTTGAAAAAATACATATCATTAAATAGTTTTGGAAGATTCTGTTGCCGGAGATTATTGCAGGAGATCATGCCGGATTGCCAATCCATGTCCGCTCTTAAAGAGAGAGCTAACTGCAGAAGCCGGAAGCAGTATTGGGATTCCTGTCCTTCAACGAAGCACAAGTATTTTATCCCTTAGCAGAACTCTGATAACAAACCATGCTTTCTGTTTAAAAGGTATGCGGTGTGATCCATCTCAGAAACTCGACAGGCAGGGATGCTTTTTAATGTTTTAGCTAACTAAATTAGTGTGGCACTAAGATATTGGCAGTAAATGTATGGTTCTAGCCAAATCAATACATTATCAAACTGTTCTCACTAACACTTACGCTCTTAACTGCTGTTATATTTGTTCTTTCCGTGTGGTTTACGTTCAAATTTATGTACAAGATTAAGACTTTTCCCCAAAAAATTCAAAACTTTGGGGCATATTTATAAGCCCCTAGCGCCACCAGAGCTGCACTTTTATGATGCTCCGGTGACACTCTATGCTAGCCCATATTTACAAGGCTGTGCTAAGCCACTTAGCATTGCTTTTTGACACTTCTCGAGATTTACTAGGATCTGTAAATCTGAGGTAGAGCCAAAAACTAACGCCTTTCAAAAAGAGGCATTAGAGTTTGTGCAACGAGGAGAAATACTTTTATTTCTCCTCGATTTTTGCTTTTATTTTGTGTGCTGCATTCTGCCGCATACATAAAAGGAGCAAAACACCATTAATGATTGTATTTGTACAGGAAGGTGTTCCCTTCCTGCACAAACACAATCATCCCTGCACCATGGTGAAAGGATGCCTCAAGGTTGCCTGCGTTGGCGCTAGGCAGCTTTCTTAGTGCCAGGGCAGGGCTTAGCACAGGGATGTGCCGTATTTTTGTTAATATGGCTCATCCCTGCATTTTGCAAATGATACAGCTCGGTGCATTAAGATTGCTTGCAGCACTGCGCTGCTCCATTTTTATGTAAATATGCCCCTATAAGTCCTGTTTTCGTAGTGCAATCATTGAGGGTGATGTTCAAGAGACAAGCAAATTGATTGGATTACCACATTTTCTCTGAACTTTTTTTAAACAAGATTGCTGATAGTAACCTGAAAATATTGCCTGTGTAAAGAACGCTTGGTGGTCTTGTGTTGGTACTGCGGTCCCCTGGGCCTTTCTTACTCAGTACTGATGCACCTGTAGGTTAGAAAACATACCGGTGCAGTTCAGGAGAATTTCCCAACTTTATATAACTTACTGACCAATTCCAGTATACTGATTTTTCTGAACTTTTCTAGTAGTCTTCTTTTTTGTATGATCTCTTTACTAGTATTGTGTCAGAGTTAACATAACAGTTCGCAGTCAGCAAATTACATTGTCTCCTGCAATTGGATGAAATGCAGTATTGTTAAAAACTCTGAGCCACCTAATCCATTCCAAATAATATTTCAAGTCAGTGCATCATCACATTGTAAGAGATAGTGAAGGAATGAGAACAGGAGGAAGATTAGGGTGAAAGAAGAAACTAACAAAAGCAAACATCAATAACAAATGAATGAACCCTCCTGTCTTGCCCTTTTGCATCCTATATATCTTCTACATCTTATAATAGAGTATTTGGGGATGCTCAACTTCATCCCAGGCATGAAAATAAATTCACTGTTGTGTTATTGGTTACTGGTTACAACAGCAACGTCAGGAATATTATTTAAGTACCACCATTATTTCCAGAGTCATCTCTTCAAGTAAGTATGGGCCCACCGGGGGGGGTGTATGCCTGTCCGTTCCCTCCACCCTCCCAAAACAATCTATTTCTCCCTGTTGTCTGCAGAGAACTTTAGAGCTCTGTCCCATATGTCTGTGGATTATTTTTGTGCTTAGGGCTGGTTGATATTGGATCAGCTGCTAGGGGACATAATAATGGATGAAGGGGCTCCACACTGCCTTTGTGAACTTTACCAATTGATCTTTGATTTTATAGCACCCATTCTTGTTGTGTTGGCATGTTTAAGAAGCAAGCATCCACACACACAAAATTTGGCAACTGCAAAGTCAGTCGAAATCCATCTCCTCCAATGAGAAGTGGTGTCTTCAACATCTTTGGTGTAATGCAGGATTGGCAGTTTGGCTGATTCTTTGAAGTGGCAAAGGCTAGTTGTGTGTAGTGTACTCCTAATTTGTCTCCAATATCGGTCTAAGTTTTGTGTACAATCATAAAACATGGGAGAAGGCACATTCAGGTTCTCTGCACCTCTAGCATTTGTCTTTGGTGCTGCTTTATATTTGTTTAAGCTTATAAGGAGACCAGTTGCAGTTGTTATGCACTTTGAAGGATGTGTATTTCAATGTAGCTTCCCACGAAGTGCATTGTGTTACACCATTAATGCTGACCAGTCTTTCTCCATGTAGTCTGTTTTTAGGCTTGTCTGCCAGTAGGTCTGTATCTGAGATTTCGTGATAAATGAGTATACTGCATCTAAAAGTTTCTAAAAGATGTTCGAGATCATACCTCTGGACTTTTCTAACTGATAAGAGGACTGTAGGGATCTGGCCCTAATCCAATTCTCAGGCAGGGCTTTATCTGACTGTAGTGCCAATACTGGGAGCACAATATCCCGTACTCCAAGCCTAGTGTGACAAAGGACTTGAAGACCCTTGCTGTCATATGGCTCACCTATTGCTCTGTTCCCACATCTGCCCTATAGTGCTCATTTTGCTGGTTTATGGTCAATAGGGATACTGATATTGGACCACAGTGGCTCCCACCACCTTTTCTGAGTGATTCCAGGTCAACCACATCACACTGATCACCAGGGCGCATGTAGTGGTGTTTGTTGGTCTACTGCAATATAGTATCGGCTTTCCTGGCGGGGCAACCATCTCAACACACTCCATGGGTACCCATGTGGGTCGATCGTCTTCGCCCACTGTCAAGTATATAAGTTGTGCTAGGTGGTGAGCCTAAACCTTTCCGCTCAAGTGTCAGCGTGGAGCTTTGCTGGTTGGAGTCTAAGTTTTACCAATTCCAAGATAAATGTTTTAATGCTTCAAGTTATTGACCTAAACTGTCCTTTGAGGATTAATATGGGCATCATGCCAAACACTTATTTAAATATGGAAGCCGTTACCATCTTACCATCTGCCCCAAAGTGACAAATGAATTGAAGACCAACTGAAACAGTCATTGTTTGACTTTGTTATCAAACGTTGCAGATTGTCCTCTACCATGTGCCACTGACCTCTATTCACAAGTATGCCCAAGTATTTCAAATTAGAATTATTCCACATGAAGTTGTCTGTTGGCTATGTGTCTGGATCATTATTTCATTCTGAGAAGAGCTTCACTCTTACCTCTATTTATCATGTATCATAAAATGTTATGTTATGTGTGTACATTTTTATGGCACAGCTTATCATACTTGTGGGTATCGAAGTGACAGAGCAGGAACAGAGGCCTGGAGGTGCTCCTAGTCCAGGTATTCAGTTCCTAGTGGAAGTCGAGGAGTAGAGTGGTGGTCCTTATATTTAGGGGGAGGTCATTCCAGCTTTTGGCTGTGATGAAGGGGAAAGTACGACATTATGTCTTGCTTCTGTAGATGTGGGAAAGAGGAGCATAGGTGTCTGGAGAGTTGGTAGAGTTGTAGTAGGTCTTTGAGGTAGGTTGGTCCTGCATTGTGGAGGGCTTTGCAGATGTAGATGAGAAGCTTAAATGTGGTGAATGTCTGGATGGGTATCTAGTACAGTACAGGGAGATAGGGCATGATGTGTGTGCTTATTGGGATGTCTAGAATGAGTCCAGCTGTGGTGTTCTGGATGGTTTGGAGTCTGTGAGTGAGTTAGATGGAAATGCTGATGTATTGTGCATTACCATACTCAAGTCTCTTAGTGATGAGGGCCTGGGTGAATGTGGTTCTAGTGTGCATGGGGAGCCATTTAATGATTTTGCGAAGCATTCTGAGGATGTGGCAGCAGGATGAGTTGGCAATATTGGTTTGTTTGTTCATCATGAGCATGTCTTTAAAAATGATGCTGAGGTTTCTCCCATGGTCTGTGGGGGTGGGTGTAGGACACACGTCAGAGTTCCTACTTCTGAAGACAGGACCTCTGTTTTATCCGTGTTGACTTTAAAGCAGTTCTCTCGCATCCAAATTGCTACATAGACATGCAAGTGTTGAATTTGTTCCTGGTGGTTTTGATCATGTCAGTGAGGGAGAGGATGAGTTGAGTGTCATCGGCATAGGAGACACTGTTTATTTCATGGGTTCTTATGATGCAGGCGAGAAGTGCCATGTAAACATTTAACTGGGTCAGGTTGAGAGGGGAGTCCTGGGGGACTCCACAGATAAACCTATTGATTTCGGAGGTGAAAGTGCAGAGTCTGACCCACCGTTTACTGTTGGAGAGGAGAAGGAGATCCAACTTTGATAAAAGTCCTGCAAATCCTGATTCCAGAAGTCTGGAAATGAGGCTGCTGTGGGAGATGGTGTTGAATGCTGTCGTAAGGTTGAGCAGGATGATCGCTGTGAGTTCTCTTATGTCCATGATTAAGCGAATGCCCGTCACTGCTAGAAGGGTGGTATCCATGCTGTGCTTGCAGTGGAATTCTGATTGAGTGAAGCCCAAGAGGTGGTGCTTTTCAAAATGGGTAAAGAGCTGCTTGTTGATCTCTCTCTTTAGAACTTTAGCTGGGAAAGGTAGGAGCGAGATGGGTCTGTAGTTTCTAATGTCTTTAGGATTGTCCAAGGATTTCTTCAACAGAGCAATGATGTCCATGTGTTTCCATATGTCCTGCTTGATTCTGGTGATGTCCTCTGAGGTGAGTGGGCTCCAGATTGTCAGGAGGTGAGTGCTCCAGGTGGCGGTGAAAGGTTATGTGGTGATTTCCTCAATGGTGGGTTGGGGTGTGAATCTGGAGTAGATCTTGAGGATTTTGTTGTGAAAGGTTGTCACCGAAGACCCGTGAGGGGGTGATGGTGTTGGGTTGGTGAATTCCTTGACTATATTGAAGATTTGTTTGTCTGTGTTGGTGCAGAATTTGAGTCTTGTCACAAGAGCCACGGACCTGGCTTCTTTGATATGTGCATAATATCTTCTGAGGGCAAATTTGTAGGTGTCTCTAGAAGTATTGTCTCAGCTGGTCTGCCATCTTCTTTCCAGCTGCTTGCAGTGGTGCTTTGAATCTCTGAGGTCCCTTGTGTATCAGCATGCTTGAGCGCGAGTTCTTGTGTGTCTGATTTCTTAAGTGGGGGCCAGGTTGTTGGTGTAGTCTGAGATCTGGTTGTCAAAGATGGGTAGGTCTATCTCTAGGTCGTCTGTGAGGGTTGGTTGGTTGGATCTGAGAGCATGAATCAAGTTTGATTCTATTTTTTTGTTTCAGTTGTGGCTGAGTTTGATAGTTTGTTTGGGTATGTTGGGGTGGGGGTGCTTATGTAGAAGTGTATGATGGAGTGTTCCGTCCATGTGAGTGGGGAGTTGTAGCCAAAGGTGATATTGTTGCTGGACATGAAGATTGGGTCAAGTGTGTGTCCAGCAGCATGAGGCAGGCCTTGCACAAGCTGCCTGAGACCGTTGTTGCTGAGGATTTCTAGAAGGTCAGCAGCGTTCTGGTCTTTGGAGTCATTGATATGAATGTTGAGGTCACTGAGTAGGAGGAAGTTGTTGGATATGATAGAGATGGGAGTGATGAATTTGGTGAGGAGGTTGCTGAAGGAAGTGTGGTGTCCTGATTGGGAAGTGTGCCAGTGATGGTCATGGATTGACTGATCTGCATTTGGAAGAGCAGGCATTCTATAATCGCAGTAGGTTCATCTGAAGAGGTGGTGCAGGTGATGGTGTCCTTGTGAATGATTGTGAGGCATTTTCATGGCTTGTGGGGTCTGTTGAAGTGGATGATCTTGAATCCAGGGTGGATGGCCATAGCGATGCAGGGTGGAAGACTGGCTGAGCCAAATCTCAGTGAGGAAGTCAATGCCAGTGGTGTGGGTGTCTATGAAGTCCCATTTCTCAGTGGAATTCTTGCAAGGCATTCGGTGTTGAGAAGAATGCAGATGAAATGGCTTGAGGTGTTTGTGGAGAGTGACATGGGGGATGCTGCAGGAGAAGCAGCAGTGAGAGAAAGGACCTACCATGTGATGCAGTGCAGGGGCAGTAGTGTTTGCGATGTTCGGTTTTGAGTGTTCCCAAGCTGGTGGAGCTTTAGCGTTTGTGGTCAGACGGACCAGGGTTCGTGGTGCTGGGTGTGGCCCATAGGTGGACAGATGCTGATGGGCTTGACTTTGGTGCATCAGAGGTGCGTTCGTGCAAAGGCCGCCTTTACGTAGGTCCTAGGATTGGAGGTTCACAGGGGATGGAGCTAGGGAAGGGTGGGAGAGCAATGGGAGAAGCCATTAGGAGAAGGCACATGGGAGAAGCCATGCAGAAAGGTAGGCAAGGATAGGGGGAGGAGGGAGGTCAGAAGAGCCCAGGAGGGGAAGGAAGAGGAAGCACAAAGACTGGGTATAGGTAAATTGTCAAAACGAGCACAAAAAAAAGATAACAAATAAGAAGAAAAGATAAAAGGCAAATTGGGCACAACTAGGCAAAAACGGGTACAGAAAATCAGCAACGAAGACAAAAGGATTGGACAGCAACGTGTTAACTCATGACAACGGGCACAGAAGGCCAAGCATAAGGACATAGACAGGTACAATGAAAGAGCACAGAGTGGCGGGGAAGCAGGCATGATGACCGGATCCAGAAGGGCTTAGCTTGGTAGGAGGACTAGCCCAGGATAATTTGGAGCAGGGTCCTAAGCACCTGCTCAATGGGGTTGGGCAGTGGCCACAATTAAGTAGGTCCTAGGTGGGGAGGATCTCGGCGGGTTAGGTAGGGGTAGGAAATACAGAAAATATTTTGTTTAGGGAGATGAGAGTAGGTAGTGAGATATTGGGTTTCCTGATTGTCATTAGAAAGTCTTTCATAGAGCATAATTTTGGTATGCCACATTGCTGTCTCTATGCCCTTGATTTGGATGTTTTGTCTAATGTTAGCCCTAACAGTTACAGAGTCAGGAGGAACTGAAGTGGGGACAGAGGACAGCCCTGCCTCGTTCCACTATAGATGGTAAAGGTCTGTAAGGTATGATCACTGCAGTTTATTTGTAATGTGTGATTTTGGTAGAGCAAAAAACTGGAACCCATGCCTGCTCTTTCCAGGTTGGGGAATATGTATCCCCTTTCAACCCCATCAAAGGCCTTTTCAACACCTAGTGATAGCAATATTCTGTCATCAACACCTTTTTCCACCTGCCACAACATGCTGGTGAGTGTTCTTGAATGGTGTCTTGATTATCTTCCTGATATAAATCCTGCCTGCGATTAATGGATAAGGCTTAAGATGACCCTCTTCCGTTGGGTAGCTAGCTTCTTGGGCGGTATCTTCATGTCCGCGTTTATAAGTGAAATTGGATGATACCTGCCACATTATGTAGATAGTTTCTTGCTTTTAAATAGTAGGCTCATTATTGTCTTATTGTATTCGGTGCATAGCCATCCAGTCTGCCCAGCATACTTGAAGATACTTTATAGAAAAGAGATCATCAGTTCTTTATTCCATTTGCAGAATTTAGTGGTGTAATAGTCACCCCCCGGCACTTTATTTTAAGGCATTTTAGAGATGCATCCAAAATATCTTCCTTCATTATCTATACCTGTAGTAACTGTCTTCCTTCCTCAGAGCGAGTGGGGCGTTAACCTGTCTCTAAAAATGTTAAATCACCCTGGATATCCTTGGGTGCCTCTGCAGTATACAGTGCACTTAGGAATTGTGAAAATGTCTGCACAATTTCCACAGGGTGAGTCACCAATTGACAATTTGAGGTTCTGTAGCGATCCGAACCCGTGAATTCGGTATCGTAGTACTGACACGATTTCGGTACCGATGAACCGCAAATGATCCATTATAGGCATGACAGTGTTTTCGCTGCGCAACTAGCATGAATTCACTGGGAAATAGGGCATTCTGTTGCAAAGTCATGGCATCCATTTTAGTTACGGCATCCATTTTGTTTCTTGCCCTCACATAGTCAATGAACGGACGATGACCCCGGCAGAGTCACCTTGTTAAAGACACGTAAGCTCGAGCCCGAGAAAGGCTGACGCTGCATGACTAGGCAGAATCAAGCTGCCTCCCTTGCCTGAGGCCAGTCCTGCTATACTGGTTCTCGTGTCCGTTGTCCTGACTGAAAGGCTGAAGACGGTAGCCATGCCCGTTTATGATCCATAAACACCTCTTATCCTACTTTTCAATCCTTTGCACCTGGCTCTGCTCCTCTCCTTCTGGGCTTTTACAATGGGGAGGTTACGATTTTGATGATGGGGAGGATCGGGCAAAGAATGGAAAACTGTCGAGAGGACCTGATCGAATACCGAAAACCTACGACTAATTATTGTTTGATGTCTATTTACTGTTTGTTTGGGATACCGGGTTGGGCATGAGAAATATTCGTGTAATGTTGTCTAAAGACATTTTGCGTGTATTTAAAGAACAACCCACTTAATGCAATTCGAACAGTCTCGTAGATTCTGCCTCTGTGTGGTTCCTATGATTTCTGTGTCCCTGCAGTAAATAAACCTTGGTCTTTGACGCCACCATCGAGAAGCCCGTGTCTCTGTTTATTTGTGCACCGGGACAGGAGGAACTCAGGGGTCTTCGGGTGTTGTTTCCCTGACACCTCTGGACTCTTAAAAGTCCAGAACCTCAAATTGGCGCCCAACACGGGGCGACGTCATCCGGTACCGGTCCAAAGCCTGAAAAGTTCGAGAAGTTTCGTGTGAAGATTCCGGAGGGAGGTGCCCCGCTTCATCGATCCCTGCATGTCGTAAAAGTGGCCCGACGATCTCTTCCACGAGGGTTCCCATTCCCAGACGGCTACAGAGGACCGCTGCCCTGACTGTCGCCCTGTCTTGGACCCGAGGTGCAGACCTTAGTACGGCGAGACGTAGACGGGTTCTCCTTGGTGACGTCTTCCACATTTCAGTTAAGTATTAAGTGGGTTACGCTCAGTTTGGTTGTTCTTTGTTGCTCTGGTTTAATTAGTAGATTATCATTGGTTGCTCTTGTTTAGATAATCTTTGTTTTGGTATTAGTTCATTTGATAGGCCTAAGTTCTCTGCGCATTTTGGTTGGAATTTGTCTTTGTTTGTCATGACTACCAGTAGTAATTGTTTCTTGTCCTAGTTACGTTGCAACGGGGATTCCCGGTTGGAGGATTCGTGTTCGGTTCCTCCGATTGGAACTCCTACATATGAGCTCTATTGTAAACATGGTGTGGGTCCTATTACGTATAATGAAGTATGGGTCCATTATACCAGAAAAGATGGTGTTCTTAGTTGGCCACCGCATGGTAGTTTCGAAACCGAAATACTAGACAATCTAGAAATGAAGTTGTTTAAGAGAAAAGCCCGGCCGGCAATGTTTGATTCTTTTCACGTATGGCGCAAAGAAGCCAAACAGAGAGAA
The DNA here is from genome assembly GCF_964204655.1 of Triturus cristatus. NCBI lineage: Eukaryota > Metazoa > Chordata > Amphibia > Caudata > Salamandridae > Triturus > Triturus cristatus. The sequence continues at coordinate 1,495,779,040 of NC_140591.1, forward strand.
ATTAGGAAGACGAAGAAAGAACAGAAAGAGAAAGGGTTGACTTTAATGGAGTCTGCTAGGCAGCTGCATGTCAACGAGACTGAGAAAGCAATAGAGATGGCGAATAGAAAATATAATTTAGCAATTGATAAATGTTACCCTGTATTGCCATCTTGTCCTACTAAGCTGATGGAGGATCATGAAAAGGATCCGCTGTTGTCTTACCTGTTGAATTCACCTCCACCGTATGCACAGGGTATTACAGCACCACAGTTGTTACCTGTTGTACAGCCAGCTGCTGGTCAGCCTGGAATAGTTGCTCCACTTCCTTTGATTGCAGCTCCTGTCCTTCCCGTGGTTAATGTTCTTTCGGCACCCCCTCTCCCTGGGTCGCATACCGCCTTAGCCTGTCGTTTCGCAAACTGCTTTACCTGCTACTCCCACCTTTACTATTTCATCTGCTTCAGCTGTCCTGTCCCCGAAACCTGTGAACTTTCTGACTCCGCTTTCCGTTCGTCGGAAAATAACGGACTCTGTATCTAATATCTTAACTCCTCTCTACAGGTCTTTAATTGGGACCCCCGTTTCTGACTCTATACAGAGACGTAGCCAGCTTCCTGGTCCTCAGGAACGAGACATGTTAGATTCGACAGCTCTTAGGTGGATGTCGAAAGCTGTGAAGTATGATGCACAAAGAGTGCTAGACACCTTTATGCAATGGAATGAACCTACTCAACCTTATGTTTTTGACGTGATGTGTTCTCTTGTGCGTGAAGAATGGGAAGATGATGACTTAGATTCCGTCCCCTCTGATCTGATAAATATTCAACAGAAATTCGCCACCGGAATGGTGATAGGTTCAAAAGTAGGAGGAGCAATAGAACTGATTTTAGCTTATAGGGATGATTCCCCTCTTCGAGCGACAAGAGACCCTGATGGTTCACCGATTACTACTAGGAAAAAACGAGGTCAATATCCGATGAGGGAAGTTCCACCGATATGGCGTGATGCAGTTCAAGCTGATGTGAACTTGGGTATTTTAGCTGCCCCGGCACAATTCCAGAGAGTGTGGATACACATCCCTTGGAAACGGGCCGAATTATTAGCAGTAAAACAAGCGTTACCAGACCCACGTAAAAATCCTGCTGGTTATTACAAAGAGTTAACGCAGACAGTTCAAGCGTGCATCATGAATTTGGCAGACATTGAAATGTTGTTTGGTAATGTAGTACCACAGCCTATATGGGCCAAAATTCGGCAAGAGAACCACCCAGTCGCCTTAGGAGGTGATAGGCCAGCTATTGTAGCAGCAGATGCGCAACAAGTTGGCGGTGCTAAACCAGAACCTCTGATTGCTGCCTTGCCTGGCAGAATAATTAATCTGATGAAAACGCTGATGCCAGCGTTACGACTCAATTGGGATAAACTATTGGCATGCAAGCAAAAGAAGGACGAAAGCGTCTCTGACTTTTTCACTAGATTTGAAGAGACCTTCGTAGACCACAGTGGGCAAGATATGAGTACTGAGGGAGGCCAGAGATTGTTTGTCGACAAGTTCGTGTTTAATTTACTACCTGAGCTTAGTAACAAGTTAAAGGATTCTGAAAGTGCATGGGCAGTGTCAACGACAGCACAGATACTTGCAACTGCTCAGTATTACGAGAATAGAGAGAAAGAAGAGAAGGAAAAGTCAGAAAAGAAAACGAAAGATTTAAAGACCAAAGTTCTTTTGCAACAGGCGTATCCGCCTCGTTCGAATCAGTCAGATTCACAGCAGCGACCCCAGTTTCAGCACCAGCCACAATTCCAGCAAGGGACGTCCCAAAGATTTAATTATGGTTTTTCCCGACAACAGTTAGCATGGAATCAGTGTGCTTATTGTAAAAAGGAGGGTCATTATAAGAATGAGTGTCCAGTACTGCACCCACAAACTAGTGGTGTCCCAGCTCAGAGAGGTAATGTTGGATCTATGCAAACTCCTAGAGGTAGAGGACGTGGTACGATGACACCACAGACTGATCGCCAATCAAATTATTTCGATCAGCGAAATGTACTATCTACGCAACCAGGTAGATCTCCACAGTTTCATGTTGAAGATTATTATGATCATAATGAAGAGATTCAGAGAAGCGAGCACTAGGACAGCCACAGGCAAAGAGAGGGAGTAGTATCAGTTCCAGTTGATCAGAGTGGACCTTATGTCGCAGTAGTTACCTCAGGCGTGGTCGAACTGTTTCTGTTGGATACTGGTGCGGCAAAAAGTTCAATTATGCATACAAAACTCCCTGGCGCACCTTTGTCTGGCTTAATGAACACTTCAGTAGGTTTCTCAGGCGCCCCTGTTCACAATCCTGTTTCTAGTCCTTTGCCAATATCTGTTGGGCCATGTTAACTGGAAGCGCCCCTTATTCTAACAACCGGTTGTAATGAGAATCTGCTTGGTTTAGATCTGTTGAAACGCCTGCATGTGACACTGTACTGTTCCCCTTCGGGAGTCCAGCTCACATTAGGCAAAAGAGTCATCTCTCCAATGCATATGTCGATGGATAAGCTCCCACCGGAGCTGCGTTCTCTCCCTGATACTCTTTGGGCAACTGGTCCTAACGATGTAGGCCTCTTGGAAATTCCCCCTTATGTAGTAAGTCTGAAAGCGAATGTTAAATTCCCACGAATCCCACAGTATCGGATTTCGAATGAAGGTGAACGAGCACTCTTGCTGATTGTGAAAGACTTAATACAGAAAGATGTGATTGAGGAAACTAGAGGAAATGTCTACAATAGTCCTGTTCTGCCGATTTTGAAACGTACTGACCCTTCCAAACCTCCAATCTACAGATTTGTGATTGACCTCAGAGAGGTTAACAAAATAGTGATTCCGCAGTTTCCTGTGGTACCAGATATCACTGCATTATTGACGTTGATTCCTGCCTCAGCTTCATGGTTTACAGTGATCGACTTGAAAAATGCCTTTTTCAGCATTCCCATAGCCGAGGAAAGTAGAGACATTTTTGGTTTCTCCCTAGGAGGTCGCAGTTTCAGATTCAAGCGCGCTCCACAAGGTTATTGTGAAAGCCCTTCAATTTACAGCCAAGCATTGAAGAGTCAATTAGATACTCTTGTACTTCCTCCTGGTGTTGCTCTGATCCAATACGTAGACGATCTTTTACTAGCCGCTGATGACAAGGAAACTTGCAAAGCAGCTACAATTTCTCTATTACGTCATTTGTCAGACTTACATCACAAGGTTTCACCTTCTAAACTGCAATATTGTTGCCAAGAAGTGACCTACTTAGGTCATCTTTTGTCAAAGGAGGGACGAAGGTTGACCCCAGAGAGAATCAAAGCAATTTCACAGATGACTGTACCAAGCACACAGAGAGAAGTACGTGCGTTTTTAGGTATTACGTCATACTGTAGGCAATGGATCCCAAATTTTTCTCTCATGGCAAAACCATTGGTAGCCCTGACTGGAAAAGGTGTTCCGAGCCCTTTGCCATGGTCTGATGAATGTCAACAGAGCTTCTCCGACTTACGTGATGCGCTGTGTTCAGCTCCTGTGTTGGGTACTCCTGACTACAGTAAGCCGTTTACTCTATATGTCCATGAAAGAGAAGGTTGTGCGTTGAGTGTTCTAACGCAACAATTTGGTGACAAACAGCGGCCTTGTGCATATTTCTCATCTACATTAGATCCGGTAGCCAGAGCGTTGCCAAGTTGTTTGAGAGCTACAGCAGCAGCTGCAGTGTCGATCCGACAGTCTGCTGGACTAGTCATGAACAACATGTTAGTAGTCATGGTTCCACATGCTGTGGATACACTCATGAATCGAACGAAAACTCAGCACCTCACCAGTGCTAGACTATCAGGCTACGAGCTGACGCTTTTGGCAAGTCACATTCAGATTAAGCGATGCAACATCTTGAATCCAGCAACGCTGTTGCCGACTACTCAAGAGTCGAGTGATTCAGAGCCCCATGATTGTTGTTTTAGAACTGAGGAAGAGACAAAAGGTCGGATTGATTTAAAAGACACTCCGTTACCAGATCAAGACGGCACTTTATATGTCGATGGGTCTTGTTTTAAGTTACAGAATGGTGATTTGACGGCCGCATATGCGGTTACGACTTTGAGTACGATTGTTGAGACTGCAAGAGTAAGTCAGAATTCTGCCCAAGCTGCAGAATTAATTGCATTAACAAGAGCGTGTGTTTTAGCTGAGGGAAAGAGAGTGAATGGGTTTACTGATAGCCAATACGCCTTCGGCGTAGCACACAACTTTGGACGTCTCTGGAGAGAAAGAGGTTTTCTCACGTCCCATGGGACTAAGATCCAACATGGACAGTTAGTCAGTGATCTATTGGAATCCCTGACCCTACCGAATGAAGTTGCAATTGTGAAGTGCAGTGCACATCGAAAGATTACGGATGATGTTGGCCGTGGGAATGCGTTTGCTGATGAGGTCGCTAAAGAAACGGCCAAGAACATGACGAGCCGAATGTACGTTGCAACGTCTGCAAGATGGATTGCTGAATCAGGAATGTGTGAGAATACGATTGAAAGTGTGAAGGCAATCCAGAATGAAGCAACTGAAAACGAGAAGAATGAATGGAAGGAGAAAACGGGTAAAATGGATTCAAGTGGATGTTTGGTTGATTTGTCTGAGCAGCAACGTTGGATGTTACCTGATGCGTATGTACTTGTGGTAGTCACGATGGCGCATGGAGCGGCACACATCAGTTCGAAAGGGATCTGTAAAATGTTAGCTCCAGTATGGAAGAACGATGGAATTACTAAGTGTGCGGAAAGAGTGGTGAAAAATTGTATGATATGCCTGATGCATAATCCTGGCAAGGGAACCCCAACCCCAACTGGTCATTTTGCTCCCCCCTCTTGTCCCTTTGAAGTGATTCAGTTGGATTTTATCCACATGGACAGGTGTAATAATCTTAAATATGTCCTAGTGGTAGTCTGTGCCTTTTCAAGATGGATTGAGGCATATCCGTTAAAGGATAACACTGCTATGTCCACTGCCAAAATCCTCCTCAAAGAATACTTCCCCAGGTACGGTATGCCACGGATTGTTTGGTCGGACAATGGAAGTGAGTTTGTAGGGAAAGTTATGAAGAGTGTGTGTACGGGTTTGGGTATTTCCCAAAAATTTCACAGTGCGAATCACCCACAGTCAGCGGGTTTGGTTGAAGGGTACAATGGCACCCTGAAGCTGAAACTTGCTAAAATTCAAGCTTCCACTGGTCTCTCTTGGCCAGACGCACTGCCTTTAGCTTTACTGTCCACCAGAGCGACTGTACACTCTCGAGTAGGGCTTAGCCCATATGAGATTGTGTTCGGCCGCCCTGCTAATGTTTGGGGAGTCCCTAGGCCAAAGGAATTCAAACAGATTGAATACCCAATGTTGATTGATTACCTTCATGATCTGACTGCTAAATTGAGCCTTATTCATCAACAAGTATTCGAATCCTTGCCTAAACTGCCGGAGAGCCCAGGACACACGTTGAAACCCGGCGACCAAGTTGTAGTACGGAATTTTGACCGTACTCGGAACCTCCAGCCAAGATTCGTGGGTCCGTTCCAGGTACTCCTCACAACAAGAACTGCTGTACGCCTTGCTGGAAGGAAAAATTGGGTGCACGCTAGCCATACGAAGCGTGTCCCTCTCCCACTCCCCTATGACAACTGGGTTAGACAGGGATTTGGTGTATCCGAGACAGAACCTGTTCCTAGGCACATCCCTTTCAGTGATGCAGAGTACATAACGGACCACCCACGAACTGAAACACAGAACTTTGATACCTCAGCAGGAACCGCTCCTTTGAATCTTGAACCGAGTATTGCACAAAGTGAACATTTGTCACCTGTGGAGTCGAACATTTCCACACCTATAGACCAGCTATTTCAAGATCAGACAAGACCCGGAAAGTACAGATATAATCTACGTTCTCATGCTATGAACTAATGACATTGCATAATTACCTTTCTGTTTTGTAAACTGTTTTGATCGTATTGCATTCCATTCAGTCAGGAAGTTTGCTCAAATTTTTATCTTTTTATTTTTTGTTTCTCTCACCTTACCATCTGGGTTACCGTAGGGTCGTAACGTGTGCCTTGTTTTAATTTGCAGGGAATCAGACACAAGGTCGGTTTCTTCTGTTTATCTTGGGAACTCCCAGGGTATACAGAGGCAAGTTTTTAACAGGTACAAACCATCCGTTGCGAACGGTTGTAGAAGATGGAGCTTCCTGAACTACGACGGGTTAACGTCATAAATGTGCACAAGACAAAACTATATGACATATTATACAGTAAATGTTTTCTAATGCAATGTACTCTGACACTTCTAATTGTTTTAATAACTTTGGTAGGCGGAATTATTTTTGGTATTCAGTTGATCTTTACACCTGTTACATCTACAGTATCTCCCCATGTTCCTGTTTCTCCGACTGTTGTTTCTCTTCATTCTTTCCATCCTTTTCCTGCCCACGAGCAAGCTCAACGCTCTGAGTTTATAAATAACACTTTCATTCAGCTCTTGCACCAACATCAACTAGTGGTTAAAACAACAAACTGCTGGGTGTGTGGCTTGATACCACATACCATGGACAAGGGCATCCCTTATCTGGTTCTGCCCTTTAGTTATAATGGATCATTCTGGGCATTTCAGACCATGTTCGCTTATGCCCTAGAGACCTATCCTCCACGACCTCCGCGTTCCACTCGGTATAACTCTGCTAATAGAGCCTTGGTAAAAGGAATCACTGACATGGTTAGAGATGTCAATAATACTCCGTTCATTCCCAAGGATGAATTGCGAGTTTACATGGGTTGGAATGTTACGGAATATGGCATTACTCTGGGTGAGAACAAACGTAAAAGCTCAACTCCGATCTGGGTCGTACCCCACCAAGGTCAGGTCTGTTTGCAAGGAAATGGGAGGAATCCGAAAGCTCCACTAGGGAAAAGTGACTGTATCGAAACATATGTTTTCCCGTCACAGTCTTGCCCTGCATTCTTAGCTGCTAAGGTACCTATTTTGTTTGCCAAGACAGAGCATACACATGGCTGCCTGCTGACTTCTCAGGCTCATGTTACATCGCTCAACTGTTACCTCCGACATACACTGCTGCACCGGACTATCACAAAACTAGAGTTGTGAGAGGTGTTTTCAGTAAAGAAGATACTGCTGGCCAAGAGGCAGGAGACTTTTTCAAAGGTTTCCTCCCATTCTGGGGGCCTATGGCCAACAGTAGAAACTTACGTCAACTAACACGAGTAGTTGAATCCACTATCACCGAAACTGCGGGTGCCCTTAGTAACCTGACAGCTGAGCTTCAAGCGGATCGCCTCATGATGTTACAGAACCGTATGGTTCTTGATGTGTTACTTGCAGATCGAGGTGGAGTATGTAAGATGATCCAATCGAGTTGCTGTGTTTTTATCCCAGATAATGCGCCAACGGTATACAAGGCCATCTCTAAGTTACATACAATTTCTGACTCTATTCATGTAGAGGAAGGTGACTGGTCATTAATGGGATGGTTCTGGAGCCTGTTGTCTGCGTGGGGATGGAAGGTTCTGATAGTCACTGGTGTTGCGTTGGTATTTTTATTTTCGTGCTGCCTCATTGTTCAGTGTGGTCCTGCCTTATGTAATCTCTGCATTTCTACATGCGTAAGAAGACCACCTGTTTTTAGAGATACGCCACGAGATAGAGTAATGCTTCAACAATATATCAGTGATCTGATGAACATAGAAATGGACTCTGACATAGAGTGAGTTATTGCCTATGTAAGGGCAAAAGGACGGTCTGAGGTTCTGTAGAGATCCAAACCCGTGAATTCGGTATCGTAGTACTGACACGATTTCGGTACCAATGAACCGCAAATGATCCATTATAGGCATGACAGTGTTTTCGCTGCGCAACTAGCATGAATTCACTAGGAAATAGGGCATTCTGTTGCAAAGTCATGGCATCCATTTTAGTTACGGCATCCATTTTGTTTCTTGCCCTCACATAGTCAATGAACGGACGATGACCCCGGCAGAGTCACCTTGTTAAAGACACGTAAGCTCGAGCCCGAGAAAGGCTGACGCTGCATGACTAGGCAGAATCAAGCTGCCTCCCTTGCCTGAGGCCAGTCCTACTATACTGGTTCTCGTGTCCGTTGTCCTGACTGAAAGGCTGAAGACGGTAGCCATGCCCGTTTATGATCCATAAACACCTCTTATCCTACTTTTCAATCCTTTGCACCTGGCTCTGCTCCTCTCCTTCTGGGCTTTTACAATGGGGAGGTTACGATTTTTATGATGGGGAGGATCGGGCAAAGAATGGAAAACTGTCGAGAGGACCTGATCGAATACCGAAAACCTACGACTAATTATTGTTTGATGTCTATTTACTGTTTGTTTGGGATACCGGGTTGGGCATGAGAAATATTCGTGTAATGTTGCCTAAAGACATTTTGCGTGTATTTAAAGAACAACCCACTTAATGCAATTCGAACAGTCTCGTAGATTCTGCCTCTGTGTGGTTCCTATGATTTCTGTGTCCCAGCAGTAAATAAACCTTGGTCTTTGACGCCACCATCGAGAAGCCCGTGTCTCTGTTTATTTGTGCACCGGGACAGGAGGAACTCAGGGGTCTTCGGGTGTTGTTTCCCTGACACCTCTGGACTCTTAAAAGTCCAGAACCTCAAATTGTTTTTTCTGAATCTTTACGTTTGGATTAGGGGAGTGTTCATCTCATTCGCTAAGGTGTTCAGCCAGTAATCTTCCCACCTACCACAACCCATAGTAACTGGGGTGATTAGACTGAAGTTTCATCAAGTATTGATATCTGTGAGGTTCTGTTTGTCTGTTGATTGTTTGTAATGTGACATGTTCAGTCTCCAGCCTTTTATTGCTGGGGCTATGTGGCCAAGCTCCAGGAGTACTAAGTCATGGTCATATATTTCTCCCTCCGCTATTTAACAATTCCTCATCATCTCCAGTATCTTGTGATTCAATAGAAAGCAGTTGATGCTGGAACATGTTCCATGCACGCACAAAAGGAAAGATTATTTCCTCTCTTTCGGTGCAGTGAGCACCAATGGTCTGGCAGACCATCATCAGTAAGGACACTGTTCATGATGAGTCTTTGGCATCATATTTGTCATATGGTCTGGACCAGTTTATGTTTGGGTAAAGGGCCAAGTTCCAGTCCCCTTTCACCACTACCTTTGAATGCCACTATTCCACCAAGAGTCTGATGAGGGTAGAAAAGAGTGGAAAAGCCCTATCGCATTTGGGTGAAGAGACAGAACCCACCACTGTTGTGGTGTCCATTGTTTTGACATTGCAACACATACGGTCTTTCATGTCAACCAACATTTTCCAAACTGTATGCTGTAGGGCATTTTGAATAGAATTGTTACTCAACATTTTATAGTGGAGGGCCATCAGGGGATATATGTGACTGACTGCCCTGATGACTCTCACAGCTGCTACTGATAACGCTGACTAGTCAATCTTTTTTAGCTTTTCTGATTTTGTTTTGAAAGATGCATTTCTTTCAGTAACACAATATCTGGGGGGTTTGTGGATATGTATGTTAGTACCTTTTTCCATTTTATGTAATGGTTCATGGTATTCACATGTAGCAATATTTTATGGAGGTTCTACAGATGATACTGTGACGCCAGGTCTACAAACTGCTGGTCCTTTGCAGAGCCAGTATTAAGTTTCTAGTATGTGTGGAAAATACTTAGTGGAAGGCTGTACTCTCTATTGGAAGTCGGCCATCTTGTTGCCTTCTGATAGCACACTCAAAAACAAATATTACAAATACACAGAGATATACATTGTAATATTAGTAAAGTACTTCAGCTGAAAAAGGGATCCCCTGTTTACTTTAGGTTTCATCAAGCTTGATATTGAACAAAAGTATCTTTCCTATTCTGTTTTTTTATTAAAAATGGCAGCTCCAGTTGCTATGTGAGTAAACTATAGAAATGCAGTAAGAGTACATCTCAGAAATCATGGCGTCCCTGATAGCAGGGTAGCGTCACGTTTGTAATGTATGCACTTTTTGGGTATGCATTTGAGACTTTTTATTCATGGGTAGAGTTTGATCCTACAGATGGTGCAACAGGGCACTTTAACACATATAAAGCTTCAACATATCTGCCAAAATAAAGCTTATCATTACTTTGACATTCCTTTGAGCTATCTTGAACACAAAAAATGATTTGGTGGGTTTCTAGCACACATACAAAAATGTCAGACTGGGTTCCCGCAGTAAACAAGGGGCCAGCTGGCCGTTATTGGCTGTGTATAAGTATTATCCAGATACTGAAAATGTAGTACTTAATGATGTAGTAAGGGTGCCAAATTATACGTTAATGTATATGGGACACTAATACAGTATGTGTTACAGTTAACACAATGCACAGCAGCTCCCATAGAACCTGCTGGCCGGAGGCAGTTGCAATAAAACACAATCAGTCCACACAAACAAGCACTATCATGGGCAAAGTTCCTGTAAAACATGTCAAAATTGGCTGTTGGATTACTTGCAAGGCCAACCAGTTGGGGCAGTCTCTCCTCATACCACACCCCAAAACAAGCAACAGGATTCTGACCTTGTGTCTTCCCCTTGGGATAGTGCCACCCATCGACGAGAGCAACACTTAGGGAAGTATTTGTGTGTGCATTTACACTACTAAGCATAGTACACCTTCGTTAGCTTTTCTTCAAGATGTATTAAGACAATTACAAAATGAGCATGTACCTGCACAAGCTCTGGACCTAAGTATGAAAATAATGAGGAATTTTGAAACAAATTTCCTATATAGTTTTGAGCAACATCCACAGAGAAGCAGCAGGTCTGGGCATTAGCCAGAGGCTGGCAGTGATCCTCATCAACAATGTTAAATGGAGCCACCAAAAATAATTACTGAAACCTATACGTTTTGGGTTGAGATACCTCAGGTTCACACGCTGTTAAAACACATCCCAAAGTCAAAGGTGAGGCAGAGGATTCCAATACAGAAAAATCTACATCTTAATCTAAAAAGAAGAAAGGCTCAAACAGAAAAAAGACTGGATCTTTCTCAATCAAGGAATCAAGTAGGGCTAGTCATAATTTAAGGGACTGTGATAAAATTAAAAAGCCAGATCATTATCAGAATTCTGATAGCCGTTCTTCCCGTTCTTTTCAGGGTTTCAACAGTTAACCGACAGAGAAGGAAGAACAGACCTAGTACCAGAGAAAGAAATTCATAGCTGGCAGAAAGAAAACTCAGGACAAGAAGCTCAGGTTAGTGTTAAGAAAGAAGATAAGGTCCTTACTCCAAGGCACACTTAAAAAAAAGAAAGTAGTTAGACTAACTAAGAACTACGCAGTGCAAACTGCAGATACTTTTGTGGAATGGGACTTGGGCATTAGCTAAAGACACCCTCTATTCTGAAATTTAACTCAAGACAGTTTCCAACTGACAAAAGGAAAAACCTTACTGACATTAAATTAAATGATATGATCTAGAATGCAACTTCGAATTTTGCAATTTGACACCACCAAGGCATAGAATTGACACTGATGTTTTTGTGCACTGTTTTGTTCCCAAAACTCCTGATCCTTTAGCTAATTGATCTTTTTAAAGCTTTCCGTCTGTCTTGTCATTAGAATATGGCACCTTCCTTAATGTAAATATATGGAGAAAGCTTACATGTTTTTGGCCATGTAAGTGCTAACAGTGTCTCAAAACCTATTTTTATTTGAAATCATTTGAGTGAATCAGTGGCCATTAATCAGGAAAGGTCTTTGCTCTAGAGAATATCAACAGAGGTCATGCCAGATTGCCGATCGAGGTCCCCGCTCAATAGAAAAGCAAACTGCAGAAACTGGGAGCTGTGCTTAGACTTTTACTCTTCACCGAAGCAAGCGTATTTTCTGCCTTGGCAGACATCTGATAACAAACAGCTAGGCTTGATGCTTAAAATGGTGTGCCTCCAACAATATTGATAGGATAGAATAACAATGACAGAATATTGAAAATAAAATATTGACAGCTAAGTAAATCTAAATGTTTCATATCTAAGTCCTCATATATGTACCTGTGTGGTACTTGCATCTCACAGCACGTAGATGTGGAGTTAGGCTTAGTAAATCTATACTTCCCTATATGTACTTATCTTTTAATATTTTGCCCCTCAACATATTGTCCTCAATATTAGTATCCCACAATATTGTTGGTGTCAAAATTCAGTAGTACAGTTGTTTTAAAGGTATACTTTGCGATCCTTCTCAGAAACTGACCAGGTTGAGATGCTATTTAATGTCTTATCTAAATAAATTAGTGTGGTGATAATAAATAGCAGTAGGTGTCGGTACTAGCTAATTCAATACAAACCTAAGAATGTTCATACTGTTATCACTTAGGGGTCGATTCCGATCCGGGTCGGACAGCTCTCCGAGAGCTGTTCGTAGCCTTACCTTGCGGCCGACTCGTACCCGGAGCCGGTCAGTCCGGGCGATGAAGTACGATGCGCATAACTGACAAAAATCAGACCGATATGTAGGCTGTGATTCAAGCATCATTCTCCGTCCGAGCCGTACCTCCGAATGCCGAACCGAGTCGCCCGGAAGCAGTATCCATACCTGTTTCTGTCCAGACAAGTACGATGCGCAAATCATACGCGCCGGACGGGTCGCCACGTATGGCACGTCACAGCATCCAGAAAAGAAGCATATCAGGTACGATTTGTGCCAGAACCCAATCCACGGCTACGAAGCGGACCATTTTGCAATGGGTACGAGAAGGAGCAACAACCAGCGTGTACGAGACAAACACATCATGAATCCCATCGCGCAGGTCATACCAGTACTGTACATCTATGACTGGATCAGGAACAGACGCGGACGGCGCAGACGGTAAGTCAGACACACACCGCATAAACAAACAACACGTACCCGCAAAATGTCACACACACACAGGGGATCCATATCCTGTCCACTAGCAACAGGCCACCATAGGGGTTGCATGGGCAGCACCACTACCACCCCCACTCATAGGGCTTATGTTGCCCATCACTCCTGCCACCCCCACACATAGGGGACCTGTTGCCCAGCACTTCTGCCACCCCCACCCATAGGACTTATGTTGCCCATCACTACTGCCACCCCCACTCATAGGGCTTATGTTGCCCATCACTCCTACCACCCCCACCCATAGGGGACCTGTTGCCCAGCACTCCTGCCACCCCCACCCATAGGGCTTATGTTGCCCATCACTACTGCCACCCCCACTCATAGGGCTTATGTTGCCCATCACTACTGCCACCCCCACTCATAGGGCTTATGTTTCCCATCACTCCTGCCACCCCCACACATGGGGACCTGTTGCCCAGTGATGGAGCGGGTAGTACAACATTTTGTATACCCCCTATTCTGCATATTTATACTAATTAGAATAATCTATTAATTAGAATACTATTAATGTGTTTGTGTGAAGTCTAACCAACATTACTAATGTACGAAATATAAGTGGGATTTGCATTTTGCATGGCTAAAATATTTTGTAATTAACATATTTACGCATACTAATACTAGGAAAATAGAATATCGCATGATATATGTGGCTTTTGTGGCGTTATCGTATGTTGTACCAGATGACATCAATGGGTGAATATGAACGCTTTAAATGTCGCCATATGCTAGATAATTACAAGCACATAGGGGAATTAGTGAGGGTTTAACATTTTATTCGTTATTTCCATGTTTTAATTACTTTTTGTGTTTGTTTCGCTTAAGTTGTCCTTTGGGCCTAAAATCAAGATGGCCACCTGACATACTCAACGCGATGGCCACCATTCCACGAGGTTTCAGACAAAGTGCGCCTGCGCCAACCCCATGTACCAGTGTCCTCGACATGACCCCAGACTTGATGTGCCGATGCAAGGTCACGACGGCATGCCTGCCAAGTGTTTAGACAAAAGACTTTTATAAAAACCGGATGGAACATGTAGGATGACCTAACATCCTGAACTGTGTGAAACCTCACCGGACGATCCCAACCAACCAATGGGATGAGCCCAAATTCTCTAAATTGTATCTTTTAGACCTAGAGGACGGTTGAGTTGTTGGATTGTTGAATTGCGTGTTTCCTTTGCTGACGGAGATGACGGTGACGCTACGTGACGGCTGTGTTCCTGGATCTTTGACAGACTGAATTGCTGCCCAATTTCTTGATGAACTAAGGACTTCCAAAAATCTATGATCTGATCGATACTTGCACGTCTCTGGTCCTTGACTCGATCTTTGGGACTGTAGTGTGCTGACGACTAAATTAGATGACTTAGAGGACGACCGATAGCCAGAATAGGTAAATATGGTGTTCTGTGATTTGCGTAATGATTAATAAATTTACTAGATGGAACAAAATTTCTTGCATTATTTAGATAAACAAAAATATTGATTAACAAGAAAATGTGTTTGGTCGTTTATTGAAAGTAGGTAGATCAGGATCATTGAGTATGCTTTAGCTGGACTAAATCATCAATATCAAATCAACTAATTGATCCATCGATCACGTGGGAGGAGTATCTTAATGTTTAGGTTTATGATGTGCAGTGATAAGGGTATTGGTGTATAGAAATGTAAATAATTTTTCTCTCTATAGGTTATAAGGTATTCCTTTCATGTCAGCACTTGGAACATTCATTTCTCCTGTAAGTGCAGACCAGTGAGAATTGAAGTGTGAATGTTGGTGTTATGGGCCCCACCAATGATTGTACGAGTGAATGTGTTAATGTGATATTTGCTCTGTGACAAAGGGAGGATATTAGGTACGGGGTTTTGTCCTGATTCCGGTTACCCATGTTTCCGCGCTGCAACAGTTTTTCTGGTAGCAAAATGATGGGTATTATTGGTTTGGTTTAGGTGATTATTGCTTGTACATTGCTTATTGATTATTGCTTATTGATTGGTATTGGTTTATGTATTAACACACTATGTGGAGTCGCGTCAGGTTCTATGTTGTTTGCACGACTTCTGGGATGTAGGAAGTCGGAAGTTTTTAACAGTTCGGTAGTAGAGCAGAGGTAAGCACTGCTCTCGGGAAAGACGGAATTGTTGTTGCACTGTAGGTACACAGGGGAAATGTGCAACGATTGAAGTTGCACGACGCATTGTCTGGGTTCGATTCGGTGACATCGTCGTGTGTTGCCATTAGAAATATCTCCTGTATGAAAGAAGTGTATGGTAGTGAAGGTCACCTGTGAAATTTTGGTCTTAGGTACCAGGAGTCCAGAAGCTACTCTTATAAAGCTTATCACTGGAAAGGTAATAGGTGTTCCCTTAGCTTGCTAGAAGGATAAAGTAGAGGGAAGTGCAACTTTATGAACGTGTGTTATAATTCTGTAGTAGGACAGACTGTTCGCTGTTCTCGGGAAAGACAGAATTCTGTGTGAATGTACTACATTTTTCCGTGTGAAAGTGCATGAATGAAATAGCATTCAGTTTAATTGTGAAACTCTGGTTTTATTTCTCAGGAGCATTGGATCTCCAACTAGGTGGCTTAATTCTGGAGAAACGGTTAGCGGATGCTTGTTAGAAGGGTAAGGTAGAGGGATATGCTACTTTATCAACGAAAGTAACGATTCCGTAGTAGGGCAGAGGTAAGCGCTGCTCTCGGGAAAGTAGGAATTCTTGTGAGAAAGGTCATTGATTGTTCTTTGGTTAGCGAAGTGGACAATGGTGGCGTTTTTATGTTGTTACTAACAGATTTGTGAATTTGAAGAAAGTGAAAAGCTGACCGAGAGAATTTTGTAAAGGAGGGGTCAAAAAATCTGCATGAAAGACTAGAAGAAGTAGCAAATGAAATAGGTATAGATATTGAAAAGGTGAAGGCTTTACAAAAACCATATTGAATAGATTTTACTGAAAAAGATATTGAAAATTTAAATACTACAGGACGGATAAGTCAGATTAAGGAGATAATTATTTTGTTGAGAAAATGGGGAGATGTAGATAAATGGAGAAGCAGGTGGTACCGAAAACGAGATGATGCCTCAGATAAAACATGTGCAGCATTTCCGGTGAGAGAAAAGGAAAAGGTAGTAACAGAATGCCCCATGAGAGAAATTCCAGGAGGAGGATATGTACATGTTCCATGGACTAGACAAGATATTTTGTCACTTACAAATGATTTTCCTCGACTATGCGAAAAGCCTGTCGAGTGGTATAGGCAAGTGGACAGATTTGTGAAATTATCTAAAGTATTATGGATTGATCTGAATAGTCTATTTGACATAATATTACCAGCAGATTTATGGACAGAGTGTAAGCTTATGATAAATTGGCCAACACAGGAATACCCTAGGGATCCAAAGACAGGAGCCCCTGATCCAGAGGTTATGAAGAAATATGAACAGGTTATTGCCTTTCTGAAAAATAAAGTACCTCCTAAAGAAACAGATTGGTTGAAAATTGAAAGAAATCATCAGGAAAGCAAGGAGTCAGTACATGCCTATTACGAAAGGCTGATTTTGGCCTTTAAACAGTTCAGTGGTGATGAAAATTTGAGTGAAAAGGATTTAAGTCATTTTGTATATAAATTTGTATATGGTCTACGTCCAGAGATTAGTGAGATGATCAAACAACATACTGTAGATTAGCAAAATAAGAAAATAGATGAAGTATTGAGACATGCAAAATATTTCAGTGATTAGATTGAAGCAAAACAGCGTAAATTAAAAGAGAAGCTATGTGGGCATAAGTAAAAGTGGCAGAGAGGCAGGAAGCTCAGTTAGCGGAACAAGCGAATAATACAGGCCCCAGACAAAAATTAATTCCTGGGAAAGGTAAGGGAAATTTTAATATAGAAGAAGCTAAAAAGAAATTCCCATGTCATAATTGCGGTAGAGTAGGGCATTGGAAATCCGAGTGTAAACTTCCCCCAAGTACTAACAATGAAAATGCATCATTGAATCCACAGGTGCAGAATGAGGTGAGTGGTCAACCACAGCGACAGCAGAAGGTTGTTACCCAACAGAATCAGGTGCCAAAACCGCCTTTTCCACAAAGCAAAAACTCACAGAAATACAGTAATGAGACAGGATTCTACAACGAAGAACAGATAACTAAGCTGGCGCGCGCTAGCGCTGTTTCGCAGTATTGGCTACAACGCGATGAGAGCGATTTGGAAGAAGGTTATGGACGGTGCCGAAGGGAGGAAGAAGAGTGCGTATTTGGCGCAACTCTAGAAGTAGACCAGACAGGCCCATTTGTGGATGGGAAGATAAATAATGAAAATATTACTTTCCTAGTCGATACTGGTGCTACTCGATCAACTGTTAGGTCAGCTGATGTTAAGAATCTTCCTCTCTCGGATGAAACGATCCAAGTAGTTGGTGTATCCAACAGACAGATTAAAACTTATCTTACAGAACCAGTGAAAGTTAGCATAGGGAAATTCTCCGAAATGCACCGCTTTGTCGTGTGCGATACAAGTCCTATGAATTTGTTAGGTAGGGATTTGCTGTGTAAAATGAATTGCACTATATTCTGTACCCATGATGGGATTGTATTTGTTTGAAACTCCTGATGAAGATGTGCTGTATAAAAAGACTATGGCAAACAGGGAAAATGAGGTTACTGAAGCTTATGCTGTATTTAACCCTGATGAATTACCTAAAGAATTGAAACAGTCCGTAAAAGCAGAAGTTTTGGATTTTACAGGAGAAGATGTGGGACTAATGAGAAATGTAGAGCCAGTAAAAATAACAGTGAAGGATGGAGTAAGCTATCCAAATGTCCCTCAATATAAATTGACACCTGAGATAATTGAAGGAGTTACTCCTGTGATTGAAAAGATGATAAAACAAGGCATTCTGAGAGAAATAATTAGTAGTCAATGTAATTCCCCGTTTATGGGACTGAAAAAGCCTAATGGAAAGTTCAGGATAGTGCAAGACTTGAGAAAAATAAATAAAATTGTTATATCTTGCTGTCCCATTGTACCAAATCCATCTGTGATTTTGTATCAGATTCCCCATGATGCAGAATGGTATACAGTGATTGATCTATGCCAAGCTTTCTTTTCCATTCCATTGCACCATGACAGTCAGCAGATTTTTGCGTTTCGTTTTGGCAAACGTATTTTGTCTTGGCGCCAAATTCCACAGGGGTATAGAGAAAGCCCCTCAATATTTAATCAGATATTGAAGAAATCCTTAGAGAGTTTAGAAATGCACAAAAATTCAGTGTTAGTCCAATATATCGACAACCTTCTTGTGGCGTCGAAAACCGGTGAAGCTTGTGAAATATACTCTATAGCCTTGCTGAATTATCTGGCTGATGGAGAACTTAAAGTGTCACCATCAAAATTACAATTTTGCAAGAAAGAAGTACATTATTTGGGACATAATATTGAGAAAGATAACAATAGACACAATCAGGATCATAAAAGGAATGAGAGCTCCCATGACTCAAAGAGAGGTGAGAATGTTTCTTCGGATGGTTGGATTCTGTCGCCAGAGGATTAGCAATTTCTCTCTCATTGCAAAGCCTTTGGTACGTTTGACAAGAAGTGATGTGAGAGATCCCATTGATTTGAACAAAGAAGAATTGACAGCTTTTAAGCGATTGAGAGATGGTTTGTGTGAAGCACATGCCTTAGGTATGCCTGATTATGAAAAGGAATTTGAGATGTATTGCAGTGAGAGAAATGGATGTGCACTCTCTGTTCTAATACAGAAGCATGGAAAACTGAGGAGACCAATTGCATACTTCTCATCAATGCTAGACCCAGTAGCTGTAGCCTTACCTGGGTGCTTGAAAGCAGTGGCTGCTACCTGTCGGAGTTTGGAACAGAGTGAAGGAATTGTGATGGGACATCCTGTGAAAGTGTTTGTACCTCATGATGTGCCAATCCTTTTAACAAGGAGTTGAACTCAGTACATGACACATAGTCGGCTGACTATGTATGAGAATGTCATATTAGGTGCAACGAATGTAAGTCTTGTGAGATGCCTGAATGTGAATTCTTCAACGTCACTGCCTGATGCTGAGAATGTGGAAGTCAGAGATGAAGCAGATCATGATTGTCTGGATGTACTTGATTTCTGTACCAAACCACATCCTGACATAAAAGATGTACCATTACCAGAAAGTGATTTTGTGATGTTTGTAGATGGGTCTTGCTTGAGAACAGATGATGGAATGTTGAGTGCAGCATATGCAGTATCTGTTGCCCATCACTACTGCCACCCCCAGCCATAGGGCCTATGTTGCCCATCACTACTGCCACCCCCAGCCATAGGATGGGTGATGCGCAACACATCCAGCATACTCCAACATCAGGTATGTCCGCAAAATACATCCCCCCTAACATCATGTCAACAGTGTGTAGTCTGTGACAAAGCCCACAACAGTGATTATGGCTGCGAACATACAGTGTAAGTAACAGCACATGTGTGACCAACACATGAGTGTGACATACACAAGGCAAGCATCACCATAGCACTGTGGCAATGTAAAAATAACACCCCCTCACTGTGTAGAACAGAGGTTAAGTGTGGGCTTCCAAAATGCAGCAGATGTTGAGCATTGTGGTGATGGGGACTAAACCCCCCCTCATCACAGTGACCAAAATGTAAGTGTCATCATGGTAAAAGCTGCAAATAACAAACAGCATGTATGATCCCTGCTCCCAACACATTAAACACTTCTGGGGCAAACGAGTGGTTGTGTCCCATACACACAGAGATGTGGTGAGGCTAACAGTGCTGTGAAAACATAACACATTCTCGGCCATGTGCCGACAGGCACCACACATGGGGGCTGACAATGCATACAGTGTACAATGACACAAAAGCAGAAGTGACCATCACCAAGCATGCACACATCTCGAAAATAGACACATCAATCAAAACAACATGTGTAGACTGTAGGTCTCAGCTCACAAACTCACATTCCATGCCAGCAATGAAACCTAACAACCAGCATGAATGTGCACAATGATGGGATATGACTCACAGGGACAGCATGCAAAATGACAGAAACAACATCCAGACAAAGGCCCACAACAGCAATACCAATGCACTGGTGCAGATGCACAAACACAAACAGGCAAACTCACACTGCACATCTGACACAGCATGTGTGTGTGTGTGTCACAGTAACCCCAGGCAACTACATAACGCATGAGGGGGGCTGAACCACAGTGACACAGATGTGGACACGGTGCCATACAAAAGTAAACCATCATTGGGACACCCTCAGTGGGCAATCAGGCATTGGGAGATGAGAGGAAGCACAACAGACACATATGACACAAGCTGGAATGAACACCAACTAACACAGCAAGAGACTAACACACAACAGCACTACCCCCAGGGACCAGACATTGGGGTGACACAAGCATGCATGACACCTCCACTGTGATGACAAAGGCAGATGTCGTACAAATGGGAAACCCAGACATGTGTCCTGTGCCACAAACGTACATCACACATACACAAACACAAATCACTCAGCATGGACCATGGACAAACGGGAGCTAGGGGACCATCCATGCAAATATTCACACCAGTCCACCCTCAACACCACACACCCTGAACTGCAACAATGTGTATCTGTGAAGCCCAAATGGACAGGTGACATTGCACATGCACCCATGACAAAGACAGGAATGTTGGGAGGAACTAAGGTGCTCAGACACATCACACAAGGACAGTTTACAACCCTGGGGAGTGACAGACATACTGCACAGTATGCGGTACATGGCCTTGACCTCAAAGCCCACTTAACCTTCAGAAATCCTGCTACAGTCCCAGGACAATGCAGAAGCCAAGGAGAACCACAAGGCACACATGGTGACACCTGCCAGCATAACAGCCATGAACCCGACAAGTGGGAGCAGTCGCACACACATACAAATGTCTCAATCACTGAAAACTACCACCTAGGGGTAACTACATGATTTAACAAATAAACATGTGCCTTGAGGAACCCTGACTGTGTCCCATCTGTGTCTGACAACATCCTCAACACTCATAATTGACAAATCCCAATGATGATGCACCAATTAACAGTAGTGTGTCATCCACCCACACATCTGGTAGCCCATTGGAAAAGTAGTGGGATGAACCCAGTACCACTCAGCAAGCATCAACAACAGGAACATATCAAGGGGACACTGTCTGTGTATGAACAGGGATGTGGACACACACACATGCTCATACAACACACACCATGGGCCCAGGCCATGTCACTGGACAACACACTTACTTGAGGGAACCCAACTCCTGTGGGAGTCCAGCTGTGCCAAACATATTCACTGCAAGTCTCAGTCAAGTCTGCAGAAGACTTGGTCAATCAGCCATCAGTTACCACACAATGAAGGCTCTGGTCACAACAGCCTGGGTATGTGAGTCTCCCCTAAGTCATCTGCACATACCCAAAACATATGTCTAGTAAGTTGCACAGAGGACCCAGTTGCTCCTACAACAATGATGCCCACACCTGTGCTGATGAGCACAAAGTCTGTGGAGGTGACAAATTGGACAATGGGAAGCACATCATATGTGCATGGGTGCAAGCCAGAGATGTGACCATGCAAATGAAATGCTCACAGAGAGATATCCACAAATAGTTGATCCTGACACACCCAGGTAGCTGCAAAGGATGACATGGATACCCACCAGAATAGGATACATATCTCATGGACCACAGGGAGTACCTCTCAGCAACACATCAGTATTCAACATTGTAAACCATGCATCACAGGTGCAAGGGCATGTTAAACATCATCAACATAATGTACAGCTAAATCTAGTTCACAGGGATAAAGAAAAAAGCTTTATTCAGCATATTAAAAGTTAAACGTCTGTTCAAACTAAAGGCCAATGGCCAGTCCATGTCCAAATGCCAAGGAGTGAAGTAGAGTGACAACTGTCACACCTTGCTTGCCTGCTCTGCTAAGGACCGGGGTCATCCCCTCGGAGGGGCATACATGGGGGCAGGCCAGGCACCGCAGGGACAGGATCAGGGAGCAGCAGAAGGAGGTAGTGAAGAGGTGATGGATGCAGGCGAGACACTTGCAACTGCAGTGGAGCTGACTGAAGTGGTGGGTGCTGTCACAACTGTGGGGCACAAGTCAGATGGGGTGGGTGCCGGCACAAATCCAGTGGGCAGGTCAGATGGAGTGGATTGGCTCGCCACTGCAGTGCCCAAGTCAGACGGGGTGGTCGTGGACTCCAATGCAGTGCCTACATCCATGGGAGTGGAATGGGGTACAGGTGAAGTCGGCAGGGTGGGGGAGACACGGTCCCCACATCAGTGGCACTAACTGTCTGACCAGGTGTGGAGGAGCAAGTGCTAGGGTGGATGGACTTAGCATTTTGGGGATGGTGTATCTGTGGGTGGGGGGACCTGGGGCAGGGAGTAGAGGGGGAACCTCTGGAGTGGTGGCCTGGGGGATGGAGGACTGAGACTTTGCCTTGGAACTGTGTGGTGGCGGGGGGTCTTGCTCTTCTGGCACCGGGGGGACTTGCGGGTGGGGGTCTCTGTCTGACTGCACCTGGGGGAGGGTGTCCGGGTGTGAGGGGCACTCCCCTCTGTGTGTGGGGACTTCCTCTTCCGCTTGTAATCAGGATCTGCTGGGTCTCTGGGGAAGAGACCAAGGTCACAGAGGAAGAGCTTCTGGGGAGATGGTGTTGCAGGTGAGGCAAGAGAAGGGGGCTGGGAGGGAGAGGTCTCGGAGGACTGCGGAGTGGTTGTGGAAGACTGTGTGTGTGTCTGCAAACTAGCCCCTGTGAGTGTGGTATCAGTCCCCTGTGCTTGCTTGTGTGCACGTCTAGACCTTGGTTTGGGGGTTTCTGTGCTTGGGACAGGTAGGGTGCTAGGAATCGTGGGTGGTGCAGCGGTAGGAGGGGTGCGGGACTGTTGGAGGAGGGACACTGCTGCTGTCAGGGAGGAGGCCACAGACTTACTGGTTCTCTGTAGGGCAGACATGCCCGAGGAAATGCCCTCCATGAATGACACCAGTTGTGTCAACAGACCTGTGTGTGCATGTAGGACTTTCAGCATCATCGTCTGCCCTACATGGATCTGATGAAGTAAGTCCACAGACTCCTCACTCAGGCCAGCAGGGGACACAGGGGCAGGGGGTGCGGTGCCTGGCACAATGGAGACATGCTCACGAACAGGGGAGCCCTCAGGGACCTCTGGGATGGGAGCTGATGGGAGGGTGGTGGTGGTGGTGGTGGGGACAGCCTCACTAGCTGGGGTTTGGAGGCTGCTGACACCCGCCTCCACAAGAGAGTCATCCTAAGAGCTGCTGTGGCCCTCAGCTGGGGGTGATGGTGCTGACGACTCCTCTGTGTGGCTCCACTTGCCCTCCGTGCCACTGGGTCCACCCGACTCCTCTCCTTCTGTCCCTGTCAGGCTCTGTGGCTCCTCCTGGTCCATGGAGCTGTCCCCTCCTGTGGCCGTGGATGTATCTGAATAGGAATAGGAAGTAAGAGAACATCATCAGTCACCTGCACCGACTGCACACACCACAGTGAGTACATCACATCACAGGGCAAGTCCTGGCATCATCAGCTGAACACAGCTCAAAGTGCCAACACTGTTTAGAATAAGACAATTGTCATTCTCAACATCAACCATGGCAAACATATCCCTCCTTGACTTTCACACATATGTCCGTTGCATGTTGGATGCTAACACCCCAACATGCACCACCCACACATTAGTTGTACATGCAAGTGAACATGTAGGAGTATGTCACTATACAGACAGCACTTCTCTTGCTACTGACTCAGGTGTCCAGATGAAGGGATGGGCAGAGACTCATTTCACAAACTTGTGATGCATTCCAGCAACACACACTATGATGTACCGATGTCCTGATGGGCAATGCCACAATGGGGTGCATGGTGCACACTTGAACACAATGCAGGATCACTCATAGCAAGTTTAATGCCATGGCACTGGGATGCCCTGAAAGTCAGTCAACACTGTCTCGTGTCACAGGGGCAGGGCATCCAGGCAACAACAATATGCACTGACTCACATTCCTAGCTCAGGGGTAAAGCTAACTCTGCACATAACCGGCGCACTTGCCCATCCCATGCAAACAACATATCCAGGACCAGAGGAACCCCACATCACGCACGTTCATACATATGAGTCTCTGCAAACACAAATCCCTGTACACTAACACATCACAGTCTGCCATTCATGTAACCCAGCTGCATGAAGGACACAGTTGCATACACCATTGTGCACTGTCAGATGATCACACACCAATATGTCACACAGGTCTTGTCTCTCACAGTCACATCTCAGATGTCATGCTGACCCTCTGACTCATGGACACCCCAGTTGTACATAACAACAAGCCACACCCTAATGACACAGAGGCAGACACCTGAGGGCACGTCACTAAGCACAACCTGCAATTTCATACACAGGAGTGGGATTACAGAGTGTTTCTAAATGCCCTTGAGGAGCCATGACTGGCCAGGTCTACATGAAAAACAGTGTTTGGCCCTGGACAGGAGTCAGATGGCTAAGCAAGTGTGACATACTTGATATACATACTCCAGAGGCCCCAAAAATGGGTTTGTTTGGAATACCCCAGCCACATATTGCGAGTCAGACCAGCAATTGGTACACATCTCAAGGGCACACACAGATCACATGTCAGATCTCAGGCATTGTGTAAACAATTGACCCACCCATGTAACACACAACAGAGTCATGGGAACAGATGCTGACCGGTAGCTGAAGCATAGCTGACTGCAGGGACACAGTGCCCTAGTGATACAAGCAAGACTGTAGGGGCCACACCTGTGGAATAGATGAGGAGGGTGCATCACACAATTGATGGACCTGAGTATTTTACTACAAGACCTACGTAATGTGGAAGTGTGACCGAGCCAAAAGACTGCTATTAGCATGTCAGACATAGTACACAGATTAGGCATGGACTTACCCCCTTCCTGCTGTGTCTGGCCTTCAGCTGACTATCCAGGTCTGGGAAGACCGCTGCCAGAAACCGGAGCATGTGGGGAGTCAGGGTCCGGTGCCCGCCCCTCCTGTGTGGAGGTGACAGCTTCAGCTGGACTCTAGCTATCCTCCGGGTCCAGCCCCGAAGGTCCTGCCACCTCATCTGGCAGTTGCGGATCCGGCGCTTGTAGACCCCCACAGAACGAACAGCCCGGGCGATGGTCAGCCAGATCTCCTGCTTCTGGTGGGCATCAACCTGTGAGGATGACAAAGTGAAAAGTACATTAACACACATGCCCCAGATTTGCGCAGCACACATATGGATATACATGTCATCATAACAAAGGGAAATGAATTACACAGGTAGTGCAAACATGGGGAAGGAAAAATCACCTGCATGTCTGACATGTTAACAATGCCTGGATAGTTTAAGCTTGCAATAATGCACTTTAGCAGCAGGAAACCTATTCAATACATGTACCCACACACTTTGGGGGATGAAAGTAGTCAGTGAGAATGCTTGCCACTGGTGTGCACACTGCTAGTACTGCTAGTCAGACAACATGCGTAATTAGGAAGTCAGTGGACTGCACACTCACCTGCTCCCCTGGTTTCCCATAGAGCTTGCTGTACTGTGGAAGGAGCCCGTCCAGCAGGGCCTGGTTCTCCTCCTCAGCGAAGGCTGGGGCCCTCTCCAGAGTACGTGCCATAGCAGGAGCCAGAGGATGCAGAGACAGCAGCAGTGGTAGCAGGGATGTGGTCCAGTAGCATGTAGTGCAGGCAAGTGATCTCCCTGGGGGTCAGCCAGCCTCATATCTGTGCTGCAGATGCAGACTCTGTGCCATGTGCCCCAAGTGATAGGTCAAACACGGTTCCATTCTATGAATCTGGCCAATTCATTTAAAAGTACAACTC
Organism: Triturus cristatus; assembly: GCF_964204655.1. Lineage (NCBI taxonomy): Eukaryota > Metazoa > Chordata > Amphibia > Caudata > Salamandridae > Triturus > Triturus cristatus. The sequence continues at coordinate 1,495,804,943 of NC_140591.1, forward strand.
GTACACGCCTTCCGCATCGTTCAAAACTTCACCTTCATGGAACACTTGAAATTGCAACATTGTTGTAGGCATCCAACTGAATTTCCAGTGCACAACTCGAACAAGTTTTGAATCCGCATCCGTCTCCATGACAGTCTGGAGCCAATGGGTGCGCCCAGCATGGTCAACTGACTGTACAACGTGTATTTTGAATATACACATGCACCCGTCAATGGCCAAGGCGCACGCCTGTCTCGGACCATGCCTGTCCGATGCGTATGCATGATAGTTACCCGCGTCAGACCTCATTGCATTCAATGACAAAGCGTACGCACGGCTCGGAAATGACCCGTGCAATGCGTACGCATTGTCACCCGCGTCAGACCTCATTGCATTCAATGACAAAGCATACGCACTGGTCGGACATGATCCGTGCAATGCGTACGCATTGTAACCCGCGTCGGACCTCATTGCATTCAATGACAAACCGTACGCACGGCTCGGACATGACCTGTGCAATGCGTACGCAGTGTCACCTGCGTCGGACCTCATTAGTGTGACTATTATACTGATGCAACACACATACACTGGCCAGGGACACCTGTGAACACCTACCACACTACAGCATTGGCCACACAGTGTCCCATGGCATGTAAGGCTGCATTCCCTGGGTGTTTGGGGGGGCCACATCTGTTTTTTTGGCTGGCACTTTGTGCAGCCACTCCCAGGCTGTGCACGTGTACATGGGGGCAGAATCCTTTGTGTGTTGTGCACATTACCACTGTGATGTGCAATTGGACAGTAATGGGCATGAGTCATGGCCACAGTGTCAGGTTGGATATGTTTAGGACAGGTCACATACACCGTGAGTCCTGGGGGTGATGGCATGTACGTCGCAGTGAGACCTGTAGCCACAATACTGATGTGCACCCACAGTCTGTGTTCATGTTGTGTCTCAGATGTGTTTGATTAAATGTTACCATGTGGTATATGCATCAACCTTGATGGGGTGTGTGTCTAAGAGACATACATGTAGGGCCGGCAGGAACAACAGTGGCCACTACCTGTGGGACTTACGCTTGCCTTGTGGTGTGTACGTGCTACACCATGTTCATTGCTGTGTTGATGTGGCAATACAGGGAGCCTGGGTTGCTGCATGGCAAAGATCTGTGATGCCTGGGAGACATGAGGCCTCAATTGTCACTGTGGTGTGTGTGTGTGTGGAACGTTGCAGCAGCACATAGGTTGGGTGACACAGCCAGATGATTGGCCATTGCACTACATGGGACTCATGTGAACATGTGGAATTGAGATGTGAGGTGGTGGTCTTGTAGGTTACATATGTGTCCATGACCAACAGCACACACCTCAGTACATTGTATAATGTCATGAACTAGCATTTGATATTGATCGTGGTCATGGCCACATGGGTGGATGAACTGACAATCTTCCTTTGTGCTTCTCTGTACTGCAGGGCACCAGCTGTCCATCGGCCGTTCCCAGACCTTGCAACCATGCAGGAAGGTGACTGCATCAGACGGTACCGCTTCACCAGGCCACTGATTGCGGAGTTGGCGGAGCAGTTGGCACCACGTCTGCTACCTGGCCAGACATACCCTATAGCACTGATCCCAGAGTTGAAGGTAATTGCAGCCCTGCACTTCTTTGCTACTGGTACCTTCCAGTACACTGTGGCTACTGCTGGTGGAATGTCGCAAACGATGTTTATTCGGGTGCTACGCGATGTCCTTGAGGGGATGTTGCAATTCCTCAAACTGTATATCAAGTTCCCGAGCCCAGCTAAACTCCCTGAAATAAAGGAAGCCTTTTATACACTGGGGAGGATGCCGAACGTAATCGGATCTATTGATGGGACACATGTTGCCCTGATACCACCACAGGCACATGAGCAGGCATACCGTAACAGGAAGCACTACCATTCGATCAATGCTCTGGTGGTCTGTCTTGTTGACATGTCGATCACACATGTGTGTGCACGGTTCTCTGGTTCCGCGCACGATGCCTACATTATGAGGAGAAGTCGCATTGCAACGCTGATGTCACATATGCCAGCTCAGCATGCCTGACTTGTCGGTGTGTACTGACTGTTTCTCATTGTGTGTGTTTGTCAATGTTGTATTCCGCACTCCTACAAAACTCAGCTACTTGTTCATTTTTGTGTGTGTAGGTGATTCCGGATATCCCCACATGACGTGGGTGCTGACACCCCTCTGGAACCCTGTGACACCAGCCGAGCTGCGCTACAATGATGCACATGGTCAGAGCAGGAGGGTGATTGAGTGGACATTCGGCCTCCTGAAAAGCCGCTTTCGCTGCCTGGACAAGACCAGAGGGGCCTCCCATATAAGCCTGCAAAGGTGTGCAAAATAATCCTTGTCTGCTGCATGCTACACAACATGGAGGTGCGGAAGGAGGTGCCTCTCATCCAGGATCATGATGACGATGACCAAAGTCCGGCACCTGTGGAGGATTTGGCCTGGGCCAAGATGCCAGTGATGATGATGATGGTGACGTCCGCTCACAGCTCATCAACAACTTCTTCACCTGAATGTGAGTTTCCAGGGTTGTTATGTGAATGTATGGAGGTAGCCTGGAATGTGTTGTGCCAGCTCTGTTGCTGTCTGAGTATGTCTGTGTGCCACTTGACTGGATGCGTGCTGTGATGTGTCCATTCAGGTGGTGTGTACTCCACAATAGTGTAGTACTGCTAACTAGTGTTTGTGTAGGTGTCTTGCAACATGTTTTGTGCATGTGTGTTGCATTTCTCTCCTGTTCTTCTGTGCTTTTGACTGTATCTTGTCTGTTCTTCCCAGGGTACTTTGCCTGTTGTGTGGTCAACACTGACCCTCAACACCCAGAAGCCAACACCAGTGTGGAAGTTGACAATTCCCATCAACTGATGTACCACACATCCCTGGACTTCCATTCTCCAACACATTGGGAGCGTGTGTCCACTGTTACGTAGAATTACCGTGCAACTAGTGTGGAATAAACGTGTTGCTGATGTGTAATGAACCCGTGCTACGCTTTGTTATGTGCGTTGTCTGTCTTCCCACATCTGAGTGACATCTGCTTACCTCACCTGTGAACTTGCTACCACTAACTGGGGTTGATGTTGTGTCTGTGCATGCAAATGCGTTTCAGGTCAACATCATTGTGTGTGATGAGTAACATGGCCATGGTGAGTATGTTTTGTGTTGCCATAGTGGTGTATCTCCCTCACATGTGTCACATCTCCATGACTCACCGTACTTTGGTCACATTGTTGCAGTATTTGGCATGCACTGTGTTGTGTAGCAGATCGACATCTCCCTGAACATAACAAGTTGGAATCACAACAGAGGCAAGTATGGTGTACTGGTGAGTTTATTTACTAACATGTGTGAGGGAAGTGCACAGGATGGTGGGTACTGTACATTGGTTTGGGAATCCAAAGTCCACATTGGAGTTGGAAGTGCTGGTAGATGAAATGTCCAGAGTAAAGTCCACAGTCATCTGATACATTGGCCCAACATGAACCCTCCATGTCATGTGGGCGAGTTGTGTGCAATTGGACAAGGTGAACGGGTTGCGAACAAAGGACATTGTCCAGAACAGGTTTAGAGGCCCTGGGGGATGTGCTGGGACATCTGCCTCTCAATTGTCCTTCTTCAGACGGCCCCTCTTCTTCCAGGGGGGGATCCTCATGTGCAGGCCTCTGCAGTGCAGGGGACTCTCTGCCAGAGTCCTCCTCCCTCCCTGTAGCACTGGCAGATGGTGTTGCGACAGATGTTGTGGGCACACAGGGGGGTGTGGACAGGTTGGTGTTGATCTGGCGGAGGCATTGTAGTATGTCTCGATGCACCGCAGTAATGTCATCCCACTTGGCCTCCATGCAGGCATGGTGGGCGACCTGCTCGTGTTGCATGTCCTTGAGGATCCCCACTACCTGGCCAAATCCTCCGGTGATATCCTGATACGCATCTAAGATGTGTGCCAGGTGGGGGTCATCATGCAGTCCAGACACCTCTGCAAGGTGCGCCCTGTGCCTCCCATCCCTCCCAGCACCCCTCTCCACACGGGCAGGACCAGCGGCGGGATGCACAGGTGACACTGGGACCCCTTGGGTGGTGTTTCTGGTGGTGTTTGCTGTAGCTTCCGGGGGGTCCTGTGTCCCTGTGCTGTGGGTGTTGATTGGCCTTGGTCTGTCCGTGTTGGCGGGGGTGCCCTGTCTGTGTCCAGATGCTGGAGGCGTGGGTACAGGGGCAGCAGATGTTGATCTGCTGGTGCTTTATGATGGCTCACACCGGAGGGGCCAGGTTGGTCGTCGTCATCCAAAGAGGACAGTGAGAGAGTCAGACCAGAGAGCTCAGTGTCCACCAGAATCTGGGACTGGGTATCCTCAACATTTGGTGCTGGGTGCCCAGCACCACCTGTGTTTGGAAGAGACACACAATGTGATTTATGTTAAATCATTAAACTGACGGCGCGTCTCGCTCTCTTTGACGTCTATGACGCTTCACGGGATGCGAGAATCATAACAAGAGCACATCGAATGAAAGCGCTACACCCGAGATCATGTAGCGCCTGGAAAAACACTTTTCAGAGCGGACCACAGGCTACCTCTCCACGAATTCACCTGTCCCGGGAGGCCCGATGTACCTGCCCCGGGAGGCCTGACGTACCTGCCCCGGGAGGCCCGATGTAGCTGCCCCGGGAGGCCTGGCTTTGCAACAGAATCACGGTTCACCCTGGCTCGGAGTTGCCACCTTGAACTTCTGTCGAACGCATTACGGCTTCAATGAGCTTTATACGACCGCCTGCTCTGTTGACAAGAGATTGAAGTGGGTGCAATATTCGCAGTTTCGCGACACTGGGAGGCTGCCTGGTCCCTATGGGGCAGCAAGGCCGGTGCCTGCGCAGTGGTGAAAAAGTGGGCTGTGTTTTCTGTTAATAATTCATGGCCATTTCAGCAAAAATGAAATCCTGAAGTGTGCTAAAAACCCACCCTAGCGCCCACCCCACGAGCCGGCAGCCCACCGATGACCCCTCCCTCTCGGAGCAGGCAATGAGGTAGGGTCTTTCGGTTTCCGCCGGACACTCGCCAAAAGCACTCTGAAACGTTGACTTAGTTTACACAAATTAAACATTACTAATCTAGACTCCGATCTGGTTCCCCTCCCTGTGTTCCCCTGTTGCTGGGTTGTGTTTTCCCCCAGCGAGTGTCTCCCTGTGGCCGGTAGGCCTGGGCGGTAAATTATGTTCCGCTCGCGGAATTTGCGGAATTTCGTTAATTTCGCGTTCCGCGGAGAAAGCGAAATTGCCCAAAATTCTGCTTTCCGCGACTTCGGGAAATTTTTTCTTGTTCGCGTTCTCAAAATGCGTGTTCGCGAGATATTTCTCCCCGAGCACGCAAACAGCAACTGTGAACAGGAAAAAAGCATCGCGAACAAGCAATTCCGCGTGTTCGCGGAATTTCTGCATGTTCGCGGAGATTTTTTACCATTTCGCGGAGATTTGCGTAACGCGATTATGCAAATTCCACACACCCCTAGTGGCCGGGCTTTGCTCCGCCGACTGCTGACACTGGACTTCATTTCCCAGCAGCCCCACTGCTACCGAGGATGCCCACGACGCTGGTAACGAGCGCCAGGAGGCGAATAAAGAGCGGGGCGGGGCCGAGGCCCTTGTGAAACCCTCCAGAAAAACTTTCCTGTTGCTGGGCTTTGCTCCGTGGTTCCCCTCCCTGTGTTCCCCTGTTGCTGGGTTGTGTTTTTCCCCAGCGAGTGTCTCCCTGTGGCCGGGCTTTGTTCTGCCGACCGCTGACACTGGACTTCATTTCCCAGCAGCCCCGCTGCTAATGAGGACGCCCACGACTCTGGTAACGAGCGCCAGGAGGCGAATAAAGAGCGGGGCGGAACCTCGTCCCGCGGGACGCGCGCGGGACACGCCGGGAGAAGCCCGGGACAAGGGCGGGACCGTCTGTGGCCGTCAGAGGCCAGAGGAGGCCAGGCTGGGCCAGCCCCTTGATATTTTCTAGTAGGACTGAGGACACACAACCATCGCTAAGTGAGCAGTAATGATTTTATATGTTTGCCTAGTTGTCTAGTGATTGTATTGCATCAACTAACGTGTGACTATATTGTGGTAGGACATTTGTTTATGCGATAGTAACTACTCATCTGCTACATGGCCAAATCCATTGTTAAACCAAAGGGGGGGTGGGGCTGGGGGGGCTGGAACCTTGGACGCCTATCTTAAACGGGCAGAAACAGCTGTGGCCAAGGAGATAGAACTTGTAGAGAGGAGGTTATCACTTGATCCATTTCGTCACAACTCAATTCACATACCAACAATAGAATCAACAGGAGGTATCCAGGCTCCCATCGAATTCCTACAAAGTCCAATTACACTTTCCAATGACGTTTCAACATCTGTGACATACACAACAAATATTTCCTGTCCACCTATTCCTAGTCCCCTCCCTCCCCTCCCAACACACGCACTAGGCAGTCACGGGTTGAGCTTGACACCAGAGCCAAATATCTGCTGGGGAAGCGGAAGGCGAATAGTGTCGCAAAGGGTAGCAGGCCAAATGTCAAACAAGCTAGGAAAAAGAATTCCACACTTGGCCTGGGCTGCCAAACAGAAAGCCAAACGACTCAGGCAAATCACCCTAAGACCTACGAAGGGGGTAATACAAAAACATCTGTAATAGATAACCCCATGGAGGGTAACAAACTGTCAGAATTTATAGGGAATTTGGAGGAGCGCCTTAAGGCACTCAATAACCTCATGATGGAAAAACTTGATTCAATTGATTGTAGATTAAAAGCCCTAGAAAGACACGTATCAAACCAACAGGGGTCCACGATTGGGATCAAACCGATAGAAGCATGTTCCGCTAGTGCCCCTATTCATATACCAACAGCCACTAGCTTAGCTATTGGCTCGAGTGAACCCAGAGAACCTGCAGTTGCCCAGACGACACAATTATTAAACATCTTAACTTCAGCCAGTGCATCTAAGCTTGGTTGTGGAGGCTCCAGGGGTAGCTTACATCATATAGACCATATTCCCCAAAAAGAAACAAGACTCCATCTTCCCCCAGAGGCGTGCCCATATTCCATTATTTTGGCTAATGTCCCTAAAACACTGGATGGCAAAGAGGAACACTGGTCTACACTAAAAAATAAAGCACTCCATTTTTTTAACAACAGAACAGTGTTAGGTGAACATCTCTTTAACAATTTTAAGATGGTAAGAAGGGTGGACTGGGTGGGAATGACCAGGAAGGGTATGGAGGGAGATTGTGTTGTTGTGAATTTTGCCTCCCCCAATTGGTAGATCATATTCTGAGGCAGGCAGGATCACTGAGGATACATCGAGATCGTATCAATATACTACCATTGGGGTATTTTTATCCACCCAGCATAACCACCGCCACTAGAAGGAGAGACCATGCCCCTCGGGCTGACCCTTATATTAGTTTTACACCAGTAAGTAACAGATTCGAGGCTCTGAGTTCACTAGACATTAATGACTGACTCTTATATGGACAAGATCAGGACCCACGAGGAACCAATATGGTTAAACCCCATAGAGCGAGTTTCGCTTCTGTAATAGACCCACACGAAATAATTCCCCATGCATTAATAGATACAGCCCAGACAAGTGGACTAACCAATATCAATAGTCCTGTGCAAGAGGTTTTTCAACTAGGGGGAAAAGCCAGTGGAGGCCTACAGGATGTTGAATTACATGGTACCCAAAATCAGGATGATGGCACTGTTTTTTCATCACTAGTCTCCTGGAATGTGGCAGGGTTCAGAAACAAGGTAGTGTCATCAGACTGGACACATTTTCTTGATAGCAAGGATATCATGCTATTCCAGGAAACCTGGTTGAATGCTTTAGAATATAGACCAGGTTACCTTAGCTTTTAAGTTCCTGCTGTTCCTAGCCTCCGTGGAAGAGCAAAGGGTGGACTTCTAACATGGGTCAGACAAGATAGTAGGTATAATGTAACTTAACTGGACTCAAAAAGTAATGACATACTACTAATTCAAGTTCAGCATCCTAAATCAAAGGACCTTTTTTGATTTTAATGTTTATGCTAGAGGGATGCCAGGGGGTAAGCCTTCAAATACTGTCGAGGAACTAGATGTACTCCTCGACACATATTGTAAAAAAGGTAATATCATAGTAGCGGGTGATTTTAACTGCTATTTTGAACCTCTAGACAGCAATGATATTGATCTTACCCTAGAAGAAGATTGTACATGGAATATTCCCCAGCTGACACTTCTGCCTATTAAAAAAATGGACAGAGGCCGCACTTCAGTTAAAGGTTCTTTGTATCGGACAAGGGCTACGTGCAATTAATGGTAGATCTGCGTCTGATAAACACGGGGCTTTTACGTTTAACAACGGCTTACGAAAAAGCTGTATCGACTATATACTTACTAATAAAGAGTACTGGCCCAGTATCAAGGATATGGTAGTAGTGGAAAGGGTCGAAAGCGATCATGACCCCCTACCTCTATTGTTTAAATTATTTAAATCTAATCGTCAGGAGGTTTCTCCCGTGAAGGTCGATATTGTCCAATCAAATGACACTAGGCGTATCAAATGGGCAAGCTGCATAAGGAATGAGCGACAGATTTTAACTTTAAGGAATTTGACCACTACGGCGACAACTGCCCTACAAAATTGCATCACACAAGAGGAGGTCATCCAAATGTAAATACGATCCACACCAATTTTTTTAACCAACTCAGGGTTTTCTTTACGAGACAGACTCATATAAAACCTAATAGGCCACTTAGAAAGGAAGACCAATGGTATGGGGAATCATGTAGGGCTGCATACCAGGCCTTGACTGAGGCAGTAAAAACAAAAGATAGAAACCGTGTTAAGAGTGCCCGTGCTGCTTATAAAAAAGATCAATATGATGCTAAACGCGCCTGGGACCAAGATTATTGGAGGGACCTCCATTCTGCTAGTAAAGAACGAACAATGTGTACCTTCTGGAATATGGTTAAGGGGGGCAGGGGGATAAAAAGGGAAGAACCAATAAACTACGTCCCGCCTAACCTCTGGGTCTCGCACTATGCGTCCCAGTTTGCACTTTTTGAAATTGACGGCGAGACAAGTAAAGATTCTATCTCCCCTCTCAAGGATATAATTCCCCTAAAGTTTGAGCTAACTGAGGTGCGTAAGGCACTGAATTCTATTCCCAGAGGTAGAGCACCAGGTCTGGACTTGTTCCCAGCTGACTTGTTTACGCATGATAAGGAACTTTGGGCACCATACATTCAATGTCTAGCCAATGGTATCACCAATGGATCACCTATACCAAACACCTGGAAGGGCGACCAGATCATACCGATCTATAAAAAGGGAGAGCGCTCAGATCCAGGAAATTATAGGCCCATAAGTTTGATAGACTGCATACAGAAGGTGGTTGCTAGGCTTGTCCTGCAGAGAATTCAAGGGTGGATTGAGGAAGAGGAAGTGCTGTCACCACTCCAGGCAGGATTTTGCAGTCACACAAGTACCATAGACCAAGTTTTTAGATTCCTGTTAATATATTGGCGGGTGGTTTTGTTGGGGGAGGGTAGGTTATTTGCGGCTTTTGTTGATCTTAAATCAGCGTTTGACTTGGTTCCACGAGCAAAAATGTGGGCAGTTTTTAAAGATCAAGGTATGCCAATTGACATCCTGACCTTTTTAATGAAACTTCATGAGGATAACTTCGCCCAAGTTAGGTGGAACCAATCGGGTAGTGTAACAGATAAATTCCCAATTGCCAAGGGAGTACGCCAAGGGTGCGTAATAGCCCCGACCCTTTTCTCTTTATACATCAACAGAGTGATCAACTATTTTAAGCACCATCCTACCGATGCTCCCAAGCTGGATGGCAAGTTGATACCCCTGTTGATGTTTGCAGATGCACTTTATTAATCTCAAAGACCCAACAGGGTTTACAAAAGGCCATCGACGTGTTTGAGGTTTTCTGCAAAGACCATGGGCTTATAGTAAATGTAAGCAAGACGAAGTTCATGGTTTTACATAAGTCTAAACATATAAGAGGAAATGTCCAAATGAATGGGGTCAAATTAGAGCAGACTAAGGTTTTTTCGTATCTGGGTATAACCCTTGCATCAAAGCAAGATTGGAAACCGCACGCTACCCAGTTGATTATAAAGCACGCACAGTTAACTGGTGCATTAACAAAAGAGCTCCACTCCTCATATACCAGGCCAATGATACCAGCACTAAAAATATATGACGTAAAGATAGGATCGGCAATACTTTACGGGGCAGAATTGTGGGGATTCAGTAACCTCACCCCGATGACTAGGGCCCAAAATAAGTTTTTACGTGTAATTACAGGTCTTCCCGTATCTACTCCACTGATTCCCCTCTTTTATGACCTAGGCGTCCAACGTCTAGAGGATATTGCCCGATATAGACCTGTGGCATACTGGAGGAGACTCTGGTTTACCCCAGAACTCTCACATTATGCTCGGGCTTTTCTGGACATCAGAGGAGTTGATAAGGCGCAACACATTTCATGGATGCGGGAGGTCAAGGTACTTTACTCTGCCATGGGCCTAGCCAGTTTATGGGAAGACCCAATAGCACATATCTTTCCCACTAGGAAAACCTTAACAGATCTATACTGGCGTGTGGTCTTAACAAAAAGATTTGGTTCATGCATTGGTCCGTCACTAACTGCGGATTTTATGGAACTTAAAGACTCACCTGTGTTTGAAAGCTACTGGGACTGTGTTACAGTTGTGGAGGACAGAAAGAGATACCACCAATTTAGGGTGGGCACACTTCCTATTAACTCCTTCGTTGCTAAATGGAGAGAAGGCCTTGACCCTGGCTGTCCCTTCTGTCCCACACAACGGGAAAGTATTGCGCATATTTTATTTATCTGTCTGGAGTATAAAGTTCCCAGGCGGTCTTGGCTTAAACCTATTTGTCTTCAATTGGGCTTTCGGACAGGTGGTGAGGCCTTGCGGTGTCTCAAAACTAATACCTCCCAACCTGTGATTATAGCTGTTTCAAAATTTCTTCATTGAATGTGGATAATTCGTGCACGTAAATTACGTCTTTCGTGAATACCGTAGTTATTTTTGTATAAAACTCTTTTTATATTACAAGCTTTTAAAATATTTTATATGTTTTATCAACAATGAGATGTGTATTTATAACTGTAGATGATATGTACGTTACATTCTATGATGGATCTAAATTTTTTCTCTCTTTTTAAAATTGTTATAATATTTTAATGATGTCTTTTATGATTGAAAATCGAAATAAAGACTTGAAATTGAATTGATTTATGTTTCTACATGCATCGTTGGTTCACAAACATGATATTTTCTACTTTTCGAACAGATGCCTGCCTGTACACTGCTTTTTCCAAGCTTGTCACGGACAGACTTTGATATTGTTGTTGGCCATTTCCCAGCATGTCCTTGTGCTGCCCACAACAGAGCCCAGTGTCAGACATCTTGTCAGTCCCTTCCCACTCCCTGTGAGGCGACTATGGTTCAGTTTGATCTTGCTGGGCCATGTGGGTGGGTGTAGGTTGTCTGTGACTGCGAGTCCCATCGTACTCTTGGCTACACCCCCCTTCCCAGCATGCACATACTTCCTCCTTCTTGACTCTGCTTCCCTGTGACGGGGTGTGACAGCAATGGCAAGATGTCTGACTGTGAAGTTTTGATGTTTGTTGTTGGCCATTTCCCAACATGGCCTTGAGCTCCCCACAAGAGAGCCCAGTGTCAGACATCTTGTCAGTCCCTTCCCACTCCCTGTGAGGCAAGTATAGTTCACTTTGATCTTGCTGGGCCATGTGGGTGGGTGTAGGTTGTCTGTGACTGCGAGTCCCATCATACTCTTGGCTACACCCCCCCTTCCCAGCATGCACATACTTCCTCCCTCTTGACTCTGCTTCCATGTGAGGGGGTGTGACAGCAATGGCAAGATGGCCGACTGTGAAGTCCTGAGGTTTGTTGTTGGTCATTTCCCAGCATGGCCTTGAGCTCCCCACAACAGAGCCCAGTGTCAGACATCTTGTCAGTCCCTTCCCACTCCCTGTGAGGCAAGTTATGGTTCAGTATGATCTTGCTTGGCCATGTGGGTGGGTGTAGGTTGTCTGTGACTGCGAATCTCATCATACTCTTGGCTACACACCCCTTCCCAGCATGCACATACTTCCTCCCTCTTGACTCTGCTTCCCTGTGAGGGAGTGTGACAGCAATGTCAAGATGTCTGACTGTGAAATCCTGGTGTTTGTTTGGCTACAAGTCCAAAGTGAGCCCCTGTGCTTCACACAGCAGCACCCAGTATGGGGTATCTTTTGCTGATATTTCAATGAGGTGTGTGTCAATGCTTTGTACCCGGTGAGTTGTGTGGAGTTTGTGTTGAGGGGGGGTGTCTCCCCATGCTGATAAGTATGGTCAGGGCTGTCAGTCCTCCTTCCCATCATGAAACGTGCTTCTTTTGTAGGGCGTGCAAGTTGTCTTTCAGGATGTCAGTCAGTGGTGTCCTGCTTCTGATTTGCACACAAGCCCTAGCAGGGCCTTGTGCTCCCCACAGCAGGAGCCAGTGTCAGCCATCTTGTAAGTCATTTTCCACTCCCTGTGATGTGGGCATGTTTCAGGGAGTTCTTGATGGGCCAATCAGGAGGGGGAGCATTATCTGTGACTACAGGCCCTATCATGTTTTTGTCTACCCTCACGTCACCTGCATCCCCACTATTCCTTCCTGACAGTCAACCGCACTGTGAGGTGGTGTGTTTGAGGTTGCAAACTGTCTGGCAGGGTCTATTTGGCTTTGTACCACTGGCTTGTTTTATTTGTTTGTAGGTTGGTGCATGTCATGACACCGTCCCAGTCACTATGAGATGGCAGGTATTGTGTTTGTCTGACTGGCATACACATTTGGGCTGATTATCTATTGGTTAGTGTAGCTTTGCTTGCGGTGCATGGTTTCACTGTCCCCTTGCCACACAATCTTGGGTATGTTGTTGTGTACTCACCAGGCTCTGCGATGTCTGTTAGGCCATGGACACTCTTTGATGGTAGGATGTCCCGTACCTTCTCCTCCCAGGTCCTGAAGTAGACTGGTTTGGCAGGAGGGCCACCGCCAGTGCACTGACTCAGGGCATGATCTTTTTCGATGAGTTTCTTGACCCTCCTGTGCACGTCATACCACTTGTTCTGGATATCGTCCTTAGTGCGCCTTTCTAGTGCTTGGCCATTCACCTTGTCCATAATCCTCACCCACATCTTGGTTTTCTGTGAGATGGGGGTCCTTTGGACCAATGTACCGCACAAATGTGGTTCTACTCTGATGATCTTGTCTACCAGCACTTCTAACTCACTCTCTGTGAACTTTGGATTCTTCTTTGGGGGTATGGTGATGGGTGGTGATGGTGAGGGATGTGTGTGTGAGGGTGCAGGTGATGGTGAGGGATGTGTGTGTGAGTGAGGGTGCAAGTGATGGTGGGTTGGTGTTGGTTTTGCTGGGTGTATGTGTGTGTGCTTTTGTATAAGGTGCTGATGGTGTGTGAGCTGTGTGATGGGTGAGTTGTGAGTGTATCTGTGGTTGCTGTGTACTGGTGTTTGACACTGGTTGTGTCTCCGGTTTGCAAGGGATGATGGTAGTGATTGTAGTCCTTTATATAGTTGGAGTGGTGGGTGTGTCTTTGTCCCATGTTTTTTTTGTGGTATTTATTGGATTTGTCATTGCTTGTTTTTGTCCTTTATTTGTCTTTTTTTCCTTTGTGTTTTGTAGGCATGAAGGAGACGTTCATGTGACGGAAACGGACACTGCTGTTGTCTCATGCGGGCTTCTCCGCCTCGTTCACGCTGCCTATCTTCTGTGTTTCGTGTCGGTCACGGCGGTCTCTATTGCTTGTGTGCCGGGTTGTCTGTGCGTGTCGGTCGTGCGGCTTGGTCTCCGTGCGAGTTGGGTTGATTTTACACGCAATGCATAGTACTGCGCAAATCGTACATCGCGGGTACGGGTCGGTCGGCTTCATTCCGGGTTCGTGTCGGTCGGTGATAATCGCGTCGGTTTTCCGGCCGGATCACTATTTTCCCTACGGCTCAGTCATATGGCTTGTATTCCGCACGTGCCGGTTGTAATTCACACGCGTTGCATCGCACTGCACAGGTCATACGGCGCTGGTCTGTGTCGGTCGGTTCGTTTTGCGGCCGGAATCGGAATCGGCCACCAAATGCCACAAAGAGTAAATGCTATAATTTCAAAGTGCAAACTGTGAAAAATAAAGTTGCAAAGTGCATATAGTTCTGTTACCACACTCTTGTAATTGCTGGAATGCAGAGTTGCCAGAGAGAGAATTTACTCTCTCATCTCCCTTTCTCACTGACGTTCTATTCCCCAAATCGCCTCTGAAATACAGTGGCTGGTTCGTCAGAAGAGCGGGTCATTCCCCCTTCCATTAAATGTTTACACTAAGGCTCCACTTTACCGGGGGCCCCCGACCCTGCTGGGCGGGCTCAGTGAACTGGAATGGAGAATCCTGCTGATGTAAGAACGCTACGAAGAACAAATAGAGCCCAACTCCGACTGAAATACAGCTGACTTTTATTCGTCAATGCGTGGCAGACAGGGAAACACTAATTTCTCCTTACGTGTTTCAGCATGTTGCCTTGGTCACAGGTGAGTGTCCTTTATATTCTAAGTGGTCACATGGCCCATAGTGCTCGACTACAGGCCCCAGGATGCACTACAACAAGTCTTTCAGCAAGTGGCATGGGGCAATATTTCATCTTGCTTCAATAGAGTAATTCAAACACCAAATGTCACAAAGAGTAAATGTCATAATTAAAAAATGCAAACTGTGAAAAATAAAATTTGCAAAGTGCATATAGTTATATATATATATATATAACTGTTTTTTTTTAAATTATATAATATAATTTAAAAATATTATTTTAATTGTACTTTTTAAACAGATATGTGTTAATATATATGTATATATGTGTGTTTTTTAACTTTTTGAAAGTAAGTTTATTTGTTATATTTTAAAATAATATTATCTTTATTAAATTCATGTTGGTATTTAATATATTTTAATTGTAATATTTTCATTTGTATATATTTAAAAATCTATATTTAATACAGCTGTAATATTGTAAATAATATTTTTGTGCTTACCTTTTTAAGTATAGGCAGTCGCTATTTTTGTCTCAATATTTTTGTAGGTCGATGTTTTACTAGTCGATATTTTGTCGTTCACATAGAAACATGATCCACACTAACCGACATGCTGCACTGTGAATAATCAACAGATTTCCCAGAGAAGATGTAAATCAGAATGATAATATTTGCAATTTATGAATGGGGGAGTGGGGTTTCGGTGTGGGAGCATTGCCATTTACCATAATTTGAAGAGAAAATATTACTTAGTATCACTCAGGACTTTGAAACCTGTCTGGCACAGTAATCCATTATCCATATAAAAGTAGTCTGAAGGAGTGTGTGTTGCTAGCATTTCTGATGTGCTTCCAAACAAACAATACGAAGTACTGTGGATGTAGCACACTGATCTGTCATGTGACTCTGGTAGGAGCGTGAGAAGCCTATTTCTGCATAATTATAGAAGCTCTGCTAGCACACAATCACTTTGAGATTGAGCCGAGTATTGCAGCAACAGGATCAACCATCTCTCTCATCATGAAACTATTTGTTGTCCTCGTTTTTATGGCGCTTTGCTGCAGCCTTGGTGAGTTGCGTTTCCTTCTATACATGGGGTTCATCATCAGAGACCTTTTCATAGAGTTTGAAAGGAAGTTTACATTCTTTTTTAGGTCAGGAAAATGGAGATCCTTAGAACTATCTGACAGAATCAGGCTCAGTGCACATAAATATACAAAGCAATGTGGAATTTGTTCTTGCTTCCAATTGTGTAGCTTTACCTAAAAATGCATCTACAGCAAACATCTTTGGGACAATCAGCTATAAAATTGAGCAGAACAAAACCAGCCCTTTATCTCCACATTAAAGCACATTATTCCTAAGTGTGCCAATCCACTAAGCTATATCTTAAGGCGAAAAAAATAAAAATCAATAAAAAAATCATACTCTAATTTCTGGTGAGCAAGTAAATATTTACTAATATCTAGGGCTTTACCTTGAAGGAAGGGGTGGCTTTTATCTACACCTTTCTTTGAATCCCACTTGTGCTTACTAGTCCAACAAAGTATCAGGTCCGACCCTTTCTCTAGTGCTATAGGTAATGGCAGGTACACGTTCTACCACTTTGACATATGATGTGGCAGATTTTCGGGGGAAATTGGGAGGTTGGCTTGACTTTACACAGTGTGGAGACACAGATTGTTGTTAATCCTGCTAGCCTGCACACCACAGGCACAGGAGAGTCTGGAGTTTAATTTGTGGAGGCAACTTTTCATTTTGCAGGCAGCATTTGTGACATATTGTGCAAAGATGAGAGCATCCTTAGCATTCATTTTGAAGGGAATATTAAGGAAAATGTTGGTGAAGGTGAAAAATGCATGGAGTATATATCTGTATAATGTTGTAAAAACGTTACAGTTTGAGGAGATCTGGGAAAATATTGCCTGCATCCCAAATAGGATATTGAGCAATGAAGCAGGACTAGCTGATATTATATCATGAAGATCAGTAAATTGTGAAGAAAAAACATGCATGAATGGTATTAAGTTTATACAAATATAACATAAGGGAGCCATTCCTCAATCCTCCCTATACGTTAACACAAAAGGGAATAATACCAAATTTAGATTCCCTTCAAGGACTTATGATATTAAAAATGTAAAGGAAGGCTCTGACTACCTGTGCCTCCATGTTTCAGGATGCTCAGTTTCTATTGTCGATAATTTGTAAAAGTGAATTGCTGGGAACAGAAATAAGACTCTTGTTAAGAGCAAGGCTTCGGCAGCTAAATACCCTAAAATGCATAGATGCGGTTAGTGCTTGAGTTACTGGATCAGAGACCCAACTTACTGACAGATTTATAATATTCTTAACAGTTCCTAGTATCAGAATTCAGACAGCCTCTATCAGCATCCCACCAATAAAAGAAGGGTAGGACAAGCGTGGTTAAATTATTATTTGATTTTAAGAAGCACACAAACAAGAACATTTCTCTCATTTATTCTTCTATGGTATTTGTCTGTAACATTTTTAATCAATTGTAATGATTTTAATTACTTGTTTAATAAACACTTACTTTATTCAATCCATATATTCTTGAGTGCAAGAAAACAGGCCTTTTTGCAGTGGCCCCCCACTTTTTGCCCCCAGTCGGATTGCTAGATGCTAGTTTTTGACTCTGACATTGCACTGGATCCTGCTAACCAGGCCCCAGTGTCAGTGCTCTTTTCCCAGAACTGATAAATGTGAATTGGAAACTCGAGGACTGTACTCCCCTTGTTAGCCCCTAGTATATGGTATTAGTAGTACCCAGGGCATGGGTAGCAAAGGGGTCCCCAGTGCTTGCAGAACAGTTTGCCCAGTGTGACTCAGGTAAACTACTGACAGCAGGCCTGCCATTGCTGGCTGCAGGAACAGTGCAAACTGCTCCATTTCGACTTTGCCTTCACCATGTGTAGCAAAGTAAATGCACTGCTTTTAATATGTGCCAGTCACCCCCTAAGGAAGTTCTACTGAGTCCATGAGGCAGGGTGCAGTATGTTAAGGGTATAGATATGTAAGTGCAAGTTTATTTGTTTCTATAGTGGCCTTTACCATTTAAGAACACTATAAGTGATAAGCGGTTCATAGGCTAACATGGGTTTGCCCCGGCAGCTCTGGGGTCATTAGCTCCATATGGTACCACCTTGAAATGTTGAGTTTGATATCAAAAGGCGTGCTGTCTAACTCCAGACACAAATCTAATGCCGGGAGCGATGTGGCATGCACCCAGGTGGCTACCTCAGAAGTGGCCTACCTGTCAGCCTCAGCTTTCCCACTCTCTGGCTGGTAGTCCGTGCTTGCTGTCCCCAAGACAGGATTCTGACCTCCTGATAGGCAGTGTGAACACTTCCAAGAGTCAGGAAGAGAAGCATTGGCAGGAAATAGGTCACACCTCCTCCCTCCAAGGCAGTCTAGTGAAGTGCCACATCAAGGAGGTGAGCTTAAAAGGCTGCACTGCCTCTGATATGCATCCAAACTGTCTCCCAGAGACTTTTCTTATACAGCTAAGAAAGTCTTTGGCCATATTTAAACATTTTAGAAACAGTGGGCTATGGATAGAAAAAGTGACCTACAGCCCCAGATGGTGTCACTTCAAGGGCAGATTAGCTGCAGAGACTAGTAGCCCATTGGCTACTTGCTCCCTCTCCCATAACTCCCCTATATCTAACACTTAAGGGACACCCCTGAGTCCAGAACCTCAGTTCTGAGCCATTTTGCATCAAAGAGGAGACTTGAGAAGACAACAGCAGGATTATACACAAACCAACAGAGGGAGACTCTGTACCTGTGGCAATACTCCTGGAACTACTCTACCAAGGCTCGTCCTTGTCTAAAGATAGGCTCCTGTAGATAGAGGGACCCCTGTTAGAGCCAGAAGCAATGTCAGACACCCTAGGACCAGTAGCGCTAGTCCCCTGCACACTGCAGGTAAATCAATGTTCGGAATCCAAAGAATCACTGGCCATCGGGCCCTCCAAAGGATCACTCCAAAGCAGATGATCCAGTACATTGTGGGAATTGTAGTCTTGCCCTCCACAAAATTTCAGTCTGCTCCCGTGTTCTACTGGACCTCCGGATGTCGAAGAAGTTCCTTGCTGAACTTACTGCTACCAAGGCTTGTTAGTCGCAACTACGGCAACTGACACCATCACTCAAAGTTTCAGCTAGAGGACATTCCACAAGACATTCATCCAACATCGGCAGCAATGTACTTGTCAAGATTTTGCACCCTGTTCTCCTGCTGCACCGTGTTAGTGGTGAAAGGAGCCTCCCCATTGCTCCCATTCCGAACCAGACATTGCCAGAACAACTCTTCACATTGGCTCCATGGGCTGGGTAAAATTATACTGACTGTCGTGTCTTGGTCCTGGGACCTGCATCACCTTTAATCTGCAAGGGTTCCACACAACCAGACCTGCAAGTGACTGATTGCCACTAATGTTTTTTACCTTTGACGGCAATAGTACATTTTCACTGTTTAATTTTTCACTGATTTTATATTGCTGCTAAAAGTCTCAACTATGGTTATATATATATATGATCAAACTCATTTTGGTGAAGATAAAAATGTATTTGATTTTTCAAAATTGGTGTCATATGTCTTTCGAGTTGTGTCAATTACTTATCGTCCATGTTGGTATTCTGAAGTGCTTAACAGATGTTCCTCTAATAAAGCCTGTCTGTTCTTTGCCACACTACTAGGAATGAGTTAAAGATTTATTAGAGTGAATCCAAGGACCAGCTTTGGGGTTTGTGATAGTATTGCAGGGTAAAACCCAACCAACATCACCACATAATATTCCACCTGTCTACATTGGTGTTACAGAAACCGGATCCTGAACTTGCATTTCACAGTTCCATTTGTTCATAAGTGATTTTTCCATGAGAAATCCACTAAATTGACTTTAGACTTTAAAATTTATTTTTCAGAAATGTTTCAAATTTTTTAACATTGGAATTCTAAGGTCCCTGTGTAGACCACATGTCTAATAAGTACATTTAAAAAGCCTAGGTGTGTTAGGCAAGGTTTAATAGTTTTTCAAAAATATTTAAAGGTCCCAATTTCCAAGTAAAAAGTTAGGCATAATGGAAGCTGGTAAGGATCTTGACTTGTCAGTCATCCCAGCCCTAAGGATCAGAGATTTGAGGGTTTTGTGCAAAACAAGGGGCATTAGCTATAGGGTTACAGCTAAAAAGGAGGAACTTGAATATCCCCTCAGCTCTTATGCAAAAGAAAAATTAGAGAGCGAGGGCCATTACTCAGAAAAAGACCAAGAAGACCATATTGAGTAAGATGGGGAAGAAGGTGAAGACCACAACTCTCCGCCCTTTCCCAGACCTCTTTCACCAGTGAGAAGTGACAGGAATCACTCTAGGAGATCCCCCATTGGTACGGTGGTAGAAACCCCTGAGTAAGAGCTTGACCAACTCTCCCTGGAAGTGAAGAAGCGTGAACTTGAGGAAAGGAGACTAAGGGGATTATTAGGAAAGTCCACCTGCCATCCCGACGTAAAAAAGGACCGCCCACCATAT
Source organism: Triturus cristatus (assembly GCF_964204655.1). Taxonomy (NCBI): domain Eukaryota; kingdom Metazoa; phylum Chordata; class Amphibia; order Caudata; family Salamandridae; genus Triturus; species Triturus cristatus. The sequence continues at coordinate 1,495,825,187 of NC_140591.1, forward strand.
GTGCGGTGGTCCCGTGGGGGTGATTAGGATACGCCCACCACACTGGCGGGCCCATCCTGCTTTTTTAACATTGTGGCGGGCGGTGCTTTCAGCACCACGCGCCGCAATGCCAAAAATGCATGTTGTGTATTTGCATGCAAAACGTGGCGGTGCCTGCCATGTTGTGCATGCAAATGCCCATTTGCACCCCCAACCCCCCAAACTTCCTGGGGGCCCGCGACGGGTCCCCAATGGCATGGACTGCATGCCTTTCCATGGCGGCAGCGCCACCACGGAAAGGCGAATCCCCGCATGTATCGTAATATGGATGGCGGTGTCTAACAGACACCGCCACCATATTAAAACCTTTTCCACCCAGTCGACTCATCGACCAGGCGGAAAACCGTCGGACGGTCTTTACGTCCACTGGGGTCCGCTCCACCATAGTAATATGGAGGGGGAAATGGCATGCGGGCAGGAGAGAATGTCAGGCGGATCGCCACTGCCATGTGGGCGGTGGCGATCCACCTTACATTCTAATTGATCCCTAACTCTTGAGGAATGAACGGTTAAGATGGTCTTGAAGCCCAAAGATGGTAGCAGCAAGACAAACAGGGAGGAAGAGGAATCTTTTGACATTAAAGTCCCCAAATGGATTGTCCCTAAGTAAAGTGATGGAGAGGACATTGACAAATGGTTGCAGCCTTGAGAGGGCATGCAAATTGAGACGGATAGGTTGCCAAAACTGGGGCTCTCTACTTTGGGAGTTATTCTTAGTAAAGGACAGAGAAAGACTGCTGACCCTTAATTATGATATGGCTGAGTCCTATGAGCATATGAAGAAGACACTCATAGAAGGGTTTGGACTCACTACAGAAGAGTAGGTACTGAAGTTTAGGGACACCCATATAGCTCAAAACCAGGCATGCGTAAGCTTTGTGAAGTGCACACATATGATGCACTGAATATTTTGATTATGAAAGAGTACATTTTATCCTATTGTACCTCAGACAAGTTACACCAGCATCCAATAGATTCAGAACTTTTTATCCCTAGGGAATTGGGCAAAAAGGCTGATGAATGGGTAAGGAAAATAGTACCCAAGAAGGCCCAGGGGAAGACCTCAAGAAGGGGGAGTGGGGTAGGCCCACAAAAAGCAAAGGAGGGAGATAGTAAGCCCACCAAAGAGACTCTCTCAGGACTCCATAACCCTAAAAAGGAAGAGAGTAAAACCCACCCACTCTGGCTAGCAGTGTAAGGGCTAAATAAACATTTGGATAGTAGGCTGTGCTGGAATGCCAACAGGCAAGGCACTACAAAGGGGAAGTAAGCCTGTACCAAAATGGTGGATAGTACTGGGCTGTCCGTGTAGCCATAGGGAGGGCTCGTCAGATGAGGACGTCCTCTTAGCTTTTAACTGAAATAAGGGTCCAGATGGCATGCTGGTGATCCCTAAGGGGGGCAGTAAGCACTTCCACTACAAACAGGAGAATGAGAGCCTGCGGAACTTGCAATGTCGGTCCGTTGGGTAGAAATAAAACCCTTGTCTTCTCATTTAACACCTCCAGACAATTTATGATTGAGGATTTTATAAATTGTAACACTACTTATGTGGTGTATGTTCTGGGATGTAGATGCGGCATAATTTATGTCGGCAGCACCATCCGCAGTTTAAAACTAAGAATTCAGGAAGACAGACGGGCTATAAGAACCAATGACACCAGGTATCCAATTACTAATCACTATGTCAGGGAACATCCCGAAGATGTAACATTTTGGTTTCATGCTATTGAACATGTTCCAGCACCAAAGAGAGGTGGCAACAGGGATCTGTTGCTAAGACAGAAGGAATCAAAATGGATATGCCGCTTGAGAGCAACTAGTCTGGGGCATAACACGGATGGGGAGATGCACTATTTCTTATAGACATCAATACTTTGGGGCTGTGACAACCAATATGTTGATTTTTCCCCATTACTATCTAGGTCTTTTTGTCCATATTTAGGATATTTAGGACCTTATGATGGTTTTTCATTTAATCGATTTCCCCTTTTTTTCAATCCTGTTGTGATACAAAGGGTTTTTTTGTGCAAGTGTCAGCGGATATGGGTCACTTTACATTCACTAATATGTTTAGGAATGATACTCTCTACCCATATTTGGCAATTTGCTTGCTTGAATTCACAATGTGCTGTCCACCAGGTGTACCATTAATTCTAACATATGGTTGCTTCCTGGAATCATATCGTTTCTACTCGGGAATAAGGGTTAACTTTTGCGTAAAACGGCTGTTTTTCAAACTTGATTAATGATTAATAGGGCCCGGATATTACACCATATTAAGTACCGACGGAGATAAGTCATTTTACATCTACTTGTATCTCTTGGCATGGTACTTCCCTAGAATTGCCTTCTCATTATGTAGTCAACAATGCACTATACATCAAGTGCACCACAAAATATACTGTCAGCCACTATGCTAAATCTAAGATTATATAGTGGCGTGAATAAATTTTGCACTTGGTGTATCCAATTAGGTTTACATAATGGCAAAATAACACAAACATTTGTTCCGTGTTCTTGTCAAAAAAACTTTTTACACATTTTTTCTGTTTGTCTATTTCTTCTCCTTCTTTCGAGTTGTTGTCTTCCATTCAATTTAAAGGAATGAACGTGTAAACATTAGCTTTTAAACTCTAATTTTCGTATTTTAAACTGACCAGTTTAATTCGGAGTCAGAATACTCTATACAATTTTAAGGTCCATATACTACTCCAATATGGCGCATAAATACTTATGAATTCTGATTAGGTATGGTGATTCCGTTCCTAAGTGTCACGTACTTATTATGACACAGGATTTATACTTTTCGTTACACTTAATTTATAATAATTATTCCGTAAAATTAACTTTTAAACTTAAGCTCTATTGTTCTAATCGATCAGCACAATCGGGAGTCAGAAACTCCCATTTAATTGCGAAGTCCATATACTACTTCAACATGGCGCCCAAACATCCGGGAACTTTGACTACACACCGTAACTCTGTTCTAAATGTTTTTATGCATATTCCAAACACGTGACATGAGGGGCGATGACATACGGTGTCGCCGCGAATCTGAGGAAGTACTCTCTCATACGGTAAGACTGGGATGCCGGTGCTTTTCGTTACGCATCTATTATGAGATGGAACCTTAACGTAGCCCTATTACATTGAGCGGTTCGTAGAGGTATTCTGTGCAGTTTATCTGAGATATCTCTTTCGATATGTCAAGAAATATAAAGATTTATTTTGTACCTTTAATTTGGTCTTTATGGCGGGAGTTCGGGTGACGCTTCAAGTGCAATATTTCATGACTATATTCGGAGCGTATTCTTAACATAGCAACATAGCAATCTTACCATGCCGAATCTGTGCCAGCGATTTCTGATGTTTTCCACTTTAGCACTGTTTAATAGATGGATCTCTGCAAAAGTACCATCTGGAAGTGGATGCTTCTCATATTAAGCACATTAAGCATTTTACATATTACCGTTTCTTACTGTAAGTAAGAACAGGATAATGGTCTTTAAAAACATCGCTTCACAAGACAGTATATTCTTTATGTACTGCGGAAATTCATATAGCAGTTGGCATTCGACGTGATTGATAGTGGCCCTCATGACCCCCTTGAATGTGTAGCAATGGATTAAGGATGCGTGGTTAACTCTGCGGATCCAGTTGTGAATTGGGTTGGAGAATGATGTTGTGGTGTGGGATTAGAAGTATGTGCTCATGGCATTCTCCATTTCTTCTTTTAGAAAATGGAGCCCACACATTGGCACTAAATATGCAACTATAATGTTGACTCACTATTGATTTCGTTTTCTATGGATCTACTTGGGAGTCCTGTTTACAATCGATTTACTTGGTGATATACATAGGACTTAATTGTATATGCACCACTTGACTATTTAAGAGGTAAGATTATTCTTGCTTTCCTCTCGGAATTCCTTGTTTTCCGTGTTTTCTTTTACCTTAACCCATTGGGTACGTAACTGGTCATGTTAATTTCGTAATCCGTTTTTACTAGGCCACACAATTTTTTGAACAACTTCAATCAATGCCAATTGGAAGTTGACTATCTATTGAAAGTTCTGGAGGTTGCCTTTAAGCAATTATCTATGGTAAGAATCGGCATAAAAAAAATAATTTTTTTGAATGTGGGCGGTAGTCATAATAATTCCCAATATTCCTTTTGAAGCATTCTTGATAGATAATTCACCTTTATAATTCTTTAGGCCCCTTTACATATGGGGCCATCTATCCAAAATCGCTAAAGTCTTGAATTCAATACGTTCATGTAGGGATTGCTGTCATATTACCTCTATATTAAATGTTCTATTTTATGTGTCAGGCCGCATACATATTTAGGTCAGACATTTAAGTAGTTGCTCCAATTGCTTAACTCTTGTTTCTGATATTTAACTGGCTAAATGTCTTAAAACTCTGAACATTGTCTGTGGTGTATTTACATGTGTAGTTTGTGTCATATTTCTTCTTATTTGTATATAAATGTATAGTATCACAATATTTTTGTTATGTATTATGAGTATTGTGGTATGTTGTGTTTCGTGATGTACATATGGTGTTTTATATATATGTTTGTATCTATACTCATTTTCAGCCCTGACGAAGTTCATAAGAACGAAACGCGTTGGCTGAGTCCGAATTTCTAAAAAGTTGACAAAGAATAAAAGAACAAAAATTGGATCATTTGAAAAGACTTTTTCTTGGTGCACCGTCCTTTTGCAAAAAAGGAGAATGAGAGCCCTACCACTGCCTTGAGAGACACAGGTGCCAGTCATACAATAGTGGTTGAGAGGTTAGTGTCCCCAGATTGCTATCTGCCAGGGGAGGACAGAAGAGTAAGGGTAGTCCCAGGGGAGGTCACAACCAGACCTTTAGCCTTAGTGCCCCTGGAGAGAAGGGATACCTTTAGCTGGTATAGGGTGGTAGTCAGTCCCGACCTTCCCCTACATTGTATCCTAGGCAATGACCTTCCAGAGGTGGCCTGATCCCAGAAGGGGCAGTGGCCCAGGGCACCAGCCAACCCAAAGATCCTGGGGATCCTGTCCCTTAAGATATGAAACTTAGGTCCCAAAAGAAAGGAAAAAAGAGTAAGAAAAGGAAAGGGAAGCCTCTCTTATCTAGAGATCCAGTAAGCTGAGGGTATTTTAACCCAGTAAGGCAGAATCACAAAGTTGGCACTGGGAAGGCTTCTCCTTACCCCAAAGAGGTCCTGACAAGTCAGGCAATGGTGCAAAATCAAACTGTCACCCTTGTACTTACTGAAGAAGGAGTGGGAGAAGGGTGTCAGAACAGGAAGTGGTTGCCCCCCACACTGAACAGTGAAGGAGGTTCCACAAACTCACAGTTAAGTAAGGTACCTCATTCACCTGTCAATGGAGAGCTTAGGGTGTGGTTTTGGATACTGACAGCTGTCAGTGGTGGCCTCTGGTGGGTGCTGGCCTTCATGACAGCACTGTACTTGGCATGGGAGGCAGATCCTATAGTCAAAAGAAAGTTAGGTCCCCCTCCTGGTAGTCATGGTGGAGTTGCTCAAGTGTTGGGTAACCTCTGTGGGTAAATTAGGGGGAATATATACTATGAAGTGGCGGAGCTTGTCGTTAGCATCCTTGGCTTAACAACATGCTCCACCACTTCTGAAATGCAAAGCTGCACCATATTTACAAGAATGTGGTGCAGCCTTGCGTTTCCCCCCTGCCATGACGCTAAGTTTAACAACTTAGCACCAACGCAGACACCCTTGCACCAGAGTGCAAGGGTGTCTGCGTGCAGGGGAAGATTGTTTATGTGTAGGAAGGTGTCCCTTCCTGCACATAAACTATCCTAAATTGCAATTCTGTCACTTTCATTTGTGCTGCTTCATGCAGCACATATGAAAGTGACAAATCGAATTTTTTTAAAGGTTTGTTTATGTACATGAAGGGACACCATCCTGTACATAAACAAACCATGGCAGGCAACACACATGGAAAAAGCAAAAACAAGGAGAAATAATGCATTTCTCCTTGTTTCGCCAACTTAAGACCAGGGTTTTCCTGGTCTTAATTTTGGTGCTGCCTCCTATGTACGCCACCCTTGTACACCATAGCGTGAAAGCGCGCCTTATGTACAAGGCAGCGTTAAGCCACATTAAGTGGCTTAACGCTACCTTGTACATAAGGCCTATCCCCACCACAACATCCTTAAAAGTGACGTGGTGGCGATAGGGGCTTGTTCAAATGTCCCACGGTGTTTCTCTGGCTAAGATAGGGTTTGAATAGGTGTGCACCTCACTCCCCTGATTAAAAGTGGAAGAAGGTAAAGGTGGTACATAGATGAAGTCCAGTTTAGTTTTTGTCCTGTTACTGTTGAGATGGGTCAACTGCCCTGTGGAAGTGACCTTGACAGGAGAATGTGAGGCAGAGCAGGTCCTGCAATAGTACAGCCTGTTTTTTTTTACATTCTCCTTTGCTGAAAAGTAAGGAAGACTCTCTCAGCGTTGGACTGAAGGTTGGGCTATGTGTATCTGATAAAGTTCATTTTGGTGTCTAAATTAGGAACATAATGGTGCCGATGCCGATCCTGGAAAAACCGGGTACGAACCGTCGGTCGGAGGGTTTTCTCTGTCTGACTCGTACCCGGTAAAATAACCCTACAAACTTGCAAGTACCATTCGTACGGAAACACCATTTCCGTACGAGTCGGAAAAAACACCGACCGACTGTAAAAACACATACCAATGTGATCCGGGACAGCGCCGACGTGACGTCGGGACGCATGCAGGCTGCATTTCACGAACCAGGAAGTACGAATCGTACCAACACCAGTCCGGACGGCAATATTTTTACGGCACCCAAAAAGTGCCGGAAAAGCGAAGTACGGCGCGATGCGAGTGGAATTGGGGGTCCGGTATGCGCCAAACCCCCCCCAGACCCCGCGGATGTACGTGCCGTACCCCCACCCGTGTATGTACGAGTCGTACCCCCACCGGTGTATGTACGAGTCGTACCCCCACCCGTGTACCCCCACCCGTGTATGTACGAGTCGTACCCCCACCCGTGTACCCCCACCCGTGTATGTACGAGTCGTACCCCCACCCGTGTATGTATGAGCCGTACCCCCACACGTGTATGTACGAGTCATACCCCCACCCATGTATGTACGAGTCGTACCCCCACCGTGTACCCCCACCCGTGTATGTACGAGTTGTACCCCCACCCGTGTATGTATGAGCCGTACCCCCACCCGTGTATGTACGACTCGTACATACACGGGTGGGGGTACGACTCGTACATACACGGGTGGGGGTACGACTCATACATACACGGTGGGGGTAAGACTCGTACATACACGGGTGGGGGTACGACTCGTACATACACAGGTGAGGGTACGACTCGTACATACACGGTGGGGGTACACGGGTGGGGGTATGACTCGTACATACACGGGTGGGGGTACAACTCGTACATACATGGGTGGGGGTACACGGGTGGGGGTACGACTCGTACATACACGGGTGGGGGTACAACTCATACATACACGGGTGGGGGTACGACTCGTACATACACGGGTGGGGGTACACGGGTGGGGGTACGACTCGTACATACACGGGTGGGGGTACACGGGTGGGGGTATGACTCGTACATACACGGGTGGGGGTACACGGGTGGGGGTACGACTCATACATACACGGGTGGGGGTACGACTCGTACATACACGGGTGGGGGTACGACTCGTACATACACGGGTGGGGGTACATCTCGTACGTATGCGGGCACATGTCTCCATGGTTGGTATTGAAGTTCGCTCCGGACGGTCTTTTTTCCATACGGGTGTACATTCGGACGGACGGGACAGATCGTACTTGCGCGCTCTGACTTCATTTTTCCGATTCGTACGGATAATCGTCCGGGGACGTGTCGGACACTTTTTCCGACCCGAGGACGTGTGGGGGAGTTTTCCCAATGCGATTCGTATGGACTTTTTCCCATACGAATCGTACTTGCCAGTTTGTACGGTACTTGTACGATTCGTACGGAAAAAAATCCGGATACGATTCGTACGGGGAAAATTTTTCCAGGATCGGAATCGGCATCAATGTGTTTTATTTTTATAAGTTAATGTCAGATTTCTTTAGAGTTGTGTCAATTACTTATCGTCAATGTTGGTACTCTGCAGTGCTTAACACATGTTCCTCTAGTAAAGCCTGTCTGCACTACCAGGACTAAGCTAAATATTTATTAGTGTGAATCCAAAGACCATCTTTGGTGTTTGTGATAGTATTTCATGGTAAAGCCTAACCAACATCACCACATAATACTCCACATTCCTACATTGAGGCTTTTCAATCCTTTCTTAAAAGAATTGAACAATCCCAACCATGGCTGTGGATATTTACGAATATTAGTCCATCAGGGTGCTCTATCTGATTTGGGCAATGCACTCCACAATGAATTATATCAGAGTGACACTGACCCACACACCATACATTGACATTTTAGGACACCAACCTAGCACATTGCAGGTTGTTGTCCACATGCTGCACTGAACCGCCACGTCTCAGTGTTTAAAGATGCACACTATTCTGCAATAATGCATTGCTTCCAAGAGACACTTGCCAAAGCAATGCAGTGTTGAAGGGACACTAACTCCTGCACTCCAATATATATGAGGAACACTAACCCGGCAGAATTCACTGTATCCTAGACACTCACCTGCATACTGCACTATGTCCCAGAGAGTCTGACCCACCACACTTGAATGTACACTAGTAATATTTACTTATCACATTGCACTACATAATTGAGGCATAAGCCACCGCACTAAGCTATATCATAAAGACGCTACAAAATTGCACTGAATACATAGGGTCTCGACAATCAATCTGCAAGACATCCTATAGGAAATAAGTCAATAAAATGGATTCTTGAGATATCAACCCAACACATTGCATTGCACCCTCGTGGGAGTAAGTCGTGACAGTGAATCCCATAGCAACTATTATTCACCACACTAGGTAGGATTGCACTGCATGCATTCTGAGGATACTAAAACTACATTCTAAGTACACTATTTTCTGTATCTTCTGGCATAAGAGACATGCTATGATTGCTCTGGGAGCTTAGGAAGCACATGCCAAGTGCACCCTCATTCAGTGCACCAGCTGGAACCAGGGCCGGACTGGGAATTGAAATAATCCCTGGCAAAATTTGGCAGACCAGCCCCCGTCAAATTTGGCAGACCAGCCCCCGTCCAGCGCGACCGCTACTAGGGGGGTTAGGGGGGCTTCTCCCCCCAAGAAAATTTTGGAAAACAACCGACCAAAATGGTGAATTTTACAGCACATTTTTCATTACATATTCAATTGTATCAACTTTCAAACCACAGTAAATAGTAGATGATGACCTTCAAGAGCACCAGGTTACCCACCCAGTCATATGTACCCATAGACATTCTTTCAGAGAGCACCAAAAATAGACACGAGTAGTAAATCAGAGAGAAATAAAAGTGAGACCAGCCCCCACATGGTGTGTAGCGAGCAAGCGCAGTGAGCAACCACTACTAGGGGGAGTTTGGGGGGGTTGAACTTGTCCCCCCTCCCCAAGAAAATTTGGGAGACAGAAAGGCCAAAACAAAGCATTTTTGAACACATCTTACATTACATACTAGATTGTATTAACTTTTAAAGCATAGTAAATGATTACCTAATTCAGCCTCGCCTATACCGGGACACATCAAATTTAAAAGCATATGCCAAACTATTTAAATACTCTGCATACTGCACCCTGCCTTATGGAAAGGGCTTGCGCTAGTGGTGACATCCTGCTGACATATGTAGTAAAAGGGCATATTTTTAGGCCTGGCAAAAGGTTCCTTGTGCCAGGTCAAAATGGCAGTTTTACAACTGCACAGGCAGACTGCAATGACAGGCCCTGGCCTTGACACATGTTTGAATAGGCTACTTATGTAGGTGGCACAATAAGTGTTGCAGACCCACTAGCAGCATTTAATTTACAGTCCCTGGGTACATGTAGTACCACATTTTTAGGGACTTACAAGTAAATTAAATTTGCCAGTTTGACCATGTTTAAAGGGAAGAGCACAAGTACTTCAGCACTGGTTAGCGCTGGTAAAGTGCACTGAGCCCTAAGAGCCAACAAAAATGGCTTTTGATGTAATAAAGCAGATCAAACCTGCATTTAATTTTGAGGAATCTGAGGCCAACAAGGACTTATCTAACCATGTCTCAGCAGTCAGTATGAACAATAATGTATCTAAAAAACACTTCACAGGGGAGGCCTGTGGAAGACTAGTGCCACAGCTCACCATCCTTGAAGAGCATCTCCCCATGAAGTCCCAGTATCATTTTGAATGTTTAACACAGGAGAGAGTTTACGGATGCATATTCTTTAAAGTTCTTTTCAAGTATTCTGAATGTTATGTGAAGCAGATAAGCAGATCCGTATGTCCATTTACTTTGAGGAGTTAATAATTGGCATATTCCACTTCCATTGTATCAGCAGCAAATAGTTACAGACCCTACCAACCATTTAGCTTAACCGTGAACGTGAAGCATAGGTTGTCCTCAAGGGCACACTACTTATGTGACAATTCACTTGTGTGATAACTTGTAGGACACTTTGTGAAAGGCATGTGCTTTACATGTGCATCGTGTGTGCGCAGCCTTTTGAATCTCAAAAGAACCTGGAGGGGACTACTGAGAGTAATCCCATTTAAATGGATGGATATACGGATGGATGGAGGAGCTTTGATGAGAGGACAAAGATGCATGTGAAGGACATTGTAAGAGTTTGACCAAACAGTTTTATCACAGTATTTCTAAGATAAAGCCCTCGCAGGATAAAAAAACAAACAGTGCACCATCATATATTATAATCACACGGCCTATGCACACATTTGTGCCAAGCAAGGAAAATCCTCCATGTTCATCACACCAGTGAGCTCATTATCAGACGTGGAAAGGGCGCGCTGTGCTCATTGAGTTTGCACTGTGAGGGTTTCGAGCTGGGGCCATGCAAAACCCCTACTAACCACAGACCATCAAACCAACCAATGGTAGAACAGGTCTTGTTGGCAAGAGGGGATTGCTTGTTTTCCGGTCTAGGAAAAACCATGTCCTGCGTTGTGCTCCTTGTGAAGATAATGACTGTTTCCAAGGATATAAGAAAAAGCTATGGGCTCGGTAGAAGCGTGGACAGGCATTCAACACCACAGGCACATATGTGTTTCTTATTTAAGTCTGGCCTAGAGACAGCTTTATTTGACTCTGTGTTAAGCTATGGAAAGGAAAGAGGCGCACCAAGGACAGGCAAGAATGCACTTGCACAGGCAGTAGGCTGAGATGGCCTTGGGTAGCCACACAGGTCATGTACAACTGTACAGTCTGCAAGCTACGATGCAAGTAGGTGGGGTAAACCACCAAACAGCTGGCATGCTGCAGGTCGGAAGGAACTCATGCTATATTACAGGTATGATACAGTAGAGACTGCTTCTATTTGGAAGAGAATATGCACAGGCAGTACCAACTGAGGTAAATCTGGTGCATGCATTGGGAAGATAGAGGTATTGTACTAAATGCTGGGCAAGAAAAACACTTCATGAATAAATAAAACAGAATAAACCGTCCTAACAAGATACATTGATATTTTTAATTTGGAACACAATATGTGATAAATAGATGGAAAGAGTAACTTTTCCTAATTGAGAGAAAGAGCCCTGAGGAAGCGGTTTTACACTTTGGCGAAACATGTGTTGGCTGTTGTCTTAAATGTCATGAACTTGTACAATGAGAATTTCATAGTATGAATTTGACATTTTTGAACAATTTCATTACCAATATTCTGATTACCATGCGTTAGAAACTATGCATCTTATTTTCTGTTTGCATTTTAATAAATACACTGGGGGTGGCATCTAGTGTCTCACTGAGGAGCACCAGTTACAACAAGACCACCATCTCCCTCAACTGCAAGTTTAGCTCCTATATTATAGGATGTTCTGACTGCACTACTTTGGCTATTAAACACATTTCCTATCTATGAGATGTCCTTCTTCGCATTCACTCCTGTTCAAGTACTTTCAGCCAGATTCAATAATCTTTCATCTAGCTGTTTATCATGGTTTTTTTTTAAACGTGTTATTTCCCAGAAAGAAGGGCATTCTCCCAGTTACCTTTCTTTCCCTTGCTACTCTTTTTCCTAATCCTGCCTTCTACGCTTTTTACTCAGATGTCAAATTCTCCATTCTTAAACCTTTTTTGCCATTTGATTTTCCTCTTTTTCCTCTGCTCTCTTATCCTTTCAGTTCTTATCCTCCTTGTCTCTCCTTTTTTCTAACCCATGTTCTAAATATAATCTCCCCTCTCATTCCATTGTGTTCCGTTCTTTTCCCTACCATTTCTCCATGATCACCTAAGATACTTCACTTAATTCCTATCATGGTTAATGCTCTCTCATTCCTCCCTCCTTTACCCTTGTTCCTCCTTCCTTTCACCCTATTACTTGATTTCATTCCTTCTCCCACTTATTCCTCTTGTCTCCTCTTCCTTCTACTCTCTTTCCCAATTCCCATCCTCAATGACCCACTGTTGTAGGGTAGACTGCGGCACAACTGAATTCAGGCAAAACGTGCAAATGTTCACAGGCGTCAGCGCAAACTTAGGCATCACCCCTCTGAGGCCTAGGCCCTTGCACCTTAGGCCCCTTTTGCTTTCCCAGGTTCAGTAATTCAGGAGGATAGGTTATAAAACGAGGAGTGCCACATCGGTATGAAACTTATTTCTAGTAAAGGGAATATCTACATGCTAATTCCAATAGTGTTGTTTAATTAGATGGTGGCAAAATTGAGGCGTTGATTGAAAACTTTGCTTTGCTGAGCCTGAGAAACGTGTCCACTCTCTCACAGTGGAAGAACTGAAGGCAGAATGCTGAAGCAAATGAATCATGTTTTTGCATTTAATCAGGCAGCTTTAATTCATCTATTTTGTAGATTTTCATCTATTTTGGAGATTTTTTTAAATGTCATTTAGATGTATTTGGGAGATTTTTTTTAAATGGTAATTTAGGTTTCCCAGAACTGTTTAAAACAAAGTCCACAGACATTTAATCACAGTGCCCTGTATTTTCACAGGCTTGTCTCCCCGCCACCAACGCAATTTTTCTGCTGATGCAGGCGAAATCAAGAAGGAACACATCGCACATTAAATACAGATCACCTGTTCGCCGATTAGTATGTAAAATTTAGAGTAAAAATAAAGACAATGTGGTACTCTGCCTACATTGTTTCAGCAAAGTCAGCAGCATGACCCAAACCGGATAGTTCTCATTTTGTTCAATCTTAACTGAGCTCTTCTCTGACCTGCGAGCCTTTCAAAAAGCAGCGTTCATGTCTATCTCCACAAATTAACTTTCATCCCAATCTACTCTGGTAACAGTAAATCATGTGCAAATGAGCGTCATTAACGAGAGGTCATGAGGAACAGCAATTTTCAATGTTAGCGATGGCAAGTGCAAGTGCTGCTGGAACTGGAAGACGGGGATAATTCTATGTAAGGGCGAGGCTGACACCATGTAGGACACGTACAGCGTTACCAGCTCCATACACGGACAACCCGACCTAAGGATATTACACCAGAATTAGGGGCACTTCAGGCGGTCCTGCCAACATAACCATCAGGCCTGATAACCCTCCTTGTGTCAAAGCTCCAATCACTCACGTCACAACAATGCCCCTGCACAATGCACCCTTACTTCGACAGGAAAGCAGAGCCAGCGCGCGCTGTTTCAACATGAGAGCAGCCATGATCATTCAACTTCTGGCCCACCCGCCCCGGTCGCAACAGCTAGTGCCACTGTGGCACCCACTGTCTGTTGAGACTCGCAACAGACAGTGCCACGGTATTTGCGACCGGGCCAGGCCCAGAAAGAATTTAAAAAATCAAAAGGGGCCTAAGGGGCAAGGGCCTAGGCCCCGGCAACCATCGATGATCAGGCCAGAAGCAGGAGGATTATTGAATTCAATTTAAATGACTGGACGGCGTCTGGTCCAGTCGCAAATAGACTCACCTGCGGGCGGCAGACAGGGGAGAATAAAATTATGGGGTGCCGACTTTCCCAGTCCCTGGCCTCGCCTCCTCGACCTCGCCTCAGAGAGTCATCACGCACATTAAGAGCCAAATGCGCATGAGCTTCACCAGGCAGCAGATGACCCCCTGCCCCCAGACCACGGCGCGCAGACTCGCAGGCGGTGACATCATCTACGCGCTGTGCGCGTCTACATCAATGATCACATGGTCAGGTGCTTTTTAAATAAAATTATTTTAATGAGTCAGGTTTAACCTAGTAGGCTGCCTGCTGCTGCCTAAATTACATTGAAATCGGTCGGCGGGTCACTGCTCACGTCACGTGACCCACGGACCGAGCACCAGCATTTTATGCAGCCTGGAGAGAATCGTTGTGCTCAGGCGGCCTGGTTGTGCTTAATGCAATGTTATGATTGACTTTACATTGCACGGTCGGTCCGACACAGCCAAATCGGCCCCCAGCAACAGAACCGGCCTCCTGTCATAAAACCGGCCCCCACCCCATCCAGCCTACCGGGGGATTGCCCGGTGCCCGGCAAGGCCAGTCCGGGCGTGGCTGGAACTCCAGGGCTTCCGTAAAGGTTGAGTATGTCAGGGTAGGTAGGACAGAACTAAGGATTCCAAGCATATCATCACCCTCCATGCCCACCGGAACCCCACATAGTAGACATCTATCTTCCGGGCGCAGTCCCCCAAATCTGAAACTTTTCTTTGTAGTTTCTAAATATCGACCCCTCAGTCTGGATGTTGGCCATATAGTCCATTTACATTCTTGTCTGTGGAGTGACAATGCAGGTGCATTTGTGAGAGGTCGTAGAGCAGGGTTTTGATATTGGAGGCCATGGTAGTGATAGTGGGATAAAAAGTTGACATTGTCTGGTCACCTTAGAGTCAGACACCAGTGAGGGTTCGGCATTCAATGCAGAAGAGTTCTATTCGGAGGATGTCCCCAGGCACTAGCCACATGCAACCATAGGGGATCTAGATCACTGGTGTAGTGAGTGATGGCAAGATGGGAGACGATTTTCACAGAGCAGGTTAAGTATAGCTGGACAACAGAAGGCTGTCACCTCATAAACCTTGAAGCAGGGATGAATCCACTGGGGACCAGTAAGGCAGTGACAATATGACCCTGTCGCATTCCGACGCTCTGCTGGTAGGGCTCAGGTAACACCGGTGGTGGAGATGAGTGCTCTAATGTCTGGAGGGCACGCAGAAGCAACAGACAACAGACGGACTCTCCCTAGTTCCAGTGTATGTCCAAATCCTACTGTGTCCTCATAGGCTCAGTCCCCTGAAGGCCACTACCGCTTAATGATGTCATCATGAGCAGCAGCCAGGGGAGTAGGTCAGGTGAGTGCTGATACCTCCAGAAAGTAGCAGAGTTGGGGAGGCATACAGCACAGGGGGTCAACAGCCAACAACTCTCTAGTCCTGCTGATCCTCCTAAAGCCATTTGGCTGAGTCTGGGTCCTGCAGGGCTGCCAGAGTCTCAGAAGGTGGTAGTCGCCTACCAAGGTGGGTAGTGACAGGGTTGGTCAGGCCAGGATGGGTCCCTGAGGGATAGTACCTCCCAGTGAGGGAGCGGTTTCAATGAGTAAAACGAGTAAATCCACTGGGCCTCTCAGGAGTAAATCTGCCTGGCTTCACAATCCAACAGACCTCTGTGTATTATACAGGAGAGGCATTGAGGCAGCTTATCCATGCAGTCTGAGGTGAGTCATTTTCTGCAGCCTCAGCACAGTGGGCACTCCACCCCCCTCTCCTGTCTCCTCCAGGTCGCACAGGATTGCTTGCAGGCACAGGCTATGGCCGCTGGACTGAGGGTGTTTGCATGCCTTGAGGAGATCCGTGTGTTCTCTGGCTCCAGACTGGATGGTAGAGGGAAGGAGGATGCCAACATCTGCACCGATGAGGTGACTCTAGTGGCGGCAGTGGGGGACGTAACTAAGGCATGCCCCTCCTGTACACCTCCAGCCCTGGATAATCATCAAACAACCATCAGTGGAGCAGGAAAAAACTGCTTTGGAGTCCCCCAGCACCAGAGCTTTTTCACTGAGCCGCCATCTTGCAATGTGACATAGCTCCGTGCAACATTCCATAAACACCAACTTGCAATCTGCAGTTCTTTGTGGACAGTTACTTCAATGCATTTTCAAAAAATTATTCCTCCATATTTAAATGCAAAATTCTCTGCCCACTGGCCCAGCATACTGCCTCCACGTTTCTCTTTATCCAAGGGATATCAGCTCACCTTAGAGCACTGCATGGGCATTGTGTAACATTCCAGAGACACTAATCCTCTCTGATGCAGGGCACCCTAGGAACAGTAACAACCTCACTGCATGATATCTTATGGACACAAACGCTAGGGAAGCTAGCAAATAGCAACTCACGGCATTTTATGAAATCTAACACATCGTAGCACATTGCCTGATTGGGGCACTAACATACCAAAATGAGCCACATCCTGGAGGTGTTAACCAACCCCAATGGACTTAACCCAAGGTGCATAGGCTCATCATGTTGCAATACTTTTCCGGAACACCAACCACTCAAGCTACACTTTTGGCTTACGAAATTGATAATAACTCAGAAAAATTTGGTGTATCTTTGGAATACAACTAAAGCAAACCACTGCACTGTATTTTATTGATACTAAATGGATACTCCATACTGCATCCTTGGTATACTAAACAAAAACACTCTAGTGGACATGAAGGACATTTATCTTCACACTGTAAAGCAGCTTATGGAGATCTGTACAACATACCACAATGAACCCTATTGGTGCTAACACATTGCAATGTAGTGCATTCATAGAACACCAACAGTCCATTCTAAAAGCAGTAGCTCACCACACTGAATCATGGAGTCAGTAACTCACCATGCTGTTCTGTGTCCTGGAGGCATCCATTGACTCTATTGTGGTAACACTTACCTCCATGCTGCACTTCAGTCTAAGGATACTATCCATACATGCAACTGTATCCAAGAGATAGTGGCAAAGGCCACCTTGAGTGAATCCACTGCTTTGCACCCTCAGACATCTAGGAATCTGCACCATTCTGTATTAGAGGTGTTTCCCTCCAGGCAGTGCTTCATTGTAGAGATATTGCTCAATCACAATGCACTGCAATCAGCAAAACTAATCTACTACTATACTGTATTGTTCCATATAGATATTAAAACAACACACTGCTCCGACCCACACAACATCAATCTACTACACAGTAGGGATAGCTGCCCATCAGAATGCACAGATTGCTAGGGACACTACTCAACACAGTACAGTGCATTACAAGGATAATAAACCACCATACTGGAGAGCACCCTTAAGGTACTAAGTAATTACACCAATTTCCATACAGGTTAACTCACCACATTCCTCTGCGTCCTCTGGTCACTGCACTACATCCAACTATTATTAACACACTACAATGTGCTGCATCCTAGAGATCAATAAAATCACTAAACCGGAAAAATTGATGCACAACACAACACTGTATTTAAGGAAGATTTTCCCATCACCTACACTGCATCCCAGGAGCAGCACACTACTGCACTGCATTCAAGAGATAGATAGCACCCACAAATGCTAGACTCAACACTAAGGAACCTAACCCACTAGTCTACAATGCACCAGAGGGTCAATAACCTTCTGCACTGCACTGCATCCTAGATCATTCAGCTCAGCACAGCAACATATGGTATCTTATATAAAGGTGTGTAGTTTTAGAGGGATTCTAATAAGCCACACTTCAATGGTGAAATGTAAGGATTCTAGCTATGCACACTGGACACCACGATTGCTTGGCCCTCATCATCACAGGTTCAAATCCTGACAGTTGCACTCAGCCTTTTATACTTCCATTGTCAGTAAAATCAGAACGTTTGATTGGGTAACAAAAACATCTCTCATCTGTTAATAGCTCCATGGCACTTCTTTTTGGTGGACTTGCATGAAAATATCCTGTTATGTGAAAATACTAACCCTTTACACTGAAATGTGTAATAGGAGCACTAACTGCCTGCATTGTATCACAAAGACAATATCTTACCATACACTACTAATACATGACACTACACTGCACCATAGTAACGAAAACTGTCCTATTACATCACAGAGATGCTCTCTTATTATACTGCACTACAAACAACAAACACTTGCTCACCAAAATGTATGGTACTGACATTATAGACACACTTGAGAACACATTGTATTGAGGGGTGGGCAAAATGTTTCATTCTGTAGGAAAGTGCCTCTTTTGGACAGGTTAGCCCCCACTTTTTGCCTGGAAAATGATGTAACTTTGACTGGAAGTGCGCAGGATCCTTGCCAACCAGGTCCCCTGTGCCAGAGCTCTTTCCCTAAACTGTACCTTTAGTTTAACAACTGGCACAACTTCAGGACCCCTTGTAAGTCCCTAATGAATGGTGCCCCTGGTACCTTGGGCATTGGCACTGAAGAGGGACCCCAAGGGTAGCAGCACAAATTGTGCCACCCTAGGGTCCCATCATTAAGACCATGCACACTGCCATTGCAGATTGCAGGCCTTGGTGTAGACAAAACTGAAGAGTCAACATGGCCCACATCTGTGTGCCATGCCCACAGACACTGCATGGGATATAGGTAAGACATCCCTATAGCAGGCCTTATAGTCCTAAGGCAGGGTGCACAATATCGCTTGTGAGGACATTTCTGCTTGAGCACATATGCCCCTGCAATATTCATGACGATTATTGGACATTGTAAGTGAAAAGGGAAGCCATACGGAATACATGTACATAGGAACAGTGGTCCCAAAAACGATATTACAATATACAGAATTCACATAAATCAAAAGAAAAATTCAAATACAAAAATAAGTCAAAGAGTATGTGTTGCTTACAGTGTTTTATTCACACTGGACATCGATCTGTTAGTGTCAATATTTACATACTATTCCATACGAAAATGCCCCTAGAAGGGAACGAAAGGGGAAGAAAAGGTGGGGTGATTGTGATTCGAGTGAGGATAGGAAGGTGACTGCAGGGTAAAGTGTATAGCAACACAATACGTCACTTAGAAAACATGTGGCTCACTCCTTGAACCTATTAGTCATACTTTTATAAAAACATTATGTAGCCATGGTTGAATCCCTCACGATGGGGTATTCATCAGGACAGAAGTGTAGGGGTAGGGGAGAGAGAGATCTAGGGAAAAGCATGAAAACACCTTAGAAATGTAGTCATGTAAACCAGAATTTTAAATCTGCATATATTAATGGGCTGAGTCAAAACAGTGGTATATTACCATGAAAAGCCTCTCGACAGAGGCTGCAGATGTGCAAGGGCGCGTGGGCTCCTTAAGCGGGGGAGCGAAAAACGGCACCTGAAAGGTTAAGGTGCAGGGTCAGTAATGGAAATACTAAGTTTAAAAAGGTTAAAAATGGGGCCAAGAGAAGGTCACTTACTCTGTTGAAAGTCACCGCTGTGTCATGCCGGATTAGTCGGCTGTCACTGACATATTAAATAATCTATAAAAGTATATGCGGAGAAAGGCGCTATTCAGGAACGCACGTTTGAAGTTCCCTCTAAGTCTCACCCCGGAAGTATTACATAGCATGGTGCGCGTTGGGAAGAAACACATTACCTGGACTTAGGGAAATAATGGTTCAAGTAAGCACTGTATCCGGGTCAATCTAGGGATGAAGTATAGACAAACCTAATTTAGAGCGAAACTGTGCATTAAGAAAAATGGCCAGCATGAGTTAGACATACCACAAGCGGTAGAAATACAAATGCAACTACCTTCGTATTGCAGTGCGGGTCAGAGTCATCTGATTGCTCTAAGCGTCTAAAATCACTAAGGAAAGGGGAAGTTTCAAAATTACGCCAAATTTAAAGAAGTTATATGGCATTAAAAAAAAATACTCAAGGGGAGCGCTTGCTCATTACTCACCGCTGCGCTGCTGGGAAACCTCAGTGTAAAATGCGCGACACGCAGGGTTGTAATAAGCAGCTGTTTTAATAGAGCCATCTATCACGCATGTCAGATGGAAGCGTGCAGACGCTCAATGCTTACCAGGCTCTGACAAGGAAAGTGAAGACACTGAAAAACAAGCATTTGCAATGCAAATTGGTCTCGCATTTGTGAGAGTTAGAGGTATTGGCGTTGTAAATGACAATGTCTTTTATCTACCAAAGGAATGAAAGAGGAAAAATATGTAAAAAGAAAGGATGCTAGAGAAAGGAGTAAAATGAAACAGAAATGGAATGCAACTGAGGAAATGGGATAACTTGAGTGAAAAGAAAATAGGGCGGAAAATAGAAACGGCACAATAAAGATAGAATGATGAAAAAGAGAAATTAAGAAATCAAAAATGTCCAAAGATTAACAACGTAAATAAAGGAGGAAATAGAGAAGAATAAATACAGGAGAAGAAAATAACAAATCAAAGCAGAGCATAACAGAAATAAGCAAGGTGGATGAAATGGAGCAGAAAGACGTGGATTGGCAATCCAGGTTTCGAATTACCATGAAATCCCCCCTCACAGATTAACGAAAAAAACAGACGGCCTATGCCAGGGTACAAAACAGAGCCCGATAGAGTCACATTTCGAGGCCCCCGTTAAAAAACTGCCGGTGCTCAGCACAGTAATACCCGGCCCAGTAAAAGTCCTGGGACTGCATTACACACCTATCTACTTTTTTGTCTCCCTGGGCATTATGAAATGGCCTGAGGGTGTCAGCACTAAACAAGCCACCACCGTGATATAATATTATGGGAACTCTTAGAAGACAGAGTACATTTGGATTTCCCTATTGAAAGGACCACTGGACAAATGCATTTTCGAGAAATCAGATGTTGTAAATAGGACAGTGTCGCTTATCTTTGATGAGCACTCGGCAAAAAAACATTCATTAATAATTTGGATGCAAGAGTTAATTGTGCTCAATTTCCTGACACGTTCGTCCAGCATACACCTACTTTTTTCCAAGCTATTATGAGTGTCTCCTCTTGTCTTTCAAGAACACCTATTTTTGTCCCTATCAATTTTAACTGTCCTCGTCTTTTTCTACCCCAATTGCTGCTTTCCTCCAATGCCACTCAAAACAATAAGTTGGTTCCTGGCTTTCAGCGGCGGAATTCGATGCATACATCTTTGTCTTGGAGTAGGTCGGGCCTGTAGGAAGGGATCGATTGGTTATGCGAATACTGACCTTAGAATCCTAATGCAGTTCCCATACAATGAGATCGATTTTCGATGGGTTTCTTTGTTTCAGAATGTGCGCGAAGACAAGAATATACCATGGAGATTTGAGGAAAGATATACTATTCAAATACCTTAGGAAAGGCTAAATGGGACGTGCTCTCTGAAAACGTGTTTGTGTGTGGGTGTGGCAGCGGCGAAGGGGTGGGAGGGTTATGTGGAGGCGCCTGTGAGTTGACACTACGTTTCTATTTAGCCAGTACAATGCTACGTATGTTTTTGTGTTTTGACTTGAATGCAACCTGCTGGTTAATGCTGGAAAGAATGTTTTTTAAAGAAAGAATGGTGTTCCAAGAATGGTGTTTCCAGAAACCAGTGTTGGCGGCCATCTTTCCTTAGCAATGCCAGAAGCCTAAATCTAGTGAATCAGGGTACAGTCTCAGATTTGTCATGTTTCGGACAGTACGGCCTGTTCAGTTCTTATTTTTGATGGCTCATGACTGACTCTGCATGCCTGGAGTTGATAACACATTTAGGCACACTCGTCACCATGGTAACCTTAAACCTACCTTCGAGGCAGGCATGGCAGGTTACTGAGTGGAACGAGTATAAGATTTGTGTTTTTCCACATTCTTAATCTGATGTCAGGAGCTGCAGCTTCCCACACTAAGCACAACTCCCGAGAATTAGGGCGCAGCGTAGGTGATCTTGTAATATAATACAAACTATTTTATTCTGCACCTAGTCACAATTTAAAGAGGCTTCGACAAAGGCAATCAATTGGCTTTTTTACATTAAACCACATGTTCCAAGTTTCAACATGTTTCTAAGTGCAAATCTCACGAAACGTTCAAAATGGATGAGAGGTGATGCAGATCTGAACCTGCTGTGAGGGCGACTGAGTAATGGGATAAATGTAATGCACTAATGACAGCAGAAAAATTAAAACATTCTGGGTTGCCTGGCGATCGTGAAATTCACCATCCGTCCACTCCTGCAGCCTCGCGTGCGCATGCACACACACACGCATCCACTCATCACACGCTTGCTTAGGCATACTGAAGTGGATGCCTGCTTGTGCCCCGGGGGGACCGCAAAGGGCATTCTGATAGAGACGCACTCTAGTAGGTCTCTGCTTTTGCCCCAGGGGCACTGTAAAGTGCACGCAATGGAAACAAAGATAAACCCCTTTAGGGGGGCTTGTCTTGAAGCGAGGAGCGGTGGCGTAACATATAAAGCTGCCGACGTTGGAGCTGGAGACCAGAGTTCAATCCTCGACTTGGGCTATATTAATTATTAATTATAAATAATTAAAAGAAGGTCTGTGGCGTGGGCTGAATTAATCCTAAATAATTAACCAGAGATCTCAGGGAGAAACAAATAAAACAAGCATTGGCAATGCAATAGTATGGGGGTGTGAGAAGGCATTGGAAGAAAGTAGTCTGTGCAGTAAAGGGGCCAATAGCTGTTGAAGGACACAAACGAAGACATGTCCTTCATAAGGAGGGACTAACAAGCCTACAACCAATCGGAAGGCACCATTTAGGACACCAGCCAATGAAAAGGATGGGTGGAGAGTGGGCGGAGCGTATACACACTTTAGTGTGTACTGCATGTCCCAATGAGACAGCGCAAGCACTGCCTAGGCGAGACCTAAAGACTCGAGTCCAGATACTCAGGGGATTTTTGGACGAACGTTGTAATTGTGAAAGATTCGCAGGGAAACAAGTTGAAAGGCTAAATATATTACCAGTAAATGGACAGGACAATATAATAAAAGGAATGTGTTAATGAAACCAAGTCAAGGGCAGCCATGTGTAAGAACACACCGAATTTGAAATGGTATCATCTACCAAAACACATTAGTACGAGTTGCTGCTAAATTAACATTATGCCAGTCTTTTCTTAAATAATGCTCAATACGTGCATCTAAAAGATAGTGACATACGAGTTAGCATGTTGACATTGGCAGGTTCGTATGATCATTCAGTCTTGAAATGTACATTTGTTGCATCTGATGGTATATTAACAATATGTAAAAATGGCTCATATAGAGTGGTTAGTACATGAAAGAAATGTCTGTCATGGAAGGTCAAACGGCACCCCCACAGTTACTATGGTAAGACATATTATAGAGAGACTTAATATTTACTGAATAAACAGTACAGTTGGCGGTTATGCGTGCATTAATTAAATGGTAGGTAAGCAAGTTGCAATGTTATCTGGTTTGGAGGTCAAAAGGGTGCTCCCACAGTTATTATGATAGAACACAATATAGTGAAACATTGCATTACATGGATAGACAATAGAGTTTGGAAGCTACGTATGTATTATTCCAATGACAAGCAAGCAAATTGGGCATGGCTAATTTCTGATTCGTTCAGGCCATTCCTAATGGAGTCCAGAAGGGACATCCATTTGCACTCCCCCAAATTGAGAATAGCACCAATGTTCCCTCCTCTAGGGCCAAGGGTCGCTTTCTC
Source organism: Triturus cristatus (assembly GCF_964204655.1). Taxonomy (NCBI): domain Eukaryota; kingdom Metazoa; phylum Chordata; class Amphibia; order Caudata; family Salamandridae; genus Triturus; species Triturus cristatus. The sequence continues at coordinate 1,495,848,995 of NC_140591.1, forward strand.
TAGTACTACCCATTGCAGTTCATCCGGGTTGTGGCTCATAGTTAGAAAATGTTCCACCAGCGGTGCTCCCTGTGCACCACATCTTATCCGGCTACAGTGCATCTCTTCCTTTAAATATGGTGGAAATGTGCAGTAATGTTCTGTGCATCTCTTAGGGCCCAAATGAGGATGCAGGCCCTACAAAGTAAACTGAAGACAACGTTCTAAAACATAAATGGGATATATGTACCATAAGAGACAGTTTTTTTGACAAATTGTGTAGAAGTAAACTTTTTCTGCTGAGTGCTGCAAAAGTGTTGCACTCAGCAGAAAATAAAGCTGCATGTCCATTCTTCTTTAAATACACTATTTTACATTTGAGTTAAACGGACACCGTTGATAAAATAGATAGTGTGTAACATATTTAATGGAGTTCGTATTGGAGAATCCTGTGCATTTTGAAATTATGTAGAGCTTTTGAGATTTTTTATAAAAATGGTATTGAAATGTCAAAATAGGTACAGCCTATGCTGAATATGCTGCACAAGTTCTATTTTCTACTCACGTTATTTGGCCAACCATGCTGGATAATGTGGCCCTCCATTCACATCTATAGCCAGAAGCCCTGAATGTATTGTGCACTCATTAACTGTATTTATAAAGTGACTATAAGATAACATGCAGCGCTTTATAAAACTCCAGATAAATAAATGCTTGCACACCCTGAAGGCGACATGAGACACGTCCTTCTGTAGTTTCGGCAGTCTCTATGTCTATATTGTTGTAATGTAATTTAATTGTATTTATATAGCAAGTCATACCCATGATGGGGTGCCAAAGGTCTTGATTAGACCATTATCACGCTACACCACCGTAAGGTAGGGCTTGGTTTCAAACGCGTCTGCACTGAGCCCTCAGCCGGCCGGGTTTTAGTGTTGTGTGTGAGTGATAGGCCTGGGCTAAATTTCCGTTCCGCTCGTGGAAATTGCGATAATTTGACATTTTTGCGTTCCGCGGAGAGCGCGAAAATGTCTAAATTTCCGCATTCCGCAGTTTAGCGATAATTTGTTTCTTGCTCGCGCTGTAAAATAATACATTCTCGCGCGCGCGCAATCGCCTTACCTGAATCCCCGTGTTCGCCGACAAGTTTTCCCGATCCGGTCGCGTTCTCCACAAGATGTTGGATTGTTGGTAGCCATTTGCGCTGTCTCGTGACAGTTCGCGCCCACAGCAATGTCATTAGTCGCGCGATCACGTCTTTCTTCTCGCGATCATGCACCGCGAGAAGAGTGAAAACAAGATGGCCGCGCCCGCGAGCAACCGCGTGGGTAAGTTGGCGAGCCGCAAACACGCAGAAAATACCTCGAACAGGCAGGAAAAAAACTTCCGCATTTTCGCGATATTTCCGGTTGTTTGAGATAATTTTGAACATTTTCGCGATAATTTGTGAAAGTCGCTTTCGCAAATTCCGCCCACCCCTAGTGAGTGACCAGAGTGGTGCTCTGATCTTGAGTTGTGGTGCTTCATAGTCTGATGGTAGGACATAAGTGAGACGGAGTGCTTTCCGTTAATGTTAATTGGTTGCTGCAGGTTCCAGATGGGATTCTTTGAATACCGCAGAACCATCAACCCACATACAGTGCTGGATAGAGCTCCACATAAACATGCGGAGAGAGAGCCACAGGGACGGTCGCCAGATTTCCCTGATGCAAGACTTACTTTTTACAGGAGAGTTAATAAAACTTTAAGGGACCAGTTTGGAGGCTGGTGAGAGATCAGAGCTGGACCTTCTGGCATGGACTAGATTAATGCCATCCAACATGCAACTAGTCATTGTAGCGCAAGCGTTAATAATTTTTTAATTATCCAGCCCGTAGCGGTGAAGCCTTGCAGATGTCTTCCTGCATTGGTTGCAAGCTCCCTTAGTAATAAGTCAAACTGGTTTACAATCTAGGCGTATAGGTTGAAACACTTAGTTCAAAATATATTGCGTTTGAGACACTTCGTGGGAAAGGTGGCTTGAAATTAACTGCTTATTTTACATTTAATTTGAAAATATGTCATTTTAGAAAGCTTGAAAAACAAGAATTTATACACTACTACATTTTACAACTGCCTCCATACATAACTTTGACTACACCCATGTCCTTTATTTTCCATTACTTCAACTTGGCAGATCTATTGTTCTAAATAGTATCTTGGACAATATGGACGCTACGACTAAGTAGTGTTAATTGTGGTAACCAACAAAGGTAAAATTGAATGTTTTTCCAAACAAAAATTTTCAGATTCTGCTTTTTTAAAGAAATTTTTAAAATTTGTGAACTTTCATTTGAAAATTCTGTGTCATTTTGGAGAGGTTAAGAGGGTATTGCTACCAAAGACCATCAGCCTCTAGGTGGCTGGTGGAAGGCCCCAGAAGACAAGTGGCCAGAGGCGGCTGGTGAGGACCCCCAGGAAGAAAGGGAGGCGCTAAGAGTATCAAGGCTCCATCAGTTAAGAGAGGAGGGGGAGGGTCCCTAAAGCTAATAAGCCAAAAGATATACTCATGCCAGCCAGCTGACACAACTGCAATCTGAGGCCCCAGCCCCTACAGAGCCCAGGGCACCACTCCAGTGCACAGCAAGTCTAAGGAGGAAGGAAACACCTGTAGCGGTTTCCTCCAGCCAGTAAATGTCAGGCCCCCATCACAGGATGACCAAAAAGAAGCCCCTTCAGCATCTCAAACCTGTCTTAAACCTGTCTTAAGAGGTCTTAAAAGACCTTGAGAAGTGCATGGAATGCAGACCAGGCAAGTCTCCGTCCGAAGTCGTGCCAAAAGGCCCCAACAGCAGGACTTATAACACACTTCTTATATGAACACCCCCCAATGGAGGCAAACCCTTTGCACCAAAAGCTCCACCAGCAGATGACACAGTCAGTAACGAGAAGGAGCCCCTCTCAGGCAGCCTCTCTAACTACAAAACCCTTGCACTGTACGACCCACAAACACACATTGGGCGATGCCAGACCCAATCCTGCCCTTAGCTGGGAACAAACGTACAACTGCATGGGCTCCGCATTCCAACACCAACGATAATTATAATTAATCAAACAATAAAGAATCATTCATTCGTTCAAACTTCTCCAAGGGAGAATTAACAACGGAGACCCAGAACAAATGGGAGGTTCTTTAAGTGAGGAACCCACTAATATTGCCCAACTATTGGCCATCGAAATTACAAGATCTCCAGTCTGTGATTTAAATCAACCACACTTTCCCCTCCAAACTTCCTGTGGTAACTGAGGCATGCATTTTTGATTGTCCCTTGTTTGGCATGGCATAGCAAAGGTTGGAAGATGGATACAGCTTCCCAGGCAGTACAAGTGTATTTCCTGAATCTGGAGACCCAGACACTGACATAACCTAGGATGAATACTCAGCTTCACTTAGAAATTCTGTGGGGACATTTTAATAGAGTTTCCGATTAGCCCTTTTTTAATCCCTGTTCTTTAGTTGATGTTGATGTTGTGGGAGAGAGGGTGAGTCAGCAGATTCTGTTGTTAAGGGTGAAAAATGTTGATGGCCAGGAGTGACCTTTTGCGTTTCTCTGATTACTGCTTCAGTAAGGCTAATGACATTCAGGTGCAGAGTCTTCACACTCAATGTGCCAGTGTTTTGGGATACTCTTGATCACAGCCAGCATGAGCACTACCTCCTGTAAGAGTCATCACCTTGCACAATTGTTGTGTCTACATTGCAACCAGGAAATTACTTTTGAAACAGAGTGATGTGCTGCTAGTAGATTTTCTATGTGGGCCATTAGGTGTGAAACACCACATTTGTCCATGGCGTTGGCCTATAATTGTGACCTTCTGTTTTAAATGTGCAAGCATAGTAATATATCTCTAATGCAATGACAAAAGAGAAGGGATCCTGAATACCAGTAGTTGCCTCATGGCAAGTTCCCCGGATGTTTGGCTGGTGTTCTCCTACCATATATGTACAGCACCTGACCGCATCAGGATTAATTGGTGAATCACAATTAGTAGTGAAACACCTATATTCTGTTGGGAAATACTTCTGAAATAGTTTACATATTAAAAGGCATTGTGGAAAATAAATGTTGAATTCATGTAAGGTACACCGCCATGTCCTACCCTGGGTATCTAGTTTTCAGAAATGTTTGGGTTAGTAAGTCACACTGGGTAGCAGCTGAACTCGTGCATAAGTAATACCTTCATTAAGCAAGGCAAGTAAAAAATAATTTGGAAGTCGGCCAGTTCATGTGTGAAAGCAGCGCTCAATAAAATCCAAATTTTCTCTTGCGAGCCATGGGAAAGGAGATGCTCTGTGTTCCAGGTGGGTAGAAAGACTGTTGGTGCTTTAGGAGTAGTTCATAGGCCCTCCCACATCCAAAGTCATTCCTAAAACAAAAATGAAATCCATGGTGTATAAAGGGCTGGCTTTAATGCCGGTGACACCAGGTGCGACAATGACCTCCTTCTCCATGTATTCCCTCACTACCACCTTCCAACAATGGCCTTCGAGTCTTAGTTTTATAGTGCCTCTCATATCAGTGTAAGGTGTCAGTGCCCTTTACATTGCATACACATTACACAGAGACAATTAATCATAAGTGTGTAAATCTGTGTATAGGAAATGTTATATCAGACAGAGGACTAGAAGGTGTAGGGGTCACAAGTTATCCATACTGGTAGGCAGTATTGTTTGAGTGCTTGGTCTGGAGAAGCACAAACTTAGAATTTAAAATGTAACACCATGGTAGGGGGTTGCTTTACTAATAAGAATTGATTTCTACCCAAGTGAAACCTTTTTGCAACCTTAGAATAACGAAAGAATGGAGAAAAAAAATCATACGCTCTAATCTATACCTTGCAGATTGCATGCAGATCTTTGATGAAAATTAATAGCTCACTGTTCTATATCAGGATTTAAACTTGTAAACTACAAGTAACAGAAGGGTCTCTCTGATAGAAGCTGTAACGCACTGACACATTTACATTGCATGCACTTTGTGATCTGCATGCTACACATGATTGCAGCTGGCATTTTAACCTTCTGTACTACTTTATGATGAGTCAAAACTTCAGCTAGACAAAACTCAGGTCTCTCAGCAATAAGGCCATTATTCACCAGTTATCTTAACATTTTAATATTTGCCTGAAAATTAATGGAGGCAAGGAATGCGGCAGAAGGTGCTTTTAAAACCATATTGTACTTAAAAACACAGCCCCCCTCAAAGTCAGCACCCAGTGCTGTAGCACCAATCACAATGCCCTAGAGCCGGACCTGAGTACATAGTCAGCACCCGGTACGGTATCACCAATTGCACTGCCCTCGAGCCGTACCTGAGTAGATAGTGGGCTTCCCTTCACCACCCCACAGGGCAGAATTGCAGTAAGTCTCCCAATCAACCCAGTAAAACTGTCTGGGGCAGAGTCACATCCCAATATCTGGCCAGCCAACTGCCACACCTTTTTTCGGTCTACTTTTACCTGGTGTTTAGTGGACATGTGTTTCCCTGTGGATGATTGGGGATAACCTTCCCAATCTGCCCGTAGGGGGACAGAAAGACTGTTGTTCTCAAGGTGGGGAGTGCATAGGTCATGTCCAGTGGGAGCAAAACCCCCAACAATAACTTCAAAATATTCAATGGTTGTCTAGGGTGCTTTCTACCTCTCCCAGTAGGGAGGTTGGGGGTAAACACACCATATAAGTCCACTGCGGGTAAAAAAAATGATTATGCTCAGTGTGGAGGAACAAAGGACAATGCCAGACCAGTCAATCAAAAATATTCCCTTGTGGCCAAGAAGGCTTTCTGCCCTCAGAGAAGATTAGTGGTAAACTATCTACCCCACAGGGGGCAGAAAGACTGCTGTGCTAGGGTAAGGAGTGTGAAGTCCCATGCCCTTGGAATGCACCCCACTAAACAGAGAATTGTGCAGTTCTCTTGCACCTAAAGGATTTTCTTCCCTTTTGGGGAGCACATTGGGGATATACACCCCATCAAACCCCCGGGGGATAGAAAATATAATTTGTCCAAGGTAGGGGACCACTCCCCTCAAAACAATTAAGTGTTCATTTTCTTTGTGTCTACCTGGCTTTCTTTTCCTCAGGGAAGCACAGGCCCATGCCCAGAGGGGCCGCTACCATCCCGTAAAGAAAAGATAATTGGTGTCTAGTGGGGAAGATCCCTGCAGAGAGATCTTGTGCTGAGTGTGATTCCCAGGCAGGGATCCAGTAGGGAGAGACAGCAGTGGAAAGAGGACAATTTCCCCTTTTTAATGATGCCTTTTATATGTGAAGCAATGTGCCCCCACTCCATTAGTACAGTTTGCTTTCACTTTGATGTACTATGATAGAGCAAAATAAAAAAAAATCAAGCTGGGGATGCGAGCAAAGCTTACCTTGCATCCCGACTTAGATTTTTGAAAACAAAAAGCTTCTAATTTTAAAATAGGTGCATTTTCCTTTCAAGTACAGAGGAGCACCAGGTAACACTCTCCACACTACAGATGGAGAGCAGAGGATGATAATTTGTCGTCCTCCACTCAAAAGAGATTAAATATGGGATGTATATTCTGTGGGTACGTAACCATTAGCATATGAAGTGCTCTGCTTGTGGCTCCAAAGTAAACACTTCTGTGTCACAAATAAAAGTCTGGAAACATTGGTGCATATTTACTAATTTTGTCACACAGTGCAGCACAGAAAGTCATCTTGCTGCACTGTACTGCATGACAGGGAAAGGGCAGCAATGCACCTTATTTAAAAGAATACTGTGCATTCCTAATTTGTCTCCTGCAGTAGTGCCATTTTGCCTTACTAGCGCCAACACATTCACCCTTGCACCAGGATTCAAGGGTGCCTGTGTTGCATAAAGGATTATTATTGTGCAGGAAAGGGCACCTTTCTGCACAAAAACAATCCAGTTGAGATCGGCTGATCAGTGGAAAGTGACTGTTCCCAGGTTCTGGAAGTCAAGATGGGGCGAGCGTGCCTTTTCTAAGGCAGTGGTCAGCCTTTGGAACACTCTCCCTGCACATATTGTGAACCATAATTCCTATCCGTGTTCCACAGGCACATAAAAGCGTGCCTCTTTTTGCAACCATAATTCCTTCTGATGGTCTCCCCCGTTTGCTTTTGATGGTTATAGTGCTTTGATGCCTTTATGGTTATATGCCCTTTCTAAAATCAAATTAAAAATTCAAATTGAGAAGATTTTCCCAATTGGTGAGTTTCACTAGCCATGAGTGGGACGTCACGTCTCAAGATATGCCTTTATTTTCTGAATACACTTCTAGGAAGACACATTGGTTATCGACCTACAAATTATTTGTTGTATCAGTGGTCAATGATGGTGTATGGAGTGAGTGGTGAATTTTATAGGGAGGATTGCCTTTTGTGAAGTATTTAAAATTATAAATGCAAAAGCAACAGTTGATGGACAGAATGCAGAACAATGTCATACATTCACCCCAGTACAGAGATCTGTGCCTAATTCCATCGTTTTTTTGCTCACCATGCCATTCCAGTTTGAACCCAGCCATATGCAAATCAGTCTTGACCCTGTGCCTCATGGGAACAGTCCAGCCCGAACTGCCAAGCCAGGTCCTCCCTGGACTGGAAACAAGCATCCTAAGACCGGTTTCGGGGTTTCACCCCTCTTCAGCCAGGATAGCTTGATTCCAGTGGCATGGAGAGCACGGGACTCACGTCTGAGCATACCCGTCCCACTCGGGGTGACAAATGCAAAAACAACAGTTGATGGACAGAATGCAGAACAATGTCATACATTCACCCCAGTACAGAGATATGGGCCTAGATCCATCGTTTTTTTGCTCACCATGCCATTCCAGTTTGAACCCAGCCATATGCAAATCAGTCTTGACCCTGTGCCTCATGGGAACAGTCCAGCCCGAACTGCCAAGCCAGGTCCTCCCTGGACTGGAAACAAGCATCCTAGGACCGGTTTCGGGGTTTCACCCCTCTTCAGCCAGGATAGCTTTGTTCCAGTGGCATGGAGAGCAAGGGACTTACGTCTGACGATACCCGTCCTACTCGGGGTGACAAATGCAAAAACAACAGTTGATGGACAGAATGCAGAACAATGTCATACATTCACCCCAGTACAGAGATCTGGGCCTAGATCCATCGTTTTTTTGCTCACCATGCCATTCCAGTTTGAACCCAGCCATATGCAAATCAGTCTTGACCCTGTGCCTCATGGGAACAGTCCAGCCCGAACTGCCAAGCCAGGTCCTCCCTGGACTGGAAACAAGCATCCTAAGATCGGTTTCGGGGTTTCACCCCTCTTCAGCCAGGATAGATTGATTCCAGTGGCATGGAGAGCACGGGACTCACGTCTGAGCATACCCGTCCCACTCGGGGTGACAAATGCAAAAACAACAGTTGATGGACAGAATGCAGAACAATGTCATACATTCACCCCAGTACAGAGATCTGGGCCTAGATCCATCGTTTTTTTGCTCACCATGCCATTCCAGTTTGAACCCAGCCATATGCAAATCAGTCTTGACCCTGTGCCTCATGGGAACAGTCCAGCCCGAACTGCCAAGCCAGGTCCTCCCTGGACTGGAAACAAGCATCCTAGGACCGGTTTCGGGGTTTCACCCCTCTTCAGCCAGGATAGCTTGATTCCAGTGGCATGAAGAGCAAGGGACTCACGTCTGACCATACCCGTCCCACTCGGGGTGACAAATGCAAAAACAACAGTTGATGGACAGAATGCAGAACAATGTCATACATTCACCCCAGTACAGAGATCTGTGCCTAATTCCATCGTTTTTTTGCTCACCATGCCATTCCAGTTTGAACCCAGCCATATGCAAATCAGTCTTGACCCTGTGCCTCATGGGAACAGTCCAGCCCGAACTGCCAAGCCAGGTCCTCCCTGGACTGGAAACAAGCATCCTAAGACCGGTTTCGGGGTTTCACCCCTCTTCAGCCAGGATAGCTTGATTCCAGTGGCATGGAGAGCACGGGACTCACGTCTGAGCATACCCGTCCCACTCGGGGTGACAAATGCAAAAACAACAGTTGATGGACAGAATGCAGAACAATGTCATACATTCACCCCAGTACAGAGATCTGGGCCTAAATCCATCGTTTTTTTGCTCACCATGCCATTCCAGTTTGAACCCAGCCATATGCAAATCAGTCCTGACCCTGTGCCTCATGGGAACAGTCCAGCCCGAACTGCCAAGCCAGGTCCTCCCTGGACTGGAAACAAGCATCCTAGGACCGGTTTCGGGGTTTCACCCCTCTTCAGCCAGGATAGCTTTGTTCCAGTGGCATGGAGAGCAAGGGACTCACGTCTGACGATACCCGTCCTACTCGGGGTGACAAATGCAAAAACAACAGTTGATGGACAGAATGCAGAACAATGTCATACATTCACCCCAGTACAGAGATCTGGGCCTAAATCCATCGTTTTTTTGCTCACCATGCCATTCCAGTTTGAACCCAGTCATATGCAAATCAGTCTTGACCCTGTGCCTCATGGGAACAGTCCAGCCCGAACTGCCAAGCCAGGTCCTCCCTGGACTGGAAACAAGCATCCTAGGACCGGTTTCTGGGTTTCACCCCTCTTCAGCCAGGATAGCTGGAATCCAGTGGCATGGAGAGCACGGGACTCACGTCTGAGCATACCCGTCCCACTCGGGGTGACAAATGCAAAAACAACAGTTGATGGACAGAATGCAGAACAATGTCATACATTCACCCCAGTAGAGAGATCTGGGCCTAAATCCATCGTTTTTTTGCTCACCATGCCATTCCAGTTTGAACTCAGCCATATGCAAATCAGTCTTGACCCTGTGCCTCATGGGAACAGTCCAGCCCGAACTGCCAAGCCAGGTCCTCCCTGGACTTGAACAAAGCATCCTAGGACCGGTTTCGGGGTTTCACCCCTCTTTAGCCAGGATAGCTTGATTCTAGTGGCATGGAGAGCACGGGACTCACGTCTGAGCATACCCGTCCCACTCGGGGTGACAAATGCAAAAACAACAGTTGATGGACAGAATGCAGAACAATGTCATACATTCACCCCATTACAGAGATCTGGGCCTAAATCCATCGTTTTTTTGCTCACCATGCCATTCCAGTTTGAACCCAGCCATATGCAAATCAGTCTTGACCCTGTGCCTCATGGGAACAGTCCAGCCCGAACTGCCAAGCCAGGTCCTCCCTGGACTGGAAACAAGCATCCTAGGACCGGTTTCTGGGTTTCACCCCTCTTCAGCCAGGATAGCTTGATTCCAGTGGCATGGAGAGCACGGGACTCACGTCTGAGCATACCCGTCCCACTCGGGGTGACAAATGCAAAAACAACAGTTGATGGACTGAATGCAGAACAATGTCATACATTCACCCCAGTACAGAGATCTGGGCCTAAATCCATCGTTTTTTTGCTCACCATGCCATTCCAGTTTGAACCCAGCCATATGCAAATCAGTCTTGACCCTGTGCCTCATGGGAACAGTCCAGCCCGAACTGCCAAGCCAGGTCCTCCCTGGACTGGAAATAGGCATCCTAGGACCGGTTTCGGGGTTTCACCCCTCTTCAGCCAGGATAGCTTGATTCCAGTGGCATGGAGAGCACGGGACTCACGTCTGAGCATACCCGTCCCACTCGGGGTGACAAATGCAAACACAACAGTTGATGGACAGAATGCAGAACAATGTCATACATTCACCCCAGTATAGAGATCTGGGCCTAAATCCATCGTTTTTTTCCTCACCATGCAAAAATCATATGCATTAAATCCTTGCACGAGAAAAACTAAAGCTGACCTTTGCACACCCCCTTTAAATATTGTCGCTCTTGTTTTGTGCAATGTTTTGAGCATTTTGCAGTCTGAAGAGCCTTTAATACCGGAACCTCAGGGAGAGGTCCTTTGTTTTGTTATTCATTGCCAAACTCTCTTGTGCCCAGCCTATTCATGGGTGTTTCAAAGGTACAACAGTGGGTACTTTTAAGTTAACTTCAGACATTATCTATAAAGATGCCATCAGCATTTATCTGCTAATCAACTCCATGATCGGAATTTTGGTTTAACAACTTAACAGCAGGTAAGTATGCCCCTCTTGTTGTTATATCACATCTGCTTATTTTCAGGAGGAACTCAAAGGGAGAGACAACTTCAGTTAGACAGGATATGCAAGAGATGTGATTACTTTTGCTTTTCAAATTATCAATAATCAACAGATATTTTAACTGCAGTATTTATTAACCTTCTTTATGTCTGTTTCCATTTTGTTTTGTTTTGTAGACTTCGTCGACTCTCGTCCACAGGTAAAAGGATGTGACAAATGTACTCCTCATATATACTTTATGAAGTGCTCTCTGACTTTTCTTGTAGAATGTGATTTCTAACAACAGTGCATTGCATGAACTATCTGTTATTTTAGAAGAGACAGACTCAGAAATGTTTGCACCAAAGCACCTGTCTAACTTTAGCACAAATTCGTTTAAGGGGTGTAATACATTATATTGATATTACAGTGAACAGGAAGGAAGTCACATGAAGGAGAGGAACTAAATGGAGAGGGAAGTTGAATGACAAATATCAACAAATAATTTCGATATTCAAACTGAGTGCATCATTTACAAAAACAGGACGCAGCGTAGCGCTGCAAGCCATTTTGCTGCGCAGGCTGCATTTTCAACAATATGACGCATCCATGTGCTTTCCCCTGCACTGGAGCACAATTGTCTGCCATGCGTCAGTGCATGCATCGTTGCAACATGTTGAAAGGGTGCCTACATTACAGTAATGATTCTATTTGTGCAGGAAGGGACACCTTCCTGCACAAAATCAATCTGATGGCATTTTCCTCTTTCTATGCATGTAGAAATAGGAAGAAACAAGGAGAAGTAAAAGTATTTCTCCTTGTTGCGCCACTCCTATGTCGCCCCTGGGGAGGTGTAGAATTCTGACACATTCTCAGCTTTACAAAGCTTTTTACATCTGGGACTGTGTCAGGTCCCATGGATGCTGCATGGGAACACCCGCAGCAACACCCAGAGTAGTGCGTGAAAAGGGCTCATATTTACAAGGCAATGAAAAGTCATGCAGGGTGACTTTACGTTGGCTTGTAAATATGGGACGGCACACTGCGCTACTGGTGCATCAAAAGAAGTGACGCACGTGCGGTGCAATGGGCTTGTAATTGAGGCCCTGAGTATTTAGGAAGGTAGAGAGTAACAACAATCAACATCCGTACATTGTAAAGTGCAGATCTGAATGTTGGATAGCATCTGTATCTGTATGAAAAAGTGAGGGTTCAATCTGACTCAGGGAGCCTGGGGCACTAAACCCTACTTTAAAAGCACATTTCTGAGTGCTGCTCTCTGATGATTTATTGCGACTACTTGTGATGTCCCTGGGCTTTTATGTATTCAATGAAACAACCCACAGCTCCTAAAACCCTGAGCTCTGGATGTAAAATTCCTAGCCATGTACCCGGGGCTATGACATCCAGGGATTGACACATCACTTCATCCTGTAGTCTGCTCATACCCAGGATAAAGTGTTCTTCGACACCCAGGATGGAGTGCTTCAATACCTACACTCTGATTAAAATACCCCCTCACAATGGGGTGTAATTTACCCAGTGGTCTCTAAAACAAGCATCCTGGATGCTCCTAACAACCACAGGCTTGTCTCTCCCAGTACCTACTAATGCCCCAATGATCTACTCATCTTGAACCTTGAGGGCTTCCAAAAGTGAGAGGATCCTCATTCCTTGTACTCTTGGTGGACCCCCCACTCAGACACCTGGTTGCTGGAAATTTACCCTTTTCTTGTCTCTCACCTGATTTTCTTTTTTGGGGCCTTTTTACTGAATACTATTTTTTCTGGCAATGCATGGTTGGGGCACAATTTATAGTTATCACAGAGAACTATAACATAATTATTCTGGTGAAATTTGACACATAATTGTCCCTTTAACTTTAGGTTTTTTCAGTAAATTTCTTTGGGTTTTTAAACATTTAATATATCAATGTACTTTACATGTACACCTAACTATAACGTTCCTTTAACCTTTAGGTTTTTTCAGTTAATGTCATTTAAAAAAAAAAATTAAAGCTAATTCACATGTACTCCTAACTATAACGTCCCTTTAACATTTGGTGTTTTTCAGTGAATTTCTAAGATTTTTTTAATGCAAAGTCACATATTATTACCATACCTAACTATAACGTCACTTTAACCATTGTTATTTCTAAAGATTTTATCTTTTTTCTCACATAAATAAAAATGTTATTACCATATATAACGCCAATCCCATGGTGCCCTCAACCTTCACTTTGTGCAGCCTGGGGTTGGCCACAGAGTGTGCCCTACGACCAGTCCCTGTAACATACAACAATGTCTCAAAATGGTGTCAGTTGGAGGTCAATTACAATTAGCACAATTAATTGCTGAGAAATACATAAAGACGGGGAGAAAACCAGGGAGACAAGATTCTTTGCAATATAAATTGTATTAGTGCATTTACACATTTGACATATTCAGTTTCATGTGATCAAACAAACGAAGAGTTGCACTGTGTTACATTGAATGACATGTAACCTGTTGGATATTGTGCACAAGTGCTCATGAAGGATTGTGACGGGCCAAGCGACACATGAGATAGTATGTACAGCTGCAGTGAAGGGTGCAACGAAGAACAAGTGAGGTTTAAAATTATACAGAGTAAGCATAGCCAAACAATCAATGATAATGAATACAAAACTAATCAAGTAGGGTATCCTTGAGGGGAGAGCCGAGAGTTCCACTGTGAAAGTCAAAGACGTTTGGCCTGTAGGGTTGTTAGGCCATCATCATTTCAAGGGCACACCGTCGAAAGTTCGGGTGGATGGGTACAAGGTCCTAGGAAACCCTAGACGTACCAAGGTTATAAGTGACGGAGTGGAGGTCCAAAGCGATAACAGGGGCACGCAGAGTTGCGTGTGTGGAAGAGCAGGAAACCACGGCTGCTTGTAAAGAGACTTGGTGAAAGCTAGGCATGTGGCGGGATGAATCACGGGGTCAGCATCAGTCAGGCTCTGTGAAACGACCAGTCCCTGCGTGTAATCCACTGTTTGTAACCAACTCTCTGTCAAGCATGTGGTATGTTTTCCATTTATTTTCTAGTATTCAATTTGATTAAATGCATTTTTGTACTTTTTTTTAACCTATTATATGTTATAATAAGTACCTAGGGGCATATTTACCAAATTCTAATGCAGCTCAGAAAGTCAAATTGCTGTGCTACATTGTGCCAGAGGGAAAGGGCAGGGGTGCATCATATTTATGGCAACACAATGCATTCCTGTTCTTTCAATTGCGCTGGCTTCATTTAGGCAGCCTTGTGACAACAGAGACACCCTTGCATCATGGTGCAAGGATGCCTGTGTAGTAGTCAGGATTGTTTTGGGCAGGAAGATGCTCCTTACTGCACAAAAGCATCCTGAGAAGCTCTTTTTTTCTCTCTCTTTGTGTGCTACAGAATACAGCACATGTAGAAAGATGGAAAAAAGAGTAGAACTAGTCATATTTCTCCTTGCTGTGCATTCCCTGAGGAGACGTATGGTTCCGGTGCTTCCTCAGGAGCAAATTTGCCAGATGCTTGCGTCACGTTTGCACCACACAAAACTGGGGATGCACCAAAACGTTACGCCTCCTCAGGGGATGAGTAACAAGGAAAAATATCCCAATTTCTCCTAAGTTTTCCTCTTTCTATGTGTACTGCATTCCTCAAGTTGACTTGCTATGCAACATTGCATCAGAATTTCGTAAATGTCTCCGGTTTTACAAGGTCTTGTAAATATGGGGATGCATTAAAACCCATGCAGGTTGTGTGGGAACACCCACCACAATACCCATGGAATGCCTACACAGGGTAAAGAAGTGCAACCCATCGACTTGAGCAGTGTTGTGCTACTCCAGATTGATGAGGCCACTCAAACCGATGCAAAGGGGCTTTGTGTGGCTTTAAAAATCTGACTAAGAGGCAGGCATCATGCATGTACCACTTTGCGTAGTACAAACGTGCCACAAGTCTAACATAAATATGCCCCATAATATATATATGTATGATTTTTTCTTGGGATCTGATGTGTCAGAAGCATGGCCAAAATAAGGATAATGCTTTTCCTTCCTGTTCTGGAGGTCGGGGTTGCTCTGCAGATTTTTCTGTTTTGAAAGAATATATATTGCCTATATTGCATCTTAGTACAAGTTTCAAAAAGTCTAAAGGCCTACAAATGTATGATTTCTTCTTTTTGTCAAACATATCATCATTGGCGTTTAGCATATACTTCGTATACTATATCAAAAGCAGTATCCAAGCCATAATACAAAGCATCGCATCGTTAGAAATAACAAAGTTGAATTTGTATATTCAGTCCAAGTCCAAGCCTTCTTGCGTAACAAACCTTGAGGAACAAGTACAGTGTCTGGTAATATAAAGGCATGGGGTGTCCCCACCTTAAGGATGCATATGTTCAACTCGTCTTTCTTTTGCAACAGGATTTTACTTTAAACTTTCCAACTGGGAAGGTACCCCTAAAATACCCCAAAAAATCCCCCCCCTCCCAACAAACAACATGGGTGGTGGCGGCAGCGTGTAATAGCCCTCATCGCAGCCACCGACGACATCAGAACCCTGATCGACAACGGGGAAACAGCGGCCCTCATCCTCTTGGACCTCTCTGCGGCGTTCGACACCGTCTGCCACCGCACCCTCGTGAAGCGCCTCAGCAACATCGGAATCCGAGAGAAAGCACTGGAGTGGATCATCTCGTTCCTCGCCGGAAGAACCCAGAGAGTCCGCCTCCCTCCGTTCAGATCAGAAGCCACCGAAGTCATCTGCGGCGTACCACAAGGATCTTCACTCAGTCCAACCCTCTTCAACGTCTACATGAGCCCCCTCGCAGCCATCGCACGCCAACACAACCTCAACATCATCTCCTACGCCGACGACACCCAGCTGATCCTCTCCCTCACCAACGACCCCACCACCGCCAGAGCAAACCTACACGAAGGGATGAAAGACGTCGCAGACTGGATGAGGAACAGCCGCCTTAAACTGAACTCAGACAAAACGGAAGTCCTCATCCTGGGATCATCACCCTCTGCCTGGGACGACTCCTGGTGGCCCCTGGCCCTGGGCACCGCTCCCAAACCAACGGACCACGCACGCAACCTGGGCTTCATCCTGGACTCCTCCTTGTCGATGACCAGACAAGTCAACGCGTCTCATCTTCATGCTTCAACGCCCTGCGCATGCTCCGCAAGATCTTCAGATGGATCCCCACCGAAACCAGGAAGACCGTTACCCAGGCACTTGTCACCAGCCGACTGGACTACGGGAACACCCTCTATGCCGGAACCACAGCCAAACTTCAAAAAAGACTCCAACGCATCCAGAACGACTCCGCACGACTCATCCTGGACCTCCCCCGACACAGCCACATCACCGGACACCTGAGAGACCTGCACTGGCTCCCCGTCAGCAAGAGAATCACGTTCAGACTCCTCACCCACGCACACAAGGCGCTCCACGACCTGGGCCCCAAGTACCTCAACGACCGCATGACCTTCTACACGCCCCCCGCCAGCTACGATCGACCAGCCACGCCCTCGCCACCGTTCCACGCATCCGCAGAGCCACCGTGGGAGGAAGATCCTTCTCCTACCTGGCTGCCAAGACCTGGAACTCCCTCCCCACCCACCTGCGGCGAACCCAGGACCATCTCTCCTTCAGAAAGCAGCTCAAGACCTGGCTGTTCGAGCAGTGACATACCCCTCCCCCAGCGCCTTGAGACCCTCCCGGGTGAGTAGCGCGCTTTATAAATGCCATTGATTGATTGATTGATTGATTGATAGCGGAGTTTCATGGTCTATTCAGGCGGTATACATTTAAAATTGAAAGAGATGCATACCCCTAACTGAGGACGGACAGACGGCCAGAGGCAACACTCATGTAAGAAAGGCAACCAGAGGTCCCCACTTGTATTCAAAACTTTTATAATCATTGCGGAGGATATCTTTTGCGACCCCTATACATATCCACATAATGGCATTATCTGCCTTGGTTTGGTGTTCGAGAGCTGGATACCTAGGAGGACCCCTTCTATGGTAGTTGGTATGAGGTAGCCCAACATACTCTTAATTTGCGCTAAGATTTCCACCCAAAATGGTCTTATTGTGGGACAGTCCCACCAAATGTGTTGGAAATCGTCTAGCAATCCGCAGCCCCTCCAGCATCTATCGGATGTATTCAGAAAGACCTTTTTAAGCTTAGTGGGGTAGAGGTACCAGTCCATCAATGTTTTCAAGTGGGCTTCCCTGAGTTCCAGAGAGTGATTACATTTTGTTATATCTGACAAAACCGAGCCCATTCCTTATCATGTACGTCCCTTTGTATTACCCTCTCCCACATATCCATGTACCTAGGACGTGAAGAGTGTGTGTATGACAGAAGAAAATTGTATAGGAATGAAATCATCCCTCTCATGGAGCCTACCTTCAGCACAAATGTCTCAAAACATGTTCTCTCTCTTGTAGCCGCTTCACGAATGTGAGGGGTAAGGGCCCAGTGTTTGAGTTGGAGATAATGGAAGTGTTTATCAGGTTCTAAATGAAACTCTTGTCTGCAGTTGTCGAAAGTGAGAATGTCATAATTGTGAAATAGATGGGAAAGCACAATGCAACCGCGTTCTCCCCAGTTATCAAAGGGTCCCTCTTGAAGGGCTGGGGAAAGGCCGGATTGAAGTGTATTGGTGGATAAGGGGAGGGAAACGTGGTCCAGTGATCATCCCTGGATATAGAGTCCCAAACTTTCAAGGTAGTGTGGGTGGGAGTGCTAATATAAGCATTCGCTGGTCTGTCCTTCTTGGGCTTCCATATGAGGTCCCAGATTGTCCTCCCGGCAATGGCTCGGTCCATATGGAACCAGTGTTTCTCTGATTACCTTTTCAACCATTCCACCACAATCTGTAATTGCGTAGATTTATAGTAAAGGCCAATGTCTGGCAATCCTACTCCAGCTTCTGTTCTAGAACGTCTCAATATTGAGAAGGATAGTCAGGTCCTCCCTCCCTGCCATAGGAACCACGTGAGCAGTGATTTAACTTTAGGTAAAAACTCCTTATCGAGCTCAATAGGCAATGCCTGAAAAAGATATAACATTTTGAAGAGTACCGTCATTTTGACTGCGTGTATGGGGCTGAGCTAGGAGATAAAAAGGGGTTTCCAGCGTTTAAGATCATTTTGGAATTGGAGAAGAGCAGCCTTAAAGTTAGCTTTGTAAAGTCCTTCCACTTACGGAGTCAACTGGATTCACAGATACTGAAGGGAGTGGCTAGCCCATTGGAGTGGAGAAAGTGTCTGCAGTGTGCCAGCCTCATCATTTGGGACAGTTACATTAAGTATATGCGATTTATCGAGGTTAACCTTGAAACCTGCTACTGCCTCATATCTGGCCAGTTCTAACTGTAGTGTGGGGAGAGAGAGCGACAGGTCTGTGAGAGATAAAAGCACACCATGCGAAAAAGCGATATTTTGTGGGTATCCCTGCCAAATAGAATCCCTTTAATCGCAGGAGCCTCCCGGATGCATATCAACAGTGGTTCAATGCTGAGAACAAACAGCAGGGGTGACTACAGGCATCCCTGTCTAGTGTATGATTTCTTTTTGTATAATCAATTGATTTTTTTATTTTTTTTATTTTATTAATGTTCCTCAAAAGAAAAAAAGAAAAAAACCAAATAACAAATAACAACAATCAGAAGGGTGTGGGAGGCAAGATGGCGGCCGGTGCTCTGGCCGAGTGAGCTGGACCTGAGCACTCCCCGCGGTTGATTCTCCCCCTTTTTTCGTATGCCACGATTTGGATCTGACTCATGAGGCTGCGGTATCCGAGAAAAAGCTGTCAATAATTGTATTTAAAGTGGGATTTTGCTGTTGGAAATCTACCAGCGATGATAATACTTACAGCAGCGTCTTTTTTCATCTGGGCGCGCAGAGGCTCCTGGCGGTTTGGCGCTTTGCACTGTGGAGCGCAGTGTTTCCTTTCTTCAACTCTCCTGACTGCCGGCAAAACCTCCCTGCCTCCGGTAGAATGCCGCCGAAGTCGGCCGTCAAGACCTCAGCAAGGAGATCCAAATCCCGCAGCGGTCAGCCCGTAACGGGTGCAGAGTCTACAGCCGGGGGATTGGTGAAGGTAGCACCCGCGGATATTGGTCCTGGCGTTGTTGTTGGTTCTGCGCCTCGCGTGAAGATTTCTGCGGGTAGGCTCTCCCTGCTTCTACTTCTGCAGTAACGGCCATGATAAGACACACAGCGCCGCTGTTTGTGAAATGCTCAGCTAAAGGTGTGCCACAGACGGTATTTAAATCTGGTTATGCTGAGATGTTGCAAAATTCAGACTCTGTCCTGAATTCTCAAGTGGAGGGGCATAAGCTGGCTGATCGAGGGGATGAAAATGTCGTGAGTCAATTAGCAGCTATTGATTTGGCTGCTGGTTCTCTCGCTGACCTGGCTGGTTTCTCAGGGTGCATTCTGGGACCCGAAGTTCTCCCTAGCAGGTCGGTAGAGGCCTCGGGTGATACTCTGGAGATTGGACTTCTTCAGGGGGGCGCCGCTTGTGGCAGGGCGGGGTCCAAGCTGGATAATGACCCGTTAGATAATTTCTTCTCCCTGTCTGATGCATCCACGATCTCAGATGATGATGATGACACAACTAACAGGGACTGGGCTGAGTATGAGGCCGGGTCAGCCAGTCAAGGAGAGATCGATGACTGTGCATCGGGTGGATATATGAATCTGGCTCCCCCAGGCGGTACAGTTCGGAAAAGTAAGACTTTGAGCAGACAAGCGACCTCTTTGGGCCCCATTCTACCTGATAACATCTCTGACTCTCAGGTGGAGAATCTGGCCTGGGATTATTCATTTTCTACTGCTCAGCCTACTGTCCCCGGTAATGATGAGGGACAAGTGATTTCTGCCACAGCCAGTTCTTCTGATCTTGCGAAACCAATCACGTTGGAGATGATCTATGATACGATGTTGTCACACAGGGCGGAGACTAGGCTAGAGAATGCTAGAACACAGGGGGCTTGTCGCAAATTACAAAACGCTATTAGACGTATAAATAAGACAAGCGCCGAGTTTGGCACCCGAGTAAACGAGACAGAAAATCGCATATCTATATTGGAGGATGAGTTAACGACACAGAAAGGAGTGGTTGATGAATAAAAGAAACAGAAAGATGATGCTACCTGGAAACTGTCTGAACTTGAAAATCAGATGCGGCGTAACAATCTACAAGTCTTGGGCATTCCAGAGGGGGCCGAGCGGGCTGATACGAGGCAATTTGTCATCCAACTATTTGTAGAGGCCTTCCCGGAACTTTCTCAATGGGACTGGGAGATCGAACTACAGAGAGCCCATCGATTTCCTTTTCACAGTAATCAGCAAGAAACCCGTCCCGGACATGAACCTGCACATTCTCGGGCCTTCCTGATTTCAATTAATAACTTTCTCGCGAGAGAAGCTGATTATGATTTGGCTAGGCCGAACCAAAAGAGATTTGCTAAAGGTGTTCATTTTTTTGTTAGACCTGACTTTTGCCATGAAACAGTTGTCCGTAGATGGCAGCTTCGGCAGCTGATACCTCTCTTTCAAGCTAAGGGCGGGCATACGTTTTTACTTAATCCCGCAAAGCTAAAGGTTGTATACCAGGGCCAGAATACGTGTTTTTTTTCTGAAATTCAGGCTAAAGAATATTTACATCAATTGGGCTCCGGGCACTGAAGGTGGCATGGCATATCTTGATTAACTGATTAGTTTATGATCTGTTTTATTTAAGGGGGGTACCGCAGGTAAGCGTCACCATCGTCAGGGACCTAGGTCCTATTGCCTCAATAATGGGAGGGTGTGGTGGGTGAGAGTTGGGTGGGTGGTGGGGGGGCGGAAGGAGGTTGGGAAGGGTGATGATGGGGGAAGGGGGAGGGGTATTAAAAAAAAATATATATGTTCCACAAATTGATTTTAGATGTATATTTTTCATTTTTTTCCTTGTGTTGTTTTGTTTTTGTCTAATATCTGTTGTACTTTTGACCGAGTTTCTCTCGGGAGGTATTTCAATATACGAAGGTAATGGCTAATTTGAGGTTAAAAATTGGTACGTACATTGTTTGTGGCCTCAATTATTATGATAAACGAAAGAAGATGCAGGCTGAATTAAAAATCATAAATCCTGATATTATGTGTATTCAGGAAACACATATTTCTTGGTCCCATAGGCAAAAGTTAGTTGATTTAGGATATGTTACATTGGCTGCCTCTAAACAATTGGAAACGACGAGGGGAGTTGCTATATTAGCACGACCCTCTTTAGTTAAGTCAGAACGCTCTCTGGTATATATACATGGTCGTTGGGCAATTCTTGAATGTTTAGTGGGAGAGATACGGTTTACTTTATGTACAGTGTATGCGTCTAACCTGGATGAGGCAAATGTTTTTGACTACCTGAATGGGGAGCTCGCTTTATTTCCTCACCTCACAATAAACTATTCCGATTGGACTATTTTTTTATTCCTGTCGCTTGGGCCTTTTGCAGCCAAATCCAAGTTTTTCCTAGACTATTATTGGATCATGCTCCTGTAGTTATCTCTCTTTCGAATATTGCTATTACTAGATATATTAAAGCTTTTTCTTTTGATAGGAAGCTTCTGTTTGATACTCTTTTTTTGAGTCACATGAAAAAATGGATCCCAGACTTTTTTCAACTTAACCGCGGTACAGCCGACCCTGCGGTAGTCTGGGACTCTTTTAAGGCATGCTTTAGGGGTGAGGTTCTTAGTTATGGTCTTCATGCACAAAAACTACGTAAACAGAATATGCTACAGCTGTTTAGCCAATTGAGGAATGTTGAATTAGATCTTTCAGTTCAACTTCGGGTTAAACATTGCCCTTCCCACAAATTGAGAGAAGGAGCTCTGATCCTTTTGCACCATTTTTCACGTATGACTAAACACTTCAAATAAAAATAAAAATAGCAGCACACACATGGGTGCATATATATTCACATAATACATGGTAGAATCCCTATGTTGGATAACAGTATTTAACATCTATACAGCCGACCTAGAGAAGACACTTCGCTCAATACAAGCTGACCACCCCAAAATTGGGTAAAACACCAATAACTAGTCTCCAAATGTGGACAATATTGTCCTCCTATGCCAGACACCCATAGGCTTGCAGCGACTGATTTCTGAACAAGGTGCATAAACCACCTCTGCTCAGTTGATAATCAATCATCAAAAAACAAAGGTCATGTGCTTTTCGAAATGCCATAAAAAACGCCCCAAATGCATCTGGATGTTAAATGAGAAACCACTGTCCCATGTGGATTTGTATAAATATCTGGGGTTCCAACTAGACCGCCACCTCAATTTTAAGCAACACCTGCAACAAGGAAAAACAAAGGCGAAAAAACTTCTATTCGCATTCAAATCTTTACAGAAACAACTCAACGGCTATTCCAGAAGTCATCTGCTTTTATTGCAGCATCGTTTCTGCCATCCATACCATACAGATCAAAAATGTTGAACACAAAGGACTCAATGGTTTTAAACACAGTTCAATCTAGCCTCTTCAAGAAAATGTTGTAATCCCACGATACATCTCACAGGCACAAATATGACTAGAATACGGCCTAAAAAATCAGATAAGGGCAAGACAAGGAGCCTTGGCCAAATATTATTGGAGGATGAGGGCAGCAGAAGATAACACCTTAGCCCATTATTGTTGGCAGAAAATTGAAAATCAATCTAGGCTGAGCAAATCCATTTTTACATGCTTTAATGAGTCACTGACCACATTACAGCTAGATGAGGCTTGGCTTAAATAACTACCTACTCTGGATTTAAAAACAAAGCCAATATAGCAACCAAGCGGATCTCACTGTTACTGGATAACGCTGCCTTTGCCCACAAACAGCGTGCATGAGCCGTAATACAATCTTACAAAACGCTGAAACCCCAACCGTACTTGTCTGAATATTTTTCACACCATAAAAAGCGGAACCTGACACTATTGAGGCTGGGATCATTCCCCTCAAAAGATCTCACCCCAAAATTGAAACAGACATGGATGAATAAGGAATGCCGCCTCTGCATACAAGGTGACCAGTCACTATTACATCTTCTATGCATCTGTCCTTCACTACTACATACCGGGCAAACACTCCTTTGAACAAATAAGGACTTGCAGAGCAGAGTGGCCATCATAAAATACCTCAGAGGCTCGTCTGTTCAATTGTCCTGCAGAGCTATAAAACTTTGGAACATTGCGCCAAAAGACTTAGACAAAAAAGAGAATTGATCCAAATCTGTCAAAATGGAACCGCCTTGCTGATTTACTTTTTAATCTTCTTGCTCACATCTTTTTTTGTAACATTCTGTAGAAGCAAGTTAGTTTTAAATCTACTCATTCAGGAGATTTATCCTCCATTATATGAATTTGATGTGTTTTTATTCTTCGTTTTTAAATAAATGATTGCTTGATGCTTCATGTACCTCGGTGGCTTGTCCCACCCTTTTACAAAATCAAATAAAAGTATAATTGACTTGACTTGACTTGGTGTGGTGAGACTTTTTGATTTTGATGGCGAATATTTTTGGTTGTTAAAATAACTCATCTTAAAATGGCTTCTGGAGAACCATCTCAACATCCAGAGCAGGGAAATGAGAATGAAGAACAGCAGGAAGCTGCACAGCAATTAATGGTGTGACAGTTTTTTCCATACATACTGAAGGAAAACAGTTATTGCAAAAATTGTTCGGTGTGCAATTTTTAATTCTAAGATCTCCAGAGGATCAGGAGAAAATATTTTCTTGGCACATCATCTTCCATGTGGAAACACATGAGTATCATCCATCCTAGAGCCATAGCAAGAGAAGAAAGAGAAAAAGAAGCTGCAACTCCATTTCTGCTGAAGGAGCAGCACTTACTCCTGGAAACCCCCATTCTACCCACTATGATGTAGGCACTTCCACCAATCTTGCTAAGATGCAGGACATGATGTTGGTATGCGTAAAGCTCAACAAAGTGGTATCGATAGCAGACCAGGCAATGCCTGCATTCATTAAGGTTGTTAATCAGCACAGAAGTAGAATACTTCATTATTCTCTTTGGACTTCTCAACTACCAAGGTGTAATTCCCTTCTCTTTCCTTTTGATCATTCAGTAAAAAAAAAACAGAGGTTCTTTTTAGAACCACTATATTTTGGTAAAAAAAAAGAATTAATATATGTTGTTTGTGTTAGTGACTTTTTATTTGTGTGTGTGTTTATGAGTGCAATTTAATGTTTTTAGACATGCAACCATGTCCATGCCAGTGAGCTAGTGTGTAGGGTGTTTGAGTGCATGTGTCTGACTGTGTGTGCGAATATGTATGTCGGTGTCCAATTGTGCATCTGCATGAGTGAGTGTGAGTAAATGTCTGTAGTTGTGTGGAGAAACATAATGAAAATGGGGATTCCAGAAGCTCTTTTTCAGTCTGATTGTCTTCCTACATTCATCAACGTGGTGTAGAGTTCAGATGGGTGCTCATGGGACTGACACATTAGATACCCATTCTGAATGGCCTGAAACAGAGATGTTTACTATCACCTCTTTTATGTTACTTATTCCTAAGTGATCTACCATACTGTTTAAAAAAAAAAGAAATTCCCTCCTAAAATAGCTTCACGCAACATATACGTTCTAATGTTTGCTGATGATGTGGTCATTTTTTACCTTACACCTATTGGTTTCCTGCGTAACATAGATGCTCTTTTTAGGTACACTGAAGCAAATTTTTTAAAAGTATATATTTCAAAAACAAACGGGGTACCATTTAAAGGAGAGGAAACTTCATATCCTATTTTACTGGAAAATTGGGTGGGAGATCTGTAGAGGTAGTGAACATGTATACTTACCCGGGGAGAGTATTCTCACAGACACTCAAAACCACTTCCCATTTCCAGCATATGAAATTAACGCTGCAGATCATATACACGCCTTAAAGAGATTTTACTGTGCCTCTGGAAGAGACATTTTAAATCCCTCCTCGAAATCCATTGTGCTAAAATTCCCCCTACCCTTGTCATATGCACTAGAATATGTTTCCATAAACAAATGGCATATCTTGAATACAAATGAAGTGAAATTATGCCACAAAATAACCACAGTGAGCCAAGCTACACCAGTTCAAGCACTACCTCTAGAGCTCTCGATAGCAAGTGCCTACTGGAGAGCCTTGTCCAACATAAGTAGATGGGCATATAAACTATTGCATGCAGAAGAAGGCTCTTTAAGAGCCCTCTTAAAGCAAGAAACTTTTAAGGTTAAAACAAGATATTGCACTTTTAATGAAAATCTCACGACGGCTTTAGAGCAGTTTCAATGCTTTATAACACTCTTGCAGTTTTGGTCACCTGTGCGTTTGAAGCTATTTTTGAAAACATGACTCAGTGACTAAGTTTCAACCTAGACATTGCAAACTGTTCCCAGTTATCACACTTTAGGCCTTTCATAGTTACTCTAGAGCAGGGGTCTCCAACCGGTCGATCGCGAGCTACCAGTAGCTCGCCAACAACCTACCAGTAGCTCGCGGTCCGATGCCCACTTTTGTACCCTGTTACTGTCATTATGTTTTTTTAGGCCTTTTCGGCCTCTTGTCTGTTCTCGTCGGTGTTCCTTCCGGTATCACGCTGCTTCCATTGGCTACTAAGTTAGCTGGGACGGGGAGAAGCGGGTGATGTCGGCCTGGCAGAAGCAGGGTTAGATTGCAGCCCTACGGGGACCTACAATGCACATTACAATTTGTACATCGCTGCGGCCTTGGGGTTGGCTGCATGATTCGATCGAATGGAGACTCTCTCAGCCCTGCTGCGGCCTCCTTGATACCACGTGGCCTGTCACAGCATGAGCATCACTGAGCAGTGCCCACATGAATGGCAATGCGCGCCTACCCACCCCCCATAACCATGCAGGAACAATGTGGATATCAGCTTAAATTTGCCATTCCTGGTGCCAGACGCTGCTCGGCTCAAGTAGTACCTTTTAACTAGTCATCGGAAGATGTGTGTTTTATTCCGGGAGGCCACCCCACCCCAAGAACTGGCAGACAATGATTGCCGCCCAGTGAAAACAGGAGGAGCACTGATCTGAGACCTCATGCAGGAGGTGAAGGGTGTCTAGGGCACACTGTTGCCCCACATTGTATAGAGATGGTCCTCTCCTGACAGGCGTGCATGTTGGAGAGGCTGGGGCACACACCTGTTGTCTAATCACGCTGTTCCAAGCAGCGCTGAGCTGTCTTTAAAAGACTACTGCTGCCGTTTAAAAGACTCCTCTGCAGCGACGGTAGACCAGCATTGCAGGCAGCATGCAGTCTGTGCACTCTGTAGAGCCCCAGGCCCAGTCAAGAGAGTAGTGTATGCATTTTTGCCTAGCGTGTGGCCAGCAGCAGAGCACCAGCATTGACTGAGGCCACAGAGGGACGATTGATGCCGGCAGCCAGCAGTGTTTTCAACATGATGCCACTCGACCTGCAGGAGCATGCCCCTTTCAGAGAGAGCACCTCTGCCCCTGTTGTACATGAGATGCCAGCAGATTAGCACCACAACCACCAGCAGTAAGACCAAGTTATGGTAAGTCTTCAAATGATCATCTGGGTGCACTTTGTGGACTGCCAAATGGAAAAGTCATATGCTCCTTAGTTCATAACAATTCTTAAGTAGTTTAAAATACCTTGGTGCAGCCTACATGTGTAATCGTTTTTGATTCATGCTTGGCCTGAGGTGGCTGTGAAGTATTACATAGAGAGGCGTCTGTATCTGTATAAAACAACAAGAGAGTAAAGTATGCATCTCACCCTTAATTTATCCTATATTTTAAAAAAAAGAAAATAGACAGTGACGCCTTCTACTAAAGTTCACAAGACCATGCATTTTGTGCAGTTAGTTTTTAAGTGTATGACCAAACAACTTTATTTTGACACTAAATAAAAAATATACTTTCCTCTATAAAGGGAGAGCATAGAAGTGAAGTTATTTGAACTGCAGGTTAGGTATTATTTTTTTACATTTTTCGAGGCCTGCTCTGTTTTAAGGTCAGACACTGTGGTTCATGACCTTCCATTTGAGAAGTTTTACATCAGTTTCAGAACTTTTCATGTCTCAGATGTGGGCAATTTGTGATATGTATTTGTTTCCATGGATATTATGCTTAAATGTCATACGTAAGCAACCTGAAAACTTGGCAGCGGTGAAGTTGTTCCTGGCCACAAACCGGACCCAGGATCATCTTTTACATTTCTTTTTATTCAAATTTTATGAAATGATGAGAGGAAGGTATAATAACTTCCTGGCTTCTGTTTGTGCCTATGGACAACTTGCAAGAGGTAACTTATTTAAAAAAGAAATCCCTGACAAAAAGCTGTTTTAATTTAATAAGAAAAATTTAAAATCAAGTGTTAATTTTATGGCACAATAAGCATAAGGCTCAACACCTCACTTTAAATTGATCCCATTTGAAAAAAGTCCCTAACCCCTCTAGAAGCTAGCTATATTTTTCCGAGGCCAATGAACAGGGAACGCTGAAACATGACTCAAGCTTAGGTGTATGACCCCTTTCTTGCACAAGCACAGGTTTGAAAAGATTGCAAATAATGACACAAAAGTCATACAAAAATGGTATCCTTTAAAAAATGACGTTCTTTTATTTCTCCAGCCTGGAGAAGCATTTAAACGGAGCATCAAATTACACCACTGCATTAAGAGGCATTTTTAAAAGTGATAGTTTTTAAACATGAAACAGTCAGGGACTGCCACCGTCCCTTATGTTATGACAATGCTATATTAATGTACTAAGAGGCAAGTCATGTGTAACAGCTTTATATTCTCTTGGGGGAGATTTTTGCACAGTGCACACCCTGAACCCAAGCATTTCAAGTTACAGTTATGTGTGATAATAAAAAAAAGGAGGCACAATGTAATAACATAGTTGTATCGCAGAATTTATATTTAGAGCTTATTACCCCTTTGTGGAGCAGTGAGGTACTTACATACATGGCCAGCAAACCATGCCATGTAGGGTGTGTGGTTGGTATGGTGTTGTCATTGTCTTGTGATCCTGTGTGGAAGCGTTTCCGTGTCATACGTGATGACCACTGAGGTGCCTTTACTGTGTTATGGGACAGAGCAGTGTAGTGGATGACCAGGTATGAGAGACAGACGTTCAGTTTATGGTTTTCAGCATGCTGGTAGCTTTACACAGCTCTGCAAGTCCCTATAATTTTATGATTGTAGTGTGCTTAGCTGGTGACTGCAGAGGCCAGGATCATACAATCTGTTGAAGATGGGCGCTGGAATAGGTTTTCTGGTTTCATGTTGTGCATTGCATATACTTAATGGGTAGCTCTTTCTCTGTATTGGCACTTTAGTCAATGAAGCTGTGTGTGGGGGGACTCTGGGAATAATTTGTGAGTTGTTCGGTCTTTAGTAGCTCACAACGATTTTCACTGATCAGAAGTAGCTCTCACTACAGAAAAGGTTGGAAACCCCTGTTCCAGAGTATAAGACTTACCAAACATATTTGCGATTCACCCTAGAACACAATGTCCAACGCTGCATCATTATGCTTTGTTTAGGGATCTAACTAATAAATGTCCACACAAAATACTAGAGCAATACAGGTGACATGACAGGATTATGCAAACTATGTAGAGGAGGAGTTCAAGATATAGTTCATGTGTTATATATCTGTCCCAACAAAATCCTGGTTAAAGCTCAGCATCATGTTTTAAAACCTTAATGTTTTAGATACAACCTATTTACTATCAATGACCTGATCGCCTTAATTAGATCACCCCAAATTAATTTGTTTGTTACAATTTGTATACATCTTTTAAATCTTTTTCATCACTATTTCAAAAAGAAAATATATATATGGTTTGCTATATTTATAATTTATCAATTTTGTATTCATTTTAAATTGTTGATCTCTGAAGAAGTCTAAATCAATTCATACACTGAAATGTTGTGGATGTGTGAGTACATGTGTCTCTGTATGTGAGTGTGTGTCTGACAGAGTGTGGGGTTGTGTATGTGTGTATATTTAAGAAGTGAGTGTATATGGAGTATAAATGCATGTGTCTGCCTGACTGTGTGAAGGTATGTATGTTTGGACCCAATTGTACATCTGTTTCAGTGGATGTCTTTTGTGACAGTCAATAGTTATGTATCTGTATATATGAGCAATTGAGTGTGTAAGCAGTGTGAGCGCATGTGTCCGATTGTGTTTGAGGGTATGTATGTTTGGGTCCAGTTGTGCTTCTGTGTGTATGATTGGATGACTGTGGCTGTGGGAGTACATCTGTCTGTGTGTCTCAGTGACAGTCAAAGGTTTTGTGTATGTGTATTTGGATGATTGAGTTAGTGTATAAGTAACTGTGAGTGTATGTGTCTGACTGAGTGTGTAAGGTTATATATATCTGGTTCAGTTGTGCATCTAGGTGAGTGTATATCTGTGGTAGCATGAGTGTGTACATGTCTGTGTGTGTGTAACGGTCAAAGGTTGTGTATTTGATTTTATGAGCGAGTGAGTGCATAGAAAATGTTGGGTCCAGTTAAGCATCTCCATGACTGTGGTAGTCATAGTAATTTGAGTATGTACATGTCTGGGTGTTTCCAGAGTGAATACTTGTGAATGTATCTATATGAGTGAGAGAGTGAGTGCATAGGGGGTGGGAGTGTAAGAGTATGTCTGAGTGTGTAACAGTCTGTGTGTGGGAAACAGCCTCTACAATGCAGCCATTGCCACACAATACCATTACTACGCATCCATTACAATGCATATGTCTTTACCATGCATATCTTTACAAAACAAGATTTTAAAATGCATATACCTTTACCACGCATGCCATTACAACGAAAATGAAAGTAATTCACAGGTATGTATGAGAGCCTTTATATATATATATATATATTCACTGAAAAAACCATAGGTTTCAGGGGTGTTATAGTTAGCTGGACTTTTCACTTGTACAAAACCATTGAAATTCCCCCGTTATAGTTAGTTCAGCTAACTATAACTCACGCGCCCGCAATGCACTGCTGATGACGTCACATATTACATCACTCATGACATAGTCAGTGACATCACTCATGACATCACTGATGACATCTCAAATGACATCACTGATGACATCACTGATGACATCATCCAGTGAATGTCTGTTTTTCAGAAAATTAAATATGTTTTATATATGTATATCTAAACAATGATGGAAGAATAAATGGGTATATAAGTGTCTAAATGGATGATTTGTTTATGAAAAATTGATTGTGTAACTGACTGATTAAGTGTATCATAGTGAATACATGGCTTAGTGAGTAATGTTTAAATATGTAAATATCTGTATCAGTCTCTCACTTTGTGTATAAGTGGCTGCATGGGTTGGTGAATAGCTACATGGGTGTCTATATAGGTTATTAGTTGGTTTTTGGAGTATCAGTCTGAGTGTCTGCATGGTTCGGTGGGGGGTATTACGTAGTGCATAGGTGCATGAATGAGTGAATCACTGTGTGTATGTGTTGAAGACAGCATGTGTGCAGGACTGTATGGGTGGATGAGTGTGTGTATGGGTGTGTTAGTGAGTGAATGACTGTCTCAATAGTGTCTTTATGAGTAACTACATATGTTTTAAAGTAGTATATGTGACTATTGGTGTATATAAGTGAGTATATGTGAGAGTGAGAGATTGAAAGAGTTCCTGTATGAATAAGTATGTGTTTCTATAAGTGATTGTTTAAAAGACTAAGTATGTGTAAGTTTCCGTAGAAGTAAGTGTGGCGGTGTATGTATAACTGTATACGCAAGTAAATGTATGTTTGATTCTTTATTAGCATGAGTGACAATGTGTGTGAGTAACTCTATGGATGAGTGGCATTGTGTAACAGGATGTATAGGTGTATGAGTACATATGATGAGTGAGTACATGTATGAGTGACTGTATAGGACTGTTGGTGAATGAGTGGATGTGTATATTGATCTTAGAATTACTGAAGAGGTTGTTGTAACTGGTATTGGTATGTCCATTGTTTTGAACATTTTAGTCGCTATTTTTGAATGTGTGTATCAAAGGTTATATTAGGGTGAGAGGAGGTCTGCCACTCTATCACAAGGATGATGTCATCAGTGATGTCATCAGGGATGTCATTTGAGATGTCATCAGTGATGTCATGAGTGATGTCACTGACCATGTCATGAGTGATGTAATATGTGACGTCATCAGCAGTGCATTGTGGGCGCGCGAGTTATAGTTAGCTGAACTAACTATAACGGGGGAATTTCAATGGTTTTGTACAAGTGAAAAGTCCAGCTAACTATAACACCCCTGAAACCTATGGTTTTTTCAGTGAATTTCAAAGGTTTTTCAAATGCTAATTTCTAACTATGCCTACAGAGATAGGACATGTGAAGAAAGAAGAAAAAATGCACAGAAAGAAAAAAAACGAAGTGAAGAAAGAAGCAACAGAAGTCCTCAAAGACGAAGAAAAGTGCAGGAAGAAGGATAACGTGCAGAAAGAACAAAAAGAAGAGCAGAAAGAATCCTTGTTGCAAAATCATCCTGTACCCTCAACTTTTTCAGACGGATACTGGTGGTAACTGAGTCTGACTAACCAGTCCTAGAGCCAGTGCTATGTTAAAAGACACTTAGAATACCGTGAAAACACCTACATACACTAGGGAACATTATGCATTGGGGTCCCCCTCTGATTAGCATGACCTCCTCTGTAAGTCCCTAGTATATAACTACCTCTTAAAACAGGCCACAGGGCGCTTTTGCACACGTTAACTCAGGCCCCGTCCCCTCCCTTCACCACTGTGTAAACACGCCCTGTGTCCGTTTTTAGTTGGGAGATTAAGTTCATTTGAATCCTGAGGGTCCCTAGGGTCCAACTAGCCCACTAGGTACCTCCAGTAAGTGCCTCAGAGCTGCGTTGCAGAGAGGTGTAAAAAGTGGCACGGCCTGGACCACCTCTCTGCAATGCAGCTCAGTGGCGCTTACTGGAAGCACTTGGTGGGCTAGTTAGCCCCCAGGGGCCCTCAGTATTGAAGGGAAATGATATCCCCAATTTAAAACGGGCCATAGTGCGTGTTTGCACACGTCACCTCAGGCCCCGTCCCCTCCCTTCACCACTGTGTAAACGCGCCCTGTGGCTGTTCTAAGTTGAGAGATTAAGTCCCCTTGAATCCTAAGGGTCCCTAGGGTCAAACTAGACCACTAGGTACCTCCAGTAAGCGCCACAGAGCTGCGTTGCAGAGAGGTGTAAAAAGGGGCTTGCCCTCAGAACACCTCTCTGCAGCGCAGCTCCCTGGCTCATACTGGAGATGCCTGTTGGGCTAGTTGGCCCTCAGGGACCCTCAGTATTGAAGAGGAATTAATTCCCCAACTTACAACTCCCCAGGGGGCGCGTTTGCAGAGTGCTGCAAGGAGGGGGCGTGGCCTCCGGCACGATGCCAGTCTTTTATTTATTTAAATTTTTTAAGAAGGGGGGCTGTGTGGTTCCCCTTCTTATTCTAATTTATTGGCCCTGATGACCCCATCCCCCAGGGCCTGTCTCCTAATTATATTTTTTTGACCCCAATCCCCAGGGCCGGCGACTGTTTTTTATTATTTTTAAAAAATATATATTTATAGACACACCTAGGACATGCTGGACAAACCGTACGTACCTATCACCATGACGATTTGCGTGATATTCATTAAAAGGTAAATCCACGTGGAATGTATTTACACCACTAGTGAAGCTCTGACATGTCTGATGCCCTACCGTGCCTAATCCCGGTAGACACCCTTGTTGTTTATTTATACAAACATGGGTAGCTATTGACGGGCACATTTAATACACATGCACACCAAGCCATTCAAAGGGGATTCAACAAGAATTCGACCAAAACTATGCAAGAAACCCCCCTCACGGTTAATAAAACACACATCCACTGCCGGATGTGTAATACTTTTTATTTTACTCTCTGGAAAGGGGACGAACATCACTTGAGAGTCACAGCGCGCTCCTGGCAGAGCCCAATGCTGTGTTACACCCACCATTGCCTGCCGAGTGCCACACACCTCTGTGTTGTATTCCTCCAGCTAGTGCATATGCTATGACACTCTCTAGCCCATGTGCACTGTAACACCACCCCGTGAATATGTCATGCCACACTTGTCTTCGCACGGGTTATATTGCCCCATCTAACGTGCCTTCCTCGATGCCTATGTTATAAGGCACAGTGCTATGCCATACATATTACAATCTCGGATCCATATCTTTGTCACAGTGCATATGCAACGTTACACTCTCCAGCACATATTTTATATTACAACTTTAGAGACTAGTTAGGTTACACAACACTGCCCTGTGCATATTACACTCCAAGGTGCATATCGCATAGCATGCGCTAGTGCCTGTGCTATCTCGCGCTCTCCAATGAATCTGTCATTGCGCACAATGTATTGCATATTATATTTCACGCCCGGTTCATCTTATATCACACTTTTTGGTGCATAGTTTATACCATACACTATATCTAGTTTTAATTTTCAATCGTGCTCTCAGGACTATGTTCTATATAACACTGTGTTCACCTACCCTTTTCACGGGCATTACATTTTGCGATAGGGGGTGGAGGGTCAGGGGGTGTTTCTGCCAAGTGAGCCCGGAGTCACAGTCACAAACGCCCTCTTCTTCCTGAATAAAAGTGAGATTATGCTGCATACTTGTTCATATTTTAAGTAGTTCGCACAGACACACGTTTTAAAAACAATAAAGTTCCTAATACCCGCCTTCTCTGAACAGTTAGCTTGCTGCCCCATCCCCCTCCTCCCTATCCTCTGTTGTGTGAATCCATGGACTAGCCTCCTCCCTCCTGCCATGCATGGTCTGATGTGCTGCCAGTGCCCTCAATTTAGTATGATGTACCAGTCCACTGCTCCTGCCCTCCATTGCCGAATTCTATGCCCCATCCTTGACCTCCTGCTTAAACTCTGTGCTTAGCTTGCTGCCCCTATTCTCCTTCCCCCTGCCCTCCGATGTCTTTGTGCATGCCCCTGCTCCATCCTGTTTGCCCACCATGTTCCATGGACCTGCCACTCCTATCTACTCTGAGTGTTCTGTTTAGTTGCCACTCCCCTACCACCTGCCTAGCATTGTCAGATGACTGTAACCTGTCCCTGCCACCTCCACCCTGCCTGTCCACATGCCATGCCCCTATCCTCTTCCTCCTGTCCTACATGGTCCATTGTACTGCCACACCCTTCTGTCCTCCCTGGTCTTTTGTGCTGCAACTGCTCCTCCTGCCTGCCCCGTGCGGTCTGTTGTGAGGCCCCTTCCCCTGAACTTTCTTGTCTGTGCACAGGTCCTGACCCTCCCTTCTATCCTCCATCGTCCTTTGTGCATGCCCCTGCACCCTCCTTCTTGCCCATCATTGCCATTGTGCTGCCACTAACCCTCCCACTTGCCATGCATGGTCTTCTGTGCTGCCATGGCCCCTCCCACCTTCCCTGTGTGGTCAGTTAGCTGCCCCTGACCCCCTCCCACCTTCCCTCCATGGTCTGTGTGTATGCCATCACAGTCTCACTGTTGCTCTTCACGGTGTGTCTTACTCCTAGTGCCCATCCTGCCTGACCTCCATAGCTATCTTGCTGCTCCTGCCCTGCCCCCTTGCCCCCAGCCCTCTGTTTACATGTGAAGACCCCTACTCCCTCCCTCCTGGCTTGTCTGTTCCATTGTAATGCCCCTGATCCGTCCCTCCTGCCCTTTATGGTCTGTTATGCTGCAGCTTTCTCTCCTGTCTGTCCATTATGGTCAGCTAGCTACCATTGCCTCTTGTCCCTCTGTTCTCTGTTGTCCATGTGCATGGTCCTGTCCCCTCCCTCTTGCTTTCTATAAATTGTTGTGCTGCACTCCCGTCCCGCATGCCCTGTGTGGTGTATTGTGCTGCTGCAAACCCTGATGCCTGCCCTGCAGGGTCAGTTTGGTGCACCTCTCCATGTCCCTCCTGTCCTCTGTTATCCAAGTCCATGTCCCTACCCCATTTCCTTCCATGATCCAATGTACCATACTTGCGAACATTTTGAGCTTGGTAAGAGGGAGATTTTGAAAAAAAACTGGGGTATTGATTTTCCCCTTTGAGTTACATTGAAAAAGAGGAGATTGTAGACAGGAGACAGATCAAATAAAGCCCATTTGAGCTTAAAAAACATTGGACTTTTCCTGGCTGAATCGGGTCTGTTGGCATGTATGGTTGTACTACCTTTGCCTCTTCCTTCTGCCCACAATGGTCTATTACATTGCCACAGCCTCTCTTGCAAGTCCTGTATTGTTGGTTTGTTAGCCCTGCCCCCCTTTCCACTGCCCTCCACAGTCTGTTGTGCTGCCACGGCCCTTCCTGCCTGCTCAGTGTGGTTAAATTGTTGCCTTTGCACCCTCCTACCTGCCTTCAATTTTCAGAGTCCGTGCCCCTGGCCTCTGCCTCTCAACAGTATCCTAATGAACAACTAGATTGCTAACATTCTATATTTATTACAAAAGTGTGGAACGTCTGACGTCATCTTGATTTAATCAAAACTGTAATACCTAGAGCATTTCCTTTAGAAATTACATATATGAGAGGGTCTTATTGGCATCAAAATTATGGTTAGTGCTCTAAAAGACTAAAATAAGGACATATTTTCTGAGTTTTCAAATAGCGACAAAGCACTTTTAAATTATTTGTTATCTTTATGTTTTTTTATTCAGTTGACCACTTGATTAAATGTTGCACTTAGGGGAGAGGATGTGGTGTTACTTCCAGAACTGCAGACTTTGCAACTGGGGTACCAGGTTGGAGTTTCTGCTTCAGCTCGACATTCTGTGATTCTGGTCAAATCACTTAGTCTCCCCATGTCTACAACCAAAATGAATTTGTTCTTGTGTGATGTAACCAATGCTCATGTAAAGCACTCCAATACCTGACAAGTCTGCACTATATAACACTGCAAAAACACAAAATAATAAGTGTTTTGCACACTTCTGTCATTGGGCTATATTTGGGCTACATCTGGGTGATTTTGGGCTACATTTGGGCTCTTTTGTCTCCGGTGGCCATCTTGGGAGATTTATTTGTTATGAAGTTTCCTAATTCCTCATGTACTGCAGTCTCCTCAGTAGGAAATGCTTTCAGTTTTTTACTTTGATTCCATCATGAAGGTATTCAGATATGTCACACATTTACCATTAATTCTGAAAGTTAGCACTCTAGTTGCTCATTAGATCACTGTAGTAAAACTACTGTTCACCATGGAAGTCTGCTCCTGGTATTAAAAGTGCATGTTTCAGTCTGCATGTCAGAATTTTTTTATGAAATAGAAGAGGATTTGAGAAGTCACTCAAAATGTGCCCTCGTTTTCTTTCTTCAGCATTAATCATAATTTCTATGGCAAAATGAACCCCCTCATTGTGTTCCGTTTTAAATTAAATGTTTTAAGTGTTACCAGTTTATTCCAATCAAGATGGCTTCAGGTGTGCCATACTTTTGTCATAATGAAGACAGTAAGCGCTCTAGTTGTTTTTAAGAACACTCTGGGACATTCTGTCATTGGGCTATACTTGGGCTATATCTGGGTGATATTTGGGCTACATTTGGGCTCTTTTGTCTCTGGTGGCCATCTTGGGAGACTTGTTTGTTATGAAGTTTCCTAATTTCCTCATTTACTGCAGTCTCCTCAGTAGGAAATACTTTCAGTTTTTTACTTTGATTCCATCAAGAAGGCATTCAGATGTGTCACACATTTGCCATAAATTCAGAATGTTAGCACTCTTTTTGCTCATTAGATCACTGTAGTAAAGCTACTGCTCACCAGGGAAAACTGCTGGTGGTATTGAAAGTGCATGTTTCAGTCTGCATGTCAGAATTTTTTAATGAAATAGAAGAGGATTTGAGAAGTCACTCAAAATGTGCCCTAATTTTTCTTTCTGCAGCACTAATCATACTTTTTATGGAAAAATGAACCCCCTCATTTTGTTCCTTTTTAAATTAATTGTTTTAAGAGTTACCACTTTAATCCAAGCAAGATGGCTTCAGGTGTGCCATACGTTTATCATAAGTAGGACTGTTAGCGCTCTAGTTGTTCTTTGGAACACTCTGGGAAGGTGCAGTAGAACACAAAGGAATCAACTGACAGTCTCTGCCCTTGTTGGATGTACATGTTTTACTGAGAATGTCAGACTTCATTCTCACATGACTGAGAAAGATAATGTGAATTTACAGAAAATAAGCTCTCAGTTTAGCTTATAGATCACCTTCCAAACCTCTGTGGGAAAAGCATGAGAAAATATTTTTCTCTCAATCATGATATCCCAGCAGAAGGCTTTTTCACATGGTGAAATCACCTTAGAACATACCACAATTCCTAAAATGAGTATGGTACCATCAACAAATGATTTATAATGTAACTAAAGTCTTAAAACCTTCTATTAACTGCAATGCTTTTTAATGAGGTGCTATCATGTATATTGGTCCCAAGATGGCTGCCAACACTTCTTGGATGAAGTGCTGACAGCCAATCAGATCTCAGGATGAGATGTGTGGTTAGGCTCCGCCCACATATATATATGATTTTACTTTTGATTTTCTCAGGAACTACTGAACAGATTTACACCAGACCTGCAAAAGGCACATCCCTGACCTGAGGACTACCTCTTTGCCAAATTTAAAGTTATTCTGTTCAGCCGTTCGGGCTGTACCTTGGACTAAAGGTCCCTATGGAAAATTGCATGGGGAAAACGCATTTTGGGACCCCCTTTTTTCTCATCCCCTGCTTGACGAATCCCCCCGAGACTTTCAGGGTAGGAGCGGAGCGGAGCGCCCCACCTATTTTGAAAATTTCGCGCGGATTCGTCAACCGGCGCCAAAGTTATTCCAAATAGAATGTTGCGGATTTCCTATGGAAACACGGTCCTAACTATAACTATCTACTGGCGACCGCCAGTAGATAATATATATATATATATATATTTATATATATATATATATATATCCGAACGCTAGAACACGGAAGTCTGGATGGGCTCCGTTACCCTTATGTCACACACGCACACTTTTGCTGTTCCAAAAGAAATACCAGGACACTCAGGATTCTTTGAAAAGGATTTACTCGGCAGTATAACGCCTCGGTGAGTAAATCCTTTTCAAAGAATCCTGAGTGTCCTGGTATTTCTTTTGGAACAGCAAAAGTGTGCGTGTGTGATATATATATATATATATATATATATATATATATATCACACCAATCTCTTCACCCCCAATGAAAGAGTGTGACCAACTCCGGAGGTACAAAAAACAGCTTTCTTTTCGTAGGTGAGCAGAAGGTCCCTGAAACGCTAGGCAGACGCGTTTCAGACATAGATTGTCTTTCTTCAGTGTCCGTCTCAGATGTGTCCTTCTTGTTAACGGGGGTCCGTTACTCGATG
Organism: Triturus cristatus; assembly: GCF_964204655.1. Classification (NCBI taxonomy): domain Eukaryota; kingdom Metazoa; phylum Chordata; class Amphibia; order Caudata; family Salamandridae; genus Triturus; species Triturus cristatus. The sequence goes on from NC_140591.1 coordinate 1,495,887,567, forward strand.
TTTAAAAGCATTGGCCATTACTTGTCACGTGACCACTCGCCCCTCCTTCGCCTCACAGGTGTAAGGCACCTCGCACTACTCCTGCTGCACAGCTGCATGCTGGGCGCTGTAGTTCACTGATTGTGCTCATCCAGTGTAGAGTCCTCAAAAACAGCCAGTGCTGCCAACAGTGATTCCAGGCCGTCCCCATAGTCACGCAGTAGGTGAAAGCAGCCCTTTGTCCTCCTTATCAGGCAGATCAATTCTGCCTCCTCTCTCCCCATGCACCTCTCATCACCATACGTGACAAGTAGTCATGTGATTATGAAACAACACTTTTCATTGGTTCATAGTGAGTAACAGATGAAGCGGATGAAGTACAGCAGGGTAAAGGGATTGAAAGTAAGAGAAGTGGAGTGATGGTGAGATAAGGGGTATGAGGATTAGAAAAGGGGGTAAGAGAAAGTGAGAGATGGGAAGTGAGTGGATGGAGGGATTTAGGAAACTGGAGTGAGAGAAAGGGAGTCAGGATTTCAATGAGCAAAGGAGAGTGAGGGAGAGTGAAGGAAAGAATGCGAAAAGGGGAAGGGGTTTGAGATACAGACAGGAGAAAGTGAAGTAGGAGAATAGGAGTGACTATGAGTAAAGGATAGTGACAGTTAGGGAAGGTGAGGGAAGGAGAATGACGGAGAAGGCTAAAAAATTAACATAGATGGAAAATGAGTGATAGAGAGAGGAGGAGTGGTAGAAACAGAGGGGCACATATATAACAAACTAACGCAGCACGTAATTTTGCTGCGCCGTGCTGCGTTAGTTTTGAAGCACAAAGATGCAACATATTTAGAAGAATATGTCGCATCTCTATGCTTCCCCTGCCCTGGCGCACAAACTGCAGCCATGCGCCGGCGCAGGCTCCCGTACACCATGCTGCAAGCATGCCTGCGTGGTGGGAAGATTGTTCTTCTGCAGGAAGGTACACAATTTGCATCAGCACTAAATTTTGAGTCATCAAAGTCTATCATGAATAAACCAGATAATGTTTTCACTCGTGACAAAGCAACATATGCCATACCTTCTTTAAACACACTAGATCCAATGTTTACAAAAGCACTATCTACAGTTAATCCTTGAGATTTGTGAATAGTTACAGCATATGCTAGAGAAAACGGAAACTGCTTTCTACGTAAACATAAGTCTTTCACAAGCAAAAAACGAACTGAACAACGACTAATGTTCAATCTGATCACATGTTATTTTTAAAAATTCAATTCCATCTTTTTTCTGGTATTTCACAAAACCCACAACTTTACCCATAGCTCCATTCACTAAATCTTTTTCTACATTCAAATTACGTCTTAAAAATACTCGACAGTTCATAGATACATAAAAATTATTTTCTAAACCATCTGTTTTCAAAATGTTTTTCTCTAGAGAATCTAATTTATTTTTCAATTTGCCTGTCAATGTAATAGTTATTCCTTCATGCTGTATTTTGTCCACTGCTTCCATTTTCATAATCTGTTAATTTTCCAATTTCAAAAGTTCCTCATTGAATATAGAGCATTCATGTAGTGTTGGCATTAAGCAGATTACAGCATTTTTTCTGCAATTTTCTTGTATATTTTCTCTGGGACGATTTGTTCTGTTGGAAACAAATTACATAGCAATCGACTCTGTAAAGCTTTTCTGCCATGTTCTGTGAGTAGTCCAATTCTGATATCTTTCAGAATACTTGCATAATCTTCATCATTTGCTTGCCGCATATTGGTAATGAGTTCTTTGTACTAAAAAAATGACCAAATATTCACATTACTTATACTTCCTAATGACTTTTTCGTGTCTTCATGTGTAACAGTATTAAATACTGGTTGTCCTTTAACTGGAGTGAGCTGGAGTAGATCCCCAAAAACTATAACATGTTTTCCACCAAATAACACATCATAGTCTCTCTTTAGAATTTGCTGCATTCTTAACCTCTTCTGTGCCCATGACGAGATAGTCTCGTCATGGAGCGCGGTCACGCTGTGCCCATGACGAGACTATCTCGTCATTAACCCCACCCACTAATGCAACGCCCGGCACAGGAGGGGGAAAGGGCGTGGCACTAAAGGGGTTAGATGCACAAAGGCAAGCATTAAGTTTGATACCATGCTTACCTCATCAATAATGAGAACTTGCATTTTCTTCAACACTCTTGAAACTTCAAAACATGCTTCTCCTGTTAGCTTGTGATATTCTATTTTGTTCTCATGCTCTACTGGTAACATTAGCAAACAATGTCAGGTAATTCCTTTTATGTTATATGCTGCTAACCCAGTTGGAGCAGTAACAACACAAGACAAAGGTGAATCAGTTTTTTTCTGTAGGTAGCTTCTAATTACTTTAATTAAGAAACTTTTTCCAGTTCCAGCTTGTCCACTCACATACATTCTGATTGGTTCAAATGATGTGCATGAGCACTCTTTATTTTCATGTAGTAATCCATGATCAATTTGTTTTGTGACTTCTTCATAAATTTGTTGTTGTTCATCATTCAGTTGTTGTACCAAATTAGGTAAGTCTATAAAATCCTCCTGAGCTTGATTCATAGCTGTTTCCACTTCAGTCATGGCTATTGCAGCTTCATTTTCTACGATTGGTTGTCCTAGGGGATCTTGACTGAGCGTTCCAGAACTTTGACTGTCTTGAGAACTGTCTCTAGCTACTTCAGCTGCAATTGTAGCTTATTGTTCAATTTCTTCATTTAACATTTGTACATAATTTGTGAAAGTACTGCATTCTATGCTATCTTTACATAAATTAAAGGAATCTTCATAGCTGTGAAAATCTCCAAGTAATTCATCCTCTGAACGCCATGGTTTAAACAGCTGTAAAAGTGCTAAGTAGTAAAATTCCTTTTTGTCAGGAGTGTCGCAACTGAGCTTCCTGTGATTAATCAAACTTCCTTTTGTTTGTTTCACCAAACATCCTTCCTCACCAATGACTTTATATTTTCCATTGTTGATGTCTTCTGTGGCATTCCGTGTAAAAATGTAATTCTGCAGCACTTCATAGAGACACATGTTCTCAAGATGATGACTTCTTTTTGGGTAATATGTGTCCAACATATTTGTTTTCAAAATGTCTGTACTTTCCGGTTCGTTCTCTGCTAAATATTCAATTTCTCGAACAGATTTCAGTACCCGATTTCGCATTCCTGCAAGGCCTACACTTACCCAAATTTTACTTCTGGATTTGGAGTACAGACTTGCAGATGATAATCAATCTGAGCATTCGTATGACCCAATTTCTCGATGCGATAACATCTTTAAACTTAAACTGTATAGCTTTTTACTGACAGTCTTCTCGTGAGAAATCTCTTATCACATTTCTTCCAATTCCGTTTTCTCAGATTTAGTGATGTAAGATGTGACATACCGAGCAACAGCAATAGAATTGCCAGCTACATACTGAATATCCATGTTAGCATTCCACATGGATAAAATGACTGGGTTGTAGTCATTTATAAATTTTGACTCTTCTTTTCTTCTTAGGTTGTAAGTATTTTTCGGAGATTTTCTTGTAATGGTATGTCGCACAGCTGACATAAAACTGTTTACTCTTCAATTTGAAAGAACAGGTCGTGGAATTCCAAATCAACATTTTGTGTAGAATTTATCTTTACTCTTGTACTTTCGTCGACAGTATTTTCCACACCGATGACTTTGGAAATGTAAAACTTGCTCTTTTAAGTTTTTCTCTTCTGTGCTTTTAGGTATAGCACATGTTGCATATTCTTCAATGAAAGTTAAAACTGCATCATCAGAATCTGTTCCAAATTGTGGGGCATCCTTGATCCACAACAGCATATGAATATGAGGAGCACCTCTTGCTTGGTACTCTTTTCTCCAAAAGAAATCCACAACTTCTCCAAGAGGTGTATTTTTTTTATTGCAGTTGAAGGACATCATAGCCTCAAATCTATGATTGAAATATCTGCAAACATTAACCGGATCGAATGAGCACAATTCTCCTGCTGTCTTTTATTGGATGTTTTCAATATTTGAATTTGCCTCTCGAAGAAAATCCAGTAAATCATCCCAAGCGTATTCAGCACAGCTTAGGGTAAGGAACCATGTAGGAGTTCCTAAATTCCGTAACATACATTTCAATTCTCCATGGCGTCGGTACCAATATTCATTAGTTCCACGCTGACAAGCCATCAGATTAATCAATTGAGATTCCAAATGATCATCTCGCTGTTGCACTTTGTTCATAAAATCCTTTGCAGACACAATATGTAGATGTACTCCCCTTTTTAAAATGTGATTTACTGCATAAGATAGTGCAGACAAGTCACTTTCAAATAAAAGATGGAACAAATAAGGAATACTTTGACGAAATCTTGGATCTTCTGCATATAATCTTGTAGTCCGATACTCAGAAGCAGGAATCTGTACTGGACGTTCATCATATCGTCCACCTTTTCCTGTAGGGAACAGCTGGGGAAAACATTGAGCTTCCAAGTTCTCCTCCTATACACTCACAGGAGTTCCTTTTGCTTTTTTCATCTGAAACAGATCAATAGTGTTTGCCATAACTTCTTTAGAATGAAGAGGATGTATGCTGAAATGTTCATACATTTCTTCTTCTTTTGACTTATCCACTTTTTCAATTTGTCCAGTTGGTATTTCTGTGTCTCCTAGTAAAACTTCTTCATCTTCATCCATATAAATTAATTCATAGTACTTATTATTTCTTTTCAAATATAAATTTGCTCTTTGTACTTTTCTTACATCTACTAGCTCCTGCCAAATTTTCTTATTCTTTGTAGGTACACCATTAACCAGAATAACTAATGGTTCAGTTTCCAAACTATCTGCATCAATTGTTTCAATATTTTTTTTCAAATCTAACGGCAAATAGACAACTCTTCCTTTCAAACCTCTTTGTAAATCTGAAGGAGGTAATTTACCTGTTTTGGGCTCCATACGAACTATAGTTTGAAACGGATGGACACTTTGAATGAGTATAGACTCATACGTATTTAAATCACTAAGTTCTGCAGGAATATCAACCAATTCTAAATTATTATATACAGCTCTAGCTGGCATTTTATTTTCTTCTAACTTGTTATAACAATATTTACAAATACGCTGATCTTCACCCAAATCAAAACAATTTTCCAGAAACAAATATGTAGCAAAATCCTTAAACTCATAATTATTTTCTTTTTCACTTTTTTCATAGAGATCAACATTTCTTGTTTTAGTTTTATAATGGGTTCTCCGGCAACAAATACAAGTAATATTTGGTCTTTCATTAGAGATGATAGTAAATTTTGTCATTTGATCTTCAAAATTTTTACTAACAGTGGGTTCTACATTCTCTTCCACATTTTCTTCAATAACAGTGTCATTTCCTGCACTTTCTTGTTCTGGACCAAAGTAACAAAACTGAATTTCATCAGTAACCTTCTCTACATCTGATACAGATCCACGGAACAGAGCCCTATTCAACTCATTTAGCTTTAGTGCTGGACTTTTAGCAAAATACAATCTTCTCACAAACTTTCTCATTTCAGTATGATGTACTGCCAGCATCCTAAAATGGTGAAAAACACTTTGACAAACTTTCCTAGAAAGACAAGCCAGAGAATGTCCTTGCAAACCAGTATTCTCTCCCACTCTGCATGGATCTAGTCTTTGAAGCAACTTAATCTTCTATTTAACACTTTTTTTACTATATTCTCTTAGAAACTCACGTATTTATCAATAGATTCTTGTCGTACAGTACAAATACTACTACAATTCCAAGTGTACTCTGGGGCTTTAGGACGTCTCCCCATAACCTCATCAGCTAACACTTCTTTCTAATTTCTTGGAACCATTTTCTCCTTTTCCATTACACAACCATCTTTAACTTCATATGCACGACCTCTGGTGTCAACTGCATGCAGTAAACTATTACTTTGAAGAAAACTCTCTTCATTAAAAAATGGTTCAGTACTTGAACTATGCTTCTATTCTCCTAAGAACTCATTATTTTTTTTCACCACTCTTTTCTTTTTGCTTTTTGACTTCATTACATTGACCATTTTATCTAATGTATGGATCCTGTTCAAAATTAAAATGAATAGTTTTCTTTTTAATTCCAAAACCTTTCCAACAATTGATTCAATATGTTTCTTTTTCTTATAAAATTTAGCTTTCTTCTTATATTTTTTCATATCCTTTAGCAAATTGGACATCACTCTTCTCTGAAACATTTTTCTACGAATGTTTTTAAATTCAGTTTTTCTTCTTAAGTCATTCTTTATTGCTTCTGATTGTACATTAGCATTTACTATTTTCTAACTATTGTCTTGTTGTTTTCTACTTGAAACACTATTTGCAGTGGATATACTTTTAACACTTTTTCTTTGTTTGAAGATATTTTTTTAAAAATCCTTAGTCTGCTTACCAGAAGACTTTTTCTTTTTTCCAACATGAGGTTCTTCAACTAATTTTTGTTGTCCAGTTGTCTTCAAATATAGATGTTTTTTGCTGTTCTTTTCTCTTTCTTGATTTGATAGGCATGGTTAATTTATTTCAGTGTTGTTCAGCAATACCTGAAAGAAACTAAAAAAAAAATACCTTTATGTAATTTAAATATATTACTATATTTTTTTTGAGCTTTTCAAATCCTATCATATTATCTGCTCATTTCCTACGAGTGAAAAACTTACACAATAAAGCCAACACGAATTATATCTCTGACAACAATTCCTGTGTGCACACAGACTCATGGTGTGATTCTAGGCAGAAAACGATATTTGATTGGCAATTTGAAAGCACATTTACTACTGTGGTTTTGCAAGTGATAATTACTGTAACAGCCTGCCACATTTTCCTTATAGTTTTCAGAAGCAGAAAAGAGCACATGTCCTAACAGCTAGTTGAGACCATGAGCATGTGTAACCTGGGTGAGTGACTAGACTACAGCAAAGGAAATGAGCCTTGGTGATGTTAAATGTGTTAGCATTACTCACTGCTATCTGAAACACCACACAGTGCTGAATAGTAAGCATGACAGTGGAGGGGAAGCAGCTGGCTGTGTGCTAAGAGTGTGCTTCTGGAGACTGTGTATTGTCAGGTGCAAGAGAGATCTGCATGGACGCTTGCACAACTGCATGAACACTGGAGAGATGTATGTAAGAGTACATGTGTAGTAAGGGTTAATTGGAGTTTTGAACATGTAGGAACTACCTCACCCATTGCAGGAGTGGAAGAAAAAGCTGCCATGTTGATTTCAAATATGTTAGCATTGGCCTCTCATTTGTGAGATATTGATTTGGGCTGAATGCTAACCATCACAGTTCAAGAAAACAAGCTGCCCTTTTCCTACGAATGCAAGTCTTACAGAACCAGTCAAACATGAATTAAATCTCTGACAACAATTCCTGTGTGCACACAGACTCATGGTGTGATTCTAGGCAGAAAACGATATTTGATTGGCAATTTGAAAGCACATTTACTACTATGGTTTTGCAAGTGATAATTACTGTAACAGCCTGACACATTTTCCTTATAGTTTTGAGAAGCAGAAAAGAGCACATGTCCTAACAGCTACTTGAGACCATGAGCATGTGTAACCTGGGTGAGTGACTACACTACAGCAAAGGAAATGAGCCTTGGTGATGTTGAATGTATTAGCGTTACTCACTGCTTTCTGAAACACCACACAGTGCTGAATAGTAAGCATGACAGTGAATGAGAAGCTGCTGGCTGTGTGATAAGAGTGTGCTTCTGGAGACTGTGTATTGTCAGGTGCAAGAGAGATCTGCATGGACGCTTGCACAACTGCATGAAGACTGGAGAGATGTATGTTAGAGAACATGTGTGGTAAGGGTTAATTGGAGTTTTGAACATGTAGGAACTACCTCACCCATTGCAGGAGTGGAAGGAAAATCTACCATGTTGATTTCAAATGTGTTAGCATTGGCTTCTCATTTGTGAGATATTGATTTGGGCTGAATGCTAACCATCACAGTTCAAGAAAACAAGCTGCCCCTTTTGTGCGAATGCAAGTCTTACAGAACCACTCCAACACGAATTAAATCTCTGATAACAATTCCTGTGTGCAAACAGACTCATGGTGTGATTCTAGGTAGAAAACTATATTTGATTGGCAATTTGAAAGCACATTTACTACTGTGGTTTTGCAAGTGATAATTACTGTAACAGCCTGACACATTTTCCTTATAGTTTTGAGAAGCAGAAAAGAGCACATGTCCCAACAGCTACTTGAGACCATGAGCATGTGTAACCTGGGTTAGTAACTAGACTACAGCAAAGAAAATGAGCCTTGGTGATGTTGAATGTGTTAGTGTTACTCACTGCTATCTGAAACACCACACAGTGCTGAATAGTAAGCATGACAGTGCAGGAGAAGCAGCTGGCTGTGTGCTAAGAGTGTGCTTCTGGAGACTGTGTATTGTCAGGTGCAAGAGAGATCTGCATGGACGCTTGCACAATTGCATGAAGACTGGAGAGATGTATGTAAGAGTACATGTGTGGTAAGGGTTAATTGGAGTTTTGAACATGTAGGAACTACCTCACCCATTGCAGGAGTGGAAGGAAAATCTACCATGTTGATTTCAAATGTGTTAGCGTTGGCCTCTTATTTGTGAGATATTGATTTGGGCTGAATGCTAACCATCACAGTTGAAGAAAACAAGCTGGCCCTTTCCTACGAATGCAAGTCTTAAAGAGCCAGTCCAACACAAATTAAATCTCTGACAACAATTCCTGTGTGCACACAGACTCATGGTGTGATTCTAGGCAGAAAACGATATTTGATTGGCAATTTGAAAGCACATTTACTACTATGGTTTTGCAAGTGAAAATTACTGTAACAGCCTGACACATTTTCCTTATAGTTTTCAGAAGCATAAAAGAGCACATGTCCTAACAGCTAGTTGACACCATGAGCATGTGTAACCTGGGTGAGTGACTACACTACAGCAAAGGAAATGAGCCTTGGTGATGTTGAATGTATTAGCGTTACTCACTGCTATCTGAAACACCACACAGTGCTGAATAGTAAGCATGACAGTGCAGGAGAAGCTGCTGGCTGTGTGCTAAGAGTGTGCTTCTGGAGACTGTGTATTGTCAGGTGCAAGAGAGATCTGCATGGACTCTTGCACAACTGCATGAACACTGGAGAGATGTATGTAAGAGTACATGTGTGGTAAGGGTTAATTGGAGTTTTGAACATGTTGGAACTACCTCACCCATTGCAGGAGTGGAAGGAAAACCTACCATGTTGATTTCAAATATGTTAGCATTGGCCTCTCATTTGTGAGATATTGATTTGGGCTGAATGCTAACCATCACAGTTCAAGAAAACAAGCTGCCCCTTTCCTACGAATGCAAGTCTTACAGAACCAGTCCAACACGAATTAAATCTCTGACAACAATTCCTGTGTGCACACAGACTCATGGTGTGATTCTAGGCAGAAAACGATATTTGATTGGCAATTTGAAAGCACATTTACTACTGTGGTTTTGCAAGTGATAATTACTGTAACAGCCTGCCACATTTTCCTTATAGTTTTCAGAAGCAGAAAAGAGCACATGTCCTAACAGCTAGTTGAGACCATGAGCATGTGTAACCTGGGTGAGTGACTAGACTACAGCAAAGGAAATGAGCCTTGGTGATGTTAAATGTGTTAGCATTACTCACTGCTATCTGAAACACCACACAGTGCTGAATAGTAAGCATGACAGTGGAGGGGAAGCAGCTGGCTGTGTGCTAAGAGTGTGCTTCTGGAGACTGTGTATTGTCAGGTGCAAGAGAGATCTGCATGGACGCTTGCACAACTGCATGAACACTGGAGAGATGTATGTAAGAGTACATGTGTAGTAAGGGTTAATTGGAGTTTTGAACATGTAGGAACTACCTCACCCATTGCAGGAGTGGAAGAAAAAGCTGCCATGTTGATTTCAAATATGTTAGCATTGGCCTCTCATTTGTGAGATATTGATTTGGGCTGAATGCTAACCATCACAGTTCAAGAAAACAAGCTGCCCTTTTCCTACGAATGCAAGTCTTACAGAACCAGTCAAACATGAATTAAATCTCTGACAACAATTCCTGTGTGCACACAGACTCATGGTGTGATTCTAGGCAGAAAACGATATTTGATTGGCAATTTGAAAGCACATTTACTACTATGGTTTTGCAAGTGATAATTACTGTAACAGCCTGACACATTTTCCTTATAGTTTTCAGAAGCATAAAAGAGCACATGTCCTAACAGCTAGTTGACACCATGAGCATGTGTAACCTGGGTGAGTGACTACACTACAGCAAAGGAAATGAGCCTTGGTGATGTTGAATGTATTAGCGTTACTCACTGCTATCTGAAACACCACACAGTGCTGAATAGTAAGCATGACAGTGCAGGAGAAGCTGCTGGCTGTGTGCTAAGAGTGTGCTTCTGGAGACTGTGTATTGTCAGGTGCAAGAGAGATCTGCATGGACTCTTGCACAACTGCATGAACACTGGAGAGATGTATGTAAGAGTACATGTGTGGTAAGGGTTAATTGGAGTTTTGAACATGTTGGAACTACCTCACCCATTGCAGGAGTGGAAGGAAAACCTACCATGTTGATTTCAAATATGTTAGCATTGGCCTCTCATTTGTGAGATATTGATTTGGGCTGAATGCTAACCATCACAGTTCAAGAAAACAAGCTGCCCCTTTCCTACGAATGCAAGTCTTACAGAACCAGTCCAACACGAATTAAATCTCTGACAACAATTCCTGTGTGCACACAGACTCATGGTGTGATTCTAGGCAGAAAACGATATTTGATTGGCAATTTGAAAGCACATTTACTACTGTGGTTTTGCAAGTGATAATTACTGTAACAGCCTGCCACATTTTCCTTATAGTTTTCAGAAGCAGAAAAGAGCACATGTCCTAACAGCTAGTTGAGACCATGAGCATGTGTAACCTGGGTGAGTGACTAGACTACAGCAAAGGAAATGAGCCTTGGTGATGTTAAATGTGTTAGCATTACTCACTGCTATCTGAAACACCACACAGTGCTGAATAGTAAGCATGACAGTGGAGGGGAAGCAGCTGGCTGTGTGCTAAGAGTGTGCTTCTGGAGACTGTGTATTGTCAGGTGCAAGAGAGATCTGCATGGACGCTTGCACAACTGCATGAACACTGGAGAGATGTATGTAAGAGTACATGTGTAGTAAGGGTTAATTGGAGTTTTGAACATGTAGGAACTACCTCACCCATTGCAGGAGTGGAAGAAAAAGCTGCCATGTTGATTTCAAATATGTTAGCATTGGCCTCTCATTTGTGAGATATTGATTTGGGCTGAATGCTAACCATCACAGTTCAAGAAAACAAGCTGCCCTTTTCCTACGAATGCAAGTCTTACAGAACCAGTCAAACATGAATTAAATCTCTGACAACAATTCCTGTGTGCACACAGACTCATGGTGTGATTCTAGGCAGAAAACGATATTTGATTGGCAATTTGAAAGCACATTTACTACTATGGTTTTGCAAGTGATAATTACTGTAACAGCCTGACACATTTTCCTTATAGTTTTGAGAAGCAGAAAAGAGCACATGTCCTAACAGCTACTTGAGACCATGAGCATGTGTAACCTGGGTGAGTGACTACACTACAGCAAAGGAAATGAGCCTTGGTGATGTTGAATGTATTAGCGTTACTCACTGCTTTCTGAAACACCACACAGTGCTGAATAGTAAGCATGACAGTGAATGAGAAGCTGCTGGCTGTGTGATAAGAGTGTGCTTCTGGAGACTGTGTATTGTCAGGTGCAAGAGAGATCTGCATGGACGCTTGCACAACTGCATGAAGACTGGAGAGATGTATGTTAGAGAACATGTGTGGTAAGGGTTAATTGGAGTTTTGAACATGTAGGAACTACCTCACCCATTGCAGGAGTGGAAGGAAAATCTACCATGTTGATTTCAAATGTGTTAGCATTGGCTTCTCATTTGTGAGATATTGATTTGGGCTGAATGCTAACCATCACAGTTCAAGAAAACAAGCTGCCCCTTTTGTGCGAATGCAAGTCTTACAGAACCACTCCAACACGAATTAAATCTCTGATAACAATTCCTGTGTGCAAACAGACTCATGGTGTGATTCTAGGTAGAAAACTATATTTGATTGGCAATTTGAAAGCACATTTACTACTGTGGTTTTGCAAGTGATAATTACTGTAACAGCCTGACACATTTTCCTTATAGTTTTGAGAAGCAGAAAAGAGCACATGTCCCAACAGCTACTTGAGACCATGAGCATGTGTAACCTGGGTTAGTAACTAGACTACAGCAAAGAAAATGAGCCTTGGTGATGTTGAATGTGTTAGTGTTACTCACTGCTATCTGAAACACCACACAGTGCTGAATAGTAAGCATGACAGTGCAGGAGAAGCAGCTGGCTGTGTGCTAAGAGTGTGCTTCTGGAGACTGTGTATTGTCAGGTGCAAGAGAGATCTGCATGGACGCTTGCACAATTGCATGAAGACTGGAGAGATGTATGTAAGAGTACATGTGTGGTAAGGGTTAATTGGAGTTTTGAACATGTAGGAACTACCTCACCCATTGCAGGAGTGGAAGGAAAATCTACCATGTTGATTTCAAATGTGTTAGCGTTGGCCTCTTATTTGTGAGATATTGATTTGGGCTGAATGCTAACCATCACAGTTGAAGAAAACAAGCTGGCCCTTTCCTACGAATGCAAGTCTTAAAGAGCCAGTCCAACACAAATTAAATCTCTGACAACAATTCCTGTGTGCACACAGACTCATGGTGTGATTCTAGGCAGAAAACGATATTTGATTGGCAATTTGAAAGCACATTTACTACTATGGTTTTGCAAGTGAAAATTACTGTAACAGCCTGACACATTTTCCTTATAGTTTTCAGAAGCATAAAAGAGCACATGTCCTAACAGCTAGTTGACACCATGAGCATGTGTAACCTGGGTGAGTGACTACACTACAGCAAAGGAAATGAGCCTTGGTGATGTTGAATGTATTAGCGTTACTCACTGCTATCTGAAACACCACACAGTGCTGAATAGTAAGCATGACAGTGCAGGAGAAGCTGCTGGCTGTGTGCTAAGAGTGTGCTTCTGGAGACTGTGTATTGTCAGGTGCAAGAGAGATCTGCATGGACGCTTGCACAACTGCATGAACACTGGAGAGATGTATGTAAGAGTACATGTGTAGTAAGGGTTAATTGGAGTTTTGAACATGTAGGAACTACCTCACCCATTGCAGGAGTGGAAGAAAAAGCTGCCATGTTGATTTCAAATATGTTAGCATTGGCCTCTCATTTGTGAGATATTGATTTGGGCTGAATGCTAACCATCACAGTTCAAGAAAACAAGCTGCCCTTTTCCTACGAATGCAAGTCTTACAGAACCAGTCAAACATGAATTAAATCTCTGACAACAATTCCTGTGTGCACACAGACTCATGGTGTGATTCTAGGCAGAAAACGATATTTGATTGGCAATTTGAAAGCACATTTACTACTATGGTTTTGCAAGTGATAATTACTGTAACAGCCTGACACATTTTCCTTATAGTTTTGAGAAGCAGAAAAGAGCACATGTCCTAACAGCTACTTGAGACCATGAGCATGTGTAACCTGGGTGAGTGACTACACTACAGCAAAGGAAATGAGCCTTGGTGATGTTGAATGTATTAGCGTTACTCACTGCTTTCTGAAACACCACACAGTGCTGAATAGTAAGCATGACAGTGAATGAGAAGCTGCTGGCTGTGTGATAAGAGTGTGCTTCTGGAGACTGTGTATTGTCAGGTGCAAGAGAGATCTGCATGGACGCTTGCACAACTGCATGAAGACTGGAGAGATGTATGTTAGAGAACATGTGTGGTAAGGGTTAATTGGAGTTTTGAACATGTAGGAACTACCTCACCCATTGCAGGAGTGGAAGGAAAATCTACCATGTTGATTTCAAATGTGTTAGCATTGGCTTCTCATTTGTGAGATATTGATTTGGGCTGAATGCTAACCATCACAGTTCAAGAAAACAAGCTGCCCCTTTTGTGCGAATGCAAGTCTTACAGAACCACTCCAACACGAATTAAATCTCTGATAACAATTCCTGTGTGCAAACAGACTCATGGTGTGATTCTAGGTAGAAAACTATATTTGATTGGCAATTTGAAAGCACATTTACTACTGTGGTTTTGCAAGTGATAATTACTGTAACAGCCTGACACATTTTCCTTATAGTTTTGAGAAGCAGAAAAGAGCACATGTCCCAACAGCTACTTGAGACCATGAGCATGTGTAACCTGGGTTAGTAACTAGACTACAGCAAAGAAAATGAGCCTTGGTGATGTTGAATGTGTTAGTGTTACTCACTGCTATCTGAAACACCACACAGTGCTGAATAGTAAGCATGACAGTGCAGGAGAAGCAGCTGGCTGTGTGCTAAGAGTGTGCTTCTGGAGACTGTGTATTGTCAGGTGCAAGAGAGATCTGCATGGACGCTTGCACAATTGCATGAAGACTGGAGAGATGTATGTAAGAGTACATGTGTGGTAAGGGTTAATTGGAGTTTTGAACATGTAGGAACTACCTCACCCATTGCAGGAGTGGAAGGAAAATCTACCATGTTGATTTCAAATGTGTTAGCGTTGGCCTCTTATTTGTGAGATATTGATTTGGGCTGAATGCTAACCATCACAGTTGAAGAAAACAAGCTGGCCCTTTCCTACGAATGCAAGTCTTAAAGAGCCAGTCCAACACAAATTAAATCTCTGACAACAATTCCTGTGTGCACACAGACTCATGGTGTGATTCTAGGCAGAAAACGATATTTGATTGGCAATTTGAAAGCACATTTACTACTATGGTTTTGCAAGTGAAAATTACTGTAACAGCCTGACACATTTTCCTTATAGTTTTCAGAAGCATAAAAGAGCACATGTCCTAACAGCTAGTTGACACCATGAGCATGTGTAACCTGGGTGAGTGACTACACTACAGCAAAGGAAATGAGCCTTGGTGATGTTGAATGTATTAGCGTTACTCACTGCTATCTGAAACACCACACAGTGCTGAATAGTAAGCATGACAGTGCAGGAGAAGCTGCTGGCTGTGTGCTAAGAGTGTGCTTCTGGAGACTGTGTATTGTCAGGTGCAAGAGAGATCTGCATGGACTCTTGCACAACTGCATGAACACTGGAGAGATGTATGTAAGAGTACATGTGTGGTAAGGGTTAATTGGAGTTTTGAACATGTTGGAACTACCTCACCCATTGCAGGAGTGGAAGGAAAACCTACCATGTTGATTTCAAATATGTTAGCATTGGCCTCTCATTTGTGAGATATTGATTTGGGCTGAATGCTAACCATCACAGTTCAAGAAAACAAGCTGCCCCTTTCCTACGAATGCAAGTCTTACAGAACCAGTCCAACACGAATTAAATCTCTGACAACCATTCCTGTGTGCACACAGACTCATGGTGTGATTCTAGGCAGAAAACGATATTTGATTGGCAATTTGAAAGCACATTTACTACTGTGGTTTTGCAAGTGATAATTACTGTAACAGCCTGCCACATTTTCCTTATAGTTTTCAGAAGCAGAAAAGAGCACATGTCCTAACAGCTAGTTGAGACCATGAGCATGTGTAACCTGGGTGAGTGACTAAACTACAGCAAATGAAATGAGCCTTGGTGATTTTGAATGTGTTAGCGTTACACACTACTATCTGAAACACCACACAGTGCGGAATAGTAAGCATGACAGTACAGGAGAAGCAGCTGGCTGTGTGCTAAGAGTGTGCTTCTGGAGACTGTGTATTGTCAGGTGCAAGAGAGATCTGCATGGACGCTTGCACAACTGCATGAAGACTGGAGAGATGTATGTAAGAGTACATGTGTGGTAAGGGTTAATTGGAGTTTTGAACATGTAGGAACTACCTCACCCATTGCAGGAGTGGAAGGAAAATCTACCATGTTGATTTCAAATGTGTTAGCATTGGCCTCTCATTTGTGAGATATTGATTTGGGCTGAATGCTACCCATCACAGTTCAAGAAAACAAGCTGCCCCTTTCCCACGAATGCAAGTCTTACAGAACCATACCAACACAAATTAAATCTCTGACATCATTTCCTTTGTGCACACAGACTCATGACGTGATTCTAGGCACAAAACAGTATTCCTCAGTGATACCAGTACACCTTAACTTATGGTGAAGACATACTCCATAATATCTTACAAGTTCAAGGCAGTTAAATATCTCCCAAAACATAAAATGTAAAACACAACTTTAAAAGAAGAATCACATTTCTATTATTTATATCAAAATGCACCACACACATCCCTCTCAAATTCATAACTCACCCTTAAATGTAGTTAGTTGAGAAAGAAATGTGGCACTCACACAGCAGATTATCAGAGCCAGAATCTCTGAGCTGTACCCCTCTCACCAGAGCCAGTAAATGGGAAACTTTCCCTCTTTTTTTTCACACATATACATGTTAACTTCAAATCACAGTGCTTCCCACATTTTTTCAAACGGAAACACACATTTCTATTGGTTGCAAAGTTCAACCCTTTCCAAATAATCCCTACCCCCAACATGACTTCTGCCTGCTACCATAGCAACAGGTCATGGAACACTGGTGTGAGCAGAGAGGTCAGAAGTTCAGCACACAAAGTTTCTAATCCAAAGAGCAAGAGTGCTTGACTTTTCAAACCTAACAGCAAATCCAAAGTAATGTTCTGTGGGAACACATTTTTCTGAACCAATACAAAACATGCTTGTAAAAATGTAAACATACAGCCTAGTTTTTAGTGTAGAATGGTGTGAATCAGCCAATGAGTTTATTTTATTAAAAAAGTATGTAAGCCTCCATTTTACAACTATCTTTCTTTTCATATTGCCATTCTACTGAAAGACACCTTCTGAGTGCATCCAGATCTCCTTGAAAGATGTTCACAGTGTGGATTGTAGGTCATAGCTATGTCTTCTGGAGTGAAAAGTATGCACAAAAAACAGGTATTGTGACAGACCTTGCTTTGCCAAATGTAGACATTAAATGGTTTGGTCAGAGAGGGTTAAAGTGGCACCAATTAATGCCTTTGGTGAAATCCTTCATGCAAATCCAACACCCTGACCTCATATAAGTGCACTGTGGTGGCAATGACCTAGGCACTTTGACTGGGGTAGGTCTGGAAATGCTTATGAAGGACACCTTTGCAGAACTGATTTCACTTTTCCCTAAAACTGCCTATGTGTACTCTAACATATGCCAAAGGCAAAAGTGGAACTGGTCCAACCAATATTGTCCGCAGGTTGAGAAAGCAAGAAAGCACGTCAATAAGTCTGTTTCTGCTTTCCTCAGAGACTATGGTATGGGTTCTATATACCACAACAACATGCGTTACAACATGCAAGGCATTTATAGAGGAGACGGTGTACATTTCACAGATGAAGGCAACGGAGTCTTCCTCTTGAACTTTAGACTCTGCATCGGTACTTACTTGTAGGTACAAAAAAACACTCAATGAACACAACGGCTCTGTTTAGAGCCACCTAACATCTAAACACTTAAATTTGATTTTTAATTCTATTTTTTTAATGATTTTTTTTCGCCGTGCGCGCACAGTGCGCGCACCGTGCGAGAACCGTGCACGCACCCCGCGATATTTTTCCCCCAATTTTTTTTTTTGTGACCTAACGGGTCTTTCATGGTCCCCCTGAGAAGGCCTAGGGGGTCAGGAACTCTCTACCCTGCCCCCTTTTCACGTTCTCCACTTGTGTTTTTAACTCTCTTCTGCCTCTAAAGCTCAAAATGGCAGCTGGGGTGCGCGCACCGTGCACGCACCGTGCACGCACCCCGAGATTTTTTGAAAAAAAATAAAATATTTTTTTCACCCTTCAGGGTCCTTCAGGGACCCCCTGACAAAGGCTAGGGTGTCAGGAACTCTATACCCTGCCCCCTTTTCACGTTCTCCACCTTTCTTTTTCACTGTCACACACACAACACACAAAATGGCGGCCGACACTTCCTGATTTCGACCGATTCGAATGTTGACTGACATGAATCCACCAATCAGAATTACACTCGCGCACGGCACGGTGCGCGCACGGTGCGCGCATATAGATATATATGTACATTTAACTGCAGTTTTCTCAGGAACTACTGAACAGATTGACACCATATATGCAAAAGGCACATGCCTGACCTGAGGACTACCTCTTTGCCAAATTTCAAGTAATTCTGTTCAGCTGTTCGGGCTGTACCTTCGACTAAAGGTCCTATGGGAAAATGCATGGGAAAAACGCGTTTTGGGACCCCCTTTTTTCTCAGCCCCCGCTTGACGAATCACCCCGAGACTTTCAGGGTAGGAGCTGAGCGGAGCGCCCCATTAGTTTTGAAAATTTCGCGAGGATTCGTCAACCGGCGCCAAAGTTATTCAAAATAGAATTTTCAGATTTCCTATGGAAACTCGGTCCTAACTATAACTATCTACTGGCGACCGCCAGTAGATAATATATATATATATCCCACAGCCAAGCGAGCAAAGCAATGCCATCGCCTTCCCCCTGCCTCAACGGTGTGTCCCAAAACAACAAATCCAACGCTGACTCAACGGTGAAGAAACAGCATGCCTCGTGATAAAGCGGTTCTTTCCCGACACGTGTAGAGTTTGTCTAAAGCTTTTCTCAATAAATCACCAATTGCAACGACTTTGGTCCACGGCATGCTGTTTCTTCACCGTTGAGTCAGCGTTGGATTTGATATCTATATCTATATCTATATCTATATCTATAATCTATATCTATCTCTCTCTGTCTCTCTGTCTCTCTGTCTCTCTCTTGCTCTCTCTATATTACCTACTGGCGGTCGCCAGTTGGTAGTTATAGTTAGGACCTATTTTCCATAGGAAATCCGCAATATTCTATTTGAATAACTTTGGCGCCCATTGACGAAGCTTCGCGACATTTTCAAAACCTTTGGCCAGCTCCGGTCCGCTCCTATCCTGAAAGTGTCGGGATGATTCGTGTAGCGGGAGCTGAGAGAAAAGGGGGTCCCAAAACGTGTTTTCCCTATGAAATTTCCCATAGGACCTTTAGCCGCAGCTACAGCCCGAACTGCTGAACGGAATTACACCAAATTTGGCAGAAAGGTAGACCTTGGTTCAGAGCCGTGCCTTTTGCTTAAATGTTGTAAATCCGTTCAGTAGTTCCTGAGAAAATCAAAAGTAAAATCACATATATATCTGGGCAGAGCCTAACCACACATCTCATCGTGAGATCTGATTGGCTGTCAGCACATCATCCAAGAAGTGTTGGCAGCCATCTTGGGACCAATATACATGATAACACCTCATTAAAAAGCATTGCAGTTAATAGAAGGTTTTAAGACTTTAGTTACATTATAAATAATTTGTTGATGGTACCATACTCATTTTAGGAATTGTGGAATGTTCTAAGGTGATTTTACCATGTGAAAAAGCCTTCTGCTGGGATATCATGAATCATGTTTGAGAGAAAACTATTTTCTCATGCTTTTCACACAGAGGTTTGGAAGGTGATCTATTAGCTAAACTGAGAGCATATTTTCTGTAAATTCACATTATCTTTCTCAGTCATGTGAGAATGAAGTCTGACATTCTCAGTAAAACATGTTCATCCAACAAGGGCAGAGACTGTCAGATGATTCCTTTGTGTTCTACTGCAGCTTCCAAGAGTGTTCCAAAGAACAACTAGAGCGCTGACAGTCTTACTTATGACAAAAGTATGGCACACCTGAAGCCATCTTGATTGGAATAAAGTGGTAACACTTAAAACATTTAATTTGCAAAGGAACACAATGAGGGGGTTCATTTTGCCATAAAATTATGTTTAGTGCTGCAGAAAGAAAAATTAGGGCACATTTTGACTTCTCAAATCAATGCAATAGGTCTCGCCCTCGTTTAAGTTAAAGCAATTCTGTGTGTAATTAGGTGGATTTTTAGCTTTGCTTGTATTAGTGTTCTTCAAACTTTCATGTACATAACATGCATATGTATGCATCTATGTATATGTATATGTATACATGCATTTATATTTGCATTTATATAGATATGCAGATTATATATATGTTTATATATTTATGTATATATATACACACACATACATATATATATATATATATATATATGTATATATATAAATGTATATGCATATATATGCATATATATATGTGCATATGTGTGCATGTAGAGAGCTAGAGGTGTAGAGGTAGAGGTGTAGAGGTAGAGAGGTAGAGGTAGAGAGGTAGAGGCAGAGAGGAAGAGAGGTAGAGAGTAGTAGAGAGAGAGGTAGAGAGAGGTAGAGAGTAGAGAGTGAGTAATAGAGAGTAGAGAGTGAGTAGTAGAGAGCAGTAGAGAGAGTAGCAGAGAGTGAGTAGTAGAGAGTAGTAGAGTGAGTAGTAGAGAGTGAGTAGTAGAGAGTGAGTAATAGAGCGTAGTAGAGAGTGAGTAGTAGAGAGTGAGTAGTAGATAGTGAGTAGTAGAGAGTAGTAGAGACTAGTAGAGAGTGAGTAGTAGAGTGAGTAGTAGAGAGTGAGTAGTAGAGAGTAGTAGAGAGTGAGTAGTAGAGAGTAGTATAGAGTCAGTAGTAGAGTGAGTAGTATAGTAGAGAGTAAGTAGTAGAGAGTAGTAGAGAGCGAGTAGTAGAGAGCAAGTAGTAGAGAGTGTGTAGTAGAGAGTGAGTAGTAGAGACTAGTAGAGAGTGAGTAGTAAAGAGAGTAGTAGAGAGTGAGAAGTAGAGAGAGTAAGAGAGAGTAGTAGAGAAGTAGAGAGTGCGTAGTAGAGTGAGTAGTAGAGAGTAGTTGAGAGCGAGTAGTAGAGAGTGAGTGGTGGAGAGTGAATAGTAGAGAGTGAGTAGTAGTAGAAAGTAGTAGAGAGTAGTAGAGAGTGAGTAGTAGAGTGAGTAGTAGAGAGTGTTTGAGAGCGAGTAGTTGAGAGTGAGTAGTAGTAGAAAGTAGTAGAGAGTAGTAGAGAGTTAGTAGTAGAGAGTAGTAGCGAGTGAGTAGTAGAGAGTGAGTAGTTTAATTTAAAAGGAACACAATGAGGGGGTTCATTTTGTCATAGAAATTATGATTAGTGCTGAAAAAAGAAAAATTAGGGCACATTTTGAGTGACTTCTCAAATCCTCTTCTATTTCATTAAAAAATTCTGACATGCAGACTGAAACATGCACTTTCAATACCATTAGCAGACTTCCCTGGTGAGCAGTAGCTTTACTACAGTGATCTAATAGGCACTAGAGTGCTAACATTCCAAATGTGTGACACATCTGAATGCTTTCTTGATGGAATCAAAGTAAAACACCTGAAAGTATTTTCTACTGAGGAGACTGTAGTAAATGAGGAAATTAGGAAACTTCATAACAAATAAGTCTCCCAAGATGTCCACCAGAGACAAAAGAGCCCAAATGTAGCACAAATTTCACCCAGATGCAGCCCAAGTATTGTCCAATGATAGAATGTCCCAGTCTTACTTATGACAAAAGTATGGCACACCTGAAGCCATCTTGATTGGAATATAGTGGTGACATTTAAAAAATGTAATTTGCAAAGGAACAAAATGAGGGGGTTCATTTTGCCATAGAAATTATGATAAGTGCTGTAGAAGGAAAAATTAGGGCACATTTTGACATCTCAAATCCTCTTCTATTTCATAAAATAATTCTGACATGCAGACTGAAACATTCACTTTGAATACCAGCAGCAGACTTCCCTGGTGAGCAGTAGCTTAACTACAGTGATCTAATAAGCAACTAGAGTGCTAACATTCAGAATTGATGGCAAATGTGTGACACATCTGAATGCCTTCTTGATGGAATCAAAGTAAAAAACCGTCATCATCAACGCACGAGTTATAGTTAGCAGAACTAACTATAACAGAGTAATGTCTATGGTTTTGTACGAATGAAATGGCCAGCTAACTATAACTCCCCTGAAAAATATGTTTTTTTCTGTGAATATGTATATATATATATTCACAGAAAAAACCATAGGTTTCAGGCACGTTATAGTTAGGAATTAGCATTTAAAAAACCTCAGAAATTCACTGAAAAAACCATAGGTTTCAGGGGTGTTATAGTTAGCTGGACTTTTCACTTGTACAAAACCATTGAAATTCCCCCGTTATAGTTAGTACAGCTAACTATAACTCGCGCGCCCACAATGCACTGCTGATGACGTCACATATTACATCACTCATGACATGGTCAGTGACATCACTCATGACATCACTGATGACATCTCAAATGACATCACTGATGACATCACTGATGACATCATCCAGTGAATGTCTGTTTTTCAGAAAATTAAATATGTTTTATATATGTATATCTAAACAATGATGGAAGAATAAATGGGTATATAAGTGTCTAAATGGATGATTTGTTTATGAAAAATTGATTGTGTAACTGACTGATTAAGTGTATCATAGTGAATACATGGCTTAGTGAGTAATGTTTAAATATGTAAATATCTGTATCAGTCTCTCACTTTGTGTATAAGTGGCTGCATGGGTTGGTGAGTAGCTACATGGGTGTCTATATAGGTTATTAGTTGGTTTTTTGAGTATCAGTCTGAGTGTCTGCATGGTTCGGTGGGGGGTATTACGTAGTGCATAGGTGCATGAATGAGTGACTCGCTGTTTGTATGTGTTGAAGACAGCATGTGTGCAGGACTGTATGGGTGGATGAGTGTGTGCATGGGTGTGTTAGTGAGTGAATGACTGTCTCAATAGTGTCTTTATGAGTAACTACATATGTTTTAAACTAGTATATGTGACTATTGGTGTATATAAGTGAGTATATGTGAGAGTGAGAGATTGAAAGAGTTCCTGTATGAATAAGTATGTGTTTCTATAAGTGATTGTTTAAAAGACTAAGTATGTGTAAGTTTCCGTAGAAGTAAGTGTGGCGGTGTGTGTATAACTGTATATGCAAGTAAATGTATGTTTGATTCTTTATTAGCATGAGTGACTATGTGTGTGAGTAACTCTGTGGATGAGTGGCATTGTGTAACAGGATGTATAGGTGTATGAGTACATATGATGAGTGAGTACATGTATGAGTGACTGCATAGGACTGTTGGTGAATGAGTGGATGTGTATATTGATCTTAGAATTACTGAAGAGGTTGTTGTAACTGGTATTGGTATGTCCATTGTTTTGAACATTTTAGTCTCTATTTTTGAATGTGTGTATCAAAGGTTATATTAGGGTGAAAGGAGGTCTGCCACTCTATCACAAGGATGATGTCATCAGTGATGTCATCAGTGATGTCATTTGAGATGTCATCAGTGATGTCATGAGTGATGTCACTGACCATGTCATGAGTGATGTAATATGTGACATCATCAGCAGTGCATTGCGGGCGCGCGAGTTATAGTTAGCTGAACTAACTATAACGGGGGAATTTCAATGGTTTTTTACAAGTGAAAAGTCCAGCTAACTATAACACCCCTGAAACCTATGGTTTTTTCAGTGAATTTCTGAAGGTTTTTTAAATGCTAATTCCTAACTATAACGTGCCTGAAACCTATGGTTTTTTTTGTGAATTTCAAAGGTTTTTCAAATGCTAATTTCTAACTATGCCTACAGAGATAGGACATGTGAAGAAAGAAGAAAAAATGCACAGAAAGAAAAAAACGAAGTGAAGAAAGAAGCAACAGAAGTCCTCAAAGACGAAGATAAGTGCAGGAAGAAGGATAATGTGCAGAAAGAACAAAAAGAAGAGCAGAAAGAATCCTTGTTGCAAAATCATCCTGTACCCTCAACTTTTTCAGACGGATACTGGTGGTAACTGAGTCTGACTAACCAGTCCTAGAGCCAGTTCTATGTTAAAAGACACTTAGAAAACAGTGAAAACACCTACATACACTAGGGAACATTATGCATTGGGGTCCCCCTCTGATTAGCATGACCTCCTCTGTAAGTCCCTAGTATATAATAGGGCAGGGGGGTTAAAACTACCTCTTAAAACAGGCCACAGGGCGTTTTTGCACACGTTAACTCAGGCCCCGTCCCCTCCCTTCACCACTGTGTAAACACGCCCTGTGTCCGTTTTTAGTTGGGAGATTAAGTTCATTTGAATCCTGAGGGTCCCTAGGGTCCAACTAGCCCACTAGGTACCTCCAGTAAGTGCCACAGAGCTGCGTTGCAGAGAGGTGTAAAAAGTGGCACGGCCTGGACCACCTCTCTGCAATGCAGCTCAGTGGCGCTTACTGGAAGCACTTGGTGGGCTAGTTAGCCCCCAGGGGCCCTCAGTATTGAAGGGAAATTATATCCCCAATTTAAAACGTGCCATAGTGCGTGTTTGCACACGTCACCTCAGGCCCCGTCCCCTCCCTTCACCACTGTGTAAACGCACCCTGTGGCTGTTCTAAGTTGAGAGATTAAGTCCCCTTGAATCCTAAGGGTCCCTAGGGTCAAACTAGACCACTAGGTACCTCCAGTGAGCGCCACAGAGCTGCGTTGCAGAGAGGTGTAAAAAGGGGCTTGCCCTCAGAACATCTCTCTGCAGCGCAGCTCCCTGGCTCATACTGGAGATGCCTGTTGGGCTAGTTGGCCCTCAGGGACCCTCAGTATTGAAGAGGAAATAATTCCCCAACTTACAACTCGCCAGGGGGCGCGTTTGCAGAGTGCTGCAAGGAGGGGGCGTGGCCTCCGGCACGATGCCAGTCTTTTATTTATTTTAATTTTTTAAGAAGGGGGCTGTGTGGTTCCCCTTCCTATTCTAATTTATTGGCCCTGATGACCCCATCCCCCAGGGCCTGTCTCCTAATTATATTTTTTTGACCCCAATCCCCAGGGCCGGCTACTGTTTTTTATTATTTTTAAAAAATATATATTTATAGACACACCTAGGACATGCTGGACAAACCGTACGTACCTATCACCATGACGATTTGCGTGATATTCATTAAAAGGTGAATCCACGTGGAATGTATTTACACCACTAGTGAAGCTCTGACATGTCTGATGCCCTACCGTGCCTAATCCCGGTAGACACCCTTGTCGTTTATTTATACAAACATGGGTAGCTATTGACGGGCACATTTAATACACATGCACACCAAGCCATTCAAAGGGGATTCAACAAGAATTAGACCAAAACTATGCAAGAAACCCCCCTCACGGTTAATAAAACACACATCCACTGCCGGATGTGTAATACTTTTCATTTTACTCTCTGGAAAGGGGACGAACATCACTTGAGAGTCACAGCGCGCTCCTGGCAGAGCCCAATGCTGTGTTACACCCACCATTGCCTGCCGAGTGCCACACACCTCTGTGTTGTATTCCACCAGCTAGTGCATATGCTATGACACTCTCTAGCCCATGTGCTCTGTAACACCACCCCGTGAATATGTCATGCCACACTTGTCTTCGCACGGGTTATATTGCCCCATCTAACGTGCCTTCCTCGATGCCTATGTTATAACGCACAGTGCTATGCCATACATATTACTATCTGGGATCCATATCTTTGTCACAGTGCATATGCAACGTTACACTCTCCAGCACATATTTTATATTACAACTTTAGAGACTAGTTAGGTTACACAACACTGCCCTGTGCTTATTACACTCCAAGGCGCATATCGCATAGCATGCGCTAGTGCCTGTGCTATCTCGCGCTCTCCAATGAATCTGTCATTGCGCACAATGTATTGCATATTATATTTCACGCCCGGTTCATCTTATATCACACTTTTTGGTGCATAGTTTATACCATACACTATATCTAGTTTTAATTTTCAATTGTGCTCTCAGGACTATGTTCTATATAACACTGTGTTCACCTACCCTTTTCACGGGCATTACATTTTGCGATAGGGGGTGGAGGGTCAGGGGGTGTTTCTGCCAAGTGAGCCCGGAGTCACAGTCACAAACGCCCTCTTCTTCCTGAATAAAAGTGAGATTATGCTGCATACTTGTTCATATTTTAAGTAGTTCGCACAGACACACGTTTTAAAAACAATAAAGTTCCTAATACCCGCCTTCTCTGAACAGTTAGCTTGCTGCCCCATCCCCCTCCTCCCTATCCTCTGTTGTGTGAATCCATGGACTAGCCTCCTCCCTCCTGCCATGCATGGTCTGATGTGCTGCCACTGCCCTCAATTTAGTATGATGTACCAGTCCACTCCTCCTGCCCTCCATTGCCCAATTCTATGCCCCATCATTGACCTCCTGCTTAAACTCTGTGCTTAGCTTGCTGCCCCTATTCTCCTTCCCCCTGCCCTCCGATGTCTTTGTGCATGCCCCTGCTGCATCCTGTTTGGCCACCATGTTCCATGGACCTGCCACTCCTATCTACTCTGAGTGTTCTGTTGAGTTGCCACTCCCCTACCACCTGCCTAGCATTGTCAGATGACTGTAACCTGTCCCTGCCACCTCCACCCTGCCTGTCCACATGCCATGCCCCTATCCTCTTCCTCCTGTCCTACATGGTCCATTGTACTGCCACACCCTTCTGCCCTCCCTGGTCTGTTGTGCTGCAACTGCTCCTCCTGCCTGCCCCGTGCAGTCTGTTGTGAGGCCCCTTCCCCTGAACTTTCTTGTCTGTGCACAGGTCCTGACCCTCCCTTCTATCCTCCATCGTCCTTTGTGCATGCCCCTGCACCCTCCTTCATGCCCATCATAGCCATTGTGCTGCCACTAACCCTCCCACTTGCCATGCATGGTCTTCTGTGCTGCCATGGCCCCTCCCACCTTCCCTGTGTGGTCAGTTAGCTGCCCCTGACCCCCTCCCACCTTCCCTCCATGGTCTGTGTTTATGCCATCACAGTCTCACTGTTGCTCTTCATGGTGTGTCTTGCTCCTAGTGCCCATCCTGCCTGACCTCCATGGCTATCTTGCTGCTCCTGCCCTGCCCCCTTGCCCCCAGCCCTCTGTTTACATGTGAAGACCCCTACTCCCTCCCTCCTGGCTTGTCTGTTCCATTGTAATGCCCCTGATCCGTCCCTCCTGCCCTTTATGGTCTGTTATGCTGCAGCTTTCTCTCCTGTCTGTCCATTATGGTCAGCTAGCTACCATTGCCTCTTGCCCCTCTGTTCTCTGTTGTCCATGTGCATGGTCCTGTCCCCTCCCTCTTGCTTTCTATAAATTGTTGTGCTGCACTCCCGTCCCACATGCCCTGTGTGGTGTATTGTGCTGCTGAAAACCCTGATGCCTGCCCTGCAGGGTCAGTTTGGTGCACCTCTCCATGTCCCTCCTGTCCTCTGTTATCCAAGTCCATGTCCCTACCCCATGTCCTTCCATGATCCAATGTACCATACTTGCGAACATTTTGAGCTTGGTAAGAGGGAGATTTGGAAAAAAAACTGAGGTATTGATTTTCCCCTTTGAGTTACATTGAAAAAGAGGAGATTGTAGACAGGAGACAGATCAAATAAAGCCCATTTGAGCTTAAAAACATTGGACTTTTCCTGGCTGAATCGGGTCTGTTGGCATGTATGGTTGTACTACCTTTGCCTCTTCCTTCTGCCCACAATGGTCTATTACATTGCCACAGCCTCTCTTGCAAGTCCTGTATTGTTGGTTTGTTGCCCCTGCCCCCCTTTCCACTGCCCTCCATAGTCTGTTGTGCTGCCACGGCCCTTCCTGCCTGCTCAGTGTGCTTAAATTGTTGCCTTTGCACCCTCCTACCTGCCTTCAATTTTCAGAGTCCGTGCCCCTGGCCTCTGCCTCTCAACAGTATCCTAATGAACAACTAGATTGCTAACATTCTATATTTATTACAAAAGTGTGGAACGTCTGATGTCATCTTGATGTAATCAAAACTGTAATACCTAGAGCATTTCCTTTAGAAATTACATATATGAGAGGGTCTTATTGGCATCAAAATTATGGTTAGTGCTCTAAAAGACTAAAATAAGGACATGTTTTCTGAGTTTTCAAATAGCGACAAAGCACTTTTAAATTATTTGTTATCTTTATTTTTTTTTATCCAGTTGACCACTTGATTAAATGTTGCACTTAGGGGAGAGGATGTGGTGTTACTTCCAGAACTGCAGACTTTGCAACTGGGGAACCAGGTTGGAGTTTCTGCTTCAGCTCGACATTCTGTGATTCTGGTCAAATCACTTAGTCTCCCCATGTCTACAACCAAAATGAATTTGTTCTTGTGTGATGTAACCAATGCTCATGTAAAGCACTCCAATACCTGACAAGTCTGCATTATATAACACTGCAAAAACACACTTCTGTCATTGGGCTATATTTGGGCTACATCTGGGTGATTTTGGGCTACATTTGGGCTCTTTTGTCTCCGGTGGCCATCTTGGGAGATTTATTTGTTATGAAGTTTCCTAATTTCCTCATGTACTGCAGTCTCCTCAGTAGGAAATGCTTTCAGTTTTTTACTTTGATTCCATCAAGAAGGCATTCAGATGTGTCACACATTTGCCATAAATTTAGAATGTTAGCACTCTTTTTGCTCATTAGATCACTGTAGTAAAGCTACTGCTCACCAGGGAAAACTGCTGGTGGTATTGAAAGTGCATGTTTCAGTCCGCATGTCAGAATTTGTTAATGAAATAGAAGAGGATTTGAGAAGTCACTCAAAATGTGCCCTAATTTTTCTTTCTGCAGCACTAATCATACTTTTTATGGAAAAATGAACCCCCTCATTTTGTTCCTTTTTAAATTAATTGTTTTAAGAGTTACCACTTTAATCCAAGCAAGATGGCTTCAGGTGTGCCATACGTTTATCATAAGTAGGACTGTTAGCGCTCTAGTTGTTCTTTGGAACACTCTGGGAAGGTGCAGTAGAACACAAAGGAATCAACTGACAGTCTCTGCCCTTGTTGGATGTACATGTTTTACTGAGAATGTCAGACTTCATTCTCACATGACTGAGAAAGATAATGTGAATTTACAGAAAATAAGCTCTCAGTTTAGCTTATAGATCACCTTCCAAACCTCTGTGGGAAAAGCATGAGAAAATATTTTTCTCTCAATCATGATATCCCAGCAGAAGGCTTTTTCACATGGTGAAATCACCTTAGAACATACCACAATTCCTAAAATGAATATGGTACCATCAACAAATGATTTATAATGTAACTAAATTCTTAAAACCTTCTATTAACTGCAATGCTTTTTAATGAGGTGCTATCATGTATATTGGTCCCAAGATGGCTGCCAACACTTCTTGGATGAAGTGCTGACAGCCAATCAGATCTCAGGATGAGATGTGTGGTTAGGCTCCGCCCACATATATATATGATTTTACTTTTGATTTTCTCAGGAACTACTGAACAGATTTACACTAGACCTGCAAAAGGCACATCCCTGACCTGAGGACTACCTCTTTGCCAAATTTAAAGTTATTCTGTTCAGCCGTTTGGGCTGTACCTTGGACTAAAGGTCCCTATGGAAAATTGCATGGGGAAAATGCGTTTTGGGACCCCCCTTTTTTCTCAGCCCCTGCTTGACGAATCCCCCCGAGACTTTCAGGGTAGGAGCGGAGCGGATCGCCCCACCTATTTTGAAAATTTCGCGCGGATTCGTCAACCGGCGCCAAAGTTATTCCAAATAGAATGTTGCGGATTTCCTATGGAAACACGGTCCTAACTATAACTATCTACTGGCGACCGCCAGTAGATAATATATATATATATATATATATATATATATATATATATATATATATATATATATATATATATATATATATATATATATATATTACCTACTGGCATCAGTGATGTCATGAGTGATGTCACTGACAATGTCATGAGTGATGTAATATGTGACGTCATCAGCAGTGCATTGCGGGCGCGCGAGTTATAGTTAGCTGAACTAACTATAACGGGGCAATTTCATTGGTTTTTTACGAGTAAAATGTCCAGCTAACTATAACATGTGTGAAACCTATGGTTTTTTCACTGAATTTCTAAGGTTTTTTAAATGCTAATTCCTAACTATAACGTGTGTGAAACCTATGGTTTTTTCAGTGAATATATTTATATATATATATATTACCTACTGGCAGTCGCCAGTAGGTAGTTATAGTTAGGACCTATTTTCCATAGGAGATCTGCAACATTCTATTTTCAATAACTTTGGCGCAATTTGACGAATCTTCGCAAAATACTCAAAACTCGTGGGGCGCTCCGGTCCACTCCTATCCTGAAAGTTTGGGGGTGATTCATGAAGCAGGGGCCAAGATAAAAGGAGGGTCCCAAAACACATTTTCTCCATGTTATTTCCTATAGGAAATTTTAGACAAAGGTAACCCTTGGTTCAGAAAGCGCCGTTTTTTTTTAAAATGATGTAAATCCGTTCAGTAGTTCCTGAGAAATTTAGACACAGTTATGGCAAAAACTACTGAATGGAATTACTTCAAATTTGGCAAAAAGGTACTGCTTGGCTCAGAAAGCGACCTTTTTAAAAATGGTGTAAATCCGTTCAGTAGTTTTGAGAAATTAAGGAATAAATATATATATATATCTGTGGCTGCACTGGATCAGTGCACCCTGCCGAGCACGAGCTTTATGCTAATTGGCTGGCAACACTCCAAACCAGGAAGTGTTGGCAGTCATCTTATGCCTCGGTAGAACCGAGGCACAAGAAGACAGAAGGAAAAATGTGCAAAACGCAAAAAGGGGGCAGGGTAGAAACACCCTGACCCCCCTTGGCCTGCTCAGGGGGTCCCACAAGGAACCCCAGTGGCCCAAACATTTTTTTTATTTTTTTTGAATTTGCAAAATCCATGCAGGGTGCGCGGCAAAAAAAAATGAAGCACGGGCTCCGCGCTTCCTTGGTAATTAGCCCTCGAGGGGCCAAATCCCAGGGGCAATATTACTTATGTAAAGGGGAGACCAGTGGGGCCCCCCCAGGCCCGTGGCTGCCACCCCAAGGGCTTCATAAAGTAATGGGTGGGGGGGCTCAATGCCCCCCAAGTCCCGGGGACCGCCACCCCCAGGGCTTCAAGAAAAGATTGTCGGGGGCTCATGGCCCCCCGAAGTCCTGGGGACCGCCACCCACTGGGACTTGTTTATTAAAAAAATACCCTGTGTGGGGGGGCTAAAGACCCCCCCACATGACCTGGGGTCCGCCACCTCCCCGGGGTTCTAAATTTTTAAATGTGGGGGTCCGTGACAGACCCCCCAGCCCCGGGGACCACCACCCCCCCGGGGCTTTGTAGATTGATTGAGGGGGGCCACTCGGCCCCCCTCCTGGAGCCTTGTCATGGCCCTGGGGACCGCCACCCCCAGTGCCGGCTCCTGCAGTGTCACGGGGTGCCCACCCCCAGGACACTGTAGTTTGCTATGGAAGGGCGGGAGCCAGCCCCGGGGGATTGGGTCCTCAGGGCTATTAGTGGCCCGGGAGGGGGGCCAGGCGGCCCCCTCCCCAAAATAAAAAAATATAAAATATAGAAAGGCCGGCCCCGGGGGATAGGGTCCCCGGGGCCATACGTGGCCAGAGGAGGGGGGCAAAGCAGCCCCCCTCCAAAAACAAGTTAATAAATAAAAAAAAAGCCATGCCCCGGGAGATGGGGTCCCCGGGGTGAATTAGGGCCTCGAGAGGGGGGCCACGTGGCCCCCTTACAAATTTTTTCTTTTAAAAAAATAAATAAAGGGGCAGGCCAAAAAATAAGAAAAAGAAGGGCGGCTACACAGCCTCCCTTTGTAAAAGAAAAAAAAATATACCGGCATTGCGCCGGAGGCCACGCCCCCTTCTTTCAGCACTCTGCAAACGCACCCCTGGCACGTTTGTAGATGGGGAATGAATTCCTCTTGAATACTGGGGTCCCTGGGGGCCAGCTAGCCCACCAGGAACCTCCAGCATACACCAGGGGGCTGTGTTGCAGTGAGGTGTTCTGAGGCCGTGCCCCTTTTTACACCTCTCTGCAACGTAGCTCTGTGGCGCGTAGTGGAGTTAGCTGGTGGGCTAGTTGCACCCCAGGGACCCTCAGGATTCAAGGGGAGTTAATCCCCCAACTTAAAATGTGCCACGGGGTGCGTTTGCACAGTGGTGAAGGCAGGGGGTGGGGCCTGAGTTGACATGTGTGCAAACACACCCTGTGGCGCAGTTTAAGTTGGGGAATTAATTCCTCTTCAATCCTGAGGGCCAACTAGCCAACCAGGTACCTCGAGTAAGCACCACGGAGGTGCGTTGCAGAGTGCTGTAAAAAGGGGCGTGGCTTCTGAACACTTCTCTCCAATATAGCTCTCTGGCGCATACTGGAGGTATCTGCTGGGCTAATTGGCCCCCAAGGATCCTCAGGATTGAGGAGGAATTAGTTCCCCAACTTAAACTGCACCACAGGGTGTATTTGCAGACATGTCACTTCAGACCACGCCCCCTTCCTTCACCACTGTGTAAACACGCCCCGTGGCACGTTTTAAGTTGGGGGATTAACTCTCTTGTAATACTGGGTGTCCCTGAGGGCCAACTAGCCCAACAGGTATCTCCAGTATGCGCCCGGGAGCTGCGTTGCAGACAGGTGTTCAGAGGCCACGCCCCTTTTTACACCTCTCTGTAATGCAGCTCTGTGTCGCTTACTGGAGGTACCTAGTGGGCTAGTTTTACCCTAGGGACCCTTAGGATATAAGGGGACTTAATCTCTCAACTTAGAACAGCCACTGGGCGCATTTACACAGTGGTGAAGGGAGGGGATGGGGCATGAGGTGACGTGTGCAAACACGCCCTGTGATGCGTTTTAAGTTGGGGAAATAATTCTCCTTCAATCCTGAAGGTCCGTGGGGGCCAACTAGTCCACCAGGTGCTTCCAGTAAGTGCCACTGTGCTGCGTTGCAGAGAGGGGGTCCAGGCCATGCCCATTTTCTCTGCAACGCAGCTGTGTGGTGCTAACTAGAGATACCTGATGGGCTAGTTGTACCCGAGGGACACTCAGGATTCTAGGGGACTTTATCTCCCAAATTAAAACGGCCACAGGGCATGTTTGCACACGTCAGCTCAGCCCCCCTCCATTCACCAGTGTTCAAACGCGCCCAGTGGCGCGTTTTAATTGGTAGTTTTAATCACCCTGCCCTATTATATACTAGGGGCTTACAGAGGAGGTCATGCTAATAACAGGGGTACCCCAACGCATAGTGTTTCTTAGTGTATGTAGGTGTTGTAACTGTATTATAAGTGTCTTTTAGCATAGCACTGGCTCTAGGACTGGTTAGAGTGAGTTACCACCAGTACCCATCTGAAAAAGTTGAGGGTACAGGAGGATTTTGAAACAAAGACTCTTTCTGCTCCTCTGTTTGTTCTTTCTGCACGTCTTCCTTCTTCCTGCACTTTTCTTCGTTTTTGAGGACTTCTGTTGCTTCTTACTGCATTTCTTTTTCTTCTTTCTGTGTGTTTTATCTTCTTTCTTCACATGTCCTACCTCTGTAGGCATAGTTAGAAACTAGCATTTAAAAAAGCTTTGAAATTCACTTAAAAAAACATAGGTTTCAGTTATGTTAAAGATAGAAATTAGCATTTTAAAAACTTTTGAAATTTACTTTAAAAAACCAAAGGTTTCAGGCACGTTATAGTTAGGAATTAGCATTTAAAAACCCTTACAAATTCACAGAAAAAAACATAGGTTTCAGGGGTGTTATAGTTAGCTGGTCATTTCACTCGTACAAAACCATTGAAATTCCACCGTTATAGTTAGTTCAGCTAACTATAACTCGCACGCCCGCAAAGCATTGCTGATGACGTCACATATTACATCACTCATGACATGGTCAGTGATATCACTCTGACATCCTCAATAATAGAATCAAGACCCCATTTCAGTATTCGGACCTGCTGTACCGTGGTGTACTCAACCAACCCCAATAATTCTGTACAACAGTTAGTTAGGGAAGCACAGAGTGTGATGCACCTCCACTGAGTGAGTTCTGCGAAAAACAAGCAGCAGGTAATATCGGACATCATCCATGGTGGAATTAAGACACCATTCCACTGTTGGGACCTAGAGTTAGTTGCACCTGGTCGAAGGGAGTGCCTTCATCTCCACTCTGAGATGCAATTGTAACATCGTCCATTGTGGGATCCAGACGCCATTCCACTGTTGGGACCTAGAGTGGATTGCACCTGGTCAGAGGGGGTAAACAGAAATTATCACAGACTTCAACTTCTGACATCCTCAATCATAGAATCAAGACCCCGTTTCACTGTTCGGCATAGCAATGGCTGCTTCATTTTCCAGTATTGCTCGTCCAAGAAGATCGTGACTACATGGACCACTAGTTTCACTATCTTGAGAACTTTCATTACTAATTTCAGCTGTAATAATCTTTTTCTGTTCATCTTTATCATTCAACATTTTTAAATATATAGCAACAATTGTAAATGCTACTTTTACATGTATTACAAGAACCTTCGTAACAGTCAAAGTCTCCAAATAATTCAATTTCACTACACCATGAATTAAACAGTTGCAAAAGTGCTAAATAGTAAAATTCTCCCTTATCTAAACTTTTACAACTAACTTTCTTGTGGTTTATGAGATTACTCTTTGCATGTTTTACTAAACAACCATGACATCCAACTACTGCATATTTTCCTTCTTTGACATTCTCTTTAACATTTCAAACTATAATGTTGAAGTACTTCATACAAACATAGCTGTTCCAGATGTTGACTCCTTTTCGGTTAAAACGTGTCCAACATATTAGTTTTAAGATTGTCTGTACTGTCTGCTTCATTTACTGCTAATTCTTCAATTTCTTCAAATCATTTCAAGACTCCATTTCATATGCAGGCAAGACCTAAACTTACCCAAATGTTTCCTCGTGACTTTGAATTTAAACTTGAAGAGCAAAATCAGTCTGAACATCCATACAATCCAATTTCTCGGTGGGAAAGCATTTTCAAAGTAAAGCTGTACAATTCTTTACTAAGGCTTTTCTCTTGTGTAATTTCTTCCCACAGTTCTTTCATCTCTATTTTTTCAGATTTTGTTATGTACGATGTAACGTAACATGCAACAGCAATTGAGTTATCTGCAACATAATGAATGTCCATGTTCGCATTCCGCATTTTTAAAAAAACTGGATTGTAATCATTGATATACTTTGACACTTCTCTTCTTTTTAACTTGTAGTTATTCTTTAGAAATTTCCGAGTTATTGTGCGCCCTACAGAAGAAAAAAAATAATGTACTCTTCATTTACAAATGACTGGACAGGAGAAACCAAACCGATATCTGGTGTAAAATCTTCCTTTAAAGTTGTAGTTTCTTCTGCAATACTTTCAACAACTGTGACTTTGGAAACCTAAAACTTGCTATCTCAAGCTTCTATCTCCTTCTTCTCTTGGTATGTCACATGTCACATATTATTCAATGAAAGACAATACTGTTTCATCGGAACCATTTCCAAATTTAGGTTCATCCTTGATCCATAGTAGCATATGTATATGAGGTGCACCTCTTGCTTGATAATCCTTTCTCCAAAAGAAATCGTTAATCTCTCCAAGAGCTGTATTCTTTTTATTGCAGATAAAAGACATTATAGGTTGAAACCTATCATTACAATATCTGCATACATATACAGGATCCAATGAACACAGTTCACCACTAGTCTTTATTTCAAATTTTTTTATATTGGAATTCGCTTCTCTTAAAAAGTCAAGCAAATCTTCCCATGCATACTCTGCACAGCTAAGTGAGATGAATAATGTTCTTGTACCTACGTACTGTAACATACACTAGAGTTCTTCATTACGACAATACCAATACTCATTTGTTCCACGTTGACATGCCATCAAATTGATTAAGTGTCCTTCTAAATTTTCATCTCTTTCTTGAAGTTTCTCCACAAATTCTTTAGCAGAAAGAACTTATTAATGAACTTTAGATTTAAGTATGTGGTTCACTGCATACGACAAAGAAGACAGATCACTTTCAAACAAAAAGGTGAAATATGTATAAAATGCACTGTCGAAATCTAGGATCTGGATATTTATGAACATTACACAATATGTCCTTTGCATTCAAGAGAAGTAATAGGAAGCAGCTTTGAGTTATTTGAAAGCACAGGGAACTCCAATAAGTGTATGGGAGAAAACCTTGAAAGGTCATTATTTTCCACAGCTGCTTCCTGTAGGAGAAGGTGGAAGGTATAATGATCCACCTGTACCGATTGCAGCTTCAGAATATCGATCAACAACATTCATTTTCTAAACGTATTACCTGTTTACCCACATTTACAGTTTTGAAATAAATATTGATCTCTATAAGATATAAGGTAGCCTTTTCAACTTTATTAACACCAACAAAATCTTTCCATATTTTCCGACTTTTTGTTACTACAACATTTACTAGAATGTCTACTGCCTAATTTTCCTCTCTTCACTCCAGCAATAGTTTCAATATTTTTCTTAAAATCCAAAGGTAAGCACACCACTTTCCTATAAACCTCTTTGCAAGTCTGTTGGTGACATTTTACATGTTTTAGGCTCCATCCGAATTATAGTTTGAAAAGGATTAACACATTGAATTCGAACAGACACATATGTATTCAATTGTGCCAGTTCCTCTAGAATAGCTTCTAATTCTAAGTTATTATGTACTGCTCTAAAAGGCATTTTGTTCTCTTCTCATTTGTTATAACAATATCTACATATACGGTGATCACTACCTAACTCAAATTGACTTTCCACCAAGTAAATTGTAAATTCTACCCATTGTTCTCCTTTTCACTTTTCAAATACAAATCAACATTCCTACTTTGACTTTTATAATCAGTACGTCGACAACAAACACAAACATTTTCTCGTATTTCACACCGCACTACATTAAACTTTCCAATTTCTTCTTCAAACTGATCAGTGCTAATCACTTTCCCATCTCCTCCAACATCTGTAATTGTCAAACTTTCAGGTTCTATGATCTGCTCCTCTGAGCCAAAATATCGCATTTCAATACCATCACACTTTTTTTGAACAACTAATAAAGAAGCATATAAAAGACTTGTACTCAGTTCACTTAAAAATAATGCCGAACTTTTTATATAGTGCACTTTCCTCACAAACTTCCGCATTTCTGAATAACATACTGCTAACATCCTCAACTTTGACAAACTTTTCTTTAAATACAAGCCAGAGAATGCCCATACTTCTCAGTATATTTTCTTCTGTGACATAGATCTTGTCCTTGTAATAACTTAACGTTCTGTTTAATACTTTCTCTTCAAAATCACAATGAATAACTTCTGTATTAAATTGAAAGCACTATCCACTATACTTTCAATGCGCTGTTTCTCTTTTAATTCAAAAACATTCCTTTTATATTTGAAGCATTCTTTCATTGAATTCAGAATCACTCTAGATCGAAAAAAGTCTCTGACGATTTTCATGAAACTTCTTTTGTCTCCGAGTAACAGATACTATTTCTTTATCATCTTTCCTTTTCCTGGTATTTGAAATTGAACTCTGCTTCACCATACTTGAAAAATTCCTATTTTCCTCTTGTGTGATCCTTTTTTCATCTTGTACTTATAGTAGAACAAAGATTTTCTGTACTACTCCCATTTTTTGAAAATACAAACTTTTGCCTTTTGCACAAATACATATTTTTCTTCTCTTTTCTTTTTTTCTTTTACTTCTTCTTGGCATTTCCAAATTTTAATCCAAACAAAATAATTTTTTGAAAAAAAAAATAGATTTCCACCCTCCCCGCGTTCCCCAAAGTCTTACGAGAAAAACGGTACCTCACTTGTGTGGGTCGGCCTAGTGCCCGCGACAGGAAACGGCGCGAAACGCAACGTGGTCACACCTCAATTTCGCAGTGAAAAATGACCTTTTTTTGAACCCTAGCTCTGCGGGCACCTTGGGAAACCTAGCAAACCTATACATTTTTGAAAACTAGACACCCAGGGGAATCCAGGATGGGGTGACTTGACTGCCTCCCACCAGGGTCTGTTACCCAGAATCCCTTGCAAACCTAAAAAATTGTCAAAAAAACCACATTTTCCCCACATTTCTGTGGTGGAAAGTTCCGGAATCTGCGTGGATCCACAAATTTCCACTCACCCCGCGTTCCCCAAAGTCTTACAAGAAAAACGGTACCTCACTTGTGTGGGTCAGCCTAGTGCCCACAACAGGAAACGGCGCAAAACGCAACGTGGTCACACCTCAATTTCGCAGTGAAAAAGGACCCTTTTTTGTCAAAATGTCTAGCTGTAGTTTTTGAACCCTAGCTCTGCGGGCACCTTGGGAAACCTAGCAAACCTATACATTTTTGAAAACTAGACACCCGTGTGCTTCCAGGGAGGCATGGCTTGCGTGGATCCCCCAACGTTTCCTTACCCAGAATCCCCTGCAAACCTCAATTTTAGCTGAAAAAATCAAATTTTTTACACATTTTTGTGTGGGAAAGTTGTGGCATCACCGGGCTCACTCAAATTTCCCACCACCCAGCGTCCCCCCGGGTCTCCCGTTAAAAATGGTGCCTCACTTGTGTGGGAGGCCCAAGTACCCGTGACAGGCAAGGGCCCAAAACGCAGTGAGGGGACATCAAAATTGCCTATCTCAAAACCACCTTGTTTTGCAAGGGGGGTCACTTGGGTTTTTGGCCCGGTGCTCGGTGGCCATCTAGGGAAACCTACCAAACCCATACATTTCTGAAAACTAGACACCCGGGGGCTTCCAGGGAGGTATGGCTTGCATGGATCCCCCAACATTTCCTTACCCAGAAGCCCCTGCAATCCTCAATTTTAGCTGAAAAAATCACATTGTTCACCCATTTTTGTGTGGGAAAGTTGTGGCATCACCGGGCTGACACAAATTTCCTACCACCCAGCGTTCCCCCGTGTCTCCCAATAAAAATGGTGCCTCACTCGTGTGGGAGGCACAACTACCCGCGACAGGCAAGGGCCCAAAACGTATTGAGGTGACATGAAAATTTCCTATCTCAAAACGACCTGGTTTTGCAAGGGGGGTCACCTGGGTTTTTGGCCCGGTGCTCGGTGGCCACCTAAGGGAACCTACCAAACCCACACATTTTAAAACTAGACACCCGGGGGATTCCAGGGAGGTATGGCTTGCGTGGATCCCCCAACGTTTCCTTACCCAGAATGCCCTGCAAACCTCAAATTTAGCTGAAAAAATCACCTTTTTCACACATTTTTGTGTGGGAAAGTTGTGGCATCACCGGGCTGACACAAATTTCCTACCACCCAGCGTTCCCCCGGGTCTCCCGATAAAAACGGTGCCTCACTCGTGTGGGAGGCCCAAGTACCCGCGACAGGCCTCTTGGCTCATTTCAGTTTCACTTTCACTGTAATGACGTCGGCACGACGTGCGCGCCGATCGTCATTACAGTGAAAGGGGGGGGGGCCTCGGGAGCTGGGGAAGCTCTTTCCCAGCTCCCGAGGCTATTTGCAGTAAAAGGGAATCCCTCTGGTGCCCGCACCAGAGGGATTCCCCAGGGTATGCCTCATGACGAGCTGGACTCGTCATGAGCACAGCGCGACTGTGCTCCATGACGAGTCCAGCTCGTCATGGGCATACAAGGGGTTAAGATAGATGTATGCTGGGCTTTAATTGGGCCAAGTCTGAGGACCAGCACTTATTTTCAAGGAGCCTCCAAAAGGGTCTCCATCAGGCTCTATTTTCATCCCTCGCAAACAAAGTAAATTTTATTTTCAGAACTCGCAAACATAGTCAATTTTTTTTCTTTTTTTTATTGCACTACAGTGAGAGCATGCACATCAATGTATGCATGCTTATTTTGCTCACTACTGAGAACTGGAGACATCACGCTACGTTACCCACATTGTAGAAGGAAGGGAAATCCTTTAAAGAATGTTTTTTTCCAAACGCAGGATAATTGGAGAGGATTTTCTAAAGCACACAATGATACTTATCTTGATTTAGACCATGGCCCAACTTGCATAGCCCACACCCCTTTAAGAGTTTTTACCCCCCTTTTAGAGCACTCCCACTTTCTGAAACGCTGATAAGCAAAGCGTATTAAAACATGCAAATTTGCGAGTAAAACAAATACCATGCCATAAGGCACTTTATAAATGCTCCCAGTGGTACTACATCACCTTTATTAGCTCAACATCTGCATGTTACTATATTCTGTGTTTTAATCAGAAACATACCCACCTCCCCCCACACCCACAACCACCCACGCCCTTCCTTAACCATACAAAATAAAAAATAAACTCCAACCATTCCTAGTAGCACCACTTTACCCATACACAGGCTTAATTTTAACAGGTGTGTGACAGAACACTTATCAACAAAAAATATTAAAACATGCAAATTTGCGGAAAAAACATAAACAATACCATAGCATGGTTAATAAATGGGCCCAGTGAAACTACATTACCTTTACTAATAAAACAAATGTCCGTCTTATAACCAGCAACATACGCACATCCCCCACCCCACCCATACCATGCTTAACCTTGCGAAATCAAACAACGAGCCCCTGCACTCCCGTTACCGCCACTATAGCCATAGATAGACTTAATGTCAACAGGTGTCTGCCGGAATGCTCTTCAGCAAAAGCTATTAAAACTTAAAATTTTGCAACTCAAACATACACCGTACCATAAGACGGTTTATAAATAGTCACAGTACCACTACACCACCTCAACACCCACCCTTGCTTAACTTTACACATTAAAAGAAAGAGCCCAAGCAAACATAGAAGCTCCACTATAGCCATACACAGCCTTAACTTCAACAGATGTCTCCTGGAAAGCTCATCAGCAAACCGTATTAAAACATGCAAATCTGCGGGTAAAACATATACCATGTCATAGGGCGCTTTATAAGTGCTCCCAGTGGTACTACATCACCTTTAGTAGCTCCACATCTCCACGTTACTATATTCCAAAAGCAACATAACTACCTCCCTCACACCCACCCCCGCCCTTGGTTAACAGTACGAAATCAAACAGAAACCCCCCATTCCTAGTTGCGCCACCATACCCATATACAACGTTAACTTTAACAAATGTCTGCCAGAACACTTATCAGCAAAAAGTATTCAAACATGCAAATTGGCAGGAAAAACATAAACCATCCCATAGCACGGTTTATAAATGCGCCCAGTCGAACTACACCACCTTTACTAGCTAGACATCTATATGTTATGAAAGTCGTTTAAACACTCTGTAGAGTGTATAGCAGGGCATGGAGAGAGTAAACAAAGTTCTAATTCCCAAACTTTTGATATACAGTTCCTTTACTGTATCTATATTAAAGATATTAAATGGAATGAATAAATTGACGAGTGTCTCAAAAGGGTATAGTGAAGTTCACCATCAGTAGAACAATAACCACTTCAACACCTACAACATATCCGCCACAGCGACACAGCCTGTCAAATAGTATCACTTATAATCTCATGTAGTTCTCTAATGTCAACAAACTCATACAGAAAATATACCACACATTTACATTTTTTTTATCTCTCAGAAATTTATAAAACATCTCTTCTAAATAAGCACTCCCCAACTACTTTTATTCCATAAGAACAGACAATAATTAATATGTTTACTACCATATATTTTAGTATATCTACCTTTTTATTATTCACTAGTCAGAATCTACAAAAACTATTCACTATTCCCAAATGCAAACCAGAAACTATATTCATATTTATCTCAACTTAGGATCACATGATTCAAACTATGCGTACATATAAAAGGAACGTATCACTTTTCCTATCTCCATCTCCTCTCCATGTAATCTCCAAACACTGTCCACGGCCCCACTGTACAACAACCTACCCTGACTTACATTCAAACCTACCTCTCAGTGTCAAAAATAAGACCACAACCTGCCCACAAAACATTTCTGCATTTCGTTTTATCGCTTTTAACTTAACCAACCCCTTCCATGCGGGGCGGATTCCCCCGCGGTGCTGACCGTTGCTTGCGCGGGCGTGGTCATGACGGAACGGTTCCGTCATGAGCACAGCTCAACCGACGCTCATGACGGAACCGTTCCGTCATGAGCACCGAAGGGGTTAATACCACATAGGTCTCCTACCACCAACCCCCACCCCACTATTTCCACAAAAAGTATCAGTTGCAAACATGCAACACTTTCTTTATCTCCCCAAATACATTCCAGACTCAAATTAACGCTGTACCTCATTTTCAAAACAATACAGCCCTATAAAGGTGACAAACTACACTTCTTCTCTGTGAAAAATTCCTAAACATATATAAAATACTTATTTAACAGCTCAAATGTTATGCATATTTCATAACCAATATCAAACACCACACTTTACTAACACTATATTACTTTGAAAATAAAAATACTTTCAAAATTAAAAACATCACCTCAAATACTTAATCAATAGTGTAAGACAAATAACACACCTTGTTCATTTCTAACTCACCTTTGTAGTTGTTATCCAAATTTCAAATGACACACGCATACAATTCTCTCTTTCTCATATAGTACAAGTAATGCTCTGACTTCATCAAGAATGAAACCAGGAATGGCACAATTTCTCTGTCGCTCCACACATAAATACATGTAAAGAACAAATCAGAATACTTCATTCCTTTAACGACATTCCAAAACTTTTCTCCATTGGTTAGTTTTGAATTTTCCTTCCGAAAAGCTACTTATTATTCCGTGCCACATACAGGTCACAAGTTCAACCTATTTTATCACCACACTTTCTGGAACCTTCTACGACACCTGCAGGTTAAAAGTTCATCATTTGTTTTTTTTAACCTAACAATATAGTTTTGCAACATTTTATCGAAAATTCAACGGCACGTGAACGTTAAAACTTCACAATAGGGTTCAGTAGTTCATCAGCTTTATTCACAAATCCAGCAGCACCTCACCTTATGCCCCTAGCGCCATCAAACCCATAGGAGTCAGTGCTTTCCACTTTCCACTTTCCAAATACCAAATTCATTTCATACACACTCATTTACCTTTGCACTCCCTATATAAACAACCTAAGCACCATACACATGTTACAATGTTCAAAACAAAAGTTCCTCCAAGTAGCTACAACTACATGCTGACACTACTTGCACAAATGTGGCACAGCAGCCAGGGCACATGACTTCAAAGCATCTGACACACAGTTTGGGCTCACGATTTCATCCCCGAGTCTGGCAGCAGCTCAGCTTAGCAGCATGAGACTCTACACACTACCTCACATATTTTCCGTACCCCAGAACTTTCAGACCAGTACGGGTCAGTAGTTCTTCCTAGTAGTTATAAACACATGCTGACACTACTTCCACAGCTGTACTGCAGCGGCCACGGCACATGACTTGACAGCATAAGACACACAATTTATACTCACGCTCTAATCCCCAAGTCCCGCACCACCTCACCTTAGCAGCATCACACTGTAGGCAAAACCTCACTTAATTTTCGTAGCCTAGCACTTTCACCCCGGTAGGTAGTATTAGTTCACTTTGCACCCCCTCTATAGCACACCCTAAACACCCCACACAGGTTACAGTGCTCCTACCCTCCTATTTTCCATTTTATTTGCCCTTTTTTCCCCTTGCTCCCTTCAACGGAATAACAAAATGGCGGCCAACACTTCCTCCTTCCATGAGACTCTAGACAAAACCTCACATATTTTCCATACCCAGGACTTTCACACCACTACTGGTCAGTAGTTCATCCTAGTAGGTATAGGCACATGCTGACACTATTTCCACAACTGTACTGCAGCAGCCAGGGCACATGACTTCACAGCATAAGACACACAGGGTGGGCTCACGCTTTAATCCTCGAGTCGCGCACAAGCTCACCTTAGAAACATCACACACTAGACAATACCTCACTTAATTTTCGTATCCTAGAACTTTCACACCGGTAGGTATGATTAGTTCACTTCACACCCCCTCTATAGCACACCCTAAACACCCCACAAAGGTTACAGTGCTCCTACCCTCCTCTTTCCCACATTTTTCCCCCTTTTTCCCCCTTACTCGCTTCAACGGAATTACACAATGGCGGCCAACTCTTCCTAGTTGCAAATACTCACAGCCAATAAGCAGCAAGCTCGTGCTCGTAATGCCTCAGCCAATCAGATGACAGAATTCCCAAATATCGATACCTGTAAATTTCAATATTTCTCAAGAACTACTGAAGGATTTACACCAAATAAACAGAAGCGTGCTTTATAGACCCTTCTCCTTTCCAAATTTGGGGTAATTCCGTTCACCCGTTCGAACTGTAGCCTTGTCTAAAGTTTCCTATGGAAATTAACATTGAAAATTCATGTTTTGGGACCCCCTTTTTTTTTGGCCCCCCCTTGACGTATCACCCCCAAACTTTAAACATAGGAGCTGACCTCAACAAAGAATTTGTTTTGAAAATTTCACGACGATTCATCAATCGGCGCCAAAGTTATTGCAAATAGAATGTTGCCATTTTCCAATAGTAACTAGGTCCTAACTATAACTACCTACTGGCAACCGCCAGTAGGTAATTAATCTATCTATCTATTTATCTATTTATCTATCTATCTATCTATCTATCTATCTATCTATCTATCTATCTATCTATCTATCTATCTATCTATCTATCTATCTATCTATCTATCTATCTATCTATCTATCTATCTATCTATCTATCTATCTATCTATCTATCTATCCATCCATCCATCCATCCATCCATCCATCCATCCATCCATCCATCCATCCATCCAT
This sequence comes from Triturus cristatus, assembly GCF_964204655.1. Taxonomy (NCBI): domain Eukaryota; kingdom Metazoa; phylum Chordata; class Amphibia; order Caudata; family Salamandridae; genus Triturus; species Triturus cristatus. The sequence goes on from NC_140591.1 coordinate 1,495,932,255, forward strand.
CCATCCATCCATCCATCCATCCATCCATCTATCTATCTATCTATCTATCTATCTATCTATCTATCTATCTATCTATCTATCTATCTATCTATCTATCTATCTATCTATCTATCTATCTATCTATCTATCTATCTATCTATCTATCTATCTATCTATCTATCTATCTATCTATCTATGTATCTATCTATCCTACGAAAGACTTTGGGGCATATTCACAAGGAACTATCGCTGAGTTAACGGCACTTTAGCGCAGCCAAAGTTGCTATAAAGGTTTCGCCCCATTCACAAGCTGGTGTTAATAGCCCACAGTACCAGTTTACCCACGATAGCAGCCGCAAAAAACATCACCACAGATGCCCCTCGCAACTATCGCTAATGAGATGTAGAGTAGGCGTTATCAGTCAAAAAGCTGCAACTACACCACTCCTCAACATTCTCAAAGACCAGCCACATCGGCGATAAGAACACAAAACAGGTGATACAGCGCATTAGCACCAGGAAACTAACACCTGCTCAGACCTGGTGCAAAGTCGGAACACAGCCTGCACCACAAAAGGATGCCCGGCCCAGAGCTACAGCTGAAGGGCAACAAATGCACCCGGGCAACTGAACATGCAGCCCGAAGGCCCAAAAGGGAAACAACACCCGCCATCACCACTCCCAGGATCCCCCTCCCCGGACCCCCCCTGACCAAAGACATGCTGCATCAACTACACTTAAACATGTACCAAATAATACGCATGATGTCGCATAATCACATCTGGTGACATTCATGTGCCGTCACAAAAATAAGCATCACACATTCACTTTCGAAGCAACAAAAGAAAATGTATTAAAATGAACACTGAACAGAAATGAAGACACATGGCGGCTCCCCTCGGGACAATCTGTAGGGCAAAACATGCAAAACAAAAATCATGATGAGAAGGTGTGTCTTGCGTACATCAAGGGACAGAGAGAGAGAGCAAAGGAGAGAGAGAGGAAGAGAGGGAGAGAGGGAGAGAAAGATAGATGGGCAGAGAGGAGGAGAGCGAGAGAGAGAAGAAAAGAGGGGGTGAGAGAAGAAGAGAGAGGGAGAAGATGAGAGGGGGAAAGACAGAGAGAAGATGAGAGGGGCTGAGAGAGAGAGAGAAGAAGAGAAGGGGTGAGAGAGAGAAGAAGAGAGGGGGAGAGAGAGAGAAAAGAAGAGAGGGACAGGGAGAGTGAGTGCCGCCCCTGCGCACCCAGGCTGCACTGCTCACCTGCGGCCACCGGTGTGTCACCAACCACGTGCTTGTATGTATTACAGTCCACCAGGTCACAAATCTGAGACAGACCTGTCATCTGAAACAGAGTCCAGATACATGAATGGCACAGTACATACAATTGCACAAGACATCATCGCCTGCCCACCCCTGCGCACCCAGGCAGAGGCCCCTCCTTTCACCCATCGGAGCATGCCCGCACCAGCGCACCCTGGCCTCACTGCTCACCTTCTGCCGCCGTGTAGAAAAGAGGTCCCACCATGTGCCATTGCAAGCCACAAGCCCACGGACATGGCAACACCCACATCATGCAGCCCGCTCCACAGGCCACCAGGTCCCACATTCGATTTTGGGTCTTGATTTTGCCACGGCAGAGGACATACCAGTGCACAGGGCATCATCACAGGCTTCACGCCCGCTCAGCCCTTGAGGTGCCACTAACTCTGTGATCCTAGATGAGACACCACATGGCGGTAGGCCCGTGCTGCCCGCTAGCTCTGGCCTACACTGAGGTCCAGCAGGGCACACAAAACCTGAGTTGTCCGGACTGCCGGGATGGGGCATCATCGCAGGCTGCACACCCGCTCAGCACTTAAGATGCCCCTACCTCAGTGCACCCAAAGTCACTGTCCCGTGGCGGTGCCGGCCGCAAGTCTTCGGGTGCCACTAACCCTGTGCAACCCCAGTCAGCACCACATGGTGGTAGGCCCGTGACGGGCACAAGGCTTCGAGTGCCACTAACCTTGTGTGCAACAACTCATGGGCCTTTTATGATTAAGATCCATGGAGCATCCGTCATACAGTCACCACCAGAAGAGGGGAATGTAACGTTGTCGGCCCCTTATGTTGGTGGAGTCACATGGCCTGTGATGCCTGTGCCGGATGGGTATGGTGTGTGTGCAAACCTGCCCTCAGGGAGTGGCCGTGATATGCTGATAACTAGACCAGTGACCTGCACACCACTAGCGAGTACGCCTGCGACGGGTAGCAATGAGGGCTCCCCTCAGAGCGCAGGCAGAGTGGTCTGGCCTGGCATACCCCGGGCCAGTGCAGGGCTTGCAACAATGACTCGGGAGCTCTGGGCGTGGTTCAGTCCATGTCCGGATAAAGAAGTGACTGATTCACGTGTCCCTGTTGTAATGTCCATGGCACCCGGAACACAATTGGCAATGTAGCACACTGTGACTGGCATCCCACTAGATGACCATCATTGACGCATGGGAAATCACTGTCCCTACATTCATCCACAAAATTATACATTATTGATGAAAGACATAACACAGCAGTGCATTAATGGATGTATATTGCAAATCCAGTGGAGTTCTCCAGCTGGAGCGGTACAGGGCAATGCAAAGCATGCTACACAATATCTGCCCGTGGAGGGCCAGCCAGAGTCCAACCGGGGATAACAAGTACTGTGGGAGAGGAAGGGTACAGTCCCAGTCTGGTCGCCGTGTTATTGGTCATAAAACAGGAAATGTCAGTCCATGTCGCGGTCCAAGGTGAGTGCAGTGGAGTGTATCAGGGTCAGCGGAAGGGCATGGGGCCATGTGTGGCACCAAGCAGAAACAGGCCAGGTGGCAGAAATGAATGCTAGTGCCTCCTTCTGATCACAAGCCCATCCACGTCATCATCCTCGGATGTGTGCTCTGTCCCACCTGTGTGTTGAAGTATAGGCTGCAGCACTGTTTGCCACTGACACATCAGAGGCCGGAGGATGATTGTAGGCCGCACTGTGTGGCAGTGACACAACAGGTGCCAGAGTGAATACGTCTGCTGCACTGTAAGACACTGACACACCAGGGGACGGAGATGTGGATGGTGTGGGGGCAGCAGCATTCATCAGCACCATGCCTTGTGGCAGCAATGCCATGATGAGGATCTGCAGGGCATGGTAGATCCAGCTACATTTCGCAGTTGTGCGGCGGTGGCTGCCATCCTTTCCGCCTCCATCCACACCATGTCCTCCATGAGCCCCTGCATGTGTGCCAGCTCAAGGCTGGTATCCCTCGAGCCACTCTGAACAGACAGGTGTTCTTCTCTCCGCATCATGACTCCAGCGATGTCAGTCAGGGCTTTTTGGAGACCATGGAGCAAGCCTAGACACCCAAGGATGGCGTCCAGTTTGGTAGCCATGAGGTCAAACCCCACCAGCACCATCTCCCTCTGGCCCTACAGCACATGGTGTTGGAAGGCCGTGTGTTGTTCCTGGGGGTCTTTGGAGACTGCTGGGGATGTAGGTGCTTCCTGCTGAGTGGTTTGGGTGGTGGGTGGGGTCTCCTTGATGCAGCTGGGCTGCCCTGATCCTAGATTTGAGTTGCGGATGATGTCAATGATGTCTAGGAGGGCTTGGGTGTCAATTCTGGGGGTGTCCTCCTTGTCATTGGTGAAAAGGGGCTGGGACTGCTCTGCAGCAGGTGTTGATGGTGCCCCTGCAATGTGAAGGGGATATGGGTTATTACAATGTGTCCACATGTATGTAGCCGCATGGTACATGTTGACTTTCAGACAGCATGGCATTGTACATTGTGACAGTCTGTGGATCAGGGCCATGACCCACAGTCATTGTGGGTGTGCACTGTGCTCTGCTTGATTGTGCATGTGTGCCATCGTGGCCATCTCTACCCTTCCCCCAGTACCTGGTGGTCATTCACCCTGTTGCAGCTGTGTTGTGTCCTGTCGAGCAGTGTCCGGTCCCCTGACTCCGGCCACAGTCTCCACACTGATGATTGTCGACACCAGCTCCTCCATGTCATCCAGCTCCAGCTGTGGTACTGGGCTCCCACCTTCAGTCTGCATTGCTGCCTTCTGGTTGGCTGCGATTTTATCCTTGGTCTTTTGATTGATGTCATTCCATCGCCTCTTGACCTCATCCATTGTCCTCTTGTGCTCTCCAACGGCATTCACCTTGTCCACAATGTCCCGCCATATTCCATTTTTGGTACTTAATGACACAGTGGAGGTGACGAACAGTTGTTGATGGTGTTTTATCACCTCCGAGACTATGATCCTGTTCTCCTGCGGACCGAACTTCGTCTTCCTCTTCTTCTTGTCCATGCACTACCCTGTCCCCGAGGTCCTGGGATGGTTGTCCGGGGTGCGTGTGGGGTTGCGATCTTCCTCTGCACCTGCTCTGGCTGCCTCAATGGTGTTTGGGTGTTGGCCAGTTTGAGCATTTTTTCTACTTTTATAGTGATTTTTCCCTCCTGCCATGTGAGTATTGTAGGCCTGGCGTTGCTTAGCGCTGATTTCCTCATAGCGCTTTGGCTCATCGCAGGTTTTTTCACTTTAAGGTTTGTGTTTTAATCTCCATCGAGGTGGTTGTATCGCGGACATTGGCTGCGGTTTCGGTGGACTATCGCATGGTACCGCCTTATTGTGAATTCCACGTTGACACAGGGTTCTTTTCCCACGATAGGTTGCGATGTGTAAAGTTGCATTAGCATTTTTTATTGATGTTTAGCACACGTTCTTGTGAATATACCTCTTTGTCCCTTTATACCTCTGCGTGGATTCACTGTGCTAATCCTACACTTGAAGACTCTGATAGAAAAGCAGATATTTGAGGTGATCAAATTTAGAGTGTGAACACAAGTTGGTCGCACACTGCTCGTCACACCAGCAACCCTGCTGACGAGAGGCAACTACCTCGAAACACGTGTCCAGGGATGGCTAAATGCAACACATACTGTTCTCTTTACACATCGTGGCATAGGCGTACCTGCCGTCGCCACTTCATTTACCACAGTCCTTTGGGGCAACTTGCTGGTGTGACGAGCAGTGTGCGACCAATTTGTGTACAAATTATTACGGCTCCCTTGAGCTAACGGGCTGACGAGCCTTGGATCTGCACCTGCGCGCCATGAGAGGTACTTGACCTGTTTTTAATTACATTTTGGCAGTCCACACGGCACCCCTTTACACTGTCCTACTCCCTGCTGACGAGAGGCAACTACCTCGAAACACGTGTCCAGGGATGGCTAAATGCAACACATACTGTTCTCTTTATACATCGTGGCATAGGCGTACCTGCCGTCGCCACTTCATTTACCACAGTCCTTTGGGGCAACTTGCTGGTGTGACGAGCAGTGTGCGACCAATTTGTGTACAAATTATTACGGCTCCCTTGAGCTAACGGGCTGACGAGCCTTGGATCTGCACCTGCGCGCCATGAGAGGTACTTGACCTGTTTTTAATTACATTTTGGCAGTCCACACGGCACCCCTTTACACTGTCCTACTCCCTGCTGACGAGAGGCAACTACCTCGAAACACGTGTCCAGGGATGGCTAAATGCAACACATACTGTTCTCTTTACACATCGTGGCATAGGCGTACCTGCCGTCGCCACTTCATTTACCACAGTCCTTTGGGGCAACTTGCTGGTGTGACGAGCAGTGTGCGACCAATTTGTGTACAAATCAAATTTAGAGTGTCACTGGAGTTGAGAATGCTCTATACTGGAGCTCTCTACTTCTTTTTTTGCATATATATATATATATATATATATATATATATATATATATATATATATATATATATATATATATATATATTAAGCCTGGGCAAAGCACTACGCTACGCTCGCGTAGTTTGCGAAGTTCGCGCTAATTCGCAGTACGCGAATTGCACGTAGCACAGTGCGAACACGCGTAGTGCTGCGGTCATTTTTTGCTTGCTCGCGGTCCTCAACGTCAAGTTGTCGGCCGCGAGCAAGCAAAATGACATCCCGGTGAGACTTTTTCCTTGTTTGCGATCAGCAACATCAAGATGGCAATCGCGAGCATGGAAAATAAACCTCCCGGCGAGATTCCCAATGCGAGGAGGTCAGGTTTCTCATTGCGAGTGGTCGCGTATGCTCGCGACCGCTCACGATGAGAAATTACCAGTTCGCGTTGAGAAAGCTGTCGCTCGAGTAAAAATCTCCTCGAGCAGCAGAAAACTAGAGCTCGCACTGTGCAAGATGCCATTTTCAATGATTGCACAGTGCCGGTTGCTTGTCCGCACTGTGCAATCATTGAAAACGACATCTGGCACAGTGCGAACAAGGTACTATGCAGTTTGCGAAGTGCTACGCGTAGAAGTGCACTTTGCGTAGCTTCGCGAAGTAGCACTTCGCGAACTACGCCCAGGGTTAATATATATGTGTGTGTGTGTGAGTGTGTGTTTGTGTGTGTGTTTGTGTATATATATATATATTACCTACTGGCGGTCACCAGTAGGTAGTTATAGTTAGGACCTATTTTCCATAGGAAATCCGCAACATTCTATTCCCAATAAGTCTGGCGCCGGTTGATGAATCCTCGTGAAATTTTTCAAACTTTTGGCCAGCTCCGCTCCGCTCCTACCCTGAAAGTTTTGTGGTGATTCGTAAAGCGGGGGCCGAGAAAAAAGGGGGGTCCCAAACCTCCTTTTCCCCATGCAATTTCCCATAGGATCTGTTGTTGCAGCTACAGCCCGAACCGCTGAACGGAATGACACCAAATTTGGCAAAGAGGTAGTCCTCAGTTCGGACTCGTGCCTTTTGCATATATGGTGTGAATCCGTTCAGTAGTTCCTGAGAAAATTAGAGTTAAAAGTACATAAATAACTATGGCCGAGGAGGATCCGCAGACCGTACATGCACCGTAAGCGCACCCTCCCCGAACTGAGCGCGCACCCTCCCAATCGCACGCTGAATGCTAATTGGCTGTCGAGTGTCTCTCTACATTCGAAACCAGGAACTGTTGGTGGCCATTTTCTGCCTCGGTAGAAGCGAGGCTGAATAAGCAAGGGGAAGAAGTGTGTAAAACATATAAAGGGGGCAGAGTGGAAATACTCTGACCCTCTAGAGGTGCTTAGGGGGTCCCAGAAGGACCCCCTGGGGCCCCCCTTTTATAAAAAAAAAAAACAGCGAAATACGCGCACGGTGTGCGCATCCTACCGCGTTAGATGCACGGCTTCTCTCGCGGTGGGTTCGCGGATCCAAGGGAAAAAAAATGAAATTGTTGGGAGATAAAGATTAAGCTTAAGTGTTTTGTTCTTGAGTGGCTCTAAAAAGAGCCATTGTGTTCATTGAGAGTTTTTGGTATTTATAAGTAAGTACCTATACAGAGTCTAAAGTTGTTGAGGAAGACTCTGTTTCCTTCATCAGTAAAGTGTACTCCATCTCTCCTATACATCTCTTGCATATGAAAACGCAGATTGTTATTGTAAATGGACCCCATTCTGTAGTCTCGGAGAAAAGCAGAAACAGATTAATTCACATGTTTCCTAGCTTTCTCAATCTGTGGACAAAAATGATCGGACCAGTTCCATTTCTGCCTTTGGCATATGTTAGAATACACAAAGGCAGTTTTAGGGAAAAGTGAAATCAGTTCTGCAAAGGTGTCCTTCATAAGCATTTCCAGACCTACCCCAGTCAAAGTGCCTAGGTCATTGCCACCACAGTGCACTATTATGAGGTCAGGGTGTTGGATTTGCATGAAGGATTTCACCAATGGCATCAATTGGTGCCACGTTAACCCTCTCTGTCCAATCCATTTAATGTCTACATTTGGCAAACCTAGGTCTTTGTGAATGCCTTTGTTTTCTGCATACCTTTGGCTCCAGAAAATGTAGCTGTGTCCCACAATCCACACTGTAAGCATCTTGTAAGGAGGTCTGGATACACTCAGATGGTCTCTGTAAATGAAATGGCAGTTTGGAAAGTAAGATGTTTCTAAAAGGGTGGCTAAGATGCAAATTTGAAAAAAAGACAAGAAATCATTGGTTGTTTGACAACCTTCTACACTGAAAGGTAGGGTGAATATTTCTGTTTTTTAAACGCATGATTGTTGTTGGTTAACAACAACTGATTGTAAGGAACATTATATATGATAAGCTGATATGTTGAGAAGTCAAGCACACTTGCTGTTTTGATTAGCAATATTGTGTGTGCTGAACTTGTGACCTGTGTGCTCAGTACAGTGTTCCATGACCTGTTTCTATGGTAACGGGCAGAAGGCAGATTGGGGGAAGGGTTGAAGTTTATGTCATTTGGAAAGGGTTGAAATGTTTAACCAATAGAAACGTGTGTTTGCTTTTGAATTTATGTGGGAAGGAATGTGATTTGATGTTTACATGTATATGTGTGGAAAATGAGAGGGAAACTTTGCCATTCTTTGGTTCTGCTGACAGGTGCACAGTGCAGAGATTCTGTATAAGAAAATCTGGTGTGTGACTGATATCTGGTGTGTGACTGATATACTTCTTAATCTACAAAACATCTTGAAAGGTGAGTTATTTAATTGTGAGGGGATGTATGTAGACTATTTTTATTTTAATCAGACTAATGTATTTCTTCTGTTAAGTGTAGGGAGTACTTTTTTTTCTCTACAATCTTATTGACAGTGTGTGTGCATGTAGAAACCATTTTGTGATAAGGATTTGTTTTTTTCATGTGTTTGTAAACAGATAACTATGCAGTTTTTATATTTTGGTAGAATTAGAAACCAGTCATTGTTTATAAATGTGTGAAATGAGTTATGTTTCTGCAGTAAAATATAGTACTCCTTGTAGATGAAGAAATGTGTTTTGGTATAGTGCAAGGGATAGTGTTGTTTGTCTAGAATCACACAGAGAGCCTGTGTGCATTTGGGAACCACTGTGAGAGAAGCATTTAGTAACATCTTGTATTTTCTGACAGATAACTCTTTTAAAACCTGTCATGTTGTCAAGTTTTAGTAGCATTGGAAGCCAGTCTTTGCTTATGCGTTGATTAAATGAGTCAGGCATTGACACTAAAGTGCACTTTTGAAATATGCACATTGTGTACAGTTCCCTTACCACTTCCATAGTAGTAAATAAGGTTTGGTAAACTCGTAGGGATAGTGGTTTTTGTCTAGAATCACACTGTGAGCCTGTGTGCATTTGGGAACCAATGTGAGAGAAGCATTTGGTAACATTGTGTATTTGCTGACAGATAACTATTTTAAATCCTGTCATGTTGTCAAGTTTTAGTAGCATTAGAAGCCAGTCATTGCTCATGCATTGATTAAATGAGTCAGGCATTGACACTAAAGTGCAGTCGTGAAATATGTAGATTGTGTGCAGTTCCCTTACCACTTCCACTGTAGTGAATGAGTTTCGGTAAACTCCTAGGGATAGTAGTGCTTGTCTAGAATCACACTGTGAGTCTGTGTGCATTTGGGAACCACTGTGAGAGAAGTGTTTGGTAACATCATGTATTTGCTGACAGATAACTGTTTTAAAACCTGTCATGTTGTCAAGTTTTAGTAGCATTAGAAGCCAGTCTTTGCTTATGCGTTGATTAAATGAGTCAGGCATTGATACTAAAGTGCAGTCGTGAAATATGTAGATTGCGTGCAGTTCCCTTACCTCTTCCACTGTAGTGAATGAGTTTTGGTAAACTCCTAGGGATAGTGGTGCTTGTCTAGAATCACACTGTGAGTCTGTGTGCATTTGGGAACCACTGTGAGAGAAGCGTTTGGTAACATTGTGTATTTGCTGACAGATAACTGTTTTAAAACCTGTCATGTTGTCAAGTTTTTGTAGTATTAGAAGCCAGTCTTTGCTTATGCGTTGATTAAATTAGTCAGGCATTGACATTAAAGTGCAGTCGTGAACAATGTAGATTGTGTGCAGTTCCTTTACCACTTCCACTGTAGTGAATGAGTTTTGGTAAACTCCTAGGTATAGTGGTGCTTGTCTAGGATCACACTGTGAGTCTGTGTGCATTTGGGAACCACTGTGAGAGAAGCGTTTGGTAACATTGTGTATTTGCTGACAGATAACTGTTTTAAAACCTGTCATGTTGTCAAGTTTTAGTAGCATTAGCAGCCAGTCTTTGCTTATGCGTTGATTAAATGAGTCAGGCATTGACACTAAAGTGCAGTCATGAAATATCTAGATTGTGTGCAGTTCCCTTACATTTTCCATTGTGGTGAATGAGTTTTGGTAAAGTCCTAGGGATAGTGGTGCTTGTCTAGAATCACACTGTGAGTCTGTGTACATTTGGGTACCACTGTGAGAGAAGCGTTTGGTAACATCGTGTATTTGCTGACAGATAACTGTTTTAAAACATGTCATGTTGTGAAGTTTTAGTAGCATTAGAAGACAGTTATGGCTTATGCTTTCATTCAATGAGATAGGTATTGACAGTAAAGTGTAGTCGTGAAATATGTAGATTGTGTGCAGTTCCCTTACCACTTCCACTATAGTGAATGAGTTTTGGAAAACTCCTAGGGATAGTGGTGCTTGTCTAGAATCACACTGTGAGTCTGTGTGCATTTGGGAACCACAGTGAGAGAAGCGTTTGGTAACATCGTGTATTTGCTGACAGATAGCTGTTTTAAAACCTGTCATGTTGTCAAGTTTTAGTAGCATTAGAAGCCAGTCTTTGCTTATTCGTTGATTAAATTAGTCAGGCATTGACATTAAAGTGCAGTCGTGAAATTTGTAGATTGTGTGCAGTTCCTTTACCACTTCCACTGTAGTGAATGAGTTTTGGTAAACTCCTAGGGATAGTGGTGCTTGTCTAGAATCACACTGTGAGTCTGTGTGCATTTGGGAACCACTGTGAGAGAAGTGTTTGGTAACATTGTGTATTTGCTGACAGGTAACTGTTTTAAAACCTGTCATGTTGTCAAGTTTTAGTAGCATTAGAAGCCAGTTTTTGCTTATGCGTTGATTAAATGAGTTAGGTATTGACAGTAAAGTGTAGTCGTGAAATATGTAGATTGTGTGCAGTTCCCTTACCACTTCCACAGTAGTGAATGAGTTTTGGTAAACTCCTAGGGATAGTGGTGCTTGTCTAGAATCACACTGTGAGTCTGTGTGCATTTGGGAACCACTGTGAGAGAAGCGTTTGGTAACATTGTGTATTTGCTGTCAGATAACTGTTTTAAAACCTGTCATGTTGTCAAGTTTTAGTAGCATTAGAAGCCAGTCTTTGCCTATGCGTTGATTAAATTAGTCAGGCATTGACATTAAAGTGCAGTCGTGTAATATGTAGATTGTGTGCAGTTCCTTTACCACTTCCACTGTAGTGAATGAGTTTTGGTAAACTCCTAGGGATAGTTGTGCTTGTCTAGAATCACACTGTGAGTCTGTGTGCATTTGGGAACCACTGTGAGAGAAGCATTTGGTAACATCGTGTATTTGCTGACAGATAACTGTTTTAAAACATGTCATGTTGTCAAGTTTTAGTAGCATTAGAAGATAGTTATGGCTTATGCTTTCATTAAATGAGTCAGGTTTTGACACTAAAGTGTAGTCGTGAAATATGTAGATTGTGTGCAGTTCCCTTACCACTTCCACTGTAGTGAATGAGTTTTGATAAACTCCTAGGGATAGTGGTGTTTGTGTAGAATCACGCTGTGAGTGTGTGTGCATTTGGGAACCACTGTGAGAGAAGCGTTTGGTAACATTGTGTATTTGCTGACAGATAACTGTTTTAAAACATGTCATGTTCTCAAGTTTTAGGAGCATTAGAAGACAATTATGGCTTATGCTTTCATTAAATGAGTCAGGTATTGACAGTAAAGTGTATTCGTGAAATATGTAGATTGTGTGCAGTTCCCTTACCTCTTGCACTGTAGTGAATAAGTTTTGGTAAACTCCTAGGGATAGTGGTTGTTGTCTAGAATCACACTGTGAGTTTGTGTGCATTTGGGAACCACTGTGAGAGAATCATTTGGTAACATTGTGTATTTGGTGGCAGATAAGTGTTTTAAAACCTGTCATGTTGTCAAGTTTTAGTAGCATTAGAAGCCAGTGTTTGCTTATGCATTGCTAAAATGAGTCATGCTTAGACACTAAAGTGCAGTACCATGTAGTATTGTCTTCACTGCACCAGAACTGAAAATTTTAAATTTTCACACAGGCACTGTCCTAGAAGTAGTCTGATGATTTAGTCAGTTTCTAAGTACTTATGTTGTGAATCATTCATTACCAAATAGACTGCTTCAAATGTCTATGCAGTATGCATGTAGTTCTCTAACCACCTACACAGTTGTTTTTCACACCTTCAATTCCCTAGTCAGTATCCTTACACTTCCAGGAAACACCCTGTCACTCCCTTTGCAGTCTTCTAGTGACCCATTCAGCACCATGTAGTAATCCATTCACTGTGCCAAAACCCAAACACTTATAAATTCACCAAGACACTCTTTTTCCAGTACTGTAATGATTCAGTCACTGTCTAAGTATTCATGCACTGAGCCAGGCCTTAGCACATGGACTGCTTCAAACCCCTATGCACTATGCATGCAGTCTTCTAACTACCTAGACACTTGTCTTTTACACTTTCAATTCCCTAGTCATTATCCATATAGTCCAGCAAACATCCTCTCACTCCCTTTGCACTCTTCTAGTGACCCATTCAGTACCAAGTACTAATCCATTCCCTGTGTGAAAAGCCTACCACTTATAAATTCATCCAGGCAGTCTCCTTGCTGTAGTCTAATCATTCAGTCAGTACCCAAGTACTCATGCAGTGAGCCAGGCCTAGCACATGGACTGCTTTAAATGTCTATCCAGTATGCATTCAGTCCTCTAATCAGCTACACAGTTGTCTTTCACACCTTCAATTCCCCAGTTAGTATTCATACACTTCTAGCAAACACCCTGTTACTCACCCAGTGTGTCTCCTTTTAGTACTGTAATCATTCAGTCAGTTACTATGTATGTAGTGTTTTAATCATCGTCACACTTGTGGTTCAGGGCTATAGTTTCTTAGTCAGTTTTTATATAAAATGTGTTTGTACAGTAATGGAATACTGTAAATTTGAAAGTTATTAATATACATTTATTTGTGATTCTTTTTTGCAGATACTGTTTTTCAACGTTAAAATAGAGAAATTATGCCTGAAAAAAAAGAAAAAGAGAAGAACAGAGACAGGAGGATTATTCGAAGAAACATCAACCACAAGTATTGAATGAACAAGATAATGTGGCTAAAAGGAAAACATCTTCTGGTAAGATCACGAAGCAATTTATTAAAAATGTTTGTTGGAGCAAACAGAATGTAGAGAATGTTGCAACTTCAGAGAATTTTTTAAGTAAGAAAAAAAATCAAAATAAGAGGAAAAGTAAAAAAGCAAATGTTCAGTCAAAGGAGATAAAGTATGGTAAAAGAAGACAAAATCAGTATAAGGAATTACGCAAAAAAATATTTTACAAGAGAGTAGTGCATAATTTGCTGAAAGATGTGAAGAAATATAAAAAGAGAGCTTTATTTTATAAAAAGAAGCATATTGAAAGCATTGTGGAAAAGGCTTTTGAAGTAAAAAGGAAACTGTTTATTTTAGTGTTAAACAGAATTCGATCACTAGATAAACCAATATATGTAATGAAGGCCAAAAGTAGGAGGAAAAGAGTTATTAATAAAAAAAAATTGTGATGATTTTTGGGAGAATGGAAACACAGTTCTAGTTCAGACCCTTTTTTTAATGAAGAGAGTTATTCACTAAGTGAAAAATTATTGTATGCAGTTGACACCAGTGGTAGAGGTTATGTCAGGAATCACGGGAGGTTTCCTCCCTCTACTTCCTCTGTGGCTACGATTTTCTCACTGCAAAGGCACCCAAGGGCTAGCAATCCCCTTAGCTGTTGTGCTTGTTGGCACCGCAGGAATTCCAACATGGCTGCCAAACTTCCTGACAGTGCTACAGCATACCGCTGTTTAGCAGTCTAGTCTTCCAAACATTAACTGCCTAAGAAGTGTGCTTCAACATTCCACTGCGCACTTCACCAAAGAATTCACCTGAAGAGCACCTGTCACCCAAGCGTCGTGGAAGTTAGGCAGGGTAGTCGCGAAATAACGGGGTTAGTTTCGCCGGTCTACTTACACTCACAGAACCAGGTTAGCACATTTATTCTTGAATTATTTTGAAGAGATAAATTCTGTGTGAAATATTTTTTCTGAAAGGAAAAACTGTAAATTCCTAATAGAGAAATACTATAGAATCTCTAACACAATTTTCCGCTAAGTTTTAGGCGTTCCTCTAACCGAAGGAAAACAAAAAGGTTAAAGGAAGCCTTTTCAGAACTTGACAGAGAGTGCGTGTACATTTTACACGCAGCTCTGTAACGAAGCATTTGCAAAGCAATTAGTTGGCTCCTCAATCATTTGAGCTTTCTGTTAACCCCAGTTAAGGTATTGTTAGAAGCACTCGAGCGCATTTGTCAGAACCTCCGTGTTCGCGCTCAAAATGTAATTAGAAGCTTGAGGAGAATTATTCCGATGCAGCACGGACCTTCTCTCTGAAGCGTTCAATACAAGTTTCTGGGCTGAATAACAAAGGCATTTTTGAAGGCACTCAGAAGTACTAGAAGCGACCTCATTGTGAAAGAAGTGAGACGCTTTCAGTTTGCATACGTCAATAATATGACCTTTAAATTGTAGAATAATACAGTGAGCCTTTTACCAAATTAGAACAGTTGAATTTCGAAGGTTCACAGAACCAAGTTCTAAAAAACGAATCCCTTTTATTTAGAGAAAGAATAGCAGCACATGCAGTTAGCGCCCTCTGCTGCCCAATTGTATAACTCCAAATATAGATTCCTGAATTTACAATAAGATGAAACAATTCCTGAAGGCACAAGTCCAGTTAAATTTACGGAGGAACTAAAAGGTCCTAGTCACACAATATCAGACTCCACCTAGCTCTTCACAGTGAGTAGAATAGGTGAAAGGGGAGAAAACAACACACACATTATAAGATATAGGAACTTATACTCACCAAATTTCTCTCTTTCACTATAGTGCAGATTCCGGAGTAGAAGAAACCTAAAAAGAAAAACAAAGACTGCAGTGAGCTGAGTGAAGGCTTCTCTACACCCACATATGACATATTAGAGAAGTAAGAAGAGGGGCAAGCTCCAAATACCTCCCTGGTAAGATAAGTAATCCTTAGTCTAAATAAGAAGGTATTAAGGTGTTGACGCCAATTGATAAATGTATATGTATTAGCCTTGACCGAGTGAAGAAGGAGAAGAAGACGAAGCAGAGCAGGCGGAGTTTGCAGCTGTCTCTTCTCTGTCCCTAACCCTTTCCCCCCTTAGAACTTACCTGCGACGGAATTCTAAGATAACCTAGCAGGAACAGTTCTGAGAAGGGCATTGGAACTTAGCGTCATTATGCTCCTGTGTGGAAACATCCTAATTGAGGCTCGGATCTGACAGGTTATGAGGTTAGTGATGGTTGTCCAATGGAGAAAGAGAAAATGGTTGAAAGAAATGCAGAAGAAGTGATAGCTGACAAAGTTTTTACGGAGATGTGTACACTTGGGATTGTAGTAGTGTTTGTAGTGTACAACAGGAATCTATTGAAAAATGATGTAGTTTTTTACGAGTCTATACTAAAAAAAGTGTAAAACAAAAGATTAAGCTGTTGCAAGGACTAGACTCTTGCAGAGTGAGAAAACATACTGGTTTGCAAGGTCATTCTCTGGCTTGTCTTTCTAGGAAAGTTTGTGAAAGTGTTTTTCACCATTTCAGAATGCTGGCAGTACATCATACTCAAATGCGGAAGTTAGTGAGAAGGTTGTATTATGCAAAAAGTCCAGCACTAAAGTTAAGTGAGTTGATCAGTGCTCTTTTACATGGGTGAGTTTCAGATGTGAAGCAGGTCTGTGAGGATATTGAGTTTTGTTACTTTGGGCCTCAGCAAGAGAGTGAAGAAACTGACACACTAGTAGAACAAAATGTTGAAGACAATGTAGAACCTGTAATTACAGAAAAATGTGAGGATGAAATCACAAAGTTTAAGGTAATTTCAGGTGAAAGACCAAATGTTTCTTGTATTTGTTGTCGGCGAAGTCACTATAAAAATCAGACTAGGGGTGTCAATCTGTATTTAAAAAGTGAAATAGAAGATAATGATAAGTGGATGGAATTTGCAACTTATTTGTTGGTAGAGGATTGTTTTGATTTGGGATGTGAGCAGCGTATTTGCAAATATTGTTATAATAAATTAGATGAGAATAAAATGCCTGCTAGAGCTGTTCATAATAATCTAGAGTTGGTTGCTATTCCTCCAGAGCTGATAGATTTAAATACGTATGAGTCTATTCTGATACAATGCGTTCACCCGTTTCAGGCTATTGTTCGTATGGAGCCCAAAACAAGTAAATTACCTCCATCAGAGTTGCAAAGAGGATTGAAAGGAAGAGTTGTGTATTTACCATTAGATTTAAGGAAAAATGTTGAAACTATTGGTGTAGATCATGCAGAAAATGAGCCACTAGTCATTCTAGGTAATGGTGTTCCTACTAAGAATAAGAAAATCTGGCAAGAGTTAGTGGATGTTAGATAAGTGCAAAAGGCATCATTGTATCTGTTAACAAATTATGAGTACTATAGAAATGTGTTTGTTGGAGAAGAAGAAATAGATTTAGCAGAAGATAGTGAAACATTAAGTGGACAAATTGAAAAAGTGGACATGTCCAGATGTGAAGAGATCTATGAACATTACAGTGTACATCCACTTCATTCCAAAGAGGTGATGGGGAATACAATTGAGTTGTTTCAAATGAAAAAAGCAACAGGAAGTCCCATGAGTGTATGGGAAGAAAGCTTGGAAGCTCGTTGTTTCCCGCAGTTGTTTCCAACAGGAAAAGGTGGACGATATGATGAACGTCCTGTGCAGATTCCTGCATCTGAATATCGGACAACAAGATTATATGCAGAAGATCCAAGATTTCGACTATGTATCCCTTATATGTTTCATCTTCTGTTTGAAAGTGACTTGTCTGGACTTTCATATGCAGTAAATCACATTTTAAAAACTGGAATGCATCTTCAAAATGTAACTGCAAAGGATTTTTGGGATAAAGTGCATCAGAGAGATGATTATTTAGAATCTTAGTTGATTAATCTGATGGCATGTCAGCGTGGGACTAATGAATATTGGTACCGTCGACATGGAGAACTGAAATGTATGCTACGGAACTTGGGAAATCCTACATAGTTTGTTACACTAAGCTGTGCTGAGTATGCTTGGGATGATTTACTTGAATTTCTTCGAGAGGCAAATTCCAATATAAAAAATATTGAATACAAGACACCTGGAGAATTGTGCTCTTTGGATCCTGTCAATGTATGCAGATATTTCAATCATAGATTTGAAGCTATGATTTCTTTCATCTGCAATAAAAAGAATCCTCCTCTTGGAGAAGTTGTGGATTTCTTTTGGAGAAAGGAGTATCAAGCAAGAGGTGCTCCTCACATTCATATGTTGTTATGGGTCAAGGACACCCCCAAATTTGGAACAGATTGAGATGAAACTGTTTTGTCTTTCATTGAAAATTATGCTACATGTGCTCTTCCAAATAGCAGAGAAGAGAAAAACTTAAAACAACAAGTCTTACGATTTCAAAGCCACAGGTGTGGAAAATACTTTCGACGAAAGTACAAGTCAAAGGATAAGTTCTATACCAAATGTCGTTTTGGATTTCCACGTCCTGTATTAGCCAAAGGAAGAGTGAACAGTTTTATGTCAGCTGTACGACATACCATCACAAGAAAGTCTCCGAAAAACACCTACAACTTCAGAAGAAGCGAAGAATCAAAATACATAAATGACTACAATCCAGTTATTTTATCCATGTGGAACGCTAACATGGATATTCAGTATGTTGCGGACAATTCCATTGCTGTTGCTCGATATGTAACGTCTTACATTACTAAATCAGAAAAGACTGAATTGAAAGAAATATGGGAAGAGATTTCTCACAAGAAGACTCTAAGTAAGAAATTATACAGTTTCAGTTTGAAGATGTTATCGCATCGTGAAATTGGAGCATATGAATGTTCAGATCGGTTATCATCTGCAAGTCTATATTCCAAAAGTAGAAGAATCATTTGGGTGAGTCTAGGTCTTGCAGGAATGCGAAATCGAGTAATGAAATCTGTTCAAGAAATTGAATATTTAGCAGAAAATGACCCTGAAAGTACAGATATTTTGAAAACCAATATGTTGGACACGTACTATCCAAAGAGAAGTCATCATCTTGAGAACATGTGTCTCTATGAAGTGCTGCAAAACTACACTTTTAAACGGAATATTACAGAGAACATCAACGATGAAAAATATGGAGTGATTGGTTCTGAAGGATGTCTGGTGAAACAAAGGAAAGGAAATTTAATTAATCACAGAAAACTGAGTTGCGACACTGGTGACAAAAGGGAATTTTACTATTTAGCCCTTTTGCAAATGTTCAAACCATGGCGTTCTGAACTGGAATTACTTGGAGATTTTCCCAGCTATGAAGATTCATTTAATGCTTGTAAAGATAGCATACAATGCAGTGCTTTCGCAAATTATGTCAAAATGTTGAATGATGACATTGATCAAGAAGCTGCAATTGCAGCTGAGATTGCTAGAGACAGTTCTCAAGAAAGTCAAAGTTCTGCTGCACTGAGTCAAGATCCACTAGGACAACCAATTGTTGAAAATGAAGCAGCGATTGCAATGAATGAGGTGGAAATAGCAATGTATCAAGCACAAGAAGATGCAATACAGTTAGGAAACTTGGAAGAGCAACTAAATGTTGAACAGAAACAAATATATCAGCAAGTGAAAGAGCAGATTGACCATGGATTACTTCATGAAAAGAGAGTGTGCTCATGTACATCATTTCAACCTATCCAAATGTATGTGAGTGGGCAAGCTGGAACAGGAAAGAGTTTCTTAATTAAAGTAATTACAAGTTATCTGCAAAAAACAACTGAGTCGCATGTGTCTTGTGTTGTCACTGCTCCAACTGGGTTGGCAGCACATAACTTTAAAGGAATTACATTACATCGTTTACTAATGCTGCCAGTAGAGCATGAGAACAAATTGGAATACCACAAGCTATCTGGAGAAGCTTGTTGTGAAGTTTCAAGAGTGCTGAAGAATATGAAACTTCTCATTATTGATGAGGTGAGCATGGTTTCAAACTTGCTGCTTGCCTTTTTGCATTTAAGAATGCAGCAAATTCTTAAAACAGAGTATGACGTGTTATTTGGAGGAAAATACGTCATAGTTTTTGGAGATCTACTGCAACTGACACCGGTAAAAGGACAACCGGTATTTAAAACACTTGCCCTTGAAGATACCAGAAAGTCTCTTGGCAGTGTTGGTAATGTGAACATTTGGAGTAATTTTGAATACAAAGAACTGACAACAAATATGTGACAGGCAAATGATGCTGAATATGGAAGTATTCTTCAAGATATAAGAATTGGAATTCTTTCAAAAAAAGGGAAACAAGCTTTCGAGAGTCGATTACTTTGTAATGTATTTCCAAATGAAAATGCAGTTTCTGCAAAAGTGTACATGGAAATTGCTAAAAATAAGTCAGTGATTTGCTTAATGCCGACACTGCATGAGTGTTCAATATTCAACGAAGAATTATTAAAATTGGAAAATGAAGAAATTGTAAAAATGGAAGCCATCGATAAAATAATCCATGAAGGAATCCCTATTATTTTGACGGGTAAGTTGAGATCAAAACTAGATTGTTTAGAAAAAAAAATATCTAAAACTGCTGGCTTGGAAAAGACACTGTATGCGTGTGTAAACTGTCGGGTAATTTTAAGGCGTAATTTGGATGTAGAGAAAGGTTTAGTTAATGGTGCAATGGGCAAAGTGGTGGATTTTGTGAATTATCAGAAAAAAAGATGGAATTGAATTTTTAAAAATTAAATTTGATCAGATTGATGAAGTTAAAGAAATTGGTCTTTGTTCAGTTCGTTTTTTGCTTGTTAAAGATTTATATGTTCGTAGGAAACAATTTCCGTTTTATCTGGCATATGCAGTGACTATTCATAAATCTCAAGGACTAAGTGTAGACAGTGCATTGGTGAACATTGGATCTACTGTATTTAAAGAGGGTATGGCATATGTTGCTTTGTCGCGAGTCAGAACATTATCTGGTTTGTTTTTGATTGATTTTGATGAGACAAAGGTTACTGCAGATGCAAACTGTGTAAAAGAGTATAATAGGTTAAGAAGGGTGCATGCTCCAAATTTAGGTCAATATCCTGTATTTGAAAAGCGTATGGTTGGTTGAAAAAGAAGGTTAGAGAATATCTGTTCTGAAGGTATCAAGAAAAGAAAAGAACAAGATAATGTTATGATTGCAGGTAAAAATAAATTGGACACTGTTGAAGAGATTGTTGGTTATCAGTTTGAAAATAGTTCTGGTGTCAACTGCTATGCTAATGTAGTGGTCAATGTTGTTTTTTATCTGGAAGGTTTGCAAGCACAAATTATGCAGAATCGGGGAAAAAAGATTTTGTTCTCTGTTGCACTCTGTTTATGAAAAATTGACAACAGATAGAAGTAAAATACAATCTGTTTCGGATGATCGTAATCTTTTGGAAGTGTGTTCTGGTTCTACACAATTTACACAAAATATCCAACAAGATGCTCAGGAATTTTTAATGTATATGCTTACCATTTTTGAAAATAAAGGTGTAGAAATAGAAAATATTTTTGGCCTTTCTTACAAATGGGAACATTATTGTGAAAATTGCATGTATACATGTAGTACCAATGTAGACACCGAGAGATTTCTGTATTTAACATTACCAGACTGTAAATCAGTGTCTTTCAATAAAATAGTGAAAGGTGCAATTCAAAGCATGGAGTGTAGCCAATGTAAATCAGAAATGTTATCCACATTATTCTTAACAAAATATGGAAAATAGATAATTTTAATGATGCAACGTTGTACAGCTGATGGAAGAAAATTGGATACTTTAATAAAACAATTTGTAGCAGCACAACTATCAATATCAGGAAGGACTTTTGTAGCAATTGCAATAATTTTCCATGATGGTCCTTCCACCACATCTGGACATTACACTGCCTATCTAAAATGTGACAAAGGCTAGACACTTTGTAATGATGCCCAGTTGGTTTTCAAACAACGTTTGCCTAGTGAATTACCAAATTCCTACCTAATATTTTTAAAGCCAAAGTTTTAGGAAGATAATTCACTCTCTGAGGAATTTATTATTATAATTTAATAGGACTACCATTGGGCAATTTACATAAAGAAGAAGTGCAAAAATACCATTTGGCGTCAAGGAAAGGTATATTTTTGAATTATGGACTTTTTGGTGGTCATTTATTCGGTGATTATTTTAATGCGACAACATTTACAGTTTTTATAAGTTAAAGTTATAAAATGTTGTAATCTGTAAGCATTTCATATATGTATGATTTGTATTTTCTGGTATTTTACTGAGAATAGTATGTTGTTTTTTTTTTTAACAATCTTTCTGATTGTTTTTTTTTGCCCGCTGTTAAGTGATGAGTACCATTGAAATCACTATTTCTAGTGAAATTCAATATATTCTGAGAACAGCAAAAAAGGCAAACAAATTACTTTGTGGAAATTATGTTGTGTTGTAAAAAATGTATTATTATATGTTATATTTTTTTTTTCTTTTCTTTCACAGATCCACATTTTAAAATAAGCAATTTTTAAGAATTTATATTTGAATGAAAAACAGAAAAAAATGTATACCATTTTTTATTCCTATTACTGTGAAGGTAAGTTTAACTAAGTCTCAATATGCAGAATGAAGAGGCCTGCAAGAAGCTACAAAGTTGAAACACGTTTCTAAAAACACTCTGTTTATGTAGTTTTGAAATCTGACCATAATCAGATATCATGTGACCTGCAAAAAAAGAGATATGAGGGGTTATAATATTTCACCTTTTTAGCTGTTGAAGAACTGCAATCATTTCAGTCATTCTTCTTTGAACATCTTTGCAGACCAAACTCTGTGCTTACTTTTATCATTCGCAAGGAATTTTAAAAACGGAAATATGTCACTTTTTGTAACATAGTTATTGTGTAAGATACTGTTTCATATTTAGAAAGAGAAGAAAAGGCACTCTGTGCACTTTTTATACTCCATGTAAATACAACCTCATCATGCAGACCACTTTGCGTTGATAGGGTGTTCTGTAAGTGTTGTTGTGCATGATTGCACTGAATACTCATAGAACAAGACACATGTCTAGATTTATCAGAAATCATAAATCTCGATATGAGTGTGAATGCTGTACTATTCTAAAAGTGGTGTGGGAAAGCACAGCAAGGAGAATTGTTTTCATTTCTCCACATTTTTATATCTTCAATGCATGCTGAAATGTTCAGCATACATTGAAGGAGAAAAATGCATTTTCTCATTGTTTTTGTGCAGGAAGGTGTGTCTTCCTGCAGAAAAACAAACAGCAAATGACACATATATCCTTGCACTATGGTGCAAGAGTGCCTGTGTCACCACATGGCTGCAGTTTAAGCAGCCGTGCAGAGAGAAGCATAGATTTGCAACATATTTATGTACATATGTTGCATCCCTGTGCTTCGGAAGTACTACAGCACACTGCAGTTAAAGAAGTTACTGTGTGATGCTGCAGCACTTCCTCATAGTTCTGCACTTACACCATACGCTACTAATGCATTCATTCAGTCAATTACATACTACACATACATTCATCTAAAGTTTCACACACTAACAAAGAAATTTAGCTCTTTTTTTAAACCAGGAAAGTTAGTTCTTACAAGAATTTTTTTTTTTTCTTCTTTCTTCTTTTATAATTTTTGGGGGGTTTTCTAAACAATTTTTAATTTGTTTTGGTTTTTCTGCAAAAAAAAAATCAAAAAACAAAACAGGGGAAACCAAACAATGAACTTCAGGGAACAATAAAAAAAAATAAGAAAAATAGCAAATATGATTTTCTTGGCGGCGGCAGATCAGATCGATCGACTGCTCACCATAGCACAAAGTCGCATTGCACTTAGTGCAGAGCACGTTTAAAAATTGAAATTGAGGACGGATGTCCAAGGTTTGGGCTGATGGATGCACTCTTGATGTGCTCGGCTGCGATGAGTGGATGGCGCAGAAGCAGGAGTGTTTCTCATCCATCGGCACTCTTCTCGTGCAAGATTGTTTGGATGAAGGGTCCTCATGTGCTTCATCATACTTGCCGTGCCGCAAGAGTATTTCTTGTTAGGATCCCCTCTCGATAGGACTCTTTTGCAAATCTTGCACGTGACCAAGGTGGCATTGGTCTTATTCTGCCCCTCGGGAAAAGTAAAAAATGTCCACACCACTGAAGAAAAACGTTTTTTGAGTGATGTCTCCGGCAAAAAATCATCCTCAGAACTATGAGGTGATGCAGGTGATGCCTGCTGCCCTGAAGCCATTTTTGGTTGAAAAAAGTTAGAGCTAAGTGTAAACTTAGTCTAAAAAATATTCTTCTCTCCAAAGAGATGGTTCTCCAAAGAAACTCAAAGAAGAATGATTGAAATGGGTGGGGTCTTTCAGTAGTTAGAAAAGGAAGAGTAATGAACCAATCAAATCTCTTTTTTTGCAGGTCACATGGGATCCGCGCACCGTGCGCTTATGCAGCACGCACCCAGCGCGCATCCGCGAAATTGGATTTAAAAAAATTATAGGATTAGATGTAAAAATATATTTATATATAGTTTTAAGACAAGTTTAGAGTTTGTCTTCAATTAATATTCACATGAAATACATATATATATGTTTTCTTAGACGCAGATGACGCGTCGCGGAAGCGCCTAAACATTGCGTTACGTACATCGAACGTGTCGCGTATAGGCTGGGAGTCGCGTACCGGTGGCATTGCGATCGCGCACTAAACACGTACCCAACTCGTACCATGCACAGACGCTATTACGTAGGGATCGAGAACGGTGCGCTTAGGGTGCGCGGATCCAAAAACTTCGAAAAAAAAAATATAAAATCAAGTTTTGCACATATAGTTAAAAAAATATTTTGAAAAATATAAAAAAATATGTTTGAAAAACCCATTAAGTTCAAATAATATTTTTTAATTTTTAAAAGAATTATTGAAAATATAAGTTTAAAAAATGTTGATAAAAAAGTATTTTAAAAAAAATGTAATTAATGAAATTGACACACTGAATTTGAAAAATATAGAAATCCAATCAAAATAATTAAACATGATATCTTCAGAGATAAGTTATAGATAGGAATTAGCATTTAAAAAACCTTTGAAATTCACTGAAAAAATCATAGGTTTCATGCACATTATAGTTAGGAATTGGCATTTAAAAAACCTTTGAAATTCACTGAAAAAACCAAAGGTTTCAGGGGCGTTATAGTTAGAAATTGGCATTTAAAAAACCTTAGAAATTCACTGAAAAAACCATAGGTTTCAGGCCTGATATAGTTAGGAATTAGTTTTAAAAAACCTTAGAAATTCACTGAAAAAACAAAAAGTTTTAGGGGTGTTATAGTTAGCTGGACATTTCACTCGAACAAAACCATGGAAATTCCTCCGATATAGGTGCCGATTCCGATCCGGTAAAAAAAATCCCCGTACGACTTGTATCCGGATTTTTTTCCGTCCGAATCGTCAAAGCAGCGTACAAACTGCCAAGTACGATTCGAATGGGAAAAAGTCCATACGAATCGCATTGGGAACATTTCCCCACACGTCCTCGGGTCGGGAAATGTGTCCGACACATCCCCGGTCGAACAAACGTACCAAGCGGAAAAATAAAGTCCGACCGCGCAAGTACGATCCCTCCCGTCCTCAAGATTCCACAACCGTATGCAAAATACACCGTTCAAAACGAACTCCCATAGCAACCATGGAGACATGTGCCCACATACGCGCCGAACACCCCCCCCAGCCCCCGTATGTACGGACCGTAACCACACCCGTGGAAGTACGGACCGTACCCCCACCCGTGCATGTACGGACCGTACCCCCACCCGTGTATATACGGACCGTACCCACACCCGTGTATGTACGGACCGTACCCCCACCCGTGTATATACGGACCGCCCGTGTATGTACGGACCGTACCCACACACGTGTATGTACGGACCGTACTCCCACCCGTGTATGTACGGACCGTACCCACACCCGTGTATGTACGGACCGTACCCCCACCCGTGTATGTACACCAGTGTATGTACGGACCGTACCCCCACCCCAACAGTGTATGTACAGACCGTACCCCCACCCCAACAGTGTATGTACGGACCGTACCCACACCCGTGTATGTACGGACCGTACCCACACCCGTGTATGTACGGACCGTACCCACACCCGTGTATGTACAGACCGTACCCACACCCGTGTATGTACGGACCCACACCGGTGGAAGTACGGACCGTACCCCCACCCGTGTATGTACACCAGTGTATGTACGGACCGTACCCCCACCCCAACATTGTATGTACGGACCGTACCCCCACCCCAACAGTGTATGTACGGACCGTACCCACACCCGTGTATGTACGGACCGTACCCCCACCCGTGAAAGTACGGACTGTACCCCCACCCGTGCATGTACGGACCGTACCCCCACCCGTGTATGTACGGACCGTACCCACACCCGTGTATGTACGGACCGTACCCCCACCCGTGTATGTATGGACCGTACCCACACCCGTGTATGTACAGACCCACACCAGTGGAAGTACGGACCGTACCCCCACCCATGTATGTACACCAGTGTATGTACGGACCGTACCCCCACCCCAACAGTGTATGTATGGACCGTACCCACACCCGTGTATGTACGGACCCACACCGATGGAAGTACGACCGTACCCCCACCCGTGTATTTACACCAGTGTATGTACGGACCGTACCCCCACCCCAACAGTGTATGTACAGACTGTACCCCCACCCCAACAGTGTATATACGGACCGTACCCACACCCATGTATGTACGGACCGTACCCCCACCCGTGGAAGTACGGACCGTACCCCCACCCATGCATGTACGGACCGTACCCCCACCCGTGTATGTACGGACCGTACCCACACCCCCGTACCCACACCCGTGTATGTACGGACCGTACCCCCACCCGTGCATGTACGGACCGTACCCCCACCCGTGTATGTACGGACCGTACCCACACCCGTGTATGTACGGACCGTACCCCCACCCGTGTATGTACGGACCGTACCCCCACCCGTGTATGTACAGACCGTACCCACACCCGTGTATGTACGGACCGTACCCCCACCCGTGTATGTACACCAGTGTATGTACGGACCGTACCCCCACCCGTGGAAGTTCAGACCGTACCCCCACCCGTGCATGTACGGACCATACCCCAGGCCCCTACACCCCCACCTCACCCAACATCGCGCATGTACGAGTAGTACCAAGCCATAGCAAAGGCCAGCACTGTACAACATGGCCCATGTACGCACCGTACAGACACCCAAAACACTCGTACTGAACCAGGACAAAGCCAAACAACACAAGGAGAGTCAATTCGATTTGCACAACACCACAAAACATGTCCAACAAGCCCCAAAACATCCCATACACTGACCTGCAACTGCCAAACAGCCAAACAGAGGCCCAAAACACAACCACTCCTAATAACACACCCACCCAAAGTTCAAACACAGCCACACCCACAAATGGGCCAATAAAAATGGACCACACACACAAACCATGAGCCTTTGCAACAGACCCACTGCTGCCAGAGCCAACAGACAACCCACACCACCATACTACAACCTTACACTTGCATACCTTCACACAACCACCTTCACAAACACCCCCTCATCACATACACACACACACACCTCCACTACCACACACACACAACCACAACCATCCACACCCACATCCCCACAACCATCCACACCCACATCCCACGCCATGTCCACTAACAAGAATCCAAAGTTCACTAGCCAAGAGTTGGAGGTCCTTGTTGACGAAATCCTCAGAGTCGAGCCACAGCTCTTTGGAACATTGGTCAGACAGACCAGCATATCTGAAAAATCTGCCATGTGGCAGAGGATTGTCGATGCTGTGAATGCTGTTGGGGCCACCAGAAGGACCAGGCACGAGTGCCAATCCAGGTGGTACGATCTGCGGAGGACGGTCAAGAGGAAAATGACGGACGAGCACAGCCAGGGGAACATCACTGGAGGAGGGCCGCCCCGCAGACCGGTACAATACCATCCCTGGGAGGAGAAGGTGATGTCCACGCTGGCGGTGGAGGGACTACACGGACTACCAGGACTCCCAGACCCTGGTGAGTACACAAACAACTCACCTCACATGGGGGGATGCCAGACACAATCAATCATGCACGCACCCACCCCAAAGCCAGCACCGGACACAACCACACCCCACAAACACACAAATGCCACTAGCGCCTCCATGCCCCATGCACCAATCAAGGCCATGTCAAGTCACAGGCCTCACAAAACAACAACACAACACAGGATGTGCCCGATGCTGGGAGGGGGGGCATCAAAACTAACATTGAGCAACTCACAAGCACACAACAATGCCCTCAGCCCATATGGCCTAGGGCACAGCCATACAAACAGTGTGTCCCCACACAGTACTGTTTTGCCTGCAAATGGTGGCCGCGTTGCAGGATGACATGGGTATGAAGTCACAATTTGCACGTAACAGCAGCCAATGAAGATGCATCACTCTGATAGAGTCTCAGCACACACCGCCACAGCAGCAGGCAAGACTCAGCCATATTGCCCAATGGGTGCCCGGAGAACAGAAAGAAACCCACATGAACAAGCCAATGGCCATTCAAAGACCTGCTAACTGTGTGTGCCCAGGAAGCTGGCCTGAGGTGACAGAGGGTGACACACAGAGGGAGGGAGAGGGGGAGTGAGAGGGAAGGAGACAGAGGGGGACACAGGGAGACAGACAGAGGGAGGGAGGAGGGTGACAGAGGGAGGGAGTAAGGGAGACAGAGGGAGACGGTCAGAGGTAGGGGGGTGACAGAGGGAGGAAGGGAGACAGAGGGAGATGGACAGAGGGAGGGGGGTGACAGAGGGAGGAAGGGAGACAGAGGGAGATGAAATCACCCTTGGGTGGTGTGGCCATGTCCACTCCTCAGCAGGTGGACTGTGTGCATGCAGACAATGTCTGGCAGTGCCTCAACCCCCCCCCTTTCCGTAGATGAAGACCGGTCCATGTGTCAATCTGTGCACGAGTACATCTGTGCTGCAGGCACAGACCTACCCACACACCCAGTATACCCACCCACTGTGTCGGTGAGAACCCTGTCACAAATGCTTCAGTCACCTACCTGCATCATCAAATAGCATTGGAAAAACCCCATTTGGCCACGTACAGTGCAACACGTAAGGCGCCTCTGCATGGCTCGCTACGGCCGTACACCACACTGCTGACTGTGTACTAGGGGTGGGCGTAATTTGCGTAATTGCGTTACGCAAATCTCCGCAAAACGGTAAAAATCTCCGCGAACACGCAGAAATTTCGCGAGCGCGCAAAATTGCTTGTTCGCGATGCTTTTTTCCTGTTCCCAATTGCTGTTTGCGTGATCGGGGAGAAATATCTCGTGAACACGCATTTTGAGAACGCGAACAAGCAAAAATTACGCAAAATCGCAGAAAGCAGACTTTTGAGCAATTTTGCGTTCTCCGCGGAACGCGAAATTCCGCAAATTCCGCAAATTCCGCGAGCGGAACGGAATTTACCGCCCAGGCCTACTGTGTACCCAAATAGATGCATCAACTAAGATTGTGTCACACATGCGTAAAGCCCTGACAGCTGTGGCCAGGGGACATACCCATGCACAAGTGCACTGTGAGAGGAATGCAAGACAGATCCAACTACCCAGAGGAAGAGTGCCAAATCAAAAATGCATGAAACATGGATGTCGCATGTAACACTGTTAACATTGTCTCTCTCACACACAGGTCAACGTCGTCGATCACCCCCCAACACTGGGGGGGAAGACTCACAGGACCAGGCTCTGCGTGATGAGGACCCCACCGCCAGCGACGACTCTCAACACTCCGTGGATGACCCAGACCAACCTGGCACCTCTGGTGTCCAACCACCTGCAGCACCTGCGTCAGGTACAACTGTGCCAACCACCACCCCCATTCCTGCCACATCCCAGGAGACGTCCAGGAGCCCTGCCCGCACACAACAACTCAGCCAGTCTGCCCAGGAGGGACACGGTCCTCCGGGCACCCAGGAGGAGGCAGGCGGCAACGCAAATGCCATCCCTCAGGGGTCCCGGAGACCCGATGTGCCCACAACGGCAGGCCAGGTGCAAGTGGGCAGGGGTGGCGGGAGTGGAGGACAGCGGAGGCGCCAACCTGACCAGGGAGCTCAGGACCCGGTAGTGTCCCAGGTCAGCTACATCCTGGAGACATGCCGGCGTGACACCAGGGGCATGGACCAGATTGCGTCCACCCTCAATGACATCAAGGGGACCCTCGAGGAGATGAAGACCCTGCAGGCCCAGCAACATGCCTGTCAACAGCAACACCAAGGAAGGATGGAGGATAGACAGGCTGAGTTCGTGGCGGTGCAAACCCAAATGACCGGTGTACTCCGTCGGATTGCCGACAACATGAGCAACCCTCCCTGTGGCACCAGGCGAAGGCCATTACCAGACACAGGGAGGGATCAGGAGGAGGAGGAATCATCCGACGGAGCGTCACAGACATCGTCACGGCCTGCTTCTGAGGGTCCCTGCAGGAAGGCGGGTCGTCCACGAAAAAGACCGTGAGAGTCAGCAGAACATCACCATCTCCCAGGTCACCTGGCCTGGCACCTGGCCCTCTGGCCCAACAGCAGCACATGACATTCTCTGCCACATGGACTTGCTGGTCACTGTCTGACCGATGTTGACGAAGACTGTGGCATAGACTCTGATGATTTGCAACGGCAAGAATACCAACTCCCCCAGTGAACTTTGGATTCTACATTGGTTAGAGAAGGTCATCCTGCAGCTGGCAGTGAACCATTCCCCCCATCTCGTTTGGACGTTGATGGGGCATGGTTGCTGGATGCAGTAGCAGAGCTGTGCAGATGCACTCCGGATGTGGACAAGTATCATGGGAGTTGTAAGGCACATGTCCGTAGACTGCAGGGTAGGATGAGACACGGATGTTGTAGTTGCCCTGGGGGATGGTCACTCTTGCCTTGAGGTGGATGGAACTGTGCATCTTGTACATAATACAGATTACAATTCCTGACAAACCACTAGCATCTTGCTACTCTACACATAGACTCATATGCACCACCTCTGAAAACTATGCCAGACATGCCGCATGCACTGTGGCAACAGACCACCATTGACAGAGATGAGGCACCTTGGAGACAGAGGTACACATTTATTAGTCATGTGTGTTGGAATGACAATGCTACTCTGTCAACACATACACAGGTCATGTGGATGAACATGTGGGCGCAACACTGGCACCCCCCATTGCAACACAGATGCTAGGAATCCAGTGAAATGGCACACAAGTGAGGGGTAACAGCTAAACACCCCCTGCTGCTCACGGAGAGTCTGCTATACACCATTGGGGCTCTGATGGGGCAATCACACACCATGTCAACCCAGTGCAACCCGTATGTTTCCGAGGCCACCGTAACACACATTGATGGCTTCATCCCAATCCCCAATCTCATGACAGATGACACCAAGTCTGACCATAGGTGAAGTCTGCTCCATGTCATGTTCTCCATGGTGAGTCTACATGTACGCTAAGTGACCAAACATGAACAGGAGCAGTGCACACACATTACAAACACTTACCACATCCAAAAAGCTGTGATGCATCCCTTACCCTAAGGAGAATTCCAAACGTGTCCGTGCATGTGACGCTGAGTCAGCACATGTTGCTGTGTACATGAGGAGTAGCAGGAGCACAACAATGCCACCAGCAGACAGCATGAGCAAGTACCTGTGGAAGAGTGACACACAAGGAGTCAGCCCACAGAAGCACATCCGCAAGCATGTGCATGTACTCAACACGTATCAGGATGTCAACATGCTAGGTGACAATGATGACTCTGGAAAAACATCCTGCTATTGCACCATCACTCGAGAGACACATCCATACACACCACTGACTCACTTGGCAGACATGCAGATGGACACACATATTGCAACACATGCCACACACGGCCCAATGCGTGCACACACAGACACTGGGACTCACCACTAAGCAAAGAACTCGCGTATGAGCCAACTCCGGATGTCCTCTACCGCCTCCTCCTCCTCCACATCACTTGCCCCGTCACCAAGCCCTTCATCCTCCACGGGTGGATGGTCCTGGTCATCTTCATCCAGTATGAGTGGAACACCTCTCTCCATTGCTGTGTTGTGCAGCATGCAGCAGACGATGATGATCTTGCACACCTTCACCGGGGCATATGGGAGTGCGCTGCCGGTCTTGTGGAGGCACCGGAATCGGCTCTTCAGGAGGCCAAACGTCCCCTCTATCACTCGCCTGGTCCGCCCATGGGCGTTGTTGTAGCAGTGCTGGGCAGGCGTGCTGAGGTTGCGGACAGGCGTGATCAGCCATGGCATGTTGGGATAGCCAGCATCCCCTACATGGAAACATCATGGACAGAAGTGGGTCAGGAGAAGCAGTGAGACCGGAAGATGATGCTAAACACTGGACTGCCAGAGTATACCCACCGACAAGACATGCTCGCTCGTTGCGCAGCTGCAGCATCATTTCTGGCACCCTGCTACACCTCATGATGTAGGCATCATGTGCTGATCCTGGAAAACGAACACAGACATGTGAAATCACCATGTTGGCAAGACACACCACAAGGGCATTGATGGAGTGGTAATGCTTGCGGTTCCTATACACTACCTCCTGTGCCTGTGGTGGTACCAAAGCAACATGTGTGCCATCTATGGACCCAATGACATGGGGCATCCCTCCCAGGGCATAGAACTCACGCTTGACACCTGTCAACTGCTCAGGAGTAGGGAATTTAATGTACTCATCCAGGTGAACCAACATAGCCTCTAAGAAATCATGCAGAACACGGCTGAACATCGTCTGGGACATGTTATGTTATGTTATGTTAGCAGTTTTGTAAAGCGCAACAGCTGCCCTGGCAACGGGGCGTCCCGGCGCTAGAACCATCGTAACCAACTGGGAGAAAAAAGAAGGGAGAGAACCTACATGGGGGGGAAGAGAAGAGTTTTGATAGCTTTGCGGAAAGCCAGTAGGTTGTCAATACAGCGGATGTGGAGGGGGAGGGAGTTCCATAATTTGGCCCCTAGCAATCTGAAGGAGCGTCCTCCTATGCGACAGTACTTCGTGTGGGGGACCAGTACTAGGTGTTGCCCTTTGGAGCGGAGGTTGCGTTGGGGATTGTGGGGCGTTAGCAACGGGCGAAGGAGCTCTGGTCCCTCAGCACTCAGAATTTTATAGGCAAAGATAAGGGCCTTAAAATGGATACGGGCTTCTACCGGTAGCCAGTGTAGTCTTTGGATGGTGGCTCTCGCGGAGCACCTTCTCGGCAGACCTACTATAGCCCTGGCGGCGGAATTCTGAATTCGTTGGAATCTCTTGATCTCCGCTTTGTTAGCTCCTAATAGCAGGACACTCGCGTAGTCCAGCCTGGATAAGATGGTCGATTGTACGATGAGTTGTCTCGTTTTGGAATCGAAGAAGCCTAAGATGGGATGAAGGCTTCTCAGTAGTCCAATGCAGGTCGCGGCAACTTTTTTAGTGTGAGCCTGGAAGCTGAGTGTCGAGTCCAGCCAGACTCCCAGGTTTTTTGCCAGATTTTTAGGCGGGGGGGCTGGGCCCAATGAGTGGGGCCACCAAAGGTTGCTCCAGATGTTGGAATTTTTGCCCATGAGCAACACCTCAGTTTTACCTCCATTAAGTTGAAGGCAATTGGCTGTCATCCAGTTGGCGACGGCGGTCAGTCCATTCCTGAATCTAGTGGCATCGGGAGAGGGAGCCTCATTAAGGCTGATGACCAGCTGTGTGTCGTCGGCGTACGATACCATTATGAGGTCCCATTTTTTAGCAACTTCCGCCAGAGGTTGCATGTAAAGATTAAAAAGGGATGGACTGAGGGCAGAGCCCTGCGGGACTCCCTGGCCTATATCTTGGGGTTGGGAACTGAAGGGGGGGGCCGATACCTGGAAGGATCTGTTCGTGAGAAACGAACGAAACCATTCTAGTGCTGAGTCTATGATCCCTGCGTTTCCTAGTCGTTTGAGTAGAATGGCATGGGAGACCGTATCAAAGGCCGCGCTGAGATCTAGCAGTATCAGCGCGGCGCTTTTGCCCCCAACGTCAGCAATGGTATGTTGAAACGTACCTGTTGCAAGGAAATGTAGGGCTGCCATCACCTTCAACTTGGGTGTCAGTGCAATGGGATACCTGTGTCGCGGGAGGAGGTGTGCTTTCAGCCGGCCATTCAAATCATTAATCAACCCTTCGCTGAATCGGTACCGCCGTATACAGTCCCGTTCATGCAGGGCAGCCAGGTCTGGCATTCGTCGAGGGAGAGGCGGAGCCCTGCATTAAAATGGAAGGGACAACGAAGAGTGAGTACTGTACAACAACAATGTCAATGTACTGAGCACATGTCAAACAGCTAATACACATATGCTACATACGGAGTCAGGTCTGTGCAACATTTCCTGGACACATATGCCAGGCAGGGGACACTCCTACCAAGGCCCAGCCCCTAACGTTGCGTGGCAACCTCAACATGACATGGCATGAGACTAGCTGTGGGCCAGTGGAAGTGAACAGGCACACGCATGACATGGTTATAGCGTGCAACGCAGGTATTCACATGTCAGGTGTCATATTCCGTGTACCTGCCATCAGGGGACAGGTGCGGGTGTCCGTGACTGTGACATGCCAGTGACGCATGGCTCTACTAGTCTGTAATACCTCCACACATGTCAAAGGAGTGAAGGGGATGTGTGGCACATGGTGCACCATCTCACACGACATGTGTACACAGCTCATCGTACAGATACTTACCTCACAACTCAGGAGTAATGTGCCACATCACAGCCCGACACACCTGTGTCAGACACATGTAGTATTGCACAGACAATGCCTTGATGGCCAGCCTTGGCCAAGTATGACCGCTCCATTCCTGTCTGTGTGCCGCCTGTCACCACAGACAGGTGTGAAACGCACCGTACATCCGCTCTGAGGGCGTGTGTAGGGTCCCTAGGACAATGTGAGTGCTGGCGTATGCGTACGCCACAGTAGTACGAACCGTACAAGCGCGTGTACGGTCCGGATCACTATGTGGGTGCTGGCGTATGCGTACGCCACAGTAGTATGGACCGTACACACACTTGTACTACTTCCACGGGTGGGGGTACAGTTCGTACATACACGGGTGGGGGTACGGTTCCTACATACACGGGTGGGGGTACGGTCCGTACATACACGGGTGGGGGTACGGTCCGTACATACACGGGTGGGGGTACGGTTCGTACATACACGGGTGGGGGTATGGTCCGTACATACACGGGTGGGGGTACGGTCCGTACATACACTGTTGGGGTGGGGGTACGGTCCATACATACACTGGTGTACATACACGGGTGGGGGTACGGTCCGTACATACACTGGTGTACATACACGGGTGGGGGTACGGTCCGTACATTCACTGTTGGGGTGGGGGTACGGTCCGTACATACACTGGTGTACATACACGGGTGGGGGTACGGTCCGTACATACACTGGTGTTCATACACGGGTGGGGGTACGGTCCGTACATTCACTGTTGGGGTGGGGGTACGGTCCGTACGTACACTGGTGTACATACACGGGTGGGGGTACGGTCCGTATATACACTGGTGTACATACACTGGTGGGGTGGGGGTACGATTCGTACTTCCACGGGTGGGGGTTCGGCGCGTACATACGGGGGGGGGTACGGTCCGTACTTCCACAGGTGGGGGTACGGTTCGTACTTCCACGGGTGGGGGTTCGGCGCGTACATACACGGGTGGGGGTACGGTTCGTTCTTCCACGGGTGGGGGTACGGTCCGTACTTCCATGGGTGTGGGTACGGTGCGTACTTGCACTGGTGGGGTGAGGGTACGCTCCGTACATACCCGTACCCATGCTCTGCAGACCTGGGTACGGCTCGTACCCATGCCTTTGGAACGTGTGTATGGTGCGTACCCCCATTGTTGCGGTGCCGTAGGGGTCCGCACCATACACAGGCCTTGGGAGCGTGGGTACGGTCCGTACCACGCGTACCCCTACATGACCCCAACAATGCTGGTACGGGCCGTACCCAGGCCTTTCTGACGTGGGTACGGGCCGTACCGCCATTGTTGGAGTGACGTAGGGGGACGCGTGGTACGTTCCGTACCCACGCTCTTAAGGCCTGGGTAGGGTACGTGCCGGTTCGTGTGACCATCCACTTCTGTTGTGGCGGACGCATGCGTTGCTGGCCACGCCCCCACCCCCTGGAAGTGACCAGGCCCTGAAGGTCAGGTATGTCCAGGGCATGTATGATTTGTGACTTGGGTGGGGGTTGTGTGTCCTGCCCCTGCCCCCCCCTTTGCCCCTCGGTGTTGTGCTGACCTTCTGCGGCGTCTGCGTCGGTTCCTGTACGCCAGGTGGACTGCTAGGAGGGCAGGGATGGCACGTAGGTTCGGGTCCATGTCTGTTCGTTGCGTCCAGCTGCTCCTTGTGCGCGTTGTCCTGATTTCCCGGCAGTTTTTAGCAGCCGGAAAATGTATTCCGTGCGGGATGACGTCGGTTCAAATCGTACTTCCTGGTTCGTGGAACGTAGCCTGGATGCGTACCGACGTCAAGTCGGCGCTTTTCCAGATGACATTTGTACGTGGATTTTGTTCGGTCGGTGTTTTGTACGATTCGGACGGAAATGGTGTTTCCGTCCGAATCGTACTTGCATTTTTGTATGGCTTTTTCACCGGGTACGAGTCGGACGGAGAAAAGGCTCCGTCCGACGGTTCGTACCCGGTTTTTACCGGATCGGAATTGGTGCCATAGTTAGTTGTACTAACTACATCTTGCGCGCCCGCAATCCACTGCTGATGATGTCACATCATCATTCATGACATGGTCAGTGACATCACTGATGACATCTCAAAGCGTAACAAAAGCATTTTAATTGCTTAATTGCCCCAAATCGTGGCACGTTCTGCAATTTTTTTTACAAATGTGCAGTCTCCCTTGCTTGTTTACAATATAGCCCCCAGTTGGGCCAGGTCATGAGGACACTTGCCATTTTTTATTTAAATGAGCGATGAACACGTTTTCCCATAGTAAGGCTCCATTGAGCCCGGGGACAATCACGTCCATGTGACTTTATAACTATAATTGAGGGAGCCCCCAGGCCCACAACCGGAGGCCAGGGTCCCCGAAGTCACTCTCGGACAGCCTTTCGTGGTAGGAAAGGTTGACATGGAAAGTCTTTTGGAAACCGACATCATTATCCCGATGCCCAAAACACCATCAGTAAGGGATTATGGGGAGTTTCCGACTAGCCGGTGAGCTCCTTTAGCCCATCAGAAGCCAGTCGGGTTGACTGGCTGGTTTACACTCTGATTGCCAGCATTGTCTTTTGGCAGTCGGGTTGTAGACCTACCATGGCGGTCAGTAAGCCTCTGAAGAGCGGTCGGAGGCTTACCGACCACCATCGTAATCGTCTCCTTAGACGCACCATCCTTATAATCATATTTTCATACCACGATTGATATATACAAAATACTAAGAACACAGTAATCTACAAATTTGTTAATTGTACCATAAGACATACATATATGTTAAGCAGAAACATATAATTACTATATATTTTTTTATTAGTTTCTCTCTATATACGTGTGTGTGTATAGTGTATATATATATATATATATCAAACCACACTCCTCTTATCTTCAAAAGAAAAGTCGGGCACACACGGGTTCTCCAGAAAGAATGCTGCTTTAATTTGGCTCTCAGCATGACGCGTTTCGTCGTAGTGACTTCATCAGATGCTTGCCAAACCATGAAAAGTATTAAAACCCACATCCACTTTTAAACAGCAAATGTCTTACTCTGATAGGTGTAGACTTTGCTGACACGTCGTGAGGGGGATGTCTCAGACCCAGTGCTCCGAGTCCGCATAGAGCAGGCAAATCAGCGTCAGTACTTCCCCAGTGGGCGGTGTCTGCTCTCACCCCACGGCAGTCTGGATCTTGTAGTGGATGGCGGGCAGCTCTCCGGAACCCTCATCCCACCGCTAACATCCCGAATCGGGCCTTGGAAGCCACTTTAGTAAGTAGCGATCCTCCGTGTAGTCACAGTCCCAAATTAATGGAAGGGCAAAGTCACGAGGGTGCGGTGTTTCGGCGCCTTCTAAAAAGTTTTTAGAAATACCACTAGCTTGCCACATATATATATATATATCCAATTCAAAAACAAAGATTCCGTGTGCTCTCAGTAGAAATCGGCAAAGACACAGATACTGGGTTCCAAGTGTTTACTGCACACAACGCGTTTCGGCGGACATCCTTGTTCACGTGTGAATAAATGACCAATAGCAGCCTTTAAACATCGTTTACACCAATCACATATACAAAGTCAAAAATAAACAAAGGGCTCACACTAGCTAATACGATTAATTCTCTTGTGGCGGCCATCGTAAAGAGACAAAGCTTACACCTAGAAGACACACCTCAATATATATATATATATATCACAAATTAATATATAAAATACAGCCGGAACCGCAATGTAATCCCTTTATGATGGCCGTTGTCAGGATTACGATGTTGGTTTCAAACAGCCTTTCCATACTGGCCTTTCCGACATGGAAAGGCTGTCGAAAAGCAACTTTGGGAACTCCGAACAGGGTCCTCTTGCCTCCGTGGCCTACAGGTAGGGCCCCCCGTGTGTGCAGGAATTTACAGAAATTCCCATTTCTCTATGGTAGCTTGTGCTGTGGCTGGTTTCCGACCACCGTACAAGCTCCCATAGGGGACTGAATAATGTGCGGTCACATTGTAATCAGGCGGTCAGAACCTCTGACCTACATTTGGTCGGTTTCCGCACAGCGGCAGGGTCGGTCAACGGCAACATTGTCATAGTGCCCTTTGTAATTATTCTGTACATTGAATTGATCCCAATGTATTTACACCCATGTGTACATATATTTAATACTTTTAACATAGTCAGACATAGACATTAGTGTTGTGCATAATTATACTTAGGCATTATTTGTTTATTTATTTATTACTTCATTAAGTTATTTGTGTATTCATTTGTTGTATATTTTTAATACCTAAAAGTATATTGTTATAAACTTAGAGGTACATTCCCTATAATAATATTTAGGTACTCAGACATACATGTATTATCATAAAGAGTAGCACACACCCATATACAGATAACTTATCTACACACATGGTGGCAAAATACAGTGGCATACTTATATCTTTAATGCGAATCTCCATAGAGATATTCATATTTATACAACATTTATTTAAATACCATACTATACAAATATGTATGTGTGTGTATATATGTATGTGTGTGTGTGTGTGTATATACATATATATTTCAGCATGGAACGTTTATACTATACTTGGGTTGCGAGCAAATACGTAGTTGCACGTCGTGGTCTTTGACTCCCTTACACAGACTAAGGGCCGCGACAGGTCGGGCCTCTTCAACTTCTGAATAAATCTTCTAAATTGATCTGCAGATCGAACATACTCCGTTTCGTTTCTGTCTGAATTGCCAAACTTGGAGTGCAACAAGCTATTCTTAATCTACTCTTCATCAAAGAGCACCTCTTTGGTCCTCAGGTGGATGCAGTGCGGACACTGAGGTCGCCAAATCATTGGAGGACTTACAAACATCTACATATCAGGTATTGCTTTGTAGGCCCTACAGGGTGCTAAACCTGCCTCAACTAACACCTCAGGCTCTTCCTATAAAAATCAAGCACAATCTTCCAACAGCAAAACTTTGTATAAGGGATCCTACGGGGAAAATAACTTCAAAGGTCATGGTCGAGGAAATGATACCGTACCGTAAATACAAAGACCAAGCAATGTATGTATGTATGTATGTACGTAGTGAATTTGTAAAGCCCAAGAATCACCCCCGAGGGGGTATCTCCATGCTGTTGAAGAGCGAGAGTCAGACAGGCCTGAGTTACCACAACTTAGGCTTTGAACAATTCCGACTTCAGGAGTTTCCTGAAGCGAATGAAACTGGGGCATTTGCGTAAGTTCTCTGGCAGGGTGTTCCAGTGTTTCGGAGCCAGATTGGCAACAGTTTTGCCTCCTGATCGTGTTTTCCTAAAGCGCGGAACCAGTAGCAACCCCTTACCTTCCGATCTGAGACAACAATTTGGACGATAAATTATGAACTTCTCTGCCAGATAGCTTGGACTCGCACCATAAAGAGCTTTATGGGCGAGACAACAGAGCTTAAATTGTATTCTCTGGTGAATAGGGAGCCAGTGGAGAAGTTTCAACAATGGCCATGGGGAAATGCGGGGTGGTTTCTTGAGGGCCAGGGTTGCGGCTACATTCTGGACAATCTGCAATCTGCTAAGCAGTGATTCATTTACGGCTGCCAAAACAGCATTGCAATAGTCTAGGCAACCAATGATCAAAGCCTGAATTAAGGTTTTGCGTACAGAAAGGGGCAGCCATAAGAACATTCTACGCAGAAGACTCAATCAAGATTTGTTCCTTCATAGATAGCTGTGAATCCAGCCGGACCCCTATATTTTCGGCCACAGAGGTGGGAGAGGGAGAAGGGCCTTTCTTACCATTCCCCCTGATCATTTGATACCTGTCGGGGACATCTTTAAAACTTACTTAAAACAAACATTACCTCAAATTAATAGGTGTTGGACATTATCAAACATTAAGATTGTCTGGAATCTTAATACAATTCCTCCAAATATTCCACCTCACAAATAGAAACTATCCGTTCAGCATCAATTTTCACTGCAAAAAGAGATATCAGCTCTGCTACTCAAGGAGCTATAGAACCAGTCCAAAGATGAAATCACGGAACAGGATTATACACACTATATTTCCTAATTCACCAAAAAGATAGTTTACTTAGACCCATTCTGGATCTCATACCACTCAGATATGATATGTTATCAGAACACTTCCAGATGGTCATTCTCCAGGTGGTGATGCCACTATTACAGAAAGGCAACTTCATGGCAGCTCTAGATCAAATAGATGCCTTTTTACACATACCAATACATCCATCTCACAGAAAATCCCAACAGTTTATTTTCCAAGGGAAACATTAACAATTCGAAGCTCTTCCCTTTGTAGTCACCACTGCACCAAGGTTATTCACAAAATGCCTAGCAGTAGTCACAGCACATCTGTGGAGACAAAACATACATGTTTCCTTACCTGAATGATTGTTTGATAGAAGCAAACATCTCCCAACAATGCAAGCAGCATGCACAATAAACTCGCACCCTATTACTTCAACTAGCGTTTACCATCAATCCGCAAAAATCCCTTTCAACCAACTCCAATACAAACATATTTAAGAGCTATACTCAATGCTCATTTGGGACTAGCATACACAAATACAGACAGAACACAGAACTTTCTATCATTAATCCAACACCTTCAACCTCATTCCCATGTAAAGGTCAAATTGGTCATGAGACATTTAGGCATGATGGCATGCTGCACAATTACATATGAGACTCCTGAAAACAATGTCTCTCATATCAATGGACACAGTCACAGGGTAATCTACCAGAGATACTGTTGGTAGACAGCTGCATACATCGCTCTCTGCAGTGGTGGAATGCACAATATCTATCCAAGTGACTGGCATTTCTAGACCGAGTTCCCCAAGTCATTGTTACAGCGGATGCTTTCTTGACAGATTGGGGAGCTTGCTTTCAGGATTTAATAATTCACCCCACAGCCCCTAAAAAGAACATAGGGGCCTCTACCATTAGCTGGCTGGGGTCGGGAAATGGTATCCCCAGTGTCAAAATTGGCCCCGAGCGAAAGGTTTGCACAGCTCTCCCTCTCCCCTTCATAGCAGGTTCCCCAGTTGAAGCTCAACTTCTGTAATGGGCAAATAATCCTAACTTCATGAGCTTGGCAAATGCAAAGCAAGAGTGTTTTCTCTGAAATTCTACTTAGAAAAACTATCTGCGATCCTGGGTGGAGGCTAATGTATCATTAATCTATCGGAGCACAATCTGCTCTGTAGTGTCTGTGTTCTTTCTTGTGGACTCCTGGTGAGAGCAAAGTCCATAGTTCTCCCTTTTAATTACATGAGTATTAAATGCACAAAATCACCTTTAAGCTCTGCCTTTTGGGCTCATCCTGTTTTCCTTAGTAGTATACATAGGTCTTCCCGCCTTCTGCGAGGTTGATGGACAGTTTACTAAAAGGCCTCTGAGCGTGTTTCACGCTGTTTGTGCTGAGGTTCTCTTGATACAGAGGAATATGAGTACATCACCACTAAACAAAGAAGCACATAATATATAGTGAAGAGGACGTAACAATGTTTGGAGATGCACCTCTTTGTAGACGATGATTCACGTTATCACAGATTTAAGAATGAAGACACTTGAGGAACAATCACATTGCCAAAATTACATACACAAGCTCACAAGCGACATTACCTTGTACTCCTGTAGTGTAGAAAATCCACTAGGTATTTCCCCAATAGAAAGTATGGGTAGATATTTTGGACTATTCTTAGATAAAATGAGGTTCCATTCTGGCCCTGATGCTCATTGCACAGAAATTAAACCTTAAAGGAAAGCAGTTACAAATATAAATATAGAAGGTGCCCTATTTGATGCTCCACTTCTGTAAATGCAAATGATCCAAACTTCTTGGGTATTGCTAAGGCAAAGCAAGTGTGCTTTCTCAGCGATTCCACCTTGGAAAAACTATCTGAACTCCTTGATGTAGTTGAATGCATCATTGATCGATCAGACACAATCTCTCGTGCAGTGACTGTGATGAGTGGGTTATTTTTTTTCCTTGTGAGTGCAGAGTCCATGGTTCACCCTTTTAATTACTACAAGTATGCAAGAGCACAAATTCACCTATAAACCCCACCCATTTGGCCTTGCACTATCCACCTTGATAGTAAGTAAAAGTCTTCCCTCTTTTTAGTAGGTTAATGGACAGCCAAGCTCTGCAGCGCACCCCATGACATGGGGCTGTCTGCATGTGGGGGGTGTGGCTGCAGGCACACCATCTGGATTAACCTTTGGTAATTAAATATGTCTTTAAGTTAAAGAAATCATAGAAATTCTCTGCAGAAAATCAAAGGTTACAGGGACGTTATAGTTAGGAAATAAAAATAAAAAGCCATAGAAAATCACACAAAAAAACAAAGGTTAGGTTCACAATTTACACACACAAAACCATAGAAATGTATCAGTTATAGTTAGAGTTACCTGAATAAACTATAACTTGTGGAGGTAACTATAACTTGCGCCCTCTCCATGCAATGCATATTACCCTATATATTACATCACTCATGACATCTTCTATGACATCATTGATAATATCACTGCAGCATGTGCAATAAAGGGTCTGGGACCATGGCGGCCAGCTAGCCCAGTTGCTCGGGAGCTCCA
This sequence comes from Triturus cristatus, assembly GCF_964204655.1. Taxonomy (NCBI): domain Eukaryota; kingdom Metazoa; phylum Chordata; class Amphibia; order Caudata; family Salamandridae; genus Triturus; species Triturus cristatus. The sequence continues at coordinate 1,495,974,900 of NC_140591.1, forward strand.
CCCAGGAGTCCCAGGAGAGCCCATGTGAGTGTGGTGAGATTGGGGTGAAGAATGAGGGTAGTAGTTAGAAATTAAGGCTGACCTGATGTTCTGGGGGTGGAGAGCGAGCCGGATCAAGAGTGACTAGGAGGAGGTGTGGGCTTTGGCGGTGAGGCAGATTGCCTTCTGATTTAGAGGGGCTAGCGTGCCGATGTACAGGCATGCAAGCCTTCACTGGTTCATGGCGGCGAGCGAGCTCCTCAATATCAGAGCGGTTCAGTGCAGCTTTCCCCGATACGTAAGCAGGAAAGGGTGGCAGCTGTACCGTGTGAAACGTGGGGTCTGTAAGAGGAGCTGTACAGAAACAGCAGAAACAGGGGAAAAAGGGCTGCTTTGTCACTTCCCAGCTGAATCTAACAAGTTGGGGGAGGAGAGAATATCAAAAGAACACAGCAAACCTTGATCAATGGAACTGGCAAATCTCTATTTGGAGGGTAAGGGGGAAGGTGGTTACAATAGAATTTCAAAGAGAGCTGGGTGCGGCAGAGCTGGCAGTGAAGGAGCAAGATTTTGTGAAAAATATAAGCTTAGATCATGCTCCTTACTATCAAAAGATTCTGAGATTGACCCATTTAGAGGTAAGGGCAAAGAGCCATTAGAGCCTACTCAGCATAAAGTCAAGAGCCCCCTTAATAGAACCTCTCAAAAGAAAGACCTGCTTTAAAGAAGAAAAGAAATACGACTGCCTCAAAAGGTCCTGGAGTAACTCCCTCACTGAGATCAGTGATGTCATTTGAGATGTCATCAGTGATGTCATCAGTGATGTCACTGACAATGTCTTGAGTGATGTAATATGTGACGTCATCAGCAGTGCATTGCGGGGGCACAAGTTTTAGTTAGCTGAACTAACTATAACAGGGGAATTTCTAGGGTTTTGTACGAGGGAAATGTCCAGCTAACTATAACACCCCTGAAACCTATGGTTTTTTCAGTGAATTTCTAAGGTTTTTTAAATGCCAATTCCTAACTATAACGCCCCTGACACCTTTGGTTTTTTCAGTGAATTTCAAAGGTTTTTTAAATGCCAATTCCTAACTATAACGTGCATGAAACTATGTTTTTTTCAGTGAATTTCAAATGTTTTTTAAATCCTAATTCCTATCTATAACTTATCTCTGAAGATATCATGAAAAGCATTCTTTTTTAAAAGTAGGGTGCATATTAGTTTTGAGGAAAAGCATCTTTGTGATTGGTTAAGAAAAAGCAGTTTCAACGTGGAGTACATATCATAGGATAAAATTTCCTCAGCTCAACCACACCTGCTACGGAGCTATTGTAATTTATTCTTTACATGTATTTATGTGTGCAGCAACAAAATTATAGACACAACAGCACTAGGAAGAGGAAGAAGCAGGGAGTGGGTTAGTGGGGGAGATGGGCAGAATGGCACACATGCACAATTAAGTACAACACACATATAGACTAACAATGGCCAAAATGAAACACACCAACAAGAAGCACAAGTCACACAACCTGCCAACATCACACCACTGAACGAGCATAGAAGTTAAAACCACGCTGCATTCATACAGGATGTGTACAAAGGCCAGTCGTTTGTGTTGTGGGATGTCCGAGACCGTGGTCATCATGGATGAGATGCCCAGCATGTGGCACATGGTCGAGTTCACTGTGTGTTATGTTGCCAAACGCCTGCTCCTCCCTCCCACGAGCCCCCACACTTTTGTACGGTGAGCTGTTGTATCTCGTGCACTCGCACGGCACGCCATTGTAATGCCTATTTGCGCATGTCCTGCTACATTCCAACTACAACATCACAGTGCCGTTTGGAGGTGGTGCATGCCACTTTACAACATCGACTGCTGCGGTTCTTGTAACAGGCCACACCAGAACACAGAGACACACTTACCGCACTTCCTGTACACGGACATGTCCGAGACACCCCGTTCCCCTTGCCGGATAGGCACACCCCTGCACTGACCTCTGAACAACAGACCAGCACACGCCAGTTGTGCATGCAGGAGGATGCGCACGTACCTACACATCCAGGCTCACTGCCAATGCTGAGGTAACAGCAAACTGTGATGTTGCAGGGCTCGTGCCTATCATGCTAAGGCAATGACCACAGGTGACAAGTGCTGGACTGTATGGATACTGACTACGAAATTGAAAGTGTGAAAGACAAGTGTCTAGGTGATTAGAAGACTACATGCATAGTGCATAGGGGTTTGAAGCAGTCCATGTCCTAAGGCCTGGCTCAGTGTATGAACACTTAGGCACTGACTGAATGATTAGAGTACTTTAAAGATAGTATATTGGTGAATTTATAAGTGTTTGGGTTTTAGCACAGTGAATGGATAAGTACATGGTGCTGAATGGGTCACTAGAGGACTGCAAAGGGAGTGACAGGGTATTTCCTGGAAGTGTATGGATACTGACTAGGGAATTGAAGGTGAGTAAGACAATTGTGTAGGTGGTTAGAGGACTGCATGCATAGTGGATAAGGGTTTGAAGCAGTCCATATACTAAGGCCTGGGTCACTGAATGAGTCCTTGGGTACTGACTGAATGATTGGAGTACTGCAAGGAGAGTGCCTGGGTCAATTTATTAGGGTTTGGCACAGTGAATGGATTACTACATAATGCTGAATGGGTTACTAGAGGAGTGCAAATGGAGTGACAGGGTGTTTGCTGGTAGTGAACGGATACTGACTGGGGAATTGAAGGTGTGAAAGACAAGTGTGTAGGTGCTTAGAGGACTGCATGCATAGTGGATAGGGGTTTGAAGAAGTCCATGTGCTAAGACCTGGCTCACTGCATGAATACTTAGGCAGTGACTGAATCATTAGAGTACTGGAAAGAGAGTGTCTTTGTGAATTTATAAGTGTTTGGGTTTTGCCACATGGATTAGTACATGCTGTTGAATGGGTCTCTAGAGGGCTGCAAAGGAAGTGACAGGATGTTTCCTGGAAGTGTATGGATACTGACTAGGGAATTGAAGGTGTAAAAGACAAGTGTATACTATGTTAGAACACTACATGCATACTGCATAGACATTTGAAGAAGTCTATTTGGTACTTAGAAACTGACTAAATAATCAGACTACTTCTAGGACAGTGCTTAGGTAAAACTTTTACATTTTCAGTTCTGCCACAGTGAACAGAATAGTACATGGTACTGCACCTTAGTGTCAAACCCCGACTCATTTTATCAATGCATAAGCAAAAACTAGCTTCTAATGCTACTAAAACTTGACAACATGAGAGGTTTGAAATTAGTTATCTGTCAGTAAATACACAATATTACCAAATGCTTCTCTCACAGTGGTTCTCAAATGCACACAGACTCACAGTGTGATTCTAGACAACAACCACTATACCTAGGAGTTTACAAAAATTCATTCACTACTGTGGAAGTGGTAAGCGAACTGCACACAATCTTCATATTTCAGGACTGCACTTTTATGTCAAAGCCTGACTGATATAATCAAAGCATACGCAAAGACCGGCTTCTAATGCTACTAAAACTTCACAACATAACCGGTTTTAAAACAGGTATATGTCAGCAAATACACAATGTTACCAAATGCTTCTCTCACAATCCTTACCCAAATGCACACAGACTCACAGTGTAATTTTAGACAAGCAACACTATCCTAGGAGTTTACCAAAACTCATTCACTAGTCTGGAAGAGTTAGTGGTACTGCACACAATCTACATATTTAAGTACAGCACATCAGTGTCAAAGTATGACTCATTTAATCAACGCATAAGCAAAGACTGGATTCTAATGCTACTAAAACTTCACAACATGACAGGTTTTATAAAAGTTATCTGTCAGCAAATACATGATGTCAACAAATACTTCTCTCACACTGATCCCAAATACACACTAACTCACACTGTGATTATAGACATGCACCACTATCCCTAGGAGTTTACCAAAACTCATTCACTACAATGAAAGTGGTAAGGGAACTGCACACAATCTACATATTTCAGGACAGCACTTTTCTGTCAAAGCCTGACTCATTTAATCAAATCATAAGCCATAACTGGCTTCTAATGCTACTAAAACTTCACAACATGACAAGTTAAAACTAGGGGTGGGCGGAATTTGAGATATTAACTATCGCAATTTATCGCAAAAATGTTAAAAATTATCGCAAACACGCTGGAAATATCGCGAAGACGCGGACGTTTTTTTCCTGCCTATTCGCGGTATTTTTTGCTTGATCGCGGGTCGCCAACCTACCCATGCGGTTGCTCACGGGCGCGGCCATCTTGTTTTCACTTGTCCCGCCCTCTCGCGATGCTTTCTTCCTGTTCCGGGTCGCGCAATGCATGTTCGCGCCCGTTCGCGGTCGATATTTCCTGTTCGCGACCGCTTTTACTTGATTGCGTTGCTTTTTGCTTGCTCGGGGAGAAAATATCGCGCAAACTTGCGCACGTGGTCGCAATGGGCACGGCCATCTTGTTTTTCACTCTATTGCATGGTTCTGGGGCCTGATTTTGAATCCTCCCAAAATCTTTTCAATCCTTTGTTTATAGCCACTTTTTTTGGATCTTTATTACTTATTATTTCTCTAACTATTTTCCTGCTTCTATATTTTTGTTTTTTGTCTACTTTTTTTTGTTTTTTAGCTACTTTTTCTCTTTCTATTGCCTGCTATTTATTTCCTTTACTCCTTTATTTATTTTACCTTTTCTTTCCCGCCCCGTCCCCAGAACCATGTCCAAGGGTAGGGCTGTTCTCCGGCGCAGCCAGAGCCGCGACCGCCTTCCTTGCGGAAGGCGGCGCCCACAAGGGGTGCAGGCACGGGCCTTATTTGGGGAGGTGGAGTTGGCTGCACTCATTTTCTTTGTGCAGCGCCACCTCCCCTCAACCCTGGCAGCAGGTGGCAGGCCTGGGTCCGGGTACGGCCTCCGGGAGCATCGGCAGCGGTGGGGGAAGGTGCGCCGGGCAGTGTCACGCTTCTCTGGTGTCCGGCGCACCCAGGCGCAGCTGACGCACCGGTGGTCCGACATCTTGGACCGTGAGCAGGACCTGCTGGACCTGCTGGGAGTGGAGGTCCCGGGGCTTGGTGAGTAGCTATTTAATTATTAGTACTTTGTGTCTGTTCTTCTGCTCTGTGTTATATATTGCGAATATCTTTTTTTTCTTCCAACCAGCTAGAATGTTGCTGCTTACATTCCAGGTTAATTACGTTTAAAAGTCTGTGATTTTTTTTGACACAGGTGCTCTTCTGCGCTACTACTAATCTTACTTGTTTGCAGCTTTGCGTTTGCGCTTGCTTAGCGTGATTCTTTACGAGTTTATTTTAGAGAAATTAAGTTACGTAATGCTACAGTGACTCTAGTCCACTCCTTACTTTGTCCTGTCACTAATAGATAGGGGCGGATTGATACTTAGGTTTAGGTACTTTGTATGAGCTTCTAATTTGTTAGTGGTATGCATGATGCCCCCTCACTCAGTTACGTGACGTGGTGCTAGTACGGCAGTCTTTATTAGAACCTTTTCTAGTTTGTTCAATGAGTGGTGGTAGGCTTAGCAGTTACTTGGCACTAGCAGATCAGCATCAATCAATCAAACCCAAATTTGGTGTATACAAAAAATGTAGTCATGTTCATGTGTCCTCCATGATTTGACCATATGCATTGTTGAGGAATACAGTGGAAATGCATACTTAATGTACAATTGGCATGCCTGGAATAGGTGGGCTAGGTTGGGTGGTACGTTGTACTTAGGCTTAGTTGTAACTTAGTATTCTGGAATCAGAATGGAAGACTGGATTACTGTTGATAAATAGTAACTTAAGTAGTCGAACTGCGAATCCCCCGATATTACTTGTTGACCAGATGAGATCGGTCAATTTACAATTGCAATTGTTGTTTACATAAGTGTTTTTTGACCGTTGTTGAAAAATATTGTATTTGTTTGACACCATCCATCAATGTTTGTCTCTTTCTTATATCTTTCCTGTTCATCAGCACCCAGAGGCAGACCGACAGGGACTGGGCAGTCGGCGGGACACTCAGAAGAACACCACCAGGAGGACACCACTGAGGGCTCCTCTGCTGGCCCCAGTAAGTCTTCTTGTTTTTAATAATATTTATTATTCCATAACTTTTACTGCCCCATATTTTTCCCGAACTATTGTTTGTTTCCAAATGCTATTTTTTTACCACCAATTATCCTTCGATCTGTACGGTTTCAAAAATCTTATCCCTGCCTCCGCTATGATGACTCTGAGTACTACTACTACTACATACTATCAGTCTGTCTGTACTGTAGTAGCTAGTCTTGCCCAGTTGGCCAGTGCCACTCTTTGTGAAAGGTTGTAATATAAAACTCATATTCACCAGTAGCTCAAGCCATTGAGTCCAATCCGTTGGGTCGTCGTCTTCTACTACTTTTACTCTTATTGATCTTGAGGCTTTGAAAATTAACAGCAACAACAGCCCTACCAGATTTATTACTATTTTGATATGATACCCTATAGGACATACTACTGTTGTAGGGATCTTGCACATACACAGACATTTGCACCAGAAAATAGGATGTTGGTGATGGTAGGTCGGACCTTCCTTGCACACCTCAATCAGAAATTCCGCACCCACCACTATTCCACTGCTTGACTATAGTACTGTCTTGTCATAACTATTAGGTCTCGGAACCCTCCCCCCAAGATACCCAACAAGTAGACAACCCAGAACATAACACACCCAACCTCCCAGTCGTGGAAGCAAATCACATGCACACCCTTACTTTAGTTTGCTCACTCGTGTAAGTTAGTCCACACCAAATACCAGCAAGTCTATGTAAGTTCAAAATGTTTATTTCAATTTGAGAAGGTCTGTACACTGTGTTCTTATAAATGCAGCACCAACCGGAAAATCAATAACATTAAAACAATATACATTGTTACACTTATACAGTTGGGAATTAAATCATGATAACTGAACAGTGGTGGAAGGCAGCACCACCATCCCCTAGGAATTTAGTTTATATAAATTTATAAATGAAGATGTGAGTGAAGGGACCCCTCACCTTAGAAGAACCTAGTACTGGTAGTTGTTGCATCATTCAGAAGCTCTGGTTCATAGAAGGGAATCTTGCGTCTGTAATGCGAAAAATGAAATGGTGTGCGTTAGTATATTGCAACTTGCAAGCATTTCTCAGCCGTGCCAAAAAGTGTAGCATTTATGGATAAGCAATATGGACTAACAGTAACAGTAGTACACCAGTACTTCCTAAAAAAGTGGCTTGTTAATCTTTGTTGACCGCTTGTACGCAGCGCGTAGACTAGACAGTAGCAGTGTGAGGCAGGTCATGTGGGCTCAAAGGTGTCTTAAGAAGCTGCAAGGTAACGTCACATGTGCAAAAATAAAAGACACAAAGGTAAAATGGTAGCATGGCTAGGGCTAATTAAGCAAAGGCTACAATGATCATATATAACTATTAGTGTCTACTCTACTACTACCTGATTTGTACTAGTGATGTATGTTAGTATTAACTCATTTTTCAATCTTGCTACTGATAAATAGGGGGGAGGTGTATATGACGCCTAATAAATGTGTAATGTTTTCTAGGCGCACTACCGACCACCATTGCCGGGGCCAGCGAACAAGGTGACGCGGAGGGCGAGGATGCGGCAGTTGCTGCCGATACCGACGATGGAGCGGTAGGGGGAGTGGCAGCACCAGTGGCAGGTGGTGGTAAGTTAGATTCATAATCCTTAACTACACTCACTGCAAGGGTGTACTGTATGTATATGTATACTGTACAGTTGTGACTTAGGGCCCCATTAGGATGGTGGGCGTATTGCCCCCGCCGGGCCGGCTGGAATTCACTGCCGACACCGCAGGGGCAAACCTCCCGCCATCCCTGCAGAAAATATTCAGACGCCCCACATGTCGACCAGGTGGAAAAGGGTTCAATATGCCGGTGGTGTCTCTCTGAACACACCGCCAGCCATATAATCTGCATTTTGGAATGCCTTTGCGTGGCGGCATTGCCGTCCGCCACGGAAAGGCATGCAGACATTGCAGAGTATGCTTGGGTGCCCCCATGGAGGGTACCTACCTATGCTATGGTACCCCCCCGCCTTTCAAAGCAAAACGTGACAGGCTCCGTGCGGGGCCCGTCATGTTGTGCTTGGAAAAGCAGCACAACATTTTAGCATTGCTTTCAGCAAAGCCAACCAGAATGTAAAAAAAAACAGGATGCGCCCGCCACTGTGCCGGGCGCATCATCCTAATTAATTGTCCCCACGGGACCCCACCCTTTTTAGCATGAGGATGGCGGGCGGACAAAGTCTGCCCGCTATCCGATGTCGTAAGTAAGTATGAGTTGTTGGGGACGTTTGAAGAGTGAACTAGAAGACTAGAATTCCCTTTAATTGGCATAGGAGCGGGAGTATTGAGTAACCAATGGCCTCATCTATCTGATTTCAACTCCGCTTTGAATGTTTTATGGAGAAGAGCACCTGGTGCACTGTTCAACTAAACAGTGAAAGACGGGTGGAAGGAAGAAGGACGGGCGACATTTCAAATGTTATGTACTACTGTGCTTTATTTTATAGTGCTACTCTACCATGCCACTATGTGTATAAATAATTACCTTGTCCTACTGTTTTTCTAAGAGTATATTTTACAATTGTCTTGTTTTTTTCTTTATGATACACAGCTACTCCGAAACAAAATCGGAAGGAGTTGGCCGCCAAGGCACGGCACCGGAAGCTGGAGGCAATCCAGCAAGAATACCGGCGGCTGGTGGTCTTAGCCGAGGAGGAGGAGGAGACTGTGGCTGCAATTGTTGAAGCCTCCTCCAGTGGCCCGGGCCCCAGCCACCGTCCTCCAGCGGTACGGCACCACCGTCTGGCGGCTGCCCGCCACCACCGTGCCATCTCCGGTGTCCCTCCCACTGTGGCTGCAACTGCCGCGCCCTTAGACACCGCGTCGCCCGTTTAGAGGGCGAGATGCGCCAGATGCGTGTCCTCCTTGAGTCCCGCCCCACCACTTAGTCCCTGTTATCCTGTTCTGCCCCTTTTTTAATTCTGGGTGGGCGGGAACTTGTTTGGGCGTTACGGACTTCTATGGACATTGGTTGGGGTTAGGGAGGGGGGTGGGTCAGCTTTTGTGGGTTTAGTTTATTTTTGTTAGGGTAAATTAAATATATTTTTCTATGTTACATGCTATGTTGTTAATGTTTTGTAGGTGGGGTAACTGTTTTACATAACACTGTTTCCTTGCTGGTGCATGGCCGCCCATAGCCTGTGTTTGATTTAAATAATTGGCTGACTGTATAAGACACAAACAGATAGATGCGATACACCTCACTCATTGACTGGTCCTTCTAGTACTTTCAGTCTGTCCTCTTTGTACTGGTGTGTGAAAATGAAATCATTGACAACATGTCCATTATTAATTCTGCCTCCCCCAAAACTTCTCTCTTACCGGTGCTTGATGTTTATGTCCAACTGTGGCACAGCACTGGCTGCATGGTGAAGATGGTTTCCTTTTTCATACATGTCATGATTGGGGTGGTGGTGGTGGTAGCATAGTAGTAGTAGTAGACACTGGCAGGGCGGAGCATTTGCAAAAAAAGAAAAGGAGACAGTCAATCGCCTTTGAGAGACTGTTAGAGGAGTAGTAGAATGAAGTACAGTACAGAACTTACCGAGCAACAATAATATGCTCAAATATTTGACAAAAAAACAGAATGGTGGTTTGGGATAGCCTACTAGACAGAGTTACAAACTATAGTTGTGTCGAGTCACTTGACTAGGCCTACAGCCTAGCAGTTAGTGCTGTATATGAGGTGTGAGAACAAACAAATCCAATCAATGCCGGCAATTCATGCTGAGGTATGTGTCCCTTTGTTAAATAAAATAACCTCTGAAATATCCTACTCATGGGTGGGCAAGCAGAAGAAGATCATCGCTCTGCCTTGAAATTGAAGTAGTGTTGCTTTCACCACATCCGCCCCAGCAAGTGTGTGATTAAGTATTGGTGTACATTTAATTTAGTTACACCTCGACAATAAGTCACACAGCCCGGGGTAAGAGGGTTAAGGTTTGTTGAATGGATGAAAAGGGGGTTTTTGGGAAAGGTTTGACATAGAAAAACAGTATGCATACATAGACAAACAAACGACAATCATTGAAGACTACCATATCCATATGTTAAGGGAGAAAAAGGCAATGCATGCATGATGATGAGAGACCCGGATTACATACACTTCTAGTTCTTGTTCTGTTCCGGCCTTAATACTTTTACAGATAGCAAATAGAAATTTTAAATATTGGTAGGGAAGAATCGTAAACACAGAGCAAACCTAATGATGATAATAACAACTCCAAGAACACACTGTTGTAAAGATTGTATACAAAATATTAATCAAATTATTTAAAAGAAGATAAAAGTGGATACTGTTACTGTGTTATCCTGGTCAAAAATGTGGACTGGATTTGCATCTCGGCATTCCTCGTGCTCCTCTCGTCCATCAATCTTGGGTGTGTCGCCTCGCCACTCGCCACTGCCCGGCTGGAAAAAAAAGGTGATTTATTGGTAAGGTAATTAATATGCATTGTAATGTTTTACAAAATTTAGGGCAAGGCCCGGCCTGTAATTGTAGATGGAAAACCAAAGGGGATATTGAGAAAGAAAGTTAAAACAAATGCACAAGTGATGGTGTAGTGCAAGAACACTTTCCGAGGTGGCATGTATGCATCATCTCTACTACTCTAGTCTGTTTACAGCATTGACCTTCAACAGTAACAGGAGAGAGCAGGCCCACAGTGTTTAGCAGTAGCACATCCTACATTAACAGTTTAGAGTCCTTTTTTTCTCTCAAAGAGTTGGACAAACGCAAAGCACATTATCCATTCCAAACATTGCATTTTACAGTTTCAGTTAGTAAAATCAATGCACTGCAGTCATCCCACTGCTACACTCTATTCCACTTCTACACAGACATTTGTGTCTGCTGTTGTTGTTGTTGGCGTGTTTACCTTTATGCTTTTCCGTTTTATGCCACTCATGAAACGTCCTCCTGACTTCATCATCTCCGATACTTTTACTGACTGACTGTGAAGATCGGCCTGCAGTATAAGTAACATTTTTATGACACAACAAGAGTAGAAATATAAATATTACTGACTTGAGTCATTCTTTATTGTGTACAGAAAGATAGATTACTAGTATACTTTGACATCACTTTGTGCACAACAAACAAACAACGGAAACACAAAGACCAATCGCTCATAGTCAGGTGTCCAATGCATGCCATTAATTGTCATCATTACCTGTTCCTTCTCATCTTAAGTTAACAGGCCGTCTATTTCACCATCATCATGATGGATGGGTCTGTTGTGTCAATCATACTCATTGCGCAGATTGAGTGAGTGCCCTTCCTGTATTGAATTAAAAGCAATGTATCACCAAGCTGCAGGAGAAGTACAAATTTCTTATTTGCAAGAAGGGGAAAATTGAATTCACCTTGAGTTAAGTTTAGTGTGTTCTGTAGAAAGCTGATTAGTGGCAGTGCACAATTACATAAATTCATGCACAACAAACACAACAAAATCTAAATCATTCAGTCTGCGACTCTGCGTCCAATGCATGGCATCAATCATTACCTGTTCCATCTTATTTTCAGTTAACGGCCAGTCTCTCTCGGCTCTGAAAGGAGGATAGCTATAGTAGTCATCTGATTCATGCTCCACTTCTTTTGGAAGGACTAGGAAAGTTTGGATTTGTTGTTACCATCATCCAATCATCATTCATGAGGGAAATGGAATTGAGCAGGAGATTCAGTATGATGGAGCGGAGGAGCTGGATTCGGAGGACTGTACTGTCAAATAGCAGACACCTGAAACTTGTATATTAAATTAGAAGAGTAGAAGACGGTGGTAATGGATTTGTTGTGATTCACAAGTTTACAACCGGAACGAAAGACACATAAACAAAGGGGGAAAAAGGGAGGAAGACAGTAAGTGCGAGCCTAATTGTCAGGGAAGTATAGCTCGTCCTCAAACTCTGGGGGTTCAGCCAGTAGTAGGTAATCATCTGACACAATACTTCTGTCACCTGAGCAGCTGTCCTCATCTTCCTCCGTTGATTCATGTATTGTGTAATTCGGTGGTATGAAGTGCTGATTCATTTCGATCATTGTTAACCTCTCCACGTTTTTTGGAGATAGACTGGTCCTTCTCAATGTTACAATGGAACCAGCAGCACTGAAAACACGTTCGGAAGAGACACTTGCGACAGGGCAAGCCAGATAGCTTATCGCCAGCCTGCTGAGCTGTGGCCATTCAGACCTTTGCCTATACCAATACTGCAATGGGTTTTGATCAACGTACACCTCTGTTGGGTCGTCCAGATAGGCCTGGACCATTCGCTCAATGTTCAGGGTTGCTCCTGGTAAGCTTTCGTGCTGTTTTTTCTGTGCATCAGCACTGTGCTTACAAAGGCCTACATTTACATACCAATCCTGTAATGATAATGATTGCACTCGGCCTAATGATCCAGTTATTGTTTCTGTAGTCGATAGTGATGGTGAGTGTTGTGATTGTGAGCCAAATGCACTGCCCTCAGTCGACGAAGTTGCACTTGATCCTGCATGGCTTGCTTCAGTACTTGTTGTGGGTTGATCTTGCGAGCTTTTAATTTTTAATTAGCAGCCGTTCGTTTTCCAACTTACTGGCTGCTTCAGCTATACAACATTTGTAGCGGGCAACATCAATGTCGGAAAAAGCAAAGAATGTCTTCGGTAGTCCTAATTTTGCACGTGGATCCAGAATTGTGGCACAAATGTAATCTTCTTGTGACAAAATTTTATTTTGTATTCTTACATTTTCAGCTAAGCGCCGGGATAAGCTCTCCACCAAGTCATGGGCTTGCCTTCTGTCCTCTACACCTTTGTATGATTCAGACACATTATTCAGCTCATGGTCTAGCATTTGCAATAATGGGATAGCTTGGCCCATTGTACAGTCCTCCTTGCTGACTTCACGTGTGAAGACCTCAAAAGGAGACAGCATCTCAGTCAGGCATTTAATTAGGGTCTGTTGATCCCTCTCAAGGTTCATGCCTTTAAGACTAGCATCCCTGCTTCTGTACCAGACATATTCAATGAGTGACCTGTGCTGTTCGTACAGACGATCAAGCATGTAATACGTTGAGTTCCAACGTGTTGCCACCTCCTGGATGAGTGCCTTGACTGGCATCCTAAGTTCACGTTGGATGATCCTCAGCTGCTTCCGAGCTTTAAAAGAATGGCTGAAATGAGTGCATATTCTTCGGCAGATGGCCAGTAAATTGCTGACTATGGGTTCTTTTTTCAGAAAGTCTTGAACTATAATGTTTATGCAGTGCGCCAAACACGGAACCCTGAAATAGGAACCAAGTTCCATGGCCTTAAGTACATTACTGCCATTGTCTGTGGCAACAAAACCAATACCAAGCCCCCTGGGCCGCAGCCATTCCAAAACCTTGTTGCGAAACTCGTGTAAAATGTTTTCAGCCGTATGAGATTTCTCCATGGCGAACATGGCTACAGTTGCATGTTTCCGAGTACCTTCAAAAATCGCAGCTGTGTCAACAACACCTCATGCAGATAGTTTATCTCTAACCCCCACAAAAGAGATCCAGTGTGCAGTGATGCACATGTAATCTGTGGCTTGGCAACTGCTCCACATGTCTGTTGTCAGGTGGATATTGTGCACAGCACTCTGCTGCAAAGCTTGTCCAACCAATTCCAGCACATCATGATGTAGTGCCGAAATTCTTGCGAAATAGGACCGGCTGGGAACTTTCCATTAAGGGCAGATGGCAGACACAAATTCAAGGAAACCCACCCCTTCCACAAATGAAAAAGGAAGAAGGTCCAGCGCTAACATTTTCAGCCAGCTTCGCATTGTACAATCGTGCCGTTGGGTGGTTGCGTTGGAACTGCCCCTCCAACCTAAACATGCTCTCAATGGTAGGCTGGCTTACTTTTCTTAGTGGTGCTGTTTTCATTAACCCACTAAGGCTCAACGACACAGATTGTCTCATTGAGGTACTCAGTCGCCTTGGTGTCTCACCCTGACTCTGAGTATGGCTCTTACTGCGGTGCCACTCTGATGTTACTGAGGAGGATGTGGGCGTTACCACTGCACTACTGGGGACAGGGCTAGAAATGCCTCCCTCTTCTTCACCTGCCACCACAATAATATCGCTCTCTGATTCATCCTGACCAACTTCAATGGGTTGAGTTTTTCTACTTTCTTTTAACTTAAGTAGGTGATCATCCCACACGATAGTGTGGTGTATTCTTAGATGACTTGCTTGTCCTCCGGTACCATAGTTTGTACCAAGCTTACCACGCCGAACACCTTGCCGACAAATTGAGCATATAGCAATGTACTCCTCCTTGGCGCTAACAGAAAAGAAGTCCCAAACTGGAGAGGAGAACTTTCTGGCACTGCTGGATGTGCCACTTCCAACACCAGATGAACTGGAGGGGGTGCTTGAAATGGGACCCTGTGCACCTAGACTGTGACTTTTACTACCACTACCTACTGAGATGGTTGAGCTGGATGTAGGTAGTGGTGGTGTAACCTGTGTTGGTGATATCCGCGCTACATCCCGCTCAGTAGCAGCCTTTCTGGATAGGGTGAGAATGTTGGTCTCCAATCCCTTTGGGGTGGGAGTAATGTGCGTGATGACTGGCTCGTCTTCATCAACATCATCACCCCCCTCTTCTACATCTACCTCCATAACTCTAAGTTTTTCTGGGACCTTCCTTTTCAGAAGCATTGTCTTGTGGCGTATATCACTCTCAGACTGAGCTGGTTGAAGAAGAAGATGATGGACTAAGCCTCCTTTTCCTTGCTGGTGGTCTGGAAGACAATAGATCTTCTGAAACAGTGGTTTCACTTTGTCCCACTTTGTCTGCAGGAAGCTCGATTTCCTGAAATTCCCCTACGTCAGGAGCAACAACTACTATGGTGGGCTGCGGCGGCCGCTGCTGTTCTTGTTGCGGCGGCTGCTGCTGTTCTTGTTGCGGCGGCTGCTGCTGTTCTTGTTGCGGTGGCTGCTGCTGTTCTTGTTGCGGCTGCACACTGATCTGCTGAGTTTGCGCCTGCGTTGAACTTGATTGTGTACTACTTTGCGGTAATGACATTTCTTCAGCATCGCTGCTCGTTAGTAGACTGGCTACCTCTGCGACACTAAAGCCCTTGGGCCTAGGTTGGTGTGGTTGGACTGCTGTGCTGCTCCCAGCTTGGTTCCAGGACAACGCTGCTGCAGGCGTAACTTTTTGGGTGCCAAAAAAAACATTGGCCGGCACACCACCAGTCGTGGTTAATGGCACTTCCATTTTCTGTTCCTTCTTCTCACCAGCAACTTTCTTGGTACTGGGCCTGGTACCTTTCTTTGGGGCCATCTTCTTCAGATGTCAGGCAGGATGCAGATGCACAACAAGTTCTGGTCACACGTGGACGTGATGCGCAGCAGGACTTCTGTCTGGCTGGCAGTACAACGGGTAGCTGGGTGATGCTGATGACACCTCCTACTCTGTCTTTTGTGCACCTAAAAGCAAATAAGCCAGGAGAAGAACATCAGTGAAATGTTGCATTTGTTGTTGTGGTTCAGTTACTTAGTACTGTACTAGTGCAAACAAAAGATAGTCTAGCCATTTATGACTTTTTTTTTTTAACTAGGGCTATGTTATGCTACTGTGTACAGCCACACACTACACTCTCAGTAAGGATAGGAAAGTTATTAATAACCACCAAAATACAAATGTAATGGAAGTGGGGTGGACCCTATTTGCCATTAAATTATTTGAGCATCTCAGCATCCATTGAGCTGCTGCTGGCAAAGGGGGTGGATGGATGGAAGCAGTAAGCCAAATAGCCAATAGGAAAACCATGCAGGCCTATGGCAAAAGCAGGACACTAATAACTCCCAGTCCAAACACAAAAAAAGGCCACCACCCACATGGGCACTCACAAATCACAAACAAGCCGGGGGCCTGGAGAACACCAGGAGCTGACAAAAGGCCTATAAAAGCCAGGTAAAGGATGCATGCTAAAGCTCACTGCTCTGCCTTTTTAATGCAACAAAATATAAATACGAACATTCACAGGCCCCAAAAAGGTCTGCAGGGTGCATGCATTGCACATCAACAACACACCAGTGACCAGACACATACAACAAAAGCATGTCTTTAAGACAACCAACATCAGAAAGGCCACCCCCAAAAAGCACACTTCCCCAACTCAATCCAATGCCATCCATGCCCTAAATGAAGTCTAAATTCAACAGACCACAGAGAAAACACTAGATTAATAAAGCTGTGGCTACCTGCTCTGATCCTAGTGGATGAAAGTAGGCCTGTTGACGGACAAGGCCAGGCAAGCTTGCAGGCCTAGGCTTCAAAATGGCCACCAGCCACATGGCCAGGCCCAACAACATCAGAAAGGCCACCCCCAAAAAGCACACTTCCCCAACTCAATCCAATGCCATCCATGCCCTAAATTAAGTCTAAATTCAACAAACCACACAGAAAACACTAGATTAATAAAGCTGTGGCTACCTGCTCTGATCCTAGTGGATGAAAGCAGGCCTGTTGGCAGACAAGGCCAGGCAAGCTTGCAGGCCTAGGCTTCAAAATGGCCACCAGCCACATGGCCAGGCCCAACAACATCAGAAAGGCCACCCCCAAAAAGCACACTTCCCCAACTCAATCCAATGCCATCCATGCCCTAAATGAAGTCTAAATTCAACAGACCACACAGAAAACACTAGAATAATAACGCTGTGGCTACCTGCTCTGATCCTAGAAGATGAAAGCAGGCCTGTTGGCAGACAAGGCCAGGCAAGCTTGCAGGCCTAGGTTTCAAAATGACCACCAGCCACATGGCCAGGCCCAACAACATCAGAAAGGCCACCCCCAAAAAGCACACTTCCCCAACTCAATCCAATGCCATCCATGCCCTAAATGAATTCTAAATTCAACAGACCACACAGAAAACACTAGATTAATAAAGCTGTGGCTACCTGCTCTGATCCTAGTGGATGAAAGCAGGCCTGTTGGTGGACACGGCCAGGCAAACTTGCAGGCCTAGGCTTCAAAATGGCCACCAGCCACATGGCCAGGCCCAACAACATCAGAAAGGCCACCCCCAAAAAGCACACTTCCCCAACTCAATCCAATGCCATCCATGCCCTAAATGAAGTCTAAATTCAACAGACCACACAGAAAACACTAGATTAATAAAGCTGTGGCTACCTGCTCTGATCCTAGTGGATGAAAGCGGGTCTGTTGGCAGACAAGGCCTGGCAAGCTTGCAGGCCTAGGCTTCAAAATGGCCACCAGCCACATGGCCAGGCCCAACAACATCAGAAAGGCCACCCCCAAAAAGCACACTTCCCCAACTCAATCCAATGCCATCCATGCCCTAAATGAAGTCTAAATTCAACAGACCACACAGAAAACACTTGATTAATAAAGCTGTGGCTACCTGCTCTGATCCTAGTGGATGAAAGCAGGCCTGTTGGCAGACAATGCCATCCATGCCCTAAATGATGCTTGAAAATGAAATACATTCCAAAAACACCAAAAGGAACAGTTGCTTCATCATGCACACACCCATGAGGCCATGCCCATGGCTAGCTCGGGTCTACTACTACTACCCACAACATTTAAAAAAAAAGGAATGATGATAGTTATCAAAAATAAATTGTAGTTACAACAACTGCAATGCCCACAATTAAACAGACACAACAACCACTTACTTGTAAAATATCCTATTCCAAAAATCCTCAAATTCAATTGCAATGACGCAGCAGACAAAAAGAGTGACCTTTCCAGCTCCAAATCCAAAGGCAGAATGAGCAGGAGATGGACAAAGCACTGGGAGGAGCCTGCTGGACAGGAACAGGAAGTTGGAGATTCTGTGTCACTTCCTCCCTCTCCCCACCTTTTTAAAAAAGGACTCCTTGCACAAAAAAGGACAGCCAAATGTCAATGTGAGGAGTTGTTTTCATCCAAAATCAGCATTTGCAGAAGGTTTCATGCTGCTAGAGCTGATATTCCTCTCCAAATTGAAAATTTTACATGTTCGAGTTCTCGAGCTTCACATTACTTCTGCCAGCATGTCGAAAATGACATGATCGCGTTCTCTTCGTCCCTGTCGCGTTGGATATGACGTGTTCGGGGTCTCTTTCTCCTGTTCGCGTTCGATTAGACGTGCCCGCGTCCTCACCCTCTCGCTCGCGATGTAGAATGACGTGTTCGAGATCTCAATCTTCTCATACTCGCGCGGTGCATGATCGCGAGAAGAATGACGTGTTCATGCAACAAATGACGTCATCGCGCGACAATGCGAGCGCAAACTGTTGCGAGACAGCGCAAAATGGCTACCAACAATCCAATATTTCGTGGAGAACGCGACCGGGTCGGGAAAACTTGTCAGCGAATGCGGGGATTCAGGTAAGGCGATCGTGCGCACGCAAGAATTAATTTCTTTACAGCGCGAGCAGGAAACAAATTATCGCTAAGCTGCGGAATGGGGAAATTTTGACATTTTCGCGCTTTCCGCGGAACGCGAAAATGCCAAATTATCGTAATTTCCACGACCGGAACGTAATTTTGGCCCAGGCCTAATTAAAACATTTATCTGTCAGCAAATACACGATATTACCAAATGCTTCTCTCACAGTGGTTCCCAAATGCACACATACTCACTGTGTGATTCTAGACAAACAACACTATCCCTTGCACTATACCAAAACACATTTCTTCATCTAGCAGTAGTACCACATTTTAGTATAGAAACATAACATAACTCATTTCACAAATTCATAAACAATGACTGGTTTCTAATTCTACCAAAATATAAAAACAGCACAGTTATCTTTCTACCAACACAAGAAAAACACAAATGCTTATCACAGCATGGTTTCCACATGCACACACACTGTCAATAAGATTGTAAAGAAAAAAAGTACTCCCTACACTTTAGCAGGAGAAATACATTAGTCTGATTAAAATCAAAATAGTCTACATACATCCCCTCACAATTAAAAAAACTCATCTTTCAAGTTTTTTTGTAGATTTAAAGGTATATTAATCACTCACCATATTTTCTTTTACAGAATCTCTGCACTGTGCACCTCTCAGCAAAAGCAAAGAATGGAAAAGTTTCCCTTTCATTTTCCACACATAGACATGTAAACATCAAATCACAATCCTTCACACATAAACTCACAAGCAAACACATTTCTATTGGTTAAACATTTCAACCCTTTCCAACTGAAATACATTTCAACCCTTCCCCCAATCTGCCTTCTGCCTATTACCATAGAAGCAGGTCATGGAACACTGCACTGAGCTCACAGGACACAAGTTCAGCACACAATGTTCCTACACAGGAAGTGTGCTTGACTTTTCAACATATCAGCTTATCATATATAATGTTCCTTACAATCTGTTTTTGTTAACCAATAACAATCATACCTTTAAAAAACAGAAATATACACCCTACCTTTCAGTGTAGAATATGTCATACAAACAATAATTTATTGTCGTTTTTCAAAAAACGTTGCCGTGTATCCACGCACCCACCGCGAGAGAATCCGTGCATCCAACGCGATAGGATGCGCGCATCGTGCGCGCATTTCGCCGTATTTTTTTTTTTTTTAAAAGGGGGCCCCAGGGGGTCCTTCTGGGACCCCCTTAGCACCTCTAGAGGGTCAGAGTATTTCCACTCTGCCCCCTTTATATGTTTTGGGACCCCCCTTTTTTCTCAGCCCCCGCTTGACGGATCACCGCAAAACTTTCAGGATAGGAGCGGAGCGGAGCTGGGCAAAAGTTTGGAAAATTTCGCGAGGATCCTCAACCGGCACCAGACTTATTGGGAATAGAATGTTGCGGATTTCCTAAGGAAAATAGGTCCTAACTTTAACTACCTCGTGGCGACCGCCAGTAGGTAATATATATATATATATATATATATATATATATATATATGTATATAAATATATGAATTCACAGATAATCCATTGCTAGTAGCAATCCCTGAAGGAAAAAAAAAACGCACATCAAGGAAAAAACAACAGCATAATTAGTAACAAGTATACAAGTATAAGCGTGACTGTTGCTCCGGTCCGGTGTGTCTTTCAACTACCCTGGCACGAGAGGGGACCGACTTATCAAGGTTTGGCTCCAATCGACAGCAGCAGTCTATTTTGCTCTAACGTCAGAGGAACTTTGTTCACAACACTACGGGGGGCATTACTGGCCAAAATCTTTAGTGCATCAGTTACAACAATTAACAGCACTATTAGGACTACATCACCGGTTTAGCGGTGGACATGCCAGCTATTCAAGGAGGTATACTACTAGAACTACACATCTGTTCATGTTTTCAACATTATATATTTGGACACTTCTAACAAGGAGGACCCGTTGCGTCATGGAACCCCGGCTTACATTGCATCCATTCTGCCTTGAAAAAGTCTGAATACTGATATGTACAGACGAAACACGTGTTGGCTTCAAATAACTGCTGGGAATTTGTCGTACATAAATACATTTTTTCAATCGATGTGATTCGTGGATGGTCCTTGAAAACTCACATATGATCTGAATAAGATCTACTCGCCTGTGGACTGAAGGACTTTAATACATTTCGTCAGGACAAATACACATTTGACATATGCTTTTGTAGAACTCTTTGTGACTAATTAGGGGGAGCTACAACTGTGTTTTTAGAAATATATATATATATGCGATCAAGGCTGCATGTCTGGCGGCCGAAAAGCATCATTTGGACACTTGATGCTTGGATAAATCATCATTTAACTCTCAACTTTATATATATATATACCTGGTGCAGGCAGTAACGGATAGAATCCTTACCCGATATTTAAATTCAGAAACACAAAGGCTGCTGCACTCCAGAGATTGGTTTCAGAGTTGCTTTATTTTCACCATGACTGGTGGTAGTGGTGGTGAAAATAAAGCAACTCTGAAACCTGTCTCTGGAGTGCGGCATCCTTTGTGTTTCTGAATTTAAATATCGGGTAAGGATTCTATCCGTTACTGCCTGCACCAGGTATTGAGCGCGCCGATATTGGGAATTAATTGTTTGATATATATATATATATATGTATATATATATATATATATATATATATATATATATATATATATATATATATATATATATCCGTTCCAATCCTGATTTCTCACATTCGAAGCAGGCACTGACCTATATATATATTTCTTACAGAGAGATTTCTCAGTGCTGAAAATATGAGACTGTGAGAGAACTATAATAAGTCTCGTTGAAGTTACATGAAGGGCAGTAAAGTGTGGTACTGCTGCAGATTCCAAAAAAATGTCCTGCTAGATAGAGATATCTGACCTATGTCTAGTGGCAGTTTTGACGCCATAAAGGGCATGCTGGAAAGAACAGATCTGTATTATGTGGATAGCTAAGTGGATTAGTAAAGCCACACAGTAGAAACACTTTGAAACAGATAAAATGTATGTGAGAGAGGGGCTATGGAGAGATGAGGGGCACGTTTGCAAGGATGGTAGTGAGGGAATCAAAGGAGGTCATAGTGTGCAATTGTTAAAGCACACGTTCACCCGTGGGTATCTTGGCACCAAAATGATGGTCGCACTGGCTTCCACCAGCGCTAAAAGGCTGCGATGATGGGAATGTGGCAAGGTAAAGTAATACTGTGTCTTTTTTCTCTTTTTCTTAGTCTTTTTGGAGAGTGCGCGAATTTCACATCAAAAAGGTAAGGTGACTTCGTCATTATTGACTGTTAAACACTTCACTCACACATACAACCACCTACACTTTAAAACCAACAACCTATCTGCCTTCTACATAGGTAAGTGTTTTAAAAGGATTGTTTTAGACACTTGCAGAGATAGCATATCATTGGATGAATGCTGCCCAGGCCCTAAGTCCGGTTCTAGAGTCCAGCTCTGAGGTAGGATCAGAGTCTGAGACAGCAGATACTGAGACAGCATCTGAGGGAGAGGACTATGGAGCTGAATCTGGGATGATTTTTCAGTCGGCGCAGTTCAATCTGACGACTCACCTTCCAGTGATTCTGAAGGAGACGATGTCAGTTGTGCTGTCCCTTTGCCAGCACATTCTGTGCAGCAGGACACCTGTAACAGGTTAGACCAACCCACACAGGAAAGTTCGTATGGGATCTTGTCCAGCCACTTCTTCACAAATGTTATAACCTTTATGTGGACAATTTCTATACAGGAGTAGAGCTGTTTGGTGAGCTCTACAAAGCTGGCACCATGGCTTGTGGTACAATTTGTTGTTGCCGCAAAGGATTCCCGCAGGAGCTTGTTTGCAAGAAGTTCCAGAAATCGCAGAGCACTGCGTTGCGTTCCAACAAACTGCTCACAGTCAAGTTCTCAGATAGGGGTGATGTGTAAGTGCTCACTACAATTCATGCTGAGAGCACTTCCCCTGTCACGGTTTGTGGTCAGCATGCCGAAGTCCGCAAGCCCACCTGTATACTTGATTACAACAAGTACATGGGCGGAGTGGACAAGAACGACCAGATTCTTCAGCCATACAATGCGAGTTGTAAAATTTGCACTTGGCATAAGAAATTATTTATGCACCTTATCCAGATGCCAACACACAATGCGTATGTTGTTTATCGTGAGACCACCACAGGAAGATTAATGTCTTTCCTTGACTTTCAGTTGTCTGTGATTGAAAGTCTCACTGCTACAGAAGCAGCAGCCTCCACTTCATGTGCTCTGGAGGACGTGGCAAGGCTGCAGGAGCGACACTTTGCTGATAAAATTCCTGCAACACCCAAAAAGGAGCGACCATGTCGTTGATGTAAAATGTGCTCGATGCAGGGAAAGAGGCAGGAGACTCGTGTTTACTGTCCCCAGTGCCCAAGTAAGCCTGCTTTCTGTTTTCCTACTTGCTTTATGTTGTATCACACTAAAGCAAAATATTTGGAAATTGACTGAGGTGGAGCTGCCAATAGGTAAACCTTTCAAATGGTGTGAATGGAGACCTACTGTCTGTGGGCCACTCCTTCACTACGCAAGCAGCTGCAGAATATTTCTTCCTCTACTTCATGAAATCATGGACTTCTGAACAACTTTATTTGCTTTGAGAACTTGGCAGTTGTTCTGTTCGCCAATTGACAAGTACATTATACTCCCTACACTGCACATACTGGTGGACAGAACATACGCCATGTTGTCACGGAGTACCCGTGTTTCACATTCAACTATTCTTCATAGTTTATGGTGTTCGCTTAGAAAGCTTTTGAAAATTACCAGCATGTTTGCCTTAGTTTCAAAGGTAGATATGCTTGTTCAGCTCGAGGAACGGCTTTGCAGAATTCTCGAGCACCCCCCAATTTGCATTCACAAACTGGAAGGAGTTGGATTTAGCACAGTGAGAGCATTGATATCATGTGACAGTAATGTTTTCTCATGCTTGTAGTAGCCAGAGATGGAAGGCATTAGTATAGGGTCTCTTGACAATTAAACAGGATTAGTTAGGACTCTGATGAGAACAGACACGTAAACGGGTTAGAACAGCTTATGGTAGGTGCGCTTTCCGAGGATTATTGCAAAGGTAGAAGGCAGATAGTAAAGGTAGTATAGATACATGTCATAACTTCATCTTCACCCATGGATTCAAATCCCTTGCTGCCACACTCGGACTGAATTTACCATATTGCTTATGGGTCAATGCTGCTTGCCATGTTTATTCTCCGTCAGAACTTAGTGGATGGTCAGTTTGCTGTATGATGAGTGCATCACAGTCACTGCACATAACGGTGGATTGGACATATGCTATGTTGTCACGGACTACCCGTGATTCACATTCATCTGTTCTTCATAATTTATGATGTTATCTTTTGAAAAGTTCCAGCATGTTTGCCTTAGTTTCAAAGGTAGATATGCTCTCTCAGTTTGAGATATTGCCTACAAGGATACTCGGACACCCCCCAACTTGCATTCACAAACTGGATTTAGCATAGTGAGTGCGCTAAAAGCGCATAAAAGACATGTCTTCCTGAGCCTCATGTGGCTGTCATGGAAGCCATTAGTAAAGGCTCACTCGGCATGCGTTCGGTAACGTTCATGAAGAAGGAGGGGGAGACTTGACAGGTGGTAAAATGTAGTCAAACTCATTATGTCTTGTGGCATATGAATGTGATGGGCCCTTGCATGGCAGCAGTATGTTTGTGTGAGTAAATGTGATTTGGTTGTTTGGGCCCATGGCTGGTGGTATGGAAGTCTTGTGTGTGGTTTGTGAATGGCGTGTGAATGGACCATCAAGCGGTTCGTGCCGTGAAGTGGCTTTATGGCTCACCTTCAGAAGGCTTGGCTTCAATATTTATATACTTTGATAAGTATTTGTGCTTTGAAGCCAGCGTTTCTGGAGGCACTAAAGCCAACCAGTGTAAGTGGTGGATTAGCTTCATCAAATTAGTGTTAGCTTTATATTTGTGGCAGTGTAATAGTCTTCTGTAAGATTTTTTTTTCTCAATTTGAGTAGAATTGAACTTTGTGCCATAGCTCAGCCGTCACCTAGGCAACCCTTCACATTTTTAAGTAGTAGACAAAGGGTCAAGTACAAGGGTGTATGATTTGCATGGCTCTCACTGTTTATTTACCCAACATGCCCTGAAAAGCTCAAAATCAGTTGGAAAAAACTTTTTTTCTACACATTTTTGTGAGTGAATTTGTGGCATCACTAGGCTGACACAAATTTCCTACCATCCAAACACATTTCTGAAAACTAGACACCCGGGGGATTCCAGGAAGGTATGGCTTGCGTGGATCCCCCAACGTTTTCTTACCCAGAATCCCCTGCAAACCTCAAATTTAGCTGAAAAAATCACTTTTTTCACACATTTTTGTGTGGGAAAGTTGTGGCATCTCCGGTAGGGGTGGGCGGAATTTGCGATATTAACTATCGCAAATTATCGCGATAATGTTCAAAATTATCGCCAACACGCAAAAAATATCGCGAGGATGCGGAAGTTTTTTCCCGCATGTTCGCGGTATTTTTTGCGTGATCGCGGGTCGCCAACTTACCCATGAGGTTGCTCGCGGGCGCAGCCATCTTGTTTTCACTCTTCTCGCAGTGCATGATCGCGAGAAGAAAGACGTGATCGTGCAACTAATAACATTGCTGCGAGCGCGAACTGTCGCGAGACAGCGCAAATGGCTACCAACAATCCAACATCTTGTGGAGAACGCGACCGGATCGGGAAAACTTGTCAGCGAACGCATGGATTCAGGTAAGGCGATCGCGCGCGCGCAAGAATGTATTATTTTACAGCGCGAGCAAGAAACAAATTATCGCCAAGCTGCGGTAAGCGATAATTTTGACATTATCGCGCTTACCGCGGAACGCGAAAATGCCAAATTATCGCAATTTCCGCAAGCGGAACGGAAATTTCGCCCAGGCCTAATCTCCGGGCCCTCGCGAGTACTTTAGCCTCCCACACGAGTGAGGCACCATTTTTGTTGGAAGACCCAGGGGAACACTGGGTGGTAGGAAATTTGTGTCAGCTCGGTGACGCCACAACTTTCCCACACAAATGTGAGTGAAAACAGTGATTTTTTTCAGTTAAATTTGAGGTTCGCAGGGGATTCTGGGTAAGAAAATGTTGAGGGATCCACGCATGCCATACCTCCATAGCATCCCCCTGGTGTCTAGTTTAAAAAATATATAGATTTTATAGGTTTCCCTAGGTCCCTGCAGAGCTAGGGTTAAAAAACTACAGCTAGGCACTTTGCAAAAAAAGGGTCATTTTTCACTGTGAAAATAGGGAATGTCCACCTTGTGTTTTGGGCTGTTTCCTGTCGCGGGCACTAGGCCTACTCACACAAGTGAGGTCCCATTTTTCGCGGAAGACTTTGGGGAATGCTGCGTTGGTGGAATTTTGCGGATCCACGCAGATTTCAGAACTTTCCACCAGAGAAAAGTGAAGAAAAAGTGCTTTTTTTGACAATTGTTTAGGTTTGCAAGGGATTCTGGGTAACAGAACCTGATTAGAGCCAGTCAAGTCACCCCATCCTGGATTCCCCTGTGTGTTTAGTTTTCAAAAATGTATAGGTTTGCTAGCTTTCCCTTGATGCCAGTAGAGCTAGGGTTAAAAAACTACAGCTAGGCACTTTGCAAAAAAAGGGTCATTATTCACTGTG
Source organism: Triturus cristatus (assembly GCF_964204655.1). NCBI lineage: Eukaryota > Metazoa > Chordata > Amphibia > Caudata > Salamandridae > Triturus > Triturus cristatus. Next base: position 1,496,001,132 of record NC_140591.1, read on the forward strand.
AAAATGTGGTGTGTCCACCTTGCATTTTGGGCCGTTTCCTGTTGCAGTCACTAGGCCTAACCACACAAGTGAGGTATAATTTTTCTCGGAAGACTTTGGGAAAGTGGGGTGGGTGGAATTTTGTGGATCCACGCAGATTCCAGAACTTTCCACCGCAGAAAAGTAAGGAAAATGTGTTTTTTTGACAATTTTCTAGGTTTGCAAGGGATTCTGGGTAAGAGAACCTGGTGAGAGCCAGTCGAGTCACCCAATCCTGGATTACCCTGGGTGTCTAGTTTTCAAAAATATATAGGTTTGCTAGGTTTCCCTAAGTGCCGGCAGAGTTAGGGCTCAAAAACTACAGCTAGGCAATTTGCAAAAAAAAGGGGTTTTTTTCACTGTGAAAATGTGGTGTTTCCACCTTGCGTTTTGGGCCGTTTCCTATCGCGGGCACAAGGCTTACCCACACAAGTGAGGTACCATTTTTCTCAGAAGTCTTTGGGTAACATGGGGTGGGTGGAATTTTGATGATCCACGTGGATTCCAGAACTTTCCACCACGGAAAAGTGAGGAAAATGTGTTTTGTTTGACAATTTTCTAGGTTTGGCAAGGGATTCTGGGTAACAGAACCTGCTGAGAGCCAGTCAATTCACCCCATCCTGGATTCCCCTGAGTGTCTAGTTTAAAAAAATGTATAGGTTTGCTAGGTTTCCCTAGGTTCCAGCAGAGCTAGCGCTCAAAAACTACAGCTAGGCACTTTGCAAAAAAAGGGTCATTTTTCACTGTGCAAATGTGGTGTGTCCACCTTGTGTTTTGGGCCGTTTCCTCTCGCGGGCTGTAGGCCTACCCACACAAGTGAGCTACCATTTTTCTCGGAAGATTTGGGGGAACGTGGAGTGGGTGGAATTTTATGGATCCACACAGATTCCAGAACATTCCACCACAGAAAAGTGAGGAAAATGTCTGTTTTTGGACAATTTTCTAGGTCTGCAAGGGATTCTGGGTAACAGAACCTGGTGAGAGCCAGTCAAGTCACCGCATCGTGGATTACCCTGGATTTCTAGTGTTAAAATATTTATAGGTTTGCTAGGTTTCCCTAGGTGCCGGCAGAGCTAAGGTTAAAAAACTACAGCTAGGCACTTTGCAAAAAAGGGTCATTTTTCACTGTGAAAATGTGGTATGTCCACCTTGTGTTTTGGGCCATTTCCTGTCGCGGGCACTAGGTCTACCCACACAAGTGAGGTCCCATTTTTCTCTGAAGACTTTGGGGAATGCTGGGTTGGTGGAATTTGGTGGATCCACGCAGAACTTTCCACCAGAGAAAAGTGATGAAAATGTTTTTTTTTTTTTAAATGTTTAGGTTTGCAAGGGATGCTGGGTAACAGATCCTGGTTAGAGCCAGTCAAGTCACCCCATCCTGGATTCCCCTGTGTGTTTAGTTTTCAAAAATGTATAGGTTTGCTAGGTTTCCCTAGATGCCAGCGGAGCTAGGGTTAAAAAACTACATCTAGGCACTTTGCAAAAATAGGGTCATTTTTCACTGTGAAAATTTGGTGTGTCCACCTTGCATTTTGGTCCATTTCCTGTTGCAGGCACTAGGCCTACCCACACAAGTGAGGTATATTTTTTCTCGGAAGACTTTGGGAAAGTGGGGTGGGTGGAATTTTGTGGATCCACGCAGATTCCAGAACTTTCCACCACAGAAAAGTAAGGAAAATGTGTTTTTTTTGACAATCTTCTAGGTTTGCAAAGGATTCTGGGTAACAGAACCTGGTTTCCCTAAGTGCCGGCAGAGCTAGGGTTAAAAAAACTACAGCTAGGCAATTTGCAAAAAAAAGGGTTTTTTTCACTGTGAAAATATGGTGTGTCCACCTTGCGGTTTGGGCCATTTCCTATCGCGGGCACAAGGCCTACCCACACAAGTGAGGTGCCATTTTTATTGGGAGACTTAGGGTAACACAGAATTGTAGAGCAACTGTTATTACCTATTAACTTTCAATGCATTTCTGCCTTCCAAATGAAAGACAATGTGTAAAAAAGAAGTCATTTGGAAAAATGACCTAATTCTCAATCTAGTATGGGGCCTCCCACTTTTAGAAATTTGCAAATATCTACGGTTTATAAACTCTACATTTGTTCCCATTTCAGAAATACATAGGTGTCTTTCATACCGATTTTTCCATGTATACATTTTACCAAAAGAATTGCTATATACCCGGTACATAATGAAAAACCATTGCAAGACGCTGCTCAGGTATTGGCTCTGGGTTTGTCGGGCTTTTGGTGAACCTTCACGTCCTATATATCCCAAGAACCAGAAAGGTCCAGGAAATGTAACGGTATATTGCTTTCATACAGCTGTCATAATTAGAAGAAGTTACAGGTGAAAAAGTTGACACAAATGCCTGTTTTTTTAAACTAATTTTCAATTTTCCTATATTTAACTGTTAGATACTATGAAGAAACCTTGAAGGATCTACACAAATGACCCCTTGCTGAATTTAGAATGTTGTCTACTTTTCTAAAATGTATAGCTGTCCAGGATCCATCATTGCTTTCATACCCATTTCTACCATTAACTGGAAGGAGGTTGAAAGCACAGAAAATAGCAGAAATAGGCCATGTCCTAGAAAAATGCCAAAACTGTGTAAAACATTTTGGTTTTCTGACAAAAGTCTGCTTGTCCCTGAAAGCTGGTAAGATGGTGATTTCAGCAACACAATCACTTTTTTGTTACCATTTTCAGGGAAAAGACCAGACACTTTCATCTGTAGCCCTTTATTTCCATTTCCCCCCTTAAAAAAACAAATTTAGCTGTATTTTGGCTAATTTCTGGGTCCCCTCCAGGGGAATCCACAAACCCTGGGTACCTTTAGAAACCACATTATGTTGGAACAAATTTGGTATGGATACCTTATGTGGTCAAAATGTTACAGAGGCCTAATCGCGAACTACCACAAATAGCCAAAAAAGAGCTCTGCACTGAGGGGTGGGGGAGGCCCAGCAGTTAAGGGGTTAAAAATGTAATTCGCAATCCTGTGATTGACCTAACACACTCGGGCAGAATGTGAAAGCAGCTGAATGGGCGTCTTTCTTTAAATTGCAACACATTTGGGCAACAAAACAGCAAGTTGAGAGCAAAACAGACTCATGCCTGCAAAAGATCTTGCATAGGCAAAACCTATGTGCTTAGAAATGTTTGCTGTCAGTGGTTGGTGCTATTCCCAATGTCAGTTTTCACGGTTCTGTTGTTGCATTTTTTCAGGGGATCTACTACTTTATTCACTACTTTACTTCTTTATTGAATTGTCCATTGTGTACATTTTGGTACCTCACATTATCCCATGCAGACACATCAGCTTTACTAACTTGTATTTATCGTGGTAGTAAAGGATAAAAGTGAAACTGATGACATTTCTAGGACAAATTATTTGGACACTCTGCTGTCCTTTTTTGATCGACATGCACAGGGAAGCGTGTTTTAGTAGATATACACTTTCATTAAATATTTATAAAATATCTTTGCATGTAAATGTCCCACAGTGGAACTGTGCAGAATGCAACACCTTGTTTAACACGTTGCACATATGCTATAGAGTAGGTTAGCGATATGATGTTTACATTTCACTTGTGGTGTGTGATATACAATGCAATTACTGAGAATTCTCTGTAAGATGCATTACAAAAGAGAGGTCAAACCACACTGTAACCTCACAAACAAAATGTGTAAAAAAACACTGAAGCATCTGTGTCAACACCTGCTGAAGGTGTTGAGGATAAAAAATGAGGTATTGATTCCAATACTGTGCCTTTTGTCATTTCAAGATTGTAATCGTCCCCTAGCTGCTAAAGTATAGAGTCAATGTTTAAATGGAATTTTGTTAAACATTGATTTTACAGGATACTTCAGTGGGAAGCTACAGCTTGTGAGGTTCATTCATTTCATGTGGGTCTAGTTCATCGAGTCAGTGAACCCGTTTATTACAGAATTCTCCAGATGAGCAGACTCTTAATTAACATTAGGACCAGAAGACGGCGGATAGAAGCGAGGTACTCAAAGCAAGATGTTTCCAAACAAAAGGACAGCTTCAATCCGCAGTAGTCCACATGCATTTTTGGGTCCAAGTGATCTTGCAATCTATACACAGAGATGACGGTAAGGGCCAATGATGCAAGATTGTTGGCAGGGAGGAAGACCTACGACCATTAGAAAGATATCAGATGACAGCACCGTGACTGTAGCAACAGCTGTGATCTCTTTTTTTTTTTTAAAATGTTTTTATTGATTTTATTTCAACAATCCGTCAAGCTTGAGCAATATAAGAAAGCAGAGAGAGTTCAGGACAATTTACACAAGGGGTAACCTACAAGAGCATTGCAGAGATGAAAAAGAGAAACAAAATACTTCAGATCCAATTGGTGATTGGATACCAGATTTTTAAACCTAACATTTTTTTCTTTATCCCCTTAAGTTTATACATGGCTATTTCAATATGGTAGATATACAATAGTTTACATTGCCATTGATGAAATGTTGGGGGTTCATTATCAATCCAGTGGGAGGTGATGCAGAACCGAAATACAGACATACAGATAAAAAGAAATGCTTCTTCAGCCCTAGATCTTGTCCCAGACTGATCAGTTTGAATACCAAAAATTACCAATTCGGGCGATAATTTAACAACAATACCTAAAGTATGATTAATAAAATATTCAATGTCAAAAATAAAGCGAGAAAGTTTGTTACATCTGAAAAACATATGGATAGAGTCCGCATCCTCCTCCGCACAACGATTACATCTTGAATCTCCCCCAACCTTCCATTTTGCTATCTTGATAGGAGAGTAATAAAGATCAAAAATAGACATAAAGTGTTGGCTTTGAAGGGATCCGTTAAAAAGAACTTTCATAGATATTTCGATTGATCTTCCCATGTCAATATTTAATAAATCTAACTTCCTTTGCCATCTGTTCTCGACTAAAGAAAGATCATCTTCAATTAGATTAATTGTCATTTGATAGACTGGGCCAATTTTCCTTGTTTTCCTTATGGTCTCCAATATCTTATTAGCGTTCATACAGGAATGCGTAAGAAGGCCTTTTGATGCTAGAGAACTCTGAATCTGAAGATATTTAAAGAAATGATGTTGTAATAGGCCAAATTGATTCTGCAAGGCAATAAATGAGGAAACTTGGGAGTCTTGATATAGATCACCAAGAATCTGTATACCTAATGAAGACCAAACTCTTATAATTTGATCGTGAAACACAGATGGTAACGCAGGATTAGTAAGCAGAGGAGAATAATAGCTAATTGAGCCCAGACAAAGGATTTTTTTCTTAAATCGTCGCCAGATTGCAGCACATGCTATGATAATCTTGAATTTGTTTTTTTTATAGTAGCTGGGTTCGATGATTTTAACTAAATACTGAGGGGCCATTTCACCTAGTAAAAGTTCATAAACAGATGGATAGAGGAAATTTTCAGTGATAATATCTGGGAAAATAAGTATGCCCATAGATCTTATAGAAATGAGCCAATAATACAACCGGAAGTTGGGGACTCCCCAGCCTCCTTTCAGCCTAGGTAAGTAACACCACTTAAGCGCTCGACGAGAGCGACGATACCCCCACAGAAATCTAGAGATCATCCTATCAATTTTTGTAAAATAGAATGCAGGAAACAAAAGGGGTATTGTTCGAAATAAATATAAGAACTTAGGAAAAATTAACATTTTAATTATATTAACTCGGCCATACAGGGAGAGATGTAAATTATTTAATCTCTCTAAAGTTTTATTAGAAGAGTTCAAAACAGGCTCAATATTCAATCGTGCGATCTCATCAACCCTGGGAGAAATAGTAATCCCTAGATATTGGGCCTGAGCATCAAATACTAGTTCATTAGGACGACCAGAATCAGAATGAATTAATTGAGTTTTGGCCACATTTAACTTGTAGCCGGATAAGAGGCCAAATTCTTCCGCAAGAGAAATAAATTTTAGGTAGAGCACGTCTTATATCTGTAGTGGTAACAGCTACGTCATCTGCGTATGCGAAAACTTTAAGTAAATTAGTATTGATTTGTACTGCCATGATATCTAGGGCGGAAGAAAGATTGCAGAGGTATGATTCGAGGTATAAAGCAAACAAGAGAGGGGAACAAGGACAGCCTTGTCTGGTCCCCCTGGTTATTATAAAACCCCTAGATAGAGAATTAGTGATTCTAATGACAGCTTTGGGATGAGTATATAAAGATTTTACTGCATTGATAAATGCATTAGGAAAACCCATCCAGAGCATAACAGACCATAGAAACTCCCAGGAGACCCTGTCGAACGCTTTTTCAGCGTCCAACAGGGCTACCGCAACTGGTGATTCAGAAATCTGAGCCCAATCTAAAAGGGCTATTATCTTTTTAACATGGTCGGTGGTATCTCTTTTCGATATAAAACCATGTTGTCTAGGGGAAACAAGAGTCGACATTAAGGGATTAAGTCTATTGGCAAGGATTTTAGAATAAATCTTACTATCGGTGGAAATAAGAGAAATGGGCCGATACGAGCCTAATTCTTCACTGTTTTTACCTTTTTTTTTAAAGATTACGATAGTAGCATGGGACCAAGAATCCGGTGAGTTGCCTGTAAAAGCCGAGCAGAAAATCTTAATCAACTCCAGCTTTAAGATTCCTTTAAATTTGTGATAGAATTCTAAAGGAATAGAATCCGGGCCCATGGCTTTTCCAGCCGCGAGACCATTAATAGCTAGTTCGATCTCTTCCCATGTGATTGGGGTACTAAGACGTTCAAAAAAATCTGATGGCATTCTAGTAATATTGATCTGGTCAAGAACATTTTTAATCTCAGGGCCAGGCACTATATCAGATTGATGGTATAGCAGTTGATAAAATTCATTGAATGCTGATAATATGTCGGCTTTAGCCGTTTTAAACTCACCATGGAGATCTTGGATTTTATAGATCTCATTAGCCGAAGATCTTTGATGTAATCTTTGAGCCAAGACCTTCCCAGTTTGCTCACTGAGTTCATAGCTTTCAGTCCGATATTGATTGTGTTGTAGAGCCACCTGATCAGCTATATAAGCATACATCAAGCTGCGTTTAATCAAGAGATTTTGTTGAGATTCCTCTATGTCTTGGTTCAATTTAATATTCTCCGCAAGTCGTTTCTCTGCATTCAAAACCAAATTACAATCACTTTTAAATTTATTGCGCTTATTCTTTAGTTGAAAGTTGGCGTATTTTAAAGTCTCACCCCGTACAACTGATTTAAATGTATCCCATACTACTGGAATTGAGGCCGTGTCGTTATTTAAATTAAAAAACTCCTGAATAACATTAGACATGAATTTAACATAATCAGATTGTAAAAGTAAGTTCCGTTGGAACGTCCAAGTTGATTTCTGTGTTTGACCGACTGACGGCAGACTAAGCTTTAAACAGAGAGGATTATGATCAGATAACAATCTGGGCAAGACTTCAATCTCGATTTTATCCAAAAAAAACTGGGATAAAAAAAAGTCATCAATACGAACACACTTCATATGTGGGGCAGAAAAAAAAGTAAAACCAGGCTCATTTGGGTGGGTCATATACCAAGCACCAGCTGTGATCTCAGCTCGAATTAAGCTATGGTGTATCCCCTGGTTTTTAATAATGTCACCACCACACTTAGTCCTAAATGGCTCCCAGTTGACAAGATGAAGACTTTGGTGGTTATGTGCAGCCAAATCTTTTCCATTACACTATCATCAAGGTACCTGAAACATACATCAAAATGTATGAGGCATTAGCACATATATGCATAGAAGTTTCTTGTTTCTATATGATATGTTTTTTTAATACAGCATTAGATAATGTATGGTATATTACTATAACCCTAATCAATAGTTCTTAATTTATTGACTTTGTAAGCATGAAATGCTGAGTCAGCCCGGCTGGGATTTGAATCTATAACTTGCAGAGTATGCACAGGCCTCAACAGTAGTACTGGTCTTTGAGGAACTCCAAAAGTGGTTTTACTCTTGAGGGTCTATTATGTAGGCCTTTATTGTGGAAATGGCATGGTCTACCTTAGGTCGATTGGTATTGACCAAACTAAGCTGCAAACTTTGTAGAGTAACAACTTATGTTACGCTATGTCATGTTAAAAAGGTTTATGAAGTGCGTAGATACCCACAAATAGGCGTCTTGAAGCTAGTGGCAAGAACTCTCAGCATTGTCCACAATGAAATACAAAAGCAAACCCATCTTTTAAGGGGTAACAACCCCCTGGCTCAAGGAAGAAAAACCAAGTGTGTAGATCTTCTTAGATTTCAAAAGGTTTGGTTAAGCTCATAGATGTTATGCTTATTAATATATACGATCGCTGTGAGAAGTAACATAACAAAACTAGACATCTGGCCAATGTGTCAGTATGCATTCTGAAGATCCAACAGGAGTGATGTGTGCTTCCATATTTCTGCGAACCCAATGTTGCTATGTTTTTTTTTTTTTTTTTTTCGTCCTCATCTCTATCATGACTGCAAGGCCAGACTATACAAAAAGGGCAGCAGGGACTTATTAGATAAAAGGCGTGCTGACTCAGTGTTCAACTGGTATAGGTTGGCATCTTACCGAAGAGGACCCATCTCTACAGCAACAGAGATAGCCCAGAGCCCAGTAGTTAAGTCGGCAACTGCTGACCATATGCCAATGACGCCAATGCTGACCACATAAGCAAGAGATAGCTATTTGTAGTGGCAAAAAGATTGTATCATGGCTAGATAACCATCGGACTGGGGGGAAAAAAAAGAAGAAAAAAAACAAAAAAAAACCCATCCGCTAAGCAATCCAATCAAGGAGCAACCAAAAAGCTCTTTTCCATGGATGTTGCTATGTTGGCTAGAAGTAGACCCAGGAAGAGGGACAAGGATATAAGAGACAAAACAGAGACACTGGATATCGTCACTGTGCTTTTGACGCACAATAACATGAATACACTACATGGGTTCCAAGTGAGGGAAAATAGAGTGTTAATACATAAACCAATACTTTTCCACAATCAATAATCAATCAGCTACTTACAAGCAATAATCACCAAACGAAAACAAAAAAAACATAACTCTGCTACCAGAAAAACTGATGGAGTGCAATAACCCTGGTAACGGGGAAAACAACCCGTACCGATATCCTCCCTGCGTCACAGACCCAATGCCACACTAGCTCATTCACATATGCAGTCATTGGTGGGGCCCATAACACCAACACTCACACTTCTCTTTCACCAGTCTGCACCCACAGGAGGGATGAGTAATTCAAACGCTGGACATGTGGGGGAACAACTTATATATAACCTATAGGGAGAGAAAAGTTATTTTACGAAATATTCATTGACGCCCTTCGCCTACAGATCCTAATTCCTAAACATCAAGGCACTCCTCCCACTTGGTCAATGGACCAATTAGTTGGATTGGTTGATGGTGATTTAGAACCAGCTAAAACACATTTTAAGACTTCAGAATCTCTCTAAATGAAACTCACAACTCATAGTTTGCTTTAATCAATAATTGTTTATCTAATATTTCATAATGGTTTAAGTTCGCATTTGTCTCGTCAAAGTTAGAAAATCTTTAAATCAATATTTTTGTATATCGCAGAACATCATATTTACCTAATCTGGCTATTTGGAGTCCTCAATTCATTGGCTCTGTATAAACATATTTGCAGTCAATCGTCCAAAAGCAGGCCAAATCTCAAAGTTCTTTGCTCAGCACGCTACAGTCCCAAATATCGGCATAGGACCAGAGACATGCAAGCATCTATCATTGCCCGTAGATTTAAGAAAAGCTCGCAGTCATCAGATAATCGGGCAGCATCCGGGCCCTCTAGGAATCAGGAAAACGCAGCAGTAACCCTCTCTATTCTACTTCGCATTTTATAATAAAGTGAAGCAAAGATGATACAATTTAATATTTTAGCACAGTCGTGATTGGCTGGTTGAGATCGTCCAATGTGAGTTTTAAGTTCTCAGTACAGTTCGAGGGGTGAGGTCACCAGTTAGTTCAAGAGTCAGCTTGTTCCGGTTTATTGTAAGGTTGATTGTTCTCCTGTCTTGGCAGACTTCCCACTGTGTCCTTGTCCAGGTACATGGTGAACAAAGGTCGCGATGAGGGTTTAGGAGATTTCTTGCGCATGTGCAGCTCACTCCGCACCTCGTGGGACATTGGCCACATCGTCGTGTAGTGTCAGCGGCCATCTTTGATTTAGGCCCAAATGCTAACTTAGGCGAAACAAACACAAAAGAGTAATTAATACATAGAAATAATGAATCTAATGTTAACCCCTTACTAATCCCTCTATGTGCTTGTATTTATCTAGCATATTGCGACATTTAAAGCAAATATATTCACCTTTTCGATCCTCCTCATGGGCAACATTACAAAAGCAACATATATCATGCAGTATTCTATTCCCACATATACTACTGTTAATATGCGTACAGATTTTAATAATAAATGTTATTTAGCCATGCAAAATGCAAATCCCACGTGTAATTAGAATATTAATAATGTTTGTTAATATACATGCAAAAACTCACTTAATAATGTTATAATTCATTGATTATATAATTAGTATTTTCATGCAGGATAGGGGAGGTATACAAAATGTTGTACTACCCGCTCCATCACAACCATCGTTGTTAATTTTTTTGTTTTTTTTGTTTTTGGAATGATAAGTAATTCCAAATGTTTCCTGTTTTATTTGCTCTTTTTTTTGTTCAAAAGAAAAAAGAAGAAAAAAAAAGTTCATATCAGAACTACCTTATCTGGTTAAAGAAAGAACTATAATTGCAAGTTAATGTGTGAATGTTTGGTTGAATATATGTATACAGCATGATTGACTGAAAGAATGCATTAGTAGTGTATAGTGAATTTATAGGTGAAGATATATGAGGAAGTACTGCAGCGTGACACTGCAAGCTCTTTAGCTGCACTGCACTGTGGCACTTCCGAAGCCCGGGATGTGACATATGTACATGAATATTTTGCAACTCTGTGCTTCCCTCTGCACTGCTGCACAAACTGCAGCCATGCGGCAAGGATGTCTGTGTCGTGTGGAGATTGTTTTTGTGCAGGAAGGGACACCTTCCTGCACAAAACAATCAGTAAAGGCATTTTCCTCTTTCAATGTATGCTGTGGAATGCAGCATGCATTGAAAGAGAAAAAAAATGAGGAGAAATGAAAACAATCCTCCTCATTGCGTTTTGCTACATCAACTCTAGGATGGCGCAGCATTCACACACATCTCCAGATTTACGATTTCTCATAAATCTGGACATGTGTCTTGTTCTATGGGTGTTGCGTGGGAACACCCACAGCAACACCTATGGGACACCCCTTCAACGCAAATTTCTGTGTATGAAGGGGTCGTATTTACAAGGAGAGGAAAAACCACGCAGGGTGGCTTTTCCTCTCCTTGTAAATATGAAGGAGTGCCTGGCACCATCACTACGTTACAAAAAGTGACGTACTGGTGGCGCAGGGTGCTTGTAAATCTGCCCCATAAGTGCTTAGGTATTGGCAGACTGATACAATAAGAACATAGTGCTGGATAGGTGATTGAAGAATTGCATGAGACTGACAGGGGGTATCCTACGCTGCATGGGTACTACTTCAGTATTTAATGGAGTGGACCAATAGTATGTATCTGCTTAGGGATTTGTAGGGATTATGCAGAGAATATTTTATGTGTACTTGTGTTGGTGCCTAGGTCATTTTATAAGAATACCACTAGTAACTGGAATGATGACAGTTCTGCAAACAGAGTGAGCACTTAATTTATAAGTGCTTACGTATTGGTGGAGTGATAGGATAAGTAGATAGTGGTAGATAAGTGATTAAAGAAGTGCATGGGACAGACTGGACGATTCCTACACTGCATGAGTACTAACTGGATATTTAGAAGTGTGTATCAATAGTATGCAGCTAGTTAGAGGTCTGATTGGATAGTGCACAGAATATTATATATGTACTTGTGTTAGTAGCTAGGCTATTCCATAAGTTCATGACTAGTAACTAGAATAATTACAATATTACAAACAGAGTGTATAGTGAATTTATAAGTGCTTTGGTATTGGTGGAGTAATAGGATAAGTAGATAGTGCTGGATGGGTGAATGGAGAAGTGCATGGGACAGACAGATGGATTCCTAGACTGCCTAGGTACTAACTGGGTATTTAGAAGAGCGTATCAATAGTATGTAGATGGTTAGAGGTCTGCATGCATAGTGTACAAAATATTTTACCTGCACTTGTGTTAGTGGCCATGCCGTTCCTTAAGTATATGACTAATAACTGGAGTAATTTCAGTGCTGCATAGAGAGTGCATGCTAAATTTATTGGTGTTTAGGTATTGGCAGAGTGATAGGATACGTAGATAGTGCTGGATGTTTGAATGGAGAAGTGCATGGGACAGACAGAAGGATTCCTAGACTGCATAGGTACTAACTGAGTATTTCAAAAACTGTATCAAAGCTATGTAGCTGATTAGAGGTCTGCATGCATAGTGTACAGAATATTGTAGCTGTACTAGTATTGGTATGTCTATGGTTTCGAGAATGGTAGTCTGTATTTTAGGGTGTGAGGAGGTGCATCAGATGATCACGTAGATGATGTCACCAGTGATGTCATTTGAGATGTCAACAGTGATGTCATCAGTGATGTCACTGACCATGTCATGAGTGATGCAATATGTGACGTCATCAGCAGTGCATTACTTTAATCCAAAAAGCTGGCGGCCATATTGGCCTGGTCATGATGTGAAAATTCAGGAATTGATAGAAAAGAAAAGAAGATTTAATATGCACACAATGTCATTTCAGCTTATCTTGCCACGTGACCGCCATACCTATATGTTCGTCAACGTGACTTATTCATAATAAACATACTTAGAATTGCAAACATCAACATAAAGAATGGACTACACATTACTTTAAAGTGAAAGGCTATCGGCCATAATAATCTGGGCACGCTGCATATTATAATGGGTCTTACACGAAAGAAAAGGAAAAAAAGGGGTGTTAATATACACACACTATCCCCCTAAATAAAGTTCTAGTGATTATAGTTCCATTCTATTCACAGCTCACTAGAGATGTCATGAGTGATGTCATGAGTGATGTCATGAGTGATGTAACTGACCATGTCATGAATGATGTAATGTCTGAGGTCATTAGCAGTACATTGCGGGGGCGTAAGTTATAGTTAGATCAGGTAACTATAACTGCTGAATTTCACTGGTTGAGTCAGAGTGAAAACTGAGTCTAACTGTACCATCCCTGTAATCTTTTTTTTTCCCAGCAAATTTCTAGTTTTTTTTTTAACGTTAAGTAAGTTGCATATCACAATGAATGGTGGGGGATTGGAAGCAGGGCCTGGCATTGTGCTGCCCCCACCCAAGCTTGCTGCTCCTGCCTTCCCTCCTCCTAGCCATCCATTGTCCAAGTTCATGTCCCTGCTCCCTTATTACAGCCCTGTGTGGCCGTTGTTCTGCCACTGGCCTTCCCACCTTCTCTGAACAGTTAGCTTGCTGTCCCATCCACCTCCTCCCTATCCTCTGTTGTCTGAATCCATGTGTTGTAAATTGCAACTTCGATGTGATTAAGCATTTACTAAAGACATGAATTCTCCTGCCTTACACATGTCTCTTTTGTTATGTTGACTGAAGTCTGGACTCCATTTTGTATTGTCATGTCTCCACGTGTGCAACACGAGGAGAGTCTTATCTTTGTGTTAGTTGCTCTTGTAATCTGCCTAGTAACAGTCTATAAATAGTTCGTTTGTCCGTCTGGCGCATGCCCAGGCTTGACCACATCTGTTATCAGTTAGTCCTTGCTTGACCATGTTTTCGCGGGCTTAAGGAGTATGTCAGCTCCGCCCACATATTGATCTTGTATTGAAAATGTCCATAAAAGGTAACATTCTTCGTCTCATGTCGTATCCTCCCACTTATGAGCTTCTCTGTTGTGTATAAAAGGGGACCGTGTATGCAAGTTCTTTGTGCTACTCTATGCAATACTGAAGGGTATTGTATGGATTGTAGGACCACCCTTAAGGGTTAATAAACTCTGTCTTTGTACTTTGCAGTTTCCGTGCCAACTTCCTTATAGATTCCTTTACAGGAGAGCGAACCCTTGTGTCCTGCGGGCCTAGCTGGGGCCTGTATTCATCAATTGGCGCCCGTCACGTGGGGCTCATCGGCGACTCGGATGCTCGAAGGATTGGTCGCGACGAAGGTGAGGAATTTGGCCGGGGATGTGATCACTGCCAGAGGCATTTTTAGTCCTGGCATCCCGAGGTTTTTCTTCCTTCCCTTCCGACCTGACCATCTGGGTGGCGCCGGTCCTCGACTGAGACCTCTTCTGTCGGTCCTGCCGTGACAGCCGTTTGGGCGAATTTCGGAGCTTGGCAGTTGGAATCTGGACTCTTGATTGGTAAGAACCGTTGTACGGTACTTGCTCCGAGTTTTTGAAGCCTGGGTTGGCTATTTGAGTTTGATTTGTGATGACCGGTCATATCTTGTATTGATTATTGTGAGAATATATGCGTTGCAACACATATAGGCAGGTAATGTGGAGATATTTCTCCGGAACTGTGTAACTTTGAACAGCACAACGTTTAAGTGCCATTTTTTGATAATACTGCACATTCTGCATTATTTCTGAGCATGCCTGCTTTTAGCGCACTCCGTAAGTGGTGCTGCTGCTTTGGAAACCGGTTAAACCTCGAGGAATCCGCTCCAGCTCCCCCAGAGGGGACTCCTAATAGGGATATGTATGTGAAGCATGGTCTTTCCTCCAGAATGTACAGCACAGTATGGAGGAAATATACCAAAAAGGATCCTGAGTTACGGTGGCCGTTGTATGGGTCGTTTGATATACGTAAGATTGAGTATGTGGAACAGTGTATGTGTAAACGGCGTGCTCGTCAAGACATGTTTGAATGTGTGCGATTATGGGTGAAGGAAGTGCGTGAGCGAGAGAAACGCGAGAAAGCGCTGTTTGATAAAGAGCAACGAAAGAATGATCATGTGAGAGCGCAGGAAGCAAAGCGTCGGGAGGAAAGAGAACAGACGGAGAAGCAAGAGAAAGAACGCAGGTTACAAGTCTCGGGTCAATATGCTGTTCGTCAGCCACTCTATCCTGTCCTTAATAATCATGACGATGATTTTTATTTATTAGATCGTTCTCCGCCTCCTTATGTTGGCGCGTCTGCCCCGAGGCCACAAGATTCTGGATCGGGTTCGAGTAAGGTAGACACGCGGTCCATGTTATCGGCTGAGCGAATGGGTGAGCTTCGACAGTTTTCCTATCGTGCATGTAAGGGCAAGTTATCCCTTGCTGAGTTGTTGGATTCTTGGGAGTCGTGGCAGGATAGAGAAAGGTTGTATTTCTTGGGACACTTTTCTGATGAAGTGATTGCTGCCTTTCGGAAATATTCCAGTGTCTTTGAACCTGACGATGTGGTATTAGATGCTAAAGCATTGCGTAATGGTGTTTTCTCTCCCTCTAAGGCGCCTGAGGCGGTTCGGCGACTGTTTGCGTTGCGGGATGCGGCGGCAGATCTTAAAGAGAAAGCGCGCCAACAACTTGAGCGGGAAAAGCGGTTGGATTCGCGTACCGGAGGCGGCCATTCATCCACCTCTCAATCAGATAAGAGTGATCTAGTGCATGCTAAACCAATGCGCGAGGCGGCGCCTTTGTATGTTCCTCCTAAAGGAGCGGGGACTAGCTCGGATACTACCTCCGCCGATGCTAAGGGATATTTTGTGTATAATTGGGTTTATACTCCCTGGCACAGGGCTGACGTCATGGCATTAAAGAATGCGTTGCCTGATCCCCGCAAGAATCCAGCGGCCTTTTACGAAGAAGTCGAGGGGGCCTTGAATTCTTGTATTATGACCTTAGCGGATATAGATTTGTTCTTTGGGCTTATTCTACCACCAGATATGTGGCGATCTGTGCGGAAGGTGGATGATGCTGCCACTTTTAAGGCTCGATGGTCTGAGCTTGAGGATGAGGATAGGGAGAGAAAGCCCGCGCAGAAACCACCTCAGATTATCTTAGATCTCCCCGCTGCTATTCTGACTAAGTTGAAGACAATTATTCCCCCTAAAAAGATTGACTGGAATATGCTAGCCTCGTGTAAGCAGAAAGTCGATGAATCAGTTGCAGATTTCTTTACGCGCTTTGAGGAGACGTTTCATGATTTTAGTGGTCAGTCCCTTACGGATGATACGGGTCGGCACCTTTTTGCTGATAAATATGTGGCGAATTTATTACCGGCGATTGCTGCTCGCCTAAAAGCGAGTGAAAGTTCTTGGTCCACTGCGACCCCGACAGCCCTCCTGACTATAGCTCAGTACTATGAGCGCCAGGAGCAGGAAGCGAAGGGGCAGGAGGAGAAGAAATCGAAGGACTTAAAAACAAAGGTGATGTTAGCACAAGTATATGGTCCGCCCCGACGGGGTGTAAATAGAGGTAGGGGAGGATTTTATGGTCCTCCCTCGGGCCGATCTGATCTGAATAGGAATCAATGTGCGTATTGTAAGCAATCGGGACACTGGGCCAGAGATTGCCCAGCGTTGCATGCTTCGCGTCAGGGACACAGTCAGGGACACAATCAGGGTGGCCCGAGAGGTAGAGGGGGTTTCTCGAATTTTAGAGGGAATTCTAATGATCACGCTCGTTTTGACCCTGCCGGGCAGCAACGAGATAGGTCTAATGTTTTCGATCGACAAAATCAGTATCAAGTGTCGGGGATTGACCGTTCTGGGTACCATGATTCTCAGCATGCATAGGAATGCGTTGGATGGGGGTTAGAATCAGTTGAGGTGCCAGTTGATCAGAAGGGTCCTTACGTATCAGCTGAGGTTTTGGGCTCTACTGATCAGTTCCTAGTGGATACAGGAGCGACTCGTAGTGCGCTGTCTAAACAATTGGTTCCGAGGGCTCCCCCATCTGGCTTAATGGTTACATCGGTAGGGTTTGATGGTACACTCTCCCGAAGCCCTCTTTCGCAGCCCCTCACATTTCAGGTTGATTCTTTTTCTGCACACTGTCCGTTTTTGCTTGCCCCGAACACGCCGGACAATATTATGGGCCTTGATATGCTGAAGCACTTCAGAGCTACGATCCGCTGTTCCCCTGCTGGAGTGCGGGTGATATTGAATGACAATTACCCCCTGTCTGAACGGATGTGTGTGGTTACAGAAGATGCTGTGCTAGCTACCCTCCCTTGCGCCCTATGGGCCACCTCGGATACTGATGTGGGACAGATGGTGATTCCGCCTGTTCACATTAGTGTCCAGGAGGGGGCGGTGTTACCACGCCTTCCACAGTATCGTATTTCGCAGGAGGGGGAAGAGGCTCTTATACAGATTGTGCAGGATTTGATTAAGGTGGGAGTAGTGGAAGAAGTTCCCTATAATGTTTGTAATAGCCCGATTCTACCCATTCTGAAAAAGGATACGGATGCCAAAGTCTATCGGTTTATCATTGATTTGAGAGAAGTAAACAAGATCGTGATACCTCAGTACCCAGTGGTTTCAGATATCACGACGTTGCTTACTTTGGTCCCGCCTACGGCGACCACGTTTTCAGTTATTGATTTGAAAAATGCCTTCTTTTCTATTCCCATTCATCCCGATAGTCGATACCTTTTTGGTTTCACTCTAAATAATAGGTCTTACCGATTTTGTAGAATCCCTCAGGGCTATACGGAAAGCCCTAGCATCTACAGTCAAGCTTTGAAAAGACAATTGGACTCCTTTGTTCTGCCCGAGGGTGTCGCCCTCATTCAATATGTCGATGACATCTTGCTGGCGGCCGACACTCCGGAGTTGTGTGAAACGAGTACGTTGTCTTTGCTTTCCTTTTTGGCATCCCACAATCACAAAGTCTCTCGGAAAAAGTTGCAATTCTGTAGACCAAAGGTGACTTATCTGGGTCACCTTTTGTCTAAGGAGGGACGTGCACTCACACCAGATCGTGTCCAAGTGATTCTGGACACACCGACGCCGTCCACGCAGAAGGACGTGCGCGCATTTTTGGGTCTTGTTTCTTTTTGTAGGCAGTGGATATTAGGGTTTTCGCATATAGCCAAGCCATTGTTAGCCCTTTTGACAAAAGATACACCTATCCCGCTTCCTTGGACGAATGAGTGTGACACTGCCTTTCAGAAACTGCGACAGGCCCTCTGTTCAGCACCAGTGTTAGGGACTCCTGATTATACCAAGCCTTTTTCGCTGTATGTGCATGAGAAAGATGGATGTGCATTATCGGTTTTAGTGCAGATGCACGGCGACAAGCAGCGCCCTTGTGTATATTTTTCGGCTGTACTTGATCCTGTTGCCCGAGCATTGCCTGGTTGTTTTCGCTCGGTTGCGGCAACAGCTGTGTCAATACGCCAGAGCGAGGGAATTGTGTTATCTCATAAGCTGTTGGTATTAGTCCCCCATGCTGTTGATGCCCTGCTTAATCAGACAAAGACGCAGCATTTGACCAGTGCCCGTTTAACGGGTTATGAGCTGACGCTTTTGGCTCCTCATATTACGTTGAAGAGGTGCGTGACGTTAAATCCTGCCACATTGTTGCCATACCCCGAGACTCGGTCTGAGGCACGAGAAGCACATGATTGTATCCTTGTGACCGAGGAACAAACAAAGGGTCGTATTGATCTCCAGGATACGCCCTTTTCAGATGTAGATGGAGAACTGTGGGTGGATGGGTCATGCCTGAAGCTACCAGATGGTACGACTTCAGCAGCGTATGCGATTACCACATTGCAAACAATAGTGGAGACAGCGCGCATACCACAGAAATCAGCTCAAGCAGCGGAACTGATAGCATTAACACGAGCATGTGAGCTCAGTACAGGACTGTGTGTGAATGTTTATACAGATAGCCGCTATGCCTTCGGAGTAGCGCACGATTTCGGCCTGCTCTGGAAGGAAAGAGGGTTCTTAACGTCGCATGGAGTAAAAATAATGCATGGGGAGTTAGTTCATAATCTTTTAACTGCATTGACATATCCGAAGAAAATTGCCATCGTTAAATGTAGCGCCCATAGGAAAGTAGTCGATAAAGTTGGAGAAGGGAATGCGTTAGCAGACCGGGTGGCGCGGGAGACTGCGATGCAGCCTGGTGCTACTGCCATGTATGTAGTGAAGTCGCAAGTAGAAAGATGGCATGATGCGAAGGAAGAAGTGCGAGAAATACAGAGGACCGCTTCTGACAAAGAACGGGAGAATTGGTCCAGTGAGGGAGAATTGGATGATGAGGGTTGCTGGAGAAATAAGCAGATGGATAGATGGAAATTACCCACGGCTTTTGTACAACCTATGGTTCAGATGGCACATGGGCTAGCACATGTTGGAGCTTCCGCAATTGTAAAATTGCTTACCCAAGTTTGGGAGCATCCAGAGATTGCTAGCACGGCAAAGAGGGTGGTGCAGACCTGTATGATTTGCCTGAGGTACAACCCAGGAAAGGGTACTCGGACCCCAGCAGGAGGGTTTGTAACACCTACTGCACCCTTTGAGGTTTTGCAGATGGATTACATCCAGCTTGAGCGTTGTAACAATTTGAAGTATGTTCTAGTAGTGGTGTGTGCCTTTAGCAAATGGGTTGAGGCATACCCTACGAAGGACAATACTGCAATGACTACTGCTAAGATGCTGTTGAAGGAGTTCTTCCCTCGATATGGCGTTTGTAGACTTCTGTGGAGTGATAACGGACCCCACTTTATAGCGGATGTTATAAAGTATGTTTTGAAGGGTCTAGGCATCACCCAGAAGTTCCACGCAGTATTCCACCCTCAATCTGCAGGGCTAGTCGAGAAATATAATGGTACACTGAAGCTCAAGATCGCAAAAATTCAAGCTTCAACGTCTTTGACTTGGCCAGATGCTTTACCGCTGGCATTGTTGTCAATTAGGTCGGTACCGCACTCTCGAATCGGTCTTACACCGTATGAGATTGTCTTTGGACGTCCAATGAACATTTGGGGTCCACCAAAACCTAAGGCTGTGTATGATGTACCTTGTGTAATGATGAATGATTATCTGGCACAGTTAACGGATAACTTGGTTTCCATTCATCAACAGGTCCGGGAGGCGCTCCCTGATCGGTCCACTGGCGAAGGACATAGTCTCCGGCCTGGAGACTATGTCATGCTGAAAATCTTTGACAGGGCGAACAGCCTGGAGCCGAGATGGGTTGGCCCTGAGCAAGTCTTACTGGCAACGAGGACGGCTGTGTGAGTTTCCAACAGAAAGAATTGGATCCATTCCCTGCACTGCCGCAAAGTACCGCCCGGATTGGTGGAGCCAGCTGTATTGACCGATCAACGAGAGATTCTGACCACAGAGAAAGGCCGTGCTGTGGAATCGAACGACGCTGAGGAGCTCTTTCCAGACCACGCGACTCCTGGAGGAAGGCGATATCATCTGAGGCCAAGAAAGTGAATCCTTCAGTATCGGGACATGTTGTCAGAACGGCCCTTGGGTTAGTGAAACGGAGAGCCAATGAGGCAAGGGGGGGGGATCAGCCCTGCATTAGTGTAGCGACACCCGTCTTGGCCCGTTGGTGAAGAAATCGACCGCTGCCCAAGGGGAAGAGTTCTGACAAACCTTTTAGTTTCAGGAAGATATTGATTCTCTATTCTGACATGGAGAAAAAGAAGATCCTTTGTGCAACAGGTTTTATGCTCACAGTAGCTATTGTTGGGATAACCACATGGTTTGTGGAGGATGTGACTCCTGCTCGAGAGTTGCTTGTGTTGACCACTCCAGTGCCTGCGGAGCACTATTTCTATACCCTTCCGTATCAAGAATTGAAGCATCGTCAGTCCTATTTGAATAACACTTTCATCCAGATGTTACATCATACCCATGTTGCCACCAATGCTACGAACTGTTGGATATGTGGTATGATGCCAGCTCATCAGAAGAAAGGAGGAACGCCATTCATACCTCTTCCTTTCTCTCATAATGGCTCTTGTAGAGCATGGTACACTTTGCTTTTTGCCACTCGGAAACCCACAGTGGGACGATTACTCTTCAGACTCAATAAAGAATGTCATCAGGATAAAGATGGATATCCGCAAGCGAATGGGACAATTTGGGAATGGGAAGAGTATCGACCAGACAATGAATCGATTCCATATGTTTTCACGAACACCAGAGACACTGTGGGAAAAGACAAATTTGTGATTCAAGTGGCACAAGCTCAAGCGGACCTGTGTGTCCAAAGTGTGGGTTATATTCCTGTTGGTGTTAGCGATTGTATTACCATATTAAACATCGATGGGTTGAATAACAGTACCTTCTTAGCATCCCATAATACGTACTTTGTATGCGGAAATAAAGGTTATTACCGTTTGCTAGCCGGTTGGTCCGGAGTATGTTATGTATCATTTTTGTTGCCTCCTGTATTTCTGGCACCTGCATCCTATCATAAGGATTTAAAGTTGTTAAATAATGTGACTGTAAATAGGTATATACGGTATATACGTACTCTATCAATTGACGACGTGGACCAGACTGACACCAGTTTGCAGCAGTATATTGATTTCAATTTAGGATTGTTTTTCTTCAATGGAGCTGCCCTAAATAGTAGGAAAGTTCGAAGATTAACATGAGTGGTAGAGGCTGTGACAAACCAAACCGCTGCTGCTCTTGGGAATCTTACGGAAGAATTACAGATTACCAGAATTGTTGCATTGCAGAATCGTATGGTGTTAGATGTTATGTTAGCTGATCGAGGTGGAGCTTGTAAAATTATCGGAAGCAGTTGCTGTGTGTTTATTCCTGACCACACACCTTCAGTCTATAATGCAATTAACAGGTTGCATGAAATTGCAGCTGAAATCCATACAGAAAACGGCACTTGGTCCTTTTCTGGATGGTTCTGGGCATTGATCACTGCTTGGGGTTGGAAGGTTTTAACTGGTCTCTGTATAATTATAGCAGTTCTGTTTTCTTGTTGCATCTGTGTTCAATGTGGTCCCTTGCTCTGTTCCTTATGTGTATCATTCTGTATCCCCGATAAGAAAGCTATTGCCAATGTCACTTATCAGAAACGTTTAGCTAAGGAAGTAGAAGAGATGATGATAATTGATATATATGATGATTATTCTAACAAGCCGGATGTCTTCAGTAAATGCTGAAAGGGTCGTCTGTTGTAAATTGCAACTTCGATGTGATTAAGCATTTACTAAAGACATGAATTCTCCTGCCTTACACATGTCTCTTTTGTTATGTTGACTGAAGTCTGGACTCCATTTTGTATTGTCATGTCTCCACGTGTGCAACACGAGGAGAGTCTTATCTTTGTGTTAGTTGCTCTTGTAATCTGCCTAGTAACAGTCTATAAATAGTTCGTTTGTCCGTCTGGCGCATGCCCAGGCTTGACCACATCTGTTATCAGTTAGTCCTTGCTTGACCATGTTTTCGCGGGCTTAAGGAGTATGTCAGCTCCGCCCACATATTGATCTTGTATTGAAAATGTCCATAAAAGGTAACATTCTTCGTCTCATGTCGTATCCTCCCACTTATGAGCCCCTCTGTTGTGTATAAAAGGGGACCGTGTATGCAAGTTCTTTGTGCTACTCTATGCAATACTGAAGGGTATTGTATGGATTGTAGGACCACCCTTAAGGGTTAATAAACTCTGTCTTTGTACTTTGCAGTTTCCGTGCCAACTTCCTTATAGATTCCTTTACAGGAGAGCGAACCCTTGTGTCCTGCGGGCCTAGCTGGGGCCTGTATTCATCACATGGACTAGCCTCCTCCCTCCTGCCATGCATGGTCTGATGTGCTGCCACTGCCCTCCATTTAGCATGATGTACCAGTCCACTCCTGCCCTCCATTGCCCAATTCTATGCCCCATCATTGACCTCCTGCTTAGCCTCTATGCTTAGCTTGCTGCCCCTATTCTCCTTTCCCCTGCCCTCCGATGTCTTTGTGCATGCCCCTGCTCCATCCATTTTGCCCACCATGTTCCGTGGACCTGCCACTCCTATCTACTCTGAGTGTTCTGTTGAGCTGCCACTCCCCTCCCACATGCCTAGCATTGTCAGATGACTGTAACCTGTCCCTGCCACCTCCACCCTGGCTGTCCACATTCCATGCCCCTATCCCCTTCCTCCTGTACTCCTTGGTGCATTTTACTGCCACACCCTTCTGCCCTGCCTGGTCTGTTGTGCTGCAACTGCTTCTCCTGCTTGCCCCGAGTGGTCTGTTGTGAGGCCCCTTCCCCTGAACTCTCTTGTCTGTGCCTAGGTCCTGACCCTTCCTTCTATCCTCCATGGTCCTTTGTGCATGACCCTGTACCCTCCTTCTTGCCAATCATAGCCATTGTGCTGCCACTAACCCTCCCACTTGCCATGCATGGTCTTCTGTGCTGCCACGGCCCCTCCCACCTTCCCTGTGTGGTCAGCTAGCTGCACATGACCCCCTCCCACCTTCCCTCCGTGGTCTGTGTGTATGCCATCATAGTCTCATTGTTGCTCTCCATGGTGTGTCTTGCTTCTAGTGCCCATCCTGCATGACCTCCATGGTCATCTTGCTGCTCCTGCCCTGCCCCCTTGACCCCAGCCCCCTGTTTCCATGTGCAGACCCCTATTCCCTCCCTCCTGGCTTGTCTGTTCCATTGTAATGCCCCTGATACGTCCCTCCTGCCCTTTATGGTCTGTTATGCTCCAGCTTTCTCTCCTGTCTGTCCATTATGGTCAGCTAGCTACCATTGCCTCTGTCCCCTCTGTTCTCTGTTGTCCATGTGCATGTTTCTGTCCCCTCCCTATTGCTTTCAATGGATTGTTGTGCTGCACTTCCGTCCCACATGCCCTGTGTGGTGTATTGTGCTGCTGCAAACCCTGATGCCTGCCCTGTAGGGTCAGTTTGGTGCAACTCTCCATGTCCCTCCTGTCCTCTGTTATCCGAGTCCATGTCCCTACCCCAATTCCTCCTGCCTTCCATGATCCAATGTACCATACTTGCAAACTTTTTGAACTTGGTAAGAGGGAGATTTTGAAAAAAAACTGGGGTATTGATTTTCCCCTTTCAGTTACATTGAAAAAGAGGAGATTGTAGACAGGAGACAGATCAAATAAAGCCCATTTGAGCTTGAAAACATTGGACGTTTCCTGGCTGAATCGGGTCTGTTGGCATGTAAAATGAATTTGTTCTTGTGTGATGTAACCAATGCTCATGTAAAGCACTCCAATACCTGACAAGTCTGCACTATATAAAACTGCAAAAACACAAAAAATAAAAAGTGTTTTGCACACTTCTGTCATTGGGCTACATGTGGGCTACATCTGGGTGATATTTGTGCTGCATTTGGGCTCTTTTGTCTCTGGTGGCCATCTCAGGAGATTTCCTCATTTATGCAGTCTCCTCAGTAGGATATGCTTTCAGTTTTTTTACTTTGATTCAATCAAGAAGGTATTCAGATATGTCACTCATTTGCCATAAATTCTGAAGGTTAGCACTCTAGTTGCTCATCAGATCACTGTACTAAAGCTACTGCTCACCACGGAGGTCTGCTACTGGTATTAAAAGTGCATGTTGCAATCTGCATGTCAGAATTTTTTTATGAAATAGAAGAGGATTTGAGAAGTCACTCAAAATGTGCCCTAATTTTTCTTTCTTCAGCACTAATCATAATTTCTATGGCAAAATGAACCCCCTCATTGTGTTCATTTTTAAATTAAATATTTTAAGTGTTACCAGTTTATTCCAATCAAGATGGATTCAGGTGTGCCATACTTTTGTCATAAGTAAGACTGATAGTGATCTATTTGTTCTTAAGAACACTCTGGGACATTCTGTCATTGGGCTATACTTGGGTTACATCTGGGTGAAATTTGTGCTACATTTGAGCTCTTTTGTCTCTGGTGGCTATCTTGGGAGACCTATTTGTTATGAAGTTTCCTAATTTCCTCTTTTACTGCAGTCTCCTCAGTAGGAAATACTTTCAGTTTTTTACTTTGGTTCCATCGAGAAGGCATTCAGATAATGTCACACATTTGCCATAAATTCTGAATGTAAGCACTCTAGTTGCTCATTAGATCACTGTAGTAAAGCTACTGCTCACCAGGGAAGTCTGCTGCTGGTATTCAAAGTGCATGTTTCAGTCTGCATGTCAGAATTTTTTAATGAAATAGAAGAGGATTTGAGAAGTCAAAATGTGCCCTATTTATTTTTCCTGCTGCACTAATCATACTTTCTATGGCAAAATGAACCCCCTCCTTTTGTTCCTTTTTAAATTAAATACATGTTTTAAGAGTTACCACTTTATTCGAATCAAGATGGCTTCAGGTGTGCAATACTTTTGTCATAATTAGGACTGTTAGCGCTCTAGTTGTTCTTTAGAACACTCTAGGAAGCTGCAGAAGAACACAAAGGAATCAACTGACAGTCTCTGCCCTTGTTGGATGTGTATGTTTTACTTAGAATGTCAGACTTCATTCTCACATGACTGAGAAAGATAATGTGAATTTAAAGAAAATATGCTCTCAGTTTAGCTTATAGATCACCTTCCAAACCTCTGTGTGAAAAGCATGAGAAAATAGTTTTCTCTCAAACATGATTCATGATATCCCAGCAGAAGGCTTTTTCACATGGTAAAATCAGCTTAGAACACACCACAATTCCTACAATGAGTATGGTACCATCAACAATTGAATTATAATGTAAATAAAGTCTTAAAACCTTCTATTAACTGCAATGCTTTTTAATGAGGTGCTATCATGTATATCGGTCCCAAGATGGCTGCCAACACTTATTGGATGAAGTGCAGGCAGCCAATCAGATCTCACGATGAGATGTGTGGTTAGGCTCCGCCCAGATATATATGTGATTTTACTTTTGATTTTCTCAGGAACTACTTAACGGATTTACACCATTTAACCAAAAGGCATGACTCTGAACCAAGGGCTACCTCTTTGCCAAATTTGGTGTAATTCCATTGAGCAGTTCGGGCTGTAGCTGTGATTAAAGGTTCCTATGGAAAATTGCATGGGGAAAACACATTTTGGGACCCCCCTTTTTTTCTCGGCCCCCGCATGACGAATCACCCCGAGACTTTCAGGATAGTAGCGGACCAGAGCGCCCCACCAGTTTAAAAATTCCGCGAAGATTCGTCAACCGGCGCCAAAGTTATTCCAAATAGAATGTTGCGGATTTCCTATGGATAATAGGTCCTAACTATATATATACATATATATATATATATGTATGTATGATTGAGGGAGGGAGGGAGAGAGAGAGAGAACTATCAAAGGAGCGAGGCAGATGCAAAGAGAAATAAATAAATATAGCAACAAGGAGACAGAGGGAAAGAAAGACCGAGAGAGACAGCGGGTTAGATGCTTTGGCACCGACGAGAGGAGTGTGTAATTAGTTCGAGATGCACTTCCCACAGACTGCAATAACTTGGGGCACTTCAGGTTGACTAAAAATACCAGCTCCTAATTAACAAAAGTGACGTCAGACGCCCTTGGTGTCGGGAATAACAATGGCGGAGAGACGAGGGCCTTACAGTCTACAAAAGGAGCATGGGGGCAGTGGGGAAATTTACCGAGGCAAAGCGTCTTGTACCACAGTGCGAGTTGCAAGGCTGTGCTGCAGGACTGAATGCGCTTTCACCTCAGGCTGAGGCAAAATGGCAGTGCTTCCTGGCAGAGGAGCGTGGAGCGTCACTGGCCGAGTTCATTCCCACAGACACATCTCCTGGGAGGAAGCAAAGCAGCCACCAGTGGACAATCAAGCTTTTGAGGTAAAATGCCAGGCTTGCAGTGGAAAACGCAATAGGCACTCCTGTTTATTTTACATTTCATACGAGCCACTGTATTCCATAAGTACACGTGACAGGCACAGTCAGCAGGCTATTGCCATCCGTATGTAGACAGCATATGACAAATCTCTTCAATGCAAATATTCTGTAAATAACATCACTGGCACCTTCTCGCATTCATCTGCCTATGCGGATCTACAAGCAGCAATTCTCGTCGATCAAAATATACATATCAGAAACCTGTAGCATGTGCCAAACTGCTTCCAATCACAAATCAATTACAGATCCCAAGCCCACTCACATATTTGTGGAGAATCTCACATAGAAGGCCAACAGGAAACATAACACTCGCCACTTGGCCTTTTAGTTCATATTACTGTCCTACTAGTTAGTTACATATCTGCCGGAAGTTTGATTTTGCGCACGGGTTGCTAGAGTTCAACCAGAGGCCAATCACCTCTAAGCAGTGTTTTGTTTCAAATAGAAAAATTAAAGAATCAGTTCCCTTGCCAGGGACTTAAGCTAGAAATAATGTAACCACATGCTTCTTAAATTAGAATTTCTTATTTTATGGATTTCAAGTGAAGAGGAGCTAATAAAGGGAAGAGTCGATAACTAGACTTTGTTTTGTGGCTTGTGTTTTTGCCCTGTGCATGCACGCTTTTGTCATGTGTGCTTCTGTTTTTGGGCCGCTTTCCCCTACCTGCTTGTGACCTGTTATATTCTGTGACATTCTACGGGCTGCTCGGTGTGTTTCTGTTTGGGGCCATTTTTGACACGTTTTGGCAAAGGCTTACCTGTGTATGTGTTGTGTTTTTTCTGTGTTAAGTCTAAGTGCCAACGCTTGTGGTCTGTGTGTATCAGTTTTGGGTCTGTATTCCCTTGCATTGAATTAAGAGTAGCTCTGCTAGCCTATTTTAAGCCTGTGCTGATTAAAACAGGCCGGTGACATATGGCTGTCTACCTGAGAAATCTGCATTGCAGTGCATGTTTTGTTTACCCGAAGGAAGGGCGTGCACCATCCCTGTGTGTGATTCCATCTAGCAAGATGTGAAAAAGGCAGGTTTCCTTTCGAGAGATGTGAGAGGAGCACCTTCTAGTTGGGTGATTTTTCTGTGTGGACGGGTATCACTTACACGACTGAAGATGCGGATCCTGCGTTTGGGTGATTGGTGTGTTTAGGCCGGGTTTCATTTAACCCTCGAGTTGGGTTCTTTTCAACGGCAACGGGTGTGAATGGGACTACAGTTATCGTCAGGTGGGGTTGGGCGTTTAGGGTGTGCATCTTTTGGTTGGATAATTTCCCGGTGCTGACTCGTGTGCCTGGATCTGGGAGTTACTTCAAGTTGGTTGGGGCCTAGTTGTGAAATCGGTTCTGTATGCAGGTTTTGTTTACCAGGATCGAGGTCTTGGGCCTGCGGTCAGGTGATTGCTTGCAGACTGCTGTATATTGGTCTGGGGTTCCTCCAGGTGATGAAGGACTGACTAGCCATGAATTCGGTTCAGGTTTTCTTTAGAATTTTTATGAATGAGGGTTGTGAAACCGCCATTGGGTGAATTCCGTCAACGGAAGTGTGTGGATTTATCTTGACTTTGTAGTTGCGTCGCCATGTTTTTTTCCCAGGAATAAATGTTATGCATTTGCTGCAGGGTGATGGGTGCGGAAGGGTCGAGTTAGAAGTTGGAATGGTCACCAGCAGTGAATTTGCCTGTGTTGTGCTTACTTCCATTAAGAGGATTGGTGGAGTGCATCCTCCGGCAGGGTGGGTTCCATGTGTGGCGGGCCTGGGGTTGCCTCAAGGTGGTTTGCCCCAGCTTGTGTTCACCTTCCAGTGGCCGCACATAATCTGAAGCGAACCCTGGGGGGTGGCGGGCCCCGGGGCTGCGGGGGGCCCCTGCGGGCCCCCACAAATATTTATTATTAATGCCCCCGGGACCTGGCCCACCCGGGGTCCTCATTTAAATGAAGCACGGGTTTCATTTTTTTTTATCTTTTGTCTGGATTTGTGCACCCAGCGCAAATTCGCCCATTTTTCTTTTATTTTAAATGCTTTTTTTTGGCCCTGGAGGTCCTTCTGTGACCCCCTGAGCAGGCCTAGGGGGCCAGGCTGTTTCTACCCTGCCCCCTTTTCTCTTTTATTAACCTTTGTTTTTCTGTTTTCTTCTGACTACCGCGTCACAAGATGGCTGCCAACAGTTCCTGGTTTGGAGTGTTGACAGCCAATTAGAATAAAGCTCGAGGTCGGGAGGGTGCCCATATCCACCTCGCCTCTAGATATCGATTTAAAAAAAAAAAAATTCTCAGCAACTACTGAACGGATTTACACCATTTTTAAAAAGGTCACATGAAAACAGTGAAACAAAGGTGAAAAACAAGAAAAGGGGGCAGCTTAGAAATACCCTGATCCCCTAAGCCTGCTCAGGGGCTCTTACAAGGACCCCTAGGGCCAAAAAAAGCTTTTTTAAAAATAATTTCATCAGAATTTGCGCTGGGGTCACGAAACCCACCAAAATCATTTAAAAACATTTAAATGAGGCCCCCGGGTGGGCCAGGTTCAGGGGGCATTGCCCAATTTATAATTTATAATTGCAGACCCGGGGACCGCCATCTCCCCGGGGCTTGCATTTTAATGTGAGGGGGGCCTCCAAGGTCCCTCAAGCCCTGAGGACCCCCACTGCCCCGGGGGCTCTCTTAAAAAAAAAAAAAATAAAACCTGTGTGGGGGGCTCGAGCCCCCTCACACGCCCTGGGGAGCACCACCTCCCCGGGGCACTACGTTTTTAAATGTGGGGGTCTGTTGCGGAGCCCCGAGCCCCGGGGACCACCACCTCCCCAGGGCTTTAAACACATTGGGATGGGGCCATGCGGCCCCCTTCTTGGAGCCCTTGATGGCCCTGGGGACTGCCACCACCCAGGGCCGGCTCCTCAAGTGTCCGCAGGTGCCCACCCCAGTACACTGCTGTTTACTATGACAGGGCAGGAGCATGGCTCCCGCCCTGTCATAGCAAACTCTGCTTTGGATTTTGGAAGTGAGAGCAGATTTCCTGCTCTCGCTTCCAAAATCCAAAGCAGATTGCTTTTCCACACGGGGCATGTCAGCAGCTCCCTGTGTGGGAAATCAAAGCTGGCTACCACAGGAGACGGGGAGCCGGTGGGACTGTGGGGGTATTGGGGCTCCCCCGACAGTCCCTAACCAAATAAAAGTGTATTTGGGCTTGCCCCAGGGGATGGGATACCTGGTGCAAATGTAAATTAATGGAAGTGGACGTTGTTTTTTATTTTTTAGTTGGAGTCGCGGCCCTAGCGCGGCACTCAGCGTGGCCCCCTGGTATGAATGCAAGGGATGCGCAAAGCTCAGCGCGGCCCTCAGCATGGTCCCCTAGTGTGAACGCGATGGGTGCGTGGCTCTAAGTCGCACTGGGTGCGTGACTCCAAGCAAAAATAATTAACATTTCTTTTATATAAACCTAGCTTATATGTTGGCTAATTGGGTGGCTCTAAATAGAGCCCTTGTGTTTATTATGAGTTTCTTGCAGCTATATGTAAGTGTGGATGCAGAGCTTTAGGTTGTTGAGAAACACTCTGTTCCATTCATCAGTGAAGTGTACACCGTCACTCCTGTAGATGCCCTCCATGTGGAAACGTAGATTGTTGTTATATATGGATGCCATTCTATGGTTTCTGAGGTAAGCAGAAACAGTTTTATTGACATTCTTTCTAGCTTTCTCAATCTGAGGACAAAATTGATTGGAACACTTCCATTTCTGTCTTTTGCATATGTTAGAGTATACAAAGGAAGTTTGGGGGAAAAGCAACATCAGTTCTGCAAAGGTGTCTTTCATTAGCATTTCCAGACCTACCCCAGTCAATGTGCCTAGGTCATTCCCACCACAGTGCACAATCATGTGGTCAGGGGGTTGGAGATGCAAAAAGGTTTTAACCACAGGCATTAATTGGTGCCACTTCAATCCACTACATCTACATTTTGCAAAGCTAGGTCTTTGTTAATACCTCTTTGTTCAGCATACCTTTTGTACCAGAAAACATAGCTGTGTCCAACAATCCACACTGAAAGCATCTTGAAGTGATGACTGTATGTAATGAAAAGATGTCTGTAGCTGAGGTAGTCAGTTGGTAGATTGTTTAAAAATCAATTTTCTTATTGGTTAGTAAAAAATGTTTGAGAGGTACAGCAAAAAGGATAAGGTCATGTTTTGCAAAGCCAACCACATCTGCTGTTGTCATTTGCAAATTTGTGTGGTAAACTTGTGACCTGGCAGTTAAGTTGAATGTTGCATGACCTGCTGCTATGGAAACTGACATTAAGGAGAAGGGGTGAAGTCAGTTGATAAGGGTTTTTATCTGTGACCAATAGAAATGTGTTTTACAATTTGAAAATCTCTTGGAAGTAATGTCATCTGTTTCTTATGTGTATCTGTATGGAAAAATAGAGGGAAACATTTCCATTACTGGTTTCACATTGCAGAGTCTGGTGATTTATATTGACTGTGTGTAAAAGAAAATCCTGTCTGAGTGTGTGAGATTTTTCATTCAACAGATTTATTTTCAAGGTGAGTTATACATTTTTTAGGTTTGTTTAAAAAGGATTTTAATTTATTCTAAAACTGTGTTGTTTGAAATATATTATTAAATGTAGAGATATATATTGGAATTAGTTTCATTGTACTTGAAGTTTGTTTAAAAAACAGTCTATACAGTAATATAGACATATTTTTAAGTCTGTTCAAAGGTATAGCTGAATGATGCCTCACATTTTTAGATAGTTGGTTGAATATGCACTACAAATGTGTATTTTGATAGATGTTCATATAAGGTGTAGTTTATTAGGCATAATTTTTTCTTCTCTCAACAAAGGTATAGTTTAATGATACTGCATAATTATAGATAGTTTTGGAAAGATGCAGCACAACTGTGGTGGTTGAAAGCTGATCATATGAAGTGTTAATAATTAAGTTTCTGTTATTAGTTTGCTCTGAAGAAAAAGTTAAATGATGCCATATATTTTAAGATAGATTGGTGAAATAAGGTGTGAGTAGAGTAGGATCTGCTTCACAAGGTTACCCCCACTGTTTGCTGGTGTTTCACTGTTTTTTTACTTTAGTCTGGCTGGGACCCTGCTATTCAGGGTCCCAGACTAGCTGCTTCCTCACTAAATTGATTGCATTTACCTTAGGTACACTCCAGATTGGATTCTTGAGTACCCTTATGAGTCCCTACTTTATGGTATACTATGTACCCAGGGCATAGGTACCCCAGAGGCCTACCAGGGGCTGAAGCATGTATTGTGCCATCCCTGGAAAGCCCTTCAAAATGACACCACAGGTCTGCTACTGCAGCCTGGGTAAGGTGGTGCATGCACCGCTTACTGAGGTATAGGTTGACTATACCTCACATATCACTGCACATAGTAACCTATCAGTCACCCCTATGGGTGGCCTTATCAATCCTGAAGGCAGGGTGCTCAGTTATATGTGAGAGGGTGCCCATGGATGAGCTGAGCCTCTCTGCAGCCTTCAGAATCTCTTCTCTGGGCTTGTCAGTGGTGCAGCCTTACCATATATTCTTAAGTGCATTATATCTAAAACAGTTCATGCTAACTTTGGACTGGCTGCACGGAAACACGTTGTGTTTGGTTTCAAACACCTTGGAATCATACCCCCACATCAATTCCTGATGAGAGAATATGATCCCAACTTTCTAGAGGGAGAGACATGGCAGTACTGGTATACCCGGTAGAAACTTAACAGAGCTCTGGCATCACAAAATGGATGCTGCAGCCACAGACATGGGTCTGGACTCCTGCTGCTGACCGAAACTCCGGCAGGGGAGGCCTGGGCAATAGGTTTCCTGTCACAGGGAGGTGTAACAACCTCCCAGACAGGCTTAAGTGTATTGGGGCTGGGTGGGAGCATTCTCAGAGTGCTTTGAAGTCCTGCACTGGGGGCACATTCGTTGTCCCTGTGCATAGTCCAGTTCAAACCGGTTCAGGGGCTTCCAGCCCCTGCTCTGGTGTGAAACTGGACAAAGGAATTGGGTGTAGCCACCACTCTTTTCAAACCCTCCCATAGGTGGGTCCTTAGAGTTAGTCCAACCCCTTCCTTAGGTATAAGTAAGGAACCTCTGTAACCAGAACTTTAGATATCCCTGGATGAAACTCTGAAGCTGAATCCTGGAACTTCAACGCTTTACTCAAGACTAGAGAACTGAAGAAATCTCCCTTGGGGTCAAGGAGTGACTCCCCTGCTTGGGAGGCACCAACAAAGCATTTTGCTGGTCTGCATCTCCGAAGCTCCCACCGGACTCTGAAGTATTTGCACCCCAGGAAGAGGATTTCCAGACATCTGAGAGGCCGACGCAAGTCCCCAGCAAAGCTGAGACCCGCAGGCTCGTGAGTGGCATGGAACTGGAACTCCTGGTCACTGTGCACTTTTGCAAGTGCCTTGAGCTTTTGACGTCTCTTGAAGTCGTGCTTGGGGTTTTTCATAGCGCCCACCTCAAGCAGAGAGTCCTCCGAAGATTGTCAGCCTAGTCACCCCGAATGACCCGTGGGCCGCCATTTTGTGTTTCCTCGAGATCCATTCGCGATCCCTGGTCTGTTGATTGGTGGGTCCCTGTAAAGGTAACTTTTGCCTTGGGCTTCCCTGGTTGCTCCAGACGTGCCCTGACTCCATACCAAGTGGTGAGTCTCTCAGACCTTGCTGGTTTGCACGGATGCATCTTTTTCATTTCTGCGTGGGTTGCTGTTGCCAAGGCTTGTTGTGTCCAATCCGGGCATCGACATTGCAGCACTCGACATCCTTGGTGGGCAGCTCAAATCCAGCTCCTGGTCATCCTCGACACCTCCTGGTCCTCGTGGCTGAGTCAAGATTCACCTTCTTCATCTAAAATCACCCGACATCGGTGG
Source organism: Triturus cristatus (assembly GCF_964204655.1). Taxonomy (NCBI): domain Eukaryota; kingdom Metazoa; phylum Chordata; class Amphibia; order Caudata; family Salamandridae; genus Triturus; species Triturus cristatus. Next base: position 1,496,034,894 of record NC_140591.1, read on the forward strand.
GCATCTGCCTTTCGTCCTTCTGGTCACTGGCTAGTAACCCAGACTCTGTCCCCTCTGCTTTCTGGTTCTTCTCAACTTCGATCCAGGCTTGGATCTTTTCGGACAGTTTGCATCTTCCCGGCAGCAGCACTTCTTTGCCAGCTCCCATTGAAATCGACAATGCGACCCAACACCATTTGACACCTATGCACCCGGCTTCCCTGGGTGAGGTAACTCGAGTACTCCAGTGCTCCTGTGGGTGTTGACCCTAGAACTTCCTAAGTCCCAAAGGGTTTGGTCCTGACTAGTTTCTAAGTGTCCCTAATCTTTAAAAATCTAACTGCGACTTTCCCCATAGACGCTAACAGGAGCTCGCGGCTGTGTTCTCACACTGCACACGCCCCCCGTGGGACCCCTGTGTCACTACCTTGGGTGGTTTCTTGGAGTCCCAGCGATTCTACAGGCTCTAGGCCTTGTGTATAGTTAATTTGTGGTTCTTATACCGCTATTTTAGTATGTGGTTTGGCTTGCCCCTAGGGCCTGACGTGTATTTGTGCTATTCTACTGTAATATTTGAAGTTTAACTTATGTGTTTTGACCTCTAGCCTTATGAAGAGACTAGGAGGGCGTGTTTAGAAATAAATACATATATTTTATAGTTATACCTGATGTGGTTGTCTTTCATTTAGCCATTCAAGAGATTATAGACTGGTAAAACAAGCTGCTTTACATTCCTTCAAGACTTAGCTTGAAGGCTACTCTCCATAGCTACCACTAGGATAGCTTTTTATAAAGGTTGTCTTTAACCTATCATCAATAAGGGGTTGTTTGGACTGGTACAGGGTGCCCACTATAATTAGTGGACAGCATATACCAGGCCAACTTCTCACAAGGAGATTTATTTATGCTTCTTTTTGTAGTCTGAGCAAAGGTACAGTTGAATGATGCCACATAATTTTATATAGAAAGGTGAAGATTTATAATAAAAGTGTGGTTTTAGAAATGCTTATAAAAGGTGTTTCTTAAGTCTGTTGAGAGGTATAGTTTGATGATGTTGCATATTTGTAGATTGAATGGTCAAGATGTAGCTCAAAAGTAAACCACCACATATTACTCTTTCTGGTATGTTGTACTTATCTACTTATCTAGTATGTAATGACTCATGTATGTGTTCAGATTGTATTTATATAGCTGTATGAATATTTACTGAATTATTGAGAGGTGCCTGACTGATTACAGGAGTACAAAGGTAGTAAATATGTGATAATATAAGTACACGAGAAATGATTTACTGATTCTATATTGTGAAATCACCCAGTTAGTATCCAAGCACTACCCATGCATTCATGCAATGACTCATGCAGTAACTCATGCAGTGGTAAAATAACCAGAGCACTACACATGCAGTCCAGCAATCCCCCTGTCACTCCCTGTAGACTCTTCTAATTACTCTGCCATGTCCTTATCTAATCACTGTGCCAAAACACAAGCACTTATAAATTCACTATGCACTCTCCTTGCAGTTCACTAATCATCCATTCACTACCCATGTACTCATGCAATGACCCAGGTACTAACTCATGCACTTCTATAAACCTTTGAGTGCTACCTATACAGTTTAGTAGTCTCCCTGTTACTACTTATGCACTCCTCCAATTACCCAGCCAGTCCCATGTCCTTATCCAATCACTCTGCCAAAACCCACGCACTTACAAATTCACCATGCACTCTCCTTGCAGCTCTTTAAGTATCCAGTCACTATCCATGTACTCATGCAATGACCCAGGCACTAACACACGCAGTGCTACAATCACATGTGCACTATCCATGCAGTCCTGTAACCACCTACACACTACTGATTCACTCCTGAAATTACCAAGGTAGTACCCATGCAGTATAGCAATCACACTGTCACCCCCTGTGCACTCCTCCAATCACCCAGCCAGTACCATATCCTTATCTAATTATTCCGCCAAAACACAAACACTTATAAATTCACTATGCACTCTCCTTGCAGTACTGTAATCATCCAGTCACTACCCATGTACTAATGCAATGACCCATGCACTAACTCATGCACTTCTACAATCCTTTCAGTGCTACCTATACAGTTTATTAATCACCCTGTCACTACCTATGCACTTCTCCAATTACCCAGCCAATCCCATGTTCTTCTTATCCAATCACTCTGCCAAAACCCATGCACTTATAAATTCACCATGCACTCTCCTTGCAGAACTCTAAGTATCTAGTCACTACCCATGTACTTATGCAATGACCCAGGTACTAATACATGGACTATTAAAATCTTTTATCCACTGCCCATGAACTCTTCTAAACACCTAAACACTACTCATTCACTCCTACAATTATGCAGTTAGTAACTGTGTACTGCAGTAAATGCATTGTGATTTCAAAACAAAGCGTTTAAATGGTTTTTTATGTAGAACGTGTTTGTTTAGTAATAACATGATATATTTTATTGATTTATATTAGTAATATTATTATTTTTTTACAGATATTCTTCATCATCATTAAAAAAGACTTACCATGACTTAAAAAACAGTAAAGCGGAAAGAACAGAAGAAAAAGTATTACCTCAAGAAAAGAAAACAGCAAGAATTGGGTGTGGGAGAAAAGAAAAAGTCTTGCGGTAAGAGAACAAAATAATTTATTCAAAGACTTTCAAAGACTAGAAACTGTTTGCACAATGTAGAAAGTAGAAAGAATACCTCAACAACATAGAAGAATGAAATAAAAAAGGAGAAATTATTGGGAAATCATGTTTTCAAAAACAATCTATGGTAAAAGGAGAAAGAAACAATTTGTTGAAATTAGGAAAAGAATGTTTCACAATAGAGTAGCACTTAATTTATTAAAAGTTGGCAAGAAATATAAAAATGATCAGCATTTTATAAAAGAAGAAACAGATTGAAATATTGTTGAGAAGGCATTTGAATTAAAAAGGAAATTATTCATTTTAGTTTTAAACAAAATTCGATCATTAGATAAGCTGATACATTTTATGAAGGCCAAAAGTAAAAAGAAGAGACCAATTAATTGAACTAACTTTTGTGATTTTATTGGGGTGAATGGAAGCACAGTTCAAGTTCAGAGCCTTTTTTTGATGAAGAGAGCTATTTTCAAACCAATACATTAGTGCACGCAGTTGATACCAGTGGTCGTGCTTATGAAGTGAAGAACGGTTGTCCAATTGAAAAAGAAAATATGGTTCCTAGAAATGGTGAAGAAGTGATAGCTGATGAAGTTCTAGGGAGACGTAGTAAAGCTCCAGTGTATACTTGGGATTGTAGTATACGACAGGAGTCTATTGATATTTTACGAATGTTCTTACGAGCATACAGTAACAAAAGTGTTAAACAAAAAATTAAGATGCTGCAAGGACTGGATCCTTGCAAAGTGCGAAAAAATACTAGTTTGCAAGGTCATTCTCTGGCTTGTGTTTCTAGAAAAGTGTGTGAAAGTATTTTTCATCATTTCAAAATGTTAGCAATACATCACTTTCAAATGCGGAAGTTAGTCAGAAGATTGTATTACGCAAAAAGTTCAATAATAATTTTAAGAGACTTAAACAGTGCTCTTTTGCATGGGTCAGTATCAGATGTAAAAAACGTTTGTGATGAAATAGAGTTTTGTTACTCTGGTCCTGTACAAGAGTGTAGACAAAGTGAGACATTGATAAAAATAGGTGTTGAAGAAGACGTGGAACATAGTATTACTGAGAAGTTTGAAGAAGAAATTACAAAGTTTAAGGTAATTTGTTGTGTAAGACCAAATTATGTTTATATTTGTAGTCGACGAACTCACTATGAAAATCAGACTAGGAATGTTGATCTGTATTTAAAAAGTGAAAAAGAAAACAATTATAAGTGGTAGGAATTTGCAACTTATTTGTTGGTAGAAGATTGCTTTGATTTGGGTAGTGATCAACATATTTGTAAATATTGTCATAACACATTAGAGGACAACAAAATGCCAGCTAGAGCTGTGCATAATAAGCTAGAGTTGGTAGCTATTCCTCCAGACCTGGCAGATTGAAACTATTCTTATTCAATCTGTGCACCCGTTTTAGGCTATTGTTCGTATGGAGCCTAAAACAGGTAAGTTGCCTCCCAAAGGTTTACAGAGAGGATTACAAATGAAGAGTTGTATATTTACCTTTTGTTTCAAAGAAAAATATTGAAACTATTGGTGTAGAAAAAGAGGAAACTGAACCGGTAGTTTTTCTAGTTAATGGTGTCCCTACGATGAGTCGGAAAATATGGCAAGAATTAGGAGATGTCAGCAAAGTGCAAAAGGCAACGTTATATCTCATAAAAACAATGATTATTACAAAAAAGTGTATGTGGAAGAAGAAGAAATAGTTTTAGGAGATGATCACAAAATGTCAAGTGGAAAAGTGGACTTGTCCAAAAGTGAAGAAATTTATGAACATTATGTGAGAAGTTGGCCTGGCATATGCTGTCTACTAGTTATAGTGGGCACCTTGCACCCGTCCAAACAACCCCTATTGATGATAGGTTAAATACAACCTTTATTGAAAGCTATCCTAGTGGTAACAATGGAGAGCAGCCTTCAGGCTAAGTCTTGAAGGAATGTAAAGCAGCTTCTTTTACTAGTCTATAATCTCTTGAGTGGCTAAATGAAAGGAGACCACAACAGGTATATATATAAAATATATGTATTTATTACTAAACACACCCTCTAGTCTCTTCATGAGGCTTGAGGCAAAAGCACATAAGTTACACTTCAAATATTACAGTAAAGTAGCAGAAATGCATGTTAGGCCCTAGGGGCGACCAAACCATATACTAAAACATTGGTATAAGAACGACAACTTGCCTAGACACAAGGCCTAGAGCCTGTAGAATTGCTGGGACCCCAAGGAACCACCCAAGGTAGTGACACAGGGGATCCACGGGGCCGTGTGCAGTGTGAGAACACAGCCACGAGCTCCCATTAGCTTCCATGGGGAAAGTCACGGTTAGATTTTTAGAGTTAAAGGACACTTAGAAATGGACTAGGACTAAACCCTCTTGGACTAGGGTCAACACCCACAGAAGCACCGGAGTACTCGATTTACCTCACCCTGGGAACCCGGGTGCATAGGCGTGAAATGATGTTGGGTTGCATCGTCGTGTGAAGTGTCCGAAGAGATACAAGCCTGGATTGGAGATCTGAAGAGCCTGAAAGCAGAGGGGACATAGTCTGGGTCACTTGTCAGTGACCAAGGGCACGATAGACGAATGCCCACCGATGTTGGGTGTTTCAGGTGAAAGAGGTGAAGCTTGACTCTTCAGCCACGAGGACCAGGAGGTGTCAAGGGCAACCAGGAGCTGGATTCAAGCTGTCCCATAAAGGATGTTGAGTGCTGCAGTGTCGGTGCCTGGATTGAACACAACAAGCCTTGGCAACAGCAACCCATGCAGAAAGGAGAAAGATGCTTCAGTGAGGACCAGCAATGTCCTGGGGACTCCCCAAGTGAGGGAGAGTTGGGTCACATCTGACTCTCCACATACAAGATACACTTAATGGTACTGTCATGGTGTTCATTGAGAGAGTTTTGAATATTATGAGAAACATTAGAACAGAACACAACCAATTGTTTGTATTTTTTCCAACAGGAGTGAAATACACCCTACTTGTCGTGAGGTCGATTGGTATCAGGTTGTATTGTTGGACAACTTGTCACTTTTTCTTCTTCTTTTTATCACTTGCAGTAGCTATTATGTATTGGTCCTGAAGAAAGCCGGGAACATAATTCCTTCTGGCTGAAACTAGTTGACCCTTATGTGACGCAACCTATTAGTTGAAAGTTGCCGCTACACGCCTTTTAAATCGGATTGGTACAGAGATATATATTAAACATAGTTTCTATTTTCCAACTCCCTTTTTAACTTTCACCTGCACTGCATTTTCTGTACATTGTTTCCATCATTTGAAATACATATGGCCGCTCTTGGTCGATTTATCACTCCAACTTGCACTCTACTCTAATCTTGGCTACTACATCTGCCTCTTGGATTGGAGGAGTAGTAACAAGACTTAAGGATGACCAAGTGATGACACTGGCCTCTCTTGGCAGTTGATGGAAATCCTAATCTAGAATATAATGTTCTATACATATACCTGGGTCTGTAGATCTCAGAAACACTCTATTGGTTGTTCTTCTGTTCTGGTTTCCTCATGTTGGTTTCTTTTTTGCACGACCACCAGTTCATTATTGGTTTTTCACATCTGGACCAACCAGGGAAACCCAATCAAAGTAAAGTTACCCTTCTCAGGGACCCACATGTCGACAGATAAGGGATCGCAAAGGGACCTCAAAAGGAATCACAAAATGGCAGCCAACGGGCCACTCGAAGTGGTCAGGCCAGCAATCTTCAGTGGATTCACTGCTTGGGGTCTGGGCTACATTAACCCAATGCACAGTCTCAGGGGACGTCAAGAAGCTATTGCACTAGCAAATGTTAATGGTGTCCAGGGGTTCCGGTTCCATGGTACACACGAGGGCTACGGGTCTCAGCTTTGTAGGGGACTCACTTCGGCCTCTGGGAAGTCTGGAAATCCACCTCTGGTATTGCAAAGTCTTTGGCGTCTGGCAGGAGCTTCGGAGATGCAGACAGGACAGATGCGTCTTTTCAAGCAGGGGAGTAACTCCTTTACCCCAAGGGAGATTTTTCAGTCATCTGGCGTTGAACAGATCATCGAATGTCCAGGATTCAGTTTCAGAGTTTCGTCCAGGAATATCTAAAGGTCTAGTTACAGAGGTTCCTTCTTTATACCCAAGGAAGCGGTTGGACTAACTCAGGGGACCCACCTATGGGAGGGTTTGGAAAGAGGGGTGGCTATATCCATATCCATTTCCTTTGCCCAGTTTCATGCCACAGCAGGGGCTGGTAGCCCCTGCAACTGGTTTTAGCTTGACTATGCACATGGAGACCAAATGTGCCCCCAGTCCAGCACTTCAAAGCACTCTCAGAGTGCACCCACCCAGCCCCAATACACTAAAGCCTGTCTGGGAAGTGGTAACACCTCGCTGTAATAGGAAACCTATTGTCCAGGCATCCCCTGCCAGAGTTTCAGTCAGCAGCAGGAGGCCAGACTCGTGTCTGTGGCTGCAGCATCCATTTTGTGATGCCAGGGCTCTGCTAAGCTGGTACTGGGTATACCGGTGCTGCCATGTCTCTCCCTCTAGAAGGTGGGATCATACTCCCACACCAGTTACTGGTGTGGGGGTATGATTCCAAGGTGTTTGACACCAAACATGACATGTTTCTGTGCAGCCAGTACAATGTTAGCATTTACCGTTTAAGATATAATGCACTTAAGAGTATATGGTCAGGTTGCATCACAGACAACCCTGGAGAAGAGATTCCGAAGGCTGCAGAGGGGCACTGCTCATGCATGGGCACCCTCTTACAAAAACCCAAGCACCCTGCCTTCAGTGAACCTATATCTCAGTAAGGGGTGCATGCACCACCTTACCCAGGCTGCAGTAGCAGACCTCTGGTGTCATTTTGGAGGGCTTCCCAGGGGTGGCATAATACATGCTTCAACCCCTGGTAGGCCTACTAGGGACTTATAAGGGCACCCCAGAATCCAATCTGTGGTGTACCTAAGGAACTAGGAATTAATTTAGAGACGAAGCAGCTAGGCTGCGGTCCTGAATAGCAGGGCCCCAGCCCAGACTAAAGTAAAAAAACAGTGATACATCAGCAAAAAGTGGGGGAAACCATAATAATCAGATCCAACTCTCCTACACAACCCCCCCCCCATGCAGGGACATTAAACTAAACTTGACCAGTTGAGTCTTCATGTTCTAAGTGGAAATATCTGGAGAGTCCATCTGCATTGGCATGGTTACTCCCAGGTCTATGTTCCACTGTATAGTCCATCCCCTGTACGGAAATAGACTACCTTAAAAGTTTGGGGTTTTCACCCTTCATCTGTTTTAGCCATAAGAGGGGCTTATGGTCTGTGTGAACAATGAAGTGAGTACCAAACAAGTATGGTCTCAACTTCTTCAGAGCCCAAACCACAGCAAAGGCCTCCCTCTCAATGGCTGACCAACATTTCTCTCTGGGGGTCAGCCTTCTGCTTGTGAAAGCTGCTGGCTAATCCTGACCTTCATCATTCAACTGTGACAGTACAGCCCCTAACCCCAACTCAGATGCATTTGTTTGCACAATGAACTTCTTGGAGTAATCAGGACTGGAAGCAGTGCACATGGCCTGCTTCACGTCATCAAATGCCTTTTGACAGCTAGCTGTCCACCGAACCTTTTTGGGCATTTTCTTGTAAGTAAGATCAATCAATGGAGTCACAATGGATCCATAACCTTTCATAAATCTTCTGTAATACCCAGTCAGGACTAAGAAGGCTCTCACCTGAGTCTGGGTATTGTGAGCAGCCCAGTCCATTATGGTCTGGATTTTGCTCTGTAGTGGTTGCACCTGGCCTCCACCTACAAGGTGGCCCAGGTATGCAACCTGACTCTGCCCTATCTGGCACTTAGTAGCCTTGATACTTAGGTCTGATTTTTGCAGGGCCTCCAAAACATTCCTCAGGTGGACCAGGTGATCCTCCCAGGTGGAGCTAAAGACAGCAATATCATCAGGATATGCTGCACTATTGTCTTCCAGGCCTGTAAGGACTTGATTCACCAACCTTTGGAAAGTGGCAGGTGCATTCTTCAAACCAAAGGGCATTACCACAAATTGATAGTGCCACTAGGGGTACAAAATGTTGTATTTGGCTTTGCATTATCTGCTAGTCTGATCTGCCAGTAGCCAGCTGTCAAGCCAAATTTGCTTAGAAACTTGGCTGAGGCCAAAGTATTTATCAGCTCATCTTCCCTTGGGATGGGATGGGCATCAGTCCTAGTGACTGCATTGAAACCCCTGTAATCACCACAAAACCTAATCTCTCTCTTACCATCTTTGGTGTGAGGTTTAGTCACCAGGACTTCTGGACTAGCCCAAGGGCTATCTGAGGGTTCAATGACTCCCAAATCCAACATCTTTTGGAACTCTGTCCTTATGCAGTCCCTGACATGATCAGGTTGCCTGTAGATCTTATTCTTCACAGGCAGACTGTCCTCAGTGTCCACTTCATTGGTGCACCAGGTAGTCTGACTTGGAGTCAGAGAAAACATATGTCTGAACAGGCTGAGAACTTTTCTGCAGTCAGTTTGCTGCTGGACAGTGAGGCTGCCTGCCAAGGCTACACCATCTACTGATCCATCATCAGGGTTCTAAGAGAGCAGGTCATGGAGTTGGTCACTCTCTTTCTCCTGTCCCTCATCAGTAGCCATGAGCAAGCCCATGTCTGCCCTGTCAACATATGGTTTTAGTCTCTTGACATTGAGTACCCTATGGGGATTCCTGGGGGTTCCAAGGTCTACCAAGTAGGTAACCTCCCCTTTCTCTTCAACAATTGTATGGGGGACACTCCATTTATCTTGGAGGGCTGCTGGGGCCACAGGCTCCAACACCCACACCTTCTGCCCTGGCTAGTAAACAGTCAGCACACCCTTTTGGTCATGCCAGGCGTTTTTGCAATTCCTGGCTAGCTTCAAGGTTTTTAGTTGCCTTTTTCATATACAGAGCCATCCTGGAGCGGAGACCAAGTACATAGTCGACTATGTCCCGTTTAGGGGGTTTGAGAGGTAACTCTCATCCCTCCCTCACCAGACACAAAGTACCACTAACAGGATGGCCAAACAAAAGTTCAAAAGGGCTGTAACCAACCCCCTTTTGAGGCACCTCTCTGTAGGCAAATAAAAGGCAGGGCAAAAGGATGTCCCATCTCTGCCTAAGCTTTTCTGAGAGACCTTTGATCTTGCCCTTTAAGGTTTTGTTGAACCTTTCAACTAAACAATTGCATTGTGGGTGATAGGGTGTGGTGAATTTATAATTCACTCCACACTCCTTCCACATTGTAGTCAAGTAACTTGACATGAAGCTTGCACCCCTGTCAGATACTACCTCCTTAGGAAAACCCACTCTTGATAATATACCTAACCCTGGGCGTAGTTTGCATAGTCGCGCTACGCGAAGCTATGCAAAGTTGTTTTCGCGCTACTCGAGCTACGCGAGCATGCGTAGTTGCTTGTCGCGCCCGTTCGCGATGAGTTTTTCTTGTTCGCAAATGCGTTGTGCATGTTCGGGACGCTGTTTGCGTGCTCGGGGATAGTACCTCGTGAACGTGCCCATGCGGTCACCTATGGACGCGGCCATCTTGTTTTTCAAGTGTCCCGCCTGTTCGTGAAGCCTTATTTCCTGTTCCGGGTCACATATAGCATGTTCGCAATGCGCATTTCATGTTCAGGAACGCGTTTTACTTGTTTGCAATGTTTTTTGCGTGCTTGGGAGAAAATATCGCGCAAACTTACCCATGCGCTCGCAATGGACACCGCCATCTTGTTTTTCACTCTATGCTATGGTTCTGGGCCTGCTTTTCTATCCTCCCTCAATCATTATTATTATTATTATTATTATTAAAAACTCTTGTAGAGCGCGTAGTCACCCGAAGGTATCCCAGCGCTAAGAACCCTACCCTAAACCTGACAAGGGGGGCCGGAAGGAGGGGGGGTGAGGGATGGGACGGGGATACAGTGGTTCGAATGGGAAGGGATCATTGGGGAAAAAGATAAGTTTTCAACCGCTTCCTGAAGCGAAGGTAGTGTGGTTCAGTTCTAAGGTTGCGGGGGAGTGCATTCCAGAGGCTTGCGGTATGGACTGTGAACCGCCTTCCACCTGTGCGTGCCTTCCTGATTCTGGGGGCGCTGATGAAATTCTCCGTGTCTGATCTGAGGGATCTGCAGGATTTATAGGGTTTGATAAATTTTCTAAGAATGGGAGGGCCTTGATTTTGTAACAATTTGTGAGCTAGGCACAAGGCCTTAAATTTAACTCTCTCCCTTATAGGAAGCCAGTGGAGGAGTTTCAATGCTGGTTTGGCCGAGTCTCTGGCAGGGGTCTTAGTGAGAATCCGGGCGGCTATGTTTTGAATTCTCTGAAGTTTGTTCAGTGTTGCTTCCGGAGCGCCCAGGTATATCACATTGCTGAAATCAAGCCTAGAAATTATCAGGCCTTGTATAAGCAGTTTTTGGGAGTTGGGTGGCAGAAGGGGCAGGATATTTCTCAGTGATTTCAGCAGGCCGAAGCATGTCCCGGCTACTTTTTTTGCTTGTGTGGAAAATGACAGGGTAGTATCTAGCCACACACCCAGGCTTTTTACTTCTTGTTTTGGTTCAGGAATGGGACCCAGACAATCAGGCCAAATATTCGGGGGGAGAATGATTCCTTTCTGACCAAGAAGAAGGACATCTGTCTTTGCTCCGTTTAGTTTCAAGGCTGAGCTGTTCATCCAATCTTTGCAATCCTTAGTTTTTTACACTGTTTTCTGATTTTTTTTTATTTATTATCTATCTCTCTCTGTCCCTAAGTCTACAATTTGCATTTTATTTAGACTTTTACTGTGTTTTTTTTAACTTTTCTACTGTTTTATATTACTTCCTTCTTTAAGCTTCTACTTCTTCCCCTAACTTTATTTTTTCCTTCTAACTTTTCTTTTACGCCTCCCACACACCCAAGAACCATAGCAAAGGAGCGCAGCAGCACTAGCGCCTCCAAGGGCAAGGCGCCTGTGCTCAAGAGCCGCCTGCCTTGTGGCAGACTGCGCCCTGCAGGAGTGCAGGCCTGATAGCTTTTTTGTGAGGCGGAGGTGGCCGCCCTTGTTTTTTTTGTGCGGCGTCACCTCCCCTTAACCTTGACAGCAGGCGGCAGGCCAGGCTCTAGGTGCCCTACCCAGGAGCGTCACCGCCGGTAGGCGAAGGTGCGCCGGGCAGTGTTTCGCTGCTCAGGGGTACGGCGCACCCATAATCAGCTGGCCCACCGGTGGTCAGACATCCTGGACCGGGAGCAGGACCTGTTGGCCCTGCTAGGTGTCGAGGTCATGGGGCTTGGTGAGTAGCTAATATATACTAGTATAAGTTTTGTGTATAATATTTTTACGAACAACAAGAATACTGCTGCGTACAGTGTAGGTAAATTACGTTTCAAAATCTTCTGTGATTGTAGGACACAGGTTCTCTTACTTGTTTGCAACTTTGCGATCGCTTGGGCTGATTATTATGTAAGAGTTTACTTTAGAGAACTTAAGTTAGGTAATGCTATTGCTAGAGAGACTCTCTAGTCATTTCTTTGTCCTCCTGTCAAATAGTGGTGGATGGATTGATACTAGGTTTAGTTAGTATTATTTGATAATTTTTTAGCGGTCTGCGTGACGCATCATATGTCAATGAGTGCTGCTTACCCCAGTCCTTAGTAGAACCTTTTGTAGTTTGTTTAGTGAGTGGTAGGCTTAGCAGTGTCAGTCAGTAGCAGAACATCAGACACAACCATCCAACAATTTGGTGTATGCACAAATGTATGCATGTGCATGTGTCCTCCATCTCATGTATGCATTTTTGAGGGCTAAAAAAAATGGAAATGCTGACTTAGTGAACAATTGGCCCGTCTGGAATAGGTGGGCTAGGTCAGGTGGTACTTAGGCTTAGTTAGTATTCTGGAATCAGAATGGAAGACTGGATTAGTGTTCATAACTAAGTTGACTGTCCGTGAATCCTGCAAGCCAGTAGTCGATCTGATTAGATAGGTCAATTTTATTGCAATTGTTTTTTCCTAAAATGTTTTTTGAGCTTTTTTAAAATAATGTATTTGTTTCACAATCACAGCAATCATTAATGTTTGTCTCTTTCTTTATTTTATCTTACATTAGCAGCTCCCAGTGGCAAGAAGAAGGAGTCCGAGTCGGCAGGGCAACCAGAGGACCGCTCCTCTACCGAGGGCCCTGCTGCTGGCCTCAGTAAGTCCTCCAGCGGTTAATATTAACGATTATATTTCCCTAACTTTTACTGCACCTTATTTTTTCTGAACTATTAAGTCTGGTTCCACTTCCTAATTTATTTTTTACAAAAGCTTCTTTGATCTTCTTGACTATCTGTTTCTAAATTCTGGTTATCCCTACCTCTCTAAGTTCTAACTACCTCTGCTATGACTCTCTGTACTACTACTATTAGTCGGTCTGTAGCTAAGCTTGCCCAGTAGACCACTCTTTATTTAAGGTTTTGAGTTAAACTCAGATTAACCAATAGCTCTAGCCACTGAGTCCAGTCCTTTGGGTTGTCTTCTTCTATTCTTCTTAATCTTGAGGCTTTGACAATTCCCACCAACAAAATGCCCAACCAGATATTTGACTATTTTTGATAGGATATAGTTCATACTAATACTGTTGTGGGGATTCTGCACAGCCACATACAGAACTATGCACAAGAAAATAGGATGTTGGTGATGGGAGGTTGGACCTTCCTCACACCTAAGTCAGAACCCACAATCCCCTGACCGACTAGCTATAGTGTCTCATTAGGGCCCCGAACCCCCACCCGACGATACCCAATGATTACACAACCCAGAACATAACACCCTTTCGCTCACTCATTCATGTAAGTCCACCACCACACCAAATACCACAGAGTCTCTGTGTAAGTTCAAAAGGTTTATTTTCAACTAACAAGCTCTGCACGTTGTTCTATAAAATTCAGTGTACTACAGCCAGCTCCAACAGCAAAATGCATAGGATTAAAACAATACACATTGTTACAAGTGCATGATAGAACTAGAAGACAAAAAATCTGGGCGAATTCTGGGAGACCCCTCACCGTAGAACCTATAAGTGCTGGTTACATGCATCAGAAGCTCTGCAAATCTCTGGTTCGTAGAAGGGAATCTTCCACCTGTTATGAGAAAAATGGTGCTCGTTAGATAGTATAATGCAAGCATTTCTCAGTCATGCCAAAATGTGTAACATGTACATGTAATGGCTAAGCAATACGGACTAACCAAACTCCATAACAAAGTGGCTTGTTTTTCGACCTCTTGTAACGCAACGCTCAGACAATAGCTGTATGAGCTCATGTGGGCTCAAAGGCGTCTACTGCACAACAAGCTGTGAGGTAACATGCGCAAAAGACATGAAGCTAAAATGGTTGCATGTCTCAGGCTAACTTTGCACAGAGTAGAGTAGACTATAATGACCCTAGGGATCATTACACTACTAGTCTGAACTGACTCTACTCTAGTACCCGATTTGGACTAGTGATGTATGTTGAATATGTATGTATTAACTTTTTTTTCAATCTTGCTAGTGAAAACGAATAAATAGGGGGAGGTGTACAGGAATCTAAAAATGTGTAACGTTTTTTCTAGGCGTACTACCGACCACCAGTGCCGGCGGGGCCAGCGGCGATGGCAATGCGGCAATTCCGGAGGGGACAGGAGATGAGGCAGCGGCACCTGCAGGAGCTACTACAGGGGGTGAGGCAGCGGCGAGCGGTGATAAGTTATATTCCTTACTTATTGACATTACACTAGCGGGAAGGGTGCACTGTACACTCACTGTACTGTTGAGACTTAGTAAGTATGAAGCTGTAGTGAACATTAAACAACGGTTGAAGAAGACACCCTTTACTTAGTAATGGCATTAGCAATAGCATTACCAGCGTGAGTTGAGTAACCGATGTCCTCTTCTATCTGACTCCAACTCAGCTGTGAAAGTTTTATGGAGAAGACTAAAAGTCAGATCAGATGACCTTGATGGATGTGTTAAACAAAAAGGGAAAGAAGGGTGGAAGGAGGAAGGACGGGCAAGATGTAATACGGTTGGTAGAGAACGATACGCTGGAAGCAGCATGCATAAGTGGCTGATAGGAATCAGATGTGTGGGTTGTTGAAGGATGGGTGGAAGGTGAAAGAATATGCCTGCCTTGGTGGGCGACACAGTATTGGTGGATACTGGATAGCAAGAATCATCAGCAGTGTTTGGGTCAAACTCAAAGCAAAGGCAAGCAAGGAAGGAGTGGACGCATGGGTGGTTGTTGGTGAAACAAATTAAGGTTTGTTGAGAGATTAAGAAGAATGATAGACATTTACTTTGAATGGATGGATGCCTGGATGTATTCATCATAGACAGCATAGGCGGAGACTGTCACTGAATGCAGAGTCTTAGTTTGAAGAGAACGTAAAAGAAACCGTGCCATAGTAGCAAAGCCGAGGGGAATATAATAACTTGTATTTTCAGAATACAGTTGACTCACAGTAGTTTGCAAGCACATCATATATATATATTGTGCATAGTTATCAAGCGCCGAGGACCAGTCTCTATCTATGTTAATTTATTTTCGACTGTGTCAGCCAGCCTGCAAAGGGTGGCCTATCTGTTGGTTACACAATCAATCAAAACAAAGTTTTATTTATTTATATGTTTACTTACCTGTAATTGGCCGTAATCCATAGTTCACTACCCCCCCCCACCCTGCCCCTCCGCCGTCACACTTCACCGCCCGGCAGCACTCCCACCACCAACTGCTACTGCCCTTATGTCGTCGTCCCATATATAAGCAATGACCATTGGATCAGATATATAATCAGCCTTTTTGTAGTAGCCAGGGCAGGGTGAAAGTGAAATTGAGCAATTGCCCTCATGTAGCAGAGAGAATGTGGCCAGTGCCACCTGTAATAAAAAAATACGAGTTTCCCCACCTGCAGACTGTAGTAGTAAATAAAACTAACGTGAGTCTGCGTCATGACTCGTATGTTTGTCTTGGGTGCAAGCTTAGCTGACTAAGCTGGCATGCCGGCTGCCACACGGTTATGAAATTTTGCTAAACGAGAGATAAGAAGAAGACGACTGGTGTACTGTGTACTGGAGTCCATAGTGCTAGTGTAATGCCTGAAACTCCCACAAATGTTAGAGGCTGAGGAAGTGGGAGAATAGATAGTTACCATAAATGTTATGTACTGTACTTGCCAGTGCTACTGTGCCACTATGTGTTGAATTAATTTTGTGTTACTGTTTTGTTAAGAGTATAGGTTATAATATTCTTTTTCTTTCTTGATATAGATCCTCCATCCAAGAAAGACCAACACGGAAGGAGTTGGCAGCCAGGGCCCGACGCCGGAAACTGGAGGCCATCTGCAAAGAGTACTGGTGGCTGGTGGCGCAGGCGGAGGAGGAGGAGGCGGCTGAAACCTCTTCCAATGCCCTGGGCCCCAGCCAGGCCCCGCCTCCAGTGGTACAGTGCCGTGGTCAGGTAGCCACCCGCCACCGCACTTCTTTAACACCTAGCACTGCTGCCCCCATCCTGGATGCAACTGCAGGGCATTTCGCCACCAGATGCTCCTCCGGATGGCACGCCTAGAGGAGCACCTAGAGAAGCGTGTCAAGATCATCATGAATAAACAACTCAAAGCCCGCCGAATTTAGGACCACTTTGGATTGCCCCTTTTTTATTCCTTTTGTTGGTGGGTGGGAATAGGGCGCTGGGGTTTATGGACATTGTTTGGACTTTTTCGTTTTGGACATTGGTTGCAGTTAGGGAGAGGGGAGGGTCAGGTCACAGTGGGATAGTTTATTTTTTTTAGGGTAATAAATTATATTTATACTTGAACATATGATATTAATATTTTTGGGGGGTTACTGTTTTACAAATTTATGTCACATGGTTTCCTTGCTGCTGCAGGGCTGCAGCCATTGTTTGATAAAAAATATCTGCTGATTTTGTAACACACAAACAAATAGATGTGGTACCCCTCACTGAGTTATTTGTCCTACTAGTACTGTCAGTCTCTCCACCTAGTCCATTATACCTCCCACCAAACTTATCTTACCTGTGATTGATGATGATTAAGTTCGGCACAGCAATGGCTGCATGGCTTCCCAAGAGAATGGAGAAGATGCCATGGTTGTGGTGGTAGTAGTAGACACTGGCAGCAGCATTTGCAAACAAATAAAAAGAGAGTCACTTGCCTGAGAGAGACTGTGGGAGGAGTAGTAGAACAAATTAAAGTACAGTACAGACGACTTCCAAACAAACAATATTGCAACTGCTAAAGTAAAATAAAACATAATGGTGGAGGGGACAGCCTAGTACAAGAAGTTATAAACTGTAGTTGTGTTGATTGAGTCACTTAACACAATTGTTGTAATTCGTAACCTAACCTTTACTGCTGTGTGGTAGGATGTTGATGATGAATCCAATCAATGCCGGCAATTAATTATGATGTATTAGGTGGGTCCCTTTGGAAAACAAATTGGCTTGCACATAGACTGAGCATTGGTGGGCAAGCAGAAGAAGATCCTCATCCAGCCTTGAAATTGAATTAGTGTTGCTTTCACCACATCTGCCCCAGCAAGCGTGTGATCAATTGTTGGTGTTCATTTAATGAAGTCACATCACACCTCAATATAAATCACACAGCTCGGGGGAAGAGGGTTAAGGTTTGTTGAATGGATGGATGGGAAGGGGCGTTTGGGGAAAGGTTTGACAAAGACAAGTAGTACACATGGACACAACAAAAGCAAAACACAATCTTGGCAGATGACCATGATCTTATCCAATAAATCTATAAAGGGAGAAGAAGGAAATGCATGCATGATGATGAAGATAACTTGATGGTTAATGAGTAGTACTTTCTAACTACTACTACACAATTAGACAGTACAGGGCAGCAGCAATATGCAATATGCAATTTGCCCTGCCTGTATGCCCTCAGAGAGACCCAAATTACATGATGTAACGGGCTTACTTTTAAAGCTAGCAAAGAAAATTTAAAAATAGTTGTAGGGATCAATTAGCAAACAAACAACAACACAACACACAGTCGTAATGATTGAAGAGAAAAAAGGAATCAAATTAATTAAAAGACAAATGATGAATGATACTAAAGTTACTGTATTATCCTGGTCCAATTGTGGAGTTGCATCTCGTAATTTCTCTTGGTCCTCCCTTCCATGGACGCTCCGCACATCAATCTTGGGTGCCACTGCCTGCCTGCCTGATGCGAATTGGTAAGGTAAGTGTGAGTTGTTTCTCCCAGTATAGCATGGTGTAAAGGCCGGCCTGTAAGTGTAGATGGAAAAACAAAACGGGTATTGAAAAATCACTGAAGAAAAAAAAAGCATCAATTACGGTGGAGTGCAAGAAGAGAAGAGAGAACACTTTCATACTGAGGCGGCTTGGATACATCATGTCTACTCTGTTTACAGCATTAAGCTACAACAACAACAGGACAGGAGTCAGGACAGAACAGGCCCATGGCACCGGGCCGTGACCCAATCTCAATTTACCTTAAATTTTGACAGAGCCAGACAAAAGGCATATACAGCAACCAAGCATTTTCAAAATTAAATGACTAAATCAATGCGCTGCTCTCAGTCATACCACTACACTCAACTCCACCACTACATGGACATGTAACGTCGGTGTGCTGTGGTTCTTGTTGAATTGTTGTGCTTACCTTTTATGCCACTTCATGAAATGCAGTTATTCCATCCATCATCTCCGATCCAACTGACTGACTGCGTGCAAAGATAGTATGGTCATCATCATGGTGTGGTACGTGTCCTGTTGTCCAACTCCAACTCAGTCTGTAGTAAAAAATTGCAACTGATATTGGCCTGCAGTAGTAGTAGAAGCACAATTTGGTTATTAAACAACAAGAAGGGAAACATTGACTGTCACTTGACTCACCTTTACTTTGTAGATTAGCTAGTAGAGTTCGACTTCATGCACAACATCACCACAACAAACAACAGCAATCCCTCAGAGTCAGCAAGCATCCAATGCATGCCATCATTATCTGTCTTGCCCTTCTCTTTGGCTGTCAGATCAGATGCCTAGTTCTGACAGGTGTGTGTTTTTTTTTAACGGGGCAGTAGCCTCATTACTCCACATTTATTTTGAGTGTTGCTAGTCACTGTTTCGGTTTTCTTCTTATTCATCTGATGGAGCGCAAAAATCCTGGTAATGGGAAAAGCAAGACCCATACCGATATCCTCCCAGTGTCACAGACCCTTCATCACTTCTATCTCATTCACACATACAGTCATTGGTGGGGCCCATAACACCAACACTCACACTAACCATTTACTGGTCTGCAAGCAGCAGGAGGGATGAGCTGTTCAAGCGCTGGACATGTGGGGGGATACCCTATAACCTACAGGGAGAAAAAGTTAATTAACAAAATGTACATTAATACCCTTTCCGCCTACAGATCTCAATCCTAAGCATCAAGACACTCCTCCCACATGGTCAATGGACTATTTAGCTGGATTGGTTGATGGTGATTTAGAACCAGCTAAAACACATTTCAAGATTTAGATATTACCTTCCTTATTAAACCACATGCTTGTTTCTTGTTAATCAATATCTGTTTATCTAAAATTTCATAATGAGTTATATTTGCATTTGGAAGGTTTATATCAAATTTCATGTAAGTCACAGAACATCATATTTACCTAATCTGGCTATTTGGAGTCCTCTAATTCATTGGCTCAAATCTGCAGTCAGTCGTCCGAAAGTTAAACAAGGTTCAAAGTTCTTTGCTCAGCACGCTACAGTTCCAAAGATCGGCAAAGGACCAGAGACGTGCAAGCATCTATCATTGCCTGTGGATCTAAAGAAAGTTCGCAGTCATCGAATAGTCGGGCAGCATCCGGACCCTTCTAGGATTCAGGAAATGCAGCAGTCGCCTAAGTAGCGTCATAAGTAGCGTTGTCGCAGCATCATCGAGGATGTTGTGTGTCCCTCTCTATTCTACCTTGTATTTTTATAATAAAATCAGAGCAAGAAGATACATTTTGATAATTTAGCACAGTCCTGATTGGCTGGTTGAGATCGTCCGATGTTAGGGTTTCGGATTTTAGTACAGTTCGAGGGGTGAGGTCATCAAGTTCATGTAAAAGTCAGTCCGTTCCGGTTTACTGTAAAGTTAATTGTTTTCAGTCTTGGCCATCTTCCCACAGTGGCCTTGTTCTGGTACATGTGGGACAAAGGTTGTGACGAGACTTAGGAGAATTCTTGCGCATTCCTCGTGGGACAGTGGCCACTTCGTCGTGTAGCGTCAGTGGCCATCTTTGATTTAGGCCCAAACACCAACTTAAGTGAAACAAACACAAAAGAGTAATTAATGCATAGAAATAATAAATCTAATGTTAACCCCTTACTAATCCCTCAATGTGCTTGTATTTGTCTAGTGTATAGCAACATTTAAAGCAATTATATTCACCCTCTTCATGGGCAACATTACAGACACAATACAAAAGCAACATATATCATGCAGTATTCTATTTACTACATATACTACGGTTAGTAGGCGTACAGATTTTAGTCATAAAGGTTATTTATCCATGCAATATGCAATTCCCACGTGTAATTCGAATATTATTAATGTTGATTAATAAACATGCAAACTCGTTTAATAATATTATAATTATTAGATTATATAATTAGTATTTTCATGCAGGATAGGGGAGGTATACAAAATGTTGTACTACCTGCTCCATCAATCCCCTATTTGGTGATTTTATCACCACACCATTAACATTTTTTATCAATTTGTCAAGAAAGTTAAATGAATGATTTTAATTAGTTTACATCTCTGTTTCCCCAATTTCTTCTCTTCTTGCTGTTTTATACATACTTTCTTTCATTTCTTCTAATTCTACTTCTTCAAATTCCCTCTCTTGTCTCTTATTCTGTCTTCTTTTCAAATTTTCTCTTTTTAACCTTTTCTGTATTTTCTTTCTTTTATGACATAAACATGCTAGTCTTAAAATTAATACTATAAAAATCACACATGTTAATGGAAATAAGATCCTACCTATAAAGGTACCACCTAAATGTAATAAGAAGTCTTTAATAGAAGAACATTTCTTTCCAATCTTTTCACAAACACTTTCAACCTCCAGTGGTGCAATTTCCTCATGCAAATCAGTTATATTTTTAATGTTAACTTTCAGATCGCTACTTTTTCTGGAATGTAAGTACAACAATGTTGAACTTTCAGCATTCCACAGACTCCGCCCTCTTTTGCCAATAATATATCAAGAGCAAGTCGATTTTGCATTACCATAGCACGCATGGCAACCATTTCAGTATTTACCAATAAAAATCCTACAGCGGTGCTTGTTGACAAGCGAACCACTACTGTTGATAGTTTTCAAATTTTGTGTGCATTCAGAGATATTTCCACTGCTGGTATCAATGCTTCAAAAATGTCTCCTACAATTTCTGACCAAGATTCTCTTTTTCTACGTGCTAAATGATTACCTAACTTATGTACACCGTCTTCTCCTCTTCCCATGTGGAATATCTTTGGGAAAACCAGACCTACATAACATGTGCCATACCAATGGTCTGGCAATCGATAATATGCCTTGTTCCCGCAGATAAAATATAACCCAGGAAAAACTGGATCATTTCCTCCTTTAAATCCCCATCCACCCATGATTCGGTATGTATCATGGCATTCACTGTTCCCTACAAAGTAATTATCATATGCAGTTTGATTCCTTCTAATACACAACTTCCCTTTCTGAGGCCAATTTAAAGCCATAGTTGGACTAGCTTCTCCTTTAAAATGTTTTTCCATTTCAACATCCCAGACTGTCTTTTCTTCTGTTCCTTCATGTAGTTTCCTTTGCATTTTTAATCTTCTTTCTTCAACCATATCTAAAAACGTCTTTTCCTCTTTCTTTAAACTGCAAGTCAAATTGTTTCTAAATATAGATTCTAATGTTAGTTCTTTTGTCTCTAAGAAAAATTCTCCTAACACCTTTGCAGGCTTTACTTTATTCAATTTGTTAATCACAGGTACTTGTGAAAAGATGTTATCTACATCTGAACAATAATATTCTAACTTCCCTATTTTGTAAAACAGACTAGCTATTACACTACATGTTATTGCATATGTTACTGGGAGGTGATGGAAGGTCACTCCCTCCGATACAGATGCAGGTAGCTGCATACAAACGTAGCAGTCCCTCACATCCAATGTCTTTACATATTCATGCAAAAGTTTTGAAAACACATTGTTGGAGAAATCATTTATAGACCTGTCTTTATGTAGATAATGTCTATCTATTTTAGTCAGATATAGTTTCTGAATCTTTTCTATATTAGTTTTATTTTCAGTATGTCCTTCTATTGTGTCTATGGTAATCTTAAATGAGATCATCAGAATTAACACACTCCACAAAAGCGTTAGTAATCCTGTACAACAACAACAACACATTTTAAACCATCGTTTTAGAAATACACATTTAGCTTTTCTACTTTCTGTGTTTGCCATTTTGTAAAATGATCAGTGTTTTTTGACTTAGCCTCTTCTACTTCACAACTAGTTTTGTCTAACCCAAGGCTCTAAGCACCTACTTGGTTCTATCAGTTATGTCTTTTCTTGTATGTTATTGTTTTTCCATTAGCAGCACTTTTGTCTTGCTCAGTTTGGCATTTGATCGTCTTTCACTTTCCTCTCATAATCTTAATACAGAACTCCCTGAACATCCGTTTCTTCTCCAATATCGGACAAGATAACTCAGGATTTCCGATTCTTCGTCTTCCACAACCACTTCTGGTACAGTCACCTCTGGATTTTCTTGGCTATCCGCCTCTTCTTTTATTTCAGGCTGGCCAACATACGACCATTCCGGCGACTTATACTTCTGGTTAGGTTTCCTCGTTCTTTTGCTTTCCTCTACTGTAGTTACTTTCTCATTCTTCGATTTTTCTTGGCAAGATACTTCATTCACTTGTTCTGCTCTGGGTGAATTCACTCGTGTCAGCCGATATCTCAGTCTCTTTATTTTGTTTGGCCAAATTTCATCTCTTGCTGACCTTTTCAGTTTACTTCCTTTATCATTCTTTTCAGCTCTCCATGCTCTCTTTCGCAGGACTCGACCTTCTGGTACATCTTCTTCACTAACCTCTGATTCTGTTTCAACTTGCTTTTTATTTTCAACTGTTCTTCTTTCCACCACTTCTTTTGTTTTCCCTACTTCTGTCCCTCCTCGTGTTTCTTGCACAATATCTTCCTGCTGACTAACTGTCCCTTCCTCTAACTGGATGTTGGAATTCCCTACGACTCCTCGGGGGTCTTCCGCAAGAATCTTTCCCTCACTTTCTGTATCTGGCACCTGTTCATCTACTTTTGTTATTTCAGGTGGAATTTCTCTCAGTTTTTCATCAGGAATTTCCTTATCAATAACTTCTTTGATTGTCCCTTCACTGCTTTTCTCTTTTCTGGAACGTACCGGTATTTGTTCAGTCTCTGAGTCTGAGCTTGTATCAGAAATCTGAGACCTCCTTCTCAAGGGAATATTCTCCGGGGCAAATGTCAAGTTTAGCTCTGTCTCCCCCTCTCAGGATTTTCTCTTGTTCTTATTTCTTCAGTATCTGATTCAGAACTACTTTCTGACTCTTCATAATATTCTCGTTCTTGGTTATCCACTGGATTTGGAATTCTCAATGTGTGACTAGTTTGAATCCAGTTCTTAATCCCAGCACACTTTACAGCTGTTGTTGTAGTCAAAATCACTTGTCGTGGTTTTCCCCAACGTGGGACCAAACAGTTCCTCCTTCTGAGTACTTTAATTCTTACCCAGTCTCCTGGGCTCAGAATATGAGGTTGCTTCTTTTCAAGGGTGGTGGCATCCGATCCAACCTAATGAAACACAGAATGAATTGCGTCAGCCAGCCCCTTACAGTAATCCAACACCAAGTCATCAGTTATAGGCAACAGAGTGTTGACTGGTATGAATACATTACAACAAACAAATGATGGACGGAATGCTGACAATGCATACATTCTCCCCCAGTCAAGAGATCTGGGTTAAATCCATCGTTCTTTTGCCCACTACACCACCCCAGTTTAGACATGGCCATATGCAAATCAGTCTTGACCCTGTGCCTCATGGGAACAGTCCAGCCCGAACTGCCAAGCCATGTCTTCCCTGGACCGGAATCAAGCATCCTAGGACCGGTTTCTGGCTATCAGCCGTCATCAGCCAGGATAGCTTGACTCCAGTGGCGTAGTGAGCACGGGTCCCACGTCTGGGAATACCCATCCCACTTAGGGCGAAAAGCGTTACAACAAACAAATGATGGACGGAATGCTGACAATGCATACATTCTCCCCCAGTCAAGAGATCTGGGTTAAATCCATCGTTCTTTTGCCCACTACACCACCCCAGTTTAGACATGGCCATATGCAAATCAGTCTTGACCCTGTGCCTCATGGGAACAGTCCAGCCCGAACTGCCAAGCCATGTCTTCCCTGGACCGGAATCAAGCATCCTAGGACCGGTTTCTGGCTATCAGCCGTCATCAGCCAGGATAGCTTGACTCCAGTGGCGTAGTGAGCACGGGTCCCACGTCTGGGAATACCCATCCCACTTAGGGCGAAAAGCGTTACAACAAACAAATGATGGACGGAATGCTGACAATGCATACATTCTCCCCCAGTCAAGAGATCTGGGTTAAATCCATCGTTCTTTTGCCCACTACACCACCCCAGTTTAGACATGGCCATATGCAAATCAGTCTTGACCCTGTGCCTCATGGGAACAGTCCAGCCCGAACTGCCAAGCCATGTCTTCCCTGGACCGGAATCAAGCATCCTAGGACCGGTTTCTGGCTATCAGCCGTCATCAGCCAGGATAGCTTGACTCCAGTGGCGTAGTGAGCACGGGTCCCACGTCTGGGAATACCCATCCCACTTAGGGCGAAAAGCGTTACAACAAACAAATGATGGACGGAATGCTGACAATGCATACATTCTCCCCCAGTCAAGAGATCTGGGTTAAATCCATCGTTCTTTTGCCCACTACACCACCCCAGTTTAGACATGGCCATATGCAAATTAGTCTTGACCCTGTGCCTCATGGGAACAGTCCAGCCCGAACTGCCAAGCCATGTCTTCCCTGGACCGGAATCAAGCATCCTAGGACCGGTTTCTGGCTATCAGCCGTCATCAGCCAGGATAGCTTGACTCCAGTGGCGTAGTGAGCACGGGTCCCACGTCTGGGAATACCCATCCCACTTAGGGCGAAAAGCGTTACAACAAACAAATGATGGACGGAATGCTGACAATGCATACATTCTCCCCCAGTCAAGAGATCTGGGTTAAATCCATCGTTCTTTTGCCCACTACACCACCCCAGTTTAGACATGGCCATATGCAAATCAGTCTTGACCCTGTGCCTCATGGGAACAGTCCAGCCCGAACTGCCAAGCCATGTCTTCCCTGGACCGGAATCAAGCATCCTAGGACCGGTTTCTGGCTATCAGCCGTCATCAGCCAGGATAGCTTGACTCCAGTGGCGTAGTGAGCACGGGTCCCACGTCTGGGAATACCCATCCCACTTAGGGCGAAAAGCGTTACAACAAACAAATGATGGACGGAATGCTGACAATGCATACATTCTCCCCCAGTCAAGAGATCTGGGTTAAATCCATCGTTCTTTTGCCCACTACACCACCCCAGTTTAGACATGGCCATATGCAAATCAGTCTTGACCCTGTGCCTCATGGGAACAGTCCAACCCGAACTGCCAAGCCATGTCTTCCCTGGACCGGAATCAAGCATCCTAGGACCGGTTTCTGGCTATCAGCCGTCATCAGCCAGGATAGCTTGACTCCAGTGGCGTAGTGAGCACGGGTCCCACGTCTGGGAATACCCATCCCACTTAGGGCGAAAAGCGTTACAACAAACAAATGATGGACGGAATGCTGACAATGCATACATTCTCCCCCAGTCAAGAGATCTGGGTTAAATCCATCGTTCTTTTGCCCACTACACCACCCCAGTTTAGACATGGCCATATGCAAATCAGTCTTGACCCTGTGCCTCATGGGAACAGTCCAGCCCGAACTGCCAAGCCATGTTCTGCATTCTGTCCATCAATTGTTGTTTTTGCAATTGTCACCCCGAGTGGGAAGGGTATGCTCAGACGTGAGTCCCTTGCTCTCCATGCCACTGGAATCAAGCTATCCTGGCTGACGAGGGCTGAAAGCCCGAAACCGGTCCTAGGATGCTTGTTTCCAGTCCAGGGAGGACCTGGCTTGGCAGTTCGGGCTGGACTGTTCCCATGGGGCACAGGGTCAAGACTGATTTGCATATGGCTGGGTTCAAACTGGAATGGCATGGTGAGCAAAAAAACGATGGATTTAGGCCCAGATCTCTGTACTGGGGTGAATGTATGACATTGTTCTGCATTCTGTCCATCAATTGTTGTTTTTGCAATTGTCACCCCGAGTGGGAAGGGTATGCTCAGACGTGAGTCCCTTGCTCTCCATGCCACTGGAATCAAGCTATCCTGGCTGACGAGGGCTGAAAGCCCGAAACGGTCCTAGGATGCTTGTTTCCAGTCCAGGGAGGACCTGGCTTGGCAGTTCGGGCTGGACTGTTCCCATGGGGCACAGGGTCAAGACTGATTTGCATATGGCTGGGTTCAAACTGGAATGGCATGGTGAGCAAAAAAACGATGGATTTAGGCCCAGATCTCTGTACTGGGGTGAATGTATGACATTGTTCTGCATTCTGTCCATCAATTGTTGTTTTTGCAATTGTCACCCCGAGTGGGAAGGGTATGCTCAGACGTGAGTCCCTTGCTCTCCATGCCACTGGAATCAAGCTATCCTGGCTGACGAGGGCTGAAAGCCCGAAACCGGTCCTAGGATGCTTGTTTCCAGTCCAGGGAGGACCTGGCTTGGCAGTTCGGGCTGGACTGTTCCCATGGGGCACAGGGTCAAGACTGATTTGCATATGGCTGGGTTCAAACTGGAATGGCATGGTGAGCAAAAAAACGATGGATTTAGGCCCAGATCTCTGTACTGGGGTGAATGTATGACATTGTTCTGCATTCTGTCCATCAATTGTTGTTTTTGCAATTGTCACCCCGAGTGGGAAGGGTATGCTCAGACGTGAGTCCCTTGCTCTCCATGCCACTGGAATCAAGCTATCCTGGCTGACGAGGGCTGAAAGCCCGAAACCGGTCCTAGGATGCTTGTTTCCAGTCCAGGGAGGACCTGGCTTGGCAGTTCGGGCTGGACTGTTCCCATGGGGCACAGGGTCAAGACTGATTTGCATATGGCTGGGTTCAAACTGGAATGGCATGGTGAGCAAAAAAACGATGGATTTAGGCCCAGATCTCTGTACTGGGGTGAATGTATGACATTGTTCTGCATTCTGTCCATCAATTGTTGTTTTTGGTATGAATACATGGCACATTGCTCTTCCCACGATAATTTCATGGGGACTCAAAACATTGGTCCTATCTGGAATTGATCTAATAGTCATGAGTACCAGAGGCAAGACATCAGGCCATTTCAAACCTGTGGCTAAACACATTTTTCCCAATCGGTTTTTAATGGTGCCATTCATTTGATCCACCACGCCAGAAGCCTCTGGGCCATAGGCACAATGTAGTTTCTGTTGTACATTCAATGCTTCACAAATCAACTTCATGATCTCAGTATGGAAATGCTTTCCTCTATCTGACTCAATTGTAACTGGGAACCCAAATCTAGGGATCTATTCCCTCAAAAGCAGTTTTGCTACTGTAATTCCATCACTTCTTCTTGTGGGGTATGCTTCTACCCATCTAGAAAACAAGCAGACCATTGCAAGAACATACCTCAACCTATTACAGGGCAGCATCTCAATGAAATCAATCTGCATTCTGGTGAAAGGTCCTCCTTCTCGATCTATTGTTCCTAGACTTACTACTGTTTTCCTTCCAGGATTGAACTGCTGACATATAAGGCATCTTTGACAAAGGCTCTCAGCTACAAGTCTAAATTTTCTATTGTACCATGTCTGCTTAAAGGCCCTAATCATTGCGTCTCTCCCTATGTGTCCCTGTCCATGATCCATACGTGCCAAGGCAGACACCATGCTATCAGGCATGACTGGTCTTCCGTCCCGATAGACCCACACATGATCTGTTTCCCTTGGTGCATATCCTGCTTTTACCCACTGTCTCATTTCCTCATCTGCTGCTTCTTCCTGCAATTGCCTCACTTCTTCCCAGGTACCCACAGTGTTAGTAAACAGTAGGGGGCAAGAATTCATCTCTCTTTCTTTAGCTCTATTGATTGAATTCTGATTTCGAGCACAATATTGAGCCATATCGTTGGCATATTTATTACCAACTGCGACATAATCTCCCGTCTGAACGTGGGCAGCACACTTCACAACAGCCAATTGCTTAGGCAGCTGTATCGCCTCCAGCAACTTCCCAACCACTTCAGCATTCTTTATCGGAGTTCCACTTGCAGTCAGAAATCCTCTCTGCAGCCATATCAGGCCGAAATCATGCACAACACCAAAACCATACTGACTATCAGTTATCACAGTCACTCTCACATTCTTCCCCAATTTGCATGCTCTAGTTAAGGCTACAAGTTCAGCAACCTGGGCTGATTTTACTCCTTTCAGGTAAGATGCTTCCATTACTGCTGCAACTGTGCATACTGCATACGCTGCACTCAGATTTCCTTTGTCTGTTCTCAGGCATGACCCATCTACAAACATCACAAAGTCACTCTCAGACAAAGGTACATCTTTTATATCAGGACGTGGTTTGGTACAGAAATCCAATACATCCAAACAATCATGATCCACTTCGTCCCTGACTTCAACATTCTCAGCATCAGGCAATAGTTTTGATGGATTCACATTCAGACATCTCACAAGGCTCATATTCATTGCACCTAATATGACCTTCTCATACTTAGTCAGCCGACTATGTGTCAAGAACTGAGTGTGACTCCTTGTTCAAAGGATTGCCACATCATGCGGTACAAACACTCGCACAGGATATCCCATCACAATTCCCTCACTCTGTTCCAGACTCTTACAGGTAGCAGCTACTGCTTTCAAACAACCTGGCAACGCTACAGCTACCAGGTCTAGCATAGCTGAAAAATATGCAATTAGTCTTCTCAATTTTCCATGTTTCTGAATTAGTACATAGAGTGCACATCCATTCCTCTCACTGCAGTACAGCTCGAATTTCTTTTCATAAACAGGCATTCCTAATGCTGGCGCTTCACACAAACTGTCTCTCAATTGCTTAAAAGCTGTCAATTCTTCCTTACTTAATTCAATGGGATCTCTCACATCACTTCTCATCAGGCGTACCAAAGGTTTTGCCTTCAGGGAAAAGTTACTTATCCACTGATGACAATATCCAACCATTCCAAGAAACATTCTCACTTCTCTTTGCGTCATTGGGGTTCTCATTCCTTTTATTATCCTGATTCTGCCTGTGGTTATCTTTCTCAGTCCCTTTTCAATTTTATGACCTAAATAGTGTACTTCCTTTTGACAAAATTGTAATTTTGATGGTGACACTTTAAGTCCTCCATCTGCCAAATGGTTCTCGAGTTTTCGACGCCACAAGCAGGTCATCGATATATTGAACTAGCACTGAATTCTCGGGCATTTCTAAATCTTCCAAGGACTTTTTCAATATCTGATTAAATATCGAGGGGCTTTCTTTATACCCCTGTGGGATTCGGCACCAAGCCAAAATAGGTTCGCCAAAACGGAACGCTAAAGTTTGCTGTCTATCATGGTGCAACGGTATGGAAAAAAAAGCATGACATAAGTCAATTACTGTGTACCATTCTGCATCATGAGGAATCTGATACAAAATCACAGATGGATTTGGTACAATGGGACAGCACGACACAACAATTTTGCTTATTTTCTCAAATCCTGCACTATCCCGAACTTTCTATTAGGCTTTTTCAGTCCCATAATTGGTGAATTACATGGACTACTCATTATTTCTCTCAAAATTCCTTGTTTAATCATTTTCTCAATTATAGGGGTAACTTCTTCAATTATCTCAGGTGTCAATTTATATTGAGGAACATTTGGGTAGCTTATTCCTTACTTCACTGTTACTTTTACGGGATTCACATTTTTCATCAATCCTACATCTTCTCCTGTGAAATCCCAAACTTCTGCTTTTACTGTCTGTTTCAATTCTCTTGGTAATTCGTCAGGGTTGAATACAGCATAGGCTTCAGTAATCTAAGTTTACATATTTGCCATAGTCATTTTATATAGTATATCTTCATCAGGGGTCTCAAATGCTATTCCATCAGCGGTACAAAATATAGTGCAATTCATTTTGCACAATAGGTCTCTTCCTAATAAATTTACAAGACTTGAATCGCACATGACAAAGCGGTGCATTTCGGCACATTTCCCTATGCTGACTTTTACTGGTTCTGTGAGATATGTTTTAATCTGTCTGTTGGATACTCCAACTACTTGGATTGTTTCGTCCGAGAGAAGAAGATTCTTAACATCAGCTGACCTAACAGTTGATCGAGTAGCACCAGTTTCTAGTAGGAAAGTAATATCTTCATCATTTACCTTTCCGTCCACAAAAGGGCCTGTCTGGTCTACTTCTAGAGTTGCGCCAAGTACGCACCCTTCTTCCTTCCTTCAGCACCATCAATAACCTTCTTCTGACTCACTCTCATCGCGTTGTAGCCAATACTGCGAAATAGCGCTAGAGCGCGGCAGCTTAATTACTTGTTCTTCGTTGTAGAATCCTGTCTCATTACTGTATTTCTGTGAATTTACGCTCTGTGGAAAAGGCGGTTTTGGCGCCTGTTTCTGTTGGGTAACAACCTGCTGCTGTCGCTGCGGTTGACCACTCACCTCATTCTGCACCTGCGGATTCAATGATGCATTATCACCATTTGTATTCGGGGGAAATTTACACTCGGATTTCCAGTGCCCTTTTCTTCCTCAATTATGTCAAGGCCATTTCTTTTTGGCCTCTTCTATATTAAACTGTCCTTTTCCTTTCCCAGCATTAAATTTAGGCTTTGGTCCTGCATTATTCACTTGTTCAATCAGTTGTGCTTCCTGTCTTCTGCAAACTTTACCTGTGCCCACATAGCCTTTTCTTTAAATTTTCGCTGCTTGGCTTCAATTTCATCACTAAAGTATTTTGCATATCTTAGTACTTCATCAATTTTCTTGTTTTACCAATCCACAGTATGTTGCTTAATCATTTCACCAATTTCTGGACGTAGGCCATATACAAATCTAGATACAAAATGACTCAAATCCTTTTCACTTAAGTTTTCGTCACCACTAAACTGCTTAAAGTAAGTATTAACCTTTCATAGTACGTGTGCAATGACTCCTTACTTTCTTGGTGAGTTCGGTCAATTTTCACCCAATCGGTCTCTTTGGGAGGTACCTTGTTTTTCAAAAAAGTGATTGCCTGTTCATACTTCTTCATCACCTCGGGATCAGGGGCACCTGTCTTTGGAAATCTAGGGTATTCTTTTGTAGGCCAATCTATTACAATTTTGCACTCTGTCCATAAATCTGCTGGTACTATTTTGTCAAACAGACTGTTTAAATCAATCCACAAAACTTTTGATAATTTTACAAACCTATCTACTTGTCTATACCACTCGACTGGCCTTTCGCGTAGTCGAGGGAAATCATTTGTAAATGACAAAATATCCTGCCTAGTCCAATCAATCAATCAATCAATCAATTAATTTGCAAAGTGCGCTACTTACCCGTAAGGGTTTCAAGGCGCTGGGGGGGTGCTGCTGCTACTGGTCGAAAAGCCAGGTCTTGAGTTGTCTCCTGAAGATCAGTAGGTCTTCGGTTTGTCGTAGGTAGAGGGGGAGGGTGTTCCAGGTCTTGGCGGCGCGGTGGGAGAAGAATCTGCCTCTGGAAGTGGTTCTACGGATGCGTGGGACCGTGGCTCGGGCGTGGTCAGCGGAGCGGAGTATCCTGTTGGTTACGTAGAAGGAGAGTCGGCTGTTGAGGTAGACTGGGCCGGTTTTCTGGAGTGCCTTGTGTGCGTGGATCAGGAGCTTGAAGGAGATCCTTCTGTCGACAGGGAGCCAGTTTAGGTCCCTTAGGTGGGGGATGATGTGGTCGCGGTGTGGGACATCGAGGATCAGGCATGCAGAGGCGTTCTGGATTCTTTGTAGTCTGTTGATGAGCTTGGACGAGGCTCCGGCGAAGAGGGCGTTTCTGTAGTTGAGTCTGCTGTTTTCCTCGTGTTTGTCAGGATCCATCTGTAGATCATGCGGAGCATGCGGAGGGTGTTGAAGCAGGTGGAGGAGACTGCATTGACTTGTTTGGTCATGGTGAGTTTCGAGTCGAGGATGACTCCGAGGTTGCGTGTGTGGTCGGTAGGGGCCGGGTGGGTCCCCAGTGATGCGGGGGGGTTGGACCCGAGGATGAGGATCTCCATCTTGTCTGAGTTCAGCTTAAGTTGGCTTTCCTTCATCCAGTCGGTGATGACCTTCATTCCCTGGTGGAGGTTGGATTTGGTGGTGAGAGGGTCCTTGGTGAGGGAGAGGATCAGCTGCGTGTTGTCGGCGTAGAATATTATGTTGAGGTCGTGCTGTCAGGCGATGCGTGCTAGTGGTGCCATGTAGATGTTGAACAGAGTCGGGCTGAGGGAGTATCCCTGTGGGACGCCGCAGATGATCTTGGAGGCCTGGAACCGGAACGGGGGAGGCGGAATCTCTGAGTTCTGCCGAAGAGGAAGGAGGTGGTCCAGTCCAAGGCCTTCTCCCGGAACCCTGCGTCTTGGAGGCGCATGCATAGTATGTGGTGGCAGACGGTGTCGAAGGTGGTGGAGAGATCCAGGAGGATGAGGGCCGCCGTCTCACCATTGTCTAGAAGGATCCTCCCCATGGAATTTCTCTCATAGGGGATTCTGTTACTAGCTTTTCCTTCTCTCTCATTGGAAAGTCTGCAAATGTTTTTTTCTGAAGCATCATCTCGTTTTCGCTACCAGCTGCTCCTCCATTTATCCACATCTCCCCATTTTCTTAACAAAATGATTATATCTTTAATCTGAGTTATTCGTCCTGTGGTGTTCAAATTTTCAATATCTTTCTCAGTAAAATCTACTCGATATGGTTTTTGCAAAGCTTTTACCTTCTCGATATCTGTACCGATTTCATTTGCCACTTCCTCTAGTCTTTTGTGTAGATTCTTTGCTGTCCAAGTTATACTTTTGCACAAAAATAGTAATTCTTCATCCTGATAGGTCTTTAACTTTTCTGTGGGGATAGTCCCTACTATTAATTCTTCCAATACCATCCTTAGTTTGGCCACATCTATTGATTTGGATTCTCTGTCTTTTCTCTGTAATCTCCTTATCCATTCACTCAATTCTTCTGAAGTAGGACCTACTGGTTTTTCCTCAATAACTCGTTCTGTGTCTCTCGGAGTTTCTAATATGCAATCTGTAGTCATTATCAGTCTTTCAACTAAACCTAGATTTGCTGTCAAATTTTGAGACGTACTCTGTTCCGATGCACTTACTGTTTGTCTCCATGTGTTTTCTTCTGAATTTATCCTTGGCCTCTCAATCTGTTTATTACTGTTATAAGGGACCATTAAACAATGCTCACTATCCTTCTGTTTATCAAAAATGGGCATTACAGGACCTATAGTTACGGGGACAGTCACGGCTTCTAAGTTTTTGGTCAATTCCCTGATCTTTTCAGTTAATTCTAAAGTGGTTTTTGCTAATTCTGCCGAATTTTCACCACTCACTTTACTATCCTGTTTTCTCTCTATTTCCCTGAAAGAACTATTTCTCCTTATCTCTTGGGGAACTGGTTTAATTTTAATGCTTCGTATAGTCTCGCTCATTGGGGCACTTGGTGTTAACATGTCAGATTCTGGTTGATACATGGGTGGATTTTATAAAACATGTCATCAAGAACATCATCATCCGATTCATTCACTCCATATCCTCCTGATTCTATATTATGTCTATTTTACGTATATTTTCTACCGCTAACTTCTTCAACATGTCTCACAGGAAACAAACCATCAGTCATATTTGCACTTCTCCATGTCCTCATTCTGTCATCATGATTCTCATGTCCATATGATCTACCAAACATTTACCTATACCTTCCGCCACTCTGCTGTCTTTCTCTGTCATGCATCTCATCTTCCCATTCCGTTAAACTGTGTTGGCCTAGGTCTCAGTTCTAGATTCATCATTCTCTCTCTCAAATTTCTCAAAACCGCTAAATTGAATGAACCATGCTCTGGAAATGCCAAAACTCCATCATCCTTTGTATACTTTGCCCAATTGTCCAACCAAATGCATGTATGATATACGTATTTCCCAACCATGAAGGATGCGGGCGATTTCGGTGGAGGAAGCAACTGTCCTTGCCTAGTCACAATCGGTTTATCCTTTTTAAATAAACTCTTAATCTTTCCAAACCAGGACTTTTTCTCTTTTTCTGGTGGATAGTAATACATAATTTTGTCTTCTGTGTATCGCTAGTTTTTCCCCTATTATTATTCTGTTGTTTTAACCAATCGTAGCGCGACTCACACTAATTCACCAATCTGGAGCGTTTATGTCACTTCTGCAATTCTCCAATCCCAGCGCGACTCTCACTAACGCACCAATCAGCAGCGTCTATGTCACCCTGTAATTCTCCACTCCTGGCGCAGCGTACACTAACACACCAATCAGGGGCGTCTATGTTTCTTACTGACTGGCCAATCCCAGCGCGGTCTTTCTGACGTCAGCTTTTCTCGTTACTCCTGCTTCTGCTGACCCCTCCTTTACAAAATTTTCTCTGTAAGCTCTTTATGTTCTTTTAACGTACAAATCTGTTAGTAACGACATAAAAACACCACCATTATCTGTTTCGCTAACCAAAGTATAGTTAATGACCTTTCTCACAAGAATTCCGTCTTTCCCGAGAGCAGCGCTTACCTCTGCCCTACTACGGAATCGTTACATCCGTTGATAAAGTAGCACATCCCTCTACTTCACCTTTCTAGCAAGCATCAGCTAACCGTTTCTCCAGAATTAAGACACGTAGTTGGAGACGTAATGCTCCTGAGAAATAAAACCAGAGTTCACAATTAACCTGAATGCCTTTTAATTCACGCACTTTCACACGGAAAATGTAGTAGATTCACACAGAATTTTGTCTTTCCCAAGAGCAGCGCTTACCTCTGCCCTACTACAGAAGTATGACACTCGTTAACAAAGTAGCACTTCCCTCTACTTTATCCTTCTAGCAAGCTTAGAGAACACCTGTTACCTTTCCAGTGATAAGCGTAATCAGAGTGCCTTTTGGACTCCTGGTACCTAAGACCAAAATTTCACAGGTTACCTTCGCTACCATACACTTCTCTCATACAGAAAATATCCCTAATGGCAACACACGATGATGCTACCAAATCGAACCCAGACAATGCGTCGTGCAACTCCAATCGTCACACGTTTTCCCCGTGTACCTACAGGGCAACAACAATTCCGTCTTTCCCAAGAGAAGCGCTTACCACTGCTCTACTACGGAACTGTTACAAACTTCCGACTTCCTACATCCCAGAAGCTGTCAAACAACATAGAACTCGACACGACTCAACATAGAGTGTTAATACATAAACCAATACTTTCCCACAATCAATAATCTATAAGCAATTTACAAGCAATAATCACCAAACCAAAACAATAAAAACCATAACTCTGCTACCAGAAAAACTGATGGAGCGCAAAAACCATGTCAATGGGAAAAGCAAGACCCGTACCGATATCCTCCCTGCGTCACAGACCCATCATCACTTCTATCTCATTCACACATACAGTCATTGGTGGGGCCCATAACACCAACACTCACACTAACCATTTACTGGTCTGCAAGCAGCAGGAGGGATATGCGGTTCAAGCGCTGGACATGTGGGGGGATACCTTATAACCTACAGGGAGAAAAAGTTATTTTACAAAATGTACATTAATACCCTTTTCGCCTACAGATCTCAATCCTAAGCATCAAGGCACTCCTCCCACATGGTCAATGGACCATTTAGTTGGATTGGTTGATGGTGATTTAGAACCAGCGAAAACACATTTCAAGATTTAGATCTTACCTTTCTTAATAAACCACAAACTTGTTTCTTGTTACTCAATATCTGTTTATCTAAAATGTCATAATGAGTTAAATTTGCATTTGGAAAGTTTATATCAAATTTCATGTAAATCGCAGAACATCCTATTTAGAGTCCTTTAATTCATTGGCTCAAATCTGCAGTCAGTCATCCGAAAGCTAAACAAGGTTCAAAGTTCTTTGCTCAGCACGCTACAGTCCCAAAGATCGGCAAAGGACCAGAGACGTGCAAGCATCTATCATTGCCCGTGGATCTAAAGAAAACTCGCAGTCATCAAATAGTCGGACAGCATCCGGACCCTCTAGGATTCAGGAAACGCAGCAGTCGCCAAAGTAGCATCATAAGTAGCAGCGTCATAGCATCATCGAGGATGTCGTGTGTCCCTCTTTATTCTACGTTGTATTTTTATAATAAAATAGACCAAGAAGATACATTTCGATATTTTAGCACAGTCCTGATTGGCTGGTTGAGATCGTCCGATGTTAGGGTTTGGGATTTTAGTACAGTTCGAGTGGTGAGGTCATCAAGTTCATGTAAAAGTCACTCCTTTCCAGTTTACTGTACAGTCAATTGTTTTCAGTCTTGGCCGTCTTCCCACCGTGGGCTTGTTCTGGTACATGTGGGACAAAGGTTGTGACGAGACTTAGGAGAATTCTTGTACCAGCGCAGCTCACTCCGTGCCTCGTGGGACAGTGGCCACTTCATCGTGTAGCATCAGCGGCCATCTTTGATTTAGGCCCAAAGGCCAACTTAAGCGAAACAAACACAAAAGAGAAATTAATGCATAGAAATAATAAATCCAATTTTAACCCCTTACTAATCCCTCTATGTGCTTGTATTTATCTAGCCTCTAGCAACATTTAAAGCAATTATATTCACCCTTTCGGTCCTCCTCATTGGCAACATTACAGAGACAATACAAAAGCAACATATATCATGCAGTATTCGATTTACTACATATACTACGGTTAGTATGCGTACAGATTTTAGTCATAAAGGTTATTTAGCCATGCAATATGCAATTCCCACGTGTAATTTGAATATTAATAATGTTGATTAATAAACATGCAAACTCGTTTAATAATATTATAATTATTAGATTATATCATTAATATTTTCATGCAGGATAGGGGAGGTATACAACATTTTGTACTACCTGCTCCATCACATCTGTGGCACTTTGTCGCAGTTGAAGTTGGTTCATATGGTCAGCGCTGTGATGGGCCGCAGCCTGGGTAGCGGTCATTGGTCAATTGAGTTTGCAGAAATATCAGCAAGTTTCTGCGAAGAGTCTTGTCTTTCTCTGCCAAGTACCTTCTATCCTGACAGTGATGAGCTTTGGATGGCTGCCGAGGCTGTAGCCTTCTGACAGTGATGAGTTTACTTTTGGATGCCTGCCCAAGTTCTGACAGTGAAGGGTTGTGCATGCCTTCAGAGGCAGTAGCCTTCGGACAGTGATGAGTTTCGGGTCGGAAACAAAACGGAGGATAGCTATAGTCAAGTTTCACTTCTTATTGAGGGACTGTTAGAGACAACATTTCTTTTACTATTCTCCATCCAATGTCTGGCTTGATGGATATGTATTTAGGGCAAGTCAGGAAGATGGAGCAGAACTCTGAGGAGTGGACAGTTAAATGCAAAGACGTGCAACTCCAATAGGAAAATAAAAAGAGAAGACAGTAGTGATGGATTTGTTGTGATTTGGTTTGAACCAGAAAAAGACAGATACACACAAAAATAAAGGAAAGTAGAAAGTAACAATTTGAAAGCCTAGTTGTCAGGGAAGAGGAGCTCGTCCTCAAACTCTGGTGGTTCGGACAGAAGTAGGTCATGCAACCCACTACTTACATCATCAAAGTCGTCTCTCCTCTTCCTGCTGTGATTCACATATTTTGTACTCCGGTGGTATAAAGTGCTGATTCATTTTGATTATGGTTAACCTCTCCACGCTTTTGGGTGAGAGACTGGTCCTTTTCAATGTTACAATGGCACCAGCAGCACTGAAAAAATGCTCAGAAGAGACACTTGAGACAGGGGAAGCAAGATACTTTATCGCCAGCCTGCTGAG
Source organism: Triturus cristatus (assembly GCF_964204655.1). Lineage (NCBI taxonomy): Eukaryota > Metazoa > Chordata > Amphibia > Caudata > Salamandridae > Triturus > Triturus cristatus. The sequence continues at coordinate 1,496,072,811 of NC_140591.1, forward strand.
CACTGTCCATTGGCTTCTTTTCCCATACCAATACACCAATGGTTTTCGATCCATGAAGACCTCTGTTGGGCTATCCAGATAGGCCTGGACCGTCCGCTAAGTGCTCAGGGATGCTCCGATGTGCTTGGCCTCTTTTGCCTTTGTATTAGCACTGGACTTACCATACTCCTGCCGTAGAAAATAGTCAGTTTCCAATTGTAGTGTGGATGATCCTGTTCTTGCTGCTGTTCATGTTATGGTTAGTGTTGGTGTCGGTGACTGCTGGGAGGCAAACGCACTGCCCTCAGGCTCTGAAGTAGAACTTGACTCTTGAATCTGCCCTGTAGTACTTGTTCTGGCCTGGGGCGGGGGGCCTCTAATTACCAGCTATTCATTTTCAAAGTCAATGGCTTGCTCAGCTATCAAAGTTTTGTACTTGGCAACATCCACTTCTGAAAAAGGAATTGCTGCCTTACTGTTCAGAAATACTTTGTCATGTGGATCCAAAATTGTGGCAGTAATGTAGTGTGGATGTGACACAATGTTATTTTGAATCCTTGTATTTTCAGAGAAGCGAATGGCTAAGGAGTCCACCAAATAATGTGTGTCTTGTTTGTCATCCACACCTGCATACGTTTCAGACACCTCCTTCAGCTGTTGCTCTAGTATTTGTAACAATGGGATAGCTTGGCCCATAGTACAGTCCTCCCTGCTGACTTCACGTGTGAAGACCTCAAAAGGAAGTAGCATCTCTGTCAGGCATTTAAAGAGGTCCTATTGGCCCATCTCATCGGTCATGCCTCTCACAGTAGGATCCCGTAATCTTTGCATGACATAAGGATTGAGTGGTATGTACTGCTCAAACAGACGATCAAGCATGTAATAAGTTGAGATTCAACGTGTTGGCACCTCCTGGATGAGTGTTTTGACTGGCATTTTCTGTTCACGTTAAATGACCCTCAGCTGCTTACGGGCTTTAAAAAAATGGCTGTAATGTGTGCATATTCTTCTGCAGGTGGCCAGTAAGTTGCTGACTTTGTATTCATTTTTCAGAAAGTCTTGATCAACAATGTTAATGCAGTGTGCCAAACACGGGAACATGAAATAGCCACCATCTTTTATGGCCCTAACTATATTACTGCCATTGTCCGTGGCAACAAAACCAATGTTAAGCCCTCTTGGGCACAGCCACTCAAAAACCTTGCTGTTAAATCATCCAAAATGTTTGCAGCAGTATGAGATTTCTCCATGGCAAACATGGTTACAGTTGCATGTTTGCGAGTGGCATGAAAAATCTCAGCAGCATCAACACCAGCAGATATCTGTTCTCTAACCCCCACAAAAGAGATCCAGTGTGCAGTGATGCACATGTAATCAGTGGCTTGGCAACTGGTCCACATGTCTGTTGTCAGGTGGATACTCTGAACAGCACTCTGAACAGCACTCTGATTCAAGGCGTTTCCAAGCAATTCCAGCAAGTCGTGATGTAGTGCTGGAACAGCAACTCTGGCAAAATAGTAGCGGCTGGGAACCTGCCATTTTTGGCAGATGGCTGTCACAAATTCCAGAAAACCCACCCCTCCAACAAAAGAAAAAGAGAGAAGGTCCAGTAATTACATTTTAGCCAGCTTCACATTGTACAAACGTGCTATTGGGTGGTTGTGTTTGCACTGGCCCTCCCCCCTAAACATGCTGATAATGGTAGGCTGCATGGTTTTCCTTTCTCTTAAGCTCAACTATGCACTTTTTTTCATTGCAGTACTCCTTGCTGTCTCAGGCTGACTGTTACTCTTGTGCCACTGAGATGTTGCTGAAGATGTGGGCGACGATAACACTGCACTGCTGGGGCCAGGGCAACTTTGTTTGCCACTATCAGTGAGAATGTCTCCCTGTCTGTCCTCTCCCAGCGGGATTGGATCTTCTTCTTCTACTTGTTTATCCCCACCAACACCAATGGTTGCAGTTTTTATGTCGCGAAGGTGGTCCTCCCAGTTAATCAAGTGGTGTTTTTTCAGATGGGTTTTATGGACTCTGGTATCATAGTTTGTACCAAGCTTACCTCGACTAACAGAGGTATTACAAATGGAGCATATAGCAATGTTCTCCTCCTTTTCGCTAACCGTATAGAAGTCTCAAACTGGGGAGCTTAACTTTTGCCTCCTGCTGGAGGTGCCACTTCCAATTCCGGATGAACTGGAGGGTGTATGTTGAATTTGACTCTGTGCTGTACCACTACCTACTTCTACTGAGGTAGTGGTTGTGCTGGATGTAGGTCGCTGCCGGGCCTTTGCTAGAGCAAATATGGAAGCTGTAGCTCGTGTTGGTGTTACCTGTGTTGGAGGTATGCATGCTACATCCCTCGCAGCGATTTTGGATAGGGTAATTATGTTGGTCTCCATCTCCTTGGGGCCAGGAGTGATGTTCGTGATGGCTGGCTCATCATCATCATCCTGCTGTTCTACATCAACCTCCATAAGTGTAAGGCTTTCTGGAACCTTCCTTTTCACTAGCCTGGTCTTGGAATGTGTCTCCCTCTCAGACTCAGTTTGTGGCTTCCAGGTGGCATCTAGATCATCAGAAGTGGGGCTTGGCGAAGAACTTGATGGACTAACCCTCCTTTTCCTTGCTCGGGATTTGGAAGACAATGGATCTTCTGAATGAGTGGCTTCCTCTTCTTCTTCCTCTGCATGAGGCTCACTGAACTGACCCTACTTCGGGAGGAACAACAACTTCTATTGTGGGCGATGGTTGCGGCTGTTGTTGTTGACCACTTATCTGCTCTGTTTCCTCCTGTGTTGATTGGGTACTACTTTGAGATAGCGATAAGTTTAGCTCAGGCTCAGCATCACTGGTTTCCACCATTAGGCTGGCTACCTCTTCCACACTCATGTGCTTGGGCCTGGGTTGGTGGGTTGGGCCCACTGATGCAGAGGTGCTGCCCCCAGCTTGCCCCCCGGACACCGCAGCTGCAGGTGTCATTTTTGGTTTCCCAAAAATGGTTTTGAGCGGCACAGCAGACTTAAGTGTCACTTCCTTCTTCTGTTTCTTCTTCTCAATAGCAACTTTCTTGGTACTGGAGGACCTGGTACCTGCTTTCTTTGGGGCCATCTTCTTCAGATGTCAGCAGCACTCAGTTGCACAAGTTGCAGAGATATCTGGTCAGGTCACTCTAACGTCACGTCGGGTACAGCAGCAGGACGTCTGTCTGGCAGCATAACGGGCGATGATGACACACCTCCTCCTCAGTCTTTTGTGCACCTAAAAGCAAAAAAGCCAGAAGAACATCAGTCAAAAGATAGTGCAATCAAACTAATATAATATATTACTTCTTAGTGTGTGGTGGTCACAATTATTACATTTTAGTAACTCAACAACTGTGTAGCCATTTATGAGACTTTGACAACAAGGCCAAGGCATTCCTGGTGTACTGTGTACACTCAGGAAGAGTAAGAATAGCAAAGAACAAAAACAAAAATGTAGTGGAGCCTGTTTGGCCTAAATGTGTGCATCACGCGGGATGGATGCAGCATCAGGGAGCTGCAGCTGGCAATGGGGATAGATTTGAAAGCAGTAAGACCAGAGGAACAATGAAAAGACACTCAGGCCTATATGGAAAAAACAGCACACTACTAACTACCACCACAAAACGGCCCCTAGCCACATGGTCACTCACAAGCACAAGGCACAGCAAACAATGAACTCAGGAAGGCCTATATGGCCAGACAAAGGATGCCTGATAAACAACACAGCTTTAATGCAAAAACGAAAATCCACATGGCTAAAAACAGGTTGGAAAGTTACCCAACAACCACAACATCAACACATAAAAAGGAATTTAATTTAACACACCCCAGAAAAAAAAACACATTGTGCAATTCAATCCAATGCCACCCATGCCCTAAATGAAATTCAACAGACACCCAAGAAACAGTTGTTTCATGCACCCATGAGTACCTCTGGGCCAACTGGCTGAAAAGGCCACAAGCTTGGAGGCCTATGGAAAAAGCACAATGCCTGGCTTCACAAAATGGCTGCCACCCCCATGGTCAGACCACCCACAATACCAAGGAAGTGAAGACAAAGGGCAGGACCAGGAAGTTGGAGACTCTGGGGAACTTCCTTCCTCTTTTAAAAAATTGTAAAAAAAGAAAAATGACGCCTTGCTCAAAAAACTACAGCCAAATGACAACCTGAGGAGTTTTTTTAGCAAAATGAACAAAATCATCATTTTTTAGACGGTTTTATGCTGCTCGAGAGATATTCTTTGCCGGATTGCAAATTCTGCGTGTTCGGCATCGCAATCTTTACAAAAAGTCGTTATTGCATGCGCAAACACGCATATTGAGCGTACGAAGAAGACAATAAGTGTAAAGTCCGTGCTGTCGCGCAGTGCGGAGTTGCCAAAACTGCGCGAGCTGAACGCCTAGGGTTACCTACTGGCTGAAAAGGCCTATTTATTTAACACACACCAAAAAACTGAAATTCCACCTTAAAAAACACATTTTGCAATTCAATCCAATGCCATCCATGCCATAAATGATATTAAAATTCAACAGACAACACAGAAACAGTTTTAATGCACCCATGATGACTACCTCTGGGCCTACTGGCAGACTAGGCCACAAGCTTGGAACTGAAGCCTATGACAGAAACAAGCATACCACCTAACTCCACAAAATAGCCGCCACCCACGTGGCCAGGCCACACACAATAACAAGAAAGTGAAGACAGACAATGAATGCCGGCCTATGGCAAACGCAGTGCACACAGCCTGGATGGCTCCACAAAATAGCTGCTAGCCACCCACAACAAAAAGAAATGGAAGACAGACAATGCAAGCCTATGGCAAAAGCACACTGCCATACTCCCCAAAATGGCTGCCACCCACATGGCCAGGCCACCTACAATAACAAGAAAGTGAAGACAGATAATGAATGCAGGCCTATGGCAAAAACACACTGCCTGGATGGCTCCACGAAATGGCCGCTAGCCACCCACAACAAAAATAAATGGAAGACAGAAAATGCAAGCCTATGGCAAACAAACACTGCCTGCCTTCACAAAATGGCTACCACCCACATGGCCAGGCCACAACAACAACAAGCATTAGCCAAGGGGAACAAAGAAAAGACATGCATGCCTATATGGAAAAAGCAGTACACTACTAAACCACCACCACGAAATGGCCCCAAGCAACATGGTCACTCACAGTCACAACAGGCCATGGAAAACAAGGAACTCAGGCAGGCCTATATATGAGCAGACAAAGGAGGTCTGCTAATCAACACAGCTTTAATACAAAAATGCAAAAACAAAACTCAACAGGGCTGCAAAAGGTTGGGAAGTTACACAGCAAGCACACACACACATCCAACAAAGGTATGTATTTATTAACACACATACCCAAAAAGTGAAATACACCCCAACCACATTTAGCAATTCAATTCAATGCCATCCATGCCCTACATGATGTTTAAATTCAACAGACACCACAGAAACATGCACCCAGGGGTACCTCTGCGCCTACTGGCTGAAACAACTAGGCCCCTACTGAAATTACAGGCCGCCCAAAACAATACATTTTAAAAACAATGAAAACTCCAAAAAAAATGTAGGTACAAACAAGCCCCAATCAAACAAACAAGTACACCAATTCTCCAACTTACTTGTAAAATCTCAAATCCAAAAGTCCTCAAGTTTCAATCCAATGATATGATGCAGCAGACAGACACAAAAAGTGATCCTTCCAGCTCCAAATTCAAATGAAAGTGAACAGCACATGAACAAAGCACTGGGAAGAGCCTGCTGGACAAGAACAGGAAATTGGAGACTCAGGGACACTTCCTTCCTCTTGAAAAAAAAAGGAAAAAAAAGAAAAAGAACTCCTTGCACAAAAAACTACAGCCAAATCACAATCTGAGGAGATTTTTTGAACAAAATGATCATTTTCGAGAAGGTTTTATGATGCTCGAGAGATATTCTTTACCAGATTGTAGTTTCTGCGTGTTCGGGATCGCGATCTTACCAACACTGCCGCCGGAAGTCAGATCGCTTGTCTGAATGACATGTTCACGTTCGCACACTCACGCGGGATCTTGTGGTCGGATTCCAAATCTCGTGGCGCACGCAAACAGATAGCAAATCGAGTAAGCAAACGCAGAATCACGGTAAGTCGTTACTGCATGCGCGAGAACGCATATTGAGCACGCGAAGAAGAAAAACAGCTACACTTCGTTGCAGATTGTGTAGTATTCGGTAACTACATGTTCTACGCCCAGGGTTAAATATACCCAAGAGGTCCCTTGCCACCACAAAGTGCTGTAGTGGTCCTAAGTGGAATGGCTTCTGGGTACCTAGTGGATGGTCCACCACCACCAGGATAAATCTGTGCCCAGATGTGGTCTGAGGATCAATGGGACCAACAATGTCAATCCTAACCCTCTCGAAGGGAACCCCCACCACAGGTAATGGTATCAGGGGGGCCTTTGTGGTTCCACCTGCCTTCCCACTAGCTTGAAAGCTTACACAGAAGCGACAAAACTCCTTAGTGTCTTCATACATACAATTCTGTCCCAAGTCTTGTTTTGGCCCAAGTGTCCTGCTAGGTGAATATCATGAGCTAGGGCCCGATTCACAGAACTAACTTAAGACAAAATCCTAAACTTACTACCATTTTGGTATTCACAGAAGGCACTTACTCATTTTGGTATTCACAGAAGACACTTACTCATTTCGGTATTCACAGAAGTTAGGAGTCCTAACTTTAGGACTCCTAAATGCCTTCTGTGAATACCGAAAGTCTTAAAATTAGGATTTTTCTCAGTTTAGGAGTAGTATAGTTAGGACCCTAACTTTAGGACTCCTAAATGCCTTCTGTGAATACCAAAAGTCGTAAAATTAGGATTTTTCTCAATTTAGTAGTCCTAAGTTTAGGACTCCTAACTTTAGGACTCCTAAATGCCTTCTGTGAATACAGAAAGTCATAAAATTAGGATTTTTCTCAGTTTAGTAGTAGTATAGTTAGAACTCATTACTTTAGGACTCCTAAATGCCTTCTGTGAATACCGAAAGTCTTAAAATTATGATTTTTCTCAATTTAGTAGTCCTAAATTTAGACTTAGGACTACTAAATTGAGAAAAATCCTAATTTTAAGACTTTCGGTATTCACAGAAGGCATTTAGGAGTCCTAAAGTTAGGAGTCCTAACTATACTACTACTAAACTGAGAAAAATCCTAATTTTAAGACTTTCGGTATTCACAGAAGGCATTTAGGAGTCCTAAAGTTAGGACTCCTAACTTCTGTGAATACCGAAATGAGTAAGTGCCTTCTGTGAATACCAAAATGAGTAAGTGCCTTCTGTGAATACCAAAATGGTAGTAAGTTTAGGATTTTGTCTTAAGTTAGTTATGTGAATCGGGCCCCTAGTGTCAGTAGGAAGCCCCTAAACTTCAAAGGTATTACCAACCTCCTGGAAGCACCAGGCTTGGGGTCTCTACTCTCTGAATATAGGAGTCCATCATCACAATACATTTTATGGGTGCCACTAGCATTCCCAGCAGCCTAATCAACAGCTTGCTTTCTGAGGGGTTCAAGAGAGGGGCAAGTTTGCTGCTCCTGGCTCAGATCTGCCCTGGAAGGGCCCTCTGTTCCCAAGAACTCAAGCTGGTTAGGTTCAAGCTCCTCTGGGGCAGTTCCTTCTTCAGGTCCAAGATAATCTCCCTGAGGAGGCTGATCTGTATTCTGAGTCAGGGGGGAAGGCACTGCCTTAACCCTACTGCTCCTCCTCTAGGGAGGTACCTGGTTTATTCTTCCAGAATCCAGGGCCTGTTCAGTTTTAGACATTTTGGCCTGTGACCTAGTCACAGCAAATACATGTGCAGGGATCCCTAGCATTTCTGCATGTGTCTTGAGCTCCACTTCAGCCCAAGCTGAACTTTCCAGATCATTGCTAAGCAACCATTCAACAGGGAGGTCTGCACTTACCACAAACCTTTTGAGGCCAGTTAACCCTCCCCAGGAGAAATTAACAAGTGCCAAGGAATGGTCTGTCCTGACATTGCTAGCATTGGCCACTTGGTACATTTCACCAAGTATAAATCTGCCCAGGATCCACAAGATCTTTTGTCACCACTGTGTTCCTGAATGCCAAAGCCTCTTTTCCATTAATCAAAGGCTGCTGTCTGTATTTGCCCAAGTTATAGGACTGACAAAGAGGGACATATCCATGCCTCCATCACAGATCAAGACAGCCTGAGTTGGAACACTGACTAGGCCAGAGTCCATCTCAAAACCCAGGGTTAACCCTAGTACATCAAAACACAAAACCCTTTTAATGAAAAAGGGCAGGGGAACAAGAGGCAATGGGGTAAATAGGGAAAGCTGGCCTCCAATCTACATGTAACACACAACAAAAGCTACGCTATTCAGAAAGCTGATTTTTAATACATATAGATGCACATTATGCAAATGATTATGTGGTGTTGGACATTACAAAAATTGTGCGGACTGGCCTCACACACCGCCAGGTGTCATGCTTCATTATCGGCTGTCCTCGCCCTTTAAAAACTGCGTTTGATAAAGGGCGGGCCTGCACCTGGAGACAGGGAGGCACTTCTAACACTAAGTGTCGGCCTGTGCTGAAAAAGTGAGTGAGTGAGTGATTCTAAAAACCGATGTGCAATTCTGCGTAAAATATTTTAATAATGCAATTTGTGCTCGATATTAAAAGGGGGATTTTTTGGAGACTTGGGGGGTTAGTACCCCATCTCCATCTGTGTTGCCAACATGTTTCTGCCTAAATGGCCCGGGGGGTCCATGGCATTCATCAGGGCGTGAAGAGAAAAGGGCTCCTGCTCGTCTCAGAGAGAAATAGACAAATCCACTATTCGTAGGTTGGCATTAATCCAACTCTTAAAACTATGTTTCAAGACACCTGTAAAGAAAATAGTATATGACATTTATCAGTAGGATTGCATACAATGCATGCCGTAAAAAGAAATCAGTCTGAAAGACTTGCACACAACACAATTTGGAAGTGCATGTGGTGAGCACACGTGTCACTGCAAACGTAGTGCTCAGAAACTCAAGTAGTTGTAAAACCAACTCACAAACTTACCCTATTTCAGGTGTGGGATTGTCTCATGGGAAGGGGAAGAGGGACTGAAGACCTGGGTTATTCTTAAGACCCAGCGGTGCCAGGGAACAACACCTGAAACCTTCGTGGGTTACCTGTTCTGGCGTACCAAACACAGAGACACGGGACACTTCCAGCGACGTCAGAGATCAGTGTTTATTACTGCAGGGATACAGAGGTCACAAGAAGTACACAACGTGTAGGTTCTCGGAGACTGCTTCAAATTCGTAGAAGTGGGTCGCTCCTTTTATACACGTTTTTGCCATAGCACAGTATGGCGAACAAAGGTTACAACTCGGTTCCCACAATAAACTTCAAAAGGGTCGCATTCATGTTTCAGGAGGCCGGAACATAATTACAACAGTCCTGCCAGTTCCCAACTGTAAAAACATATTCCCTCCGCCATAAAAGCATTAAGGAAGGACAAAAAACAGAATGCGGGGAAAGAACGAGGATGCACAACAGGTTAGAAAAGAGTGTTAGGGGTAATAAAGGAAACTCGATAGAGGGGTCAAAGACCTCGTGTCTAATGTATGCGTGACTGAAACAATAGACCGGAGCGGGAAGATGGGCCTTGAGCGGGGCCATCTGCCTCACTCGTGTCATTTCCCTCATCGTAAAAGTCACCTCAAAGAAACACGTGTCCTTCGTACTAGCTTGAAAGTTCCAGGGTCACGAAGCGGACAAAAAGCCCGTTCGCTGGCTACCTGAGGGCAAGAAACAAAATGGACGCTGTATCTAAAATGGAACCCGAGGGTTCGGATGAACGAACCCAAAAATGAGATGAACCATACGTGGCTGCATAGCGAAACTTCGTACACCCACTATACTCGTCATTTGCGGTTCATAGATACCAAACTCATCCATATTCGTCACCACTCAGAAAGTGCCGTCCCGTCTCACACGGAACCTCAGACGCTCCTTTTGCCCTCATGTAGGCAAGCACTAGTCAAGATCGGAATCTATATCAATATTCATCAGATCGTTCAGCTGCTGCTGGAACATCATTCTATTCATCAATGTCTCCTTGGTAACAGATGGCCGCCTTATACACGTCGCAGCGCATAGGCCACATAAGGCAGGACCACACTGTACACAAAGACAACACGTAAACAGAAACGCTACAACAGCCCCTACGATCATCAGAATCTTCCAACCCCAGGTTGACATCAGGCCCCAAAACCATCCTAGGAGCGTCCAATTACCTTCGTCCACGTGTATGGACTCGGAAATCTTGTGCAACTTCGAGATGGCTTGATAAACAGTTGGAGCATTGTCAGGAATAAAAATGCAACAACTCGAATGGATAATTTTACACACACCCCCTCTATCTGCAAGAACAACGTCTAGAACCATACGGTTCTGCAACGTCATGAGTCTATCCGCCTGTAGTTCAGCTGTTAGATTACCAAGGGCATTTGCAGTAATATTAGCAGTCCATTCTACCACACGGGTCAACTGTCGCAGGTTCCTACTATTAACCATAGGTCCCCAAAACGGCAAGAAACCCTTAAAGAAGTCTCCTGCTTCTTGACCAGCAGTATCCTCTTTGCTAATGACGCCTCTCACAACTCTAGTTTTGTGGTAGTCCGAAGCAACTGTGAAGGTCGGAGGTAAAAGATTCGCAATATAACAGGTACCCGAAAAATCGCGGGGTAACCATGTATATGCGCGTTCATAACACACAAAATAGGTGCCCTTAGCAGTCAGAAAAACAGGGGAGGAGAGCGTCGGTAGGACGTACGTTTCAGTGCAGGCACTGTTCCCAAGTTGTGCTCTCGGATTTCGACCCAAACCCTGCAGGCAGAAATTTCCAAGGTGCGGTACAATCCATATTGGGGACGAGCTCTTAAGCTGTCTATCACCCACTGATGTACTATACTCGGTCTCACTCAGATCCTTATAAGCCTGCACTTCTTCATCTGGAATGAGTGATGCATCGAAAACATCTCTGTCCAGATCTGCTATGGCTATCGCCAAAGGCTTGTGGTACGGTCCAGGACCAAAGTTGACAGACCGTGGCTCTCGACTGGGGTAGGAATCTAGTGCACTGCGGAACATAGTTTGGAATGCTCGAGCTGAACCCTGGGAGCTGTATGGAAGGACCAGATACGGAATACCCCTATCCATGGTGTGTGGCATTAACCCACATACCCAACAATTGGTAGTATTCACCACCAACTGATGCTGATGTAGGAGTTGAACAAAGGAATTATTCATAAATTCCGCACGTCTAACCTGCTCATGTTGAGGCAAAGGATGAAAGGAATGTGGGGAGACAGTGGTGAGGGAACTTAGGTTAAGAGAAGAGGTAGGTGAAACAGAAGGCAAGAACAACGATACTCCGAAATACACTCCACCCACCAATAACATAGATACAGTTAGGAAAAATAGAAACACCTGAAACAGAAAACATTTTGTTCGTACAACCCTCCATAACTCTGATCTCTGTGCCAACACCCTTTCTTCTTCCACCAGCTTAGAGAATGCCATCCTCTACAAACCGTCCGTGACGTACTTGACGCACTTCGTTCTGAGTAGCGATTATCAATCCCCAGGAGTTCCCAGGAATCGACAAAAGTAACCAACCTAACGTCAGAAACCTGCTAAACAGAAAGAAGAACCCGCACGGCCCTACGGTAACCCGGATGGCGAGGTTTCCTTGAAACGTTCAGATTTATTACAAGTCTCTTAGCAGTGGAAAGCACAAAAACTCAGAAAGAAAGGATGTAATTGTTCATAATATTCGTAACGTTAAAAACCACTATACTGTTAATTTTTATTAGTCCTTGAAGTCCTTGAACGAAGAAAGTATCGACTTCTTCCAGGTCGAGTTTGCTCTACGAACAATTGTTCAGCTGGCGCAACAGTGTTCAATGAAGTGGATGACGAGTCGGACCTTGGGTTCTCTGTTACTAATGACTCCACCTGTGGATCCGGCAAAGACGAATCCTCTTCCACAAGTTGAGCGTCGCTAAATGGCACAAAACGCGGAGGAGTCTCAGTTTCTCCGGCCGAAATCCCGGTTCTCACCCAACCGTCGGTTGGTAAGGGGATCGGTACCTTCTTTGTGTGACTGGCATGGACCCAATTTTTCCGGCCCTCCAGTCGAACCGCTGTCCTCGTCGTCAACAAGACTAGGTGGGGTCCGACGAATCTGGGCTCCAAGTTACGCTTCCGACCGAAGTTTCGGGTAACCACCCAATCTCCTGGCCGGAGCTGGTGTCCAGGACCCTCTGTCTGCGCTGGTAGAGCTTCAAAGACCTGTTGATGAATTAATCGTAGTTTAGTGGTCAAATCATACAAGTAATCAATCAACATTGGATATTCAAGACTATCAAAAGCCCTAGGTCTCGGGACTCCCCAAATATTTGCAGGGCGACCGAACACAATCTCATATGGGCTGAGCCCTACTCGAGAGTGTACGGTCGCTCTGGTCGATAGGAGAGCCAGAGGCAAGGCATCAGGCCATGACAGACCAGTCGTAGCTTGAATCTTAGCGAGTTTCAGCTTCAGGGTACCATTGTACCCTTCGACCAAACCCGCTGCCTGAGGATGGTTGGCACTGTGGAATTTCTGTCGTATCCCAAGGCCTTTACACACACTCTGCATTACACTTCCCACAAACTCACTTCCATTATCCGACCACACAATCCGCGGCATTCCATACCTAGGAAAATACTCCTTCAGCAGGATTTTTGCTGTGGACAGGGCAGTATTATCCTTAAGAGGATAGGCCTCAATCCATCTGGAGAACGCGCAAACCACAACTAAAACATACTTCAGGTTATTGCATCTCTCCATATGGATAAAGTCCAACTGGATAACCTCAAAGGGACAGGCAGGAGGAGCGAAATGACCAGGTGGAGTGGGGGTACCTTTTCCGGGATTGTGCATCAAGCACACCATACAATTTTTAACCACTCTTTCGGCACACTTAGCGATACCATCATTCCTCCATACAGGAGACAAGAACTTGCATATTCCTTTCGCACTAATATGTGACAACCCATGGGCCATCGTCACAACAGCTAATACATACGCATCCGGTAACATCCACCTCTGACATTCCGTCAGGTCAACCCAACATCCATGCATATCCAATTTCCCTGTACTTTCTTTCCACTTAGTCTTTTCAGCTTCAGTAGCTTCGTTCTGAATTTCTTTCACACTTTCAACAGTATTCTCACACATACCAGTCTCCATCGGCCACCTTACTGAACTCGTGACATACATTCGAGTCGCAAGATTCTTAGCCGTTTCCTTAGCAATCTCATCCGCAAATGCATTACCACGACCAACATCATCCGTCACTTTCCGATGTGCACTACATTTGACGATCGCCACTTGTTTAGGCAACGTAAGTGCATCCAAAAGATCATTCACGAGATGGCCGTGCTGGATCTTTGTACCATGCGATGTCATAAATCCTCTTTCTCTCCACAGTCTTCCAAAGTTATGCGCAACACCAAATGCATACTGACTGTCGGTAAACACATTCACTCGCTTTCCCTTCGACAGAACACACGCTCTTGTCAATGCAATTAATTCTGCTGCCTGTGCTGAATTCTGGTTCAATCTCGCGGTTTCCACAATCGTGCTCAACGTCACCACAGCATACGCAGTCGTCACATCGCCATTCGGCAATTTGAAGCAAGAGCCATCCACATACAAAGTACCATCAGGATCTGACAAGGGGGTGTTTTTCAGGTCCACACGACCTTTTGTTTCTTCCTCAGTCCGTAAATAACAATCATGGGGCAGGACATCATCTGATTCCATATTAATCGGCAACAATGTCGCCGGATTCAGTACATTACAACGCTTAATCTGTATATGACTTGCCAAAAGGGTCAGCTCGTACCCGGACAACCTTGCACTCGTCAGATGTTGAGTCTTTGTCCGATTCAAGAGCGTATCAACTGCATGTGGAACCATTACTATGAGCATATTGTCCATGACCAGACCTGCGGACTGCCGAATAGACGCCGCAGCTGCCGCTGTCGCTCTCAAGCAACTTGGCAACGCTCTAGCCACCGGGTCTAAGGTCGAGGAAAAATATGCACACGGACGCTGCTTATCACCAAATTGTTGCGTTAGAACACTCAACGCACAACCGTCCCTCTCATGGACGTATAATGTGAAAGGCTTGCTGTAATCAGGAGTACCTAACACAGGAGCCGAACACAGCGCATCACGTAGTTCAGAAAAACTTTTCTGGCATTCCTCCGTCCAAGGCAAAGGAGTTGAAACGTCCTTGCACGTGAGAGCTACCAATGGCTTCGCTAACAGTGAAAAGTTCGGGATCCACTGTCTGCAGTATGACGTGATACCTAAAAAGGCACGCACATCTCTCTGAGTTGCTGGCACAGGCATTCGAGCAATTGCTGCAATTCGTTCAGGGGTCAACCTTCTTCCCGCCTTTGACAATAAGTGACCGAGATAGGTAACTTCTTGACAACAATATTGTAGTTTAGAAGGTGACACTTTATGATGTAAAGCACAGAGATGCTGTAACAAAGACACTGTAGCGGCTCTACAGAGCTGTTCAGTGTCAGCAGCAACCAACAGATCATCAACGTACTGAATCAAGGCTGCACCAGCCGGTAACACAAATGCATCAAGCTGACTTTTAAGAGCTTGGCTGTATATTGATGGACTCTCACAGTAGCCCTGTGGAGCGCGTTTGAATCTGAAGCTACGACCACCTAATGAGAAACCAAACAAGTCTCTGCTTTCCTCAGCAATCGGAATGCTAAAGAACGCATTCTTCAGATCGATCACCGAGAACCATGATGCAGTGGCTGGAATCAGAGTCAGTAAAGCTGTAATGTCTGGCACCACAGGAAACTGTGGAACAACGACTTTATTTACCTCCCGTAAGTCGATAACTAGACGATACACGGGAGGCTTGGAGGGATCCGTTCGTTTCAGAATCGGCAACACGGGACTATTGCACACATTACCTCGTGTCTCCTCAATAACATCTTTGCCGATCAGATCATAAATGATCGCTAACAGTGCCCTTTCACCATCGAGGGAAATACGATACTGAGGTATACGTGGCAAACGCGCACCAACTTTTAGTTGGACAACATAAGGTGGTATATTCAACAGGCCCACGTCATTGGGACCTGTCGCCCACAAGGAGTCTGGGAGAGATCTCAATTCCGATGGGAACTTATCCATCGATAAATACATAGGGGAAATCACGCTCTTACCCAACGTAAGCTCCACACCCGTAGGAGAACAGTACAAAGTCGCATGTAACCTTTTCAACAAATCTAAACCCAAAAGATTCTCACCACAACCAGTAGTCAAAATCAAAGGAGCTTCCAGCTCATGAGACCCAATCGTAAGGGGCAAAGGGCTAGAAACTGGATTGCTAACGGGGGCGCCAGAAAATCCAACGGAAACATTCGTTAAGCCAGACAAAGGCGCGCCAGGGAGTTTTGAATGCATGATGGAACTTTTTGCTGCACCAGTGTCCAACAGAAAAGGCTCAACAACGCCCATAGTGGCTACTGCAACATAAGGCCCTCTCTGATCTACCGGAACTGATACTTCTCCCTTCCTTTGTCTATGGCTGTCCTAGTAGATACCATCCGCATCAACATCACATTCAACATAACAGTCATCCACATGATACTGTGCAGACCGACTGGACGATTGTTCGCGCCGATCGAAACAATTTTGCGAATCCGAAGACGTCGCAAAGCGTTCGGCCTGATTCTGGGTAACTCCGCGACCTCTACCACGAGAGACCTGTTGAGGACCGCTACGTCCTCCCCGAGCCGATACGCCATTGGTCCTATCACGGAGAACCGGACAATCAAACTTCAGATGGCCTTCCCCACGACAATACGCGCACTGATTGTATCCCAGCACAAAACGAGGTGCGGGCGAAGCATTGCGCGGCTGTGGTCTAGAGAACTGTGATTGCGATCTGTTTGGCTGCTGTGTATCACTGAAATTCGAACGCGGTGGATAGGCTTGCTGCAACAAAACCTTAGTTTTGAGATCCTTAGTTTTCTTTTCTGCACGCTCACTTTCCTCTTTTTCCCTATTTTCGTAATATTGGGCCGTAGCCAATATTTGGGCAGTGGTAGAGACAGCCCACGCACTCTCAGAATTCTTCAACTTGTTGCCAAGGTCGGGTGACAAATTTGATACAAATTTATCAACGAACAACCGCTGACCACCCTCGGAACCCATGTCCTGACCACTATGATCAATGAACGCTTCCTCAAATCTTGTAAAGAAATCAGAAACACTTTCATCCCTCTTTTGCCTGCACGCTGATAATTTGTCCCAGTTGACGCGCATCGCTGGCATAAGTGTTTTCATGAGGGTAATTATCCTCTGGGGCAAAGCCACAATAATCTGTTCGGGTTTAGCCCCACCAACCTGCCGGGCATCTGCCGCTGTAAGGGCGGCCCAGTCACCGCCTAACTCGGCTACGTGATTCTCGTGCCGAATTTTCGCCCAAATCGGCTGAGGCACCACATTGCCGAACAACATATCAATATCGGCTAGGTTCATAACAGTAGCATCCACCAATTGGGACAGCTCCTTATAGTAACCCGCAGGATTCTTACGGGGATCAGGTAAGGATTGCTTTACTTGTAACACTTCCGATCGTTTCCAAGGGAGGTGTATCCACACTCTCTGGAAATGGCCTGGGACAGGAGGGATAGCAGCCTGATCACCTGGCATCCATACCGGGGGAACTTCCCGCATAGGATATTGACCAGGTTGTGCCATCCATTCCGCGGTCGCGTCCTTAAACAGCGCACGTGGTTGCACTGTACATCGAAAGGATAACAAGCGTTCCAGAGCCTCTCGAACTTTGTCACCTACAATTACACCCATGGCAAACCGAAGCTGTAGCTCGGAAACCTCAGGTGGTATATCATCCACTATATCATCGTCCCACTCCTCTTTCAATGACTTACACAATTCTTCGAACACGAATCGCTGCGTGGGCACATTAAACTGAGAAAACGTTTCGAACACTACACGTGGGGTGTATTTGACAGGGTCACGAATCCATCTACGTGCCGTTTTCACCAACGATTCACGTTCCCTACCATCAGGAAGCTGGCTGCGTCTTTGAGCAACATCTGAAAGAGTTGAACCAAGTATCGGCCCAAAGAGCGGAGAATAAAGAGAAGCAACAGCAGTCATGAGACGACTACGAACAGAAGGAGAAGAGGAAGAAGATACAGGCGTAGCAGCCATAGGGGTGGAAACAGTAGAAGTAGACGCAGCAGCAGGAGTAGCGGGAACGACAGGCTGAGGAGGGACTTGGAAAGGCGCAGTAGGGAGAGAAACCGGGACAAGAGGATGTACGATCTGTGGCCCTAGGGGATTCGGGAGTACGGGAGGAACGGCGGGCTGACCAGCAGCCGCCAAAACCGCGGGTTGAGGAAGAGGTGGACGAACGGGACCCATAACATCAGGAGCATAGGGAGGTGGCGATTTCATCAGATAAGACAAAAGCGAATCTTCCACCGATTCTTCTCCTGTCTTATCGATCGTAGAAGGTAGCGCCGGATAACATTTGTCCACCGCCATATAATGAAGCCGAGCACTAACTTCCTGCTCTTTCTCATCTTTGTCTAACTGATATTGTTCAGCATTTCGCATCACCGTAATAACAACTTCTCGCTTATTTTTCTTATTCTGTTTGATTTCTTTCTGTTTGGCCTCTTTCCGCCATAACCGGAAGGAATCAAACATGGCCGGCCTAGCTTTCCTTTTAAATAATTTAGCTTCCAAGTTATCTAAAATGGCAGTCTCGAAACTACCATGAGGTGGCCAACTAAGGACGCCATCCTTTTTAGTGTAACGAACCCAATATTCATTATATACGATAGGACCCACGCCATGGCGACTATAGAGCTCATAAAGCGGAGTTCCAGCCGGAGGTATCGGACATGAATCCTCCAGCCGGGAATCCATGCTGCAACATTTGAGAAACCCAAACAAAGTACTACGGCCAGGCATCGTGCACACTAACCAAGTATACAAACTTCAAGGGCTATCGAATTACGATGTCCTCGCAAAGATGCAAGACCCTCGGTTTTTGGCAATTGCAATCGTCAAATAAAACCCAACAACTAAGAACCACGAATGCTATGGAACCATGCAAACAACAAAGCAACACTGGGAGCGACCCACAAATACTTAACTGAGAGAACAATGGCGTCACCAGGAAGGCCCGTCAATCGTCTCGCCGTACAAAGGACTACGCCAGGCGCCAAAACAGGTCGACAGTCAGGGCATCGGTCCGTCGCAGCCGTCAGGAGGCGGGGATCTTCGCGGGAAAAGACGTCGGGCCACTTGTTTCGACAACTGGATCGATGAAGCGGGGTGCACCTTCCCTCGGAGATTTCACACGAAGTTCCTCACGATCGTCGGGCTTTGGACCGGTACCGTTGATGTCGCCCCACGTTGGGCGCCAACTGAAGGACTGGGTTATTCTTAAGACCCAGCGGTGCCAGGGAACAACACCTGAAACCTTCGTGGGTTACCTGTTCTGGCGTACCAAACACAGAGACACGGGACACTTCCAGCGACGTCAGAGATCAGCGTTTATTACTGCAGGGATACAGAGGTCACAAGAAGTACACAACGTGTAGGTTCTCGGAGACTGCTTCAAATTCGTAGAAGTGGGTCGCTCCTTTTATACACGTTTTTGCCATAGCACAGTATGGCGAACAAAGGTTACAACTCGGTTCCCACAATAAACTTCAAAAGGGTCGCATTCATGTTTCAGGAGGCCGGAACATAATTACAACAGTC
Organism: Triturus cristatus; assembly: GCF_964204655.1. NCBI lineage: Eukaryota > Metazoa > Chordata > Amphibia > Caudata > Salamandridae > Triturus > Triturus cristatus. Next base: position 1,496,091,732 of record NC_140591.1, read on the forward strand.
CTGCCAGTTCCCAACTGTAAAAACATATTCCCTCCGCCATAAAAGCATTAAGGAAGGACAAAAAACAGAATGCGGGGAAAGAACGAGGATGCACAACAGGTTAGAAAAGAGTGTTAGGGGTAATAAAGGAAACTCGATAGAGGGGTCAAAGACCTCGTGTCTAATGTATGCGTGACTGAAACAATAGACCGGAGCGGCAAGATGGGCCTTGAGCGGGGCCATCTGCCTCACTCGTGTCATTTCCCTCATCGTAAAAGTCACCTCAAAGAAACACGTGTCCTTCGTACTAGCTTGAAAGTTCCAGGGTCACGAAGCGGACAAAAAGCCCGTTCGCTGGCTACCTGAGGGCAAGAAACAAAATGGACGCTGTATCTAAAATGGAACCCGAGGGTTCGGATGAACGAACCCAAAAATGAGATGAACCATACGTGGCTGCATAGCGAAACTTCGTACACCCACTATACTCGTCATTTGCGGTTCATAGATACCAAACTCATCCATATTCGTCACCACTCAGAAAGTGCCGTCCCGTCTCACACGGAACCTCAGGACCCCTTTAGTCTGGGGGACCAAGTCATCAAAATATGTAAGACCAAAATTCTGAATAAATGCAATAAGATCTGAATAATTGCATCAGTTGTAATGGAGAAACAAACATTTGCTTCTTCGTTTCATCATTCATCCATCCACACTCTTACTTCATCAAGGTGCATCACTCGCTTTGTACCTATCGTCCGTCCTCGCCGCTTCCCCGATGAGAAACGACCTAGGGGCGAGGTGGGCTAAATATACACCAGGCCCAGTGGTTAATTGATCCATAATGGCATTGATTGTGATCACCTGAAAAACGCCCCTAACGGCGCATAAATAATATGTGTCGTTTCCGCCTTCTCTCTGCGGTTGCATGACCATGACGGCAAAGTGAGCGGCTCTAGTTTGGAAGGCGCCCTGATCCGCGCGGGATAAGTGTGTGTCTTTACCGCTGTTACTATGTGGCTGCCTGCTCCCAGTGGCGACGCTGTGGCGTTGCCTGGATACCAACTGAATACGTTGCGAATGTGCGGACAGAGACCGTTCATGTGTTTGTGAAAAGTCGAAGAACCGGCCTATGTTTTAAGAAGGCACTGTTTTTAAAAAACGTAAATCGTTGTTATAGGTCTCGTAATGTGCCACGGGTGTAAATTGGGATAAAACAGCCTTTTTGGTTCTGGTATTAAAATAACACATTCCTTGTTTCAGATTATATGTGATACGGTATGTACGAGGGTGATGTAAGAATAAAGAATGCAGGACATTTCTAAGGAAAAGGTTTTTTAAATTTTCCCTCTTTTTTATTGTTAAAAATTAATTCCATTAACATAAGGTAGAAGGAACGATATTGGCAGGTTGCCAAATCATTCAGTTCATGAGGAGCCATGGTATTTCGTCATTTAACCCCAATTAATTTGTTTTGAGGCGATAAACCCATCTCTGTTCTCTGACATGAAGTTTTTTCTGTAAGTTGAAACTTCCAGTATGCATCTTTTCCAAAACAACCCACTCAAGGTCTTTGTCACAGTGCCCTAATTCTAGGAAGTGACGTGTGAGTTTTGTATTGTTTTTTCTGCACCTAATAGTGCTCCGATGTTCATTGATCCTAACCTTAACCTTGCGTAGTGTCATGCCTACGTACAGGAAGTTGCGGGGCACCTAATTAGATTCACCACGTTTTCACTATTGCAATTGGTCAGATTCATTAGAACCCATGGGCGGTAAGTATTCATGTTTACATCTTTGGTTGGACGGGTAAGGGGACATGCTACATAGCTTCCACATGGATAGTGGCGGACTGGTCTACCCTGATTCCATAATGTTGTCTGTGTTTCCATTTTTGTTGATGGACCTTTTGCATGAACCAGTGCATCCCTGATATTGGAGTTTCTTTTAAATGCAAATAGGGGTTTGGGCCATTGCTTTCCTGCCCCATTCAGGATACGCCAGTGTTTGTGGATGATGTTTTGTACCTTGTTAGAGATGGGAGTGTACGTTGTAACGCGAACAGTAGTGTAACTCTCTTTTTTCTCTGGTTTCCAAAAGTGCATCACGGTTGTTGTTTCGTGGCCTTTTGCTATCTCTTGTGACCATTTTCTTAGGGTAGTGGCATTGGAGCAGCTTATCTTCTAAAGTTTGTGCTTGTTGATCAAATGTTTCCAGAGGAATTGGCCCACTGGTAGGTTTTGTCGAAGGGCCCTGGGGTGGAAGCTCTCATAAATGAGAAGGCTGTTTTTGTCTTTTGGTTTAGTATGTACTTTAGCATTTAAATTGTCTCCGTCCAGAGTGATCACCAAGTCCAGAAATATTGCTTCACTCTTGTTGATTTTACTTGTGAATTTGAGATGTTCGTCTCTGGTAATGATCCATTGACAGAATTCGGATGCTTCCTGGTAGTCTCCATGCCAGACGATAAGGATATCTTCGATAAATTGACGCCAAAATTTCAGTTGTTCCTTGAAGGGGTTCTCTTGAATAAATACGAAGTCCTACTCAAATTGGTGTACATAGAGGCACGCCATGCTAGGAGCAAATGTGCTTCCCATGGATGTGCCCCTGATTTGATCATGGATGGTGTCATTGCACTTGAAGAAATTCTCTGTTAGCGTCATTTCTGCACACTCCATGATAAAGCTGCGAGGGGTGATGAAATCCCATTCTCTTTCCTGAAGGATGTGTTCTACGACATTCAGTGTGCACCTCTGCAGAATGCTCATATAAAGCACCTCTATGTCCATGGTGATCAACCAATCTACTGTTGGGTCAATATCTATGTCTCTAAGGAGACATAGGACATCCTTAGTGTCCTGGAGATACGATTGAGAGGTCTGAACAATGGGTTTGAGGAACTAGTCACAAAATTGTGGGAGGGATTCAAGTACCAAGCCTATCCCAGATACAATTGGTCTACCGGGGTGTGGGTCCTACTACACCCTTATTCTGAGTATTACCACCAACAATTGTAGCTGCACTAGGAGGAGCAGTTGCCTTAGGGGCAATGGTGGCTGGAGTTGAGTCTTTGGACTTGGTGCAATCACTAGTCCAATGTGTTTTCTGTTTACATATCGTGCACCATGGTTTCTTTTGGCCTTTTCCTTTGTTAGATTGGGACCCCCCCGAAGAAGATTTTGGGGGATCTTGTGAAGACTTCTGGTCTTTACCCTTCTCCCCACCCTTGTCAGAGTTCTTAGAATCTTGCTTCTTTGGGTCACCACCTTGGTTCTGAACCTTCTGCCTCACCCTGGTTCTGACCCATTTGTCTGCCTTCTTTCCCAATTCTTGGTGAGATGTCAGATCAGAGTCCACCAGGTACTGATGCAACAGCTGTTTTGACAATTATTAAGGATCTGCTCCCTCATAATTAAGTTTTACAATCCTTTGAAATCACACACCTTGCTTCCAAGCAACAAGCCCTCCAGAGCCTTAGTAGCACAATCTTCAAAGTCCACCCAATCTTGATTCTGTGCCGTTTGGGTATCCCTGAACTTTAACCAATATTGTTTAGTGGTTAGGCCAAACCCATCAATCTAGCTTTGATAATTATCAGCATCCTCTTCTCTTACAGCGAAGAGCTTATCTCTGCCTTTGTCTGCAAAAGAGAGCCACAAGATTGCTGCCTACTGCTCCTGCGGGACCCTCTGTACTTATCAGGCCCTTTCCAGTACTGTAATCCATTTGTGGATGTCATCCCCACTCTGGTAGGGAGGGACAATCATGTTTAGGTTTCTATGGACATGAGACCTCTCCCTAACAATAGGGATGTTGCTGCCACCATGGGACTCAAGTCCCATCTTTTGTCTAGCTCTAAGGAGCTCTAGGACCTCCCTTTTTATACTGGAGCAGTCTCTCCCTCCTCTCCTGAGAGGTTTCCCTCCTATGAGAAGAGATAGAGGTCCGTATGGAGTTGTCAGAATGGTTAGACTCCTGAGAAGGAGATCTGAACCTTCTAGGCAGAGGGCCATCATGGCCATCTTCCTCATCTTCAGGAGGAGTTGCATCTTACAGGTCAGGATCAATGTCATCCTCCTGGCCAGCTCCAGAGGTCAGGTCAGGGGTGTCTGAACCCCTAGGCCCATCCTCATCAGCTGCCCCACCGGACCCTGAAGTCTTTCTGAGATCATCTAGGAGGAGTACCTCTATGAGGCGTTGGGTGTTTGCACTTTTGCCTGTTTTCATCTTCCTAGTACTACACAATGCACTAAATTCCGAGAATGGGAGTTTGTCATACTTGAAGGCTAGAAGCCCACTGGCTTCTGACTGGGACCCACTGGATCCTGGTCTTGAAGTCATTACTAGTGAGGTGTGGTGTGTGCACTACCTTCTCAAGTGTGGCCTACTAAACTCTCTTGAATTGTAGAAAGAGTGTGCTAAGCTCTTGACACACAACTCTAAGTTAAGTAGAACTTACTGTATTTTAAGCTTGTATTATATGTACCTTAGGTACCTTTAGTGGTTTTCAGTTAGTCACTCATTTGAGATTATCTGGTAAAACAATAGCAAGCTGGAATCCCACATGCTGCACACCAATGTGAGAAGTTGGCCTGGTATATGTTGTCCACTAGTTATAGTGGGCACCTTGCACCAGTTCAAACAACCCCTTATTGATGATAGCTTAAATACAACCTTTATTGAAAGCTATCCTAATAGTAGCTATGGAGAGCAGCCTTCAGGCTAAGTCTTGAAGGAATTTAAAGCAGCTTGTTTTACCAGTCTATAATCTGTTGAATGACCAAATGAAAGGACAACCACACCAGGTATATATTGAAAATATATGTATTTAAGATAAAACTCTCCTGTCTAGTCTCTTTATGAGGCTGGAGCTTGAAGTACTTAAGTTACAAGTCAGTATTCAACAGTAAGAGCACAAATACACGTTTTGGCCCTAGGGGCGTACCAAACCATATACCAATAAAGTGGTATAAGAACCACGACTGAAATAGACACAAGGCCTAGAGCCTGTAGAAGTGCTTGGACCACAAGGAACCACCCAAGATAGTGACACAGGGGACCCACGGGGGCCGTGTGCAGTGTGTGAACACAGCCGTGAGCTCCCGTTAGGTTCTATGGGGAAAGTCGCGGTTAGATTTTTAGAGTTAAAGGACACTTAGAAATGGACTATGACTAAACCCTCGTGGACTTAGACAGTTCTAGGGTCAACACTCAGGGAGCACCAGAGTGTTAAAATTACCTTACCCAGGGAAGCCAGGTGCATAGGTGTCAAATGGTGTCGGGAACCGGTCATCGCATTCAATGGAAGCTGGCGAAGAAGTGCTGCTGCCGGGAAGATGTGAAGTGTCTGAAGAGATCCAAGCCTGGATCAGAGATGTGGAGAACCTGAAAGCAGAGGGGACAGAGTCTGGGTCACTTGCCAGTGACCAGGGGCACGATAGACGAATGCCCACCGATGTCGGTTGTTTCAGATGAAAGAGGTGAAGCTTGATTCTTCAGTCATGAGGAGGAGGAGGCATCGAGGGCAACCAGGAGCTGGATTCAAGCTGTCCCACAAAGGATGTCGAGTGCTGCTGCATCGGTGCCCGGATTGGACACAACAAGTCCTGGCAACAGCAACCCACACAGAAAAGTGAAAGATTCATCGGTGTGGAACAGCAAGGTCCTGGGGACTCCCCAAGCAATGGAGACATGGGGCACTTCTGGATCAACCAGGGAAGCCCAATCAAAGTAAAGTTACCCTTCTCAGGGACCCACAAGTCGACAGACAAGGGATCGCAAAGGGAACTCGAGAGGAATCACAAAATGGTGGCCCACGGGTCACACGGAGTGGGCAGGCCAGCAATCTTCAGTGGATGTACTGCTCGGCGTCAGGGCTACAAGTAACCCAATGCACAGCCTTAGGGGAAATCGAGAATTTATTGCACTAGCAAATGTGCAAGGTGTCCAGAGGTTCCAGTTCCACAGTACCCACGAGGGTTGCGGGTCTCAGCTTTGCTGGGGACTCGGTTTGGCCTCTCGGAAGTCAGAAAATCCACCTCTGGTGTTGCAAAGTCTTCGGCATCCAGTGGGAGCTTCGCAGATGCAGACCGGACAGATGCGTCTTTGGTGCCTGCCAAGCAGGGGAGTAACTCATTTACCCCAAGGGAGATTCTTCAGTCACCTGGCGTTGAATATATCATCGAAAGTCCAGGATTCAGTTTCAGAGTTTCTTCCAGAAAAATCTAAAGTTCTGGTTACAGAGGTTCCTTCTGTATACCCAAGGAAGGGGTTGGACTAACTCAGGGGACCCACCTATGGGAGGGTATGGAAAGAGGGGTGGCTACACCTATTTCCTTTGTCCGGTTTCACACTAGAGCAGGGGCTGCTAGCCCCTGCAACTGGTTTGAGCTGGACTATGCACAGGGACACCAAATGTGCCCCCAGTGCAGCACTTCAAAGCACTCTCAGAGTGCACCCACCCAGCCCCAATACACTAAAGCCTGTCAGCGAGGCAGTAACACCTCCCTGTGACAGGAAATCTATTGTCCAGGCCTCCCCAGCCAGAGTTTCGGTCAGAAGCAGGAGGCCAGACTCGTGTCTGTGGCTGCAGCATCCATTTTGTGATTCCAGGGTTCTGTTACGCTGGTACCGGGTATACCTGTGCTGTCATGTCTCTCCATCTAGAAGGGTGGGATCATACTCCCACGCCAGTTACTGGTGTGGGGGTATGATTCCAAGGTGTTTGACACCAAACACAACATGTTTCTGTGCAGCCAGTCCAAAGTTAGCATTTACCATTTGGTAATAATGCATTTAAGAGTATATGGTCAGGCTGCATCACTGACAACCCCGTAGAAGAGATTCTGAAGGCTGCAGAGGGGCTCAGCTCATGCATGGGCACCCTCTCACACAAAACCAAGCACCCTGCCTTCAGGATGGATAAGTTCTGCCATAGGGGTGACTGATAGGTTTATATGTGTAGTGACAGGTGAGATATAGTGAACCTATATCTCAGTAAGGGGTGCATGCACCACCTTACCCAGGCTGCAGTAGCAGAAATGTGGTGTAATTTTGGAGGGCTTCCCAGAGGTGGCATAATACATGCTTCAGCCCCTGGTAGGCATCTGGGGTACCTATGCCCTGGGTACATAGTATACCATACAGTAGGGACATATAAGGGCACCCCAGAATCCAATCTGTGATATACCTAAGGTACTAGGAATCAATTTAGAGAGGATGCAGCTAGGCTGGGGTCCTGAATAGCAGGGCCCCAGCCAGACTAAAGTCGAAAAACAGTGATACGTCAGCAAAAAGTGGAGGTAACCAGAAGAAGCAGATCCTACTCTCATACACATTATAGTGTACATCATTTACACTCCAAAGAACTGATGGGAAATCCTATTGAATTATTCAAAATGAAGAAAGCTAAGGGGACTCCAATGATTGTTTGGGTAAAAAGTTTGGAAGCTCGTTGTTTTCCACAGCTCTTCTCCACTGGAAAAGGTGAACGATATGACAAACAACCAGTACAGATTCCCGTGTCAGAATATTGGACAACAAGATTGTTCTCAGAATATCCAAGATTTCGACAATGTATCCCATATATATTTCATCTTTTGTTTGAAAGTGACTTGTCTGGACCTTCATATGCAGTCAACCACATATTAAGAACAGGAGTTCATCTTCAAAATGTTTCTGCAAAGGAAATCATGGACAAACTACATGAGAGAGATGATCATTTTGAATCTCAATTGATTAATTTGATGGCGTGTCAGCGTGGTACTAATGAGTATTTGTATCGTCATCATGGAGAACTTAAATGCATGTTAAGGAACTTAGGAACTCCTACGTGGTTTGTTACGCTAAGCTGTGCTGAATACGCATGGGACGATTTACTTGAATTTCTTCGACAAGCAAATTCAAATATTAAAAACATTGAATTTAAGACACATGGAGAACTGTGTTCCTTGGATCCTGCAAATGTGTGCAGATATTTTAATCCTAGGTTTCAAGCTATGATGTCTTTTATCTGCAATAAAAACAATACTCCTCTTGGAGAAGTTATTGATTTCTGTTGGAGAAAGGAGTATCAAGCTAGAGGTGCTCTTCATATACATATGCTTTATTGGATCAAGGATGCACCCACATTTGGAACTGATTCGAATGAGACTGTTTTATCTTTTATTGAAAATTATGTTTCATTTGCTATACCAAAAACAAGAGAAGAAAACACCTTAAGGCAGCAAATGTTATGGTTTCACACTCATCGATGTGGGAAATACTGTAGATGGAAATACAAGTCGAAGGAAAGGTTTTCTACCAAATGTTGTTTTGGATTTCCACATCCAGTAATAGCCAAAGGAAGAGTGAACAGTTTCATGTCAGCTGTGAGACATCCCATCACTAGAAAATCTCCCAAAAATACATGCAATTTAAAAAGAAGTGAACAATCAAAGTATATTAATGATCATAATCCGGTTATTTTGTCGATGTGGAATACTAATATGGATATCCAGTATGTTGCTGTTAATTCCATTGCTGTTGCTCGGTAGATAACGTTATACATAACAAAATCAGAAAATACGGAGTTGAAAGAAATGTGGGAAGAAATTTCCCACAAGAAGAGTTTTAGTAAGAAATTGTACAGCTTTAGTTTGAAGATGCTGTCCCATCGAGAGATTGGATCCAATGAATTTTCGAATCGGTTGTCTTCTGCAAGTTTATATTCAAAGTCAACAGGAATAATTTGGGTTAGTCTAGGTCTTGCTGCAACACGAAATCGAGTACTTAAATCTAAACAAGAAATCGAATATTTAGCATTAAATTAAACGGAAAGCACATATATTGTTAAAACAAACATGTTGGATACGTATTATATAAATAGAAGTCCTCATCTTGAAAACATATGTCTCTATGAATTGCTGCAATATTATAGTTTTAAGAGAAATATTACAGAGAACATAAATGCAGAAAAACATGCAGTGATTGGTTCAGAAGGATGTTTGGTGAAACATAGTAAAGGAAATCTGATTATTCATAGGAAACTGAGTTGCGACACTCCTGATAAAAGGGAATTTTACTATTTAGCATGTCTGCAAACTCTTCAAGGCTTGGCGTACGGAATTGGAATTACTTGGAGATTTTCAGTGCTATGAAGATTATTTTAATGCATGTAAAGATAGCATTGAATGCACAGTTTTACCAAATTATCTCAAAATTTTGTGTGAAGAAATTGATCAAGAAGCTACTATTGCAGCTAAAAATGCTAAATACAGTTCTCAAGATAGTCAAAGTTCTGCTCCACTGAGTCAAGATCCACTAGGACAACCAATTCTTGAAAATGAAGCAGCAATCGCCACGAGTGAAGTGGAAACAGCAATGCATCAAGCTCAACATGATAATATGGACTTAGGAAACTTGGAAGAACAACTAAATATTTAACAGAAAGACCTATATCAGCAAGTGAGACAACAGATCGACCATGGTTTTCTTCATGAAAAAAAAGAATGCACATGCAAATCTTTTAATACTATTCAAATGTATATCAGTGGTCAAGCTGGTACAGGAAAATGTCTTAATTAAAGTTTTGACCAGTTATCTACAGAACCCCACTGAATCACATTCATCTTGTGTTGTAACCGCTCCAACCGGGTTAGCAACACACAACATTAAAAGAATTACATTACATCGCATACTAATGCTACCTGTTGAACAGGAAAACAAATTGGAATATCGCAAGCTATCTGGAGAAGCTTGTTATGAAGTTTCAGGAGTACTAAAGAAAATGAAACTTCTGATTATTGATGAGATGAACATGGTCTCAAACTTTATGCTTGCCTTTGTGCATTTAAGAATGCAACAAATTTTAAAAACAGAATACAATGTTTTATTTGGAGGAAAACATGTGATAGTTTTTGGGGATCTACTGCAACTTACTCCTGTAAAAAGGCAACCTGTATTTAAAACACTTGTGGATGAAGACACCAGTGAGTGTTTGGGAAGTATTGGAAACGTAAACATTTGGCCATATTTTGAATACAAAGAACTTATTAAAAATATGCGACAGGCAAGTGATGAAGAATATGGAAGCATTCTTCAAGGTATTAGAATTGGTGAATTGACAGAACATGGTAAAGAAGCTTTGCAAAGTCGGCTACTTACAAACTTGTTTCCAAATGAAAATGTTGCTCCGCAAAAAATATGCAAAAAAATCTGAGAAAATAAATCTATAATCTGCCTAATGCCAACAATGCAAGAGTGTTCTACATTTTATGAAGAACTTTTAAAGCTGGAAAAACAACAAATAATAAAAATGGAAGCCATCGGTAAAAAAGAGCGCGAAGCATTTACTATTATTTTGACAGAAAAATTAAAAACAAAATCTATATCTAAGACCGCTGGTTTAGTAATGAATTTATATGTATGTGAAAACTGTCAGGTAATTGTACGGCGTAATTTGGATGTGGAAAAAGGTTATGTAAATGGAACAATGGGAAAAGTTGTTGATTTTGTTAATTATCAAAAATGAGATGGAACTGAATTTTTAAGGATTACATTTGCTCAGCTTGAAGAAGTAAAACAGATTGGACGTTGTTCTATTCGTTTTTTGCTTGTTAAAGACTTGTATGTTCGTAGAAAATAGTTTAACCTTTCTTTAGAATATGCGGTGACCATTCATAAGTCTCAGGGTTTAAGTGTAGACGGTGCTTTGGTAAACATTGGAAGTACTGTGTTTAAAGAGGGAATGGCGTATGTTGGATTGTCCCAAGTTAGAACTTTATCTGGATTGTATTTGATTGATTTTGATGAGAGAAAGATTAGTGCATATGCAAATTGTGTAAGAAAATATGACGGTTAAGAAGACTGTATGCTCCCAACTTAGGTGAATATCCTGTATTTGAAAAGCGTGTACTATGTCGAAAATGAACATATGATAAACTCTGTAGTGAGGTTGGAAAGAAGAAAAAAAATCAACAGAATGTTGAGATTCCAAACAAAAAGAAAAAGGACACTGTTGAAGAAAACAGTTCAGGTATCAGATGCTATGCTAATGTAGTTGTAAACGTTGTATTTTTTCTAGAAAATCTCCAACAACAAATTACGGAGAATTGTGAAAAAATATTTTGTTCCTTGTTACACTCAATTTTTTAAAAATTGAGTACTGATAAAACTAAAATCCAAAGTGTTTCTGGCATTCAGAATCTTTTGGGCATATGTTCTGGTTCTTCACAATTTACACAGAATGTACAGCAAGATGCTCAGGAATTTCTTATGTTTATGCTTGCAGTATTGAAAATCTGTTTGGACTTCGGTATAGATGGGAACATGAATGTGAAAATTATACATTTACTTCTACCACTAACATAGACACTGAAAGATTCATATATTTGACAATACCAGATTGTAAAACAATGTCTTTTAACAAATTAGTTAAATCAGCTAATTAAAATATGGAGTGTAGTCACTACAAATCAGAAATGTCATCAACATTATTTATAAAAAGATGTGGACAATATATTATTCCAATGGTACAATGTTGTAGAGCAGATGGAAGAAAATCGGAAACTGTAATTAAAAATTTGGTAGCAAGTCAACTATAATTATCAGGAAGAACTTTCATAGCAGTAGCAATTAATTTAAATGATGGATCTTCTACAACATCTGGACAGTACACTGTCTATTTAAAGTGCAATTAAGGATGGAAACATTGTAATGATGCCCATTTGGTTTTCAAATAATGGTTGCCTAATGAATTACCAAATTCATACCTAATATTTTTACTGCCAAAGTTCTGAGAACATCATTCGGCCTATTGGGAAGATGTCAATATGAATTAATGAGATTATTTTGGATAATTTCAAATCAAAGGATTTCAGGAATATCATTAGGGCTAGTGGGAAGATATCAATATGAATTAACAAGTGTATTTTGGATATTCTCACTGCAGATGTTTTAAAGAACATTATTTAGACTATTGGGAAGATATGAAGAATTGCTGATTCAATTATCGTTTCTGTTGTTTGATATTGTATTTACAAAATTGTCTTAGAAAGAAGCATTTCATATATTTGATATTTGTATTATATGCAATGTTATTGAGGATGTTTATTTTAGGAAATGTGAACACATAGTTGACTTTGTTGTAAATATTGTGGACACAGATTAGTTTATTTTTAACAATCTTATTGATTGTATTTTTTTGCCCACTGTTACATGTTGAGCAACGTTGAATTCACTGTCTATGGTGAAATTCAATAGATTCTGGGAACAGCAAAAAAGGCAAACTGAATATCTTATATAATGGTAAAATTATGTTGTACAGTCTAAACTATAAAATTGTATGTGATAACTGTATTTTTTCTTCAATTTTACAGACCAAAATTGTGAAGTTTGAAAGTTTTTAAAATGTAAATTATAAAAAACAAATGCAAAAATTGTTTCAAAGACTTTCATATCTACTATCGTAAAGGTAAGATTAAGTGATCCAAACACTATCCATGCACTACTACGTTCACCTCTGCACTATCCATACAGTCCTCTACCCACCTAGACACTGCTCATTCACATCTTAAATTCCCCAGGTACTACCTATGCAGTCCAGCAATCACCCTGTCACTCCCGATGACCTCCTCAAGCCACCCAGCCAGTACCATGTACTAATCCAATCACTCCGCCAATACCCAAGCACTTATAAATTCACTCAGATACTCTCCCTGCAGTACTCTAATCATCTAGTCAGTATCCATGTACTCATGCAATGACTCTGCCAAAAGCCAAACACTTATAAATTCACCATGCACTCTCCTTGCAGCACTCAAAGGGGTCTATTATGATGTAGTGTGGATCACCACCACCCGCATGGTGGTGGCGATCTGCCCTACATCATACCCCGCCACCACCCATTTCCCCCCGCCATATTAGTATGGCAGTGGGGACCCCGGCAGATGGAAAGACCGTCCGCCGGTTTTCTGCCGGTCGACCAGTCGACCGGGCGGAAAAGGGGCTGGATATGGTGGCAGTGTCTGCTGGACACCGCCATCCATATTAGTATGGGTAGCGGTACAGGGCTTTCCATGGTGGAGACTCTGCCATGGAAAGTCATGCGGAGTTTGCTTACGGGGGCCCATTGCATGCCCCCAGGGTATTGGTGGGGTAGGGGGTGAATATGGGGGGTACCTATGGTACCCCCTACATTGTCACAGACAAGGTGGCAGGAACTGCACGGTGCCTGTCACCTTGTGCATGACAATGCACAACATGCATTCCCAGCATTGTGGCGTCCGGTGCGATGAGCACCGCCCACCACAGTGCTGGGAATACAAGATGCCACTGCCACGGTGGCAGAGGCATCCTAATTGCCGGTGTGGCACCCCCGCACCACTGGCAGGTGGTCCCTGCACCACTAGGGTGGCAGGTGGACTTATCCTAATAGGCCCCTAAGTATCCAGTCACTATCCATGTACTCATGCAATGACCCAGGCACTAACACATGCAGTGCTACAATCACATGTGCACTTTCCATGCAGTCCTATAACCACCTACACACTACTGATTCACTCCTGCATTTACCCAGGTAGTACCCATGTAGACTAGCAATCACACTGTCACTCCTCATGCACTCCTCCAATCACCCAGCCAATACCATATCCATATCTAATTATTCCTCCAAAACACAAGCACTTATAAATTCACCATGCACTCTCCTTTCAGGACACTAATCATCCAGTCACTACCCTTGTACTAATGCAATGACCCAGGCACTAACTCATGCACTTCTACAATCCATTGAGTGCTACCTATACAGTTTAGTAGTCTCCCTGTTACTACCTATGCACTCTGCCAATTACCCAGTCAGTCCCACGTCCTTATCCAATCACTCTGCCAAAACCCAATCACTTATAAATTCACCATGAACTCTCCTTGCAGCACTATAAGTATCCAGTCATTATCCATGTACTCATGCAATGACCCAGGCACAAACACATGCAGTGCTACCATCACATGTGAACTATCCATACAGTCGTGTAACCACCTACACATTACTGATTGACTCCTGCAATTACCCAGGTAGTACCCATGCAGTCTAGCAATCACATTGCCTCTCCCCGTGCACTCCTCCATTCACCCAGCCAATACCATATCCTTATCTAATTATTCCTCCAAAACACAATCACTTATAAATTCACCATGCATTCTCCTTGTAGGACTCTAATCATCCAGTCACTACCCTTGTACTCATGCAATGACACAGGCACTAACACATGCACTTCTACAATCATTTGAGTGCTACCTATACAGTTTAGTAGTCTTCCTGTTACTACCTATGCACTCTGGCAATTACCCAGTCAGTCCCACATCCTTATCCGATCACTCCGCCAAACCCTAGCACTTATAAATTCACCATGCACTCTCCTTGCTGCACTCTAAGTATCCAGTCACTATCCATGTACTCATGCAATTACCGAGGCACTAACACATGTAGTGCTACCATCGCATGTGCACTATCCATGCAGTCGTGTAACCACCTACGCACTACTGATTCACTCCTGCAATTACCCAGGTAGTACCCATGCAGTCTAGCAATCACACTGTCACTCCCCTTGCACTCCTCCAATCACCCAGACAGTACCATATCCTTATCTAATTATTCCGCCAAAACACAAGCACTTATAAATTCACCATGCACTCTCCTTGTAGTGCTCTAATCATCCAGTCACTACCCATGTACTCATGCAATGATCCAGGCACTAAATCATGCACTTATACAATCCTTTGAGTGCTACCTATACAGTTTAGTAATCTCCCTGTTACTACCTATGCACTCCTCCAATTACCCAGCCATTCCCAAATCCTTATCCAAACACTCTGCCAAAACCCAAGCACTTATAAATTCACCATGCACTCTCCTTGCAGCACTCTAAGAATCCGGTCACTATCCATGTACTCATGCAATGACCCAGGCACTAACACATGCAGTGCTACTATCACATGTGCACTATCCATGCAGTCGTGTAACCACCTACACACTACTGATTCACTCCTCCAATTACCCAGGTAGTTCCCATGCTGTCCAGAAATCCCATTGTCACTCCCTGTGCACTCCCCCAATCACCCAGCCAGTACAATGTACTAATCCAATCACTCCACCAATACCCAAGCACTTATAAATTCACCATGAACTCTCCTTGCAGCACTCTGAGTATCCAGTCACTATCCATGTACTAATACAATGCAGAGGAATCTCAAAAGAGAACAGAGTAGCAGAAAAGGACTGGCTGATCTATGTCAAACAGCTTTACACAACTCCCCCCGCATACAAAGATAGCTCAGATGGGGCCCGCGGAGGTGATGGTCCAGACTGGCAATCAGACATCACGGCAGAAGGCAAGAAAGCCAGCCATTACAACCGGCCCGAGGGTAATAGATCGCCGGCGGCCACACACAGTATAGTAACAGCCCAGCTAAACCCTCAAATGGTCATTAAGACCATCAAGAGCATGAAGAATGACGGGCCCCTGGGCTAAACAGGATTCCAGTGCAGGTTTTCAGAAAGACCCCCGACTTTTGGGCTGCAATATTAACTCCCCTATACAGCTACACTTTCCAGACAGCAACAACACCTGATGCCTGGAGGGGCTCCATCTTGGTCCCTATCTTCAAAAAAGAGACCGCCTAAAGCCATCAAATTATAGGCGTATTGCCCTACTCCACCTTGATGCCAAGGCCTATGCCCGCCTGCTACTAAAGGACCCGGAGGAGTGGGTGGAGGAGAATAGTATTGTGCCTCCTTACCAAACTGTCTTCCAGTCACAGGCATCAACAATGGATAACGTACTGGCACTGAACCACCCCCCACTCTTCTGTTGCTTTTTGGATTACAGCACAGCATTCAACAAAGTTGTTCGCAAAAGATTATGGTGAAGGTTAGAAAACTGGGGAATTCCTCCAAACCTAATGAAGGCAAGAAGATCGCTCTATGAGGACACCTGGGTAAGAGTCAAAACCAGCACCAGCACAGTATCCTCAAAAATAATTACAGAGAACGGGCTGAAGCAAAGGTGTGTGCTGGCACCCATTTTGTTTAACCTATACACGGCGGATCTGGGGGATGCCCTAAAAGGAGCCTGCCTTGTAGCACCAAGACTAGGTAACTTGAGGTTGCCGGTGCTTCAATACGCCGAGGATACAGCCATAATGGACCACACAAAGGTTGGTCTAAAAAGAGCCCTAACCACACTAAATCATTTCAACAGAATCAATAACCTGACAGTAAACCAAGGAAAGACCAAGGTCGTCATCTTCAGGACCTACCACCAGAAAAAGAAAGCGCCATGGCAAATGGGCAACTTGCATATCAATACAGCAGAGTCATACAACTACCTGGGGTTCTGGCTGACGGAACGGGCAAACGCGAAGGCCCACTTGAAACACCAGTGTACTAAGGCCAACATGGTGATACATCTACTCAAGCAATTAAACCACCATCTGATTAGCCCGACTGCCGGCCCAATATTGAAAGTTCTAAAAGCGAAACGTCTACCAGCAATCAGTTATGGCCACCTTGCTTTCCCCGGGTCACAGCACGCTAGCTTAAATTCAATACAATCTAAAGCTTATAAAATGGTGCTCCAAATTCTGAGGTCAGCAAGGAATGCAAGGCTAAGGCTGGAATTAGGCTTGGCAAGACCTGATTTGATGTGCCAGAGGAACTTTATGTAACTTTATCTCAGGATTATAAGGGCCCCAGCGAATTCATTAAAACACCAACTGAGATCCATCTTTGAAGAGCAACGCACGCTCTGGGGATTGAAGATAGTGGAAGAGAGCATATCGAGGCCAGAAATTCCAATGATCACCTGGGAAAGAGCTATAACTAAACAAGTGGGTGAAAATTCATTTGATCTCGATTGCAAATCCCTCCCCTCAAGTCCACACCTAGACCCGCTGAATAGCTCCTACATGGTAGGCAAAGCCCAGGTTTACCTAAGTGATGCTCTCACTCCATGAACCAGACGTAAAATATGGTCCATGAGATTAATCACTTTAGGAATTGTGGACTTCAATCCGGCATGGGCCCAAAGGGGAGAATCCACAAATTGCAGACTTTGCCCATATAAGAAGGAATTGTGGCGGCACCTTTTATGCTGCTGCCCGAATCTCAATGACGATCGAAGAAGACTACTGTGCCCAATCTGTAACATCTATGGAATAAAATCCTGTAGTGAAGCGTCAGCAATGTGCTTTTCCAAGTCTAGCACAATGACCCTAACAAGGCAGGGGAAATTGATCAACAGCATCAGACTCGCCTTAAAAAAGGCAAATGAACGAAGCAAAACTCTGGAGCAATGTATTACAAACCCTAGGAACGACGGCGAGGTGGCCTTGTAACTGCATTGACACTTCTCCGTACTTCTAGCATCCATCAAGGACAGATCGATACAGAAATACGTACCCATGGTCAATGGACATCTGCCACAGTTGCACAATGTCATCCATTCCCATAGAACAATGTGGGCTTTCAGATTGCCATAAACCCCTACCTCCGCATCCACAAACCCTGTGGAAGGCTGATAGTGGTGGAACTGGGGAGGGGCGGCAAACTTCTTTTGTACAAAAATGTTTAACATTTTTTTTTTACTCACTGTTTTAGCTGTAACATGATGACAGTTTTTACTGTAATGATTTTAAATATTTGTACAGTTAACAAAAAATAATCATGCAATGACCCTTGCACTAACACATGCAGTGCTACATTCACATGTGGCTATCCATACAGTCCTCTACCCACCTACACACTACTGATTCACTCATCCAATTGCCCAGGTAGTACCCATGCAGTCCAGCAATCACACTGTCAATCCTTGTGCACTTTTCCAATCACCCAGCCAGTATCATGTACTAATCCAATCATGCTGCCAATACCCAAGCACTTATAAATTCACCATACACTCTCCTTGCAGTACTCTAATCATCCAGTCACTATCCATGTACTCATGCAATGACCCAGACACTAACACATGCAGTGCTACAATCACATGTGCACTATACATGCAGTCCTCTAACCACCTACACATTAATCATTCACACCTTTATTTTCCCAGGCACTAACCATGCACTCCAGCAATCACACTGTCACTCCCCGTGCACTCCTCCAGTTACCCAGCCAGTACCATGTACTAATCCAATCGCTCGGTAAATACCCAAGCACTTATAAATTCACCACATGCTCTCCTTGCAGTACTCTAATCATCTAGTCACCACCCAAGTACTCATGCAATTACCCAGATACTAACACATGCAGTGCTACAATCATATGTGCACTACCCATGCATTCCCCTAACAACCTACACACTGCTCATTGACACCTTCATTTACCCAGACACTAACTCATGCACTGCTACAATTCCTTGAACACTACCCATGCAGTGCACCCATCTCCCTGTCACTACCCATGCTCTCTTCCAATCACATACATACTACACATGTACTCTTCCATGCACCCTGGCATTACTGATGCACTCCTTAAAACACTCAGACAGTATTTCTGCAGTCACGTAATCAATTATGCACCCACTACCCATGCACTCTTACAATCTCCCAAAGTTAGTCACATAATTATGTAATCAGTAAGATAGTACCCTTGTACATCTACAGTCACCAAGGCACTAAACATACATTCATACAATCACACATGCAGTACCCATTCATTACTCCATATATTACACTTACCACAATTCATACAACACTTACAAATTTGTCTATTCTTAAACCAAAGAGGCGGTTCTAAAAAGAACCACATTTTTTCTTCTTTTTTTCTTTTGTACTTGTTTTGTGTTTTTTAAACCCTTTTTACATTTTTGGGGTGTTTCTTTAAAAGAACGAAAAAATTAACACAACGAACAGTGAAAGGCTACAAAACAGTATGCAATCTTAAGGTCATTGCAAAAAAAAAAAAAAAACAACGATGATTTTCAATTGCAACCACTGCACCATTCAGTGATTGCTCACCATGGCACAAGATTGCTTTGCACTTGATGCACATCTGCTGCACTCTAGCAAATTGGGGTACAATATGTGGTGTTGATGACGCAGATGAAGCTGATAAAGAGCTTGGTTGGCACTGTTGTTCACTCCAGATTACTTTTCCAGGTAACGTCTGTGCTGCTCTCTTGCAAGATGGCATGGATGTTAAGTCTGCAAGTGTTTCAACATTGAGGAGGTCCCACAGGAGTACTTCTTGTCAGAACCTCGTGACAAGACACTCTTGCATAAGGTGCATGTAACCTTTCAAACATTCACTTTTTTTCTACTGGTGGAAATGAGAAAAAAGCCCACACAATACTTTCATATCTTTGCTTTTTTGATTCTGGCAAGTCTGCTTCATCCTCAGGTGAAGAGCAAAACAGATCTCTCACTCCTGAGATGCAGTTAAAATAAGAAAAAGACAGGGTGGGGTCCTTCAAGGTTTAGAATCAAGACCTTCTAGACCAATCAAATACTTTTTTTTGAAGTCACATGGGGTTTGCGCAACCGGTGCACAACCGCGCGCACCCTCTGCAAATTCCGAAAAATATATTTGAAACTAATATATCTTTTTAACAACTACAAATATATGATATTTACAGGTATATTAAGTAACCCCTTGGTATAATATATATAATAATCTTATACATATATAATTTTAGAACTTAAAGATTTGCGATGGCTTTGTGCAGCCGGCGTGACCCCTCCCCGGAATTACGCACATGACGTTAAGCGAGGTCTGAATTCACGCTGCCACGCTCACCCGGCCCGTACCCAGCACGATTCCCCAAAAATATATTTAACAATAATATATCATTATTCCGGTTACAGACATATGCTAGTTACAGTTATCTTAAATAATGTCTTCTTATAATATATATAATAAAGATATATACATATACTTTTGAAACTTGAATATTTGCAGGGGATTCGCGCTGTTGGTGTGACCCCGAGAACTACACACCTGACGTTATCCGGGACCTAAACCTCTTACCCGTCACTTACCCAACACGCATCCTACATGACTTAACCAATATGGCGGCTGGGATTCGCGCACCCACAGAGATAGCTACACAATCGGTACGCAAATCCACTTTTATATTAAAAAAAAACTGTATCTTTTTTTATTTAAAAAACATTACATTATTTTCATAAAAATTAGAAAACTAAGAATTTTTTTAGGTGGCATGACAGTTAGAAATTATCATTTTTAAAAAACGTTAAATTCAGTGAAAAAACTATAGGTTTCAGGGACGTTATAGTTAAAAATTAGCATTTAAAAAACCTTTGAAATTCACTGAAAAAACCATAGGATTCAGGGACGTTATAGTTAGAAATTAGCATTTAAAAAACCTTTGAAATTCCCTGAAAAAAACATAGATTTCAGGCAAGTTATAGTTAGAAATTAGCATTTAAAAAACCTTAGAAATTCACTGAAAAAAACATAGGTTTCATTGACGTTATAGTTAGTTGGACATTTAACTGGTACAAAACCTGAAAAATTAGGCCAATATAGTTATGTCAGCTAACTATAACTCGTGCCCCCACAATGCACTGCTGATGAGGTCACATATTACATCACTCATGACATGGTCAGTGACATCACTGATGACATCACTGATGACAGCACGCCTTCACCAAAGAACTTCTAACAATCAGTGAATCACTAACACCAATCCTCAATGCCTCCATCAATTAAAACACATTCCCAGACTCTGGAAACATGCCACCATCATATCCTTGCTCCTAAAACCATCCATTGGCACTGCCTGCTTAGCAACTACAGACCCATCTACCTACTACCATTCCTGGAAAAGAGCTTACAGAAACCATTCAACTGATCCCTCACAACCACCACAGTATCCACCAGCTCCTCGATGCCATGTAGTTTGGATTCAGGCACAACCACAGTATAGAAATAGCACTCATTGCTGCCACAGGCAACATCCGCACAATCCTTGACAGAGGAGACATGGCAGCCCTCATTCTCCTGGACCTCTTTGCTGCATGTGGCATGGTTGCACATCCCATACTCATCAGGTGCATACACAACAATGGCATCCTAAGACCGGATCTTTGCTGGATCTGCTCCTTCTTAATGAATAGAGCACAAACTGTTGCGCACAAATCTTACTCCCAAAAAGCCTGCAAACTCATGGTTCATCGCTCAGCCCAAACCGCTTCAACACACACACTGTCCATATGGCCAATGCCATCCAAACACACATCAACAACCTCTCCTACCCAGATGTTACATAATTTATACTCTTCCTCTCTCCAAAGACCCCAACACAAGAAACAAGTTCACCACCTACATTACCAAAGTTGCCAACTGGATGAAAGCCAACTGCCTTAAGCTCAGCACTGACAAGACAGATAGTGTGATCTTCAGCAAGAACACCTCACCATGGGACTTCAACTGGTGGCTGGCCAAACTGGGACCCACCTAGAACCCATGCAAGGAACCTCAAAATATTAATTGGCAGCAAACTGGACATGACTGCATGAGCCAACGCCAACACTGCATCCTGCTTCTAGATGCTGAAGATGTAGAGAAATATCATTAGATGGCTCTCAAGCAACACTAGAAAAATTGTCAATCACAACCTAGTCACCAGCAAGTTGGACTATGACAACACCTTCAATGGTGGATCACAAAGCAACTAAATAGAAGAGTACATACTGTCAAGAACTCGGCAGCCAGACTCATCCTGAACCTCCCATACAGAATTCACATTGCACCATACATCAGGGAACTACTCTGGCTTCCAAAACACAAATTCACTCAATTTAAACTCCTTACACACATATTCAAGTCACTCCAAAACTCAGGACCCAACTATCTGTCACATCTCCTTTCACCAACCATCAAGATATTGCTGTGCACAGGAGTTCTACTCACTAACATCCTACTCATATACAGAGCCAGATAAGGAGGATGCACATTCTCTTACATTGCTCATAAAGCATAGAACATACTCCCACTCCACATCAGAGCCTTTACCTCCACAAGAAGCTGAAAACGTGGATTTTCAATTAGCCACCATACCATAGGTAGTGAAAGGCACACACACCTGCTATACCTTCAGAGGTGATAGTGTGCTTTATAAATACACATAAAATAGCAACATATAAAAATCAGAGCAATCACAAAACAATGTAAAGACCTGTATATCTCCAAATATGTACATATCCATAATGATGTGAGTATGCATAGACAAATGTGTGAGCGTGTGTGTATGTGTACGATTGTAGAGTTGTAAATATATATGCACAGAATATTTACATTTACAGTAGGTATGACATTTTAAAATAGCACATTTTCCACACAAACTGAAACCTACAGACTCCTGCTGATGGAGGAGGCATTGCATATAAAGGTTATAACCTTTATGAAAGAGTGATTGAGCAAGATCTAATACAATCTTTTCACTAATTTGCGCAACCATCAGGATTTATACTGGAGTCCTTCCCAGCATAAACTCTCAGGCTGCAGGTATAACTAGCGGAAATCTTCCACAACATGTACAGCTTGAGGTCACTGCTTTCTTTTGCTTGGTATGCACTACCTAAACAGTAGCCAACCTCTGTAAAGGATCATCAATGTGTTAAGCACTATATTCTTTCCTGGAGTATACATCTCTGGGAGTTTGGCAGATAACTTTTCTATGGCAGGTTGAATTTAGAACAACCTGTCATAGTCTGTATGGCCCAAGATAATTTTGAAGAATTATCATTGAAATGTAGCAAAAGCATCAAGACACATTAGAACCACTTTAGCAATCCTGCAACGAGTTGTATATTAAAGAAAATCCATTACTAGATGGGTGCTAATGTGCACGCAAGCATTATGACACAAATGTGTGCATGCATCCTAAAATGTTGTGTCCTTTTTTTATTTACTGTCGTTAAAATGGTGGATGGCTGTATTAGAATTATAGATTGAAATGTTAATAAAGTGGCTGCAAAGTGCAAAAAATATAAGTGAACAATCCAGCAGCATTTTCCAGCTTCAGGGTCCTGTTTAGAAAAGCAATAAAATAAACAGGCATTGACAAAGCCAATAGGTTTTGATTTTGCCTGAGGTACAGCTATTGAATGAGGGCTATTTATACAGAACAGAGCTACTCCAAGAGTGTCCCAGCACTTGGCACCACAGGAGATACAGGGAAGGTGGTACCCAAACTGCTTCCTAATACCCTAAAGACTAAAGAGGAACTTTTCAGGGCATTTTAGAAGCTTTGTTCCTCCAAAATTAATCTCAGATGCCCTGGCAGATGGTTGCACATGCTGGCGGCCAATATCTAGAAGGAGGTACCACCTTTTTGTTGCTATTAAAAGCCGGGTACTAGTAGCAGCCCAGTGTTATTGGTGTTGTAAATGACAGTGTCTTTTACCCATGAGTTATGGAGTGGAACATGTGTGTGGTTTGAGGTAGAATTATGTGGGTTGGATTGGAATTGTTAATTGTAGAGTTGTGTGGCGTGTAATTGTGTAGTTGATTTGTGGAGTGGAATTATGTGGATTGAAATTATGTGGTGTTGAGTGTATTAAAATTATGTGAAGTGGGACTATGTGTAATGGAGTAGAATTATGTGGAGTGGTATTTTGGGTGTGGATTGGTATGTAGGGGAGTTCAATTATGTGATGAGCTTTTGAATTATGCGGTTTGGTGTTAAATTATTTGATATGGTAAATAATTTGCTGAGTTGAATTTTGTGGCGTTGAACTGTGCATCTTTGAGGGATAATATGCTGATTGGAATTATGTGCCATAGTGTGGGGTGTATTCATGTGGATTGTTGCTATGTTGCATAGAGTGGTTTTCTGTGGAGTGTATTTATGGGGTATTGACTCAAATGTAATTATGTGGAGTTGAATCATGTTCGGTTACATGATATTATGTGGAGTGTAATTATTTTGGGTGGTGTTGAAATGTGTGGCTGAGAATTTTGTGGTATGGAATTATGTGGTGTTGTGTGTCACAGTAAACATCCAGGTATGCTACACAGAATTGGAAGCTCTTGATCAACCTAGAAAAAAATAGATGATAAGCAATCAATGAGTATTAAAAAACAAAATATCCGGTTGTTCTCCAAACAAACATTTCAATGGTCCTCAACTGGAATTAAATAATGGTCTCTTTATACAGACAGCGACCCCCATCTCCCACACTCTTTTGAGCCTCACCCCATGCAATAATGCCTGTGACATTCCTTGGTGAAATGAACAGAACACTCATACAAAAGTCATACTCCTAAACATGGCCACTTATAGGCCATATCTAACCCAACAGTCTTCCAATCATGCATGACAGAGTAGCTATTCGCTTATCAATTATCAATTATGTCCTAGGACCCTTCTATTAAAAATTTTCAACAGGGCATTCCTAAGAGACATTTTTAACTCATAATCACTTCTCACATAGCATGCCACTTCCCTCTCACCAAACAACCTGCTCCGCTGTAACTCAGGCGTCGTAGCACAGCTGGATTACATTAGGTAATCCAGTTGGGCCCCAATGATGAAGCATGCCACCTACTAGGTAGGTGGGTGAGGGTTTTTTTACAACAGTTCTTAATTCTCCTTCTCACTTTCGCATAAGGTAACAGCAAAAAAAGTGTGCCTAAAGATACCTTGTCAAAAGAACTTGTCCATTTTGTTTCTTAAATAATTGCTAGGGAAGAGGACAAGTTACTCTTTTTTCCTCGCTCTCTTCTTGATTATATATATATATATGTGATCTATAACACACTATGTGTGCCATGAGGTAATTGAAGAACCTCTTTATTACAGAAATTACACTATTAATTTAATATTGGATTGATGAGCAGGACGATGACTACGGGATTGGAGGTACTATTATAACAATATAAATTGATATATTGAGATGCTGACCTTCTATCATAGTGTGATGTATAATGTTATGAATTAATACCTAGAAGTCAGAGATGACGTCCGATTGGATTCATACATGTTGAATTATTTTCTTTAACGTGATTATATTGGTGAGTTGATGAAAATATCTATGATGGGACCTTAAGGTTGTTTTTGGTTTTCACTTTGAATACGAAGCATGCCGATTGGCTCCTATACTCGGATAAAAAATTGTTCCCTTCCTCCTATTCACTCACAGGGTTTGCTTTTTGTTCTTGCTCTCTCACTTAACCTGAAAGATGTTTAATGGGCAGCACATGAGGTGTACCCTGGGAATAAACCTAGACGTTGATATTTTTGCTCATTACGATTTATTTTTTCAATGTATTCCTTACTTACCATCACATTCTCTTCAATCTTTTCTTTAGTTATGGTTTGAATTTGACACAATACTAACTTTAGTCATGGACAGTAACCAAGATGGCTATGGACTGTGGAGAAGTGTGGCTCAATGGTTAGAGCAGCAGACCCTGATACAGAGGTCTGGCCCGGACCAGAGTTCAATTCCCGCCTCGGCGGGTCTTGGGCTCAATTTCCCAGGACCCGATAATTCTCACCTCGGTGCCTATTCTAATCATGGGTCCAACTCTGGGCAATAGCTTGCTTAATCCCCACAACGGCCCCAACAGTGCTAGGATGCCTGGCTTCACCTTGGGCGTGCCCAGGAGTGGGCACTTCACAGGGAAAGGCCAGGAAGGGTTCCACAGCGGTATGTGCACAGCGCCTGAGAGACCTTTTCGCGGGGGTGCGGAGCGCTATATAAATGCACTACATTTACATTTACTTGTTCTCCTGTGTCCCTGAGTATGTCGGTTGGATACCCTTCACAGGATGAAACACGTGTTGGCTACAGTTATATTGTTTTGGATTGGCTACAATAACGTTGGCCCTGGAATAATGTAAGATTTAAAATAGAGTGAAGAATACTTGCGGACATTTATAAAATGAACAATTGCTCAGGATGAATTCCTTATTTTCCCATGTTATTTGGAGGCCGGTGTCTCCAAAATTAGAAAGGTTTGGTGGGTGTTTCTTATTGTTCCTTTGAGCAGTTTTTAAACTAATCGTTGTATAATTTTAAAATGGCTTAGTGCAGAAATTGAACATGCCACCTTCTGTTTGTGTTAATTAAACATTAGCAAGCAAGCCTTTTTAATGGACAATCAAAGTAATAAATAAAAAACCAATGGGCGGGTTATAAGCACACATAGTGTATACAACATGTCTCAAAGAGACAGCGCAAGAGCTGCCTAGGCTTGATCTAAAAATATTAGAATCACTCTAGGGAACTGCCCCCTCATCACGCTTTTCTCTCACCCCACAGTTTAGCAACATTGCATATTGTTTGTCAATTTACTTGATGATTTATTTGATTAAGGGAGAATCATGATTTTGGATAGGCCTGGTTGGTTCCAGTTTTGGGCCAATATCCAATAGACATTATACAGTATACCTTGGAAGAGCTATCCAGGTACACTCTTCTCCACACAAGAACATAATTCTTCCTACATGGACTTTGGCTCATCTGAAACATCAGCATACAACTAAAATAGCCGTAAAGAAGTCCTGTGGCCGAATGGCATGTAGGCTGCCTGTAACATGTACCTATTCACACTACAATAGTTATGAAACAATGAATGAAGAGACTACATTGAATTATCAAACCTTTTAAAACCCTTTTCCCTTTCTTATCAAGGAAGACATTGAGATACACCATGTGGGCTCCGGTAACAGTGCTCATACGCTTGTCCCCACTCTGTTTATATAGTAGTGTTTACCGCACCCAGGGTGACAGGGTGTCATTACCGCGTGAGCACAAAACTGAACTACATAGATTTTCTTTTCCTGATTGTCAGCCTCTAGATATGTCATGTTAATAGACTGATCTGTATGTTATAACCTACTGTACACTGTTTGATGGATGTGCAGACATTTGGCATAACCACTACCTATTGTGTATGAATATGTATAGGCTGAGCCTGGTAAATATCTTCTAGAGCCTTATTTGCATATATAAAGACAGGCCAGAACTTCCTGGGTGTGTTGTTTTGAGGTGTAAATGTTAGTGAATGACTGAAACTCAAATGGTTTGTTAATACAATGGCAGACCAGCGGCAAGGTAAAATGCCAATTGTGTTATACGTTAGGAGTAGGCTATGCTGGCCAGTACCTCCTGCAGGTGAATGATATCATCCATGTCAAGTCATTATCTAGCTGTTTAAAATGCAGAAAGTGTGGTGTCAAGGGGGCCTTTTGCATTCTGCAGCTGATTTTGCCCTCATGTTTATTGATTCTCACCTTGGTCTTCTCTGTAATACGCCCAACAAAGAGTAACTCAAGTCAGTCCATGGATGGTGCAAATTACATTGAGGATGTTACAATTAGGCCTGGGTGGTAAATTCCGTTCCGTTCGCGGAATTTGCGGAATTTGGGTAATTTCGCGTTCTGCGGAGAACGCGAAATTGCCCAAAAATCAGCGTTCCGCGACTTCGCGAAATGTTTTGCTTGTTCGCGTTCTCAATATGCATGTTCGCGAGATATTTCACCCCGAGCACGCAAACAGCGATCGCGAACAGGAAAAAAGTATCGCGAACAAGCAATTCCGCATGTTCGCGGAATTTCTGCGTGTTCGCGGAGATTTTTTACCGTTTCACGGAGATTTGCGTAACGCGATTGCGCAAATTCCGCCCACCCCTAGTTACAATTAGTGAGGGTTTATAAAGTTTGTGTTATACTGAAACATCTTAGTCTTACTAGTTTGTGCATATACAACCCATTTGCCACATGTGAATTCACCCACAACTCCTGGAAGGTCCAACGCTGCTGTCAAGAAACTAGGCTTGGTTGTGTGGGCTTAGACCACTCGATCTTCAATATTTTGATTTCTTTAAAAAGCAATGAGTTTTTTGTTTTCAAATTTTATATTCATTAGTGCCAGTTACATAAAAGTATTATTTTTAAGAGATCATTGAAGACAGTTAAAAGTGGTGTTGTGAATCTTATGGGTGAATATTTTCTCACGAAGACAACAATAGTCATGCTTATGTGCTCACTTAACCAGCCAGCAAGGATAACCTCTATTCACAATCATCTTCTTTTTAGGCAAGAATTGCCTAAAAAGATTATTGCAAAGGGTATGAAGATGATAAGTGTCCTGTTGTAAAGGGAATTGCTTTTTGTAGGTTTTTTAAACAGAGTAGAATAAGTATTATCCACATCATGTGTAATTTCCTGGCCAAGTTAGGCTTGGATCAAGACATTCTAAGCAGCAGTCAATTGTCATTATCAGCCTCTGCAAAGGTTCAACATAGCAGTAATATACTTAGACTTTATTAGACAATGCACGATTAAAGACGCAAGATTTATGAATTGTACATTTTTATTGTTTAGCCATTGTGCTAAAGTGTGCAGCACTTTATCTGTGCCTTCCCAAATACTAGTATGTACCTTTGCTAGAGTTTTCTACTTGCTTTGCATTGTTTAGTGGTTTTACACAAGTTATTCCAAATGCTGTGAGTGCCTTGTATGTTAAAACTCGGTAGTGCCATTCAGCACATGACCTCAGGTCATCATTATTTCATTACTGATTGGTCAAAAGCAACTGCACTCACAGGTGGCCTTACCTGAAGCCGAGATAGAGCAAGCATGCATTGCTATTTGGAATTTGTATAGATTTACAGTGAAAGAGAGCACCTCCAGTGAGCTGGTTAGGGAGACCTGATATTTGCCTGGGGTATGGGCTGCCTGAAGTAGTGCATTAGATATTTAACCACTTTTAGCCTTTGTTGCATAATGTTATTTTGAAATAAATGGTGTTTCAGTCGATCAGTTGCCACATTTTTCAACTGTGAGCACGTGATAAGGGCCACTTCTCAATCTTGTACACCCAGAGACAATGCTGGGTTTGCACAACTTGCTGTCTGTCGTTTATGGTGACACTAGGTATTGCTAAAAGCATTTGCAATATTCTCTTTAATTAGACAATCAGAAAACATATAGATATTTCAGCAGTACACATTTGACAATTAGGACAATTAGTTTCTACTGAACACACATTCTACAGCAATGAATCACTGTATTAGTTGTCAATCAATATTCTATCCATAGTTATAAGGAACATATTAAAAGAAGACTGCGTAAGATTTGTATCATGCATTTGTGGAAGTCAATCCATTTCTTTCAAATTATATATAATTCCATGTTTTACTTTTGAGTACCAAAAGTCTTCCAGAGCAAAAGACATATAAGGTGTACTTCAGAAAAAAATTACTTTCTCTCAGACCTGTCAACCTTAGGGTAGTCTTCCCCCAACCTTTTCTCCTCACCTTTGCCCTTTTTGGTGCTCTTATTGTTGTTGGCCTTAGGACTCTGTGCAATTTACTACTGCTCCACAGTGGTAAAGAGCTTGTGCTCACTCTCCTAAACCATAGTTACATTGGCTCATACCCAATTGCATATTTCATTTACTTAGACGTTCCTTATGAAGTGGTATACCTATACCCAGAGCCAGTAAACTACATTTTACCAGTGGGCTTGCAGAACTTATTGTATCATCCACTTACGTAGCACCTCATACCATGTTCCAGGTCTGCTGTTGCAGCCTGAATACAATTTCAACCTGCCATGTTAAATTTCCATTATAGCCCCTTGCCAAGCCTTAAACACCCTTTTATTTACATGTCAGTCACCCCTAAGTTTAGCTGTAAGCAGCCCATAGGGCAGAGTGCTGTGTAATTGAAAGGTTTTACATGCACCTTTAAGTTTTACATGTCCTGGTAGTGAAAAACTCCCACATATGTTTTCGCTACTTTGAGGCCTATGCCTCCCATAGGATAACTTTGGAGATTCCTTATTGCATTATGTAAGCAGTAATTCCCAAATGGGAGCAGGTAATTATTTGTTATTGGTATCTTTGGAATTGTGGAGAAAATACCAACTGCTGTGACCTGCTGTGCACTTTGCAAGATTGTTTTGCTGTACCTGAGGGTAATTCTTTGCTGCCTGGAACCTGCCTTGCAAATCTCAGAAGCCATTCATGTGGTGACCCTTCACCTTCACCTGAACCCAGGACTACCAGAGTGACTCCAAGGGCTAGTTTCCTGACCTGTTCAGAGCCACAGGAACACAAAAGGCACACACCATCTTGAACCTGTACCTTGGCCTAGCCAGGCTGAGGTCTGAACCTCCAAGAGCTGTGCTACCAGCCCTGGACACTTGGTTGTGGTACTAAGGTGCCCAGATGGGCAAGTCTCAAAACTGTGGACAGAGACAATTTGACCAAAACTGCTTCGAGACGAGGAGGAGACAGGCTTCTCCAGCTGCATTCTTTTCTGCAGCAGCAAATCCTTTTAAGCACTCCTTCTACAGAGGTTATCTGACCTCGTGAAACTTTCTTTACTACAGCTACAGCTCAATACCTCTTCCCAATGGAGATTTTTGACTTCCATTTCAAAGACTAAGACAAAAAGTAGAAATCTTCCCTGCAGGTTTGACCCAAGGCAATCTGACAATGACGATACCTGCTCGGTAATCGCCTGCTGCCTTGCTCTGCTGATCTTTACCTTCTCAGGCGCTTTTTCTCAGAATTTCTTCTAAGTCCAAATGTGATAGAAATGGGGGTCTCTAGATGGCAATGGCTTGCCACTGTCTAAGTAGGGACTCTTCTTCCTAAGTCAGAGTAAGCGGGCTACACCCTTTGATAACCCCTGCTCAACCCTGTGGTAACGTAGCACAAGCAGTTAGGTTTATCTCAGAGGCAGCGTGTGAAGCATTTATGACCATACACAGTAACACAGTGAAGAACACTACAAAGGGACACCACCCAAGTAGTTATAACAATAAGTATCTTTATATATAGACTTAACCCAAGACCAATAACAGTAAAAATACACAATACTAGAAAAATAGGGTTACTCTTAAAATGCTGCAAAAATAGTTCAAGGTGTGCAAAGAGGAGTTCAGTTCAAGGCAGTGGTCTCTGCGACCCTTTTACTCACAAGTTTCCTGGATTCTGTAGCAAAGCAACCAAAATGTCGCTAAGGAGTTGTAGTGATGATTTTCCTTACGCTAACCAGCGATGCGTTGAATCCTTGCCGCAAGGGAGGATGATGCGCTGATTTGTGTGCAGGACAAAGCGACAAACTTCTACAAGCTAAGCCGGCGATGCAATGAAATCCTTGCCGCGAAGGGAGGATGATGCGCTGAGCCTGTTGCGTGTGCGATCTTGTTGCGAAGAAAAGAAATGGCGCTCCGTGAGGGAGCGACGATCCTGATGCAATGCGATGAAAATGGCGAACTCTCGGTGTCCGTGCTGCGATGTCGTGAATCGATGAACTCGATGCGATGATCTTTGGTTAGCAAGCGCTTTGAGGCCCGCAAACATGCAATGTAATAATCTTCGGGTTAGCGAGCATTCAGCAGCCCGCAAGTGTGTGATGCGATGATCTCCGGTAGCGAGCACTCAGCGGCAGCAGCGCGATGATTTTCCTTACGCTATTCAGCTGCGGCAGCTTGCTAACTGGCGTTAGCGACGATTTTCAGCACTCTCTTTTTCACAGTGGAACTAGAGGCCCTGGAACTCACAGGAGCCTCACCTGCAGATAGAAATCCTCGCTGGGAGGAAACAGGAGGCTGGTGGTGGAGTCTGATGTGCCTGAGACTCCAGCAGGGGGCTAGCTCTCTTCTAGCCCTTGGGTGATAGCTGTAGCACATATAAAAGTTCCTTCAAAGTCCTTTTCCTCTTCTTCCAAGTCCAGTAGTAACCACTGCAGGCCAGTGCAAGAAACAGCACACAAGCACATGGACAGTACTCACCTGCAGATTTCTTCAGTTACACGGACAGAGGTTCTTCTTGTTGTCCAGGAGCAATACAAATTGTAGGGGTTTCAGCACAGATATTTATACCCCAAAAGTCTTTGTTCTCAGAAGCTACAAGTCACTGAACTCAGCCAGAACCAGTTCTGCTCAGTCCTGGAGCACTTTGTTTACCTGACTCCTTCTTTCCTTTTAGAGTGCAGGGCAGAGACATCAGACACACCACAGGAGGTGGAGCCAGCATTGTGGAGGGAAGGCACACCCCTATTCAGGTCCCAGGTGCAAATCCTCCCACCATCTAGATGCAGATCTCTCTATTCACCACTGGTACACCTCACCCTGGAATTCCCCAGCCCTGTCACTCCAAAACCATACAGCCAATACACATAACAGCAGAGCACACTGAAAGGCTTAGGCAAGAAAATACCTACTTTCTAAGAGTGGTATTTTCAAACACAGAATATAAAAATAAACTTTACTAAAAGATGTATTTTAATATTCTGAGCTCAGGCATACTAAATTCGTTTTTCTACCATGTTCTTTGGGTCAGTTAGGACTATAGAGTACAATAGTCAAACTGCCCATTCTGGCCTATGGAGAACAGGTAGCCTTACAGTAGTGAAAACGAAATTGGGTGTAATTCACAACCAGGACATGCTACACACATCAGAGCATGTCCTACCTTACACATAAAATGCACCCTACCATATGGGTGGCTTACAAGATGCCAAGGGAAGGTTCAGGGGCTGGGAAGTGGGTGCACTTCACAGCCAAGATGGCAGTTCTAAACTGCACACAGACACTGCAGTGGCAGGTCTGAGACACACTTTACAAGCTGCTTCTGTGGGTGGCGCAAACCAGTGCTGCAGGCTCACCAGCAGCATTTGGTTTACCAACCCTGGGCACACACAGGCCACGCTACTAGGGACTTACAGGTAAACCAAATAAGCAAATCATGGATATACCAATTTACATGTCATATTTACACAGGGAGAGCATATTCACTTTATCACTGATCAGCAGTGGTAAAGTGCCCAGAGTCATAAAGCCAACAAAAACAGTTTAGGAAAAATCCAGGAAGAAGGCAAAAAGCTTAGGGATGACCCTGCAAAAAGGGCCATTTCCAACAAAATGTAAGCACTGACCACGGCCAATTTACTTTGTGTAGCTAAACCATGCTCCAACGCAGTCGGTCATATTTTTCAACTTTGACCCATCCTCGTGCTACTAGATGCCCACGGTTGACGCTTTTAACTTTTCAATGGTAGGTTTTACCAAAAAATACAAAAATTCATAAATCCAATTAAACTTATTGGATTTTTATATTGGAGTCAAATAATTTATTAACATTTACTCTGTATTTCAAAATTGGTTTGGGATTTTTCTTGTGTTATGTTTTTGTTTTAAATCTATTTACGTTCTTGCCTGCTTGGAGCAAATAAAATGTCCAAAAGAAACAAGGTTCCAGATGTCTGAAGTGTTTAACAACTATAGTGCTGGCATTTTTATTCCACATAACCTCAGGAACTTTACTAAACGGCATTTTAATTGTGGATCATTAACCAACACCGCTTGTCTCCTGGTGCGTCACCTTCACTGATTGAATTGGCATTTTAACAGTTGTTTCTGTTCTTGCAAAAGTTCTTTACATGATCATAATAGTTGCAGCAGATCTTCTGGCGGTGAGCCGCATAAGCGGCAGATAGAGCCTGCTTTTTCCTTTTGCCAAGGTGGAAAATACTGTATGCAGGGTAGCAGACCAAGTCTGCAGTTCAACAACCTAATTTTTGTGGTTTTAGCATAGCCCAGATCAAAGTAATTTTTAGCGGCTGGCACTGTGTAGGTATTCAGAGTCATCCATCCATGTGCCCTTTCTGAGAGGGATGCCTTCTTCTCCACCCATGAAAGATGTTTGACCGTCTTCCAGACTAGTTTTTTAAACGTGGGGGTAGTTGTAGGTATTTCCCAAAGCTGATCAGCCCCATATTGTGCAGGTTGCTTTTGAGATATTTGGCGGCAGGTGAGGAGGATTGTTCTTCCATAGATATTCGTTCAGGGTTCCTTAAGCGAATTTCCGCACTTTGTCCCAGGTTATAACATATGTCCCTTGTCTTGCAAATGATAGTCTCTGTATACCAAACTCTAGCCTGATTTGCGCAGGTGAGGTATATTTGGGCAGACCAAAAAGAACCCTATAAGAAGCTGTTACTGTAATATCAAGTAATTTAGCATCGCTTCCTCTCTGTGCCTCAATGCCATAGGTAATTGTTGGCAGTATCTTAGCCTGAACCACCTGTACTAAAGGCAGACTTGATCGACCGTTTAATTTGATGTGTAATGCTTTTAAAGAAATTGCCAGGGCAAGACCTTTGTGGATGATACTGTTGATAGCCTTTATCTATCTTCAACCCATGATATTTATATTCTAGAGCGTCCTCGATTCAAATCTTTTCACAGAACCAGGCTCCAGAATTTTTCCTTTTTTTTGCTGACAGTCATGGTTCTTGTTTTCCCCAGATTAATCGTTAGACCATTTGCTTTAGAATAGTCCTGCATAACATTTAAAAGATGTTATAAACCTACTTCTGTTTGGCTGATTAGGACTATGTTGTCCCCCTATAGGAGCCATGGCAGTGTTAAGCCTCCTAGTGTTGGGGCGTGTGAGGTACAATTATTTAGGAGCGGGACAAGGTCTGCTAGAAATGAATCAAATAGTGTTTATGCTAAAACACATCCTTGTGTAAGCCCTTTTTCCATTGGTATGCGTCTTGACAGGAGTGACCCATCGCCCAGCTTTATCTGAACCAATGTATCTGTATGCAGATTGATCAGCAGATTTAATAGGGGCTGTAGCAACCCCCAACTGTGTAATTTGGGCCATAGGCTGTTGTGATTTACATGGTTGAAGGCTGCCTTGTAATATTTAAAACAAAGATGTAAGGACATCTTTGCAGATTCAGCCTTATCTATTAGCATTGCCATAGTTAGTATATTTGTGGTTGTCCCAACTGATTTTGCGAATCCAGTCTGATTTAATGGGATTACGGATTTCTCATCGGCCCAAGCCTGGAGCTCCTCTATTAACCGTCGGGCAACATTTTTTGCCTCATTATCCAAGGGCCACTAGCCGATAGTTTTGTGGTATCGACTTTTCACCTGTCTTGAAAATTTGTGAAATAATTTATCCTCTCCAGGAGCACGGCAAAATGTTTGACATCCTTATTTCTATGAAGAGTGGTTCCAGCACTGCTGCCCAAACACTTGCCTCCTGTTTATAAAGCACTGGTGGTATTCCGCTTCGGCCTGGGGCCCCTTCTCTTCTTCTCTTCCCTATTTGCCATTTGGTGTTACTAATTTTGTTCCTTGGAGGGTCCTCTGATGGTAGATCTTCCTCTAGTTTCCCAAGTACTGTAAGGTTACGTGCAGCCCAGGCAATGTTGGTTGTTGCGCCTTCTGAAATATTTTGAGTTCCTTGGCCCCAAGCCATGAGTTCAGTATCTTGGTGAAAATGGGACCCGCGATAATTTACCGATGCTTCCTCTGAGATATTAGAAGAGATTCCCTCATAGGCAGGACGAATGAATTGATGTATAGTTCTCCAGAAGCTGGTGCTAGGGAAGAGGTGTGGCGCCGTGGCCATGGCGACTGCCTCTGGAATCTGGGGATCACGGTTTGATCCCCAGCACTGGAGGCAGATTAGCCCAGCACCATGTGAATCTGGGCAATAGCTTGCTTAATCTCACCTAGAGACTCCTACGGGTGATTGTTTGCGCTTTACAAATGTGGATTATTATTATTATTACTCTGTTTGATGTCAGCATGTAATTTTGCCCAGAGATCATCCTCCGCAGATCTATTTGTGTCATTTTTTTGTTTTTTCAGAAGTGCGTTTTGCTTTTGTAGTAGTTGTGGATGTATTTTGTAATTTTGTAGTTTGGCTTACGGCAAAGTTGTCTTAATGTGCGATAATGCAATTTTTAGTGAGCTTAATTTCTTTTTTGGCAGTTTGTGACAGTTTGTGACAAAGGCTTCACACTACTAGAACACTGTTGAGTTGATGGTTTAATCCTGGTTGCATATGTTGCCATAGTTATAGTAAAGATTTCCCATTTCTCATCTTCACTTAATCCAACTCTCGATTCAAAGTTCTGTTTTGTGATTTCCAACATCCTACTATCTGCGGCTTGCATGAACTCAATTCTTTCAAGATTGGTGGTAAATTCTGATCCTTGAGGAGCCGATGGCCATTCAAACATAAAGATCTTTATTTTAAGGGCAATTTCTTGAGACCGGTGGTCACTATCAGCTTTGTTGCCCAGCTTGAACGAGGAAATTTGATGAAACAAACCTAGGTATATTAACCCCTTGAGTGCCCCGCCCTTTCCCCGCCCTGTGCCGGCCCTTTCATTAGCAGGCGGGGTTCATGACGAGATAGTCTCGTCATGGGCACAGCACAACCGCGGCCCATGACGAGACCATCTCGTCATGGGCACTGAAGGGGTTAAGGTGTAGTCCAGTATTGTGTTCATTTTGATTGAGCTGTGTGTTGTTGTGGGAGGATTGTCCTCAGCAGATCTTCCATTTATAGCTCTGAGGTTAAGCTGTTCCAGTTCCTCCAAAACCAACTGCCTGACCTCAGTTTGTTTGCCTGTTTGCTGTTTCTCTTGCAGTGGGATGTCCCAGATTGTATTTTGAAGCAGCACTTCTTCACCCGAGGAGGAACCCATTAGATTGAGATTTAGGTCCCCAGCAAGAATAAGATAAGTTGTGGGCCCTTCCCCTATACATACTTCCAAGAAGTTGCACAGTTCATTTGCTGCCTTAGTTTTCCATTTCGGTTGAATATAAGCATTGATTATCATGATGTCGGTATCCCTTGCATTTGATATTGAGTAAGGTTTACTGCCAAAGACACTGGAGATGTTGGCCCAATTTCACGGGCAGTGAATATGCTTGTGTTCAAGACATACATTTCCAGACCTCCTTGCAGGTGACCATATTTTGTCCCTTTGAGTGCACTGGTGAAAAAACGCAGAAATCCCTGCAAGTGCGGAGGGTCGATTTGCCAAGTCTCTTGTAGTGCCACGATATCAAATGCCCTTATATAGGTGACAAAGTCTTGGTCTGTCAGTTTCTTAGCTAATCTGATTATGTTCCATAAGCATATTTGTAGGAGCCCTTTTGTGCTTGTCCTTCGCGACTGGCATAGGTGTAGTCAATTATTTTGGTTATTTATGATTCTCAAAATCCATTTTAGGATCATTTCCCAGTTCTGTAGCTTTGCAGAATCCTGGCAGTTTCTGGGTTTTCTTAGTGGAGGTTCCCCATTCATTTGATGGTGCCCCACAGCTCCTTTCAGCACAGATGTTACTAGTCCATTTGCGGTTGCTTCATCTGCCCTTGTATTTACTGGGGTTAGCAAATCAGGGTATCCTGGCCTGATGTATGAAGTGCTGTTTATCCCCCAGTTTTTAAAGGTATTACTTTCTGAAAGTATTTTGTGTGCAGTTGTTGTTGATGTCAATGTTGTTTTTGTTTTTTCTCCTTCCGTGGAGTCCTTGCATTTGATAAATTCTATTGAATCTAAGTCCGACGTCTCCACCTATCTCAAGGATGGTATGTGGGACAGCAGACAAAATATGTTAC
Source organism: Triturus cristatus (assembly GCF_964204655.1). NCBI lineage: Eukaryota > Metazoa > Chordata > Amphibia > Caudata > Salamandridae > Triturus > Triturus cristatus. The sequence goes on from NC_140591.1 coordinate 1,496,129,111, forward strand.
CTCGATTCATGATGTCCAGCCTTCCTATGGATCTATATTCTGGTGTAAACCATAACACACTTGTTTCCCTCACAATTGTCCCATGAGCTCCAAATAATCGATTTCTTGGGGCCTGAAGCACGGCCTCATGACATAATAGTGACAATGTTGGCAAGTGCGTGGGATACTCCATATTCCCTTCTACACTTTTCAACTGTGTATTTTTTACTACTCCTGGCAGTTGTCCTATACTTCCATGCCGTAGTGGTCCCAGGATGATTTGGTTTTGTTTAGGGATGCCTGAATTTCCTGTCTCCGTTGGTCCCCTGGTTTTATGAGGTTTTTTTTTTGTGAATCAATCAAGCTCTTGTGATAAATGTGGTTGATCCTTGTATCTTCGGTTTACCTATTGTCTATACATTTGATTTTTTGTTTTTCAAAATTTGCCATGTTTTCCTGATGGTGTGATAATTTGCAGGTAGTGTTAAAGGGTTACTGAAAAGTGAATTATCCTGATTTGAATCACGCGGTTGGATTCTTGTTGTTGTTCCTGCTGCTACATCCTTTTTATTCTTTTGAGAGTTAGTGATATTTCCTTTTGATTGGGGCTGTGTTAACTCTTTATCCACTGCCTCCCCAGCTGACTCAGTCATATTTGCTTCCTGTATTCAGCTTGGGGAGGTTTGACTTCATCCTGTCATAGTTTATATGTACTTTTTATTTATTCTTACTAGTTTGGGTATATTTTCTTGATTCATTTCCTTTTGCAATGATGTTGTCCCAAAGAGGTGCAAGAATCTATCCTGATTAGTACTTCATTTTTGATTCCGACCTTACATTTTTGTGTGCATCTTTGTCTTGCATTCAATATGTTTTCCCCTTTATCATCTACTAGAGTATCAAACAGTTGGCTTGGTGTTGTTGCTTTTTTATTACTTTTGTTTCTTATGTTGTATGTTTTGGTTTTGTCTTCATGGAGGAGTACTCTTCCTTATAGGTTGAAGTCAATTGAGTTTCCATAGCTTCTTGATTTTCATTTGAGGGTTGATGATCTGAAGGCTTGTGAGGCCTTTTTAATTTGTGAGCATAAATCACTCAACATTAGAGGGTGGGAAGCTAGTTTGTCAACAATCGGGCCGCATCCACAGTTTTGGTTAATAGATTAAGCTTGATCCTGTATATTTTGCAAAAAAGTGTTTAATGTGCCTAGCTCGCCATCGATTGCAACCACAAAGACCGCCAGTGTGTTCAATAAAGTTAGTTGTGTGTCCATTTTATCAGAATGATATTGCAGGGTCTCTACCAGGAGTTGCACGTTTTTAACAGACAGCGATATTCGTCGAGGGCAGGACGACTCCACAGCTCTTACCGCCTTGCTTTGCCTTGCGCTGCGCTATGCAGCACGTCTCCCAGCTGCTTCTGTTGGGCCGCTGAGTAACACATTGCCTAGCTGCTCAGCTGCTCAGATGCCAAGGTCGCAATGTCACAACTTCATTCTCACATCTTTAGTCTCGGCTCAGGCACAGCTAGCGTCCGCTGCCTCGCCGAGCTCTGCTCTCCGCTCAGTTGCCTGTTCCTGTACGTCACGCCTCACCGCTCAGGCACAATCAGTCAAAAACTCACTCAAACAGGCATTCAGTGACACTGAAATGAGTTACCAACCCCTCCACTCTGCAAAAACCGTTGATGTGTATTAGCTGGCACAATCTAATACCCTGGCTTTCAACAGGACTCACTATTAAATGATCCCTAAGGTACTGACCCTACCTCCATTAATCCAGGGGTGAAGGAAAGAAACGCTTGATGAGTAACTACTCAGAGAACATATGGCAGAACCCTTTGCTCTCCAAGAGGAACCAAGTTCATTTAAAATATAAACTTGAACTGGTGGGGGAGCGAAGACAGCTCCCTATATTCACATTTTTGTCAAGGTGAGCTGCGGTCCCTCTGTGTGTCTCTCCCAGCGCCCTGCACGGTGGGTCAGTGCCTTAGGAATCATTTAATAGTGAGTCCTGATGAAAGCCAAGGTATTAGATTATGCCGGCTGAATCATGTTGATGGTTTTTGCAGAGTGGAGGAGTTGTTAACTCATTATAAGATTTCCATACCACCATCCACTGGTCCTGGTGTGACCACTGTTACTCTGGACAGGGTACCTAGTATTCAAATTGTTAGACGGGACTCCCTGTGGCCAGTTTTTATCACTGTCTCTGCACCTATTTTCACTTGTGATCCCACATTATTTGTCATCTATTTGTTGTAGTGTCTTCCCCCTCCATATTGCTCCACCTCCAGCGTTGTTCTGCGCGGAGGTGTGTTAGCAGCCCCATGATGAAGCATGACACAGTTTACTATGTGTGAGGGCAGTTTTAACACTCCTGTGTGATTCCCCCACTCTTCTGGCTTACAGCATTTCATGTACACAGTCTCTCTTTTATGTTGGGGGTTCAACTTCTGGAAGTGGCATTTTTAAAGTTGTAATCATAAATTAAGCTTTACCTTTAAAGAGGATTTATCATTACCGATCCATAGGTAGCAATACTGACTAGGCTACTCCTATTCGAGGTAGACCTCACAGTAGTGAAACACAAATTTGGGAGTCTTTCGCTACCAGGATATGTGAAACTAAAACGTATATGTCCTGCCTTTTACTTACACAGCACTCTTCCCATTTGACTACCTAGGGCCTAACTTAGGGGTGACCTATATGTAATACAAGGGGAGCTTAAGGCTTGGCAAGGTGTTTTAAATGCCAAGTTGACATTGCAGTGAAACTGCACATACAGGCATTGCAGTGGCAGGCCTGAGACATATTTGAAGGACTACTTAGGGGTGTGGCACAATCAGTGCTTCAGGCCCACTAGTAGCATTTAATTTACAGGTCCTGGGCACATACGTTGCACTACACTCGGAACCTATAAGTAAAATAAATATGCCAATTATGAATACACCAATGTTACCCTGTTTTAGGGGAGTGAGCACATGTACTTTAGCAGTGGTTAGAGGGGTAAAGCACCCACAGTCCCAAGGCCAACAAAACAAAAAAGCAAAATGTGAGGCAAAGCAGACCGAAAGCTTGGGGGAAGACCACCTTGAATGTTTCTGAATTCTTGACTGTTGTAGGTGGGCTTTACAAGTAGAGACAGGTAGTAGCCAATGGGCTATATTTAGGGTGTCTACTCCCTCTATTCACCCCTTCATGTGGGAAAGGGGAACTATCCTAGCCCTGATAGGTTGTTTCTCCATCATCCCAAGAGGGTGGAATTTCAGGAGAGGGGTTCACATGCCTGCCCCGCCCTAGGGGTGGTGTAGTCTAAGTATGGACACTACTCCTAATCTAACACATTTTCCCTCCTTTCCTCCTGCCAGACGTTAGAGCAGGAAGGGGGGCTTGACTTCCCCACTATCTGGAGGTTACTGGGTTGGATTTTAAAGGCGGCTTTGCCGTTGAAGCTTTCTGCCCAGAAAGACCATCCTGTCCTGGTGGATGTGTGAAGCACCTCTGCCCAGAGCAGACTTTGTCTTTCTCCTCCAAGAGTGCAGGCTCTCACCTCTTGAGCTCAGAAACATGTCTGGTGGTGGCAGACTGGTGGAAACAAGTCAGAGTGTTTGGTAGGGTTTTAGGGGACCTTTTCCTGTGTGAATTTATTAATAAATCCAACACTGGCCTCAGTGATGATCTATTCAGGCAAGATATGTGGTACCAAACAGCTTAGAAATCAGTGAAGCCATTATGGAGCTAGAAAACTCATTTCCAGCCCATGAACTTCTTATGGCTTCCCTGTGCACTTGCAATATCTCAGAATACACTGGACATCGTAGGGGCATATTGACTCATGGTGATATGCCCTAACATAGGATATAGTGTACCCTGCCTTAGGGCTAAAGGCCTGCAGTAGGGGTGACTTACCTATACCTTATGAGTGGATGGGTGGCATGTCACACAGGGCTGTGTGCCATTGTGACTCTTCGTATTTTGTCTGCACCAAGACATGCAGCCTGCAATGGAAGAGTGCATAGCCTTGGCAAAGGGGTCCGTGGGTGTCACAAGCTGTGCTACAGCCTCAGAGGACCCTCTTCAGTACCCATGCCCCAGGTACCAGGGGTTCCATTTACTAGTGACTTACAGGGGTAGCTGAAGTTGTGCCAATCATGGTTCAGTGTTTGGCAAAGAGATCTGGCACTGGTAACCTGGCTAGCAGGGACCCAGTGCACTTACAGTTTGACAGTACATCAGGCAAAAAAGTGGGGGCTAACCAGGCAAAAAGAGGCACATTCCTACACTGTGCATGTGAGATATTGTCTGACATGTTTTATAGCTTCTTGCTGCATTACGTGTAGTTAATGAACATCCCCTTGCAGCACTTCCTAGCAGATTGCATTTTTTTGTGTGTATCCTTGATACATATTTGAACATTGTGCAGGTGAAGCACACGTGCAGTATTTAGATTTCTCCCTGCAACAGGGGCCATGAGGAGTAAACTACACATTTTGGGCACTCACTCACGATAGAGAGTCACTCAAACTGTCACACATTTGGTAATGGAATGTCACTTTTACACACACAGAAACCATCAAATGTCTCACATAATGAAAAGCTGGCAGCTCTGCACTGGCTCTGCATTGCTGCTGATGCAGAAGAACATTACTTGCGAGTATCATCATCACAATGGACTGCAATAACCTAATGCTCTTGAGAGGACTGGTGATAATATGCAGCAAGGATCCCCCTGTAAATGTTTGAGTCGGAGTAAATGGGAGCAGAGGAACTGTACACGGTAGGGATTGCAGGAAGTGAGGTGGGGTAGGATGTTTGAGGTCCGGTCATAAAAATATATTCTAATTCACACTGGGTATAATATGCCAGCAGTGATCCCACCCCTGTTATTATTTTCATCTGGGCCCACAACAAAGGGGTTTATTTATGAGAGCCCTGCATCACTTTTGCACCACATCAAGCGGTACATGTGTAATGCAGGGCTCTGAATCAGATGTATGCAGCCACTCAAAGCCACCCTGCAGGCTTTAGTTGCCTCATAAATTTTTAGTAAGCCAATGCAGCACGAATCCCTGCGTCACCTTGCTCGGCACCTGGGAGGCATTCCATGGATGTTGCAGTGGGATTTTGTCACTGCCCCAGATTTACAAAATCATGCAAACCTAGGGAAGCGGCAAATCCTTAAGCCTCCGAGGTGAGAAGTACAGAGAAGAAATATATCATAGCTTTTTCCTCTTTCTATGTGCACCTCTTAGGATTGTTTTTGTTCAGGAAGGTGCCCCTTCCTACACAAAAAAGCAATCCTCCATGCAATGGAGATACTCTTGCACCATGGTGCAAGGGCACATACTTTGGGGCTAGGCAGCCAAACGGCAACAGCGCAGGAAGTAAAGACAGGAATACACCATATTGCATATATACGGTGCATTCCTGCCCTTTCACTTTGGCTCAGGGCAGAACAGCAAGGTTCCTTCGGTGAGCTGCCTAATGTCTCCATCCAGTAAATGAGGTCATAAAAGTGAAGAGACAGCGGGGCTTATTTACGTGAGCCCTGCGTCACATTTATACCACGTAAATTGATAAATGCATTATGCAGAGCTCTGAAACTGAATTATGAAGCCTCAAAAGGCCACCCTGCATGGCATCGAGTGGCCTCATAAATCTTGAGTAAGGCAACACCGCAAATCTCTGCATCTCCTTACTCGCCCGGGAGGCGTTCCATGGGCACCCATGGATTTTGACGCTGTCCCAGATTTACAAAATCAGGTAAACCTAGGGAAGTGCCAAATCTTTACACCTCCCAAAGTGAGGTGTAACAAAGAGAAATATCTTTATTTCACTTTATTGTTCCTCCTGCTATGTGTGCTGCATTTAACAGCACACATAGAAAGAGGAAAACAACTCTCAGGATTGTTTTTGTGCAGGAAGGTGCTCCTTGCTGCACAACAACAATCCTACATGCAACAGAAGAACACTTGTAGCATGTCGCAAGGGTGCCTACTTGGGCACTCGGCTGCCAAACCGTCACCAGAGCAGGGAGAAGGAACAGCAATGCACAGTAGTGCATAAACAAGGTGCTGTCCTTCCCTTTCATTTTGGCATAGGGCATTGCAGTAAGGAGCCTTGCTGCAATGCTGAGTAGGGCAGTCTCAGCGCTGTGATTGCTTCAGAACCCAGATTGGGAGATGTCCTAGCTTCAATAAAGTTTCCATGCTGGGTATGGATGGCCTTTCGGATTATCTTGGCTGTGAAGGGAAGCAGGGAGATGGGCCTGAAGTTATTTGAGGTCCATTGGGTCAAGGAGGGTTTTAAGCAGGAGGGGGTTGACTTCGGCATGTTTATAGTCATTGGGGAAGGTGGCAGTCTCAAGGGAGCAGTTGATTGTCCAACGTAGTTTGGGTACAATGGAAAAGGTGGCTCTTTGGAAGATTTGGTGTGTGCAGGGGTCTGAGGGTGCTCCGGAGTGGGTGCTTTTCATGTTCTTTAAGATCTTTTCTGTTGTGAGTGGGATCCATTTGAGTAGGGTCTGTTGGGTGGGATCACATGAAGGAGGAGCTAGAGTGGTGAGGTGGCCTAGGTTGTCAAAGTTGTTTTAGGTCATCTTGATCTTGTGGTGGAAGAAGGTGCTAAGTCTGTTGCAGAGGTCTTGGAAGGGAGGGATATCTGTTGTTTCTCTGCAGGATTTGGTGAATTTCTTGAGGATCGAGAAAAGTTCTCTGGTGTTGTGTGCATTGGTGAGGATTCTGTCTTGCAGGGATTTCTTCCTCGTGGTTTGATGAATTGGTGGTGTACGGTGGTGGCTAGTTTGTAGGCGGCACATGTTTCAGGTGTTATGTTGTTACTTCATGTATATTTGAGTCATCTGCAGGAGCGTCTGGATTCTTGGAGTGCAGGGGTGAACCAGCTTGCTTTCTTGATGTGCATTCCGGTGGCTTTCTTAAGGGGGCGAGTGTGTCAGCGCAGTTTGTGGTCCAGAGGTGTTGTTTGCATCTGACATAGTCGTTGGTGGAATGCTGACAAGGGCAGATGTGAGCTGGTGACTTTGTTCCAGCTTCTGTTGGGGAGGCAGTGAGCGTGCTTATGTACGGTGGGTTTTTTGAAGGAGAACTGGATGCAGTGGTGATCTGTCCAGAGGAGATCTGTGGTGTGACTGTAGGAGATGCTCTTTCCTCTGGAGAAGATGGGGTGGAGTGTGTGTTCTGCTGTGAGCATGTCGGAGGTGACTAATTGTTTCAGTTGGCGAGGTTTTCTAGGAGGGAGGCGATGTTTGAGTCGTGGTGGTTATCTAGGTGGAAGTTTAGGTCTCCGAATAGAATGTAGTCTGTGGATGCGAAACATGGGGTGTAATGAGGTCAGTGGTGACTTCAGTAAAGGGAGCGCAGGGGATGGGAGTCCTGTAATTGAGGGTTGCACGGAGAGTCATTTTTGGGTTAGTCAGGATCTGGAAGTAGAGGTGCTCTATGAGGGTCGTTGTGTCATCTGGGAGGGTGGTCATGAGGAGGGTAGTTTTGTGAATGACTGCGATGCCCTCTCCTGGACGGATGGGACAGCCTTTGCATAAGATCTTGTATTCATCAGAAATGGCGTTGGCAATTTCGGTTGCAGAGTTGGCATTGGTCCAGGTTTCCGTGAGGAATGCGATGTCGGGTGAGTAGGTGTTGAGGAAGTCCCATATTTCTATGGTGTGCTTGTGTAGGGAAGATACATTGATGAGGATGCAGTTGAGTGGTTTTTGAGCAGTGATGTTTCTGTAATTTGGGAGGTGCTGCTGTGGTATGGAGATGGGTAAAGGTGCGGCAGCAGTGTAGACAGGAGAGAGGGCTATGGGTGTTGTTTGGCGTTGAGAGCTGGCAGTTGTTGTTGCATCCGGAGTTGAGATCATGGAGAGTGCTGGAGTTGTAGTGGTGGTGGGTCAGAGGACCAAGGTTCCTGGCACTTGTCGCGGTTGGGTGGTGGATGGGCGCAGACAAGATTGCCTTTGGCACTCCTTTGGCGTGCCACTAGTGCGGCCACCATTAAGTAGGAATCAGGGGAGGGTGGGTCAGCAGGGAGGTGGGAGTGGGGAGGACACACGGCAAGAGCAGGGGTAAAATAAAGTAAAGAGTGAGGAGAGTTAGGTGTGAAAAAGTGAAAAGTGACAAAAAAACTAAACGAAGGGAAGAGAAAAGGAGGGCACAAAAGGAAAGAGGCAAAGAGAGGCAGAGGCAGAACAGCAGAAGAGCAGGGTCCTCTCCCACTAGACCACCAGTGATGAGGCACAGGCGGGTGGAAGAGGGCCTCAAACACCCTGCAAACAGAGCTCAGGGGGCAGCACTTAGGGATGGAACTGTGTGGGGAAGAACAGTCACACTGACCAGGTCAGTGGTCTTGCTCACACAATTTCACAATTCACAATTATTGTGTAGGAGCAAGAATTGCCTAGAAAGTAGGTTATTGCAAAGAGTATGAAGATAGTGGATGTCCTTTTGGGGGCATTCCTTTTTGTAGGTTTTCAAAACAGGGCAGAATTAGTATTTTCCACATCCTGTTTAATTTCCTGGTCAATTTGACTTGGTGACTTTGAGGTTTGGATCAAGACATTCTAAGCAGCAGTCTATTGTTATTAATCGGCTTCTGCAAAGGTTCAACCTAGCAGTAATGTACTTAGACTTTAAAAGAGAATATAAGATTAAAGATGCAAGATTTATGGATTGTACATTTTTATTGTTTAGCCATTGTGCTAAATTGTGCAGCACTTCATCAGTGCCTTCCCAAATACTAATAGGTACCTTTGCTTCAGTTTTATGCTCTGATTGCAAGGTTTAGTGATGTTACACAAATTACTCAAAATGCTCCGAGGACCATGTATGTCAAAACCTAGTAGTGCCACTAAGCACATTGTATCAGGTCGTCCTTATGCTATTATTGATTTGTCAGAAGCAATGGTATTACCTAACTTTTAGCTAAAGTAAGCATACATTGTTATATGGAATTTGAAAAGACTTATAGTAAAAGAGGCCCTCTGCAGTTACCCTTGTTAACGAGACCTGATATTTGACTGAGGTGCGGGCTGCCTGAAGTAGTGCACTAGATATTTAACCACTTTTTAGCCTTCAAGACATAATGTCATTTTGAAATAAGTAATGTTCCAGTCGATCAGTTGTCGCATTTTTCAGCCATGAGCGCAAGATAATGTCCATTCCTCAAGCTAGTACACTTAGAGAAAGTGCTGTGTTTGTACAACCTGTTCTTTGTCGTTTGTTGTAACACTAGATACTTCTACAAACATTTGCAATATACAATTTTGTTAGACAATCACAAGATATATAGATATTTCAAAAGTACACCTTCAACACTTAGGTCAATATTTTAAAGTCTGCTCTTTCCCTACCTGGGCATAGTTTATACTAACTAAATGTTCTACACCAAAGAATCACGCTACTACTTGTCAAACAATATTATATTCATAGCTTTAAGGAACATTTTAAAATAAAACTGCATAAGATTGGTATCATGCATTTGTGGAAGTCGATCCATTTCTTTTAAATTCTGTATACTTCCATGTTTTAGTTTTGTGAACTAAAAGACTTCCAGAACAAAAGAAGTAAAAGATAAGGTGTGTTTTGGGAACAATAATTTGCTTTCTGTTAGTCCTGTCAGCCTTAGGGTGGCCTTCCCCCAACCTTTTTGCCTCACCTTCACCCTTTTTACTATTCTTATTTTTGTTGGCCTAAGGACTCTAAGCACTTTACCACTGCTACCCAGTGGTAAAGAGCTTTTGCTCACTCTCCTAAACCATTGTGCAACTGGCCTACACCCAATTGCATATTTGACTTATTTAGACTTCCCTTGTAAAGTGGTATACCATATACCTGGGGCCTGTAAATTAAATTTTATCAGTGGGCTGCCAAAACGTATTGTGTCACCCACTTAATTAGCACCTTACAACATATCCAAGGTCTGCTGTTGCAGCCTGAATACAGTTTTAAACTGCAATGTCACCATGGCATTAAAGCCCCTTGCTGAGCCTTAAAATCTGCTTTCATTACATATACGTCACCCCCAAGGTAGGCAGTAGGTAGCTCGTAGGGCAGGGTACTGTGTAATTGAAAGGTTTGACATGTACTTTTAGATTTTAAATGTCCTGATAGTGAAAAACTTCCAAATTTGTTTTTCACTACTGTGAGGCCTACCCCTCCCATACAATAACATTGGAAATTTCACAGGTAGCTATATCATGTTTCGTATCTTTGGAATTGGAATTGTGGTGAACAGCCAGATGCTGTGTACTCTGCAAGACCGTTTTGCTGTACTTGAAGGCAATGCTTTGTTGCCTGGAGCCTGCTTTGAAATCTCAGATGTCAGCCTTGCTGTGAGCCCTTCACCTAAACCCAAGGATGCAAGAGTGACTCCAAGGGCTAGTTTTCTGGCCTACTGTTGAGCCACAGAAACACAAAAGGCACCCACCATCTTGAACCCACATGACCTATCCACATTGTGTTCTTAACATCCAAGAGCTGTCCCACCAGCCTTGAACCGCTGGTTGTGGTGCTGAAATTGCCCAGTTGGGCAAATCCCAAAACTGAGGACAGAGAAATGTTGACCAAAAATTGCTCTGAGAACCAAAAGGAGACTGGCATCTCCAGATACATTCTTCTCTGCAGCAGCAAATCCTTTTTAGGGGTCCTTCGACAAAGGGTACCCGTCCTCTTGGAACTTTCTTCGCTCCAGACCACTAGCCTCTTCCTACTGGAGATTTTTGACCCCCATTTCAAAGTCTAAGATCAAAAGTAGAAATCTTCACCGCGGGTTCGACCCAAGGCTATCCGATGACGAAGCTCCCTCCTCAAAAATCTCCTGCAGCCTTGCCCAAAAACTTTACCTTCTCAGACACTTATTCTCAGAATTTCTTCTAAGTCCGAAGGTAAGCACTGACTGGGCCCAATCCACTTTATGTATTCAAACCACGCTCCATCACGGTCGGTCATACTTTTTTACTTTGATCCGGTCTCGTGCTACTAGATGTCCACGGTTGGTGCTTTCAACTTTTAGGTGATAGTTCTTACAAACAAGTTTAACAATTCTGATTAAACTTATTGAGTTTTTGTTGTTTTGATGTAAACTATTTTATTAACATGTACTCTGTATTTTAAAAATTGCTTAGGATTTTTCTTCTGTTATATTTTCACTTTAAAACTATTTATGTGCTGAATAAATACCTTACACATTGCCTCTAAGTTAAGCCAGACTGCTTTTTTTTTTGCCAACTTACTCAGTGGTAAGCATTGGTTAATTTAGTGACTCTTGGGGGTCATCATGCAAGTGATTGTGGCTGTTGCTTGACAAGAGCTCTCATCCCAGTCAACACACAATCCAATTTCTCAAAACTTCTTATTTATATCTGGGTGCAATAAGAGCAGGTAAGGATCAAGGCAATAGATAAGCAAATCGAAGCTAGCCATCAGACCGTTGTAAACATGCCTATGTCTAAAGTGAAGCACCAGGGTCATGAATTACACAGAACTGTGGGAATGTAAGCACAGTGCCATGCAGTATCACCCCTTCATTAATATGCAATTAAAATTTAAACTCCAGGGATTGGGGATCAACTGGGTGGATCCAGTTTTACATGGCTTTCATGCTCATATTTAACACATTGTTTGAGACATAACTGTGGTGGATTTATATGCTGAAAATGGATTACTAAGTGTAATTAACTAACCTTATACCTCACTTTCTTCTCTTTAATTAAGAAAATTAATGCGGTAAGAACAGATTTTTTGACTTACTCTCTTTACTTTACATTATAGCATTGGTGGTTTACATTAGCGGCCCATTGCAGTTTGCTTTTACCTTATAAAATCATATGTTAACATTGTCAGACATAGATTTATAGGATGATCACTATTTGGACACCAAGAGTCTCCTTAGAAATTAGTAATTCCATATTTCTATGTGTTTTCACTAATCAAGATGTTGTCTGCTTTGAGGAAATAAAATCTTAAGAAAGAAACAACTGGGTTTGCATTAAATCTACGGACCATGCCATTTCTGTGGCACCAGTAACAGGAATGTCTAGCTACTTCAGCATTCAGGGGCAACTCACAATGAGGCTCTTGTTTGAGTTGGCATTTGTGTTTGAATTAGTGCCATTGTGCAAATGGCTATTATATGTTCGATTCATTGTGACTGAAAAGTCGTGGGATCCAGCTGCAGCTTGGAGTGAAGAGCTGAATGCAACTTGTGAAACACAATCAAACCAAATGCACTCCTCTCTGGAAATGAATTGTAAAGACCATGAGACAAGGGTCCAGGGAAGTCCAGCACCTGCAGCCTCACCAAGTGCCATTCACTCTGGTTGGACTAACGCATTTGGGGCCTCATGTAGGTAGCCAAATACCGGTCGGTAACGGCCGATTTTCGGTAAATATGCCGTTACCGACCGGTATTCAGACAAGTGAGATGTAGGAGTCCAAAAACGACTTTTCGGTAAATATGAGGCGGTAAATACCGAAAAATATTTACCGAATTCTAAAATACCGAATCAGATTTACCGAATACATACTTAACGAATCGGTAAATATGAAGTGGTAAATATGAAGTGGTAAAAATTAAAATGACATGTAGGAGCACTCGGTAATTAAGAAATCCAAGAAAATCGGTAAATAAGAGTTGGTAATTAACACGGATTGAAAGCAGGTGGTAACCATCAACAGTGCATATAAGCAATCCCAAAATGCAACAGCGTGGACAACATGGCCGCTATGTATGTCATTGCAAGGCGCCTACGTCTACAGGCAGCAGGACTGAGGGTTTGGCGACGGGAGGAACGCATCTACAGACAGAAAGTTGTCTGCTGCAATAATGTTCTTTTTCCACCCCCGCATGGGCGGCTGGATGTTTCCATCTGGCCTTCGATTCCAACCTTGAAAGCAGAGTTCAACAAGTTGTGCAGAATAAGAGCGCTATTGTCCCAAAAAGAGGTGCCTTTGACTTCCTCTCGTGAAACATTTGTCCTTCACGTTGCTAATTCGCGCACTGAGGTACAGGCGCTTCTGAATACTGACCTCCCCCTGCATTTCGGCTCTTTGATCCATACTATTTTCAATGCCTCGTCCACGACCGGCCTGGCTCATTTTTTTAAACTTGTGGGCTCGGGTCTCGTGACCTCTTTCCAAACTATTTTTGGTGTGATTCCGGCATTTCTTCATTCACTTTTCTCGAGCATCTTTGGAGGTGTCCCGCTGCTTCTGGCGCTAGTGGCAGGTGTGCTGCTTTTCCTTTTCATACTCCGGAATGGCTGCTCCTTCTGTGCCACACGAGCACCTGTCCCGTCTGCATCTTCTTCATGATAGGATGCTTGACTTTTATGGTACTTTGCCATTGGCGACTTTGAGCCTGGCTTATGGATTATCCTTCAGGTATTCCTACTTCACCTGCGTACAACCTGTATTTCACTGCCTGGATTGTCCCTTTGAATGGCCTCTGGATTTGTGCTTGACCAACATGGTGTCTCCGGTGCCGGATTTCGATCGACTGATGAGGCCCTTAGTGTCTCACGAGTTGGCCTGTTCTGGTGTCCGGATTATGGCCTGTGGTGCGGCGCATGGTATCCTGGGTAATTGGGACATCTCAGCGGCCGCCTACGACTTCTTGGCTATGAGCTATTTGGAGGAACATTCCGGGTGCCCTCTGATTGTGCTAGAGGCTCCGATGGTTGGAGAACACGTATGTTCCTTTTCATTACTTAATTGGATGGCTGAGACTTTCAGTGGCCCTGCAAACGATTTTTTGTTGGAAGCAGTGGCCACATATGCTGCCTATACATTCATGGATTAACTGGACTGTCGTCCATTGCGCCTGTGCTACTGGACAGCACCCTGGCGCAACATTTATTTCTTTTATTTCTCATTATTCTCTTCCTGATGGTCGTTTTGAGTTTTTTGATATACTTGCATTTTTTTTTAGAATTCTATGCTGCTATTTTTTGTAGTTTCGGACTTTGGCGCAGCATTGGTTACGCCTTGTTCTGCTCTGACGAAACTGAACTCTGCGTTCTCTCTTTTCTTGCCTATTGAATAGTGCTTCGATCAAGGGGGCGTGTAGTGAGTTCTCCCTGAATACGTACATACATTGTTAAGTTAGCATAACCACGTTAAATGTTAGAAAGCCATCTTTTGGTCGTTGCACACGACACTGCGTTTACATGTTATTTCTTAAATAAACTGCTGACTCGAGACTTGCTTCACACGTGAGCAATCTGTTGTTACCATCCCAAGCTCTGCGCAGCGACCTTGGTCTGTACATGGTGTGACAAACAGTCTGGAATATTACACAATACACAATCTCTAGGTTGATCGACCCACTGTTTAGCCATAACACACGCGCAGCTGCAAATACCTGAAAGTTGGTGCTTTTAATATCACAGACATCATGTTTATGATTCAGACCGAAGACGAGCCTTCCTGCGAGAAGACTCCTGATGCTCCTGTGATGTGATTTCACTAAGCTGATCTTTGAGGTATGGGGTCCCCTATTCAAGGCTAAGAGACCTTCCATTAGCATAATAATAATATTAGCTTCTTAGTAAAGGGAAGGTGGTAGTATCCTCGGTATTTTCCGATTCGGTAAATACCACCTCGGTATTTTCCGATTCGGTAAATACCACCTCGGTATTTACCGATTCGGTATATACCACCTCGGTATTTACCGAATCGGTGAATTCCGATTCGTGATTACCGAATGTTACCGAATCGGTAACTGTTACCGAATTTTTACCTACATATAACTTACCGATTCTAATTTACCGATTCGGTACGGCTCGGTATTTAAGAAACGGTAAAATGTATTTACCTACATGAGGCCCATGGTGCCTGTTCCCTTCATCACCACATTGAAATTTAATGGCAAGCAAAGAGTTCCTTGTCTCTCTGCAATACCATTCATCTCTCATGGAGTTCAAGACATCTGAGGCTGATGTCCATGCCTCAGGCTGTGAAAATCCAAGATAAGAGAGAGGATTTTTCCAGGAAGTCATGTGACAGGACCTATACCATGATGATTACAATAATTGACATCAATGAAGTTCCACTATAAATACATGATTATATCAATAACACAATGAAGACAAAGGAGCACTCAAGATACCACCTAAATTATGGTGCTGACTGAAAGCTTTGAAATGTAATTCTTGCCTCAATTGTAAGTGAGTGGGCAAAGCAAGAAAGCTGGATTCTCCTATGGAGTTATTTCCCCCTGAGAATGCATTTTAAAGTATGTGGTCAAATAGTAAATTTTAAACCACAATCTTTGCATACATTTTCTAAAACGCCTTAGGCTCTGAAAGGTCACTTATTAAATTTTTGAATCCTCTCCTGGTGTTCCAAGCCAAAATGTGCTATGGATGTCACCACATTTCACAAATTAGTGCCATTGTGCCAGGGCTAGCATTTTGCTATAGAAGTCCCAATATGCCAGTGCCAGAATGTTTCAATGTATGCCATTCAAATATCACAAGCTACCCTATGTCAAAAAGTACCTCAGTATTTAAATGCTAGCTCCCTTAACACTCATTCTTATTCATTCTCAATCACTAATTTTCACTCATTAATACTCAGCAATACTTACTGACGCATATAATTTTCCACTCACTATCTGTAACAGACCAACACTCTTATATACACATATTTACACTTGGTCACACATACGCACGCAAGCTCTCACATAAACACTCTGACCCAAAAGCATGCACATAACTTATATTTAAAATCATTTTCTACTTACCTTAGTTGCTATCAAAGGTCCCATTGCAGCTAACTGATTCATATTTTCTTGCACTAACAGTGAAGAATACAATATTATTAACTATTAGTATAACAAAAAATAGACAAAAATAAGAAGTGCAGAGGCCCACCTATGTTCCTGGCACTGATTTTATTCCTTCTGAGAACAGGGGTCGCACATGCAGTGCCAGGGATTGTAAGGGGAAAAGCAGGGATCACAGTGGTGACCCCTGCAATCCCTAAATGATGCTTAGGAGCATTCTACACTTTCCCCTGAGCCTGACGTCCAGCAGGTCATGAAAACAGGCAAAGATTCCTAACAGCATCCCTGGTAGCTAGTTCTCAATGCTTCACAATTCTCCCAGACCCTGCAGGTGAAATGTATTCTGCCTGGTGGAGACGTGGGCATGAGAGGCCTTGAAGCATGTGTGTTGCTAGGTAACACTTTCAGCAAAACTTTAGCTGATGGGATAACATTGAAACAGTTGCAAATTCAGGGCTTGTGAGAACAATTTCACTGGTTGCAGGGGGCAATCCAGAAGATACAATTGCTACCCCTGGCAACACCCAAATGATGTTCTTAATTAAGAGTTGCCATGGATACATCAGTCTTTCCACAGCCTGCCATGGGCTCAGCTTGCCTCATTACACAGCTGAAAAAGACAGCCTCTTTGTAAATTGGCCCTCTGTGCTACGATAGGGCTGTAAAGCAGCGAGCAAGTAGTCACAGGTTTACTTTTGACGGATTGTTGCTTGAAGAGGCTGGCATCATGTTGCCCATGGATCATCAGAGTGGTTATTTCTGTACCTGGGTGGCTGTGCCTATTTACGAGTAGCTTGATAGCCGCATGTTGTCTGCTTCCCCTGACACTGGCAAGGCAAGTCCTGACCAGAGAAACCATAGAATGCCAAGCTCTCCTGCCCTATCTCCCTGGTCAAGACTAGACAAGGTGAGCAAATCTCTCTAAGTGCAGCACTGTAGTCTCTGCCATCATTATGCAGAGCCTGCTACTATTAAACATGGCCTTGTGTTAAGAAAAAATAAATAATGTGTACTTTTGCTGATGCTGATTCAAACACTGCCTAAGCTGTAATGAATATTATATGCTAGGTGCGGAAATCAGAGAATTGATTTTCAATGTGCAAATGTGAAAGTGAAGATTCAGTATGTTTCCAGTATAGTTTTCAAGTAAATAGGAACTGGGGGCCTGTGGGTGGTAGGGGTTGGAGGAAGTGCGGTGGGGTGGGGAGGTTGTCTAAGGGCAGCTCAGAGCAATATATTTGTGCCCAGTCTGGGCGCTGAATCACCCAACTCTATAAAGGGTAAAGACAGACAGAATCTATGTACGATGTGACTATCTCAATCATATTTTTGGAGAAGTGTTTTTTTTTTACCAAATAATATTCAAACAGTAGTTAAACCACCAGGCCTTCCACCAAAGCATTTTTAGTTTATTCCTAACAAAACTATAACTTGAGCAATTTTATATTTGTTGTATGAAATGACAAGGTCATTTCTATTGGATCTAAAACAGAATTAGCCTTTTTGATATCCAGCAAATTCCAATTTAAAAATCTAGGGTCTTATTTACAAGAAACTGTCATAGGGCAGGGCAGCAAGTCATTTTGCTATACTGCCCAACGCCCATTCAAAAGGGCAGGAGTGCACCATATTTACAAGATACAATACATTTATGTCCTTCCTGCTGGCGTACATTTTGCATCTAATCACCAATGCAGGCACCATGGTGCAGAGTGTCTTTGTTGTTGGCAGGATTGTTTTTGTGCAGGAACAGGCACCTTCCTGCACAAAATCAATCACAAGAGGCATTTTCCTCTTTCTACGTGTGCTGGAGAATGCAGCACGAGTGGAAAGATTAAAAAACAAGGAGAAATGTAAAAATGTTTCCTTGTTACGCCTGATCTAGTGAGGCGCAAGATTTTGGCACTACATCAGGTTTACAAGATATTATAAATTTGTGGCAGCGTCAAAGCCCATGGGTGTCACAAAGGAACACCCACAGAAACACCCATGGAATGCCTCTTTGACTCAGAGTAAGGCAAGGCAGAGACTTGCACTACGAGGCCATGAAACCCCACGCAAAGTGGCTTTTCATGGCTTCGTAAATATGATGATCCAATTTGTGCCTATGGCCGTCACAAAAATGATGCCCTGGAGTCGCAAACTTGGTGCAAGGGGCTTGTGAGTAAGCCCCCTAGAATTTGTCTTCTTTCTCTCTTAGGACTGGGAGCAGTTTCGTTTTGTGGGAAGCCAATCAGATTCAATGTGGATAGCCCACACCTCTCCGGACTGCCGTGTTTCAATCCAGGAAAGGGGGGATGGGCAGGCCAAATCAGCAATTATCCATATAGAAAAGACTTCTATATGGATAAGAGATCTCTTCATGTCCCTGGATCATCTGCACAACACATTTGTTAAAAAAGCAAGTTAGCTCAGCAAGCGAAAAACAGGGAGTGGCTTATACTACTTTGGTTTTTCGACAAAATATTATACCCACAGGTATATGTGTTTTAAAGATGTAGTTATTCTCCATTATCTATTTGCTGGAAACACTTAAAATAAGAGTTATGCTGTACTTTAACTCTATTGGGTAGCCATTTCAAATCTGGATGTTTTATTTTCTGCTAAGGGTATATTTTGTAACTTTTAATTTAATCTTGCAAACGTTTCACATTTTAGTGGGTGAAAGAGACTGTGATGCGTTTAAAAGAGTGCGAGGATTGGAAGGAGAGCAGGAATTGCAACGGTTACAAAATAATAAATAGAATGCACATTTTCACGTTGGCAGGTTGCAACTTGCAGTTTGCTAATTTCTGTTTTGCCTAAATCTTCAATCACAGCTTAACATAAGTGTTAAGTGTTGCATAGGACAAAGGTCTAATAAGCTATGTCTGCTATAATTTGTTGGCAGATGTGCAATGTGGCTCTCAGTGCAGTACCCATTGTATGGCAGCTGATGCATTGGTTTCCCAAAGACCCTTTGCCAATTCACCTCCCAAGCACCCTCTCTTCTCGCCTTTTTTTTTAAGGTAAACTCCTGTGGGCCTGTTTCTCAATATCCATGTGACCAGGTTAATGCTATTGCTGTCTCTGACTATTTTGTTTGGCTGAAGATGCATACACTGCAGAGTCTATGTGGTTGGATGTGTTAAGCACAGTACATGTCAGAGGTAATGACCCTGCTGTAAGTTCATTTAAATATCATTCAATTAATATATCTTTCCACACATTTGCTTACATGACATTTACAGGGACCAGCATGCTTCTGGGAGATAAGCATGTTTCAAATTCTGTACCTGACCCACTGTACTTTCTTTGTGTCAAACAGACTTCCCTGACAGTGAAGCATCAGCAGGAACTGTGGGGCTGATTCACAAAGATAGAACTATGACCAGGTTTGACTTCCTCACATAGTTCTCCTGGCTTACACATGATATACTGAGATTCAGAAGTACTACAGGCATAAGTCAAAGCAAAGTGTTTTTGAATCAAGGCAATTGTCGTATAGTTTCTTGCTGAGAAAACAGCAGCATAAACAGAGTTCAATGACACTTAATGCACACGGCCTTTGGCCATTAATCTTGCAGGGTTAATAGAAGGCGAATTTTTATGACCTTTGGTCAAATTTTAAAACTACCACCCTGTCATAAATGTGTGTCCTATTTCTTGTACTTTCTCAGCTTCATCAGATTATTTGTTGACACAACCAAACTTTAAATACGTATTTTTAAATGCTGTCTCTCTAATGGACTATAAAGTGGATTTCTTTACCGGTGTATCTCTACTGGCTTCATCCAAAGTTGCATTTCAGTTTTTTTGCTGCTGAATCACATTGGTTGCTCTTATGTATGGAATTACATTTTGCTAAATGTTTGTTTTGTGTGGTAGGTTAATACAGTGACAATGTATAATTAAGTGTTATTAACTAATCCTATACATCACTTTCTGCTCTTTAAGAGAACCTTTCCGATAAGAACATATTTTTATTACTCACTCTCGTTGCTTATACATTGTTGCATTGGTGCTTGACTTTAGTGGCTTATTGACTTTGCCCTGAGAAATCATCCTGCGACTCTGTCTGCCACAGAGTCATAAGCTGAATACCACGGGGACCCTCAGGGGCCTTTTAGAAAATAGGATTTACGAGAGCCAGTGATTCCTAAGATCCACTTATTTTCTCCACTCAAGACCTTGCCTTCTTGGAGCACTTGAAATGTCCAGAAGAAACAACGAGGTCGGCAATAAATCAATGGACCTTGTCATTTTGATGGCACCAGTAGCATGATTTTCTAATTTTAAAGAGCAAATCGCAATAAGTCTCTTAATATGTCCATTTAAAAATGCATTTTTCATATGTTTGCTTTCAATTGACATGTTATTTTTTCCTGAAAATATTGCTTCCAAGTAGGCCTCTTTTTTCACTGTCAGTATTATCTCTTTGCCTGTGGATTCAAGCTAGGCTGGCTGATGAGGAGTGTTACCCAGAAACTGGTCCCAGGATGATTGTTTCCGGTTCAGGGAAGACCTGGCTTGGCAGTTTGGATTGGACTGCTCCCATGAGGCACAGGGTTAAAACTGTGCCTCATACAGCTGGGTCTGAACTGAGGTGGCAAAGTGAGCTAAAGAATGATGGATTCAACCCAGACCTGTGACTGAGGGAGAGTGTCTCAAAAGTTTGAGCTCTACGTCCATCATCTCCTTGTGTTTGTATTATTAGTGTAAATATTAGCACACATAGCAATTGTACTTGGTGTTTATATTTTTACTGCAAAATAGTTCACAACTGCAAATGAAATTAAGACATATGGAGAAGAAATGGGCTTTGCACTTGTGTTTCACGTGTTTTAGCTTCATTTTATTGATTTGCACCATCAGTAAACAATGTGCTATAATAGGAATAAGCATGAAACGTGGCCAGGGATATACAGCACTGTCGGTGTTAATACCTGATGGAGAACAACTTTACATGTGAGTATGATCAACACAATGAACAGCAAAACCCAATGCACTCAGACGGACAGGTGATAATGTGCCAGCCATGCTTCCACCTCTGTAAATGCTAGAGTCTGGGCTCTGAAAACTGAAGGTGAAGATGGGTAGCCACACCTCTGTGGACTGGCGTTTTGAAGTCCAGGGTAGTGGTGGACAGCCCAAGCCAGCTGGTTTATTTACATGGATTAGATATCTCTCCATGTCCCTGGATCAGCTGCGAAGCACTTTTTTATTTAACAAATTAAGCACTGCGAGCAAGAAAAGGAGTAGCTTTTACAAATTTTTCTGATGATATATGCCACCCAGAAGTACATGTTCATTTTAGTATCTAATTTTTAAATGCTGGGAACACTTACATTCAGTGTCATGCTGTAATTTAAATGTAGCCATTTTGTAAGCTGTAATATCATCTTGCAAATGTTTCACACTATAGTGATGAAAGAGACCTTGTGACAGCTACCCTGTATTTAAAGGAGTGTACGGCTTGCACTGGTCATAACATTTTTCACATTGGCAAGTTGCAACTTGCCGTGAGGCTAATTACTATTTTGCCTGAATCTCCACTGACAGCTTAACACATACTTAAGATGTTGCATGGGGCAAAACCCTCTTTAGCTCTGCCTGCTCTCCTTTGTTGGCAGATGTGCAATGTGTTTCTTATTGCTATTAAGACTCATCCTATAACAGTTCTTACTTCTTTTCACCATCAAGTCCTGCCAACTGTCCTCCCAGGCATCCTCTCTTCGGACCTTTTTACCTAGGAAATCTCCTGCTGGTCAGTTTTCCAAGGTCCATGTGACCAGGATAACACAACTGCTATCTCTGAGTATGGTGATGCATACAAATCATACACTGTGTATTGGAAATGTGTTAAAAACAGCACTGTACAGGGGGCATGGCCAAGGTAGCGAGCGGGTAAGATGTGTGTTACTTCGTCTCCCCGCTCGTCGATGTCCGATCGGCCCTAGAACCGAGATAATCACCCCCTAATAGCACTTTGAGAGTAGAGGAACTGCTGGTCAGCATGTCTGTAGCTTTGTATACGAGAAATTGGGGCTGGGGACCAAACGCTCTCACTGATTGGAGCCGGACAGCAGGGCAACGGAAATGGGAGAAAATGACACCCGGATCCCGATTGATGCTGGCGCCTGACAAGCAGACCCGTCAGCCGACGCCGAATGTGTAATTGGAGGCGCTCTAGAAACTGACGGACGAGCGCCTTCCTTCCTTAAATCCCTGATGGCCCCCGAGCGAGGAGCGGAGCCCCTGCCCGCATGCGAGACTGAGGGTGCAGCCACGCGCAAGAGGCCTGAGACAAAGATCGAGGCCGCGGCCGGGGGAGGACCGGCAGAGGTGCAACATGGAGCATCGGCCAGGGGACCATCTGGCGCTCCGTGGATGGAATGGTAGCAGGTACGAGGATAGCCCTCCTCACCACCACCTTTGCTGGAGGCGACAATGGGAGCGGAGAGCAGAGGGGCACTGTGAACCGACGGACGCCTGCCAACTCTGACTTGACGCAGAAAGCGGTAAGCGGAGCCTAGCACAGATCAGGGGCCCACGCACTGTTAGCGGGGGCCTCGGCCAGTGCCCAGTGGCCCTCAGGTCCTCGGAGGGGCCCACCACATAAGGCTGACCCTGGGGCCTGGATCGAACCGGCAGAGTGGAGGAGAGCCCAAGGGGCCAGCGACCATGCAGACAGGCTAGTTCAGTGGACACGGGCGGTGCCGTTACTGGGGCCTTCTCCCCGATGGTGGATGGTTGCCTGAGGCCTAGTGTAACTGTGGAGGGCCTGCGGTGGGCACAGCAGACACGGGAATCTGAAAGACACAGGAGCGGGACTCCCGGGTGCGCATATGGGACGTCGGCCAACAGGGTCGGCAGGCTCTGCGGTGGTGCGTCTGTGGTGGTGCGCCTGGGTTGCCCCCGGGGACCCCGTAGTACCCCCCAAGTGGACGGCCGAAGACACGGGGGAGGCCACATCTTGCCACAGAAGGTGACAAGGAGGGAAGGCCTCTCATAGTGGGGAAAAGTGCCTGGCCTTTGGCGACCCATGAGGGATCCTCTATCGCTGGGGCCCTGTTGAATCTATCCTGAGGCAGTCTCTGGGCATGCTCACCAGCAGCGGATTTTGGGCCTTGTTGGGGTGCCGGGGGAGGTTTCCACACAGCCGGACTGCGGGACCCCTTCGACCCAACTAGTAACTTCTGGGAGGGAGACACTCAGCATGTGGAGGAACTCATAGGCACAGAATCTTTTGGGACACTGTCTTCTGCTGCTCCTTAGATAAGCTGTGACGGGGGTCGAGAAGTGGCTCACGAAGCCCTGAAGTGGGCAACGGGATTCCCTCTCTCCAGACGGCAGCACAAGAGAACAGTAATTCCACTACTATCAACCCCACCCACTAACCAGCGGACAGAAGGGCCCCACACACAGGAAGGACATCCAGTGCAGACTCCTTCGGGCACTTACTCCCCACTCCTTCTTCACCTTGCCACGTCGGTAAAGGATTAGCAGTGCACGGAAATATCGATGCAGACATAGGAGGGATCTCATTCCGCACTGCAAAATGATCAACTAGTTCAACCCAACAGAAGCCATGTCAACACAACGGGGAAAGAAGGAACGCTCTTTAAAGGAGATGCTCTCCAAACCATCCCAGGCCACCGCCGAGTCTGACTAGGTAGATGCCCCCATAACCAAATCTTTGCTGGAGACCTTATTCAACACACTCCGCGAGGATTGACACACATTGAAAAGCAAAGTAGCGGGGGAGGTCCGTGAGCTTCAGTGGGAGCTGGACACCCTCGGTGACAGGGTGGTAGCCGTAGAAGACCAAGAACAGGCCAAAAGCGAGGAGGTCTCACAATTGCAACAGGAGGTAATCTGTCTGAGGGACCAACAACTTGATCTGCAGGCCCATTCTGAGGACCTCGAAAACTGCACTCGGCGGAATAACATTCGAGTTCGTGGGGTACTCTCTGAAGCAGAGGGGTCTGACATCACCCAGTACCTACAGGGGCTGTTCAGCGAGATTCTGGGAGCTCCCCCCGAGACAGAGATACGCATAGATAGAGCCCACAGGATGGGCCTGCGGGGCAGGCCAAATGCACAAACACCAGATATACTGGCCTTCCTTCATGACTACCCATTGAAGGAACACATCATCAGAGAAGCTCGACTACAGCAGCCTGTTCAATACCAAGGTCGCAACATTACCTTGTACCAGGATCTTGCGGCAAGCACTCTACAGAAAAGGATAGAGTTTAAGGATGTTACGGCACACCTGCGAGAGAAAGGGGTGGCATTCTCCTGGGGGCACCCCTTCCGCATAATATACAAATGGAATGGCAAACTTCAACAAATTTGCTGGCTCTCCGAGGCCTGTAAGCTTCTGGGACTACCACATCAGAGCCCGGAAACGGAGAATCAATTGAGCCAACGTCTGTTCCCTGGCACGCTGGCAGACAGTAAGGAGAAGGCGATCTACGGGACCCTTTTGAGGTCCTGACCCAGAGGCCATGTAGGAATGTAGAGAAGCACTTGCAACAGTCGTCCGAGACACGACCTCCCAAGATGGTGTTTGAGACAGAACGAGGGGACATGCACATTTTCAGGGCTTGAGAGGCGGGCGGGGGGATGGAGGGCCCTGTGGATTCACTCATGACACAAGATGCCCTGGAACACCTTTATTTACCACGAGCACACTGCTTTCTTCAGTGGGCTCGGGACACTTTAGTGGGGAAAGTTTTTGCAGTTGGGGTTGGGGGGTGGGTGGGGAGCTGGTGTGCCAAGAGGGGGGAAAGGTAGCAGGTGGAGCGGTTATATTTCTCAGCCAGCCGCCACGAGCTCAGGAAATGCTTGATAATCTTCCTCTAACATGCTGGATTCAGAGTTAGCCACCCTTACCCTTAATGGTAAAGGCCTGAATAGCCCCAATAAGTGATGCTCAATGCTGTCATACCTATTGGCACGCGGCTGGCATAGAATAAAGGCTTGAGAATTCCCCTATCAATACTTTTCCTCTACACAAGATAAAATTGCGGGGGTAGCAATTTTAGTGTCACAATGCTTTAAGGGGACAGTGGGGGACAGGGTTGCAGAAATTAAAGGGAGGTTTCTAGCACATCGGTTGTGGATTAAAGTTCTGGCTTTAACAATAGGGGATGCCTACATTCCAAACACGGGTCTGGAGGCATTTCTTAAAACCGCCTTGTCAGCAGTCTTAGAGACGCAAGATCGCTTCATACTGGTAAGAGGGGATCTGAATTTAGTAATGGATACCTATACAGATAGATCTGGCAGCCGGTATTCACTGACAGGGGAGATCTCCATAGAGGGCAAGCGCTAGTTGAAGGAGAGGGGGCTTGTGGATCTATGGCGATCAGCATATCCTCAGGCCTTCCAATTCTCCTATTACTCGCACGTACACCATACTTATGCTCAACTAGACCACCTCCTAGGCTTCACAGAGGTACAGGCGAAGGTAAAAGACGTCCACATCACAGCGGCAGCACTTTCAGACCACAACGGGTTGGTGGTGACACTAGAGGTCCCCCGGGCAGCTAGGCCAGCAGGAGGATGGAGGTTACGGGAGGCCATGATACATAAACCAGCAGTGAGGGACCAACTTCTTAAAAGCATTAAGGACTACCTGAAGGTCAATGACACTCTAGAGGTTTCTATTGCCACGTTATGGGGGCACTTAAGGCAGTAGTGAGGGGAGAACTAATCGTAATAGCAGCTGCAGAGAACAGGTAATGCAGAATGAAATGTGAGGAACTCACGGCTCAAGTGTTGGCATTGGAGAAGGCCCATAGTCGATCGAGAGTGCTGAGAATTTGGCGCCAATTGAAGAATGCACGCGTCCTGCTGGCGGGGCTCGACCTGGATAGAGCCGAGTATGCGGCCCTTCATCTTAAGCACTCATATTACATAGGGGAGGAGAAAGCGGGCCACATGTTGGCTAGTAGATTAAGAGTGCAGATGCTACAGGCCAAAATAGGGGAGCTCATGGGACCACAGGGTACTAAAATCAAAGACGATGTAGAGATAGCACAGGCCTTCAGAGATTTTTATGCGGAATTATGTACGGAGGACACCCCAGCTGGCCCACAAGTTGTTACCTATCTTCAAAGTGCGCACACAATGGCGCTTAACCAGCATAATGCCGAGAAACTCGACAGCACTATTCGTATTGAAGAGGTTATAGAAGCAATTTCCCGCCTTAAACCACTGAAATCTCCAGGTCCAGATGGATTCTCAGACGGGTTTTACAAGGCCTATTGCACAGCTATAGCGCCAATACTTACTAGGCTCTTTAACTCTTTCACCGGCCTGGGCATGATTCCACTAGAGATGCTCACAGCTTCGATAGTGGTGCTGCCCAAACGGGCAAAGACACTGCCAAGTGCGGCTCATATCGGCCAATATCGCTGCTTAATGTTGATCGGAAGTTATTTACGGGCATCTTAGCGGCACGCTTAGGACCCCTTATGCTGGGTATAATTGATCCAGATCATTCGGGATTCATACAAACCTACCAAAGTAGCGCTAACACTAAACGCATACTCCACCTCATTGATAAAGCCCACCGCACTAAGATGGACGCTCTCCTCCTCTCGGTGGATGGTGAAAAAGCGTTTGACCGGGTGGACTGGTGCTTCCTGGACAAAACCTTGATCCACTGCGGTCTGGGGTAAAGATTTAGAGCGTGGGTGCTGAGCTGTTACACTAAACATATGGCCACTATTAGAGTGAACGAGGTAACTTCCATGCACGCTGTCACCCCTCCTTTTTGCCTTGTTCATTGAACCACTGGCTCAACGAATCCGAGACAACCCAGAAATAGAGGGAATTCCTTTTGGCGGAGAACGGCATAACGTCAGTCTATCTGCCGATGACATTATAGCCTCCTCGGAGTCTCAGCACGTTCGGACTCTGCTTTCCTGAGTGAGTTGGAGGCTTTGGGCCACGTCTCGGGCCTTCAAATTAACTTGGGGAAGTCGTCGATCCTTAGGTTTCAGGAACCGGGAAGTTCGTCCCCCCACACAGAAGATCATACGTGGGAATACCAACATATCCCTCCATCCCTTATTTGGGCATAGAACTAGCAGCATCTGTGGCCCAGACACTACATTTTAACTACTCCAAACTTCTTAAGCAATTTACAAAAGACTTAAAGGACTGGAAGCGCCACTCGCTCTCTCCTCTGGGCAGGGTTGCAGTGATCAAGATGTTCCTTCTGATAAGGGCGCTAGATCTCTTTCAGACAATCCCGATCTGGCCACCCCTAGGAGTCCTACAAACGCTACAGAGGGACATTAACCAATTTATATGGGGGGAAGAGACCCCGACTACGCAAAGACTTGAGTTATTTGAGACTGGACGAGGGAGGAATGGGCATCCCCAACATCCTTGAATATTTCTTCGGTGCAGTTGCGCTACTTCGTAGAGTGACAGCGATCTGAATCAGAAAAAAGATGGTTATTGCAGGACAGGGCGCTAGCTCAATTAGAATTACGGAAGGTCCCCTTCCTCAAACAAACAGATAGATCTCCTAATCTACGGGGCTCTCCCATTAAATGGACTGTACTGAGGGCATGGAATGGGGCGGCAAAGCGGCGAGGCCTGACAACATTTCCCTCCCCCATGACAACCCTATTCGACAACAGAAAATTCCCCCAAGACACGGAGGCAAGGGCATTCTCACTCTGGAGGAAATCCGAGTGCACATTGGCAGGTCACTTCTTCGACCTAGAGGGCATACTCCCCTTTCAGGACCTAAGAGCAGAGTATGGGCTCCCGGACACAGAGCGCTTTCACTACCTCCAACTCAGACACTGGCTTCTCCAAGCTGAAGTCCACCCCAAAGTAGTAAGGAAATTAACTAAGTTTGAGAAATGGTTATATACCAAAGATACCAACAAGATAATGATTTCAGAACTCTCTGATATGCTTCGACCTAGGGCCCCCACCGAATCTACTGCGGGCCAGCGGAGATGGGAGAAGGAACTGGGGAGGGAACTAACGAGCAAAGAATGGTCAGACATTTACTACCGCATGAACCACACCGCCCGCAACATGGCTAGCAGGGAGGCAGCAGTTAAGGTAGCTCTGTACTGGCATCTAACCCCGGCCCGCCTGCACAGAGGAAACCTAGAGCGGAGCACACTCTGCTGGCAAGGCTTTGGCGAAGAGGGCACTCTGGTGCACTTACTATGAGGCTGTCAGGAAATACAAGACTATTGGAGTTCTATCCAAGACGACTTCGACCCCCAATTCGACACTGCGATACCGCGCTTCCCGGTTTATATAGTGCTGGGCTTGCCCAACCCCCTGACATACCCACTTCGATCTCGAAGAGGAAGACAAATGGGATTAGCTCTGGAAGCAGCAACCCACAACATCCTATCACACTGGGCTTCGTCCACGAAACCGACACGCCTGGGGTAGCTCCATAAATTATGGTACACAATAGGAATGGAATGCATACAAGCCTCCCTCTCTAACGCGCTGTCCAGCTTCACGGACTCTTGGCAGCCACTGCTCACCCTTCTGAAATGAGATTACTGGCCCTAAATATCTCAGACTCCTCCGACTCACTAGCTCGGATGAACCGACATGACAAACAGAGGATGCCCACTGACTCAGGCTCCTAACGACATACCCTAACACAACACCAGCGGCACACCAGTTTTGGGTAGGGAAGGGGTGAGTTGACAAGGAGGGGGGGACTGGGGGAATGTTAATTTCGTTTTATAAAAGGCATTGCAATACTAGATATAGCTATACGGGCAACCCGGAGGCAGCTGATTTGGCAGCATAAGAGCGGACTTTAATGGCTATAATTGATGAGGGAATTCCACCAGATGGACTGGGACCTATATAAGCTGATGGATAAAACACCGTACATATGCTTATATTGATTACTGAATGTACAATTTTGCTGAAATGCCAATAAAAACACAGTTAAACCTAGTAACAGCACTGTACTAGTAACTTCAACCAATGGATACATTTTAGTTCATGCTGAGTGGCAACCTGAATGTATAAATCATTTACATTCTTGCTAAATTAGTTAATGATATCTCACCTAAAACAGGTCAATTGCAATGACTCTTATGAAAGCTCAGTTAAGCTACATTCATTGGCTATTCTTGCCCTCCTACTGAAATTCTGTAGTACTACAAACATACGTCACAACAAAATATTGTGAATCGGGTCATATGTGTAATTTCTTCCTGAGAAAACATCACACACACAGATTTCTTAAACAATTAAAGTACACAGTTTTTTACCTTGATTACAGCTTTGTTTGAAATGGGGTATCTAGTTGGCAGAGGTGTGCACCTTGTCAAAAGTAGAGTCCAAGACTCTAGTCAGGGTAAGTCAGAAATACTCCCTAAATGAACCTGTGCTTACCCTTTGGTAACTTGGCACATAGCAGGCAGGCTTAACGTAAGAAGCAATGTGCAAAGTATGTGTGCAACACTTATTACAGTAAAACTGTGAAAGAACACTATAAAATATTCCACACCTTGTTAGAAAAATAGAACTTAATGTACTGATCAAAACAAGATCAAAATCCAATAAATAAAACCAGATTCACAAATGTTTAAAGATTATCATGAAATCCAGTGCTTATAATTCAGTAGCGCTAAGGGGTTACTTGAGGTCAAGGTGTACTGGGTCAAATCTGAAAATTCAAGCTGAAAGCAATGAAGAGAGGTTCGGATACAGAAGTCACATAGGCCCCGCTGAACAGTAACTTCTCAGAGTACAATCTTTGATGTCGAGGAGAGGCTGCGAGGCTCAAAGGAGGTGATGCGTTGGCACTGAACTACGCAATCAGGTCCCTGTATGGTCTCAAGCTTCGTCGGTCACGGTAATGTGTCTTCGTCGAGCTGCACAGGCCGTCCTATGTCATCGTCGAGCAAAAGGTGCTTTGTCGGAATCGATGACAAATGTGTTGGTTCAGATATGCGCAAAGTAAGGACTGCATGGATTTTTCAGCAGAACAACACAGAAACCCACTTATGAGGCCCTGGATAGGAGGGGGCACCTCAGGAAATGGTAGAACTCACAGATGGCAGAGGAGTCTAGGGACTGGATGGAGAGTTGCAGGCAGTCTTTGATGTCCCTTGGACTCCAGAGCAGGAGGCAATCAGTTGAGCCCTTTGATTCACTCTGGCTTCAAGTGGTGAAAGTCCAGTCCTTGTCACCCAGGCAGAGAGAGCAGCAGAACAGCAGAAAAAAAAATCATACAGAGCAGGAGCACCACAAAGTAGCAGTCCTTCAGCAGCACAGCAGTTATTTTTCCTGGCAGAGTATCCACAGGTCCAGAAGTGTACTAAAATGGTGGTTTCTGAGGTCCAGTATTTATAATTTGGTGCCCTGTTTCTGGAAGGTGGGAGAAGCTTCTGGAAGGCTCTTTTGAACTGTACACAGGTTCTCCCTTTCCTGGCGAGGCTCCAGACACACTACGGAGGGGGTATTCCGGTCTTTGTGTGCGGAAAAGCACAGCCCTTTTCTGGTGCAAGTGTCAGCTCCTACCGATCTTTCTGAGGAAGGCTCATCAGCCTGGTGATGAGCCATCAGGAGGTGAGTGACACACCTCAGCTCCCTATGTGTGTGACTGTCTATAAGGAATGCACAAATCCCAGCTGTCTCCCAGCTCAGACATGCATTGAAAGCGAGGAGAGGCACACAGGACTTAAGAACAGAAAAATGCCAACTTTCTTGAAGTACAAATAACAAATGATCTAGCTGACAGTTTTGCATGCCTTTATTCACTTCAAACAAACTTAGACCAAACTACAAGATGTCTTGGTCTACATAATTTATTATGTTGATTCTTTAAATATTTCAAGAATAAAACACTTAGGAAAATTATTCAAACACAGATCAAGATAACACTCCTTGTTTACATTTAAATAAAAACAAACTGACACAATAATCAAAAATAATTTTCTAACAAAAATAAATGTGAATGTTCAACCAGTCAAGAATTCACAAAGCAGCCCTACTCAGAGTTGTTTATAATTATGTTAACAAAACATTCAGGGGTTGCTGATCAAAGGGAACTAGTATTCAAGCCTAAGTGTTTACATATTTGAGAGTAATCCCCTTTGAATCTAATTCTATTTCAAGGACTTGTTTGCCCAATGGTAAAGCGTGCTGACGTGTTTCAAATCCCAATATACTTTTTAGGATTTTCTTCAGGGCTAGGACTGGATAGAAACAGCTGTAAGCGTCTTCTCATTAATAGAAATGCCGTACCGCTCGTGTTACCGACCATCCGGTTTTCTGCAAGCATTGGGGGAATCTTTAATGACAGCCTCTGATTTACAATGCAGTCTTTTGGAGAAATATTTTTCAAATTTCAACAAGGATGCATTTTCTGTTATTATGATCTCAGTTCGTGTATCTGTTTAATGTGTTCAGCACCGGGGTATGGCTCCAACTTTCTAGAAGCGGCATTTTTAAAGTTGTAATCATAAATTCAACTTTACCTTTAAAGAGGATTTATAATTACATATCCATAGGTACTAACCATGCCTAGGCTACTCCTTCTCCATCAGGAATAGATGTATTTGGTAATACCCAACGGCAACCTGTGAGAGAGGTAGGCGTCACACTAGTGAAAAACAAATTTGGGAGTTTATCACTACAAGGACAGGTAAAACCTAAAAGTATATATCATGGTTTTTACTTGCACAGCACCCAGCCTTATAGGCTGCCTGGGGCCTACTTTAGGGGTGACTTATATGTATTAAAAGGGGAGCTAAAGACTTGGCAAAGGGTTTTAAATGCAAAATCCACATTTCATTGAAACTGCGCATGTAGGTTGTAAGAGAGGATAGATTTATTTCATGATTTATTAAAAACGTTTGCAACAGTGTACAGAGACAAAAAGTAATTCATTAAATAGTAGCTTTTACATTAAGAGTTAAAAAACGTCATTATGTCATAAAATCAAAAAAATCATTATATACTAGCTTTCAACAATTGAGAATTAAAAAAAAGAAAGTCATTGTATCATAAAAGCCTCTTAGTCCAAGGTGCTGTGTAGATTATGATCATTTAGGAAAAGAGGGTTTGCCATCTTTCCTTAAAAAAAGGGGGAGAAGTTATATGGAAGGTGCAATTGGACAGATAATCTCATATTGTGCCTTGCATAATGTGAAGGTCGGAGGCATGTCAGTTGATCAGTAGCTGAAAGTGGCAGTGTCAGTGAGGAGGAGGGGTCAAGTTTCCAGTCTGTCTGTCCCATTCACAGCTTACCTCCTCTAACTGCTTGGAAAAGCGATCCATAATTCTGACCAGTGCACAATTCAGAGTGGTATTCGAGGGATCAAAATGGCCAGGACCGCTTCTCTGCAAGATCTTATGTCTTTTGCTATCCAAACCCTTTGTAGCAGAGCCCTTCCATCCTGTAAGAGGGAGTACAGTATGTGTGTTATGTCCTCCTTGTGTAGGCTGCAGAGCCAACACATTTCCTGAGCGTAGTCCCTTTTCCATTTTGAAAGGTGACAGGATAGGGGGATGACCCCCATTCTCAGCTTTATAAACTGTAGCTTAGTGCTTTCATTGTAGGTATTCATTAGGTAGCACTAGGGTTTCAATTGTTTGTAATTGTGTAGGGTCTTCCAACCATGGTTCCGTGCAGAAAGGTTAGCCCTATTTTCTATTGAAGAAAGTCAGTTCATGCTCATTTTTGCTAACTTCTTAAATCCTGCTGGCTGACATATAGGTCCCAAGAGGGAGTCAAGTCAAGTGTACTGAGGGCTCAGGTCAGATAGTGATGTCCCGCCGACCTGTTATTTTTGTTCAAATTGATCTATATGGTGTGGGCCAGAGTGCCTTCTTTGGAGGCCCTGAATTTATGGCAGCTTATTGTGAAGGCCACCATATGGACCAGTGCCTGTCTACAGATTCCGAATTCCAGTCTGAATTGTGCTGGAGATGTGTGAGATGGGAGCTGGAAGACTGTTCTGCAGATTTTGCTGACAATTGTGTCCAATGATCTGTTTTTCCTACCATTTCAGAGCCTCACACCCATATGTTAGGGTTAGGATAACTTTTGTTTGAGCCACCTGAAGAATTGGAGCAAAGGAGGGACAATTTCATTTTTTTGTAAACAGATCTAAGAGCAAACGACACAGCGGTACCTTTCTTTTTTAGTTCCGACAAGTGGCTTCCATCCCTGCCCTTTTTGTTAAAGAGGACACCTAGATCTTGTGGCAGTTAGTGGCTTTTATTCTTTCCTGGTGTAGAGACCATGTTGACTTTTTGGTCCCAGTTGTTCGAACTGCAAGGATTTTGGTTTTCTTTTTGTTTATCTGTAGACCGTTCCTATCAGAATATGTGGCGGTCACGTCCAGAAGGGACTGTAAACTGAACTTTGTGTGGTTGAGAAGAACCAGATCGTCTGCATAGAGTATGTTAGAGGCAGAGGCCGCCCAATTTGGGTGGATGCAAATCAACTCAGTTGCTGGCTGGAGACAAGTCGGACAAAAATAGATTGAAAAGCGTAGATGCAAGAACGCTGTCCTGCTTGAAGCATTGAATGGTAGTTATTGGCAGTGACAGGCGCGATTCGTCCCTGATTTTGATCCTGACCCATGTGTCGTGGTGCAAAAGCTAAAAGGCCCTGAACATGTAGGCTTTGCAGTGGCAGGCCTGATACATGTTTGAAGGGCTACTTAAGGGTCTGGTGCAGTCAGTGCTGCATGCCAACAAGTAGCATTTAATTTACAGGTCCTGTGCACACACAGTGCACTATACTAGGGACTTATAAGTAAAATAATTATGCCAATTGTGGATACACTTATGTTAACTTGTTTTACGGGTGTGATCACATACACTTTAGCAGTTATTCGCAATGGTAAAGTACCCTGAGTTCTAAGGCCAACAAAACAAATGAGCAAAATATGAGGCAAAGCAGGCAAAAAGTTTTCGGAAAGACCACCTAGAATGTTTCTGAATTCTCAACTGTTGAAAGCTGATTCATTGGTTTCCTAAAGTACCTCTGCCGATTTACCTCACAAGCACCCTTTCTTGTCATTTTAGGTCGAGCCTAGAGTCAGCGCGCAAGCGCTGCTCTGGCGAAGATCTCTGGCAGTTCAGTACGGGAAAGAAGCCCCGCCCACTTCCCTGCCCTTATTTTCCATTGGCTTGTGTGATTGTCCTTCCTAAATGCTGGCTTCTGATTAGTAAAGAGGCTTGTTAGTCCCTCCTTAGTACCTCTGTGTCGTCAGTTGTAACGTCCCATGGCTACTGGCGCCTTTTCTTTGTTTCTTACACGGTGCGTTTTATTTTTAGTGTTTTGAGTACTATTTTCTTTACTGAGTTTGTTCTACTTCGGGCAGGACATCGTGCTTTTACTTTCAATGCTGCCGGGACAATCTTAACCGCTTGTTTGCTCTGGTCCCTAATCCCTTGAGGTCGCTGATAGGTGTTATGTTGGCGTTACACAAAACACAGATAATTCATAAATTAAATGATACATCTGCATTAGAAGCTCGCACACAGTGCTTGCCACATGTTACTTAAAACTGACCACACCACCAGCAGGTGCATTATTAGCACATGTTGCTGGGAGCAGTCTTGGTGGCCGCATCTGCTGCCCCGACAGGATACGTGCTCTTCCCGACAGCCTTTATTTGGGACAGATGCTGCGCCTTTCTTCATGGCTTATTTCTGGGTGATCTGAGCTAGGTTTTCTGCTCATTTTCCTACTGCGGTTGGCTTTTTTCGGGGAGCAGGATACTGGAGGTTTCCAGATCCCTAGAACTGCTGAGAGAATATGCTCACTAAAATAATAGCGTTTTCTTCCGATCTTACCCTTCCATGTGCTATATAATCACCCAATTCAGTAGTGCTGGTACTTATTTTAGTGATCTCAGATAGATGAAAGGCTAAGTCAAAACTGGAGATTGCTGCGCACAGTTTTCTACAGTGGCTGTCAGTACAATGGGATTGCTTTGCATTTGAGGCACCTTCCCTTGAAAAAACACAAAAAGCAACTCTAACCTGGGAAATCATACAGTATAGCAGGGTTAAACTGTCAATGCCTAGCAAAGAAAGAAGTGCCTGTTATTTTTCAGATTTATATAGCACAAACTCGACACAAAGGTATGGGAGCGCTTTATACGAGCACCAGTTATGTTACACAAGAACACATTCATTTGTTCTTGGAGACACGGGGAGATTAAGCGATTTGCCCAGAATCACAAGAAGCTGTGTCGATGCAGAGGATCGCACCTGGTTCCACAGCACCAAAGTCGGCAGCTCTGGCCATAAGGGCACATCCTCTTCCAGAAGCTACTCTGCTAATACTGACAGTTTCACAGTTTTGACATCCAATCTCTGTAGTAGCTACCAAACCATGAGGCTGCCAAGTAAACCTTATTCGTGGAGTATCAAAGGCATGTGTTCTGATCCTTCTGATCAGATAAAATGCCCAATGCTAGACTGTCATGCTGTCTGACAAGGCAACACTTCCACTTTGCGATAAAGCCATTACTATCGTGGCTAAAGGCCCAATGTTATGTTATGTTTGCCTGGGTTATGTAAGGTCCATATGGCATTTACAAGGCCCTTTAGTGCTTTTACTTACAGAAATATGCTTCTGCAGTTATTGGATTGACCATGGAGGGTTGTCTTTGGGGCTGTATGTGGGCAGACTATACCCAATATATAAAACCTGATATTATATTTGTTTTCAGGTTACTGGAATTCTCTGTGTTATCCTAAAGGAAGAGTTTTAAATTGTTGTGTAGGTTGGACAGTGTGTAAGCAGCTAATTACTTGTAATCTGCTCAGGTCCCCACTGTTCTGGTAAACTACCTCGCTACCTGTTACTAGTTCCTTGGTCTCCTTGTACATATTTCTATTGGGGTATTCCAGGTCACCCTTCTGAAGAGTATTTGGGTTTACTAACATGTTTGGAATATTTGTATAGTGTGCCTTTTAGCGTGTTATATTCTTGTGGGCAGCCAAATGGCAGTGGTTGTGTTTTCCTGCCACATCTGGTGGGGGGCTGAAGTGGTTCAATTTCTATAGTCCTCTGGCCAAGTGTGGCTGGTTTGCCTGTAAGATGAATGCTTTTCTACTCTGGTGTATCTTATAGCGGGGCAGAGTTTAAGACTCACCAAACCAGCACTTAATTTGAGCCGATACTTTCCGTGCTCGACACCGTCACTTATAACAGTCTGCCACATGATGGTGCTGTCTGTCTAATTTAGAGATCTGCACAACAACAGTTGTTTATTAATTCGATATACATTAAAATGGCAAATACCTGATTCCCAAGCCATTCTTGTAGCTTTGGGGGATTAGAATAGTCGGAATTGTTGTATTTGTTGGAGTTTGATGGTAAGTAGCTGTGTTGGCATTGTCATTGACACCGCTGGCAGGGGCAACGGATAGTGCAAGCTGTGGTGGACCCCTGACAAGAGTTCTGGCACCTATTTTGTTTTTACAAATTAAGTACTGCTACTAACTGACACAAGAGAGTCAGACTTATGTCATGGGTAACAGTTATCCCTAATGGGGCTGGGAGGGGGTGGGTTTTACGTCCTCCCACATACTAGGGCCAGATCTAACAATATTGCTGTACAGAGGCTGACCAGCAGGAGCTAGACAGCCCGACAATTAAGTAGATGAAGAGACAGGCAGGCTGATGTGCCAACAATCAGACAGAGGTATGCACCTTTCCCTGTATAGGTCATCAGGGGGTGGCATAGTTCTGCTATACGCAACCAGAGAGGGATAGCTCAGCTGTCTGAAAAAGGTGAGGGGCAGCTGTGCAGTCACAAGCAAGGGATAGCCCTTCTATCTGCATTGAGCAAGTGGCCAGTCATCTAAGTAAGGGATTGCCCTGCAAAGGGTGAGGGTAGCTCAGCTGTCTTGGGCAAGTGAGGGACGGGTTTGTTAATTGTGGCAAATGAATGGTAGTTCGCTCTTTGTGACAGTTGAGAGGTAGCTCTGCTGTCTGCACTGAAACAAATAACGAGTCAGATGAGAACGGGGCGGATCTGCTGTCAGTGGCAAAGGAACATTTGGGCTACTTCTTCTGTCTTGGGGTGGAGGACAGTTAATTCCTGGTAGCTGTGCAGGGGGTTTCTTAGAATTCCCTCTGGAGAGCTGTAGATAAGAGTTCCTTGCTGTTCTGCCTCAATCAATACATCTACCTGCTCCATACCCAGCAGCAGCCAGCACGGATTGGAGGTACAGGGGCAGGGACAGGGGTGAGAGGGGTGGCATAGGGGAAGCGGGAATAAAAAAATAAAAAAACGTATCTTCTTGCACTTCTTCGACACGTCTCTCCTCTGTAGTCCTCCCTCATTGGCCTGAACAGGAAGCACACCCAGGCTCCCAGTCAGCCAATCACAACGTTTCCTTAGCAGCATTGTGATTGGTCTGAGCGCTGTGTTTCAGCGCTCAGACGCTGACTGAGAGCCTGGGCATGTTCTCCATGCAGACTGTAATGCAGCCTGCATGTGGAACATGCGAAATGCACAAGACTGTTTTAGGTGACCCGAGATTGCCGGCTAAGCATTTATTGCACAGTTAGGACTACCACTTCTCCTTTGCCCCTACCCCTCATGCAAAGCTGCGGAAGTAATAGAAAATAAAATGATAATAACATGAGTTATCATTTTTTTTCACCTTTATTTCACTGCTAAAAAGTAGTGGGGCATCGCTCCTCCGCCTTAGCAGAGAAGCCGCCACTGTCCATACCTCAAATAAATGCAGTTATCTGTAGAGCCCAGAGATGCAGAGAGAGCTAAGAGCTTCATGAAATATCTGTTGCTAAGTCATAGAGCCCAAACTCTCAAGGCCTAAATAATTCATGCATTCTGGTGAGGAGGAACTTTCCAATGCCTGATGAAGCCATGCAATCTGGAAAAGCAAACCTCACAATACTAGCCAAGCCATGTAAGACAGAACTCGCACCAGATACGAACACCATGTTTGCTCATCTCTCAGTGCTTAACAAAGTTTTATCTGTCGAGGGCAAACTCTTGCTGCTTAAAAACGCCATGAAGGCTACCGAAGGTCTTTAGTTTGAAAAGCCTCTGAAAAACACATGAAGTCCTTCTAAAAGTACAAAGACTGGAAGTTTCAGAGGTAAAACAATGGAGCCTTTTATCAATCATTCTATGCGAATTGTTCTTACAGCTAGGTATACAGTTTTGAGAAAGATTTTTTGGTTGAACCTAGAACCAGCGTGTATGCACTGCTCTGTGGTGGAGTAGCGAATAGAAGCCCCGCCCACGCCCTGCCCATATTTGCCATTTGCTTGTGTCTGTCCTAAATGCTGGCTTTTGATTCTAAAATAGGCTTGTTAGTCCCTCTTTAGTACCACCTCCTCTTCACTTGTCACCTTCCATGGCGACTGGTTCCTTTACTTCAGTTGTTACACAGTATGTGGTATTTAGACTTTTCTTTAATCAGTTTCTTTTACTGCAGGCACGATGTGCTTCTGTGCCTTCTTTACCCCCCTAGCTCCCTCCCGTTGTTGTGCCTTGTATACCCCCGCCCTACCCGTTGTCGTGCCTTGTTTACCCTTCGCCCTCCCTCCCGTTGTTGTGCCTTATTTACCCCTGTTGTCCGTGCTTTCTCCCTCCCCACCCACCCGTCCGCCTGCTGTCCGTTTCTTCTCCCACCCGTCCACCCTCCCGTTGTCTGTGATGCCTTGCATTTGCAAAGCAATAGGTCTCCCATTTACCTGAGTTAGAGCAATTGATCTTGTAAATGACAATTCCTTTTTATTTATGTTTTGGTTTTTAAAACATAACAAAACACATTGTCATTTACAATGCCAATAGCTTAAACTTGCATGCATGTGAGACCTATTGCATTCCAAATGCTTGTTTCCTAGGTAATCTCCTGTGGGTCTGTTTTTCAAGATACATGTGACCAAGCTAACACTAATGCTGTCTCTGACTAGTTTTTGGCTGAGGATACATATCCAGTGGAAAATGTGTGGCATGATGTGTTAAACACAGTACATGTCAGAGGTAATGACCCTGCTGCACATTCATTTAAATATCATTCAATTAATATATGTTTCCACACATTAGCTTACTTGACATTTACAGAGACCAGCATGGTTCTGGGAGATTACCATGTTTCAAATTCTGCACCTGACCCGTTGTACTTTCTTAGGGCCAGACAGACTTCCCTGCCACTAAAGAATCAGCAGGAACCATAGGGCTGAGTCATAAAGATAGGTGTATGACCAGGTGTGAATTCCTCATCTAGTGCTCCTGGCTTGCACATGATATACTGAAATTCAGAAGTACTGTAAGCATAAGTTAATCAATCAATCAATCAATCAATCAATCAATCAATCAATCAATCAGGGGTATTTAAAGCACACTACTCACCTGAGAGCGTCTCAAGGTGCTGGGGGGCAGCTCCGGGTCAGCCAAAAAGCTAGGGCTTCAGGTTCTTCCTGATGGTGTGCAGGGTGGGGGAGCGTCTAATGTTGACTGGAAGCTCATTCCAGGTTTTGGCTGTGACATAGGAGAAGGCTCTTCTGCTTCCTCTGGCTCCTTGGATGACCGGGGTGACTGCTAGGGAGAGGTCAGCAGAGCGGAAGTTTTTTTGGGTGCATGTAAGAGATTGTTTTGTTGAGGTATTTGGGTCCGATGTTGTGTAGGGATTTGTAGGTGTGGGCAAGTAGCTTGAAAGTTATTCTCTTCTCGACGGGTAGCCAGTGGAGGTCTTGAAGGTTTTGGATCGTGTGCTCGTGTCGTGGAGTACCAAGGACAAGTCTGGCTGTGGTGTTCTGGATGGTCTGGAGTTTGTGTTGCAGGGATTTGTTGATTCCCGCTTAGAGGGCATTTCTGTACTCCAGTCTGCTAGTTATCAGTGTGTGGGTGACGGCCTTTCTGGCATCAGGGGTGATCTACTTGAAAGTTCTGCAGAGGATGAGGAGGGAGTTGAAGCAGGTGGAGGCGACTGCATTGATCTGCCACATCATGATGAGGGAGGAGTCTAGGATGATGCCGAGGTTCAGGGCGTAGTCTGTCGGGGTGGGAAGGTTTCCGATGGCAGAGGGCCACCAGGAGTTGTCCCAAACGGTCGGTAATGGTCCCATGACGAGGACCTCTGTTTCCTCCGAGTTGAGCTTTAGGCAGCTTTTGCTCATCAAGTCTGCTACGTCTTTCATTCCTTCCTGGAAGCTGAGTTTGGTGACTTCGGGGTTCTTCATCTTCGAGAGGATGAGCTGGGTGTCATTGGCGTAGGATACTGTGCTGCGCCTGTGCTGTCTGACGATGGTGGCGAGAGGGCTATATAGATGTTGAAGAGGGTGGGGATCATTGACGATCCTTGGGGTACTGAGCAGTTGATCTCTGTGGGTTCGAAGAGAAATGGTTGTAGTCTGATCCTTCGGGTTCTGCCAGCGAGGAAGGAGCGTATCCAGTTGAGGGCGGTTCCCCATAAGCCGGTGTCATGGAGTCTGGCTGTGAGAGTGTGGTGGGAGACGTGTCAAAGGTTGCAACGAGGTCCAGCAGAATGAGGTCCATCGTGTGGCCCTGGTCGAGTAGCATGCGGATGTCGTGGGTGGCATCAAGGAGGGCGGTCTTGGTGCTGTGGTTGCTGCAGAATCCTGAATGGGAAGGGTTGAAAATGGCATTCTCTTCAATGAAGGTGGTAAGCTGGGCTTTGATGGCTTTCTCGTTGACTTTGGCTGTGAAGGAAAGGAGAGAGATAGGCCAGTAGCTTTTCAGGTCCATCAGGTCAGCCGTGGGTGTCTTGAGGAGGGGCTTGACCTCTGTCCACTTCTAATCGTCATGGAAGATGCCAGATTAGAAGGTGGCATTGATGGTGCAGCATAGTTCAGGTGTGAAGGCGTTGGCAGCTCTGTGGAAGATGTGGGGGGTACAGGTCCATGAGGGTTCCTAAGTTGGTGTTTTTCATGGTTCTGGTGGTGTCTTCAGTGGTGATCAGATTCCAGGTGTTGATGGCTGGCTGTCTGTCATTGCTGGAGGGGGTGGTTTCTGCAGTTTGTTCACTGAAGTTGTCGTAGAGGGTCTTAATTTTCAGGTGAAAGTATGAGGCAAGCATTTTGCAGAGGTCCTGGGATAGTGTGATGTCTGTGGATTTGCTGGGGGGTTTAGTAAACTACTGAATGATGTTGAAGAGTTCCTTTGAGTTATACTGGCTTTGGTGAGGATACTTATGAGATAGTGGTATTGTATTGTGGCGTGCTGTAGGTGGCCTGATCCATGGTGGTTTTGCTGTTTCGTCACTGTTTCTTGAGACATCTGCAGGAGCATCTGGCTTCTTGGCGGTCGGTGGTGAACCAGGCGGCCTTCAGGGGGCGTTGTCTGTCGGGGTGACGGAGGGGAGTGAGCTTGTCAGTGCAGCTGGTGATCCAGTTTTGTACTTCCGTGGCTGCAGAGTTGGTGTCTGTCGTGGCGGCTCCAATTCCTTCGTGGTGGCTGCGGGGCCGGCTTGTGTGCGGTGGTGGTGCTGAAAGAGAAGAGAAGTGAAAGCAAAGTGTTTTTGAATTAAGGCATATGTAGAGTAAATTCTTGCTGAGAAAACAGCAGCATCAACAGATTTCAGTGACAATTAATGCACACAGCCTTTTCCCATTATTCTTCTAGGGTGAAGGCTAAATATAAGGAGCATTTCAATGACCTTCGGTCAAATTTTAAAACTACCACCCCTGTCATAAATGCATGTCTTATTTCCGTGTACTTTCTCAGCTTCATTTGATTATTTGTTGACACAACCACACTTTAAACCTGTATTTTAAATGCTGTCTCTCTAATGGACTTTGAAGTGTATCTCTACTTGCTTCATACAAAGTTGCATTTCTGTTTTTTGGCTACTGAATCACATTGGTTGCTCATATGTATGGAATTACATTATGCAAAATGTTTGTTTTGTGTGGTGGGTTTATACGGTGACAATGTATAGTTAAGTGTTATTAACTAATCCTATACATCACTTTCTTCTGTTTAAGTTTGACTCTCCGGTAAGAACATATTTTTATTACTTTCTCTCTTTACTTATACATTGTTGCATTTGTGCTTGACTTTAGTGGCCCATTGTCTTTGCCCCGTGAAATCATCTGGCAACTTTGTCTGCCACAGAGTCATCAGCTGAATATGATGGGGACTCTCAGGGACCTTTTAGAAAACAGGATTTACGAGAGCCAGTGATTCCTAAGATCCACTTGTTTTCCCCACTCAAGACCTTGCCTGCTTGGAGAACATGAAATGTCCAGAAGAAGCAAGAAGGTCTGCAATAAATCCATGGACCTTGTCATTTTGATGGCACCAGAAGCACAATTTTCAAATTATAAAGAGCAAATTGTAATCAGTCTCTTAATATGCCCATTTAAAAATGCATTTTTCATATGCTTGCTTTCAATTGACATTTTAGTTTTTTCCTGAAAATATTGCTCATTTTCACTGTCAGTATTATTAGTGCAACATTAGCACACATAGCAATTGTACTTGGGGTTTGTATTTTTATTGAGAAATAGTTCACTACTGTAAGTGAAATTGAGACATAAGGGTGCCGATTCTGATCCTGGAAAAATAATCCCCGTACGAATTGGATCCGGATTTTTTTCCGTCCGAATCGTACAAGTAGCGTACAAACTGCCAAGTACGATCCGTATGGGAAAAAGTCCATCCAAATCGCATCGGGAAAAGTTCCCCACACGTCCTCGGGTCGGAAAATGTGTCCGACACAACCCCGGACGAACAAACGTACCGGTCGGAAAAATAAAGTCCGACAGCGCAAGTATGATCCGTCCCGTCCTTCCGATCTTACAACCGTATGCAAAATACACCGTACGAACCAAACTCCCATAGCAACCATGGAGACATGTGCCCGCATACGCGCCGAACACCCCCCCCAAGCCCCCGTATGTACGCGCCAAACGACCCCCCCTATGCCCGCGGATGTACGGACCGTACCCCCACCTCACCCGTGTATGTACGGACCGTACCCC
Source organism: Triturus cristatus (assembly GCF_964204655.1). Lineage (NCBI taxonomy): Eukaryota > Metazoa > Chordata > Amphibia > Caudata > Salamandridae > Triturus > Triturus cristatus. The sequence continues at coordinate 1,496,171,857 of NC_140591.1, forward strand.
CACCCCACCCGTGCATGTACGGAGCGTACCCACACCCGTGTATGTACGGACCGTACCCCCACCCCACCCATGCATGTACGGACCGTACCCCACCAGTGTATGTACGGACCGTACCCACACCCCACCCGTGTATGTACAGACCGTACCCCCACCCCACCCGTGCATGTACAGACCGTACCCACACCCGTGTATGTACGGACCGTACCCCCACCCCACCCATGCATTTACGGACCGTACCCCCACCCCACCCGGGCATGTACGGACCGTACCCACACCCGTGTATGTACGGACTGTTCCCCCACCCCACCCGTGCATGTACGGACCGTATCCACACCCGTGTATGTACGGACCGTACCCCCACCCCACCCGTGTATGTACGGACCGTACCCCCACCCCACCCATGCATGTACGGACAGTACCCACACCCGTGTATGTACGGACCGTACCCCCACCCCACCCGTGCATGTACAGACCGTACCCACACCCGTGTATGTACGGACCGTACCCCCACCCCACCCGTGTATATACGGACTGTACCCCCACCCCACCCGTGCATGTACGGACCGTACCCACACCCGTGTATGTACGGACCGTACCCCCACCCCACCCGTGTATGTACAGACCGTACCCTCACCCCACCCGTGCATGTACGGACTGTACCCCCACCCCACCCGTGCATGTACGGACCGTACCCACACCCGTGTATATACGGACCATACCCACACCCCACCCGTGCATGTACGGACCATACCCACACCCCACCCGTGTATGTACGGACCGTACCCCCACCCCACCCGTGCATGTACGGACCGTACCCACACCCGTGTATGTACGGACCGTACCCCCACCCCACCCGTGCATGTACAGACTGTACCCACACCCGTATATGTACGCGCAGAACCCCAGGCCCCTACACCAGCACGCTCACCCAACATCGCGCATGTACGAGTCACACTAAGCCACAGCAAAGGTCAGCACTGTACAACATGGCCCATGTACTCACCGTACAGACACCCAAAACACTCCTACTGAACCAGGACAAAGCAAAACAACACAAGGAGAGTCAAATCGATTCGCACAACACCACAAAACATGACCAACAAGCCCACAAACATCCTATAAACTGACCTGCAACTGCCAAACAGCTAAACAGAGGCCCAAAACACAACCACTCCCTATAACACACACACCCAAATTTCAAACACAGCCACACCCACAAATGGACCAATAAAAATGGACCACACACACAAACCATGAGCCTTTGCAACAGACCCACTGCTGCCAGAGCCCACAGACAACCCACACCACCACACTTGAACCTCACACTTGCATACCTTCACACAACCACCTTCACAAACACCCCCTCATCACATTCACACACACACCTCCACTACCACACTCACACACCCACAACCATCCACACCCACACCCCCACAACCATCCACACCCACACCCCCACAACCATCCACACCCACACCCCACGCCATGTCCACTAACAAGAATCCAAAGTTCACAAAGGAGGAGCTGGAGATCCTTGTCGACAAAATCCTCAGAGTCGAGCCACAGCTCTTTGGAACATTGGTCAGACAGACCAGCATATCCGAAAAATCGGCCATGTGGCAGAGGATTGTCGATTCTGTGAATGCTGATGGGGCCACCAGAAGGACCAGGCATGAGTGCCAAGCCAGGTGGTACGATCTGCGGAGGACGGTCAAGAGAAAAATTGCCGACAAACACAACCAGGGGAACATCACTGGAGGAGGGCCGGCACGCAGACGGTTAGAATACCATCCCTGGGAGGAGAAGGTGATGGCCACGCTGGTGCCGGAGGGAGTACAAGGACTACAGGGACTCCCAGACCCTGGTGAGTACACAAACAACTCACCTCACATGGGGGGGAACGCCATACACAACCAAAATCAAAATCATGTACGCAACCCCCCCAAGCCAGCACCGGACACAACCACACTCCACAAACACACACATGCCACGAGTGCTTCCATGCCCCATGCACCAATCAAGGCCATGCCAAGTCACAGGCCACACAAAACACCAACACAAGACAGGATCTCCCCGATGCTGGGAGGGGGGGCATCAAAACCAACATTGAGCAACTCACAAGCACACAACAATGGCCTCAGCCATACAAACAGTGTGTCCCCACACAGTACTGTGTTGCCTGCAAATGGTGGCTGCGTTGCAGGATTACATGGGTATGAGGGCACAATTTGCACATAACAGCAGCCAAGGAAGATGCATCACTCTGAAAGAGTGTCAGCACACACCGCCACAGCAGCAGCGCAGACTCAGACACACTGCCCAATGGGTGCCCGGAGAATAGAAATAAAGCCACACGAACAAGCCTATGGCCATTGAAAGACCTGCAAACTGTGTGTGCCCAGGAAGCTGGCCTGAGGTGACAGAGGGTGACACACAGAGGGAGGGAGGGGGGAGAGAGAGAGAGGGAGGGAGACAGAGGGGGACACAGGGAGACAGACAGAGGGAGGGAGGAGGGTGACAGAGGGAGGGAGAGGGGGAGACAGAGGGAGGGAGAGGGGGAGACAGAGGGAGACGGACAGAGGGAGGAGAGATACAGAGGGAGGGAGAGGGGGAGACAGAGGGAGACGGACAGAGGGAGGAGGGTGACAGAGGGAGGGCGAAAGGGCGACAGAGGGAGACAGACAGAGGGAGGAGGGTGACAGAGGGGGGGAGAGGGGGAGACAGATGGAGACGGACAGAGGGAGGAGGGTGACAGAGGGAGGGCAAAAGGGCGACAGAGGGAGACAGACAGAGGGAGGAGGGTGACAGAGGGAGGGAGAGGGGGAGACAGAGGAAGGGAGAGGGAGAGACAGAGGGAGACGGACAGAGGGAGGAGGGATACAGAGGGAGGGAGAGGGGGCGACAGAGGGAGACGGACAAAGGGAGGAGGGTGACAGAGGGAGGGCAAAAGGGCGACAGAGGGAGACAGACAGAGGGAGGAGGTTGACAGAGTGAGGGAGAGGGGGAGACAGAGGGAGACGGACAGAGGGAGGAGGGTGACAGAGGGAGGGAGAGGGGGAGACAGAGGGAGACGGACAGAGGGAGGAGGGTGACAGAGGGAGGGAGAGGGAGAGACAGAGGGAGGGAGAGGGGGAGACAGAGGGAGACGAAATCACCCTTGGGTGGTGTGGCCATGTCCACTCGTCAACAGGTGGACTGTGTGCATGTAGACAAGGTCTGGCAGTGCCTCAAACCCCCCTCTTTCCGTAGAGAAACACCGGTCCATGTGTCAATCTGTGCACGAGTACATCTGTGCTGCAGGCACAAACCTAACCTTACACCCGGTATACCCACCCACTGTGTTCGTAAGAACCCTGTCACAAATGCTCAAGTTACCCACCTGCATGATCAAATAGCATGGAACAAACACCATTTGGACACGTACAGTGCAACACGGAAGGCGGCTCTGCATGGCTCGCTACGCCCGATCACCACACTGCTGACTGTGTTCCAAAATAGATGCATCAACTAAGATTGTGTCACACATAGGTAAAGTGTCGAAAGCTGTGGCCAAGGGACATACCCATGCACAAGTGCACTGTGAGAGGAATGCAAGACATATCCAACTACCCAGAGGAACTGTGCCAACTCAAAAATGAATGAAACATGGAAGTTGCATGTAACACAATTAACATTGTCTCTCTCACACACAGGTCAACGTCGTCAATCTCCCCCCAACACTGGGGGGGAAGACTCACAGGACCGGGCTCTGCGTGAGGAGGACCCCACCGGCAGCGACGACTCTCACCACACCGTGGATGACCCAGACCAACCTGGCACCTCTGGTGTCCAACCACCTGCAGCACCTGCATCAGATAAAACTGTGCCAACCACCACCCCCATTCCTGCCACATCCCAGGAGACATCTAGGAGCCCTGCCCGCACACGACAACACAGCCAGTCTGACCAGGAGGGACACGGTCCTCCGGGCACCCAGGAGGAGGCAGGCGACACCGCAAATGCCATCCCTCAGGGGTCCCGGAGAGCCGATGTGCCCACAACGGCAGGCCAGGCACATGTGGGCAGGGGTGGCGGGAATGGAGGAAGGCGGAGGCGCGAACCTGACCAGTCGGCTCAGGAACCGGTAATGTCCCAGGTCAGCAACATCCTGGACACATACCGGCGTGACCACAGGGGCATGGACCAGCTTGTGTCAACCCTCACACACATCGATGGGACCCTCGAGGAGATGAAGACCCTGCAGGCCGAGCAATATGCCTGTCAACAGCAACACCAAGGCAGGATGGAGGACAGACAGGCTGAACTCGTGGTGGTGCAGACGGAAATGACCCATGTACTCCGTCGGATTGCCGACAACATGGGCAACCCTCCCTGTGCCATCAGGCGAAGAACATCACCACCCACAGGGAGGGATCAGGAGGAGGAGGATTCATCCGGCGGAGCATAACAAGCACCGTCACAGCCTGCACCTGAGGGTCCCCGCAGGAGGGTGGGTCGTCCGCGCAGAAGACGGTGAGAGTCCACAGAACATCACCATCTCCCAGGTCACCTGGCCTGGCACCTGGCCCTCTGGCCCAACAGCAGCACATCAGCAAATGACATTCTCTGCCACATGGACTTGCTGGTCACTGTCTGACCAATGTTGACAAAGACTGTGGCATAGACTCTGATGATTTTCCAATGGCAAGGATACCAACTCCCCCAGTGAACTTTGGATTCTACACTCCCGCCAAGCACCCCTTGTCATCCCCACAAACCCGTACCCCACCAAAATAAAAATAATCACAATCACGAGATGATGCCGTCATTTTGCATTATTCCACTACATGTGTGTGTTGTAAAGTCAAACCATGCCTGATCTCAGAAGTAACTCCAACCATCCAAACCCTGGGGTCTCAGTCTGGCACAGGCCACACATGGGTCACAATGTATCATCCAATACAGACATGGAGCACCATACTCACCCGTGCTGGGCCCAACCAGCTGAGGGGGTTCCCGCACAACTGTGGCTACAGACATATGTAGAAGAGCAACTGTCATGCGCAGAGATCAGGGATCATGTGGAGTGTCCTGGGGTGCTACTCCCAGGTATGTGTAGACATGTGGCAGAACCATGTCCTGCATGCTTGAGTCAGGTAGATGTGGAGAATGGTGGCCAGGCCAAGGTTGGATGCATGGAGATGGCACAATGGGGACTTGGATCACAGTGCCACAAGGTTGAGTTGGGGTTGTGGGCTGGATCATGAGTGTGGGCGTGGATTGAGAAGGTCATCCTGCAGCTGGCAGTGAACCATTCCCCCCATCTCTGTTGGACGTTGATGTGGCCTGGTTGCCGGATGTAGTTGCAGAGCTGTGCAGATGCACCCTGTATGTGGACAAGTATCATGGGAGTTGTAACGCACATGTCCGTAGAGTGCAGGGTAGGATTAGACACGGATGTTGTAGTTTCCCTGGGGGATGGTCTCTCTTGCCTTGAGGTGGATGGAACTGTGGATCATGTGCATAATGCAGAGTGTGCAGCAGCATGAGGCACAGATGCTGCTGATCAGCACAGCACATGTCAGTAAGCAATCCATGATGAACACCAGCTAGTTTGCGTGGACTCTGGGTGCCCTTGCTGCAGGGCCAGCAGCAGCATGCGCCATGTCAAGAAACAAATGCCAAAAGTTGAGCACAAAAACAAGGATCTCAGGAAGGAACTATGCAAAAGGTGTATGTCAAGGAAGGAATGTCTGGTCCAACATGGCACACATACACACAATGGATGCACAAGCCGCACAGTGGCCGTCGTGGAGACTGGCATGCCACAATACCGACACAAGTAGAGGGTTTGACAAACTGCACACCTAGTGTAAAGTAACATACGAAAATTCAACAAATTAATCTTACAGTGATCAAGGGTGCTGCCTTTGTGTGCTGTTCAACCTCTAAACAGGCCGTGAAATATTATCAAAAGTCATTCAAACAAAAGTTTGAGCAAAGGCGCACTGTCCGCCCGCCCTTTGAGGTGCGATTAGTAAACATATTAAGTTTTTGTAGGTGAACTGCATACATTAATTAATGTAGTTTAACACAAAACACACTTAATCTCAATGTAAAATGAGAACCAATTTCAGGTGCAAACCAAAATCTTGATTCAAGATGAGACATATACAAGTGACAATGACGCAAAATAGTTCATGGTTGCCCAATGCGTATTAATGTTCTTCAACCAAAGATAACTATAAGTCAAAAGTCAGAGGTCCTGAAATTCTTCTTTATTTTCTTGGTGTTTTCAGATCAACGTCACTGTATCCCAATGCATTTCGGTGTAAAAACACCTTCTTCAGGGGAATACTGTAAGGATATACATGTGCGTGTATATATCAGTGTTTGTACCAGTAACAACTATACAAATGTACAACTAAGCATATATTATATTCAATATATGACATTGTGGAAACAATAACATCCAGTGCTATCAAGCCAATGTTAAGCTTACGGTACTTGTTAAAGGAAAAGGTTATGAAAGAAAAAATTTCATAATAAGAAAATAGATTCATAAAATGTAAAATATAAAAACTAGTCAGCATATGCAAATCAGAATGGTAGGGGTGCTTAGTGGAGGGTCACCAGAACCAAAAGACTGAGAAGTTAAAGTCCTAACGTTTAGTGATCGTATACGTGAGTACCAGTGTTTGGCATTTGCCTTACGACGACGGTAAACGCAGAATAGTGTGTGTGAGGAGGACTCACCTCCTAACGTTTCTATGCGCTTTGGCATGAATAAGTTGGCCGTACTGCAACAATCGTGAGAGGTGCCTGTAAACCAATGCAAACCAATACGAATGGTCATTTATAGTGCTTAACAAAGTCGGATAATAGTGTTCAGGGGTCAAACGTGCGATTCTACTTACTTGGCCTTTGTCTATGATGCATCTGCATCAAGAACCATTCGGCACAAACATTGGTGTAGGGATTACGTGGAAGACATCTATGGGAGTGAAGTAAAAAATGGTATAATGGGCGTTAGAATTGTCGACGCTCATTCTAAGCGGGACCACAGTCTAAATAGATTAGTCCTTGCGATAATTCAATTACCTGCGTGTGCGTTGTACAGCAAAGCCACGGTGGGGTTCTATGTTCCAGCAACAGTAGATGAGTATGCGCAAGCTGTACCGGTGTGTGTTAATGAAACTTGCGGACCACGTGACATACGTGATTGTCCGCTGACATAGAAAGTAGACTGCCGTGAGCGCCATAGTGGAAAGGGTGAATCGGTCAGAATGCATACTTACAATGCGTGATCAAAAGCATAGAAAAAGACAAAGTGGAAAACAAAGAGACACATAAAATGCCATTGTAAATGAAGAAATAGGGACTAATAAATGGGCTGGACTACCAGCGTACCGTAACCATTGAACAGTATTGCACTCAAATCAAATTTTAACACAAACAAGTATAGAAGAGACATACATAATATTATATTGTGTATACAAAGGCGTTGTAAAGTGAAATGAAAATAGGGAAACATCTGATAATCCACAGTTCACTCAATGAATTACCTATACTTCTATGGGTTTTACTGGGGCACCCACGTATGCTAACATCTTTATGGCCAGATTCGAGGATGAACACATTTTGCATAACAAATTGTGGACTGATCATTCATTACTGTACCTCCGGTACATCGATGACATTTTGATTTTATGGAGAGGCACACAAGAGTCTTTGGAAAGTGCGATTCTAACCTTGAATGAGTGTCACCCACACATAAAATTTACTCACTCGATCAACTCCACCACCATTAATTATCTAGATATTCAGATTGAGAAGCAAGGTTCTACTTTGACAACCAGAATTTTTAAGAAGCCTACGGACAGGAACAACGCACTTCATTTTCAGAGCTTTCACTCCCATTCTTTGAAAAATTATTTACCACTGTCACAGTTTATCAGGGTGCGCAGAATCAGCTCGGATGATGCACAAGGGAAAGCAGACATAGAAGTCATGTTCCAGCAATACCTAGAGAGAGGTTATCCCGCATCAGTTTTGGAAACAGCTAAACTTAAGGCATACAGTATGGAGAGAACACAGCTTCTTCAAAAAGCTGTGAAATCTGTCTCCAAACAGGAAGTTTGTGTCTTAAAATATTCCACAGCTGCTATGGCGATTAAACGGAGTATCCTTAAGAGATGGGAAATTATAGAACAAGAAAATGATTTCAAAAATGTTTTCTTTGCCACACCCATTTTTGCATTCTCTAGGTCCAAAAATATCAAAGAGATTCTGGCTAAAATCTTGACCAGGTCGTGTCTAAAAAAATAGGGATGCGAAAATGTTATAACAGTGGACACTGTGGGAATGTGATGGTTGGCGATACATTTACTCATCCCCACACGGGTAAATCAATTAAGCTCAAACACTCTTCTGATTGCAACAATGCCATGGTGATATACGCAATCAAATGCCCCTGTGGACTCGTTTATGTGGGGAGGACAACCTGAAAAATAAAATACGGGTGACTGAACACAAAAGTGCAATTCGCACATCAAACATGAAATCTTGTTTAGCATCCCATTGGCGCACACACCAACACACCATACCCCAACTTCGTTTTACAGTCCTTGAACAGATATCTGATTCAGTACATGTTGATCCAAACAGGCATTTGGACCAAAGAGAGACCTTTTGGATACGTTTTTTACAAACCCTGATTCCAGGTGGTTTGAATGACAAAATTGAACTCATTCACTTTCTATGATGAAATGGGATGTATGACGTTACAACGCACACTTTTACAACGCAAAATTACTATTCTAACTCCAGGGGGTGCATCAGTAGGGTAAGTGTTGGATAGTATAGGGGTAAAAATTACTATTCTAACTCCAGGGGGTGCATCAGTAGGGTAAGTGTTGGATAGTATAGGGGTAAAAATTACTATTCTAACTCCAGGGGGTGCATCAGTAGGGTAAGTGTTGGATAGTATAGGGGTAAAAATTACTATTCTAACTCCAGGGGGTGCATCAGTAGGGTAAGTGTTGGATAGTATAGGGGTAAAAATTACTATTCTAACTCCAGGGGGTGCATCAGTAGGGTAAGTGTTGGATAGTATAGGGGTAAAAATTACTATTCTAACTCCAGGGGGTGCATCAGTAGGGTAAGTGTTGGATAGTATAGGGGTAAAAATTACTATTCTAACTCCAGGGGGTGCAACAGTAGGGTAAGTGTTGGATAGTGTAGTGTAATATTATGCGTTGTAATGGTATACGTTGTAATGGTAGTATGCGTTGTAATGGAATGCGTTGTAAAGGTAGTTTTTAAAAATGCGTTGTAGTGTCATGCGTTGTAATGTCATGCGTTGTAATGGATTATGCGTTGTAAAAAATGCGTTGTAAAGGTAGTGCGTTGTAAAAGTTGCGTTGTAAAGGTTGTTCCCCGATGAAATGTGGTTGCATATTGTTAATATACTCATGGATACTCTTGACTGATAATTCATTGAGTGAACTGTGGATTATCAGATGTTTCCCTGTTTTCATTTCACTTTACAACGCCTTTGTATACACAATATAATATTATGTATGTCTCTTCTATACTTGTTTGTGTTAAAATTTGATTTGAGTGCAATACTGTTCAATGGTTACGGTACGCTGGTAGTCCAGCCCATTTATTAGTCCCTATTTCTTCATTTACAATGGCATTTTATGTTTCTCTTTGTTTTCCACTTTGTCTTTTTCTATGCTTTTGATCACTCATTGTAAGTATGCATTCTGACCGATTCACCCTTTCCACTATGGCGCTCACGGCAGTCTACTTTCTATGTCAGCGGACAATCACGTATGTCACGTGGTCCGCAAGTTTCATTAACACACACCGGTACGGCTTGCGCATACTCAGCTACTGTTGCTGGAACATAGAACCCCACCGTGGCCTTGCTGTACAACGCACACGCAGGTAATTGAATTATCGCAAGGACTAATCCATTTAGACTGTGGTCCCGCTTAGAATGAGCGTCGACAATTCTAACGCCCATTATACCATTTTTTACTTCACTCCCATAGATGTCTTCCACGTAATCCCTACACCAATGTTTGTGCCGAATGGTTCTTGATGCAGATGCATCATAGACAAAGACCAAGTAAGTAGAATTGCACGTTTGACCCCTGAACACTATTATCCGACTTTGTTAAGCACTATAAACGACCATTCGTATTGGTTTGCATTGGTTTACAGGCACCTCTCACGATTGTTGCAGTACGGCCAACTTATTCGTGCCAAAGCGCATAGAAACGTTAGGAGGTGAGTCCTCCTCACACACACTATTCTGCGTTTACCGTCGTCGTAAGGCAAATGCCAAACACTGGTACTCACGTATACGATCACTAAACGTTAGGACTTTCACTTCTCAGTCTTTTTGTTCTGGTGACCCTCCACTAAGCACCCCTACCATTCTGATTTGCATATGCTGATTAGTTTTTACATTTTACATTTTATGAATCTATTTTCTTATTATGAAATTCTTTCTTTCAAAACCTTTTCCTTTAATAAGTACCGTATGTTTAACATTGGCTTGATAGCACTGGATGTTATGGTTTCCACAATGTCATTTATGGAATATAATATATGCTTAGTTGTACATTTGTATAGTTGTTACTGGTACAAACACTGATATATACACGCACATGTATATACTTACAGTATTCCCCTGAAGAAGGTGTTTTTACACCGAAATGCATTGGGATACAGTGACGTTGCTCTGAAAACACCAAGAAAATAAAGAAGAATTTCAGGACCTCTGACTTTTGACTTATAGTTATCTTTGGTTGAAGAACATGAATACGCATTGGGCAACCATGAACTATTTTGCGTCATTGTCACTTGTATATGTCTCATCTTGAATCATGATTTTGGTTTGCACCTGAAATTGGTTCTCATTTTACATTGAGATTAAGTGTGTTTTGTGTTAATCTACATTAATTAATGTATGCAGTTCACCTACAAAAACTTAATCTGTTTACTAATCGCACCTCAAAGGGCGGGCGGACAGTGCGCCTTTGCTCAAACTTTTGTTTGAATGACTTTTGACAATACCGACACAGCCATGGACATCATGCACAATACAGATTCTAATCCCTGACAAACAGCTTGCATCTTGCTACTCTACACATAGACTCATATGCACCATCTCAGACAACTATGCCAGACATGCCGCATGCACAGTGGCAACAGACCACCATTGACAGAGATGAGGCACCTTGGAGACAGAGGGACACATTTATTAGTCATGTGTGTAGGAATGCCAATGCAACTCTGTCAACACATACACAGGTCATGTGAATGAACATGTGGGAGCAACACTGGGACCCCCCTTTGCAACACAGATGCTGGTAATCCATTGAACTGGCACACAAGTGACGGGTAACAGCTAAACACCCCCTGCTGCTCACGGAGAGGCTGCTATACACCATTGAGGCTCTGATGGGGCATTCACACACCATGTCAACACGGTGCAACCTGTATGTTTCCGAGCGCATTGTTACACACATTGATGGCTTCATCACATTCCCCAATCCCATGAGAGATGACAGTCACCAAGTCTGACCATCGATTCAGGTGAAGTCTGCTCCATGTCATGTTCCCCATGGTGATTCTACATGTATGCTAATTGACCAAACATGAACAGGAGCAGTGCACACACATTACAAACAAATACCACACCCAAAATCCTGTGATGCATCCCTTACCCTAAGGAGATTTTCTTACTTGTCCGTGCATGTGACGCTGATTCAGCACATGTTGCTGTGTTCATGAGGAGTAGCAGGAGTACAACAATGCCACCAGCAGACAGCATGCGCAAGTACCTGTGGATGAGAGACACACAAGGAGTCAGCCAAAAGAAGCACATCCGCATGCATGTGCATGTACTCAACATGTATCAGGTCGTCAACATGCTAGTTGACAATGATGACTCTGGAAATACATACTTCTATTGCACCATGACTCGAGTGACACATCCATACACACCACTGACTCACTTGGCAGACATGCAGATGGACACACACATTGCAACACATGCCACACACGGCACAATGCGTGCACACACAGACACTGCAGCTCACCACTAAGCAAATAACTCCCGTATGAGCCGACTCCGGATGTCCTCTACCGCCTCCTCCTCCACATCACTTGCCCCGTCACCAAGCCCTTCATCCTCCACAGGTGGATGGTCCTGGTCATCTTGATCCAGTATGAGTGGCACGGCTTTCTCCACTGCCATGTTGTGCAGCATGCAGCAGACGATGATGATCTTGCACACCTTCACCGGGGCATATGGGAGTGCGCCGCCGGTCTTGTGGAGGCACCGGAATCGGCTCTTCAGGAGGCCAAACGTCCTCTCTATGACTCGCCTGGTCCGCCCATGGGCGTTGTTGTAGCGGTGCTCGGCAGCCGTGCTGGGGTTGCGGACAGGCGTGATCAGCCATGGCATGTTGGGATAGCCAGCGTCCCCTACATGGACACATCATGGACAAAAGTGGGTCAGGAGAAGCAGTGAGACAGGAAGATGAAGCTAAACACTGGACTGCCAGAGTATACCCACCAACAATACATGCTCGCTCGTTGCGCAGCTGCAGCATCATTTCAGGCACCCTGCTACGCCTCATGATGTAGGCATCGTGTGCTGATCCTGGAAAACAAACACAGACATGTGAAATCACCATGTTGGCAAGACACACCACAAGGGCATTAATGGAGTGGTAATGCTTGCGGTTCCTATATGCTACCTCCTGTGCCTGTGGTGGTACCAAAGCCACATGTGTGCCATCTATGGACCCAATGACATGGGGCATCCCTCCCAGGGCATATAACTCACGCTTGACACCTGTCAACTGTTCAGGAGTTGGGAATTTTATGTACTCATCCAGGTGAACCAACATGGCCTCTCAGAAGTCATGCAGAACACGACTGAACATTGTTTGGGACATGCCCCCGACATCAGCAATGGTATGTTGAAACGTACCCGTGGCAAGGAAATGTAGGGCTGCCATCACCTTCATCTTGGGTGTCAGTGCACTGGGATACCTGTGTCGCGGGAGGAGGTGTGCTTCCAGCCGGCCAGTCAACTCATCAATCAACCGTTGGCTGAATCTGTAGCGGCGTATACAGTCCCGTTCATGCAGGGCAGCCAGGTCTGGCATTCGTCGAGGGAGAGGCGGCGCCCTGCAGTACATTGGAAGGGACAACGAAGAGTGAGTAGAGTACAACAACAATGTCAATGTACTGAGCACATGTTAAACATCCAATACACATATGCTACATACAGAGTCAGGTCTGTGCAACATATCCTGGACACGTATGCCTGGCAGGTGACACTCCTACCAAGAGCCAGCCACAAACATTGAGTCTCAAGCTCACCATGACATGGCATGAGACTAGCTGTGGGCCAGTGTAAGGGAACAGGCAGACGCATCACAGGAGTGCCAGACATCCGCATATGTGCAGAATAAGTATGTAAATCATACAGACAGGTTGCGGAACACTAGAGGCACAGGTCACATGTCCGTTAAAAAAGGACAGGACACACACCTTGCCTTGACGGGGTACATGTCAAGATTGATCATTCATACATTGAGAGTATGCAGATATGTCCTTGTTTTGAAACTCCGTGTAGTTGCATGCATACACACCTTACATCGGATCACACATGTGGGCTGGTGTGCGTAACAGTGTGCCATGCCCATCTACACACAGACACATGTTGTTTGCAGCAACTGCAGATGCATTTGACCAAACACCTACAGCAAACATATGGAAACACGACACACACATGACATGGTTACAGCGTGCAACGCGGCAATTCACATGTCAGGTGTAATATTCCGTGTACCTGGCATCAGGGCACAGGTGCGGGTGTCGGTGACTGTGCCATGCCAGCGACGCATGGCTCTACAAGTCTGTACTACATGCACACATGTCAAAGGAGTGAAGGGGATGTGTGGCACATAGTGCACCATCACACACGACATGTGTACACAGCTCATCGTACATTTCTTTGCCTCACACCTCAGGAGTAATGTGCCACATCACAGCCTGACACACCTGTGCCCGACACATGTAGTACTGCACAGACAATGCCTTGATGTCCAGCCTTGGCCAAGTATTACAGCTCCATTCCTGTCTGTGTGCCACCTGTCACCACTGTCAGGTGTGAAACACACCTTACATACGCTCGGAGGGCGTGTGTAGGGTCCCTATGTCAATGTGAGTGGTGGCGTATGCGTACGCCACAGTAGTACGGCCCGTACACGCGCGTGTACAGTCCGTATTAGTATGGCAGTGCTCGCGTAGGCGTACGCCATTGTAATACGGACCGTACACTCGCGTGTACGGTCCGTACTACTGTGGTGTACGCATACGCCAGCACCCACATAGTGATCCGGACCGTACACGCGCGTGTACGGTCCGTATTACCATGGCGTATGCCTACGCGAGCACTGCCATACTAATACGGACCGTACACGCGCGTGTACGGTCCGTACTACTGTGGCGTACACCTACGCGAGCACTGCCATACTAATACGGACCGTACACGCGCGTGTACGGTCCGTACTACTGTGGCGTACGCCTACGTGAGCACTGCCATACTAATACGGACCGTATACGCGCGTGTACGGGCCGTACTACTGTGGCATACGCCTACGCGAGCACTGCCATACTAATAAGGACCGTATTAGTATTGCAGTGCTCGCGTAGGCATACGCCATTGTAATACGGACCGTACACGCGCATGTACGGTCCGTACTACTGTGGCGTACGCATACGCCAGCACCCACATAGTGATCCAGACCGTACACGTGCGTGTACGGTCCGTATTACTGCATTTGGGGTGCCCTAGGGCGTGGAACGCACCGTAACTGTGTGTAAATATAGAAAACACCCAGGGGCCACATGAGGGACAAGTATAAGGGCCTAAATGCATGCTGGTTGTCATGGAGACCGAGTTTGAATTTTGAATTTGAGCAACAGGTGCCCAGCCGAAGTCTGTTTGAAAGAATATACTTTGTTGCAAAGTGGTTGTTGACTTGACATCATCATCAAATTTGAAACCATGCTAAGCCACTCACTGGGGTGAGTTTGAAGGGATTGGAGGAAACGTAGGATGCAAATGTGACTGACCAATCACTCTGTACTCCTGTACATGCAACAGGCCAGCGAGGCAGATATAAGGCAGCCAGGTCCCATGAGAGAGCACTTTGGCACCATGTCCAGGTCTGTGGAGAGGTCACAGCCATTCACACAGGAGGAGAATGTGGCCCTGATAGACGTGATCCTCCCACAGTACCATAGCCTGTATGGTCGACCAGGGGTTCAGGTGAGTGCAGACTCCACTAGCTTAGACTGTGCCCCTTTTGTGTGACTGTGACTTCTGGCATTGTGTCCATGTGTGACAGACATGCAATGTGGTTTAGAGTGGGTTCCAGGGTGGGGAAGGCCTCATGTCACCCATGCAGAGCATGCTGTGTTTCCTGTGTGCACTCCTCACTTGCATAGTGCTTACTGTGACAATGAATGCATGGTGCATGCCACATTCTGCCTGGCTACTCCTCCTGGGAATGTTGTTTCCACAGTCCTGATGTGATCCTGTGGACCCCCCAGTGTGAGAGGTGACAGTACCCATAGCTGTGTGTTTGTTCAGTGTACCTGTGCTGTGAGTGTCCGAATGCTGTGTTTGTCCCCTGGACATTGGTGTGTGTGTGTAAGTCCCCTGTCATGTGGGTGAGTGCATATGGGGAGTGTAGCATACCAGAGCATGAGGGATGGATATACCCTGCCCATCTGATGTGAGCAGGGAGCAGTGCTGTGTGACTGCCGTGCTGAGCCAGCCCCACACCTGTGACACCCCCCAGTCTAGTGGCACATGGGCAGGGTGAGGTTTGTACCCGCAGTTGGCAATGGCAGGTGATTGTCCTGTGCCTGTGTGTGTCTGTGTACTCTGCTGAGGTTGCGTCAGTGTGCTGGGGCAGGTGACTGCTTTGAGGTGCCGTACATAATCCTGGTGTAGCTTGTGATGCACAGTGTGATGCCGGGTCATTGAGTGTGTGGCAGCCCTCATGCCACCTGTGTACTTTCACTGGCACGTAGTGCGTTTGGCATTCCCCAGAGGATAATGTCCCTATGACAAAGGTGCAATTAGTTGTGTTAGACGGCGACCTCAGAGGAGTCTGGAAGGGGTCCTGACTACCCTGAGACCCACCCTCAAGTATCGTAGCCGGGCACTGGCGGGAGACTCCCCAGGGGGAGGAATCTCGTATCTAGGATCGTACTTCTGGCACCACACGACACAGAGTGACCACACCGGGTATTCTGAGAAAACAATCTTTATCAAGTAGGTTATCACTGCAAATATGTACAAGGTGAGCACGGGCTCAAGAGTCTCGGAAGGGGTAGGGGGTAGCGGGACAGTCTCTGGTAAAGGTTCAAGCAGGGACGTATCCGGCGCACAGCTCACAATCCTCGAGCTGGGGGATACGATGTTGTAGTCGGGGTCCGGCGGGACCGTGAGAGTCGGTTGGAGCCGCGAGTCACTCAGCGGGGCTCAGGTACAAGTTCGGAGGTCTTACGATCTTCAGGGAGCCGCGAGTCACTCAGCAGGGCTCAGGTACAAGTTCGGAGGTCTTACGATCTTCAGGGAGCCGCGAGTCACTCAGCAGGGCGCAGGTACAAGTTCGGAGGTATTACGATCTTCAGGGAGCCGCGAGTCACTCAGCAGGGCTCAGGTACAAGTTCGGAGGTCTTACGATCTTCAGGGAGCCGCGACCACGTCGGCAGGCTCTCGTTGTTCCAGCGTCGAATCTGCCGGACAGACCCAGAGCACCCCTTGTTATAGGTCGACCCCTCTTTGATGTCCGGAGTCTGTGCAGGCAGGGGTCTTGTCACCTGGGGGTCGCTTGTCGGGATTTCCTGCTATTGTCTTTTGATCCTTTCAGGGCCGGGTCGGGAGGAGTCCCAGACACCCAGCAGGCATGGAGCCAGCCCTCAGGGAGGCCGGAGGGCCGATCGAAACCCATCGTCCCGGGGGAGTTCAGAGGTGCGATAGAAACTGCTCCTCCCTCTCTCATCCCCTGGAAGCGTGATGTCCTCCAGCCGGGGTGGCGCCTCTAGGCCCGGGTCGCGCTGGGGCCGGGCGGCCATCTTGGTGCATGCAGTGGGCACGCGGGCCCGGGGTGGCCGAAAGGAGAGAGGCCAGGGACGGAAATGTCCGGGTCGGTGAGTGTGTCTTGGTGGGGAGGTTCGGCTGGGCCGTGTGCTTGGGCTGTAGGTACCAGGTTTCGGTGGTGCGGGGGCACGGAGGGCCATTCTACGAGGCCGGGTCCAACACGCGTCCCCCCCAGCTGAAAGCCGGAGAGAACTGCCCATCAGCTTGGGGGGTTCTCTTCGCTGAGGCGGAAGAACCGGGAGAGGCCGTCAGCATTGGCGTGGTCCGTACCAGGGCGGTGTTCCACGGTGAAATCCATCCCCTGGAGGGAGATTGACCACCGCAGTAGCTTGGGGTTTTCTCCTCGCATCTGCATGAGCCATCGCAAGGGCCGATGGTCCGTTTGGACCCTGAAATGGGTGCCGAACAGGTAGGGTCGTAGCTTTTTGAGTGCCCAGACCACGGCAAAGGCTTCGCGCTCTATGGTGCTCCATCTCTGTTCTCGGGGCAACAGCCGCCGACTGAGGAAGGCGACGGGCTGGTCTAGGCCTTGGTCATTTACTTGGGACAGGACGGCCCCAATGCCATGCTCGGAGGCATCGGTCTGGACGATGAACTCCTTGGCGTAGTCGGGAGCCTGGAGGACGGGGGCAGTACACATGGCCTTTTTTAGGGCATCGAAAGCTTCCTGGCAGGCAGCCGTCCACTGCACTTTCTTTGGCTGTTTTTTAGACGTGAGTTCTGTGAGAGGGCCGACAAGGCTGCCATACCCCCGAATGAATCTTCGGTAGTAGCCCGTGAGTCCCAGAAAGGCTCGGACCTCCGTCTGGGTGATGGGTGGTTCCCAGGCCAGAATGGCGTCGATCTTGGGCTGTAGAGGGGCGACCTGGCCACTCCCGACCTGGTGCCCCAAGTAGACCACGGATCCTTGCCCGATCTGGCACTTGCTGGCTTTTACTGTGAGGCCTGCCTGGCGCAGGGCGGTTAGCACCCTCCGGAGGTGCTGGAGGTGCTCACTCCACTCTGAACTGAAGACAGCGATGTCGTCCAGATATGCCGCGCTGAACTGTTCTAGCCCGGCCAGGACCCTATTTACCAGTCGCTGGAAAGTGGCCGGGGCATTTTTCATCCCGAAGGGCATTACGCGGAAGCGGTAGTGCCCATCGGGGGTGGAGAAAGCGGACTGCTCCTTGGCCCCTTCGGTGAGCGCAATCTGCCAGTATCCGCAGGTGAGGTCGAATGTGCTGAGGAACCGGGCTGCCCCTAGCCGGTCAATGAGTTCGTCGGCTCGTGGAATGGGGTGGGCATCGGCTCGGGTAACGTCATTGAGCCCCCGGTAGTCCACGCAGAATCGGAGCTCGGGGGCGACACCGGGGGCCGCTGCCTTCGGGACCAGGACCACGGGGCTGGCCCAGGGACTGTCAGAGGGCTCGATCACCCCCAGGGTCAACATCTTCGAGATTTCCGCTTGAATGCAGGACCGGACCCGGTCAGGAACCCGGTAGGCTCGGTGTCTCACCGGCGGGCTGTCCCCGGTGTCCATGTCATGAACACACCAGTTGGTGACCCGGGGGGTCAGGGAGAAGAGGTCGGAAAATTGTCTTAGGAGCTGGCGGCAGTCCGTTTGTTGCTGGGCAGTGAGGGTTGGGGAGAGGTTCACTCCTTCCACGGAGCCATCCTGTTCCTTGACACACAGGAGGTCCGGGAGGGGATCCGACTCATCTTCGGCCCCGTCATCGGTGGCCAACAGGAGGCTCAGTTCTGTCCGCTGGAAGTGGGGCTTGAGGCGGTTCACGTGCAGGACCCGGAGGGGATCCCGAGGTGACTGGACGTCCACCAAGTATGTGACTTCACTCTTCCGCTCAACCACTTTGTAGGGCCCAGTCCATCGGTCCTGGAGGGCGCCAGGCTTCACGGGGGCCATGACCCACACCTGCTGACCCGGCTGGAACTCGACCAGAGTGGCATTCTGGTCGTACCAGCGCTTCATCTCCTCTTGACTTGCCTCCAGGTTGGCCTCGGCCAGTTCTCGGAACTTCCTGGTCTGGTTTCGGAGGGCCAGGACATATTGGAACACATCTCGGGGGGTGGTCTGGGGCGCTGCCTCCCACCCTTCCTTAACCAAACTGAGGGGACCTCGGACGGGGTGTCCATAGAGTAATTCAAACGGGCTGAACCCTAAGGACTTCTGGGGGACCTCCCGGTAAGCGAACAAGAGGCAGGGGAGCAGGACGTCCCACTTACGCCGGAGGGGCTCTTCTAGGCCAGCGATCATCCCTTTCAAAGTCCTATTAAACCTTTCTACTAGGCCGTTCCCTTGGGGATGGTACGGGGTGGTGAACTTATAGGACACCCCACATTGTTGCCACAGGGACGTCATATACCTCGAGATAAAATTAGTGCCGCGATCGCTCACGACCTCGCGGGGAAAACCCACCCTGGAAAAGATCCCCATCAGGGCCCGGCCCACCACGGGGGCCGTAATGGTGCGTAGGGGAATAGCCTCAGGATAGCGGGTGGCATGATCCACGAGGACCAAGATGAAACGGTGGCCTTGGGAGGTGGGGGGGTCCAGTGGTCCCACGATGTCGATTCCGACTCGTTCAAACGGGGTACTGATGACCGGGAAGGGTTGGAGGGGAGCCTTGCACTTCCCCCCACTCTTCCCACTAGCCTGGCAGGTGGGGCAGGACTTGCAGTGGGCTTCTACCGCTGCTCTCATTCTAGGCCAGTAAAAATTGGTCACGAGTCGGCTGTAGGTCTTGTCCTGACCCAGGTGGCCGGCGAGGGGGACGTCGTGGGCTAAGCCCAGGAGGAAATCTCGGAAGCAGAGGGGTACCACCAGTACCCGTCCGGATCCCAGCTCCACCGACTTCTGCTCACTGTACAAGATGCTATTTTCCCAATAGATGCGGTGTGTCCCGGTCTGGTCACCTGCGGCTTGGCCCTCGGCCTGGCGCCGCAGTCCGACCAGGGAAGGACAAGTGGCTTGCTCCCGGCAAAATTCTTCCCGAGTGGGCCCGCCCTCGTGGTGCCAATGGGCCAACTCGGGTAGATCTCCCAACTCGGGGACCGGGGCGGGGTCGGATGGTGTGGGTTCGTCGCGGGCGACGGACCCTTCTGATGGGGGGACGGGAGGACCCTTGGCGTGGATTGTACTGGTCTCTTCGATCGGGGCGTTCTCGACTTCTCTCCGGGGAGTGAGCCGGGCTGACATAGATCGGGTGGTGGCGCACACCCACTCGGGGAGTCCCATCATTCCTAGGTGGGCCTTGCGCTCGACGTGCTTCCAGGGAGAACTCTCTAGGTCGTTCCCTAAGAGGCAGTCGACCGGCTGGGAGGTTCTTACGGCCACCTTGAGTTTACCTGTCACCCCTCCCCACTCAAACGGCACCAGGGCTACCTGACACATACTTTCTCTATTGTCTGCGGATATTACGGGGCAAAAGACGTTGGGGAGGATCTGCTCCTCGGGGACTAGGTGCCTGAGGACACCGGTGATACTGGCCCCGGTGTCCCGCAGGGCCTCTACCTGGTGGCCATTGATCTTGACGAGCTGCCCGTATTTCTGTGTGTTGGAGGGTAGGAGGCTACCAGGGATCATCTCTCTATCTCCCAGGGATACTAGGGCCATTGCTGCTGGTTCCCACTCCTCGGCTTCCTCAACCTCCTCCCCTAGAGCTACGTTGGCTATCTGCCTTGCAGGGGTGGTAGGGGAGACTTGGGTGGCCATGGGGCACTCTGGGTCATTGGCGTAGTGCCCGGGTTTCTGGCAACGGAAACATGTGACGGTCACCCGGTGTCCCCGTCTCCCAGGGGGCCCTGTCACCGGTGGGGGGGCGCCGGGAAAGGTGGAGGTTGTGTCTTCGGGGGGCTAGGCTGGGACTCTCTCGGCCCTCCCTGGTTCCCTCCCCCTCTCTGGCGGGGTGGTCCCTGACCGGCTCGGGGGTACTCTCCTACCATGCCCCGGGAGACCCGGGTGTTGGTCCAACGGTCGGCCTCCACAGCCAGCTTCCGGGGATCTGTGAGCTTGCTGTCAAGCAGATGCTGACGTAATTCTATGAAGCAGTTTGCAGCCAGATGTTCCCACAACATGAGGTCAGTGAGTTCGGCAAGGGTGGTGACTTTGCTGCCCTTGATCCACCCATCGAAGGCCCGACTGAAAAAGTTTACATACTCCACCCAGGTGGTGCCCGGGATCTTCCTGCAGTCCCGGAATCGCTGACGGTACATTTCTGGGGTGAGGCCGTACCTTGTGAGTAGAGCCTCTTTCATGTGGCTGTAGGAGGTCTGCAGGGAGAGGGGTAGGTCGAGCAGGGTGTCCCTTCCTTCGCTCAGAAACCACCCCCACAACCCCGCCCCCCAGTCCTTCTGCGGGATCCGATGGGAGGTCATGGCGACCTCGTAGGCCCTGAACCATTGCTGAATGTCATCGTTTTTATAATATTCCTTGACCACATCCTTGGGGATGTGGACCTTCTGTTCCGCTGGGGAGGCCGTCTCTCGGTTTCCCGGGGGCCTTCTTTCCTCACTTCTGGCCTTGAGCTCGATTTCTTTCAAGCTGCGCTCGTGCTCTAGTTGGAGCTTCCTTCCTTCGTGCTCCCGTTGGAGCTTCTTTTCTTCTAGTTCGCCTTGTACACGCATTTGCTCCACTGCTAGCTTTTTTTCCGGTAACTTCAACTCGCCCTCGATTTTGAGTTTGGCCAACTCGAGTTCATGATTGCGGCTTCTCTCTCTGTCCGCGAGCTCTTCCGGGGATAGGCCCCCGTCTGGCACAAAGCCTCGCACCTGATTGCTGCTGCTTCCGCCTTGGGGGGGTTCGGCTTCGTCGGGGCGCTCCCCCGTGCCTTCCAGGCGGGAGGCCCCGGTCTCCACCCAAGTTTTCAGTGCTTTCTGCAAATCCTCTTTAGTGTTGAGACCAGTGGTAGCGATTTTAAGTTCCTTGCAAAATTGCTTTAGCTCCTTGTGTGTGTATTCTTCTAGCTGCTCCACCTGGAACACCCTGTTGGCGCTGGTTTCTGCGGGGCTCACGGCGCTTCCTTCTGCCATCTTTGTCGGTAGTGCTTCCGTTGTTCACGGTACGATCTCTAGGTGATGGGCCCGAATCCCGTCGCTTGCCACCAATGTTAGACGGCGACCTCAGAGGAGTCTGGAAATGGTCCTGACTACCCTGAGACCCACCCTCAAGTATCGTAGCCGGGCACTGGCGGGAGACTCCCCAGGGGGAGGAATCTCGTATCTAGGATCGTACTTCTGGCACCACACGACACAGAGTGACCACACCGGGTATTCTGAGAAAACAATCTTTATCAAGTAGGTTATCACTGCAAATATGTACAAGGTGAGCACGGGCTCAAGAGTCTCGGAAGGGGTAGGGGGTAGCGGGACAGTCTCTGGTAAAGGTTCAAGCAGGGACGTATCCGGCGCACAGCTCACAATCCTCGAGCTGGGGGATACGATGTTGTAGTCGGGGTCCGGCGGGACCGTGAGAGTCGGTTGGAGCCGCGAGTCACTCAGCGGGGCTCAGGTACAAGTTCGGAGGTCTTACGATCTTCAGGGAGCCGCGAGTCACTCAGCAGGGCTCAGGTACAAGTTCGGAGGTCTTACGATCTTCAGGGAGCCGCGAGTCACTCAGCAGGGCGCAGGTACAAGTTCGGAGGTATTACGATCTTCAGGGAGCCGCGAGTCACTCAGCAGGGCTCAGGTACAAGTTCGGAGGTCTTACGATCTTCAGGGAGCCGCGACCACGTCGGCAGGCTCTCGTTGTTCCAGCGTCGAATCTGCCGGACAGACCCAGAGCACCCCTTGTTATAGGTCGACCCCTCTTTGATGTCCGGAGTCTGTGCAGGCAGGGGTCTTGTCACCTGGGGGTCGCTTGTCGGGATTTCCTGCTATTGTCTTTTGATCCTTTCAGGGCCGGGTCGGGAGGAGTCCCAGACACCCAGCAGGCATGGAGCCAGCCCTCAGGGAGGCCGGAGGGCCGATCGAAACCCATCGTCCCGGGGGAGTTCAGAGGTGCGATAGAAACTGCTCCTCCCTCTCTCATCCCCTGGAAGCGTGATGTCCTCCAGCCGGGGTGGCGCCTCTAGGCCCGGGTCGCGCTGGGGCCGGGCGGCCATCTTGGTGCATGCAGTGGGCACGCGGGCCCGGGGTGGCCGAAAGGAGAGAGGCCAGGGACGGAAATGTCCGGGTCGGTGCGTGTGTCTTGGTGGGGAGGTTCGGCTGGGCCGTGTGCTTGGGCTGTAGGTACCAGGTTTCGGTGGTGCGGGGGCACGGAGGGCCATTCTACGAGGCCGGGTCCAACAAGTTGTATGCATACCATGGCCTGTTCAAACAAGAGGAATTATGAATATGTGTGTCTCTGTGTCATTGCTCAGGTGGATTAATGTATTCTCACTTTTGCATCCTCACAGGTAGGCGCCTTTGCCAAGGGGGAGATCTGGAAGCAAGCCGTCAGTGCCGTGAGGGATATGGATGGTCGGAAGCGGCGCCTGTCTCAGGTGAGGAAACGCTGGCAGGATATCCGGTGCTGGACGAGGAGGATTGCACGGGTCCTGCTGGGGGACTCACCTGAGAGCCATAAGAACCGTGGGCGCCGGCGTCTGACCCACATCCACTAGCGTGTGCTGGCGGTGGTCTTCCCCGAATTGGATAGGCTCCTAGCAGAGAAGCAGCAGCTGGAAGGGGGTAGGTACATGTGTGTTTTTTGTGTGTCACCAGCTATTGGAGGTGCGCAGTTGCATGGATGCACTGCCAGGGTTCGAATGTGCAGTGCATGACCTGTTCCCCAAAGTAGACCAGTGCTGTTCTTCCTCCCTTCCCCTCCTTGCCATGTGTTCCCTGGTCTGTGTGTAGTCACCCTTGCACAAGGTTATCTAGGCTGGCAGTTAATCCAGGTGCCCAATGCTTGTAGCATCATGTGTGGGGGTGGTGCGTCACAGTTTTGGGGACCTTGCCTGTGCCCTGGCCAATTCAGTCATTGTGGGGTCCATGTCAGTTGGCATTGATAGGGAGTCCCGACATAGGATTGTGTCTTAAAAGTGTACTGCCTTACAAAATGCATGTCCAATTTTGTGCCCTCTGACATGATGTGCATGAGTGGGAGTACTGCATAGTGCAGGGACGGTTGCTTCAGTTGCAGTCATATCCATCCAGGTCCATGGAGGAGTGTGGGCACTACCGTGCCCTGGGGCACCTTTTCCTAGGTATCATGTGCGTCATCCAACAATATGGACATTCATTGTGTCTTCGGCATAGGTTGGGCTGGGTGGCAGTGTACCCTGGCCTCATCTGTATTTACGTAAAGGGTGCTACATGTGTCCACTGTACCGGGTGACCCAATTTTGCTGCTGCATACTCACAGTGGGCAGTGCCTGTGTGTCTTGGTATGACAATCTGATGATGGCTGTTTGTCAATGATATATGTGGACAGGCGCAACAGGGGAGTCTGTGTACAGTCAGGATTTAGTGGAGGCCATGTGTATTTATCCCAGTATAAGGGGTGTAAGTACTTCCTCTGTCTCAATGACGTTGTCTCCGGTGTGGGTGGTTTGTGCGGACAAGGCATACATGTCAAAAACATAAGTGTCCTTTCTGGGTCGGACCTGTGTGTGATGATTGTCTGGACATACACTCAAGGTGCAGTGACCAAGTCATGTTTGGCATGGTTTAATGTATTAGCTTAGCAGCATGTGCCAAAAGTTAATAGTCATGGTTCCTGATCATCCCTTTTTTGGCAACGCTGTGTGGTGCAGATACTGTGCACGATTGTCCCCAGAGGCTGGCTCTTCTGTCAAATTTGATGTCAAGTTGTTTGCTGTTGTGTCATGCTCTCCATTGTTTCTCAGTGGCATGGTGGGTCAACAAACTGTGTGTTGCATGGCCTACATATGTACATTGTATTATAGATGTTACTCCTGTTGCTTTTCAGGCTATGCACTGTGACCTATGTAGATTTGACTCATGTGACATATGTGTACAGGTGTCTGATTATCTCCTGTCTCTTCACCTTGCCCACAGCATCGTCGGGGGACATGGAAGGAGACACTGGCACGGACCGGGAGGAGGGAGCGAGCACCAGTGCCAGCAGTGCTGTCCTGTCTGGCAAATCGAGTGGCACGGAGGCCGAGGGGAGTGAGGTGGAGGACCTGTCGACTGGCACCACCGACTATGATGCAGACGGGTCTGAGGCTGAGCTCCCCGAGGTGGCGGAGGATGCCCCCCCAGCTGAAGGCAGCCCTCCACATCCCCCTGCCACCTCAATTTCCATCACCGGCCTCCCACTAGCTCGTGTCCCGTCCCTCCGTGCGCGGTCCCCACATGTCTCCTTCTTGCCAGGCACCGCACCCCCTGCCCCTGTCACCACTGCTGCCGTGAATGCCGAGTCTGTGGACATCCTGCGGCAGTTGCAGGTTGGTCAGACTGCGATGCTTAATGTCCTCCATGGCCACACACCAGTGCTGACCCAGATGGAGGCATACATGGAGGGCATCTCGGCTGCGCAGTCTGACCAACGCCAGTTGCTGAGGTCCATAGACTCGACACTGACTGCAGCAGTGGATCTCCTGCAGCGCTGCCTCCCCCCCGCCCCTGCACCATCCACAATTCCCACTCCCATACCTGTCCCACGCACACCCAGACGTTCCCATGCATGCACCCCACCAGACACAGGCAGCACACCACCAGGGAAGGCAAAGCGCACACCTCCTCGCACGCACACACAGGGTGAAGTAGGCACACCCACTGGGGCGGGGGGAAAACGTAGGACACGCAGCCACAGTGGGAGTCCACATACATCACAACCCCCTCCCTCCCAATCCACTCCCCTCAGCTCTCCTGGACCAGGTACAGACAAGGAATCCTTCATGCACGCTCTGTCCCTGAGCCCCAAGGTGACACCGCCCCGCAAGCGGTCAAAGGGGTCCCCGGTCAGGGGAGTTGAGTCCCCCCCGTCCACAACCTCCCCCAGTGACGCTGCGACCCATCCCTCTGACCCCCCCCCTCCTTGGGGCATGTTGTTTCTCTGGGTGCAGGGGAGTCGCTTGGCGAAATGGCAGCAGTGTGCAGCGCCGAACTCGCCTCCATCTCTGGCGCTGCACCACCCCCTGTGGCGGAGTCGTCCCTCCCTGCACCCACCACACCTACTCTTACCCCTCCTGTCCCTGCGGTGCCTGCCCCCCCCATGATGCCCCCCCTTCTGTGGATGAAATGGACATGTGAACTGTGCAGGCAAGCTAGGGGACACACGTCCCGATGTGTACCCCCCCAGGACTTTGCTGATGGCCAGGCCCATGGGCCTTGTATATAGTGGACATTTACAACAATTTATTTTGAATGCTGAATAAAGCATTTTGTTTTTGTTTTGCACACTAATGCTTTCCTGGACTTGCTGTTGGTGCTGGTGCTCCCCGAGTTGGGGTGGTGATGATGTGTTAGGGGTCTGGGAAATGTTGTAGTGTGCTGCTCATGGGGTGTACTCTGGTATCTGCGTGCCATCACAAGGTTTCTGCAAATAATATTTGGTCATGTTTGCTCTCACTGTATGGTGACATTGTCCCAAGGTGTGTTCCTTCCTCTGTGGGGCCTGCCATTTTCCCTGCAGGGTGTCTCCCAATTGCTGTGCTGAGCTGTGTCTACATTTCCTGGGTGTGTGAGGGTTCCCTTTAAGTTTTGGCATGCAGGCTCAGCAATGTCTCCACCTGCATCATGGGTGTCATCCTTGGTGGTCACTGTACTTGTGTATGGGGTATATTGTCCTATGTCTGGGCACTGCTGGGGGTGTTAGGCACCAACCACTCCTATGTCTGGGCACTGCTGGAGGTGTTAGGCACCAACCACTCCTATGTCTGGGCACTGCTGGGGGACTCTGCACCCACCCCTCCTATGTCTGGGCACTGCTGGGGGTGTTAGTCACCAACCCCTCCTATGTCTGGGCACTACTGGGGGTGTTAGGCACCAACCCCTCCTATGTCTAGGCACTGTTGGGGGACTCTGCACCAACCCCTCTTATGTCTGGGCACTGCTGGGGGACTCTGCACCAACCTCTCCTATGTCTGGGCACTGCTGGGGGACTCTGCACCAACCCCTCCAATGTCTTGGCACTGCTGGGGGTGTTAGGCACCAACCACTCCTATGTCTGGGCACTGCTGGGGGACTCTGCACCCACCCCTCCTATGTCTGGGCACTGCTGGGGGACTCTGCACCCACCCCTCCTATGTCTGGGCCCAGCTGGGGGTGTTAGGCACCAACCCCTCCAATGTCTGGGCATTGCTGGGGGACTCTGCACCCACCCCTCCCATGTCTGGGCACTGCTGGGGGTGTTAGGCACCAACCCCTCCTATGACTGGGCACTGCTGGGGGTGTTAGGCACCAACCCCTCCTATGTCTGGGCATTGCTGGGGGACTCTGCACCAACCCCTCCTATGTCTGGGCACTGCTGGGGGACTCTGCACCAACCCCTCCAATGTCTGGGCACTGCTGGGGGTGTTATTCACCAATCACTCCTATGTCTGGGCACTGCTGGGGGTGTTAGGCACCCACCCCTCCTATGTCTGGGCACTGCTGGGGGACTCTGCACCCACCCCACCTATGTCTGGGCACTGCTGGGGGTGTTAGGCACCCACCCCTCCTATGTCTGGGCACTGCTGGGGGACTCTGCACCCACCCCTCCTATGTCTGGGCACTGCTGGGGGACTCTGCACCCACCCCTCCTATGTCTGGGCACTGCTGGGGGACTCTGCACCAACCCCTCCTATGTCTGGGCACTGCTGGGGGTGTTAGGCACCCACTCCTCCTATGTCTGGGCACTGCTGGGGGACTCTGCACCAACCCCTCCAATGTCTGGGCACTGCTGGGGGTGTTAGGCACCCACCCCTCCTATGTCTGGGCACTGCTGGAGGTGTTAGGCACCCACCCCTCCTATGTCTGTGCACTGCTGGGGGACTCTGCACCCACCCCTCCTATGTCTGGGCACTGCTGGAGGACTCTGCACCCACCCCTCCTATGTCAAGGGCACTGCTGGGGGTGTTAGGCACCAACCCCTCCAATGTCTGGGCACTGCTAGGGGTGTTAGGCACCAACCACTCCTATGTCTGGGCACTGCTGGGGGATTCTGCACCCACCCCTCCTATATCTAGGCACTGCTGGGGGACTCTGCACCCACCCCTCCTATGTCTGGGCACTGCTGGGGGTGTTAGGCACCAACCCCTCCAATGTCTGGGCACTGCTGGGGGTGTTAGGCACCAACCCCTCCTATGTCTCGGCACTGCTGGGGGACTCTGCACCCACCCCTCCTATGTCTGGGCACTGCTGGGGGTGTTAGGCACCAACCCCTCCTATGTCTGGGCACTGCTGGGGGTGTTAGGCACCAACCCCTCCTATGCCTGGGCACTGCTGGGGGACTCTGCACCAACCCCTCCTATATCTGGGCACTGCTGGGGGACTCTGCACCAACCCCTCCTATGTCTGGGCACTGCTGGGGGACTCTGCACCCACACCTCCTATGTCTGGGCACTGCTGGGGGTGTTAGGCACCAACCCCTCCTACGTCTGGGCACTGCTGGGGGTGTTAGGCACCAACCCCTCCTATGTCTGGGCACTGCTGGGGGACTCTGCACCAACCCCTCTTATGTCTGGGCACTGCTGGGGGACTCTGCACCAACCCCTCCTATGTCTGGGCACTGCTGGGGGACTCTGCACCAACCACTCCAATGTCTGGCCAAGTACGCTGGGGACATACACATGTGTGGGTACGGTCCGTAAATACACGGGTGGGGGTACGGTCCGTACATACACGGGTGTGGGTACGGTCCGTACATACACGGGTGGGGTGGGGGTACGGTCCGTACATACACGGGTGGGGTGGGGGTATGGTCCGTACATGCACGGGTGGGGTGGGGGTATGGTCCGTACATACACAGGTGTGGGTACGGTCTGTACATACACGGGTGGGGTGGGGGTACGGTCTACATACACGGGTGTGGGTACGGTCCGTACATACACGGGTGGGGTGGGGGTACGGTCCGTACATACATGGGTGTGGGTACGGTAAGTACATACACGGGTGGGGTGGGGGTACGGTCCGTACATACACGGGTGGGGTGGGGGTTTGGTTCATACATACACGGGTGTGGGTACGGTCCGTACATGCACGGGTGGGGTGGGGGTACGGTCCGTACATACACGGCTGGGGTGGGGGTACGGTCCGTACATGCCCGTACCCACTCTCAGCAGGCCTGTGTACGGCCCGTACCCAGGCCTTCATGACGTGGGTACGGGCCGTACCGCCATTGTTGGGGTGACGTAGGGTGGGCGTGGTACGACCCGTACCCACGCTCTTCAGGCGTGTGTACGGTACGTACCAGAATAGTTGTGTTGCAGGTTCGCGTGAACATCCACTTCCGTTGTGGCGGACGCATGCGTTGCTGGACACGCCCCCACCCCCTCGAAGTGACCAGGCCCTGAAGGTCAGGTATGTCCAGGGCATGTGTGATTTGTGACTTGGGTGGGGGTCATGTGTCCTGCCCCTGCCCCCCCCTTTGCCCCTGGGTGTTGTTATGACCTCCTGCGGCATCTGCGTCGGTTCCTGTACACCAGGTGGACTGCTATGAGGGCCGGGATGGCACGTAGGTTGGGGTCCATGGCTGTCCGTCGCGTCCAGGTGCACCTTGTGCGCGTCGTCCTGATTTCCCGGCAGTTTTTGGCTCCCGTAAAATATTGTCCGTGCGGAGTGACTTCGGTACGGATCGTACTTGCTGGTTCGTGAAACGCTGCCTGACTCCGTCCGGACGTCACGTCCGCGGCGTCTGGGATCGGAATTGTGGGTATTTTTTGTTCGGTCGGTGTTTTGTTCGATTCGTACGGAAATGGTGTTTCCGTCCAAATCGTACTAGCATTTTTGTGATGTTTTGCCACCGGGTACGAGTCGGACGGAGAAAATGCTCCGACCGATGGTTCGTACCCGGTTTTTCCATGATCGGAATCGGCACCAAGGTGTAGAATGGGCTTTGCACCAGTGTTCCATGTGTTTGAGCCTCATTTTACTGATTTGCACCATCAGTAAACAATGTGCTGTAATAGGAATACGCATTAAACGTGGCCAGGGATGTCCAGCACTGGCTGTGTTAATACCTGATGGAGAACCACTTTACATGCCAGTACCATCACCACAATGAACTTCAAAACCTGCTGCACTCATGCAGACAGGTGATAATGTGCCCGCAGTGCTTCCAACTCTGTAAATGTTGAAGTCTAGTCTCTGAAAGCTGAAGGTGAAGATGGGTAGCCGCACCTCTGTGGACTGGGTTTTTGAAATCCAGAGAAGTGGTGGACAGCCCAAACCAGCTGGTTTCTCTATCTGGATAAAAAATCTCTTCATGCCTCTGGATCATCTGCAGAGCACATTTTTTAGTTCGAGTTTAGCGTTGCAGCGCATGCGCTGCTCGCTTTGTGAGGCATGCAGTATTCAGTATAGCGTGGCAGCTTCATGGAAGCTCTGTGCACTCTTCGCCCATCTTTTTTATTGGCTTGTGTCTTAAATGATGCTTTCCGATTGGTTGGAGGCTTGTTAGTCCCTCCTTATGATGACCATGTCGTCATTTATGTCCTTCCATGGCTAATGACCCCTTTACTGCACAGATTACTTTCTTTTCGTGGGACCGCTGCCTTCTTGAATGCTCTCCCCGCCCGTTCATGTCTTGTCACCCCCCGCCCGTTCATGCCTTGATGTTTGCAATGAAATAGATCTTGTGTAAATGCGAGTCCTATCGCATTGCAAATGCTTGTTTGCCCCACATTCACCACATCATGTGTAACTAGAAGGTCTCCTGCGTTCGGGCACCCTTTAAGTGGCTGTAATACGAGGTTGAATGACCAACGTATCATACAGAGTAGAGAGGGCTCACCAGCCATCAGCTCCGATTGTATGCATTGTACTGGAAGGCCATTTACAGTAGAAAAAGTGCTAAGTCACTTATCCGAACCCAAATTCACAGAAAGCTGTGTTGTCACTAGAAGAAGGTTTAACCGAATCAGCCCATGACTCAACCACACGTGCTCCCTGAGAGACCCCTGTGTAGCGTTTCTAAAAAGTTCCATTTGCTCCCCCCAGGGTTTACAAGAACTCTCTATGTGCAGATTTTGTAAGGATACAATCTGTTTTACAAGCGTGAATACAATAGCTAATTGAGTGCCACGCTCATTGCGACCCCGCTCATCCCCGGATGGAAGCCGGGGATTATTGTGAAGTTTTTGCACAGCGGGTGGTTCTTCACTCACACTTTTTGACCAGGCTGACCCTGTATCCTACATAGGCGCATGGTGCTTTAGCCCTCTAGATCTGTTCCTATTCACCCACTCTCCTGTGACAATGGTATATTTGAGAGGCGGTGCTCTGAAATGTATACTAACATTTGTTCAGCGCTTCTGACCCAGTTGTGGGGCACGGAACTGCATTATCATTCGGCTTAAACGCTGCATCACGGGGTGGGGGCAGAGCTTTATATATGTTGTGATGCTAGGTGCGAAGAGTGTTGGTGTCATGGGTGAGTGACCAGAGAGGTGCTCCTATCTTCTCTGGGGGTGGAGGCACCACCTAGCAGCGTGCTGGAGGAGGTGTGGTAGACATTGCACTACAATTGTAATCAGCTGCCAGTTGTATTGTACTCTGTAGGTCCCATGTTACTTTTGTGGATTCTGTTGTGTTTTCTGTTTGACTTCCATATGCTGCCTGCAGCCGTTCTATATGATTCTGTATTAAAAACAACCTGAAGGAACTGGTCTTAATCTTCTTCATAGATAATTTTATGATGGGTTTTTCACCTAGAATGGTTTTCATCTGTCTGAAGAAATCAGCCTTCCTGGTGAAAATCATTCATTTCAATTTTGTTTAAGGAAGTCTCCCACCACATACCCAGCCGGGAACGCTGGAGTGAGGGGTGCAGCAGGTGCAGCAGCTCCGCAGACCTGGAGGCAGATCAGAAAGATAATGGAAAACAATGAAGCCTTTCAATCAGTTTTCTTTTCACACAGCATTGGTTGTTTGCTCAAATCCCTTGAAAGGTCAATGGAAATCAATGAGAGCCAAGAGAACAACTTTTAACAAACCACTGCATATTTGCTTGTCAAATATATTTAGGTTCACAAATTCACATTATGTGGCTTTAAACAGGTGGCATTTGACTTCTGCCCCTCTTGTAGTCAGGTCCAATGGAGGATGAATGAATGAGGCACAGAAAACACATCAACATAAAAATAGCTCCTTTCTAAAGTTTACAAATATTAAAACATGAGGCTAATTTGGGCCTTTTAATTGTGGAATTTGGTGACAGGCAAGCTTAGAAGCGGGTTAGAAAACAAACATTTATTTTACCCTTGTATGCATGCATCCTAAAACTACTAAGAATTATTAATGCTCTCTTCTGTATAATAGCTTCTTCTCAAGAGGGCATATCAACCACCTTCTTAACTCCTACAAATGCACACTCTCCACTTAAAAAGTTTAATGATAATTTATTGCACTCGCTTGCTCAAAAAAAAGGATTTTTTTAGAACCCTTATAATTTTAATGACTGATACCCCTAGCCAGAAAATTGTTCCAGCACCACTGCATAACCTGCTTTTTTTTAGGTCGAGCATTCGAGACCTCTTGTATATACTTTAGTATATACTTATATACGTTGGTATATACTTATATGTGTATGTACTTTGTGTGCTCCGGAGATCAGCCCTAGGACTTGTCTGCTTCTGCTTAGGGAATTTTTTCTGTTCACCTGCCTCTATTTAACTGTCTTGATAGAAACCAACCAGCAGGGGTCAGTAAAATACCAGATTTGATTTCTGCTAAGGGATATTCTTTTTGGTGAACACACGAAATATCGATTCCAAAATATCGACTGTCCAGAACATCGAAGTTTAAATATAGAGTGGACAGAATATCGAATTATCAAAATATAGATAGGTCAGAATATCGAAATTGGGGTACAAAATATCGTTTTCCATAATATAGAATTAAAAAATACAGAATTCCATAATATCGAATTTTAAAATATAGATTACTATAATATCGAATTTTTTTCAGTGTTATGTATGGTAGTATATGTGTTAAAATTATGTATTATTTTTATAATGTATGTTTAAATTATTTAAACTAATGAATGTTATGTAATTAAATTTTTGCGTAATTTAATTCCGTAGCGGGTTGTGGGTTTATAGGGAAATAGGGTGGGAAGTAATTTAATTATGCTTAATTAAATATTAATTATATTTATATGTTTTGATAATTAATTGATTGATAATTAATTATTAATTGGTAATTATTTTTTATTAATTGGTAATTAATGTATATTAATTGATGAATTGATAATTATGTTAATTGTATTTTTTATTATTAGGAGTGGGTTGTGGGTTTCTAGGGGAATTGGGTGTGAAGTAAATTAATAGTAATAAAGTAAATAATTATTTTTTTATTTATGTGTATTGATAATTAATTTATAATTAATTATTAATTGGTAATTAATTTGTATTAATGGGTAAATAATTTGTATGAATTGCTGATTAATTTTTATTAATTGCAAAATTATTTTTATTAATTGATTAATTGATAATAATGTTAATTGTATTTTTTATTATTGGGAGTGGGTTGTGGGTTTCTAGGGGAATTGGGTGGGAAGTAAATTAATTGTAATAAAGTAAATAATATTTTTTTATTTATGTGTATTAATTGGGAATTAATTTTTATTAATTGCTAATTAATTTTTTTCAATGGTAATTAATTGTTATAAATTGGTAATTACTTTTAATTAACTTTTGATTGGTATTGATAATTAATGTAATCTTATTTTTAAAATAAATCTTTACTTTCCCTACTGTTGCACTCACTGGAGTGGGAATAGTGATCTTTACCTCGACGCTATCCAACGCTTTCTCGACTGTTGCACTCACTGGAGTGGGAATAGTACATTTTACCCTCCTGCTATCCAACGCTTTCCCTACTGTTACACTCTTTGGAGTGGGAATAGTAATTTTTACCCCTACACTATCCAGCGTTTTCCCTACTGTTGCATTCACTGGAATGGGAATAGTAATGTGTACCCCTACGCTATCCAACGCTTTCCCTACTGTTGCACTCACTGGAGTGGGAATAGTAATTTGTACCCCTACGCTATCCAACGCTTTCCCTACTGTTGCACTCTCTGGAGTGGGAATAGTAAATTTTATCCTCCCGCTATCCAACGCTTTCCCTACTGTTGCACTCTTTGGAGTGGGAATAGTAATTTTTACCCCTACGCTATCCAACATTTTCCTTACTGTTGCACTCACTGGAGTGGGAATAGTAATTTTTACCCCTACGCTATCCAACGCTTTCCCTACTGTTGCACTCACTGGAGTGGGAATAGTAATTTTTACCCTCCTGCTATCCAACGCTTTCCCTACTGTTACACTCTTTGGAGTGGGAATAGTAATTTTTACCCCTACACTATCAAGCGTTTTCCCTACTGTTGCATTCACTGGAGTGGGAATAGTAATTTGTACCCCTACGCTATCCAACGCTTTCCCTACTGTTGCACTCACTGGAGTGGGAATAGTAATTTGTACCCCTACGCTATCCAACGCTTTCCCTACTGTTGCACTCTCTGGAGTGGGAATAGTAAATTTTATCCTCCCACTATCCAACGCTTTCCCTACTGTTGCACTCTTTGGAGTGGGAATAGTAATTTTTACCCCTACGCTATCAACAGTTTTCTCTACTGTTGCACTCACTGGAGTGGGAATAGTAATTTTTACCCCTACGCTATCCAACATTTTCCTTACTGTTGCACTCACTGGAGTGGGAATAGTAATTTTTACCCCTACGCTATCCAACGCTTTCCCTACTGTTGCACTCACTGGAGTGGGAATAGTAATTTTTACCCTCCTGCTATCCAACGCTTTCCCTACTGTTACACTCTTTGGAGTGGGAATAGTAATTTTTACCCCTACACTATCCAGCGTTTTCCCTACTGTTGCATTCACTGGAGTGGGAATAGTAATTTGTACCCCTACGCTATCCAACGCTTTCCCTACTGTTGCACTCACTGGAGTGGGAATAGTAATTTGTACCCCTACGCTATCCAACGCTTTCCCTACTGTTGCACTCTCTGGAGTGGGAATAGTAAATTTTATCCTCCCGCTATCCAACGCTTTCCCTACTGTTGCACTCTTTGGAGTGGGAATAGTAATTTTTACCCCTACGCTATCCACAGTTTTCTCTACTGTTGCACTCACTGGAGTGGGAATAGTAATTTTTACCCCAACGCTATCCAACGCTTTCCCTACTTTTGCACTCACTGGAGTAGGAATAGTAATTTTTACGCTCTCACTATCCAACAAAATCTCAACTTTTTGTACATTACTTTTATTATGTTTACATTTTAAGCTTTTTTATATTATATTATGTATGTTTTATTTAATTGTTTTTAATGCATTAAAAAAATTCTATATTTTAGCTAACTAAATTTTAAAATTCTATATTTTGGAATCGATATTTTAGTACTTACCTGTTGGTAGATAGGGAGTCGATATTCTGTCTTTCTATATTTTGGCGTCGATATTTTGTGTAGTCGATATTTTGTCTCTCGATATTAAGTCACTGAACCATTCTTTTTTACATTTTTCTGGTAACTGCCTCTATACAACTTTCTTGATACAATATAACCAGCAGAGGTCAGCAAAATACTAGAATCACTTTAGGATTATCTAGATTCCAGTCCATAGAAATTGTCTTCCACGAGCACCCATAGCCAATAATATTTGTTTTCAAATCTTGTGTTTGCAGTGATATGACTACCGAAGGCCCTAATATTAAATTAAAAACGGCTTTGGACTATACCATTTTCAGCTGAATGGCAATATTTCTCTCCATGTGTTCCCATACCTGGCGTGTCACACAGTTTGGTGCTTACTTTCCCTCCATGTTAAAGAACAGTAGATGTTTTAGCACTAAGGCTAATGTGCTGCATAGCTAAATACATATAAGGTCCCAAAGGCGAAACTGATGGCATTGCAAATGCTTGTCTTTTTAAAGCAATTAAGCTCTGCAAGCAAAATAAAGGAGTAGCTTTTACTAATTTTTCTGATGATATATGCCACCAAGAAGTACATGTATTTTTAAAGGTTCATTTCAGTATCCAATTTTCAAATTCTGGGAACACTTACATTCATTGTCATGCTGTAATTTAACTTTATTGAGTAGTCATTTCAAAACTGAATGTTTTATTGTCCACTCAGCACATATTTTGTAACCTGTAATATCATCTTGGAAATGTTTCACACTTTAGTGATGAAAGAGACCTTGTGACATCTATGCTGTGTTTAAAGGAGGTCGAGGCATGCAATGGTTGCAAAATAATAAAAAACAATGCACATTTTTCAAGTTGCTAGGTTGCAACATTACTATTTTGCCTGAATCTCCACTCACAGCTTAACACATAATTAAGATGTTGCAAGGGGCAAAACCCTATTTAGCTCTGCCTGTTCTCCTTTGTTGGGAGATGTGCAATGTGCTTCTCATTGCTTTTAAGACTCATCCTATGACAGCTCTTACTTCTTTTCCCCAACAAGTCCTGCAAACTGTCCTCCCAGGCATCCTCTCTTCTAAACTTTTTAGTTAGGAAATCTCCTGAGGGTCTGTTTTCCAATGTCCATGTGACCAGGTTAACACAACTGATATCTCTGAATATTTTTGGGCTGGTGATGCAGACACAGCATACACTGTGTGGTGGACATAGCACTATACTGTTAGCTTCAACCAATGGATACAGTTTACTTCATGATGAGTTGCACTGTTTCTTCTACCTGAATGTATGAATCATTTACGTTCTTGCAAAATAAGTGCATGATATCTTTCTTAAAACAGGTCAGTTGTAATGACCCTTATGAAAACTCCTTTAAGTTTGATTAAAAAGACTATTCCTGCCCTGCTAGGGAAATCCTGGAATACTACAAACGTACGACACAACAAAATGATTGTGAATTGGGTCATATGTGTAATTGCTTCCTGTGAAAACATTGCATACACAGTTTCCAGTAACAATTAATATACACATTCTTTAAGCTCTAATACAGCTTTGTTAAAAATGGGGTCTCCAGTTGGCAGTGGTATACACCCTGTCAAAGAAGTGACCACAGGTCAGGTCAGGGTAAGTCAGACTGCCTAAATTAACCGTGCTCATCCTCTGTTAGCTTGGCACATAGCATGCAGGCTTAATTTAAGAGGCAATGTGTAAAGATTTGGTGCAACACTTATTACAGTAAAACAGTGAAAAAAACACAATAAAATACTCCACATCTTGTTAGAAAAATAGAACTTAATTTACTGAACAAAACAAGACCAAAATCCAATAAATGGAACCGGAATTATGATTTTTAAAGATTATCAAGTGTTTAAAAGTCAATAGCTAAGAGGTTACTTGAGGTCACAGTGAACTGGGTCAAATCTGAAAAGTCAAGCCAACTGCAATGGAGCAAGGATCGGATACAGAAGTCACACAGGCCCCACTCAAACAGTAGCTTCTCAGAGAACAACCTTTGACAACAAGGAAATGTTGCGAGGCACGAAGGAGGCAATGCGTCGGCACCGAAACGTGCAATCAAGTCCCTGCATGGTCATCGAGCTTCGGAGGTGAAGGTAATTTGTCGTTATCGAGTCGCACTGGAGGTTTCATGTATTTGTCGAGTCTCAGCGATGAAGGTGCTGTGTAGGAGTCAAAGACAAATGTGTTGGTTATCAACTGTGCAAAGTCAGAACAGCATGGAATTTTCAGCTGAACAGCACAGCAACTGGCTTAACAAAATCATGTAAACATGGGGAAGCGCCAAACCCTTATGCCTCCCAAGGTGAGCAGTATTGAGAAAAAATATCTTTATTTCTCCTAGTTTATTCGTTTTTCTATGTGAGAATCTTAGATTTGTTTTTTTTTTTCAGGAAGGTGTCCCTCTCTGAACAGAAAATAATTCTGCATGCAATGGAGGCCCCCCTGCACCTTGGTGCAAGTGTGCTGACTTTAGCACTAGGCTGCCGAAACGGCACCAGCACAGGGAAAAAAGACAGGAATGCATCATATTGCAAAAATAAAGGGCCTTTCTGCCCTTTCACTTTTGCTTAGGGTTTCGCAGCAAGGTGCTGTGCTGTGCTCCTGCTGGATGGGCTTAATTATAAAAACACGATATAACCCCTCCATTTTGCATGTTTACATTTAAAAGATTAATTGATTAATAGTAATTATACTAATTGGTTTGCAGTATTTACTCATCAACCTACTAATACATGAAATACACGCGGGGATTGCTTTTGCATGGCCTAATTAATACGTAAACTAAATTGTGTATGCATATTAATAATAGACAATTAGAATATTGCATGATAAGTGTTGCTTTCGTGATGTATTTTGTGATTCGTGCTCTATAAAGTGAGTATAACCCGCAATGAGTGTTGCTTTTGCTAGATAAATACACACACATATGGGTTTTAGTGAGGGAATAACATTTTATTAGTCATTTCTATGTATTAATTACGTTTTTGTGTTTCTTTGCTTAAGTTGACCATTTGCAGTGGCCACAAAATGGCTGACATCCCTATTGGAAGAATTGACTCCATGATGAAAGTCTCTGGGTGAAGTACGCATGCGTCACCATCAGAAGCAGTGGCCTTACTATGACCCTAACTCGACTGTTCCCCTCAAGGACGTTCTGGTCTGCAAGCCAGATGCTCTGAAAGAACAATAAAAAGATACTTTGGACCGGAAAATTATGAACTACATCTAAAGAGACATTTAGCGCATGGGAACCCTGTTGAACAAGTTTGACCAACCAATCAGAGACATTCAAAATTAATATTCGATACTTTTAGAATGTGATTTTACTATAAAATACCATAGAATAGAGAGGTTGTGGCGCGCGTTTCGATTTCCTGACGTTATGCTGACGGAGAGGACGGTGACACTGCAAGACAGCTGTTCCCCTGACTCTATGACGGACTGATCGAATGAACTCTTACATTAGAGTGATAAAACGACCGAATCTGACTTAGAGGACGGCTTTTGGTCAGAATAGGTGAATATGATGATCAACTGCTAAATTGATTAATGAATTCTCTTGCATTATTTAGATAAAATTTCATTTATTGATTACAGAAATGCGTTGAGTTGTTTATTTACTAAATGAATTGATGGTAAAGAATTGTAGAATTAGAAAATCAAATCAACAACTAGGGTGATCTATGGCCTATTTATGGGAGGGATACCAAGAGGAGAATGTAAATCTAAATAAATAGGGAAACTAGAGAATCAAATAGAACAGGTATTCCCTTTCATTACAGTGGTTGTAACAATTGCCTCCTTAAAGAACAGACTGATGATGAATGAATGTTGGTGTTATGGGCCCCACCAGTGAATGTAATAAATGAGTGTGTTAGTAGAACTTTTGGTCTGTGACGAAGGGAGGGATTTTGTATTCCACGCTGCATCAGTTTTCTTGGTAGCAGAGATATGGTTCCTTATTGTTTTGGTTTGGTTAGTATTGCTTGTAAATAGCTTATTGATTATCGATTGGTATTGGTCTATGTACTAAACACTCTGGTGCCGATCACGATCCGGTAAAAACCGGGTACGAACCGTCGGACGGAGCACAATCTCCGTCCGACGCGTACCCGGTCGTCAAATTTTACAAACAAGGAATTACGATTCGCACGGGAACACCATTTCCGTACGAATCGTAAAAAAGCCCGACCGAACAAAATAAACCTACCAATGCGATCCGGGAAAGCGCCGACCTGACGTCGGGACGCTTGCAGCCTGCCATTCACGAACCAGGAATCACGATTCGCACCGACGTCATCCCGCACGGAGAATATTTTCCGGCTGCCAAAAACTGCCGGGAAATCAGGACGACGCGAACAAGGACCACCAGTACGCGACGGACAGACGACGACGCGAACAAGGAGGACCCGTACGCGACGGACAGACATGGACCCGAACCTACGAGTCATCCCGGCCCTCATAGCAGTCCACCTCCTCTACAGGTTACGACGCAGACGCCGCAGAAGGTCAGAATAACTAAGGGAGGGGGGAAAGTGGGGTGGGGTGGGGGTGGCAGGACCAGGGCAGGCCACAAAACCCCCACACACCACACATGCCCAGGAAATACCTGACACCCATGCCCTGGTCACTACGAGGGGGTGGGGGCGTGTCCAGCTAAGCCAGCGACCGCCACAACGGAAGTCCGTCACCACGCGAACTGGCAACACAACCAGACCGGTACGTCCCGTACCCACGCCTGAAGAGCGTGGGTACGAGACGTACCACGCCCACACCCACGTCACCCCAACAATGGCGGGACGGATCGTACCCACGTGGCAAAAGCCTGGGTACGGCCCGCACAAGCATCACATAGCGTGGGGACGGATATATACGGACCCTACCCCCACCCGCGTACGTATGGAGCGTACACCCACCCCACCAGTGTAAGTACGGCTCGTACCCGCACCCGCGGACGTACGGACCGTACCCCCCACCCCCACCAGTGTAAGTACGACTCGTACCCCCACCCGCGGATGTACGGACCGTACCCCACCACACCAGTGTAAGTAGACTCATACCCTCACCCATGCATGGAGCGTACCCCCACCCCAACAGTGTAAGTACGACTCGTACCCCCACCCGCAGATGTACGGACCGTACCCCCACCACACCAGTGTAAGTACGACTCATATCCTCACCCGCGGACGTACGGACCGTACCCTCACCCCCACCAGTGTAAGTACGACTCGTACCCCCACCCCCGTATGCATGGAGCCTACCCCCACCCCACCAGTGTAAGTACGACTCGTACCCTCACCCGCGGACGTACGGACCGTACCCCCACCCCCACCAGTGTAAGTACGACTCCTACCCCCACCCGCGGACGTACGGACCGTACCCCCACCACACCAGTGTAAGTAGACTCGTACCCTCACCCCGTATGCATGGAGCGTACCCCCACCCCAACAGTGTAAGTAGACTCGTACCCCCACCCGCGGACGTACGGACCGTACCCCCACCACACCAGTGTAAGTACGACTTGTACCCTCACCCGCGGACGTACGGACCGTACCCCCACCCCCACCAGTGTAAGTACGACTCGTACCCTCACCCGCGGACGTACGGACCGTACCTTCACCCCCACCAGTGTAAGTACGACTCCTACCCCCACCTGCGGACGTACGGACCGTACCCCCACCACACCAGTGTAAGTAGACTCGTACCCTCACCCCGAATGCATGGAACGTACCCCCACCCCAACAGTGTAAGTATGACTCGTACCCCCACCCGCGGACGTACGGACCGTACCCCCACCACACCAGTGTAAGTACGACTCGTACCCTCACCCGCAGACGTACGGACCGTACCCCCACCCCCACCAGTGTAAGTACGACTCGTACCCCCACCCCCGTATGCATGGAGCCTACCCCCACCCCACCAGTGTAAGTACGACTCCTACCCCCACCCGCGGACGTACAGACCGTACCCCCACCACACCAGTGTAAGTAGACTCGTACCCTCACCTCGAATGCATGGAGCCTACCCCCACCCCACCAGTGTGAGTACGACTCCTACCCCCACCCGCGGACGTACGGACCGTACCCCCACCACACCAGTGTAAGTAGACTCGTACCCTCACCTCGAATGCATGGAGCGTACCCCCACCGTGTATGTTCCAAGCGTACATATCCAGAAATAGGAGGTGTGTGTGCAGAGTCCTCCCAGCAGTGCCCTGAGACAGGAGGGGTGTGTGCCTATCACTACCAGCAGTGCCCTGAGACAGAAGGGGTGTGTGCCTATCACTCCCAGCAGTGCCCTGAGACAGGAGGGGTGGGTGTGGAGTCCTCACAGCAGTGCCCTGAGACAGGAGGGGTGTAACACATGTGTGTGAGGCTGGAAGTACCCACATGCATACTGCCTACAAGGGAACATGTCCCCATGAACTCATGTCAACAGACTCCACACACAAGTACAGTGATCACCAAGGATGCCACGAATGTTGCAGGTGGAGACATGGCCCTGCATGCATGTCCAAAGTAGAAGGGCTCCGTCACACACACAACTCATGTAGACACAGCTCTGCGCTAAACATTGGGAACACCCTGCAGGGAAGATATCAGGGTACACAGAGGAAGGAATACACCCTGGGACAATTGCACCATGCAGTAACTGCTTACATGAACAAAGAAAGTTAGCTAACACCTTGTGATGGCACACAGATCCCAGGGTCCCCCCAATGAGCAGCACACTACTACATATCCCACACACCCAACACATAAACACCACCCAAAACCATGTAGCAGCCCCACCAACACCAATACCAGCATAGCAGTAGTGTGATAATGAAAAAATAATTAAGCTTTATTCAGCATGAGCACAATGTCCGTGGATCGCAGGCAGTTCAATATTCACAAAGCCCGTAGGGCAGTCAATGAGTCTCAGCTGGATGGGGGACACAGTGGGATGCGTGTCCCCTACCTTGCCTGCACAGTTACATGCCATCGTCTTCCACAGTGGTGAGGGCATCATGGGGGGGGAAGCACCAGGCACCGCAGGGACATCAGGGCAAAGGGGAGGCGTTGTGGGTGCAGGGATGGAGGACTCCACCACAGGGGGTGGGGCAGGGCCAAAGGCGGAGGCCAGGATGGCACTACACACCTTTGCAAGGTCCTCCAGGGAGTCCCCTGCACCCGAAGGAACCTCAGGCCCCAAGGAGGGGGGTGGGTCAGAGGGATGGGTCGCAGCGCCACCGGGGGAGGGTGGAGACAGGGGGTGAGAATCAACCACCCTGACCGAGGACTTCCTTGACCGCTTGCGTGGTGGTGTCACTGTGGGGCTCAGGGACAGAGCGGCCATGAAGGAGACCTTGGGGGAGATGTGGCCAGGAGAGCTGAGGGGAGGGGATTTGGAGGGAGTGGACT
This sequence comes from Triturus cristatus, assembly GCF_964204655.1. Classification (NCBI taxonomy): domain Eukaryota; kingdom Metazoa; phylum Chordata; class Amphibia; order Caudata; family Salamandridae; genus Triturus; species Triturus cristatus. Next base: position 1,496,215,001 of record NC_140591.1, read on the forward strand.
GGGTGGAATGCGGACTCCCACTATGGCTGCGTGTCACACGTTTGCCCCCTGACCCAGTGGGTGTGCCTACCTCACCCTGTGTGTGCGTGTCAGGAGGAGTGTGGTGGACCTTCCCTGCTGGTGTGGTGCCTGTGTATGTTGATGTGGGTGCATGCCGACGTCTGGGTGTACGTGGGACAGGCATGGGAGTGGGAAGTGTGGATGGGGCAGGTGTAGGTGGGGGAGGTCGCGTTGCAGGAGACCCACAGCTGCAGTCAGTGTGGAGTCTATGGACCTCAGCAAGTTGCGTTGGTCAGCCTGCGATGAATGAATGCCCTCCAAGTATGCCTCGATGTTGGTGAGGGTTTGGCCGTGGACATGGAGGACATTAAGGATCGCAGCCTGACCAACCTGCAGCTGCCGCTGGATGTCCACAGACTCGGCATTGGCGGCAGCAGTGGAGACAGGGGCAGGGGGTGCGGTGCCTGGCATGAAGGAGACATGCGGTGACCAGGCACGCTGGGAAGGGACACAAGCAAGTGGGAGGCGGCTGATGGGAACTGAGGGGGCGGTGCGAGGTGTTGTTCCGCTGTCAGCTGCTGGTGCAGCCACCGCCCACTCGGAGACATCCTCCTCGGACTTGTCAGCTTCGTATTCTGACGTGCCAGTCGACAGGTATCCTCCGCCTCTGTCCCACTCGATGTGCCAGCCCCGATGTCACGGCTGGCACTGGTGCTCGGTCCCTCCGCCTTGTCTGTGTCCATGTCTCCCTCTGTGTCCCCCGACGATGCTGTGGGCAGGGTGGAGAGACAGAAATTAATCAGACACCTGTACACATCTGTCACATGAGTCAAATCTACATAGGTAACATTGCATAGCCTGAAGAGGAAGATCCCTAACATCTACTAAACAAGGTACCGATGTAGGGCATGAAACACACAGTTAGTTGAGCCACCATGCCACTGAAATACCATGGAGAGCATGAGACAATAGCTAAAGACAGGAAACGGAGTCTGACATAGCACCCAGGCCCTGGGGACAATCCAGCACTGCATCTGCACCACACAGCGTTGGCAAAAATACGGATGACCAGGGACCATATCCATGAACTTGAGACACATGCTGCATAGGTAATGCTGAAAACATGCCCAACATGACTCGGTCACTGCACCTTGCGTGTGTGTCCAGACAAACATCACACACTGCCCAGACCCAGCAAGTAGAAATCAGGATTTGACATATAGGCTTTGCCCGCCCCAACCACCCCTACACGATGCAAATTGTTGAGACACAGGTGGCACCAACATCTCATAGTCTGGGTGATAAACACAGGGGCAGGCAAAATGCCAGATTGGACGCCAAACAGCCAAGGTGCGCCTGTACAAATAACGAGGTACCAGTGCCCATCCTCAGATGAGTATAACAAGACACACAGGCACTGGCAACTGTGAGTATGAAGAAGGACATTCAGGTCAGGCTGCACAGTGGACACCTGTACAAAATAGCACGTCTATATACATGTTGCCAGGGGACAATGGCACAGAGCACAACCTACGCTGTAGACACTGAGAGTGTCCACGTTTATGATGACACATACAACACTGAGGAAAAGGTGCCCCAGGGGACAGTAGTGGCCACGCAACTCCATGCTCCTGAATGGTAATGACTGCAACACACGCCACCATCCCTGCACTATGCATATCGCACACTCATGCACATCATGTCACAGGCCACTACATAGGACATGCGCGCTGTAAGGCATGACACATGAGAGACCAACTCCCATGTCTGGAGTCAGCATCAGTGCCAACTGACATGGAACCCACATGCAGTGAACAGGACAGGGCACAGCCAAGGTCCCAAAACCTGTTACACACCACCCCCACACATGATGCTACAGGCATAGTTCTCGTGGACAATGCGCCAGCCTACATTACCTTGTGAAGGAGTGACTACACACAGACCAGGGAACACATTGCAAGGAGGGGAAGGGTGGCAGGGGCGCAGCGCTATACTGGGGCAAACTGGATCTGCACAGCACCTTCAAACCCTGGCAGTGAATTTATGCTACTGTGCCCTTACAAATGCCGGTGACACACAACAAACACACATGTACCTACCCCCTTCCGGCTGCTGCATCGCCTGTAAGCGCCTCTCCAAGTCTGGAAAGACCACCGGCAGCACACGCCTGTGGAGGAGGCTCAGACGGCGGCGGCCGCGGTTCTTGTGGCTCTCAGCACCGGATATCCTGCCAGCGTTTCCTCACCTGGGACAGGCTCCGCCTCCGACCATCCACACCCCTCACGGCACTGACGGTGGTCAGCCAGATCTGCTCCTTGGCAGTGGCGCCTACCTGTGAGGAAGAACAAGTGACACCACATCAATACACCGGCCACATGTCACAGAGAGACATATGAGAACAAATTAGCTGGTTACAACAAGGCATGTCATGCAGCCAACGCATTGCACCTTTGTCATAGGGACATGATCCTCTGGTGAGGGAAAAAGCAATACGTGCCATAGTGGGAACACAGGTGGAATGATGGCAATGTCACAATCAATGATCAAGGCTCACACTGTGCATCACACCCACCCCTCCTGTCTCAGGGCACTGCTGGTTGTGATAGGCACACACCCCTCCTGTCTCAGGGCACTGCTGGGAGGACTCCACACCCACCCCTCCTGTCTCAGGGCACTGCTGTTAGTGATAGGCACACACCCCTCCTGTCTCAGGGCACTGCTGGGAGGACTCCACACCCACCCCTCCTGTCTCAGGGCACTGCTGGTAGTGATAGGCACACACCCCTCCTGTCTCAGGGCACTGCTGGGAGGACACTGTACCCACCCCTCCTGTCTCAGGGCACTGCTGGTTGTAATAGGCACACACCCCTCGTGTCTCAGGGCACTGCTGTTAGTGATAGGCACACACCCCTCCTGTCTCAGGGCACTGCTGGGAGGACTCCACACCCACCCCTCCTGTCTCAGGGCACTGCTGGTAGTGATAGGCACACACCCCTCCTGTCTCAGGGCACTGCTGGTTGTGATAGGCACACACCCCTCCTGTCTCAGGGCACTGCTGTTAGTGATAGGCACACACCCCTCCTGTCTCAGGGCACTGCTGGGAGGACACTGTACCCACCCCTCCTGTCTCAGGGCACTGCTGGTTGTGATAGGCACACACCCCTCCTGTCTCAGGGCACTGCTGTTAGTGATAGGCACACACCCCTCCTGTCTCAGGGCACTGCTGGGAGGACTCCACACCCACCCCTCCTGTCTCAGGGCACTGCTGGTAGTGATAGGCACACACCCCTCCTGTCTCAGGGCACTGCTGGTTGTGATAGGCACACACCCCTCCTGTCTCAGGGCACTGCTGTTAGTGATAGGCACCCACCCCTCCTTTCTCAGGGCACTGCTGGTTGTGATAGGCACACACCCCTCCTGTCTCAGGGCACTGCTGTTAGTGATAGGCACACACCCCTCCTGTCTAAGGGCACTGCTGGTTGTGATAGGCACACACCCCTCCTGTCTCAGGGCACTGCTGGTTGTGATAGGCACACACCCCTCCTGTCTCAGGGCACTGCTGGGAGGACTCCACACCCACCCCTCCTGTCTCAGGGCACTGCTGTTAGTGATAGGCACACCCCCCTCCTGTCTCAGGGCACTGCTGGGAGACATCAGGCATCCCCCCCTGGGACCCCCCCTACAGTACATGGCATGTGTGTCACACCAGGACACAATGCCAGAAGTCACAGTCACAACATAGGGACAGTCTGTGCCAGTGGCCTATGCACTCACCTGATACCCTGGTCGCCCATACAGCATGGTGTACTGTGGGAGGATCACATCCAGCAGAGCCATGTTCTCCTCCAGGGTGAATGGCTGTGTCCTCTCCACAGCCCTTGACATGGTTCCAGGGAATCAGTAGCAGCAGCTGGGTCGACGAATACAAAGATGTGCAGGCAAGTGCTCCCTCATGGGACCTGGCTGCCTTATATGTGCCTTTCTGCCCTGTCTCATGCACAGGAGTACAGAGTGATTGGTCACTCACATTTGCATCCTATGTTTCCACCAATCCCTTCAAACCTAGCAGTCTGTGTGTACTCTATCGGTTTCATTCTCCTGCATGATGTCAGCTCCACAAACACATTGCAACAAAGTATTTTAATTCCAACTGACTTCTGCTGTTCACCTTCCAGAAGAAAATCGAATTTTGAACTTGGTCTCCATGACAACCAGCATGCATGTAGGCCTTAATACTTGTCCCTCATGTGTCCCCTATGTAAATTGGTGCTTCACACACAGGTACGGTGCGTTCCGGGGCCCTAGGGCACCCCAAATGCATTGCAACGGCCCGTACACGCGTGACTACGTTCACTATCACTATGGGTGGCCTCGCGTATGCGTACTCGTAGTGGTACGGGCCGTACACACGCCTGTACGCTCCCTATCACTATGGGTGTCCTCGCGTATGCGTACTCGTAGTGATAGGGAGCGTACAGGCATGTGTACGGCCCGTACCACTATGGGTGTCCTCGCGTATGCGTACTCGTAGTGATAGGGAGCGTACAGGCGTGTGTACGGCCCGTACCACTATGGGTGTCCTCGCGTATGTGTACTCGTAGTGATAGGGAGCGTACAGGCATGTGTACGGCCCGTACCACTATGGGTGTCCTCGCGTATGCGTACTCGTCATGGTACGGGCCGTACACACGCCTGTACGCTCCCTATCACTACGAGTACGCATACGCGAGGACACCCATAGGGGTACGGGCCGTACACACGCCTGTACGCTCCCTATCACTACGAGTACGCATACGTGAGGACACCCATAGTGATAGGGAGCTTACAGGCGTGTGTACGGCCCGTACCACTATGGGTGTCCTCGCGTATGCGTACTCGTAGTGATAGGGAGCGTACAGGCGTGTGTACGGCCCGTACCACTATGGGTGTCCTCGCGTATGCGTACTCGTAGTGATAGGGAGCGTACAGGCGTGTGTACGGCCCGTACCACTATGGGTGTCCTCGCGTATGCATACTCGTCGTGGTACGGGCCGTATACATGCCTGTACGTTCGCCATCACGATGGGTACACATACGGCAGCACTCCCATAGTGATATGGGAACGTACACAGGCCCTCTTGGCAGCAGTACAGCGGTTTTCCCACATCACAGTGGTGACAGGCGGCACACAGGTAGGGATAGGGCGGACATACTTGTCCATGGATGGACATACTTGTCCATTAATTGACATCGAGGCATCGTCTGTGCATCACTACATGTGTGGGGCACAGGTGTGACGGCCTGTGATGTGGAACATTACTCCTGAGTCGAGAAGGCACCAGATGTATGATGAGATGTGTACAGATGTACTGTGTGATGGTGCGATGTGTGCCAGGCATGCCCTTGACTCCTTTGACATGTGTGCATGTCGTACTGCGCACTTGGGGTGAGCGTCACTGGCATGGCACGGACACCAACACACGGAAGTGTCCCCTGATGCCCGGTACAGGGGTTATGACACCTGACTTGTCACTACCCACGGTGCACAATGTGATGTATGTGTGGGGGCTTCCCATCAGGTTGATGTTGGAGCACCCTCAAAAGCTGCAGCCGTTGCAGCAACCAACATGTGTCTGTGCGTAGATTGTCATTGCACACTGTTCCGCACACCATGCCACATGTGGTATCGGATGTGTGGTGCACATGTATGCATGGGACACGGAGTAGCGTGACAAGGACATGTCAGCATCCTCACAAGGAATGTGTGGTGAGTCATGACATGTGCACCTTCATGGCAAGGTGTGTGGGCTGTCCTAGTGTAATGTCATGTGACCTGTGGCTCTAGTGTTCCGCTACCAGTCTCTGCAATCGGCATCCTACTGCTGCTGATGTGTGGGCGTATGTCACTCTTGTCTTGCGTCTGGCTGTTCACTTGCACTGGGACACAGCTATTCCCATGGCGTGGCATGGGGAGGTTCTCAATCTCCGTGTGTAGCTGGGTCTTGGAAGGAGTGCCACCTTGCATCCATACGTGTCCTGGCCATGTAGCACATACCTGACTCCCTATGTAGCATGTGTGTATTGCCAGATTAACATGTGCTCAGTACACATGAGTTGTTGTCGTAGTGCACTCACTCTTCCTTGTCACTTCCAAATTACTGCAGAGCGCCGCCTCTTGCCCGAAGAATTCCAGACTTGGCTGCCATGCAGGAGAATGACAGCATCCGGCTCTACCGCTTCACCCAACCGTTGATTCTGGAGTTGACGGCGAGACTGGCACCATACCTGCAACCGCTGCACAGGTATCCCACGGCACTGACACCCCAGCTGAAGGTAATGGCTGCCCTACATTTTCTTGCCACGGGTACCTTTCAAAATACCATAGCTAATGTTGGTGGCATGTCCCAGAGCATGTTCAGCGGTGTGCTGCATGATTTCTTAGAGGCCATGTTGATTCACCTGGAAGACTTCATCAAGTTCCCAACCCCTGAACAGATGACTGAGGTCAAGCGTGGATTCTATGCCCTGGGAGGGATGCCCCATGTCATTGGGTCCATAGATGGGACACATGTAGCTTTGGTACCACCACACGCACGGGAGGTGGCGTACCGCAATCGGAAGCACTACCACTCCATCAATGCCCTTGTGGTGTGTCAGGCCAACATGGTGATTTCACATGTCTGTGCTCGTTTTCCAGGATCAGCACATGATGCCTACATCATGAGGCGTAGCGGGATGCCTGATATGATGATGCAGCTGCGCAACGAACGGGCATGTGTTGTTGGTGGGTACAGGCTGTCTGTTCTGTATTCTGTATAGCCTACCAGCACGACCGCTTCACCACTTCTAACGATGACCATGTGCTTCCCATGTAGGGGACGCTGGCTATCCCAACATGCCTTGGCTGCTGACACCTCTCCGCAACCCCATCACGCCGGCCCAGCTCCGCTACAACACCGCCCATGGCCGGACAAGGCGAGTGATAGAGAGGACGTTTGGCATGCTGAAGAGCCGATTCCTGTGCCTCCACAAGGCCGGCGGTGCACTCCCATATGCCCCGGCGAAGGTCTGCAAGATCTTCATGGTCTGCTGCATGCTGCACAACATGACAGTTGAAAGAACTGTGCCACTCATCCTGGATCAACATGACGAGGAGCATCCACCCGTGGAGGACGAAGGGCTTGGCAATGGGGCTAGTGATGTGGAGGATGTGGAGCCGCAAGAGGACATCCGGACTCGGCTCATACGCGACTTCTTTGCTTAGTGGTGAGTACCAGTGTCTGAGTGTGCACGCATTGGTCCCCGTGTGGCATGTGTTGTGATGTGTGTCTCCACCTGCATGTATGGCACGTGAGTCAGAGGTGTGTGTGGGTGTGTCACTGGAGTGATGGTGGCAGTGATGGTAGTATTTCCCCAGTCATAATTGTGACCTAGCATGTTGTCATCCATACATGTGTCGAGTAAATGCACATGCAAGTGGCTGTGCTTTTTGTGGCTGACTTCTTGTGTGTCTCTCTTCCCCAGGTACCTGCGCATGCCGTCTGCTGGTTGCATTGTTGTGGCACTGCTATTCCTCATGGACATGACATCGTGGGCTCGGACACGTTTGGAAGTCTCCATGGGGTAAGGGATGCATCTGGGGTGTATTGGGTGCGGCAGTTGTTCACTATGTATGCACACTGCCCCTGTCGATGTGTTGTTCCTCTGCAGCCAGGTCGCATCCCCATGGGACACGACATGCAGCTGTGTACACCTGAATAGATGGTCTGCCTGGTTGACAGGCATCAGTGATGGGATAGGGGATTGTGATGATGGCATCAATGTGTGTGACACTGCCCTCGGCCACATACGGTTAGCATTTGCTTGACATGGTGTGGGACTTCGACATCAGCGGATCTATGGTGTATGGCAGGCTCTCCGTGTGCAGCTGTGGGTATTTAGCTGTTAGCCGACGCTTGTGTGCCAGTTCCATGGCAAACACGCATGTGTGCTGCTGATGGTGGGTGCCAGTGTTGGACCCACATGTTACTCCACATGATGTGTTCATGTGTACTTCGAGTTGCCTCTGCAATCCCGAATACATGACTAATAAAGGTGTCCCTATGCCTCCAAGGTGCCTCTTCTCAGTCAATGCTGGTGTGTTGCCACGGTGCATCCTGCATGTCTGGCATGGTATTCCCTGATTGTGGCTATGTGTCAATGTGTCGAGTTGCAAGATGCAAGCTGTGTGTGTGGGCTGAGACTGTGTATTGGGCATGATGTCCATGACTGTGTGGGTATTGTGACATGTGCCATCCCCATGCATCCAACGTTGGCCAGGCCCCCATTCTCTGCATCCACCGGACTCAAGCTTGCAGGACATGGTTCTGCCACCTGTCTACACATACCTGGGTGCCCCCCAGGACACTGGACTAGATTCCTGAGCTCTGCGCATGACTGTTGCTGTACCCAATGTGTGTGTCAGCACGGTTGTTCAGCTGGTTGGGCCCATCACGGGTGTGTATGATGCTCCATGTCTGTCTTGCCTAATACACTGTGACCCATGTATCCTGTGCCAGACTCAGGCCCCAGGGTGTGGATGGTTGAAGACAAAAGATGACTCAGTCATGTTTTGACTTTACAAGACACATGTTAGGTAAGAATGCTACCAGCAGGCTTCTACTCTTCATAGTGTGATTTATTAGTGGGGGGGGGGGGGGGCAAAGTGAGGGTCTTTCCGGGATTTTGGAATCCAAAGTTCAGTAGGGGAGTTGGTGTCCTTGCCATTTGAAATCCTCAGAGTCCATGCCACAGTCTTTGTCAACATTGGTCAGCCAGTGACCAGCAGGGCCATGTGGCAGGGAATGTCTCTTGATGCTGTGATGCTGTTGCTCCAGTGGGCCAGGTGCCAGGCCAGGTGTCCTGGGAGATGGTGATGTAGCGCCGACCCTCATGGTCCTTTCCATGGACGACCCGGCCTCCTGCGGGGAACCTCAGCAGCAGGCCGTGACGACGTCTGGGATGCTCCGTCGGATGTTTCCTCCTCCTCCTCCTGATCCCTCCCTGTTGGTGGTGATGTTCTCCGCCTTCTGGCACAGGGAGGGTCGGCCATGTTGTCGGCCATCCGACGGAGTGTAGCGTGAATCCCCTGGAATGCCGTCACTTGCTCAGCCTGTCTGTCCTCCATCCTCCGTTGGTGTACCAGTAGACAGGCATGTAGCTCCGCATGTTGCTGGGCCTGCTGTGCCTTGATCCCCTCGAGGACGGACACTACCTGGGCCATGCCCGTGGTGTCCTCTCGGTATGAGTCCAGGATGTTACGGACATGGGAAAATACCGGATCCCCAGCCAACTGGTCAGGCTCGCGCCTCCGCCGTCCTCCACTCCCACCACCCCTGCCCACTTGCGCATGGCCTGCCCTTGTGGGCACATGGGGTCTCCGGGACCCCTGAGGGGTGGCATTGGCGTTGTCGCCTGCCTCCTCCTGGGTGCCCGGGACACCGTGTCCCTCCTGGCCAGCCTGGCTGCATTGTGGTGTTGGGGCAGGGATCCTGGGTGTCTCCTGGGATGTGGCAGGAGTGGGGGTGGTGGTTGGCACAGTTGTACCTGACGCAGGTGCTGCAGGTGGTTGGACACCAGAGGTGCCAGGTCGGTCGGGGTCGTCCACAGAGTGGTGAGAGTGGTCGCTGCCGGTGGGATCGGGCTCCTGCAGATCCCGGTCCTGTGAGTGTTCCCCCCCAGTGTTGGGGGGTGCACCACGACGTTGACCTGTGTGTGAGAGAGACAATGTTAATTTTGGTCCATGCAACATCCATGTTTCATCAGTTTCAAAGTTGGCACATTTCCTCTTGGAATTAGGATCTGTCTTGCATTCCACACACAGTGCACTTGTGCATGGGTGTGTCCCTTGGGCACAGGTTTGGCGCCTTTAACTATGTGTGGCACAGTCTTACTTGCTGCGTCAAGTGTGACTGCAGTCAGCAGTGGAGTGGGCAGGTGTGGCGAGCCATGCATTGGCGCCTTCCGTGTAGCACTGTACATGTGCACATGGAGTGGATCCACACACTTATATGATCCAGGTAGCTGTCCTTGTGCTCGTGAACAGGTTGTGACATGGCCCTGTGTTTTGCCATGGTGAAGAGGGGGGGTCTGGCACTGGCCACCCTTGTCTACATGCACGCAGTCTACCTGCTGACGAGCAGACATTCGCACACGCCACACGGCTGATTTGCTCTCCCTGTGTCTCGCTCCCTCTGTGTCCCCCTCTCCCTCCCTCCGTGTGTCAGCCTCCTCCCTCTGTCCGTCTCCCTCCCTCTCTGTCCCCCTCTCCCTCCCTCTCTGTCCCCCTCTCCCTCCCTCTGTGTCCCCCTCTCCCTCCCTCTGTGTCCCCGTCTCCCTCCCTCCGTGTGTCAGCCTCCTCCCTCTGCCCGTCTCCCTCCCTCTCTGTCCCCCTCTCCCTCCCTCTCTGTCCCCCTCTCCCTCCCTCTCAGTCCCCCTCTCCCTCCCTCTGTGTCCCCCTCTCCCTCCCTCCGTGTGTCACCCTCTGTCACCTCAGCCCAGCTTCCTGGGCACACACTGTTAGCAGATCTTTGAGTGGCCCTTGGCTTGTTGATGTGAGTTTGTTTCTGATCTCCAGGCACCCATTGTGTGTGATGTGTGTCTGTGCTCTGCTGCTGTGGTGGTGTGTGCTGCCACTCTTTCACAATGTTGCCTGTTCATTAGCTGCTGTCATGTGCAAAACAGTGCCTTCACCCCCATGTGTTGATGCAAGGTGTCCGCCATTTGCTGGCAAGTCATTCCTGTGTTGGGACACACTGTTTGTCTGGCTGTGACCTAGGCCATATGGGCAGAGTGCATTGTTGTCTGCTTCGGAGTTGCACTATGTGATTTTTGGGGCCCAGCCTCCCACCATCCGGGTTACCGTGTCATGTGTTGTTGTCTTCTGTGGCCTGTGACTTGACATTGTCCAGCTGGGTGCATGGGGCATGGTGGCAGCAGTGGCATGTGCATGCTCATGGAGTGTGGTTGAGTCATGCGATGGCTTGTGGTGGTTGCGTGCCTGTTAGTGATTTTGGTTGTGGATGCCGTTCCCCCCATGTGAGGTGCGTTGTTTGTGTACTCACCCGGGTCGCGGAGTCCTTCTAATCCTTCGACTGCCTCCACCGGCAGTATGGCCATCACCCTCTCCTCCCAGGGATGGTAGTGTACGGCTCTGCGGGAGGGCCCTCCTCCGGTGGCGTTGGCCTGGTCGTGTTCCTCCTGCCTCTTGGCTCGGACCCTCCTCCGCAGATCGTACCACCTGTTCTGGCATTCCTGCCTGGTCCTTCTGGTGTCCGCAACAGCATTCACAGCATCGACAATGGTCTGCCACATGGCTGTTTTTGCTGCCAGGCTGGTGTTTCTGACCAATGTTCCAAAGATCTGTGGCTCGACTCTGAGGATTTGATCAACAAGGACCTCCAACTCTCGGTTACTGAACTTTGGATTCTTGGTAGTGGGCATGGTGAGGGGTGTGGGTGTGGATGGTGGGGGGGGTGTGTGGATGTTGGGGGGGGTGTGTGGATGGTTGTGGGTGTGTGTGTGTGAATGTGATGAGGGTGTGTCTGTGAAGGTGGTTGTGTGAAGGTGTGCAAGTGTAAGGTGTGGTGTAGCTTGTAGTATGGTTCTGTGGTGTCTGGCAGCAGTGAGTCTGTTGCAAAGGCTCATGGTTTGTGTGTGTGGGCCCTTTTTATTGGTCCATGGGTGGGTGTGGCAGTGTTTGAAGTTTGGGTGGGTGTGTTATAAGTAGTGGTGGTGTTTTGGGCCTCTGTTTGTCTTTGGCAGTTGCAGGTCAGTGAAGGTGTTTTTGTAGTGTTTGTTGGCCATGTTTAGTGGCTTTGTGCCCTTCGTATGGTGTATTCTTGTGTTGTTTAGTTTTGGCCTGGTTGCGTACGTGCGTTTTTAGCGTGTGTACGGTGTGTACATGGGCCATTTGGTTGTACGGTGCTGTCCTTGTGTGTGGGTTGGTACGACTCGTACATGCGGTTGTGATGTTGGGGCCTGGGGTGCGCTCCGTACTTAGGAGGTTGTGTTGGGGGTAGGACCGGAACGTACTGGGGTGTACATTGACGGGGGTATGACACGTACAGGGGTGGGGGTAGGACTCGAACGTACTGGGGTGTACATAGACGGTGGTACTGCTCGTACAGGGGTGGGGGTACGACTCGAACGTACTGGGGTGTAGGTACACGGGGGTATGACACGTACAGGGGTGGGGGGTAGGACTCGAACGTACTGGGGTGTACATAGACGGTGGTACGACACGTACAGGGGTGGGGGTAGGACTCGAACGTACTGGGGTGTAGGTACACGGGGCTATGACACATACAGGGGTGGGGGTAGGACTCGAACGTACTGGGGTGTAGGTACACGGGGGTATGACACGTACAGGGGTGGGGGTAGGACTCGAACGTACTGGGGTGTAGGTACATGGGGGTATGACACGTACAGGGGTGGGGGTAGGACTCAAACGTACTGGGGTGTACATAGACGGTGGTACGGCTCGTACAGGGGTGGGGGTAGGACTCGAACGTACTGGGGTGTAGGTACACGGGGGTATGACATGTACAGGGGTGGGGGTACGACTCAAACGTACTGGGGTGTAGGTACACGGGGCTATGACACGTACAGGGGTGGGGGTATGACTCGAACGTACTGGGGTGTACATAGACGGTGGTACGGCTCGTACATGGGGGGGGTAGGACTCGAACGTACTGGGGTGTAGGTACACGGGGGTATGACACGTACAGTGGTGGGGGTAGGACTCGAACGTACTGGGGTGTACATAGACGGTGGTACGGCTCGTACAGGGGTGGGGGTACGACTCGAACGTACTGGGGTGTAGGTACACGGGGGTATGACACGTACAGGGGTGGGGGTATGACTCGAACGTACTGGGGTGTACATAGACGGTGGTACGGCTCGTACAGGGGTGGGGGTACGACTCGAACGTACTGGGGTGTAAGTACACGGGGGTATGACACGTACAGGGGTGGGGGGTAGGACTCAAACGTACTGGGGTGTACATAGACGGTGGTACGACACGTACAGGGGTGGGGGTACGACTCAAACGTACTGGGGTGTAGGTACACGGGGCTATGACACGTACAGGGGTGGGGGTAGGACTCGAACGTACTGGGGTGTAGGTACACGGGGGTATGACACGTACAGGGGTGGGGGTAGGACTCGAACGTACTGGGGTGTAGGTACACGGGGATATGACAAGTACAGGGGTGGGGGGTAGGACTCAAACGTACTGGGGTGTACATAGACGGTGGTACGACACGTACAGGGGTGGGGGTACGACTCGAACGTACTGGGGTGTAGGTACACGGGGCTATGACACGTACAGGGGTGGGGGTAGGACTCGAACGTACTGGGGTGTACATAGACGGTGGTACGGCTCGTACAGGGGTGGGGGTACGACTCAAACGTACTGGGTGTAGGTACACGGGGGTATGACACGTACAGGGGTGGGGGTACGACTCGAACGTACTGGGGTGTAGGTACACGGGGGTATGACACGTACAGGGGTGGGGGTAGGACTCAAACGTCCTGGGGTGTACATAGACGGTGGTATGACTCGTACAGGGGTGGGGGTGTACATGGACGGTGGTACGACTCGTACAGGGGTGGGGGTACGACTCGAACGTACTGGGGTGTACATAGACGGTGATACGGCTCGTACAGGGGTGGGGGTACGACTCGAACGTACTGGGGTGTACCTAGACGGGTGGGGGTGTACATACACAGGGGGTACGTGTCGGACGTATGGGGGCTGGGGGGAGTGTTGGGCGCGTATGCGGGCACATGTCTCCATGGTTGCTATAGGAGTTCGGTGCGGACGGTGTTTTTTCCATACGGTTGTAACCTCGGACGCACGGGATGGATCGTGATTCCTCGGTCGGACTTGACTTTTCACGTTTGTACGGTAAATCGTCCGAGGACGTGTCGGACACATTTTCCGACCCGAGGACGTGTGAGGAATGATTCCCAATGCGGTTCGTATGGACTTTTTACCATGCGAATCGTGATTGCCAGTTCGTACGGCACTTGTACGATTCGTACGGTAAAAAGACCGGATACGAGTCGCACGGGGACATTTTTTACCGGATCGTGATCGGCACCTCTATGTTGAGTCGCGTCGAGTTTTATGTTGTTTGCATGGTTTCTGGGAGGTAGGAAGTCGAAAGTTGCTGCAGTTCCGTAGTAGAGCAAAGGTAAGCGCTGCTCTCGGGAAAGACGGAATTGTGGTTGCCTGTAGGTACACGGGGAAAATGTGTAACAATTGAAGTTGCACGGCGCATTGTCTGGGTTCGGTTCGGTAGCATCGTCGTGTGTTACCATTAGTGATGTTTCTTGTATGAAAGAAGTGTGCATGATAGCAAAGGTTACCTGTGAAATTTTGGTCTTAGGTACCAGGAATCCAAATGGCATTCCGATAACGCTTATCACCGAAAAGGTAGCAGGTTTTCTCTGAGCTTGTTAGAAGGACAAAGTAGAGGGAAGCGCTGCTTTGTTAACGTATGTCATAATTCTGTAGTAGGACAGACTGTTCGCTGTTCTCGAGAAAAACAGAAGTCTGTGTGAATGTACTACATTTTCCCATATGAAAGTGCGTGAATGAAAAGGCATTCAGGTTAATGGCGAAACTCTAGTATTATTTCTCAGGAGCACTGGGTCTCTAACCAGTTGTCTTAATTCTAGAGAAGCGGTTAGTTGATGCTTGGTGGAAGGGTAAGGTAGAGGGATGTGCTACTTTATCAACGGAAGTAATGATTCCGTAGTAGGGCAGAGGTAAGCGCTGCTCTCGGGAAAGACGGAATTCTCGTGAGAAAGGTCTATTGCTGTTCTTTGGTTAGTGAAGCGGACAATGGAGATGTTTTCATGTTACTAACAGAATTGTAGATATTGAAACAAAACTTACTGAGTGGATTTTGTAAAGGAGGGGTCAGCAGGAAAAGGATCAGGAGCAGGAGCTGCCGCAGCGACTGCTGACGTCAGAATGACTGCGCTGGGATTGGACAGTCGGTCAGAAGCGTAAAATGCTCCGGATTGGTGCGTTAGTGTAAAGCCGCGCTAGGATTGGAGAAATACAGGGTGACATAAATGCTCCCTATTGGTGCGTTAGTGTGAGGCCTGCTGGGATTAGAGGATTGTGAAAGTGACGTAGATGCCCTGATTGGTGCGCTAGTGTAAACCGCGCTGTAATTGGACAGAATAGCGGTACAGTTGTAGAAAGACTTGCGATATACAGAAAACGAGAACATTTATTACGAACCACCAGAAAAGGAGAAAAAGACATGGTTTGGTAGAATTAAGAAATGGTTCAAGAAAGACAAACCAGTCAAGACTAGCGAAGGACAGTTACTTCCTCCACCGAAAACACCTGCATCTTTAATGATTGCGAAATATGGGTATCATACTTGTATTTGGTTAGACAATTGGGTAAAATATACCAAGGACGATGGAGTCTTGGCGTTTCCAGAACATGGTTCTTTTAATCTGGCAGTTTTAAGAAATCTACGTGAGAGAATGGTGTATCTAGAACCAAGACCTAGACCGACACAATTTGAGGCATTGACAGAATGGGAAGACGAAATGCATGAGCGAGAGAGACAAAGAAGTAGTAAAAACTATAGGTACATGTTCGGCAGAACATACGGACATGAAACACATAATGATCGAATGAAAAGGTGGCGGGATGCAAGCATGACTGAGGGTGTGTTTCCTGTAAGAACGGCAGGAGAAAATGAAGGAAGAAAGTGTGTAGAGAAAAGACATAATGTGGAAACGAGTGGGTATGAAGTGAATGAATCGGAAGATGATGTTCTTGATGATGTGTTTTATAAGAATCCACCTCCGTATTGACCAGAACCAGAAGCATTGACACCAAGTGCCCCAATGAGAGAAACTTTGCAAACGATTAAAACAGAGACTATGTCACCAGAATTAGGGAAAAGTAACTCCGTGAGAGATGTAGAAAAACAGAAAGAAAGTAGAGTAAATGGGGAAAATTCAACAGAATTGGCCAAAACTACTCTAGAAGTAACTGAGAAAATAAGAGAATTGACCAAGAATCTAGAAGCTGTAACAGTTCCCGTAACAATAGGTCCAGTAATGCCTATATTTGAGAAACAGAAGGATAGTGAACATTGCTTAACAGTACCCTACAGGAGCAATAATTTGATTGAGAGTCCAGAACGGAGTCAAAATGAGAATCCGTGGGGACCGACAATAAACATGTTTGAACCAAGTGTTTCAAATAATCCATTCATAAGTCAAAATTATACAGAAAAGAGTAGAATGACGGTGGAAACATTATTGGAACCACAAAAGACTCCAGAACAAGGCAGTATAGAAAACCCAGTAGGTCCGTCTGTAGAGGAATTAAGTGAATGGCTAAGAGGATTACAGAAAAATGATAAAGAATCCCAGTCAATTGATGTGGCTAAATTACGAATGGTGTTGGAAGAATTGATAGTGGGAACTATCCCTACTGAAAAATTGAAAACATATCAGGACGAAGAGTTATTATTTTTGTGTAAAAGTGTGACATGGAGAGCGAAAAACTTGCACGAGAAACTAGGAGAAGTAGCGAATGAGATGGGAATAGACATTGAAAAGGTAAAGGCTTTGCAAAAACCTTATCGAATTGACTTCACTGAAAAAGATATTGAAAACCTAAATACTACAGGATGAATAGGTCAGATTAAGGATATAATCACTCTGCTGAGAAAATAGGGAGATGTGGATAAATGGAGAAGTAGGTGGTATAGAAAACGTGACGATGTTATAGAAAAGACAGAAACAGCATTTCCAGTTAGAGAGAAAGAAAAGGTAGCAACAGAATACCCCATGAGGGAGATTCCAGGAGGAGGATATGTGCATGTTCCCTGGACAAGACAGGACATTTTGGCGCCGATCACGATCCTGTAAAAACCGGGTACGAACCGTCGGACGGAGCATATTCTCCGTCTGACGCGTACCCGGTCGTCAAAATCTACCAACATGGAATTACGATTCGCACGGGAACACCATTTTCGTACGAATCGTAAAAAACCCCGACCGAACAAAATAAACATACAAATGCGAACCGGGAAAGCGCTGACCTGACGTCGGGACGCACGCAGCCTGCCATTCACGAACCAGGAATTACGATTCGCACCGACGTCATCCCGCACGGTGAATATTTTCCGGCAGCCAAAAACTGGCGGGAAATCAGGACGACGCGAACAAGGAGGACCAGTACGCGACAGGACGACGCGAACAAGGAGGACCAGTACGCGACGGACAGACAGGACGACGCGAACAAGGTGGACCAGTACGCGACAGGACGACGCGAACAAGGAGGACCAGTACGCGACGGACAGACATGGACCCGAACCTACGAGTCATCCCGGCCCTCATAGCAATCGACCTCCTCTACAGGTTCGGACGCAGACGCCGCAGAAGGTCAGAACAACTAAGGGAGGGGGGAAAGTGGGGTGGGGTGGACCAGGGCAGGCCACAAACCCCCCACCAAAGTCACACAGCACACATGCCCTGGACATACCTGACTCCCATGCCCCGGTCACTACGAGGGGGTGGGGGCGTGTCCAGATAATCCAGCGACCGCCACAACGGAAGTCCGTCACGACGCGAACAGGCAACACAATCAGACAGGTACGTCCCGTACCCACGCCTGAAGAGCGTGGGTAGGAGTCGAACCACGCCCACACCCACGTCACCCCAACAATGGCGGGACGGTTCGTACCCACGTGGCAAAGGCCTGGGTACGGCCCGCACAAGCATCACACAGCGTGGAAACGGATATGTACGGACCCTACCCCCACCCCATATGCATGGAGCGTACCCCCACCCCAACAGTGTAAGTACGACCCGTACCCACCCGCGTACGTATGGAGCGTACCCCCACCCCAACAGTGTAAGTACGACCCGTACCCACCCGCGTACATATGGTGCGTACCCCCACCCCAACAGTGTAAGTATGACCCGTACCCACCCGCGTACGTATGGAGCGTACCCCCACCCCAACAGTGTAAGTACGACCCGTACCCACCCGCGTACGTATGGAGCGTACCCCCACCCCAACAGTGTAAGTACGACCCGTACCCACCCGCGTACGTATGGAGCGCACCCCCACCCCAACAGTGTAAGTACGACCCGTACCCACCTGCGTACGTATGGAGCGTACCCCCACCCCAACAGTGTAAGTACGACCCATACCCACACCCGCGTACGTATGGAGCGTACCCCCACCCCAACAGTGTAAGTACGACCCGTACCCACCCACGTACGTATGGAGCGTACCCCCACCCCAACAGTGTAAGTACGACCCGTACCCACACCCGCGTACGTATAGAGCATACCCCCACCCCAACAGTGTAAGTAAGACACGTACCCTCACCTCGAATGCATGGAGCGTAGCCCCACCCCAACAGTGTAAGTAAGACACGTACCCTCACCTCGAATGCATGGAGCGTAGCCCCACCCCAACAGTGTAAGTAAGACACGTACCCCCACCTTGAATGCATGGAGCGTATCCACATTCGTGTATGTCATGAGTGTACATATTGTGAAATTGGACAGGTGGGTGCAGAGTCCTCCCAGCAGTGCCCTGAGACAGGAGGGGTGTGTGCAGAGTCCTCCCAGCAGTGCCCTGAGACAGGAGGGGTGTGTGCAGAGTCCTCCCAGAAGTGCCCTAAGACAGGAGGGGTGGGTGGCTATCACTCCCAGCAGTGCCCTGAGACAGGAGGGGTGGGTGCAGTGTCCTCCCAGCAGTGCCCTGAGACAGGAGGGGTGGGGGCCCATCACTCCCAGCAGTGCCCATGGAACGCAAAGGGTGGAGTAGTCACAGATACCATGCCCACAAATGTCAGTCAGGTGCACAAAGACCCTGCAGTACATGTACCACATGTGTTCGAGGCTGGGAGTATACGCATGCATAGCGCAGAAAAGAAAACATGTACACATGAAGTCATGTCAATAGGCCACATACACAAGTACAATGACTACCAAGGATGCCACGAATGATGCAGGTGGAGACATCGCTCAGCATGCATGTGCAAAGGTGAAGGACTACGTCACACACCCAGCTAATGGACACACAGCTCTGTGCCAAAGTCAGGGGACACCCTGCAGGGAAGAAGTCTGGGTACACAGAGGAAGGAATACACCTTGGGACAATTGCAACATGCAGCAACTGCTTACATGAATGGAGAAAGGTAGCTAACACCGTGTGATGGCACACAGATCCCAGGGTCCCCCCTATGAGCAGCACACTACTACATTTCCCACACACCCAACACATGACCAACACCCACAACCATGTAGCAGCCCCACCAACAGCAATGCCAGCAATGCAGGAGTGTTCCAAGGGAAAAAATAAATTGCTTTATTCAGCATGAGAAAAAAACTAGTATGACGTAAGTCCAATTTTAACAAAGGCCATAGGGCAGTCCAGGAGTCCCAGCTGGATGGGGGACACAGTGGGATGCGTGTCCCCTAGCTTGCCTGCACAGTTACAATCCATCGTCTTCCACAGGGGTGAGGGCATCATGTGGGGGGGAAGAAACAGGCACCGCAGGGACAGGAGGGTGAAGGGTAGGCGTCGTGGGTGCAGGGATGGAGGACTCCACCACAGGGGGTGGGGCAGGGCCAAAGGCGGAGGCCAGGATCTCGCTGCACACCTTAGCAAGGTCCTCCAGGGACTCCCCTGCACCCGAAGGAACCACAGGCCCCAAGGAGGGGGGGGTCAGAGGGATGGGTCGCAGCGCCACTGGGGGAGGGTGTGGACAGGGGGGGGACTCAACCACCCTGACCGAGGACTTCCTTGACCGCTTGCGTGGTGGCATCACTGTGGGGCTCAGGGACAGAGCGGCCATGAAGGAGTCTTTGGGGGAGATGTGGCCAGGAGAGCTGAGGGGAGGGAATTTGGAGGGAGTGGATTGGGTGGAATGCGGACTCCCACTCTGGCTGCGTGTCACACGTTTGCCCCCCGACCCAGTGGGTGTGCCTACTGCACCCTGTGTGTGCGTGTCAGGAGGTGTGCGGCGGACCTTCCCTGCTGGTGTGGTGCCTGTGTCTGTTGTGGTGGGTGCATGCTTACGTCTGGGTGTATGTGGGACAGGCATGGGAGTGGGAATTGTGGAAGGAGCAGGGGTAGGGGGTGGGACGTAGCGCTGCAGGAGACCCACTGCTGCAGTCAGTGTGGAGTCTATGGACATCAGCAAGTTGCATTGGTCAGCCTGCGATGAATGAATGCCCTCCAAGTATGCCTCCATGTTGTTGAGGACCTGGCTGTGGCCATGGAGGACATTAAGGATCGCAGTCTGACCAATCTGCAACTGCCGCTGGATGTCCACAGACTCAGCATTGGCGGCAGCAGTGGAGACAGGGGCAGGGGGTGCGGTGCCTGGCAGGAAGGAGACATGTGGTGCCCGAGCACGTAGGGAAGGGACACGAGCAAGTGGGAGGCGGCTGATGCCAATGGAGGGGGCGGTGCCAGATGTAGGGCTGCTGTCAGATGGTGGTGCAGCCACCGCCCACTCGGAGTGACCATCCTCGGACCCGTCAGCTTCATAGTCTGTTGTGCCAGTCGACAGGTCCCCGGGGTCACTCTCCACCGCCTCTGTCCCACTCGAAGTGCCAGCCCTGATGTCACCGCTGGCACTGGTGCTCGGTCCCTCCGCGCCGTCTGTGTCCATGTCTCCCTCTGTGTCCCCCGACGATGCTGTGGACAGGGTGAAGAGACAGGAAGTTATCATACACCTGTATACATATGTCACATGAGTCAAATCTACGTAGGTTACAGTGCATAGCCTGAAACAAAGGAAGAGTTACATCTACATCACAAGGTACATATGTAGGGCATGCAAGACACAGTTTTTTGACCCACCATGCCATTGAAAATCCATGGAGAGCATGACACAATAGCAAATGAGATGATATGGAATTTTGACTGAGGAGCATGGCCCTGGGGACAATCCAGCACTGCATCTGCACCACACAGCGTGGCAGGAAATTGGGATGAGCAGGGACAAAATCCAGGAACTAGAGGCACATGCAGCATAGGTAATACTGAGAACATGCCCACCCTGACTGGCACACTGCACCTTGAGTGTATGTCCAGGCAAACATCACACACTGGCCAGTCCTAGCAAGGAGATATCAGGTTTTGACATGTCGGACATGCCCGCACCACCCACCCCCTACATGAGACAAATCAATGGAGACACAGGAAGCACGTACATCTCTTAGTCAGGGTGAAATACACATGGGATGCTAAACTTCTATATTGCACACAAACTACCCAAGGTGCGGCAGTGCAAATTATCATGTACAAATGGGCAGCATCAGATGATTGCAACAAGACACAAAGGCAATGGCCACCGTGAGTATGTAATAGGAAAATCAGGTCAGGCTGTACAGTGGACACTTGTAATACATCTCACGTCAATATACATGTTTGCAGGGGACAATGGCACAGAGCACAACCTATGCTGTAGACACAGAGATTGTCGACATTCTCGGCTTACACACATGATACCTAGGAAAAAATGACCCTGGGGACAGTAGTGGCCACACAACTCCAGGCTCCTGAATGGTAATGACTGCGACACACGCTAACATCCCTGCACTATGCCTAACGCACAATCATGCACATCATGTCACAGGCCACCACATGGGACATGCCTGCTGGAAGGCCTGGCACTCGAGAGATTAACTCCCATGTCTGGACTCAGCATTAGTGCCAACTGACATGGAACCCACAATTCCAGAACTGGACAGGGCACAGGCAAGGTCACACAACCTGTTACACACCACCCCCACACATGATGCTGCAGGCATTGTACACTTGGAGAAGGTGTCAGGCTACATAACCTTGTGATGGAGTGACTACACACAGACCAGGGAACACATTGCAAGGAGGGGAAGGGAGGCAGGAGAACACTGCAATACTGTGGGGAACATGATCTGCACAGCACCATAAACCCTGGAAGTGTATCCATGGAACAGTGCACATACAAATGCTGGTGAAACACAACAAACACACACATGTACCTACCCCTTTCCGGCTGCTGCATCTCCTGTAGACGCCTGTCCAAGTCAGGAAAGACCACTGCCAGCACACGTTTCTGGATGTGGGAGAGACGGCGGCGCCCGCGGTTCTTGTGGCTCTCAGGTGAGTCCCCCAGCAGGACCCGTGCGATCCTCCGCGTCCAGCACCGGATATCCTGCCAGCGTTTCCTCACCTGGGACAGGTGCCGCCTCCGACCATCCGCACTCCTCACGGCGCTGACGGCGTCCAGCCATATCTGCTCCTTGGCAGAGACGTCTACCTGTGAGGATGAACAAGTGACACTACATCAATACACCTTGCACATGTCACGGGGACACAGATTAGAACACATTTGCTGTTTACAACAAGGCATAGTGTGCATCCAACGCATTGCAACTTTGTCATAGGGACATGATCCTGTGGGGGAAGGCCAAAATCAGTACGTGCCATTGAAAGGACACAGGTGGAATGAGGGCAACTATACGATCAATGATCCAGGCTCACACTGTGCATCACACCCACCCCTCCTGTCTCAGGGCACTGCTGGGAGGACTCTGCACACACCCCTCCGGCCTCTGGGCACTGCTGGGAGGACTCTGCACACACCCCTCCTGACTCTGGGCACTGCTGTGAGTGTGAGGCACACACCCCTCCTGTGTCTGGGCACTGCTGCGAGGACTCTGCACACACCCCTCCTGACTCTGGGCACTGCTGGGAGTGTTAGGCACACACCCCTCCTGTGTCTGGGCACTGCTGGGAGGACTCTGCACACACCTCTCCTGACTCTGGGCACTGCTAGGAGTGTTAGGCACACACCCCTCCTGTGTCTGGGCACTGCTGGGAGGACTCTGCACACACCCCTCCTGACTCTGGGCACTGCTGGGAGTGTTAGGCACACACCCCTCCTGTCTCAGGGCACTGCTGGGAGGACTCTGCACACACCCCTCCGGCCTCTGGGCACTGCTGGGAGGACTCTGCACACACCCCTCCTGACTCTGGGCACTGCTGTGAGTGTTAGGCACACACCCCTCCTGTGTCTGGGCACTGCTGGGAGGACTCTGCACACACCCCTCCTGACTCTGGGCACTGCTGTGAGTGTTAGGCACACACCCCTCCTGTGTCTGGGCACTTCTGGGAGGACTCTGCACACACCCCTCCTGACTCTGGGCACTGCTGGGAGGACTCTGCACACACCCCTCCTGTCTCTGGGCACTGCTGGGAGTGATAGGCACCCACCCCTTCTGTCTCTGGGCTCTGCTGGGAGACATCAGGCATTCCCACCCCTGGGACCCCCCCTACAGTATATAGCATGTGGGTCACACCTGGACACAATGCCAGAAGTCACAGTCACGAAAAAGGGGCACAGTCTGTGCCAGTGGACACTGCACTCACCTGATAACCTGGTCGCCCATACAGCATGGGGTACTGTGGGAGGATCACCTCCACCAAAGCCATGTTCTCCTCCAGGGTGAATGGCTGTGACCTCTCCACAGCCCTTGACATGGTTCCAGGGAATCAGTAGCAGCAGCTGGGTCGTGGAATACAGAGATGTGCAGGCAAGTGCTCCCTCATGGGACCTGGCTGCCTTATATCTGCCTTGCTGGCCCATCTCATGCACAGGGGTACAGAGTGATTGGTCACTCACATTTGCATCCTATGTTTCCTCCAATCCCTTCAAACCTAGCAGTCTGTGGGTTCTCTATCGGTTTCATTCTCCTGCATGATGTCAGCCCCACAAACACATTGCAACAAAGTAGAAGAATACCAACTGACTTCTGCTGTGCACCTTCCAGAACAATTTCGAAATTTGAACTTGGTCTCCATGACAACCAGCATGCATGTAGGCCTTAATACTTGTCCCTCATGTGTCCCCAATGTAATTTGGAGCGTCACACACAGGTATGGTGCGTTTCGGGGCCCTAGGGCACCCCAAATGCATTGCAACGGCCCGTACACGCGTGCCTACATTCACTATCACTATGGGTGTTCTTGCATATGCGTACTCGTAGTGGTACGGGCCGTACACACGCATGTACGCTCACTATCACTATGAGTACGCATACGCGGGGAGACCCATGGTGATAGTGAGCGTACATGCGTGTGTACGGCCCGTACCACTACGAGTACGCATACGCAAGAACACCCATAGTGGTAGGTCCGTACGCCCGCATGTACGTTCACTATCACTATGGGTGTCCTGGCGTATGCGTACTCGTAGTGGTGCGGGCCGTACACACGCATGTACGCTCACTATCACTACGAGTACGCATACGCGGGGAGACCCATAGTGATAGTGAGCGTACATGCGGGCGTACGGACCGACCACTATGGGTGTTCTTGCGTATGCGTACTCGTAGTGGTACGGACCGTACAAATGCCTGTTCGCTCGCCATCACGATGGCTACACATACGGCAGCACTCCCATAGTGATATGGGAACGTACACAGGCCCTCTTCGCAGCAGTACAGCGGTTTTCACACATCACAGTGGTGACAGGCGGCACACAGGTAGGGATAGGGCGGACATAATTGTCCATGGATGGACATACTTGTCCATGGATGGACATACTTGTCCATGAATGGACATACTTGTCCATTAATTGACATCAAGGCATCGTCTGTGCATTACTACATGTGTGGGGCACAGGTGTGACTGCCTGTGATGTGGAACATTACTCCTGAGTGGGGAAGGCACCAGATGTATGATGAGATGTCTACAGATGTACTGTGTGATGGTGCAATGTGTGGCAGGCATGGCCTTGACTCCTTTGACATGTGTGCATGTCGTACTGCACACTTTGGGTGAGCGTCACTGGCATGGCACGGACACCATCACACGGAAGTGTCCCCTGATGCCCGGTACAGGGGTTATCACACCTGACTTGTCACTACCCACGGTGCACAATGTGACTATGTCATGTATGTGTGGGGGCTTCCCATCAGGTTGATGTTGGAGCACCCTCAACAGCTGCAGCCGTTGCAGCAACCAACATGTGTCTGTGTGTAGATTGTCATTGCACACTGTTCCGCACACCATGCCACATGTGGTATCAGATGTGAGGTGCACA
Source organism: Triturus cristatus (assembly GCF_964204655.1). NCBI lineage: Eukaryota > Metazoa > Chordata > Amphibia > Caudata > Salamandridae > Triturus > Triturus cristatus. The sequence goes on from NC_140591.1 coordinate 1,496,240,128, forward strand.
TGTATGCATGGGACACGGAGTAGCGTGACAAGGACATGTCAGCATCCTCACAAGGAATGTGTGGTGAGTCATGACATGTGCACCTTCATGGCAAGGTGTGTGGGCTGTCCTAGTGTAATGTCATGTGACCTGTGGCTCCAGTGTTCCGCTACCAGTCTCTGCAATCGGCATCCTACTGCTGCTGATGTGTGGGCGTATGTCACTCCTGTCTTGCGTCTGGCTGTTCACTTGCACTGGGACACAGCTATTCCCATGGCGTGGCATGGGGAGGTTCTCAATCTCCGTGTGTAGCTGGGTCTTGGTAGGAGTGTCACCTTGCATCCATACGTGTCCTGGGCATGTAGCACATACCTGACTCCCTATGTAGCATATGTGTATTGACAGATTAACATGTGCTCAGTACATATGATTTGTTGTCGTAGTGCACTCACTCTTCCTTGTCACTTCCAAATTACTGCAGAGCGCCGCCTCTTGCCCGACCAATTCCGGACTTGGCTGCCATGCAGGAGAATGACAGCATCCGGCTCTACCGCTTCACCCAACCGTTGATTCTGGAGTTGACGGCGAGACTGGCACCACACCTGCAACCGCAGCACAGGTATCCTACGGCACTGACACCCCAGCTGAAGGTAATGGCTGCCCTACATTTTCTTGCCACGGGTACCTTTCAAAATACCATAGCTCATGTTGGTGGCATGTCCCAGAGCATGTTCTGCCGTGTGCTGCATGATTTCTTAGAGGCCATGTTGATTCACCTGGATGAGTTCATCAAGTTCCCAACCCCTGAACAGATGACTGCGGTCAAGCGTGGATTCTATGCCCTGGGAGGGATGCCCCATGTCATTGGGTCCATAGATGGGACACATGTAGCTTTGGTACCACCACATGCACGGGAGGTGGCGTACCGCAATCGAAAGCACTACCACTCCATCAATGCCCTTGTGGTGTGTCAGTCCAACATGGTGATTTCACATGTCTGTGCTCGTTTTCCAGGATCAGCACACGATGCCTACATCATGATGCGTAGCAGGATGCCTGAAATGATGATGCAGCTGCGCAACGAACGAGCATGTGTTGTTGGTGGGTACAGTCTGTCTGTCCTGTATTTTGCATAGCCTACCAGCACGACCGCTTCACCACTTCTAACGATGTCCATGTGCTTCCCATGTAGGGGACGCTGGCTATCCCAACATGCCTTGGCTGCTCACACCTCTCCGCAACCCCATCACGCCGGCCCAGCTCCGCTACAACGCCGCCCATGGCCGGACAAGGCAAGTGATAGAGAGGACGTTTGGCCTGCTGAAGAGCCGATTCAGGTGCCTACACAAGACCGGTGGCGCACTCCCATATGCCCCGGCGAAGGTCTGCAAGATCTTCATGGTCTGCTGCATGCTGCACAACATGGCAGTTGAAAGAGCTGTGCCACTCATCCTGGATCAACATGACGAGGACCATCCACCCGTGGAGGACGAAGGGCTTGGCAATGGGGCTAGTGATGTGGAGGATGTGGAGCCGCAAGAGGACATCCGGACTCGGCTCATACGCGACTTCTTTGCTTAGTGGTGACTACCAGTGTCTGAGTGTGCACGCATTGGTCCCCGTGTGGCATGTGTTGTGATGTGTGTGTCCACCTGCATGTATGGCACGTGAGTCAGAGGTGTGTGTGGGTGTGTCACTGGAGTGATGGTGGCAGTGATGGTTGTATTTCCCCAGTCATAATTGTGACCTAGCATGTTGTCATCCATACATGTGTCGAGTAAATGCACATGCAAGTGGCTGTGCTTTTTGTGGCTGACTTCTTGTGTGTCTCTCTTCCCCAGGTACTTGCGCATGCCGTCTGCTGCTTGCATTGTTGTGGCACTGCTATTCCTCATGGACATGACACCGTGGGCTGACTCAGCGTTACAGGCACGGACACGTTTGGAAGTCTCCATAGGGTAAGGGATGCATCTGGGGTGTATTGGGTGTGGCAGTTGTTCACGATGTATGCACACTGCCCCTGTCGATGTTTGGTTCCTCTGCAGCCATGTAGCATCACCATGGGACACGACATGCAGCTGTGTACACCTGAATAGATGGTCTACCTGGTTGACAGTCATCAGTGATGGGATAGGGGATTGTGATGATGGCATCAATGTGTGTGACACTGCCCTCGGACACATACGCTTAGCATTGGCTTGACATGGTGTGGGACTTCCACATCAGCGGATCTATGGTGTATGGCAGTCTCTCCGTGAGCAGCTGTGGGTGTTTAGCTGTTAGCCGACGCTTGTGTGCCAGTTCCATGGCGAACACGCATTTGTGCTGCAGAAGTGGGGTGCCAGTGTTGGACCCACATGTTACTCCACATGATGTGTTCATGTGTACTTCAAGTTGCCTCTGCAATCCCGAAAACATGACTAATAAAGGTGTCCCTATGCCTCCAAGGTGCCTCTTCTCAGTCAATGCTGGTGTGTTGCCACGGTGCATCCAGCATGTCTGGCATGGTATTCCCTGATTGTGGCTATGTTTCAATGTGTCGAGTACCAAGATGCATGCTGTGTGTGTGGGCTGAGACTGTGTATTGGCCATGATGTCCATGACTGTGTGGGTATTGTGACATGTGCCATCCCCATGCATCCAACGTTGTCCATGACCCCATTCTCTGCATCCACCGGACTCAAGCTTGCAGGACATGGTTCTGCCACCTGTCTACACATACCTGGGTGCCCCCCAAGACACTGGACTGGATCCCTGACCTCTGCGCATGACTGTTGCTGTACTCAATGTGTCTGTCAGCACGGTTGTTCGGCCTCCCCCTCAGCTGGTTGGGCCCATCACGGGTGTGTATGGTGCTCCATGTCTGTCTTGCCTAATACACTGTGTCCCATGTGTCCTGTGCCCGACTCAGGCCCCAGGGTGTGGATGGTTGAAGACGAAAGATGACTCAGGCATGTTTAGACTTTACAAGACACATGTTAGGTAATAATGCAACCAGCAGGCATCTACTCTTCTTAGTGTGATTTATTATTGGGGGGGGGGCAAAGTGAGGGGCTTTCCGGGAGTTTGGAATCCAAAGTTCAGTAGGGGAGTTGGTGAAACAATGCCATTTGAAATCCTCAGAGTCCATGCCACAGTCTTTGTCAACATTGGTCAGCCAGTGACCAGCAGGGCCATGTGGCAGAGAATGTCTCTTGATGCTGTGATGCTGTTGGTCCAGTGGGCCAGGTGCCAGGCCAGGTGTCCTGGGAGATGGTGATGTAGCGCCGACCCTCACGGTCCTTTCCGTGGACGACCCGGCCTCCTGCGGGGACCCTCAGCAGCAGGCCGTGACGACGTCTGGGATGCTCCATCGGATGTTTCCTCCTCCTCCTCCTGATCCCTCCCTGTGGGTGGTGATGTTCTCCGCCTTCTGGCACAGGGAGGGTCGGCCATGTTGTCGGCCATCCGACGGAGTGTATCGTGAATTCCCGTGTACGCCGTCACGAGCTCAGCCTGTCCATCCTCCATCCTCCGTTGGTGTTGCAGTAGACAGGCATGTAGCTCCGCATGTTGCTGGGCCTGCTGGGTCTTGATCCCCTCGAGGACAGACACAACCTGGGCCAGGCCCGTGGTGTCCTGCCGGTATGTGTCCAGGATGTTACGGACATGGGAAAATACCGGTTCCCCAGCCAACTGGTCAGGCTCGCGCCTCCGCCGTCCTCCACTCCCACCACACCTGCCCACTTGCACCTGGCCTGCCCTTGTGGGTACATCGGGTCTCCGGGACCCCTGAGGGGTGGCATTGGCGTTGTCGCCTGCCTCCTCCTTGGTGCCCGGGACACCGTGTCCCTCCTGGCCAGCCTGGCTGCATTGTGGTGTTGGGGCAGGGATCCTGGGTGTCTCCTGGGATGTGGCAGGAGTGGGGGTGGTGGTTGGCACAGTTGTACCTGACGCAGGTGCTGCAGGTGGTTGGACACCAGAGGGGCCAGGTCGGTCGGGGTCGTCCACAGAGTGGTGAGAGTGGTCGCTGCCGGTGGGATCGGGCTCCCGCAGATCCGGGTCCTGTGAGTCTTCCCCCCCAGTGTTGGGGGGTGAACCACGACGTTGACCTGTGTGTGAGAGAGACAATGTTAATTTTGGTCCATGCAACATCCATGTTTCATCAGTTTCAAAGTTGGGACATTTCCTCTTGGCATTGGGATCTGTCTTGCATTCCACTCACAGTGCACTTGTGCATGGGTGTGTCCCTTGGGCACCACTTTGGCCCCTTTAACTATGTGTGGCACGGTCTTCCTTGCTGCGTCAAGTGTGACTGCAGTCAGCAGTGGAGTGGGCAGGTGTGGCGAGCCACGCATTGGCGCCTTCCGTGTAGCACTGTACATGTGCACATGGAGTGGATCCACACACTTATATGGTCCAGGTAGCTGTTGTTGTGCTCGTGAACAGGTTGTGACATGGCCCTGTGTTTTGCCATGGGGAAGAGGGGGGGTTCTGGGACTGGCCACCCTTGTCTACATGCACGCAGTCTACCTGCTGACGAGCAGACATTCGCACACGCCACACGGCTGTTTGCTCTCCCTGTGTCTCTCTCCCTCTCTGTCCCCCTCTCCCTCCCTCTTTGTCCCCCTCTCCCTCCCTCTCTGTCCCCCTCTCCCTCCCTCTCTGTCCCCCTCTCCCTCCCTCCGTGTGTCAGCCTCCTCCCTCTGTCCGTCTCCCTCCCTCTCTGTCCCCCTCTCCCTCCCTCTCTGTCCCCCTCTCCCTCCCTCTGTGTGTCAGCCTCCTCCCTCTGTCCGTCTCCCTGTGTCTCCCTCCCTCTCTGTCCCCCTCTCCCTCCCTCTGTGTGTCACCCTCTGTCACCTCAGCCCAGCTTCCTGGGCACACACTGTTAGCAGATCTTTGAGTGGCCCTTGGCTTGTTGATGTGAGTTTGTTTCTGATCTCCAGGCACCCATTGGGTGTGATGTGTGTCTGTGCGCTGCTGCTGTGGTGGTGTGTGCTGCCACTCTTTCACAATGTTGGCTGTTCATTAGCTGCTGTCATGTGCAAAACAGTGCCTTCACCCCCATGTGTTGATGCAAGGCGTCCGCCATTTGCTGGCAAGTCATTCCTGTGTTGGGACACACTGTTTGTCTGGCTGTGACCTAGGCCATATGGGCAGAGGGCATTGTTGTCTGCTTCGGAGTTGCACTATTTGATTTTTGGGGCCCAGCCTCCCGCCATCCGGGTTACCGTGTCATGTGTTGGTGTCTTCTGTGGCCTGTGACTTGACATTGTCCAGCTGGGTGCATGGGGCATGGTGGCAGCAGTGGCATGTGCGTGCTCATGGAGTGTGGTTGAGTCATGCGATGGCTTGGGGTGGTTGCGTGCCTGTTAGTGATTTTGGTTGTGGATGCCGTTCCCCCCATGTGAGGTGCGTTGTTTGTGTACTCACCCGGGTCTCGGAGTCCTTCTAATCCTTCGACTGCCTCCACCGGCATTATGGCCATCACCCTCTCCTCCCAGGGCTGGTAGTGTACGGGTCTGCGGGAGGGCCCTCCTCCGGTGGCGTTGGCCTGGTCGTGTTCCTCCTGCCTCTTGGCTCGGACCCTCCTCCGCAGATCGTACCACCTGTTCTGGCATTCCTGCCTGGTCCTTCTGGTGTCCCCAACAGCATTCACAGCATCGATGATGGTCTGCCACATGGCTGTTTTTGCTACCATGCTGGTGTTTCTGACCAATGTTCCAAAGAACCTCCAACTCTCGGTTACTGAACTTTGGATTCTTGGTAGTGGGCATGGTGAGGGGTGTGGGTGTGGATGGTGGGGGGGGTGTGGATGTTGGGGGGGTGTGTGGATGGTTGTGGGTGTGTGGGTGTGGTTGTGCAGGTGTGTGTGTGTGTGAATGTGATGAGGGTGTGTTTGTGAAGGTGGTTGTGTGGAGATGTGCAAGTGTAAGGTGTGGTGAAGCTTGTAGTAAGGTGCTGTAAGTTGTCTGTGGTGTCTGGCAGCAGTGAGTCTGTTGCAAAGGCTCATGGTTTGTGTGTGTGGGCCCTTTTTATTGGTCCATTGGTGGGTGTGGCTGTGTTTGAAGTTTGGGTGGGTGTGTTATAAGGAGTGGTGGTGTTTAGGGCCTCTGTTTGTTTTTGGCAGTTGCAGGTCAGTGCATGTGTTTTTTTAGTTTTTGTTGGCGATGTTTAGTGGCTTTGTGCCATTCGAATAGTGTATTCTTGTGTTGTTTTGTTTTGTCCTGGTTGTGTACGTGCGTTTTGAGCGTGTGTACGGTGTGTAGATGGGCCATTTGGTTGTACGGTGCTGTCCTTGTGTGTGGCTTGGCACGACTCGTACATGCGGTTGTGATGTTGGGGCATGGGGTGTGCTCCGTACTTAGGAGGTTGTGGTGGGGGTGCGACTCGAACGTACTGGGATGTGGGTACACGGTGGTACGACACGTACAGGGGTGGGGGTACGACTCGAACGTACTGGGGTGTACTTAGACGGTGGTACGACACGTACAGGGGTGGGGGTACGACTCGAACGTACTGGGGTGTACTTAGACGGTGGTACGACACGTACAGGGGTGGGGGTACGACTCGAACGTACTGGGGTGTGGGTACACGGTGGTACGACACGTACAGGGGTGGGGGTACGACTCGAACGTACTGGGGTGTACTTAGACGGTGGTACGACACGTACAGGGCTGGGGGTACGACTCGAACGTACTGGGGTGTGGGTACACGGTGGTACGACACGTACAGGGGTGGGGGTACGACTCGAACGTACTGGGGTGTACTTAGACGGTGGTACGACACGTACAGGGGTGGGGGTACGACTCGAACGTACTGGGGTGTGGGTATATGGTGGTACGACACGTACAGGGGTGGGGGTACGACTCAAACGTACTGGGGTGTAGGTACACGGGGGTATGACACGTACAGGGGTGGGGGTACGACTCGAACGTAGTGGGGTGTAGGTACACGGGGGTATGACACATAGAGGGGTGGGGGTACGACTCGATCGTACTGGGGTGTACTTCGACGGTGGTACGACACGTACAGGGGTGGGGGTATGACTCGAACGTACTGGGGTGTGGGTACATGGTGGTACGACACGTACAGGGGTGGGGGTACGACTCAAACGTACTGGGGTGTACTTAGACGGTGGTACGACAAGTACAGGGGTGGGGGTACGACTCGAACGTACTGGGGTGTGGGTACACGGTGGTATGACACGTACAGGGGTGGGGGTACGACTCGAACGTACTGGGGTGTGGGTACACGGTGGTACGACACGTACAGGGGTGGGGGTACGACTCGAACGTAGTGGGGTGTAGGTACACGGGGGTATGACACGTAGAGGGGTGGGGGTACGACTCGATCGTACTGGGGTGTACTTCAACGGTGGTACGACACGTACAGGGGTGGGGGTACGACTCGAATGTACTGGGGTGTGGGTACACGGTGGTACGACACGTACAGGGGTGGGGATACGACTCGAACGTACTGGGGTGTGGATACACGGTGGTACGACACGTACAGGGGTGGGGGTACGACTCTAACATACTGGGGTGTAGGTACACGGGGGTATGACACGTACAGGGGTGGGGGTACGACTCGAACGTAGTGGGGTGTAGGTACACGGGGGTATGACACGTAGAGGGGTGGGGGTACGACTCGATCGTACTGGGGTGTACTTCGATGGTGGTACGACACGTACAGGGGTGGGGTTACGACTCGAACGTACTGGGGTGAGGGTACACGGTGGTGCGACACGTACAGGGGTGGGGGTACGACTCGAACGTACTGGGGTGTACTTAGACGGTGGTACGACACGTACAGGGGTGGGGGTACGACTCGAACATACTGGGGTGTGGGTACACGGTGGTACGACACGTACAGGGGTGGGGGTACGACTCGAACGTACTGGGGTGTGGGTACACGGTGGTATGACACGTACAGGGGTGGGGGTACGACTCAAACGTAGTGGGGTGTAGGTACACGGGGGTATGACACGTAGAGGGGTGGGGGTACGACTCGATCGTACTTGGGTGTACATACACGGCTGGGGGTTCGACACGTACACGGGTGTACATACAGGGGTGGGGGTGTACATTAACGGGGAGTACGACTCGAACGTATGGATGCTGGGGGGAGTGTTTGGCGCGTATGCGGGCACATATCTCCATGGTTGCAATGGGAGTTCGGTGCGGACGGTGTTTTTACCATACGGTTGTGAGTTCGGACGCACGGGTGGGATCGTGATTCCTCGGTCGGACTTGACTTTTCACGTTTGTACGGTAAATCGTCCGAGGACGTGACGGACACATTTTCTGACCCGAGGACGTGTGGGGAATGATTCCGAATGCGGTTCGTATGGACTTTTTACCATGCGAATCGTGATTGCCAGTTCGTACGGAACTTGTACGATTCGTACGGTAAAAAGACCGGATACGAGTCGCACGGGGATTTTTTCTACCGGATCGTAATCGGCACCTATGTCTTTTACAAATGATTTTCCTCGACTACGCGAAAAGCCTGTCGAGTGGTACCGACAAGTAGACAGATTTGTAAAATTGTCTAAAGTATTATGGATAGATCTGAATAGCCTATTTGACATAATAGTACCAGCAGATTTGTGGACAGAGTGCAAGCTTATGATTAACTGGCCTACACAAGAATACCCTAGGGATCCTAAGACAGGAGCTCCCGATCCAGAAGTAATGAAGAAATATGAACAAGTTATGGCATTTTTGAAAAACAAGATACCCCCTAAAGAGACAGATTGGGTAAAAATTGACAGAACACATCAAGAGAGTAAAGAGTCAGTGCATGCATATTATGAAAGGCTAATTCTAGCTTTTAAACTGTTCAGTGGAGATGAGAACCTGAGTGATAAGGATTTGAGTCATTTTGTATACAGATTTGTATATGGTTTACGACCAGACATTGGTGATATGATAAAACAGCATACAGTTGATTGGCAAAATAAGAAAATAGACAAAGTGTTGAGACATGCTAAATATTTCAGCGATGAGATTGAGGCCAAGCAGCGAAAACTGAAAGAAAAAGCAATGTGGGCACAAGTAAAAGTAGCAGAACGACAGGAAGCTCAGTTAGTGGAACAAGCAAATAACCCAGGAACTAAGCCAAGATTCAGCCCAGGAAAAGGGAAGGGTAATATAGAAGAAGCTAAAAAGAAGTTCCCATGCCATAATTGCGGTAGGTTAGGGCATTGGAAATCCGAGTGTAAATATCCTCCAAGTACTAATAATGAAAATCCATCATTGAATCCACAGGTGCAGAAAGAGGTGAGTGGTCAACTGCAGCAACAGCAGCAGGTGGTTACCTCACAGAATCAGGCGCCAAAACCGCCTTTCCCGCAGAGAAGAAACACACAGAAGTATAGTAATACCTGAGTCATTGTACAAATGCATGGATACTGAGTGGATAGTTAGAGTGGTGGTAGCTGACAGCAGGGAGAGTTTATAAGTGGTTGTGTGTTGGCACAGAGATAAGATAAGGACATGCTTTTGTCAGGATGATTGCAGGAGTGAACAGAGAGTGGCAGTCTGATTGGGGCACTACATGAATACTACCTGGCGTATTGTAAGGGGTAATCAGTACTCTGCTGGGGGTTAGGGGCTTGCATACATTGCACACATTTGACTGTAGCACTGTCTGTCTTAATACCTGAGTCACTCTACAATTCCATGTATACTGACTGGATAGTTAGAGTGGTGGTTGTTGACAGCAGGGAGAGTTTAAAAGTGCTTGTGTGTTGGCACAGAGACTAGATAAGGACATGCTTCTGTGAGAATGATTGCAGTAGGGAACAGCGAGTCACAGTCTGATTATGGCACCAAATGAATAGTACTTAGCTTATTGCAAGGGTGAATAAGTACTCTGCTGGGGGTTAGGGCCTGCATACATTGCGCACATATGACTGTAGCACTGTGTGTCTTAATACCTGAGTCATTCTACAAGGGCATGGATACTGAATGGATAGTTAGAGTGGTGGTAGTTGACAGCGGGGAGAGTTTATAAGTGCTTGTTTGTTGGCAAAGAGAATACGCAAGGACATGCATAAGTGAGGATGATTGCAGGAGTGAACAGAGAGTCATAGTCTGATTGGGGCACCAAATGAATGCTTCTTGGCTTATTGTAAGGGTGAATCAGTACTCTGCTGGGGCCTAGGGGCCTCCATACATTGCGCACAGTTCACTGTAGCACTGCGTGTCTTAATGCCTGAGTCCATGTACAAGTGCATGGATACTGAGTGGATAGTTAGAGTGGTGGTTGTTGACAGCATGGAGAGTTTATAAGTGCTTGTGTGTTGGCACAGAGACTAGATAAGGACATGCTTCTGTGAGAATGATTGCAGTAGGGAACAGTGAGTCACAGTCTGATTATGGCACCAAATGAATAGTACTTAGCTTATTGCAAGGGTGAATAAGTACTCTGCTGGGGGTTAGGGCCTGCATACATTGCGCACATATGACTGTAGCACTGTGTGTCTTAATACCTGAGTCATTCTACAAGGGCATGGATACTGAATGGATAGTTAGAGTGGTGGTAGTTGACAGCGGGGAGAGTTTATAAGTGCTTGTTTGTTGGCAAAGAGAATACGCAAGGACATGCATAAGTGAGGATGATTGCAGGAGTGAACAGAGAGTCATAGTCTGATTGGGGCACCAAATGAATGCTTCTTGGCTTATTGTAAGGGTGAATCAGTACTCTGCTGGGGCCTAGGGGCCTCCATACATTGCGCACAGTTCACTGTAGCACTGCGTGTCTTAATGCCTGAGTCCATGTACAAGTGCATGGATACTGAGTGGATAGTTAGAGTGGTGGTTGTTGACAGCATGGAGAGTTTATAAGTGCTTGTGTGTTGGCACAGAGATTAGATAAGGACATGCTTTTGTCAAGATGATTGCATGAGTGAACAGAGAATGACGGTCTGATTGGGGCACTACATGGATACTACCTGGCGTATTGCAAAGGTTAATCAATACTCTGCTGGGGGTTAGGGGCCTGCATACATTGCACACATTTGACTGTAGCACATGTGTGTCTTAATACCTGAGTCATTCCACAAGTCCATGTATACTGACTGGATAGTTAGAGTGGTGGTAGTTGACAGCAGGGAGAGTTTATAAGTGCTTGTGTTTTGATCCAGAGATTAGGTAAGGACATGCTTCTGTCAGGATGATTGCAGGAGTAGACAGAGACTGACAGTCTTATTGGGGCACTACATGAATACTACCTGGCTTATTGCAAGGGTGAATCAGTACTCTGCTGGGGGCTAGGTGCTTGAATAAATTGCGCACATTTCACTGTAGCACTGCGTGTCTTAATGCCTGACTCACTGTTCAAGTGCATAGATACTGATTTGATAGTTTGAGTGGTGGTAGTTGACAGGAGAGAGAGTTTATAAGTGGTTATGGCTTTTCACATAGATTACAGAAGGACATGGTTCTATTAGGATGATTGCAGGAGTGGACAGACAGTGACTGTCTGCTTGGGACACTGCATGAATATTACCTGGCTTACTATAAGAGTGAATCATAAGTTGGCAGGGGTTTAGGTGCCTGCATAGATTGTGCACATTTGATTGTAGCACTGCATATCTTAATGCCTGAGTCTTTGTACAACTACATGGATAGTGACAGGCTTTTTAGAGTGCTGGTAGTTGACAGAAGGGAACGTTTATAAGTGCTTGTGTTTTGATCCAGAGATTAGGTAAGGACATGCTTCTGTCAGGATGATTGCAGGAGTAGACAGAGACTGACAGTCTTATTGGGGCACTACATGAATACTACCTGGCTTATTGCAAGGGAGAATAAGTGCTCTGCTGGGGGTTAAGTGCATCCATACATTGCGCACATTTGACTGTGGTACTGCGTGTCTTAATACCTGAGTCATTCTAAAAGTGCATGGATACTGAGTGGAAATTAGAGTGGTGGTAGTTGACAGCAGGGAGAGTTTATAAGTGCTTTTGTGTTGGCACAGATATTAGATAAGGACATGCTTTTGTCAGGATGATTGCAGGTGTGAACAGAGAGTGACAGTCTGATTGGGGCACTACATGAATACTACCTGTCTTTTTGCAAGGGTGAATCAGTACTCTGCTGGGGGTTAGGGGCCTGCATTCATTGCACACATTTGACTGTAGCACTGTGCGTCTTAATACCCGAGTCATTCTACAAGTCCATGGATACTGAGGGGATAGTTAGAGTGGTGGTAGTTGACAGTAGGGAGAGTTTATAAGAGCTTGTGTGTTGGCACAGAGACCAGATAAGGACATGCTTTTGTGAGAATGATTGCAGGAGTGAACAGAGAGTGACAGTCTGATTGGGACACTACATGAATACTACCTGGCTTATTGCAAGGGTGAATAAGTACTCTGCTGGGGGTTAGGGGCTTGTATACATTGCACACATTTGACTGTAGCACTGTGTGTCTTCTTAGTGCCTCAGTTATTCTACAAGTGAATGGATAGTGACTTCTTAGCTAGAGTGCTGGTAGTTGACAGGAGAGAGAGTTTATACGTGGTTATGTTTTTTCACATAGATTACATAAGGACATGGTTCTGTTCGGATGATTGCAGGAGTGGACAGACAGTGACTGTCTGCTTGGGACACTGCATGAATATTACCTGGATTGCTATAAGAGTGAATCATAAGTTGGCAGGGGTTTAGGAGCCTGCATAGATTGTGCACATTTGATTGTAGCACTGCATGTCTTAATGCCTGAGTCATTGTACAACTACATGGATAGTGACAGGCTAGATAGAGTGCTGGTAGTTGACTGCAGGGAGAGTTTATAAGTGCTTGTGTTTTGATACAGAGATTAGGTAAGGACATGCTTCTGTCAGGATGATTGCAGGAGTGGATAGAGACTGACAGTCTTATTGGGGAACTACATGAATTCTACCTGGCTTATTGCAAGTGTGAATCGGTAGTCTGCAGTTGGTTAGCGGACTAAATAGATTGCGCATATATAACTGCAGTACCGTGTGTCTTAGTGCCTCAGTTATTGTACACGTGAATATATAGTGACTGGATAGTTTGAGTGCTGGTAGTTGACAGGAGAGAGAGTTTATAAGTGGTTATGTTTTGGCACATAGATTACATAAGGACATGGTTCTGTTAGGATGATTGCAAGAGTGGACAGAGAGTGACAATCTGATTGGGACACTGAATGAATATTAGCTGGATTGCTATAAGAGTGAATCATAAGTTGGCAGGGGTTTAGGGGCCTGCATAGATTGTGCACATTAGATTGTAGCACTGTATGTCTTAATGCCTGAGTCATTGTAAAACTACATGGATAATTAGTGACAGGCTAGATAGAGTGCTGGTAGTTGATAGCAAGGAGAGTTTATAAGTGCTTGTGGTTTGATACATAGATTAGGTAAGGATATGCTTCTGTCAGGATGATTGCAGGAGTGGACAGAGACTGACGGTCTTATTGGGTCACTATATGAATACTACCTGGCATATTGCAAGGGTGAATAAGTACTCTGCTGGGGGTTAAGTGCCTGCATACATTGCACATATTTGACTGTAGCACTGTGTCTTAATACCTGAGTCATTCAACAAGTCCATGTATACTGACTGCATAGTTAGAGTGGTGGTAGTTGACATCGGGGAGAGTTTATAAGTGCTTGTGTGTTGGCAGAGAGACTAGATAAGGACATCCTTCTGTGAGAATGATTGCAGTAGTGAACAGTGAGTCACATTCTGATTGGGGCACCAAATGAATACTACTTGGCTTATTGCAAGGGTGAATCAGTACTCTGCTGGGGGTTAGGGGCCTGAATAAATTGTGCACATTTCACTGTAGCACTGCGCTTCTTAATACCTGAGTCATTGTACAAGTGCATAGATATTGAGTTGATATTTAGAGTGGTGGTAGTTGACAGCAGGGAGATTTTACAAGTGCTTGTGTGTTGGCACAGAGATTAGATAAGGACTTGCTTTTGTCAGGATGATTTCAGGAGTGAACAGAGAGTGACAGTCTGATTGGGACACTACATGAATACTACCTGGCTTATTGCAAGGGTGAATAAGTACTCTGCTGGGGGTTAGGGGCCTGCATACATTGTGCACATATGACTGTAGCACTGTGTGTCTAAGTGCCTCAGTTATTGTACAAGTGAATGGATACTGACTGGATAGCTAGAGTGCTGGTAGTTGACAGGAGAGAGAGTTTATAAGTGGTTATGTTTTTTCACATAGATTACATAAGGACATAGTTCTGTTAGGATGATTGCAGGAGTGAATAGAGACTGACAGTCTTATTGGGGCACTACATGAATACTAACTGGCTTGTTGCAAGGGTGAATACGTATTCTGCTGGGGGTTAGGGGCTGCATACATTGCGCACATTGGACTGTAGCACTGCATGTCTTAATACCTGAGTCATTCTACAAGGGCATGGATACTGTGTGGAAAGTTAGAGTGGTGGTAGTTGACAGCGGGGAGAGTTTATAAGTGCTTGTTTGTTGGCACAGAGAATACGTAAGGACATGCATCTGTGAGGATGATTGCAGGAATGAACAGAGAATGACAGTCTGATTGGGGCACTACATGGATACTACCTGGCATTTTGGAAAGGTTAATCAGTAATATGCTGGGGTTTAGGGGTCTGCATATATTGCGCACATTTGACTGTAGCATTGCGTGTCTTAATGCCTGAGTCATTCTACAAGTGCATGGATACTGATTGGATAGTTAGAGTGATGGTAGTTTACAGCAGGGAAAGTTTATAAGTGCTTGTGTTTTTGCACAGAGATTAGATAAGGACATGGTTATGTCAGCATGATTGCAGGAGTGAACAGAGACTGACCGTCTGATTGGGGCACCAAATGAATGCTCCTTGGCTTATTGCAAGGGTGAATCAGAACTCTGCTGGGGGCTAGGGGCCTCCATACGTTACGCACATTTCACTGTAGCACTGCGTGTCTTAATGCCTGAGTCATTGTACAAGTGCATGGATACTGAGTGGATAGTTAGAGTGGTGGTAGCTGACAGCATGGAGATTTTATAAGTGCTTGTGTGTTGGCACAGAGATTAGATACGGACATACTTTTGTCAGGATGATTGCAGGAATGAAGAGAGAGTGACAGTCTGATTGGGACACTGCATGATTACTACCTGGCTTACTACAAGAGTGAATCAGTAGTTTGCAGGGGTTTAGGGGCCTGCATAGATTGTGCACATTTGATTGTAGCACTGCGTGTCTTAATGCCTGAGTCATTCTACAAGTGCACGGATACTGAGTGGATAGTTAGAGTGGTGATAGTTGACAGCAGGGAGAGTTTAAAAATGCTTGTGTGTTGCCACAGAGACTAGATAAGGACATGCTTCTGTGAGGATGATTCCTGGAGTGAACAGAGAGTCACAGTCTGATTGGATCACCAAATGAATACTACTTGGCTTATTGCAAGGGTGAATCTTTACTCTGCTGGGGGCTAGGAGCCTGCATACATTGCACACATTTCACTGAAGCACTGCGTGTCTTAATGCCTGAGTCATTGTACAAGTGCATGGATGCTGAGTGGATAGTTAGAGTGGTGGTAGTTGACAGCAGGGAGAGTTTATACGTGCTTGTGTGTTGGCACAGAGATTAGATAAGGACTGGCTTTTGTCAGGATGATTGAAGGAGTGAACAGAGAATGACAGTCTGATTGGGACACTGCATGATTACTTCCTGGCTTACTACAAGAGTGAATCAGTAGCTTGCAGAGGTTTAGGGGCCTGCATTGATTGCGCACATTTGATAGTTGCACTGCGTGTCTTAATGCCTGAGTCATTCTACAAGTGCATGGATACTGAGTGGATAGTTAGAGTGCTGGTTGTTGACAGCAGGGAGAGTTTATAAGTGCTTGTGTGTTGGCACAGAGATTAGATAAGGACATGCTTTTGTCAGGATGATTGCAGGAGTGAACAGAGTGACTCAGTCTGAATGGGCACTACATGAATACTACCGGGCTTATTGCAAGGGTGATTAAGTACTCTGGTGGGTGTTAGGGGCCTGCATAGATTGTTCACATTTGATTGTAGCACTGCGTGTCTTAATGCCTGAGTCATTCTACAAGTGCATGGATACTGAGTGGATAGTTAGAGTGCTGGTTGTTGACAGCAGGGAGAGTTTATAAGTACGTGTGTGTTGGCACAGAGATTAGATAAGGACATGATTTTGTCAGGATGATTGCAGGAGTGAACAGAGTTACTCAGTCTGATTGGGGCACTACATGAATACTACCTGGCTTATTGCAAGGGTGAATCATTACTGTGCTGGGGGTTATGGGACTGCATACATTGTGCACATTTCACTGTAGCACTGCGTGCCTTAATGCCTGAGTTATTCTACAAGTGCATGGATACTGAGTGGATAGTTAGAGTGCTGGTTGTTGACAGCAGGGAGAGTTTATAAGTGCTTGTGTGTTGGCACAGAGATTAGATAAGGACATGCTTTTGTCAGGATGATTGCAGGAGTGAACAGAGTGACTCAGTCTGATTGGGGCACTACATGAATACTACCTGGCTTATTGTAAGGGTGAATCATTACTGTGCTGGGGGTTATGGGACTGCATACATTGTGCACATTTGACTGTAGCACTGCGTGTCTGAATGCCTGAGTCATTCTATAAGTGCATGGATACTGAATGGATATTTAGAGTGGTGGTATTGACAGTAAGGAGAGTTTATAAGTGCTTGTTTTTTGGCACAAAGATTAGGTAAGGACATGCTTCTATCAGTATGATTTCAAGAGTGGACAGAGCGTGACAGTCTGATTGGGACACTACATGAATACTACCTGGCTTATTGCAAGGGTGAATCGGTAGCCTTCTGGGGATTCGATGCCTGCATAGATTGTGCACATTTGAGTGTAGCTCTGCATGTCTTAATGCCTAAGGCTTTGTACAGCTGTACAAACAGTGACTGAATAGTGAGAGTTCTGGTAGTTGACAGGAGGGTGAGTTTTTAAGTGCTTGTGTTTTGGCACAGAGAGCAGATACGGACATGGTTCTGTCAGGAAGATAGGAGGAGTGGACAGGGAGTGACAGTGTGATTGCTGATCTGCATGGTTACTGCATGAATTTTTGCTGGAGTGAATCAGTAGTGTGCAGGGGGTTAGGGGATCGCATAGATTGTGCACATTTACTTATATACTAACTACAAAATTAAACATTCTAGAACCACAAAATCACGTCTCATGCACTTATAAAATCACATTTTCACTACCTTTGCAGTCCTCTAATATATCAGGTACCTCTCATTAATTCAATAAATATACATACAAGTATATACATACAATTTAAACAAATACATGACTCATGACATCTACTTAAGGAGATAACTACTACATAAAGAAAGAATGAAATGTACTGACTTTCTTTTGAGCAACATATTGTCCATTAAATCTAGAAATATGCAACATCATCAAACTGTACCTCTCAACAGACTTAATGAAGAAGAGTAATAAAGAACAATTTTTTATAAGAATTTTTAAAACTGCACAATCTGTACAAACTAATAACAGAATCATAATTATTAACACCTTATATGATCATCTTGCAAACGGCACAATTGTACCCCCTTTTTCCAAACCTAATATAATAATACAGTATTTTTAAACTATACCTTTTTACAAAGAAGAAATAATCATGCGTAATAAACTACACCTTATATGAATATTTTAGAAAATACACCTTCTTAGTACATATTTAACCAATTAATAGTAAATAAGAGCCTTCATTCAACTATACCTTTCAATACACTTAAACATATATATATTACTGTACATTCTATTTTTTAAACAAACTTCAAAGTATAATAAAATTAATCCCAATATACATCTCTGCATTTAATAATATATTTCAAACTACACAGTTTCAGAAAATTGTTAAATCTTTTTTAAATAAACCTCAAAAATATGTAACTCACCTGTTTAAAAAATGTGTTGAATGCAAAATCTCACACACTTACTCAGGATTTTCTTTTTCACATAGAGAATGTAGATCAACACACTCTGCAAGGTTGAACCAGTATTGTCAAACTTTCCCTCTATTTTCCATACATATAGACATACGCAACAAATGGCACTGCTTCCCAGTGTTTTTCAAACTGAAAAAAGAATTTCCATTGGTCATATAGAATAATACTTTTCAACTGACATCTTCACCCCTTGTCCTTAATGTCAGTGTCCATAGCAACAGGTCATGCAACATTCAACTTAGCTCCCAGGTCACAAGTTCACCACACAATGTTGCAAATGACAACAGCAGGTGTGGTTGTCTTTGCAATGCTTGCCCTTATCCTTTCTGCTGTACCTTTCCAACATATGTTAATAACCAATAAGAAACATGCTTTGTAAACAAAGTAAAATGCACCCTATATTTCAATGTAGAGTGTTCTTAAGCAGCCAATCACATCTTTACTTTCTTAAAAACAGCATCTTGTCCACCATTTTAGATTTTATTCTTCCACCTGCCTACCTCAGCTGCAGACATCTTCTGATTGCCAACAGAAATCCTTTCAGGATGCTTTCTGTGTGGATTATTAGACACAGCTATGTTTTCTGGTGCAAAAGGAATGCTGAAAGCAGAGGTATTGACAAAGACCTAGTTTTGCAAAATGTAGACATTAAATGGATTGGATAGAGAGGATTAAAGTGGCACCAATTGATGCCATTGGTTAAATCCTTTTTGCATCTCCAACCACCTGACCTCATGATTTTGCACAGTGGTGGCAATGACCTAGGCACATTGACTGGGGTTGGTCTTGAAATGCTAATGAAGGACACCTTTGCAGAATTGATGTTGCTTTTCCCCAAAACTGCCTTTGTGTACTTTAACATATGCCAAAGACAGAAATGGAAGAGGTCCTATCAATTTTGTCCACAGATTGAGAAAGCTAGAAAAAATGTTAATAAAGCTGTTTCTGCTTATCTCAGAGACCATAGTATTGGGTCCATATACAACAACAATTTATGTTTTAATATGGATGACATCTACAGGACTGATGGTGTACATTTCACAGATAAGGGAAACTAAGTCCTTCTCAACAACTTAAGACTCTGCATCGGCACTTACATGTAGCTACAAAAATCTCTTAATAAACACAAGGGCTCTTTTTAGAGCCACCCAATATCCTAATATATTACCTAGGTTTATATTAATTTTTAAAAATATTTTTGCTTGTAGTCGCGCACCCAGCGTGAATTGGAGTCACGTACCCCTTGCGTGCACACTAGGGGTCCACGCTGAGCGCCATACTAGGTACAGGGCGACTCCTAATTTTTCCATTTAAAAAAACAGCTCCTACCATTAATTTCTATTCGCCCCGGGGACCCCATCCCCCGGGGCCTATGTAATACGGTGGGAACCGTGGGTGGAGCCCCAATGCCCCCACGGTCCTGCCGGCTCCCCGTGACCTTTTGGAGCCGGCATAGCTTTTAGCGCTAGAAGTCACGTACCCCTCGTGTGCACACTAGGGGGCCCCGCTGAGCACCACTCTAGGTACATGACTCCTAATTTTTCCATTAAAAAACCTAGCTCCTGCCATTAATTTCTATTTGTCCCGGGAACCCCATCCCCTGGGGCCTATATAATACATTGGGGACTGTGGGGGGATCCCCAATGCCCCCACAGTCCCGCCGGCTCCCCGCGACCTTCAGGAGCCGGCATTGCTTTTCCACATGCGGAACTGCTGACATGCAGCTCTGTGTGTGGAAAAGCAATTCTGCTTTGGACTTTGAAAGCGAGAGCAGGTTTCCCTGCTCTCGCTTTCAAAATCCAAAGCAGAGTTTGCCATGGTAGGGCTGGAGCCGCATGGCTCCCGCCCTACCATAGCAAACAGCAATGTCCCGGGGGTGGGCACCCCGGGACAATACAGGAGCCGGCCCTGTGGGGTGGCGGTCCCAGGGCCATCAACTGCTCCAGGAGGGGGGCTGCACGCCCCACTCTCAACAAATGCAAAGCCCCGAGGAGGTGGTGGTCCCCGGGGCTCAGGGGTCCATCATGGACTCCCAGATTTAAACACTTAGTGTCTGGGGGAAGAGGCAGTCCCTGGGGTGTGTGGGGGGCTCGATTCCCCCCTCACAGGTATTTTTTTTTAAAAATCAGAGCCCCAGGGGTGGTGGTCCCTGGGCAGTGGGGGGGCTGTGTGCCCCCCGCAAAATTATTAATCAAAGCCCCGGGAGATGGCGGTCCCCTGGGCTGCGGGCGGGCTGTGTGCCCCCCTGCATATATTTATAGAAAACCTTGGGGTGTGGTGGTCCCCGGGGCTGTGGGGGTCTCCCTGGGCCCCTGCAATTATTTTTTGACATGCCCCCAGGACTTGGCCCAGCCGGGGGCTATTTAATAACGAAGCGCGGGAGCCCGCGCTTCGTTTTTTCCATTTTCACGGCCGGATTTGCGCACCCAGCGTGAGTTCGACTGAGTTTTTTTTAATGCTTTTTTGGGCCCTGGGCGTCCTTGTGGGACCCCGTGAGCAGCCCTAGGTGGTCAGGGTGTTTCTACCCTGTGCCCTTTTCTTGTTTTTTGCCTTTCTTTTTCTGTTTTCTAGGGCCTCGATTCTACCATGTCACAAGATGGCTGCCAACACTTCCTGGTTTGCAGTGTTGACAGCCAATTACAATGTAGCTCGTGATCGGAAAGGTGCGCGGATCCACCGCTGCCATAGATATCCGTATCTTTATTTTTTGAATTTCTCAAAAACTACTGACCGTATTTACACCATTTTTTAAAAGTTTGCATTCTGAGCCAAGCAGTACCTTTTTGCCAAATTTGGTGTCATTCCGTTCAGCAGTTTTGGCTGTAACCGTGTCTAAACTTTCCTATGGGAAATTGTTTTTTTGATCTCTATTTTTTGAATTTCTCAGGAACTACTGAACAGATTTACACCATTTAAAAAAAGGGCGCTTTCTGAACCAAGGGCTACCTTTTTGCCAAATTTGGTGTAATTCCATTCAGCAGTTTGGGCTGTAACCGTGTCTAAAGTTTCCTATGGGAAATAACATGGGGAAAACACGTTTTGGGACCCTCTTTTATCTTGGCTCCCACTTGTCGAATCACCCCCAAACATTCAGTATAGAAGCTGACCAGAGCGCCCCACTAGTTTTGATAATTTCACAAAGATTCGTTATCCGGCGCCAATGTTATTGGGAAAACAAAAAACGCTTTTCCTATGGATAATAGGTCCTAACTATAACTAGCTACTGGCGACCGCCAGTAGGTAATTTATATATATACATATTCATATTCACTGAAAAAGGTTTCTGGGATGTTATAGTTAGAAATTAGCATAAAAACCCTTAGAAATTCAGTGATAAAAACACAGGTTTCAGGTACGGTATAGTTAGGCTGACATTTCACCAATGCATAACAAGAGGAATTCAGCCATTAAAGTTAGCTGATCAAACTATAGCTTGCGCCCCCGCAATGCACTGCTTATGACCTCACTATTACATCACTCATGAAATGGTCAGTGACGTCACTGATGACATCACTGATGACATCTCAAATGACATACGTGATGACATCATTCAGTGACTGTGTGTGTTTATAAAATGTTTATGAGTGTTATATATACCAAAGTGTATTGATGATTCAGTGGGTGTATGGGCACCTGTATCAATGCTTCAGTAGGTGTGTGATTGACTGTATAGGTGAGGATTAGGTAACAGTGAATGTATGGCTCACTGACTAGATTGTCTGTCAGTTGGTGAAGTGTCTGTATGGGTTCGTGAGTGGGTACATGAGTGGGTGTTTGGGTGATTAATCGTTTGTCTGAAAATCTGTATGGGTGTATGAGTGTCTCTGTGAGTGGGTGAGAGGGTTTGTGATTCCCTGTATGGATGAGTGAGTGCATGAATCAGTTGGTACATGGGTTAGTGAGTGTGAGAGAAGGGTTGCATAAGTGATTGAGTGTGTCTCTGGGTGTGTCAGTGAGTGAATGGATGTGTCAGTGGTATATGGGTGAGTACGTGGATATGTGAATGATAGTATATGTAAGTGTTGGAAAATATTAGTGACTGTATTTGTGAGTGATGGATTGTGATAGTGACTGTATGGGTTAGTGAGTGCATGGGTGAGGGTGTGTATGGGTCAGTGATTATATAGTGCATCTGCATGTGTAAGTTACTGGGTGTGTGTACAACTTTGTAGGTGAGTAAATAGCTCTCTGATTGACTATATAGGTGAGTATGTATGTGTGTGAGTAGCTCTATGAGTGACTGACAGTGTGTGAGTAGCTGTATGGTTGTTTGAGTGGATATATCAGTGACTGTATAAGTGAGTGAGTTGGTGAATGAGTGGCTGTATGAGTCAGTGAGTGGATGTGTGTGTGTAGACCTAAGAATGAGTGAGTGGGTGTTTAAGTACTGGAATAGGCAAGTCAATGGTTTCAAGAATGCTAGTGTTAAAGTTGCAGTGGGTGTATGAAAGGTTACATGGTGGGGTGAGTGGGAGCGTCATTAATTCTGTGGATGATGTCATAAGTGAAGTCATGAGTGGTGTCATTTGAGATGTCATGAGTGATGTTGTCAGTATGTCACTGACCATGTCATGAGTAATGAAATAAGTGAGGTCATAAGCAGTGCATTGCAGGGGCTCAAGTTATAGTTAACTCAGTTAAGTATAACAGCTGAATTTCTCTGGTTTTGCACAAGTTAAATGTCAGGCTAACTCTGATCGTCCCTGAAACCTGTAGTTTTTTCACTGAATTTCTAAGGTTTCTTGAAAGCTAACTATAATGTCCCTGAAACGTGTGTTTTTTTCAGTGAAGGTTTTGTAACTTGTGCTTGAATTTTCAGAGTGGAACAGAAATGGTGCTGCATGTTCAATCATTTCTGAAGAATTGCATTGTGTACAAGTTACAGTATATGTTAAAATATTTTCACATTCAGACAGTATCCAAAAGTGGTTGCAACTTAAAGAATTACCCATTTTAACTGAAAGTAGCCGACTCACTATAGATGCCCCTATATCAGAGTTAGAAGTAAAACTATATATCGGTAGGGTTAAGAGTAATAAAGCTGCAGGGACGGATGCCCTTCCGGGTGAAGTATATAAAATACTACAGAATGAGTTAGTCCCTAGGATGTGTGAACTCTTTAACTCTATATATAGCCCAAGTGGTAGAGTTCCAAATTCTTGGAAAGAAGCTACGATCGTTCTCGTTTTAAAACCAGGGAAAGATCCCCGTAAAGCAGATTCATATAGACCAATCTCCCTGCTAAATGCTGATTATAAGATCTTTATGAGTATACTGGCAGGGAGATTGGTCAAGGTAATCCCCTCTTTGATAAATGGGGACCAAAAGGGCTTCATCCCTGGCAGATTTATTCAGGAACAGACTCTGCAGTTAATTGGCAGTATTGATCTAGCGATAGCAAGGACGGAGCCCTTGGCTGTTGCTGCATTTTATGCGGCTAAAGCCTTTGACCGCGTTTGTTGGACCTTTTTATGGGAACTCCTGAAATCAATGGGCTTGGGTTTAACTTTTATTCAGACTTTGACCAATTGCTACCAGGGTACCTCGGCCACAATTTTGCTAAATGGCCTGTTAACATCTAGCTTTCCAATAACTAGGGGGGCAAGGCAGGGTTGTCCTATCTCGCCCCTGCTATTCGATCTGTATATAGAGCCTTTGGCTCAAGCCATAAGATTAGCTGAGTCAATTACCCCCTTCAGTGTTAATCTATACAGTAGCAAGGTAGCCCTCTATGCAGATGACTTACTGATATATACTAATAACCCAAGTGAGGCACTCCCTAGAGTAGAAGCAATTATGGAGGAGTTTGGAGGTTTTTCAGGTTATCTTTCCAACTCATCCAAAACGGAGGTGATGTGCTGGAACATCGAGAACTTGGCCGGCCGTATCAGTAAGGAATTTAGGGATCTTGGGGTAACTATAGTAAGTAACTTAGATGAAATCCCGAAGATTAATTTGAAAAAAGTGTCAAATGAGATCGATCATCTATTTTTAAGATGGAAGAACTTGCCCCTAACTATATATGGAAGGGTTAACCTGATAAAAATGGTAATCTTGCCAAAATTAACTTATTTACTTAGTACCATCCCTCTTGGCTTCTCAAATAGAGATATTAGCAAAATCCAAGGCAAGATTGGCAGCTTCATCTGGTCCAATAAAACAACAAGGCTCTCCTGGAAGAAGCTAAGGCGGAAACTTCTGAAGGGAGGGATTGCTCTTCCCGATCTGTCTTGGTATTCCCACTCGTTTCAATTTAAAAATGTTCGGGCGCTACTTATCTCTCCGGGGGATTCAAATTGGGGGATGATCCTGAAAGAAATGGCTACCTTCGAAGGTGGAGAAGGGGGTCTCCTATACAAGTTTGGAGCCCCAAGGTTTTTCAGAAAGGTACGTTTGAAGGTATTAAAAACAGCCTTAAATGGGTGGTATAAAATCAGGAAAATGTGGGGGATCTGTTATTATTCAGAGTTTGCTCCAATCTGGGATTCCCCCGGTCTGCCCGCCTGCCTGAAAGACAGCCTTGCGAAACCTATAAAGGATGCTGGTCTTATGATCTGGGCTGACCTCATTTCCTCAGAAGGTGTCCATCCATGGGAGGTGTTAAAGTCCCGAATTGGTAGTTCATTTTCAAAGTTTAAATATCTCCAACTGGTCTCTTGGTTTGCCGCAGAGAGAGAACATATAGGTGGAAATTGGGAAATAGAGTCTCTTCTCCAAAATACAAAACTTATCAAAAAAGAGGCAGGCCTTTGGTATAAAAGACTTTTGGAAATGGATACAACTGAGTCTCCCCCACAACAGACGGTTTGGAACCTGTCAGCCCTGTTGCTGCAGAGCTATATGAACCTTCACTGCTTATCTTATAAACATCTATTAAACCAGCTTCATTAAAAAAGAACCATTTTTATGTTATCAACAGGTTATATTACACCCCCAAGAAAATAGCCAAGTTTGCTCCCCATGTATCTGCATAATGCCCAAGATGTGAATTCTCCCCGGCTGATGATCTACACATTTTTTTCGATTGTGTGAAATTAAGGCCCTTCTGGCAGCAAGTGGAATATGCACTCCAAGCCGTTTTCAAAGTCAAGATTAACTTGAACCTCCCGTTAGTAATTTTTGGCATTAATAATGACTTGATGAACTGGATGTCTGCAATACAGAAAGGTCTGATTATGTATTTAATCCTTATTGCCAGAAGGGAGATATGCAAGCTGTGGAAAGATCCATCACCACCACTCTACGAAAAATGGTTGAGGGCCTCATTCAGTGCTGCCAGACTAGATCTTGGACATTTGGATGGTATGGAACTCAGCACTTGGTCACCACTTTTAATTTGGGGTAGAGACTTAAGATTGATCTAGTACCCCCAGGTCCTATGATTACACCTAGCTTCAAAAGAAGTTGGCCTGGGCAGGTCTATAGCTAATGCAAAATGCAGATGCCAGAGGGAGTTCAGGTCCACAGATGGCTTACTGCTCTTTATTGCAGGTGCTATATGGTATTTTCACATTCATAAAGGTAAAGTAATTTCTAACCATTTTTTATATAAATTTACATTTTTTTTAAGAAACTGTGAGAATCGGCCACTAATAGCGCACCGGTTGCGGTGGGTGCACGAGTCCAAACATCGTGTCATCTATATTTGTATGTTCACGTAGAGTGTGCGTAGGGTGTGCGATGGGTGTGCAGTAGGGGTGGGCGGAATTTGCGAAATTAACTTTCGCAAATTATCGCGAAAATGTTAAAAATCTCCGCAAACACGCGGAAATATCGCGAAGATGCAGAAGTTGTTTTCCCGCCCGTTCGCGGTATTTTCTGCATGGTCGCGGCTCGCCAACTTACCCATGTGGTTGCTCGCGGGCGCGGCCATCTTGTTTTCAGTTGTCTCGCGATGCATGATCGCGAGAAGAAAGACGTGATCGCGTGACGCATGACATCACTGAGGGCGCGAACTGTCGCGAGACAGCGCAAATGGCTACCAACAATCCAGCATCTCATGGAGAACGCGAGCGGATCGGGAAAACTTGTCGGCGAACGTGTGGATTCAGGTAAGGCGATCGCGCGCACGTGAGAATGTATTATTTTACAGCACGAGCAAGAAACAAATTATCGCTAAGCAGCGGAATGTGGAAATTTTGACATTTTCGCGCTTCCCGCGGAACGCGAAAATGTCAAATTATCGCAATTTACGCGACCGGTACAAAATTTCAGCCCAGGCCTAGTGCGCAGTTCCCAAATTTTTAAATTGTTTAAAATGTAATACATGATAATGCTATATAATTTTGAAATCAATCATATGTGTTTTATAGAAAGAGTTATAAAAGTGCCATTAATATAAATATTTTGAATTTTTGACTTCTTCTGAAGAAGTTACGGAAGCCGCAACGCTCTCATGTACCCTCCTGCACGTTTTTCCGAGTGCTTGATAGGTTCACGACTCTAGCGCAAATTATGTAGATCTAAAAGCATATATATATATATGATTTTATAGTATACATTTTACCAACAGATTTACTTTCAAATTTGTAAATCTACTATATTTGTGACTGGAATAAATATAAAATATTATTTACAATATTTTACAATATTTTACGGATTCACGTCCAGTGTGCGGTAAATACGCTTCCGACATGCAAATCCCATCTGATTTCAAAAGAAATTATATCATTGGTTAAGAATCTTTCTGTTCTAGTACTTGGAGAGCCCCACCCAATTTGTTCTTTCCTTCTGGAGCATCTTTACAATAAACACCTCTTTTGTTCTCTTTTACTCTGAATTTATTTTTTGGGTGTTTTTACTCAACACTGGAAATAGCATCTTGGAATCCCGCCACAGATGTTGTTGAAAGTGTGAAGGAGCTGGAGGAGTCTGTGAAAAAAAGAAAGGAAAGCATTGTCTGGACCTTTTTCTCTATTCCACTGAGTGGAGAAAAAAGTAAATGCGCGGAAAGTGACTTGCACAATGTGTGAAAAGGTATTATCTTGGGATGAAGCACCTGCAGACTATGCAACCAAACCAACTCGCAAGAGAATAGCACCACTGCAGCTGCAATCACAGAATGCTGAAGTTCCAGGACCCAGTACATCTGCGGCTTCTACATTAACAGCTGATACAACATTGCTCGTACCTGAGTTTGCTGGTTTAGAGCAACACTGCTTAAAGTTCAAAAAACTACTTTGTGCTGGGGAGCAGTCTATTGAAGCAATTATCATAGCTGCAAGAATCTGCAACAACGATCCAATTGTAAAGTGTTTTCACTACTTTATAGCAGTTTGTTGCCTTGGTTTTTGAATCCGATTTGTTTTTAGAAACACTAAAAAATAAAAAGAAAAGAGTTTGTAAAACACAAAAAAATTAAAAATAAAAAAGGTTCGTTTTAGAACCAACTATTTGGTTAGAGATAGACAAACTTGTATATGTTGTATGAATGAGTGCAAGGGTAATACCAGGGTTATTGGATAAGTTTATATAGATAGTTCCCTGGTGATTGGGTGAGAGCATGGATAGTGTCCGGGTGATTGGTTGAGTGCACGGGTACTGCCTGGATCATTTGATAAGGGCCTGGGCAGTGTCTGAGTGATTGCATGACTGCATGGGTTGTGCCTCATTGAATGCATAAGTAGAAAGGTAGGATCTCGGTGATTGGATGAGTGCATGGGTAGTGTCTGAGTTCATGAATGGCTGCAAGTGTGGTGACTGAGAAACTGGATGAGTGCATGGGTAGTGCGTAACGGAATTCCAGAGTAAGTTCATCATATGTGTGAGTTAATGGTTGTCTTGACAGATAGTACCTGACTGATTGTAAGAGTACATGTGTAGTGCTTGAGTGAATGGATAAGTGCATGGGTAGTGTCTGAGTGAATGGATAACTGCAAGAATAGTGCCTGAGTGAATGCATGAGTGTATAGGTACTGCCTGAGTCAATGGGTTAGTGTAAGGGTAGTACCTGGCTCATTGGGTGAGTGCTTGGGTAGTGTCCGAGTGATTTTTTGAAAGCATGAGTAGTGTCTGGAAGATTGTATGACTGCATGGATAGTGCCTGAGTAAATGGATGAGTGCATGGGTAATGGCTGGATGAATGGGTGGCTGCAAGAGCAGTGCTGTGGTGATTCCATGAGAACATGGATAGTAGCTGGGTTAAGGAATGAGTGCATGGGTACTCCCTGGGTGATTCCATGAGTGCATAGGTAGTGCCTGGGTGATTGCATAAGTGCACGGGTAGTACCTGATTAGATGGATTAGTATAAGGGTAGTGCCTGGTTCATTTGGTGAGTGAATGATTAGTGTCTATGTGATTGCATGGATGCAAGGGGACTGCCTCAATCACTGCATGACTACATGGGCAGTGCCTAAGTGGATCGATGAGTGCATGGGTAGTTGCTGGATGGATGGGTGAGTGCAAGAGCAGTGTCTGGGTGATTCCATGTGTGCATGATTGTAGCTGAGTTAAGGAATGAGTGTATGGGTAGTCCCTGGGTGATTGGATACGTGCTTTCATAGTGCCTGTTTGGTTACATGAGTGCATGGGTAGTCCCTGGGTAATTCCATGAGTGTATAGGTAGTGCCCGGGTGAATACAGGAATGCATGGGTAGTGCCTGTAAGATTGGATGAGTGCATGGGTAGTGCCTGGGTGATTGCATAAGTGCCCATGTAGTGCCTGAGTAAATGGATGAGTGTAAGGGTAGTGCCTGTCTCATTTGGTGAGTGCATGGATAGTATCTGTGTGATTCGATGAATGCATGGGGACTGCCTTGATCACTGCATGTGCAAAAAGAACAATTGATGGACAAAATGCAGAACAATGTCATACATTCACCCCAGTACAGAGATCTGGGCCTAAATCCATTGTTTTTTTGCTCACCATGCCATACCAGTTTGGACCCAGCCATATGCAAATCAGTCTTGACCCTGTGCCCAATGGGAACAGTCTAGCCCGAACTGCCAGGCCAGGTCCACCCTGGACTGGAAACAAGCATCCCAGGACCGGTTTTGGGCTTTCAGCCCTCATCAGCCATGATAGCTTGACTCCAGTGGCATGGAGAGCACTGGACCCACGTCTGGGCACACCCGTCCCACTCGGGGTGACAAAGGCAAAAAGAACAATTGATGGACAGAATGCAGAACAATGTTATACATTCACCCCAGTACAGAGATCTGGGTGTAAATCTATTTTTTTTGCTCACCTTGCCATACCGGTTTGGATCCAGCCATATGCAAATCAGCCTTGACCCTGTGCCAAATGGGAACAGTCCAACCCGAACTGCCAGGCCAGGTCCTTCCTGGACTGGAAACAAGCATCCTAGGACCAGTTTCAGGCTTTCAGCCCTCATCAGCCAGAATAGCTTGACTCCAGTGGCATGGAGAGCACGGGACCCACGTCTGGGCATACCCGTCCCACTCGGGGTGACAAACGCAAAAAGAACAATTGATGGACAGAATGCAGAACAATGTCATACATTCACCCCAATTCAGAGATCTGGGCCTAAATTCATCTTTTTTTGCTCTCCATGCCATACCAGTTTGGACCAAGCCATATGCAAATCAGTCTGGACCCGGTGCCCAATGGGAACACTCCAGCCCGAACTGCCAGGCCAGGTCCTCCCTGGACAGGAAACAAGCATCCTAGGACCGGTTTTGGACTTTCAGCCCTCATCAGTCAGGATAGCTTGACTCCAGTGGCATGGAGAGTACGCAACCCACGTCTGGGCATACCCGTCCCACTCGGGTTGACAAATGCAAATAGAACAATTGATGGACAGAATGCAGAACAATTTCATACATTCACCCCAGTGCAGAGATCTGGGCCTAAATCCATTGTTTTTTGCTCACCATGCCATACCAGTTTGGACCCAGCCATATGTAAATCAGTCTTGACCCTGTGCCCTATGGGAACAGTCTGGCCCGAACTGCCAGGCCAGGTCCTCCCTGGACTGGAAACAAGCATCCTAGGACCGGTTTCGGGCTTTTCAGCCCTCATCAGCCAGGATAGCTTGACTCCAGTGGCATTTAGAACACGTTTGGTCTGGACTGTTCCCATAAGGCACAGGGTCAAGACTGATTTGCATATGGCTGGGTCTAAACTGGGGTGGCATGGTGAGCAAAAGAATGATGGATTTAACCCATATCTCTTCACTGGGAGTGAATGCATAATTTATTCAGCATTCCATCCTTCATTTGTTTGTGTAGCACTTTTCACCCAAAGTGGGTTGGGTATGCCCAGACGTGAGTCTCTTGCTCACTGCCACTGGATTCAAGCTAGCCTGGCTGATGAAAGGTAATACCATGAAACCGGTCCCAAGATGCTTGTTTCTGTTCCATGGAGGACCTGGCTTGGCAGTTCGGTCTGGACTGTTCCCATGAGGAACAGGGTCAATTCTGATTTGCATATGGCTGGGTCTAAACTGGGGTGGCATGGTGAGCAAAAGAATGATGGATTTAACCCAGATCTCTTGACTGGGGCTGAATGTATGATTTATTCAGCATTCCATCCTTAATTTGTTTGCATAGCACATTGATCACTGTATGGGCAGTGCCTGAGTGCATCGATGAGTGCATGGATAGTTGCTGGATGGATGGGTGAGTGCAAGAGCAGTGTCTGGGTGATTCCATGAGTGCATGCCTAGTGCCTGAGTGAATGTATGTGTGTATGGGTACTGCATGAGTGAATGGTTCAGTTGAAGGATAGCGTATGAGTGGTTGGATGAGTGCATGAGTAGTGACTGGGTAAATATATGAGTGCATGAGTACTGCCTGAGTGAACGCATGAGTGCATGGGTAGTGACTGAGTGAATGTTTGCGTACAAGGATAGTGCAAGGTAGTGTGTGGCTCATCAAGTGAGTACATGGGTAGTGCCTGGGTGATTGGATGAGTTCATGCTCTGTGCATGAGTAAATGTATGAGTGGATGAGAAGTGTCTTAGTGAATAGTTGAGTACAGGGAAATTGCACGGGTGATTGAATGAGTACATGGATAGATGGTACCTGGTTAAATACATGAGTATATGGTAGTCCATGGGTGATTCGATAAGTGCATGCATAGTGCCTGTTTGGTTCCATGAGTGCATGGGTAGTTCCTGGGTAATTCCATACGTGCATAGGTAGTGCCTGGGTGAATAGAGCAGTGCATGGGTAGTGCCCGGGTGATTAAAGCAGACATCTGTCATCTAAGTCTATGTCTGAAAAATCCTCGGCTAGAGATATCAATACACGCCTGCCATGTATAATGAGGAGTAAATAACTTGGGAAGCAGCGTTTACATTGTATGTGGTACAACGCATGTGATTACAATGCACTTGTTACGATGACCGTGTTGTTACAACACTGACCATCACAACACAAATTGTTTCTATGACTTGCTGTAGGAGGTGGTCTAAACTTAGGAATAGTATAATTTACTATTCCAACACCTTCCCTACTGTTGCGCACTCTGGAGTTGAAATAGTAAATTATACTATTCCTGAGTCCAGCACGCCCCCTACAGCAAGTTGCAGAAACAACTTGTGATGTAATGTTATACATTGTAACAACGCGGTCGTTGTAATGACCTTGTTTTAATCGCATGCATTGTACCGTGCGCGATGTAACATAGCAAATTCAAATAACTTGCAATAAAAGCACTTTTATTGGTTTATGCACTTTTGTAAAAAGTAAATGTGATACTGCTCCTCAGAAATATGATGATAGTTTCTAAATAGTCTAAAGGATGAACAATATTTATCTTAGAAACTAGTAACATATAATTACATTTGAAACAATTTTTCGGTTTAGTATGGATCTTATATTATGTATTCTTACCTTTCAAGTAATTTAGATACATCATTCATTAAAAGGATATTTTAGAGTAGTATTATCCTAAACAGCATTAAAATAGTTTTCAAATTTCAACAGTAGGCACTATAAAGATCAAAACTATTTTTTTTATTTAAAGATAATATATTAGAACAATTGCAATATTATGTTTTTGAGAACATCACCGAAATTAAGAATTACATGACATTCTCACTTTTCCTTTTTTTGTTGTTCTCAGATTCCACTTAAGTTCACCATACAGAGTTAATTCAATGTAGCATCATCATTGAACAGCAGAGAAGTATATCTATCAAAATGATTGTAGAAAAAAACAAATCAGTGTACAACATCATTATCAATATTGTGTAGCTATGCATTTTCCTATCTACAGTTTGTTAATCACGTCCTTCATCTACACTAACTGCACTATTTGCATTTAAACACAATTTTCCACAAGTAATATCAATTTTGGCAAATAATAATTAGAACACTAAATATAAACAGTAATACTTTGTTGTGCTCTCTACTCTCTGTTGACATCTTCCCCAACAGGCGGAATGATGTGCTCAAAACTTTGGCTGCAGAAATAACATATAAGAAGTTGGTAGTTGTAAAGGCAATCTAAGTTTGAATTCCAAGTGGGCATCATTAAAAAGTGTCCATCCCTTATTACATTTTAAATGAACAGTATAGTGTCCACATATTGTAGTGGGTCCATCTTGAAAACTAATAGCCACTGTTGTAAACGTTCTTCCTGAAGTAGATACTTGACTTCCTTTAAAATCCATAATTTTTGTATCCAATTTTCTTCCATTTGCTCTACAACATTGTAACATTAAAATTAGGTATTTTCCGAATCGTTCTATATGTCATGTAGACAACATGTGTGATCTACAATGTGAACAAGTCATATCCTGATTTGCTGTTTTTATCAATTTGTGAAAAGGTACTGATTTGCAGTCTTGAACTGTTAATTAGAGGAATTGTTCTGCTTGTTTTTGAGTGGTAGAAGTAAATGAACACTCTTCACAGTTATGCTTCCATCTGTGACTTAGTCCAAATATGTTTTCAATGTGTATTCCGTCATGTTCTAACACTCCAAACTTGAGCATTAAAAATTCTTGTGCATCTTGTATGTTGAGAGTAAATGTCAATTAACCAGCACATATGTCTAACAGATGCCAAATGCCAGAGGCAGTATGCATTTTACTTCTGTCACTTACCAATTTTCTTTTTATATACACTTTCAACTTTCTCTTCATTTGTTTTCTTCTTTTGAACCTCAGTTGCATTTTTGACATATTTCCATTTTGAACATACTACACGTTTCTCATATATGGGATATTCACCTAAATCAGGAGCATAAAGTCTTCTTAAACGATTGTACTCTGTTACACAATGTGTATCAGCACTAACATTTTTCTCATCAAAATATATCAAATACAAACCAGACAATGTTCTTACTTGAGACAATGCAACGTATGCCATTCCCTCTTTGAACCCAGCACTTGCAATATTTACAAAAGCTCTGTCTATACTTAAAACTTGAGAATTTATGCTAGAGAAAGAGGAAAATGTTGTCTGCAAACATACAAGTCTTTTACAAGCAAAAAACGCACAACACAGTGACCAATCTGTCTTACCTCATTTTTCTGATCAAATTTTATGATCACAAATTCTATTCCATGGCTATTTTGAAAATTTACAAAATCAACAACTTTTCCCATTGCTCCATTATTCTTCTACATTCAAATTATGCAGCAAAGGCAAGATGGCGGATGTGTGAAAGCTGCGGGCGCCGCTCGTCCAGTGTTTCCCTCTTCCGTACCTGAAATCTTCCACCGAACCATCCAACAAATAAACCCCCACTCTCGATGGGTAGCGTTTACTGGATTTGCCTGTTAGCAGTGGGGAGGTGCAACTTGGTTTGGACAGTGAAACAGCAGAAACGTACCTGTTTTACATGGATGTTCACCGGCAAGCTGCTGAAAGTTACTCCGAGGGGGCTCACGGCGGCGGCACTGGCTCAAGCGGGATCAGCTGAGGAAAGTAACACCATGCCGCCTAAACAGCTCAAGCGGGACAAACTTGAGAGAACCGCTACGATCAGCGGTACAGCGGAGACAGCAGCCGGGCCGGCTGCTTCGAGGAAAACAGTGAATGGGGCTAAAATCAGGGACGCCACTCCCGTGGCTGGACCAAATGATGGGGAACTCCCGAAAAACAAGATGCGGGAGCGGGATATACCGGGTGTAAGCATTGGGACTACTAAACAACGAATATTTCCTGGAATTTTCTCCGGACTGGGAAAACCTTCCAGCAAATTGAAGACTGCTGGGAAGGAGACACTCTCAGCACTTGAGAAAAAACAACCTGGAGACACTGGGACGCCTTAAACAAATTTCACTACATAGAGCGTTGATGCTGTGAGTATTAACAGTATTAACAATTCTAATCCCTCTAATGTGGTTGAACTAACTGACCCCAAATTAATACAAACAGATTGGGTGAATGCTGAAGCTGTAGTTATACGGGGGTAAATGATCTCACTGATAATGACAAGGACTCGAATAAACTTGGAACTTTGGCTGGGGTAATGCACATGACAGACAACATAGCCATATCCTCTAAAATACTGCCAATTACCACAATAGAGGAAAGCTTACGTACACCAGAATATGTAGAAAAATTCTTCTCTCTGAATGAGGACTCAGAATTGTCTAATTTGAGTGACATTTCAGAACTTGACTTTTCAGAACTTGAGAACTCCGGGACTGACTCTGATAGCCCCCCTTCTAACCCCAGCACACAAAAACGACTTCCCTGTTTAACTAAACAAAGGAAAAGATCTAAAAATCATGGAACAATCAATGAGTCTGGTCAATCAGGATCCGATCATAGCCAGCTCAAATGGGATTATTCAACTACCGAGGTAATGGGCAAAAAAGGTGGACCCAGCAAACACGATAATGATATTAGGAATATAAAAATAATCGAAAAGCCTGACAATGTAAGTGAGACTCCCCCATCAATGACTTTGATTTACGCTACCCTAAAACAAATACAAGGTGAGGCAAAAGTAGAACATAAACGTGCTCATCATGCCACAAAAAAATTACAGGGTGCAATACGTAAAGTTAACAAATCCTGTACTGAGATTGCAGAGAGAACAACTGTTTTGGAGGAACGTGTGGTGGCTCTAGAAACTGGCGCGGAGATATCGACTCTGTAAATCCACTTAAGCGAATCACGAATAACTGACGTTATGTGGAAACTTGAAGATTGTGAAAACTGCCAGCGTCGCAACAATTTAAGATTTCTTGGCATTCTGGAATTTGCTGAGGGGAACGATATCAGAAGCTTTGTCCTACGTTTGATGAAAGAGGGCTTCCCTGAACTTGGACAGTGGGATTGGGAGAAGGAAATTCAGCGGGTCCACCGCTACCCTCTTATGCTTAAAAAGAAATATGACTCTAACAATTCTAATGATAAACCAAGAGCCATTTTAATCTTTTTTGGTAACTTTTTACTGCGCCAGGCAGTGTTTGATAAAGCTAGGCCTGAATCACGACGCTCGGTAGAAAGCTTCTCTTTTTTTGTAAGGCCGGACGTCTGCCATAGTACTGTAGAGAGAAGGTGGAAACTCTGCCAGCTAATCTCTCCCTTCCAAAAAAAAGGTGCAGGTGCATTCCTTCTCAGCCCAGCAAGACTCAAAATTATTTATAAAGGCACCACAAGAATATTCACCTCTGAAATTAAAGCCCAAGACTATTTGAATGACACTTCCAAGATAAAAGCCTCTACAGGCCCTGAGGGGTAGAGGGGTAGAGGGGTAGAGGAATAAGGAATGATTAGTGGATGTTTTTTTTGGTTTGATAAAAATCTCCTTTTCTTTTCTCCTTCTCTTCTTTTTTCAAGCAAGGGGTCTCTTTATAGGATTATAAGATTATACAGGATTCAAGGGCTTTTGGTACTTGGGGTACTTAGCGCTGATAAGGGGGTTTATGGAAGGGGTAGGGGGAGATTTTTTCTTTTTTGTTTTTGTCCCTCTTGAAGGGACAATCTGGACGGGCGGTGGGGGTGCAGTTTCATGCAGGAGGCATCGCGAGGGTCCTTGAACCTTTCTTGCCCTGGGGTAGAAGGGTTGGGGTACTTTGGGGGGGGCACCTTTGTGTGTGATGTTGAAGGTGTCAGAACTAGCAGTTTTTGTGATGATTAAGATGGAAAATGGAAAGGAAAGCAGATTGGATAAATTATATATTTGCTTTTTTTTTTTTTTTTTTAAGAAATGGAGTTAAATAAATTAAGGATTGCCTCAATTAATATTTGTAGCTTCAATAATCCCTTGAAAAAATGCATGATTAATATAGAAATACAATACTTGAAAGCCGATATAATTTGTCTTCAAGAGACCCACATCGAGGCTAGTAGATCTAAGATTAGCGAATTAGAAGGGTATCATTTAGTTTCGGCCACCACTTAAGGGTCTCGTACTAGAGGGGTAGCAATTATGGCAAAAAAGAACTTAGGCCTAAGGTTTTTACGCTCTAAATCCGATCCATATGGCAGATGGGTTATTACTCAATGTTGTATTGAGGGCTATGTTCTAACATTATGTTCTATATATGGGTAGGTATTAGACGATCCAACTTTATTTGATTGGTTAAGTATTGAATTAGTAGGCTGGCCTCTACCCGTTATTATCTGTGGGAATGCCAATATTAATCTAAGTGATCAAATTGGGGTAATTGGGGAAATTCTTACACGGGACGTAAACCTAAAGTTTTTAAAGCAATCTCGAACCTATGTAAGATCCACGGCCTTTCAGATATATGGTCTGAGCTGAATACTCAGGACGTGGGATATACTTTTTTCTCTGCCACTCATCAGGCTCATGCCAGACTTGATTACTTTTTTGCATCACAAGAGATATTAATAAAATCATATATTCAGAAATACCCACGGGTTATGTCAGACCACAACCCATTAGTCTTAGAGTTTGCGGTTCAGACAAGAAGACCTCCCATTTCCCGTTGGACGTTTAATAGAGCATTGATGTACGAAGATGAATAACTGCAACATATGAGGGAGTGGATTCCTCGATTTTTAGAAGAGAATAGGGGAAGTGCCATGGTCGAGATAATTTGGGACACATTGAAAGCTGGGATTAGAGGGGAAACAACTAGTTTTGGATGGACTGCTCAATCAAAAGAGAAAAAACTTTTACGAGATCAATTTCAAAGATTGAGTATAGCTGAAACACAATTAGCTCAAGCTATCTCTAGTAACCAAGGAATAGAACAAGCACGCAATAGAGTTGCTACCACTAAATCTGCCATTACAGAAGAAAAAGCGGGCCACGTACTGGCGATGTGTGCGCGACAACGCACTACGCAGGGCAACATTATAGTAATAGAAAACAAAGAGAAAGGGTAGGTTACTGAACCCGGCGAGATCCGTGCTGCCTTTCATGGATACTAGCAGAAACTCTACCATGAAGACAATGATAGCTGCGAAGAAGTTATTGTCAAATATTTGGACGGGATTGTAAGGGAAAAACTTACTCTAGAAGAACGAGCAGCCCTAGAATTTCCTATAACAACTGAAGAAATTCAGGATGCCATTAGCTCACAGGCCAGCGGCAAGGCTGCTGGGCCAGATGCTATACCTGGAGAGTTTCATAAAATATTTACCTCATCGCTATTAGAAACGATGAAGCAAGTTTTCTTGAATGCCCAGAATGGTTTGGGGGTTCCAAAATCTTGGGAAACTACCAATATAGTTATATTCCCCAAAAAGGGAAAACCTCCTAATGAAATTGGGTCTTATCAGCCTAATACTCTGATAAATTGCAATATCAAAATATATGCTAAGATATTGGCAGTTCGCTTGGTGACTATAATTAAGCGATTGGTATCACCAACACAACATGGGTTTGTACCCGGACGAAGTACAATCGAACACATTCAATGGGTCATTACTTTGTTGGACGTTGCAGGTATCACAGGAGACCCTATCGGACTTATTCTGCTGGATGCGGAAAAAGCGTTCAATAGGGTCTCCTGGCCTTTTTTATGGGCAACATTAAAAGATAGAGGAATAGGGGAGAAATATATTATAGCTTTAAGATAAATGTATCATAGCCCCCCCGGGCTTTCCATCATGTGGGCGATGACAGAACCAATTCTTATTGGCATAGGGACTCGGCAGGGTTGCCCCTGCTCACCCTTATTGTTTGCGGTTTATATAGACCGTTTGATTAGAATAATAGAAGCCAATAATCTGATAGCCAAAATTCAGAGTATTGGGGGAAATACCAAAATATTGGCTTATGCTGACGATCTTGCCATCATTTCCTCCAATCCTGTGATGGCTGTAAAGGAAATTGAGAAAGAAGCCGACTTCTTTGGGAAACTCTCCGGCTATCGACTAAATCAAAATAAAACACAGATCTTTAGTGGTAATGGTGTTCAACTAAATGATATACGTGTGGCTCAAAAAGCGGTTTATTTGGGGATAGAAATTACGGCAGGTGTCTCAAAAATTGTAGATAATAACCTAAACCCCTTAACTGTCAAATTTAAGACCGAATTTGCCCGCCTAGAGAATTTGAAGCTCACTATGGTAGGCAGATGTAATATTATTAAAATGATTTTCTTTCCAAAGATTTTAGATTTTTTAAGGGCCATACCTTTGTCTATTAACAATATATGGCTTAACGCAATGAATCAACTTTTCTCTAGATTTATTTGGGCAAATTGTCGCCCCCGCAGAGCCTTTAGATTACTAACTCTACTTAGGGACAGAGGTGGATGGGCCGTACCTAATCTCCAATTATATCATTGGGCTGCGATATTACAAAATATGGAGATACTGCTTAATGAAAAAAATGACCTAATAAGGGATAACTCCTCTGTCTCTATTTTTGAAATGATTCTGGGGTCTGAAGCTAAGGGGTATCTTTTGCGTCACATTTATTTTAACTATTACAAACGGGTGAAGTTTAAAACTCTAATATGTGCATAAAAGGTGTGGACTAGGGGTGGGCGGAATTTGCGTAATCGCGTTAAGCAAACTCCGCGAAACGGTAAAAAATCTCCGCGAACACGCAGAAATTCCGCGAACACGCGGAATTGCCTGTTCGCGATACTTTTTTCCTGTTCGCGATCGCTGTTTGCGTGCTCGGGGTGAAATATCTCGCGAACACGCATATTGAGAACGCGAACAAGCAAAAAATTTCGCGAAGTCGCGGAACGCAGATTTTTGGGTAATTTCGCGTTCTCCGCGGAACGCGAAATTACGCAAATTTCGCAAATTCCGCGAACGGAACGGATTTTACCGCCCAGGCCTAGTGTGGACCTCAGTCCGTAAGACACTGGGACTTGGACGTCTCAATGCATATACACCTTTATATAAGAATAATCTCCTTCCTTATATTTTTAATGATGGGTATATGATGCAATGGTATGACAAAGGAATACAAACAATTGGAGATCTTACAAATGGGTTGGATTTATTATTGTTTGATACCATAAGGGATAAATCTGGGCTAGACAATCGGCAATTTTTTTAAAATCTCCAATTAAGAGATTTTTTGATTAAAAAACTTGGAGGAACCTCTGGTTTCCTGAAATTACAGGTAATGGAGATACTATTTAAAAATTCAAGTACGTTGGGGGGAATATACAAACTGCTAATTGATTTAATGCCCGATGGTATGACTAAACATGTGGACCGATGGCAAAACTCGTTAGAGATTGAGTCTGGGGATGGCGAGGATTCACTAATTATGGCTCAGACATCATTTATGGCTACAAACTTACAACTTCAATGCTTCAAAACATGGCTTAATCTGTATATAACACCTTCTAAGATTGCCAAATGGGGTAGAATAGCTGGGTCTGCCTGTCCACGCTGTCAATACCCAGCAGCAGATCTTGTTCATATGTTTGCAACATGCCCTGAACTGGATATCTTGAAATGTAGTGTCAGAAGTTTGCTAGCAAGTATACTTGGCGAGGAAATAGATCTTAGTCCTCAATTGATTGTATTAGGGATAGGAGACCCCCTTTCTCGGAATTCAAATCGTACTTTCCTAGCTGTTGCCTTTACAGTCCTTAGGCTATGTTTAGCCACTCACTGGCTTGACCCTATCCCTCCAACTGGCCAACAGTGGCTAGGAAGGCTTTTATCAATATATAGATTTGAAAAAGCTGTATATGACAGAAAAGGGCGTACATTGAAAACGATGGACTAGCCACCTGGGCTCCCTTGATGAATTGGATTTCTCAGAATGAATAATAATGAAATGTTTCTTTCTGTTCAATATTCTGCTCATACCTTTCTTTTGCTCTTTTTTTTCTTTATCTTTTTTGTACAAATGGATGTAAATATTTGGCATCTATATCATATATATTTTGGTTGTGGGTGGAGGAGGGGAGTGCGGGGGAGTACAAATTAATCAGGAATTCTTTGTTGTTTTATTGGATTTGGATACAATTGTGAAAATACTAATAAAGAACAATAAAAAAATAAAATGCAGCAAAATTACTCGACAGTTTTTACATACATTTAAAGTATTTTCTAATCCTGCAGTTTTAGATACAGACTTTTCCGAAGAATCCAATTTAGCCTTTTGTTTCTCTGTAAGAAGAATTGTCACTCCCTGCTGTTCGATTTTGTCAACAGCTTTAATTTCCACAATTTCTTGTTTTTCCCTTTTGAGAAGTTGTTGATTAAATGTAGAACACTCTTGCAGTTTAGGCATTAGAGAAACTACAGACTAGTTTTCAGCAAGCATTTTGTACATTACTTCAGCTGCTGGTTCTCCAGTTGTAAGTTCCTTAGTAGTTGACTTTCTAAAGCTTGTTTTCCATGATCTGTCAAGGCACCAATTCTTACGTCTTTAATAGTATTTCCATAACGTTCATCACTTGCTTGTTGCATATTCTTAAAAAGTTCTTTATATTCGAAGTGTAACCAAATATTTACATTCCCAATACTTCCCAAAGATTTTCTTGTGTCATCATGGAAAAGAGTTTTAGAACGGGTTATCCTTTTATGGGAGTAAGTCTCCAAACACAAATCAATTTTTTCTTCCAAACAGAACATCGTAATCTTTTTTAAAATCTGTTGCATTCTCAAGTGTACAAAGGCAAGCATTAAGTTTGAGACCATGCTCACCTCATCAATAATTAAAAGTTTAATTTTCTTCAGTACTCTTGAGGCTTCATAACAAGCTTCTCCAGATAGCTTCTGATATTCCAATTTATTATCATGTTCAACACGCAGCATAAGCAACTGATGCAAAGTAATACCTTTAATGCTATGTGCTGCTAATCCAGTTGGAGCTGTTATGACACAAGATACATGATATTCTGTAGTTTTATGTAGA
Organism: Triturus cristatus; assembly: GCF_964204655.1. Taxonomy (NCBI): domain Eukaryota; kingdom Metazoa; phylum Chordata; class Amphibia; order Caudata; family Salamandridae; genus Triturus; species Triturus cristatus. The sequence continues at coordinate 1,496,281,253 of NC_140591.1, forward strand.
TAACTGGTCAAACTTTAATTAAGAAACTTTTTCCTGTTGCAGCTTGACCACTGATGTACAACAGAATAATTTTAAATGATGAACATATGCATTATTTTTTTTCCGTACAGGAAACCATGTTGTAACTGCTATTTGACTTGTACATTTATTTATTTCTGTTCAATATTTAGATGTTCTTTTCCTACTGAATAATATCCTGTTGTGCTTGTTGCATTGCACTTTCTACCTCATTCATTGCTATTGCTGCTTCATTTTCAATAATTGGTTGTCCCAGTGGATCTTGACTCATTAGACCAGAACTTTGACTGCTTTGTGAACTTTCTCTAGCTATTTCAGCTGCAATAGTCATTTCTTCTTAAATCTCATCATTTAACATTTATAGATAGGTTGGGAAAAATGTGCACTGAATGCTGTCTTTGGTTGCATTAAAGGAATCTTCATAGCAGTCAACATCTTCAAGTAATTCTATTTCTATTCTATTAAGTGCTAAATTGAAGAATTATCTCTTATCTGGAATTTCACAACTGGGTTTTCTATGATTAATAAGACTTCCCTTGGCATGTTTGACTAAACATCCATCATATCCAATTACTGCATATTTCTCTTCTTTTATATTTTCTCTAACATTCTTTTTAAACCTATAATGTTGAAGTATTTCATACAGGCATAGGTTTTCAAGAAATGGACTCCTTTTGGGATAGTATGTATCTAACATTTTAATTTTAACATTATCAGTACTTTCTGGTTCATACTTTGCTAAGTATTTAATTTCTTGTAAATATTTCTATACTCTATTTTGTGTGGAGGTAAGACCTCAACTTACCCAAATGATTCCTCTTGACTTTGAATATAAACTGGCTGAGCTCAAATGATCCGAACATTCATAGGATCCAATCTCTCTGTGGGAAACATTTTCAAGCTGAAACTGTACAATTTTTTGCTAAGACTCTTCTTTGCTGAAATTTCTTTCTACATTTCTTTCATCTCTGTCGTTTCAGATTTGGTAATAAATGACGTAACATAGCGAGCAACAGCAATTGAATTATCTGCAACGTACTGAATATCCATGTTTGCATTTCACATTTTCAAAATAACTGGATTGCAGTCATTAATGTACTTTGAAACTTCTGTTCTTTTAAAGTTGTATGTATTTTTGGGAGATTTTCAAGTTATTGTATGTCTTACTGCTGACAAAAACTATTTACTCCCAGTGTAGAAATTATAGCACATCAATGACTTTAACCTTGTTGTCTCAGGCTCTTTTCTCCTCCATCTCTTGGAATGGCACATGTAGCATATTGTTCAATGAAAGACAAAACAGTTTCATCACTATCTGTTCCAATTTTGGTGCATTCCTTATCCATAATAGCATGTGTATATGAGGAGCTCCTCTGGCTTGCTACTCTTTCAGCCAAAAGAAATCTGTTACCTCTCCAAGAGGTGCTGATAAACGATATCATAGCTTGAAACCTATGGTTAACCCCTTCAGTGCTTATGACGGCCGGGAGCCATCATGAGACACGGTGGGCATGTGCTCATGAAGGCTCCCGGCCACCATGACACATGGACCTGGAAATCCCTCTGGTGCGGGCACCAGAGGGATTCCCTTTACACCCTAAGAGCCTCGGGAGCTGGGGAAGAGCTTCCCCAGCTCCCAAGGCCCCCCCTGGTTTCCCTGAAATGACAACAGGCACGCACGTCTGGCTGACGTCATTTCAGTGAAACCAAGAGGCTCATTTCAGTTTCCCTTTCTAAGTGCTCAGGGGTCTGTCTCAGCCCCCTGAGCACCTAGAAGGAAGGGAGAGGCATCGTTGGAAAGGGGAGAGTGGATCCCTGCTTGGGGATTGCCCCAGGAGGGCTATCCCGAAGCAGGGATCCACCCACTAGACACCAGGGAGGGGGGGAGCGGACCCTTGGGCAAGGGGCTTTGCTCCCCCAATTAAATTTGGCCATTAGACACCAGGGATTTTTTTAGCATATAAAAATAAGGGTGGGGGCTTCCCAAAATGGGCATGCCCCCCCACAATCATTACAGCCTTTCTGCCCCCCTGGGGGGCAGATGGAGGATTGTAATAACCACACTGCCCCCTGGGGGGGCCAAAAGCCCACTAGACACCAGGGATTTTCTTTTGGCATATCTAAATTAGGGGGAGGTTGAGTGCCCCCACCCCTTCCACAAGAATGACAGTCTTTCTGCCCCCCGGGAGGCAGATGGGGGCAGTAGCCCCCAATCTGCCCCGGGGGAAAAAAAGCCCACTAGATGCCAGGAATTTCTTTTAGCTTATACGAATTAGGGTGGGGGCTGCCCAAAACGGGCATGCTCATGCCCCCACCCACACAAACATTACAGCCTTTCTGCCCCCCAGGGGGAGATAAAGCCCACTAAATGCCAGGGATTTTTTTTGTACAATTTGTTTTAGAGTGGGGGCTGCCCAAAATAGGCATGACAATACCCCACCCCACCCCCAGAGAAATTCCAGTCTTTCTGCCCCCCAGGAGGGCAGATGGGGCAGTGGCCCCTGATCTGCCCCCTGGGGGGGCAGAAAGCCCACTAGGCACCAGTGATTATGTAGGCTTTTTGTATGCATGGGGTGGGGGCTGCACAAAACGGTCATACCAATGCCCTCACCCCCACAAAAAATAGCTATAGTCTTTCTGCCCCCCTTGGGGGCATAGCGGGGTGAACCCCCCTCCTCCGATTCCCCCCCAGGGAGGCAGAAAGCCCACTAGGCTCTGACTTTTTTTTTGCAATGTGCCTACCTGTGGATTTTGGGCCCTAGCGCAGCTCACAAGTAGGGAAACCTAGCAAACCTGTACATTTTTTAGAACTAGACACCAAGGGGAATCCAGAATGGGGTGACTTCTCTGGCTCTCACCAGGTTCTGCTTCCCAGAATCCCATGCAAACCTCAAACTTGATTTTAAAAAAACACATTTTCCTCACAATTCTGTTCTGGGAAAGTTCTGGAATCTGCGTGGAGCCACACCTTTCCTTCTACACAGCATTCCCCCAGGTCTCCCGATAAAAATGGTACCTCATTCATGTGGGTGGGTCAAGTTGGATGGGTCAAGTACCCGCGACAGGCAAGGGCCCAAAACCTAGTGAGGCGACAATAAAATTACCTATCACAAACCAACCTGGTTTTCAAGGGGGGTCCCATGAATTTTTGGCCCCGGGCTCGGCGGCCATTTAGGGAAACCTACCAAACTCACACATTTCTGAAAACTAGACACCCGGGGGATTCCAGGGAGTTATGGCTTGCATGGATCCCCCAAAGTTTTCTTACCCAGAATCCCCTGCACACCTCAAATTTAGCTGAAAGAATCACTTTTTCCACACATTTTTGTGTGCGAAAGTTGTGGTATCACCGGGCTGCCACAAATTTCCTACCACCCAGCATTTCCCCAGGTCTCCTGATAAAAATGGTGCATCGCTCGTGTGGGAGGCCCAAGTACCCGCGACAGGCAAGTGCCCAAAACATATTGCGGCAACATCAAAATTACCTAACACAAAACGACCTGGTTTTGCAATGGGGGTCACTGGGGTTTTTGGCCCCGTCCTCGGCGGCCAGCTAGGGAAACCTACCAAACCCACACATTTCTGAAAACTAGAAACCCGGGGTATTCGAGGGATGTATGGCTTGCACGGATCCCCCAACGTTTCCTTACCCAGAATCTCCTGCAAACCTCAAATTTAACTGAAAAAATCACTTTTTCCGCACATTTTTGTGTGGTAAAGTTGTGGCATCACCGGGCTGACACAAATTTCCTACCACCCAGCATTCCCTCAGGTCTCCCGATAAAAATTGTGCCTCACTCATGTGGGTCCCAAGTACCCGCGACAGGCAAGTGCCCAAAACATATTGCGGCGACATCAAAATTACCCATCTCAAAACGACCTGGTTTCGCAAGGGGGGTCAACTGGGGTTTCGCTCCCGTGCTCGGTGGCCATCTTGGGAAACCTACAAAACTCACACATTTCTTAGAACTAGACACCCAGGGGATTCCAGGGAGGTATGTCTTGAGTGGATCCCCCAAAGTTTCCTTACCCAGAATCCCCTACAAACCTCAAATTTAGCTAACAAAATCACTTTTTCTGCACATTTTTGTGTGGGAAGGTCGTGGCGTCACCGGGCTGACACAAATTTCCTACCACCCAGCATTCCCCGGGTCTACCGATAAAAATGGTGCCTCACTCGTGTGGGAGGCCCAAATACACATGACAGGCAAGGGCCCAAAACATATTGAGGCAACATTAAAATTTCCTATCTCAAACCTACCAAACCCACACTTTTCTGGAAACTAGACACCGGGGGATTCCAGGGAGGTATGGGAGGCATGGATCCCCCAACGTTTCCTTACCCAGAATCCCCTGCAAACCTCAGTTTTTGCTGAAAAAAATCACTTTTTTCACACATGTTTTTATGGGAAAGTGTGGCATCACTGGGATGAAATTTCATACCACCCAGCGTTCCCCCAGGTCTCCTGATAAAAATGGTGCCCAGTTGTTTGGGAGGCCCAAGTACCCACGACAGGCAAGGGCCCAAAATGTATTGAGGCAACATCAAAATTGCGTATCACAAATTGATTTTTTCAGCAAAATTTGAGGTTTGCAGGGGATTCTGGGTAAGGAAACGTTGGGGGATCCATGCAAGCCATACCTCTCTAGAATTCCCTTGGTGTCTAGTTTTCAAAAATGTATACGTTTGCTTGGTTTCCCTAGGTGCCAGCAGAGCTAGGGTTAAAAAACAACAGCTAGTGACTTTGACAAAAAAAGTGTCATTTTTCACTGTGAAATTGTGGTGTGTCCACGTTGCGTTTTGTGCCATTTCCTGTCGCGGGCACTAGGCCTACTCACACAAGTGAGGTACCATTTTTCTCGGAAGACTTTGGGGAACGCAAGGTGGGTGGAAATTTGTAGATCCATGCAGTGTGAGGAAAATGTGTTTTTTGGGATAATTTTATAGGTTTGCAAGGGATTCTGGGTAAAAGAACCTTGTGAGAAGCAGTCAGGTCACCCCATCCTGGAGTCCCCTGGGTATATAGTTTTCAAAAATGTATAGGTTTTCTAGGTTTCCCTAGATGCCGGCAGAGCTGGGGTTAAAAACTTACAGCTAGGCAGTTTGCTAAAAAAGGGTCATTTTTCACTGTGAAATTGTGGTGTGTCCATGTTGCATTTTGCGTCATTTCATGTCACGAGCACTAGGCCTACCCATGCAAGTGAGCTACCATTTTTCTTGGAAGACTTTTGGAAACGCGGGGTGGGAGGAAATTTGTGGATCCATGCAGATTCCAGAGCTTTCCACCACAAAAATGTGAGGAAAATGTGGTTTTTCGACAATTTTTTAGGTTTGCAAGGGATTCTGGGTAACAGAACCTGATGGGAGTCAGTCAAGTCACCCCATCCTAGATTTCCCTGCGTCTCTAATTTTCAAAAATGCATAGGTTTGCAGGGTTTCTCTAGGTGCCGGCAGAGCTAAGGTTAAAAAACTACAGCTATGCACTTTGCCAAAAAAGGGTAATTTTTCCCTGTGAAATTGTGGTGTGTCCACGTTGCGTTTTGCGCCGTTTCCTGTCGTGGGCACTAGGTCTACCCATTCAAGTGAGGTACTATTTTTCTCGGAAGACTTTAGGAAACACGGGGTGAGTGGAAATTTGTGGATCCACGTAGATTCCAGAACTTTCCACCACAGAAATGTGAGGAAAATGTGTTTTTTTTACATTTGTTTAGTTTTGCAAGGTCATTCTGGGTAACAGAACCTGGTGAGAGCCAGTCAAGTCACCCCATCCCGAATTCCCCTGGGTGTCTAGTTTTCAAAAATGTTTAGGTTTGCTAGGTTTCCCTAGGTGCCGGCAGAGCTAGGGTTACAAAACTACAGCTAGGGACTTTGCAAAAAAAGGGTAATTTTTCATTGTGAAAATGTGGTTTGTTCACATTGCGTTTTGAGCCGTTTCCTGTTGTGGGCACTATGCCTACCCACACAAGTGAGGTAGCATTTTTATCGGGAGACTTAGGGTAATTCAGAGTTGTAAAGCAACTGTTATTACCTATTGACGTTTGATGCATTTATGCCTTCCAAATGAAAGACAATGTGTAAAAAAATAAGTCATTTTGAAAAATGATCAATAATTCTAATGCTAGTATGAGTATTCCCATTTTCGAAAATGTGCAAATATCTGCTGTTTCTAAACTCTATATTTTGTTCCCATTTCAGAAATACATAGGTGTCTTTCATTCCGATTTTTCCATGTATACATTTTCCCGGAAAAATTTCTATTTACCCGGTACATATTAACCCCTTGTATGCCCATGACGAGCTGGACTCGTCATGGAGCACAGTTGCGCTGTGCCCATGACGAGTCCAGCTCGTCATGAGGCATACCCTAGGGAATCCCTCTGGTGCGGGCACCAGAGGGATTCCCTTTCTGCAAAAATAGCCTCGGGAGCTGGGGAAGAGCTTCCCCAGCACCCGAGCCCCCCCCCTTTCACTGTAATGACGATCGGCGCGCACGTCGCGCCGACGTCATTACAGTGAAATTGAAACTGAAATGAGCCAAGAGGCTCATTTCAGGTTTCACTTTGTACGTGCTCAGGGGGCTATCTCAGCCCCCTGAGCACGTATAAAGATGGGAGAGGTATCGTTGGAAAGGGGAGAATCTCCCCTTTCGAATGGTACCCCTCCCCAGTGGATCCCTGCTTGGGGATTGCCACAGGAGGGCGATCCCCAAGCAGAGATCCACCCACTAGACACCAGGGAGGGGGGAGCGGCCCCTTGGGCAAGGGCCTTTGCTCCCCACTGTTTATTTTTGGGAATTTTAGTCTTTTTGCCCCCCCTGGGGTGTGGATGGGGGCATTAGCCCCCAATCTGCCCCCCGGGGGGTAAAAAGCCCACTAGACACCAGGGAAGTTTTGTAAAAAAAAAAATAGGGCTGGGGGTTGCCCAAAACGGGCAGGCCCATGCCCCCAGCCCCCCCCAATTACTACAGTCTTTCTGCTCCACCCGGGGGGCAGATGGGGCATTGGCCCCTAATATGCCCCTCCGGGGGGGCAGAAAGTCCACTAAACACCAGGGATTCGTTTTTAGTTTTATTTTTAGGGTGGGGGCTGCTCGCAACGGGCACGCCAATGCCCCAACCCACCCGCCACCATTACAGCCTTTCTGCCCCCCCTGGGGGGCAGATGGGGCATCGGCCCCCAATCTGCCCCCCCGGGGGGCAAAAAGCCCACTAGACACCAGGGAATTGTAAAAAAAAAAAACAAATAGGGGTGGGGGCTGCCCAAAACGGGCAGGCCCATACCCTTACCCCACCCCCCAATTATTACAGTCTTTCTGCCCCCCCCCGGGGGGCAGATGGGGCATTGGCCCCTAATTTGCCCCTTCGGGGGGGGGCAGAAAGCCCACTAAACACCAGGGATTTTTTTTGCGCAATTGTTTTTAGGGTGAGGGCTGCCCAAAACGGGCACGCCAATGCCCCCACTCTCCCCCCCACGCCCCCACTCTCCCCCCCACAAAAATGTCAGTCTTTCTGCCCCCCAGGAGGCAGATGGGAGCTGTAGCCCCCAATCTGGCCCCCCCTGGGGGCGCAGAATGCCCACTAGAAACCATGGATTTTTTTGTTTTATTAGTGTAGGGGTAGGGGCTCCCCAAAATGGGCATGACAATACCCCACCCCATCCCCAGAGAAATTCCAGTCTTTTTGCCCCCCCGGGAGGGCAGATGGTGGCAGTGGCCCCTGATCTGCCCCCTGGGGGGGCAGAAAGCCCAGTAGGTGCCAGCGAGTATGCAGGCTTTTTTTATGCGTGGGGGCTGCCCAAAATGGTCATACCAATGCCCCCACCCCCACAAAAAATAGCCACAGTCTTTCTGCCCCTTTAGGGGCATATCAGGATGAAACCCCCTTCCCCGATTCCCCCCCCAGGGCGGCAGAAAGCCCACTGGGCTCCGATTCTTTTTTTAGCAATGTGCATACCTGTGGATTTTGGGCCCTAGCGCAGTTGGCACGTAGGCAAACCTAGCAAAACTGTACATTCTTTAAAACTAGACACCGAGGGGAATCCTGGATGGGGTGACTTCACTGGCTCTCACCAGGTTCTGTTACCCAGAATCCATTGCAAACCTAAAAATGTGTTCAAAATAACACATTTTCCTCACATTTCTTTGTCGGAAAGTTCTGGAATCTGCGTGGGTCCACAAAATTCCACCCACCCTGCGTTCCCCAAAGTCTTCAGAGAAAAATGGTACCTCACTTGCGTGGGTAGGCATAGTGCCCGCATCAGGCAAGGGCCCAAAACCTATTGAGGAGACATCAAAATTAACTATCACAAAACAACCTGGTTTTGCAAAGGGGGTCCTATGAGTTTTTGCCCCCGGGCTTGGTGGCCACCTAGGAAAACCTATCAAACCCACACATTTCTGAAAACTAGACACCTGGGGGATTCCAGGGAGGTATGGTTTGCGTGGATCCCCCAAAGTTTCCTTACCCAGAATGCCCTGCAAACCTCAAATTTAGCTGAAAAAATCACCTTTTTCACACATTTTTGTGTGGGAAAGTAGTGGCATCACCGGGCTGACACAAATTTCCTAACACCCAGCATTCCCCCGGTTCTCCCGATAAAAACGGTGCCTCACTCGTGTGGGAGGCCCAAGTACCCGCGACAGGCAAGGCCCCAAAACGTATTGAGGCGACATGAAAATTGCCTACCTCAAAACGATCTAGTTTTGCAAGGGGGGTCACCTGGGTTTTTGGCCCGGTGCTCAGCGGCCACCTAGGGGAACCTACCAAACCCACACATTTCTGAAAACTAGACACCCGGGAGATTCTAGGGAGGTATAGCTTGCGTGGATCCCCCAATGTTTCCTTACCCAGAATGCCCTGCAAACCTCAAATTTAGCTGACAAAATCACCTTTTTCACACATTTTTGTGTGGGAAAGTTGTGGCATCACTGGGCTGACACAAATTTCCTACCACCCAGCGTTCCCCCGGGTCTCCCGATAAAAACGGTGCCTCACTCATGTGGGAGGCCCAAGTACCCGTGACAGGCAAGGCCCCAAAACGTATTGAGGCGACATGAAAATTTCCTACCTCAAAACGACCTGGTTTCGCAAGGGGGGTCACCTGGGTTTTTGGCCCGGTGCTCGGCGGCCACCTAGGGGAACCTACCAAACCCACACATTTCTGAAAACTAGACACCCGGGGGATTCCAGGGAGGTATGGCTTGCGTGGATCCCCCAACGTTTCCTCACCCAGAATGCCCTGCAAACCTCAAATTTAGCTGAAAAAATCCCCTTTTTCACACATTTTTGCGTGGGAAAGTTGAGGCATCACCGGGCTGACACAAATTTCCTACCACCCAGCGTTCCCCCGGGTCTCCCGATAAAAACGGTGCCTCACTCGTGTGGGAGGCCCAAGTACCCGCGACAGGCAAGGGCCCAAAACGTATTGAGGCGACATGAAAATTGCCTACCTCAAAACGACCTGGTTTTGCAAGGGGGGTCACCTGGGTTTTTGGCCCGGTGCTCAGCGGCCACCTAGGGGAACCTACCAAACCCATACATTTCTGAAAACTAGACACCCGGGGGATTCTAGGGAGGTATGGCTTGCGTGGATCCCCCAACGTGTCCTTATCCAGAATGCCCTGCAAACCTCAAATTTAGCTGAAAACATCAGCTTTTTCACACATTTTTTTGTGGGAAAGTTGAGGCATCACCGGGCTGACACAAATTACCTACCACCCAGCATTCCCCCGGGTCTCCCGATAAAAACGGTGCCTCACTCATGTGGGAGGCCCAAGTACCCGCGACAGGCAAGGGCCCAAAACGTATTGAGGCGACATGAAAATTGCCTACCTCAAAACGACCTGGTTTTGCAAGGGGGGGTCACATGATTTTTTGGCCGGTGCTCGGAGGCCACCTAGGGGAACCTACCAAACTCACACATTTCTGAAAACTAGACACCCGGGGGATTCCAGGGAGGTATGGCTTGCGTGGATCCCCCAACGTTTCCTTACCCAGAATGCCCTGCAAACCTCAAATTTAGCTGAAAAAATCACCTTTTTCACATTTTTGTGTGGGAAAGTTGAGGCATCACTGGGCTGACACAAATTTCCTACCACCCAGCATTCCCCCGGGTCTCCCGATAAAAAGGGTGCCTCACTCGTGTGGAAGGCCCAAGTACCCGCGACAGGCAAGGCCCCAAAACGTATTGAGGCGACATGAAAATTGCCTACCTCAAAACGACCTGGTTTTGCAAGGGGGTTCACCTGGGTTTTTGGCCCCGTGCTCGGCGGCCACCTAGGGGAACCTACCAAACCCACACATTTCTGAAAACTAGACACCCAGGGGATTCCAGGGAGGTATGGCTTGCGTGGATCCCCCAACGTTTCCTTACCCAACAATTTTAGCTGAAAAAATCAGGTGTCAGGTTTTAGGGTTGTGGCAGTCTGCTGCGCAATTCCTATGATGTCAAAGTTTGTCATCCTCATTTTGCTTTGCTATCATCTATTCTAATATGAATACATTCAAATTCAACTCTTAACAAAATGACCTCTTTATATTTGAAAGAGTCTTTGTCATATTTTTTGCATGCCACTTGCTGTATCATTTTATTTGGGATATTCTAAAGGATCTGGCTCATCCCTCCCTATGAATTTTCAGTCTTGCATAGCTCTACCTCTCATGTAGCATGAATGCCAGGGAAAAGCTGCACCACAGAAGGACTAACACACAATGCAGGTTTATAAACCTGTTTAGCGTAACAAATGCAAATAAAGAAACATGTGAGTATATGCCTGTTTGGCCTAAAGTGGAAATCCAGTATGCATGGTCAGTTTCTTGGTGCACATAGCCTTGGCTGCAGTGCACAGAGATGATACATTGCCGCACACAGAGGAAATAAATTAAAGGGAACATTGGTCACGCGGCTCCCTTCCAAATGTATTTGTTACAACAAAATTAGGGTGCAGGCCCTGGTGGATGGGGTCCCCAGGGCCAATAAATTAGAAAAAGAAGGGGGGCCACACAGCCCTCCTTCTTAAAAAAATAATTAAAAAAAATACCGGCATCGCGCCGGAGGCGACACCCCCTCCTATCAGCACTCTGCAAACGCACCCCCTGGCCAGTTGTAAGTTGGGGAATTAATTCCCCTTCAATACTGAGGGTCCCTGAGGGCCAACTAGCCCAACCGGTATCTCCAGTATGCGCCAGGGAGCTGCGTTGCAGACAGGTGTTCTGAGGCCACGCCCCTTTTTACACCTCTATGCAACGCAGCTCTGTGGCGCTTACTGGAGGTACCTAGTGGGCTAGTTTGACCCTAGGGAACCTTAGGATTCAAGGGGACTTAATCTCTCAACTTAGAACGGCCACAGGGCGCGTTTACACAGTAGTGAAGGGAGGGGACGGGGCCTGAGGTGACATGTGCAAACACACCCTGTGGCACGTTTTAAGTTGGGGAAATAATTCTCCTTCAATCCTGAGGGACGCTGGGGGCCAACTAGCCCACCAGGAGCTTCCAGTAAGCGCCACTGCTCTGCATTGCAGAGAGGTGGTGCAGGCTGTGCCCCTTTTGACACCTCTCTGCAATGGCGCTTACTGGACGTACCTAGTGGGCTATTTTGCCCCTAGGGATCCTCAGGATTGAAGGGGACTTAATCTCCTAACTTAAAAAACGGCCACAGGGCGTGTTTACACAGTGGGGAAGGGAGGGGACGGGGCCTGAGGTGACGTGTGAAAACACGCCCTGTGGCACGTTTTAAGTTGGGGAAATAATTCCCCTTCAATCCTGAGGGCCCCTGGGGGCTAACTAGCCCACCAGGTGCTTCCAGTAAGCGCCACTGAGCTGCGTTGCAGAGAGGTGGTCCAGACCGTGTCTCTTTTTACACCTCTCTGCAATGCAGCTCTGTGGTGCTTACAGGAGGTACCTAGTGGGCTAGTTGGACCCTAGGGACACTCAGGATTCAAATGAACTTAATCTCCCAACTAAAAACGGCACAGGGCGTGTTTCCACAGTGGTGAAGGGAGGGGACGGGGCCTGAGTTAACGTGTGCAAACAAGCCCTGTGGCGCGTTTTAAGTTGGGGAAATAATTCCCCTTCAATCCTGAGGGACCCTGGGGGCCAACTAGCCCACCAGGTGCTTCCAGTAAGCGCCACTGCGCTGCGTTACAGAGAGGTGGTCTAGGCCGTGCCCCTTTTTACATCTTTCTGCAGCGCAGCTCTGTGGCGCTTACTGGAGGTACCTAGTGGTCTAGTTGGACCCTAGGGACCCTCAGGATTCAAGGGGACTTAATCTCCCAACTTAAAATGGCCACAGGGCGTGTTTACACAGTGGGGAAGTGAGGGGACGGGGCCTGAGGTGACGTGTTTTAAGAGGTAGTTTTAATCACCTGCCCTATTATATACTAGGGGCTTACAGAGGAGGTCATGCTGATCACAGGGGGACCCCAACGCATAGTGTTCCCTAGTGTATGTAGGTGTTTTCACTGTATTCTGAGTGTCTTTTAACATAGCACTGGCTCTAGGACTGGTTAGTCAGACTCAGTTAACACCAGTATCCGTCTGAAAAAGTTGAGGGTACAGGATGATTTTGCAACAAGGCTTCTTTCTGTTCTTCTGTTTGTTCTTTCTGCACGTTATCCTTCTTCCTGCACTTTTCTTCATCTTTGAGGACTTCTGTTGCTTCTTTCTGCATTTTTTTTTTCTTTCTGTGCGTTTTTTCTTCTTTCTTCACATGTCCTATCTCTGTAGCCATAGTTAGAAATTAGCATTTAAAAAACCTTTGAAATTCACTGAAAAAACCATAGGTTTCAGGCACTTTATAGTTAGGAATTAGCATTTAAAAAACCTTAGAAATTCACTCAAAAAACCATAGGTTTCAGGGGCGTTATAGTTAGCTGGACTTTTCACTCGTACAAAACCATTGAAATTCCCCCGTTATAGTTAGTTCAGCTAACTATAACTCGCGCTCCCGCAATGCACTGCGGATGACTCATGACATGGTCAGTGACATCTCAAATGACATCACTCATCACATCACTGATGACATCATCCAGTGAATGTGTGTTTTTCTGAAAATTACATATGTTTTATATATGTATATCTCAAGGTCGATGGAAGAAACAATGGGTATATAAGTGTCTAAATGGATGATTTGTTTTTGAAAAATTGATTGTATAACTGACTGATTAAGTGTATCTTAGTGAATACATGGCTTAGTGAGTAATGTTTAAATATGTAAATATCTGTATCAGTCTCTCACTTTGTGTATAAGTGGCTGCATGGGTTGGTGAGTAGCTACATGAATGTCTATATAGGTTATTAGTTGTTTTTTTGAGTATCAGTATGAGTGTCTGAGTGTCTGTATGGTTCGGTGGGGGGTATTACGTAGTGCATAAGTGCATGAATGAGTGACTCACTGTTTGTATGTGTTGAAGACAGCATGTGTGCAGGACTGTATGGGTGGATGAGTGTGTGCATGGGTGTGAGTGAATGACTGTCTCAATAGTGTCTTTATGAGTAACTACATATGTTTTAAACTAGTATATGTGACTATTGGTGTATTTAAGTGAGTATATGTGAGCGTGAGAGATTGAAAGAGTTCCTGTATGAATAAGTATGTGTTTCTATAAGTGATTGTTTAAAAGACTAAGTATGTGTAAGTTTCTGTAGAAGTAAGTGTGGTGGTGTATTTATAACTGTATATGCAAGTAAATGGATGTTTGATTCTTTATTAGCATGAGTGACTATGTGTGTGAGTAAATCTATGGATGAGTGGCGTTGTGTAACAGGATGTATAGGTGTATGAGTACATATGATGAGTGAGTACATGTATGAGTGACTGCATAGGACTGTTGGTGAATGAGTGGATGTGTATGTGGATCTTAGAATTACTGAATAGGTTGTTGTAACTGAAATTGGTATGTCCATTGTTTTGAAAATGTTAGTTTCTATTTTTGAATATGTGTATCAAAGGTTATATTAGGGGGAGAGGAGGTCGGCCACTCTATCACAAAGATGATGTCATCAGTGATGTCATTTGAGATGTCATCAGTGATGTCACTGACCATGTCATGAGTGATGTAATATGTGACGTCATCAGCAGTGAATTTCGGGCGCGCGAGTTATAGTTAGCTAAACTGACTATAACAGGGGAATTTCAATGGTTTTGTACGAGTGAAAAGTCCAGTTAACTATAACGCCTCTTAAACCTATGGTTTTTTCAGTGAATATATATATATATGTATTTATATGGCGAGGGGCCACGTGGTCCCCCTCCTCACACCAATTATGGCCCCTGGGACCCCATCCCCTGGGGCCGGCTTTTTATTTATTAGAAGGGAGGGTGCCGCATGGCCCCCCCTCCCAGGCCACTTTTGACCCTGGGGATGGGCCTGGTCTCTGTGATAGGAACCATGGGGGAAACCACATGGCTCCCACCCTGCCATAGCAAACAGCAATGTCCCGGGGGTGTGCAACATGGGACATTGCAGAAGCTGGCCCTGGGGGGTAGCGGTCCCCAGGGCCATCAAGGGATCCAGGAGGAGGGCCACGCAGCCCCCCGCCCAATGTTTGCAAAGCACCAGGGAGGTGGTGGTCCCCTGGGCCAGGGGTCCGTAACATACCCCCAAATTTGAATATTTGGCGCCACGGGGAGGTGGTGGTCCCCGGGGCAAGCCCCCCACATTTATTTATTTTTAAAAAGCAGAGCCCCGGGGAGGTGGTGGTCCCCGGGGCTTGGGGTGCCCATGAGACCCCTACCCTAATTATACAAAAAGCCCCGGGGAGGCAGTGGTCCTTGGGGCTTGGGGGGCTGTGAGGCCCCCCTACACTTTTTGCACAATGCCCAGGGGAGGTGGTAGTCCCCAGAGCTGCGGGAGCCCCAGCAGGCCCCACCACATAATTAAGCATGCCCCTGGGACCTGGCCCACCCAGGGGCTTAAATACTTCGAAGAGTGGGAACCCCCACTTTGTTTTTTTAAAATCTTCTCGGCCGTATTTGCGACACCAGTGCGAATTCAGCTGAATTTTTTTCATGAGGTTTTGTTTGGCCCTGGGGGTCCTTGTGGGACCCCCTGAGCAAGTCTGGGGGGTCTGGGTGTTTGTAACCTATCCCCTTTTTCATGTTTTTCATCTGTAGACTCTCTGAATTTATTTAACTAGGTCCAGCCCATATGGGCGTGTTCTTTGCCCCAGTGCGCGTATGCCGATAGGCAAACTGGTACTCGCAGTCTCTACACCCTTATTTCTCCACAGTGGGTGTTGCCCCGTGCCACCTTAGTAAAAGCAAATAAAATCCTCTGTGGATTAAGTGGAAAATTCAGTCTACTGCATCAATTCACTCACTTTTATGTTTATTTCCGTCCTGTTCAATCGCGCCAGGTTCCTCCTGACATTGCAGGTCCACACATGTGCGGCGGTTAGTCCTCGCGGCGTAGGTATCGCCGCTCAAAATCCATCAAAAACAGTTGCCCATTGTCGGGACTCCCTCCCGGAATCTCTTAAGGTGAGTACTGCAGCCCTTTTGAAGATCCCACTTTCAAAATGCTGGCTTAACGCGTTTCGAAAAACTCCTTGCTCACAAGCCAGTGCAAATTAAGCCAAAAAAAAGCAGAGAACTCTGGGTAGTTCTCAAGTTTAGGTGGAAAGCCGCTCCTGTATAGAGCACTTGCAACAACAGCGACACTCTAGATTTGCTCACCTCAAATGTCTGCTTTTCTATCAAAGTCTTTAAGCATAGGATTAGCACACTGCCACCCATGCCGAGATAGAAAAGGACAAAGGGGCAGATTTATGTTAACTGGCGCATCCCTGCATATCAGCAGGGATGCGCCAATTATTATGCGCAACAGCTGCGCCACCATGGATGCGCCGCATTTATAATGCGGCGCACCAAGGGGCAAAAACGGCACAGATGCGTGACGCATCTGTGCCGTAAAAGTGGCGCATTGCTGGAGTTGCGTAGCAAGCGCGACGCAGCTCCAGCAATGTTCTGGGGGGCCCTATCTGTACAATGCTGCGTCAATCCTTACGCCTGCTTCAAGCAGGCGCAGGGTTTTGACGCAGCATGGGCCTAAAAGTGACTGAGTGAAATCTTGTAGATTTCTCTCAGCCACTTTTAGGAGGCGTTCCTGCGCCGGAACGGCCCCACCTGCCCTGGAACGCCTACATGTGGCTCAGGGCTTTACAACGTGACGCATCTCCCAGATGCGTCACGTTGTAAATACCCCGCACCATGGCGCAGGATTTGCGCCGCTGCTGCGTCACAAAAGTGACGCAACGGCGGCGCAAAAGTGGCGCAAGTGCAACATAAATCTGCCCCATTATCTTTTGCCATTTCTACAGCAAAGTTTTTAGGCATAGGACTAGCACAGTGCTGTCCTTGCCAAGCTGCAAAATGACAAAAGACATTTAACACTCCAGGCACAGCATTACAGCTTTGAATTGGTAAAACACCAACCAAGTCAACCTGAAATTAGTAAAAGCAACCCCTGACACAGTGTTTCACTCTAATTAGAGCTCTTCAGAGAGGTATAGCTTTGTCCAGACACAAGGGAGCACCCAGTATAAGTAAAAAAAATACCCTTTCAGGCATAGAGTGATGAATAAATTATGCAAAAAAAAAGCAGAGATCTCTGGCTAGTTCTCAAGTTTAGGTGGAAAGCAGCTCCTGTATAGAGCACTCTCAACACCAGCGACACGCTAGAACTGCTCACCTCAAATGTTTGCTTTTCTATCAGTCTTTAAGCATAGGATTAGCACAGTGCCATCCACGCCGAGACAGAAAAGGACAAAGTCTTTTGCCATTTCTACAGCAAAGTCTTTAAGCATAGAACTAGTACAATACTGTCCTTGCCGAGCTGTAAAATGACATTAGCCATTTACCACTCCAGGCACAGTATTACAGCTTTGAATTGGTAAAATACCAACCAAGCCAACCTGAAATGAGTAAAAGCAACCCCTGACACAGTGTTTTGCTCTAATTAGAGCTCTTCAGAGGTATAGCTTTGTCCAGACACAAGGGGACACCCAGTATAAGTAAAAAAAATACCCTTAAAGGCATAGAGTGACGAATAAATTATGCAAAAAAAAAAGCAGAGAACTCTGGCTAGTTCTCAAGTTTAGGTGGAAAGCAGCTCCTGTATAGAGCACTCTCAACACCAGCAACACTCTAGATCTGCTCACCTCAAATGTCTGCTTTTCTATCAGTCTTTAAGCATAGGATTAGCACAGTGCCATCCACGCCGAGATTGAAAAGGACAAAGTCTTTTGCCATTTCTACAGCAAAGTCTTTAAGCATAGGACTAGCACAGTGCTGTTCTTGCCGAGCTGTAAAATGACAAAAGCCATTTACCAACCTAGGTTATATGTTAGGATATTGGGTGACTCTAAAAAGAGCCCTTGTGTTTATTGGGAGATTTTTGTAGCTACATGTAAGTGCCAATGCAGAGTCTTAACTTGTTGAGAAGGACTCTGTTTCCCTTATCTGTGAAATGTACACCAACAGTCCTGTAGATGCCATTCATATTAACCCCTTTAGCGCGGCGCGGATTACCGCGCTGTGCTGAAGGGTTCGTGCGCGGACGGGGCCATGACTGAGCGGTTCCGTCATCCGCACAGCGCAACCGATGCGCATGATCGGATGCACATGATAGAACCGCTCCGTCATGCGCATCGAAGGGGTTAAAATGCAGATTGTTATTGTATATGGACCCCATACTATGGTCGCTGAGATAAGCAGAAACAGCTTTATTGACATTTTTTCTAGCTTTCTCAATCTGTGGACAAAATTGATTGGACCTGTTCCATTTCTGTCTTTGGCATCTGTTAGAGTACACAAAGGCAGTTTGGGGAAAATGCAACATCAATTCTGCAAAGGTGTTTGGAGATGGAAAAAGGATTTAACCAATGGCATCAATTGGTGCCACTTTAATCCACTCTGTCCAATCCATTTAATGTCTACATTTTGCAAAGCTAGGTCTTTGTCAATACCTCAGCTTTCAGCATACCTTTTGCACCAGAAAATATAGCTTTGTCCAATAATCAACACAGAAAACATCTTGAAGGGATTTCTGTAGGTAACCAGAACATGTCTGCAGCTGAGGTAGGCAGGTGGAAGAATAAAATCTATCTAAAATGGTGGAGAAGATGCTGTTTTTAAGAAAGTAGAGATTTGATTGGCTGTTTAAGAACACTCTACATTCAAAAATAGGGTGCACTTCACTTGGTTTAGAAAGCATGTTTCTTATTGGTTATTAATAAATGTTGGAAAAGTACAGCAGAGAGGATAAGGGCAAGCATTGCAAAGCCAACGACACCTGCTGTTGTCATTTGTATCATTGTGTGGTGAACTTGTGACCTGGCAGCTAAGTTGAATGGTGCATGACCTGTTGCTATGGAAACTGACCTTAAGGACAAGGGGTGAAGATGTCAGTTGAAAAGTATTATTCTCTGTGACCAATGGAAAATCGTTTTTCAATTTGAAAAACACTGGGAAGCAATGCCATTTGTTGTTTATGTCTATATGTATGGAAAAATAGAGGGAAAATTTGCCAATACTGGTTCACCCTTGCAGAGTCTGTTGATCTACATTCTCTGTGTGAAAAAGAATATCCTGAGTAAGTGTGTGAGATTTTTCAGTCAACAGATTTATTTAAAGGTGAGTTACATATTTTTGAGGTTAATTTAAAAAAGATATGACATTTTTATGAAACTGTGTTGTTTGAAATATATTATAAAATCCACAGATGTATATTGGGATTATTTTTTATTGTATTTGTAGTTTGCTTAAAAAGCAGTATATACAGTAATATATTTATTTGTGTTAGAAGAAATAGTTGAATGAAGGTTTTAATTTACTATTAATTGGTTAAAAATGTACTAAGAAGGTGTATATTCTAAAAAATTCATATAAGGTGTTTAATAGGCATGATTATTTCTTCTGTGTAAAAAGGTATAGTTTAAAAATATTGCATTATTATACAAAGTGTGGTAAAATGAAGTACAATTGTGCTGTTTGCAATATGATCATATAAGGTATTAATAATTATGAATCTGTTATTAGTTGGTTCCGTTTCTGCAGTTTTAAACATCCTTATTAAAAAAAAGTGTTCTTTACTAATGTTCTTCATTACGTCTGTGGAGAGATATAGTTTGATTAAGTTGCATATTTGTAGATTTAAAGGACGATATGTAGCTGCAAAGAAAGTCAGTACATGTTATTGTTTCGGGTATGTAGCAGTTAGTATGTCATGAGTCAGGTTTTTGTTTCCATTATATTTATATTTGTATGAATTCAAGATAGGTATCTAATATATTAGAGGACTTCAAAGGTGGTGACAATGTGATTTTATAAGTGTATGAGAAGTGATTTTGTGGTTCTATAATGTGTAATCTCGTAGTTAGTATATAAGTAAATGTGCACAATCTATGCGGTGCTTTAACCCCCTGCAGACTACTGATTTTCTTCTGCAAAAATTCATACAGTAGCCATGCAGATAAGCAATCGCACTCTCATTCTCTGTCCAATCCTCCTATCATCCTGACAGCACCATGTATGTATCTACTCTCTGTGCTGAAACACAAACACTTAAAAACTCACCCTTCTGTAAACTACCAACACTCTTACTATCTAGTTACTGTGCATACACCTATAGAATGCTTCAGGCATTATGACACATAGTGTACAGTGAAATATGCACAATGTATGCAGGCTCTTAACTTGCTTCAGACTACTGATTCACCCTTGCAATAAGCCAGGTAGTATTCATGCTGTGCCCCAATCAGACTGTCACTGTCTGCCTACTCCTGCAATCATATTCACAGAAGCATGTCCTTATCTAATTCCTGTACCAACACACAAGCACTTAAAAACTCACCCTCCTATCAACTACCAGCACTCTCACTATCTAGTCACTCGGCATACACCTATAGAATGCCTCAGGCATTAAGACACATAGTGCTACTGTGAAATGTGTGCAATGTATGCAGGCCTGTAACCACCTGCAGACTACAGATTCACTCTTGCAATAAGCCTGGTAGTATTTATATAGCACCCCAATTAACAGCGCTCTCACTATCTAGTTACTGTGCATACACATATAGAATGCCTCAGGCATTAAGACACATAGTGCTACTGTGAAATGTGCGCATTGTAAGCAGGCCTGTAACCCCCGAGCAGAGTTCTGATTCACCCTTGCAATAAGCCAGGAAGTATTTATGTAGTGCCCCAATCAGGCTGTTACTCTTTGTCCACTCCTGCAATCATGCTCACAGAACCATATCCTTATCTAATGTCTGTGCCAACTTACAAGCACTTATAAACTCTCCCTGCAGTCAATGACAAGCAGTGTAATTTTCAGTCACTATCCATGCACTTGTAGAGTGACTCAGGCATTAAGACACGCAGTGCTACAGTCAAATGTACACAATCTATGCAGGCCTCTAACCACCAGCAGAGAACTGATTCACCCTTGGAATAAGCCAGGTAGTATTCATGTAGTGCCCCAATCAGACTGTCACTCTCTGTCCACTCCTGTAATCATCTTGACACAAGCATGTCCTTATCTAATTTCTGTGCCAACACACAAGCACTTAAAAACATGTCCTTCTGTCAACTACCAGCACTCTCACTATCTAATCACTGTGCATACACCTCTAGAATGCCTCAGGCATTAAGACACATAGTGCTACAGTGACATGTGTGTAATGTATACAGGCCTGTTACCTCCAGCAGACTACTGATTCACCCTTGTAATAAACCAGGTAGTAGTCATGTAGTGCCCCAAACAGCCTATTAGTCTCTGTCTTCTCCTGCAATTATCCTGACAGAAGCATGTCCTTATCTAATCTCTATCCCCACACACAAGCACTTAGAAAGTCTCTCTGCTGTCAACTACCAGCAGTGTAACTATCCCGTCACTATCCATGTATTTGTAGAATGACTCTGTCATTAAGACAAGCAGTGATACAGTCAAATGTGTACAATGTATGCAGGCCTCTAACCCCCAGCAGACTACTGATTCACCCTTACAATAAGCCAGGTAGAATTTATTTTAGTGCGGCAATCAGACTCTCACTTTGTGTCCACTCCTGCAATCATCCACACAGATTCATGTCCCTAACTAATCACTGTGCAGAGACATAAAGCTTTAAACATTCACCATTCTCTTTAATTGCTGAACTCCAATGATCCAGTCAGTACCTATGTACTCATATAATAACCCAGAAACTAATACATGTAGTATTACAATCATCTATACAATATTGATCCCCTCCTCTAAACACGTAAATACTAGTTATTCAGTTCTGCAATTACCCAGTTAGTACCTGTGTCTTGCAATAAATGGATAGTGATTTTAAAAGAAAACAATTAAATGATTTTTAGATACAATGTCTTTGTTTAGTAATACAATAGAATATTTTATTAATTTTGTTTTAATAAAATTATATGATTTTTTTAAAACAGATATTGCTCATCTTCAATAAAAAAATGACTATGACTAGAATAACACAAAAGAAGAAACAACAAAGAAAGGTATATTATTTGAAGGAAACACAACAGAAAAAATTAGAGGAACTACAACATGTGGAGAAAAAGTAAAAGTCTTCTGGTAAGAGAACCAAAGAGTTTATTTAAAAACTTTCAAAGGCTAGAAACAGTGTGCATCGTGTGAAAAGTAGAAACAATGCCTCAAGAAGAAAGTACAATAACAGGAAAAAAGGAGAAATTAATGGTAAATTAAGTTTTCAAGAAATATATATGGGAAAAGGAGAACGAATCAATTTACTGAAATAAGGAAAAGAATGTTTTATAATAGAGTTGTCTTTAATTTGTTGAAATATGTGAAGAAATATAAAAGAAAATCCGCATTTTATAAAAAGAAAAAACAGATTGAAACTATTGTTGAAAAGGCTTTTGAATTAAAAAGGAATTTATTCATTTTAGTATTAAACAGAATTTGATCATTAGATAAGCCAATATGTTTTATGAAGGCCAAAAGTAAAAGGAAGAGAGTAATTAACAGAACAAGCTTTTGTGATTTTTTTGGGGTGAATGGAAACACAGTTCAAGTTGAGAGCCTTTTTTTAATGAAGAGAGCTATTTTCAAACCAATAGTTTATTGCATGCAGTTGATACCATTGGTCGTGCTTATGAGGTTAAAAACGGTTGTCCAATTGAAAAAGAATAAATGGTAGCTAGAAATGTAGAAGTAGTAGCTGATAAAGTTCTAGGGAGACATACTAAAGCCCTAGTTTATACTTGGGATTGTAGTAGTATATGCAGTATACGTCAGGAATCTATTGATATTTTTCGGAATTTCTTACGAGTGTATATTAAAAAAAGTCTTAAACAAAAGATTAAGATGTTGCAAGGACTAGATCATTGCAGAGTGAGAAAAAGTACTGGTCTGCAAGGTCACTCTCTGGTTTGTCTTTCTAGAAAAGTATGCGAAAGTGTTTTTCATCATTTTAGAATGTTAGCAGTACATCATTCTCAAATGCGGAAGTTAGTCAGAAGATTGTATTACGCAATATTTTTAAATGAATTAAACAGTTCACTTGTGCATTGGTCAGTATCAGATTTAAAAAAAGTTTGTGATGAAATAGAGTTTTGTTACTTTGGTCCTGAAGAAGAGAGTAGACAAAGTGAGACATTGATAGAAGTAGGCATTGAAGAGCACGTGGAAAAGATTAGTACAGAGAAATTTGAAGATGAAATTACAAAGTTTATTTGTTGTCGACGAACTCACTATAAGAATCAGACTAGGACTGTTGATTTGTATTTAAAAAGTGAAAAAGAAAATAATGATAAGTGGAAGGGATTTGCAACTTATTTGTTGGTAGAGGATTGCTATGAAATGGGTACTAATCAACGTATTTGTAAATATTGTTATAATAAATTAGAGGATAAAAAAATGCCAGGAAGAGCTGTCCACAATGATCTGTAGTTGGTACCTATTCCTCAAGAACTGATGGATTTAAACACGTATGAGTGTATTCTAATTCAATCTGTGCTCCCGTTTCAGGCTATTGTTCGTATGGAGCCTAAAACAGGTAAATTGCCTCCCACAGATTTCCAGAGAAGATTAAAAGGAAGAGTTGTATATTTACCTCTAGATTTAAAGAAAATATTGAAACTATTGGTGTAGATAAAGAAAAAAGTGAACCCTTAATTATTCTTGTGAATGGTGTTCCTAATAAGGGGGCAATTCCGTTTCCGGTCGGATCCCTTCCGACCGATTTGGATCATGTCGGCCGGATTCCTTTCCGGAAACTGTCTTTGGGGACCCCCAGTAGGGCCCCCATGGGTGCGAGGCTGCCGAATGGCAGCATGGGGGAACCTATGCTGCCCCTCTGTGGATCCCTGCACCCGGTGGCAGGTACCTTGGGTGCCGCCCACAGGGTGCAGGGATGAACTGCACCCCTGCTTTCAAGGATGCAGGCATGCATTCCGCTTGACTTGTATATGAGTGCGACCGAACCCTGTTCGGTCGCATCGTACTAGCAGGGCCGTTACCGACGACAGCAGGTCGGTCGGTTACATCTCCTGACCGATGTCGGACGGAGCTGAGTCTGTCCGACATCGGAATAGGCCCCAAAGAGTAAGACAATCTGGCAGGAATTAGTGAATGTCAGGAAAGTGCAAAAGGCAACATTGTATCTTATAAAGAATAATGAATACTACAAAAATGTGTATATGGAAGAAGAAGAAATACTTTTAGGGGATGATAGTGAAATGTCAACTGGTCAAATTGAGAAAGTGGACATATCCAAAAGTGAAGAAATTTATGAACATTAGAGTGTACATCTTTTACATTCTAAAGAAGTGTTGGGGAATACTATTGAATTATTCCAAATGAAGAAAGCAAAAGGGAATCACTTGAGTGTTTTGGAAAAGAGTTTGGAAGCTTGTTGTTTTGCCCAGCTTTTCCCAACTGGAAAAGGTGGACGATATGACAAATGATCAGTACACATTCCGGCATCAGAATATCGAACAACAAGATTGTATGCAGAAGATCCTAGATTTTGACAATGTATCCCATATATATTTCATCTTTTGTTTGAGAGTGACTTGTCTGGACTTTCATATGCAGTCAACCATTTACTAAAAACAGGAGTACATTTTCGAAATGTTTCTGCAAAGGAATTTATGGAAAAAATACATCAGAGAGATGATCATTTGGAATCTCAACTGATTAATTTGATGGCATGTCAGCGCGGTACTAATGAGTATTGGTATCGTCGTCATGGAGAACTTAAATGCATGCTAAGGAATTTAGGAACTCCAACGTGGTTTGTTACACTAAGCTGGGATGATTTACTTCAATTTCTTCGAGAAGCAAATTCAAACATTAAAAACATTGAATTCAAGACTCCTGGAGAATTGTGCTCTTTGGATCCTGTAAATGTATGCAGATAATTCAATCATAGGTTTGAAGCTATGATGTCTTTTATCTGCAACAAAAAGAATCCTCCTCTTGGAGAAGTTATTGATTTCTTTTGGAGAAAGGAGTATCAAGCTAGAGGTGGTCCTCATATACATATGCTTCTATGGATCAATGGTGCACCCAAATTTGGAACTCATTCGGATGACACTGTTTTATCTTTTATTGAAGATTATGTTACATGTGCTATACCTAAAAGAACAGAAGAAAATACCTTAAGGCAACAAGTGTTACGATTACAAAGTCATCGATGTGGGAAATACTATTAACAGAAATACAAGCTGAAGGAAAAGTTTTATACCAAATGTCATTTTGGATTTCCACGTCTAGTAATATCCAAAGGAAGAGGGAACAGTTTCATGTCAGCGGGGAAACATACCATCACTAGAAAATCTCCCCAAAATACGTACAATTTGAGAAGAAGTGAATAATTGAAGTATATAAATGATTGAAATCCAGTTGTTCTGTCAATGTGGAATGCTAATATGGATATCCAGTATGTTGCGTATAATTCCATACATAACAAAATCAGAAAAGACGGAGTTGAAAGAAATGTGGGAAGACATTTCCCATGAGAAGACTCTCAGAAAGAAATTGTACAGCTTTAGATTGAAGATGCTGTCACATCGAGAAATTGGATCGTACGAATGTTCGGATCGGTTACCGTCTGCGAGTTTATATTCAAAGTCAAGAGGTATTATTTGGGTTAGTCTAGGTCTTGCTGCAACGCGAAATCGAGTACTTAAATCTATATAGGAAATTGAATATTTAGCATTAAATGAACCGGAAATTACAGATATAGTCAAAACAAACATGTTGGATACATACTATCCAAATAGAAGTCCTCATCTTGAGAACATATGTCTCTACGAAGTACTTCAATATTACAGTTTTAAGAGAAATACTACCGTGAATATAAATGAAGGAAAATATGCAGTGATTGGTTCAGAAGGATGTTTGGTGAAACATACTAAAGGAAATCTCATTAATCATAGAAAACTGAGCTGTGATACTCCTGATAAAGAGAATTTTACTATTTAGCACTTTTGCAACTCTTCAAACCTTGGCATACGAAACTGGAAGTACTTGGAGATTTTGAGTCCTATGAAGATTCTTCCAATGCATGTAAAGATAGCATTGAATGCACAGTTTTTACAAATTATCTCAAAATGTTGAATGAAGAAATCAATCAAGAAGCTACTAATGCAGCTGAGATTGCAAGAGACAGTTCTCAAGATAGTCAAAGTTCTGCTCCACTGAGTCAGGATTAGGGGTGGGTGGAATTTGCGTAATTGTGTTACGCAAATCTCCGCGAAACGGTAAAAATCTCCGCGAACACGCAGAAATTCCGCGAACACGCGGAATTGCTTGCTCGCGATGCTTTTTTCCTGTTCGCAATTGCTGTTTGCGTGCTCGAGGAGAAATATCTCGCGAACATGCATTTTGAGAACGCGAACAAGCAAAAATGTTGCGAAATCGCGGAAAGCAGACTTTTGAGCAATTTCGCGTTCTCAGCGGAACGCGAAATTACGCAAATTACGCAAATTCCGCGAGCGGAACGGAATTTGCCGCCCAGGCCTAGTCAGGATCCTCTAGGAGAACCAATTCTTGAAAAATTGAAGCAGCCATCACCATGAGTGAAGTGGAAACAACAAAGCATCAAGCTCAAAAATATATGATGGATTTGGGAATCTTGGAAGAACAACTAAATATTGAACAGAAAGAAATATACCAGCAAGTGAAACAACAGATTGACCATGGTTTTCTTCATGAAAAGAAAGAATGCACATGCACATAATTTCAACCTATCCGAATTTATTTCAGTGGTCAAGCTGGTACAGGAAATAGTTTCTTAATTAAAGTTTTGACCGGTTATCTACAGAAAACAACAGACTCAGATTTGTCTTGTGTTGTAACTGCTCCAACTGGGTTGGCAGCACACAACATTAAAGGAATTACATTGCATTATTTACTAATGCTACCTGTAGAGCATGATTATAAATTGGAATATCACAAGCTATATGGAGAAGCTTGTTATGAAGTTTTAAGAGTGCTTAAGAAAATGAAACTTCTAATTATTGATGAGGTGATCATGGTCTCAAACTTAATGCTTGCCTTTGTGCATTTAAGAATGGAGCAAATTTTAAAAACAGAATACGATGTGTTATTTGGAGGAAAACATGTCATAGTTTTTGGTCATCTACTTCAACTTACTCCTGTAAAAGGACAACCAGTATTTTAGTCATTTCTGCATGAAGACACCAGAACGTCTTTTGGAAGCATTGGGAATGTTACCATTTGGTCATATTTTGAATACAAAGAACTTATTAATAATATGCGACAGGCAAATGATATAGATTATGGAACTATTCTTCAAGATATAAGAATTGGAGTATTGACAGAACACGGCAAACAAGCTTTGGAAAGTCGGCTACTTACTACCTTGTTTGCAAATGAAAATATAGTTATTGAAAAAATATACAAGAAAATTGCGCTGAAAAAAAATCAGTAATCTGACTAATGCCAACACTGCGAGAGTGTTCTACATTCAATGAAGAACTTTTAAAGCTTGAAAATGTACCAATAAAAAAAATTGAAAGCGATTGATAAAATAGAGCATGAAGGAGTTAGTATTATTTTAACAGAAAAATTACAAACAAAATTGGATAATTTGGAAAAATCGATATCTAAAACTGCTGGTTTAGAAAAAATTATATGTATGTGTAAACTGTCGGGTCATTTTACAGAATAATTTGAATGTGGTAACTGGAGCAATGGGAAAAGTGGTTGAATTTGTCAATTATCAAAAAAGAGATGGGATTGAATCTTTGAAAATCAAATTTGATCAGATTGAAGAAGTAAAGCAAATTAGTTGTTGTTCTGCTCGTTTTTGTGCCAGTTAAAGATTTGCATGTTCGTAGGAAACAGTTTCTCTTTCTTTGGCATATGCGGTGACTATTCATAAATCTCAAGGTTTAAGTGTAGGCAGTGCTTTGGTAAACATTTGGAGTACCGTATTTAAAGAGGGTATGGCATATGTTGCTTTGTCCCGAGTCAGAACTTTATCCGGATTGTATTCGATTGATTTTTATGAGAGAAAGATTTAGTGCAGATTCAAATTTTGTAAGAGAGTATAATCGGTTAAGAAGACTATATGCTGCCAATTTAGGTGAATATCCTGTATATGAAAAGCATGTATTTGGTTGAAAATAGAGATATGAGAATATCTGTAGTGAAGTTAAAGAGAAGAAAAAAATTCAAGATAATGTTGAGATTCCAAGCAAAAAGCACAAGGAGACTATTGAAGAGATTGTTGGATATCAATTAGAAAATAGTTCAGGTTTCAACTGCTATGCCAGTGTTGTAGTAAATGTTGTATTTTCTTTAGAATATCTGCAACAGCAAATTATGGAGCATCGAGAAAAACGGTTTTGTTCTTTGTTGTATTCTATATTTGAAAAATTGAAAACTGATAAAAGTAAAATCCAAAGTGTTTCTCATATTCGGAATCTTGTGGATATATGTAATGGTTCTACACAATTTTCACACAATGTCCAACAAGATGCTCAGGAATTTCTAATGTATATGCTTGCAGTATTGGAAGATGAAGGAATAAAAATTGAAAATCGATTTGGACTTCTTTATCAATGGCAACATGAATGTGAAAATTGTAGATTTACTTCTACCAGTAACATAAACACTGAGAGATTCATATATTTGACAATACCAGACTGTAAAACAGTGTCTTTCAACAAATTATTTAAAGCAGCGAATCAAAACATGGAGTGTAGCCAATGCAAATCAGAAATGTTATCAACATTGTTTTTGTAGCAAGTGAACTATCAATATCAGGAAGAATATTTGTAGCCTTAGCAATTATTTTCCACTATGGACCATCTGCAACATCTGGACATTACATAGTCTATTTAAAATGCATTAAAGGATGGACATATTGTAATGATGCTCATTTGGTTTTTAAATATCGTTTGCCTAACGAATTACCAAATTCATACCTAATATTTTTAAAGCCAAAGTTCTAAGAACATAATTCGGCCTATTGGGAATATGTTAATATGTATTAATACCAATACTTTAAACAATTTCAGTATGAAGGATTTCAGGAATATCATTTGAGCTACAGGAAAGATATTACTATAAATTAAGCAGTTTTTCAGAGATAATCTATCAGCAAGTATTTTAAATGACATCATTTAAAGTATACAGATTTTATAAATAATTGTTGATTGAATTATTGTTTATCTTCTTTAATATTATATTGACAAAATTATCTTAGAAAGAAGCATTTTACATATACGAGAGTTGCATTATATACTATATTATTGAGGATGTTATTTATATGCAATGTTCAGAGATAGTTGACTATGTTTAAAATATTTTTGAAACTGATTTGTATTTTTTTAAACAATATTATTGATTGTTGGTTTTATTGCCTGCTGTTATGTGATGGGTAACATTGAAATCACTATTAATAGTGAAATTCAATATATTCTGACAACAGCAAAAAAGGCAAACTAAATAATTTATATTATGGTTAAAATTATAATGTGTTGTAAAAATTATAACATTATATTTTATAACTGTGTTTTTTCTTCTCTTTTAAAGATCCTAATTCTTAATGTACACAATGACTCAGTTATTAAGACACAAAGTGCTTCAGTTAAATGTGTGCAATGTATGCTGATCCCTAACACCCAGCACAGTAGTGATTCACCCTTGCTATAAGGCAGGTAGTGTTCATTTGGTGCCCTAATCAGACTGTCACTCTCTGTTCACTGCTGCAATCATCCTGACAGAAGCATATCCTTATCGAATCTCTGTGCCAACACAGATGCAGTTATAAACTCTCCCTGCAGTCAACTACCAGCAGTGAAAGTATTCAGTCACTATCCGTGCACTTGTACAGCGACTCAGGCATTTAGACAAGCAGTGCTACAGTCAAATGTGCGCAATCTATGCAGGCTCGTAACCTCCAACAGACTACTGAATCACTCATTCAATAAGCCAGATAGTCATCATGTAGTGCCCCAATCAACCTGTCATTCTCTGTCCACTCCTCCAATCATCCTGATTGAAGCATGCTCTTATCTAATTTCTGTGGCAACACACAAGCACTTATAAAGTATATCTGCTGTCAACTACCACCACTCTAACTATTCCCTCAGTATTCGTGCACTTGTAGAATGACTCAGGCATTAAGACAAGTGGTGCTACAGTCAAATGTGCACAATCTATGTAGGCCCGTAACTCCCAGCAGAGTACTGATTCACCCTTGCAATAAGCCAGGTAGTATTTGTGCAGTGCCCCATCAGTCTCTTTTAATTCCTGAAATTATCCTGACAGAAGCATGTCCTTATCTAATCGATGTGCCAACACACAAGCACTTAAAAACTCACCCTTCTGCCAACTACCAGCACTCTCACTATCTAGTCACTGTCCATACACCTGTAGAATGCCTCAGGCATTAAGACACATAATGTGCAGTGAAATGTGCGCAATGTATGCAGGCTCCTAACCCCCTGCAGACTACTGATTGACTGATTCATGCTTACAATAACCAGGTAGTATTTATGTAGTGCCCCAATCAGACTGTCAGTCCCTATCCACTCCTGCAATCATACTGACAGAACCCTGTCCTTATATAATCTCTGTGCCAACACACAAGCACTTATAAACTTTCTCTGCAGTCAACTACCAGCAGTGTAAGTATGCAGTCACTATACATGCACTTGTAGAATGCCTCTAACCCCTAGCAGAGTACTGATTCACCCTTGCTATAAGGCAGGTAGAATTAATTTGGTGCCCCAATCAGACTGTCAGTCTCTGTCCACTCCTGCAATCATACTGTCGGAAGGATTTCCTTATCTATTCTCTGTGCCAACACACAAACACTTATACAGTCTCTCTGCAGTGAAGTACCAGCAGTGTAAGTATCCAGTCACTATCCATGCACTTGTACAGCGATTCAAGCATTAAGACAAGCAGTGCTACAGTTTAATGTGCACAATGTATAGAGGCCCTTAACCGCCAGCACAGTACTAATTCATCCTTGCAATAAGCCAGGTAGTATTCATGCAGTGCCACAATCACTCTCTGTCCACTCCTGCAATCATCCTAACAGAACCATATCTTTCTCTAATCTCTGTGCCAGAGCACTTATAAACTTACCCTACTGTTAACTAACAGCACTCTAACTATACAGTCTAGGTATCCTCATGTCTATTCCATAAACTTCTCCATCACTTATCAACCACTATACGTATCCTTTTACTCTGCCAATACCAGCAGTATCTTCTTATCCTATCACTCCGCCAATACCTCAGTACTCATAAATTGACCATGTATTCTACTTGCAGCACTGTAATCATTCCAATTGCTAGTAATGTATTTATAGAGTGGCTTAGCTACTAATTCAAGTACACCTCATTTTTTCGTCTTTCAATGCATGCTGCATTCCACAGCACACATTGAAGGACAAAAATGCCTTTAGTGATTATTTTTGTGCGGGAAGGTGTCCATTCCTGCTCAAAAACAATCTCCCCACGACACAGACATCCTTGCACCTTATCTAATCTTTGTGCCAAAACACAAGCACTTATACACACACCCTCCTGTCAACTACCTGCACTCTCACTATCCAGTCACAGTCCATACACCTGTACAATGCCTAGGGCATTAAGACACTCAGCGCTACAGTTAAATGTACAAAATATATGCAGTCCCCTAACCCCATGCAGACTAATTATTCACTCTTGCAAAAATCCAGGTAGTACCCATGCAGATCAGCAATCACAGTGTCACTGTCTGTCCACTCCTGCAATCATCCTGACAAAACCATGATCGTATCTAATCTCTGTGCCATAACACAAACACTTATAGCTTTTCCTCTGCTTGTAAATACGGCCCCTTCACACGCAGCACTTTATGTTGAAGGGGCATTCCATGGGTGTTGCTGTGTATGTTCCCACACAACACCCATGGAACAAGACACATCTCAAGATTTACAAGAAATCGTAAAGCTGGAGATGTGTGTGAATGCTGCACCACCCTAACCATGGCATAGCAAATCGCAACGAGGAGAAATGTTTTCATTTCTCATCATTATATCTTCCTTCAATGCTTGCTGCAATCCACAGCATGGATTGAAGGAGGAAAATGCCTTTAGTGATTGTTTTTGTACAGGAAGGTGTCCCTTCCTGCACAAAAACAATCTCCCCACGAGGCAGGCATCCATGGTGCAAGGGTTCCTGCACCAGCACACGGCTACAGTTTGTGCACTAATGCAGAGGGAAGCACAGAGATGCAACATATTCATATAAATATGTTGCATCCTTGTGCTTCGGAAGTGCCACAGCGCAGTACAGCCAAAGGGCTTGTGATGCCACGCTGCAGCACTTCCTCATAGATCTGCCCCTATAAATTAACCATACACTACTAATGCATTCTTTCAGTCAATCATGCTATACACATATATACACTCAAACTTTCATACATTACCATGCAATAATAGTTATTTTATTAACCAGATAAGGTAGTTCTGATAAGAAGGTTTTTTCTTCTTTTTTTTGTTTTATATTTTTCTGTATTTTTTTCAATGATTTTGGTTTATTTGGGTGTTTTTCTCAAAACTGAATAAAACGAAAAAAAAATAAACAGGTAACTTTTGGAATTAAAGATTATTCCAAAGACAAAAAACCCCCCCAAAAAATTAACATTGGTGGTTGCGTTGAGCGGCACAAATACCATCCACCGACTGTTCGCCGTAGCAAACTAGTTTTTTGCACTTGATGCAGCGCTGTTCTAAAAAGGCAAATTCAGACCTTATATCCATTAGAGCTTGAGATGTTGATGCTCCTGAAGTACTTGCTCCAGCTGCTGGTGGATTTAATGCAGCTCTCCTCATCTCTTCCCGAGCAATATTCAGAGGATGGATTTTCCGGAGGTGCTTGTACATGCTGGCAGTGCTGTATGAGTACTTTATTTCACTGCCTCTTGACAGCACTCTTTCGCAAATTTTACATGTCACCTTTGTGGCATTTACTTTTTTCTGTCCAGGTGGAAAGGTGAAGAACTTCCACACTACAGATTCTGGTCTCTGTTTTCTGGGTTCCTCCTACAAGAATTCTTCATTCGAATATTCTTCCATTTACTGGGGTTCTCCAGAAGCCATTATTCTTCACAGTTGAAAGAAAAACATCAAAAAAACAAAGAGGTTGAAGTTGGTGAAGAGATGCTTCTCTGAAGATGGTCCAAGAAGAATGATGGTAAAGGGTGTGGTCCTTCAATAGTTACAGTGGGAAATTTTATAAACCAATCAAATCTTTTTTTGGGAGGTCACATGGGATCCGCGCACCCTGTGCTTATGAAGCACGCACCCGAATCAACTTCTCGAAAATATATTTAAAATTGATATAACTTTATTATAAGTAGAAATATATTATTTTTATGAATGCCTTAGATAATCTCTAGCCCTAATATGTATATTAAAGACACATACATATTATTTTAGAACATAAAAAATTTCACGGGAGTCGCGCACCCAGTGCGCCCCACATATGATGTCACGCGGGGCCCGCCACCGCGCAAGCTTCGCCTACCGTAATGCGCATGTGTCGCGAATTAGCAGGAGCAAGAGTTGCGCATCAGTCGCATACCTATTGTGCACAACATCTAATATTATACGTATATCACGTCACTGGAGAACACGCACCTGTCGCACACCATAGGCGGATCCTTCACAATTTTTCTAATATGGCGGCTGTAATACGCACACCCGTCGCGTTAGGTGCGCAAAATTTCTTTTTTTTTTAACGAAAATATAAATATATTGAAATAAAAAAATAAAAAACAATAATTACAGTGTAAAAATATCTTCAAATTCTGTACAAAAAACATAGGTAAAACTACTTTTATAATTAAAAATTAGCATTTAAAAAACCTTTGAAATTCACTGAAACAACCATAGGTTTCAGACACGTTATAGTTAGGAATTAAGATTTAAAATACCTTAGAAATTCACTGATAAAAAACAATAGGTTTCAGTAACATTATAGTTAGCTGGACATTTCACTCGTACAAAACCATAGAAATTCCTCTGTTATAGTTAGTTCTTCTAACTATAACTCGCGCGCCCGCAATGCACTGCTGATGATGTCACATATTACATCATTCATGGCCAACTACCCCTCTTGTTAGCTCCAGTAAGTCCCTCACAGTGGGATTGCTAAGACGTCTTCGGAGGCCATGCCCCGCTTTCTCCACCATTCTGCAAACATACCTCCTGGCAGACTACGGGATGGGGGATGAAGTCCAATATACTCCTGAGAGACTTTGGGGGCTAAAAAGCCCTACTAGTTCATCCAGTAAGCCCTATGCATGGAATTCCTGTGCGCTGGTCGGCGACCCAGCACTCTTTCTCCACCACTCTGAAAACTCGACTGCTAGTTAAAGAAGTGTTTGCAATGTAATAGATTTCGCATCTGCAAGCATTAGAGCTATTGGCGTTGTAAATGCAAAAGTTTTTTACTAATGTTTTTTGGAGTGGAGTGGATGTACGTTGTGTGTAGTGGAATAATGTGGTATGTTGTGCAGTGAAATTATGTGGATAGAAAGTATGTGGTATTTAGTGTATAGGAATTATGTAGAGTGGTATTATGTGTTACAGAGAGTAATTATGTGGTATGGTAGCCTGTGTTGTGGAGTGGTAACCTCAGGTTTAGTCTTCCTCATTTCCATAGAAGCTCAACTATGAACCCAGTGAGACAAAAAAAGATGGAATCACTGAGGAGCACTTGTGGATCTAGTCGGAGGTATGAGCAGGACCACTGGAATTATGTGACTGTTTGGCTGCACTGGCTTTCGCACAATAATACATTTTCTGCCTTAGCCACATAATTCATCATCTGTAGCCTAATCTTCAGATTTGAACAAAACAGGCCTTATTTCTAGCTGAAACGGGTCAAACGTTACCAAAAATGTAGCAACAAGTGTAACAGCGTGGTGGAAGGCATGTTGCAAACCGAGAATTGTCACGTGTTACTCATTGCTAAATGTGGGTGTTAAATTGGTACTAATGGTGTGCAAGCTACTCTTGCTTCCCTCTGCACCTCTCTTGCCTCTTTCTGCGTTTCTGTTGGTTCTTTCTGCACGTGTCTTTCTTTTTCTGCACTTCTCTTGACCTCATTCTGCAAATCTCATGTACTTTCTGCACCTCTCTTCCCTCTTTCTGCACATCTGTTGCCTCTTTTGGCACCTCATTTGCTTCTGTCTACACCCCTGTTGTATCTTTCTGCATTCTTCTTCCCTCTTTCTGTACCTTATCCTGCCTGATTTTGCATCTCACTTTCTTCTTTCTGCACTTTTCTTGCTTCTTTCTACACCTTTATTGCTTCTTTCAGCAATTCTCTTGTCACTTTGTGCACTTCGCTTGCCTATTTCTGCACTTCTCTGGCCTCTGTCTACACCCCTGTTGCTTCATTCTGCACGTTCCAAGCTTCTTTCTGCACCTGTCTTGCTTCTTTCTGCACACCTGTTGTCTCTTTATGAAGCTCTTTTGCATCTTTCTGCACTTTTCTTGCAATTTTCTGCACCTCTCTTCCCTCTGTCTGCACGTCTGTTGCCTCTTTCTGCATCTCATTTGCTTCTTTCTGCACCCCTGTTGCCTCTCTCTATGCACACGTATTCCCTTTCTGTACCCTTCCTGCCTGTTTTTGCATCTCACTTACCTCGTTCTGTACTTTTCTTGCTACTTTCTACACCTCTGTTGCTTCTTTCAGCAATTTGCCTGCCTCATTGTGCGCTTCCCTTGTCTGTTTCTGCACTCCTCTTGCCTCTTTCTTCAGCCCTCTTGTCTCTTTATGAAGCTCTTTTGCATCTTTCTGCACTTTACTTGCCTTTTTCTGCACCTCTCTTCCCTCTTTCTGCACGTCTGTTGCCTCTTTCTGCACCTCATTTGCTTCTTTCTGCACCCCTGTTGTCTCTTTATGCACGTGTCTTCCCTCTTTCTGTACCTTTCCTGCCTGTTTTTGCATCTCACTTGCCTCTTTCTGCACTTTTCTTGCTTCTTTATACACCTCTGTTGGTTCTTTCAGCAATTCTCTTGTCTCTTTGTGCACTTCTTTTGCCTGTTTTTACACTTATCTTGCCTCTTTCTGCACCCCTGTTGCTTCATTCTGCACTTGCCATGCTTCTTTCTGCAACCCTGTTGTCTCCTTATGTACCTCTTTTACCTCTTTCTGTACTTTTCTTGGCATTTTCTGTACCTCTCTTCCCTCTTTCTGCATGTCTGTTCCCTCTTTCTGCACCTCATTTGTCTCTTTCTGCACTCGTCTTCCATCTTTCTTTACCTTTCCTGCCTGTTTTTGCATATCACTTGCCTCTTTCTGCACTTTTCTTGCCTCTTTGTACACCTCTGTTGCTTCTTTCATCAATTTTCTGTTGGCTCTTTCTGCACCTCACTTGCTCCTGTCTGCACCTGTCTTGCATCTTTCTGCATCCCTGTTGTCTCTTTATGTACCTCTTTCTGCACTTTTCTTGGTTTTTTCTGCATTTCTCTTCCTTCTTTCTGCACCCCTCCTGCCTTTTTCTGTCACTCTCTTGCCTCTTTGTGCACCCATCCTACCTTTTTCTGCACCCCTCTTGCCTCTCTCTCTACCCCTCTTCCCTCTTTCTGTACCTCTGTTGCTTCTATCTGCCCCTTACCTGCCTCTTTCTGTACTTCTCTTGCTACTGTCTACAACTCTGTTGCTTCTTTCAGCAATTCTCTTGCCACTTTCTGCACTTCTCTGCCTTATTTTTGCACCCCTCCTACCTCTTTGTGTACCTCTCTTGCCTCTTTGTGCACCTCTCCTACCCCTTTCTGCACCCCTTTTGCCTCTTCTTACACCTTACTTGCTTCTTTCTACACTTCACTTGCTTTTTTCTGCACCTCTCTTGCCTCTTTTGGAATCCATGTTGCTTCTTTCTGTACTTCTCTTGCCTCCTTCTGCACTACTTAGTTAGAGGTAGTGGTAACCCCCTTCCCTATTATGTACTAGGGCCATACAGGAGAGGTCATGCCAATGACAGGGGTACCCCAGCCCATAGTGTACCCTAGTGTATGTAGGTGTTTTCACTGTATTCTTAGTGTCTTTCACCATAGTACTGGCTCCGGGCCTGGTTAGTCAGAGTCAGTTACCACCAGTACCCGTCAGTAAAATGTTGGGACACAGGATGACTTTGCAAAAGACTTTTTATGCTCGTCCATTGGTTCTTTGTGCACATCTCTTGCTTCTTTCTGCACCTTTCCTGGACTCTGTTTCCTCTTTCTGCATTTCTCTTGCTTCTTTTTGCGCCATTATTCCTCTTTCTAAACATGTCCTTCCTTTGTAAGCATAGTTAAAATTTAGCATTTAAAAAACCGTTGAAATTCACAGAAAAATCCACAGGTTTCAGGGATGTTATAGTGAGAAATTAGCATTTAAAAAACCTTTGAAATTCACTGAAAAAACCATAGGTTTCAGGGACGTTATAGTTAGAAATTAGCATTTAAAAAACCTTAGAAATTCACTGAAAAAACCACAGGTTTCAGGGACGTTATAGTTAGCTGGACATTTCACTCATACAAAAACAGAGAAATTTGTCCGATATAGTTACTTCAGCTACCTACAATTCGCGCCCCAGCAATGCACTGCTGATAACGTCACATATTAATCATTCATGACATGGTCAGTGACATCGCTGATGACATCACTGATGACATCTCAAATGACATCACTGATGACATCACTGATGACATCATCCACGTGATAATGTGATTCACCTCCTCATACCCTAATATATCCTTTGATACACCCACTCTAAAATACAGACTACCATTTTCGAAACCATAGACACACCAATACCAGTTACTACATACCCACTCACTAATTCCTAAGTCTACACACACATCCACTCATTCACCCATACAGTCATTCACACATGCAGTCAACCATCAATACGCCATTAATATATGCACTCACATATCTATACAGACACTCACGCACCGCCACTCATCCATAGAGTTACTCACACACCTAGTCAGTCATGCAAAGAATCAATCACACTCCCATTTACTCACCTATAAAGTTATACACACACCACCTCACATATTCAAACATATACTAACACATACTTACACTCTTATACAATAACTAATACAAGCACACACTCATCTATCCAGTAACTCTCACAATCACTCACTCTCACATATAGTCATTTATATACTCCAACACTTACATATACTGCCTTTCACATATGCAGTTACTCACACATGTATCACTGAGGCATCTATTCACGTACCAACACACCCATACACAACTCACCCACCCATACAGCCCTTCACAGATGCACTCTTGAACCCATACACCCAGTGAATCACCCACTCACACATCTATGCACAGTCACACCCCCCACCCACCCAAAGAGACACTCAGGCATCCATATAGATACTCAGCCAACCAAGCAATAACCCATATAGACCCTAATTTAGCTACTCACCAACCCATGGAACTGCTTATACACCAACTGACAAACTAAACTTTGTGAATGTCTGTATCAGTCACTAACCCGTGCATTCAGTAAGACACATTTAGTCACTCACTTATAGTCAGTCGCACACCCACTAAATCATCCATTCAGACAATTATACACCCACTCATTCTTCAATACACCATGGCCTATATATATATATCAATCAGTCATTTGTAAAGCACACTACATACCCGCGAGGGTCTCATGGCACTAAGGGGGGGGGGCGCTACTGATCGAACAGCCAGGTCTTGAGTGTTCTCCTGAAGGTCAACAGGTCTTGGGTCTGTCGTAGGCTCAGTGGGAGGGTCTTCCATGTTTTGGCAGCGAGGCGGGAGAAGGATCTCCCGCCGGTGGTAGTTCTTCGGATGCGCGGGACGGTGGCCAGTGAGAGGTCGGCGGAGCGTAGCTGGCGGTTGGGAATGTAGAAGGAGAGACATCTGTTGAAGTAGGCAGGGCCGGTTTTGTGGAGTGCCTTGTGTGCGTGGATGAGGAGCTTGAAGGATATCCTCTTGTTGATGGGGAGCCAGTGCAGGTTTCTCAGGAGGGGGGTGATGTGGCTGTGGCATGGTACGTCGAGGATCAGTCTCGCCGAGGTGTTTTGGATGCGTTGTAGTTGTTTGATGAGCTTGGTCGGTGCTCCCGCATAGAGGGCGTTTCTGTAGTCGAGTCTGCTGCTGACAAGGGCCTGGATGACTGTCTTTCTTGTATCTGTTGGGATCCATTTGTAGATCTTGCGGAGCATGCTAAGGGTGTTGTAGCAGGAGGAGGAGACGGCATTGACTTGCTTGGTCTGAGTCTAGGATGATTCCCAGGTTGCGTGCGTGGTCTGTGGGTATCAGGGCTGTCCCCAGTGCCGTCGGCCACAAGGAGTCGTCCCAGGCTGAAGGGTTGGAGCCGAGGATGAGGACCTCCGTCTTGTCTGAGTTCAGCTTCAGGTGTCTGATCTTCATCCAGTCGGCGACGGCCTTCATTCCTTCGTGGAGGTTGGCTTTGGCGATGATGGGGTCCTTGGTGAGGGAGAGGATCAGTTGAGTGTCGTCGGCGTAGGAGATTATGTTGAGGTCGTGCTGTCAGGCGATGTGTGCAAGTGGGGTCATGTAGATGTTGAACAGTGTCAGGCTGAGGGAGGAGCCCCAGGGTCCCCGGCAGATGATCTCGGATCAGAAAGGTGGGAGGCGGACACTCTAGGTTCTGCCTGAGAGTAAGGATGTGATCCATTCCAGGGCCTTGTCTTGGATCCCTGCGGCATGGAGGTGTGCGCGTAGTGTGAGGTGGCAGACAGTGTCAAAGGCGGTGGAGAGGTCTAGGAGGATGAGTGCCGCGGTCTCACCGTTGTCCAGCAGGGTCCTGATGAAGTCGGTGGCGGCGATGAGGGTGGTCTCTGTGCTGTGGTTGCTGTGGAACCCTGACTGGGAAGGGTCCAGGATTCTGTTTTCTTCGAGGTATCGGGTTAGCTGTCTGTTGATGATCTTCTCGATGACCTTGGACAGGAACGGGAGTAGAGAGATGGGCCGGAAGTTCTTGAGGTCTCTTGGGTCTGCCTTGGGTTTTTTGAGTAGAGCGTTGATCTCGGCGTGTTTCCAGCTCTCTGGGAAGGTCGCGGTCTCGAGGGAGAGGTTGATGACTTTGCGCAGGTTGGGTGCGATGGAGCTACTTGCCTTGTTGAAGACGTGGTGCGGGAATGGGTCTGACGGAGAGCCAGAGTGGGTTGTGCTCATGGTGTTGATGGTGTCATCGATGCTCACGTTGGCCCTGGCTAGCAGGGGGTCATAGTCGATGATGTGAGGAGAGTCTGTTGTGTTGCTGTCTGTTGGGGCTGTCTGGGTGTTAAAGCTGTCGTGGATGTCTGCTATCTTGTGGTGGAAGAAAGTGGCAATGGAGTCGCACAGGGCTTGCGACGGCGGGATGTCGTTGGTGTTGGAGCTAGGGTGGGAGAGTTCCTTCACGATGTTGAAGAGCTCCTTGCTGTTGTGTGCGTTGTTGTCGAGGCGGTCTTTGAAGGAGGTCCTCTTGGCAGCCTTGATGAGGTGGTGGTGGTTGCGGATGGCGTCTTTGTGTGCTGTGAGGCTGTCCAGGGTCTGTTCACTGTGCCGTTTCTTCTCTAGCTTGTGGCAAGCTTGCTTGGAGGCTAGGAGTTCTGGGGTGAACCAGCTGGCCCTCTTGCTGGTGTCTCTGTAGTGGGGTTTCTTTAGCGGGGCAAGGGTGTTTGCACAGTCCTCGATCCAGCGTCTTAGGCTGTGGGCAGCATCGTTGCTGTTGGAGGGTACGGTGGGTGGGCTGAGAGCGAGGTTAGCATGGAGTTGGTCTTCGTTGATTTTGCTCTAGCAGCGGCGGGGGATCTGTTGGGTGCGGTGGTGTGTGGTGGGTTTCTGGAAGGTGAAGTGGATGCAGCGGTGGTTGGTCTAGAGGAGTTCGGTGGTGTGGTTGAAGGAGACGTGTGGGCTTGAGGAGAAGTATTACCTACTGGCGGTCGCCAGTAGGTAGTTATAGTTAGGACCTATTATCCATAGGAAATCCGTAAACTTCTATTTAGAAAAACGTTGGCGCCGGTTGATGAATCTTCACAAAATTTTCAAAACTGGTGGGGAGCTCCGGTCCACTCCTATCCTGAAAGTCTCGGGGTGATTCGTCAAGCGGGGGCATAGAAAAAAGGGGAGTCCCAAAACACGTTTTCCCCATGCAATTTCCAATAGGAACCTTTAATCGCAGCTACAGCCCGAACTGCTTAACAAAATTGCACCAAATTTGGCAAAGAGGTAGCTCTTGGCTCACACTCATGCCTCTTGGTCAAATGGTGTAAATCCGTTAAGTAGTTCCAGAGAAATTCAAAAGAAAAAACCTAGATATATCTAGGGCCGTGGATCCTCCCGAGCACAAGCTTTATGCTAATTGGCTGTCAACACTTCAAACCAGGAAGTGTAGGCAGCCATCTTGTGCCTCGGTAACCGAGGCACAAGAAAGCAGTGAAGAAAACGCAAAAAATGCAAAAAGGACCCCCAAGGCCTAAAAAATAATTATTTTTATTTTTAAATCGTGGGATGCTTTTAGGATCCACGTATCCCGCTGCAAAAAAAAAACGAAGCGTGGACTCCCGCTCTTTGTTTTTAATTAGCTCCCAGTGGGCCAAGTCCAGGGGGCAATATGCATAGTGTAATGGGGGCCCAGAGGGGCCCCCCAGCCCCGGGGACCGCCACCCCCCAGGGCTATTCTGATTTATGGGGGGCTCTAAACCCCCCAAGCCCCGGGGACCGCAACCCCCCGGGGCTTTGATATGTATGGGTGGGGGGGCTCAAAGGCTCCCCCCAAGTCCTGGGGACCGCAACCCCCTGGGGCTTTGTGTGAAAATATGGGGGGCTCACTGCCCCCCCGCAGCCTCGGGGACCACCACCCCAGGGCTTTTTTTTGTAAAATAAACCTGCGTGGGGGGCTTGAGCCCCCCACACACCCCGGGGACCGCCACCTCCTTGAGGCACTAAATATTTAACATAGGGGGTCCGCCACTACAGACCCCCAAGCCCTGGGGAACACAACCCCCTGGGGCTTTAGATTAAGTGGGAGAGGGGTCGCGCGGCCTTCCTGGAGCCAATGATGGCCCTGGGGACCGCCACCCCAGGGCCGGCTCCTGCAGTGTCCCGGGGTGCTCACCCCCGGGAAACTGTAGTTTGCAATGGCAGTGTCATTGCAAACTGCTTTGCTTCATTGAAGCGAGAGCAGGGAAACCTGCTCTCGCTTCAATGAAGCAAAACAGATTGCTTTTCCACATGGAGAGCAGCATGTTAGCTGCTCCCCATGTGGAAAAGCAATGCCGGCTCCCGCTGGAGGCAGGGAGCCGGCTGGGACCGTGGTGGATTGGGGACCCCCCACGGTCCTCAACGAGGTGGCCAGGCCCCGGGGGATGGGGTCCCTGGAGCCAGAAGTGGCCTGGGAGGGGGGTTATGCAGCCCCCCTCCCCCTAAAAGTAAAAAAAAAATACGAGGCAGAGCCTCGGGGATGGGGTCCCCGGGGCTAAAAGAAGCCTCACGAGGGGGGCCACGCAGCCCCCCTCCTTGGTAAAAATTAAAAACTTAAAGTGGCCATGCCCCGGGGGATGGGGTCCCCGGGGCCGAAAATGACTTTGGGAGGGGGGCCCACGCCACCCCCTTCCTGATTTAAAAAAATAATAATTAGGAGGCAGGCCCCGTGGATTGGGTCCCCGGGGCCATAAATGGCCAGATGAGGGGGGCCACGCAGCCCCCTCCAAAAATGTACATAAAAAGAGGCCATGCCCTGGGGTATGGGGTCCCCGGGGCAATTATGGCCTAAGGAGGGGGGCCACGCAGCCCCCTTCCCAAATTTGATATTATACAAATAA
The DNA here is from genome assembly GCF_964204655.1 of Triturus cristatus. NCBI lineage: Eukaryota > Metazoa > Chordata > Amphibia > Caudata > Salamandridae > Triturus > Triturus cristatus. The sequence goes on from NC_140591.1 coordinate 1,496,323,607, forward strand.
GGGGGTCAGGCCCTGGGGGATGGGGTCCCAAGGGCCTGTAAAAAAGGAAAGGAAGGGGGCCACACAGCCCCCTTCTTAAAAAATAATTTAAAAAAAAAAGACCGGCATCGCGCCGGAGGCCACGCCCCCTCCTTGCACCACCCTGCAAACGCGCCCCCTGATGCGTTTGCAGATGGGGAACGAATTCCCCTTGAATACTGGGATCCCTGGGGGCCAACTAGCCCACCAGGAACCTCCAGTATGCACCAGGGGGCTGCTTTGCAGAGAGGTGTTCTGAAGCCACGCCCCTTTTTACACCTCTCTGCAACGCAGCTCTGTGGCGCTTAATGGAGGTAGCTGGTGGGCTAGTTGCACCCCAGAGACCCTCAGGAATCAAGGGGAGTTAATCTCCCATCTTAAAACGCGCCACGGGGCGCTTCTCCACAGGGGTGAAGGGAAGGGGCAGGACCTGAGGTGACATGTGTGCAAACACGCCCTGTGGCACGTTTTAAGTTGAGGAATTAATACCTCTTCAATCCTGAGGGGCCGTGGGGGCCAACTAGCCCACCAGGTACCTTCAGTAAGCGCCACGGAGCTACGTTGCTGAGTATTGTACAAAGGGGTGTGGCCTCTGAACACCTCTCTGCAACTCAGTTGTCTGGCGCATACTGGAGGTACCTGGTGGGTTAGTTGGCCCCCAGGGACCCTCAGGATTGAGGAGCAATTAATTCTCCAACTTAAAACGTGCCACAGGGCATGTTTGCAGACATGTCACCTCAGGCCATGTCCCCTTCCTTCACCATTGTGCAAACACGCCCTGTGGCGAGTTGTAAGTTGGGGAATTATTTCTCTTTCAATACTGAGGGTCCCCGAGGGCCAACTAGTCCACCAGGTACCTCCAGTATGCACCACGGAGCTGCGTTGCAGACAGGTGTTCAGAGACCACGCCCCTTTTTACACCTCTCTGCAACGCAGCTCTGTGGTGCTTACTGCAGGTACCTAGTGGGCTACTTGGACCCTAGGGACACTCAGGATTCAAGGGGACTTAATCTCCCAAATTAAAATGGACACAGGGCGCGTTTACACAGTGGTGAAGGGAGGGGATGGGACCTGAGGTGACGTGTGAAAAAATGCCCTGTGGTGCGTTTTAATTTGGGGAAATAATTCCCCTTCAATCCTGAGAGCCCCAGGGGGCCAACTAGCCCACCAGGTGCTTTCCGTAAGCGCCACTGCGCTGTGTTCAGAAAGGTGGCCCAGGCAGTGCCCCTTTTTACACCTCTCTGCAACGGAGCTCTGTGGCGCTTACTGGAGGTACCTAGTTGGCTAGTTTGCTTGTTGGACCCAAGGGACACTGTAGTGAAGAGTACCCTAATACGTACATACATTGTTAAGTTAGCGTAACATCGTTAGATGTTAGAAAGCCATCTTGCTGCTTTTGCGCATGACACTGCAGTTACATGTTATTGTTTGAGAAAATGCTGGCTCGCGTTTTTCCTCACACGAGAGCTATCTGTTGTTACCATCCCGAGCTGTGAGCAGCGACCTTGGTCTGTACATAGTGTAACGAGAACAGTCTGGGTCGCTAGACAATGCATGTTTTCCACTTCAGGTTATACCGCCGAGAATGGGCCCGTTGTCAATTGAAGGGGCCACTTGGCCGGTACAAGCCGGATATATGCCTCATCGTCGTTACCTACAGGCAACGGTGGCTGAGTTGCGTGTACTACACACTGACCTTATTACAGTACATAGGGCTTTAGTGCAGTACGTGTCACGCAATGTGCAGGTGGGGGCACCTGCTGTTGCCGGACAACCTACTGACCACCATGCGGTGGTCATTAGTCCTGTTATGGTTAATTCGGTTATGGGCAAGCGCCCCCAAAATAAGGATGATTTCCCTTATTGGCTTGCTGAGAAATTTGACCAGATAGAAGCGGTTTATCCGAATACCACTCCTGTGGAGAAACACAGGATCCTTACCATTAGTTTGCCAAAAGACTTGGTCCCAGACATAGATGATTGCGTGAACTGGGGCAAGGTCTTTGCAGCGACTTACTCGAAGTGCTTCGGCACTCCGTCGCTGTCGGTACTGCCATCCGTTATTAAACGTGTTCAAGATAATCACGGTGCGGAGTCTGTGGTAGAATTAGGGATGCGGCTTGTCGGACAGTTCGATCTGGTGGCTACCTTGATAATGGGTAACCTCAAGGGTGATGCTATACAATTCCAAGTTCGTAATGAATTGAAGAAAGTAGCAGATGAAGACAAGCCGCGGGAGTTCGCGAGAATAATCTCGACGGCATACAAAGAAGTAGGTCATAGCGCTTTGGGCGTTAAACCGGTTGTGAAAACTCCCGACACTAAGCAGCAGGGTAAGGTAGACTCCTCTGGTAAGGACGACCGCCCAAATTTTCCGAAACAAAATTGGTGATCAAAACAACAGGGAAAGCAGCAGCAGAAACAGGGGTCTTGAACTGCCTCTCCCATTCAGTCAGGTAGTGAGCGCACTTATGATCTGCGTGATCGTGTTACTATTAAGTCACCTGATAGATTTCAGGTTTCTGAACAACGTTCTCCTCGTTCTTCACAGGAAACATCGGCTTCACAGTCCGGTGGCGGAGGAGGTGGCAAAGGTCGGGGTGCTCCACAAACACGTGGCCAACCCCGACAGACTGAAGGTCAAGGCAAGCAGGAAGAATTTCAAAGACAAAGACCACCATTTCAGAAGAAGAAAGTGGCTGCTCTGACGGCAAGGTATGCCTCAGATAGTGCGGACACGGCTTCGGAACCGGACATGGGCGCTGGCGCTACTAGACAGCGCAGCGGAAGTTACCATAGTCCGTCAAGCTCTGCATCCATTTCTGGCGGCGACAGCAACTGATACGTTGGTTACTGTTGAAACAGCTGACACTAGAGTGGCTCCCCTGACAGACTCTATGAAATAGTCTTACTTATTGAGGGTGACATACAACGAACAATAAAAGGGATTTTTGGGGATAATCTGACGACCTCCTATGATATCCTCCTAGCAGAGGCAGATTGGCCCCCAGCTTTTATTTTAGACGCTTGTAGAGGGGAGGAAGTAGTCCTCCCGTCCTTTGCGCACACAGTGCCTAAGGACCAGGCTAAACAGTTCGCTGAGGAGTGGGCACTGGCGTTAGCGCCTGCACTGTATCGTACTCAGGTGGGTTGGGATAGATTATCCCCCTGCCATGAGATACCATTGCGGTCCATGCCCCAGCCAGAGCCCCAATATCCTATGCGTCGTGAAGCAAGACCACACGTCGCAGCAATCCTTGACCAATTAGAATATCAGGGTGTTATTGAAACTTGTGTGTCCCCCATGAATAACCCTTTATTCACTGTGACGAATCCTGACGGGTCGTACCGTTTAGTTTTGGATTACCGGCACTTAAATTCGCATTGCCGGACCTGCGCGGTACAGAATACTCACAGTTCGGCTCTTGTCGACAGTCTCGTGCGGAAGAGATTTAAAACCACACTTGACATTTCCAATGGATTTTACAGCCATAACCTGTCCACACTAAGTAGTCAGTGGACGGCGTTTACTTCAGGCGGCAAACAAAAACAGTTTACAAGATTAGCCATGGGCTACAAAAACAGCCCTGGTGTCTTTGCCGCTCGCGTGGTCTCTCTCTTAGAGAGAATAGACCCCGACGCGTACTCATATGTTGACGATATCTATCTCACAGATGACGAATTGTTTCCGCATCTGTCTCGAGTCGACAATATAATTACGAGCTTTGCTCAATACGGATACAAATTCAATTTTGTGAAGTCTCACATCGCAGAATATACAGTGTTGTTTTTGGGCTACGAGCTCAACAATGAAGGTAAGGGATTGGCTCCTCACTTTCTGGAGAAGTGCTCCTACAACATTGAAAAAATTGCAGTCTTTGCTGGGCTTTCTGAATTTCGGACGAACGTATATTCCTGATTATGCCCAGCGTATCAAGCCACTTTACTCCTTGGTACAGCCTTCTTTTTCGAAGTCTAGCTGGCAGCTAGAGCATTCAGCTATTTTACAGTCTTTACAGGCTGATCTTCTTGCTTCGCAATACTTACTGACAAGTGATAACCGCACTAACCTGGTAATAAGAATAGTACCGGGCGCAGTGGGTTTCACGTACTTGACGTTCAATGAGGGCGATACAGTCCCCATTGCGTATAAATCACACTTGTACACCTCTGCGGAACTGCGATTTTCCACTGTTGAGAAAGTTCTGACAGCAGTACAGATGGCGATCCTTAAAGAACGCGCACTGTCGCAAGGAAAACACATGTTGGTTGTAACACCATATCCTGCCCTTGAGGCGGTGACGAAAGCAAGTGTACCAAATTCTAAAGCTTTGCATCCACGGTGGATACAATGGGCCACGACTTTGACATCGCCAGATGTCACTTATATCTTTGACGCTTCATTACAGACTCAGGAGTACTTACAGTATGAATTCGTTCATCCGGCTCCTCTGTCTTTGCGCCCGCTCGAAGATTACCATTGTGTCATTTACACTGACGGCTCGGCGCAACCGGCGATTGGATCGAAGCATGCTTATTCAGCGGCTTGCGCAATTGTCGTGGGTACATTCGTAAATGGTGAATTCCAATCTGATGCCGTGCATACCCAGTCATTGGGTGATTGTACCGCGCAATTGGCGGAGCTTCAGGCTCTGGTGCTTGCACTGGAGTTTGCTGATCCCTGAGTCACTACTCTTATAGTGAGTGACTCTTTTTATTGTGTCCAGTCATACAATGACAATCTACACTTTTGGTCTCAAAATGAATATCGCGATTCGCGATACCAAAGGTAGCACAATTAAGCATAAATTGCTTTGGGTTCAAGTGGCAGACTTTAAAGAACGTCTCCCACTTGTGAATGTTATTCACACTCTTGGTCACCAACGACTTGGTGTCCATGCTGTCGGTAACAGCTTGGCTGACGAGGCAGCGAAAACAGCAGTGGCAACATACTTAGTGGCAGCAGTTACAAGATCCAAAAGTAAGATTGATGATGACATCTTGGCAGCTATTGCTGCTACAGAGAAAGGAAGTGATTACCCAAAGGGTTTTCCTTCTCGTTATTTTTATCACTTAAGTCCTGATAATGTCCCGTTAGTGAGGATTAACGACGTTGGTGACAGAATAATTCCCAATGCGGACGGCAGACCATCTTTGATACTAGCAGCGCACGAGGGCTTGGCATCTGCCCACGCCGGCGTTTCCGCTACTGTATCTTTACTACAACAACGTTAAAGGTAGTTCGGTTTATATAAACAAACGCGCGCTTATGTTCTTGATTGTGACATTTGCCAACAGATTAAACCTTCAACTGTTGCGCGACCACCTCAAACTCAGTTGTACATTTCTAATAAACCATTTGGTTGTGTTTATTTAGATCACTGCGGTCCTTTTTCTTCTGATACTGCGTACAAGTACATCTTGGTTGCAGTGGATTCGTGCACACGTTTTCTTTGGGTATGGCCTCAAAGGAGTGCTGATTCACGGACTGTCATCAAGGATTTGCGTGTCTTTGTGGGAACTTTTGCGTGTGGTACCTTTCATTCTGATCAGGGCCCTGCGTTCGCCTCTAAGGCTTACAAGGAGGCCATGAGAAATTTGGGGGTCCAAGTCAAATTTTAGTCCCCCTACCGACCTGAGGGTAATAGTGTGGTGGAGCGAATGAACCGTGACTTAAAGCAATCTTTGACAGCACGTGTTTTGGGCACAGGCCTGAACTGGCTCGCCCATTTGTATAATGTCCAAAGTGCACTTAATAATCTCCCTAGAAGGTCTCTGGGTGGGCGGACCACATACATGATGCTCTTCGGAATCAGAATGTTTGTCCCGGACCTTGATGGTCTAGACATGGCGGCGTCAGCCGCACCCTTTGACGTAGATGATCACTGTGCTGTTTTGCAGACTCTACAAGAAGCCAGAGACACTCTATCAAAGGAACATTTGCCCGCCACATCTGATGCTGAGCTTCAGATTCCGGTAGTTGGCTGGCTACCCCGAGTTGGAGACCTGGTTCGTGAAAAGGTGGAGAACAAGAAGGAGTTTGGCCCCTCTTATCGTGCACCGGTTCCAGTGCTTGGAGTGCAGGGTACAAGAACAGTCATTTTACCTCCACTTCCTGGTCGCAAGGATAACAGGTACATCTCTATTGACAATGTCAAACTTCAGCGAGTGGCCGATACTTCTTAGCATGACTCCAGCAGTTTCTTGCCCGACGATGCTACGAAATTCTGTTTTGGTTCCTGCTTCTACCAATTTGTCTGATGTTGCCATCGAGATGCAAACAGTTACTGATCCCTTGTTAATGCCACCAGCTGGTGGTCTACCTGAAGAGACTGAGTATGCTTATCCTACAGATGGTCCATCGCCTGTTTTACAATCTACGGCGGTTGACCAATCCCGTTTCTCCTTTGACACTAACTCATTGCCTTCCGATTCCCCTGCGAAAATCGCTATTTTTGCTACTTGGTTCAAAAGAAATTTTTTGATTCCCCCTTGGACATACATTTGGCTGGTGCTCATAAGTATCTTTTTGTTTATGTCCATTGGATTTGTAATAGTGTTTTTCCGCCTTGTAAATGGCCACTATCTTAAAGAAAGATCTACAATTAGACTAATCGATGGAACTTTGGCCCCCCACTCTTCGTCACACATCATGAAGAGGGACCAGACTTTTTTGAATATTACTGCCTGGCCTGTTTTAGACGGAATCGCGTGGGATGCTGTTAAATTCCAAATTCATGGCCCTACTGAGGTCATCAACGTGCCTAATGTATTTCGTGTTTCTATGGGTGATGTGGTTAAACAAAACATTTGTTCTGATGATTGGGACGTTCACGCCATTGTAGCACTGTTTTCTGATTTGAAATACTATGCCGCATTTGATGCTGAAGATTTGTATTCAGACACTGCTAATTATGCTGAGCAGTATTGTTTTCAACATTATGGCAATCACTTCCTGCATAAAGCTAATACGTTTACAAATTTTGTAAATTTTACCCAATGGGAACATTGTCCTACTCCACCTTTAGGTAGCTCACCTACATTGGTGGACAAATACACATATTTTACTGATTTCAGTGTTTCCAGGCCAGCCTCCTTTTACTTTAACGTGGCAGCTGAATCTGCCTCAAAGGTAAGGCTGACACACACCAAATTATTATATTCTAAATCCTTTATGGATGAGTTGTCAATCAAAGGTTATGATCTGTGGAAGGCTACTATTGATCTTAAATCGGTTTGGGGTTCCAAACCGTGGCAGGTTCAGGGAACAGAAGCTTTGCATCGTGCCTGCCTTATACCGAATCATATGTTGTTTTTAAATTCAACCATCTTCCAAACCACCTGTCTTGGATTGGCTACTTTGAAAAAACTAAATTTACCATCTATTCCGGATCTGGGTGCTTATCCAAATTGGGATAACCAAACAGATCTGTCCCTTGATGCGTTGCAGTCATTAGTCTCTAACACGTCTTTCAATGTTTCTAAATTCAGTCCAGAAGGATGGTTGATTTGGCAGAAAACTTCGGATTCCTGTCAACATCGATTTCTGGGTCTGCAACCGGGGTATACACAGCAACGCGTTGACCCTCGGTTTGAGTCCTCTCATACAGTAACTACCTACTCTGTAGGAAAATTATGTCAATCCTGGCTTCAACACTCCACCTTGGCATTGGTCAAAGTTCATTTATCAAAATTACATGACAAAATAGATTTGAATGATTTTGTTAAGGGTCCTGTGGGTGGCAGATCAAAGAGGTGGGTGTACGCTATTTACAACGAAGTATGGAAATTGTCACAAATTGAAGCTGCTTCGAGATTGAGAGCTATTGATCAGGCAAATATGGAAAAGGTCTTAGCCGTTATAGATAACAGCATTAACACCCTTTCTTCCAGAATTTACATATTAGACAATATTGTTTCTTCGATTGTCGATATTGTACAAGATGATATGTCTGTGTTGTATCATGGTCAGAATCAGTTGCGTTCTGTTATGCAGTTTGTTTGGACATTACAAACGCTTAAGGCAGGGAAGGTCCCCTGGGACTATATGAATACGACATCATTATTTCTTCCCTTTAACCTTACCACAAAGCAACAGTTCATGTCCATGAGGGATGCAACGTATTCATTGTTACACATTGAAAAATTAGAACCTTTGCCTTTTTCTATGGCAGAATTTAATTCAGCCGTTTGGCTTGTACACGGATTGATCACTCTGCCGTTCCCCCTGTTCAAGTTTACTTCATGTATGAAGCATTATGCTCTAGGTAGATATGAAACACTTGGTACTGCATTTTTACTTGAAGTTTGGTCACTCCCCTTTACATATAGAATGTACAAGAGACGGTAAAGAGGTTTATTTGAAGGGTGAAGAATGTACTTCGACACCTGACCATTCCGTCGTATGTAGGCACATTCAACTACATGGCGCATGCAATGTACACGCCCCTAATTTGGCTTGCGTACTGATAGGGATTCCAGTGCCAGTGATTACACCATCTTTCACGCTGCTTGCAAACGGTAGTAATTTACTTTTAAATAATGAAGATTGCTGCGGGATGCTAGTGGGAATCCCATATATAGTAACTGTATCACAGAGGGTAGTCTGCTGTAATAATGTTCTATTTCCACCCCCGCATGGGCGGCTGGATGTTTCCATCTGGCCTTCGATTCCGACCTTGAAAGCAGAGTTCAACATGATGAGCAGAATAAGAGCTCTATTGTCCTCAAAGGAGGTCGCATTGACTTCATCCCGGGAAACATTTGTTCTTCACATGGCAAATACGCACACTGAGGTGCAGGCGCTTTTGAATACTGACCTCCCCCTGCATTTTGGAGCTTTGATCCAAACAATCTTTAATGCCTCGTCAACAACTGGCCTTTCTCATTTTTTTAAACTTGTGGACTCAGGCCTCGTGACCTCCTTCCAAACTATTTTTGGTGTGATCCCGGCATTATTTCATTCTATTTTTTCGAGCGTCTTTGGCGGTCTCCCGTTGATTCTGGCGCTAGTGGCTTGTGTGCTACTATTACTTTGCATGCTGCGCAATGGCTGCACTTTCTGTACCTCATGACAGCCTGCTCCGACTGCTCCATCTTCGTAACCGGATGCTTGAATATTATGGTACGCTGCCATTGGCGACTCTGAGCCTGGCTTATGGATTATTCTTCCGGTTTTCCTATTTCACCTGCGTGCAACCTGTCTTTCACTGCCTAGATTGTCCCTTTCAATGGACTCTGGATTTGTGCTTAACCAACACGGTGTCTCCGGCCCCGGATTATGATCGACTAATGGGTCCCTTAGTGTCTCACGAGTTGGACTGTTCTGGTGTTCGGATTATGGCCTGCGGTGCGGCGCATGGAAGCCTGGGTAATTGGGACATCGGAATGGCGGCCTATGACTTCCTGGATAGGAGTTATCTTGAAGTACACGTTGGTTGCCCTCTGATGGTGCTAGAGGCTCCGCTTGTTGAAGAACATGTATGTTCATTTTCATTATTAAACTGGATGGCAGAAACTTTTGGTGGCCGCGCCAACGATATTCTGTTGGAAGCTGTTGCTACTTATGCTGCATACAAGTTTATGGATTAAGTGACCTGTCCTCCACTATTTTTTTCTTCCCTGTTTTATCATTGACTGTGGCTTTGGAAGCCTAGCAGCTTATTTATTTTTTTTCCCTTTTTTCTTTTTTTTTTCCTTTTTCTTTCGAACTTTCACTGCACCGATATTTGGATTTCAATTGAGTACACTTGGTTCTGCTCTAACGAATTTGAACTCTGCGTTCCCTATTTCTTCCTTATTGGCTAGTGATTCGATCAAGGGGGCATGTAGTGAAGAGTACCCTAATACGTACATACATTGTTAAGTTAGCATAACCACGTTAGATGTTAGAAAGCCATCTTGCTGCTTTTGCGCACGACACTGCAGTTACATGTTATTGTTTGAGAAAATGCTGGCTCGCGTTTTTCCTCACACGAGAGCTATCTGTTGTTACCATCCCGAGCTGTGAGCAGCGACCTTGGTCTGTACATAGTGTAACGAGAACAGTCTGGGTCACTAGACAATGCATGTTTTCCACTTCAGGTTGATCGACTCCTTATTTAGCCATAACACACATGCAGCTGCGAATACCTGAAAGTTGAGTGCTTTTAATATTGCAGACAACATGTTTAACACACATTCCAAAGAAGAGCCTTCCTGCGAGAAGACTTCAACTGCTCCTGTGATGTGATTTCACTAAAGCTGATCTTTGAGGTATGGGGTTCCCCATTCAAGCCTAGAGACCTTTTATTAGCCTAATAATAATATTAGCTTAGTAGCAAAGGGAAGGTGGTTGTATCCACTGTCATTTATAATATGATTTCTCCCTTTATATTCTATGGTATTGTAACAATGCTGATGATTTTGATAATAGTCATTTGTCTGCTTGTATTAGCCAAAGTACTGCATCTTAGGACACGTGGTCTATAGAATAAACGTTTTCTATTTTTACTGTGTCTTTGTTTACTCTTGTTGTGGACTGATATGAGAATAATATACAAACAGGTATTTCCGATTCCCACCATTCCTGAGAGTACACTGAGTCGCTTGTTCTGGGTTGTCTTTTCATTGGGACCGCCGAGCTAAACCTCGGATAACGAATGGGACACTTATGCTAGCCGGATACGGGGTTCTGGGTTCTGAGGTGAGTTTCTGGTACACCACAATTCACTGAGGTCCTGGGTTCCTACGCATAGTTCTGTGTATAAGCAGAATCCCTGCAACAACACTCAGGATTGAAGGGGACTTAATATCCCAACATAAAACGGCCACAGGGCACGTTTACACAGTGGTGAAGGGAGGGCATGGGGCCCGAGGTGACGTGTGAAAACACGCCCTGTGACGGGTTTTAAGTTGGGAAAATAATTCCTCTTCAATCCTGAGGTTCCCTGTGGGCCAACTAGCCCACCAGGAGCTTCCAGTAAGCGCCACTGCGCTGTGTTTCAAAGAGGTGGCCCAGGCCATTCCCCTTTTTACACCTCTCTGCAACGCAGCTCTGTGGCGCGTACTGAAGGTACCTAGTGGGCTACTTGGACCCTAGGGACACTCAGGATTCAAGGAGACTGAATCTCCCAAATTAAAACGGACACAGGGCGGGTTTACACAGTGGTGAAGGGAGGGGATGGGACATGAGGTGACGTGTGCAAACACGCCCTGTGGCGGGTTTTAAGATGGGAAAATAATTCCCCTTCAATTCTGAGGGACCCTGGGGTCCAACTAGTCCACCAGGTGCTAACAGTAAGCGCCACTGCGCTGTGTTTCAGAGAGGTGGCCCAGACCGTGCCCCTTTTTACACCTCGCTGCAACGCAGCTCTGTGGTGCTTTCTGGAGGTACCTAGTGGGCTAGTTTGCTAGTTGGACCCAAGGGACACTCAGGATTCAAGGGGACTTTATCTCCCAACTTAACCCCTTCGCTGCCAGGCCTTTTCCCCCTCCTGTGCCAGGCCTTTTTTTGGCTATTTGGGGTAGTGCGCGCTTTGGCCCCTGTAACTTTTTGACCGCATTAGGTAGCCACGCCAAATTTGCGTCCTTTTCTTCCAACATCATGGGGATTCTAAAGGTACTCAGGGTTTGTGGATTCCCCTGGAGGGGTCACAGAAAAGTGCCAAAATACAGCAATATTTTGTTTTTTGGGGGAAAAATTGGAAAAACGGGCTGCAAATGAAAGCATCTGGGTTTTTCCCTGCAAATGTTATCAAAAAAGGGTTTGTGGGGTTGAAATCACAATTTTCCCAGCTTTTCGGGGATACCTGACTTTTGTCAGAAACCCAACATTTTTTACACAGTTTTGGCATTTTTCTGGGACATAGCCTATTTTTGCTATTTTTTGTGCTTTTGACCTCCTTCCAGTTAATGGCAGAAATGGGTACAAAAGCAATAATGGATCCTGGAAAGCTATACATTTTCAAAAAGAAGACAACATTCTGAATTCAGCAAGGGGTCATTTGTGTAGATCCATCAAGGTTTTTATATAGAAACAAACAGTTAAATGTAGGATAAATTGAAATTTAGTTGAAAAAAACAGCCTTTTGTGTCAACGTTTTCACCTGTAACTTCTTCTAATTATGACAGCTCTTTGAAAGCAATATACCGTTGCATCCGCTGGACATTACTGGTTGTGAGGATATATAGGATTTGTAGGTTCACCAAGAACCCGACGAACCCAGAGCCAAAAACTGAGTAGTAACTTGCAATGGTTTTTTATTATGTACCGGGTATATAGTAATTATTCTGTAAAAAAGTGTACATGGAAAAATGGATATGAAAGACACCTATGTATTTCTGAAATGGGAACAAAATATAGAGTTTAGAAACAGTAGATATTTGCACATTTCTGAAATTGGGAATACTCATACTAGCATGAGAATTATCAGTCATTTTTTAGAATGACTTCTTTTTTACACAATATCTTTCATTTGGAAAACAGAAATGCATGGAAAGTCAATAGATAATAACAGTTCCTTTACAAATCTGAATTACCCTAAGTCTCCCGATAAAAATGGTACGTCACTTGTGTGGGTAGGCATAGTGCCCACGACAGGAAAAATTACCCTTTTTTTGCAAAGTGCCTAGCTCTAGTTTTTTAACCCTAGCTCTGCGGGCACCTTGGGAAACCTAGCAAACCTATACATTTTTGAAAACTAGACACCCAGGGGAATCCAGGATGGGGTGACTTGAGTGCCTCCCACCAGGGTCTGTTACCCAGAATCCCTTGCAAACCTAAACAATTGTCAAACAAAACACATTTTCCCCACATTTCTGTCGTGGAAAGTTCCGGAATCTGCGTGGATCCACAAATTTCCACCCACCCCGCGTTCCCCAAAGTCTTACGAGAAAAACGGTAGCTCACTTGTGTGGGTCGGCTTAGTGCCCGCCACAGGAAACGGCGCAAAACGCAACCTGGTCACACCTCAATTTCGCAGTGAAAAATGACCCTTTTTTCGAAAAATGACTAGCTGTAGTTTTTGAACCCTAGCTCTGCGGGCAACTTGGGAAACCTAACAAACCTATACATTTTTGAAAACTAGACACCCAGGGGAATCCAGGATGGGGTGACTTGACTGTGTCCCACCAGGGTCTGTTACCCAGAATCCCTTTCAAACCTAAAAAATTGTCCAAAAAAACACATTTTCCCCACATTTCCGTCATGGAAAGTCCTGGAATCTGCGTGGATCCACAAATTTCCACCCACCCCGCGTTCCTCAAAGTCTTACGAGAAAATCGGTACCTCACTTGTGTGGGTCGGCCTAGTGCCCACGACAGGAAGCGGCGCAAAACGCAACCTGGTCACACCTCAATTTCGCAGTGAAAAATGACCCTTTTTTGGAAAAATGACTAGCTGTCGTTTTTGAAAGCTACCTCTGCGGGCACCTTGGGAAACCTAGCAAACCTATACATTTTTGAAACCATTTTTGAAAACTAGACACCCAGGGGAATCCAGGATGGGGTGACTTGACTGCCTCCCACCAGGGTCTGTTACCCAGAATCCCTTGCAAACCTAAAAAATTGTCAAAAAAAACACATTTTCCCCACATTTCTGTCGTGGAAAGTTCTGGAATCTGCGTGGATCCACAAATTTCCACCCACCCCACGTTCCCCAAAGTCTTATGAGAAAAACGGTACCTCACTTGTGTGGGTCGGCCTAGTGCCCGCGACAGGAAAGGGCGCAAAACGCAACCTGGTCACACCTCAATTTCGCAGTGAAAAATGACCCTTTTTTTGAAAAATGACTAGCTGTAGTTATTGAACCCTAGCTCTGCGGGCACCTTGGGAAACCTAGCAAACCTATACATTTTTGAAAAATAGACACGCAGAGGAATCCAGGATGGGGTGACTTGACTGCCTCCCACCAGGGTCTGTTACCCAGAATCCCTTGCAAACCTAAAAAATTGTCAAAAAAAACAAATTTTCCCCACATTTCTGTCGTAGAAAGTTCCGGAATCTGCGTGGGTCCACAAATTTCCACCCACCCCGCATTCCCCAAAGTCTTACGAGAAAAATGGTACCTCACTTGTGTGGGTCGGCCTAGTGCCCGCGACAGGAAACGGCGCAAAACGCAACCTGGTCACACCTCAATTTTGCAGTGAAAAATTACCCTTTTTTGGAAAAATGACTAGCTGTAGTTTTTGAACCCTAGCTCTGCGGGCACCTTGGGAAACCTAGCAAACCTATACATTTTTGAAAACTAGACACCCAGGGGAATCCAGGATGGGGTGACTTGACTGCCTCCCACCAGGGTCTGTTACCCAGAATCCCTTGCAAACCTAAAAAATTGTCAAAAAAAACAAATTTTCCACACATATCTGTCATGGAGAGTTCCAGAATCTGCGTGGATCCACAAATTTCCACCCACCCCGCGTTCCCCAAAGTCTTACGAGAAAAACTGTACCTCACTTGTGTGGGTCGGCCTAGTGCCCGCGACAGGAAACGGCGCAAAACGCAACCTGGTCACACCTCAATTTCGCAGTGAAAAATGACCCTTTTTTGGAAAAATGACTAGCTGTAGTTTTTGTACCCTACCTCTGCGGGCACCTTGGGAAACCTAGCAAACCTATACATTTTTGAAAAGTAGACACCCAGGGAAATCCATGATGGGGTGACTTGAGTGCCTCCCACCAGGGTCTGTTACCCAGAATCCCTTGCAAACCTAAAAAATTGTCAAAAAAAACACATTTTCCCCACATTTCTGTCGTGGAAAGTTCCGGAATTTGCGTGGATCCACAAATTTCCACCCACCTCGCGTTCTCCAAAGTCTTACGAGAAAAACGGTACCTCACTTGTGTGGGTCGGCCTAGTGCCCGTGACAGGAAACGGCGCAAAACGCAACCTGGTCACACCTCAATTTCGCAGTGAAAAATGACCCTTTTTTGGAAAAATGACTAGCTGTAGTTTTTGAACCCTACCTCTGCGGGCACCTAGGGAAACCTAGCAAAACTATACATTTTTGAAAACTAGACACCCAGGGGAATCCAGGATGGGGTGACTTGACTGCCTCCCACCAGGGTCTGTTACCCAGAATCCCTTGCAAACCTAAAAAATTGTCCAAAAAAAACGCATTTTCCCCACATTTCTGTCGTGGAAAGTTCCGGAATCTGTGTGGGTCCACAAATTTCCACCCACCCCGCGTTCCCCAAAGTCTTATGAGAAAAACGGTACCTCACTTGTGTGGGTCGGCCTAGTGCCCGCGACAGGAAACTGCGCAAAACGAAACCTGGTCACACCTCAATTTCGCAGTGAAAAATGACCCTTTTTCGGCAAAATGACTAGCTGTAGTTTTTGAACCCTAGCTCTGCGGGCACCTTGGGAAACCTAGGAAACCTATACATTTTTGAAAACTAGACACCCAGGGGAATCCAGGATGGGGTGACTTGACTGCCTCCCACCAGGGTCTCTTACCCAGAATCCCTTGCAAACCTAAAAAATTGTTGAAAAAAACACATTTTCCCCACATTTCTGTCGTGGAAAGTTCCGGAATCTGCGTGGATCCACAAATTTCCACCCACCCCGCGTCCCCAAAGTCTTACGAGAAAAACGGTACCTCGACTTGTGTGGGTCGGCCTAGTGCCCGCGACAGGAAACTGCGCAAAACGCAACGTGGTCACACCTCAATTTTGCAGTGAAAAATGACCCTTTTTTGGCATAAAGACTAGCTGTAGTTTTTGAACCCTAGCTCTGTGGGCATAGTGGTAAACCTAGCAAACCTATACATTTTTGAAAACTAGACACCCAGGGGAATCCAGGATGGGGTGACTTGACTGCCTCCCACCAGGGTCTGTTACCCAGAATCCCTTGCAAACCTAAAAAATTGTCCAAAAAAAACGCATTTTCCCCACATTTCTGTCGTGGAAAGTTCCGGAATCTGTGTGGGTCCACAAATTTCCACCCACCCCGCGTTCCCCAAAGTCTTATGAGAAAAACGGTACCTCACTTGTGTGGGTCGGCCTAGTGCCCGCGACAGGAAACTGCGCAAAACGAAACCTGGTCACACCTCAATTTCGCAGTGAAAAATGACCCTTTTTCGGCAAAATGACTAGCTGTAGTTTTTGAACCCTAGCTCTGCGGGCACCTTGGGAAACCTAGGAAACCTATACATTTTTGAAAACTAGACACCCAGGGGAATCCAGGATGGGGTGACTTGACTGCCTCCCACCAGGGTCTCTTACCCAGAATCCCTTGCAAACCTAAAAAATTGTTGAAAAAAACACATTTTCCCCACATTTCTGTCGTGGAAAGTTCCGGAATCTGCGTGGATCCACAAATTTCCACCCACCCCGCGTCCCCAAAGTCTTACGAGAAAAACGGTACCTCGACTTGTGTGGGTCGGCCTAGTGCCCGCGACAGGAAACTGCGCAAAACGCAACGTGGTCACACCTCAATTTTGCAGTGAAAAATGACCCTTTTTTGGCATAAAGACTAGCTGTAGTTTTTGAACCCTAGCTCTGTGGGCACAGTGGTAAACCTAGCAAACCTATACATTTTTGAAAACTAGACACCCAGGGGAATCCAGGATGGGGTGACTTGGCTGCCTCCCAACAGGGTCTGTTACCCAGAATCCCTTGCAAACCTAAAAAATTGTCAAAAAAAACCACATTTTCCCCACATTTCTGTCTTGGAAAGTTCCGGAATCTGCGTGGGTCCACAAATTTCCACCCACCCCGCGTTCCCCAAAGTCTTACGAGAAAAATGGTACCTTACTTGTGTGTGTTGGCCTAGTGCCCGCGACAGGAAACGGCGCAAAACATAGTGAGGTGACATCAAAATTGCCTATCTCAAAACCACCTGATTTTGCAAGGGGGGTCACTTGGGTTTTTGGCCCGGTGCACGGCGGCCATCTAGGGAAGCCTACCAAACCCATACATTTCTGAAAACTAGACACCCGGGGGCTTCCAGGGAGGTATGGCTTGCATGGATCCCCCAACGTTTCCTTACCCAGAATCCCCTGCAAACCTCAATTTTAGTGGAAAAAATCACTTTTTTCACACTTTTTTGTGTGGGAAAGTTGTGGCATCACCGGGCTCACTCAAATTTCACACCTCCCAGCGTTCCCCTGGGTCTCCCGGTAAAAATGGTGCCTCACTTGTGTGGGAGGCCCAAGTACCCGCGACAGGCAAGGGCCCAAAACGTAGTGTGGTGACATCAAAATTGCCTATCTCCGAACCACCTGGTTTTGCAAGGGGGGTCACTTGGGTTTTTGGCCCGGTGCACGGCGGCCATCTAAGGAAACCTACCAAACCCATACATTTCTGAAAACTAGACACCCGGGGGCTTCCAGGGAGGTATGGCTTGCGTGGATCCCCCAACGTTTCCTTACCCAGAATCCCCTGCAAACCTCAATTGTAGCTGAAAAAATCACTTTTGGGTTTGGTAGGTTTCCCTAGATGGCCGCCGTGCACCGGGCCAAAAACCCAAGAGACCCCCCTTGCAAAACCAGGTTGTTTTGAGATAGGCAATGTTGATGTCGCATCACTACGTTTTGGGCCCTTGCCTGTCGCGGGTACTTGGGCCTCCCACACAAGTGAGGCACCATTTTTACCGGGAGACCCAGGGGAACGCTGGGAGGTGTGAAATTTGAGTGAGCCCGGTGATGCCACAACTTTCCCACACAAAAAAGTGTGAAAAAAGTGATTTTTTCAGCTAAAATTGAGGTTTGCAGGGGATTCTGGGTAAGGAAACGTTGGGGATCCATGCAAGCCATACCTACCTGGAAGCCCCCGGGTGTCTAGTTTTCAGAAATGTATGGGTTTGGTTGGTTTCCCTAGATGGCCGCCGTGCACCGGGCCAAAAACCCAAGAGACCCCCCTTGCAAAACCAGGTGTTTTTGAGATATGCAATGTTGATGTCGCATCACTACGTTTTGGGCCCTTGCCTGTCGCGGGTACTTGGGCCTCCCACACAAGTGAGGCACCATTTTTACCGGGAGACCCAGGGGAACGCTGGGAGGTGGGAAATTTGAGTGAGCCCGGTGATGCCACAACTTTCCCACACAAAAAAGTGTGAAAAAAGTGATTTTTTCCACTAAAATTGAGGTCTGCAGGGGATTCTGGGTAAGGAAACGTTGGGGGATCCACGCAAGCCATACCTCCCTGGAAGCCCCTGGGTGTCTAGTTTTCAGAAATGTATGGGTTTGGTAGGTTTCCCTAGATGGCCGCCGTGCACCGGGCCAAAAACCCAAGTGACCCCCCTTGCAAAACCAGGTGGTTCGGAGATAGGCAATTTGATGTCACCACACTACGTTTTGGGCCCTTGCCTGTCGCGGGTACTTGGCCCTCCCACACAAGTGAGGCACCATTTTTACCGGGAGACCCAGGGGAACGCTGGGAGGTGGGAAATTTGAGTGAGCCCGGTGATACCACAACTTTCCCACACAAAAAAGTGTGAAAAAAGTGATTTTTTCAGCTAAAATTGAGGTTTGCAGGGGATTCTGGGTAAGGAAACGTTGGGGGATCCACGCAAGCCAAACCTCCCTGGAAGCCCCCGGGTGTCTAGTTTTCAGAAATGTATGGGTTTGGTAGGTTTCCCTAGATGGCCGCCGAGCACGGGCCAAAGAGACAGTTGACCCCCTTGCAAAACCAGAACGTTTTGACATTGTTTCTACAACGTGAGAATTTCGGCACAATGTGACAGATATTTTGAGGTTTGCAGGACATTGAGGATATTACCACAAAAAAGGTTGGGCACTGTTCCAAAGATAGGGTCCAGAGATTGACCCATATGTCTTATACAGAAGACAAAAAAGAAAAGATGGCTTGGCAGTTGAACGCGTAGGTGTAAGAAGTACAGGCACCTGCTATCAACACAACCTGACACGGTGCGGGCGTCTAATCGCCAACAGCCATTGAGGTGATTTGTGCTCATTTAGAGGTTATGTTCAGGAGCAGTACAATTGGCCCGCCCTGACATATATTGTGGGTATTTATGTTTCAATTTTATATTCACGCACACACTCATGTGCATGTCACTACCTTTTGCACTTCTTTGGTCCTGATGAAGCGCCAACGACTTGAATAGCGACAGAGGCGCGAAACATGTTGACCGTTTTTAATGACACAGAGGTACAATGTGTCCTTGGGGACCATACTCTAATTTAGAGTTTTTTATTTTTGGCAGGAGGGTTACTACATCAATATAACCCCCAGCCATTTTTAATCCACTTTACACACATTCTAGCGACCCTCATTTAAAACCCACACCCCACACACCCTCATACACCATCCGGCATGCCTCAAAAGATCTCCGAGAAAGTGACCCTTCGGGGGGCCCGTTGGGAATTGCAGCGCCGGCCTGACGAGGAGCATAGCCCGATGATGAAGCATGACACCCCTCGGGGTGTGTGAGGGCATCAAGAGGCAAGACATGTGCTTTCCCCCTTGTGGTGGGTCTGTTTAACCTGGGACTCCCATCTTTTCTTTTTTGTCTTCTGTATAAGACATATGGGTCAATCTCTGGACCCTATCTTTGGAACAGTGCCCAACCTTTTTTGTGGTAATATAATCTTTGGGAGCATGGACACTGGACCATTAACTGGCTCCTTGGTCCCCCCCCCTTTTTTTGATGGACATTGAGGATAAACAACCTTTTTGGAATTCACAAGAGAGACATCACCATGAACTCCCATGGGTTTACGACAATATCTACAGTTGGTGGGTTATTTTTTACATGGAACATACACCTTGGCAGAGGAACTAAAAAGACAAAGATTCCTGCACAGCCATCTATTCCTCAAACGCACACACAAACTGGTTGGATTTGGCACGAGGGCGAGTGATGGTTCAGTATATTACATTTTATTAACAAGAGATTTCACAAAAATGAAATGCACTGTCAATAATTCAATGGAGAAAAAACTGAACCAATGACTCGCAGCTCGTGAGCTGTAAAGCCACGGCAAGGCACCAACCGCTTTACAGGCCATTCACACACCTTTCATACGTGATACACACAAGACCATTCGCACCACCAGGCACAAAAACAACACATTACAAAATTCACAAAAGGGACAAGGTACACCCTGCTCCAGAAAGGCAAATATTACTGCACAGCCATCTAATCCTCAAGCACACACACATACTGGTTGGATTTGGCACGAGGGTGAGTGATGGTTCAGAATATACAATTGTATTAGCAAGTGATTTCACAAAAATGAAATGCACTGTTAATAATTGAAAGGGCGAGAAACTGAACCATTGACTCACAGCTCGTGAGCTGTAAAGCCACGACAAGGCACCAACCTCTTTACAGGCCATTTATACACCTTTCATACGTGTGAGACATACAAAACCATTCACACCACCAGCCGCGGGCCCATCACATAACAAAACTCATACCAGCACACAGCGCCAGTCAAGGGCCCATCACTTTCACACGCCCACATTCCTGACACAGCAACTACACAAGCAGATGGATTGCGTGGAGTGGCACTCAGCTAGCAGTGTGTGTAGTGACCAGCAGCAAGTCACTACTCACACACAGCCAGCTGAGCGCCAGTCCACGCACACCGCTAGCCGAGCGCCAGTCCACGCACACCGCTAGCTAAACACCAGTCCACGCACACCGCTAGCCAAGCACCAGTCCAGGCACACCACCAGCCAATCGCCAGTCCATGCACACCGCCAGCCAAGCACTAGTCCACGCACACCGCCAGCCAAGCACCAGTCCACGCACACCACCAGCCAAGCACCAGTCCACGCACACCACCAGCCAAGCACCATTCCACGTACACCGCCAAAGAAGTGCCAGTCCCCACACACTGCCAACACATTTAGGATTTTTTTAGACAAAAATAAAAACACAAACAAATCACAAATAGATACAAATCTACAAACACAAAATCAGAAACTAAACACATTGCACTAACGCCAACCTTGAAACAGAATCAAATTTTTCAAAGAATACAAACCAATCAGTTAACTTTACCACTCATGAATGCTCCCAAAAATTATTTTGCGTATGGTACGCTCTAAAACAAGCAGGGACACACAGCCCAGGTTTAGATGGACAGTCGGGGCAGTACAAACGAATCTCCTTCCGCGTACCTCTTCGCCAACGGACTCTGCATCTCCTAGTGGGAAAATCTTTTGCCGGTGTGGGAGGGATGAAATCAGGAAAGTGGCGATCTTTCAATCGAACCACATCCTCCACCACTCCAAATCTAGGAACACTTGCCTGTTCCACAACAACAAGGCTAGCTATCACAGAGTGCTGAAACTGAAGAAATGTCAACTTTGACGCAGGAGAACACTCCTTGAACACAATAAAAGCATTGAACATTGCTAATTCGAAGAAATGGATGGACAACTTCTTATACCAAACATAAGCCTTCCGAATAGCAGAGTAAGGTTCCAACCTCTGATCTACTCTGTCAACACCACCCATGTGCTTATTGTAGTCTAGAATGCACACAGGTTTGCGCACTTCAGCAACCTGACCCCAAACAGCCACAGGTGAAGTACTCTCATCATGGATGGTAGTCAGCATGTACACATCCCTCCTGTCCACAAATTTTACAGCTAGTAGTTCATCACTACGCAAGGAACTGCACTGCCCCCTCTGAAGTTTTTTGCAAACAAGCTCTTTCGGATAACCTTTACGGTTAGAGCGGATTGTGCCACATGCAAAAGTGTCCACTTTATACAATTCCTTAAATAATTGCACAGCAGTATAGAAGTTATCAAGGTACAAATGGTGGCCTCTGTTAAACAGTCTTCTAGCAAGATCCCACACAATTTTCTCTGCAACTCCAAAAGTGGACAGACAACCTGGGGGTCAATAGTAGAATCTCTACCAGTGTACACGAAAATTAAAAACATATCCTGTCCTACTCTCAGACAACATATACAGCTTAATTCCATAGCGTGCCCTCTTGCTAGGGATGTACTGCCTAAAAACCAAACGGCCCTTGAACAAGACCAAAGACTCATCAACAGATATTTCTTTCCCTGGAGTATAGATCTCAGAAAATCGAAAAACAAAGTGATCAAGAACGGGCCGAATCTTAAAAAGACGGTCAAAGTCAGGGTGATCTCGTGGCAATGCCATAGAATTATCAACAAAATGCAGCATACGTAGCAAAAGTAAATACCGATTACGAGTCATAACTGCAGGAAATATGGCAGTTGCCAACAAGGGGCTAGTAGACCAATATGAAGCCAAGGTTGGCTTCCTTACCACACCCATCAATAAAGTCAAACCCAAAAACTTCTTAATCTCTTCCAGATATGTGGGAGTCCACCGGGTAGCTCTAGACTGGGGCCTAAGTTTGTCGCTGTTGTTCCTCAAAAACTGTTCAGCATACAAATTTGTCTGCTCAACAATCTCACCCAAAAATACATCATCCATAAACAACTGAAAAAACTGTATAGGCAAAAAGTTTTCACAATTCACTGTACACCCTGCATCACCGCTAAAGGCAGGCAACACCGGCTGCACCATGTTTGGATCAACCCAAAGTCCAGCACTTCCAGTAGGAAGCCTAGCAGCCTCAGACTGCAATCCAGATGCCTCTTGCACCATCGGCACAGCCGTTTCCTCCTCTAAGACAGGCACTTCATCCGCACTGAGAGTTGCTTCATCCACACCAAGAGTACCTTCATCTGCATTGAGAGTACCTTCATCATCCGATGATTCCATGTTGAGTGAAAACTCACTGCCAGAATCTTCCCCTCCCTCCTCTCCCTCAGACGCACTGTCAGTCTCATAATCATGCTCAGAGGAAGATTCAAGAAGCATACCGACCACCTGTTGAGCAGTCATTCTACGGCTAGCCATATTGCTTACTAATAAAGGTAACTTGTCAAACAAGTCAACAACAACAAACTGTTTGTAAAATAAGTAATAAACCAAAAGCACCTTTATCAAAAACTCAAATATACTCCAAAACAATACCACTCACTTGCCAGAGGCAGCTAAACTACTCACCACCACCAACTCTGTACAGACACAGTATGGATCAACAATATCCCACTAAAAAAGAAAGAGAAAAGCAATTACACATAAGACTATGCAAAACACATCGCAAAGAATTTCATGCTCAAACCTCTAACTAAATATGCCGCCATTATGACATCACTTACCAAAAAATTCATTCAGACATTATATTATTACTCATTTGGTGTAAATACAACAACAAAAAATTTCTTACCAACACAATGCAACTACACAAAACTGCAGAACAGCCACCGTCGAAAAGCTTTAGACTAGAATAAAAAGAAGAAAAAAAACTTTATTGTAACATATGCATATAATGCTCTAGACCATCACGTACTGCGCAAAATTTATTGCTTGAACCTCCCACTTTCAAAAAGGAAAGATCGATTGCCCAATCCTTTACAAGCAACGCGGCGAGAATCTGGAACTGAGCCTCAGCTCCGGACCACCCCCTCCCTCTTCCCAGTCCTTCAAAACTAACCTCAAAGTTCTCCTCCTGCAAAGACACTTCCAAACTTAATTCACACCCTCTCTATTTTGTGAAGGAAGTCTTTACATTATAGGAAATTCTGTTCTCCATGCCCGTAGAAGTGCCTACCCAGTGTGTTCCTGTGTTTTGCGTGTCTGCCATTTATTGCACTTTTATACCTCTACTTGTACTTTGTACTCTTTTGTAAGTTGACACCACTCCAGTACACCTGCTTGTGCTAAGACATCAAGCCTTCTAAGGTCTAGTGGGGCCTTCTATGGTCTAGCATGGGAATGTGCTCCCTCAGTACAGTGGTGTGGTGGACTGGTTACGAATGCTGAACCCGGTTCCCCATTTCCAAATTCAACAGCTCCGGCCATAGTGCCACATCCCCACTGAACGCCATACTTGCCCACTGAGAGAAACTCGCACTGCCTTCAGCTATAACCTAATTGTGCCCGCTATAAACACTTGGATGTGGCTCAATTCAAATTATGCACTTGATAAGAGTAATACGCTGCCTAAAAAAAAAAAACACTCCTAGGGAATGCAAAGCATGTGAAATGTAAGCAGAAACAACATGGTTACCTAAACGATCTCTCACTAACTATTCAGAAATCAGCGAGTGGTTTCACCTGAAAAGTTATGGACATGAATAGAGGGCCCTGAAGGGAACCGTTTCACTGTCCATTGCTTACATCCTTACAAAACATAAGCAGTATGGTAGACCACATCCATAAACACAGAACCATGGTGCACATTGTGTTTTCCAATTCACCCATCAACCAGGTATTGCAGTACCTCCAAAAATGGTACACTCTCCCACCCTGGAAACAACAATGCTGTTCAAAGGAAGACGAGAAAACGAAAGTAGCACTTCACTGGCAAACTCTGATGCTGGTGTACTTGGATGCAAATAAAATCAATCTGGCCACTTTGCAACCCCTCAGTCTTACTTTATTACACCCCCCCCTGGGAACAACAATACTGTTCAAAGGAAGACGAGAAAACAAAAGTAGCACTTCACTGGCAAACTCTGATGCTGGTGTACTTGGATGCAAATAAAATCAATCTGGCCACTTTGCAACCCCTCTGTCTTACTTTATTTCGCCCCCCCCCCTGGGAACAACAATGCTGTTCAAAGTTAGACGAGAAAACGAAAGTAGCACTTAACTGGCAAACTCTGATGCTGGTGTACTTGGATGCAAATAAAATCAATCTGGCCACTTTGCAACCCCTCTGTCTTACTTTATTTCGCCCCCCCCCTGGGAACAACAATACTGTTCAAAGGAAGATGAGAAAACGAAAGTAGCACTTCACTGGCAAACTCTGATGCTGGTGTACTTGGATGCAAATAAAATCAATCTGGCCA
Organism: Triturus cristatus; assembly: GCF_964204655.1. Taxonomy (NCBI): domain Eukaryota; kingdom Metazoa; phylum Chordata; class Amphibia; order Caudata; family Salamandridae; genus Triturus; species Triturus cristatus. The sequence goes on from NC_140591.1 coordinate 1,496,348,428, forward strand.
CTTTGCAACCCCTCTGTCTTACTTTATTTCGCCCCCCCTGGGAACAACAATGCTGTTCAAAGTTAGATGAGAAAACGAAAGTAGCACTTCACTGGCAAACTCTGATGCTGGTGTACTTGGATGAAAATAAAATCAATCTGGCCACTTTGCAACCCCTCTGTCTTACTTTATTTCGCCCCCCCGGGAACAACAATACTGTTCAAAGGAAGACGAGAAAACGAAAGTAGCACTTCACTGGCAAACTCTGATGCTGGTGTACTTGGATGCAAATAAAATCAATCTGGCCACTTTGCAACCCCTCTGTCTTACTTTATTTCACCCCCCCCTGGGAACAACAATACTGTTGAAAGGAAGACGAGAAAACGAAAGTAGCACTTCACTGGCAAACTCTGATGCTGGTGTACTTGGATGCAAATAAAATCAATCTGGCCACTTTGCAACCCCTCTGTCTTACTTTATTCCGCCCCCCCTGGGAACAACAATGCTGTTCAAAGTTAGATGAGAAAACGAAAGTAGCACTTCACTGGCAAACTCTGATGCTGGTGTACTTGGATGAAAATAAAATCAATCTGGCCACTTTGCAACCCCTCTGTCTTACTTTATTTCGCCCCCCCGGGAACAACAATACTGTTCAAAGGAAGACGAGAAAACGAAAGTAGCACTTCACTGGCAAACTCTGATGCTGGTGTACTTGGATGCAAATAAAATCAATCTGGCCACTTTGCAACCCCTCTGTCTTACTTTATTTCACCCCCCCTGGGAACAACAATACTGTTCAAAGGAAGACGAGAAAACAAAAGTAGCACTTCACTGGCAAACTCTGATGCTGGTGTACTTGGATGCAAATAAAATCAATCTGGCCACTTTGCAACCCCTCTGTCTTACTTTATTTCGCCCCCCCTGGGAACAACAATACTGTTCAAAGGAAGATGAGAAAACGAAAGTAGCACTTCACTGGCAAACTCTGATGCTGGTGTACTTGGATGCAAATAAAATCAATATGGCCACTTTGCAACCCCTCTGTCTTGCTTTATTTCGCCCCTCCTGGGAACAACAATACTGTTCAAAAGAAGACGAGAAAACGAAAGTAGCACTTCACTGGCAAACTCTGATGCTGGTGTACTTGGATGCAAATAAAATCAATCTGGCCACTTTGCAACCCCTCTGTCTTACTTTATTTCGCCCCCCCTGGGAACAACAATGCTGTTCAAAGTTAGACGAGAAAACGAAAGTAGCACTTCACTGGCAAACTCTGATGCTGGTGTACTTGGATGCAAATAAAATCAATCTGGCCACTTTGCAACCCCTCTGTCTTACTTTATTTCGCCCCCCCTGGGAACAACAATACTGTTCAAAGGAAGACAAGAAAACGAAAGTAGCACTTCACTGGCAAACTCTGATGCTGGTGTACTTGGAAGCAAATAAAATCAATCTGGCCACTTTGCAACCCCTCTGTCTTACTTTATTTCGCCCCCCCTGGGAACAACAATGCTGTTCAAAGTTAGACGAGTAAACGAAAGTAGCACTTCACTGGCAAACTCTGATGCTGGTGTACTTGGAAGCAAATAAAATCAATCTGGCCACTTTGCAACCCCTCTGTCTCACTTTATTTCGCCCCCCCTGGGAACAACAATGCTCTTCAATGTTACACGAGTAAACGAAAGTAGCACTTCACTGGCAAACTCTGTGATGCTGGTGTATTTGTATACTAAAAAAAAAAATCAGGGCACTTTGCAACCCCTCTGACTTATTTCGTTTCACCCCCACCCCCCTACGCTACCAGCACCCACCGATCACAAGATAGCCCCCCTCTCCAGCCCCAAAACTGACCTTTACTCTCCAACGCGCAGGAAGCAAATGGCTTCCTGCGCCTCGGAGAGCAAAGGGGAAGCCTCCGATGACGTCAGCGCGCCTCGCGCGCTGACGTCATTGATGACGCGGGCGGGGGGCGGGGGGAGGCAGGGGAAGGTCTTCCCCTGCCTCCCCAGTAAAAAAAAAAACATCGACGAATCACGGGGGGAGCGCCAGGGCTTCCCCCAAGGGTGGGTCCCATGACGAGATGGTCTCGTCATGGGCACAGCGCGACTGTGCTCCATGACGAGACCATCTCGTCATGGGCACAGAAGGGGTTAAAACAGACACAGGGCGCGTTTACACAGTGGTGAAGGAGGGGGATGGGGCCCAATTTGACGTGTGAAAACACACCCTGTGGCGCGTTTTAAGTTGGGGCAGTAATTGCCCTTCAATCCAGAGGGCTCCTGGGGGCTAACTAGCCCACCAGGTGCTTCTAGTAAGTGCCACTGCGCTGTGTTTCAGAGAGGTGGCTCAGGCCGTGCCCCTTTTTACACCTCTCTGCAATGCAGCACTGTGTCGCTTACTGGAGGTACCTAGTGGGCTACTTGGACCCTAGGGACACTCAGGATTCAAGGGGACTTAATCTCCCAAATTAAAATGGACACAGGGCGCGTTTACACAGTGGTGAAGCGAGGGGATGGTGTAGGAAAGTCGCTCTATATATACTGGACCAAAGTAAGGTACACTGTGTATAGAGGCCCCAGAGGTTTGGCAGAGGTTAAAGTTAGATATAACATTACTCTCTAAAGTGGTAGCTTGGCCGAGCAGTAAGGCAGTATCAGAGAACAGTGTGAAGCATTTGTTGTACACACTCAGTCAGCAAATGGTTTCACACACTCAAGAACTGAACTCCTAGCCAATTGTTTTGTATAAAAAGATATAGCTGTTTTATTTTAGAACCAACATGGTATCAAAATATTCTTTCTCAGGATGAGTTACTTTAGTTAAATACTTTTCAAATAGGCAATAGACTTTTTTAATGCAATAGTTACAGTTTTTTGAAATAGGCAACACAATTTCAAACACAATGCAACATTGAGCTCAATGGGAATTTCTGGTTAAATGGAATTAGTTACTTTGTAGATTACTTTTCTAACCACAGGACTGGATCCTAGATTCAGTCCCGGGACATGAGCTGTAAACAGTTAAGTAAAAGCGTTTTGGTTACAGTAGTGATTTTTAAGGAATATTATTGTATTTTAAAAGTTGACAGAAACTTTTTCAATTGGAATTACCAATGTTATCCCATGGAAGGAAATTCAATTTGCAGGTAAAGTATGTTCACGTTACTTTTGTAATCCAGTGCTGGACTCCTAGGTTCAGCACTAGGAACTCTATCTACAACAGGCAAGTAATTACGTTTTTATCATTGGCACGATTTTTAGAGAATATTTGTAAGTTTCAAAAATCGACACTTAGAAACTTTTTCAGAAAAAGCAGGCAATGATATCCTATGGAAGGAAATTCAAGTTACTGGTAAGTACGGTTAGAATTACTTTTCAGGATCAGTACTGGGCTCAAAGATGCAGCACTGAGGTCTCTCCTGATAACAAGAGAGTAAATCAGAATTCGTAGTTCGGCAGATTTTAGAGGAATATTTTAAAGTTCCACAACTCCACACTTAGAAGAATTTCCAAGTGAAACCAGTCAATGTTAGCCCATGGAAGGAAATTCAAGTTACTGGTAAGTACAATTAGAATTACTTTTCAGGATCAGTACTGGGCCCAAAGATTCAGCACTTAAGTCTCTCCTGAGAACAGGTGAGTAAATCGGAATTCGTAGTTCGGCTGATTTTAGATCAATATTTTAAAGTTCCAAAACTCCACACTTAGAAGAATTTCCAAGTGAAACCAGCCAATATTAGCCTATGGAAGGAAATTCAAGTTACTGGTAAGTACTGTTAGAATTACTTCTCAGGATCAGTACTGGGCTCAAAGATGCAGCACTGAGGTCTCTCCTGATAACAGTTGAATAAATTAGAATTCGGAGTTTGGCTGATTTAAGAGGAATATTTGTAAGTTTCAAAAATCAACACTTAGAAGAATTTCCAAGTGAAACCAGTCAATGTTAGCCTATGGAAGAAAAGTGAGTTATCAGCTTTTACGTAACTACTCGACTAGCAGAGTTAAGGTTCTGGGCATAGACTCAGGGGTCTCCCAGGGTCAGGTAGGTACAGTTGGTACTCCCTCAGCGGCACAGTGGCAGCCGGGTGCAGAGGTAGTTAGGCCCAATGTTATCCAATAAGAGGCAGGAGGCCTTCGGTTGGTGGCTGCTGGCTAGCAGGCCACACAGTTGTGGGAGCTGGGCTCTTGGTCACTTGCTCAGGGCAAATGGGGAAGTAGGATAGGACAAAGGTTGCACTGCCAGGGGCACTAGGGCGGCTGAGTGCAGGGTGCTTTTGAGCCGTTGGGCGCTCAATGTTATTCAATGGAGATCTTTAAAAGGGAACAAAGGCTGCAGGCTCGGGACGGTGTATCTTCTGGAGCGACGAACACTTTGAGAGGTAAGTTGGGATCTTGGAGGGTAGGTAGGCACCCTGGAGTTGGGCACAGGAGGCCGGGGGGCGCCGGGTGCAGGGGTGTCTTTGGACGTTGGGAAATCTTACCCTCTGCTGGTCGCGGTTGGAGGGGTCCCTGGTTCTGAGTCTGCAGGCGTCGTCTGGGTCATCAAGGAGAGTCCTTGGGCACTGGATTCCAGGTCAGAATCGCTGGGGGGACGTCCTTAGGGTCTTTGTCCACTCGGGCAAAGGCCGGGCTCGGCGGGTACAGAGTGGGCTGCATGCGCAGTTCCTGGCTGGCACGAGGGGTGTTGCTGTTTGAGCAGAGCCACTGCTCGTGGGAGTCCCAGTCTCAAAGAGGGTCAAGGCAGGCAGGTCCTCCAGGGTTCTTGAGGTTGCTGTCCGCAGGAGATGCTGGGATTTAGCAGGAGCATGTTCAAAGATCAACAGGCCTGTAGGGCTGGGGCCAAGTCCGTTGGTGTCGTCCTCTTGTTAGCAGCTGTACGGCAGGTCTTCTTCTTCTTAGTCTTCTTTCTTGTTTTGAAATTGGGATCTGAGGAAGGAAGGTTCAGGGTGCCTCTAAATACTACATTTACGGGCATTACAAGTAGGGGAAAGGCAGGGACCAATAGGTCCCAGTCCTGGGGTGAGTACACCCTTATCCTGCTCCTCTCCTGTGAGAGGGGGACAGGAGACTATCTCTGATTGGGCAGGGCTCCCCATCCTCAAGATGGCAGGGGTCTGGAGTTATGCTTCACCTCGCCTCTCACACCTGAGGAGTGGAGTTGGCACAGGCTGGCACACCACCTTTCCTCACGCAGTGTTTCCCGTCAGTCTTCCCGGCAGAGTGGGGGTCAGAACCGGTGGGGGCCAGTTGCTAAGGACAGCAAGTGGTCTGGAGAAGCTCACACAGGCGGTATGTCTTTGAAGCTTCCCCCTGCCCATCCTGGGGAGGAGACCTAGCACCTCGCCCAGGATGTTCATTGTTGCAGGCTTAGGAGAGCGGGGGGCTCCCACCCAGGTATCCAGCAACATGTCTGCTGTGTGGCAGCCTAGGCAGCCTCTCAGACAAGATGTGGATTGTAGGTTAGGTTTCAGGGGCATCTCTAAAATGCCCTCTGTAGTGAATTTTACATTAAATTCCACACTGGCATCAGTGTGGATATAATGTGCTAAGAAGTTTGATATCAAACTTGTCAGTCTTCAGTGTAGCCATTATGGAGCTGTGGAGTTCGTAATGACAACCTCCCAGCACCATATACTCTTAATGGCATCACTGCACTTACAGTGACCAGGAATGGCCCTGGGTACTGTAGGGGCACAGGGCTCATGCACCTGTGCCCACACGACTGGCATAGGGCACCCAGCTAGAGGGGTGATTGATGTATGCCAGGGCAGTGGGTTTGTGGGCATGGCACACAGGGATGTGTGCTATGTCAACTCTTTATTTAGTTCTGCACCAGGACACTCAGTCTGCAAAGGCAGTGTGTGGGTGTCAGGGTGCAGGGCCCCTAAGGGTGGCATAATAAGTGCTTCAGCCCTTAGGGGTCTTCTCTGGTCACAATGCCCTGGGTACCTAGGGTACCATTTACCAGGGGCTGACATGTGGCCAGAGATGCCAATTGGGTTTCAGCTTCAATACAGTTTTAGGGAAGGAACACAGGCACTGGGCACCTGATTGGTTGGAGCCCAGGGCACATTCAGTCAAAGCACATCAGCAATTCAGCAAAAAGTGTGGGCATACCTTGCAAGAAAGATGGCACTTTCTCACGGATGGGGTCTAAGGTGACATGTGCAAACATGCCCTGTGGCGGTTTTTAAGATGGGGAAATAATTCCCCTTCAATCCTGAGGGACCCTGGGGGCCAACTAGTCCACCAGGTGCTTCCAGTAAGTGCCACTGCACTGTATTTCAGAGAGGTGGCCCAGGCTGTGCCCCTTTTTACACCTCTCTGCAATGCAGCTCTATGGTGCTTACTGGAGGTACCTAGTGGGCTACTTGGACCCTAGGTACTCTCAGGATTCAAGGGGACGTAATCTTCCAAATTAAAATGGACACAGGGCGCGTTTACAGTGGTGAAGGGAGGGGATGGGGCCTGAGGTGACGTGTACAAAGACGCCCTGTGGCGGGTTTTAAGAATGGGAAATAATTCCCCTTCAATTCTGAGGGACCCTGGGGGCCAACTAGTCCACCAGGTGCTTCCAGTAAGCGCCACTGCGCGGCGTTGCACAGAGGTGGTCCAGGCCATGCCTGTTTTTACACGTCTCTGCAATGCAGCTCTGTGGTGCTTACTGGAGGAACCTAGTTGGCTACTTGGACCCTAGGGACCCTCAAGATTCAATGGGACTTAATCATCCAAATTAAAATGGCCACAGGGTGCGTTTACACAGTGGTGAAGGGAGGTGATGGTGCCAGAGGTGACGTGTGCAAACATGCCCTGTGGCACGTTTTAAGATGCGAAAATAATTTGCCTTTAATCCTGAGGGCCCCTGGGGGCCAACTAGTCCACCAGATGCTTCCAGGAGTTACAGAGAGGTGGTCCAGGCCGTGCCACTTTTTACACCTCTCTGCAACGCAGCTCTGTGGTGCTAACAGGAGATACCTGGTGAGGTAGTTGGACCCAAGGGACACTCAGGATTCAAGGGGACTTTAGTCCCCAAATTAAAACGACCACAGGGCGTGTTTGCACATGTCAGCTCAGCCCCCCTCCCTTCACCAGTGTGCAAACGCGCCCAGTGGCATGTTTTAAGAGGTAGTTTTAATCCCCCTGCCCTATTATGTACAAGGGGCTTACAGAGGAGGTCATTCTAATCACAGGGGTACCCCAATGCATAGTGTTCCCTAGTGTATGTAGGTGTTTTAACTGTATTCTAAGTGTCTTTTAGCATAGGACTGGCCCTAGGACTGGTTAGTCAGAGTCAGTTACCACCAGTACCCATCTGAAACAATTGAAAAAACTGCACCAAAACCCAAACACTTATAAATTCACCCAGGTACTCTCCTTGCAGTGCTCTAATCATTCAGTCACCACTCAAGTACTCATGCACTGAGCCAGGCCTTAGCACATGGACTGCTTCAAACACCTATCCACTATGCATGCAGTCCTCTAACCACCTACGCACTTGTCTTTCACACATTCAATTCCTCAGTCAGTATTCATTAGGCCTGGGCTAAAATTCTGTTCCGCTCGTGGAAATTGCAATAATTTGACATTTTCGCGTTCCGCGGAGAGCGCGAAAATGTAAAAATTTCCGCAATCCGCATTTTACCAGAAATGTTTTGCTTGCTCGCACTGTAAAATAATACATTCTCGCGTGCGCGCGATCACCTTACCTGAATCCCCGCGTTCGCCGACAAGTTTTATCGATCCGGTCGCGTTCTCCTCGAGACAGTTCGCGCCCGCAGTGACGTCATTCATCGCGTGATCACGTCTTTCTTCTCGCGATCATGCACTGCGAGACAAGTGAAAACAAGATGGCCGCGCCCGCGAGCAACCACATGGGTAAGTCGGCGAGCCGCGACCATGCAGAAAATACCGCGAACGGGCGGGAAAAAAACTTCTGCATCTTCGCGATATTTCTGCGTGTTTGCGGAGATTTTTAACATTTTCGCTATAATTTGCGAAAGTGAATTTCGCAAATTCCGCCCACCCCTAGTATTCATACACTTCCAGCAAACACCCTGTGACTCCCATTGCACTCCTCTAGTGACCCGTTCAGCACCATGTACTAATCCATTCACTGTGCCAAAAACCAAACACTTATAAATTCACCCAGGCACTCTCTTTGCAGCACTCTAATCATTCAGTCAGTACCCAAGTACTCATCTAGCGAGCCAGACCTTAGCACATGGACTGCTTCAAACCCCTATCCACTATGAATGCAGTCTTCTAACCACCTACACACTTGTCTTTCACACCTTCAATTCTCCAGTCAGTATCCATACACTTTCAGCAAACACCCTGTCACTCTCCTTGCACTCCTCTAGTGACCCATTCAGCAGAATGTACTAATCCATTCACTGCGCCAAAACCCAAACACTTATAAATTCACCCAGGCACTCTCCTTGCAGTACTCTAATCATTCAGTCAGTACCCAAGTACTCATGCAGTGAGCCAGGCCTTAACACATGGACTGCTTCAAATGCCTATCCACTATGCATGCAGTCCCCTAACTAACCAACACACTTATAGTTCTGCACTTACACATTCAACAAAAAAAAATCAGTTTCAATATTTTAAAAACATTTTTATTTCCATTTATATAAAAAATATATAATGTAATTAAAAAAATAAAATAGGTAAAAATAAACAGTTAAAAACTGCAGAAAATCAGTATAAAAAATACATATAACTATTATTACATTTAAAAATTATCATTTAAAAAACCTTCAAAATTCACTGAAAAAACTGTAGGTTTCAGACATGATATAGTTAGGAATTAGCATTTAAAAAACCTTAGAAATTCACTGAAAAAAACTTAGGTTTCAGGGCTGTTATAGTTAGCTGGACATTTCGCTCATACAAAACCATTTAAATTCCTCAGTTATAGTTAGTTCTGCTAACTATAACTTGCGCGCCCGCAATCCACTGCTGATGATCTCACATATTACATCATTCATGACATGATCAGTGACATCACTGATGACATCGCTGATGACATCTCAAATGACATCACTGATGACATCACTGATGACATCATCCACGTGACAGTCAGATACACCTCATCATACACTAGTATAACCTCTCATTACTCACTGTAAAATACCATATTCGAATCCATTGACACACCAATGCAAGTTTCTAAAAACCCACTCAGTGATTCCTAGATCTACACACACATCTAATCACTTACCTATAGATTCACTCATACATGCTGTCAATGATCAATAGAACACTATCAAATATACTTATACATCTATATCGACATTACACACCAGCACGCATCCTATTCACTTATGCAGTCATCCTACTCACTTATGCAAACAATGGATCATACTTACATTTAGTCAGCTACACACTTATACAAACACCACTTCATTTATTCATATAGATAGTAACTCATACTTAGTGTGTGATAAAATCACTATTACAAGTATACAGTTATCCATACAGTCACTCATACAATCACTGAGTCTTATATATACTTATTTTTATACAACAACTGTCACATACACTGCCTTTTAGTTTTCTAGTTTGTTGGACATGTACCAATGAGAGATATATTTGCTCATCACCACACCCATAAAGATATTCACTCAACCAAACAACTGTTATAACATGTAGTCTTAACCTCATATACCTACTGAATCAACTATTCACACATCTTTGGGCAGTCACACACCCCCCACCGAACCACACACACATTCACTCTCCCATACAAATACTAAGTTAACTAATCAATAACTAATATAGACTTTCACGTAGCTAGTAACCAATTGTGCAACAGTTTACACAACAACTGACAAAGTGATACAGATATTCACACAGTTTAGTCACTATCCAATATATTTAGTGACACTGTAAATTAGTCAAGTAAACAGACAATCACACTGCTACTAAATCCTCCATCCAGATATTTATATTTATATATCCACTCATTTTTCAATGCAGATTGCTTTATATATAATACATATTTAAATAATGAACCAAACCACATTCACTGGATGATGTCATCAGTGATGTCATTTGAGATGTCATCAGTGATGTCATCAGTGATGTCACTGACCATGTCATGAATTATGTAATATGGACATCATCCTCAGTGGATTGCGGGCGCGCGAGTTATAGTTAGCAGAACTAACTATAACAGAGGAATTTATATGGTTTTGAACAAGTGAAATGTCCAGCTAATTATAACAGCCCTGAAACCTATGGATTTTCTGTGAATTTCAAAGGATTTTTAAATGCTAATTCCTAACAATAACATGTCTGAAACCTATGTTTTTTTAGTGAATATATATATATTTATATATATGTATATATATATTACCTACTGGCGGTCGCCAGTAGGTAGTTATAGTTAGGACCACGTTTCCATAGGAAAACCTCAACATTCTATTTTGAATAACTTTGGCGCCGGTCGACGAATCCTCGCGAATTTCTCAAAATAGGTGGGGCGCTACGCTCCGCTCCTACCCTGAAAGTCTCGGGGGGATCCGTCAAGCGGGGGCTGAGATAAAAGGGGGGTCCCAAAACGCGTTTTTCCCATGCATTTTTCCATAGGACCTTTAGAACGAGCTACAGCCCGAACGGCTGAACAGAATTACTCAAAATTTGGCAGAGAGGTAGTCCCTAGGTCAAGGAAGTGCCTTTTGTAGGTTTGGTGTAAATCTGTTCAGTAGATTCTGAGAAAATAGCCTTTAAATCAATATATATATCTGAGCCAGCTTACGGTACGCTTACCGTACGCTTACGGTAAGCGTACGGTGGCGTGCGCGAGCGCGATTCTGATTGGCTCTTAGATCTTAGTAAACATTCGAATCGGCCGAAACCAGGAAGCGGCGGCCGCCATTTTGTGTATTTCACTCTGAAAAAAAAGAGTGAAAACAAGGAAAGGGGGCAATGAGGAGAGTTACAGACCCCCTAACAATTGTAAGGGGGTCAAAGATGGACAGAAAAGTACAAAAAAAATATTTATTGATTTTAAAAAAAATCACGGGGTACGCGTACGGTAAGCTTACGGTAAGCGTACGGTAAAAAAAAATAAAAATAAATAAATGAAAAGCAGATTTAAGAGTTTAGAAATTAGGGAGCTCTAAAAAGAGCTGTTGTGTTTATGGAGTCATTTTTTTAGTGGTACCTACAAGTAAGTACCGATGCAGAGTCTAAGGTTCAAGAGGAAGACTCTGTTCCCTTCATCATTGAAGTGCACACCATCTCCTCTATAAATGTCTTGCATGTCGTAACGCAAGTTGTTGTGGTAAATGGCACCCATACCATAGTCACGGAGGAAAGCAGAAACAGATTTGTTGACGTGCTTTCTTGCTTTGTCAATCTGTGGACAGAAATGATTGGACCAGTTCCATTTTTGCCTTTGGCATATGTTGGAAAACACAAAGGCAGTTTTAGGGAAAAGTGAAAACAGTTGTGCAAAGGTGTCCTTCATAAGCATTTCCAGACCTACCCCAGTCAAAGTGCCTAGGTCATTGCCACCACAGTGCACTATTATGAGGTCAGGGTGTTGGATTTGCATGAAGGATTTCACCAATGGCATCAATTGGTGCCACTTTAACCCTCTCTGACCAATCCATTTAATGTCTACATTTGGCAAAGCAAGGTCTCTCACCATATCTGTTTTCTCTGCAAACTTTTCACTCCAGAAGACATAGCTGTGCCCTACAATCCACACTGTGAACATCTTCAAAGGAGATCTGGATGCACTCAGGAGGTGTCTTTCAGTAGAATGGCAATATGAAAAGAAAGACAGTTTGGAAATGGAGGCATACATATTTTTTTCAAAACAAAAAGAACTGATTGGCTGTTTCATACCATTCTAGAATAAAAACTAGGCTGTATGTGTAAATTAATAGAAGCATGTTTTGTATTGGTACAAAAAAATGTGTAACCAAAGAACAGTACTATGGATTTGCTGTTAGGTTTGAAAAGTCAAGCACTCTTGCTCTGTGGAATTGAAACATTGTGTGTCGAACTTCTGACCTAACTGCACACAGCAGTGTTCCATGAGCTGTTGCTATGGTAGCAGGCAGAAGTCAAGTTGGGGGAAGGGTACTAGGCAGAAGTCAAGGTGGGGGAAGGGTACTTTTGGAAAAGGGTTCGTTTTCAACCAATAGAAATGTGTGATTACATGTGAAAAAAAGGGGGAAGCACTGAGATTTGAAACTTACATGTATATGTGTGGAAAAATAGAGGGAAAGTTTGCCATTATCTGGTTCTGCTGAGAGGAGAGAGGTGAACACAACAGAGATCCTGGCTCTGATAATCTGCTGTTTGAGTGTCACATTTCTTTCACAACTAACTAATTTTAAAGGTGAGTTTACAGTTTGAGAGGGTATGTATGTGGTAACTTAAGAAATGAATAATAGAAATGGGAATTGTTTTTGTTGTAGTTACACATGGTGGTTTCATAACGTGTCAGTGTGTAAAAGTGATTTACACTTGCCCCTGAAAAAAAAAAGAGCAGTAAGTGTGCTTTCAAATTAGCAAAGAAATTTCGTTTTGGGACTAATGTGAAAATATGACTCTGTGTGCATAGAAGAATTATAGGCAGAGATTTATTGCGTCTTGCTCTGGTGATTTCACAGTTGCATTAGATGGAAAGGGGGAGCGAATTTTTGGGGGAATAAGCAGAGGGTTAGCACACACCCATGTCCTTGCCGTGTATAGTCATGCACAGTATTTACAAGCCAGTGGGGTTTTCAGGTTTAAGTCTGTAATGCAAATACATTCAGCATCACTAAGGCTGGTTGCCCTTGGTGGAGTGTAGGCAGTCACAGAGAATGCACATGGTGGTGGTCTGAAAAAAAAACAGCTTGGACACGTGCAATTAAATAAATCAAAAATAGTGGTTTCATAATGTGTCAGTCTGTAAAAGTGATTTCCAATTGTTAAAAGAGGCAAAAATATTTTTTGGAAAAAAATGTAAATATGTGTACTGTATTATAAATTGTTATAAAAATATTAATACTTTTTTCTTTTTTTTCAGATCGATATAGAAAATTTTCGAAAACTACAACCATTTTAAAAACTATTTTTAAAAAAAACAAATGAATAAATATTTTTTTGAGTGAGTATGGTAAGTCAATGTAATGTGATAAATGATTTTTAGTGTTTTTTTAAAAAAAAATAAAAAAGGTACGCTTACCGTACGCGTACGGTAAAAAAAAAATAAAAAAAAGTTTTTAAAAACATATGTAAAAAAAAGATGAAAGATAAGGTTCATGCAGGGACAGAGGAAAGAAAGATTGGGAATATTAGACGGTACGACAAGTGTGCTGATCTATTTTATTATTCACTAGGGAAATACTGGTCTCCCTATAAGTAATTAGATCGTGACAAGTGGCGCACCGTACTTCAACCCTCGCAAACCGAGGGTTAATTTCCAGAGGGCCAGCAAAAGGAGATTCTCCCCCCACAGATGAAGGGCTCACCTGACCTGCAGAAGAAGGAGTCTGCCCTGCAGATGATGGTCCAGGCTGAGCTGCTGTGGATGTACTGGCTCGTCTTTCTGAAGAATTACCTCCAAAAAGATGACCATGTGTCCTTTTGTGTACATCCTTGAGGTGTCTGATCATGGTATGATTCCCAAAGGAATACTTCCTGTCAGGATTACCTCTAGAAAGTACACGCTGACACAGCCTGCAAGTAACTAAGGGTGCATTCCCCTTTTGCTGGCCTTCTGGAAAAGTAAAATAATCCCAAACATAAGAAGGCTTTACTTTCCTCGCTCTCTGCCTCAAGACAGTGCTGCTGGTGCTAGCCTCACTCTCAGAAGGGCTCTGCTGTTCTGCCATCGTATCCCAAAGACAAACCAGCTCCTTCTTCCAAGGGATCACAAGCAGAAATGAGGGGAATGGGTGTGGTGTAGGAGAGTTCTAGAACTGAAAGTAGTTTCCACCAATCAAAAGTTGTGTTTCATGATCACATGACCTACCGTACGCTTACGGTACGCTTACGGAGCGCTTACGGCAAAAAGTACGCGTGCGCGTAAAAAAGACACGCGCTTGCGCGCATGCGCATAACAGTCATTTCCCGGCACTTCCGCGTAACGTGCGCGTGTTGCGTAAGCGCGCACGCGTCCCACGCGCAGTACGCGCGGCTACGCAAAGTACGTAACTATGCGCAAGCAGCGTAGATAGATTACGGACGTTGCGTAAACCGTACGCTTACCGTGAGCTTACGGTACGCGTACTATAAAAAAAAAAAAAAAAAAAAATCTGGAAATACATTTTACATGTTTATTTTAAAAAATATATATAAAAAAAATATTTAAGGATTTGAAAAATTTAAGCATAGTCTTTATAAAAGATAAGAAAATTAAATTAAAAATATGTTTGAAAAAAATGAAGAATAAAAAAAAAAAATAGCATTTAAAAAACCTTGCAAATTCACTGAAAAAACCATGGGTTTCACACACGTTATAGTTAGGAATTAGCATTTAAAAAACCTTAGAAATTCACTGAAAAAACCATAGGTTTCACACACGTTATAGTTAGGAATTAGCATTTAAAAAACCTTAGAAATTCAGTGAAAAAACCATAGGTTTCACACATGTTATATTTAGCTGGACATTTTACTCGTAAAAAACCAATGAAATTGCCCCGTTATAGTTAGTTCAGCTAACTATAACTCGCGCGCCCGCAATGCACTGCTGATGACGTCACATATTACATCACTCATGACATGGTCAGTGACATCACTCATGACATCACTGATGACATCTCAAATGACATCACTGATGACCTCACTGATGACATCATCCTTGTGATAGAGTGGCAGACCTCCTCTCACCTTAATATAAGCTTTGATACACACATTCAAAAATAGAGACTAAAAATTTCAAAACAATGGACATACCAATACCAGTTACAACAACCTCTTCAGTAATTCTAAGATCCACATACACATCCACTCATTCACCAACAGTCCTATACAGTCACTCATACATGTACTCACTCATCATATGTACTCATACATCTATACATCCTGTTACACAATGCCACTCATCCATAGAGTTACTCACACACATAGTCACTCATGCTAATAAAGAATAAAACATACATTTACTTGCATATACAGTAATACACACACCACCATACTTACTTCTACGGAAACTTACACATACTTAGTCTTTTAAACAATCACTTATAGAAACACATACTTATTCATACAGGAACTCTTTCAATCTCTCCCTCTCACATATAGTCACATATATACACCAATAGTCACATATACTAGTTTAAAACATATGTAGTTACTCCTGAAGACACTATTGAGACAGTCATTCACTCACTAACACACCCATACACACACTCATCCACCCATACTGTCCTGCACACATGCTGTCTTCAACACATACAAACAGTGAGTCACTCATTCATGCATCTATGCACTACGTAATACCCCCCACCGTACCATACAGACACTCAGACTGATACTCAAAAAAACAACTAATAACCTATATAGACACCCATGTAGCTACTCACCAACCCATGCAGCCACTTATACACAAAGTGAGAGATACACTTAATCAGTCAGTTACACAATCAATTTTTCAAAAACAAATCATCCATTTAGACACTTATATACCCATTTATTCTTCCATTGACCTTGAGATATACATATATAAAACATATTTAATTTTCAGAAAAACACACATTCACTGGATGATGTCATCAGTGAGGTCATCAGTGATGTCATTTGAGATGTCATCAGTGATGTCATGAGTGATGTCACTGACCATGTCATGAGTGATGTAATATGTGACGTCATCAGCAGTGCATTGCGGGCGCGCGAGTTATAGTTAGCTGAACTAACTATAACGGGGCAATTTCATTGGTTTTTTACGAGTAAAATGTCCAGCTAACTATAACATGTGTGAAACCTATGGTTTTTTCACTGAATATATATATATATATATATATATATATATATATATATATATCTCGAAGCAATCAGTCTGTAGCTGGTGCACTCATATATAGCGGGTGCCGGTGTCGAGGTCAGACAATACCTCGTAAGTAATTCTCCAAGCGAAAGATGCACCGCACTCCAGAAAACGATCCTAGAAGCGTAATTTATTTAAAGCGCAATACCTGCCACCATTCACCACCCACCTACGTTTTGAACAAGAGATGTTCTTTTTCACGGTGTAGTGAGTCCATTTTTAGTTTCCCCTTAAATAGTGTCTGTTTCATTACCACCAGTGCAAAGCATTCTGGTATTGGTGGTACGTATTCGAATCACAGTTTTATACAGGAGTTTTATTAAAGTACATTTTGTAGATAGCACTGTTAATGTATTTTTTAAAACATGTGATGACATGATTGGATGTTATATGACAGTACGATTTCCATCATATTCCCACTAGATAAACTTTCTTCCCTTCATTCATCTGATCGTCAGATGACCGATAATGTTAAAGGTATAGTACCTATGTTTAATCTTGTATGAAGATTACATAATTCAGGGGAAAGTGTTCTTTACACATATTGGATTTAGTATCCATATTGTTACGTGTCCTACAGTCTACAAATGTACATGTAATTCTTCATCCCCATTTAGACCAAATGGGGTCTTTGTTTTAAAACGAATAATGAGGCGCGATTCCAATCTTTTCAATTTCCTGGTACGATTGCCACCTCTTTCATGTGTAGGTACAGTTGCAATTCCAAAGTAACAAATGTCCTCCCAATTGGTCTTGTGTTGCATATGGATATGTTTAGAGATTCCATATGTCATGTCTTTATTATGGATGGCTCTCAGATGTTCTAATATTCGTTTTGTCAACAGACAGATGGTACTTCCGAGATAGCGCATTCCACATGTGCATTCAATCATATATACAACATAAGTTGTGTTGCATGTTATTTTTTCAATAATGTTGAAAGTTTTTCGACTACTAACTTTACGTCTGCACTCAGGCCGGAAATTCCGGCCTGGAGGCGGAGCTTCCGGCCCGTAGGCGGAGCTTCCGGGCCAGAGGCGGGGCTTCCGGGCCGGAGGCGGAGCTTCCGGCCCGGAGGTGGAGATTTCGGCCATGGCTAAATCTCCGCCACCGGCCAGAATCCCCACCTCTGGGCCGGAAGCTCCGCCTCCGTGCCGGAATTTCCAGCCCGAGTGCGGACGTAAAGTTAGTAGTCGTAAATCCATTCTGTGAATACCAAAAGTAGTAAGTGCAGTCTGTGAATACCAAAAGTAGTAAGTGCATTCTGTGAATACCACAAAGTAGTAAGTTTAGGATTTAGTCTTAAGTTAATTCTGTGAATCGGGCCCATAGTATACGTTTGTGGGCTGCAAGATTTGTGCTGCCCACGTATAACTGGTTACAAGGACAAGTAAGTACATATACTGCGTGGTCAGTTTTACATGTTAGTAACTTGTTGATGGCATGCTTTCTGTCACTGAATGGGGTTTTGTACTCTGTCATATTTATTCCGTGTTGACATGCCTTGCATGTTTTGCAACGGAAAAAACCTTTGCGTTTTTGGAGCCAGTTAGTCGAGTCAATAATTTCTGGATTTGTTGTTACTAATTGGTCTCTCATAGATGGACCCTGACTATATGTCACAGACACCCTGGTTGGTAAATCAGGCTCAATGATAGGATCGCTCAAAACTAATGGCCAATTTTTATGTAAAATTGATTTGATTTGGTTGTGTTGGTTACTACACTGTAATATGAGCCTCAAATTCTTTTGTTTTGTTTCCTCATTGTTAGGGCCTTGTACAATGATTCTTACTGTCATGTCTTCCTTCTTGTCCTGTAATAGCTCAACTCTAGTTTAGACCATAGATTTGCTAATGGCTGATTCAATAATCTTTGGTGAGTAGCCTCTAGCTAAACATTTTAGTTTACACTCATGTTGGGCAAGTTTGAGATCATTGTCATTGCTGTGTAATCGCCTCATCCGTAACATTTCGCCATAGGGAATACTTTTGACGAGATGCTGCAGATGTGCACTGCCCGCATGTAAAGTTGAATTGCCTGATGTTGGTTTTCTAAACAATTTAGTTTCAATTCTGTCATCAACAATATATACCTGTGTGTCAAGGAATGCAACAGAGTTATCACTTATGGTTGCAGTGAAATGTAAATTAATCTCATTGATGTTGATATATGTTACAAATCGAAGGGATGAATCTTTAGTGCCATCCCATATGACAAACAAGTCATCTATATACCGTAGCCACGATATCACCTTGTTTTCATTCTGCAGTAGCATTTTGAGGACAGCTCCTCCCACCTCCCCATGTGTAGGCAGAAATAACTAGGTGAGAAGCTGGCCCCCATTGCTACTCCTATAGTTTGCTGGTATAGAATATTGTTGAACATAAACGCATTATTGATAAGGCAAAATAGAATCATGTCTAAGAGCATTCTCTTATGTTCCTCACAGTGGTCATTTTCTTTGTTTAGATAATGTTCAATCGCTGCAATACCATCTTCATGTCTAATACTTATGTATAGCGATGATACATCTAAAGCCATCATTATATATGTCTTTTTCCATTAGGTTTCTCGCAATTTGTTAAGAAAGTCATTAGTATCACGTACGTAGGAAGGTAATGATTTTACATGTGGCTGGAGAAAATAATCCACGTAATGTGAGGCTATTGCGGGCTGATATGATTGGTCGCCCTGGGGGTTTGGATGGATCCTTATGTGTCTTTGGTATAAAATAAATTGTTGGAATAACTGGACATTCATTTTAAAAAAAATTGTATTCTTGTGTGGTAATAAGGTCCTTCTTTTGCCATGCATGTAGCATATGTTGGTATTGTGCATAGATAGTTTTCAAATTTGTGCTACTCATTCTCACATAGCAGTCCCTGTCATTTAGTTGTGCATATGCCTTCTTGTTGTATTCAATTTGACTCCAAATCACAATGCTGCCTCCCTTATCGGAATTTCGTATGACAATGGCTTTATTTACTTTCAGTTTGACCATGAGCTCATTGTATTTGCGATCTTGCCAACGATATTTATTACTTTGGCCTTGTATCTTGAAATTCAGTTTTTTGATTTGTTCAGTTACCAGTTCATGAAACACATCAATAGAGTCCCTTAGGGTTACCGGATTAAAGGTAGACTTGGGTTTGAAATTGGTTCTGTGCTTATCTGCACTTCCTTGAGATGAAATTGTATTGGTTGCCCCAGTTTCCATCTGTGTACCTGACACTCAGATATACTTTGTGGCTGCAGCCAAAGTTCTTGTAATGTCTCCATAAGTGGTACATCCGTTTGTGTAAGGTTACCAGGTTTGTCTCCCATGATCACCATGATCCTTACTTTTTTTAGCAAGTTTATGAAATTTCCGTAACTTGAGTTTCCTCACCGTTTTGTAAATATCCATCTTTGTATTTGCATTGTTGAAATTCGTTGTGGGAAAGACTGATAATCCTAGACCTAAAATACGGTTTTCTTCATCGCTTAGTCTTACGTTGGCCAAATTCCTTATAGTTTTGTAATTTTCTTCCATATTGGTATTGGTTATCTGTTTTACCAATGTCCCCCTCTTTGTTTCTTTGTTTCTTTGTTCTTGATCTGTCTTCTGTTCGCTTGTCTCCTTTGTCGCCTCCTGTAGTTTTTGAGTTTCCTTCGTTGTTCCTTGGTTTTCTGGGGCGTAGTGTCTGTCGCCGATCGTAATATAAAAAAGACAATTCCTGGACCAAAGTGTTTGTTTTAATCTGTGTTGTTCCAGTTGCGCCGTAAGTTTCATTGTCAGAGCTGCTTTGTGCAGTGGAGCTGAGGTCAGATAACATCGAGTTAGATCCTGTGGTGCCCCCTTGCGTCGCACATATCTTTGGTGGTATTGTCTGTTTATCTTTTGATGATCGCATAGCTTCATATTTTTGTGCAAATGCAAAAATCTGACCACGTTCATAGTCTATTTTATCTCGATTGAATTTGTATTTCTTCCGCTCCTTTATCACTTCTTCCTCTTTCAAGAGTTGTGTCATCATTTCTTTGCGTAGTTTAGTCCGTTCTTCAATCGTACCCATTTCCTCTATTTCCTCAGTTAGTTTGTTATTCTCCTCTAATAGTGTAGCTCTGTCTATGTCAGCGTATTTGATTAAAATTAATACCAGACGTTTATATATATATTCCTTTCCGCATGGTCCCATTTTTCTGGCTTCTGGGCGCTTCTTTGGTGGTGGGTGTCGAGTACGGCAGGACAAAGCAGTTACAAATATCACCACACTTTCCCTTTGAAGAGGTATTTCCTCAACGCAATCGCTGCTACTTAATAACAAACAATAATTCTTCTCATTCCTCCATCGATAGTTCAAGGGTGTTTATTTTCTCAAATGCTGCCAACACAATTCCCCAACGCATTTCAGTCTCAGCCGAGACCTTGCTCACGGGGAACAATCATCAAACACAGAACGCCATTTCAATTCCGCATAGTTAAACAATTCCGACACAACTTCCTGTTGTAATCATCTCTTGTCATTCATCTATTGCATCCTGGTATTGGAAGTTTTGTTTATCCTTGATGCTATATAGTATTTTTTAAATCACAAAATGGCAACACACATGTGTATTAGCACTCTAATTTTTTTGTTTTCTCTTACGCACAGCTCAATTGCATTTTTAATTTATTCCTTATTGTATTTCTATTTTTGTTATATTTACAAAAAATCATAAAAAGAAAGGATTAATGTGAGTAAATAGAACTTGTACGTGGATTCCTCTTTTAGCCTATTTAGGATTGACATCATTTTATTCTGTCAGTCCCGGGACGCGAACCTTGTTTGTCTGCTTTACTTGTATGGTGCCTTTGCATGCTGCGCTATTCTCTTATGTTAATTTCTCTCTCAGTGTTTTGCTACTTTATCGGATATTTTGTAATGAATTTCCCGCCGATTGCCACTCGATTTTAAGATTGTATGCTCTATAATTGTTAAGTTATTGATGCCCTCCAGTGGGCAAACATATTCAATGTGAGCTTTAGAAATTCTCACACTATGTTCCCATATTTCCTCCACTACATCCTTTCTTTTGTTTCTACCTTTTTGGCAGTATTTTGAACTCTTTTTTTCTTTTCATTTTAATTCAATCCTATACCAACATTTTGTATTATATATCAATCCTCCAATCACTGTTGCCAAAGATACACAGAGGGTTTCATTACAAAATATATACAGGTTTAAAAAAAAAACAAGGGAGGTCAATGTTCCAGTCAATGTTATCATCTCATACATTTGTGTTGATACATAATGTCACTTATGCTTTCAGCATTTTAATGCTTCATGCTTCTTTTGGATGGGTGTATTCCAAACATCTTTGTATATATCACAAATGTGAAAGGAGCTCCTCATTCTGATTCAGTCCTCTTGAGGTTAGAGTTCGAAAGTTGAGTATATGTCTGGATTCCTTTTGCCGCAGAATTGTTTCTCTATCTCCACCTCGGGATTGTAGCTCTACCTGTTCCACGGCATAAAAAGTTAGTAATTTCCAGTTCCCACCGTGTTCTTTTTCCATATGCTTTGCTATGGCATTGCTTCTGTCAGTGTTCACTGTTGCCCTAACGTGTTCTAGTATCCTTTTCTTCAGCTCACATATGGTGCTACCAACATATTTGAATGGGCGGGGGCACTCCACAATATAAATCACAAATTGACTCTTGCAAGATATCCTCTGTTTGATCTTCCAAGTTTTTTTATTTGCCATATCAATTTCTTTAGTGTTTTTGGCTATAGTGCACACTTTGCAACTCATGCATTTATGGAATCCCATGCTATGTTGCCACGTTGTCTGTTTTGTTTTGTTTCTGAAATGACTGTGTACCAACACATCTTTTAAATGTGTTGCTCTGCGGAATGTCATACTGGGATTATCTCCCACTATTTTTGCATCTGTAGGATCCAGAGTTAAGATGTTCTGATTTTTTCGAAGTATGTTTCTGATTTGTTGATTTTCTGTGGAGTATGTTGTTCTCAACCTTATTTCCTGTTGGGCTAAATTTATGTTAGGAAGTTGTTGTTTTTTAGTGATCAATTCTGACCGCTCCAATTCTGCAGTTCTTTGCTGACATGCTGCACCCAATTTTTTTTTGTAATTGCGTCTTTTGAATCTGTCAGATATTAATCTGCTATTTTTTTGCCATTCTGATTTATGTGAGCATATCCTTCTTGCGCTCAAGAATTCGCCATATGAAATATTATTGATAAGACTCCATTGGTGGTAGCTCTCTGCGTGAAGGACGGCATTAGTGGCAGTTGCCTTTCAATGTAATGTTTGTGAAAATAAACACCCTTGAACTATCGATGGAGGAATGAGAAGAATCATTGTTTGTTATTAAGTATCCCTCTTCAAAAGGAAAGTGTGGCTATATATATATATATTCACTGAAAAAACCATAGGTTTCACACATGTTATAGTTAGCTGGACATTTTACTGATAAAAAACCAATGAAATTCCCCCGTTATAGTTACTGTAGGCAACTATAACTCACGCGACCGTAATCCTCTGCTGATGCTAATACTGTATTTAGACACTTATTTGCCCATGTCTTCTTCCATTAAATTTTAGCTATACATATATTACAAATATTTTTTTTTCATAAAGACACATATGTCATCAGCAGAGGATTACGGTCGCGTGAGTTATAGTTGCCTTTTTAATATTTATCACCGTACGCGTACGGTAAGCGTAATCGGCGAAATTAGCGAAAAAATTAAAATTGACTTTTTTTATTTGGGGGATCGTTGGGGGCTCCCTCGACATGGCTAGGTGCTTGGGAGCTGTCTAAACAGCCCCTTTACATGTTTTTGCACTTTGTTTTTCAGCCCCCTGTCAGAGTGCGAGAGAGAAAATGGCGGCCGCCGCTTCCTGGTTTCGACCGATTCGAATGTTTACTAAGATCTAACGGCCAATCAGAATCGCGCTCGCGCACGTCACCGTACGCGTACGGTAAGCGCACCGTAAGCGCACCGTAAGCTGCCACAGATATATATATTGATTTAAAGGCTATTTTCTCAGAATCTACTGAACTGATTTACACCAAACCTACAAAAGGCACTTCCTTGACCTGAGGACTACCTCTCTGACAAATTTCATTAAATTCTGTTCAGCCGTTCGGGCTGTAGCTGTGTCTAAAGGTCCTATGGAAAAATGCATGGGAAAAACGCGTTTTGGGACCCCCCTTTTATCTCAGCCCCCGCTTGACGAATCCCCCCAAGACTTTCAGGGTAGGAGCGGAGCGTAGCGCCCCACCTATTTTGAAAATTTCGCGAGTTATTCCAAATAGAATGTTGCGGATTTCCTATGGAAACAGGGTCCTAACTATAACTATCTACTGGCGACCGCCAGTAGATAATATATATATATATATATATATATACACAAAACATATTTAAACTTTACAGAAAAACACAGTCACTGGATGATGTCATCAATGATGTCATCAGTGTTGTCATCAGTGATGTCACTGACCATGTCATGAAGGATGTAACATGTGACGTCATCAGCAGTAGATTGTGGGGGTGTGAGTTATAGTTAGCTAAACTAACGGCCACATTTTTCTGGTTTTGTATGAGTGAAATGTACAACTACCTATAACGTCCCTGAAACCTGTGGTTTTTTTTGTGAATTTCTAAGGTTTTTTTAAATGCTAATTCCTAACTATAAAATCCATTTTTCAGTGAATAAATATATATATATATATATATATATTCCAATTTTAACTATTCCAATAAGCACGCTCTCAGGAATCGAATGACCCAGAAACAGTATAGGAAAAACTGCTGTTTAATTCACACAACGCGTTTCACCAACAGGCTTGATCACGTGTAAATGACATCACTGAAACTGACAGCGTATATACTGACACACAACAAAGAACATAGAAAGAGGACATCGTAAGTAAACAAATCGCTCTAAGGTTTGCAATATAAATCAAAAATGCAATGTAAATCAAAATTGTTAGGTACACAGTATGATTGTTGCATCGTCTCTTACAAAGTCATATTACCAAGTCGCTGTAACAGAAGATTTACTAAACCGCATAATAGGGTGTTTGTTCAATGATAAACAGCAACATAGGACCACAAAATACAGGTAGTAAAGCCTCCTAGTGGATGAATTGTTCGCTGCCACCTCTCAATAAAGTTCTATCTTATTGTCAACAGTGGTCTCATGTGTAAACTAAATTGCGTAGAATTTAAGATATAAAATATAAAATGTCAATAACAGCGTGCTGCGCATATCCACTGCGTAGCTCCGCAAAACTGACACAAACTGTTATGAAATGCTTATCCAATTGTTGGTATAATTTCAACCTGCTGTTGAGATCGTGTGTACAGGTTCAAAGGCGGATACCACGAATCAAATTGTAACTAGGTTACGTAGTGAGGATATTATGTAATGGGGCAACTTGGTCTAAGAGAAACCCCCTGTTTGCTGATGACAAGTGTCAAGTGTCAATGTTGTACCAGACAATTATCTCCACGATGTCCAAACACCAAATCGCAGCGCCCTGTTGGCAAGTGCCTAACAGTGTACAACTTGTCTGCTTGTGTAGCTAAAGCAATACAGGGCCCGCAAATAATACTGGAAACTATGTGTGTGTCATGTGGTGCGCGGTCTATCTTATAAACAGTGTGTCGTTTTCGTAAAAAAAGTAAACTTAAAATGAAGATACATTAGTGTCAAGAGGTGTACGAGGCAGAAAGAAAGAAGAAAGAAGAGAAAAGAAAAAGAAAGAAGAGGAAGGGGTAGGGGGGAGTGTTAATTAGCCATGTGGGTAGAACTCAAATATCTGGGCCCCATCCTCACTTCCTGCAATAGAAACATAAAAACACCAATTAGAATCGTGTCGGTAAAAACCCTTGACAGTGTGCAAATACACAAATACACGTTACGAACACAGTAACTCTACAGTCATGAAAGTGGAGGATAACTAAATATTAAAAAGAAGAAGAAAGGGCAACACAGGGGCACCCAGAGTTCTAATGTGCAATTAATTCCCTGAGATGTACGGACAGCTCTTCTTCCTGATTTAACCCTCCCGGGGTCTTGGTCTGAAAATCAATGATGAGTTTTGATTCATGTTGTCTCAGTTTGAGAACTCTATTACCTCCCCTGGGTTTTTTTCTACCTGTTCCAGGAGGATAAACCGTAGTTCTTTGATATTTGAAAAATGTCTCTCCCTGAAATGACGTGCCACGGGATATTTCTGATCAAAATTGGTAATAGCCCTGCAGTGTTCCAGAATGCGTTTCTTGGCCATGCAGGTAGTGCTGCCAATATACCACAGTTTGCAAGTGCATTCTATGGCATATATAACATACACTGAACTGCATGTCAAGAACTGGGTGATGCTCCTGCTGATCCCATTGTATGATACTTTTTTCTGGGATACACTGTTGTTGCAAGCCTTGCAGTGACCAAAGGGGAAAAACCCCTCGAGACCTTGTATGTTGGTGGGTGGATATATGGTAACATCGCTATGGACAAGCAAGTCTGCGGTATGTTATGCTTGGCCTGTCTGACATACTACCTCCAATCAAAGAATCATTCTTAAGAATGCCCCAATTTTTGGTGATAATTCTTTTGATCGTCTTGGAGTCTGACCCAAATGTCATGATCACTCTTGTGGTTTCCTCCTCTGTACTGGATGCAGGATGTGTGTCCGAAATGGTCTGGACCCTTTCTAGTCCTGCGGTCGCCAGTAGATAGTTATAGTTAGGACCGTGTTTCCATAGGGAATCTGAAAATTCTATTTTGAATAACTTTGGCGCCGGTTGACGAATCCTCGCGAAATTTTCAAAACTAATGGGGCGCTCCCTTCAGCTCCTACCCTGAAAGTCTCGGGGTGATTCGTCAAGCGGGGGCCGATAAAAAAGGGGGGTCCCAAAACGCGTTTTCCCCATGCATTTTCCCATAGGACATTTAGTCGAAGGTACAGCCCGAACGGCTGAACAGAATTACTTGAAATTTGGCAGAGAGGTAGTCCTCAGGTCAGGGAAGTGCCTTTTGCATATATGGAGTCAATCTGTTCAGTAGTTCATGAGAAAATTGCAGTTAAAGCACATAAATATCTATAGCCGCGCACCGTGCGAAAACCGTGCGCGCACGGTGCGCGCACCCTAACGTGCGCGAGCGTAATTCTGATTGGTGGTTACATGTCAGTCAACGTAAGAATCAGTCGAAATCAGGAAGTGTCGGCCGCCATTTTGTTTGTTGTGGGTGCGAGAGTGAAAAAGAGAGGTGGCGAACTTGAAAAGGGGGCAGGGTAGAGAGTTCCTGACCCCCTAGCCTTTGTCAGGGGGTCCCTAAAGGACCCCGAAGGGTGAAAAAACATTTTTTTTTTTTAAAAATCGTGGGGTGCGCGCACTGTGAAAAAAAAATACAAAAAAAAATTATCATTTAAAAAACCGTACAAATTCAATTAAAAAACCATAGGTTTCACACACGTTATAGTTAGGAATTAGCATTTAAAAAACCTTGCAAATTCACTTAAAAAAACCATAGGTTTCACACATGTTATAGTTAGGTGGACATTTCACTCATAAAAAACAATGAAATTCCACCGTTATAGTTAGTTCAGATAACTGTAACTCGTGCGACCGCCACTCTATCACAAGGATGATGTCATCAGTGATGTCATGAGTGATGCCACTGACCATGTCATGAGTGATGAAATATGTGACGTCATGAGCACTGGATTGCGGGCGCGCGAGTTATAGTTATCTGAACTAACTATAACGGTGGAATTTCTTTTGTTTTTTACGAGTGAAATGTCCACCTAACTATAACATGTGTGAAACCTATGGTTTTTTTAAGTAAATATATATATATATATATATATTTCAAAAACTCCACTGCTGCTGCTAGCGCTTCAAATAGTGAAGAATGGAGCATGGACCACAACTTTGGTGCATAGAATCGGTTTATTCACCCCACGGTACACCAGCCATTACGCGTTTCGGCTCCGACGAGCCTTGATCACATGACACGCATTGAAGTCAGCTGACCATTTTTATACCATTTTTTAAAAAAAAATTCTACGTGGTGTTAAAGTGACAGCACAGAAACTCTGTGTTGTAAACCAATCAGGCGCTAACATTGTTACGTTTACAATGCATATTGCCAATTCGAGAAGCTGTAACATCCAATAGTTAACATTTTGCTTATTTGATCATTTTATCACCAAACATCATTAGAGAATTATGGTTTAAATACCAATGTCACAATTCAACTTTATAGAGTTGCCGACATATCCTCAAGATTTAGGATTATTGTTGATGAGCAATCCTTTCAATGTGCAAAATGGTGCAAATTGTAATGCATCCAATGCGTTAATAAATCGATTTTAAAATATCATAAAATCTATGCCGGGAGGTAGAAATCAGCATTTAAGGTTTAAATACCAGTTCTAATGACAGATACATCCTACCAAAATAAGCGCAATAAATAGATAAATAAATAAACATCGTTTTTATCATAAAACCATAGTTTAAAATTATCCATAAAATCCTATAGTTAATTAGTACCACTGTTCCCCGTTGTAATCATGTATTATTTGCTCCGTACGTGGGTATGATGTATGTTGGGGTATTTAAATCTAAATGATGTTTTATGGCCGTGTGCAATTAGCTTGACGTGACAACACTGTGTAAAGCAAATTTAAAAGTGAAAATAGGTTAGAAAGTGCTAGTGCAAATATTCGCACTTATACGACAAAAGCCTTTGTCGAGAGTTATATAGATATCTTACAAAATGGTGAATTAAAAAAACCCAAGGTAAAAGCCTTTATCTTGTTTAGACTTCTGTAGACCTTAAGGCTAAATATAGCTGCATATTTATAGTTTCTAACTTCTAGAAACACTTCATCGTTATTATTTTTGGGAGGATTTTTCAAATGAAGCTTTTGCTGAGAAAATGATGGAGATCTAGATCAGGATAGGGGCCTTAGATGTAGGATGTTAGAGACATGCGTAAAGATCTTCTGTTACGTTAAGGCCGTTAGGGCTCTTAGAGTCCAATTCCAAGATGTATCGGGTTTCTAATTTACGTAACGATCTCTCCCGGTCCCCACCTCTTCTATTGAAGGGTACACAGTCAATTATATAGTATTTCAGATATTTGGGGTCTGACTGATGATGTTCTTTAAAATGACGGGCGACTGGGTACACAGGGTCTTGGTTATTTATAGCTCTGATATGTTGCAAAATCCTCTTGTTCCCCTGAAGCTTGGTACTTCCCACATACCTAAGCCCACAGGGGCATTCGAGGACATATACAACAAATTCAGTCTTACATGACAGAGCTTTATTGATAACTTGTTCTTGCATGCTAAAGGCTGTTTTATAGGTTGTTGTATTGATGCCAAATTGACAGGCTTTACAGGTTCTACATCTGTAAAAGCCTTTTCTTTGGCTTAGCCAATTGCCTTTTTGTCTGTCCATTGGATTGTTTTGGACCAACCTATCCCTCATGTTAGGGGCTCTTCTATTGGTAATTGAGAGCTTTGTAGGTAGTGTGTGACCTAGAACAGGGTAATTTTTAACCAGTGGCCATTTTCTTTGGATGATGCGAGTAATTTCTTTGTTCTGTTTACTATAACCAACTATCATCCTAAAATCGTCATGGGTGTAGACTATTAGCATGCAACACTGCATTTACTGCCGTGGGTTTTCTGTGTATTTTAGTCTCTAGTTTCCTCCTCTCAATATACACCTCTACATCCAGGAAAATAACAATTTCCGCACTTATGTTTACGGTGAACTGCAACTTAATTTCATTTTGATTCAATTCATCAACAAACATTTTGGCCTCTGCTTCAGAACCTTGCCATATTAAGAACAAATCATCAATGTAGCGCCACCAACATTTCACAAATTTATGTTTGAGGGTGACCCGTTCCTCCCACCAGCCCATGTGTAGACAGGCATAGCTGGGGGAGAAACTGGCCCCCATAGCAACACCCCGTAACTGTTGGTAGAGAATGAACTGAAATAAAAAGATATTATTGTTAAGGCAGAAAACGATCATGACAATAAGCATTTTGCTGTGTTGTTCATGTACAGCTGGTCTTTTTCTGAGGTAATGTGTCACTGCCCTCAAACCATCTTTATGGTCGATGCTTGTGTATAGAGCTGTAATGTCCATAGTTATCAATAAAAAATAGTCTTGCCATTCAAAGTCATGTATTTTTGTCAAAAAGTCACCAGTGTCTTTTAGGTACGAGGGCAAAGATTGAACAAAATCTTGGAGGAAGTGGTCTATATATTGAGAAGTATTTTCAGTTATGCTGTTATTGGCAGAAATAATCGGGCGACCTGGCGGTTTGGTAGGATTCTTGTGCAGTTTGGGTATAAAGTATATTACCGGAATTGTAGGCGTGTTGTTTCTAAGGAAAAAATATTCATCCTTACTAATTAGACCCAAACTTCTCCAAGCCATCAACATACTGTAAAAGTTGTCGTATGACGCTTTAAGGATAGATTGGTCGCTTCTACGATAACATTGGCGATCTGTGAGTTGGTCTAGAGCTTCTTTACTGTAATCTTCCTTTGCCCAAATTACTAAATTGCTGCCTTTGTCTGCATTCCTTATGATGATGTCTTTATTGTTTGATAATTTCTTCATGAGTTGTTGGTATTCCATTTCCTGTTTGTTCTTTTTAATGTATTTGGTTTTATTGATTTTGTGGTTCAGCTGTTTTAGACCCTCGCCATAATCGGGACAAATGATGAATGTGGTTTAAATATTTTCCTTTGGATTGCGCCTTCAGTATTGATCCCAGGAGCTGTGCCATGGTCATCCAATTTTGTTGTTGTCTGTGCCAGTGTCTGGAGATCTCTGAGGAGCGGCATGTCATCATTTGATAAGCCAAACACAGACGGAGAGCAGGAAAGGGGAGGCGAGTTGTCAACTTCCACACTGCTTTCTTTATCAGTTGTGCCTTTAAGAAGATGGAACTTTTTGAGTCTAAAACTTTCCTTTGGATTATATCCTGGTGTGCGGGGTGCGGGTCTCCTTGCAGCCTCGGTGGCGTTGACAAGGGTAATGAGAATATATATAATAGGGTACCATTGGCTAGACATAGACAATACTGGGATTCATCCCGTAATTTTTAATTAGGACAGACAACAGTTGTTTTAATATGCACAGTGGGATAACTTAGCCATATCTGTATTCAACAGAGATCTCTATAGATATTTATATATCTATGGTGCACCATCAGAGGGTGCAGCAATTTTACATGGCTATTATCTTCATCATTGTTTATTTTGAATAATTGTTTTCTTTTGCCACACAATAACAAATGTGTATATTACAGCGATATCTTTTTCCAAATGTATTCTGGTTCAAATGTAACATTTTTTTATGTATAACCATGAAATACGATGATATTTGCGTAGGAACCCACTTTTGTTAGTCTGTTTGCTATGTCTATGCCTTTTTCTCTGGTACCACGTGCAGAGTATCTTTTTTCCCATTTAAGGAAGTGTTTAGAAGTTTCACGTTGTCATGTGAGCAAGGCTCTAGCGAAGCCGAAATGTTATGGTGACCAGCACGCGAACAAGCTAAATAAATTTTTGCACCAAGAATACGGTCCGTGTCTGTACTGTTTGGGGCAGGTGCCACGAGGAGGCAGCCTTGACGGGGAAGCAGAATCGGAGGATATATATATATATATACATTCAGTGAAAAAACCATAGGTTTCACACACGTTATAGTTAGCTGGACATTTCACTCGTAAAAAAACAATGAAATTTTCCCGTTATAGTTAGTTAAGCTAACTATAACTCGCGCGCCCGCAATGCACTGCTGATGTCGTCACATATTACATCACTCATGACATGGTCAGTGACATCACTCATGACATCACTGATGACATCTCAAATGACATCACTGATGACATCACTGATGACATCATCCAGTGAATGTGTGTTTTTCTGAAAATTAAATATGTTTTATATATGTATATCTCAAGGTCGATGGAAGAATAAATGGGAATATAAGTGTCTAAATGGATGATTTGTTTTTGAAAAATTGATTGTGTAACTGACTGATTAAGTGTATCTTAGTGAATACATGGCTTAGTGAGTAATGTTTAAATATGTAAATATCTGTATCAGTCTCTCACTTTGTGTATAAGTGGCTGCATGGGTTGGTGAGTAGCTACATGAGTGTCTATATAGGTTATTAGTTGTTTTTTTGAGTATCAGTGTCTATATGGTTCGGTGGGGGGTATTACGTAGTGCATAGGTGCATGAATGAGTGACTCACTGTTTGTATGTGTTGAAGACAGCATATGTGCAGGACTGTATGGGTGGAAGAGTGTGTGTATGGGTGTGTTAGTGAGTGAATGGCTGTCTCAATAGTGTCTTTATGAGTAACTACATATGTTTTAAACTAGTATATGTGACTATTGGTGTATATAAGTGAGTATATGTGAGAGTGAGAGATTGAAAGAGTTCCTGTATGAATAAGTATGTGTTTCTATAAGTGATTGTTTAAAAGACTAAGTATGTGTAAGTTTCTGTAGAAGTAAGTGTGGTGGTGTGTGTATAACTGTATATGCAAGTAAATGTATGTTTCTTTCTTTTTTTCATGAGTGACTATGTGTGTCAGTAACTCTGTGGATGAGTGGCATTGTGTAACAGGATGTATTGGTGTATGAGTACATATGATGTGTGAGTACACAAATGAGTGACTGTACAGGACTGTTGGTGAATGAGTAGATGTTTATGTGGTTCTTAGAATTATTGAAGAGGTTGTTGTAATTGGTATTGGTATGTCCATTTTTTTGAAAATGTCAGTCTCTATTTTTGAATGTGTGTATTAAAGGTTATATTAGGGTGAGAGGAGATCTGCCACTCCATCACATGGATGATGTCATCAGTGATGTCATCAGTGATGTCATTTGAGATGTCATCAGTGATGTCATGAGTGATGTCACTGACCATGTCATGAGTGATGTAATATGTGACGTCATCAGCAGTGCATTGCGGGCGCGCGAGTTATAGTTAGCTTAACTAACTATAACGGGAAAATTTCATTGGTTTTTTACGAGTGAAATGTCCAGCTAACTATAACGTGTGTGAAACCTATGGTTTTTTCACTGAATTTGCAAGGTTTTTTAAATGCTAATTCCTAACTATAACATGTGTGAAACCTATGGTTTTTTCAGTGAATTTGCAAGGTTTTTTAAATGCTAATCCCTAACTATAACATGTGTGAAACCTATGGTTTTTTCAGTGAATTTGCAAGGTTTTTTAAATGCTAATTTCTAACTATAACGTGTGTGAAACCCATGGTTTTTTCAGTGAATTTGTATGTTTTTTTAAATGCTAATTCTTACCTATAACATATGTGATTCCCATATTTTTTTTATTGATTTTGAAAGATATTTTTATTATAAATTCTTAGCTTAAATGTGTTTTTTTTTTTAAAAAACAAGTTTTTTTTAAACTTTTTATTCTCTTAAAACACTATGTTTTTTTTGAAAAAAATATGCAATATATCAAGTTTTCTCTTTTTTTTTTTACCAAACAGGTAAGATATATTAGTATAACATAGACATTTTTTTTTTTTTTTTTAGTGCGCGTACGGTAAGCGTACGGTAAGCGTACGGTTTACGCAATGTTTGTAATTTATCTACTCTGTTTGCGTATAGTTACGCAATTTGCGTAGCCGCGCGTACTGTGCGTGGGGCGCGTAGGCATGTACGCTACACGCGCACGTTACGCGGAAGTGTTGTAGTGTGACTGTTTTGCGCATGCGCGCGAGCGCGTGTCTTTATTACGCGCATGCGCACTTTTACCGTAAGCGCACCGTAAGCGTAACGTAAGCGTAACGTACGCGCACGGTGGGTCATGTGATCATGAAACACAACTTTTGATTGGTTGAAACTACTTTCAGTTCTGGAACTCTCCTACACCACACCCATTCCCCTCATTTCTGCATGTGATCCCTTAGGAGAAGGAGCTGACTTGTCTTTGTGATACGATGGCAGAACAGCACTCTTCTGCTGAGAGTGAGGCTAGCAGCACCACCATCAGGCAGAGAAATAGGAAACAGAAGGGCTCTTTCATATGGGATATTTCAATTTTCCAGAGGGTGAGAAAAAAGTCAATGCTGCCTTGGTGATTTGCAAGCTGTGCCAGCGTGTACTTTCACGAGGTAATCCCAACAAGAAGTATTCCTTTGGGAATCACACTATGTTGAGACACCTTGAGGATGTGCATCCTAGGACACATGCACGACATACTAGGGGCAACCCTTCAGTAAGTCGAGCTAGCACATCCACAGCAGCTCAGCCGAGTCCTTCTTCGGAAGCTCAGCAGAGCCCTTCATCTGTGGGGGCACAATCACCTTTTTCTGAACCTCTGGAAATGAACCCTCGGTTTGGTAGGGTTACTATGCGGTGTTAATTTTGCCATGATCTAATTGTTCATAGGGAGACCAGTGTTTCCCTCATTAACAACAGAATAGATCAGCACAAATGTCCAACCAGCTAATGTTCCCATACTTCCTTTCCTCTGTCCCTACATGAACACAACGGCTCTTTTAAGAGCCAACCTTACCTCTCAACTGTTTTTTATTTTTTCTTTAAAACTTTTTTTTAAGAAAACACTAAAAATCAATTACCACATCTCAAGATCCTTGAGGAATTAATAACTAAATACTAAAAATCTTTTTGAGATAAAGTGGAAGAAAGAGACCTTCTAATTTCTCAGTTACCTGTCCCACCCAACAATTTAATTTTTAATTAAAATGTAATTGAAATTACTTGAAAAAAATGGTTGGTTTTTTTTGAAAATTTTCTTTCACAATCTGAAAAAAAAGAAAAAAGTATTAATATTTAATAAATCAATATATTACACAGTACACGTATTTACATGTTTTTCCCCCCAAAAAAATTGCCTTTTTTTTGCTGTTTTCAGAATATATTGCATTTCACTATAAATTGTGAAAGCAATTGCATTCATCATTTAACAGCGGGCAAAAAAAAAAATAATAATCTCAAAGATTGTTTAAAAAAAGCCCAGAATCTCTTTTAACTTAAACATAACATTATAGAAATGCATAATATTCTAAAAAAATATCAACTAATATCAATACTTATTTCTTTAAAATACCGTCTGACATTTTTGTTTCAGAAGTATAATCACAAAAATATATCTCAAATAACTCCACAATACATCTGGTTCCATTTCCTTTAGGCCAAATAGTAATTTTAAAATTCTTTTTTGATTAAATTTCCAATGGTAATCCAATAAAATTCTAAAGTTTAAATTGTACAGATCTCACCGATTCTCTGTAACATTTTGGTTTCCGAAAGATTAATTAATAATTAAATAAGTCCACAATACAATTGTTTACCTTTCCTCATGGCAAATAGTAATTTTAAAAATCTTTTTTGAATAAATTTCCAATGGCAATCCAATAACATTCCAAAATTTAAATTGTGCAGATGTTACCGATTTTGTCTAAATTTTTGGTTTTCCAAAGTTTCATTAAAAATTTAAAAAGTCCACATTACAATTAGTTACCTTTCCATTAGGCCAAATGATAATTTGAAAAATCATTTTTTTTGAAAATTCCAATGGTAATCCAATAAAATGGTAAAATTGTTTTGTACACATCTTGCCAAGTCTCTCTAAAATTTAGGTTTCAGGAAGATTAGATAGGAATTTGCTAAATCAAAAGGCAAACGTTGCTTGAAAATCAATTGGGAATCATTACACAGTGTCCAGCCTTTTTCACATTTAAGATAAACTGTGTAATGTCCAGAAGTAACAGTAGGTCCTTCATGGAAAATTATTGCAACTGTTACAAAAGTTTTTCCTGAAATTGATAATTGCTGTCCTGTAAACTTCTTTATTAAAGTATCCAATTTTGAACCATCAGCTTTACATCGTTGCATCATTAAAATTACATATTGTCCGTATTCCTTTAAAAGTAACGTTGAAAACATTTCAGATTGACACTCACTGAATTCCATGTTATGATTAGCATCTTTAACTAATTTAGCAAAAGTGACTGTTTTACTTTCTGGCAATGTTAAATAAATAAACCTTTCAGAATCAACATTAGAGCCACATGTATTGAAACAGTTTTCACAACTATGTTCCCATTTATAAGAGAGACCAAACAAATTTTCAATGGGAACCCCTTCTTCTTCCAGTACCTGAAGAAAAAACATCAAGAATTCCTGTGCGTCTTGCTGTACATTTTGAGAAAACTGTGTTCGTCCTGAACATACATCTAAAAGTTTTCTAATTTCAGTAGCACTTTCTATTTGAGTTTTATCATTACTCAGCTTTTGAAAAAGGAGACTCAACTCAGAACAGAATCTTTTTCTCTGATTTACTATTATCTGCTCTTGCACACTTTCCAGATAAAATGCAACATTCAGCACTACATTAGCGTAGCAGTTGACACCAGAGCTATTTTCAAAATGACATCCTACAACCTCTTCTTCATTTTCCTTTTTCTTTTTGCTTGCAATTACATCACTCCTCTTTTTTTTCCTCTTCTCTACATCTTCATTACAGATATTCTCATTTCTCCTTTTACGAGAAACTACACGTTTCTCCAACACAGGATACTGACCTAAATGAGGAGCATAGGTTCTTCTTAATCTATTATACTCCTTTACACAATTTGTATCAGCACTAACTTTTGAGTCATCAAAGTCTATCATGAATAAACCAGATAATGTTTTCACTCATGACAAAGCTACATAAGCCATACCTTCTTTGAACACAGTTGAACCAATGTTCACAAAAGCACAATCTACAGTCAATCCTTGAGACTTGTGAATAGTTACAGCATATGCTAGAGAAAACGGAAACTGCTTCCTACGTACATATAAGTCTTTCACAAGCATGAAACGAACTGAACAACGACAAATGTCTTTAACTTCTTGTATCTGATCAAATTTTATTTTTAAACATTCAATTCCATCTTTTTTCTGATAATTAATAAAACCCACAACTCTTCCCATAGCTCCATTAACTAAACCTTTTTCAACATCCAAATTTCTCCTTAAAAATACTCTACAGTTCATGCAAACATATAGATTTTTTTCTAATCCAGCTGTTTTGGAAATGTTCTTCTCTAGTGAATCCAATTTATTTTTCAGTGTGCCTGTTAATGTGATAGTAATTCTTCCATCCTCAATTTTGTCCACTGCTTCCAATTTCCTGATATCTTCCTTTTCCAATTTTAAAAGCTCCTCATTGAATATTGAGCATTCACGTAGAGTTGGCATTAAGCAGATGACACTTTTCTTTTCTGCAATGTTCTTGTATATCTTCTCTGCAACTATTTCTTCCTTTGGAAATAAATTATGTAGCAGCCGACTCTGTAATGCTTTCGTGCCAGCTTCAGTGAGTAGTCCAATTCTGATATCTTTCAGAATACTTCCATATTCTTCATCGTTTGCTTGCCTCATATTAGTAGTAAGTTCCTTGTACTCAAAGAAGGACCAAATATTTGCATTACCGATGCTTCCCAATGACTTCTTTGTGTCTTCATGTGTCACAGTATTAAACACTGGTTGTCCTTTAACTGGAGTAAGCTGTAGAAGATCCCCAAAAACTATGACATGTTTTCCACCAAATAACACGTCATAGTCTGTCCTTAGAATTTGCTGCATTCTTAAATGCACAAAGGCAAGCATTAAATTTGATACCATGCTCACCTCATCAATAATGAGAACTTGCATCTTCTTCAATACTCTTGAAACTTCCAAGCATGCTTCTCCAGTTAGCTTGTTGTATTGTATTTTGTTCTCATGCTCCACTGGTAACATTAGCAAACGATGTAAGGTGATTCCTTTTATGTTATATGCTGCTAACCCAGTTGGAGCAGTAACCACACAAGACAAAGTAAAATCCGTTTCTTGCTGTAGGTAGCTTCTGATGACTTTTATTAGGAAACTTTTTCCAGTTCCAGCTTGTCCGCTTACATACAACCTGATTGGATGAAATGATGTGTATGAGCACTCTTTTTTTTCATGTAGAAATCCGTGATCAATTTTGCTTCTGATCTCTTCATAAATTTGTTGCTGCTCTTCATTCAGTTGTCTTTCCAAATTTTGTAAGTCTATAAATTCTTCTTGAGCTTGATTCATAGCCGTTTCCACTTCATTCATGGCTATTGATGCTTCATTTTCAACGATTGGTTGTCCTAGGGGATCTTGACTGAGTGTTCCTGAACTTTGGCTGTCTTGAGAACTGTCTCTAGCTACTTCAGCTGCAATTGTAGTTTCCTGTTCAATTTCTTCATTTAACATTTGCAGATAAGTTGTGATTGTACTGCATTGTATGCTGTCTTTGCAAGCATTAAATGAATCTTCATAGCTTTGAAATTCTCCCAGTAGTTCATCCTCTGTACGCCATGGTTTAAACAGCTGTAAAAGAGCCAAGTAGTAAAATTCCTTTTTGTCAGTAGTGTTGCAACTCAGCTTCCTGTGATTTATCAAACTTCCTTTTGTTTGCTTCACCAAACATCCTTCCTCACCAATGACTTTATATTTTCCATTGTTGATGTCTTCTGCGGCTTTCCGTGAATAAATGTAGTTCTGCAGCACTTCATAGAGACACATGTTCTCCAGATGATGACTTCTTTTTGGATAATATGTGTCCAACATGTTTGATTTCAAAATATCTGTACTTTCTGGGTCATTCTCGGCCAAATATTCAATTTCTCCAACAGATTTCAGTACCCGATTTCTCATTGCTGCAAGGCCTAAACTTGCCCAAATTATTCTTCTTGATTTCGAGTAGAGACTTGCAGAAGATAACCTATCTGAACATTCGTAGGATCCAATTTCTCGATGCGATAACATCTTTAAACTGAAACTGTACAGCTTCTTACTGACAGTCTTCTCATGAGAAATCTCTTCCCACATTTCTTTCAATTCAGTTTTTTCAGATTTAGTAATGTAAGACGTTACATATCGAGCAACAGCAATGGAATTGTCAGCTACATACTGTATATCCATGTTAGCATTCCACATGGATAAAATGACTGGGTTGTAGTCATTTATATTTTTTGATTCTTCTTTTCTTTTTAGGTTGTAGGTATTCTTAGGTGATTTTCTTGTGATAGTATGTCTCACAGATGACATAAAACTGTTTACTCTTCCATTTGAAAGAACAGGTCTAGGAAATCCAAATCGACATTTAGTGTAGTATTTTTCTTTGCTCTTGTATTTCCGTCGACAGTATTTTCCACACCGATGACTTTGGAAACGTAAAACGTGCTCCTTTAACTTTTTCTCTTCTGTGCTTTTTGGTATAGCACATGTTGCATATTCTTCAATGTAAGATAACACTGCTTCATCAGCATCTGTTCCAAACTTTGGGGCATCCTTGATCCACAACAGCATATGAATATGAGGAGCACCTCTTGCCTGGTACTCTTTTCTCCAAAAGAAATCCACTACTTCTCCTAGAGGTGGATTTTTTTTATTGCAGATGAAGGACATCATAGCCTCAAATCTATGATTGAAATATCTGCAAACATTAACCGGATCCAATGAGCACAGTTCTCCTGCTGTCTTGTATTCGATGTTTTTAATGTTTGAATTTGCCTCTCGTAGAAAATCCAGTAAATCATCCCAAGCGTACTCAGCACAGCTTAGGGTAAGGAACCATGTTGGTGTTCCTAAATTCCGTAACATGCATTTTAATTCACCATGGCGTCGGTACCAATATTCATTTGTCCCACGCTGACAAGCCATCAGATTGATCAGTTGTGTTTCCAAATGATCATCTCGGTGCTGCACTTTCTCCATAAAATCCTTAGCAGACACATTTTGTAAATGTACTCCACTTTTTAAAATGTGATTTACTGCATAAGACAGTGCAGACAAGTCGCTTTCAAATAAAAGATGGAACAAATAAGGAATACTTTGTCGAAATCTGGGATCTTCAGCATATAGTCTTGTAGTCCGATACTCAGAAGCTGGAATCTGTTCTGGACGTTCATCGTATCGTCCTCCTTTTCCTTTAGGAAACAGCTGGGGAAAACATCGAGCTTCCAAGCTCTCCTCCCATACACTCACGGGAGTTCCTTTTGCTTTCTTCATCTGAAACAGATCAATATTGTCTCCCATAACTTCTTTTGAATGAAGAGGATGTATGCTAAAATGTTCATAAATTTCTTCTTCCTTTGACTTGTCCATTTTTTCAATTTGTCCAGTTGATGTTTCTGTGTCTTCTTGTAAATCTTCTTCTTCTTCTTCTATATAAATTGATTCATACCATTTGTTATTCCTTTTCAAATACAAATTTGCTCTTTGTACTTTCCGTACATCTACCAGCTCCTGCCAAATCTTCTTATTCTTTGTAGGTACACCATTAACCAGAATAACTAATGGTTCAGTTTCCAAAGTGTCCGCATCAATAGTTTCCATATTTTTTTTCAAATCCAAGGGCAAATACACCACTCTACCTTTTAAACCTCTCAGTAAATCTGAAGGAGGTAATTTACCAGTTTTGGGCTCCATACGTACGATGGTCTGGAACGGATGAACACATTGAATAAGTATAGACTCATATGTATTTAATTCAGAAAGTTCAGCAGGAATAGCATCCAATTCTAAATTATTATGTACAGCTCTGGTCGGCATTCTATTTTCCTCTAACTTGTTGTAACAGTATTTACAAATACGCTGATCTTCACCCAATTCAAAACAATTTTCTAGAAATATATATGTGGCAAAATCTTTCCACTTATAATTATCTTCATTTTCACTCTTTCTGTAGAGATCAACATTCCTAGTTTGGTTTCTATAATGAGTTCTGTGGCAACAAATACAAGTAATATTTGGTCTTTCATTAGAGATTTTTTCAAATTTTGTTATGTGATCATTAAATGTCTTACTTACAGAGGGTTCTACATTCTCTTCCACTTCTTCCTCATTTACTGTGTCCTTTTCTGCACTGTTTTGTTCAGGACCAAAGTAACAAAACTGAATTTCATCAACAACCTTCTCTACATCTGATACCGATCCATGGAACAGAGCCCTATTCAATTCATCTAACTTTATTGCTGGACTTTTAGCAAAATACAACCGTCTCACAAACTTTCTCATTTCAGTATGATGAACAGCCAGCATCCTAAAATGATGGAAAACACTATTACACACTTTTCTAGATAGACAAGCCAGAGAATGACCCTGCAAACCAGTATTCTCTCTCACTCTGCATGGATCTAGACTTTGAAGCACCTTAATCTTCTGTTTTACACTTTTTTTACTATATTCTCTTAGAAACTCACGAAATTTATCAATAGATTCCTGACGCACAGTGCAAATACTACAACAATTCCAAGTGTACACTGGGGCTTTAGGACGTCTCCCCATAGCCTCATCTGCCATCACTTGTACCTCATCTCTTGGAACCATTATCTCCTTCTCCATTATGCAACCATTTTTCACTTCATAAGCACGACCTCTGGTGTCAACTGCATGCAGCAAACTATTACTTTGAAAATAACTCTCTTCATTAAAAAAAGGTTCACTACTTGAACTATGCATCCATTTTCCTAAAAACACTTTACAAAAGTTTGTTCTGTTCACTACTCTTTTCCTTTTGCTTTGTGATTTCAGTACATTAACCATTTTATCTAATGTACGCATCCTATTCAAAATTAAAATGAATAGTTTCCTTTTTAATTCTAATGCCTTTGCTGCAATGGCTTCAATTTCTTTTTTTCTCTTGTAAAATTTTGCCTTTTGCTTATATTTCTTCACATCCTTTATCAAATTGGACATAACTCTTCTCTGAAACATTTTTCTACGTATCTCTTTAAACGCTGTTTTTCTGTTTAAGTTAATCTTTGTTGTTGCAGAAGGTATATTTGCATTAACTAAATTCTCAATTTTGTCCTGTTTTTTTCTATTGAAAACATTCTTTCCAGTACAGACATTTTGTACATTTTTCCTTTTTTTGAAGATGTTCTTTAAAAAATGTTTTGTCTGCTTACCAGAAGATTTGTTCTTTTTCCCAACATGAGCATCTCCAACTAACTTAGGTCCTCCAGTTGTCTTCAAATATAGTTTTTTTTTGTGGTCTTTCTTTAGTCTGGATTTTGTAGGCATCTTAAATTTTGTTCACTGCTCTTTAGCAATACCTGAAAAAAACTAAAAAAAAATTCCTTTATTTTATTTACATATATTACTACATTTCTTATGATCTTTTCAAATCTTAAAATACTATGTACCCCTTTCCTACAAGTGAAAATCACAATAACACCATCACAAATTAAATATCTAAAAACAATTCCTGTGTGCACACAGAGTCATGGTTTGAAATTAGGCAGAAAACGAAATTTCTTTGCCAATTGCAAAGCATACTTTCTACTACTTTTTTGGCAAGTGATGAG
The DNA here is from genome assembly GCF_964204655.1 of Triturus cristatus. Taxonomy (NCBI): domain Eukaryota; kingdom Metazoa; phylum Chordata; class Amphibia; order Caudata; family Salamandridae; genus Triturus; species Triturus cristatus. The sequence goes on from NC_140591.1 coordinate 1,496,389,821, forward strand.
TACTTTTACAGTCTGACACATTTTGAATCCACTTTTCAGATTCTGAAAACAGCACATGTCCAAACAGCTTTTTCAGACCAGCAACATGTGTAACCTGGGTGACTGACTACACTCCAGCAAGGACAACCAGCCTTAGTGATGCTGAATGTATATGCATAACTGATTAAAACCTCAAACCCCACTCGGTTGTGAATACTGTGCATGATTCCACAGGATAACCAGCTGGCTGTGTGCTAAGAGTCTGCTTCTGCACAAAAAAATAACACCCCCTTTCCATCAATTGCATATGTAAAATCACCAGAGCAATACCAAACACCTTTCTGAGACCAGCAACATGTGTAACCTGGGTGACTGACTACACTCCAGCAAGGGCAACCAGCCTTAGTGATGCTGAATGTATTTGCATTACTGACTGAAACCTCAAACCCCACTCGGTTGTGAATACTGTGCATGATTCCACAGGATAACCAGCTGGCTGTGTGCTAAGAGTCTGCTTCTGCATACAAAAAAATGGCTCCCCCTTTCCATCTAATACAAATGTAAAATCACCAGAGCAATACACACTAAATCTCTGCCTGTAATTCCTATTTACACACAGTCATGTTTTCACATTAGTCACAAAACGACATTTCTTTGCCAATTTGAAAGCACACGTACTACTCTTTTTTTTGGCAAGTGATAAACACTTTTACAGACTGACACATTATGAATCCACTTTTCAGATTCTGATAAAAGCACATGTCCAAACTGCTTTTTAAGACCAGCACCATGTGTAACCTGGGTGACTGACTACACTCCAACAAGGGCAACCAGCCTTAGTGATGCTGAATGTATTTGCATTACTAACTGAAACCTCAAACCCCCCTCGGTTGTGAATACTGTGCATGATTCCACAGGATAACCAGCTGGCTGTGTGCTAAGAGTCTGCTTCTACATACAAAAAAATGGCTCCCCCTTTCCATCTAATACAAATGTAAAATCACCAGAGCAATACGCAATAAATCTCTGCCTGTAATTCCTATTTACACACAGAGTCATGTTTTCACATTAGTCACAAAACAAAATTTCTTTGCCAATTTGAAAGCACACTTACTACTCTTTTTTTTGGCAAGTGATAAACACTTTTACAGACTGACATATTTTGAATCCACTTTTCAGATTCTTAAAAAAGCACATGTCCAAACTGCTTTTTCAGACCAGCACCATGTGTAACCTGGGTGACTGACTACACTCCAGCAAGGGCAACCAGCCTTAGTGATGCTGAATGTATTTGCATTACTGACTGAAACCTCAGACCCCACTCGGTTGTAAATACTATGCATGATTCCACAGGATAACCAGCTGGCTGTGTGCTAAGAGTCTGCTTCTGCATACAAAAAAATGGATCCCCCTTTCCATCTAATACAAATGTAAAATCACCAGAGCAATACGCAATAAATCTCTGCCTGTAATTCCTATTTGCACACAGAGTCATGTTTTCACAATAGTCACAAAACGAAATTTCTTTGCCAATTTGAAAGCACACTTACTACTCTTTTTTTTGGCAAGTGATAAACACTTTTACAGACTGACACATTATGAATCCACTTTTCAGATTCTGATAAAAGTACATGTCCAAACTGCTTTTTCAGACCAGCACCATGTGTAACCTGGGTGACTGACTACACTCCAGCAAGGGCAACCAGCCTTAGTGATGCTGAATGTATTTGCATTACTGAGTGCAACCTCAAACCCTTAAAGTATTCCTTATTTTTACCAGTACACCTTAAATTTTCGTGAAAACATAGTCCATATTATTTTACATGTTCCTCACATTTAAATTTTTCCCAAAACAGAAAATAATAAACACAACTTCAACAAAAGGAATTCCAATTCTATTATTCATTTCTTAATTTACCATATACATCCCCTCTCAAACTCTAAACTCACCTTTAAAATTAGTTAATTGTAAAAGAAATGTGGCACTCAAACAGCGGATTGTCAGAGCCAGGATCTCTGTTCTCTACACCTCTCTCCTCTCAGCAGAACCAGATAATGGCAAAGTTTCCCTCTCTTTTTCCACACATATACATGTAAGTTTCAAATCTCAGTGCTTCCCCCTTTTTTTCAAATGTAATCACACATTTCTATTGGTTGAAAACCAACCCTTTTCCAAAAGTACCCTTCCCCCAACTTGACTTCTGCCTAGTACCCTTCCCCCAACTTGACTTCTGCCTGCTACCATAGCAACAGCTCTTGAAACACTGCTGTGTAGAGTCAGGTCAGAAGTTCACCAAACAATGTTTCATTTCCAAAGAGCAGGAGTGCTTGACTTTTCAAACCTAACAGCAAATCCATAGTACTGTTCTTTGGTAACACATTTTTCTGTACCAATACAAAACATGCTTCTATAAATTTACACATACAGCCTAGTTTTTAGTGTAGAATGGTATGAAACAGCCAATCAGTTTAAAAAAAAAAAATATGTATGCCTCCATTTCCAAACTGTCTTTCATTGCTTTTTACCATTCTACTGAATTACACCTCCTGAGTGCATCCAGTTCTCCTTTGAAGATGTTCACAGTGTGGATTGTAGGGCACAGCTATGTCTTCTGGAGTGAAAAGTGCAGAGAAAACAGATATGGTGAGAGACCTTGCTTTACCAAATGTAGACATTAAATGGATTGGTCAGAGAGGGTTAAAGTGTCACCAATTGATGCCATTGGTGAAATCCTTCATGCAAATCCAACACCCTGACCTCATAATAGTGCACTGTGGTGGCAATGACCTAGGCACTTTGACTGGGGTAGGTCTGGAAATGCTTATGAAGGAGACCTTTGCACAACTGTTTTCACTTTTCCCTAAAACTGCCTTTGTGTTTTCTAACATATGCCATAGGCAAAAATGGAACTGGTCCAATCATTTCTGTCCACAGATTGACAAAGCAAGAAAGCACGTCAACAAATCTGTTTCTGCTTTCCTCCTCAGACTATGGTATGGGTTCCATTTACCACAACAACTTGCGTTATGACATGCAAGACATTTATAGAGGAGATGGTGTGCACTTCAATGATGAAGGGAACAGAGTCTTCCTCTTGAACCTTAGACTGTGCATCGGTACTTACTTGTAGGTACCACTAAAAAATCACTTCATAAACACAACGGCTCTTTTTAGAGCCCCCTAATATCCAAACACTTAAATCTGAATTTTATTTCTTTTTTTATTTTTTTTTTCTACCGTACGCGTACGGTAAGCTTACCGTAAGCTTACCGTACGCGTACCCCGCGATTTTTTTTTAAAATCAATAAATGTTTTTTTTGTACTTTTCTGTCCTTCTTTGACCCCCTTTCAAATGTTAGGGTTCTGTAACTCTCCTCCTTGCCCCCTTTTCAAGTTATCACCCTTTTTTTTTCTGTGTGAAACACACAAAATGGCGGCCGCCGCTTCCTGGTTTCGACCGATTCGAATGTTTACTAAGATCTAACAGCCAATCAGAATCGCGCTCGCGCACGTCACCGCACGCGTACGGTAAGCTCACCGTAAGCGCACGGTAAGCGCACCGTAAGCTGCCACAGATATATATATTGATTTAAATGCTATTTTCTCAGGAACTACTGAACAGATTTACACCAGACCTACAAAAGGCACTTCCTTGACCTGAGGACAACCTCTATGCCAAAGGAACTCTGTTCAGCCGTTCGGGCTGTAGCTGTGTCTAAAGGTCCTATGGAAAAATGCATGGGAAAAACGCGTTTTGGGACCCCCCTTTTATCTCAGCCCCCGCTTGACGAATACCCCCGAGACTTTCAGGGTAGGAGCGGAGCGTAGAGCCCCACCTATTTTGAAAAATTCGTGAGGATTCGTCGACCGGTGCCAAAGTTATTCCAAATAGAAAGTTGCGGTTTTCCTATGTAAACGTGGTCTTAACTATAACTACCTACTGGCGACCGCCAGTAGGTAATATATGCTCCGAACTCCTTCGTTCCAAACCAGTGAAGGATCACTGCACCAAACACAAAGGTATCAAGTACGTATTTTTTTATTTATTTTAAACCATGATGCATAACAAAAACAGTAGAGGACGGTCGATATATATATATATATATATATATATATATTACCTACTGGCGGTCGCCAGTAGGTAGTTATAGTTAGGACCCTGTTTCCATAGGAAATCCGCAACATTCTATTTTGAATAACTTTGGCGCCGGTCGACGAATCCTCGCGAATTTCTCAAAATAGGTGGGGCGCTACACTCCGCTCCTACCCTGAAAGTCTCGGGGGGATTCGTCAAGCGGGGGCTGAGATAAAAGGGGGGTCCCAAAACGCGTTTTTCCCATGCATTTTTCCATAGGACCTTTAGACAGGGCTACAGCCCGAACGGCTGAACAGAATTACTAGAAATTTGGTAGAGAGGTAGTCCTCAGGTCAAGGAAGTGCCTTTTGTAGGTTCGGTGTAAATCTGTTCAGTAGATTCTGAGAAAATAGCCTTTAAATCAATATATATATCTGAGCCAGCTTACGGTACGCTTACCGTAAGCTTACCGTACGCGTACGGTGGCGTGCGCGAGCGCGATTCTGATTGGCTGTTAGATCTTAGTAAACATTCGAATCGGCCGAAACCAGGAAGCGGCGGCCGCCATTTTGTGTATTTCACTCCGGTAAAAAAGAGTGATATCTTGAAAAGGGGGCAAGGGAGAGAGTTACAGACCCCCTAACATTTGTAAGGGGGTCAAAGAAGGACAGAAAAGTACAAAGAAAACATTTATTGATTTTTAAAAAAAATCGCGGGGTACGCGTACGGTAAGCTTACGGTAAGCGTACGGTAAAAAAAAAAAATAAAAGAAATGAAATTCAGATTTAAGTGTTTAGATATTAGGGGACTCTAAAAAGAGCCGTTGTGTTTATTAAGTGATTTTTTAGTGGTACCTACAAGTAAGTACCGATGCAGAGTCTAAGGTTCAAGAGGAAGACTCTGTTCCCTTCATCATTGAAGTGCACACCATCTCCTCTATAAATGTCTTGCATGTCGTAACGCAAGTTGTTGTGGTAAATGGAACCCATACCATAGTCACGGAGGAAAGCAGAAACAGATTTGTTGACGTGCTTTCTTGCTTTGTCAATCTGCGGACAGAAATGATTGGACCAGTTCCATTTTTGCCTTTGGCATATGTTAGAAAACACAAAGGCAGTTTTAGGGAAAAGTGAAAACAGTTGTGCAAAGGTGTCCTTCATAAGCATTTCCAGACCTACCCCAGTCAAAGTGCCTAGGTCATTGCCACCACAGTGCACTATTATGAGGTCAGGGTGTTGGATTTGCATGAAGGATTTCACCAATGGCATCAATTGGTGCCACTTTAACCCTCTCTGACCAATCCATTTAATGTCTACATTTGGCAAAGCAAGGTCTCTCACCATACCTGTTTTCCTTGCAAACTTTTCACTCCAGAAGACATAGCTGTGCCCTACAATCCACACTGTGAACATCTTCAAAGGAGAACTGGATGCACTCAGGAGGTGTCTTTCAGTAGAATGGCAATATGAAAAGAAAGACAGTTTGGAAATGGAGGCATACATATTTTTTTCAAAAAAAAAAGAACTGATTGGCTGTTTCATACCATTCTAGAATAAAAACTAGGCTGTATGTGTAAATTAATAGAAGCATGTTTTGTATTGGTACAGAAAAATGTGTTACCAAAGAACAGTACTATGGATTTGCTGTTAGGTTTGAAAAGTCAAGCACTCTTGCTCTGTGGAATTGAAACATTGTTTGGCGAACTTCTGACCTGACTCCACACAGCAGTGTTCCATGAGCTGTTGCTATGGTAGCAGGCAGAAGTCAAGTTGGGGGAAGGGTACTAGGCAGAAGTCAAGTTGGGGGAAGGGTACTTTTGGAAAAGGGTTGGTTTTCAACCAATAGAAATGTGTGATTACATTTGAAAAAAGGGGGAAGCACTGAGATTTGAAACTTACATGTATATGTGTGGAAAAATAGAGGGAAACTTTGCCATTATCTGGTTCTGCTGAGAGGAGAGAGGTGTAGAGAACAGAGATCCTGGCTCTGATAATCTGCTGTTTGAGTGCCACATTTCTTTCACAACTAACTAATTTTAAAGGTGAGTTTAGAGTTTGAGAGGAGATGTATATGGTAAATTAAGAAATGAATAATAGAAATGTAATTCTTTTTGTTGAAGTTGTGTTTATTATTTTCTGTTTTGGGAGAAATTTAAATGTGAGGAACATGTAAAATAATATGGACTATGTTTTCACGATAAATTAAGGTGTATTGGTATAAAAAAAGAATAGTTTAAGGGTTTGCGGTTGGACTCAGTAATGCAAATACATTCTGCATCACTAAGGCTGGTTGCCCTTGCTGGAGTGTAGGCAGTCACCCAGGATACACATGGTGGTGGTCTGAAAAAGCAGTCTGGACATGGGCTTTTTAAAAAATCTGAAAAGTGGATTCATAATGTGTCAGTCTGTAAAAGTGATTATCACTTGCCAAAAAAAAAGAGCAGTAAGTGTGCTTTCAAATTGGCAAAGAAATTTCGTTTTGTGACTAATGTGAAAACATGACTCTGTGTGCAAATAGGAATTACAGGCAGAGATTTATTGCGTTTTGCTCTGGTGATTTCACAGTTGCATTAGTAGGAAAAAGGGGGAGCGATTTTTTGGTGCAGAAGCAGACTCTTAGCACACACCTAGCTCCTTTCCATGTATAATCATGCATAGTATTTACAAGCGAGTGGGGTTTGAGGTTTCAGTCTGTAATGCAAATACATTCAGCATCACTAAGGCTGGTTGCCCTTGCTGGAGTGTAGGCAGTCACCCAGGATACACATGGTGGTGGTCTGAAAAAGCAGTCTGGACATGGGCTTTTTAAAAAATCTGAAAAGTGGATTCATAATGTGTCAGTCTGTAAAAGTGATTATCACTTGCCAAAAAAAAAGAGCAGTAAGTGTGCTTTCAAATTAGCAAACAAATTTCGTGTTGTGACTAATGTGAAAACATGACTCTGTGTGCAAATAGGAATTACAGGCAGAGATTTATTGCGTTTTGCTCTGGTGATTTCACAGTTGCATTAGTAGGAAAAAGGGGGAGCGATTTTTTGGTGCAGAAGCAGACTCTTAGCACACACCCAGCTGCTTTCCATGTATAATCATGCACAGTATTTACAAGCGAGTGGGGTTTGAGGTTTCAGTCTGTAATTCAAATACATTCAGCATCACTAAGGCTGGTTGCCCTTGCTGGAGTGTAGGCAGTCACCCAGGATACACATGGTGGTGGTCTGAAAAAGCAGTCTGGACATGGGCTTTTTAAAAAATCTGAAAAGTGGATTCATAATGTGTCAGTCTGTAAAAGTGATTATCACTTGCCAAAAAAAAGAGTAATAAGTGTGCTTTCAAATTGGCAAAGAAATTTCGTTTTCTGCCTAATATCAAACCATGACTCTTTAAAAATTTTTTAGAAAAATATGTAAATATGTGTACTGTATTATAAAATGTTTTATTAAATATTAATACTTTTTTCTTTTTTTTCAGATTGAGATAAAAAAAATTCGAAAACTAGAACCATTTTTAAAGCAATTAAAATTAAATTTAAATTAATAAATATTTTTTTGAGTGGGTATGGTAAGTCAAAAATTTCATGGTCCCTTTTTTCCACTTCTCTACAATCACATTTTCAATTTTTAATTGTAGTCTCTCAAGGACCTTGTAATGTGATAATTGATTTTTAGTGTTTTTTAAAAAAAAAAAAAAAAAATTACGCGCACCGTACGCGTACGGTAAAAAAAAAAAAAAAAAAGTTTTTAAAAACATATATAAAAAAAAGATGAAAGATAAGGTTGGCTCTTAAAAGAGCAGTTGTGTTCATGCAGGGACAGAGGAAAGAAAGATTGGGAAAATTAGTCTCTGCGACAAGTGTGCTGATCTATTTTGTTGTTCACTAGGGAAACACTGGTCTCCCTATGACAAATTAGATCATGACAAGAGGCGCATCGAATATCAACCCTCAGAAATCGAGGGTTAATTTCCTGAGGGCCAGCAAAAGGAGATGCTCCCCCCACAGATGAAGGGCTCACCTGACCTGCAGAAGAAGGACTCGGCACTGCAGATGATGGTCCAGGCTGAGCTGCTGTGGATGTGCTTGGTTGACTTACTGAAGGGTTACCTCCAGTAAGTCGAGCATGTGTCCTTCTGTGTACATCCTTGAGGTGTCTCATCATGGTATGATTCCCAAAGGAATACTTCCTGTCAGGATTACCTCTTGAAAGTACACGCTTACACAGCTTACAAGTTACTAAGGGTGCATTTACCTTTTGCTGGCCTTCAGGAAAAGTAAAATAATCCCATACATAAGAGGTCTTTTGTTTCCTAGCTCTCTGCCTCAAGGTAGTGCTGCTAGTGCTAGCCTCACTCTCAGAAGAGCTCTGCTGTTCTGCCATCGTATCACAAAGACAACCCAGCTCCTTCTCCTAAGGGATCACAAGCAGAAATGAGGGGAATGGGTGTGGTGTAGGAGAGTTCTAGAACTGAAAGTAGTTTCAACCAATCAAAAGTTGTGTTTCATGATCACATGACCTACCGTACGCTTACGGTACACTTACGGTGCGCTTACGGCAAAAGTACGCATGCGCGTAAAAAAGACACGCGCTTGCGCGCATGCGCTTAACAGTCACTCCCCGACACTTCCGCGTAACGTGCGCGTGTAGCGTACACGGGTACACGTCCCACGCAGAGTACGCGCGGCTACGCAAATTGCGTAAATATACGCAAACAGCGTAGATAAATTACGGACGTTGCGTAAACCGTACGCTTACCGTAAGCTTACGGTACGCGTACTAAAAAAAAAAAAAAAAAAAGGAAAAAATGTACTGCAAATAAATTTTACATGTTTATTTTATAAAATATATTAAAAAAAACATATTAAAGAATTTTAAAAATTTAACCATAGTCTTTATAAAAGGATAGAAAATTAAAATAAAAATATGTTTAAAAAAATAGAAGGAAAAAAAAAATTAGCATTTAAAAAACCTTGCAAATTCACTGAAAAAACCATGGGTTTCACACACGTTATAGTTAGGAATTAGCATTTAAAAAACCTTGCAAATTCACTGAAAAAACCATGGGTTTCACACACGTTATAGTTAGGAATTAGCATTTAAAAAACCTTAGAAATTCAATGAAAAAACCAAAGGTTTCACACATGTTATAGTTAGCTGGACATTTCACTCGTAAAAAACCAATGAAATTCCCCCGTTATAGTTAGTTCAGCTAACTATAACTCGCGCGCCCGCAATGCACTGCTGATGACGTCACATATTACATCACTCATGACATGGTCAGTGACATCACTCATGACATCACTGATGACATCTCAAATGACATCACTGATGACATCACTTATGACATCATCCTTGTGATAGAGTGACAGACCTCCTCTTCCCCAAATATAACCTTTGATACACACATTCAAAAATAGAAATTAAAATTTTAAAAACAATGGACATACCAATACCAGTTACAACAACCTATACAGTAATTCTAAGATCCAAATACACATCCACTCATTCACCAACAGTCCTATACAGTCACTCATACATGTACTCACTCATCATATGTACTCATACACGTATACACCCTGTTACACAATGCCACTCATCCATAGAGGTACTCACACACATAGTCACTCATGCTAATAAAGAATCAAACATACATTTACTTGCATGTACAGTTATACACACACCGCCACACTTACTTCTACAGAAACTTACACATACTTAGTCTTTTAAACAATCACTTATAGAAACACATACTTATTCATACAGGAACTCTTCCAATCTCTCACTCTCACATATACTCACTTATATACACCAATAGTGACATATACTAGTTTAAAACATATGCAGTTACTCATAGAGACACTATTGAGACAGTCATTCACTCACTAACACACCCATGCACACACTCATCCACCCATAGAGTCCTGCACACATGCTGTCTTCAACACATACAAAGAGTGAGTCATTCATTCATGCACCTATGCACTACGTAATACCCCCCACCGAACCATACAGACATCAGACACTGATACTCAAAAAACCAACTAATAACCTATATAGACATTCATGTAGCTACTCACCAACCCATGCAGCCACTTATACACAAAGTGAGAGACTGATACAGATATTTACATATTTAAACATTACTCACTAAGCCATGTATTCACTAAGATACACTTAATCAGTCAGTTATACAATCAATTTTTCTAAAACAAATCATCCATTTAGACACTTATATACCCATTTATTCTTCCATCGACCTTGAGATATACATATATAAAACATATGTAATTTCATAAAAACAAACATTCACTGGATGATGTCATCAGTGATGGCATCAGTGATGTCATTTGAGATGTCATCAGTGATGTCATGAGTGATGTCACTGACCATGTCATGAGTGATGTAATATGTGACGTCATCAGCAGTGCATTGCGGGCGCGCGAGTTATAGTTAGCTGAACTAACTATAACGGGGGAATTTCATTGGTTTTTTACGAGTGAAATGTCCAGCTAACTATAACATGTGTGAAACCTTTGGTTTTTTCATTGAATTTCTAAGGTTTTTTAAATGCTAATTCCTAACTATAACGTGTGTGAAACCTGTGGTAAATATTTAAATTACCTGTACTATTTTTTATGCGGTAAAGTCTAGTAAGAATAACTCAGTCAAAATAAGAGGCAGAATCCGTGGTATTAGAGGTTCTGAAAAGGGCTTTATTCCTTACAACGGAATTATGGTTCGAACCAGGCAATCTTATTCCATCACCACGAAGGTTCAGGAAGGGATAGGCAATACATTATTGACAAGTAACAATATATATATGAAAAGCATTGCATTAAGACAGGTGCAGGAGGCGTAACAGCTGATAATACAGATAAGAATACACATACGTAATGAAAATAGGCGTAAATACAGGCGTATACTAGAAACGTCATTTAAAATGATGTCACAAGTGGGTGGATCCATAAGAGAATCCTGCAGTGTCAGCAGAAATATTTGGCAGAGATGCGCGCGCAGCCGCATGACGTGTGATTGACGTGCAACTAGAGGGTGACGGGGAATTGACATTTAGCTCTACATGTGGAGACAGAAGTCTGGGGGGTCAGGTCAACCTAATCCCAAATCGTATCTAATATCTTTGTTTAAGGAACTGTTTTGTCCAAAAGGAAAGGTCTCTCGGACGGAATCTATTCTATACTGACTGTTAGTGCATGTACAAGCGTCTATGTGTCTACATGAGATGCGAGGGGGCAGGAATCTTCCATGGTAACAGGGGCTATGAATTACTTGCATAAAGACAGCGAGGCCGAGCCCTTTGCTCGGTAGCTGGAAGGATGTTTACCTAAACTATTAGACAGGATTGCATTGGATGAGGAGCGGAGCAGATAACTTGAAGGCTGAATACAGTTTTTGGCAGGCAACAGGCCGCGTCAGGCACCGTTAGCCGCGCAGGGAGTAGGACAAAGTTCATGGACACGGATGCAGGTCCAGGCTGGAGCATTTCAGAGGCAGAAGCAGGAAAAGGCTTGATGATAGAATTCAGGGCCTACTCGCCTGAACTGTAAAACTAGAAAAGTGAACCATATAAAGTCGGTGGCCAATCATACTTAGGAATGGAATATTCGACCCATTCATGGCGGATCTGAAAGAGGACATGTTGACGTTGGACGCACATGTATTTGCGTCTTCATAGCTGGAACTGGAGGGAACATACATGTACTTGTAGCATGTACGTGGAGCCGTTGGGGTCTAAGATAGGGGACATAACTGGTCATAAAATTCATATTTCCTCATTCCCTCCTTGTCCCCTACGGACCCTTATGAAATATCCATTTTCATCAATCCATCAATCTGTTCATATAGCATCATTTGTTCTTCTTTCTTCTTCCGGGATCTTGAATGAAAATTTGAAGGCGGGATACACGATGTGGCACACAGACCACAAATCGCTGGCCCACATTGTAGACACAAGCAGCAACTGAATAGTATGAGAAAGCCAATACCTAGGAAGGATAGGATCCTGCATCCCCAGGCTGACAACACGCTCCAGAACCAACCGGACCAAGTCCAGGTGCCTGGATTCTGGTGTATCTGGCTTACGATTTTATGAAGTCGAGTTATGGCTTTATATACTGACGGCGCGTTTTCTGGTATGAAAACACAGCAACTTGATCCGATGACCCTACAAGCTCCGCCCCTATCGGCCAGAATGACGTCAAGGACAAGACGATTTTGAAGAACAACAATCCGCATCGCAGACTGCTCCTCTGTTAAGTTGCCTAAGGCGGAAGTAGTTTCATTCACTACTGCTTCAAGGGTTCTAGTTAATCTACGTATCAGCTTACTATTAGTGACTGTACCTATGTAGGGAAAGAAACCTTTATTGAAATCTGTATATTGCTCCCATGCTGTTTCAGTGTAGTCGACAATCGGGAGATCTCTCTGCTGTCTATTGTGTACTAAATGGGTATTCCTATGGTAATCAGGCGGGGCTAGGAAAACAGGTGGCAGAAGGAATGTAATGTAACAGGTACCATCCCAATCTAGGGGTAGGCGTATGTATGCGGTGTGACCACAAATGAAGTAGGAGTGACGAGAAGCTCTAAATGTAGACTTGCCTTTATCACAGAATTATATTACAGTGGTACATTTACTATGGCCCATGTGTATTGAACCATTCTTTCTTACACATAATTCGCCTCTAACTGGAAATACTGACATAGCGGGCAAGATTGGTGTAGCTTCGGATTCAACATTCAGGATCATGAGGTTAAGTGTAAAGTTACCTAATCCATATACTTCATTTTCTAGATCAGTTCCTGTTCTTTTGGGAAATCCCTCCTTGTTAGGGTAGCAGACTTTAAGTAAAACTAGGTTCAGGTTTCCCCAAACCCAGTTGTCTTGATAAACTACTGAATTTGAATCTAGGGAATTAATCAAACTAAACCATGCTCCACAGGAGCCATTGTGTGTGAATGGATACGGAAAGAGGGGCAGAACTCCCTTGTATTTCTGATAGGGAGGGAGTCGGCCACATATCCAACAATTTGTAGCATTGCTGGTCTGATGAGAATGATGTAACATACTAATGAATGTGTTGTTGCGCAGCGCAAATCTATAGGACAACTCATGCGGGGGTAATTCGCTAAAAGAATGTTCGGCAGTAGCATTGAAAGCACGCTTGGAAATAGGGTAATACATGTGTAATAATATACTGGCAATGATAATCAGAAGGCTTAGAAAAAACATAATTAACAATGTCACTATGCAGTGACTACGAAGTGATTTACAGTACACATGTTTCTTGAGCTGTTTCTGTCTATTTCTCTCTCTATTTCGGTCTAGAGGATACATGTCAGAGACAAATTCAACCGATTCACCTTGGAGAGGACTTAAACAATCAAATTGTCTGACTTGCTAGACCTTAGTTTCAGTGTATAGTTTTCCTTTTCTGTCTTGTCAACCAGGGGGAGTTTTGAGTCAGTCTGTGAGGGAATGCAGGGCTGATAATTCAAGTCGAATGATAGTCCATGAAGTTTTTTGATATGGCTCGAGTGCAACCACCCTTTACGTCCCTCAATCTTCACAGCTGTCCTTGTGGTCAATAAGACGAGTTTAGGCGACTGCCAGCGAGGCTCCAGCGGGTTCCTTCTGTCGAAGTTCCTTACAAGTACAATATCTCCCGGAACCACGTCATGGGGCTTCACCTCAGTGTTATCGGGAAAAGCTGCAGCTACCTGTGAACGACAAGATTGTAGTGCAGACATCAAGGAAGCCAGGTAATCTGTCAGCATATTACAATCAACATCAGTTATTTTACGAGGTATAGGCGTCCCCCACATATTTGGTGGTCTACCGAAGATCACCTCATACGGGGATAGCCCTGTTCGAGAGTGTGCTACCATTCTCATGTAAAAGAGCGCAACCGGTAAAGCTACTATCCAGTCGACACCTTTTTCTCTACATACTTTGGACAGTCTAATTTTCAGAGTTTGATTATGTCGCTCCACGAGACCTGCTGCCTCGGGATGTCGGACACAGTGGAATTTCCATTGATAGCCTAACAGAAGTGAAACATGTTTCATTAGCTCGGATGAGAACGGCTGGCCATTATCTGAGTACACGATACGGGGCAAACCATACCGTGGGAAGAATTCTCGAACTAACTGTTTGGCAGTAGTCGGGGCAGTGTAATCTGAGACGGGATACGCCTCTGTCCACCGGGAAAGAGCGCATACAACTACGAGGACATATTTGAATCCTCGACATCGTTCCATCTGGATATAATCCATCTGGAGGATTTCAAAAGGGTGATCGGGGGGTTGAAATCCACCCTGTTCTACAGGTACGCCTTTTCCTGGATTGAACTGACAACAAATCATGCAGGTACGTACTTTCTGTTTAGCTGCTGCTCGCAAGTGTTTATTGAACCAAATGTGTTGAATACTGTCTAGCATAGCTTTCTCTCATAGGTGCGCTGGACTATGTATTGTGTTAATGATGACCTGAACCATTGAGTCGGGGAGAAACCATATAGATTTTCCCTTCGTCATCCATCCTTGATCTGTTTGGATCCCTCCTAATTCAGTCCATCTCTTTATTTCTTCTGGTGTAGCATGTGTCTGTATGTCAATTACATCAAGGGCGGGATCCTTAACTGTCATGCAGTGTGTTGGTGTCGGAACTATTGTCTTTGTCGTATCAGTTGGACGAGTCTGATTCTGAGCAGTCTGTTTAGCTGTTCTGTCAGCTAGGTCGTTACCCTGAGAAATAATGTCAGTCACTTTCGTATGGGCCTTGCACTTCATAATCGATATTGCAGTAGGCAGATGTATTGCATCTAACAGAGCTTGAATAAGGGGACCGTGCTGGATGTGGGCACCGTGAGAAGTTAAATAACTTCTCTCTCGCCAAAGCACGCCGAAGTCATGGACGACTCCGAATGCATAACGTGAATCTGTGTATATGTTGACTTTCTTATTTTTGGCTTGAATACAGGCTTGTGTCAGAGCGATGAGCTCTGCTGCTTGAGCTGACAAGGTATCGATACAATTTGTTTCAATAATTTCAGTGTCTGTTGTGACTGCATAAGCGGCCACTAACTCTCCTGTACTTGTTCTCATGCATGAACCATCTACATACAATGTCAGGTCTGGGTCTGATAATGGAATATCTGTCAAGTCTTGTCTGGGTTTCGTCGTAATAGTGATAACTTCAATACAATCATGTGCCAATGGGTCTGTTCCACTTAATGGCAAAAGTGTGGCAGGATTTAATGTACTACAACGTCGGATTTCTATGTGTGGCTGGAACAATGTCAATTCATAACCCGTCAGTCTTGCTATAGTCAAGTGTTGTGTTTGGGTCCGGTTCAAGAGAACCTCTACTGCGTGTGGTACTTGTACTGTCAATTGATGTCCTAACACTATGGCATCGCTTTGTCTGATTGCTAAAGCTGTTGCTGCGACTGATTTCAGGCACGCAGGAAGAGCCTGAGCTACGGGGTCTAATGTACTAGAAAAATAAGCACATGGCTTGTGTGATCCTGCTTGTTCCTGCGTGAGTACTGACAAAGCAGTACCTTCACGTTCTGTGACAAAGAGTGTAAAACGTTTGCTGTAACATGGTGTTGCTAAAACAGGTGCTTGACATAAAGCTTTCTTTAAGCTTTCAAAAGCTTGTGTATGTTCCTGAGTCCAAGGGAGGACAGTCGATGTCGCTGCCTCCTGTGTTGTCAACTGAATGAGTAGTTTTGCTAGAAATGCATATTGAGGGATCCACTGCCTACAGTACGAAGTGAGGCCTATGAATGCCCGTACCTCCTTTTGTGTCTTAGGTGGCGGCATGTTAACAATTAACTGGATACGGTCGGGCGTAAGCTGTCTTCCCCCCTTGGACAGCAAGTGCCCAAGGTACACAACTTGCTGGACACAGAATTGCAGCTTTGAAGGGGACACTTTGTGCCCCTTGTTGGCTAAGAAATGTAAAACCGTCAGTGATGCTTTTTCACATTCAGGTTCGCTTCGGGCGGTGATCAGCAGATCATCGACGTATTGAAGCAGGGCAGTATTAGCTGGCATGTGGATACTGTCAAGTTCTCTTTTCAGTGCTTGGCAATAGATGCTGGGACTTTCTGTGAATCCTTGAGGTGCGCGTGCGAATTTAAAACTTCGTCCATTTAAACTGAATCCGAACAAATATTGGCTTTCCGGATCGATTGGGATGCTAAAGAAAGCGTTCTTGAGATCAATTACAGTAAAGAACGTTGCTTCTGAATCTATGGCTGTTAGCAATGAAGAGATATCTGGGACCACGGGGTATTGTGGTACAATGCATTTATTTAATTCTCGCAGATCAATAACTAATCGATATACTGGTGGTGCTTTTGGATCAGTTCGTTTAAGAATCGGAATTATCGGGGAATTACATACATTGGAGTCGGTTTCCACAACCACTCCTTGTGCAATGAGCTCGTCAATGATTTGCAGTAAAGCCACAACAGCATCTGGGGGTAACTTGTATTGTCGTATTCGTGGTAGTACCACTCCTGTTTTGATTGTGACTCGATATGGTGTAATGTGCATACAACCTACATCAGTGGGGCCTTGCGCCCATAAATGTGCAGGTAGATTCTGTAACCGGTGATCCATGTCTCTAGACACATAGTGACCTTTAAAGTCCGGAGAACAACATATTACAGCTCCTAGAGCCTTCAATGTTTTTATACCTAACAAGTTTTCTGGACATGATTTCGTAAGTAATAGATCTGTAGTCCGTGTTAATGGACCGACTGTGAATGCAAGTGGTTGTGATACTTCGTTAATAGTAGGCTTTCCTGAGAAACCAAGGGAAATATTTTGTGAGCCTGAGAGGGGTGCCCCTGGAACTTCATCGTGACTGATAGTGGTTCTGCTTGCCCCTGTATCGAGTAGAAACTTTCGGTCTTTCCCCAATACTTGACTCTGTACATAAGGACCCTCTTGATCTACTAGAACCTCAATAAGGGGTAAGCCAACTTCCCTCTCTAGGCTATTTCATGTGTAGCGCTGATACTCTGGGTAGTCATTTTGTGCATACTGATACATCTGTTGTGTCGTGTTTTGTGTTGCAGCAATAGGCTGTGGCTGTTGTTGTTGTTGTTGTTGTGGTTGTGGTACGGTCTGCTGTACAGCTGGCATAGGCTGTATATTCTAAGGTACTTGTGGTTGGATCTGATCCTGTCTAGGCGGACGTGGTCTCTCCTTCGTTATACCCGTAGAGATGTTATGTTTCAGAACTGCGCAATCGTGTATATAATGACCTGGCTGTTTACAATAGTTGCATGTCCCTCTAACAGGACCCGCTGAATCATTGGACTGTGTTGTACCCTTTTTATGACCGTCAGCTGGAACTGACTGGGCCACTAGCATTTTCATTTTCGTGTCTTTCATACGTCTTTGTTCATGTTCTTGTTCTTCTCTAATTCTATTGTGATGATATTGTAACATTTGTAACATCTGTGACGGTGTGTTACCTTGCCAAGTACTCTCGAATTTTAATACTCTACTCTTAACTTGGGGCAGGGAATTTTCAACTAATTTTGTCACAAACAGATGTGGATACGACTCACTACTTGCTTTTATGCCACTATTAATACCAAAACATTTTTCAAATCGGGAATAGAAATCACTAGTGTCTTCATCTTGTTTTTGTTTACAGGCTGAAACTGCACCCCAGTCTTCCTTTTTCGTTGTTAATAAACGTGGTAGTACCTGCACTAATAATCCTGGTAATGCTGTAGTCTTTTCCCCAAGCCCTGAACCTGCAGCTCGGGCCTTTTCTTCGTTTTCTAATGCTGTCCAATCTATCTTTTGGTCTCCCACCTCCCATTCCTTTTCTTTGAGTTTCTCGTAAATACCGGCAGGCAATAAAACTTTCAATATTTTCATAATGTCAGGATAAGTATACTCTCCCATGAGTAACATGTCTTTTATCTCACGGTGGAAACCTGCTGGGTCTTTGTCATGGCTAGGTACTACTTTCTTCATTTCTAATAATTCAATTTTAGTTATGGGCGCGTACACAAACACGTGTTTAAAATTATTGTCTTCACCTCTTATTGGGTGTACTTCGCGTAAGGGATTCTGTCTGTCTATGTGGTACGTTTTTCTTTCCAACTTGGGGGGAACTGAAACATGTTCTGGGCATACGAAGACAATGTACTGGTGTCGATATTCTAGAATTTCTTTAATCAAATCAGTACCTGAACCTCTCCATTTATTCGTGAGTAATTCTATCAGTATATCAGGTAGGGGACCAGGATCGGAGTGTTGGCTTCTATACAATATAACGAGGTGTTGTATCATGTATATACCAGCTAAACGCTGTTCGTCTGGGGTAAGGTTAAAAAACGTGTGTGCTAACGCATCATCACTGTATTTTTCAGAACTGTCAGCCCATTGTACTGCTGACCTGGCTAATTCTTGTTCATCCATAGAATCGAGCATATGATACCCCCTTCGGTCTCGGAGTAATTTATCAGCAGCCTGGAATAAGTGTTCAGGGGACTTCGTATTTAGCATAGGGGTTTGAAAATGTCTGTTGCATTCTGGACGTATCGGACGTATTGGATCATTAAAGTATCTGGTATTACTACAAGATCTTCCCCTACCTACATAAGCTATCGTTTCTAATTGTCCTGTGGGCATTTCTGATTCTTCCTCCTCTTCTCCCTCTGATTCAGTTTTGTCTGCCTCCAATCTGGCTTTATGTATTTGTTCTACTTCTTTGCGTATTTTCCGGCACATAGCTACTATACATGTCTGTTTATCATGTTTTCCCTCTGATATATTCTGACCCCATCTGGTAAGTACTTGCATTTCATCCTGATCTACCTCGGACCTATCTCTGTCTCTGATCAAGCAGTTTATGAAGAAGCGTAACAGTAGTCTCTGTATATCCACTT
The DNA here is from genome assembly GCF_964204655.1 of Triturus cristatus. NCBI lineage: Eukaryota > Metazoa > Chordata > Amphibia > Caudata > Salamandridae > Triturus > Triturus cristatus. The sequence continues at coordinate 1,496,408,811 of NC_140591.1, forward strand.
TCTGGTAATCCATGGCTTCGTCAATACTTTCAGGGCCTTGCCCTGTTTGGACAAAACGATATATATTGTCTAGATGATTAATCATTCCTGGTAGTGTCGTTAAATACATTGAAGCTCGTCGTATACGTAGTGATGATAGCAGCATTCTGTCATTTTTACCGGGCACTGGATCATATCTACAATCTACAAGATGTTCTTTAAACATGTCGGACGTTGCTATCTGGGGTGTACGTTGGTTTGCTAAATCTCTAAGAGACGATTTGCTTCGTGATGGTGGCGTGGCAAAAATTGCTGTCGCACCTTCTGAGGTGCTAGGCACGAAAGGATTTGTGGGATGTAAGGTAGAAACTGTGGATGCAGGAAAAGCGGTGGAAACAGATGGACCTGTTGGATTGTGCGGAGGAGTTTGTTGTTGCGGAGTTGGGGGCTGATGATCTCGGTGTTGAGCACCATCGACAGGTGGCGGGTGTGGTGGAACATTAGCATATTCGGGAGCTACATCGTCTAAATAGGAAGAAAGGAAAATATCTTTTGCGGTCTTGGGATGTGCTTTAATCGGGAGTAATGAGGGTGGCAAATCCTTCGGTATTTCCGGGGTGGCCTTAGGTAAACCTTCGGCCAAAAGAGGATACATACCATTCATAAGAGTGTTCCGTTGTCTGTCTACTTGTTCTGTTTTTACTCGGATACCTTCTTCAACTAATACGTTTTCTCGGACTTTATTTGAGTTCTCCCTACTTTTCTCTTCCTGTCTGAGCGCTTTCTCTGTGCGCCTATGCGACTCTTTGCGCCATAACTCAATGGCATCTTTCTGTGACTGTCTGGCTTTCTTTTTCCATAATTCTTCTTCTACTCTCATGATGCAATCTGCATCCCATGTCCCAGCTGCGGGCCACCTCTGACTTTCTGCTAGATCCTTGGTGTAATCCACCCATAAGTCAAGATATAATACGGCATCTAGGCCATGTTTATGATACATAAAATACCCTGGAGTGTCCCTAGGTGGAATGGGAACAGCTTCTTCGAGTACTCCTTTTCTAGTTTTGATCTGTCTTAATTTTGAAAAGAACGGCATCTTTAAACCTTCCTACTTGATTCTTACTCAAACTGGACTTGAACACAATTAATACAATAAACACAATAATGAACACTCATTCATACCACAATTTTTTAAACACATTAAAACATTTAACATTGAACGAACAATGATAATTAAGAGAAAACTATCTACTGACATAATACTAATACTAGATAATACTGATTTATATACATATGAACATACTGGATATACTGCTAAACAGTACAGATACACTGCTAGAACAGTGCAGACCGGATCTGTGTACCCAAACCCGTCAGGACCGGCACAAATTAATGTGCACGTCTAACTGCCTCCCCAGCAACGTTACTCACCGGGTAGCACGGAACGGAAGGCCTCGGAACTGAACTGAACTGGACCGGACTGGACTCGACTGGACTCGGAACTTCGGAACCTGGTGGGCCTCTGTATACCTCGGATCTTGCTCTCTCAGCTAGGCTCTGGTCGGGATACTTCGCACTTCTCACCGCCTCGTCTGGGTGTTGATCGCAGCCTTAGTCACCCCCGCTTGGCCGGAGGGAGATACAGGAAATCCTGCGGGTACGCGTTGTTGTCCGTCCGGCTGTGGCAGGAGACCGGGCCTGCAACGCACCTCCGGCGCGTGAGATGAGAAAGTGTCCCTGTTCGGGCGCCAATTTATGTGGTAAATATTTAAATTACCTGTACTATTTTTTATGCGGTAAAGTCTAGTAAGAATAACTCAGTCAAAATAAGAGGCAGAATCCGTGGTATTAGAGGTTCTGAAAAGGGCTTTATTCCTTACAAAGGAATTATGGTTCGAACCAGGCAATCTTATTCCATCACCACGAAGGTTCAGGAAGGGATAGGCAATACATTATTGACAAGTAACAATATATATATGAAAAGCATTGCATTAAGACAGATGCAGGAGGCGTAACAGCTGATAATACAGATAAGAATACACATACGTAATGAAAATAGGCGTAAATACAGGCGTATACTAGAAACGTCATTTAAAATGATGTCACAAGTGGGTGGATCCATAAGAGAATCCTGCAGTGTCAGCAGAAATATTTGGCAGAGATGCGCGCGCAGCCGCATGACGTGTGATTGACGTGCAACTAGAGGGTGAAGGGGAATTGACATTTAGCTCTACATGTGGAGACAGAAGTCTGGGGGGTCAGGTCAACCTAATCCCAAATCGTATCTAATATCTTTGTTTAAGGAACTGTTTTGTCCAAAAGGAAAGGTCTCTCGGACGGAATCTATTCTATACTGACTGTTAGTGCATGTACAAGCGTCTATGTGTCTACATGAGATGCGAGGGGGCAGGAATCTTCCATGGTAACAGGGGCTATGAATTACTTGCATAAAGACAGCGAGGCCGAGCCCTTTGCTCGGTAGCTGGAAGGATGTTTACCTAAACTATTAGACAGGAATGCATTGGATGAGGAGCGGAGCAGATAACTTGAAGGCTGAATACAGTTTTTGGCAGGCAACAGGCCGCGTCAGGCACCGTTAGCCGCGCAGGGAGTAGGACAAAGTTCATGGACACGGATGCAGGTCCAGGCTGGAGCATTTCAGAGGCAGAAGCAGGAAAAGGCTTGATGACAGAATTCAGGGCCTACTCGCCTGAACTGTAAAACTAGAAAAGTGAACCATATAAAGTCGGTGGCCAATCATACTTAGGAATGGAATATTCGACCCATTCATGGCGGATCTGAAAGAGGACATGTTGACGTTGGACGCACATGTATTTGCGTCTTCATAGCTGGAACTGGAGGGAACATACATGTACTTGTAGCATGTACATGGAGCCGTTGGGGTCTAAGATAGGGGACATAACTGGTCATAAAATTCATATTTCCTCAAACCCATGGTTTTTTCAGTGAATATATATATATATTCACTGAAAAAACCATAGGTTTCACACATGTTATAGTTAGCGGATGCAATCTTCTGCTGATGCTAATACTGTATTTAGACACTTATTTGCCCATGTCTTCTTCCATAAATTTTTAGCTATACATATATTACAAATATTTTTTTTTCATAAAGACACATATGTCATCAGCAGAAGATTGCGGTCGCGTGAGTTATAGTTTCCTGCACTAACTATAACGGGGGAATTTCATTGGTTTTTTATCAGTACAATTTCCGCTAACTATAACATGTGTGAAACCTATGTTTTTTTCAGTGAATTTGCAAGGTTTTTTAAATGCTAATTCCTAACTATAACGTGTGTGAAACCTATGTTTTTTTCAGTGAATTTGTACGTTTTTTTAAATGCTAAGTTACTTTACGCCATTCGTGGCGTGCGCGCCCACTTAACGCAGTTCGTTCCGTGCGCACGCGGTGTGCTTCGCGCACCGCGCGCCCACTTTACGCAGTTAGTGCCGTGCACGCACGGTGGGCACGCGGTGCGCTATGCGCACCGCGTGACCACGTTACGCTAGATGGGCCATGTACGCACGATGCGCTTCGCGCACCGTGCGCACATGGAGAACATATGATGCGCTTCGTTGTGAAAGGTTATATATTTTTTTTTTTTAATTTTGATAAGCCTTGCACAAATGGTGCCCTTCGGGCACCATTTGCACACGGGGTGGGGAGGGTGTGGCTAATTTTTTTTTTTCAATACATTTTTACCGTACGCGTACGGTAAGCGTAATCGGCGAAATTAGCGAAAAAATTAAAATTCCGTTTTTGGCCTTGGGGGATCTTTGAGGACTCCCTCAACATGGCTAGGTGCTTTGGAGCTGGCTAAACAGCTCCTTTCCATGTTTTTGTCCTTTGTTTTTTAATCCACACTCTGAGTGCGAGAGAGAAAATGGCGGCCGCCGCTTCCTGGTTTCGACCGATTCGAATGTTTACTAAGATCTAACAGCCAATCAGAATCGCGCTCGCGCACGCCACCGTACGCGTACGGTAAGCGCACCGTAAGCGCACCGTAAGCTGGCTCAGATATATATATTGATTTAAAGGCTATTTTCTCAGAATCTACTGCACAGATTTACACCAAACCTACAAAAGGCACTTCCTTGACCTGAGGACTACCTCTCTGCCAAATTTCTAGTAATTCTGTTCAGCCGTTCGGGCTGTAGCTGTGTCTAAAGGTCCTATGGAAAAATGCATGGGAAAAACGCGTTTTGGGACCCCCCTTTTATCTCAGCCACCGCTTGACGAATCCCCCCGAGACTTTCAGGGTAGGAGCGGAGCGTAGCGCCCCACCTATTTTGAAAAATTAACGAGGATTCGTCAACCGGCGCCAAAGTTATTCAAAATAGAATGTTGCGGATTTCCTATGGAAACGTGGTCCTAACTATAACTACCTACTGGCGACCGCCAGTAGGTAATATATATATATATATACATATATATATTCACTTAAAAAACCATAGGTTTCAAGGGTGTTATAGTTAGCTGGACATTTCCCTTGTACAAAACCCTAGAAATTCCCCTGTTATAGTTAGTTCAGCTAACTATAACTCACGCCCCTGCAATGCGTTGCTGATGACGTCACATATTACATCACTCATGACATGGTCAGTGACATCACTCATGACATCACTCATGACATCTCAAATGACATCACTGATGACATCAGTGATGACGTCATCCAGTGACTGTGTGTTTCTGTAAAGTTTAAATATATTTTATATATTTATAGTGAAAGGCCTGTGGAAGAATGAGTGGGTGTACAAGTGTGTGAATGGATGATTTTCTAGGTGCGTAACTGACTCTATCTGTGAGTCATTAAATGTATCTTACTGCGGACTAGTGACTAAACTGTGTGAATGTCTGTATGTGTCTGTGTGTTGGTGTATAAGTGGCTGCATGGTTTTGTGAAAAGCTATATGAGTGTCTATATGGGTTATTGATTGGTTGTCTGAGTATCTGTATGGGTGCCTGAGTGTTTGTGTGGGTAGGGTGTGTGTGACTCTATGATTCTATGGGTGCATGGTTTTAAGAGTGCATCCGTGATCAACTGTATGGTTGGGTGAGTGTATGTATGGGTGTGTTAGGGATTGAATGTATATCTCAGTGGTACATGTGTGACTAAGTACATATGTGAAAGGCAGTATATATGCGTGTAAGAGTATATAAGTGGGTGTATGTTAGAGTGTGTGATTATGAGAGTGGCTGTATGGATGAGTGTGTGCTTGTATCAATGATTGTATAAGAGCGTAAGAATGTGGTACTATTTTTATGAGTAAGTGAACTTGAGTGTGTTTAACTGTATAGGTGAGTAAATTGGACTGTGTTTAATTACTTGCACGACTGACTAGGTGTGTCAGTACCTCAATGGATGATTGGCGGTCTGTGAGTGTCTATATAGGTGTATAAATGCATATGATACTCTTGTACGGAGTGACTGTAAGTATGAGTGACTGTACAGGTGAGTGAGTGGAGGTGTATGTAGACCTAAGAGTTAATGAGTGGGTATGTAGCTATTGGTATTGGAGTATCTATGGTTTTGAGAATGGACGTCTGAGTTGGTGTATCAAAGGTTAAATTAGGGTGTGAGAAGATGCAGTAATTTATCACATGGATGATTTCATCAGTGATGTCATCAGTGATGTCATTTGAGATGTCATCAGTGATGTCATGAGTGATGTCACTGATCATGTCATGAGTGATGTAATATGTGACGTCATCAGCAGTGCATTGCGGGGGCGCGAGTTATAGTTAGCTGAACTAACTATAACAGGGGAATTTCTAGGGTTTTGTACGAGGGAAATGTCCAGCTAACTATAACACCCCTGAAACCTATGGTTTTTTAAGTGAATTTCTAAGGTTTTTTAAATGCCTATTCCTAACTATAACGTGCCTGAAACCTATGGTTTTTTCAGTGAATATATATATATATACATATATATATATATATATATATATATATATATATATATATATATATATATATATATATATATATAGACACATATACCTATTACCTTTTGGCACTCGCCAGTAGACGAGTAGGTAATTATAGTTAGGATCATGTTTCCACACAAATGTTTACTAAAAATATGCACCAGTGATTTTTGTTGCGCATGGAAAGTTTTGGGGTGATCCATCAACCAGGAACTGAGAAAATAGGGGGTTAAAAAGAGAGTTTTTCCAACGTTAACTTCCATAGGGAATTTTGAGCATGACTACAACTAGAACCACTGGAAACAATTTCAACAAATTTGCCAGAAAGCTAGCTCTTCATCCGCAAAGATTAATTTTGTTGTTTGATGTAAATATGTTGAGTAGTTTGGGTGATATTAAAGAAAATCCAAATTTGTATGTCTAGAGATGCAAAGGCTTTGTGGACACTTCAGATCTCATGCTGAGATCTGATTGGCTGCCAACACATTAAACAGGAAGTGCTTGCAGCCGCCTTGGGACTTGGCTTCTGCTGAGCCTCACAAAAAACATATAAAAAAGAGAATGGGGCAGGGTAGGAATACCATGAAATATTTTTTTGAATTATTTTTACAGCGACAGGGTTGTAAATCTGTGATAAAATAAAAAACATCAAGCATGGTCTCCCGCGCTTGTTTTTATTATGATCCCTATTGGACCAGGGCCGGGGAAATAATATAAAAATAGGAAGGGGTGCACAGGCCCTTCCTCTTAGGGCTTATGAAATCCCTGTGGCAAATCTGTATAAATTAAAGCAGAGCGCACATGTGGCCCCCATGCAGCCCTGCGTACCACCATCGCCCCATGGCAAATTACAAAATAAATTGTGCAAGGAGGCAATTGTGACTCACCTGCATTTTGGGGGACGCCACATCCCCAGGGCACTTACAAATATGTATGTGGGGTGCCTGCTGGGCTTCACCGTGTCCCAAGCACCGCCACCTCAATGGAGTAAATTGTTATAAAATAATGTGAGGACCTGCAGGGCCCCCACGCAGTCCTGGGACTGCCATGTCTTTGGGTCTGAAGTCTGTCAGTACAGGGGTTCCATCACAGACCCCAAGCTCTAGGGAATACCACCTCCCGGCGCAAAATACTACAATGGATGGTGAGGCTATGAGGCTCCCCTCATAGAGACATGGATGGACCTGGGGACTGCCAGCCCCCCAGTGTCCCCAATGCATTGTCCAGGGTGTTCTGGGTGGGGCGAGAGCACCTAAGAGGAAATGGGGTTCCTGGGGTCAAAATCGGCCAAGAGAGGAGGGGCATGTGCCTCCACTCTCATTTTAAAATATTTATTTGGTCCTGGAGAGGTGGACATCGGTACGGCCCACCTCACTTTTTTAACAATGTTGCCCATGGGACTGGGGGGTCCGCTTGGCTTCCCCTTATATTTATTTAATCTAGCACCGGGGAGGTGGAGGTCCCAGGGGCACAGGGGGAATCCATGCAGCCCCCCATATATTTTGTTTAATGTTGTCCCAGGGAAGTGGTGGTTCCCAGGACCTCTAGGGGGTCTGTGTGGCTCCCCTGTAACTTTATTAATTATGTTACCCCAGGGAGGTGGTTGTCCAAAGAATGGGATCTACCTGGCCACCCTCTATTTAAAAAACAAAAGCCCTGGGGAGGTGGTGGTTCCTAGGGCAAAAACTGGCCAATGTGGGCTGCATGCACTCCCCTCCCTATCATTTCAAAATAAATAAGCCTTCAGGACCTGGCCCACCCAAGGGCTGAGTTTTAAAGAAGCGCGTGCAACCGTGCTTCCTTTCTTTTACTGTTTGCTGTGAATTTACAATTTATTTTTAGTAAATGGCAAAAAAAAAATTGGAAATGCTCTTTTGCTCTGGCAAGATCCTTACAGGACTCCAGCAGGTCCCTACGGGACTTCAGCACCAGGGCTAGGCAGTCAGGAGATTTCTACCCTGGCCCCTTTTCCTTTTCCTTTTTTTCGGGGACTCAGCAGAAGCTGTACATTGCGCAGGGTTTGATACTTATAGGGGGTTGGTTGCAGGGCCTGGCTGCAGGTCAGTTCCTGAGACCAACAGCATGGCCGAAGGTCATGCATGGCAGCAGTTGTTTTAATGTAATGTAATATACATTATTTACTGTTAAGAAAAACCTAGAAATTCACTGAAAAAAACAAAGGTTACAGGGATGTTATAGTTAGGAAATAGAATTAATAAACAAACGTTTACTTAAAAACACAAAGGTTACAGGGTTGTTAAGGTTTGGTTCTGAATTTACTCACAAAAGCATAGAAATTGAGCAGCTATAGTTATGGTTAGCTGAAGTAACTATAACTTGTGCCCTAAGGTAACTATAATTTGCACCCTCACCATGCACTGCTAATCATACCATGTATTATATCAATGACAACATCTTCTAAGACATCCTGGATAATATCACATAAACATTTGCTGTAAAACTATTATTGATAAGAACACTGTGCATGGCCGGGGGTGTGTTATAGTCATCAGGGAGGTCACTGATCATGTCGTGCTTAAGCTATAGTTAGCTATAGTTAGCTCAGGTAACTATAAATGCTGAATTTCTATTGTTTTGTATGAGTCAAATCTAATCCAAACTATAACATCCCTGTAACCTTTTGTTTTTTCAGTGAATTTCTAAGGTTTTGCAAATTCCATTTCTAGAGTGTTAGGTCCCGCAAATGTTTAGTTTTTTAATTTTGATAGTTAATTTGTAAGATTTTTTTTAATAATAAAGAAATGTATTTTGATTTTTCATTTATTATTTTTTTAGCTGCATGCTTTTTGTTTATAAATGTACTTTATATACATTCAAATACATTAAAATCACATGTGTACTTAATGTGAAAAATGTGAAGTGTTTTTTTAATGTAATTAAACATTATTTTTTTTTTTTTTGTTTGGGTACCGCGGTACCTTTGCAAGTCTGTAAAGCTAGGTAGAACTACTATTCTATGTTTCTGAATCGCAATCATGTGATCAGAATGAATCCACGAGTCCGAATCCACGGATTCATTGAAAATTGGATGAATTATTTCAAATATTAACACCCTTCCACGTGAGTTTACCCCTTCATTTTCTTATAATGACATCAGTGTGAACTCATTACAGGTATATATAAACCTCCTTACATCTGTTTTTTAACACAGTTTTCCATTTTACACATTTGTTATCTGCATCAACATCTTGACACAGACCACTCTGCTGTTTGGCGCTATACAAGGCAGATCACTCACTCACTGGACATCAAGATGTTTGAAGTTTGCCAGATTTATTTATTTTTCTTACACACTACATCTGTCACCCTGGTGAGTTTTGGTGCTTTGTGTACTATGTGTGTGTCTGTCACGTTTTGCCACACACTGGTGTTTGCATAGTGTATAAAGGTCTCCCATGGTGGCAGGGCTGTTACCATCCTGGCCATTTTGCTGTAATGCTGGTGTCCCAAAACAATAGAGCAAGGAGAGCACGTGGAGATTGACTAAATCTCAGCTGAGGAATAGGAGATCATGAACCTCACTGTGTGATCCTGGACAACTCACATTACCTCCACAAACTTGATTCCTTCATTCACCAAAACTAGAGTTTACAAACAGGTGTTGCTCAAGTGAGGAGGGCTAAAAAAATCCATATAAACATTTAAAAGAGGAGCACGCCCCTCTCCATTCCTTGAATCCAGCAGAACCTACATCCAGGTCCGAGAGTTTGTTGTGGGGTGAGCCACTGCTGCTACAATTGCCTAATGAATTGTCCACTGATAGAATCCAGCCTTTCATCCTTCTTGAGATGACAATAGCCTAAATGATCCACAGTGTGTGATGTGCACTATACAAAATGTTGCTTACATTAATTTGGTCTATCTTTAAAGCACCCCTTCTTCCCACTTCAAAATATTCATAAAACAGAAAAGATACATCACGAGGCAACATCTGTATCGCTGTTCGAGTAGTTGGTCAAATAGGCAGAACTCTACGTTCTAATCCCCACTTCCCAATTTCCAATGTGTGATCGTGGGTAAATCACATTCTCTTATTTGCCTCAGGCTCCTTATCCTCATGAAAATGACTAAAAACAAGCCAACATGTGCAGAGGAACAGATGGCTCATGGGTGCAAAGTAGTGTGGCATTCTGGAACACTGAGATCTCTCAGTGGGTAAATACACAAGCAGCAGAGGTTTGAGTGCAGCATGCATGGCACTGGCCTAAATGATTGCAAAGACACTCTGTTAGGTTCATTGATCCTAGTTAATGGGATGAGTTAACCTCTCATTGAATTGATGCACCTGCTGCGGGAGTTTTAAGCTAAACTGCAGTTCAAGGGTTTCCAGCACTGTTAGAACAGCCTAGACTGCTAGTTTCCCAAATCAGCATTGTAACTCATCGGGTATGTCCTGCAAGTCACAGGTTTCTGTCTTAGCAAAGTCGCTAAGCGGGTGAATGCACAAACTGATTCGGTACTCTGAAGACTATCACAATGAAAATTCCATTAAGGTACCTCAGTGGGGAGCTCACCACTCAGCAGCTGTAGATCAGCCGCTATCCCAAACCTTATACCAGTAAAATAGATCAGTGGATTAGTGTCCATGCTGCGTATATCTGTACAAAACCTGCAGGACACAGCCTCAGTTATCTGGGCAGATGACTTTCACTTTCACTCTTTCGAGGTTTATGGAGTAGCATTCAACTGAAGAAAAATCCTATAATCTCACGTACATTAACTAGAGCACCTAGTGACAGTTCGATGAGGGTTCATGTTTCACTGATGATTGATGCAAGAATGTCTGGAAATTGTTTTCTACTCTGCAATCCCTTACTCTTGCATGTCTTAATGTAGAAACAGATCCTGCTGGAATATGACAGGCTTTCACATCATGTGTTTTGGGAGAATCTGAGATTTAAATCCCATGCCTTGGGGAGGTAGAAGGGGGAGAGCAAGTATCTTTTGGAAGCAATGGTGAGGGGTTCATAAAATTATAAAATGACCAATAACATTGTGTAAAATTCATAGTTTTTAAAGAAATTGCCCTGAATCCCCATGAAGCGCTAAAGACCCCCACCCCATCAGCTGCCCCCATCCACAGATAGCATGGAGATCAGCAGTTGCTCGAATATTGGCAGGGAACCAGTTAATGCATATTTTTTTCTGGTTTAAAAGAACAAATACTTAAAGATTGTGCACGCTCCACCTGTTTTCTCATCTGCCATTTTCCAGGAGGGCAAGCCAACAAAAATGTATTTCTTTCAGGTTTTCTGTGAGAACACTATTTTTAGCTTATATTATGAATGGCTGAGGAGATGTCTCCTGTGGAAGTCTTTAACCAGCCGTACTCCGCCCTTGCAGCTCTGTGGCCTGATCTGCAGGTCCTTGACCAATAAGTGGCTCATCATGTTGTGGAGCAGATTGCCGCGAGAACACATTATTAATATATGACCTGGCATACCCGGGGGATGACATTAAACAAGCGGGGTAGACCACAATTTTTGTGTTTTGCTGCAAATTTGCATATCTACCCATGATTTCACAGTAAAATTGAAAAAAAAACAATGGGGCACTTTTACGAGGCCCTTAGTGGCACATTTGCACTGCCAGAGAGTCACATTTTTGATGCTCCTGTGGCGCAATGTGCCATATCATATTGAGGCTTTTCATGGCCTAGTAAATATGTGCCCCTTTCAAGCAGAACACTGCGTGAAAGGGGCATTCCATGGGTGTTGCTGTGGGTGTTCACACACAACACCAATAGAATCTGAAGCATTCCCAGATTTCTGAAGGGAATTGTAAACCTGGAAATGCATCAGATTTTAACACCACCCCAGTGGTGGCTTTGGGAAGGTGAAACAAGGCAAAATATCCTTATTTCCCCTTGATTCTACCTCTTTCTATGTGTGCTGCGTTATGCAGCACACATAGAAAGAGGAAAACAACTCTCATGATTGTTTTTGTGCAGTGAGGTGTCCCTTCCTGCACAAACCAATCACCCCTAAAATGCAGACACTCTTACACCATGGTGCAAGAGTACCTGCGTTGGCACTTGGCAGCCATTTGTGCGTCCGCACAGGGAAAAAGGCCAGGAATGTGAGCTATCTCATAGATATGACACAACCCTACCCTTTTCTTTTGACGCAGGGCAGCATAGCAAGATTCCTTGTTGCGCTGTCTTGCACCAAAACCCACATGTTTGTTAAGAAAAAGTATGCAGCATCTTTCCTTTTCTGCTGCAAGGTGTATCATAATGATCACCACTTGCTATCCTAGGCAGAAAAAAATGATTACACAGAAACACCACACACATATTCTGTGGCCATTTGTGTATGCAAGTATGTATTTTCATTCTCTAATACCATAAAGCAAGACCTTTCAGTTTTGCTGATGCTTGTTTAAAAACGGAAATAGATCATAACGTTGTATAATTGCATCAGTATATGTTCAAGGAATGTCTGAGTGAAGATGTTAGATGTGATTCATCTGCAGCTTGTTCATTCATTTAACATTGTCCTCATCACTTTCTGCATTTGGTGTATTCAAAGTCCACCGCAGACTCAGTAGTAAAGCAAGATTCCCACCCTATATGTGATGCTTTCCATCAGCCCCGTGAGAATTCACTAGTATTTTCCGGCATCTTAGATGTCCATAGATACTGTGGAGCTATGTTTGTTAAAATAATATTTCCACATTGGTCCATATTAGCAACAGTACCTATTTTTTGTGCTTTGACCTCTAATGCATTTTACAATATAATGTTCATTATTTGCATTCATTTTCCATAATGCTAAAATCATTACCATTGCAACCTTTTCCTGTACTTCACCAAATTTTCAGCCCTGTATTCTGATTGTACTTTTCTTAATGTACCATGATTTGGATACATATTTTGGTCATTTTTGTCAATATTACTTCAGCTCACCCTGTCAGTGAATTAGTACTGTTTTTTTCAAGAATCACACTGATTGCTTATATCTATTTAGGGTGAAGTTGAATCCTTTTTAAGAAAGTGTGCTTTATATGGGAATTGCTTTTGAGAATATTCCAAGGTCCCAGGACTGGATTGGCACCACTTGGCAGGGCAAAAAGTGCAGCAAGCAAAGTCCAGGTGCTGTAGCAGGATGAGTTGAAGTCTTTGAAGTCCATGAGACTTTGAACAAGAGGCAAGCCAGCAAGCCCTTGGAGTCACTCTGGGTTCAAGTGATGCAGGTTCAGTCCTTCTCCCCCAGCCAGGAGAACAGCAGGCAGAAAGACAGCTTAGCAAGGCAGACACACAGCAAGGCAAGAGTCCAGTAAAGAAGCAGTCCAGCTGATTGGCTGTCCCCTTCCAGTAGCACAGCAGTTCTTCTTCTTGGCATAGTGATCACAGGTCCAGAAGTGTATTGATATCATGGTGTCAGAGGTCCAGTACTTATACCTGTTTGTGTTTTTGAAGTGGGGAAGAATTTAAAGAAAACTTTGAAGTTCACAAGGGTCCTACCTTCCTGCTCTGGCTCGGGACTCACTACAGGGGTGTATGCAGCCCTTTGTGGGGGGACAGGACACCTTCTATTCAGGTGTGTCAGCCCCTCCCTCCCATCCTGCCAGGGAAGGCCCATCAGGATGTTGATGGTTCATTGGTCACACCAAAACTCTTCTTGTGTGTGGCTTTCTGAAGGAACTGTACAAAGCTCAGCTGTCACCCTCTCCAGATGTGTATTTAGAGACAGGCAGCAGGCACCAAATGGCAAGTGTAATTAAATGCAAACGTTTTAACAGTGGCATTTGCTAAACTGTAACATAAAATCCAACTTCACCATAAGTTGTGATTTTAATTGTTCAGTGTTCAGTTGCACTAATTTTGAAAAGACAATCTGTTCACAATTGGGAAATACACTTAAAAGATGTAATAAGAAGTCCCCAATGTTATCCTGTGGGATATGTAGACCTCGCAGTAGTCAAAAATTAATTTAGGAGTTTTTCAATACCAAGACATGTAAAACTTAAAAGTATGTCATTGCTTTTAAATACATTGCACTATGCCTTGTGGTACATACAGGGCCTAACTTAGGAGTGACTTAAGTGTATAAAAAGGGAAGGTTTATGCCTGGCAAGAGGTTTACCCTGTGTGGCTGGTCCAAGTACCCATGACAGAAATGGATCAAACCAGGAAAATGACAGCCATTCACAGAAATAAAGCAAAAACTATTGTTTGAAAGCAAAACAAAATTTCAAATTCACCAGTCATAGTTTACTGTGCTAACTATAACTTGCTCTCCCACTATGCACTGCGTATGACCTCACATACTACATCACTCATAACATGTCAAATTACATCATTGATTACATCACTGATGAGATCTCAAATGTCACCTTTTATGTGATGTGCATCAAAATTAAAAAAGTGTTTCAGTCTCATCTCTAGTTTCACCTACCTGATGGGAATCAATTGTTCTGTTGTTTTAAAATTATTTGAAAAGGTTATTGCCTTAAATGTAACATTTTGCTGCAAAATGTATGCATGTTTTCTTTTTATTTCTGTGGCACATGAAATAATATTACAAAAAAACATAGCAGCTTGCCTAGGCCAGACCCTATTGGCTTTGACATTGTTTGTGCAACCCAGCCATACCAATTTAAAAACACACAGAACATTCTATGTAAAATTTTCAAAATGTCAGGACAGGAGGTATGTCACTTTAAATCCCACCAAATGAATGAGATAGATATTTTATGCTCACCTATATATTATTCCTTCAGGCCGGTGAAGGTCACCATTATACATAGCATAACAGATAATGAATTGTAACTGTAGCAGTTTTCCTCCCTCCCACTAACCCCCTCCTCCCTATTCCCAGATGTGCTAGTATTATGAATTAAAAGGTAGAGATACTCTGTGCAGATTTATGCATATTTGTGGTGTTGAAGTGATGTGTGAAGGCACTCAGGGAGTCGCGAGGTGGTGTCTGATAGCAATTCAGGGCACATGTTTAAGAATAGGTTGCAGGGCTCTAAGATACTTGGACTCATCAGTTCTCTAAATTCATAGGATAAAAGCTGTATGAATGGATGCCAAGTGGTATCATAGGAGTTGAGATCATTGTCTATAGTCAGAGTCATTTTTTCCATAGTGTAGGAATCCTATAGACACCGACTGCACTCTAAAAGTGGGCGGGTTGTTACCCTGTCCCATAGCACCAAAATAACCAGTGCTGCTGCCACCATTGCCAGAGTCAGGTGTTTGTCCTTGATGGATGCCTGTGACCCTGTAGACATGAATGTTGTGCCCAGTAGGACCACTACAGCATCTGTCTTTATCTGTATCTTTAAGACTCCATAAAGCTCTGATCGTATGTCTTCTCAATATCCCCCCAGCTTAGGACAGTGATTCAAGAGATGCCAAAAGAGGTGTAATAGGGACCTTCTAAGTCAACATCCCCTCTAACAGAGTGTCCTTGATCCAGCACCCTACAGGGATGAATGCCATGGAGGTTCCCTCTTTCATTGCTGGGTCAATGATGTACCTGTATGTAGGCAAACATCTCCTATTGTGGAAGACCAAATGTTTGTCGAATAGATTCAAACAGGAGAAACTGTTTGGTTTTAAAAAGCGAGCCTACCATCAGACACCCCATTTGCATCCACAAGTGAAATATTCTGTGGTCCACTCCAGGAGTACAATCCATATTCAAGGGGACAGGTGTGAACGGGGAGGAAAATTTTGCAAAGCTTGCCCTAATATGCATTTTATCTCAGACTACAATAGAATGCAAAAGTAACCCTGGTGATGTGGGTTGAGTATGGACCCCAAGAGGATGTGGCCTAACAGCTAGGGCGGTCAATCTCAAATGTGGGAAACCATGTCAGAGTCCCGGTGATGACGCTTAACATCCTGTGATTCTGGGCAAATAACTTGATCTGCCCATGCCTAACAAAAATGAATGTGTCCTTGTATAATGCAACTGGTGCTCATGTAAAGCACTCGGATATCTGATACCTTCGGGTCAAGTTTGTGCTATATAAAACTGTGGAAAAAAACATTTCTTTGCAGCCTCTTCACCATGGGGTGAGCCACAGTGGAGTTCCAGCTATTGATTGAAATAAAATACCATTGTTTTGAGGTTTCCTTCTTCTCCATTCTTTCAGAAAATGAAACTGTAGTGCTTGGATGTAAGATTTTATATGCGGGACCACCAGTCCTGCAAGCTACGGGAGCCTATAAAGTATTTTAGCCTCAATGTGGAGTGTTTTCCCATACAAAACATAGGAGTTAATCTCTTTCTAGAGTTTCTTGACTGTGTTGGGCAGGGCTGTTAGTGTTATAGCTGTTGTGGGGTTGGGGTTAGCAGGGACTCTGACTTACCTATGTTAATTTGATATTCAAAGACCCTTTGGATTGTCTGCAGTTTTTGAAGAATCGAGCGTTCCAGTTTTAAAGATAAAAACATATCATCTGCGTGCATGATAAGTTCAAACGTGCCTTTCACTATAGTAACCCCTTTAATGTCTTTATTATGTCAAACAGTGTTTGTGAACCATTACAGGGTGAGGGCAAGGAAGAGATGAGATACAGGACAGTCTTGTCTCGTTCCCCTCTTTATTGAAATGGTTAAGATTCTCTCATTTACCCTAATCCGAGGGCAAGGAGCTTGATAGTTCACCTGAATCCACCAAAGAAAACAAGGCTAAACAAGGCCCCATACCCTTCTTTTGAAGAAGTGTTGTCATGTATGTCCAATTCACTCTGTCAAATGCCTTCACACTGTCAATCAATAAAATTAGGGTATTTTTCCTCATTCTTTGTTGCCTTCTATATGATGTGAATATTGGGACAAAACATCCTTGTTAGTGGACCTGCATCCCTGCCCTGAGAGGATCCCTTATTCTAATTTTTGCTATCAAAGGCAAACACTGATTATGTATGTGCGAAATGAAATAGGCCTTTCTCATGGATTGTGGGCTTGTTAGATCTGGAGGGGCTCCCAAAGCGCAACCCTTATTGTGGTGAAAGGCTACTGCCTTCACCATGAGGAAAGCAGCATGAGCGCTGTGGTGGTAGCCTACAGTGTACTGATAAGTAAGAATGAGCAGGTCCTTTTTAGGTCTCGCCTATGCAGCGTGCGTGCGTTGCATAGGAGGAGACCTTTAGGAATCAATTCACTTTTTGGGTCAAAAACGTTCACGCTTTGCATTGCTTTCAATGCGGGAGCGAGCTTTGAAACCATCTGTTTGTAATTAACTTGCAAACAGATGGTGCCCCTTGCTCGCTCCTGCAAGGGAAACAGGTGCAGGCCCCCTCCTCTCTCCCCTCCTCCTGCTGCATCCTCCTTTCCTTGTCAAACTTGTTTCTCAGGTAGTGTACACAAAACACGACAAAAACCGTGTTCCGGAAAATAAGTAAACTTTTTTTCCTATTTATATACTTCAGGTTATTGTTACACAAACATTATGCAATTTTGGTATGAACATCAGCCACCGTCATTCATTGCAGGCCTGCGGGCTTCATAATTAGTAACAGGCAGGCAAGCCAATGAAATACAAGTACCAATGGAAACACCCTCTCGTTAACCAGGCGCAGGCCCCCTCCTCTCTCCCCTCCCCCTGCTGCCTACTCCTCTCCTCGTCAAACTTGTTTCTAAGGTAGTGTACACAAAACACGACACAAACTTTGTTCCGGAAAAGAAGGAAACTTTTTTTTCCTGTTTATATAATGCAGGGTATTGTTACACAAACATTATGCAATTTTGGCACGAACATCAGCCGCCGTCATTCATCAGGCCTGCGGGCTTCCTAATTACGTAAGAGGCAGGCAAGCCATCGAAATACAAGTACCCATGGAAACACCCTCTCGTTAACCAGGCGCAGGCCCCCTCCTCTCTCCCCTCCCCCTACTGCCTCCTCCTCTCCTCGTCAAACGTGTTTCTAAGGTAGTGTACACAAAACACGACAAAAAACGTGTTCCGGAAAAGAAGGAAACTTTTTTTTCCTGTTTATGTACTTCAGGGTATTGGTACAGAAACATTATGCAATTTTGGCACAAACATCATCCTCCGTCATTCATCGCAGGCCTGCGGGCTTCCTAATTACATAAGACACAGGCAAGCCATTGAAATACAAGTATCCATGGAAACATCCCCTCGTTAACTCGGAACATTTACTCACGCAGACATTCTACAAATATTGTTTACTTTCTTTCACCTTTACCTGTCCCACGAGACTGGGCTGGGCGGGTTACAGCTGCCACTCTTATTCCTGCAGAAGTATTAACACGTTGTCAAACCCCTCACTCCTAGGAAGATCAAACAGGAAACATTACTGGTTGAAAAATAGGGGCCTTTTCCATCATCCTCACACCAAGAACCCCCAACAGGACAAAAATCTGTCAGTGATAATTGGACATGTTTGAGATAAGTCTGACTTTGGCAGGCATTAATTGGTATGAGGTTAGTTGGGAATCGAATATTTGCATACTCGGAGCATCAGCTGGTACCTTGAGAGATTGTGTGTAGAGAAAAAAAACTTCTCTTTACCCAGTCCAGCTTTTCTAATACTCCCCAATGATTGGCGTTCTAGAATGTTGCTTTGCTGATGGCTGCCTGGTGTTTGAGACTCATGGTCCCCTGATGGCCTATTTGAGGCTGCTGGGAACAGCACGGTGCACGGATTGCCTTGACAAATGTGCCTCTTTTGCTGCACGATACAGTGGGATTTTTCCGTTTGTCAACATTCCGTATTTATTTATTTCAATGTTTTATAGAAGTACCTAAAAGGCCAAATTGGGCACCTGAGCGCTTTACACAGGTCTGTGCCTGAAAAAGCTTACCTGCTTCCTCGCTGAGTCACCTGGTGTCTTCGCACACTCTGTGATTTGCATTAGATGGGCCCTTATTATATACTGTTTCGGGCGCCACCTACCCTTGTCCTGAGGCATTAACACCGGAGTAATGTCATCAAAGCCACGAGAGATGACAATTCCCCTTCCTGTGCATGTAACAGCACCCACAAAGCTGCCAGGGTCAACTCTTTCACCACATTCCCTTAAATGGGCCATTCAGTGAATGATGTCACAATAGATCTAAAAACCCTAACAGACCACATCAAACAAAACAAGCATTCGCATAGCCAATAGATCTTGCCTTTGGGACCTTATATGTGTTTAGCCATACAACAGTTGATGTTGTTGCACCAAGGATATTGTGCTGCATAACTAAATACCTATAAGGTCCCAAAAGCAAGACCTATTGGCTATGCCAATGCTTGTTAACCTGTGTTATGGGAGTGAGGCATACAGGCTCACTCATATTAAAATTCTGCTGCTGTGCGGTTGACTCACCCGTTGGCCTTCATCGGTTTGGTGTGTAGTGCTACACAGTGCATGAGTTGTGTTTCTGCACTGGGTGTAAGTATGCTTGGGAATTGCACAATACAAGGACAACTCATTTCCGTTCAGTGTGTGTAGGAAGAGTGCATGTGCTGTATGTATATGTGGCTGCAAGTGGTACAGTACATGAAGGATGTAGTGCTGTGCAGTGTGTGTATGCATATACTGGATGTATGTGTGCCTATGAGTAATACAGAATGTGAAGGATAATGGAGTACTGTGTAGTACATGCATGTTGAATGCATGTGCTGGGTGTATGTGTACCTGTAAGTGGACCATGAGCAAAGGATACATTGCTAGGCAGGTCTTGTATGTTAATTGTGTACTTATGAGGGGCAAAATACATAAAGGAAACAGTACTGAGCAGTGCATGCACATTAAATGTATGTGTGGTTCAGCACAGGAAGGATAGAGTGCTGTGCAGTGTATGTATGATGTATAGTATACCTACACTCAGTATGTGTGTATGTGCATGGTACAACACACGGAAGGCCCTTGAGTTCCATTTTGGAAGAGCTAATCCTGCATGGTGAAACATAAGGAGCGGGAGTAGAGCAATGCCCCCAGACAGATTTGTTTATTGCTGCTTTCTAGTAAGATGGGCATTTCATACAATGAAGAGGGGGTAGCTCCATTTTCCTAACCTGGAATGGGATCGTTTTGTGTTGTGTTTTCACTGTGTTACTGTTTAAAGTGTTGCACAAATACTTTGCACATTGCTTTTAAGTTAATCCTGACTGCTCTGTGTCAAGCTACCAGGGAATTTAGCGCAGGTTAATTTGGGGTTTGCTTAAGCCTTACCCTGGCTAGGATTGTGGCTGCTGCTTGGCCAGGGCTCACACTCCATTCACCCAGTAACCCAATTTGGCACAACCTCATGGTGATGAAAGGATACTGCCTTCATCAGGAGTCAGGCAGCATGAGTGCAGTGGGGACAGCTTACCATGTAGTATTCAATAAGAGTGACAGGTCATTTTAAACCTATGTCACAGGAATGGGGGCTACAGGCTCACTCACTTTAAAGTCCAGCTGCTGTGTGCCTGACTCACCCCCTTGCCTACGCTGATTTGATGTGCAGTGCTGTGCAGCACATGATTGGTGTCTCTGTGCTGGGTGTATGTATGCCTTGGAAGGATACAATACAAGGATAATGATGTGCTGTGCAGTGTGTGCAGGTTGAGTGCATATGCTGGGTGTATGTGTGCTTGCAAGTGGTACACAACATGAAGGATGTAGCGTTGTCTGGTGCACGATGTTAGATATATGTACTGGATAAATGTGTGCCTATGAGTGGTACCATACACAAAGGATAAAGCGCTAGGCAGTGTGTGCATGGTACATTTAGGCACTGGGTGTAAATGTGCCTATGAAGGGTACAATACATAAAGGAAAACAGTGCTAAGCAGTGTATGCATGTTAAATGTATGTGTGCCTATGAGCGCTACAGTGCAGGGAAGATTCTGTGCTGTGCAGTGTATGTATGCTAAATACGTGAACTAGGCATATGTGTGCCTGTGAATGGTACAATACATGAAGGGCCCTGGGTTCCATTCTGGGAGACTCATGTCTGCATGGAAATATGAGAAGAGGCAGTAGAGTAGAGCAGTAGAGC
Source organism: Triturus cristatus (assembly GCF_964204655.1). Classification (NCBI taxonomy): domain Eukaryota; kingdom Metazoa; phylum Chordata; class Amphibia; order Caudata; family Salamandridae; genus Triturus; species Triturus cristatus. The sequence continues at coordinate 1,496,429,721 of NC_140591.1, forward strand.
AATTGCCCCAGACAGATTTGTGTATTGCTGCATTCCTGTAAGATTGTTGTGACAAACACTGTACACTTCATAGAGTGCTTTTTGATTCTGTGAGTGATCATAAGGAAGGAGCCAGGACACATCTCAGGAAGTAGATGAGGTTAACAAGAGAGTAATAAAGAGATCTGCTGGGGCCCAGGGGTAACGTTCTGAATCACATATCACTGTGGCCGACATGCAGGTATAAACTCTAATCACTCCTATGGCCTGTGTTGTGGGGTATTAGCTTTGGTGTTGCTCCTCCTGTGACTGACTGTTTTTCAGAGGAAGAAAATGCAGAGGTGTGGGCACCGCAAAAGAAGCAGACCCGATCGGGTCAATGCTGGGGGTGGGCGGAACTCACAGAGTTTCACACTGCAGAATTCAGCGGAGTTACTAAAAACTCTGTAGCATTCCGCAGAGATCCGTGAGTGGCGGACTAAGGTATGCCACACTGCTTTCACAGATTTTTTTCACTGGGAGCTTGTCCTGTACCGTAAAATCAATGTGAGTAGGACCACATAGCGTGTCAGAGGGTGCTGCTTCTTTCTGCCGCTCAAGTAGATTTTCTATTCAAGCTGCAGCTTTCTCAACGTGAGCATCAGCTTTCTCAACATAAGTGGGTGTGACCTGATGTGATCACCTGCATGGAGAAATCTCACCAGGAGGTGGTCTAGCTCTCAATTTTCACGCTTGCACTTGCCAACTTACCGTAAGTAAGCCACGTTTCAGAAAAAACTCCACCACGCTCCAAGCGGAGCGTGAAGTAGGAGAAAATCCATGGACTCCGCTGGACAATTGGAGATTACCCCTCTACCCCTAGTCATTGCCTGTGTGCAGGATGAATTTGGTGACTCTTGTGTACCAGAAGAGAGCTGCTGTGAATTAAGCCATGCATAGCACTGTGATGATCGGCCGGGAACCTGTCAACTGTGAGGATACAGTAATCCCATATGCCAGAGGGGGTATGTAGGAACATCAACAAGTATGACCTGATCTGCAACCTTCCACAAGAAAAGTGAGAATGCAGTAGGGTCACCTGTGCACAATTACAAAGGCCAAATACCTGCAACAGGATCATCAGAGCAAACCCTCACTGGGAGATAAATCAGTTTGTTACCCTGCAGTAGGACTCACAAAGAACCTCTGGTTATTTCGGGAGCTCGACTGTGTGTGAGGAACTCTGTACCCTGTGAGTGTAGCCCACCTGGTATGCATGCAACAAACTCACCTGAACTCACCTGCTGCCTTTCAAATTGACCTTGGATTGAATGCGCTCAAGAACTCCAGATGCTTCACACTTGCTGGTGCAGGTAAGCTTGATTTTAGCCTCTCAATCCCAGAGAACTTGCTGCTAGCTATCGGTTCACTGCTGGAACATTGTTGACTTTAAATTAGAGTAAAAGTGGACTCTTGAGACTGGAACTACTAGTTGGGCTTGCCTTAGATGATGCTTATAGTGAATGGGAAATAACTATCACAAGTAGGCAATGGGACCTGGGGAAACCACCTAAAGAGAGTCTAGAGCCCTGACTTCAAGAAACTGTATGTTGGTGTTTGCATGTTGTATTTCTCCTTTGTGTTAGAGGCAGAAATATAATACTCATCTTTTTCTACAAAAGAGATTATTTCGATGGACAATGGTTTATTGCTGCTATTATGCACATTTTGAGTTGTGAGCCTGTGTCTACTTTCCTGTGTCTGCCCCTCTTGAGGGAGCATTTGACTGCTTGATCATGCTGCCACTGAGCGTCTAGTGCAGGCGGGGTACTTGGCCTAGTTGTTGAGAATCTAGGGCATCAGGAGTAAAAGGTCTCAACCCCCACAGTTTGGCCCAGTAATACATGCATGCTCCGAAAGGGGTTCTGACAGGGTCTAAGTTTATGTGTGCTGGCGCCACACTATCTACCTGTTATGAATCATGATTGAGCGGATTCAATGAGATTTGGTAAATAGGGTTCGATCTATGTGCTAGGATTCCTGTTAAAAGCATAAAGTCTAGATTGAGTACAGAGATTGATTTGCAGGACTGCATAGAGTTGAGTCCTTACTCAATTTAAGAGATGACTATTGTTGAACCTGGCCCGATCTGCAGTGTCACACCCAAACATTTTGCCTTTATCCACCACTTTTTTTTCTGAATTCAATTTTGTTTGTGTCTGGACTCTCAGCACTTTGCCACTACTAAACAGTGCTAAAGTGCTTGTGCTCTTTCCTTGACAGGGCTCAACAAATCAACTCGACCGCTTGCATTTGCGAGGTAAATTTATTGAGGTCGAGCTATTTTTAGGTCCTACTCGCCCTTTCTGGCGAGTAGGAAAACATACTAACTTTTGTCCTCTGTCTTTGAAAACAGAGAAAATGTAGCAAGATAACAAGATTTAAATGTCCACTTGGCATTAAAACCCTCTTGCCAAGACTTAAACCCCCCTTTCATTACACCCTTAAGATACACCTTAGGTAACCCATAGGGCATTGTGCTGTTTAATTAAAAGGTGAGACATGTACTTTTAAGTTTTGCATGTCCTAAATTCAAAAACTCCTAAATTCGTTTTTTACTACTGTGAGGCCTACACATCCCATAGGATAATATTGAGGCTTCTTTATTACATTTAACATTGTAATTTCCAATAGGGAACAGGTACTTATGTCATGTTCAATATCTATTGGTGAAAAGCACTATTTAATGTTAAAGTCGGGTTTTTGACCACAATTTTAAAAATACAACTTATAGAAAGTTGGCATTGTTCTGGTCTTAGCCCTTTTGTGCCTATAGCCTAGTCTGGGTCACATGAATGAGCGTAACTGACAGTTATACCTTGTGAATTCCTCCCAGCCAGTCACACAATAGAGGGATTAGGTAGGCCTCAATGGGTAATCTGCTGGCAGGACAGGGGTGAAGCTGTGCACAGCCTCACTTGCAACAGAATAGCCTGTCCTCTACCTTCACGCGAAGGACCTAAAGATCCCACATTGTCACTACATTCGGCTTGAAGTCAAGGAAGGGGAGGCAGGAAATTCCATGCACTTCAAATCAACTCTCAACAATCTTCACCAGCCTTCCAAAACCAGGGCACCAAGGTATCAAAAGGGTACCTCAGATACCAACTCTTGGTACACTTCTGGACCTGTGCATACTCTGCCAGGAAGAAGAACTGCTCTGCTACTAAACGACTGCTACTCTGCTGGACTGCTGCTCTGAAAGACTGCTATACTGCTGGATGGCTGCCATGCTGTCTTGTTGCCTAGCTGCCTGGGTTTAAGGACTGGCTAATCATCTGTCCCAGGACCTCCAAAGTGACTCACAAGGGATAGTTTGCTAGCCTCCTGTTCAGAGCCACATGGACACAAAAGGCTTTCTGGACCCAATCCTGACCCTCTAAGTGGTGCCCTCCAGTCCTGAGGTGATAAAGTTGCCCAAATAACAAAAATCTAAAAGTGGCAAAAAAGTGTCCTGAGAACCAGGAGGAGACAAGGACCAACTGGCTTGCCTGTCTGCCTGAGGTGCATCGCTGGATGGATTGACTTGGTGGCTTCTCCCTCTACGATCTTCTCTGCAGCAGCAAATTCTTTTCATTGGTGCTTCTCCTAAGGCATATCTGACACCGTGGAACTACAGCCCCTTGCCTTGTCCAGCTGGAGAATTTCAACTTCCATTTCAAAGACTACGGGCCTGATTTAGATATCGACAGAAGGGTTACTCTGTCAAAACGGTGATGGATATTGTGTCCACAGAAATATAAATCACATAGTATGTAATGGGATTTATATTTCAGCAGAAGGGATAGTCATCACCATTGGGATGGAGTAAGCCATCTGCAGAGATCTAAATCAGGCCCTATGTCTGAACATTGATATCTTCTCCGCGGCTTCAACCCAAGGTCATCCGAAAACGACACTCCTTCTTCAGACATTTCCTGCAGCCTTGCCCTGCTGAACTTTACCATCTCAAACACTTTTTCCAAGAATTACTTCAAAGTCCGAAGGTAAGAGCTGACTGGGCCCAATCCACTGTGGTATCCAAACCGTGCTCCATCGTGGTCAGCCATATTGTTAGACTTTGACCCGGTCTTGCACGACTAGATGTTTGTGGTTGGCGCATTGATATTTTAGGTGCTTGCAAAAACTTGTAAAGTGGATTACTACAGTTCTACTGATTGGAATTTGGTAATAATATGATGTTAAATAATTAATTGAAATGTACGCTATTTTTTCAATTGAAAAACACATTACAATATTGCCTCTAACTTAAACTTGGCTGTTTTTTGTGCCAAGCTATCCTGGGTTAGACACAGGTTAATTTGGGGTTGCTTGTGACTTTACCCTGAAAAGAATTGTGGTTGCTACCTGAGAAAGGTCTCACCACCCTCAACTAGTAGAACAGCTGTTATTTTTTCTTTTCTCCTGGTGTCAGCAAGAAAGCCACTATCCTCAAATTTGTAAAATAGTCTTGTTATTTGAGGACCTGGTACACCACAATATCATTTGTAGAAAGTTGCAGTGTATCTATCTTGGCCCAGAGCCTTGCTCTTCTTAAGTTTGGAGATGGCTGTTAGAACTTCCTCTATTCATATATTATTGTCTAAGGAGTCACACATGAAGAATGGAGTTGCACCATGTACCAAGAAGGTGGCTGCTGCTTGCTAAGGGGAGGAATTGCACAATGGACCAAAATGGTTCCCACTCACTAAGGTTCCAGATGACCAGGAGAAAGCGTGGTCCATACTTCTGCAACCAGGCGGTCCGGGATGAGACCCTCGGGTAGCTCCATGCCCGCAGCATCTATGCACACCTTTAGCCATTTGTGGGTCTCTGAGGGCTCTCCAACCACTGCTGGGTCAAAGGCCTTGAAGCGCTGATGCAGACTACAGCTTATCCCAAATACCTGGTCCTGCTTTCTGACATCAGGATGGGGTTGGCTGCCTCCTTATGATATCTGTCCACTATCAGTCCCCATCAAATTTAAAATAAATGTCCTTTAATCAATACTTCACTGTTGCAGCTATCAGTCTCTTAAATGCCTTACTGATGCTCAACAAAGCCTTGTTACATCCACAAATATTTTAAACAATACACCTATTCCATAATTGTTCATGCCTTTTCATGACCATTGAACACCTCCCTTTATCTCTGAACTGAGCATTCTTCCCATCAATCAGACATTAATAGAGTGCAACAAATCACCTCTGAGGGTCTCAGGTCTCAAAGCCAATGGCTTACAAAACTGTCCCTACCCCGCCACTAACTAAATGGTAAGTCTATCTCACAATGATTAGATTTGTTTGTTTATTGTAAAATGCACTAATCCCTACAAGCAGAGCAGCATTATAAAAATTTGTCAATGAACATTCGTACACCAAACTTTTTATCTAGAAAAAAGTATGCAGCATCTTTCCTTTCATGCTGTGAGATGTATCATAATCTCCTACTCCTGATATGACAGACAAAAAAGGCTGATTAGTCAGAGACATCACACACATACTCTGTGGGCATCTGGGTGTGCCTTTATTTTCATGGGCGGGCACTTTAAAGCCAGATCTTTTGGTTTTGTCATTGCTTGTTAAATAGTGTTACCAGAACATAGAATTGTACAATGCCATCGTAATATGATGAAGGTATTCCTGAGTAAAGAAGTTAGATGCCTCAGAGCGGGTCACACCCTAGACCCCATCTTCGTGGGAGGAGCAAACATCCGCTTCAGCCACACCACCCAGCCCCTCTGGACGGACCACCACTGTGTCCATCTCATCTTCAACACCACCACCGCACACAAGCGCGCCCTGCCCTGCCACATTGGAACTGGAGAAAGGTCACTGAGGACGTCCTCAACACTACCCTCCTTTATAACCGACACCACCTCCGCAGCCAGGGAATTTTACCACTGGGTCTCCTGCTGCGCCGACAAGCTTCCACCCCTCAGCCACCCCGCCAAACAATGACTTCGGAAAGCTGCCTGATCACCACAGAACTTCAAGAAGCCAGACGCACCTGCAGATGCCTAGAGAAAACCTGGCAAAACTAGAAAACCACAGAACAAGTACAGGAGCTCCCTGAAGGAATACCACCAGTGCATACGAGACACCAAACGGACCTTCATAAGAGACAAATTCCAGAACAATGAGACCAATGCCAAAGAACTGTTCAAAGTCATACAGCAGTTTGCGAGACCCTCCTGCGAAGCCGCAGACGTCACACCTTCCCAGGAACTCTGCGACAAGCTTAGCTCCTACTTCCATCAGAAGATCAAGGTCCTCTACGACAACTTCAGCGAACCAGCGTCAGACACCAACAGCCCGCCCGCCGCCGCCGACAAGCCTACCATCACCTCCTTGGGATCCCGCTACCGTCGATCTCATCACCGCAACCATGATTAAAAGACACTCAGGAGCCCCAATGGACCTCTGCCCACCACACAAATTCCACAGGGCTGCCGTGACTGGAAACGGGCAGAGGTGAAACCCTTCCCCAAGAAACCAACGGCTGACCCAATGGACCTGAAAACTCCTGGCCCATCTCTCTCCTCCCCTTTGCAGCCAAGGTCACCGAGAGACTCATAAACACCCAGCTGACCGCCTTCATTGAAGAGAACTCCAACCAAGATGCCTCCCAGTCTGGATTCCGCAGCAACCACAGCACTGAGACCGCCCTCGTTGCCACCACGGACGACATCCACATGCTACTAGACCAGGGAATCACGGCGGCCCTCATCCTTTTAGACATCTCCGCAGCCTTCAACACCATCTCACATCGCATGCTCACAGCCAGACTGCATGACGCAGGGATACAAAGAGTCGCCCTCAACTGGATCCAATCCTTCCTCTCTGGCCGAACCTAGAGGATTCGACTCCCCCCTTCCTCTCCGAACCCACGGAAATCAACTGCAGAGTACCCCAGGGATCATCACTCAGCCCCACGCTCTTCAACATCTACATGGCCCCCCTCACCACCATCGTCAGACAGCACAGGCTCAGCATCATTTCCTACGCTGACGACACCCAGCTCATCCTCTCGCTCAAGAAGAATCCCGAAGACACCAGACTCTGCTTCCAGGAAGGAAAGGAATAAAGAATGTGGCAGCCTGAATGAAAGACAGCTGCCTGAGGCTCAACTCAGAGAAGACCGAGATCGTCATCCTCGGACCCTGCACCTCTGCCTGGAACAACACCTGGTGGCCCTCCGCCCTCGGAAGCCCACCCACTCCTACAGACCACGCTTGGAACCTCGACATCATCCTTGACTCCTCCCTCTCCATGAACCACCAGATAAACACCGTCACCTCCACAAAGTTCAACTGCCTACGCATCCTCCGGAAGACCTTCAAATGGATCCCCCCGACTGCAGAAGAACCATCACCCATGCACTCATAACCAACAAACTGGACTATGGCAACTCCCTCTATGCCGGAATCAACAGAACTCTTCTGCACAAACTCCAAACCATCCAAAATGCCATAGCCAGACTCGTCCTCGGAACACTGCGTCACAAGCACATGACACAACACCTACGAGGCCTCCACTGTGCCCCGTCAAGAAGAGGGTCACAAACTCCTCACCTACTCAGACCCAAATACCTCAATGAGAGAGTATCCTTCCATGTACCCAAGAGGATCCTCCACACCGCCGACCTCGCCCTGGCAGAGGTCCCCCGCATCCGCAGCAACAGAACCGGCGGGAGAGCTTTCTCCTACATCTCAGCCAAGACCTGAAACAAGCTCCCTGTGAACATCAGACGCTCCCCGACCCTGCACACATTCAGGAAGGACCTCAAGACCTGGCTCTTCGACTGACCCGGTGCCGTTTCCCCCCCGTGCCTTGAGACCCTCACGGGTGAGTAGCGAGCTATATATACCCCTGATTGATTCATTGATTGAGATGTGATTTACCTGCTGCTCATTCATTCACTTAAATTGTCTCTAGCACTTTCTGCATTTAGTGTATTCACAGTCCACCTCACAATCAGTAGTAAATCAGGTTTCACACACTATGTACAAAGGAATGACACAGTGCAGCGCTGCATGCAAATTGGCAGCGTAGTGCTGCATTATTTAACCCCTTCGGTGCTCATGACGGAACGGTTCCGTCATGAGCGTCGGTTGAGCTGTGCTCATGACGAACCGTCATGACCACGCCCGCGCAAGAAACGGTCAGCGCTGAGCGGGAATTGGCGCCGCATCGAAGGGGTTAAAAAATGCAGAGATGCGCTGTATTCAAAATAATACGATGCACCCCTGTATTTTCCCTTGCAACGGCACTAAAAACCAATGCATACATTATACCATGGTGCCTGTGTTGCAGGGGTGATTGTTTATATGACACCTTCCTGCACATAATGATTCATTAAAGGCGATTTGCTCCTTTTATATGTGCTGTGAAAAGCAGCATACATAGAAATAGCAAAATAAGTGAAAAAATAAAAGTATTTCTTCTTGTTGTGCCACTCTAATGCCTGCTTTTCAATTGCTTTAGTTTTTGGCACTCTCCCATATTTACACTTACTTGTAAATCTGAAGCAATGTCAAAAATCAATGGCTTTTGAGGTCGAATGAACAGAGCAACACTTATTGCACGCCCCTTTCACTCAAAGGGAAGTGTGAAAAGGGGCCATATTTACAAGGCCAATAACAGTCGCTCAGGATGGCTTTGCTTGGCCTTGTAAATATGGGCCAGCACACAACGCCACCAGAGCATCAGAAAAAGTGACACTCCAGTCGAGCTAGGGGCTCGTATATGTTCCATATGGCACATCCTTGCATTTTGTAAATTATACAGCATGGCACTGCTAAATTGCTTGCAGCACTGAGTCATTTCTTTGTAAATATACCAATATTTAGGATGCTTACCACCATTCAAGTGAGAGTTCACTAGTATTTTACTGCATCTCAGATGTCCACAGAGACCATGGAGTTCTGTTTGTTGAAATAGCATTTCCACTAGGTCGCCAATAGCAACTGTACCTCTATTACCTTTACATATAAAAATATACATTTAATTATTTGCATTCAGTTTCCAAATTCTAAAACCATTCACCCTTGAATTACCGTTGCAACCCTTGTTGGTACTTCACCACATCTGCTTTTGTTTTTATAGGATCAGGATTAAAGACCAGTATTCCGATGGTGGTTTTTAAAGTGTAGCATTATTTGGAAATATATTTCAATCATGATTGTCTATATCTCTTCAGAATACCCTGTTACTGAATTACCATTTTTTTTAAGGATCACACTGCTTGTTCATATCTATTTAAGTTAATTCTCACAATTGCACATTTTATGATTGTAAGTTGAAGTGGAATCCTTTTCAATAAAATGTGTTTTGTATGGCAATTCCTTATGAAAATATGGTTTACTTAATAACTCCATGTTCTTATATCTGTTTCAGGGCACAAGTGAGGTAAGAGAAACTGTTATTATCTTACCTTGCTGATGTATATGCCAATTTCACATGTGCATTATTTTTCTCCCATTAAGTAGAGTACTGTATTTTGCACTCTATCTTAGAACCTAATAAGTGTTTCTGTGTTCAGCTGACATAAATCTGACTCAATGACTTCCAAAATGAGGTGCTGGTATTTATGTTGTAGAGGCCAAAATGCTCGGATTCTCTCACTCATCGAACATTTCACCCAAAAGCTGGAAAAGGAGTTTCTAGATAGAAAAACAGGACCTTAGATTCAGGAGTAAGGGAAGATTTTCACCCTATGTGTGATGGCTACCACCATCTCAGTGAGAGTTCCCTTGTATTTTACTTCATCACAGGTGTCCACAGAGACCATGGAGTTCTGTTTGTTTAAATAATATTTCCAGATCCAGGTCAATAATAGCAAATCTATCTCCAATGCATCTATTTATAAAATATGAAGTTAATTATTTGCATTCATTTTCCATAATGCTCAATCCATTCACCCTTTACTTACCATTATAACCCTTTTTTGAACTTCACCACATTTTTTAATATATGACCAGAATTCAGCCATGTATTCTGATTGTGCTTTTTTAAATGTGCTATGATTTGGAAATATATTTCGGTCATTATTGTCTATAACTCTGCAGCTCACCCTGTCAGTGAATTAACATTTTTTGTCTGAAGGATCCTACTAATTCTTCACAAATATTTAATTTGAAGCTGAATCCTTTTAAATAAAGTGTGCTTCCTATGGCAATTGTTTTTGAGAATTTTGTTCAATTATTCATTAAGACTCCATTCTTATCTCTCCTTAAGGAGCCCACTGAGGTAAAAGGAGATGCAAATAATCTTAACTTGCTGATTTATATGCCAAATTCACATGCACATTAATTTTTGCCCAACATTTTTTTGAACTGTATCTAAGATTCTATGTAAGATTCGAGTTTGTGTTTGAGGGTTATGCTGACAGAAATCTGACTCAATGCCTTACAAAATGATGTACTGATAATTATGATCTGGAGCAGTAGTTAGCAAGCCCTAATTAGGGGATCTGTGATTTTATTACAAAAGTATATTAAAATGAATCCATTTAAATTCATAAAGTATATAAAAATAAATAAGCAACATTGAAAATTTGAAATCCATTTCTATATTTGACGGGGAATTTAAAAAAATCTCTATTTGAACGTTTGTTGCATGTATACATGTTTATTTTAATTTTTTTATGCTATGATTTGAGGTTCAAAAACTGTTATTAATTAGGCAGGGGATTTCAGGCTTTCAATAATGACTCAGTTGGGACCCCGGATTCCAGTAATGATTCAGCTGGTGTCCACACAAGTCAAAAGTTAAGAACAGCTGCCCTAGAGGCCAGATTTATCAAACTTTCACACAGTTCAATGCAGCAAGACACCTTGTGTGAAAGGGAAAGGGCAGGAATGTGCCTTATTTGCCATTATACGGTGCATTCATGTCATTTTGTTGCACTGACACACCTTTTTATGGCTAGTACCAACGCAGGCACCGTTACGTCATATTGTAAGGGTGCCTGTGTTCCAAACAGGATAGGTTTTGTGCAGGAAGGTGCACTTTCCTGCCCTATACAGTCCTCAGAGACATTTTAATTTTTCAAAGTGTGATCAGAATGTAGCACACTTAGAAACAGGAAACAACAAGGAGAAATAAAAATATTGCTCCCTTCTTGCGTCTTTGGTAGGGAGGCATACACTTGTGACTAGGGGTGGGCGGAATTTGCGATATTAACTATCGCAAATTATCGCGATAATGTTCAAAATTATCGCCAACACGCGAAAAATATCGCGAGGATGCGGAAGTTTTTTCCCGCATGTTCGCGGTATTTTTTGCGTGATCGCGGGTCGCCAACTTACCCATGAGGTTGCTCACGGGCGCAGCCATCTTGTTTTCACTCTTCTCGCGGTGCATGATCGCGAGAAGAAAGACGTGATTGCGCAACTAATAACATTGCTGCGAGCGCGAACTGTCGCGAGACAGCGCAAATGGCTACCAACAATCCAACATCTTGATGAGAATGCAGGGATTCAGGTAAGGCGATCGCGCGCGCGCAAGAATGTATTATTTTACAGCCCGAGCAAGAAACAAATTATCGCCAAGCTGCGGTAAGCGATAATTTTGACATTTTCGCGCTTACCGCGGAACGCGAAAATGCCAAATTATCGCAATTTTCGCGACCGGAACGGAAATTTAGCCAAGGCCTACTTGTGACACATTCCCTATGCTACCAATGTTGAACATCTGAGAATATGTCATAATCCAGGGGTGGATGCATGGAAACATAAACAGTCCACCCATGGAACACCTCCATGCAGTAGAGCAAGGCAGTGATTTTCACTGTCTTTCATAATTCTAGATTAATTAAGCCACTCAGGGTCAATCAATGTGGCCTTGCATGGCTTGATAAATTTCATTGAGGTTGAGCATTGCCCTTGTGTCCCGTTGCATGGCACAAGGAAGACTCGAAACCTTGATAAATTTGCCCCTAAGATTATCTCATGGTGAGACCATTTCACCCAAAATGTGGAAAAGGAGTTTCCAATGACTCCCCCTACTTTCTAGCAAAACATACAGGTCTAACACTAAGGTTTACCCACCACATTAAATTAGACCATAGTTTGACAACATTGGAGACTCCTACTTTGTCTCTACTGTGGTCAAACCTCTCTGATGGATTTGGCGTACTGTTTCTTCCTATTCCAGGTGAGTGCTGTGCATTTGTTGGACAACAGAAACTTTGGGATGCTGCCAGACTGGTTCTGTGCATGCCCTGAGGATATGTCTTTCCGAGGTTGTTCCTAGCTCACAGTGCCACATCCAGTTCCCCTAGACTTTGAAGGGTAACCAGCGATCTGGGCCACCTTAGAACATGACAACCGTGACTTACCAAGGAAATCATGGCAACAGATCTAAAATCTTTTTGCTCAGTCACTTATGCGTTCTCAGACAGATGTACCAAAACTACACAAAAGGGGCGTTTTAAATATTTATTGAACCTTTGCTATTCTTGTATAGAATATATGTGCTGAAATATTTATTAGAAGGAAGCAAACCTATGAAACTAACAAGATACAAACACTGAACAGTATGAACTGTTCTGGCATTGTGCTGAAGCAGTGCAGATGTCCACTCGTCATGATCCCGATGAGAATTATGATTATCAAGAAAGAAAAACGTCCCTCTTTTGTAATGCTCTAGGCAACGCAAAAACAGGCCCAAGGCACTCTTCAATCTCATTAGGCAACAAACTTCCAAGCCCCCTTCATCATCAGTTCAGGCCTCCAAAGACCTGTGTGATAACTTTGCCAATTTCTTTAACGATAAAATCACCAAGATCGAACTCTCCCTGGATGATCACCGTAGTCTCCCCTACAGTAATGCGCCCCCAAGGACAGAAGATATCGCACCCTAACACCCCCAAACTACTGGAAATCTTTCAATCCCATCTCTGAAGCAGAGGTCATCAAAATGATTTCCAGCTCCAAAACCTCATCAAACATCTTGGATCCCATACCTACCCAACTGGCCATAATGCTCAAACTCACCCTAGCCCTGCTCTGGACCAAGATCAAGAAAGAAAAAACGTCCTTCTTTTGTAATGCTCTAGGCAACGCAAAAAATAGGCCCAAGGCACTCTTCAATCTCATTAGGCAGCAAACTTCCAAGCCCGCTTTATCATCAGTTCAGGCCTCCAAAGACCTGTGTGATAACTTTGCCAATTTCTTTAACGATAAAATCACCAAGATCGAACTCTCCCTGGATGATCACCGCAGTCTCCCCTACAGTAACGCGCCCCCAAGGACAGAAGATATCGCACCCTAACACCCCCAAACTACTGGAAATCTTTCAATCCCATCTCTGAAGCAGAGGTCATCAAAATGATTTCCAGCTCCAAAACCTCATCAAACATCTTGGATCCCATACCTACCCAACTGGCCATAATACTCAAACTCACCCTAGCCCTGCTCTGGACCAAGATTATAAACAGCTCCTTGAGAACCGAAGTCATGCCTGATTGACTCAAAATAGGCCAAGTCACGCCTTTACTATAAATAACGGACTCTGACACAAATGATCTGAATAACTTCAGACCCGTCTAGAACCTCCCTCTCCTAGCTAAAATCCTGGAAAGATGTGTTCTCCTCTAACTTACTCAATATTTGGACAGCACCAACCTTCTAGACCCTCACCAGTCGGGTTTCAGAAAAGGCTGCAGCACAGAGACAGCGATCCTAAATGTCATAGACGATATACACAAGTCACTCAATATGGACAAATGCAGCCTACTCATACTCCTGTACCTATTAGCAGCCTTCAACGTGGTTGACTTCAAACTACTCATTAAGGTACTTCAAGAAAGGGTAGGAACGGAAGAGGTGGTCTTACAAATGTTCACCTCTTTTCTACAGAACGGCACCCAAAGAATAAAAATCAAAAACTTCTCGTCTGACCTACTCCCCGTTAACAGGGGTGTCCCTCAAGGATCAGTTCTCTCTCCGCAACTTTTCAACATCTATATGGAAGCCCTCATCACCATACTTAAAAAATCCAACATTCCTTTCCACCTCTATGCGGACGATACCAAGATCTATCTCAAAACCTCCTCCATTGATGACATCCAGAGACTGAACGACACTCTAAGAGAAGTCCAACACTGGCTATCACTCAACCACCTGAAACTTAACCAGGACAAGACGGAAATCCTCCTCATTTCCAACAAGGTGGAAAACCCACGAACCACACAATCGCTAAAAGCTATAGATGCTCTCAACTGCAATCTCACCCTGGACGAGTCCATAAAATCGCTGGGAATCATGCTGGACCCAAAATTAGACATGGTCAAACACATCAAGAACACCGCAAAGAGCACCTTCCTCAACCTTGAACTACTCAACAAAATAAAACTCTTCATCCCTACTAACGACCTCAAACAAGCCACTCAATCCTTGGTGTTGTCCAGACTGGACTACGGGAATGCAACCCCCACAGGATCAGCAAAATCTCACCTAGCTCCCCTCAGATTAACTCTGAACGCAGCAGCTAGAATGGTCACCGCAGTAAAGAAATATGAACACATCTGGCCTGCACACAAAGGGCTAAAATGGCTCCCAATCGAAATGCGTGCCAACTTCAGAACTGCCTACCTCACTCACAAAGCTCTGCACACAGGGAAACCCGCCTACCTGGCCTCCAAACTTAAGAATGCCGATCAGACAAGGAGCCTCAGTGGTACCAATACTCTTCTCCTCATCCCTCCAAAAACTTGCAAACAAAAAACTGCATCTCGATCCTTCTCAGGAAACGCACCTAAAATCTGGAACTCCATCCCAGTATACATCAGGACTACCCCCTCATTTTTAAAATTCAAAAGGCAGCTCAAAGACCTTTTCCTCAACCAATCTCCCCAAATGGATAGCTACTGCCCAACCGCAGAAATTTGCCCACAGCAGCTCACAGACACGCTGACTTTAAGACTTCTACCTCACCCTCTTCCTGACTCCCTCCACTATTTCCCCTTCCTTGAACTAGTCTCGCCATAAGGCTATGTGCTCATTACAGTGATATTATGTGATGTGCCATGAATCATTGTGTATACCACTGTTATAATGTGTAATTTACTCGATACTAATGCTGTAAAGCGCTCCGATATCTTCGGGTCTGGCCAGCGCTATATAAAACTCTCAAATAAAGGAATAAAAAAGATGAGGGTTGTAGCCCTGCTGCGTGGATGTACTTTGGAGGGCAGTAGAGGGTGCCTGGAACGGACTGTGGGAGTGTGTTTCTGTATTTGGTGTACTCAGAGTCCACATCAGAATCAGTGGTAAAGCATGTTTCCAACCCCATGTATGATTCTGGATAGATTGATCCGGTACTTATTTCCGCATTAACTGAGCTGTGTCTCTTTTGAAATCGTATTTTACCTAACTTTATTTTAACTGCTATTTGCACATGTTTTGCCAATTTGCACCTACCTGGAGCGTTAATAAGCTTGTCCCCTCTCGTTCCCCGTTCCACCACAGTTTTCCTTTTGAGTGGAGGCAGTATAGGCGGGCCGGAGGTGGAGCCCAGAACGAGCTTCCGGGTCTCCCACCTCATAAGCCACATTGCAGAGCGGACACGCAGCGGACATGCTCAGCGGGTGCGCCACTGGCGCGCTGAAGGCACACCTAAGGCAAGCCCGTCTGCGTGCGTCTGCACCCAGCTGGTACCAGGGGCCAGAACCCATGCCCCTTCATGCATCGGTAGAACTGCCTACTCACGCCAACACTTTTTAAGGCTACAGAAACCTAATAAGGAGATCTGTCACCATACGATGTCCCCACTTAGTGAGGAGCCTGGGTGCACTCAGGTCCAACACCACCACACATCTAAAATGTTCCTCCTCAACTGTAGATCCCTACCAAAACACTCCCTGGAGATTAAAATGCTCCTGGAAGATGAGGATCCTGGTGCACTATTTTTGACGGATACTTGGTGACATAATGAATCTGAACCAATCTGGTACAAACTCTGCCCAAGGGCTTCACTATTCAGCGGAATGACCACGATAAGAAGAAAGGCGGAGGCATTGACATAATACACAAAGACTTGATGCAGGGTTGAATCTAATATCATTAAGGACTGCGAAAGTCTTGTTTTTAACATCTCACTATCTACCAAACACTCCTTTGCTGGAGTTCTCATCTACCGCAGCCCAGGAGGGTGCGGTTAATTTCTTAAATCCCTTCCTGAGGTGGCAGCTACGTTAGTCGGCAGGTCCCCCAATATCACCCTCATGGGCGACTTCAACCTACATTTTGATGATTTCAACAAGGCGGATGCATCGAAGCTCACACAGGACATTCTAGCTATTCAATTTACCCAAAAAGTCATAGGTCTCACACACAAGAAAGGCCGTACACTAGACCCTATCTTTAGTAACAACACCGAACTCTTGGTGGGCGATCCTGTTTGCATTCCCTGGTCGAATCATTTCCTTATCCCCTTCTACATAAGCCCTTTATTGCCACCCCCGGGGCATCAAAGCCACTAACAGGAAAGTACGCCCTTGGGCTAAACTTCCAGTAGACTCCTTGATTGTAGCTCTTGGCAACCTCAATCCTAAAGCCAACTTAAATCTCACCCCTGCTTCAGAGAATTGTACTCGCTGGATTGAGGCCTCACTTGATACTGTCGCCCCAGTAAAATTAAGTCATAAACTAGAGAGAAAAAGACACCACGGTACTCCCCCAAGCTGCGAGCACTTAAACAGACATGCAAAAGACTGGAGAGGGAATGGAGTAAGACAATCTTGACCTGAGCAAACTAAAATAAAGATTGTTTTGGATTAGAGTGGAGCAGACTGGAGTGGGACAGACTGGAGTGGGGCAGATTGTTCTGAATTTGAGAAGGGGTGGATTAGAGTGGTGCAAATTTGAGTGGGGCAGATTAGATTGGGACAGATTGTTTTGGATTGAAGGGGGTAGATTAAAGTGAGGCAAATTGTTTTGGATTAGAGAGGGACAGATTGGAGTGGGGCAGCTTGTTTTGGAATGAGTGGGAAAGATTATTTTGGATTGGAGTTGGGAGGTTTAGAGTGGGATAGATTGGAGTGGGGAAGAATGGAGAGGTGCAGATTTTGCTTGTTTGGAGTGGTTCCTATTGGAGTGGGGCAGCTTGTTTTAGGTTGGAGTGGGGAAGATTGTTTTAGACTGGAGTAGGGCAGATTGTTTTGGATTGGAGTCGGACAGAATGCAGTGGGGCAGATTGTTTTGTATTGGAGTGGCGAAGATTTTTTGGATTGGAGTAGGACAGATTTGAGTGGGATGGATTGGATGGATTGGAATGTGGTTGATTTGAGTGGATTGGATTGGGGTTAGTGGTTTGGATTGAAATGGGATGGATTGGAGTGGTCTGTGGTGGATTGGATTAGTGTGGTAGATTGGTGTGATATGGCTTGGGGTTTACTGCACAATTATGTGTTAAAGCATCATTTCAGAAACCATGCATAAGAAAGAAACAATTTCGCTTTGCACGAACATAATTCTCATCTTTTGATAACAGAGCCCATGAGCAAAAAGAAAAGAAAACATGAAGGTAAAGTGAAAGAAAAAAGACTTTGTAAAATAGAAGAAAGGTAACTATAGAAAATAAAACGTTGCAGTTTTGTGTGTCCTGCAGGGCACATTTATGCCAGTCACATGCCTTCTGTTTGCAGGGCACTAGTAGTAAGAACAAAAAAGTACCTCAATGACATCTGGAGCAGTGGACGGGCACTGATTAAGTTAATTTAAGCAGTGCTTGACTCCATAGAGAAAAGCAGAAATTATGTTAGGCCTGCTGTTGGACCCGGCCTCGTAAGCGTGGCCCTACTTGCCCCCGCACCACATAACTTGGTACCTACCGCCCCAAGCACACGGCCTAGCCGATCTTTCCTCCCAGAATGCACGCACCCGACCCGGGCATCCTCGTCCATGGCCTCTCTCCTTTCGGCCACCCCGGGCCCGCGTGCCCACTTCAGGCACCAAGATGGCCGCCCGGCCCCAGCGCGACCCGGGCCTAGCGGCGCCACTCCGGCTGGAGGACATCACGCTTTCCAGGGGATGAGAGAGGGAGGAGCAGTTTCTATCGCACCTCTGAGCTCCCCTGGGACGATGGGTTTCGATCGGTCCTCCGGCCTCCCTGAGGGCTGGCTCCATACCTGCTGGGTGTCTGGGACTCCTCCCGACCCGGCACTGAAAGGATCAAAAGACAATGGCAGGAAACCTCGACAAGCAACCCCCAGGCGACAAGACCCCTGCCTGGACAGACTCCGGACATCAAAGAGGGGTCGACCTATAACAAGGGGTGCTCTGGGACTGTCCGGCAGATTCGACGCTGGAACGACGAGAGCCTGCTGACGCGGTCGCGGATCCTGGAACTTAGAACCACCTGAGCCCTGCTGAGTGACTCGTGGCTCCCTGAAGATCGTAAGACCTCCGAACTTGTACCTGAGCCCTGCTGAGTGACTCGCGGCTCCCTGAAGATCGTAAGACCTCCGAACTTGTACCTGAGCCCTGCTGAGTGACTCGCGGCTCCCTGAAGATCGTAAGACCTCCGAACTTGTACCTGAGCCCTGCTGAGTGACTCGCGGCTCCCTGAAGATCGTAAGACCTCCGAACTTGTACTTGAGCCTGCTGAGTGACTCGCGGCTTCCACAGACTGCCACGGTCCCGCTGGACCCCACCTACAACAACCCTATCCCCCAGCTCGAGGATTGTGAGCTGTGCGCCGGATACGTCCCTGCCTTGAACCTTTACCAGAGACTGTCCCGCTACCCCCTATACCTTCCGAGACTCCTTGAGCCCGCGCTCTCCTTGTACATATTTGCAGTGCTAACCTGATTGATAAAAGATTGATTCCCAAGAACGCACGGTTTGGTGTTTCTGTGTCGTGTGGTGCCAGAAGTACGATCCTAGATACGAGATTCCTCCCCCTGAGGAGTCTCCCGCCAGTGCCCGGCTACGATACTTTGAGGGTGGGTCTAAGGGTAGTCAGGACCCCCTTTCCGGGCTCCTCTGAGGTCGCCGTCTAACATTGGTGGCAGCGGTGGGATTCGGGCCCATCACCTAGAGATCGTACTGTGAACGACGGACGCACTACCGACAAAGATGGCAGAAGGAAGCGCCATGAGCTCCGCAGAAACCAACGCCAACAGGATGTTCCAGGTGGAACAATTAGAAGAATACTCGCACAAGGAGCTAAAGCAATTCTGCAAAGAACTTAAAATCGCTACCACCGGTCTCAACACCAAAGAAGATTTGCAGAAAGCACTGAAAGCTTGGGTGGATGCCGGGGCCTCCCGTCCAGAAGGCACAGGGGAGCGCCCCGATGAAGCCGAACCCCCCCAAGGCGAAAGCAGCAGCAATCGGGTGCGAGGTATCGTACCAGACGGGGGCCTATCCCCGGAAGAACTCACGGACAGAGAGAGAAGCCGCAATCACGAACTCGAGTTAGCTAAACTCAAAATCGAAGGCGAATTAAAGTTAGCGGAAAAAAAGCTAGCAGTAGAGCAAATGCGCGTGCAAGGCGAGCTAGAAGAGAAGAAACTCCAACGGGAACACGAAGGGAAGAAGCTCCAACTAGAGCACGAACGCAGCTTGAAGGAACTCGAGCTCAAGGCCAAAAGCGAGGAAGGGAGGCCCCCGGGGAACCGAGAGGCGGCCTCCCCAGCGGAGCAGAAGGTCCACATCCCCAAGGACGTGGTCAAAGAATATTATAAAAACGATGACATTCAGCAATGGTTCAGGGCCTACGAGGTCGCCATGACCTCCCATCGGATCCCGCAGAAGGACTGGGGGGCCGGGTTGTGGGGACGGTTTCTGAGCGAGGGAAGAGACACCCTGCTCGATCTACCCATCTCTCTGCAGACCTCCTACAGCCACATGAAAGAGGCTCTACTCACAAGGTACGGCCTCACCCCAGAGATGTACCGTCAGCGATTCCGGGACTGCCGGAAAATCCCGGGCACTACCTGGGTGGAGTATGTAAACTTTTTCAGTCGATCCTTCGATGGGTGGATCAAGGGCAGCAAAGTCACCACCCTTGAGGAACTCACCGACCTCATGCTATGGGAACACCTGGCTGCGAACTGCTTTGTGGAACTACGCCAGCATCTGCTTGACAGCAAACTCACCGATCCCAGGAAGCTGGCGGTGGAAGCAGACCGCTGGACCAACACCCGGGTCCCCCGGGGTATGGTAGGAGAATACCCCCGAGCCAGTCAGGGACCACCCCGCCAGAGAGGAGGAGGGAATCAGGGAGGGCAGCGAGAGTCCCAGCCTAGCCCCCCAAAGACCCAACCTCCACCTTTCCCAGCACCCCCCCCACCAGTAACCGGACCCCCCGGGAGACGGGGACACCGGATAACAGTCACTTGTTTTCGTTGCCAGAAGCCCGGGCACTATGCCAATGACCCAGAGTGCCCCTTGGCCACCCAAATCACCCCTGCGAGACAGATAGCCAACATAGCTCTGGAGGAGGAGGTTGAGGAAACCGGAGAGTGGGAACCAGCAGCTATGGCCCTAGTATCCCTGGGAGATAGAGAGATGGTCCCTGGTAGCCTCCTGCCCTCCAACACGAAGAAATACGGGCAGCTCGTCAAGATCAATGGCCACCAAATAGAGGCCCTGCGGGACACCGGGGCCAGCATCACCGGTGTCCTCAGGCACTTGGTCCCCGAGGAGCAGATCCTCCCCAACGTCTTTTGCCCGGTGATTTCCGCAGATAATAGAGAGAGTATGTGCCAGGTAGCCCTGGTGCCGTTTGAGTGGGGTGGGGTGACAGGTAAACTAAGGGTGGCCGTAAGAACCTCCCAGCCGGTCGACTGCCTCTTAGGGAACGACCTGGAGAGTTCTCCCTGGAAGCACGTCGAGCGCAAGGCCCACCTAGGAATGATGGGACTCCCCGAGTGGGTGTGCGCCACCACCCGATCCATGTCAGCTCAACTCACCCCCCTGGGGGAAGTCGAAAACGCCCCGACCGAAGAAGGCAGAACAGTAACCGCCGAGGGTCCTCCCGTCCCCCCATCGGAAGGGTCGGTCGCCAGCGACGAACCCTCACCGTCCGACACCGCCCCGGTCCCCGAGTTGGGCGATCTACCCGAATTGGCCCAATGGCGCCACGAGGGCGGGCCCAACCGGGAGGAGTTTTGCCGGGAGCAAGCCACTTGTCCTTCCCTGGTCGGACTGCGGCGCCAGGCCGAGGGCCAAGCCGCAGGCGACCAAACCGGGACACACCGAGTTTATTGGGAGAATAACATTTTGTACAGTGAGCAGAAGTCAGTGGAGCTGGGATCCGGACGGGTGCTGGTGGTACCCCTCCGCTTCCGAGACTTCCTCCTGGGCTTAGCCCACGACGTCCCCCTCGCCGGCCACCTGGGTCAAGACAAGACCTACAGCCGTCTCGTGACCCATTTTTACTGGCCTAGAATGAGAGCAGCCGTAGAAGCCCACTGCAAGTCCTGTCCCATGTGCCAAGCTAGTGGGAAGAGTGGGGGGAAGCACAAGGCTCCCCTCCAACCCTTCCCGGTCATCAGTACCCCCTTCGAATGAGTCGGGATCGACATCGTGGGGCCCCTGGACCCCCCCACCTCCCAAGGTCACCGGTTTATCCTGGTCCTAGTGGATCACGCCACCCGCTATCCGGAGGCTATCCCCCTACGCACCGTCACGGCCCCCGTGGTGGGCCGGGCCCTGATGGGCATCTTTTCCCGGGTGGGTTTTCCCCGCGAGGTCGTGAGCGATCGCGGCACTAATTTCATCTCGAAGTACATGACGTCCCTGTGGCAACAATGTGGAGTGTCCTATAAGTTCACCACCCCGTACCATCCCCAAGGGAACGGCCTAGTAGAGAGGGTTAACAGGACTCTGAAGGGGATGATCACCGGCCTAGAAGAGCCCCTCCAGCGTAAGTGGGACGTCCTACTCCCCTGCCTCTTGTTCGCTTACCGAGAGGTCCCCCAGAAGTCACTAGGGTTCAGCCCGTTTGAGTTGCTCTATGGACACCCCGTCCGAGGTCCCCTCAGTTTGGTTAAGGAAGGGTGGGAGGCGGCACCCCAGACCACCCCACGAGATGTGTTCCAATATGTTCTGACCCTCCGGAACCAGACCAGGAAGTTCCGAGCACTGGCCGAGGCCAACCTAGAGGCAAGCCAAGAAGAGATGAAGCGCTGGTACGACCAGAATGCCACTCTGGTCGAGTTCCAGCCGGGCCAGCAAGTATGGGTCATGGCCCCCGTGAAGCCAGGCGCCCTCCAGGACAGGTGGACCGGGCCCTACAAGGTGATTGAGCGGATGAGTCAAGTCACATACTTGGTGGACGTCCAGTCGCCTCGGGATCCCCTTCGGGTCCTTCACGTGAACCGCCTCAAGCCTCACTTCGTGCGGACAGAACTCAGCCTCCTGCTGGCCACCGATGACGGGGCCGAAGATGAGTCCGATCCCCTCCCGGACCTCCTGTGTGTCAAGGAGCAGGATGGCTCCGTGGAAGGAGTGAACCTCTCACAAACCCTCACTGCCCAGCAACAAGAGGACTGCCGCCAGCTCCTAGGACAATTTTCTGACCTCTTCTCCCTGATCCCCTGGGTCACCGACTGGTGTGTCCATGACGTGGACACCGGGGACAGCCCGCTGGTGAGGCACCGTGCATACCGGGTCCCTGACCGGGTCCGGTCCTGCATTCAAGCTGAAGTCTCAAAAATGTTGACCATGGGGGTGATCGAGCCCTCTGACAGCCCCTGGGCCAGCCCCGTGGTCCTGGTCCCGAAGGCAGCGGCCCCCGGAGTCGCCCCCGAGCTCCGATTCTGCGTGGACAACCGGGGGCTCAATGACGTCACCCGAGCCGATGCCCACCCCATTCCACGGGCCGACGAGCTCATTGACAGACTCGGGGCTGCCCGGTACCTCACCTGCGGATACTGGCAGATTGCGCTCACCAAGGGAGCCAAGGAGCGGTCCGCCTTCTCCACCCCAGATGGGCACTACCGCTTCCGCGTAATGCCCTTCGGAATGAAAAATGCCCCGGCCACCTTCCAGCGACTGGTGAACAGAGTCCTGGCTGGGCTGGAACAGTTCAGCGCGGCCTATCTAGACGACATCGCCGTTTTCAGTTCCGAATGGAGTGAGAACCTCCAGCACCTCCGGAAGGTGCTAACCGCCCTGCGCCAGGCAGGCCTCACAGTAAAAGCCAGCAAGTGCCAGATTGGGCAAGGATCAGTAGTCTACCTAGGGCACCAGGTCGGGAGCGGCCAGGTCACCCCTCTACAGCCGAAGATCGACGCCATCTTGGCCTGGGAACCACCCACCACCCAAACAGAGGTCCGAGCCTTTCTGGGCCTCACTGGCTACTACCGAAGATTCATCCGGGGGTATGGCAGCCTCGTCGGCCCCCTCACAGAACTCACATCCAAAAAACAGCCAAAGAAGGTGCAGTGGACGACTGCCTGCCAGGAAGTGTTCGATGCCCTAAAGAAGGCCATGTGTACTGCCCCCGTCCTCCAGGCTCCCGACTACTCCAAAGAGTTTGTAGTCCAAACCGACGCCTCCGAGCATGGCATTGGGGCCGTCCTGTCCCAAGTGAATGACCAAGGCCTAGACCAGCCCATCGCCTTCCTCAGCCGGCGGCTGTTGCCCAGAGAACAGAGATGGAGCACCATTGAGCGCGAAGCCTTTGCCGTGGTCTGGGCACTCAAGAAACTACGCCCCTACCTGTTCGGCACCCATTTCAAAGTTCAAACCGACCATCGGCCCTTGCGATGGCTCATGCAGATGCGAGGAGAAAACCCCAAGCTACTGCGGTGGTCAATCTCCCTCCAGGGGATGGATTTCACCATAGAACATCGCCCTGGCACGGACCACGCCAACGCTGACGGCCTCTCCCGCCTCAGCGAAGAGAACCCCCCAAGATGATGGGCAGTTCTCTCCGGCTTTCAGCTGGGGGGGACGCGTGTTGGACCCGGCCTCGTAAGCGTGGCCCTACGTGCCCCCGCACCACATAACTTGGTACCTACCGCCCCAAGCACACGGCCTAGCCGATCTTTCCTCCCAGAATGCACGCACCCGACCCGGGCATCCTCGTCCATGGCCTCTCTCCTTTCGGCCACCCCGGGCCCGCGTGCCCACTTCAGGCACCAAGATGGCCGCCCGGCCCCAGCGCGACCCGGGCCTAGCGGCGCCACTCCGGCTGGAGGACATCACGCTTTCCAGGGGATGAGAGAGGGAGGAGCAGTTTCTATCGCACCTCTGAGCTCCCCTGGGACGATGGGTTTCGATCGGCCCTCCGGCCTCCCTGAGGGCTGGCTCCATACCTGCTGGGTGTCTGGGACTCCTCCCGACCCGGCACTGAAAGGATCAAAAGACAATGGCAGGAAACCTCGACAAGCAACCCCCAGGCGACAAGACCCCTGCCTGGACAGACTCTGGACATCAAAGAGGGGTCGACCTATAACAAGGGGTGCTCTGGGACTGTCCGGCAGATTCGACGCTGGAACGACGAGAGCCTGCTGACGCGGTCGCGGCTCCTGGAACTTAGAACCACCTGAGCCCTGCTGAGTGACTCGCGGCTCCCTGAAGATCGTAAGACCTCCAAACTTGTACCTGAGCCCTGCTGAGTGACTCGCGGCTCCCTGAAGATCGTAAGACCTCCGAACTTGTACCTGAGCCCTGCTGAGTGACTCGCGGCTCCCTGAAGATCGTAAGACCTCCGAACTTGTACCTGAGCCCTGCTGAGTGACTCGCGGCTCCCTGAAGATCGTAAGACCTCCGAACTTGTACTTGAGCCCGCTGAGTGACTCGCGGCTTCCACAGACTGCCACGGTCCCGCTGGACCCCACCTACAACAACCCTATCCCCCAGCTCTAGGATTGTGAGCTGTGCGCCGGATACGTCCCTGCCTTGAACCTTTACCAGAGACTGTCCCGCTACCCCCTATACCTTCCGAGACTCCTTGAGCCCGCGCTCTCCTTGTACATATTTGCAGTGCTAACCTGATTGATAAAAGATTGATTCCCAAGAACGCACGGTGTGGTGTTTCTGTGTCGTGTGGTGCCAGAAGTACGATCCCAGATACGAGATTCCTCCCCCTGAGGAGTCTCCCGCCAGTGCCCGGCTACGATACTTTGAGGGTGGGTCTCAGGGTAGTCAGGACCCCCTTTCCGGGCTCCTCTGAGGTCGCCGTCTAACACCTGCCTTGCCGAATTACAAGGCTGTAAAGGAGAGTGCCACTTTCTGTTCACAACAGGGTCTCGCAAGTGACATGCACGCGTTAGTCTTTGAGGCCCAACCCTAAAATCAGGTCTAGAATGTTGGTGCAGTCACTGAAAAGGAAAGTTGCAGATATTTTTTTCTGCAAATGCCTTTTGCCAATTGCCTGCCAATGCATGCTTCAAGGCACATGAACACTAATCTCCTACAATCTTGCAATGGGTTGTTTGATAAAGAAGATCCATTCCTAGATGGGCGCTAATATGCATGCACTCATTGTGACACCACTGTGTACATGCATCCTAAAATGAATTGAATGTTCTTCAATTGTGGGTGGCTGTTTTAGAATGAAAGATTAAAATGTTAATAAAGAGAAAAAGAAATGCCCTCAAAGTGCAAAAATGTGAGAAAACAGTGCAGCAGTATTTTCTAGCTTCAGAGCCTGTAAAAAATAAAATGAAATATCAGGACTTGGGTTTTGGAAAGTGCCCATTAGTAGTGATAAGTAGTGACTTGCCAAGATTAATAATAACAACAGTGGTCCTTAAACGCAACAGTTGAGTAAATAGGATAATTATAGACTTGAATCAGTACTATAATGCGAGTGTCCAGCCGGACAATCAATTTAATGTCAAAGAACAAAAACACAAACGTAGCAATTACGTGGGACATAATCCTGCATCCTACATGAACACATGACAAATACATTTAGAACAAAAGCATATCAGGCAAGACGGGGTAGCTTGTGGAATATTGAGCACAATTTCTAACAACCTTAGAGAAACAGTAACTGCCCTTTTTTTATCATGTGCGATTAACATGCAAACTGTTTACATTAGTCGACAATGTTTCGATCCTTTAAAAACAATAATAGGAACATCATCAGGACAGTTAAGGTGCAAGCCTGAATCAATGAAAAAAGCCTGTGGAAAATGAGGTAAAGGGAAGGAGATTAGGGAACGTCTAATACAGAGCTGTAAAACATTGTGCCAGCCGTGGGGCAGTCAAGGTGTGAAGCAGACGCAACATGCGCGTGTTTGAGTGCACTCCGACCATGAAATGGCGAAAGGTTAGACTTAGGAAGGTGATGCACGGTGACAATTAATGAAGTGCCTATATAAAGGATAAAGGATAGAATCACCGGAATGCTTGCAGCAAAAGATATACAACCAGCATGTGGTACGTCTGCCAAGAAGGTACGAGTAGCTGATGGACAAAGGGCTTGGTTGTGAGCGAGTGAACACTGCCAAGCGGGAAACGGAGAACTACAGGCAGTGTGGGCTGCGCAAGGGTACGACGGGTGATATCGTGTGTGTGATACTTCTTCCCAGAAGGTACGAGTGGCTGATTGCCTGAGGGCTTGGTTATGAGTGTGAGAGTTACGCCAAGCGCGGCAAGGAGAACTTCGGGCAGTGTCGGATGCGCTAGAGTACAAGAGAGCGATTAATGGAGTGAAGGCTGCGCAAATACTGGTATGCCGGGTGGGCTGAAGATAAGTCCAAGGCAGAAGGTGTAGAACATAGCGCACAAGTGATAGGGGCGAACAATAGTGGATTAAGGGTAAGGTTCACCTGGATAGTGCTTGTGGGAAAAGGATAGCCGTACGCGGACTCAGGAGGGGCCGGAGCCGCAGTAATGATGGCTTTAAGGGAATGGAGAACCATGCATTAGGTACCGTGATGGCTGGTCCAATATTGTGTTAAAAGGTGATTAGCTATGCGAAAGTTCACACCTGTGGATAAGGTGGTGAAGATATTCTGGCGTTTTTCAGCAATACGTGATAGTATAATCAATAAATTAGCATGTGGCCGTGCACTGCAAGGTAAGGAAGGAAAAAAAGGTTTAGGACCCATATCATAAGGAGTAGCAGGGGGTCAGGTGACTGAACGGGACAGCACACTTACCAGAATGATGTGAGATCCGATGCTCAATAGCTGGGAACCAGCAGACCAATAAGGTTGCATGTATTTATAGTGAACAGTGACTCAGCGTATTGGTGGCCATATTGGGTGAGGGTTTATGCAGAAAATAGAGGTCAGACTATCCACGGCAGAGATAAGACTAGAGAGACGATTGGTTGCATGGTTTGATAGAGGGTTAGTTAACCCAACTCAATGGTACTAATAAAATACTACTGATAATCATAATAAAGGGAGCAGAATCTGCGTGGAGTGAATCGAGCCCTTGCTGCATCTGGGACGCTCAGGGTTGAGCCAAAATAACACGTGGGGTGTTAGTTGGAATTGTCTTAGGGCAGATTCAATTGGAAATACAAATTATTGAGCAGAGAACAGGGAAAGCCATATATTTAAAGTGTTTAAAAAACAATGTATGCCACTATAAAAACCACATTTGACAAGTGAATTTGCAGTAATGGCATGCAAGTGACATAGTGAGTGAACAATTAAAATCATAAACATGTTAAGGAGATTGTATTAACGTGGCACGCTGGCAGCAAACCATTTTCAGAGTTAGAACCACACTATGGGTCCAACGAGAGGTCTAGAGCAGGGTGGTCCAATCCTCATTCCGGTTCAGTCCATTCCTGATGCTGTTCATGCGGCTGATCAGTCAAATCTCCTCTTTATTCAGGAGTTGTGCAATGTCTCTGTTGTAACTTGCGGTTATCTGCTGCTCAGCCAGAATGAGTGTAGTGTGGAATGTTGCATGGATGGAATGTTGGATGTCTGTGAATGTCAGTTGGGTATGGGCTGAGCAGCAGGACAGCTGCTCCTGGTGGGGTTTTCATCATTTATACTTACAACAAGATATGTTGTAACTTGCGGTTATCTGCTGCTCAGCCAGAATGAGTGTAGTGTGGAATGTTGGATGGATGGAATGTTGGATGTCTGTGAATGTCAGTTGGGTATGGGCTGAGCAGCAGGACAGCTGCTCCTGGTGGGGTTTTCATCATTTATACTTATAACAACTTAAATAAAGAATATAACTAATCTACGCAAGAAGTCCAGAACATCTTTTGATTACAACAGTCTCCACATCTTGGAGGTTGTTTCACAACGTTAATGACTGTCCATTTGATGTCATCCTCATTATGGCCGGCCTCAGTGTAGTGATCCACTAAAGGCGCGTTGGGAGTACTGCCTTTAAAATGACAAGAGGGAACACAGTAGTGCACACAACAGTGCAGGAATTTTACTGGCCCGTTAAACATCCTTGCCCCATTATATACTAGGGAATTATAGGTAGTTTCAATCCCCCTTGTCTTATTATATGCTAGGAACTTAGAGGGGTCTGTCAGTACCAATTGTAATTAGACCTAATTACCATGTACCTTTTACACAAAGCACAGTACCTGAGTCTGCTTAACAGGGCACAATCAGAGGCAGAAAACCTACACCTAGTAGTCAAAATGGGGGCAAAAAGAGGGGGGACACTGCAAACAGGTCCTGATTTCTTACAGAAACCCCTCCCAGCTAACAGCCCAGGCGACTCAGCCCAATCCTGGAGTTTCATTGCCATGCTGTGCTTCTGCCCGTCTTCTGAACATGAACTTCTGCTTCCGGTAACTCAATTAAAATACGACACCTTAAATAAGTCAAGAACTGATCAAGAGCTTTCCCTGACATTGGATTTATTTGATTTCCAAAATAGCTCTCAGTTTGAAGCCTAATTTCTAAGTATTTTTTGCCCGCTCTTCCAAACAAATCTCCTTCCTCAGGTAAACAAGACAGCTTCTACCAGACTACGGAATACTATACAGAGCGATTGTCCCAAGTGGAGAGAACACTGTTTAAAATGGACAAGCATCAATAATGAAACTGGATACATTTGATGTCCAAATTTCAGTACTGCAATCTTTTGCCACCGATATTACAGCAATATACTTGAATTTAGAAACATTACATAATATAATTAATAAAGCCCAATCGGCAACTACACTATCTGAATTGATGTGCTATTGCATGCACTTAATGAACAAACTATCTAGTCTGCCAGAAACTATGTCAAGCTTAATCCAAGATTTGCAGAGACATTTGGCATCACAAAAGGTGGTAAATCCTGCAAGTAATAGCTTAGAGGTAGAGACTCCAATGGTAAAAAATGTAAGTGTACCAGATTCAGAGCACCAAAGAAGGAACTATAAAACAGGCAGCTCTTAGCTCATTAAATACCGGACCCCAGCAGAAAGAAGAAGGGTTAACAGAGGACTCGAAACCCCCTTGGGTGCTCTCTTGATAAAAATTAAAATGGCTGAAAAAACTTCATAAATAGGGGAAAGCCCTCCCCCCACCCAGCTTAGAAAGCAGCTTTTTTCCACAGTTTAAACAGCCAAACCCTCGTAGGGCTTCATCTGATGCATTGGAACAGTATTGATTTGATAAAGACTAAAGAGGGATGTACTATCAGTAGAATTTACAGCGAGTTGATTGTCATGCAGCCAGACGACTTAGAGAAACAGGCCGATTAATGGGATCAAAGGTTTGGAATAAAAGGATCTAAGTGCCTCAATTCCCTAGACGAGGGGCATAATTGACTCTGCTCATCAAAACTGCAGGTGCAGCACTTTAAAACAATTGTAGATATGTACTACACACCAGACAAAATAGCAAAGTGGGGGGGTCAGTGGGTATCAGCTGCCCCCACTGTCAAGCCTCCAGGGCAAATGTGGTACACATGTTTTCGTCTTGCCGGCGGCTCAATACCCTTAAGAAAGACATAGAACAGTTTCTAGAGGCAACCCTGAAGGTGAATATGGCCTTAACCCCAGAATTAATGCTATTGAGGGTAAGTAACTCAGGAGCAGATGGTACCCAATCTTATTTTATGTTGCTGCCGATGGCAGTGGTTAGAATCTCTATTGCTACAGCTGGGTTAGACCCGGCGGCCCAAACATTCTCGCAATGGGTGGCCTGGCTCCTTTCCAATTTTAATCTTGAGAAACAAATCTATGAAAGAAAAGGACGAAAAGCCTAAAAACTGGGGAATACAATATGGTCCCCAATTTATTGGTGGAAGGCGGAGGTAGGGGCTCCTTGAAGAAACATTAATAGTAATAATGTACTGAAACTTTGCACACAAACAATAATGCTCCTATAAATGTCTAGGTTTTCTTTTATCCCAATGCCTATCTTCAAGAAATCTTTCTGAATAATTGTCTGTAACAACATATTGATTTGAAAGCACTGTGTATGGAAGCAAAGCCACCACTAAATGTATGCATGTTTTTGTGACCAAGCTTCACATAGAAGAAAATCTGACACAGACAGAGCACTCAAAGGAAAGCACAAAGAAAATATGATGCAGATAGAGCACATTTAGGAAAGCACAAAGGAAATAGAAGGCTTGCAGGATAGCAATTCAGTACTAGCTCAGACTGAAATATTTACATGAATTAACAAAGGAAATACTCTTAACAATAAGGAAGAGATTGCGGGTCATCCTCTAATATATAAATCTTCTCTCTGGAAGTCAACAACTTGTGTGACTGGAGAGCAACCTCCCATTGAGAGTCCCACTAATGAGGAGGCAGAGAATGTAGTACATCTGTGAATGTCCTAAGAGAAACAGGAAACACTACAGGGAGGAAAATGGGACCTAATAAAACCTCCACAAGCAAAGTGATATCTCAAGGAGGGCCAGGCCAGGTGCAGCCATGTGATTATTAACAAACAGCAAATCAATCAATCAATAAATATTTGTAGAGCGCGGGCTTGTCACCCCAGAGGGTATCCAGGCGCTTGCAGTAGGTCTCATTCGAAGGTCTCATTCAAAGAGCCAGGTCTTGAGCCCCTTTGTGAAATTGTTCAGCGGGGGCGAGGTGCGCAGATGGAGAGGGAGGGTGTTCCAGTCTTTGGTAACAAGAAAAGGAGATGGAGCGTCCTCCAGTACTGCAGCAGTGTATACAAAGGATCTGCACGAGGATCGGGTGTGCGGAGCAGAGGTTCCTGGGGAGACGGTGGAAGTGCAGACAAGGCATGAGAAATGCACACATCTCTCCAGTCTTAAAATCCCTAAACTGGCTCCATAAGAAGCAAGAATACAGCTAAAGATTGCCTGCCTATCTCAGAAAGCCCTCCACTTCAAAACCCCCAACTATCTAGCTCAAAAGCTAGAACTATCCGGAGGGGGTAGACCATCTAGGAGGGCTAACTCTCTCCTCCTGAAACCTCAGATCTTTTGCAAAAAGAGAACATGCCAACGAGCTTTCTCCGGCTTTGCACCGAAAATCGGGAACTCTTTTCCACCAGAAATTTGTATAATCTCCTCCAAGGTTGCTTTCAAATTGGAAGTAAAAAGTAGGGTGTGCAATCATCTGCTCTAATGCATTGGACTTACTCCTTTAAGCCCAGAGCTTAATGCTAATCATTTATTTTTTTTCTTTACTCTTCTTCTTCTCTTGTTGAATCATTTGCTCCCCTCCTATGTTGCTATGTATCAGTTACTAGCCCACTCTTTGCTGACGCCAAGGATTTGTAACTGGCCTTGTTATGTGAGCCCTATTTGATTCACTGTCTGTTTAATATTCCCATTTGACTCATGTACTGAACTGTTACCTTCCTTTCCCTCAAATTGTAAAGCGCTCTGATATCCCTCGGGATCAAGTTTGCGCTATATAAAACTGTATTAATAATTAAATAAATAAATGAGTCAGGAGCTTGAAATGGCATTGCTTCTGGACTGGGAGCCAGTGGAGTTCTTTCAGGTTCTGGCTGCTGTGGGTTTTCTTGGGTAGATTGAGGATCAGTCTGGCGGCTGCGTTCTGGATTGTCTGGAGTCTTTGTATGAATCTGATGGTGGTACCAGCATGGACTGCGTTGCTGTAGTCCAGTCGGCTGGTGATGAAGGCATCCATATCTGTCTTCCTGGTGGTGATGGGGAGACACTAGAAGATTTTTCTGCGCTTGCAGAAGCATGCTGAGGAGACACCACTGATCTGACGTTTCACGGAGTGTTCGCTGTCTAGGATGATGCCGAGGTTTCAGGCATGGACTTTCGGTGTGGGGGTGTGTCCGAGTTCCAATGGCCACAAGAGTTGTTCCAAAGGGTGATGTGTTTGCCGAAAATGAGAACTTCTGTTTTGTCCGTGTTGAGTTTTAGCCAGCTGTCCTTCATCAATGCTGATATGTTCTTCATGCATTTGTGGAAGTTAGACTTTGTAGAGGCGGGGTCGGCAGAGAGTGATAAGACGAGCTGTGCGGTCTGTGAGTGATGTCATGTAGACATTGAAGAGTGTTGGGCTGAGGGATGAACCTTTGGGAATGCGGTAGAAGCTGAGCTTGGCTTCTGATGTGAAGGGGGGAAACTGACTTTCTGGGTGTGACCTGTGAGAAAGGATGCCATCCATCTGAGCTTGTCGTCTGTTATACCAATCTGGTTTAGGCGTTAAATAAGTGTGTGTTAGGAGATCATGTTGAAGATGAACACAGAGGTCAAGCAGGATCAGGGCGGCTGATTTTCCTCTGTCAGTTAAGGTGCACATGTTGTCTGTTGCAGCAATCAGAGCTGACTCAGTACTGTGGTTGATTCTGAATACTGATTGGGAAGGGTCTAGAAGGCTGCTTCTCTCCAGGTGTTTGGGGAGCTGGAGGTTGATGGCCTACTCTAGGACTTTGGTGGGAAATGGGAGCAGGGAGATGGGACAGTAGTTTTCGAGATCATTGGGGCTGCTGAGGTTTTCTTGAGGAGGGGTCTGACCTCAGTGTGTTTCCATGGTTAGAGAGGCATTGATGATGGTGGTGAGTTGGCGGCTGATTTAATCTTTTTTGAGGTTGAAGAGTAGGTGGGGGTAGGGGTCGGTGGGTGCTCCAGAGTGAATGGAATTCATAAGGGTGCTTGTGATTGGTGCATTGTGTTTCCTTGCAGTGAGTAGGTGGTCAGCGATGTGTGTTGATTGGAGGCAGAAGGGGTTGGAAGGTTGAGGGTCGAAGTTTTTGAAGATGGTTGCTATTTTGTTGTGGAATTGGTGGGTGACGGAGTTGCAGAGTTCCTGTAATGAGGAGATCAAGTTTTCCATGTGTTGATGATGACGTTTGCCAACTTGTTTTGTACCCCGAGTATCGATCTCAAGGAAAGCATGGTATATTAAATAGAGGCAACTTATTACAACTATTTTCTGCATTGCCTGACCAGGAGAAAATCACTACCCCAGATATTCTCACAGAGTTATTTATCAGGGGGAGACAGAAGATACCAATGAAAGCTAGAGTCTGGTTTTGTCTACTGAGATCAAGGCAAAAATGTTATCTCACAAAGCTGCCCTTGAAGCATGGGCCATCCTGATCAGGACACCTCCGGCTATCCGATACCCAGAAGTGTTCTCTCGTTGGTCAAGAAAGAGAGTACGTCTGGGAAAATGTACTACAGAAACAGCCCAGATCACTAAAAAAATTAGAGCTTTCCTTCAGGATACAAAAGGCCCAGAATTACTTGGTAATCCCTTTTGAGGAATAACGATTTTGAGATGTGTGGCTAATCCAAAGTATGCCTCTAACAATAATCCTATGTAATGTCCCTAACACAGAAAGCTGTGCTGGACTGTTCCCATGAGCAATGTTCCCTCTAATTTTTTTCCTCTGTGTGCAGCAGTGTAGGGTCTCTGTGCGCTGCAACCGTGGCTATGTGCGCTAGGAACCACACCGCGGGTGTGTGCAGCGCCAAATATCACTACAAAAGTTTGCTTAAAACCCTAGCAGCCCAGCTCTGTTAAGAAGAGACATTGTATTCCTCTGTCTGATGTAAAATTTCCTATACATTGATTTACACACTATGATTCAGTGTCTCTATGTGATGTGTATGCGATGTAAAGTGCTTAACACCTTACACTGGTATGAGTGGCGCTATTAAACAAAATAAATGTGAAAGAGAGAGGGGTTTTGGAGACTTGAAGGTCGCTGTTAAAGGTTCGTAATGAGAGTATCCGTGGCTGAAGTGGTCATTGGGGCGCCAACAAACATTGTCACAGCATGCGCCACCAGCACTAAAGCCGGCTCTGTTCAAATGGCACTAATAATTACAGTGAAATTATGAAAACATCCCACATTTCAATTTGAAACCTTGGCAGCTATGTTGCTGCATTTCTTTTCTTAATAGGGTTGGGCTGCGGGGTTATTGTGTGCATTTGTTAAGGTCTTCGTGTTAATTGCAGCTCATGATGGGTACTGCAATTAACATGAAACCTTTAACAAATGCACAGGGACATCTTAAGGATTTTGAGTGCCAGGGCAAAACTTATTTCCGGGGCCCCTGATTAGAACAGCTTTGGATTTATGATCCAATCTCAGCTTTTCGTGTCCTTTTTGGCCAGGTCACCGACACTGCAGAGGCACACAGGTCCAAATTCTAAATGTGCTTCCATGTAACATTCAGGGATAGGGGTATGTGTTTTCAAAATTGTAGTATAGCCTGAAGGAAAAGGAGAGGAGACTAGTGAGAAATAGTATTTAGTGGCTGTACGAGAGTAGGATCTGCTTCACATGAGAACCCCCACGTTTTGCTGATGTCTCACTGTTTTTCAACCTTAGTCTGGCTGTGGCCCTGCTAATCAGGACCCCAGCCTAGCTGCTTCCTCTCTAAAATGGTTTCCATGTATATTAGGTGCATCTCTAATTGGATTCTGCTGTGCCCTTATAAGTCCCTAGTATATGGTATACTATGTACCCAGGGCACAGGTACCCCTGAGGCCTACCAGGGGCTGTAGTATGTATTATGCCACCCCTGGGAAGCCCTCCAAAATGATACCACAGGTCTGCTACTGCAGCCTGGGTAAGGTGGTGCATGCACCCCTTACTGTGGTATAGGCTACCTATATCACTACCAATGCACACACATATAAACCTATAAGTCACTCTTATGGCAGGCCTTATCAATCCTGAAGGCAGAGTGCATGGTTCTTATGTGAGAGGGTGCCCCTGCATGAGCAGAGCCCCTCTGCAGCATTCTGAGTCAATCCTCTGATGCTGTTTGTGGTGCAGCCTGACCATATCCACTTAAGTGCATTAAACCTTGCGGTAAATGCTAACTTTGGACTGGCTGCATGGAACATGTTGTGTTTGGTGTCAAACACTTTGGAATACTACACCCCCACCAGTTCTGGCACGGGGGTAGCATTCCACCCTTCTAGAGGGAGAGACATGTACACACTGGTCTAACAGGTAAAGACTTTCTAAAGCCC
The DNA here is from genome assembly GCF_964204655.1 of Triturus cristatus. Taxonomy (NCBI): domain Eukaryota; kingdom Metazoa; phylum Chordata; class Amphibia; order Caudata; family Salamandridae; genus Triturus; species Triturus cristatus. The sequence continues at coordinate 1,496,465,024 of NC_140591.1, forward strand.
TGGCATCACAAAACAGATGCCGCTGCCACTGACACGGGTCTGGCCTCCTGCTGCTGACAGAAAATCCGGCAGGGGAGGCCTGGACAATAGGTTTCCTGTCAAAGAGAGGTGTAACCACCTCCCCAGACAGGCAAATGTGTATTGGGTCTGGGCGGGAGCACTCTCTGGAGCTTTGAAGTCCTGCACTGGGGGCGCATTTGGTGTCCCTGTGCATAGACCAGTTCAAACCGGTTGCAGGGGCTACCTGCCCCTGCTCTGGCATGAAACTGGGCAAAGGAAATGGGTGTAGCCACCCCTTTTTCCAAACCCTCCCATAGGTGGGTCCCTAGAGTATGTCCAACCCCCAAACTTAGTATAAGTATGGGAACCCAGCACTTGAGACTTTAGATTACCCTGCATGAAACTCTGCAACATATATCCTGGACCTTCGATGTTCTATCCTGACTAGAAGACTGAAGAAATCTTACTTGGGGTCAAGGAGTGACTCCCCTGCTTGGCAGGCACCAAAGAAGCAACTGTCCGGTCTTCATCGCTGAAGCTCCCGCTGGACGCTGCAAACTTTTGCAGGTACATCATCTTCCTGGTCCCCCTTGAAGTTGTGCTTTGGACTCTGAGTAGCCCTCACCACGAGCACCGACTGCACCAAAGATCATTGGCCTCCACTCGACGAGTGACCCGTGGTCCAGCTCCAAGTGCGTCTGCTCGAGGCTCCTTCACGATTTCTAGTCCTTTAGCTAGTGGGTCTCCACGAAGGCAACTTCTTTTCAGCTTGGGCTTTCATGGTTGCTCCAGACGTGCCCTGACTTACTCTCGCTGAGTGAGTCCCCCAAACCTTGCTGGTCTGCACCGACATCTTCATTCTATTTCCATTTGACTTGCCGTTGACAAGGCTTGTTGGGCCCAATCTGGTCACCGACACCGCATCACTCGACAGACATTGTGGAACAGCTCGAATCCAGCTCCTGGTCATCGTCGACACCTCCTGGACCTTGTGGCTGAAGAGTCAAGACACCCGTCAACTCACCTGAAGCACCCGACATCTGTGGGCATTCAACTATTGTGCCCCTGGTCACTGGCTAGTGACCCAGGCTCTGTCCCCTCTGCTTTCAGGTTCTTTCCATCTCCGATCCAGGCTTGGATCTCTCCGGACACTTCTACACTTCACGGCAGCAGCACTTCTTTGTCAGCTCCCATTGAAAACGACGCCGCGACCCGACACCATTTGACACCTATGCACCCGGCTTCCCTGGGTGAGGTAACACAAGTACTCCGTCTTTTTGTCCCGCCTTTATGTCCTCATGTTCACGCCCTCGGCCTAATGCTTGCGGTTACGCGCAGCAGCAGCATATGTTTCCAATTATCGTGCCCAGACGTGGGCACGATAATTGGAAACATATGCTGCTTCCAGCAACCGTGCGCTCACACCAGCAAGTCCCGCATCTCGTTTAGTTCCTCTGAAGAATGTCTCTGGGAAAGGCAATGACCCCCTCTTCTTCCGCCATTCAGATTAGCCGGTAAGGTCTCCTCTGTACTTCTGTTCTTTCCACCGTCTCCACACACGGGGTACGGGACAGACTTATCAAACGGGCCACGGACTACTCTCCACATCTGATGGCATTCAGTGGTCTGGATCATCCTCCGCCATATTGGAATGGCGTTTTTTAATGTAAGGCAGTCGGGTGTTCTAGTTAAAAGAGTATGTGTAGTAAAAATGTCGAAGTAGATGTTTTTATATGTATGCATATGTTTATAAATTAGTAATAAAATCTGTTTTGACAAATAATTACTTAAAAGTAAAAAGTAGGCTTTACTAATCGCTAGCGCAAGTAAGCAATAACCCCGACTGTCTCATACTTCTGTGTATTAAAATTATAAAGAAAGATGCTGTTTTTCCCACAGAATTTCTGCCGGTCTCGTAAAATGGCTATGGTCGCCGTGCTCTCAAAACGGTGACCGGTCCTCCGTGGGTTCTTTCTATTTCTGCTTTAGTTAATGTTTGACATATTGCAGATTGTAGAACTCTGCTTTGCGGATTTGAGTCATTGTCTTGCTGCAGGCACCGTTCAAAAAATAAATGGCCCCAGAGTGCGTCAGAATTGATAAACCTGGCTGTGCCATTTTTTTTTACACATGTCCCAAAAGGGGAATGTGTGACTTGGCGTCAGAGAGGAAAGACTGGTGCCGACAGAGATGGCGCTGCTCATAGTGAACACATCACCTGCAGCAAAAGTCACTGTTTGTAAGAGGGAGAGGTATTATTGAGCATGATATGAATGGCACTTCGTATGATACTTCTCCCTCCCAGCTCGCACGCCATGCTTCTGGTACCCTCTGCCTGCCTGGCGCTATGCCATAGCACCCTGCTTGCTCCCTATCTCTACTCTTTTCCCCTATCTCATCCCATGCTTCCAGTGCCCTCTAACTGTCCGGCTCTATGCCACAGGACCCTGCTTGCTCCCTGTCTCTACTCTCTGTCCTCCGCCCCTGCTCTCACCCCGTGCTTCTGGTGCCCTCTGCCTGTCACCTGTATGGCTCTATGCCACAGTACCCTGCTCCCTATCTCTATTCTCTGCTCCCCTACCCCCCGTTCTCACCAACTGTTTCCAGTACCCTCTACCACAACCAGGTTAATACCAAGTTAACTCTTAGCCCACCCTCCTTTACTACCTAAAGGCTTCCTTTATAGACCTACCCACAACCTTTTCTATGCAAACACTTCCGGTTTCTAAGCTCTACGTTAGAACCCAGCAATCTGATTGGCCAAAGTCCCAGAATTATGACATATCCCCTTGGTAATGCGCGTTCAGTGATCACAGTGTATTTTTGAAATTAGGGGGCTCAGAAGTTAGCTATAAAGCAGGCAGAGACTCTTAAAAAGAGGCCCGAGTGGTGGCCTGCCTTCATCCCCCAGTAACTAACATAAATGCGGTTGTCCTCCCAGCTGAGCGCGCCTTCTGATCTTGTGCAAATCATACTGTCTGCAAGCAGAGCAATGTCTGCACAGGGCTTTGTGAGCTGGGTCTGGGAACCTCTAGGGAATTACTAACAATCATTGGCATAGACAATATGTCTCGCCTTTGGGACCTTAAAAGTATTTAGTTATGCCGCATAATATCCTTGGTGCAACCACATCAACTGTTGCATGGCTAAACACTTATACGGTCCCAAAGGCGAGACCTATTGGCTATGCGAATGCTTGTTAGCTTATGTTTCTTAAGCCAAGGCCTTAATTACACGTGCCACACCCCTTTGCGAGACCCCCCAGTTTTTTCACCCCACTTAAAGCCCTGGGTATGATGTTACTTGTTGTATCATATATCTGGATGCAATGACAGAAACAGGAAAATTTAAGTAGGATGGCACACTATGCCAAGCATAGAAAAGTGTAAATCACCCCACAGCTGCGCGCTATTAAGTAGAGAAATTCAGCAAGTCTACAAACACGACGTGTGCTTTTCACGCCGTGTTTGTAGAATTGATGCATTTCTTTTATTTATTTATTTACAAGACCCCGTAGGGTATCAGAGAGCTTCACATAAAGTAAGGGAAGAACAAAGTAAAGGAGACATTGCAGAGTTGTTGTGAAGAGCATCTAATTTTTTTAAATGAGTGTAGACAGGTTAGGGACATTTTTAACTGATTATTCTACGCTTTCACGCAGTGTTAATCTCTCCATCAATGCTGGCTAGTTTTTTGTCTATAAACAGAAGCACACTGCTATTATAAAACATTTCTTTCATTTTAGCTTCTCCTTAATCCCCGATGCATCCCAACAGCTCATCTATAATCACATTGTAATGTGTCTCAACACCAGTTTGCTTCTTGATCCTCTCCAATCTGGCTTCCATCCCCTTCATCTCATAGGAACAGTTCTAACATAGCCATGTAGCATTGCTGAGAAATCTGAAGGCATTCGCACTTTATTAGACCTTTCAAAAATGTTCACAGCCCCCCAGACCTATTCCCCACTACCCCTCATCATCTCCTCCCGATTCTTTAGCCCAACATTTCTGTCCAAGAACAAGAAGTGCATATGAGGTTGCATAAAAAGATGTTCAGTAATTGTTTAACAGAGCTAGGCTGTGGGGTGATTGTGGGGCTTTGTTAAAGATTTCAGGTTAATCACAGTGCCCGTCTGGAGCTGTTATTAACCTGAAAATTTTTAACAAAGTCAAACAATCACCCTGCAGCCCAGCTTTGTTAAGAAGTGAAATTCAGCAAGTCTACAAACATGACATGTGCTTTTCACGCCCTGTTTGTAGACTTGCTGAATTTCTTTTCATAATAGAGTGCAGCTGCAGGGTGATGGGCAGATTGTATGCTTTTGTTAAAGTATTCATGTTAATTGCAGCTCCTGACTGTGCTGCAATTAACATGAATACTTTAACAAAAGCACACAGTATGCACTGTAGCTGGGCTCTACATCAAAGAAACACCCGGTTTTCGCGCTGCTCGCTTTTTAAGTGAATGTTCTTGTTTGATGTGCTGTGTGTGTGCGCGCTCCACACACAGCACTGCGCGCTTCATGTAACAGAGGTGTGCTTGCACCCAGGCGTGCACGTTATTGGGAACAGTGCCCATGTGTCACAAGGTCAAGACTGATTTGCATATGTCTTGGTCTAAACTTTGGTGGCATGATGAGCAAAAGAACGATGGATTAAACCCATATCTTTGTGACTGGGGGAGAATGTTTGCATTGTTCAGCAATCCGCCCTTCATTTGTTCCTTTCACTTTTGTCACCCTAAGTGGGAAGGGTATGCCCTGACGTGGGTCATGGCTCACTGCATCACTGGACTCAAGCTAGACTGGCTGATGAGGGGTGATGCCCCAAAACTGTTTTTTTTCGGTCCAGGGAGGACCTGGCTTAGCAGTTCCGGCCAGACTATTCCCATAAGGCACAGGGTTAAAACTGATTTGCATATGGCTGGGTCAAACTGGCGAGGCATGGTGAGCAAAAGAACGATGGATGAAACCCAGATTTTTGTGACTGGGGAGAATATTTGCATTGTTCAGCATTCTGTTCAACATTTGTTGCTTTTGCTTTTGTTGCCCGAAGTGGGAAGGGTATGCCCAGGCGTGGGTCCCCTGCTCACTGCGCAACTGGATTCAAGCTAGCCTGGCTGATGAGGGATGATGCACCAAATCTGGTCCCATGATGCTTGTTTCCAATCCAGGGAGGACCTGGCTTGGAAGTTTGGGCTGGTCTGCTCCCATGAGGCACAGGGTCAAGACTGATATGCATATGGCTAGGTCAAAACTGGGTTAGCTTGGTGAGTAAAAGAACAATGGATTAAACCCAGATCTTTGTGACTTTATTCCTTTTGCTGGATTATGAGAGGCTTGAATAATTATCTTTAAACATCTGACCTTTTAAAGGAACTGCAACAAAACAAAATTGTATGTTTTCAAAAGACCTGGCAGTGATATTCATGCCCATGGCAAAATCATAATGAATATTACACTCCAGAAGTGCCTTCAGAAAAAAGAGGGCCCCCTTACGGAGAAGCGGCGATAAATAAACACAAGAACTTGGGAGCAGGAGCCACAGTATTACACAGAAGAGAGGATGATCTTGTTATCATCAAACTACATTTGCAGACACTGATCTCCAATTGCCAGTAATAACAATCATTGGAAATATTTATATAAACACCGCTCTAGCATAGAATAAAGCACATCAAAAATCTCTTGTTAAAGTTTTACTAAGGATGTATCTGCTCTGTCCTGATGTGCAATGGCTCCCAACAGAGGATTTCAACTCAATCATCAATGTGGCAACAAGTTCAGGATTCTGAGAGAGGGATTCCACCCATAGTCAAGAACAAAACCAGAGAAGTTAGGCCAGCACACTGAACAGCTTAGGCCTCTGAGCTCTGAATGGCAGATTTCCAAATGACCATCCTGCTTCATTCACCTGCATCTCGAGTACAAAAAGATCAACATTGGATTACATTTTTGTTATAGTGGCTTACTTTAAGAGAATAAAAAAATTCCATGTTCGTTATGTTGCTCTGAGTTTAATTAAACAACAGATAGTGTTTGAGGAAAGTCTCTAGGTTTACAAAGTTTTGGCAGGTTTTCTACAGCTGTTTATATTGGGGTCTACCAAATCATATGGCAGACACCGTTCTTCTACTTTCCCTTCTGTCAGTGGAGGGGCGGCACCCTTCTGTTTGACAGCAACCTAATGGCTCAGGACTTCTTTGTGGTGAGGTGAAGCCTCACCAGTGCCAACTTTGGGTTTCTCCCTTACTGCGACAGAAGACCCGTGGCTCACTAGACCTCTCTTTCAGAGAGGCTTACATTTCCTCTTCCTTTACCCTTTCTTTTGGGACCGCTGTCTCCTAACTGGAGGGACTGGTTCCCCAGGAACTTTGGGTTGGGAGTGCGCCCTGGGCGTTCCAACCCACTTGGGTTCAAACCAACCTCTGGGAGGTCAGTGCTCAGGAGAAAATCTAAGGGGAGGTCTGCAATGACTACCACCTTATACCAGCTAAGGGTACCTTCCATTCTAGGGGCACTATGGCTACAGGTTTGGTGGTGACCTCACCTGGGGCTACCCTTAGTCTCTCCTTCCACATACATGTCTTAGGACACCAACCTGTCACTCACTATAGTGTGTCTGGCACATGTGTCTCACAGGCCAATGGCAGGGATCCAATTAATCTGAATGGAGTCAAAGTGCCTACTCCCAACCTCAGGGATCACACGTTTCTCATCTGTAACTGTTTCCCAGCACAATGCTGCGAGGACTTCCTCACCTGAGGAGTCCTGTTCTATGGCTACAAAGGACAGCTCAGTGCTAACCTACTCTTTGGAACAGGGGGGATGACCACTGAAGTTACCTGACTGCTGACAGTCAAAAGACACCCTGCTGTCCAAGTACTTCCTCAGCCCTGGGATTTCCTGCCTCTGTGTCTCAGAGCTGGGGTGGGATGTAATTACCTCCGTTCTAGGATTCTGGGGAAATATAGGACCGCTCTGACCTCCACTAAATCTGTCTTCTGCGCTAGTAAAATTGAGTCCTCCGCTAATGCCCCCAGGGAGATATTTAGAATAGTAAAGTCTCTGATGAAAGTCCCTGATCCGCCGCCTGTTCCGGACGAAGCAGGTAGTCGTTGTGAAGAACTGGCGACTTTCTTCAGCACAAAAATCCAAAAGATCATCGATACGCTTCCCCCAATATCTCTAACTGACCTACAATCTTCATCTTCCACCCAGGATCAATTGGATCATCCTAGGCTCTCCTCTTTCTCTCCTCTTAGGGAGGATCTCCTGCCCCCTTTATTGAATGCCATAAAGAGTGGTTCCCCGTTCGATCCTTCTCCGATGAATATTTTAAACGCAGTTCTGCCTACTATTAGCAAATCGATTGTGAACGTGGTTAATGCTTCAATGGAGTCAGCTGTGGTGCCTAGAGAGTGGAAGGTAGCGATGGTCAGGGCCTTGTTGAAGAAGCCCAGCTTGGACCCAGGGGACTTCTCCAACTACCGCCCCATCTCCCTGTTACCGGGGATCAGTAAATTGACTGAGAAGTTTGTCAACATACAACTAGCCTCTTTTCTGGAATCTCATAATTTGCTCCATCCATCTCAAACTGGGTTTAGGAAAGGACAGGGAACGGAAACAGCCCTGTTGAGGGTGGTGGAGGAGGCCAGGAGGATTCTGGACGCTGGTGGCAGCGCGGCCATCATCCTCCTGGACCTCAGCGCCGCCTTCGATACGGTTAACCATCATATTCTTATTTCCCGTCTCAGTAACATGGGAATCACGGGTAAGGCTCTCAAGTGGCTGGAATCCTTCCTTGGGGACAGATTCCTTAGGGTCTTTGAGGATGATCATTGCTCCTGCCCGGTTCTGTTGCAGTGTGGGGTGCCGCAGGGGTCTTCCCTTAGCCCCACACTGTTCAATGTGTACATGGCTCCCTTGGCGGAGATAGTGGCTCCTTTTGGGGTTCAGTTGGTGAGTTACGCCGATGATACCCAGCTGGTGTTCTCCCTGAATCAGACTGCGCATTCCCTGCTGATGCTGTGTAATTGTCTAGAAGCCGTTGCAAGCTGGATGGATCAGTCCCATCTCAGACTGAACGGTGGAAAGACAGAATAGCTGCTGTTGGGACGACAGGCTAGATTTGATAACGCGACTTTCTGGCCTTCTTGTATGGGCCCGGGCCCCATCCCTAAATTGGAAATTAAAGGCCTCGGGTTTTGGCTTGATGCTGAACTAACCTTTAGAACTCAGGCTAGGAAAACAGCTGCTATCTGCTTTGGGCTTCTGAAATCCATGCGTAAAATTCTCCCTCAATTGCCGGAAAAGGCGAGAAAAATCCTAATACAATCTTTGATTTTATCTAGGATAGATTATGGGAATGCCATCTATTTAGGAGCCCCGGCCTCTACGACTAAACGACTTCAGATCGTACAGAATTCGGCGGCAAGGCTCCTAACGGGCACTAGCCATCGCACATCAGCTAGACCCGCATTAAAAACTCTCCACTGGCTTCCGGTGAAAGAGCGGGTCCTTTTTAAGTCATTGTGTATGGCACATAAAATTTTCCATGGGAAAGGCCCTCCCATTTTAGAAAACTTGGTAATGCCCTACAAGTCTTCTCTAAATCTTCGCTCCAATGATCAGAACCTGGCAGTGATCCCTCGGATCAATAGATCCCGTTCTGGTGGCCGTCTCTTTTCACTAAATGCATCCAAACTGTGGAATTCTCTTCCTCTGTCTTTTCGCCAAGAGTCCAGTCTACTTGTGTTTCGGCAGAAATTAAAAACATGGCTCTTTCCGAGAAAATAGAGTCTTCCCTAGATTAGCTAATGGTCCTTCCATTATTCCTGTGTTACCTTTTCTGAGCGCTGGGATGCTTTGGAGTAGCCATGCGCTATATAAGAGTCGTTTTCAATTCAATTCAATTCAATTAGTTTTACTTTTTTGCGCACATACCACCTAGTTGCCACATGTGAAATCTCTTACAACGTCCAATGCTAAGGTCAAACGTGGTTTTATGGGCTTAGACCACTTGATCTTCAATATTCTGATTTCTTTTAAAGCAATTAAGTTTTTTTCAAATTGTACATTAATTAGTACTAGTTACAAAAAGTATTCTTTAGATGAAATCTTTCAAAGGACTGAAAGCAGTGTCATGAATATTATGGGTTAATAATTTCTCTCTTAGACAAAACCAGGCATGCGCATGTGCTCACCTACCAGCCAGGAAGGATAACTTCTCATGTTCAATCTTTGGCAGAGGGCTTCTGATTCCAAAAATGGTGACATTTTGTATTCACAATAATCATTTACGAGCAAGAATTGCCTAAAAAGAGGTCATTGCAAAGAGTATTAAAATGGTGGATGTCCTGTAGAAAGATGTTGTTTTTTTTGTAGGTTTTTAAAACAGAGTAGAATGAGTGTTATCCACATCATGTTTAATTTCCTGGTCATGTTAGACTTGGTGACTTTTCGAGGCTTGGATCAAGACATTCTATGCAGTAGTCCATTGGTTTTGGCCTCTGCAAAGGTTCAGCATTGCAGTAATGTTGTTTGACTCTATTAGAGAGTGTAAGATTGAAAATGCAAGATTTATGCATTGTCCATTCTTATTGTTTAGCCATTGTGCTAAGGTGTGCAGCACTTCATCAGTGCCTTCCAAACACTAATATGTACCTTTGCTAGAGTTTAATACACACATTACAAGGTTTAGAGATTGTAAACAAGTTAATCAAAGTACTCCAAGCACCTTGTATGTGAAACCCCGGCCATACCACTGAGCACATGACATCAGGTCGTCATTATTACATTATTGATTTTTCAGAAGCAACAGCCCTCTCAGGTGGTCTTAAGTGATGCTGAGTTAGAGTGAGCATGCATTGTTGTTTGGAATTTGAATAGACTTAAAGTGAAAGAATGCCTCTGCAGCGACCCTTGTTAGGGAGGTCTGGTATTTGCTTGGGGTGTCGGCTGACTGATGGAGTGCAGGGGATACAGGCGATTACTCAATCTTGAAAACCAAGGACCGGATTGTGTTTGCACAACTTGTTGTCTGTCGTTTGTTGTGAGAATGGTTACTGCTACAAGCATTTGCATATACAATTTAGTTAGACAATCACAAAATATATAGATTTTTCAGCAGTACTCCTCTGATACTTAGGTCAAGATTTTTAAAGTCTGCTCTTCCCTACCTGGCAATAGTTTTTACTGACCACACATTCTACAGCAATGAATAACCCTACTACATATCAATTAATATTCTATTCATAGCTTTAAGGAGCATATGAAAGGAAGACAACATCATATTTGCATCATGCATTTATGGAAGTCAATCAATTTCTTTTAAACTCTATATACTTCCAGGTTGAGGTTTTGTGAATTAAAAGACTTTCAGAACAAAAGAAGTTAAGGTAACTGTAAGGTGTGTTCAAGCAAAAACAACATGATTTCCTATTTAAATCTGAGCTCATTAGGATCGAGGAAACAGAGTAGCAAATCGAAGCTAGCCATCAGACAGTTATAATCATGCCTATGTCTTAAGTAAAGCGCCAGGTTCTGAGTTACACAGTACTGAGAGAGTGCAAGCACAGTGCCCCTTCATTACCATGCAATTAAGAGGTAAACCCCAGGGAATGGGGATCAACTGTGTGGTTCCGAATTTACCAGGTAGACACCTGAATCAAATTCCCAATTGCATAGGTTTTGATGCTCATGTTTAGCAAGTTGCATAAGACAAAGCTGTGTTGGGTTTATATGCTGACAATGTATTAGTAAATGTTATTAACTAACCTTAGACCTCACTTTCTTCTCTTTAATTAAGAACTCCATTGAGGTAAGAACAGATTTCATTACTTACTCTCTTTACTATATATTATAGCTTTGGTTGTTGAATTTAGCAGCCCATTGCGGGTTTGCCAGTGCCACAGAAAACCAGTCAGTCCCCTGCTATATAATTATAAAATGATTACTATTGGGATACCAATGGTCCTCTTAAAAATGAAGAATTCTATATTTCCATGTGTGTTTGTAGAGAAACAGCTGGGTTTGCATTAAATCCATGGACCTTGTCATTTCTATGGCACCAGTAAGAGGAATTTCTAGTTACATCAACACTAAAGGGAAACTCGCAATGAGGCTCCTAAAATGTCCATTTGAAAATGCAGTTTAGAATGATAGGTTTCAATTGGCATTTGTTATTCAATTAGTCTCAGCGCTCTGATAAAGTTCCATGCGGTTCGGCTTATGACCCTATAGGACCAGAAGGTCAATACCATTATTTCTGACAGATGTCACACCATAATAACCTAGTTGTTGAGGGTAGACAAAAAGCTGATAAACCAGGTCAGAACAGTGTCTCTGAGATCCAAACCATCCAGGTGCTCTAGAAGCACCTGGGGTAGATTTACTAACATTTGACACAGTGCAATACAACAAGACATCTTATAGCGCTGCATCACATGGAGAGGGCAGGAATGTATCATTATCTAAGATAGGTTGCATTCCACTTCATCTCTGCGCTGTTGCACAAGTGTCTCTCAAGTGACAATGCAGGCACACTTGCTTCACAAAAACAATCTTCTGAGGCATTTCCTCTTTCTATATGTGCTGCACAATATATCACACGTAGAGAGGAGAAAAAGTTAAGAGAAATTAACATTCCTTCCCGTTACACCTTCCCTGTGAAGGCATAGCATTTGGATGCATTCCCAGGTTTACTATTGTTAGTAAATCTGGGAATGCATCAAAAACCATAGTTGGATGTGTTAGAAACACCCACAGCCCACAGTAACTCAAGGCAGCACCCTCCAGATATAATATGCCGCACAGAGCCCTGAAAGGTGCCTCTCCACAGCATAGTAAAACACACTTAACAGCTTTCGTTGCCCTTGGTAAATCTGGGCCCAGGTGTTTCACGAAATTTAAAACAGCTGACAGATCTAACAAGATGAGTGTCCTATGGACATCCTGGTCTCTATAATGGCATAGATCAACTAATGCCACCGATGCCACACTTCGGGGCATATTTACAACAAAATGGTGCTGCAGAGTGCTGCAAGCAATTCAGTTGCGCCGCACTGTCTTTTGAAAAACACAGGGATGCGCCGTATTGACACAAATGTGGTGCACCCCTTTGTTTTTCCTTGCACTGGTGCTAAAAAATCTTCTAGTGCCATTGCAGGCACCCTTGCACCATGGTGCAAGGGGAGCTGCGTTGCAGGTGTGATTGTGTTTGTGCAGGAATTAATGGTGTTTTGCTCCTTCTATGTGTGCTGAATAATGCAGCATACATAGAAAGAGAAAAACATGAGGATAAAAAGTATTTTTCCTCATTGCACAACTCTAATGCCTCCTTTTCAAAGCTGTTAGGTTTTGGCGCTGCCTCAGATTTACAGATCCTTGTAAATCTGGGTGTTGCCTGGGAATGGCCTCAGCAACACCCATTGCATGCCGCTTTGTAGCATAAAACTGCTGTGTGGAGGGCCATATTTACAAGGCGGTGTTAAGGCATGCAAAGTTTATATTATGATCCAGTGCTGCTGCTTGTTCGTAGCAAGATTGGAAGACTTCTTGTTTTCTGGAACCAAATGAATCTGGTAAAATATGAGATACTGGTCTTGTCTAAGAGCTTACCACTAGTGGGGCAAGTCATCAAGCTTGGTTTTGCTACTGAGCTCAATTGGTTTTTAGTGACTGTAACATGGTGCATTATTATCATCCACAAATACTATTTTCATTAAACTAGCAAACAAAGGAACTATAAAACATGGTGTTAGACTTGTCAGCCTTAGGGTGGGCCTCCCACAAACGTTTTGGCTACTTACCTCCTGTTTTGCTGAATTTTTGCTTCTGCTGGGCTTAAGACTCTACGGGGCACATGCATCAAGGGATTTTGCGATCGCAAATAGTGGATGATGGTATCAGTAATGTCATCAGAGATATCATTTGAGATGTAATCATTGATGTCACTGACCATGTCATGTGTGCTGTAATATGTGACATCATCAGCAGTGCATTGCCGGCGCGCGAGTTTAAGTTAGCTCAACTAACTACAACAGGTGAATTTCTCTGATCTTATATGAGTCAAATGTCCAACTAACTATAATGTCCCTGAAACCTATGTTTTTTTTTGTGAATTGCAAAGGTTTTTTAAATGTTAATTTCATATTTTAATGTTTATAAAACCTATATATTTTCTATTTTTATTGTAATATTTTGGAACTCTATTATACTTCTTTTTTTTTACTTTAAAAATGAAGTATGTTTTATATCTTCCCCCAAAAATATGTATATCTTTTTTTTTTATAGAAAACTACACTCCCATACCGCTAGTGTACCAAGCTCCATCACCACGCAAATCCTATCCGCCATATTGCTAAGCTTGTAAAGGATGCGCATTTGTGGCACAGCATCCCGCGTAACATCATATGCGTATGAGTTGGCACCAGCTGCAACATAGGTATCCGACGGGTACGCAGTACCAAGCCACAAGTTACATCATGTACTTATGGGGTCGCGCCCGCTGTGCGTTGTGTATGCGACGAGTGCACGCTGCCAGGACCCTGTGTTACGTCATAGACTTATGGTGTCGAGCCGGGTACGCCATTCCCTCGGTTTTTTTTAATGTCTCAAAACTATATCTAAATAACTTTAAACTGTATATGAGAGCAAGCAATAATCTGAAATAATTTAAACATTTATATATTTCTAACTGTAATAAACTTGTATTATGATAAATATATTTTCTCAAAATCTTGTCGCCCTCGATGCGCGATTGCCATGTGACCTTAAAAAAAAGCATTTGATTAGTTCATAACATTTCCCATTGTAACAGTTGGAGGACCCCACCCATTTTAGTCATTCTCTCAACAGCATTTGATGAGACACACTCCTTCTGCTTAGAGAGATTTTTTGAAAAGTTTTTTGCTGTGTACACATATCTTCTACTACACACAACATGCAACGATCATCTTGATCAATATTCATGGTCTGTATATTAGCCTTCCACGTGTGATGACCATGCATCTCAAATGTTACATCAAAAATCAAATGTGTGTTACACGATGCCCCTGGTGTGTGTATGTGCACATTATTGTGCTGCCTTACAGCCTGGGTATTGCTGGCCCGAAGGGGTATCATCAGCCACGGGCAGAGTGCACATCCTAGAGCACATGTGAAAAACAGTAAACAGTAATGTGTACATTTGTATTGCTGTATTCTCTGTTGTCAGGCTTTACCAGTATAGTAGTGTGTCATATGTGAGACTTTCAGATTCATGTTTGGCATGCATTGCTTGACTATAATGAATGTTATCATTATTTATGATGTAGATCCGAGCACATTCATATGTGTGCGCTTCGCGATAGCAACACTTTCAATAATACCGCACACCATTGACATGAGTGTCTGCGCATATCCACAACCTTGACAATGACATGTGATTTTGGCCATTCAATGTTTTCGAACAGCATCTCATTAGCGATAGTTGCCGCCCTCCCGGTACATGCTACATTAATGTAAATTGCGCATTCTGCGACTTCAAAACTGCAACAGAAACACACATAAGTACACTTTCTGGCCAGGCAGGAACTGAACAACGCCCTGGTCCCCGGAACTACTATTCACACCCCTACGCTCGCCTGGCGTGCGTAAGCCCAGCCCACTTTAGGTACGTATAAATAGGATAACGACGATGCCACATGTCCCAGTTCTTCTACACTGCCTCAGGTGATGGGCCGCATCCACCTCGCATATCACAATGCGCAATAAAAAAAGGGATCCATAAGGCGTCCACCATCGTCACAATGAACACTGCACCTGAATTGTGAACACTGCTGCCCATCGTGTTTGGACATACAACAATGACAGCAGGTGAGCAGTGGGGCCTGGATGCACAGGGGCTGCAATTGAGTGCGATGCTGCGGGAGGAGTGGGTTGCATCAACCTGGGTGCGCAGGTACAAACAAGCGATGTTGCCCTGCTTAATAATGTGTTCTCTGACCTCATCAGTCACATGTCTCTCTCATTTTAAGGACATGCTGGACAGTACTGTAGGCCTGAGCCAGCGGGCAGCGCTACCCTACAGACACATGTTGAGTGCAGTGCTGCGGGAGGGGTGGGGTGCATCAGCCTGTGTGCAAAGGTGCAAACAACCGATGTTACCCTGCGTACCAATGTGATCTCTGATCTCATTCAGTCACATCTCTGTCTTATTTTAAGGACCTGCTGGACCGTACTGTAGGCCTGAGCCAGCAGGCAGTGCTGCCCTACAGACACGAGGCGTTGGCTTTTGGGGCACTGTAGTGAGCTGATTACTAAATGTACATGCACACAGGCTTGAACCACTGCATTACACCCGCACATTATGCTTCTACCATGCTCTCTGTTCCTTTGTATGTGAACGTTGGCATAACATATTATTATTTAACATTGTGTATTCTCGTGCACTCCAACTCCTCTTTGAACCACGATTACCACTAACAGTTCAAAGATCGTACTTCAAGAAGGAAGGATGCACTCAACTGGTGTTCTCTATTAACGTTGAAAGAAACCTTCATTTACCTCAAGATGTTTCCAACATTATATTTTTTCTCCCTTTTCAGACACTGGGTTAGTGGAGGCAAAATGGGCGGAGCGGGTGCTCACCCTGTGATGATGCCCTGGGCATTCTGACGCCTTCCACCGTGGTATCAAGACACCGTCCCTGACCGGAGACCTGCTAGGCCACCCTGATAGCGGCACCCCAGAGTTGGAGTTCGCACCGGCACGTCTTTCGACACACCGGTTGTGGCAGGTGAGCAGTCAAGCCTCAGCATGCAGGAGCTGCAATTGAGCACAGAGCGGAAAAAGGGTCTGGGGTGCAGCAGTCTGGGTGCACAGGTGCAATCAAACGATGTTGCCATAGATAATAATGTAATCTCTGGCCTCATTCATATCTGTTTCATTTTAAGGACGTGCTGGACCGCACTCTTTCTCGCGGATCCCAGCGTCCCAGACACACGGGTGATGGGAGGTGAACAGTGAGGGCTGGGTGCAGTAGGCCGGCGCACTGTCTCCTCCTCCCTCTGTTCTTTTCACTCTCCCTCCCCTTCTCCTTCCACCCACCCACTCTCTGTCCCATTCTCACTTTCCTGCGTTCATTCTCACTACCTTTCTTTTTCTCTTAGACATGGCACGCATACTTATGTTTCTTTTTTGTCTTGCAGGTTTTGTACGCTGCTTCTGGAGGAGTCCCACCGACTTCTTCCATGTTTTACTGTTGTTCGAATAAAGTTACATTTCCATTTATTTGTGTTGTGTTAATAAAAGTTATTTTCTTTACCAATAAATAACTGAGTGTATGGGTCTTCTTTTTCGGACAACACTTGTCTGTAGTTTATTGTGAAAATCAGTGGTTGATAGTAGGTTATAAGGGAAATGTTGTTTAATTTTCCTGTGCACCTACCAAATATAAACCAACAGACTATTACATAAATGAAGCCTGGGTAATTGTACAACGGCAAGAGTTCTATGAGTGTATCAATTTATAACACCATGAGTACTGCCTGTATGATTTCAGAACCAATAAGGCACTGCCTAGGGCCACCGAGGCTTCAAGGATTGGCGAGGCCCACCCTGCATATTTAAATAAAGCCCCGGAGGTTGCCGATCCCCAGGCTTGAGTTGGCCTTGAAGCACCCGAACTATTCGTAAACAATACCCGGGGAGGTGTCGATCCCCTAGTCTGGGAAACATCTCTGTGCCCTTCCCCGCCTAATTTACATGTGTGATTAAGATCCCCAGTGCTGCAGAGACCCCGCAATATAATACTAGGATTGGCCCCAGAACATTACCCACCAGTGGGCTCATTTAAATGAATGGGTGAGACCCCGCTTCATTTTTGTTTCTCCATTTTTACCATCCAGTTCCGTTTTTTGGAACGATACAAGGTTTTCCTCCTCTCGCTTCAACGAGGCAAACAAGAATTTCCTATCACAGAGTGCAAGCAATGCTCCCGCCCTGTAATAGCAAACATAAATGTCCCGCGCTTGCACACCCCGGGACATTGTATGACCTGTGCCTGGTAGGTAGTGCTCCATGGGACCATGATGCTTTGTTTAATGCATAACTACAGAATTAGTATAAACGCATACTAACACTACTTGCACACGTGTGGTACAGCAGCCAGAGTGTAGTAAAGAGGGAGAGGAAGCCCAAAATCAAAAAATATAAATCCTACCAGAAGTAGGATCACATAGTTCGATCTGCCGATGTCCCTGGGATGAGTAGAAACAGATTCACCAAGAAAACGGGTCTTCAGCACAACGCAAGCAAGCGCAAAATCTTGGTTAGTGCTGCTTTCTTTTCACATTCTCCCACTCGTCGCCAAATTTATTTAGTGAACAGGAAGACAGCAGTGGATCCGATAAGTAGATTTATTGCAGGAAAAGTAGACAGCTTAAACAGCCACCAACAGCACCAGACACCAAGGCATCCGTCTTCTCCAGCACCGTGTACATACTCCCCAAGATTCCCCTCATGACAGCCCTACATTCTAACATTACATACTCACATTATAGTATCATTACATACTAACATTGTACTATGATTTACATTGAAATAGTACACAAAGCACATCACTTTACAGCAATGAGCTCACAGTTTAATCCCTGAGTCTTCAGACCAGTAAGGGTGAGTAGTTCGCTTCCCACTCCCTGTATAGTATAAATGCATACTAACACTACTTACAGTTATACTACAGTGGCCAGTATGCTACAGCGTAAGCCTGGGCAAAGCACTATGCTATGCTCGCGTAGTTTGCGAAGTTTGCGCTACTTCGCACTATGCGAATTGCACGAAGCACAGTGCAAACACACGTAGCGTAGTATTGCGTAGTGCAGCGGTAATTTTTTGCTTGCTTGCGGTCCTCAACGTCAAGTTGGTGACCGCGAGCAAGCAAAATGACAACCCGGCGAGACTTTTTCCTCATTCGCGATCAGCAGCATCAAGTTGGCGATCGCGAGCATGGCAAATAAACCTCCTGGCGAGATTCCCAACGCGAGGAGGTCAGGTTTCTCATTGCGAGTGGTCGCGTATGCTCGCGACCGCTCGCAATGAGAAACTACCAGTTCGCGTTGCGAAAGCTGCTGCTCGAGTAAAAATCTACTCGAGCAGCAGAAAACTACAGCTCGCACTGTGCAAGATGCCATTTTCAATGATTGCACAGTGCCGGTTGCTTGTCCGCACTGTGCAATCAATGAAAACGACATCTTGCACAGTGCGAACAGGGTACTACGCAGTTCGCGAAGTGCTACGCGTAGTTCGCGTAGTGCGAAGTGCACTTTGCGTAGCTACGCGAAGCGCTACTTCGCGAACTACGCCCAGGTGTACTACAGCGCTCACAGCCCATCACTTTACAACAATCAGCTCGGTTTGATCACCGAGTCTTCACACCGGTAGGCATAGTACTTCTCTTCCCACTTCTGGTATAGTATATTCGCACGGTAGAGCTCAGTAGTTCGCTTCCCACTCCCTGTATGGTATAAACACCTACTAACACTACTTCCACAGGTATCCTACAAACACCACAGCACATCACTTTACAGCAATGACCTCCTGGTTTAGGCTCTAGGTTTCATACCCAAATGTAGCAGCGTCAGCACCATGTCACTCTGAGCAATACCACACTTTCAGACCGGTAGGTGTGACTACTTCACTTCGCACTCCCCCACAGAGGTTACAGTGCTCCTATCCTCCTGTTTCCTACTGTTTTCCCCCTTTTACCCCCTTACTCGCTTCAATGGGATCACAAAATGGAGGCCAACACTTCCTAGTTGCAACCGCTTGCAGCGCTCACAACCAATAAGCAGCAAGATCGTGTGTGTAACGCCTCAGCAAATCAGATGGCAGAATTCCCAAATATCGATATCTGTAAAATTCGAATTTCTCCAAAACTACTGAAAGGATTTACACCAAATAAACAAATGTGTGCTTTCCAGACCAAGACCCTTCTCCCAGCCAAATTTGGGGCAATTCCATTTACCCGTTTGACCTGTAGCCTTGTCTAAAGTTTCCTATGGAAATTAACATGGAGAAAACATGTTTTGGGACCCCCTTTTTTCCTGGCCCCCCCTTGACGAATCACCCCTAAACTTCCCATATAGGAGCTGATATTATCATCCCAGAACAAACAGGGAACACAGCGGGTCTGCGGCGATCACTTTATTTGTTATTACGGCATGACGTATTTTAGGTGGATTGCCTTTTTTGAATGCCGATTGCTCTGGTGCCCGCCCTGCGATTTGTTAATGAACCTTCTGCGTCACTCCCATTGGATAAAACCTTAAAGACTTTACACTGTGACTACATGTCCTAGAGTTCCCCTCACTGGAAACGCTGATGCTTGTTTTTTCGTCACCAAAGTCAATCACAAAAACATTTAAATTTGTCCCCGCAGACACCTACTTCCTCCGCAATTTCCAATAGCCTGTAGAAATGAAGGCGCAGTTTAAGTAAATGGCGTCTTTCCATGTAGTCATTGCCTGAGTTTGTCAGCAAATTCCATCATTGCTTGGATATGCGGCGGTCCAGGGTCTTCCAATACCTCAGATTTATCCAGACACCCCTTTTGCCACTGTTACTCCTGGACATCAAGGGACCGGTTCCACAGCATGCCTGTGGCTGCATTCAAATATCACACCAGATTCATTCTCGTCCCAGAACAAGCAGGGAACACAGCGGGTCTGCGGAGATCACTTTATTTGTTCTTATGGCATGATGCATTTCAGCTGGACTGCCTTTTTTTAATGCCGATTGCTCCGGTGCTCGCACAGCGAGTTGTTAATGAGCCTGCTGCTTCACTCCCATTGGATGAAACCTTATAGAATTCACACTGTGACTACATGTCCCAGAGTTCTCCTCACTGAAAACGCTGATTATTGTTTTTTCTTCACCAAAGTCAATCACAAAAACATTTAAAATTGTACCCACAGGCACCTACATCCTCCGCAATTTCCGATAGCTTGTAGAAATGAAGGCGCAGTTTAAGTAAACGGCCTCTTTCCATGTAGTCATGGCCTGACTTCGTCAGCAAATTCCATCATTGCTCGGATTTGCGGTGGTCCAGGGTCTTCCAATATCTCAGAATTATCCAGACACCACTTGTGTCACTGTTACTCCTGGACACCGAGGGACAGGTTCCCCAGCATGCCTGTGGCTGCACGGGAATATCACACCAGATTCATTCTTGTCCCAGAACAAACAGGGAACACAGCGGGTCTGCGGAGATCAATTTATTTGTTCTTACGGCATGACACGTTTCAGCTGGACTGCCTTTTTCGAATACCGATTGCTCCGGTGCCGCACTGCGATTTGTTAATGAGCCTGCTGCTTCACTCCCATTAGATGAAACCTTATAGATTTTACACTGCGACTACATGTCCCAGAATTCCCCTCACTGGAAACGCTGATGGTTGTTTTTTCGCTATCAAAGTCAATCACAAAAACATTTAAAGTTGTTCCTGCAGGCACCTACATCCTCCGCAATTTACGCTTATAGAAATTAATATATATAGCTTAAATTAAGCGGTATATATATATATATATATATATATATATATATATATATATATATATATATATATATATATATATATATATATATATATATATATATATAGATAGATATATATATAAAAATATCCGATTATTTTTCCTCAAAATAATCACGCAGCACACCAAAGGATTCTTCACAAACGGGTCTCCTTTATTGCGACGAGACACCTGTTCACAAACGGGTCTCCTTTATTGCGACGAGACACCTGTCAACGCGTTTCGATAGCTTTACGCTACCTTGCTCACGACATTGTTCTTTCATTTACAATTGGTTTAAAAACATTTTAGATAGTAAGAAGGGACTATTCTGATTGGCATCCACCTTAACCTTTGTTTCTTTTATCACCAAAGGTGGTGCCATCTTGGAGTGGCTACATTATTGCGTTTTGTTTCAAGCAAGTGCTAAAAAACAATAATTTTACACACAATTTTATCCTTTTTCTCTTCTTTTTTCCTCAAACAAACCCTTGTAAGTAATTAAAACTTAATTACTCTTTTATAAAGTGCAAGTGCATATTACAACATTCATATATATATATAAATTCACTGAAAAAAACACAGGTTTCAGGGATGTTCTAGTCAGAAATTAGCATTTAAAAAACCTTTCAAATTCACTGAAAAAGACACAGGTTTCGGGGATGTTATAGTTAGTTGGACATTTCACTTGTACAAAACCAGACAAATCTGGCCGGTATAGTTAGTTCAGCTAACTATAACTAGCGCCCCTGCAATGCACTGCTGATGACGTCACATATTACATCATTCATGAAATGGTCAGTGACATCACTGAAGACATCTCAAATGACATCACTGATGACATCACTGAGGACATCATCCACGTGATAATCTGATGCACCTCTTCAAACACTAATATATCATTTGATAAACCCACTCTACAATACAGACTAACATTTTCAAAACCATAGACCCACCAATACCAGTTACTACATAACCACACCCTGATTTCTAGGTCTGCACACACATCCACTCATTCACCCATACAGTCACTCATAAATGCAGTTAACCATCAATACAGCACTATCATATGCACTACCTATACAGACACTCACACACCGCCACTCATCCATAGACTTACTCACATAATTAGTCAGTCATACAAAGAATAAATCACATATTTCAGAAACACATTGTCACTGGATGACGTCATCAGTGATGTCATTTGAGATGTCATCATGGACATCATCAGTGATATCACTGACCATGTCATGAATGATGTAATATGTGACATCATCAGCAGTGCATTGCGAGGGCGCGAGTTATAGTTAGCTGGACTAACTATAACAGCCGAATTTCTCTAGTTTTGTACAAGTGAAATGTCCAACTAACTGTGTTTTTTTCAATGTATATATATATATTTATTCACTGAAAAAACCATAGGTTTCAGGGGTGTTATAGTTAGCTGGCCATT
The DNA here is from genome assembly GCF_964204655.1 of Triturus cristatus. Lineage (NCBI taxonomy): Eukaryota > Metazoa > Chordata > Amphibia > Caudata > Salamandridae > Triturus > Triturus cristatus. The sequence continues at coordinate 1,496,487,034 of NC_140591.1, forward strand.
TCACTCGTACAATACCATAGAAATTCCTCCATTATAGTTAGTTCTGCTAACTATAACTTGCAAGCCCGCAATGCACTGCTGATGATGTCACATTTTGCATCATTCATGACATGGTCAGTGACATCACTAATCACATTATTGATGACACCTCAAATGACATCACTGATGACATCACTGATTACATCATCCAGTGAATATGGTTTAGTTTGAAATTTAAATATGTATTATATATATACCAATCTGTATTGAAGATTCAGTGGATATATAACTGTCAGGATGGAGGATTTAGTAGCTGTCTGACTGTCTGTTTAAGTGAGTAATTAAAAGTGTCTCACTTAATACATGGATTAGTAACTAAACTATGTGAATTTGTGCATCACTGTCTATGTTGTTGTATAACATGCTGCATCAGTTGGTCACCAATTACATGAGTGTGTATATTAGTTATTGATTAGTTGGGTGAGTATTTGCATGGGACACTGAATTTGTGTGTGGTTGAATGGGGTGTGTGTAACTCTATGCATAGATGTGTGAATGGTTGACTAGGTGTATAGGTTTAAGAGTGCATGTGGAAACAGTTGTTTGGGTGACTGAGTGTATTTATTTGTGTGTTGGTGAGCGAATATGTGCTTTAGTTGTACATCTTCAACAATGTAAAAAAATAAAAGCATTGCATGTGAGAGTTGGTGTATATAAATAAGTATGCGTAAGAGTCAGTGATTGTGATAATAACTATATGAATGAGTGGATAATTGTAATGGTGATTTCTTAACATAGTAACTATGAGTTACTATGTGTTTTAATAAATGAGGTGTTGTCGGATAATTGTGTAAGTGAGTAAATGTAAGTGTGATTAATTTTTTTCATGAGTGAGTAGGATGACTGCATAACTGACTAAGATGACTGCTGATGTGTCAATGTCTATATATGTGTATAAGTGCATTTGATAGTGTTCTATTAATTAGTGACTGCATGTATAAATGATTATGTTGTTGAATGGGTAGTTGTGTGTGTAGATTTAGGAATCAGTGAGTGGGTATGTAGTAACTGGTATTGGTGTGTCACTGGTTTCAAATATTGTACTCTGTATTTTGCAGTGAGTGATGAAAGGTTATACTAGTGTATGATGAGGTGTGTCAGATTGTCACGAGGATGATGTCATCAGTGATGTCATCAGTGATGTCTTTTGAGATGTCATCAGTGATGTCACTGCCCATGTCATGAATGATGCAATATATGTGACATCATCAGCAGTGCATTGTGGGCGCGCGAGTTATAGTTAGCAGAACTAACTATAACGGAGGAATTTCTATGGTTTTGTATGAGTGAAATGGCCAGCTAACTATAACACCCCTGAAACCTATGTTTTTTTCTGTGAATTTCTAAGGTTTTTTAAATGCTAATTTCTAACTCTAACGTCTCTGAAACCTATGGTTTTTTCAGTGAATTTCAAAGCTTTTTCAAATTCTAATATCTAAGTGTGATAGTCGTTATACCTGTTCATCTGTACTGATTTTCTACAGTTTTTTAACTGTTTATTTATACATTTTTTATTCATTAAATAACATTATATATTTTTCTGAAAATAGCAACAACAACAAAAAAATCAAACTGAAATATTGATTCATTTTTTAGTTTTTATTTTTCATTTTAATATATTTATATTATTTTCTTTTTTTTTTAAATTCCATTTTTTTTCGGAGTCGCGCACTCAAAGCGTACACATCACGGTGGATGCTTGGATTGTAGCCGCCATTTTAGAAAAGTCATGAAGGATCCGCGTACGGTGTGCAACGGCTGCGTGGTTTTCAGTTACATCATATACATTTAATATTGCGTGCGCAATTGGTATACGACCAGTCCGCGACTCCTGCTCACGCGCATTCACGACACATGCACATTACAGTACGAGATGCTTGCGCGGTGGCGGGTCCCGCGTGACATCATATACGTGCTGGGGCGCGCTGGGTGCGTGACTCCTGCAAAAAAATATATGTTCCAAAATGATACGTATGTGTCTTTAATATACATATTAGGGTAAGAGATTTTCGAAGATATTCATAAAAATAATATATTTGTACTTATAATAAACTATATTATTTTTAAATATATTTTTGCTAAGTCGGGTGCATGCATCGTGAGTGCAGAGAACCAGGTCACCAGAGCTGCTGTAAAGCCAGAGAAACCAGGTCAGCCGAGCCGTTGTAGAGCCAGAGAACCAGGTCAGCAGAGCTACTCTAGAGCCTAAGAAGCAGGTCAGCAGAGTTGCTCTAGAACCAGAGACCCAGGTCAGCAGAGCTGCTCTACAGCCAGAGACCCAGGTCAGCAGAGCTGCTCTAGAGGGCCAGAACCAGGTCAGCAGAGCTGCTGTAGAGCAAGAGAAAGCAGGTCAGCCGAGCTGCTTTAGAGGCAGAGACCCAGGTCAGCAGTGCTGCTCTAGAGGCTGAGAACCAGGTCAGCAGAGCTGCTGTAAAGCCAGAGGCCCAGGTCAGCAGAGCTGCTCTAGAGGCCGAGAACCAGGTCAGCAGAGCTGCTGTAGAGCCAGAGACCCAGGTCAGCAGAGCTGCTCTAGAGGCCGAGAACCAGGTCAGCAGAGCTGCTGTAGAGCCAGAGAAAACAGGTCAGCAGAACTGCTTTAGAGCCAGAGAACCAGATCAGTAGAGCTGCTTTAGAGGGAAAGAACCAGGTCAGCAGCCTTGTGCTAGAGGGAGAGAACCAGGTCAGCAGAGCTGCTCTAGAGCCAGAGAAAAATGTCAGCAGAACTGCTTTAGATCCATAGAACCGGGTCAGCAGAGCTGTTTTAGAGCCAGAGCACCAGGTCAGCAGAGCTATTGTAGAGCCAGAGAACCAGATCAGCAGAGCTGCTCTGTAGCCTAAGAACTAGGTCAGTAGAGCTGCTCTAGAGCCAGAGAACCAGATCAGCAGACCTGCTGTAGAGCCAGAAAACCAAGTCAGCAGAGCTGCTTTAGAAGGAGAGAACCAGGTCAGCAGAGCTGCTTTAGAGCCAGAGAACCAAGTCAGGAGAGCTGCTCTAGCTGACACTGACTTACTGACAATGACTGAATGACACTGACTGATTGACACTGACTGACACGGATTGACTGACACTGACTGACTGACAATGACTGACACTGATTGACTGACACTAACTGACTGACACTGACTGACTGATCCTGACTGACACTGATTGACTGACACTGACTGACTGACACTAATTGACTGACACTGACTGACACTGATTGACTGACACTGACTGACTGACACTGACTAACTTACACTGACACTGACTGACTGACACTGACACTGACTGACTGACACTGACTGACACAGACTGACACTGACTGACTATACTCTACTACTCTACTACTCACTCTCTACTACTCTCTACTACTCTCTCTCTACTACTCACTCTCTACTACTCTCTACTACTCACTCTCTACTACTCACTCTCTTCTACTCTCTATTACTCTCTCTCTACTACGCTCTACTAATCTCTACTATTCACTCTCTAATACTCACTCTCTGCTATTCTCTTCTACTCACTCTACTACTCTCTACTACTCTCTACCACTCACTCTCTACTACTCTACTACTCACTCTCTACTACTCTCTACTACTCTTTCTACTACTCACTTTGTACTACTCTCTACTACTCTCTACTACTCACTCTCTACTACTCACTCTCTACTACTCTCTACTACTCACTCTACTACACTCTATTACTCTCTACTACTCACTCTCTACTACTCTACTACTTTCTACTACTCACGCTCTACTACTCACTCTCCACTACTCACTCTCCACTACTCTCTACTATTCACTCTCTACTACTCACTCTCTACTATCATACTACTCTCTACTACACTCTCTACTACTCACTCTCTACTCTTCTCTACTACTCTCTACCACTCACTCTCTACTACTCTACTGCTCACTCTCTCTACTCTCTCTCTCTATTACTCACCCTCTACTACTCACTCTACTACTCTCTACTACTCACTCTATACTACTCTCTCTATACTACTCACTCTCTACTACTCACTCTCTACTACTCTCTACTACTCACTCTCTACTACTCACTGTCTACTACTCTCTACTGCTCACTCTCCACTTCTCACTGTCTACTACTCTCTACTGCTCACTCTCCACTTCTCACTCTCTACTACTCGCTCTCAAATACTCACTACTACTCACTCTACTTCACACTCTCTACTACTCTCTCTACTTCTCACTCTCTACTACTCTCTCTACTACTCACTCTCTACTACTCTCTACTACTCACTCTCTACTACATACTCTCTACTATTTGCTCTATTCTACTCACTCTCTACTACTCTCTACTACAGTCTCTCTGCCACTCACTCTCTACTACTCACTCTCTACTACTCTCTACTACTCACTCTCTACTACTCTCTACTGCTCTCTACTACTAACTCTACTACTCACTCTCTACTACTCTCTACAACTCACTCTCTACTACTCACTCTCTACTACTCACTCTACTACTCTCTACTACTCACACTCTGCTACTCTCTCTACTACTCTCTACTACTCTCTACTACTCACTCTTTACTCTCTATTACTCACTCTCTACTTTCTATCTTTCTACCTCTCTCTACCTCTCTCTCTACTATTCTCTACTACTCTCTACCACTAACTCTCTACTACTCTACTACTCACTCTCTACTACTATCTACTACTCTCTCTACTACTCACTCTCTTATACTCACTCTACTACTCTCTACTACTCACTCTCTACTACTCTCTCTACTACTCACTCTCTACTACTCACTCTCTACTACTCATTATCTACTACTCACTCTCTACTACTCACTATCTACTACTATCTACTACTCACTCTCCACTATTCACTCTCTAGTACTCGCTCTCTACTACTCTAATACTCTCTACTCCCCTCTACTGCTCACCCACTACTACTCACTCTCTACTACTCTCTACTACTTGCTCTCTACTATTCTCTACTACTCACTCTACTACTCACTCTCAACTACTCCCTACTACTCATTCTACTACTCACTCTCTACTACTCTCTAATACTCACTCTCTACAACTCCACTACTCTCTACTTCTCACTCTCTGCTACTCTACTACTGCCTACTACTCTCTCTCTCTACGACTCACTCTCTACTACTCTCTACTACTCACTCTCTACTATTCTCTCTCTACTACTCACTCTCTACTACTCTCTACTACTCACTCTACTACTCTCTACTATTCACTCTCTACTACTCTCTCTCTACTACTCTCTACTACTCACTCTACTACTAAAAATAGAAGAGGATTTGAGAAGTCAAAATGTGCCCTAATTTTTCTTTCTGCAGCACTATTCATAATTTCTATGGCAAAATGACCCCCCTCATTTTGTTCCTTTGCAAATTACTGGTGGCCATCTTGGGAGACTTATTTGTTATGAAGTTTCCTAATTTCCTCATTTACTGCAGTCTCCTCAGTAGGAAATACTTTCAGTTTTTTACTTTGATTCCATCAAGAATGCATTCAGATGTCACACATTTGCCATGAATTCAGAATGTTAGCACTCTAGTTGCTCATTAGATCTCCTTAGTAAAGCTACTGCTCACTAGGGAAGTCTACTGCATGTATTGAAAGTGCATGTTTCAGTCTGCATGTCAGAATTTTTTAATGAAATAGATGAGGATTTGAGAAGTCACTCAAAATGTGCAATACTTTTTTTTGTGCAGCACTAATCATACTTTCTATGGCAAAATCAACCCCATCATTGTGTTCCTTTTTAAATTAAATGTTTTAAGAGTTACTACTTTATTCCAATCAAGATAGCTTCAGGTGTGCCATACGCCTGTCATAATTAGGACTGTTAGCGCTCTCGTTGTTCTTTAGAACACTCTGGGAAGCTGCAGTAGAACACAAAGGAATCAACTGACAGCCTCTGCCCTTGTTGGATGTGCGTGTTTACTGAGAATGTCAGACTTCATTCTCTCATGTCTGAGAAAGATAATGTAAATTTACAGAAAATATGCTCTCAGTTTAGCTTATAGATCACCTACCAAACCTCTGTGGGAAAAGCATGTGAAAATAGTTTTCTCCCAAACATGGTTCGTGATATCACAGCAGAAGGCTTTTTCACGTGGTAAAATCACCTTAGAACACACCACAATTCCTAAAATGAATATGATACCATCAACAAATGATTTATAATATAACTAAAGTCTTAAAACCTTCTATTAACTGCAATGCTTTTTAATGAGGAGCTATCATGTATATTGGTCCCAAGATGGCTTCCAACACTTCTTGGATGAACTGCTGACAGCCAATCAGATCTCACGATGAGATGTGTGGTTAGGCTCCACCCAAATATATATGTGATTTTGATATTCTCAGGAACTACTGAACGGAGTTACACCATTTAAGCAAAAGGCACGACTCTGAACCAAGGTCTACCTTACTGCCTAATTTGGTGTAGTTCCATTCAGCAGTTCGGGCTGTAGCTGTGACTATAAGGACCCTATAGTAAAATCCATGGGGAAAACACGTTTTGGTACCCCCTTTTTCCTCGGCCCCCGCTTGACGAATCACCCCAAAACTTCCAGGATCGGAGCGGACCGGAGCGGGCCACGAGTTGGGAAAATTTCGCAAAGAGTCGTCAACCGGAGCCAAAGTTATTCCAAATAGAATGTTGCGGATTGCCGATGGAAATAGGTCCTAACTATACCTACCTACTGGCGACCGCTAACTATAACTCGGCACCCGCAAAACACTGCTGATGATGTCACATATTACATCATTCATGACATGGTCAGTGACATCACTGATGACATCTCAAATGACATCACTGATGGCATCACTGATGACATCATTCAGTGAATGTGGTTTTGTTTGTAATTTAAATATGTATTATATATATATACCAATCTGTATTGAAGATTGAGTGGATATATAACTGTCTGGATGGAGGATTTAGTAGCTGTCTGACTGTCTGTTTAAGTGAGTAATTAAAAATGTTTCTCTGAATACATGGGTTAGTAACTAAAGTATGTGGATATGTGCATCACGGTCTCTGTTGTTGTATAATCTGCTGTATCAGTTGGTCACTAACTACATGAGTGTCCATATTAGTTATTGATTAGTTGGCTGAGTATTTGTATGGGAGACTGAGTGTGTATGTGGTTGGGTGGGTGGTGTGTAACTGTTTGCCTAGATGTGTGAGTGGTTGATTAAATAGGTGTATGGGTTTAAGAGTGCATGTGGAAACAGTTGTTTGGGTGACTGAGTGTGTTTATTTGTGTGTTGGTGACAGAATATATGTCTCAGTGGTACCTCTACAACAAAGTACAAAAATAAAGGCATTCTATGTGAGAGTTGGTGTATATAAATACATAAATGTAAAAGTCAGTGATTGTGAGAGTAACTGTATGGATGAGTGTATAACTGTAATAGTGATTTTTTAGCATAGTAACTGGGAGTTAGTATGTGTATGAATAAATGAGGTGTTGTGTGTATAACTGTGTAGGTGAGTAAATATAGGCATGATTGATTTTTTTTCATGAGTGAGTAGGATGACTGCATAACTGACTAGGATGACTGCTGATGTGTCAATGTCTATATAGGTGTATAAGTGCCTTTGATAGTGTTCTATTGATAAGTGATTGCATATATAAGTGAGTTTGTGGTTGAATGGGTAGTTATGTCTGTAGACTTAGGAATCATTGAGTGGGTATGTAGTAAGTGGTATTGGTGTGTCAATGGTTTCAATAGGGTACTCTGTATTTTACAGTGAGTGATGGAAGGTTATAGTAGTATGTGATGAGGTGTATCAAATTGTCATGTAGATGATTTCATCAGTGATGTCATCAGTGATGTCATTTGAGATGTCATCAGTGATGTCACTGACCATGTCATGAATGATGTAATATGATGTAATATGTGACATCATCAGCAGTGCATTGCAGGCGTGCTAGTTATAGTTAGCAGAACTAACTATAACGGAGGAATTTCTATGGTTTTGTACAAGTGAAATGTCCAGCTAACTATAACGTTCCTGAAACCTATGATTCTTTTCAGTGAATTTCTAAGGTTTTTTAAATGCTAATTCCTAACTATAACGTGTCTGAAACCTATGGTTTTTTCAGTGAATTTCTAAGGCTTTTTAAATGCTAATTCCTAACTATATAGTGACTGAAACCTATGTTTTTTTTCAGTGAATTTCAAAGGTTTTTTTAATGCTAATTTTTAATTATAAAAGTAGTTTTGCCTATGTTTTTTGTACAGAATTTGAAGATTTTTTTTAAACTGTTAATTTGTAAATATATTATTTACTAAACAATATTATATACTTTTGTGAAAATTGTTTAAAAAAACTTATTTTTTTTAAAATTAAAACTGAAATATACTGTAATTATTATTTTCTATTTTTTCATTTAAATATATATATATATTATTTTCGTTTTTTTTTATAAAAACGATACCTAACGCGATGGGTGTGCATATGACAGCCGCGATATTGGAAAAGTTGTGAAGGATCCGTGTATGGTGTGCGACGGGTGCATGTTTTCCAGTGACGTGATATACGTATATATACGTGTTGTGCGTGATAGGCATGCGACTGATGCGTGACTCCTGCTCATGCTAATTTGCAACACATGCACATTACGGTACGCGATGCTTGCGTGGTGGCAGACATCATATGTGGTGCGCGCTGGGTGCGCGACTCCCGTGAAATTTGTTATGTTCTAAAATAATATGTATGTGTCTTTAATATACATATTAGGGCTAGAAATTCTCTAAGATATTCATAAAAATAATATATTTCTACTTATAATAAAGCTATATCACTTTTAAATATATTTTCCCGAACTTACGTCGGTGCATGCTTCGTAAGCACAGGGTGCGCGGATCCCATGTGACCTCCAAAAAAAGATTTGATTTGTTTATAAAATTTCCCACTGTAACTATTGAAGGACCCCACCCATTTTCATCTTCAGATAAGCATCTCTTCACCAACTTCAACCTCTTTGTTTTTTTTGGGTGTTTTTCTTTCAACTATGAAGAAAAATGGCATCTGGAGAACACCAGGAAGTGGAAGAATCTTCGGATGAAGAATTCTTGCAGGAGGCACCAAGAAAACAGAGACCAGAATCTGTGTGTGGAAGTTCTTCACCTTTCCACCTGGACAGAAAAAAGTAAATGCCACAAAGGTGACATATTAAATTTGCGAAAGAGTGCTGTCAAAAGGCAGTGAAAAAATGTACTCATGCGGCACTGCCAGCATCTACAAGCACCTCCGGACAATCCATCCTCTGAATCTTGCTCAGGAGATGAGGAGAGCTGCATTAAATACACCAGCAGCTGGAGCAAGTACTTCAGGAGCATCAAAATCTCAAGCTCCAATGGATATAAGGTCTGAATTTGCCTTTTTAGAACAGCGCTGCATCAAGTGCAAAAAACTAGTTTGCTACGGAGAGCAGTCGGTGGATGCTATTTGTGCCATTCAACGCAACCACCAATGTTGATTATTTTTGTTTTTGGAATAATCTTTAATTCCAAAAGTTACCTGTTTATTTTTTTTTGTTTTATTGTTTTGAGAAAAACACCCAAAAAATACAAAATCGTTGAAAAAGATACAAAAAAAATATCAAACACAAAAAGAAGAATGCATTAGTAGAGTATGGTTAATTTATAGAGGCAGATCTATGAGGAAGTGCTGTAGCATTGCACGGCAAACCCTTTGGCTGCACCATGCTGCAGCACTTCCAAAGCACAGGGATGCAACATATTTATATGAATATGTTGGATCTCTGTGCTTCCCTCTGCATTAGCGCACAATTTGTAGCCATGTGCTGGCACAGGCACCCTTGCACCATGGTGCAAAGATGCGTGCATAGTGGGGAGATTGTTTTTGTGCAGGAAGGGACACCTTCCTGTACAAAAACAATCACTAAAGGCATTTTCCTCCTTCAATGCGTGCTGTGGAATGCAGCAAGCATTGAAGGAGGATAAAATGAGGAGAAATGAAACCATTTCTCCTTGTTGCGCCTGCTACACCACGTCTAGGGTGGTGCAGCATTCACATGCATCTCCAGATTTACTATTTCCTGTAAATCTTGAGATGTGTCTTGTTCCATGGGTGTTGTGTGGGAACATACACAGCAACAACCATGGAACGCCCCTTCAACACAAAGTGCTGCGTGTGTAGGGGCTGTATTTACAAGGAGAGGAAAAGCTATAAGTGTTTGTGTTATGGCACAGAGATTAGATAAGATCATGGTTTTGTTAGGATGATTGCAGGAGTGGACAGACAGTGACACTGTGATTGCTGATCTGCATGGGTACTACCTGGATTTTTGCAAGAGTGAATAAGTAGTCTGCATGGAGGTAGGGGACTGCATATATTTTGTACATTTAGCTGTAGTGCTGCGTGTCTTAATGCATGAGGCATTGCACAGGTGTATGGACTGTAACTGGATAGTGAGAGTGCTGGTAGTTGACAGGAGGGTGAGTTTATAAGTGCTTGTGTTTTGGCACAAAGATTAGATCAGGTGCAAGGATGTCTGTGTCGTGGGGAGATTGTTTTTGTGTAGGAAGGGACACCTTCCTGCACAAAAAATAATCACAAAAGGCATTTTTGTCCTTCAATGTGTGCTGTGGAATGCAGCACGCATTGAAAGACGAAAAAACGAGGTGTGCTTGTATTAGTAGCTAAGCTACTCTATAAATACATTACTAGTAATTGGAATGATTACAGTGCTGCAAGTAGAATACATGGTCAATTTATGAGTACTGAGGTATTGGCGGAGTGATAGGATAAGAAGATACTGCTGATATTGGCAGAGTAAAAGGATATGTGTAGTGGTTGATAAGTGATGGAGAAGTATATGGAATAGACATGAGGATACCTAGACTGTATAGTTAGAGTGCTGTTAGTGTAAGTTTATAAGTGCTTGTGTGTTGGCACAGAGATTAGAGAAAGATATGATTCTGTTAGGATGATTGCAGGAGTGGACAGAGAGTGACAGGCTTATTGTGGCCCTGCATGAATACTACCTGGTTTATTGCAAGGATGAATTAGTACTGTGCTGGAGGTTACGGGCCTCTAAACATTGTGCACATTAGACTGTAGCAATGCTTGTCTTAATGCTTAAATCGCTGTACAAGTGCATGGATAGTGACTGGATACTTACACTGCTGGTACTTCACTGCAGAGAGACTTTATAAGTGCTTGTGTATTGGCACAGAGATTAGATAAGGACATCCTTCTGACAGTATGATTGCAGAAGTGGACAGAGACTGACAGTCTGATTGGGGCACCAAATGAATACTACCTGCCTTATAGCAAGGATGAATCAGTACTCTGCTAGGGTTTAGAGGCCTGCATAGATTGCGCACATTTGATTGTACACTGCGTGTCTTAATACCTGAGTCATTCTACAAGTGCATGTATAGTGACTGCATACTTACACTTCTGGTAGTTGACTGCAGAGAAGGTTTATAAGTGCTCGTGTGTTGGCACAGAGATTAGATAAGGACAGGGTTCTGTCAGTATGATTGTAGGAGTGGATAGAGACTGACAGTCTGATTGGAGTACTACTTAAATACTACCTGGCTTATTCCAATGGTGAATCAGTACTCTGCTGGGGGTTAGGGGCCTGCATACATTGTGCACATTTCACTGTAGCACAATGTATCTTAATGTGTGACCCATTCTACAGGTGTATGGACACTGACTAGATAGTGAGAGTGCTGGTAGTTGGCAGGAGGGTGAGTTTTTAAGTGCTTGTGTGTTGGCAGAGCGATTAAACAAGGACATGCTTCCGTCAGGATAAATGCAGGAGTGGAGAGAGACTGAAAGGCTGATTGGGGCACTACATAAATACTACCTGGTAGTTGTAGGTGTGAATCAGTAGTCTGCAGAGGGTTAGGAGCCTGCATACATTGCGCACATTTCATTGTACTCTATGTGTCTTAATGCCTGAGGCATTCGACAGGTGTAAGGACAGTGGCTAGATAGTAAGGGTGCTGGTAGTTGGCAGGAGGGTGAGTTTTTATGTGCTTGTGTGTTTGTATAACAATTAGATAAGGACATGCTTCTGTCAGGATAATTTCAGGATTTGAAAGAGACTGATAGGCTGATTGGGGCACTGCATGAATAATACCTGGCTTATTGCAAGAGTGAATCAGTACTCTTCTGGGAGTTACGGGCCTAAATAGATTGTGCACATTGATTGTAGCACCACTTGCCTTAATGCCTGAGTCATTCTACAAGTGCATGAATACTGACGGAATAGTTAGAGTGGTGGTAGTTGACAGCAGGGAGACTTTATAAGTGCTTGTGTGTTGCCACAGAAACTAGATAAGAACATGCTTGTATTAGGATGATTGGAGGAGTGGACAGAGAATGACAGGTTGATTGGGGCACTACATGAATACTATCTGGTTTATTGAAAGAGTGATTCAGTAGTCTGCTGGAGTTTACGAGCCTGCATAGATTGCACACATTTGACTGTAGCACTGCTTGTCTTAATACCTGAGTCACTGTACAAGTGCATGGATAGTGACTGAATACTTACACTGCTGGTAGTTGACTGCAGGGAGAGTTTATAATTGCATCTGTGTTGGCACAGAGATTCAATAAGGATATGCTTCTGTCAGGATGATTGCAGCAGTGAACAGAGAGTGACAGTCTGATTAGGGCACCACATGAATACTACCTGCCTTAAAGCAAGGGTGAATCACTACTGTGCTGGGTGTTAGGGATCTGCATACATTGTGCACATTTGACTGAAGCACTTTGTGTCTTAATAACTGAGTCATTGTGTAAATTTAGAATTAGGATCTGTAAAAGAGAAGAAAAAATACAGTTACAAAAAAAATAATGTTATAATTTTTGCAGAACAATATAATTTTACCATTATATAAATTATTAAGTTTGCCTTTTTTGCTGTTGTCAGAATATATTGAATTTCACTCTTAATAGTGATTTCAATGTTACTCATCATATAACAGTGGGCAAAAAAACCAACAATTAATAAGATTGTTTAAAAAGAACCAAATCTGTGTAAAAAATATTTTAAACATAGTCAACTATCTCTGCACATTGAATATAAATAACATCCTCAATAATATAGTATATAATGCAACTCTCATTAATATAAAATGCTTCTTTCTAAGAGAATTTTGTCAATATAATCTTAAAGAAGATAAACAATAATTCAATCAACAATTCTTTATAATTTCCATATACTCTAAATTATGTCATTTAAAATATTTGCTGACAGATTATCTCTGAAAAACTGCGTAATTTATAGTAATATCTTTCCTGTAGCCGAAATGATATTCCTGAAATCCTTCATACTGAAATTGTCCAAAGTATTGGTATTAATACATATTAACATATTCCCAATAGTCCGAATTATGTTCTTAGAACTTTGGCTTTAAAAATATTAGGTATGAATTTAGTAATTCCTTAGGCAAATGATATTTAAAAACCAAATGAGCATAATTACAATATGTCCATCCTTTATTGCATTTTAAATAGACTATATAATGTCCAGATGTTGTAGAAGGTCCATCGTGGAAAATAATTGCTACTGCTACAAAAGTTCTTTCTGATATTGATAGTTGACTTGCTACAACATTTTTAATTAAAGTTTCCAATTTTCATCCATCAGCTGTACAACATTGTATCATTAAAATGATATATTCTCCAAATCTTTCTTTAAATAATGTTGATAACATTTCTGATTTGCATTGGCTGCACTCCATGTTTTGATTTGCTGCTTTAACTAATTTGTCTATGTTACTGGTAGAAGTAAATCAACAATTTTCACATTCATGTTGCCATTTATAACGAAGTCCACATAGATTTTCAATTTCTATTTCTTCATCTTCCAATACTGCAAGCATATACATATAAATTCCTGAGCATCTTGTTGGACATTCTGTGAAAATTGTGTAGAACCACTACATATATCCAGAAGATTCCGAATATCAGAAACACTTTGGATTTTACTTTTATCAGTTTTCAATTTTTCAAATATAGAATGCAACAAAGAACAAAACCGTTTTTCTCGATGCTCCATAATTTGCTGTTGCAGATATTCTAAAGAAAATACAACATTTACCACTACATTTGCATAGCAGTTGATACTTGATCTATTTTCTAATTGATATCCAACAATCTCTTCAATAGTCTCCTTGTGCTTTTTGCTTGGAATCTCAACATTATCTTGATTTGTTTTCTTCTTGTTAACTTTACTACAGATATTCTCATATCTCAGTTTTCGATCAACTACACGCTTTTCATATACAGGATATTCCCCTAACTTGGGAGCATATAGTCTTCTTAAACGATTATACTCTCTTACACAATTTGAATCTGCACTAATCTTTCTCTCATCAAAATCAATCAAATACAATCAAGATAAATTTCTGACTCGGGACAAAGCAACATATGCCATACCCCCTTTAACCCCTTCAGCGCTCATGACGGAACCACTCCGTCATGAGCCACGGGTGCCGTGTGCTCATGACGGAGTGGTTCCGTCATGCTGCGGCCGTTGGCCGCCGCTCCTCCCACGCTGCGCTGATTCCCCGCCTGTGCGGGCGATTAGCGCAGTGGGCGGAGTCATGACGGAACCACTCCGTCATGAGCACAGCTCAACCGTGGCTCATGACGGAGTGGCTCCGTCATGAGCACAGCGCCACCGCGCTGCCCCCAAACACCCCCCAGCGCCGCGGCGGAATTCCTGCCGCGGCGAAGGGGTTAAATATGGTACTCCCAATGTTTACCAAAGCACTGTCTACACTTAAACCTTGAGATTTATGAATAGTTGCCGCATATGCCAAAGAAAGAGAAAAGTGTTTCCTACGAACATACAAATCTTTAACTAGCAAAAAATGAGCAGAACAACTAATTTGCTTTATTTCTTCAATCTGATCAAATTTGATTTTCAAAGATTTAATCCCATCTCTTTTTGATAATTGACAAATTCAACCAATTTTCCCATTGCTCCATATACTAAACCTTTGTCCACATTCAAATTACGGCGTAAAATGACCCGACAGTTTACACATACATATACATTTTTTTCTTAACCAGCAGTTTTAGATATCGATTTTTCCAAATTATCCAATTTTGTTTGTAATTTTTCTGTTAAAATAATAGTAACTCCTTCATGCTCTATTTTATCAATCGCTTCCATTTTTATTATTGGTTCATTTTCAAGCTCTAAAAGTTCTCCGTTGAATGTAGAACACTCTTGCAGTGTTGGCATTAGGCAGATTACTGATTTTTTTTCTGCAATTTTCTTGTATAATTTTTCAGGAACTATGGGGCAGATTTACAAGGACTGACGCATCCCTGCATATCAGCAGGGATGTGCCAGGTGAGATGCGTCACGCAAGTTTACCTTTGCGCCACCACAGATGCGCTGCATTTACAATGCGGCTCATTGTGGCGCAAGGATAAACAGATGCGTGACGCATCTGATGGTGTAAGGGCGGCACGTTGCTGGAGTCGTGTCGCAAGAGCGACCCAACTCCAGCAATGCTCAGGGGCTGCCCATATCTAACATGCTGCATCACGCCTTACGCCTGCTTCAAGCAGGCGCAGTGTTTTGATGCAGCGGCGTCAGAAAGGTGACTCAGTGAAATCTTGTAGATTTCACTACGTCACTTTTCCGAGCCTTTATCCGAAGGAACGCCCACCCTGCATACATTAAACCTGACGCAGGTATAATGTGGGGCAGGGCTTTACAACATGACGCATCGCCCTAGATGTGTCATGTTGTAAATAAGGTGCAACATGGCGCGTGGTTTACGCCGCCGCTGCGTCACAGAAGTGACGCAATGGCGGCGTAAATGTGTCGCAAGGGCTTGTAAATCTGCCCCTATATCTTCATTTGCAAACAAGGTAGTAAGTAGCCGACTTTCGAAAGCTTCTTTGCCATGTTCTGTCAATACTCCAATTCTTATATCTTGAAGAATAGTTCCATAATCTATATCATTTGCCTGTCGCATATTTTTAATAAGTTCTTTGTATTCAAAATATGACCAAATGTTAACGTTTCCAATGCTTCCCAAAGACTTTCTTGTGTCCTCATGCAGAAGTATATTAAATACTGGTTGTCATTTTACAGGAGTAAGTTGTAGTAGATCACCAAAAACTCTGACATGTTTTCTTCCAAATAACACATCGTATTCTGTTTTTAATATTTGCTGCGTTCTTAAATGCACAAAGGCAAGAATTAAGTGTGAGACCGTGCTCACCTTATCAATAATTAGAAGTTTCATTTTCTTAAGCACTCTTGAAACTTCATAACAAGCTTCTCCAGATAGCTTGTGATATTCCAATTTATTTTCATGCTCTACAGGTAGCATTAGTAAACGATGCAATGTAATTCCTTTAATGTTGTGTGCTGCCAACCCATTTGGAGCAGTTACAACACAAGACAAATCTAATTCATTTGTTTTCTGTAGATAACCGGTCAAAACTTTAATTTGAAACTTTTTCCTGTACCAGCTTGATCACTGACATTCATTTGGATAGGTTGAAATGATGTGCATGTGCATTCTTTCTTTTCATGAAGAAAACAATCTGCTGTTTCACTTGCTAGTATATTTCTTTCTGTTCAATATTTAGTTGTTCTTCCAAGATTCCCAAGTCCATCATATCTTCTTGAGCTTGATGCATTGCTGTTTCCACTTCACTCATGGCGAAGACTGCTTCATTTTCAAGAATTGGTTCTCCTAGAGGATCCTGACTCAGTGGAGCAGAACTTTGACTATCTTGAGAACTGTCTCTTGCAATCTCAGCTGCAATAGTAGCTTTTTGATCATTTTCTTTATTCAACATTTTGAGATAATTTGTAAAAACTGTGCATTCAATGCTATTTTTACATGCATTGAAAGAATCTTCATAGCACTCAACATCTCCAAGTAATTCCAGTTCGGTACGCCAAGGTTTGAAGAGTTGTAAAAGTGCTAAATAGTAAAATTCTCTTTTATCAGGAGTATCACAGCTCAGTTTTCTATGATTAATGAGATTTCCTTTAGTCTGTTTCACCAACCATCCTTCTGAACCAATCACTGCATATTTTCCTTCATTTATATTCTCTGTAGTATTTCTCTTAAAACTGTAATATTGCAGTACTTCGTAGAGACATATGTTCTCAAGATGAGGACATCTATTTGGATAGTATGTATCCAACATATTTGTTTTGACTATATCTGTGTTTTCCGGTTCATTTAATGCAAATTATTCAATTTCCTGTATATATTTAAGTACTCGATTTCGCGTTGCAGCAAGACCTAGACTAACCCAAATAATTCCTCTTGACTTTGAATATAAACTTGCAGACGATACCTGATCCGAACATTCGTACGATCCAATTTCTTGATTTGACAGCATCTTCAAACTAAAGCTGTACAATTTCTTACTGAGAGTCTTCGCGTGGGAAATTTCTTCCCACATTTCTTTTAACTCCGTCTTTTATGATTTTGTTATGTATGATGTTACATACCGAGCCACAGCAATGGAATTATCCACAACATACAGGATATCCATATTAGCATTCCACATTGACAGAATAACTGCAGTATAATCATTTATATACTTCGATTCTCAACTTCTTCTCAAATTATACGTATTTTTTTGAGATTTTCTAGTGATGGTATGTCTCACCGCTGACATGAAACTGCTCACTCTTCCTTTGAAAATTACTGGACGTGGAAATCCAAAACGACATTTGGTATAAAACTTTTCCTTTGACTTGTATTTCCATCGACAGTATTTCCCACATCGATGACTTTGGAATCGTAACACTTGTTTCCTTAAGGTATTTTCTTCTGTTCTTTTAGGTATAGCTCATGTAACATAATCTTCAATAAAAGACAAAACAGTGTCATCCGAATCAGTTCCAAATTTGGGTGCATGCTTGATCCATAGACGCATATGTTTATGAGGAGCACCTATAGCTTGATACTCCTTTCTCCAAAATAAATCAATAACTTCTCCAAGAGGAGGATTCTTTTTGTTGTAGATAAAAGACATCATAGCTTCAAACCTATGATTGAAATATCTGCATACATTTACAGGACCCAAAGAACACAATTCTCCAGGAGTCTTGAATTCAATGTTCTTGTTTGAATTTGCTTCTCGAAGAAATTGAAGTAAATCATCCCATGAGTATTCAGCACAGCTTAGTGTAACAAACCACATTGGAGTTCCCAAATTCCTTAGCATGCATTTAAGTTCTCAAATACGACAATACCAATACTCATTAGTATCGTGCTGACATGCCATCAAATTAATCAGCTGAGATTCCAAATGATCATCTCTCTGAGAATGATGTACTGTAACATTCTAAAATGATGAAAAACACTTTTTCCATAAATTCCTTTGCAGAAATATTTCGAAGATGTACTCCTGTTTTTAATATATGGTTGACTGCATATGAAAGTCCAGACAAGTCACTCTAAAAAAAAGAAGAAATATATATGGGATACATTGTCGAAATCTAGGATCTTCTGCATACAATCTTGTTGTCCGATATTCTGATGGAGGAATCTGTATTGATCGTTCGTCATATCGTCCACCTTTTCCAGTGGGAACAGCTGGGGAAAACAACGACCATCCAAACTCTTTTCCCAAGCACTCAAGGGATTCCTCTTCACTTTCTTCATTTGGAATAATTCAATAGTATTCCCCAACCCTTCTTTAGAATGTAGAGGATGTACACTATAATGTTAATACATTTCTTCACTTTTGGATATGTCCACTTTCTCAATTCGACCACTTGATATTTCACTATCATCCCCTAAAAGTATTTCTTATTCTTCCACAGATACATTTTTGCAGTATTCATGATTCTTTATAAGATAAAATGTTGCCTTTTGCACTTTCCTGCCGTCAACTAATTCCTGTAACAAAGAAGGTACGTCGTTCCTAAAATGGGTCATAGAACAGAAGGAGAATAAAGTGCTGTGTACAGGAGCCACTACGAATGCAGGTAATCCCGCTGATGTCAGACTGCAGGAAAATTGTTTCCTTTGGAACTAGGGCCCTCACACACCCAGCCAGCAGGTGTCATGCTTCATCATTGGGCCTGCTCCTCGTCGGGTCGGCGCTGCAATACCCGACGGGCACCCAATGAGGGGCTCTTTGGCGGAGATCTTTTGTTCCATGCCGTATGGTGTCGTGGGGGTGAGGGACCTATAGAGTGTAGATGTAATGTGCTAGTGAGTGCAAAGGTTAAAACAGGACAGGAAGTCCAGTGCGAAACCCTTTTTCCCTGTTGGGCTCCCTACCTGATTAAAAAATATATATAGAGAGTGTATGGCAGCTATATGACCATAGTGGATCACAAATTGTATGCGCCCTACTCTCGCTATCGAGGTCAACATGTTTCATGCCTAATTGTCAGGGGGATCAGTGGCAATTCTTCAGGACCATGGTGAAAACTATCTACACGCTGTGATCAGGTGGAAACACCTACCTATCACATGAAGATACTGCGGGGAAAAACATTTACCCACAGGTATAAAGGACAATCAAGTCTTGTAAAAGGGTTATGCCTCAGCAGTTACCGGCTGATCGGGGACACACATGATGGAGTGTCCTTGTCTGTTGTGGTTTCCGTATTGTGGACCTACCCTCACATCGCCGGAACCGGTGTCAACTAATTCCTGCCAGATTTTCTTACTCTTAGTAGGAACACCATTCACAAGAATAATTAAGGGTTCACTTTCTTCTTTATCTACACCGATAGTTTCAATATTTTCCTTTAAATTTGGAGGTAAACATACAACTCTTCCTTGTAATCCTCTCTGTAAATCTGTGGGAGGCAATTTACCTGTTTTAGGCTCCATACGAACAATAGCCTGAAACGGTGCACAGATTGAATTAGAATACACTCATATGTATGAATAGGTACCAACTCCAGATCATTATGAACAGCTCTTCCTGGCATTTTATTATCCTCTAATTTATTATAACAATATTTACAAATACGTTGATTAGTACCAAAATCAAAGCAATCCTCTACTAACAAATAAGTTGCAAATTCCTTCCACTTATCATTATTTTCTTTTTCAATTTTTAACTACAGATCCTCATTCCTAGTCTGATTCTTATAGTGAGTTCATAGACAACAAATACAAGTATAATTTGGCATTTCACATGAATGTACCTTAAACTTTGTCATTTCTTCTTCAGATTTCTCTGTACTAATCTTTTCCACGTTTTCTTCAATGCCTACTTCTATCAATGTCTCACTTTATCTACTCTCTTCTTCAGGACCAAAGGAACAAAACTCTATTTCATCACAAACTTCTTTTACATCAGATCCTGACCCATGCACAAGCGCACTGTTTAATTCATTTAAAAATATTGCTGGACGATTTGCGTAATACAATCTTCTGAATAACTTCCACATTTGAGAATGATGTACTGTAACATTTTAAAATGATGAAAAACAGTTTGACATAATTTTCTAGAAAGACAAGCTAGAGAATGACCTTGCATACCAGTATTTTTTCTCACTCTGCAAGGATATAGTCCTTGCAACATCCTAATCTTTTGTTTAAGACTTTTTTTAGTATACTCTCGTAAAAAATTCCCAAAAATATAAATAGATTCCTGACGTGTACTGCATATACTACTACAATTCAAGTATACAGTGGGGCTTTAGTACGTCTCCCTAGAACTTCATCAGCTACCACTTCTTCTATATTTCTAAGAACCATTTTTCTTTTTTAATTGACAACCGCTTTTAACCTCATAAGTGCGAGCAGTGGTATCACCTGCATGAAATAAACTAATGGTTTGAAAATAGCTCTCTTCATTAAAAACAGGCTTTGAACTTGAACTGTGTTTCCATTCACCCCAAAAAACATCACAAAAGTTAGTTCTGTTAATTACTCTCTTCCTTTTACTTTTGGCCTTCATAAAACATATTGGCTTATCTAATGATCAAATTCTGTTTAATACTAAAATTAATGATTTCCTTTTTAATTCATAAGCCTTTTCAACAATAGTTTAAATCTGTCTTTCCTTTTTATAAAATGCGTATTTTCTTTTATATTTCTTCACACCTTTCATCAAATTAAGGACAACTCAAGTATAAAACATTATTTTCCTTATTTCAGTAAATTGATTCTTTCTCCTTTTACCATATATTTTTTCTTGAAAACTTAATTTACCATTAATTTCTCCTTTTTTCTTGTTATTGTTCTTTCTTCTTGAGGCATTGTTTCTACTCACAGAAAGGAATACTCTGCTTAGCTACAAAAGCAGCCACCCACGTGCCCTAAAAGATTCTCTCCCCTTCTCGCAATTTCTGAGAATCCGCAGAAACTGCTCCCTTAAAGAGGACTATTTCTACGAAGCTAAATTACTTTCTGCCAAATTGTCCACGAGAGGTTATCCTAAAAGGCTTATACGAAACTCCATGAAACGTGCATGGTATTGCCCACGTGAAACCCTCCTTGAACCTAAATCTAAAACTGAAACAAGTAGACTGGTCTGTGTTACTACTTTCTCCACAGTCTCTAATCATATACCTAAAAGTATTCTTAAGAACTGGCCAGTATTAAATGCTGGCACTTTCCATCTAGAACGCCCACTTTTTGCATTCAATAAAAATAAAAATATTAAAGATCATCTTGTCCGCGCGGCCCTTCCAACCACCTCCAATAAATCCAACCTCACTACTCTGGATGATATGTGGTCTCTCCCACCATTAAAAGGCCATGTCAAATGTGGAAATTGTGTTGTTTGTTCAATGACCATTGAGTGCAAATGTTTCGTTTTTGGCCAAATTAGAAACAAATTGAAAACATTTACAAATTGTAACTCTACAAATGTGATCTATGCATTTTTCTGTCCTTGCAACAAAATCTACGTGGGCCAGACCACGCAAAAGATTTGTTTACGCATTTCCCAGCACCGCAGCAGGATCAGATGCAAAATTAAGACAGCCCCACTGGTTGAGCACTTCCTAGAAAAAAGACATTCTGAGAACGAAATTCGATGGACCATCATTTCTGCTGTCAAACTGCCCCCACGTGGAGGAGACATGTTGAGGATACTCAACAGAGAAGAACTAAAGTGGATTTTAAAGACTGATAGTCTTAACTCTGGATTGAACAGGCATGAGGACTGGTCTACTAACCTCTGAATTTCATAGTTGCCTCCTGTAATTACGTCTGTATGTACTTCGTCATTCCTCTTTATGCCACAACTCTGAATTCTGTCTGCAACTGTACTTAATTGTTTTTACTTACTATAATGTATACTCTTCTATATGCTTCGTTCTAATACTAATTCGTTTCCATTGCACTATTCCATGACACTCACCAGGTCCATGGGTTCTCTTACCACTCTAAGATGGCCCCCATCCCCATCGTGGTAGTCCTTCCTCCCTTCCCACACCTCCGACGTGCCCCACCAATCAGCACGCACCTTGATTCCATATCACAGCTCCAATTTCCTCCACCTAGAGCAGCCGTATTTCCGGACTCTGCCTCACGCATTGACGCTTTTGCAATCTATCATTCCCAATTTCCGGTAAGGTTCGCCGGTTTTCAAATTCTTCACATTGCCCCCCTTGCAACTGCTAAAAACCCTTGCTCCTCCCCTTGCAGCGCATTGCCGCGGACCATCCGATCCTGCCAAGTCCCCTGGGTCCCCATATACTCAGCACGCTTCATCAATTGGTAAGTTCCATCCTCCGCTTGATCCCTTCCTCCCGGGTTTTACTCAGCCCTCACTAACCACTCCGTCTCCTTATCCCTTTAGCACAAGGTTGTGTCCCTCTCCAAGCCCTCGGAGTTTCCAATCCCGAGCGCTCCTGCAATTCTCGATTGAATAACTAGCCCCATTGAGGTGAGTCACACTACCCCTTGGCTTATTCGCCCTGTTTTAATTCCTGGGTGCCTCGTCCCCTTAGTCCCCTCTCCTAATTTCTCATAGTGCTCCGTCGCAGGCTCACTTTTGAACGTCCCTGTGCTTCCGATCCTTTCATTCTGACTTGGCGCCATTTCAATTGGATCCCTTAATTCGGACTATTCGACTACGACTCTGGTTAGTTCATTGTTCTCAATCCTTCAACCGTTCACGATGTTCGTATTTCACTCGTAATTTTTTGGCTCACTGCCTCACTCTCAGGCATCGTCACGCCACATAGTGACATGCATTTCCGTATAGTTGTACTCATCCACAGCTTCCCATTATGCTTCTGATGCAGCTGCTTACTCCTTAATAATTATGCCTTCTGCATGCCACAATACCGGCAACTCACACCTTCGGAATTTCTGCACCGTATCCTTGTCACTATTTCTTGTAACACGCCTATAGCGCAATTTACTCGCTATTACAGATCGCTCCTCTTCACTCCCTCCTTCACTCCCTCCTTGGCCTCACGACGATAACAGCATATGACCATTAAATTTCACGTAATCATAGTCATACAGTCTTTAGTCAGACCTTATTTTATTGGTTTTTCCTTACTAATTATGTATTATTCTTTCTTCTCTCTCTTTTTATTTCATTTTCATTTTTTCTCAATTCCCCTTCTTCGCTTTTTCCAATTCGGTCATTCAGGTCAAATGTACAGGCTTTAATTATGTTGTCCTGATGATGATCCCAGTATTATGTGTGAGGATCGAAACGTCGTCGACAATTGTATATACCCTATATGTTCCTAACGACATTATATTATGTACATAAGGGTTTTCTATGTAATGTTTGTTAATCTTATTCTCCACCTTTCTTTCATTGTTACAAACATTTTTTTGCCTGAACCACTCCTTCTGTAATTAGCTTTTTCCCTTATTAGCTGTACGGTACACAGGCTTGTGTCCTACTTTGAGAATTCCTTTTGTATTCTGCTGTTTATATTACTTTTTTAGTAAAAATTTATGACCACTGTCCGGCTGGACAAGTCTCTAAAATAAGCACTGATTGGGTCCTTATTTACTCCCTTCTTATTCAATTCATGCCTAGGGACCTTTGTTGTTTATAATTATTGTTTCTACTCTTCACATTATGCACACTGTTTCCAGCCTTGAAAGTTTTTAAATAAATTCTTTGGTTCCCTTACCAGAAGACTTTTTTTTTTCCACCTGTTGCAGTTCCTCTAATTTTTTCTGTTGTGTTCCCTTTCTTTGTTGTTTCTTCTTTTGTGTTATTCAGTTGCAGAACGGAATAACTAGTATTTACGTGTTTAGAGGAGTGGATCAATACTGTATAGGGCCCCCGGTGAATTACTACCCACTGTAACATTATGTCATTCTGGAGACCATTTTACGGTGACTGAAATTAGAGCAGCGATTTCTGCTCTATCCCTTGGCAAGGCTCCGGGTTTGGACGGCCTCCCCGGGGATCTCTTTAAACAGGAACCAGACGTTTGGGCACCATATCTAGTGTCCATGTTTAATGCCATTCTGGGGGGCATGGAGGTGCCTAGTACTTGGCTGGGCGCAGAGATTGTGCCGGTCTTTAAAAAGGGGTCACCTCTGCTCCCAGCCATCTACAGGCCCATTAGCCTTATAGATGTCTCTCAGAAGCTCTTTGATAGGCTGATTCTTGATCGCCTCCAAACTTGGATTGATGATTTCTCCATCCTTAGCCCCTACCAGGCAGGCTTTAGGAAGGGGGTTTCGACTACGGACCAGGTGTTCCGCTTGAACCTTATTTACTGGAAGACCGCAATAATCGAGGGTGGCAGCTTGTACACGGTTTTCATGGACTTGCGTGCTGCCTTCTACTTAGTTCCAAGAACAAGACTCTGGTCCGTCTTGGCGGACCTGGCCATACCGCAAGACATCCTTTCCATTTTGATAAGATTGCACTCGGGGAATTACGCATGTGTGAGGTGCGGTAGGAATGGGGTACTTACGGATAGATTCCCGGTTGACAGGGGGGTAAGACAGGGTTGTGTCCTCGCTCCGACCCTGTTTTGCCTCTTTGTCAATGGGGTTATCGACCACCTGTTGAGGGTGTCCGACACTGATGCACCAAAACTCAATGGCAGCAGGGTGCCCGCTATCATGTTTGCGGATGACACCCTGCTGCTGTCTAAGTCCCCCATGGGAATCCAACGAATTTTAGATGGATTTTCAACCTTCTGTACTGAGAGGGGTCTAGAGATCAATGCAATGAAGACGAAATATATGATTCTCAATCCCCCAAATTCCACCCGGCCTAACCCCACCATAGGCACTCAGAAGTTGGAGAGGGTATCTACATTTGAGTATTTGGGGGTCACCATTAATCAAACAATGTCCTGAGACACCCACGGCAACAAGGCCAATTTTAGACTTGTTCAACTAACTGGAGTTATCTGTAGGTTGAGGAATACTTCGTCCTTCAAAATCTTGACACCAGCCCTACAAATTTATAAAATGCAAGCGCGTGGGGCAGTAGTATACGGCGGGGAACTGTGGGGCCACACCTCCACCCAGAACTTACTAGTCACTGAAAATAATTTTATTACGCAGCTTGCAGCCCTTCCAACAAGTACACCCCTTTTGCCGTTGAGGTTGGACCTGGGACTGAGACCCATCAGTGAAGAGCTGGCACTTAAACCGCTGACCTTTTGGCGTCGTTTGTGTGCTAGTCCAGAACTTGCAACATATAGGTCAGAACTACAAGAGATTTTAACTCTGCCAAAAGCCGCTACTATCCCATGGCTAACCTATGTGAAAAAAACATGTGAGAATCTGGGACGGTCGGACCTTTGGCTAGATCCAGGGAGTGCGTGCTGTAGGATCCCTAGGAAACTCCTGGTAAAGGAATTTTATGAATTTAAATTATCAAAACGTATAGGGGCTATAAAGGAGGGGTCTCTTACTAACTCATTTGTTAAAACGAAAGATGTGTACCACCAAGAGAGAGTTCTTGACAATTTCAGCCCGGTCTTGACCAGAAAATTGTTCCTTCAGTGGAGACATAGCTCACTCCCACTTAGATCATATACAAAGCAGTGGTCCAATCCCCCCTCACCAGAGCAATGCTCTCTATGCACCCAATCCCGGGAGGATGACTTACATATGATCTTTTTCTGTAAAGCATACCGTAGACCCAGACATTACTGGCTTGTTCCCCTTCTTAAGAACCTGGGTCTTAGGCATTATCTTCATGCATACAGAGTATTAAAAACAGATCTCTCGCCCCTGGTTGTGTTTGCGGTAGCTAAATTTTTAAGTGCAATGTGGCACATTCGAGCCAGTCATATAAAGCAGATTGAGGCTGGGGATAATAGAACTATTGAATGAACTGTATTCTGTACCACGTTGTTATTTATGCTTCTGCTCAAAATGTTATGTGTTATTTTTTATCTGAATGTTTATTCTTTTTTAAATGCTTTTATTGTTGTATATCTTTTATGATCTAAATGGTCGAAATAAAGATTATAAAGTAAAAAAATAGTATAGATGATTGTAATACTACAAGTATTAGTTTCTGGGTTCTTATATGAGCACATAGGTCCTGACTGGATCATGTGAGTTCTGCAAAAAAAGAGAATGGTGAATTTTTAAAGCTTCATGTTTCTGCACAGTAATTAGTTAAGGACATGATTCTGTGTGGATGATTGCAGGAGTGGACAGAGAGTGACAGTCTGATTGGGGCACTACATTAATACTACCTGGCTTATTCCGAGGGTGAATCAGTAGTCTGCTGGTGGTTAGAGGCCTGCATAGATTGAGCACATTTTACTGTACCACTGCTTGTCTTAATGCCTGAGTCACTCTAAAAGTGCATGGATAGAGACTGAAATGCTACACTGCTTGTCATTGATTGCAGGGAGAGTTTATAAGTGCTTGCAAGTTGGTAAGATAAGGATATGGTTCTGCCAGCATGATTGCAGGAGTGGACAAAGAGTGACAGCCTGATTGTGGCACTGCATAAATACTTCCTGGCTTATTGCAAGGGTGAATCAGAAGTTTGCAGGGGGTTGGGAGGCTGCATACATTGCACACATTTCACTGTAGCACTATGTGTCTTTATGCCTGAAGCAACCTACAGGTATATGGACAGTGACTAGATAGTGAGAGTGCTGGTAGTAGACAGGAGGGTGAGTATTTAAGTGCTTGTGTGTTGGCACAGCGATTAGATAAGGACATGCTTCTGTCAGGATAATTGCAGGAGTGGACAGAGACTGTAAGGCTGATTGGGGCACTACATGAATACTACCTGGCTTATTCCAAGGGTGAATCAGTAGTCTGCTGGTGGTTAGAGGCCTGCATAGATTGTGCACATTTGACTGTAGCACTGCTTGTCTTAATGCCTGAGTCGCTCTACAAGTGCATGGATAGTGACTGAAAAGTTACACTGCTTGTCATTGACTGCAGGGATAGTTTATATGCGCTTGTATGTTGGCACATTTATTAGATAAGGATATGATTCTGTAAACATGATTGCAGGAGTGGACAAAAAGTGACAGCCTGATTGGGGCACTACATAATACTACCTGGCTTATTGCAAGGGTGAATCTGTAGTCTGCAGGGGGTAAATAGCCTGCATACATTGCACACATTTCACTGTAGCACTATGTGTCCTAATGCCTGAGGCATTCTATAGGTATATGGACAGTGACTAGATAGTGAGAGTGCTGGTAGTTGTCAGGAGGGTGAGTTTTTAAGTGCTTGTGTTTTGGCACAGCGATTAGATAATGACATGCTTCTGTCAGGATACTTGCAGGAGTGGACAGAGACTGATAGGCTGGTTGGGGCACTACATGAATACTACCTGGCTTATTGCAAGGGTGAATCAGTAGTCTGCTGGGGGTTACTGGCCTGCATACATTGCACACATTTCACAGTAGCACTATGTGTCGTAATGCCTGAGACATTCTATAGGTGTATGTACAGTGACTGGATAGTGAGAGTGCTGGTAGTTGACAGGAGAGTGAGTATTTAAGTGCTTGTGTTTCAGCACAGAGAGTAGATACAGACATGGTGCTGTCAAGACGATAGGAGGATTGGACAGGGAATGACAGTGTGATTGCTTATCTGCATGGCTACTGTATGGATTTTTGCAGGAGTAAATAAGTAGTCTGCAGGGGGTTAAAGCACCGCATAGATTGTGCACATTTACTTATATATTAACTACGAAATTACACATAATAGAACCACAAAATCACTGCTCATACACTTATAAAATTACATTTGTACCACCTTTGCAGTCCTCTAATATACTAGATACCTATCATTAATTCATAAAAATATAAATATATTGTACACAAAAACCTGACTCATGACATACTAACTACTGCATACCAGAAAGAATAAAATGTACTGACTTTCTTTGCAGCTACATTATGTCCTTTAAATCTACACATATGCAACTTCATCAAACTATACCTCTCAACAGACTTAATGAAGAACAGTAGTAAAGAACACTTTTTTATAAGGATTTTTAAAACTGCAGAAACTGTACCAATTAATAACAGATTCATAATTATTGATACCTTATATGATCATCTTGCAAACAGCACAATTGTACCTCATTTTACCACACTATGTATAACAATGCAATATTTATAAACTGTAAGTTTTTACACAGAAGAAATAATCATGCCTAATAAACTACACCTTATATGAATTTTTTAGAAAATACTCCTTCTTAGTACATATTTAAACAATTTGGGGCCGATTCCGATCCTGTATTTTTTTTCCCGTACGACTCGTATCGGTAACTTTTTCCATACAAATCGTACAAGTCCCGTCCGACCCGTCAAGTACGATTCGTACGGGAAAAATACAACTTTTCCCGATCTGATGTGTACGGATCGGCCAGATCGGTACAAATCGGATCGCGAAAAGTTGTACGAGACGGACCCGGACACTTTTCCGTACAAATTGTCAAAATGCAGTCCGACCGTACTAGTACGATCCGGACCGGCTTTCCGATTTACGATTTGTGCGGAAACGTCCTGTACACGGGGAATGCCATTACCCGCTACGAAGCGAACTTTCTACGACTCGTATCCCGGGAAAAGTTGTTCCCGGGATGCTAGTCGTACAGGCATACACCCCGTGCGTTGTGTATGTACTGTGCATACCCCCAATATTGCATACCCCAACATCGCGTACCCCCCAACATCGCATACCCTCAAAATCGCGTACCCCAACATCGCGTACCCCAACATCGCATATGTGCGGTGCGCACATATGCGATGTTGGGGTACACGATGTTGGGGGTATGCGATGTTGGGGGTACGCGATGTTGGGGTACGCGATATTGGGGTACACAATGTTGGGGGTACGCACAGTACATACACAATGCACGGGGGTGTATGCCTGTATGAATCATACCCCTGGGGACTCTGCTTTTACAGCTGTTTTTGGCTCCCGTAAGAAAAGAGCCGTTCTGAGTGCCGTAGGGACGCATCGTACTTGCTGGGCCGGAAACCGCTGCTTAAATACGTACAGACGTCGCGTACAAGCTGTTCCGGATCAGAATCGTTGGTTTATTTTAGCCGTATGGTCTTTTGTACGATTTGTATGGAAAGAGGCTTTCTGTACGAATTGTACTTCCTAGGTTGTAAGAAAAGTGTACCGGGTACGAGTCGTACGGGAAAAACGCTCCATACAACGATTTGTACAGCCTTTTTCCAGGATTGGAATCGGCCACTTAATAGTAAATAAAAGCCTTCATTCAACTATATCTTCTAACACACTTAAATAAATATATTACTATACATACTGCTTTTCAAGCAAGCTTCAAATACAATAAAAATAAACCCAATGTACATCTGTGGATTTTATAATATATTTCAAACAACACAGTTTCATAAAAATGTCAAATCTTTTTTAAATTAACCTAAAAAATATCTAACTCACCTTTAAATAAATCTGTTGAAAGAAAAATCTCACACACTCACTCAGGATGTTCTTTTTCACATAGAGAATGTAGATGAACACACTGTGCAAGGGTGAATCAGTGTTGGCAAATTGTCCCTCTATTTTCCATACATATAGACATAAACAACAAATGGCAATGCTTCCCAGTGTTTTTCAAATTGATAAACGATTTTCCATTGGTCACAGAGAATAATACTTTTCAACTGACATCTTCACCCCTTGTCCTTTAGGTCAGTTTCCATAGCAGCAGGTCAGGCAACATTCAACTTAGCTGCCAGGTCGCAAGTTCACCACACAATGTTACAAATGACAACAGCAGGTGTGGTTGACTTTGCAATGCTTGCCCATATCCTCTCTGCTGTACTTTTCCATAATAACCAATAGGAAACATGCTTTCTAAACCAAATGAAATGCACCCTATTTTTTAATGTAGAGTGTTCTTAAACAGCCAATCAAGTCTCTACTTTCTTAAAAACAGCATCTTCTCCACCATTTTAGATAGATTTTTTTCTTCCAAGTGCCTACCTCAGCTGCAGACATTTTCTGATTACCTACAGAAATCCTTTCAAGATGTTTTCTGTGTGGATTATTGGACACGGCTATATTTTCTGGTGCAAAAGGTATGGTGAAAGCAGAGGTATTGACAAAGACCAAGCTTTGCAAAATGTAGACAATAAATGGATTGGACAGAAAGGATTAAAGTGGCACAAATTGATGCCATTGATTAATTCCTTTTTGCATCTCCAACCACCTGACCTCATGATTGTGCACTGTGGTGGCAATGACCTAGGCACATTGACTGGGTTAGCTCTGGAAATGCTAATGAATTACACCTTTGCAGAATTGATGTTGCATTTTCCCCAAACTGCCTTTGTGTACTCTAAGACAGAAATGGAACAGGTCCAATCAATTTTGTTCACAGATTGAGAAAGCTAGAAAAAATGTCAATAAAGCTGTTTCTGCTTATCTCAGAGACCATAGTATGGGGTCTATATACAACAACAATCTGTGTGTTAATATGGATGGCATCTACAGGACTGATGGTGTACATTTCACAGATAAGGGAAACAGATTCCTTCTCAACAACTTAAGACTCTGCATTGGCACTTACATGTAGCTACAAAAATCTCCCAATAAACACAAGGGCTCTTTTTAGAACCACCCAATATCCTAACATATAAACTAGGTTTTAAAAAAAAAAAAATATTGTTGCTTGGAGTCGCGCACCCTGCGCTAATTGGAGTCGCGTACCCCTTGCGTGCACACTAGGGGGCCGTGCTGAGCGCCACTCTAGATCGGCGACTCCTTATTTTTCTGTAAAAAAAAAGGTTTCACTGCTCTCGCTTCAATGAAGCAAAGCAGTTTGCAATGACAGAGCAGGAGCATTGCAAACAGCAGTGTCTCGGGGTGGGCCCTCCTCCCAACAATTGCAATGCCCCATGGAGGTGGTGGTCCCCGGGGCCGGGGGTCCATTACGGACCCCCGCATTTAAATCTTAGTGCCCCAGGGAGGTGGCGGTCCCCGGGGCATTTGGGGTGACTCAACCACCCCACACAGGTCTTTTTTTTGTAAAAAAGCCCCAGGGGTGAAGGTCCCAGGGGCTGCAGGGAGCGCTGTGTCCCTCCCCGCAAATATTTATAGAAAGCCTCCGGGGTGGTGGTCCCCGGGACTGCGGGGGTCCCCCTGGGCACCCACAATCTTTTTTTTGCAAGGCCCCCGGGACTTGGCCCACCCGGGGGCTAATTAATAACGAAGCGCAGGAGCCCGCGCTTCATTTTATTAAAATTTTCGGTCGGATCCGCGGATCCTCCGCGCATCCAGCGATTTAAAAAAAAAAATGGAAATTTGGCGGGCCCTCGGTGTCCTTGTGGGACCCCCTGAGCAGGCCTAAGGGGTCAGAGTGTTTCTATCCTGCTCCCCTTTTCCTATTTTGCGCATTTGTTTTTCTGTCTTCTTGTGCCTCACTTCTACCCAGGCACAAGAGGGCTGCCAACACTTCCTGGTTTGGAGTTTTGACAGCCAATTAGCATGAAGCTTGTGATCGGGAGGGTGCGCAGATCCTCCGCGGCCATAGATATCACTATCTTTATTTCTTAATTTCTCAAAAACTACTGAAAGGATTTACACCATTTTTTAAAAGGTCACTTTCTGAGCAAAACAGTACCTTTTTGCCAAATTTGGTGTAATTCCGTTCAGCAGTTTGGGCTGTAGCCCGTTCTAAAATTTCCTGTAGTAAATAACATGAAGAAAACGCATTTGGGACCCCCTTTTTTCTCGGCCCCCACTTGACGAATCACCCTGAAACTTTCAGGATATGAGCTGACCGGAGCGCCCCACCAGTTTTTAAAATTTCATGAAGATTCGTCATCCGGCGCCAAAGTTATTAGGAAAAGAATGTTACAATTTTCTATACAACGCTCCAAATCCACCTTCAGGCGACTGCTGCACTTTTGAGGACGGGTGCAGATAAAATGGAGGTGGGTCCCTTTCCTAATTGCAAGTTCCTGTCCCAAAAGGAACTCCGCCCTCACGAGGCTTCTTTAGTCAAACCGTATTTTAATGCAAGGACGCGTTTCGGCGCTTAGCCTTCTTCTTGCTTGCCTTTTAAAATGAACAGTGTTACCTGTCGTGTTGATGTTTTTTAAACAGGAAACATACATCTGATTGGATGTTCAGCATTAACACAGACAGAGGACTTCCCCTTTCGTTCTCCTACGGGGATTCATAATCCATTAGTGTTCCTAGGAGCATATAATATCAGTTCTCCCGCCGGCATGGCTTTATCATTTTCAGAATTGGCACTTCTTATCGGCATACTCCAAGGATACAAACTTCATTTTGCAACGTGGTAAATATTTGCTGTTCCCTTCTGTGAATGCGCTGTTGAAATGCCTGATTTCAGAGGCCTCTCGTCCAACCACTTGGTCACACGGCACTCGAAGCAGGAGCCGGTTAATTAGCCATGTCCCCAACAGCTGTAGATAATTGTCGACATGCGTCGGTTTCGGTGCCCAAATCCCTTGTGACGCTGCAATGCGCCTGTGTAATACACAACGCTCCAAATCCACCTTCAGGCGACTGCTGCACTCTTGAGGATGGGTGCAGATAAGATGGAGGTGGGTCCATTTACTAATTGCCAGCTTCTGTCCCAAAAGGAACTCCGCAGTCACGAGGCTTCTTTAGTCAAACCATATTTTAATGCAAGGACGCGTTTCGGCGCTTAGCCTTCTTCTTGCTTGCCTTTTAAAATGAACAGTGTTACCTGTCGTGTTGATGTTTTTTAAACAGCAAACTTACATCTGATTGGATGTTCAGCATTAACACAGACAGAGGACTTCCCCTTTCATTCTCCTACAGGGATTCGTAATCCATTAGTGTTCCTAGGAGCATATAATATCAGTTCTCCCGCCTGCATGGCTTTATCATTTTCTAATTGGCACTCCTTATCGGCATACTCCAAGAATACACAGTTCATTTTGCTACGTGGTAAATATTTACCATCCCCTTCTGTGAATGCGATATTGAAATGCCTGATTTCAGAGGCCTCTCGTCCAATCACTTGGTCACACGGCACTCGAAGCAGGAGCCGGTTAAATAGCCGTGTCCCCAACAGCTGTAGATAACTGTCGACATGCGTCCGTTTCGGTGCCCAAATCCCTTGTGGCGGTGCAATGCGCCTGTGTAATACACAATGCTCCAAATCCACCTTCAGGCGACTGCTGCACTCTTGAGGACGGGTGCAGATAAAATGGAGGTGGGTCCATTTACTAATTGCAAGCTCCTGTCCCAAAAGGAGCTCCGTACTCACGAGGCTTCTTTAGTCAAACCATATTTTAATGCAAGGACGCGTTTCGGCGCTTAGCCTTCTTCTTGCTTGCCTTTTAAAATGAACAGTGTTACCTGTCGTGTTGATGTTTTTTAAACAGGAAACTTACATCTGATTGGATGTTCAGCATTAACACAGACAGAGGACTTCCCCTTTCATTCTCCTACGGGGATTCGTAATCCATTAGTGTTCCTAGGAGCATATAATATCAGTTCTCCTGAACATCCAATCAGATGTAAGTTTACTGTTTAAAAAACATCAACACTACAGGTAACACTGTTCATTTTAAAAGGCAAGCAAGAAGAAGGCTATTCTATTAGCGGCCGCCATGCCGCTGGGAGAGAACCACCCCGAGAACCTGGGGGCCACGGGGTGCATCCAGCATGCCACAGCATGTGGGTTTATGGACACTGAATACAGAACCCACCTGTTTGCCGGGGCCCATGGGGGGCCTAAATTGTCAGCAGAATATTTTACATCCATAATGGAACAGGGGATATCTATAGCCCTCCGGACTGCAGGTACCACAAAGCAATGCGCAGACTCATATGAGCAGCTGATTTACTATTAATAAAGTGTAAATTCCGCAGGTCTGGCGTATGCATGTTTTCTCCTTCGCCCAAGCGTCTGATGAAGATGATTTGAAACGCGTTAGGCAGTGGTGACTGGGACTGCTTAAGATTTGGCAAGCAGGCAGCTTCTAGATCGAAGATTAGGCTGCAGCTTAAGGCCCATGACCATGCTCGAGTTCCTCCTGCCTGTTGGTACAAGCGTGAGCCTGATATTTATATACATATATATATATTTATTTTTTTATTTTTTATTCTGAACTATGAAATGTACATAGGCAAGCACACTGGAATGTGATAAATAATATTAATTGCCTCTTGGAATCCTTACACCCACCAGCGAAAAAGGAACATGAACTACAAATTGAGTTCAGTAACAACATTACAATAGATGGAATCCACATTATTAATCCAATTTTATCAAATGAGATTAACAAAATACATAATTAGGATTCATCCTGTATAGCATAATACTGAAAAATGTATTGTTTACATGTCCCTGATCTATGACAAACTTCGTTATTTGAGCCATAGTATGTGTGTGTCATATAGGTGGGTATTTAGACCATGCACAAGTAATAATACCTCGCATGAGAGGCAGTAGCATGTATTGAGGACTAATTATCAGAGATAGTTTGTTATAAACTCATATAATTTTATGTATTTATACAGATATATGATATATGCTATTTTGCACACTATGGAAACCTTGGATTTATAATTCACAATCTACCTGGACACATTAATGAGAGCATTATTGTGTGTTATTTGATATTTACGTGTAATGATTCCATATCCAAATGTTAAGTCTGTTTCATTGGTTATGGTCATGTGACACAGAGCCTTGGAGGTGGGTGTGCACTTAGAAAACATTTAAAACTATCATGGCAACGTTGCTCCGCATGTGAACAAGGGCTTCTGGAGCCCAAAACGCATCATCGTTTGTGAGGAAAAGGTTTAAATGAAACATTTTGCCAGACATTGAGGGGTCTGTTTCTCCTTCATCGCCGCCTGGAGGTTGCGGGAGTTCAAGTCCTTTGGATTTATATATTACCTACTGGCGGTCGCCAGTAGGTAGTTATAGTTAGGACCGTGTTTCCATAGGAAATCCGCAACATTCTATTTTGAATAATTTTGGCGCAGATTGACGAATCCTGGCGAAATTTTCAAAATAGGTGGGGCGCTCCGCTCCGCTCCTACCCTGAAAGTCTCGGGGGGATTCGTCAAGCGGGGGCCGAGAAAAAGGGGGGGTCCCAAAACGCGTTTTCCCCATGCATTTTTCCATAGGACCTTTAGTCAAAGCTACAGCCCGAACGGCTGAACAGAATTACTTGAAATTTGGCAAAGAGGTAGTCCTCAGTTCAGGGATGTGCCTTTTGTAGGTCTGGTGTAAATGTGTTCAGTATTTGCAGAGAAAATAGCATTTAAATCAATATATATATCTATAGGCGCGCTCCGAGCGCGTACCGTAAGCTTACCGTACGCGCACGCTGCCATGCGCGAGGTCAATTCTGATTGGTGGTTACATGACTGTAAACATTCGAATCGGTCAAAATCAGGAAGTGTCGGCCTCCATTTTGTGTGTCTCACACTGATAAAAAAAGGAGGAGAACTTGGAAAGGGGGCAACGAAGAGAGTTGCAGACCCCCTAGCGTTTGTCAGGGGGTCCAAGAAGGCCATAAAAGTATGAAAAATACATTTAATTTTTTTTAAAAACAATCGCGGGGTGCGCGTACGGTAAGCTTACCGTACGCGTACGGTAGAAAATAAAAAAAAGAAGAAAAAAACAAATTTAAGTGTTAAGATATTAGGGGGCTCTAAAAAGAGCCGTTGTGTTCATTGAGTGTTTTTTGGTACCTACAAGTAAGTACCGATGCAGAGTCTAAAGTTCAAGAGGAAGACTCTGTTCCCTTCATCATTGAAATGTACACCGTCTCCTCTATAAATGTCTTGCATGTTGTAACGCAAGTTGTTGTGGTATATAGAACCCATACCATAGTCTCTGAGGAAAGCAGAAACAGATTTGTTGACGTGCTTTCTTGCTTTGTCAATCTGCGGACAAAATTGGTTGGACCAGTTCCACTTTTGCCTTTGGCATATGTTAGAATATACAAAGGCAGATTGAGGAAAAAGCGACATCAATTGCACAAAGGTGTCCTTAATAAGCATTTCCAGACCTACACCAGTTAAAGTGCCTAGGTCATTTCCACCACAGTGCACAATAATAAGGTTAGGCTGTGGGAGATGTTGAAAGGTTTTCACCAAAGACAATAATTGGTGCCACTTTAACCCTCTCTGACCAATCCATGTAATGTCTACATTTGGCAAAGCAAGGTCTCTCACCATACCTCTTTTTTCTGCACACTTTTCACTCCAGAAGACATAGCTGTGACCTACAATCCACACTGTGAACATCTTTCAAGGAGATCTGGATGCACTCTGAAGGTGTCTTTCAGTAGAATGGCAATATGAAATGAAAGACAGTTTGAAAATGTAGGCATACATATTTTTTTAAAATAAAAAGAACTCATTGGCTGTTTCACACCATTCTACACTAAAAACTAGGCTGTATGTGTATATTTTTAGAAGCATGTTTTGTACTGGTTCAGAAAATTGTGTTCCCACAGAAGAATAGTTTGGATTTGCTGTTAGGTTGGACAGGTGAAGCACTCTTGGTCTTTCGATTTGAAACATTGTGTGGTGAACTTCTGACCTCTCTCCTCACAGCAGTGTTCCATGAGCTGTTGCTATGGTAGCAGGCAGAAGTCAAGTTGGGGGAAGGGTACATTTGGAAAAGTGTTGAAGTTTTCAACCAATAGAAATGTATGATTTCATTTGAAAAAAAGTTGGAAGCACAGAGATTTGTAATTAACATGTATATGTGTGAAAAAAGAGAGGGAAACATTGCCATTAATTGGTTCTGCTCAGAGGAGAGAGGTGTACAGCTCTGATATTCTGACTCTGATAGTCTGCTGTTTGAGTGCCACATTTCTTTCTCAACTAACTAATTTTAAAGGTGAGTTATGAGTTTGAGAGGGGATGTATGTGGTGATTTTTGCATGAGTCTGTGAGCACAGAGGAATTGCTGTCAGAGATGTATTTTGTGTCTCTCTGGTTCTTTTTGGAAGTAACCATGCATAGGTCTCTTGCTACTGAAAATACACAGTCTGCATAAGCAGACTGTTAGCACACACCCAGCTGTTTATCCTGTAGAAACATGCTTAGTATTCACAAGTGAGTGGTGTTTCAGGTAGCAGTGAGTAACACTAATACATTCAACATCACTAAGGCTGATTTCTTTAGCTGGAGTGTAGTCAGTCATCAAGGTCACACATGTTCATGGTCTGAAAAAGCTGTTTGCACATGTGCTGTTTTCTGTATCTGAAAACTGTAATGAAAATGTATGCGACTGTTAGAATACTTAACACTTGGAGGAAAAAACAGTAGTAAGTGTGCTTTGAAATTGGCAAGCAAATTTCATTTTCTGCCTAAAATCACAGAAAACAGTAGTAAGTGTGCTTGGAAATTGGCAAGCAACTTTCATTTTCTGCGTAAAATCACAGCATGAGTCTGTGAGCACAGAGGAATTTCTGACAGAGATGTATTTCGTGTCTCTCTGGTTCTTTTTGGAAGTAACCATGCATATGTCTCTTGCAACTGAAAATACACAGTCTGCATAAGCAGACTGTTAGCACATACCCAGCTGTTTATCCTGTAGAAACATGCTTAGTATTCACAAGTGAGTGGTGTTTCAGGTAGCAGTGAGTAACGCTAATACATTCAACATCACTAAGGCTGATTTCTTTTGCTAGAGTGTAGTCAGTCATCAAGGTCACACATGTTCATGGTCTGAAAAAGCTGTTTGCACATGTGCATACCCCCAATATTGCATACCCCAACATCGCGTACCCCCCAACATCGCGTACCCCCAAAATCGCGTACCCCAACATCGCGTACCCCAACATCGCATATGTGCGGTGCGCACATATGCGATGTTGGGGTACACGATGTTGGGGGTATGCGATGTTGGGGGTACGCGATGTTGGGGTATGCGATATTGGGGTACACAATGTTGGGGGTACGCACAGTACATACACAATGCACGGGGGTGTATGCCTGTATGAATCATACCCCTGGGGACTCTGCTCTTACAGCTGTTTTTGGCTCCCGTAAGAAAAGAGCCGTACTGAGTGCCGTAGGGACGCATCGTACTGGCTGGGCCGGAAACCGCTGCTTAAATACGTACAGACGTCGCGTACAAGCTGTTCCGGATCAGAATCGTTGGTTTATTTTAGCCGTATGGTCTTTTGTACGATTTGTATGGAAAGAGGCTTTCTGTACGAATTGTACTTCCTAGGTTGTAAGAAAAGTGTACTGGGTACGAGTCGTACGGGAAAAACGCTCCATACAACGATTTGTACAGCCTTTTTCCAGGATTGGAATCGGCCACTTAATAGTAAATAAAAGCCTTCATTCAACTATATCTTCTAACACACTTAAATAAATATATTACTATACATACTGCTTTTCAAGCAAGCTTCAAATACAATAAAAATGTCAAATCTTTTTTAAATTAACATAAAAAATATCTAACTCACCTTTAAATAAATCTGTTGAAAGAAAAATCTCACACACTCACTCAGGATGTTCTTTTTCACACAGAGAATGTAGATGAACACACTGTGCAAGGGTGAATCAGTGTTGGCAAATTGTCCCTCTATTTTCCATACATATAGACATAAACAACAAATGGCAATGCTTCCCAGTGTTTTTCAAATTGAAAAACGATTTTCCATTGGTCACAGAGAATAATACTTTTCAACTGACATCTTCACCCCTTGTCCTTTAGGTCAGTT
Organism: Triturus cristatus; assembly: GCF_964204655.1. NCBI lineage: Eukaryota > Metazoa > Chordata > Amphibia > Caudata > Salamandridae > Triturus > Triturus cristatus. The sequence goes on from NC_140591.1 coordinate 1,496,526,144, forward strand.
TCCATAGCAGCAGGTCAGGCAACATTCAACTTAGCTGCCAGGTCGCAAGTTCACCACACAATGTTACAAATGACAACAGCAGGTGTGGTTGACTTTGCAATGCTTGCCCATATCCTCTCTGCTGTACTTTTCCATAATAACCAATAGGAAACATGCTTTCTAAACCAAGTGAAATGCACCCTATTTTTTAATGTAGAGTGTTCTTAAACAGCCAATCAAGTCTCTACTTTCTTAAAAACAGCATCTTCTCCACCATTTTAGATAGATTTTTTTCTTCCAAGTGCCTACCTCAGCTGCAGACATTTTCTGATTACCTACAGAAATCCTTTCAAGATGTTTTCTGTGTGGATTATTGGACACAGCTATATTTTCTGGTGCAAAAGGTATGGTGAAAGCAGAGGTATTGACAAAGACCAAGCTTTGCAAAATGTAGACAATAAATGGATTGGACAGAAAGGATTAAAGTGGCACAAATTGATGCCATTGATTAATTCCTTTTTGCATCTCCAACCAACTGACCTCATGATTGTGCACTGTGGTGGCAATGACCTAGGCACATTGACTGGGTTAGCTCTGGAAATGCTAATGAATTACACCTTTGCAGAATTGATGTTGCATTTTCCCCAAACTGCCTTTGTGTACTCTAAGACAGAAATGGAACAGGTCCAATCAATTTTGTTCACAGATTGAGAAAGCTAGAAAAAATGTCAATAAAGCTGTTTCTGCTTATCTCAGAGACCATAGTATGGGGTCTATATACAACAACAATCTGCGTGTTAATATGGATGGCATCTACAGGACTGATGGTGTACATTTCACAGATAAGGGAAACAGATTCCTTCTCAACAACTTAAGACTCTGCATTGGCACTTACATGTAGCTACAAAAATCTCCCAATAAACACAAGGGCTCTTTTTAGAACCACCCAATATCCTAACATATAAACTAGGTTTTAAAAAAAAATAAAATATTGTTGCTTGGAGTCGCGCACCCTGCGCTAATTGGAGTCGCGTACCCCTTGCGTGCACACTAGGGGGCCGTGCTGAGCGCCACTCTAGATCGGCGACTCCTTATTTTTCTGTAAAAAAAAAGGTTTCACTGCTCTTGCTTCAATGAAGCAAAGCAGTTTGCAATGACAGAGCAGGAGCATTGCAAACAGCAGTGTCTCGGGGTGGGCCCTCCTCCCAACAATTGAAATGCCCCATGGAGGTGGTGGTCCCCGGGGCCGGGGGTCCATTACGGACCCCCGCATTTAAATCTTAGTGCCCCAGGGAGGTGGCGGTCCCCGGGGCATTTGGGGTGACTCAACCACCCCACACAGGTCTTTTTTTTGTAAAAAAGCCCCAGGGGTGAAGGTCCCAGGGGCTGCAGGGAGCGCTGTGTCCCTACCCGCAAATATTTATAGAAAGCCCCCGGGGTGGTGGTCCCCGGGACTGCGGGGGTCCCCCTGGGCACCCACAATCTTTTTTTTGCAAGGCCCCCGGGACTTGGCCCACCCGGGGGCTAATTAATAACGAAGCGCAGGAGCCCTCGCTTCATTTTATTAAAATTTTCGGTCGGATCCGCGGATCCTCCGCGCATCCAGCGATTTAAAAAAAAAAATGGAAATTTGGCGGGCCCTCGGTGTCCTTGTGGGACCCCCTGAGCAGGCCTAAGGGGTCAGAGTGTTTCTATCCTGCTCCCCTTTTCCTATTTTGCGCATTTGTTTTTCTGTCTTCTTGTGCCTCAGTTCTACCCAGGCACAAGAGGGCTGCCAACACTTCCTGGTTTGGAGTGTTGACAGCCAATTAGCATGAAGCTTGTGATAGGGAGGGTGCGCAGATCCTCCGCGGCCATAGATATCACTATCTTTATTTCTTAATTTCTCAAAAACTACTGAAAGGATTTACACCATTTTTTAAAAGGTCACTTTCTGAGCAAAACAGTACCTTTTTGCCAAATTTGGTGTAATTCCGTTCAGCAGTTTGGGCTGTAGCCCGTTCTAAAATTTCCTGTAGTAAATAACATGAAGAAAACGCATTTGGGACCCCCTTTTTTCTCGGCCCCCACTTGACGAAACACCCTGAAACTTTCAGGATAGGAGCTGACCGGAGCGCCCCACCAGTTTTTAAAATTTCATGAAGATTCGTCATCCGGCGCCAAAGTTATTAGGAAAAGAATGTTACAATTTTCTATACAACGCTCCAAATCCACCTTCAGGCGACTGCTGCACTTTTGAGGACGGGTGCAGATAAAATGGAGGTGGGTCCATTTCCTAATTGCAAGTTCCTGTCCCAAAAGGAACTCCGCCCTCACGAGGCTTCTTTAGTCAAACCATATTTTAATGCAAGGACGCGTTTCGGCGCTTAGCCTTCTACTTGCTTGCCTTTTAAAATGAACAGTGTTACCTGTCGTGTTGATGTTTTTTAAACAGGAAACATACATCTGATTGGATGTTCAGCATTAACACAGACAGAGGACTTCCCCTTTCGTTCTCCTACGGGGATTCATAATCCATTAGTGTTCCGAGGAGCATATAATATCAGTTCTCCCGCCGGCATGGCTTTATCATTTTCAGAATTGACACTTCTTATCGGCATACTCCAAGGATACACAGTTCATTTTGCAACGTGGTAAATATTTGCTGTTCCCTTCTGTGAATGCGCTGTTGAAATGCCTGATTTCAGAGGCCTCTCGTCCAACCACTTGGTCACACGGCACTCGAAGCAGGAGCCGGTTAATTAGCCATGTCCCCAACAGCTGTAGATAATTGTCGACATGCGTCGGTTTCGGTGCCCAAATCCCTTGTGGCGCTGCAATGCGCCTGTGTAATACACAACGCTCCAAATCCACCTTCAGGCGACTGCTGCACTCTTGAGGATGGGTGCAGATAAAATGGAGGTGGGTCCATTTACTAATTGCCAGCTTCTGTCCCAAAAGGAACTCCGCAGTCACAAGGCTTCTTTAGTCAAACCATATTTTAATGCAAGGACGCGTTTCGGCGCTTAGCCTTCTTCTTGCTTGCCTTTTAAAATGAACAGTGTTACCTGTCATGTTGATGTTTTTTAAACAGCAAACTTACATCTGATTGGATGTTCAGCATTAACACAGACAGAGGACTTCCCCTTTCATTCTCCTACAGGGATTCGTAATCCATTAGTGTTCCTAGGAGCATATAATATCAGTTCTCCCGCCTGCATGGCTTTATCATTTTCTAATTGGCACTCCTTATCGGCATACTCCAAGGATACACAGTTCATTTTGCTACGTGGTAAATATTTACCATCCCCTTCTGTGAATGCGATATTGAAATGCCTGATTTCAGAGGCCTCTCGTCCAACCACTTGGTCACATGGCACTCGAAGCAGGAGCCGGTTAAATAGCCGTGTCCCCAACAGCTGTAGATAACTGTCGACATGCGTCCGTTTCGGTGCCCAAATCCCTTGTGGCGGTGCAATGCGCCTGTGTAATACACAACGCTCCAAATCCACCTTCAGGCGACTGCTGCACTCTTGAGGACGGGTGCAGATAAAATGGAGGTGGGTCCATTTACTAATTGCAAGCTCCTGTCCCAAAAGGAACTCCGTACTCACGAGGCTTCTTTAGTCAAACCATATTTTAATGCAAGGACGCGTTTCGGCGCTTAGCCTTCTTCTTGCTTGCCTTTTAAAATGAACAGTGTTACCTGTTGTGTTGATGTTTTTTAAACAGGAAACTTACATCTTATTGGATGTTCAGCATTAACACAGACAGAGGACTTCCCCTTTCATTCTCCTACGGGGATTCGTAATCCATTAGTGTTCCTAGGAGCATATAATATCAGTTCTCCTGAACATCCAATCAGATGTAAGTTTACTGTTTAAAAAACATCAACACTACAGGTAACACTGTTCATTTTAAAAGGCAAGCAAGAAGAAGGCTATTCTATTAGCGGCCGCCATGCCGCTGGGAGAGAACTAGGCCTGGGCGGTAAATTCCGTTCCGTTCGCGGAATTTGCGTAATTTCGCGTTCCGCGGAGAACGCGAAATTACCCAAAAAACTGCGTTCCGCGACTTCGCGAAATTTTTTGCTTGTTCGCGTTCTCAATATGCGTGTTCGCGAGATATTTCACCCCGAGCACGCAAACAGCGCTCGCGAACAGGAAAAAAGTATCGCGAACAAGCAATTCCGCGTGTTCGCGGAATTTCTGCGTGTTCGCGGAGATTTTTTACCGTTTCGGGGAGATTTTGCGTAACGCGATTACGCAAATTCCGCCCACCCCTAGAGAGAACCACCCCGAGAACCTGGGGGCCACGGGGGTGCATCCAGCATGCCACAGCATGTGGGTTTATGGACACTGAATACAGAACCCACCTGTTTGCCGGGGCCCATGGGGGGCCTAAATTGTCAGCAGAATATTTTACATGCATAATGGAACAGGGGATATCTATAGCCCTCCGGACTGCAGGTACCACAAAGCAATGCGCAGACTCATATGAGCAGCTGATTTACTATTATTAAAGTGTAAATTCCGCAGGTCTGGCGTATGCATGTTTTCTCCTTCGCCCAAGCGTCTGATGAAGATGATTTGAAACGCGTTAGGCAGTGGTGACTGGGACTGCTTAAGATTTGGCAAGCAGGCAGCTTCTAGATCGAAGATTAGGCTGCAGCTTAAGGCCCATGACCATGCTCGAGTTCCTCCTGCCTGTTGGTACAAGCGTGAGCCTGATATTTATATATATATATATATATATATTTATTTTTTTATTCTGAACTATGAAATGTACATAGGCAAGCACTCTGGAATGTGATAAATAATATTAATTGCCTCTTGGAATCCTTACACCCACCAGCGAAAAAGGAACATGAACTACAAATTGAGTTCAGTAACAACATTACAATAGATGGAATCCACATTATTAATCCAATTTTATCAAATGAGATTAACAAAATACATAATTAGGATTCATCCTGTATAGCATAATACTGAAAAATGTATTGTTTACATGTCCCTGATCTATGACAAACTTCGTTATTTGAGCCATAGTATGTGTGTGTCATATAGTTGGGTATTTAGACCATGCACAAGTAATAATACCTTGCATGAGAGGCAGTAGCATGTATTGAGGACTAATTATCAGAGATAGTTTGTTATAAACTCATATAATTTTATGTATTTATACAGATATATGATATATGCTATTTTGCACACTATGGAAACCTTGGATTTATAATTCACAATCTACCTGGACACATTAATGAGAGCATTATTGTGTGTTATTTGATATTTACGTGTAATGATTCCATATCCAAATGTTAAGTCTGTTTCATTGGTTATGGTCATGTGACACAGAGCCTTGGAGGTGGGTGTGCACTGTGAAAACATTTAAAACTATCATGGCAACATTGCTCCGCATGTGAACAAGGGCTTCTGGAGCCCAAAACGCATCATCGTTTGTGAGGAAAAGGTTTAAATGAAACATTTTGCCAGACATTGAGGGGTCTGTTTCTCCTTCATCGCCGCCTGGAGGTTGCGGGAGTTCAAGTCCTTTGGATTTATATATTACCTACTGGCGGTCGCCAGTAGGTAGTTATAGTTAGGACCGTGTTTCCATAGGAAATCCGCAACATTCTATTTTGAATAATTTTGGCGCAGATTGACGAATCCTGGCGAAATTTTCAAAATAGGTGGGGCGCTCCGCTCTGCTCCTACCCTGAAAGTCTCGGGGGGATTCGTCAAGCGGGGGCCGAGAAAAAGGGGGGGTCCCAAAACGCATTTTCCGCATGCATTTTTCCATAGGACCTTTAGTCAAAGCTACAGCCCGAACGGCTGAACAGAATTACTTGAAATTTGGCAAAGAGGTAGTCCTCAGTTCAGGGATGTGCCTTTTGTAGGTCTGGTGTAAATGTGTTCAGTATTTGCAGAGAAAATAGCATTTAAATCAATATATATATCTATAGGCGCGCTCCGAGCGCGTACCGTAAGCTTACCGTACGCGCACGCTGCCATGCGCGAGGTCAATTCTGATTGGTGGTTACATGACTGTAAACATTCGAATCGGTCGACATCAGGAAGTGTCGGCCTCCATTTTGTGTGTCTCACACTGATAAAAAAAGGAGGAGAACGTGGAAAGGGGGCAACGAAGAGAGTTGCAGACCCCCTAGCGTTTGTCAGGGGGTCCAAGAAGGCCATAAAAGTATGAAAAATACATTTAATTTTTTTTTAAAACAATCGCGGGGTGCGCGTACGGTAAGCTTACCGTACGCGTACGGTAGAAAATAAAAAAAAGAAGAAAAAAACAAATTTAAGTGTTAAGATATTAGGGGGCTCTAAAAAGAGCCGTTGTGTTCATTGAGTGTTTTTTGGTACCTACAAGTAAGTACCGATGCAGAGTCTAAAGTTCAAGAGGAAGCCTCTGTTCTCTTCATCATTGAAATGTACACCGTCTCCTCTATAAATGTCTTGCATGTTGTAACGCAAGTTGTTGTGGTATATAGAACCCATACCATAGTCTCTGAGGAAAGCAGAAACAGATTTGTTGACGTGCTTTCTTGCTTTGTCAATCTGCGGACAAAATTGGTTGGACCAGTTCCACTTTTGCCTTTGGCATATGTTAGAATATACAAAGGCAGATTGAGGAAAAAGCGACATCAATTGCACAAAGGTGTCCTTAATAAGCATTTCCAGACCTACACCAGTTAAAGTGCCTAGGTCATTTCCACCACAGTGCACAATAATAAGGTTAGGCTGTGGGAGATGTTGAAAGGTTTTCACCAAAGGCAATAATTGGTGCCACTTTAACCCTCTCTGACCAATCCATGTAATGTCTACATTTGGCAAAGCAAGGTCTCTCACCATACCTCTTTTTTCTGCATACTTTTCACTCCAGAAGACATAGCTGTGACCTACAATCCATACTGTGAACATCTTTCAAGGAGATCTGGATGCACTCTGAAGGTGTCTTTCAGTAGAATGGCAATATGAAATGAAAGACAGTTTGAAAATGTAGGCATACATATTTTTTTAAAATAAAAAGAACTCATTGGCTGTTTCACACCATTCTACACTAAAAACTAGGCTGTATGTGTATATTTTTAGAAGCATGTTTTGTACTGGTTCAGAAAATTGTGTTCCCACAGAAGAATAGTTTGGATTTGCTGTTAGGTTGGACAGGTGAAGCACTCTTGGTCTTTCGATTTGAAACATTGTGTGGTGAACTTCTGACCTCTCTCCTCACAGCAGTGTTCCATGAGCTGTTGCTATGGTAGCAGGCAGAAGTCAAGTTGGGGGAAGGGTACATTTGGAAAAGTGTTGAAGTTTTCAACCAATAGAAATGTATGATTTCATTTGAAAAAAAGTTGGAAGCACAGAGATTTGTAATTAACATGTATATGTGTGAAAAAAGAGAGGGAAACATTGCCATTAATTGGTTCTGCTCAGAGGAGAGAGGTGTACAGCTCTGATATTCTGACTCTGATAGTCTGCTGTTTGAGTGCCACATTTCTTTCTCAACTAACTAATTTTAAAGGTGAGTTATGAGTTTGAGAGGGGATGTATGTGGTGATTTTTGCATGAGTCTGTGAGCACAGAGGAATTGCTGTCAGAGATGTATTTTGTGTCTCTCTGGTTCTTTTTGGAAGTAACCATGCATATGTCTCTTGCTACTGAAAATACACAGTCTGCATAAGCAGACTGTTAGCACACACCCAGCTGTTTATCCTGTAGAAACATGCTTAGTATTCACAAGTGAGTGGTGTTTCAGGTAGCAGTGAGTAACACTAATACATTCAACATCACTAAGGCTGATTTCTTTTGCTGGAGTGTAGTCAGTCATCAAGGTCACACATGTTCATGGTCTGAAAAAGCTGTTTGCACATGTGCTGTTTTCTGTATCTGAAAACTGTAAGGAAAATGTATGCGACTGTTAGAGTACTTAACACTTGCAGGAAAAAACAGTAGTAAGTGTGCTTTGAAATTGGCAAGCAAATTTCATTTTCTGCCTAAAATCACAGAAAACAGTAGTAAGTGTGCTTGGAAATTGGCAAGCAAATTTCATTTTCTGCGTAAAATCACAGCATGAGTCTGTGAGCACAGAGGAATTGCTGTCAGAGATGTATTTCGTGTCTCTCTGGTTCTTTTTGGAAGTAACCATGCATATGTCTCTTGCAACAAAAAATACACAGTCTCCATAAGCAGACTGTTAGCACACACCCAGCAGTTTATCCTGTAGAATCATGCTGAGTATTCACAAGTGAGTGGTGTTTCAGGTAGCAGGGAGTAACGCTAATACATTCAACATCACTAAGGCTGATTTCTTTTGCTGGAGTGTAGTCAGTCATCAAGGTCACACATGTTCATGGTCTGAAAAAGCTGTTTGCACATGTGCTGTTATCGGTATCTGAAAACTGTAATGAAAATGTATGCGACTGTTAGAGTACTTAACACTTGCAGGAAAAAACAGTAGTAAGTGTGCTTTGAAATTGGCAAGCAAATTTCATTTTCTGCCTAAAATCACAGAAAACAGTAGTAAGTGTGCTTTGAAATTAGCAAGCAAATTTCATTTTCTGCGTAAAATCACAGCATGAGTCTGAGAGCACAGAGGAATTGCTGTCAGAGATGTATTTCGTGTCTCTCTGGTTCTTTTTGGATGTAACCATGCATATGTCTCTTGCAACTGAAAATACACAGTCTGCATAAGCAGACTGTTAGCACACACCCAGCAGTTTATCTTGTAGAATCATGCTTAGTATTCACAAGTGAGTGGTGTTTCAGGTAGCAGTGAGTAACGCTAATACATTCAACATCACTAAGGCTGATTTCTTTTGCTGGAGTGTAGTCAGTCACCAAGGTCACACATGTTCATGGTGTGAAAAAGCTGTTTGCACATGTGCTGTTTTCTGTATCTGAAAACTGTAAGGAAAATGTATGCGACTGTTAGAGTACTTAACACTTGCAGGAAAAAACAGTAGTAAGTGTGCTTTGAAATTGGCAAGCAAATTTCATTTTCTGCCTAAAATCACAGAAAACAGTAGTAAGTGTGCTTTCAAATTGGCAAGCAAATTTCATTTTCTGCGTAAAATCACAGCATGAGTCTGTGAGCACAGAGGAATTGCTGTCAGAGATCTATTTCGTGTCTCTCTGGTTCTTTTTGGATGTAACCATGCATATGTCTCTTGCAACTAAAAATACACAGTCTCCATAAGCAGACTGTTAACACACACCCAGCAGTTTATCCTGTAGAATCATGCTGAGTATTCACAAGTGAGTGGTGTTTCAGGTAGCAGGGAGTAACGCTAATACATTCAACATCACTAAGGCTGATTTCTTTTGCTGGAGTGTAGTCAGTCATCAAGGTCACACATGTTCATGGTCTGAAAAAGCTGTTTGCACATGTGCTGTTTTCTGTATCAGAAAACTGAAAGGAAAATGTATGCGACTGTTAGAGTACTTAACACTTGCAGGAAAAAACAGTAGTAAGTGTGCTTTGAAATTGGCAAGCAAATTTCATTTTCTGCCTAAAATCACAGAAAACAGTAGTAAGTGTGCTTTCAAATTGGCAAGCAAATTTCATATTCTGCGTAAAATCACAGCATGAGTCTGTGAGCACAGAGGAATTGCTGTCAGAGATGTATTTCGTGTCTCTCTGGTTCAACCATGCATATGTCTCTTGCAACTGAAAATACACAGTCTGCATAAGCAGACTGTTAGCACACACCCAGCAGTTTATCCTGTAGAATCATGCTGAGTATTCACAAGTGAGTGGTGTTTCAGGTAGCAGTGAGTAACGCTAATACATTCAACATCACTAAGGCTGATTTCTTTTGCTGGCGTGTAGTCAGTCATCAAGGTCACACATGTTCATGGTCTGAAGAAGCTGTTTGCACATGTGCTGTTTTCTGTATCTGAAAACTGTAAGGAAAATGTATGCGACTGTTAGAGTACTTAACACTTGCAGGAAAAAACAATAGTAAGTGTGCTTTGAAATTGGCAAGCAAATTTCATTTTCTACCTAAAATCACAGAAAAGAGTAGTAAGTGTGCTTTCAAATTGGCAAGCAAATTTCATTTTCTGCGTAAAATCACAGCATGAGTCTGTGAGCACAGAGGAATTGCTGTCAGAGATGTATTTCGTGTCTCTCTGGTTCTTTTGGGAAGTAACCATGCATATGTCTCTTGCAACTGAAAATACACAGTCTGCATAAGCAGACTGTTAGCACACACCCAGCAGTTTATCCTGTAGAATCATGCTGAGTATTCACAACTGAGTGGTGTTTCAGGTAGCAGTGAGTAACGCTAATACATTCAACATCACTAAGGCTGATTTCTTTTGCTGGAGTGTAGTCAGTCATCAAGGTCACACATGTTCATGGTCTGAAAAAGCTGTTTGCACATGTGCTGTTTTCTGTATCTGAAAACTGTAAGGAAAATGTATGCGACTGTTAGAGTACTAAACACTTGCAGGAAAAAACAGTAGTAAGTGTGCTTTGAAATTGGCAAGCAAATTTCATGTTCTGCCTAAAATCACAGAAAACAGTAGTAAGTTTGCTTGGAAATTGGCAAGCAAATTTCATTTTCTGCGTAAAATCACAGCATGAGTCTGTGAGCACAGAGGAATTGCTGACAGAGATGTATTTTGTGTCTCTCTGGTTCTTTTTGGAAGTAACCATGCATATGTCTCTTGCAACTGAAAATACACAGTCTGCATAAGCAGACTGTTAGCACATACCCAGCTGTTTATCCTGTAGAAACATGCTTAGTATTCACAAGTGAGTGGTGTTTCAGGTAGCAGTGAGTAACGCTAATACATTCAACATCACTAAGGCTGATTTCTTTTGCTGGAGTGTAGTCAGTCATCAAGGTCACACATGTTCATGGTCTGAAAAAGCTGTTTGCACATGTGCTGTTTTCTGTATCTGAAAACTGTAAAGAAAATGTATGCGACTGTTAGAGTACTTAACACTTGCAGGGAAAAACAGTAGTAATTGTGCTTAGAAATTGGCAAGCAAATTTCATTTTCTGCCTAAAATTACAGAAAACAGTAGTAAGTGTGCTTTCAAATTGGCAAGCAAATTTCATTTTCTGTGTAAAATCACAGCATGAGTCTGTGAGCACAGAGGAATTGCTGTCAGAGATGTATTTCGTGTCTCTCTGGTTCTTTAGGGAAGTAACCATGCATATGTCTCTTGCAACTGAAAATACACAGTCTGCATAAGCAGACTGTTAGCACACACCCAGCAGTTTATCCTGTAGAATCATGCTGAGTATTCACAAGTGAGTGGTGTTTCAGGTAGCAGTGAGTAACGCTAATACATTCAACATCACTAAGGCTGATTTCTTTTGCTGGAGTTTAGTCAGTCATCAAGGTCACACATGTTCATGGTCTGAAAAAGCTGTTTGCACATGTGCTGTTTTCTGTATCTGAAAACTGTAAGGAAAATGTATGCGACTGTTAGAGTACTTAACACTTGCAGGAAAAAACAATAGTAAGTGTGCTTTGAAATTGGCAAGCAAATGTCATTTTCTACCTAAAATCACAGAAAAGAGTAGTAAGTGTGCTTTGAAATTGGCAAGCAAATTTCATTTTCTGCGTAAAATCACAGCATGAGTCTGTGAGCACAGAGGAATTGCTGTCAGAGATGTATTTCGTGTCTCTCTGGTTCTTTTGGGAAGTAACCAAGCATATGTCTCTTGCAACTGAAAATACACAGTCTGCATAAGCAGACTGTTAGCACACACCCGCAGTTTATCCTGTAGAATCATGCTGAGTATTCACAAGTGAGTGGTGTTTCAGGTAGCAGTGAGTAACGCTAATACATTCAACATCACTAAGGCTGATTTCTATAGCTGGAGTGTAGTCAGTCATCAAGGTCACACATGTTCATGGTCTGAAAAAGCTGTTTGCACATGTGCTGTTTTCTGTATCTGAAAACTGTAAGGAAAATGTATGCGACTGTTAGAGTACTAAACACTTGCAGGAAAAAACAGTAGTAAGTGTGCTTTGAAATTGGCAAGCAAATTTCATGTTCTGCCTAAAATCACAGAAAACAGTAGTAAGTTTGCTTGGAAATTGGCAAGCAAATTTCATTTTCTGCGTAAAATCACAGCATGAGTCTGTGAGCACAGAGGAATTGCTGACAGAGATGTATTTCGTGTCTCTCTGGTTCTTTTTGGAAGTAACCATGCATATGTCTCTTGCAACTGAAAATACACAGTCTGCATAAGCAGACTGTTAGCACATACCCAGCTGTTTATCCTGTAGAAACATGCTTAGTATTCACAAGTGAGTGGTGTTTCAGGTAGCAGTGAGTAACGCTAATACATTCAACATCACTAAGGCTGATTTCTTTTGCTGGAGTGTAGTCAGTCATCAAGGTCACACATGTTCATGGTCTGAAAAAGCTGTTTGCACATGTGCTGTTTTCTGTATCTGAAAACTGTAATGAAAATGTATGCGACTGTTAGAGTACTTAACACTTGCAGGAAAAAACAGTAGTAAGTGTGCTTAGAAATTGGCCAGCAAATTTTATTTTCTGCCTAAAATCACAGAAAACAGTAGTAAGTGTGCTTTCAAATTGGCAAGCAAATTTCATTTTCTGCGTAAAATCACAGCTTGAGTCTTTTATGGCCTTCTTGGACCCCCTGACAAACGCTAATGCATTCAACATCACCAAGGATCATTATCTTTGCAGGAGTGCAGTCAGTCAGCCAGGTTACACATGTACATGCCCTAAAAAAGCTGATTGGACATGTGCTCTTTTCTGCCTCTGTAAACTATAAAGAAAATGTGTCAGACTGTTAGAGTAATTAACAATTGCAAAAAAAAAAAGTAAGTGTGCTTTTGAATTGCAAATGAAATATCGTGTTCTGCCTAGAATTACACCAAGAGTCTGTGTGCACAAAGGAATTGTTCTTAGAGATTAAATTCGTGTTGGTTTTCTTGTGTTTTTCACTTGTAGGAAAGGGGTAGATCGTGTTATAAGAAAAGAAAATATCATAACAAATATAGTAATATATTTAAATTACAAAAAGGTATTTTTTTTAGTTTCTTTGAGGTATTGCTCCAGAGCAGTGAAGGAAATATAAGATGCCTATAAAATCAAGACAGCGAAAACAACAGAACAAAAATGTATATTTGAAGACAACTGGAGGACCCAAGTTAGTTGAAGATGCTCATGTTGGGAAAAAGAAAAAGTCTTCTGGTAAGCAGACAAAGGAATTCTTTAAAAATATATTCAAAAAAAGGAAAAATTTAAAAAATGCCCCCATTGGAAAAACTGTTTCAAGTAGAAAACAACAGGAGAATAGTGAGAATTTACTAAATGCTAATGTACAAGCAGAAGCTATAAAAATTAACTTGAAAAGAAAATCAGCATTTAAAGCGATCCGTAGGAAAATGTTTCAGAGAAGAGTGATGTCCAATTTGCTAAAGGATGTGAAAAAATATAAGAAAAGAGCTAAATTTTACATGAGAAAAAAAGATATTGAAGCCATTGTAGCTAAGGCTTTCGATTTAAAAAGAAAACTATTCATTTTAATTTTGAACAGGATGCGTACATTAGAAAAAATAGTTAATGTAATGAAGTCACAAAGCAAAACGAAAAGAGTAGTAAAAAGAAATAACTTTTGTAAAGTGTTTTTAGGAGAATGGATGCATAGTTCAAGTAGTGAACCATTTTTTAATGAAGAGAGTTATCTTCAAAGTAATAGTTTGCTGCATGCAGTTGACACCAGTGGATGAGCATATGAAGTAAAAGATGGTTGTATAATGGAAAAGGAGAAAATGGTTCCAAGAAATGAGGAAGAAGTGATTGCAGATGAGGTTATGGGGAGACGTCCTAAAGCCCCAGTGTATACTTAGAATTGTAGTAGTATTTGTACTTTGCGACAGGAATCTATTGATAAATTACGTGAGTTTTTAAGAGAATATAGTAAAAAGAGTGTTAAACAGAAGATTAAGGTGCTTCAAGGACTAGATCCATGCAGAGTGAGAGAGAATACTGGTTTGCAAGGACACTCTCTGGCTTGTTTATCTAGGAAAGTTTGTCAAAGTGTTTTTCACCATTTTAGGATGCTGGCAGTTCATCATACTGAAATTAGGAAATTTGTGAGAAGATTGTATTTTGCTAAAAGTCCAGCACTAAAGTTAAATGAGTTGAATAAGGCTCTGTTTCGTGGATCTGTATCAGATGTTGAGAAGGTTACTGATGAGATTCAGTTTTGTTACTTTGGTCAAGAACAAGAAAGTGCAGGGAATGACACAGTTATTGAGGAAAATGTGGAAGAGAATGTAGAACCCTCCGTAAATAAGAAATTTGAAGATCAAATTACAAAATTTGCTATCATCTCTAATGAAAGACCAAATATTACTTGTATTTGTTGCCGGAGAAGCCATTACAAAATCCAAACAAGGAATGTTGATCTTTACAAAAAAAGTGAAGAAGAAGATAATTATAAGTGGAAGGATTTTGCAACATATATATTTCTTGAAAATTGTTTTGATTTGGGTGAAGATCATCGTATTTGTAAATACTGTTATAACAAGTTAGAAGAAAATAAAATGCCAGCTAGAGCTGTACAAATTAATTTAGAATTGGTTGAAGTTCCTGCAGAACTTTCTGATTTAAATATGTATGAGTCTATACTCATTCAATGTGTTCATCCGTTTCAGGCCATAGTACGTATGGAGCCAAAAACAGGCAAATTACCTCCTTCAGATTTACAGAGAGCAGGGCCGGACTGACTACCGGGCGTTTTAGAATGCTGCTGAGCTGGGGGCTGATTTCGTTGATGGGGACCTGCGTGTACTGAATGAAATTCGTTTTGCTTTAATTATTTCAAAGTACACGCAGGTCTCCATGAATGAAATCAGCCCCCACCGCAGTGAAATCAGCCCCCTGCTCGGCAGAATTCCAAAACGCCCGGTAGTCAGTCCGGCCCTGACAGAGAGGTTTAAAAGGAAGAGTTGTCTATTTGCCGTTGGATTTGAAAAAAAATATGGAAACTATTGATACAGAAACTTTGGAAAATGAACCATTAGTTATTCTGGTTAATGGTGTACCTACAAAGAGTAAGAAAATTTGGCAGGAGCTGGTAGATGTACGGAAAGTACAAAGAGCAAATTTATATTTGAAAAGGAATAATAAATGGTATGAATCAATTTATATAGATGAAGATGAAGAAGATTTAGTAGGAGACACAGACACACCAACTGGGCAAATTGAAAAAGTTGACAAGTCAAAAGAAGAAGAAATTTATGAACATTTCAGCATACATCCTCTTCATTCAAAAGAAGTAATGGCAAACACCATTGATCTGTTTCAAATGAAAAAAGCACAAGGAACTCCCGTGAGTGTATGGGAGGAGAGTTTGGAAGCTTGTTGTTTTCCCCAGCAGTTTCTTACAGGAGAAGGTGGACGATATGATGAACGTCCAGTCCAGATTCCTGCTTCTGAGTATCGGACTACAAGATTATATGCAGAAGATCCCAGATTTCGTCAAAGTATTCCTTATTTGTTCCATCTGTTATTTGAAAGTGACTTGTCTGCACTATCTTATGCAGTAAACCACATTTTAAAAAGTGGAACACATCTACATAATGTGTCTGCTAAGGATTTTATGAACAAAGTGCAGCAGCGAGATGATCATTTGGAATCACAATTGATCAATCTGATGGCTTGTCAGCGTGGGACGAATGGATATTGGTACCGACGCCATGGAGAATTGAAATGTATGTTACGGAATTTAGGAACTCCAATATGGTTCCTATCCCTAAGCTGTGCCGAGTACGCTTGGGATGATTTACTGGATTTTCTACGAGAGGCAAATTCAAACATTAAAAACATCGAATACAAGACAGCAGGAGAACTGTGCTCATTGGATCCGGTTAATGTTTGCAGATATTTCAATCATAGATTTGAGGCTATGATGTCCTTCATCTGCAATAAAAAAAATCCACCACTTGGAGAAGTTGTGGATTTCTTTTGGAGAAAAGAGTACCAAGCAAGAGGTGCTCCTCACATTCATATGCTGTTGTGGATCAAGGATGCTCCAAAATTTGGAACAGATGCTGATGAAGCAGTGTTATCTTTCATTGAAGAATATGCAACATGTGCTATACCTAAAAGCACAGAAGAGAAAGAGTTAAAAGAGCAAGTTTTACGTTTCCAAAGTCATCGGTGTGGAAAATACTGTCGACGGAAGTACAAGACCAAAGATAAGTTCTACACAAAATGTCGATTTTGATTTCCTAGACCTGTTCTTTCAAAAGGAAGAGTCAACAGTTTTATGTCAGCTGTGCGACATACTATTACAAGAAAATCTCCCAAAAATACGTACAACCTAAGAAGAAAAGAAGAGTCAAAATATATAAATGACTACAACCCAGTCATTTTATCCATGTGGAATGCTAACATGGATATTCAGTATGTGGCAGACAATTCTATTGCTGTTGCTCGGTATGTCACATCTTACATCACTAAATCTGAAAAAACAGAATTGAAGGAAATGTTGGAAGAGATTTCTAACGAGAAGACTGTCAGTAAGAAGCTGTAAAGTTTCAGTTTAAAGATGTTATCACATCGAGAAATTGGATCCTACGAATGTTCAGATAGGTTATCATCTGCAAGTCTATACTCGAAATCAAGAAGAAGAATTTGGGTCAGTTTAGGCCTTGCAGGAATGCGAAATCGGGTATTGAAATCTTTTGGAGAAATTGACTATTTGGCCGAGAACGACTCAGAAAGTACAGATATTTTGAAAACAAACATGTTGGACACATATTACCCAAAAAGAAGTCATCATCTTGAGAACATGTGTCTCTATGAAGTGCTGCAGAACTACATTTTTTCACGGAAAGCCACAGAAGACATCAACAATGGAAAATATAAAGTCATTGGTGAGGAAGGATGTTTAGTGAAGCAAACAAAAGGAAGTTTGATTAATCACAGGAAGCTGAGTTGTGACACTACTGACAAAAAGGAATTTTACTACTTGGCACTTTTACAGTTGTTTAAACCATGGCGTTCAGAGGACGAACTACTTGGAGAATTTCAAAGCTATGAGGATTCATTTAATGCATGTAAAGATACCATTGAATGCAGTATTTTCAGGAATTATGTCCAAATGTTAAACGAAGAAATTGAACAGGAAGCTACAATTGCAGCTGAAGTAGCTAGAGACAGTTCTCAAGACAGCCAAAGTTCTGGAATGCTCAGTCAAGATCCACTAGGACAACCAATCTTAGAAAATGAAGCTGCAATAGCCATGACTGAAGTGGAAACGGCTATGAATCAAGCTCAGGAAGATTTATTAGAATTACCAGATTTGGAACAACAACTGAATGAAGAACAACGACAAATTTATGAAGAAGTCAGAAAAAAAATTGATCACGGATTACTACATGAAAATAAACAGTGCACATGCACATCATTTGAACAAATTAGGTTGTATGTGAGTGGACAAGCTGGAACTGGGAAAAGTTTCTTAATTAAAGTCATCAGAAGCTACCTACAGCAAAAAACTGATTCAACTTTATCTTGTGTTGTTACTGCTCCAACTGGGTTAGCAGCATAGAATATAAAAGGAATTACTCTCTATCGATTGCTAATGTTACCAGTGGAGCATGAGAACAAAATAGAATATCACAAGCTAACTGGCGAAGCATGTTTCGAAGTTTCAAGAGTGTTGAAGAAGATGCAAGTTCTCATTATTGATGAGGTAAGCATGGTATCAAACCTAATGCTTGCCTTTGTGCATTTAAGAATGCAGCAAATTCTAAAAAGAGACTAGGACGTGTTATTTGGTGGAAAACTTGTTATAGTTTTTGGGGATCTACTGCAGCTCACTCCAGTTAAAGGACAACCAGTGTTTAATACTGTGACACATGAGGACACGAAGAAGTCATTAGGAAGCATTGGTAATGCGAATATTTGGTCATTCTTTGAGTACAAAGAACTCACTACCAATATGAGGCAAGCAAATGATGAAGAATATGGAAGTATTCTGAAAGATATCAGAATTGGACTACTTACAGAAGTTGGCAGAAAAGCATTACAGAGTCGGTTGCTACATAATTTATTTCCAAGTGAAGAAATAGTTGCAGAGAAAATATACAAGAACATTGCAGAAAAAAATACTGTAATCTGCTTAATGCCAACACTACGTGAATGCTCAATATTCAATGAGGAACTTTTGAAATTGGAAAAGGAAGAGATTAAGAAAATGGAAGCAGTGGACAAAATCCAACATGAAAGAATTACTATTACATTAACAGGCGAACTGAAAAATAAATTGGATTCTCTAGAGAAGAACATTTCGAAAACAGCTGGATTAGAAAAAAATCTATATCTTTGCATGAACTGTCGAGTATTTTTAAGGAGAAATTTGGATGTTGAAAAAGGTTTAGTGAATGGAGCTATGGGTAAAGTTGTGGGTTTTGTTAACTACCAGAAAAAAGAAGGAATTGAGTTTGTAAAAATAAAATTTGATCAGATTGAAGAGGTAAAAGACATTAGTCGTTGTTCAGTCCGTTTTTTGCTTGTGAAAGACTTATATGTACGTAGGAAGCAGTTTCCATTTTCTCTAGCATATGCTGTAACTATTCACAAATGTCAAGGATTAACTGTTGATAGTGCATTTGTAAACATTGGATCTACTGTGTTCAAAGAAGGTATGGCATATGTTGCTTTGTCACGAGTAAAAACATTATCTGGTTTATTCATGATAGACTTTGATGACTCAAAAGTTAGTGCTGATGCAAATTGTGTTAAGGAGTATAATAGATTAAGAAGAACCTATGCTCCTCATTTAGGTCAGTATCCTGTGTTGGAGAAACGTGTTGTTTGTCGGAAAAGGAGAATTGAGAATTTCTGTAATGAGGTTGTACAGAAGAGAAAACAAAAAGACAGTGATGTGATTGCAAGCAAAAAGAAAAAGCACAATGTTGAAGAGGTTGTTGGTTGCCATTTTGAAAATAGCTCTGGTGTCAACTGCTACGCAAATGTAGTGCTGAATGTTGTATTTTATCTTGAAAGTTTGCAAGAGCAGATAATAGAAAATCATGAAAAAAGATTCTGTTCTGTGCTAAGTCTTCTTTACGAGAAGCTGAGTGTTGATAAAGCTAAAATAGAAAGTGCGAATGAAATTAGAAATCTATTAGATGTTTGTTCAGGACGAACACAGTTTTCTCAAAATGTCCAGCAAGATGCACAGGAATTCTTGATGTACATCCTTTTGGTACTTGAAGATGAAGGGGTAGAAATAGAAAATATGTTTGGTCTCTTTTATAAATGGGAACATAGTTGTGAAAACTGTTTCTACACATGCAGCTCTAATGTTGATTCTGAAAGGTTTATCTATTTAACATTGCCAGCGACTAAATCAGTGACTTTTAGTAAATTAGTTAAAGATGCCAATCACAACATGGAATGTTCTAAATGTAATTCAGACATGTTTTCAACATTATTTTTAAAGAAATATGGACAGTATGTAATTTTAATGATGCAACGTTGTAGAGCTGATGGAACAAAATTGGACACTTTAATAAAGAAATTTACAGGACAGCAATTATCAATTTCTGGCAAAACTTTTGTCACAGTTGCAATAATTTTCCATGATGGGCCTTTTGTAACTTCTGGTCATTACACAGTTTTTCTTAAATGTGAAAAAGGCTGGACACTGTGTAATGATTCTCAATTGGTTTTCAAGCAACGTTTGCCTTTTGATTTAGCAAATTCCTATTTAATTTTTCTGAAACCAAAATTTTAGACAGAAATTGCAACATCTGTACAAAACATTATTACAATTTAATTGGATTACCATTGGAAATGTCATCAAAAAATATTTTAAAAATTACCATTTGGCCTAAAGGAAAGGTAATAATTTGCATTGTGGACTTATTTGACACAAATTATTTTGTTGATTATGCTTATGCAACAGAATTTTCAGACGATATTTACTGAAATTAGTTATTGTTCTTACGTGAGATTTATATTGCAAATGTTTCATTTCTATTACGGTATGTTTTAGTGAGAAGAGATTCTGGGCTTTTTTTAAACAATCTTTCTGATTGGTTTTTTTTTTTGCCCGCTGTTAAGTGATGAATGCAATTGCTTTTACGATTTACAGTAAAATGCAATATATTCTGAAAACAGCAAAAAAAGGGCAAAAAAATGTTTGTTGAAATATGAAAATATGTGCACTGTATTCTAAAATGTATTGTTAAATATTAATACCTTTTTCTTTTTTTACAGATTGAGAAAGGAAAAATATGAAAAATAAACTTCTTTATAGAAAGTTAAATAAATCACTTATTTTTCTTTAAGTTATTTTCATTGTCAGGTAAGTGTGAAATTTCTGGAATTATCACACATTTACTTTAATGCTCACTTTTTTTCACTACTCTTCTCTATGCTTTTCTCATTTCTGTAGTAGTCCCTCATTGACCTTGTAGGGTGATTAAAAATGTTTTGTTTAAAAAAAAAAAATAATAAATTGCGCGTACCGTACGCGTACGGTAAAAAATAAAAATAAAAAAAAGTCATTTAAATTTTTTTTTAAAAAAGTTAAGAGGTTGGCTCTTAAAAGAACTGTTGTGTTCATAAAGGGAAAGAGGAAAGAAAGAATGGGAATACTAACAAGGACCACAGATGTGCTGGTCTATCCTATTGTTTATGAGGGAAACACTGGTCTCCGCATAAACAATAAGGCCATGACATGTTGTGCACCTCATTGCAACCCTCCCAAAACGAGGGTTTATATCAAGAGGAGCAGAAAAGGGTGATGCTCCCACCGCAGAGGAAGGGCTCAGCTGAGCTGCCGAAGATGTACTCGGCTGAGCTTCTGCAGGTGTGCTCGGGTGACTTACTGGAGATGTTTCTCCAGTATGTCGAGCATAAGTCCTGGGATGTTTATCCTTAATGTGTCTAACCATAGAGTGATTTCCAAAGGAATACTTCTTCCTTGGATTCCCTCTAGATAAGACACGCTCACAAAGTGAGCAGGTGACTAAAGGAGCATTTACCTTTTTCTGCCCCTCTGGATAGGTGAAATATTCCCATACAAAAGAAGTCTTTTGTTTCCTCCTTCTCTCTCTGATGATGCTGCTACCAGGCTTACTCTCAGAAGAGGACTGCTGTTCTGCCATCGTATCACAAAGACAATTCAGCTCCTTCTCCTAAGGGATCACAAGCAGAAATGAGGGGAATGGGTGTGGTGTAGGAAGGTTCTAGAACTGAAAGTAGTTTAAACCAATCAAAAGTGTTGTTTCTTGATCACATGACCAACCGTGCGCGTACGTTACGCTTACGGAGCGCTTACGGAGCGCTTACGGTAAAAGTACGCATGCGCGTATAAAAGACACACGCACGCGCGCATGCACATAACAAGCACGCTTGAACAATTCCGCGTAACGTGCGCGCGCGTATGCGTGTAACGTATGCGCTTACGCGTCGCGTACGCAGTACAGACGTCTACGCAAATTGCGTAACCATACGCAAACAGAGTAGAAATATTACGTACATAAAGCAAAACGTGCGCTTACGGTAAGCTTACCGTATGCGCACGAAAAAAAAAAAAAAAGAAATTTGTAAAAAAGATTCACTATGTTATACTACTATATCTTACCTGTTTTTTTAAAAAAAGGTGAAAATGTATATATTGCAGAATGCATTAAATTTTACCATAGTGTTTAAAGGGAATAAAAAGTAAAAAAAAAAGATGTAAAAAACCTTGCAAAGATAAAAAAATAAAAATGTTTCACACACGTTAAATATAAGAATTAGCATTTAAAAAACCATACAAATTCACTGAAAAAACCATGGGTTTCACACACGTTATAGTTAGGAATTAGCATTTAAAAAACCTTGCAAATTCAGTGAAAAAACCATATGTTTCACAGACGTTATAGTTAGCTGGACATTTCACTCGTAAAAAAACAATGAAATTCCCCCGTTATAGTTAGTTAAGCTAACTATAACTTGCGCACCCGCAATCCACTGCTGATGACGTCACATATAACATCACTCATGACATGGTCACTGACATCACTCATGACATCACTGATGATATCTCAAATGACATCACTGATGAAATCACTGATGACATCATCCTCATGATAGAGTGGCAGTCCTCCTCTCACCGTAATATAACAATTAATAAACACATTCAAAAATAGAGACTAAAAAATAAAAAAATATTGGAAATTCCAATACCAGTTTCAACAATCTCTTCTGTAATTCTAAGATCCACATACACATCCACTCATTCACCAACAGTCCTATACAGTCACTCATACATGTACTCACTCATATGTACTTATAAACAAATATATCCTTCTACACAATGCCACACATCCATAGAGTTACTCACACACATAGTCACTCATGCTAATAAGGAATCAAACATACATTTACTTGCATATACAGTTATGTGGTACTTTGAAATTTGGGACCGCGTAGGAGGCAGGGCCCTACCCCTGTCTATCCCGGTATTAGCGAACCGCGAATGGTCAATGCGGTATGTACAAGTGCTTTGTGTAACGTTCCAGCTATGAAAGCACTGTGTATACGATATTATATATCACTACGTGGGTTTCATCTTAGAGCGGTGGCCATCTTATGGTTGCCCTCACATAGGCTACATATCATGAAGCAAATACGGGCCTTTTAGAGCACATGTGCCTTCCTTTGACTTCTCTGTGACCTGGGCAGCTTGGCTCCGCTGGCCCAGGTCAGTCCGGTCCCACGAGCTCGCCGTCCTACGGCCACCTGTGATTAGCATCAGGGCTTGACACACCATAAAGCCTTTTCATCCTACACGAGCCTCCAGCTAATCTCTCTCACACCTGACTGTTCCTGCTTTATGGCTTGTTTTCCAAACAGGATATGCTCGTGTTTATTGGGGCCTGTTGATATCTGATGTGGGATCTGAGCCTTGCTGGGTAAATAATTGTGGGCTGGCTTAACTGGAATGTGGGATGGTCATCATGACTCTGCCTTTTCATTTGTAATGTATACATCTATATGGCCATATCGTAAACCAAGGAATGTGTGCCTGAAGCATGATATTTTGTATTTAAGGAGAAGCCCGTTTCTGTAACTTTTAGCAGTCTCCTGAGAACATACACGCTGTTGTACTTCTAGGATACCTGTAATTGGTCTGCAGCCAATAAACTGATCTTTGACTTCACCCAGAAGACTCTGTGTTTCTGTAGGTCTGAAACAGGAAGAACCCGAAGTCATAGGGTGTGTTCCCCTGCACCGCTGGGCTTAAAATTCCCAGTACTTCAGTTGGCGCCCAATGTGGGGCGATTTCAGCGGTACCGGTCCAAGCCAGAGGTTCGTGAGGAGCTTCGTGTGGAAATTCTGGAGGAAGGCCGCCACTTCATCGACCTCTGCATGTCGACGTGGTCCGAAAGTCTTTTCTGCGAGGTTCTCCGCGTCCCGACGGCTACGAAGGACTGCTGCCCTGATTAATCGCCCTGTTTTGGACCCTTGACGATTTTGGTAGAGCGAAACAATTGAGAGACTCTTCTGGTGACGCCATTGATCATCGATATTCAGTTAAGTATAAGTGGAGCGTCTCCCAGTTTGTTTGGTATCTTTTGGGATTTTTCGTATCCTTCGGGATTATTTTGATTTGGAGTTTGCAAACGCCAAAGCCAGAGGACTCGTGTATTCACGAGACTATCGTAATCGATAATCCTTTGAAGTTTGGAACTAGACTAGTGAGCGAAGATGCCTGGTGCTAGTGTATTTGGAAGATTATTTTGTTTGGGTTGTGGAAGGGATTTCCAGTTAGAGGATTCATGTCCGGTTCCTCCAATTGGAACTCCAACTTATGAGCTTTATGTAAAACATGGCGTGGGCCCCATTGCATATAATGAAGTATGGATCCGATACACCAGAAAGGACGGTGTTTTAAAATGGCCCCAAAATGGTAGTTTCGATACAGATATCTTAAGTAATTTGGAAGTGAAATTGTTTAAAAAGAAAGCCCAACCGGCGATGTTTGATTCTTTCCGCCTATGGCGAAAGAAAGCCAAACAGAAGGAAATTAAGCTAGCGAAAAGGAATAAGAGAGAAAGAGGTATGTCAGTGATGCAAGCAGCTGTGCAATTTAAAGATAATGAGGAGGAACAAATGAATGAGCAATTACATAGACAGCGCAAACTAGGGATCGATAAATGTTACCCTGTTTTGTCACCCCTTGTGCAAGATGAGACAAAAGAGAAAGAGAAAGATTCCCTAATGTCCCATTTGCTAAGTTCGCCACCCCCATATGTGCAAAATGCCACAGCACCTCCACAGCTTGTAAATGTGCAGCCTCCAGTAAATATGCCGCAAGCCTTCCCGCAGCCGCCAGCTCCCCTTCAGCTGGCTCCTATCCCTGCAGTGCAGCCCTCTCAAGGGCCGCCAGTTTTGTTACCGGTAACCCCCGCGCTTCCTGCGACTTTGCCTAGCACGCCAGCGGCTTCCCCTGGCGCTCCTTCTTACACTACCCAGGTACCTGTATCTGAATCCGTTTTTCTTCCCTCTGTCTATCCCCCCGTTTTCGCCTCAACTTCTCCTTCAGCACGACAACGACTAGCTAATGTAGTTACTAGTTTAATGTCGCCTCTCTTTGGGTGATCTAGTGCGACTCCTGGCTTACAGCGTAGGCAATTGCGCAGTCAGCTGCCTGGTCCCGAAGAGTAAGAGGTGTTAGATCATCTGGCGCGTAGGTGGATTGGTTTCCCTTCACTCTATGATGTGGAATCAGTTGTTAACGTTTTTCACCAATGGGATGCCCCAAAACAGAGGTATGTCTTTGATAAGATGTGTGAATTCCTCTGTGAGGAATTGGAGGATAATGGTGCAAACCCAAACCCACAGGAATTGTGTCGAGTGCGATTTGATTTTGAAACAGGTATAATTGTGGGCCCCAATGTAGATAAAGCAGTTGCGACTTTACTGTCCCTCAGAAATGGGGATTGTCAGCAATCATTGTTCGAACAGGAACTCCCTGTGGAGAAAAAGGTAAAAGCGCGCCAATATCCGATGCGTGAGGTTCCCCCAGTTTGGAGACCTGCTGATCCAAATGCTAATCCACCTGTTCTAGCACATTTTCAGCGTGTTTGGGTGCATGTCCCATGGAAGCGATCTGAGGTGTTAGCACTTAAGCAGACATTGCCTGACCCCCGTAAAAACCCTACAGGATATTATAAGGAGTTATCCCAAACTGCAGAATCGTGTGTCATGAATCTGGCTGACATAGATATGTTATTCGGGAATGTTGTTCCACAGCCTTTATGGGGATCCATCCGTAATACGGATCATGCTGCAGAGCTAGGGGGTACATGGGCTAATATCGTTGCTGCAGACGCTAGACAAGTTGGTGGCGCAAAGCCTGACCCTTTGGTTGCAGAACTCCCTGGTAGAATTATTACCTATATGAAAACTATAATGCCTGCGATGCGCGTAAATTGGGATAAACTATCCGCATGCAATCAGAAGAAAGATGAGACAGTGTCCGATTTCTTTACCAGGTTTGAAGAAACGTTTATCAACCACAGTGGTCAAGATATGAGCTCTGAAGGTGGCCAACGGTTATTTGTTGATAAATTTGTACAGAATCTACTTCCCGAGTTGTGTAAAAAATTAAAAGACTCAGAAAGTTCCTGGGCTGTTTCCTCTTCAGCGCAAATACTGGCTACTGCACAGTATTATGAAAATAGAGATAAAGACGAGAAGGATAGAACAGATAAGAAAACGAAAGAACTGAAAACAAAGGTCCTCTTGCAGCAGGCTTATCCACCACGTGGAGGACAGAATAATTATAGGCAAACCCAAGGTATCTATCAGCATCCCCAACAGTTTCAGAATAATCAGCAAATGAATGGGTATTATCAACCACGAATCCCTGTAGGTCCCAACCAATGATCATATTGCAAAGAGCAAGGTCATTTTAAATATAGTTGCCCAAAATTAATGCAGCGTAACAATAATGCGTATGGCGCAAGAGGTAGAGGTGGTCAGCA
Organism: Triturus cristatus; assembly: GCF_964204655.1. Classification (NCBI taxonomy): domain Eukaryota; kingdom Metazoa; phylum Chordata; class Amphibia; order Caudata; family Salamandridae; genus Triturus; species Triturus cristatus. Next base: position 1,496,552,117 of record NC_140591.1, read on the forward strand.
AGCTCCTAGAGGCAGAGGGCGTGGAAATGCTCCCCAGAACGTGCGTCCTCTTCCGCCTCAAAATACCATAAATAGCTTTGATCAGCAAGCCAACGCGACTGGTAATACAACTCAGTACTACAATAATGATTATTATGCAGAAGACGACAATGTAGAAGATAATGATTACTAGGACAGCCGTAGACAGAGAGAGGGAGTTGTTTCAGTGCCAGTGGATCAGAGCGGACCCTATGTTAAAGTAACTACAGCAAATGTAACGGAGCCCTTTCTGCTGGATACTGGTGCTGCAAAGAGTTCAATCATGCATTCAAAACTCCCTGGCGCGCCTTTGTCTGGCGAAATGAATGTTTCAGTAGGTTTTTCTGCGCCCCAGTTAGGAACCCGATTTCTAGTCCTATGTCACTTTCTGTTGGACCTTGCGAGTTAAAAGCACCCCTCATCCTAACGACAGGTTGTGGTGAAAATTTGCTAGGATTAGATTTGCTAAAAAGATTGCATGCAACACTATATTGTTCTCCCTCAGGAGTACAACTTACATTAGGTAAGAAAGTGATTTCCCCAATGTATTTGTCTAAAAATGCAATGCCACCTGAATTGTCATCCCTTTCGGATGTCCTTTGGGCTACTGGTCCCAATGATGTGGGTCTTTTGGAAATACCGCCATACGTGGTCACTTTAAAAGCCAATGTCAGATTGCCACGTATTCCCCAGTACAAGATCTCCAATGAAGGTCAGAAAGCATTGTTAGCAATTGTCAGTGATTTGATTAAAAAGGATGTAATTGAAGAGACAAGAGGCAACGTTTGCAATAGTCCTGTTTTACCTGTCTTAAAAAGAACGGACCCTTCACAGCCACCTGTTTACAGATTTGTGATTGATCTTAGAGAGGTTAATAAGATTGTTGTGCCACAGTTTCCAGTTGTCCCTGATATAACTGCCTTGTTAACCATGATTCCAGCCTCCGCTGCATGGTTCTCAGTGATCGATCTAAAGAATGCTTTCTTTAGCATCCCAATTGCAGAGGAGAGCAGAGACATTTTTGGCTTTAGTTTAGGAGGTCGAAGCTTCCGCTTTAAACGCGCTCCACAGGGCTACTGTGAAAGTCCATCAATATACAGTCAGGCTTTAAAAGCGCAGCTTGATGCACTTGTTTTACCTAGTGGCGCTATCCTTATTCAGTACGTTGACGATTTACTAATCGCCGCGGATACTGAAAAGATTTGCAAGAAAGCTACACTGTCTTTGTTGCGTCATTTGTCTGCCTTCCATCACAAAGTGTCTCTCTCAAAGTTGCAATATTGTCGACAAGAAGTGACCTACTTAGGTCATCTCTTATCGAAGGAGGGAAGGAAACTGACCCCAGAAAGAATTCAAGCCATTGCACAGTTGAGTGTGCCAAGAACACAGAGAGAAGTGCGTGCTTTCTTGGGCATTACTTCATACTGTAGGCATTGGATTCCCAATTTTTCCTTGTTGGCAAAACCTTCGTTAGCATTAACATGTAAAGACACACCGAATCCTATCCCATGGTCTGAAAAGTGTCAGAAAAGTTTTTGGAATTGCGTAATGCATTATGTTCAGCTCCTGTGTTGGGTACCCCTGACTACAGCAAGCCTTTTACATTGTATGTTCATGAGAAAGATGGTTGCGCATTATCAGTGTTAACACAGCCTTTTGGCAACAGACCGCGTCCATGCGCATATTTTTCGTCAACCTTGGACCCGGTAGCGAGGGCATTGCCAAGTTGTTTGAGAGCTACAGCCGCCGCAGCTATGTCTATTCGACAGTCTGCTGGCCTAGTAATGGATAATAGATTGATTGTTATGGTTCCACATGCTGTGGACACATTGTTAAACAGGACCAAGACACAACACTTAACTAGTGCGCGATTATCTGGATATGAGCTGACACTGTTAGCAAATCATTTACACATAAAGAGATGCAACACGTTGAATCCAGCTAAACTATTACCAATTCCAGCAGACCTAGATGAGATTGAGCAACATGATTGTTTGTTCAGAACAGAAGAAGAGACGAAAGGAAGAGTAGATCTTAAAGATACTCCCCTGACTGAGTGTGATGGTACCTTATGGGTGGATGGTTCGTGTTTCAAGCTTCCGAATGGTGATACGACTGCTGCATATGCTATCACGACTTTGCACACGATTGTTGAAACTGCACGTGTGCCACAAAATTCGGCTCAAGCAGCAGAATTGATTGCCCTTACGAGAGCATGCGTGTTGTCTGAAGGAATGAAAGTGAACATATATACGGATAGCCAGTACGCCTTTGGCGTGGCTCATAGTTTTGGGCGATTGTGGAAAGAACGTGGGTTCCTGACTTCGCATGGAGCTAAGATTCAGAATGGCAAGTTGGTGAATGATCTCCTTGAGTCGCTGACCCTACCGTTACAAGTTGCGATTATGAAATGCAGTGCGCACAAGAAAATCACTGATGATGTTGGTCGTGGTAATGCGTTTGCTGAAGATGTAAAGACTCGAATGTATGTTGCAGGCCCTACAAGATGGGTTGGTGATGTTGGAATGTGTAAAAACACAATAGAAAGTGTAAAGTCCCTTCAAGCTGAAGCCACAGAGAAAGAGTTGAGCAAGTGGAGAGAAAGTATGGGTAAGTTGGATGAGAATGGTTGTTGGATTGATCTGTCAGAACATAGGCGATGGTTGTTACCTGATGCATATGTGCTTCCAGTGGTCACTATGGCACATGGAATGGCACATATCAGTATGAAAGGAATCTGTAAGTTGTTGGCTCCAGTATGGCAGAATGCTGGAATTCCCAAGTGTGCAGAGAATGTGGTCAAGAATTGTATGGTATGCTTGAAGTACAACCCTGGTAGGGGAACCCCAACTCCAGCTGGTCATTTTGCGCCCCCATCATATCCATTTGAAGTTTTGCAGCTAGATTTTATCCAAATGGAAAGGTGCAACAACCTGAAATATGTATTGGTGGTTGTCTGCGCTTTTTCAAAATGGATAGAGGCCTATCCCCTAAAAGACAACACTGCTCTGTCCACAGCCAAAGCCCTTGTGAAGGAATTTTTTCCTAGGTTTGGAATGCCAAGAATGGTGTGGAGTGATAATGGGAGTGAATTTGTGGGCCAAGTGATGAAGAATGTGTGTGAGGGATTAGGGATCAAGCAGAAGTTCCACGCTGCAAATCACCCCCAATCAGCTGGATTAGTAGAGCGCTACAATGGCGCTCTAAAACTCAAGCTGGCCAAAATCCAGGCGAGCTCCGGTCTTAAATGGCCTGACGCTCTGCCTCTAGCACTCCTGTCCACCAGAATTACCGTACACTCACGAGTGGGATTTAGCCCATACGAGGTTATTTTTGGCCGCCCGGCCAATGTATGGGGTGTGCCAAGACCGGCGAAATTCAGCGAAATCGAACATCCAGTACTGCTTGATTACTTGTACGAATTGATGGCTAAATTGCGTGTTTTACACCAACAGGTGCATGATACTCTCCCCCAGGCCTCTGAGGCTCCAGGACACCCTATCGACCCTGGCACATGGGTGCTCGTCAAAAATTTCCAGCGCAAAAGCAACGATGAGCCCCGTTGGATTGGCCCTCATCTCGTACTTCTGTCTACAAGATCAGCTGTTCGAGTAAAGGGGAAAAAGAACTGGATCCACGGCGCCCACGTCAAAAGGATCCCTTTGCCTCTGCCGTATGACCAGTGGGTCCAGGAGAGTATCGCTGACTCTGAAACCGACACTGTACCTCGTTTTGTGCCGTTCAGTGATGCACACGTAAGAGGCACAGCTTCAGCACAAGAAAGTGACGATATTTTGAAAGAAGCTGTGCCACCGTCAATTCGATTGGACACTACAGAGCCTGAACTCTTGTTTCAAGATCAGACAGTACCTGGCCGTCTCCACTATAACTTAAGACCAAGGCCTATGGACAAATAAATATTCTTTCCCTTACCTTTTTGGTTTTTGATAACCATAGCTCTCCCATCTGAAGGACTTTCTTGATTTTTGTTTTTCGAACCACCATCCAGGTTCAGCCGCAGGGTCGCGGTGCCAAGACTTTGGGGTACAGGCCGAAGACGTTAGGTCAACGGTTCTGGTTGGTCTAGGGCGTTCCCTGGACTGACAGGCGTACCCCTTAGCAGAAGAAACTCACCCGCCGCGAGTGGCACGATTAGAGGATGGAGTTTTTCAAGATGGAGAGACCCGCTGAGGAAATGAACTTTAAAGCAAGAATGTGTAAAATAAGGAAGAGCAAACGTTTTGTATTTTTATGTCTGTTTGTATTATGTAGTATGGTAGTGTTTACTGTAGGATTTGTATTCTTCTCTTCTCAAGAGCCCATTGCACCCACTGTACAGCCTATACCTCCTCCTACTGTCTCCTCACACTCTTTTCACCCTCTGCCTGAACATGAACAAGCTAGACGATCAGAGTTTGTAAACAACTCGTTTATTCAGCTCCTGCACCAGCACCAACTAGTCATGAATACAACCAATTGCTGGGTGTGTGGTTTAATGCCACATACCATTAATAAGGGTATTCCGTATCTAGTGCTGCCGTTTAGTTACAATGGATCGTCATGGGCATTCCAGACCATGTTTCTCTTTGCAGTAGACGCCTACTCCCCGCGACAACCGCGTTCCATCAGACCTAGCACAAATAATAAAGCCTTAATGAAAGGAGTTGCCGATATGAGCAGAGATATCGACGCATACTCATCTATTCCCAAAGAAGAATTGAGAGCTTATGTAGGGTGGAACGCGACGGGGTATAGTATTAGTCTGGGTGAAAGACAGCAAAAAATCTCATCCCCAATTTGGGTCGTACCCCACATAGGTCGGTTCTGTTTACAAGGTAATGGTCAGAATCCTAGAGCTCAACTGGGGAGAAGTGACTGTACTGAAACGTACACTTTTCCATCGCAGTTTTCCCCTGCATTTTTGGCTGCCAAGGGTACATATTTTGTCTGCAATGACCGAGCATATACATGGTTGCCCCCTGATTTCTCGGGCACATGTTATATTGCAAACCGGCTACCGCCAACATTTACTGCTGCCTCCGACTACCACAAGACCAGAGTTGTGAGAGGCGTGATTAGTAAAGAGGATACTGCCGGTCAGGAAGCAGGAGACTTCTTTTTGGGTTTCCTGCCGTTTTGGGGACCTATGGTAAATAGTAGGAACCTGAGACAACTGACTCGTGTGGTTGAATCCACTGTTAATGTTACGGCTGGTGCCCTTGGTAATTTAACAGCTGAGCTCCAAGCGGATCGCCTCATGACTTTGCAGAACCGCATGGTTCTAGACGTCATACTTGCAGACCGCGGTGGGGTATGTAAGGTTATCCAATCTAGCTGTTGCATTTTCATACCAGATAACTGTCCAACAGTTTATCAAGCCATCTCCAAACTGCATAAAATATCTGAATCCATACACGTGGATAAAGGAGATTGGTCACTGGTGGGGTGGTTCTGGGAACTGATATCTGCCTGGGGTTGGAAGATTCTGATGGTCATTGGAATGATCTTAGCCATCCTTTTCCTGTTCTGTCTGGGCATACAGTGTGCTCCTGCGATATGTGGCCTCTGTGCTACATTATGTGTAAGGAATCCTGTATCGAGGGACGAGCTAAGTAATAGGATGATGCTACAGCAACATCTCCATGACTTCGTGAATATTGACCTAGACTCGGATTGATGTGAGCATAGTTATTGCCTATGGAAGGGCAAAAGGAGGGTCTGTGGTACTTTGAAATTTGGGACCGCGTAGGAGGCAGGGCCCTACCCCTGTCTATCCCGGTATTAGCGAACCGCGAATGGTCAATGCGGTATGTACAAGTGCTTTGTGTAACATTCCAGCTATGAAAGCACTGTGTATACGATATTATACATCACTACGTGGGTTCCATCTTAGAGCGGTGGCCATCTTATGGTTGCCCTCACATAGGCTACATATCATGAAGCAAATACGGGCCTTTTAAAGCACATGTGCCTTCCTTTGACTTCTCTGTGACCTGGGCAGCTTGGCTCCGCTGGCCCAGGTCAGTCCGGTCCCACGAGCTCCCCGTCCTACGGCCACCTGTGATTAGCATCAGGGCTTGACACACCATAAAGCCTTTTCATCCTACACGAGCCTCCAGCTAATCTCTTTCACACCTGACTGTTCCTGCTTTATGGCTTGTTTTCCAAACAGGAGATGCTCGTGTTTATTGGGGCCTGTTGATATCTGATGTGGGATCTGAGCCTTGCTGGGTAAATAATTGTGGGCTGGCTTAACTGGAATGTGGGATGGTCATCATGACTCTGCCTTTTCGTTTGTAATGTATACATCTGTATGGCCATATCGTAAACCAAGGAATGTGTGCCTGAAGCATGATATTTTGTATTTAAGGAGAAGCCCGTTTCTGTAACTTTTAGCAGTCTCCTGAGAACATACATGCTGTTGTACTTCTAGGATACCTGTAATTGGTCTGCAGCCAATAAACTGATCTTTGACTTCACCCAGAAGACTCTGTGTTTCTGTAGGTCTGAAACAGGAAGAACCCGAAGTCATAGGGTGTGTTCCCCTGCACCGCTGGGCTTAAAATTCCCAGTACTTCAGTTATACACACACCACCACACTTACTTCTACGGAAACTTACTCATACTTAGTCTTTTAAACAATCACTTATAGAAACACATACTTATTCATACAGGAACTCTTCCAATCTCTCACTCTCACATATACTCACTTATATACACCAATAGTCACATATACTAGTTTAAAACATAAGTAGTTACTCATAGAGACACTATTGAGACAGTCATTCACTCACTAATACACCCATACACACACTCATCCACCCATACAGTCTTGCACACATGCTGTCTTCAACACATACAGTGAGTCAATCATTCATGCACCTATGCACTACGTAATACCCCCCACCGAACCATGCAGACACTCAGACTGATACTCAAAAAAACAACTAATAACCTATATAGACACCCATGTACCTACTCACCAACCAATGCAGCCACTTATACAAAAAGTGAGAGACTGATACAGATATTTACATATTAAAACATTACTCACTAAGCCATGTATTCACTTTGATACACTTTATCAATCAGTTACACAATAAATTATTAAAAAAAAAATCATCCATTTAGACACTTATATACCCTTTTATTCTTCCATCGACCTTCAGATATACATATATAAAACATATGTAATTTTCAGAAAAACACACATTCACTGGATGATGTCATCAGTGATGTCATCAGTGATGTCATTTGAGATGTCATCAGTGATGTCATGAGTGATGTCAGTGACCATGTCATGAGTGATGTTATATGTGACGTCATCAGCAGTGGATTGCGGGTGCGCGAGTTATAGTTAGCTTAACTAACTATAACGGGGGAATTTCATTGGTTTTTTATGAGTGAAATGTCCAGCTAACTATAACGTCTGTGAAACCTATGGTTTTTTCACTGAATATATATATATTCACAGAAAAAACAATGGGTTTCAGGGGTGTTATAGTTAGTTGGACATTTCACTCGTACAAAACCATAGAAATTCCCCCGTTATAGTTAGTTCAGCTGACTATAACTCACGCGCCTGCAATGCACTGCTGATGACATCATATATTACATCACTCATGACATGGTCAGTGACATCACTCATGACATCACTGATGACATCTCAAATGACATCACTGATGACATCATCCTTGTGATAGATTTGCAGTTCTCCTATCACCCTAATATAACCTTTGATACACAGACTCAAAAATACAAACTAACTTTTTCAAAACAATGGACATACCAATACCAGTTACAACACACCTATTCAGTAATTTCAAGATTTACACACACATCCACTCATTCACCAACAGTACCTATACAGTGACTCATACATGTACTCCCTCATCATATGTACTCATACACCTATACATCCTGTTACACACTGCCACTCATCCATAGAGTTACTCACACACATAGTCACACATGCAAGCAAAGTATCAAACATCCATTTACTTGCATATACAGTTATATACACACTACCGCACTTACTTCTATAGAATCTTACACATACTTACTCTCTTAAACAATCACTTATAGAAACACCTACTTATTTGTACGGGAACACTTCCAATCTCTCACTCTCACATATACTCACTTATATACACCAATGCTTACATATACTAGTTTAAAAGATATGTAGTTACTCATAAAGACACTATTGAGACAGTCATTCACTCACTAACACACCCATACACACACTCATCCACCTATACAGTCCTGCACACTTGCTGTCTTCAACACAGTGAGTCACTCATTCATTCATCTATGCACTAAGTAATACCCCCCACCGAACCATACAGACACTGAGACACTCATATTGATACTCAAGAAATCAACTAATAACCCATATAGACACTCATGTAGCTACTCACCAACCCATGCAGCCACTTATACACAAAGAGAGAGACTGATACAGATATTTACATTTTTAAACATTACTCACTAACCCATGTATTCACTAAGATACACATAATCAGTCAGTTATACAATCAATTTTACAAAAAAAATCATCCATTTAGACATATATATACTCATTTATTCTTCCATCGACCTTGAGATATACATATATAAAAAATATTTAATTTTCAGAAAAACCCACATTTACTGGATGATGTCATGAGTGATGTCATTTGAGATGTCATCAATGATGTCATGAGTGATGTCACTGACCATGTCATGAGTGATGTAATATGTGACGACATCAGCAGTGCATTGCGGGCACGCGAGTTATAGTTAGCTGAACTAACTATAACAGGGGAATTTCTATGGTTTTGTACGAGTGAAATGTCCAACTAACTATTACACCCCTGAAACCTATGGTTTTTTGAGTGAATATCTAAGGTTTTTTAAATGCTAATTTCTAACTATAACGTGCCTGAAACCTATGGTTTTTTCAGTGACTATATATATATTTATTATACTATGTATACATGTGAAAAATGTCTCGGTCCGCCTGTTTGCCTAGGTGGCACAGAAAAAATGAGTGGAACTGACGTCAGCATGCCGACGAGGTCCTCTTATGGCTCGGATGACTTCATACGGTGTCGCGAGCGGAGCCGTGCTATTATGACGTCCTCGTCAACGTGGGAGAGCTAGGAATGAATTTCCGTGGAATGCTGGCGCCGGGGATATTCACCTAAGTGGTAAGGCTAGTCCTTTGGGAGCAACTGTTTATGTTGCCACTCCAGATACCGAAACCAGTGATCTGAGTGCAAAGGCCCTGCAGATGGTACACGAGGTGGGGTGCCCAGTCGTGTGCACCGGCGGGGCAGCGAAGTGACAGGCACCACAACCCACAAAAAAAGGTAACTAGGGCACTGAATAACACAGGATCTTCTCTTTGTATCTGGCAGGAACAGCAAAGTTAAAATGCCCTAATACCAAAATGTAGAATTAGTGTTACAATGGTCTTCAAGAGGACCTGCGATGCTGCTTCTGCCTCCCATACCCTGGAGGCGGCACATGGGTCACGTGGTACGGTCAAACTGCGGTGGGACGCACACTCATTGACCTCTCATGGCACTGCTCCACACTTCAGGGAGGATGCTTTCCATTAGCTATGTTTTTTGATGATGTGTCGCGCCAGCCCCGTCCAACAACAGAACTCCTTTAGATCCAAACAGACTCTTCCACTTACTCACCGGAAGTGAAACCAGGCCACGCGGACACTTACACAATACAACAGCTGGGAATGCACTTTTCGGGAAAAAAAACACATTCCTTCCTCCTAATTAATAAAATAAATGTCTCACTGAAGAACAGGGGCCAGCTTCGATCGGTAAACAGCCGTTACAACGACTTTTTTACTTCGCAATACCACTACAACGCAGGCATTACCACGCATGCGTTGCACATCGCTGACTCATTACTACACATTTTTTAGAACGCATGGTAATTTACCACGCATGCCTTTACAACAAATTTTGTTGAAAATGTATGTTTGGTAAATGACCATGCATTCTAAAAAAACATTTAAACGATCCACATTGTTGTAAGGAAACAGAGTCTGTTTAGTTTCCTCACAACGATGTGCACCGCCCCTCAGAGATGACGTGAAGCAGGAACCACAAGGAGAGAGGAACCACGAGGAGTGAGAGGTAAGGGGGATTGGGCATGGGGTGTTTTTTTCCTAGGGTTTAGGGTAGTGCAGTGGTGTTTGGGTAGTGTAGGGGGTCGTGCTGGGGGTAGTGTTTTAGGGTTTAGGGTAGTGCAGTGGTGCTTCGGTAGTGTAGGGGGACGTGCTGGGGTAGTGTTTTAAGGTTTAGGGTAGTGCAGTAGTGTAGGGTCATGCTGGGGGTAATGTTTTAGGGTTTAGGGTAGTGCAGTGGTGTATGGGTAGTGTAGGGGGTTGTGATGTGGTAGTGTTTTGGGGTTTAGGGTAGTGCAGTGGTGTTTGAGCATTGTAGAGAGTCATGCTGGTGGTAGTGTTTTAGGGTTTAGGGTAGTGCAGTGGTGTTTGTGTAGTGAAGGGGGTAGTGCTGGGGGTAGTGTTTTAGGGTTTATGGTAGTGCAGTGGTATTTGGGTAGTGTAGAGGGTAGTGCTGGAGTAGTGTTTTAGGGTAGTACTGTGGTGTTTGTGTAGTGTAGGGGTAGTGCTGGGGGTAGTGTTTTAGGGTTTAGGGTAGTGCAGTAGTGTTTGTGTAGTGTAGGGGGTCGTGCTGGGGGTAGTGTTTTAGGGTTTAGGGTAGTGCAGTGGTGTTTGTGTAGTGTAGGGGGCCGTGCTGGGGGTAGATTTAGGGTTTACGGTAGTGCAGTGGTGTTTGGGTAGTGTAGGGAGTTGTACTGATGGTAGTGTTTTATGGTTTAGGGTAGTGCAGTTATGTTTGGGTGGTGTAGGGTGTCGTGCTGGGGGTAGTGTTTTAGTGTTTAGGGTAGTGCAGTGGTGTTTGGGTTGTGGAGGGGGTAGTGTTTTAAGGTTTAGGGTAGTGTGCCGAACCAGCCACAATATCCGTAGACAAAGGGGATCCTGACTCTTTTGAACACTCCGCCAATTGAATAATTTGGGTAAAGGGCCCTACCACGTCCAAGACCTATTAATTCCTTTCTTGGTATCCCTCATATACTTGGAGAAAAAGGTACATAGTTTCTCATCAATTTCAGGTGTGTGTGCCACCTTACCCTTCAGAGAGGGCCTGAGGCATTCTCCCCTCATCCTATTCCTGACCTCATTTTCAAGGGGTTGATGGATTTTCCCCACCACAAACTCTGCCACTTCGGTGTCAGGGGTCCACTCCGCCGACCTAGGATGGTAAATTTGGGTAGGCTCGAACATGTCCGAGTGGACCCCGTCCCCAACCCGGGACTGAGAGGAGTGGGAATCTGGATGCCAGGGACGCCCCGAGTCCTTATCCTCATCAGAGGAGAAATCGTCCTCCAATACACCCTCTCCCTCTAAGGGAAACTCGCCATTGGGGTCTACAATAGTGGTGGCAGCATCACAATTTTCTCCAGACTCCTCCCCCTCCCGGCAGGGTGCATGTTTTAGCATTCACGCATTCTTGAGGAGGGTCTCCGTAAGTTTATCAAATCCTTCCAAGCGCACCGCATTATGCTTAATGGTCCTTTTATTCCCCATTTGGGAGCTACTGGGACCCGCCACCACCAGATCTGGGTCACTGAACACCCCAGGGATGCTTTACGCCAGCTTATCAATCTGATATTAAAGAGGAGCCAGCGCCCTAGAAATAGCCAGAGAGAGGGATTGGTCCACTGCTGGAGCGAGAAGTTGGAGGGCCATTCCTCCTCCACTTCCTGGTAGGAGGAGTAAAAATGGTCTTCTGGAGAACACATGATAGCAGAGGGTGTCAGCACAGAACAAATGCCCTTAAATTCCTTAAGGTAGCCCCCTCGCCGGTGCTCCAACAGTTGGGCTTTCCCCGAAGCTGTTATAAGAATAGACTGAGGTGCAATACCAATTACCACCACCAGGTGGTGCTGGTCACTAACATGGCTGTGTGGGGAAATCCCCGCGTAGCGGTGTCAAAATTAGGCAAGTGTTGGTCGCGGGTCAAGCGGACACTAAAGGAGTGACCGGATTCCCAAACGCGCATAAAGACCGGCGGGAGTTCTCGACGGAGCTGCCTCGCTTGGACCAGATGCGCCTGACAGGATATCACCTCACGCAGAGCGCACAGCGGGAGAAACTGCGAGGGGGAGAACGCTCTTGGGCAAGAGCTTGCTGCACAGGGAATATGAAACTATTCCAAGGCAATAATGCTAATAAAGTACGCAAGAAACCACTATACAAACAGCAACAATGTCAGATTAACTCAAGCATGTAAGGAATGCACTTAACTGACGAGCAGTGAAGAAAGAGGAAGCGGAAGGGACGTCACAATATTATATATGATGGACTGTGATATGATTGGACTATAGTTGCCTTGGAGCCTACCACCCTAATGGTTCATGGGTTGTGTAGAATTTTGTTTAATGATTGTAGTGTTACCTTTTCTTTGAACTGCTATGCAAATAAAGTGAGGAAAGATATGCATAATCCTCGCCTCTGTCTTGCCATAGAATTCATTAAACTTTATTCGATCTGATTTAGAAACATAGATCATAAAAGTGTACATAAAGACAGTAAATCCTCTTTCCTAATACAATACAGTGAGAATGAATTAAAACCAGTAGGTAATAACGGGCGTTACAAAGCCCGGTTCAGAGCAACTTCAGGTTAACAGAATCGTAAGGTTCAATGTTTCGCAAGATCAATCTCATGTACTTCGTGCAAAATACGCAATAAGGGGTCCAAGTAAGATTTAACGCTCCAATACCTGACCAGTCTGCACTATATAAAACTGCAGAAAAATGAAAAATAAAAAGTATTTTGCACACTTCTGTCATTGGACTATATGTGGGCTACATCTGGGTGATATGTGAGCTACATTTGGGCTCTTTTCTCTCTGGTGGCCATCTTGGGAGACTTATTTTTTATGAAGTTTCTAATTGCCTCATTTACTGCAGTCTCCTCAGTAGGAAATGCTTTCAGTTTTTTACTTTGATTCCATCATGAAGGCATTCAGATGTGTCACACATTTACCATAAATTCAGAATTTTAATACTCTAGCTGTTCATTAGATCACTGTAGTAAAGCTATTGCTCACCAGGGAGTTAACTGGAAGTCTACTGCTGGTATTGAAAGTGATTGTTTCAGTCTGCATGTCAGACTTTTCTAATGAAATAGAAGAGGATTTGAGATCTCACTTAAAACATGCCCTACATTTTCTTTCTGCAGCACTAACCATCATTCCTATGGCAAAATGAACCCCCTCATTGTGTTCCTTTTTAAATTAAATGTTTTAAGTGTTACCAGTCTATTCCAATCAAGATGGCTTAAGGTGTGCCATAATTTTGTCATAAGTAAGACTGTTAGCACTCTAGTTGTTCTTTAGAACACGCTAGGAAGCTGGAGTAGAACACAAAGGCATCAACTGACAGGCTGCTCCTTTTGAAATATAACAGGAAGATATTTGAGATCTCACTTAAAATATGTCCTAATTTTTTTTTCTACAGCGCTAACCATAATTTCTATGACAAAATGAACCCCCTCATGCTGTTCCTTTTTAAATTAAATGTTTTAAGAGTTTCCAGTTTATTCCAATCAAGATGGCTTCAGGTGTGCCATCATTTTGTCATAAGTAAGACTGTTAGCGCTCTAGTTGTTCTTTAGAACACTCTGGGAAACTGCAGTAAAACACAAAGGCATCAACTGACAGGCTGCTCCTGTTGAAATATAACAGGAAGATACTTGAGATCTCACTTAAAAAATGTCCTATTTTTTCTTTCTACTGCACTAACCATAATTTCTATGACAAAATGAAACCCCTCATTTTGTTCCTTTTAAATTAAATGTTAGCACTCTAGTTGTTCTTTAGAACACGCTAGGAAGCTGGAGTAGAACACAAAGGCATCAACTGACAGGCTGCTCCTTTTGAAATATAGCAGGAAGATATTTGAGATCTCACTGAAAGCATGTCCTAATTTTTTTTCCTACAGTGCTAACCATAATTTCTATGACAAAATGAACCCCCTCATGTTGTTCCTTTTTAAATTAAATGTTTTAAGTGTTACCAGTCTATTCCAATCAAGATGGCTTAAGGTGTGCCATAATTTTGTCATAAGTAAGACTGTTAGCACTCTAGTTGTTCTTTAGAACACTCTAGGAAGCTGGAGTAGAACACAAAGGCATCAACTGACAGGCTGCTCCTTTTGAAATATAACAGGAAGATATTTGAGATCTCACTTAAAATATGTCCTAATTTTTTTTTCTACAGCGCTAACCATAATTTCTATGACAAAATGAACCCCCTCATGCTGTTCCTTTTTAAATTAAATGTTTTAAGAGTTTCCAGTTTATTCCAATCAAGATGGCTTCAGGTGTGCCATCATTTTGTCATAAGTAAGACTGTTAGCGCTCTAGTTGTTCTTTAGAACACTCTGGGAAACTGCAGTAAAACACAAAGGCATCAACTGACAGGCTGCTCCTGTTGAAATATAACAGGAAGATACTTGAGATCTCACTTAAAAAATGTCCTATTTTTTCTTTCTACTGCACTAACCATAATTTCTATGACAAAATGAAACCCCTCATTTTGTTCCTTTTAAATTAAATGTTAGCACTCTAGTTGTTCTTTAGAACACGCTAGGAAGCTGGAGTAGAACACAAAGGCATCAACTGACAGGCTGCTCCTTTTGAAATATAGCAGGAAGATATTTGAGATCTCACTTAAAACATGTCCTAATTTTTTTTCCTACAGTGCTAACCATAATTTCTATGACAAAATGAACCCCCTCATGTTGTTCCTTTTTAAATTAAATGTTTTAAGAGTTACTAGTTTATTCCAATCAAGATTGCTTCAGGTGTGCCATAATTTTGTCATAAGTAAGACTGTTAGCATCTAGTTGTTCTTTAGAACACCCTGGGAAGCTGCAGTAGAACACAAAGGCATCATCTGATAGGCTGCTCCTGTTGAAATATAACAGGAAGATATTTGAGATCACACTTGAAACATGTCCTAACTTTTCTTTCTACAGCACTAACCATCATTTCTATGACAAAATGAACCCCATAATTCCTTTTTACATTAAATGTTTTAAGCGTTACCAGTTTATTCCAATCAAGATGGCTTCAGGTGTGCCATACGTTTGTCATAAGTAAGGCTGTTAGCACTCTAGTTGTTCTTTAGAACAGTCTGGGAAGCTGCAGTAGAACACAAAGGAAGCAACTGACAGTCTCTGCCCTTGTTGGATGTACATGATTTACTGAGAATGACAGACTTCATTCTCACATGACTGAGAAAGATAATGTGAATTTACAGAAAATATGCTCTCATTTTAACTTCAGTTTTCTCTCAAACATGATTCATGATATCCCAGCAGAAGGTTTTTCACAGGGTATAATCACCTTAGAACACAACACAATTCCTGAAATTAGTATGGTACCATCAACAAATGAATTCTAATGTAACTAAAGTCTGTTATCACCCTTTATAGTTCTCCTTTTGGTAACCCTCAAAATCTTCGATTCACTGCAATGCATTTCAATGGGGTACTATTATGTTTATTGGTCTCAAGATGGCTGCCAGCAATTCCAGGATGAAGTGCTGACAGCCAATCAGATCTCACGATGAGATGTGTTGTTAGGCCCCGCCCAGATATTGAAACTTTTTCTTTTTCTAATTTCTCATGAAGTTCTGAACGGATTTACATTATTTAACAAAAGGGGATCTTTCTGAACCAAGGGCTACCTTTTCGCCACATTTGGTGTAATTCTGTTCAGCAGTTCGGGCTGTAGCCCTGTCTAAAGTTTCCTATGGGAATTAACATGGAGAAAACACATTTTGAGACCACCCCTTTTTTCTCAGCCTCGGCGTGCTGAATCAGCCCAAAACTTTTAAGATAGGAGCTGACCGGAGCACCCCACGAGTTTTGAAAATTTCCCGAAGATTCGCCAACCGACGCCAAATATGGGGAAAAGAATGTTACTATTTTCCTATGGATAATAGGTCCTAACTATATCTACCTACTGGCGACCGCCAGCAGGTAATATATATATATATATATATATATATATATATATCCAACATCAAAAGTTTCCCACTTAGAAGAGCCAGCTTACAGGTAGGTAAATCTTCGTTTTAATGTGCAGGAAAACAGCGCAGGGCAATGAAAACAGAGTCCAAATGAATTTGTTGCCTGACGCGTTTCATGCTCCTCGAGCATTTCTTCAGAGGCTTCCTTTAACATTGCAAAGAGCACTGGCATCTTTTAATGATTAACACCTGCCCCAGTGGGCGTTGGCTCACCCTGAGCCTGCTGGTCTTAGTAGTGCCGCAATAACGCTACAGTGAGCTGCTCAAATGCAATGTCAGTTTTAATAAAAAATAAACACCACAGTGGGTATGGAAAATGTCTCAAAGTCTCTGCGCTGCCCTTTGACCTGCATCACGACGGCTGGTCCCGGTCGTTTGAAGAACCCTGCCACGAGAGAAATGGACCAGTGCAGCAGCAAACGCCAGCAGCACATTTTGGACAGGAAGGTCGTTTTGGAAGGATTATAGTGCAGATTGCTGTGTTTGAGACTCTTTCCAGACCCACTGTGGTTGTTTTAAATTTGACATTTTCACTGCGTGCAAAGCCACTCACTCGAGTTTAATCAATGGCACTACCTAGACCAGGAGGCTCAGCGAGAGCCAACGCCCACTGAGGCAGGTGGTTGTAATAATTGGGATGCCTCGGCTACACGCAGTGTATTCATCGTCTGCCTCTGAAGAAATGCGGTTGCGCATGAAACGCGTCAGGCAGCTTACTTTGGTGAAAGAATCTCCTCCAACTTTCTGCAGCTTCCTGAAATAAACGAGAAAATTCACCTACCTGTGTGAGGTTCTTCATTAGTGGGAAACTTTGATGATGGAATATATATATATATATATATATATATATATTTATTTAGATACATTCCACACAAACATGCTCCCGCTAGGATCTGTGGCCCGAGTTAGGTGGCGCGGGATGGCAGCGGAGCAAGCCGTCAATCAATTGCACACAAAAGTAACAATTTCCACACTCTTAGATAGTGCCACAGTGGGGGATCAATTGCATATGGTAACATGTTTCGACAGCTGAGGATGTGTGATCAAGACACCCCACTGCGGCACTGTCTGAGAGTGTGGACATTCTTTCTATTGTGTTATATATTTATATATATATTCATATATAGGTTAAATGAAGCGATCACTCAGAGTTGCACTCTCATCAGCAAGCTTAATCACAAACACACACAAAAATATATATATATTTTTTTATTTTTATTTTTTATTCTGAACTATGAAATGTCCATATGCAAGCGCACTGTAAGGTGATAAATAATATTAATTGCTTCTTGGCATCCTTACACCCACCAGCAAAAAAGGAACATGAACTACAAATCCCAGCATGCAAAGAAGGAGAAATAAAACACCCATTGATGGGAACCCACTGAGGGAAAAAGTATTATGAACTATCTATCCCAGCATACATGGATACTAATGAGCATTCCACTAGAAGCAATAAAGAGCAATTTTGAAAATGAATTGTTGGTTAGTGCTAATTGTGTGGATGCTATGAGAGGAGCCTGTGAACAAGGGCTTTGGCAGCCCGAAAAGTGTAAGGCAGAACAAATATTGTTGTTGGAACTGCAGGTTGCCTAAAAGAATGGAACTACATGCTGTCGAGTGCAGCTTTGTCTGCGGAAATGTTTTGTGTTTCATATTAACAAACTTCTGTCCAGCCGTAAAGCTCTCACCACTGCGCTGAAAAGAAAAGCGGGTCTGTGGTTTGGACCGTCCATGCCATAGACGGAACAGCAAGTCTCTTTTTTACTGAACCATGCAATGTACATCGGCAAGCCCACTGGAGGGTGGTAAAGAATATTAATTGTCTCTTGGCATCCTTATACCCACCAGGGAAAAAGGTACATGAACTACAAATGCCAGGATGCAAAGAGGGAGAAATTAAACACCCATTGATGGGAACCCACTGAGGGAAAAAGAATTATGAACTATCTATCCCAGCATGCATGGATACTAATGAGCTTTCCACTAGAGGCAATGAAGAGCAATTTTGAAAAGGAATTGTTGGTTCATGCTAATTGTGTGGATGCCATGAGAATAGCCTGTGAACAAGGGCTTTGGCAGCCAGAAACGCGTAAAGCAGACAAAATATTATTTTTGGAAATGCAGGTTGCCTTAAAGAATGGAACGACATGCTGTCGAGTGCAGCTTCATCTAAGGACATTTTGGGTTTCATTTATATGCACTGATTATGCAATTTACAAACTTAAATGCACCTGCAATCTTGAATATATAGGAAGTACAAAACTTCCTGTGCATAAACGAATCCTGCAACATATTAGGGCGATAGTAAACTCAGACCACAACTATCCCGTGGCAAGACATTTTAAGTCCATCCATGATAATAAATAAAAAGATCTGGAATACACTGTCATAGGAGCAGTTGCCAACCCCGGACGAGGTGGCAACCGTGATAAATTACTTAGACAGCGTGAATCACATTTTATTCTAGCCTTAGATACAAGAGCTCCTAATGGTTTGAATATTAATGAGGATCTTCACAATTTTTTATGAGTGGTTTTGTGAATTACTGTCGCTACTTGCCTTGTCAATTTTTAACTCTATTGCTGAAATGGTTTTTACACTTTTTTATGTCTTTTAGGCATTTTATGAATAAGTTTTTAATTTTCAGACTGCTTGATTCTTTAGAGATTTTCTATTTTCCCTGGGCTCTTGATTTGTTTAATAAGATGAATTTTTTTATATGGCTTTTTTAGTATATTTATGAAATTTTGCTTTTCTTCTTTTTTGACTAGTTTTATTCATATATGCTGCTAATTTTGACTAATGTCCTGTGCTGTACACATTGAGTTTTTTAACATACCTCTTGGGCTCTCAGTCACTGGACACTTGTCCTTGCACTTAAATGTGACAGTTCGTTTTTTGTACAAAGGGCTTATTAAGGTTGCCTTTTTAGGTGGATTATATGCACTATGCACTTATTTTAATACCACCTTTTATGGCACCTCCTTTTTGTATTTTATATATTTTATATATTTTTTATATATATTTATATATTTATACAATTTTGTCAATGACTGTCTATTTTGTTAAATTACTGTTTACTGAGCCCCGTTGTTACAGTTTGCGTATTTTGCACAAGACATTGAATGCATTGCCGATCATGCCTAAAGGGAACAGATTGTGTGTCAGGATCTATTTGTCAGTCTGTCTTCTATTTTCTTCCTTGTGGTGTTCAGTGTCGCTCTATTTATGAGCTCATTTCACGGAGACGCATCATGTGATCAAGCTCCCTGCGTGGAGCGAAACGCGTCATGGAGGACACTGGTCCGTTTATTTCTGCATTTTAATTGGGTATTAAATTATTTGCTTCACCCGCCCTGGCTTGTGGGACTGTTTGATTTTTGATTTGGAGGCGAGAGGTCCGTGCCTGTATTTCCGCCGAGTGGAAAGGAGAGCGGAAAGGACTATTTCTATTTTCTATATATATATATATATATATATATATTCACTGAAAAAGCCATAGGTTTCAGGCACGTTATAGTTAGGAATTAGCATTTAAAAAACCTTAGAAATTCACTGAAAAAACCATAGGTTTCAGGGGCATTATAGTTAGCTGGACATTTCCCTCATACAAAACCCTAGAAATTCCCCTGTTATAGTTAGTTCAGCTAACTATAACTCGCGCCCCCGCAATGCACTGCTGATGACATCACATATTACATCACTCATGACATGGTCAGTGACATCACTGCAGGCCACACCAGAACACAGAGACACACTTACCACACTTCCTGTACACGGACATGTCCAAGACACCCCGTTCCCCTTGCCGGATAGGCACACCCCTGCACTGACCTGTGAACCCCAGACCAGCACACGCCAGTTGTGCATGCAGGAGGATGCGTGTGTAGCTACATGTCCAGGCTCACAGCCAACGCTGAGGTGACAGCACATTGTGATGTTGCAGGGCTCGTGCCTATCATGCTAAGAAAATGACCACAGGGACACACTTGCTAAGATGTGGGTTTGGGGGCATTGGCGGTCCTGGAGTTGTTGAGATGAGTCTTCTGGCCCTCATGGGTATCCCTGTATCATGCTCATTGACTCTATTGCACCTGTGGGTGTTCTGGTGTGGCTCTTGGCTGTGTTCCCTTTCATGGTGCAGGTAGTTGTCCTGCTTAACACCAGCAGAAAGCAGGTGTAAAATCCCTGGTGCTAACGTTTCTTATCGTCGGAATTTGTTTCGCATTGCAATTGGTGTGAAAGTTGTGATGTGATTTTTTTCGTGTGCAGAACAATATACGAACTGAGCAGTGTATCTTGTCAAGATCCAGCACCTGACGCACTATTCCCAATCAATATAAATACAATGAGATTTCTTAATAGATTTTGTGTGTACACTGTAAGTGCAGCCAATACCTCAGTGCAATTCAATACAGGATTTTAGTATTTAGAATAAATCGGAAAGGTGTACCTCGTGTCTTTTTGCACGGGAACGGCTAGTCTCCATTTCATTATCAGCACTTTAACGGAAGTAAAGTTGAGATAAATCTAACACACTATTCAGAAGTTGGTGCAAACTGCAGATATCACCAGTATTCCAGCGATAAGTGCCCCAACATTTAACACCATGGTGGACTCCATCAAATAACAGTAATAAGAACAAGAAAGAGTCACACAGCAGTTAAGAGAACAACCAAAAACGTAATTATTATTTTTTTCAAACTTTATTTTTTAGAATCATAAATATGTAAACGATAAACTATTTTCAAACTTTATTTTTTTATTAACATATATATGAACGATAAACTAATAAACAAAATGTTTCAAAAATAATACAAAACAACAAGGCGGAACACTCCTGTTTGGACCATGGATGTCGACGACAGACCTGGAAAATCAGAAAGATTGTTAAAAAAAACAACAACATGCTATTCTCAACAAAATACCACAAGAAACAAATCACAGATATATAAAATGCATACAGCTAACAACATTTTATAAGTTTAACTTACAAAAACTGTAAATGTTGCCACTTTAAAATATTTACCGAAACTGAGGAACATTTTTTGCAGTAGGCACCACGCCCACAACGTTTTTCTTCAGTGGTGAGGAAATTTTGTACTTTTCCCAAGGGGCAAACAAAGACCAATGCCACCTTGGTCACGTGCAAGATTTGCAAAAGAGTTCTGTCACGAGGGGATCCTAACAAGAAATACTCGTACGGCATGGCAAGTATGGTGAAACACCTAAGGACCCTTCATCCGAACAATCTTGCACGAGAAGAATGCAAACAGATGCGAAACACTCCTATTCTGTATCTGTAAAAAAGAATCACAAATAAATGTATATTAATAACTTTCAAAATTATACTATTCCATTACTGTCCAAACACATTTTATATAAATACGGACTAAGAAACTATGTCCCTGAACCACAAGTGTGACGATGGTTAAAACACTGCATGCATAGTGCATACTACTTTGAAGCAGTTCATGCCCTAAAGCCTACTTCACTAAAACTCTACATGCTAACTGAGTATAAGGAGACACTCTGGGTGAGTGACAGGGTGTTTGCTAAAAGAGTATGAATACTAACTAGGGAATTGAATGTGTGAAACACAACTGTGTAGGTGATTAGAGGACTGCATCTAGACTGCATAGGCATTTAAAGCAGTCCATGTGCTAAGGCCTGGCTCACTGCATGACTACATGGGTACTGACTGAATGATTAGAGTACAGCAAGGAGAGTGCCTAGGTGAATTTATAAGTGCTAGGCTTTTCGCACAGGGAATGGATTAGTGCTTGGTACTGAATAGGTCACTAGAGGAGTGCAAAGGCAGTGACAAGATGTTTGCTGGACTGTATGGATACTGACTAGAAAATTGAAAGTGTGAAAGACAAGTGTCTAGGTGGTTAGAAGACTGCATGCATAGTGGATAGGGGTTTGAAGCAGTCCATGTGCTAAGGCCTGGCTCAGTACATGAATACTTAGGCACTGACTGAATGATTAGAGTACTGTAACGATAGTATCTTGGTGAATTTAGAAGTGTTTGAGTTTTCGCACAGTGAATGGATCAGTACATGAAGCTGAATGGGTCACTAGAAGACTGCAAAGGGAGTGACCGGGTGTTTCCTGGAAGTGTATAGATACTGACTAGGGAATTGAAGGTGTGAAAGACAATTGTGTAGGTGGTTAGAGGACTGCATGCATAGTGGATAGAGTTTTGAAGCAGTCCATATACTAAGGCCTGGGTCACTGGATGAGTACTTGGGTACTGACTGAATGATTAGAGTACTGCAAGGAGAGTTCCTGGGTGAATTTATTAGGGTTTAGCGCAGTGAATGGATTAGTACATGATGCTTAATAAGGTCACTAGAGGAGTGCAAGGGGAGTGGCAGGGTGTTTGCTGGAAGTGTATGGATACTGACTGGGGAATTGAAGGTGTGAAAGACAAGTGTGTAGGTGGTTAGAGGACTGCATGCATAGTGGATAGGGGTTTGAATAAGTCCATGTGCTATGGCCTGGCTCAGTGCATGAATACTTAGGCAGTGACTGAATCATTACAGTACTGGAAAGAGAGTGTCTTGGTGAATTTATAAGTGTTTGGGTTTTGGCACAGTGAATGGATTAGTACATGGTGTTGAATGGGTCACTAGAGGACTGCAAAGGGAGTGATAGGATGTTTGCAAGACTGTATGGATACTGACTAGGAAATTGAAAGTGTGAAAGACAAGTGTCTAGGTGGTTTGAAGACTGCATGCATAGTGGATAGGGGTTTGAAGCAGTCCATGTGCTAAGGCCTGGCTCAGTGCATGAATACTTAGGCACTGACTGAATGATTAGAGTACTGCAAAGAGAGTGTCTTGGTGAATTTATAAGTGTTTGGGTTTTGGCACAGTGAATGGATTAGTATATGGTGTTGAATGGGTCACTAGAGGACTGCAAAGGGAGTGACAGGGTGTTTCCTGGAAGTGTATGGATACTGACTAGGGAATTGAAGGTGTAAAATACAAGTGTATAGTATGTTAGAACACTACATGCATACTGCATAGACATTTGAAGCAACCTATTTGGTACTTAGAAACTGACTAAATAATCAGACTACTTCTAGGACAGTGCTGAGGGAAAACCTTTACATTTTCAGTTCTGCCACAGTGAAGAGAATAGTACATGGTACTGCACCTTAGTGTCAAACCCTGACTCATTTTATCAATGCATAAGCAAAGACTAGCTTCTAATGCTACTAAAACTTGACAACATGACAGGTTTTAAAAGAGTTATCTGCTAAAAAATATACGATGTTACCAATTGCTTCTCTCACAGTGGTTCCCAAATGCACACAGACTCACAGTGTGATTCTAGACAACAACCACTATACGTAGGGGTTTACCAAAAATCATTCACTACTGTGGAAGTGGTAAGGGAACTGCGCACAATCTTCATATTTCAGGACTGCACTTTTGTGTCAAAGTCAGACTCATTTAATCAAAGCATAAACAAAGACTGGCTTCTAATGCTACTAAAACTTGACAACATGACCGGTTTTAAAACAGTTATCTGTCAGCAAATACACAATATTACCAAATGCTTCTCTCACAATCCTTACCCAAATGCACACAGACTCACAGTGTGATTTTAGACAATCAACACTATCCAAGGAGTTTACCAAAACTAGAAGAGTTAATGGTACTGCACACAATCTACATATTTAAGTACAGCACATCAGTGTCAAAGCATGACTCATTTAATCAACGCATAAGCAAAGACTGGATTCTAATGCTACTAAAACTTCACAACATGACAGGTTTTAAAAAAGTGATCTGTCAGCAAATACATGATGTCACCAAATGCTTCTCTCACAGTGATCCCAAATACACACTAACTCCCACTGTGATTCTAGACAAGCACCACTATCCCTAGGAGTTTACCAAAACTCATTCACTACAGTGCAAGTGGTAAGGGAACTGCACACAATCTACATATTTCAGGACTGCACTTTTCTGTCAAAGCCTGACTCATTTAATCAAATCATAAGCCATAACTATCTTCTAATGCTACTAAAACTTCACAACATGACAGGTTAAAACAGTTTTCTGTCAGCAAATACACAATGTTACCAAATGCTTCTCTCACATTGGTTCCCAAATGCACACATACTCACTGTGAGATTCTAGACAAACAACACTATCCCTTCCACTATACCAAAACACATTTCTTCATCTAGAAGAAGTACTACATTTTAGTATAGAAACATAACATAACTCATTTCACAAATTCATAAACAATGACTGGTTTCTAATTCTACCAAAATATGAAAACAGCACAGTTATCTGTCTGCAAACACATGAAAAACACAAATGCTTATCACAGAATGGTTTCTACATGCACACACACTGTCAATAAGATTGTAGAGAAGAAAAGTACTCCCTACACTTTAGCAGGAGAAATACATAAGTCTGATTAAAATCATAATAGTCTACATAAATCCCCTCACAATTAAATACCTCATCTTTCAAGTTCTTTTGTAGATTAAGAAGTATATCAGTCACTCACCATATTTTCTTTTATAGAATCTCTGCACTGTGCACCTCTCAGCAAAAGCAAAGAATGGAAAAGTTTCCCTTTCATTTTCCACACATATATATGCAAACATCAAATCACAATCCTTCGCACATAAACTCAAAAGCAAACACACATTTCTATTGGTTAAACATTTCAACCCTTTCCAACTGAAATACATTTCAACCCTTCCCCCAATCTGCCGTCTGCCTGTTACCATAGAAACAGGTCATGGAACACTGCACTGAGCTCACAGGTCAGAAGTTCAGCACACAATGTTCCTACACAAGAGAGGAAGTGTTCTTCACTTTTCAACATATCAGCTAATCATATATAATGTTCCTTACGATCTATTTTTGTTAACCAATAAGAATCATACCTTTAAAAAACAGAAATATACACCCTACCTTTCAGTGTAAAAAGTAGTCATACAACCAATGATTTCTTGTCTTTTTAAAAAACAAATTCTGTGGATCCGCGCACCCAACGCGAGAGAATCCGTGCACCCAACGCGATAGGATGCGCGCACCCTGTGCGCATTTCCCCGTTTCTTTTTTTTTTATAAAGGGGGCCCCAGGGGGTCCTTCTGGGACCCCTTAAGCACCTCTAGAGCGTCAGAGTATTTCCACTCTGCCCCCTTTATATGTTTTACACACTTATTCCCCTTGCTTCTTCAGCCTCGCTTCTACCGAGGCAGAAAATGTCCGCCAACAGTTCCTGGTTTCGAATGTAGAGAGACACTCGACAGCCAATTAGCATTCAGCTCACGATCGGGAGGGTGTGTGCTCTGTTCGGGGAGGGTGCGCTTACGGTGCAGGTAGGGTCTGCGTATCATCCCCGGCCATAAATATTTATGTACATTTAACTCTAATTTTCTCAGGAACTACTAAACGGATTCACACCATTTATGCAAAAGGCACGAGTCTGAACTGAGGACTACCTCTTTGCCAAATGTGGTGTCATTCCGTTCAGCGGTTCGAGCTGTAGCTGCGACAACAGATCCTATGGGAAATTGCATGGGGAAAACACGTTTTGGGACTCCACTTTTTTCTCGGCCCCCGCTTGACGAATCACCACGAATATTTCAGGGTAAAAGCAGAGCGGAGCTGGCCAAAAGTTTGGAAAATTTTGCGAGGATTCGTCAACCGGCGCCAGACTTATTGTTAATAGAATATTGCGGATTTCCTATGGAAAATAGGTCCTAACTATAACTATCTACTGGCGACCAATATATATTTTTTTTTCACTGAGAAAAACATAGGTTTCAGGGACGTTATAGTTAGAAATTAGCATTTAAAAAACATTTGAAATTCACTGAAAAAACCATAGGTTTCAGGGATGTTACAGTTAGTTGGTCATTTCACTCGTACAAAAAAAGAGAAATTCGAATGTTATAGTTAGTTGAGCTAACTATAACTCGCGCCCCCGCAATACACTGCTGATGACGTCACATATAACATTACTCATGACATGGTCAGTAACATTACTGATGACATCTCAAATGACATCACTGATGACTTCACTGATGACATCATCCAGTGAATGTGTGTTTCTGTAAAGTTTAAATATATTTTATATATGTTAATGCCAAGCTGTATTGAAGAATAAGTTGGTGCATAAGTGTGTGGGTGGCTCATTTAATAGGTGTGTGACTGACTGTATAAGTTAGTGATCAAATGTGTCTTACTGAATGCATGGGTTAGTGACTAAACTGTGTGAATGTCTGTATCAGTCTCTCAGTTGTTGTGTAAGCTGCTGCATGGGTTGATGATTAGGTACATGACTCTCTATGTGGCTTACTTATTAGTTGCATGAGTATCTATATGGGTGCCTCAGTGTTTGTGTGTGTGAGTGGGTGGGTGGTATGTGCCTTTCTGCCTACATGTGTGAGTGGATAATTTACTGGGTGTATGGGTTCAATAGTGCATGTGGAAATAGCTGTATAGGTGAGTGAGTGTGTGTATCAGTGTGTTGGTGAGTGAATGTATGTCTCATTGGTATAAGTGTGAGTAACGACATATGTGAAAGGCAGTATATGTGAGTGTTGGAGTATATAAATGACTATTTGTGAGAGTGAGTAATTGTGAGAGTGGCAGTATAAATGAGTGTGTGCTTGTGTCAGTCATTGTATAAGAGAGTAAGTATATGTTAGTAACTGTATGAATAGGTTAGATGGTGAATGTATAACTGTATAGGTGAGTAAATGGCAGTGTTATTGATTCTTTACATAACTAGCTAGGTGTGCCAATAACTCTATGTATGAGTGACAGCGTATGAGTGTTTGTATAGGTGTATGAGTACATATAATTGTGCTGTATTGATGAGTGACTGCATATATGAGTAACTGTATGGGTGAATGAATGAATGTGTGTGTACAGCTGGGAATTAGTCAGTGGGTATATAGTAACTGCTATTGATTTGTCTATGGTTTCGAAAATGGTAGTCTGTATTTTAGACGTATCAAAGGTTATATTAGGGTGTGAGGAGGTGCATCAGATTATCACGTGGATAATGTCATCAGTGATGTCATTTGAGATGTCATCAGTGATGTCACTGACCATGTCATGAGTGATGTAATATATGACGTCATCAGCAGTGCATTGCGGGGGCGCGAGTTATAGTTAGCTCTACTAACTCTAAAATTCTAATTTCTCTGTTTTTGTACGAGTGAAATAGCCAACTAACTATAACGTCCCTGACCTATGGTTTTTTCAGTGAATTCCACAGCTTTTTTAAATGCTAATTTATAACTATAACGTCCCTGAAACCTATGTTTTTTTCAGTGAATTCCATAGATTTTGTAAATGCTAATTTCTAACTATAACTTCTGTAAAACCTATGTTTTTTTTCAGTGAATTTCAAAGGTTTTTTAAATGTTAATTTCTAATTATAATGTTCATTAAACCAATAGTGTTTTCAGGTATTTTAAATTATCATTCCATTCTCAACCTTGTTAAAACAGACGATATCGCCACTTTTCCAGCAATAGCT
This sequence comes from Triturus cristatus, assembly GCF_964204655.1. NCBI lineage: Eukaryota > Metazoa > Chordata > Amphibia > Caudata > Salamandridae > Triturus > Triturus cristatus. The sequence continues at coordinate 1,496,579,809 of NC_140591.1, forward strand.
CCCAACAAAAAAAATTGGCACAAATGAGAGCAACAACTAACATAAATAATATGCAGAGTAGGCGTTCCTGTACAAAAATAACACGAAAAAACCACTTCCCGATATTTTCAATGAGCAGCCAAATCTGCGGTGCGTCCCAAAACCAGGCAATAAGCTGTGTTAGCAGTAGGAATGTAACATCTGCCTTTTACTGGTGTAAAGTAGGACGACTACCTACAGAATGAAAGGGAGCCCAGCCCTGAATCACATCTGAAGACCAACACATGTCATAGAGCTACTGTTCATGCACCTCCGACACCCAAGAAGGCCACATAACCCACTGCCACCTCCCTCAGGACCTCCCCCCGGACCACCCTCATACTACCACTGAGGCAGCACACAACAGGACAGTGGACCTTCCAAAAACGTCATTGCCCCTCAGCCACACTATAGCTGAATGTAGCGAGATGTGGCAACCAAACATGTGTGAAGAATGCAAGTCACCCACCAATAATAATGCACACAATACCAAGAGTAAAGGGTAACACATTGGTGCTTGCGACCCGGGTGGTGGCACCACTACAACAGGGACACCCGCATCAATTGATTCCTCATACAGCCCAGGACAGAACCACGCCCAGAGCTCCGGAATCATTGTTCACAGCCTCACGCAGGACTGGCATATGCCAGGACAGCCCAATCCATTTACACATACAGGGAGGGAAAACAACACTACATGGCCCATCTTTTCATTGCAGTGATCTGCTGCTCACTGGTCTAGTTCTCAGTAAGCCACAGCCACTCCTTAACGGCTGGTTTACACCCACACCACACCCATCAAGCACAGTTGTCACAGGACACGATACCCTGCCAATAAAAATGACTGGATGCACGTGCTCCACGCCATTTCCATTTCAGACTTGGTGCACCGGATGCACTACGGCCGGCATGGGCACACCGCCACAGGACGGTGAATTTTGGTCCACTGAGGTAGGGGCATTGTAAGTGCTGAGCAGGTATGCAGCCTGCAATGATCCCCCGTCCCGGTGGTCCGGACAGCTCATGCTTTGTGTGCCCTGCTGGACCGCAGTGTAGGCTTGAACCATCGAACAGCGGGGGCCTCACTGGTCACTGAGTTATTGGCACCATAGGGGCTGAGCCCATTTTTTAATGAAGAGAGTTATCTTCAAAGTAATAGTTTGCTGCATGCAGTTGACACCAGTGGATGAGCATATGAAGTAAAAGATGGTTGTATAATGGAAAAGGAGAAAATGGTTCCAAGAAATGAGGAAGAAGTGATTGCAGATGAGGTTATGGGGAGACGTCCTAAAGCCCCAGTGTATACTTAGAATTGTAGTAGTATTTGTACTTTGCGACAGGAATCTATTGATAAATTACGTGAGTTTTTAAGAGAATATAGTAAAAAGAGTGTTAAACAGAAGATTAAGGTGCTTCAAGGACTAGATCCATGCAGAGTGAGAGAGAATACTGGTTTGCAAGGACACTCTCTGGCTTGTTTATCTAGGAAAGTTTGTCAAAGTGTTTTTCACCATTTTAGGATGCTGGCAGTTCATCATACTGAAATTAGGAAATTTGTGAGAAGATTGTATTTTGCTAAAAGTCCAGCACTAAAGTTAAATGAGTTGAATAAGGCTCCTTTTCGTGGATCTGTATCAGATGTTGAGAAGGTTACTGATGAGATTCAGTTTTGTTACTTTGGTCAAGAACAAGAAAGTGCAGGGAATGACACAGTTATTGAGGAAAATGTGGAAGAGAATGTAGAACCCTCCGTAAATAAGAAATTTGAAGATCAAATTACAAAATTTGCTATCATCTCTAATGAAAGACCAAATATTACTTGTATTTGTTGCCGGAGAAGCCATTACAAAATCCAAACAAGGAATGTTGATCTTTACAAAAAAAGTGAAGAAGAAGATAATTATAAGTGGAAGGATTTTGCAACATATATATTTCTTGAAAATTGTTTTGATTTGGGTGAAGATCATCGTATTTGTAAATACTGTTATAACAAGTTAGAAGAAAATAAAATGCCAGCTAGAGCTGTACAAATTAATTTAGAATTGGTTGAAGTTCCTGCAGAACTTTCTGATTTAAATATGTATGAGTCTATACTCATTCAATGTGTTCATCCGTTTCAGGCCATAGTACGTATGGAGCCAAAAACAGGCAAATTACCTCCTTCAGATTTACAGAGAGCAGGGCCGGACTGACTACCGGGCGTTTTAGAATGCTGCTGAGCTGGGGGCTGATTTCGTTGATGGGGACCTGCGTGTACTGAATGAAATTCGTTTTGCTTTAATTATTTCAAAGTACACGCAGGTCTCCATGAATGAAATCAGCCCCCACCGCAGTGAAATCAGCCCCCTGCTCGGCAGAATTCCAAAACGCCCGGTAGTCAGTCCGGCCCTGACAGAGAGGTTTAAAAGGAAGAGTTGTCTATTTGCCGTTGGATTTGAAAAAAAATATGGAAACTATTGATACAGAAACTTTGGAAAATGAACCATTAGTTATTCTGGTTAATGGTGTACCTACAAAGAGTAAGAAAATTTGGCAGGAGCTGGTAGATGTACGGAAAGTACAAAGAGCAAATTTATATTTGAAAAGGAATAATAAATGGTATGAATCAATTTATATAGATGAAGATGAAGAAGATTTAGTAGGAGACACAGACACACCAACTGGGCAAATTGAAAAAGTTGACAAGTCAAAAGAAGAAGAAATTTATGAACATTTCAGCATACATCCTCTTCATTCAAAAGAAGTAATGGCAAACACCATTGATCTGTTTCAAATGAAAAAAGCACAAGGAACTCCCGTGAGTGTATGGGAGGAGAGTTTGGAAGCTTGTTGTTTTCCCCAGCAGTTTCTTACAGGAGAAGGTGGACGATATGATGAACGTCCAGTCCAGATTCCTGCTTCTGAGTATCGGACTACAAGATTATATGCAGAAGATCCCAGATTTCGTCAAAGTATTCCTTATTTGTTCCATCTGTTATTTGAAAGTGACTTGTCTGCACTATCTTATGCAGTAAACCACATTTTAAAAAGTGGAACACATCTACATAATGTGTCTGCTAAGGATTTTATGAACAAAGTGCAGCAGCGAGATGATCATTTGGAATCACAATTGATCAATCTGATGGCTTGTCAGCGTGGGACGAATGGATATTGGTACCGACGCCATGGAGAATTGAAATGTATGTTACGGAATTTAGGAACTCCAATATGGTTCCTAACCCTAAGCTGTGCCGAGTACGCTTGGGATGATTTACTGGATTTTCTACGAGAGGCAAATTCAAACATTAAAAACATCGAATACAAGACAGCAGGAGAACTGTGCTCATTGGATCCGGTTAATGTTTGCAGATATTTCAATCATAGATTTGAGGCTATGATGTCCTTCATCTGCAATAAAAAAAATCCACCACTTGGAGAAGTTGTGGATTTCTTTTGGAGAAAAGAGTACCAAGCAAGAGGTGCTCCTCACATTCATATGCTGTTGTGGATCAAGGATGCTCCAAAATTTGGAACAGATGCTGATGAAGCAGTGTTATCTTTCATTGAAGAATATGCAACATGTGCTATACCTAAAAGCACAGAAGAGAAAAAGTTAAAAGAGCAAGTTTTACGTTTCCAAAGTCATCGGTGTGGAAAATACTGTCGACGGAAGTACAAGACCAAAGATAAGTTCTACACAAAATGTCGATTTTGATTTCCTAGACCTGTTCTTTCAAAAGGAAGAGTCAACAGTTTTATGTCAGCTGTGCGACATACTATTACAAGAAAATCTCCCAAAAATACGTACAACCTAAGAAGAAAAGAAGAGTCAAAATATATAAATGACTACAACCCAGTCATTTTATCCATGTGGAATGCTAACATGGATATTCAGTATGTGGCAGACAATTCTATTGCTGTTGCTCGGTATGTCACATCTTACATCACTAAATCTGAAAAAACAGAATTGAAGGAAATGTTGGAAGAGATTTCTAACGAGAAGACTGTCAGTAAGAAGCTGTAAAGTTTCAGTTTAAAGATGTTATCACATCGAGAAATTGGATCCTACGAATGTTCAGATAGGTTATCATCTGCAAGTCTATACTCGAAATCAAGAAGAAGAATTTGGGTCAGTTTAGGCCTTGCAGGAATGCGAAATCGGGTATTGAAATCTTTTGGAGAAATTGACTATTTGGCCGAGAACGACTCAGAAAGTACAGATATTTTGAAAACAAACATGTTGGACACATATTACCCAAAAAGAAGTCATCATCTTGAGAACATGTGTCTCTATGAAGTGCTGCAGAACTACATTTTTTCACGGAAAGCCACAGAAGACATCAACAATGGAAAATATAAAGTCATTGGTGAGGAAGGATGTTTAGTGAAGCAAACAAAAGGAAGTTTGATTAATCACAGGAAGCTGAGTTGTGACACTACTGACAAAAAGGAATTTTACTACTTGGCACTTTTACAGTTGTTTAAACCATGGCGTTCAGAGGACGAACTACTTGGAGAATTTCAAAGCTATGAGGATTCATTTAATGCATGTAAAGATACCATTGAATGCAGTATTTTCAGGAATTATGTCCAAATGTTAAACGAAGAAATTGAACAGGAAGCTACAATTGCAGCTGAAGTAGCTAGAGACAGTTCTCAAGACAGCCAAAGTTCTGGAATGCTCAGTCAAGATCCACTAGGACAACCAATCTTAGAAAATGAAGCTGCAATAGCCATGACTGAAGTGGAAACGGCTATGAATCAAGCTCAGGAAGATTTATTAGAATTACCAGATTTGGAACAACAACTGAATGAAGAACAACGACAAATTTATGAAGAAGTCAGAAAAAAAATTGATCACGGATTACTACATGAAAATAAACAGTGCACATGCACATCATTTGAACAAATTAGGTTGTATGTGAGTGGACAAGCTGGAACTGGGAAAAGTTTCTTAATTAAAGTCATCAGAAGCTACCTACAGCAAAAAACTGATTCAACTTTATCTTGTGTTGTTACTGCTCCAACTGGGTTAGCAGCATAGAATATAAAAGGAATTACTCTCTATCGATTGCTAATGTTACCAGTGGAGCATGAGAACAAAATAGAATATCACAAGCTAACTGGCGAAGCATGTTTCGAAGTTTCAAGAGTGTTGAAGAAGATGCAAGTTCTCATTATTGATGAGGTAAGCATGGTATCAAACCTAATGCTTGCCTTTGTGCATTTAAGAATGCAGCAAATTCTAAAAAGAGACTAGGACGTGTTATTTGGTGGAAAACTTGTTATAGTTTTTGGGGATCTACTGCAGCTCACTCCAGTTAAAGGACAACCAGTGTTTAATACTGTGACACATGAGGACACGAAGAAGTCATTAGGAAGCATTGGTAATGCGAATATTTGGTCATTCTTTGAGTACAAAGAACTCACTACCAATATGAGGCAAGCAAATGATGAAGAATATGGAAGTATTCTGAAAGATATCAGAATTGGACTACTTACAGAAGTTGGCAGAAAAGCATTACAGAGTCGGTTGCTACATAATTTATTTCCAAGTGAAGAAATAGTTGCAGAGAAAATATACAAGAACATTGCAGAAAAAAATACTGTAATCTGCTTAATGCCAACACTACGTGAATGCTCAATATTCAATGAGGAACTTTTGAAATTGGAAAAGGAAGAGATTAAGAAAATGGAAGCAGTGGACAAAATCCAACATGAAAGAATTACTATTACATTAACAGGCGAACTGAAAAATAAATTGGATTCTCTAGAGAAGAACATTTCGAAAACAGCTGGATTAGAAAAAAATCTATATCTTTGCATGAACTGTCGAGTATTTTTAAGGAGAAATTTGGATGTTGAAAAAGGTTTAGTGAATGGAGCTATGGGTAAAGTTGTGGGTTTTGTTAACTACCAGAAAAAAGAAGGAATTGAGTTTGTAAAAATAAAATTTGATCAGATTGAAGAGGTAAAAGACATTAGTCGTTGTTCAGTCCGTTTTTTGCTTGTGAAAGACTTATATGTACGTAGGAAGCAGTTTCCATTTTCTCTAGCATATGCTGTAACTATTCACAAATGTCAAGGATTAACTGTTGATAGTGCATTTGTAAACATTGGATCTACTGTGTTCAAAGAAGGTATGGCATATGTTGCTTTGTCACGAGTAAAAACATTATCTGGTTTATTCATGATAGACTTTGATGACTCAAAAGTTAGTGCTGATGCAAATTGTGTTAAGGAGTATAATAGATTAAGAAGAACCTATGCTCCTCATTTAGGTCAGTATCCTGTGTTGGAGAAACGTGTTGTTTGTCGGAAAAGGAGAATTGAGAATTTCTGTAATGAGGTTGTACAGAAGAGAAAACAAAAAGACAGTGATGTGATTGCAAGCAAAAAGAAAAAGGACAATGTTGAAGAGGTTGTTGGTTGCCATTTTGAAAATAGCTCTGGTGTCAACTGCTACGCAAATGTAGTGCTGAATGTTGTATTTTATCTTGAAAGTTTGCAAGAGCAGATAATAGAAAATCATGAAAAAAGATTCTGTTCTGTGCTAAGTCTTCTTTACGAGAAGCTGAGTGTTGATAAAGCTAAAATAGAAAGTGCGAATGAAATTAGAAATCTATTAGATGTTTGTTCAGGACGAACACAGTTTTCTCAAAATGTCCAGCAAGATGCACAGGAATTCTTGATGTACATCCTTTTGGTACTTGAAGATGAAGGGGTAGAAATAGAAAATATGTTTGGTCTCTTTTATAAATGGGAACATAGTTGTGAAAACTGTTTCTACACATGCAGCTCTAATGTTGATTCTGAAAGGTTTATCTATTTAACATTGCCAGCGACTAAATCAGTGACTTTTAGTAAATTAGTTAAAGATGCCAATCACAACATGGAATGTTCTAAATGTAATTCAGACATGTTTTCAACATTATTTTTAAAGAAATATGGACAGTATGTAATTTTAATGATGCAACGTTGTAGAGCTGATGGAACAAAATTGGACACTTTAATAAAGAAATTTACAGGACAGCAATTATCAATTTCTGGCAAAACTTTTGTCACAGTTGCAATAATTTTCCATGATGGGCCTTTTGTAACTTCTGGTCATTACACAGTTTTTCTTAAATGTGAAAAAGGCTGGACACTGTGTAATGATTCTCAATTGGTTTTCAAGCAACGTTTGCCTTTTGATTTAGCAAATTCCTATTTAATTTTTCTGAAACCAAAATTTTAGACAGAAATTGCAACATCTGTACAAAACATTATTACAATTTAATTGGATTACCATTGGAAATGTCATCAAAAAATATTTTAAAAATTACCATTTGGCCTAAAGGAAAGGTAATAATTTGCATTGTGGACTTATTTGACACAAATTATTTTGTTGATTATGCTTATGCAACAGAATTTTCAGACGATATTTACTGAAATTAGTTATTGTTCTTACGTGAGATTTATATTGCAAATGTTTCATTTCTATTACGGTATGTTTTAGTGAGAAGAGATTCTGGGCTTTTTTTAAACAATCTTTCTGATTGTTTTTTTTTTTTGCCCGCTGTTAAGTGATGAATGCAATTGCTTTTACGATTTACAGTAAAATGCAATATATTCTGAAAACAGCAAAAAAAGGGCAAAAAAATGTTTGTTGAAATATGAAAATATGTGCACTGTATTCTAAAATGTATTGTTAAATATTAATACCTTTTTCTTTTTTTACAGATTGAGAAAGGAAAAATATGAAAAATAAACTTCTTTATAGAAAGTTAAATAAATCACTTATTTTTCTTTAAGTTATTTTCATTGTCAGGTAAGTGTGAAATTTCTGGAATTATCACACATTTACTTTAATGCTCACTTTTTTTCACTACTCTTCTCTATGCTTTTCTCATTTCTGTAGTAGTCCCTCATTGACCTTGTAGGGTGATTAAAAATGTTTTGTTTAAAAAAAAAAAAAAATAAATTGCGCGTACCGTACGCGTACGGTAAAAAATAAAAATAAAAAAAAGTCATTTAAATTTTTTTTTAAAAAAGTTAAGAGGTTGGCTCTTAAAAGAACTGTTGTGTTCATAAAGGGAAAGAGGAAAGAAAGAATGGGAATACTAACAAGGACCACAGATGTGCTGGTCTATCCTATTGTTTATGAGGGAAACACTGGTCTCCGCATAAACAATAAGGCCATGACATGTTGTGCACCTCATTGCAACCCTCCCAAAACGAGGGTTTATATCAAGAGGAGCAGAAAAGGGTGATGCTCCCACCGCAGAGGAAGGGCTCAGCTGAGCTGCCGAAGATGTACTCGGCTGAGCTTCTGCAGGTGTGCTCGGGTGACTTACTGGAGATGTTTCTCCAGTATGTCGAGCATAAGTCCTGGGATGTTTATCCTTAATGTGTCTAACCATAGAGTGATTTCCAAAGGAATACTTCTTCCTTGGATTCCCTCTAGATAAGACACGCTCACAAAGTGAGCAGGTGACTAAAGGAGCATTTACCTTTTTCTGCCCCTCTGGATAGGTGAAATATTCCCATACAAAAGAAGTCTTTTGTTTCCTCCTTCTCTCTCTGATGATGCTGCTACCAGGCTTACTCTCAGAAGAGGACTGCTGTTCTGCCATCGTATCACAAAGACAATTCAGCTCCTTCTCCTAAGGGATCACAAGCAGAAATGAGGGGAATGGGTGTGGTGTAGGAAGGTTCTAGAACTGAAAGTAGTTTAAACCAATCAAAAGTGTTGTTTCTTGATCACATGACCAACCGTGCGCGTACGTTACGCTTACGGAGCGCTTACGGAGCGCTTACGGTAAAAGTACGCATGCGCGTATAAAAGACACGCGCACGCGCGCATGCACATAACAAGCACGCTTGAACAATTCCGCGTAACGTGCGCGCGCGTATGCGTGTAACGTATGCGCTTACGCGTCGCGTACGCAGTACAGACGTCTACGCAAATTGCGTAACCATACGCAAACAGAGTAGAAATATTACGTACATAAAGCAAAACGTGCGCTTACGGTAAGCTTACCGTATGCGCACGAAAAAAAAAAAAAAAGAAATTTGTAAAAAAGATTCACTATGTTATACTACTATATCTTACCTGTTTTTTTAAAAAAAGGTGAAAATGTATATATTGCAGAATGCATTAAATTTTACCATAGTGTTTAAAGGGAATAAAAAGTAAAAAAAAAAGATGTAAAAAACCTTGCAAAGATAAAAAAATAAAAATGTTTCACACACGTTAAATATAAGAATTAGCATTTAAAAAACCATACAAATTCACTGAAAAAACCATGGGTTTCACACACGTTATAGTTAGGAATTAGCATTTAAAAAACCTTGCAAATTCAGTGAAAAAACCATATGTTTCACAGACGTTATAGTTAGCTGGACATTTCACTCGTAAAAAAACAATGAAATTCCCCCGTTATAGTTAGTTAAGCTAACTATAACTTGCGCACCCGCAATCCACTGCTGATGACGTCACATATAACATCACTCATGACATGGTCACTGACATCACTCATGACATCACTGATGATATCTCAAATGACATCACTGATGAAATCACTGATGACATCATCCTCATGATAGAGTGGCAGTCCTCCTCTCACCGTAATATAACAATTAATAAACACATTCAAAAATAGAGACTAAAAATTAAAAAAATATTGGAAATTCCAATACCAGTTTCAACAATCTCTTCTGTAATTCTAAGATCCACATACACATCCACTCATTCACCAACAGTCCTATACAGTCACTCATACATGTACTCACTCATATGTACTTATAAACAAATATATCCTTCTACACAATGCCACACATCCATAGAGTTACTCACACACATAGTCACTCATGCTAATAAGGAATCAAACATACATTTACTTGCATATACAGTTATGTGGTACTTTGAAATTTGGGACCGCGTAGGAGGCAGGGCCCTACCCCTGTCTATCCCGGTATTAGCGAACCGCGAATGGTCAATGCGGTATGTACAAGTGCTTTGTGTAACGTTCCAGCTATGAAAGCACTGTGTATACGATATTATATATCACTACGTGGGTTCCATCTTAGAGCGGTGGCCATCTTATGGTTGCCCTCACATAGGCTACATATCATGAAGCAAATACGGGCCTTTTAGAGCACATGTGCCTTCCTTTGACTTCTCTGTGACCTGGGCAGCTTGGCTCCGCTGGCCCAGGTCAGTCCGGTCCCACGAGCTCGCCGTCCTACGGCCACCTGTGATTAGCATCAGGGCTTGACACACCATAAAGCCTTTTCATCCTACACGAGCCTCCAGCTAATCTCTCTCACACCTGACTGTTCCTGCTTTATGGCTTGTTTTCCAAACAGGATATGCTCGTGTTTATTGGGGCCTGTTGATATCTGATGTGGGATCTGAGCCTTGCTGGGTAAATAATTGTGGGCTGGCTTAACTGGAATGTGGGATGGTCATCATGACTCTGCCTTTTCATTTGTAATGTATACATCTATATGGCCATATCGTAAACCAAGGAATGTGTGCCTGAAGCATGATATTTTGTATTTAAGGAGAAGCCCGTTTCTGTAACTTTTAGCAGTCTCCTGAGAACATACACGCTGTTGTACTTCTAGGATACCTGTAATTGGTCTGCAGCCAATAAACTGATCTTTGACTTCACCCAGAAGACTCTGTGTTTCTGTAGGTCTGAAACAGGAAGAACCCGAAGTCATAGGGTGTGTTCCCCTGCACCGCTGGGCTTAAAATTCCCAGTACTTCAGTTGGCGCCCAATGTGGGGCGATTTCAGCGGTACCGGTCCAAGCCAGAGGTTCGTGAGGAGCTTCGTGTGGAAATTCTGGAGGAAGGCCGCCACTTCATCGACCTCTGCATGTCGACGTGGTCCGAAAGTCTTTTCTGCGAGGTTCTCCGCGTCCCGACGGCTACGAAGGACTGCTGCCCTGATTAATCGCCCTGTTTTGGACCCTTGACGATTTTGGTAGAGCGAAACAATTGAGAGACTCTTCTGGTGACGCCATTGATCATCGATATTCAGTTAAGTATAAGTGGAGCGTCTCCCAGTTTGTTTGGTATCTTTTGGGATTTTTCGTATCCTTCGGGATTATTTTGATTTGGAGTTTGCAAACGCCAAAGCCAGAGGACTCGTGTATTCACGAGACTATCGTAATCGATAATCCTTTGAAGTTTGGAACTAGACTAGTGAGCGAAGATGCCTGGTGCTAGTGTATTTGGAAGATTATTTTGTTTGGGTTGTGGAAGGGATTTCCAGTTAGAGGATTCATGTCCGGTTCCTCCAATTGGAACTCCAACTTATGAGCTTTATGTAAAACATGGCGTGGGCCCCATTGCATATAATGAAGTATGGATCCGATACACCAGAAAGGACGGTGTTTTAAAATGGCCCCAAAATGGTAGTTTCGATACAGATATCTTAAGTAATTTGGAAGTGAAATTGTTTAAAAAGAAAGCCCAACCGGCGATGTTTGATTCTTTCCGCCTATGGCGAAAGAAAGCCAAACAGAAGGAAATTAAGCTAGCGAAAAGGAATAAGAGAGAAAGAGGTATGTCAGTGATGCAAGCAGCTGTGCAATTTAAAGATAATGAGGAGGAACAAATGAATGAGCAATTACATAGACAGCGCAAACTAGGGATCGATAAATGTTACCCTGTTTTGTCACCCCTTGTGCAAGATGAGACAAAAGAGAAAGAGAAAGATTCCCTAATGTCCCATTTGCTAAGTTCGCCACCCCCATATGTGCAAAATGCCACAGCACCTCCACAGCTTGTAAATGTGCAGCCTCCAGTAAATATGCCGCAAGCCTTCCCGCAGCCGCCAGCTCCCCTTCAGCTGGCTCCTATCCCTGCAGTGCAGCCCTCTCAAGGGCCGCCAGTTTTGTTACCGGTAACCCCCGCGCTTCCTGCGACTTTGCCTAGCACGCCAGCGGCTTCCCCTGGCGCTCCTTCTTACACTACCCAGGTACCTGTATCTGAATCCGTTTTTCTTCCCTCTGTCTATCCCCCCGTTTTCGCCTCAACTTCTCCTTCAGCACGACAACGACTAGCTAATGTAGTTACTAGTTTAATGTCGCCTCTCTTTGGGTGATCTAGTGCGACTCCTGGCTTACAGCGTAGGCAATTGCGCAGTCAGCTGCCTGGTCCCGAAGAGTAAGAGGTGTTAGATCATCTGGCGCGTAGGTGGATTGGTTTCCCTTCACTCTATGATGTGGAATCAGTTGTTAACGTTTTTCACCAATGGGATGCCCCAAAACAGAGGTATGTCTTTGATAAGATGTGTGAATTCCTCTGTGAGGAATTGGAGGATAATGGTGCAAACCCAAACCCACAGGAATTGTGTCGAGTGCGATTTGATTTTGAAACAGGTATAATTGTGGGCCCCAATGTAGATAAAGCAGTTGCGACTTTACTGTCCCTCAGAAATGGGGATTGTCAGCAATCATTGTTCGAACAGGAACTCCCTGTGGAGAAAAAGGTAAAAGCGCGCCAATATCCGATGCGTGAGGTTCCCCCAGTTTGGAGACCTGCTGATCCAAATGCTAATCCACCTGTTCTAGCACATTTTCAGCGTGTTTGGGTGCATGTCCCATGGAAGCGATCTGAGGTGTTAGCACTTAAGCAGACATTGCCTGACCCCCGTAAAAACCCTACAGGATATTATAAGGAGTTATCCCAAACTGCAGAATCGTGTGTCATGAATCTGGCTGACATAGATATGTTATTCGGGAATGTTGTTCCACAGCCTTTATGGGGATCCATCCGTAATACGGATCATGCTGCAGAGCTAGGGGGTACATGGGCTAATATCGTTGCTGCAGACGCTAGACAAGTTGGTGGCGCAAAGCCTGACCCTTTGGTTGCAGAACTCCCTGGTAGAATTATTACCTATATGAAAACTATAATGCCTGCGATGCGCGTAAATTGGGATAAACTATCCGCATGCAATCAGAAGAAAGATGAGACAGTGTCCGATTTCTTTACCAGGTTTGAAGAAACGTTTATCAACCACAGTGGTCAAGATATGAGCTCTGAAGGTGGCCAACGGTTATTTGTTGATAAATTTGTACAGAATCTACTTCCCGAGTTGTGTAAAAAATTAAAAGACTCAGAAAGTTCCTGGGCTGTTTCCTCTTCAGCGCAAATACTGGCTACTGCACAGTATTATGAAAATAGAGATAAAGACGAGAAGGATAGAACAGATAAGAAAACGAAAGAACTGAAAACAAAGGTCCTCTTGCAGCAGGCTTATCCACCACGTGGAGGACAGAATAATTATAGGCAAACCCAAGGTATCTATCAGCATCCCCAACAGTTTCAGAATAATCAGCAAATGAATGGGTATTATCAACCACGAATCCCTGTAGGTCCCAACCAATGATCATATTGCAAAGAGCAAGGTCATTTTAAATATAGTTGCCCAAAATTAATGCAGCGTAACAATAATGCGTATGGCGCAAGAGGTAGAGGTGGTCAGCAAGCTCCTAGAGGCAGAGGGCGTGGAAATGCTCCCCAGAACGTGCGTCCTCTTCCGCCTCAAAATACCATAAATAGCTTTGATCAGCAAGCCAACGCGACTGGTAATACAACTCAGTACTACAATAATGATTATTATGCAGAAGACGACAATGTAGAAGATAATGATTACTAGGACAGCCGTAGACAGAGAGAGGGAGTTGTTTCAGTGCCAGTGGATCAGAGCGGACCCTATGTTAAAGTAACTACAGCAAATGTAACGGAGCCCTTTCTGCTGGATACTGGTGCTGCAAAGAGTTCAATCATGCATTCAAAACTCCCTGGCGCGCCTTTGTCTGGCGAAATGAATGTTTCAGTAGGTTTTTCTGCGCCCCAGTTAGGAACCCGATTTCTAGTCCTATGTCACTTTCTGTTGGACCTTGCGAGTTAAAAGCACCCCTCATCCTAACGACAGGTTGTGGTGAAAATTTGCTAGGATTAGATTTGCTAAAAAGATTGCATGCAACACTATATTGTTCTCCCTCAGGAGTACAACTTACATTAGGTAAGAAAGTGATTTCCCCAATGTATTTGTCTAAAAATGCAATGCCACCTGAATTGTCATCCCTTTCGGATGTCCTTTGGGCTACTGGTCCCAATGATGTGGGTCTTTTGGAAATACCGCCATACGTGGTCACTTTAAAAGCCAATGTCAGATTGCCACGTATTCCCCAGTACAAGATCTCCAATGAAGGTCAGAAAGCATTGTTAGCAATTGTCAGTGATTTGATTAAAAAGGATGTAATTGAAGAGACAAGAGGCAACGTTTGCAATAGTCCTGTTTTACCTGTCTTAAAAAGAACGGACCCTTCACAGCCACCTGTTTACAGATTTGTGATTGATCTTAGAGAGGTTAATAAGATTGTTGTGCCACAGTTTCCAGTTGTCCCTGATATAACTGCCTTGTTAACCATGATTCCAGCCTCCGCTGCATGGTTCTCAGTGATCGATCTAAAGAATGCTTTCTTTAGCATCCCAATTGCAGAGGAGAGCAGAGACATTTTTGGCTTTAGTTTAGGAGGTCGAAGCTTCCGCTTTAAACGCGCTCCACAGGGCTACTGTGAAAGTCCATCAATATACAGTCAGGCTTTAAAAGCGCAGCTTGATGCACTTGTTTTACCTAGTGGCGCTATCCTTATTCAGTACGTTGACGATTTACTAATCGCCGCGGATACTGAAAAGATTTGCAAGAAAGCTACACTGTCTTTGTTGCGTCATTTGTCTGCCTTCCATCACAAAGTGTCTCTCTCAAAGTTGCAATATTGTCGACAAGAAGTGACCTACTTAGGTCATCTCTTATCGAAGGAGGGAAGGAAACTGACCCCAGAAAGAATTCAAGCCATTGCACAGTTGAGTGTGCCAAGAACACAGAGAGAAGTGCGTGCTTTCTTGGGCATTATTTCATACTGTAGGCATTGGATTCCCAATTTTTCCTTGTTGGCAAAACCTTCGTTAGCATTAACATGTAAAGACACACCGAATCCTATCCCATGGTCTGAAAAGTGTCAGAAAAGTTTTTGGAATTGCGTAATGCATTATGTTCAGCTCCTGTGTTGGGTACCCCTGACTACAGCAAGCCTTTTACATTGTATGTTCATGAGAAAGATGGTTGCGCATTATCAGTGTTAACACAGCCTTTTGGCAACAGACCGCGTCCATGCGCATTTTTTTCGTCAACCTTGGACCCGGTAGCGAGGGCATTGCCAAGTTGTTTGAGAGCTACAGCCGCCGCAGCTATGTCTATTCGACAGTCTGCTGGCCTAGTAATGGATAATAGATTGATTGTTATGGTTCCACATGCTGTGGACACATTGTTAAACAGGACCAAGACACAACACTTAACTAGTGCGCGATTATCTGGATATGAGCTGACACTGTTAGCAAATCATTTACACATAAAGAGATGCAACACGTTGAATCCAGCTAAACTATTACCAATTCCAGCAGACCTAGATGAGATTGAGCAACATGATTGTTTGTTCAGAACAGAAGAAGAGACGAAAGGAAGAGTAGATCTTAAAGATACTCCCCTGACTGAGTGTGATGGTACCTTATGGGTGGATGGTTCGTGTTTCAAGCTTCCGAATGGTGATACGACTGCTGCATATGCTATCACGACTTTGCACACGATTGTTGAAACTGCACGTGTGCCACAAAATTCGGCTCAAGCAGCAGAATTGATTGCCCTTACGAGAGCATGCGTGTTGTCTGAAGGAATGAAAGTGAACATATATACGGATAGCCAGTACGCCTTTGGCGTGGCTCATAGTTTTGGGCGATTGTGGAAAGAACGTGGGTTCCTGACTTCGCATGGAGCTAAGATTCAGAATGGCAAGTTGGTGAATGATCTCCTTGAGTCGCTGACCCTACCGTTACAAGTTGCGATTATGAAATGCAGTGCGCACAAGAAAATCACTGATGATGTTGGTCGTGGTAATGCGTTTGCTGAAGATGTAAAGACTCGAATGTATGTTGCAGGCCCTACAAGATGGGTTGGTGATGTTGGAATGTGTAAAAACACAATAGAAAGTGTAAAGTCCCTTCAAGCTGAAGCCACAGAGAAAGAGTTGAGCAAGTGGAGAGAAAGTATGGGTAAGTTGGATGAGAATGGTTGTTGGATTGATCTGTCAGAACATAGGCGATGGTTGTTACCTGATGCATATGTGCTTCCAGTGGTCACTATGGCACATGGAATGGCACATATCAGTATGAAAGGAATCTGTAAGTTGTTGGCTCCAGTATGGCAGAATGCTGGAATTCCCAAGTGTGCAGAGAATGTGGTCAAGAATTGTATGGTATGCTTGAAGTACAACCCTGGTAGGGGAACCCCAACTCCAGCTGGTCATTTTGCGCCCCCATCATATCCATTTGAAGTTTTGCAGCTAGATTTTATCCAAATGGAAAGGTGCAACAACCTGAAATATGTATTGGTGGTTGTCTGCGCTTTTTCAAAATGGATAGAGGCCTATCCCCTAAAAGACAACACTGCTCTGTCCACAGCCAAAGCCCTTGTGAAGGAATTTTTTCCTAGGTTTGGAATGCCAAGAATGGTGTGGAGTGATAATGGGAGTGAATTTGTGGGCCAAGTGATGAAGAATGTGTGTGAGGGATTAGGGATCAAGCAGAAGTTCCACGCTGCAAATCACCCCCAATCAGCTGGATTAGTAGAGCGCTACAATGGCGCTCTAAAACTCAAGCTGGCCAAAATCCAGGCGAGCTCCGGTCTTAAATGGCCTGACGCTCTGCCTCTAGCACTCCTGTCCACCAGAATGACCGTACACTCACGAGTGGGATTTAGCCCATACGAGGTTATTTTTGGCCGCCCGGCCAATGTATGGGGTGTGCCAAGACCGGCGAAATTCAGCGAAATCGAACATCCAGTACTGCTTGATTACTTGTACGAATTGATGGCTAAATTGCGTGTTTTACACCAACAGGTGCATGATACTCTCCCCCAGGCCTCTGAGGCTCCAGGACACCCTATCGACCCTGGCACATGGGTGCTCGTCAAAAATTTCCAGCGCAAAAGCAACGATGAGCCCCGTTGGATTGGCCCTCATCTCGTACTTCTGTCTACAAGATCAGCTGTTCGAGTAAAGGGGAAAAAGAACTGGATCCACGGCGCCCACGTCAAAAGGATCCCTTTGCCTCTGCCGTATGACCAGTGGGTCCAGGAGAGTATCGCTGACTCTGAAACCGACACTGTACCTCGTTTTGTGCCGTTCAGTGATGCACACGTAAGAGGCACAGCTTCAGCACAAGAAAGTGACGATATTTTGAAAGAAGCTGTGCCACCGTCAATTCGATTGGACACTACAGAGCCTGAACTCTTGTTTCAAGATCAGACAGTACCTGGCCGTCTCCACTATAACTTAAGACCAAGGCCTATGGACAAATAAATATTCTTTCCCTTACCTTTTTGGTTTTTGATAACCATAGCTCTCCCATCTGAAGGACTTTCTTGATTTTTGTTTTTCGAACCACCATCCAGGTTCAGCCGCAGGGTCGCGGTGCCAAGACTTTGGGGTACAGGCCGAAGACGTTAGGTCAACGGTTCTGGTTGGTCTAGGGCGTTCCCTGGACTGACAGGCGTACCCCTTAGCAGAAGAAACTCACCCGCCGCGAGTGGCACGATTAGAGGATGGAGTTTTTCAAGATGGAGAGACCCGCTGAGGAAATGAACTTTAAAGCAAGAATGTGTAAAATAAGGAAGAGCAAACGTTTTGTATTTTTATGTCTGTTTGTATTATGTAGTATGGTAGTGTTTACTGTAGGATTTGTATTCTTCTCTTCTCAAGAGCCCATTGCACCCACTGTACAGCCTATACCTCCTCCTACTGTCTCCTCACACTCTTTTCACCCTCTGCCTGAACATGAACAAGCTAGACGATCAGAGTTTGTAAACAACTCATTTATTCAGCTCCTGCACCAGCACCAACTAGTCATGAATACAACCAATTGCTGGGTGTGTGGTTTAATGCCACATACCATTAATAAGGGTATTCCGTATCTAGTGCTGCTGTTTAGTTACAATGGATCGTCATGGGCATTCCAGACCATGTTTCTCTTTGCAGTAGACGCCTACTCCCCGCGACAACCGCGTTCCATCAGACCTAGCACAAATAATAAAGCCTTAATGAAAGGAGTTGCCGATATGAGCAGAGATATCGACGCATACTCATCTATTCCCAAAGAAGAATTGAGAGCTTATGTAGGGTGGAACGCGACGGGGTATAGTATTAGTCTGGGTGAAAGACAGCAAAAAATCTCATCCCCAATTTGGGTCGTACCCCACATAGGTCGGTTCTGTTTACAAGGTAATGGTCAGAATCCTAGAGCTCAACTGGGGAGAAGTGACTGTACTGAAACGTACACTTTTCCATCGCAGTTTTCCCCTGCATTTTTGGCTGCCAAGGGTACATATTTTGTCTGCAATGACCGAGCATATACATGGTTGCCCCCTGATTTCTCGGGCACATGTTATATTTCAAACCGGCTACCGCCAACATTTACTGCTGCCTCCGACTACCACAAGACCAGAGTTGTGAGAGGCGTGATTAGTAAAGAGGATACTGCCGGTCAGGAAGCAGGAGACTTCTTTTTGGGTTTCCTGCCGTTTTGGGGACCTATGGTAAATAGTAGGAACCTGAGACAACTGACTCGTGTGGTTGAATCCACTGTTAATGTTACGGCTGGTGCCCTTGGTAATTTAACAGCTGAGCTCCAAGCGGATCGCCTCATGACTTTGCAGAACCGCATGGTTCTAGACGTCATACTTGCAGACCGCGGTGGGGTATGTAAGGTTATCCAATCTAGCTGTTGCATTTTCATACCAGATAACTGTCCAACAGTTTATCAAGCCATCTCCAAACTGCATAAAATATCTGAATCCATACACGTGGATAAAGGAGATTGGTCACTGGTGGGGTGGTTCTGGGAACTGATATCTGCCTGGGGTTGGAAGATTCTGATGGTCATTGGAATGATCTTAGCCATCCTTTTCCTGTTCTGTCTGGGCATACAGTGTGCTCCTGCGATATGTGGCCTCTGTGCTACATTATGTGTAAGGAATCCTGTATCGAGGGACGAGCTAAGTAATAGGATGATGCTACAGCAACATCTCCATGACTTCGTGAATATTGACCTAGACTCGGATTGATGTGAGCATAGTTATTGCCTATGGAAGGGCAAAAGGAGGGTCTGTGGTACTTTGAAATTTGGGACCGCGTAGGAGGCAGGGCCCTACCCCTGTCTATCCCGGTATTAGCGAACCGCGAATGGTCAATGCGGTATGTACAAGTGCTTTGTGTAACATTCCAGCTATGAAAGCACTGTGTATACGATATTATACATCACTACGTGGGTTCCATCTTAGAGCGGTGGCCATCTTATGGTTGCCCTCACATAGGCTACATATCATGAAGCAAATACGGGCCTTTTAAAGCACATGTGCCTTCCTTTGACTTCTCTGTGACCTGGGCAGCTTGGCTCCGCTGGCCCAGGTCAGTCCGGTCCCACGAGCTCCCCGTCCTACGGCCACCTGTGATTAGCATCAGGGCTTGACACACCATAAAGCCTTTTCATCCTACACGAGCCTCCAGCTAATCTCTTTCACACCTGACTGTTCCTGCTTTATGGCTTGTTTTCCAAACAGGAGATGCTCGTGTTTATTGGGGCCTGTTGATATCTGATGTGGGATCTGAGCCTTGCTGGGTAAATAATTGTGGGCTGGCTTAACTGGAATGTGGGATGGTCATCATGACTCTGCCTTTTCGTTTGTAATGTATACATCTGTATGGCCATATCGTAAACCAAGGAATGTGTGCCTGAAGCATGATATTTTGTATTTAAGGAGAAGCCCGTTTCTGTAACTTTTAGCAGTCTCCTGAGAACATACATGCTGTTGTACTTCTAGGATACCTGTAATTGGTCTGCAGCCAATAAACTGATCTTTGACTTCACCCAGAAGACTCTGTGTTTCTGTAGGTCTGAAACAGGAAGAACCCGAAGTCATAGGGTGTGTTCCCCTGCACCGCTGGGCTTAAAATTCCCAGTACTTCAGTTATACACACACCACCACACTTACTTCTACGGAAACTTACTCATACTTAGTCTTTTAAACAATCACTTATAGAAACACATACTTATTCATACAGGAACTCTTCCAATCTCTCACTCTCACATATACTCACTTATATACACCAATAGTCACATATACTAGTTTAAAACATAAGTAGTTACTCATAGAGACACTATTGAGACAGTCATTCACTCACTAATACACCCATACACACACTCATCCACCCATACAGTCTTGCACACATGCTGTCTTCAACACATACAGTGAGTCAATCATTCATGCACCTATGCACTACGTAATACCCCCCACCGAACCATGCAGACACTCAGACTGATACTCAAAAAAACAACTAATAACCTATATAGACACCCATGTACCTACTCACCAACCAATGCAGCCACTTATACAAAAAGTGAGAGACTGATACAGATATTTACATATTAAAACATTACTCACTAAGCCATGTATTCACTTTGATACACTTTATCAATCAGTTACACAATAAATTATTCAAAAAAAAATCATCCATTTAGACACTTATATACCCTTTTATTCTTCCATCGACCTTCAGATATACATATATAAAACATATGTAATTTTCAGAAAAACACACATTCACTGGATGATGTCATCAGTGATGTCATCAGTGATGTCATTTGAGATGTCATCAGTGATGTCATGAGTGATGTCAGTGACCATGTCATGAGTGATGTTATATGTGACGTCATCAGCAGTGGATTGCGGGTGCGCGAGTTATAGTTAGCTTAACTAACTATAACGGGGGAATTTCATTGGTTTTTTATGAGTGAAATGTCCAGCTAACTATAACGTCTGTGAAACCTATGGTTTTTTCACTGAATATATATATATTCACAGAAAAAACAATGGGTTTCAGGGGTGTTATAGTTAGTTGGACATTTCACTCGTACAAAACCATAGAAATTCCCCCGTTATAGTTAGTTCAGCTGACTATAACTCACGCGCCTGCAATGCACTGCTGATGACATCATATATTACATCACTCATGACATGGTCAGTGACATCACTCATGACATCACTGATGACATCTCAAATGACATCACTGATGACATCATCCTTGTGATAGATTTGCAGTTCTCCTATCACCCTAATATAACCTTTGATACACAGACTCAAAAATACAAACTAACTTTTTCAAAACAATGGACATACCAATACCAGTTACAACACACCTATTCAGTAATTTCAAGATTTACACACACATCCACTCATTCACCAACAGTACCTATACAGTGACTCATACATGTACTCCCTCATCATATGTACTCATCCACCTATACATCCTGTTACACACTGCCACTCATCCATAGAGTTACTCACACACATAGTCACACATGCAAGCAAAGTATCAAACATCCATTTACTTGCATATACAGTTATATACACACTACCGCACTTACTTCTATAGAATCTTACACATACTTACTCTCTTAAACAATCACTTATAGAAACACCTACTTATTTGTACGGGAACACTTCCAATCTCTCACTCTCACATATACTCACTTATATACACCAATGCTTACATATACTAGTTTAAAAGATATGTAGTTACTCATAAAGACACTATTGAGACAGTCATTCACTCACTAACACACCCATACACACACTCATCCACCTATACAGTCCTGCACACTTGCTGTCTTCAACACAGTGAGTCACTCATTCATTCATCTATGCACTAAGTAATACCCCCCACCGAACCATACAGACACTGAGACACTCATATTGATACTCAAGAAATCAACTAATAACCCATATAGACACTCATGTAGCTACTCACCAACCCATGCAGCCACTTATACACAAAGAGAGAGACTGATACAGATATTTACATTTTTAAACATTACTCACTAACCCATGTATTCACTAAGATACACATAATCAGTCAGTTATACAATCAATTTTACAAAAAAAATCATCCATTTAGACATATATATACTCATTTATTCTTCCATCGACCTTGAGATATACATATATAAAAAATATTTAATTTTCAGAAAAACCCACATTTACTGGATGATGTCATGAGTGATGTCATTTGAGATGTCATCAATGATGTCATGAGTGATGTCACTGACCATGTCATGAGTGATGTAATATGTGACGACATCAGCAGTGCATTGCGGGCACGCGAGTTATAGTTAGCTGAACTAACTATAACAGGGGAATTTCTATGGTTTTGTACGAGTGAAATGTCCAACTAACTATTACACCCCTGAAACCTATGGTTTTTTAAGTGAATATCTAAGGTTTTTTAAATGCTAATTTCTAACTATAACGTGCCTGAAACCTATGGTTTTTTCAGTGACTATATATATATTTATTATACTATGTATACATGTGAAAAATGTCTCGGTCCGCCTGTTTGCCTAGGTGGCACAGAAAAAATGAGTGGAACTGACGTCAGCATGCCGACGAGGTCCTCTTATGGCTCCGATGACTTCATACGGTGTCGCGAGCGGAGCCGTGCTATTATGACGTCCTCGTCAACGTGGGAGAGCTAGGAATGAATTTCCGTGGAATGCTGGCGCCGGGGATATTCACCTAAGTGGTAAGGCTAGTCCTTTGGGAGCAACTGTTTATGTTGCCACTCCAGATACCGAAACCAGTGATCTGAGTGCAAAGGCCCTGCAGATGGTACACGAGGTGGGGTGCCCAGTCGTGTGCACCGGCGGGGCAGCGAAGTGACAGGCACCACAACCCACAAAAAAAGGTAACTAGGGCACTGAATAACACAGGATCTTCTCTTTGTATCTGGCAGGAACAGCAAAGTTAAAATGCCCTAATACCAAAATGTAGAATTAGTGTTACAATGGTCTTCAAGAGGACCTGCGATGCTGCTTCTGCCTCCCATACCCTGGAGGCGGCACATGGGTCACGTGGTACGGTCAAACTGCGGTGGGACGCACTCTCATTGACCTCTCATGGCACTGCTCCACACTTCAGGGAGGATGCTTTCCATTAGCTATGTTTTTTGATGATGTGTCGCGCCAGCCCCGTCCAACAACAGAACTCCTTGAGATCCAAACAGACTCTTCCACTTACTCACCGGAAGTGAAACCAGGCCACGCGGACACTTACACAATACAACAGCTGGGAATGCACTTTTCGGGAAAAAAAACACATTCCTTCCTCCTAATTAATAAAATAAATGTCTCACTGAAGAACAGGGGCCAGCTTCGATCGGTAAACAGCCGTTACAACAACTTTTTTACTTCGCAATACCACTACAACGCAGGCATTACCACGCATGCGTTGCACATCGCTGACTCATTACTACACATTTTTTAGAACGCATGGTAATTTACCACGCATGCCTTTACAACAAATTTTGTTGAAAATGTATGTTTGGTAAATGACCATGCATTCTAAAAAAACATTTAAACGATCCACATTGTTGTAAGGAAACAGAGTCTGTTTAGTTTCCTCACAACGATGTGCACCGCCCCTCAGAGATGACGTGAAGCAGGAACCACAAGGAGAGAGGAACCACGAGGAGTGAGAGGTAAGGGGGATTGGGCATGGGGTGTTTTTTTCCTAGGGTTTAGGGTAGTGCAGTGGTGTTTGGGTAGTGTAGGGGGTCGTGCTGGGGGTAGTGTTTTAGGGTTTAGGGTAGTGCAGTGGTGCTTCGGTAGTGTAGGGGGACGTGCTGGGGTAGTGTTTTAAGGTTTAGGGTAGTGCAGTAGTGTAGGGGTCATGCTGGGGGTAATGTTTTAGGGTTTAGGGTAGTGCAGTGGTGTATGGGTAGTGTAGGGGGTTGTGATGTGGTAGTGTTTTGGGGTTTAGGGTAGTGCAGTGGTGTTTGAGCATTGTAGAGAGTCATGCTGGTGGTAGTGTTTTAGGGTTTAGGGTAGTGCAGTGGTGTTTGTGTAGTGAAGGGGGTAGTGCTGGGGGTAGTGTTTTAGGGTTTATGGTAGTGCAGTGGTATTTGGGTAGTGTAGAGGGTAGTGCTGGAGTAGTGTTTTAGGGTAGTACTGTGGTGTTTGTGTAGTGTAGGGGTAGTGCTGGGGGTAGTGTTTTAGGGTTTAGGGTAGTGCAGTAGTGTTTGTGTAGTGTAGGGGGTCGTGCTGGGGGTAGTGTTTTAGGGTTTAGGGTAGTGCAGTGGTGTTTGTGTAGTGTAGGGGGCCGTGCTGGGGGTAGATTTAGGGTTTACGGTAGTGCAGTGGTGTTTGGGTAGCATAGGGAGTTGTACTGATGGTAGTGTTTTATGGTTTAGGGTAGTGCAGTTATGTTTGGGTGGTGTAGGGTGTCGTGCTGGGGGTAGTGTTTTAGTGTTTAGGGTAGTGCAGTGGTGTTTGGGTTGTGGAGGGGGTAGTGTTTTAAGGTTTAGGGTAGTGTGCCGAACCAGCCACAATATCCGTAGACAAAGGGGATCCTGACTCTTTTGAACACTCCGCCAATTGAATAATTTGGGTAAAGGGCCCTACCACGTCCAAGACCTATTAATTCCTTTCTTGGTATCCCTCATATACTTGGAGAAAAAGGTACATAGTTTCTCATCAATTTCAGGTGTGTGTGCCACCTTACCCTTCAGTGAGGGCCTGAGGCATTCTCCCCTCATCCTATTCCTGACCTCATTTTCAAGGGGTTGATGGATTTTCCCCACCACAAACTCTGCCACTTCGGTGTCAGGGGTCCACTCCGCCGACCTAGGATGGTAAATTTGGGTAGGCTCGAACATGTCCGAGTGGACCCCGTCCCCAACCCGGGACTGAGAGGAGTGGGAATCTGGATGCCAGGGACGCCCCGAGTCCTTATCCTCATCAGAGGAGAAATCGTCCTCCAATACACCCTCTCCCTCTAAGGGAAACTCGCCATTGGGGTCTACAATAGTGGTGGCAGCATCACAATTTTCTCCAGACTCCTCCCCCTCCCGGCAGGGTGCATGTTTTAGCATTCACGCATTCTTGAGGAGGGTCTCCGTAAGTTTATCAAATCCTTCCAAGCGCACCGCATTATGCTTAATGGTCCTTTTATTCCCCATTTGGGAGCTACTGGGACCCGCCACCACCAGATCTGGGTCACTGAACACCCCAGGGATGCTTTACGCCAGCTTATCAATCTGATATTAAAGAGGAGCCAGCGCCCTAGAAATAGCCAGAGAGAGGGATTGGTCCACTGCTGGAGGGAGAAGTTGGAGGGCCATTCCTCCTCCACTTCCTGGTAGGAGGAGTAAAAATGGTCTTCTGGAGAACACATGATAGCAGAGGGTGTCAGCACAGAACAAATGCCCTTAAATTCCTTAAGGTAGCCCCCTCGCCGGTGCTCCAACAGTTGGGCTTTCCCCGAAGCTGTTATAAGAATAGACTGAGGTGCAATACCAATTACCACCACCAGGTGGTGCTGGTCACTAACATGGCCGTGTGGGGAAATCCCCGCGTAGCGGTGTCAAAATTAGGCAAGTGTTGGTCGCGGGTCAAGCGGACACTAAAGGAGTGACCGGATTCCCAAACGCGCATAAAGACCGGCGGGAGTTCTCGACGGAGCTGCCTCGCTTGGACCAGATGCGCCTGACAGGATATCACCTCACGCAGAGCGCACAGCGGGAGAAACTGCGAGGGGGAGAACGCTCTTGGGCAAGAGCTTGCTGCACAGGGAATATGAAACTATTCCAAGGCAATAATGCTAATAAAGTACGCAAGAAACCACTATACAAACAGCAACAATGTCAGATTAACTCAAGCATGTAAGGAATGCACTTAACTGACGAGCAGTGAAGAAAGAGGAAGCGGAAGGGACGTCACAATATTATATATGATGGACTGTGATATGATTGGACTATAGTTGCCTTGGAGCCTACCACCCTAATGGTTCATGGGTTGTGTAGAATTTTGTTTAATGATTGTAGTGTTACCTTTTCTTTGAACTGCTATGCAAATAAAGTGAGGAAAGATATGCATAATCCTCGCCTCTGTCTTGCCATAGAATTCATTAAACTTTATTCGATCTGATTTAGAAACATAGATCATAAAAGTGTACATAAAGACAGTAAATCCTCTTTCCTAATACAATACAGTGAGAATTAATTAAAACCAGTAGGTAATAACGGGCGTTACAAAGCCCGGTTCAGAGCAACTTCAGGTTAACAGAATCGTAAGGTTCAATGTTTCGCAAGATCAATCTCATGTACTTCGTGCAAAATACGCAATAAGGGGTCCAAGTAAGATTTAACGCTCCAATACCTGACCAGTCTGCACTATATAAAACTGCAGAAAAATGAAAAATAAAAAGTATTTTGCACACTTCTGTCATTGGACTATATGTGGGCTACATCTGGGTGATATGTGAGCTACATTTGGGCTCTTTTCTCTCTGGTGGCCATCTTGGGAGACTTATTTTTTATGAAGTTTCTAATTGCCTCATTTACTGCAGTCTCCTCAGTAGGAAATGCTTTCAGTTTTTTACTTTGATTCCATCATGAAGGCATTCAGATGTGTCACACATTTACCATAAATTCAGAATTTTAATACTCTAGCTGTTCATTAGATCACTGTAGTAAAGCTATTGCTCACCAGGGAGTTAACTGGAAGTCTACTGCTGGTATTGAAAGTGATTGTTTCAGTCTGCATGTCAGACTTTTCTAATGAAATAGAAGAGGATTTGAGATCTCACTTAAAACATGCCCTACATTTTCTTTCTGCAGCACTAACCATCATTCCTATGGCAAAATGAACCCCCTCATTGTGTTCCTTTTTAAATTAAATGTTTTAAGTGTTACCAGTCTATTCCAATCAAGATGGCTTAAGGTGTGCCATAATTTTGTCATAAGTAAGACTGTTAGCACTCTAGTTGTTCTTTAGAACACGCTAGGAAGCTGGAGTAGAACACAAAGGCATCAACTGACAGGCTGCTCCTTTTGAAATATAACAGGAAGATATTTGAGATCTCACTTAAAATATGTCCTAATTTTTTTTTCTACAGCGCTAACCATAATTTCTATGACAAAATGAACCCCCTCATGCTGTTCCTTTTTAAATTAAATGTTTTAAGAGTTTCCAGTTTATTCCAATCAAGATGGCTTCAGGTGTGCCATCATTTTGTCATAAGTAAGACTGTTAGCGCTCTAGTTGTTCTTTAGAACACTCTGGGAAACTGCAGTAAAACACAAAGGCATCAACTGACAGGCTGCTCCTGTTGAAATATAACAGGAAGATACTTGAGATCTCACTTAAAAAATGTCCTATTTTTTCTTTCTACTGCACTAACCATAATTTCTATGACAAAATGAAACCCCTCATTTTGTTCCTTTTAAATTAAATGTTAGCACTCTAGTTGTTCTTTAGAACACGCTAGGAAGCTGGAGTAGAACACAAAGGCATCAACTGACAGGCTGCTCCTTTTGAAATATAGCAGGAAGATATTTGAGATCTCACTGAAAGCATGTCCTAATTTTTTTTCCTACAGTGCTAACCATAATTTCTATGACAAAATGAACCCCCTCATGTTGTTCCTTTTTAAATTAAATGTTTTAAGTGTTACCAGTCTATTCCAATCAAGATGGCTTAAGGTGTGCCATAATTTTGTCATAAGTAAGACTGTTAGCACTCTAGTTGTTCTTTAGAACACGCTAGGAAGCTGGAGTAGAACACAAAGGCATCAACTGACAGGCTGCTCCTTTTGAAATATAACAGGAAGATATTTGAGATCTCACTTAAAATATGTCCTAATTTTTTTTTCTACAGCGCTAACCATAATTTCTATGACAAAATGAACCCCCTCATGCTGTTCCTTTTTAAATTAAATGTTTTAAGAGTTTCCAGTTTATTCCAATCAAGATGGCTTCAGGTGTGCCATCATTTTGTCATAAGTAAGACTGTTAGCGCTCTAGTTGTTCTTTAGAACACTCTGGGAAACTGCAGTAAAACACAAAGGCATCAACTGACAGGCTGCTCCTGTTGAAATATAACAGGAAGATACTTGAGATCTCACTTAAAAAATGTCCTATTTTTTCTTTCTACTGCACTAACCATAATTTCTATGACAAAATGAAACCCCTCATTTTGTTCCTTTTAAATTAAATGTTAGCACTCTAGTTGTTCTTTAGAACACGCTAGGAAGCTGGAGTAGAACACAAAGGCATCAACTGACAGGCTGCTCCTTTTGAAATATAGCAGGAAGATATTTGAGATCTCACTTAAAACATGTCCTAATTTTTTTTCCTACAGTGCTAACCATAATTTCTATGACAAAATGAACCCCCTCATGTTGTTCCTTTTTAAATTAAATGTTTTAAGAGTTACTAGTTTATTCCAATCAAGATTGCTTCAGGTGTGCCATAATTTTGTCATAAGTAAGACTGTTAGCATCTAGTTGTTCTTTAGAACACCCTGGGAAGCTGCAGTAGAACACAAAGGCATCATCTGATAGGCTGCTCCTGTTGAAATATAACAGGAAGATATTTGAGATCACACTTGAAACATGTCCTAACTTTTCTTTCTACAGCACTAACCATCATTTCTATGACAAAATGAACCCCATAATTCCTTTTTACATTAAATGTTTTAAGCGTTACCAGTTTATTCCAATCAAGATGGCTTCAGGTGTGCCATACGTTTGTCATAAGTAAGGCTGTTAGCACTCTAGTTGTTCTTTAGAACAGTCTGGGAATCTGCAGTAGAACACAAAGGAAGCAACTGACAGTCTCTGCCCTTGTTGGATGTACATGATTTACTGAGAATGACAGACTTCATTCTCACATGACTGAGAAAGATAATGTGAATTTACAGAAAATATGCTCTCATTTTAACTTCAGTTTTCTCTCAAACATGATTCATGATATCCCAGCAGAAGGTTTTTCACAGGGTATAATCACCTTAGAACACAACACAATTCCTGAAATTAGTATGGTACCATCAACAAATGAATTCTAATGTAACTAAAGTCTGTTATCACCCTTTATAGTTCTCCTTTTGGTAACCCTCAAAATCTTCGATTCACTGCAATGCATTTCAATGGGGTACTATTATGTTTATTGGTCTCAAGATGGCTGCCAGCAATTCCAGGATGAAGTGCTGACAGCCAATCAGATCTCACGATGAGATGTGTTGTTAGGCCCCGCCCAGATATTGAAACTTTTTCTTTTTCTAATTTCTCATGAAGTTCTGAACGGATTTACATTATTTAACAAAAGGGGATCTTTCTGAACCAAGGGCTACCTTTTCGCCACATTTGGTGTAATTCTGTTCAGCAGTTCGGGCTGTAGCCCTGTCTAAAGTTTCCTATGGGAATTAACATGGAGAAAACACATTTTGAGACCACCCCTTTTTTCTCAGCCTCCGCGTGCTGAATCAGCCCAAAACTTTTAAGATAGGAGCTGACCGGAGCACCCCACGAGTTTTGAAAATTTCCCGAAGATTCGCCAACCGACGCCAAATATGGGGAAAAGAATGTTACTATTTTCCTATGGATAATAGGTCCTAACTATATCTACCTACTGGCGACCGCCAGCAGGTAATATATATATATATATATATATATATATATATCCAACATCAAAAGTTTCCCACTTAGAAGAGCCAGCTTACAGGTAGGTAAATCTTCGTTTTAATGTGCAGGAAAACAGCGCAGGGCAATGAAAACAGAGTCCAAATGAATTTGTTGCCTGACGCGTTTCATGCTCCTCGAGCATTTCTTCAGAGGCTTCCTTTAACATTGCAAAGAGCACTGGCATCTTTTAATGATTAACACCTGCCCCAGTGGGCGTTGGCTCACCCTGAGCCTGCTGGTCTTAGTAGTGCCGCAATAACGCTACAGTGAGCTGCTCAAATGCAATGTCAGTTTTAATAAAAAATAAACACCACAGTGGGTATGGAAAATGTCTCAAAGTCTCTGCGCTGCCCTTTGACCTGCATCACGACGGCTGGTCCCGGTCGTTTGAAGAACCCTGCCACGAGAGAAATGGACCAGTGCAGCAGCAAACGCCAGCAGCACATTTTGGACAGGAAGGTCGTTTTGGAAGGATTATAGTGCAGATTGCTGTGTTTGAGACTCTTTCCAGACCCACTGTGGTTGTTTTAAATTTGACATTTTCACTGCGTGCAAAGCCACTCACTCGAGTTTAATCAATGGCACTACCTAGACCAGGAGGCTCAGCGAGAGCCAACGCCCACTGAGGCAGGTGGTTGTAATAATTGGGATGCCTCGGCTACACGCAGTGTATTCATCGTCTGCCTCTGAAGAAATGCGGTTGCGCATGAAACGCGTCAGGCAGCTTACTTTGGTGAAAGAATCTCCTCCAACTTTCTGCAGCTTCCTGAAATAAACGAGAAAATTCACCTACCTGTGTGAGGTTCTTCATTAGTGGGAAACTTTGATGATGGAATATATATATATATATATATATATATATATTTATTTAGATACATTCCACACAAACATGCTCCCGCTAGGATCTGTGGCCCGAGTTAGGTGGCGCGGGATGGCAGCGGAGCAAGCCGTCAATCAATTGCACACAAAAGTAACAATTTCCACACTCTTAGATAGTGCCACAGTGGGGGATTAATTGCATATGGTAACATGTTTCGACAGCTGAGGATGTGTGATCAAGACACCCCACTGCGGCACTGTCTGAGAGTGTGGACATTCTTTCTATTGTGTTATATATTTATATATATATTCATATATAGGTTAAATGAAGCGATCACTCAGAGTTGCACTCTCATCAGCAAGCTTAATCACAAACACACACAAAAATATATATATATTTTTTTATTTTTATTTTTTATTCTGAACTATGAAATGTCCATATGCAAGCGCACTGTAAGGTGATAAATAATATTAATTGCTTCTTGGCATCCTTACACCCACCAGCAAAAAAGGAACATGAACTACAAATCCCAGCATGCAAAGAAGGAGAAATAAAACACCCATTGATGGGAACCCACTGAGGGAAAAAGTATTATGAACTATCTATCCCAGCATACATGGATACTAATGAGCATTCCACTAGAAGCAATAAAGAGCAATTTTGAAAATGAATTGTTGGTTAGTGCTAATTGTGTGGATGCTATGAGAGGAGCCTGTGAACAAGGGCTTTGGCAGCCCGAAAAGTGTAAGGCAGAACAAATATTGTTGTTGGAACTGCAGGTTGCCTAAAAGAATGGAACTACATGCTGTCGAGTGCAGCTTTGTCTGCGGAAATGTTTTGTGTTTCATATTAACAAACTTCTGTCCAGCCGTAAAGCTCTCACCACTGCGCTGAAAAGAAAAGCGGGTCTGTGGTTTGGACCGTCCATGCCATAGACGGAACAGCAAGTCTCTTTTTTACTGAACCATGCAATGTACATCGGCAAGCCCACTGGAGGGTGGTAAAGAATATTAATTGTCTCTTGGCATCCTTATACCCACCAGGGAAAAAGGTACATGAACTACAAATGCCAGGATGCAAAGAGGGAGAAATTAAACACCCATTGATGGGAACCCACTGAGGGAAAAAGAATTATGAACTATCTATCCCAGCATGCATGGATACTAATGAGCTTTCCACTAGAGGCAATGAAGAGCAATTTTGAAAAGGAATTGTTGGTTCATGCTAATTGTGTGGATGCCATGAGAATAGCCTGTGAACAAGGGCTTTGGCAGCCAGAAACGCGTAAAGCAGACAAAATATTATTTTTGGAAATGCAGGTTGCCTTAAAGAATGGAACGACATGCTGTCGAGTGCAGCTTCATCTAAGGACATTTTGGGTTTCATTTATATGCACTGATTATGCAATTTACAAACTTAAATGCACCTGCAATCTTGAATATATAGGAAGTACAAAACTTCCTGTGCATAAACGAATCCTGCAACATATTAGGGCGATAGTAAACTCAGACCACAACTATCCCGTGGCAAGACATTTTAAGTCCATCCATGATAATAAATAAAAAGATCTGGAATACACTGTCATAGGAGCAGTTGCCAACCCCGGACGAGGTGGCAACCGTGATAAATTACTTAGACAGCGTGAATCACATTTTATTCTAGCCTTAGATACAAGAGCTCCTAATGGTTTGAATATTAATGAGGATCTTCACAATTTTTTATGAGTGGTTTTGTGAATTACTGTCGCTACTTGCCTTGTCAATTTTTAACTCTATTGCTGAAATGGTTTTTACACTTTTTTATGTCTTTTAGGCATTTTATGAATAAGTTTTTAATTTTCAGACTGCTTGATTCTTTAGAGATTTTCTATTTTCCCTGGGCTCTTGATTTGTTTAATAAGATGAATTTTTTTATATGGCTTTTTTAGTATATTTATGAAATTTTGCTTTTCTTCTTTTTTGACTAGTTTTATTCATATATGCTGCTAATTTTGACTAATGTCCTGTGCTGTACACATTGAGTTTTTTAACATACCTCTTGGGCTCTCAGTCACTGGACACTTGTCCTTGCACTTAAATGTGACAGTTCGTTTTTTGTACAAAGGGCTTATTAAGGTTGCCTTTTTAGGTGGATTATATGCACTATGCACTTATTTTAATACCACCTTTTATGGCACCTCCTTTTTGTATTTTATATATTTTATATATTTTTTATATATAATTATATATTTATACAATTTTGTCAATGACTGTCTATTTTGTTAAATTACTGTTTACTGAGCCCCGTTGTTACAGTTTGCGTATTTTGCACAAGACATTGAATGCATTGCCGATCATGCCTAAAGGGAACAGATTGTGTGTCAGGATCTATTTGTCAGTCTGTCTTCTATTTTCTTCCTTGTGGTGTTCAGTGTCGCTCTATTTATGAGCTCATTTCACGGAGACGCATCATGTGATCAAGCTCCCTGCGTGGAGCGAAACGCGTCATGGAGGACACTGGTCCGTTTATTTCTGCATTTTAATTGGGTATTAAATTATTTGCTTCACCCGCCCTGGCTTGTGGGACTGTTTGATTTTTGATTTGGAGGCGAGAGGTCCGTGCCTGTATTTCCGCCGAGTGGAAAGGAGAGCGGAAAGGACTATTTCTATTTTCTATATATATATATATATATATATATATTCACTGAAAAAGCCATAGGTTTCAGGCACGTTATAGTTAGGAATTAGCATTTAAAAAACCTTAGAAATTCACTGAAAAAACCATAGGTTTCAGGGGCATTATAGTTAGCTGGACATTTCCCTCATACAAAACCCTAGAAATTCCCCTGTTATAGTTAGTTCAGCTAACTATAACTCGCGCCCCCGCAATGCACTGCTGATGACATCACATATTACATCACTCATGACATGGTCAGTGACATCACTGCAGGCCACACCAGAACACAGAGACACACTTACCACACTTCCTGTACACGGACATGTCCAAGACACCCCGTTCCCCTTGCCGGATAGGCACACCCCTGCACTGACCTGTGAACCCCAGACCAGCACACGCCAGTTGTGCATGCAGGAGGATGCGTGTGTAGCTACATGTCCAGGCTCACAGCCAACGCTGAGGTGACAGCACATTGTGATGTTGCAGGGCTCGTGCCTATCATGCTAAGAAAATGACCACAGGGACACACTTGCTAAGATGTGGGTTTGGGGGCATTGGCGGTCCTGGAGTTGTTGAGATGAGTCTTCTGGCCCTCATGGGTATCCCTGTATCATGCTCATTGACTCTATTGCACCTGTGGGTGTTCTGGTGTGGCTCTTGGCTGTGTTCCCTTTCATGGTGCAGGTAGTTGTCCTGCTTAACACCAGCAGAAAGCAGGTGTAAAATCCCTGGTGCTAACGTTTCTTATCGTCGGAATTTGTTTTGCATTGCAATTGGTGTGAAAGTTGTGATGTGATTTTTTTCGTGTGCAGAACAATATACGAACTGAGCAGTGTATCTTGTCAAGATCCAGCACCTGACGCACTATTCCCAATCAATATAAATACAATGAGATTTCTTAATAGATTTTGTGTGTACACTGTAAGTGCAGCCAATACCTCAGTGCAATTCAATACAGGATTTTAGTATTTAGAATAAATCGGAAAGGTGTACCTCGTGTCTTTTTGCACGGGAACGGCTAGTCTCCATTTCATTATCAGCACTTTAACGGAAGTAAAGTTGAGATAAATCTAACACACTATTCAGAAGTTGGTGCAAACTGCAGATATCACCAGTATTCCAGCGATAAGTGCCCCAACATTTAACACCATGGTGGACTCCATCAAATAACAGTAATAAGAACAAGAAAGAGTCACACAGCAGTTAAGAGAACAACCAAAAACGTAATTATTATTTTTTTCAAACTTTATTTTTTAGAATCATAAATATGTAAACGATAAACTATTTTCAAACTTTATTTTTTTATTAACATATATATGAACGATAAACTAATAAACAAAATGTATCAAAAATAATACAAAACAACAAGGCGGAACACTCCTGTTTGGACCATGGATGTCGACGACAGACCTGGAAAATCAGAAAGATTGTTAAAAAAAAAAACAACATGCTATTCTCAACAAAATACCACAAGAAACAAATCACAGATATATAAAATGCATACAGCTAACAACATTTTATAAGTTTAACTTACAAAAACTGTAAATGTTGCCACTTTAAAATATTTACCGAAACTGAGGAAAATTTTTTGCAGTAGGCACCACGCCCACAATGTTTTTCTTCAGTGGTGAGGAAATTTTGTACTTTTCCCAAGGGGCAAACAAAGACCAATGCCACCTTGGTCACGTGCAAGATTTGCAAAAGAGTTCTGTCACGAGGGGATCCTAACAAGAAATACTCGTACGGCATGGCAAGTATGGTGAAACACCTAAGGACCCTTCATCCGAACAATCTTGCACGAGAAGAATGCAAACAGATGCGAAACACTCCTATTCTGTATCTGTAAAAAAGAATCACAAATAAATGTATATTAATAACTTTCAAAATTATACTATTCCATTACTGTCCAAACACATTTTATATAAATACGGACTAAGAAACTATGTCCCTGAACCACAAGTGTGACGATGGTTAAAACACTGCATGCATAGTGCATACTACTTTGAAGCAGTTCATGCCCTAAAGCCTACTTCACTAAAACTCTACATGCTAACTGAGTATAAGGAGACACTCTGGGTGAGTGACAGGGTGTTTGCTAAAAGAGTATGAATACTAACTAGGGAATTGAATGTGTGAAACACAACTGTGTAGGTGATTAGAGGACTGCATCTAGACTGCATAGGCATTTAAAGCAGTCCATGTGCTAAGGCCTGGCTCACTGCATGACTACATGGGTACTGACTGAATGATTAGAGTACAGCAAGGAGAGTGCCTAGGTGAATTTATAAGTGCTAGGCTTTTCGCACAGGGAATGGATTAGTGCTTGGTACTAAATAGGTCACTAGAGGAGTGCAAAGGCAGTGACAAGATGTTTGCTGGACTGTATGGATACTGACTAGGAAATTGAAAGTGTGAAAGACAAGTGTCTAGGTGGTTAGAAGACTGCATGCATAGTGGATAGGGGTTTGAAGCAGTCCATGTGCTAAGGCCTGGCTCAGTACATGAATACTTAGGCACTGACTGAATGATTAGAGTACTGTAACGATAGTATCTTGGTGAATTTAGAAGTGTTTGAGTTTTCGCACAGTGAATGGATCAGTACATGAAGCTGAATGGGTCACTAGAAGACTGCAAAGGGAGTGACCGGGTGTTTCCTGGAAGTGTATAGATACTGACTAGGGAATTGAAGGTGTGAAAGACAATTGTGTAGGTGGTTAGAGGACTGCATGCATAGTGGATAGAGGTTTGAAGCAGTCCATATACTAAGGCCTGGGTCACTGGATGAGTACTTGGGTACTGACTGAATGATTAGAGTACTGCAAGGAGAGTTCCTGGGTGAATTTATTAGGGTTTAGCGCAGTGAATGGATTAGTACATGATGCTTAATAAGGTCACTAGAGGAGTGCAAGGGGAGTGGCAGGGTGTTTGCTGGAAGTGTATGGATACTGACTGGGGAATTGAAGGTGTGAAAGACAAGTGTGTAGGTGGTTAGAGGACTGCATGCATAGTGGATAGGGGTTTGAATAAGTCCATGTGCTATGGCCTGGCTCAGTGCATGAATACTTAGGCAGTGACTGAATCATTACAGTACTGGAAAGAGAGTGTCTTGGTGAATTTATAAGTGTTTGGGTTTTGGCACAGTGAATGGATTAGTACATGGTGTTGAATGGGTCACTAGAGGACTGCAAAGGGAGTGATAGGATGTTTGCAAGACTGTATGGATACTGACTAGGAAATTGAAAGTGTGAAAGACAAGTGTCTAGGTGGTTTGAAGACTGCATGCATAGTGGATAGGGGTTTGAAGCAGTCCATGTGCTAAGGCCTGGCTCAGTGCATGAATACTTAGGCACTGACTGAATGATTAGAGTACTGCAAAGAGAGTGTCTTGGTGAATTTATAAGTGTTTGGGTTTTGGCACAGTGAATGGATTAGTATATGGTGTTGAATGGGTCACTAGAGGACTGCAAAGGGAGTGACAGGGTGTTTCCTGGAAGTGTATGGATACTGACTAGGGAATTGAAGGTGTAAAATACAAGTGTATAGTATGTTAGAACACTACATGCATACTGCATAGACATTTGAAGCAACCTATTTGGTACTTAGAAACTGACTAAATAATCAGACTACTTCTAGGACAGTGCTGAGGGAAAACCTTTACATTTTCAGTTCTGCCACAGTGAAGAGAATAGTACATGGTACTGCACCTTAGTGTCAAACCCTGACTCATTTTATCAATGCATAAGCAAAGACTAGCTTCTAATGCTACTAAAACTTGACAACATGACAGGTTTTAAAAGAGTTATCTGCTAAAAAATATACGATGTTACCAATTGCTTCTCTCACAGTGGTTCCCAAATGCACACAGACTCACAGTGTGATTCTAGACAACAACCACTATATGTAGGGGTTTACCAAAAATCATTCACTACTGTGGAAGTGGTAAGGGAACTGCGCACAATCTTCATATTTCAGGACTGCACTTTTGTGTCAAAGTCTGACTCATTTAATCAAAGCATAAACAAAGACTGGCTTCTAATGCTACTAAAACTTGACAACATGACCGGTTTTA
Organism: Triturus cristatus; assembly: GCF_964204655.1. Taxonomy (NCBI): domain Eukaryota; kingdom Metazoa; phylum Chordata; class Amphibia; order Caudata; family Salamandridae; genus Triturus; species Triturus cristatus. The sequence goes on from NC_140591.1 coordinate 1,496,616,981, forward strand.
AAACAGTTATCTGTCAGCAAATACACAATATTACCAAATGCTTCTCTCACAATCCTTACCCAAATGCACACAGACTCACAGTGTGATTTTAGACAATCAACACTATCCAAGGAGTTTACCAAAACTAGAAGAGTTAATGGTACTGCACACAATCTACATATTTAAGTACAGCACATCAGTGTCAAAGCATGACTCATTTAATCAACGCATAAGCAAAGACTGGATTCTAATGCTACTAAAACTTCACAACATGGCAGGTTTTAAAAAAGTTATCTGTCAGCAAATACATGATGTCACCAAATGCTTCTCTCACAGTGATCCCAAATACACACTAACTCCCACTGTGATTCTAGACAAGCACCACTATCCCTAGGAGTTTACCAAAACTCATTCACTACAGTGCAAGTGGTAAGGGAACTGCACACAATCTACATATTTCAGGACTGCACTTTTCTGTCAAAGCCTGACTCATTTAATCAAATCATAAGCCATAACTATCTTCTAATGCTACTAAAACTTCACAACATGACAGGTTAAAACAGTTTTCTGTCAGCAAATACACAATGTTACCAAATGCTTATCTCACATTGGTTCCCAAATGCACACATACTCACTGTGAGATTCTAGACAAACAACACTATCCCTTCCACTATACCAAAACACATTTCTTCATCTAGAAGAAGTACTACATTTTAGTATAGAAACATAACATAACTCATTTCACAAATTCATAAACAATGACTGGTTTCTAATTCTACCAAAATATGAAAACAGCACAGTTATCTGTCTGCAAACACATGAAAAACACAAATGCTTATCACAGAATGGTTTCTACATGCACACACACTGTCAATAAGATTGTAGAGAAGAAAAGTACTCCCTACACTTTAGCAGGAGAAATACATAAGTCTGATTAAAATCATAATAGTCTACATAAATCCCCTCACAATTAAATAACTCATCTTTCAAGTTCTTTTGTAGATTAAGAAGTATATCAGTCACTCACCATATTTTCTTTTATAGAATCTCTGCACTGTGCACCTCTCAGCAAAAGCAAAGAATGGAAAAGTTTCCCTTTCATTTTCCACACATATATATGTAAACATCAAATCACAATCCTTCGCACATAAACTCAAAAGCAAACACACATTTCTATTGGTTAAACATTTCAACCCTTTCCAACTGAAATACATTTCAACCCTTCCCCCAATCTGCCGTCTGCCTGTTACCATAGAAACAGGTCATGGAACACTGCACTGAGCTCACAGGTCAGAAGTTCAGCACACAATGTTCCTACACAAGAGAGGAAGTGTTCTTCACTTTTCAACATATCAGCTAATCATATATAATGTTCCTTACGATCTATTTTTGTTAACCAATAAGAATCATACCTTTAAAAAACAGAAATATACACCCTACCTTTCAGTGTAAAAAGTAGTCATACAACCAATGATTTCTTGTCTTTTTAAAAAACAAATTCTGTGGATCCGCGCACCCAACGCGAGAGAATCCGTGCACCCAACGCGATAGGATGCGCGCACCCTGTGCGCATTTCCCCGTTTCTTTTTTTTTTATAAAGGGGGCCCCAGGGGGTCCTTCTGGGACCCCTTAAGCACCTCTAGAGCGTCAGAGTATTTCCACTCTGCCCCCTTTATATGTTTTACACACTTATTCCCCTTGCTTCTTCAGCCTCGCTTCTACCGAGGCAGAAAATGTCCGCCAACAGTTCCTGGTTTCGAATGTAGAGAGACACTCGACAGCCAATTAGCATTCAGCTCACGATCGGGAGGGTGTGTGCTCTGTTCGGGGAGGGTGCGCTTACGGTGCAGGTAGGGTCTGCGTATCATCCCCGGCCATAAATATTTATGTACATTTAACTCTAATTTTCTCAGGAACTACTAAACGGATTCACACCATTTATGCAAAAGGCACGAGTCTGAACTGAGGACTACCTCTTTGCCAAATGTGGTGTCATTCCGTTCAGCGGTTCGAGCTGTAGCTGCGACAACAGATCCTATGGGAAATTGCATGGGGAAAACACGTTTTGGGACTCCACTTTTTTCTCGGCCCCCGCTTGACGAATCACCACGAATATTTCAGGGTAAAAGCAGAGCGGAGCTGGCCAAAAGTTTGGAAAATTTTGCGAGGATTCGTCAACCGGCGCCAGACTTATTGTTAATAGAATATTGCGGATTTCCTATGGAAAATAGGTCCTAACTATAACTATCTACTGGCGACCAATATATATTTTTTTTTCACTGAGAAAAACATAGGTTTCAGGGACGTTATAGTTAGAAATTAGCATTTAAAAAACATTTGAAATTCACTGAAAAAACCATAGGTTTCAGGGATGTTACAGTTAGTTGGTCATTTCACTCGTACAAAAAAAGAGAAATTCGAATGTTATAGTTAGTTGAGCTAACTATAACTCGCGCCCCCGCAATACACTGCTGATGACGTCACATATAACATTACTCATGACATGGTCAGTAACATTACTGATGACATCTCAAATGACATCACTGATGACTTCACTGATGACATCATCCAGTGAATGTGTGTTTCTGTAAAGTTTAAATATATTTTATATATGTTAATGCCAAGCTGTATTGAAGAATAAGTTGGTGCATAAGTGTGTGGGTGGCTCATTTAATAGGTGTGTGACTGACTGTATAAGTTAGTGATCAAATGTGTCTTACTGAATGCATGGCTTAGTGACTAAACTGTGTGAATGTCTGTATCAGTCTCTCAGTTGTTGTGTAAGCTGCTGCATGGGTTGATGATTAGGTACATGACTCTCTATGTGGCTTACTTATTAGTTGCATGAGTATCTATATGGGTGCCTCAGTGTTTGTGTGTGTGAGTGGGTGGGTGGTATGTGCCTTTCTGCCTACATGTGTGAGTGGATAATTTACTGGGTGTATGGGTTCAATAGTGCATGTGGAAATAGCTGTATAGGTGAGTGAGTGTGTGTATCAGTGTGTTGGTGAGTGAATGTATGTCTCATTGGTATAAGTGTGAGTAACGACATATGTGAAAGGCAGTATATGTGAGTGTTGGAGTATATAAATGACTATTTGTGAGAGTGAGTAATTGTGAGAGTGGCAGTATAAATGAGTGTGTGCTTGTGTCAGTCATTGTATAAGAGAGTAAGTATATGTTAGTAACTGTATGAATAGGTTAGATGGTGAATGTATAACTGTATAGGTGAGTAAATGGCAGTGTTATTGATTCTTTACATAACTAGCTAGGTGTGCCAATAACTCTATGTATGAGTGACAGCGTATGAGTGTTTGTATAGGTGTATGAGTACATATAATTGTGCTGTATTGATGAGTGACTGCATATATGAGTAACTGTATGGGTGAATGAATGAATGTGTGTGTACAGCTGGGAATTAGTCAGTGGGTATATAGTAACTGCTATTGATTTGTCTATGGTTTCGAAAATGGTAGTCTGTATTTTAGACGTATCAAAGGTTATATTAGGGTGTGAGGAGGTGCATCAGATTATCACGTGGATAATGTCATCAGTGATGTCATTTGAGATGTCATCAGTGATGTCACTGACCATGTCATGAGTGATGTAATATATGACGTCATCAGCAGTGCATTGCGGGGGCGCGAGTTATAGTTAGCTCTACTAACTCTAAAATTCTAATTTCTCTGTTTTTGTACGAGTGAAATAGCCAACTAACTATAACGTCCCTGACCTATGGTTTTTTCAGTGAATTCCACAGCTTTTTTAAATGCTAATTTATAACTATAACGTCCCTGAAACCTATGTTTTTTTCAGTGAATTCCATAGATTTTGTAAATGCTAATTTCTAACTATAACTTCTGTAAAACCTATGTTTTTTTTCAGTGAATTTCAAAGGTTTTTTAAATGTTAATTTCTAATTATAATGTTCATTAAACCAATAGTGTTTTCAGGTATTTTAAATTATCATTCCATTCTCAACCTTGTTAAAACAGACGATATCGCCACTTTTCCAGCAATAGCTCCCAACAAAAAAAATTGGCACAAATGAGAGCAACAACTAACATAAATAATATGCAGAGTAGGCGTTCCTGTACAAAAATAACACGAAAAAACCACTTCCCGATATTTTCAATGAGCAGCCAAATCTGCGGTGCGTCCCAAAACCAGGCAATAAGCTGTGTTAGCAGTAGGAATGTAACATCTGCCTTTTACTGGTGTAAAGTAGGACGACTACCTACAGAATGAAAGGGAGCCCAGCCCTGAATCACATCTGAAGACCAACACATGTCATAGAGCTACTGTTCATGCACCTCCGACACCCAAGAAGGCCACATAACCCACTGCCACCTCCCTCAGGACCTCCCCCCGGACCACCCTCATACTACCACTGAGGCAGCACACAACAGGACAGTGGACCTTCCAAAAACGTCATTGCCCCTCAGCCACACTATAGCTGAATGTAGCGAGATGTGGCAACCAAACATGTGTGAAGAATGCAAGTCACCCACCAATAATAATGCACACAATACCAAGAGTAAAGGGTAACACATTGGTGCTTGCGACCCGGGTGGTGGCACCACTACAACAGGGACACCCGCATCAATTGATTCCTCATACAGCCCAGGACAGAACCACGCCCAGAGCTCCGGAATCATTGTTCACAGCCTCACGCAGGACTGGCATATGCCAGGACAGCCCAATCCATTTACACATACAGGGAGGGAAAACAACACTACATGGCCCATCTTTTCATTGCAGTGATCTGCTGCTCACTGGTCTAGTTCTCAGTAAGCCACAGCCACTCCTTAACGGCTGGTTTACACCCACACCACACCCATCAAGCACAGTTGTCACAGGACACGATACCCTGCCAATAAAAATGACTGGATGCACGTGCTCCACGCCATTTCCATTTCAGACTTGGTGCACCGGATGCACTACGGCCGGCATGGGCACACCGCCACAGGACGGTGAATTTTGGTCCACTGAGGTAGGGGCATTGTAAGTGCTGAGCAGGTATGCAGCCTGCAATGATCCCCCGTCCCGGTGGTCCGGACAGCTCATGCTTTGTGTGCCCTGCTGGACCGCAGTGTAGGCTTGAACCATCAAACAGCGGGGGCCTCACTGGTCACTGAGTTATTGGCACCATAGGGGCTGAGCGAGTGTGCAGCCTGCAATGATGGTGGGTGCACTGGTATGTCCTCTCTCATGGTAAAATTAAGATGCAGCACCAAATGTGAGACCTGATGGCCTGATGGCCTGATGGCCTCTCTCTTCCTCTCTCTCACTCTTTCTCTCTCTCTCTCCTTTGCTGGACGCATGATGCACCATCTTATCTTTCTTTTTGTCTTGCAGGCTGTGATTCACAAATTGTCGAGGGATGACATGCCATACCTGTACCTACTTTTATTTTGTTCTTTTGTTTAAATAAAATGTTTTATATGTAAATCCATACATGACTGTGATTCTTATTTGTCCAACCTCACAAACATCTTCTTATTAATAATTGTACGACATTAGCCAATTCTTTACGTTCCAGATTCTCTAACGTGACTGCCACATTTGTTTGTGGGGGGTGGGGGTGAGGGGGGATGGGGGACAAGGAGCTGCTGCTGGAGGCTGTCGGAGCAGTGTTGGGTGTCCGACCTACATGATCATTGGTTCCATTGCATCTGTTCTCAGAGACTTGCGAGCCGGCGGGCTGGCTCGTAGATGAAGAGCTGCGAGCCGACTGGCTGGCTTGTAGAGGGAGAGCCATGGCCCGTCACTTTGCAGAGGGAGAGCAGCGGGCCAGCTCGCAGAGGAACAGCTGCAGGTCCACAGGTATAGGGAAAGGTGTAGGTCGTTGGCTTCCAAAGGGATAGCTGAGGAACAGTGATGTGGGAGAGGGAGCGTGAAGGGGGTATCTCGCAGATACAACTACGGGCCCGAGAAGTCGCACCCAAAGAGCTGCGAGCCGACCGGTGGTTCGCAGAGGGAGACTTGTGGGCCCAAGAAGGTTGTTGGGGGTATGCTGGTGATGTGGAAAGAGGGTGCATTACCTGCTGATGTGGTTAGAGGCAGCGTGAAAGGAGTATCTTGCACAGAAAGAGCTCTGGTCAGTTTTCAGAGTTGCCTCGGACAGATGCGAGCTGACGGACTGAATCACAAAATGGCTTTTCAATGCTTATATAGTGTGACTTATCAACAGTTTGCACCGAGGCTCGCAGAGGGACAGCTGCGGCCCGTGAGCTCGACTCGCAGAGGGAGAACTCCAGGTCGTCCGCTCGCAAAGGAACAGCAGCGTACTAGCTCGCAGAGGTAGAGGCACAGCAGCGTCCTAGCTCGCAAAGGTAGAGAGCTGCGAGCCGACTGGCTGGCTTGTAGAGGGAGAGCCATGGCCCGTCAGTTTGCAGAGGGAGAGCAGCGGGCCAGCTCGCAGAGGAACAGCTGCAGGTCCACAGGTATAGGGAAAGGTGTAGGTCGTTGGCTTCCAAAGGGATAGCTGAGGAACAGTGATGTGGGAGAGGGAGCGTGAAGGGGGTATCTCGCAGATACAACTACGGGCCCGAGAAGTCGCACCCAAAGAGCTGCGAGCCGACCGGTGGTTCGCAGAGGGAGACTTGTGGGCCCAAGAAGGTTGTTGGGGGTATGCTGGTGATATGGGAAGAGGGTGCATTACCTGCTGATGTGGTTAGAGGCAGCGTGAAAGGAGTATCTTGCACAGAAAGAGCTCTGGTCAGTTTTCAGAGTTGCCTCGGACAGATGCGAGCTGACGGACTGAATCACAAAATGGCTTTTCAATGCTTATATAGTGTGACTTATCAACAGTTTGCACCCAGGCTCGCAGAGGGACAGCTGCGGCCCGTGAGCTCGACTCGCAGAGGGAGAACTCCAGGTCGTCCGCTCGCAAAGGAACAGCAGCGTACTAGCTCGCAGAGGTAGAGGCACAGGAGCGTCCTAGCTCGCAAAGGTAGAGAGCTGCGAGCCGACGGACTGGCTTCTAAAGGCATAGCTGCGAAGTGGTGATGTGGGGAGAGGGAGCGTGAAACGGGAATCTCGCACAGACAGAGCTCCGTTATATATTCAGTATTGCCTCGCAGAGGTAGAACTACGGAGAGATACCCGCTGATGGACTGAATCACAAAATGGCTACCAACACTTCCTAGTCTCAACTGTTCGCAGCAAATGAGCCGCAAGCTCATGCTCGTAACGCCTCAACCATTCAGATGTCAAAATTCTCAAATATCGATATCTGTACAGTATGATATTTCTCAAAAACTACTGAACGGATTTACCCCATTTAAACAAAGGCTTGCTTTCTGCACCACGACCTTTCTTCCTGCCAAAATGTGGCACGCCCGCTTGCAAAAAGGCATAGCAGCAAACTAGCTCGCAAAGGTAGAGAGCTGTGAGCCGACGGACTGCCTTCTAAAGGCATAGCTGCGAGCTGGTGATGTAGGCAGAGGGAGCGTGAAAGGGGTTTAAACAAAAGCGTGCTTTCTGGACCACAACCTTTCTCTCTGCCAAATGTGGCGCGTCCGCTCGCAGAGGCACAGCAGTGTATTAGCTCACAAAGGTAGAGAGCTGCGAGCGAACGGACTGCTTTCTAAAGGCATAGCTGTGAGCTGGTGATGTGGGCAGAGCACGCGTGAAAGGTGTATAAACAAAAGCATGCTCTCTGGACCACGATCTTTCTCCCTGCCAAATGTGGCGCGTCCACTTGCAAAGAGGCACAGCAGCATACTAGCTCGCAAAGGTAGAGAGCTGTGAGCCGACGGACTGACTTCTAAAGGCATAGCTGCAAGCTGGTGATGTGGGCGGAGGGAGCGTGAAAGGGCTATGTCGCACACAGAGAGCTCCGGTATATTAAATTGCCCCCGGCACCTTTTTTTATATTTTCACTCGATGCGAGGCAGAAGATGGCTGCTAACAGTTCCTGGTTTGAAGTGTTAGCAGCTGTTAGAAATGGGATTTCTGGTTGGCTAGGGCCTGCGCCAAAGCCAGGCAGAAACCACCACTCTAGTCAGGGCTGGGGAGTTACACGCCAAAGATAACCCCTGCTCACCCCCTTGGTAGCTTGGCACGAGCAGTCAGGCTTATCCCGGAGGCAATGTGTAAAGCATTTGCGCGCGCACACAGCAACAACACCCAAGGCCCACCACAAAAGAAACTCCACACAAGGTATTATATAAAAATAGCCTTTGTATTATACCAAAACACATTAGATAATATTCACACAATTTACACTGTGCCGAATTTTACAAGGGACTATTTACATGGGACAGGGCCACATTGACCACTGTCAGAATCAGCACAAATCACCAATTTGTACATATAGGACATAAACTAACTGTAACACAAATTAGCACGGTAGAGCACAACCAGTAACTACTGGCGCAATAATGACCTCAGCGTCATCACACTAGCATCAGGTATAAAACCTATTCTGCATCCATCACAGGGGCCTAAACACATTATGCAGTTTCTCATTGGCCTAACGCATTAGACCTACCCACCTAAGTATAACTATACTAGGGGCGTATATCGCACAGGGAAGTACCATCTCCCTAACACCAACCTAAACAGGTAAGCCAACCTCCTAGGCAGAAATGACCACATTTAGAGGTATAAGACACAGGGTGCGCAAAACATGCTATATACAGTACATTTCCTAGCACCAAAAGCATGAACACAGGGTGCGCAAAACATACTACACCGTACATTTCCTAGCACCAAAATCACAGAGTCCAGGTTGCGCCAGAACCTAAACGTAGCAGCTGCCCACTACTTGCTGGGCAGCTGGGGACAAACACAGGGCCTAAACGCTGCAGCTGGCACTAAGTGCTGCGCAGCTGGGGAAGGCAAATAGTAGGCATGGGCTCTCACTAGCCCCTGAAACAATATCCAAAACGTTGGAGCCACCTAGGCTCTGAAACGATATGTCCCCATGGAGCGCACGGGCTCCTGAAATAATTGTGCGCCCATCTAGCAAGGGAACTTGCCCCAAAGTACTGTGGAGCGCACTGGGGGTTTAAATCAATATGGAGCCCACGTTGGAGCGCCCTGGCGCTCAAAACAAACAAACATATGCCCTTCATGGGAGCCACGCAGGCTCAGAAATGTATTATGCCCCCGTAGCGTTGGAGCCTCTAGGCTCTAGAACAATTGGCCCCCAAGTCCCCCTGGGACTTCTAAATATCAAATGGCCCCCAGGTTGGAGCCCTCTGGCTCTAGTCAGTCAGTCAAAGAACTTTATTCGGTTAATTAAAACCATAAAAGCAATACATAGTACATAAAACAAGGTTAAAATACAATTAAACAAGTTTAAAGGTGATTGCCAATCCTGGATGAAAAACATGTTAAAAAAGGATTTACAAGCACAAGTTTAAAAAATAGATATAGGGAATACCCATTTCAGTATATTTTAAACATTCCCACCAATAATGTTTTTTTTTTTTTTTTCAAGTGTCAGGTTTGGTGGTTGATTTTTGGGACAAGTCTTGTTTTATTTTGTCTAACGGCTGCTACCAAAAAACAAGCTACACCATATGTGACCTGTACCGAGTTCAACATCTGTAGGTATAATAGAGCCGGCCGTACCTGAGCAAAGTTTAAGTCTTTCAAGATAGGGAAAATACATTTTTTACGGGCCACCAAATAATGTTCACAAAGCATAACTAGGTGCAGAGTGTCCTGTGTGGAAAAAAAATCGCAGGTGCAGGGTGGGGAATCTTCTGGAGTACCCCACTTTGTGTACGAGCCAAGCACAAGATGTATCAGGTTGAACCTGAACCTTATAAGTAGGAAACGATGATATGGTTTGGTTACATATTTTAAATAAGGTTCCATAGCCATGGACGACGAAAGTTGGTAAAATGATCTTACCATTGGTTTACAAAGCTCAACCGTTTCCCTCTCAGACTCCAACATATTTCGAAAGTGCTGCTTGACCCACCGTACATCCTCTTTCTTAAGGTTCTGTGGAAAAGAGTACATATCTGGGCGCCCTAGCCTAGCGCATGCCGCTCTAATATACGCCAGCCACGGTATGCTGTCTGCTTTATCCAGAGTCATACAATCTTTGAGAATGCAATGATTCAATGTGATCTCCTCATTTGTCCAGGTTTTAAACCAACATAACAGTGGGGACATTTTTAAGAGATCAGTGACATGTCCCAAGCCTATTTCATTATGGATTGAATATGTAGGAGATGATTTCGGGAGTGATAACAAGGCTCGTATAAAATTGTTTTCTGCAATTTGGATGCCTGGGGCTGAAACGTAGCCCCAGATATCTGCCCCATAGGATGCAATTGCCACACATTTAGCTCTATAAATACGAGTCATGGCTTCCATGGGTCTCGAACCCAATCTTTTGGAGAAATGCATAAGAGCTGTGGTGGATCTGCTAACTCCATTCTCCTTTAGTTTCAGTTGGGCACCCCAAGTTCCTTTCTCGTCAAAGGTGACTCCCAAATAGCAAAAGAAGGGTACCCTCCAAATTGGAGAACTGTTACAGCTGAAGGACCTAATCTTCATATTTTTCTTCCGTGAACCTGTAACCATAACATGAGATTTAGCAGTGTTAATCTTTAGGTCCAAGGCTTCCATAAAACCACCAAAGTGATCTAATAGTCTTTGCAGGCCCGTACCCGTCCGAGCTATAAGGACAGCGTCGTCCGCGTATAGGAGGACCGGAATAGGTAGCCCCCCCATACGCGGCATGTCCAAGGTAGCTGAGTTCAGGGATTTCCCCAAGGAGTTAATGTACAGTGTGAAGAGGAGAGGGGTCAGGATGCAGCCTTGTCTGACCCCTCTCCCTGACCTAAACTTCGCCGTGCATCTTCCTTCCCTTGTTACCCTAACAGAGGCGGACAAGTTTTGATGAAGGTCGTGCAAAAAATTAACCAAAGTAGTGTCCAAACGCAAATCACGCAAAATAATCCACAGTTTTGAACGGTTAACCAAATCAAAAGCAGAAGATAAGTCCATAAATCCCAAATAAAGAAGCCCCCCCTTCACCACGGTGTATTTGCTAATAATGAGGTGAAGGTTTAAACATTGGTCCATGGTCCCTCTATGTGCTCTGAAACCATACTGTAGTTCCGAAAGGATCCCGCTCTCCTCAAGCCTATCCCCCAGTCTTTGCAGAATGACTCTGCCCAGGATCTTAACGGCAGAGTCCAACAGGGAGATTGGCCTGTAGCAGGCAGGGTCCCCCCTGTTCCCTTTCTTGAAGATGGGCACAATAATAGAGGTAGACCAAGAGGAAGGAAAACCAGCGACAGGTATCGCATTAAAAACATTGGTTAATATTTTTGTCCAAAATTGCGGATACTGGATGTAGAGATCTGCGGGGACCCCGTCAGGTCCCGGGGCCTTGTGTTTACTTGTGTCTTTAATCGCCCTTTCAACCTCAGTGGTGTTAAACTCCATAGCCAGGTGGGATGAAGCATGGGCACTGACTGGTGAAGTTAATGCTGTGGATTCATAAATCTGTTTGAAGTGGCCTAGCCATCTATCGTCTTCGATCACACAGTCCATATCAGTTTTCCCATCCTCGGAAAAAAAAGGCTGGTTCACAGTGGCCCAAAACTTTTTGCTGTCTCTCAATACATCAATGGATAGTAAACTATCCCAAGCTTCCTCCTTAATTTGGGTTTTGCGATTAATAACTGCAATTTTGTATTCCTTCCTTAGGTTAGCCACTAAGGGCCTGTCTCTGGGTTTATGTTTTAGTGCTTTCAGCAGGGCACTGTGTTTTAGCGAGCATTCCTTGTTAAACCATTTGTAAATCTTCTTATTCTTTTGTGCGCCTGGCCTTGGCTCCAGGTTCTTAGAGATCCTTACACATATCTCCTCATATGCTGCCACTACATCGGAGCCCAGGGCGGTTGGGTCTAAGCACACTGCCATATTAGCCTCCGACTCTTGGGCTAATGTTTGGAAGAATTGATCAGGGACAATCATCCCCTATTTTAGATGCCTTCCCTGGTCCTTAGACGTCAAGTCTTTTGAAGCTGCCACGCCTGTCATTCTACTGGTCCGGAAACAGTCTAGGTCCAGCATTAGGAGGACAGGATGATGATCACTGAAACTAGCAGTAACAACCCTATACTCACATGCCTTTAACAGGACCCCGGTTGATACAAAAATATAGTCTATGACGGTGTTGGCGTCTCTCCCAATAAAGGTTGGGGCTCTGGGTTCATTTTTGCCCTGATCAAATTCAAATAGGTTTAAGTTCGCAAGGAAAGTCTCAAGACAGTCACCCTCGTTCGTGTGTTCAAAATGGGGAATGCCCTCGGTCGGTAAACCCCCATATCTATCGTTATAGCAATCTCCCTCACAAGGGTGAATGTTAAAATCACCCAGGATTACCATCTCTGGGACGGAAATGCAATCTTGTCTATAGACTGACAGGAAGTCTAACAGGGAGGTCAAATGCTCATTCGCGTAGGAAACCTCCTTGGAATTATAGAAATTAATAAGCAAAAAAATGTTTGAATCAGGTAGAGTCCACTCCACAACTAACGTGTTCATGGGTGCGGAATCTAGTTTTTTAAAAACCCCCACCAAGTCCAGAGAACACAGTGTGAGTAGGCCACCCTTTGCTCTCCCTCTTGCTCCTGGAACTGCTGGAGTAGAAAAACTGCAGAAACCATCCAATGAAAAACTTGTGGTGGTGTCCCATGTTTCTTGGATTGCCAGGATGTCGTATTGTTTTACGAACCCTTGCCATATGGGATCTAGAGCCTTTACATTTAAACCCGCCACATTCCAGGTAAGAAATTTACAATATAGTGAATCTACATTAGGAGGGGTAAGCACTCCCCGGCACTCGCCCTCCGCCGGGCCTTTGTCAGGCGTAGGGGATAAGTTTAATTTAATCAAGTCCTCCGTAGCAACATCCTTACATGGTTGAGTAGGAATAATCTGATAACTCCGTCCAATTGGCGAGCCCTGTGTTTGTTAGCCCAGTCTGTGGTTGACAGGCATTCAAAGCAATTGGCTATTGGAAAGTGCAAGGGATTGTCTAGACCATTTGTAAGCTGGTGGTAATAATAAGGTTGGATGTGATGTGAACCAACAAGAGGACCGCCTTGGCGCGGTCTACCTCTTCTGCTCCTTGCCAGGTTCCATCCCGCATCCCACCCCTCCTCCCACCCAAGGGGTTGTATTTCCCAGGGGCGATTAAGTCTCTGTCTGGATTTACGGTCATGTGGACCTTTTAACCAGCTCCATCGATTATCAGCTTGATTTTGTAGTAGATAAAAGTAGGAAAGAGGTCTAGCAGTCACCGTGCTCGCCTGATATCTAGGGGATCCACTACTGCAGATAAAATCTACAACCTCCGTATTCTCAAAAGTGACCACTACGCAGTCCCCTTGTAGGTTTTTTCTGTTGCCTCCCACCCACGGAGCTCTCTCTATCATTAGAATATTGCTCGGTATGTATGGCGGGAGGGGATAATTTTTGGATAGCCAGTGACATACTTTGTTTTTAAGAGCCTGATACGATTCTACTTCTGATGGAGGGATTTCAGTAACACCAGTGAAAATGATCACGTAGGGACAGGCATCAGGGGGAAGGTGAATATTTCTGCGGGCCATGCCCTTGGCTCTGTTGGGTGCATCAAGATTTAGAGGCTGTGATAAACGATCACTTGATGTAGCCTGAGGGGTTGGATTAATTTTAATTGTTTCCTGGGTTTGATCTGTTTTCTGAGTTTGGTCAATTACAGAGGGCTTTGTTTTGGTGCCAACCTGGTTTAGAGTGTTACTAGGTTTCTTGGGGGCCACATTTTTGGTCTCCAACGTTCTGTTAATAGCCACCGAAGGCTTGTTGGCCGTTTTAGGTGGGATGGTGACCTGGGCGGTTTTGTTGTTCAAGGTAAAACTAGGAGCACTTATATCCTTATGTATGTTTTTTAGGACAGTTTCCAGGCAGCGTAATCTAGCCTCTATAGGTTCCAGCAATACTTTTAACATATTAAAAATAGTGGTGTTATTTATGCTTGAACCATTCCCCTCCTGTTGTGGTGATTTTGCTAAATTACCAACTTCCCCACTCAGCTCCAGCATTTCCTCCAGACTTTGGTCGATGATAGTGTGCGGACTAGGTAAAACTACTGGCAGTTTATCCATGTTAGGGAGGTTAGGGGGAATTCGAACCTTCTTTCCTTTAGGAATGGATGGTTTATTGGCCTTTCGTTTTTGCTTGGGGATTGCCCCTTCTATCTGGCCCCTTTCTTTTGTAGCGGATATGGTGTTAGAGGTGTTTGACTCACTTTGTTGCGCTCCACTCTCTGTTAGGAGATGAAGGTTAGGAGAAACCTCCAGATCCTGTAAAGTGTTTGAAACATCAAGATCCCCAGTCTCTCCAGTGCTATGTACTAGGGCCTGTATATCTGTCCGAGAGTCAATGTTAGGTGTCTGTGCCTGTGCAATAAGGCCCAGGGAGGATCGCTTGGCCATGGCCAAGTATTGAGACACTCTCCTATCCATTAGTATTATTCCCTCGTCGATTAACGCATGAGTGCGGGTGATAAAATCGTCCAGAGTTCCAGTGAGTTTTTTAGCTCCTGCAGCGGCCATACTTCTAGTTTTGCGACAGTTCATAACCCGAATTTCCTAGAAGTAGTAGCAAACAGGAGCTAGGTGTAAACGACCAGGGTTTGTGGCCCAGTCCAGCCTCTTCTGGCCTCTGAGGGCCACAGAGGGCCCGCCCTTTGCCCGGGCTTCGCTCGGCGTCCCGCTGAGCGGAAGAGCGCTGTTCTTAAAGGATGCGTTGCAGCCGGAGGCGTGTCTTGCTGGGGGCGCGGCCGTGCACACCTGTGCAGCGCAGGGACTCCTGGTCTAGAGAGTCCCTGCAGCGCGGGTCCTCAGTTACCTCACGCTATTGTTCCCTCCTGCAGCCTCGACCCCACGCCAAATGCCGCGCAGCGGCACCCGCGAAGCGGGTGCTGCAAGTTGTTAAACGGCGATATGGCGGTCAATCCCTCCAGGGACACGGGGAGGCTACAAGATGAGTTGGCGGTTTCCCAGTTCACTTAGTCGGCAAGTGGCGGCGTCCCGGTAAAGTTCCTCACAAATAAGGATCCCACTGCACTCAGGAGGTCTTCACACTTAAGAGCTTGGTCGGCCGGGGGCGTGTCTTGCTGGGGGCGCGGCCGTGCACACCTGTGCAGCGCAGGGACTCCTGGTCTAGAGAGTCCCTGCAGCGCGCGTCCTCAGTTACCTCACGCTGTTGTTCCCTCCTCCTTCCGGGTGCTCTCCGGCGCTCCTGCAGCCTCGACCCCACGCCAAATGCCGCGCAGCGGCACCCGCGAAGCGGGTGCTGCAAGTTGTTAAACGGCGATATGGCGGTCAATCCCTCCAGGGACACGGGGAGGCTACAAGATGAGTTGGCGGTTTCCCACTTCACTTAGTCGGCAAGTGGCGGTGTCCCGGTAAAGTTCCTCACAAATAAGGGTCCCCCTCTGGCTCTAAAATAATGATGCCTTTACTGGCGCGTACATCACGATGTGCTCCCTTCGTTGAAGCGGGAGAGAAATGCGGCCCGGTCAGCCCTCAGCCCTCACTCACCGGCTCTGGGGGTAAAGGCAGCAGTCTCTGCTTCAGGCGGGCCCCCTCTTCACCAGGTCCCGTCCCTCTTCTGGGACCGGGGCTCTCATCACATATGCTCCCTTCGTTGGAGCGGGAGACTCTTTGGCATAGGTGGGCTGCACAGGGAAGGCTCTCTCCCCCCCGCGGGTACTTCTTCGGTCTCCCTTTTCTTCGCCCGGTCCCCTCCCTCAGGACAGGGATTCCGCCCGGGAGTCCGCGAGGCTCTGGACGTGCTCGGGGCACAGGCCCCGCCTCCCTCATCTCACTTCCGGGTCACTAGTGGCAGCGGCAGCCCGCTCCTGCCAGCAGAGTTAGGAGTGCGGGGCGGGCTCCCGTAATAGCCTACACAATGCGGCCATGCCGGGTGGGCTCCGGCTTCGTAAAACCAGCGCGAGGTGGTGGCGATTGCGGGGTGGACACCCGCCATTCCAACAATCAAATAAGCGCCACATACAGCGGGGCGGGCACCCGCTTTCCATTAATTACAGCGGGCGGCCATAACGCGACCACATTAACAAGAACGCGGGGTGGGCACCTGCTCCAACAGCATCACTGGGGGAATCCCTCGCGCTGGGATTCCCTCGGACAAGGGGCAGCGGCACAGCGCTGCGCAGCCCACGCTCCTCCTCAGCTGGGCAATGAAAGGATAGCGCTTCCAGGCGCTAGCTGAAGCCAAAGTCCTGGACATAAGGAAATGGGGCAAAAACTCCCAGCACAGAAAAGTCCTTCAGGCATCCAGGGGCTGGGCAGGGCCCAGGGAGGCCAGCCTTCCCCTGGGCCCCAGCAGCAGCACGCCCCAGGCAGATTCAAGTACAGAACGAGAACATTTTGTAAGGGGACACAGCCCCTTTTTACACAGGTTCCTTTGTTTCCAAAGGTGCAGGGGAGGGGTGAACCAGATGCAACTGGTTCTTGAGCACTTTGTTTTGCTCAGCCCCTCTCCCTATTCACAGGACAGGCCAGGGTCATCAGTAGCACCACAGGGGGCGGAGACAGCATTGTGTGGGGAAAGCCCAGCCCTATTCAGGACCCAAGTGTACTCCTCCCACCCATCTAGCTGCTGATCTCCCTATTCACCACTGGGTGACTCCTCCTGACTCTGGGGATTCCCTAGCCCATCACCTGACCTCAGGCAACCAATCGCCAGACAAGGCACTCATTTCACACTGCACACAGAAGTGCCCACTTCTAGAAGTGGCACTTCCACACTAGATACATGCACGCCGCACACATCATCGTGCAGCATTTTATCACACGAGTCCGTACATACCAAACTCGCACCTGCACTCCCCACGCATCAGGAACTACCAGGGACACACACATTCCCCATTCATTCCTATGGGAGGGCAGGTCAGTCTCACTACATGCACTCAGAGCGCACGCGCTTTCCACTGGGACACAGTGTGAAAGCGCCTAGAGGCCTAAAACCACTAACACCAGGTCACAATAAAAAGCAAAAAGTTCAGGGGTGACCCTGCCAGAAGGGCCAAGTCCAACAGCAGCCAATCAGAGGACACTTCCTGGTTTGAAACGTTAGCAGCCAATCAGAGGCAAGCTCGTGCTCGGGAGTTAGGCTCCACACAGATATATTTGTTTCCTTTAACATCTCAAAAACTACTGAACGGATTTACAACATTTCAACAAAAACGTTCCTTCTGGAAAAGACCTTTCTTCCTCCCAAATTTGGCGTAATTCCGTTCAGCAGTTTGACCTGTAGCCTTGTCTAAAGTTTCCTATTGAAAATGCATTGAGAAAACACATTTTAGAACCCCCCTTTCTTCTCAGCCCCCCTTGACCAATCACCCCCAAACTTTCAAGATAGTAGCTGATCAAAAAAGAGAAACCTTTTGGAAAATTCGTCAAAATGCTTATCCTATGGAAACGTGGTCCTAACTATAACTATCTACTGATAATATATATATATATATATATATATATATCTGCACTGAAAGTTAATACTGCACTTGATTTGTAAGCAAAAACATATTTGCGCATTGAGGTCTTCAACTTCCTTACATGGCATAAGGGCCCCGCCCGGTCGGGCCTCTTCAACTTCCAAAGGATTCTTCAAGAATGAACTGCTGAGGGAACATACTCTATTCTATTTCTGTCCGAATTGCCAATTGAAGTATCCTCACACCAACTAGCATTCCATTTCCAATTTATGCCTATCATCGGATTAACAAGAGGAAAACTGTATGCCTGCAGATCTTTTTGGTCCAAAAAAACACCTAGAGACCGCCGTGCCCAATGCCAAGTAATGCTGCGTAGACAGGCAGACGATTCACTGGACATCTTCAGTTGACAAGAGGAAGCCTCAGCAGCTCAAGAGGATACATTTTCCATCAATGATTCCGATCCCGTTATTGAACAGGACTCAGCCATCCTCGATTCAACTAAAAAACATCAGACCATGAGTACAACTGTCCCTGATCCTGAAACTAAATAAACTGTTCCATTTAAAAAACCTGCTTCTGGTCCGTCACTGATTTGGATGCCTTGCCTTTGGGTTCGGTTCCGACTATGCCAAACCTTCTTTGGCTGAAAAGTGCTCACATTTGGACCGAAAACTCCACCAAAACCAATCCTTGATGTTATGCAGTAAAGACTTGATCCAAAACAAACAACACTTCAGATTGAACCCTGAACCAAAAAGATAATTCTTCAACCACTAAAGCCTCAATCCTCTGAAAGACAATTTAGTTTTGAAGATGCTATACACATTCCTTCAAAAACTTCTAAAAAGAAGAAAAAAGTCATTGCTACTAGCCCTTTGAATGTTCCCATTCCTACCTGACCAAACCCACCAACACCACCACCCACCAGCCACTCCACCACCTGATTCACTACAACATTCTGAGGGTGGCCATATGTCACCTCATTCACCTATAATTAATGAGGATGATATCATACGAGAGGACACACATCATGGGATGCTTAGGACATATAAACACAAGGGGATACATTCCCAGACCTTTATCCCACATGTCCATCACGACCAGATGATGCCTCTGCCAATAAGGATTGAAGAGCTAGAGCTGCAGTTCATTTTAATGTGCCTTTACATAAAAACCCCATGGAAGATGACTTCATTTTTTAAGCATTATCCACTGTTCAAAGGGTGTCACAATATTTACCATTCCTTAAAGGAATGTTACATCATATAGACAACATTTTTAAAGACTCTGTCAAGCCATGAATGATTACACCAAGAGTGGACAAAAAGTACAAGGCTGCACCATCGTACCCTATATACATCAGGGGACAATTACCACCAGACTCGCTAGCAGTGGCTAATGCAAGCAAAAGAGCAAACTCTCCCAGAGAAAGAATTAAACCTCATTGATGCCTCTGCGAAACGAATAGCAGCACAATCTGCTAATCAATAGTGTACTGCCAACAGCCAAGCTCTTTAAGCTAGAAATGACAGGGCTCATTGGGATGAGAGGGAGGAGCTTACCCAATATTTCCCAGAACAATATAAAAAGAGGGGTTTGGAAATTGTTTATGAGGTAAACTCATCACTAACAATTAACTTAAATGAGCATTAGACTCTGTGGATAATGCAACCAGAGGTATAAATACTAGTGTTCTTTTACGTAGGCATGCTTGGCTGCGTGTCTCAGGTTTCAAACCTGAAGTGCAACAAACCATTCTCAATATCCCCTTTGACAAGAGCACCTCTTTGGTCTTCAGTTGGATTCAGTGCCTGAGAAAATGAAAAAGGACACCGAGGATGCCAAATCAGTGGGGGCTTTACAAACTTCCAGATATTGGGGATCCTTTCACATGCTCAATTACAAACCGGTGATAAATCTGTCTCCTCTGATACCTCAGGCTGGATGTATGTCGTTACATCGCAAACCATTATAACGCGGTATTTTACATTGCGTTCGTTACAATGCAAGTCGTTACAATGACTTGCGCTGGAGGGTGCAGGACTTAGGAAAAGTATGATTTCCTTTTCCAACTCTAGTCTACGTACAGTAGGGAAGGTGTTGGAATAGTAAATCATACTATTCCTTATGTTAGAGCGCCATCCTGCGCAAGTCGTTGTAACAACTTGCGTTGCAATGACCGCGATGTAAAGGCATTGCGATGCAATGCCTGCATTGTAATGGATGTTTCCCCCTCAGGCTCTGCCTATAAAACTCAAGCTTAATCCTCCAACAGTAAAACCTTTTATAGAGGATCTTACAGGGGAAATATCTTTAAAGGTTGTGGTCACAGAAATAATACCCAAACCGCAAATGCAGACACCAAGCACTGACTTTCTTACCATTCCCCCTGACTATTTCACAACTGTCAGGGTATGCCTTCAAAACTTTTCACCAACATGGAGAAATATTAGCTCAGATCAATGGGTGTTGGAAATGATCACATATGCATGCACAATCGGGTGATGATTTCCCGGGTCCCTTGCGTTGCACTCTCTATTCATGAGTGTGTTTGCATTATCTACTATCTATACCAGTAGTGCTCCAAAGGAAGGAAGAATCACCCAACCTCCTTAGTTGAGACCAATTTGATCTTTTAAATTAGTACAATTTGAGTCCCGAGCACACACTTCATTCAATTATATACAAAAGTTCTAAACAACATATGTGGAAATCTTTGTCTTTTGTTCTTTATTTTCTTTCTTTAAATACCAGGGAACACGTATTTCATTGCATAGGGTGTTCCCCATGACTTCTTCAGGGCTAGAATACTATAAGATTTGCTTTGGGTTGTAGTGTGTGACAAACACACCACATACCATACATTTGTGATAATATTGGAAACCAGAAAAGGTTATCCCAAGTATAAGAGTGTATTACCAAGTTAGACCATCATTAATTATTCTATAACACACTAACAGTTGTGTTTAAGTGCTAGTCATCACCATTGATATTGCCTATACCCCTATTCAAGACTGTGCAGGAGGAGGTCTTACATTGTCTAGAGGGCTCTACCAAGTATGGAAATAACTAGGTTTCGGTCAGCTTGGGGATTTTTATAACCAAAAGACATTAATTACTTGAGAAACGATGAGATTGCAATCTTGCACATTGACTACCGCCCTTTCTTTGAGTTTTCTTCAGCTAGTTAATTTTCTCAAAAACAATTATACTGTGATAGGTGAGGCTGCACGTCAAATCACTATGCAGATGGCAAATAAAATGGTGGGGATAGGGCTGTGATATTGGCTATCACACCAAAAGGCCCATACAGAAGAGATTTTGACAAAAGAGCTCCCGAAAATTTGTGTGGAGATG
This sequence comes from Triturus cristatus, assembly GCF_964204655.1. Lineage (NCBI taxonomy): Eukaryota > Metazoa > Chordata > Amphibia > Caudata > Salamandridae > Triturus > Triturus cristatus. Next base: position 1,496,637,808 of record NC_140591.1, read on the forward strand.
GGTTGCAAGTTTAATGCGAAAGAATGGCAGCAGCTCAGTGAGTTATCAAATAAAGCACTCAGAGGCGCTAATTTTAAGAGAATGGACTTCTTATCAAGATGGTTAGCATATTATACCCCCCTGAGATTGCATAAGATGTATTCAACAAATCCGAACCAATGTTTTAGATGCAATAAACAGGGTGATGGAGGATGGGTGCACATATTTTACCGATGTAACAACTTACAGCAATTTTGGGAAGATGTTTTTACCAAGAATTCTCTATTTATGTCTTTGACAATTGATCCATCATCTATGTTGGTTTTATTTGGTTTATCTGGGGAGGTGAAATGGTTAACAAAATAGTAGTAGTATTTTAAACTAATTTCCATAGCGGTCGCTTGGCCACTTGTCCTGCAAAATTGTAGAACCGATAAGCAACCTATTATTGATCACTGGATTAATAAAATATGCAGGACTTTCAGATTTGAGGAGGCCTATGCAAAACTTGTTGGGGCTACTGTAAGATTCAGAGCTATCTGGCAGAATTTCTGTACCTATTGTGTAATGGAGGAAAGGAGATTATAAAAGTTGGTGCTTTATAGGAGCCAAACTCTGCATTTTATTTATTTATTAGCTGTTGTTAGCCATATTTGCGCTCTCAATAGTTCTTGATATTGATTTGCAAAATTTGATGTAGGTATTGTTCAGATAATTTAAAAATAGCCACTGCTACAGCACAATGCACTTTGAATAGTTTATGATTTTCTTTTTTTTTTTTTTGCAAGGATAGTCGCACAATGCACTTTCAATAGGTTGTGATTTATATGCCAGGTTGTTGTAGCCATCTTATAGCTGTTAGCTTATCATAGTATTCAATTAAAATGTTTTGCTGCTAGTCTTATGTGCACTTTAAATAGATTGTACTGCAGTTTGATGTATCTATTGTAGAACGTAGTTGTCGATTATACAGTAACAATTAGTGGCATAAGTATTCGTGGGGAATTACTGGGAGTAAATTAGAGCATCCACCATAGTTTAATACAGGTTACTGAGAAATATGTTATATATTCTCCACATTATTTTTTATTGAGTGCTTGTATAGTTGCTAATAATCAAGATCTATTAAAGTATCTCCATGTAATCTAGTGCTGCTAACTATTGGATAACTGCTATTTCCGACTCTTCTTATTTATTCTGTGATGCCATGTATTATGTCTGCTTGTTTTCAGTTTTTTTCCTGTTCTAATAAAAGAAAACTTGATATTGAGCATATATAAGTTTATGTCAATTCACTTCCAGTGTTGGTTTTACACAAACATTGTCAAGCGGGACGTGGTGCAATTCATTGTCTACATTACTGATATTAGTTGTCACATAAAAGACACCTACTAGTGGGCCTTCATGACATGACCCCAAAATTGTCCTCTGGTCAAAAAGTATGCTTCCCAATTATAACCCAATATGTGGCATGGCACATACCTGTCTTCCTCTTTAATGTCACGTTATAAATGTGTATGGTAATCAATGATTTAAAAACCAGTATCTCATCACCAATAGCTTCAAATGTATATATTATATGTATCCATATAGATGTCCTAACTTAATGCCGGTTATACTTCCATCCCAGGATTGCTGTCTATAAATCTCATTCACACGTTAATTTCTATATTCCGACTTTGTAAATCCCAATATCTTTCCTCAATTAATGTTCACCATCTTTATTTCCAAAGTAATTAGTTTCTTCATTCGGCTGTATTGTTTGCTCCCATAATATAGAATCACATATGCTAAAACATCAGAACTTGTTTTCCATTTCGTATTCCAATCTTTACCAATAAAGTGCATTATCTATCCTTTGACCTCCAAACTTATCGTACCTGTTGATCGGACCCCCAGTCCATGTCCTCCCAGTGTTTGTATCTCCTGCTGCACTTGCGTGGTTATGCCGGAAGTGATACTTAACCACAGGATAAATGGTAGCTACTGCGTTGTGATGCACACCAACTGGACCAGGTATGGGCGCCATCTTGGGTGTGTTTATACGTGTACGGACTCCGCATCTTATCTAAAGAGTCTCTACCCCAGCCAGTGTATGCACCAAATCTAAGAATGTCCACAGTTGACCCAGTTTGGGCAACAATCATATGTGACTCATTTGAATTCCATAAGTTCAACACTGGCCACCTGTTGCAGTTAGCATAACGTGTAAAACAGACCAATAAACCATCTTGCAGTTTTTGTATTTGCCTATTAATCCACCATTTACATTGATTCTAAGAATAATAGACATGTATAGACAGAAACATATAGGCATGTATATGAATATGCGTTCTCAGCAAATATCATAGTCAAGAAGCCAACAACTATGACCTGGACAGACTACACCCTCGTCACTTTACGTATACCCATCATGCACCATCACAGACCTACCACCACTGAAAATGTCCACCAGAGCCGGCTGGTACTCGAAAGAACTGGTGAAAAACCACATCACGCAACTGGAGTCCACATGGAGATCAAGCCAAGACACCACAGATAGATACATCTTCAAATCAGCCCTAAGCCGCTACCACTAGCTGATACAGAACACTATGTTGTGTAGTTCCTATAAATCTATATAGGATCTGCGTGTTTAGACAACATAAACTAAGGAATTGGTGTCCAGACTGATTCCTGACACCCCTGGAGGACATGTTAGTCTTTAGACCAGCTAGCTCACAGTGCCACTATAAGACCCCAACCTTACCAAGGAGCGAATAGTTTCTGACAACTATCGAACATGACAACCCTGACCCCTCAGGGATCGTGGAAACAGTACAGAACGTTTCGCTCAATCATTTGTGCGTACTTTTGTCTCAGAGAGATGCACAGAATAAATGATGGGGACATTTTCAATAAGGATTTATTGAACATGCGTCATTCTAGTATAAAATATGTGTGCTACAACAACCATTAGACAAAAACAGATATATACAATTATGACCACCAGCAGAGTAAAGAAAAGCTAAAATTCTTCCATGGTGCTAAAACAATGAATATATGCAGGCATATAGATACATGAACGTAATAATGCGTACTCCTCCGATGCAAACCCTAGCTAAATGTACCAAAGTGTACCTAGCATGTATGCAGGTGTAAAGCCAAGAATCCCCTTAGGATGAAGCCATCCCCATTACCTGATGTGGTAGAGCGAAGGACCCCGTCTTGTTCTCAAGAAGGACACCTCGCAGGGATGTCAGGCCACTGAGTGCTGGAGTGTCTGCGTGCAGGAACCTCAGAGTCTTGCATCAGCATGGATGTCTTTTTCACCCCTGGTTTGCCCAGAGAAGATGTAGTGCTTATATACCCAAAAGGTACCCTCAGGGGTTCTCCCTAGAAGTGTACCAAGGGCATGTTGGGCAAGGATGATGATAAAGGTGACCCTTATACAGAGTTATTATGCAGAAGATGGTAATCCTGCTATGATGCTGAGAATCCTCATGCATAATATATGAGGCTTTTTTTCAAAGAAAACCACAACAAAGTCATGTACCATCTAACTAGGTAAAAGATAAGCGTCAGACCCGTATGTAGAACAATGGTAGGGCAGATATAGGTAAAAGGTTGTGTAGGGTACATTGGGGTTCATAACAACTAAGCCCACAGCTTTTGCAGATTGCATTGCTGACAGCACTTACAGTAGCAGGGACATCTTCACCATTATCAAAGATGTTACTATGCCTACTGCCACCTCCAGTAACATTTCCTCGTCACAAGAGATTGGCAGCAACTATTGGAATTCTTATGTATCAAACTCATCTCCATATACAGCAACTTTGACCCTCAAAAAACCCTCCTAACAACCAGTGAAGCACTAACACCGAACCTCAATGCCTCCATTGATTCAACAACATTCCCAGACATTAGAAACATGTCACTATCATGCCCTTGCTCAAGAAAACCACCAATTGACACTGCCTGCTTCGCAACTACAGCTCCTTGATGCCATGCAGTCTGGATTCAGGCCCAACCACAGTACAGAAACACCACTCATTGCTGCCACAGGCAACATCCACATGATCCTTGACAGAGGAGACATGGTAGCCCTCATTCTTCTGGACCTACCTGCAACATGTGACACAGTCGCACATCACATACTCATCAGGTTCCTGAACAAGTATGGCATCCTGGGATTGGCTCTCTGTTGGATCCGCTCCTTCTTAATGAATAGAACAAAAGCTGTTACGCAAACACCTTACTCATCGGAAGCCTTCAAACTCACAGTACATTGCTCAACTCCAAACTCTTCAACACAAACATGGTCCATCTGGGCAATGTCATCCGCACACACAAGATCAACATCCTTTCCTAAGCAGATGACACACAATTCATACTCTCCCTCTCTCCAAAGACCCCAATACAAGAAACAAGTTCACTGCCTACATGAACAAAGTTGCTAACTGGATGAATGCCAACTGTCTTAAGCTGAGCCCTGACTAGACAGAAGTAGTGACCTTCAGCAAGAACACCTTACCATGGGACTCCAACTTGTGGCTGGCCAAACTGGGACCCACACCGAAACCCAGGACTCATTCCAGGAACCTCAAAATAATAATTGACATCAGACTGGACATGACTGCACAAGCCAATGCCATCACTGCATCCTCCTTCCACACCCTGAAGATGCTGATAAAGATCTTCACATGGCTCTCAAGTAACACTAGAAAAACTGTGAATCACACCCTAGTCATCAGCAAGTTGGACTATGAAAACACCTTCTATGATTGGATCACCAAGCAACTGACTAGAAGAGTGCAGATGTTCCAGAACATGGCAGCCAGACCCTTCCTCAACCTCCCAAACAGAACTCACATTGCACCACAGCTCGGGGAACTACACTGGCTTTGAAACACAAATGCACTCAATTCAAACTCCTCACTCACACATTCAAGGTACTTCACAACTCAGGCCCCAACTATCGGAACAGTCACATCTTCCCCCAACCATCAAACCATTGCTGCACCACAGGAGTCCTACTAGCCAATATCCCACTCATACACAGACCCAGATCAGGAGGATGCGTATTCTCCTACATCGCTCATAAAGCATAGAATAACCTCCCACTCCACATTAGAGCTTCTTCCTCCCTTCTTGAACTCCACAAGAAGCTGAAGCACCGCACCTGCTCAGAATCAGTGTACCCTCACAGGTGGTAGTGCACGTTTATAAATATAGATAACATAACAATATATTAAAAACAGTGCAATCATAAAACAATGTATATACAATATATCTCCAAATATGTGCATATCCATTATAATGTTTGAATGCCTAGACATATGTGTGAGTGTGTGTGTGTATAGAGTTGTAAGTATATATATGCATAGAATATTTATAGGTATGACATTTACAAATAGTGCATTTTCCACACAAACTGAAATCTGCAGACTCTTGTTGAATAAATTTATATAAATGTTATAAGCTTTTTGAAAGAGTGATTGAGCAAGATCTTTTACAGTCTTCTCACTTATTCCTAATGTGGATGAGCAACCTTCAGCTTTATACTGGAGTCCTTCCCAGCATACTCTCTCAGGCTGCATGTATAACCAGCAGAAATCCTGCACAACATGTACAGCTTGATGTTAGAGAGGTCTTTTGCTTGGTATGTACTACTTAAACAGCAGCCAACAACTGTATAGGTTCAGCAATGTGTGAAACACTATAGGGCATATTTACAAAAATTGCTGCTAAGCAGTTTTCACACTGTTTAGGGGCAATTTTTGTACTGCTGCTGATCGCCAAATGCTAACACTATGTTTGTGACGTATTTACAATACGTAACTACGTAGCGTTAGGATCAGCTTGTGGGCCCAAAAAATGACACTATCTCTAGCATCGAGGTGATAAAAATGTTTTCTGTTAGCGTGTAAACATTTTGGGCCGACCAACTAGCGGTAAAAACGCTAATCAACCCAGCATCACTTTTCCGCGTCTAGCAGCAAAAAGAGCTTACAAATACACCACTAAAGAAAAAATAAAACATAATTCCTGAATACAGAATGGAGCAGCCAGGACCAAGTTCAGCACAGGACAACAACCAACCTCAACACCCCCAAAAGCCAGGATGGCCAGCCAGAGTCCCAGGGAAAGAAGAAGAGTAAGCACAGATTCAGTCAAGAGGAGAATGAGATCATGATTGCGGAGGTGACGGAGCATCAACACCAGCCCTTACTCACCTCCTAGGTAGCATTGGGAACCAAAAACGCTATATGGCAATCCATTGTCAACAAATTGAACTCCATCGCAGAAGTTAAGAGGAAAGTGATGAACTGCAAGAAGTATTGGCATTATGCCAAGTGCAAAACTAAGCAGAAACTGGTGAGCAATCGACAACCAGCATTGCAGACCGGAGATGGCAGTTCAGTGCAGTTTGTTTTAATTTGTGTGCCGCAAATGGTTAAGAGTTGAATTTCCATTGACAACTAATGTACTTTGTGAGTTTTTTATTTCGATTTGTATTTGTGCCATTTTTTTTTGCTGTTGCATGCCTGGCAATAATATGGCTAAGGCATATGATATATGTTGTGTATATGGCTTTCATTGGTCAGATGTTTTCCATATCTTGTATGTGTGACTACATATGTGGCCCATTCCAGTAAGGTGTCTACCACTGTCATGGGGCTGCGACACACACATATGTGTCACCAAGCATGTTATACTTGTGTCAAGGCACAAATGCCATTGCGACATAAATTTTGTGTATATTCTTGTGGTGTTACCTTTATTTATACCACCTTGTTCATAATTTCCTTACTACAGCAGTCCGCTACAGCAAAGGGCTGGGCAATCGGTGTCGGGTTGGACTTTCCACAACAACATCCATAGCTTTTGATGACATATCATAGATTCACATATCTGGGGCTGTGTCAAATTTTACAGCTCTGAAAATGCCACATTAGACATGCAACACTCGGAAACGTTCTTAGTTCTTGTGCATGCTGCAGCACACATGGATGAGGCAAATCTCCTTTCTAGATTATTTTTGTGCTGTAAGGTATCCCTTCATGCACAGAATAAATAACTATGCAGTGCAGTTACTCTTGCTACAAGGCACAAGTGTCCTGACACTGCCCAGATTTGTTGGCACCATCCCAAGGCCACGCACAGGAATGCACCATAAATAAGATACATATGCCTCATCCCTGTGTGTTGAGACAAGTCAAAATGCCATGCTACTAAAGATTGCACAACACCAGCCTCAGATATTGCATCATAGATTACCCCTAACATTTCTGATTGGAAATGTGGTGTTTCAGTTAGTGAGTCATGGACATGAAAGTGGATGTGTGTGACCCTGTGAGACGACACATGGTGGTGCACGGTGTCCACTGTAGGGACACTATACCGAAGTTAGTAAATTTGTGAGGTACACAGAACCACTGAACAAGACTCCTGCATGCACTGCAATGCACGAAAACTTGGGGCCAGTGTAGGCCATAGCTTTGACAGTATTTGATATTCATTCATTGTGTTTCTGCATTGGCAATAGCAGTGCAGAATTCCTCTATGACATTCACAATATGCCCTTGGAGACGCCGTTGTTAACTGTCAGGCTTATGTTGCCACCCGGGACACTGGGGATGAACCTGGAAAAAGGATGCCTGTGATGCTCCTGCCACTCTGACTGTGGTTGGTTGAAAAATTGCTGATGCCAGCATGTGGAGGACAGCGAGTAGCTTGGTCTGTGGAGGGGTATTGCGGCAACTCTGGGATGTGGGCTACAGGCCAGGCGCTATCTGGTTCAGGAGGCAGGTAATGGATGCCTTCTTAAGCATGTAATGGGCTATGACCTCCTCTTGGCAGAAGTGAAGGAGGGTGATACTCTAGCAGTAGATCTGCTCCCTTCAACAACACTGCTGTGGCTGAGGTGGTGGTTGTCATGACCCTGCTTTACCCTGTTCTTGCACAGTGTGCACACTCACATTTGTCTAACCTAAAGTGTAAATAGTGCTAGTATTATGGAACTGTTGGTAGTTTAATTGTCCCAATGTATCATGTGGGCTATGATCTGAGTAATCCCTGGTGGCAGTGGTTGTTCCATCATTTACATGTTTGTGCACTCTGGATTTGTCCAACAATGATTGTATACACAACAAACATTAGTTACGCAAAAAGACATTAAGCATGTTGCATTCACAACCATGACACGTGTCCACACAATCATAGACATGCACAGATGGCCTATTTGATTGTGACACATTGTCAGCACACCGCCACCTTCAGCAGCTCGACAGCTAGGCTATAAAAGATGCTCAAAGTATCTGCATGCACTTGCCCTTGTCAACGCCACCTTACCTGAGTGCCTCCTTTCTTCAGTGACGAATATCCGGGCAGGGCGTCTCTGCTCCCCCAATGGTTTCTGGTTGTGCAACCCGCCTTCTTCCATGGTTCCCAATGGCTCCGGGGAGTTTATGGCTTTCCACGGTTCCCTGTCTCCAGCTTTCTGTTGCTGATGGGCCAGTGGCACAATGTGCCATGGCATAATTACAAAGCCACGCAAAGCCACTTTATGTGGCATTTAATGGCCTTGTAACTATGTGCCTCTTTCATGCAGAACATTGCATGAAAGGGGCATTCCATAGGTGTTCCCATATAACACCCTTGGAATCTGAAGCATTCCCAGATTTACGAGAAATCGCAAACCTGAGAATGCGTCAGAATCTAATGCCCCCGCCCCAGGGGAGGCTTAAGGGAAGTGCATTCCTGCCCTTTTCTATTGATGCAGGGTAGAGCAACAAGATTCCTTGCAGTGCCGCCCGGCACCAATAGCTCATGAATGAGGCCCCTATTATACAAGTGTGTTAGCATCATTTTAAAGATGAGGTAATTCCTAGCGGTAGTAAACTGACACTAATGTGACTTAGTGGCAGCATTTCTTTTTTAACGATGTACAAGGAAATTCTTGTAAATATAGCGTTGTGTGGTTAGTGGATTCTTTACATGGGAACGCCAAGCCGTCATTCTCATTTTTGGTAAGTCATGCAAAACCGAATTGGTGCTGTGACAAGATGCTGCTAAATCTGTAAAACTGTCACTAACGGGGCTTTGCTGCAACTTGAAAATATGGCGATAACAAAAAAGCCACCGTAGCATCAAAAAATTGAATTAAATCCTTGTAAATATGACCCTATATTCTTTCCTGGAATATAAATCTAGGGGACTTTGGCAGACTCCTTTTTGCATGGCAGTCTAAATTTAGAACAACCAGTCATAGTCTGTACGGCCCAAGGTAATTTTGAAGAGTTTTTGATCTCTGCTCTTAACATATGGAAATCTGGGTGTTGTCCAAAGTGTATGAGTAGACCAATTAGACTGTGATGTTGATCTGTGCAATTTTAATATGAGCAGTGTAAAGCCCAAATATGTTTCAACTCCCCAAGTGAAATGTGAGTTCACAGATGAATCCTGGAATGAGGCCCCAAGTACGTCCATTCTCCATCAGAAATGTTTAGGCATGCAAATTTGTTTGGGGCACCATTTCCTCAAAGATCACATCATACACAAAAACCTGGAATCATTCAACAGGGAACAAGTGGTGCCAAAAGCACATATTGCCACAGTAGTTCCAGGCACTGAAGGGAACTACTTTATGTGAATATGTGCTCATTGTGAGAAGCCAGAATGCCATCATCCACAGTAAAGTTAGCCTATGGCTGAATGGGCTGGCCCGTTGCTCCATGCTGTGTGCTGTAGTGGGCCACAAACAGTAGACCACTAGATGAAGAGGGCTGGCTGAAAGGCTCAGTAATTCCTACATAATGGCATCACTTACAGTGAAGGAAATGGCTGTGGTAGGCTGATTCAATTCCTCCTCAGCGATCAGCAGGAATCTGTGGCAGAGTGGCATCATTAGAAAGTAGAGGCTCCCTCCTTTCAAATGATGCCCTTCATATAACTCCTGCTACCTCGGAGGTAATAGAAAACTCCCGGGCAGGAGCGATCATAAACAAAATGACCACCTCAATTTTCCCTTTGTTGAAGGGCATTGAAGCCTTCAGGGAGACAACAACCCACCTGCCCCAACACCTGTACAGGGAAAAAGTCATTTTTGAATATATGCCCATGTTGGCTTGACCCTTTGCCTGGGAGCTGACCCTGCTATAACAAAAAATCTTCCCTAGTGTTTAATGGGGATTCTTGTTCAGGGACTATAGTTTGGCCACATTTGTTAGCATGAATCCATTTAGGAGAGGCACCACTGAAAGGGGGAGATGCTCATCTTTCCAGAAGTGCCTCTCCCATGTATGTAGTTGCTGTAGTGGTTAGAGAAATATCTCTGGATGTTTCCGCACTGCTAACCTCCTGCATGTTAGCCAGGTTATCCGGTGGGTTAATGAAGTCAGCACAGTGTATGGCATGCTCTGCGTCAGCCACTCATATTTAATTAGATATGGGAAGCATTCGAGGCAAACATCACACATTCCACCATGGAGTTGAAGATATTCACCTTCTCCATATTATAAAGTTAATGCTGAGGATCTAAACATCTCATCCTCCACTCCAGAGGAGTTAACACTCCTAAGGCGCACTTTATCAACAATGTACAATGGCCTTCATAACATAAAATAAAATGTTGTTTGTTAATGAAGGAAATGCTTTTAGAAAAAGGCGAAAGAAGGCTGCAAATTTGGTTTGCAAAAGGTTATTTTTAGAAAAGAAAAGGTATTTGTATTTAATGGATCACTGACATATTATCGACTACAAAAATATAGACTTACAAAAATATCGATGCCAAAATATAGAATACCAAAATATCGACTCCCTATCTCCAAACAGGAAAGTACAAAAATATAAAATCCAAAATATCGTTGTAAATAATATAGTTAGTCAAAATATTGAATTGTTTAAATGTTTTAAAAGTAATATAAAATTTATGAAATAATACATATAATTAACTGACACATACTTAAAAATACTTAAATAACATTAAAATTAATAAATATTTAATGTAAGTAAAAAAACAAATTAATACATATATATTAACGTAATATTTATTACAAATATTCAATATTTTCTGCGTAGGATAGCGGGCGGGTAAAATTTACTATTACCACTCCAGTAAGTGCAATAGTAGGGAAAGCGTTGGATAGCGGGAGGGTAAAAATTACTATTCCCACTCCAGAGAATGCAACACTAGGGAAAGCGTTGTATAGCGGGAGAGTAAAAATTACTATTCCCACTCCAGAGAGTGCAACAGTAGGGAAAGCGTTGGATAGCGGGAGGGTAAAAATTACTATTCCCACTCCAGAGAATGCAACAGTACGGAAAGCGTTGGATAGCGAGAGGGAAAAAATTACTATTCCCACTCCAGTGAGTGCAACAGTAGGGAAAGCGTTGGATAGCGTAGGGGTAAAAATTACTATTCCCACTCCAGTGAGTGCAACAGTAGGGAAAGCATTGGATAGCGTAGGGGTAAAAATTACTATTCCCACTCCAGAGAGTGCAACAGTAGGGAAAGCGTTGGATAGCGTAGAGATAAAAATTACTATTCCCACTCCAGAGAGTGCAACAGTAGGGAAAGCGTTGGATAGCGGGAGTTCAAAATTTACTATTCCCACTCCAGTGATTACAACAGTAGAGAAAACGTCAAATGGCGTAGGGGTAAAAATTACTATTCCCACTCCAAAGAGTGCAACAGTAGGGAAAGCGTTGGATAGCGTAGGGGTAAAAATTACTATTACCACTCCAGAGAGTGCAACAGTAGGGAAAGCATTGGATAGCGTAGGGATAAAAATTACTATTCCCACTCCAGAGAGTGCAACAGTAGGGAAACCGTTGGATAGCGGGAGGGTAAAATTTACTATTCCCACTCCAGCGAGTGCAACAGTAGGGAAAGCGTTGGATAGCGTAGGGGTAAAAATTACTATTCCCACTCCAGAGAGTGCAACAGTAGGGAAAGCATTGGATAGCGTAGGGATACAAATTACTATTCCCACTCCAGAGAGTGCAACAGTAGGGAAAGCGTTGGATAGCGGTAGGGTAAAAATTACTATTTCCACTCCAGAGAGTGCAATAATAGGGAAACCATTGGATAGCGTAGGGGTAAAAATTACTATTCCCACTCAAGTAAGTGCAAAAGTAGGGTAAATAATAAATTAATATTTTGTTAAAAATTAATTAATTATTAATACCAAAACAAGTATTACAATTAATTACCAATCACACAAGATTTAATAATTGATTATTTATAAATACCAATATATTTTTGTTTAATTAATTACCTATTAATAATTAATTAACAACCAATTGTTTTTCAATAACAAACATTAATAAATGCTAATAATACCAATTAATCATTAATTAATAATATATTGATTAACGATATACACAAATTATTTAAATAATTAATTTTTTACAATTATATTACTTCCCACCATATTCCCCTATAAACACACTACCCGCTACAAATATTAAATGAATACAATTAACATAATTATCAATTAAACAATTAATACAAATTAATTACCAATTAATACAAATTATTTACCAATTAATAATTAATCAACAACCAATTAATTTTCAATACCAATTAATAATTAACTCATAACAATTAAATTACTTCCCACCCTATTCCCCTATAAACCTACAACCCGCTACAGAAGTAAAACGCTAAATTAAATTAAAAATTATTAATAATTCCTATAAATTATTATTTAATGTACTATAATTAAATGACTTCCCACCCTACTCCCCTATAAACCCACAACCCGCTACGGAATTAAATTACACAAAAATAAAATAACATAAAATTAATTACTTTAAAAATATTCTAACATACATTACAATATTAATACATACTTTTAACACCTATACTAACACTTAAAACACTATAAAAAATTCGATATTTTTAACAACTATATTATGACTGTCGATATTACTTACTTCTATATTATTGCAATCGATATTTCTTACCTGTTTTTCGATATTCTTCACCACTATATTTTGGCAATTCGATATTCTGTCCATTCTATATTTAAAACTCGATATTCTGTCCACTCGATATTTTTTTTTCGATATTATGTCTATTTACCGTATTTAATATTGGCTCCTTCAATATGAGATTCACAGTAATATGTAAGGAGCATGTTGTTTTATTACATTTACATTGTGACATACACTGGTTAACAGTCACCAAACGTGGTACATACTAGAGTCGGGTTGCTAAAGCCATTGTGGAAAACCTAGGTCCAAACAGAAATTGAAAAGAGTAATTGAGTGGACTCAAGGAACACCACTATGAAATTAGGTTAAGAAAATGTTACTTAAAGAAGTTCTTGATAAAAGATATTCACTATATATCTAGTATATCAAGAATAAAATCAGTCCCAAAAATACTCTGAATGTACCAAAAATGCTACATTATGCTAGCCAGCACCTCCTGCAGGGGTATGAAATCCCCAGATATCATCCATAGCAAGTTATTGTCTAGCTGTTTAAACTGCAAAAAGTGTTGTGTCAAGGGGGCCTTTTGTATTCCGCAGCCATTTTTGCCCTCATGTTGATTTATTCTCAGCTTTGCCTTCTCTGTAGTGTGCCCAACAAAGAGTAACTCAACTCAGTCAAGCAATGGCACAAATTACATTGATGCTGTTAGAATTAGTGTGGGTTTATAGGGTGTTGTGTAATACTGAAACATCATTGGTGCCGATTACGATCCGGCAAAAACCGGGTACGAACCGTCGGGCGGAGGCTTTTTTCCGTCCGACTCGTACCCGGTCGTAAAACTTTACAAACATGCAATCACGATTCGCACGGAAACACCATTTCCGTACGAGTCGTACAAAACACCGGCCGACGAAAAGATACATACAAATGGGATCCGGGGAATGCGCCGACGTGACGTCGGGACGCTCTCAGGCCGCGTTTCACGAACCAGGAATTACGATTCGAACCGACAGCAGTCCGGACGGCAATATTTTTACGGCGCCCAAAAAGTGCCGGAAATGCGAAGTATGGCGCGAAATGACCAGAGTAGGTGGCCCGGTAAGCGCCGTACCCCCCCCAGCCCCCGCATGTACGCGCCGCCCCCCCCCCCAGCCCCCGCATGTATGCGCCATCCCCCCCCAGCCCCCGCATGTACGCGCCGTCCCCCCCCAGCCCCCGCATGTTCGCGCCGTACCTCCCCCAGCCCCCGCATGTACACGCCCCCCCCGTGTATGTACACCCGAGTACGTGTCGAACCCCCCCATGTATGTACACCCGAGTACGTGTCGAACCCCCCCGTGTATGTACACCCGAGTACGTTCGAGTCGTACCCCCACCCGTGTATGTACACCCGAGTACGTGTCGAACCCCCCGTGTATGTACACCCGAGTACGTTCGAGTCGTACCCCCCCGTGTATGTACACCCGAGTACGTGTCGAACCCCCGTGTATGTACACCCGAGTACGTGTCGAACCCCCCGTGTATGTACACCCGAGTACGTTCGAGTCGTACCCCCCGTGTATGTACACCCGAGTACGTGTCGAACCCCCCGTGTATGTACACCCGAGTACGTTCGAGTCGTACCCCCACCCGTGTATGTACGCGCTGGGGGTACGCACCGTACATACACGGGTGGGGGTATGACTCGAACGTACTCGGGTGTACATACACCGGGGGGGGTCGACACGTACTCGGGTGTACATACACGGGGGGGTTCGACACGTACTCGGGTGTACATACACGGGGGGGTACGACTCGAACGTACTCGGGTGTACATACACGGGGGGGTTCGACACGTACTCGGGTGTACATACACGGGGGGTACGACTCGAACGTACTCGGGTGTACATACACGGGGGGGTTCGACACGTACTCGGGTGTACATACACGGGTGGGGGTACGACTCAAACGTACTCGGGTGTACATACACGGGGGGGTTCGACACGTACTCGGGTGTACATACATGGGGGGGACGGCGCGTACATGCGGGGGTTGGGGGGGGACGGCACGTACATGCGGGGGCTGGGGGGGGACGGCGCGTACATGCGGGGGCTGGGGGGGGACAGCGCATACATGCGGGGGCTGGGGGGGTACGGCGTGTACATGCGGGGGCTGGGGGGGTACGGCGCGTACATGCGGGGGCTGGGGGGGGACGGCGCGTACATGCGGGGGCTGGCGGGGACGGCGCGTACATGCGGGGGCTGGGGGGGGTACAGAGCGTACATGCGGGGGCTGGGGGGGGACGGCGCGTGCATGCGGGGGCTGGGGGGGGGCGGCGCGTACATGCGGGGGCTGGGGGGGGGTACGGCACGTACATGCGGGGGCTGGGGGGGGTACGGCGTGTACATGCGGGGGCTGGGGGGGGTACGGCGCGTACATGCGGGGGCTGGGGAGGGTACGGCGCGTACATGCGGGGGCTGGGGGGGACGGCACGTACATGCGGGGGCTGGGGGGGGTACGGCGCGTACATGCGGGGGCTGGGGGGGGACGGCGCGTACATGCGGGGGCTGGGGGGGGATGGCGCGTACATGCGGGGGCTGGGGGGGGACGGCGCGTACATGCGGGGGCTGGGGGGGACGGCGCGTACATGCGGGGGCTGGGGGGGACGGCGCGTACATGCGGGGGCTGGGGGGTGGACGGCGCGTACATGCGGGGGCGGCGCGTACATGCGGGGGCTGGGGGGGTACGGCGCGTACATGCGGGGGCAGGGGGGGGGCGGCGCGTACATGCGGGGGCTGGGGGGGTACGGCGCGTACCGGGCACCTGTTTGGACGTCTTCATGGTTGCTATTGGAGTTCGGTGCGGACGGTCTTTTAGCCATACGGTTGTGACATCGGACGCACGGGATGGATCGTGATTCCTCGGTCGGACTTGACTGTTCACGTTTGTACGGTAAATCGTCCGAGGACGTGTCGGACACATTTTCCGACCCGAGGACGTGTGGGGACTAATTCCCAAGGCGGTTCGTATGGACTTTTTACCATGCGAATCATGATTGCCAGTTCGTACGGCACTTGTATGATTCGTACGGTAAAAAGACCGGATACGAGTCGTACGGGAATTTTTTTTACCGGATCGTAATTGGCACCTTAGTGTTATTAGTGTGTGCACAAACAACCCAGTTGGCAGATGTGAAATCACTTGCAACTCCTGGAAGGTCCAATGTTGCTGTCAAATAACTAGGCCTGGTAGCATGGGCTTAGACTATTTGATTTTCAATATGCTGATTTCTTTTAAAAGGAATTAGTTTATTTTTTTCAATTTGCACATTAAATTGTTACAATTACATAAAAGTATTCTTTTGATGACATTTTTCAAGGAGTTAAAAGTAATGTCATGAATCTTATGGTTTAATAATTTCTCTCTTAGATAAAACCAAACATGTTTCTTTGCTCACTTAACCAGCCAGCAAGAATAGCCTCTCTTGGTCAATCTTTGGCAGAGAGTCTCTGATTCCAAAAATTGTGAACTTTGATATTCACAATTATCTTGTAAGAGCAAGATTTGCCTTAAAAGGAGTCTATTGCAAATGATATGAAGATGGTGGATTTCATGCTGTTGAAGGAAATAGCTTTTTGCAGGTTTTTAAAATACGTAGAATGAGTATTATCCATATCATGTTTAATTTCCTGGTAAAGTTAGACTTTGGTAACTTTTTAGGGCTTAGATCAAGACATTCTAAGCAGCAGTCCATTGTTATTATTGGCCTCTGCAAAGGTTCAACATAGCAGTAATGTACTTAGACTGTATTAGAGAATGTAAGATTAAAGATGCAAGATTTACGGATTGTACATTTTTATTGTTAAGCTATTATGCTTAGATGTGCAGCACTTCATCAGTGCCTTCCCAAATACTAATATGTACATTTGCTATAGTTTTATACTAGCATTGCAAGGTTTAGTGGTTTTACACAAGTTACTCAAAATGATCTGAGCGCCTTGTATGGGAAAACCCAGTAGTGCCATTCAGCATGTGGCATCACGTCGTCAATATTTGTCTGAAGCAACAGCCGTCTCAGGTGGTTTTAACTGATGCCAAGCTTGACTGGGGGAGAATGTCTGCATTGTCAGCATTCCGTCCATCATTTGTTTGTTGTAACGCTTTTCGCCCTAAGTGGGATGGGTATTCCCAGACGTGGGACCCGTGCTCACTACGCCACTGGAGTCAAGCTATCCTGGCTGATGACGGCTGATAGCCAGAAACCGGTCCTAGGATGCTTGATTCCGGTCCAGGGAAGACATGGCTTGGCAGTTCGGGCTGGACTGTTCCCATGAGGCACAGGGTCCAGACTGATTTGCATATGGCCATGTCTGAACTGGGGTGGCGTAGTGGGCAAAAGAACGATGGATTTAACCCAGATCTCTTGACTGGGGGAGAATGTCTGCATTGTCAGCATTCCGTCCATCATTTGTTTGTTGTAACGCTTTTCGCCCTAAGTGGGATGGGTATTCCCAGACCTGGGACCCGTGCTCACTACGCCACTGGATTCAAGCTATCCTGGCTGATGACGGCTGATAGCCAGAAACCGGTCCTAGGATGCTTGATTCCGGTCCAGGGAAGACATGGCTTGGCAGTTCGGGCTGGACTGTTCCCATGAGGCACAGGGTCAAGACTGATTTGCATATGGCCATGTCTGAACTGGGGTGGCGTAGTGGGCAAAAGAACGATGGATTTAACCCAGATCTCTTGACTGGGGGAGAATGTCTGCATTGTCAGCATTCCGTCCATTATTTGTTTGTTGTAACGCCAAGCTAGAGCGAGCATGCATTGGTATTTGGAATTTGAATAGGCTTAAAGTGAAAAAGAACTTCTGCAATGACGCTTGTTAAGGAGACCTGATATTTGCCTGAGGTATGGGCTGCCTGAAGTAGTGCATTAGATATTTAGTTACTTTTTTAGAAGTAGAGACATAATGTCATTTTGAAATAAGTAGTGTTTCAGCCGATCAATTGCAGTATGGGATAAGGGCCATTTCTCAATCTTGTACACCCAGAGACAGTGCTCTGTTTGCACAACTTGCTGTCTGTCGCTTGTTGTGACACTAGGTACTGCTACAAGGATTTGCAATATTCTATTTAATTAGACAATCGCAAAACATATTAATATTTCAGAAGTACACCTCCGACACTTAGGTCAAGTTTTTAAAAGTCCACTCTTTTCCGTACCTGGGCATAGTTTCTACTGACCACATGTTGTACAGCAATGAATCACTCTACAACTTATCAATCAATATTATATCCATAGTTTCAAGGAACATATTAAAAGAGGACTGCATAAGGGTTGCATCAGGCATTTGTGGAAGTCAATCCATAGTTTCAAGGAACATATTAAAAGAGGACTGCATAAGGTTTGCATCAGGCATTTGTGGAAGTCAATCCATTTCTTTTAAATTCTATGTACTTCCATGTGTTAGTTTTGTTAACTAAAAGACTTCTAGAACAAAAGAACTATAAGGTAAGGTGTACTTCAAGAAAAAATAACTTGCTTTTTGTTACACCAGTCAGCCTTAGGGTGGTCTTCCCCAACTTTTTTGCCACTCATCATCACCCTTTTTGCTGCACTTATTTTTGTTTGCTTTAGGACTATGTGCACTTTACCACTGCTCCCTAAACCATACTTACATTGGCTCATACCCAATTCCATATTTAATTTACTTAGACGTTTTTTGTAAAATGGTATACCATATTCCCAGGGCCTGTAAATTAAATTCTACCAGTGGGATTGCAGAATGTATTGTGTCACCCACTTAAATAGCACCTTACAACATACACCTTATCACATATGCCAGGTCTGCTGCCTGAATGCAGTTTCATCCTGCAATGTCAACTTGAAAGGTTTGGCATGTACTTTAAATTTTACGTGTCCTGGTAGTGAAAAAATCCCAAATTTGTTTTTCACTACTGTGAGGCCTACCCCTCCCATAGGTTTACATTGGAGATTCATTATTGCATTTCATAAGCAGTAATTTCCAAATGGGAGCAGGTAGCTATGCCATTTTTGGTGCCTTTGGAATTGTGGTGAAAAGCCAGCTGCTGTGACCTGCTGTGCACTCTGCAAAACCTGTACCTGAAGGGAATGCTTTGCTGCCTGGTGCCTGCCTTGAACCCTCAGAGACCAGCCCTGCTGTTGAGCACTTCACCTTCACCTGAACCCAGGACCACCAGAGTAACTCCAAGGGATAGTTTGCTGGTCTCCTGTTCAGAGCCACAGGTACTCAAAAGGCACCCACCATCTTGACAGCGCACCTGGACCCAGCCTGAGTGAGCTCTGAACCTCCAAGAGGTGTCCCACTGGCCCTGGACCCTTGGTAGTGGTGGTAAAGGTGCCTAGATTACCAAATCCCAAAACTGACGACAGATACATTTTGGTCGGAAACCCTGAGAGCCAGGAGCAGACCATCTTCTCCTGCTACATTATTATTAGCAGCAAATCCTTTTTGGCGGTCCTTCGACAAAGGGTATCCAGCCTCGTGGAACTGTCTTTGCTATAGCCCACTGCCTCTATCAACTGGAGATTTTTGACTTCCATTTCAGAGATTAGGACCAAAAGCAGAAATCAACACAGTGGGTTTGACCCAAGGTTATCTGACGATGACGCTCCCTCCTCGGAAATCTCCTGCAGCCTTGCTCTGCTCAACGTTCCATTCTCACGCACTTTTTCTCAGAATTTCTTCTACATCCGAAGGTAAGCACTGACTGGGTCGAATCCATTGTGTGTATCTGATCCGCGCTCCATCGCAGTCTGTCATATTTTTTTACTTTGACCTGATTTCGCACTACTTGATATTGAAGGTTGGCGCTTTGACATTTTACGTGGTAGTTTTTACAAAAACAAATTAAAATTCATAAAACCATTTAAACTTATTGAATTTTTGTTTGTTTTGGTGTCAAATAATTGATTAACATTTACTTTGTGTTTCTAAAATTTGTTTGGGATTTTTCTTGTATTATGTTTTTGCTTTAAAACTGTTTATGTGCTTCATAAATACCTTACACAAAGCCTCTAAGTTAAGCTTGACTGTTTTTTGTGCCTAGTTACTTCGGGTTAAGCACTGGTCAATTTAATGACTCTTTGTGGTCCTTCCTGCAAGTGATTGTGGCTGTTGCTTGACCAGAGCTCACACCCCAGTCAACCAACAACCCAATTTCTCATACCTTCTTATTTAAATCTGGGGGCTTTAAAAACCGGGAAAGATCAAGGGAATAAATAATCAAATCAAAGCTAGCCATAAGTCAGTTATAAACATGCCTATGTCTTAAGTGTAGCACCAGGGTCATGAGTTACACAATACTGTGGGAATGTAAGTACAGCGCCATGCAGTATCACCACTTCGTTAATATGCACTTAACATTTAAACTCCAGGGAATGGGGATCAACTGGTTGGAGATGGTTTTACCAGACTTTAATGGTCATATTTAACACATTGTATGAGACAAAACTGTGGTGGGTTTATATGCTGACAATGTCTTACTAAACGTTATTAAGTAACCTTAGACCTCACTTTCTTCTCTTTATTTAAGAGAGCTGGACTGGTAAGAAAATATTTTTTTGATTTACTGTCTTTGCTTTACATTATAGCATTGGTGGCTGACATTAGAGGCCCATTGGCAGTTTGCCAGTGCCATGGAAAATCATCTGGTAGCATTGTCTGCCATAGAGCTGTATTGTGAATACTATTAGGACTCCAAGGGTCCTCTTAGAAATGAGTAATTCCATATTTCCATGTGTTTACACTAATCGAGATTGTCCCTGCTATGAGCAAATCAAATCTCCATAAAGAAAGAAGTGGGTTCTCATTAAATCCATGGACCTTGCCATTTCTATGGCACAAGTAACAGGAATTACTAGCTACATCAGCATTAAAGAGCAACTCACAATGAGGCTCCTAAAATGGCCTTCTCAAAATGCATTTTAACATGTTTGGTTGGCGTTGGCATTTGTGTTTGAATTCGTGGATCCACCTGCAGCTTGGAGGGGTATCTGCCTAAAGAACTGAATGCAACTTGTGAAACACAATCAAATCTAATGCACTGCTCTCTGGAAATGAATTGGAGAGACCGTGATACATTGGACCAGTGATGTCCAGCACTGACAGCCCCTCCAAGTACCATCATTCTCTGGTTGAACTAACATATTTAGTGCCTGTTCCCTGCATCACCACATTCAAATGTAATGTCAAGTCAATAGTCCCTTACCTCTCTGCAACACCATTCATCGCTGATGGAATTTGAGACATCTGAAGCAGATGTCTATGCCTCCGGCCATGAAAAGCTAGAATCAGAGAGAGTTTTCTTTCCAGGAAGTCATGTGACAGGACCTTCACCATGATTATTACAATAATTGACATTGAGGAAGTTCCATTATAACTGCATGATTATTATAACAACACGGCATAGACGGAGGTGCATTTGAGATACCACCTAAATTATGATGCTGACTGAAGTTTTGAAATGTAATATTTGCCTCAATTGTAGTGAGTTTACAAAGCAAGAAAGCAGGCTTGTCCTATGGGTTTATCTCCCCCTGAAATAATTGTTTAAGGTTAGTGGGCAAATAGTGCGTTTTAAACCACAATCTTTGCAAAAATATTGCTAAAAAGCAAAAGGCTCTGAAAGGGCACGTATTACATTTTTAAATCCTCTTCTGATGTGCCAAGATATCTAAACCTAACACTCTGCAGGAGTTGACCGCATTTTTCCAAAGTGCACTATGGATGTCACTACATTTGAAAAACTAGCATCATTGTGCCAGGGCAAGCACTTTCCTATAGAAGCCCCCAATATTCCAGTGCCAGAATGTTTCAATTTATGCCAATCATATACCAGAAACGATGATTCCACAGCCTGCCATGGGCTTGGCCTGTCTCATTACATGGCCGAATAGAACAGCCTCCTTGTATATGGGCCCTCTGTTGTGCAGGAGAGCTGTATAGCAGCAAGGAAGTAGTCACAGGTTTCCTTTTGACGGATTGTTGCCTGAAGAGGCTGGCATCATATTGCTTGTGAATCATCAAAGGGGTCATGTCTGTAGCTGGATGACTGTGATTATTTACAAGCAACTTTATAGACAAAAGTTGCCTGCTACCCGTGACACTGGCAAGGCCCATCCTGACCAGAGCAACCGTGTAATTCCAAGGTCTCCTGTCGTAGTTCCCTGGTCAAGTTTAGACAAGGTGAGCTAAGCTCTCTAAGTGCAGCACTGTAGTCTCTGTCCTCAATAAGCAGAGGCTGCCACTATTAAACTTGGCCTCATGTAAGATAAAAAAAAAATAGTGGTCACTTTTGCTGATGCTGATTCAAACACTGCCTACACCAAAATGAATATATATGCTGAGTGTGGAACATTGAGAGTTGATTTTCAATGTGCATACAGAGCATACCTTTTAATTTAGATTCAGTCAGATCGGTGTTGACTAGACACAAGTCAAGATTGGCACTTCCAGGATTAAGAGTGGCTTGGAATGGGTAAATGTGCTTGTGTATCCTGTGACAGTGGCAATTCAGTGACCAAGTGTTAGCAGGAGGGGTCTGATGAAGCAAAGCAAAGTGTGTTTATGGCAAAATGCAGCAATGTGCATGAGACACCTAAAGTGCTGTTTGGTGATGCACTTGCAAGGCTAGCCATATGATATACAGTCTAGCATATTTGACAGCTCCTTGCAGCACTTAAGTGTAGTTAATTGACAGCCACTTGAAGCACTGCTTAGTAGAATGTGTTTTGTTGGTTTAGCCTTGGTGTATCCTTAAACATTGTACAGTTGAGGTACAGTTTTAGCTCTTAGATCTCCTTGCAACAGGAGCCATAAAGAGTACAATACAATTTGTTGGCAATCATGAAATGTCACACATAAACAAACTGGCAGCCAGGCACTGGCTCTGCATAGCTGCTGATTGAGAAGACCTTTACTTGTGAGGATCATCATCACAATGGACTTCATAAACATAATGCACCTGAGAGGACTGGTGATAATAAGCAACTTCAATCCCACCCCCTATATGTTTACATTCTGTGTAAATGGGAGGTCGGCATGGTACCTGGCAGGGAATGCAGGGAGTGGGGTGGGGAGGCTCAGAGCAATATATTAGTATCCACCTAGTGTGTAATATGCCTGAAGTGATCCCAGCTCTGTAACTATTTTAGTCTGAGCTCTAAAAACTGAAATTGAAGAAATAGTATGTTTCCAATAAGTGTGTAGGTAAATAGGAGTATGGGCCAGTGGGTGGCAGGGGTTGGAGAAAGTGATGTGGGGAGGTTGTCCGAGGACAGCTCTGAACAATATATTTGTGCCCTACTCTATACAGGGTAGAGCTGGAACATAAACTATATGTACGCTTTGACTCTCTCAATCATATTTTTGGACAAGTGTTGTTTTTTTAAACCAAAAAAATATTTAAACAGGAGTAAAACCACCAGGCCTACCACCCAAGCTTTGGTTCGTTTTTTACTAACAAAGCTAGAACTTGAGAAATTGTATATTCGGTGTCTGAAATGGCAAGGTCATTTCTATTGGATCTAAAACAGAACTAACCTGTTTGATATTCAGCAAATTCCATTATAATAATCTAAGGATTTTTTATTTTAGCAAGTCATTTTGCTGCGCCGCCGAACGCCAATTCAAAAGGGCAGGAATGCACTGTATTTACAAGATACGGTGCATTACTGTCCTTTCTACCGGTCCACAATTTGCTGCAAGCACCAACACAGGCACCCTTGTACAATGGTGCAGGGTGTCTGTGTTGTTGGCTTTTGCCACTTTTCGTGGCTTCATAAATATGATGGTCTAATTTGTGCCTTCGAGCGTCACAAAAGGGAAAGCTTCAGAGGTGCAAATTTGGTGCAAGGGAATTGCAAATAAGACCCCTATATTTTTTTTCTCTTAGGACTGGAAGGAGTTTTGTTTTGTAGGCAGCCAATCAGAATCAATGTGGGTAGCCCACACATCTCTGGACTGCTGTTTTACAATCCAAGGAAGGGGAGGGGCAGCCCAAATCAGCTGCATTCTCTATATGGATAAGAAATCTCTTCATGTCCCTAGATCATCTGCGCAACACAGATCAAAAGAGCTCTGTCTGCTATCATTTGCTGGCAGATGTGCAATGTGATTCTCTCTGCTTTTATGACCCATTGTATGACAGCCGATGCATTGTTTCCCAAAGTACCTCTGCCCATTTCCTCCCAAGCACCCTCTCTTTCTGCCTTTTTAGGTTGTGCGTAAGCGTACAACCTCATGCATACTTTATCATACTTCTCTGTGGGCTCAAAGCCATGCCACTGCTATTCATTTTTTTTGTTTGAGTTTCCTTTAGAAATCCTTGCTTGCTAGTGGTTAGTCTTGCCTCTTTGTCCCTACTTTTTCTCCTTGTTCTTCCCAGGCAGCAGGGACTGTATCAGTATGCTTGGTTATGTGCATCTTTGAGTGGGGGGACTATTTTATAACTTTTTTTCCTGCCCTGCTAGTGTATACTGTGGGTGCTTCAGGTCCGTGGCTGCTTGCATTTTAGCGCAGCATTCATCCCTTCCACCTCCTCCCAAGCTGGAAATTACCAGCTGTTATGCTCCAATCCAAGCTGCGACAAGGATGTTCTGCTAATTGTTTAGGCTGTGCTGTCGCTGAGGAATGTGGTAAATGAGAGTCCGAGGCAGGAATCTTCTAAAGGTGTAGGCAGCCTGCAAATGTTTACTTTAATATTCTCCAAGCACTGCCGGACATTTTTGGGACATTTTTGCTCCTCTATAAGCACCATCCCCTAGAGGCAGGCATTTCAGGCTCGCAGTTAAATCCCAGCAACCTGCGCTTCCACCTCGCCAGTTTTGCGCCCCGCCCAGCTCCCATCCTCTTCCTTGGAGAGGCTCTGCTTGGCTCAGAACTGAGCTCCCACTCATCCTAAACATATTCATAGTTCTGAGAAGCACTCCCAGCCCTGGTATGGGGAGTCACTAAAATAATTGAGACAGGAATGTCGCAAACTGGAGCGAAAAGGGCAAAAGAATAATGAGGATAAAGTAAAGAAGAGTATAAAATTAAATTAGCAGAAATCAAGCAGCTTATTCTGACAACCAAATCAGGTTACTACTGTGAACAAATTAGAGTAGCCTGTGATGCAAACAAAATGCTTTTTGAGGTTATAAAAAATCTCACAGCACCCGTTAGCATCAATGTAGCGACTAAAAATCTGGAATTTTGTGACTCAGTTGCTCACTTCTTTCAAGAGAAGGTCATTATTATTCATAATCAGTTAGCTACCTTTTCTAATGTCCCCATAGATACAATGCAATGCCCCAATCTGGAGCTGGAAAGCACAATGTTTAATAGCTTTAATCCACCTGCTGCAGTACAGATAAGGAAATTGATTCCCATTATTAAATCTGGTTCCCCTAATGATCCATGCCCACCCAAGATATTTCTTATGACACCAGAACCCCTCGCACATCGACTGGCCGATATTATGACAGCCATGTGCAAGCAGGGAATTTTCCTTAATGGCTGGAAATTAGCGTCAGTGCTTCTGCTTTTAAAGAAACCTAATCTCAACACGAAAGAGTTGGGTAACGATAGAACCATTTCTAGGCTACCCTTCCAGGCTAAACTGGCAGACAAAGTCCCCAATCAACAATTAATGGACTACATTGATAGTAACCGCTTATTGGATGATACCCAGTTTGGTTTTTCAGAGAAAACATTGTACTGAATCTGCATTGGTAACGGCAACAGAAGAAATTAGAGCTACTCTTGATCTTGGAGGAAATGCAGCTCTGGTATTATTTGACCTCTCAGCATCGTTTGACACAGTAAACCACCGGGTGCTGGTTGGTTGACCATCTGTGGAGCATGGGAATAGGGGGTACTGCACTGAGCTTTTTAAAGTCGTTTTTGACGAACAGGCAGCAAAATATCTCGGTGGGGAATTTTACTTCTCAATCTTACTATCTGCCCTGAGGGGTACCGCAAGGCTAATCCCTAAGCCCCACGTTGTTTAATGTGTATGTCACTTCACTAGCTAATCTTATTAAGTCCTTTTCTTTTTCCATGTATTCCTATGCAGATCACACGCAGATTATAGCATCTCTTGCTAAAAACACAATTGACTAGGGGGACTCTTTTAGGGTCTGTATGCAGGAAGTAAATAAATGGATGAATAATAACTCATTGATGTTGAATTCCTCCAAAACTGAGCTTATTCTTTTTGGAAATAACCCTTCTTTTTGGTCACAGTCTTGGTGGCCATTAGAACTAGGAGCACATTCTATCCCGGTCCCAAAGGTTAAAAACCTGGGGATCCAAATAGATAAAGATCTGAAGTTTCAGCAGCAAATTTCTAAAGTCATCACGGCCTCCTACTACTCGCTGACACTTATAAAACAAATTGAGAAATATCTGCCCTTTGAACTCCTAAAAACGGTGGTAATTTAATTAGTTGTGACGAGTATAGACGATTCTAATAGCCTTTACCTTAAGATCTCAGTCAGATTCCAAAAGAGGGGAGCAGGCGAGTTTCTTTAGATCAACTGCTTTGCTATGGACTTTAAGCGTAAGTCGAAGCAAAGTGTTTGTGAATCGGGCCATATGTATTGTAGGTTCTTGCTGTAACAACAGAAGTATAAACAGATTCCAGTGACCATTAATGCACACAGCCTTTGCTCCTTAATCCTGCTGAGTGGAAGGCTTAGTATAAGGTATATTTTTTTGACCTTTGGTCAAATGGTAAAACTACCACCCATGTTATAAATGTATGTCTTATTTCCCTGTACTTTCTCAGCTTCATCAGATTCTTTGTTGCCATAACCAAACTATAACACTGTACTCTAAATGCAGTCTCTCTAATTGAGTATAAAGTGGATTTTTTTACCTGCGTATCTCTACTTGATTATTCAGAATTTGCATTTCTGATTTTTTGCTGCTGAATCACATAGGCTGCTCATTTGTATGGGAAAAATGTTGTTTTGTTGTGTGGTGGTGTTATATGGTGACAATTTATAATTAAGTGTTACTAACGTATCCTATACATCACTTTCTGCTCTTTAAGTGGCAACCTCTGGTAAGAACATATTTTTATTACATAATCTCTTCGCTTATACATTGTTGCATTGGTGGTTGACTTTAGTGGCCCATTGCCTTTGTCCTGTGAAATCATCCGGCAACTCTGTCTGCCACAAAGTCATAAGCTGATTACGATGTGGACCCTAAGGGTCCTCTTAGAAAACAGGAATTACATGAGCCAGGGATTCCTAAGATACACTCATTTTCTCTACTCTTGACCTTGTCTGCTTGGAGCACATCAAACTTCCAGAAGAAGCAACTAGGTCCGCAATAAATCTATGGACCTTGTCATTTTTATGGCATATGTAGCATGATTTTCTAATTTCAAAGGGCAAATCGTAATGAGTCTCTTAACATGGCCATTTCAAAATGCATTTTTCATATGTTTGGCTTGAATTAACATCTTAGTTTTTCTTGAAATATTGCTTTCAAGCAGGCCTCTTTGGTGGTCATTTTCATTGTCAGTATTATTAGTTCAAACATTAACACATATAGCGATTCTACTTAGTGTGTGTGGACTTTGCGCCTGTGTTTCACAGGTTTTAGCCTAATTTTATTTAATTTGCCCCATCATTAAACAATGTGCTGTAATGGAAATACCTATGAAACA
Source organism: Triturus cristatus (assembly GCF_964204655.1). Lineage (NCBI taxonomy): Eukaryota > Metazoa > Chordata > Amphibia > Caudata > Salamandridae > Triturus > Triturus cristatus. The sequence goes on from NC_140591.1 coordinate 1,496,665,401, forward strand.
TGTGGCCAGGGATGTTCAGCACTGGCTGTGTAAATACCTGATGGAGAGCCACTTTACATGTCAATACCATCACCACAGTGAACTCCAAAACCCAATGCACTTGGGAGGACAGGTGACAATGTGCCAGCTGTGCTTCCACCTCTGTAAATGTTGGAGTCTGGGCTCTGAAAACTGAAGGTGAAGAGACAGTATGTTTCCAATATAGAGTGCAGGTAAATGGGAGCAGTGGGCCTGTGCGTGACAGGGTTTGGAGCAAGTGGGTGGGGTAGAAAGGTTGTCTGAGGGCAGATCAGAGAAATATATTTGTATTCAATATGGGTACTGCTCCACGCAACAATTAAATACAGTGCTTAATTTGTAAAACAATAAGTGCCAGGTCCCTATCAGTGGGCAACTGCAGCTTGCAACACTTATTGCCCCTGCCTGCACTGCCAATGACAATTCTAACACAACCTACTAAAGATTTTCACACTTACTAGTGTTGCAATTCAGACTATTCCATGTCCCCAATGCTATAAGAATGGATTGGGCAGCAGGTATTAGTCATTTTTACTGTATATTGAGTGAATAAACAACTGTTGTTGTCCTCATCTCTAAATTTTGCTATACAGCTCCACCAGATGGCAGACTGCCAAAAGTCCCAGTTTGGACAATTAGGTAGCAGTGCCGAGCACTGGAAACCACCAGCTCACATTTAGCACAGATTAAATGGGGTGAAGACGGAATACAATCTATAAAGTTTTTGACTATAGCAGTCACATTTTTAGACAAGTGTTTGATTTTTTGGGCCATCAAAATATTCAAGCAGCAGTTAAACCGCTGAGCATACCAGTCAATCTGCGGATAGTTTATTCCTAATAAAACTAGAACTTAATCAATTTATGAAATGGAAACGTTATTTCCATTGGAGCTAAAACAGTGTTGGCCCGTTTGATATCCTGCAAATTCCAATCTGGAATTGTTATTTTTATTTTAGGCCTGGGTGCAGTTTATGTTTGTGGGAAGCCAATTAGAATCAATGTGGGTAGCTGCACCTCTGTGGACTGGCGTTTTGAAGTACAGGGAAGTGATGGGCAGCCCAAACCGGCTGTTTTCTTTATATGGATAAGAAATCTCTCCATGTCCCTGGATCATCTGCAGGGCACATTTTTTTAAAGCAATTAAGATCTGCAAGCAAAAAAAAAATGAGTAGCTTTTACTAATTATTCTGATGAAATATGGCACCCAGAAGTACATGTATTTTTAAAGGTTAATGTTAGAATCCTATTTTGATATTCTGGGAACACTTACCTTAAATGTCATGTTGTAAATTAACTTTAGTGGGTAGCCATTTTAAAACTGAATGTTTTATTGTCTACCCAGCGCATATTTTCTAACTTGTAATTTCATCTTGCAAATGTTTCACAGTTTAGTGATGAAAGATGCTGTGAGACAACCTGTATTTAAAGAATTGTGAGGCTTTCACTGGTTGCAAAAATAATAAACACAATACACATTTTTCACGTTGGCAGGTTGCAACTTGCTGCAAGGCTAATTGCTGTTTAGCCTGAATCTCCACTCACAGATTTTTTGTAAAATACATATTTATTGTATTTATTGGTCATCCAGAATCACAATACAATTATGGCAGTAGTATACTTCACAGGAGAACATGGCAAAAATGCCAAGACATTCCGTTTAAAGGTGGAAAACATTCATAGCATACATTATGTATTTATGATACATATTAACATGTCCGGACATAACATCAGCTACTCATGGATATAAATCACAACACAAAACTCTTAAAAAGCCCCACTTCTCCCCCCGGGGTCATATAGAGGAAAATCCCCCCCACACCATGTACCGTATGTTGGGCTACATCTTCCTGTTGTTGCAGGTCTACTACATTCTCGGACTGTATATTCCCAAGCGATACCAGCAACTCAGACTCAGTATTGTCAGCCTGCGCCCCCTCCACCTCCTGTGAGGTGAGGACCCCTCTATTGGGGACTTATGTAATCATGGCATACCAGGACCTCGCATCATCTTTCAATTTGTCATCCTTCCCAACTCATTTCATGCGGATTAGCTCCACCACCGCCGATTCCCATAAGTCTTTGGCCCGACTCTCCACCGTGGGGGGCGTCAAACTCATCCACCTAATTGCTATTCTCCGTTTAACCAGTACCAGCCTCAGCTGGAGAAATTTCCTTGGAAGTTTTTTCCCTTTAGGGCTAGGAAGGAGCCCCAGCAGTATCTTCAAAGATTCAATCCCATCTCTTTTTTGATAATTGACAAATTCAACAACTTTTCCCATTGCTTCATTTACTAAACCTTTTTCCACATTCAAATTACGCCGTAAAATGACCCGACAGTTTACACATACATATCATTTTTTTTCTAAACCAGCAGTTTTAGATATCGATTTTTCCAAATTATCCAATTTTGCTTGTTATTTTTCTGTTAAAATAATAGTAACTCCGTCATGCTCTATTTTATCAGTCGCTTCTATTTTTATTATTGGTTCATTTTCAAGCTCTAAAAGTTCTCCATTGAATGTAGAACACTCTTGCAGTGTTGGCATTAGGCAGATTACTGATTATTTTTCTGCAATGTTCTTGTATATTTTTTCAGAAACTATGGGGCAGATTTACAAGGACTGGCGCATCCCAGCAGGGATGTACCATGTGAGATGCGTCACGCAAGTTTACCTTTGCGCCACCACAGATGCGCTGCATTTACAATGTGGCGCATCGTGGCGCAAGGATAAACAAATGCGTGACGCATCTGATGGCGTAAGGGTGGCGCATTGCTGGAGTCGTGTCGCAAGAGCGATGCAACTCCAGCAATGCTCAGGGGCTGCCCATATCTAACATGCTGCGTCATGCCTTACGCCTGCTTCAAGCAGGCGCAGGGTTTTGACGCAGCGGCATCAGAAACGTGACTCAGTGAAATCTTGTAGATTTCACTGCGTCACTTTTCCGAGGCTTTATCCGAAGGAATGCCCACCATGCATACATTAAACCTGACGCAGGTAGAATGTGGCGCAGGGCTTTACAACGTGACGCATCTCCCTAGATGAGAATGATGCACTGTAATATTCTAAAATGATGAAAAACACTTTGACATACTTTTCTAGAAAGACAAGCTAGAGAATGACCTTGCATACCAGTATTTTTTCTCACTCTGCAAGGATCTAGTCCTTGCAACATCTTAATCTTTTGTTTAAGACTTTTTTAAGTATACTCTCGTAAGAAATTCCCCAAAATATAAATAGATTCCTGACGTATACTGCATATACTACCACATTTCAAGTACGTCTCCCTAGAACTTCATCAGCTACCACTTCTTCTACATTACTAGGAACCATTTTTCTTTTTCAATTGGACAACCGTTTTTAACCTCATAAGTAAGCCCAGTGGTATCAACCGCATGCAATAAATTATTGGTTTGAAAATAGCTCTCTTCATTAAAAAAAGGCTTTGAACTTGAACTGAGATTCCATTCGCCCCAAAAAACATCACAAAAGTTAGTTCTGTTAATTACTCTCTTCCTTTTACAAGTGTTAGCAGGAGGGGTCTGATGAAGCAAAGCAAAGTGCGTTTATGGCAAAATGCAGCAATGTGCATGAGACACCCAAAGTGCTGTTTGTTGATGCACTTGCAAGGCTAGCCATATGATATACAGTCTGGCATATTTGACAGCTCCTTGCAGCACTTAAGTGTAGTTAATTGACAGCCACTTGAAGCACTGCTTAGCAGAATGTGTTTTGTTGGTTTATCCTTGGTGTATCCTTAAACATTGTACAGTTGATATACAGTTTTAGCTCTTAGATCTCCTTGCAACAGGAGCCATAAAGAGTACAATACAATTTGTCGGCAATCATGAAATGACACACATAAACAAACTGGCAGCCAGGCACTGGCTCTGCATAGCTGCTGATTGAGAAGACCTTTACTTGTGAGGATCATCATCACAATGGACTTCATAAACATAATGCACCTGAGAGGACTGGTGATAATAAGCAACTTCAATCCCACCCCCTATATGTTTAAATTCTGTGTAAATGGGAGGTTGGCATGGTACCTGGCAGGGATTGCAGGGAGTGGGGTGGGGAGGCTCAGAGCAATATATTAGTATCCACCTATTGTGTAATATGCCTGAAGTTATCCCAGCTCTGTAACTATTTTAGTCTGAGCTCTAAAAACTGAAATTGAAGAAATAGTATGTTTCCAATAAGTGTGTAGGTAAATGGGAGTACGGGCCAGTGGGTGGCAGGGGTTGGAGAAAGTGATGTGGGGAGGTTGTCCGAGGACAGCTCTGAACAATATGTTTGTGCCCTACTCTATACAGGGTAGAGCTGGAACATAAACTATATCTACGCTTTGACTCTCTCAATCATATTTTTGGACAAGTGTAGTTTTTTTAAACCAAAAAAATATTCAAACAGGAGTAAAACCACCAGGCCTACCACCCAAGCTTTGGTTCGTTTTTTACTAGCAAAGCTAGAACTTGAGAAATTGTATATTCGGTGTCTGAAATGGCAAGGTCATTTCTATTGGATCTAAAACAGAACTAACCTGTTTTATATTCAGCAAATTCCATTATAATAATCTAAGGATTTTTTATTTTAGCAAGTCATTTTGCTGCGCCACCGAACGCCAATTCAAAAGGGCAGGAATGCACTGTATTTACAAGATACGGTGCATTACTGTCCTTTCTACCGGTCCACAATTTGCTGCCAAGCACCAACACAGGCACCCTTGTACAACGGTGCAGGGTGTCTGTGTTGTTGGCTTTTGCCACTTTTCGTGGCTTCATAAATATGATGGTCTAATTTGTGCCTTCGAGCGTCACAAAAGTGAAGCTTCAGAGGTGCAAATTTGGTGCAAGGGAATTGCAAAAAAGACCCATATATTTTTTTTCTCTTAGGACTGGAAGGAGTTTTGTTTTGTAGGCAGCTAATCAGAATCAATGTGGGTAGCCCGCACATCTCTGGACTGCTGTTTTACAATCCAAGGAAGGGGAGGGGCAGCCCAAATCAGCTACATTTTCTTTATGGATAAGAAATCTCTTCATGTCCCTAGATCATCTGCGCAACACAGATCAAAAGAGCTCTGTCTGCTATCATTTGCTTGCAGATGTGCAATGTGTTTCTCTCTGCTTTTATGACCCATTGTATGACAGCCGATGCATTGGTTTCCCAAAGTACCTCTGCCCATTTACCTCCCAAGCACCCTCTCTTTTTGCCTTTTTAGGTTGTGCGTAAGCGTACAACCTCATGTATACTTTATCATACTTCTCTGTGGGGTCAAAGCCATGCCCCTGCTATTCATTTTTTTTGTTTGAGTTTCCTTTAGAAATGTTTGCTTGCTAGTGGTTAGTCTTGCCTCTTTGTCCCTCCTTTTTCTCCTTGTTCCTCCTAAGGCAAGCCCGTCTGCGCCCGTCCACGACAGACCCGCGCCTAGTGCCAGAAGCTATGCCCGTTTTCACGACTTGCGATACTCTAAATTTGATCTATGCAGGCTGGACCAGCGCTGCTGCGATCACCCGATAAGCGTTGACTTCGGCGACACTTGTATGACCCCACATGTCCCTCCTGTGGCTTTCAAGTACTAACCAACCCCCTGACCTTTTCACCTAATGTGGCTGGCCCACCTCCAGCTATAAAAGTGCATACTGCTTTAACCAACCAGCCACAGGCTACTAATCAGGACAACTGCTCAAAAACGATGATAAATAACAACAGATCTCTCAAATGTATACTACTGAACGTAAGGTCCATGCCGAAGCATAAACATGAAATTGAAGCGTTGATCACTGATCACAACGCAGACCTGATGTTCCTTGCAGAAACCTGGGCATCAAATGCCTCTGGTCCTGATTGGAGCACCGCCACTCCCGAAGGTTACTCTGTGGAATGCACAAATAGAACTGGATCTATGGGTGGAGGTATTGCAATAATTTATAGATCGCACCTCAAATTACGTATATGCCCCCAACAAGACCTAGAGGCCGAAGCTATGACCTTTAAGATTAAAGAGAATAACTGCCTGATCTTCGAGGGACTGCTTGTGTATCGCCCCCCCGGCCCGAGAGGTCCTTTCACCAAAGCATTACACACCTTTTCAGAAACAACGTTTGACTCAGTTACCTGTACTATTCTGGGTGATTTTAACTATCATCTTGAGTAGAATAACGACTCGAACTCAGCCACTCTTCTTGATAATCTCCTCAGCTTCGACATGAAGCAGCTAGTTGACAGGCCTACTCACTCAGCAGGACATACCCTTGACGGGATCTTTACCAACAGTAACCACATTAAGATTACGTCTATTCTCTCTGTACCATGGTCGGACCATAACGCTATCTTTTTTAATTTGCTACTGAAAAACCTTGTAAATCAGCGTAGAAATTGCATGCCTCCCGAAATAACCCGTCCCTGGAAAAAGCTTGAATCTAACGCCTTAGCCAAAACACTGGCCAGAAATCCCCCGAACTTTGAATGTGGAAATAGCGAGGACTGGGCAACTAACTTCAGCAATTGGATCACTGAGGCAGTCAATGAACTGGTCCCTATGGAAGCAAAAAAAACCCGTAAACGGTCCGCCACCGCTCACTGGTACACGGCAGAGGTGAAAGCAATCAAGATTAAATGTCGACGAGTGGAGCGGATATGGCGTTCAGACTACAGTCAGGAAAACAAACTGGAATACATGAAAGTCCTACAGGAGTATAAACAAATAATTGTACAGCCCAAAGCTACCTATTTTACAGATAAAATTCAAAACTCCTCTAACTCTTCCAGGGAACTATTCAAAACTGTAGCCCATTTAGTCAAAAGCCCCCGGGACACAGTCTTCAGTCCAGATCAGAGCTTTGTTACTGGAATTGCCACTTTTTTCAAACTAAAGTACAAATGGTATATGATGATCTCAGCACCATGGTATCCGACATATCCACCAGTGATGTCGGACAGTCCACTCCGACCACGGCCTGCTTCTCTAGTTTTTCTTTACTAGAGAAGAAGCAAGTATCCGATCTACTCATTCAGATAAAATCTGGCTCCCCCTTGGATCCCTGCCCCCCCCCTATGTACTGCATTCGATCCCTGACAGCATCGCAAATGTCCTGACTTCCCTGCTTAATAAAATTATTCATCAAGGTGAATTCCCCAAAAGCTGGAAGATGGCCTGCATCAGACCTATTCTTAAGAAGGACACCCTTGACCCCTCTGAACCCAAACACTACCGTCCCATTTCCTGCCTGCCTCTACCTGCTAAAATCCTGGAAAAAGCCATGAATCAGGAAATTCTGAGACATGTGGATGAAAAGAAGCTGCTGGATCCGTCACAGCACGGTTTTAGACCCCTTCATTCTACTGAATCAGCTCTTATCATGGCCACCGAAAAAATACGTAAGACCATGGACGAGGGTGGTCGGTCGGCCCTGATATTATTAGACCTCACAGCGGCCTTCGAAACTGTAAACCACTCTGTCCTGCTAAAAAGACTAACCACCCTAGGATTCACCGGCACTGCTCTGGCCCTTATCACCTCTTTTCTGGGCGCCCAAACTCACCAAGTGATCTGGAATGGATTGCAATCTACAGAATTTTCCCTTCCGGGCGGGGTCCCGCAAGGATCGGCATTGTCGCCTACAATATTCAATCTATATGTCACCCCTTTAGCTGCCTTGATCAGATCCTATGACCTACAACTGGTGTCTTACGCCGATGACACTCAAATCATAGTGTCAATTTCACAGTCAATCGAAGCCACGGCGGAACGCTTTAGAAACTGCCTTACCGGGGTGAAGAACTGGATGAGCCACAATTTTCTTAGACTGAACACGGATAAAACCGAAATCATAGAGTTCGGTCATAAACCATCTATTTGGAGTGATATAACGTGGCCTCCCGAAGGAGGATCCTGCCCTCTCCCTGTAGACAAGGTCAGGAACCTTGGTTTCCTATTAGATAAAGATCTTTCGTGTAAAGCCCAGGTCAATCAGGTGACATCGACCTGTTTCTACAGTATCAAGGTGCTCAGAAAAGTTTTACCCTGCATCCCGATCATGTTAAGAAAAACGGTGATGGGAGCCCTTGTAATGTCCCGGATTGATTACTGTAACTCTCTCTATTTGGGAGTAGGAGAAAAACAACTGTCCAAACTGCAGGCAATCCAGAATGCGGCGGCCAGGGTGCTGCTGAACCTCCCCAAACGCCACCCTACATCCAAAGCCATTCGGGAGCTTCACTGGCTCCCGATCAGGTGCCGTATTCAATTCAAGGCTCTTTGCTTGGTACATAGGTCCCTACATGGTAAGGGACCCGACGATTTCACCAATCTACTGCCCCGCTATGTACCCTCTCGAACGCTGAGGTCAGCCAATCATGACCTAGTCTGCCAGCCCAGAATAAACAGAGCCCGATGGGGAGGAAAGTTATTCTCCTACCAGGCGGCTAAAATATGGAACTCGCTACCTCCAGTATTACGCACCCAAAAATCTAAAATGAGTTTCAGGAAGGGCCTAAAGACCCGGCTTTTTACCCAAACTTGACTGCTCCACTGCTTTCCTTCTCCTCTGTATCTCACAGCGCCAAGACGCCGTGGCATTCGTGCGCTTTATAAGCATTTCAGTCAGTCAGTCAGTCAGTGGGGGGACTATTTTATAACTTTTTTTCCTGCCCTGCTAGTGTTATACTGTGGGTGCTTCAGGTCCGTGGCTGCTTGCATTTTAGTGCAGCATTCATCCCTCCCACCTCCTCCCAAGCTGGAAATTACCAGCTGTTATGCTCCAATCCAAGCTGCGACAAGGATGTTCTGCTAATTGTTTAGGCTGTGCTGTCGCTGAGGAATGTGGTAAATGAGAGTCCGAGGCAGGAATCTTCTAAAGGTGTAGGCAGCCTGCAAATGTTTACTTTAATATTCTCCAAGCACTGCCGGACATTTTTGGGACATTTTTGCTCCTCTATAAGCACCATCCCCTAGAGGCAGGCATTTCAGGCTCGCAGTTAAATCCCAGCAACCTGCGCTTCCACCTCCCCAGTTTTGCGCCCCGCCCAGCTCCCATCCTCTTCCTTGGAGAGGCTCTGCTTGGCTCAGAACTGAGCTCCCACTCATCCTAAACATATTCATAATTCTGAGAAGCACTCCCAGCCCTGGTATGGGGAGTCACTAAAATAATTGAGACAGGAATGTCGCAAACTGGAGCGAAAAGGGCAAAAGAATAATGAGGAAAACGTAAAGAAGGAGTATAAAATTAAATTAGCAGAAAACAAACAGCTTATTCTGACAACCAAATCAGGTTACTACTGTGAACAAATTAGAGTAGCCTGTGATGCAAACAAAATGCTTTTTGAGGTTATAAAAAATCTCACAGCACCCGTTAGCATCAATGTAGCGACTAAAAATCTGGAATTTTGTGACTCAGTTGCTCACTTCTTTCAAGAGAAGGTCATTATTATTCATAATCAGTTAGCTACCTTTTCTAATGTCCCCATAGATACAATGCAATGCCCCAATCTGGAGCTGGAAAGCACAATGTTTAATAGCTTTAATCCACCTGCTGCAGTACAGATAAGGAAATTGATTCCCATTATTAAATCTGGTTCCCCTAATGATCCATGCCCACCCAAGATATTTCATATGGCACCAGAACCCCTCGCACATCGACTGGGCGATATTATGGCAGCCATGTGCAAGCATGGAATTTTCCTTAATGGCTGGAAATTAGCGTCAGTGCTTCTGCTTTTAAAGAAACCTAATCTCAACACGAAAGAGTTGGGTAACGATAGAACCATTTCTAGGCTACCCTTCCAGGCTAAACTGGCAGACAAAGTCCCCACTCAACAATTAATGGACTACATTGATAGGAACCGCTTATTGGATGATACCCAGTTTGGTTTTTCAGAGAAAACATAGTACTGAATCTGCATTGGTAACGGCAATAGAAGAAATAAGAGCTACTCTTGATCTTGGAGGAAATGCAGCTCTGGTATTATTAGACCTCTCAGCATCGTTTGACACAGTAAAACACCGGGTGCTGGTTGGTTGACCATCTGTGGAGCATGGGAATAGGGGGTACAGCACTGAGCTTTTTAAAGTCGTTTTTGACGAACAGGCAGCAAAATATCTTGGTGGGGAATTTTACTTCTCAATCTTACTATCTGCCCTGAGGGGTACGGCAAGGCTAATCCCTAAGCCCCAGGTTGTTTAATGTGTATGTCACTTCACTAGCTAAGCTTATTAAGTCCTTTTCTTTTTCCATGGAATCCTATGCAGATCACACGTAGATTATAGCATCTCTTGCTAAAAACACAATTGACAAGGGGGACTCTTTTAGGGTCTGTATGCAGGAAGTAAACAAATGGATGAATAATAACTCATTGATGTTGAATTCCTCCAAAACTGAGCTTATTCTATTTGGAAATAACCCTTCTTTTTGGTCACAGTCTTGGTGGCCAGTAGAACTAGGAGCACATCCTATCCCGGTCCCAAAGGTTAAAAACCTGGGGATCCAAATAGATAAAGATCTGAAGTTTCAGCAGCAAATTTCTAAAGTCATCACGGCCTCCTACTACACGCTGACACTTATAAAACAAATTGAGAAATATCTGCCCTTTGAACTCCTAAAAACGGTGGTAATTTAATTAGTTGTGACGAGTATAGACTATTCTAATAGCCTTTACCTTAACATCTCAGTCAGACTCCAAAAGAGGAGGGCAGGCGAGTTTCTTTAGATCAACTGCTTTGCTATTGACTTTAAACGTTATTCGAAGCAAAGTGTTTATAAATCGGGCCATATGTAATGTAGGTTCTTGCTGTAACAAAAGAAGTATAAACAGATTCCAGCGACCATTAATGCACACATCCTTTGCTCCTTAATCCTGCTGGGTGGAAGGCTTAGTATAAGGCATATTTTTTTTACCTTTGGTCAAATGGTAAAACTACCACCCATGTTATAAATGTATGTCTTATTTCCCTGTACTTTCTCAGCTTCATCAGATTCTTTGTTGCCATAACCAAACTATAACCCTGTACTCTAAATGCAGTCTCTCTAATTGAGTATAAAGTGGATTTTTTTACCTGCGTATCTCTACTTGATTCTTCCGAATTTGCATTTCTGATTTTTTGCTGCTGAATCACATAGGCTGCTCATTTGTATGGGAAAAATGTTGTTTTGTTGTGTGGTGGTGTAATATTGTGACAATTTTTACTTAAGTGTTACTAACGTATCCTATACATCACTTTCTGCTCTTTAAGTGGCAACCTCTGGTAAGAACATATTTTTATTACATACTCTCTTCGCTTATACTTTGTTGCATTGGTGGTTGACTTTAGTGGCCCATTGCCTTTGTCCTGTGAAATCATCCTGCAACTCTGTCTGCTACAAAGTCATAAGCTGATTACGATGGGGACCCTAAGGGTCCTCTTAGAAAACAGGAATTACATGAGCCAGGGATTCCTAAGATCCACTCCACAGTGAACTCCAAAACCCAATGCACTTGGGAGGACAGGTGATAATGTGCCAGCTGTGCTTTCACCTCTGTAAATGTTGGAGTCTGGGCTCTGAAAACTGAAGGTGAAGAGACAGTATGTTTCCAATATAGAGTGCAGGTAAATGGGAGCAGTGGGCCTGTGCGTGACAGGGTTTGGAGCAAGGTGGTGGGGTAGAAAGGTTGTCTGAGGGCAGATCAGAGAAATATATTTGTATTCAATATGGGTACTGCTCCACGCAACAATTAAATACAGTGCTTAATTTGTAAAACAATAAGTGCCAGGTCCCTATCAGTGGGCAACTGCAGCTTGCAACACTTATTGCCCCTGCCTGCACTGCCAATGACAATTCTAACACAACTTACTAAAGATTTTCACACTTACTAGTGTTGCAATTCAGACTATTCCATGTCCCCAATGCTATAAGAATGGATTGGGCAGCAGGTATTAGTCATTTTTACTGTATATTGAGCGAATAAACAACTGTTGTTGTCCTCATCTCTAAATTTTGCTATAGAGCTCCACCAGATGGCAGACTGCCAAAAGTCCCAGTTTGGACAATTAGGTAGCAGTGCCGAGCACTGGAAACCACCAGCTCACATTTAGCACAGATTAAACGGGGTGAAGACGGAATACAATCTATATAGTTTTTGACTAGAGCAGTCACATTTTTAGACAAGTGTTTGATTTTTTGGGCCATCAAAATATTCAAGCAGCAGTTAAACCACTGAGCATACCAGTCAATCTGCGGATAGTTTATTCCTAATAAAACTAGAACTTAATCAATTCATGAAATGGAAACGTTATTTCCATTGGAGCTAAAACAGTGTTGGCCCGTTTGACATCCTGCAAATTCCAATCTGGAATTGTTATTTTTATTTTAGGCCTGGGTGCAGTTTATGTTTGTGGGAAGCCAATTAGAATCAATATGGGTAGCTGCACCTCTGTGGACTGGCGTTTTGAAGTACAGGGAAGTGATGGGCAGCCCAAACCGGCTGTTTTCTTTATATGGATAAGTAATCTCTCCATGTCCCTGGATCATCTGCAGGGCACATTTTTTTAAAACAATTAAGATCTGCAAGCAAAAAAAAATGAGTAGCTTTTACTAATTATTCTGATGAAATATGGCACCCAGAAGTACAAGTATTTATAAAGGTTAATGTTAGAATCCTATTTTGATATTCTGGGAACACTTACATTAAATGTCATGTTGTAAATTAATTTTAGTGGGTAGCCATTTTAAAACTTAATGTTTTATTGTCTACCCAGCGCATATTTTGTAACTTGTAATTTCATCTTGCAAATGTTTCACACTTTAGTGATGAAGGATGCTGTGAGACAACCTGTATTTAAAGAATTGTGAGGCTTTCACTGGTTGCAAAATAATATACACAATACACATTTTTCACGTTGGCAGGTTGCAACTTGCTGCAAGTCTAATTGCAGTTTTGCCTGAATCTCCACTCACAGATTTTTTGTAAAATACATATTTATTGTATTTATTGGTCATCCAGAATCACAATACAATTATGGCAGTAGTATACTTCACAGGAGAACATGGCAAAAATGCCAATACATTCCGTTTAAAGGTGGAAAACATTCATAGCATAAACTTTGTATTTATGATACATATTACTATGTCCAGACATAACATCAGCTACTCATGGATATAAATCACAACACAAAACTCTTCAAAAGCCCCACTTCTCCCCCCCGGGGTCATCTAGAGGAAAATCCCCCCACACCATGTGCCGTATGTTGGGCTACATCTTCCTATTGTTGCAGGTCTACTACATTCTCGGACTGTATATTCCCAAGAGATACCAGCAACTCAGACTCAGTATTGTCAGCCTGCGTCCCCTCCACCTCCTGTGAGGTGAGGACCCCTCTATTGGGGACTTATGTAATCATGGCATACCAGGACCTCGCATCATATTTCAATTTGTCATCCTTCCTAACTCATTTCATGCGGATTAGCTCCACCATCGCTGATTCCCATAAGTCTTTGGCCTGACTCTCCACCGTGGGGGGCGTCAAACTCATCCACCTAATTGCTATTCTCCGTTTAACCAGTACCAGCCTCAGCTGGAGAAATTTCCTTGGAAGTTTTTTCCCTTTAGGGCTAGGAAGGAGCCCCAGCAGTATCTTCAAAGATTCAACCCCATCTCTTTTTTGATAATTGACAAATTCAACCACTTTTCCCATTGCTTCATTTACTAAACCTTTTTCCACATTCGAATTACGCCGTAAAATGACCCGACAGTTTACACATACATATAATTTTTTTTCTAAACCAGCAGTTTTAGATATCGATTTTTCCAAATTATCCAATTTTGCTTGTTAGTTTTCTGTTAAAGTAATAGTAACTCCGTCATGCTCTATTTTATCAATCGCTTCTATTTTTATTATTGGTTCATTTTCAAGCTCTAAAAGTTCTCCATTGAATGTAGAACACTCTTGCAGTGTTGGCATTAGGCAGATTACTGATTTTTTTTCTGCAATTTTCTTGTATATTTGTTCAGAAACTATGGGGCAGATTTACAAGGAGTGGCGCATCCCTGCATATCAGCAGGGATGTGCCAGGTGAGATGCGTCATGCAAGTTTACCTTTGCGCCACCACAGATGCGCTGCATTTACAATGTGGCGCATCATGGCGCAAGGATAATCAGATGCGAGACACATCTGATGGCGTTAGGGCGGCGCATTGCTGGAGTTGTGTCGCAAGAGGGATGCAACTCCAGCAATGCTCAGGGGCTGCCCATATCTAACATGCTGCGTCATGCCTTACGCCTGCTTCAAGCAGGCGCAGGGTTTTGACGCAGCGGCATCAGAAACGTGACTCAGTGAAATCTTGTTGATTTCACTGCGTCCCTTTTCCGAGGCTTTATCCGAAGGAATGCCCACATACATTAAACCTGACGCAGGTATAATGTGGCGCAGGGCTTTACAACGTGACGCATCTCCCTAGATGAGAATGATGCACTGTAATATTCTAAAATGATGAAAAACACTTTGACATACTTTTCTAGAAAGACAAGCTAGAGAATGACCTTGCATACCAGTATTTGTTCTCACTCTGCAAGGATCTAGTCCTTGCAACATCTTAATCTTTTGTTTAAGACTTTTTTAAGTATACTCTCGTAAAAAATTCCCAAAAATATAAATAGATTCCTGACGTATACTGCATATACTACTACAATTCAAGTACGTCTCCCTAGAACTTCATCAGCTACCACTTATTCAACATTACTAGGAACCATTTTTCTTTTTCAATTGGACAACCGTTTTTAACCTCATAAGTACGACCAGTGGTATCAACCGCATGCAATAAATTATTGGTCTGAAAATAGCTCTCTTTATTAAAAAAAAGCTTTGAACTTGAACTGAGATTCCATTCACCCCAAAAAACATCACAAACGTTAGTTCTGTTAATTACTCTCTTCCTTTTACAAGTGTTAGCAGGAGGGGTCTGATGAAGCAAAGCAAAGTGTGTTTATGGCAAAATGCAGCAATGTGCATGAGACACCCAAAGTGCTGTTTGTTGATGCACTTGCAAGGCTAGCCATATGATATACAGTCTGGCATTTTTGACAGCTCCATGCAGCACTGAAGTGTAGTTAATTGACAGCCACTTGAAGCATTGCTTAGTAGAATGTGTTTTGTTTGTTTATCCTTTGTGTATCCTTAAACATTGTACAGTTGAGGTACAGTTTTAGCTCTTAGATCTCTTTGCAACAGGAGCCATAAAGAGTACAATACAATTTGTTGGCAATCATGAAATGTCACACATAAACAATCTGCCAGCCAGGAACTGGCTCTGCATAGCTGCTGATTGAGAAGACCTTTACTTGTGAGGATCATCATCACAATGGACTTCATAAACATAATGCACCTGAGAGGACTGGTGATAATAAGCAACTTCAATCCCACCCCCTATATGTTTAAATTCTGTGTAAATGGGAGGTTGGCATGGTACCTGGCAGGGATTGCAGGGAGTGGGGTGGGCAGGCTCAGAGCAATATATTGGTATCCACCTAGAGTGTAATATGCCTGAAGTGATCCCAGCTCTGTAACTATTTGATTCTGAGCTCTAAAAACTGATATTGAAGAAATAGTATGTTTCCAATAAGTGTGTAGGTAAATGGGAGCACGGGCCAGTGAGTGGCAGGGGTTGGAGAAAGTGATGTGGGGAGGTTGTCCGAGGACAGCTCTGAACAATATATTTGTGCCCTACTCTATACAGGGTAGAGCTGGAACATAAACTATATGTACGCTTTGACTCTCTCAATCATATTTTTGGACAAGTGTTGTTTTTTTTAAACCAAAAAAATATTCAAACAGGAGTAAAACCACCAGGCCTACCACCCAAGCTTTGGTTAGTTTATTACTAACAAAGCTAGAACTTGAGAAATTGTATATTTGGTGTCTGAAATGGCAAGGTCATTTCTATTGGATCTAAAACAGAACTAACCTGTTTGATATTCAGCAAATTCCATTATAATAATCTAAATTTGGTGCAAGGGAATTGCAAATAAGACCCCTATATGTATTTTCTCTTAGGACTGGCAGGAGTTTTGTTTTGTAGGCAGCCAATCAGAATCAATGTGGGTAGCCCACACATCTCTGGACTGCTGTTTTACAATCCAAGGAAGGGGAGGGGCAGCCCAAATCAGCTGCATTCTCTATATGGATAAGAAATCTCTTCATGTCCCTAGATCATCTGCGCAACACAGATCAAAAGAGCTCTGCCTGCTATCATTTGCTGGCAGATGTGCAATGTGTTTCTCTCTGCTTTTATGACCCATTGTATGACAGCCGATGCATTGGTTTCCCAAAGTACCTCTGCCCATTTACCTCCCAAGCACCCTCTCTTTTTGCCTTTTTAGGTTGTGCGTAAGCGTACAACCTCATGTATACTTTATCATACTTCTCTCTGGGCTCAAAACCATGCCCATGCTATTCATTTTTTTGTTTGAGTTTCCTTTAGAAATCCTTGCTTGCTAGTGGTTAGTCTTGTCTCTTTGTCCCTCCTTTTTCTCCTTGTTCCTCCCAGGCAGCAGGGACTGTATCAGTATGCTTGGTTATGTTCATCTTTGAGTGGGGGGACATTTTTATAACTTTTTTTCCTGCTCTGCTCGTGTTACACTGTGGGTGCTTCAGGACTGTGGCTGCTTGCATTTTGGCGCAGCATTCATCCCTCCCGCCTCCTCCCAAGCTGGAAATGACCAGCTGTTATGCTCCAATCTGAGCTGCAACAAGGATGTTCTGCTAATTGTTTAGGCTGTGCTGTCGCTGAGGAATGTGGTTAATGAGAGTCCGAGGCAGGAATCTGCTAAAGGTGTAGGCAGCCTGCAAATGTTTACTTTAATATTCTCCAAGCACTGCCAAACATTTTTGGGACATTTTTGCTCCTCTATAAGCACCAGCCCCTAGAGGCAGGCATTTCAGGCTCGCAGTTAAATCCCAGCAGCCTGCGCTTCCACCTCCCCAGTTTTGCGCCCCACCCAGCTCCCATCCTCTTCCTTGGAGAGGCTCTGCTTAGCTCAGAACTGAGCTCCCACTCATCCTAAACATATTCATAGTTCTGAGAAGCACTCCCAGCCCTGGTATGGGAGTCACTAAAATAATTGAGACAGGAATGTCGCAAACTGGAGCGAAAAGGGCAAAAGAATAATGAGGAAAACGTAAAGAAGGAGTATAAAATTAAATTAGCAGAAAACAAACAGCTTATATTGACAACCAAATCAGGTTACTACTGTGAACAAACAAATTAGAGTAGCCTGTGATGCAAACAAAATGCTTTTTGAGGTTATAAAAGATCTCACAGCACCCGTTAGCATCAATGTAGCGACTAAAAATCTGGAATTTTGTGACTCAGTTGGTTTTTCAGAGAAAACATTGTACTGAATCTGCATTGGTAATGGCAACAGAAGAAATATTAGCTACTCTTGATCTTGGAGGAAATGCAGCTCTGGTATTATTGGACCTCTCAGCATCGTTTGACACAGTAAACCACCGAGTGCTGGCTGGTTGACATTCTGTGGAGCATGGGAATAGGGGGTACAGCACTGAGCTCTTTAAAGTCGTTTTTAACGAACAGGCAGCAAAATATCTCGGTGGGGATTTGTACTTCTCAATCTTACTATCTGCCCTGAGGGGTACCGCAAGGCTAATCCCTAAGCCCCACGTTGTTTAATGTGTATGTCACTTCACTAGCTAAGCTTATTAAGTCCTTTTCTTTTTCCATGGAACCCTATGCAGATCACACGCAGATTATAGCATCTCTTGCTAAAAACACAATTGACTAGGGGGACTCTTTTAGGGTCTGTATGCAGGAAGTAAATAACTGGATGAATAATAACTCATTGATGTTGAGTTCCTCCAAAACTGAGCTTATTCTATTTGGAAATAACCCTTCTTTTTGGTCACAGTCTTGGTGGCCATTAGAACTAGGAGCACATCCTATCCCGGTTCCAAAGGTTAAAAACCTGGGGATCCAAATAGATAAAGATCTGAAGTTTCAGCATCAAATTTCTAAAGTCATCACAGCTTCCTACTACTCGCTGAGACTTATAAAACAAATTGAGAAATATCTGCCCTTTGAACTCCTAAAAACTGTGGTAATTTAATTAGTTGTGACGAGTATAGCCTTTACCTTATCATCTCAGTCAGACTCCAAAAGAGGGGGGCAGGCGAGTTTCTTTAGATCAACTGCTTTGCTATGGACTTTAAGCGTAAGTCGAAGCAAAGTGTTTGTGAATCGGGCCATATGTATTGTAGGTTCTTGCTGTAACAACAGAAGTATAAACAGATTCCATAGACCATTAATGCACACAGCCTTTGCTCCTTAATCCTGCTGGGTGGAAGGCTTAGTATAAGGCATATTTTTTTGACCTTTGGTCAAATGGTAAAACTACTACCCATGTTATAAATGTATGTCTTATTTCCCTGTACTTTCTCAGCTTCATCAGATTCTTTGTTGCCATAACCAAACTATAACCCTGTACTCTAAATGCAGTCTCTCTAATTAAGTATAAAGTGGATTTTTTTACCTGCGTATCTCTACTTGCTTCTTCCGAATTTGCATTTCTGATTTTTTGCTGCTGAATCACATAGGCTGCTCATTTGTATGGGAAAAATGTTGTTTTGTTGTATGGTGGTGTTATATGGTGACAAATTATAATTAAGTGTTACTAACGTATCCTAAACATCACTTTCTGCTCTTTAAGTGGCAACCTCCGGTAAGAACATATTTTTATTACATACTCTCTTCGCTTATACATTGTTGCATTGGTGGTTGACATTAGTGGCCCATTGCCTTTGTCCTGTGAAATCATCCGGCAACACTGTCTGCCACAAAGTCATAAGCTGATTACGATGGGGACCCTAAGGGTCCTCTTAGAAAACAGGAATTACATGAGCCAGGGATTCCTAAGATCCACTCATTTTCTCTACTCTTGACCTTGTCTGCTTGGAGCACATCAAACTTCCAGAAGAAGCAACTAGGTCCGCAATAAATCTATGGACCTTGTCATTTTTATGGCATATGTAGCATGACTTTCTAATTTCAAAGGGCAAATCGTAATGAGCCTCTTAACATAGCCATTTCAAAATGCATTTTTCATATGTTTGCTTTGAATTAACATCTTAGTTTTTCTTGAAATATTGTTTCCAAGCAGGCCTCTTTGGTGATCATTTTCATTGTCAGTATTATTAGTGCAAACATTAACACATATAGCATTTCTACTTAGTGTCTGTGGACTTTGCTTCTCTGTTTCACAGGTTTTAGCCTAATTTTATTTAATTTGCCCCATCATTAAACAATGTGCTGTAATGGAAATACCTATGAAACATGTGGCCAGGGATGTTCAGCACTGCCTGTGAAAATACCTGATGGAGAACCACTTTACATGTCAATACCATCACCACAGTGAACTCCAAAACCCAATGCACTTGGGAGGACAGGTGACAATGTGCCAGCTGTGCTTCCACCTCTGTAAATGTTGGAGTCTGGGCTCTGAAAACTGAAGGTGAAGAGACAGTATGTTTCCAATATAGAGTGCAGGTAAATGGGAGCAGTGGGCCTGTGCGTGACAGGGTTTGGAGCAAGTGGGTGGGGTAGAAAGGTTGTCTGAGGGCAGATCAGAGAAATATATTTGTATTCAATATGGGTACTGCTCCACGTGACAATTAAATACAGTGCTTAATTTGTAACACAATAAGAACCAGGTCCCTATCAGTGGGCAACTGCAACTTGCAACACTTATTGCCCCTGCCTGCACTGCCAGTGACAATTCTAACACAACTTACTAAAGATTTTCACACTTACAAGTGTGGCAATTCAGACTATTCCATGTCCCCAATGCTATAAGAATGGATTGGGCAGCAGGTATTAGTCATTTTTACTGTATATTGAGCGAATAAACAACTGTTGTTGTCCTCATCTCTAAATTTTTCTATAGAGCTCCACCAGATGGCAGACTGCTAAAAGTCCCAGTTTGGACAATTAGGTAGCAGTGCCGAGCACTGGAAACCACCAGCTCACATTTAGCACAGATTAAACGGGGTGAAGACGGAATACAATCTATATAGTTTTTGACTATAGCAGTCACATTTTTAGACAAGTGTTTGATTTTTGGGGGCATCACAATATTCAAGCAGCAGTTAAACCACTGAGCATACCAGTCAATCTGCGGATAGTTTATTCCTAATAAAACTAGAACTTAATCAATTTATGAAATGGAAACGTTATTTCCATTGGAGCTAAAACAGTGTTGGCCCGTTTGATATCCTGCAAATTCCCAATCTGGAATTGTTATTTTTATTTTAGGCCTGGGTGTAGTATATGTTTGTGGGAAGCCAATTAGAATCATTGTGGGTAGCTGAACCTCTGTGGACTGGCGTTTTGAAGTACAGGGAAGTGATGGGCAGCCCAAACCGGCTGTTTTCTTTACATGGATAAGAAATCTCTCCATGTCCCTGGATCATCTGCAGGGCACGTGTTTTTTTAAAGCAATTATGATCTGCAAGCAATTTTCTTGTATATTTTTTCAAAAACTATGGGGCAGATTTACAAGGACTGGCGCATCCCTGCATATCAGCAGGGATGTGCCAGGTGAGATGCGTCACGCAAGTTTACCTTTGCGCCACCACAGATGCGCTGCATTTACAATGTGGCGCATCGTGGTGCAAGGATAGACAGATGCGTGATGCATCTGATGGCGTAAGGGCGGCGCATTGCTGGAGTCGTGTCGCAAGAGCGATGCAACTCCAGCAATGCTCAGGGGCTGCCCATATCTAACATGCTGCGTCATGCCTTACGCCTGCTTCAAGCAGGCGCAGGGTTTTGACGCAGCGGCATCAGAAACGTGACTCAGTGAAATCTTGTAGATTTCACTGCGTCACTTTTCCGAGGCTTTATCCGAAGGAATGCCCACCCTGCATACATTAAACCTGACGCAGGTATAATGTGGCGCAGGGCTTTACAACGTGACGCATCTCCCTAGATGAGAATGATGTACTGTAACATTCTAAAATGATGAAAAACACTTTGACATACTTTTCTAGAAAGACAAGCTATAGAATGACCTTGCTTTCCAGTATTTTTTCTCACTCTGCAAGGATCTAGTCCTTGCAACATCTTAATCTTTTGTTTAAGACTTTTTTAAGTATACTCTCGTAAGAAATTCCCAAAACTATAAATAGATTCCTGACGTATACTGCATATACTACTACAATTCAAGTACGTCTCCCTAGAACTTCATCCGCTACCACTTCTTCTACATTACTAGGAACCATTTTTCTTTTTCAATTGGACAACCGTTTTTAACCTCATAAGTACGACCAGTGGTATCAACTGCATGCAATAAATTATTGGTTTGAAAATAGCTCTCTTCATTAAAAACAGGCTTTGAACTTGAACTGAGTTTCCATTCACCCCAAAAAACATCACAAAAGTTAGTTCTGTTAATTACTCTCTTCCTTTTACTTTTGGTCTTTATAAAACGTATTGGCTTATCTAATGATCAAATTCTGTTTAATACCAAAATGAATAATTTCCTTTTTAATTCAAAAGCCTTTTCAACAATAGTTTCAATCTGTTTTTCCTTTTTATAAAATGCGTATTTTCTTTTATATTTCTTCACATCTTTCAACAAATTAAAGACAATTCTATTATAAAACATTCTTTTCCTTATTTCAGTAAATTGTTTATTTCTCCTTTTACCATATATTTTTTCTTGAAAACTTAATTTACCATTAATTTCTCCTTTTTTCTTGTTATTGTTTTTTCTTCTTGAGGCATTGTTTCTACTCTTCACATTATGCACACTGTTTCCAGCCTTGAAAGTTTTTTGATAAATTCTTTGGTTCCCTTACCAGAAGACTTTTTCTTTTTTTCCACATGTTGTAGTTCCTCTAATTTTTTCTGTTGTGTTCCCTTCAAATAATATTCCTTTCTTTGTTGTTTCTTCTTTTGTGTTATTCTAGTCATAGTCATTTTTATTTTATTGACGATGAGCAATATCTTTTTTAAAAAAAACATATCATTTTATTAAAACAAACTTAATAAAATATACTATTGAATTACTAAACAAAGACATGGTATCTAAAAATCATTTAATTGTTTTCTTTTAAAATCACTATCCATTTATTGCAAGACACAGGTACTAACTGGGTAATTGCAGAACGGAATAACTAATATTTACGTGTCTCGAGGAGTGGATCAATACTGTATAGATGATTGCAATAAAGCATGTATTAGTTTCTGGGTTATTATATGAGTACATAGGTACTGACTGGATCATGTGAGTTCTGCAATGAAAGAGAATGGTGATTTTTTAAAGCTTTGTGTTTCTGCACAGTAATTAGTTAAGGACATAATTCTGTGTGGATGATTGCAGGAGTGGACAGAGAGTGACAGTCTGATTGGGGCACTACATGAATACTACCTGGCTTATTCCAAGGGTGAATCAGTAGTCTGCTGGTGGTTAGAGGCCTGCATAGATTGTGCACATTTGAATGTAGCACTGCTTGTCTTAATGCCTGAGTCACTCTACAAGTGCATGGATAGTGACTGAAATGTTACACTGCTTGTCATTGACTGCAGGGAGAGTATATAAGTGCTTGTAAGTTGGTAAGATAAGGATATGATTATGTTAGCATGATTGCAGGAGTGGACAAAGAGTGACAGCCTGATTGAGGCACTACATAAATACTTCCTGGCTTATTGCAAGGGTGAATAAGAAGTCTGCAGGGGGTTGGGAGCCTGCATACATTGCACACATTTCACTGTAGCACTATGTATCTTTATGCCTGAAGCATTCTACAGGTATATGGACAGTGACTTGATAGTGAGAGTGCTGGTAGTTGTCAGGAGGGTGAGTTTTTAAGTGCTTGTGTGTTGGCACAGCGATTAGGTAAGGACATGCTTCTGTCAGGATAATTGCAGGAGTGGACAGAGACTGATAGGCTGGTTGGGGCACTACATGAATACTACCTGGCTTATTGCAAGGGTGAATCAGTAGTCTGCTGGGGGTTACAGGCCTGCATACATTGCACACATTTCACAGTAGCACTATGTGTCTTAATGCCTGAGACATTCTATAGGTGTATGCACAGTGACTAGATAGTGAGAGTGCTGGTAGTTTACAGGAGGGTGAGTTTTTAAGTGCTTGTGTTTCAGCACAGAGAGTAGATACAGACATGGTGCTGTCAAGATGATAGGAGGATTGGACTGGGAATGACAGTGTGATTGCTTAGCTGCATGGCTACTGTATGGATTTTTGCAGGAGTAAATCAGTAGTCTGCAGAGGGTTAAAGCACCGCATAGATTGTGCACATTTACTTATATACTAACTATGAAATTAGACATTATAGAACCACAAAATCACTTCTCATACACTTATAAAATGTAATTTTCACCACCTTTGCAGGTATCTAATATATTAGAGGACTATCATTAATTCATACAAATATAAATATAATGTAAACAAAAACCTGACTCATAACATACTAACTACTACATACCAGAAAGAATAAAATGTACTACAAATATGCAACTTCATCAAACTATACCTCTCAACAGACTTAATGAAGAACAGTAGTAAATAACACATTTTTTATAAGGATTTTTAAAACTGCAGAAACTGTACCAATTAATAACAGATTCATAATTATTAATACCTTATATGATTATCTTGCAAATGGCACAATTGTACCTCATTTTACCACACTATCTATAATAACTTTTTACACAGAAGAAATAATCATGCCTAATACACTACACCTTATATGAATTTTTTAGAGAATACTCCTTCTTAGTACATATTTAAACAATTAATAGTTAATAAAAGCCTTCATTCAACCATATCTTCTAAAACACTTAAATAAATACATTACTGTACATACTGCTTTTCAAGCAAACTTCAAATACAATAAAAATAAACCCAATATACATCTGTGGATTTTATAATATATTTCAAAGAACACAGTTTCATAAAAATGTCAAATCTTTTTTAAATTAACCTCAAAAATATGTAACTCACCTTTAAATAAATCTGTTGAATGAAAAATCTCACACACTCACTCAGGATGTTCTTTTTCACACAGAGAATGTAGATGAACACACTCTACAAGGGTGAATCAGTGTTGGCAAATGTTCCCTCTATTTTCCATACATATAGACATAAACAACACATGGCAATGCTTCCCAGTGTTTTTCAAATTGAAAAACGATTTTCCATTGGTCACAGAGAATAATCCTTTTCAACTGACATCTTCACCCCTTGTCCTTTAGGTCAGTTTCCATAGCAACAGGTCAGGCAACATTCAACTTAGCTGCCAGGTCGCAAGTTCACCACACAATGTTACAAATGACAACAGCAGGTGTGGTGGGCTTTGCAATGCTTGCCCTTATCCTCTCTGCTGTACTTTTCCAACATTTGTTAATAACCAATAGAAAACATGCTTTCTAAACCAAGTGAAATGCACCCTATTTTTGAATGTAGAGTGTTGTTAAACAGCCAATCAAATCTCTACTTTCTTAAAAACAGCATCTTCTCCACCTCAGCTACACACATTTTCTGATTACCTACAGAAATCCTTACAAGATCCTTTCTGTGTGGATTATTCAGTGACTATATATATATTTATTATACTATGTATACATGTGAAAATGTCTTGGTCCGCCTGTTTGCCTCGGTGGCACAAAAAAAATGGGTGGAACTGACGTCAGCACACCGACGAGGTCCTCTTTTGGCTCCGATGACGTCATACGGTGTCGCAAGCGGAGCTGTGCTATTATGACGTCCTCGTCGATGTGGGAGAGCTAGAAAAGTATTTCCGTGGAATGCTGGTTCAGGGGTTATTCACCTAAGTGTTCAGGCTAGTCCTTTGGGAGCAACTGTTTATGTTGCCACTCCAGAAACCGAAACGAGTGATCCGAGTGCAGAGGCCCTGCAGATGGCACACGAGGTGGGGTGCCCAGTCGTGTGCACCGGCGGGGCAGCAAAGTGACAAGCACCACAACCCACAGAAAAAGGTAACGAGGGCACTGAATAACACAGGATCTTCTCTTTGTATCTGGCAGGAACAACAAAGTTAAAATGCCCTTATACCAAAATGTACAATTAGTGCTACAATGGTCTTCAAGAGGACCTGCAATGCCGCTTTTGCCTCCCGTACCCTGGAGGCGGCACATGGGTCACGCGGTACGGTCAAACTGCGGTGGGACGCACACTCGTTGACCTCTCATGGCACTGCTCCACACTTCAGGGAGGACCAAGACGAGTCAATAAGCTTCAAATCAGTTCAAGAGTAATCATCAGCTGATGATTACTGTTAAATAAAGGACATATTCTTGAACTGATTTGAAGCTTATTTGAAGCTTATTGACTCGTCTTGGTGCACCTTCCCCTTTTTGTATGATTTGAATTATCTGGTTTCCAGTGGAGTGGAAGTGCGGCAGACTCCGGAAGTAGTTACACAGACTTTGTACTTCTTTTTAAACGTTGGAACTGAGGTGCTGAACCCTGGTGAGCCGCATTGTGTTTTTGTCTTCACTTCAGGGAGGACGCTTTCCATTAGCTATATTTTCTGATGACGTGTCGCGCCAACCCCGTTCAACAACAGAACTCCATTAGATCCAAACAGACTCTTCCACTTTCTCACCGGAAGTGAAACCAGGCCACGCGGACACTTTCACAATACAACAGCTGGGAATGCACTTTTCGGGGAAAAAAAACACATTCTTTCCTCCTAATTAATCAAATAAACGTCTCACTGAAGAACAGGTTGCAGCTTTGATCGGTAAACAGCTGTTACAACGACTTTTTTATTTCGCGATACCACTTCAATGCATGCATTACCACGCATGCGTTGCACATCGCTTACTCACTACTACACATTTTTTAGAACGCATGGTGATTTACCACGCATGCCTTTGTTGTAAATATATGTATGGTAAATGACCATGCATTCTAAAAACATGTAGACGATCCACATTGTCGTAAGGAAACAGAGTCTGTTTTGTTTCCTCACAACGATGTGCACTGCCCCTCGGAGACGACGTGAAGCAGGAACCACAAGGAGAGAGGAACCACGAGGAGTGAGAGGTAAGGGAGATTGGGCATGGGGTGTTTTTTTCCTAGGGTTTAGGGTAGTGCAGTGGTGTTTGGGTAGTGTAGGGGGTCGTGCTGGGGGTAGTGTTTTAGGGTTTAGGGTAGTGCAGTGGTGCTTGGGTAGTGTAGGGGGTTGTGCTGGGGTAGTGTTTTAAGGTTTAGGGTAGTGCAGTAGTGTAGGGGGTCATGCTGGGGTAATGTTTTAGGGTAGTGCAGTGGTGTTTGTGTAGTGTAGGGGGTAGTGCTGGGGGTAGTGTTTTAGGGCTTAGGGTAGTGCAGTGGTGTTTGTGTAGTGTAGGGTGTTGTGCTGGGGGTAGTGTTTTAGAGTTTATGGTAGTTCTGTGGTGTTTGGGTAGTGTAGGGGGCAGTGCTGGAGTAGTGTTTTAGGGTTTAGGGTAGTGCAGTGGTGTTTGTGTAGTGTAGGGGGTAGTGCTGGGGGTAGTGTTTTAGGGTTTAAGGCAGTGCAGTGGTGTTTGTGCACTGAAAGGGGTTGTGCTGGCGGTAGTGTTTTAGGGTTTAGGGTAGTGCAGTGGTGTTTGGGTAGTATAGGGAGTCGTACTAGTGGTAGTGTTTTAGGGTTTAGGGTAGTGCAGTTATGTTTGGGTGGTGTAGGGTGTCGTGCTGGGGGTATTGTTTTAGGGTTTAGGGTAGTGCAGTGGTGTTTGGGTTGTGGAGGGGGTAGTGTTTTAGGGTTTAGGGTAGTGCGCCCAACCAGCCACAATATCCGTGGACAAAGGGGATCCTGACTCTTTTGAACACTTCGCCAATTGAATAATTTGGGTCAAGGGCCCTACCACGTCCAAGACCCATCAATTCCTTTCTTGGTATCCCTCACATAGAGAAAAAGGTACATAGTTTCTCATCAATTTCAGGTGTGTGTGCCACCTTACCCTTCAGTGAGGGCCTGAGGCATTCTCCCCTCATCCTATTCCTGACCTCATTCAGGGGGTCGATGGATTTTCCCCACCACATACTCTGCCACTTTAGTGTCAGGGGTCCACTCCACCGACCTAGGATGGTCAATTTGGGTAGGCTCGAACATGTAGTATAGTAAACCTAAGAGAGGGGCCCCGTACCTCAAAAGGGGTAGGGTACCAGCAGAAAAAAGTCAAAGAAACAGTTCCCCTTTTGGAAGAGCAAAGTTCATCAACACATTCACAACTTTATACAGTCAATCACCAGGACAAGGCACCAAAAATCATCCCCAAAGCAAGGAAAATATGGAAAATTCAATATGTTTTTATTTTTTTAAAAACTGATTAATCATAAACAATCACACAGAAATTCATAGTGTACACAATAAAACAGTTAAAAATTCTTAAAAAAGGAGTGAGGAGACATATGATCCTGATCCACTATTTTCCTAGTTGATTATGTCAACATTTGAGTAATTCGGAAACTAGGGGTCACAACAATCTATACTCTCCCTCCTATGATTGCGTCGACGCGTTTCGGTGGAAATCTGAGGATAATCGACCACCTTCTTCAGGACAATTAATAATATTCCCCAATGCAGTCAAAAAAACAATCTAAATAAAATGACAAAATATACATATTAAAAACAATAATAGGGTACAGAGCAATAATATCTTGCATTAAGCTATACCAGGGTAATAAGTCCTGTAAGCAACCATCACTGGGTATATCAACATGACATTATATCAAACATAGGGGTAGATTGCCTATAATGGCCCAGATACCAGACATAGAAAAACGTGTACTGGCATAGTGTTATTATCCTGGTGATTTTACATACACAAATGCATTCACACACTAAGCTAAAAAGATAGTTTCACACTCATCCCAATCCAAATAGAGTCACAAAGAACTTCATATGTGTACCTTAAAATCAAGAAATGTACAAACAGCGGCTACTGAAAGGATCTAAACTTCCTCCTCATGCCTTCTCCAGATAATTCAATTGGGTTAATACCAATCCGTCGGCCCAACCGTCTAAAGAGAATGATAGTTATAGACATAAGGGTTACCAAGAGGTAGGAGTATATTTAGTAATCTGATCTATAAAGCACCACAAAAGGTTACCTGATATCGTCTTTAATGATGGTAATCTTTAGTTGCAGATAAAGGACTTGATAGATAATTAATCTGAAGAGAAAACAAAGATCCTACTGCTTACGATTCTATCATAAAATAAGTACAATTATTCAATAAAATATCATTTCCGGATTATCTTTTAGGGGTTTGGTACATCAAAAACGTCTTGTTCGCTTTGATAAAGATGTGAAGTGTGGGAGATACTTTTCTTCCCTCACCATGAAAAACACGATGGTTCAGATCCTATCGCATGGAGAGAGAATAATTTTATACTCTCTAAAGAATATTTTTACTTTTTGGACAGCCTAGACGTTTGAGACAATATTGTTCTTAAAAGCACAGCCACCCTGTGGTCAAGTACGTTTACACTACCTAAAAGTATGAGACAGTGTAATTCTCAGAAACTGCAGCAATACTGCCATCTGGCAACAAATCCAATGCATTAGATACACCTTTGTGGAGCCCTGTAACCAATCCCAGTCTGTCCTATTACCCTGCTGAACCTGAACAAACATAGCTTATGACTGTAGGTCATAACCAATTCCTTATTTTAAATGTATCTATGCGGGGCGCCTTATCTTCTGAAACGCAATGAAAAGCAGTAAGCGATCCATGTTGGCCTCACCTTAATTAAGCTCCTGCACGTCCTCCAATAACTCCAGGTCCCAGCAACTCGACAACGAAGACCCAAATGACTCGTCTTTTATAGCTCCTGTGCACAAGTAAATTAATGTCAGCTGTCGTCCGGTAAGGCTGAAACTCGAACATGTCTGAGTGGACTCCGTCCCCAACCCGGGACTGAGAGGAGTGGGAATCTGGATGCCAGGGACGCCCCGAGTCCTTATCCTCATCAGAGGATAAATCGTCCTCCAATACACCCTCTCCCTCTAAGGGAAGCCCGCCGTTGGGGTCTACAATAGTGGTGACAGCATCACAATTTTCTCCAGACTTCTCCTCCTCCCGGCAGGGTGCATGTTTTAGCATTCACGCATTCTTGAGGAAGGTCTCCGTAAGTTTATCAAATCCTTCCAAGTGCACCGCATTATGATTAACGGCCCTTTTATTCCCCATTTGGGAGATACTGGGACCCGCCACCACCAGATCTGGGTCACTGAACACCCCAGGGATGCTTTACGCCAGCTTATCAATCTGATCCCTAAGAGGAGCCAGCACCCTAGAAATAGCCAGAGAGGGATTGGTCCACTGCTGGAGGTAGGAGTTGGGGGGCTATTCCTCCTCCACTTCCTGGTAGGAGGAGTAAAAATGGTCTTCTGGAGAAGACATGATAGCAGAGGGTGTGAGCACAGAACAAATGCCCTTAAATTTCTTAAGGCAGCCCCCTCGCCGGTGCTCCAACAGC
Source organism: Triturus cristatus (assembly GCF_964204655.1). Classification (NCBI taxonomy): domain Eukaryota; kingdom Metazoa; phylum Chordata; class Amphibia; order Caudata; family Salamandridae; genus Triturus; species Triturus cristatus. Next base: position 1,496,694,918 of record NC_140591.1, read on the forward strand.
TGGCCTTTCCCCGAAGCTGTTATAAGAATAGACTGAGGTGCAATACCAATTACCACCACCAGGTGGCGCTGCTCACTAACGTGGCCGTGTGGGGAAATCCCTGCGCAGCGGTGTCAAAATTATGCGAGGGTTGGTCGGGAATCAAGCGGACACTAAAGGAGTGACCGGATTCCCAAACGCGCGTAAAGACCGGCACGAGTGCTCGACGGAGCTGCCTCGCTCGGACCAGACGCGCCTGCCAGGATCACACCGTGTGCAGAGCGCACAGCGGGAGAAACTGTGAGGGGGAGAATGTTCTCTGGCAAGAGCCTGCTGCGCAGTGAATATGAAACAATACCAAGGCAATAATGCTAATAAAGTGCGCAAGAAACCGCTATGCAAACAGCAACAATGTCAGATTAAGCCAAGAATGTAAGGAATGCACTTAACTAACGAGCAGTGAAGAAAGAGGAAGCGGAAGGGACGTCACAATATTATATACGATGGACTGTGATATGATTGGACTATAGTTGCCTTGGAGACTACCACCATAATGGTTCATGGGTTGTGTAGTCTTTTGTTTAATGATTGTTGTGTTACGTTTTCTTTAAACTGCTATGCAAATAAAGTGAGGAAAGATATGCATAATCCTCGCCTCCGTCCTGCCATAGAATTCATTAAACTTTATTCGATCTGATTTAGAAACATAGATCATAAAAGTGTACATAAAAACAGTAAATCCTCTTTCCTAATACAATACAGTGAGAATAAATTAAAACCAGTAGGTAAAAACGGGCGTTACAAAGCCCGGTTCAGAGCAACGTAAGGTTAACAGAATCCTAAGGTTCAATGTTTCGCAAGATCAATCTCATGTACTTCGTGCAAAATACGCAATAAGAGGTCCAAGTAAGATTTAACGCTCCAATACCTGACCAGTCTACACTATATAAAACTGCAGAAAAACTCAAAATAAAAAGCATTTTGCACACTTCTGTCATCATTGGACTATATGTTGGCTACATCTGGGTGATATGTGTGCTACATTTGGGCTCTTTTCTCTCTGGTGGCCATCTTGGGAGACTTATTTATTATGAAATTTCTAATTTCATCATTTACTGCAGTCTCCTCAGTAGGAAATGCTTTCAGTTTTTTTACTTTTATTCCATCAAGAAAGCATTCAGATGTGTCACACATTTGCCATAAATTCAGATTGTTAGCACTCTAGTTGTTCATTAGATCACTGTAGTAAAGCTACTGCTCACCAGGGAGTTAACTGGAAGTCTACTGCTGGTATTGAAAGTGATTGTTTCAGTCTGCATGTCAGAATTTTCTAATGAAATAGAAGAGGATTTGAGATCTCACTTAAAACATGCCCTCAATTTTCTTTCTGCAGCACTAACCATAATTTATATGGCAAAATGAACCCCCTTATTTTGTTTCTTTTTAAATGAAATGTTTGAAGTGTTACCAATCTATTCCAATCAAGATGGCTTCAGGTGTGCCATAATTGTGTCATAAGTAAGACTGTTAGCTATCTAGTTGTTCTTTAGAACACGCTGGGAAGCTGCAGTAGAACACAAGGCATCAACCGACAGGCTGCTCCTTTTGAAATATAACAGGAAGATATTTGAAATCTCACTTAAAACATGTCCTAATTTTTTTTCTACAGCACTAACCATAATTTCTATGACAAAATGAACCCCCTCATGTTGTTCCTTTTTAAATTAAATGTTTTAAGAGTTACCAGTTCATTCCAATCAAGATGGCTTCAGGTGTGCCATCATTTTGTCATAAGTAAGACTGTTAGTGCTCTAGTTGTTCTTTAGAACACTCTGGGAAGCTGCAGTAGAACACAAAGGCATCAACTGACAGGCTGCTCCTGTTGAAATATAACAGGAAGATATTTGAGATCTCACTTAAAACATGTCCTAATTTTTCTTTCTACAGCACTAACCATAGTTTCTATGACAAAATGAACCCCATCATTTTGTTCCTTTTTACATTAAATGTTTTAAGCGTTACCAGTTTATTCCAATCAAGATGGCTTCAGGTATGACATACTTTTGTCATAAGTAAGGCGGTTAGCGCTCTAGTTGTTCTTTAGAACAGTTTGGGAAGCTGCAGTAGAACACAAAGGAAGCAACTGACAGTCTCTGCCCTTGTTGGATGTACATGATTTACTGAGAATGACAGACTTCATTCTCACATGACTGAAAAAGATAATGTGAATTTACAGAAAATATGGTCTCATTTTAACTTCAGTTTTCTCTCAAACATGATTCATGATATCCTAGCAGAAGGTTTTTCACAGGGTAAAATCACCTTAGAACACACCACAATTCCTGAAATTAGTATGGTACCATCAACAAATGAATTCTAATGTAACTAAAGTCTGTTATCACCCTTTAAAGTTCTCCTTTTGGTAACCCTCAAAATCTTCGATTCAATGCAAAGTATTTCAATGGGGTACTATAATGTTTATTGGTCTCAAGATGGCTGCCAGCAATTCCAGGATGAAGTGTTGACAGCCAATCAGATCTCACGATGAGATGTGTTGTTAGGCTCCGCCCAGATATTGAAACTTTTTATTTTTCTAAGTTCTGAATGGATTTACACCATTTAACAAAAGCGGACCTTACTGAACCAATGGCTACCTTTTCGCCAAATTTGGTGTAATTCCGTTCAGCAGTTCAGGCTGTAGCCGTGTCTAAAGTTTCCTATGGGAATTAACATGGCGAAAACACGTTTTGAGAGCCCCCCTTTTTTCTCATCCCCCGCATGCTGAATCACCCCAAAACTTTTAAGATAGGAGCTGACCGGAGCACCCCACGAGTTTTGAAAGTTTCGCGAAGATTCGTCAACCGATGGCAAAGTTATAGGGAAAAGAATGTTACTATTTTCCTATGGATAATAGGTCCTAACTATAACTACCTACTGGCGACCGCCAGCAGGTAATATGTATATGTATATATATATATATATACATATATATATATATATATATTCACTTAAAAAACCATAGGTTTCACACAAGTTATAGTTAGCTGTACATTTCACTCGTAAAAAACCAATAAAATTCCACGTTATAGTTAGATCAGGTAACTATAACTTGCGCGACCGCAATCCACAATGTGTCATTTGAGATGTCATCATTGATGTGATGAGTGATGTTACTGACCATGTCATGAGTGATGTAATATGTGACGTCATCAGCAGTGGATTGCGGTCGCGCAAGGTTATAGTTACCTGATCTAACTATAACGTGGAATTTCATTGGTTTTTTACGAGTGAAATGTACAGCTAACTATAACTTGTGTGAAACCTATGGTTTTTAAAGTGAATTTGCAAGGTTTTTTAAATGCTAATTCCTAACTATAACGTGTGTGAAACCTATGGTTTTTTCAGTGAATTTGTACGGTTTTTTAAATGCTAATTTATCTATTTATTGTTAATTTTTGTTAATTTTTGCGTGCACGGTGCGCTTCGCCCACCTTGCGCATTTCGTACCGTGCACGCCACGCCATTTTAAAAAAAATATCAATTGTTTTTTTCTCCCTTGGGGGTCCTTAGATTTATATATTAAATGTGATTGTTAATTTTTTTTTTTTTTTTAGTTTTTTTTACTGTACGCGTACGGTAAGCTTACCGTACGCGCACTCCGCGATTTTTTTAAAAAATTATTAAATTTATTTTTCATACTTTTTGGTCCTTTGTGAACCCCCTGACGAACGCTAGGGGGTCTGCAACTCTCTTCGTTGCCCCCTTTTCATGTTATCAATCTTTGTTTTTCAGTGCGAGAGACAGAAAATGGCGGCCGATACTTCCTGGTATCGACCGATTCGAATGTTTACTTTGATCTAACAACCAATCAGAATCGCGCTCGCGCACGTCACCGTACACGTACGGTAAGCTTACCGTAAGCGCACGGAGCGCGCTTACAGATATATATATTTATTTAAATGCTATTTTCTCAGAAACTACTGAACAGATTTTCACCAGACCTACAAAAGGCACTTCCTTGACCTGCGGACTACCTCTCTGCCAAATTACAAGTAATTCTGTTCAGCCGTTCGGGCTGTAGCTGTGTCTAAAGGTCCTATGGAAAAATGCATGGGGAAAACGCGTTTTGGGACCCCCCTTTTTTCTCAGCCCCCGCTTGACGAATCACCCCGAGACTTTCAGGGTAGGAGCGGAGCGTAGCGCCCCATTAGTTTTGAAAATTTCGCGAGGATTCGTCAACCGGCGCCAAAGTTATTCCAAATAGAATGTTGCGGATTTCCTATGGAAACAGGGTCCTAACTATAACTATCTACTGGCGACCGCCAGTAGATAATATAGATATATATATATATATCCAAATACCACTAGTGCAACAGGATGACGATGAGCATCAAAATCCAAAATCACAGGCGGACACGGACCTTCGTTGAAGTGCTTAGTTTATTTCGTTAGGTTGCCGTCATAACGTTTCGGCTCAGCAGAGCCTTGATCACATGACAACGTGAGTTTGAAATACGGTCAATAAATAGCAGACAAAATGAGTTCAAAGTGCAAGATCATAGGCATGTGACCTCCGGTGTTATAAACATAGAAAAAACACTTATTTGGTCGGAAAATAAAGTGCAAAATACAAAACATGGTTTACTCTGTAATAAAACCGGATCAGCCCGTATTGTTGTGCAAATTTCGCTTTTTTTGAAATATAAAACAATAAATAAATAAATTAGTAAGTCAATAAAAACAAACCATCTATTTACAATATTAGTAATTTACACCGAAATTAGTGGCTTAAATGCCCAGTGTATAAGAATTTGCTACAGCTCTAGAAAACTATGTAAGTAGCTGTCCATGTCCAATGTTGTTAGTGAAAAATAATGGCATAAATGCCTGTAGCACCAAACATTCAAACATGAAAATCATCATGTTCACATGGAAAACAACAAAGGGTTTTAAACAGGCTTGATCATTGCCTTAGAAATTAATGATGTAAAAATCAGCTATATGTACAGTGTGTTTGACATAAAATTCATGCTGTGTATCAATGCTAAAATTGAATCCAGTGATAAGTGCAAAGGTTGTGCAAAAAAGCAGACAAGAAAAAATGGTGAAGGCCAACCTATCCTATTGTGTCATGCAACGAGACAAATTTGGACATCTGTGGTCTACAAATCATAAGGAAACATCGTTGCTACCCTTGGAGAAATGAGGGAGGATATCAAATATAAAAGCTGGAGTCCAATTTGAAAAGTGCAAAGTGATATACTGTGGATTAATATCGGGATACAGATGTACCAGACCACACCAAATTTGGAGTCCAAATTAATGGTGTGGAAATCAATTATAAAGACTCGTAGTGACATGAATTACCGTTGAGGGTCAGCATTGTCATACATTAAAAAGGGGAGTCTAAAACTTGTTCATCTCTGAAAAGTGGTAAACAACATCGTATCAGGGTAAACAGGTATACAAATCTTCAGTTATATTTAGTATCTAGTCGTAAGATGTATTGTGTTTCCAGATTACGGAGCTTCGCCTCTCTATTGCCCCCTCTCCTACTTGCAATAACTGCATCGATGACGAAGAATCTGAGTAACCGATTGTCACTTTGATGGAACTCCCTGAAGTGTCTGGCCACTGGGTATGTGTTGGCATGGTTAGCTATAGCTCTGAGATGCTGTACTATTCGCTTGTGCACAGCTAATTTAGTGCTGCCCACATATCGCAGAGAACATGGACAGGATAAAACATATACTGCAAATTCTGTTTTACAGGTTAGTAACTTGTTAATCTGATGTTGAATGTTACTAAAGCCATCCTGGTAAGATTTCATATTCACCCCTTGGAGGCATGATTTGCAAGTTTTACATTTGTAAAAGCCTGTGTTTTGTTTGAAGCCAGGTCGTTTTCGCGATAGTCTCGGGATTAGTGTCAACAAGGGTGTCCCTCATAGAGGGGGCTCTGCTAATATATATATATATATATTTTTATTTATTTATTTATTTATTTAGATATATTCCACACAAACATGCTTCTGCTAGGATCTGTGGCCCAAGGCAGGTGGCGCGGGATGGCAGCGGAGCAAGTCGTCAGTCAATCGCACACAAAAAGTAAGAATTTCCACACTCTTAGATAGTGCCACAGTGGGGGTTTAATTATATATGGTAACATGTTTCGACAGCCGAGGATGTGTGATCAAGACATCCTCGGCTGTCGAAACGCGTTACCATATGTAATTAAACCCCCATTGTGGCACTATCTGAGAGTGTGGACATTCTTTCTTTTGTGTTATATATTTATATATATTCATATATAGGTTAAATGAAGCGATCACTCAGAGTTGCACTCTCATCAGAAAGCTTGATCACAAACACAGACAAATATATATATTTTTTTTATTTTTTTATTCTGAACTGTGAAATGTCCATATGCAAGTGCAGTGGAAGGTGACAAATAATATTAATTGCTTCTTGGCATCCTTACACCCACCAGCGAAAAAGGAACATGAACTACAAATCCCAGCATGCAAAGAAGGAGAAATAAAACACCCATTGATGGGAACCCACTGAGGGAAAAAGTATTATGAACTATCTGTCCCAGCATACATGGATACTAATGAGCATTCCACTAGAAGCAATAATGAGCAATTTTGTTGGTTAGTGCTAATTGTGTGGATGCTATGAGAGGAGCCTGTGAACAAGGGCTTTGGCAGCCCAAAAAGCGTAAGGCAGAAAAAATATTGTTGTTGGAACTGCAGGTTGCCTAAAAGAATGGAACGACTTGCTGTTGAGTGCAGCTTTGTCTGAAGAAATGTTTTGTGTTTCATAGTAACGAACTTCTGTCCAGCTGTGACGCTCTCACCACTGCGCTGAATAGAAAAGCGGGTCCGTGGTTTGGACCGTCCATGCCATAGATGGAACAGCAAGTCTCTTTTTTACTGAACTATGCAATGTACATCGGAAAGCCCACTGGAGGGTGGTAAAGAATATTAATTGCCTTTTGGCATCCTTATACCCACCAGGGAAAAAGGAACATGAACTACAAATGCCAGCATGTAAAGAAGGAGAAATAAAATACCCATTGATGGGAACCTACTGAGGGAAATAGTATTATTAACTATCTATCCCAGCATACATGGATACTAATGAGCTTTCTACTAGAGGCAATGAAGAGCAATTTTGAAAAGCAATTTTTGGTTCGTGCTAATTGTGTGGATGCCATGAGAGGAGCCTGTGAACAAGGGTTTTGGCAGCCAGAAACGCGTAAAGCAGGTTGCCTTAAAGAATGGAACAACATGCTGTTGAGTGCAGCTTCATCTGAGGACATTTTGGGTTTTATTTATATGTATATATATATATATTCACTGAAAAAACAGAGGTTTCACACACGTTATAGTTAGCTGGACATTTTACTCGTAAAAAACCAATGAAAATCCCCCGTTATAGTTAGTTCAGCTAACTATAACTCGCGCGCCCGCAATCCACTGCTGATGACGTCACATATTACATCACTCATGACATGGTCAGTGACATCACCGATGACATCACTGATGACATCCCAAATGACATCACTGATGACATCACTGATGACAGCATCCAGTGAGTATGTGTTTTTGAAAAAATTCAATATGTTTAATATATATAGGGAAAGGCCTGTTTAAGAATGAGTGGGTGTACAAGTGTGTAAATGGATGATTTTCTGTGGTGCATAACATGATTCTTTAAGTTAGTCATTAAATGTATCTTACTGCAGACTAGTGACTAAACTGTGTAAATGTGTTTATGTGTCTGTATGTTGGTGTATAAGTGGCTGCATGGTTTTGAGAACAGCTATATGAGTCTCTATATGGGTAATTGATTGGTTGTCTAAGTATCTGTATGGGTTCATGAATGTTTGTGTGGGTAGGGTGTGTGTCACTCTATGCATAGATGTGTGAGTGGGTGATTCTATGGGTGCATGGTTTGAAGACTGCATCTGTGATGGACTGTATGGTAGAGTGAGTGAATGTATGGGTGTGTTAGGGAATGAATGTATATGTGAGTGGTACATTTGTGACTAACTACATATGTGAAAGGCAGTATATATGCGTGTAAGAGTATATAAGTGGGTAGATGTGAGAGTGTGTGATTGTGAGAGTGACTGTACGGATGAGTGTGTGCTTGTATCAATGATTCTCTAAGAGCGTAAGAATGTGATACTATTTTTATGAGTAAGTGAACTTGAGTGTGTTTCACTGCCTAGGTGAGTAAATGGGAGTGTGATTATTTGCATGATTGAGTAAGTGTGAGAGTACCTCTATGGATGATTGGTAGTTTGTGAGTGTCTATATAGGTGTGTGTATAAATTCATATGATACTTTTGTATGGAGTGACTGTAAGTATGAGTGACTGTACAGGTGAGTGTGTGGAGGTGTATGTAGACCTAAGAGTTTATAATTGGGTATGTAGTTATTGGTATTGCAGTATGTATGGTTTTGAGAATGGAACTCTTAAATTTTTAGTCGGTGTATCAAAGGTTATATTAGAGTGTGAGAAGATGTGCTACTCTATCACAAGGATGATGTCATCAGTGATGTCATCAGTGATGTCATTTGAGATGTCATCAGTGATGTCATCAGTGATGTCACTAACCATGTCATGAGTGATGTAATATGTGACGTCATCATCAGTGGATTGCGGGCGCGCAAGTTATAGTTAGCTGAACTAACTGTAACGGGGGAATTTCATTGGTTTTTTACGAGTAAAATGTCCAGCTAACTATAACATGTGTGAAACCTCTGTTTTTTTCAGTGAATTTTCAAGGTTTTTTAAATGCTAATTCCTAACTATAACGTGTGTGAAACCTATGTTTTTTTCAGTGAATTTGCAAGGTTTTTTAAATGCTAATTCCTAACTATAACGTGTGTGAAACCTATGGTTTTTTCAGTGAATTTCAAAGGTTTTTTAAATGCTAATTTTTGTATTTTTTAATTATATTTTTTAAATATTTCTTTTTCAAAAACTTCCCTATGTATACATTTATATATTATCTGTATCCTTTAATTTGGTGTGGCTCATTTTTTTTAAAACTTTTAATTAAGATAAAGTTGAACAGCATAGTTAATATCTTCTATTAAGTTATGTCCACTTTTTTTTTTTTATATAAATTCTTAGGGTGCGCGCTCGGAGCGCGCACCTAGTACACATGCGTACATACGCATGCTTACGTGCGTCATACGTACTCCACGCGGTACACCTCCGTATACGCGTAGAGTACGCGCGCTGACGTTGACGCATACGCGCATGCTGCGTATGCGCGTTACGTACGCGCATAGTACGTAAGAGCATGCGCGCATACGCGTTCGCGCATGCGTAATTGTACCGTGCGCGCAGGGAGCTTGCTCGGTGCACGCACCTCGGGGTATGTGATGAATAAAACAACACTTCTAATTGGTTTTCATTACTTTCAGTTTCATATTGTTTCAATACCACACCCAATCCCCTCATGGCAAGTCATGTGATGAAGAAACATCACTTTTCATTGGTTCAAAGTACTTTTAGTTCCAGATTCTTCCAAAATCACACCCACCCCCCTCATTGTTAGTTCTGATTCCCTAGGAGAAGGAGCTAATCTGTGTGTTGAGATACAAAGGCAGAGCAGCAGCCTTCTTCTGAGAGTGAACAGGACACTCTTGAGAGACAGAGGCAGAGGAAGCAAAAAGACTCCTTTATATGGCAGTTTTTCACTTTTCCAGAGGGACAAAAGAAGGTGAATGCACCAAATGTCACCTGCAAACTGTGTCAGCGTGTCTTGTCACGTGGGAATCCTAACAAGAAGTATTCTTTTAGTATTCATACTATGACGAGGCACGTTGAGGCAATGCATCCAGTGACTTTTCGTCGAGCTTCTGGAGCAAACCCTCCACCTGCTCAGCCGACGACATCTGCAGCAGCTCAGCTGAGCACATCTTCGGCAGCTCAGGCAAGCACTTCTTCTGCAGTGGTGCCTTCACCTTCTTCCACACCTCTGGATATTCGTCCTTGTTTTGGGAGGATGAGTACACACTGCATGGATTGTGGTCTTCTTATTTCTTTGGGAGAGAGCAGTATTGATCTCATTCAAAGAAAATTTGAGGAGCATCCTTGCGAGAGGCCATAATATTCTTTTTTTTTTTTCGTTTTTCTCTTCCTCTGTCCCTACATTAACTCAAGGGCTCTTTTTAGAGCCACCTAAAATCAAAACACCACAACTTGCTTTTTAGAATCTATTTCTTTTTTTTTTTTTTAGAGTGCGCGCACCCAGCGCGCACCCAATGGGTTTTTAAAAAAAAAATAAAAAATCATTTTTTTCACCTTTAGTAAACCTTCAGGAACTCGCTGAGAAAGAGAGGGGAGTGGCAAAGTAATTAAAAAAGAGATGGTGTACATTTCACAGATGAAGGGAAGAGAGTCTTCCTATTAAACTTTAAACTCTGCATCAGTATTTATGTATAGGTACCCAAAAAACATAATAGCTCATTTTAGTGTTGCATTTGAATTGGCTGTATTTACAAGGAGAGGAAAAGACACACAAAGAGGCTCATCCTCTCCTTGTAAATATGGAAAAGCACCCTGCGCAACTAGTTTGTCAAGAAAATTGACGTAGTGGTGGCGCAGATGGCTTGTAAATGTGCCCCAGAGATGTTAAGGAAATTAAGGGTAAAACAGACAAACCAAGAGTGACAGATACAGACAAAGAGAGCAAACAACTGAGAAGGAGTAAGGCAGTTAAAAAGACTAAGACATATGGATATAGAAAAAGAAACATGGATGAAAAATTAGTGATGGAGGTAGTAAAGGTAGGGGAGTAGTATAGAAGGAGTGAGGAAGTTACAAAAGAGTAGTAAAGCAGGAAGAGAGAGTGAGAAGAGAAATTTGAAAAGTACAGTAAGGAGAGGTGAAGAAAAGGAAGCATGAAACGAAACCAGTGACACATACAGATATGTTAAACTTACCTGCCCATCAAAATAAATAATTTAGAATTAAATGTTTTTATTCAATTGCAAAGATAACTGAATAACATCTTCTAAATTTTCTTTCTAGTTCTGAAAAAAAGAAAAAAAGTATTAATATTCAACAATACACTTTATTAAACAGTACATGTTTTTTCATATTTAGCAAAGCAATTTTGTGCCCTTTTTTTGCTGTTTTCAGAATGTTTTGATTTTCACTGAAAATAGTGAAATCAATTGTATTCATCATTTAACAGCGGCCAAAAAAAAAACAATCTGAAAGATTGTTTAAAAAAGCCCCAAATGTATCCTCACTAAAACATACTTTAATAGAAATGTTAAAAATACCTTTTAAGAAGAATAACAATTTCCAAAAAATAACGTCTGTAAACCTTGTTGCAAAAGAACATTTTCCAAAATAATATCTGTCAAAGAAGTCCACAATTGTTTGTTTTACCTTTCCTTACGGCCAAATGGTAAGTTTAAAATCTCTTTTGAGCGAAATATCCAATTTAAATCCTTTTAAATTTTAATAATGCTTTCTTCCAATGATGATGTTAGTATTTAAAATTTGGGTTTCAGAAAAATTAGGTTACAATTGGGTAAATCAAAAGGCAAACGTTGCTTGAAAATCAATTGAGAATCATTACACAGTGTCCATCCTTTTTCACATTTAAGATAAACTGTGTAATGACCAGAAGTTATAGAAGGTCCATCATGAAAAATTATTGCAACTGCAACAAAAGTTTTTCCAGATATTGATAATTGTTGTCCTGTAAACTTCTTTGTTAAAGTGTCCAATTTTGAACCATCAGCTCTACAACGTTGCATCATTAAAATTACATACTGTCCATATTTCTTTAAAAATAACGTTGACAACATGTCTGCTTTACATTGAGAACATTCCATGTTGTGATTAGCATCTTTAACTAATTTACTAAAAGTCACTGTTTTACTCTCTGGTAATGGTAAATATATGAACCTTTCAGAATCAACATTACTACTGCTTGTGTTCATACAGTTATCACAACAATGTTCCCATTTATAAGAGACACCAAATACATTTTCTACTTTTACCCCTTCATCTTCCAGTACCATCAGGATATACATCAAGAATTCCTGTGCATCTTGCTGGACATTTTGTGTAAACTGTGTACATCCAGAACATACATCTAAAAGATTTCTAACATCAGAAGCACTTTCTATTTTAGTTTTATCATTACTCAGCGTCTCATAGAGGAGACTCAGCAAAGAACAGAATCTTTTTTCATGATTTAGTGTTATCTGCTCTTGCAAAAATTCAAGATAAAATACAACATTCAACACTACATTTGCGTAGCAGTTGACACCAAAGCTATTTTCAAAATGACAACCAACAACCTCTTCCACACTGTCCTTTTTCTTTTTGCTTGCAGTCACATCACTATCCTTTTGTTTTCTCTTCTGTACACCCTCATTACAGATATTCTCAAATCTCCTTTTCCGACAAACAACACGTTTTTCAAACACAGGATACTGACCTAAATGAGGAGCATAGCTTCTTCTTAATCTATTATACTCCTTTACACAGTTTCCATCAGCACTTACTTTTTATTCATCAAAGTCTATCATGAATAATCGAGATAATTTTTTCACACGTGACAAAGCAACATATGCCATACCTTCTTTAAACACAGTAGATCCAATGTTTACAAAAGCACTATCAACAGTTAATCCTTGAGATTTGTGAATAGTTACAGCATATGCTAGAGAAAATGGAAACTGCTTCCTACGCACATATACGTCTTTCACAAGCAAGAAACGAACTGAACAACGACAAATGTCTTTAACCTCTTATATCTGATCAAATTTTATTTTTAAACATTCAATGCCAACTTTTTTCTGGTAATTAATAAAACCCACAACTCTTCCCATAGCTCCATTCACTAAACCTTTCTCTACATCCAAATTCCGTCTTAAAATTACTCTACAGTTCATACACACATAAAGATTCTTTTCCAAACCTGCTGTTTTTGAAATGTTTTTCTCCAGAGAATCCAATTTAGTACCCAATTTGCCTGTCAATATAACAGTTATTCGTTCATGTTCTATTTTCTTATAATCTCTTCATTTTCCAATTTCAAAAGTTCTTGATTGAATACAGAACATTCATGTAGTGTTGGCATTAAGCAGATTACAGTATTTTTTTCCGCAATTTTCTTGTATATTTTCTCTGGAACTATTTGTTCTGTTGGAAACAAATTACTCAGCAATCGACTCTGTAATGCTTTTCTGTCATGTTCTGTGAGTAGTCCAATTCTCATATCTTTCAGAATACTCGCAGAGTCCTCATCATTGGCTTGCCTCATATTGGTAATGAGTTCCTTATACTGAAAGTATGTCCAAATATTTACATTGCCTATACTTCCTAATGACTTTTTTGTGTCTTCATGTGTAAGTGTATGGAATACCGGTTGTCCTTTAACTGGAGTAAGTTGCAAAAGATCTCCAAAAACTATGACGTGTTTTCCTCCAAATAGGACGTCAAAGTCTGTCTTCAGAATTTGCTGCATTCTTAAATGCACAAAGGCAAGCATTAAGTTTGATACCATGCTAACCTCATCAATAATGAGTACTTTCATTTTCTTCAATACTCTTGAAACTTCCAAGCATGCTTCGCCTGCTAGTTTGTGGTACTGTATTTTGTTCTCATGCTCTACTGGTAACATTAGCAAACGATGTAAGGTAACTCCTTTGATGTTATACGCTGCTAACCCAGTTGGAGCAGTAACAACACAAGTCAAAATGGAATCCATTTTCTTCTGTAGGTAGCTTCTAATTACATTAATTAAGAAACTTTTTCCAGTTCCTGCTTGTCCACTTACATACATTCTCATTGGTTCAAAAGATGTGCATGAGCACTCTTTATTTTCATGTAGTAATCCGTGATCAATTTTTTGTCTGACTTCTTCATATATTTATTTTTGTTCTTCATTCAGTTGCTCCTCCAAATATGTTAAGTCTACTAAATCTTCCTGAGCTTGATTCATAGCTGTTTCCACTTCGTTCATAGCTATTGCAGCTTCATTTTCGATGATCGGTTGTCCTAGAGGATCTTGACTGAATGTCCCAGAACTTTGACTGTCTTGAGAACTGTCTCTAGCTACTTCAGCTGCAATTGTTGCTTCTTTTTCAATTTCTTCATTTAACATTTGAACATAAGTTGTGAAAGTACTGCATTCGACGCTGTCTTTGCTAGCATTGAAGGAATCTTTATAGCTCTGAAATTCTCCAAGTAGTTCGTCCTCTGAACGCCATGGTTTAAACAGCTGCAAAAGTGCCAAGTAGTAAAATTCCTTTTTATCAGGAGTGTCGCAACTCAGCTTCCGGTGATTTATCAAACTTCCTTTTGTTTGCTTCACCAAACATCCTTCCTCACCAATGACTTTATATTTTCCATTGTTGATATCTTCTGTGACATTCCGTTTAAAAATAAAGTTCTGCAGCACTTCATAGAGACACATGTTCTCAAGGTGATGACTTAATTGTTGTTAATATGTGTCCAACATGTTTGTTCTTAAAATGTATGTACTTTCTGGTTCGAACTCTGCTAAATACTTAATTTCTCGAATAGATTTCAGTACCCGATTTCACATTCCTGCAAGACCTAAACTTGCCCAAATTATTCTTCTGGATTTTGAGTACAGACTTGCAGAGGATAACCTATCTGAGCATTCGTAGGATCCAATTTCTCGATGCGATAACATCTTTAAACTGAAATTGTATAGCTTCTTACTGACAGTCTTCTCGTGAGAAATCTCTTCCCACATTTCCTTCAATTCCGTTTTCTCAGATTTAGTGATGTAAGATGTGACATAGCGAGCAACAGCAATAGAATTGTCAGCCACATACTGTATATCCATGTTAGCATTCCACATGGATAAAATGACTGGGTTTTAGTCATTTATATATTTTGACTCTTCTTTTCTTCTTAGGTTGTAGGTATTCTTAGGTGATTTTTTTGTAATAGTATGTCGCACAGCTGACATAAAACTGTTTACTCTTCCTTTTGAAAGAACAGGTCGTGGAAATCGAAATCGACATTTTGTGTAGAATTTATCTTTACTCTTGTACTTTCGTCGACAGTATTTTCCACACCGATGACTTTGAAAACGTAAAACTTGCTCTTTTAAATTTTTCTCTCCTGTGCTTTTAGGTATAGCACATGTTGCATATCCTTCGATGAAACTTAAAACTGCTTCATCAGAATCTGTTCCAAATTTTGGACCATCCTTGATCCACAAAAGCATATGAATATGAGGAGCACCTCTTGCTTGGTACTCTTTTCTCCAAAAGAAATCCACAACTTCTCCAAGAGGTGGATTTTTGTTATTGCAGATGAAGGACATCATAGCCTCAAATCTATGATTGAAATATCTACAAACATTAACCGGATCCAATGAGCACAATTCTCCTGCTGTCTTGTATTGGATGTTTTCAATATTTGAATTTGCCTCTCGAAGAAAATCCAGAAGATCATCCCAAGCGTAATCAGCACAGCTTAGGGTAAGGAACCATGTAGGAGTTCCTAAATTCCGTAACATACATTTCAATTCTCCATGGCGTCGGTACCAATATTCATTCGTCCCACGCTGACAAGCCATCAAATTGATCAATTGAGATTCCAAATGATCATCTCGCTGTTGCACTTTGTTCATAAATCCTTTGCAGTCACATTACGTAGATGTACTCCAGTTTTCAAAATGTGATTTACTGCATAAGATAGTGCTGACAAGTCACTTTCAAATAAAAGATGGAACAAATAAGGAATACTTTGACAAAATCTCGGATCTTCTGCATATAGTCTTGTAGTCCGATACTCAGAAGCAGGAATCTGTACTGGACGTTCATCATATCGTCCTCCTTCTCCTGTAGGAAACAGCTGGGGAAAACAACGAGCTTCCAAGCTCTCCTCCCATACACTCACGGGAGTTCCTTGTGCTTTCTTCATCTGAAACAGATCAATAGCGTTTCCCATAACTTCTTTAGAATGTAGAGGATGTATGCTGAAATGTTCATAAATTTCTTCTTCTTTTGACTTATCCACTTTTTCAAGTTGCCCAGTTGGTATTCCTGTGTCTTCTAGTATTTCTTCTTCATCTTCATCCATATAAATGGCTTCATACCATTTATTATTTTTTTTCAAATATAAATTTGCTCTTTGTACTTTTCGTCCATCCACCAGCTCCTGCCAAATTTTCTTATTCCTTGTAGGTACACCATTAACCAGAATAACTAATGGTTCAGTTTCCAAAGTATCTGCATCAATTGATTCCATATTTTTTTTCAAATCCAATGGCAAATATACAACTCTTCCTTTTAAACCTCTTTGTAAATCCGAAGGAGGTAATTTACCAGTTTTTGGCTCCATACGCACTATGGTCTGAAACGGATGGACACATTGAATGAGTATAGACTCATACGTATTTAAATCAGAAAGTTCTGGAGGAATATCAACCAATTCTAAATTATTATGTACAGCTCTAGCTGGCATTCTATTTTCTTCTAACTTGTTATAACAGTATTTACAAATACGCTGATCTTCACCCAAATCAAAACAATTTTCCAGAAATATATATGTTGCAAAATCTTTCCACTTATAATTATCTTCATTTTCACTTTTTTTATACAGATCAACATTCCTTGTTTGATTTTTGTAATGGCTTCTCCGGCAACAAATACAAGTAATATTTGGTCTTTCATTAGAGATGATAGTAAATTTTGTCATTTCATCCTCAAAATTTTTACTAACAGTGAGTTCTACATTCTCTTCCACATTTTCATCAATCACTGTGTCATTTTCTACACTTTCTTGTTCTGGACCAAAGTAACAAAACTGAATCTCATCAGTAACCTTCACTAAATCTGATACAGATCCACGGAACAGAGCATTATTCAACTCATTTAACTTTAGAGCTGGACTTTTAGCAAAATACAATGTTCTCACAAACTTTCTCATTTCAGTATGATGAACAGCCAGCATCCTAAAATGGTGAAAAACACTTTGACACACTTTCCTAGATAGACAAGCCAGAGAATGTCCTTGCAAAGCAGTTTTCTCTCTCACTCTGCATGGATCTAGTCTTTGAAGCACCTTAATTTTCTGTTTAACACTCTTTTTACTATATTCTCTTAGAAAGTCACGTAATTTATCAATAGATTCCTGACGCACAGTACAAATACTACTACAATTACAAGTGTACACTGGGGCTTTAGGACGTCTTCCCATAACCTCATCAGCCATCACTTGTTCCTCATTTCTTGGAACCATTTTCTCCTTTTCCATTACACAACCATCCTTAACTTCATAAGCTCTACCATTGGTGTCAACTGCATGCAACAAACTATTACTTTAAAGATAACTCTCTTCATTAAAAAATGGTTCAGTACTTGAACTATGTTTCCATTCTCCTAAGAACACTTTACAAAAGTTTTTTTTTTACATCTCTTTTCCTTTTGCTTTGTGACTTCATTGCATTCACTAATTTATCTAATCTACGCATCCTGTTCAAAATTAAAATGAATAGTTTTTTTTTTATTTCTAATGCCTTGGTAGCAATACTTTCAATAAATTTCTTTTTCTTATAAAATTGTGTTTTTTTCTTATATTTTTTCACATCCTTCAGCAAATTTAACATCACTCTTCTCTGAAACATTTTTCGACGAATGTTTTTAAAATCTATTTTCCGTGTTAAGTCACTCTTCCTAACTACTGAGTCTATATTAGCATTTTGTTTTTGCTGTCGACTCTGTTGTTGTTTTGTACTTGAAACACTGTTTGAATGTATCTTTCGATCATTTTTTTTTTTTTGGAAGATATTTTTAAAAATTATTTAGTTTGCTTACCAGAAGACTTTTTCTGTTTTCCAACACGTGCTTCGCCTCCTATTTTTTTTTTATCAGTCATCTTCAAATATAGTTGTTTCTTTTCTTTTCTTTTTCTTAACTTTATAGGCATCTTTATATTTTGTCACTGTTGCTCACCAATACCTGCAAAAAACTAAAAAAAAATACCTTTATGTAATTTAAATTCATTACAATTTTTTTTAAAAAACTTTTCAAATCCTATCACATGAGCTGATCCTTTCCTACGAGTCAAACTCTTACAAAATAGAAGAAACATGAATTAAATCTCTGACAACAATTCCTGTGTGCACACAGACTCATGGTCTGATTCTAGGCAGAAAGCGATATTTCCTTTGGCAATTTGAAAGCACATTTACTACTGGGGTAGAGCAAGTGATCATTACTGTAACAGCCTGACACATGTTCCTTCTAGTTTAGAGAGGCAGAAAAGAGCACATGTCCTAACAGCTCCTTGAGACCATGACCATGTGTTAGAGGGTGACTGATTAGACTAGAGCAAAGGAAATGAGCCTTGGTGATGTTGAATCTGTTTGCGTTACACACTGCTATCTGAAACACCACACTGAGCTGACTATTACACATGGGAGTGTAGCAGAAGCTGCTGCGTGTGTGCAAAGAGTGTGTTTCTGGAGACTGTGTATTGTCAGCTGCAAGAGAGATCTGCATGGAGACTCCCACAACTGCATGAAGAGTACAGACATGTGTGTAAGAGTACATGTGTGGTAAGGGTTAATTGGAGTTTTCAACATGTAGGAACCACCTCAGCCATTGCAAGAATTGATGAAAAATCTACCATGCTATTTTCAAATGTGTTTGCATTTGCCTCACATTTTTGAGATACTGATTTCTGCTGAGTGCTAACCAACACATTGGAAGAAAACAAGCTCGGCCTTTCCTGAATGTGCAAGTTTTACAGAACAACAGCAACACAAATTAAAACGCTGACAACAATTCCTGTGTGCACACAGACTCATGGTCTGATTCTAGGCAGAAAGCGATATTTCCTTTGGCAATGTGAAAGCACATTTACTACTGGGGTAGAGCAAGTGCTAATTACTGTAACAGCCTGACACATGTTCCTTCTAGTTTAGACAAGCAGAAAGGAGCACATATCCTAACAGCTCCTTGAGGCCATGACCATGTGTTAGAGGGTGAGTGATTAGACTGGAGCAAAGGAAATAAGTCTTGGTGACGTTGAATCTGTTTGCGTTACACACTGCTATCTGAAACACCACACAGAGCTGACTATTACGCATGGGAGTGTAGCAGAAGCTGCTGCGTGTGTGCAAAGAGTGTGTTTCTGGAGACTGTGTATTGTCAGCTGCAAGAGAGATCTGCATGGAGACTCCCACAACTGCATGAAGAGTACAGACATGTGTGTAAGAGTACATGTGTGGTAAGGGTTAATTGGAGTTTTCAACATGTAGGAACCACCTCAGCCATTGCAAGAATTGATGAAAAATCTAATATGCTATTTTCAAATGTGTTTGCATTTGCCTCACATTTTTGAGATACTGATTTCTGCTGAGTGCTAACCAACACATTGGAAGGAAACAAGCTGGACCTTTCCTGAATGTGCAAGTTTTACAGAACAACAGCAACACAAATTAAAACGCTGACAACAATTCCTGTGTGCACACAGACTCATAGTCTGATTCTAGGCAGAAAGCGATATTTCCTTTGGCAATTTGAAAGCACATTTACTACTGGGGTAGAGCAAGTGCTAATTACTGTAACAGCCTGACACATGTTCCTTCTAGTTTAGACAGGCAGAAAGGAGCACATGTCCTAACAGCTCCTTGAGACCATGACCATGTGTTAGAGGGTGAGTGATTAGAATAGAGCAAAGGAAATGAGCCTTGGTGACGTTGAATCTATTTGCGTTACACACTGCTATCTGAAACACCACACAGAGCTGACTATTACGCATGGGAGTGTAGCAGAAGCTGCTGTGTGTGTGCAAAGAGTGTGTTTCTGGAGACTGTGTATTGTCAGCTGCAAGAGAGATCTGCATGGAGACTCCCACAACTGCATGAAGAGTACAGACATGTGTGTAAGAGTACATGTGTGGTAAGGGTTAATTGGAGTTTTCAACATGTAGGAACCACCTCAGCCATTGCAAGAATTGATGAAAAATCTACCATGCTATTTTCAAATGTGTTTGCATTTGCCTCACATTTTTGAGATACTGGTTTCTTTTGAGTGCTAACCAACACATTGGAAGAAAACAAGCTGGGCCTTTCCTGAATGTGCAAGTTTTACAGAACAACAGCAAGACAAATTAAAACGCTGACAACAATTCCTGTGTGCACACAGACTCATGGTCTGATTCTAGGCAGAAAGCGATATTTCCTTTGGCAATTTGAAAGCACATTTACTACTGGGGTAGAGCAAGTGATAATTACTGTAACAGCCTGACACATGTTCCTTCTAGTTTAGACAGGCAGAAAGGAGCACATGTCCTAACAGCTCCTTGAGACCATGACCATGTGTTAGAGGGTGAGTGATTAGACTAGACCAAAGGAAATAAGCCTTGGTGACGTTGAATCTGTTTGCGTTACACACTGCTATCTGAAACAGCACACAGAGCTGACTATTATGCATGGGAGTGTAGCAGAAGCTGCTGCGTGTGTGCAAAGAGTGTGTTTCTGGAGACTGTGTATTGTCAGCTGCAAGAGAGATCTGCATGGAGACTCCCACAACTGCATGAAGAGTACAGACATGTGTGTAAGAGTACATGTGTGGTAAGGGTTAATTTGAGTTTTCAACATGTAGGAACCACCTCAGCCATTGCAAGAATTGATGAAAAATCTACCATGCTATTTTCAAATGTGTTTGCATTTGCCTCACATTTTTGAGATACTGATTTCTGCTGAGTGCTAACCAACACATTGGAAGAAAACAAGCTGGGACTTTCCTGAATGTGCAAGTTTTACAGAACAACAGCAACACAAATTAAAACGCTGACAACAATTCCTGTGTGCACACAGACTCATGGTCTGATTCTAGGCAGAAAGCGATATTTCCTTTGGCAATTTGAAAGCACATTTACTACTGGGGTAGAGCAAGTGCTAATTACTGTAACAGCCTGACACATGTTCCTTCTAGTTTAGACAGGCAGAAAGGAGCACATGTCCTAACAGCTCCTTGAGACCATGACCATGTGTTAGAGGGTGAGTGATTAGAATAGAGCAAAGGGAATGAGCCTTGGTGACGTTGAATCTATTTGCGTTACACACTGCTATCTGAAACACCACACAGAGCTGACTATTATGCATGGGAGTGTAGCAGAAGCTGCTGCGTGTGTGCAAAGAGTGTGTTTCTGGAGACTGTGTATTGTCAGCTGCAAGAGAGATCTGCATGGAGACTCCCACAACTGCATGAAGAGTACAGACATGTGTGTGTAAGAGTACATGTGTGGTAAGGGTTAATTGGAGTTTTCAACATGCAGGAACCACCTCAGCCATTGCAAGAATTGATGAAAAATCTACCATGCTATTTTCAAATGTGTTTGCATTTGCCTCACATTTTTGAGATACTGATTTCTGCTGAGTGCTAACCAACACATTGGAAGAAAACAAGCTGGACCTTTCCTGAATGTGCAAGTTTTACAGAACAACAGCAACACAAATTAAAACGCTGACAACAAATCCTGTGTGCACACAGACTCATGGTCTGATTCTAGGGAGAAAGCGATATTTCCTTTGGCAATTTGAAAGCACATTTACTACTGGGGTAGAGTAAGTGATAATTACTGTAACAGCCTGACACATGTTCCTTCTAGTTTAGACAAGCAGAAAGGAGCACATGTCCTAACAGCTCCTTGAGACCATGACCATGTGTTAGAGGGTGACTGATTAGACTAGAGTGTTACAAAAAACAAGCTGCCCCTTTCCTGCGAGTGTAAGGGTAATAGAGCAAGACCAACCGGAATTAAATCTCTGTTTACATTTCCTGTGTGCTCACTGTCTCATGGTAGAAAACAGTATTCCTGGGTGATACCAGTACACATTAACTTATAATGAAGACATACTCCATAATATATAACATGTTCAAGCCACTTAAATATCTTCCTTAACATAAAATGTAAAACACAACTTTTAAAGTGGTAGGAAAATGTACCATACTATTTTCAAATGTGTTTGCATTTGCCTCTCATTGGTGAGTAAATGATTTCTGCTGAATGCTAACCATCACACTTTAAGATAACAAACTACCCCTTTTCTGCGAGTGCAAGGCTAACAGAACAAAAGCAACACAAATTAAATCTCTGTCAACAAATCCTGTGTGCAGACAGACTCATGATGTAATTCTAGTCACAAAACAATATTCCTCACTGATACCACTACACCTTAACTTACTGTGAAGACAAACTCCATAATATCTTACAAGTTCAAGATAGTTAAATATCTTCTAAACCACAAAATGTAAAACACAACTTTAAAACAAGAATGACAATTCTAATATTTAGACCAAAATACACGACATACTTCCCCTCTCAAACTCATAACTCACCTTTAAAATTAATTAGTTGAGAAAGAAATGTGGCACTCAAACAGCATATTATCAGAGCCAGAATCTCAGAGCTGTACACCTCTCTCCTCTCTCCACAACCAGTAAATGGCAATTTTTCCCTCTCTTTTTTCCCACATATACATGTTAATGTAAAATCACAGTCCTTCCCACATTTTTTCAAATGGAATCACACATTTCTATTGGTTGCAACTTTCAACCCCTTTGCAAATCATCCCTTCCCCCAACATGACTTCTGCCTGCTACCATAGCAACAGCTCATGGAACACAGGTGTGAGCAGAGAGGTCAGAAGTTCAGCAGACAATGTTTCAAATCCAAAGAGCAAGACTGCTTGACTTTTCAAACCTAACAGCAAATCCAAAGTAATGTTCGGTGGGAACACATTTTTCTGAGTCAATCCAAAACATGCTTTTAAAAATGTAAACATACAGCCTAGTTTTTAGTGTAGAATGGTTTGAAACAGCCAATGAGTTCTTTTTATTAAAAAAAGTATGTATGCCTCCATTTTTCAACTGTCTTTCTTTTCATATTGCCATTCTACTGAAAGACACCTCCTGAGTGCATCCTGTTCTCCTTGAAAGATGTTCACAGTGTGGATTGTAGGTCACAGCTATGTCTTCTGGAGTGAAAAATTTGCAGAAAAAAGAGGTATGATGAGAGACCTTGCTTTGCCAAATGTAGACATTAAATGGATTGGTCAGAGAGGGTTAAAGTGGCACCAATTAATGCCTTTGGTGAAAACCTTTCTACATCTCCCACAGCCTAACCTTATTATTGTGCACTGTGGTGGAAATGACCTAGGCACTTTAACTGGGGTAGGTCTGGAAATGCTTATTAAGGACACCTTTGTGCAATTGATGTCACTTTTTCCACAAACTGCCTTTGTATATTCTAATATATGCCAAAGGCAAAAGTGGAACTGGTCCAACCAATTTTGTCCGCAGATTGACAAAGCAAGAAAGCACGTCAATAAGTCTGTTTCTGCTTTCCTCAGAGACTATGGTATGGGTTCTATATACCACAACAACTTGCGTTACAACATGCAAGACATTTATAGAGTAGACGGTGTACATTTCACTGATGAAGGCAACAGAGTCTACCTCTTGAACTTTAGACTCTGCATCGGTACTTACTTGTCGGTACCAAAAAACACTCAATGAACACAAGGGCTCTTTTTAGAGCCACCTAATATCTAAACACTTAAAAGTGATTTTTATTTCTTTTTTTTTTTAATGTTTTTTTTTCGGGTGCGCGCCGGGTGCGCGCACCTCGTGATGTTTTTAAGGGTTTTTCGGGTACGCGTAGAGTGCGCGCACCTCGCGATGTTTTTAAAAAAATTAAAATCTTTTTTTTGCCCTTCGTGGTCCTACTGTGCCCCCCTGACAATGACTAGGGGGTCTAGAACAAGGTGGAGACCGTGAACAGGGGGTTCACGGTCTCCACCTTTCCTTTTTAGTGCGACACACAAAATGGCGGCCGACACTTCCTGATTTCGACTGATTCGAATGTTTACTGAAATCTAACAACCAATCAGAATTACGCTCGCGCACGGCAAGGTGCTCACACAGGGCTAGCTCAGTGCGCGCACGGTACGCGCGTATAGATATTGATATGCTTTCAAATGCTATTTACTCAGGAAATACTCAACAGATTTACACCAGACCTGCAAAAGGCACTTCCTTGACCTTATGGCTACCTCTCTGCCAAATTTCAAGTAATTCTGTTCAGCCGTTCAGGCTGTAGCTGTGTCTAAAGGTCCTATGGAAAAATGCATGGTAAAAACGCGTTTTGGGACCTCCCTTTTTTCTCAGCCCCCGCTTGACGAATCACCCTGAGACTTTCAGTGTAGGAGCTAAACGGAGTGCCCCATTAGTTTTAAAAATTTCGCGAGGATTCGTCAACCGTCGCCAAAGTTATTCAAAATAGAATTTTGAGATTTCCTATGGAAACTCGGTCCTAACTATAACTATCTACTGGCGACCGCCAGTAGATAATATATATATATATTTTCACTGAGAAAAACATAGGTTTCAGGGACGTTATAGTTAGAAATTAGCATTTAAAAAGCCTTTGAAATTCACTGAAAGAAACATAGGTTTCAGGGATGTTATAGTTAGTTGGTCATTTCACTCATACAAAAAAAAGAGAAATTTGAATGTTATAGTTAGTTGAGCAAACTATAACTCGCGCCCCCGCAATGCACTGCTGATGATGTCACATATCATGACATGTGAGTAACATTACTGATGACATCTCAAATGACATCACTGATGACTTCACTGATGACATCATCCAGTGAATGTGTGTTTCTGTAAAGTTTAAATATATTTTATATATGTTAATGCCAAGGTGTATTGAAGAATACGTTGGTGCATAAGTGTGTGGGTGGATCATTTAATAGGTGTGTGACTGACTGGAAAAGTAAGTGATCAAATGTGTCTTACTGAATGCATGTGTTAGTGACTAAACTGTGTGAATGTCTGTATCAGTCTCTCAGTTGTTGTGTAAGCTGCTGCATGGGTTGATGATTAGGTACAAGACTGTCTATATGGGTTACTTATTAGTTGCATGAGTATCTATATGGGTGCCTCAGTGTTTGTGTGTGTGGGTGGGTGGGTGGGTGGTATGTGCCTTTCTGCCTACATGTGTGAGTGGATAATTTACTGGGTGTATGGGTTCAATATGTGGAAATAGCAGTATAGGTGAGTGAGTGTGTATATCAGTGTGTTGGTGAATGAATGTATGTCTCATTGGTATAAGTGTGAGTAACTACATATGTGAAAGGCAGTATATGCGAGTGTTGGAGTATATAAATGACTATTTGTGAGAGTGAGTAATTGTGAGAGTGGCTATATAAATGAGTGTGTGCTTGTGTCAGTCATTGTATAAGTGAGTAAGTATATGTTAGTAACTGTACAAATAGGTTAGATGGGGAACGTATAACTGTATAGGTGAGTAAATGGCAGTGTTATTGATTCTTTACATAACTAGCTAGGTGTGCCAATAACTCTATGTATGAGTGACGGCGTATGAGTGTTTGTATAGGTGTATGAGTACATATATTTGTGCTGTATTGATGAGTGACTGCATATATGAGTAACTGTATGGAGAATGAGTGAATGTGTGTGTATAGCTGGGAATTAGTCAGTGGGTATATAGTAACTGCTATTGATTTGTCTATGGTTTCGAAAATGGTAGTCTGTATTTTAGACTGGGTGTATCAAAGGTTATATTAGGGTGTGAGGAGGTGCATCAGATTATCATGTGGATGATGTCATCAGTGATGTCATTTGAGATGTCATCAGTGATGTCACTGACCACGTCATGAGTGATGTAATATATGATGTCATCAGCAGTGCATTGCGGGGGCGCGAGGTATAGTTAGCTCTACTAACTCTAACATTCAAATTTCTCTGTTTTTGTACGAGTGAAATGACCAACTAACTATAACGTCCCTGACCTATGTTTCGTCAGTGAATTTCAAAGCTTTTTTAAATGCTAATTTATAACTATAACATCCCTGAAACCTATGGTTTTTTCAGTGAATTCCAAAGGTTTTGTAAATGCTAATTTCTAACTATAACTTCTGTAAAACCAATGGTTTTTTTCAGTGAATTTCAAAGGTTTTTTAACTGTTAATTTCTGATTATAATGTTCATTAAACCAATAGTTTTTCCAGGTATTTTAAATTATCATTCCATTCTCAACCTGGTTAAAACAGCCGATATCGCCAGTTTTCCAGCAATAGCTCCCAACAAAAATTGCCACAAAAGAGAGCAACAACTAACGTAAATAATATGCAGAGTAGGCGTTCCTGTACAAAAATAACATTAAAACACCACTTCCTGATATTTTCAATGAGCAGCCAAATCAGCGGTGCGTTCCAAAAACAGGCAATTCGCTGTGTTAGCAGTAGGAATGTAACATCTGCCTTTTACTGGTGTAAAGTAGGACGAATACCTACAGTATGAAAGGGAGCCCAGCCCTGAATCTCATCTGCAGACCAACACATGTCATCAAGCTACTGTTCATGCACCTCTGACACCCAAGAAGGCCAAATAACCCCCTGCCACCTCCCTCAGGACCTCCCCTCGGACCACCCCCATAATACCACTGAGGCAGCACACAACAGGACAGTGGACCTTCTAAAAACATCATGGCCCCTCTGCCACACTATAGCCGAATGTAGCGAGATGTGGCAACCAAACATGTGTGAAGAACGCAAGTCACCTACCAATAATAATGCACACAATACCAAGAGTAAAGGGTGACACATTGGTGCTTGCGACCCGGGTGGCAAATGCAAAAACAACAATTGATGGACAGAATGCAGAACAATGTCATACATTCACCCCAGTACAGAGATCTGGGCCTAAATCCATCGTATTTTTGCTCACCATGCCATCCCAGTTTAGACCTGGCCATATGCAAATCAGTCTTGACCCTGTGCCTCATGGGAACAGTCCAGCCCGAATTGCCAAGCCAGGTCCTCCCTGGACCGGAAACAAGCATCCTAGGACCGGTTTCGGGGTTTCACACCTCTTCAGCCAGGATAGCTTGATTCCAGTGGCATGGAGAGCACGGGACTCACGTCTGAGCATACCCGTCCCACTCGGTGTGACAAATGCAAAAACAACAATTGATGGACAGAATGCAGAACAATGTCATACATACACCCCAGTACAGAGATCTGGGCCTAAATCCATCTTTTTTTGCTCACCATGCCATCCCAGTTTAGACCTGGCCATATGCAAATCAGTCTTGACCCTGTGCCTCATGGGAACAGACCAGCCCGAATTGCCAAGCCAGGTCCTCCCTGGACCGGAAACAAGCATCCTAGGACCGGTTTCGGGGTTTCACCCCTCTTCAGCCAGGATAGCTTGATTCCAGTGGCATGGAGAGCACGGGACTCACGTCTGAGCATACCCGTCCCACTCGGTGTGACAAATGCAAAAACAACAATTGATGGACAGAATGCAGAACAATGTCATACATTCACCCCAGTACAGAGATCTGGGCCTAAATCCATCGTTTTTTTGCTCACCATGCCATCCCAGTTTAGACCTGGCCATATGCAAATCAGTCTTGACCCTGTGCCTCATGGGAACAGTCCAGCCCAAATTGCCAAGCCAGGTCCTCCCTGGACCGGAAACAAGCATCCTAGGACCGGTTTCTGGCTATCAGCCGTCATCAGCAAGGATAGCTTGACTCCAGTGGCGTAGTGAGAACGGGTCCCACGTCTGGGAATACCCATACCACTTAGGGCGAAAAGCGTTACAACAAACAATTGATGGACGGAATGCTAAAAATGCAGACATTCTCCCCCAGTCAAGAGATCTGGGTTAAATCCATCGTTCTTTTGCCCACTACGCCACCCCAGTTTAGACATGGCCATATGCAAATCAATGCAATGACCGCGATGTAAAGGCATTGCGATGCAATGCCTGCATTGTAATGGATGTTTCCCCCCCTTGCCTATAAAACTCTAGCTTAATCCTCCAACAGTAAAACCTTTTATAGAGGATCTTACAGGGGAAATATCTTTAAAGGTTGTGGTCACAGAAATAATAGCCAAACCGCAACTGCAAACACCAAGCACTGAATTCCTTACCATGTCTTCAAAACTTTTTACCAACATGGACAAATATTAGCTCAGATCAATGGGTGTTGAAAATGATCAAATATGTATGCACAATTGGGTGATAATTTCCCGGGTCCCTTGCTTTGCACTCTCTATTCATGAGTGTGTTTGCATTATCTACTATCTATACCAGTAGTGCTCCAAAGGAAGGAAGAATAACCCAACCTCCTTAGTTGAGATCAATTTGATCTTTTAAATTAGTACAATTTGAGTCCCGAGCACACACTTCATTCAATTATATACAAAAGTTCTAAACTACAAATGTGGAATTCTTTGTCTTTTGTTCTTTATTTTCTTTCTTTAATGCCCAGGAAACACTTATTTCATTGCATAGGGTGTTCCCCATGACTTCTTCAGGGCTAGAATACTATAAGATTTGCTTTGGGTTGTAGTGTGTGACAAACACACCACATACCATACATTTGTGATAATAGTGGAAACCAGAAAAGGTTATACCAAGTGTAAGAGTGTATTACCAAGTTAGACCAACATTACTTATTCTATAACACACTAACAGTTATGTTTAAGTGCTAGTCATCACCATTGATATTGCCTATACCCCTATTCAAGACTGTGCAGGAGGTGGTCTTACATTGTCTAGAGGGCTTTACCAAGTATGGCAAGAACTAGGTTTCGGTCAGCTTGGGGATTTTTATAACCAAAAGACAATAATTAATTGAGAAACGATGAGATTGCAATCTTGCACATTGACTACCGCCCTCTCTTTGAGTTTTCTTCAGCTAGTTAATTTTCTCAAAAACAATTATACTATGATGAGTGAGGCTGCACGTCAAATCACTATGCAGATGGCAAATAAAATGGTGGGGATAGGGCTGTGTTATTGGCTATCACACCAAAAGGCCCATACAGAAGAAATTTTGACAAAAGAGCTCCAGAAAATTTGTGTGGAGACGGGTTGCACGTTTAATGCGAAACAGCTCAGTGAGTAATCGAATAAAGCACTCAGAGGCGCTAATTTTAAGGGAATGAAGTTCTTACCTAGATTGTTTTCATATTATACCCCCCTGAGATTGCATAAGATGTATTCAACAAATCCGAACCAATGTTTTAGATGCAATAAACAGGGTGATGGAGGATGGGTGCACATATTTTACCGATTTAACAACTTACAGCAATTTTGGGAAGATGTTTTTACCAAGATTTCTCTATTTATGTCTTTGACAATTGATCCATCATATATGTTGGTTTTATTTGGTTCATCTGGGGAGGTGAAATGGTTAACAAAATAGTAGTAGTATTTTAAACAAATTTCCATAACGGTCGCTAGGTCACTTGTCCTGCAAAATTGGAGAACCGATAAGCAACCTATTATTGATCACTGGATTAATACAATGGGCAGGACTTTCAGATTTTAGGAGGCCTATGCAAAACTTGTAGGGGCTACTGTAAGATTCAGAGCTATCTGGCAGAATTTCTGTACCTATTGTGTAACGGAGGAAAGGAGATTATAAAAGTTGGTGCTTTATAGGAGCCAAACTCTGCATTTTATTTATTTAATAGCTGCAGTTAGCCATATTTGCGCTCTCAATAGTTCTTGATATTGATTTGCAAAATTTGATGTAGGTAGTGTTCAGATAATTTAAAAATAGCCACTGCTACAGCACAATGCACTTTGAATAGTTTATGATTTTCTTTTTTTTTTTTTGCTAGGATATTCGCACAATGCACTTTCAATAGGTTGTGATTTATATGCCAGGTTGTTGTAGCCATCTTATAGCTGTTAGCTTATCATAGTATTCAATTAAAATGTTTTGCTGCTAGTCTTATGTGCACTTTAAATAGATTGTACGGCAGTTTAATGTATCTATTGTAGAACGTAGTTGTCGATTATAGAGTAACAATCAGTGGCATATGTATTCGTGGGGAATTACTGGGAGTAAATTAGAGCATCCACCATAGTTTAATACAGGTTACTGAGAAATATGTTATATATTCTCCACATTATTTTTTATTGAGTGCTTTTATAGTTGCTAATAGTCGAGATCTATTAATGTATCTCCATGTAATCTAGTGCTGCTAACTATTGGATAACTGCTATTTCCGACTCTTCTTATTTATTCTGTGATGCCATGTATTATGTCTGCTTGTTTTCAGTTTTTTTCCTGTCCTAATAAAAGAACACTTGATATTGAGCATATATATATATATATGCCAATTCACTTCCAGTGTTGGTTTTACACAAACATGGTCAAGCGGGACGTGGTGCAATTCATTGTCTACATTACTGATATTAGTTGTCACATAAAAGACACCTACTAGTGGGCCTTCATGCCATGACCCCAAAATTGTCCTCTGGTCAAAAGTATGCTTCCCAATATGAGGCATGGCACATACCTGTCTTCCTCTTTAATGTCACGTTATAAATTTGTATGGTACTCAATGATTTAAAAACCAGTATCTCATCACCAATAGATTCAAATGTATATATTATATGTATCCATATAGATGTCCTAACTTAATGCCGGTTATACTTCCATCCCAGGATTGCTGTATATAAATCTCATTCACACGTTCATTTCTATATTCCGACTTTGTAACTCCCAATATCTTTCCTCAATTAATGTTCACCATCTTTATTTCCAAAGTAATTAGTTTCTTCATTCAGCTGTATTGTATGCTCCCATAATCTAGAATCACATATGCTAAAACATCAGAACTTGTTTTCCATTTCGTATTCCAATCTTTACCAATAAAGTGCATTATCTATCCTTTGACCTCCAAACTTATCGTACCTGTTTATCGGACCCCCAGTCCATGTCCTCCCAGTGTTTGTATCTCCTGTTGCACTTGCGTGGTTATGCCGGAAGTGATACTTAACCACGGGATAAATGGTAGCTACTGCGTTGTGACACACACCAACTGGACCAGGTATGGGCACCATCTTGGATGTGTTTATACGTGTACAGACTCTGCATCTTATCCCAGCCAGTGTATGCACCATATCTAAGAATGCCCACAGTCGACCCAGTTTGGGCAACAATCACATGTGACTCCATTGAATTCCATAAGTGCAACACTGGCCACCTGTTGCTGTTAGCATAACGTGTAAAACAGACCAATAAACCATCTTGCAGTTTTTGTATTTGTCTATTAATCCACCATTTACATCGTTTCTAAGAATAATTTTGTCCCTATATTTTATGTTATGTAAAAAACAGGTAGCTATGGTATATTAAAATTCATATACCATAGCATTTAAAGTGTAATATGAATCGTATATGAATCACATACTTTATTCCACTAGGATCCTCATGACCATACCATACCTCTAGAATTGCATTACATCCCACTGTAAAAAATTGTCCATAATCTATTGCATATTAATATGATATAATTCGTAATTCCAGTATATGGTCACTTAAGACAGAATTTTTTCGATTACAAATTGTATCCCTATTTGGTCAATATACATTTAAATGTTTACAAACAGGACCAGATCAAATTCCTCATTGTCAATGTTTTCTTATGTAATCTCCAAGAAAATATTGCAATTCATGGTCTGTATTTAGACCATGTTCAACTGTTCCGAGACGCATTATCCAAGTTTCTTCCTTCCGTCTTAGAGTCAGTTCTCTGTTCCCCCCTCCGGGGTCTAGCTCAGTATGATCCATGCCAAAAAATGCAAACTTTTTATGTGGGCCCTGTGCCTGCACTCTATCATATGTGTCACAATTGAGTATCTCAAATCCTGATATTTTACTGCCCTGATGTGTTTATTTATGCACTCTTTGAGTTTCCTTATGGTGCTGCCCACATAGATTTGTTTGCACATACATTCCAAAATGTAAACTACATAGTTCGTATATGTATATACTGCAATATCACTGCAACATTTCCAATAAAATTATTAATTAGAAAAGCATGCATGGCAGGAGCACAAGTTATAGTTACCTTTTCTTCAGAAAACTCCAACTATAATTGATGAATTGCTATGGTTTTGTGTGTGTAAAACCTAACTATAATGTCTCTGTAACATTTGTGTTTTTCAGTGAAAAAAAGAAATATATATATATATATATACGTATATTTAATTTAGTGTTTCATATACATTTAATAAAAAATATTTGTTCATAGACAGTTATAGACAGAAACATATAGGCATATATATGAATATGCGTTCTCAGTAAATATTGTAGTCGAAAAGCCAACAACTATGACCTAGACAGACCACACCCTCGTCACTTTACGTATACCCATCCGGCACCATCACAGACCTACCACCACTGGAAATGTCCATCAGAGCCAGCTAGTACTGGAAAGAACTGGTGAAAAACCCCATCACGGAACTGGAGTCCACATGGAGATCAAGCCAAGACACCACAGATAGATACATCTTCAAATCTGCCCTAAGCCTCTACCACTAGCTGATACAGAACACTATGTTGTGTAGTTCCTATAAATCTATATAGGATCTGCATGTTTAGACAACATAAACTAAGGAAATGGTGTCCAGACTGATTCCAGACACCCCTGGAGGACATGTTAGTCTGTAGACCAGCTAGCTCACAGTGCCACTATAAGACCCCAACCTTACCAAGGAGCGAATAGTTTCTGACAACTATCGAACATGACAACCCTGACCCCTCAGGGATCGTGGAAACAGTACAGAACATTTCGATCAATCATTTGTGCTTACTTTTGTCTTAGAGAGATGCACAGAATAAACGATGAGGACATTTTCAATAAGGATTTATTGAACCTGCGTCATTCTATTATAAAATACGTAGGCTACAACAACCATTAGACAGAAACAGATATATACAATTATGACCACCAGCATTGTAAAGAAAAGCTAAAATTCTACCATGGTGCTAAAACAATGAATATATGCAGGCATATAGATACTTGAACGTAATAATGCGTACTACTACGATGCAAACCCTAGCTAAATGTACCAAAGAGTAACTAGCATGTATGCAGGTGTAAAGCCAAGAATCCCCTTAGGATAAAGTCATCCCCATTACCTGATGTGGTAGAGCGAAGGACCCCGTCTTGTTCTCAGGAAGGACACCCCGCAGGGATGTCAGGCTACTGAGTGCTGGAGTGTCTGCGTGCAGGAACCTCAGAGTCTCGCATCAGCATGGATGTCTTTTTTGCCTCTGGTTTGCCCAGAGAAGATGCAGTGTTTATATACCCAAAAGGTACCCTCAGGG
Source organism: Triturus cristatus (assembly GCF_964204655.1). Classification (NCBI taxonomy): domain Eukaryota; kingdom Metazoa; phylum Chordata; class Amphibia; order Caudata; family Salamandridae; genus Triturus; species Triturus cristatus. The sequence continues at coordinate 1,496,728,118 of NC_140591.1, forward strand.
GTTCTCCCTAGAAGTGTACCAAGGGCATATTGGGCAAGGATGATGATAAAGGTGACCCTTATACAGAGTTATTATGCAGAAGATGGTAATCCTGCTGTGATGCTGAGAATCCTCATGCATAATATATGAGGCTTTTTTTCGAAGAAAACAACAACAAAGTAATGTACCACCTAACTAGGTAAAAGATCAGCGTCAGACCCATATGTAGAACAATGGTAGGGCAGATATAGGTAAAAGGTTGTGTAGGGTACATTGGGGTTCAAAACAACTAAGCACACAGCTTTTGCAGATTGCATTGCTGACAGCACTTACAGAAGCAGGGACATCTTCACCATCATCAACGATGTTACCATGCCTCCTGCCACCTCCAGCAACATCACCTCGTCACAAGAGATTGGCATCAAGCTTTTGGAATTCATCTGTATCAAACTCATCTCCATATACAGCAACTTTGACCCTCAAAAAGCCCTCCTAACAACCAGTGAAGCACTAACACCAAACCTAATGCCTCCATTGATTCAACAACATTCCCAGACATTAGAAACATGTCACTATCATGCCCTTGCTGAAGAAAACCACTCATTGACACTGCCTGCTTTGCAACTACAGCTCCTCGATGCCATGCAGTCTGGATTCAGGCCCAACCACAGTACAGAAACAGCACCCATTGCTGCCACAGGCAACATCCACATGATCCTTGACAGAGGTGACATGGCAGCTCTCATTCTTCTGGACCTACCTGCAGCATGTGACACAGTCGCACATCACATACTCATCAGGCGCCTGAACAAGGATGGCATCCTAGGATTGGCTCTCTGTTGGATCCGCTCCTTCTTAATGAATAGAACAAAAGCTGTCACACAAACACCTTACTCATCGGAAGCCTTCAAACTCACAGTATATTGCTCAGCTCCAAACTCTTCAACACAAACATGGTCCATCTGGGCAATGTCATACACACACACAAAATCAACATCCTTTCCTAAGCAGATGACACACAATTCATACTCTCCCTCTCTCCAAAGACCCCAACACAAGAAACAAGTTCACTGCCTACATGACCAAAGTTGCTAACTGGATGAATGCCAACTGTCTTAAGCTTACCCCTAACTAGACAGAAGTAGTGACCTTCAGCAAGAACACCTTACTATGGGACTCCAACTGGTGGCTGGCCAAACTGGGACCCACACCCAAACCCAGAACTCATTCCAGGAACCGCAAAATAATAATTGACATCAGACTGGACATGACTGCACAAGCCAATGCCATCACTGCATTCTCCTTCCACACCCTGAAGATGCTGATAAAGATCTTCACATGGTCTCTCAAGCAACACTAGAAAAACTGAGAATCACACCCTAGTGACCAGCAAGTTGGATTATGAAAACACCTTCTACGATTGGATCACCAAGCAACTGACTAGAAGAGTACAGACGTTCCAGAACACGGCAGCCAGACCCTTCCTCAACCTCCTATACAGAACTCACATTGCACCACACCTCGAGGAACTACACTGGGTTTGAAACACAAATGCACTCAATTCAAACTCCTCACTCACACATTCAAGGCACTCCACAACTCAGGCCCTAACTATCGGAACTGTCACATCTTCCCCCAACAATCAAACCATTGCTGCTCCACAGGAGTACTACTCACCAATATCTCACTCATACACAGACCCAGATCAGGAGGATGCATATTCTCCTACATCGCTCATAAAGCATAGAATAACCTCCCACTCAACATTAGAGCTTCTTCCTCCCTTCTTGAACTCCACAAGAAGCTGAAGCACCGCACCTGCTCAGAATCAGTATACCCTCACAGGTGGTAGTGCACGTTTATAAATATAGATAACATAACAATATATTAAAAACAGTGCAATCATAAAACAATGTATAGAAAATATATCTCCAAATATGTGCATATCCATTATAATGTTTGAATGCCTAGACATATGTGCGAGTGTGTGTGTGTATAGAGTTGTAAATATATAAATGCATAGAATATTCACATACACAGAAGGTATGAAATTTACAAATAGTGCATTTCCACACAAACTGAAATCTGCAGACTCATGTTGAATAAATGTATATATATGTTATAAGCTTTTTGAAAGAGTGATTGAGCAAGATCCTATACAGTCTTCTCACTAATTCCTAATTTGGATGAGCAACCTTCAGCTTTATACTGGAGTCCTTCCCAGCATACTCTCTTAGGCTGCATGTATAACCAGCGGAAATCCTGCACAACATGTACAGCTTGATGTCAGAGAGGTCTTTTGCTTGGCATGTACTACTTAAACAGTAGCCAACAGCTGTATAGGGTCAGCAATGTGTGAAACACTATGGGGCATATTTACAAAAATTGCTGCTAAGCAGTTTTCATGCTGTTTAGGGGCAATTTTTGTACTGCTGCTGATCGCCAAATGCTAACACTATGTTTGTGACGTATATACAATATGTCACTACGTAGCGTTAGGATCAGCATGTGGGCCCGAAAAATGACACTAACTCTAGCATCAAGGTGATAAAAATGTTTTATGTTAGCATTTAAAAATTTTGTGCCGGCCAAATAGCGGTAAAAACGCTAATCAGCCCAGCATCACTTTTCCGCGTCCAGCAGCAAAAAGAGCTTACAAATACGCCACTAAGGAAAAAATAAAACATAATTCCTGAATGAAGAATGGAGCAGCCAGGACCAAGTTCAGCACAAGACAACAACCAACCTCAACCTCCCCAAAAGCAAGGATGACCAGCCAGAGTCCCAGGGAAAGAGGAAGAGTAAGCACAGATTCAGTCAAGAGGAGAATGAGATCCTGATTGTGGAGGTGACGGAGCATCAACACCAGCCCTTCCTCACCTCCTAGGTGGCATTGGGAACCAAAAACGCTATATGGAAATCCATTGTCAACAAATTGAACTCCATCACAGAAGTCAAGAGGAAAGTGATGAAATGCAAGAAGTATTGGCATTATGTCAAGTGCAAAACTAAGCAGAAACTGGTGAGCAATCGACAACCAGCATTTCAGACCGGAGGTGGCAGTCCCGTGCAGTTTGTTTTAATTTATGTGCCGCAAACGGTTAAGAGTTGAATTTCCAGTGACAACTTATGTACTTTGTGAGTTCTTTTATTTCGATTTGTATTTGTGCCATTTTTTTTAGCTGTTGCATGCCTGGCAACAATCTATGGGTATGGGATATGATATATGTTGTGTATATGGCTTTCATTGGTCAGATGTTTTCCATATGTTGTATGTGTGACTACATATGTGGCCCATTCCAGTAAGGTGTCTACCACTGTCATGGGGTGGCGACACACACATATGTGTCACCAAGTATGTTATACTTGTGTCAAGGCACAAATGCCATTGGAACATCACTATTGTGTATGTTCTTGTGTAGGTACCTTTATTTATGCCACCTTGTTCATAATTTCCTTACTACAGAAGTCCGCTACAGCAAAGGGCTGGGTAATCGGTGTCGAGTTGGACTTTCCACCACAACATCCATAGCTTTTGATGACATATCACAGATTCACATATCTGGGGCTGTGTCAAATTTTACAGCTCTGAAAATGCCACATTAGACATGCAACACTAGGAAACGTTCTTAGTTCTTGTGCATTCTGCAGCACACATGGATGAGGCAAATCTCCTTTCTAGATTATGTTTGTGCTGTAAGGTGTCCCTTCATGCACAGAATGAATAACTATGCAGTGCAGTCACTCTTGCTACAAGGCACAAGTGTGCTGACACTGCCCAGATGTGTTGGAACCATCCCAATGAGGAAATATGAATTTTTATGATCCATTGTGTCCCCTATCTTAGACCCCAACGGCTCCATGTTCGTGCTACAAGTACATGTATGTTCCCTCCACCTCCAGCTATGAAGACGCAAATACATTTGCGTCCAACGTTAACATGTCCTCTTTCAGATCCACCATGAATGGGTCGAATATTCCGTTCCTAAGTATGCCTTGCCACCGTCTTTATATGGTGCACCTTTCACGTTTTTCAGCTCTGGCGAGTTAGGCCCTGAATTCTGCCATCGAGCCTTTTCCTGCCTTCTGCCTCTGAATGCTCCAGCCTGGACCTGCATCTGTATCCATGACCTTTGTCTTACTCCCTGCGCGGGTAACGGTGCCTGGCTCGGCCTGTTGCCTGCCAAGACTGTATTTTGCCTTCAAGTTATCTGCTCCGCTCCTCGAAAAATACATTCCTGTCTAGTAGTTTAGGTAAACATCCTTCCAGCTGCAGAGCAAAGGGCCCGGCCTCACTGTCTCCGTGCAAGTAATTCATAGCTCCTGTTACCATGGTAGGCCCATGCCCCCTCGCATCTCATGTAGACACGTAGACGCTTATACACGCACTAGCAGTCAGTATAGAATAGCCTCTGCCCGAGAGACCTTTCCTTCCAGATAATACAGTTCCTTAAACACAAGATATTAGATACGATTTGGGATTAGGTTGTTCTGACATCCCAGACTTCTGTCTCCTCATGTAGGGCTAAATGTCAAGTCCCCTTCACCCTCCAGTTACACGTCAATCACACGTCATGCTGCTGCGCGCGCATCTCTGCCATGTATTTCTGCTGACATTGCAGGATTCTTTTTATGGATCCACCCACCTGTGACATCCTCATAATGACGTTTCTAGTACACGCCCTTATGCACGCCTATTGTAACGCCTTTTTCATTACGTATGTGTATTCTTATCTCTCCTCTCAGCTGTTACGCCTTCTGCATCTGCCTTTACTGTAATGCATTGACTATATATATGATAACCTGTCAAAAAAGTATGGTCTATCCCTTCCCGAACCTTCGTGGTGACGGAATCCGATTGCCTGGTTCGAACCAATTCCTTTTTAAGGAATAAAACCCCTTTTAAAACCTCAAATATCACGGATTCTGCCTCTTATTTATTCTGAGTTATTCTTATTGAACTTTACCGCATAAATTAAGTATAGGTAATTTAAATTTACCACATAATTGGCGCCCGAATAGGGACCCCTCCCCCACCCCACGCGCCGGAGGTGCGTTGCAGGCCCGGTCCCCTGCCACAGCCGGACGGACAACTACGCGTACCCGCAGGATTTCCTGTACCTCCCTCAGGCCAACGGAGGTGACTGAGGCTGCGATCAACACCCAGACGAGGCGGTGAGGAGTGCGGAGGATCCCGACCAGAGCCTAGCTGAGAGAGCAAGATCCGAGGTATACAGAGGCCCACCAGGTTCCGAAGTTCCGAAGTACCTACGTCACGAGTCGAGTCGAGTCCAGTCCGGTCCAGTCCAGTCCAGAGTTTCCGAGGCCTTCCGTTCCGTGCTTCCCGGTGAGTACCATTGCTGGGGACGCATCTAGACGTGCGCATTAATTTGTGCCGGTCAAGACGGGTTTGGGTACACAGACCCGGTCTGCACTGTTCTAGCGGTGTATCTGTACTGTTTAGCAGTACATCCAGTATTATGCAGTTAGCTAGTTTTATTCTAATTATCGTTGTTCGTTTTAAAATGTTTTAATGTGTTTTAAATGTCGTGGTATGAGTGATTGTTCGATCTTCATTACTGTGTTTATTGTATTAATTGTGTTCAAGTCCGAGTAAGAATCAAGTAGCAAGGTTTAAGATGCCGTTATTCTCAAAATTAAGACAGATAAAAACTAGAAAAGGGATACTCGAGGAAGCCGTTCCCATTCCACCTAGGGACACTCCAGGGTACTTTATGTACCATAAACATGGCCTAGATGCCGTATTATATCTCGATTTGTGGGTGGACTACACTAAGGATTTAGCAGAGAATCAGAGATGGCCCGCTGCTGGGACATGGGATGCAGATTGCATCATGAGAGTAGAAGAAGCATTATGGAAAAAGAAAGCCAGACAGTCACAGAAAGATGCCATTGAATTATGGCGTAAAGAATAGAATAGACGCACAGAGAAAGCGCTCAGAAAAGAAGAGAAAAGTAGGGAGGATTCAGACAAAGCCCGAGAAAACGTATTAGTTGAGGAAGGTATCCGAGTAAAAGCAGAACAAGTAGACAGACAACGAAACACTCTTATGAATGGTATGTATCCTCTTCTGGCCGAGGGTTTACCTAAGGCCACCCTGGAAGTACCAAAAGATCTGCCACCTCCATTGCTTCCGACTAAATTGCACCACAAGACCGCAAAGGACATTTTCCTTTCTTCCTATTTAGACGATGCAGCCCCCGAATATGTTAATGTTCCGCCGCCACGCACACCACCTGCTAACGGCGCTCGACCCCGAGATAATCTGCCCCCACCTCTGCAGCAACATACTCCTCCTCCCGTTCCAAACCTTCCGCCTGTTCCTCCACTCCTTCCTGCACCTATTCTCCCTACCTTACACCCAACAAATCCTTTTGGACCTGGCACCTCAGGAGGTGCGACAGGAGGTTATCATACGCCACCACCAACACATCGATTGACTTATAGGGATTTAGCACACCAACGTACACCTCAAACAGCGAATTACGTCATACTTAATGAGCCTCTTACAGACTGTAGATATGATCCAGTACCCGGTAAAGACGACAGAATGATGCTATCATCAGTACGTCTACGACGAGTTGCGAACTATTTAATGATACTACCAGGAATGATTGATCATCTAGACAAAATATATCACTTTGTCCAAACAGGGCAAGGTCCTGAAAGTATTGGCGAGGCCATGGCATACCAGAAAGTGGACACGCAAAAACTGTTGTTACGCTTCTTCATAAACTGCTTGATAAGAAACAGAGATAGGCCTGGTGTAGACCCGGAAGAAATGAAAGCACTTAACAAATGGGGTCAGAATATAGCAGACGGAAAACATGATAAACAGAATAGTATAGAAAATATGTACCGAAGGATCCGAAAAACAGTAGAACAAATACATGAAAGAGAACAGCCTGAAAGAGAAATAGATGCAGATAAGACTGAATCCTCGGAGGAGGAGGAACAACCAGAAACGACAACAGGACAATTACAATTACCAGCTAGAGAAATGATAGCTTATGTAGGTAAGGGAAGATCTTTTAATAATTCAATGCGTCCGATACGTCCAGAAAGTAAGAGAATTTTTCAAGCAGCCATGTCAAATCCAAAGACCCCTGAACACTTATTTCAGGCTACTGATAAAATACTTCAAGAACGAATGGGGTACCATGTACTCGATTCTATGGATGAACAAGAATTAGCCAGGTCAGCAGTACAATGGGCTGACAGTTCTGATAAATATAGTGATGACGCGCTAGCACACACGTTTTTGAATCTTTCACCAGACGAACAGCGTTTAGCTGGTATGTACATGATACAACACCTCCTTATATTGTATAAAAGCCAACACTCCGATCCTGGTCCCCTACCTGATATACTGATAGAACTACTCATGAAGAAATGGAGAGGTCTAGGTACCGATCTAATTAAAGTAATTCTAGAACATCGGCACAGATACAGTGCCTTCCTGTGTCCACAGCTTGATCCAGCTCCCTCCATGGAAAGAAAAATGTATTACATAGACAGACAGAATCCCTTACGCGAAGTGCACCCAGTTAAAAATGATGATAATACTTTTAGACGCGTGTTTGTGTACACGCCCATACCTAAAATAGAACTATTGGAAATGAAAAAATTAGTGCCCAGCCATGACAAAGATCCAGCAGGTTTTCACCGTGAAATAAAAGACATGTTACTCATGGGTGATTATACCTATCCTGACATTATGAAAATATTAAAAGTATTATTGCCTGCCGGTATTTACGAGAAACTCAAAGAAAAAGAATGGGAGGTGGGAGAGCAAAAGATTGATTGGGCTGCATTAGAAAACGAAGAAAATACCCGAACTCCAGGCCTAGGGCTTGGGGACAAAACTAAAGCGTTACCAGGATTGTTAGTACAAGTATTGCCACGTTTATTAACTACGAAAAAGGAAGACTGGGGTGCAATCTCAGCCTGCAAACAGAAACCCGATGAAGACACTAGTGATTTTTATTCCCGATTTGAAAAATGTTTTGGTATTAATAGCGGCCTGAAAGCAAGTAGCGATTCATATCCACATCTTTTTGTAACAAAATTAGTCGAGAATTCCCTGCCCCAGGTTAAGAACAGAGTATTGAAAGTCGAGAGCACTTGGCAAGCTAATACCCCTTCACAAATGTTACAAATGTTACAGTACCACCAGAATAGAATTAGAGAAGAACAAGAACACGAACAAAGACGTATGAAAGACACGAAAATGAAAATGCTCGTTGCTCAGTCAGTTCCAGCTGACGGTCATAAAAAGGGTGCGACACAGTCCAGTAATTCAGCGGCTCCTGTTAAAGGGACATGCAACTATTGTAAACAGCCAGGTCATTATATAAACGATTGTGCAGTTCTGAAACACAATATCTCTACGGGTAAAACCAAGGAGAGACCGCGTCCACCTAGACAGGATCAGATCCAACCACAAGTACCTCAGAATTTACAGCCTATGCAAGCTTCACAACAGACCGTAGCAGTACCACAGCCACAGCCTATTGCCGCAACACAAAATACGACACAACAGATGTACCAGTATGCACAAAATGACTATCCCGATTATCAGCGATACACATGAAACAGCCTAGAGAGGGAGGTTGGCTTGCCTCTTATTGAGGTTCCTGTAGATCAAGAGGGTCCTTATGTACATAGTCAAGTATTAGGGAAAGACAGAAAGTTTTTAATTGATACAGGGGCAAGCAGAACAACTATAAGTCACGACGAGGTTCCAGGGGCACCCCTCTCAGGCTCACAGAATGTTTCCCTTGGATTTTCAGGAAAGCCTATTGTTAACGAAGTATCGCAACCTCTTCCTCTTGCAGTTGGTCCATTGACACGGACTACAGATTTATTGCTTACAAAATCATGCCCAGAAAACTTGTTAGGTATAAAGACACTGAAAGCTCTAGGAGCTGTAATATGTTGTTCTCCGGAAGGGGTACGACTATTTTTGCGTGACTTTAAAGGTCACTACGTATTGAGAGACATGGATCACCGGTTACAGAATGTCCCTGCACATTTATGGGCACAAGGCCCCACTGATGTAGGTTGTATGCACATTACACCATATCGAGTCACACTCAAAGCAGGAGTGGTATTACCACGAATTCGACAATACAAGTTACCTCCAGATGCTGTAGTGGCTTTGCTGCAAATCATTGACGAGCTCATTGCACAAGGAGTGGTTGTGGAAACCGACTCCAATGTATGTAATTCTCCTATCATTCCAATTCTTAAACGTACTGATCCAAATGCACCCCCAGTTTATCGATTAATTATTGATCTGCGCGAATTGAATAAATGCATTATACCACAGTATCCCGTGGTTCCAGATATCTCTTCATTATTGACAGCTATTGATTCAGAAGCAACGTTCTTTACTGTAATTGACCTCAAGAACACCTTCTTTAGCGTCCCAATCGATCCGGAAAGCCAATATTTGTTCGGATTCTGTTTAAATGGACGAAGCTTCAAATTTGCACGCGCACCTCAAGGATTCACAGAAAGCCCCAGCATCTATAGCCAAGCACTGAAAAGACAACTTGACAGTATCCACATGCCTGTTAACACTGCCCTGCTTCAGTATGTCGATGATCTGCTGATCACCGCCCGAAGCGAGCCCGAATGTGAAAAAGCATCACTGACGGTTTTACATTTTCTGGCCGACAAGGGGCACAAGGTGTCCCCTTCGAAGCTGCAATTCTGTGTTCAGCAAGTTGTGTACCTTGGGCACTTGCTGTCCAAAGGGGGGAGACAGCTCACACCTGACCGCATCCAGTTAATTGTAAACATGTCACCACCCAAGACACAAAAGGAGGTGCGGGCCTTCATAGGCCTCACTTCGTACTGTAGACAATGGATTCCCCAATATGCATTTCTAGCAAAGCCACTCATTCAGTTGACAACCCAGGAGGCAGCGACATCGACTGTCCTCCCTTGGACTCAGGAACATACACAAGCTTTTGAAGACTTAAAGAAAGCCTTATGTCAAGCACCTGTTTTAGCGACACCATGTTACAGTAAGCCTTTTACACTTTTTGTCACAGAACGCGAAGGTACTGCCTTGTCAGTACTCACTCAGGAACAAGCAGGTTCACACAAACCGTGTGCTTACTTTTCTAGCACATTAGATCCTGTAGCCCAGGCTCTGCCTGCGTGCTTGAAATCAGTCGCAGCGACAGCTTTAGCGATCAGACAAAGCGATTCCATAGTATTAGGACATCAATTGACAGTGCAAGTTCCACATTCCGTGGAAGTTCTTTTAAACCGAACACAGACCCAGCACTTGACTATAGCACGACTGACAGGTTATGAATTGACATTGTTTCAGCCACACATAGAAATCAGACGCTGTAGTACATTAAATCCTGCCACACTTTTGCCATTAAGTGGAACAGACCCATTGGCACATGATTGTATTGAAGTCATTACTATTACGACGAAACCCAGACAAGACTTGACAGACATTCCATTACCAGATCCAGACCTGACACTTTATGTGGATGGTTCATGCATGAGAACAAGTACAGGAGAGTTAGTGGCCGCTTACGCAGTCACGACAGACACCGAAGTTATTGAAACGAATTGTATTGACACCTTGTCAGCTCAAGCAGCAGAGCTCATCGCTCTGACACAAGCCTGTATTCAAGCCAAAAATAAGAGAGTTAACATATACACAGATTCACGTTATGCATTCGGAGTTGTACACGACTTCGGAGTCCTCTGGCGAGAGAGAGGTTATTTAACTTCTCACGGTGCCAACATTCAACACGGTCCCCTCATTCAAGCTCTGTTAGATGCAATATATCTGCCTACTGTGATATCTATCATGAAGTGCAAGGCCCATACAAAAGTCACCGATATCATTTCCCAGGGTAACGACCTGGCAGACCGAACAGCTAAGCAAACAGCTCAGAATCGGACTCATGCAACTGACTTGACAAAGACAATAGTTCCGACATCGACACACTGCATGACAGTTAGGGATCCCGCCCTTGATGTAATTGACATACAGACACATGCTACACCAGAGGAAATCAAGAAATGGACTGAACTAGGAGGGATCCAAACAGATCAGGGATGGATGACGAAGGGAAAATCTACATGGTTTCTCCCCGACTCCATGGTTCAAGTTATCATTAACACAATACATAGTCCAGCGCATCTAGGAGAGAAAGCTATGCTAGACAGTATTCAAAACATTTGGTTCAATAAACACTTACGAGCAGCAGCCAAACAGAAAGTGCGTACTTGCATGATTTGTTGTCAGTTCAACCCAGGTAAAAGCATTCCTGTAGAGCAAGGTGGATTTCAACCTCCCGATCACCCTTTTGAAGTCCTCCAGATGGATTATATCCAGATGGAACGTTGTCGAGGATTCAAATATGTCCTCGTAGTTGTATGCGCACTTTCCCGATGGACAGAAGCATATCCAGTCCCAGATTACACTGCTCCGACCACTGCCAAGCAGCTGGTTCGTGAATTCTTCCCACGGTATGGTTTGCCCCGTATCGTGTACTCAGATAACGGTCAGCTGTTCTCATCCGAGCTAGTGAAACACATTACACTCCTGTTAGGCTATCAGTGGAAATTCCACTGTGTCCGGCATCCCGAGGCAGCAGGTCTCGTGGAGCGTCATAATCAGACTCTGAAAATTCGACTTTCTAAAATCTGCAGAGAGAAAGGCGTCGACTGGATAGTAGCTTTACCAGTTGCGCTCTTTTACATGAGAATGATAGCACATTCTCGAACAGGGCTATCCCCGTACGAGGTGGTCTTCGGTAGGCCACCAAATATGTGGGGGACGCCTATACCTCGTAAAATCACTGATGTTGATTGTAATATGCTGACAGATTACCTTGCCTCCTTGATGTCTGCACTACAATCTTGTCGTTCACAGGTAGCTGCAGCCTTTCCCGACAACACCGAGGTGAAGCCCCATGAAGTGGTTCCCGGCGATTATGTGTTTATAAGAAATTTCGACAGGAGGAGCCCGCTGGAGCCCCGCTGGCAAACGCCGAAATTAGTACTTCTGACCACGAGGACAGCAGTGAAGATTGAGGGTCGCAAGGGTTGGCTGCACTCGAGCCATATCAAGAAATTTCACGGACTGCCTTCTGATTTGAACTCTCAGCCCTGCCCTCCTCCACAGACTGACTCAAAACTCCCCCTGGTCGAGAAAACTGCTTCCCAGGAATATAAACTGAAACTAAGGTCTAGCAAGTCAGACAGTTTAATTGTTTAAGTCCTCCCCTAGGTGAATCGGTTAAATTAGTTTCTGACATGTATCCCCTAGACCGAAATAGAGAGAGAGATAGACAGAAACAGCTCAAGAAACGTGCATATTGTAAATCACTTCGTAGTCACTGTATAGTGACATTATTGATTATGTTTTTTCTAAATCTTCTGATTATTGCTGCAAGTATACTGTTGCACATATACTACCCTATTTTCAAGCGTGCACATTCTGCTTTCAATGTTACTGTCGAACACTCTTTTAGCGAATTACCTCCGCATGAGTTGCCCTACAGACTTGCGCTGCGCAACAACACATTCATTAGTATGTTACACCACTCCCATCAGACCAACAACGCTACAAATTGTTGGATATGTGGCCGACTCCCTCCCTACCAGAAATACAAGGGAGTTCTGCCCCTCTTTCCGTACCCGTTCACACACAATGGTTCCTGTGGTGCATGGTTTAGTTTGATTAATTCTTTAGATTCAAATACCGTAGTTTACCATGGCAACTGGGTATGGAGAAAATGAAGTATATGGATTAGGTAACTTTACACTTAACCTCATGATTCTGAATGTTGAATCCGAAGCTGCACCAGTCTTGCCTGCTATGTCAGTATTACCAGTCAAAGGTGAATTATGTGCAAGAAAGAATGGTTCAGTACACCTGGGTCATAGTAAATGTACTACTGTGATCGAATTCAGTGATCAAGGCAAGTCTACATTTAGAGCTTCCCGTCATTCCTACTTCATTTGTGGTCATACCGCATATATACGTTTACCTCTAGATTGGGATGGTACCTGTTACATTGCATTCCTTCTGCCACCTGTTTTCCTAGCCCCTCCTGATTATCATAGAAATACCCATCTAGTACACAATAGACCCCAGAGAGATCTCCCGATTGTCGACTACACTGAAACGGCATGGGAGCAATACACAGACTTCAATAAAGGTTTCTTTCCCTACATAGGTGCTGTCTTTAATAGTAAACTGATACGCAAATTAACCAGAACCCTTGAAGCAGTAGTGAATGAAACTACTTCTGCCCTAGGCAACTTAACGGAGGAGCAGTCTGTGATGCGGATTGTTGTTCTCCAAAATCGTCTTGTCCTTGACGTCATCCTGGCCGATAGGGGCGGAGCCTGTAGATTCATCGGATCGAGCTGCTGTGTTTTCATTCCAGAAAACGCGCCATCAGTATATAAAGCCATAACTCGTCTTCATAAGATTGCAAGTCAGATACACCAGAATCCAGGCACCTGGACTTGGTCCGGTTGGTTCTGGAGTGTGTTGTCAGCCTGGGGATGGAAGGTCCTATCCTTCCTAGGTATTGCCCTTCTCATAGTATTCAGTTGCTGCCTGTGTCTACAATGTGGGCCAGCGATTTGCGGCCTGTGTGCCACATCATGTATTCCACATTCAAGTTCTCATTCAAAATCCCGTAAGAAGAAAGAAGAGCAAATGATGTTACGTGAACAGATTGATAGATTCATGAGGATCGATATATCATGAAGGGTCCGTAGGGGACAAGGAGGGAATGAGGAAATATGAATTTTTATGATCCATTGTGTCCCCTATCTTAGACCCCAACGGCTCCATGTACGTGCTACAAGTACATGTATGTTCCCTCCACCTCCAGCTATGAAGACGCAAATACATTTGCGTCCAACGTTAACATGTCCTCTTTCAGATCCACCATGAATGGGTCGAATATTCCGTTCCTAAGTATGCCTTGCCACCGTCTTTATATGGTGCACCTTTCACGTTTTTCAGCTCTGGCGAGTTAGGCCCTGAATTCTGCCATCGAGCCTTTTCCTGCCTTCTGCCTCTGAATGCTCCAGCCTGGACCTGCATCTGTATCCATGACCTTTGTCTTACTCCCTGCGCGGCTAACGGTGCCTGGCTCGGCCTGTTGCCTGCCAAGACTGTATTTTGCCTTCAAGTTATCTGCTCCGCTCCTCGAAAAATACATTCCTGTCTAGTAGTTTAGGTAAACATCCTTCCAGCTGCAGAGCAAAGGGCCCGGCCTCACTGTCTCCGTGCAAGTAATTCATAGCTCCTGTTACCATGGTAGGCCCATGCCCCCTCGCATCTCATGTAGACACGTAGACGCTTATAAACGCACTAGCAGTCAGTATAGAATAGCCTCTGCCCGAGAGACCTTTCCTTCCAGATAATACAGTTCCTTAAACACAAGATATTAGATACGATTTGGGATTAGGTTGTTCTGACATCCCAGACTTCTGTCTCCTCATGTAGGGCTAAATGTCAAGTCCCCTTCACCCTCCAGTTACACGTCAATCACACGTCATGCTGCTGCGCGCGCATCTCTGCCATGTATTTCTGCTGACATTGCAGGATTCTTTTTATGGATCCACCCACCTGTGACATCCTCATAATGACGTTTCTAGTACACGCCCTTATGCACGCCTATTGTAACGCCTTTTTCATTACGTATGTGTATTCTTATCTCTCCTCTCAGCTGTCCGCCTTCTGCATCTGCCTTTACTGTAATGCATTGACTATATATATGATAACCTGTCAATAAAGTATGGTCTATCCCTTCCCGAACCTTCGTGGTGACGGAATCCGATTGCCTGGTTCGAACCAATTCCTTTTTAAGGAATAAAACCCCTTTTAAAACCTCAAATATCACGGATTCTGCCTCTTATTTATTCTGAGTTATTCTTATTGAACTTTACCGCATAAATTAAGTATAGGTAATTTAAATTTACCACACCAAGGCCACGCACAGGAATGCACCATAAATATGATACATATGCCTCATCCCTGTGTGTTGAGACAAGTCAAAATGCCATGCTACTAATGATTGCACAACACCAGCCTCAGATATTTCATCATAGATTACCCCTAACATTTCTGATTGGAAATGTGGTGTTTCAATATGTGAGTCATGGACATGAAAGTGGATGTGTGTGACCCTGTGAGATGTTTTACAACACATGGTGGTGCACGGTGTCCATTGTAGGGACACTATACTGAAGTTAGTAAATTTGTGTGGTACACAGAACCACTGAACAAGACTCCTGCATGCACTGCAATGCACAACAACTTGGGGCCAGTGTAGGCCATAGTTTTGACAGTATTTGATATCCATTCATTGTGTTTCTGCATTGGCAATAGCAGAGCAGAATTCCTCTATGACATTCACAATATGTCGTTGTTAACTGTCAGGCTTATGTTGCCACCCAGGATACTGGGGATGCACCTGGAAAAGGATGCCTGTGATGCTCCTGCCACTCTGACTGTGGTGGGTTGAAAAATTACTGATGCCAGCATGTGGAGGACAGCGAGTAGCTTGGTCTGTGGAGGGATGTTGCTGCAGGTCTGGGATGTGGGCTACAGGCCAGGTGCTATCTGGTTCAGGAGGCAGACAATGGATGCCTTGTTAAGCATGTAATGGGCTATGACCTCCTCTTACCAGAAGTGAAGGAGGGTGATCCTCTAGCAGTAGATCTGCTCCCTTCGACAACACTGTTGTGGCTGTGGTGGTGGTTGTCATGACCCTGCTTTACCCTGTTCTTGCACAGTGTGCACACTCACATTTGTCTAACCTAAAGTGTAAATAGTGCTAGTATTATGGAACTGTTGGTAGTTTAATTGTCACAATGTATCATGTGGGCTATGATCTGAGTAATCCCTGGTGGCAGTGGTCGTTCCATCATTTACATGTTTGTGCACTCTGGATATGTCCAACAATGATTGTATACACAACGAACATTAGTTACGCAAAAAGACATTAAGTATGTTGCATTCACAACCATGATACGTGTCCACACAATCATAGACATGCACAGATGGCCTATTTGATTGTGACACATTGTCAGCACACCTCCACCTTCAGCAGCTCGACAGCTAGGCTATAAAAGATGCTCAAAGTATCTGCATGCACTTGCCCTTGTCAACGCCACCTTACCTGAGTGCCTCCTTTCTTCAGTGACGAATATCCGGTTTCTGTTTGTGCAACCCTCCTTCTGCCATGGTTCCCAATGGCTCCGGGGAGTTTATGGCTTTCCACGGTTCCCTGTCTCCAGCTTTCTGTTGCTGATGGTCCAGTGGCATTGTGGCAATGTGCCATGGCATAATTACAAGTCCACGTAAAGCCACTTTATGTGGCTTTTAATGGCCTTGTAACTATGTGCCTCTTTCACACAGAACACTGCATGAAAGGGGCATTCCATGGGTGTTCCCATGTAACACCCTTGAAGCATTCCCAGATTTATGAGAAATCGCAAACCTGAGAATGCGTCAGAATCTAATGTCCCCGCCCCAGGGGAGGCATTAGGGAAGTGCATTCCTGCCCTTTTCTTTTGATGCAGGGTAGAGCAGCAAGATTCCCTGCAGTGCCGCCCGGCACCATTAGCTCATGAATGAGGCCCCTATTATACAAGTGTG
Organism: Triturus cristatus; assembly: GCF_964204655.1. Classification (NCBI taxonomy): domain Eukaryota; kingdom Metazoa; phylum Chordata; class Amphibia; order Caudata; family Salamandridae; genus Triturus; species Triturus cristatus. Next base: position 1,496,744,788 of record NC_140591.1, read on the forward strand.
TTAGCATCATTTTTAAGATGAGGTAATTCCTAGCGGTAGGAAACTGATGTACAAGGAAATTCTTGTCAATATAGCGTTGTGTGGTTTATGGAGTCTTTACATGGGAACGGCAAGCTAGCATTCTTATTTTTGATAAGTCATGCAAAACCGAATTGGTGCTGTGACAAGATGCCGCTAAATCTGTAAAACTGTCGCTAACGGGGCTTTGCTGCAACTTGTAAATATGGCGATAACAAAAAAGCCACCGTAGCATCAACAAATTGAATTAAATCCTTGTAAATATGACCCTATATTCTTTTCTGGAATATAAATCTCAGGGACTTTGGCAGACTATTTTTGCATGGCAGTCTAAGGTAATTTTGAAGAGTTTTTGATCTCTGCTCTTAACAGATGGAAATCTGTGTTTTGTCCAAAGTGTATGAGTAGACCAATTAGACTGTGATGTTGATCTGTGCAATTTTAATATGAGCAGTGTAAAGCCCAAATATGTTTCAGCTCCCCAAGTGAAATGTGATTTCACAGATGATTCCTGGAATGAGGCCCCGAGTACGTCCATTCTCCATCAGAAATGTTTAGGCATGCACAAAACCTGGAATCATTCAATGGGGAACAAGTGGTGCCAAAAGCACATATTGCTACAGTAGTTCCAGGCACTGAAGGGAACTACTTTATGTGAATATGTGCTCATTGTGAGAAGCCAGAATGCCATCATCCACAGTAAAGTTAGCCTATGGCTGAATGGGCTGGCCCGTTGCTCCATTCTGTGTGCTGTTGTGGGCCACAAACAGTAGACCAATAGATGAAGAGGGCTGGCTGAAAGGCTCTGTAATTCCTACAGAATGGCATCACTAGCAGTGAAACAAATGGCTGTGGTAGGCTGACTGAATTCCTCCTCAGCGATCAGCAAGAATCCGTGGCAGAGTGGCATCATTAGAAAGTAGAGGCTCCCTCCTTTCAAATGATGCCCTTCATATAACTCCTGCTACCTCGCAGGTAATAGAAAACTCCCAGGCGGGAGCGATTATAAACAAAATGACCACCTCAATTTTCCCTTTGTTGAAGGGCATTGAAGCCTTCAGGGAGACAACAACCCACCTGCCCCAACACCTGTACAGGGAAAAAGTCATTTTTGAATATATGCCCATGTGGGCGTGACCCTTTGCCTGGGGCTGACCCTGCTATAACAAAAAAACTTCCCTAGTGTTTAATGGGGATTCTTGTTCAGGGACTATAGTTTGGCCACATTCGTTAGCATGAATCCATTTAGGAGAGGCACCACTGAAAGGAGGAGATGCTCATCTTTCTAGAAGTGCCTCTCCCATGTATGTAGGTGCTGTAGTGGTTAGAGAAATATCTCTGGATGTTCGCCGCACTGCTAACCTCCTGCTTGTTAGCCAGGTTGTCCGGTGGGTTAATGAAGTCAGCACAGTGTATGGCATGCTCTGCGTCAGCCACTCATATTTAATTAGATATGGGAAGCATTCAAGGCAAACATCACACATTCCACCAAACAACCCATGGAGTTCAAGATATTCACCTTCTCCATATTATAAAGTTAATGCTGAGGATCTAAACATCTCATCCTCCACTCCAGAGGAGTTAACATTCCTAAGGCGCACTTTATCAACGATGCACAATGGCCTTCATAACATAAAATAAAATGTTGTTTGTTAATGAAGGAAATGTTTTTAGAAAAAGGCAAAAGAAGGCTGCAAAAATAGAACATTTGGTTTGTAAAAGGTTATTTTATAAAAGAAAAGGAATTTGTATTTAATATTGGCTCCTTCAATATGAGATTCACAGTAATATCTAAGGAGCATGTTGTTTTTATACATTTACATTGTGACATACACTGGTTAACAGTCACCAAACGTGGTACATACTAGAGTCGGGTTGCTAAAGCCATTGTGGAAAACCTAGGTCCAAAAAGAAATTGAAAAGAGTAATTGAGTGGACTCAAGGAACACCACTATGAAATTAGGTTAAGAAAATGTTACTTAAAGAAGTTCTTAATAAAAGATATTCACTACATATCTAGTATATCAAGAATAAAATCAGTCCCAAAAATACTCTGGAGGTACCAAAAATGCTACATTATGCTAGCCAGTACCTCCTGCAGGGTTATGACATGCCCAGATATCATCCATGGCAAGTTATTGTCTAGCTGTTTAAACTGCAAAAAGTGTTGTGTCAAGGGGGCCTTTTGTATTCCGCATCCATTTTTGCCCTCATGTTGATTTATTCTCAGCTTTGCCTTCTCTGTAGTATGCCCAACAAAGAGTAACTCAACTCAGTTAATCAATGGCACAAATTACATTGATGCTGTTACAATTAGTGCGGGTTTATAAGGTGTTGTGTAATACTGAAACATCTTAGTGTTATTAGTGTGTGCACAAACAACCCAGTTGGCACATGTGAAATCACTTGCAACTCCTGGAAGGTCCAATGCTGCTGTCAAATAACTAGGCATGGTTGTATGGGCTTAGACTATTTGATTTTCAATATGCTGATTTCCTTTAAAAGGAATTAGTTTATTTTTTTCAAATTGCACATTAAATTGTTACAATTACATAAAAGTATTCTTTTGATGACATTTTTCAAGGAGTTAAAAGTAATGTCATGAATCTTATGGTTTAATAATTTCTCTCTTAGATAAAACCAAACATGTTTCTTTGCTCACTTAACCAGCCAGCAAGAATAGCCTCTCTTGGTCAATCTTTGGCAGAGAGCCTCTGATTCCAAAAATTGTGAACTTTGATATTCACAATTATTTTGTAAGAGCAAGATTTGCCTTAAAAGGAGTCTATTGCAAATGATATGAAGGTGGTGGATTTCATGCTGGAGAAGGAAATTGCTTTTTGCAGGTTTTTAAAATACGTAGAATGAGTATTATCCATCATGTTTAATTTCCTGGTAAAGTTAGACTTGGTAACTTTTTAGGGCTTAGATCAAGACATTCTAAGCAGCAGTCCATTGTTATTATTGGCCTCTGCAAAGTTTCAACATAGCAGTAATGTACTTAGACTGTATTAGAGAATGTAAGATTAAAGATGCAAGATTTACGGATTGTACATTTTTATTGTTAAGCTATTGTGCTTAGATGTGCAGCACTTCATCAGTGCCTTCCCAAATACTAATATGTACATTTGCTATAGTTTTATACTCGCATTGCAAGGTTTAGTGGTTTTACAAAAGTTACTCAAAATGCTCTGAGCGCCTTATATGGGAAAACCCAGTAGTGCCATTCAGCACGTGGCATCACGTCGTCAATATTTCATTACATATATTTCTGAAGCAACAGCCATCTCAGGTGGTTTTAACTGATGCCGAGCTAGAGCGACCATGCATTGGTATTTGGAATTTGAATAGGCTTAAAGTGAAAAAGAGCTTCTGCAATGACGCTTGTTAAGGAGACCTGATATTTGCCTGAGGTATGGGCTGCCTGAAGTAGTGCATTAAATATTTAGTTACTTTTCAGCAGTAGAGACATAATGTCATTTTGAAATAAGTAGTGTTTCAGCCGATCAATTGCAGTATGGGATAAGGGCCATTTCTCAATCTTGTACACCCAGACAGTGCTCTGTTTGCACAACTTGCTGTCTGTCGCTTGTTGTGACACTAGGTACTGCTACAAGGATTTGCAATATTCTATTTAATTAGACAATCACAAAACATATTAATATTTCAGAAGTACACCTCCAACACTTAGGTCAAGTTTTTAAAAGTCCCCTCTTTTCCGTACCTGGGCATAGTTTCTACTGACCACATGTTGTACAGCAATGAATCACTCTACGACTTATCAATGAATATTATATCCATAGTTTCAAGGAACATATTAACAGAGGACTGCATAAGGTTTGCATCAGGCATTTGTGGAAGTCAATCCATTTCTTTTAAATTCTATGTACTTCCATGGTTTAGTTTTGTTAACTAAAAGACTTCTAGACCAAAAGAACTATAAGGTAAGGTGTACTTCACGAAAAAATAACTTGCTTTTTGTTACACCTGTCAGCCTTAGGGTGGTCTTCCCCAACTTTTTTGCCACTCATCGTCACACTTTTTGCTGCACTTCTTTTTGTTTGCTTTAGGACTATGTGCACTTTATCACTGCTCCCCAGTGGCAAACAGCTTGTGCTCACTCTCCTAAACCATACTTACATTGGCTCATACCCAATTCCATATTTAATTTACTTAAACGTTTTTTGTAAAATGGTATACCATATTCCCAGGGCCTGTAAATTAAATTCTACCAGTGGGATTGCTCAATGTATTGTGTCACGCACTTAAATAGCACCTTACAACATATTCCAGGTCTGCTGCCTGAATGCAGTTTCAACCTGCAATGTCAACTTGGCATTAAGGCCCCGTTATTTATATATCAATCACCCCAACGGGTATGGTGCTGTGTAATTGAAAGGTTTGACATGTACTTTTAAATTTTACGTGTCCTGGTAGTGAAAAAATCCCAAATTTGTTTTTCACTACTGTGAGGCCTACCTCTCCCATAGGTTAACATTGGAGATTCATTATGACATTTCATAAGCAGAAATTTCCAAATGGGAGCAGGTAGCTATACCATGTTTGGTGCCTTTGGAATTGTGGTGAAAAGCCAGCTGCTGTGACCTGCTGTGCACTCTTTAAAACCTGTGCCTAAAGGGAATGCGTTGCTGCCTGGTGCCTGCCTTGATCCCTCAGAGACCAGCCCTGCTGTTGAGCACTTCTCCCACACCGGAACCCAGGACTACCAGAGTAACTCCAAGGGACACTTTGCTGGTCTCCTGTTCAAAGCCACAGGAACTCAAAAGGCACCCACCATCTTGACGCCGCACCTGGACCCAGCCTGAGTGAGCTCTGAACCTCCAGGATGTGTCCCACTGGACCTGGACCCTTGGTAGTGGTGCTAAAGGTGCCTAGTTGACCAAATCCCAAAACTGACGACAGATACATTTTGGTCGGAAACCCTGAGAGCCAGGAGCAGACCATCTTCTCCTGCTACATTATTATTAGCAGCAAATCCATTTTGGCGGTCCTTCGACAAAGGGTATCCAGCCTCGTGGAACTGTCTTTGCTATAGCCCACTGCCTCTTTCAACTGGAGAGTTTTGACTTCCATTTCAGAGATTAGGACCCAAAGCAGAAATCTTCACAGTGGGTTTGACCCAAGGTTATCTGACAATGACGCTTCCTCCTCGGAAATCTCCTGCAGCCTTGTTCTGCTCAACGTTCCCTTCTCAGGCACTTTTTCTCAGAATTTCTTCTACGTCCGAAGGTAAGCACTGACTGGGCCCAATCCATTGTGTGTATCTGAACCACGCTCCATCGCAGTTTGTCATATTTTTTTACTTTGACCTGATTTTGCACTACTAGATATTCAAGGTTGGTGCATTGACATTTTACATGGTAGTTTTTACAAAAACAATAAAAAATTCATAAAACCATTTAAACTTATTGAATTTTTGTTTGTTTTGGTGTCAAATAATTGATTAACATTTACTTTGTGTTTCTAAATTTGTTTGGGATTTTTCTTGTATTATGTTTTTGCTTTAAAACTATTTATGTGCTGCATAAATACCTTACACATAGCCTCTAAGTTAAGCTTGACTGTTTTTTGTGCCTAGTTACTTCGGGTTAAGCACTGGTAAATTTAGTGACTCTTTGTGGTCCATCCTGCAAGTGATTGTGGCTGTTGCTTGACCAGAGCTCACACCCCAGTCAACCAACAACCCGATTTCTCATACCTTCCTATTTAAATCTGGGGGCTTTAAAAGCCGGGAAAGATCAAGGGAATAAATAATCAAATCAAAGCTAGCCATCAGACAGTTATAAACATGCCTATGTCTTAAGTCAAGCACCAGGGTCATGAGTTACACAATTCTGTGGGAATGTAAGTACAGCGCCATGCAGTATCACCACTTCATTAATATGCAATTAAAATTTAAACTCTCAAACAAGACGGGGGAAAGGAGGGGCTTTTGCAATAATACTCTAACTAGATGATATTGCAGGTCCAGCATACATGCCCAACAATCAGTATTTAACAAGAGGGTATGCAGTTCCTAATAATAACGTCGTGTGTGTTAGAATCACTAAGTCCCAAGGTGATGGTGTGAACGCGGTCTAATTGCGCGGAGTAAAAGATACTCCTACTGGAAATGAAGACCCTCACACACCCAACAAGCGGGTGTCTTGCTTCATCACCGGGTCTTTGCTCCTTATCGGGCCGGCGGTGCAATGCCCGATCAGGCACCCCAAGGGGGCCTTCCTGTCGGAGATCTTTATTTCCAAACGCCGGTGAGCGAGGTGTGTGGGGAAATGGTTAGTTGAAATAACTAGTGTAGGTGCAAGTGGAGTGAAAGGTAAGTGTACTAAAACAGGGTAGGTGATCCACTTCAAACAAATTTAATAAAGTGTGGTCAACACCCTGATTAAAAATAATTGGCACATCTCTCACCATTAGGTGTATGAGTGATATGTGCTACAACAATAATAAAAAAGGTCAACATGTTTCTTGCCTGGATATTGATTAAATGGCAATTCTTCAGGACCAATGTATACGGCTACCTGCACCTTTTTGGTGGTGGCCACAACCTCTAAGAGGTGTCAGTGGTAGCCACACGTACAGCACCCTAAAAAAGTGTGGTGCCGTGTAAATCAAGAACACACAACCCTATTAGGCTGTGGAGACAATGTGGTCAGGGTAGGAACACACTAATTGTTAGTGTCGGTTGCGTCGAGATAACTTTACCGTAAACCTATGACCCCGCCAGCAGCTCAAGCACCACACTTTTTCCAGGCAAGAAACATGTTGACCTTTTTTATTATTGTTGTAGCACATATCACTCATACACCTAATGGTGAGAGATGTGCCAATTATTTTTAATCAGGGTGTTGACCACACTTTATTAAATTTGTTTGAAGTGGATCACCTACCCTGTTTTAGTACACTTACCTTTCACTCCACTTGCACCTACACTAGTTATTTCAACTAACCATTTCCCCACACACCTCGCTCACCGGCGTTTGGAAATAAAGATCTCCGACAGGAAGGCCCCCTTGGGGTGCCTGATCGGGCATTGCACCGCCGGCCCGATAAGGAGCAAAGACCCGGTGATGAAGCAAGACACCCGCTTGTTGGGTGTGTGAGGGTCTTCATTTCCAGTAGGAGTATCTTTTACTCCGCGCAATTAGACCGCGTTCACACCATCACCTTGGGACTTAGTGATTCTAACACACACGACGTTATTATTAGGAACTGCATACCCTCTTGTTAAATATTAAAATTTAAACTCCAGGAAATGGGGCTCAACTGGTTGGAGATGGTTTTACCAGACTTTAATGCTCATATGTAACACGCTGTATGAGACAAAACTGTGGTGGGTTTATATGCTGACAATGTGTTACTAAATGTTATTAAGTAACCTTAGACCTCACTTTCTTCTCTTTATTTAAGATAGCTGGACTGGTAAGAAAAGATGTTTTTTATTTACTGTCTTTGCTTTACATTATAGCATTGGTGGCTGACATTTGCAGCCTATTGGCAGTTTGCCAGTGCCATAGAAAATCATCTGGTAGCATTGTCTGCCATATAACTGTATTGTGAATACTATTAGGACTCCAAGGGTCCTCTTAGAAATGAGTAATTCCATATTTCCATGTGTTTATACTAATCGAGATTGTGCCTGCTTTGAGCAAATAAAATCTCCATTAAGAAAGTGGGTTCTCGTTCGCTGGGGACCTTCTTCCATATTTTGTGGGAATGCCCGGAGGTGGCGCGATTCTGGCGTGGTGTACATGCGGTGCTGCAAGCGGTCACGCGTGTGGCGCTGTTTCCCGAGGCTAGGAGATGTTTGTTGAATGTGTGGGAGCCAACTGATTACACGGTGCCGCAGACGTGGTGGGTGACTCTGGGATATATGGTGGCCAAGCGTGACATAGCCCAATTGTGGGGTTCCCAGAGGTCGCCAACGGTCTCGGTGTGGAAGGACAACATGGATTGGTGTATGTTTCGGGAGAAGGTAGTGTATGTTGCGAGAGGTAAGCCTGGGAAATGGGTGAAGGTGTGGGGCCCCTGGAACTCCTATCGTGGCGGGATTTGTGCCCCGCCACTGACGCCTGATTCGGCAGTGGCCCAGTCACCCTAGTCTGCTTGTTCCCTTGGTCCTGGGTATCGGTTTTGCATTGTTTTTGTTTTGGCCCGCCCCCCCCCCCTATTTCGGTGGATCGGTAGGGTCCTCCCCAGGGGAGCTCAAAATGCTGCTTTGACTTTCGCTGCCTTGTGGATTTGTTTATTGTTTCTCTTAAAAATGGAACCGCCAATTGGGGGCTTCGGATGGTGTGGCCGCCAACGCTTCCTTCGATTTCTGGGACCTTTATCATTTGTCGTTTGTGTATCAATAATTGTATCTATGCTCCCACTGTTTGCTAGCGGCCGGCCGGAAGGTTGTAGGCCCATCCTTGTATATTTTTCGTATACTGTAATAAAGGTTTAAAAAAAAAAAAAAAAAAAAGAAAGTGGGTTCTCATTAAATCCATGGACCTTGCCATTTCTATAGCACCAGTAACAGGAATTACTAGCTACATCAGCATTAAAGAGCAACTCACAATGAGGCTCCTAAAATGACCTTCTCAAAATGCATTTTAACATGTTTGGTTTGAGTTGGCATTTGTGTTTGAATTTGTGGATGCACCTGCAGGACCATTAATTTCTACCAACTCCAGATAGAGAGTAAGCGCATACAAACGTCCACAACACCGTTAACTGCAGGTCGCTGCTGAATGACCTACTACTAATGCGACTGGAGCCAAGCCAGACGTTACTAGTGCTACTAACTGCTGACTACTGGCACTGCTAACTCTGCAGAATCTGCTGGCGTTGCGGGCGCTGCGAGCGCTATTGGCACACAGTCAGACCCATCCATAAACCGCGAGAGGCCTCCTCCCCCGGCGAGTCTTAGTGGTAGCTGGTGGCACAAGCGGGCTCTCAACATCTGCACCCACAAGCTAGGCTCACAAGAGAGAGGCTTATCTCCCCTCCATCGGCCCTCGCCTGTCTCGCCTGTGCCCCCTGAGACCTATGGGGCATGACTTCGCCACGTGGCCGTCGCGGCCTGGTCAACACCTGCAGACCTAAAGTTTCTTTTCACGCTGCTGGGGTGACCCTCCCTCTCTCCCCCTCACCCACTCTCCCCGGTCCTCATTAATGGCACTGCCTTGCCGACTGGGCACACGTTTCTCCCTCGTCTGGCATCTTCCTCTTGTTGGGTAGTTCGCACAGTGGTGCATAAGGGGGCAGACACACAGGGAACACCTGCTGAGGTCTGGTGGGTCACGGCAACATCGCTCTGACACGGCATGGGCTGCAAAGACCCAAAGCAAGTGCCAATAACTCCAACAACACCACTCGGGAATGTGTTTGAACCCATCCACTGAGGTTGCCCAGCGACGCCCTTAATCGGAGGTGACATCCATGAGTGCCTTCATCAATCTCTATGGTGCAAGTGTTGCGCAAGCCTCTACATAGTGTCCCACTCAAACCCGTCTGAGTGCTGGTGTTACGCAATAAACCTTACGTAGGATTATTCAAAACCAACGGTGGATACAAGCCAGGCAATGTTCAGGAGCTTTGAAAACGGCAAGCCACACTTCTTCACAAATCCAAAAGAACTCGCAAAACATTTGACGGAATCCGCAGTACAAGAAATGCAACCTTCTGCAGGGGCCTCAAATAAACGGAAGACTTTAACTATTCATGGCCACCCTATACTTTTCTGTCCCTACTGGTTGATGTCGCCTATCTTCAAAATGGTGCCGGTCAGGCGATTTCAGGTTGACGCCATGTGTGGCCCACAAAAGGTGAGCAGAGGGGCCGACTGGACATCAGCCATTGTTTTCCTCCTCATCTTGTTTTTCTATTCTTATTGAATGGTTGGGCCCCGGAGGTTTGGGATCGCCATCGGCGTAAATCCTGAGTAAACCCTGGAAATCGAGCCTATCAAACCAAGCTACTTGCTTCATATTGCTAAATATGATATAATATTATAATATTAATATAATATAATTGCTCCCCTACAGACTATTGTTTTGGGATTTTATCTTTTGCTTTTTGAGGTTTGTGTTTGTTTACCTATTTAATTTGCTCCAATTTTACGATGTAATCTGTTTTGCTACCTAATCTGCTCTTGATTTTTAATTCCTCCCTTGGTTATCCTACTCCTATATTTTATCGTGTTTGTTTACCTATTTAATGTGATCCATATTTGCACTGGAGTCTGCTTTTACTATCTTATCTGCGCCTGACTGTATTTCCTCGCCTATTTGCCCCCTTACTTGATTCATCATATCTACCATGCTTGTTTTACCTTTTCTACCCTACTGAACATCAATGATGTAATTTTGTTTTGCTATCAAATCTGCTCCTGATTTTATTCCTCTCTTGCTTAACACTACCTCCTTATCTTGCACCCGATTTTTCGACCCCACACTCTCCCAGCGACCCCCTCTCCTCTCCTCCCCTACCCCCATCTTCTTTAACTTCCTTCTCTTTTCTCTGTCTCCCTCTCACATCCACCCAAAATGCCCCTTCACAGCACTGACCATCACCCTCAGGACCATACCCTCTCTAAACATGGCCCCAACTCCTGGACCATTCTCTACCCCCCAAATCTCTCCAAACAGGCAAGGAAAAATTTCAAACATAAACTCCTCATCCGCAACCCTGAAACACTCATTGTCGATAACTACCTCAGCCTCACCTCCCCCATTATTATCAACTACATCTTCTACTCCAAATGCCCTTCCAAATGGAAGAGCATCTTCCTCCAACACCTCCCTATCTCTAAATCAATCAATATCCCATATGGATTTAAAATATCCACCGCTCCCTCCCCAGCCTTTCATGGTGATATTGATATCTCCATCTTTAAAACAGGTAATATCCTTATACAAACCTCGCCATCCCACCTCTCTATCTTTGAACACCACTTTAGCACTATGTCTCTCCTCCTTAACCATTCAGCACCTAACACTCCTCCTCCCCAAATGAACAGAACCCCTCAAACCTCTTCCTCCCCCTCCCCCCACTCTACCTCCACTCTCAACCTCCAAAAATTGACCTCACCATCACCCTCCCTTGACCCCCTATTGATAACGACTACCCCATCCCCAATTACCTACTTCTCATCCCCCACTTATCTCTCTCTCTCCCCCTAACCCCCTTACACCTTACTCCTCGGACTCCTCCTTGAATACCGGTAGCCCCAAACTCCTGTCACCTACTTATCATTCCCTTCCCATGACCCCCCTCCCACTGTCCCCCAAACCTCCCTCCCCCTGACCCAACCACTCACTTACTCCACTGTCTTTTCCCCGCAATCACCTATCACAACTCCTCACCCCCTCTACCCCTACCAATCCCATACACTCTCTGCTCCTCCCCTTCCCCTCTACCCGCCCCCCTCAGGCTCTACCTAACCAACCCCCAACCCCGCACCTCAACCCCCAATAAACACCCATCTCCCTCACACCCCCTCACCCCAACATAATCACACATCCCAATCACACCAATATATTAGTTTCTCACTCGCTTCATGCCCTTTTATCCTCTCTGACCACATTACCTGCAGATTTCTGCTGCCTGTTTAACCTAACCCCTCCACTCTCACTTAACAGATCCGCCAGCCATCACTCCATACCTACTACCCTATCTCCCCCCTCACACAGTAGGCCTCCATCCGCAACTAATCACAACCACTCCCTATCCCCAGACCATTCTCCTCCCACCTCCCATGCCCCTTCATTACTTCCCTGTACCTGGACTACCCCAAGCCTACACAACACTGTACTCGTCCTACCTACTTTAACTTCCAAACCCTTAACTCCTCCCAGCCCCGTCACCGCTCACCCCACACCATCTACCACATCTCCCCCTCTCATATTAGTCCACCCTCTGCAAATAACTCAGACCACGCACTCCCGATACCTCCCCTCTCCTCAATTGCCCAGATCCTACACAACATTGAATGTGACCTATCTAATTTAACTACTGAATTTGCCCGACTCAGAAAAGACTTCTTTGTCCACAGCACCAGAACCCTCCCTCACCATAAAACCACCATCCTCCCTCCCTCAAACATCCCCAATAACAAACACAACCTTTGGAGATCACTCCCTCTCCGATGCCGTAAGCATAAACCTCTCCGCACCTCGAACCATCTCTCCCTGTCCGACCTCGCCGACCTATGTAACTCCTACCTTACTAATCTGCCAACCACCAACCCTCCACTCCCTTATGCCCCCATCCCTGTTATCATAGGGATAAATAGAACCCCCTCCTCCCCCGCTTCTCCCAGGCCACCACCTCAACTTTCGCTGATCCACTCTTGACCACCCTCCATACCCAACCCCACACCACTGAAATGCATGCTAGTTAACTGTCGCTCCGCGGTCCTACACGCCACGGAAATCTCGGAAACCATCCTGAGTGAATCCATTGATATTGCATTCCTCACTGAAACCTGGCTAAATGACCACTCAATGAGCATACTTGACCTTCTCTCCCCCCGGGATCCTCTATTCTTAGAAAAGATAGACCTAACAGAGTTGGGGGAGGGCTAGCCATTATCTTCAAAAAGGAACTTCAGATTTCCCTTATCACTAACCCAGGCTACTCCTCATGCGAATACCTGGAAGCAGAACTGTTAACTCAAAACTCCCGCCCAATTTGTTTACACAACATTTATCGCCCCCCGGGACCACCACAGCCCTTCATTGAGGACTTATCTGATCTACTTGCACAATCAGCATTATCCAACTCAAAAAATCTCTTTCTTGGGGATCTTAACCTCCATTGGAATGATACCAATGACCCCACCATCTCCCTCCTCACTACACTTCTTGAAATCAACGAACTCAAACAACTCTGCCAATCTCCAACTCACACTAAAGGATCCATACTTGACGTCATTCTGTCCAATGATGATCTGACTTCCGTTACCAATATCATCCCCACTGGCTGGTCCGACCATCACCTTATACTTTTCACCATTGCTACCTCAGCAAACCTCCCTGCCCCTAAAACTACCAGACCTATGAAATTGACCATAAACCTAAAAGGCATCCCCCCAGGAGTTCTACAATCCAAGCTCAACTTCTTCTCATTCCCCCCTCACAAAATGCGAATGAGCGCACTGAACTATTTAACAATACTGTTACAGATATTCTTGACCAACTAGCCCCGCCTAAACTCAAAAACCAAAGACACACACCCTCAAACTCTTGGTTTAATACAGAGATTAATAATGAGAGACGGGCACTCAGACTGTCGGAAAGAACCTGGAGACACCATCCCTCAACCTCCCATCTTGCACTTCTCAGACATGCCAGATCCACTTACAACAAACACATCCTCAAGGAAAAGGCATCCTTCTTCCGCACTCAACTTGACCGTGCCAAAAACAGACCCAGGGAACTCATCAGACAGATGTGAAGAAATTGCCCACTTCTTCTCGGCCAAAATTGCCAAAATTGACCAATCCTTCCTTCCCACACAACTATCCTCCAACTCCCAATTAAATCCTGTCCTCACCTCTAATGCCTACTCCACATCCCCCCTTCCAGACGACACACTCTCTCCTCTGCCCTTTATCCTACCGCTCCCCAGCGAGCCTCCTCACCCTCCCATTTCCATACCCCCCACCACTCCACAGGCCTCTCACCTTCCACATCTCCAGTAACCAACTCCCCTAAATCTCAACTTAAGAACAATGCCTCCTTGCTCAACTTTCTCCCTGTCACTGAGCTTGAAGTCCTCAATATAATTGGGAATCTAAAACCGTCCTCCCACAAAAAAGACCCAATACCCTCCAACCTTGCCCCCGCCCTTAAGCACATCATCACCCCATTCTGGACCAAAATCGTCAACACCTCTCTCTCCACGGGCTGTGTCCCCTCCTCTCTTCAGCTTGGTCAAATCTCGCCCATAATCAAAAACCCCAATGCTGACCCCAATGACCTAAATAATCTCCGCCCCATCACTAACCTCCCCCTTCTCTCAAAGGTACTTGAAAAATGTGTCCTACTACAACTAGACAAACACATAGAAAATTTCAACCTTCTCGACCCCTTTCAATCTGGCTTCAGAAAAGGCTGCAGCACCGAAACGGCAATGCTCAATGTCATAGATGACATTCATCAATCACTTGACAATGGCGAGACCTGCCTTCTTATCCTTCTTGATCTCTCCGCAGCATTTGATACAGTCAAGCATTCAGCCCTACTTAATGTGCTTAGGACCCATTTTGGCCTTAATGGCACCGCCTACAAATGGTTCATCTCTTATCTACAACACCGTACTCAGCAAATCAAAATTCAAAACTGTCTCTCTACCCCCACTCCTGTCTCCCTTGGAGTCCCCCAAGGATCTATTCTCTCTCCCTCCCTCTTTAACCTTTTTATAGAACCCCTCACCCTCATTCTTAACCAAGCAGGCATAAATTACCACCTCTACACCGATTACACCCAAATCTATTACAAGATTAAAGCTCATGCTGACATCTTACACCTGAATAACACCCTTACCAAGATCCAAACCTGGTTCCATTCCAATCATCTCAAACTCAACCCTAACAAAACCAAAATCAGTCAGTCAAGAAAGCTTTATTCGACGATTGTCATAAAAGCATACAAAATTTATATATATACACAATTACAGACGACATATTAAAATAGTTTAAGACAATAAATAAAGGCATTTGCAAAAATATTGACATTTCAGGGTATAGGGGTGGTTACCCCGCCAACATTTTGCTCCTAATCACCCATGCCCTTCCAAGAAACTTGGCAACAGATATGTAGACAAATGGGATTTCAGCAGAACGCAAGATACGCACTGCCACCTTAGCATTTCTGGTACCCAGCTGTCGGCACATTGATTTTAACCAGAACTGGCGGGGAATTACATAGGATGGACATTGAAACAGGAAATGATTGACCGATTCAATAGGTGCAGTACAGCCAGGACAATTAAGCACGTTAGACACGGCCCATCTAGATGTAAACTCTCTTACTGGGAGACTGCCAACCCTGAATTGAAAGTATAGCTTCCTGTCCAAAGGATTTGTAATGTCATCCCAAAAAGGTGCCAAAGAAATAGTATCCTTAAAATCAAGAAAGATACCAGACAATGAGAGCGGGGCTGTGGATCTAAAAATTCGGGTTGCTACCTTTTCCCAATATAAAGCCTTCAGTACTTGCTTAGACGGGAAGCTAACGTTTAGTGGATCCTCCCACAATATTTTTAAGCCCAGGTCCTGGAACGAGTCACGCAGTCTACGGAGCCACTTGACCTTATGAAAGGTGTCCAATTTAATAATATCCATAAGGCCAAGAGCAAAGAGCCTAAGTTCAGGAGTCACCCATAGCCGCCTCCAATATAATACGGGGCGAAATAGGGCAATTAGTGCTATTGGCCTTATACCTAGGTCATAGGACAGGGGGCAAAGGGGAGTACTCTGAGGTAGTTTAGTAAGATTCCTTAAGAATCTATTTTCAGAGGTAGATAGTTTATATACATTATCAAATCCCCACAACTCGACTCCGTAGAGCGCAGCACCAACCACTTTACCATCGTACACCCGAAGTGCAGGGTTGATGGGTTTAGTCAGGGATTTGGCGTGTTCTTTACTTAACGCGCCAGAGAGCTGGGAGTGTTTAAGGGATGCCAAATCTACTTGCTTTTTCCATCCCAGATCATGTTGAATGCAAATACCTAGATAAGTAAAATCTTGAACCTGGTCCAATGGCATATTGTTCATATATATTTTACTTTTAAGAGATTTTGACTGATTAAAAGACATAAATTTAGATTTTAAAACATTAATTTCAAGGCCGCGGGCTGAGCAGAAGTCCTCGAAAATGCCTAATGACTTCTGTAAGCCGCTCGGTGTTTTAGAAATTATAAGACAATCGTCAGCAAACATTAAAATAGGAATTTTTCCACCTGCCAAAGAGGGGGCATCGACATTTGCATCTATTAAAAATGTGGCCACATCATTAATATACAAGGAAAATAAAGTTGGTGCGAGTACGCATCCCTGTCTGACCCCCTTCTGGATAGGAAACTGTTTGGTCACTTGGCCGACACCACCCCATCTAATCTGTGCAAAATTATCTGCATGGAGTCTGGCGATTAGGGAGATTAGAACAGCAGGCATCCCCATCTTATCTAAAACAGCCCATAGGGATGCCCGGGGGACAAGATCAAAGGCTGCCCTAAGATCTATAAAGGCAGCATATAAGCTGCCCCCCCCCCAAGTAGACCACTTTCCAGTAGAGCATAGCAAAGTGCAGCACCTGGTCAATGGTGCTTATTCTAGCTCTAAAACCAGCTTGTAAGTGGGAGAGGATTGCATTCTCTAAAGCCCAGTCCAGCACTTTGTTCAAGATCAACCTGCCTAAAATCTTTTGCGTGGTATCAATCAAACTGATTGGACGATAGTTAGCAGGGAGGGACTTGTCCCCTTTCTTGAACACCGGGATGATTTCAGCACCTTTCCAGGAAGTGGGGATCGGGGCACCTCTGGCAATCAAGTTGGCTAAAATTAGAATATAGTTTCCCCAAGATTCGCTATTATTTTCAAAAAAATATCAGCAGGGACTCCATCCATCCCAGGGGCTTTTCCAGGAACCAGCGACTTAAGGGCAATAGCAACATCACCTAGGGAAAAGGCGTCTTCCTTGTAAAAGATAATTTGGTAATTAGAAAAGGGGCACATATCTTCTTCAACAGCATAAAGGACCTCAAAGTGCTTGACCCAAGCATCTTGCGAAACCCAATTTTGGGGTTTATCAGGGTTACCCCCAGTACCGCATCTAAAAACAGACCAGAAACGTCTCATATCCTTTTGGGCACCTGCTTCCCTAAGTTCCTGCCATCTTTGGAAGTCCCACGCTCTCTTAGATTTAAAGATAGCTTGCTTATAGGCATATCTGGCAGAGAGAACTTTGAGACTATCACCAGATTTCAGTGCAATGCCCAGGTTCACACGAGCATCTCTACATTCAGTAGAATACAATTGTGATGAAAAATCATGTTTGGGCTTAGGTAATTTGCAAGGCCTTACAAAAATATTTTTAAGTTCTAGGAAAAAAGAATCATGGATCGACATTCCAGGTATACAATGTGATTCCAAGAGACACTGGTTATATGCAACCCCTAAATCCTGAGTGGCAAGCTCTAAGCTATTTAAAATACGTGTTAAACATTCTTGACTTTGAACAATCTTGGTCCACTTAACATGGCGCAGATCGTTAGTGATAACTACATCTTGTTGGTACTGCGGAGGAAAATCACTATGGGCGATGGGGGTCACCCAATACAAGATAGACAGAGAGAGGGGATTGTGGTCACTCTCCAGTCTGTCTATGACCACCATGCCCCTCAGGGTCTCCCAGAGATCTAGTGATAGCAGAATATAATCAATCCTGCTAATACGGCAACCACTCTTGAAGGTAATAGTCCCTAACTTGTCTTGTTCAGACCTGCCATTTGTTGCACGAAGCCCCATACTCAAACAGAGGGCATTAATCTGGATTGCTAGTTCAGTCCAACGAATAGCAGGTTCAAGGTCTAGACTTGGGACACCCCATAAGTCATCCTCTACTTCTGAAATGCTCCGATCAACACCAAGAAGGGGTTCAAAGGTTGTATTAAAATCACCAGCTAAAATAACATGGGAGTGCTGGGAATAAGAAAGCATAAGTTCATCCAATCGGCCTATGGTATCAGACTTCTTTCCACCTGTGCTTCTAATGTAAACATTATAGATATCCAGGAACTTTCCATCTTTAAACTTGAGGTTAAGCAACTGGATATCTGGGTGTGAGGTAGGAAGCTCCTTAACAACAATACCAAGATCCTGTCTAATCCAAATGGTAAGACCACCGGAGGGGCGACCCTTTTTACCCTTGACCGCCAAAACATCGAAGTTCAGGAAACCCAACAAAAACTGGGCCTCAAGTATCCAGGTCTCCTGGAATA
This sequence comes from Triturus cristatus, assembly GCF_964204655.1. Classification (NCBI taxonomy): domain Eukaryota; kingdom Metazoa; phylum Chordata; class Amphibia; order Caudata; family Salamandridae; genus Triturus; species Triturus cristatus. The sequence goes on from NC_140591.1 coordinate 1,496,762,821, forward strand.
AGCAGATATCATAAGAATTAATAAATGATACCCAATTTGGATCTTCCAATTTAGATTTTAGTCCTGCAATATTCCAGGACAAAAGCATCTCAAACTCTGCGTGGGATGCACTGTCGACCTTTTGGGTCTCCGGAATATTACTCAATTGATTTATCCTTACCGGGTCTAAGGAGAGGCCTTCCATTCCCCCACTAGCCAAAATACCTGGCTCAACAAAACCAAAATCATTCTCTTCTCCCCCAAAAGTAACCCTCTACCCGTTCAATCATGGATCCCTGACCTCAATGCACTCAATTGCTCACTCACCCTGTCCAACTCTGTCAAATCTCTTGGCATCACTATCGACAACACCCTAACCCTTAATGTTCACATCAAAAACTCTGCCAAAGGAGCCCTTTTCACTCTCCGTCACCTCAAGAAAATTAAACCATTCATACCCACCAATAATTTCAAACTCGTAGTTCAGTCGCTTGTTCTGTCACGTATAGATTATGGTAATGCCATCCTTAATGGAATCCCCAAGGTACACCTAGCTCCAATCAAAGCTGTGCTCAACCTTGCTGCCAGGCTCATCACGGACTGCAAATGCTTCGATCATATATCCCCGGCTATCAAATCTCTTAAATGGCTCCCTACCGAAGGCAGATCTACCTACAAAACCACCTGCATTACTCATAAAGTCCTCCACCAAAACACTCCGCATTACCTCTCAAAGAAACTCCACACTGCGGGCTCCACTCGACCTCTGAGAAGCACCAACACTCTACTCCTAATCCCACCTCTGCATAAAAAGAAAGCTACACAATCTTGCTCCTTCTCTGGCAATGTCCCTATTATCTGGAATGCCCTCCCAAAAAACCTGCGCTGTAATCCCTCCTATTCTATTTTCAAAAAAGACCTCAAAACCCACCTCCTCAATTATTATTGGGGTTCCTAACCTCTGTCCTACTCCTGATTTCTTATCTATCACACTATATTTGTTCAGTAATTATATACCCTGTTCTCCTGTTTCACCATTTACCTAATTACTTAAATGTATAGCTCCTGCCCCTGTTTATTTATCTGGTTTTGTATAATGCTCATGTTGTCTGTACTTTGTAAATTTTTGTTGCACTACCTTTCATATGCTTTTATACCCTATGTGCCTTATACTATCCTTATCTTGTAAAGCGCTCTGATACCTCTGGGTCTAGCCAGCGCTATATAAAACCTTCAAAATAAATAAATAAAATAAAAAATAAAATAAAGTATTTAGTGCCTGTTCCCTACATCACCACATTCAAATGTAATGTCAAGTCAATAGTTCCTTACTTCTCTGCAACACCATTCATCGTTGATGGAATTTGAGACACCTGAAGCAGATGTCTATGCCTCAGGCCAAGAAAAGCTGGAATCAGAGAGAGTTTTCTTTCCAGGAAGTCATGTGACAGGACCTTCACCATGATTATTACAATAATTGACATTGAGGAAGTTCCATCATAACTGCATGATTATTATAACAACATGGCATAGACAGAGGTGCATTTGAGATACCACCTAAATTATGATGCTGACTTTGAAAGTTTTGAAATGTAATACTTGCCTCAATTGTAGTGAGTTTACAAAGCAAGAAATCAGGCGTCTCCTATGGGGTTATCTGCCCCTGAAATGTTTTTTAAGGTTAGTGGGCAAATAGTGCATTTTAAACCTCAATCTTTGCAAAGAATTGCTAAAAAGCAGAAAGGCTCTGAAAGGGCACGTATTACATTTTTAAATCCGCTCCTGATGTGCCAAGATATCTAAACCTAACACTCTGCAGGAGTTGACCGCATTTTTCCAAAGTGCACTATGGATGTCACTACATTTGCAAAACTAGCATCATTGTGCCTGGGCTAGCATTTTCCTATAGAAGCCCCCAATATTCCAGTGCCAGAATGTTTCAATTTATGCCAATCATATACCACAAACGATGATTCCACAGCCTGCCATGGGCTTGGCCTGTCTCATTACATGGCCGAATAGAACAGCCTCCTTGTATATGGGCCCTCTGTTGTGCAGGAGAGCTGTATAGCAGCAAGGAAGTAGTCACAGGTTTCCTTTTGACGGATTGTTGCCTGAAGAGGCTGGCATCATATTGCTTGTGAATCATCAAAGGGGTCATGTCTGTAGCTGGATGACTGTGATTATTTACAAGCAACTTTATAGACATATGTTGTCTGCTACACGTGACACTGGCAAGGCCCATCCTGACCAGAGCAACCGTGTAATTCCAAGGTCTCCTGTCGTAGTTCCCTGGTCAAGTTTAGACAAGGTGAGCTAAGCACTCTAAGTGCAGCGCTGTAGTCTCTGTCCTCAACAAGCAGAGGCTGCCACTATTAAACTTGGCCTCATGTAAGATTAAAAAAATAGTGTTCACTTTTGCTGATGCTGATTCAAACACTGCCTACGCCAAAATGAATATATATGCTGAGTGTGGAACATTGAGAGTTGATGTTCAATGTGCATACAGAGCATACCTTTTAATTTAGATTCAGTCAGATCGGTGTTGACTAGACACAAGTCAAGGTTGGCACTTCCAGGATGATGAGTGGCTTGGAATGGGTAAATGTGCTTGTGTATCCTGTGACAGTGGCACTTCAGTGACCAAGTGTTAGCAGGAGGGGTCTGATGAAGCAAAGCAAAGTGTGTTTATGGCAAAATGCAGCAATGTGCATGAGACACCCAAAGTGCTGTTTGTTGATGCACTTGCAAGGCTAGCCATATGATATACAGTCTGGCATATTTGACAGCTCCTTGCAGCACTTAAGTTTAGTTAATTGACAGCCACTTGAAGCACTGCTTAGTAGAATGTGTTTTGTTGGTTTATCCTTTGTGTATCCTTAAACATTGTACAGTTGATATACAGTTTTAGCTCTTAGATCTCCTTGCAACAGGAGCCATAAAGAGTACAATACAATTTGTCGGCAATCATGAAATGTCACACATAAACAAACTGGCAGCCAGGCACTGGCTCTGCATAGCTGCTGATGGAGAAGACCTTTACTTGTGAGGATCATCATCACAATGGACTTCATAAACATAATGCACCTGAGAGGACTGGTGATAATAAGCAACTTCAATCCCACCCCCTATAAGTTTACATTCTGTGTAAATGGGAGGTTGGCATGGTACCTGGCAGGGATTGCAGGGAGTGGGGTGGGGAGGCTCAGAGCAATATATTAGTATCCACCTAGAGTGTAATATGCCTGAAGTGATCCCAGCTCTGTAACTATTTTAGTCTGAGCTCTAAAAACTGAAATTGAAGTAATAGTATGTTTCCAATAAGTGTGTAGGTAAATGGGAGTACGGGCCAGAGGGTGGCAGGGGTTGGAGAAAGTGATGTGGGGAGGTTGTCCGAGGACAGCTCTGTGCAATATATATGTGCCCTACTCTATAGGGTAGAGCTGGAACATAAACTATATGTACGCTTTGACTCTCTCAATCATATTTTTAGACAAGTGTTGTTTTTTTTAAACCAAAACAGGAGTAAAACCACCAGGCCTACCACCCAAGATTTGGTTAGTTTATTCCTAATAAAGCTAGAACTTGAGAAATGTTATATTCGGTGTCTGAAATGGCAAGGTCATTTCTATTGGATCTAAAACAGAACTTACCTGTTTGATATTCAACAAATTCCATTATAATAATCGAAGGACTTTTTATTTTAGCAAGTCATTTTGCTGCACCGCCGAACGCCAATTCAAAAGGGCAGGAATGCACTGTATTTACAAGATACGGTGCATTACTGTCCTTTCTACCGGTCCACAATTTTCAGCCAAGCACCAACACAGGCACCCTTGTACAATGGTGCAGGGTGTCTGTGTTGTTGGCTTTTGCCACTTTTCGTGGCTTCGTAAATATGATGGTCTAATTTTTGCCTTCGAGCGTCACAAAAGTGAAGTTCCAGAGGTGCAAATTTGGTGCAAGGGGATTGCAAATAAGACCCCTATATTTTTTTTCTCTTGGGACTGGAAGAAGTTTTGTTTTGTAGGCAGCCAATCAGAATCAATGTGGGTAGCCCACACTTCTCTGGACTACTGTTTTACAATCCAAGGAAGGGAAGGGGGAGCCCAAATCAGCTGCATTCTCTATATGGATAAGAAATCTCTTCATGTCCCTAGATCATCTGTGCAACATAGTTCTAAAGAGCTCTGCCTGCTATCATTTGCTGGCAGATGTGCAATGTGTTTCTCTCTGCTTTTATGACCCATTGTATGACAGCCGATGCATTGGTTTCCCAAAGTACCTCTGCCCATTTACCTCCCAAGCACCCTCTCTTTTTGCCTTTTTTGGTTGTGCGTAAGCGTACAACCTCATGTATACTTTATCATACTTCTTTGTGGGCTCAAAGCCATGCCCCTGCTATTCATTTTTTTTGTTTGAGTTTCCTTTAGAAATCCTTGCTTGCTATTGGTTAGTCTTGCCTCTTTGTCCCTCCCTTTTCTCCTTGTTCCTCCCAGACAGCAGGGACTGTATCATTATGCTTGGTTATGTTCATCTTTGAGTGGGGGGACTATTTTATAACTTTTTTTCCTGCCCTGCTCGTGTTACACTGTGGGTGCTTCAGGCCCGTGGCTGCTTGCATTTTAGCGCAGCATTCATCCCTTCCACCTCCTCCCAAGCTGGAAATGACCAGCTGTTATGCTCCAATCCAAGCTGCGACAAGGATGTTCTGCTAATTGTTTAGGCTGTGCTGTCGCTGAGGAATGTGGTTAATGAGAGTCCGAGGCAGGAATCTTGTAAAGGTGTAGGCAGCCTGCAAATGTTTACTTTAATATTCTCCAAGCACTGCCGGACATTTTTGGGACATTTTTGCTCCTCTATAAGCACCGGCCCCTAGAGGCAGGCATTTCAGGCTCGCTTTTAAATTCCAGCAGCCTGCGCTTCCACCTCCCCAGTTTTGCGTCCCGCCCAGCTCCCATCCTCTTCCTTGGAGAGGCTCTGCTTGGCTCAGAACTGAGCTCCCACTCATCCTAAACAGATACATAGTTCTGAGAAGCCCTCCCAGCCCTGGTATGGGGAGTCACTAAAACAATTGAGACAGGAATGTCGCAAACTGTAGCGAAAAGGGCAAACGAATAATGAGGGTAACGTAATGAAGGAGTATAAAATTAAATTAGCAGAAATCAAGCAGCTTATTCTGACAACCAAATCAGGTTACTACTGTGAACAAATTAGAGTAGCCTGTGATGCAAACAAAACGCTTTTTGAGCTTATAAAAAACCTCACAGCACCCGTTAGCATCAATGTAGCGACTAAAAATCAGGAATTTTGTGATTCAGATGCTCACTTCTTTCAAGAGAAGGTCATTATTATTCCTAATCAGTTAGCTACCTTTTCTAATGTTCCCATAGATACAATGCAATGCCCCAATCTGGAGCTGGAAAGCATGTTTCAGATTCTGTACCTGACCCATTGTACTTTCCTAGGGTCAAACATGTCTTCGTGCCACTGAAGTATCAGCAAGAAGCGTAGGCCTGATTCACATAGATGTAATGTTATGTTATGTGATCGGATTTGTAGACCACATGGCTGCCCCATCGACGGGGCGTCCCAGCGCTAGATCCGCAGGTACAAACCGAGGAGAGGGGGCAAGACAGAAGATTAATCAGGGGAAGAGCCAAGTCTTAACTGCCCTCCTGCAAACCTCACGGTCCGTAGATTCCTGATAGTGCTAGGAACAGCATTTGAGAGAGAGGAAGCTAAAACGTGGAACGAGCGGCCTCCCGCCCGGGCTCTTGTACCAGGGGGTGTACATAGCAGATGTTGGTTTGAGGAGTGGAGGGCGTGTTCCGGTACATAGGGGACAAGAAGATTGGCTAGAATGAAAGGGGCTTGGGCTTAAAAAATTCTGTGAGCGATGCACAGAGACTTGAATAGAATTCTCTTTTCTATTGGAAGCCAGTGTAGCGTATGCATGTATTTGGAAGTAGGGCAAGATTTCGGGAGGGCGACGATTGTACGGGCAGCGGAGTTTTGCACCCTCTGCAGACGATTAATGATAGGTGTATGACCAGATGTGACTTCCTCATTTAGTGCTCCCTGGCTTAAACATTAACCTCTGGAGTATGGTAGGAATTACTCCTTGCGTACTCCTGTCTTATTGCTGAAATTCAGAAGGACTTTAAGCGTAAGTCGAAGCAAAGTGTTTGTAAATCAGGCCATATGTATTGTAGGTTCTTGCTGTGACAACAGAAGTATAAACAGATTTCATAGACCATTAATGCACACAGCCTTTGCCCCTTAAGCCTGCTTGGTGGAAGGCTTAGTATAAGGCATATTTTTTGTGACCTTTGGTCAAATGTTAAAACTACCACCCATGTTATAAATGTATGTCTTATTTCCCTGTACTTTCTCAGCTTCATCAGATTCTTTGTTGACATAACCAAACTATAACCCTGTACTCTAAATGCAGTCTCTCTAATTGAGTATAAAGTGGATTTTTTTACCTGCGTATCTCTACTTGCTTCTTTCGAATTTGCATTTCTGATTTTTTGCTGCTGAATCACATAGGCTGCTCATATATATGGGAAAAATGTTGTTTTGCTGTGTGGTGGTTTTATATGGTGACAATGTATAATTAGTGTTACTAACTAATTCTATACATGCTTTTCAGGTCAGGTCGCTCAATCCGGTAAGAACACATTTTTATTACAGACTCTCTTCGCTTATACATTGTTGCATTGGTGGTTGACTTTAGTGGCCCATTGCCTTTGTCCTGTGAAATCATCCGGCAACTCTGTCTGCCACAAAGTCATAAGCTGATTACGATGGGGACCCTAAGGGTCCTCTTAGAAAACAGGAATTACATGAGCCAGTGATTCCTAAGACCCACTCATTTTCTATACTCTAGACCTCGTCTGCTTGGAGCACATCAAACGTCCAGAAGAAGCAACTAGGTCCGCAATAAATCTATAGACCGTGTCATTTTTATGGCACATGTAGCACGATTTTCTAATTTCAAAGGGCAAATGGTAATGAGTCTCTTAACATGGCCATTTAAAAAATGCATTTTTCATATGTTTGCTTTGAATTTACATTTTAGTTTTTCTTGAAATATTGCTTCCAAGCAGGCCTCTTTGGTGGTCATTTTTATTGTCAGTATTATTAGTGCAAACATTAACACAAATAGCGTTTGTACTTAGTGTTTGTGGCCTTTGCGCCTGTGTTTCACAGGTTTTAGCCTAATTTTATTTAATTTGCCCCATCAGTAAACAATGTGCTGTAATGGAAATACCTATGAAACATGTGGCCAGGGATGTTCAGCACTGGCTGTGTAAATACCTGATGGAGAACCACTTTACATGTCAATAACATCACCACAGTGAACTCCAAAACCCAATGCACTTGGGAGGACAGGTGATAATGTGCCAGCTGTGCTTCCACCTCTGTAAATGTTGGAGTCTGGGCTCTGAAAACTGAAGGTGAAGAGACAGTATGTTTCCAATATAGAGTGCAGGTAAATGGGAGCAGTGGCCCTGTGTGTGACAGGGTTTGGAGCAAGTGGGTGGGGTAGAAAGGTTGTCTGAGGGCAGATCAGAGAAATATATTTGTATTCAATATGGGTACTGCTCCACGCAACAATTAAATACAGTGCTTAATTTGTAAAACAATAAGTGCCAGGTCCCTAATCAGTGGGCAACTGCAGCTTGCAACACTTATTGCCCCTGCCTGCACTGCCAATGACAATTCTAACACAACCTACTAAAGATTTTCACACCTACAAGTGTGGCAATTCAGACTATTCCATGTCCCCAATGCTATAAGAATGGATTGGGCAGCAGGTATTAGTCATTTTTACTGTATATTGAGCGAATAAACAACTGTTGTTGTCCTCATCTCTAAATTTTGCTACAGAGCTCCACCATATGGCAGACTGCCAAAAGTCCCAGTTTGGACAATTAGGTAGCAGTGCCGAGCACTGGAAACCACCGTCTCAAATTTAGCACAGATTAAACGGGGTGAAGACGGAATACAATCTATATACTTTTTGACTATAGCCGTCATATTTTTTAGACAAGTGTTTCATTTTTTGGGCCATCAAACTATTCAAGCAGCAGTTAAACCACTGAGCATACCAGTCAATCTGCGGATAGTTTATTCCTAATAAAACTAGAACTTAATCAATTTATGAAATGGAAACGTTATTTCCATTGGAGCTAAAACAGTGTTGGCCCATTTGATATCCTGCAAATTCCAATCTGGAATTGTTATTTTTATTTTAGGCCTGGGTGCAGTTTATGTTTGTGGGAAGCCAATTAGAATCAATGTGGGTAGCTGCACCTCTGTGGACTGGCGTTTTGAAGTACAGGGAAGTGATGGGCAGCCCAAAACGGCTGTTTTCTTTATATGGATAAGAAATCTCTCCATGTCCCTAGATCATCTGCAGGGCACATTTTTTAAAGCAATTAAGATCTGCAAGCAAAAAAAAATGAGTAAATTTAACTAATTATTCTGATGAAATATGGAATTTGAAGTGCATGTATTTTAAAGGTTAATGTTAGAATCCTATTTTGAAATTCTTGGAACACTTACATTAAACGTCATGTTGTAAATTAACTTCAGTGGGTAGCCATTTTAAAACTGAATGTTTTATTGTCTACCCAGCGCATATTTTGTAACTTGTCATTTCATCATGCAAATGTTTCACACTTTAGTGATGAAAGATGCTGTGAGACAACCTGTATTTAAAGAGAGGCTTTCACTGGTTACAAAATAATAAACACAATACATATTTTTCACGTTGGCAAGTTGCAACTTGCCACAAGTTTAATTGCTGTTTTGCTTGAATCTCCACTCACAGATTTTTTGTAAAAGAAATTTTTATTGTATTTATTGGTCGTCCAGAATCACAATACAATTATGGCAGTAGGTATACTTCACAGGAGAATATGGTAAAAATGCCAATACATTCCGTTTAAAGGTGGAAAACATTCACAGCATAAACTTTGTATTTATGATACATATTACCATGTCCGGACATAACATCAGCTGCTCATGGATATAAATCACAACACAAAACTCTTAAAAAGCCCCACTCCTCCCCCCCAGGGTCGTCTAGAGGAAAATCCCCCCCACACCATGTGCCTTATGTTGGGCTACATCTTCCTGTTGTTGCAGGTCTACTACATTCTCGGACTGTATATTCCCAAGCGATACCAGCACCTCAGACTCAGTATTGTCAGCCTGCGTCCCCTACACCTCCTGTGCGGTGAGGACCCCTCTAGTGGGGTGTAGGAGAGTAGGATCTGCACTTATGTTGCCCCCACTTTTTTTTCTGATGTTAACACTGGTTTCTGGCTATAGTCTGGCTGGGTCCCTGCTAATCAGGGCCCCTGTCTCTCTGTTCTCTCTATACAATGTGGAGTGCATATTAGATGCACTAGTGATTGGATACTGTGGTACCTTATGAACCCCTAGTATATGGTACCTTAGGTACCAAGGGCATAGGTACTGCACAGGCCTACCAGGGGCTGAAGCATGTATTATGCCACCCCTGGGAAGCAGACTACATCTGACACCACAGGCCTGCTACTGCAGCCTGGGTGAGGTAGTGTTAGCACTCCTTACTGAGGTATAGGTTCCCAATATCTCACCATACACACACATATAAACCTATCAGTCACCCCTAAGGCAGGCCCTATCAATCCTGAGGGCAGGGTGCTTGGTTTACAATGTGAGGGGGTGCCTCTGCATGAGCAGGGTTCCTCTGCAGCTGGAAGAGTCTATTCTCTGTGGCTGTTTGTGGATGCGGTTAAACCATATACTCTTAAGTGCATTATAACCTACCGGTAAATGCTAACTTTGGAATGACTGCATCAAAACATGTCATGTTTGGTGTCAAACAACTTTGGATCATACCCCCACACCAGTAACTGGTGTGGGAGTATGATTCCACCCTTCTAGAGGGGAAGACATGTACCTACTGTGGAAACACGGTAGAAATCTGAAAGAGCCCTGGCATCACAAAATGGATGACACCAGCACATACACTGGGCTGCCCTTCTGCTGCTGACCGAAACTCGCAGGGGAGGAGGCCCAGCAATAGGCATCCTGTCACAGGGAGGTGTAACCACCATCCAGACAGGATTTAGTGTATTGGAGCTGGGTGGGTGCACTCCTAGAGGGCTTTGAAGTCCTGCACTGGGGGAGCAGTAGGCTCCTCTGTGCATATGCCAGCTCACACCAGTTCAGGGGCTACCTGCCCTTGCTCTGGCATGACACTGGACAAAGGGAAGTGGGTGTAGCCACCCACTCCCCTGACCCTCCCATAGGAGGGGTCATAGAGCTAGTCTCTCCCTTTCCTTTAGTATAAGATAGGGAAACCTTGCCAATGCAAATTGGATATCCCTGGATGATGCTGAACAAGAGGAATCCTGGCCCTTCGATGTTCCACTACCTTTGGAAGACTGAAGAATCTCCCTTGGAGTCAAGGAGTGACTCACCTGCTTGGCAGGCACCAACAACTTGAATCAACAGTCGCAAAATTTCCCACTCCTGCTGGAGTCCGAAGTCCCTGCAGCCCCAAAAATGGATTTTCTGACTTCTTGACAGCCATTGTGAGTCACCAGCAAAGCTGAGGTGAGTGGACCCCATGAGTGATGAGGAACAGCAATACCCGGGTACCATGCACTATTGTTGAGTGCAACACCCACACAATGATCTATGAACTTGTGCATTGGACCCCATGTGACGCAATCCTCCAGCAGGATTTCCTCCAACAATCAGAGGCCTACCTCATCCTGAGTGACCGTGGGCTCCTGTGAAGTGAATCCTCATGAGGCATCTTTGCGATCCCTTGCCCATTGGCATGTGGGTCCCCTGAAGACTTTCTCATCAAACCAAAGGGTTTGTCTGGTTGCTCCAGGCCTGCCCTCACTTACCCTTGTGGGGTGAGTCCCTCAGATATTGCTGGTCTGCACCGCTGACTTTCTTCTCTTTCCACGAGACTTGCTGTTGCCAAGGCTTGTTGACTTCAATCTGGTTGCCAACACCTCAGTAAGCTGCAGACTTTATGGGACACTCTGAATCCAGTTCCTGGTCATCGTCGATGCCTCCTGGACCTCGTGGCTGAAGTGTCAAAAAACACCCTTGATCACCTCAAATCACCCGACGACTGTGGACATCCATCTTCCTGGCCCCGGGTCACTGGCAAGTGACTTTGAACACTGTCTACTCTGCTTTCAGGTCTTCTTTCTTCTGAATCCAGCCTTGGATTCCACCGGACACTTCTCCAGTCTTCACAAGCAGCAAATCTTCTTCGGCTTCCATTGAAAACGAAGACGCAACCCGGCACCAAAAGACACCTATGCACCCGGCTTCCCTGAGTGAGGTAACTTGTGCACTCCGGTGCTCCTGTGTATGTTGGCCCTCGAATTACTTACCTTGTAAGTGGCGTGCTTGTAGACTCTCCCGAAGTATCCTTTACTTACCTGCCTTGGGTGGATTAGTGAAGCCCCAGCAATTCTAAAGGCCCTAGGCCTTGTCCCCTTGCAAGTCGACATTCCTAAACCTCTTTTTTAGTAAATGGTCTGGTACACCCCTAGGGCCCCAGCCAAATTTGTGCTTAACTTATTGTGAAACGTTGATATTTGCATATGTTCTTGACTTCTAAACTCATAAAGAGATTAGTAGAGTGTGTCTAGTAATAAATACATATATATTTTATATATATACCTGTGTGGTGTCCTTTCATTTGGTAATTCAAGAGATTATAAGGTAAAACAAGCTGCTTTACTTTCCTCTGAGACTTAGCCTGAAGGCTGCTCGCCACAGCTACCACTAGGATAGCTTTCTTTAAAAGGTTGTCTTAAACCTATCTACCATAAGAGTCGAATTGGACTGGTGCAAGGTGGCCACTTTAACTAGTGACCGGCATATGCCAGGCCAACTTCTCACATGGGGACTTATGTAATCATGGCATACCAGGACCTCACATCATCTTCCAATTTGTCATCCTTCCTAACTCATTTCATGCGGATTAGCTCCACCGTCACCGATTCCCATAAGTCTTTGGCCCGACTCTCCACCGTGGGGGGCGTCAAGCTCATCCACCTAATTGCTATTCTCCGTTTAACCAGTACCAGCCTCAGCTGGAGAAATTTCCTTGTAAGTTTTTTCCCCTTAGCGCTAGGAAGGAGCCCCAGCAGTATCTCCTTGATCAAGTGGGGCAGCGTCCATCCAGTAACCCTGTGTAGGTCTTCTAACAACAAACCCCAGAAGGACACCAATTCTGGACAGTCCCAAGTCATATGCAGGAAGTGGGCATCTGCGTAACAACATTTGGGGCACTGGGCAGGGTATATTTTGTGCAGTACTCGGGGAGTCAAGTAGGTTTGATGAACAATGTTAAATTGAGTGAGCTTAAATCTGATGTTGGAGCTAATTTTCTTAACCCCCTCACTTCCACTCAGAGTCTGTTAAAGGTTCATCCACTATCGCATCCCATTTAGCTTGTACTAGGAGGGGTTCAAAAGCGATGTCCTCCCTGAGTGCCCTATAACATGGAAAACTGGTCTACGTCTCCCAACCAAGGTCGAAATAGCCTGTAGGATAGCTGATATGGGTGGCTCCTGTCGCAAGCGACTGCCAAAATGTTTGCGTACTGAAGGTACTGCCCCCTGCTCAACTCAAACGTTGACTCTGCCTCCTCCCTGGTAAGGAACTGCTGGGCAGAGTACAGGTCCCCCATCACGCGGCAGCCCCCCTCCATCCACTTAGTGATGGACATGTTATAACGTATACGTTTGTATGGGATCACTGCCCACTGCTGGCCATCCAAGGCATAAGGCACCCGTTTCACCACAGTTTTAATTGCAGCTTTCCAGGTGGCAGCCACATACCGAACAATGTACGGGAGACGTTGTGACACCCTGGACCCCAGAATGAGGAGGTCCTAGATAGGAGTCCCCAGGTGAGTACCTTCCAGTAACTGCTTCTCCCAATTGTTGTGTTCATCCAGCCAGTGCACTGCGTGCTGGAGTTGTGTCGCCATATAGTAAAGGCCCAGCCGAGGGACCTTGAACCCCCCTTGTTCCCATGTCCACTGTAATCTATCTCATTTTACCCTTTTCCTTTTGGAACCCCATAACAGTTCCAGCAGGAGACGGTCCAGCTGCCGGAAATACACCTGAGGTATACGGTAGAGGGAGTTCTGCATGACATACAGACAGCGCAGAAGGATCACAATTTTTATCAAGGTGACCCGACCCATGAAAGATAACAGTAGATCTAGACAGAATGCGATCCATTTGTGGATGCCCTCCACACACCTCCCCATATTTTGCTCCAAATAGGCTGCCTGTGTATGCACCAACCTGATCCCTAGATATCGTGATTCATCTCTGACCCAGCGCATTCCCACTGGGGATAACACGCCTTCCTCCCTGTCCACCAGTGCTCCCATGTGAAAGAGCTTAGACTTTCCTAGATTAAGGCACAGTCCTGATATTTCCCCAAATTTGGCCAGCTCCCTAAGGAGCACAGGTATTGCCTCTTCACGATACCGAAGATACACCAACGTGTTATCTGCATACATCAATAAATCAATCAGTACATTTGTAGAGCACACAACTCACCCGTGAAGGTCTCAAGGCGCTGGCGAAGTGCTTCTACTGCTCGAACAGCCAGGTCTTGAGGAGTCTCCTGAAGGCCAGCAGGTCCTGGGTCTGTCGTAGGCAGATGGGGAGGGTGTTCCAGGTCTTTGCGGCGAGGTGAGAGAATAATCTGCTGCCAGCGGTCGCTTGACGAATGCGGGGGACGGTGGCGAGGGTGAGGTCAGCGGAGTGAAACTGGCGGTTCGGGGTGTAGAAGGTGAGTCATTCATAGAGGTACGCTTGTCCGGTGTTGTAAAGAGCTTTGTGAGCATGGGTGAGGAGCTTGAAGGTGATCCTCTTGTTGATGGGGAGCCAGTGTAGGTCTTTCAAGTGGGTTGTGATGTAGCTGTGGCGGGGATGTTGAGGATGAGGCGTGCTGAGGAGTTCTGTATACATTGTAGTTTGGCTGATGTTCCTGCGTAGAGAGCGTTGCCGTAGTGCAGTCTGCTGCTGACGAGGGCCTGGGTGACCATCCTTCTGGTACCGGTGGGGATTCATCTGTAGATCTTGCGGAGCATGCGGAGGGTGTTGAAGGAGGAGGAAGAGAGTGCATTCACTTGCTGGGTCATTGACAGTGCGGAGTCCAGGATGACTCCCAGGTTGAGTGCATGGTTAGTAGGTGTCAGTGCAGTTCCCAGTGCGGTCGGTCACCATGAGTCATCCCAGGCGGAGGGAGTGGAACCGATGATGAGGACCTCCGTCTTGTCCGAGTTCAGTTTCAGGTGGCTGGTCATCATTCATTCGGTGATGGCCTTCATTCCTTCGTGGAGGTTGGATTTGGCAGTGGTGGGGGTCTTGGTGAGGGAGAGGGTCAGCTGGGTGTTGTCGGCGTATGAGACGATGTTGAGGTGGTACGATCTGGTGATGTTGGCGAGCGGTGCCATGCAGATGTTGAAAAGTGTCGGGCTGAGGGGTACGCTGCAGATGATCTTTGTTCCTTAAGAGCGGAAAGGGGGGAGGCAGACACTCTGGGTTCTGCTGGTGAAGAAGGAGGTGGTCCAGTCCAATGCTCTGTCATGGATCCCTGCATTGTGGAGGCGTGTGCGGAGGGTGTGGTGGCAGACAGTATCGAAGGCGGCCGAGAGATCCAAGAGGAAGAGGGCCACGGTTACTCCGTTGACAATCATCTCCCTGATGTCGTCGGTTGCGGCGATGAGGGCTGTTTTGGTGCTGTGGTTGCTGCAGAATCCGGATTGGGACGGGTCCAGGATGTTGTTGTTTTCGAGGAAGGAGGTCAGTTGCTTGTTGACGGTCTTCTCGATGACTATCGCCGGGAACGGTAGGAGGAAGATGAGCTGGAAGTTCATGAGGTCCTTGGGGTCAGCTTTGGGTTTCTTTTGTAGGGCGTTGATTTCGGCATGCTTCCAGCTCTCCTGGAAGGTGGCGGTCTGGAAAGAAGGAGCTTTTGATGATCTTGCAGAGATGGGGTGCGATGGCGGAACTTGCTTTGTTGAAGATGTGGTGGCGGGCAGGGGTCGGATGGTGAACCGGAGTGGATGGTTTTCATGATTTTGATGGTGTCTTCATCGTTGACATGGGTCCAGGACAGCAGGGGGTCGATGTTGATGATGCTGGGGGGCAGTGAGTCTGAGGTGTCTGTGTCTGTCAGGGGGGCCTGGTTGCTGAAGCTGTCGTGGATGTCTGCAATCTTGCGGTGGAAGAAGGTGGCTAGGGAGTCGCAGAGGTCTTGTGATGGTGGGATGTCGTTGGAGCTGGGGTTGAGAGCTACTTCACGATGTTGAAGAGATCTTTGCTGTTGCATGCGTTGTTGTCAAGGTGCTCTTTGAAGGAGGTCCTTTTGGCGGTTCGGATGAGTTGGTGGTGTCTGCGGATGGCGCTCTTGTAGGCTGTGTTGCTCTCTGGTGTTAGTTCATTGTACCACTTCTTCTCGAGCCTACGGCAGGCCTGCTTGGATGCCTGGAGGTCGGCGATGAACCAGTTGGCTTTTCTATCGGCGCGTTTGTTCGAGGGTTTCTTGATCGAGTGAGAGTGTTGGCGCAGTCCTCGATCCATTGCCTGAGGTTGAGGGAGGTGGAGTCGGTGTCAGTAGGGTCCGTTGGTGGGTTTCTGGCAAGGGTGGTGACTAGCTGGTCTTCGGTGACTTGACTTTGCTCCAGCTGCACTGGGGGGCTCATCTGTGGTGGTGCGTAGTGGGTTTCTTGAAGGTGAAGTGGACGCAGCAGTGGTCGGTCCAGTGGAGTTTGGTGGTGTGGCTGAAGGTGACGTGGTTGCTGGCTGAGAAGATGGGGTCGAGCGTCTGTCCGGTGGAGTGGGTGGGGGTCGTGACTAGCTGTTTGAGTCTGAGGTTGGCAAGGTTGTCGAGCAGGGTGGCGGAGTTGCTGTCATTGGTGTTCTCGAGGTGGAAGTTCAGGTCTCCGAGGAGGATGTAGTCCGTGGACGCAAGGGCTTGCATGCTGACGAGGTTGGCGATGTAGTCGCTGAACTCCAGCCAGGGGCCGGGTGGTCTGTAGATGAGGGTTCCTCTGAGGGTGGTGTTGGGGTCGGTGTGGATCTCGAAGTGCAGATGTTTGGCAGTGATGAGCATGTCATCAGTGCTAGTCAAGATTCTGAGGGTGTTTCTGTGGATGATGGCGATTCCTCCTCCTGTGCCGTTGGTGCGGTCCCTGAGGGTGATCTTGTAGCCATCAGGGATAGCTATGGCGATGTTGGGTGCCGAGGAGGGTTCATCCAGGTCTCTGTAAGGAAGGCAACGTCAGGGGCAGTCGAGTAGGTCCCAGAGTTCGATGGCATGTTTGCGGGCAGAGCGGGTGTTGAGAAGAAGGCATCGGAGGCTGTTGCGACCTACCCTTGGGGGCGTGGTTGTGGTTTTGTCGTAAATAAAATATTACGCTCTCAGAATTTCAGTATTTTAATAAGATCATGCATAAAGCAAGAGGCTGAGTCTGTGGTATCAGGTTCAAAAAGGGCTTTATTCCAATAACTCGAGTCAAAGGGAGAATATTACCATCACCACAAGGGATCTGGAAGGGACTCAAAAGTATTCTCAAAACATTATTCACAGAGTACAGTATATATACATCGGAAACGAAAAGAGCAAAAGAGAGTGAGATAAGAGCATGTGGGCGTGTAAGTAGGTGTGAAGGTGGGCGTCCATGTGGGCGTCCACTTGATGGTAATGGGTAATTTGTCATTGTGTGGGTGGATACCTGGAGGGGGTTGCATGATCTGCTGGAATTGTACTGGAACTTTGCCTTACTTGTGCTCAACTCGAGCATGACGTGTAACTGACGTGGGGAGGGTTGCTATGCAACCGGACAAGTCTGGAAGTGAGGCCTTCAGTGAGTGAGGCCTTCAGTGTCAGGACGACCAGCACATCTTGTTTTCTGATATCTGATGTCTGGAGCAGGGACTGATTTGTGACATAGGTTGCTCATCACCAAGAGCCGATGTGGCATCTATTTCTTCATTTACTTCATTTACTGCAGAGGCCTTACATGGGGGCTATGGGCTTCTTACTGACGTGAGCTTTGCAATCTCACAAAGAGAGACAGAAAGGCTAGGCTTTCTCCTTTGCTGATCCCTCCTTCTCCAGGCAGGAATGCGGCTCGGTAGGAGTAAGCAGATAACCGTGCTCAATACTGTCTCGGCACCTCTGACAGGGCCCCTTTGGCTGAGGCCCAAGTGTGCAAGGCCAAGGATACGCAGCTGCAGCTTTCTGAACGTCTGAGGCCTGACACCTCTGTACGGGTCTATCTGAGCCACAAACACGGGTTTGCATGTGGTGCAGGAAAACATGATGCAAAACGTGTAGGCCTTAATACAGATTTGTCGTTTCACTCATGGGGAACTGAATGATGACAGGCCACGTTATAGCATAAGTAACATGATAGGAAAGGCCATGGAGGGGAAATGCATAGGTTACATGCATGCGCACATAGGCGTTGGGGGGCACATGGGGACATATAGCCCTCATAGATTTTTATTTTCCACATTCCCTCCTTGTACCCTAGTGAACACCCTATGTAACGTCTATTTTCATGAGACAGTCGATTTGTTCTTGTAGCATTATTTTTCCATTTTCAATGCTTTGTAAATGGGGATGTGGAACACATGCAGTAGCACACAGGCCACAAATGACCGGGCCACACTGCAGACACAGGCAACAACTGGATATCATTAATAGTATCAACCCACAGACGGTCAACACTTTCCATCCCCAAGCCGATATTAATCCCCAGAGCCAACCGGACCATGTCCACGTGCCTGGGTCTTGATGTATGCTTTGGGCAATCTTGTGGAGCCTTGTTATTGCATTGTATACAGACGGATTCCATCCACCTGACCACCCTTTTGAGGTCCTCTAAATGGATTATATCCAAATGGACAGATGTAGAGGACACAAATATGTCTTGGTAGTAGTATGTTCATTATCGAGGTGGACCGAAGCCTATCCAGTCCCTGATTATACTGCTGTAACTACCGCCAGACAATTGGTACGAGAGTTTTTCCCACGTTATGGATTACCGCGTGTCGTATATTCTGACAACGGCCAGCCCTTCTCCTCTGAACTCATGAAACAAGTGTCCCTTCTGTTAGGGTATACCTGGAAATTCCATTGTGTGCGACATCCTGAAGCAGCAGGCCTTGTAGAAAGACATAATCAGACATTGAAAATTAGACTAGCAAAGATTTGCGCAGACAAAGGTGTAGATTGGATGGTAGCCCTACCGGTTGCCCTCTTTTACATGCGAATGGTAGCTCATTCTAGAACAGGCTTATCTCCCTATGAGGTGGTCTTCGGTAGACCACCAAATATGTGGGGCACTCCAATGCCTAAAAAAATTACTGATGTTGATAGTAACATACTGACAGATTACCAGGCTCCACCTACGACCGGTTACTCTGTCGCCATCTTGCCCCAATTTTTAAAGTTTCATTGAAAACTACCATTGAAAATTTCAAAGCACCAACCGTGGACATCTAGTAGCATGAGACCGGGTCAACGTAAAAAAATATGACTGACCAAGATGGAGTGCGGTTTGGATACACAAAGTGGATTGGGCCCGGTCAGCGCTTACCTTCAGACTTAGAAGAAATTCTCAGAAAAGTGGCTGAGAAGCTAAAGTTCAGTTGGGAAAGGCTGCAGGAGATTTCCGAGGAGGGAGCATTGCCGTCGGATAGCCTTGGGTCAAACCCTATCTTTGGTCGTAGTCTCTGTAATGGAAGTCAAAAATCTCCAGTGGGAAGAGATAGTGGGCGGTAGCGAAGAAAGTTCCACGAGGCCGGATACCCTTTGTTGGAGGACTTCTGAAAAGAATGTAGCAGGAGAAGCATGTCTCCTCAGAGCAGTTTTTTGCCAATATTTCTGTTCTCACTTTTGGGATTTGTCCATCTGGCACCTTTAGCACCACAACCAAGGGTCCAGGGCTGGTGGGACAGCTCTTGGAGGTTCAGAACTCACTCACGCTGAGTCCTGGTGAGTGTTCAAGATGGCGAGTGCATTTTGTGTCCCTCTGGCTCTGAACAGGAGGCCAACAAACTAACCCTTGGAGCCACTGTAGTAGTCCTGTGTTCAGGTGAAGAGCTCAACAGCACGGATGGCCTCTGAGGATTCAAGGCTGGCTCCAAGCAGCAAAGCATTCCCTTCAGGATTGTCTAACTAAAGAGAATTTTGAAAATGCTTGTAGCAATACCTAGTGTCACAACAAATGACAGACAGCAAGTAGTGCAAACACAGCACTGTCTCTGGGCATATGGGGGAACACAATATCGAGCTTAAGCAAAAGATGGTAGGGACAGATATATGCTAGCTTGTATTCTGGTTTTGCGTGGGGGCGCTGGTGTGGGTGGCACCGGGGGTCCCATTTCAACACCTCCATCACGTCCTGGACCCCGAGGGGTGATACATCATATTTTTGGGGAGGTGGGAAGGTAAGGAAATATGTATTGTGAATGTCTATGCTCCTAACTCTGACTACCCCAATTTGTTCCCAGCAGTCCTTAAGGCAACGACACAGTATATGGACGTAGAGCTTCTCTTCTTCGGAAATGTTAACTGTATTTGATGCAGAACTAAATAGAGAGCCCCCTAGGGAGCATACCAAACCCCGCATGTCTAGATCCCTTGCTGCTATCCTGCAGGGCATGCAGCTCCGGGACGAGTGGAGGACAAGTAATCCCTCAAAAAGACTCCTGCTGCCAATACGTTTTCCCGAGCTGACCACTGCTGCCTTTCAGCAGGCCTCTCTGCCGCAACAGAGGGCATTTCCTACTTACCCCTTTATTTATCTGACCATGCACCTCTGTTACTGACCCTGACCAGTGGGCTGGGACGACCGGACATTCCACTATGGCGTCTTCTGGCGGAGGCCCTCACGGATCCCTCATATGCACAGACAGTAGCGGAGGCTTTAAGCCATTACTTTGTGGAGAACTGATGTCAACAGCCAATAGGTACACAGAGTGGGAGACCATGATGGTTGTCATTAGGGTTGTTTGCATCAGAACCAAGTATAGCGTCCAACACCAGCTCAGTGCCGACATAGACACTTTAGAAAAACGGCTAAAGGACCTGTATGACACTCTCCATAGGTCACCGGCCAACAATGCCGAAAGGACAGAGGTCTGAGGGGAGTTGATAGAGGCTTGGTCCGATTGGAGAAATACAGGTATACCACTTATAGACAGAGGTTGCATATTGAGGGGGACAGATTAGGTGCGCTCTTAGCTAGACTAATCAGGATGGAGATAGACCACACACCTATTCTACAACTTCGCAACAGTGGGGGGAATGTGGTGCACACACAAGACCCGATTCTGAAAGAATTTGCGACTCACTTGCGACAAACATGCTTGATTACTGCCCAGGTTAGGCCACTCGCACTACAGAGCTTCCTTGATGGGATAAAGCTTCCAACTCTGGGAGAGGACAAAGCCAGGCACTTGGGGCCCCCCTCACCAGGGAGGAGGTATTGGCATCGATAAAGGCGCTGAAATCAGAGAAGTGCCCCGGGAACGACGGACTCCCAGTGGAGTTTTATAAAACATTTGCTCTGCAGCTGGTCGACCACCTCTTGGAGGTGTTTAATGAAGCCTTGGCCCGGGGGCACTTCCTAATACCATGATGGAAGCACTGGTGTCCATGATCATAAAACCGGATAGGACTCCCCTTTACCCGGGCTCTTATAGGTCAATTTCCGTCCTGAACATTGACGAGAAATTACTAAGTGGCATGCTGGCGGCACGTCTTCTGCCATGCGTGACCCGATCGTTCCACTCGGACCAAGCAGGGTTTATTCCCGGATGCAACACAACACATAATCTGCATAGACCCGCACATATTTGGCACGCCCCATGCCTATGGGAAGAGAGTTGGACTCTGTGTCTCCTAGATATCCAGCATACCTTTGATTCTGTTGAATGGGGCTACATCTGGAGGGTGCTTAGTGGAATGGGGTTAGGGGATAAATGTTTAAGGTGGTTAAAACTGCTCTCCACTGGGCCGATGGCCCAGGTGCGCCTTCGTAATCAGGTGTCAGATAGTTTCAAGCTTCAGAGGGGTACCCGATAGGTCTGCCCCTTATTGCCAATATTGTTCGCCCTTGCAATGGAGCACCTGGCTATCAATCTGAGAAACAAGATGGCACGATGGGCAATACCATTGGGAACCGTTACCCATGTGGCGCACACAGCACCACCTGTGTGCCCTTGTCCTGCTTGCTGCTGCTACCGTGAGTTTGAGGCCCTCCTCCACCTGCAGGCTACCACATGCGCCTCATCCCTGGTGGCCCAGTGGTGGGCTGTAGGGATCAGGTTATTCGCGCTGCCCCTGTTTCCTGTTTGCAATCTTTAACTCTACACTCTCCATTTGTCTTCAGTTAGTTTTTGCTTGTATTCTGTTTTTTGTTTTCTTTCCCTGTATTTCCTTGATTTGCCTTGTTTACCCCCACCAGCTCTGATCTCCTGTTTTCTGCGGCTGTGTCCCCTGTGGCCCTGCCCCCCACTCACCCATGTGTCCAGGTCCTGCCTCTCAGCTGCTCCTCCTTCCCACCTCCACTTCTTGCTGCACAGCCACGCGCAGCAGGCGCACCTAAGGGAAGTCCGTCTGCGCCTGTCCGTGCTTGGACCGCGCCCAGCGCCAGACCCCCTGCCCCCCGCGAATGCCACGACACCCGATGCTGCTAAGACCCCAGCACCCACCACGCACTCAACGCCGGCTGATCCCACACCTGCGTCCGGGCCAACACGAAGCGGACCCATGGACCCTTCTCCTGCCGGAAATGCCACTACACCAGCCTCCAAACTGTGGAAAATAAACAAGAAGAATTTGTGTTTTTCTCTGTATTAAAATTGTGTGTTTACTACAAATTATTTGTATATATAATTTTGCAGCCTTAAGAAAGTCCAGGAGGACGAAATGCGCATTGGCTGCTGTCTTCTGTTTTTCTGAATGGAATAAAACAGAGTGACTAGATATATCAACCATTGTGGACTATTGTTTGGAAACCTGTTAATACTGTCTCCAGATTCAATGCTTTTTCCTGCAAGCACTATTTATTGAGGATAAGAGTAACATTGGCTTGGTGTGCTCTGGTGCATTTGTTGATATTATGCTCTGAGGACCTAGTATGTGAAAACCCGGTAGTGCCACTGAGCACATGGCATCAGGTCCTCTTTATTCCCTTACTGATTTGTCAGAAGCAACAGCCCCCTCATGTGGTCTTAACTGATGCAGAGCTAGAGCAAGTATGCATTGTTATTTTGAATTTGAATAGACTTACAGTGAAAGAGAGCTTCTGCAGGGAACCTTGCTAAGGAGACCTGATAATTGCCTGAGATGTGGGCTGCCTGAAGTAGTGCATTAGATATTTAATCAATTTTTAGCCTTTGAGACATGATGTCATTTTGAAATACGTAGTGTTCGAGTCGATCAGTTGCTGCATTTTTCAACGGAGAGTGTGGGATAAGGGCCATTTTTGAATCTTGTACACCCAGAGACAGTGCTGTGTTTGCACTACTTGCTGTCTGTCATTTGTTGTGACACTAGGTATTGCTACAAGCATTTTCAAAATTCTCTTTAGTTAGACAATCCTGAAGGGAATGCTTTGCTGCTTGGAGCCAGCCTTGAATCCTCAGAGGCCATCCGTGCTGTTGAGATCTTCACCTGAACACAGGACTACTACAGTGGCTCCAAGGGTTAGTTTGTTGGCCTCCTGTTCAGAGCCAGAGGGACACAAAATGCACTCGCCATCTTGAACACTCACCAGGACTCAGAGTGAGTGAGTTCTGAACCTCCAAGAGCTGTCCCACCAGCCCTGGACCCTTGGTTGTGGTGCTAAAGGTGCCAGATGGACAAATCCCAAAAGTGAGAAAAGAAATATTGGCAAAAAACTGCTCTGAGGAGACATGCTTCTCCTGCTACATTCTTTTCAGAAGTCCTCCAACAAAGGGTATCCGGCCTCATGGAACTTTCTTCGCTACCGCCCACTATCTCTTCCCACTGGAGATTTTTGACTTCCATTACAGAGACTACGACCAAAGATAGGGTTTGACCCAAGGCTATCCGACGGCAATGCTCCCTCCTCGGAAATCTCCTGCAGCCTTTCCCAACTGAACTTTAGCTTCTCAGCCACTTTTCTGAGAATTTCTTCTAAGTCCGAAGGTAAGCGCTGACCGGGCCCAATCCACTTTGTGTATCCAAACCGCACTCCATCTTGGTCAGTCATATTTTTTGACGTTGACCCGGTCTCATGCTACTAGATGTCCATGGTTGGTGCTTTGAAATTTTCAATGGTAGTTTTCAATGAAACTTTAAAAATTGGGGCAAGATGGCGACAGAGTAACCGGTCGTAGGTGGCTCCCCAAGGTGACAGCAGTACTCATGCCGACAGCTATGGATAACTGAACATGGATGTCACCCCAGCGACAGTGACAATCAGAGACACAAATTGCGCTATTAAAACTCAAGCCTCGCCAACATTCGTACCAGTGATAGAGAGCGACTCGCTTCGAGGCTGGGTTATGGCATTGGTAGCACTAGCAGAGCAGTTGATTCACGGCTGCCGAGGATTTGAGAGGGAGTTGGTCTGTGTCTCGGTGCGGCCCAGCCCCCCCAGGAATCTCCACAACCGATAGCGCTGGAATCAGAGACAGTCCCCAGCACAATTCAGAGCAGCACAATTCAGATCAGGAATCCACCGGAGGCTGCCATGGATGGGAAGGGGAGGGGCGCGGGTGCACAACTCCAGCCCCAGCCAGCTCGCACTGCCGTCTCTGTGATTGACATGCTGAGGGAAGCTGGAAGCAGCTCCAGTGAGCAACGAAAGGAATCAACACATACTGGGTCAGAGACTGAAAGGGAAGGTGGGCAGCAACAGAACCGGAATCAGTCCAGTAAGATAATAGCGGAGCAAGAAGAGCTGGGGGGCTGGAAGAGATATTAAATCAGAAGCCTGAAATCATCATACAGGAAAAATGTGCAGTTGGATCAGATGGACTAGCAGCAAATGGGGGAGTAGGTCAAAAGCAGGCTGAGGAACTGGCAGCAACTAATACTGAAATATTGGGAGAGGCAGATAGGGGAGGGAGAAAGACGGTGATACCTGAGGATAATGAGTGCGATGAAGTTAGCCTTTCTGCATGTCACCAAGGGGGGGCAAATGAATCCAAGGAGCAGGGAAAAAGAGATGCAAAAAAAGATACTATAGATTAGAAAGGAGTGAACACAGGGGGAAAGAAAGGCCCACCCAACGGTCATGGTTTGAACCCCCCGTCCCAGAAGTAGCAGGAAGATTGAAACCTGGAAACCCCTTGAGACTGTATAGAACCCCACAGGATCCAAGGGAAAGGGAAAGGGAAATAGACTGAGGCAAATGACTATTTCTCACTGTCCGATGTTACATGGACAGAGGAGGAGTCAGATATCGGATCTAAAAGTGGCTCCAGGGAGGTGGAAAGTGTAGCTGGAAGTGGTATTGGTAGTGGATTGGGTGGTAAGGGTACTGATAACTTCTCTACAACATGAAAAGCACACCATAAAGCAGCCAGAACCGGTAACCAGAAACAGAAGGATGTGAGGTGGAATTACTCGGTGGGGGATCTACTGGTTGGGGGTCATAATATAACTCCTACAGAGATGACACCAGTTGTGATACCACCTACACCCCCCACACAGGACTCTATTCTGCAGTGTGTAGTGGCCCACCGGGAAGAAGCATGTCTTGAGAGCAAGCGGGCACAGAATGCCAATCGTAAACTTCAAGGGGCAGTGAGGAAAGTTGCCAAAACTTGCAGCACCATATGTGATCGAATGACAGAGCTTGAATTAAGAAAAGCCTCATTGGAGATGGATGTTGCTGGTTCAAAGGGACAAGTGGAAGCTCGTGAATCACAACTAGTGGATATCCAATGGAAACTGGCAGAGAGTGAAAATCGACAGAGGCGCAACAACCTATTTTTTCTGGGCATTCCGGAGGGGAAGGAGGGGTCGGACGCACGAGAATATATGATACAACTATTGCAGAACTCTTTCCCGGATCTGGAAGGCTGGAACTGGTCACAGGAAGTCCACAGGGTGCACTGAGTTCTGTTCACCCTCAGGCAGCCAATCCGCCCAGACGCTAAACCACGAGCGCTCCTGGTCTACTTTGGGAACTATCTGCTGAGACAAAGCGTGTTTGAAAAAGCTAGACCAGTGGCGCAGCGATCGACGAATGGTTTCTTATTTTTTTCCAGGCCAGACTTTTGCCACGTCACTGTGGAACACCACTGGCATCTGTGCCAGTTAATTCACCCCTTTCAGGAAAAAGGGGCGCAGGCACTTCTGCTAAATCCAGCCCATCTGAAAATAATATGGAGAAACCAGACAAGATTTTTTACGTCAGAGATCAAGGCAAAGGAGTATCTGAACGCAGGGGGGAAATAACTTTAAAACTTTAAAAGTAATCACGAACTGGCTATAAAATCAAAATAGGGTGGGAAGATCAGAGGGCTAAAGGCTTAGTAGATAGGATTAAGGGAAAAGCTGGGTTTCACCAGGGTGTTTATTTAATTGCTTCAATCTCCCCATGACAATGGTATAGTAGACTCAAGAATCTGAGGTTATCTGAATCTGGAGATGTTTTTCTCTCCTTGTCTGCTTTTCAGTCTCTTTTTTCTGTCTGGTGTATGTTTTTCTGCTTTTTTCTTCTTCTTCAAAAAAAAGGGGTGGAAATGAAGGAAAAAATAAAATAAAATAAAATAGGAGAATTCTATAGCAACACTAATATTTATCTTTGTCACCTTGGGAGGAAGTCACCGTTCATTAACCACAGACTGACACAGGTCTGTCGCTTCTCAGAGATAGGAGGGGGGAAATGGGGGTGGGGGTAGGGGTAGGGAGTGAAGGCGTGAGGGGAGGGGAGGGAGGAATTGGGGGGAGAGGAAAAAAGAAAAAACTCCGGGAAGCATATTTGTGTTGGAACATTAAGCGGTTAATGGATGTTAATCTGAACATTGGGTGCAAAGATCATTGTAGGCCTAGGAAAAAAGTACAGAGATGGGCAGGCTGAGTATTTGCTCTGTGAATATTGGAGGCCTCAATGACAGGGGTAAAAGCGGCCGGGTTGGGGAGGTTTTTACGTTCTCTGGGCACAGACATTATATGTCAACAGGAAACTCGCCTCCCGTGGCAAAGTAGAAATCTTAACGCTATTCCAGGGTACACTCAACCTATCTGCTCGTCCCAAACTACTAGGACCAGAGGTGTGGCAATCCATACATCTATTAGAATGCCACCAGTAAAGCGTTTGTTATCAGACAAATGGGGTAGGTGGGCAATCGCTTTAATAACCCAGGTCACACTGTGTACTATCTATGCATCTAATATGGATGACCCAGACTTACTGTTAGAGTTAGAACTAGAACTTGTATCCTGGCCTGCTCCTCTTGTCATTTGCGGGGATTTTAATATCCATTTGGAAGTTAATGGTATTGCTACCTGTAGGGGGAATTATAAGGTTAGGAAACCGCAAGTCTTCAAGGCACTGAAGACTTTGGTGGAGAGCAATGGGCTAGTTGATCTGTGGTCCTATAAAAAATCAGCGGACCCAGGGTATACATATTTTTCATGCCCACATAGAAAATATGTAAGGCTTGACTATTTTTTTGTCTCTGTAGCATTGGCTAATGCAGGAAATATTAGTAAATTACCCAGGGTCCTATCAGATTATAATCCGCTCATACTGGATGTGGAGGTTAAAGGCCATGAACGGTCATTTACAACATGGTCCTTTGATAGGAAACTTTTGGCCAAGGACGATTTTATAGAATATATCAGGATATGGACACTGCAGTTTTTCGACATGAATAGGTTCAGCACATCTAGGGAAATGGTCTGGGATACATTCAAAGCAGGGCTTGGGGGAGATTATTAGTTATGTGGGGCAACATAAGAAAAGACAGAAAGAAGAAATAAAGAAATTAATAGAAGAACTATCAAATTACGAGGTAGAACATATGCTTGCAGTTGCTCACAAACAGGAGGAGAAACAAGCACAAGTGGAATTGGCAGTTATAAGAATAAAGGTGAAAATCAATGGTATTTTTAATAAAACGAATGCAGAAATATATCAGACTCGTGCTCGGTACAACTATATAGTGAGACATCAGGAAACACCTGGCACTCCGCTTAAAACAAAGAGAAACGGCAAACCATATCTCAAGGTTGAAGGGAAAGGATAGTAAGATAGTGACTGAATCCCAGGAAATAATTAAGATATTCGCAGACTTCTATACAGACTTATATAGCTCTAGGGATAGAGGTGTAAGAGATATGGAGGCGGTGGCAGTACCTCCTCTTATACAGGAGCTAGAGGCGGATCTAACCATAAATGAAGTAATAGAGGCACTTCAGGCAATGGCTTCCGGTAAAGCGGCTGGCCCGGACGGAATCCCCATGGAGATTTATAAAGCTTTACAAATAGAAATAGCTCTTTTGTTTCTTGATCTGATTTTAGCAGTGCAACAAAAGGGGGTCCCACCACCATCTTGGCAGGAGACTAATATAGTCGTCTTCCTGAAAAAGGGAAAGGATCCGGCGGATCCGGCATCGTACAGACCAATTACATTAATTATTACTGATTAGAAACTGTATTCAAAGATTATCGCACTTAGGTTGGCAAAAATAATAGCTTCTTTGGTGAGTCCCTGGCAACATGGCTTCATTCCAGGGAGGGGGACGACGGATCACATCTGACGTGTGATATCTTTGTTTGATATTTCAGAAGCCTCAGGGGAACAAATGTCTTTGATTCTTTTAGATGCACAGAAGGCCTTTGATCAGGTGGAGTGGGTATATCTGTGGGATATTTTAAGATCTAGTAGCTTCGGACCATGTATATTAACAGCTTTAAGAGCAATGTACTTACAATCCTATGCAAAAATACAGATGATGGGCAGGGAGTCGAAAAGGGTTAAAATCGCCCGGGGTACAAGGCGGGTTGCCCCTGCTCTCCAATCCTTTTTGCCCTCTATATAGACCCCTTAATAAGATCACTGTTATACGACCAGGCAATTAAACCAGTGATGGTCAGGGAGTACAGCACTAAAGTGTTAGCTTATGCTGATGTTATAGCAGTGGTTACTCCTGACCCACTAGGAGCAATAAAAAGGATTGAAGCACATGCTATAGAATTTGGTAGACGGTCAGGATACAGCCTAAACACCGATAAAACTAAGATTATATGCTCTAAAAATTCTCAATGTCAGGATATACGGAGGACGGAAGAAGCTACGTATTTAGGGATCAAGATAACCGCGGAAACAGGGTCCGTATGGGATATTAATTCAGCCCCTCTTATCAAAAAGATAAGTGCAGATTTAAAGAGAATTGACAGCTTACAACTGTCCATCATTGGAAGAGGCAATGTGCTTAAGATGACAATGTTTCCAAAAATCTTTTATCTCTTTATATGTATACCACTGGAACCCCCAAATAACTTCTTTAAAAAAATGGATGGGATATTTGCACAATTTATATGGGGTACAAGAAGATTAGGAGGTCAATGAAATTCATGACTCCACCCCAAGACAGAGGCGGGTTGGCAGTCCCTAATTTGTTACTTATTATTGGGCAATGATGCTGCAGCAGAAGTCTCTTTTGTTTAAATCTAGAATAGGGGCAGAATCTACCGTGGGAGATCAGGATAGGACTAACCCTCCTTCCATATATGAACTAGCTTTAGGCAAGGCAGCGCTTGGGATATTACTAAGGCAGCTGGAAGGGAGCTATTACAAGAAAACACAATTCAAGTATATAAGAGCAGCTTGGAACATTTGGCGTAAGGTCAGTAAGTTTTTAAAAATTCCAAAGATACAGAGACATCTACTTCTTTGGCGGTCTTCGATATTTCCTGGTCCGCTATATGATACTATAGGGCAAAGCTGGGAGAGGGCCAGAATTAATAACATGGGAGATATTACAAATTTGAATGGTATTATACCAATTGATGAACTACGGTTTCGATATGGGATAGACTCTAGGTAAATCTTTAAATATATTCAAATCAGGGAAATGATCAAGCCCATGGTATCACAGATTACAGGTACTGCTCAAATGCCGATATTAGATTGTTTAGTATATGAGCAGCCACCCATAAAGGAATTATATTAAATTCTGCAGAGGGCTAGCAGTGACGACTTAGTTAGATTAGAAAGTGTTTGGGCAGACAAACTTTTAAACCAGGTTGTCGATTTATGCAGATCCCTAGAACTGTCAAAAAAACATCTTTCTATCAGCCAACCTTAAAGCACAACATTTTAAAATGGTATTTAGATTGTATTTTACACCAGCAAAATTGTTTGCTTGGGGGAAAAGAGAAAACCACTTTTGTCCCAGGTGCGGTAAAGGCCCGGCTGACACAGTTCATATATTTTTGGGCTGTGATAAATTGGATGTAATGAAACAAGGACAGTTGATCCAATTAACTGCTACATTGATGTTATTTGGCTGTGACGAGACTCTACAGCTAGATAAACCCAAGTATACTTCAGCTTCATGATAACAGTGGTAGCTCGCATAATGATCGCCTCACAATGGAAGGATGTGAATCCTCCCACCTACCAGGCTTGGTATGCTAGATTATTTCATGTATATAACTTAGAGGTGGCATTATACAAATGTGAAGGCCGAAGAGCGAGGAAAAGTGGACTCCAGACTTGGGAACCCCTTATGGAGCAATAGGGGAAAAGAGGAATTATGTTGTATTGTGCCTGTCTGTTTTTGCTCTTATGTTCAGAGTAGGACCTATTTGTTCTCTGTTTAGATCCTTGGGTAAGTGCTATGTAATAGTTTGTTCTTTGTATTGTACTAAATGAATTAATGCATACCTGAGAAATAAATAAACAAAAAAAAGACAATTTTAAAAATGTGTAACTCAGATTAGACTTATTGAATTGTTGTTGTTTTGGTGTCTAATACTCTATTAACATTCACCCTGTTTTTCTATATTGGTTTGGGATTTTTCTTGTGTTGTGCTTTTGCTTTAAAACCATACCTTACACATTGCCTCTAAGTTAATCCTGACTGATTTTTGTGCCAAGTTATCCAGAGTTAAGCACTGGGTAATTAAGTGCCTCTTTGTGGTTCATCCTGCAAGTGATTGTGGCTGTTGATTGACCAGAGCTCACACCCCAGTCAACCAACAACGCAATTTCTCACACCTTCCTGTTTTAATCTGGGCACATTAGGATCAGAGAAGGATCGAGGGAACAGATAAGCAAATCAAAGCTAGCCATCAGACAGTTATAAACATGCCTATTTCTGAAGTGAAGCACCAGGGTCATAAGTTACACAGTACTGTATGAGTGCAAGTCCAATGCCTTGCAGTTTCACCCCTTCATTACTATGCAATTAAAATGGGGATCAACTGGGTGGATCCGGATTTTTAGGGTTTTAATGCTAATATTTAACACTTTGTGTGAGACAAAACTGTCCTGGGTGACAATGTATTACTAAGTGTTATTAACTGACCTTAGACCTCACTTTCTTCTCTTTAATTAAGGACATCAAACTGGTAAGAACAGTTTTTTTACTTACTCTTTTTAATTTACAATATAGCATTGGTGGTTGATGTTAGCAGCCCATTACCAGTTTGCAGGTGCCATGGAAAATCATCTGGTTACATCGTCTGCCACAGAGGTATAGGATGATTACTATTGGAACACCAAGGGTCCTCTTAGAAAGGAGTAATTCCATATTTCCATTTGTTTTCACTATTAGAGATGTTGCTTGCTTTGAGCAAATAAAGAATCCACTGGGTTCACTTGAAATCCATGGACCTTGCAATTGATGTGGCGCCAGTAAAAGGAATTTCTAGCTAAATCAGTATTAAAGGGCAACTCACAATGAGGCTCCTAAAATGTCCATTTTAAAATGCATTTTAACATGTTTGGTTTGAGTTGGCATTTGTGTTCGAATAAGTGCCATTTACATGTGCTGAACACAATGAGAAAAATAGGCGCTAGTGCAAAAGTTACAAATAACCGGTGTGTCATATCTGAATTCGTGCAAGAGTGTAAATGACCCTGATAGTGTTTTGTTCCTTGTGGCTGATGAATTATGGGATCTGCCTCCAGCTTGAGGTGGCCCTTGACATTAGAAACCAAATGCAGCATGTTAAACACCCTCAGACCTTTTGCACTGCTTTCTGGAGATGAATGGGAATGGCCATGAAGCATGACCCCAGTGATGTCCAGCACTGGTTCTGCTAATACTTGATGGAGAACAACTTTACATGTGAGTTCCATCACCACAATGAACTGCAAAACCCAATGTACTTGGTTAATAGTTGTTATTTTGAATTTGAACACCAAGGGTCCTCTTAGAAAGGAGTAATTCCATATTTCCATTTGTTTTCACTATTAGAGATGTTGCTTGCTTTGAGCAAATAAAGAATCCACTGGGTTCACTTGAAATCCATGGACCTTGCAATTGATGTGGCGCCAGTAAAAGGAATTTCTAGCTAAATCAGTATTAAAGGGCAACTCACAATGAGGCTCCTAAAATGTCCATTTTAAAATGCATTTTAACATGTTTGGTTTGAGTTGGCATTTGTGTTCGAATAAGTGCCATTTACATGTGCTGAACACAATGAGAAAAATAGGCGCTAGTGCAAAAGTTACAAATAACCGGTGTGTCATATCTGAATTCGTGCAAGAGTGTAAATGACCCTGATAGTGTTTTGTTCCTTGTGGCTGATGAATTATGGGATCTGCCTCCAGCTTGAGGTGGCCCTTGACATTAGAAACCAAATGCAGCATGTTAAACACCCTCAGACCTTTTGCACTGCTTTCTGGAGATGAATGGGAATGGCCATGAAGCATGACCCCAGTGATGTCCAGCACTGGTTCTGCTAATACTTGATGGAGAACAACTTTACATGTGAGTTCCATCACCACAATGAACTGCAAAACCCAATGTACTTGGTTAATAGTTGTTATTTTGAATTTGAGTAAACTTACAGGAAAAGAGTACTTCTGCATTGACCCTTGTTAAAGAGACCTGATATATTCCTTAGATGTGGGCTGCCTGACGGAGTGCTGTAGATATTTAACCACGTTTTAGCCTTCAAGATATAATGTCATTTTGAACTTAGTGTAAGTTGATCAGTTGCTGCATTTTTCTACTGTGAGCACGGGATAAAGGCCATTTCTCAATCTTGCACACCCTAAGGCAGTGATGTGTTTGCACAATGTAATTTGTTGTGACACCAGGTACTACTACAAGCATATGCAATATGCAATTTAGTTAGAAAATCATAAAATATATAAATATTTCAGCAGAACACCTCTGACATTTGGGTCAAGATTCTTAAAGTCCGCTCTTCGCCTACCTGGGCATAGTTTCTACCAATCACACTTTCTACAGCAATCCATCTTGCTTCTACTTGTCAATCAATATTCTATCCATAGTTTCAAGGAACATATTAAAAGAAGACTGCATAAAATTGGGATCATGAATTTGTGGAAATCAAACCATTTCTTCTAGACTCTACATACTTCCATGTTTTAGTTTTGTGAAATTAAATACTTCCAGAACAAAGGAAGTAAATGTAAGGTGTGTTTCAGGAAAAAATAACTTGCTCTGTTTTAGACCTGTCAGCCTTAGGGTAGTCTTAACCCAACCTTTTTGCCTCACTTTCACCCTTTATGCTGCTCTTATTTTTGTTGTCCTTAGGACTCTGTGCACTTTACCACTACTACCAAGTGGTAAAGAGCTTGTGCTCACTCTCCAAAACCTTAGGTACATTGGCCTATACCCAATTGCATACTTACTTTACTTAGATATCCCTTGTAAAGTGGTATACCATATACCCAGGGCCTGGAAACTAAATTCTACCAGTGAGTTTGCAGAACTTATTGTGTCACCCATTGAAGTAGCACCTTACATGTCCCAGGTCTGCCGTTGCAGCCTGAATGCAGTTCTAAACTGCCATGTTGACGTGGCATTAAATCCCATTGCCAAGTCTTATTTCCCCTTTTATTATATAACAGTCACCCCTAAGGGAGGACCTAGGTAGCCCATAGAGCAGGGGGCTGTGGATTTGAAAGGTTTGAAATGTACTTTTAAATTTTACATGTCCTGGTAGTGAAAAACTCCCAAATTTGTTTTTCACTACTGTGAGGCCTACCCCTTCCATAGGATAAGATTGGATATCCCTTATTGCATTTCATTAGCGGTAATTTCCAATTGGGAGCAGCACGCTATGCCATGTTTGGTGTCTTTGGAATTGTGGTAAAAAGCTAGCTGCTGTTACCTGCTGTGCAGTCTGCAATTCCGCTTTTCTGTACCTGAAGGGAAGGCTTTGCTGCTTGGAGCCTGCCTCAAATCTTCAGAGGCAGAACTGATGTTGAGCCCTACACATTCACCTGAACCCAGGACTACCAGAGTGACTCTAAGGGCTAGTTTGTTTGTCTCCTGTTCAGAGCCAGAGGGACAGAATAAGCACTCAGGATCTTGAACCCTCACCTGGACTCACCCTGAGTGAGTTTTGAACCTCCAAGAGCTGTCTCAACAGCCCAGGACCCTTCGTTGGGGTGCTAAAGGTGCCAGATGGCCAAATCCCAAAACTGATGAAAGGCATTTTGGCCAAACACTGCTCTGAGAACATGGTGGAGACCGGCTTCTCCTGCAACATTCTTCTCCGCAGCAGTAAATCCTTTTCAACGGTCCTCCAACAAAGGGTATCTGGCTTCATGGAACTTTCTTCGCTAAATCCTACTGCCTCTTCCCACTGGAGATTTTTTGACTTCCATTTCAGACACTAGGACCAAATGTAGAAATCTTCCCCGTGGGTTTGAACCAAGGCTATCTAATGGCAACGCTCCCTCCTTGGAAATCCCCTGTAGCCTTTCCCCGCTGAACTTTACCTTCTCAGACACTTTTTCTCAGAATTACTTCTAAGTCCAAATGTAAGCACTGACTAGGCACAATCCATTTTGTATAGCCAAACAACGCTCCATTGCGGTAGGTCATATTTTTCAACTTTGACCCAGTCTCATGCTACTAGGGGGCCGATTCCGATCCTGGAAACATTTTCCCCGTACGAATCGTATCCGGATTTTTTTCCGTACGAATCGTACAAGTACCGTACAAACTGGCAAGTACGATTCGTATGGGGAAAAGTCCATACGAATTGCATTGGGAAAATTCCCCAACACGTCCTGGGGTCGGAAAAAGTGTCCGACGCATCCCCGGACGATTTTCCGTACGAATCGGAAAACTGATGTCCGAGCGCGCAAGTACGATCCGTCCCGTGCGTCCGATAGTACAACCGTATGGAAAAAACACCGTACGGAGCGAACCTCCATAGCAAGCATGGAGACATGTGTCCGCATACGTGCCGAACCCCCCCAGCCCCCGTAAGTACGTGCCGTACCCCCCCAGCCCCCGCATGTACACGCCGTACCCCCCCAGCCCTCGCATGTATGTGCTGTACCTCCCCCAGCCCCCGTATGTACGGAGCGTACCCCCACCCCGCCCGTGTATGAACGGAGCGTACCCCCACCCATGTATGTACGCGCTGGGGGTCCGCACCATACATACACGGGTGGGGGTATGCTCCATACATACACGGGTGGGGGTACGCTCCGTACATGCACAGGTGGGGGTATGCTCCGTACATTCACGGGTGGGGGTATGCTCCGTACATACACAGGTGGGGGTACGCTCCGTACATACACGGGTGGGGTGTTGGTATGCTCCGTACATACACGGGTGGGGTGGGGGTACGCTCCGTACATACACGGATGGGGGTACGCTCCGTACATACACAGGTGGGGTGGGGGTACACTCCATACATACACGGGTGGGGGTACGCTCCGTACATACATGGGTGGGGTGTTGGTACGCTCCGTACATACACGGGTGGGGTGGGGGTATGCTCCGTACATACACGGGTGGGGGTATGCTCCGTACATACACGGGTGGGGGTATGCTCCGTACATGCACAGGTGGGGGTACGCTCCGTACATACACGGGTGG
The DNA here is from genome assembly GCF_964204655.1 of Triturus cristatus. Classification (NCBI taxonomy): domain Eukaryota; kingdom Metazoa; phylum Chordata; class Amphibia; order Caudata; family Salamandridae; genus Triturus; species Triturus cristatus. The sequence continues at coordinate 1,496,797,915 of NC_140591.1, forward strand.
GGGTAAGCTCCGTACATACACGGGTGGGGGTACGCTCCGTACATACACGGGTGGGGTGTTGGTACGCTCCGTACATACACGGGTGGGGTGGGGGTACGCTCCGTACATACACGGATGGGAGTACGCTCCGTACATACACGGGTGGGGTGTTTGTATACTCCGTACATACACGGGTGGGGTGGGGGTATGCTCCATACATACACGGGTGGGGGTACACTCCGTACATACATGGGTGGGGTGTTGGTACGCTCCGTACATACACAGGTGGGGTGGGGGTACGCTCCGTACATACACGGGTGGGGGTACGGCACGTACTTACGGGGGCTAGGGGGGTACGGCACATACATGCCGGGGCTAGGGGGGTACGGCACGTACATGCGGGGGCTGGGGGGGTATGGCGCATACATGTGGGGGCTGGGGGGGTACGGCACGTACATGCGGGGGCTGGGGGAGTACGGCGCGTACATGCGGGGAATGGGGGGGTTATGGCGCGTACATGCAGGGGCTGGGGGGGTACGGCGCGTATTTATGGGGGCTGGGGGGGTATGGCACGTAACGGGCCCCCAATTCCGCTCGCATCGCGACGTACTTTGCTTTTCCGGCACTTTTTGGGTGCCGTAAAAATATTGCCGTCCGGACTGCTGTTGGTACGATTCGTACTTCCTGGTTCGTGAAATGCAGACTGAATGCGTCCCGCATCACGTCGGCGCTGTCCCGGATCACATTGGTATGATTTTTACAGTCGGTCGGTGTTTTTTCCGATTCGTACGGAAAAGGTGTTTCCGTACGAATCGTACTTGCAAGTTTGTAGGGTTTTTTTCCCGGGTACGAGTCGGACCGAGAAAACGCTCCGACCGACGGGTCGTACCCGGTTTTTCCAGGATCGGAATCGCCACCTGGATGTCCACAGTTGGCGCTTTGAACTTTTAGGTGGTAGTTTTCGCTAAAATTTTTTAAAATTCATAAATAAGATTAGACTTATAGGATTTTAGATGTTTTAGTGTCAAATCATTTATTAACATTTACTTTGTTTTTCTAAATTAGTTTGGGATTTTTCTTGTGTTATGTTTTCACTTTAAAACTATTTATATGCTGCATACATTCTTTACACAATGCATGCATGGCTGCATTTTGTGCCAAGTTACCAAGGGTTAAGCACTTGTTAATTTACTGCCTTTGTTGTTCATCCTGCAAGTGGTTGTGGCTGTTGCTTTACCAGATCTCACACCACAGTCAGCCAACACCCAATTTCTCACATCTTCTTATTTAAATTGGGGCACATTAAGAGCTGGGAAAGATCAAGGGAATAGAGATGCAAATTGAAGCTAGCCAGCAGACAGTTGTAACCATTCCTATGTCTAAAGTGAAGCACCAGGGTCACGAGTTACACAGTACTGTGGGAGTGCAAGCACAGTGCCATGCAGTATCACCTTAATTAATATGAAATTAAAATATAAATCCCGGGGAATGGATATTAACGGGGTGGATCCAGTTTTACCAGGCTTTAATGCTCATATTTATCACGTTGTGTGAGACAAAATTGTGGTCGGTCTATATGCTACCAATGTATTACTAAGTGTTATTAACTGACCTTAGACCTCACTTTCTTCTCTTTAATTAAGGTCTTCAAAGTGGTAAGAACAGATTTTTTTACGGACTCTATTTACTTTACAATATAGCACTGGTGGTTGACTTTAGCGGCCCATTTCCATTTTGCTGGTGCCATGAAAAATCATCTGGTAATGCCATAGAGGTATAAGATGTGTCCTCTTTGAATGGAGATATTCCAGATTTCCATGTGTTTTCACTATTCGAGATTTTGCTTGCTTTGAGCAAATAAAATATCCATAAAGAAACAACTGGGTTACATGAAATCGATGAACGTTGCCATTTCTGTGGCGCCAGTAACAGGAATTTCTAGCTACATCAGCACTGAAGAGGAACCCACAATGAGGTTCCTAAAATGTCCATTTCAAAATGCATTTTAACATGTTTGGTTTGAGTTGGCATTTGTGTTTGAATTAGTGCCAGTCACATGTGCTGAACACAATGAGAAATATAGGCGTTAGTGTAAAAAGTACAAATAAACTGTGCGCCAGAGTGTAATTGACCCTGATAGTGTCTTGTTTCTTGTGGCTGATGAGTTATGGGATCCACCTGCAGCTGGAGGTGAAATGAGGAACTAAATGCAGCCTGTTAAGCACTGCTCTCTGGGGATGACTGGGAATGGCCACGAAGCATAAGCCCAGTGATGTCCAGCACTGGTTCTGCTAATACTTGATGGAGAACAACTTTACATGTGAGTTCCATCACCACAGTGAACTGCAAAACCCAATGCACTTGGGAGGACAGATGATAATGAATCAGCAGTGATTCCACCCCTGTAAATTGTTTGAGAGGTCCACACTGAAGACATACTTAGCCATTAATGATTTTCTTTTCTCGCTGAAACAGGCCCACCATGGAGGCGTAAGCTGTGTCAGATAATGAAAAGGCTAACCTGGTGACAAAACGTAGATATGGCAGGCCGGTATCTTCAGAGCTGGCTAAAGCAGTGCCCCCTCTGTCTCTGCCAGCTGGTAGCCAGCTGACTTTCTCCAAATTACTTAATAAAAATAGTAAACTTAATTCAAGATTCATTTTAAAAGAATGTGCACATATATATATATATATATATATATATATAAAAGCTTTATTTTGTACTTCTCTTGCCGTGTTTTTTACTTTGCTTTTTGAAGAATTTCATGCTATTTTTTTTTACAAAGACAGATTTGTGTTTATAGTTAATTATCTTCGATTAATGAAACTTGAAGGCAGTATGTCCGCCAGGGAGCCGTTGCCAAAACGCAGAATTGCAAACTAGTACCTCAAACACATTATGTAGTGATCACGAACCTGTGTGTCATAATAAAAAAAAAATACAAAAATAACTCAAGGAGTGTAAGATACAAATCGCTTCAGGGAGATTAAATACTCTTAAAAGCAAAACTCTAGCATCATCCAGAGTATATTCCAAATCAGTAACTAACAGGGAAGTCTCAAGAGGTAAAAAAACACCAAGGCTCATGCGCTATAGTAAAGTCGAATTATAGGAGGAAAACAATTAGTGATAAACCCTGGAAAAATAATAAAAGGTCAAAAATGTGGCGTAAAGGAAGACTGCATGCGCATGCTTAGGGAAGCTTTTAACATGGTAGTGGCTATTTACTCCGCATCCAGGTAAATAGTGTTTTTGTCTCCTATGTACTCGCCCACTGGTTAAATAGTAAAAATCATTTACAATTTAGCCGGCAGCCTTGAAAATAGCAGAGAAACTACAATCTTAACCCGCCCGCTGGCTAAATGGATTATGCACTGTTTGGCCAACAGGAAAGCAAGTAGCAGAAAAACGTCACTATTTACCCGACCACTGGCTAAGTAGTAGGGATTCTGGATTTTTGGGCTGGTGGCTGTGTAAAAAGCAGAAACACTTCACTATTTACCCAGCTACTGGCTAAATAGTAGAGATTCTATACTGTCCAGTTGGCGGCAGTACAAATAGCAGGAAAACCTAAATATTTACCCAGCCGCTGGTTAAATAGTAGAGAATCTGCACTGTTCATCCAGCAGTAATGGAAATAGCAGAAAACCTTAGGGGCCTCATTTGCAAGAAATGACTCATCGCTGGCGCAGCGCAGAGATGCATCAAAATCAGTTCTGAAACACTGCATCATTTTTTTGCGACATGGATGCGCCATATTTACGGTATGGTGCGCCATATTGTAAGTTGCGAGCTACGTCACAAAAAATTATGCTGGCTTTATGGCGCTGCAAAAATGGATGCATTTGCCACAAAAGTGTCGTAAGCAGAATAGTGTCACGTAAAGCGAGCCATACAACCTTAGCACCACTGTTTAATGCGTGAAATCAAGAAAAAATGGAAAACAAAATGGCACAAATTCAAAAGAATAAACCAGATTGGACTGAAGAGGGCAATGGAGCAGGGAGAAGAAACTAGCAGTCAGTACAACAAGCCCAGAACCAGCCAGGATGTCCAGACAGACTTCCTGTGGAAGAGGGAGTCCAACCTTAGTGAGGAAAATGAGATCTTGCTCAGTGAGGTGACAGACCACCAACACCAGCTGTTTGTCACCTCAAAATTGCCATTATCAAAGAAAGAAGCCATTTGACAGTTCATACTGAGCAAGGTCAATAGTGTGGGACAAGCAAAGAGGACAGTGAACGACTTGAAGAAACGCTTACATGACATAAAGCGTAGGACGAAGGAGAAAATGGCAAAGAACCTGAAGGCAGTAATGCAAACCGTAGGAGGAAGCTCAGCAGACCAGGAGGAGGTGAATGTCCAGGAGGAGCGGTGGCAGCTGTCATTCCAGAGGAGTTAGTGGCAGGACATTCAGGGCAAGACAGTCCAACCCATGAGGACCATAAAGACCTACAGGGTAAGTCGCAAAAAGGGTGAATGTGGGCAAAAAGGTCATGTCATGAATCCAGCTAGCTCCACTGTGCCGTGTGCAGGGCAAAGGGCAGGTATGTGGATCATGTACTGTTAAGCATCATATATATATATATATCTGTCAGTCACACTGGCCAGTTACATGTTGCACAGCTGACGCCAGCTCCATCGTGTTATACACTTCCATGTGTGAAGTGCAGCACCAGTCCACGGTCACCTCTGTTAACCACCACTTGTAGTAATATGTACAAGTCGAGTCACCAGAACTACAAGTCCCACAATACCAAATAAAAATACATAGGACCTCAGTCACTAGAGGCCTGTGCTGCAGTGAACCTCACTTTTCATGACACTCTGGTGGTGCTGGTCTCTCAATCATATTTGTATTGTGACGCTAAGCCACCCTGCACAGCTTTGAATGGCCCCATAGGTATGGATTAAGGCAAAGCAGTGCAATTGGCTGCCTTGCCTTACTCTACGCCCGGATCACTGACATAATATCGACTACAAAAATATAGACTTACAAAAATATCGATGCCAAAATATAGAATGCCAAAATATCGACTCCCTATCTCCAAACAGGAAACTACAAAAATATAGAATCCAAAATATCGTTGTAAATAATATAGTTAGTCAAAATATCGAATTTTTTAAATGTTTTAAAAGTAATGTAAAATTAATGAAATAATACATATAATTAACTGACACATACTTAAAAATACTTAAATAACATTAAAATTAATAAATAATTAATGTAAGTAAAAAAAAAAATTAATACATATATATTAACGTAATATTTATTAAAAATATTCAATATTTTCTGCGTAGGATAGCGGGCGGGTAAAATTTACTATTACCACTCCAGTAAGTGCAATAGTAGGGAAAGCGTTGGATAGCGGGAGGGTAAAAATTACTATTCCCACTCCAGAGAATGCAACAGTAGAGAAAGCGTTGGATAGCGGGAGAGTAAAAATTACTATTCCGACTCCAAAGAGTGCAACAGTAGGGAAAGCGTTGGATAGCGTAGGGGTAAAAATTACTATTCCCACTCCAGAGAGTGCAAACGTAGGGAAAGCATTGGATAGCGGGAGGATAAAATTTACTATTCCCACTCCAGTGAGTGCAACAGTAGGGAAAGCGTTGGATAGCGTAGGGGTAAAAATTACTATTCCCACTTCAGAGAGTGCAACAGTAGGGAAAGCGTTGGATAGCGGGAGGGTAAAATTTACTATTCCCACTCCAGTGAGTGCAACAGTAGGGAAAGCGTTGGATAGCGTAGGGGTAAAAATTACTATTCCCACTCCAGTGAGTGCAACAGTAGGGAAAGCATTGGATAGCGTAGGGGTAAAAATTACTATTCCCACTCCAGAGAGTGCAACAGTAGAGAAAGCGTTGGATAGCGTAGGGATAAAAATTACTATTCCCACTCCAGAGAGTGCAACAGTAGGGAAAGCGTTGGATAGCGGGAGGGTAAAAATTACTATTCCCACTCCAGAGAGTGCAACAGTAGGGAAAGCATTGGATAGCGTAGGGATAAAAATTACTATTCCCACTCCAGAGAGTGCAACAGTAGGGAAAGCGTTGGATAGCGGGAGGGTAAAATTTACTATTCCCACTCCAGTGAGTGCAACAGTAGGGAAAGCGTTGGATAGCGTAGGGGTAAAAATAACTATTCCCACTCCAGTGAGTGCAACAGTAGGGAAAGCATTGGATAGCGTAGGGGTAAAAATTACTATTCCCACTCCAGAGAGTGCAACAGTAGGGAAAGCGTTGGATAGCGTAGGGATAAAAATTACTATTCCCACTCCAGAGAGTGCAACAGTAGGGAAAGCGTTGGATAGCGGGAGGGTAAAATGTACTATTCCCACTCCAGCGAGTGCAACAGTAGGGAAAGCGTTGGATAGCGTAGGGGTAAAAATTACTATTCCCACTCCAGAGAGTGCAACAGTAGGGAAAGCATTGGATAGCGTAGGGATACAAATTACTATTCCCACTCCAGAGAGTGCAACAGTAGGGAAAGCGTTGCAAAGCAGTAGGGTAAAAATTACTATTACCACTCAAGTAAGTGCAAAAGTAGGGAAAATAATAAATTAATATTTTGTTAACAATTAATTAATTATTAATACCAAAACAAGTATTACAATTAATTACCAATCACACAAGATTTAATAATTGATTATTTATAAATACCAATATATTTTTGTTTAATTAATTACCTATTAATAATTCATTAACAACCAATTGTTTTTCAATAACAAACATTAATAAATGCTAATAATACCAATTAATCATTAATTAATAATATATTGATTAACGATATACACAAATTATTTAAATAATTAATTTTTTACAATTATATTACTTCCCACCATATTCCCCTATAAACACACTACCCACTACAAATATTAAATAAATACAATTAATATAATTATCAATTAAACAATTAATACAAATTAATTACCAATTAATACAAATTATTTACCAATTAATAATTAATCAACCACCAATTAATTTTCAATACCAATTAATAATTAACTAATAACAATTAAATTACTTCCCACCCTATTCCCCTATAAACCCACAACCCGCTACAGAAGTAAAACGCTAAATTAAATTAATGATATATTAATTTACAATATACACACATCAATTAAATAATTAATTATTTACAATTATATTACTTCCCACCATATTCCCCTATAAACACACTACCCACTACAATTATTAAATAAATACAATTAACATAATTATCAATTAAACAATTAATGCAAATTAATTACCAATTAATACTAATTATTTACCAATTAATAATTAATCAACAACCAATAATTTTCAATACCAATTAATAATTAAATTATAACAATTAAATTACTTCCCACCCTATTCCCCTATAAACCCACAACCCGCTACAGAAGTAAAACGCTAAATTAAATTAATGATATATTAATTAACAATATACACACATCAATTAAATAATTAATTATTTACAATTATATTACTTCCCACCATATTCCCTTATAAACACACTACCCACTACAATTATTAAATAAATACAATTAACATAATTATCAATTAAACAATTAATACAAATTAATTACCAATTAATTCTAATTATTTACCAATTAATAATTAATCAACAACCAATTAATTTTCAATACCAATTAATAATTAACTAATAACAATTAAATTACTTCCCACCCTATTCCCCTATAAACCCACAACCCGCTACAGAAGTAAAACGCAGAATTAAATTAAAAATTATTAATAATTCAAATAAATTATTATTTAATGTATTATAATTAAATTACTTCCCACCCTACTCCCCTATAAACCCACAACCCGCTACGGAATTAAATTACACAAAAATAAAATAACATAAAATTCATTACTTTAAAAATATTCTAACATACATTACAATATTAATACATAATTTTAACACATATACTAACACTTAAAACACTATAAAAAATTCGATATTTTTTACAACTATATTATGACTGTCGATATTATTTACTTCTATATTATTGCAATCGATATTTCTTACCTGTTTTTCGATATTCTTCACCACTATATTTTGGTAATTCGATATTCTGTCCATTCTATATTTAAAACTCGATATTCTGTCCACTCGATATTTTTTTTTCGATATTATGTCTATTTACCCTACGCCCATGTGGCTCAGACTGGCCTCCAGGTGATGGGTCTGCAATGTTAGCCTCTTGGGCATCAAGAAAAGTGACGTTATAGGGCCACACTGGACTTGTAATAAGCACCTGGGTTTGGGCGTTAATGCAAGTAATAGATAGCAGAGGACCATGTGTGGTGAAATAAAACCTGGTGGGTCTTATTGTCAAGGCCATTGCGCAACTGGTGCGTCGCTATTTTGGGCCTGACCATATTTACAAGGCCGTGTAAAGCCACCCTGCGTAGCTTTTCATGGCATGATAAAAATGGCCCCCTATCACGCATTACCTGCGTAGAAGGGACTCTCCATGAGTGTTGCTGTGGGTGTTCCCACGCAATATCCTTGGAATCTGATGCACTCCCATATTTACAAGGTCTCCTTAATCTGGGAATGCGTCAGATTCCTTTTCCTCCCCAAGGGAGGTGTGAGGGAGGGGCAGCAAGAAGAAATATATATATTTCTCCCTGTTACACAACACCAAACTCACCAGCAAACACCAAACATCTCCACCACCAAGCACAGATTAAAAGACAGAAAGTAAAAGATCCTTCACGCTTCCTAGTTTGTAGAATGGCTGAGCCATTACATCATTTACTGTGTGGGTGCGACACATTTTAGTCGTGTACATCACTTTTCTGACCAAAGGGTGTTTTATTTTTTCACCCTTCGCTAAACAAATGTCCAAGTCACTAGTTACACAATGGGCAAAGCATTGTTTTTGACACTGTGCCCTTGTTATGTGGCTTTTGGTAGATGCTCTTTCCACTCATGCATCAAGTTTAGTAGTAAAGCAGCTGTTCACCTAAAAAAAGCAATATATTCTATACATTAAAATTACCTTTCATGACATAGTGTCATTCTTCTCATTCCAAGATCACTTTTAATGGTCATGCATGACTTTACATGCCAAAAAGTGATGTTTCCTACAATAAAGTCACCTTTCCATCCATTGAGCCATTTTTCTTAGTTCAATGTCCCTTTTAATGGTCAAGAATGACTTTGTATGCCAAAATGTGACTTTTCCTACAGTAAAGTCACCTTTCGCTCCATTGAGTCATTTTTCTTAATCCAACGTCTCTCTTAATTGCCATGTATGACTTTGGATGCCAAAAAGTGACTTTTTCCTACAGTAAAATCACCTTTCACTCCATAGAGTGATTTTCCTTAGTCCAATGTCACTGCATTACTTTGCATGCCAAAATGTTACACTTCTACAGTAAACCTTGAACTTCATTGAGTCGTTTCTCTTAGTCCAATGTCACTTTTATTGGTATCAAATGACTTTGCATGCCAAAAACTGAAGTTTCCTACAGTAAAGTCACCTTTGATTCCATCGAGTAATTTTTCTTAGTCCATTGTCACTGTTAATGGTCATGCATGACTTTGCATGCCAAATAAACACATTTTCTACAGAAAACTAACCTTTCATACCATAGTCTCACCTTTTGTAGCATAGTGTAACTTTTTCTACTAGAGTATCACCTTCCCAACTGAAACATGTTTGTTTACTGACATAGTGCTATGGAATTGGTCAAGGCGCAAGTGACACATAACACTTGACAATGCACAGTGCATTGTTTTTGGGAGTTTTACGTTGATGCCTGGCATCCAACCTGATTGTACATTTCTGAGAGCTACTCCTAGTTGTTGCAATGTGTGGACGTTTACATATCTAGGCAATGTAACATAAATACAAAGACAAGTAATAGTTTCAAACATTTATTATCAGGTTGAAACTTTCATATTGTTTCATGGTCAGTTCACAAACATGTGTTTCATGAAAAAAACATTTGCACATTGTGTGCATGTCTGTGATTGCATGCAGCTGTATTCTCGAGCCTCGGCATCCTCCTCGTCATCATTATCCTCCACCGGGTCCGGAAGTTGTAGGTCACCGTCCTAGGAGACATTAGTCTGCACACAAATGTTGTGCAGTATTACACAAAGCAAGAAGATCATGCAGACCATGGGGGGAGGGAGTAGAGCAATCAACGCCCCCGAAATGTCGGGGCAGCAGAGCCTGGACTTCAGCAGCCTAAAGCTTCATTCAATGATGTTCCGGGTCCTGCTGAGAGCCTGGTTATAAGCCTTCTCCATCTCAGTCTGGCAGTGTGCATGGGGTCCCAAGACCCATGGCCGGATGTCATATCCCCGGTCAGCTGAAAGTGAAACAAAAGGACAACTGTCAATACTTTAGAGAACTGCTATTGATACATGGCAGACCATGTGTGTTATGTAGTTACATTGTCATACATATCTCTAACATTGTTTTCACAATATGTGTTAGTCATTCAGTTGTTGATAGGTTGACAATTTTCTTTTCCATCACTCTGTGTTATAGCAATGACTGGGCATGGGGCCGATAGGTCATACACTTCTACATCATGACTGTGATGTAGAACCTGTTATTTTCTGGGATATCAATTTGGAGTTGACCGTGACCACTCAATGTTATGTGCTCATAGAACTTGAGCGTAATTGCTGATATTCGGGGCCACCTTTAGGGCTGGTGGCGCCTGGTGGGACAAACATTTATGGTGCCCCCCATGGCATCCTCCTCAGATTCCCTCACTATCACCCAGCAAAAGAGCTCCTCATCTCTCCATGGCCCCTCTCTCACATATATTTAATTTCTTTTAAAGCACTGGTAAAGGCTTGCTTTACTAATCCACGTAGCTATCCACACGAAATACAGATTTGCTCTTTGCAGCAGGCATATCAACCCTCTGCGCTACTTTATGTCAGGTCAAAACTATCACTAGACAAAACTCCAAACTCTCTCTGTAGCATGAACATTAATCACAAGAGCGAACTCAACATTTGTATTGCTGCCTGAAAGCTGAACACACAAGCAACTCTGCGGCATGTACTTACAGCGTGAGTTATTGCTAAAGAGAGCAACACCCCTGAGGTCAGTGCCCCCCGCTCCAGGTCAGCACCCAGTGAAGCCGCAGCATTCGCACCACCCTAAAGCAGGCGCTGCCAATAGTGGTACATATTGGGGTACTTGGTCCTGTGTAGGTAGATGTTGACATAGGACACATGCATTACACTGACACATGCATTTTCTCATGGTTAAACATGGATGTGGATGTTGGCATACATTACATGCATGATTAACCATAGACGGTGCCAGTAGACTCCCTCACATCCCCCATGGAAAACCTCTCTTACCCACATGGATGCTACACTGCATTTGGGCCAGTAATGCATTGCTCTGTACCTTTCACCATTAAACGGAAGTCATAGTGGCTTTGTGTGTGAAAGGGCTAGGCCCATTATTTCTAGTTCCTTTCTAGATACATACTCTGATGGTTCTTTTTCGCAGCATGAAAGTGTAAAGGGGAGGGCAATAGTTAATTCACAATCAATTAGCCATTAACTCTCTAGATACATAATAACTCACGGACAACTAAATGAAGATAGTTAATTTGTTACAAAGCTAAGAATAACTGAATGTAAAGCACCTCTGCATGAGGGTGTAGAAATGCAAAGGAATTAGTATGAAGCTAAATCTACACATCCAATTCAGACAGTGCAGCATGAACAAAACTATCAATTCAAGAAGTAGTATACAGAGTATCAGGAAACATAAGTCAAAGACGCGGAGATGCACCATCGTGACTCTGCGAGTTCTGTGTGGGCCTTTGAAATGGAACGGCCACACACAGAGCTTTCAAACGTTATCAGCGGGGAAACTGGAGACGCTGCAGTGGGTTTAAATGGCCCATGCTGGGGCTAGGAGAACTTGAGCAGCACGGAACAAAATGGTGCAGGATGTTTACACCCAGAATGCACCACTTGGAGAAAAGGTGTGTCCTGAGTATCTGAGGCTGCAGTAACCTACCTGTGAGCAAGGGCGCTATTGGCCCGAAACGTGTCAGGATTTGATTGGTTGAATGGAAGGAACTCACCTGTTGTGTATCCATCGCTGGTAATAAAAGTGGTTTGAAAACGAGTGCGTCTCCACTGCTTTGGGAACTCTTTCTTTCATATTTGCGGCAACCAGCGTCGCGGAGACGCACCATCGTGACTCTGCGAGTTCTGTGTGGGCCTTTGATATGGAACTGCCTCACACAGAGCTTTCAAACGTTATCAGCGGGGAAAATGGAGACGCTGCAGTGGGTTTAAATGGCCCATGCTGGGGCTAGGAGAACTTGAGCAGCACGGAACAAAATGGTGCAGGACTTTTACACCCAGAATGCCCTCACTTGGAGAAAAGGTGTGTCCTGAGTATCTGAGGCTGCAGTAACCTACCTGTGAAGAAGGGCACTATTGGCCCGAAACGCGTCAGGATTTGATTGGTTGAATGGAAGGAACTCACCTGTTCTGTATCCATCGCAGGTAATAAAAGTGGTTTGAAAGCGAGTGCATCTCCGCTGCTTTGGGAACTCTTTCTTATATATATATATATTATCTACTGGCGGTCGCCAGTAGATAGTTATAGTTAGGACCGAGTTTCCATAGGAAATCTCAAAATTCTATTTTGAATAACGTTGGCGCCGATTGACGAATCTTCGCGAAATTTTCAAAACTAATGGGGCGCTCCGCTCCGCTCCTACCCTGAAAGTCTTGGGGTGATTCGTCAAGCGGGGGCCGAGAAAAAGGGGGGGTCCCAAAACACGTTTTCCCCATGGATTTTTCCATAGGGACTTTAGTCGCAGCTACAGCCCGAACGGCTGAACAGAATTACGTGAAATTTGGCAGAGAGGTAGGCCTAACGTCCGTTTGGTGCCTTTTGCAGGTTTGGTGTAAATCTGTTCAGTATTTTCTGAGAAAATAGCATTTAAATCAATATATATATCTGTACGCGCGCAGCGTGCGCGAAGGGTGCGCGCACTCGGCCGTCCGCGAGCGCACTTCTGATTGGTTGTTACATCTTAGTAAACATTCGAATCGGTCGAAACCAGGAAGTGTCGGCCGCCATTTTGTCTCTCGCACTGAGAGGGGGTGAAACACAAAAGAGAAAAACATGTAAAGGGGGCACGCTGGACAGTTCCTGACCCCCTAGCAGGGGTCAAGGGGTCCCAAGAGGTCCCCCAAGGGCAATTAAAAAAAATTAATTTTTTTCGCTAAATCGCCGAGTGCGCGAAGCGTGCACGCACTATAGAAATTAAAAAAATTCCGCGTGGTTCGCGCAGCGTGCGCGCACGGTGTAAATGCTTAAAAATAAAATTGCAATGTCAGTCCCCCAGTGTGCGCACGCTGCGCTTTGCGCAGCGTGCGTGCATGTCTTTAATAGTCAGTAACAGTTTATGCCAAAACCCTTAACAACCAAGCGTATCATGTGTCCTCCTTGTACGGACGGTGCGCGAAGCGCACCGTGCGTACATGGCCCATTAAGCGTAACGTGGGCGCGCGGTGCGCGTAGCACACTGCGTGCCCACCGTGCGTGCACGGTGCGCAAAGTGCACCGTGCGTGCACGGCACTAACTGCGTAAAGTGAGCGCGCGGTCCGCAAAGCGCACCGCGTGCTCACCGTTCGCGCACGGAACGAACTGCGTGAAGTGGGCGCGCGGTGCGCAAAGCGCACCGCGTGCTCACCGTGCGCGCACCATGCGTGAAGCGCACCGTGCGCGCACGGCACGAACGGCGTAAAGTAACTTAGCATTTAAAAAAACATACAAATTCACTGAAAAAACCATAGGTTTCACACACGTTATAGTTAGTAATTAGCATTTAAAAAACCTTGCAAATTCACTTAAAAAACCATAGGTTTCACACATGTTATAGTTAGCTGGGCATTTTCCTCGTGAAAAACCAATGAAATTCCCCCGTTATAGTTAGTGCAGGCAACTATAACTCACGCGACCGTAATCCGCTGCTGATGACGTCAGATATTACATCACTGATGACATATGTGTCTTTCTGAAAAAAAAAAAAAATAAATGTATAGCTAAAAAAAAAAGGAAGAAGACATGGGTATATAAATGTGTAAATACAGTGATGTAATATCTGACGTCATCAGCAGCGGATTACGGTCGCGTGAGTTATAGTTGCCTGCACTAACTATAACGGGGGAATTTCATTGGTTTTTCACGAGGAAAATGCCCAGCTAACTATAACATGTGTGAAACCTATGGTTTTTTAAGTGAATATATATATAGATATATATATCATATATCTATTATCCATAGGAAATCCGCAACATTCTTTTGGGAATATCTTTGGCGCCGATGGACGAATCATTTTCCAAACTGTTGGCCAGCTCCGCTCCGCTCCTACCCTGAAAGTTTCGTGGTGATTCGTCAAGTGAGGGCTGAGAAAAAAGGGGGGTCCCAAAACGCGTTTTCCCCATGCAATTTCCCATAGGATCTGTTGTCGCAGCTACAGCCCGAACCGCTGAACGGAATGACACCAAATTTGGCAAAGAGGTAGTCATAAGTTCAGACCCGTGCCTTCTGCATAAATGGTGTGAATCTGTTTAGTAGTTCCTGAGAAAATTAGAGTTAAAAGTACACATATATCTATAGGCGCGGTGGATCCGCGCACCCTACCCGCACCCTAAGCGCACCCTCCCCGAACCGAGCGCACACTCTCCCGATCACGCACTGAATTCTAATTGGCTGTGGAGCGTCTGTCAACATTCGAGAGCAGGAACTGTTGGCGGCCATTTTCTGCCTCGGTAGAAGCGAGGCTGAAGAAGCAAGGGGAATAATTGTGTAAAACATATAAAGGGGGCAGAGTGTAAATACTTTGACCCGGTAGAGGTGCTTAGGGGATCCTAGAAGCACCCCCTGGGGGTCCCCTTTTTAAAAAAAAAAAAAAGGCGAAATCACGTTGGGTGCACAGATTCTCTCGCGGTGGGTGCGCGGATCCACGGAATTTTTTTTCGAAAAAAGATAAGAAATCATTGGTTGTATGATTACTTTCTACAATGAAAGGTAGGGTGTATATTTCTGTTTTTTAAAGGTATGATTCTTATTGGTTGACAAAAACAGATTGTAAGGAACATTATATATGATAAGTTGAAAAGTCAAGCACACTTCCTGTCTTGTTTAGCAACATTATGTGCTGAACTTGTGACCTGTGTGCTCAGTGCAGTGTTCCATGACCTGTTTCTATGGTAATAGGTAGAAGGCAGATTGGGGGAAGGGTTGAAATGTATTTCAGTTGGAAAGGGTTGAAATGTTTAAGAAATGTGTGTTTGCTTTTGAGTTTATGTGTGAAGGATTGTGATTTGATGTTTACATGTATATGTGTGATAAATGAAAGAGAACCTTTTCCATTCTTTGTTTTTGCTGAGAGGTGCACAGTGCAGAGATTCTGTAAAAGAAAATATGGCGAGTGACTGATATTCTTCTTAATCTATAAAACAACTTGAAAGGTGAGTTATTTAATTGTGAGGGGATATATGTAGACTATTTTGATTTTAATCAGACTAATGTATTTCTCCTGCTAAAGTGTAGGGAGTACTTTTTTTTCTCCACAATCTTATTGACAGTGTGTGTGCATGTAGAAACCATTCTGTGATACGCATTTGTGTTTTTCATGTGTTTGCAGACAGATAACTGTGCTGTTTTTATATTTTGGTAGAATTAGAAACCAGTCATTGTTTATGAATTTGTGAAATGAGTTATGTTATGTTTCTACACTAAAATGTAGTACTACTTCTAGATGAAGAAATGTGTTTTATTATAGTGCAAGGGATAGTGTTGTTTGTCTAGAATCACACAGTGAGTCTGTGTGCATTTGGGAGCCACTGTGAGAGAAGCATTTGGTAACATCATGTATTTGCTGACAGATAACTGTTTTAAAACCAGTCATGTTGTCAAGTTTTAGTAGCATTAGAAGCCAGTCTTTGCTTATGCGTTGATAAAATGAGTCAGGCTTTGACACTAATGTGCTGTACTTTAATATGTAGATTGTGTGCAGTCCACTTTCCTCTTGCACATGGACTGTTTCAAACCCTAAACAACTATGCATGAAGTCTTCAAACCACCTTCACATTTGTTTTTCACACCTTCAGTTCTCCACTCATTATACATACTCTTCCGGCAAACACCCTGTCACTCCTCTTGTACTCCTGTAGTGACCCATTCAGAACCATGTTCTAATCCATTCACTGCGCCAAAACCCAACCACTTATAAATTCACCTAGGCACTCTCCTTGCAGTTCTCTAATCATTCAGTCGGTACCCAATTACTCATGCATTGAGCCGAGCCTTAGCACATGGAGTGCTTTAAACGCAAATCCACTATGCATGCAGTCGTCTAACCACCTACACAATTGTCTTTTGCACCTTCAATTCCCCAGTCAGTATACATACAGTCCAGCAAACACCCTTTCACTCCCCTTGCACTCCTCCAGTGACCCATTCAACACTATGTACTAATGTATTTACTGCACCAAAAGCCAACTACTTATAAATTCACCTAGGCACTCTCCTTGCAGTACTCTAATCATTTAGTCAGTACTCAAGTACTCATGCATTGAGCCGGGCCTTAGCACATGGACTGCTTCAAACACCTATCCACTATGCATGCAGTCGTCTAACCACCTACACACTTGTCTTTCACACCTTCAATTCCCCAGTCAGTATTCATTCACTTCCAGGAAACACCCTGTCACTCCTCTTGCACTCTTCTAGTGACCCATTCAGCACCATGTATTAATCCATTCACTGTGCAAAACCCAAACAGTTATAAATTCACCCAGGCACTCTCCATGCAGTACTCTAATCATTCAGTGAGTACCCAAGTACTCATCCAGTGAGCCAGGCCTTAGCACATGGACTGCTTCAAACGCCTATCCACTATGCATGCAGTCCTGTAACCACCTACATACTTGTCTTTCACACCTTCAATTCCCCAGTTGGTATTCATACAGTTCTAGCAAACACCCTGTCACTCATCCAGTGTGTCTCATTATAGTACTGTAATCATTCAGTCAGTTAGCATGTAGTCTTTTAGTGAGGTAGACTTTAGGGCATGAACTGCTTCAAAGTAGTATGCACTATGCATGTAGTGTTTTAACCATTGTCACACTTGTGCTTCAGGGCTATAGTTTCTTAGTCAGTTTTTATATAAAATGTGTTTCTACAGTAATAGAATAGTATAAATTTGAAAGTTATTAATATACATTTATTTGTGATTCTTTTTTACAGATACAGAACAGGAGTGTTTCTCATCCGTTTGCACTCTTCTCGTGCAACATTGTTTGGATGAAGGGTCCTTAGGTGTTTCATCATACTTGCCGTGCCGCACGCATATTTCTTGTTAGGATCCCCTTGATATAGAACTCTTTTGGAAATCTTGCACGTGACCAAGCTGGCATTGATCTTTGTTTGCCCCTCAGGAAAAGTAAAAAATGTCTACACCACTGAAGAAAAACCTTGTGGGCATGGTGCGTCCTTCAAAAATTCATCCTTAGATTCGGTGAATATTTTAAAGCAACAACATTTACTGTTTTTGTAAGTTAAAGTTATAAAATGTTGTTAGCCGTAAGCATTTTATATATCTGTGACTTGTATCTTGTGGTATTTTGCTGAGAATAGTATGTTGTTGTTTTTTTAACAATCTTTCTGATTGTTTTTTTTGCCCTCTGCTAAGTGATGAGTACGATTGAAATCACTATTTTTAGTGAAATTCAATATATTCTGAGAACAGCAAAAAAGGCAAAAAAATTACTTTGTGGAAATTATGCTCTGTGTAAAAAATATATTATAATTTTTATTTCCTTTTCTTTCACAGATCCAAATTTAAAAATAAGCAATTTATATGAATTTAGATTGGAATGAAAAATCCGTTGTTTGGTTTTTAGCAGAAAAGTTTCTAAGTGTCCAATTCTGAAACGTACAAATATTTCTCTAAAATCAGCCGAACTACGAATTACGATTTACTCACCTGTTATCAGGAGAGAACCCAGGGCTGTATCTTTTAGCCCAGCACTGACCCTGATAAGTAATTCTAAGCGTACTTACCAGTAACTTGTATTTCCTTGCATAGGAATCCATTGTGTGGTTTTCACCAGAAAAGTTTCTGTCTATTTTCACAAACTGAAAATATTCCTAAACAATCGTCTGTATGACTTAAACACATTCTTTCAACTGTTTACAGGAGGTTGGCCAGTGCTGGATCCAGGATCCACCACTGAGTAAGAAAAAGTAACGATAACACTACTTACCTGCTAAGTGAATTTTCTGCCATAGGATAACATTGGTGATTCTATGGGAAAAAGTGTCAACTTTTAAAATACAATAATATTCCTTAAAAATTACTACTGTAACCAAAGCGCTTTTACTCAACTGTTTACAGGAGATGTCCAAGGACTGAATCTAGGATCCAGTCCTGTAGTTAGAAAAGTAATCCATAAAGTAACTAATTACATTTAAGTAGAAATTCACATTGAGCTCAATGTTGCTTTGTGTTTGAAATTGTGTTGCCCATTCTAACAACTGTAACTACTGTACTTAAAAGTCTGTTGCCTTTTTGCCAAGTATTTAAACTAAAGTAATTCATTCTGAGAAAGTTTATTTTGTACTGTAATGTATAATGTAATTATAATGTAATTAAAAAAAATGTATCTAAAATTAAATAGTTTAAAAAATGTAGTAAATCGGTATCAAAAAAATCAGTATAACATTTAATACATTCAAAATTGTAATTTACAAAACCTTTGAAATTCACTAAAAAAACCATAGGTTTCAGGCCTGATATAGTTAGGAATTAGCATTTAAAAAACCTTTGAAATTCACTGAAAAAAACCATAGGTTTCAGGGGCGTTATAATTAGGAATTGGCATTTAAAAAAACTTAGATATTCACTGAAAAAACCATAGGTTTCAGGGGCGTTATAGTTACCTGGACATTTTCCTCGTACAAAACCATAGAAATTCCCCCGTTATAGTTAGTTCAGCTAACTATAACTCGCGCCCATGCACTGCTGATGACGTCACATATTACATCACTCATGACATGGTCAGTGACATCACTCATGACATCACTGATGACATCTGAAATGACATCACTGATGACGTCATCCATGTGATTAATTAGTGCATCTTCTCACACCCTTTGATATACTCAATCAAAATTTCAGACGTCCATTCTCAAAACCATAGATACTCCAATACCATTAACTACATACCCACTCATTGACTCTTAGATCTACACACGCATCCACTCACTCACCTGTACAGTCACTCATACTTACAGTCACTCAGTACAGGACTATCATATGCATTTATATGCCTACATAGACACTCACACACCACCAATCATCCATAGAGGTACTCTCACACCTAGTCAGTCATGCAAATAATTAATCACACTCCCATTTACTCACCTATGCAGTTATACACACACAAGTTCACTTACTCATAAAAATAGTACCAAATTCTTATGCTCTTATACAATCACTGATACAAGCACACACTCATCCATACAGCCACTCTCACAATCACACGCTCTCACATATACCCACTTATATACTCTTACACACATATATACTGCCTTTCACATATGTAGTTACTCACACATGTACCACTGAGATATACATTCAATCACTAACACACCCATACATACACTCATCCAACCATACCGTCCATCACAGATGTACTCTTAAAACCATGCACCTATAGATTGACCCACTCATATATGTATGCACAGAGTCACACACATCCCACCCACACAAACACGCAGGCACCCAAACAGATACTCAGACAACTAATCAATAACCAATAGAGACACTCATATAGCTATTCACAAACCCATGCAGCCGCTTATACACCAACAGACAGACAGATACAGACATTCACACAGTTTAGTCACTAGTCTGCAGTAAGATACGTTTAATGACTCACTTATAGATTAGTCACGCACCTACTAAATCATCCGTTCACACACTTATACACCCACTCATTCTTCCATAGGTTTTTCTCTACACATATATTAAACATATTTAAAATGTACAGAAATACACACTCACTGGATGACGTCATCAGTGATGTCATCAGTGATGTCATTTCAGATGTCATCAGTGATGTCACTGACCATGTCATGAGTGATGTAATATGTGACGTCATCAGCAGTGCATTGCGGGGGCGCGAGTTATAGTTAGCTCAACTAACTATAACGGGGGAATTTCTAGGGATTTGTACGAGGAAAATGTCCAGGTAACTATAATGCCCCTGAAACCTATGGTTTTTTCAGTGAATTTCTAAGGTTTTTTAAATGCCAGTTCCTAACTGTAACGCCCCTGAAACCTATGGTTTTTTCAGTGAATATATATATATTCCAATCGTAAAGCTCCCAAATATTGAAGATGCCACACGCGGTGTGTTTTCAATTATTTGTTGCCAAGGCAGCATTCCAAAATAAGCAACAGCACCCACTAGAGGATTTATAAACTAATGAAAGACTCGAACAACCATAATGCATTGGAAAGCTACGCCCAATAGGCGGGATTAAAAAGAACATAAAGCTGTGATTCCCTATGGCCGCTGCAACTCCTCGTGAGCCATTTCCTGAGATCTAGTGCGAAAGGACGCCCGAAACATATATGGATATGATGGCAGATTAAACTGTGCTGACAAAGCTATTTTGGAATGCTGCCTTGCCAATAAATAAGTGAAAACACGCCGCGTATGGCATCTTCAATATTTGGGAGCTTTACGATTGGAATGTGTAGCGGCCTTCCTTGGTCGCGAAGATGCCCCCCTGCGGAAGAGCGGGTCGGCTGCTATCAAGAGTATGGCTCACAAGAAACGGCGTGTATATTGGCAAGGTAAAAATACAGCAGGACAATTAACCATGCCAGTAATGCAGTAACCCAATGTGGACATTTGATTTATTAGACAGAGATTAAGCAATGCCCCCCACTAGAGGATTTATAAATTAATGAAAGACTTGAACAACCATAATGCACGGGAAAGCCACGCCCATTAGGCTGGATTAAAAAGAACATAAAGCTGTGATTACCTATGGCCTCTTCAACTCCTCGTGAGCCATTTCCTGAGATCAAGGGCGAGAGCACGCCTGAAACGCGTACAGATATGATGGCAGATTGAACTGTGCCGGCGAAGTTGTTTTGGAATGCTGCCTTGCCAATAAATAAGAGAGAACACGCCGCGTGTGGCATCTTCAATATTTGAGAGCTTTACGATTGGAATGTGTAGCGGCCTTCCTTGGTCATGAAGATGCCCCCCTGCAGAAGGCGAGAGGTGCGCTATCACTAGTATGGCGCACAAGGAACGACGTGTATATTGGCAAGGTAAAAATACAGCAGGACAATTAACCTTGCCAGCAATACAGTCACCCAATGTGGACATTTGATTTATTAGTGTCACGGCTGTTGGACATTCGGAACCAAGATGGCGGCGTAGGAGTGCGCATGCGCGGGGCCATCAGGCAGGTTCAAAAGCCTGACTTCCCCCGGATATCGCGCTTTGCGTTCCAGTTTTCCAGATCTGCCGTTTCGACTGTCTTTGAGTCTTGGTGGCGTCTCCAGTGTTGAACTAGCCTCATGGATGATTTCTTTGGACCTGTTTCCCCAGGACTTACTTCGTGCAAACGTCTATACAAGCTTCGGTGATTACCTGTCACCAATTTCACCCGCACTCTCTTCGCTGGCCGGCAGATTAGGGAGCGATTCCGATGGCAAATGATGCGATAGTTTTGAGTTCCGCCCGTCGACTGGACCCTGCTGTTCCGTCGGCCAGCTGGACTTCTGGCTATATGCTTCGTGTGTTGGTGGGATTGCTTCCACTTTGTCATCCCGCAGGTCTGCCCACAGTACCACACCCATTCCTGAAAGGTACTCGGCTGACAAGGTTGTGCATACGTGGAGTGGGGACCTGAACTACCAAAGCCACAGTAAGAGGGGGACCCTGAAGACACGGTAACAGTGTATCTACGCTGCTTTTTGTTTCTTTTGTTAAAAGGGCTAAACTAATGGACTTTTGTCATGAAGATAGAAAGTAAGGATTTCTCAATGATCAAAGGTGTAAATGACAAGGGGGTTCCAGAAGGAAGTTATATCCCATACAGCAGATTCTCAGAGTAGTAGTCTAACCAGAGTGGTAAGCTGCAGTGTCACACATATATGACCTCTATGCTCAATAACCTTACTATAATTAAGGGCTACCTTTGTATTTCTTTTTTCTTCCAGCACCGTTTCCCAGACTACTCTAGAACCTCCCAAGACATAAACAGAAGAAGGGAGCATTAAGGTATGTATTACGGGGAGAATGTTATAGACAGCTAGGCATACGAGTAGGTCTACATTCTCATCTAAATGCATTCCTTCTTTTTCTTTTAGTTTATTTTAGACGAGAATCCTGTGGAAGGTGAACTGCGTCAAGGGACTTCATCCCCTTTGTTTTCCTTGTTTTATTTCCCTTCTTCCCCAATATCACCATTGTCGCTTAGAGTTTGATAGGCACAATAGGTGGTTGGGGAAAGTAGCGGACCTTGTCTTCAGTTCCTGGGTGCCTCTGCAGTAAAACAGGTGAACCTTGACAATTAGAAGAAGATTAAGCAACAGCACCCACTAGAGGATTTATAAATTAATGAAAGTCTTGAACAACCATAATGCAATGGAAAGCCATGCCCATTAGGCGAGATTAAAAAGAAAAAAAAACGGTGATTACCTATTGCCGTTGCAACTCCTCGTGAGCCAATTCCTAGGATCAAGGGCGAGAGGACCCCCGAAACACGTATTGAGATGATGGCAGATTGAACTGTGCCGGCGAAGCTATTTTGGAATGCTGCCTTGCCAATAAATAAGTGAAAACACGCCGCATGTGGCATCTTCAATATTTGGGAGCTTTACGATTGGAATGTGTAGCGGCCATCCTTCTTCGTGAAGATGCCCCCCTGCGGAAGAGCGGGTTGGGCGCTATCACATGTATGGCGCACAAGGAACGGCGTGTATATTGGCAAGGTAAAAATACGGCAGGACAATTAACCTTGCCAGTAATGCAGTAACCCAATATGGAATTTGATTTATTGGAAGTTTATTAAGCAACGGCACCCACTAGAGGATTTACAAATTAATGAATGCCTCGAACAACCATAATGCACTGGAAAGCCACGCCCATTAGGAGGGATTAAAAATTAAAAAGAACATAATGCTGTGATTCCCTATGGCCGCTGCAACTCCTTGTGAGCCATTTCCTGAGATCAAGGGTGAGAGGATGTCCGAAACACATATGGATATGATGGTAGATTGAACTGTGCCGGCAAAGCTATTTTGGAATGCTGCCTTGCCAATAAATAAGTGAAAACACTGCGTGTGGCATCTTCAATATTCGGGAGCTTTACGATTGGAATGTGTAGCAGCCTTCCTTGGTCGCGAAGATGCCGCCCTGCAGAAGAGCGGGTCGGGCGCTATCACTAGTATGGCGCACAAGGAACGGTGTGTACATTGGCAAGGTAAAAATACAGCAGGACAATTAGCCTTGCCAGTAATGCACTAACCCTATGTGGACATTTGATTTATTCGAAGGAGATTAAGCAACGGCACCCACTAGAGGATTTATAAATTAATGACAGACTTTAACAACCATAATGCACTGGAAAGACATGCCCATTAGGCGGGTTTAAAAAGAACATAAAGCTGTGATTACCTATGGCCGCTGCAACTCCTCGTGAGCCATTTCCTGAGATCAAGGGCGAGAGGACGACCGAAACGTGTATGGATATGATAGCAGATTGAACTGTGCCGGTTAAGCTATTTTGGAATGGTGCCTTGCCAATAAATAAGTGAAAACACGCAGGGTGCGGCATCTTCAATATTTGGAACCTTCACGGTTGGAATGTGTACCGGCCTTCCTTGGTCGCGAAGATGCCCCCCTGCAGAAGAGCGGGTCGGGCGCTATCACTAGTATGGCGCCCAAGAAACGGCGTGTATATTGGCAAGGTGAAAATACAGCAGGACAATTAACCTTGCCAGTAATGCAGTAACCCAATGTGGACATTTGATTTATTAGAAGTAGATTAAGCAACGGCACTCACTAGAGGATTTATAAATTAATAAAAAACTCGAACAACTATAATGCACTGGAAAGCCACGCCCATTAGGCAGGATTAAAAAGAACATAAAGCAGTGATTCCCTATGGCCGCTGCAACTCCTCGTGAGCCATTTCCTGAGATCAAGGGAGAGACGACGCTCCAAAACGCGTATGGGTATGATGGCAGATTGAACTGTGCCGGCGAAGTTATTTTGAAATGCTGCCTTGCCAATAAATAAGTGAATAAACGCCGCGTGTGGCATCTTTAATATTTGGAAGCTTTTCAATTGGAATGTGTAGCGGCCTTCCTTGGTTGCGAAGATGCACCCCTGCGGAAGAGCGGGTCGGGCACTGTCACTAGTATGGCGCACAAGGAACAGCGTGTATATTGGCAAGGTAAAAATACAGCAGGACAATTAACCTTGCCAGTAATGCAGTAACCCAATGTGGATATTTGATTTATTAGGAAGAGATTAAGCAACAGCACCCACTAGAGGATTTATAAATTAATGAAAGGCTCGAACAACTACTAAAATGCACTGGAAAGCTATGCCCATTAGGCGGGATTAAAAAGAACATAAGGCTGTGATTCCCTATGGCCGCTGCAACTCCTCGTGAGCCATTTCCTGAGATCAACGGCGAAAGTACGCCCAAAACACATATGGATATCATGGCAGATTGAACTGTGCCAGCGAAGCTTTTTTGGAATGCTGCCTTGCCAATAAATAACTGAAAACACGCCACGTGTTGCATCTTTAATATTTGCGAGCTTTACGATTGGAATGTGTAGCAGCCTTCCTTGGTCGTGAAGATGCCCCCCTGCGGAAGAGCGGGTCGGGCGCTATCACTAGTATGGCGCATAAGGAACGGCATGTCTATTGGCAAGGTAAAAATACAGCAGGACAATTAACCTTGCCAGTAATACAGTAACCCAATGTGGACATTTGATTTATTAGAAGTAGATTAAGCAACAGCACCCACTAGAGGATTTATAAATTAATGAAAGCCTCGAACAACCATAATGCACTGGAAAGCCACGCCCATTAGGCGGGATTAAAAATTAAAAAGAACATAATGCTGTGATTCCCTATGGCCGCTGCAACTCCTCGTGAGCCATTTCCTGAGATCAAGGGCGAAAGTACGCCCGAAACACGTATGGATATCATAGCAGATTGAACTGTGCCAGCGAAGCTTTTTTGGAATGCTGCCTTGCCAATAAATAACTGAAACCACGCCACGTGTGGCTTCTTTAATATTTGGGAGCTTTACGATTGGAATGTGTAGGGCCTTCCTTGGTCGCGAAGATACCCCCCTGCGGAAGAGCGGGATGGGCGCTATCACTAGTATGGCGCACAAGGAACAGCGTGTATATTGGCAAGGTAAAAATACAGCAGGACAATTAACCTTGCCAGTAATGCAGTAACCCAATGTGGACATTTGATTTATTAGAAGGAGATTAAGCAACGGCACCCAATAGAGGATTTATAAATTAATGAAAGACTCGAACAACAACTATATTGCATTGGAAAGCTACGCCCAATAGGCGGGATTAAAAAGAACATAAAGCTGTGATTACCTATGGCCGCTGCAACTCCTCGTGAGCCATTTCCTGAGATCAAGGGCGAGAGGACGCCCGAAACGCCTATGGATATGATGGCAGATTGAACTGTGCCAGCGAAGCTTTTTTGGAATGCTGCCTTGCCAATAAATAAGTGAAAACACGCTGCGTGTGGCATCTTCAATATTTGGGAGCTTTACGGTTAATAGAAGGTTTTAAGACTTTAATTACATTATAAATCATTTGTTGATGGTACCATACTCATTTTAGGAATTGTGGTGTGTTCTAAGGTGATTTTACCATGTGAAAAAGCCTTCTGCTGTGATATCATGAATCATGTTTGAGAGAAATCTATTTTCTCATGCTTTTTCCACAGAGGTTTGGAAGGTGATCTATAAACTATACTGAGAGTATATTTTCTGTACATTCACATTATCTTTCTCAGTCATGTGAAAATGAAGTCTGACATTCTCTGTAAAACATGTACATCCAACAAGGGCAGAGACTGTCAGTTGATTCCTTTGTGTTCTACTGCGGCTCCCCAGAGTGTTCTAAAGAACAACTAGAGCGCTAACAGTCCTACTTATTACAAACGTATGGCACACCTGAAGCCATCTTGGTTGGAATAAAGTGGTAACTCTTAAAACATTTAATTTAAAAAGGAACAAAATGAGGGGGTTCATTTTGCCATAGGAAGTATGATTAGTACTGCAGAAAGAAAAATTAGGGCACATTTTGAGTGACTTCTCAAATCCTCTTCTATTTCATTAAAACATTCTGACATGTAGACTGAAACATGCACTTTCAATACCAGCAGCAGACTTCCCTGGTGAGCAGTAGCTTTACTACAGTGATCTAATAAGCAACTAGAGTGCTAACATTCTGAATTTATGGCAAATGTGTGACCCAGAGTGTTCTAACGAACAACTAGAGCGCTAACAGTCTTACTTATGACAAAAGTATGGCACACCTGAAGCCATCTTGAATGGAATAAAGTAGTAACACTTAAAACATTTAATTTGCAAAGGAACACAATGAGGGGGTTCATTTTGCCATAGAAATTATGATTAGTGCTGCAGAAAGAAAAATTAGGGCACATTTTGACTTCTCAAATCCTCTTCTATTTCATATACAAATTCTGACATGCAGACTGAAACATGCACTTTGAATACCAGCAGCAGACTTCCCTGGTGAGCAGTAGCTTTACTACAGTGATCTAATGAGCAACTTGAGTGCTAACATTCAGAATTTATGGCAAATGTGTGACACATCTGAATGCCTTCTTGATGGAACCAAAGTAAAAAACTGAAAGCATTTCCTACTGAGGAGACTGCAGTAAATGAGGAAATTAGGAAACTTCATAACAAATAAATCTCCCAAGATGGCCACCAGAGACAAAAGAGCCCAAATGTAGCCCAAATATCACCCAGATGTAGCCCAAGTATAGTCCAATGACAGAATGTCCCAGAGTGTTCTTAACCCCTTCGACGCTTATGACGGAACGGTTCCATCATGCACGTCGGTTGGGCTGTGCTTATGACGGAACCGTTCCGTCATGGCCCCGCCCGCGCTCGGAACCTTCAGCACCGCGCGGAAATCCGCGCAGCGCTGAAGGGGTTAAGAACAACTAGAGCGCTTATTGTCTTACTTATGACAAAAGTATGGCACAACTGAAGCCATCTTGATTGGAATAAACTGGTAACACTTAAAACATTTAATTTAAAAAGGAACACAATGAGGGGGTTCATTTTGCCATATAAATTATGATTAGTGCTGAAGAAAGAAAACTGAGGGCACATTTTGAGTGACTTCTCAAATCCTCTTCTATTTCATTAAAAAATTCTGATATGCAGACTGAAACATGCACTTTTAATACCAGCAGCAGACTTCCGTGGTGAGCAGTAGCTTTACTACAGTGATCTAATGAGCAACTAGAGTGCTAACATTCAGCATTTATGGCAAATGTGTGACATATCTGAATACCTTCTAGATGGAATCAAAGTAAAAAACTGAAAGCATTTCCTACTGAGGAGACTGCAGTAAATGAGGAAATTAGGAAACTTCATAACAAATAAATCTCCCAAGATGGCCACCAGAGACAAAAGAGCCCAAATGCAGCACAAATTTCACCCAGATGTAGCCCACATGTAGCCCAATGACAGAAGTGTGCAAAACACTTATTATTTTGTGTTTTTGCAGTTTTATATAGTGCAGACTTGTCAGGTATTGGAGTGCTTTACATGAGCATTGGTTACATCACACAAGATCAAATTCAGTTTGGTTGTAGACATGGGGAGATTAAGTGATTTGACCAGAATCACAGAATGTTGAGCTGAAGCAGAAACTCCAACCTGGTTCCCCAGTTGCAAAGTCTGCAGCTCTGGAAGTAACACCACATCCTCTCCCCTAGGTGCAACATTTAATCAAGTGGTCAACTGGATAAAAAAACATAAAGATTACAAATAATTTAAAAGTTCTTTGTCGCTATTTGAAAACTCAGAAAATATGTCCTCATTTTAGTTTTTTAGAGCACTAACCATAATTTTGATGCAAATAAGACCCTTTCATATATGTAATTTCTAAAGGAAATGCTCTAGGTATTACAGTTTTGATTACATCAAGATGACGTCAGGCGTTCCACACTTTTGTAATAAATATAGAATGTTAGCAATCTAGTTGTTCATTGGGATACTGTTGAGAGGCAGAGGCCAGGGGCACGGACTCTGAAAATTGAAGGCAGGTAGGAGAGTGCAGAGGCAACAATTTGACCACACTGGGCAGGCAGAAAGGGCAGTGGCAGCACAACAGACTATGGAGGGCAGAGGAAAGGGGGGCAGGGGCAACAAACCAACAATACAGGACTGGCAAGAGAGACTGTGGCAATATAAGAGACCATTGTAGGCAGAAGGAAGAGGCAGTGGTAGTACAACCATACATGCCAACAGACCCGTTTCAGCCAGGAAACGCCCAATGTTTTTAAGCTCAAATGGGCTTTATTTGATCTGTCTCCTGTCTACAATCTCCTCTTTTTCATTGTAACTCAAAGGGGAAAATCAATACCCCAGTTTTGTTTCAAAATCTCCCTCTTACCAAGTTCAAAATGTTCGCAAGTATGGTACATTGGATCATGGTAGGCAGGAGGAATTGGGGTAGGGACATGGACTCGGATAACAGAGGACAGGAGGGACATGTAGAGGTGCACCAAACTGACCCTACAGGGCAGGCATCAGGGTTTGCAGCAGCACAATACACCACACAGCGCATGCGGGATGGGAGTGCAGCATAACAATCCATAGAAAGCAATAGGGAGGGGACAGGGCCATGCACATGGACAACAGAGAACAGAGGGGAAAGAGGCAACAGTAGCTAGCTGACCATAATGGACAGACAGGAGAGAAAGCTGCAGCATAACAGACCATAAAGGGCAGGAGGGACGGATCAAGTGGCATTACAATGGAACAGACACGCCAGGAGGGAGGGAATAGGGGTCTGCACATGGAAACAGAGGGCTGGGGGCAAGGGGGCAGGGCAGGAGCAGCAAGATGACCATGGAGGTCAGGAAGGATGGGCACTAGAAACAAGACACACCATGGAGAGCAACAATGAGACTATGGTGGCATACACACAGACTATGGAGGGAAGGTGGGAGGGGGTCAGGGGCAGCTAGCTGACCACACAGGGAAGGTGGGAGGAGCCATGGCAGCACAGAAGACCATGCATGGCAAGCGGGAGGGTTAGTGGCAGCACAATGGCTATGATGGGCAAGAAGGAGGGTGCAGGGGCATGCACAAAGGACCATGGAGGATAGAAGGGAGGGTCAGGAACTGGGCACAGACAAGAGAGTTCAGGGGAAGGGGCCTCACAACAGACCGTGCGGGCAGGCAGGAGGAGCAGTTGCAGCACAACAGACCAGGGAGGGCAGAAGGGTGTGGCAGTAAAATGGACCATGGAGGACAGGAGGAAGGGGATAGGGGCATGGCATGTGGACAGGCAGGGTGGAGGTGGCAGGGACAGGTTACAGTCATCTGACAATGCTAGACAGGTGGGAGGGGAGTGGCAGCTCAACAGAACACTCAGAGTAGATAGGAGTGGCAGGTCCATGGAACATGGTGGGCAAAAAGGATGGAGCAGGGGCATGCACAAAGACATCGGAGGGCTGGGGGAAGGAGAATAGGGGCAGCAAGCTAAGCACTGAGGCTAAGCAGGAGGTCAATGATGGGCCATAGAATTAGGCAATGGAGGGCACGAGGAGTGGACTGGTACATCATGCTAAATGGAGGGCAGTGGCAGCACATCAGACCATGCATGGCAGGAGGGAGGAGGCTAGTCCATGGATTCAGACAACAGAGGATAGGGAGGAGGTGGATGGGGCAGCAAGCTAACTGTTCAGAGAAGGCGGGTATTAGGAAAGTTATTGTTTTTAAAATGTGTGTCTGTGCGAACTACTTAAAATATGAACAAGTATGCAGCATAATCTCACTTTTATTCAGGAAGAAGAGGACGTTTGTGACTATGACTCCGGGCTCACTTGGCAAAAACACCCCCTGACCCTCCACCCCCATCGCAAAATGTAATGCCCGTGAAAAGGGTAAGTGGACGCAGTGTTATATAGAACATAGTCCTGAGAGCACGTTTGAAAATGAAAACTAGATATAGAATATGGTATAAACTATGCAACAAAAAGTGTGATATAAGATGAACCGGGGTGTGAAATATAATATGCAATACATTTTGCACAATGACAGATTCATTGGAGAGCGCGAGATAGCACAGGCACTAGCGCGTGCTATGCGATATGCGCCTTGGAGTGTAATATGCACAGGGCAGTGTTGTGTAACCTAACTAGTCTCTAAAGTTGTAATATAAAATATGTGCTTGGGAGTGTAATGTTGCATATGCACTGTGACAAAGATATGGATCCCAGATTGTTATATGTATGGCATAGCGCTGTGCGTTATAACATAGGCATCGAGGAAGGCACGTTAGATGGGGCAATATAACCCGTGCGAAGGCAAGTGCGGCATTACATATTCACGGGGTGGTGTTACAGTGCACATGGGCTAGAGAGTGTCATAGCATACGCACTAGCTGGTGGAATACAACACAGAGGTGAGAGGCACTCGGCGGGCACTGGTGGGTGTAACACAGCATTGGGCTCAGCCAGGAGCACGCTGTGACTCTCAAGTGAGGTTCGTCTCCTTTCCAGAGTGTAAAATAAAAAGTATTACACATCCGACGGTGGATGTGTGTTTTATTAACCGTGAGGGTGGTTCCTTGCATAGTTTGTTCGAATTTTTGTACGAATCCCCTTTGAATAGCTTGGTGTGCGTGTATATTAAATGTGCCCGTCAATAGCTACCCATGTTTGTATAAATAAACGACAAGGGTGTCTACGGGATTAGGCACGGTAGGGCGTCAGACATGTCAGAGCTTCACTAGCGGTGTAAATACATTCCATGTGGATTCATTCTATGCATAGTCACCTTTTAATGAATATCACACAAATCGTCATGGTGATAGGTACATACTGTTTGTCCAGCATGTCCTAGGTGTTTCTATAAATATATATTTTTTTTAAATAATAAAAAACAAAGGCCGGCCCCAGGGGATGGGGTCCCCGGGGCCATAAGTGGCCTGAGGAGGGGGGCAACGCAGCCCCCTCCTAAAGAATTAAAAAAAAAAAAAGGCCATGACCCGGGGGTTGGCGTCCCCGGGGCCGATTAAGGCCTTGGGAGGGCCAAATTTATTTTTTGCAACAAAAAAACATTAGGGTGCAGGTCCTGGGTGATGGGGTCCCCAGACCAGTAAATTAGAAAAAGAAGGGGGGCCACACAGCGCTCCTTCTTAAAAAACATAAAATAAATAAAAGACCGGCATCGTGCTGGAGGCCACGCTCCCCTCCTTGCAGCACTCTGCCAGTTGTAAGTTGGGGAATGAATTCCCCTTCAATACTGAGGGTCCCTGAGGGCCAACTAGCCCAACAGGTATCTCCAGTATGCGCCAAGGAGCTGCGTTGCAAACAGGTGTTCTGAGGCCACGCCCCTTTTTACACCTCTATGCAACGCAGCTCTCTGGTGCTTACTGGAGGTACCTAGTGGGCTAGTTTGACCCTAGGGACCCTAAGGATTCAAGGGGACTTAATCTGTCAACTTAGAAAGGCCACAGGGCGCGTTTACACAGTGGTGAAGGGAGGGGACGGGGCCAGGGGTGACGTTTGCAAACACGCCCTTTGGCACGTTTTAAGTTTGGGAAATAATTCCCTTTCAATCCTGAGGGACCCTGGGTGCCAACTAGCCCACCAGGTGCTTTCAGTAAGCGCCACTGCTCTGCGTTGCAGAGAGGTGGTCCAGGCCGTGCCACTTTTTACACCTCTCTGCAACGCAGCTCTGTGGCGCTTACTTTAGGTACCTAGTGGGCTAGTTGGACCCTAGGGACCCTCAGGATTCAAATGAACTTAATCTCCCAACTAAAAACAGACACAGGGCGTGGTTATACAGTGGGGAAGTGAGGGGACGGGGCCTGAGGTGACGTGTGCAAACACGCCCTTTAGCGCGTTTAAGAGGTAGTTTTAATCCCCTGCCCTATTATATTCTAGGGGCTTACAGAGGAGGTCATGCTGATCACAGGGGGACCCCAACGCATAGTGTTCCCTAGTGTATGTAGGTGTTTTCACTGTATTCTGAGTGTCTTTTAACATAGCACTGGCTCTAAGACTGTTTAGTCAGACTCAGTTACCACCAGTATCCGTCTGAAAAAGTTGAGGGTACAGGATGATTTTGCAACAAGGCTTCTTTCTGCTCTTCTGTTTGTTCTTTCTGCACGTTATCCTTCTTCCTGCACTTTTCTTCGTCTTTGAGGACTTCTATTACTTCTTTCTGCATTTCTTTTTTTTCTTTCTGTGCGTTTGTTCTTCTTTCTTCACATGTCCTATATCTGTAGGCATGGTTAGGAATTAACATTTAAAAAACCTTTGAAATTCACTGAAAAAACCATAGGTTTCAGGGGCGGTATAGTTAGCTGGACATTTCCCTCTTACAAAACCATAGAAATTCCCCTGTTATAGTTAGTTCAGCTAGCTATCACTCGCGCCCCCGCAATGCACTGCTGATGACGTTACATATTACATCACTCATGACATGGTCAGTGACATCACTCATGACATCTCAAATGATGGTTCTTTCAGTGAATTTCTAAGGTTTTTTAAATGCTAATTTCTAACTTTAACATGCCTGAAACCTATGGTTTTTTCAGTGAATATATATATATATATATATATATTATCTACTGGCGGTCGCCAGTAGATAGTTATAGTTAGGACCGTGTTTCCATAGGAAATCTCAAAATTCTATTTTGAATAACTTTGGCGCCGGTTGACGAATCTTCGCGAACATTTCAAAACTAATGGGGCGCTCCGCTCAGCTCCTACCCTGAAAGTCTGGGGGTGATTCGTCAAGCGGGGGCTGAGAAAAAAGGGGGGTCCCAAAACTCGTTTTCCCCATGCATTTTTCCATAGGACCTTTAGTCGAAGGTACAGCCCGCACGGCTGAACAGAATTCCTTGAAATTTGGCAGAGAAGTAGTCCTCAGGTCAGGGAAGTGCCTTTTGCAGGTCTGGTGTCAATTTGTTCAGTAGTTCCTGAGAAAATAGCATTTAAAAGCATATAAATATCTATAAGCGCGTACCATGCGCTCACCGTAAGCGTACGTGTGCGCACCCTAACGTGCGCGAGCGAAATTCTGATTGGTTGTTATATGTCTGTAAACATTCGAATCGGTCAAAATCAGGAAGTGTCGGCCGCCATTTTGTCTGTCACACTGAAAAGGAAAGGTGGAGAACGTGAAAAGGGGGCAGGGTAGGGAGTTCCTGACCCCATAGCGTTTGTCAGGGGGTCACAGTGGGACCCCGAAGGGCAAAAAAAAAGGTTTTAATTTTTTTAAAAAATTTGCGAGGTGCGCGCACCGAGCGCGCACTGCAAAACATTTAAAAAAAAAAAAATAACAAAAGAAGATTAAGTGTTTAGATATTAGGTGGCTCTAAAAAGAGCCATTGTGTTTATTGAGTGTTTTTTGGTACCTACAAGTAAGTACCGATGCAGAGTCTAAAGTTCAAGAGGAAGACTCTGTTCCCTTCATCATTGAAATGTACACCGTCACCTCTATAAATGCCTTGCATGTTGTAACGCAAGTTGTTGTGGTATATAGAACCCATACCATAGTCTCTGAGGAAAGCAGAAACAGACTTATTGACGTGCTTTCTTGCTTTGTCAATCTGCGGACAATGTTGGTTGGACCAGTTCCACTTTTGCCTTTGGCATATATTAGAATATACAAAGGCAGTTTGTGGAAAAAGTGACATGAATTGCACACAGGTGTCCTTAATAAGCATTTCCAGACCTACCCCAGTTAAAGTGCCTAGGTCATTTCCACCACAGTGCACAATAATAAGGTTAGGCTGTGGGAGATGTAGAAAGGTTTTCACCAAAGGCATTAATTTGTGCCACTTTAACCCTCTCTGACCAATCCATTTAATGTCTACATTTGGCAAAGCAAGATCTTTCACAATACCTCTTTTTTCTGCAAACTTTTCACTCCAGAAGACATAGCTGTGACCTATAATCCACACTGTGAACATCTTCCAAGGAGATCTGGATGCACTCAGAAACTGTCTTTCAGTAGAATGGCAATATGAAAAGACAGATAGATGTAAAATGGAGGCTTACATACTTTTTTCAAAATAAAAAGAAATCATTGGCTGTTTCAGACCATTCAACACTAAAAACTAGGCTGTATGTTTACATTTTTAAAAACATGTTTTGTATTGGTTCAGAAAAATGTGTTCCCACAGAACATTAGTTTGGATTTGCTGTTAGGTTTGAAAAGTCAAGCACTCTTTGCTCTTTGGATTTGAAACATTATGTGCTGAACTTCTGACCTCTCTGCTGACACCAGTGTTCCATGACCTGTTGCTATGGTAGCAGGCAGAAGTCATGTTGGGGGAAGGGATCATTTGGAAAAGGGTTGAAATTTGCAACCAATAGAAATGTGTGATTCCATTTGAAAAAATGTGGGAAACACTGTAATTTGAAGTTAACATGTATATGTGTGAAAAAAGAGAGGGAAAGATTGCCATTTACTGGTTCTGCTGAGAGGTGTACAGTTCAGAGATTCTGGCTCTGATAATCTGCTGTGTGAGTTGCACATTTCTTTCTCAACTAACTACTTTTAAAGGTGAGTTATGAATTTGAGAGGGGATGTATGTGGTGCATTTTGATATAAATATTAGAAATGTGTTTCTTCTTTTAAAGTTGTGTTTTAGATTTTATGTTTTGGAAGATATTTAACTGCCTTGAACATGTCAGATATTATGGAGTATGTCTTCACCATAAGTTAAGGTATACTGGTATCACCCAGGAATACTGTTTTGTGCCTAGAATCACACCATGAGTCTGTGTGCAGGAATTCTTCTCAAAGATTTAATTTGTGTTGCTCTTGCTCTGTTAGACTTGCACTCGCAGGAAAGTGGCAGCTTGTTTTCAAGAACTGTGATGGTTAGCATTCAGCAGAAATCACTTTCTCACAAATGAGAGGCAAATGCTAACACATTTGAAATTAGCATGGTACATTTTCCTACCACTTTAAAAGTTGTGTTTTACATTTTATGTAAAGGAAGATATTTAAGTGCCTTGAACTTGAAAGATATTATGGAGTATGTCTTCACCATAAGTTAAGGTGTACTGGTATCACCCAGAAATACTGTTTTGTGCCTAGAATCACACCATGAGTCTGTCTGTACACAGGAATTTTTCACAGAGAATTAATTTGTGTTGCTCTTGCTCTGTTAGACTTGCACTCGCAGGAAAGGGGCAGCTTGTTTTCAAGAACTGTGATGGTTAGCATTCAGCAGAAATCACTTTCTCACAAATGAGAGGCAAATGCAAACACATTTGAAAATAGCATGGTACATTTTCCTACCACTTTAAAAGTTGTGTTTTACATTTTATGTTAAGGAAGATATTTAACTGCCTTGAACATGTCAGATATTATGGAGTATGTCTTCACCATAAGTTAAGGTGTACTGGTATTACCCAGGAATACTGTTTTGTGCCTCGAATCACACCATGAGTCTGTGTGCACACAGGAATTCTTCTCAGAGATTTAATTCGTGTTGCTCTTGCTCTGTTAGACTTGGACTCGCAGGAAAGGGGCAGCTTGTTTTCAAGAACTGTGATGGTTAGCATTCAGCAGAAATCACTTTCTCACAAATGAGAGGCAAATGCTAATATATTTGAAATTAGCATGGTACATTTTCCTACCACTTTAAAAGTTGTGTTTTACATTTTATGTTAAGGAAGATATTTAAGTGCCTTGAACTTGAAAGATATTATGGAGTATGTCTTCACCATAAGTTAAGGTGTACTGGTATCACCCAGAAATACTGTTTTGTGCCTAGAATCACACCATGAGTCTGTGTGCACACAGGAATTCTTTTCAGAGATTTAATCCGTGTTGCTCTTGCTCTGTTAGACTTGCACTCGCAGGAAAGGGGGAGCTTGTTTTCAAGAACTGTGATGGTTAGCATTTACCAGAAATCACTTTCTCACAAATGAGAGGCAAATGCTAACACATTTGAAATTAGCATGGTACATTTTCCTTCCACTCCCGCAATGGGTGAGGTGGTTTTTACTTGTTCAAAAGACCAATTAACCTTTACCACACATGTAGTCTTACATACATGTCTGCAGTCTTCATGCAGTTGTGCAAGCGGACATGCAGATCTGTGTTGTACCTGACAATACACGGTCTCCAGAAGCACGCTCTTAGCACACAGACAGGTGCTTCTCCTGCACTCTCATGCTTACTATTCAGCTCTGTGTGGTATTTCAGATAGCAGTGTGTAATGCTAACACATTCAATGTCACCAAGGCTCATTTCCTTTGCTCTACTCTAATCACTCACCCTGTAACAAATGCTGATGGTCTCAAGTAGCTGTTAGGACATGTACTCTTTTCTGCCTCTCTAAAATATAGGGAAAATGTGTCAGGCTGCCATAGTAATTATCACTTACTCTTCCACAGTAATAAATGTGCTTTGAAATTGCCAAACCAAAATGTTTTTTTGCCTAGAATCACACCATGAGTCTGTGTGCATACAGGAATTGATGTTAGAGATTTAATACGTGTTGCTCTTGTTCTGTCAGACTTGCAGTTGTAGGAAAGGGACACGTCATATGATAGGATTTGAAAAGCTCTGAAAAAAAATCGTAATGTATTAAAATTACATAAAGGTATTTTTTTTTTAGTTTCTTTCAGGTATTGCTGAACAACAGTGAAATTAATTAAAGATGCCTATAAAGTCGAGAAAGAGAAAAGAACAGCAACAACATCTATATTTGAAGAAAACTGGACCAAAAAAAATAGTTGAAGAACCTCATGTTGGAAAAAAGAAAAAGTCTTCTGGTAAGCAGACTAAGAATTTTTTAAAAAATATCTTCAAACAAAGAAAAAATGTTAAGAATATATTCACTGCAAATAGTGTTTCAAGTACAAAACAACAACAGAGTCGACAGAAAATACGAAAAGCCAATGTTGAATCAGAAGTAAGAAAGAGTGACTTAACACGAAAAATTGATTTTAAAAACATTCGTAGAAAAATGTTTCAGAGAAGAGTGATGTTAAATTTGCTAAAGGATGTGAAAAAATATAAGAAGAAAACCAAATTTTATAAAAAAAAGAAATATATTGAAACAGTTGTTGCTAAGGCTTTGGAAATAAAACAAAAACTATTCATTTTAATTTTGAACAGGATGCGTAGATTAGAAAAATTAGTCAAAGCAATGAAGTCACAAAGCAAAAGGAAAAGAGTAGTAAAAAAATAACTTTTGTAAAGTGTTCTTAGGAGAATGGAAGCATAGTTCAAGTACTGAGCCATTTTTTAATGAAGAGAGTTATCTTCAAAGTAATAGTTTGTTGCATGCAGTTGACACCAATGGTCAAGCTTATGAAGTTAAAGATTGTTGTGTAATGGAAAAGGAGAAAATGGTTCCAAGAAATGAGGAAGAAGTGTTAGCTGATGAGGTTATGGGGAGACGTCCTAAAGCCCCAGTGTACACTTGGAATTGTAGTAGTATTTGCACTGTGCGACAGGAATCTATTGATAAATTACGGGACTTCCTAAGAGAATATAGTAAAAAGAGTGTTAAACAGAAGATTAAGGTGCTTCAAAGACTAGACCCATGCAGAGTGAGAGAGAATACTGGTTTGCAAGGACATTCTCTTGCTTGTCTATCTAGGAAAGTTTGCCAAAGTGTTTTTCACCATTTTAGGATGCTGGCTGTTCATCATACTGAAATGAGAAAGTTTGTGAGAACATTGTATTTTGCTAAAAGTCCAGCACTAAAGTTAAATGAGTTGAATAGTGCTCTGTTCCGTGCATCTGTATCAGATGTAGTGAAGGTTACTGATGATATTCAGTTTTGTTACTTTGGTCCAGAGCAAGAAAGTGCAGGAAATGACACAGTTATTGAGAAAAATGTGGAAGAGAATGTAGAACTCACTGTTAGTAAAAATTTTGAAGATGAAATGACAAAATTTGCTATCATCTCTAATGAAAGACCAACTATTACTTGTATTTGTTGCCGGAGAAGCCATTATAAAATTCAAACAAGAAATGTTGATCTGTATAAAAAAAGTGAAAATGAAGATAATTATAAGTGGAAGGTTTTGCAACATATATATTTCTGGAAAATAGTTTTGATTTGGGTGAAGATCAGCGTATGTGTAAATACTGTTATAACAAGTTAGAAGAAAATAGAATGCCAGCCAGAGCTGTACATAATAATTTAGAATTGGTTGATATTCCTGCAGAATTTTCTGATTTAAATACGTATGAGTCTATACTCATTCAATGTGTCCATCCGTTTCAGACCATAGTGCGTATAGAGCCGAAAACAGGTAAATTACCTCCTTTCGGATTTACAAAGAAGTTTAAAAGGAAGAGTTGTCTATTTGCCATTGGATTTGAAAAAAAACATGGAAACAATTGATGCAGATAGATTGGAAACTGAACCATTAGTTATTCTGGTTAATGGAGTACCAACAAAGAATAAGAAAATTTGGCAGGAGCTGGTAGATGTACGAAAATTACAAAGAGCAAATTTATATTTGAAAAGAAATAATTAATGGTATGAAACAATTTATATGGATGAAGATGAAGAAGTTTTACTAGCAGACTCAGGAATACCAGCTGGGCAAATTGAAAAAGTGGATAAGTCAAAAGAAGAAGAAATTTATAAACATTTCAGCATACATCCTCTTCATTCTAAAGAAGTTATGGGAAACACTATTGATCTGTTTCAGATGAAAAAAGCACAAGGAACTCCCGTGAGTGTATGGGAGGAGAGCTTCGAAGCTCGTTGTTTTCCCCAGCTGTTTCCTACAGGAAAAGTGGACGATATGATGAACGTCCAGTACAGATTCCTGCTTCTGAGCATCGGACTACAAGGTTATATGCAGAAGATCCAAGATTTCATCAAAGTATTCCATATTTGTTCCATCTTTTATTTGAAAGTGACTTGTCTGCACTATCTTATGCAGTAAATCACATTTTAAAAACTGGAGTACATCTACATAATGTGTCTGCAAAGGATTTTATGAACAAAGTGCAACAGCGAGATAATCATTTGGAATCTCAATTGATAAATTTGATGGCTTGTCAGCGAAGAACTAATGAATATTGGTACCGACGCCATGGAGAATTGAAATGTATGTTACGGAATTTAGGAACTCCTGCATGGTTCCTTACCCTAAGCTGTGCTGAGTACGCTTGGGATGATTTACTGGATTTTCTTCGAGAGGCAAATTCAAATATTGAAAACATCCAATACAAGACAGCAGGAGAATTGTGCTCATTGGATCCGGTTAATGTTTGCAGATATTTCAATCATAGATTTGAGGCTATGATGTCCTTCATCTGCAATAAAAAAAATCCACCTCTTGGAGAAGTTGTGGATTTCTTTTGGAGAAAAGAGTACCAAGCAAGAGGTGCTCCTCATATTCATATGCTGTTGTGGATCAAGGATGCCCCAAAAGTTGGAACAGATTCTGATGATGCAGTTTTACCTTTCATTGAAGAATATGCAACATGTGCTATACCTAAAAGCACAGAAGAAAAAAACTTAAAAGAGCAAGTTTTACGTTTCCAAAGACATCGGTGTGGAAAATACTGTCGATGAAAGTACAAGAGTAAAGATAAATTCTACACAAAATGTCGATTTGGATTTCCACGACCTGTTCTTTCAAAAGGAAGAGTAAACAGTTTTATGTCAGCTGTGCGACATACTATTACAAGAAAATCGCCTAAGAATACCTACAACCTAAGAAGAAAAGAAGAATCAAAATATATAAATGACTACAACCCAGTCATTTTATCCATGTGGAATGCTAACATGGATATACAGTATGTAGCTGACAATTATATTGCTGTTGCTCGGTATGTCACATCTTACATCACTAAATCTGAGAAAACAGAATTGAAAGAAATGTGGGAAGAGATTTCTCACGAGAAGACTGTCAGTAAAAAGCTATACAGTTTCAGTTTAAAGATGTTATCGCATCTAGAAATTGGATCCTACGAATGCTCAGATAGGTTATCATCTGCAAGTCTGTACTCCAAATCCAGAAGAATAATTTGGGTAAGTTTAGGCCTTGCAGGAATGAGAAATCGGGTACTGAAATCTGTTCGAGAAATTGAATATTTAGCAGAGTACGAACCTGAAAGTACAGACATTTTAAGAACAAACATGTTGGACACATATTATCCACAAAGAAGTCATCATCTTGAGAACATGTGTCTATATGAAGTGCTGCAGAACTACATTTATAAACGGAATACTACAGAAGACATCAACAATGGAAAATATAAAGTCACTGGTGAGGAAGGATGTTTGGTAAAACAAACAAAAGGAAGTTTGATTAATCACCGGAAGCTGAGTTGTGACACTACTGACAAAAAGGAATTTTAC
Organism: Triturus cristatus; assembly: GCF_964204655.1. Taxonomy (NCBI): domain Eukaryota; kingdom Metazoa; phylum Chordata; class Amphibia; order Caudata; family Salamandridae; genus Triturus; species Triturus cristatus. The sequence goes on from NC_140591.1 coordinate 1,496,838,582, forward strand.
TACTTGGCACCTTTACAGCTGTTTAAAGCATGGCGTTCAGAGGACCAACTACTTGGAGATTTTCAGAGCTATGAAGATTCCTTTAATGCTTGCAAAGATAGCATAGAATGCAGTACTTTCTCAACTTATGTTCAAATGTCAAATGAAGAAATTGAACAAGAAGCAACAATTGCAGCTGAAGTAGCTAGAGACAGTTCTCAAGACAGTCAAAGTTCTGGGACGTTCAGTCAAGATCCTCTAGGACAACCAATCGTAGAAAATGAAGCTGCAATAGCCATGACTGAAGTCGAAAGAGCTATGAATCAAGCTCAGGAAGATTTAATAAACTTACCAAATATGGAACAACAACTGAATGATGAACAACAACAAATTTATGAGGAAGTCAGAAAAAAAATTTATCACGGATTACTACATGAAAATAAAGAGTGCTCATGCACACCGTTTCAACCAATCAGAATGTATGTGAGTGGACAAGCTGGAACTGGAAAAAGTTTCTTGATTAAAGTAATTAGAAGCTACCTACATCAAAAAACTTTGTCTTGTGTTGTTACTGCTCCAACTGGGTTAGCAGCATATAACATAAAAGGAATTACCCTCCATCGTTTGCTAATGTTACCGGTAGAGCACGAGAACAAAATACAATACCACAAGCTAACAGGAGATGCATGTTTTGAAGTTGCAAGAGTATTGAAAAAAATGAAAGTTCTCGTCATTGATGAGGTAAGCATGATATCAAACTTAATGCTTGCCTTTGTGCATTTAAGAATGCAGCAAACTCTAAATATAAACTATGACGTGCTATTTGGAGGAAAACATGTTATAGTTTTTGGGGATCTTCTGCAGCTTACTCCAGTTAAAGGACAACCAGTATTTCAAACCCTTACACATGAAGACACGAAAAAGTCATTAGGAAGTATAGGTAATGTGAATATTTGGACATACTTTGAGTATAAAGAACTCATTACCAATATGCGGCAAGCCAATGATAAGGATTATGCAAGTATTCTCAAAGATATCAGAATTGGACTACTCACAGAACATGGCAGAAAAGCTTTACAGAGTCGATTGCTTTGTAATGTGTTTCCAACAGAACAAATAGTTCCAGAGAAAATATACAAGAACATTGCTGGAAAAAATACTGTAATCTGCTTAATGCCAACACTACATGAAGGGGAACAACCTTTACAACGCAATTTTTACAACGCACTACCATTACAACGAAACTGTTACAACGCAAATGCATTGACAACGCATGCCATTACAACGCAAGTCTGTACATCGACTTGCACTAGATGGTGTGCTAACATTAAAAATAGTGTAGTTTACTATCCAAACACCTTCCCTACTGTTACGTGGACTGGAGTTAGAATAGTAAATTACACTTTTTTAATGTTAGCACGCCATCTAGTGCAAGTCGATGTAAAGACTTGCGTTGTAAAGACTTGCGTTGTCACTGCATTTGCGTTGTAAAACTTTTGTTGTAACAGCATGCGTTGTAAAAGCATGCGTTGTAACATCATACATCCCTACATGAATGCTCTATATTCAATCAAGAACTTTTGAAATTGGAAAATGAACAGATTGTCAAACTGGAAGCTGTGGATAAAATACAACATGAAGGAATAACTATTATATTGACAAACAAATTGACAAGTAAATTGGATTCTCTAGAGAAAAACATCTCGAAAACAGCCGGTTTAGAAAAGAATCTTTATGTATGTATGAACTGTCGAGTAATTTTAAGACGTAATTTGGATGCAGAGAAAGGTTTAGTGAACGGAGCTATGGGTAAAGTTGTGGGTTTTGTTAATTACCAGAAAAAAGTTGGAATTGAATTTTTAAAAATAAAATTTGATCAGATTGAAGAGGTTAAAGACATTTGTCGTTGTTCAGTTCGTTTCTTGCTTGTGAAAGACTTATATGTACGTAGGAAGCAGTTTCCGTTTTCTCTAGCATATGCAGTAACTATTCACAAATCTCAAGGATTAACTGTAGACAGTGCATTTGTAAACATTGGATCTACTGTGTTTAAAAAGGTATGGCATATGCTGCTTTGTCACGCGTGAAAAAAATATCTGGTTTATTCATGATAGACTTTGATGACTCAAAAGTAAGTGCTGATGCAAACTGTGTAAAGGAGTATAATAGATTAAGAAGAAGCTATGCTCCTCATTTAGGTCAGTATCCTGTGTTTGAAAAACGTGTTGTTTGTCGGAAAAGGAGATTTGAGAATATCTGTAATGAGGATGTACAGAAGAGAAAAAAAAAGAGAGTGATGTGACTGCAAGCAAAAAGAAAAAGGACAGTGTTGAAGAGGTTGTTGGTTGTCATTTTGAAAATAGCTCTGGTGTCAACTGCTACGCAAATGTAGTGCTCAATGTTGTATTTTATCTTCAAATTTTGCAAGAGCATATAATACTAAATCATGAAAACAGATTCTGTTCTCTGCTGAGTCTCCTTTATGAGAAGCTGAGTAATGATAAAACTAAAATAGAAAGTGCTTCTGATGTTAGAAATCTTTTAGATGAATGTTCTGGATGTTCACAGTTTACACAAGATGTCCAGCAAGATGCACAGGAATTCTTGATGTATATGCTTATGGTACTGGAAGATGAAGGGGTAGAAATAGAAAATATATTAGGTGTCTCATATAAATGGGAACATTGTTGTGAAAACTGTATGAACACATGCAGCAGTAATGTTGATTCTGAAAGGTTCATATATTTAACATTACCAGAGAGTAAAACAGTGACTTTTAGTAAATTAGTTAAAGATGCAGATCACAACATGGAATGTTCTCAATGTAAATCAGACATGTTATCAACATTATTTTTACATAAAAATGGACAGTATGTAATTTTAATGATGCAACGTTGTAGAGCAGATGGAACTAAAATGGAAACTTTACTAAAGAAGTTTGTAGGAAATCAATTATCAGGTAAAACTTTTGTTGCAGTTGCAATTATTTTTCATGATGGACCTTCTATAACTTCTGGTCATTACACAGTTTATCTTAAATGTGAAATAGGATGGACACTGTGTAATGATTCTCAATTGATTTTCAAGCAACGTTTGCCTTATGATTTACCAAATTGTTACTTAATTTTTCTAAAACCAAAATTTTAGATACAAATTCCAGCATCTGAAGAAACCATTATTTCAATTTTATAGGATTAACATTGGATATTTCACTTACAAAGGATTTTAAAATTACCATTTGGCCTCAAGGAAAGGTAAAGGTAACAACTGTGGACTTGTTTGACACATATTATTTTGGTGTACGTGCTTAAGCAGCAAGATTTACAGACGTTATTTATTGCAAATAGTTATTGTTCTTAGAAGGTATTTTTAATATATTTGTGACATTTATATCAAGGTCTGTTTTAGTGAGAAGAGATTCAGGGCATTTTTTAAACAATCTTTCAGATTGGTTTTTTTTGCCCGCTGTTAAATGATGAAAACAATTGATATCACTATTTTCAGTGAAATTCAATACATTCTGAAAACAGCAAAAAAAAGGCAAAAAATTGCTTTGATAAATATGAAAAAATATGTACTGCTTAAGAAAATGTATTGTTGAATATTAATACTTTTTTTCTTTTTTTCAGATCTTGAAAGAAAATTTAGGAAATGTAATCCATTTTACTTATAATTAAAAAAACATTTAAAAATGTGTTTAAATTTAAAACAAAGGTGGAGAACATGGAAAGGGGGCATGGTAGAGACTTCCTGACCCCCTAGTCTTTGTCAGGGAGTTCATGAAGGATCACAAAGGGTGAAAAAAAATGATTATTTATTTTAAAAAATCATAGGGTGCGCGCACCGTGCGCACTCTAAAAAAAAAATCGACAAATAGATTTAAAAAACAAGTTTTTGTGTTTAGATTTTAGGTGGCTCTAAAAAGAGCCCTTGTGTTAATGTAGGGACAGAGGAAGAGAATAACGAAAAAATGAAAAAAACTATGGCCTGGTGCATAAGTGCCGCTCTAATTTCCTCTCAATGAGATCAATACTGGTCTCACCCAGAGAAATGAGAGCATGACAGTCCATGCACCGTGTATACAGCCTCCCAAAAGAAGGGCGTATATCCAGAGGTGTAGAAGTAGGAGAAGGCACCACCGCAAAAGAAGTGCTCGGCTGAGCTGCCAATGGTGTGCTCGGCTGAGCTGTTGCGGATGTGCTCGGATGAGCTGCTGGTGGGTTTTCACTAACAGCTCGAGCAAAAGTCGCAGGATGCACTTTTTCAACATGCCTTAACATTGTGTGAATACTAAAAGAGTATTTCTTATTATCATTTACACGTGATAAGGTCCGGTGACAAAGAATGCAGGTGACTTTTGGTGCCTTCACCTTCTTTTGGCCTTCTGGAAAAGTGAAAAACTGGCATATGAAGGAGTCTTTCTGCTTCCTCTGACTCTGTCTCACAAGAGTATCCTGTTCACTCTCAGAAGATGGCTGCTGCTCTGCCATTGTATCTCAAAAACAGATTAGCTCTTTCTCCTAGTGCATCAGAAGTAATAATGAGGGGAGTGGGTGTGGTGTTGGAAGAATCTGGAACTGAAACTACTTTGAACCAATGAAAAGTGTTGTTTCTTGATCACATGACTTGCCATGAGGGGAGTGGGTGTGGTGTTGGAAGAATCTAAAACTGAAACTAGTATGAACCAATGAAAAGTGTTGTTTTTTAATCACATGACTTGAGGTGCGCGCACGGCGGAACAAGTACGCATGCGCGAACGAGTACGCGTGCATGCGCGTAGTATTACGCTCGTACGCAGCGCGCATACGAAGCATGCGCGCATGCGCGTATGTATTACGCCCGTACGTAGAGCGCATATGAAGCACACGCGCATGCGCGAACGTACTACGCGCGCATGCGCGTACGAATTACGCGCGTACGTTGCACGCGTATAAAGCAGGTGCGCATGTGCGAACGTATTATGCGCGCATGCGCAAACTCAGCGCGGATAGTACGCGCACATGCGCGAACGTACCGCGCAGAGCACGCACGACGTACGCATGCGTACGTGGAGAACGTACGCATGCGTACATTATCTACGTACGCATGCAAACTTAGTGCACGCACTGAGCGCGCACTATGACGTACGCATGCGTACGTAGATAATGTACGCATGCATACACGAAAAACGTACGCATGCGTACTTAGTGCACGCACCGAGCGCGCACTATGACGTACGCATGCATATGTAGATAACGTACGCATGCATACACGAAAAACGTACGCATGCGTACTGGGTGTACGCACCGAGCACGCACGGTAACAAAACCCTTTTAAAAAAATTAATGAATTAAAATGTATATATGTTAATAGAAGATATTAACTATGGTGTTCAACTATATCCAACTTCCAAAAAAAAAAGCTGAGCCATTCCAAATGAAAGGATACAGATAATTTATAAATATATACATAGGTAACTTGTTGTAAAAGAAATATATAAAAAATATAATAAAAAATTCAAAAATTAGCATTTAAAAAACCTTTGAAATTCACTGAAAAAACCATAGGTTTCACACACGTTATAGTTAGGAATTAGCATTTAAAAAACCTTGCAAATTCACTGAAAAAACCATAGGTTTCACACATGTTATAGTTAGCTGGACATTTCACTTGTACAAAACCATTGAAATTCCCCCGTTATAGTTAGTTCAGCTAACTATAACTCGCGCGCCCGCAATCCACTGCTGATGACGTCACATATTACATCACTCATGACATGGTCAGTGACATCACTGATGACATCACTGATGACATCTCAAATGACATCACTGATGACATCATCCAGTGAATGTGTGTTTTTCTGAAAATTAAATATGTTTTATATATGTATATCTCAAGGTCGATGGAAGAATAAATGGGTATATATGTGTCTAAATGGATGATTTGTTTTTGAAAAATTGATTGTGTAACTGACTGATTAAGTGTATCATAGTGAATACATGGCTTAGTGAGTAAGGTTTAAATATGTAAATATCTGTATCAGTCTCTCACTTTGTGTATAAGTGGCTGCATGGGTTGGTGAGTAGCTACATGGGTGTCTATATAGGTTATTAGTTGTTTTTTTGAGTATCAGTCTGAGTGTCTGCATGGTTCGGTGGGGGGTATTATGTAGTGCATAGGTGCATGAATGAGTGACTCACTCTTTGTATATGTTGAAGACAGCATGTGTGCTGGACTGTATGGAAGGATGAGTGTGTGTATGGGTGTGTTAGTGAGTGAATGACTGTCTCAATAGTGTCTTTATGAGTAACTACATATGTTTTAAACTAGTATATGTGACTATTGGTGTATATAAGTGAGTATATGTGAGAGTGAGAGATTGAATGAGTTCCTGTATGAATAAGTATGTGTTTCTATAAGTGATTGTTTAAAAGACTAAGTATGTGTAAGTTTCCGGAGAAGTAAGTGTGGTGGTGTGTGTATAACTGTATATGCAAATAAATGTATGTTTGATTCTTTATTAGCATGAGTGACTATGTGTGTGAGTAACTCTATGGATGAGTGGCATTGTGTAACAGGATGTATAGGTGTATGAGTACATATGATGAGTGAATACATGTATGAGTGACTGTATAGGACTGTTGGTGAATGAGTGGATGTGTATGTGGATCTTAGAATTAGTGAAGAGGTTGTTGTAACTGGTATTGGTATGTCCATTGTTTTGAAAAGTTTAGTCTCTATTTTTGAATGTGTGTATCAAAGGTTATATTAGGGTGAGAGGAGGTCTGCCACTCTATCACAAGGATGATGTAATCAGTGATGTCATTTGAGATGTCATCAGTGATGTCGTGAGTGATGTCACTGACCATGTCATGAGTGATGTAATATGTGACGTCATCAGCAGTGCATTGCGGGCGCGCGAGTTATATAGTTAGCTGAACTAACTATAACGGGGGAATTTCAATGGTTTTGTACAAGTGAAAAGTCCAGCTAACTATAACACCCCTGAAACCTATGTTTTTTTCAGTGAATTTCTGAGGTTTTTTAAATGCTAATTCCTAACTATAACGTGCCTGAAACCTATGGTTTTTTCTGTGAATTTCAAAGGTTTTTTAAATGCTAATTTCTAACTATGCCTACAGAGATAGGACATGTGAAGAAAGAAGAAAAAATGCACAGAAAGAAAAAAAAGAAGTGCAGAAAGAAGCAACAGAAGTCCTCAAAGACGAAGAAAAGTGCAGGAAGAAGGATAACGTGCAGAGAGAACAAAAAGAAGAGCAGAAAGAAGCCTTGTTGCAAAATCATCCTGTACCCTCAACTTTTTCAGACGGATACTGGTGGAAACTGAGTCTGACTAACCAGTCCTAGAGCCAGTGCTATGTTTAAAGACACTTAGAATACAGTGAAAACACCTACATACACTAGGGAACATTATGCGTTGGGGTCCCCCTGTGATTAGCATGACCTCCTCTGTAAGCCCCTAGTATATAATAGGGCAGGGGGATTAAAACTACCTCTTAAAACAGGCCACAGGGCGTTTTTGCACACGTTAACTCAGGCCCCGTCCCCTCCCTTCACCACTGTGTAAACACGCCCTGTGTCCGTTTTTAGTTGGGAGATTAAGTTCATTTGAATCCTGAGGGTCCCTAGTGTCCAACTAGCCCAATAGGTACCTCCAGTAAGTGCCACAGAGCTGCGTTGCAGAGAGGTGTAAAAAGTGGCACAGCCTGGACTACCTCTCTGCAATGCATCTCAGTGGCGCTTACTGGAAGCACTTGGTGGGCTAGTTAGCCTCCAGGTGCCCTCAGTATTGAAGGAAAATTATGTCCCCAATTTAAAACGTGCCATAGTGCGTGTTTGCACACGTCACCTCAGGCCCCGTCCCCTCCCTTCACCACTGTGTAATCGCGCACTGTGGCTGTTCTAAGTTGAGAGATTAAGTCCCCTTGAATCCTAAGGGTCCCTAGGGTCAAACTAGACCACTAGGTACCTCCAGTAAGCGCCACAGAGCTGTGTTGCAGAGAGGTGTAAAAAGGGGCTTGGCCTCAGAACACCTGTCTGCAGCGCAGCTCCCTGGTGCATACTGGAGATGCCTGTTGGGCTAGTTGGCCCTCAGGGACCCTCAGAATTGAAGAGGAATTAATTCCCCAACTTACAACTCGCCAGGGGGCGCGTTTGCAGAGTGCTGCAAGGAGGGGGCGTGGCCTCCGGCACGATGCCAGTCTTTTATTTATTTAAATTTTTTAAGAAGGGGGGCTGTGTGATACCACTTCTTATTCTAATTTATTGGCCCTGATGACCCCATCCCCCAGGGCTTGTCTCCTAATTATATTTTTTTTACCCCAATCCCCAGGGCCGGCCACTGTTTTTTATTATTTTAAAAAAATATATATTTATAGACACACCTAGGACATGCTGGACAAACCGTACGTACCTATCACCATGACGATTTGCGTGATATTCATTAAAAGGCGACTATGTATACAATGAATCCATGTTGAATGTATTTACACCACTAGTGAAGCTCTGACATGTCTGATGCCCTACCGTGCCTAATCCCGGTAGACACCCTTGTCGTTTATTTATACAAACATGGGTAGCTATTGACAGGCACATTTAATACACATGCACACCAAGCCATTCAAAGGGGATTCGACAAAAAATCGACCAAAACTATGCAAGAAACCCCCCTCAGGGTTAATAAAACACACATCCACTGCCGGATGTGTAATACTTTTTATTTTACTCTCTGGAAAGGGAACGAACATCACTTGAGAGTCACAGCGCGCTCCTGGCAGAGCCCAATGCTGTGTTACACCCACCATTGCCTGCTGAGTGCCACACACCTCTGTGTTGTATTCCACTAGCTAGTGCATATGCTATGACACTCTCTAGCCCATGTGTACTGTAACACCACCCCGTGAATATGTCATGCCACACTTGTCTTCGCACGGGTTATATTGCCCCATCTAACGTGCCTTCCTTGATGCCTATGTTATAACGCACAGTGCTATGCCATACATATTACAATCTGGGATCCATATCTTTGTCACAGTGCATATGCAACGTTACACTCACCAGCACATATTTTATATTACAACTTTAGAGACTAGTTAGGTTACACAACACTGCCCTGTGCATATTACACTCCAGGGCGCATATCGCATAGCACGCGCTAGTGCCTGTGCTATCTCGCGCTCTCCAATGAATCTGTCATTGCGCACAATGTATTGCATATTATATTTCACGCCCGGTTCATCTTATATCACACTTTTTGGTGCATAGTTTATACCATACACTATATCTAGTTTTCATTTTCAATCGTGCTCTCAGGACTATGTTCTATATAACACTGTGTTCACCTACCCTTTTCACGGGCATTACATTTTGCGATAGGGGGTGGAGGGTCAAGGGGTGTTTCTGCCATGTGAGCCTGGAGTCACAGTCACAAACGTCCTCTTCTTCCTGAATAAAAGTGAGATTATGCTGCATACTTGTTCCTATTTTAAGTACCTCGCACAGACACACGTTTTAAAAACAATAAAGTTCCTAATACCCGCCTTCTCTGAACAGTTAGCTTGCTGCCCCATCCCCCTCCTCCCTATCCTCTGTTGTGTGAATCCATGGACTAGCCTCCTCCCTCCTGCCATGCATGGTCTGATGTGCTGCCACTGCCCTCAATTTAGTATGATGTACCAGTCCACTCCTCCTGCCCTCCATTGCCCAATTCTATGCCCCATCATTGACCTCCTGCTTAATCTCTGTGCTTAGATTGCTGCCCCTATTCTCCTTCCCCCTGCCCTCCGATGTCTTTGTGTATGCCCCTGTTCCATCCTTGTTGCCCACCATGTTCCATGGACCTGCCACTCCTATCTACTCTGAGTGTTCTGTTGAACTGCCACTCCCCTCCCACCTGCCTAGCATTGTCAGATGACTGTAACCTGTCCCTGCCACCTCCACCCTGCCTGTCCACATGCCATGCCCCTATCCTCTTCCTCCTGTCCTACATGGTCCATTGTACTGCCACACCCTTCTGCCCTCCCTGGTCTGTTGTGCTGCAACTGCTCCTCCTGCCTGCCCCGTGCGTTCTGTTGTGAGGCCCCTTCCCCTGAACCTTCTTGTCTGTGCACAGGTCCTGACCCTCCCTTCTATCCTCCATCGTCCTTTGTGCATGCCCCTGCACCCTCCTTCTTGCCCATCATAGCCATTGTGCTACCACTAACCCTCCCACTTGCCATGCATGGTCTTCTGTGCTGCCATGGCCCCTCCCACCTTCCCTGTGTGGTCAGTTAGCTGCCCCTGAACCCCTCCCACCTTCCCTCCATGGTCTGTGTGTATGCCATCACAGTCTCACTGTTGCTCTTCATGGTGTGTCTTGCTTCTAGTGCCCATCCTGCCTGACCTCCATGGCTATCTTGCTGCTCCTGCCCTGCCCCCTTGCCCACAGCCCTCTGTTTACATGTGCAGACCCCTACACCCTCCCTCCTGGCTTGTCTGTTCCATTGTAATGCCCCTGATCCATCCCTCCTGCCCTTAATGGTGTGTTATGCTGCAGCTTTCTCTCCTGTCTGTCCATTATGGTCCTGCCTCTTGCCCCTCTGTTCTCTGTTGTCCATGTGCATGGTCCTGTCCCCTCCCTCTTGCTTTCTATGGATTGTTGTGCTGCACTCCCGTCCCGCATGCCCTGTGTTGTGTATTGTGCTGCTGCAAACCCTGATGCCTGCCCTGCAGGGTCAGTTTGGTGCACCTCTCCATGTCCCTCCTGTCCTCTGTTATCCAAGTCCATGTCCCTACCCCATTTCCTTCCATGATCCAATGTACCATACTTGCGAACATTTTGAACTTGGTAAGAGGGAGATTTTGAAAAAAAACTGGGGTATTGATTTTCCCCTTTGCGTTACATTGAAAAAGAGGAGATTGTAGACAGGAGACAGATAAAATAAAGCCCATATGAGCTTAAAAACATTGGACGTTTCCTGGCTGAATCGGGTCTGTTGGCATGTATGGTTGTACTACCATTGCCTCTTCCTTCTGCCCACAATGGTCTATTACATTGCCACAGCCTCTCATTTAGTCCTGTATTGTTGGTTTGTTGCCCCTGCCCTCCATAGTCTGTTGTGCTGCCACGGCCCTTCCTGCCTGCTCAGTGTGGTTAAATTGTTGCCTTTGCACCCTCCTACCTGCCTTCAATTTTCAGAGTCCGTGCCCCTGGCCTCTGCCTCTCAACAGTATCCTAATGAACAACTAGATTGCTAACATTCTATATTTATTACAAAAGTGTGGAACGCCTGACGTCATCTTGATGTAATCAAAACTGTAATACCTAGAGCATTTCCTTTAGAAATTACATATATGAGAGGGTCTTATTGGCATCAAAATTATGGTTAGTGCTCTAAAAGACTAAAATAAGGACATATTTTCTGAGTTTTCAAATAGCGAGAAAGCACTTTTAAATTATTTGTTACCTTTATGTTTTTTTATCCAGTTGACCACTTGATTAAATGTTGTACTTAGGGGAGAGGATGTGGTGTCACTTCCAGAACTGCAGACTTTGCAACTGGGGAACCAGGTTGGAGTTTCTGCTTCAGCTCGACATTCCGTGATTCTGGTCAAATCACTTAGTCTCCCCATGTCTATAACCAAAATGAATTTGTTCTTGTGTGATGTAACCAATGCTCATGTAAAGCACTCCAATACCTGACAAGTCTGCACTATATAACACTGCAAAAACACAAAATAATAAGTGTTTTGCACACTTCTGTCATTGGGCTATATTTGGGCTACATCTGGGTGATTTTGGGCTACATTTGGGCTCTTTTGTCTCCGGTGGCCATCTTGGGAGATTTATTTGTTATGAAGTTTCCTAATTTCCTCATGTACTGCAGTCTCCTCAGTAGGAAATGCTTTCAGTTTTTTTACTTTGATTCCATCATGAAGATATTCAGATATGTCACACATTTGCCATAAATTCTGAATGTTAGCACTCTAGTTGCTCATTAGATCACTGTAGTAAAACTACTGTTCACCATGGAAGTCTGCTCCTGGTATTAAAAGTGCATGTTTCAGTCTGCATGTCAGAATTTTTTAATGAAATGGAAGAGGATTTGAGAAGTCACTCAAAATGTGCCCTCATTTTCTTTCTTCAGCATTAATCATAATTTCTATGGCAAAATGAACCCCCTCATTGTGTTCCTTTTTAAATTAAATGTTTTAAGTGTTACCAGTTTATTCCAATCAAGATGGCTTCAGGTGTGCCATACTTTTGTCATAATGAAGACAATAAGCGCTCTAGTTGTTTTTAAGAACACTCTGGGACATTCTGTCATTGGGCTATACTTGGGCTACATCTGGGTGATATTTGGGCTACATTTGGGCTCTTTTGTCTCTGGTGGCCATCTTGGCAGACTTATTTGTTATGAAGTTTCCTTATTTCCTCATTTACTGCAGTCTCCTCAGTAGGAAATACTTTCAGTTTTTTACTTTGATTCCAAAGGCATTCAGATGTGTCACACATTTGCCATTAATTCAGAATGTTAGCACTCTTTTTGCTCATTAGATCACTGTAGTAAAGCTACTGCTCACCAGGGAAAACTGCTGCTGGTATTGAAAGTGCATGTTTCAGTCTGCATGTCAGAATTTTTTAATGAAATAGAAGAGGATTTGAGAAGTCACTCAAAATGTGCCCTAATTTTTCTTTCTGCAGCACTAATCATACTTTTTATGGAAAAATGAACCCCCTCATTTTGTTCCTTTTTAAATTAAATGTTTTAAGAGTTAACACTTTAAACCAAGCAAGATGGCTTCAGGTGTGCCATACGTTTATCATAAGTAGGACTGTTAGCGCTCTAGTTGTTCTTTGGAACACTCTGGGAAGCTGCAGTAGAACACAAAGGAATCAACTGACAGTCTCTGCCCTTGTTGGATGTATATGTTTTACTGAGAATGTCAGACTTCATTCTCACATGACTGAGAAAGATAATGTGAATTTACAGAAAATAAGCTCTCAGTTTAGCTTATAGATCACCTTCCAAACCTCTGTGGGAAAAGCATGAGAAAATATTTTTCTCTCAATCATGATATCCTAGCAGAAGGCTTTTTCACATGGTGAAATCACCTTAGAACATACCACAATTCCTAAAATGAGTATGGTACCATCAACAAATGATTTATAATGTAACTAAAGTCTTAAAACCTTCTAATAACTGCAATGCTTTTTAATGAGGTGCTATCATGTATATTGGTCCCAAGATGGCTGGCAACACTTCTTGGATGAAGTGCTGACAGCCAATCAGATCTCAGGATGAGATGTGTGGTTAGGATCCGCCCACATATATATATGATTTTACTTTTGATTTTCTCAGGAACTACTGAACAGATTGACACCAGACCTGCAAAAGGCACATCCCTGACCTGAGGACTACCTCTCTGCCAAATTTCAAGTAATTCTGTTCAGCCGTTCAGGCTGTACCTTGGACTAAAGGTCCCTATGGAAAATTGCATTGGGAAAACGCGTTTTGGGACCCCCCTTTTTTCTCAGCCCCCGCTTGACCAATCCCCCCGAGACTTTCAGGGTAGGAGCGGAGCGGAGCGCCCCACCTATTTTGAAAACTTTGCGAGGATTCGTCAACCGGCGCCAAAGTTATTCCAAATAGAATGTTGCGGATTTCCTATGGAAACACGGTCCTAACTATAACTATCTACTGGCGACCGCCAGTAGCTAATATACATATATAGAGTGGTGAGACTAAGTGGTATGGAACTTTAACCGCGGAATTCTACAAGCAGATTGAGACGCACCGGATCATCCCAGCCCACACTCACCGGCGTTTCCATCGAACTTGTCCAGCTCGGCGGAGCGGGTAACAGACGGAAGCGCTTCCGAAGTGACGGCACGGGAAACTCATCTGGCGATCATACTCAAGGTACGCTGCTTGAACTCAAACACCACACGGGTCGGGAGGTTTTCAATCTTCCGCATAATCCTTTAGTTTCATTCGGAACTATTACGATTATATAGGAGGAACATGTATACCCTTTCCTCATATTCAATATGTCTGCCGACATGCTCAGAACTCGAGAACTTGCCGCAGAGGAGATGTTCTCGGATGACACTGGGGACACAAATGGTGCTAACAGAGGAAAATACAAAGAAATGAATGCCAATACCGGTGCCAATGGGGTAAAAGAGAAATTTAAAACATTGGAGAAATTAAAAAGGCAGGAGCAGTCCAAATGGTGGGAAGCGCGCTCCCTCAAAAGGTATCTGGATGTGGGGCGAATCCCCAGAGGGCTTCGTATTATGATTGCCCCTAGTTATGAGGCGCCTAATCCACTAATGATGGCCGAATGGGGAGAGTGCAACCTAGAATCATCGCGACGTTTGGTGGAAATTTTGGTCAAATATGCCGACATAGACCGAGAAGAATTACAAAGAAAAATTGATGTCCTGGAGGGTGACATTACTGATATCGAAGGAGAATCACAGGCAAGTCATAAACTCAGGGAAGAAATGAATAGCAGACTTGCCAAAGAAGAGGAAAAAATCAAAGCACGTAAGACTTTCAAGTTCAAACGTGATCGTGATGACTACGCGAGTGGTCAAATTTTTACGTTTGCTAGACGTTACTATTCACTAAGAGAAGCGACAGCAAGGCAACGCACCCAAGGGAAAGACATAACCAAACCAGTGCAGCAATGCAGTGAATTGGCTACCGCGTCTGATCTCAGCTCGGCCCCGGAAAGTGAATCGGACAATGAAAGCAGCAGAAGGAACACCCACGAAGGAATCAAATTCACTCTGGGGGAAGAATTGGACATTTTAAAACAAAGCAGACGGGACACACTAAGACCACGCAACCAGGGGCCAGCAACAAAACAAAATCCAAAAGGCGAAGGGAGCGATGCCAGGCAAGCCGAAAAAGGAGAATTCAGGAAGCGGGGCCGTGGCAGGGGAAGGAGACAGTAAAGGTCACTGGAAATGATGGCATCATCCCCCCTACCAGCGAGCATGATGTTAACACTATTATCAATCTTGCAAATATAAACCTTTCGGCAGCTGAAGCCCAAATTCTATCTCTGGGATTGTCCCACTGCCAGGAGTCAAACTTCCAGTACACTACTACTCGTAGATGTCTATCAATTTATACGGAAACTAAAACTACTCAAATTTCACCAGCTCAGAACACTTACTGATCAGTCTGAAAGAAATGCTCCGAATTTAGAACAAGATAATTATTCGGGATTAATGGTCTCAGATGTGGGAACATATCAGGACCTCCTTGAATTGGGTGAAGTAGTACAAGCCAGCGAATCCTGTATGTCCCCTTTGGAAACATGTGTTAGACCAACAACTCCGTTCAAGAACAAATCCAAATTTGTACCAATTATGGCAAGGGATGGGCTTGATGCATTCAATGAACATGTAGTTAACCAAATCAAAAAACTTAACTACATAGTTAACAGCCCGGACAGAAAGCACACTAACAAAGAAAGGAAATATTACCAACTCATTGCCAAATTGCAAAAGGAAAACATTGTTGTCAGGAATTCAGATAAAGGGGGAAACATTGTTTTGTGGTCCATGGAGGAATACCTGAAGGAGGCTCACACCCAACTAAATGATGAGGAATGCTACAAGAAGAGCATTCCCGCCAAATATAAGAGTACACAGGAAGCACTGGCCAAATATCTTTTGGCATGGAAAAGCCTGGGACTACTGAGTGGTGATGAGTACAAATTCCTCAAAAGAGAACATCCTACGATTCCTTGCATATATTTTTTACCCAAAGTACATAAAAACATGAATAAACCCCCGGGTAGACCGATTATCGCCGCCTGCGATGGGCCACTGGAAAATCTATCTAAATATATAGACTACTTTCTGCAGCCATACATGAAGAACTTAAAATCATATATCCAAGATACATGTGATTTTTTGAACAAAATTAATAATTTGGAATGGAGCACGGATTACCTGTTGATAACGCTAGATGTGTGCTCACTTTACACAAGTATTCGTAATAAGGATGGCTTGAGAGCAGTAGAGCATTTTCTCAGTAGTAGATCCATCGTATATGCTCAGCACACAAAAATGCTTTTGGACATGTTATTATTCAGTCTTGACAACAACCTTTTCCTTTTTAATGGTCAAATGTACCAACAAACGCAGGGTGTAGCTATGGGGGCCAGTTTCTCTCCCAGCTACGCCTGTATTTTTATGGGCTGGTGGGAGGAACTGGTCCTCATGCGACAGTTCGAACACACTTATAACAATAATGTGATTTGTTGGCTTAGATTTATTGACGATCTATTTATTGTTCGGAGGGGAACTGAGACAGAAGCTATTGAATTTATTGATCAGATTAACCATAATGATATCAACCTAAGATTTACTCACACCATCAGCAAACAAACAGTGTCCTTTCTAGATGTGCAGATTACAGTGGAGAATAACAGTCTAAGTGCAACATTATTTAGAAAGCCTAGTGCAGGGAACACTATCCTGCATGTGTCAAGTGCTCACCCTCCCCATTTAATCAAAAGTATTCCATACGGGGAGATGCTCCGTATTCGGAGAATATGCAGCAGTGAGGAGGAAATTAAAAACAAGCAGTTAGAGAGTCGGACTAGGTTTCTAGCTAGAGGATACAATGCAGGAGTAGTTGATGCAGCCATCAGAAGGTCACGTTCTAAGGCAAGAGAGGAACTTTTAATTTACAGGGCCAACTGTCCGGAACAAAGGGTCAATACTTCCGCTCAACCTGTGAGACTGATTCTTTCGTACTCCAAACAGGAAAGACAGATTAGAAACATCATTAAGCGGAATTGGCATTTTATACAAGATGACCCGGTGATAGGAAGTCACATGCTTACCAATCCTTCCATCACTTTCAGAAAAACAAAAAGTTTGGGTAATAAATTAACAAGTAACAGCCAAGATGTGAGTCGCAAAGATATGTGGCTCACTGCTAGAAAGGGTTTCTTCAAGTGTTCCACTTGTAAGGCTTGTAAATTTGGAAACAACATCAAAACATACACTTCAGCTTTCTCACCTAAGATCCGGGAGATTAAGCAACACCTTACGTGTAAAACTGAATATGCAGTGTATGTTTTGGAATGTAGTTGCCATCTGAAGTATATAGGGAGCACAAGATTAGCTGCACATAAGAGAATACTGCAGCATATACGAGCGATCAATAATAAAGATCAAAATTACCCAGTCGCAAGACACTTCCAAGCCGTTCATGATAGTGACCCCAATCATCTAAAATACTTTGTGATAGAGGCTATCCCGGTCACCAAAAGGGGAGGGGATAGAGAAGTGAAGTTAAGGCAGCTAGAAACTCACTATATATTGGAATTTGACTGTAAGCATCCAAGAGGGCTCAATGCAACCGAGGACCTTTTCACTTATCTGTAATTTCTTACCGAATTTGCAAAATAGGTTTTATCTGAAAAATGAATTTATGAATTACTTATCATCCATGTTTAGCCTTGTTTATTTATAAGATGTTTTTATCGCTTTTAGCATTTATACTGATCTTATCCTAATATTTATTGTGTTTTAGACTTTTTAGACTTACATTTTAGACATATGGTTTTTACGTATTGTGTGTCTATTGTTTGTTCTGATGGTTTATAGACCAATGATATTATATGGTACAGCAAACACTAGCTTAGTTATCCTGACTCCCCTAGCAGCATCATTATTGGCATTAATGCAGAAACATCAACCTTCCATTGTTTATATCTATTTTTAGTACACATGCTAATGGTTCATTGGAACCAACTTGCACTTTTTGCACTTTTTTGTTTTTTAGTGCCTTCGGATTTTAGTATTTAATTTACATTATGTAAATATTGGGATTTATTGCAATGATTATTTATCAATGCGCCTCTCTACTAGATTTAGTATTGAGGCCCTGGGTACAGATACTTGATTTCAAACAAACATCCGGGGGATCTCTCACGAGGTAGCACATATGGGTTTACGGCAAGCATATTCTAATCATTAATTCATTTTTTATACACAGTCACACATGTAGTAGGCACAGAACGACTGAAAACACCCCTACATAGGTTAATTACCCTTTTGTATTTAAACAGTTATTAGTAAATATCATCGATGTTCCAAATTGTAACAATTGATTTTATTGGTCTATATGATTTGTGTAGTGGAGGTATATTACCTGTATGAATTTTATTGTACTTAAAAAATGTCCTAGTACATATAATGCATTGGTGGATCGGCATCAAGGGGAAATAAGTTCAGTCTGTTCTCATTGTCTATTAATTCTAGCAATGTGTGATAGGTTGTTTTTTAAGCACGAGCACTTTAAATATCGAGTAAAAATCTCTAAACATTGTCATGTGATCAAGGCCGCTTTGACGGCTGAAACGCGTAATGGCAGGCAAGGAGGAATAAAATATCTTTGAACCACACAACGAGGTCCACGTTCGTTCTTGTTTTTCTTGGAGAAACGTGTGAGCGAAGTAAGCTTATACATATATATTTATACATGTATATATATATATATGTGTATGTATATATATATATATTACCTACTGGCGGTCGCCAGTAGGTAGTTATAGTTAGGACCCTGTTTCCATAGGAAATCCGCAACATTCTATTTTGAATAACTTTGGCGCCGGTCGACGAATCCTTGCGAATTTTTCAAAATAGGTGGGGCGCTACGCTACGCTCCTACCCTGAAAGTCTCGGGGGGATTCGTCAAGCGGGGGCTGGGATAAAAGGGGGGTCCCAAAACGCGTTTTTCCCATGCATTTTTCCATAGGACCTTTAGACACAGCTACAGCCCGAACGGCTGAACAGAATTACTTGAAAGTTGGCAGAGAGGTAGTCCTCAGGTCAAGGAAGTGCCTTTTGTAGGTTTGGTGTAAATCTGTTCAGTAGATTCTGAGAAAATAGCCTTTAAATCAATATATATATCTGAGCCAGCTTACGGTGCGCTTACGGTGCGCTTACCGTACGCGTACGGTGGCGTGCCCGAGCGCGATTCTGATTGGCCCTTAGATCTAAGTAAACATTCGAATCGGTCGAAACCAGGAAGCGGCGGCCGCCATTTTCTCTCTCGCACTCTGAGGGGGGAGCTGATAAACAAATGCCAAAAACATATAAAGGGGCTGTTTAGACAGAGCCCGTGCACATAACCATGTTAGTTGAGTCTTCAAAGATCCCCCAAGGCAAAAAATGGTAATTTTTAATTTTTCGAAAATTTCGCCGATTACGCTTACCGTACGCTTACCGTACGCGTACGGTAAAAAATAAAAAAATAAAAAAATCCACACTCTCTCCACCCCGTGTGCTAATGGTGGCCGAAGGCCACCATTTGTGCATGGCATATAACACCACAGCATTTCCCCAAAAAATTTCAACAGATTACCTATCACAAGGAAGCGCATAATATGTCCTCCATGTGCGCACGGTGCGCGAAGCGCATCGTGCGTACATGGCCCATCTAGCGTAACGTGGGCACGCGGTGCGCTTAGCGCACCGCGTGCCCACCGTGCGTGCACGGCACTAACTGCGTAAAGTGGGCGCGCGGTGCGAGAAGCGCACCGCGTGCTCACTGTGCGCGCACGGAACGAACTGCGTTAAGTGGGCGCGCACGCCACGAATGGCGTAAAGTCACTTAGCATTTAAAAAACCGTACAAATTCACTGAAAAAACCATAGGTTTCACACACGTTATAGTTAGGAATTAGCATTTAAAAAACCTTGCAAATTCACTGAAAAAACCATAGGTTTCACACATGTTATAGTTAGCGGAAATTTTACTGATAAAAAACCAATGAAATTCCCCCGTTATAGTTAGTGCAGGAAACTATAACTCACGCGACCGCAATCTTCTGCTGATGACATATGTGTCTTTATGAAAAAAAAATATTTGTAATATATGTATAGCTAAAAATGTATGGAAGAAGACATGGGCAAATAAGTGTCTAAATACAGTATTAGCATCAGCAGAAGATTGCGGTCGCGTGAGTTATAGTTTCCTGCACTAACTATAACGGGGGAATTTCATTGGTTTTTTATCAGTAAAATTTCCGCTAACTATAACATGTGTGAAACCTATGGTTTTTTCAGTGAATATATATATATATATATATATATATATATATATATATATATATATATATATATATATATGTATGTAGATATATATATATATATATATATATATATATATATATATATATATATATATATATATATATATATATATATATATATATATATATATATATGCAGTAAACCTTTCTTTTGACAATCCTCTGTAATCCGGATCAAGAAGGGAACGGACTCCACTTAATTGTATCAAATATTATTTATTTTTTGTATTCATGCGCTATGCCGCCATGACGCGTTTCGGGCTTTGCAGCCCTTGATCACATGACGTGCCCCCTGCGTTTATCCCATTTTTAAAGAACCAGTGCATAAATAATTGAATATAGGCATAGACGAAATACTACCATGCCACAACATTTTTATCTCTCTTTCTTCCGTTGATACATGATGTAAATGTAAAATACATTCGCAACGGTTATCTCATATCTCAAGATTTTTGAGTTGTAGGCTCACATATCCTAATGTGCAATTGTTTACGTATATATACAATAAATAACCAGCACTTATAAAATCAGAGATTAATACATATGTTAAAACGTGTTTAAAATATAATATCTAAACATTATTAACATTTGCATAGGTATATTTATCAGGTTTAACAGCATGGTTTTCTGTCTGTGCAAAATTGGCAAATAAAGTGCAAAATTGTGACATAATATCACCTGTGTCAAACCCGTACTAAAACAAGAATGTTTGTCCTAAGAATCAATCAATAAATGTAATATTTATAAAATTGGGAAAAAAAGGAAAAAGGGTTTAGGGAAAAAGAGAATAGTAAAGGGTATTTAAAAAGTATATTTGTGTGAGTATCAGAGGTCATGTTGTGAGGGCCTTTGTTAGACAGGTCTGTATCATTAATGTTGGTTAAGGAGTACTGGTTCCCCAGTTAGTCATGAACTCCCTAAAGCCACGTGTACAGATCTTCTGTGGTGTTCAGCCCATGTGGGCTTTTACTGTCCAATTCAAGGATGTATTTGGTCTCTAATTTCCGGAGGAGAGCCTCCCGATCCCCACCCCTTCTGAGAGCAGGGATACAATCAATGACAAAATATTTAAGGAATTGTGTGTTACTTTCATGAAATTCCCTAAAATGACGGGCCACCGGATATGATATGTCCAAACTGGTGATGGCCCGTAAGTGCTGGAGAATTCTCTTGTGGACCTGCAGTTTTGTGCTTCCCACATACTGCAGTCCACAAGAGCACTCCAGCACGTAAATCGCAAATTCTGTTTTGCATGTCATATTCTTAGTGATTGTATTTGGTTTCTCCTCAAAAGGTGTTGTGAAAGATGTTTTGTTTATAGCGTATCGACATGCCTTGCATGTGGAACATTTGGATAAGCCCTTGCGTTTCGTCAGCCAATTGGTTCCTGATCTTCTTTCTGGGCTGCTGCTAACTAGGAAATCACTAGTTGATGGTGCTCTTCTGAGAGTGATAGTGGGTATATTGCAATACTCCTTCGTTGTTTTCCTCGGAACGGACACCAATTATTTTGTGCTTTAGTTATTTATTTTGCTTTATGACGCCATTACGCATTTCGGGCTACCCAGAGCCCTTGATCACATGACATGCTTATGTTTTTCCACGGTTTTTAAAGTGACACTGTGCTTGCTGGTGCCCATAGATATAAAAAACAGACTAATCATATTGTTGTCTGTTAGGTGCACCTTTGCATTTGTCAATTATCATAATATATAATTTAAGACACTTCATCACCTATTTTGTATACATAAATAAATATATAAATATTTACGAAACCATTAAAATAAATGTTGGTGATTTGTCATTATAGCTTTTTTTTTCTCTTAGGTACTAACTCACATATAAGACCACACGTTAAAAAGACATAAATTCTGTCGGTGTCACCAATTTTAAAAATATCCGCTTAAATGTTGTCCGTACGTTCATATTGGTTATTTCTGCTTGTTTTTTTAAAAACAAATATACTTGTAAAATACATATTTCATTTGTGAAAAATAACAAGACAGTAATACTTAGAAATTCGCGATCGATCCTCCTTTCAACATATGATATCATTGTTATTGCTGGTTAATCCAGAGCTACCCATTTTGAACGCTATAATCAGTGTGTACCCATATTGTAACCTGCTGACATAGTTATTTTTGAAGGTCCTAATACAGTACTTGACATGTGCAAAGTTTGCTAAATAAAGTGCTAAAGTGCTGGTTTTACAATATTAAAGTGACACCATCTTATAGTGCAAAAAATGTTCTTTTGGATTCTTTACTATGTACCATGAGCCCATGGTACTACTAGTGAAAAACTACAGGTACTGTTGCAGGGAGAGGGGGCAGAATATCATTTCATGATATATTCACAACTTATTCTTCTTTTTGTGTATTTGTTTTTCTATATATATATATCTTATTTTTCATATTATTATTGTTGTTATTGATATTATTGCCAATTGAAGTCTTAATTCTAAAGCCATGTGTACAAGTCTTCAGTGGTATTCAATATATATATATATTACCTACTGGCGGTCGCCAGTAGGTAGATATATTTATGACCTGTTTTCCGTAGGAAATCCGCAACATTTTATTTGGAATAACGTTGGCGCCGATTGACGAATCTTCACAAAACTTTCCAAACTGTTGGCCAGCTCCGGTCCGCTCCTATCCTGAAAATACTGGAGGTACCTAGTGGGCTAGTTGGCCCCCAGGGGACCTCAGGATTGAAGAGGAATTAATTCCCCAACTTAAAACGCGCCACAGGGTGTGTTTGCACACGTCACCTCAGGCCCCTCCCCCTTCCTTCACGATTGTACAAATATTCATCTAAAATCAGCCGAACTACAAATTCCGATTTACTCACTTGTAATCAGGAGAGAACCCAGTGCTGCATCTTTTAGCCCAGCACCGATTCTGAAAAGTAATTCTAAGCGTACTTACCAGTAACTTGTATTTCCTTCCATAGGAATCCATTGTGTGGTTTTCACCAGAAAATTTTCAGTGTGTATTTTTGAAACGTACAAATATGCCTCTAAAATCAGCCGAACTACGAATTCCGATTTACTCACCTGTTATCAGGAGAGAACTCAGTGCTGCATCTTTTAGCCCAGCACAGACCCTGAAAAGTAATTCTAAGCGTACTTACCAGTAACTTGTATTTCCTTCCATAGGAATCCATTGTGTGGATTTCACCAGAAAATTTCTTAGTGTCCCTTTTTGAAACGTACAAATATTCCTCTAAAATCAGCCAAACTACGAATTCTGATTTACTCACCTGTCATCAGGAAAGAACCCAGGGCTGCATCTTTTAGCCCAGCACTGACCCTGAAAAGTAATTCTAAGCGTACTTACCAGTAACTTGTATTTCCTTCCATAGGAATCCATTGTGTGGTTTTCACCAGAAAAGTTTCTGTGTCCATTTTTCAAATGTACAAATATTCCTCTAAATTCAGCCGAACTACGAATTCCGATTTACTCACCTGTAATCAGGAGAGAACCCAGTGCTGCATCTTTTAGCCCAGCACAGACCCTGAAAAGTAATTCTAAGCGTACTTACCATTAACTTGTATTTCCTTCCATAGGAATCCATTGTGTGGTTTTCAACTTAAAATTTTCAAAGTGTCCATTTTTGAAAGGTACAAATATTCCTCTAAAATCAGCCGAACTACGAATTCCGATTTACTCACCTGTTATCAGGAGAGAACCCAGGGCTGCATCTTTTAGCCCAGCACTGACCCTGAAAAGTAATTCTAAGCGTACTTACCAGTAACTTTTATTTCCTTCCATAGGAATCCATTGTGTGGTTTACACCAGAAAATTTTCTGTGTCCATTTTTGAAATGTACAATTATTCCTCTAAAATCAGCCGAACTACGAATTCCGATTTACTCATCTGTAATCAGAAGAGAACCCAGTGCTGCATCTTTTAGCCCAGCACAGACCCTGAAAAGTAATTCTAAGCGAAATTACCAGTAACTTGTATTTCCTTCCATAGGAATCCATTGTGTGGTTTTCACCAGAAAATTTTCTAAGTGTCCATTTTTGAAACGTACAAATATGCCTCTAAATTCAGCCGAACTACGAATTCCGATTTACTCACCTGTAATCAGGAGAGAACCCAGTGCTGCATCTTATAGCCCAGCACAGACCCTGAAAAGTAATTCCAAGCGTACTTACCAGTAACTTGTATTTCCTTCTATAGGAATCCATTGTGTGGTTTTCACCTTAAAATTTTAAAAGTGTCCATTTTTGAAATGTACAAATATTCCTCTAAAATCAGCCGAACTACGAATTCCGATTTACTCACCTTTTATCAGGAGAGAACCCAGGGCTGCATCTTTTAGCACAGCACTGACCCTGAAAAGTAGTTCTAAGGGTACTTACCAGTAACTTGTATTTCCTTCCATAGGAATCCATTGTGTGGTTTTCACCAGAAAATGTTCTGTATCCATTTTTGAAATGTACAAATATTCCTCTAAAATCAGCCGAACTACGAATTCCGATTTACTCATCTTTAATCAGGAGAGAACCCAGTGCTGCATCTTTTAGTCCAGCACAGACCCTGAAAAGTAATTCTAAGCGTACTTACCAGTAACTTGTATTTCCTTCCATAGGAATCCATTGTGTGGTTTTCACCAGAAAATTTTCTAAGTGTCCATTTTTTAAACGTTCAAATACGCCTCTAAAATCAGCCGAACTACGAATTCCGATTTACTCACCTGTCATCAGGAAAGAACCCAGTGCTGCATCTTTTAGCCCAGCACTGACCCTGAAAAGTAATTCTAAGCGTACTTACCAGTAACTTGTATTTCATTCCATAGGAATCCATTCTGTGGTTTTCACCAGAAAATGTTCTCTGTCCATTTTTGAAATGTACAAATATTCCTCTAAAATGAGCCAAACTACGAATTCCGATTTACTCATCTGTAGTCAGGAGAGAACCCAGTGCTGCATTTTTTAGCCCAGCACAGACACTGAAAAGTAATTCTAAGCGTACTTACCAGTAACTTGTATTTCCTTCCATAGGAATCCATTGTGTGGTTTTCACCAGAAAATTTTCAGTGTGTATTTTTGAAACGTACAAATATGCCTCTAAAATCAGCCGAACTACGAATTCCGATTTACTCACCTGTTATCAGGAGAGAACTCAGTGCTGCATCTTTTAGCCCAGCACAGACCCTGAAAAGTAATTCTAAGCGTACTTACCAGTAACTTGTATTTCCTTCCATAGGAATCCATTGTGTGGATTTCACCAGAAAATTTCTAAGTGTCCCTTTTTGAAACGTACAAATATTCCTCTAAAATCAGCCAAACTACGAATTCCGATTTACTCACCTGTCATCAGGAGAGAACCCAGTGCTGCATCTTTTAGCCCAGCACAGACCCTGAAAAGTAATTCTAAGCGTACTTACCATTAACTTGTATTTCCTTCCATAGGAATCCATTGTGTGGTTTTCACCTTAAAATTTTCAAAGTGTCAATTTTTGAAAGGTACAAATATTCCTCTAAAATCAGCCGAACTACGAATTCCGATTTACTCACCTGTTATCAGGAGAGAACCCAGGGCTGCATCTTTTAGCCCAGCACTGACCCTGAAAAGTAATTCTAAGCGTACTTACCAGTAACTTGTATTTCCTTCCATAGGAATCCATTGTGTGGTTTACACCAGAAAATTTTCTGTGTCCATTTTTGAAATGTACAATTATTCCTCTAAAATCAGCCGAACTACGAATTCCGATTTACTCATCTGTAATCAGAAGAGAACCCAGTGCTGCATCTTTTAGCCCAGCACAGACCCTGAAAAGTAATTCTAAGCGAAATTACCAGTAACTTGTATTTCCTTCCATAGGAATCCATTGTGTGGTTTTCACCAGAAAATTTTCTAAGTGTCCATTTTTGAAACGTACAAATATGCCTCTAAATTCAGCCTAACTACGAATTCCGATTTACTCACCTGTAATCAGGAGAGAACCCAGTGCTGCATCTTATAGCCCAGCACAGACCCTGAAAAGTAATTCCAAGCGTACTTACCAGTAACTTGTATTTCCTTCTATAGGAATCCATTGTGTGGTTTTCACCTTAAAATTTTAAAAGTGTCCATTTTTGAAATGTACAAATATTCCTCTAAAATCAGCCAAACTACGAATTCCGATTTACTCACCTTTTATCAGGAGAGAACCCAGGGCTGCATCTTTTAGCACAGCACTGACCCTGAAAAGTAGTTCTAAGGGTACTTACCAGTAACTTGTATTTCCTTCCATAGGAATCCATTGTGTGGTTTTCACCAGAAAATGTTCTGTATCCATTTTTGAAATGTACAAATAGTCCTCTAAAATCAGCCGAACTACGAATTCCGATTTACTCATCTGTAATCAGGAGAGAACCCAGTGCTGCATCTTTTAGTCCAGCACAGACCCTGAAAAGTAATTCTAAGCGTACTTACCAGTAACTTGTATTTCCTTCCATAGGAATCCATTGTGTGGTTTTCACCAGAAAATTTTCTAAGTGTCCATTTTTTAAACGTTCAAATACGCCTCTAAAATCAGCCGAACTACGAATTCCGATTTACTCACCTGTCATCAGGAAAGAACCCAGGGCTGCATCTTTTAGCCCAGCACTGACCCTGAAAAGTAATTCTAAGCGTACTTACCAGTAACTTGTATTTCCTTCCATAGGAATCCATTCTGTGGTTTTCACCAGAAAATGTTCTCTGTCCATTTTTGAAATGTACAAATATTCCTCTAAAATGAGCCAAACTACAAATACCGATTTACTCATCTGTAGTCAGGAGAGAACCCAGTGCTGCATTTTTTAGCCCAGCACAGACCCTGAAAAGTAATTCTAAGCGTACTTACCAGTAACTTGTATTTCCTTCCATAGGAATCCATTGTGTGGTTTTCACCAGAAAATTTTCAGTGTGTATTTTTGAAACGTACAAATATGCCTCTAAAATCAGCCGAACTCCGAATTCCGATTTACTCACCTGTTATCAGGAGAGAACTCAGTGCTGCATCTTTTAGCCCAGCACAGACCCTGAAAAGTAATTCTAAGCGTACTTACCAGTAACTTGTATTTCCTTCCATAGGAATCCATTGTGTGGATTTCACCAGAAAATTTCTAAGTGTCCCTTTTTGAAACGTACAAATATTCCTCTAAAATCAGCCAAACTACGAATTCCGATTTACTCACCTGTCATCAGGAGAGAACCCAGTGCTGCATCTTTTAGCCCAGCACAGACCCTGAAAAGTAATTCTAAGCGTACTTACCATTAACTTGTATTTCCTTCCATAGGAATCCATTGTGTGGTTTTCACCTTAAAATTTTCAAAGTGTCCATTTTTGAAAGGTACAAATATTCCTCTAAAATCAGCCGAACTACGAATTCCGATTTACTCACCTGTTATCAGGAGAGAACCCAGGGCTGCATCTTTTAGCCCAGCACTGACCCTGAAAAGTAATTCTAAGCGTACTTACCAGTAACTTGTATTTCCTTCCATAGGAATCCATTGTGTGGTTTACACCAGAAAACTTTCTGTGTCCATTTTTGAAATGTACAATTATTCCTCTAAAATCAGCCGAACTACGAATTCCGATTTACTCATCTGTAATCAGAAGAGAACCCAGTGCTGCATCTTTTAGCCCAGCACAGACCCTGAAAAGTAATTCTAAGCGAAATTACCAGTAACTTGTATTTCCTTCTATAGGAATCCATTGTGTGGTTTTCACCAGAAAATTTTCTAAGTGTCCATTTTTGAAACGTACAAATATGCCTCTAAATTCAGCCGAACTACGAATTCCGATTTACTCACCTGTAATCAGGAGAGAACCCAGTGCTGCATCTTATAGCCCAGCACAGACCCTGAAAAGTAATTCCAAGCGTACTTACCAGTAACTTGTATTTCCTTCTATAGGAATCCATTGTGTGGTTTTCACCTTAAAATTTTAAAAGTGTCCATTTTTGAAATGTACAAATATTCCTCTAAAATCAGCCGAACTACGAATTCCGATTTACTCACCTTTTATCAGGAGAGAACCCAGGGCTGCATCTTTTAGCACAGCACTGACCCTGAAAAGTAGTTCTAAGGGTACTTACCAGTAACTTGTATTTCCTTCCATAGGAATCCATTGTGTGGTTTTCACCAGAAAATGTTCTGTATCCATTTTTGAAATGTACAAATATTCCTCTAAAATCAGCCGAACTACGAATTCCGATTTACTCATCTGTAATCAGGAGAGAACCCAGTGCTGCATCTTTTAGTCCAGCACAGACCCTGAAAAGTAATTCTAAGCGTACTTACCAGTAACTTGTATTTCCTTCCATAGGAATCCATTGTGTGGTTTTCACCAGAAAATTTTCTAAGTGTCCATTTTTTAAACGTTCAAATACGCCTCTAAAATCAGCCGAACTACGAATTCCGATTTACTCACCTGTCATCAGGAAAGAACCAAGGGCTGCATCTTTTAGCCAAGCACTGACCCTGAAAAGTAATTCTAAGCGTACTTACCAGTAACTTGTATTTCCTTCCATAGGAATCCATTCTGTGGTTTTCACCAGAAAATGTTCTGTATCCATTTTTGAAATGTACAAATATTCCTCTAAAATCAGCCGAACTACGAATTCCGATTTACTCATCTGTAATCAGGAGAGAACCCAGTGCTGCATCTTTTAGTCCAGCACAGACCCTGAATAGTAATTCTAAGCGTACTTACCACTAACTTGTATATCCTTCCATAGGAATCCATTGTGTGGTTTTCACCAGAAAATTTTCAGTGTGTATTTTTGAAACGTACAAATATGCCTCTAAAATCAGCCGAACTACGAATTCCGATTTACTCACCTGTTATCAGGAGAGAACTCAGTGCTGCATCTTTTAGCCCAGCACAGACCCTGAAAAGTAATTCTAAGCGTACTTACCAGTAACTTGTATTTCCTTCCATAGGAATCCATTGTGTGGATTTCACCAGAAAATTTCTAAGTGTCCCTTTTTGAAACGTACAAATATTCCTCTAAAATCAGCCAAACTACGAATTCCGATTTACTCACCTGTCATCAGGAAAGAACCCAGGGCTGCATCTTTTAGCCCAGCACTGACCCTGAAAAGTAATTCTAAGCGTACTTACCAGTAACTTGTATTTCCTTCCATAGGAATCCATTCTGTGGTTTTCACCAGAAAATTTTCAATGTGTATATTTGAAACATACAAATATGCCTCTAAAATCAGCAGAACTACGAATTCCGATTTACTCACCTGTTATCAGGAGAGAACTCAGTGCTGCATCTTTTAGCTCAGCACAGACCCTGAAAAGTAATTCTAAGCGTACTTACCAGTAACTTGTATTTCCTTCCATAGGAATCCATTGTGTGGATTTCACCAGAAAATTTCTAAGTGTCCCTTTTTGAAACGTACAAATATTCCTCTAAAATCAGCCAAACTACGAATTCCGATTTACTCACCTGTCATCAGGAAAGAACCCAGGGCTGCATCTTTTAGCCCAGCACTGACCCTGAAAAGTAATTCTAAGCGTACTTACCAGTAACTTGTATTTCCTTCCATAGGAATCCATTGTGTGGTTTTCACCAGAAAATATTTAGTGTGTATTTTTGAAACGTACAAATATGCCTCTAAAATCAGCCGAACTACGAATTCCGATTTACTCACCTGTTATCAGGAGAGAACTCAGTGCTGCATCTTTTAGCCCAGCACAGACCCTGAAAAGTAATTCTAAGCGTACTTACCAGTAACTTGTATTTCCTTCCATAGGAATCCATTGTGTGGATTTCACCAGAAAATTTCTAAGTGTCCCTTTTTGAAACGTACAAATATTTCTCTAAAATCAGCCAAACTACGAATTCCGATTTACTCACCTGTCATCAGGAAAGAATCCAGGGCTGCATCTTTTAGCCCAGCACTGACCCTGAAAAGTAATTCTAAGCGTACTTACCAGTAACTTGTATTTCCTTCCATAGGAATCCATTGTGTGGTTTTCACCAGAAAATTTTCTGTGTCCATTTTTCAAATGTACAAATATTCCTCTAAATTCAGCTGAACTACGAATTCCGATTTACTCACCTGTAATCAAGAGAGAACCCAGTGCTGCATCTTTTAGCCCAGCACAGACCCTGAAAAGTAATTCTAAGCGTACTTACCAGTAACTTGTACTTCCTTCCATAGGAATCCATTGTGTGGTTTTCACCAGAAAATGTTCTGTGTCCATTTTTCAAATGTACAAATATTACTCTAAATTCAGCTGAACTACGAATTCCGATTAACTCACCTGTAATCAGGAGAGAACCCAGTGCTGCATCTTTTAGCCCAGCACAGACCCTGAAAAGTAATTCTAAGTGTACTTACCAGTAACTTGTATTTCCTTCCATAGGAATCCATTGTGTGGTTTTCACCTTAAAATTTTCAAAGTGTCCATTTTTGAAAGGTACAAATATTCCTCTAAAATCAGCCGAACTACGAATACCGATTTACTCACCTGTTATCAGGAGAGAACCCAGGGCTGCATCTTTTAGCCCAGCACTGACCCTGAAAAGTAATTCTAAGCGTACTTACCAGTAACTTGTATTTCCTTTCATAGGAATCCATTGTGTGGTTTACACCAGAACATTTTCTGTGTCCATTTTTGAAATGTACAATTATTCCATTAAAATCAGCCGAACTACGAATTCCGATTTACTCATCTGTAATCAGAAGAGAACCCAGTGCTGCATCTTTTAGCCCAGCACAGACTCTGAAAAGTAATTCTAAGCGAAATTACCAGTAACTTGTATTTCCTTCCATAGGAATCAATTGTGTGGTTTTCACCAGAAAATTTTCTAAGTGTCCATTTTTGAAACGTACAAATATGCCTCTAAATTCAGCCGAACTACGAATTCCGATTTACTCACCTGTAATCAGGAGAGAACCCAGTGCTGCATCTTATAGCCCAGCACAGACCCTGAAAAGTAATTCCAAGCGTACTTACCAGTAACTTGTATTTCCTTCTATAGGAATCCATTGTGTGGTTTTCACCTTAAAATTTTAAAAGTGTCCATTTTTTAAATGTACAAATATTCCTCTAAAATCAGCCGAACTACGAATTCCGATTTACTCACCTTTTATCAGGAGAGAACCCAGGGCTGCATCTTTTAGCACAGCACTGACCCTGAAAAGTAGTTCTAAGGGTACTTACCAGTAACTTGTATTTCCTTCCATAGGAATCCATTGTGTGTTTTTCACCAGAAAATTTTCTGTGTCTATTTTTGAAACGTACAAATATTCCTCTAAAATCAGCCGAACTACGAATTCCGATTTACTCATCTGTAATCAGGAGAGAACCCAGTGGTGCATCTTTTAGTCCAGCACAGACCCTGAAAAGTAATTCTAAGCGTACTTACCAGTAACTTGTATTTCCTACCATAGGAATCCATTGTGTGTTTTTCACCAGAAAATTTTCTGTGTCTATTTTTGAAACGTACAAATATTCCTCTAAAATCAGCCGAACTACGAATTCCGATTTACTCACTTGTAATCAGGAGAGAACCCAGTGCTGCATCTTTTAGCCCAGCACAGACCCTGAAAAGTAATTCCAAGCGTACTTACCAGTAACTTGTATTTCCTTCCATAGGAATCCATTGTGTGGTTTTCACCAGACAATTTTCTGTGTCCATTTTTGAAACGTACAAATATTCCTCTAAAATCAGCCGAACTACGAATTCCGATTTACTCACCTGTAATCAGGAGAGAACCCAGTGCTGCATCTTTTATCCCAGCACAGACCCTGAAAAGTAATTCTAAGCGTACTTACCAGTAACTTGTATTTCCTTCCATAGGAATCCATTGTGTGGTTTTCACCAGAAAATTTTCTAAGTGTCCATTTTTGAAACGTACAAATATTGCTCTAAAATCAGCCGAACTACGAATTCCGATTTACTCACCTGTCATCAGGAAAGAACCCAGGGCTGCATCTTTTAGCCAAGCACTGACCCTGAAAAGTAATTCTAAGCGTACTTACCAGTAACTTGTATTTCCTTCCATAGGAATCCATTCTGTGGTTTTCACCAGAAAATGTTCTGTATCTATTTTTGAAATGTACAAATATTCCTCTAAAATCAGCCGAACTACGAATTCCGATTTACTCATCTGTAATCAGGAGAGAACCCAGTGCTGCATCTTTTAGTCCAGCACAGACCCTGAAAAGTAATTCTAAGCGTACTTACCAGTAACTTGTATATCCTTCCATAGGAATCCATTGTGTGGTTTTCACCAGAAAATTTTCAGTGTGTATTTTTGAAACGTACAAATATTCCTCTAAAATCAGCCGAACTACGAATTCTGATTTACTCACCTGTTATCAGGAGAGAACCCAGTGCTGCATCTTTTAGCCCAGCACTGACCGTGAAAAGTAATTCTAAGCGTACTTACCAGTAACTTGTATTTCCTTCTATAGGAATCCATTGTGTGGTTTTCACCTTAAAATTTTAAAAGTGTCCATTTTTGAAATGTACAAATATTCCTCTAAAATCAGCCGAACTACGAATTCCGATTTACTCACCTTTTATCAGGAGAGAACCCAGGGCTGCATCTTTTAGCACAGCACTGACCCTGAAAAGTAGTTGTAAGGGTACTTACCAGTAACTTGTATTTCCTTCCATAGGAATCCATTGTGTGGTTTTCACCAAAAAATTTTCTGTATCCATTTTTGAAATGTACAAATATTCCTCTAAAATCAGCCGAACTACGAATTCCGATTTACTCATCTGTAATCAGGAGAGAACCCAGTGCTGCATCTTTTAGTCCAGCACAGACCCTGAAAAGTAATTCTAAGCGTACTTACCAGTAACTTGTATTTCCTACCATAGGAATCCATTGTGTGTTTTTCACCAGAACATTTTCTGTGTCTATTTTTGAAACGTACAAATATTCCTCTAAAATCAGCCGAACTACGAATTCCGATTTACTCACCTGTAATCAGGAGAGAACCCAGTGCTGCATCTTTTAGCCCAGCACAGACCCTGAAAAGTAATTCCAAGCGTACTTACCAGTAACTTGTATTTCCTTCCATAGGAATCCATTGTGTGGTTTTCACCAGAAAATTTTCTGTGTCCATTTTTGAAACGTACAAATATTCCTCTAAAATCAGCCGAACTACGAATTCCGATTTACTCACCTGTAATCAGGAGAGAACCCAGTGCTGCATCTTTTATCCCAGCACAGACCCTGAAAAGTAATTCCAAGCGTACTTACCAGTAACTTGTATTTCCTTCCATAGGAATCCATTGTGTGGTTTTCACCAGAAAATTTCTAAGTGTCCATTTTTGAAACGTACAAATATTCCTCTAAAATCAGCCGAACTACGAATTCCGATTTACTCACCTGTCATCAGGAAAGAACCCAGGGCTGCATCTTTTAGCCCAGCACTGACCCTGAAAAGTAATTCTAAGCGTACTTACCAGTAACTTGTATTTCCTTCTATAGGAATCCATTGTGTGGTTTTCACCTTAAAATTTTAAGTGTCCATTTTTGAAATGTACAAATATTCCTCTAAAATCAGCCGAACTACGAATTCCGATTTACTCACCTTTTATCAGGAGAGAACCCAGGGCTGCATCTTTTAGCACAGCACTGACCCTGAAAAGTAGTTCTAAGGGTACTTACCAGTAACTTGTATTTCCTTCCATAGGAATCCATTGTGTGGTTTTCACCAGAAAATTTTCTGTATCCATTTTTGAAATGTACAAATATTCCTCTAAAATCAGCCGAACTACGAATTCCGATTTACTCATCTGTAATCAGGAGAGAACCCAGTGCTGCATCTTTTAGTCCAGCACAGACCCTGAAAAGTAATTCTAAGCGTACTTACCAGTAACTTGTATTTCCTACCATAGGAATCCATTGTGTGTTTTTCACCAGAAAATTTTCTGTGTCTATTTTTGAAACGTACAAATATTCCTCTAAAATCAGCCGAACTACGAATTCCGATTTACTCACCTGTAATCAGGAGAGAACCCAGTGCTGCATCTTTTAGCCCAGCACAGACCCTGAAAAGTAATTCCAAGCGTACTTACCAGTAACTTGTATTTCCTTCCATAGGAATCCATTGTGTGGTTTTCACCAGAAAATTTTCTGTGTCCATTTTTGAAACGTACAAATATTCCTCTAAAATCAGCCGATTTACGAATTCCGATTTACTCACCTGTAATCAGGAGAGAACCCAGTGCTGCATCTTTTATCCCAGCACAGACCCTGAAAAGTAATTCCAAGCGTACTTACCAGTAACTTGTATTTCCTTCCATAGGAATCCATTGTGTGGTTTTCACCAGAAAATTTTCTAAGTGTCCATTTTTGAAATGTACAAATATTCCTCTAAATTCAGCTGAACTACGAATACCGATTTACTCACCTGTTATCAGGAGAGAACCCAGGGCTGCATCTTTTAGCCCAGCACTGACCCTGAAAAGTAATTCTAAGCGTACTTACCAGTAACTTGTATTTCCTTTCATAGGAATCCATTGTGTGGTTTACACCAGAAAATTTTCTGTGTCCATTTTTGAAATGTACAATTATTCCTCTAAAATCAGCCGAACTACGAATTCCGATTTACTCATCTGTAATCAGAAGAGAACCCAGTGCTGCATCTTTTAGCCCAGCACAGACTCTGAAAAGTAATTCTAAGCGAAATTACCAGTAACTTGTATTTCCTTCCATAGGAATCAATTGTGTGGTTTTCACCAGAAAATTTTCTAAGTGTCCATTTTTGAAACGTACAAATATGCCTCTAAATTCAGCCGAACTACGAATTCCGATTTACTCACCTGTAATCAGGAGAGAACCCAGTGCTGCATCTTATAGCCCAGCACAGACCCTGAAAAGTAATTCCAAGCGTACTTACCAGTAACTTGTATTTCCTTCTATAGGAATCCATTGTGTGGTTTTCACCTTAAAATTTTAAGTGTCCATTTTTGAAATGTACAAATATTCCTCTAAAATCAGCCGAACTACGAATTCCGATTTACTCACCTTTTATCAGGAGAGAACCCAGGGCTGCATCTTTTAGCACAGCACTGACCCTGAAAAGTAGTTCTAAGGGTACTTACCAGTAACTTGTATTTCCTTCCATAGGAATCCATTGTGTGTTTTTCACCAGAAAATTTTCTGTGTCTATTTTTGAAACGTACAAATATTCCTCTAAAATCAGCCGAACTACGAATTCCGATTTACTCATCTGTAATCAGGAGAGAACCCAGTGCTGCATCTTTTAGTCCAGCACAGACCCTGAAAAGTAATTCTAAGCGTACTTACCAGTAACTTGTATTTCCTACCATAGGAATCCATTGTGTGTTTTTCACCAGAAAATTTTCTGTGTCTATTTTTGAAACGTACAAATATTCCTCTAAAATCAGCCGAACTACGAATTTCGATTTACTCACTTGTAATCAGGAGAGAACCCAGTGCTGCATCTTTTAGCCCAGCACAGACCCTGAAAAGTAATTTCAAGCGTACTTACCAGTAACTTGTATTTCCTTCCATAGGAATCCATTGTGTGGTTTTCACCAGAAAATTTTCTGTGTCCATTTTTGAAACGTACAAATATTCCTCTAAAATCAGCCGAACTACGAATTCCGATTTACTCACCTGTAATCAGGAGAGAACCCAGTGCTGCATCTTTTATCCCAGCACAGACCCTGAAAAGTAATTCCAAGCGTACTTACCAGTAACTTGTATTTCCTTCCATAGGAATCCATTGTGTGGTTTTCACCAGAAAATTTTCTAAGTGTCCATTTTTGAAATGTACAAATATTCCTCTAAATTCAGCTGAACTACGAATTCCGATTTACTCACCTGTAATCAGGAGAGAACCCAGTGCTGCATCTTTTAGTCCAGCACAGACCCTGAAAAGTAATTCTAAGCGTACTTACCAGTAACTTGTATTTCCTACCATAGGAATCCATTGTGTGTTTTTCACCAGAAAATTTTCTGTGTCTATTTTTGAAACGTACAAATATTCCTCTAAAATCAGCCGAACTACGAATTCCGATTTACTCACTTGTAATCAGGAGAGAACCCAGTGCTGCATCTTTTAGCCCAGCACAGACCCTGAAAAGTAATTCCAAGCGTACTTACCAGTAACTTGTATTTCCTTCCATAGGAATCCATTGTGTGGTTTTCACCAGAAAATTTTCTGTGTCCATTTTTGAAACGTACAAATATTCCTCTAAAATCAGCCGAACTACGAATTCCGATTTACTCACCTGTAATCAGGAGAGAACCCAGTGCTGCATCTTTTATCCCAGCACAGACCCTGAAAAGTAATTCCAAGCGTATTTACCAGTAACTTGTATTTCCTTCCATAGGAATCCATTGTGTGGTTTTCACCAGAAAATTTTGTAAGTGTCCATTTTTGAAACGTACAAATATTCCTCTAAAATCAGCCGAACTACGAATTCCGATTTACTCACCTGTCATCAGGAAAGAACCCAGGGCTGCATCTTTTAGCCCAGCACTGACCCTGAAAAGTAATTCTAAGCGTACTTACCAGTAACTTGTATTTCCTTCTATGGGAATCCATTGTGTGGTTTTCACCTTAAAATTTTAAAAGTGTCCATTTTTGAAATGTACAAATATTCCTCTAAAATCAGCCGAACTACGAATTCCGATTTACTCACCTTTTATCAGGAGAGAACCCAGGGCTGCATCTTTTAGCACAGCACTGACCCTGAAAAGTAGTTCTAAGGGTACTTACCAGTAACTTGTATTTCCTTCCATAGGAATCCATTGTGTGGTTTTCACCAGAAAATTTTCTGTGTCCATTTTTGAAACGTACAAATATTCCTCTAAAATCAGCCGAACTACGAATTCCGATTTACTCACCTGTAATCAGGAGAGAACCCAGTGCTGCATCTTTTATCCCAGCACAGACCCTGAAAAGTAATTCCAAGCGAAATTACCAGTAACTTGTATTTCCTTCCATAGGAATCAATTGTGTGGTTTTCACCAGAAAATTTTCTAAGTGTCCATTTTTGAAACGTACAAATATGCCTCTAAATTCAGCCGAACTACGAATTCCGATTTACTCACCTGTAATCAGGAGAGAACCCAGTGCTGCATCTTATAGCCCAGCACAGACCCTGAAAAGTAATTCCAAGCGTACTTACCAGTAACTTGTATTTCCTTCTATAGGAATCCATTGTGTGGTTTTCACCTTAAAATTTTAAAAGTGTCCATTTTTGAAATGTACAAATATTCCTCTAAAATCAGCCGAACTACGAATTCCGATTTACTCACCTTTTATCAGGAGAGAACCCAGGGCTGCATCTTTTAGCACAGCACTGACCCTGAAAAGTAGTTCTAAGGGTACTTACCAGTAACTTGTATTTCCTTCCATAGGAATCCATTGTGTGTTTTTCACCAGAAAATTTTCTGTGTCTATTTTTGAAACGTACAAATATTCCTCTAAAATCAGCCGAACTACGAATTCCGATTTACTCATCTGTAATCAGGAGAGAACCCAGTGCTGCATCTTTTAGTCCAGCACAGACCCTGAAAAGTAATTCTAAGCGTACTTACCAGTAACTTGTATTTCCTACCATAGGAATCCATTGTGTGTTTTTCACCAGAAAATTTTCTGTGTCTATTTTTGAAACGTACAAATATTCCTCTAAAATCAGCCGAACTACGAATTCCGATTTACTCACCTGTAATCAGGAGAGAACCCAGTGCTGCATCTTTTAGCCCAGCACAGATCCTGAAAAGTAATTCCAAGCGTACTTACCAGTAACTTGTATTTCCTTCCATAGGAATCCATTGTGTGGTTTTCACCAGAAAATTTTCTGTGTCCATTTTTGAAACGTACAAATATTCCTCTAAAATCAGCCGAACTACGAATTCCGATTTACTCACCTGTAATCAGGAGAGAACCCAGTGCTGCATCTTTTATCCCAGCACAGACCCTGAAAAGTAATTCCAAGCGTACTTACCAGTAACTTGTATTTCCTTCCATAGGAATCCATTGTGTGGTTTTCACCAGAAAATTTTCTAAGTGTTCATTTTTGAAACGTACAAATATTCCTCTAAAATCAGCCGAACTACGAATTCCGATTTACTCACCTGTCATCAGGAAAGAACCCAGGGCTGCATCTTTTAGCCCAGCACTGACCCTGAAAAGTAATTCTAAGCGTACTTACCAGTAACTTGTATTTCCTTCTATAGGAATCCATTGTGTGGTTTTCACCTTAAAATTTTAAAAGTGTCCATTTTTGAAATGTACAAATATTCCTCTAAAATCAGCCGGACTACGAATTCCGATTTACTCACCTGTAATCAGGAGAGAACCCAGGGCTGCATCTTTTAGCCCAGCACTGACCCTGAAAAGTAATTCTAAGCGTACTTACCAGTAACTTGTATTTCCTTCCATAGGAATCCATTCTGTGGTTTTCACCAGAAAATTTTCTGTATCCATTTTTGAAATGTACAAATATTCCTCTAAAATCAGCCAAACTACGAATTCCGATTTACTCATCTGTAATCAGGAGATAACCCAGTGCTGCATCTTTTAGCCCAGCACAGACCCTGAAAAGTAATTCAAAGCGTACTTACCAGTAACTTGTATTTCCTTCCATAGGAATCCATTGTGTGGTTTTCACCAGAAAATTTTCTGTGTCCATTTTTGAAACGTACAAATATTCCTCTAAAATCAGGCGAACTACGAATTCCGATTAACTCACCTGTAATCAGGAGAGAACCCAGTGATGCATCTTTTATCCCAGCACAGACCCTGAAAAGTAATTCCAAGCGTACTTAC
Organism: Triturus cristatus; assembly: GCF_964204655.1. NCBI lineage: Eukaryota > Metazoa > Chordata > Amphibia > Caudata > Salamandridae > Triturus > Triturus cristatus. The sequence continues at coordinate 1,496,877,446 of NC_140591.1, forward strand.
CAGTAACTTGTATTTCCTTCCATAGGAATCCATTGTGTGGTTTTCACCAGAAAATTTTCTAAGTGTCCATTTTTGAAACGTACAAATATGCCTCTAAAATCAGCCGAACTATGACTTCCGATTTACTCACCTGTAATCAGGAGAGAACCCAGTGCTACATCTTTTAGGCCAGCACAGACCCTGAAAAGTAATTCTAAGCGTACTTACCAGTAACTTGTATTTCCTTCCATAGGAATCCATTGTGTGGTTTTCACCTTAAAATTTTCAAAGTGTCCATTTTTGAAACGTGCAAATATTCCTCTAAAATCGTCCGAACTACGAATTCCGATTTACTCACCTGTCATCAGGAAAGAACCCAGGGCTGCATCTTTTAGCCCAGCACTGACCCTGAAAAGTAATTCTAAGCGTACTTACCAGTAACTTGTATTTCCTTCCATAGGAATCTATTGTGTGGTTTTCACCAGAAAATTTTCTGTGTCCATTTTTGAAATGTACAAATATTCCTCTAAAATCAGCCGAACTACGAATTACGATTTAGTAATCTGTAATCAGGAGAGAACCCAGTGCTGCATCTTTTAGCCCAGCACAGACCCTGAAAAATAATTTCAAGCGTACTTACCAGTAACTTGTATTTCCTTCAATAGGAATCCATTGTGTGGTTTTCAGCAGAAAATTTTCTGTGTCCATTTTTGAAACGTACAAATATGCCTCTAAAATCAGCCGAACTATGACTTCCGATTTACTCACCTGTTATCAGGAGAGAACCCAGGGCTGCAACTTTTAGCTCAGCACTGAACCTGAAAAGTAATTCTAAGCCTACTTACCAGTAACTTGTATTTCCTTCCAAAGGAATCCATGGGGTGGTTTTCACCAGAAAATTTTCTGTGTCCATTTTTGAAATGTACAAATATTCCTCTAAAATCAGCCGGACTACGAATTCCGATTTACTCACCTGTAATCAGGAGAGAACCCAGGGCTGCATCTTTTAGCCCAGCACAGACCCTGAAAAGTAATTCTAAGCGTACTTACCAGTAACTTGTATTTCCTTCCATAGGAATCCATTGTGTGGATTTCACCAGAAAATTTCTAAGTGTCCCTTTTTGAAACGTACAAATATTCCTCTAAAATCAGCCAAACTACGAATTCCGATTTACTCACCTGTCATCAGGAGAGAACCCAGTGCTGCATCTTTTAGCCCAGCACAGACCCTGAAAAGTAATTCTAAGCGTACTTACCATTAACTTGTATTTCCTTCCATAGGAATCCATTGTGTGGTTTTCACCTTAAAATTTTCAAAGTGTCCATTTTTGAAAGGTACAAATATTCCTCTAAAATCAGCCGAACTACGAATTCCGATTTACTCACCTGTTATCAGGAGAGAACCCAGGGCTGCATCTTTTAGCCCAGCACTGACCCTGAAAAGTAATTCTAAGCGTACTTACCAGTAACTTGTATTTCCTTCCATAGGAATCCATTGTGTGGTTTACACCAGAAAATTTTCTGTGTCCATTTTTGAAATGTACAATTATTCCTCTAAAATCAGCCGAACTACGAATTCCGATTTACTCATCTGTAATCAGAAGAGAACCCAGTGCTGCATCTTTTAGCCCAGCACAGACCCTGAAAAGTAATTCTAAGCGAAATTACCAGTAACTTGTATTTCCTTCTATAGGAATCCATTGTGTGGTTTTCACCAGAAAATTTTCTAAGTGTCCATTTTTGAAACGTACAAATATGCCTCTAAATTCAGCCGAACTACGAATTCCGATTTACTCACCTGTAATCAGGAGAGAACCCAGTGCTGCATCTTATAGCCCAGCACAGACCCTGAAAAGTAATTCCAAGCGTACTTACCAGTAACTTGTATTTCCTTCTATAGGAATCCATTGTGTGGTTTTCACCTTAAAATTTTAAAAGTGTCCATTTTTGAAATGTACAAATATTCCTCTAAAATCAGCCGAACTACGAATTCCGATTTACTCACCTTTTATCAGGAGAGAACCCAGGGCTGCATCTTTTAGCACAGCACTGACCCTGAAAAGTAGTTCTAAGGGTACTTACCAGTAACTTGTATTTCCTTCCATAGGAATCCATTGTGTGGTTTTCCCCAGAAAATGTTCTGTATCCATTTTTGAAATGTACAAATATTCCTCTAAAATCAGCCGAACTACGAATTCCGATTTACTCATCTGTAATCAGGAGAGAACCCAGTGCTGCATCTTTTAGTCCAGCACAGACCCTGAAAAGTAATTCTAAGCGTACTTACCAGTAACTTGTATTTCCTTCCATAGGAATCCATTGTGTGGTTTTCACCAGAAAATTTTCTAAGTGTCCATTTTTTAAACGTTCAAATACGCCTCTAAAATCAGCCGAACTACGAATTCCGATTTACTCACCTGTCATCAGGAAAGAACCAAGGGCTGCATCTTTTAGCCAAGCACTGACCCTGAAAAGTAATTCTAAGCGTACTTACCAGTAACTTGTATTTCCTTCCATAGGAATCCATTCTGTGGTTTTCACCAGAAAATGTTCTGTATCCATTTTTGAAATGTACAAATATTCCTCTAAAATCAGCCGAACTACGAATTCCGATTTACTCATCTGTAATCAGGAGAGAACCCAGTGCTGCATCTTTTAGTCCAGCACAGACCCTGAATAGTAATTCTAAGCGTACTTACCACTAACTTGTATATCCTTCCATAGGAATCCATTGTGTGGTTTTCACCAGAAAATTTTCAGTGTGTATTTTTGAAACGTACAAATATGCCTCTAAAATCAGCCGAACTACGAATTCCGATTTACTCACCTGTTATCAGGAGAGAACTCAGTGCTGCATCTTTTAGCCCAGCACAGACCCTGAAAAGTAATTCTAAGCGTACTTACCAGTAACTTGTATTTCCTTCCATAGGAATCCATTGTGTGGATTTCACCAGAAAATTTCTAAGTGTCCCTTTTTGAAACGTACAAATATTCCTCTAAAATCAGCCAAACTACGAATTCCGATTTACTCACCTGTCATCAGGAAAGAACCCAGGGCTGCATCTTTTAGCCCAGCACTGACCCTGAAAAGTAATTCTAAGCGTACTTACCAGTAACTTGTATTTCCTTCCATAGGAATCCATTCTGTGGTTTTCACCAGAAAATTTTCAATGTGTATATTTGAAACATACAAATATGCCTCTAAAATCAGCAGAACTACGAATTCCGATTTACTCACCTGTTATCAGGAGAGAACTCAGTGCTGCATCTTTTAGCTCAGCACAGACCCTGAAAAGTAATTCTAAGCGTACTTACCAGTAACTTGTATTTCCTTCCATAGGAATCCATTGTGTGGATTTCACCCGAAAATTTCTAAGTGTCCCTTTTTGAAACGTACAAATATTCCTCTAAAATCAGCCAAACTACGAATTCCGATTTACTCACCTGTCATCAGGAAAGAACCCAGGGCTGCATCTTTTAGCCCAGCACTGACCCTGAAAAGTAATTCTAAGCGTACTTACCAGTAACTTGTATTTCCTTCCATAGGAATCCATTGTGTGGTTTTCACCAGAAAATATTTAGTGTGTATTTTTGAAACGTACAAATATGCCTCTAAAATCAGCCGAACTACGAATTCCGATTTACTCACCTGTTATCAGGAGAGAACTCAGTGCTGCATCTTTTAGCCCAGCACAGACCCTGAAAAGTAATTCTAAGCGTACTTACCAGTAACTTGTATTTCCTTCCATAGGAATCCATTGTGTGGATTTCACCAGAAAATTTCTAAGTGTCCCTTTTTGAAACGTACAAATATTTCTCTAAAATCAGCCAAACTACGAATTCCGATTTACTCACCTGTCATCAGGAAAGAATCCAGGGCTGCATCTTTTAGCCCAGCACTGACCCTGAAAAGTAATTCTAAGCGTACTTACCAGTAACTTGTATTTCCTTCCATAGGAATCCATTGTGTGGTTTTCACCAGAAAATTTTCTGTGTCCATTTTTCAAATGTACAAATATTCCTCTAAATTCAGCTGAACTACGAATTCCGATTTACTCACCTGTAATCAAGAGAGAACCCAGTGCTGCATCTTTTAGCCCAGCACAGACCCTGAAAAGTAATTCTAAGCGTACTTACCAGTAACTTGTACTTCCTTCCATAGGAATCCATTGTGTGGTTTTCACCAGAAAATGTTCTGTGTCCATTTTTCAAATGTACAAATATTACTCTAAATTCAGCTGAACTACGAATTCCGATTAACTCACCTGTAATCAGGAGAGAACCCAGTGCTGCATCTTTTAGCCCAGCACAGACCCTGAAAAGTAATTCTAAGTGTACTTACCAGTAACTTGTATTTCCTTCCATAGGAATCCATTGTGTGGTTTTCACCTTAAAATTTTCAAAGTGTCCATTTTTGAAAGGTACAAATATTCCTCTAAAATCAGCCGAACTACGAATACCGATTTACTCACCTGTTATCAGGAGAGAACCCAGGGCTGCATCTTTTAGCCCAGCACTGACCCTGAAAAGTAATTCTAAGCGTACTTACCAGTAACTTGTATTTCCTTTCATAGGAATCCATTGTGTGGTTTACACCAGAACATTTTCTGTGTCCATTTTTGAAATGTACAATTATTCCATTAAAATCAGCCGAACTACGAATTCCGATTTACTCATCTGTAATCAGAAGAGAACCCAGTGCTGCATCTTTTAGCCCAGCACAGACTCTGAAAAGTAATTCTAAGCGAAATTACCAGTAACTTGTATTTCCTTCCATAGGAATCAATTGTGTGGTTTTCACCAGAAAATTTTCTAAGTGTCCATTTTTGAAACGTACAAATATGCCTCTAAATTCAGCCGAACTACGAATTCCGATTTACTCACCTGTAATCAGGAGAGAACCCAGTGCTGCATCTTATAGCCCAGCACAGACCCTGAAAAGTAATTCCAAGCGTACTTACCAGTAACTTGTATTTCCTTCTATAGGAATCCATTGTGTGGTTTTCACCTTAAAATTTTAAAAGTGTCCATTTTTTAAATGTACAAATATTCCTCTAAAATCAGCCGAACTACGAATTCCGATTTACTCACCTTTTATCAGGAGAGAACCCAGGGCTGCATCTTTTAGCACAGCACTGACCCTGAAAAGTAGTTCTAAGGGTACTTACCAGTAACTTGTATTTCCTTCCATAGGAATCCATTGTGTGTTTTTCACCAGAAAATTTTCTGTGTCTATTTTTGAAACGTACAAATATTCCTCTAAAATCAGCCGAACTACGAATTCCGATTTACTCATCTGTAATCAGGAGAGAACCCAGTGCTGCATCTTTTAGTCCAGCACAGACCCTGAAAAGTAATTCTAAGCGTACTTACCAGTAACTTGTATTTCCTACCATAGGAATCCATTGTGTGTTTTTCACCAGAAAATTTTCTGTGTCTATTTTTGAAACGTACAAATATTCCTCTAAAATCAGCCGAACTACGAATTCCGATTTACTCACTTGTAATCAGGAGAGAACCCAGTGCTGCATCTTTTAGCCCAGCACAGACCCTGAAAAGTAATTCCAAGCGTACTTACCAGTAACTTGTATTTCCTTCCATAGGAATCCATTGTGTGGTTTTCACCAGAAAATTTTCTGTGTCCATTTTTGAAACGTACAAATATTCCTCTAAAATCAGCCGAACTACGAATTCCGATTTACTCACCTGTAATCAGGAGAGAACCCAGTGCTGCATCTTTTATCCCAGCACAGACCCTGAAAAGTAATTCCAAGCGTACTTACCAGTAACTTGTATTTCCTTCCATAGGAATCCATTCTGTGGTTTTCACCAGAAAATGTTCTGTATCCATTTTTGAAATGTACAAATATTCCTCTAAAATCAGCCGAACTACGAATTCCGATTTACTCATCTGTAATCAGGAGAGAACCCAGTGCTGCATCTTTTAGTCCAGCACAGACCCTGAAAAGTAATTCTAAGCGTACTTACCAGTAACTTGTATATCCTTCCATAGGAATCCATTGTGTGGTTTTCACCTTAAAATTTTAAAAGTGTCCATTTTTGAAATGTACAAATATTCCTCTAAAATCAGCCGAACTACGAATTCCGATTTACTCACCTTTTATCAGGAGAGAACCCAGGGCTGCATCTTTTAGCACAGCACTGACCCTGAAAAGTAGTTGTAAGGGTACTTACCAGTAACTTGTATTTCCTTCCATAGGAATCCATTGTGTGGTTTTCACCAAAAAATTTTCTGTATCCATTTTTGAAATGTACAAATATTCCTCTAAAATCAGCCGAACTACGAATTCCGATTTACTCATCTGTAATCAGGAGAGAACCCAGTGCTGCATCTTTTAGTCCAGCACAGACCCTGAAAAGTAATTCTAAGCGTACTTACCAGTAACTTGTATTTCCTACCATAGGAATCCATTGAGTGTTTTTCACCAGAAAATTTTCTGTGTCTATTTTTGAAACGTACAAATATTCCTCTAAAATCAGCCGAACTACGAATTCCGATTTACTCACCTGTAATCAGGAGAGAACCCAGTGCTGCATCTTTTAGCCCAGCACAGACCCTGAAAAGTAATTCCAAGCGTACTTACCAGTAACTTGTATTTCCTTCCATAGGAATCCATTGTGTGGTTTTCACCAGAAAATTTTCTGTGTCCATTTTTGAAACGTACAAATATTCCTCTAAAATCAGCCGAACTACGAATTCCGATTTACTCACCTGTAATCAGGAGAGAACCCAGTGCTGCATCTTTTATCCCAGCACAGACCCTGAAAAGTAATTCCAAGCGTACTTACCAGTAACTTGTATTTCCTTCCATAGGAATCCATTGTGTGGTTTTCACCAGAAAATTTTCTAAGTGTCCATTTTTGAAACGTACAAATATTCCTCTAAAATCAGCCGAACTACGAATTCCGATTTACTCACCTGTCATCAGGAAAGAACCCAGGGCTGCATCTTTTAGCCCAGCACTGACCCTGAAAAGTAATTCTAAGCGTACTTACCAGTAACTTGTATTTCCTTCTATAGGAATCCATTGTGTGGTTTTCACCTTAAAATTTTAAGTGTCCATTTTTGAAATGTACAAATATTCCTCTAAAATCAGCCGAACTACGAATTCCGATTTACTCACCTTTTATCAGGAGAGAACCCAGGGCTGCATCTTTTAGCACAGCACTGACCCTGAAAAGTAGTTCTAAGGGTACTTACCAGTAACTTGTATTTCCTTCCATAGGAATCCATTGTGTGGTTTTCACCAGAAAATTTTCTGTATCCATTTTTGAAATGTACAAATATTCCTCTAAAATCAGCCGAACTACGAATTCCGATTTACTCATCTGTAATCAGGAGAGAACCCAGTGCTGCATCTTTTAGTCCAGCACAGACCCTGAAAAGTAATTCTAAGCGTACTTACCAGTAACTTGTATTTCCTACCATAGGAATCCATTGTGTGTTTTTCACCAGAAAATTTTCTGTGTCTATTTTTGAAACGTACAAATATTCCTCTAAAATCAGCCGAACTACGAATTCCGATTTACTCACCTGTAATCAGGAGAGAACCCAGTGCTGCATCTTTTAGCCCAGCACAGACCCTGAAAAGTAATTCCAAGCGTACTTACCAGTAACTTGTATTTCCTTCCATAGGAATCCATTGTGTGGTTTTCACCAGAAAATTTTCTGTGTCCATTTTTGAAACGTACAAATATTCCTCTAAAATCAGCCGAACTACGAATTCCGATTTACTCACCTGTAATCAGGAGAGAACCCAGTGCTGCATCTTTTATCCCAGCACAGACCCTGAAAAGTAATTCCAAGCGTACTTACCAGTAACTTGTATTTCCTTCCATAGGAATCCATTGTGTGGTTTTCACCAGAAAATTTTCTAAGTGTCCATTTTTGAAATGTACAAATATTCCTCTAAATTCAGCTGAACTACGAATACCGATTTACTCACCTGTTATCAGGAGAGAACCCAGGGCTGCATCTTTTAGCCCAGCACTGACCCTGAAAAGTAATTCTAAGCGTACTTACCAGTAACTTGTATTTCCTTTCATAGGAATCCATTGTGTGGTTTACACCAGAAAATTTTCTGTGTCCATTTTTGAAATGTACAATTATTCCTCTAAAATCAGCCGAACTACGAATTCCGATTTACTCATCTGTAATCAGAAGAGAACCCAGTGCTGCATCTTTTAGCCCAGCACAGACTCTGAAAAGTAATTCTAAGCGAAATTACCAGTAACTTGTATTTCCTTCCATAGGAATCAATTGTGTGGTTTTCACCAGAAAATTTTCTAAGTGTCCATTTTTGAAACGTACAAATATGCCTCTAAATTCAGCCGAACTACGAATTCCGATTTACTCACCTGTAATCAGGAGAGAACCCAGTGCTGCATCTTATAGCCCAGCACAGACCCTGAAAAGTAATTCCAAGCGTACTTACCAGTAACTTGTATTTCCTTCTATAGGAATCCATTGTGTGGTTTTCACCTTAAAATTTTAAGTGTCCATTTTTGAAATGTACAAATATTCCTCTAAAATCAGCCGAACTACGAATTCCGATTTACTCACCTTTTATCAGGAGAGAACCCAGGGCTGCATCTTTTAGCACAGCACTGACCCTGAAAAGTAGTTCTAAGGGTACTTACCAGTAACTTGTATTTCCTTCCATAGGAATCCATTGTGTGTTTTTCACCAGAAAATTTTCTGTGTCTATTTTTGAAACGTACAAATATTCCTCTAAAATCAGCCGAACTACGAATTCCGATTTACTCATCTGTAATCAGGAGAGAACCCAGTGCTGCATCTTTTAGTCCAGCACAGACCCTGAAAAGTAATTCTAAGCGTACTTACCAGTAACTTGTATTTCCTACCATAGGAATCCATTGTGTGTTTTTCACCAGAAAATTTTCTGTGTCTATTTTTGAAACGTACAAATATTCCTCTAAAATCAGCCGAACTACGAATTTCGATTTACTCACTTGTAATCAGGAGAGAACCCAGTGCTGCATCTTTTAGCCCAGCACAGACCCTGAAAAGTAATTCCAAGCGTACTTACCAGTAACTTGTATTTCCTTCCATAGGAATCCATTGTGTGGTTTTCACCAGAAAATTTTCTGTGTCCATTTTTGAAACGTACAAATATTCCTCTAAAATCAGCCGAACTACGAATTCCGATTTACTCACCTGTAATCAGGAGAGAACCCAGTGCTGCATCTTTTATCCCAGCACAGACCCTGAAAAGTAATTCCAAGCGTACTTACCAGTAACTTGTATTTCCTTCCATAGGAATCCATTGTGTGGTTTTCACCAGAAAATTTTCTAAGTGTCCATTTTTGAAATGTACAAATATTCCTCTAAATTCAGCTGAACTACGAATTCCGATTTACTCACCTGTAATCAGGAGAGAACCCAGTGCTGCATCTTTTAGTCCAGCACAGACCCTGAAAAGTAATTCTAAGCGTACTTACCAGTAACTTGTATTTCCTACCATAGGAATCCATTGTGTGTTTTTCACCAGAAAATTTTCTGTGTCTATTTTTGAAACGTACAAATATTCCTCTAAAATCAGCCGAACTACGAATTCCGATTTACTCACTTGTAATCAGGAGAGAACCCAGTGCTGCATCTTTTAGCCCAGCACAGACCCTGAAAAGTAATTCCAAGCGTACTTACCAGTAACTTGTATTTCCTTCCATAGGAATCCATTGTGTGGTTTTCACCAGAAAATTTTCTGTGTCCATTTTTGAAACGTACAAATATTCCTCTAAAATCAGCCGAACTACGAATTCCGATTTACTCACCTGTAATCAGGAGAGAACCCAGTGCTGCATCTTTTATCCCAGCACAGACCCTGAAAAGTAATTCCAAGCGTATTTACCAGTAACTTGTATTTCCTTCCATAGGAATCCATTGTGTGGTTTTCACCAGAAAATTTTCTAAGTGTCCATTTTTGAAACGTACAAATATTCCTCTAAAATCAGCCGAACTACGAATTCCGATTTACTCACCTGTCATCAGGAAAGAACCCAGGGCTGCATCTTTTAGCCCAGCACTGACCCTGAAAAGTAATTCTAAGCGTACTTACCAGTAACTTGTATTTCCTTCTATGGGAATCCATTGTGTGGTTTTCACCTTAAAATTTTAAAAGTGTCCATTTTTGAAATGTACAAATATTCCTCTAAAATCAGCCGAACTACGAATTCCGATTTACTCACCTTTTATCAGGAGAGAACCCAGGGCTGCATCTTTTAGCACAGCACTGACCCTGAAAAGTAGTTCTAAGGGTACTTACCAGTAACTTGTATTTCCTTCCATAGGAATCCATTGTGTGGTTTTCACCAGAAAATTTTCTGTGTCCATTTTTGAAACGTACAAATATTCCTCTAAAATCAGCCGAACTACGAATTCCGATTTACTCACCTGTAATCAGGAGAGAACCCAGTGCTGCATCTTTTATCCCAGCACAGACCCTGAAAAGTAATTCCAAGCGAAATTACCAGTAACTTGTATTTCCTTCCATAGGAATCAATTGTGTGGTTTTCACCAGAAAATTTTCTAAGTGTCCATTTTTGAAACGTACAAATATGCCTCTAAATTCAGCCGAACTACGAATTCCGATTTACTCACCTGTAATCAGGAGAGAACCCAGTGCTGCATCTTATAGCCCAGCACAGACCCTGAAAAGTAATTCCAAGCGTACTTACCAGTAACTTGTATTTCCTTCTATAGGAATCCATTGTGTGGTTTTCACCTTAAAATTTTAAAAGTGTCCATTTTTGAAATGTACAAATATTCCTCTAAAATCAGCCGAACTACGAATTCCGATTTACTCACCTTTTATCAGGAGAGAACCCAGGGCTGCATCTTTTAGCACAGCACTGACCCTGAAAAGTAGTTCTAAGGGTACTTACCAGTAACTTGTATTTCCTTCCATAGGAATCCATTGTGTGTTTTTCACCAGAAAATTTTCTGTGTCTATTTTTGAAACGTACAAATATTCCTCTAAAATCAGCCGAACTACGAATTCCGATTTACTCATCTGTAATCAGGAGAGAACCCAGTGCTGCATCTTTTAGTCCAGCACAGACCCTGAAAAGTAATTCTAAGCGTACTTACCAGTAACTTGTATTTCCTACCATAGGAATCCATTGTGTGTTTTTCACCAGAAAATTTTCTGTGTCTATTTTTGAAACGTACAAATATTCCTCTAAAATCAGCCGAACTACGAATTCCGATTTACTCACCTGTAATCAGGAGAGAACCCAGTGCTGCATCTTTTAGCCCAGCACAGATCCTGAAAAGTAATTCCAAGCGTACTTACCAGTAACTTGTATTTCCTTCCATAGGAATCCATTGTGTGGTTTTCACCAGAAAATTTTCTGTGTCCATTTTTGAAACGTACAAATATTCCTCTAAAATCAGCCGAACTACGAATTCCGATTTACTCACCTGTAATCAGGAGAGAACCCAGTGCTGCATCTTTTATCCCAGCACAGACCCTGAAAAGTAATTCCAAGCGTACTTACCAGTAACTTGTATTTCCTTCCATAGGAATCCATTGTGTGGTTTTCACCAGAAAATTTTCTAAGTGTCCATTTTTGAAACGTACAAATATTCCTCTAAAATCAGCCGAACTACGAATTCCGATTTACTCACCTGTCATCAGGAAAGAACCCAGGGCTGCATCTTTTAGCCCAGCACTGACCCTGAAAAGTAATTCTAAGCGTACTTACCAGTAACTTGTATTTCCTTCTATAGGAATCCATTGTGTGGTTTTCACCTTAAAATTTTAAAAGTGTCCATTTTTGAAATGTACAAATATTCCTCTAAAATCAGCCGGACTACGAATTCCGATTTACTCACCTGTAATCAGGAGAGAACCCAGGGCTGCATCTTTTAGCCCAGCACTGACCCTGAAAAGTAATTCTAAGCGTACTTACCAGTAACTTGTATTTCCTTCCATAGGAATCCATTCTGTGGTTTTCACCAGAAAATTTTCTGTGTCAATTTTTGAAACGTACAAATATTCCTCTAAAATCAGGCGAACTACGAATTCCGATTAACTCACCTGTAATCAGGAGAGAACCCAGTGATGCATCTTTTATCCCAGCACAGACCCTGAAAAGTAATTCCAAGCGTACTTACCAGTAACTTGTATTTCCTTCCATAGGAATCCATTGTGTGGTTTTCACCAGAAAATTTTCTAAGTGTCCATTTTTGAAACGTACAAATATGCCTCTAAAATCAGCCGAACTATGACTTCCGATTTACTCACCTGTAATCAGGAGAGAACCCAGTGCTACATCTTTTAGGCCAGCACAGACCCTGAAAAGTAATTCTAAGCGTACTTACCAGTAACTTGTATTTCCTTCCATAGGAATCCATTGTGTGGTTTTCACCTTAAAATTTTCAAAGTGTCCATTTTTGAAACGTGCAAATATTCCTCTAAAATCGTCCGAACTACGAATTCCGATTTACTCACCTGTCATCAGGAAAGAACCCAGGGCTGCATCTTTTAGCCCAGCACTGACCCTGAAAAGTAATTCTAAGCGTACTTACCAGTAACTTGTATTTCCTTCCATAGGAATCTATTGTGTGGTTTTCACCAGAAAATTTTCTGTGTCCATTTTTGAAATGTACAAATATTCCTCTAAAATCAGCCGAACTACGAATTACGATTTAGTAATCTGTAATCAGGAGAGAACCCAGTGCTGCATCTTTTAGCCCAGCACAGACCCTGAAAAATAATTTCAAGCGTACTTACCAGTAACTTGTATTTCCTTCAATAGGAATCCATTGTGTGGTTTTCAGCAGAAAATTTTCTGTGTCCATTTTTGAAACGTACAAATATGCCTCTAAAATCAGCCGAACTATGACTTCCGATTTACTCACCTGTTATCAGGAGAGAACCCAGGGCTGCAACTTTTAGCTCAGCACTGAACCTGAAAAGTAATTCTAAGCCTACTTACCAGTAACTTGTATTTCCTTCCAAAGGAATCCATGGGGTGGTTTTCACCAGAAAATTTTCTGTGTCCATTTTTGAAATGTACAAATATTCCTCTAAAATCAGCCGGACTACGAATTCCGATTTACTCACCTGTAATCAGGAGAGAACCCAGGGCTGCATCTTTTAGCCCAGCACTGACCCTGAAAAGTAATTCTAAGCGTACTTACCAGTAACTTGTATTTCCTTCCATAGGAATCCGTTCTGTGGTTTTCACCAGAAAATGTTCTGTGTCCATTTTTGAAATGTACAAATATTCCTCTAAAATGAGCCGAACTACGAATTCCGATTTACTCATCTGTAATCAGGAGAGAACCCAGTGCTGCATTTTTTAGCCCAGCACAGACCCTGAAAGGTAATTCTAAGCGTACTTAGCAGTAACTTGTATTTCCTTCCATAGGAATCCATTGTGTGGTTTTCACCAGAAAATTTTCAGTGTGTATTTTTGAAACGTACAAATATGCCTCTAAAATCAGCCGAACTACGAATTCCGATTTACTCACCTGTTATCAGGAGAGAACCCAGGGCTGCAACTTTTAGCTCAGCACTGAACCTGAAAAGTAATTCTAAGCCTACTTACCAGTAACTTGTATTTCCTTCCAAAGGAATCCATGGGTAGTTTTCACCAGAAAATTTTCTGTGTCCATTTTTGAAATGTACAAATATTCCTCTAAAATCAGCCGGACTACGAATTCCGATTTACTCACCTGTAATCAGGAGAGAACCCAGGGCTGCATATTTTAGCCCAGCACTGACCTTGAAAAGTAATTCTAAGCGTACTTACCAGTAACTTGTATTTCCTTCCATAGGAATCCATTATGTGGTTTTCACCAGAAAATTTTCTGTATCCATTTTTGAAATGTACAAATATTCCTCTAAAATCAGCCGAACTACGAATTCCGATTTACTCATCTGTAATCAGGAGAGAACCCAGTGCTGCATCTTTTAGTCCAGCACAGACCCTGAAAAGTAATTCTAAGCGTACTTACCAGTAACTTGTATTTCCTACCATAGGAATCCATTGTGTGTTTTTCACCAGAAAATTTTCTGTCTATTTTTGAAACGTACAAATATTCCTCTAAAATCAGCCGAACTACGAATTCCGATTTACTCACCTGTAATCAGGAGAGAACCCAGTGCTGCATCTTTTAGCCCAGCACAGACCCTGAAAAGTAATTCAAAGCGTACTTACCAGTAACTTGTATTTCCTTCCATAGGAATCCATTAGGTGGTTTTCACCAGAAAATTTTCTGTGTACATTTTTGAAACGTACAAATATTCCTCTAAAATCAGCCGAACTACGAATTCCGATTAACTCACCTGTAATCAGGAGAGAACCCAGTGCTGCATCTTTTATCCCAGCACAGACCCTGAAAAGTAATTCCAAGCGTACTTACCAGTAACTTGTATTTCCTTCCATAGAAATCCATTGTGTGGTTTTCACCAGAAAATTTTCGAAGTGTCCATTTTTGAAACGTGCAAATATTCCTCTAAAATCGTCCGAACTACGAATTCCGATTTACTCACCTGTCATCAGGAAAGAACCCAGGGCTGCATCTTTTAGCCCAGCACTGACCCTGAAAAGTAATTCTAAGCGTACTTACCAGTAACTTGTATTTCCTTCCATAGGAATCTATTGTGTGGTTTTCACCAGAAAATTTTCTGTGTCCATTTTTGAAATGTACAAATATTCCTCTAAAATCAGCCGAACTACGAATTACGATTTAGTAATCTGTAATCAGGAGAGAACCCAGTGCTGCATCTTTTAGCCCAGCACAGACCCTGAAAAATAATTTCAAGCGTACTTACCAGTAACTTGTATTTCCTTCAATAGGAATCCATTGTGTGGTTTTCACCAGAAAATTTTCTGTGTCCATTTTTGAAACGTACAAATATGCCTCTAAAATCAGCCGAACTATGACTTCCGATTTACTCACCTGTTATCAGGAGAGAACCCAGGGCTGCAACTTTTAGCTCAGCACTGAACCTGAAAAGTAATTCTAAGCCTACTTACCAGTAACTTGTATTTCCTTCCAAAGGAATCCATGGGGTGGTTTTCACCAGAAAATTTTCTGTGTCCATTTTTGAAATGTACAAATATTCCTCTAAAATCAGCCGGACTACGAATTCCGATTTACTCACCTGTAATCAGGAGAGAACCCAGGGCTGCATCTTTTAGCCCAGCACTGACCCTGAAAAGTAATTCTAAGCGTACTTACCAGTAACTTGTATTTCCTTCCATAGGAATCCATTCTGTGGTTTTCACCAGAAAATGTTCTGTGTCCATTTTTGAAATGTACAAATATTCCTCTAAAATGAGCCGAACTACGAATTCCGATTTACTCATCTGTAATCAGGAGAGAACCCAGTGCTGCATTTTTTAGCCCAGCACAGACCCTGAAAGGTAATTCTAAGCGTACTTACCAGTAACTTGTATTTCCTTCCATAGGAATCCATTGTGTGGTTTTCACCAGAAAATTTTCAGTGTGTATTTTTGAAACGTACAAATATGCCTCTAAAATCAGCCGAACTACGAATTCCGATTTACTCACCTGTTATCAGGAGAGAACCCAGGGCTGCAACTTTTAGCTCAGCACTGAACCTGAAAAGTAATTCTAAGCCTACTTACCAGTAACTTGTATTTCCTTCCAAAGGAATCCATGGGGTGGTTTTCACCAGAAAATTTTCTGTGTCCATTTTTGAAATGTACAAATATTCCTCTAAAATCAGCCGGACTACGAATTCCGATTTACTCACCTGTAATCAGGAGAGAACCCAGGGCTGCATCTTTTAGCCCAGCACTGACCCTGAAAAGTAATTCTAAGCGTACTTACCAGTAACTTGTATTTCCTTCCATAGGAATCCATTCTGTGGTTTTCACCAGAAAATTTTCTGTATCCATTTTTGAAATGTACAAATATTCCTCTAAAATCAGCCGAACTACGAATTCCGATTTACTCATCTGTAATCAGGAGAGAACCCAGTGCTGCACCTTTTAGTCCAGCACAGACCCTGAAAAGTAATTCTAAGCATACTTACCAGTAACTTGTATTTCCTACCATAGGAATCCATTGTGTGTTTTTCACCAGAAAATTTTCTGTGTCTATTTTTGAAATGTACAAATATTCCTCTAAAATCAGCCGAACTACGAATTCCGATTTACTCACCTGTAATCAGGAGAGAACCCAGTGCTGCATCTTTTAGCCCAGCACAGACCCTGAAAAGTAATTCAAAGCGTACTTACCAGTAACTTGTATTTCCTTCCATAGGAATCCATTGTGTGGTTTTCACCAGAAAATTATCTGTGTCCATTTTTGAAACGTACAAATATTCCTCTAAAATCAGCCGAACTACGAATTCCGATTAACTCACCTGTAATCAGGAGAGAACCCAGTGCTGCATCTTTTATCCCAGCACAGACCCTGAAAAGTAATTCCAAGCGTACTTACCAGTAACTTGTATTTCCTTCCATAGGAATCCATTGTGTGGTTTTCACCAGAAAATTTTCTAAGTGTCCATTTTTGAAACGTACAAATATGCCTCTAAAATCAGCCGAACTATGACTTCCGATTTACTCACCTGTAATCAGGAGAGAACCCAGTGCTGCATCTTTTAGGCCAGCACAGACCCTGAAAAGTAATTCTAAGCGTACTTACCAGTAACTTGTATTTCCTTCCATAGGAATCCATTGTGTGGTTTTCACCTTAAAATTTTCAAAGTGTCCATTTTTGAAACGTGCAAATATTCCTCTAAAATCGTCCGAACTACGAATTCCGATTTACTCACCTGTCATCAGGAAAGAACCCAGGGCTGCATCTTTTAGCCCAGCACTGACCCTGAAAAGTAATTCTAAGCGTACTTACCAGTAACTTGTATTTCCTTCCATAGGAATCTATTGTGTGGTTTTCACCAGAAAATTTTCTGTGTCCATTTTTGAAATGTACAAATATTCCTCTAAAATCAGCCGAACTACGAATTACGATTTAGTAATCTGTAATCAGGAGAGAACCCAGTGCTGCATCTTTTAGCCCAGCACAGACCCTGAAAAATAATTTCAAGCGTACTTACCAGTAACTTGTATTTCCTTCAATAGGAATCCATTGTGTGGTTTTCACCAGAAAATTTTCTGTGTCCATTTTTGAAACGTACAAATATGCCTCTAAAATCAGCCGAACTATGACTTCCGATTTACTCACCTGTTATCAGGAGAGAACCCAGGGCTGCAACTTTTAGCTCAGCACTGAACCTGAAAAGTAATTCTAAGCCAACTTACCAGTAACTTGTATTTCCTTCCAAAGGAATCCATGGGGTGGTTTTCACCAGAAAATTTTCTGTGTCCATTTTTGAAATGTACAAATATTCCTCTAAAATCAGCCGGACTACGAATTCCGATTTACTCACCTGTAATCAGGAGAGAACCCAGGGCTGCATCTTTTAGCCCAGCACTGACCCTGAAAAGTAATTCTAAGCGTACTTACCAGTAACTTGTATTTCCTTCCATAGGAATCCATTCTGTGGTTTTCACCAGAAAATGTTCTGTGTCCATTTTTGAAAAGTACAAATATTCCTCTAAAATGAGCCGAACTACGAATTCCGATTTACTCATCTGTAATCAGGAGAGAACCCAGTGCTGCATTTTTTAGCCCAGCACAGACCCTGAAAGGTAATTCTAAGCGTACTTACCAGTAACTTGTATTTCCTTCCATAGGAATCCATTGTGTGGTTTTCACCAGAAAATTTTCAGTGTGTATTTTTGAAACGTACAAATATGCCTCTAAAATCAGCCGAACTACGAATTCCGATTTACTCACCTGTTATCAGGAGAGAACCCAGGGCTGCAACTTTTAGCTCAGCACTGAACCTGAAAAGTAATTCTAAGCCTACTTACCAGTAACTTGTATTTCCTTCCAAAGGAATCCATGGGGTGGTTTTCACCAGAAAATTTTCTGTATCCATTTTTGAAATGTACAAATATTCCTCTAAAATCAGCTGAACTACGAATTCCGATTTACTCATCTGTAATCAGGAGAGAACCCAGTGCTGCATCTTTTAGGCCAGCACAGACCCTGCAAAGTAATTCTAAGCGTACTTACCAGTAACTTGTATTTCCTACCATAGGAATCCATTGTGTGTTTTTCACCAGAAAATTTTCTGTGTCTATTTTTGAAACGTACAAATATTCCTCTAAAATCAGCCGAACTACGAATTCCGATTTACTCACCTGTAATCAGGAGAGAACCCAGTGCTGCATCTTTTATCCCAGCACAGACCCTGAAAAGTAATTCCAAGCGTACTTACCAGTAACTTGTATTTCCTTCCATAGGAATCCATTGTGTGGTTTTCACCAGAAAATTTTCTAAGTGCCTATTTTTGAAACGTACAAATATGCCTCTAAAATCAGCCGAACTATGACTTCCGATTTCCTCACCTGTAATCAGGAGAGAACCCAGTGCTGCATCTTTTAGGCCAGCACAGACCCTGAAAAGTAATTCTAAGCGTACTTACCAGTAACTTGTATTTCCTTCCATAGGAATCCATTGTGTGGTTTTCACCTTAAAATTTTCAAAGTGTGCATTTTTGAAACGTACAAATATTCCTCTAAAATCAGCCGATCTACAAACTCCGATTTACTCACTTGTTATCAGGAGAGAACTCAGTGCTGCATCTTTTAGCCCAGCACAGACCCTGAAAAGTAATTCTAAGCGTACTTACCAGTAACTTGTATTTCCTTCCATAGGATTCCATGGTGTGGATTTCACCAGAAAATTTTCTAAGTGTCCCTTTTTGAAACGTACAAATATTCCTCTAAAATCAGCCGAACTACGAATTCCGATTTACTCACCTGTTATCAGGAGAGAACTCAGTGCTGCATCTTTTAGCCCAGCACAGACCCTGAAAAGTAATTCTAAGCGTACTTACCAGTAACTTGTATTTCCTTCCATAGGATTCCATTGTGTGGTTTTCACCAGAAAATTTTCTGTGACCATTTTTGAAACGTACAAATATTCCTCTAAAATCAGCCGAACTACGAATTCCGATTTACTCACCTGTAAGCAGGAGAGAACCCAGTGCTGCATCTTTTATCCCAGCACAGACCCTGAAAAGTAATTCCAAGCGTACTTACCAGTAACTTGTATTTCCTTCCATAGGAATCCATGGTGTGGATTTCACCAGAAAATTTTCTAAGTGTCCCTTTTTGAAACATACAAATATTCCTCTAAAATCAGCCGAACTACGAATTCCGATTTACTCACCTGTCATCAGGAAAGAACCCACGGCTGCATCTTTTAGCCCAGCACTGACCCTAAAAAGTAATTCTAAGCGTACTTACCAGTAACTTGTATTTCCTTCCATAGGAATCCATTGTGTGGTTTTCACCAGAAAATTTTCTGTGTCCATTTTGAAAATGTACAAATATTCCTCTAAAATCAGCCGAACTACGAATTCTGATTTACTAATCTGTAATCAGGAGAGAACCCAGTGCTGCATCTTTTAGCCCAGCACAGACCCTGAAAAGTAATTTCAAGCGTACTTACCAGTAACTTGTATTTCCTTCCATAGGAATCCTTTGTGTGGTTTTCACCAGAAAACTTTCTGTGTCTTGTTTTTGAAACGTACAAATATTCCTCTAAAATCAGCCGAACTACGAATTCCGATTTACTCACCTGTAATCAGGAGAGAACCCAGTGCTGCATCTTTTATCCCAGCACAGACCCTGAAAAGTAATTCCAAGCGTACTTACCAGTAACTTGTATTTCCTTCCATAGGAATCCATTGTGTGGTTTTCACCAGAAAATTTTCTAAGTGTCCATTTTTGAAATGTACAAATATGCCTCTAAAATCAGCCGAACTATGACTTCCGATTTACTCACCTGTGATCAGGAGAGAACCCAGTGCTGCATCTTTTAGCCCAGCACAGACCCTGAAAAGTAATTCTAAGCGTACTTACCAGTACCTTGTATTTCCTTCCATGGGAATCCATTGTGTGGTTTTCACCTTAAAATTTTCAGTGTCCATTTTTGAAACGTACAAATATTCCTCTAAAATCAGCCGAACTACGAATTCCGATTTACTCACCTGTTATCAGGAGAGAACCCAGGGCTGCAACTTTTAGCTCAGCACTGACCCTGAAAAGTAATTCTAAGCCTACTTACCAGTAACTTGTATTTCCTTCTATAGGAATCCATGGGGTGGTTTTCACCAGAAAATTTTCTGTGTCCATTTTTGAAATGTACAAATATTCCTCTAAAATCAGCCGGACTACGAATTCTGATTTACTCACCTGTAATCAGGAGAGAACCCAGTGCTGCATCTTTTAACCCAGCACAGACCCTGAAAAGTAATTCCAAGCGTACTTACCAGTAACTTGTATTTCCTTCCATAGGAATCCATTGTGTGGTTTTCACCAGAAAATTTTCTAAGTGTCCATTTTTGAAACGTACAAATATGCCTCTAAAATCAGCCGAACTATGACTTCCGATTTACTCACCTGTGATCAGGAGAGAACCCAGTGCTGCATCTTTTAACCCAGCACAGACCCTGAAAAGTAATTCTAAGCGTACTTACCAGTACCTTGTATTTCCTTCCATGGGAATCCATTGTGTGGTTTTCACCTTAAAATTTTCAGTGTCCATTTTTGAAACGTACAAATATTCCTCTAAAATCAGCCGAACTACGAATTCCGATTTACTCACCTGTTATCAGGAGAGAACCCAGGGCTGCAACTTTTAGCTCAGCACTGACCCTGAAAAGTAATTCTAAGCCTACTTACCAGTAACTTGTATTTCCTTCCATAGGAATCCATGGGGTGGTTTTCACCAGAAAATTTTCTGTGTACATTTTTGAAATGTACAAATATTCCTCTAAAATCAGCCGGACTACGAATTCTGATTTACTCATCTGTAATCAGGAGAGAACCCAGTGCTGCATCTTTTAGCCCAGCACAGACCCTGAAAAGTAATTCTAAGCGTACTTACCAGTAACTTGTATTTCCTTCCATATAGATCCATTGTGTAGTTTTCACCAGAAAGTTTTCTAAGTGTCCATTTTTGAAACGTACAAATATTCCTCTAAAATCAGCCGAACTACGAATTCCGATTTACTCACCTGTTATCAGTGCTGCATCTTTTAGCCCAGCACAGACCCTGAAAAGCAATTCTAAGCGTACTTACCAGTAACTTGTATTTCCTTCCATAGGAATCCATTGTGTGGTTTTCACCAGAAAAGTACATTTTCTGCCATAGGATAACATTGGTGATTCCTAAGTGTCAACTTTTAAAATACAATAATATTCCTTAAAAATCACTACTGTAACCAAAGCGCTTTTACTCAACTGTTTACAGGAGATGTCCAATGACTGAATCTAGGATCCAGTCCTGTGGTTAGAAAAGTAATCCATAAAGTAAATAATTGCATTTCAATAGAAATTCACATTGAGCTCAACGTTGCTTTGTGTTTGAAATTGTGATGTCATCAGTGATGTCATTTCAGATGTCATCAGTGATGTCACTGACCATGTCATGAGTGATGTAATATGTGACGTCATCAGCAGTGCATTGCGGGGGCGCAAGTTATAGTTAGCCGAACTAACTATAATGGGGGAATTTCTAGGGTGTTGTACGAGGTAAATGTCCAACTAACTATAACGCCCCTGAAACCTATGGTTTTTTCAGTGAATATATAGATATATATGAAAAGATTTCAGTTCCCACAACCTCCAACCTCCAGGCGGGGACGAAGGAGACGCAGACCCCGCAGTCTTTTAGGCAGGATGTTTTATTTTGTTGAAATCAACAACCCACGCACAACACGTTTAGGGCTTCAAGAGCCCTTGATCACATGCGGATGACATGTCGCCATTACATTTTTAAGTGTTTGCTTGGTATCCACCCACCTCCACCACTCCTTGTCACATGATTATTACCATAGAAGAAAGACTCGCGTATCAAGCTGTTGCTTATAAAATGCTGTACATTGTGCATTTGTTGTTGCTTGGTATTGTTAAAAACACATCAACATAAAATATCTACATATATCTTGTTAAAGAAAAAAGAAATACATGATGAGTATGAACATGCAAAATGGTGCAAGATGTGCAAAATATATATATATATGAGTAAAAGTTATAGTATAATATGGGGGGGCGCTAGAGGGCGCACGGCGAGATGGCCGCCTGCTAAGACGGCTCCGCTGGTCGGTGTAAGGAAACGGCAAATATCGACGACATGCGGAGATCCTAGAGGCATGTACACGGCATACCAGGGCAGCGGAACAGATGGGCATGCTGGAGAACGTATGTGGTGACCGGCAGATCCGGAGATAAGGTTCCACGAAGCAATCTGTACTCCGGGCGGACATGGTTTGCTCTGGGTCAGGCAATATGGCGGCGCCGGATGAGACGCTCGGACTGTGGTGAGCTGGACGGGCGTGTGCTGCAGGGACGGAGAGGCTACATACACTGCGCATGGGAGCTCCCTACAAGCGGAGATGATACCTGGCGAAGACACTGAGGAGAGGCGCTAAGACAGATCAAGAGGGAGAGCGCGGAAGAGATCCTTCGCAAGCCACAGTGCGCGTGTGGAGGGGTTAAGCGCACATGTGGAGGTGATCGTCACAATGGGAAAGAACGACCAAGGCCAGACAAAGCTGCAGTTTGATGCAAAAAAATCTGCGAAAGCGCAGTCGGAGACTCCGGAGGCGGCTGAGGAGGCTGTGCAGGTGGCGCCAGTAGGTATGGAGGGTGCCCTGCAGGCTATACAGCAAAGCTTGCAGGACATTCATGGCAAGCTAGACTCTATCACTTTACGAGTGGACAACATGGCTGCTAAGCTGGATGGGCACGGGGAACGACTGGTGGAAGCGGAGACCCGTATATCGGCGGTGGAAGACGAATCGCACGCCACAGCCCGAAAATGTACGGACATGGAGCGGCTGCTGGATGTTATTAAAAACAAGGCGGAGGATTTGGAAGCGAGGTCCCGTCGCAATAACGTACGAATCGCGGGCGTTCCGGAGTCCACAAACATTGCCAAGATGGAAACCTACATGGAGGAATTGATCAAAAACGTGTTTGGAGTAGAGTCCCTCTCACCCATCTTCCTGGTGGAATGCGCGCATAGAACACTGGCCCCGAGACCGAAACCTGGCCTGCCTCCGAGACCTATAGTGGTGCGGATCATGAACTATCGAGATCGTGACACCATTCTCCACATGGCACGAGACAAACGCAAGATCAGCTATCAGGGCAACGAGCTGGAGTTCTACCCGGACTTCACGGTGACGGTCCAGATGGCACGTAAAGAGTTCAACCCGGTCAAAAAGAAACTCCGGGAGCTGCAGATTGAGTATGCTATGCTATACCCAGCGCGTTTGAAGGTCACATATGACGGGAAAACGGCACTTCTGCAGACGCCCAAGGAGGCCCAAGACTTTATCAAGCGGATCATTACTCGGCGTAAGGAGCAACGACGAGTGGATCAAGGCATGGACTCGAACTGAGGATAGATGTGTGGGACAGTGTAATATTTGTGATGGTAGACACCAAAGGGAACGGCTGAGACGGAGATCGCGGGAGGTGAGCTGGACGCTGCTGCACAGGAGATAATGACTATGGGGGGTTGGTGTCGACCGGGAAGCGGTATGCAAGATATCGCATGCATGGGAGGTAAGCTGTAGACTATGCTGCTCATCTGGTGGACACGAGCGCTCTAGCAAACGTTTAGGGACATGCGGCACTGTGGGTGAGATTACGGGAGGTCTGTTGGGTAGGAAATGCCGGGCGACATTATGGCGCACGATGCATTGGTTCACCACATAAAACGTCACTGCTGGGATATATGCCTGCTGAGCTGGCTGCAGAGGGGTGTACTAGGATCTTGCATGTATTCCGAATGAACAACTGACCACATCCATTAGGTTGGATGGAAAGGTGCGCTCTTGGTGGATCCCCCGCGCGGGTGTTCCCCAAATCCAGTTGGGTTGAAATGTTTCATAGGAATGGGGAGTGTCTTTGGCAGAGTTGGGTTGCTGAAGTGGGTGGGGGGTGGTGGGGGGGTGTTGGGGATCGTTTAATAGGTTATGGTACGAAGGGGGCATTACAGATACAAAGGGTGGAATTGAGTCGCGAGATCAGAGGGGGACTGAATGGGTTGATTGTAGTGGAAGCTGCGGTGGGACAGATGCCGTTATAATGCGAGACAATTGGGTGGAAGATGGAAGACAGCACGATACGTGATAACCGGTTGTCATTTCTGACATGGAATGTACGAGGGCTGAACAACCCCAAGAAAATAAGACATGTGTTGGCATACTTAGATCGGCATCACATTGATGTTGCTATGTTACAGGAGACGCACATCACGCCAGCAGTGCCTATGCTAATTGGGAGTAGATGGGCGGAGTCGGTGCATTACTCGTCATACTCCTCTTATTCCAGAGGGGTCATGATTTTGATCAGGAAGGGGGTACAGTTTGATGTGGACACTACGTATAAGGATGAGGTGGGACGTTTTGTTCTCATCACGGGGAGACTGCGGGGACATCAAGTAGCATTGGTTACTACATACGGGCCAAATGTGGACGACCCGGAATTCTATACTACGGTGTGGAATAAACTGGGTGAACTACCTGACATACCACTGATCTGGGGGGGAGATTTCAATATAGCACTGAAGGATGGGTGGGACAGGTCATGTAATACAATTGAACCTCATACCAGGGCTAGGAGAAAATTGCTGGCTATAATGGCAGATAGGGAACTTGAGGATATATGGAGAACGAGGAACCGGGAGAGCAGAGAGGCGACGCATACGACAGCGGTTAGTAATAGCTGGTCCAGGATAGATTACTGGTTGGGGTCTGCGGCAGCGCTCCTGTGGACAAGATCCGTGTGCCATTTACCTAGAACCCTATCGGATCATAATCCGGTCAAACTCACCATTGAGCTGCCGAATTATATGCCCCCCCGTTTAGTTGGAGTTTCAATGCGAGAGCACTGACTGACCCATAATATGCTGACGCAATAAGTAAGGCCGTGACAGAGTACTTTGAACTGAATGCGCCAACCACGGAAGACCCTGGGTTGCTGTGGGAGGCGTTTAAGGCTACCATTAGGGGGATCTGCATTGGAACGAGTGCTGGAATATAGAAAGATATTCGCCAGCAGTTGATATCCCGGGAGGAGAAAATTAGCAAGTTAGAGAGAGAATACGAGAGTACACAAAACACTAAGCTGTTAGGTGACATACGACACATCATCACTGAATACCAAACACTTGCAGAGGACGAGCTCAAGTACATATCGAAGCGACAGGTAGCCAGAAACTATGGCGAGGGAGGTAGGCCAGGTAAATCTCTAGCAGCCAAAATATGTGCAGGGAGGACACCACAGATAGTACGTGGGGTGCGTAATGAACAGGGGGACATGCAGTATGGGGCGCAGGATATCCTAAGGGAATTTACGGCTACATATGGAAAATTGTACGAGACACAGCAGACAGCATCGGAAGAGGAGATCGGGGACTATCTAGAGGAGGTAGCGATAGCATGGCTGTCGGATGCACACAGAGAGTACTTAGCAGAACCTATTACAGTGGAGGAGGTGTCGGAGGTGATTAAATCGCTGCCAAACGGAAAGACACCGGGCCCAGATGGGTTCACGGGTGAATTCTACAAGGCATTCATTGACCAAGTAGCACCTCATCTGGTTGGGATGTACGGACATGCTCACAATCAGATGCTGCTGCCACCCACGCTGCGTGAAGCGCTTATCATTGCGTTATTGAAGCCAAACAAGGACCCTGAGAGTTGCGAATCGTATAGGCCTCTATCCCTAATTAATGTTGACGTGAAGATTCTTGCCAAACTATTGGCGAAACGGCTCCAGCCGCTAATGACCCGATTGATATTGCCGGATCAGTCGGGATTTATCCCCACCAGATCCACCACGCACAACACACGAACATTATTTGCATTGTCGCACTATTTAAGGCCAACGACCAAAGCGGCTGCGGTCCTCCTGGATGCTGCGAAAGCATTCGATTCTCTAGAATGGCCATATTTACACAAGGTGTTACGCCGGATGGGATTTCCGTTGCGATTTCTGCAATGGATGCAGCTGCTGTACACGGCCCCAACGGCCCGAGTTAGAGTAAACAGATATATATCCGACCCGATACCTATTCGCAGGGGGACAAGGCAAGGCTGCCCGCTGTCCCCCTTGCTATTCGCGCTGGCAATGGAGCCATTGGCGTGTAGAATACGGCAGAGGCATCACTATTCGGCGCTGCAGTTTCCTCAACGGCCGCTCCATATATCGCTATATGCAGACGATATGTTGCTGTATGTGCGCGATCCTGAGGTGAATTTAAATGCATTACTGAGGGAGTATGTTCGGTTTGCACAGACGTCCGGGATAAGCATTAATTGGGCGAAGTCGGTCATTGTCCCTTTGTCGGACACTACCCACCCACACCAGCTGGACTACCCAATTGAATGGCAAACGGACCCGGTGCGCTATCTGGGAGTGTGGCATCATAGGGACCCGGAGGTGGTGATTCGAACAAACTATGGCAGGGCGGTAGGAGCGCTGGAAGGGAAAATAGATAGATGGATACAGCTGCCACTATCGCTGGCAGATAGACTGGCCATTGTCAAGATGGTCGTCTTACCCAAGTTGTTGTATTTATTCAATAATATACCGATACAACCACCGGCCGAAGTGTTCCGTAGAATATCAGCGATGGTGCTTAGACAGATTTGGGCGGGTAAACAAGTCAGGATTGAAATGCGAGCACTGACGCTACCGTATGCTAAAGGCGGGTTTAGAGTGCCGGATTTTCTGCTATACTATCTATGTGCGCAGGCGCAATTTGCACACTACTGGTACCATCCCGTCCCGTTCCTGACACACACGGCAGTAGAGGAGGGGGATGCGGTGCCAGTTCTGCTACGGGCAGTCCTTACGCATGTGCGCGCTCCGCTGCATAAGCGCGATATAAATACAATAGATACGACAAATAGGGCGTGGCGAGTAATGGGGAAGAAAGCACATAAATTGCCATTATACGCGCCGGCTCTGCCTCTATTACACCATCCAGAATTGTCGGTGACGCGGGAGAAGGTAGGGATGGGGCTTTTGCGGCAGGTAGGCATAACCACAATGGGGGATCTGTTTAATAATGGCACGTTTCAGACAATAAGCGAGCTTACATTTATTAGTAATCAAACGTTGCTGTTTAAGTTCACGTATTACAGATTGCAAAGTGCACTGAGGACACTTTACCCTTCGTTTCCTGAAGAGCCGCCACAGTTGCTGGCTTTGCAGTTTCTGATAACAACACCCACTGCCACTAAACTGGTGTCAAGCCTCTATAGTAAATTGCAAAAAGACATAGCGGGAAATACGCAGAAGTCAATGGAAAAATGGAATAGTGCATTAGATGACCCGCTGACACTGGAAGAATGGGAGATAGCCTGTTCACTGACTGAATTGCTGACACCTAATTGTAATCTTAGAATGCTGCATTACAAATATCTACACCAGACCTATTATACACCGGCTAGACTTTGCAGGTATGGTTTAAGGGAAGACTCGCGCTGCTGCAGATGTGGGGAAGAGGGGACGGACTTCTGTCACCTGGCTTGGAGGTGCACGGCGGTGGCGGATTATTGGGTAAAGGTGGTGGGAATGGTGGGCGAAATGGTGGGAGTAGAGCTGGAATGTTCAGAAAAGACTTGTTTGTTGGGGATTCTGCCTGAATTGCGCTCTCTGAAACGTAAATTTGCTGTGATTGCACTCTTGTTGGCCAAACGGCGAATATCGCTATGCTGGAACAGTAAACTAGCACCTACGATTAAGCAATGGATCAAAGACTTAACATTCTGTAGAGACACTCTCAAAACGTATGAGGAGGAGCTTCCCGGAGGGTCGAGGCCCCGAGACTACTGGGTGTACTTAATTGACTATTTACGACTTCATCCGATTGCGTGATCATGCAGGACTACAACGTGGTGATGAGGCTGCTTACTATTATTGTGACACTGACCGCCAGGTGCTGGTGTAGACCTGGCAGCTGGATGATATTGTAACATGACCTATTTGTTTTGTTTTTGTATGTTGAAATGTTGATTACATTTCCAAAAATGCTAATAAAAAAAAAAAAAAAAGTTATAGTATAATATATGTCTAAAAACCATTCTTATTATAATTAAAAAGCATATTTCTATAAATATTGATAATAGTAAAATCCAGTTAAGGAAAAAACCATTAAAAAGCATATAAATACAAATAATTGCTAAAATTTCATTATACTAAAAAAGTCTGAATTGGGAAAAATCTTCTTATTGCCATTGATCATCATTTCTATACTTGTTATTATTTTTTGTGTATATCAGCCAAGTAAACCATGGGTAATAGGGAGAATTCAGGTTCACTAATTTTATATAACAAAACTGGAAACCAAATAACATCTCTAACTGTAAATTTTACAGAAAGTTATACATGTCTTCCGTGTTGTTTAACCCATTAGGCCACTTACTATCGAACTCCAAAATGATTTTAGTTTCTAATTGTCTAAGTTGGCGCTCCCTGTTGCCTCCCCTTCGAAATGTATAACATAATAGGTAAGACAATTTATATCGTTAGGATGGGTTCTTTTAAAGTGACGTGCTACTGGGTATTCTGGGTCGCTGTGGAGAATGGCTCTTATATGCTGCAATATTCTGACATGCACCTGTAGCTTCGTAATGCCAATGTAGTTAAGGCCACAGGTGCATATCAGAACATAAACAGCATATTCTGGTTTGCAGTTATAGTTACCACGTATAGGAATTAGAGAATCACTGAATGGGGTAGAATAATGTGTCTTGTTGCAGCCGAATTTACGTGCTCTGCAAGATCCACATTTCCTGAAACCTCTTGCCGGCTGCAACCAAGAAGCAGCTTTCCTAATCTCAGGAGAGTTTTTACCCAGAATAGACCCCATTGTCGTTGCCCTTCCAAAAGTAATCATAGGGGTTGCTGCTATCCTATTACGGAACACATTACCTGTTAACACAATGGGCCAGTGTTTTTTAATGATAGATCTGATTTTACGTTCTTCATTACAATATGTGGTAATCAGTCTTGGAGTATCCACATTATTTGACCTGGATACTGTACCTTGTTCTAGTTCATGTGAGTCAAAGTTATCACTCTTGAATAGACTGTGTCTAGGTCGTGTACTAGCATTTTTCATAGCTTCACAGATGATTTATTCACTGTAGCCCCTAGCTTTCAATTTGTCTGACAATTCATTTAAGCACATGTTAAAATCTGCATCATCACTGCAGATACGTTTAGGTCTCCATATTTCTCTGTCTGGGATGTGCGCTGTTTGCATGTAGCGTAATATTCCGAGATGTCGGCTTTCAATATAGAGTGGTTTCAAGTTTGCCCTCTTTGATGTGAAGCCTCACATCGAGCAAATTCTATTTGAGTTTTGTGAATTTGAGACGTAATAACTAGATTCATGGAATTATCATTGACGTCTTTAATGAACTGTTCATCTTCTACCTCACTACCCTTCCACAAAATGAAGACATCATCAATATATCTTAGATATCTGAGAACATGTGACTCAAATGATGGCTGATGTGTCTTTTTGAGGACCTGTTCCTCCCACCAGCCAACATGCAAGCATGCGTAGCTGGGGGAAAAACAGGCCCCCATAGCCACTCCTCTCTGTTGTTTAAAAACATCTTTTTTAAAAAGAAAACAATTGTTATTAAGGCACCATGAAATAAGCTCAAGAATTACCTTGTTATGTTCATAGGATTCACATGTTTTTGTATCTAAAAAGTATTTAACAGCTCTTAAACCCAATCCATGATCTATACTGGTATAAAGCGACTCTATGTCGAGCGTAATCAAATATAGATCTTCAGTCCACACTAGCCCCTCGACTTTCTTTAAAAAGTCATCAGTATCTTTAACATAACTGGGCAAATCCTTGACCAAGTCCTGTAGAAAGTAGTCAATATATTGACCCACTTTCTCGCTTACACTGTTGATGGCCGAAATAATGAGCCTGCCAGGAACGGTATAACATTTTTATGTATTTTTGGAATTAGGTATAATACAGGTAACACTAGAAATTCATTATACATAAACTTATGTTCTTCAGTGGATATGAGACCTTCCCTTCTCCACTGCGCTAATAATTTCTGTAGTGTGTCCTTAGCTGAATTATATTCCTTCATGTTGTTTTTTTATAGCATATTTCATCATTTAATTGTCTCTGTGCTTCTTGTACATAATCATTTTTTGGCCAAATTACCAAATTGTCACCTTTATCTGATTTCTTTATAACAATAACATGATTGTCACTTAATTTTTTCATTACTCTGTCATATTCTCGTTTTTTGAAATATACATTTTTCTGTTTTCTGTTCTTATTTACACTATGATGTAATTTTTTCAAATCATCATAACCATATCATGATATGTATCAACAGCGTCTTTTGGCATTAATGGCACAAAACAGGTTTTAGGTTTAAAGGGACTGATCCCAGCCCCTTTCAGCACCAAATTAATTTTCTTCAATCTTACTTGTGTAGCCACATGCGTTTCAATGTAAGACGATTGCAGGTCAGTTTGTTCATTTAAGTCATGCATTGTGAGCAAAGTTGGAATATCAGAGGCTGCTAGTACTGGGCCTTGTTCTTCCTCTTGTTCCAGTACATTTTCAGATTGTTGTTTGCAAGTTTTTAAGGCAAAGAATTTTTTAAGATTGAGCTGTCTAATAAAACAGTACACATCAATACGTATATATATATTCACTGAAAAAACCATAGGTTTCAGACACGTTATAGTTAGGAATTAGCATTTAAAAAACCTTACAAATTCACTGAGAAAACCATAGGTTTCAGGGACGTTATAGTTAGCTGGACATTTCACTCGTACAAAACCAAAGAAATTCCTCCATTATAGTTAGTTCTGCTAACTATAACTTGCGCCCCCGCAATGCACTGCTGACGATGTCACATATTACATCATTCATGACATGGTGGGTGACATCACTGATGACATCACTGATGACATCTCAAATGACTTCACTGATGACATCACTGATGACATCATCCAGTCAATGTGGTTTGGTTCGTTATTTAAATATGTATTATATATATAGCAATCTGCATTGAAGAATGAGTGGATATATAAATGTCTGGATAGAGGATTTAGTAGCTGTGTGATTGACTGTTTAAGTGAGTAATTAAAAGTGTCTCACTAAATACATGGGTTAGTGACTAAACTGTGTGAATGTCTGTATCACTCTGTCTGTTGTTGTATAACATGCTGCATCAGTTGGTCACTAGCTACATGAGTGTCTACATTACTTATTGATTAGTTGGCTGAGTATTTGTATGGGAGACTGAGTGTATGTCTGGTTGAGTGGGAGATGTGTGAATCTGTGCATAGATGTATAGGTGGTTCATTGACTAGGTGTATGAGTTTGAGAGTACATGTGGAAACAGTGAATATATGTCTCAGTGGTACATCTGTAATGAAGTACAAAAATAAAAAGCAGTGTATGTGACCATTGGTGTAAATAAATAACTATTAGTAAGAGTTAAGTTAGACTGACTGTATGGATGAGTGTATACATGTAATAGTGATTTTATAACATAGTAAGTATGAGTTACTTTTTGTATGAATAAATGAGCTGTTGTGTGTATAATTGTGTATGTGAGTAAATGTAAGTAGGATTGATTCTTTGCATGAGTGAGTAGGATGACTGCATAACCGACTAGGATGACTGCTGATGTGTCAATGTCTATATAGGTGGATGAGTGCATTTGATAGTATTCTATTGATTAGTGACTGTATGTATGAATAATTCTGTGGGTGAATGGGTAGATGTGTGTGTAGACCTAGGAATCAGTGAGTGGGTATGTAGTAACTGGTATTGGTATGTAAATGGTTTAAAAAATGGTACTCTGTATTTTACAGTGAGTGATCAAAGGTTATACTAGTGTGTGATGAGGTGTATTAGCTTGTTGCATGGATGATGTCATCAGTGATGTCATCAGTGATGTCATTTGAGATGTCATCAGTGATGTCATCAGTAATGTCACTGACCATGTCATGAATGATGTAATATGTGACATCATCAGCAGTGCATTGCGGGCGCGCGAGTTATAGTTAGAAGAACTAACTATAATGGAGGATTCTCTATGGTTTTGTACAAGTGAAATGTCCAGCAAACTATAACGTCCCTGAAACCTATGTTTTTTTCAGTGAATATATATATATACACACACATATACATATATGTTCACGGAAAAAAAACAATGGTTACAGCAACGTTATAGTTAGGTTACTATTTCACTTGCACAAAACCCAAAAAATACAGCCGTTCTAGTTAGCTGAGCTAACTATAGCTCACGCCCCAGCAATGCACTGCTTATGACATCACCTATTACATCACTCATTGCATGATCACTGATGACATAACTGATGACATCTCAAATGACATCACTGATGACATCACTGTTGACATCATCCAGTGACTGATGGCCGGATTCACAAAGGCAATCTGAGACAAAAGTCTAACTTTACGACTTTTAGTATTCACAAAGATCATTTACGAGCCGTATCTTTACGTTTGCTGTCGGCCGGAATCTCCGCACCCGGGCCATACTCTCCGCACTCGGGCCGTACTCTCCGACTCGAGCCTTACTCTCCGGCTCATGCCATACTCTCTAGCTCGGGCCGGATGAAGTGTAATCAATGGGCAAGATTGTAATTTTTACAAAAGGGAACATTAGGAACATGTGATAAATGGTAAAAGAGGTCATGAAAATCTGTTTGAGCAGGGAAAAGGGTGTGGTCGGATGTTAGACTTGGCATCTTTTGGCGTGTTTTCCCTGAGTTTTTGCTTTCTGACCTCCCAGTTTTGCTGGCGTAGCGTTTCTGCAAACTTTCCGCAATGCTGATCAGTGGGAAAGTGCAGGTGCTCCCATGGTAAATTATGGTATTGATTTGTGTTTCCATGTTTGGACGTTTGGTTTACCAGTTAGCCCCTAGTAAAGTGCACTGCTTGTGCCAGGGCCGGCGAATCAAATGCTACTCGGGGGCCTGCAGCACTGGTTGTGCCACCCCCAAGAGAAGCCCTAAAAAAACAGTAACTCAGAGCTGCCATTGTAGAGTCTGCATGCAGTGGTAACTGCCCTGTCGACCTGGCAGTGCAGACACTTGCCGGTCCCTAACCTTCCCTTTTTTGTACCCATCACTCACCCCTGCGGTAGGCCCAAGGCACTCCTGTGGGCAGGGTGAAGTGTACGTGAAAAGTGGGACATGCCTGGGTGTGTATGGCATGTCCCAGTAGTGAACGATAACCCAACTCGTCCTTCACTATCACAAGGCTACCTGTTCCCCATAGGACAAGATGGGAAGTTTGTTTATAACGCCTTATAAACGTAACTCGCCAGCGTAATCAAGTTGAGAAATACATTTTAGTATGCCTGAACTCAGAATCTAAAGATGCATCTTTTAGTAAAGGTGATTTTTACATTCTGTGTTTGAAAATACCACTTTTTGAAAGTAGGTATTTTCTTGCTCAGTCATCCCGTGTGCCTCTGCTGGAATGTGGATTGCCTGTCTGGGTTTTGGACGACAGATGGCTAGGAAGCCGGGGTGGCTCTTGATAGTCTAGGTAGGTCAGGAAAGGGCTGAATAGACCTGGGCTGTGATGGGGAAAGAGGGAGGAGATTTCCTTGCACCTCAAAGGGCCTGGTCGGCCTCTGACAATGCCGTCTCCACCCCCCATCAGGAAATCACACCAGAGGAGGCAGAACTGGTTTAGCTGGGCACAGACACCCTCTGCCTAGAGGATCAAAAGATTCTTGGAGAACAAATACTGGGACCCAAACCCCCGAACTTTAGAACTCATCTGGAACAAGAAGACTGCCAAGAAGAAGAGCCGGAGATGCTGCAAAAAGGAACAACTGCTTTGCTGGGTTCTTTGCTGGGCTGACCTACAGTGGCTGCTTCTGTCTTGGGCAGTGAAAAGCATAAACTGGACTTTCTGCAACCTAATTTTTGAGTCTCTCTAAGGGCTTGAGGTAGAGCTTGCCCCCTGTTCATGAAGTCTCAGGAACCACAAAGACTCAAAACTCTTCTGCCCGCAGCACGGGGGACTGTGTGTTTTGTGCTGTAACAGAGGAAGACCCAACCAACGAAGCCTACGATGCAGCTGCCAACTCCGTGTCCTGAAGGCACCGCCGAGGGCACTGCCCCAACGTCGCACTGCAACCTTGGTCTCACCAGCGACACCTGTGGACACCGCCACCGAGCCGCTACTTGAACCGCAACCTGTGGGCATCGCACTCTGCACCGCCTTGCTTCACGCTGAAGCTTTGGCACTGCAAAGAGCACTGCCGCACCGTGACTTGGTCTCACCGACAATGCCTGTTGATGCTGTCCCCGAGCCGTTGCTTGCACCCCATCCTGTGGGCACCGCACTCTGCACCGCCCTGCTTCACGAGGACGCCTTGACCTCCCTGACGCAGCCGCTCCACACCAAAATCAATGCCGCTGCTTGCACTGTGGTTCGAGGGCACCGCTCGTAAGTCACACGAAGCACTGCCCCTATCCCGCACTGCAGCCTTGGCCTGCTTACGCCGGCACCATCGACTCCCGCTCATCAACCGATGACAGTGCTTCAGCTACAACAATACCGCTGCTTGCACCGTGACCTGCTAGCATCGTGACGGCACCACCTTCATCTCACACCGTGACCCTGGTCTCATCGACGACGCCACCTGATGCGGCCACCGAGCCGCTGCTCGCACTGTGACCTGGGGGCACTGCATGCCACACCACTGCACTTCGCACCACAGCACCCAACGCCTGCCAGCGCTCCTGACTCCATCAGAGAGGAGCTCGACCTGCAACGCGAGTGACCTCAAGGGCCCCATCACCCTGCACTTCTCACCAGTACTGTTTGCGGGTCTTTCTGACACCATAGCTGGCCCACGACCAGCCAGAACTGTTGGGTTTGTTGTACACAATGCTGTGATTGCCGCGGACAGAGCTATCGACATCGGGGAACTTTGTGTGTTATTTTGATAACTGCAGAATTTTAAATATAGTATTGTGAATTTTTGTCGGATTTGGTCTTGTCTTAACGTATATAAAAATATTGGCTATTTTTCTAAACTGGTGTGGTGTCCTTTTGTAGTGCTTACACTGTATTACTGTTGGTTAAGTGCAAATGTTTTACACACTGACTCTAAGATAAGTCTGACTGCTCGTGCCAAGCTACCAATGGGATGAGACGGGGTTATTTTAGGAGTGTAACTCCCTTATCCTGACTAGGAAGAATGGTCCCTCTTTGGACAAAGGTGCAAGCCCTTGCCAACTAGAGACCCCCATTTCTAACAATGGACACTACATTATATCCCAGAAAAGTATGCTCCTTTGCATCATGGTACATGCAGCGCACAATTCGCGCTCCCCTCAGTGTTGACTGTAGTGTCAACACTACAGTCAATACTAAGGGGAGCTCTCTTAGTGTTGACTGTAGTGTGGACACTAAAGTCAACACTTAGGGGAGCGCAAATTGTACCATGATGTAAAGGAGCAAACCTTTCTGGGTTATGATGTAGTATCTGGCCACACCCTTTTCCCTGCCCATTGATTATATTCATCTGGCCCGAGCCAGCGAGTACGACTCGAGGCGGAGAGTACGGCCCGAGCCGGAGAGTATGGCCTGGGTGCGAAGATTCCCGCCTGACTGCGGACGTAAAGATACAATTCTTAAATGACTTCTGTGAAAACCAAAAGTCGTTCATGACTTCTGTGAATATCAAAAGTCGTAAAGTTAGACTTTTGTCTCAGATTATCTTTGTGAATCGACAAAAAAAGTTTATTAGGGTTAAATAAATATACACCAAGGTGTATTGAAGAATGAGTGAGTGTATGCATGGATAATTTAGTGGGTGCGTGACTGACTGTATAAGTGAGTGATTAATTTTATACATCTCTCAGTGAATGTATGGTGAGTGACTAATCTGTGTGAATGTCTGTATCAGTTTGTCAGTTGGTGTATATGTGACTGCATGGGTTGGTGAGTAAGTATATGAGTGTCTATATGGGTTATTGATTGGTTGTCTGAGTTCCTGTATGGGTGCATGACTCTGTGTGGGTGGGTGAGGGGTGAATGACTCCCTGCATGGATGAGTGAGTGGGTAATTCACTGCCTGTATGGGTTCATGAGTGCATCTGAGAAGGGCTGTATGGTTTAGTGAATTTTTGTATAGCTGTGTCAATGAGTGAACGGATGGCTCAGTGGTATATGGGTGAGTGAATACATATGTGAAAAGCAGTATATGTGAGTATTGAAGCATATAAAGGACTGTATATGTGAGTGAGGTATTGTGAGAGTGGCTGTATTGGGGAGTATATGCCTGTGTCAGTGACTGTATAGATGAGTATGTGTGTGTTAGTAGCTGTGTGAATAAGTGAGTTGGTGTGTGTATAACAGTATAGGTGAGTAAGTGGCAGTGTGATTGCCTTTATGCGTGACTGAGTAGGTGTGTGAGAAGTTCTATGAGTGTCTAACAGTGTGTGAGTGGCTGTTTGGGTGAATGAGTAGATATGTCAGTGGCTGTATTAGTGAGTGAGTGGGTGTATGAGTGGCTGTATGGTTGAGTGAGTAGTTGTGTGTGTAGACCTATAAATAAGGGAGTGGGTATGTTAGTACTGGTATGGGTGTGTCAATGGTTTTGAGAAGGGTAGTGTGAAAATTGGAGTGGGTGTATGAAAGTTTGTATTGGGGTGTGAGTGGGTGCATCAGAGATTCTGAGAATGATATCAACAATGATGTCATTTGAGATGTCATGAGTGATGTCACTGACCATGTCATGAGTGATGTGATATGTGAAGTCTTCAGTAGTCCATTGCAGGTGTGCGAGTTATAGTTAGGTTGTATTTCAGTTGCCCCAGAGGATGGGAGTTAACCCGAAATGCATTGGGTACATGACGCTGTGTTATGAGGAATATTGAACCCCCTTTGTGCTGCTTTGAGAAGCCTGGATGGGCATATGTAAAACATGGAGATCAAAAATATTTAGTAAACATGGAAATTTCTAGATCAAATATGGAGAAAGTTTAGAATAAAAATATAATAAACGGATTGAATATTCAGAATTCTTTCTTATATATGGATGTGCATCTTGTGAGGGGAACTGATGAGGCTTCAATTTGGGATACACACAGTTAATGCGCACGGACGGAGCATGCACCAAGGTTGCACGCCTTCATCGCCGTTGAGCATTATAAATGTTGGTTCACCAACCTGGAGTGCATTCTGTCATTCTCAGTGCTCAGATCTAATAAGATTCCCAGATCCTTTTGGTGCACCCAAATCAAGATGCTGTCCCTTTTGACAGGAACATACACATTCCTGCTAATTTTGCTGCTATGAAATTTTACTTTTGCTTAAAAAAAAACCTCAATTCTATGGTTTGTCTACCATAACCTCCAAGCACGACATCAGGATCTTTAAGAGGTACCTATCACACAGCTCATTGTCAAACACTTCATTAGATATCAAAGTGAGCGATGTTCCTGAGTCCACTAGAGCTTCTACAAACAAACCCTTATTTGGAATAAAGTCTTTCAGGTGTTTTATCTTCTCTCCTTCAGTAGACGCAGATAAGAAACAATTCTCCATAATTTCATTTGGTTCTGAATATATATAATTTTCCAAGACCACCTTTGTGAATGTCAACATTTGGCAAAATGCCCTTTTTAAGAATATAGTTTACAGGCAACATTTTGACCCGGACATTTTTTGAAAGAGGCAATATGTCCAGTATTACAGCATCTGTAACATGCACCCCTAACTTTCATTAGTGCAAGCTGGGTAATTTTGCTCTTCACTTCCTCTTCTATCAACCCCACTTTGTAGACATCAATCTTCCTGTTTTTCTCTACACAAGCCAAAGAATGTGCCTCACATTATTCAATGGAAATAACCTTGTTCAATGTGGGATCATCCTTTAACCATAGCTCTTGTCTTACTTTGTCAAGTCAAGTCGAATTCAGCCTTATTCGATTGGTAATAATAAAAGCATACAAAGTTAAATACATCTGCCAGGATTTTATTTTGCAGAGAAAAATAACCACTTTTAAAAAACACATAAAAGCAAGAATGTTTACAAATATAAAATGTAAAGTGTTGGTGAAAAGAGGATAAAAACACAATGTATAGCAGCGTAACTAATCATATTCATACATCAAATTGTCATATAGAGTGAGAGTGTTCTGTACTCTTGTAGCACCACTAATATAAAGGGAGAAAGCATAGCAGGTATATTCAGACTGAAGGCTACATAAAAGCTTATAATCATCCTGGTGCATTGTAAAATTCTTTGACAGGGCAAGGAATATGTTTCCTAATTTCACTGTAAAAACCATGGACAAGTATAAAGTGCATTGAAGATTGTATTGACACTCCATCACTCGGGTATCTAGGGATTCTATTGGACCACATGTCTCCTTTTGAAATGGCTGCAATGCCTAATCGAACTCTAGTAGGGTTGAATCTTTTCTGAACATCTATGACCATCACAAGGTAGCCCTGCAGTCCAGGTTGTAAAGGTTGCTCCAGGTAATTGATTACGAAGGTTTCCGGCTTTCTTTAAACTCCTGCTCTCCTCTTCGTTTAGAGGTAAGCATAGCTTTTAGTTCTTTTTTGCTAAACTGTAGTATATTTGCTGGAATCTAAATTTGGAAATCTAGATCAATTTCAATTATTAACCTATTGACATGTGTCAGCCAGGGAATTATATTACAGTGCTCAAGTCATTGATCACTTCCCTTGAGAATTTCATAGCTGGTTTACTCCAGATGTTGTGCCAGCCGGTAATCACACTCAAATCAATAATATCTTCCACATAAGTAACACTTAGTTCTCTGTGAGTAATTAAAGTGGATGTAGCATGTGGTACATAAAATAACCTGGCCAAAAATAGATTTTCCTGAGTTTGCAGGATATTTTGCCACCTTGCCCCCCAGAGGACTGCACCGTAGGTAGCCAAAGGTATACATTTACACCTATAGAGTTGCAACATTTCACAAATAGGATTGTTGCCAACTTTTCTAGCAAACCTGAACAAAGCCTCAGTTGATCTAGCAAGTTGTAACTTTGCTAGTTCCAGGTGGGGGTTCCGAGAACCGGAATTTGAGAAAAGTACACCCAAAGTACCCCAAATAGGAAAATTACTTTACTTTTATTAAATTTTGTTCCCTGACATGGAATGATTTCTTTTTGGGTCTACCTCTTTCGTATACCATGATAACAGTTGTTGCCAAATTTGCTTCTGAGATCTTTGTACTCCATATATCCTACAAAACCAGCGATCAGTTTTTGCAGACTGTTAGCGGTTCTAGACATCAGGACCGGATCGTCGGCATAAAGGAGCACCGGAGTGAATCGGGGTCTGATTTTTGGTGCATCAGCTTCTAGCTTCTGAAGCTCTTTATCAACCCCGTTTACGTAGAGGGAGAAGAGATCTGGGGTTACCCCTCTTCTGACACTAAATCTAAAAGATTTAGTAAAAAAGAACCAGTTAAACAGTAGCACATCCACTCAATAAATCTGGTACGAATACAAACATATTTACTTCCTGTGTGTCTTGTAACCCAAGTAGTTGTTTCTCAGCATCTTTAGTTGCAGTACTTGTGATTACCAGAGTTATACAAATGGTTGTTCATGGTCTAGACTCTATTTTATGGAAGTCATATGTAGACTATTGCATCAAGACACTCTGAAAGTTCCAGAGACTGTATGCAATGAGTTGTTTGCAGACTAGTTTCAATTGGGGTGGTCCCGTGACCAGGAGGAGTTTAAAAACCAATGTGTGTACTTCAGGTATTGTGACTGTTTCATACAAAGTCAAAAGCCTGTATGGGTTCATGAGTGCATCTGAGAAGGGCTGTATGGTTTAGTGAATTTTTGTATAGCTGTGTCAATGAGTGAACGGATGGCTCAGTGGTATATGGGTGAGAGAATACATATGTGAAAAGCAGTATATGTGAGTATTGAAGCATATAAAGGACTATATATGTGAGTGAGGTATTGTGAGAGTGGCTGTATTGGGGAGTATATGCCTGTGTCAGTGACTGTATAGATGAGTATGTGTGTGTTAGTAGCTGTGTGAATAAGTGAGTTGGTGTGTGTATAACAGTATAGGTGAGTAAGTGGCAGTGTGATTGCCTTTATGCGTGACTGAGTAGGTGTGTGAGAAGTTCTATGAGTGTCTAACAGTGTGTGAGTGGCTGTTTGGGTGAATGAGTAGATATGTCAGTGGCTGTATTAGTGAGTGAGTGGGTGTATGAGTGGCTGTATGGTTGAGTGAGTAGTTGTGTGTGTAGACCTATAAATAAGGGAGTGGGTATGTTAGTACTGGTATGGGTGTGTCAATGGTTTTGAGAAGGGTAGTGTGAAAATTGGAGTGGGTGTATGAAAGTTTGTATTGGGGTGTGAGTGGGTGCATCAGAGATTCTGAGAATGATATCAACAATGATGTCATTTGAGATGTCATGAGTGATGTCACTGACCATGTCATGAGTGATGTGATATGTGAAGTCTTCAGTAGTCCATTGCGGGTGTGCGAGTTATAGTTAGGTTGTATTTCAGTTGCCCCAGAGGATGGGAGTTAACCCGAAATGCATTGGGTACATGACGCTGTGTTATGAGGAATATTGAACCCCCTTTGTGCTGCTTTGAGAAGCCTGGATGGGCATATGTAAAACATGGAGATCAAAAATATTTAGTAAACATGGAAATTTCTAGATCAAATATGGAGAAAGTTTAGAATAAAAATATAATAAACGGATTGAATATTCAGAATTCTTTCTTATATATGGATGTGCATCTTGTGAGGGGAACTGATGAGGCTTCAATTTGGGATACACACAGTTAATGCGCACGGACGGAGCATGCACCAAGGTTGCACGCCTTCATCGCCGTTGAGCATTATAAATGTTGGTTCACCAACCTGGAGTGCATTCTGTCATTCTCAGTGCGCAGATCTAATAAGATTACCAGATCCTTTTGGTGCACCCAAATCAAGATGCTGTCCCTTTTGACAGGAACATACACATTCCTGCTAATTTTGCTGCTATGAAATTTTACTTTTGCTTAAAAAAAACCTCAATTCTATGGTTTGTCTACCATAACCTCCAAGCACGACATCAGGATCTTTAAGAGGTACCTATCACACAGCTCATTGTCAAACACTTCATTAGATATCAAAGTGAGCGATGTTCCTGAGTCCACTAGAGCTTCTACAAACAAACCCTTATTTGGAATAAAGTCTTTCAGGTGTTTTATCTTCTCTCCTTCAGTAGACGCAGATAAGAAACAATTCTCCATAACTTCATTTGGTTCTGAATATATATAATTTTCCAAGACCACCTTTGTGAATGTCAACATTTGGCAAAATGCCCTTTTTAAGAATATAGTTTACAGGCAACATTTTGACCCGGACATTATTTGAAAGAGGCAATATGTCCAGTATTACAGCATCTGTAACATGCACCCCTAACTTTCATTAGTGCAAGCTGGGTAATTTTGCTCTTCACTTCCTCTTCTATCAACCCCACTTTGTAGACATCAATCTTCCTGTTTTTCTCTACACAAGCCAAAGAATGTGCCTCACATTATTCAATGGAAATAACCTTGTTCAATGTGGGATCATCCTTTAACCATAGCTCTTGTCTTACTTTGTCAAGTCAAGTCGAATTCAGCCTTATTCGATTGGTAATAATAAAAGCATACAAAGTTAAATACATCTGCCAGGATTTTATTTTGCAGAGAAAAATAACCACTTTTAAAAAACACATAAAAGCAAGAATGTTTACAAATATAAAATGTAAAGTGTTGGTGAAAAGAGGATAAAAACACAATGTATAGCAGCGTAACTAATCATATTCATACATCAAATTGTCATATAGAGTGAGAGTGTTCTGTACTCTTGTAGCACCACTAATATAAAGGGAGAAAGCATAGCAGGTATATTCAGACTGAAGGCTACATAAAAGCTTATAATCATCCTGGTGCATTGTAAAATTCTTTGACAGGGCAAGGAATATGTTTCCTAATTTCACTGTAAAAACCATGGACAAGTATAAAGTGCATTGAAGATTGTATTGACACTCCATCACTCGGGTATCTAGGGATTCTATTGGACCACATGTCTCCTTTTAAAATGGCTGCAATGCCTAATCGAACTCTAGTAGGGTTGAATCTTTTCTGAACATCTATGACCATCACAAGGTAGCCCTGCAGTCCAGGTTGTAAAGGTTGCTCCAGGTAATTGATTACGAAGGTTTCCGGCTTTCTTTAAACTCCTGCTCTCCTCTTCGTTTAGAGGTAAGCATAGCTTTTAGTTCTTTTTTGCTAAACTGTAGTATATTTGCTGGAATCTAAATTTGGAAATCTAGATCAATTTCAATTATTAACCTATTGACATGTGTCAGCCAGGGAATTATATTACAGTGCTCAAGTCATTGATCACTTCCCTTGAGAATTTCATAGCTGGTTTACTCCAGATGTTGTGCCAGCCGGTAATCACACTCAAATCAATAATATCTTCCACATAAGTAACACTTAGTTCTCTGTGAGTAATTAAAGTGGATGTAGCATGTGGTACATAAAATAACCTGGCCAAAAATAGATGTTCCTGAGTTTGCAGGATATTTTGCCACCTTGCCCCCCAGAGGACTGCACTGTAGGTAGCCAAAGGTATACATTTACACCTATAGAGTTGCAACATTTCACAAATAGGATTGTTGCCAACTTTTCTAGCAAACCTGAACAAAGCCTCAGTTGATCTAGCAAGTTGTAACTTTGCTAGTTCCAGGTGGGGGTTCCGAGAACCGGAATTTGAGAAAAGTACACCCAAAGTACCCCAAATAGGAAAATTACTTTACTTTTATTAAATTTTGTTCCCTGACATGGAATGATTTCTTTTTGGGTCTACCTCTTTCGTATACCATGAT
The DNA here is from genome assembly GCF_964204655.1 of Triturus cristatus. Classification (NCBI taxonomy): domain Eukaryota; kingdom Metazoa; phylum Chordata; class Amphibia; order Caudata; family Salamandridae; genus Triturus; species Triturus cristatus. The sequence goes on from NC_140591.1 coordinate 1,496,920,496, forward strand.
AACAGTTGTTGCCAAATTTGCTTCTGAGATCTTTGTACTCCATATATCCTACAAAACCAGCGATCAGTTTTTGCAGACTGTTAGCGGTTCTAGACATCAGGACCGGATCGTCGGCATAAAGGAGCACCGGAGTGAATCGGGGTCTGATTTTTGGTGCATCAGCTTCTAGCTTCTGAAGCTCTTTATCAACCCCGTTCACATAGAGGGAGAAGAGATCTGGGGTTACCCCTCTTCTGACACTAAATCTAAAAGATTTAGTAAAAAAGAACCAGTTAAACAGTAGCACATCCACTCAATAAATCTGGTACGAATACAAACATATTTACTTCCTGTGTGTCTTGTAACCCAAGTAGTTGTTTCTCAGCATCTTTAGTTGCAGTACTTGTGATTACCAGAGTTATACAAATGGTTGTTCATGGTCTAGACTCTATTTTATGGAAGTCATATGTAGACTATTGCATCAAGACACTCTGAAAGTTCCAGAGACTGTATGCAATGAGTTGTTTGCAGACTAGTTTCAATTGGGGTAGTCCCGTGACCAGGAGGAGTTTAAAAACCAATGTGTGTACTTCAGGTATTGTGACTGTTTCATACAAAGTCAAAAGCAAGAGCACGTGAGTTCTAATAAAGTTTTGTTAATTATTCTTTAATTCCTCCTTGCAATACTATGTGGAATCACAGTTTGGGCAGTCGAAGAAATTTCCTGTGCCACATGTGACCTGCAGTGCAGGTACAGTGTGCTTATAGAGCAGTTGACACGTGCACACACCCCAAACAGAATCTTGACTGCGAGGCTGCACCAAAGTGTGTCATGAGCTATTACCGACCACGCTGAAGATGAAAGACTGTTCCTTAAAAACACATGGTGCATGGAGCAGCTGACATGTGCACACACCTCCAACAGAATCATGACTATGAGTGCACACCAAGGAGTGTCATGGGCTAATAACACTCGCGTTGAAGGAGAAAGTCAATTCTTTGAAAATACGCTGCACAGGTGGTAGTCTTTTCCCGAAAATACACTGCAGAAATCAGCAGCGAATAGAGAAAGAAATCATGTAATAGAAGTACAGGCACGATGCCATGCAGAAATGTTGCCAAGAGTTAAACATGCCGGTTTCAGCTCAGTATAGAAAACCAGTAATAAAATTCTGAGGTTGTAGTGATGTGGAGGTGCTTCTGCCCAGTTGTCGCCACAGTAAAGATTACGCCTTCCACAAATAGATAGATCAGGTTTTTAATTAGAAGCATCTCACATCCAACGACCCAGCTACAAGGTCCATGTACAACTGCCTAGAATAGAACCTTCCAGTCTCCTCATCCACCTGCTTACAATGCAATCCAATATTCCACTACAATATTCCTGCATCGGAATACCACACAATGCCCACTAGTATTACAGATGTTATGGCAAATTGGGTCTATGTGTATCTTGCTTTATATCTTCCATTATAAAAAGCTAATATCAAACTGTCATCTGTTTAGTGAGATGTGTGAAACAAAGCAATATACTATCCTCCAGTCCTAACCGTAGCTTGTATTGGTACACTTGGATAATTGTGTTTACTTGCTACGTGTCACTTAAACAAACATTTCAATCTTTAGGAGGCATGACACTTTAAGTCCTAGATATATTACATCTGCGGCAATAAGCTTCTTGTTAGTTCAAATAAACATGTTTGCCTGACGTGTAGAAGCCATCATAATATGGGGACATGCATGTTTTGTAAGATAACAGTTTGCTGCAAATTAGATTTCAAAATCAATTTTGATTGTTATGGCAGAGATAATTGTAGTCAGAGACCACTAGTGTGTAGATCTTTATCGTGTCTCTTCTAATCCACCTCTTTTATCGGAATTGAACATGTATTCAGTACGATTTAATGCTTATTTATATTTGTTAAGTTAGCATAATCAGGCCTCCAGTTAATGTAATTGTGCCTTAAACTCCTAATACTGGCACTTGTTTTGCAAACACCAAAAATACTTTTTATTCTTCACATTTAAAAGGCCTGCTTAAATTCTTTCTCGGTAACAACAAATAGTCAAAATTGGATTCATTTTGTGCTTTTGTGCTGAACTCAAATGTTATTTCTTTTGTTTCACTTGTAGAACTTTGGAGGAAGATGAACCCCAACTATATTCACTCCTGCAACAAATCATGGATTTTCCTGTTCTTGTGAACGACTCTGTTTAATATGTGCAAAGACACAGTTTAGTTCACCTGTTTGAGGTTAAGGTTTAGCATAAGTGATGCATTCTGAAGACATTTCTAACAATGTGGCAATGAATGCATCATGTATGTTTGAAAATGTATTGGTTGTTGTCTTTATTATCTCATTTGATACCATGTTGCAAGCGTGTCTTTCACTATTTGAAACCTATAAAGATGCCCTCATTCGGATGCATGGCAGACCTTGAGCTTATTTCTTCAAAGACTCCTTCACAGTCTATATATTTAAAGTAAACTTACAGAACATTGTGATTATTGTCCTTAAGCAGACTTCATTTCTATCCTCTCGCAGAACTTATTCTTAGAAATTTTCGCTTGACTTATGATATACATTAATGCTGATTTAAACTGCTTAACTTATCAATATTTTTGCATTCTATAATGTCTATTCAATTTTGAATAAACCTTTATAGTTTTGACTTTGAATATTGTCTGGTGAAAGTTTTCTTTATTTGCCATGGGACCCTGTCCTTTGGGATTCACATGGCCCCCAAACCTATGTATCGTCGCTTATATAATTTATTAGTGTAGTGTGCCAACAACAGAGATTTGTTTAACCCTGGAACAAATGCTATACTACCAGCTTGTGCTAAATTGTTTCTCTGTCTCCTGTACTTTCTCAAATGTCTGTCTTTTTGTGATGAAAAACTGAAAACTTTTTTTCTACATGCAGTCTTTTATAATACACAATAAAGTGTAATTGTTACACTTTTATCACTACTGACTTCATCAAACTGTATTTTCATTGTGTGCTGCTGAATCACATTGGTCGCTTATATGCAATAAAATATACCTTGCAAAATGGTGCTTTCTGTATATCTGTACCATTCCTGTAGTATGAAGGTGCACATTTTGAAGTAGGGTGTGTTTTACTTGTTGAAAATGTTGCTAACTAGCCTTTCTTATCACAGCCTAGATGCTAGCATCAGAAATCACTATGGTAAAGACAGATTTATATTGATTACTCTTTACGCACAACTGTGTATTATTGATTGACTCTGGATATGTCTGTTTTAAATCGAATTTTTAATATGTGAGGCTTGAATGTTGATTGGTTTTTCATGAACAACTGCATTGTGGGGACTAATCTTAGTGGGTCATTGTCAGAAACATGCAGGCTCATTTATGCTTCCCTACTTTGCACAAAACGCACGATGATTAGGAATAATAACTCCGATAGAGCTGAGGGGCCGCTTTTTGTTAAAAAAAATAAAAATGTAGGTATAAAGGGGAAAGGAGTCGTTTTTAGGTCTCGCCTACACAGTGCGCATGCGCTGCATAGGAAAAAGACCTTTTGGAATCAATTCGCTTTTCTCCCTAAAAACGTGCATGCGTTGCATTGCTTTCAATGGCAATGCGTGCACGTTTGGCGATTCCCTTGCGGGAGCGAGCTTTGACACCACATGTTTGTAATTAACTTGTAAACATATGGTGCCCCTGCTCGTTCCCGCAAGGGAAACGCAAGGGAAACAGGCGCAGGCCCCCTCCTCTCTCCCCTCCCCCTGCTGCCTCTCGTCAAACTTTTTTTTTTTTTACTGCACGCACTTGTTATTTTATTTTACAGACCTTATATTTGTGGTCCGGATTCTGTCACCCCGTGTTTTGGGTTTTTTAGGCTGGTCGGTACTAAGGTCTTTCATGGGCATTGTTCTAACTGGAAGCGACAGTGCAACTCTTAATCACTTTAGGCCCGGACGTCTGTGAAAAGTTTGCATTTCAGTTTATGTTTAATGCTGTCAGATGAAGCTGCCCCTTTTGCAAAAAGCAGCCACCGCAGGAAAGCAGGATTGTTGTGATGTTTACAGGAGGTCTGGAACAAACGTCAAGTGAAAGCAACAAAATCTGGCCTGGGTTTGTGTGAACCACGTAAAAAGAACTAAGTGTCCTCTGTCATAATAAAATATTTTCCAAATCACATTTGTACACCGGTGCAATTTGTTAAATATCACACGCACTTGGGAGGCAGATCCACTAGAAGGAAGTGAGACTTTAGCCGGATATATATTGTGAGGCACAATACTTCAAACGTGCAAATTCTGTTTGTGTTTACTTTGTGCCAAACACGCAACAATGCAACATGGCGCTGTAATGTCTTCAGTACGGTGAGGGCCTGGAGGGGGCTTCTCTGCACATTTTATGCAGGCCTTCTCAGGCATAACAAGTTGTAAAAGTGCCACCAAAGGGGACATATGCAAACACTTCAGCACACACAACTCCAGCCAGGATGAAATATATGGCTCTTTGTAGAGTGGGCCCTTGTGAACTTGGTCTTGCTAAAATGCATCATTAATGTAAAGCACAAACTTCTAGAACATTTCTTGGTTTTTTAGAAAGATTAGAAATGTCTGGCGCTTTTCCCCATCGCACATAGAAGGGCAATTACTTTGGACGGCGCGGAATGCCAATGTGGGTGTACTGTGTTTTATCAACATGAAGAAGCCTGCCTGCTAACATTCCAGTCTGACGCCATGTCCTTGAAACAGGAAGAAGGCGTTCTTACACACACGGAGCACCCTAAGTGGACACGTGGAAAAACACGGGAACTGTGTCTGTCGTTGCCTTTTTCAAAGGTCGGTCCATCTCGCCACAAGGCTCTGCCGCCCTCTGTTTTTCAGGGTGTCTTTCTATCTTTACCTGTTTGTCTTTTCTGCTGTCTGTCTCTGTCTTTTCCACTGACTCTGCATCTCTAGCTTTTCCACAACTTGCCCCGGCCGCTCTCTGTGCCCCAGTTTCTCTGACTTTCACACTGTGCCTGTCTCTGCCTCTTGTCTGCTTTTCCTCTCTCTCTCTTCCACTGACCGTCCCTGCCTCTCTCTCAAGCGCCAGTCTCTGCCTCTCCCTTTATCTTTCATACATGGCCATGCCGCAGTGCGCCAGAACCAAAAACAAACTGCAGAAATATTTCCAAGCAGTTGAACAGCACTCCCATGCAACAACTTCAAGTCACACAAACAAAAAGCATTAGCATAACCATTAGATCTCGCTTTTGGGACCTTATAAGTATTTAGTTATGCAGCAGAATATCCTTGGTGCAACAACATCAACTGTTGCATGGCTAAACAGTTATAAGGTCCCAAAGGCGAGATCTATTGGCTATGCCAATGCTTGTTCATTTTTCTCATTCCCTTTTTTCATTAAATGTGATTCCAAATATAATAGCATCAGCAGCGACAGCTTCTGTTACTCACGAATGCTAGGTTCCAATAGAGGAAAGTAACTCTCACAAAAGAACGCATTTCAAGATGAGATGCAAAATAAAAAATAAACTGAATACTGCCAACAATCCAAGAGCAGAAATGGAACAAAGAAGTGGTTTTAAAAAAAGATGTGGTTTAGGAAGGTGAACTGTGTTCTCCTCAAAGAAGCAACTGCTAAACCTCAGGGGATATATATTTACAAAATGATTAAAGTAATGACTTGCTGAGCCTAAAGCAGACGTGGCAAACCTTGCTTGTTGTCTAGACTATTTTTGTTCTGCTCTCAAATGGTTTTAGTGAAAACAACGGGTGTAAATACCACGTGTGCGCGTTTTGAAGTAGAGTCTACGTGATCTCAGTGATGTTTGACCCTGGACTCAGTCCAGGGATGATTACAGGATTTAAGTTTGTCATGGTTGCTGGTTGTCTTTGGGCAGTCATCTGAAGAATAGGCTCAGAAAATGTGAGCAACATCTGTAAGCCCTTAAGCCATATGCTGAGTTTCTGAGTGCATAACTTCCTCAGCCAATCTTATACATCCCTCTGTTTTGTTTATATGGTATAGAATTTATGTGATTAGGTGTGCGCAAAAATTGCTTAACATGTTATCGCGTAACTACTTGAAATTTTAGCAAAATTGTTTGAAATTATGCTTAACGATGTAGAATTCAAATCCACCATTCAGCCTTATATGTTAATTGAAAATGAGTCCTCTCATCAATATTTGAAGTGAGGATGCACTTTGCTCTAAAGAATACTGCAAAAAACAAAAGCATTGCTAAAAACAACCCCTCCTGTTGGATTGTGTGCTTGCATTTGTAGTAAATATTTTTCGCAAATGGCGCATAATTAGGCTAAGTGGCATATCGTGAACTTCAACTAACAAGTGTAATGTGAAATGCTGAAACTACTTGAATTATATAGCAATTAACATTTCAGCCAGGCCTTCATAAAATGTCCCTGTGATTCCCCTTGTCTTCAACATTTTGAAGATGGGTATGTTGATTATGCTTGTGCTCAAAATGTTAGGAGAACCCCCCTAGACTTAGAATTGACTCATGCTGACATTTGGACTCTAATGAACTCAGCACTGACATTTTACTTACACCACCATCACACTTGACATGGAAAAGGGAGTGATGTCGCACCGAATATATTCTGACACTGCAGGGATCAGAGATTATCAGTTGCAATAAATAACACTAAACAACAAATGTGCCTGTAAAATAAGGCTGTCCCATTATTTACCAAACAATATATATTTTCCCCAGGTTTTTTGTTTGGCAAAACTTTCAAACAGTAATAAAGGGGTGCAGTGCTTACCGCACAATCATGCCTGTGTTGCATAAATGTTGCACTATAACAATAATCTGCCTGTATAAAATCCTATGCTTCGACATCTTTTTCACGCATTCTATGTGTGCTATACAGTGCAGCGCACTTGCACATGCAGCTTGAAATAAAATAATGTCTCCTATTTAACAACTGCTTTAAGAAGGTATTGTTTTTTGGTGCAAAGCCTTAATTACCAATTTTGGTATATAGGGCTCTGATTCAAAAATCCTGGGTGGTAACATGGGAATGGCCTTGTACCATCCATGGGACACAAAGTAGTGCATGCTGGCGAAAATCATTTTTTTTGTTACCTTTAGGGGTACTTTTGGAAAGTAAATAGTGTGTCAAGACTTTGAAGTGTTGTGTTATGTTGTGTGGCTTTTCACCAGCAAAAGGTGTTGATAAATCAGCCCTTTGGTGTTTTCTCCACATTTTCTGAAACAATAGTTCTCCTCACTGGCACATTTTGAAATAGACACACAGTCCATCTTCAATCTCAAAATGAGCAATTTTGGAGAGTAATAGTATCACAGTCTCTAGAAGTGCCACTAGCCTAGACTGCAAGGAACATTGAATCCAAATATATTGAAACAAGCATTTGTGCTTGAGAGAATGAGTTAGTGAATGAATGTTTTGGCTCACCTTTGTTTATCTATGTAACCATCTGCTTAGGCACTTGCTAACCTATTCATCCATCGATACATTCAGCTGTACACATACTTATTACTCAATCATAGGTCCATTCTTTAACTGATTCATTCTCATAGTTACCCAAAGAAGCTTGAGCATCTCACGAAGAAGCACTTTCACTTAAAACAGAGATATTGGCTTTGCCATTGCTTGTTGGCGTGTGATGCCAAAGTGCACAATAATAATGATGATCTGCAGGTAGGTATTGTTTAAAATATGCATGATTGCAATGAAGCAAAACTCACCCATTGTCTCAAAAAATAACTGTGCAATATTGTGCAGCTAATATACAATCGAATGAATGATGGACATAAGTGCCTTTAGTGGGTCTTTGACATGTAATGATTGAAGGAGTGAACATTTCCATATTTCTAACCATGCATCATAGTTCTACTTTGATGTAGTGGAGGACATGTGACCGGTTTAGCCATCAGTCATGACTGGTTCCTCTGAATCCTATTACCCTTGCTTGGTCTGCGTATAATGCAGAGGGAGGGGTTAAAGTCAGCTTTCTGTTGTCCTTTCCTATGAATACAGCAAAGTCTCCTTCTGGGTTTAGGAAATCCGCAAGGTTTGATCCAAAATTCTCTATCTGCATGACATTGTTCCTTCCATGAAAACCCTAAGCCCCATTTCAATGTCCATCGGAGGGCAGAAGACATTGCGTGCAGACTCAAAACGTTTTAACAGCAGTATTTCCTGCCTATACGTTAGCAACAATGTTCTGATATGTGGGAAGGAGGCTGGATGCACAGCTCGGGTGACATGACCATCCAGTGTGTGACCTCTCAGGTGCCAGCACAGTAGACTCATGTGAATCCTACGAGTGATCTGTGCTCCATCCCTTGGAGGTTCAGGTGATCCCTGAAGTGCATGCTTTGAGCATAAGAAGAGAAGCTGGCTTAGTCATTCAGCCTTAAAGTTAAAAATGTGACCAACTGATCCTGCAGGTGTGGGTGGACTGAGAACCAAAAGCAGCCCTGGCAAAAAAACTGAAACCAGCCACTGCTCTTTTCCTGTCTATCTTTCCAATCTTGCTCTCTCTCCATTTCTCTCTTTTTGCCAAATGTCATTAAGTTAGGGAGCTGAAGACACAGGCCGCAGCCCCCTGTTTTCAAAAACTGTCCTCCTCTAGCTCCAACACCCTGGGGAAATGCCTGATGGAATAAATGGCCAATACTGAACTGACAGTAGAGCTGATTGCAGCAAGATGGAAATAAATGGCACAGAATGGCTGAAGAAGACTTAGCAACATCTTGCAGTCATAACAAAGTTGGGGCCTTTATGCATCTCATAGTAGCAGGCACCTGAGTGCCAAGTACTTACATCTTGTGCAGCTCTTCCAATGTTACCATACCAGTCAAAAGGCTTGGGGAGCTTTTTCAATGGCAAACAGATAAAGCGTTAGTAACATTTTTTTTTTCCAACTTTATTTGTGATTTTGGGTACATACAAAACTGTGACATACTGCCCCATGTGGGGGGGGGGGCATCAAAGAATCACTGTAGGGACAAAGCCCCAATCAACAACGGACAATGACAGCAGCGGCAGACTGCAAACCCGGGAATTCAATCAAGGATTAGGAAGTCCATAAAAGTCATTGTTCCTAGTTGCCTGGGGTGTCGCTCAGCTAGAAAAGAGAAGGGAAGAAGATGAGAGGGGGAAGAGTGGGCAAAGAGGGAGGGATGAAGAGTAGAAGACGAGGGAGATAAGGTGAGCACTCTGGTCGGACGCGGGGGAAAAGGTATTCAAATCTAAGGGGCAAGCAGAATCGTGAGCAATCACACCACAGGTGTCAGGGTCGGTGCACGAACAGTGGGATGGAGCTGCAGGGGCTTCCAGATATCGTGAGGGTGTGATTGTGTCGGCATAAGTTCCCAGAATTTAGACAGTTGGGTATGGCAGAAAGCGGTGTCCCTAAGCCAGTCATCCTTGCGTGGTCTACGCTTACGTCCCCAGCATATAGCCACCCTCCTCTTGGCCAGTAGAAGCATCAAGGCCGCCAATCTACGTACTTCTATGGGAGGACATTTACATAACCAAGCAGGGCAAGCAGTGGGGATCGTTCCAACCTGTGCTCCAACATTTCACTTAGAGCATCAAACACATTGATCCAGAAGTTAGCCACCACCAAGGACTCCCAGGCCAAGTGCATAAAGGAAGCCTCAGGCATTCCCACCTCACACACCGTGCATCCGCACCCAAACCCGCCCTGTGCAGCCAAACCGGGGTTCTATATAACTGATGCAGAAATTTAAAGTGAATTAACCGTAGTCGGTAATTGGGTGACAGAACCTTGGATTGTGCGCAGCAATAAGCCCACACCCCCTCCTCGAGCGGAGTGCCCAGGCACACTTCCTACTCGAGCCGAGCGGAGGCACACAGATTGGAGATTCGCGCTGCATCCCAGAATAGATGCAGAACTTTCACTATCAATAAAAAATCATGTGTTTTTCTTAATATGAACTGCTTTAAAATCACCTAGTGCAGATCACACACCCAGCAAAGAAGGAATACTCTGTATGCCAGGACTGGCAATTCCAAAACCCAATAAAAATAATTTGGGTGGATTCAAATTATGAAGGGAATTTTCAGAAAGCAGTGACTTACGTACTGTATTGATTCTCTCTCCCTCTCAATGTAGTAATATGCATTTATTTCATAATATTAGACACTGAAGTTGTCTCTACCACACCTAAGTAGGCAACCATGCTGCTGGTCAGTGTTTGATAGGATTAAGATGAACTCACAGGATAATGTATCTCAATGTTTGTGGAAAGTTGGGTAGTTGGTTGACTGTGGTGTGAGCCCTGGACAAGCAACTGCCACAAAGTCTAGCAGGGTAAACCACAAAAAGTCACAAAATTAATCTGTGCTTAACCCTATGGAACTTTGCACATAAGCAGCCAGGCTTAACTTAGAGTCAATGTCTAAAGTATTTATGCAGCACACAAATAGTAATAAAGTAAAACCACAACACAAGGGAAATCCCAAACCAATTTAGAAAACAACGATTTTATTTTAATAAATTAGTTGACACCAAAATTACAAAAATCCGATCAGTATAACCGGACATATTGATTTTTAAAGTTTTAAGTGAAAATATTGCCAAAAAGCACAAACTGCTTACAAGGGATATCTGGAAAAATTGTGGCAGACTGTGATGGACAGTGGGCCAGCTACATGAACCAGATTTGAACCAAGGGGCAAAAGTACATTAGTCTGGGTTGCATCAACTTTGAGGATTCTGTTGATGGCAAGGATGCGGAGTGTAGATAGGACAATGAGCCTGTGTCAATCCACATGATGATGCAGTGCTCTGAGCCATGCAATATCAGCAAAGTGCCGGTATTGATCCACCCAACAGGGAAATGCATTGGTACAGATCCGCCCAGTGGAGGCAATGCATCGGTGCTGTCCCACACTGTGGTGGTGATGCATCGGTTCTGATTTCCGCAGCGGCGCGAAGCATCAGTGCAGACCCACGCATCAATGATGGTGTGCCAGTTTTGATCTCTGCAGTGGCTGTGATGAGTTGGTTCTGCTGGAGTGAGCACCTTAGGCCCACTTCCAAGGGTCCTGGACTAGGGTGGCACCACTTGACATGGCAGACTCACAGTTGGCAAAGTCCAGGTGCAGAAGCAAGATGGTTGGAAGACTTTTATGTCCTTGAGAATTCATATCAAGAGGCTAACCATCCTGCTTTTGGAGTCACTCTGGGTTCTGGTTTCATGTTTTGTAGGTCCAGTCCTTCACACCCAGACAAGGAGGGCAACATGCAGCAGGTCATCACAACAAGGCAGCAGTTCTTCACCAGTAGCAGTCCAGCAGTGTAGAAGTCCTTCAGCAGCACAGTAGTCCTTTTCCCTGGCAGAGAATCCACAGGTCTAGCTGTGTACTGAGTTGGGGGTGTCACACATCCAGTACTTATATCCAGTGGTGCCTTTGAAGTGGGGGAGACGTTAAAGAAGGGCTTATGAAGTGCACAGAGGTCCTCTCTTCCTGCCCTGGCCACACATTCACTAAAGGGGGGGGGGTAAGCAGCCCCTTGTGTGGGTACAGTACACATCTATTCAGGTGTAACTGTGAGGCTGTGCTCAGCTGTTTCTTCCTATCCTATCAGGATGGCCCATCAGGTCACACCTAAGCTCCCATTGTGTTTGGCTGTCTAGGGGAATCCAAAAATCCCAACTGTCACCCTCCCCAGATGTGTATCAGATACAGGATGCAGGCATATAGGGCTAAGAGCAGAAAAAAGCCAACTTTCTAAAAGTGGATTTTTTAAAATTGTAATGGAAAATCTTGCTTTGCCATTAAGGATGATTTATCAGTGCAATTCCATAGGTACCAAACATGATAGATCCACCACCTCTCAATTAGGAATTACAGCTTATTGAATTTAATAAGGAACCCCCAATGTTATCCAATAAAAGGTCTCTCATTAGCGAAAAACAGATTTGGCAGTTTTTCACTACCAGGACATGTAAAACATATAAATAAAAGTCCAGCCTTTGACTTACACAGCATCCTGCCCTATGGGCTACCTAGGGCCTACCTTAGCGATGACTTATATGTAATAAAAGGAGACTATATGGTTTGGCAAGGGGTTTCACATGCCAAGTCAACTTGCAAGTGAGACACTGCCTTCAGGCTGCAATTGCAGGCCTGGGACAAGTTTTAGACTGCTAATTAGGTGGCTGGCACAATAAGAGTTGCAGGTCCAAAGTACCATTTCATTTACAGGCCCTTGGTATATGGTATACAACTTTACATTGGACTTATAAGTAAATTAAATATGCCAATTAAGTATATGCCAATCAAACCATGTTTAGGGGAGTGATCAAAAGCACTTTAGCACTGGTTTGCAGAGGTAAAGTTCACAGAGTTCTATGGCCAACAAAAACGACTTCAGCAAAATTGGAGGCAAGCAGGCAAAATGTTTGGGGGAATACCACCGTCAGGCTGACAGGTTTAACACGTGTGTCCCTCTAGTTGAAAGTGGGGAGTACATCCCCCTAAGGTGGAAAAGCCTGGAGAGACCATAAGCATTCGCATAGTCCGATCCAGGTCTGTGTTCCATTACCTGTAGGGAGATGGACCACCTCTACAGTTTTGGATTCTCAAGCCTCACTTACATTAGCTAACTGAGGGGCCTGCGGTCTGCTCGAATCTGCATGTGAGTCCAAAACAAGTAAGGTCTCAGCTTTTTCAGTGCCCAGACCACAGCAAAGGCTTTCCTTTCAATACCACTCCACCTCTGTTCCCTGGGTAGTAACCTCCTAGAGATGAAAGCTACAGGTTGGTCTAGTCCTTCACCATTAAGCTGTGAAATAACTGCCCCTGTTCCATGTTCTGAGTCATCTGTTTGTAAAATAAGGTTCCTGGAAACGTCAGGGGTCTTGAGCACAGGGGCTGTGCACATGGCCTGGCTTTCTGGCAAGCCTCTGTCCATATCACCTTTCTGGACTGGTTCTTGGAAGTCAGCTCAGTCAAGGGAGCAACAATTGTGCCATGTCCCTTGACAAACCTCCTGTAGTAACCTGTGAGGTTCAGGAAGGCTCTCACCTCAGTTTGAGTTTTTATGGGCTCTCAGGCCATGATGGTCTCTATCATGGCCTGGGGGGGCTGCACCTTACCCCCACCTACCAGGTAACCTATGTACACCACAGGACCCAGCCCTATCTTGCACCTACTGGTCTTGATAGTCAGGTCTGCATTTTGCAGAGCCTGAAGCACTCCCTGCTGGTGAAAAAGGTTGTCCATCCTGCTGCTACTGAAGACAGCTATGGCATCCAGGTAAGAAGCACTGAAGGCCTCCATACCAGCCAAAAGCTAGTTTACCAGCCTATGGAAGGTGGCAGTGGCAGTATTTAATCCAAAGAGCATCACTATTAATTGATAGTGACCCTCTGGAGAGGCAAATGTTGACCTCTCCTTTGCTAATTCAATTAGGTCAATCTGCCAGTACCCTGGAGTCAGATCAAAGGTGCTCAGGAACTGCACAACCCCTAACATATCAAGGAGCTTATCAGTCAGGGGAAAGAGGCGAGCATCAGTCTTGGTGACTGAGTTGAGCCCCCTATAATCGACACAGAACCAAAGTTCTGGGTTGGTGCCCTGCAGGGCAGCTTTTGGTACCAGAACCATAGGGCTAGACCTGGGGCTACTGGAGGGCTTAATCACCCCCAACTTGAACATCTCGGAGATTTTCTCCTTGATGTTTTCCCTCACTTTGTCAGACAGCTGGCATATTTTCTTTTGACTCCTCTGTCAACATCATGGGTGCACAAAGGTATAATACCAGTAGTGAGGGAAAACAGAAGGGAGAGCTGGACCACCAAGTGGTGACAGTCTTTCTGCTGCTCTGTAGTCAGCATAAGGGAGAGGTGTACACCTTCCACTGACCCATCCTTCTCTTTTAATGCTAGGAGGTCAGGGAGAGGTTCACTCTCTGGTTCCTCCCCACCATCTGCCACCAACAACATGGTGACCTGAGACCTCTCAAAGTGTGGTTTGAGACAGTTGATGTGGAAAACCCTTAAGGGGTATTTGGAGGTCTTGAGGTCCACCAAGTAGGTGACCTCACGCTTCCTCCCAACAATTTCATAAGGTCTAGTCCAACGGTGTTGGAGGTCCCTGGGCTCCACCACCAACATGTTTTGTCCAGGATGGAATTCAACAGGGGTATCTGTCTGGTCATACCACTTCTTTGTTACCTCTTGACTGACCTCTAGGTTTTCAGAAACCTTTTCCATCTGGCTCTAGAAGGCTAGTATGTGCCTAACCACATCTAGGGAGTCTTCTTGGGAGCTTGCTCCCAACCCTCCATAACCACGTTCAGATGTCCCCTTACAGGGTGTACATACAGAAGCTCAAGGGGGCTAATTCCAACCCCCTTCTGTGGCACCTTCGGGAAGCAAAGATTAGGCATGGTAAGAGGACATCCCACTGATGCCTCATGAGTTCAGGCAGACTATTGATCATGCCATTTAGGGTCTTGTTGAATCTCTCAACAAGCCCATTGATTTGCGGATAGTAGGGTGTGAAAAATGTGTAAGTAACTCCACACTCCTTGCACATTGACAGCATATGCAGACATGAAGCTGGTGGTCCTCTCAGATGCCATTTCCTTTGGGGAAACCCACTCATGTAAAAATCCCCATCAGGGCCCTAGCCACTGCAGGTGCAGTTTATGTGCTCAGAGGTATGGCCTCTGGGTATCTTGTGGCATGGTCCACCAAGATCAGGATAAATCTGTTGCCAGAGGATGCCTGGGGTTCAATGGGCCCTATAATGTTGATGCCCACCCTTTTAAAGGAAGTGCCAATGATAGGCAAGGATTCAGGGGAGCTTTCAGCTTCTGCCTTGTCTTCCCTCTGGTCTGGCAGGTCAAGAAAGTCCCACTTAAAGTATCCGAGGAAATCCTCATCTGGGGCCAGTAAAAGTGGGGGATAAGCCTGGCAAAGGTCTTGTCCCGCCACGGGGATTTCATGAGCCAGCTCCAGTAAGAAGTGCCTGTAGCACCAGGGAACCACCAGTGCCCTTGCTGCTACATTCACAGGTGCCTTAGGCACACTATCCAGGAGGTGTCCCTCCCAATAGATACAATGATTACCAGAGGCATCACCAGCTGCCTGGGCTTTAGTCTGTTCCCTCATTCCCTCTAGGGTTGGGCACTCTGTTTATGCCTTAGAGAACTTCTCCCTGGTAGGTCCTCCTTCTGCTTGCCATCCAGCAAGTTCAGGTAGATCAGCAAGGGAGGAAATGTCTTCTCCAGTGGTCTCCGGGATGACCTCCTCCGGTGCCCCATGCACCTCATCTGGGAGACATTCAGGAGCTGGGTTCCTATGCCCTTGCTCTTTCCCCTTTTAGCAGCTGTATGGGCATTTTTCCAGACTCCAGACTTTATTGCCTCACTTCTTGGGCAGCCATGAACCTGGTGGCTGCACAAATTCACTCAGGCAACCCTAACATTTCCAGGTATGACCTGATCTCCCTTTCCTTCCAGGTATTGTGCTCAAGGTCATTCCCTAGCAAACAATCCACAGGCATGGCAATGCTTGCAGCAACTTTCAAAAGACCTGAGACCCCACTTAAATGGAACAAGAACCACAGGGTAGTGACCCTCCTGGTTGTCTGCTAGTACTTCCTGGCGGAATGTATTGTATGATCTGCTCTGGGGCTGCCAGATGACTACTTGCCATAGTTATACTGGCTTCATTGTCCCTCAAGCCACCACTCGTTGCCCATTGATATTTACCCACTGCCTACACTTTGCAGTATTGGAAGGCATGTGGGCTTTGGGCAGCATCTCTGTGTCACCCAGGGACACTAGGATAACCTCATTGACGTCTCCCCACTGACTGGGACAATCTCCTCCCCAAGCACAACACTAGCCAACGCTGAGGTCTTTCCTCCAGTGGGAGACTGTGAATTTTGAGGGCACTTGCGATCACTCTTGTAATGACCATACGCATAACACTGATAATACTTGGGAGTTTTGTTCTGATTTTTATCAGAGAAGACTTTCTTCTGTGTTGAGATTGTTGCCAAGGACCCTCTCCCGTAGAAAATATTTTGGGGACCGTGAGAGAACTCTTTCTTTTTATCTCTCCATCCAAATTCAGAACAGGGAAGAAATTCAGAACAGCTAATTAAAATGGGCAAAAGAGACTACAGCTATCATGACGAAACTGTGTTGTACGATTAAGGTTAAATTGTGCCCCATCACTTACATGATTAATTGTGATAAGAATATACTTAGGACGCTGGGGAACGAAATATCGCAGGCACTGGATCAAAACTACCTTGCGAATAAAACCTATGTACACTTTATGACTATGGCATGAAAAAATGAACAATGCTTTCCCTACATTGACAGGTTACCCGATTGCCGTTTTAAGGGTAAGAATTGGGGTAAACCCGTGTTATGTAAATAATGTGGTAAAAAGCTCAACGATTGATAAGATGGGAAGATGTATTTGCACTTTGGACACTTCATGTGACTTGTTACATATCTTAATAGATTGCCAGAAGTTTCTTGATATTCGAATTATGTTTTTAAGACCGATTTTTAGGAAATATGAGATAAAATCTAGGGCTCAGGCTGTAATTTTGGTGACTGGAATGAGCCACTTAGACATTGCTGTTGCTATTGGGAATTTCATGCAAAGAGTGAAGGCACTTCTTCTTATTGGTTTTAATTGAGTTTTTTAAGCCACCCAGACGTAATTATTTAATGGAGGGTGTATTAATTGTATGTGTTTTAAGATGTGTTTTGTGTATTTAAGGTTATGCAATTTTAGATGTATTTTAATCATATATGTAAGGTTTGAGGACCAATGGTCTAAATAAACGCAAATTGAACTGAACTATCTCTCCATCCTTCTTCGGTGTGGGAACCCTGACCACCCTTTTGGGATTCCCTCCCAGATGACTTCCTGGACACACTAGTGCTGACCGAGAGGTCTGCATCCTCAGCAAGCAAACAGGGATCAGTCAGCTTGCTATCAGCCAGGTGTTGGTGCAGCTCTGTAAAGCAAATATCCAGCATGTGCATCCCCAAAATTAGGCTGTTCAGCCTGGTATAATCCTCTGCCTCACTGCCCCTCACCCAGCCCTTCAGTGCCTTTCTGTAATAATCTAGAAAGTCCACCCAGGAATGGTTGGGAAGTTTGTGGCTACCCCTAAACTTCTGCCTGTATCGCTCAGGTGTCAACCCAAATTTAGGGACAAGTATGGCCTTCATCGGAGTATATTGTGTCTGGTCCTCTACCACTAGTGTTAGCTGTGTGTCCCCCCAACCATGGGCATGTACTTCCAAAAGCTATCCCTCAAGTATGCCTCAGGAACCTTGTGCACCCTTAGAGCCACTTCATATGTTGAGAACTACTTGCCAATATCATCTCCCTTTGGCCTGGTCGCCCCCACGCTCCTCACCTCTCCTGCTCCTGAGCCTCCTGCTGCCTGAGCACATCGCCGCTGCGAGCCGACGCCGATTGCAACGCCCCAGCCGCCGCTGGGCCGCCCGCTTAGCCTGCACCCGTTTTTTCCCGCCACTGCCTGCCTGCGGCCCCGCCCCCACGCCAGACGATTGGCTACCACGATCCCGCCTCCCAGCTGACCCGCCCTCCCGGCTCCCTTCTTATGACGCCCCCTCAGCGACCGCGCAGCGGACGCGCGCAGCGGGAGCACCGACTGAGCGCCGAAGGTGCGCCAAAGGTAAGCCCGTCTGCACCCGTCCGCACCCAGTGCCAGGACCCCTGGCCCCCGCAGACTCCAGCCCTCCCGCCGGACCTACGACGCCACCGAACTCTACGCACTCAACACCGGCCGAACCCCGGGTTGCTACCGAGCCACCCCGAGACGCACCCACGGACCGTTCTGCTGCCACTCCTGCAAGTTCACCTGCATCCGGACCTGCACTACTCCCGCACCGTCCAAGACCAAGACGAGCAACAACAGCAGCCACCTAAAGTGCATCCTACTCAACACCCGCTCCGTCCACAGACACGCCATCGAGCTCTGGAACCTGCTCGATACTACTTCACCAGACGTCGCCTTCCTCACGGAAACCTGGATGAACGCCTCTTCAGCGCCCGACATCGCCATCGCCATCCCAGACGGCTATAAGATCATCCGAAGGGACCGCATCAACCAGACCGGAGGAGGCATCGCCATCATCCACAGGAACACCATCCGCATCACGACCAACACCGACGACACCCTCGCACCCGCCGAGCACCTGCACTTCCAGGTCCACATCAACCCCAAGACCACCCTCAGAGGCACCCTCATCTACAGACCCCCGGGACCACGAACACAATTCAGCGAAGACATCGCCGACTTCATCAGCCCGCACGCCCTCCCCTGCGCTGACTACATCCTCCTCGGGGACCTCAACTTCCACCTGGAGAACAACAACGACAGCAACACCACCACCCTGCTGGACAACCTCGCAAACCTCGGACTCAAGCAGCTGGTGACCACCCCCACCCACTACGCCAGACACACACTCGACCCAGTCTTCTCATGCAGCAAGAACATCGCCTTCAGCCACGCCACCGGACTCCACTGGACGGACCACAGCTGCGTCCACTTCAGCTTCAAAAGGACCACGATCCACTACCAACAGCAACAGGTTGCACGCAGAAGCTGGAACAAGATCACAGCCGACCGGCTCGCGACTTCCCTGAGCAAGAACCCACCCACCAGCGCAACGAACCTCAGCCAAGCAGCCACCAACCTCACGAAATGGATCAGCGACTGCGCAGACGACCTCGCCCCCTGAGGACCCCGCCTAGCAGACCCGGCAGCAAGAAAGCCCCATGGTTCACCGACGAACTCAAGAGCTCCAAGAAGGACAGCCGAGCCCTCGAGAGAACCTGGCGCAGAGACCCAACACCGGACAACATGACTGCCCTCAAGCACGCCACCCGAAAACACCACCAACTCATCCACGCAACCAAGAAAACTGCATTCAAGGAACGACTGGACAAAAACGCACACAACAGCAAGGAACTCTTCAACATCGTCAAAGAGTTCTCCAACCCCAACGCCGGAAACAACGACATCACCCCTTCGCAAGACCTCTGCAACTCCCTCGCCTCCTACTTCCACAACAAGATCGCTGACATACACAACAGCTTCAGCACTCAACCGACGCACGCCACGACCGAACCACCACCCCCACCACCACCCTCCGCGCCTGGACCCCGATCAGCGCCGAAGATACCGTCCGCACGATGAACTCCATCCACTCCGGATCTCCGACCGACCCCTGCCCTCACCACGTCTTCAACAAGGCCGACGCTGTCATCGCACCCCACCTGCGGGACATCATCAACACCTCCTTCGACACCGCGACCTTCCCAGAGAGCTGGAAGCACGCCGAACTCAGCGCTCTACTAAAGAAGCCATCAGCCGACCCCACCGACCTCAAGAACTACCGCCCCATCTCGCTGCTCCCGTTCGCTGCAAAAGTCATCGAGAAGACCGTCAACAAGCAGCTGGCCGCCTTCCTCGAGACAAACGGTTCCCTCGACCTCTCGCAGTCTGGCTTCCGAGCCAACCACAGCACCGAGACCGCCCTCATCGCAGCCACCGATGACATCCGAGCGCTGCTTGACAACGGAGAAACAGCGGCCCTCATCCTCCTAGACCTCTCCGCGGCCTTCGACACTGTCTGCCACCGTACACTAGTGCAGCGACTCAGCAACGTCGGAATCCAGGAGAAGGCACTGGAATGGATCATCTCCTTCCTCGCCGGAAGGACACAGAGAGTCCGCCTCCCCCTGTTCAGATCTGAAGCCACCGAAGTCATCTGCGGCGTTCCTCAAGGGTCCTCGCTCAGTCCAACCCTCTTCAACGTCTACATGAGCCCCCTCGCAGACATCACACGCCAGCACAACCTCAACATCATCTCCTACGCCGACGATACCCAGCTGATCCTCTCCCTCACCAACGACCCCGCCACCGCCAGAGCCAACCTTCACGAAGGGATGAAAGAGGTAGCCGAATGGATGAAGAACAGTTGCCTGAAACTGAACTCGGACAAGCCGGAAGTCCTCATCCTGGGATCCTCACCCTCTGCCTGGGACGACTCCTGGTGGCCCCCCGCCCTAGGCAGCGCACCCCAACCAACAGACCACGCACGCAACCTGGGCTTCATCCTGGACTCCTCCCTCTCCATGACCAGACAAGTCAACGCCGTCTCCTCGTTGTGCTTCAACATCCTGCGCATGCTACGTAAGATCTTCCGGTGGATCCCCACCGAGACCAAGAAGACGGTCACCCAGGCCCTCATCACCAGCCGTCTGGACTACGGCAACTCCCTTTACGCCGGAACCACCGCCAAACTCCAGAAGAGACTCCAGCGGATCCAGAACGCCTCAGCACGACTCATCCTGGACATCCCCCGTCACAGCCACATCTCCGGACACCTGAGAGACCTGCACTGGCTCCCGGTCAACAAGAGAATCACCTTCCGTCTCCTCACCCACGCACACAAAGCCCTACACAACCAAGGCCCAGGATACCTCAACAGCACTGTAGTTATGCTGCCTTCATTACTGCTAGAATTCACCTGTTTGGTTTTGATGTCCAGCTCTTTGAGTTTGAGTTCATGTGCCATCCTTTTCTCCTCCGTTCTTAGCTTGGCCAGCTCTAGCTCCTGCTTGAGTTTCCTCTTCTTCCTCCTGTCCTCCAGCTCCTACGGGGATGGGCCTCTGGCAGACAAACTACTCCCTACTCCATCCTGGGCATTCATGTCATCTGCTCTCAAGTTGAGTTGGGATGTCCTCGGTGCTCAGGGCCGTGGTCGGGGTCCTATCTCTCTTCTTCTTCTGATTGTGCTCCCTCCCCTTCCTCATTGTCTTCCCCCTCATCCTTCTCTGAGGTGGCCTGCCACCTATGCACTTCCTGAAGACTACCTGGAGATCCAGTTTAGTAGTCTTATTGTCTGCTTTTAGGCCCTTTTGTTTGCAGAGTTTCACAAGCTTAGGCTTGCTAAGCGTGTCAAATTTGCAGGCATCCATTCCCATGGTACGAAAAGTAAGTTAGGGCACTCAACTTTAGAAGAAGGGGAAGAACAGCCATTTGATAAAACTAAAGAAAAATGTAAAAAGGTGTCTTTTGTGTAGCACAAATCATTATTTAGTACTGCTCAAATACAAGTCCTGACCCACATCTCTGAACACCAATGTGAGAAATTGGGTTGTTGGTTGACTGAGGTGTGAGCCCTGGTCAAACAACAGCCACAATCCCTGGCAAGGTGAACTACAAAAAGTCAGTAAATTACCCTTTGCTTAACCATGGGTAGCTTGGCACACAAGCAGTCAGGTTTAACTTTGAGGCAATGTGTAAAATATGTTTGCAGCACACAAACAGCAATAAAGTGAAACCACAACACAAGAGAAATCCCAAACCAATTTAGACAAAGCAATTTTTCTTTTAATACATTATTTGACACCAAACAATAAAAATCCAATGAGTAAAACCGGAGACATTGATTTTTAAAGTTTTAAGTGATAATAGCACAAAAAAGTACATAGCCCCAACAAGGGACATCTACTCGTGGAGTACCGGGACAAAGTCAAAATTCAGGCCAACCTCGACGGATCGCAGGCCGGCTACAGAGACCCAGCTTGGCCCGCAGAAGAAAAGTACCTTAGTCTGGGTTGTGTCGATACAAGTCAGGTGCATAATGTCCCTGTGACTCTGAACAGGAGGACAGCAAAGTAGCCCTTGGAGTCACATCTGATAGTCATGGATGTAGGTAAAGATACAGGGCTCGCCTTTTAGGGTTCAAGGCAGGCTTCAGGCAGCAAAGCAGGCCTTCCTGGTACAGCAGCAGTCTGGCAGAGTACACAGCAGGTCACAGCAGCAGGCAGTCCTCCGAGAGTCCTTCCACAGGTCCAGTAATGAAATGAAGAGTGAGTCTGTAAGTTCGATTTTTATAACCCTTGTGCCCTTCTCCTGGAAGGTGAAAGAGGTTTCTGGAAAGGATTGTTGAAGTTCTTAGAATTCCCTGGCTCCCCTGACCTGGCTCAAAGGTGGCTGCAGTGACAATACAGGGTTGTTCTGTCTATTGTGAGGAGATAGGGCACAGCATATTCAGCCACAAGTGGGGCTGTGCTCAGCTCTGCCCCCCATTGTTTCAGTGATGCTCTATTCAGGCACAGCTAATCCCACTAGTTTGTAACTGTATGAGAGGAATTCACAAAGTCTAACTGTCAGCTACACCCAATCATGTGACCCAAGACAGGCTGAATGCACAAAGGGCTAAATGCCAACTTTCTAAAAGTGACATTTTCAAAACTGCTATAAAAAATCCGACTTTACCATAAAATAGGGTTCATCATTACAATTCCATAGGTACCAAACATGACATATCCACCTTCTCTCAATTAGGAATTATAGTTTATTAAATGTAAAAAGGATTCCCCAATGTTATCAAATGAGAGGGATAGGCCTCAAAGTAGTGAAATATTAATTTGGGAGTTTATCAATACCAGACATGAACACCTTAAAAGTACATGCCCTGCCTTTTAATTATATAGCACCCTGCCCTTTGGGCTACCTAGGGCCTAACTTAGGGATGACTTCTATGTAATAAAAGGGGAGTTTAAGGTTTGGAAAGGGGGTTTTAAATGCCAAAGCAACATGGCATTGGGACACTAAAATCAGGCTGCATTGGCAGTGCAATGCGGGGGTGCGAGTTATAGTTAGCTGAACTAACTATAACGGACGAATTTCTCTGGTTTTTTTACGAGTGAAATGTGCAACTAACTATAACGTCCCTGACACCTGTGATTTTTTCAGTGAATTTCTAAGTGTTTTTAAATGCTAATTTCTAACTATAACGTCCCTGAAACCTATGTTATTTTGTGTGAATTTCAAAGGTTTTTTAAATGCTTATTTCTAACTATGCCTACAGAGGCAGGACATGTGCAGAAAGAGGAAGAAAGGCACACAAAGAGGCAACAGAAGTCCAGAAAGACAAAGAAAGATGCAGAATGAAGCAAGAGATGTGCACAAAGAACCAACAGAGGGGCAGAAAGAGGCCTTGTTGCAAAATCATCCTGTGCCCCCAACTTTTTGCTGACGGGTACTGGTGGTAACTGACTCAGACTAACCAGGCCCAGAGCCAGTGCTATGCTGAAAGACACTTAGAATACAGTGAAAACACCTACATACACTAGGGTACACTATGCATTGGGGTACCCCAGTGATTGGCATGGCCTCCCCTGTATGACCCTAGTACATAATAGGGCAGGGGGATTAAATCAAGGCAAGAGAAGTGCAGAAAAAAGCTAAAGAGGTGTCCAAAAGAGGCAAGAGAGGTGCAGAAAAAAGCAAGTGAAGTGCAGAAAGAAGCAAGAACAGTGTGGAAAGAAACAACAGAGGTCTAAAAAGAGGCAAAAGGGGTGCAGAAAGTGGTATGAGAGGTTCACAAAGAGGCAAGTGAGGTACAGAAAGAGACAGGAGGGGTACAGAAAGAAGGAAGATAAGTGTAGAAAGAAGGAGAAGTGTAGAAAGAGGAAAGAGATTTGAAGAAACAGGCAAAAGAGGTGCAGAAAGAAGCAAGAACTGTGCAGAAAGAACCAATAGAGGTGCAAAAACAGACAAGAGGGGTTCAGAAAGAGGCAAGAGAAGTGTAGAAAGAAGCAACAGAGGTGTATAAAGAATCATGAGCAGTGCAGAAAGAACCAACAGAGGTGCAGAAATAGGGAAGAGGGGTGGAGAGAGAGGCAAGAGTAGTGGATAGAGAGGCAAGAGGGGTAAAGAAAAAGGTAGGAGGGGTGCACAAAGAGGCAAGAGAGGTACAGAAAGAGGCAGGAGGAGTGCATAAAGAAGGAAGAGAAGTGCAGAAAGAAGTAACAGGTGTGCTGAAAGAGGCGCAAATGGTGCGGAAAGAGTAAGAGAAGTTCAGAAAGAGGCAACAGAGGTACAGAAAGAGGCAAGAGAGGTGCAGAAACATGCATGAAAGGTACAGAAAGAGGGAACACGTGTACAGAAAGAAACAAGAGAGGTACAGAAAGAAAAAAGAGGGGTGCAGAAAGAGGCAAGAGTTCTGCAGAAAAAAGCAACAGAGGTGCTGAAAGAGGCACAAGGAGTGCAGAAAGAAGGAAAAGAAGTGCAGAATGAAGCAACAGAGGTGCTGAAAGAGGCATGAAGGATGCAGAAAGAGTCAAGAGAAGTGCAGAAAGAAGCAACAGAGGTACAAAAAGAGGCAATAGTGGTGCAGAAAGAGGGAAGCGAGGTGTAGAAAGAGGCTAGAGAGTTGCACAAAGAGGGAAGACGGGTGCAGAAACAAGCAACAGAGGTGTAGAGAGAAGCAAAAAAAGTGCAGAAAAAGGCAAGTGAGATGCAGAAACTGGCAAGAAAGGTACCGAAAGAGGGAAGACGAGTGCAGAAAGAGACAACAGGGTTGCAGAAAGAAGCAAGACAGATGGAGAAAGAAGCATACAAAGTACATAATGAAGCAACTGGGGTGCAGAAAGAGGCAAGAGAAGGGCAGAAAAAGGCAAGAAAAGTGCAGAAAGAGGCAAAAGAGGTACAGAAAGAGACAACAGCAGTGCAGAAAGAAGCAAGACAGGTGCAGAAAGAAGCATGGAAAGTGCAAAATGAAGCAACAGGGGTGCAGAACGAGCCAAGAGATGTGTAAAAAGAGGCAAGAGAGGTACAGAAAAAGGCAAGAGAAGTGCACAAACAGGCAAGAGAATTGCTGAAAGAAGCAACAGAGGTATAGAAAGAAGCAAGAAAAGTGCAGAAAGAGGCAAGTGAGATGCAAAAACAGGCAGGAAAGGTACAGAAAGAGGAAAGACGAGTGCAGAAAGAGGAAACAGTGGTAAGGAAAGAAGCAAATGAGTTGCAGAAAGAGGCAACAGATGTTCAGAAAAAGGGAAGAGAACTGCAGAAAAAGGCAAGAAATGTACAGAAAGAGGCAAAAGAGGTACCTAAAGAGACAACAGGGGTGCAGAAATATGCCAGACAGGTGCAGAAAGAAGCATGGAAAGTGTAGAAAGAGGCAAAAGAGGTACATACAGAGACAACAGGGGTGCAGAAAGAAGCCAGACAGGTGCAGAAAGAGCCATCAGAGGTGCAAAAAGAGGCAAGAGAGGTGCAGAAACAGGCAAGCGAAGTGCATAAAGAGGCAAGAGAATTGCTGAACGAAGCAACAGAGGAGTAGAAAAAAGCAAGAAAAGTACAGAATGAGGCAAGTGATATACAAAAACAGGCAGAAAAGGTACAGAAAGAGGAAAGCCGAGTGCTAAAAGAGACAACAGGGGTGCAGAAAAAAAGCAAATAAGGTACAGAAAGAGGCAACATATGTGCAGAAAGAGGGAAGAGAGGTCCAGAAAGTACAAGAGATTTTCAGAATGAGGTCAAGAGAAGTGCAGCAAAAGAATGAAACGTGCAGAAAGAAGCAACAGAAATGCAGAAAGAGGCAAGAGGGGCAGAGGGAAGCAAGAGTACCAATTTAACACCCACGTTTAGCACTAAGTAACAGGTGACCATTCTAGGTTTGCAAAGGGTTTACCACCATTCTGTAAAACATGTTGCTGCGTTTTTTGTAATGTTTGACCCGTTTCAGCTGGAAAGAAGGATTTTTTTGTTCAAATCTGCAGATTAGGGTGCAGATGATGAATTGTGTGGCTAATGCAGAAAATGTATAATTGTGTGAAAGCCTCAGCAGCCAAACAGTCACATAATTCCTGTGGCCCTTCTCATATGTCTGAATAGGTCCATAAGTGCTCCTCAGTGATTTCATCTTTTTTTGTATCGCTGAGTTCATAGTTGAGCTTCTATGGAAACGAGAAAGACTAAACCTGAGGTTACAACTTCACAACACAGACTACCATACCACGTAATTACTCTCCATGACACATAATCCCACTATACACAATTCCTATACACTAAATACCACATACTTTCTATCCACATAATTTCACTGCACAACATA
Source organism: Triturus cristatus (assembly GCF_964204655.1). NCBI lineage: Eukaryota > Metazoa > Chordata > Amphibia > Caudata > Salamandridae > Triturus > Triturus cristatus. Next base: position 1,496,946,417 of record NC_140591.1, read on the forward strand.
CCACATAATTCCACTACACGCAACGTACATGCACTCCACTCCAAAAAACATGAGTAAAAAACGTTTGCATTTACAACGCCAATAGCTCTAATTCTCGCAAATGCGAAACCTATTACATTGCAAACACTTCTTTAACTAGTATTCGTGTTTGCAGAAAGGTGTAGAAAGGGAGCTGGGCCTCCGACCACCGCTCAGGAATTCCAGTGCGTAGGGCTTACAGGCGGTACCAGTAGGTTTTCTTGGCCCCCAAAGTCCCTCAGGAGTAAATTGGTCTTAATTCCCCATCCCGTAGTCTGCCTGGAGGCATGTTTGCAGAATAATGGAGAAAGGGGGGCATGGCCTCCGAAGAAGTCTTAGCAATCCCACTGTGCGGGACTTACTGGAGGTAACAAGAGGGGTAGTAGGCCTCCAAGGACATCCTTGGGGGCCAACTACCCTTCCTATTACCTCCAGTAAGTCCCACACAGCAGCATTGTTAAGTTCAAAGAGCAGGCCACGCCCCCTTTGCCCACCACTCTCCAAACGTGCTCCCTGGTGCGCTCTTCCATGGGATTCAAGTCCCCTTCGCTGCTGTGGGTCCTTTAGGGGCCAACTAGCCTAACTCTTTCCCCCAGTAAGACCCACACAATGGGATTGCTGAGAGGTAGACAAAAACCACGGCCCCTTTCTCCACCACTCTGCAAACGAGCCCCCTGGTGTATTGTTAGTTGGGGAATTAATTCCCCTTAAATACTGAGGGTCCCTGGGGGCCAACTAGCCCACCAGGTACCTCCAGTAAGCACCACACAGCTGGATTGCAGAGAGGTGGTCTGACAGGATGCAAGAGGAACTCATCGCCCCACCAGCAGTGCGCCAAGAGGCGTGTTTGCAGAGTGGTATAAAAAGAGGCGTGGCCTCGGACCACCTCTCTGCAATGCAGCTCTGTGGCTCATATTGGAGGTACCTAGTGGGCTAGTTGGCCCCCAGGGACCCTCAGTATTCAAGGGGAATTAATTCCCCAACTAACAACGCGGCAGGGGTTGCGTTTGCAGAGTGGTGGAGAAAGGGGGTGTGGCCTCCGGCGTGATGCAGGCTTTTTAAAAAAAAAATTGTTTACAAGGGTAGCTGTGCGGCCCCCCTTTTTTTGGGCCCTGAGGACCCCATCCCCCATGGCCAGACCCCTTTTTTCTAAAACAGTTTTTTAAAACAAAATCTGGAAGGGGGCCGCATGGCCCCCCTCCTGTGGCCAATTTTGGCCCCAGGGACCCCATCCCCCGGGGCATGGCCAGCATTTTTTTAAATTATTTATTTAATACTTTGGAGTGTGGCCCCCTCCTCAGGCCAATTATGGCCCTCGGGACCCTATTCCCGTGGCCGGCCTTTCCTTTTTTTAAAGGTAATGTTATTGCAGGGGGAGGGGGGCCATGCGGCCCCCCTCCTGGGCAACCTCTGTTCCCGGGGACCCCATCCACAGGGCCTGGCCTCTGTGATGGGGACCGTGGGGGGAGCCCTAATGCCCCCAAAGTCCTTCCAGCTCCCCTCCTCCTGCTGGAGCCGGCATTGCTTTTGCACAAGGGGATATGCTGAAATGCAGTTTCGCTTGTGCAAAAGCAATCTGCTTTGTTTTTTGGAAGCAAGATCAGGCTTCCTGCTCTCGCTTCCAAACACCAAAGCAGTGTTTGCTATGGCAGGGCAGAAGACGTGCTCCCACCCTGCCATAGCAAAGAACAATGAACTGGAGTTGGGCACCCCGGGACATTGCAGGAGCCGGCCCTGGGGGGTGGCGCTCCCTATGGTCATCAAGGGCACCAGGAGGGAGGCTGCGTGGCCTCCCTCCCTTCATTTACATAGCCTCAGGGAGGTGGTGATCACCAGGGCCAGGGGTCCGTAACGGACCCCCATATTATTATAATCAATGCCCTGTGGAGGTGGTGGTCCCCGGGCAGTGTGGGGGGCTCGTGCCCCCCACACTAATTACTTTCAAAGGAGGTGGTGATCCCGGGGCTTGGGGGGCCCACGAGGCCCCCCTCCCTAATTTGAAGAAAGCCCTGTGGAGATGGCGGTCCCCGGGGCTTGGGGGCCTGTGAGGCCCCCCAACCTTATTGCTTTATGCCCTGGGGATGTGGTGGTCCCCGGGGGCTGTGGGGGTGCCACATGCCCCCCTGCACATCAAAAATCAAGCCCCAGGGTGGGTGGCTATATTTAGAGTGACTTTACTGTTTACAATGAATTGCAAGGCTAATTACAGAACTGCTGCTCCCATAATGCTATTCTACCATACTTACGAGGCTCCACCTGTGGGCAATAAAAGGTACCTGTTTTATTTAGCAGCATTCTGAACCTTTCATCTAAGGTTGCTCTGCCTGTGAAAAAGGACGATTAACGCAGTCTATTTATCCAGAGTTGCAGATGGTGTTGTTGCCTTATTTTGACCGATGGAGAGTGTGTCCTAAAGCTTTGGCAATGTGGAACTACTTATAATGCACGGCAGACATGCCGTGGGGATTGCACCACCGCAGAAAAAGCGTGCCGGTGGCTCTAAATGTTTGCAGCTGGTCCGGTCCATTGTGTTGGCATATTATTGTTTGCAACGCTGTCTTTTGGATAGCCCATTAATGGCTGACTTTATGAAAAAATATATTTAGAGTGAATTTACTGTTTACTATGAACTATGAGGCTAATAACAGAACTGCTGTTCCCATAATGCTATTTTGCCATACTCACAAGGCTCCACCCGTGGGCAATAAAAGGTACCTGTTTTATTAAGCAGCATTCTGTGCCTTTCATTTGCTGTTGCTCTGCCTGTGAAAAAGGACAATTTATGTTTGAAACGTGTAAGGCAATCTGTTTATCCAGGGAGCTGCAGATGGTGTTGTTGCCTTATTTTGACTGATGAAGAGTGTGTCCTAAAGCGTTGGCAATGTGGAACTACATATATATATATATATATATATATTTATATACATACGTACATACATATATATATTACACATCGGTATTACCCACTGGTGGTGCATTTCCATAGAAAGAGTATTTTTTATTTTTTGGTTTGAATCTTCACAAAATGTTCCAAAACAAAGTTCAGCAACATCAGCTTCTTCCTGGAAAGTTTTGATGTGATCTGCCAAGTGGGGGCCAAAAACAAAAAGCGGAGTCTCAAATCCATAATTCCTTTTTCATTTGCCATAGACTTTTTGGGATTGCGATACCAAAAAAACTGCTGAACCAAATTACATAACACTTCGCAGAAAGCGAGATCTTGGTCCAGGAAAGGGGCCTTTTGTGATCTGATGAAAATCCCTTCAGTAGTTTTTGAGAAATTAAGGTTAAAAATATATGTATATCTGGACGTTTGGGTTCAAGGGACTTTCATGAGAGTCCCACAAGCTCAAAATAAAAAATTAGAGTGCTCTGATTGGCCAAGGGAGCGATTTTTTCCTTGTGGCATCTCGCCCCCCCCCCACCCCCCCCATGGAAGTGAGAGTCCCACGTGAGCGAGCGCTCTGACTGGCTGGCCGTTACATGAACAAAAAGTTTGTCGCAGCCATTACAGGACTCGGGGACTTACTCCCCTGTCCTGAAAATGTTTAGGAAAATAATAGAAGGGGTCAGGGTAGTGATAACCTTTCCCACTGGCCCTTGTATAGTCCCAGAGGGACCCCCAGGGCTAAAATGTAAAAACAAATCAATGTTTTTGCTGTGATTCTGTGGTAATCCCAATTATTATGACACCCAAGGTGGTTCAATGACTGGGGTCAAGATAAATTGTAATTTGGGGCCCTACCCTAAGCTAATTTTCACCCCCCGTTCCTTAGGCCCCACAATTTCATACAAAGGGGTGGGGGAATGTGCCCCCTCCCCAAGCCAGATCATGCCTGGCCGCTATTGGACTGAGCAGACAGACTTATCTTGAGAAAATGTGTAATGCATTTAGAGGTAGAAAAACAGTTAAACATTCAAAAACACAACACAATAAAAATCTGTTCCAGTTTATAAAAACAAAGAATAATGTAATGAACAAAATGACACAAAAGCAACAGCATTCTAGTAAGGGAAACCAAAGTTATGATTTTTCAATCTATAAAGTAAAAAAAGAACCAAAAACTACTAAGTGCCAAAGATGGTCAACTGGTCGCAGTTCATCAGGAACTAGTAGTGGTTTAAAGCTGACTGCAACGAAGCATTGGCCAGTCACTTCACCGGATCTGAAATGTTACTGTTGGACAAAGTCTAGATCCGACAGTGGGGCAAAGCAGCAGGCTGTATCCAAAAAAGACCTATACGATGCTGATTAGGTATTGGATGAGGTCACAAAGTTTTGGGTTTAGGCGGCAAAAGCCCAGAAAGGGAAAATTTGACTTTCACACCACAGAAAGTCCTCTTACTAGTCGGATGTGTTTGGTGCCTTCGCCCATTCAGATTTTCTAAATTCAGCTCGTTGTTCAGTGCTCAGAATCCTTCAGTGGGGAAAGACAACAGGCTCTTTCCAAAGAGGGCTCCAAGGGGCCAGATACCTCCTCAATGAGTTCCTGCTAAACTAGATTTTCTCAGAGCGTGGGTATCTTATTTCGTCAACCCAGTTGCAATGTACCGGCTTGGCAGGTTTGTTGTGGTTCTCTGGAGGTGTAAAAAGTTTCCAAGTCCCAGGTTTTTCAAGGTTGACAGGAGTTCTATAACATCAGGAACAGCATTTATGGATCAAGACTCACTCCGGCAGAGGCCACGAGCAGGGTCCAGGGCAGGTTCAATTGGAACTGGTCAACTGGGCTCTTCAGGGAAAAGACCTCTTGAAGTTTGTAGCCCTGTAGCTTAGACATAAGATCAGCCAAATGACCCTTGGAGTCCACTTCTTTGTCCTAGGTACAATAGGAAGTCCAGACTCACAGGTCACAAACAGGAAGTGCAGTCCTTCTTCTGTTCTTCTATTTATAGGGCTAAACATATAATGTTTTTGTGACTTTTGGGTCAAATGTTAAACTACCAGCATTAAACTAAATTGTTTTCTCTCTCCTGTACTTTGTCAAATGTATCAGCTTTACGCGATGTCTCCCACTCTCTGAAATATTCCCTTTCTAATGGACCATGAAAAGAAATAACTATACTTTTGTCATTACAGACTTCTTTTCTTGATGCATATACACACTGCATTTACAATTCTTACTACTAAATTGCATTGGTTGCTCATATGTAATGGGCTAGATCTCACTAATAGTGCTTTCTGTATGGAAATCACACACCTGCAATAATAAAGGTGCATGATATTGAAGCAGGTTGGGCTTTATATGTTGATACTTCATTAAATGTTGCTAGCTAGACATTCTTGTTACTTTTTCCTCTCTATTCTATATTCTCATCTCAGATGGAAGCAGGATTGTATTTTTTACTCTTTTTGCTCAACGGTGTATTATAGGTTGCCTCTGAATATGTCTGTTTTAAATTACATTTTTAACTCATGAGCTTTGATTTGAAATGTGTTTTTTTCATGAAACATTGCTTTCCAGGGAGTAATCTTAGTGAATCAATGTCACCCACATAATATAATTATACAGAAACACCAGGGCATAATAACATTTCAAGTTGGTGATCGTAGTGTAGCTCAATTCAGCGAATGCGACTAGCTGTAAGGGCAAGTGCTACATTCCTAGCTTACCATAGGTTTATACATATTTTGGGGTCCTAGGGCCTAATGAGGCGTGTGGCCCCCTCACCTTTTAAAAAAATATGTCCCTGTGGGATGGAGTCCTCAGGGCCCAATGAGTCTCAGGGAAGAAGTTCCAACACAGCATTTATTTTTATTTTTTTACAAAGCACTCAATACCAGTAGTAGAGAGAGTATGCAATGTGCCATTATCCATGAGTCACCAATTTAGGAAAATACCTGAAAAATTGTGCACTTTAGGGATCATTGAGGCCATCAAGAGTCCCCAACTCCATTCAAGGTGGACAAATCTGTAAGATTATGCGTTCACCTGTGAGATATTAACTCCAGCATATGGGTCGATCGTCAACTTTTACCCAACATAATCACATGGCAATTAAAAAGGAATAAACCAATCTCCTTGTTCTCTTTGTGCATAGAAACAACAAGGATACATTTCATGTGTATATTTTCAATAAATGCAATCCAATGTTCAGAAACTTTCGATACATTCATCACAATTCAACCATATTAATGTAGAATAACAACAGTGTTGAAAATGAATATGAACAACATTTTCAAAGATACTATAATAAAATATTTAATCTAGAAATAAAGAAAAATGTTTTCCAATTCACATAATCATATTGAGAGACAAAATGTGGTGGCCTTGATCATTGATGGATCTTCATGGAATCGTGTATACGCGCGTTTCAGCGACCCAAGCGCCTTCATCAGGAAAGCCACAAATACAACATGCCAAATCCTAAACTACAAGAGAAGTAAGAAATTATGCATGGAAAGGAGTCCAGAATGATGACGGATTCTATGAATGTCAATGATCTTAATAACTTCTGAGAAGATTGGAAAACCGAACCAAATGAGGTTGGTGCTGGAACCCGAGGTAAGGAAATGCAAGAAATTACATACAGGGACTTGTGAGGTCGAAGATAAAGGGAAGAAGAAGGTCTCTAGCCCAGGTAAAATGCAAAACTGCGGGCTAGAATTGCGTCTTGATTTATATCGCTTGCCCAGCAAGTGGAGGAATTAATGAAGAACTCATGGGAAAGAAAAAACACTTTGTTGAAATATGCATGCAATGATAGTCTTCTGTCAAAAATGCTCTGTGCTTGTCGTCTTCCACTCGCAAATTGCGAGAAAAAAAGTGAGAATACATTTACTCTTGTTAATCTTCTGAAAGAGATCTTCATCAGGGACAAATATACAAATGAGATTTCTACTAATAGACATCGCAAAAGCAATTGTCTAGTCAAAACTGTCAAACAAGTAGTTAAGGATCAACTTCAGCTGGCCTTCATAAAAGGCATGCACATGAGATCTTCAAACTATCCATGGTAGTGAGTCCACTTCCCAGTCCCAATATGCACTAAAAATGTGACTTGTACATTCACCAATTTATAAAAAGAAGTTTTCAAATGATATGCCAACAGATTAGCTGCTTTTTATTTTTCTTTTAATGATAAATGCATATCATGCTCCTCTATTAACAATGGAATGTCATCTCATATCTCCACAAGATAACCATTTACAACTGTAGAATTCAGTTGTATCATCCAATGGTATCAAAGACCCAATGCATTTCGGGTCAAAAGACCCTTCTTCAGGGGTGAATACAACAAAGCAAAAAATGTATGGCACTGTGTCAATCACATCTCATCCAAACACAAAAGAAATATACAGTGAGCCATGTGCCGCTTTCACTCACGACAAGCATAAACCATGTGTCATGTGACTTATATTTATCAGATAGATGGTGCCAATGATGCCCCTATAACCTTATCATGCAAAACACTCCAAATAACACCTCAGCTGTAATCTAATGAAACACAAAACAACCTTTAAAAAATCAATGTGTTCATGCATAACCCTAATGTTTCATTTTGCACACCAAACAAAAATGCATGCAATAACCTTTCAAACGTTAGTGTGCACTTATCCGAGACTCAGTCATGCTCCGGCAATGCTTGTATGCAACACAACCAATACAAAATATGACTACAAGAGTTAAACGTGGGTGAAAAAAAATAAACGGGTTCCAGTAAACAGTGTGCCCAAACTTAAGTGACAGCCTCTTCATAAATTTAAAACTAAGCAAATTACAATTAAGGATGCCAGTGAGAGATGTGTTCTTTCATTCATGGGTTAGGAGTTTGGGTTAAAATGCATGCCTCTGCAAATACAAACATGGCAGTCAACAATATAGCGGTGTTGGTTACAAAACATGTCTGTGACTGCACAAGGTCAGGTGTATTCCTTTGTGATATTGGGGGCCGATCGCTAAGTATGATAGATCTAAGTCTGTCTGGATGGAGCCGTATGAGATGACTCCCCCTTGATTAGTCCTCTTTTGATTTCACTCCTCATCTCTTTAAAGTTGGAGCCTTCACACAGTCCTCTGTTTGCTTTCACTAAAGGTAAAGTCCTCTTTTGTTATCTATTACATGGATTGGTGTTGGGTGGAAGCATTCCTCTCCATCACACCATCATGTCCTCCCAGTCCCACGATCCTGCCTTTGAGTCATAAGTATGCACAAACATTCTACATCATCTAGCCTTCACCCTCCCTCTCCCTTGACAAATACGACTGTGAGTGTGGAGACCGGATCACTGATGAGGTGGCACTTGAACTCACTCTCCTTGGGCCACGGACAGGGCTCCTACATTTTGGACCTCATATCTTGCACAGCGCCTCCAACATGCTGGTTGTCACTGGTAGTGACTCGACTCCTCGCCCAGCGAACGGCCCAAACCAGTGACAGATCAGCAGAGGGAGGCGGCAGCTGTCAGACAGCCACCCGAACCACACTGTGGTCTTTTCCTACAGTCTGGCAGCTATCAGCAACAGCCAGGCAGTCACTTGAGCCCACCCTCTTTGTTATGCGCGAGCGTGGCTCCTTACCTTCCAATCTACCACCAAATCAACACAATATGCCCATCTGACGTGTAACATCGGCAGGCAGCTCGTCCATTCTCTTCCCCATGCAGGATGTCACCAGAGCACTCGATAGTGACACTGGAAGTTTTTCTCCAATATTCTTGCTGGTACCCATCCAGTTGCAAGCAGACTCATCTGATTTTTCCTAGTCATTCCAGAAGTTTCTGGGATGGTGATGGATGGCAGGACTAAATAGGGGATTTGCAATTGATATTGATCCCTAGCCCGGAGGTTCCTAAGAGAGCTCCTCATCGTCGGCTGTCTTGTCTGCCATAATAACAATAGCAAGTGTTATCTTTGTATAAGGCTGTACAACTGTACGATGAATGCTAGTGGAGCCATGAAGACAATGAAGAGGGTGGGGCTGAAGAAGAAACCCTGTGAAACTCTTCAAATCAGTTTTGTGGCATCCGACTGGAAAGGGACGAGGCTCACCATTTGTTGAAGGAACTGATGGAGGGGAGTGGAGGGGAGGGAACGGAAGGCGAGGGGACGAGAGGAGAGGAGAGGAGCGTAGGGGAAGGGAGGGGAGAGATGGGCCTTTAGTTAAATATTGTAAAGTCATCTGGTCAGCCAAAGGTTTCTTAAGGAGGGGTAGAATGGTGGCATGTTGCCTGGTGTCCAGGAAGGTGGCAATTACAAGCAAGAGGTTGAGTATTGATGAGAGCATAGAGCAGATAAGGTTCACTCTTTTTTTAAATGGGTAGGGTACTCAGGATTTCATTAATCTCATACAGGTGGCTGTTGCCACAGTGAAGATTTCTGCCCAGAACAATAGCTGGAACCTTTGCATAGTTTTGGTGGTGGACTTGAGGTGGTTGGTGGTTGTGTAATACGGATGGGGGAGAAAATTGTTATAGATGGACCTGTTTTTCTTGCTGCAAAATGGATGGTGAGTTTCTTTGTAGATCCTGGGAGGGGGTGATTGCTGTGGAGCTGGCGTGCGGTCATGTTAATTCTTTGACAATGGCAAAGTTATTTAGTCCGTGCTCGTCTGTATGCGGGATGAGAGGGTTGCAGGTTTGGTGGCTTTGAGTCATTGGTAATAGATCCTGAGGGCTGGCTTGAAAGAGTTTCTGTCCATGGCATCATGGGTGAGTCTCTATTGTTGTTCCAGGTGCTTGCAATTTAATTTTGTAAGCTGGAGGTCTCCAGTGTACCAGCTTGTGTGGGGTGTGCTCTGAGGTGTGAGTTGGTTTGCATGTGGTCAGGGAGTTCACACAGTTGGGTATCTTGTTGCTGAAGTTGGAGGTGGTGTGAGTGAGGCTGGTGGGCTAGGAGATTCAGCGAGCTAGGAGTCCAGAATTTCAATTGATTTCTGTGATTTTCTTTTATTACTGTCAGCTGGTCTGGAATTTGGTGCTTTTAGCATGCTTGAGTAGTTGGATATTGAATGTGAAGAGATAAAGGTTGGTCCAGGTCAGAAGGGTCATGGTGTCTACCAAGATATTGGGAAAGTTGATCAAGATAGGGTTGAGGAGGTATCCCACTTTGTTGGTGGGGCCCTTAACTCATTGGGTGAGGCTCAGGATCCAAAGGTAGTTTATAAAGATGGCAAAGTAGAGTCTGACTGGTCCTCTATGTGGAAATTTAGGTTGTTGAACGGGATAAAGAAATTAGATTATAGCATCTAGGGGTTGATGAAGTCGGAAAGGACTGGGCTGAAATTAGTTCTGGGTCCAGGTTGTTGGAAGAGGGGACTGCCTATGGTGGTGGCATTGGGAATGTTGATCTTGGAGGTCAGATGTTCCAGCCAGTTGTTGGTTCCAGCTGAGGGTGCAGTGCAGTTGATATTTTATCAGTGAATGATGGCTATGCCCACTCTGTTTTTTTCGGCTCCGTCATGTTGTATTGCAGCCGGGTGGATGATGGATATGTCCAGGGAGGTAGTAGGCTTTCTTTAGTAACAGCATGTTCGGTGAGAGATTATCCAGGAGGTCCCAAACTTCAAACTTGACCCACGAGCAGGTGCTGAGCAGCATTGTTTTGGGTTAATGATGTGCTTTGGGGTTAGTGGTTCCTGAGTCTGACCTTTGTTTGGTTGGCCTGTGATGTGTGTTGATGGAGGAGACGATGAAGTAGGTGCAGTAGAAGTGGTAGGTGGAGCATATATCTAGGCAGGGAAGGCCATGGTACAACGATGTGAGGGGCGACCAGGATTAAGGGAGAAGAGCTTTTGGGCTGAGTAGCGACAAGTGGGACCAGGGTGGATCAGCTGGAAACCAGGATTTCTGGCATTGGGTGGAGATGCGGTGTCGGCGGGGCATAGATCGGCATAGACAGGCTTGCTTTTGACAGCCGCCATTAGGAATGTCCTGAGGAGGCGCAGGATATCCAGCGGCGGTCGGCAAGTTTTAGAGATGGGAAACGGGCAAAGAAGGAACAGATGCTTAAAAATGAACAAAACTGGTGGAAAGGAGGCAAAACAAGGACAAGGCAAACAAAGCAAACATGGGAGTAAAGAGGCAAAAAAGGTAAAAGTGAAAAAGAGGCAACAGAAGAATTAGGCAAGCAAAGCTAGAGAGAGAGTAAAAGGGGCAACAAGATGCAATAGTGAAACAAGATGCAAAAGTGAGCGGGAAAAGAGAAAATGGTCAAAAACAGGAAGAAATGGAAGAAACTGTGTAAGAGTAACAAAAGAAGCAGAGCGAATAGGAGCAGAGTGAAAAACAGAGATAGAAAAGAACTGTGAGAGAGAGAGAGTGAGAGAGTAGGGGCATGGCAAGAGAAAACTATCAGAGAAAACAAAGAAAATTGTGCAATAAAGGAGTTATATGCTGCAAACAGGGGTCAAGAGGCAAATTAGGATGGGAGGCTGGGGGGGGGGGCTCAGTTGAGCACAGCAGTGATCTGAATAGGCCGGGCTTGATCGGTGGACTGGGATTTCCCAGAAGCTGTCACCATTAAGAAGGTCCGGAGGAGGGGGAAGAGACCTGTGTGGCGACGGGAGAGCCTAGCATTTGAGGAGCATGGTTTGGGAAAAGGCAGGCAAGAGCAAGTATAAGAGGTAGGAAACAGATGGAGAAGGAAAACATGAGTTTAAAAAATAGCATCAATGGTGAAAAAGGGACAAAACATGCACATGGAAAGTGTAGCAATAGTGGGAGAGAAAGATATAAATCAAATATGAGACAAGCAAAGCAAAATTATGAGCAAACGAGTGAACCATGAGACAAAAAGAAGCAAAAGTGAAACAAGAGGCAAAGGTGGGAGAGAAACGAGAGAGAACAGGCAGCAAAAAACAGACGCAGAAATATAGAAAAAGTGGGAGAATGACAACAAAGGCAGAATGAATGGCAGAAGAGTCAGAGACAGAAAACGAGTTTGAGCGAAAGTAAAAGAAAAGTGTCAAAACAAGGAAAAGCAAGCAGAGAAAACAAAGCAAAGGGTGCAAGAGTGCAATAAAAGAGTCAAACAGAGAAAAAAGGGGTCAAGAAGGAAAAGAGGGATGCAGGATGGGGAGCCTCAGAAGAGCAAAGCAGTAATCCGAAAGGGGTGTGCCTGGCCAGATGAACAGGCACTTCCAGATGCCATTCAGTCAGGCGGGGCCAGGCAGCAGCTTCTAGATATTGGCCCATGACTCTAGGTAATCCCCACATGGTCATATTTGGAGTAACATTTGTTCTTTGAACTTCTCATGCATATACTAGTGGGTCATAAAGACTTCACCCCCCCATGTGAAAATATATATATGATTTTTAAAGAGAGGTTGCCAGTGTTCAGCAGGCTCCAGTTCTTATGAATTATTTTCTTCTCTTGATTAGATATGGTGCTATATGCAGTTAGACATAAGAGCAGGTTGTTTGGTGGTTTCCTGTTATTGAGTTCTAGGAGTGCTTCACTGCTATTGTTTCTAGCTCACTTGCTCATTTTCAGTATGATGGCTTTCAGGGTAGTCACATTCACTCAGCTTATTACAAAGAACGCAGGCTTGCTTCTTGAAATCATATTACAACACCTTTGCAACATTAGGAATTTTCCTTATGAAAAATGCTCCTGTATTTGGCTGGGATGAGAACTATTGAATTTCAAATTATTGTCAAATGTCGGTAGGTGCGTGATGGGTTTCAGATTTAACCTGCCGCTGTCAGGAAAGTTTCTCACATCCAGGAAAGTTAGCTCCTTGTTACTTATGAGTATGTGTGGATTTCTAGTATTGGTGTCAAGAGTGTATCCAAAGGACAAAATGTGAGGTACATTTTTAGTTTCCCTGCCATATAAGTAGAACATCATCAATGTATTATTTTCACAGTTGTATCTGCATTTGTGTATGGATTGTTATATGACATAACCTTACCATTACACAAAATAGCTGGCACCATAAACTTGAGATTCAACCACATTCAACTAGAAACAAATAAAAACAGATTATCAATATCATAGTAGAACTGCAAATACCCATGCCCATATTTATGCTTTAACATTTTCACGTCAGTTGCCTCCTCTCTGACTTGAAATCAGGATTCAGGCCTAAAAGAACCATCGAAACTGCTCTTTTAAACATCAGAGAGAAACTACTCTCAGACGGCAACCAATGCATTCCTTGTGAATTGCTGCATGATCTATCTGACACCTTGGACATCATTGACCACAAGTTTTTAATTGAAAGACTGGCAACCTCAGTTGGTGTAGGAGGTACATCTTCTGTCTGGTTCTCCTGCTTCCTATATAACAATATGCATACCACTATGCATCAATTGGGTCCTTTCCTATCAAGAATATTCAAAATCCACTGGGGTGTTCCTGAAGGATCTGCTTTGTCTACCATCTTATGTAGTCCCATTAGCAGCTATTACTGATTCATTAAGATTCCCATTGTCTGTCTCATATTCATAGGTGGATGAAGAATAACATATTATGATTTAATGAGGAACAAAATAGCACTTTGGTTCGGTCAGCCTTTTGATCTCCATATCTTGGCCTGATGATTTGTGTCTCTTCCCCACACAGCCACAATAAATCAAACATTCAACCTTGGATTGACATTATAGAGTCATCTCTCATTTTCCCTGCAAATAAATGAGGTATGCAAAAATGCATTCTTCCATCTTTATCACATGAATGGCATCTAGGCGTTGCTACCTTGCTCACAGAAAATGTTGCTTGATCTCACGGTGACCATGTCTTGCCGACATGAACTCTACACTGGAATCCCTATTACTTCCCTCAATAAACTTTAAAACTGTGCTGCACAACTGCTATACAGTTTCAAATGCATGACCATGTCACCCCTGCTCCTCATAACTCTCTTTCGGCTCCCTCTGTAGGAAAAGGCAATATTTAAAACCCTCTGCATTGTCCACAAGGCAATACAAACCAAACTTCAAAATTCTTCACTAGTTTTTTGATCAACCATACCAGAGCCTCAGGTCTGCTAATAAAAGGTTGTGTCGCCCATCAATTCAAATATAAAAGATAAGCGGCAGCATCCTTCTTCATGGCGTAGCCCTCTGGAGAGCTTGTTACCTAATGACCTCACACTGAATAAATGTATTCAGATAATACAATTTTCCTAGTGTCAACCTATCAAACTCTGCACTGTGTTGATGGCTGGATTTTATCACCTTGATAACAAGGTGGTTAGGTACAATTGCAATACTTTGAAATGGGGCCTGTGAAAGTGATTATCAGAGTGTTCCACATGTCACAATAAATGACACCCTTCTCTTCTGCTATGGTTGCGACCAGCCCTGGCCACCAATCAGGGCCTGTGTCATTCTTCACATCATTTGTGTTTTCATGGACTTCAACGTTTACAAACGAGAAGCCTTTAGAACCCTAGCATTCATTGACAAGTGTTTGGGTAGGCCTGGGCAAAATTTGAATTACGCCGGAGCAATCAGGGTAATTACGATAATTCTGCATTACTATTGTGATGTGGATTTACTGAAAATTGCACAGTCGCTCCTGCTCACATAATTAGGTTTCATTTGGGTAAAGAAAACTACTGCAAGAGCACAGGAACAACAAACTGAGCAGGCGGATCCTAGCTCCTGCATTTTGCATTGCACTTAGTACTATTTTCTTAGCAAACAAATGCATCCTTAGGTATATTTTGGGCGTGAGGGTGAATTTTGAGCTAAGAAATAGCACTCAACCCTGGGTTATGCTCCTCTTGTACTTCACGTACTTCAGCGTAATCTCACTAATTTAGCTGTAATTCCACATAATTATGCTAGGTCAAATTGCACAGTTGCACTCACCCCTAGGTTGGGATCCTCTGTTTCATGTCAGGTGGTCAATGTCAGTGTCATTATCAATGACCTCAGCATAAGTAAGAAGGTCTACTTGGCATCTTTAAAGGTGAGAGATCAAAGACCAACTTTGGTTATGAAGGTCTGCCTTGGAGGGTAATCATGTATGCATCTCCTTCATTTGAGGGACATAAATAATATCCCTCTACAAGATGAAACCCTCTGCAGAAGTGTCCTCAATTTTGCCAATACCAGGCAATAACCCTCAGAAACCCATAGACCAAAGATGTCCACGCCAATCGGAATCAGCATTGCCTCTCTTAATGCCCAGTTTTCCAAAATAAATGTCAGCTTGTGTGCCCATACTACCAGTGTCCTTGCCAGTGTCTGCAATACAAATTTATATTGCTGCTCTGGTGCCAAACCTGCCTCCTGCTCCGCATGAACTTGAGAAAGGCAAGAAAGCCTAACTGTCACCACAACAAGAAGAAAAGCTTAAAATGGAAAAAAGAAGCATCACCCGTGCCTTTTAAGAGAAAGAGGGATGGTGAGATCCCTTACACCTAGGTCTAATGAAGCCCACACTCCTCACAATATTCCTCATAGGAGGAATACTTCTTATTTTTCAGACATATACCAGAGCATCAGCCTTGCCAGCCCTCCAGCCCAGTTAGGAGATTAGCAAACAGAAAAACACATACAACAAATGGTATTTGGTGTGCAAAACACATAGGGGCAGATTTATAAGCCCCTTGCGCCACTTTTGCGTCACTTTTAACATGGGAAAAGTGACGCAAAAGTGGCGCAAGGGGCTCATAAATCTGCCCCATAGTTCGCATGTCATGTCTCATAAACACACGAAAAACGTGAAATAGGATGTATTTACTGCACATGGTATTCACCTTTCTCCAGATAATGGCATTTACCCGGTGTAGTACAAACCTCAACTTTTTCTGTCTTATTCCGAATCGGAGCTGTTGAGGGTCTCTGACAGGCGACGTGGTCCCTTTTCTTGAGGTGAAACAGGGCAGACAGGAAGCTTAATATTAAAGCTTTGGTTCCTGTATAGGAAAAAATCATTATATTTGAGACTTTGTGGTTATTCAGAAATTGCATTTGGTACAATGTTTTGTACTTCTAAAACATTTAACATAAACATATTTGTAATAATTTCTTCTAGTTAAATCGTCTTTTTTTCTTTTTCATACATTTTATCATAATGACACTCTATATGGTAAAGTGTAGGGAAGAATATTAATGTAAATTATTTTTATATATTAATACTGAAGGTAGAACAAAATAAAACAATTCTACCTTACTATTACATTTATTTTGAACTCATTCTTTTATTACTTTAATTACATCAAACTCATTTTTCTGAAATTCAAATGAAATAAGAAATTTATACCTAAAGAAAAAGAATTCTTCAGATTTAATAATTCTTAAAAGTGTTGTAAAGAGTTAATTAAATTTAAAATAGTTGTATTAAAAGTGTGCTAAAATATTTTATAATTAAATAACAAATATGTTCTATTTTCAGATATTTGTTACATTAAATTAAATATGTTTATATTTTTATATTTTTAACTAGGTAGAAGGCTTAATATAACATTAGTTCCTATGGGGCTTTATTTAAAAGCCCAACCTCAATTATTTTCTAAGGGAGGGTATTCCAGTACCAATGATTGGCCATGTGTGGAGCTGGACTACCTACTGGGTTTTTTTGGGGAAGCAGTACTTAGAAGTGAAATTTGTGAATGACATTTTCTAATACTTTCTGTAGTACTATTGTACTTTAGTACCAGTGTGGTGGGAATCCACAATGCACACTTTCGGGCATATTTACAAGCCCCTAGCTCCACCGGAGTGTCACTTGTTTTGATGCCCGGTATCCCACAGTGCTTCACCATATTTACAAGGTCACTCAAAGCCACCCTGATGCATTTCCAGATTTCGTAAACCTGGGATTGCACCAGATTCCCACACCTCCCCAAAGCTAGCATTTTCCTGAAGAACACCTGTAGGTAGATTTTGTAGTGGCTTGATATTATGCACACTAGGACCTTTGTGGTTCTATGTGGACTCTAAATAGGAAATTACATAAACTGCTGGGAAGTGTTCAGGTGTAGTTATAATGGTTATGATGCAATGTGTGCAGTGTGTGTTTGTATGCTGAAAAATAAAGACATCTGTTACAGAGCTCCGTGTGTGACGTGTTCATTCGCATGCTCTAGGGCTGGGGAAGACTCTACAACTGGCGATGAGTAGGAGCTATATGCCCTGAAATAAAAGGCTGCTCTCCCTGAGAGTTTGCAATGGTACACCAAACTTCTCATGCATGCCATGGGTGCACTATGTTCATTCGAAGCCGTCGAAGAAGTTGAAGGTGGTGCAGAGGAGCACATTCGAAAAGCCCACCAGAACACTCTGGGAAGGCTGAGAGAACAGACACTGTGCTGCATCCAAACACAGGGAAATTATTCACATGATGAGAGAAGCTAAAGGCAGCGACCACCAGGTACGAGAAACAGAAAACTCACTCACCATGAAGGATGAAAACTTTGCT
Organism: Triturus cristatus; assembly: GCF_964204655.1. Lineage (NCBI taxonomy): Eukaryota > Metazoa > Chordata > Amphibia > Caudata > Salamandridae > Triturus > Triturus cristatus. Next base: position 1,496,963,750 of record NC_140591.1, read on the forward strand.
TTATAACCTTTGCTCAGGTGTGACAGCCCAAGCTAAAGCACAAGGCTGATGCCAGCTGAAGTTGCAGAGTCAGGTGCACAGCAGCAGTCGTCTAAACTGCACGTGTTCTCAATAGCTACAGAAGACAGTGCAAAGTACGATGTTGCAGTGTTTTTTTAAACCACCACCACCATTCAACACAGCAAAGAAACAGAACATCTGTACCAGGTAGATTGCATGAATCAAGATGTTTGATGATTTCATAGTTGTACTAGAAGAAAAAGACAGCAAGAAAATCATGAAATATTTGAAAAATCTTGCTGATGATTGAGTGAAAGAAGTGATATGTACTGGAAGAAAAAGACGGAAAGAAAATCATGAAATATTTGAAATCTTGCCGTGATTGAGAGAAAGAAGTGATAAAGAATGTCTCACAAACTCCCGCAATATCGTGCCAACAGCTAAAGGAAGCATTGGAAACCAAGTTCAATCGGATGCAGAATGTTGACTTTGAAATGTACATCTTCAACCAAATACGACAACAGTTTGGTGAAATGATGGATGAGTTTGTTGAAAGCCTTGATACTCTTATCAAACAGTGTAAGTTCTGTGACTTTATTGATGAAGAAGCCCTCCACCTCAGAATAATTGATGTCTGTCTTTCAGATTCCTTCAGGAAACGCATGTTGAGAGAGACAGTCAGGGGCATAGTTACGAGGTCATCGCTTTTTCTGACGCTCTGGTGGCGCAATGCCCTGCTCTATATTTGCAAGGCGGCGCTAAGCCAATTTGTGTGGCTTAACGCCACCTTGTAAATATGGCCCTTCTCAATGCAGTTTTCTGTGGCAAAGTGGCATGCATGGGTTGTTGCTGTGGGCATTCCCACACAACATCCATTGCTTTTTTACACTGTCCCAGATATACAAGGGTCTGTAAATCTGAGGCAGCTCCAAAAATGAACGCCTTTAAAAAGGGGGTGTCAATGTGGCATAACAACGAGAAATACTTTTCATTCTCCTCCTTCTTGGCTCTTTCTATGTGTGTTGCATTCTATAGCACACATAGAAGGAGCAAAATGCCATTAAAGATTGTTTTTATGCAGGAAGGTGTTCCTTCCTGGACAACACTCATCCTTGCATCACAGGCACTATTGCATCATGGTGTAAGGGTACCTGCGATAGTGCTAGGTAGCTTTTTTAGCACAGGGAAGAGCACAGGAGTGTGCCATATTATTGTAAATATAGCGCATTCCTGCATTGTGAAAATGATGCCATTTGGCGCAGCACAATTGCTTGCAGCACAGCACTGAAACATTTTCATTGCGAATATTCCCTACAGTTTAGAGAAAATGCTAATGGCTGCAAAAGCAGAAGAACGAGCAGATCGAGAAGCTGCCGAGATGGAAGCAGGGACAATGCATAAAAAATCAATTTTGATCATTAAAAAACCACAAGCACAATGTGGAAACACATGTCTTTGAAGAAGAAAAAGTTATGCTTCTGATACGGGTTTTCAATTCTCCATGAAGGTAAATGTCCAGCCATAGGACAGATATGCAAAGGCTGTGGGAACAAAAACTCCTTCTCAGCAGTCTCAGAGCAAAACAAAAAAGTAAATGCGTCACAGCAAGAAGAGAAAATGAACACCAGAAGGTTCGAGAAGAATTCTCACCATGCCCAAAAGGCCAAAAAGCAACTTTAGGTACAACAAGTATAAACCAAGCAAAGTTGATTGTCGTCCGGTTCATCATACAAAGGTTTTTCTGCACCATTATCAAGCACTAGTGAAGAAAATGGATGCGAGTTGATGATATCAACTAAGGGATGACATGCCCATGTAGGACAAGCTACTTGTAAAGAAGATCAAAAGTCATCAAAGAAAAATCACCAAATGAAGTGACAGGATGAATTTGTAGACTGTCCCAATATTACTCTTAAGGTGAACAGTTTCCACATACCGTTCGTTATAGACAGTGGTGCGTCAATTAATATCATGTCAGAAGAAACGTTTAACAGCTTATAACCTGTGCCATGCCTAACCCCATTAAGCACAAAGGTATACATGTGGGTTGCCTCTAAACTGTTACTGAGTCAAGGGTCGTTTATAGCCACCATGCAACACAAAACAAGGTCAATGCAAGCGGCAATTAATGTCCTTGACAGAACTTCGCTGAGTGCATGCCTGCTGAACTTTGTCACTGCTGCTAACATAGGACTGATATCTCTCAACTCTCTGTGCTCAGTCTGAAATTGTGATTCAGTTTCCGTCATTATTTCATGGCCTAGAAAGACTTAAGATGAGAAAGCAAAAGACAAACAGATGATGGACGGAATGCAGAGCAAATCAAACATTCACCCCCAGTCAAAAGGTCTGGGATAAATATGTTATTCTTTTGCAAACATGCCACGAGTTTAGACCCAGCCAAGTGCAAATCAGTCTTGACCCTGTTCTTCATGGGAACAGTCCAGATCGAACTGCCAAGCCACTTCCTCCCTGGACCGGAAACAAGAATCCTGGGACCGGTTCTGGGGCATCACCCTTCTTCAGCCAGGCTAGCTTGAATCCAGTGGCACAGTGAGCGCGGGGCCCATTTCTGGGCATACCCAGCTCACTTAGGACGAGGAAGCAAAAGACACACAGATGATGGACGCAATGCAGATCAAATCAATCATTAAACCCCAGTCGGTTAGGAGACTTAATATAACGTTAGTGCCTATGGGGTTTTATTTTCTATGGGAGGGTACTCCAGTACCAATGATTGGCCATGTGTGGTGATGGATTTACTACTGTTTGTTTTTTGCGGAAGCAGTACTTAGAAGTGCAATTTGTGAATCACATTTTCTAGTACCGTTTGTAGTACTACAAAACATATTGCAAAGTACAGGTTCTGAATAGCTCCCATTGTTTCAAAAGTAGCTCCTCTAGTACCAGTGTGGTTGGAGACCAAAATGCATATTTTGGGGTATATTTAAAAGCCCCTAGTGCCACCGGAGCGTCACTTGTTTTGACGCCCGGTGTCGCACAATGCTTCACCATATTTACAAGACCACGCATAGCTTTTCTTTGCCTTGTGAAAAGACGGTAACAAGACTGGAACGCCAGATAAAACAACTAGAGTCGGACATGTGGGGGACAGATGAGGGCCCCAAGATGGCCAAGATACGGGAGACCGTATCGGAATATCAAGCGGAAGCAGAACGAGAATGTCTGTTCCGTGGCAAATATCACAGGGTGCGGCAGTATGGTGATGGGGAACACCCTGGCAAAGCACTTGCAGAGACGATCCGACCACCCAGAACAACGAATCATGTTCTGGCCATCCGAGAAAGAGATGGCACAATGCAGCACGACACAGTAACCAAGTATTCACTGCACATTACCAAGCTCATATATTTCCAAGTGAAGCTTAGGCAACGGACTTTAGCAAAAAAGCACCTCACAACTGTGTTGCAATCTTATTAGGTGAATAGTTTGTGCACTCTTCTCAGCACCTGTTGCCTTTTGGTGCCACTGTTCACAGATTCCAAAAATGCTTTACATATATAGATCAGTGCACATGAACAAAAAGAACTTATTCAGTCTTTTAAATATTTCTTTCAGTCCTTCATTTTCAATTTCAAACAAAGTTTCATGAAAAAGGAGCCAAAGCAGCCAAAACAACCAACGCGTTTCGTTCAATTCGGCACATAGCCGAGAGAACTTCTTCAGGGCTGCGGACGAAGTAACAAGAAATATATAAGACAAACATATAATGTGACATAACTGACGGACACAATCACAAATTAAAAAAAATATTCATATCAAACTCAAAAACAACAGATCATACACTTAAAACAGACAATACTATAACAATATGACACTTAACAACATTAAAAAAACATTCATCCTTGATATACAAGAAAGTCATCCGTATCTTTAAAAAAGTTTAGTGTGACACAACAGTTTCAGCAATTTGTATCAATTCTATTAATACATACACCATAGTATTACCTACACTACAGTAATTATCTTTATCAATTCCAAAAATATAAGTGAGTTCTGAGAAGCTAAACCTAAAAAAAAATGAGCAGAAAAAGAGGGAATAAACTAGAAAAAATGGAATGAGATGCTAATTAAAATGGAGATGGAGACGAAAAACAACACAAATCATAAACTAAAGATCAACCTCACCTTTTCGAATTACACACACCGACTTAATAGTCCTCTGCGTTAGTTCAAATACCGTGACCAATAATCAAACGCCCGAAATCTGTCATCCAATCTGTGTCTAAAATGAATTAATGTATAATGCCATTAGTAGAGTCTTAATGTGTGTGAGGGTAGCGTAACATAGTTTTCGACATAGAATCAATGTTCCGGAATAACTCAAGGAACATGTATTTAAAATTAACCCTGAACATCATAGCCAATGTTTAACCTATAACACTTTCAGACATACCAGTCAAATCAATACGTAACAGTAGTTTATAAAAGGTCAAAAGAATAATTGCCTTCAGTCCCCAGTTGGGTGATCTTTGACTAACAAGTAGGGATAAATATAGAAACCATTACTAAAAGTGAAAAAGTCTGAATCACTAAAATCTCAATGTATAATATACAATGTATACACAGATGGCCGCAGCACCTCACTTAAATAACTGAATTGCCTTTAGGTTTATTGGAAAATTAAAATTCAGGATACACAGAACAAAACTTTGCTGCAAATTCATTATAATTGGAAGCTTGCAAGGTCAAGAATTCCAAGATATTAGGAAACATGAAAAGCATAATCTTAATACAAACAGCACGTGAATCTTGCCCAATGTAGTAGCGTTATATCAGATAAAACTTCACTAACTAACTGCAACCCAAAACTAAAGATTTAAAAATAAGTTTAGCATTTATTTTAGGAATCTGTAACTCGAGTTGCGACTTCAAATTGCCACAATTTGAGATGAACAGGGTTGACCATACCAATGCGCTATATGAATAACTTAGCACACATCGGTATCGGTTCCAAAAATCAAGCGCCCAGAATTGTAACTCGTATGTCAACATCAAGTTATCACAAAATTAGATGAACAATGTTGACCATACCTATACGCTATGTAAATGACTTGAAAAACATCGAAGGGAGTTTTTCAGACTCCAAACTTGCAAGCAGCTTCACCTTACAAAGAAAACGTCTAAGCCTTCCTGCCCACACCTAATCCAGCGTCCAAGACCAGCCGAGAGGTATTTATAAAAAATTTAAAAAAGCCCTCCAAAGAGCCTCATCTTAATAAGCGGTCAAATAAGCTGTACTGCCGGCATCATCCACGGATAGAGTAACTCAGCACCATACTAAAAACCGCTTTATATAATGTGACAAACCACGGAGAATAAGCTGCACCTTATGTCAGCTAGAGTGCTTAATGCTCGACAATCAACGGAGGAAAAGGGAACACCATTTTGGAAAAGGCAAAAAGAACCTCAGGCGTTAGAGGCGGGCAATCGTTTAATCGTGTATTCAACATTGAAAAACTAGCACCATATTGAAATGGCCAAAGGAACCTAAAGAGGTGAAGACATGCTTTAACTGAATAAATGCCATTTTAAATTAGTAAAAAGAAAAACGGCAAATAAAATATAATAAGGCCCTATATTAACAAATACATTTATTAAAGTATACAATTTATTGAAACTGTATGTCAGTGATAATATTGACTACTTAAAAAGGTCCCGGGTCACATTCACGCGACAAAAATTAATGTAATGACGCCAAACAACTCCGCTATAATAACGCCAAACATCTCCGCTATAAAAAAACGGTGTCAAAATTATAACTGAGACCACCCAAAAGTGCCGTTACCTTAACGGACGCCATATTGAAGTGGTTAAATAAACCTAAGAACAATATTGAAAGTTATGTAAATGCCAAAACCTTGTATTCACATGTCTGGGCATACTTACAAATATATTAATATACCCTGGAATTGCACAAACTTCATTATAAAAGAGTGTCCAATCCAAAAATAAAAAACACCGAAAATTAATAAAAATACTGAACAATTAAGATCAGTATTACGTCACAAATCTCAAATAATGTTGAAAAGACACAAGAATTACTTGTGTAAATATCCTCAACAATCAAAAACAAACTATTAGTGTTATATCTCCATCGCGTCCAACATTCCAATTAAAATTAAGTGTAGTGTCATAAAGAACTGAAGGTACAGTAAATATAAATCAAAATTAATAATATCGAGAAAGGTAAAGGGGGATAGAAAAAATTATAATACTTTGTCTGTACTATATTTTACAGATTTTCAATACCTACAAAGTACACAAGAAAATCTTATATAGAAGTTGCGTCATATATAAAGAGAGGATGGATACAGATGCAACAGTGCACCTCCAACAAGATTCCTATAAAGTTGACATCAGGTTTGATTGAAAACGGCAAAACAAGAGAGTATACCAGACTTGCACGATTAATAAATACAGATTTAACTAAAAAAATAATGAAATTCATTATCTGTATTATGACCGTGTTTAATAGCACACAGTCTACAAATCCATTTTGCCTCTTTCTGTCTCAATATTAACTCTCGGCTCCCACCTCTGATTGGCACATGTTCGATGCCATGGAACCAAAAAGTCACTGTACACATCGTGTGTGGCATGGCAGGAGGAGACCCCACAGTACTTACAGCAAATAGAACTAGCCTGGCTTACTAACGGTCAAAGGGAATTCTTGGGGGACGATTTGGAGCTGGACGAGATAAGAGAAGCCATAATGCAGATTAATAGCGGCAAAGCGCCGGGGCTGGATGGCTTGAGCATTGAATTTTATAAAACATACATGGACACACTAGCCCCCTTCCTGAAGGCAGTTTATGAGGAGGCCTTTGAAACGGGATCACTCCCTCCTACTATGCGAGAAGCAATGCTAGTCTCATTACTGATACCTGGGAAACCCCCAGAATCTACAGATTCATATAGACGATGATCAATGATAAACTGTGACGTCAAAATATTGGCAAAAGTTCTCGCTAATAGGCTAACCCTGCTAATGGACAGGCTCATCTACCCCGACCATGCAGGTTTCATACCAGGCCACTCAACTTCGCACAATTTGCGGACTCTTTTCTCTATAACTGCATGACATCGACCAGGACGAGCAGGCGGTGGCAGTCTTTTGGACGCCACCAAAGCGTTCGATTCCCTGGAATGGGGATACCTCCTGGCGGTGTTGACGCACATGGGATTTCCACCAAGATTTCTCCTGTGGATCAAACTGCTGTATAATTAGCCCTGCGCCTCAGTTCTTCCCAACGGGGAACGATTCCCAACCTTCGACATTACCAGGGGAACGCAACAGGGTTGCCCCTTGTCGCCTTTAATATTTGGGATCGCCAAGGAGCCATTAGCATCCATGCTCCGCCAACATCATAAACCCTATGCCCTAGACTCTCCCACGCGACCCATTTTAATATCATTATACGCGGACGACATCACATTGTATGTTCGTAACCCGGCAGACGGGCTTCATGCCATGATAAGAGAAATAATAAAATTCGGGGCTTATTCGGGAATAAACATTAACTGGGGCAAATACCAAGTAATGCCGCTAACTGACGCCACTGCCTCATTCCAACTGGAATATCCACTGCTGTGGAGCAATGATGAGGTACGCTACCTGGGGATAAACGTCACCAGAGAAAAGGAGGAATTAATGCGCGCCAATTATGGGGTAGCCCTTGCCAAAGTGGAGGACCTGATCAGTAGGTGGATTGCCCTCCCCCTTTACATCTTGGGTCAAATAGCTCTAATGAAAATGGTCATAATGCCCAAATTTTTATATCTATTTATGAACATTCCCTTCCCCCCTGGACGCCCATTTTTCACTAGACTCAAAGGTCAACTCATACGTCTTGCATGGAGATGTAAACAACCCAGGATCAAATAGAGTACCCTCACGCTGCCTTTCGTACAGGGCAAGTTCGAAGCGCCAGATCCTGAACTATACTATCTCAGTGCACAGGTGCATTTCGCATCATACTGGTTTGCCCCCCCACCTTTATGACACACCTCGCAGTGCAACAGGGGACCATGGCGCCGACACCGCTGAGGGGATTCCTAGGTGCAGATGACAAGACAGCCAGGGGAAGAAACTCCACTATAATGTGTACAAACAATGCATGGTGTGCCATAGCCAAAAGATCTCTCACTCCTATGCTGTACTCCCCTCTACTTCCCCTATTAGACCAGTATAACCTACCAATCACACAGGAAGGAATCTGTAAACGTATGCTACTCCGACTGGGCCTCAACACATGGGGAGATATGTACCATAAGGGATCACTCAGAGACGTCACTGCATTTATGAGCAACACACCTCCACCACAATGGATAGATTCCTATACATTTGATTGTGACAGGCTGTCAAAGCGGCCACCCCCGCGTTTCTAGAGGAACCCCCACATTGATCCCATTAGATCAACTCATACGGGGAGGGGCAACACATGCCATGTCCCGCATATACAAAACCTCCATCAGGGCAGGGACACACAATACAATGAAAGCTAAACAAGGATGGGAGGCAGAACTGGGTCATCCTATCATTGAAGAGGCCTGGGAGTACAGTTGCCAACAAACCAAGCGCATCACTGCCAGTAGTAGATTTAGAATCATTCCTTTTAAATTTCTACACCGAATGTATTATACTCCGGCGCGGTTACATAAACTCCAGTTATGGGACAGCGACAGATGTGGACGTGAAGGCGCAGGCTTTCTGCACTTGGCGTGGGAATGCAAAAATATAGCGACTTACTGGGCAGAGATAGGCAATGCATTGGGTGACATGTTGGAGGTACACTTGGAGTTGGCGCATGAAATGGGTCTCCTAGGATACCTTCCAGGTCGCAAAGGCCATGCTAAAAGATTCCTGGCGACAAGCTTACTGATTGCTAAGCACAAAATAGCTTGCAGGTGGGGACGGGGCAGAGCACCCACGTTTAAGGAATGGCTGACAGACATTACATATTGCCAGGAGCAAAATAACATTTATGCAGAACTACTTCTCACCCGCTCAAGACCACGTGACATCTGGAAGCCACTCGCTCGATATATGCTCAAAATGGCTGCCACAGACACAGATGATGAGGGTGCACCACTACAGATCAATACATCCACTGAGGCTCAGGGGACATATGGACATGAGACAGACACCTGAGGGACCCTATGTAATATCACAGCTGACACATACGAGTTTGCAAACAACTGAGTGACGCATTTGAGGGACATAAGCTATGGAGACACCTCAGAGAGTTACCGGAACATTTGGCAGCGCTGAGGAACACCACCCGGGGGACTGAAGGGCGATAGAATCACACCTAATGAGACACCACTATTAATAGATAGGCCCATACTGTAAAAACCGGGACATCTCCCCTATCTCTTGTAATCCTGGGGAATATTACGCCCCGATATTAGCCGTACTGTTGCGCACAATGTAATAAACAACCCCACTGTAACTATCAGGAAACTGCTGTATTGAAAATGATCAGCTTTTATGGGAAAGTGTTTACCCAGCTAGACGCTTGTTGTGATACTCATTTTTCTAGTCATGCTACTGATGATTGTAATGCACCAAGCCTTATGTATGTTTTTTATTTTTTTTTATTTTTTTAACAGCAGATATCCACTGAAATGATATATTCATTGAAGAATGATGTAGTGTGTACCACACTCTGAAAATGCTGTATTGTTATAATAACAAAATACCAATAAACAAAGTTTAAAAAAAAAAAGTTCTTCGTTGATGAATAAGCCATGCACCTCTGAGTCACTGTTGTCTGTCTTTCGGATTCCTTCAGGAAACGCATGTTGAGAGAGAAACTCAGGAGCATATTTACAAGGGCATTGCACCACAGAAGAGTCACTGTTTCCAACGCTCCCATGCCGCAATGCCCAGCTCCAAATTTACAAGGCGGCGCCAAAGCAATTTGCGTGGCTTAATGCCCCCTTGTAAATATGGTCCTCCTCGCTACAGTTTTCTGTGGCAAAGGGGAGTACTATGGGCATTGCTGTATATGTTCCCACGCAACACCCATTACTTTTTCACATTGTCCCAGATATACAAGGGTCTGGAAATCTAAAACAGCACCAAAAACGACCGCCTTTCAATAGGGGGTGTTAATGTGGCGCAACAACGAAAAAAACTTAGGGGCATATTATCAAGCACGGCGTTAACATTATCACCACTTTAGCGGCAGAAAACTGCCGCTAAAGCTGTGATAATGGGCTTGATCATATGCCGCAGAGAATTCCAATAGAAGCCCATGATGGCACCAGAACATGGGCTTCTATGGGAATTCCCAAGGGCATATTATCAAGCCCATTATCTCCCCTTTTATCGGCAGTTTTCTGCCGCCAAAGCGGCAAAAAATTTTAACGCCGTTTCTTTATAATATGCCCCTTAGTTTCTCTCCTTTTTTGCTCTTTCTATGTGTGATGCATTTTGCAGCACACATAGCAGGAGAAAATGCCATTGGTGATTGTTTTTAAGCAGGAAGGTGCACCTTCCTGCACAACAATAATCTCTGCAACACAGGCACCTTTGCACCATGGTGCAAGAGTGCATGTGCTGGCACTAGGACACTTTTTTAGCACAGGGGAGAGCACAGGGGCCATATTGAATGGATGCATGAATGAAAGAACATTTATAGAGCAAACAGTACTCATAAAGAGTGTCCTGGAGCTGAAAGGACTCTATCCGACACATTGCTGCACCCAAGGGGCAGGAGGCCGGGAGTTAGTTATGAAACAGCCAGGTTTTGAGCATTTTCCTGAAAATGGAAACATCAGACACTTTAATGAGAGAGAAAGGAAGAAGGTTCCCAGCGTGGGCTCCAAGTAGGCGAAAGGAGCGGCCGCCAGAATGGGCACCTGTATCCTGGGGACGGATGCCAGGCTCACACTTGAGGACATCAGAGTTCTTGGGGGCATAAAGTGCGTCACTCTCCATCTGAGATACTCCTCCCTCTTCCCTGGAGGGCCTTAAAGAAAAGTGCCAGGGCCTTAAAACTTATTATTTTTTGTTTACAGGAAGCCAGTAAAAGGACTTAAGGAGAGGGGAAATATGCGTCCTAGGCTTGAGCGCAAGGACCGCTCCAGCGGCTGCATTCTGGACCGCCTGTAAGCAGTAGAGCAAATATTAAGGGAGACCTAGGTACAGGACGTTGACGTAGTCCAGTTTTGAGATGATCAATGCCTGGACCACGGTCTTCATATGTTCAAGAGGCAAAAAGGGGAGACATTTTCTAAGCATTCTTAGAAGCCCAAAACTTGAGTCTACTAATGACTGGACCTGAGATCTCATCAAGAGGGTACTGTCCAACTTGATGCCCAGATTTTTGACAGATCGGCTGGAGGAGGTGTCATATCCGAAGGACACCAGAGTTTCCACTCCTCCATGGGAGGGGAGCAAAAGAAGATGACAACAGATTTTTCAGGGTAACATTTTAACTGGTTCTTCCTCAGCCATGAGAATACTTTCGAATTGATTTTATCACCTTAATAGTCATCTCCCTTATCACAGGTTAATAGGAGTTGTGTGTCGTACGCGTAAGAAATAATTTTAGCGCTGCATGCTTCTACCAGTTGCGGCAAGGTTGAACATAGTGGGACTCAGTATCGAGCCCTGGGGAACTCCACTTTCAGGCTGGGGATGTGGGCCATGAAGGGGGGTCCAGACTTTCTGGCGTCTATCCTCTAGAAAGGAGGATAACCAATACAGAACAGTGCCACCTATTCCATAATCCTGTAGCCTGTTTATAAGTCTTGAGTGCAGCACGGTATCAAGGGCCGCAGAGAGGTCTAGTAAAATCAAAATGGCTTTTCCCCCCGATCTAGAATCTCCTTGATAAGCTCAGAGACTTTTGAGTCCAGGGCAGTCTTTGTACTTTGGTTGGTTCTGAAACCCGACTGGCTCCGGTGTAGGAGTTGATTTTAATCAGTGTAATCAGAGATCACTGATTGACATATTGCTCTAAGGCCTTAGAGAAAAACGGTAATAGTGAGATAGGTCTGTAATTTGCTGACGCTGAGGGGTCAGCAGAGGGCTTCTTCAGGGAGACTTTTAGCACATTCTCAAATGCCAGGCACATGGCCGGCTGTCAGGGAGGTATTAAGTACCTTATTTGCCACAGTTTATAGACATGGCCACCGATGACATCAATTTTGCAGGGCATGGGTTGGAGGGGGACCCTGACTTCAGACTCTTGATGATATCCAAGGATTCCTCAGGTTGAAGCAGAGGGAACTGTACAAGAGTCGGGCCATCAATAGAGGCGGGTTGCGCTGCCTGGGCTGATTGGTGGCTCAGTCATGATCCCAAGGACCCCCCTTGTGAAGGAGTACTGAATGGCCATGATTTTGTCATGAAATAAAGATGCAAGTTGGCTGGTCTATTCGAGAGAGGGGGGGTAAAGCCCTGGCAACAGATGATGGGGCAGAGAAGTCTTTCGCAATTTTAAAGACCTTCTTGCCTTTGCTGCCGGACATCTCAATTTTATCTTTCGGATAGCATTTATTAGACTCCCGGATTTTAGTGTAATGTGCCTTCAAGCACTGTTTGTAATCCAATTTGTTGTCAGAATTTTTTACACCACTTTCTTTCAAGGCGTTTGCAGGTTCTTTTTCTCTGTCTCAGTGCCTCATTGAACCTAAGGAGCTGAAAGTCTGGCTTTCTTGGGGGCAGTGCTGCACCCAGGCCTCGATATAGAGGGCATCTCTCCCAGGTTCGCCAGATAGCAGAGGAGTGGAAGTACTCAGCGCCTCCCTCAAAGCAGGAGGAATGACCTGGCAGAAAGGTCTATGAGTGTTGACTCATTTTGTTGCAGGGGTCTGATGGCGCCTTACAGGTCTAGGGACTCTAAAACTAATAATGTAGTGATCTGACCACACTAAAGGAAGGGGCAGATCCACCTTGAGCTCTGATTTGGAGAAGATTCGGTCGAGGGTGTGGCCCTTATTGTGCATTAGGTGGGAAATATAAGCGAGAAAGTTGAAAACAGTGAGGGAGTCAGTCAGGGAGATGACTTCTGGATCATTGGGTTTGTCCATATGGATATTGAGGTCACCCAAGACCAGAAAGTGGCTATATCTGAGGGCCAGGGGGGAGATTGCATTGTTAACGGATTTCAGGAAAGGGCCAGCAGGTCATGGAACGCTGATGGGTGCAGATGGGCTTCCTTAGGCACACCTTTCGCACACCAGCGGCGCGCCCGATGCACACGTCCACTGAGCATAAACGCAGCTCCTCTGCTTACATGCATTCGGAGAACTAGAAAGAGACCTGAGCAAGATCGCACCGCTCAGTGTCCTCCCCCGAGGTGAAACTCGGTCTGAGCCCAGGAAGGAGAAAAGGTTCCCGCCACCCCACCAACATCAGATTCAACAACCCCAACAGTAGGTGCTGCAATACGTTTAATAAAATAGGTTTAACGTGCAATGTGTGTCCAATAGAATGCCAAATAGGCAATTAAAAAAGAATAAAAGCATGATATTATGCAAAATGCGGACAAAAAAAGCAACCAGTGGCAAGGGGAGAGCAAGAAACAGGCTAAATAGAGGCAAGGTATTTTTGTAAATACAGCGCATCCCTGCATTAGGAAAATGACTCAGCTCAGCACATCAAAATTGCTTGCAGCACAGCGTTGCGCAATTTTGATTGTAATTATGCCCTTTAGTTTAGAAAAATGGCTAATGGTTGCAAGAGCAGAAAAACAAGCAGATCAACAAGCTGCTGAGATGGAAGCAGGAACACTGCATAACAAACCAGTGTTGATCATGAAAAGCAAGCTAAAAGTGGATGCACACAGGCTGACGTCTTTGAAGAAGAAAAAGTTATGCTTCTGATGTGGGTTTACATTTCCCCATGAAAGTAAATGTCCAGCCATAGCACAGATTGCAAAGCCTGTGGGAAAGAAAAACACTTCATAGCGGTCTGCAGAGCAAAACAGAAAATAAATGTGTCACAGCAAGAAGAGAAAATGGACGCCAGAAGATTTCAGAAGCATTCTAACCATGCCCACAAGGCCAAAAGGCAACATCAGGTACGACAAGTAGAAACAAAGCAAAGTCAATCATTGTCGAGTTCATTCTACAAAGGCTCTTCAGCACTCTTATCAAGCACTAGTGAAGAAGATGGATTTGTGTTGATGTTATCAACTAAGGGACGACATGTCCATGTAGGACAAGCTGCTTGTAAAGAAGATCTAAAGTCATAGAATAATCACTAAATGAAGTGACAGGATACATTTGGACACTGTCCCAAAATTACTCTTAAGGTGAACAGTTTCCCCACAAACTTCATTATAGACAGCGTTTTGTCAATTAATATCATGCCAGAAAGAAAATTTAAATGCTTATCTCCTGTGATATGCCTCACCCCATCAAGCATGAAAGTGTACATGTGGGCTGCCTCTAAACCGTTACTGAGTCAAGGGTCGTTTATAGGCACCATGCAAAACAAAACAACATCAGTGCAAGTGCCTATTCATGCCCTTGAAGGAACTTGGACGAGTGCATGCCTGCTGAGCTTTGCCGCTGACATAGGACTGATATCTCTCAACTACAACCTCCGTGCTCAGTCTGAAATTCTGATTCAGTTTCAGTCATTGTTTCATGGCCGAGGAAGACTTAAGACACTAAAACTGCAAATTCACATTAATGAGGACATTCGTCTTGTTGCCCAACATCACTGTAGAGTCGCTTTTCACTTACAAGAAGCCGTTGGCAAAAAACCTGCATTATTGTTGAAGCATGGCATCATTGAACGCTCCAAATGTTCTACACAGTGGGTGTGGCCCATAGTTGTGGTGCCGGAAAAGGACAGAGGAGGTGCAGTGCACATCTGTGTTGATATGTACCAGGCAAACAAATCCATCTAAAGAGAAAGAAATCCACATAGCGGACATGATCATGCAACTGAACGTAGCCAATTCTTCTTACATGTTGACCTGTACTAAGGATATTATGAACGACAGCTGTAGGTACATTACCACTTTCTTGACTCAGGTTCATTTCTTCAGCTACAAAAGTCTGAGTTTTGGAGGGCATCCTGTTGTAGATCTATTTCAAGATGTTATTCACCAAGACTTTCAACCGGTTACACATGCTTCAGTCACAGTGATGACATACTGGTATTTGGGACAACACAAAAGGAGCATGATAAGGCTTTATACAAACGTGTCAGTTACTCGCTGATTGCTGTCTCATTTTGAATGCAGCAAAGTGTGAATTTCACAAGACCAATCTTATATTCTTTGGGCACAAATTCTCTGATGGGGGAATGACTCCTATCCTGGATAAGGTGCAAGCACTATTATCTACTTGCCCCCCACAGGATGTAACCATGTTGTGATCCTTCTTAGGCATGGGCAGTTATTGCTCAATATACATTTGTAACTTTGGTACAGTTAGCGCCCCATTAAGAGACTTAACAAAGAAGAGTGCTCCCTTCCAGTGGTCTCCTGAATGCGACCAAAGTTTCAAGGACATAAAATATGCGATTGAGAATGCAATCAAAATGTCCTATTTTAACCCCCAGTTACATTGACAGCACAGAAGATGCGAGCCCGGTGGTGCTTTGAGCGATTCTTACTCAACACAATGGCCATATGAATGCTCAGAGACCCATTGTGGCCTATGACATTAGAAGCGTGTCTGAAACAGAACGTGCCTATTGTTACCCAGAAAAGGAGAGTATGGCTGGAGTGTGGGCCTGTGAACATTTTCATGTGTTTCTGTTTGGAAAGCACTACACTGTCATTATGGATCACCGGACATTGCTCACTATTTTTGGAAATCCGAAAGCTAGCATCCCCCCTTGCATCAAGAGAAAGGGGTTGCAACTGAAAGAGCATTACTATGCAATGGTACACAAGCAGTGGAAAGATCAAAACCCCACAGATTATTTTTCCAGAGTGCCGCTAGAGCGCCACATTTGAACATACAAGCGGATGAAGAGTATCTCAACTTCATTGTGAGGTCCAGCACACCAGCAACGCTATCTATTGAACAGATTTCTGCTGCAACTAAAGCAGACAAAGACATGGTCATCCTCAAAGACCTCATTACAATACAATTGTGGATGGAAATGTAGTGAGTTCTCCCTGAATACGTACATACATTGTTAAGTTAGCATAACCACGTTAGAGGTTAGAAAGCCATCTTGCTGCTTTTGCGCACGACACTGCGTTTACATGTTATTTCTTAAACAAACTGCTGACTCGAGACTTGCTTCACACGAGAGCAATCTGTTGTTACAATCCCAAGCTCTGCGCAGCGACCTTGGTCTGTACATGGTGTGACAAACAGTCTGGATTATTACACAATGCATGTTTTCCACTCTAGGATGATCGACCCACTATTTAGCCATAACACACGCGCAGCTGCAAAAACCTCAAAGTTGGTGCTTTTAATATCAAAGACATCATGTTTATTATTCAGACCGAAGACGAGCCTTCCTGCGAGAAGACTCCTGATGCTCCTGTGATGTGATTTCACTAAGCTGATCTTTGAGGTATGGGGTCCCCTATTCAAGCCTAAGAGACCTTCTATTAGCATAATAATAATATTAGCTTCTTAATAAAGGGAAGGTGGTAGTATCCACTGTCATTATAATATGATCACCCCTTTTATATTCTATGGTATTGTAACTATGTTGATGGTTTTGATTTTAATCATTTGTCTGCTTGTATTAGCCAAAGTACTGCATCTTAGGACACGTGGTCTATAAAAATAAACTCTTTTTATTTACACCGTGTCTCTGTTGATTATTGTTGTGGACTGATGTGAGAATAATATACGAACAGGTATTTCCGATTCCCACCATTCCTGAGAGTATACTGAGTCGCTTGTTCTGGGTTGTCTTTTCATTGGGACCGCCGAGCTAAATCTCGGATAACGAATGGGACACTTATGCTAGCCGAATACTGGGTTCTGGGTTCTGAGGTGAGTTTCTGGTACACCACAATTCACTGAGGTCCTGGGGTTCTACGCATAGTTCTGTGTATAAGCAGAATCCCTGCAACATTGCGCACCTAACGTGTGGTCTATGAGTTGAAACGCCTTAGTAGTGCTTACATTTAGTCCACAGCACCCTCATTCTTGTTTCCGGATAACAAGTCTGACGGATTTAAACCTACCTAGTTCTATTGATATAGGTTCCTTCAAGCTTGATCATTAAAAAGGTTATTGAACCCTTGTGCTACTGAATACTTGAAGTGTAGCTTGTCCTAATGTCGGTAGATATTGCGGCGCATAGCCGTGCGGCACTGAAACGTCATTTGACGCAATATGGGGTGCCGGACGCGGGCATGGACGTCATCTTTGTGGTGGGAGCCGATGCGGCTCATCCTTTTGAGTTATTCTACTCTTGGGTGACGATTCCGGCAGTCAGTGGGGACGACGATACCTTTCATTCTTACACTGCCACTGCCGTGCCAGCTAACTATGCGCCGTATAGGACACAGGAAATACCAACATCTGCTTGGCAACATCAGATTTGGTTTAATGGCGCCCTCCCCCATGTGGTTATACCGCCGAGAATGGGCCCTTTATCAATTGCGGGGGCCACTTGGCCGGTACTAGCCGGATTTACGCCTCATCCCCCTTACCTCACGGTGACGGTGGCTGAGTTGCGTGTACTACACACTGCCCTTATAACAGTATATAGGGCGTTGGTGCAGTATGTGTCGCGCACTGTGCAGGCGGGGGCGCCTGCTGGTGCGGGACAACCTAATGATCGTCACGCGGTGGTCATTAGCCCTGTTATGGTTAATTCTGTTATGAGCAAGCGCCCCCTCACAAGGGATGATTACCCCTTTTGGCTTGCTGAAAAATTCGACCAAATAGAGGCGGTTTATCCGCATACAACTCCTGTGGAGAAACACAGGATCCTCACCATTAGTTTGCCTAAAGATTTAGTTCCCCATATGGATGATTGTGTTTCCTGGGGTAAGGTTTTTGCTGCAACGTACGCGCAGTGCTTTGGCACTCCGTCTATGTTGCAGCTGCCCTCCGTTATTAAACGTGTTCAAGAGAACCATGGAGCGGAGTCTGCGATAGAATTAGGGATGCGGCTCCTCGGAGATTTTGGCCTGGTGGCTACCATGATAATGGGAAACCTTAAGGGTGATGCGTTGCACTTTCAGGTTCGTAATGAACTGAAGAAAGTTGCTGAAGAGGACAAGCCGCAGGAATTTGCGAAAATAATCTCTGGTGCATACCGAGATTTAGGTCGTAGCTCTTTAGGAGTTAAGCCTGTGATCAAAACTCCCGATTTTAAGCAGCAGGGTAAGGCAGAAACTTCTGGTAAGGATGACCGGCCAAATTTTCCGAAACAGAATTGGCGGTCTAAACAACAGGGAAAGCAGCAGCAGAAACAGGGCTCTCGGCCTGCCTCTCCCGTACAGTCAAGTAGTGAACGCACTTAGGATCTGCAAGATCGTGCTACTATTAAGTCTCCTGATAGATTTCAGGTTTCTGAACAGCGTTCTCCTCGTTCTTCACAGGAAACATCGGCTACACAGTCCGGTGGCGGAGGCGGTGGCAAAGGTCGGGGTGCTCCACAACAGCGTGACCAACCCCGACAGACTGAGGGTAAAGGCAAGCAGGACGAATTTGCTCGACAAAGACCCCCGTTTCAGAAGAAGAAAGTGGCGGCTCTGACGGCAAGGTATGCCTTAGATAGTGCGGACACAGCTTCGGAACCGGACACGGGCGCTGACGCTACTGGACAGCGCGGCGGAAATTACCATAGTCCGTCAAGCTCTGCGTCCATTTCTGGCGGTGACAGCAACTGATATATTGGTTACTGTTGAAACAGCTGACACCAGAGTGGCTCCCCCTGACAGACTTTATGAAATAGTCTTATTAATTGAGGGTGACATACAACGTACTATAAAAGGGATCTTTTGGGATAATCTGACCACCACCTATGATATCCTCCTAGCGGAGGCAGATTGGCCCCCAGCCTTCATTTTGGAAGCTCCAAGAGGGGAGGAGGTAATCCTCCCGTCCTTTGCGCACACAGTGCCTAAGGACCAGGCTGAAGTGTACGCTGGGGAGTGGGCGCTGGCGCTTGCGCCAGCGGTGTATCGTACTCAGGTGGGTTGGGACCGATTGTCCCCCTGCCATGAGATTCCATTGCGGTCTATGCCCCAGCCTCAACCCCAATATCCCATGCGTCGTGAAGCTAGACCCCACGTCGCGGCGATCCTTGAACAATTGGAATATCAGGGTGTTATTGAAACTTGTGTGTCCCCTATGAATAACCCTTTATTCACTGTAACGAAGCCTGACGGCTCGTACCGTTTAGTTTTGGATTACCGGCACCTAAACTCCCATTGCCGGACCTGCGCGGTACAAAATACACATAGTTCGGCTCTTGTCGACAGTCTCGTGCGTAAAAGGTTTAAAACGACACTTGACATTTCCAATGGCTTTTTTAGCCACAACCTCTCAACACTGAGTAGCCAGTGGACGGCGTTTACTTCGGGCGGCAAACAAAAACAGTTTACGAGATTAGCCATGGGCTACAAAAATAGCCCTGGCGTCTTTTCCGCTCGCGTGGTTTCTCTCTTAGAAAGAATAGACCCCGAGGCATACTCCTATGTTGACGATATCTACCTCACGGATGATGAGCTGATGCCGCATCTGTCTCGAGTCGACAATATTATAGTGAGTTTTGCTGACTATGGCTACAAATTAAATTTTGCGAAGTCTCACATCGCGGAATATACAGTGTTGTTTTTGGGCTACGAGCTCAATAATGAAGGTAAGGGGTTAGCTCCCCACTTTCTGGAGAAGTGCGCATGCTTAAGTGCTCCTACGACACTGAAAAAATTGCAATCTCTGCTGGGCTTTCTGAATTTCGGCCGTACGTACATTCCTGATTATGCCCAGCGTATCAAGCCGCTTTACGCCTTGGTACAACCCACATTTTCGAAGTCTAGCTGGCAGCTGGAACATTCTAAAATTTTACAGTCTTTACAGGCTGACCTTCTTGCTTCACAATATTTGCTGACATGTGATAACCGCACTAACCTGGTAATAAGAATAGTGCCAGGCGCCGTGGGTTTCACGTATTTGACGTTTAATGAGGGCGATACAGTCCCCATTGCGTACAAATCCCACTTGTACACCTCTGCTGAATTACGTTTTTCCGCGGTCGAAAAAGTTCTGACTGCTGTGCAGATGGCGATCCTTAAAGAACGCGCACTGTCGCATGGGAAACAGATTCTGGTTGTAACACCCTATCCTGCCTTAGAAGCAGTGACAAAGGCAAGTGTACCCAATTCTAAAGCTTTGCATCCACGGTGAATACAATGGGCCACAACACTGACGTCGCCAGATGTCACTTACATCTTTGATGCCTCATTACAGACTCAAGAGTTCTTGCAGTATGAATTCGTTCATCCGGCACCTCTGTCTTTGCGCCCGCTCGAAGAATACCATTGTGTCATATACACTGACGGGTCTGCGCAGCCCGCAATTGGATCGAAGCACGCTTATTCAGCGGCTTGCGCAATTGTCGTAGGTACATTCGTAAATGGTGAATTCCAATCTGATGCAGTGCATACGCAGTCATTGGGTGATTGTACCGCGCAATTGGCGGAGCTTCGGGCTCTAGTGCTTGCACTTGAGTTTGCTGATCCCCGAGTCACTACTCTTATAGTGAGTGACTCCTTCTACTGTGTCCAGTCCTACAATGACAATTTACACTTCTGGTCTCAGAATGATTATCGAGACACGAAAGGTAGCACAATTAAGCATAAAACGCTTTGGGTTCGAGTGGCAGACTTTAAAGAACGTCTCCCTCTCGTGAATGTAATTCACACTCTTGGTCACCAGAGACTTGGTGTCCATGCTGTCGGCAACAGCTTAGCTGACGAGGCAGCAAAAACAGCAGTGGCTACATACTTAGTGGCAGCAGTTACAAGATCCAAAAGTAAGATTGATGATGACATCTTGGCAGCTATTGCTGCTACAGAGAAGGGAAGTGATCACCCGAAGGGTTTTCCTTCTCGTTATGTTTATCGTTTAAGTCCTGATAACATCCCATTAGTGAAGATTAACGACGTTGGTGACAGAATTATTCCCAACGCGGACTGCAGACCAGCACTGATCCTAGCTGCGCACGAGGGGTTGGCGTCAGCCCACGCCGGTGTGTCAGCTACAATATCTCTGCTACAACAACGTTACTGGTGGTTTGGTTTATATAAACAAGCGCACGCTTATGTTCTTGATTGTGACATTTGCCAACAGATTAAACCTTCTACTGTTGCGCGCCCACCACAAACACAGTTGTACATATCTAATAAACCATTTGGTTGTGTTTATTTGGATCACTGCGGTCCTTTTTCTTCTGATACTGCGTACAAGTACATCTTGGTTGCAGTGGATTCGTGCACACGTTTTCTATGGGTATGGCCACAAAGGAGTGCTGACTCGCGGACTGTCATCAGGGATTTGCGTGTCTTTGTGGGAACTTTTGCGTGTGGTACCTTTCATTCTGATCAGGGCCCTGCGTTCGCCTCTAAGGCTTACAAGGAGGCTATGAGAAATTTGGGGATCCTCGTCAAATTTTCGTCCCCCTACCGACCTGAGGGTAATAGTGTGGTGGAACGAATGAACCGTGACTTAAAGCAATCATTGACAGCACGTGTTTTAGGCACAGGCCGGAACTGGCTAGCCCATTTGTATAACGTCCAACGTGCACTTAATAATCTCCCTAGAAGGTCTCTGGGTGGGCGGACCCCGTACATGATGCTCTTCGGAATCAGAATGTTTGTCCCAGACCTTGATGGTCTAGACATGGCGGCGTCGACCGCACCCTTTGACGTAGATGATCACTGTGCTGTTTTGCAGACTCTACAAGAAACCAGAGACACTCTATCGAAGGAACACTTGCCCTCCACATCTGAAGCTGAAGTTCAGGTTCCGGTAGTCGGCTGGCTACCCCGAGTTGGAGACCTGGTCCGTGAGAAGGTGGAGAACAAGAAGGAGTTCGGCCCCTCTTATCGTGCACCAGTTCCAGTGCTTGGAGTGCAGGGTACAAGAACAGTCATTTTACCTCCACTTCCTGGTCGCAAAGAAAACAGGTACATCTCTATTGACAATGTCAAACTTCAGCGAGTGGCCGATACTTCTTAGTATGACTCCAGCAGTTTCGTGCCAGACGATGCAAAGAAATTCATTGTTGGCTCTTGCTTCTAACACCTTGCCTGATGTTGCCATTGAGATGCAATCCGTTACTGATCCCTTGTTGATACCACCGGCTGGTGGTTTGCCCGAAGAGACTGAGTATGCTTATCCTACACGGGGTCCCTCGCCTGTTTTACAATCTACAGCACTTGGCCAGTCCCGTTTCTCCTTTGACACTAACTCATTGCCCTCAACTCCCCCATCGAACCTTGCTGTTTTTTTCAGCTGGTTTAAGAGACATTTTTTGATTGCCCCTTGGACATACGTCTGGTTGATGCTTTTCAGTATTTTTTTGTTTATGTCAATTGGATTTGTGATAGTTTTTTTCCGTTTGGTGGATGGCCACTATCTCAAAGAAAGATCGACAATTAGACTTATCAATGGAACTTTGGCCCCCCACTCCTCGTCCCACATCATGAAGAGGGACCAGACTTTTGTGAATATTACTGCCTGGCCTGTCTTGGATGGAATCGCGTGGGATGCTGTTAAATTCCAAATTCATGGGCCTACAGAGGTCATTAATGTTCCTAATGTATTTCGTATTTCGATGGGTGATGTGGTTAGGCAGAACATACGTTCTGATGATTGGGATGTACACGCCATTGAATCACTGTTTTCAGATTTGAAGTATTATGCCGCTTTTGATGCTGAGGATTTATATGAAAATGCGGCTAATTATGCGGAACAGTATTGTTTTCAACATTATGGCAATCACTTCCTGCATAAAGCGAATACATTTAGAAATTTTGTAAATTTTACCCAATGGGAACACTGTCCTACTCCCTCTTTCGGAAGTTCACATACCCTAGTTGATAAGTATACTTATTTTACCGATTTCAGTGTTTCCAACCGGGCAGCATTTTATTTTAAGGTGCTGCCTGAGTCTGCCGCAAAGGTTCGACTGACACACACAAAGTTACTTTATTCCAAAGTCCTTTATGGACGAGTTGTCAATCAAAGGTTATGATCTATGGAAGGCTACTATTGATCTTAAGTCGGTTTGGGGTTCCAAACCGTGGCAGGTTCAGGGTACAGAGGCTTTACATCGTGCCTGTCTTATACCAAATCATATATTATTTTTAAATTCATCCATCTTCCAAACCACCTGTTTTGGATTGGCCACTTCTAAACAATTAAAGTCACCTTCTGTGCCGGATCTGGGCGCTTACCCCAATTGGGATAACCACACGGATCTGTCCCTTCCTGCTTTGCAATCATTAGTTTCAAATACAACTTTCAATATTTCGAAATTAAATAGTGACGGTTGGTTGGTTTGGCAAAGCAGTTCAGACACCTGTCAACGTCGCTTTCTGGGGCTGAAACCGGGGTATATTCAGGAACGTGTGAACCCTCGGTTTGAGTCGGCACATACTGTAACTACATACTCTGTGGGAAAGTTATGTCAATCCTGGCTGCGACACTCCACCTTGGCTTCTGTCAAAGTTCATTTATCAAAGTTACATGACAAAATAGATTTGAATGATTTTGTTAAAGGTCCTGTGGGTGGCAGAACCAAAAGGTGGGCGTATGCTATTTACAACGAAGTGTGGAAGTTGTCGCAGATTGAGGCGGCTTCCAGATTGAGAGCTATTGACCAGGCAAACATGGAAAAGGTTTTAGCCGTTATAGATAATAGCATTAGCACTCTCTCTTCCAGAATTTATACATTAGATAATATTGTTTCGTCAGTTGTTGATATTGTGCATGATGATATGTCTGTATTATATCATGGTCAAGACCAGTTGCGTTCTGTTATGCAGTTTGCATGGACATTGCAGACGTTAAAGGCAGGGAGGGTCCCTTGGGACTATCTGAACACTACATTGTTATTCCTTCCCTTTAACCTTACTAACAAGCAGCGATTTATGTCCATGAAAGATGCTACATATTCATTGTTACATATTGAAAAATTAGAACCGTTACCTTTCTCTGTGGCGGAAATCAATTCAGCCACGTGGCTTATACACGGATTGATAACTCTGCCGTTCGCGCTTTTTAAATTTACGTCTTGTATGAAACATTATGCTCTGGGTAGATACGAACAGCTAGGCACCGCTTTCATACATGAGGTTTGGTCCCTCCCCTTTACGTATAGATGTACTAGGGACGGAACTGAGGTTTATTTGAAGGGTGAGGAATGTACCACGACACCAGATCATTCCTTGGTATGTAGGCACATTCAATTACACGGTGCATGCAATGTACAAGCCCCGAATTTGGCCTGCGTCCTACGAGGTGTCCCAGTGCCTGTGATTACGCCTTCTTTCACGCTGCTTGCAAACGGTAGTTATTTAATTTTGAATAATGAAGCTTGCTGCGGGATGTTAGTGGGAATCCCATACATAGTAACTGTATCGCAGAAAGTTGTCTGCTGCAATAATGTTCTCTTTCCACCCCCGCATGGGAGGCTGGATGTTTCCATCTGGCCTTCGATTCCAACCTTGAAAGCAGAGTTCAACAAGTTGAGCAGAATAAGAGCTCTATTGTCCCAAAAAGAGGTGCCATTGACTTCCTCTCGTGAAACATTTGTCCTTCACGTTGCTAATACGCGCACTGAGGTACAGGCGCTTTTGAATACTGACCTCCCACTTCATTTTGGAGCTTTGATCAAAACAATTTTCAATGCCTCGTCCACGACCGGCCTGGCTCATTTTTTTAAACTTGTGGGCTCAGGCCTCGTGACCTCTTTCCAAACTGTTTTTGGTGTGATTCCGACATTTTTTCATTCGATTTTCTCAAGCATCTTTGGAGGTGTTCCGCTGCTTCTGGCGCTGGTGGCAGGTGTGCTGCTTTTACTTTTTATACTACGGAATGGCTGCTCTTTCTGTGCCACACGAGCACCTGTCCCGTCTGCGTCTTCTTCGTGATAGGATGCTTGACTTTTATGGTACTCTGCCATTGGCGACTCTGAGCCTAGCTTATGGCTTATCCTTCAGGTATTCCTACTTCACCTGCGTGCAACCTGTATTTCACTGCCTGGATTGTCCCTTTGAATGGCCTCTGGATTTGTGCTTGACCAACCTGGTGTCTCCGGTGCTGGATTTCGATCGACTGATGAGGCCCTTAGTGTCTCACGAGTTGGCCTGTTCTGGTGTCCGGATTATGGCCTGTGGTGCGGCGCATGGTATCCTGGGTAATTGGGACATCTCAACGGCTGCCTACGACTTCTTGGCTATGAGCTATTTGGAGGAACATTCCGGTTGCCCTCTGATTGTGCTAGAGGCTCCGATGGTTGAAGAACACGTATGTTCCTTTTCTTTGATGGATTGGATGGCCATGACTTTCAGTGGCCCTGCAACGATTTTTTGTTGGAAGCAGTTGCCACGTATGCTGCCTATACATTCATGGATTAACTGAACTGTCGTCCTTTGCGCCTGTGCTACTGGACAGCAACCTGGCGCAGCATTTATTTTTTCTTTCTCCTTTTTTCTCTTCCTGATGGTTGTTTTGAGTTTTTTTTTTACTTGCATTTTTTTTTTCAAAAACCCCTGTTTATTTTTTGGTCGTTTCAGACTTTAGCACATTCTGAAACTTTGGATTGGTTACGCCTTGTTCTGCTCTGTCGAAACTGAACTCTGCGTTCTCTATTTTCTTGCCTATTAAATAGTGCTTCGATCAAGGGGGCATGTAGTGAGTTCTCCCTGAATACGTACATACATTGTTAAGTTAGCATAACCACGTTAGAGGTTAGAAAGCCATCTTGCTGCTTTTGCGCACGACACTGCGTTTACATGTTATTTCTTAAACAAACTGCTGACTCGAGACTTGCTTCACACGAGAGCAATCTGTTGTTACAATCCCAAGCTCTGCGCAGCGACCTTGGTCTGTACATGGTGTGACAAACAGTCTGGATTATTACACAATGCATGTTTTCCACTCTAGGATGATCGACCCACTATTTAGCCATGACACACGCGCAGCTGCAAAAACCTGAAAGTTGGTGCTTTTAATATCACAGACATCATGTTTATTATTCAGACCGAAGACGAGCCTTCCTGCGAGAAGACTCCTGATGCTCCTGTGATGTGATTTCACTAAGCTGATCTTTGAGGTATGGGGTCCCCTATTCAATCCTAAGAAACCTTCTATTAGCATAATAATAATATTAGCTTCTTAATAAAGGGAAGGTGGTAGTATCCACTGTCATTATAATATGATCACCCCTTTTATATTCTATGGTATTGTAACTATGTTGATGGTTTTGATTTTAATCATTTGTCTGCTTGTATTAGCCAAAGTACTGCATCTTAGGACACGTGGTCTATAAAAATAAACTCTTTTTATTTACACCGTGTCTCTGTTGATTATTGTTGAGGACTGATGTGAGAATAATATACGAACAGGTATTTCCGATTCCCACCATTCCTGAGAGTATACTGAGTCGCTTGTTCTGGGTTGTCTTTTCATTGGGACCGCCGAGCTAAATCTCGGATAACGAATGGGACACTTATGCTAGCCGGTTACTGGGTTCTGGGTTCTGAGGTGAGTTTCTGGTACACCACAATTCACTGAGGTCCTGGGGTTCTACGCATAGTTCTGTGTATAAGCAGAATCCCTGCAACAGAAAGTTTTCAACCCTTTTCTGATGAATTCCAAAAATGGAAATGATGGAAATGATGTCCCAAGAGGGTATTATATTGAGAGGCATGAGAATCGTCATGTCTGAGAGCCTGAGACAGCAAGCCATTGAGCTGGGCCATGATGGCCATCATAGCATTATAGCTACCAAAGACTAATAAGAGATGATGTTTGGGTCCCTCACCTAGTTGAGAAAGAACTGAAAACCTGTCACCTTTGTGAGTGTTTATCCCCCTATGTGACGCTGCACCCTTTGACAATGTTCAACCTTCCTGCGCATGCCTGAGATAGTGTTGCAGTTGATTTCTATAAGCCTCTAGGAAATGAACATCATCTCATGGTAGGCACTGATGCATATTTGTGTTTCCTTTGGTGGAAGACTTATAATCAACAACCCATGACATAGTCATTGAGAGGATTGATGACATCTTTGATGCGTTGGGCAGCACCAACTTTTTCAAACCTGATAATGGTCTGTCTTTCAAAGCAAGCAATTCAAGGGGTTTCTTATCCGATGCAATGTCAACAACCAAAGAAATACACCTTTCTGGCCTCAAGCCAATGGTGTTGTTGAACGATTTCTGGGCACAATCAGGAGGGTAATTTAATGAGTATCAATAGAAAGAGTCAATCTAAATCAATCCATGTGTCAAGCCCTTCATTCCTATTGATCAACTCCTCATGTTGGGTTTCAATTTAGATGCCCCTACATCTATACCGAAAGTCTTAAAATTAGGATTTTTCTCAATTTAGTAGTCCTAAGTCTAAACTTAGGACTACTAAATTGAGAAAAATCCTAATTTTAAGACTTTCGGTATTCACAGAAGGCATTTAGGAGTCCTAAAGTTAGGAGTCCTAAATATACTACTACTAAACTGAGAAAAATCCTAATTTTAACACTTTCGATATTCACAGAAGGCATTTAGGAGTCCTAAAGTTAGGAGTCCTAAACTTAGGACTACTAAATTGAGAAAAATCCTATTTTTAAGACTTTCGGTATTCACAGAAGGCATTTAGGAGTCCTAAAGTTAGGAGTCCTAACTATACTACTACTAAACTGAGAAAAATCCTAATTTTAAGACTTTCGATATTCACAGAAGGAATTTAGGATTCCTAAAGTTAGGACTCCTAACTTCTGTGAATTCCGAAATGAGTAAGTGCCTTCTGTGAATACCAAAATGAGTAAGTGCCTTCTGTGAATACCAAAATGGTAGTACGTTTAGGATTTTGTCTTAAGTTAGTTCTGTGAATCGGGCCCAGGGTGTTCCGTCTATTGCGGTAATACCTGATGTCCTGAAACAAATTCAAAAAGAATACGGGGCAGAGCCTGCTCTGAATCTAGGTATGAAATGACTAAAGAACTTCGACCAGGTCTCAACAATAATATTATCTAATATTAAAGAAGAGGCAGCAGCAATAGCAATCCGCCCAAAAAATTAAGGGAATTTGATGTAACAGAACATCAACATGAACTACCCAGAATAATAGAAAAATCCTATGAAGAAATAGGCAGAGACAGTTTGGGTGGAAAACCAGTTAAACCACAACCGTCTGAAGGTCCTGAAAATAACTCAATTAAACATAACCCTACATCTTCTGAAAAGAAGTGGGAAAACAACAAACAACATTAAAAGAGAAACATTCTCAATCCCGAGGTAGGTCTCCTCAAAAGGAGCCCTCTGACAGGAGGTATAACCTCAGGAATAGGGATAATTTGAATAAACCTGACAGGTATCAAGATACTGATACACGTTCCTCTCGTACCTTTCAGACATCTTCAAAGACATCCGAAAGAAGAGGACGGTCAGATAACAAAGAAGAACGCGTGAAGTCCAGAGACGATAAACACGTTCATAAAAAACAAACCAAAACCTCAATTCACTAAGAAAAAGGTAGCAGGTCTGAAGATCACAACTCAAGAACGGAGAATGGGCTCAGACAATGCCGGACAGTGCAGCAGAAGTAACAAAAGCTCCCCAGAACCTGAAGGAACTTCTGGAGATAGTGAATTTGAATGAGTACATCACAGTTGAGACTGTAGACACCAGGGTTAGTTCTCCACAAAAGTTATATGAAATAACACTCCGGATGGAGGGAGACATGCCAAGAAAAATGAAAGCACTCTTTTGGGAAAAACTTTCAAGGGGTTATGACATACTTCTAGCAGAACAAGACTGGCCACCAAAATGTGTCAGGGATTGCCCACATGGCGAAGACATCATTATGCCAGCCTTCTCCAACCATGTTACGATAAATGTAAAATATGCTTATGCTAGGAAATGGGCAGTTGCCCAGGCCCCAGCATTATAAAAAAATCATGGAGGATGGGATGAGGACTCACCTCATCATAAAATCCAATTACAATGTCAACCTACTGCACAAAGACAGTAGCCAATTAAGCAAGAAGCGAAAAAACAGGTCAGGGAGATCTTACATCAACTTGAATACCAAAGGGTGAATGAAACATGCACCTCAGCAATGAACAATCCTTTGTTTCCTGTTTCCAAACCAAACAACACATATCGTCTAGTTTTGGATTATAGACACCTGAACACTTGTTCTAGTACAGAGCTAATGAATAGCATTGTGCGTAAACAATATAAAACCACCTGGGATATTTCAAAAGGTTTCTTTTGTCAAAACATAGCACCTGAAAGTAGGTACTTGACAGCTTTCTCAATAATGGGGACCCAGCGTCACTTTTGTCAACTCCCACAAGGTTTCAAGAACAGCCCGGGGTTATTCTCAGCAAGAGTAACAGAGTTACTACAAATTTATGATGACGAGACATTGTCATATGTCGATGATATCTTTCTGACAGACGATGACCTGGATAGGCACTTGAACAGGGTAAATACCATTATACTAAATCAAGAATTGCCCATCTCAATGTCCTTTTCCTAGGATATGAGCTTTCAAGTGAAGGCAAAAGCCTGGCAGCGAACTTTTTAGAAAAGTGTGATCTGCTCCAACCTCCAAAAACACTGAAAAATGTAGTCGATTCTAGGTTTCCTGAATTTTGGAAGAAATTACATTCTAAATTACGCAAAAAGGGTTAACCCTCTCTACAACTTAATCAAACCTGATTTGAAAAACAAAGATTGGACACAGGAATACACAGAAATCCTGCATTCACTTCAAACTGACATGTTAGCAACAAATCACTTACAAACACGTGTAAATACTAACCCTGGGCGTAGTTCGCGTAGTCGCGCTTTGCAAAGCTACGCGAAGATGTACTTGCATTACGCGAGCTACGCGTAGCTTCGCGAGCTTGCGTAGTTGCTTGGGGCGCCCATTCGCGATGGCTTTTTCTTGTTCGGGAGCGCGATGAGCGTATTCGGGGAGCTGTTTGCATGCTCGGGGGATAATATCTCGCGATCTCACCCATGCGGTCGCCAATGGGCGCGGCCATCTTGTTTTTCAATTGTCCTGCCCGCTCGCGATGCCTTATTTCCTGTTCCGGGTCGCGGATAGCGTGTTCGCGATGTGCATTGTCGTGTTCGGGAGCACATTTTACTTGTTCGCGATGAATAGTGCATGCTCGCGAGAAATATCGCACAAACTTACCCACGTGGTCGCGAATGGGCGCGGCCATCTTGTTTTTCACTCTATGCAATGGTTCTGGGCCTACTTTTCTATCCTCCCTTTATCTTTGTAATCCTTTGTATTTAAAGCATTTTTTCTGACTTTTTTTAGTTATCATCTATCTCTCTCTTTGCCTAAGTTTATATTTTGCATTTTATTTCTACTTTTACTGTGTTTTTTTACTTTTATAAAGTTCTTTCTTTCTTCTTCCCCCTAACTTTTTTTTCCCCTTCTAACTTTTCTTTTCCGCCTCCCACCCACCCCAGAACCATGGCCAAGGGCACAGCTAGTGCCAAGGGCAAGGGACCTGCAGGAGCAGTCAAGGGCCGCCTGCCTTGCGGCAGAATGCGTCCAGCAGGGGTGCAGGCCCGGCAACTGTTTGGGTAGGAGGAGGTGGCCGCCCTTGTTTTTTTCATTCAGCGCCACCTCCCCTTGACCTTGGCAGCAGGCGGCAGGCCCGGCTCCGGGTACGCTACCCAGGAGCGGCACCGTCGGTGGGCGAAGGTTCGCCGGGCAGTGTTCCGGTGCTCTGGGGTCGGGCGCACCCATAATCATCTGGCTCACCAGTGGTCCGACTTCCTGGACCGGGAGCAGGTCCTGTTGGACGTGTTAGGTGTCGAGGTCGTCGGGCTTGGTGAGTAAATTATTGTGTATAAATTAAATTTGACGAACAACAAGATTACTGCTGCGTGCTACGCGTTGCTGGTAAATTACGTTCCATAAAGCAAAATCTTCTTTGAATTAAGGACCCAGGTGCTCGGTGGTACTCTTGCTTGTTTGCAACTTAGTTTGTGCTAGCTTGTGCAGATTATGTAAGTTTATTTTAGAGAACTGAAGTTAGGTAATGCGATTTGCTAGAGAGACTCTAGTCCTTCCATTGTCCTACTGTGAAATAGTGGAGGATGGATATTGGATACTAGGTTTAGTTTGTTAGTATTAGTTAATAATTGTTTTATGCAGTCTGCGTGACGCCTCCTCTGTCACTGAGTGCTGCTTACCCCAGTCCTCCATAGAACCTTTTGTACTTTGTTTAGTGAGTGGTAGGCTTAGCATGGTCAGTCAGTAGCAGAACTAGATCAGAATCATGCAACCAACCAACAATTTGTTGTTTGTATGTCTGCACAAATGTATGCATGTGTCCTCCATCTCATCTATGCATTTGATGGCTGAAAAAAATGGAAATGCAGACTTAGTGAACAATTGGCCCGTCTGGAATAGGTGGTGTAGGTCAGGTGGTACTTATTTACTAGGCTTCGTTAGTATTTGTAATCAGAATGATTATGGAACACTGGAGTGTTCATAAATAAGTAGACAATCCGTGAATGTAGGAAGAAGCCAGTAGTCGATCCATCTGATTAGATAGGTCAATTTTTTCGCAATTGTTGTTTCCTAAAATGTTGTTTGACTTATTTTTCCAAATGATTTATTATTATTTGTTTCACAGCACTCCTTAATGTCTTTATTATATTTTACATGATCATCAGCACCACCCAGGGGCAAGAAGACGGGGTCGGAGTCGGCGGGGGAACCACAGTACCGCTCCTCTACCGAGGCTCCTGCTGCTGGACCCAGTAAGTCCTCCAGTGGCTATATTGACATTTATATTTCCCTAACTTTTACTGCATCTTTTTTTTCAGAACTATAAATTATTTTGCTCACTCACTTGTGTAAGTCCATCCCACGACACCAAATATCACAGAGTCTATGTGTAAGTTCAAAAGGTTTATTTGAAACAAGTAACAAACTCTGTACATCGTTAATATGAAATTTAATTTACCACAGCCATCGTCAATAAGCCAGCAAAAAGCCTAAGATTAAAAGAGTAAACATTTACAATTACATGACAACAAGAACAAGAGACAAGATCTTTTGAATTCTGGAAGACCCCTCACCGTAGAACGTAGAAATACTGGTTACATCATGCATCATAACTTCATAAGCTCTGTAAATCTCTGGTTTGTAGAAGGGAATCTTCCGCCTATTATATGAGAAAAATGCTGCGCGTTAGCCGTTAGATAGTATACTGATGAATGCAAGCATTTTGCAGTCATGGCAAAAAGTGTAACATGTATGTGAATGCTAAGCAATATGGACTAAACAAACTCAATAAGTGGGTTGTTTTTTGACCTCTTCACTTGTACGCAACAGTCAAGTGGCCTCAAAGGCATCTACTGCACATGTCAATAAGCTGGCAGGTATAATTAAATATGCGCCAAAAGAGTAGTAGTCGACATTATGAATCTAAAAGGGTTACACATGGCTCAGGATAACTTTCAAAAGAGTAGAGTAGGACTAGATGACCCTAGGAACCATATCACTACTAGTGTCTGTCTACTGACTGTACTTACTGTCTAGTGCTGATGTATGTTGTATTAACTTTTTTTTCAATGTTCCAAGTGAACACTTAAAATAGGGGGAGGTTTCCAGGCATCTAAAAATGTGCGATGTTTTTTTCTAGGCACACTACCATCCACCAGTACCGGCGGGGCCAGCGGCGATGCAGCCATTCCGGAGGGGGCAGGAGAACTGGCGGCACTTGCAGGAGAGACAGGGGGGGAGCCAGCAGCAGTGGCCGGCGGCGGTAAGTTATATTCATTACTTCTTGACATTACTACTAGATGGAAGTGTGTTCACTATTTCACTGTACTGTGTGACTTATTAAGTTGTAACGAACATTATACAACGGTTGAAGAAGACACCCTTTACTTAGCATTAGCAGCGTGAGTTGAGTAACCAATGGCCTCTTCTATTTGACTCCAAAATCAGCTGTGAAGGTTTTATGGAGAAGACAAACTCAGATCAGATGACCTTGATGGATGTGTTGAACAAAGAGGGAAAGAACTAAGGGTGGAAGGACGGGCAAGATAAATAATATGACTGACTGGCAGAGAAGGATATGTTGTTGGAAGCATGCATAGGTGGCTGACAGTAATCAGATCAGATGCATGGGTTGTTGAAGGATGGGTGGAAGGTGAAAGAGAATGCCTGCCTGGGTGGGTGACACAGTATGGGTGGATAGTGCTAGATAGCAAGAATCAGCGTTGTTTGGTTCAAATTCAAACTCAAAGCCAAGGCAAGCAAGGAAGGAGCGGAAGCATGGGTGGTTGTTGGTGAAACCAACTAAGTATGAGATATATAAAAAAGAAGGATAAACGTTTACTTTAATGGATGTATGCTTGGATGTACTATCATCAATATACAGTATAGGTGGAAAGTGTCACTGGAGATTCTTACTTTGAAGAAAATGTAAAAGAAACTGCGCAACAGTAGCAAAGCGTAGGGGAATATAGGTAGTATTATCAGAATACAGTTGACTCGCAGTAGTTTGCAAGCACGTCATATATATATTACCTACTGGCGGTCGCCAGTAGGTAGTTATAGTTAGGACCCTGTTTCCATAGGAAAACCGCAACATTCTATTTTGAATAACTTTGGCGCCAGTCGACGAATCCTCGCCAAATTTTCAAAATAGGTGGGGCGCTGCGCTCCGCTCCTACCCGAAAGTCTCGGGGGGATTCGTCAAGCGGGGGCTGAGATAAAAGGGGGGTCCCAAAACGCGTTTTTCCCATGCATTTTTCCATAGGACCTTTAGACACAGCCACAGCCCGAACGGCTGAACAGAGTTCTTTGAAATTTGGCAGAGAGGTAGTCTACAGGTCAAGGAAGTGCCTTTTGTAGGTTTGGTGTAAATCTGTTCAGTAGATTCTGAGAAAATAGCCTTTAAATCAATATATATATCTGAGCCAGCTTACGGTGCGCTTACGGTGCGCTTACCGTATGCGTACGGTGACGTGCGCGAGCGCGATTCTGATTGGCTGTTCGATCTAAGTAAACATTCGAATCGGTCGAAACCAGGAAGCGGCGGCCGCCATTTTCTCTCTCGCACTCTGAGGGGGGCTGCAAAAACCAAGACAAAAAACATCTACAGGGGGAGTATATTCAGTTCTTAAACACCCAGCATCCATATATGTGTCCCCAAACAACCCCCAAGGCCAAAAAAACAAATTTATTTTTTTTCCAAAAATCGCCGATTACGCGTACGGTAAAAAATTTATAAAAAAAAAAATTATCCACACTTTCCCCAACCGTGTGTGCAAATGTTGCCCGTAGGGCACCATTTGTGCATGGCCTATATTTTTAAATGGAAAGTACAAATGAATAACGTTCACAACGAAGCGCATAATATGTCCCCCATGTGCGCACGGTGCGCGAAGCGCATCGTGCGTACATGGCCCATCCCGCGTAACGTTACGCACTAACTGCGTAAAGTGGGCGCGCGGTGCGCGAAGCGCACCGTGCGCGCACGGAACGCACTGCGTTAACTGGGCGCGCACGCCACGAATGGCGTAAAGTAACTTAGCATTTAAAAAACCGTACAAATTCACTGAAAAAACCATAGGTTTCACACACGTTATAGTTAGGAATTAGCATTTAAAAAACCTTGCAAATTCACTGAAAAAACCATAGGTTTCACACAAGTTATAGTTAGCTGTACATTTCACTCATAAAAAACCAATGAAATTCCCCCGTTATAGTTAGTGCAGGCAACTATAACTCACGCGACCGCAATCCTCTGCTGATGACATATGTGTCTTTATGAAAAAAAAATATTTGTAATATATGTATAGCTAAAATTTAATGGAAGAAGACATGGGCAAATAAGTGTCTAAATACAGTATTAGCATCAGCAGAGGATTGCGGTCGCGTGAGTTATAGTTGCCTGCACTAACTATAACGGGGGAATTTCATTGGTTTTTTACGAGTGAAATGTACAGCTAACTATAACTTGTGTGAAACCTATGGTTTTTTCAGTGAATATATATATATATATATATATATATTACCTACTGGCGGTCGCCAGTAGGTAGTTATAGTTAGGACCCCTTTTCCATAGGAAATCCGCAACATTCTATTTTGAATTACTTTGGCGCCGGTCGACGAATCCTCGTGAATTTTTCAAAATAGGTGGGGCGCTACGCTCCGCTCCTACCCTGAAAGTCTCGGGGGGATTCGTCAAGCGGGGGCTGAGAAAAAAGGGGGGTCCCAAAACGCGTTTTCCCCATGCATTTTTCCATAGGACCTTTAGACAGGGCTACAGCCCGAACGGCTGAACAGAATTACTAGAAATTTGGCAGAGAGGTAGTCAGCAGGTCAAGGAAGTGACTTTTGTAGGTTTGGTGTAAATCTGTTCAGTAGATTATGAGAAAATAGCCTTTAAATCAATATATATATATCTAAGCGCGCTGGGTGCGCGCACCTCGCCGTGCGCGAGCGCAATTCTGATTGGTTGTTAGATCTTAGTAAACATTCGAATCGGTGGAAATCAGGAAGTGGCGGCCGCCATTTTGTCTATCGCATAAAGAGGGGGTGATAAACAAAGGGGAGAACTTGAAAAGGGGGCAGAGTGGGTAGAAATAGACCCAGTAGGCATTGTAAGGGGGTCAAAGAAGGACCTTGTAGGGCAAAAAAAAAGAATAATATTTTGTTAAAAAATATCGCCGAGTGCGCGCACCCAGCGCGCACCCGAAAAAAAACTTAATAAAACAAATTAAAAAAAAATCGCATTTAAGTGTTTAGATATAAGGTGGCTCTAAAAAGAGCCCTTGTGTTTATTGTTTGTTTTTTGGTACCTACAAGTAAGTACCGATGCAGAGTCTGAGGTTCAAGAGGAAGACTCTGTTGCCTTCATCAGTGAAGTGCACACCATCTCTTCTATAAATGTCTTGCATGTCGTAACGCAAGTTGTTGTGGTAAATGGAACCCATACCATAGTCTCTGAGGAAAGCAGAAATAGATTTGTTGACGTGCTTCCTTGCTTTGTCAATCTGCGGACAAAATTGGTTGGACCAGTTCCACTTTTGCCTTTGGCATATGTTAGAATATACAAAGGCAGTTTGTGGAAAAAGCGACATCAATTGCACAAAGGTGTCCTTAATAAGCATTTCCAGACCTACCCCAGTTAAAGTGCCTAGATCATTACCACCACAGTGCACAATAATAAGGTTAGGCTGTGGGAGATGTTGAAAGGTTTTCACCAAAGGCATTAATTGGTGCCACTTTAACCCTCTCTGACCAATCCATTTGATGTCTACATTTGGCAAAGCAAGGTCTCTCACTGTACCTCTTTTCTCTGCAAATGTTTCACTCCAGAAGACATAGCTGTGTCCTACAATCCACACTGTGAACATCTTCAAAGGAGATCTGGATGCACTCAGGAGGTGTAATTCAGTAGAATGGTAAAAAGAAATGAAAGACAGTTTGGAAATGGAGGCATACATATTTTTTTATAAAAAAAAAGAACTGATTGGCTGTTTCATACCATTCTACACTAAAAACTAGGCTGTATGTGTAAAATAATAGAAACATGTTTTGTATTGGTACAGAAAAATGTGTTACCAAAGAACAGTACTATGGATTTGCTGTAAGGTTTGAAAAGTCAAGCACTCTTGCTCTGTGGAATTGAAACATTGTGTGGCGAACTTCTGACCTAACTCCACACAGCAGTGTTCCATGAGCTGTTGCTATGGTAGCAGGCAGAAGTCAAGTTGGGGGAAGGGTACTAGGCAGAAGTCAAGTAGGGGGAAGGGTACTTTTGGAAAAGGGTTGGTTTTCAACCAATAGAAATGTGTGATTACATTTGAAAAAAAGGGGGAAGCAGTGAGATTTGAAATTAACATGTATATGTGTGGAAAAAGAGAGGGAAAGTTTGCCATTATCTGGTTCTGCTGAGAGGAGAGAGGTGTAGAGAACAGAGGTCCTGGCTCTGATAATCTGCTGTTTGAGTGCCACATTTCTATCACAACTAACTAATTTTAAAGGTGAGGTTAGAGTTTGAGAGGAGATGTATATGGTAAATTAAGAAATGAATAATAGAAATGTAATTCTTTTTGTTGAAGTTGTGTTTATTATTTTCTGTTTTGGGAGAACTTTAAATGTGAGGAACATGTAAAATAATATGGACTATGTTTTCACGATAAATTAAGGTGTATTGGTCTGGACATGGGCTTTTTAAAAAATCTGAAAAGTGGATTCATAATGTGTCAGTCTGTAAAAGTGAATATTACTTGTCAAAAAAAAAGAGCAGTAAGTGTGCTTTCAAATTGGCAAAGAAATTTCGTTTTGTGACTAATGTGAAAACATGACTCTGTGTGCAAAGAGGAATTACAGGCAGAGATTTATTGCGTTTTGCTCTGGTGATTTCACAGTTGCATTGGTAGGAAAAAGGGGGAACCATTTTTTGGTGCAGAAGCAGACTCTTAGCACACACCCAGCTCCTTAACATGTATAATCATGCACAGTATTTACAAGCGAGTGGGGTTTTGAGGTTTCAGTCTGTAATGCAAATACATTCAGCATCACTAAGGCTGGTTGCCCTTGCTGGAGTGTAGGCAGTCACCCAGCATACACATGGTGGTGGTCTGAAAAAGAAGTTTGGACATGTGCATTTAAAAAAAATCTGAAAAGTGGATTCATAATGTGTCAGTCTGTAAAAGTGATTTTCACTTGCCAACAAAAAAGAGCAGTAAGTGTGCATTCAAATTGGCAAAGAAATTTCGTTTTGTGACTAATGTGAAAACATGACTCTGTGTGCAAATAGGAATTACAGGCAGAGATTTATTGCGTTTTGCTCTGGTGATTTCACAGTTGCATTAGTAGGAAAAAGGGGGAGCGATTTTTTTGGTGCAGAAGCAGACTCTTAGCACACACCCACCTCCTTTCCATGTATAATCATGCACAGTATTTACAAGCGAGTGGGGTTTTGAGGTTTCAGTCTGTAATGCAAATACATTCAGCATCACTAAGGCTGGTTGCCCTTGCTGGAGTGTACTCAGTCACCCAGGATACACATGGTGGTGGTCTGAAAAAGCAGTCTGGACATGTGCATTTAAAAAAAATCTGAAAAGTGGATTCATAATGTGTCAGTCTGTAAAAGTGATTTTCACTTGCCAACAAAAAACAGCAGTAAGTGTGCATTCAAATTGGCAAAGAAATTTCGTTTTGTGACTAATGTGAAAACATGACTCTGTGTGCAAATAGGAATTACAGGCAGAGATTTGTTGCGTTTTGCTCTGGTGATTTCACAGTTGCATTAGTAGGAAAAAGGGGGAGCGATTTTTTTGGTGCAGAAGCAGACTCTTAGCACACACCCACCTCCTTTCCATGTATAATCATGCACAGTATTTACAAGCGAGTGAGGTTTTGAGGTTTCAGTCTGTAATGCAAATACATTCAGCATCACTAAGGCTGGTTGCCCTTGCTGGACTGTACTCAGTCACCCAGGTTACACATGGTTTGTGGTCTGAAAAAGCAGTCTGTACATGTGCATTTAAAAAAAATCTGAAAAGTGGATTCATAATGTGTCAGTCTGTAAAAGTGATTTTCACTTGCCAACAAAAAAGAGCAGTAAGTGTGCATTCAAATTGGCAAAGAAATTTCGTTTTGTGACTAATGTGAAAACATGACTCTGTGTGCAAATAGGAATTACAGGCAGAGATTTGTTGCGTTTTGCTCTGGTGATTTCACAGTTGCATTAGTAGGAAAAAGGGGGAGCGATTTTTTTGGTGCAGAAGCAGACTCTTAGCACACACCCACCTCCTTTCCATGTATAATCATGCACAGTATTTACAAGCGAGTGGGGTTTTGAGGTTTCAGTCTGTAATGCAAATACATTCAGCATCACTAAGGCTGGTTGCCCTTGCTGGAGTGTAGGCAGTCACCCAGGTTACACATGGTTTGTGGTCTGAAAAAGCAGTCTGGACATGGGCTTTTAAAAAAATCTGAAAAGTGGATTCATAATGTGTCAGTCTGTAAAAGTGATTTTCACTTGCCAAAAAAAAAGAGCAGTAAGTGTGTTTTCAAATTGGCAAAGAAATTATGTTTTGTGACTAATGTGAAAAGATGACTCTGTGTGCAAATAGGAATTACAGGCAGAGATTTATTGCGTTTTGCTCTGGTGATTTCTCAGTTGCATTAGTAGGAAAAAGGGGGAGCGATTTTTTTGGTGCAGAAGCAGACTCTTAGCACACACCCACCTCCTTTCCATGTATAATCATGGACATTATTTACAAGCGAGTGGGGTTTTGAGGTTTCAGTTTGTAATGCAAATACATTTAGTATCACTAAGGCTGGTTGCCCTTGCTGGAGTGTACTCAGTCACCCAGGTTACACATGGTTTGTGGTCTGAAAAAGCAGTCTGGACATGTGCATTTAAAAAAATCTGAAAAGTGTATTCATAATGTGTCAGTCTGTAAAAGTGATTTTCACTTGCCAACAAATAAGAGCAGTAAGTGTGCATTCAAATTGGCAAAGACATTTCGTTTTGTGACTAATGTGAAAACATGACTCTGTGTGCAAATAGGAATTACAGGCAGAGATTTATTGTGTTTTGCTCTGGTGATTTCACAGTTGCATTAGTAGGAAAAAGGGGGAGCAATTTTTTTGGTGCAGAAGCAGACTCTTAGCACACACCCACCTCCTTTCCATGTATAATCATGCACAGTATTTACAAGCGAGTGGGGTTTTGAGGTTTCAGTCTGTAATGCAAATACATTCAGCATCACTAAGGCTGGTTGCCCTTGCTGGAGTGTACTCAGTCACCCAGGATACACATGGTGGTGGTCTGAAAAAGCAGTTTGGACATGTGCATTTCAAAAAATCAGAAAAGTGGATTCATAATGTGTCAGTCTGTAAAAGTGATTTTCACTTGCCAACAAAAAAGAGCAGTAAGTGTGCATTCAAATTGGCAAAGAAATTTCGTTTTGTGACTAATGTGAAAACATGACTCTGTGTGCAAATAGGAATTACAGGCAGAGATTTGTTGCGTTTTGCTCTGGTGATTTCACAGTTGCATTAGTAGGAAAAAGGGGGAGCGATTTTTTTGGTGCAGAAGCAGACTCTTAGCACACACCCACCTCCTTTCCATGTATAATCATGCACAGTATTTACAAGCGAGTGGGGTTTTGAGGTTTCAGTCTGTAATGCAAATACATTCAGCATCACTAAGGCTGGTTGCCCTTGCTGGAGTGTAGGCAGTCACCCAGGTTACACATGGTTTGTGGTCTGAAAAAGCAGTCTGGACATGGGCTTTTAAAAAAATCTGAAAAGTGGATTCATAATGTGTCAGTCTGTAAAAGTGATTTTCACTTGCCAACAAAAAAGAGCAGTAAGTGTGTTTTCAAATTGGCAAAGAAATTATGTTTTGTGACTATTGTGAAAAGAAATGTAGTAATATATTTAAATAAAATAAAGGAATTTTTTTTAGTTTTTTTCAGGTATTGCTGAAGAGCAGTTAACAAAATTTAAGATGCCTACAAAATCCAGAGTTCAAAAAACGCACAAAAAAAACCTATATTTGAAGACAACTAGAGGACCAAAGTTAGTAGAAGATGCTCATGTTGGGAAAAAGGAAAAATCTTCTGGTAAGCAGAAAAAACAATTTCTAAAAAATATATTCAAAAGAATGAAAAATGTACAAAATGTCTGTACTGGAAAGAATGTTTTGAAAAGGAAAAGAGAGGAAAAAATTGAGAATTTAGTTAATGCAAATATACCTTCTGCAACTGAAAAGATTTATATAAATAGAAAAACAGCGTTTAAAGAGATACGTAGAAAAATGTTTCAGAGAAGAGTTATGTCCAATTTGATGAAGGATGTGAAGAAATATAAGAAAAAGACAAAGTTTTATAAAAGAAAAAAAGAAATTGAAGTCATTGCAGCAAAGGCATTAGAATTAAAAAGGAAACTATTCATTTTAATTTTGAATAGGATGCGTACATTAGACAAAATGGTTAATATACTGA
Source organism: Triturus cristatus (assembly GCF_964204655.1). Taxonomy (NCBI): domain Eukaryota; kingdom Metazoa; phylum Chordata; class Amphibia; order Caudata; family Salamandridae; genus Triturus; species Triturus cristatus. The sequence continues at coordinate 1,497,004,933 of NC_140591.1, forward strand.
AATCACATAGCAAAAGGAAAAGAGTAGTGAACAGAACAAACTTTTGTAAAGTGTTTTTAGGAAAGTGGATGCATAGTTCAAGTAGTGAACCTTTTTTTAATGAAGAGAGCTATTTTCAAAGTAATAGTTTGCTGCATGCAGTTGACACCAGAGGTCGTGGTTACGAAGTGACAAATGGTTGCATAATGGAGAAGGAGATAATGGTTCCAAGAGATGAGGTACAAGTGATGGCGGATGAGGCTATGGGGAGACGTCCTAAAGCCCCAGTGTACACTTGGAATTGTAGTAGTATTTGCACTGTGCGTCAGGAATCTATTGACAAATTTTGTGAGTTTCTAAGAGAATATAGTAAAAAAAGTATAAAACAGAAGATTAAGGTGCTTCAAAGTCTGGATCCATGCAGAGTGAGAGAGAATACTGGTTTGCAGGGTCATTCTCTGGCTTGTCTATCTAGAAAAGTGTGTAATAGTGTTTTCCATCATTTTAGGATGCTGGCTGGTCATCATACTGAAATGAGAAAGTTTGTGAGACGGTTGTATTTTGCAAAAAGTCCAGCAATAAAGTTAAATGAATTGAATAGGGCTCTGTTCCGAGGAACGGTATCAGATGTAGAGAAGGTTGTTGATGAAATTCAGTTTTGTTACTTTGGTCCTGAACAAAACAGTGCAGAGAAGGACACAGTAAATGAGGAAGAAGTGGAAGATAATGTAGAACCCTCTGTAAGTAACACATTTAATGATCACATAACAAAATTTGCAATAATCTCTAATGAAAGACCAAATTTTACTTGTATTTGTTGCCGCAGAACTCATTATAGAAAACAAACTAGGAATGTTGATCTCTACAGAAAGAGTGAAAATGAAAATAATTATAAGTGGAAGGATTTTGCCACATATATATTTCTTGAAAATTGTTTTGATATGGGTGAAGGTCAGCGTATTTGTAAATACTGTTACAACAAGTTAGAGGAAAATAGAATGCCGACCAGAGCTGTACATAATAATTTAGAATTGGATGCTATTCCTGCTGAACTTTCTGAATTAAATACATATGAGTCTATACTCATTCAATGTGTTCATCCGTTCCAGACCATAGTACGTATGGAGCCCAAAACTGGTAAATTACCTTCTTCAGATTTACTGAGAGGTTTAAAAGGTAGAGTGGTGTATTTGCCCTTGGATTTGAAAAAAAATATGGAAACTATTGATGCGGATACTTTGGAAACTGTACCATTAATTATTCTGGTTAATGGTGTACCTACAAAGAATAAGAAGATTTGGCAGGAGCTGGTAGATGTGCGGAAAGTACAAAGAGCAAATTTGTATTTGAAAAGGAATAACAAATGGTATGAATCAATTTATATAGAAGAAGAAGAAGAAGAAGATTTACAAGAAGACACAGAAACACCAACTGGACAAATTGAAAAAGTGGACAAGTCAAAGGAAGAAGAAATATATGAACATTTTAGCATACATCCTCTCCATTCAAAAGAAGTTATGGGAGACAATATTGATCTGTTTTAGATGAAGAAAGCAAAAGGAACTCCCGTGAGTGTATGGGAGGAGAGCTTGGAAGCTCGATGTTTTCCCCAGCTGTTTCCTAAAGGAAAAGGAGGACGATACGATGAACGTCCGGAACAGATTCCAGCTTCTGAGTATCGGACTACAAGACTATATGCTGAAGATCCCAGATTTCGACAAAGTATTCCTTATTTGTTCCATCTTTTATTTGAAAGCGACTTGTCTGCACTGTCTTATGCAGTAAATCACATTTTAAAAAGTGGAGTACATTTACAAAATGTGTCTGCTAAGGATTTTATGGAGAAAGTGCAGCACCGAGATGATGATTTGGAAACACAACTGATCAATCTGATGGCTTGTCAGCGTGGGACAAATGAATATTGGTACCGACGCCATGGTGAATTAAAATGCATGTTACGGAATTTAGGAACACCAACATGGTTCCTTACCCTAAGCTGTGCCGAGTACGCTTGGGATGATTTACTGGATTTTCTACGAGAGGCAAATTCAAACATTAAAAACATCGAATACAAGACAGCAGGAGAACTGTGCTCATTGGATCCAGTTAATGTTTGCAGATATTTCAATCATAGATTTGAGGCTATGATGTCCTTCATCTGCAATAAAAAAAATCCACCTCTTGGAGAAGTTGTAGATTTCTTTTGGAGAAAAGAGTACCAGGCAAGAGGTGCTCCTCATATTCATATGCTGTTGTGGATCAAGGATGCCCCAAAGTTTGGAACAGATGCTGATGAAGCAGTGTTATCTTACATTGAAGAATATGCAACATGTGCTATACCAAAAAGCACAGAAGAGAAAAAGTTAAAGGAGCAAGTTTTACGTTTCCAAAGTCATCGGTGTGGAAAGTACTGTCGACGGAAATACAAGAGCAAAGATAAATACTACACTAAATGTCGATTTGGATTTCCTAGACCTGTTCTTTCAAATGGAAGAGTAAACAGTTTTATGTCAGCTGTGAGACATACTATCACAAGAAAATCACCTAAGAATACCTACAACCTAAAAAGAAAAGAAGAATCAAAAAATATAAATGACTACAACCCAGTCATTTTATCCATGTGGAACGCTAACATGGATATACAGTATGTAGCTGACAATTCCATTGCTGTTGCTCGATATGTAACGTCTTACATTACGAAATCAGAAAAAACAGAATTGAAGGAAATGTGGGAAGAGATTTCTCACGAGAAGACTGTCAGTAAGAAGCTGTACAGTTTCAGTTTGAAGATGTTATCGCATCGAGAAATTGGATCCTACGAATGTTCAGATAGGTTATCTTCTGCAAGTCTCTACTCGAAATCAAGAAGAATAATTTGGGCAAGTTTAGGCCTTGCAGCAATGAGAAATCGGGTACTGAAATCTGTTGGAGAAATTGAATATTTGACCGAGAATGACCCACAAAGTACAGATATTTTGAAATCAAACATGTTGGACACATATTATCCAAAAAGAAGTCAACATCTGGAGAACATGTGTCTCTATGAAGTGCTGCAGAACTACATTTATTCACGGAAAGCCGCAGAAGACATCAACAATGGAAAATATAAAGTGATTGGTGAGGAAGGATGTTTGGTGAAGCAAACAAAAGGAAGTTTGATAAATCACAGGAAGCTGAGTTGCGATACTACTGACAAAAAGGAATTTTACTACTTGGCTCTTTTACAGCTGTTGAAACCATGGCGTTCAGAGGACGAACTACTGGGAGAATTTCAAAGCTATGAAGATTCTTTTAATGCTTGCAAAGACAGCATACAATGCAGTACATTCACAACTTATCTGCAAATGTTAAATGAAGAAATTGAACAGGAAACTACGATTGCAGCAGAAGTAGCTAGAGACAGTTCTCAAGACAGCCAAAGTTCAGGAACACTCAGTCAAGATCCTCTAGGACAACCAATCGTTGAAGCATCAATAGCCATGAATGAAGTGGAAACGGCTATGAATCAAGCGCAAGAAGAATTTATAGACTTACAAAATTTGGAAAGACAACTGAATGAAGAGCAGCAACAAATTTATGAAGAGATCAGAAGCAAAATTGATCACGGATTTCAACATGAAAAAAAAGAGTGCTCATGCACATCATTTCATCCAATCAGGATGTATGTAAGCGGACAAGCTGGAACTGGGAAAAGTTTCCTTATAAAAGTCATCAGAAGCTACCTACAGCAAAAAACGGATTCTACTTTGTCTTGTGTGGTTACTGCTCCAACTGGGTTAGCAGCATATAACATAAAAGGAATCACTTTACATCGTTTGCTAATGTTACCAGTGGAGCATGAGAACAAAATACAATACAACAAGCTAACTGGAGAAGCATCCTTGGAAGTTTCAAGAGTATTGAAGAAGATGAAAGTTCTCATTATTGATGAGGTGAGCATGGTATCAAACTTAATGCTTGCCTTTGTGCATTTAAGAATGCAGCAAATTTTGAAGACAGACTATGACATGTTATTTGGTGGAAAACACGTCATAGTTTTTGGAGATCTTTTGCAACTTACTCCAGTTAAAGGACAACCAGTGTTTAATACTGTCACACATGAAGACACGAAGAAGTCATTGGGAAGCATCGGTAATACAAATATTTGGTCCTTCTTTGAGTACAAGGAACTTACTACTAATATGAGGCAAGCAAACGATGAAGAATATGGAAGTATTCTGAAAGATATCAGAATTGGACTACTCACTGAAGCTGGCACAAAAGCATTACAGAGTCGGCTGCTACATAATTTATTTCCAAAGGAAGAAATAGTTGCAGAGAAGATATACAAGAACATTGCAGAAAACAAAAGTGTCATCTGCTTAATGCCAACTCTACGTGAATGCTCAATATTCAATGAGGAGCTTTTGAAATTGGAAAAGGAGGAGATCAGGAAATTGGAAGCAGTTGACAAAATTGAGGATGGAAGAATTACTGTCACAGTAACAGGCACACTGAAAAATAAATTGAATTCACTAGAGAAGAACATTTCCAAAACAGCTGGATTAGAAAAAAATCTATATGTTTGCATGAACTGTAGAGTATTTTTAAGGAGAAATTTGGATGTTGAAAAAGGTTTAGTTAATGGAGCTATGGGAAGAGTTGTGGGTTTTATTAATTATCAGAAAAAAGATGGAATTGAATGTTTAAAAATAAAATTTGATCAGATAGAAGAAGTTAAAGATATTTGTCGTTGTTCAGTTCGTTTCATGCTTGTGAAAGACTTATATGTACGTAGAAAGCAGTTTCCATTTTCTATAGCATATGCTGTAACTATTCACAAGTCTCAAGGATTGACTGTAGATTGTGCATTTGTGAACATTGGTTCAACTGTGTTCAAAGAAGGTATGGCTTATGTAGCTTTGTCACGAGTGAAAACATTATCTGGTTTATTCATGATAGACTTTGATGACTCAAAAGTTAGTGCTGATGCAAATTGTGTAAAGGAGTATAATAGATTAAGAAGAACCTATGCTCCTCATTTAGGTCAGTATCCTGTGTTGGAGAAACGTGTAGTTTCTCGTAAAAGGAGAAATGAGAATATCTGTAATGAAGATGTAGAAAGGAGGAAAAAAAAGAGGAGTGATGTAATTGCAAGCAAAAAGAAAAAGGAAAATGAAGAACAGGTTGTAGGATGTCATTTTGAAAATAGCTCTGGTGTCAACTGCTACGCTAATGTAGTGCTGAATGTTGCATTTTATCTTGAAAGTTTGCAAGAGCAGATAATAGTAAATCAGGGAAAAAGATTCTGTTCTGAGCTGAGTCTCCTTTTTCATAAGCTGAGTAATGATAAAAGTCAAATAGAAAGTGCTACTGAAATTAGAAAACTTTTAGATGTATGTTCAGGACGAACACAGTTTTCTCAAAATGAACAGCAAGATGCACATGAATTTTTGATGTATTTTCTACAAGTACTGGAAGAAGAAGAAGTTGCAATTGATATTTTATTTGGTCTCTCTTATAAATGGGAACATACTTGTGAAAACTGTTATAATATATGTGGCTCTAATGTTGATAATGAAAGGTTTATTTATTTGACATTACCACAGAGTAAAACAGTCACTTTTGCTAAATTAGTTAAAGATGCTAATCATAGCATGCAATGCGGTGAGTGTCAATCTGACATGTTTTCAACATTAATTTTAAAGGAATACGGACAGTATGTAATTTTAATGATGCAACGATGTAGAGCTGATGGTTCAAAATTGGATACTTTAATAAAGAAGTTTACAGGACAGCAATTATCAATTTCAGGAAAAACTTTTGTAACTGTTGCAATAATTTTCCATGAAGGACCTACTGTTACTTCTGGACATTACACAGTTTATCTTAAATGTGAGAAAGGCTGGACACTGTGTAATGATTCCCAATTGGTTTTTAAGCAACGTTTGCCTTTTGATTTAGCAAATTCCTATCTAATCTTCCTGAAACCTAAATTTTAGAGAGACTTGGCAAAATCTGGACAAAACAATTTTACCATTTTATTGGATTACCATTGGAATTTTCAAAAAAAAGATTTTTTAAATTATCATTTGGCCTAATGGAAAGATAACCAATTGTAATGTGGACTTTTATAATTTTCTATGAAACTTTCAAAAACAAAAAATTTAAAGAAAATCGGTAACATCTGCACAATTTAAATTTTGGAATGCTGTTGGAGTGCCATTGGAAATTTTTTCAAAAAAGATTTTTAAAATTACTATTTGGCCATGCGGAAAAGTAACCAATTCTATTGTGGACTTAATAAATTATTAATAAGTCTTTCGGGAACCAAAATGTTACAGAGAATCGGTGAGATCTGTACAAATTAAACTTTAGAATTTAAATGGATTACCATTGGAAATTTAATCAAAAAAGAATTTTAAAATTACTATTTGGCCTAAAGGAAATGGAATCAGATGTATTGTGGAGTTATTTGAGATATAATATTGTGATTATACTTCTGAAACAAAAATATCAGACGGTATTTTAAAGAAATAAGTATTGTTTTTAGATGATATTTTTTTAGAATATTATGCATTTCTGTAATGTTAAGTTTAAGTGAGAAGAGATTCTGGGATTTTTTAATACAATCTTTGAGATTGTTGTTTTTTTTTTGCCCGCTGTTAAATGATGAATGCAATTGCTTTCACAATTTATAGTGAAATGCAATATATTCTGAAAACAGCAAAAATAAGGCAAAAATATTTTTTGATAAATATGTAAATATGTGTACTGTATTATAAAATGTTTTAAAAAATATTAATACTTTTTTCTTTTTTTTCAGATTGATATAGAAAATTTACGAAAACTAGAACCATTTTTAAAGCAATTTTTTAGAAAAATAAATGAAAAAATATTTTTTTTGAGTGGGTATGGTAAGTCACCAATATCATGGTTCCTTTTTTTCTACTTCTCTACAATCACATTTTCAATTTTTAATTGTAGTCTCTCAAAAAAAAAAAAAAAAAAAAAAAACCTTGGGTGCGCGCAGAGTGCGCGCACCTCAAAAAAATTTCAAAAAAAATTTCTAAAAAAAAAATTTGTTTGGTTAAGTTTATAAGTGGCTCTTAAAAGAGCCCTTGAGTTAATGGAGGGAAACAGGAAGAGAAAAACGCAAAAAAAAGAAAAAACATCTATGGCCTAGTGCACGGATGCGCATCAAATTTTCTCTGAAGGAGATCAAGACTGGTCTCCCCCACAGAAATAAGAGAACCGCAATCAGTGCACCGTGTAGACAACCTCGCCAAACAAGGTGGACCAACAAGAGGTATAGAAACAGGTGAAGGCACCATCGCAGCTGAAGTGCTCCCCTGAGCTGCCGAAGATGTGCTCGGCTGAGCTGCTGCTGATGTCGTCGGCTGAGCAGGTGGAGGGTTTTCTCCAGAAGCTCGACGATAAGTTACTGGATGCATTTTGTAAACATGTCTCAACATAGTGTGAATGCTAAAAGAATATTTCTTGTTAGGATTCCCACGAGATAAGACTTTTTTACAAAGTACACATGTAACTTTCGGTGCATTTACCTTTTTCTCACCATCTGGAAAAGTGAAAAACTGCCATATAAAGCTGTCTTTCTGCTTCCTGTTCCTCTGCCTCTCAAGAGTGTCCTGGTCACTGTCTGAAGAAGGTTGCTGTTCAGCCATTGTCTCTCAACAACAGAATAGCTCCTTCTCCAAAGGAATCAGAACTAATAATGAGGGGAGTAGGTGTGGTTTGGGAAGAATCTGGAACAGAAAGTACTTCAAACCAATCAAAAGTGATGAATCTTGATCACATGACTTGCCATGAGGGGATTGGGTGTGGTATTGAAACAATTAGAAACTTAAAGTAATGATAACCAATAAGAAATATTGTTTTATTTTGTATAAACCCGAGGTGCGCGCACTGCGCAAGCTCCGAGCGCGCACCCCGTGATGACGTATGCACGAACGCGTAAACGCGCAGGTGCATACGTCATATGCGCGTACCTAGCGCGCATACGTTGAACACGCGTGTACGCGACCGTTATTGCGCATAATTTTAGCGTATGCGGAAGTAAACCGCGTCGAGCGCGTAGGACGCATGCGTACGTACGTACGCATACGTACTGGGTGCGGGCTCCCAGCGCGTACCATGAAGTATATTTGCGCACGTAAATAACGTACGCCGGAATTCATAAAAAACTTACGAAATAGTACTAGGAGCGCGCTCAGAGCGCGCACCCCAAGAATTTATAAAAAAAAAAAAAAAAGTGGACATAAAATAATTTAAAAAATTAACAAAAAAAAAAATATCCTAATTGAATTTTTAAAAAAAATAATTTATAAAAAAAAACAGATAATATATAAATGAATATATAGTAATTTTATTTTAATAAAAAAAAATATCTTTAATTAAAAATACATAACTTAGCATATAAAAAACCATACAAATTCACTGAAAAAACCAAAGGTTTCAAAAACGTTATAGTTAGGGATTAGCATTTAAAAAACCTTGCAAATTCACTGAAAAAACCATAGGTTTCACACACGTTATAGTTAGGAATTAGCATTTAAAAAACCTTGCAAATTCAATGAAAAAACCAAAGGTTTCACACATGTTATAGTTAGCTGGACATTTCACTCGTAAAAAACCAATGAAATTCCCCCGTTATAGTTAGTTCAGCTAACTATAACTCGCGCGCCCGCAATGCACTGCTGATGACGTCACATATTACATCACTCATGACATGGTCAGTGACATCACTCATGACATCACTGATGACATCTCAAATGACATCACTGATGACATCACTGATGACATCACCCTTGTGTAAGAGTGACAGACCACCTCTTCCCCTAATATAACCTTTAATACAAACACTTAAAAAAAGAGAAATTTTAATTTTAAAAACAATGGACATACCAATACCGGTAACAACAACCTATACAGTAATTCTAAGATCCACATACACATCCACTCATTCACCAACAGCCCTATACAGTCACTCATACATGTACTCACTCATCATATGTACTCATACACCTATACACCCTGTTACACAATGCCACTCATCCATAGAGTTACTCACACACATAGTCACTCATGCTATTAAAGAATCAAACATCCATTTACTTGCATATACAGTTATACACACACCACCACACTTACTTCTACGGAAACTTACACATACTTAGTCTTTTAAACAATCACTTAACGAAACACATACTTATTCATACAGGAACTCTTTCAATCTCTCACTCTCACATATACTCGCTTATATACACCAATAGTCACATATACTAGTTTAAAACATATGTAGTTACTCATAGAGACACTATTGAGACAGTCATTCACTCACTAACACACCCATGCACACACTCATGCACCCATAGAGTCCTGCACACATGCTGTCTTCAACACATACAAAGACTGAGTCATTCATTCATGCATCTATGCACTACGTAATACCCCCCACCAAACCATACAGACATCAGACACTGATACTCAAAAAACCAACAAATAACCTATATAGACACTCATGTAGCTACTCACCAACCCATGCAGCCACTTATACACAAAGAGAGAGACTGATACAGATATTTAAATATTTAAACATTACTCACTAAGCCATGTATTCACTATGATACACTTAATCAGTCAGTTACACAATCAATTTTTCAAAAAAAAATCATCCATTTAGACACTTATATACCCATTTATTCTTCCATCGACCTTGAGATATACATATATAAAACATATTTAATTTTCAGAAAAACACACATTCACTGGATGATGTCATCAGTGATGTCATCAGTGATGTCATTTGAGATGTCATCAGTGATGTCATCAGTGATGTCACTGACCATGTCATGAGTGATGTAATATGTGACGTCATCAGCAGTGCATTGCGGGCGCGCGAGTTATAGTTAGCTGAACTAACTATAACGGGGGAATTTCATTGGTTTTTTACGAGTGAAATGTCCAGCTAACTATAACATGTGTGAAACCTTTGGTTTTTTCATTGAATATATATATATATATCACCACCAAATGCTGACCTTTGAAGAAAGTCAGCGGAACACATGCTCTGGGCACAAATAAGGATTTATTCAGCATGATAAATGCATTCCTGCAGTCCGTGAAACACCCATGGCAGACGCGTTTCTGGCCGGAATGGCCGTCATCAGTGCCGGTCCCACAGGCTGTTGATTCCTCGTGGGCTTAAGAGACCACTCCCTTTAAAGTAGACTCTAAACTCCTCCTCCCACAGGCAGGTGTGTTAGTTGCGCTTAGAATCCCAGGTCCAATGCATGATGGTAGTTGCAGTCCACATGAGGTTCCTAATCAAGTGATATGAAACTCTGGACAGCGATATTGTCCCCAATTTCTTGGCGCTGGGCTGCACTCCACCTCAAAAGTCCTGAAAATGATGATCCCGCTGAAACCTTGGATTGTGCCCTTATCAGGCAGCACAATGCCGCCTCCTCTCTCCCCTCGCTTAATAATGTCCAAATGGAAATACCTCAGCTTGGGGGGGCGCAGCGTTTGTACTCCTCATATATATATATATAAAATCTACTGGCGGTCGCCAGTAGATAGTTATAATTAGGACCTATTTTCCATAGGAAATCCGCAACATTCTATTGGGAATATCCTTGGCGCCGGTTAATGAATCTTCGCAAAGTTTTCCAAACTTTTGGCCAGCTCCGCTCCGCTCCGATCCTGAAAATTTCACGGTGATTTGTCAAGCGGGGGCCGAGAAAAAAGGGGGGTGCCAAAACGCATTTTCCCCATGCATTTTCCCACAGGACCTGTTGACGCAGCTACAGCCCGAACTGCTGAACGGAATTACACCAAATTTGGCAAAGAGATAGTCCTCAGTTCAGACTCGTGCCTTTTGCTTAAATGGTGTAAATCCGTTCAGTAGCTCCTGAGAAAATGAGTGTAAAAAAGTTAATGATATCTGGGCGGAGCCTAACCACATATCTCATCGTGAGATCTGATTGGCTGTCAGTACTTCATCCAAGAAGTGTTGGCAGCCATCTTGGGACCAATATACATGATAGCACCTCATTAAAAAGCATTGCAGTTAATAGAAGGTTTTAAGACTTTAGTTACATTATAAATCATTTGTTGATGGTACCATACTCATTTTAGGAATTGTGGTGTGTTCTAAGGTGATTTTACCATGTGAAAAAGCCTTCTGCTGGGATATCATTAATCATGTTTGAGAGAAAACTATTTTCTCATGCTTTTCCCACAGAGGTTTGGAAGGTGATCTATAAGCTAACTGAGAGCATATTTTCTGTAAATTCACATTATCTTTCTCAGTCATGTGAGAATGAAGTCTGACATTCTCAGTAAAACGTACATCCAACAAGGGCAGAGACTGTCAGTTGATTCCTTTGTGTTCTACTGCAGCTTCCCAGTGTGTTCTAAAGAACAACTAGAGCGCTAACAGTCCTACATAAGACAAACGTATGGCACACCTGAAGTCATCTTGATTGGAATAAAGTAGTAACTCTTAAAACATTTAATTTAAAAAGGAACAAACTGAGGGGGTTTATTTTGCCATAGAAAGTATGATTAGTGCTTCAGAAAGAAAAATTAGGGCACATTTTGAGAGACTTCTCAAATCCTCTTCTATTTCATTAAAAAATTCAGACATGCAAACTGAAACATGCACTTTCAATACCAGCAGCAGACTTCCCTGGTGAGCAGTATCTTTACTACAGTGATCTAATAAGCAACTAGAGTGCTAACATTCTGAATTTATGGCAAATGTGTGACACATCCGAATGCCTTCTTGATGGAATCAAAGTAAAAAACTGAAAGTATTTCCTACTGAGGAGACTGTTGTAAATGCGGAAATTAGGAAACTTCATAACAAATAAGTTTCCCAAAATGGCCACCAGAGACAAAAGAGTACAAATGTAGCACAAATATCACCCAGATGTAGCCCAAGCATAGCCCAATTACAGAATTTCCCAGAGTGTTCTAACAAACTACTAGAGCGCTAACAGTCTTACTTATGACAAAAGTATGGCACACCTGAAGCCATCATGATTGGAATAAAGTGGTAACACTTAAAACATTTAATTTACAAAGGATCAAAATGAGGGGGTTCATTTTGCCATAGAAATTATGATTAGTGCTGCAGAAATAAACATTAGGGCACATTTTGACTTCTCAAATCCTATTCTATTTTATAAAAACATTCTGACATGTAGACTGAAACATGCACTTTGAATACCAGCAGCAGACTTCCCTGGTGAGCAACTACAGTGATCTAATGAGCAACTAGAGTGCTAAAATTCAGAATTTATGGCAAATGTGTGACACATCTGAATGTCTTCTTGATGGAACCAAAGTAAAACATTGAATGTATTTCCTACAGAGGAGACTGCAGTAAATGAGGAAATTAGGAAACTTCATAACAAATAAATCTCCCAAGATGGCCACCAGAGACGTGTGTTTTAAGAGGTAGTTTTAATCCCCTGCCCTATTATATACTAGGGGCTTACAGAGGAGGTCATGCTAATCACAGGGGGACCCCAACGCATAGTGTTCCCTAGTGTATGTAGGTGTTTTCACTGTATTCTGAGTGTCTTTTAACATAGCACTGGCTCTAGGACAGGTTAGTCAGACTCAGTTACCACCAGTATCCGTCTGAAAAAGTTGAGGGTACAGGATGATTTTGCAACAAGGCTTCTTTCTGCTCTTCTGTTTGTTCTTTCTGCACGTTATCCTTCTGCCTGCACTTTTCTTCGTCTTTGAGGACTTCTGTTGCTTCTTTCTGCATTTGTTTTTTTTCTTTCTGTGCGTTTGTTCTTTTTTCTTCACATGTCCTATCTCTGTAGCCATAGTTAGAAATTAGCATTTAAAAAACCTTTGAAATTCACTGAAAAAACCATAGGTTTCAGGCACATTATAGTTAGGAATTAGCATTTAAAAAACCTTAAAAATTCACTGAAAAAACCATAGGTTTCAGGGGCGTTATAGTTAGCTGGACTTTTCACTCGGACAAAACCATTGAAATTCCAGCGTTAGTTAGTTCAGCTAACTATAACTCGCGCGCCCTCAATGCACTGCTGATGACATCACATATTACATCACTCATGACATGGTCAGTGACATCACTCATGACATCACTGATGACATCTCAAATGACATCACTGATGACATCATCCTTGTGATAGAGTGGCAGATCTCCTCTCCCCCTAATAAAACCTTTGATACACACATTCAAAAATAGAAACTAAAATTTTCAAAACAATGGACATACCAATACCAGTTACAACAACCTATTCAGTAATTCTAAGATCCACATACACCTCCACTCATTCACCAACAGTCCTATACAGTCACTCATACATGTACTCACTCATCATATGTACTCATACACCTATACATCCTGTTACACAACGCCACTCATCCATAGAGTTACTCACACACATAGTCACTCATGCTAATAAAGAATAAAACATCCATTTGCTTGCATATACAGTTATACACACACCACCACACTTACTTCTACAGAAACTTACACATACTTAGTCTTTTAAACAATCACTTATAGAAACACATACTTATTCATACACGAACTCTTCCAATCTCTCACTCTCACATATACTCACTTATATACACCAATAGGCACATATACTAGTTTAAAACATATGTAGTTACTCATAAAGACACTATTGAGACAGTCATTCACTCACTAACACACCCATGTACACACTCATCCACCCATACAGTCCTACACACATGCTGTCTTCAACACATACAAACAGTGAGTCACTCATTCATGCACCTATGCACTACGAAATACCCCCCACTGAACCATACAGACACTCATACTGATACTCAAAAAAACAACTAATAACCTATATAGACACTCATGTCGCTACTCACCAACCCATGCAGCCACTTATACACAAAGTGAGAGACTGATACAGATATTTACATATTTAAACATTACTCACTAAGCCATGTATTCACTAAGATACACTTAATCAGTCAGTTATACAATCAATTTTTCAAAAACAAATCATCCATTTAGACACTTATATACCCATTTATTCTTCCATCGACCTTGAGATATACATATATAAAACATATGTAATTTTCAGAAAAACACACATTCACTGGATGATGTCATCAGTGATGTCATTTGAGATGTCATCAGTGATGTCATGAGTGATTTCACTGACCATGTCATGAGTGATGTAATATGTGATGTCATCAGCAGTGCATTGAGGGCGCGCGAGTTATAGTTAGCTGAACTAACTATAACACAGGAATTTCAATGGTTTTGTACGAGTGAAAAGTCCAGCTAACTATAACGCCCCTGAAACCTATGGTTTTTTCAGTGAATACATATATATATATATATATATATATATATATATATATATATATATATATAATCAAGCGGAAGCCCCTTCCTCCGACTCTGGCGACCACTCCCTACCTATTAATGTATTTTCAATTGGGTCAGCCAGCCTGCAAAGGGTGGCCTATCTGTTGTTTATGGTTACACAATCAATGAAAGCAAAGTACCCTCTGCAGTAGCGGTTGGTGGTGGGAGTGCGGGTGGGTGGTGACATGGGGAGGGGCAGGGTGGGTGGCACTGGCAAGTAAACTATGTATTACGGCCAAATACAGGTAATCAAAATAAAATTATTTTCATTGTGCTCACTGCACCGCCGAATGTGATGCAGTGCGTGCAACAATGTTTTTTTTTTTTAATGTATTGTTTAATTACCTGTGATTGTCCTTAATCCATAGTTTATTTTCCCCACCCTGCACCTTCCCACGTCACCGCCCGGCAGCACTCCCCCACCTACCGCTACTGACCTGATGTCGTATTACCATCTATAATATGAATATAATCAATGATCATTGGATCAGATAAATAATCAGCCTTTTTGTAGTACCCAGGGCAGGGTGTAAGTGAAATTGTGCATTTGCCCTCATGTAACAGACAGAGTATGGCCAGTGCCATGGGCCGTAAGGCGTCATACAAAAATATGAGCTTCCCCACCTGCAGACAGTAGTAGTAAATAAAACTAACATGAGTCTGCATTATGTGGCTCATATCTGTTTCTCTTGGGTGCAAGCTTAGCTGACTGAGCTGGCATGCCGGCTACAACAAGGTTATGTAATTGCGCTAAACTAGAGATAAGAACAACACAACTGGTGTACCAGAGTACATAGTATGATTATAATGTCGGAAACTCCCACAAATGTTAGAGTCCAAGGAAGTAGAAGTAGAGATACTTACCATCAAATCACAAATGTTATGAACTGTGCTTGCTAATGATACTGTGACACTATGTGTCGAATGATTTTAGTGTTTCTGTTTTGCTAAGAGTATTGGCTACAACATGTTCTTTTTATTTCTTGATATAGATACTCCTTTCACATCCACACCAAAACCATCTAGGAAGGAGTTGGCCGCCAGGGCCCGGTGCCGTAAACTGGAGGCCATTTGCGAAGAATATCGCCGGCTGTCGGCTCAGGCGGAGGAGGAGGAGGAGGCGGCTGCAGCTGCAGCCTCCTCCAATGCCCCGGGCCCCAGTCAGGCCCTGCCTCCAGTTTCACGGCGCCGTGGTCCGGCAGCCGCCCGCCACCACGCCTCCATCTCAACCACTGTTGCCCCCACCCTGCATGTAATTGCAGGGCATTTTGCCACCAGCTGCTCCGCCGGATGGCCCGCTTAGAGGAGAACCTAGAGGAGCGGGTAAAAATCCTGGTGGATAAACACCTGAAGGCCCGCCGACTATAGAGGACCTTGTCATTTGCCCCTTTTTTAATTCCTTTTGTTGGTGGGTGGGTTTTTGGGCGTTGGGGATTCATTCGAACATTGGGACTTGGACTTTCGTTTCGTTGTGGACATTGGTTGGGGTTAGGGAGGGGGGTGGGTTAGGTCAGAGTGGGATAGTTTATTTTTGTTAGGGGATATTAAATTTTATACTATTTACTTATACGATGTTAATGTTTTGTGGTGGGTTACTGTTTTCCGAATTCAATCTAAGTTACATGGTTTGTTACTTTGTTTCCGTGCTGCTGCATGCCCACAGCCAGTGTTTGATTTAAAAGATCTGCCGATTTTGTAACACAAAAACCGATAGATGCAGTACCCCTCACTGAGTTATTTTTAATTGTCTTAATAGTACTGTCAGTCTCTCCTCCTAGTCCATACCTCCCACCAAACTTATCTTACCTGTGATTGATGATGAAGTTCGGCACACTGATGGCTGCATGGTTGTTTTCCCAAATGAACGGAGAAGATGCCATTATTGTGGTGGTAGTAGTAGACACTGGCAATAGCATTTGTACTAACTACTACTACCCAATGAGACAGTACAGGTAAGAAATTATTAATATGATATTTGCCTTGCCTGTCTGCCGCCCTCAAAGTTCAGACCGAACCAAATTACATGCTGTACCGGGCTTACTTTTATTTTTCAAGCTAGCAAAGGAAATGAAAAAATAGTTGTAGGGATCAATTACCAAACAAACCACAACACACAGTCGTAATGAT
Source organism: Triturus cristatus (assembly GCF_964204655.1). Classification (NCBI taxonomy): domain Eukaryota; kingdom Metazoa; phylum Chordata; class Amphibia; order Caudata; family Salamandridae; genus Triturus; species Triturus cristatus. Next base: position 1,497,021,443 of record NC_140591.1, read on the forward strand.
GGAAGAGAAAAAAGGAATCAATTAAATGTAAAGACGAATGATGAATGATACTAAAGTTACTGTATTATCCTGGTCCAAATGTGGAGTTGCATCATTCTCGTCATTCCTCTTGGTCCTCCCTTCCATGGACACTCCGCACATCAATCTTGGGTACCACTGCCTGCCTGATGCGGATTGGTAAGGTAAGTCTGAGTTGTTTCTCCCACTATAGCACAGGTTAAAGGCCGACCTGTAAGTGTAGATGGAAAAACAAACGGGGTATTGAAAAATAACTGCATTTAAAACAATAAACTCAATTACAGTGGTGTGCAAGAAGAGGAGACAAGACTCTTGAGAGAACACTTTCAGACTGAGGCAGCTTGGATAGGATACATAGTGTCTACTCTACAGCATTAAGCTACAACAACAATGGGACAGGACACACCTCCGCCAGAAGAACACCAGTCAAAAGATCAATAATACAATATATACCTTCTTAATGTCTGGTGCATAGTCACAATTATTAAATTTTATGAAGTTAGTGAACAACAACAGTATAGCCATTTATGAGACTGACAAGGCCAGGGCTCCTGGTGTACTTGTACTGTGTACACTCAGGAAGAAGAATAGCAAAGAACAAAAACATAAATGTACTGTTGCCTGTTTGCCCTAAATAAAAGTTTGTGCATCTTATGGGATGGATGCAGCATCAGGGAGCAACAACAACGAACATATACACATAAAAACTAAAGGCATTTATTTACAACACCCAAAAAGTGAAATGTACCCCCGAAAAAAAGTAAAGCCCACATTTTACAATTCAATCCAAAGCCATACATGATGTTGAAATTTAACGCACAACAGAAAACCAGTTGTTTAAATTCCATGCACCCGTGATGATTGATGAGTAGTACCCCTGGGCCTACTGTATGACTAGGCCACAAGCTTGGAGGCCTATGGAAAAAGCACAGTGGCTGGTACCACAATATGGCCGCCACCACATGGCCAGGCCACTCACAAAAACAAGAAAAGGTCAGGAATACAAGACAGACAATGCAGGCCTATTGCAAAAGCACAATGCCTGCCTCCACAAAATGGCCGCCACACATGCTCAGGCCACCCACCACAATAATAACAAAAAAGTGATTACAATGGACAGGAACAGGAAGTTGTGGTCTCTGTGGGACTTACTTCCTCTCCTAAAAATATTTTTTTTTAAATAAAAGTAACTCCGTGCTCCAAAACTACAGCAGAATGACAACCTGAGGAGTTTTTATAGCAAAATGCACAAAATCCGCGTTTTCGAGAAGGATTTATGTTGCTCGCGAGATATTGTTTGCGAACTGTACAAAAAGGCTTTATCGCGTGGGTGAACACGCATATTGAGAGCCCGAAAATGACAAAAACTGTAAGTCCGCGTTGTCGCGCTGTGCAGAGTTACCGAAAGTACGCGAGCTGAATCCCTAGGGTTACCTAATGGCTGAAAAACCCTATTTATTTAACACACACCCAAAAACTGCTATTCCACCCCAATAAACACCTTTTGCAATTCAATCCAAAGCCATCCATGGTGTAAAAGAAAATTCAACAGACAACACAAACTGTATATTTAAATAATGCACCAAAGATTTGAGGATGACTACCTCTGGGACTACTGGCAGACTAGGCCACAAGCTTGGAACAGAATGGCAAAAGCAAGCACACTGCTTGGATGGCTCCACAAAATGGCCGCTACACACCCACAACAACAAGAAATGGAAAATAGACAATATAAGCCTATGGCAAAAAAGCACAATGCCTGCCTTCACAAAATGGCCGCCACACACATGCTCAGGCCACCCACCACAATAATAACAAAAAAGTGATTACAAAGAACAGGAACAGGAAGTTGAAGTCTCTGTGGGACTTACTTCCTCTCCTAAAAATATTTTAAAAAAAATAAAAGTGACTCCGTGCTCCAAAACTACAGCAGAATGACAACCTGAGGAGTTTTTTTAGCAAAATGCACAAAATCAGCGTTTTCGAGAAAGATTTATGTTGCTCGCGAGATATTGTTTGGCAGATTGCAAATGCTGCGTGTTCGGGATCGCGAACTGTACAAAAAGGCATTATCGCGCGCTCGAACACGAATATTGAGAGCGCGTAAATGACAAAAACTGTAAGTCTGCGTTGTCGCGCTGTGCAGAGTTACCAAAAGTACGCAAGCTGAATCCCTAGGGTTACCTACTGGCTGAAAAGCCCTATTTATTTAACACACACCCAAAAACTGCTATTCCACCCCAAAAAACACCTTTTGCAATTCAATCCAAAGCCATCCATGGTGTAAAAAAAAAAATTCAACAGACAACACAAACTGTAAATTTAAATAATGCACCAAAGATTTGAGGATGACTACCTCTGGGCCTACTGGCACACTAGGCCACGAGCTTGAAACAGAATGGCAAAAGCAAGCACACTGCTTGGATGGCTTCACAAAATGGCCGCTACACACCCACAACAACAAGAAATGGAAAACGGACAATGTAAGCCTATGGCAAAAAAGCGCAATGCCTGCCTTCACAAAATGACCGCCACACACATGGCCAGGACACAACAACAACAAGCATAAGCCAAGGGGAACAAAGAAAAGAAATGCAGGCCTTTAAGGAAAAAGAAGCACACAGTACTAAACTACCACCACAAAATTGCCACAAGCCACATGCCCACTCACAGTCGCAACAGGCCATGGAAAACAATGAACTGATGCAGGCTATGAATGGACAAAGCAGGGCTGCTAAACAACACAGCTTTAATACAAAAATGAAAATCAACAGGGCTACGAAAGGATTGGAAAGAAGTTACACATCAAGCACACACATCCAATAAAGGTATTTCACACACACACACAAACAGTGAAATACGCCACAGCCACATTTAGCATTTCAATCCTATGCCATCCATGCCCCACATGAAGTTGAAATTCAACAGACTCCACGAAACATGGACCCATGGGTACCCTACAGGCTGAAATTGCGGAGAAAAACAACTAGGCCCCTATTGAAAGTACAGGCCACCCACAACAATAATTTTTTTTTGTAAATGAAAATCCCAGAAAAATGTAGGTACACTACAAACAAGCCCCAATGAAACAAACACACCAATTCTCCAACTTACTTGTAGTAAATTAAATCTCAAATCAAAAAGTCCTCAAATACATCCAATCCAATGGTATATGATGCAACAGACAGACACAAAAAGTGATCCTTCCAGCTCCATATCCAATTGAAAGTGAACAGCACATGGACAAAGCACTGGGAGGAGCCTGCTGGACAGGAACAGGAAGTTGGAGACTCAGGGGCACTTCCTTCCTCTTGAAAAAAAGAGTAAAAAAAATCAAAGGACTCCTTACACAAAAGACTACAGCAAAATCACAATCTGAGGAGTTTTGCTGAGCAAAATGATCATTTTAGAGCAGGTTTTATGAAGCTCGAGAGATATTCTTCGCCAGATTGTAGTTTTTGCATGTTCGGGATCGCGATCTTACCAAGGAAGCGGGCGGAAGTCAGCTCGCGCGCCCAAATGATGTGTTCGCGTTCGCACACTCTCGCGGGCTTGGGCAGCCATATTACAAATCTTGTGGCGCACGCGAACGGACAGAAAAGCAAGTTGGCGAACGCAGAATCACAGTAAGACGTTACCGCACGCGTGAGAATGAATATTGAGTAGCAATCTGCAACCTCGCACTCTACGCGAATCGCGAAGTTGCCTAAACTTCGCAAGCTCCGCGAACGGAGCGTAGTTCAATGCCCAGGCTTAGTAAATACATGCAATTTAGTGATCCGAAAATTTCAGGTCAATGCGGATTCACATACTTAACTTTTAATGAAGGTGAAAAAGTGCCAATTGCATACAAATCACATTTGTATACATAAGCGGAAATGCGCTTCACTTCGACAGAAAAAATTCTGACTGCCGTTCAAACCGCTGTAGCAAAAGAAAGAGAAAAAGAAAGAGCTCTAGCTCAGGGGAAACGCATTATTGTCGTGACTTTGGTACCAGCCTGACAGGCAGTGACAAAAGCAAGCATTCTGAATGCAAGAGCTTTACATCCAAGATGGATACAATGGGTTAATTCTCTGTTATGTTTTTGATCCTAATTTAAAAACACAAGCATTCTAGCAATACGAACACAAATGTCCTCTGCCTATTGAGATTCTCCGTCTTGACCAGTATGAATTTATAATTTATACTGTTAGATCAGCACAACCCGCTACGCGGAGTAAGCAAGTTTACAGTGCAGCATGCGCGATCGTTAAAGGTCGTATGCGTAATGGTTAATTCCGACTGTTTGTCACTAAAACACAATCTCTAGGAGATCGTACAGCTCAGCGAGCTGAACTACAAGCATTCAAATTTGTACTTGAAAATACGGATCGCGAATTCCCCACACTTATAGTGTCCGATTCTTTTTACTGTGTTCAAAATGGTTTCAAAGCTTTCAAAAGGTGGCACAATCAAGCATAAAACGCTTTGGGAACAATTAGTTCAGTTGCGAGATGGACTACAAAACCGTCACCTGATACACACGCTGAGTCATCAACGTGATGGCGTTCACGTTGCAGCGAATTCATTGGCTGACGAAGCCGCAAAGGGGGCTCGTTCAGAAATGAAAATATACAGTGAGATATTGTTGGCTATCAATGCTTCAAGCAATGGCAGTGGTGCAGCGTTATCTAAAAAATTTCCACTCAAATACAGGTACATAATTGATGCAAACAATGTTCCGTTTGCTCGAATCACTGGAGTGGGTGATAGGGTAATTCCAAACATGTAACGTAGATTTTGACTAATCCTAGCAGCACATGAATGGATAGCCATTGCCCATGCAGGTGTTTCCGCCACAGCATAATTATTAAAACAGAAATATTAGTGGCCCGGCCTTAGGAAGCAGATCAAAAACTATGTGTGGAATGTGAAATATGGCAAAAGATGAAAGTCTCTACAGTGAAACGTCCTGCGCAGATGCCCCGGTTAATTTCAGACAAAACATCCGCTTGTGTTTACCTGGATAACTGCGGTCCCTTGCAAAGGGATGGTAACTATAAATATATCATGGTCGTGTCAAGAATTCCTGTCATACGAGGGGAGGAAAACGGTAACCAGCGAAAACGGACTACATCTCCCAGGATGCTTAGCGGTTGAGAGGTTATGTAAACAAGAGAGCTGTTACATAACTCAAGGGAAACACGCCCTTATGTAAACAGGAGAGCTGTTACATAACTCAAGGGAAACACGCCCTTATGTAAACAGGAGAGCTGTTACATAACTCAAGGGAAACACGCCCTTATGTAAACAGGAGAGCTGTTACATAACTCAAGGAAAACACGCCCTTATGTAAACAGGAGAGCTGTTACATAACTCAAGGAAAACACGCCCTATAAAGGGAGGAACCGGGAGGCACAACGCTGTCGGATATTGTGTTTACACCGACGTACCTGCTTCGTGAAGAGCAGTGTTCCGGAGTGGTGCTCCAGTAAGGCAAGAACGGAGGTAGGTCGAGTCGTTACTCCCTGGGCCGTGTCTTGCCCCATCGTCACCTGTGAAGGACCCGGAAGCTCTACCGGTCAACCATTGAGCTTCGCTTTTTGACTCGGCTGAGTCCAAGCGCAGTGGCGCTTTTGCTGGTTGGAGTCGTAACTCCCAGCCCGACCAGAGACACAGGGACTGCCAGCTGTAACGCACACCAGGAGGTGTTTGCCGCGTTACAGACTCGGAAGTCCACAGGATCGATCGAGCGGCTGCTCTCGGTTCAGTCTTCTTGCTTTTTATTAGGGTATCGGTGACGCATCACCAGGAGGTGACTCCGCGTCCCGGTGCAGTCAGAGGAAGAGGTTGAGCGGCTGCTCCCTTCAGGTAGAGACTCCGGCTGGGTGTTTCCCTGACTCCTCGATTCTCCCCAACACTCTTCGTGCCCCTCACAGCCTACCGATTGGCATTGTCGGCCATTTCATTTCTGCCCTCTGTTGGCATACGCCGGGATCGGCGTATATGCAGAGGACGGTTAGGACCATCCGTGCTGTGGGCTGGTAACGTACTTAGCCTGGAGGATTCCAGTGACTATAACTTTTGTTTCTTCCTTGTATTATATTTGCCTTCATTAAAATAACTAACCCTTCACAAGTGGTTGCGTCCTCATTGTCGTGTCTGTTAAACAATCCTGAGACGTTCAGGGCGTTACAAAATATCCGACCTTAATAACACTAACTGTCTCCCGGTCGATAACAGACATGGCAACACTTGATGATGTGCTGGCTGCTTTAGCGGCCATGCAAGTTGAAGTGGCTGCCTCTAGGCAAGAAACAGCCGATGTAAAAGCCAGACTGGATGCTATCCAAGTGGACCCGCTCACGCCCAGCACCTCCCTCACGAACCAGACCCCTGCGGTAGTAGTGGAAATGCCGGTAGCCATCCCCTTGGCGACACCAGAGAGGTACAGTGGGGATCCTAACACAGTGCAGGTATTCCTCACACAAGTGGCGCTACATTTAACGTGCAAACCAAAGGCGTTCCCCACGAGTCAGGCTCGTGTGGCCTTCCTTATATCCTATTTGGCTGGAAATGCGGCACAATGGGCCGTACCTCTGGTGAGCAGGGACGACCCCATCTTATGTGATTGGGGTGCTTTTCGCGAGGCATTCCTGAAGGTATTTGACAGAAGGGCTGACTCGTACACGGCGGACCGTGAAATGCTTGAGTTGAGACAGGGATCCAACGACCTGGTGCAGTATCTCAACGTGTTCCGAAGGCTGGTTGCGGAAACCAAGTGGCCTGTTGCTAAACAGACGGCGCTCTTCCATCAAGGGCTGTGCGATGAGCTCAAGGACGCCGTGGCTCATATTGACCCTCAACCCAAGACATGTGAGGGCCTTATCAACCTGGTATTACGGCTGGAACATAGGCTAAGTGAAAGAAAGGGGGATCATGGGAGAAAAGGAAAATCCCTTCCATCCTATGTGACGGTGGGAAGTCCTGAAACTTCCACCGCATCCAAGGGAGAACCCATGGACATCGGCGCAATACGAGCGAGCCTCACAGCCACGGAGAAAGAGTCACGCCGTAAACAAGGATTGTGCCTATATTGTGGCAAAAAAGGCCACTACGTACGTGAATGCCCTGCCAAACCGAAGACGTCACGTTATCGGGCCAACCGGTCGGTAACAGCCGTGGTGGACATACCGGCGGAAAACTAGAGGACTCCCAGACCAAAGAAGGGGCATCTCGGAGTCACTCATCCATCCCTTCACTTTCCAACTCGGTCACTAAGGGACAACGACACCTGTTTCTCACGGTGCACGTGGGAGTGCATGACCAGTGGATACCCGTTGTGGCCATGGTGGATTCAGGGGCCACTGGCATGTTTATGGACCACAACGAGGCATGCAGGCTAGGGCTAGTGCTTCTTCCCAAAGCTGTACCCGAAGACGTCTATGCTGTAGACGGAAGGCGATTGGTGACGGGGCCCATCGGGCAGCACACGGGGGTCCTTCCGATGAGATATGGGAGGAACCATTTGGAACAAATCGATTTTAACATCATCCGAGCGCCCCAATATGGCGTCATATTGGGATTGCCGTGGCTACAGAAACACAACCCCTTTGTGGATTGGCCAACACATCGCATCGAAATGACGTCACCGTATTGCATCCTGCATTGTGGAATAAGAACGGAATCCCTTGACGCAGATGAGAGCGGGAGTCAGACGGTGGCTACAGCGGCAGAAAAAGATGTGGCTCTCCCCCAGGCTTATCACAGTTTTGAGGATGTATTTGATGAGGTGAAGGCGGAAGTGCTACCACCACATAGACAGTTTGACTGCCAGATCGACCTGGTGCCAGGGGCCAGCGTTCCCAGCGGCAGGCTGTATGCCCTGACGGAGCCTGAAAACGTGCATCTCCGGGGGTACCTGGATAAACTCCTCAAACTAGGATTCATCCGCCCGTCCAAGTCTCCGGCCGCCTCGCCACTCTTCTTCATCCCGAAGGCTAATGGGGAGCTGAGAGCCTGTGTGGACTTTAGGGCATTGAATGCGATAACCATACAAAATCGGTACCCCTTGCCTCTCATCAGTGTACTTCTGGAACAGGTCAAGAAAGCTCGTATCTACACCAAGTTGGATTTGAAAGGGGCATACCATCTGGTGCGCATGAGAGACGGAGACGAGTGGAAGACCGCCTTTAAGACCAGGTTCGGCCTTTTTGAGTACCTCGTCATGCCGTTCGGTCTGTGCAACGCCCCGGCAGCCTTTCAGTACTTTTTGAATGAGGTATTCAGAGAGGAGTTGGATATCTACGTGGTCGTATATATCGACGACATCCTCATCTATTCGTCCAGTGTGGAGGAGCACGTACACCACGTCAAAGCTGTGCTCCAAAAGCTGAGGGAAAACAAGCTGTTTTGTAAACTCAGCAAGTGTGACTTCCACGTCACATCCGTGGAATTCCTCGGAGTGATGCTGAGTCCAGAGGGACAGGAGATGGCAGAACGAAAGATCAAGGCGGTGAAAGAATGGCCGGTGCCCCAAAGCGTGAAGGACGTCCAAAGTTTCATTGGCTTCGCCAACTTTTACAGGCGGTTTATAGATGGATTTTCAGGAGTGGTGGCCCCAATCACACAGCTACTGAGAAAGTCCAAGGAGTTTGTCTGGTCCCCTGAAGCGAACAAAGCCTTTGAGGCCCTGAAAAGCGCCTTTGGTAAGGCGCCGGTGTTGGCTCACCCCGATCCGGATCTCCCCTACGTGGTGGAAGCGGACGCGTCGGATGTGGCGCTGGGGGCTATCTTGTCCCAACGCAACCACGACACAGTGGTGCTTCATCCCGTTGCGTACATGTCCCGCAAACTCAACGACGCCGAACGCAACTACCATATTGCGGAGAAGGAGCTTCTCGCAATCAAGGACGCCTTCACCGAATGGAGGCATTGGTTGATGGGGGCGAGACATGTGGTATCGGTGTACACGGACCATCGGAACCTACAGTTCATGACGGCCACTAGACACCTTTCTCCCAGGCAGCTGCGGTGGATGATCTTCTTTGCGGGGTTCAACTTCCGCATCACATATCGGCCGGGGACGGAAAACCGGAAGGCGGACGCCCTGTCCCGTCAATCTGAAGTTAAGGAACCATTGCCTGCGACCGAGCGTTCCATCATTTCCCCGAGGATGGTATTGGGGGTTATCCAACCGGATACTTTCCTGAGGGGAATAAAGAGAGGGATCAGGTCATTCGCGTGGCGGAGGTGGCTCCTCAGTCACAGAGAATGGCAGCTGAAGGACGGGATACCCCTGAAGGGCAGGTGCCTATTGATACCCACGCCTAGGCTAAGGAAACAAGCATTCATCTGGTGCCATGACTCTCCATGCGCAGGTCATTTGGGCTTTGAAAAAACGGTGGCTAGCATGGGACGGCATTTCTGGTGGCCAACCATGAGAGTGGATGTCAGGAGGTGGGGACAGGAGTGTCCTACGTGTGCTACCATGAAGGCCGACCATGGCCGAACCCAAGGGCTCTTACATCCACTTCCGACCCCGGATAGACCATGGGATAGCATATCACTGGACTTCGTGGTGGGCCTACCGGTAGACCAGGGGATGACGGCAATACTGGTGGTGGTGGATTACTTGACGAAAATGGGGCACTTCATCCCCTGCAAGAGAGTCCCTACGGCCGGGGAGTTGGCGTCACTACTCCTAAAGAATGTGGTACGACTGCATGGATTACCTGGGGTGATCGTGTCGGACCGGGGGTCGCAGTTTACTGCGCAATTCTGGAAGACTTGGTGCACTGCGCTGCATGTTAAGACCGCCCTGTCCACCAGCTACCACCCTCAAACGGACGGCCAAACCGAGCGCCTGAACCAAACGCTCAAACAGTATCTGCGATGTTTTGTGGACCAGGGCAGGGAAGAATGGGTCGACTTGCTATGGGTTGCAGAGATAGCCTATAACAACGCCACTCACAGCTCCACACAGTCATCGCCGTTCTATAGCAACTATGGCCAACATCCCAGGTTTTTGCCGTTTCTACATCCGTTCAGAGAGGACAGGATTCCCGCCACAGCGGACAGGGTGGCACACATAAAAGACACGTTGATGCGCTCAAGGGCTGTCCTAATAGAGGCCAAGAGAAGATACAAGGCTGCGGCAGATAGGAAGAGAAGGCCCGGGCCGCTGTACCGCACTGGAGACTACGTCTGGATATCCACAAGAAACATGAGGTTTCGAAAGAACAGTGTGTTCCATCCCAAGTACATGGGCCCCTATCGAATTACCAAGTGTATGGGTCCCGTGAACGTGAAGGTGTGCTTGCCCCAGTCATTGCGGATACACCCTGTCTTTCATGTATCATTGCTCAAACCAGCACCCTCCAAGCCGTCTGGGACACCTAGGCCGGTATGCGTGGAGTCGGAGGTGGAGTATGAAGTGTCGGGCATACGGGCGTCCAAATGGCGCAGGGGGAAGCTGTGGTACCTGGTTGCGTGGAAAGGCTATGGCCCGGAGGAGCATTCATGGGAACCGGCTGAAGGGGTTCATGCTCCGCGCTTGGTCTCCTTGTTCCATCGGCGTTTTCCTGCCAACGCTGGACCCGTGGGGAGCCGCTGAGAGGGAGGATGTACTGTCAAGAATTCCTGTCATACGAGGGGAGGAAAACGGTAACCAGCGAAAACGGACTACATCTCCCAGGATGCTTAGCGGTTGAGAGGTTATGTAAACAAGAGAGCTGTTACATAACTCAAGGGAAACACGCCCTTATGTAAACAGGAGAGCTGTTACATAACTCAAGGGAAACACGCCCTTATGTAAACAGGAGAGCTGTTACATAACTCAAGGGAAACACGCCCTTATGTAAACAGGAGAGCTGTTACATAACTCAAGGAAAACACGCCCTTATGTAAACAGGAGAGCTGTTACATAACTCAAGGAAAACACGCCCTATAAAGGGAGGAACCGGGAGGCACAACGCTGTCGGATATTGTGTTTACACCGACGTACCTGCTTCGTGAAGAGCAGTGTTCCGGAGTGGTGCTCCAGTAAGGCAAGAACGGAGGTAGGTCGAGTCGTTACTCCCTGGGCTGTGTCTTGCCCCATCGTCACCTGTGAAGGACCCGGAAGCTCTACCGGTCAACCATTGAGCTTCGCTTTTTGACTCGGCTGAGTCCAAGCGCAGTGGCGCTTTTGCTGGTTGGAGTCGTAACTCCCAGCCCGACCAGAGACACAGGGACTGCCAGCTGTAACGCACACCAGGAGGTGTTTGCCGCGTTACAGACTCGGAAGTCCACAGGATCGATCGAGCGGCTGCTCTCGGTTCAGTCTTCTTGCTTTTTATTGGGATATCGGTGACGCATCACCAGGAGGTGACTCCGCGTCCCGGTGCAGTCAGAGGAAGAGGTTGAGCGGCTGCTCCCTTCAGGTAGAGACTCCGGCTGGGTGTTTCCCTGACTCCTCGATTCTCCCCAACACTCTTCGTGCCCCTCACAGCCTACCGATTGGCATTGTCGGCCATTTCATTTCTGCCCTCTGTTGGCATACGCCGGGATCGGCGTATATGCAGAGGACGGTTAGGACCATCCGTGCTGTGGGCTGGTAACGTACTTAGCCTGGAGGATTCCAGTGACTATAACTTTTGTTTCTTCCTTGTATTATATTTGCCTTCATTAAAATAACTAACCCTTCACAAGTGGTTGCGTCCTCATTGTCGTGTCTGTTAAACGATCCTGAGACGTTCAGGGCATTACAGGTCGCAGTGGATTCGTGCTCAAGGTACCTAAGGATATGGCCTCAGCGCTCGGCTGTCGCTCGAAATGTTATAAAAGATTTGTGAGTCTTTATCGGCACATACACAATAGGCACGCTACACTCTGACCAGGGCCCTGCGTTTAGCTCTCAGGCTTACAAAGAAGCCATGGCCAGTTTGGGCATTGCATTGCGGTACTCCCCTCCATTCCATCCTGAGGGAAATTCTGTTGTGGAAAGTAAAAACCAGGACATAAAGCAGTCTATAATAGCTAGGGTATTAGGTTTGGATGATGGGTGGGTCAAACATCTTTATGGGGTCCGACGCTCATCAAACAATTTGCCAAGAAGTTCTCTAGGAGGGCTCACTCCATATGAGGTCCTATTTGGGACAAGAATGTGGGTTCCTGATCTCAAATGTAAACGCACAGTGGTGGAAAATAAACCATTTGATATCAAAGATCGTTTGGCTGTTTTACAGGACTTAAATGAACTAAGATCTAAACAAAGCAACTTGTTCCTGAATCCAACCACCAATGGGAAAATCCAGCCATCCCAGCAAGGCCTGTCTGGATCCCAAAGCTCGGGGATCTAGTCGGAGAAAAGATCGCGGACAAGAAGGAATTTGGGCCTTCTTACAGACAACCGGTACCTGTCCTAGCAATCCATGGATCAAAAACAGTACTTCTGCCGCCAATTGCTGGCAAAAGGAGAAAAGATTTGTGTCCATATTTAGCAATATCGATCATTCATCAATGGAGTGGTGGGTGTTGTGTTTCAATTTAGATGCCCGTACATAGATTCCCCTGAATCTTGTCCTTATATATGCACAATTTGCATTGCCCTTATTTAAGCATTGAATCCCAGTCCCTATTTAGGCTTTAGCTATCTTTTCCAAATAGAGGCATGGTCACCTACATCTGTCCTTCCCACGTAACAACGAGTTCTTAGAAACCAGACCCGTAAGCCATCTAAAACAGTAATATTGGTTGCCCGGCATTAGGAAACAGATCAAAAACTATGTGTGGAATGTGAAATATGGCAAAAGATGAAAGTCTCTATAGTGAAACGTCCTGCGCAGATACCCCTGTTAATTTCAGACAAACCATCAGCTTGTGTGCAAGGATCGTTTGGCTGTTTTACAGGACTTAAATGAACTAAGATCGAAACAAAGCAACGTGTTCCTGAAGCCAACCACCACAGGGGAAAATCCAGCCATCCCAGCAAGGCCTGTCTGGATCCCAAAGCTCGGGGATATAGTCGGAAAAAAGATCGCGGAGAAGAAGGAATTTGGGCCTTCTTACAGACAACCGGTAGCTGTCCTAGCAATCCATGGATCAAGAACAGTACTTTTGCCGCCCCTTGCTGGTAAAGGGAGAAAAGATTTGTGTCTATCGAACTCATCAAACCCCACTATGTGACCAATACTAAGCAGTAAGCCATGTGGATTCTGACCAAGTAGCAGACACACTCCTCTAGCTACTTTCCAAGAGGTTCAAACGGAAAGACTCATCACCATTGAGAATCCATCAGTAAGAAATGAAGGACTGGGCAACAATGCTATGGAATTCATTCCTCTTGAAACCCAAATAACAGTTTGTCCTGATACACCTGTCTACACCAAAGTAGCAAGTGATCCACTGGTTCCAGCGATTTCAACAAATCCTGATGCAATTTCAACCATTGACAGAACTGCCTCCGGCTATTTCATTATTTCTGATACATTTTCTGTGGATCACAGTGAACCTGAAATGACGCCAGCCAAAAAAACTTTCAAAGAACAAGCACAAGACTTCTTCCATCACGTGAAAAAGACTTATCTGATTTCACCATGGATTGAACTATGGATTATTTCTGGAAAATGTTCTTTCTGCTTTGGCTAGCTTTAGTAATGACTGATAAATGGAAGATATATTCATTTGGACACAGGAAGGAAAAATGTGAACTTACTTTTGAAACCCACAAATCATCCCATCGTGAAGCAAGAGACTTGTCAGCAGTGAACATCACAGCTGTTCCTATACAAGATGGCATAGTTTGGGACATAGTGGATTATGATATATTTGGTCCGTCTGAACTTTTGAAGATTCCACACTTATTTAAGATATCATTAAGTGACGTTATTACCTCTAGTACCTATTCTGATGATTGGGACTTTGATACTGTTAATAACATGATGTCTGATCTAGAAAGGTCTGCTGCATTCTCTAACCATGAATTCTTAGACGGTTCAACAGACTATGAACAGCTTTTTTGTTACAGCCACTATAGTCATCATTTCTTGCATAAATCTGCGACAACTAGAAATGTATTTATGTATAACCAATGGGAACATTGTCCTACACCACAAAGGGGTAGCTCAAAAACGTTTGTAATGAAGTTTCCATATTTTTCAGGGTACAATACATCCAATCCAGAAATGTTTTACTTTAAAAGTGTGTACAAACCAGGAACGAAAAATATGTTAACCAATACGAAACAGCTTTATTCTGCAGTCTTTATTGCCCAACTGTCCAGACAGGGTTTTGAGTTTTGGAAAAACAAAATCGACACAAAATCTGTCTTGGGTACAAAAGATTGGCAAGTACATGGAATAGAAGCTTTGTTTAGAGCCTGCATCAACCCACAGCAGTTAATGATTTTGAATAACACTGTCCAACAGATATCTTGCCTTGGGTTAGCCAAGATCAAAGACATGAACACTCCGTCCATACATACACCTGCAACTAATAGCCCTACACAGGGGGTGGTCGATGTACATACTATTTAGCAAAACATCAGATCAGATTCCGAATGGAAAAAATGGTTGCTCTTGCCCACAAACACAAACATCTGTCACAAAAGATTCCTGAACAAGATAAAAGGTTTAACAATCAATTTGCCAGACACACGCTATGTTCAAAGACAGCATCCAGGGGTATTAACAACATACAGTGTAGGAAAACTATGCCATGATTGGCTGCAGACATCTACACTAGAGGATGTGAAACAACACTTATCCTTACTTAAAGAAGGCACAGACCTTAGGGAATTCTTGCTAGGTCCAAGAAAACTGTGTCAAAAACGTTTCATATATGCATGCATCTATGCTGCTTATAATGAAATATGGAAGGTTACCCAAGCAGAAGCTGCAGAAAGAATGCGAGAAATTGATTGTATTAATTTAGAGAAATCTCTTGCTGTGGTCGGCAATGGGTTAACGACTCTATCATCCAGGATAAATTTATTGGGCAACATTGTATCCTCTGCTATAGACATTGTGGAACAAGATTTGGTCCTGCTGCCTCATGGCCAGTCTCAATTACGTTCTATTCTGTTATTAGGATGGACGCTACAAAACCTGCATGCAGGCTATGTGCCTTGGTGTTTCATCAACACGTCTTCTCTGTTTTCTGATTACAATCTCACTGATAAACTGATAGAACTGGCCCAAAGGGGAGCAAAGTATACAATGCTGAGCATTGAAAAACTGGATAAATTGCCATTTACGGTAGCAGAAAAACCAGCTACAGAATGGATCATACATGGCAAAATAACTCTGCCTGTTACAACTTTCCATTTTCAGTATTGCCTTAAACACATGCCAGTAGGCAGATATGAAAGGTTGGGTAAAGAATACATCAGGACATCCTGGGATTTACCGTACACACACAGATGTTGGAGTAGGGGGCGTGAAGTGTTTATTAGCGATACACACCTTGAAAATGCACTGAGCGGTTTACTCATATGTAGTGATATTAGTTTACACGGGGCCTGTAGCGATTCAACTGCAAATTTATCCTGCCACCTGCAAGGTTCACCAGCCGCTGTGATGAATCCAATGTTTGGACAACTTTCAAATGGAATTTACCTCATGTTGAATGATCAGAGCTGTTGTGGCATGTTGCCAGGTATCCCATATCTAGTAACGGTTACTTCCAGTGTCACTTGCTGTATGCAAGTCTTGTTCCCCCAAATTGACACAGTCAGGGAGTTGCCTTTATGGACTTCACTGAACATCTCTTCTATACGAATTGATACTTTAAGCAGAATAAAAGCCATTCTTTTACAACAAACCGTGCCTTTGACCTCGGCCAAAAAGAACTATGATCTACAAATCACAAGGAATTCGGCTGAGATACAGGCTCTATTAAGGACAAATTGCCCTGCACATTTCACAGAAATGTTGGGATGAATCTTAAACATGTCTGATACGAGCGGTATTGTGCATGTATTTAAGACCATATGTTCGGGACTGTTAACACCTTTTCAAGCAGCCCTCAGAATTATTCCAAACTTCATGCACTGGGTGTTTGGTTGTCTGCCGCTAATTCTAGCGATTGTCACAGGAATCCTGTTTTTATTCCTACTGCTAAGCTATGGCAAGCCAATCCAACAGCGTCACTCCCAGCACCTTGGAGAATGCTCTCCTGGAAAGGAAGTGTCGTGAGCGCATAGTGCAACTATTGGGTTTACCTCGTCTACGAAAACTAAATACCACATAGTTCTGTCGTTCAGACCAATCTGGCAAGATTGCATCTTACTTGTTCTACGCTGCCTTCCTTGCGGTGAAGAATGCGTGCTAGACATCTGTCTAACAATCCCATCAGTCATGCCAACGAATATTGATACTCTGCTGGACCCGATAACGGCCCATGCTCTGTGTTGTCCCAAGAGGCTATGGATCCTGATGATGGCATTCATTGAGATCTCACAGATGCAACATGCTACTGCTGAGGTACGAGATAGATCAACAGGCACACAGGTAACGTCGGCAACGAACACTGCTACTGACAATGCATCACATCTATGTGCAGTTAGTCTTCTAAACGAGGTAATCGACCTATCACCGACAACGGTAGACACATTTTTGTCTACAGGATTAGAAGATTTCATGTTTTCTCCAGCATCTTCAAATAACTTTTGATTCGGCTCACAGTGTACCATGTAATCTATGAATTCGGCCTTCATTTTTTCAAAACAAAAGTCAAGATTTGGAACTTTCCTACTATCACTTTTGTGAATATTGACTTTTTCTTTTATGGCTAAAAACTCTTACAGTAGAACTATTCATAGAGAACAGACTTCTTTGAAACACTTCCAGGGACACATTGTCACCTTTCTTCGCATTTATGTAATCATGACATGAAATGGCTCTGAACAATTTTTTTTCGTTTCTGTAAAACTAGACCATTTCATTACATGTATATGTATATATTTCTGTTCATTCACTTGCCATTCACTGTAAATGTATGCTTAGAATGAAACATTGTTTTAATATGTACAGCACCATTGCATTTGATGTCTAGCTAAGTTTTTTAACAAAGACTTCTTTTAGTATGCTTTTAAAAATGTTTTTAGTGAACATGTGATACTCAATTTTATGTGTTTAGCATGTTTAGCATTTAGCAATATTGATCATTCATCAATGGAGTGGTGGGTGTTGTGTTTCAATTTAGATGCCCGTATAAAGGTCCCCCTGAATCATGTCCTTATATAGGCACAATTCGCATTGCCCTTATTTGGGCATAGAATCCCAGTCCCTATTTAGGCATTACCCATGTTATCCAAATAGAGGCATGGTCACCTACATCCGTCCATCCCACGTCACAACGAGTTCTTAGAAACGAGACCCATAAGCCATCGGGACTTTCCCTAGCTAGGATTATTGATTTCACAAATAACTCATCTATTATACATGAACTACTATTCCTTAGGGGTTCATCCATGAGGTCTTCCTCTGCCCGACTTTATGTCAATGCTAGCATTCCTAAGCACCTTCCAAGTATAAATATACCTTCCCTTACCATGGCAAACCACGGCACGGCTCGGCTCAACTTGACTGCACGGTTTGCCACGGCAAGTTCGAAAAAGACCATATCCCGGCCCGACGCACTGACCAGAAGCTGTCATCCCTGCTCGCAGAGAATCCAGCTTCCAGTGTTCTGACTCCCTTAGCGGGGTGTTAGAGTTTGAGACCCGGAAAGAGATATCCACCTCTCTCATTCTAAAGGTATGGAGCGGACTAGAACCTAGAGGGACTCTTGGCATACAAACTTAGTATATACCATATGTTATGTTATGTTACATAACAGTATATACCATACTGTAGAAAACAGCACCTTCTCTTACCTCGTACTACACTTAGGTTAGATACACAGAGGTAGAACTATTTAGAAGCATCAGATGAGTATTCACTTTTTAGCCTGTGTTATTTATGTATGTATATATGAATATATGTCATTGCTACAAGACAATGCTATTGCAGTATTATTTCTTCTTACTGCTTACGCTGTGCGTATTACATCTTGCTTACTGTCTAATGATTGTAACAGCTCATATCTCGTACACGAGAGACAAGACTGTTCAATATATCCCTTTTATTGAAACGCCCGTCTATCTATTTCTGTGTAACTCTGAAGAAACTAAGCATGCACGATTGACTGAGTGAAACTGTTATCTATTGTTTCCACGGTTATGAGATGCGTTCCGATTCTAAGGGAAACAAAGTAGTCATGTTTATGCGGTTGTCAGGATCTAATCCCTTCTTGTTTATTCGAGAGGTTTCTAGTGACCTCTGAGTTAGCTGGCACACACAAGTAATTAAGTTTAATGTACTCGATAGGAGCATACTGACCTGAGCCCTATGCAAAAACTATAGTGTATATTATTCCAATGCGCAGAGCCTATAAGGGAAATAGGAACTACTCTACAATCACTCCACAATTGGTGAGAGTCCTACCACCTCCCTCTATGGGAGAACCATCAGAACCAAACTCCCTCAATGGAAATCGGACAGATCGATGACTGCCAATAAGGTTTGTATCACAGACAATTCTAGAAAAAGGTGAGTGGGAGCTGGTCAAAAAGAAACAGAAGCAAAAACAGACACTCCATTTGTTGTCAACTCTTTGAGGGTTGTAGCATGCAAAGGACCAATAATGGCAGCGCATTGTTCCAGAAGTCCATCACACTGGAATAATCACAGTTCAAACACCTATCTTGATTTTCATCAGCTCATGAGATCAAGAGTGAGACAATCCCACCTCAATGCCCAGATCAAGCATCTGAGTCTATGTCATCTGAGCATGATCAAGGTGTGCCTCAACTACCTCAAACCGCCTGATCTAGCAGACCAGTGATGTTGATGCTGTCTGTACTTTTTATTTAACAAAGCGGGAGATGTAATGTCTTGATATTATGCATGCCAGGACCCTTGCGTTTCTAAGTGGACTCTAAATAAGAAATTACGTTATCTCTTGGAAGATATTAAGATGTGGTTATAACTGGTATGACGCAATGTGTGCAGTGTGTGGTTGTATGCTGAAGAATAAAGACGTCTGTTACAGAGCTCCGTGTGTGGTGTGTTCATTCGCATGCTCCCGGTCTGTGGAAGATGCTACCGATTCCTTCACTACATCCTATATGCTGACAGTCTGCGATTAACATCACAAAAAACTCTGATCTTGATGTCTCCCAATGTGAATGGCAATTGATGCTTACTGAAGTGCAAGAAGGACCTACGATAAGTAGCCACAAAATTACCCGATATTGCACTCATTGCGGAGACCTATCTTTTATCAACTGAATCTGCCAAATCAAAGAGGGACTGGGTGGGAAGGGTAATTAGTAGCAGTGTGAATCAGAAAGCACCCAATTATCAGTGGTAGACCCTCCCTCCTCCCCCTCCATAAGATATTGAGTAGTCTTCCTCTTGCATACATCCCTTCAACACACAATGCTAAAGACCTGGATCGACCTGATAGGGAAGTGTATCTTTGCTTGCAAATATCAAGGATCTAGGATACATTCTGACCATGAGATCGATCTGTGTCTCTAATGATTCTAGGGGTGCCTTCATATCTTCTATTTCAACACTTCTACAAAGTATGGGCCCTCAAATGTAATAGTTAGAGATGACTGGAATCTGTTGACAGACCTGGTCATAGACAAGAATGGTCCTTAGGTGACCTTTGCCTGGTTGAACTCACACATCCAAAAGATAAAGAATTCACTTTCAGATCATGCACATATTGTACCTGTTACAAGATAAACTATTTTCCTAAATCTGCCTTGATCCTAATTAATGTTTCAGATTTATGATCTTGGAGGGCAGTCAACCTTAGAGCTCAGAAGTATATGCCAATATCCAAAATGAAAAAAAAAGATTATTGAACTACAAACTGTCTACGAACAAGACTTCTCTAAGAGAGAAACGTAAATACTTTTTGGCCCAGAGCAAGGACTCGGTGTCCTTGCTACAGTCTCTATGGGACAAGGAAAGAGCTGTCTTGAGGGACAACATGTAGCAGGACTCAGAACTCAACTGACTCAAAAAGAAAGAAACTCAAATAGTAAGGGAATGGTACATCAATCCTCACGGTTTCTCATAATAAGAACCTTGTAAAGGATTTGAGACAGAAAGTAAGGAAATGTTATCCTAGGTTGAACAAGCCCTCACCAATTACAGTGGCATCATTATGAAAAAGGGGGAAAAGCGTGAACGCTTCTTGTGGCCCACCACAGATAAAGTGGACGCTAGACCACCACAAATGCCTCTGGCTTCTTCAATATGCATCCTATCAAAATCAATTCTGCTTTTTCCATTTCTTCAGTGCCTATATACTGCTAAATACACAAACACATCTCAGGCTTCCTCTGAAATTGTGGACAAAGTACAATTCCCTATTCCCAATTTGTGTGTCCTAGGGAAAGGAACAGGGAGATGATGGCCCGCCAGGTAAACTCTACAGAAATACCAAGTCACTGAGTTTTTACCATCTATGAAGTGTTTAAGGAAGCACAAACCACCACGTGCCTCCCTAGATTGTTTAATAAGAAAATCATCAACCTCCTTCCAAAACTAGAATCAGGATTGTCTTGAACTTCATTGCTAAGCTGTAATGGTTTTATGATCAATAAATCAATCAGTCTTGTAGAGCGCTGCTGAGCTCTACAAGGCTCTGAGGTATGACCAGCCATACTAGAACTGGTGTCTGTTATGGACGGTGGGTGATGTTGATATGTTTGGGGAGGTTGAGGATAAGTCTCGCTGCTGCATTCTGGATGGTCTGGAGTCTCTTGAGGAGTTGGGTGGTGATTCTCGTGTAGACAGCATTCCCGTATTCCAGATGGCTGGTGACGAGATCTTGGGTGACAGTTTTCCTAGTGATGACGGGGATCTATTTGAAGATTTACCAGAGCATGCGAAGAGTGGGGAAGCACAAAGAGGCATCTACTTTGATTTGGTGCTTCATGGTGAGTAGGTTGGGGTTTTGTCTGTTGGGGTTTTGGGGTGGGTCCGAGCTCAGTGGGCCAACAGCTGCTGTCCCACTGGGGGATGTTCTTCCCCAAGATCAGCAATTCCTTTTTGTCAATGTTGAGTTTTAGGCTGTTGGTTCTCATCTAGCCGGTGACGCTGGTCATGGTGTCACAGAAGTTTGTTCTGGTGGTGGAGGGGTCATCGGTAAAAGAAAGGATGAGTTGTGGGTTGTTTTTGAAGGATACGATGTTGAGCCTGTTCGATCTGATGATGTCTGCGAGGGGTGTCATGTAGGATGGGGTTGAGGGATGATCCTTGAAGGACTCCGCAGGTGATTGTCTTGAGTTCAGAGATGAAGAGGGGCAGGTGGATTCTATGAGTTAATCCATGAGAAACGATGAGACCCATTTGAGGGTGTTTCCTTGGATGCCTGTGTGGTTGAGTCTGTTGAGGACTCTTTAGCTTAAAAGACTGTAAAGGCTTCAGTTTGGCCACATTCCCAGTGCATCAGGGGATGAGGCTGTGCTTTGCCAATGTTCTTCCTGGTTGTAAAAGGGATGTTGATGGTGAACCAGGTAAACAGACTTCATCAAGGTGGTTGACGTTGTACGAGTCCATCCAAAATACTGCTGTACATGAACAATATTCTACTAGCAGTCAAAAACATTGAAACATCCTTGTTTAACCTGACTTCAACTGGAAAAAAAACAAAGTACTGCCTGTTCCCAGAGAACCCAATGGACCCATTGCAGGGGTGTATGATTTTCAGTAGAATTTAGTGAACCTGAAAATCTTGGGGTCCTGGAGTAGGAAATGATCATCTTTTGTGTGGTATACCCCAAGAGTTTTACCCTATCTATTTTGCTGAATGTAGAGCTCTGTGCACTTTACCCTCCCTAATCGGTTGTTGAGTATCTGTGCCTCCCTTCAAACATTGTTGGATTGGTATACTCCTAATTTTTTATATTTAGCTTATCTACAAGTAACACTGGGAAGCAGTATTACATATGAAATCAGCTATATCTGGGGCAGGGACAAGCTAGAAGCATGATTAAATCTTTTTTTTTATATATTTACTAAAAGCCAACCTAAATGGTGAAGTCAGATTTTACATAAATATTAAGGAAAAGTTATTTTAAGGATAGTTACATTTTCCCTGTCTAAAGCTTTTGGGTGTTCATTTGCATTTGCTTCCTGCTTCAGTACTCTGAGTACTTAGCCCTGATGAGGTATAAAAATAGCTCTTAAAGCAGGGACAAAGGACTGGGTATAGGGAGGTGTTGTTTTTTCTCTGGCAGGATGACCAGTTGAACTGGGACAAGGAACCTGATTAACATCAAAGTGGCTACCCCTGTCAAAAACAGATATTTGGTAGCACCTGCTTAGGCCTCTTCTTATGTTACCCCCACACAAGGCAGTGTGCATGGTATTCAAAAGCAGGACATATAGAAATTTAACAATAACATGTTTTCCAGTCACTAACACCCAAAAGCTTTTTGTCCTGTAGGAAGGATGACTGGCACATGGAGAATATGAAATCAATATCAATATCAAATATAAATGTTGTTATCTCAGGGTAAGGACCAGCTCAACCTATGATTAAAACTACGTAAACAACTCTTTTTAGTATTTATATAAAAAAAGAGAAATTGGAGTTTTGATAATTGTTAAAGAAAAGTAACTTTTAGGAAGTTATCTTTTCCCTGCCTAAAGCCTCTGAAGGCTCATTTGCATGAGCCTCCATTTGCAGCTCTCTGAGCACTCAAGCCCTCAATGAGGTGTGAAAACAGCTCACAGAGCAGAGAGAAAGACCTGGGAGTAGGCAGGTGTCCTTGGTCATTTAGCAGGATAACCATCTGGGCTGTGCCTAGGAAATTAATTTACTTCAAAAGTACCTTCCTGTCGCAGGAATATTCCAGATGACACCTGAACAGACCACGTCCTTTGTTCCCTCAACAAGGCACCAAACCTATGGTAGATTGGTTTGGAGAACTGGTTTAGAGTGACCGCAGGGGTGGGGTTGCTCATTTCCTTGATGACACTTCTGGGGTGGGCACACAGGCTCTACACAAGGTGGGAATGGTTTCACCATTTTGGATTTAGGTAGAGAAGGGCACTGTAGGATGGTTTGCAGTAGGGCAGAAAGGAGCAGTTACAAACATTAGTAGAGTTACCCCTGAGACTTTGTACCCCATTGGTTAGGAAGAGCCAGGACTCACCCCACTCACAAGCTAGAGCCAGGCATAAATGTGGCAAACCCTGGCACCATCTACAGAACACTTCCTGGACCTGAGGAGGAACATAGGATGACTGAACCTGCTGTCTGTGACATTAGAGGAGCCATGAATGACTGGGCCTGCTCTCTCTTGTACCCAAGACAAATCAGTGTACTCCTATGGGCCTTAAGGCTGTCCTCCACTTCATGCTCTAGGGATACAACAACTGGCCAGAAACTTCCCAGCTAACCAGTTCCAATGGGACCTGGCCCTTGACTTTCCTGTTGGTCTTTGCTAGAAGGCTTGCTTTCTGACCCCCATTTGATGCTATAGAGGTTCTAAATCCGCGGCTGTGTCTGACTGGAGTTCCTTACCTGACTTTAAAACCTAGGTCATAGAAACATTTTTAAATTCAAGACTGGAGGACCAGGACAAACCTGCCAACCCGATCCGACCCGGGTGTGTTGCTTCTGGGCTAAAGATTCAGGTTTCTCCGACTCAGAGTTTCGCTGCAGAAGCAAATGTGATTCAGCGGGACCTTATAGAGGAGATTTCCAGCTCTGTGGAGCTCTTTTCCGCTACAGCCTATAGCTTTTCCCCACTGAAGGTTTCCAAGCTCCAAAAAAGGAAAAAGTAACTAAGAACAAATACAGAAATCTTGACCGAGCGAGGAAGCCACAAGTATCTAGCTGGTAAGGACCTTTCCTTGGGCACAAAATTTGAATTTCTCCTGCCCTGAGCTTTCCTGCCAAAATTCAACAGCTTCACAAGGACTGTGACCAACTGCAATACTGCTCCCTTGCCCAGCTGACGATTTTGGACTTCTATTTTTGAGAGCAAGTCCTGTGGTAAGACTCCTGACCGGCATGAAACAGTTTTGTATATCTAAACCATACTCCATCGCTTGCAGGCTCATGTCATATGTAGGTGCCAGTCTACTGCAACCCGTTGACAGCAATTGCCTGTCGAAGGTTTTTGGGCTATTTTTATTTAAAACTTTAAAAAATCCTATAAGTAGTTCTCCTTATTAGAATTTCTCATTTTGGTGTCATTTTATTCATTAAAATGTACTCTCTATTTTTAATTCAGTTTAGGATTTTTATTGTGTTGTATTTTGATTTAGTACTGCATGAATGCTTTACATATTGCTATAAGTTAAGATTGTCTGATCTATGCCATAGCTACCAGGGGGTGAGCTCAGGTTAATTAAATGATTGTAAGGGTTCACTCTGGAAATGATTTTGATTATTACTCGAGCTGGCAAGTCATCACACCCAACTAACACCCACATTTCTTAGTGAAATATGTACTTCTTGCTTGTAACAACTGTTTAATCCGAGTGGATTTGTCCCATTGTATCACCTGCATGTGGAAAACAGGCATTGGCATAGCCAATATGTCTCACCTTTGGGACCTTATAAGTGTTTAGCCACATCTATTGGATTTGCCAAAGTCTTTAAGCAATGTTGTACAGCAGTGGGGCTGCCGTGCAGCAGTTTAAAAAGTTATAATAAATAAGTGTTATAAGCATTTTTGTTATCTTATATATAACCAAGAATACATTATGTACAACCAAACGACCCGATTAAAAAAATATTTAACATAAAAAAATTCAAAACAGACCCTGACTTCCCTCTATTATTGAACTACCATTGCATTATACATCAATGGTCAATATGTGCCATGGTGATGTGGTTTGATCTTGCGAGGACTCCTGGAAGGAAGCTGCAGGATTTTCCCTCTGTGCTCCAAATGTTTTCAGAAAACCAAGCTGAATTAGTTCCTGGACATTCAGCTATACAGTAGCCTCCTGATGAGACTTAATCAAGTGTTCAATTACCAATTTCGTGATTTTGAGCAACTGTGGGATGTTAACTTCAAACCTCTTTATGCAAGTGGATATTAGTGATATATACAAACAAATTAGTGTGCTACTTAACCTTCACTCGGCCACTATGGATATAGTTAATCTTCAAAATGACATTGAATTAAAAGGAAGGTAATCTGACATAAAGTTGGAGAATCTTGTTGATGCGGAAGAGTACAAGAACATTCACACAGCTGTGATTAAACATTTTTACCTGTGTGGCTCCATTTGTCTTCTCTGATATGAAAATCCCAGTTTTGAACACATCTGACCAATTTACATTTGAATGACTGAATCACAGTTGCCGCCTCAGTATATACCCCAGATTACAGGGGATTGGCAAATGCCAGGTAGTGTCAAGTTTCTCACTGATATGGTAGACATGTATGTTTTACACATCTTTCAAAGTTTTCTTTTTATTGGATGAACTAACAAGAACAAGGCAGTGTATACTGAAATACAGACAAAAGTAGCTGTAGAGAAGAATATTCCGTATCTTGCAATGTTTTGTATTAGTTGAAAAAGAACAAGGTAATGCTTACTGACACCAAGACAAAAGTAAAGGTAGTATGGGAGAATACAATTTCCAATATAACTAGTGTCATAAAAACCTAAAGGTAAAAATGTAATGCAACCTTTCCAAAGAAAGCAAAGTAGACGCAGACACAGCATTTTCTTTCATACTCCAAGTAGCTGCAATTGACCTCATCTGGATATTGAAAAACACAGGAATCTTGTCAGAGCTGCAATAGAAGAGTATTACCAGTCGAAATCCATGTACTTGTGATTCAGCAAAGATTTGCACTGGTCTAACTGCCTCACACTAATACTAATTACTTCTTGAGACCTGCCCTCTGAAACTACCGGATTACACAGTATTAGAGGAAATCATTCAGTACCACACTGAAAACAAGATTGGTTTTCTTATTTTCTTTTTATTTGAGCTGAAATATAATTATTATTTCAGTGACAGTTAATTGAAAGGTCTTCAAGCACAGTGCCAACAAGTCTGGAATAGGTCGTATTGTTTCTAGCTAGGGAACTGTAAGTATTTGGCACTAACATAGTATCTGGCTCCATGGAAATTAGGGTTAAAGTCAATGAAGCTGGGCGTAGGGATCTCTGAGAATAAGGCACAAGTTGCTTGGCATTTAGTAGCTCATGATGATTTCACTGCTCAGAAGTAGCTCTCACAAAAGAAAAGGATGGCGACCCTTGGTCAAGACATTAACCTGATTGATAAATGTGTTTTGGGAATCACCAGAACCCACATATACCATGTGATAACTCATCTAGAGCACATATTAAGGGCACATTAGGATTATGGTGGAGCTGATGATAAAGACTGATGCCAATTTGCTATAGTTTTTCATTTTTATAGGTTAACCGTGGCAAATCTTTGGTGTGTGTGTAAATAGAGATTGGAGCACAACATTTGGCAGATTCTATTGCACTGAAAGGTTTTCATTTCAAACTCCAATAAATTGGTGATGGTTTAGAACGTTATATGGGTGATCTAAAAAAAGTAGTCAACTACAGCAGATCTCGGTGACTTGCATTAAAACCAACCTGACAGTAACAGAATATGCCCAGTTTACGACTGTTTTTTTTTTAGATCGCCACAGATTTGTTCAGGAGGTTGAACTAAATAGACCAGGCTAGCTGTGAACAGTATATTGTTTTTATATTTGCATCTGCATTTCACAAATTATTGTTATATACCTCCTCAATGATGAAATATAAAAAAAACTGAATCTGCATCAAGGGCAATTTTGCCTTGTGTCACTTTGGTACTCAGAGATATGAAAAAATTCTAAGCGATCGGATTTTCTGGCAGTAACTGGCCCATGTAGTTGGCATTGTCATCACAGGGGATTCAGTAAAGCAGAACAAATGGGGCTGGGGGACATACTCCCACACTAGGGAGAGAATAACTCAACCTAGGGTAGAAAAAACCCCCTCTTAATACATCATGAAATCCACTATTCCACAAAGAAGTCTTGTCATGGCTGCCAATTTACAAAGCGATGTATCTGAAAATGGACATGAATTATGTGTTTCAGGAAGAAGAAAAATGAAGCAAGGAATCACATAAGCAAATAATCATATATTTGCATAAAACAGCTAAACATAATAAGATAGCACTTAAATTAACCTTGCTTTGAAAATGGCTTAAATGTTCACATAAGTTGTGTGCACATAGTCCATTTGCACAAATAGAATCAATGCATGTCTAGGAGCTATGAATGTGCCATTTACACATGCATGTGTGACCTCTGGACTTTCTTAGGGGTTGAATGCATGTTCAGTTCCTAAGCTCAGATAGTGTGCAAAAGCTGTGCAGACAAGTGGTTCAACAAGATAAATGTGCAGAATAAGTGAGGTGTCAAGTGAAGTATGCTATTCTACATGCATGCATGTTCATTTCAGTCCATATGGGTATTGCAATGTAGCTAAGCACACATGACTAACTTGTATACATTTATATAGTTGCGGTGTTGTGAACATCAAAAACATATGTGGTGGAACAAAGTATTCAATAAATGCAATTGTAGTGTGCACAGAATCCAAAACCTGTGTGGTGAAAGTGAGTAGTCAATACATGCACTGATAGTGTGCACAGAAGTACACCTCTTCACACACTTTGTTATTTTTTTTTAAATAGCACTAGTAAGTGGAGCGCTTTACATGAGCACCAGTTACATCACACAAGGACACATTCATTTTTTCTTAGGTATTTGAGAGATGTGCACTGGCTGTGTACCACCACACAGCACATGCATATACCTTCATATGCACAACTAAATCTGGGCGCTCAATGCAAGTGCAAAAATGCAGTTGTGTGGAAGAACACATAGAAGCAGATAAGAGCCCGTGAGCAGGCATGGCATGTAGCAGTGGTCTTGTCAGAGTGTGTGGCTGTGCCTTTGAAGAGATGCACATGTATGACTTGAACATGCACATGTATGAGTTGTGCTTCAAAGCGCGTGTCTGTAGAGGCCATACTGGGGCTCTATGGAGGGACTCCCCTGCTGCCACCAAATCTGTGCAGGATGGGATGCATTGGGCCACCCGCTGAGCTAGCCTGCACATGCAGTGGCACGACTGGACTGGGTGGCGGCGAAGCCAAGATGTGGATGCAGCCAGCCAGGCTAAAGCTGCCGGTCAGCAATAGTGGAGTGAGAGGGCAGTGATCTGGGCTCGCTAGCTGCTGTGCAGGGGTCCACAATTGCATGCCCTTTCACATCTCGCTGCGCTACCGCTGGCTGTCCTCCATTAATCTGTAACCCTTTTTCTAGCAAAAGGGGCACTCCCTGATTGGAAATGGGGTCAGCTAGTGTTGGTGGAAGGTGATGGCAGCAGATTGCGGGCAAGTGTAGCAGCCTCTGTTTGCCACTTTCTTGTAATTTTAAAACGTTTGTTTGTCCCCGCTCACTGGTCAAATTTCATCTGCGGGGACCATGCTGCTGAAACAGAAGGCACGCATATAGATCCAACAAAAGCAGTGTGGAAATGGGAACATTTTAACAAGCAGAATACACGAACCAAAGGAAACAGAAAAAATAAGTGCAAAGGAACTTAATAAAATAGATAGAAAAGCAATAATTCATGTAACAGGTCCAGTCACCAGGGACAGGAACCAGCCACCCAAAGGGGGGACAAATGTGAAAAAAGGGACAGAAAGGAAGGGAATTTTGAAAAGCACACAAAGGAGCAACTGGGAAGCCAGATCATGATCAAAGCCCACAAAGCAGATACAGCATGTCTTTAAGAAAAAGTGCATGTGCTGCCTATGCCAGACCTAAAAACATTTGGATTTGGACCCTATATTCCCAGGACCTTATGTTATCCTCCATATTGGGCTGAAAAACCTGTAAATCTGCCCGGAGTGCAGAAATTCTGCAGTCGTAAAGATACTACTCATAACTTACCTTTGTGGATATGGAAACGTAGTAATGTTATGATTTTGGTCTAAATTTACCTTTGAGAATCAGGACCGAAGTCCACGACTGAGCCCTCCCAGATTGGACCAATGTGGAAACATTGCCTCAGGTATTTTATAAGCGTTGAGTATTTCCCAATGTATATTATGCACCCCTATCAGGGAAAGACATTGGTTGAAGTCACCCACAGTTAAAATGTGGGAGGACTCCGACAAACTCCCAAGATAATCCAAATCATTAACGAACAGCTGCTATTGCTTATCATTATAAGAATCCGATCCAAGGTTCACATACACATTAACCACAATAAAAGTATGCACGGGCAGAAAGCCATCATACAGATTTAACAAACAGACCAGCACCCAATCATAACTGGGCTGAAAATATGTTGCATATGTCACACGTTTCTCAGAAATTGGATAGGTGCCCACATCCTAATTTAATTGAATTTTTAAATTACATAAACCACTTTGATTCAGATTTTCACCAACTAATCATGTTTCCAGGATGCAAATAATGTCATTATTCTTCCATAACTTCTTTCACGATCTTGTCACCAAGGAATTATATCTCTTAGAGGACAAATACCTTAATAAACCTAGGAAACACGTGACAGATAACCTCACATCATTAGAAAGGGCAGCATTACAAAATTTATGACACAATGGGGACATAATAATACGGGAGGCAGATAAAGGAGGAAATGTTGTCATCATGAACAGGTCTGATTATGAGAAGGAGGTAGAAAGGCAATTGAGCAATACGGCTCATTATAACAAATTGACATATAATCTGTGCACTGCCACCACTATTAAAATGAATTTACAACTGACACATTGGAGGGACCTAGGGTTGTTATCAGATACAGAACACAAATTTGTCAGCATCACTAATCCCAGGTACCCCTGTATTTACCTTCTTCCTAAAATATATAAGAAGATGCCATTTCCACCGGGCCGGCCGAATATTTCTGGTATTGGCTCGATGACTGACGCTCTGGCAAAATTTGTTGACACATTCCTACAGCCTCTAGTTATCAATCTACCGTCCTATAACAGAGACAGTACTGACCTATTAAATAAACTCTCGGATCTGGAATGGGATGAAAACATGTGGTTTGCCACGTTGGATGTTGAATCCTTATATACTTGTATCAAAAGGGATCTTGGTGAAATAGCGGTAGATTTCTATCTCTCTACAAGACATGTCAGCCTACATGACCATAATTTGATGCTAATGGAAATGATAAACTTAATACTTGACAACAACTATTTCATGTTCAACACCACATGGTTCAAACAAGAGCAGGGAACTGCTATGGGCTCTAAATATGCGCCTTCATACGCAAATCTTTTTATGGGCTGGGTTGAACGCATACATGCATGGTCCAAGGCGGCCTCAGAGTGGACCAAACATATCCAATTCTGGGGCCGCTATATTGATGACATTATTATTATTTGGACTGGCACTGGTACAGAAGGAGTACTATCACTTTCTTAACAATAATTCTCTTAATGTCACATTTACCTTGGAAATGTCCCAAACTAGAATCACTTTTTTATATCTAGAATTGTATGTTGTAAACAATACAATCCAGAGTACCTTACACAGAAAGGAGACAGCTGTCAATAGTATCTTACACTACACCAGCTCACACCCACCATCCACTAAGAAAGCAATTCCTTTTGGTGAGATATTGCGCATTCGCAGAAATTGTAGCGAAGATGCTAATTTCATAGTGCAATCAAAGTTGGCTACAGAAAGATTAAAAAGCAGAGGCTATGATTCACATCTTTTACAGACTGCTGATCATAGAGTTCGCAAAACTAAGAGAGAGGACCTACTGAAACATTGTAAGAAGAAATTGGATCAGGATAATCAGAGACTATCATACATTACGACTTATTCTATTCTTACCCATGAAGTATTTAAATCCCTGGGGAAACACTGGGCATTGTTAAGAGGTGTACCAGGGATTGATAACATCATCTCTGAGCGACCGTCGATCATTTTCAGGAGAAGTAATACGATCAGGGTTGTCCTCTGCCCGAGTTACACTCTACAAAATACTACAAAGAAAGGGTCTTGGCTCACAAAACCAAAGGGGTTCTTCACTTGCAGTACTTGCAATATCTGTTCGCAGGGCTGTACCAAGACGACAGTGTTTAGTTATAGCACTTACGCCAAACACAAGATTCATCACTTTATTAATTGACTTACGACCTTTGTGGTCTATGTTATCATTTGTGGCTGTAATAAAATCTATGTGGGCAGTACAACTAGACAACTCAAAACCCGTATTCAAGAACATCGTAGGGCTGCCCTGAAAGGAGACACTTCATATGCCATTGTCACACATGAATGCAAAACAGGTGTAGATCGAGCATGTTTCAGATTTCATGGTATTGACACTGTAATTAACAATACACAGGGTGGAGATAGATCCTTGCAGTTAAGACAACTGGAAGCCAAACGGATATGCACCCTACGCTCTGTTGATCTTGGTTTCAATTTAGATAAGGAGCTTCATTTCTTTCTGTAATCAAATTGAACAAACTGTCTCATCATGTCCACCATTTCAGTTGGAGTTTTCTCATACTACTGCATTTTTGTTGTGGATAGACATTTTAGTAACTGTATAAGTGAAGTAGGACTTACGAGTTCTGGTTTGTCTATAATTTTTAATGAAATAATCTGTATGTTGTTTCACTTAAACACTTTGCTCTTGTTTTTATATAAATGTTTAGGACCTTGCCGGACAAATCCTGATATCCGATTATAAATTGATGCACATAATGCGTGTCATGCTAAAGCTTATGCAATTAGATGGCTACTGTGGGCTACCGCTGTCACTTTGTATGTTAGCTACAACTATGATGTACCAGTTGAATTACTGTCCTTTTGGGTCTCCCATGGCTTACCTTTTACCTGCATCTGCTTTACTAGAACTAACACTCCTATAAATGGTGTCTTTTCTAGTCTAAACTGTTACTGAAAAGAGCATAATTCTTTCATTCAGCACCCAATACTGGCAGTCTCTCTTTTTCCTTGGTAACTAGACCGCTACTTAATTAGTTTCTTTTGTTTTTATTCTTTTATTCTGATTAGCATTATTGCTATATGATTACGAGTTGTGAATGCTTATTGACCTAAATTTTGGTCAAACTTAAGATTTGCTTACAGCATATACTTAACCATTTGTAGACCTTTAGGATACACATCTATTTTTTTGTACGTTTAAATTCGATCTATAATTATCATTTTTTTATTAGATATATTTTTCGGATTTAAAACAATTCACGTTAACCTGTATCTGAACGCTTTACGTTTTTTCAGGATACGTGTTTATTGTCTTTTCGTGCTTGTTTTGTTTTGTTCCTTTCTTCTCTTTTTATTAACACGTGTGCCGTTTGACGTGTGCGAGGGCTTGCCGGAAGTCAGGCAGTAAGCGAGTTTTGTTTTTGTGGTCTAGTCGTTAGATTACATTGCTAATTGACAACTGTTTTTAAACGTTGCGCGGGTAGCGATTCTTTCTCACTACCTTCCTGACTGACTGACGTCGCGCAACGTATCGGGTGCAGGATCATGACTTGCGGTTAATACCGCTTGGATAGTAAGTGGTTACTCTGCCGTCGTTTGCCGAATTGGTAGCACTATCGATGGTGTCTCGGAGGGGGGCTCTCTTTTAGTTAGATTTGGATTTTAATCTTCTATTTTCTAATTAGGTATTACGATTTTTTGTCTTGAGTCACTTTCTATGTATCAGCTTTATGTATAAAAGGACACAGACAACTATTACATTTTTCGTGTCTTGATCCATTGGTCATGAACTCTTATTGCATTTAAATGACATAGGCGGTTACTTTTGTGGTTCATTTTGAACATACGCTTGTATACTTGCGTTTATGCTATTCTTGGGCTTTTTGGAAATACGTACTGCTTATAATCATAAGGAAGTAACTTGGTCTATACCGCATATAGGGAAGCTTGTTAAACCCTGCAGTTAACGATTGCATGCGCGCTTTCAGCATACGTTATGGCAGACATATAGCCCAAACAATAGTAGATTTTACTTTCTGTTTTTACAGATATCTCTCTTTCCTGCTTTGGCAACTACCGTGCTGAAAAGACTTGCATCTACTATTGGAAAACATCTTGGACAACTTGTCTCTACTATTTCCTCTACCATGAGTTCAGAATAAACATATTAGGTACGAGATGTTATGTCACTCTTTTCTGCTTTGATGTTTTGGGAAGACGTTATATTTTTGAATTCCCTGGGGAGTTTAGCTCATGTGTCCTTTTCTTATGATGTTTAGGAGTTGGTCTTTTACTCTTGTTGGATAAATTGTGTTCTCGGATTTGCCGTTCTTTACATCATAGTGGTAAGCCAGGTCTTTTAACAGTAGCATGATCACATACTCTGTTTCACTGGGTTAGTGTGTTATCTCACACACGGTTTCTCATTTTAAGTTGGAAACATAGACAATATCACAGCAATTTCTTCGTTCTTGAAGCATGAAGCACCACTGTTTGTGGTGAGGAGCACCTCTATTTGGTTCTTCTCTTTCATTTCACACTATTTCTCCCTTCCTTGTTTGTTTCTTTTTCATTTTGCACCATTTTTGTTCTTTTTTTAATTCTGTTTAGAATATATTTGTTCCTCTCTGTTTCTTGACACCTACATCTTTGTATCTTTTCAAGTGCTCGTATGTTTGTTTCTTATTACTACAGCCCTGAAGAAGCCCATGTTGGGGCGAAACACGTTGGCTTTTGGCTGTTTTCAATGTGTGAAGCACTACAAAGAATAAAAAGACATCCGAAAATTTCGTTTACTTTGTATCTGTCCATGTCTCGCATATTTAAATGTGTCTAAATATTTGTTCCTTATACATTGCCTCTCATCCAACTGTTTCAAGTTCTTCCATAACTTAGTGAAATCAACTGACCTTTGTAATCGGTCTACATTGCAGGATAAAACACCCAAGTTAGCTGGTGACCTAACTGCCTAGTACACTTGTCACAGCCAGGAATCATCATTCTCCTGGAGAGACCTTTAACATGTAAGATGGTTACTAGATGGTGAAATCTTTAATTTATCAGTTGTTCGACTAGCTACTGTTACCTTTAGACTTCCTCGAATGTACCCCATTGACCAACACTGGGGCATTACATCTTCCGCTCTCAATACTAAACTAATTTGTTGTTTCCTCAAGCTAGCATGATTATTTAAACATGATTTTTTACCAACAGTTTCTCAATCTCTTCTTTTAAGTTCTGTCTCAGCATTCTATATTAGATTTAATTAAATTTGCAAGCAATCGAGAGTAAAATCCAACTGTATTGAATTCTCTGCCATTTAGAATTTGCTAAAAGGACCCTTGGTGAATATCTATTGATGTAATATCAGCAAGGGAGAGACAAATCTAGAAAGCCTTCAACAACCCTGATCTATTCAGGAGTTTCCATTTGCTTGTTTTTTCCCAACCCTTTAGACATCTAAGTACAAGTGGGTACTTTTCTGATCAACCTTCAGAAACTTGAGCGATCCGCTTAGGGGGTCTTTGAGAAATTTTCTAATGATAGTGTCATGTCTGGGAGAAGATTGTTGGATTCTCATTGCCCTCGGGCCCCTTTCCCCAAATATTTATCCAGGCCTAATGCACTCCCTCACAGCTCTATTGTTTTTTTACATTTTTAGACCCATTAGGTTAAGCCTTCTTACATCCCAGACTCTTCCTAGAAAATGACCATTTCCCCCCTAGCAATTTCACTGTTCCCTTGTTACCACTCAGCACTGCAGTGTTACCAAATGCATGAGAATTCCAAGGTACTCATTAATTCTTTAAACCCTGTACCAAACGTTTCACCCCATTTGACCTGTTTACTGGCTTGCTGTCCCTACGGCGTAGCAGATTCCATATCCCCAACTACGAAATATACCTTCTTTGGACTAACATTGGCCACTTAGCGACATATGCTTGTTTACATTCCTATCCTCCCTCTTTTTCTCATTTCCCTCCAGCGTAACTCTGCCTTCTGGCATCAATACCGGCATAATTAGGATTAGCATACATGAGTTAATTGATTTCAATTCATGAGCAATCTTCTTTAGTATGTCTGTCCGGGTTGTCAAAGCCATAGGTTCCAGGTTGCCATACAAGGTTTTGGTATTAGGAGAAGAACATCCAAAATTGGCAAAGGCCCAGTGATTGGAGATGTAGAATCAGGAGCCAAAAGTTTTGTTTCATTTTGAATCATTTTTGTTAATTTGCCCTCTCTGAATTTATCAAATATTCACCTGTGGCCTACTGAAGTTACCAATTTGTTTAAGGAGCAAATCACTTCTAGATGCCCCCCCCCCCAACCTGACCACATAAACCGATATATTCTTGCCCTCCAATTCAGCTGGGATTATTTGAGGCATTCTAAGGAGACATGGCAAGGATATTACACGTGGCTATGTAATCATAATGCCATCTGAAAATTCCACGATCAACAGCTCCTGTTTAAATGCTCCTTGCCATAGGTAATTTAATGAGGAGGCAATGTGCCTGAAGCATCATCTGAACTAACAACTCATGTAACCTTTTGTTTTTAAAATGTTTCCTCACAAAATCCTTTATTAAGGAATCTAAGGACCTTGCTAGATTGTGCTCCTGGAAGGATTGAGTATGAAGGACGTCATCTAATTGAGCAATTGCACTGGTGTTACTTTTGAAGCTTTGCATGCTCTTGTCCCCATTAGCTTCTCAACAACTGCCCCTTTGAGACTGGCTCCTGATCTCCCTTTTCTGAGAGCTACTTACATCTTACCAAGCCTTTTCCTTTGCATTGGCATCTGTTGCTCAAGTTACCCCTACTAACAGGGGACAGTTTTTTCCTTAAGCCTTCTAACCCTATTTAGCTTTTAGCTCAGGCCAGTAAATGACAAAAAAGGACCAACAAACTTCACGTAACCTTTTAACTCGAGCCAGTTAATGTCAGAAAAGTGCCTGCACCCTCAATGAAGGGGTAGCATTTTGGGCAATTGGGGAAATCACTCTCACATAACTACACTTATGCACACTGAAGCACTTACCTCCTTCTGGACCGCTGATATTGCCACTAGTGGTACTGCCACCACCACCCTTTGAGCCTTTCACCTTTTCCACTTGACCAAGGCAACCACAGCAATGTTAAAATTAAAACAGATGTCGGGTCAGGTCAAATTACAAAGTTGTATCTTATACTGTTTTGCCACATTTCTATAAAGTTTTCTATCACCATGGTTTTCGCTGACAATATGAAAGGGGCCACTTCCACCTAGCTCTTTGCTCCCTTGCCCTTCACCTTTGAACACTAATCTTTTGGGATTCTGCTCTGATAGTAGACACGGAGGATATCCGAGAGACGCTGGATAATGGAAGAACAGCAGCTCTGATCTTGCTGGATATCTCCTCTTCATTTGAGACGGTCAACCATGAAATTCTGGTTGCCAGTATACTGAGCCTGGGGATTGAGGCTATGATGTTAGAGCTTCTTCAATATTTTCTGGTCAATAGACAACAAGAGGTGTTATTGGGTAATTTTACATCAAAGCCGTTCTCCCTGCCCTGCGGAGTCCCTCAGGGTTTGGACCGAAGCCCAACACTTTTAATCTTTGCTAAACCATTAGCGACTCTAATCAAAAATTCTGGCTTCTCCCTTGCATCATACGCCAACAACACTCAAATCAAGATGTTACTAACAAAAGCCGAAGTGAAGACAAGCACTGTCTTTAGGACCTGCTTGAGCAACGTGAGCAAGTGGATGGACAGTAACTGTCTTAAGGTGAATGCCACAAAGACTGTGGTCATAATTTTCGGTAATAATCCCTCATTTTGGACAACAGCCTGGTAGCCACCCGAGCTGGGCCCACTTCCTGAACCCACAT
This sequence comes from Triturus cristatus, assembly GCF_964204655.1. Classification (NCBI taxonomy): domain Eukaryota; kingdom Metazoa; phylum Chordata; class Amphibia; order Caudata; family Salamandridae; genus Triturus; species Triturus cristatus. Next base: position 1,497,058,372 of record NC_140591.1, read on the forward strand.
ACAAAGTGAAGAATCTCGGTTTCCTCCTAGATAATGAGTTTAAACTTAAAGATCAGGTGAACAGAATCACTTCCACCTCATTCTGCTCCCTGAGAATGGTAAGAAAGATTGAAACATTATTACCTCCTGACTTCCTAAAAACTGTGGTCATCGCCCTGGTACTCTCTAGGATTGATTACTGCAATAGTCTCTATCTGAACCTTGCAAAAGGTCCCATGAAGAGGCTTCAGACTCTGCAGAATGCAGCTGTACGTTTCCTTTTCAAAATACCAAAATATCATTCTGCGAAAGAAGCCATCAGGAAACTTCATTGGCCACAAGTCAGAAAATGGTGTAAGTTCAGGGCCCTCTGCTTGGCTTACAAATCACTATATGGATCGATACCAGGTTGCTTCAAGGACAAGCTCACATGGTATGTCCCAGGGATAACTCTCCGTTCAGGTTTTTCTAAGAACCTAACTGTATCCCTTTTTAGGAAGGCCACCTGGGGTACAAATAACTTTTTCAGGACCACCGTGGTGCTCTGAAATAGTCTTCCACTGACACTAAAAACTGCCTCTTCTTTACTGTTTTTTAGAATGTTTCTGAAGAACTGGCTTTTCTTGCAAGACTAAGAGGGACCCTATTCCCTGCCAGAAAGCTCTTCATTCCAACAGATCTGCTCTTATACCCTGTTCTTATAGTGCCAAGATGCCCTCAGGCATGAGTTTCACGCTTTATAAATTACATTCAAATTCAAAATTCAAATTCTATTTGTTACTGGGTTAGTATGGATGCCATGCCATCTTCTTCTGTCATGTAACTGGAGGTCCAAGACAAATATCCAGTAGCCATCATCTAAACTAATCACTATGCAACTTACTGCTAATATTAGTGTGGTAGTACTTGATTTTTATGTTGCTCTAGTCTAGGCTGTACATATGCCCTTATTCACTGGCCTATGTTCATTGATATGCCTTTCTGGAAGATGCTTTGCTTTTTCCCCAGAAAATAAACTGCACAAGAGGATACATCATATGTGCCAGGATCAGTATTTTATATTTTATTAAGTTAGGCAAATGTACTAGCAGCAAAGGGCAACAACTTTGAGTGCCAGTACTGCTCACCATCCTAAGAAGTTCTAAGAAGCGGTTTCTGAATGACTTTGAGCAACAGGTACACCCAATTCCATTCCTAAGCTTTCATTTAACAGCCTTAGATTTCTGTGAGTCTTGGACATATTAGCGTGATTTTCACTCTCACTCAAAGTTCAAAGTTTCAAAGTTTATTGATAGATCGAAAATTCAATTTCATCATCAAAAATGTGCAAAACAGGAAAATAAATATATCATAAAACAACAATTAACTTACAAAAATGCAAATGCACAATTAAGAATGACTGTAAAACCATTGCATAGTCACTTAAAATCTGGAGATTACATAAAAAACAGCAAATCTTTCCCTTGTAGGGGCATTTATATGATTTGTCAGAGATAAACGCCTGCAGAGACTAACAATCCACCTAGGTCTGGGGATGGCATATTTGGGGCAAAAAAACCCAGATGTTGCTCTGTTTCCTTAAGAGAAGTGCAAAAACTGCAATTTATATGCCCGGGATTGGAGGAATCCCATAGTGCAGTGTAGGCAACAATTAACAAAGTGCCACATCTAACCTGTAGAAATAGAGTACGTGCACACACTGGGTGAATGTAATCAAGGAATTGCTCTGCTTTGAGCACAGATTTGCACAGTAAAATGCACATTGGAAGTCTCCTATGGCTAGACAATTTGTGATGGGCAGCAATCTTCCCCCAATATCTTGCTTAGACCATTTGGGCCACATTGAATGGAATGGACAAAGGGTCTTCCCAAACACTAACTAAACCCAACTCCATCCTTGCTCATTTTACATAATTTACATAATAACTTGATCTTGTTGGAAGATTGTAGTGTGATTATATCAGATCAGTAAGAACACTCAATAATCTTGTAAATATCTGGTGGCCCAAATTTGAGCCCAATATAACAGTGGTCTAATAGCCACCAAATTGGTAACAGCATCAATGCCAAGATCCAATGATAATGGTACCAAGAGGGTTATTCTTCCTAGCCCCTTAAAGGCTCTAATTAAATAATTTTCTTCAATACCCAGATTGCCAATTTTGGAGTTGCCCCATATCTCAGCCCCATACAATCCTGCGCCTCATGCCTGCATCTTATACATATGTATATTCCAAGTTTGTGTACACCATTCAAATCATCTGGGTCATCAGGTAGCTTTGTTCTTTACAGATGAGCATTGAGTTATGCTGCCTATAGCCCATCTCAAAGAGCATCAAAACGAGTGAGGGGCACATGTACAAAAAGACAATTTTCAGAAACAATTGAAAGCACCAAGTGCATTGGTCATTTTGATTGAACAGCCAATTACAGAACCTGATATTAGTGTTGAGCATTCTAATAGACAATCCCTTGACAGAAGAGAGTATGGGACCTTTGGTCAGGCTGTTTTAGGAGCAGATGGGAAACTGACAAGTATGACATTGAAATAGACCTGGTTTTGTAAGAAGAGAGATGTCTGAACTAGGACCCTACAAGAGTATTTACTCTCCAGGCACTTACGTTGGCTTCAGACACATCCAAGCCTCAATGTACAGTGTCATTTTGAATCATAGTCAATGTTCCTAGATGGTAGAGGCCCCCTATCAGGAACTGCCACCTGCCCTGAGATTCCCAGGTATCCTCGGTTTTAGGAGAAGGTAAGGGTGCTCTACCTTTAAATGTCAGCTCACACTCACTTGCATACAAAATAACACATCTGCAAATAGGCCAATACCAACCTCTACACAGAACAGATCCATCATCAAATAGATACAATAATATAAGACCATACAAATTACAAAATGTATCTACACAAATGTTAACAACATATCAGCAAAGACAGACCAGACCATCCCTTAAATCTACCATACCTTGTTTCCAGCTTTACTGTTGTTTTACTGTTGATTTCACAGCATAAATCAATCAATCAAGGTTTATAGAGTGAGGCTAATCACCCGATAGGGTATCCAGACACTTGAAGGTCCTTGAGGCTTATTCGATCAGCCAGTCTTGAGGGCCATTCAAATTCCAGAAGTGAGGTTATGGTCTAGAGGTACTTGGGGAGGCTGTTTCAGGTTTTTACTGTGATGTGTGAGAACGAACTTCCTTCACTTCTGCTTCGGTAGATGCAGGGAGGATGGGCAATTGAAAGGGAGGCAAAGCATAGTCTTCTCAATGGTTGGTCGAAGTTCAGGTGGTAGTTAATGTATGTGGGTCCTTGGATGTGTAGAGCTTTGTGTGTGTGGGTCAGCAGCATGAATTGGCAATCTATTTTGTACAGGGAGCCAGAAGAGTATCCTGAGGTGAGGTGTGATGTGGGTTCGACGGGGAAAGGTGAGGATGAACCTAACTGCAGCGTTCTGTATGGTCTGAAGTGTCTGTATAAGATGAATGGCAATTCCTATGTAGAGGCCATTGTCATAGTTCATGCTGGTGATGAGGGCTTGTGTCACAGTGCCTCTTGTGTGTAAGGGTAGCCACTTGAAGATCTTATGAAGGATGCACAGAGTGAGGTAACAGGCAGAAGAGACAATGTTGATCTGTTATTTCATGGTGAGCTTCTTGTCAATGATGATTCAGAGGTTTCTGGCATGGTTAGAGGGAGTGGGTGTGGGTCTTGGGTCTGATAGCTACCAGATGTCATTCCATGTGTTGCTGCTGTTGCTAAAGATCAGTACTTCTGTCTTGTCTATGTTCAGCTGCAGGCAGTTGTTCTTCATCCAGTCGGCAATGATTGTCATGCATTTGTGGAAGTTGGATCTGGTGGTGGGGTCTTTATTGAGTAAGAGAATGAGTTGGGTGTCGACTGTATAGGAAATTATATTAAGACCGTGGGATCTGACGATGTTGGCCAGTGGGGCCATATATGCACTGAAGAGTGTGGGGCTGAGGGATGAGCCCTGTGGGATATCACAGGTGATCTCCTTGGGTTCAGAGGTGAAAAGTGAGATTTGGATTCGCTGGGTTCTTCTGGTGAGGAAGCAGGTGATCCATCTGAGCGTGTCCCCTTGGATGCTGATGTGGTGGAGTCTTTAAATCAGTGTGTGGTGTAATACGGTATTGAAGTTTGCAGAGAAGTCAAGGAGGATAAACGCTTCTGTTTCGCCTCAGTGGAGGAGGGTTCAGATGTCATTGGTGGCTGCGATTAGGGTGGTTTAGAGGATATTGATTGTTGATGATCTTTCCCAGAGACTGGCCGGATGTTTTTGAGCATTTTGGAGTTTGCGAATGGTTTTTTGAGTAGTAGGCTGACTTTGGCCAGTTTTAAGGCTTTGGGAAATGCTGCAGTGGTTATAGAGGTGTTGAGTACTGGGCTGAGTTCTTGGCCTATCCTTTGGTTTCTAAGGATGAAGATGTGCTGCAGGCATGGGTCTGTGGGAGCTCCCGAGTAGATGGATTTCAAGGTGGCTTCCTGGGTGGAGATTTTGTTCCAGGTGGTCAGTGTGTGTATCATGTCGCTTATGGTGGTGGTGTATCTGTCAAGGAAATCCGTGGGTTGGGGTTTGAAGTTTTAGTATATGGTTGCGCTCTTGTCATAGAAGAATTAGGCAAGGGGGTTGCACAGCTCCTGTGAGGGTGTAATTTTGTTTTCTTTGGCAGAGCAGTTGGAAAATTCCTTAATGATGGTGAAAAGTGCATGGCTTCGATGCATGCGGCAGGGGCTGTTTTCTTAGTTGCTCTCAGCAGGCAGTGGTAGAGGTTGAGGGAGGTCTTGAAGGCTGCCCTTTCGGAGGTATCCTTGCTGGAGCTCCATCTCCTCTCCAACTGTTTGCTATCTAATTTCACTGTTATGAGTTTTTGTGTGTACCAGGTGGCCTTTTTGGACTATTTTCTCTGGATGTTGCTCTTGATTGGGACAATACTTTCTGCGCAATTGGTGATCCAGGCATTGAAGTTTTTCACTTCCTGTTAAAGTTTGGTGGCAGTAGTAGGGTTGGAGGTGTTGAGGGTGTTCACACAGCTGGTCTCTGAGATTTTGTTTCACCTCTGGTGGGGTGCATTTGCTCTCTTGAGGGTGGTGGTGCGAGGGCTGGAGATGCTGAAGTGGATGATGGAGTGACCGGTCCATGTGAGTTCCATGACATGGCTGTATTAGATGCGGTTGCTAGAGGTGAAAATTGGGTTCAGCGTATGTCTTGCGTTTTTTAGGGTCATGGACGATCTGGGTCAATACGAGGCTGCTCATACTGTCGAGAAGGTGCACAGCGTTGTTGTCATTGGGGTCATCGATGTGGAAATTTATGCTTGTTCTAGTTATACATTTCTATCCATGTGTTTCCTAATCTTCAGGTTGAAGTATTGCTTTGATTAAGATGTGAGTCAAAATCTCCTCCTGAGTAAGTTTTAAAATAAAGATGAGAAAAATACTTAGATCAGTGCAGGTTTTTATTTTGCTTGTTCATTTTATTATTTCTTTCTTCACGTTTGCAAAAATTGTAAATAGCCTTATTATATAGGCTATGTGAGTCTTGTTGTAATCTCTTTTGATTTTATGTCAAAAGCTTTGTCTGAGCTACAATTTATTCGAGCCCTACGGTATTCTCCTGATGGAATGTTCCTAATAGTATGTTGGGGATGGCTACTGGACGCATGTAGAATGGAATTGGCGGCAGTGCTCTTTCTATGGATCTCTGTGTGTAAGATGTTTTCTTCAACATAGATACTTAGATCCAGGAACTCAGTTTCTTTCTTAGATATCGTGTATGTTATATTGATGCCCCAATGGTTGGGGGGGAAAGTCTGAATAAAATCTCGTAGACGATTCTCAGATCCTTGCCATATGAAAAGCATGTCGTCAATGTATCTACCCCACATAGCTATATTATCAGAGAAGTTTTCCTTGTTGTCATTCCAGATCCAATGGCGTTCCACTTCTCCCATGAATATACAGGCATACGGTGGAGCGAATTTGGCCCCCATCGCTGTACCTTGTAGTTGAAAATAGTAGTCTCCGTTGAAGAGAAAGTAGTTGTTATATAGACAAAACTCCAAAAATTCTAGTATCATATTGTTTCTAGCCGTAAAATGGACAGGTCTTCCTTGGAGGCATTTTCTCACCGCTGCTATACCGTCTGGATGTCTAATAGACGTATACAGGCTAACGACATCTATGGAGGATAGTAGATAATCTGATTGCCATAAATTTTCTCATTCTGGAAATTACGTAATTTATTTTTCTTTTTACCGGACAAATGGGACTATTCTGCACATATATATATCTTTTCACTCAAAAAATCTTTGAGCATTTTTTTAGCATCACCATCCTCTTTGTCTATAGATAATGTTTATTAATCTCACATCCCACTGGGTGGAATCTTGATGATATTGAGATTGAGCTAATCCTATTAAACACTGCCTTATTAATATCTCCTTCCAGCCTTGAAAAAGCCCTGGCCCAATCTTGCGCCTCTGGGTGAAACACGTGTCGGCTGTTCACTTCAATCATAAACGTGAAGAAAGAAATAATAAGGCTATTTACAATTTTTGCAAACGTGAAAAAAGAAATAATAAAATGAACAAGCAAAATAAAAACCTGCACTGCACTGATCTAAGTATTTTTCTCATCTTTATTTCAAAACTTACTCAGGAGGAGATTTTGACTCACATCTTAAGCATGTACTTTGTCTGAGACTATAGAGGTCCAGTGTCTCGAGTCAATCTCCATCAATAACAAGCCTTATACACATTGGGCAATTTTCTCTGGAATTGGGATCTTTGGACCTTAGCAATCTTGTACTTGAAGTATTGCTTTGCCATTGTCAGCACTCTCATGTGTTAGTTGCATATAATTTGGTATTTACATTTCTAGGCCCCACTTAGACCCCCAGAATAATCATTTGTTTCACAGTACAGTTGGCATATATATAAAACTACACGTCCGTCCAATCTTCCTACCCACTCTGAGAGTATACTTTGGAGTTAAGAGGAATTATACAAATTGGGTACATGTTTCTTCATGTGCTTTTAGTCCTACCAGTTTAAGAGTTGAGTATAAATTGCTCTCAAGTGATATTGCTGGAGCAGAGTTTTCTGTTGAAAATTTATCGGGTTTTAAGCTCCAGTTTCGTCTATATGTTATGATTAAAAAACACTAATTTGTAACGACTAATTAATAGTTTGTTTTGTTCGGTTTAACCAATATTACTAATGAGAGAAACTACACGTGGGATGCATATATGTTGCTTAATAATAATGTGCGGTTTTATTCACAAAATGCTATTTGTTTTGTGTTTGTGCGTTTAAAATAACGTGTTCTAATGCTTTATTGTGTCGCAGAAGGCTAGATGAGTACATACACATAAGGGTATTAGAGGGGTTTAACACTGTACAATCATTATGATGTGGTAACGTTTTGTTTTTGTCTCTTTTAATTAAGATGGTCCGTTTTGGCCTAAATAAAGATGGCTGCTATTTACAGCCTGTGCTCGAGTGATCGAATTTTGATGAGAGGCCTTGCTGAATATGGTCGAGAGTCACCTGACCACAGCCTTTGCCTGGTTAGAAAGTTTTCCGTGAGGACAGCAGCTCCAGGAACGAATCCAACTGTCCTTGGACAAGGATAAAGCCACAATGAACAATGACAATGCTGCGGTGGCTCTGCTAAGATATCGAGGAAGAGCATTTACGAAAGAAACATTTGCAAACTCGAGTTTCCTTCTTCCGTCTTTTTATTTTTGTGATTTTTCCTGAGCAGAGGTTTTCTAAATGTAACCAAGAGACTTCCTTTCCTGCTCGCTCTGCTCAGTGGCTCAACGGATATCTAACATTTGTTTGTAACTTTTATTTGCAACTTACACTATAAGTATGTTAGACTAGAGAGGGTCCACGTTCGTTCGCTGGTTCATTCCTTCATCGCGTTTGGACGTTTCCCATGCTGAGGACGGCGGCTCGAGAGACTTTACCGAGAGACCTGTCCTGTCCCATTTAGCTAGAATAGGTAACTATGAGAATAACGATTTTGCTAATGATTGACTTTCATTTGAATTAATTTTAGATAAACAAGCATTTGTTTGAATTATAGTGTCGGGTGTTTATTCTTTGTCATTTATTGAGTTTCAGATGTATTTCTTATGTTCAAAATCATGACTCAAGGCAATATCTTTAAGGTCGCATTGACCTCATTGTAGATGCAGATTGGTTTAGGTTTTCTCTCTTATATTCAGTGTGGATAGAGTAATAGTGTGAATTTAGTGTGATGGGCCCTAGCGTATGATGTCTGATTGCGCGTGTGACTGTAGATTTACTCTGTCCGTGGAAGCAGGGAGAATTTATATGCGCCGATCTGCAGCAATAACGCACGTAGAAGGTTTTAGAAGTGTTCATGTGTGTTAGTCCCTATTCTCAGAGCCTATCAGTTAATCAGTCTCTAAAACTTAGAGGACACACAGCAGACATACTATGTGCACTGGAAAGTGTGTGTGCCCAAATGTAACAGTGGGCTATTGCCTGCTACAATAACTACTGTATATCCAGTTTTATCATAAGTTTCATTGTGCTATAGTCCCACAATGTCTGCCACAAGCCTAGTCAGTCTGTTATACATTATCTCAGACCTCATGATGTTGAGTACCTCTCAGATTTACCTGAACCACATTCCTCACTCTGACTCCAGTAATATCTCAGGCTTCAAGTTTGGTTTTGTCTTCAATAGACAAAAGATCACAGATAGTTTCTCAAAATGTTACACTGTGGGGATAAAAAGACATTTAAACCAGAAATATCAGGAAAGGTGAACATCATAATCCCATCTCTGTTTAAGGACCATGGCGCATTATTCACATAGTAAAGACTAGAGCATTGGTGCCTGAAACATAAGTATGCTAAGTATTCATCACAGAGTAAAGCAGTGGCAAATATATCATCGGTAGCCCTGTGTTTGGCTCCAGTGCTTCATATCAGATGAATACATGAGAATCAAGCGGTATGAGGAGAATGTAGAAAAATAGTTCAGTGTTTCATGAGAGGAAGTGGAGAGGGGTGTATGTTAGATACAAACTGGTGCAGCTGTGAAAGAGAGGGGACATGGGCTGGGGAGAGAGATCAGAAAATAATCATGTATTGAAAGGAAGGTTCATAACAGACAAGAAACTTTATTCTGTCGATTTGACCATCAAAGTATAATGGGTACAAAATAGTAGGTTCACCAACACTTACAATCATTACTGATGTTACTACATACAACATTAGCTGACAATAAATACATCTTCCTAAGGTTAAAAATGGATAAGACATTGTGAATTAAAATAGAAAAGAGAAATTAGAACTTATCGATAAAAAACATACTTTAGCAATAAACAATTATTAAAAACATGCAACTGATGTCTAATAGGCGCACTACAGATGGGGGTTAACCACTTGAGCCTCAGGGATTTGTACAGTGGGCATGGAAAGAAACCATGGTTAATGAGCAGTGGGGACAGCAGCGTAATGTGTCATCAGATCCCCTCTGCCAGTTAGCTGTAAATGAATTCAGTGGGAGAGTGCAACATCTGAACTGTATGTATAGCTTTCTATCATTTGGGATGGTGATTACCTCCATATACTGCTCATACATAATAAATAGCTTGAATTCAAGAAATTCTGTTGTAGGGCGGCCACCTGTTAGTGATACATTTCTCTGGTCTACCTAATTCCAATTGCAGGTCTGGATGCAGGCCCTACTAGGTAGCAAACTAATATCAGATTCAGCCCAAAGATTCCCCAGACCAACCGCAGAGAGGGATTTTTGAATGTTACTAATCCACCCAATATTTTTCGAACGGTCCAGGCTACAAACTTATTTAAGGGCAGCCACATACTGGATAAGCTCAGGTGTTTTTTTCAGACGTAGCTAAAAAAGAATGGGGCGTAAACTGGCTTTGTCCACTATTGTGGATCTACCCATGTTGTGTCTTAGAGGGAGCAGTGAAGTACTCTGCGGGAGGGAGCAAAGGGACCTCAGGAATTTATTTTCAGTGCGGAGAAGATCCTCAAGGTTATCAAACCCCAAAAGTTCAGCTCCGTAAAGGGCAGAGCTTACCACTTTCTGATCGTAGATTTGGAGCAATGCTGCTATTGGCCTAGTTTGTGAAGCCCTGTGTTCCTTCAGTAATGCCCCTGTAGTTTTCCTCTGCTGGAGGGACCGTTTCAAGATGTGATGTTTCCAGGACATTTTCTCCTCAAGCGTTACGCCCAAGTAATCGAAAGTGTCCACTCTCTCTAGGGGCATCTCATCCAGCAATAGTTTTGAATGATTTCTGTGGATTTAATTGCATGAGCTTGGTTTTTGAGCAGTTAATCCTCTAGATTTACAGAAGGACATAAAGCGATCAAAAAGCAATTTAAGGCCACTGGGGGTTTTTGAGACCATGAGGGTATCATCCGCGAACAGTAAGGTTGTAATTTTCACTCCTCCGAATTTGGGGGCATCCGCGTGAACCTCAGTTAGGTACTTCACCCCTCCATTTATGAACAGTGAAAAAAGAGTGGGCACCAGGACGCAGCCCTGCCGTACCCCTCTAGCAACTTTGATTGGATCTGACAACTGCCCTTGGTCTCCCCACCTCACCGTTGCATAGTTTCCCTCATGTAGCAATATAAGAAGAGTTAAATGTCATGTGGGAGCCCCTGGTCATGTAAGACCTGCCATAGTTTAGGCCTCGGTATAAGATCAAAAGCTGACTTTAGATCAATAAAGACAGTATACAGACTACCCTGTTCTAGTAGTACTGTCTTCCAGGCTAGCATGGAAAAACAAAAAACGTGATCAGCGGAGCTCACTTTCTTCCTGAACCCCGCTTGGTAGGGGGATAGTATGTTGTTTTCCTCCATCCAATCTGTGATTTTGTTTAATAGAGCACGGGAAAAAACCTTCTGAGCAGCATCAAATAGTCTGATTGGCCTATAGTTGGAGGGTAGTGAATGATCCCCCTTCTTGAATACTGGGATAAATTCGGCTCCCCGCCACTACGGGGGTATCGGAGCCCCTGTGCCAATTCCATTTGCTAAAGTCAGAATATAGTTAGTCCTGTTCAGGATGTCGCTCAGGGAAACATCTCCCGTTATGCCACCAGGGCCAGATGCTTTGTTTTTGTTTATAGTGCAAATACTTTGCTTTATCTCCGCTGAAGAGAACAGATTGATATTGAGTTGGTTACTTCTATGATCCATGAGGGGACCTTCTGAATCTACCACTTCTGATCCTGTATAAACTGCTGAGAAATGTTCGTACCATGCAGCTTCGGAGATATTACTTGTCGGTGGTTTGAATTTTTCAGCATCGCCCCTCGTACAAGCAGCCAGAACTGATGGGAATCTTTCCTTTGACTGGCTTCACAAATTTAACCCAGCGGTTTTCAGTCCACTCCTTTTTTGCTTCGGCCTGCGCTACTTTGTATTGTTTCCTCACCAGTCGTATCGCCTCTACTTGGTTTGCTCGTATCGTGGCTGCCAGCTCAAGCTGCAGCTTTTTACACTTCCGGGTGAACCAGGAGAAGTGATAATTGTCTGGTGGCTTCTTGCAATGAGATATTGGAAGAATGAAATGAGAAGCTAGCTCACAAAACAAGGACGTGTGGGTGGTTGTTATTGCTGAAAGCTCATCCTGTTTCAGTAGTAAATCACTAAGAATGTTGGTACTGTTCAGAAGTGCTAGATTAATAGCTTCCAGCCTACGTTCATCAATGGCTACTCATGCACACTTAAGATGCCTATTGTTGTTCATAGAGCATACCTCCTTAGTTGCAATATTCACAGCAATAGAACATGAATTCTCCATCCAACTACTGTTCATTGTAACTAGGTAAAGGGGGTTGTGATCCCTATCTGTGGTTTCTCCAACATTCATATCCAAAACTTCATGCCACAGTCTCAGACCAAGTAGTACGTAATCAATTCGGCTCACATTGTCCATTCATTTTAATGTATTTGCCCCCTTCCTATCAGATAAGGTGCAGCCATTGGCTGCCCTGAGACCGTACTCAAGAGTGAGGGCTTGAAGCTGTAGGGCAGTTTGGGTCCATTTTTTAATAGGTTGGAGGAACATGCCACATCTCGGCTACCTTGTTGGTGTCTGTAGAATCATCTATACCCAGCGGTTCAAACATAGTATTAAAATCTCTTACTATTAGTAAAGGGGATAAGGACTCTCTTTCTTCAAGGCAATCTTCCAAGACTTGTATGGTTGGTGATCTTGAACCCACTTTGGCGCCATGGGCATAGACGTTATAAATGTCCAACCCCTTGCTGTTCTTGCCCCCCAGGTTGATCGCAAGTATATCTGGGCTATTGATCTTGATCACCCTGAAGGCTCATTGCAATTCGATCTTTATCCAGATCAGCAGACCCTCAAGTGGCCGCCCCAGTCTACTTTTTAAATCTGGGCAGTTTACCGTAACATAACCGGGGATAAAGATCGGTGCAGTTGCCCACGTTCCTTGCAGGATGCAGATATGGAAGTGTACCGGACCCAGTGGGGGAGTTCCACCTTAGATCCTAAACCTGCCACATTCCATGTAAGTATACGGAGTTTGAACGTCGATTCTACTAGGCCATTTCATGTTGCCTGGAAATCCTCCATTGTATTGCACGTCTGTGGTGGAGTAGAGCATACTTTCTGGTCTAAACCTAGCAGTGGAGTAATGCCGATATTAGCTGATATAGAATTTGGCAGCTCCCTTGGTGGTAAGCTTGAACTTCAGTGGCAAGACACTATGTGGGGCCCCGGCCTGGTTGCACTCAATGGAAGATGGCAATAACTTGGTTGAGTGGCATAAAGTTGGGGGGGGTTTCAAAGACCTGCGCCACCTGTCAATCAATTAAGGCCAAAGGTGAATCCATCTCCAACTGGGTATCGTGCCTTCTATTTCATTGAGTCTGGAATATGGGGGGTTATACTTCATCTGTATGTTAGTGGAAGTGGGTGAGCATGATCTTGCCTCCAACTATATAAGATTATGCACCAGGGTCTCGTCTTTCATATGTAATTCAATTGAATCGGTTGGCGAGGTGTTCTAATGAGTTCAGCACTTTTAAACACAATGGTGACTCCTCCCCCCTGGGAGGCAGATGGCTTGTGGGGCTTGGAGTCCCCTCAGCAGCAACATGGCAGCAGCAACACGCCCAACAGCGTCCGAAGGTTCATAACAAAGGAGCGGCCGGTATGTAAGAAGAGAGGCCTGTTGAGCTAGAGGAAAGCTATTTAAAGGGATGAGATGGAATGATGCAGAAACAAACTGAATTTTGAGTCCTGGAATGGACGGTGTCTGCAAAGGAAGATAGGCTATGGGGAAAAGGGGCTGTTGTAATAGAGAGGCTGGAGCTGAGAGTCAGAGTTTGTGCCAACAATAGAAAATAAAAATGTGGCAATAGTCAGAGATGCTGTAGGGAGTACGGAAAGCCACGGCTGCGATGGGAGTTCCAACAACCTCCCCTTGGTTCCAAAAAATAGCCCTCTCTTGGCTGAAGATTTGCCCTGTTCCTTATTTCCTTTCTGTCAGTTCTGTGCAGCTGCTATTGATCTCGTTCCATTGCTACTAATTCATTACCCAAGAGGCAGCATGAGAGGTTGAAGGAGAGCAAAGACAGAAGACGGGAAAATAGGAGAAGCATGACAGACCCAAGGGGAAATCAGACATATAAGCATGATGATGCAACTTTGGCAGTATGAGAAGCCCTGAGGACCAGAGAACTAGGAGTTGGGGGCAGGCCAAGTGGAACCATAAGAGGCCCACCAGAGGAAAGAGTTTAACATGGGAGAAGGGCCAAATGGCATCACAAGTGGCACAAAGAACCAAAACATTTAGGCCAGGGGATTCAAAGGCCTGCATGGAAGTCTCGGGGAGCAAGGACCTATGGACAGGCTATTCCGGGGCAAAAATAAGAGGTCAATAAACCTCCTGTCCTCCAGCCTCTTACATGAAAGAGCTGAAGGTACACTGTAGAGAGATGCTTTGCTGTGCCCCATTCGGTGCAGCTTGTTCAGATTTCAATTTTTCTCTGGCTCTTGTAGGTTGCTTTTTCTACAGCCACACTCCCATTCAAGAGCAAGGCAGAGCCAGTTCCTCTGCCATCTCCTGTGCAAAGTTCACTAATGTGATTTCATGTTTTAACTGGAGGTGGGATCAGGTGTTCTCCATGTGATCTCAATTTGCGACATCAGTCTCAAGGGCTTCTGTCCCATATTGAGCCATATAATCCTCCCCCTGAAAGACTAGTATTTTAGGATAGCGACCTTAAAGTGTAGTGTGATGTAGTGAGTTAGAATCACTAGGAATTTGTGAAGAGTGGTTTATTATTGTTTGTGTGACTTTCCTTCCTCATGGATACAGTAAAATATGCTGTGCCACTGCCCCAGAAGGCAGTAAGAGCAGTGGGCTAGTGTCATGAGAATACAGTGTGAGGTTGTGTGTTATTGCCTGTTGGACACAGGGTGCACAAACCAGTAACTGGAGCCTGACGCACAAACATCAGACTTCAGCACTAATGACAGGCACTTCATTCAGAGTACAACACTGGATCTAACTATGTCAGTAACAAAGTTTATAAGTCAAGAGAAATCAATCAATCAATCAAATCAAATTTATAAAGCGCATGGCTGCACTAGCTAGTGCGTCCCCGTGCTGCGAGAAGGACCCATTTCAGAAAAGGGACAGCACAGAGAGACGTCAGACAGTAGAGTAGCCCGATGAAAAAAGCCACGTCTTGAGCTTTTTCCGATAAACAGTCTACGACGAATCCAGCCGATTCCAATGGGAGGCTGCTAAAAAGCTAAAAGAGCGTCCGCCCATCCTGGCTCTTCTGATCCTCGGGATGCTGACCTGACTCGTTCCACTAGATCTTAAGCCCCCCGTAGGAACATACGGGGTAAGGAGGTCATGCAGATAGGAAGGGCCCTTCTTCTGTATAATACGATGACTGACACACATGGCTTTAAACAAAACATGTTCCCTCACCGGAAGCCAATGCAGGGAAGCCAGGGCCTTACTAGATGAGGCTCTCCTTGGAAGCATTAATACGAGATGTGCAGCCGCATTCTGGATGCGCTGGAGTCTCTGAACACATTTAATGTTGGATCCTAGATACAGAGCATTTCCGTAGTCCAAACGAAATGTCACAAGGGCGTGGACCATCTTTTTTCTTGCTGACACTGGGAGTATATCTAAGGTCTTCCGGAGAGTGCGCAGGACCCCAACGCAATTTCCTGTCACTCACCTGGTATGAATCTCAAAAGACAATTTGGTGTTGAACCACATCCCAAGGTTCTTTACCTGGTCCTTAGGAGATGGAGTTGGCCCAAGGTTTGAGAAATGTCTACCAAAAGCCAAAAATAACCTGTTTCCAATACCATTTGCATGTAAGCCCCATTTGTTGCACATTTGTCATGCAGGCAGACAGAGCTTAAGGAGTCCTCAGCTAATGGTTCATTCTCCCAAATAAAAAAAACATTTATTAGATGCTCATTGCATGCTAAAAAGAGATTATTCTCATGCCCCCATACTTATGACTTCTTCAGGTATTAGACCTTCTCAAGACATGAAATGGACACAGCAAGCAATGGTGAAGCATTATAGGCTAGTATTGACACACAACAAGTTGATTTCATGGTGAGTCTGCATCTCAAAAAATATGCTAATCTTTCTCAAAGCACCATCAGAGGAATTATCAACTGATTAACTGTGGAAAATGGAAAATATTCCCTATAAAAATGTCAATGGAAATGTTCATTTTAGTTACAGGGACAGTTAAGAACCCTAACATGGAAATGTTTGAGCAGTGGATGTAGGGGGCTCATTAGATCATGGTTGAAATAGCAACTACTGTTTTATCAATAAGGTAAGTAGACAAGGAGTTAGGAATGGTAAATCTGTACTTTACGAAATATATTTACTTTGTCAATATAGCGGTAGTAGATATTGTAGGGTAGATATTGTTTCAGATCAGTATTGATGGGCAAAATCTTGTGACATATAGCTGTTTGGCCATGGAGCAGAACTGAGCAAGAGTGTGAAGCCCAGATCCATGGATATTCCTGGCCACCAACCAGAGAGTATCCCTGGATGTTAGTTCCTTTAATATAACAACTACGTGGGATTTAAAAAGTTCTTTGTATTTTAAAGTTATTTCTTTTGTGTATTACACACCTGATCCTTCTCACTGAGGTTTCGTATGCTCTCCTTTCAGGAAATCCCCAGCTCTGATCTTCGTGACAAATGACTCATTCCACACAGATGTGGATTGAGGATCTCTGGATCTTTTGTTTTTCCCTATCTCGACACACAGGACTATTTTCGTTTTCTGCCCAAGAGACAGCAGATTCCTATGTAGAATACTCTCAAGATTAATCTGTCCTTTGTGTTACTTTCGAAGTAGCGAAGCATCACTTTTCTTGCCTTTTGCTTATTATAATCCTAGTCATATTTCAAAGATATTCAGCAATTGGCTAGATTATGATTGTTTTGTTCTTTTTGATCTTTCTTGTACAGATAATGATATATCATGATTGAAATCAATTCATCTAGGAAGAACATAGTGAATTGAGAAAAATATAATTCACAGATGCCTGCTAAATGACAACTGCCTGGAGACAGCTTTTAACAGCAATAGCAATTCAATCTCTTGCTCCTCACTAGTTTAAAGATTATTCTCTATCATTTTTTAAAACAGTGACATCCTAAATGGATATGCATGGAAAATAGAGGCTTAAGTAAAACAATATGTTCTGGATCTTCAACGTCCCCCAGATCATGTACATCCAATCTACATATGCCATTGGTGTAGCTAATCCATGGCATCTACAAGCAATGTTTTAGGCTGCCTTTTTTATTTTGTAGTGAACGCCTGCACTTTATAGTTTAATAATAAACGCAATAACATCCACTGAATGGTTTGTAAAATACATATTTACACCTCCATTGAACCTATAAAAGGGAATGTTCATTAATAAGTATTGATTTTACTAAATTGTGTAAATGAAAGGTATACCTTTTATTTAACACATTTATATTTCTAAGACTCAGGTAGCAGACACCCTTGACAGCACATCTGCATTTCTCATAAACTCTATTAACCTTCACTTACACACAATGTCCTAATGAAACACATATCTGTTTGAGAGTAGACTGCTGGG
This sequence comes from Triturus cristatus, assembly GCF_964204655.1. Lineage (NCBI taxonomy): Eukaryota > Metazoa > Chordata > Amphibia > Caudata > Salamandridae > Triturus > Triturus cristatus. The sequence goes on from NC_140591.1 coordinate 1,497,075,557, forward strand.
TTTAGGTCTACATAAGTGTCTAAAGAATGTTGGGAGTTCTTGATCCCTTTATTGCTGTAGCAAACACAGGAGATGATGGACGGAGCGCTGAAACTTATTAGGCAAACACCCCGATTAACAGATCTGGGTTGAATCCATCATCGTTCTTTAGCTCACTTCGCCACACCAGTTCATACCCAGTCATATGCAAATCAGTCTTGATCCTGTGCCTCATTGGAACAGTCCAGTCAAGCTAAGTCTATCCTGGACAAGAAACAAGCCTCCTGGGAACGGTTTCGGGGTAACACCCCTCATCAGCCAGGTTAGCTTGAGTCCAATGGCTAAGTAAGTAAGGGACCCACATCTGGGAATACCCTGCCAACTTAGGGTGAACATAGCAAGCACAAGGAGTTGATGGACGGAGCGCTGAAATGTTTCAGACACTCACCCCCAGTCACAGCTCTGGGTTGAATCCATCATCATTCTTTATCTAACATCGCCACCCCAGTTCAGACCCAGCAACATGCAAAAATGTCTTGACCCTGTGCCTCATGGGAACAGTCCAACCCGAACTGCCAAGCCAGGTCTTTCCTGGACCAGAAACAAGCCTCCTGGCACTGGTTTTGGGATAACACACCTCATCAGCCAAGCTAGCTTGAATCCAGTGGGTAAGTGAGTAGGGGACCCATGTCAGGGCATACCCTGCCAACTTAGGGCAAACAAAGAAAACACAAGGAGATGATGGATGGAGCACCATAACTTTTCAGACACTCACCCCCAGTCACAGATCTGGGTTGAATCCATCATCGGTGAGTCTGAACTGAGATGGCAAAGTAAGGTAAATAACAATGATGAATACAACCCAGATCTGTGACTGGGATGAGTGTCTGAAAAGTTTCATCTCCTTGTGTTTGCCCCCTTTATTTTTTGTTTCCAGACGTTTTTATTAGCATTTATATGAAAACATAATGCAGTATTTAGTACAACAATATGCAGATTCCTCAAGACAAAACTGAGGGAATTAAATGAAGACTCTATGGTCCATATATCATCTCAGACAATGTTTGCACAGAAGGCCTAGTAAATCAGATGGAACATCATTACTCATTGCAGTCAATCGCATCATTAGTAAAGGGCAGTGTCGGATATAGAAGTCTCTAGTACTGGCATCATAGAGTTCCAGTTATCTAGTGCTAGAAGCAAAGTCTCTGAGGCGCAAGGCCATGTGTTATCTTGTTAGAACACTGTCTCCATTAAGCATGCTCTTACTGCGTTACGGTATCATTATTGTATCTGTTAGCTATATATCATGAACAAAGAGAAAGAAAAAAAAAAGAGGAAACAACCAATAGGGGTAATGGAGGATGAGAAGAGAATAGTAGGGGAGGGAGGATTGATGCGGCGGGGGAGAATTTGTGGTGTCTTACTACTATTTATGAGACATTTCACATCACTGGGAGGCGCTGCTATGGCTACACTAGGTACTGTCTCTAGTGACATGTGGGGCAAGGTCGAGGGTGGCAGTAATGGTCAGAGCATCGGGGAGTAGAATGTCTAGGTCATGAAGAGTGTATAGGGGTGCTGCGTGATGTGGTCAGTCAGTGGGATTCCAAAAGCCCTCTGGGTCTGTGGGATGAACTGCGTCGTCAAAGAGCCGTAGAGCTCGGAGTCTTGGTGGCTGTAGTCTAACATTTTCCAGTCATCCCAGGTGGTCCGCCAACGGTTTCCACAGCTTCGTGAATTTGGTGTCTCGAAACTATAGGCACGCCGTGAGCAACTCCATTGCCACTGTGTGTCACAGGGGGGTGAACCACATATTTATGGAAGGTGTTTCTGCTTTTTTCCAATAGAGGGCAATGGTCTGTTTTGCAGCACCTAGCATATGGAGACTGAGATGCCGATCTCGGCGGGTCATAGCTCGCAGGTTCACCGGCCTGAGGCCCAGAAGGATTGTGAGCGGACTTTCAGACGGCGGGCATCCGAGCACCCGTTTATTGTGGCTGAGGACTTCTTTCCAATAGGTAGTCAAAAGAGGGCACAACCACCAAATGTCTATAAAATCCCCCAATGCTTGAGTGCAGCGCCAACATAGGGGAGATGTGTTGGGGAACATCTTTTGAAGCAGAGAGGGAGTATAGTACCATTGAGTCATTACCTTGTAAGCAGATTCTTGCTTGGGGATGCTATGGAAAGTTTTTGGGATGTCGTGCCACAGGCGCGTCCACTGAGAAGGGGCAATGTCGGCTTCAGAAAGAGACTGCCACTGCTGCTGATATGGGTGAGGGTCAGAGCGTTGTGAGTGCTGGAGAACTTGGTATATGCAAGAGATTAATTCCTTGGAGGTGCCAAATGTACGTGCCAGCCGTTCAAACGGTGTGAATGGTCGCGTGGCCACCTCTGATAAGGAGGACCCCTGTAACCAGTGTCGGAGCCGTACATATTGGAATCTGTCTTTCTCTGTTAGCCTGAATTCTTGTTTGCATTGGGCAAATGTTTTGATATCTTCACCCATGAATAAGTCACGTATCGTCCTACAATCCTTGTCTGTCCAGTTTGCAAAATAAGGTGGGCGACACGCAGGGGGAAATTGCGAGTTGCGAGAAAATGGGGTATGCGGGGACGGCAAAGAGGTGAGGCCCGCCACTTTGTCCTATATCTCTAGTACCATTTTAGTAGGAACCGCCATGTAGGGGCTGCGGTGGCTCGCCTCCTGAGGCAACCATGCATGATCCCAGATAGGGTGACAGGTGACCGCCCGGTCCATGTGGAACCACACCTTCTCACTCTCCCATGCTGCCCACTCTGGTATAAAGCGAAGATGAGACACCCAATAATATTCCATCAGATTAGGGCAGGCGAGCCCACCCTTGTCTCGCAGGAGCATTACAATTTTACTAGAGAATCGTGGTCTCTTTCCTCCCCATATGAATGCGGTCAATTTACGTTGTAGCTAAATAACAATGATGTATTCAACCCAGATCTGTGACTGGGGGTGAGTGTCTGAAAAGTTTCATCTCCCTGTGTTTGCCCCCTTTATTTTTGTGCCCCTGTGAGTTAGCAATACTAGGAAAGCAAGAATAACAACCTCTGTTTTTTAACAAACCCATGATTTACTTCATTATTATTCATCTTCTTTGCACAGAGATTAGGTATTGTGGGTTGCAGATTTGTGGCTTTGGCTTCCATGGTCTTTGATATGAGTTGTGGGTTGTTTTCAGAAATACAGTCATAAAGATTTCGGCAAGCATGCATGTGTTCTTGAGAAGGTTGTGCTCAGAGATAGCCGAGGCATTCAAAGGATGAAAGGGAAGGAAAGGGCCATTTGAAAGAAAAAAGGAGAGGCAAGAATCAGAAGTTAGTTCAGTTTTCAATCCAGATTTAGAAATCGAGAGGCTGCTTTTTTCAGTTAGCATGTAATTTAAGGAGAAAAGGACGTGGAAAGAAACAGCATAATTTGTATGTAAAGATAGTGAACTATTAGGTATGTTTGGCACTAGAATCAGGCAAAATTGTGTCTAGTGTAAGGTACCACTAGACCACTGCTCCAGCAAAGTCAGCTGGTCAGTGCAAGAAGTAAAAAGTAATGTCTGGATGTGTATACTAGGAAACATCAAGCCCCAGATTTATAAAGCACTTGCATTGTCCTTGTGTCACACAAGTCAAAGCAAAGCAATGAAAATTCATCAATGTCATTTAGAACGCCATGCTACTTGATAGTTGCTTGGCCTTACATACTTTTTCAGCAGCAAATTAATGCAAAACAGCCTCTTGCGCTAAGTTGCTTTACCCTGTGTTGGAGAGGAATTACATGGGTGGAGCATTGGTGGAACTTGTCTTGGTGAAGTTGATGCAGATGATGACTTAAAGCTATTTTCTACCTGCTGCTTTCAGGGAGTCCACACCTTAATCATTTGATGCAAGACAAAGTTCTAGTTTGTAAAGCCCAGGATGTGTAGCAGGTGCAGTACTTCAGAGTGCTGGGCTCTTTTAGTGCAGACCAGGTGTTCAGCAGGGCAGTCCTTCTTCTCTTGATGTTTTCAGGCAGGGATCTGAGTTGCATAGAATCTCTCCCTTATTTTTACCAGTTTCTGGGCTGCAACAGGGGGCACCCTTGAGCAATGGAATGCTGAATGCCAACGTCCATGATGAAAACGTCCTTAAAAGTGTGGCATATGTTTGTCCCAGAAAGAAATTCTTACAAAAATGCAAAATGGAAAGAATCACTCCTGAAGGTTCAAGTCTGGCTATCCCAACACACACTCCCCTTCCAGTCCCTCTGAAAATTGAATTACAGGGATTCCCATCTGACTGGGGCTGCAGGAAGGGAGGAATGGCCTGATTTCTGTCCTAATAAACTTTCTCTCTTTGAAGGCCAGTTTGCCTGCCCAGTCTCCTTCTTGGCATTACAGCTTCAGATCTCTGCCCACGAGATTGTCTCTTTGTCTCAGCCCAAGCCACGTCACACCTCATTAAGGACGCATGGCTCAGACTGTCAAAGGTTGGTCAATCAGAAGAGGCTGCTACGGGGATGATTTTAGATAACTTCAGGAAAGCAGTTCTATAACTTTTTTCCTGCAATATTTATAAGACATTAAACTTTGGCAAATTGCTGGATATAGTGTAACTATTATTTCTATACTTTGAATTGTTTTTCTAGCTCATTCCTTTCAAAAGATAGGCTTCATTAAAGTATAATATAACAAATTTGGCAGATTTTCCCTCACCAGCTTATTTAAAACGTCTTTTCAAATGTCCCGGATATTTTCAAAATGCACCCTTCCCTTGAGGCACCTTGGGAAGACCTTCGGGGTGACATATAAAAAGTACTTTAATTCAAAAGTCAAATTTGGACATAGTTTTATTTTGAAAGCAGCCTGCAAAGCTGGGCTGTCCTTAAAATGATAACAGGCACTACAGTAATGCACACTTAATTGCATTAAATCCACTAGACCTCTACATCTACATGCCCTACCATATATTAGGGATTTATAGGTAGTTTGTCAGTACTAAATGTAATTACACCTAATTACCATATACCCTTTGAACAGAGCACTGGCTTGGGCCTGGTTAGCAGAAGCTCAAGGCAGAGTCAGATTTAAAAAAACAGCATCTAGTAGTCCAAACGGAGGCATCTACAAAAACCTTGTTTTCTCACAGTGACCTTTCCTTACATAATTCTTTTGAAGATACACAGGTTCAAAGGGGCTAACCCTTTATGCATAGGTCCTTTGATAACAAACACATGTTCAGACTTTCTTAGGTCTTTTGGTTTACCTTGATAGAATGTGAATATTCTCCTAATGTCTATCATGTGGATCTCTCAGCTGGAGATGCAGGGTTCTAAAAAAGTTGGTAATGAAATTGACTTGTTGCCATGAAAGGGATTAGGAACCCCAGATGTGTCCACATTACTGATGTATACAATAGTGCATAAGGTTTAAGCATGTGTAAGACCTAGGGTCTTGTCTAGAGTTTGGCAGATATGGACAGATCATCAAAAAACATATGTTCAACCGCCTGCCACCAGGGAGGTCTATCCGCCTGCTTAAAATTCTGATAGTTTAATGGACGGAATCCTTCCTCCAGCCGCCACCTTCACCATCCTTTGATGTAAGTTTAGTGGCTACCCTCTACATCTGTGTTGGAGGAAATAATTATTATTTACCAAACCCTGCCCACTGCCCTTATCTACTCCAAAACTATCTCCCTACTACTACATTTCTTGGGACTCTATGTGGCAGTGGTAGATGAACAACAACAAAATGCACAATGAAATAGAATGTATATACCACTTTTTTAAGTGCACTGTGTTAATTTACCTATGTCACAAAACGTAACTATCTCTACACTGAAGCATATCTAAGAATAATATCTGCTATCTCTCTGTCTGTGACAGGAAAGTGGGAAACCCAATATACACTTGGAGGCTTGGGCAGATACACTTATAATAGGTCAAATATGCCTACAAGGGATTTTATTAGTTACTCTTAGTCAAACAATTATATGAAGGGAATCACGTTTGCGTTCAGCCCCAATTGGTGGTGAACCATTGAACAATCAATTGAAAAATGAAGTTATTCAAAACATGAATATTAAACAACAAAAACATTTTTTTTTTATAAACACAGTGATGTCTTTTTTTAAAAGTAGACCATTTTTAATGTGAACAGAATAAAAAAGGGTACATTCAAATACACCCTAACACCATGATGGAGGGTATACAAAACAACCTACAAATCATGGATATGAACATTTATTCCAAGTAACAACAGAAAAGGAAACAGATCTGACAAAACAAGAAACAGTTCCTAAAAATCAACAAATGCTGGGGAAATAGAAGTACAAGTCACCGTTTCGGTCTGCAGTGGCAAGTTTGTCAGTCAGACCATCTTCAGGACGTGAAGTCGATTGTTAAAAAGACTCCTCAAGGAGGGTCCAATATTTAAATAGGACCAGACGAATCAAAATTTTAAAAAACGCCAAACGGGCCTTGTGGATGGGCTCCTATGGATATATCAACTCTAACAGAAGATTCAATCCAATATAAGTGTTAGGAAAAGACGTCAATCAATGCATACTGTAGACTATACAGACAGGACATTTGTCTCCTACCCAGTTAAATAGTTAGAGGACACCGCACTCTGAAATCAAGTAGGAGCTAGGTGTATCGCGGTCTCACACTTGTCTCGCTTTCCGGAACAGAACTGGCTGGATTGAGCTGCTGTGTTGAAAGAATTGGGGTGATCCATCAAGTGGGGGTGCGACAAAAAGCGAGGACCCAAAACACATTTCTCCCATATGTTTTCTATAGGGATTTCGAATATGGCACCAGACTGAAGCACTAAACGGAATTACACCAAATTTGGCAGAAAGCTAAATGTTGGGCCAGAAAGCGTGCTTTTTGGGATTTGGTGTGAACCCGTTCAGTAGTTTAAGAGATATTTAAGTTTTAAAAATCCAGGTATCTGGAGAAGCAAGTCCTTGCAATGAACTAATGGATCCTACTGAAATTTGATGGGCTGCCAACACTTCAACCAGAAAGTGTTGGCAGCCATTTTGGGTCTTGGTTTGCAGCCAAAACCTCCAAAAAAAGTAAAAAATAAAGAAAAGGGGGCAGGGTAGGATTACCCTGACCCCCCAGATATGGTAGGGGGGTCCACACAGGGACCTCGCTGAGCATTAAAATGAAATAACAGTGCAGGCTTCTGCGCTTCTTTTAAAGGATGTCCTTGGGTGGGCCAAATACTAGGGGGAATATGAAAAATAAAGGAGGGGGTGCATAAACCACCTCCCGGATATATGTTTTAAAATATACAGAGGTGCCCGCACGGCACCCCCATGCCCTGGGGACCACCAGCTCCCCATGGCTTCTTTACTTATTAAATTGGGAGGCCTCTTGGACCCACATCCCTGGGGAGCACAACCACCCAGGGGCTAAACAAGAAAAAATGCGGAGGGCCACACGGACCGCTCACAGCCCTGGGGGCTGCTACCTCCCTGGGGCTTTAGGTTTATTTAATGAGGGGGAGCATCGACTCCCCAGCCCTGGTGGTCGCCACCTCCCTGGGACTTTTGTGACATTGAATATAGGGGCTGTGTGGACACCCCCCCTGCAGCCACCTCCCTTGGGCAAATTCTAAAAAAAGGAGGGGGCTGTGCGGCTCTCTTCCTGGAGCCAAAGATGACCCTGGGGACTGCAACCCCCAGGGCTGGCTCTGCTATGTCCTGGGGTGCCCCCCCCCAGGACATAGCTGTTAGCTCTGGCTTGGAGGGAGCCTTACAGCTTCAGATAAGCCATCGTAAACTGCGCTCTGCTTTGAGCAAACGAGGGCATTTTGCTCTTGCTTTCCCAAATCAGAGAACAATTTCTTTGACAGAGATGAAGCTGCATGTTCAGCATCCCCCTCTCTATGAAAGCAGTGCTGACTCCTGGAGGAGGCGGGGAGCTGGCAGGGCCTGGGGTGACCTTGAGGCTCCTCCCACCACAGTCCCCAACATTTCTAAGTGGGTACCATGGATGTGTGACACCCACACTAGGTTGTCGGAGGCCATGCCCCCTTTCTCCACCACTCTTCAAACATGAATCCTGGTGTACTGCTGGTTGGAGGGTGAAGTTTCCTTGGCTCCAGGGTTCCTTGGCAGGCACCTACCCCTCCTGCTATCTCCAGTAAGTTCCACAGAGTGCAATTACTGTGAGGAATTCAGAGGCCACAACCCCTTTCTCCACCACTTTGCAAACACGCCTCCTGGCGCAATACTGGTTTGGGCATGATGTCCTCTTGGATGCTGAGGGAACTTGGGGGCCAACTAAACCCTCTAGTAAGTCCCCTACAGTGGGATTCCTGAGTGTTGGTTGGAGGCCTGCCCCCTTTCTCCACCACTCTGCTAACACGACTACCAGTTCAACAAGCATTTGCAATGAAAATTGATCTTGCATTTGTGAGACTTAGATTGGTTATGTAAATATAATGTCTTTTATCCGTGTTTTGGATTACACTGGAGTGGACGTATGTGGCGTGGAGTGGAATTATGTGGGTTGCATTGGAATTGTTATTTGTGGATTTGTGTGTGGTGGAATTTTGTGTTGTGGGGCGGAATTATGTGTGATGGTGTGCAGTGGAAATATGTGGATAGTAATTATATGGTTTGAGTGTACTGGATTTATGTTCAGTAGAATTGTGTGTTAGTGTGCAATTATTTGGAACTGCATTTTGTGTTGTGGAGTTTAATTATGCGGTGTGCTGTTGAATTTTGTAGCTTGATGTGGAATTCTGTGGTGTGAATTGGATGTATGTGGTGTGTTGTGTAATTGTGTTGTTGAGTTGAAATATGTGGTTTGTTGTTGAATTATGTGGCGTGGGATTGAGTGAAACTATGCTGATTGGAATTATGTGGCATGGTGTGGAGTGTATTTGTTTGGATTGTGTTACTAAGTATAAAAATGATGAAACATAATTACAAAGTAAGGCAGCCTTTTATTGCACAGAAATGTGTACAACCATATAGTAATATTCAAAGACTTGTTGAAATATCAAAATTAAAACATGCAGAGTCAACCCCCGGTGACATGTGTGTTAATGAATTGTGTGGGGGGCTTACACAATGTTGCTGCTTTGGTTGCTAATGGTCCTAGGGCTCTGCACATCTCTGCTTCTAAATGCATTTTGCAATTGGAATCTCACAAACCACAGCATATGTGCAGTACCTGCTGAGCTCCCTCCAGGCAATTGCATAGCCAAGAAGTCTTGGCAAAGCGAGATCTATTAGCTCTGTCAATGTTATTGTTTTTCAACATTGCATGGCTATATGGTGAGTGTTCCCCAGGCAGATGCAGCACCCACAGCGGATACACCGTTACTCCTTTCTGTAATCACAGGCATAAACACTGGCATTGATACCACCCCATGGGGCACTACCCCTAATAGTGGTAGTGGGAGATAGTGCGCATGAATTTCAAATGGAGGTGGACGATGGGTGGTGCTGCAGGAAAGAACAATTGCAGGACTGCTATAGATAAGAGAGTCATGGTGCAAACTGTCAAAGAGAAGAAATGACACAGGAAGAAAATTGCCATAGAGGAGAGTCGAAGGAACAGCAACGAGGAACATGTTAGACGGATGTTATATTTGTTGTTCTGCCAATCAAAGTACTATGTTTCCATCTGAGATTACCATCAACTGTTCACAAAATCTAAGCAAGGCTTGGAAAACAGTGCAAGTTTATTAATGGTGTTAGTCAAGACCGCCGAAAAAAACAATAAGTAAGAGGGTCTGAGGGATCACACGACCAGCCTGGACAAGTCCCCCTACTAATAATGTATAAACACAGAGGTCCAGGGGTATGGAACTACAAAACAACCAAAAGACTAAACAGACAAAAAAGCAATGGAGCTCAGAGAACCTGAATGCAACTAAACTAAAGCCCAGTCAAAGAGTCCTCAACAAGAGGACATAATCCCATCACCCACCGTGGTGGCATGCTTCATCATATGGGATCTCCTCTCAACCAAACCTGGTTTGGCTGAGGAGCTACTACTCCCAGTGTGCAGCTAAGGGAGGAGCTCGCGGATGTTTTAATCTACGCTAGTGGAGCAAGATCTCCTAAAGATCGATGAAGCTGGCCTAGGTCAGGTGAAGACCTAAAGTGCAGTGTAGAAAAAAGTGATTTAAAATTGACTACAGGAACATAAAAAACTTTAATAAGGAATATCCCTGTGCCAATATTAAAAGCAGAGTAGTTGCGCGGCCTGGCCAAATTGCCGAACGCACTTACAAAAAACCAAGGAACGGTCTACATGTTTCAGCCTAAAATGATCTAAATTTTAAGATCAAGGCTTTCATCAGGACCACGACAACAAAAACTACTGCAACTGCAAAGAAGTGCATAAAGCACTAACGTGAACTAGTGTCTAAATGGTGACAGAACGATACAACCAACCTTGTACCGCAGGATCAATTGCAAAAGTTTTTGGAATCCTACCGGTCAAAAAGGTAAGTACCTGTATCAATAAAACAGAAAGCATATAATAGAAAATTAGTGACTAGGCAATGTAATTCAAACAAGGCTAAGACCAACATAGACTAAGCCAAACGGACTGCTATATGTCAGTCTTACCCGTAGTTAAATCGGGACTACGCCTGCCACTCCTGGTAGCAACTCAGGGCGTGAGGCAACGCTCTGTAAAAAAAGAAGATAAAAACAGCGTATAATATGGTGAACGGAGAACAGCAGACATGTAACGGGCCACTAGGCTTCTCACTATTACTACTAAGTAGGATTGTCAATTGTAGATAGAACTCTCCGCGACCGGGGAGAGAACCATACAGAAAAGTAGCCCTCTCTATTGGTGGCCGAACAGTGAACCCTAGGCAAAATAATCCTGAATAGAAAGGTAAACCAATCGTGGATGTAGCCAGGATACGTAGTAGGAATATCGAACTACCCAGAACTATATTCTCATCAAGAAGAACTCAGCCTAACAACATTTATCAAGGTTTGGATGTAAGATCAGACGAGTGCTCACCTCAGTACTAATGGTGAGACACCTGCCATTGAACCGGGGGGGAGAAAAACCTTACATGCTGTCGGTGTGAGCTTGGAATGGCCCCCTCATAATGGCTAAACGGTGAAAGATAGGTTCGATGTTCATACAGAATGGAACCGAACGGCTTAGGAGAATTCTAGGGAGGGTAGCAAAAATATCATGCATAACAGCCCTTTGCTTGCAATAGCGACTTCTTATGTTATGAAAATATACCTCCGCTTAGGCAACAATTATAAAAGCGGTGGCTGCGGTGTAACTACGCCGGAGCGGCTAAACATGCTGCCAGTATCGAAAAGGGGCAAAAGAGAGCAGCACTCGGGGCAGCGCAATCTTATTCAGCCTTCGTGCAAGTCTCAGCCCCATTGTGAACATGCAATGTGTTATAAACCAACCAGAGCAAATAATCTGATAAGCCCTGCAAGCAACACTCGGGGCAGCGCGATCTTAATCTGCCTCCGTGCAAGTGTCAGCCCTATTGTAAGCGTACCATTTGTAATCAATAAACCAGAGCAAATGATCTAATCAGCCCTGAAACGGAGTCTCCCACCTCTCCGTCGCTGCCCCGGGCCTCCTTCCTGAATGCTGGTGGCAGCAACTAACAACTGCAACCCCTGATAATAAAACGAAGGAAGCGTCTGATCGCGTCGATGCACACCATAACGTAGAGCGTCAGAATCAGGCCGGCAGGCCATGAGTGATGACATGGTCGCGTGACCGGGCAATATGGGAAATATAGTCAAATAGTCGTGAAACCCATACCATTACCCTGCAAGCAACGAGCTGAACACTCGGTGATTAGTAAAGCCTCTAATCGAAAAAGGGGGAGTATGTAACCACACCAAATGAGACAAAGGACTGTTCGTACATGTCACTGAAGGATATATTAACACTAGAGTGTCTAGGCGTGACTATCGTGGAGTGGCTCACTTGATACGCAACAGCAAAAATACACAATGCCACAGCTTCAGACAGATAATAAACTGTGTGCACTTTGCTAATTAAGTACAGAAATTTTGCACAACCTTGTAATAGAAACCACGATCTAGGGCTCTAAAAAATAGGCAGTGTGAAGCTAAAGAAACATCTTTACCAGCAGTGAACCATCCAGATGATGTGTTACTACAGAGAAGACCAGGGTATAGAGTCATTAAGACCACAACGGTCACTCTGAAACTTGAACACCCACCGTTGCTCTTTATTAAAAAGAAATTTGGACACATCTGTAACGTGCGTAGGGATAAAGGGTTGTTCAAGTACAGTCCATGACATCTGATCAGGACCATGATTACACTCTAGGTAGTGATTAGTCAGTCTCGTAGAAGCTTTCTTACATCGAATGGTGCTCTTGTGTTTCATGATGCGTTGTTTTACTTTTCTTGTTGTCATCCCTACATATTGTTTCTGGCAAGGGCAAGTTATTAAATAAATAACCCTCTCGCTATTGCAATTAGTGTGACGAAGCTGCTTCCATGGTTTCGGAAGACCAACGTCAATCTCAGTGGTGTGTTTGGTCTGGGCACAGACCACACAACCCCCACAGGGGAAATGTCCCCGAACCGGTGGAAGATTCCATAGAGAGTTCGGCATAGCTAGTGGTGTGCTACGTGGTCTAGTGTGGACCATCGCATTGCGCAAATTGGTGCCCCTTTTATATGAAAAAAGGGGAAAGGCTAGTTTTTCATCATCACTATTCAGAATCCGCCAGTGTTTTCTCACGATTTTCTGAATGCGATTAGAGGATGTACTGAAGGTATTCACAAATGTCAATCTGTCCTGGGATACTTTAGGAACAGAAACCTCTAACAGAGCATCACGATTATTGTTAGCCGCTCGTTTGTAGGACTGATTAGCCTTGATGGATAATTTCTAGATTTCAAATTCTGCGAGAGGACATTGGCATGCTTAGTAAAGGCTTCATTGGTAGAGCAATTGCGTCTCAACCGAAGGAACTGGCCAAAAGGCAGGCCAGTTCTGAGTCCCTTAGGATGAAAACTGTCGAATTGCAGCAAGGAATTCCTTGCCATAGGCTTGGTGTACAGTTCGCTGCCAAGACCTCCAGCTGTAGGAAAAATCCACAGGTCCAGAAAAGCCAATCCCAATTTACTGAATTCTACAGTAAAGTTCAAGAAGACTTTTTGGTCATTGAGCCAGTGATGGAAAGCCATGAGGGAGACATCATCTCCTCTCCATATGACCAAAACGTCATCAATGTATCGTGTCCATACTTTGATGGAATCCAGAAAGGGGTTGGTAGGCGTGAGCACGTGATTCTGCTCAAAAAGATGGACGTAGAGGTTCGCCAGGCTGGGGGCAAAAACGCTGCCCATCGAAGTACCGGAGATCTGTAGGAAAAACCGGTCTTCGAACTTGAAATTTTTTTCCGTCATGGCCAGCCTGGCACACTCCATTATAAAAGGAACAGGTGAACTCAATGGCTCAACGATGTTGTCCAGTAGCGATCTAATTGCTTCAAGAGTATCTCCTTGGGGGATACATGTGTACAATGATTCCACATTGAAGCTGACTAAATAGTCAGTCTCGATGTTGAAGTCAATGCCAGGGAGGATGTTCAAAACATCCTTAGTGTCTTGGAGAAAAGTGGGCATAGTTTTTACCAAAGATCTCAAGAACACATCAACAAAAGATGACAGAGGCTCTACAAGTGAACCAATGCCCGAGATGATGGGTCTACCGGGAGGGGGACGTTGCTCCTTGTGCACCTTGGGCAAGGTGTAGAAATAAGGAGTGACAGGGTGAGTGGTCACCAGATAGTCTGCCTCAAGATTGGAAATCCATCCTTCAAGTTTGGCTTCGGAAACCAAGTCACCAATTTCTTTTTGAAGTCTCGCCGTGGGGTCTTACGAAAGAATCTGGCTAATTCACACTGAATTAGAAAAGGGTCACCTGAGTTAGTTGGTACAAAACCAAGCCCCTTGTTCAAAACTTTAATTTAAGGGGGAGTTAGAACATAAGAGCTCAAATTAACAATCAATTGTTGCTGGGTCCTGCTGTTTGCGGTCCCTTCGTCATACTGCGAAGGCTCCGTGGAGATGGTGGCGGGCTGAAGTGATCTCGTGTTTGGCCCTGCTGTCCTCTCCTTCTGCCTCTGTTTCTGCCTCGGCCCTGCCCTAAAAAAGACTGTTGTTGAAACATTTGGGGGGGCGGGTTGAAGGGCATCATTTGTGGATGGAATGGGACATTCGGGAATTGCCACGGAGCTGGGTTCCACCATTGTGTATGTGGATTGCCCTGCCAATTGCGTCTAAAACCCTGCCTGCCTCTCCCTCGATTTTGTGCAAGCGGGCGTTCAGTCGTATCGGAGTCGCTAGACCAATCATCCGACCCAGATGTTGAATAATTAGAGCCATACTTCCTGCCCTTTCTGTTGTAGTCAGGGGCGACATAATTTTCTTGAGTGTACGGGTAAACTTTCTCAAAAGAAAACTTAGCCAGATCCTTCTTGAACTTCTCAATTTTGGAGGCTAAGATGGAATCCTTCAGATCTGTATTGGCTTTATTAGTTTCATCCAGATTCTTTTCATAGACCGAGTTGGAAAGGGTAGTTTTGATCTGGTCTTCTAACAGTTGGATTTCGATCAAAACATTATCAGCTATGCGCTTCGCCGTACTGATGATCAAAATCAACCAGTCCTGTGTACAGCGCCAAGCTATTAGGGACCAGTCTTTAAGGAACACCTTGTCCTGTAGAAAAAGATGCGGAGTATTAGTCACAATAAGCCCAGTGGGGGCACAGTTAGCACGAAGATACTCCGTCATTATAGCACCATGAACCCCTGTACGGGTCCATGATTTCTTAAGAATGAGGAGTTTAGTCCACTTCTCCGTCCCTACACCAAGACCTCCAGAGCGCACAGCATGGGGCAATGTATCTGCCCATTTCAGTTGCAGCCAAGGCCTTTTTGCTGTTGCTAAAATTGTATGTATTATGTACTTTGTCTAGTGCTTTCAGACAGACCTCTTCATTCAAACTTTCACGCTGGCACAAGCTAGTTCCCTTCTGTGCCATGAAGTAGGCAATAGGTAATTTTTGAGACCCAAAAATATTTTTGCTTTCAGACATGTTTTGACATTAGAGTTTTGAAAATGCCAGTGAACTCAACAAGCAACAGTACCCTGCGGAGGATTCATCTTTTTTACCCTCATATATGTCATCGGAGCTATTAAATGGTCAACGGTTTGCAACTTTACCTATCCATACACACACATATAAATTACATGATGTCATTTATGCTACATTACGGAAAGTGCAACATTGTGTGCTTGAGTTCAGTGGTCATGCATGCTTTTATAATAGCAAAAAGAAGCGTGAAACCAGTATATGGGAATTATTTCACAAAAATCACCAAGGAAATGTAAACATAAAAGGGGGTGAAACTTGATATGTTTTCTGAGACGATCAAAGGGGAGGTTAGCAAATGCCGAGATAAGAGCTAGCAGGCTTTAACTAGGCCTGGGCAGTGAACTTCGCTCCGTTCAAAGAGTTTTCTGCACTTGGCAGAGCTCGTGGAGTGATGAAAATTCCACTCCACGTAGGGCAGAAGAGTTTTTTTCTCGCTCCTGAACAGTAAGTTGACGCGAGTGTGCTGCCACGCGAAGATCAGCGCGAACAACAGTGTTATCGGAATTAACCAGACAAATCGCTCCACCAACTAAGAACGGTCATTCACCACCACCCTAATTCCGATAACGAATGAGACTCCTCCATGCTAACTAGTCAGCGACCCCCAGCGTCCAATAGCCAATTCTGCCACCATATAGGCTATTGTAAATAGGCATGTTAATTTAAATGTCCTGAAGAAGATCCCAACACCTACTTAAGGGATTGAAACACCGTCGACACTTTCTACACCATATGTACTCTTCAAATTTTTATGTTAAATGTGTAATGGTGTCTCAAGTATATTTTGTTTGTTCCATTTGAAATGCGCTCTAAACAAACAAACATTTTTTGCCTGAACCCTTTACTTTATGTTCTACTTCCCTTCTTGCTAAGTTGGATGCAGGCTTGTGTCCCACTTATATTGTTTTCCGTGTATTACTAGTAAAACATTCTTTGATTGCATATTAAATCCCTGTCCGGCTGGACAGAGGTATATGGCACTGACTGAGTCTATATTTATTAACTCAAATCTGATTATTGTCTGAGGGCCATTGTCGGGAGGCAAGGAACATGGCAGCAGGTGCTTTTAAAAGCAAAAGCAACTTGCAAAGACAGTGCGTCCTGAAGTCAGTACCTAGTGCGGTGGCACAGGTAGCGCCAACCTTGTGCTGGCCCTGTATTCCTGTGCTACATTTCTTTAATGTAGAACATTAAAAGGAACATCTATAGGGGAGATTCTTCCAGTAGAAGGAACATTTTGGCCTAGGTCCTAAACCAACAAGGGAAGACTTCGAACTCCTCAAGGGATCATGCTGATTCAAACATCACACCTGCAGTCACCAAGCAGCAGAGCACCCCTGTCCAGCAGCTCCAACTGGATCTGAGCACAGCTGATGGTCTCTTCCAGCTATGGTGGATGCAAGGAGGAAATTAAATGGGGCAGACTTAAACTACAATATTTAATTTCTCACATTCAAAGCCAAGCCATGGAGCTGCCTTTGGCAAGAATACAAAAGAGTGTCATACACAGAGAAAGAACTGGGAGGGATAAATAATATAATAAAATATAAGCAGCTACATGACTGTGCACCCACATTGTAACATGAGGTGGAAAAAATCATAAAATAGTCCCCCACAAACAGATAAACACAAGAAAGCGTGATGAGTAATGAGCGAAGCAGTCACTGCTCCTTGGAGGAAAAAGGAGGGTCAAAGAGGAAAGGCTGGCCATTAGTAAGCAAGGATTTTTAAAGGACATTGAAACAAACAAATGAGAAGCAGGGAAATGGCTTTAGGCACACAGAGATTTATTCTAAAGTATATAAGAGGTCATACGTTAACACTAGACCTAAAAACCATAGACCTTCACTTAAAAAAACAAAGGTTACAGGGACTTTATAGTTAGGAAGTAAAATTTAAAAGACTTGAAAATTCACTGAAAAATGCAAAGGTTATAAGAAAATTATAGTTAGGCTCAGATTTCCCTTGTACAGAACCAGTGAAATTCAGCAGTTATGGTTACCTAAGCTAACTATAACTTACGCCCTGCAATGCACTCCTTAGGACCTCAAATATTACATCACACATACAATCTGTGTGGGTGAGTGACTGGTTGTGTGAGTGCCTGCATGAGGAAGTGAGTGGGTATGAGAGTGGCTAAATGCATGAGTGAGTAGGTGCATGAGCATTTGAATGGATTTGGGGGGGGTTGTGTGGGTGAGTGAGTGGGTGTATGAGATCCATGGTAGAGTACTCATTTGAGATAAAGCTTATGTTAGAAACAAACAGCTGGGATATCCTGTCCATTAATGAAATGAGGGTCCCAGAGGATTCAGAAGTGGGCCTGTAGAATACTTGCCCCTTGGGTTTCAAAATACCCCACCAACCCAGAGTAGGGAAAAGAGGGAGAGGAGTGGCAGTTTTTTTTCAAAGAAACATGAAAACTGATGCTTTTACATAAATTAAAAGGAGCAGAGATAATGAGTTTTAACATCAAGAGAAGAAAAGGAACAGCTGCCACAGGTCTGTTATGTTAGAAGCCACCAGGACCTTTGAATACCTTTCTATCAGCCTTTTTAAAATTAAACACAAATCTGGCAATTTTGCACTCCAAATTTCTTTGTATTTGGAGATTGTAATATCTGGGTGGACTATGCCTCTCAGATGCAAGATAGAGATTTGATATAATCTTGAGAAATCCTAGCACTTAAACAGCTGGTGACAGTCCACACACATTCAGGAGGACATACTTTAGATCTGATATTTGCCCAAATAACATACTTAATTAAGATAAAAGAATTAACTCCTTTCAGTTGGTCGGATCATTCTCTAATCTCCTTTGATCTGAATGGGTCTATGACCGGGTATGTGAGTGGATGTCTGAGTGGGTGCATAAGTGTCTAAGTGAGTATCTGAGTAGTCTGTGAGTAGGTCTGAGTGTATCTGAAAGGGTTTGTATGTGCCTCCATGAGTGTGCGAGTCAGTCTGTTACTGAGTGCATCAGTGTCTGAGTGGGCCTTTGAGTGGGTGTGTGAGTCTTTGAGTGGATCTGTGAGTGGGTACAATAGTGTCTGAGTAGCAGTTTGAGTGAGTATGTGAGTGTCTGAATGAGTCTATGAGTGGCTGTAAGTGTTTGAATTATTCTGTTAGCGGGCCCATTAGAGCATTAGTGGGTTATGCTTGTTTTCTGCTTATTTCTGACCATTATCTTGCTTCTTTCTGCTCACTGCTGACCATTATTTCTCGTCTTTCTGCTCATTTCTGACTTCTATTTTGTCTCTTTTGGCTAATTTCTGACCTCTATTGTGCCTCTTTCTGCTTGCTTCTGATTTTTCTGCTGCCTTTTTCTTCTCATTTCTGATCTATATTTTGCCTCTTTCTGCTCATTTCTGTCCTTTGTTTTGCCTCTTTCTGCTAGTTTATGAACTTTATTTTGCTTCTTCCCGCTTGTTTCTGATCTCTATTTTGCCAATTTCTGATTGTTTCTATCCTTAATTTTGCCTCTTTTTGCTCATTTCTGATCTCAATTTTGTCTCTTTCTCCTTGTTTCTGCCCTCTAATTTGCCTCTTTCTGCTGGTGCTAGCCTTTACTTTGCCTATCTCTCTAGTTTGCCTCTTTCTGCTGTTTCTGATCTTTATTATGCCTCTTTCTGCTTGTTTCTGATCCTTTCTTTTGCCTCGTTCTGCTTGTTTCTGACCTTTATTCTGGCACCTTCTGCTTGCTTTTGATCTCTGTTTTGCCTCTTATGCCAGTTGCTTATTTCTATTTAGCCTCTTTCTGCTTATTTCTGACCATTATTCCGACTCTTTATGCTAATT
Organism: Triturus cristatus; assembly: GCF_964204655.1. NCBI lineage: Eukaryota > Metazoa > Chordata > Amphibia > Caudata > Salamandridae > Triturus > Triturus cristatus. Next base: position 1,497,094,519 of record NC_140591.1, read on the forward strand.
TCTGACCTTATTTTCCTCTTTGTACTCACTTCTGTCCTTTAGCGTTGCCTCTTTCTGCTAGTTTCTGACCTTTATTTTCCATCTTTCTACTTTACTGGATGCCTAGGAGCCCACCCATGGCACCCCCAGAGAGCAGTGTTAGTAACCGCGGAGGAAGCCTCAATGCCCCTGAGGTCCCTGGCATTACTCCTCTATGCAGTGAGCTGCTAAAGATGCAGCTCCCCATGTGCAGGAGCAAAGTTTTCATCTGTTTCTGACAGCAGGCAGGTAAACACATTAAAACTCTGCTCTGAGCAAGTGGGAGCAATGTCACTACTCTTGCTTTCTGAAAGCGGAGTTTGTGTTCGCTCTGACTTGGTGGGAGCTGTCAAAGACAACCATCTATGGCTCCATGAGGGGGCCACACACCTTTGGTTTGCACAGACTGCCCCAGGGGAGGTGGTAGTCCTTGGCCCGTATATGGCCCAGGAGGGAGGAATGTGTCATCCCTCCCAGTAATATATGTCATATAGACCCTGGGGAGGTGGTTGTCCCCGGGGTTCAGGAGGTCCAATAAAAATGAATACCCCGGGAGGTGGTGGTTCCTGGGGATTATAGTAAGCCCAGAAGGGAGATCCGTGGGCCCCCTCCATTTTTTAAATGAAAGCCCTGGGAAGGTGGTGGGCCCCGGGGCTTTGTGTAAGCCCAGAGGAGGGTTTGTGGGGCCCCTCTGCTTTATGAAAATAAAGCCCCAGGGAGGTGGTGGTCCCTGGGGCTCTAAGAGCCTCAGAATGGAGGTCATGTGTGTTTCCCTCCTGTTTTTTTTATAAAATACCTCTGGGATCTGGGCCACCCTGGGGCCCTTTTGGAAACAAGCATGCAAGCCTGTGCTTGTTTTTTCTATATTTTGTTGCACATTTGCATATTTTGATGCATTTTTTTAAATGCTTTTTTGTCCCGAAACCAAGTCTCAAAATGGCTGCCAACAGTTCCTTGTTGTTGGCAGCCAATTAGAGCTCTACAGTTCTCTGCACCTGCTTGGTATTATTCATGAATTTGCCACAATCGCAGATATACAAATTTGGATTTCCTTAAATTTCTCAACACCTACTGAATGTATTTACACCAAAAAAGCACAATTTGCGACTAAAAGCTAGCTTTCTGCATAATGTTGTGTAATTCCATTCAGCGGTTCAAGCTGCAGCTGTGTCTGAAGAGTCTATGGGAATGGACATTGAAAACACAATTTTTTTAACCTCACCCTTTTTCTCGGCTACCACATGACAGATCACCCTGTACATGGGTGGGCCCTTTTGGATGGGATTCCTGGGTCCTAAATAGTCCCCTGGGGGGGGACACACATCCCCCTCCTCTATTTTGAAAAGGGCAGACCTGGGGTTGGGGCCCCTGGGGTTGAAATTGGCCCAGGGAGGGGAGCAACATGGACCCCCTCCCCTAGTACTAATAGACTGGGCCACAGGGGAAGGGGTCCCCAGGGCCCCCTCCTGTATTAGAAATTAAAAAATAAAAAGGCTCTGCCCCAGGGGTTGGGGTCCCTGGGGCCAAAATAGGCCCAGGGAGGGGACTCACATGGCCCCCACCCCTATAGCAGAAAGGCCTAGCCCTGAGGTAATGGCTCCCGGGGGTCAAATTCAGCCCAGGGAATGGGGGCCTCATGGCCACCTTTCCCTAACAAAATAAAAAAATCTTTAAAAATCCGGCCCCAGGAAGTTGCTGGAGGCCCTTCCCCCTCTCACCACCACTCTGTAAACACACCATCTGGTATATTACTAGTTGGGGGATAAAGTCCCCTTGGCTCCCTAGGGTTCTTGTGGGCTGACTGCACCTCCTTTTACCTCTAGTAAATCTCACACAGTGGGATTGCTGAGATTTCTGAGCAGCAACAGTAAAATGTTCTGAGTTTAGGAGGCAAATGACCTCATTGCTTAAAAATCATGTATATCAATGTAACAGTGGACACTGTTACAAACTACAACAAGCATTGGCATAGCCAATAGGTCTCGCTTTTGGGACCTTATAAGTATATTTACTTTTGATATAATCGCGGCACGTAAGGCGCGGGTGCCGCGATTATAGCAAAAGTAAAGAAATAGGAAAAAACATCTCTTTCTTTACTTTAGCTATAATTGCGGCACCCGCGCTTTACGTGCCATGATTATAGCAAAAGTAAACATACTTATAAGATCCCAAAAGCGAGACCTATTGGCTATGCCAATGCTTGTTTACTTTTGCCATATTCGCGCAGGGGAGGGGGCCTTTGAGATTCCCTTGCGGGAGCGTGCGACCATATGGCACCACCATATGGCGCCGCGCGCTCCTGCAAGGAAATCGCCAGACGTGCACGCGTTGCCATTGCAAGCAATGCAACGCGTGCACGTTTTTGCCCCCAAAGCTGTGCCGATGGCATTAGGTCTCTCTCCTATACAGCGCATGAGCGCTGCATAGGCGAGACCTAAAAATGAAGTATGCGTTTCACCAATGAGGGACAGCAACAACCAGAAAAGGTAGGCACAGCACTGTTTTACTAGTCTGACACTCATGATAGATACGTCAGGTGTCCGCCATGTTTGATCCACCCTCAAAAACTGTTGTTGTATGCCTGACAATATGGCAGACCAGTAGTATGATATTCATATGTCATTTGATGCCCAATCCTGCCATGTATTATGATGTTTTCTTAATTAACAACTATTCGACACTATCACAATCAATGAAGATTTACTGTGTTTCATTTAATTTTTTTCAAGTTTGATGTAAATTAAAAAAATGTTAATCAAGTTTTTTTTTAATCTTTAGGGAATTTTACACATGTAGTTTATTTAACTAAAATAATATACTTATTTCACATTACATTTTTTTAAAGTTTTTGAATGTGTTTACGAATGAAGGTTACTTTAGAATGTTATGTTTTATAGTTTATACCAAGTGTCTACAATATCCTCTTAGCATTGCACTTCTAATAATAAGATATGCCCATTAAATATCCCAGACAAGAAAGAGAAAGATACTTTAACATAATGAACATCTTTGCGGACCACATCTTGATCTACAGACTATGCAGGAAAGATACATCATTAAATATTACAGGCTTGACCAAACTGACACTGGAGCAGTGATTCAATCTGAATAGTTGTTGCACATGAGAATTGCACTGGCATCCAACCTACTGTGAAAATCATGACAGTTTGCATCTATGCAAAACTGGTTTATTTGAGGAATAAAGTGGAATGCTTAGATGATGTGTCTCAGTCAATCTTTTCAGCTGTCCTGAACCATGTCCTGGATGGTATGGTCAGATGCATACATGATTATATTTCCTATGGATATTGCAACACTGAACAATATTGAGGCTGGGCTTTTTGGATTGGAAGGTGCACCGCCTGTAGTAGACATCATAAATTGTGCCTATGGTGCATGGGTACCATTTCTTCTTGGGAGCAGGTGGATCACACCTGTAAGCATTTCCACTCATCAATGTGCAGGTGATTTTCAAGGCATACTTCAACATCATAGGAGTCTATGCAAGGTTTCCTGGTTCTACCAATGCCTTGCTCATGGTAGTTGCATACAACAGCAGAGTGCCACAACAAATGGAAGGTATTGTAACAAGGAAAACCTGACTTGTTGGTAAGTGTCATCTATTAGCCATGTTACCTATTATGTGTTCAGACATTCATTAGATGTTTAGAGTTACTGTTTGTGTTGATGTCTTTCAGGTGGATCACAGTATGCTATATGTACCTGGGTATTAATACATCTGAGAGACCTCACAATGCCAGTAAAAGCCCATTTCAATGAGACCTATGTGTTAATGAGGGATCCTGTGAGTGGACATTCGGTCTCTAAAGACGCAGTTATTCATCTACTAAGGATTGTTTTGAAAAATGTGTACACAGTTAAAACCTTTCAAGGCAATGTTTGCCCAAGACTCATTATTTTATTTTTCTAATCTTTCCTGGGTCATGCCATCCTGTAATTAATCTACTGGGACATGAGCAAGTCATTGAGAAATACTTTGGATTATCTTACAGTTACTGGTGTTAGAGAGATGAGGAGTACAAGTTGCCAAGACATTGGTGCAATGGTGATGCCTATGTTTGCAGTCCATTTGTTCTAAAGCATGGAATGATATCATTTACATTAACCTCAAAGGGACCTGACACATGGGCTGTGTGTCTCATTGTCTTGAATTCAGACTTGATATTTTCTGCTCTACCCTATCTATGGGGATTTGGTGAACATTATGCAATCACCTAAGAATAATGTCTAAGAAGAACATGTGGTCATCCAAATGTGTTGGTGAGGACTCCCATTAGTCTTCTAAGTAATTTCGAGAATTAGTCATCACAGATATGCAGAACTTAGTTTAGATAATTGCCAATAAATGGATTAAAACTATTAAATTCATTGGAGAATTCATCTTTCTAATAAAAAATGAAAAGGACTGGAAACATTTTTGAATTCTGATCTGTAACTTCCAAGCTTGTGTTTTTTTCTCCATGGTCTACATTTATGAGTGTTTGTGGATGTGTCCTCTAAATTGCACGTTTGTTGGTGTTTTCTTCTCCATTGCAGGGTATGTGGATGTCTAATGCATGTTCATTAAAGAAAAAATTGTATTCACACAATTTGCTGTTTTCTTAGAGACATATGTTACTGTGACAATTACTGTTAGTGATGCTAAACTGCATATGGTGTGTCTGAATATATTGATTGTCAGTGGTATTATGTCAGATTGTCAGTGGTATTATGATAGATGTGAAGTCACGTCTGGGCATACCCTGCCAACTTAGGGCGAACAAAGCAAACACAAGGAGATGCTGAAACTTTTCAGACACTCACCCCCAGTCACAGATCTGGGTTGATTCCATCATCGTTCTTTAGCTCACTTTGCCACCCCAGTTCAGACACAGCTATATGCAAATCAGCCTTGATCCTGTGCCTCATGGGAAGAGTCCAAATTAAACTGCCAAGCCATGTCTTCCCTGGACAAGAAACAAGCATCCTGGGACCGATTTTGGGCTAACAGGCCTCATCAGCCAGGCTTCCTTGAATCCAGTGGCAAAGTGAGCAAGGGACTCACGTCTGGGCATACCCTGCCAACTTAGGGCAAACAAAGCAAACACAAGGAGATGATGGATTTAGTGCTGACACTTTTCTGACACTCACCAGAAGTCACAGATCTGGGTTTAATCCATCATTGTTCTTTAGCTCACTTAGCCACCCCAGTTCAGACACAGCTACATGCAAATCAGTCTTGACCCTGTGCCTCATGGGAACAGTCCAGACCGAACTGCCAAGCCATGTCTTCCCTGGACCAGAAACAAGCATCATGGGACCATTTTCGGGCTAACAGCCCTCATCAGCCAGACTATCTTGAATCCAGTAGCAAAGTGAGCAAGGGACAATGTCTGGGCATACCCTGCCAACTTAGGGCGAACAAAGCAAACACAAGGAGATGATGAACGGAGTGCTGAAACTTTTCAGAAACTCACCCCCAGTCAAAGATCTGGGTTGAATCCATCATCGTTCTTTAGCTAACTTTGCCACCCCAGTTCAGACATAGCTACATGCAAATCAGTCTTGACCCTGTGCCTCATGGGAACAGTCCAAACCGAACTGCCTAGCAATGTCTTCCCTGGACCGGAAACAAGCATCCTGGTACCGGTTTTGGGATAACAACCCTCATCGGCCAGGCTATCTTGAATCCAGTGGCAAAATGAGCAAGGGACCCACGTCTGTTCATACCCTGCCAACTTAGGGCGAACGAGGCAATCACAAGGAGATGAGGTACGGAGTGCTGAAACTTCTCAGACACTCACCCCAGTCACAGATCTGGGTTGAATCCATCATCGTTCTTTAGCTCACTTTGACACCCCAGTTCAGACACAGGTATATGCAAATCAGTCTTGACCATGTGCCTCATGGGAACAGTCCAGATCAATGCATGTCTTCCCTGGACCGGAAACAAGTATCCTGGGACCGGTTTCAGGCTAACAGCCCTCATCAGGCAGGCTATTTTGAGTCCAGTGGCAAAGTGAGCAAGGGACCCACGTCTGGGCATACCCTGCCAACTTAGGGTGAACAAAGCAAACACAAGGAGATGATGAACTTAGTGCTGAAACTTTTCAGACACTCACCCAAAGTCACAGATCTGGGTTGAATTCATCATCGTTCTTTAGCTCACTTTGCCACATTAGTTCAGACACAGCTATATGCAAATCAGTGTTGACCCTGTGCCTCATGGGAACAGTCCAGACCGAACTGCCAAGCAATGTCTTCCCGGGACCAGAAACAGGTATCCTGGGACCGGTTTCGGGCTAACAGCCCTGATTAGCCAGGCTATCTTGAATCCAGTGGCAAAGTGAGTAAGGGACCCACGTCTGAGCATACCCTGCCAACTTATGGCGAACAAAGCAAACACAAGGAGATGATGGCTGGAGTGCTGAAACTTTTCAGACACTCACCCCCAGTCACAGATCTGGGTTGAATCAAACCCTGTGTGTAGTACTACGCTACGCTCGCGGAGCGTGAGTAGTTTGTGCTACTACGCACTATGCAAATTGCACGTAGCACAGTGCGAAAACGTGTAGCTGGCAATTTTTGCTTGCATGCAGTCTTCAACGTCAAGTTGGCGACTGCGAGCGAGCAAAATCAACATCCCGGTGAGACTTTTTCCTTGTTCGCTATCAGCAACATCAAGTTGCCGATCGCAAGCGTGGAAAATAATCCTTTCGGCAAGATTCACAACGCGGGGAGGTCAAGTTTCTCATTGCGAGTGGTCGCGTATGCTCGCGACCACTCACGATGAGAAACTACCAGGCCACATTGAGAAAGCTGCTGCTCGAGTACAAATCTACTCAAGCGGCAGAAAACAACCGCTTCCACTGTGCAAGATGTCGTTTGCAATGATTGCACAGTACGGACAAGCATCCGGCACTTTGAAATCAGTGCGAACAGCATTTCCCTACCGCACTACTCAGTTCGCGTAGCTACGCGTAGTGTGTGTAGTGCGAAGTGCACTTCACGTAGCTACGCATAGCGCTACTACGCAAACTACGCCCAGGGTTAGTTGAATCCATCATTGTTCTTTAACTTACTTTGCCACCCCAGGTCAGACACAGCTATATGCAAATCAGTCTTGACCCTGTGCCTCATGGGAACATTCCAGACAAATCTGCCAAGCCATGTCTTCCCTGGACCGGAAACAAGCATCCTTGGACCGGTTTCAGGCTAACAGCCCTCATCAGCCAGGCTATCTTGAATCCAGTGGCAAAGTGAGCAAGGGACCCACGGCGGGACATACCCTGCAACTTAGGGCGAACAAAGCAAACACAAGGAGATGACATGCCCTGCAGGGGTGGATTGCCAATTGATATGTCTGACTCTGAATCAGAGGATGAAGACCCAGGGCCACCTGCCCAGCAGCAAAGGGATGGTAGCTCTGCAGCAAAAGGGAGAAAGTGCATGGACCAGCTAGCTCACAATTATTTTTGAAGGTACGTCCAAAGTATTACACACTACCCTCTACATAAGACTGGACAAATTGTGACTTTGAATTGCTGCTTTATTGTGCAAGCTTGCACAAACAAAATCAGGACAACCTGTCCATCACAAAATGTATGCTTGAACAAATGCGTAACTGCATTGTGCATCACCACAATTTTAAACTAATATGTTTTCCAATAATTGTGCAGTTTTCCTACACAATTCACTTTCTGCGTTTCTGTGTTTCCACTGCTTCAGTAATTTGTTGCAGGCACAAGCAACATCCCCAGTATAGTGGCCCATCTCCACCTGGATCCCCAAGGGTGTGCTTTGTGTATTGTATCAACTCATGTGCAATCCTCTCAATTGCCCTGGTCAAAGGGTTCATTTTGTGGCCCATGCTGCACTCCATGCATCTGTGCTGCACCCTTTCTTCTCCCAATTCTTTGCATAGATCGGCAATGGCACCTGTGAGGGCATCAAATTGGGCTTCCAGGTGTCACTGGTTACCAATTATTTTTTCGTTGATGTTCCTTAATCCCTGTGTCAGCTTTAGATTCATTTGCTTCTGTTGTTTTTGTTGCAGGCACAGTATTCTTAACATCACCTGTTCCAGGCTTCCACACAACACCTGACTGGGTGCTCCAGCAGAGGGCTGACTTTGCAGTCTGGCTTGCATACGCCATATGGACTGCTGGGTTGGTTGCACTAGCCACACCCTGGTGGCCGGTGAGCATCTTGATGGTGATAACTGCCATGAGGCTAGTGTCACTTTGGCTGTAACCTGAGATGTGGTTGCTGCAGCTGTGTCTGGTTCTTCCGGGCAACTTGGCCCTCTTGATGCTCCCCTATTCTGCCGTTCCTCCATATGCAAAAACAACAATTGATGGACAGAATGCAGAACAATGTCATACATTCACCCCAGTACAGAGATCTGGGCCTAAATCCATCGTTTTTTTGCTCACCATGCCATTCCAGTTTGAACCCAGCCATATGCAAATCAGTCTTGACCCTGTGCCCCATGGGAACAGTCCAGCCCGAACTGCCAAGCCAGGTCCTCCCTGGACTGGAAACAAGCATCCTAGGACCGGTTTCGGGCTTTCAGCCCTCATCAGCCAGGATAGCTTGATTCCAGTGGCATGGAGAGCAAGGGACTCACGTCTGAGCATACCCTTCCCACTCGGGGTGACAAATGCAAAAACAACAATTGATGGACAGAATGCAGAACAATGTCATACATTCACCCCAGTACAGAGATCTGGGCCTAAATCCATCGTTTTTTTGCTCACCATGCCATTCCAGTTTGAACCCAGCCATATGCAAATCAGTCTTGACCCTGTGCCCCATGGGAACAGTCCAGCCCGAACTGCCAAGCCAGGTCCTCCCTGGACTGGAAACAAGCATCCTAGGACCGGTTTCGGGCTTTCTGCCCTCATCAGCCAGGATAGCTTGATTCCAGTGGCATGGAGAGCAAGGGACTCACGTCTGAGCATACCCTTCCCACTCGGGGTGACAAATGCAAAAACAACAATTGATGGACAGAATGCAGAACAATGTCATACATTCACCCCAGTACAGAGATCTGGGCCTAAATCCATCGTTTTTTTGCTCACCATGCCATTCCAGTTTGAACCCAGCCATATGCAAATCAGTCTTGACCCTGTGCCCCATGGGAACAGTCCAGCCCGAACTGCCAAGCCAGGTCCTCCCTGGACTGGAAACAAGCATCCTAGGACCGGTTTCGGGCTTTCAGCCCTCATCAGCCAGGATAGCTTGATTCCAGTGGCATGGAGAGCAAGGGACTCACGTCTGAGCATACCCTTCCCACTCGGGGTGACAAATGCAAAAACAACAATTGATGGACAGAATGCAGAACAATGTCATACATTCACCCCAGTACAGAGATCTGGGCCTAAATCCATCGTTTTTTTGCTCACCATGCCATTCCAGCTTGAACCCAGCCATATGCAAATCAGTCTTGACCCTGTGCCCCATGGGAACAGTCCAGCCCGAACTGCCAAGCCAGGTCCTCCCTGGACTGGAAACAAGCATCCTAGGACCGGTTTCGGGCTTTCAGCCCTCATCAGCCAGGATAGCTTGATTCCAGTGGCATGGAGAGCAAGGGACTCACGTCTGAGCATACCCTTCCCACTCGGGGTGCCAAATGCAAAAACAACAATTGATGGACAGTATGCAGAACAATGTCATACATTCACCCCAGTACAGAGATCTGGGCCTAAATCCATAGTTTTTTTGCTCACCATGCCATTCCAGGATGAACCCAGCCATATGCAAATCAGTCTTGACCCTGTGCCCCATGGGAACAGTCCAGCCCGAACTGCCAAGCCAGGTCCTCCCTGGGCTGGAAACAAGCATCCTAGGACCGGTTTCGGGCTTTCAGCCCTCATCAGCCAGGATAGCTTGATTCCAGTGGCATGGAGAGCAAGGGACTCACGTCTGAGCATACCCTTCCCACTCGGGGTGACAAATGCAAAAACAACAATTGATGGACAGAATGCAGAACAATGTCATACATTCACCCCAGTACAGAGATCTGGGCCTAAATCCATCGTTTTTTTGATCACCATGCCATTCCAGTTTGAACCCAGCTATATGCAAATCAGTCTTGACCCTGTGCCCCATGGGAACAGTCCAGCCCGAACTGCCAAGCCAGGTCCTCCCTGGACTGGAAACAAGCATCCTAGGACCGGTTTCGGGCTTTCAGCCCTCATCAGCCAGGATAGCTTGATTCCAGTGGCATGGAGAGCAAGGGACTCACGTCTGAGCATACCCTTCCCACTCGGGGTGACAAATGCAAAAACAACAATTGATGGACAGAATGCAGGACCCTTGCTCACTACGCCACTGGAGTCAAGCTATCCTGGCTGATGACGGCTGATAGCCAGAAACCGGTCCTAGGATGCTTGATTTCGGTCCAGGGAAGACATGGCTTGGCAGTTCGGGCTGGACTGTTCCCATGAGGCACAGGGTCAAGACTGATTTGCATATGGCCATGTCTGAATTGGGGTGGCGTAGTGGGGAAAAGAACGATGGATTTAACCCAGATCTCTTGACTGGGGGAGAATGTCTGCATTGTCAGCATTCCGTCCATCATTTGTTTGTTGTAACGCTTTTCGCCCTAAGTGGGATGGGTATTCCTAGACGTGGGACCCGTGCTCACTACGCCACTGGAGTCAAGCTATCCTGGCTGATGACGGCTGATAGCCAGAAACCGGTCCTAGGATGCTTGATTCCGGTCCAGGGAAGACATGGCTTGGCAGTTCGGGCTGGACTGTTCCCATGAGGCACAGGGTCAAGACTGATTTGCATATGGCCATGTCTGAATTGGGGTGGCGTAGTGGGCAAAAGAACGATGGATTTAACCCAGATCTCTTGACTGGGGGAGAATGTCTGCATTGTCAGCATTACGTCCATCATTTGTTTGTTGTAACGCTTTTCGCCCTAAGTGGGATGGGTATTCCCAGACGTGGGACCCGTGCTCACTACGCCACTGGAGTCAAGCTATCCTGGCTGATGACGGCTGATAGCCAGAAACCGGTCCTAGGATGCTTGATTCCGGTCCAGGGAAGACATGGCTTGGCAGTTCGGGCTGGACTGTTCCCATGAGGCACAGGGTCAAGAATGATTTGCATATGGCCATGTCTGAATTGGGGTGGCGTAGTGGGCAAAAGAACGATGGATTTAACCCAGATCTCTTGACTGGGGGAGAATGTCTGCATTGTCAGCATTCCGTCCATCATTTGTTTGTTGTAACGCTTTTCGCCCTAAGTGGGATGGGTATTCCCAGACGTGGGACCCGTGCTCACTACGCCACTGGAGTCAAGCTATCCTGGCTGATGACGGCTGATAGCCAGAAACCGGTCCTAGGATGCTTGATTCCGGTCCAGGGAAGACATGGCTTGGTAGTTCGGGCTGGACTGTTCCCATCAGGCACAGGGTCAAGACTGATTTGCATATGGCCATGTCTGAATTGGGGTGGCGTAGTGGGCAAAAGAACGATGGATTTAACCCAGATCTCTTGACTGGGGGAGAATGTCTGCATTGTCAGCATTCCGTCCATCATTTGTTTGTTGTAACGCTTTTCGCCCTAAGTGGGATGGGTATTCCCAGACGTGGGACCCGTGCTCACTACGCCACTGGAGTCAAGCTATCCTGGCTGATGACGGCTGATAGCCAGAAACCGGTCCTAGGATGCTTGATTCCGGTCCAGGGAAGACATGGCTTGGCAGTTCGGGCTGGACTGTTCCCATGAGGCACAGGGTCAAGACTGATTTGCATATGGCCATGTCTGAATTGGGGTGGCGTAGTGGGCAAAAGAACGATGGATTTAACCCAGATCTCTTGACTGGGGGAGAATGTCTGCATTGTCAGCATTCCGTCCATCATTTGTTTGTTGAAACGCTTCCTCCATATGGGCCTGATCCGGTCTTCCCTTCTGGTCCTGTGCACTGTGCTCACCTCCCAGTGGTGTATCTATATGGCAAAATATGTAAAGAGAAAATAATATATGTGAGTCACTATCTCAGTGGTGTTGCAATGTTTATTAAGCTCATGTAATTCTGTAACTATACTGAATATGTCACCGACTACATTTCCCACGATGCACCATTTGTTTTTTCTGTGGCAATGTATTTTTGGGTGTGAATGATTAGTATGCCTGAGCAGAACATGCTTTAGTGGTGAATGAAAAAATTCAAACACATTTCACACTTACAAGGGTTTGGTGTTGGCTGTGATGTGTCAAGGTTCCCAAAATCAAGAACAGCCTCCCTCTCCAGGGTACTCTCTACCATGGCCTCTGGTGCAGAAGGTTCAGATGCAGTAGACGGCCCTCCTCCTGTCCTTTGTACCTCTCGCAGACATGCTGCCACCCTCTCCTTGGCCCTAGAGCGCAGGTCATATCATGGTTTCTTGAAGTCATCCAGATACTTGTGCGCCACACCCAGGGCATTTATGCACTGCTGCATTCCTCACCATATCTTTCTTTTGTCCTCCTCATGAACATTGTGCGAAACAATCCAAAAAAGCTCCTCATGATTGTTGCAGCATTCTTCAATACTTATGTCTATCTCCTTATTTGAGCTTCCTCAGCCGCTCTTTCCACTCTTTTCACTGGCCTTGCTGCTCATGGTTTCTCTGATAGCCAAGCAGCAGTGTTGAACTGTGCTGCTGCAACTAACCATGTGCTAGTGATTCTGCTCAGGATTATCCTTGGACACTACTTCCTGTTATGGGATCCTTCAGCTCAACCAGGAACTGTTTTCTCATGTTTTTCTTGCAATCGCAATTCGCATACGCAGTTTGGCCATGTTTAGGTCACTCTCACAATATGCAAATGCAAAAAGGCCTTTTTTGAGGAGTATGCTATTTGCGAGCATTTACCGACTAGCAAATAGCCGCAACCCAAAATAGCGATGCGAGTCATTAGCGACTCGCAATCATGGTGTCTCTTTTGCACGTAGGTATCATTTAGCGACTCGCAAATTGCAAGTCGCATCGCTGCCACTGATGACATCCGGACCCTGATGGACAAAGGAGAAACAGCCGCCCTCATCCTCCTGGACCTATCAGCAGCCTTTGACACGGTCTGCCACCGCACCCTATCAGCACGCCTCCATGACGCCGGTATCCAAGAGAAGGCCCTGGCCTGGACCACATCCTTCCTCTCCGGCAGAACCCAGAGCGTCCTCCTCCCACCCTTCCGCTCCAAAACCAACGAGATCATCTGTGGCGTCCCACAGGGATCCTCCCTCAGCCCGATGCTGTTATCTACATGGCTCCCCTCGCCCACGTTGCACGACAACACAACCTCAACATCATCTCCTACGCCGACGACACCCAGCTGATCATATCCCTCACCGAAGATCCCCACACCGCCAAAGCTAACCTCCACAGAGGAATGAAGGCCGTAGCCGACTGGATGAAGGACAGCAGACTGAAGCATAACTCAGACAAGACAGAGGTCCTCATTCTCGGACTCACCCCATCAGCCTGGGACGACTCTTGGTGGCCCACGTCACTAGGCACAGCCCCGGAACCCACAGACCACGCACGCAACCTGGGGGTCATCCTCGACTCCACTCTCTCCATGACCAGGCAATTCAACGCCGTCTCCGCGTCCTGCTTCAACACCCTTCGTATGCTCCGCAGGATATTCAAATGGATCCCCCTCGACACGAGAAAAAACGTTACCCAGGCCCTCATCACCAACAGACTCGACTGCGGGAACGCCCTGTACTCAGGAACTACAAACAAGCTCCTGAGACGACTCCAACGCATCCAGAACGCCTCGGCCCGACTCATCCTCGACGTCCCCCGCCGCAGCCACATCACACTCCACCTGAGAGGCCTGCACTGGCTCCCCATCAACAAAAGGATCACCTTCAAGCTCCTGATCCACGCACACAAAGCACTGCACAACACCGGACCCACCTACCACAACAACCGACTCAGCTTCCACACCCCCACCCGAAGCCTCCGCTCAGCCAACCTCGCCCTCGCCACAGTCCCTCGCATCCCAAAAACCACCGCCAGCGGCAGATCCTTCTACCTCACCGCCAAGACCTGGAACACTCTCCCCACCATCCTACGACAGACCCAGGACCTGCTGGCCTTCAGAAGACTCCTCAAGACCTGGCTCTTTGACCAGTAGCACCCCCCCTCCCCAGCGCCTTGAGACCCTCTTGGGTATGTAGCGCGCTTTACAAATGCAGTGATTGATTGATTGATTGACGCAATTTGCGACTCGCTATTTTTACTGGTCATACATCTGGCCCCTAAATGCATTATTTATTTGCAAAACAATGTTTATTAAAGTACTGTGATGAAATATACCATAACATACCATACCATACAATAGAACTTTATTTCGATCTCTGTGGATCATAAAAGTACAGACAAACAAGTCAGCCACAATACACATATACATAAAAGTGAAAATATAAATATAAATAGCTCAAATATTTCAATTAAAAACACATTATAAAAACCACAGAAATTCATGGCACAAACCACTATCTAAAGGTATAAAAGGACAAAAATCACAAATAAAATCTGCAGCGCAAAAATGTTCCACCATGAAATCTCACAAACATCAAGCAATTCTTATTACAGGTCAGTAGCAGACTGTATGAATTTAGCACGCTTAATCCAAAACGCCTTTAAAAACATAGCCAGACAAAAAACTACAATCTGACTAGTATCACACTGCAATATTCTGAACGTTTCCTGAAGCTCCCTACAACCCATATTTTTGCACAGGGGAACAATCCATAAAAGGGGCAAAAAAACAGAACATGGATAGGCGATTCAGAACATCTTTCACAGCCTGCACACAGATCATCGCATGGACCATTTTCCTGTTGCCATCCACAAGTAAATGATTTTATAGGTAAATTACCATACCTCAATTGAAGATAGTTTACTTACTCATGGAGGGACAATTTCATCAATAGTACTTTCATAAAAGGCCATTGGTTCGAGTTCAGTGAAAGACACAGACAAGGAGCACTTGAACTGTCTAACGTTATCAATTGCCACACTTTCCCAAAAACTTGCCTTTCCAATCATACACATGATCTCTGGTGAGGTCCAATATTTGTCCAATTTCAATCTGTGAAGTATGGCCTTAATGGCACAAAGCCATGGTATTTTCCGTGCGTACGGTGGGACCAAAAGATCTTCAATTTCCTCCCGATAGGAATCAAGGGTAGGTGTTGTCCATAACCTATACCAATAAGTCAAAATTCTGCATTCAGTCTTGTGGGCAATTTTTTTGTGGGTCATGTGTAAATATAGGGGGTTCAATGGTGTACTTACAGGGAGATACAGTAGGGTTCTTAAAAACCTTTGCTCGACAATAGAAAGGCACTCTGTATGTGAATAGGCCCACAGCTCTGCACCATATAGAATTGCCTCTGGGGCCTTCACATTATATATTTCCATTGCCTGACCCACCCTTCTCTATTATATTTTTCTGTGGATTTTCTCTATATACACAGTATACTGGATCAAGGATAAATGAGCTTTTTACACCTGTGGTGATCAGCGTACATTCTTGGTCACTTTAATACCCAAATACTTAAAGCTGGCCAATTCATCTAGAGTTATATCACCCACTAGCATTCTCCTCTTACAGAAAGTCCATGTTTGTCTGGTGAAAATCATGCATTTGATTTGGTCTTGGAACTGTTAAGCTCCAAGCGCTACTCCACACAAAATAGTTGAAAGGAATTCAGGAGTTGTTGCAGACCCTGCAGAAACAGAAATTAACAAAGCGCCCGATTATGATGATGGGCGGACTTACATTTGCCCACACCCTATTGGGGATTGGGACAACCCGACAGGCTGTCGGCTGTCCCAATATAGATATTTTGATGCGACCGCCACCACATCAGTTGCAATACCTATTTTATTGCATTGTGGCGTTTGATGCTGGCTAAAGCACCCGCCGCAATACAAAAAGGGACAATTTACATATCCCTGTATTACGTGGCAGGCATCATGCGGTGTGTACAACATGGTTCAGGGATCTGTAGGGGGCACCCTAGGTGCCCCCAGGTCCCATGTCTGGGGGCCAGGGGGGAACAGGGGCCCACTATGGGCCCCCAAAGTCCCTTTCTGTTAGCCTTTTCATGGTGGGTTAACCACCATGAAAAGGCCGGTGGAAAGGGACATTGTAATCCCTACCTCAGTGCCTGGCTGGCACAGCCAACAAGGTAGGGACTGCAAGCCCCTTCACCTCACTGGCGGGCTCAAGTAGCCTCTTGGAGGCATGATGGTCAGACTTTCGAACCGCCATCACCCCGCCCGCCATTGTAATATGGTGGACAGAAAACATGTCTCCGATGACGTGGAGACTGCCACCGATAGCCTGTCGGTGGTGGTCTCCTTGCCATCATAATCAGCCCCATAGTGTCATCCGCAAAAAGGAAGTGTGGGAACCCACTGCCTTCTTATCTTGGGTGCATCACACCCATCGATATCCAAAAAGCCAATTACAACGTTTATATACAATGTAAAGAGAGTGGGCTCCAGAAGACACCCCTGCATGACCCCCGATCAATATGGATGGGTCAGTCAAGGCCCCGTCCTGACCCCACCTCACCTGAGCAAGTGTATCAACATGAAGCCTCACAATGATGTCCAACAGGGGAGTTGGTAGCCCCATCTCCTCAAGGACCCTCCATAGCTTGGCACGGAGAACTAAGTCAAATAATGCTGAAAGATCGATGAAGGCAACATATAGTTTGCCCTTGCCAATAATCACCCCTCTTCAGTACATGCAGGCAAAACAAAAAATCTGATCCACAGAACTCACACTTGGCCTAAAACCCGGTTAACAATATGAAAGTATACACTCGTCCCTATTCCACTCATGTATATGAGACAAAACCTGGATACAAAAGTTTTTTTGTAGGGAGTCGATCGGGCTTACAGGTCTATAATCGGCCGGGTTTGCCCAGTCCCCTTTTTTATTAATTGAAATAATTTCTGCTAATTTCCAGGAGGGTAGGATCTCCATACCAGCTAAGATTGCATTAGAAAGCAGATTGATGTATGGCCCCCAAGTTTCTGGATTTTCCCTGTATAGATCGTTGAGCAGTCTGTCTGGCCCTGTAGCGCAACGGGAATACAGAAATTAATGGATCATAGTGTTTCGCTAAGTGAAAATTTCAGGTTTGCAGACTTAGGGGTGGAACTGATATGTATAGCCTCTACATCGCTCTCGGTAGTGACAAATTTATTAGAATAAAGCTGTTCAAAATGTGCTTTCCAGACTTGAGGCTAGATACAGAAAGCGAGGGTTTATTTACAAGCATTGAGACAACCAGCAACTATTTTCCAAAATGACTTGTCTTTGTTGGAAAGTGCTACATGCAACTTAGTCCATAGGGTATTCTCCCATTCTCTTTTAGCTTTGTTTATCACTTGCTGATACAACTTCCTTTTCTTCAATATATCTGGCTGTATTTTGTCTCAATAGCCACAATGAGCTTGTTCTTAGCTTTCCTGCATTCACCCTAGTACCAATTATCAGAGTCAGGCACAGTATTCCTTCTGCACCTTTGTTTCCCTAATACCACTCTGATGTGGGTCGTTAATTTTTCCTCATTAATAGCAAAATTCTCAATTCTAGAAGTGAAAGAGAGCTTCAGTAGGGACTCAGGGTTGACAATTACACTATTGCTAATCCCTTCCAGTGCTTCTGGCTTTTTCATCACCCAGTCCCATCTAGTTGTTCTAAGATTGTTGGTGTACAAGAGAGAACCCATGTCTCTATTACCGTAAGAAGCCTAGGCAGGGGGTACTCCATCGCGTAGCAGCATACAAAAGGGCAATATGCTCACTATCTGAGTGCTCAACCATATCCATTTCCAAAATTGTTGGCCAGAACTGTATGTCGACCAAAAAGTAGTCAATTCAGCGAATTTCTACTTTAAAAAAAAGTTATTTCTTTATCCAAAGTGTGTGCACAGAAGATGGAACACTTTTGCAACAACTTTCAGCCAGAAGCGCTTGTCTACACTGTCCCAGGAGGGTCTCACTGTGTCTGTGCATGTCTAGCATTATTACACATCATTAATTTGCCCTAATTTTATTGCATCAGATGGAACATGGGGGCAGCTTCCCAGACAGTTGAAGTGTATTACCTGCATTTCAGTGATTGGAGGGCATGGGATGCAAACACTGGTATGAGTGAGGGGTTTGTGAAAAGGCTGCCTTTACAAATTCAATGACACTTTTTTTTAGCAAACTGCTGCTGATTAAACTTCTGCTATTGATGAGTAGGAGTGGAGAAGCAGGTTGAAGAGGGCCCTTTAGGTGAGGCCAAGCATTTGTTTACGTTAATCACACTTAAGAGCAGATCCCTCACACCTCTATATACCTTTGTTATGGATGCTCCAGACTGGAGAGAACACTGCTGTGAGGGCCATCAATGCAAAAAGGCTGTGCCCGGAGCGCAGCATGGAAGACATTTGAAATGCAAACATATTTGTATCTGCCACAGTCCTTTTGTTTTTTTCAGATATTGTGGAAGTTAACTTAAATCGCGCAACAAAACTCAAACTACACAGGCTCCAAAAATATTTGCATGTCAAACAACGCTACTTCGCCCATACAGCTGCAGAAGAATGTCGGCTGTATTAAATAGAGGTAGAAGTTTGCAAAGTCAACTTTTTCTTCATATGTAATTACTCCCAAAGCTGGACTATTACTTGACAGGCAGGGTCCACCCTCTTGCTGCTGGAACAAAGCTTCGGCATTTCACACACTAAACAATCACAAGCAATATGTCTAAAATGCAGCACTGTGGACGGATAGGCTGTCGCATACTGGTGCTTGCTCATCTCCAGTTTAAAAGGAGATTGCCAGCACTTGTTAGCAGGGATGCATTACCTTTAACGGGAGAGTGCTTAGTAGCAGAGAGGCACTTACTCAGTGATAGAACCCTGAATACACCTCATGGAACACATGAATCTAGGTTGCTTCACCTAGCTTACCTTGGAATCTACCCCACACATTTAGCCACGGCACCCCAAATAGTGGAAGAACTCACCCACACATACGTTACCACCGGCATGTATTAGGGGTCAGTTTTGACAACACAGAAAATGCGTTTTATTTTTTATTTTTGCTGAAAATATGTGATTATTTGCAATGTCACTGCAAAAGTTTTTTTTAAAATGCTTTTTTGTCATGGTGAGGACCCAGAGAGACCCCAAGACCAAGGTTTGGGTGTCGATGTATCTCTACCCTGAATCCTTTTCTTTGTTTTTTTTGTGGGACTGACGTGAAGCGTGTCCCAAAATGGCTGCCAATACTTCCTAACTGAAGTGATGGCAGCCTATCAGAGCTCTGCAAATCCCTACATGAGCTCATCATTCTTTGTGAATTTGTCGCGGCCACAGATATCCTTAAGTTTATTTTCTTAAATTCTTCAACAATTATTCAATAACAAAAAGCACAATCTGCGGAAAGAAATTAGCTTTCTGTCAAATTTGGTGTAATCCCGTCCAGCTGTTCAGGTTGTAGTCATGTTCAAAACTTCTTTGGGAACTGCAATGGGAACACATTTTTTATCCCCCTTTTTCCAGGCACCCACTTCACGGATCACCACGGAACAGGATCACTTAAGACACCTGAAGGAAGGGTTTCAGGCCATGCAGCAGTCAGGCCTGACTATTAAGGCTAGTAAGTATCAAATAGAGCACAGTTCAGTTGTGTACATGGGTCACCTTGTAGGTGGAGGCCATGTACAACCTCTCCAGGTGATAATCTAAGGCATTTTGGGTTGGACAGTTTCTACAACCCAGACCCAGGTCAGAGCCTTCCTTGGTCTGGCTGGGTATTATAGAATATTTGTTCAAAACTATGGGACCATTTTGGCTCCCCTGACAGAACTTACTTCTAGAAAGTGTCTCAAGAAAGTTATGTGGACCCCAGAGTCAGAAGAATTTTGACACTGAACAATGCTATGTGTTCAGCACCAGTGTAAGTGGCCCCTGACTACACAAAATAATTTGTGGATCAGACAGATGCTTTAGGACAAGGGACTGGGACAGTGCTGACACTTAAATGAGGAGGGCCCTGATCAGCCAGGTGCCTTCATTAGCAGGCGATTTGACCCGTGAGAACAAAGGTGGAGTGCCACTGAGAGAGAAGTCTTTGCCGGGGTTTGAGCCCTGAAAAAGCTGAGACCATGCATGTTTGGTGCTCACTTCAGTGTTCAAACTGATCACAGACCTCTCAGATGGGGGAGAATCAAAAGCTACTGAGGTGGTCCATTTCTCCACAGGGAATGGACTTCATAGTGGAACACAGACCTAGGATTGCTCGTGCCAATGCAGATGGACATTTTACAATTGTTTCCACATAGCTGATGAGGACTACCAGGGCGTAGATTAGTTAAGTATCAACTTTCATTTGGAGGGGCATATGAAAAAGTCATCCTTTTTGGCCTGCTCACTGCCATTGTTTTGGACTGGTACTGTTGGCAACTGACTGACTGAGCCCTGGGCTCTGCTAACCAGGCCAAGGGCCAGTGCTCTGATTAAAAAGGTATATGGTACTTAGGTAAAGTTACTATTGGCCATGGCAGACCGTTGTGAGTCTCTAGTATGTGGTAGGGCACGAAGGTCTAAAAGCCCAGCAGAGTTGCTGCACTTATGTGTGCACTGCTGGGATGCCTGTTGTCATTTTGAAGTCAAACCTGCTTTACAAGATGCTTTTAAACTGAAATTATAAGCACATTTGACTTTGGTGGAACAGGTACTTATAAAGTATTATTCTACCTTGTTCTTACATACAAGTCACCCCTAATGTCTTCCCTAGGGGCTCCTGGGGTGGCATGCCATGTTACTCTATGCGTTATATGCCCTCTTATGTGTTATATGCCCTTGTAAGGGAAAGATTGCCATTTCTGATTTTGGCCATTGTAGATATTTACCTCTATAGGCTAACATTGAAACCTTTTTATTTAATTATAAATATGGCTAAGCAGGGGCTCAAAATATCATTTAAAGACTTAAAAGATTGGCAATGATGAATCTAACAGATGGCCACTGTTGATATTATCATGCATGACTAGTACAGTAAAGAAGTCATAGAACTTTCTCTTCTGTGAGCCAAAATATAGCCTACTAGTGGTCTTGCTTGATTGGTCAGCTTTATCAGGCTTAGTCAGGCTGCTTTAATGAGGTGATAAAAGGCAGCATAAAGCAGAGTCTATCTGAAAGGGAGAGCTATGCAGCTGCGGAGGATGGGTCAGGAAGGGGGCTGGATAAATCAAACTGGACTTCAAAGAGATAACAGGACTGCAAGGAATGCCAATTCTGCCATCCCCTCTTTCTGTAACACAATCCAGATGGCAAGCCCTGGAAGGTCTGGAGGGGGAGTTTCATTGAAAATGAGCCACATTAGTAGGTTGGTTTAGCCAGCTCTTACTCCAATGGAGAGAAACTCTCAATGTTGAATTTTAAGGTACAGTGCTTTGTGGGACAACATATGTCACACTTCAGAGACAGCTGACATTTTAAACAGTGGTGCCCCCCTGCTTCTTGCCCAGATCATTAAAAAAATATGTGAAAGCTGCATAGCAACTCAGATGTGCTGCCTAAGACTACAAGAAGAATGACTGCCCTACTGGAACCCTGAATGTGAGAAGGTGGCCTGATATATGCTGTCCACTAGTTCTAGTGGGCACCTTGTATCAGTCCAAACAACCCCTTATGTGATAGGTTAAAGACAACCTTTATTTAAAGCTATCATAGTGGTAGCTATGGAGAGCAGCCTTCAGGCTAAGTCTTGAAGAAATGTAAAGCAGCTTGTTTTACCAGTCTATAATCTCTTGAATGATCAAATGAAAAGACAACCACACCAGGTATATATTCAAAATATATGCATTTAAGATAAAACACACCTCTCTAGTCTCTTTATGAGACTGGAGTTCGAAGTACTTAGTCAGCAACTATCAGTAATAGCACAAATACACGTTTGGGCCCTAGGGGTGTACCAAACCATATGCCAAAAAAATGGAATAAGAACCACGACTGGAATAGACACTAGGCCTATAGCCTGTAGAATCGCTGGGACCCCAAGGAACCACCCAAGGTAGTGACACAGGGGACCCACGGGGACTGTATGCAGTGTGTAAACTCAACCGCGGGTTCCTGTTATCTTCTATGGGCAATATTGCGGTTGGAAATTTAAAGATGAGGGACACTTCTAATCAAGTCAGGACCAAACCCTTTTGGATTTAAGAAGTTCTAGGGCTAGCACCCATGAGAGCACCGGAGTACTCGAGTTACCTCACCCAGGGAAGCCAGGTGCATAAGTGTCTTTTGGTGTCGGGTCGCGTCGTCGATTTCAATGGGAGCCTGCAAAGAACTGCTGCTGCTGTGAAGAGGAGAAGGGTCCGAAGCAATCCAAGCCTGGATCTAGGATGGAAGGAACCTGAAAGCAGAGGAGACAGAGTCTGGGTCACTACCCAGTGACCAAGGGCAGGCTGGACCAATGCCCACAGATGTTGGGTGCTTCAGGTGAGTTGATGGGTGTCTTGACTCTTCAGCCATGAGGTCCAGGAGGCGTCAACGAAGTCCATGAGCCCGATTCGAGCTGTCCCACAAAGTCAGTCGAGTGCTGCGGTGTCGGCGACCAGATTGGACCCAACAAGCCTTGGCAACAGCAAGTCACTGGAATTAAGAGAAAGGACTGCGGTGTAGACCAGCAAGGTCTGAGGGACTCACCCTGTGAGGGTAAGTCAGGGCACATCTGCAGCAACCAGGAAAACCCAATCACAAAAGGAGTTGCCTACATGGAGACCTGCTAGCCAACGGGCTAGTGATCGCGATGGAGCCTCACGCGGTTGCACTTGAAGCTGGCCCACGGGTCACTCGTTGAGTGGAGGCCATCAATCTTCGGGGCAGGAGGTGCTCAAGGCTGGGGCTACTGAGAGCCCAAAGCACAACTTCAAGGAAGACCAGGAAGATAGGGGTCACAGTTCGACGTCACCCACGATAGCCACGGGCCTCAGCTTTGCTGTGGACTCAGGGAAGACTGAAGGAAGAACGGAAATCAACCTCTGGTGATGCCAAGACTCCAGTGCCAGGCGGGAGCTTCAGCGATGCAGACGGGTCAGTTGCTTCTTTGGTGCCTGCTAAGCAGGGGAGTCACTCCTTGATCCCAAGGGAGATTTCTTCAGTCTTCTAGTCAGGATAGAATGTCGAAGGTCCAGGATATATGTAGCAGAGTTTCATCCAGGGTAATCTAAAGTCCTAGGGACTGGATTCCTACACTCATGGTAAGTTTAGGGGATGGACTAACTCTAATGCCCCACCCATGGGTGGGCTTGGAAAGAGGTGTGGTTACACCCATTTCCTTTGTCCAGTTTCATGCCAGAACTGGGCTATGCACAGGGACAGCAAACGTGCCCCCAGTGCAGGACTTCAAAGCACCAGAGAGTGCTCCCGCCCAGCCCCAATACACATCTGCCTGTCTGGGGAGGTGGCCACACCTCCCTGGGACAGGAAACCTATTGTCCAGGCCTCCCCTGCCGGAGTTTCAGTCAGCAGCAGGAGGCCAGACCTGTGTATTTGGCAGAGGCATCCATTTTGTGATGCCAGGGCTCAGGAAAGTCCTACCGGGTTTAGCCAGTGTGAACATGTCTTTCCCTCTAGAAGAGTGGAATGCTACCCCCACTGCCAGAACTGGCGGGGGTAGTATTCCAAAACGTTTGACCCCAAACATGATATGTTTTGATGCAGCCATTCCAAAGTTAGCATTTACCGCAAGGTTATAATGCACTTACGAGTATATGGAATGGCTGTATCACAGAACAGCCGTAAGGAATTATTTCCGAAAGTTGCAGAGGGGCTCATCTCATGCTTGGGCACCCTCTCACATAAACCCAAGCACTCTGCTTTCAGGATTGTCAAGGCCTGCCATAGGAGTGGCTTATAGGTTTATATGTGTCTGTATATATGTGTGGATATAGGTAGCCTATACCACTGTAAGGGGTGCAAGCACACCCTTACCCATGCTGCAGTAGCAGACCTGTGGTGCCATTTTTGAGTGCTTCCCAGGGGTGGCATAATATATGCTGCAGCCCCTGGTAGGCCTCTGAGGTAACCTATGCCCTAGGTACATAGTATACCATATACTAGGGGCTTATAAGGCACTCCAGAATCCAATTAGATATGTACCTAATGTACATGGAAACCATTTTAGAGAGGAAGCAGCTAGGCTGTGGTCCTGATTAGCAGGATCCCAGTGCAACTAAGTCATTAACCAGCAAAACAACAGGAAAAAAGTGGGGGCAACCATATAGTCAGATTCCACCTTCCTACATAACCACCCCAAACGAAAGGAGATAAGGCTAACCTTGGCCAGTTGAGCCTTTATTTACTAAGTGGCCATATAAGGAAGCACCTGCACTAGCATGGTTGCCCCCGTCTTATGGTCCACTAAGCCATTCCTCACCCTAAGGGCATTAGAGGATCTCCACCATGGGGAATTACTATCTGTGGTGTGTTCTGGAAAAGTAGAAGGCTGGTGAGGTGGCTGAGTAGAGAAGTGAGGCCCTAATAAAGTTGGCCTCAGCTTCCTCAGATCACTTGTCACCATGGATGCCTTACTTTCCATGACTGAGTTGTACTTTGCTCTACGGGTCAACCTCTGGCTGCCTACAGCTTGGGGTTGGGTACCTTTGGTTGGCACACTGGAGGGGCTGGGCAGGTTTGGAACCTTTGGGTCCCATGTTTGCCCTTGCCCAACAGAGTCTTGCTTGGGGAGGTCCCTACACAATGGTAATGGGGTTCCCTCAGTGTGTTGAGGAATTCTCACCTCGCTAGGGCTACTAGACTGGGTGTTCCGAATCTGCTGATGGGGGGGTTCCTCTGGACAGGGGGTCCTGTGGGGTCCACTGACCTTCCTGACCTCTGAAGCCCTGGGCTGACTGCGGCAGGGTAGAGAGGGGCAGGTTACCTGCTCCAGACTGGGTACCACCTTGGAAGGTTCCACTGACATCAGGGGTGTTGCCAGGCCAGGCCTGACTACCTCTGGGGCAGTTCCTTCACAAGGGGTAGGATCAGTTCCCTGAGGAGGCTGACCCTTACCTACTGTCTGGGAGGAAGAAGACTTATCTTCAACCCTTGTGGTCTCTTGTGGAAGAGAGTTGGCCATTATTTCAGGCTCCATCACTACCAACATTTTCTGGGTTTGGGCTGTGGCCATCACAGCCCCACTAACTCTTTCAGGGATGCCCAGCATTCTTAGATGAGTTTGGTGTTCAACTTCAGCCCAGGCTGCAATTTCCAGATCATTGCCCATCAGGCAATCTACAGGCAATTTTGGGGACACTGCCACTCTTTTTGGGCTTGTGACCCCTCCCCAGCTGAGATTGACAAGGGCCATGGGGGGATCTGTTCTGACACCATCAATGCTGGGCACCTGGTATTTAAACTCAGGTAAAAGCTGCTGAGGGGGAACTAGTTTCCCTGTCACCATGGTGACACTAGCCCCTGTGTCCCTGAAGGCCACAGCTTTCTGACCATTAATCAGTGGTTCCAATCTGTACCTGCCCAATGCATTGGGACCTATGGTAAAAGTGGCAAATCCCATGCCACCATCAGAGTCAGAGGAGTCAGGTCAGGAGGCCTTTTCTAAAGTGGGGCGTACCTCTGTTCCACTTGCAAAAACACCTAACTTTTTGGGTGCACTACTCCCAACTGGGGGATTACTACTGGTAGTACCAGGAGGGGTGGTAGTGTTAGCTGGTAGAACATTTTTTTTATTGCTAATCCTGGGGCAACTGGGATCAGTTTTCCAGTTCCCAGGCTTTTTACAGACATGGCAATAGGGTTTCTTTTCAGGAGAGGAATGTCCCCACCTTTCTCTTGGGGCTTGGTAGAATCTTTCTTCTGGTCACCCCCCTGATTTTAAGGCCTTACCCTGGTTCTGACCCATGTGTCTGCCTTCTTTCCCAATTCTTGGAAAGAGGTCAGATCAGAGTCCACCAGGTACTGGTGTAAAAGCTGGTTTTGACAATTACTAAGTGTCTGCTCCCTCATAATCAAATTGTACAATCCTGAAAAGTCATGCACTTTGCTGCCATGTATCCAACCTTCCAGAGCCTTAATAGCACAATCAACAAAGTCTACCCAGTCTTGAGTCTAAACCTTTTGGGTATCTCTGAAATTCAACCTATACTGTTCAGTGGTTAGCCAAAACCATCAATCAGAGCACTCTTCAAGACCTTGTAATCATCAGCATCCTCTTCTCTTACAGTGAGGAGCTTATCTCTACCTTTGTCTGCAAAGGAGAGCTATAAGATTGCTGCCCACTGACCTTGAGGGACCTTCTGTACTTTACAGGCCCTCTCCAAGGCAGTTATCCATTTGTGGATGTCATCCCCACTCTGGTAGGGAGGAACAATCTTACTTAGGTTTCTATGGTCATAAGACCTCTCCCTATCTCTAGGGAAATTGCTGCCACCAAGGGACTTTAGTCCCTCCTTTTTACTAGCTCTGTAGAGCTCCAGGGCTTCCCTATCTAAGGCCATCTGCTGCTTTCTGAGGTTGAACTTGTCTTGCTCATAATTCAGCAGTCTCTCTCTCCTCTCCTGGGAGGCTCCCTCTGTGAGAAGAAACAGGGGTTCCTATAGAGAAGTTAGACTGGATAGATCCCCTTAACAGAGATCTATCCCTTCTAGCCCTGTTGTCAGTCCTACCTGGAGGAATAAAGGAAGTGGCATTATTGCCATCCTCCTCATCCTCATCCAGGAGATCTGTGTTCACCAGAGAATGGTCATTGTCACCAGTCTGGTCAGAATTAGAGGTGGGGTCTGGGGAATTATTACCCCTAGGCCCACCCTCAGGTGCTGCCCCACCCACACTGTCTACATCATCAGGCCCACTAGGCCCTGTGATATCTTCCAGTTTCAATATCTTTATGAGATGCTGTGTGGATGGACTTTTGACTGTCTTCAGCTTCCTAGTGGAACACAAGGTCCTAATCTGAGCAAAGGAGAGATCCTCATATTGATAGGGAATGAGCTCACTGGTTCCTGGCTGGTTAGACATTACTAATGTGGTGTGGTGTATTGCACTACCTACACAAGTGTGGCCTACTAAACTCTCTTGAGTTGTAGAAAGGGTGTGCTATCCCTTAACACACAACTCTAAGTTCAGTAGAACTTACTGTAGCTAAACTTGATATTATATGTACTTAGGGTACCTTTAGTGGTTTTCAGTTGATCAATTCAATTGAGATTATTTAGGAAAACAATAGCAAGCTGGAATCCCACACTCTGCACACCAATGTGAGAAGTTGGCCTGATATATGCTGTCCACTAGTTCTAGTGGGCACCTTGTATCAGTCCAAACAACCCCTTATGGTGATAGGTTAAAGACAACCTTTATTTTAAGCTATCCTAGTGGTAGCTATGAAGAGCAGCCTTCAGGCTAAGTCTTGAAGGAATGTAAAGCAGCTTGTTTTACCAGTCTATAATCTCTTGAATGATCAAATGAAAAGACAACCATATCAGGTAGATATATTCAAAATATATATATTTAAGATAAAACATACCCCTCTAGTCTCTTTATGAGACTGGAGTTCGAAGTACTTAGTTTACAAGTCAACAATCATCATTAATAGCACAAATACACGTTTGGGCCCTAGGGGCGTACCAAACCATATATCAAAAAAGTGGTATAAGAACCACGACTGGAATAGACACTAGGTCTATAGTCTGTAGAATCGCTGGGACCCCAAGGTAGCACCCAAGGTAGTAACACAGGGGACCCACGGGGACTGTATGCAGTGTGTAAACACAACCGCGGGTTCCCATTATCTTCTAGGGGTAATGTCGCGGCTGGAAATTTAAAGATTAGGGACACTTCTAATCAAGTCAGAACCAAACCCTTTTGGACTTAAGAAGTTCTAGGGCTAGCACCCACCAGAGCACCGGAGTACTCGAGTTACCTCACCCAAGGAAGCCGGGTGCATAGGTGTCTTTTGGTGTCCGGTCGCTTTGTCGATTTCAATGGGAGCCTGCAAAGAACTGCTGCTGCTGTGAAGAGGAGAAGTGTCCGAAGAGATCCAATCCTGGTTATAGGATGGAAGGAGCCTGAAATCAAAGGGGACAGAGTCTGGGTCACTAGCCAGTGACCAAGGGCAGGATGGACCAATTCCCACACATGTCGGGTGCTTCAGGTGAGTTAATGGGTGTCTTGACTCTTCAGCCACGAGGTCCAGGAGGTGTCGACGAAGTCCACAAGCCGGATTCGAGCTGTCCCATGAAGTCTGTCGAGTGCTATGGTGTCGGCAACCAGATTGGACCCATCAAGCCTTGGCAATGGCAAGTCACTGGAATTCAGAGAAAGGACTGCGGTGCAGACCAGAAAGGTCTGAGGGACTCACCCAGCAAGAGTAAGTCAGGGCACGCCTGGAGCAACCAGGAATGCCCAATCAGAAAAGGAGTTGCCTTCGTGGGGACCTGCTATCCAACAGGCTAGTGATCACGAAGGAGCCTCAAGTGGTCGCACTTGAAGCTGGCCCACGGTTCACTCGTGGAGTGGAGGCCATCAATCTTCAGTGCAGGAGGTGCTCAAGGCTGGGGCTACTCAGAGCCCAAAGCACAACTTCGAGGAGGACCAGAAAGATAGTGTTGCTGCAAAAGTTCACGGTCTCCAGGGGACACGGTTCCACATTACCCACGATAGCCACGGGCCTCAGCTTTGCTGTGGACTCAGGGTAGCCTCGGGGAAGTGTGGAAATCCTCCTCTGGTGGTGGAAAGACTTCGGTGTCCAGCAGGAGCTTCAGCGATGCAGACCGGTCAGTTGCTACTTTTGTGCCTGCCAAGCAGGGGAGTCACTCCTTGGCCCCAAGGGAGATTTCTAGTCAGGATAGAATGTCAAAGGTCCAGGATATATGTAGCAGAGTTTCATCCTGGGTAATCTAAAGTCCTAGGGACTGGATTCCTATACTTATAGTAAGTTCCGGGATGGACTAACTCTAAGCCCCACCTATGGGTGGGCTTGGAAAGAGGGATGGTTACACCCATTTCCTTTGTCCAGTTTCGCACCAGAGCAGGGGCAGGTAGCCCCTGCAACCAGTTTGAACTGGGCTATGCACAGGGACAGTGCAGGTCTTCAAAGCACCAGAGAGTGCTCCCGCCCAGCCCCAATACACATCTGCCTGTCTGGGGAGGTGGTCACACCTCCCTGGGACAGGAAACCAATTGTCCAGGCCTCCCCTTCCAGAGTTTCAGTCAGCAGCAGGAGGCCAGACCCGTGTCTGTGGCAGAGGCATACATTTTGTGATGCCAGGGCTCAGGAAAGTCCTACCGGGTTTAGCCAGTGTGAACATGTCTTTTCCTCTAGTAGGGTGGAATGCTACCCCCGCTGCCAGAACTGAGGGAGGGGGTAGTATTCCAAAGCATTTGACACCAAACACAGCATGTTTTGATGCAGCCATTCCAAAGTTAGCCTTTACCGCAAGGTTATAATGCACTTAAGAGTATATGGTATGGCTGTTTCACAGGATAGCCATAAGGAATTATTTCTGAAAGCTGCAGAGAGGCTCAGCTCATGCTTGGGCACCCTCTCACTTAAAACCAAGCACCCTGCCTTCAGGATTGTCAAGGCCTGCCATAGGAGTGGCTTATAGGTTTATATGTGTCTGTATATATGTGTGGATATAGGTAGCCTATGCCACTGTAAGGGGTGCAAGCACACCCTTACCCAGGCTGCAGTAGCAGACCTGTGGTGCCATTTTGGAGTGCTTCCCAGGGGTGGCATAATATATGCTGCAGCTCCTGGTAGGCCTCTGAGGTAACCTATGCCCTAGGTACATAGTATACCATATACTAGGGGCTTATAAGGCACTCCAGAATCCAATTAGATATGTACCTAATGTACATGGAAACCATTTTAGAGAGGAAGCAGCTAGGCGGTGGTCCTGATTAGCAGGATCCCAGTCCAACTAAGTCATAAATCAGCAAAACACCAGGAAAAATGTTGGGTCAACCATATAGTCAGATTCCACCTTCCTACACTGATCTCCACCACACAGGATTGGTCGTGGAAGGACTACTCCTGTTGGACACTTGGAACTACTACCCTGAGGATATTGTCTTGCTTTAAAAAGAATTAAGGAGTGGACTCCCAGAGAGCAGCAGGTACAAAAGTGCTACAAGAGTCCCCTGCCAGATACTACAAGGAGAAAGATTGCCCGGTTGTAGCCCTGATCTGCACCCAAAGGATTGCACACAATGTGACAGGTCAACAGAGCTTCACCTGCACCATCCCCCTGTAGTAGTCCCCATCCTGGAGTGTGTCTAGTGGACTTTTAGAGATTTGTCCAGGTGCATTGTGGGAAATGTAGTCCCGACATCCCAAAGATTATCTCAAAGCTTTTAGACCGTTGGATTGGTGTTGTGGACTCTTTTTTGCATTAAGTAAGCACTTCTGGAAGTAAGCGAAACCATGCTATATTGTGGAGAGCTTGAGCTCATGACTTTGTCCCAATCCATAACAGCCTCTTTTAACCCTTTGAGCACTATTTGCTCCTAAGCGCTAGATTTACATTTAGTCTTTAAAAAATCATATCTCTGGTTCCCTACATTAGATTTTTGTTGTTTTTGTGTCTGTTTGTTCATTAAATATTTCCTATTTTATAAATTGGTGTGAAATTTTTATTGTCTGTTCTGTCTTACTTATTTAATGATTAGGTGTTTTTAAATGCTTTACATATCCGTCTACTGAGTTAAGCCTGCCTGCTCGCAGCCAGCTACCAAGGGTTGAGCTAGAAGCTAAAGTATTGAGACCTTGTGTGGATCTAAATTGCATTAGTGGCCTTATTTCTAGTGGTAGGTGCATACTTACCCCCACTATTAATACACTTTCCAACAATACTGTTAAGTGCTGTGTTAAGAAGCCAAAATTATAAGATTATGTTCAGATCTGTTTTTACCAATGCAAAAACAACAATTGATGGACAGAATGCAGAACAATACAATAATGTCATACATTCACCCCAGTACAGCGATCTGGGCCTAAATCCATCGTTTTTTTGCTCACCATGCCATTCCAGTCTGAACCCAGCCATATGCAAATCAGTCTTGACCCTGTGCCTCATGGGAACAGTCCAGCCCGAACTGCCAAGCCAGGTCCTCCCTGGACTGGAAACAAGCATCCTAGGACCGGTTTCGGGGTTTCACCCCTCTTCAGCCAGGATAGCTTAATTCCAGTGGCATGGAGAGCACGGGACTCACGTCTGAGCATACCCGTCCCACTCGGGGTGACCAATGCAAAAACAACAATTGATGGACAGAATGCAGAACAATGTCATACATTCACCCCAGTACAGAGATCTGGGCCTAAATCCATCGTTTTTTTGCTCACCATGCCATTCCAGTTTGAACCCAGCCATATGCATATCAGTCTTGACCCTGTGCCTCATGGGAACAGTCCAGCCCGAACTGCCAAGCCAGGTCCTCCCTGGACTGGAAACAAGCACCCTAGGACCGGTTTCGGGGTTTCACCCCTCTTCAGCCAGGATAGCTTGATTCCAGTGGCATGGAGAGCACGGGATTCACGTCTGAGCATACCCGTCCCACTCGGGGTGACCAATGCAAAAACAACAATTGATGGACAGAATGCAGAACAATGCCATACATTCAACCCAGTACAGAGATATGGGCCTAAATCCATCGTTTTTTTGCTCACCATGCCATTCCAGTTTGAACCCAGCCCTATGCAAATCAGTCTTGACCCTGTGCCTCATGGGAACAGTCCAGCCCGAACTGCCAAGCCAGGTCCTCCCTGGACTGGAAACAAGCATCCTAGGACCGGTTTCGGGGTTTCACCCCTCTTCAGCCTGGATAGCTTGATTCCAGTGGCATGGAGAGCACGGGTCTCACGTCTGAGCATACCCGTCCCACTCGGGGTGACCAATGCATAAACAACAATTGATGGACAGAATGCAGAACAATGTCATACATTCACCATGCCAGATACCGGTCCTAGGAAGCTTGTTTCCGGTCCAGGGAAGACATGGTTTGGCAATTTGGGCTGGACTGTTCCCATGAGGCACAGGGTCAGACTGATTTGCATATGGCCATGTCTGAACTGGGGTGGCAGAGTGGGCTAAAGAATGGTGATGGATTAAACCCAGATAAGTTGACTGGGGGTGAGTGCTTGCAATTTTCAACACTCCGTCCATCATTTCCTTTGGTTTTTGCTCAGATCTGTTTTTACACCATTCCTGATTTTCCCACACCCACTTGATTATGACATCCTTCCCCACACAGATTTGTCGTCCAAAGTTCATTAATAAAGGGGCATGTTAGAGCCCAAAGGGCAGCCTCAAATAGATTGGAGGTAACAAACAAAAGTCACAATGTTGGGAATGGTTCTACATAACCAGATCATTTCATAGAGGGCTTTTCCTGTGGCATGCCATTTACTTTGGCAAGCTGTTGACAATCTTTTAATATGTGTTGTATTCATTTGTCTTAATATATTCTAGGGCAGCACTAAATAGTTTTTAAATGATTTGCAGACATCTTGCAAGGGAAATCTGTCATGTAGTAAGATGTCTGTTGGACTGTATTGTCCATCACAATGTTCACAGGTGTACCTTCTTCCATAAAGATCTCTCTTAAAATATTGGTCACCCTAGTGGTGATGTTGATCATTTTCCTCACACCAAACCATTAAATGTGGTAATCCACTTTATCTAGATGGAAGTATCCTTCAAAGCCTCACACATTCAGTGTACCAACAACATCTAAGGTTAGCTTATTACATGGTTTGTTTAGTGAAAGCTATAATATTCTCTTTTTCACCCACAGCCTAGCCTGTGTTAGGTTGTCACTAAGGGCCATATGTAGAAAGCAAAATTGCGATCGCAAACGCCGAAATTCGCCGAATTTCGGCGTTTGCGCTCGCAATTTTGCTAAGTTTTATGTAGGAAGGCAAATCTGCGTGCAAAATAAGGAATCGCTAAATTTGCGATTCCTTAAATGCAATGTAAGAAGCACCAAAAAAGTGCAATTTGGCCTTAAGGAATCGCAAATTACCACCAACTACAGGTTGGTGGTAATTTGCGATTTCTTTCAAAAATGCATATTTTTGCATTTTTCAAAGTGGCATGTGGTGCACACACATGTCCTTAGGGCATGTATGTGTGCCACATGTGCACCCATGCTCATTTCAGGGGTGCAACAGGGTGTTCTTTTGACACCCTGGCACACTTGAAATTGCATTCTCAATTTGCGATTCTCTAATTGAGAATTGCAAATTGAGAATGTCTTCCCATTCATTCCTATGGGCCTCTAGGCCCATAGGAATGAATGGGGAGGTATTCCTTAATTGCGAATTGCAATTTGCAATTCACAATTAAGGAATATGTAGGATTCGCAAAATTATTTGCTAATCCTACCTACATTCCGTTTTGCAATTCTCTAATTGCGATTCCCTAAAAATTGCAATTAGAGAATCGCAAAACACGTTCTACCTACATATGGCCCTAAGTCCTTTCATATCCCAGTCATCAGAATAGTGTATATAGCCATATCAAACCCAGTGCCTAATAAGTCTCATTTTTGACTTTATTAAATGTCAATGGACACGTTTTTCTAAACTACATATGAGAAGATTAATGACAGTAGCAACATTCTTGGCGTAGTTCGAAAAATTATAAGTATAAATACAAAGTTTATTTGACTTCATCTTAGCTTATGAGTGGGAACTTCTTTACAGCTTGTACTAAATATCAGATGGGTTTCAGACCACCTTTCCGCATGGTGTACCCCAAATACCTAAAAGATAAACCCCCAATCAACACTTTCTCCTTTTTATCATAAACCCAAACTCTTTCAACCTCCCTTAAATTACCATCATGATTTATAAAATCTGTTCCACAAAATATGATGTCCTAGAGTGCAAGCACATTCCTGAGACTCACCGCAGTCTTGTACATGAAGCACTAGAAGACAGTGTCAGAAGAGTGCAACCCAAATAGCATTCTACAGAAAATACATGTATCTAGAGGTGTGGCTAAGGAAGTAAGGAGGCTTGACAATGGATGAAGCCTAACCTGATGGTAGGCAAAATAGAAATCTATGATCAGCAGCTAGTATTGTCCAGCAGCCTGTGCATCTTAGTGATATTGGGAATCAGAAGCAATTCACCCAAACACTGGAGAGGAGATCTCCTAAATAGTGCACATGCGGAGAGTCCCTGCATGAGTTTTAGTGACCAAAACATGGGAAGTGACAGCACTAAACTAGAAGCAGACATGCCAGATAATT
Source organism: Triturus cristatus (assembly GCF_964204655.1). Classification (NCBI taxonomy): domain Eukaryota; kingdom Metazoa; phylum Chordata; class Amphibia; order Caudata; family Salamandridae; genus Triturus; species Triturus cristatus. The sequence continues at coordinate 1,497,128,844 of NC_140591.1, forward strand.
TTGAAAAATATACAATCAGTTGGTAAAATAACAATCTAAAGTAATGAAGAAAACATGTTGTGCTTCTATGCTATGGAATGGTGTAAATTCTCTTAGTTTTTCATAAACAGGCCTGCAGGTTTTGGGCGTTTTTATCCATTAAAATAAGATTATGGACATTCAGATGGTAGAGCAATAGAAAGATCTTGATAACAGCTGAAGGTAGAGATCCATAATGACATTGGAAACAGTCTGTATTACAGTATAGCCTTATAGCCCGCTGCAGAGGGCTGTGCTGGTTACTAAAGTCAGAGAACCCGATTCATAGGCCCGAGCTGTGAGTAAGGACCTATCATGAGGAAGAGAGGCTTTAACAACCGCGATAGCCTGAGGCAGAAGGGCTATAGGGATGTTAAAATATTCCACTCTCTGAGGGTAAAATATTTAGACCTTCAGTGGAGCTCCCAATATCCCAATTTTCTAATTTAGCTTATAGACACCTGAGAAGCAAGGCAATGGCTCTGGGTGCAAAAACATCTACCCAAGAGCAAGTACCTGAGATTCAGGCCAGTCTGAGGAAAATGTACACACACTGTGAATGTGCATGAGAGGAAAAAACGACTAATTCCAGGTCCCTAGATGAAAATCTGCATTCAGATGAAAACTGTTGTTGTTGGCATTCTGCCCAAGAACAGAACTATGCGTAAGATTATGGGTCCTTAGTGCGGAGGGACTGAGTCATCCTACCACCTTAGTACCCATAAGCCCAGGACCGACTAGCTATAGTGTCTCACTTGCCCTCCTACTCACTCATAGAGAAACAAGTGATTAGGCACCCCAGAGCACAACACTCCCAAATCTCTCAGGACTTGCACTTGCAAGACACACCCTTTCACGCACACTCTTGTTCTTAGCCCACAATAAGATCTGACAGAGACACAAACCAATTTAAAATATATATTTTAACTAATGTGCTCTAACATTCAGTATACGTTATGTTATGTTATGTTATTATGACCTATATAGCGCACATATACCCATATGTCTCTTGGCACTTCCGGTTCTCCATACTGTGTTTCACACCACTATTCCTAAAAGAACCATGTCTTTAGTTGCTTTCTGAATTTAAGAAGAGAGGGAATCCTCCTAAGATGTAATGGAAGGGAGTTCCATTCCTTTATGGTATTGAAGCTAAAACTCCTCCCACCCCAGTTCGTTTTTTTGATTCTGACAGTAGGCATCAGATTAGTATTGTCTGATCGTAGAGGTCTGTTAGATGAATACCATCTGAAACGGTCCTGTTAGAACCGGCGGTCTCTAGTTGGCAGAGGTATACACTTCTGACAAATAGGGACCTACCAACTCTAGTCAGGGCAAGGGGATTACACACTCAGACAACCCCTGCTACCCCCTTGGTAGCTTGGCAGAGCAGACAGGCTTATCTCAGAGGCAGTGTGTTAAGCATTTACGACCACATACAGTAATAAAGTGAATACACTACAAATGGACACAACACAGGAGTTATTATAAAAATAGTATTTTTATATAAGGCTTAGCACAAGACCAAATAATGACAAAAATATACCACAGTTTAATAAATACTCTTTGGAAGGAAAAATAATAGTTCAAGTAAAGTTTCTTCTTAGGAAATGAGTCTTTAGCAACAAAAGTAAATATTCTTCTGAAACACAGTTCTTGGCAACAATGTAACCCCCGCAGGAGTCACACGACGTCGAGTTTACGATATTCCCAAGGTTCGGCGTCGACCGCGAGGAGCGCTACGTCGAGCCTGGAGTCGCAACAGAACCCCCAAACACAGTACCTTTGGAAATGAAGAAAACGATGATCCACGGCGTCGAGATGTCGAGGTCGGCGTCGGTCGTGCCTCAGATTCGGGTCAATCCGCAGTGGCGTCGAGGGCCGGAGCAGCGCTCACGGCGTCGAGATCGGCGTCGATCGTACCTCGGAGTCGGGTCAATCCGCAGCGGCGTCGAGGGATGTCGGGCCGGAGCAGCGCTCACGGCGTCGAGAAGGGCGTCGAGTCGATGCGATCAGCAGCGGCGTCGAGACGGGGTCGCTTGGAGCTGGAGCCGATACTCACTACTCCCTGGCGTCGATACCGGCGTCAAGACGGGGTCACTCGGAGCTGGAGCCGATACTCACTACTCCTGGCGTCGCTACTGGCGTCGATCGGGCCCGGCGGCCGGCGTCGAAGGCTTGGAACACTGGAGCCGTTACTCACGATGTCGAGCTGGATTCGGCGGCGTCGGCGGCGTCGAGACTGCAGATTTTCCCCTGTGTACTGGAAATAACACTTTCCAGCAACCAGAAATTCAGTAGAGGGTGAAGTCCTTTAGCCCTGTGACTTCAACAGGAGGCTGGCACTCTTCCAGCCCTTGGAGATTTTCTAGCAAGCTTTGTGAGAGTACACACCAAGTTCCTCTCTCCTTGTTCCTTGGCAAAAATAAAGAAGCAGCTTCAGGTTCCCACCAGCAAACAACACACTGGCAGAAGGGGGAGGCAAGTCCTTAGATCAGCAGGCTTCTTGTCCTTGGTAGAGGTTTCCTTGTCAGAAGTGATCTCAGTTCTTGGTTCAGGGGTCCTTCTCTTATACCCCATTTCTCCTTTGTTCCCTTTGTCCAAGCAGGGAAATTCCCACCATCTCAGGTTTGTTGTGGGTGTTGCCAGGCAGAGGCACCTGGCCTATTCACTGAGCAGGGCAGGGTCCTCAGCCGCCCAGCAGGAGGCGGAGCCAGTATTGTCACTGGCAGGAGCAGGGCTATCAGTCGCCCAGCAGGAGGTGGAGCCAGCATTGTCAGGCAGGGCAGGCTACTTTTCCCTCACTTTATGTGTAAATGCCTCATTCACCCCACACTGACTCATTCAGACCTCTGGAGCCACCCAGCCCCTGACACACACACCAAACCAGCAGAGACCGGTGGATAGTTGGACAAGAAAATAGCCATTTTCTAAAAGGGCTATTTTCAAACATAGAATTTAAAAACCATCCATCCTAAAGGATGTGTTATTAAATTCTGAGTTCAGGGATACTAAACTCGACCTGCTACCATGCTCCCTGAGTCAGATAGATTATAATGGAGTTAATAGTCCGTCTGCCCATTCTGGCCTATGGGAGGCAGGTAGCCCTTCAATAGTGAAAAACGAAAATGGCTGTAATTCACTATTAGGTCATGCCACACACATCAGGGCATGACCTACCTTTTACCAACAATGCACCCTGCCCTAGGGCCTACCATAGAGGTGTCTGAAATGTGGCAAAGTGAAGGTTTAGAGACTGGCAAGTAGGTTTCCTTGCCAAGTCGACATGGCAGTCAGGGACTGCACGCAGGCGCTGCGGTGGCAGGCCTGAGACACATTTTACAAGCTGCTTCTGTGGGTGGCACAACCAGTGCTGCAAGCCCACCAGCAGCAGTCAACTTACATGCCCTTGGCACACACAGTGCACTAGACTAGGGTCTGAACAGTAAGTCAACCAAGCCAATCATGGTAACACCAATCAATGTAACAATTTAACATAGGGAGCACTTGCACTGTGGCACTGATCAGCAGTGGCACAGTGCCCAAAGCAATAATCCAGCAAAAACATCGTAAACAGAGGAGGCAAAAAAAAAAAAATGGAGGAGAGACTCATGCCAATGATGCCAGGTCTAACACGTGTCCCCTCCAGCTGAAATGTGGGGAGAACTACCCTTCACCCAGGGAGTCCTCATCACTAAGGCGGAAAAATCTGGACAGACCATCAGCATTGGCATGATCTGTACCAGGGCGGTGTTCCACCGTAAAGTCCATCCCCTGTAGGGAAATGGACCACCTCAACAGCTTTGGGTTCTCACCTCTCATCTGCATTAACCATCTGAGGGGCCTGTGGTCTGTCTGAACCCGGAAGTGAGTTCCAAACAGGTAGGGTCTTAGCTTCTTCAGCGCCCAGACCACAGCAAATGCCTCACACTCTATCGCACTCCACCTTTGTTCCCTGGGAAGTAACCTCCGGCTGATGAAGGCTACAGGTAAGTCTCGGCCCTCCTCATTCATCTGTGCTAGAACAGCCCCCACACCATACTCTGAAGCGTCTGTCTGGACAATAAACTCTTTTGAAAAGTTGGGTGCCTGGAGGACCGGTGCTGTACACATTGCAGTTTTCAGGGTGTCAAAGGCTTTCTGACAGGCGTCAGTCCAGATCACAAGTCTTGGCTGCTTCCTGGAAGTCAGCGAGGTCAAGGGGTGCACAATGTTGCCATACCCCTTGACAAACCTCCTGTAGTAACCCGTGAGACCCAAGAAGGCTCTCACCTGAGTCTGGGTTTTGGGCGGTTCCCAAGCCAGGATGGTATCTATCTTGGGTTGCAGGGGGGCCACCTTGCCGCTCCCTACTTGGTGCCCCAAGTACACCACTGAACCCTGCCCAATCTGGCACTTACTGGCCTTGATTGTGAGGCCTGCTCTGTGCAGGGCCAACAACACTTCCTGGAGGTGGCACAAGTGTTCCTCCCAGCTGGCGCTGAACACTGCTATATCGTCCAGGTAGGCGGCGCTGAAATCTTCCAGCCCGGCCAATACCTGGTTAACTAACCTCTGGAATGTGGCAGGGGCATTCTTCATCCCAAAGGGCATCACCCGGAACTGGTAGTGCCCATCTGGTGTGGAGAATGCAGACCTCTCTTTTGCCCCATCGGTCAAGGCGATCTGCCAGTACCCAGACGTTAGATCAAACGTACTAAGGTACCGGGCAGCCCCCAACCGACCGATGAGCTCATCAGCTCTGGGGATGGGGTGCGCGTCAGTCTTGGTGACCGAATTGAGTCCTCGGTAATCCACACAGAACCGAAGTTCCGGTGAAGCACCAGGCGCTGCAGCCTTTGGGACCAAGAGCACTGGGCTGGCCCTAGGACTGCTAGAGGACTCAACCACCCCTAAGGCAAACATCTTGGAGACCTCCTCCTTGATATATGCTCTGACCTTTTCAGTCACCCTGTAGGCCTTGTGCCTCACAGGAGTGCTGTCCCCAGTGTCCACATCATGGACACACCACTGAGTGACACCAGGGATTAAGGAAAACAGATCAGGGAATTGTACCAACAGATGGCGACAATCTTGCTGCTGCTCAGGGGTCAGTGTGTCAGAGAGGACAACACCATCCACCGACCCATCTTTTTCTTTGGCACACAGGAGGTCAGGAAGAGGCTCACTCTCCTCCTCCATCCCAGCATCTGTGGCCAGGAGCATGCCCACTTCGGACCTTTCTAAGTGGGGCTTTAACCGGTTGACATGCAGGACCCTTAAGGGGTTCCTGGGAGACTTCAAGTCCACCAAGTAGGTGACATCGCTCTTTTTCTCCACAACCTCAAATGGTCCAGTCCACCTGTCCTTGAGCGCACAAGGTTCCACAGGGGCCATGACCCAAACTTTCTGACCAGGTTGAAGCTCAACCAGAGTGGCATTCTGATCGTACCACCGCTTCATCTCTTCCTGGCTGGCCTCCAGATTTGCCTGAGCAAGATCTCTGAAGCGCCGAGTCTGGTTCCTAAAGGCCAGCATGTAACTATATACATCCTGGGGAGGTTTCCTGGGAGATTGCTCCCAGCCTTCTTTGACCAGACTCAAAGGTCCTCTAACCGGGTGACCATACAAAAGCTCAAAGGGGCTGAACCCTAGAGACTTCTGTGGCACCTCACGTAAGCAAACAGCAGGCATGGTAAGAGGACGTCCCATTTACGCCTCATTGGTTCTTCAAGACCCATAATCATGCCTTTTAGGGTCCGGTTGAATCTCTCAACCAGCCCATTACCTTGAGGGTGGTAAGGAGTCGTAAACTTGTAGGTTACCCCACACTCCTTCCACAGAGACTTCATATAATTAGAAATGAAGTTGGTGCCCCGGTCTGACACCACCTCTCTGGGGAACCCCATGCGGCAGAAAACACCCATCAGTGCCCGTCCCACCACGGGGGCCGTCACTGTGCGGAGAGGGATGGCTTCCTGGTACCGGGTGGCATGGTCCACCAAGACCAGGATACACCTGTTGCCCATGGCTGTCTTGGGGTCCAGTGGCCCCACAATGTCAATTCCCACTCGCTCAAAGGGGGTACTGACGACGGGAAAAGGTTGGAGGGGAGCCTTCTGCTTCCGCCCACTTTTCCCTCTTGCCTGGCAAGTTTGACAGGTCCTACAATGGATATCTGAATCCCTTCTCATCTGGGGCCAATAAAAATGGGTGACAAGCCTGTCATAGGTCTTGTCCTGCCCCAGAATCCAGCTATCGGAACGTCATGAGCCAACCCCAGTAGGAAGGCTCTGAAGCGCTGGGGTACCACCAGCACACGGGCTGACCCAGGCTCAGCAGCCTTAGGCTTGCTATACAGGAGGTCGTTCTCCCAGTAGATCCAATGTGATCCTGACTGATCACCTGTCGTTTGGGCTGAGGCCTGCTGCCTCATACCCACAAGAGAAGGGCACACTTTCTGTTCAGCACAACATTCCTCCCTGGAGGGACCACCATCCTGCTGCCAATGGGTCAGCTCGGGTAGGTCTCCCAGTTCGGCCACTTGTTCTCCTGTCGGTTCCAGGGCATCCCCCTCAGGGTCTGCTCCCTCCTAGACCGCGGGAACGATGGGGGTCGGTTTCCCGCGCCCCCTGCCTCTTCTCTTCACGGTTGGGACCTGGGCCATACTTTCAGGCCCCCGGGCCCCCATCAACACCCTTACTAGCTGATATGGACCGGGTGGTCACACACACCCACTCAGGCAGACCCAACATTTCCAGATGCGCTTTTCGCTCCACCTTAGTCCAAGGGGACTCCTACAAATCATTGCCCAGGAGACAATCAACAGGCATGGCGGGCCTCACAGCAACCTGAAGAGTACCTGAGACCCCCCCCCACTCAAAAGGAACTTGAGCTACCTCACACTGACTCTGTGAGTTGTCAGCAGCTACAACGGGGTAGAATGCATGAGGGACCACCTGCTCTCTGGACACCAAGTGACACTTGACAGCTGTCACACTTGCTCCGGTGTCTCTGAGAGCTTCCACCCTATTGCCATTAATGGTCACCCACTGCCTATATTTTTTTGGGTTATTAGGTAGAGGGGTTGGAGGGACCATTTCCACGTCTCCTAAAGAGACCAGGGACATTTCTGCGGGGGCACCCATCTCATTCCCTCCCAGGGCTACACTCGTCACCTGACGAGGGGGTGCACGTGGTGGTGCATTGGAATCCTTCATGGGACACTGGGGATCATAATAACGGTGTCCCACCTGCTTACAAACATAGCAGGTCATGGGGCCCCTTGGAACAGGTTTACCTGTCGGGGCCTCTGGCTTCTTTACGGGGGAGGCTGGGAACCCTTCCCTTGATTCCCTTGGGGATTACTTTGGGGCCCTTTCTGAAACTCCCTCTGTTTACCCCTGTCCCCCCACTCTTCTGCTGGGGACCCTGCCCACCTTTGGCTGAGTCTCCCACTGGACCCTTGTGGACCCTGGTACTGACCCAGCGGTCCGCCTCCTCAGCAAGTTTTCTAGGGTTAGATATCTTGCTATCAACAAGGTGCTGGCGTAGCTCTGGAAAACAGTTATTAGACAAGTGCTCCCAAGCAAACAAATCATAAAGAGCATCATACCTATCAACCTTGCTACCCTTTATCCAACCATCCATGGCTCTGCAACAAAAAGACACATATTCAACCCACGTAGTACCAGGCAACTTCTTACATTCTCTAAAGGTTTGTCGGTACTTTTCTGGGGTTAAGCCATATCTCAACATTAAAGCATCTTTCATATGAGTATAAGACATCCTATCCTCAGCAGGCATGCTCAACAAGGTATCTCTCCCTTCATTTGTAAAGCGGCTCCACAACCCCGTTCCCCAATCTTTCTCAGGGACCCGGTGGGCCAACAATGCTAACTCATATGCTTTAAACCATTGACTAATATCCTCATTTTTACTGTAATCCTTGATCACATCTTTGGGAAAATAAAACCTACTTTCTGCAGGCACAGATGGAGTGCTGCCACCAGAGGGATTCGACTCTAAACTCTTAGTTTTAAGCTCCATCTCCCTCACCATCTTCTCACGTTCAAACGCTAATTTCTCTCTCTCAAAATCTAATCTTTTGCTCTCCATTTCAGTTTTTCTCTTGCTTCTTGCATTCTCTAATTCCAACTGCCCTCCTAATTTAAGTTTTGCCATTTCTAACTGGTGTCCCCTCTCCCTCTCCCTGTCTTCCAACTCTTCAGGAGAAAGGCTCTTAGAGGACACACTGCTGCCGGGAGATCCCACGTGCCCATTCATGGGCTCTTCCACTTCCTCTTCCTCTTCCTCTTCCTCTTCCGGTACCACCCCCGGATCAGAGGGATTTCTGGCCTCTAACCAGGCCTTCAGTGCTTTGAGGAAGTCGTCTCTCAATCTGAGACCTGTGGTAGGAACTTTAAACTGCTTGCAATATTGCTGTAGCTCCTTTAACTTGTACTTATTTATCAATTTCTTATCAAATTCCTCCACAACAATAAGAGAAGGGGTAGCAGCTCCGGCATTCTCCATGGTCAAAACTGGCAGTGTTTAAAAAATAAGCTCCAGGAAGCGGAGAACAAAAATAGAATATCCTAACAAAACAGATTGTGGCTGCGTTATGGTCTGCTTTCACTATGTAGCGTACACTAATCACTGAACATGAGTCATAAATGCAAAGTTCAATCCTCACCGCTGACCACCAATGTTAGAACCGGCGGTCTGTAGTTGGCAGAGGTATACACTTCTGACAAATAGGGACCTACCAACACTAGTCAGGGCAAGGGGATTACACACTCAGATAACCCCTGCTACCCCCTTGGTAGCTTGGCAGAGCAGACAGGCTTATCTCAGAGGCAGTGTGTTAATCATTTATGACCACATACAGTAATAAAGTGAATACACTACAAATGGACACAACACAGGAGTTATTATAAAAATAGTATTTTTATATAAGGCTTAGCACAAGACCAAATAACGACAACAATATACCACAGTCTTAATAAATACTCTTTGGAAGGAAAAATAATAGTTCAAGTAAAGTTTCTTCTTAGGAAATGAGTCTTTAGCAACAAAAGTAAATATTCTTCTGAAACACAGTTCTTGGCAACAATGTAACCACCACAGGAGTCACACGACGTCGAGTTTACGATATTACCAAGGTTCGGCGTCGACCGCGAGGAGCGCTACGTCGAGCCTGGAGTCGCAACAGAACCCCCAAACACAGTACCTTTGGAAATGAAGAAAACGATGATCCACGGCGTCGAGATGTCGGCGTCGAGGTCGGCGTCGGTCGTGCCTCGGATTCGGGTCGATCCACAGCGGTGTCGAGGGCCGGAGCAGCGCTCACGGCGTCGAGATCGGCGTCGATCGTACCTCGGAGTCGGGTCAATCCGCAGCGGCGTCGAGGGATGTTGGGCCGGAGCAGCGCTCACGGCGTCGAGAAGGGCGTCGAGTCGATGCGATCAGCAGCGGCATCGAGACGGGGTCGCTTGGAGCTGGAGCCGATACTCACTACTCCCTGGCGTCAAAACCGGCGTCAAGACGGGGTCACTCGGAGCTGGAGCCGATACTAACTACTCCTGGCGTCGCTACTGGCGTCGATCGGGCCCGGCGGCCGGCGTCGAAGGCTTGGAACACTGGAGCCATTACTCACGATGTCGAGCTGGATTCGGCGGCGTCGGCGGCGGCGAGACTGCAGATTTTCCCCTGTGTACTGGAAATAACACTTTCCAGCAACCAGCAATTCAGTAGAGGGTGAAGTCCTTTAGCCCTGTGACTTCAACAGGAGGCTGGCACTCTTCCAGCCCTTGGAGATTTTCTAGCAAGCTTTGTGAGAGTACACACCAAGTTCCTCTCTCCTTGTTCCTTGGCAAAAATAAAGAAGCAGCTTCAGGTTCCCCCCAGCAAACAGCACACTGGCAGAAGGGGGAGGCAAGTCCTTAGATCAGCAGGCTTCTTGTCCTTGGTAGAGGTTTCCTTGTCAGAAGTGATCTCAGTTCTTGGTTCAGGGGTCCTTCTCTTATACCCCATTTCTCCTTTGTTCACTTTGTCCAAGCAGGGAAATTCCCACCATCTCAGGTTTGTTGTGGGTGTTGCCAGGCAGAGGCACCTGGCCTATTCACTGAGCAGGGCAGGGTCCTCAGCCGCCCAGCAGGAGGCGGAGCCAGTATTGTCACTGGCAGGAGCAGAGCTATCAGTCGCCCAGCAGGAGGTGGAGCCAGCATTGTCAGGCAGGGCAGGCTACTCTTCCCTCACTCTATGTGTAAATGCCTCATTCATCCCACACTGACTCATTCAGAACTCTGGAGCCACCCAGCCCCTGACACACACACCAAACCAGCAGAGACCGGTGGATAGTTGGACAAGAAAATAGCCACTTTCTAAAAGGGCTATTTTCAAACATAGAATTTAAAAACCATCCATCCTAAAGGATGTGTTATTAAATTCTGAGTTCAGGGATACTAAACTCGACCTGCTACCATGCTCCCTGAGTCAGATAGATTATAATGGAGTTAATAGTCCGTCTGCCCATTCTGGCCTATGGGAGGCAGGTAGCCCTTCAATAGTGAAAAACGAAAATGGCTGTAATTCACTATTAGGTCATGCCACACACATCAGGGCATGACCTACCTTTTACCAACAATGCACCCTGCCCTAGGGCCTACCATAGAGGTGTCTGAAATGTGGCAAAGTGAAGGTTTAGAGACTGGCAAGTAGGTTTCCTTGCCAAGTCGACATGGCAGTCAGGGACTGCACACAGGCGCTGCGGTGGCAGGCCTGAGACACATTTTACAAGCTGCTTCTGTGGGTGGCACAACCAGTGCTGCAAACCCACCAGCAGCAGTCAACTTACATGCCCTTGGCACACACAGTGCACTAGACTAGGGTCTGAACAGTAAGTCAACCAAGCCAATCATGGTAACACCAATCAATGTAACAATTTAACATAGGGAGCACTTGCACTGTGGCACTGATCAGCAGTGGCACAGTGCCCAAAGCAATAATCCAGCAAAAACATCGTAAACAGAGGAGGCAAACAGAAAAAAATGGAGGAGAGACTCATGCCAATGATGCCAGGTCTAACAGGTCCCAAAAAAATTTCGGACCTTCTCTATGGAGTGCCTTGTGAGTGATACAGAGCGCCTTGAATTTTACCCTCTGACCGATTGGCAGCCAGTGCAGGTCTTGAATCCCTGTTCTAACAGACTGATGTTTGGGGATATCCAGTATGAGTCTTGCAGCGGCATTTTGTACAGTTTGCAACTTTCTGAGAAGAGTGGATTGGATATTAACGTATAGACCATTACAGTAGTCAAGTTTTGATATGACTAGAAAGGTCACAACCGTTTTTCCGGATTTTTTGGGAATGAAAGGGAGTATTTTCCTTAAGGTTTTAATCATAAAGTATGAGGAAGACACCACCTTGGATACTAATTTGTCGTCTATAATAACGCCAAGGTTCTTGGCTTTGACTACTGGTGTAGGAGGGGGGCCAAGAATGTCTGGCCACCACGCTGGGGACCAAGGTGGAAAAAGATTACCAAAAATGATCACTTCCGTTTTGCTTGAATTCAATTTCAAGCAATGATTGCTCATCCAGTTACTTAACGTAATCATACAATCGTGAAGTTTTAGGGAATGATTGATATCCTTATCCACTGTCAAGATTACCAACTGGGTATCGTTGGCGTAGGAGGTAGAAATCAAATTAAAACTTCCGATCAGTGGTGCCAATTCACCCACATAAATGTTAAAGAGTGTAGGACTCAACGAGGAGCCCTGAGGAACCCCGCACGGCAATGTAAAAGGTGCCGACTTGAATTTGCCTAGGTGGACTGTTTGAGTTCTGACTTATAACAATTATATCAGTAGGGAGAGGGCTTCTCCTCCTATCCCTAGTGTTTTTAATCAATGGACCAGAAGAGCATGATCTACAGTATCAAATTGCTGCGGATAGGTCGAGCAGTATAAGAACTGTTGACCCACCGCCATATAGAGAGGACGCAAATTTCTTCTGTGGTTTTTATCAGAGCTGTGTCAGTGCTATGATTAGTTCTGAAACCGAACTGGCTATGATCTAAAACCTGACTGTCCGCAATGAACGTAGAAAGTTCAGCATTTATAGTTTTCTCTATTATCTCTGCAGGCAAAGGCATTCTTGCGATAGGCCGATAGTTGGCTTGGTCGGTCGAGTTCAAATTAGATTTTTTAAAAAGAGGCAAGATACAAGTCTGTTTCCACACAGTGGGAAAAGATCCTTGTGACATCATCTGATTAAACAGCTTGGACAGATAAGGTCCCATGAATTGGCTGATGCTATGTAAAATTCTATGGGGGCAAGAATCTTCTGGTGATCCTGATTTGGCCACAAGAATGAGTTAAGCTATTTGAGTTGAAGATGTAGGAGTAAAAGTAAGAAAAGACGTTTTGGCAATGTCTTGCTCTATAGAATTAATGTGTGACTTAGAGTGGGCAAACTGGTCAAAGATTTGATCCATCTTAGATTTGAATGTGTGAGCAAGTGCATCACAAAACTCTTGACTATGATTAACGGAATCCTCTTTCGTGCCTGAGGTCTGATATTTTACAGTCTGAAAGAGTTCTTTACTGGAATTACAAGCTTTTTCTATTTGTGATGTGTAGTAGTGGCTTTTCTCGGAAATCAGCTTTCTTTTAAAGCCTGAGAGCATAGCTTTGTACCTGTCTTTTTCCGGTGCTTCTTAATGTTTTCGCCAGAGTCTTTCTTGCTTTCTACAAGCCTGTTTGTCTAATCTCAGGGTTTCCGAAAACCACGGGGCTGAAGGTGTTTTTCTTTTTTTATTAATCATTGTAATAGGAGCAAGTTTCGAACAGTTAGACTCTAGCCATGTAGTATATTTTATGGCTGAGGATTCTGCATCTAGCTCCAAGTCCGGCTGGGTTTGAGCTAAATGGTTGACGAGTGACAAAGGATACATTGTGTGCCAAGATCTACTGGTGGTCATGGTTTGGGCCTCAATAGTGATGTTGGAACGAAGGAGCTTATATATAAAGAGAATTGCATGATGGTCAGACCAAGTTAGTGTAAGAGTAGATATATTAAAGATGGCGGGATTGTTGGAAATAAGACCATCTAGAGTATGCCCGGCTAGATGCGTAGGGTTTTGGATAAGCTGTCTGAGGCCTAGTTCTGATGTCATTTCTAGAAGCTCCTTTGTGTCTTTATCTTCTAACGCTTCTAAATGGAAGTTCAAGTCACCTAGAAGTGTAAAGAAATTGGATTGAAGACTTAGCTCTAGTAATAGGTTTCAGTTAGCCAGAAAGATAGATCTAGGACTGGGAGGGCGGTAGATCAATAGACCATTAATTGTGTCTTGTCCCTATGTTGAAATTTTAAAAATAAAAACCTTGCAGTCAGATGAACAGGTAATGGAGCAGTGGGAGCTTAGTTGGATTCTATGTATTAGAGCAAGTCCACTACCTCTGATTAGTTGTCTGTCGTGTCTAAATACTTTATAGACATGAGGGACTGCAATGTTAAAATCAGGATCAGAGGTAACATTGCCCCAAGTTTCTGTTATAAACAGTATATCGAATTTGTTGTCAGTGATTAGATCGGCGACTTCATAACTATGTTGTATAAGTGTCCTAGCATTAATAAGAGCTAGCTATAGTTCACTAAGCACTGAATTTGAAAAAGTAGCTTCATTATGTGAATTTAGTGTCAAATTTAAGGGCTTTTGAATTTTTATGTTGCAGCCCAGGCATTGTGAGTAATTAGATTTTATTAGATCCTCACCTGCAAACAAATTGCAAGCCTGTCGTCTAGGTGGGCATAGAGCTCTCAGGTTCTCTCCCACATAATGTAACCTTGGCGTATCTTCGGTACCTGAACCAGTGTTTCTGGCCTTAGGCATGGTCCAGGCGCGGTCGGGCGCAGACGGGCTTGCATTTGGCGCGCCCGCTGCGCGTCCTCTCCAGTGTGCCTCTAAATAGGTGCGTCTGGAATCTGGACCGCTAACCTGGGCGGAAGTGAGTGCCAAGGAAGTACTGTCTGAAGTGAGGTCTTCCCTCCGCAACAATCGGCATGAAGCCGCTGCGGACCGGGGAAGCCTCAATGGAAGTGTGCAAAGATGCGAGCAAGTCAGAGTAACACAGTTTAAAACAAAATAACTAATGGAAACAACGCTAAAATTAAACTTCAGTTAAAAGTATATCGCAATTAATTTTAAAATGAGGCCTAAATAGGATGTGCAAGATCAAAATGTGCAAAATAGCAAGAGGATGAGGGAAGAAACCTGAGTGGTGTAAGCAGTGCGGCATGGTCATACCGTACAGCAGTAGGAGACCGCAATGTGCCACAACGAGCAGGAAAATGTGAAATACAAATATAGTCAGCAAAGCAGCTAGGCCGTAAATCATGAAAGGAGACGTCATTATAAAAAAAAGAAATCTAGCATAATCTCCCTCCCCTTGCTTAGAAGCTGTATTATTATATATCAGAAGATCTCTGGGTTTTGTTTGTAGACCCCATACCTCTGACTATAGATGGCAGTTCTACAACATAAGCACTGTCTCGCTCTTCTCCCTGAAAAGGTCCCTCTCCAAGTGTGTGCTCTCGATGCATGTATCCCAATGATACCAAAGTACGAGTTCCAAACGGCGGCTGCATTTGTATGTTTTGTCTAGGTGCTAGGGCCTGACCAGAACAGAATAACAAGGTGCATTGTTTTTCGACCTTACAAACCATTTTCAGACTAAATCCCAGGAACTGCAGCAAGTAAACATATCAGACAGTTCTCATGTGAATAGGACGAAGAAAATCTTTGCAAAAATAAAGCCATGTAGTAACGTGTGCAAAGCTGCGCACTGTCTGCAGAGCTCATGCTAACTTAGAGAAAACAACAATGTCCCTTTGTGCCACGTGACACACTCCCCTTGCTCAGGTCGGTAGTTGCTAGCAAATCAGAGGTAAGCAGAGACAAAGTTGGGTGTAAAAAAAAGCCACATTTGACCGCATAATGGAGAAAGCTCCCAAAAAGTTTTATTTTAATTTTTTTAAAGTGCAAAATGAACAATGAGAAACCAGGCTTTCACAGTCTATCTCAGTCCACAACTACTGGGTATCTTCGGAGCCAAAAACATCATGGGAAAAATAGAATGCCATGCGGTCTGTACCTTCCATAGTATAAAGATATGCCATCCAATTGAGCATAACGAACAAACAAACATGCTCCTAAAATCCAGAAGTTGCCAGGGGCATTTCAGGGCAACCTGCATTACATTCGATGATCTCTGACACAAGAGGAGCTGTGCACGAGCACAGGTACTCAAGCCTGCCGACACTCCAAGTCTAGGATCATGCAAAAAGCGGCTACCCATAGACAGTCCTGATTATGGGTCTTCAACGGACCCATCAGCAGTTCATAATCCATGCCAGCGTGTGATTTATTGGAAGGCAGACATCCAGGGCCGAATGAAAGGGGCACTGGAGGCAGTAGAATACAGGTTGCATGCAGGTTAAGTAGGCATAACAGAAGGTGAGCCAGCAGTCGATGTTAAGTGCTTCCAATAGCATTAAACCAAATAGTTGGAGCATCCATTAACAGTACATCAGCAACTGTTCCCGGCTTGGCAGCACCACAGATCGAGCAGCCATTATGAGCAGCAATAGAAGTACTAGTACGCCAAAAATCAAGAGGAGCAGCAAAGGAGAACCTCTAAAGGCGCTGGAAAAATATTGAACTAATAAAGGCCTGGATTACTTCAAAAATATTCTGAAATGACGAGACAAGTCTGAATCCCAGCAGTTTAAAAAAGTGAGCAAGGCCCTCGGCATCAGACTCATTAAATATGTGTTGATTTAATTCTCCAAAATGGAGGGGGATGTTCATGTTCAAAAGTAGGGTGAATCTCACTTGCTGTTCGCGCCACCTGCAATTCAAAGGTCTCACGAGCTGATGTGAGAGCGACTTCTTGTTTAAACAATAGTGCTTTGAGTCTTCTTAGCTTATTGAAATCTGTTTTCAAAGTTGGAATTGAAGGCCACAACAAACTATCTATAATCGCATGTGTAGGTCGAAAAAGTACATTACTGCAACATGTAACACGCTGTGAAACTGTTACTAAATATGGCATACCAGCCCGTAAGCCACAGCAGTTCTGGTTATTTAGAATAAGATAACTGTCATTAGAAAGTAGAGTTAGGGTGGGAATAATAGCTGGGATAGGAGTCCCTTTTAAGACATAAGCCAAATTAGGGGGGGAGATGGTGCAAGTGCTGTGCAGTTTAACTTGTTTACAGACAAGGGAGTTTCCTATCGTAAAATCACAATCTTCGCCTGTAAGGAAATCTTCCTTATCTGCTCGTTGACAACGAAATGCAAAGAGCGATGGCAATAATACATAGATATAGGTACTCCAAAGTGGGTCTAATCTACCCACAGGATAATGTTTCATGTATGCCGTGAACTGGAAAAGTGAGATGGGCAGTGAAATAACCCCACGTATTAACCATAGGGCAGAACTGTTTTCTTCTACTGAAAATTGCAACTGTTCAAGTTTTTCTATGTGTATCATTGTGTGTGCTGCTCCTTCATTGACATAAGTTTCTGTTTATCTGTCAAAATAAATCGTTAAAACAGGGCAGTAGTATTCAGATAATACCGTGGTACTTTCCCACATTTAAGTGTGTGCAAAGTCCAACTAAACTGCATAGCAGAGCGTAACTGATTTTGACCATGATATAATACAGAAACTTCATTCTGAACAATGTCAAGTTCAGATGTAACAATATTATCTAAAGTGTATATACTAGAATAAAGTTTGTTAATACAGTTAATCAACCAAGGCTAGAACTTTTTCAAGATTATCTTGATCAATTTGTCGTAGCCGTACTGCTGCCTATTCTGAAATGGGGCACGATATGAAGGTGGTCTATCCTGCTTGACTTTCACTTCAAACTGGCGCTGCTGGTCTCGTCTCATTAGCATAGACTTGCCTTGCCTTGAACAAGGGTCAGGAACCTGGAAACTTTCAGGTGTTTTAATTTTAGAGTGGTCATGCAAATTATATCTGCATTCAGAAGCATCAGGTGGAGGAGAACCAGCGCGAGAACCATGCTTCTGTTGTTGCTGCTACACAATTTATTCCAAGCCTTTTTAGGAGGAGGGGATTGATTTTGTGCCTGTGTGAACAGTTGAACCCCCAAACTACTGCGACCCAAGGATGAATACACGTCCGCAATAATAGTCGGCAACTGTCGTTCCCGATCAATGTCCGCCACAGCTGCTGGGCATTGATGCACTTGTAAGTAAACTGTTTCACCTTTAATGTTGGCCAGAAACATGTCAAAGTCAATAGGGAACATGCCCATCAACTTCAGTCCCAAATCCAGGGCTGAACCAGCCATGTGTTCATTCTGCCCCTTCTTCAGAATGCTTGGTAGAACACTCATGGAGGGAGTACCAAAGCACAGAGTATATACCCAGTGGCAGCTCGCAGAGTGAGTGCTGCTGGGCGGTGGGGCGAAGCTGAGGAGGGGTGGGGCAGGGTGGGGGGTAGTGGAGTCGGACATACGACGGCCAGGAGTAAAGTAAGTAAATAAATAAATAAAACTATTTACCATGCGCTCGCTGCATCGCCAACTCGGCGTAGGATTATGGGACCTTAGTGCGCAGTCATCCTACCACCTTAGTACCAATGAGCCCATGATCAGCTAGCTATAGTGTGTAACTTGCCCTGCTACACACTCAGAGAGAAAAAAGTGATTAGACACCCCAGAACACAACACTTCTGAATCTCTTAGGACTTGTGGTTGCAAGACACACATTTTCGCTCACACTCTTGTTCTTGTCCATGATAAGATCTGACAGAGAACAAACCAGTGTCAAATATTTATTTTAACTAGCATGCTCTAACATGCAGTATATGTGCCACAACGAGCAGGAAAATGCATAATACAAATATTGTCAGCATAGCAGCTAGGCCATAAATCATGAAAGGAGATGTCACTATAAAAAAGACAACCTAGTCTAATTGACCCCGATACAAACGCAGCAGGAGTCTTCCTTGATGCCACTAAGGCATTTGACTCCCTGGAATGGGACTATTTGACTTTCATGCTTCGCTGCATGGGCTTTCCTGATCCCTTTTTGGCATGGATTCATCTACTCTACACAGGCATCCAGGCTAGCACATTAGTAAATGGCACCCGATCCTCCACTTTTGCCATCGCCAGAGGCACCGGGCAGGGGGACCGTCTATGACCTTCCTTTTCGCCCTGGCGATTGAGCCCCTGGCCGCCAAGGTCCATCAACACTATTGAGTCTACGCACTCATATATCCCGAGAGGCAAATCCTAATCTCCCTATATGCCGACAATCTCACTCTCTAACATTGCAACCCAGGGGATAGCCTTAACCCCATCTTGAGGCTGCTTATCCTCTTTGGGCATCTCTCTGGTGTCACAATAAATTGGGGGAAATCCCAGATTTTTCCCCTTACAGATGCCACCCCTCCTTTCACACCTGACTACCCCCTCAAATGGTGCGAGGGGGTAGTAAAATCTCAGAATCGTGATAAATTGCAATAGGCATGACTTGATGGCGGCCAACTGCAGGCGCATACTGACTCTCCTTACTGACAAAATCACCAGGTGGAGCGCCATGCCCATCTCCATGGCTGGGAGAACCTCGCTCATAAAGATGGTCATACTGTCAAAATTGCTCTATCTATTCATTAATATCCCCTACGCCCCAGTAGACATTTTTTTAAGGCCCTTAACACACAACTCATTCGTCTCACCTGGGGAAGCAACCCAGGATACACTGGAACACCCTCATTCGACCCTTTAGTGCCAGAGGTTTCAACATTCCTGATATGGAATTGTACTTCAACTGCGCACAAGCCCATTATGCAGCGTATTGAATGGACCCCCTCCTTACATGCCTTACCAAGCGATCAAGGATGGATATATGACCCTGACCCCATGCTCCACCTACCTAAGTGCTCCTGCTGTCCCGTGACACCTCGCTTCCACCACGGTAGAATGCACCACCAGCGTGTGGCACGACTTGGCCCAAAGCCTCCACATGACCCTACTATTCTCCCCCCTAGTTCCCCCTTCCAGGTAGACTTGATCTACCGGTCATGCAATAAGGAGGATACCGTCAACTCCTTCGGAAAATCCCTATCCAAAATTGGGGTGCGCTTTATGGAAACGGGTAATTACGCACTAGTGAGGAATTCTTTGGGGATACATCTCCCAATCATCTGGAATGCTTCTTCTATATTAGATTGCGACAAGATATAAGAACCGGAACCCCATGATTCCCACAGGATACCCCCATCATGACTCCATTGCACACCCTCCTCCAGAAAGACGCCCCAACACATATCGTGTCACTGCTGTACCGCACAACTCAACAAAACAGTACACACGCTCCTCCCGCGGCTAGAGCAAGATTGGAAGAGTAACTTAGTTTCCCCCTCACAGACAACCAGTGGTCCTTCTGCTGTCAACAGACTGGGAAAATATCTGCTAGCAGTCGGCTGCACATCATCCACAATAAATATCTACACCACCTCTACTACACACCCACCAGGCTGATGCGCCTTCACCTAAGAGACAGTGACTGCTGCGACCACTGTGGGAGTGTTGGGGCGGTCTTTCGACACCTCGCATGGGACTGCCCCCCATTCGGCGCTATTGGGCGGAGGTAATGGAGGCGCTTGCCCAGATGACCAGACTGCATATCCCTGAAGACCCCCTTGTTACACTCCTGGGGTACACAGGCGCATTAGCTGCCCGATGCGGAGATACATTTCCTTCGCACTCCTGCTGGCTAAACGGCGAGTCGCCTGCAGATGGGGCAAAGGACGGGCGTCCAAATTCAAGGATTGGCTGAATGATCTCATATTCTGCCAAAACCAATTGCACATATATGCCCAGCTCTTGCCACCTTCTTTGCGCCCACGCGACATCTTCTCTCCCTTCCAGACGTACCTTCTAGCACAAGCTGCCACTAATGACGTCGACAAAGAACTACGACAGGACGGCTAACAAGCCTTGCATATGAAAAGCGGTTTGATTCCTATTGCAGCTGATTGGGTTTGGAATGCAAACATCACATTGTCTGCATCACTGAGAATAGTGAAAGCCATTGTATGGTGCTTATGCTGTTTTGCTATTGTTTATATATACAACACGCCTTATTGGGCTTATTGAGTGGCAATGTTTTCTTTTTTGCTTTATTAAGTTTTGTACCCTAAATTCAAAACTCAAAACAAATATATATATTTTTTTAAAAAGTGGGCTTTTGGTCAGCCTCATGTTCATCATTGGATGTTGTCCATCTCTGGTGTCTGCTCTTAACCCCTTCGCTGCAAGGCCTTTTCCCCCACTGTGATAAGCCTTTGTTTGGCTATTTGGGGTAGTTCGCGCCTAGGCCTCTGTAACTTTTCGATCACATAAGGTATCCATGCCAAATTTGCGTCCTTTTTTTCCAACATCATGGGTATTCTAAAGGTACTTAAACAAAAAGGTAACAGTTCCTAAGGGTGGCAGTACCAATGAGGTATCTTGCCTGAAGGGTGGAGAGGGAGCAAAAGAGAAGGTTCGTGGTGGTGTCTATGGTGTAGGCCAGATACTCCTGGGCGGTGTTCAAGGTGCCCTCACACACCCTTGCGGGTGCAAAGCATCATCATCGGGCGTTGCTCCTCGTGGGGGTGGCGCTGCAGTCCCTCACGGGCCCTTCAAGAGGGCTCTCTGTCGGAGATCTTTTGTTGGAGTAGCCGTAGTTGTGCGTGCGGGTGTGTGGGTATAGTGGGTGAGGTGGTGAAACTAAAAAGACCCTAAGGTACCCCAAACGGTTTATTAGTGAGTCCGTAGGGTCTGGATAAAATCTAACGGGGAGTGGTGCCAAATTAGCACTCCAAAGAGTAAGGGAAAGGATAGATAATCCTACTGCTCTCAACCCGTGTGTGAATTGTTAGAGTGAGAGTGAGGACGTGGAGTGGGTGGTCAACATGTTTCGCGCTGCCCTTGGTCCCTAACGGATCCTTAGCGCTTCGTCAGGACCTAAAGTGAAGGATAGTTGAAAAATGGGGAAAGAGGGAGTATACTATAATCCCATCTTGAAGGGGAGCACGTATTATTCGTGTCCCTGACAGCGAACCCGCATTTGTCTGGGTCCAAGCTGTGCCGGGTGAAGATCAACTGGGACAAGGGCTACAGACGAGCCCCAGGTAAACTGTTCTGAAAACCTACGGTGCCTCCAGGATCGCCGGTCAAAGGTCTAAAGGTACCCAGGGTTTGGGGATTCCCCTGGAAGGGACATAGAAATTTCCCAAAATACAGCTAAATTTGTATTTTTTTTTTTTGAAAAATTGGAAAAAGGGGCTACAGATGAAAGCGTCTGTTTTTTTCCGTGCAAACCCTACCAAAAAAGGGGTTGTGGTTCTGAAATCACTGTCTTCCCAGATTTCAGGGACAAGCAGACTTTTTTCAGAAAACCAACATTTTTTACACAGTTCTGGCATTTTTCTGGGACATAGCCTATGTTTCTGTGCTTTCAACCTCTTTCCAGTTAATGGTAGAAATGGGTATGAATGCAATAATGGATTCTGGAGAGCTATACATTTTAGAAAAGTAGACAACATTTTGAATTCAGCAAGGGGTCATTTGTGTAGATCCTTGAAGGTTTCTTTACAGAATTTAAACATTGAATATGGGAACATTTTTAAATTAGTTGAAAAAACAGTGCCATTTGTGTCAACGTTTTCACCTGTAAATTCTTCCAATTATGACAGATGTTTGAAAGCAATATACCATTACATGCGCTGGACCTCTCTGGTTGTGGGGATATATAGGACTAGTAGGTTCACCAAGAACCTGATGAACCCAGAGCCAATAACTGAGCAGCGTCTTACAATGTTTTTTTATTTATGTACCGGGTATATAGCAATTCATGTGGGAAAATAGATACTTGGAAAAATCGGTATGAAAGACACCTATGGATTTCTGAAATTGGAACAAAATATAGAGTTTAGAAACAGTAGATATTTGCACATTTCCGAAAATGGAAATACCCATACTAGCATGAGAATTATAGGTCATTTTTCAAAATAACTTCTTTTTTACACATTGCCTTTTATTTGGAAGGCAGAAATACATCAAAATTTAATATGTAATAACAGTTGCTCTACAATTCTGTGTTACCCAAAGTCTCCGGATAAAAATGGTACCTCACTTGTGTGGGTAGGCCTAGTGCCCCCAACAGGAAACGGATCAAAACGCAACGTGGACACACTTTGTTTTTACAGTGAAAACTGACCCTTTTTTTGTGGAGTGCTGTAGATTTTGAACCCTGGCTCTGCCAGCACCTAGGGAAACCTAACAAGCCTATTCATTTTTTAAAACTAGACACCCAGGGAAATCCAGGATGGGGTGACTTGACTGGCTCTCACCAAGTTGTATTACCCAAAATCCCTTGCAAACATAAACATTTGTAAAACAAAACCCACATTTCTCACATTTCGCTGTTGGAAAGTTCTGGAATCTGCGTGGATCCACCGAATTACTCCCACCCCGCATTTCCCAAAGTCTTCTGAGAAAAACGGTACCTCACTTGTGTGGGTAAGCCTAGTGCCCGCAACAGGAAACGTCTCAAAATGCAACATGGACACACCACATGTTCACAGTGAAAACGGATCCTTTTTTTTTGCAAAGTGCCTAGCAGTAGATTTTGGACCCTAGCTCTGCCGGATCTGGGAAACCTAGCAAACCTATACATTTTTTAAAACTAGACACCCGGTATATGCAGGTGCGGCACTGGGCGCTTCAGCCGCAGGTCCGCTCGGGGGCGGAGCGGCACCTTTCCCCCAACGAACGCTGGCTTATCACTCGTACATCCGACAAACGCCTTGTCTCTGACCTTTATAAACAGTTGCAGATTACACACAAGCACACATACAATGCGCACAGACTCCGATGGGAACAAGAACTGGGGAGGACCCTGACTCATAAAGAATGGGAGGACATCTATTACAGGGCACGACATTCGGCTTATCATATGGGGCTCACAGAGACCCTTACAAAAGTAGTGACGTATTGGTATTATACGCCGGAGCGTATGCATGCGATGGACCACTCTAGGGAGGCAATGTGCTGGAGGGGTTGTGGACAACTGGGTAGCCTTTCACACCTATTATGGGACTGTCCACACCTCCAGCCCTTCTGGAAACTGGTGCTGGATGAAGTGGACAAGCACTTTGAGACAGAGTTACCGCGCTTTCCTGCTTATGTGCTCTTGGGTCTGCCCAACCCTCTGACATACCCACTACGCTCCCGTAGAGGCCGATTGATGGCCATCGCGTTGGGGTCTGCTATACAAAATATACTTGCACACTGGCGCACACCTCAGCTGCCGACCTTTGTGAGATGGCTCCACCGATTGTGGTATGTCCTGGGTATGGAAAAGTTGGCGCTAACCTTGGCTGGGGAGGGGGATAGGTGCAGGGAATTGTGGCAGCCCTTTTTATCACTTTTGTCCTCAGAATTTAGGGAAGTTACGTGTCCCCGATATTTAAAGTTGTTACGTATTGCAGAGACTTCCGATGGGGGTGGACATTAAAGCTGGCGGGCCATGGGAGTGCTGTGGGGCGCGGGAGGAGTGGAAGGGGCTTGAGGGATGGCGGGGGGGTTGAGTTACTTGGGGGGGAGTTTGGTGGGAAATGGGGGTTTACAGTGGTAAGATGTGGTCTAGTGTGTGATCATTCAGTTTGAGCACACTTCGGGGAACGGAGGAATGACAGAGACCTAGATGGTTGTCCTAGCATTGTACAAGGCACTTGGGTCTCACTGTATGTTCTTTGACCTGATGTCCTTTGAGCTATCCCTCAATAAACAACATTTAAACCATAAAACTAGACACCCATGGAAATCCATGATGGGGTGAGTTGACTGGCTCTCACCAGATTATGTTACCCAGAGACCCTTGCAAACCTAAACATTTTGTAAAAAACAACACACATTTTCCTCACATTTCTGTGGTGGAAAGTTCTAGAATCTGCATGAATCCACATATTTCCACCCAATCCGCGTTCCCCAAAGTCTTCCAAGAAAAATGGTACCTCACTTGTGTGGGTAGGCCTAGGGCCCGTGACAGGAAACGGCCCAAAACGCAACGTGAACACACCACATTCTCACAGGGAAAACTGACCATTTTTTTTGCAAAGTGCCTAGCTCTACATTTTGAACCCTAACTCTGACAGCACCTAAGGAAACCCAGCAAACCTATACATTTTTGATAACTAGACATCCAAGGGAACCCAGGATTGGGTGACTTGACTGGCTCTCACCAGGTTCTGTTACCCAGAATCCCTTGCAAACCTAAACCTATGTCCAAAAAACACATCTTCCCCACATTTCTGTGGTGGAAAGTTCTGGAATCTGCATGGATCCACAAAATTACACCCACCCTGCATTCCCCAAAGTCTTCTGAGAAAAATGGTACCTCACTTGTCTGGGTAGACCTAGTGCCCGCGACAGCAAATGGCCCAAAACGCAACGTTGACACAACACATTTTCATGGTGAAAACAGACAATTTTTTTCCAAAGTGCATAGCTGTAGATTTTGAACCCTAGCTCCGCAGGCACCTAGAGGAACCTAGCAAAACTATACATTTTTTAAAACTAGACACCCGGGGGATTCCAGGGAGGTATGGCTTGCATGAATCCCCCAACATTTTTATACCCAGAATTCACTGCAAACCTCAAATTTAGCTGAAAAATCACTTTTTCCACACATTTTTGTGTGGGAAAGTTGTGGCATCACCAGGCTGACACAAATTTCCTACCACCCAGCATTCCCCCAGGTGTCCCGATAAAAATGAGGAGCTGAGAACCTTGGATGAAGGAGGCAGCCTGAGATGCGGGTGAGAGTCAAGGCCCCCTCGCAGTCAGGCACCCCAGCCCCTGGGCCCACTGCTCAAAACCCAACACCCTGGCCTCTCAGAAGCGGCAGGGCGCCGCCAGATTCACAAGCACAAACATGGCAAGAGGCAGCATGAGGAGGGCAGGAAAAAATCTGAGCCAATAAGTCCTTCCAGCACAAGGCACATGCTTAAGGAAGGGGGAGTCCTGATCACAACACCCATGCCTCCCCTTCACCAGCAAGAAGGAGCATTAAAGGAGCAGTTGAGGGCACTGGGCCTAGAGGCATGCTCACAGCTTTGGCCCTCACACTGCCAGACGCCCCACCTCCTAGGCCTATCGTCCAACATCCAGCACCTCCGGAACCAGCAGTGCTGTGACGCAGCAAGCTCAACACTGAAAGCCATTGAGGAGGGGAAGGCATGAGCACGGTCCACACCACACCACACCAGCAAGAGGGAGCATTCATGGCAGAGGGTGCCAAAGTAGGGACCGGCGGCAACTTCTGCAGGCCCATGAAGTGACCCCGGCAGAGCAGGATGCCGGAGGGAAGGTGCACCAATACAATGTCCCCCCAAGCATCAACAGGACCGTGACGTGGCAAGGGCGACAGGAGGCATTAAGGCGGCAGCTCACACACATTGGGAGGAGCCCAGCCCCCCAAAAATGAGATCCGGAGGGCCCGCTACACCCGGATCCCAGGATCTGATCCCCTGAACGCAGATGATAGAGATCAGGCAGACCTCTACAATGGCCCCGCATGGGAGAACTGGCCCCCTGTCGTATGCCCTTCTCAGGGCCTAATGGAGGGCACGCTGACATGGTGGGGGAATACTAAAGATGACCCGCATGGACTCCTGGCTAGCATCTTGCGCCTCACATCGATACTTTGTCAGAAGACAGGTCCACGCGGGGCCCGCTACCCATGCCTGGACTGTTGACAGAGCGCAGACACAGTTGGTCCATAACAGGAACACTAGAGCACTGACCCCACAGACCTCACTACACCTCTGTGCCTCCTCACTGACACAGCGCACTGCCATTGGACTAAAGAGATAAACATCCAACACAAAGCACGGGAGCAAGTCCTCCAGGCAACTCCTTTTTGCAGAAACACTCAAACAGCCACGCAATATGTACACGAAAGGTGCCATCCCTCATAAGCAGACTATGCCAGGCTACTTAAGCCTCCACACAAGGGGAGACCATGGACCGCATCTTGCAGGATATCTCAGTCATCAGCTGGTAACTGGAAGGGATGGACACTAAAATATCCTCATTGGTGGCAGAAGCAAAATCGACGAGAGCAGACATTGTGGGGTTCCACGCAAGAGCAGAGTGGCTGGACCAAAGGCTGACAGCGGTAGAGGATCACTTGGAATTAGTGCAAGGCAGAGATGCAGAACTGCTATTCCTCCACAGAAAACTGATTGACTTGGAAGAGCGCAGCAGGAGGGATAACGTTTGCTTCTTTGGGCTCCCAGAGAAAATTGAAGGCCCAAACACCAAAGCGTTCCTCCAAGACACTCTCCTGAACCTGGTTGGCATTGCCTTTGACCCACCACTGGAAATACATTATGCACATTGCATTGGCCCTCCATGCAAGGACTTTGCAACACTTCCACGACCCATCATTGCTTGATTATTAAGGCTGTTAGCAGCTGCACGCACCCAAGTCCCCTTCACATACGATGGGCACGATATCCATATGCCAGACGACTTCTTTAGGGAGACCAACAATCGCTGCAAATCATTACTCTCCATGAGACACTAACAGTGCCAAATAAGGCCTCTTTGAGCCTGCCCGCTTTCGTATCACCAAAGATGGTGACTCCAAGGACTACTACGACCCTAAGGACCTGCGCCATTTCTTTGACCGCATGAGGCCACAGAACATGGAAACGCACCATTCTACTCCGGAGCAAGCAAACCCCGGCCTTTCTCTGCAGATACCGGACAACAGACGACAGAACACCAGTGGCTCACTGCACCGCAGTAGGAAACATGAGAGGTCTGCCTGCACCCATGAGGACAAGGCCTCGGCCCTTCAAACTGTCACTGCCTTTTACCCAGGAGCAACACAGAGACAAGTCTTGCTTCCCCATAAAACCCACTTCAGATGCAGAATGAGGCTGAGGGGGAGCCTAGCCATAGCCTAGCCATAGACATAATCATAGGCAGACTTAGAGCTGGGTGTGGTCGGCAGGCCAAGAAGAAAAAAAACGTCCAGACACCGGACAGCTGAGTATCGCTCCCATTGTACTCATTGTGTTAACTGTGTTAATTGTGTTAAGTGTTTGAATAGTGATATATATATACAGAATACATTACCTGCAGACATGACCCATAAGACCTGTGCTACATGTAATGTAATTGGCGTCACTGCCTCCATGCCAACTCCACCATGCTGCACCAGGATGCTCCCCCCTCTCACCAACACTAACCTTCATGGTGTAGTTACTCTTCCGTTCTGCCATAGCCATCGCCTCGCCCTACTGATGGAGTCCCCTCCTCACAGCAGTGCTCCAGCAAGATTAGAACCGCGGTTTAAAGCTCAGGATCTGTCGTACTTTAATATTCGGGACCGCGTAGGGGACAGGGCCCTACCCCTGTCTATCTTGGTATTAGCAAACCGCAAATGGTTAATGCGGTATGTACGAGTGCTTT
The DNA here is from genome assembly GCF_964204655.1 of Triturus cristatus. Taxonomy (NCBI): domain Eukaryota; kingdom Metazoa; phylum Chordata; class Amphibia; order Caudata; family Salamandridae; genus Triturus; species Triturus cristatus. The sequence goes on from NC_140591.1 coordinate 1,497,156,427, forward strand.
ATATATCGTTCTAGCTATGAATGCACTGTGTACACGTTATTCTGCTTCACTACGCGGGTTCCATTTTGGAAGCAGTGGCCATCTTGTCATTGCCCTCACATAGGCTATAATGGAGTAAATACGGGCCTCACAGTACATGGGCTTTTCCTTTGACTTCTCTGTGACCTGGGCAGCTGGCTCTGCTGCCCCAGGTCAAACTGGTCTCACGAGCTCCCCTTCCTCCGTCCACCTGTGATTAGCATCAGGGCTTGACCCGTCATAAAACCCTTTCATTCTACGCGAGCCTCCGGCTAATCTCTTTCACACCTGACTGTTCCTGCTTTATGACTTGTTTCCCAAAACAGGAGATGCTCATGTTTATTGGGGGGTCTATTGATACCCGATGTGGGATCTGAACCTTACTGTGTAAATCATTGTGGGCTGGCCGAACTGGAATGTGGGATGGTCATCATGACTCTGCTTTTTCGTTTGTAAGGTATACTTGTAATGGCCGTATCATAAACCTAGGAATGTATGCTTGAGGCAAGAAAAAGGGTATTTAAGATGAAGTCCGTCCCTATGATTTTCAGCAGTCTCCTGAGAACATACACGCTGTTGTACTTCTAGGATACCTGTAATTGGTCTGCAGCCAATAAACGATTCTTTGACTTCACCCAGAAGACTCTGTGTTTCTGTAGGTCTGGAACAGGGTGAACCCAGAAGTCATAGGGTGTGTGCCCCTGCACCGCTGGGTCTAAAATACCCAGTACTTCAGTTTGGCGCCCAACGTGGGGCAATTTCAGCGGTACCAGTCCAAGCCAGAGGTTCGTGAGGAGCTTCGTGTGGAAATTCCGGAGGAAGGCCGCCACTTCATCGACCCCTGCATGTCGACGTGGTCCGAAAGTCTTTTCTGCGAGGTTCTCCGCGTCCCGACGGCTACGAAGGACTGCTGTCCTGATTAATTGACCTGTTTTGGACCCTTGACGAGTTTGAGAGAGCGAAACAATCGAGAGAGTCTTCTGGTGACGCCATCGATCAGCAATATTCAGTTAAGTATAAGTGGAGCGTCTCCCATTTGTTTTGGTATCCCTCGGGATCGTTTGAATTGGTAATTTGGAGTTTGCAAACGCCAAAGCCAGAGGACTCGTGTATTCACGAGACTATCGTAATTGGACGTTTGGATCTAGACTAGTGAGCGAAGATGCCTGGTTCTGGAATATTTGGTAGATTATTCTGTTTGGGTTGTGGAAAAGATTTCCAGCTAGAGGAATCATGTCCGGTTCCTCCGGTTGGAACTCCAACTTATGAGCTCTATGTAAAACATGGCGTAGGCCCCATTGCATATAACGAAGTATGGATCCACTACACCAGGAAAGACGGTGTTTTAAAATGGCCCCAAAATGGTAGTTTCGATACCGATATTTTAGATAATTTGGAAATTAAATTGTTTAAGAAGAAAGCCCGGCCGGCGATGTTTGACTCTTTCCGCTTATGGCGAAAGGAAGCCAAACAGAAGGAAATTAAGCTAGCGAAAAAGAATAAAAGAGAGAGAGGTATGACAGTAATGCAAGCAGCTGTACAATTTAAAGACAATGAGGAGGAGCAGATGAGTGAGCAATTGCACAGGCAGCGCAAGTTAGGGATTGACAAATGTTACCCAGCTTTACCACATTCTAAGCAGAATGAGTTAGAAGAAAAGGAGAAAGATCCCCTGATGTCACATTTGTTGAGTTCGCCACCCCCGTATGCTCAAAATGCCACGGCACCTCCCCAGCTTGTGAATATGCCACCTCCAGTTAATATACTGCAAGCCTTGCCGCAACCGCCAGCTGCTTTGCAGCCGGCTCTTATCTATGTAGCGCAGCCCTCTCAAGGGCCGCCAGTTGTGCTTCCAACAGCCCCCGCACTTCCTGCGACTTTGTCCAATTCAGCAGCTGCCTCCCCTGACACTCTTCCTTGCACCACTCCAGTACCTGTTTCTACATCCTCTTTTCTTCCCTCTGTTTTTCCCCCTGTTTTCGCCTCAGCTTCTCCGTCAGCGCGACAGCGCTTAGCTAATGTGGTTACTACATTAATGTCGCCTCTCTTTGAGTCATCTGGTGCGACTCCTGGTTTACAGCGTAAGCAATTGCGTAGTCAATTGCCTAACCCTGATGAGAAAAAGGTAATAGACAGCATGGCGCGTAGATGGATTGTTTTCCCTTCATTATATGATGTGGAATCAGTGGTCAACGTTTTCCATCAGTGGGATGCCCCAAAACAGAGATATGTGTTTGAGAAAATGTGCGAAATTCTCTGTGAAGAATTGGAGGATAGTGGTAAAAATCCGAGCCCGCAGGAATTGTGTAGAGTGAGGTTTGATTTTGGAACTGGTATAATTGTGGACCGCGAGGTAGATAAAGCAGTTGCGGTTGTATTGTCCTTCAGGAATGATGATTGTCAACAGTCATTGTTTGAACAAGATGTCCTTGTGGGGAAAAAGGTAAAAGCGCGACAATACCCCATGAGAGAAGTTCCCCCGGTATGGAAGTAAGCAGTTGCAGCTGATGCCAATGCCGGTATCGCCGCTGCGCCAGCGCATTTCCAGCGTGTTTGGGTGCATGTTCCATGGAAGCGTTCTGAGGTGTTAGCACTTAAGCAGTCATTACCTGATCCCCGTAAAAACCCAGCAGGTTATTATAAAGAGTTGTCACAGACGGCAGGGTCATGTGTTATGAATCTGGCCGACATAGACATGTTGTTTGGTAATGTTGTTCCACAGCCTCTATGGGGATCAATTCGTAATGCAGATCACGATGCAGAACTAGGGGATACATGGGCTAACATCATTGCTGCTGATGCTAGACAAACTGGTGGTGCGAAACCAGAACCTTTAATAGCTGAACTCCCTGGTAGAATCATCACATATATGAAGACAATAATGCCTGCAATGCGCGTAAATTGGGACAAGCTATCTGCATGTAAGCAGAAGAAAGATGAGACAGTGTCAGACTTCTTTACCAGGTTTGAAGAAACGTTTATTGACCACAGTGGGCAGGATATGACTACTGAGGGTGGCCAACGGTTGTTTGTGGATAAGTTTGTGCAGAATTTACTTCCTGACCTGTGTAAAAAGTTGAAAGATTCAGAAAGTTCTTGGGCTGTTCCTTCTTCAGCGCAAATACTGGCTACTGCACAGTATTATGAAAATAGAGATAAAGACGAGAAAGATAGAACAGAAAAGAAAACGAAGGAATTAAAGACAAAGGTCCTTTTGCAGCAGGCTTACCCACCACGTGGAGGTCAGATTAATTATAGGCAACCCCAAGGTGTCTATCACCAACCCCAACAGTTTCAGAACAACCAGCAAATGAATGGGTATTATCAACCACGTGTCCCTGTAGGTCCCAACCAATGTTCATACTGCAAAGAGGAAGGTCATTTCAAATATAGTTGCCCTAAACTAATGCAGCGGAACGGTAATGCGTATGGCGCAAGAGGTAGAGGTGGTCAGCAAGCTCCTAGAGGCAGAGGGCGTGGAAGTGTTCCCCAGAACGCGCGTCCTCTTCCGCCCCAAAGCGCCATTAATAGCTTTGATCAGCAAGCTAACGCGACTAGTAATACGGCCCAGTATTATAATAATGATTATTATGCAGAGGATGGCGATGCAGAAAATAATGATTACTAGGACAGCCATAGACAGAGAGAGGGAGTTGTTTCAGTGCCAGTGGATCAGAGTGGACCCTATGTTGAGGTGACTACAGCAAATGTAAAGGAGCCTTTTCTGCTAGACACTGGTGCTGCAAAGAGTTCAATCATGCATTCAAAACTCCCTGGCGCGCCTTTGTCTGGCGATATAAATGTTTCAGTAGGTTTTTCTGGCGCCCCAGTTAGGAACCCGATTTCTAGTCCCATGTCACTTTCTGTTGGACCTTGCGAGCTGAAAGCACCCCTGATCCTAACAACAGGTTGTGGTGAGAATTTGCTGGGATTAGATTTGTTGAAAAGATTGCACGCTACACTGTATTTTTCTCCTTCAGGAGTACAACTTACATTTGGCAAGAAAGTGATTTCCCCAATGTACTTGTCTAAAAATACAATGCCACCTGAATTGTCATCCCTTCCGGATGCCCTTTGGGCTACTGGTCCCAATGATGTGGGCCTCTTGGAGATACCGCCATACGTGGTGACTTTAAAGGCTAATGTCAGACTGCCGCGTATTCCCCAGTACAAAATCTCTAATGAAGGGCAGAAAGCATTGTTGGACATTGTCGGCGACTTGATTAATAAGGGTGTGATTGAAGAGACAAGAGGCAACGTTTGCAATAGTCCGATTTTACCTGTCCTAAAACGAACGGACCCTTCACAGCCACCTGTTTACAGATTTGTGATTGATCTTAGAGAGGTTAATAAGATTGTTGTGCCACAGTTTCCAGTTGTCCCTGATATAACTGCCTTGTTAACAATGATTCCAGCCTCTGCTGCATGGTTTTCAGTGATCGATTTAAAGAATGCTTTCTTTAGCATCCCAATTGCAGAAGAGAGCAGAGACATTTTTGGCTTTAGTCTGGGAGGCCGAAGCTTCCGCTTCAAACGCGCTCCCCAGGGCTACTGTGAGAGTCCATCCATATACAGTCAGGCTTTGAAAGCGCAGCTTGATGCACTTGTTTTACCTAGTGGCGCTATCCTGATTCAATACGTGGATGATTTACTAATCGCCGCGGATACTGAACAGATCTGTAAAGAAGCCACATTGTCATTGTTACGCCATTTATCCGCTTTCCATCACAAGGTGTCTCTCTCTAAGCTGCAATATTGTCGACAAGAAGTGACCTACTTAGGTCATCTCTTATCGAAGGAGGGAAGGAAACTGACCCCAGAAAGAATTCAAGCCATTGCACAGTTGAGTGTGCCAAAAACACAGAGAGAAGTGTGTGCTTTCTTGGGCATTACCTCATACTGTAGGCATTGGATACCAAGTTTTTCCTTGTTGGCGAAACCTTTGTTAGCATTAACATGCAAAGACACACCGAATCCTATCCCATGGTCTGAAGAGTGCCAGAAAAGTTTTGTGGAATTGCGCAATGCATTATGTTCAGCACCTGTGTTGGGCACTCCTGACTATAGCAAGCCTTTTACATTGTATGTTCACGAGAAAGATGGATGTGCGTTGTCAGTGTTAACACAGCCTTTTGGCGACAGACCGCGCCCATGCGCATATTTTTCATCAACCTTGGACCCTGTAGCGAGGGCATTGCCAAGCTGTCTGAGAGCGACAGCTGCTGCAGCAATGTCTATCCGACAATCTGCTGGTTTGGTAATGGACAACACATTGATTGTTATGGTTCCACATGCTGTAGATACATTATTAAATAGGACCAAGACACAACACTTGACTAGTGCGCGATTATCAGGCTATGAGCTCACACTGTTAGCAAATCACATACACATAAAGAGATGCAATACGCTGAATCCAGCTACGTTATTGCCAATTCCAGCAGACTCAGATGAGATTGAGCAACATGACTGTCTGTTCAGAACAGAAGAAGAGACGAAAGGGAGAGTAGATCTAAAAGATACTCCCCTGACTGAGTGTGATGGTACTTTATGGGTGGATGGTTCGTGTTTTAAGCTCCCTAATGGTGACACGACTGCTGCATATGTTATCACGACTTTACACACGGTCGTGGAAACTGCACGAGTGCCACATAATTCGGCTCAAGCAGCAGAATTAATCGCCCTCACAAGAGCATGCGTGTTGTCTGAAGGAATGAGAGTGAATATTTACACAGATAGCCAGTACGCCTTTGGCGTGGCTCATAATTTTGGGCGACTGTGGAAAGAGCGTGGGTTCCTGACGTCGCATGGAGCTAAAATTCAGAATGGCAAGCTGGTGAATGATCTCCTTGAGTCACTGACCCTACCGTTGCAAGTTGCGATCATGAAATGCAGTGCGCACAGGAAAGTCACAGATGATGTTGGACGTGGGAATGCGTTTGCTGATGAGACCGCGAAAGAAACAGCACAGAATGTGAAGACTAGAATGTATGTTGCAGGCCCCGCAAGATGGGTTGATGATGTTGGGATGTGTGAGAACACAATAGAGAGTGTGAAGTCGCTTCAAGCTGAAGCCACAGAGAAAGAGTTAAGCAAGTGGAGAGAAAGTATGGGTAAGTTGGATGAGAATGGTTGTTGGATTGATCTGACAGAACATAGGCGATGGTTGTTGCCTGACGCATATGTGCTTCCAGTGGTTACTATGGCACATGGAATGGCACATATCAGTACGAAAGGAATTTGTAAGTTGTTGGCTCCAGTATGGCAGAATGCTGGGATTCCCAAGTGTGCAGAGAATGTTGTCAAGAATTGCATGGTATGCTTGAAGTACAACCCTGGTAGGGGAACCCCAACTCCAGCTGGTCACTTTGCACCCCCATCATGTCCATTCGAAGTTTTGCAGCTGGACTTTATTCACATGGAAAGATGCAACAACCTGATATGTACTGGTGGTTGTTTGTGCTTTCTCAAAATGGATAGAGGCTTATCCTCTGAAAGATAACACTGCCTTATCCACAGCCAAAGCCCTTGTGAAGGAATATTTCCCTAGGTTTGGAATGCCAAGAATGGTGTGGTGTGATAATGGAAGTGAGTTTGTGGGTAAAGTGATGAAGAATGTATGTGAAGGGCTAGGGATAAAGCAGAAGTTCCACGCTGCAAATCACCCCCAATCAGCTGGACTGGTAGAACGCTATAATGGAGCCTTAAAGCTCAAGCTGGCCAAAATCCAGGCGAGCACCGGTCTTAAATGGCCTGACGCTCTGCCTTTAGCACTCCTGTTCACCAGAATGACCATACACTCACGAGTGGGACTTAGCCCTTACGAGGTCGTTTTTGGCCACCCGGCCAACGTATGGGGTGTACCGAGGCCTACGAAGTTTAGTGAGATTGAGCATCCAGTACTACTCTATTACCTGTATGATTTGACTGTTAAACTGCGTGTTTTGCACCAACAGGTACATGATACTCTTCCCCAAGCTTCTGAACCTCCCGGACACCCTATCAACCCTGGCTCGTGGGTCCTGGTCCGAAATTTCCAGCGCAAGAGCAACGACGAGCCTCGCTGGATCGGCCCTCACCTTGTGCTTCTGTCGACAAGATCAGCGGTGCGAGTAAAAGGGAAGAAGCACTGGATCCATGGTACACACTGCAAAGTAGTCCCCTTGCCTCTGCCATATGACCAGTGGGTCCAGGAGTGTATTGCCGACTCTGAGGCAGACACTGTACCTCGTTTTGTACCATTCAGTGACGCACGCATAAGAGGCACAGTTTCAGACCAAGAGAGTGACAATATTCTGCAGGAAGCTGTGCCACCATCAAATCGACTGGACACCACTGAGCCTGAACTTTTGTTCCAAGACCAAACAGCACCTGGCCGTCTCCGCTATAATTTGAGACCAAGACCCATGGACAAATAAAGATTTCCTTACTATTTCCTTTTTGACATTTTTTGCTGAAGGACTTTCTTGATTTTTGTTTTTCGAACCACCATCCGGGTTCTGCCGCAGGGTAGCGGTGCCAAGACTTTGGGGTACAGGCCGAAGACATTAGGTCAACGGTTCTGGTCGGTCTAGGGCGTTTCCCTGGACTGACAGGCGTACTCCTTAGCAGAAGAAACTCATCCGCCGCGAGCGGCCCGATTAGAGGATGGAGTTTTTCAAGATGGAGAGACCGATTGAGGAAATGAACTTTAAAGCAAGGATGTGTAGAATTGTAAAAAGTAAATGTTTTGTATTTTTGTGCCTTTTTACACTGTGTAGTATAATAATGTTTATTGTAGGATTTGTGTTTTTCTCCGCTCAAAAGCCCATTGAACCCACTGAACAGCCTGTACCTCTTTCTACTGCCTCCTCTCACTCTTTTCACCCTTTGCCTGAGCACGAACAGACCAGACGATCAGAGTTTGTAAATAACTCGTTTATCCAGCTCTTGCACCAGCACCAACTAGTAATGAACACGACCAATTGCTGGGTGTGTGGGTTAATGCCACACACCATTAACAAGGGTATTCCTTATTTGGTGCTGCCGTATAGTTACAATGGATCGTCATGGGCATTCCAGACCATGTTTCTCTATGCTCGAGATACGTACTCCCCTCGCCAACCGCGTTCCATCAGACCTATCACCAATAATAAAGCCTTAGTGAGAGGAATTGCCGATATGAGTAGGGATATTGATGCATACTCATCCATTCCCAAAGAAGAGCTGAGACCTTATGTAGGATGGAACGCAACGGGGTATAGTATTAGTCTGGGTGAAAGACAGCGAAAAATCTCATCTCCAATCTGGGTCGTACCCCACATGGGTCGGTTCTGCTTACAGGGTAATGGTCAGAATCTTAGAGCTCAGCTGGGAAGAAGTGACTGTACTGAAACGTACACTTTCCCGTCACAGTTCTCCCCTGCGTTTTTGGCTGCCAAGGGCACATATTTCATCTGTAATGACCGAGCATATACATGGTTGCCCCCTGATTTCTCGGGCACATGTTATATTGCGAACTTGCTACCGCCGACATTTACTGCTGCCTCTGACTATCACAAGACCAGAGTTGTGAGAGGTGTGATTAGTAAGGAGGATACTGCCGGTCAGGAAGCGGGAGACTTCTTCTTGGGTTTCCTGCCGTTTTGGGGACCTATGGTCAATAGTAGGAACCTGAGACAACTGACACGTGTGGTTGAATCCACTGTTAATGTAACGGCCGGTGCCCTTGGTAATCTGACAGCTGAGCTCCAAGCGGATCGCCTTATGACTTTGCAGAACCGCATGGTTCTAGACGTTATTCTTGCAGACCGCGGTGGGGTATGTAAGGTCATCCAATCCAGTTGTTGCATTTTCATACCAGATAACGCTCCAACAGTATATCAAGCCATCTCCAAACTCCATAAAATATCTGAATCCATACACGTGGATAAAGGAGATTGGTCACTGGTGGGGTGGTTCTGGAAATTGATATCTGCCTGGGGTTGGAAAGTTCTGATGGTCATTGGAATGATCTTAGCCATTCTTTTCCTGTTCTGTCTGTGTATACAGTGTGCTCCTGCGATATGTGGCCTCTGTGCTACCTTATGTGTAAGGAAACCTGTATCAAGGGACGAGCTAAGTAATAGGATGATGCTACAGCAACATCTCCATGACTTCGTGAACATTGACCTAGACTCGGATTAAGATGAGTATAGTGATTGCCTATGTAAGGGCAAAAGGAGGGTCTGTCGTACTTTAATATTCGGGACCGCGTAGGGGACAGGGCCCTACCCCTGTCTATCTTGGTATTAGCAAACCGCAAATGGTTAATGCGGTATGTACGAGTGCTTTATATATCGTTCTAGCTATGAATGCACTGTGTACACGTTATTCTGCTTCGCTACGCGGGTTCCATTTTGGAAGCAGTGGCCATCTTGTCATTGCCCTCACATAGGCTATAATGGAGTAAATACGGGCCTCACAGTACATGGGCTTTTCCTTTGACTTCTCTGTGACCTGGGCAGCTGGCTCTGCTGCCCCAGGTCAAACTGGTCTCACGAGCTCCCATTCCTCCGTCCACCTGTGATTAGCATCAGGGCTTGACCCGTCATAAAACCCTTTCATTCTACGCGAGCCTCCGGCTAATCTCTTTCACACCTGACTGTTCCTGCTTTATGACTTGTTTCCCAAAACAGGAGATGCTCATGTTTATTGGGGGGTCTATTGATACCCGATGTGGGATCTGAACCTTACTGTGTAAATCATTGTGGGCTGGCCGAACTGGAATGTGGGATGGTCATCATGACTCTGCTTTTTCGTTTGTAAGGTATACTTGTAATGGCCGTATCATAAACCTAGGAATGTATGCTTGAGGCAAGAAAAAGGGTATTTAAGATGAAGTCCGTCCCTATGATTTTCAGCAGTCTCCTGAGAACATACACGCTGTTGTACTTCTAGGATACCTGTAATTGGTCTGCAGCCAATAAACGATTCTTTGACTTCACCCAGAAGACTCTGTGTTTCTGTAGGTCTGGAACAGGGTGAACCCAGAAGTCATAGGGCCCGATTCACAGAACAAACTTAAGACTAAATCCTAAACTTAGTACCATTCTGGTATTCACAGAATGCACCTAGTACTTCTGGTATTCACAGAATGAACTTACTACTTTTGCTCCGGGCCGGAAGCTCCGCCTCCGGCTCGGAAGCCCCGCCTCCGGGCCGGAAGCTCCGCCTCCAGGCCGGAATTTCCGGCCCGAGTGCGGACGTAAGTTTAGGAGTCGTAAATCCATTCTGTGAATAGCAAAAGTACTAAGTTCATTCTGTGAATAGCAAAAGTAGTAAGTTCATTCTGTGAATACCAGAAGTACTAAGTGCATTCTGTGAATACCAGAATGGTACTAAGTTTAGGATTTAGTCTTAAGTTTGTTCTGTGAATCGGGCCCATAGGGTGTGTGCCCCTGCACCGCTGGGTCTAAAATACCCAGTACTTCAGATCCCCAATGCTGCACGGCAGCCAACGACCCCTTTCCCCAAGTTTCTATCCCTCATTCCCCCTCCCTCTACACTCCCCCTAGCATGGCGCACCACCTCCCCCACAACATACATCCAGGCCCACATCGCCACTGCCGTCGACCTTGGCCACCGTAACAGACTGTAACACCCCCTGCTGCGGGCCAGGGCCCTCCCCTCCTCTGTCACCCATACTCCCTTTCTCACCCTTCTCTCCTCCTTCCCCTTCTCCCCTCACAGTGCCAGAGAGACCTCACACGCTCTCCACACTACTGAGGGTACTCAACATATCTTTAGTAATCACTTGCCAGTGCCTGTCCCTCGCTGCTTCCTCAGCATAGACACCACCCACCCACTCCGTGCAGTAACATGGAATGTTCATGGACTTAGGCACTACAGCAAAAGGAAAAAAGTACTCTCTTATCTCAAATGACAGCGGGTGGACGTAACACTACTCCAGGAAATGCACATATGTGCCCTAGAGTCTGGCAAGCTGCGCAGGGACTGGGTGGGAAAGGTGATCCACAGCAGTGAGCAGGGGTAGCGATTAGGCTTGGGCGTAGTTCATGGAGTTTTGCTACCTGGAACTCCGCGAAGTTACAAAAAAACTCTTGCGAAGTTCCGCGAGTGGCGGAGCGCAGTGCAAGCTGCAGTTTGTGCTGGTATTCCTGCCACTCAGGTAGAAATTCTACCCAAGTGACAGCTCGCTCTCGCAAACTTACCATTCACAATCGGGGATAAACCTCCACTACACATCACAAATCAGAGTTTTCTGCACTCAGCGAGCTCCGCAGAGTGCGGAGTGCTGAAAACTCTGCAAACTCCACGAACGGAGCGAAGTTCACCACCCAGGCCTAGTAGCAATCCTCATCTGCAATTCTTCCCTGGCCACAGTGTCATGGATGGACCCAGACGGATGATACGCCTTTGCCAAACTGTGAATAGGGGATGCCCATGTCTGCGTTGGATCAGTCTATGCCCCGACTGGAGTGAAAAAATCGCTCTTTCTTCAACTGAACCGCCTACTGGCGAAAATAGGTGCATTGCAGTACTTTATAGGCATGGACTGGAACCTGGTGATATAGCCAGCTCTGGATTGAACATTCCCCCTTGACAGGAGCAGTGCCACAGACAGGGCTCTGATGAGTGAAATACTGGAGGATAACGGATTGGTGGATCACTGACGCCTTTGTCACACAGCTGATGTATAATAAACCTTTGCCTCCCCCACTCACGGCACTCTTTCCCGCTCGGACTACTTCCTGGTCTCCCAGAGAATGGTGCAGTTGATCGGGGAATCCCACATCCTAGAGGCCGCACTTTCTGACCACTCTCCAGTCCTCCTGTTGCTGGAGGTAGGACTTGTCAGGCCGGATCGCAAGCCCTGGTGCATGAATATACAGTTCCACCTAACCCCTAAGGGTAAATCTCAATTGCAAGCGCACCTCCAAGGCTACCTCTTCACCACGCAAGGGTCAGTGGACTCAGTCAGGATCCTCTGGGCTGCAGCAAAAGCTGCCATTCGGGGCCAGCTTATGCAGGATGCAGTGTAGGCCAATAGGCAAACAGCTGCCCGACAGAAGGAGCCGAGAAGGGACATTGTGTCCTATACCCACTTAAATATAGCAAAGCCAACCCTACATCACTGCAGGTACTTAGAGCAGGCCTGCATGGTGCTGGACTGCCTTTTTACTTCCAAGGCAGGATACGCCCTAGAAAGGATGAAAGGGAGACACTTCAAGCAGGGGGAAAAGGCAAGGAGACTACTGGTGGCACAGTTACGTCAAAGGGAAGCTGCCATGGGTATACCTGATATACATTTAGTGGGAGGGACCACACTCACCTACCCCAGGATAATGTGAATGAATTAGCTCTGTTCTACAAGTCTCTCTATACCCCGGGGATGCAAGTTGATGAGGACAAACTAGCTACCTTCCTCTCAGAGGCGGCCTCCCGGACAGGAGCAGAGAACTCCTTGACGGGGAGATCAGCAAGGAGGAGATGTGTGCGCCAGCTAACTTACCCTACCACAAGGCCCCGGGCGAAGATGGCTTTCCCGCTCAGTTTTACTGATGGGCAGGAGAGGGGGTTGCTGACACGCTGCATGCTGCATTCCAAGAGGCGGAACACAAGTCCTCTCCAGGTCCCCTCTCTAATAAACAGTGATTGCTGTCCTACCCAAGCCTGGGAAGGACCCCCTACTGTGCAGCAGTTATCGTCCCATCTCGCTGCTGAACTGCGATATCAAAATTCTGGCCAGTGTCCTGACCTCCCACCTATGTAAAGTCCTACCCTCCCTGGTTCACCACACACAAGTAAGATTCGTACCCAGTCGCTCCACTAAGAACCACCTGCATACCCTAGCCCAAATGTTATGGTCTGCCAAATGAATTCAAACTGATGACCTGGCATTATCAATCGACTTGGAGAAGCTGTTGACAGCATTGAGTGGGGCTACCTTTTTAAAGTAATTGAACAATTCGGACTGGGGGACCAGTTCATAGCCAAAGTGTGACTGCTATACGATAATCCCACTGCAAACAGATAAAAACGTCAAGGGTGCCCCCTCTCCCCGCTCCTTTTTCTCTTGGCTATGGAACCCCTAGCAGCCACAATACACCAATCGACCAGCTTCACGGGCATATGCCTTCAGATAGGAGACTCCTAACTCTACCGGTATGTAGACGACATCCTGCTCACTCTAGCGGATCTACCCCGCTCACTGCCATCTCTGCTTCAAATTATAAATTTTGTATATAACAACAGGAGTATAACCCATATACCACATTGAGAGGTGGGTAGGTATGAAAGAAAGAGCAACAATTCTCAACAGGGATTATTACGCTAGACAATTAAATTTGTATGTCCAAGTCATCAGACAGGAGGGAGAAAGGAACACTCTTGAAAATTGTTTTTAAGAATGTATTTAGGCCAAAAATCATTTAAGCGTCATTTATAAAAACTAGAGAAGGCAAATTACAGTTGTATCAGCACTGTGGATATACATATTTGAAGCAAAAACCAATAAAAACCCAAATTGTACTTGGTGCTGGATGTGAAGGTGACACATAAGGTGGCGACACAAGTGACAATTGTGAAAACAGCGACGGCGGCGCAAGAGAAGTGACAAAAAATGTACAGTGAGAGCAAATTATATCAAAAACTGTGGTAGAGGAAATGAATTGATTATTCTTTGTAATTCAAGACAATCATTTTGGAAGAAGAAAACCACAGGAGAAATGTTGCGCGATTATTGGCGCTGAACGGTCGACGGCGTTTCGATCCTCTATGTTAGGATCATCTTCAGGACCGGGTTGTTCAATTTAAAAATGGTGCTGTACAGGGGGCAAGAAGAGAAGGGCGTAAGGGCAGAGAGGGGGAAAGATAAGTGGAGAGTGAAAGGACCGCAGTGGGCCCGAGGACAAAGCGAGTTGTTTAGGAAACAGCAAGGTGAAAGAGAGAAGGAGGAGAGGAAAAACCGGCATGGCGGTGTAAGGAAATTATTAAATGAGAATTAACCTGAGGGGGCGTCGGACAAGAACGTAGACGGGTCCGCATCAGTGAGAGAACGTTAATTGCAGCAATTCTAGGGACGGAAAGTGAAAAATTAGGGTGAAGGAAGGACGAGCGGGGGAACATGTCCAAAACGAACCAGCGTGAGGGTTACCTGGGGGTGAGGGAGGTAGCGTCAAGCTCATGTAGAGCAGCGGGGCGCGTCTGTAGATGAACGTCGCCGGGCGGTCAAAGGATCTTCGGGGCTTAGCCAGGTCCCGTCAGTGGTACTCCTAAATAAAAAGGGCCGGTGAAAAGCGATCCAAGGACAGGATGTGGTGAACCAATCTAGAGGCCAAACTAGCAAAGGAGCACTTACTGGGAATCAGGAATGAATCCAAGGCATGTCAGGGGCGTGTGCAGCTGGTCCTCGTGTAGCGATTCGAATGAGGTGGCCTTCGCGGGGAAGTAAAAAATGGAGATCGGGTGGGGTCACGTGAGCGCGACTCGGGGGCGGGGCTAACAGGCCGAGGTCGACAGCCCGGTGGAAGACTAGAAAGTGGGAAAAAAGGGAAGAAGGACGCGCGGGAAGGTAAAGGTACAACTCGGAGAAGAAAGACTATGATAGTAAAAATAAATAAAAAGATAGTCATGTGGAAAAACATTTGGAGACAATAATTAAATACACAATACACTGTATTAATGAAAGTAATTATACATTGTGATTCAAGGTAAAAGGAGGAAAAAGAGGGGGGGGAATGAAAAAGCAATGAACACGTATCTCAGTAATAGCAATTAGTGACAGGGATGTGGAGAGTCAAGAAAAAGGGGGTTCAGAATAGAATGGTGCTATTCCATTCATCAAGTGTGTTCAGGCCTGCATGGACTGAATTACAAGTGGAAATCCATTTACATTCGCATTTATTGAGGAGTGCTTTGATGTCGCCCCCTCTCAGCAGTAGTGTGGGTTGCTCTATCACTTGCCAAGTCATATCAGTTTCGCAGTGGTTTTTGAGAATGTAATGTGCAACCAGGGGCGCAGTAAGGACCTTGCAATGGATTCTACTTTTATGTTGGATAATCCTTTGTTTGACCATTTGGGTGGTTTGTCCGATGTAAGTGAGGTTGCAAGGGCAGCGGGTGGCATAAATCACATTTTGAGATCTGCAGTTGGTGAACGCTTTGAGTTTATAGGTGAGATTGTTGGTTTTAAACTCTTTAGTATTGACTGTAAGGTCGCAGACAATGCAAGACAAACATTTCTAGTGTCCGATAGCAGGAGGTAGGCCCCAAATGGACGTGATGGTGTTTCTTTTGGTGTCTGTAGTGGGCCATGTAATGGCATGTACCAGATGGGTCGCCAGGTTACTACCTCGTTGGAATGAAAACAGTGGAGGCTGATCAAAGGTTTCAAAGGGTTGAAGTAACTTCCAATTACGCTTGATGATCTTATTGACTTCGTTGCTGCAAGGACTGAATTTAGAGATAAATGGAATCGTCGTCATAGTTTTTTTGGGTTGTGGCATGAGTAGATGTTCTCGGTGGCAGTACCAAGCTCTCTTGCGGGCTTTGGTAATGAGGCGTTTAGGATAACCCCTATCGAGGAGTTTCTGGATGAGAATGTCTGATTCTCTGAAGTAATCTTTGCGCCACTTACAGTTCCGGCGGATCCGTAGGAATTGCCCGTATGGGAGGGCATCTCGGAGACTGCGGGGATGATAGCTGGAATATTGAAGTAAAGTGTTTCTTTCAGTAGGTTTCCTGTATAGACATGTGCCAATTTTGTCATCTTCCGCGTGAATAACGACATCCAGGAAGGGCAGGTCGTTGGATTTGGACTCATGGGTGAATGTGAGATGGGTCTGAGAATGATTGAGCCATTGAATAAAGTTCTCAAGAGTCTGGGCTGAACCTTTCCAGAGGAGGAGGACATCATCAATGTAGCAACGCAAAAGGGTAATTTGAGTGATAAAGGTGTTTTCAATGCTGAGAATGTGGGTCATTTCCAGATTGTGGACAAACAGGATGGCAAAATTAGGAGCGAAGCAAGCACCCATAGAAACTCCCTTGATTTGGAGGTAGAAAGTATCACGATACAGAAAATAGTTATTTTCTAATGCCACTTGAAGTAGATCCATGATGAATTCAGTGGGAATTAGGGTGCGTCTTGGTCTGGATTCAAGTAAAGTTTTGATGACCTGTGGTCCCTCTTTGTGGGGAATGTTGGTATAGAGAGATTCAATGTCTAACCCCACCATCAGGTCAGTTTTGGTGTCAAAAGGCCTGTCCTCTATGGCGCCGCCGTCGCTCTTTTCACAATTGTCACTTGTGTCGCCACCTTATGTGTCACCCTCACATCCAGCACCAAGTACAATTTGGGTTGTTATTGTTTTTTGCTTCAAATATGTATATCCACAGTGCTGATACAACTGTAATTTGCCTTCTCTTGTTTTTATAAATGACGCTTAAATGATTTTTGGCCTAAATACATTCTTAAAAACAATTTTCAAGAGTCTTCCTTTCTCCCTCCTGTCTGATACCTGTTGAGAATTGTTGCTCTTTCTTTCAAATAATAAATGACTTCTTCTGCCCATTTCAGACTGCACCACAAAAGCGGCCATAGATGGGATCCCCTTCAACTGGCAATCCTCGCGTCTCAAGTACTTGGGTGTTTTGGGGAACAAAGGAATGGAGGGAATGGTTACAGCCGACCTAAACCCTCTACTACAGAGGTCTTCAAACCTTTTGATGCCGAGAATCCCCTTCCCAAACCTTTTTAGGCGTAAGGACCACCTTCTGACAACATTTTCTAGAAACTGGTAATCCTCTTTATCAACATCTATCGACAACCGTAAATACCCGTTAGACCTGACATCTTTGGGCATATTTCCCCTGTTTTGTTCCTTTCTGAGCTCCTAGTTTTGACTCTTTTTTTCTGGTTTTGAGTCTCTGCGCACTATCTCACTGCTGTTCAGTGTTAAAATACAAGTTCTCCTATTGTAAATTGTATTATGGATTGGTGTTTCCATAATTGGCATGTTTGACTTACTAGTAAGTCCCTAGTAAAGTGCACTGAGGGTGCCAGGGCCTGTAAATCAAATGCTGCTGGCGGGCCTCCAGTACTGAATGTGCCACTCACCCAAACAGCCCTGAAAAGGGTTATCAGACCTGCCACTGCAGTGTCTGTGTGCGGTTTGTAACTGCCATGTCGACCTGGCAAGTGCACCCACTTGCCAGGCCCTAATCTTTCTTTTCTTACATGTAAGTCACCTCTAAGGTAGGCCAAAGGTACCTCTGTGGGCAGGGTGCTGTGTATATTAAAGGTAGGACATGTACTGGTGTATGTGACATGTCCTGGTTTTGAATTACAGTGTGTTTCATTTTTCACTATGGAAAGGTTATCTGTCCCATAGGATAGCATGGACTTTTTCTTATAACTTCTTTTAAGTATATCTTTCCATTGGGACAAGGGGAAGAAATGGGGTTTAGTATGCCTGAACTCAGAATATAAAAATGCATATTTTAGTAAAAATGATTTTTATGGTCTGTGTTTGAAAATACCACTTTTAGAAAGTAGGATATTTTCTTGCTTAGCCATCCTGTGTGCCTCTGCTGGGTTTGTGGATTGACTGTCTGACTTTGGAGTGACAGGGCCTGGGGATGTGTATTCTCATCGGACAGCCACTGGTGAGTCGAGGTGTGCCCTGCCTTTCCTGGATGAGTCAGGGATGAGCTGAATAGACCTGGGCTGCATTTAGAGTAATGGGAGAAGATTTCCTTGGGCCTGAATGGGCTGGTTTGCCTTGGACAATGCTGTCTCCATCTCCTGCCAGGAAGCTGGGCCAAAGAGGATGGAACTTGTTTGGGCTGGGTACAGGCACTCTCTGCCCAAAAGCACAAAGAGAAACTGAGTATAAATATTGGGGCCCAAACCCCAGAACATTAGAACTTGGTGGAATCAAGGAACCTGCCAAGAAGAAGAGCTGGAAGACCTGCCAAGAGGAGTGCTGCCCCTTTGCTGTGCTTTGTTGGGTTGGTCTGCAGTTGCTGCTTCTGCCTTGGGCAGTGAAATGATTGGACAGAACTTTCGTTACTTGTGCTGAGTATCTTCAAGGGCTTGAAGTAGAGCTTGCCTCCTATTCTGAAGTCTCAGGGACCGCAAAGACTTCACCTACATCTGGTACCGCCTCTGGAACTGTTGTTTCAGTTTCCACAGAGGGGGGAAAGCAACCAACTATGACTCAGTCGCTGGCTCCCTGTCCTGATGGCACCGCAGAGGGCACCGTTGCATTTCGCACCGCAACCCTGGTCTCACTAACGACTACCGCTGCCGCCGAGCTGCTGCTTGCACTGTGATCTGTGGGCATCGCACTCCACACTGCCTCGATTCGCCTCCCCACCCTGGTCTTACCGACGCTGTAGCTGACTTCGACAACGTAACCGCACCGTGGCTTAGGGGCACTGCTCGTGAGTCTTGCCGCACACCGCCCCATCCCACACCGCAGTCCGGACCGGCTGATGCCAGCTCCCCGCAACCGGCACTGTCACCTGCACCGTGATCTGTCAGCACTGAAAAGAGCACCGCAGCCCTGGTCTCACCGATGCTGGATGACCATCACTGAGCCACTGCCTGCACCGTTACTTGAGGTCACTGCACGTCGCAACGCTCCACTTCACACCAGAACTGTGATAGTGGCCATGAACAGCTCGAACCAACGTCATTGGCCGCAACAAAAAGGTACTGTTTACGAGTCTGCGGACACCCCGACCGATGCGGTCAGGCAGAACTGTTGAATTCTGTTGTTCTCAGCACCACAGTAGCACCGCACGGAGCTACCTACGTTAAGAAACTGCATTTTTAACATTATTCTTGCATAATGCATATTTTTAAGTACTGTATGTTGGATTTTTATCATTTTGGTCTTGTTTTGAATAAATGAAGTATTGGATATTTTTCTAAACTGATGTGGTGTCCTTTTGTAATGTTTTCAATGTATTACTGTTGGTTATGTGCAAATCATTTACACATTGCCTCTGAAATAAGCCTGACTGCTCATGCCAAGCTACCAAAGGGGTGAGCAGGGGTTATTACAGTAGTGTATCCCTCTTACCCTGACTAGAAGGAAGGGTCCCTACTTGGACAAAGGTGCAAACCATTGCAAACTAGAGACCTCCATTTCTAACAGTTCCCAATTACCGCAGCAAAGAATTTTTATGGTGGGCAAATAACATTAAACAGTGTCTAGCAAACCAAAGGTCATTGAGCGTAGAGGTGTAGCCAAAGGTGTAGTTAAAAACGAAAGGCCTCATTTATGAGGAATTGGCATAGGGCAGCGCAGCAAGTCTTCTTGTGGCGCTGCCCTATGCCAATGTGAAAGGGCAGGAATGCACTGTATTTATGAAGTATGGTGCATTCAAGTCCTTTTCCCTTGCATTGGTGCACAAACTGCTGCCTAGCACCAACATAGGCAGGATTGTTTTTGTACGAGAAGGGACACCTTCCTCCACCAACATGGAAAGAGGAAAAAACGAGGAGAAATCAAAACATTTCTCCCCAGTTAAACCTCCATTGGGGAGGCATCAGTTTTAGGAACTGCCCCAGGTTTACGTGATATTGTAAATTTGGGGCAGCATCAAAATCCATGAGCTTTGAGTGGGAACCCCACGCAAAGCCCATGAAACACCTCCTTGACGCAGAGTAAGGCAGATCAGTGACTTGCGCTGCTATGTCTTACTCCATATCTATGAGGCCATTCAAAGCCATGCAGGGTGACTTTGCGTCACCTCATACTATGGTTGAGATGCTTGCACAGACGGAGCATCAAAAAATGTGATGCTCTGGCGGCTCAAGCCTCTCATATATAAGCCCAAAATATTCTGTACGTTTTTAGGTCTTTCACCATCAGGTATCTACATATAAAATAATGGGCAGCGTAAAAAATGTATTGCTCAGTGAGAAATACACTGTAGTACATTATGAAGCCTCTATTAGTTGATGTACTGCAGAGGTTTATGTGTAACCAGAGAACCATAGAATTAAATCTTGATTGGTGCAGTAAAGAATAGTGATGTGTATCTTTAGCGCTACGAAGTCACAGCATGTGATAGAAAGCACTGAGCATATGTAAGTAAATTTGTTATACTTGCATTACACACAGGGTAAAATAGAATGCTGCAAAATGTGCAAATAGCTTTACCATAAAATGGTGCTTTCAAAATATAGATTTGAATAATACCAGAGCGTATGTAATGCAATTTTTTTTTTTACATGACTGTCCCTTCAACACCTCTTTAGGGACACTAAGGGCTGTGGAAATGCAGTTAAAGTTAAAAGCAAGAACTTTCCAGCCCTGTTGGTAACTCTTTGCACTTCCACTCAAAAAAACAAATCTTTGTCATCACAAAGAGCCAGAACTACTCCCACACATCTTTTACACTTGCAGATTAACTGAAAGGTACATTTGCCTTTCATTCAGGCAAGCAGCTGATAACGATCTCAATTAGCTGTCCCAGGATGGCTGTCGTATTGCAGGAACAAGTGAAGCTGGGGAATCTGCGACCCCCTTCCCAGGACTCCACGACCCCCCTGGGGGTCGCGTCCCACAGATTGAAGACCTCTGCTCTACTAACTCAGATGCAGTGCGACTTTGAAAAATGGAAAGCACTGGGGCTATCCATTTGGGGAAAGTACAAGCTGTACGCATGGTCACCCTTGCGCGATTTGTATATACCCTTAGCATGCTCCCCCTCCAGGTAACTCTTGCCACGCTACGCTTAATCGACTCCAGGATCAAATCCTTCATGTGGGGCTCTGCGAAACCCCATTTGGCCACGCTGAAACTAAAAGCCTGCTGCTCCTGTTGAGGCATGAGCCTCCAGTCAGTAGAACACTTTGCCCTTACACTGCAGCTCTCCCAAATGGCTAACATGCTATCAGGAATCCCTGATGTGCCACAATGGGTACACATTGAAAGGCACCTACTGTCTAATGAGGTAGGCCTGGGACAAGCTCTCAAGACCCCGCCAATCCGGTAGTATCCACCATTCACAGGACCTGGCAATGAACGCACCGGTTGCTGGGCTCGAATCCATGATTCCATGAGAAAGCCCCCTTGTGGGGGAATGCAGGCATATGCATTGATGGGCAGACACTGTCCTGGCCCCTGTGGAAGGCAGTGGGCATCCCCACCCTGTGCCAGCTCCTCCACGATGGTGACCTCAAGACATTCATGCAATTAAGGGAGGAATTTGGCCTCACTGTGCAGCAATCCTGGAAATACGTGCAACTTCAGCACTGTCTGAGGAAAAGTTTTGGACCGTGTCCTTGGTCAATACAAGCCTCGCCAATGGTATTGTATCTGTACATATGGGGGAAACATAAAGGGCTGACGTACGGCCTGTATGAGGTACTCACCTCCCACATATTCTTGCAACCCCTATGGCGAGATCTTAGCACCAGATGGCAAACCCGATTATCGCTCTACTATGAGGACGACAAGTGGGCAGAGATCCTAGACGACTTGGAAAGGGGTACCCGGGAGGCAAGGTTGAAATTCTGTTTATTTAAGACCCTACATGACTGGCATTGGTCACCGAAGAAATTGCACAGGGCAGGCCAACTCCCACATGACAACTGCTGGAGATGTGCTGACACAGGTTGCGACACGACCCACATCATATGCAAATGCCCAATGGTCCAACCCTTCTGGGCCTACGTGGGCTAGATCATGAGCACCACAATGCCCATGCACCTACCACTATACCTGCCACTATCCTCTTGCATGATCTGCGGCATTCCCCAGAGCTCCAAAACCTCAACGCCGCCTCTTCCATACAGCATTATCCACAGCCAAAATATGTATACTGTGACAATGGAGGTCGCCAACCCCACCATCGCAGGAAGCCTGGCTAGTGGCCATGATACACACAGCCTCCAGCAAGCTAGTCATTTACAATCTTCAGGACCAAGCTGACCTGTTCCTTCAGGGTAGGGCATGATTCCTATGCACGGAGAGCCATAATGAAGAGAACCCCACAGCAGACAACCCAACTCAGGCAGCAGCAATGACATCAGGTAAATTACAACAGGCGCGACTGCCCCATGCATTAGAGGTCACATACCCACCATTGGTGCTCCTGCAGCCTCACATAACCTTCAACCCCCCTCCCTCCCTCACTCTCTCATACAGATGCACAAAGACTGCCCTGCCCAACCCACTCTTTCTCTTCAGCGTCAGCTACCCTGCACCCCCACTATGACTTTTCTCACCTCCTGCATGCATAAGCTCCCTCCCTCACTGCCTCCCCATTTATCTCCCATTCCCTCTACCCTCACTCTACCCCTGGCACCGCAGCAACATGGATGCACTACACCCAAGCTCCATCCAGGCACTGAGGAAAGAACACTCAGAAGGTGACATACAGTACCCCCAGTGCCCTAGCCCCACCCTCCCCCAGATATAGTAACACCACCCAAGAGCAGGGTGAGTCCCCTCAGTGATATAAGCCGACTTGGGTCGGGGGATCACCCCCCCACCAGCTGCCTCACCCCTGATTAATAGTCAGATACAGGCACACTCTCGGGCCCCAGCCTGATGAAAGAAATCGCCACCCCTTGGGATTCAGGCACCCGGACACTACCGGGTCTGCTACCGCTGGCACACCTCTCAGGTCACAGGATCATCTCCCTCCCCCTCTTCCCCCAGACTCGCATCAATAGACAGTTCTCTCAGCCCCAAACAGGCATACGTCACATCTTTATTAAATTGTTTCCTCAGCCATTGTATTTGTGGAGACGATGCTATTGCTTTCAAAATGTAATTTCTTGAAAAATGTTAATAAAGAACTACAACTCAAAAAAAGAGACATCTGTTTTCAAGATGACATCCTCATCTATGGCAAGGACGTGGAGGAGCACAATGTCATGCTTAGAAGGGTGCTATTTAATCTAGAGAAGGCGGGGCTCACCTTCAAGAGGAGAAATGTTGAATAGGGGTGGGATCCGTAGAGTATCTTGGACACAGGACGGCATAAATCCCAAGTTAAATTTGGTAGAAGCTATCCAAAATACAGCAGCCCCAGGCAGTGTCGAAGATCTGAAATCATTTCTGGGTCTGTCGTAATATTACTCTGATGTTTCTTAAATCCAAGGTCCCTTATGTGTGGAGTAAAGTGTTTCATGAGGTCTTTATGTCTGTGAAGGATGGTATCGTAGGAGTCCCTTCCCTGGGTAGATTTGACCTCACGAAACCCACAGTATTGATCTGTGAGGCTAACAACAAGGGTTTTGGGGCTAGTCTAACACAGTATGTGGATGGTAAGGAGCAAAGTGTTGCATTTCACCATGAAAGGGTCTGCCAGGACCACTCCCAGGATTGCAAGATGGATTTTGGGACTAAAAGGGTACAATTTTAAGGTTAAATACTTATCTGGATCACAAAATGTGGTTGCCACCTTTCTGACCCGTTCTCCTACAAAAGTTGATAAAGATTGACATTGTGGAGAATAAAGATGTCACACTTAAAATAACCAGCTTGAATAAGGAGGAGTGGGATGATTGTGTAAAAACTGAATGAGGTCATAATGAATGGATGGCCTTCAATTAAAAGCGATATTTCAGCGTTGACATCCAAGTACTCGGATGTGAGGTTGGAGTTAAACATACATGAGGGTACAGTGTGCAGGGGGAAAAAAGTGTTCCCCCGAGAAGCTAAGGGAGAAAATTGTGGAGTTTGCTCATGTAGGTCATTTAGGGCGTAGTCTCACCAAGAACAAAATACCCCTAGATTATAGGTGGCCAGACATGAATGCCATGGTTGAGATCAAGGTGAGAGATTGCATGGAGTGCAGAATAAGTTACAAAACCCATCAAGCCAGGAAGCCTCTGCTGTCTCCAATGGAGGTCCCAGATAGCCATATGTTCAAATCAGTTCTCAACATAATTGGCCCTCTTAATCTTAAGGTGCTACACAAGCGTTTTATTCTAGTGTTGGTGTATTATCACACTCGGGTGATTTTCAAGTGTGTACACCAAATCAATACAGATGCCCTCATCCAGTTTTTGAAAGGGGCATTCTTTGAAGGAGGCATTCCTGACATCTTAGTGACCGACAATGGGGTACAATTCACGTCAGAATGTATGAAAGAGTTTTTATCTGATCTAAATATTACTCACCAAAAGACCACCTTGCATTGCCCTCGTGCAAATGGCTTGGTGGAACGCATGATCTGCATGTTCAAAGAATGTCTACAAAGACTGGAATCACAAGGTACCCCTGCTATTTCTGCCTTGCAGGACACTATATGGGAATATCACTCCACACCCAATTGTGCCACAGGGGTTTGTCCATTCATGTAATTGAAGGGCAGGACTCCTAAGACCAAGCTGTCTGATTCATGGTTGATGGAAAAGGGAGTGTGTATGGTGGACCATAGCGAAATAGCTAGGAGAGTTTCTGAACACCAGCACAAATACAGAAGCAGTTATGATTGAACCGAGCATGCGAAACCCTGGGTGTTTCAAGAAGAAGAATGGGTCTGAGTCAACCCACGCAGGAATAATGCCTCCAGGTTTTGCTAACCCATCAGGATAGCCAGGGTAGGCAGAAATGTTGTCCATCTTGAAAACGGTCAAACCTGAGGTATGGACAGAATTATTTCACACAGGCCCGCAGACGTTCATAGGGCGGATCCCATTCCGGAAAGAGTAGTAGGGGATGCTGTGCCTTACGTTCCAAGGAGATATCAGAGAATCGAATAATCTCCGGTGTGGTATAAGGTTTACAGTATAAAGTGAGTTTATCTTTAATGTGTTAACCTTTGGTGTAACTTATTTCTCTTCCCTTATGTTTCCTTGGATTGTTGTTTCTCCTCCACTCCTTTCCCCCCCTTCCCTTCCATGACATATTGCCTTTCCTCACCTCTTATTGGTCACCCTATGTAAAGGAGGTGTGTTATAATTAACTATTTGGTACATTCTGTTTCACTCGTCCTATCCCATTTGGTATGTGCCATGCCTTTGTAGTGTGAACATTCCACAGCTGACTCCAGCTGACTGGATTCTGTGAATGATAAAAAAGATATTCATTGGTGCTTATTAGTTTTAAAAAAACAGATAAACCACATACCTTGACCAGAGGATATCTTACATGGAATGGTAACTCGGAACATACATACATGATTCAGTTGTGTGTTTACATATACTTTTAACCCACTTGGAAACTTAGAGTTTCTTTGCTTCTTCCCTCTTGGATGTTTTTTATGACATAAGCCTCTTTCCTCTATTTTTTGGGACAATTTCTTGCAATCACTCACTTTTCACATATTGTTTCCTATTGTTTGAGGGTAAGCTGGGTATTGGAAGGAGTGACCCTTAATTCGAGCAAGCTAGAGACATGCCCCCAAAAACATCTCAACGACTAGCCCTTGACATCATCTAAGATTACATCAGGGCATCTACCTAGATGCTTTTTGTCAACTTTGAACTTTTCTCCAGCAATAAACTATCTCAATGAACCATAACATGTGCCACACATGCAGCTGAGCTCATCAAATGAAAATAACTGCCCTGTTTATTTAACACATAGTGTTGACTGTCAGGAGATTGACCCTCCCATTCTGCATGCCCCTGCTCATTATGATTTCATTAAATGCAAGCAAAAAACATGGTGGAGACGTAGCCCTGGTTTATAGGCACTATGTGAGAGTGACTGTCAGCCCCATTTTCCATTCTATACCAAGAGTGAAATTCTCCTGATGACAATGCAATGATCAAGGGCTTTCCCTGCCACTATCACCCTGGACTTGCATTACATAAAGGGCACATTGCTCCATTCTGCACTACCTGGGTCCACCAGCCACAGACCTGATCAGAGAACCTTATTACTTCGAATGTTCTGTTTCGAGTGAGTACACAAGCTCACATCCGCACTATGAACAGCAGATTAGTTTAAGGCAGACTGAGTCTTTGAAGCTGTCAGTTGGCCTTTGACAACAGGTGGAGAGCCAGCTACAGTTTCAAAGGGGATGCAGAAATCCCACTGCAGACAGGTACAGTAAGGAAAATGTCTCAGTGTCCCTGAGACCCCATTGCCCCCTCACAAGTGGTATTATCTGTCAACCTTGTTGCCTCTTTCCCTCTGCACCTGTGTTTAATACATCACTGGCACAGAGATACAAGATTCCCTCATTTGCATGTGGACATGCCGATATATGATGAATGATGGATCACATCCTTGAAATTGCCCCACCACACAGCCACACATTTAGCATTGGCCAATTATATATTATTGAAGAGGCCACACAAGCTTCTGATGAACCTTCTATAATACCAAAGTGTTGCTGAGAGAAAGAAGACACAAATTCATTTTCTGCCCCCAGAGCACTGTGTGTCATACAACCCTTTGCTCACCTTTTCTGTACTCAACATAATAGTTGGGGTGTCTTATACGTGCTACAAATCTTTGTACTATATTGCTGGCCAACCTGGATATTGAACATTGTAGCTCTGATTTAGAGTTTAGTGGAAAGGTTACTGAATCACAAAAATGACGGCTATCCAGTCACCCTTATTACAGGTTCATTATATCCTGATGTAGTGGTAATAATAGCAGACAGTATATCCATGGCTTTTGTGATGGAATACCCATCTACCAAACTCTAATCCGGGCTAATGTCTTTATTCCAATGAACGGTTTGTCTCTCCAGGTTTCTGTGGGCTGGCAGTTCAATATGCCACCTTGCCCAGTGTAGATATAGATGCTAAGTGCTTATCAAAAGGCTTCACTAAACTACTGTTTCATTTAAAATGATATGCTTATCATTTCACTGATGATAAAAGATTTACCTAGCTGAGTAGAGGAAAGTGTGAAATGCCCTCCTGTAACAGTCTATCTCCTAGACACTATCTTCAACCAAAACCATCCTATAGTCTTGAGTAATCCTTTGTAGAGTGTTAATAAATGCAGGCAGCATTATATACAGTTATTTTTTTATGTTTCCTGCAAGAGTGCATGAGTGGCTAAACATTCAGCAAACAACAGTCTTTGGCTTACTGGCAACATTCCTTCAAGAAGTTCATTGGTCAGATTACAAACCGGAACATGCAGTGTCTGCATTTGTATAGTGTGAGTATACAGTGTCTGTTGTTTCATCAGTGGTGTGTGAATTTGAGCGCAAGGTCTACTTGTGGAGTAGCCTCAATAAAAGGGAGAGTAACTGATGCTTGCCTTGTCATTTTTAAGACTGGATTTTCCTGCCAGTAAAATTGATTCCAGTCAGGAGTGAAATCAGACTGAACAGCTAATTTTTCAAGCTGGGGTGTGTGGATACCACTTCACGTGAAATGGAGGTGATATCCCCAAAGCCAGCATCCGAATACACACTGGAAAAGCCCTAAGTTCTGGTAATAATGCATTATGCATGCAAACAACATTGATGCATACCTCTGTTTGCACAATAATGTAAGGTCTACTGGCTTTGTCAATGATTTTCCCTGAGTCACTGAGTACCACTGGAGCTCATAGAGCATCCACTTGATCAATAAACATAGCATATCTGATGTCTGCAAATAGTTGGTACCGATCAAGCCCTGTGCCTGATGTGCTTGTTTGACTCACAGAAAAGAGAGTCCTGTAGCTTTATTGGAAAGATGTCCTGTCATATTGGAAGCAAAACAAGCATATAAACAAATGCTTCTGGGGAATAAAGTGTGTATGAGGGTATATACCAATTGTAGGAAGGTGACCCTTTTTGACATGGTCACCCCCACATTTTGCCCGGTATTTGATGCAATGTTGACAGAAGTGCACTGTGTTCATGTTATCCAGATCCCCAGTGCCGGATCGTTTTTCCTAAAACTGTATAATTTTTCCATCAATTGGCAATACCATTGGCATCTTCTGTCTATCCCTGGTAAATGGTACCTAGGGCAGGGAAGTTAAAGAGGGTTTCGAAGGGCTGAAGCATGTAAAGTGACACCCTAAGAAACACCTCAGCACACTCATACAAACTGCCAATGCATGCTGTGTGACATGGTGAAAAAAAAGTGTAGACGATACAAGCTCCTGTGTGCCATGCCTGCAGACACTGTATGTAATATAAGTAAGTCACCCTCATGCAAGCCTTACAACCCTAAGGCAGGATGCATTATATTACAGGTGAGTAGATATGCCGCTGTAATGTACATGTCGATTTATGGGCATTGCAAACACAAGGAGTAGATGGATGGATTGATGAAACTTCTCAGACACTCACCCGAAGTCACAGATCTGGGTTGAATCCATCATCATTCTTTAGCTCACTTCACCACCCCAGTTCAGACTCGGCCATAAGCAAATCAGTCTATACCCTGTTCCTTATAGGAATAGTCCTGCCTGAACTGCTGAGATAGGTCTTCCTGGAGCAGAAACAAGCATCCTCGAACCTGTTTCAGGGCAAAATCCCTCATAAGCCAGGCTAGCTTGAATCCAGTGGCAAAGTGAGCAAGGGACCCTGGGCCTACCCTGGCAACTAAGGGTGATCAAAGCAAACACAACTAGATGATGGACGGAGCGCTGAAACTTTTCAGACACTCACATATCTGGGTTGAATCCATCATCATTCTTTACCTCACTTCGCCACCCCGCTTCAGACTCAGCCAAATGCAAATCAGTCTTGACCCTGTTTCTTATGTGAACAGTCCAGCCCGAACTGCCAAGCCAGGTCTTTCACAGGACCGGAAACATGCATGCTGTCTTTGATTGTATGGAGAGCAGCCAGCTCAAATGCACCACAGAGAAGACAGAGATGATCTCTTGTGGGTCACATGAATCCAACTGGTGGGATGATGTTTGGCCCCCTGCATTGCCAGCCCCTCCTCTCCCCTCCTTAGTGATTAAAAACTTACTAGTGAAGCTAGATAATACCCTCTCTATGAAGTCTCAGATCACTGCAGTGGTAGGCCAAGACTTTGAGCTGCTCCAGACTATTAAGAAATGTCTCCCCCTCCATCCTTTGAGGGGAGAAGAGTAGTGATTCATGCCTTGATTACTTCACATATGAATGTCAATTCATTGTATTTAGGGGCTGCGGAAACTCAGGCGAAGCGCCTGCAGGTGGTTCAAAATGCTGCAGCGAGGTTACTTTTTGGTCTGCCTAGGAGCTCTTTGATGGCTGCTGCACTCATGACCCTGCATTGGATGCCCATTAAGAAATGGAATACATTTAAAGCACAATTGCTATCACTAGGGCAGTGTTTCTTTCCAGCCTTGGTTATCTGGTGGAGAAATTCACTCAGTATATTCTCTCCATAGAGCTGCCCTGAGCTCTGCTTCCGTTTTTGTTATCCTGCACTTTAAGCATGTCTGAAGGGTCGGCAAAGACTTCTCTTTTCTGGCTGCTAAGGCTTGGACTGAGCTCCCCCGAGAACTGTGCATTACTGTATTTGAGCTTATATTTTGGTTGGCAGTAAATATTCTCCTGTAGGGTTGTGTATCTGGGCCATGCTTGCTACCACAGGGACACTCCTTGGCATAGCTGCATGCTTTATAAGCCCTCATTCATTTTTTCCTTCATTCACTGGCTGGCTGGTCCTGACCAGCCTACCACCGCAGATGAGCCTGTGAACCACTAGAGGTTTTAGCCCATGCTCTCTGAGGTCAGAAACAATACCTGCTCTGTGCGGAGGTGTTGTCACCTCCTCCAGAACAGGATGGCTAGGTAATTAGCATATTAGGGCAAGAGGCTTCAAAAGCCTCTGCCACCTTTGATATGTGACCCTAGCTTCCCCATAAAGGAAAAATGCCATCCTCCTGCTCTGGGCCAATTTGGCACCAGGACAGGCAGGAAAATTAGTTTGTCAAGAGGCAACTTCCCTATCAGGCCAGTTCCACTTCTAAGGAGGGCTACCTGATGTGACCACAAAAACTATATTGTTCATGTTTTCTGGTGGAATTAGGCTCGCTGAGTCAGGGTTAGGCCCACTTACCATAGGAAGTGTTGTATAGAGGGTGTAGTCACACGTAAGGTAAGTAGCCCACTGACTATTACCTGTTACTCCCCTTAAATACCTAAATTGAGTATTCAGGGGCACCCCTCATGCTGGGAACTTAGATTTTGATGGACCAGTTGAAGAGGACAAAGAAAAACAGTAACAGACCAAAAACTGAAGACTGCTGTAGAATTTTGGGGCCAAATCCTGCCTGCCTGCACCAGTCTCCACAATTGTGACTGAGTGGCTTGTCTTGCAGCTAAGAAACTACCAAGAATCTCAGTAGACTTTTCAAATTGCCAGCAATCTCCCTTGGAGTAGAAGAGCTACTCCCCTGCAGTCCATCAGCAGCAAAGTCGAGTCCACTGTGCTGGCACTCCCCAGCCAGTCTGACACAGCAGCCACCCAGGAAGAGGTACTTGCGCCCCTGTCAGATGTGTCCACTGACTGAGTGAGAGAACACCCAGACCTACCGGAATCGCACATCACCAATACCGGACTCCTTGAAGCAAACAAAATCGATGTAAGATCAATCCGGATTTCCACTACAGTAAGAGCGAGCCACCGTTAGGGACATCGCACTGCAGAGACACACTTCCAGAGTGGCCCAGCTGGCCTACTTTTTGCTGCCTCAACTGGCAAAACCGACAACCGTGAAGATCTTTGATGCACATAGCTCGGCCAAATCTATCTTCTCTACATCCAAGCAGCCCAGCTCGGATGAACTAGCTCTGTCCCCTTGCTCCCAGGACCCTTGTGATCTTAGACACCCATTAGGAGCTCCCGGACGTGTCCCCAAGTCCCCCTCTGCAGCCTTTGGAAGAGGTGTGGCGCAGCGGCCAGGGCGACTGATGCTGGAACCCGGGACTCTCGGTTCTATCCCCGTGCCGGTGGCAGATCAGCCCAGCACCATGTGACTCTGGGCAATAGCTTGCCTAATCTTCCTGACAGCCCCCAGTTGCTTGACATCTTCGGGTAATTGTTTGCGCTTTATAAATACTGAACATTTACATTTAGGTGCCCCCCTTTTTTGCCTGGAGTTACGAGCAAAGCTACCAACCCAACCAGCTTATTTGCACCTGGATGCCACAGGGCAGGTAATGAGTAACTGATGGTGGTACTTTGGACCTTGACCAACAAAAGCCCTAAATCCGAAAGAAGACCCCTGAAACTGACCATAAATTACTGTATGCAACATGTGCCTTTTTTGCCCATAGGAAAGCACTGCTGGGTAAAGCCACAATTAAGTGAACTTTTTACTTACTTGTGAAATTCAATATTTAAAATAGTACTTACTTGATAATAAAGTTCTTGGTATCCAAATTAACATACCAATACGACTTATTTTTCTAAATTGGTCTTGGACTTATTTTTGAGTGTGCATTTTATTTATTGCCTCTGTGAGGACAACAAATGCTTAGCACTACCCTTTGCTAAGCCTAAACAGCTCACGACACAACCACAAAATAGAACATTTAGTGGTATCCTTTTTGCCTCTGTACACCAATAAGGGTTACCTGCACAATACACTGTATACCTCATTTTGGTCCACTATATAAAGAGTCAGCTTTCTACATCAATTAGCACAATAAAGTCTCCCAGACATTGAGAGATAGACCTATGTGACCCCATTAAACTGATGGTACATGCACTGGGATATAGAAACTTGTGGGGGCTCTCAAAAAATGAAGAGGGATCATCAAGAGCCCAAATGGTAAGAACATTAAGCCTGGGTGGCAAACGCTGTTCTGCATGCAGAGTTTGCAAAATTCAGGCAATCCCTGCTCCATGGAGGAATGTGGAATTTCTGAAATCTGCCATTCAGGCGCGAAGCAGAGTTTTTTTCCATTTGCACGCTCAAGTCCCTTTTTCTCTTTCAACCGTGAGCACAAAGACTCTTGGCCGCTTGCGAGTGCACGCAAGACTTCTTGCACCACTAGTGAGCTCCTGCAAGACTTCGCGCTCGCAGACAGATCAGTTGAGCAGCATTTCTGCTTGAGAATGCAGCTGAGAGGCATTTGGAGCAGATTTTTTTCTCAAACTGGCCATTGGAGTAGTCTTTTTTGTGCGAGAAGCCATTTTTTAAAATTGTTTTTTCAAACCAGAAGGAAGTGCCTCAGAGACTCCAACTTCCTGTTCCTGTCCCACAGGCTTGTCACAATGCTTTGTCCCTCTCCTGGTCACTTTCCATTGGGATTTGGAGCTGGAAGGATCACTCTCCTTGTAAGTTGAAAAACTGGTGTATAGGGGTGTTGCTTGTTTGATTGGGGGCATGCACCTGGATTTATTTGTACTTTTTGTCAATGTATTGTGGTGGGTAACCTGCAGTTTTAATAGGGGTCTAGTTATTTTTCTGCATTTAATTTTTTTTCGTTTGTGAAGTAAAAATGTTGCAGAGTTTACTACATTTCCTCCTCGCATTTTTATTAAATTTGCAATATTGATTTATTTCACTTTGTGTCCCACCTGCCAATAGGCCTTCCAGGCAGTAGACCCTGTACTATTCATGGGTGCAAACAACTCTTTCTGCGCTGTCTGTTGAATTGGAACATCATTTAGGTCATGGATGGCATTGGATTAAAATGCTAAATGTGTTGTTTTTTTTTGTGGTATTTCACGTTTTTCCCCTGCAAACAATGAATAGGTGGGATAATGTCTTTGGAGGATGAGTGTTATTGTAAGCATGTTTAGCCCTGTTAATTTTCATTTTTGATATTCCTGAATTAATGCTGTGCTCTCTGTGTTACCATGCCTCTTTTGACTGGCCAGTGTATGTCTATGTGTGTTTAGGCCACCATTTGCCTTTGTTGTTCATTATGCCATGTGGCCAGGGGCCATTTTGCATAGTCAGTGTCCACCCTAGGCCTGCATGTGTTCTTTTTTTTCTAGGCATCATGCTTCTTGTTGAGACTATGTGGCTGGCGGCAATTTTACGTTGCCAGCCAGTGTGCTTTTGCCATAGGCCTGCATGTCTTCTGTGTTTGTGGCCATGACTTCTTGCTGGTTGTTGTTGTTGCTACCATGTGGCTGGCATCCATTTTGTGTTGTCAGCCACTTTGGTCATGCCATATACCTGCATGTCTTCTATGAAATTGTGACCATTACTCCGTGCTCAGGGTTAGTTGTGGTTGATGACCATGTTACACTGTCTGGCAGCCATTTTGTGCATCCAGCCAGTGTGGCTCTTTGCCATAGCCTTGCATGGATGGTTTACAATGATAGCAGTTTAATAAATTAATATGAACGTGGATATTTTCACTTATCTTTAATTTATGTGTTAGATTTTTTGAATTTCATTATTTTCATTATACATTATGCTATTTTTTTGTTTTTATTATATATATATATATATCTTTTTTTTATTTCAAACTCTGTTTATTAGAATTTTCTTTGAGAGTGAGACAGAAAGCATTACATATGCAACATCGGTCAACAAATCAGCCCAGATTTACAGATCTCGGATGTAGGTTATAGCTTCTTCACAAGGTCTGTTGCAAATCAACTGTAAGAAAAAACATGTTGCAGTCCGTCCGCCAGCTTGGAGCATCACTCTACCCTCCCAAGAGAGGGATCTGAGAAGAAAACTCAAATATATAAAAAAAACTAAAAAAAAAGAACTATGATGTCATGGTGCAAAATTTAAAAAAAGATGATCATTGGGGAGGGGTTACTGGGGGCATCCACACAGGTGTCTCTTGGACTGCGCAGTGTCCCCATAAGTATGGAGTGTTTAAATGTGGAACAGGTTGAGGGCCCGAAGCCGTGGGGTGCAGGCCGCCAATAGAAGCCCCTCCGAAAGGTAGCTCACCAGCGAAGACCAAATATATTCGAAGCCTTTTCTGGCATCGTCCTCTATGTCAGCCATGCGCTCTATCACCAACACCCTCCACAATCTCGCATGCCATTGGGTTAGAGGTGGTGCCTCTTGTTTCTTCCACGCAGCAGCAATTGGCATTTTGGCTGCTCCCACACATAACTACATTGCTGACCTATCACGCTGTGTTTGGCGTTTCAAGGAAGGATCTCGAAGTCCCAGTAACGTATGAATAGGATAGCCAAGGATAAGTTTGATTTGGGACAGCATTTCTTTCCAAAAAGAAAGTATGGAGAGACAATCCCACCAGATGTATCTAAAGTTGACTAATAGACCACAGCCACTCCAGCATCTGTCCGACGAGCTGGGGAAAATCTTATAGATTTTCTGAGGGTATAAGTACCAGTCATACATGATCTTATAATGCGCCTCCCTTAAGAACATGGAGCGATTTATTTTACTATGACCCTACTGACATGTTCCCATTGCTTATTTTCCAAGGGAGTATCCAATAGGCCATCCCAGAAGCGTTTAAAATGCAGGGTCAGTCTGGGGCATAGGGCTTGTAACAGGGCATATAAGAAGGAGATGCATCCCTTAGAGGTGGACCCAGACTGAGCAAATTTCTCAATGGGGAGTATGGCCCTGGTGGTGGCCAGCTGCACCAGGGGCTGTTGTTACCCAAAGTTTCAGCTGCAAATAGTGATATTCTTCTATAGCAGTCAGTGCGAATTGTGCTTTGCATGCTTCAAATGTGAGGAACTCCCCGTTGTCAAATAAATGAGAGATCATATGGCAGCCTCCCACCCGCCAAGCCTCAAAGGGTCCCTCTAGTAGTGCAGGGGGAATGCAGTGTTAAAGTGTATAGGTGTGTAGGGGGAAGGGAAGATCGTAAGTTGGAGCTTCTTAGTGAGGACGTCCCAAACCCTCAAGGTGGTGAAAGTGGGTGTACTAATGTAGGCATTGAGTGGCCTGTCCTGCTTTGGCTTCCATAGAAGATCCCAGATGATGCGCCCCGTTATTTGTCTGTCTGTGTGAAGCCAATTCTTCTCCGAGGCTCCAGCGACCACTCCGTGATCACCCGCAATTGAGCCGCTCAGTAATATGCTTGAAAGTCCGGTAACACCAGGCCACCCTCCTTACGCGGTCTCGTGAGCAGGCCATTGGGCAGGTGCGCCCTCTTCCCCCGCCATATACATTTGGTAATCATGTGTCGCAATTCCCTAAAGATACCTCTCTCCACCGGAATAGACAGTCCTTGAAAGAGGTAAAGCAAGCGCGGAGGCACATTCATTTTGATGGCATTAATCCTGCCCAACCAGGTGATATAGGCTATGCTCCACTTCCCTAGATCAGTTTTCAATTGGCTGAGAAGGTGGGGGAAATTAGCTTTATAAAGATTTCGTATACGGGGGTGAGCTTGACTCCCAAATATGTGAACTCTTTAGTGGTGCAGCAAAAAGAGGACACAGCCACTACCAGCCCCCGCTCTTCTTTGAGTAGGGTTAGATTCAATGAGAAGGATTTAGCCAGGTTAATCTTAAAACCCGCAACCTGCTCGAACATCACAAGTTCTTCTTGAATAGCTGGCAGAGAGATTAGAGGTTCTGTGACTGCGAGGAGCACGTCATTGGCGAAAAGCGAAATCTTATGATTGTCGGTGCCAAAGCGTATTCCCCGAATGGTCAATCAATCCATCAATCACAGCATTTGTATAGCACGCTACTCACCCGGGAGGGTCTCAAGGCGCTGGGGGAGAGGGATACGTCACTGCTCGAACAGCCAGGTCTTGAGCTGCTTCCTGAAGGAGAGGTGGTCCTGGGTCAGCTGAAGGTGGATGGGGAGGGAGTTCCAAGTCTTGGCTGCCAGGTAGGAGAAGGATCTTCCTCCGTCGGTGGCTCGGCGGATGCGTGGTACGGAGGCGAGGGCGTGGCTGGTCGATCATAGCTGGCGGGTGGGCGTGTAGAAGGTTAGGCGGTCGTTGAGGTACATTGGGCCCAGGTCATGGAGAGCCTTGTGTGCGTGGGTGAGGAGCCTGAACGTGATTCTCTTGCTGATGGGGAGCCAGTGCAGGTCTCTCAGGTGGCCGTAGATGTGGTTGTGTCGTGGGATGTCCAGGATGAGTCGTGCGGTGGCGTTCTGGATGCGTTGGAGTCTTTTTTGAAGTTTGGCTGTGGTTCCGGCGTAGAGAGTGTTCCCGTAGTCCAGTCGGCTGGTGACGAGTGCCTGGGTGATGGTCTTCCTGGTTTCGGTGGGGATCCATCGGAAGATCTTGCGGAGCATGCGCAGGGTGTTGAAGCATGATGAGTAGACGGCGTTGACTTGTCTGGTCATCGAGAGGGAGGAGTCCAGGATGAATCCGAGGTTGCGTGCATGGTCCGTTGGTTTGGGAGTGGTGCCCAGGGCAGGGGGCCACCAGGAATCGTCCCAGCCGGAGGGCGATGATCCCAGGATGAGGACTTCCATCTTGTCTGAGTTCAGTTTCAGACGGCTGTTCTTCATCCACTCGGCGATGTCTTTCATCCCATCGTGTAGACTAGGTCTGGCGGTGGCGGGGTCGTTGGTGAGGGAGAGGATCAGCTTGGTATCGTCAGCGTAGGAGATGATGTTGAGGTTGTGTTGGCGTGCGATGGCTGCGAGGGCGCTCATGTAGACGTTGAAGAGGGTTGGGCTGAGTGATGATCCTTGTGGTACACCGCAGATGACTTTGGTGGCTTCGGATCTGAACGGGGGGAGGCGGACTCTCTGGGTTCTTATGGCGAGGAACGAGATGATCCACTCCAGAGCCTTCTCTTGGATTCCGATGTTGCTGAGGTGCTGCACTAGGGTGCGGTGGCAGACAGTGTCGAACGCTGCGGAGAGGTCCAGGAGGATGAGGGCCGCTGTTTCCCCGTTGTCGAGCAGGGATCTGATGTCATCGGTGGCTGCGATCAGGGCGGTCTCGGTGCTGTGGTTGGCTCGGAAACCGGACTGTGAGGGGTCGAGGGATCCGTTCGTCTCGAGGAAGGCAGCGAGCTGCCTGTTGACGGTCTTCTCGATCACTTTGGCCGGAAAAGGGAGGAGCGAGATGGGGCGGAAGTTCTCGAGGTCGGTGGGGTCCGCTGTTGGTTTCTTCAGGAGGGCGCTGAGCTCGGCGTGCTTCCAGCTCTCCGGGAAGGTTGCGGTGTGGAAGGAGGCGTTGATGATTTCCTGGAGATGGTGTGCGATGATGGCGTCGGCCTTGTTGAAGACGTGGTGGGGGCAGGGGTCGGTGGGGGATCCAGAGTGGATGGTGTTCATCGTGCGGGTGGTGTCTTCGGTGCTGACCAGGGTCCAGTTGCAGAGGGTGGTGGTGGCGGGCGTTGGTTCGGTGGTTGGGTGCGTGGTCTGTGCGCTGAAGCTGTTGTGTATGTCGGCAAACTTGCAGTGGAAGAAGGAGGCGAGTGAGTCGCAGAGGTCTTGCGAGGGAGTGATGTTGATGTTTCCGGCGCTGGGGTTGGAGAACTCTTTGACGATGCTGAAGAGTTCCTTGATGTTGTGGGCGTTGTTGTCCAGTCGTTCTTTGAGTGCTGTCTTCTTGGTGGTGCGGATCAGCTGGTGGTGCTTGCGGGTGGCGTGCTTGAGGGCGGTCCTGTTGTCTGTGGTCCGGTCGTGGCGCCAGGCTTTCTCGAGGGTGCGGCAGTTCTTCTTGGAGTCCTTGAGTTCGTCGGTGAACCAGGGGGTTTTCTTGCAACCGGGTCTGCTGGTAGGGTTCTTTAGTGGTGCGAGGTCATCGGCGCAGGCGGTCAGCCACTGTGTGAGGTTGCTGGCTGCTTTGTTGGGGTCCGTTGTGCTGGTGGGAGGGTTCTGGTTGAGGGAGGCGGTGAGCTGCTCAGCGGTGATCTTGCTCCAGCTCCGGCGAGGGACCCGTTGCGGGTGGTGGTGGGTCGTTGTTCTTCTGAAGCTGAAGTGGACGCCGCTGTGATCAGTCCAATGAAGTCCGGTGGAGTGGCTGAAGGAGATGTGCTTGCTGGATGAGAAGACGGGGTCAAGCGTGTGGCCGGCATAGTGGGTCGGGGTGTTCACCAGTTGCTTGAGTCCGAGGTTGGCGAGGTTGTCCAGCAGGGTGGTGGTGTTGTTGTCATTGTTGTTCTCCAAGTGGAAGTTGAGGTCCCCTAGGAGGATGAAGTCAGCGCAGGGGAGGGCGTGCGGGCTGATGAAGTCTGCGATGTCTTCGCTGAATTGCGTGCGAGGTCCCGGGGGTCTGTAGATGAGAGTGCCTCTGAGGGTCGTCTTGGGGTCGGTGTGTATCTGGAAGTGCAGGTGTTCGGCGGTTGGGAGGGTGTCGTCGGAGTTGGTCGAGATGCGGATGGTGTTCTTGTGTACGATGGCGATGCCTCCTCCCGTCTGGTTGACGCGGTCTCTCCGGGTGATCTTGTATCCGTCCGGGATGGCGATGGCGATGTCAGGCGCTGAGGAGGCGTTCATCCAGGTTTCCGTGAGGAAGGCGGCGTCTGGTGCTGTTGTGTTGAGCAGGTTTCAAAGTTCGACGGCGTGCCTGTGGACGGAGCGGGTGTTCAGCAGGATGCACTTCAGGTGGTTGTTGCTGGGGCACGGTTTGGCGGGGGCGGTGCAGGTCCGGTGGCAGGTAAATTTGCAGGCTTGGCAGGTGAAGGGTCCGTGGGTGCGTCCCGGGGTGGCTTGGTAGCAGGCGGGATTCCGGCCGGCGTTGAGTGCGTAGAGGGTGGAGGAGTCGTACATCTGTCGTGTGGGCTGGCATCCTCGGGGGCCAGGGGGCCTGGCGCTGGGCGCAGTCCAGGCGCAGACAGGCACAAACGAGCTTGTTTTTGGCGCGCCTTCGGCGCACAATCGGTGCGCCCGCTGCGCGTGACCACTGCGCGTCCTTGCAGTCACCATTTAAGGCGAAGTGGGAGGGAGGAGCAGCTGGGAGGCGGGAGCGGGGAGGACACGGAAGAAAAGGGGGCGGGGCCGCGAGATCACGGCGGCGGGAAGCGGGGAGCGGGGCTATCACCAGGGGAAACAGGCAATACAGGGTACAAATATCACAAATATCACAATGAGACAGCAGGGGAAACAGTGCGGCAATACCAGGAAAAAACGAGCTTAGGAAAAACAGGCAAAAAACGGCAGATTGTCACAGTGAGCAGCAGCGAGGGGGCACACACACAGCTGGGGGGCCATGCGGCTTGGGGGTGTCCTGAGAACAGGTCACACTCACCTGTGCCGCGCGGTCTCTATTTAAGGTCAAGTGGGAGAGAGGAGCAGCTGGGAGGCGGGAGCGGGGAGGATACGGAAGAAGAGGGGGCTGGGCCGCGAGATCACGGCAGCGGGAAGCAGGGAGCGGGGCTATCACCAGGGGAAACAGGCAATACAGGGTACAAATATCACAAATATTACAATGAGACAGCAGGGGAAACAGTGAGGCAATACCAGGAAAAAACGAGCTTAGGAAAAACAGGCAAAAAATGGCAGATCCTCACAGTGAGCAGCAGCGAGGGGGCACACACACAGCTAGGGGGCCGTGCGGTGCGGGGGTGTCCTGAGAACAGGTCACACTCACCTGCACCGCGCGGTCTCCATTTAAGGCCAAGTGGGAGGGAGGAGCAGCTGGGAGGCGGGAGCGGGGAGGATATGGAAGAAAAGGGGGCAGGGCTACGAGATCACGTCGGCGGGAAGTGGGGAGCGGGGCTATCACCAGGGGAAATAGGCAATACAGGGTACAAATATCACAAATATCACAATGAGACAGCAGGGGAAACAGTGAGGCAATACCAGGAAAAAACGAGCTTAGGAAAAACAGGCAAAAAACGGCAGATCGTCACGGTGAGCAGCAGCGAGGGGGCACACACACAGCTGGGGGGCCGTGCAGTACGGGGGTGTCCTGAAAACAGGTCACACTCATCTGCGCCGTGCGGTCTCCATTTATGGCCAAGTGGGAGGGAGGAGCAGCTGGGAGGCGGGAGCGGGGAGGACACGGAAGAAAAGGGGGGTGGGGCCGCAAGATCACAGCAGCGTGAAGTGGGGAGCAGGGCTATCACCAGGGGAAACAGGCAATACAGGGTACAAATATCACAATGAGACAGCAGGGGAAACAGTGAGGAAATACCAGGAAAAAACGAGCTTAGGAAAAACCGGCAAAAAATGGCAGATCATCACAGTGAGCAGCAGCGAGGGGGCACACACACATCTGGGGGGCCGTGCGGTGCGGGGGTTTCCTGAGAAATGGTTGGGTTTCCTCTGATTCTGTGAGCCAGGGGTTCTATGCTCAAGGCGAAAAGAAGAGGGGATAAAAGGCAACCTGTCTCGTCCCGCGAGCCAGTCCAAAAGGACGGGAAGTAACTCCATTGACCAGGACCAGGGAGTTAGGAGAGAGATAGTTGGCTTAAAACATCCATATAAAAGTACCGTAGTATAGCTCAGACAAGGCTTCTTAAAGCTATAACAACCGCTTTTTAATTTTCTTCTTTACTAACTAAGAGAACGTTTGGATGCCTAGTACTCCTTGTTCCATACACAACCTCACACTACAACAAGATATTCCATGTTAGGAACAGCATCCTATACCTGAATAGCCAAATCCTTTGCCGTTTAACACGTGGATTTACGTTTATTTCACTTCACAGATAGCTAATGGGCTAGCCTATGATACCGCCAAGAGCTGATTGAAGCACTAATACCTGTCGCTCTAGGTGAGTTTCACCTTAACAAAATCATTTGCTACTTATTCTCCTATGCGATGAATTAAATTGGTTATGAGATGTCTACCACTTAAGGGTCTAATGAATGACTCCACCCCTAGTCTTGATCACCCACTCAGGTGTTCACCTTCACTCTGACATAAACAATAACAGGCACAGAACTAGACTGTTGTCATATACCTCATGATGGTTTCGTTGGCTTGAGGTATGCACGGTTGCAACCTTGAACATAAGCAAATATGATTCTGATGTGAATGTTGATATTCCCTTCTCTGCAGTTTGCTCCACTGCGAAGATTGGCACACCTTAGTGGTGCCAGACCCAGATAGTGATAGTATCACCCACTGTACACTGTAGATAGAAACACACACAGGTCCTGACGAAATGCCATGAGGGCATGAAACATGTCGACCACTAGAGTAGGAGACAGTTAGAGACAAATACAAGTCACACTAACAGTCCATCTTCCTCTAACTTTTTAATGAGGTGGACAGCTGTCCTAAATAAACACATTCAACAGACTATCCAACCTTTTTTAACTCACTCTACTCATCTACACTCATTCAGGCCCCTCACACCCACGCACTCAATGGTAAGGAACAAAAGTTCTCCGCTAACGAGCCCTTCACGGGTGCCCGTCAGGCATTGCACCGCCGGCCCGACAAGGAGCAGGCCCAGATGATGAAACATGACACCTAGCTTGCTGGGTGAGTGAGGGCATTAGTTCCGAATATGGGAACTCCCCTTCCCTACCTATAGGTTCTTTGAGTCCAATCAATATCGACGGATTTGAGAATTGACCTCACTAACAAACCATCCTCTTAAGGAACTGCATACCCGTTCTAAATATAGTATGCACCATTTGCCACAGAAATGTTTGTCGAGGTAAGTCTGGTACACATTATGGTACTGGAGGCCAGACCACCCATATGAAAAAACACAACACAATCAAGTGGGAGGAGCACCTTAAAAACAATTGCTGAACGGGGTCTTGGTGGTGGGGAGAGCCGGGGAACATCAGCTACAAGTACAATCATGTTGGAAGGTGATGATAAGAAAGAAGAGGGTGACATCTTCACTCGAAGAAGCCCTGTCCCAAGCAGTGTGCCAGCAGATTCGCCGATCTCAGCAACTTCACAATGGCACAAGAACACTCAGAGTGAGATGATGGAGACACCACGGGCATACAGTAACTGTCCCACCACCAAAACGCACATTGAGTCTACCACTAGCACCTACTTCTCCATAGATGTCTGTGTCAGTGCCCCAAGAAAGGAAGAAAATCCAAGCTACTATTACGGGCATGTTTAGGCAGGAGGGCCCCTACGAGCGAATCCACTTCAATGCACATTTGTACAATAGGAAGCTGTCAAACATTTTAGCGCTAAAGCTCCTCCCTTTTACTTTTGTGGAAGGAATGGGATTATTAGAATATGTGGCAGCCATCTGCCCAAAATGGAAGGTACCAAATAGGACCAATGATCCATTTTAGCAAAGTGTTGTTCACACCATCCACCTAACGACAGACATATGGACCAGGTGTCAGGCGACTGATTACAAGTGCATCATTTGTCTTTCATTTGGAAGGCAGACATGCATTGAAAGTCAATAGGTAATAACAGTTGCTTTACAAATCTGAATTACCCTAAGTCTCCCAAAGAAAATGGTACCTCACTTGTATGGGTAGACATAGTGCCCATGACATGAAACTGCTCAAAACGAAACGTGAACACACCACATTTTCACTAAGTAAAAAACGTACTCTTTTTTTGCAAAGTGCCTAGCTGTAGTTTTTGGACCCTAGCTCTGCCGGCACCTAAGGAAACCTAGCAAACCTATACATTTTTTAAAACTAGACACCCAGGGGGAGACAGGATGGGGTGACTTGACTGGCTCTCACCAGGTTCTGTTACCCAGAATCCCTTGCAAACCTAAAAAAGTGTCCTAAAACCAAATTTTAATCACATTTCTGTTCTGGAAAGTTCTGGAGTCTGCGTTGATCCACAAATTTCCACTCACCCCGCGTTCCTCAAAGTCTTCTGAGAAAAATGGTACCTCACTTGCGTGGGTAGGCCTAGTGCCCACAACATGAAACGGTGCAAAACACAACGTGGACACACCACAATTTCACAGTGAAAAATGAAAATATTTTGGCAAAGTGCCTAGATGTAGTTTTTGAACCCTAGCTCTGCTGTCGCCTAGGGAAGCCTAGCAAACTTATACATTTTTGAAAACTAGATACCCAGGGGATTTCAGGATGGGATGACTCAACTACCTCTCAGCAGGTTCTGTTACCCAGAATCCCTTTCAAACCTAAAAAATTGTCAAACAAAACACATTTTCCTCACATTTCTGTGGTGGAATGTTCTGCAATCTGCGTGGATCCACAAATGTTGACCCACCTCGCATTCCCCAAAGTCTTCCGAGATAAACGGTACCTCACTTGTGTAGGTAGACTTAGTGCTTGCAATAGGAAACGATGCAAAACGCAATGTGGACTCACCTCAATTTCACAGTGAAAATTTACCCTTTTTTGGCAAAGTGCTTAGCTGTAGTTATTGAACCCTAGCTCTGCCGGAACCTAGGGAAACCTAGCAAGCCTATACATTTTTGAAAACTAGACAACCAGGTTAATACAGAATGGGGTGACTCGACTGCCTTTCGGCAGGTTATGTTACCCAGAAACCCTTGCAAACCCCAAAAATTGTCCAAATAAACACATTTTCCTCACATTTCTGTGGTGAAAAGTTCTGGAATCTGCGTGGATCCACACATTTCCAGCCACCCCACAATCCCCAAAGTCATCCTAGAAAAATGGTACCTCACTTGTGTGGGTAGGCCTAGTGCCCGCAAAAGGAAACGGCACAAAACGCAACATGGACACACCACAATTTCACAGTGAAAAATGACCCTTTTTTGGCAAAGTGCATAGCTGTAGTTTTTTAACCCTAGCTCTTACGGCACCTAGGGAAACCTAGAAAACCTATACATTTTTGAAAACTAGACACCCAGGGGAATCCAAGATGGGGTGACTCAACTGCCTCTCACCAGGTTCTGTTACCCAGAATCCCTTGTAAATCTAAAAATTGCCAATAAATACACATTTTCCTCACATTTCTGTGGTGGAAAGTTCTGGAATTTGTTTGGATCCACAAATTTCCAACCACCCTGCGTTCCCTAAAGTCTTCCGAGAAAAATGGTACCTCACTTGTGTGGCTAGGTCTAGTGCCCGCGACAGGAAAATGGCGTAAAACGCAACGTGGACACACCACAATTTCACAGTGAAAAATGACCCTTTTTTGGCAAAGTGCCTAGATGTAGTTTTTGAACCCTAGCTCTGGCGGCACCTTGAGAAACCTAGCAAACCCACACATTTCTGAAAACTAGACACCAGTAGGATTCCAGGGAGGTATGGCTTGCATCGATACCTCAACGTTTCCTTACCCAAAATCCCCTGCAAACCTCAATTGTAGCTGAAAAAAATAACATTTTTCACACATTTTTTGTGGGAAAGTTGTGGCATCACTGGGCTGACACAAATTTCCTACCACCCAGCGTTCCCCCGGGTCTCCCGATAAAAATTGTGCCTCACTCGTGTGGGAGGCTCAAGTACCCGCGACAGGCAAGGGCCTAAAACGTATTGAGGCAACATCTAAATTGTCTATCACCAAACAACCTGGTTTTGCAAGGGCTGTAACCTGGGTTTTTGGCCCCGTGCTCGGCCGCCATCTAGGGAAACCTACC
The DNA here is from genome assembly GCF_964204655.1 of Triturus cristatus. Taxonomy (NCBI): domain Eukaryota; kingdom Metazoa; phylum Chordata; class Amphibia; order Caudata; family Salamandridae; genus Triturus; species Triturus cristatus. The sequence goes on from NC_140591.1 coordinate 1,497,200,606, forward strand.
AAACCCTTACATTTCTGAAAACAACACACCCGGGGATTCCAGGGAGGTATGGCTTGCAGGGATCTCTCAACGTTTCCCTACCCAGTATCCCCTGCAAACCTAAATTGGAGCTGAAAAAAATCACTTTTTTCACACATTTTTTGTGTGGGAAAGTTGCGGCATCACCGGGCTGACACAAATTTCAAAGTGCCTAGCTGTAGTTTTTTACCCCTAGCTCTGCCGGCACCTAGGGAAACCTAGCAAACCCACATATTTCTGAAAACTAGATACCCGGGGGATTCCAGGGAGGTATGGCTTGCGTCGATACCCCAACGTTTCCTTACCCAGAATCCCCTGCAAACCTCAATTGTAGCTGAAAAAATAACTTTTTTCACACATTTTTTGTGGGAAAGTTGTGGCATCACTGGGCTGACACAAATTTCTTACCACCCAGCGTTCACCCGGGTTTCCTGATAAAAATTGTGCCTCACTCGTGTGGGAGGCCCAAGTACCCGCGACAGGCAAAGGGCTAAAACGTATTGAGGCAACATCTAAATTGTCTATCACCAAACAACCTGGTTTGGCAAGGGCTGTCACCTGGGTTTTTGGCCCCGTGCTCGGCCGCCATCTAGGGAAACCTACCAAATCCTTACATTTCTGAAAACAAGACACCCAGAGGATTCTAGGGAGGTATGGCTTGCAGGGATCCCTCAACGTTTCCTTACCCAGAATCCCCTGCAAACCTAAATAGTAGCTGAAAAAAATCACTTTTTTCACCCATTTTTGTGTGGGAAAGTTGTGGCATCTCCGGGCTGACACAAATTTCAAAGTGCCTAGCTGTAGTTTTTGAACCCTAGCTCTGCCGGCACCTAGGGAAACCTAGCAAACCCACACATTTCTGAAAACTAGATACCCAGGGGATTCCAGGGAGATATGGCTTTTGTCGATACCCAAACGTTTCCTTACCCAGAATCCCCTGCAAACCACAATTTTAGATGAAAAAATCACTTTTTTTACACATTTTTCTGTGGGAAAGTTGTGGCATCACTGGCTGACACAAATTTCCTACCACCCAGCGTTCCCCCAGGTCTCCCAATAAAAATGGTGCTTCACTCGTCTGGGAGGCCCAAGTACCCGCAACAGGCAAGGTCCCAAAACATATTGAGGCAAAATCAAAATTGCCTATCATCAAACAACCTGGTTTTGCAAGCGGGGTCACCTGGGTTTTTAGCCCTGTGCTCGGCGGCCATCTAGGGAAACCTACCAAACCAACACATTTCTGATAACTAGCAGCCGGGGGATTCCAAGTATATATGGCTTGCGCGGATCCCCCAAAGTTTCCTCACCCAGAATCCCCTGCAAACCTCAATTTTAGCTGAAAAAAATCACTTTTTTCACACATATTTGTGTGGAAAAGTTGTGGCATCACCGGGCTGACACAAATTTCAAAGTGCCTAGCTGTCGCTTTTTAACCCTAGCTCTGCCGGCAACTAGGGAAACCTAGCAAACCCACACATTTCTGAAAACTAGATACCTGGGGGATTCCAGGGAGGTATGGCTTGCATGGACCCCTCAACGTTTCCTTACCCAGAATCCCCAGCAAACCTAAATTGGAGCTGACAAAAATCACTTTTTTCACCCATTTTTGTGTGGGAAAGTTGTGGCATCACTGGGCTGACACAAATTTCAAAGTGCCTAGCTGTAGTTTTTTAACCCTTGGTCTGCCGGCAACTAGGGAAACCTAGCAAACCCACACATTTCTGAAAACTAGATACCCGGGGGATTCCAGGGAGGTATGGCTTGCAGGGATCCCTCAACGTTTCCTTACCCAGAATCCCCAGCAAACCTAAATTGGAGCTGAAAAAAAATCACTTTTTTCACAGTTTTTTTGTGTGGGAAAGTTGCGGCATCACCGGGCTGACACAAATTTCAAAGTGCCTAGCTGTAGTTTTTTAACCCTAGCTCTGCCGGCACCTAGGGAAACCTAGCAAACCCACACATTTCTGAAAACTAGATACCTGGGGGATTCCAGGGAGGTATGGCTTGCGCGGATCCCCCAAAGTTTCCTCACCCAGAATCCCCTGCAAACCTCAATTTTAGCAGAAAAAAATCACTTTTTTCACACATATTTGTGTGGAAAAGTTGTGGCATCACCGGGCTGACACAAATTTCAAAGTGCCTAGCTGTCGCTTTTTAACCCTAGCTCTGCCGGCAACTAGGGAAACCTAGCAAACCCACACATTTCTGAAAACTAGATACCTGGGGGATTCCAGGGAGGTATGGCTTGCATGGACCTCTCAACGTTTCCTTACCCAGAATCCCCAGCAAACCTAAATTGGAGCTGACAAAAATCACTTTTTTCACCCATTTTTGTGTGGGAAAGTTGTGGCATCACTGGGCTGACACAAATTTCAAAGTGCCTAGCTGTAGTTTTTTAACCCTTGGTCTGCCGGCAACTAGGGAAACCTAGCAAACCCACACATTTCTGAAAACTAGATACCCGGGGGATTCCAGGGAGGTATGGCTTGCAGGGATCCCTCAACGTTTCCTTACCCAGAATCCCCAGCAAACCTAAATTGGAGCTGAAAAAAAATCACTTTTTTCACACTTTTTTTGTGTGGGAAAGTTGCGGCATCACCGGGCTGACACAAATTTCAAAGTGCCTAGCTGTAGTTTTTTAACCCTAGCTCTGCCGGCACCTAGGGAAACCTAGCAAACCCACACATTTCTGAAAACTAGATACCTGGGGGATTCCAGGGAGGTATGGCTTGCATGGATCCCTCAACGTTTCCTTACCCAGAATCCCCTGCAAATCTAAATTGTAGCTGAAAAAATGCACTTTTTTCACCCATTTTTGTGTGGGAAAGTTGTGGCATCTCCGGGCTGACACAAATTTCAAAGTGCCTAGCTGTAGTTTTTGAACCCTAGCTCTGCCGGCACCTAGGGAAACCTAGCAAACCCACACATTTCTGAAAACTAGATACCCAGGGTATTCCAGGGAGATATGGCTTTTGTCGATACCCAAACGTTTCCTTACCCAGAATCCCCTGCAAACCTCAATTTTAGATGAAAAAATCACTTTTTTTACACAATTTTCTGTGGGAAAGTTGTGGCATCACTGGCTGACACAAATTTCCTACCACCAGAGTTCCCCCAGGTCTCCCAATAAAAATGGTGCTTCACTCGTCTGGGAGGCCCAAGTACCCGCGACAGGCAAGGTCCCAAAACATATTGAGGCAAAATCAAAATTGCCTATCATCAAACAACCTGGTTTTGCAAGCGGGGTCACCTGGGTTTTTGGCCCTGTGCTCGGCGGCCATCTAGGGAAACCTACCAAACCAACACATTTCTGATAACTAGCACCCGAGGGATTCCAAGGATATATGGCTTGCGCGGATCCCCCAAAGTTTCCTCACCCAGAATCCCCTGCAAACCTCAATTTTAGCTGAAAAAAATCACTTTTTTCACACATATTTGTGTGGAAAAGTTGTGGCATCACTGGGCTGACACAAATTTCAAAGTGCCTAGCTGTACTTTTTTAACCCTTGGTCTGCCGGCAAATAGGGAAACCTAGCAAACCCACACATTTCTGAAAACTAGATACCCGGGGGATTCCAGGGAGGTATGGCTTGCAGGGATCCCTCAACGTTTCCTTACCCAGAATCCCCTGCAAACCTAAATTGGAGCTGAAAAAAATCACTTTTTTCACACTTTTTTTGTGTGGGAAAGTTGCGGCATCACCGGGCTGACACAAATTTCAAAGTGCCTAGCTGTAGTTTTTTAACCCTAGCTCTGCCGGCACCTAGGGAAACCTAGCAAACCCACACATTTCTGAAAACTAGATACCTGGGGGATTCCAGGGAGGTATGGCTTGCATGGATCCCTCAACGTTTCCTTACCCAGAATCCCCTGCAAATCTAAATTGTAGCTGAAAAAAATCACTTTTTTCACACATTTTTTGTGTGGGAAAGTTGCGGCATCACCGGGCTGACACAAATTTCAAAGTGCCTAGCTGTAGTTTTTTAACCCTTGGTCTGCCGGCAACTAGGGAAACCTAGCAAACCCACACATTTCTGAAAACTAGATACCTGGGGGATTCCAGGGAGGTATGGCTTGCATGGATCCCTCAACGTTTCCTTACCCAGAATCCCCTGCAAATCTAAATTGTAGCTGAAAAAAATCACTTTTTTCACCCATTTTTGTGTGGGAAAGTTGTGGCATCACTGGGCTGACACAAATTTCAAAGTGCCTAGCTGTAGTTTTTTAACCCTTGGTCTGCCGGCAACTAGGGAAACCTAGCAAACCCACACATTTCTGAAAACTAGATACCTGGGGGATTCCAGGGAGGTATGGCTTGCATGGATCCCTCAACGTTTCCTTACCCAGAATCCCCTGCAGATCTAAATTGTAGCTGAAAAAAATCACTTTTTTCACCCATTTTTGTGTGGGAAAGTTGTGGCATCACTGGGCTGACACAAATTTCAAAGTGCCTAGCTGTAGTTTTTTAACCCTTGGTCTGCCGGCAACTAGGGAAACCTAGCAAACCCACACATTTCTGAAAACTAGATAACCGGGGGATTCCAGGGAGGTATGGCTTGCAGGGTTCCCTCAACGTTTCCTTACCCAGAATCCCCTGCAAACCTAATTTGGAGCTGAAAAAAATCACTTTTTTCACCCATTTTTTGTGTGGGAAAGTTGCGGCATCACCGGGCTGACAGAAATTTCAAAGTGCCTAGCTGTAGTTTTTTAACCCTAGCTCTGCCAGCACCTAGGGAAACCTAGTCAACCCACACATTTCTGAAAACTAGATACCCAGGGGATTCCAGGGAGGTATGGCTTTCGTCGATACCCAAACGTTTCCTTACCCAGAATCCCCTGCAAACCTCAATTTTAGCTGAAAAAAATACCTTTTTCACACATTTTTTGTGGGAAAGTTGTGGCATCACCGGGCTGACACAAATTTCTTACCACCCAGCGTTCCCCCAGGTCTCCCGATAAAAAGGGTGCCTCACTCATCTGGGAGGCCGAAGTACCCGCGACAAGCAAGGTCCCAAAACATATTGAGGCAAAATCAAAATTGCCTATCATCAAACAACCTGGTTTTGCAAGCGGGGTCACCTGGGTTTTTGGCCCTGTGCTCGGCGGCCATCTAGGGAAACCTACCAAACCAGCACATTTCTGATAACTAACACCCGGGGGATTCCAAGGATGTATGGCTTGCGCGGATCCCCCAAAGTTTCGTAACCCAGAATCCCCTGCAAACCTCAATCTTAGCTGAAAAAATCACTTTTTTCATACATTTTTGTGTGGAAAAGTTGTGGCATCACCTGGCTGACACAAATTTCTTACCACCCAGCAATCCCCTGGGTCTCCCGATTAAAATTGTGCCTCACTCGTGTGGGAGGCCCAAGTACCCGCGACAGGCAAGGGCCTAAAACGTATTGAGGCAACATCTAAATTGTCTATCACCAAACAACCTGGTTTTGCAAGGGCTGTCACCTGGGTTTTTGGCCCCGTGCTCGGCCGCCATCTAGGGAAACGTATCAAACCCTTACATTTCTGAAAACAAGACACCCGGGGGATTCCAGGTAGGTATGGCTTGCAGGGATCCCTCAACGTTTCCTTACCCAGAATCCCCTGCACACCTAAATTGTCCCTGAAAAAAATCACTTTTTTCACCCATTTTTGTGTGGGAAAGTTGTGGCATCTCCGGGCTGACACAAATTTCAAAGTGCCTAGCTGTAGTTTTTTAACCCTAGCTCTGCCGGCACCTAGGGAAACTTAGCAAACGCACACATTTCTGAAAACTAGATACCCAGGGGATTCCAGGGAGGTATGGCTTTTGTCGATACCCAAACGTTTACTTACCCAGAATCCCCTGCAAGCCTCAATTTTAGCTGAAAAAATCACTTTTTCACACATTTTTGTGTGGGAAAGTTGTGGCATCACTGGCTGACACAAATTTCCTGCCACCCAGCATTCCCCCAGGTCTCCTGATAAAAATGGTGCCTCACTCATCTGGGAGGCCCAAGTACCCGCGACAGGCAAGGTCCCAAAACATATTGAGGCAAAATCAAAATTGCCTATCATCAAACAACCTGGTTTTGCAAGCGGGGTCACCTGGGTTTTCGGCCCTGTGCTTGGCGGCCATCTAGGGAAACCTACCAAACCAACACATTTCTGATAACTAGCACCCGGGGGATTTCAAGGATGTATGGCTTGCGCGGATCCCCCAAAGTTTCCTCACCCAGAATCCCATGCAAACCTCAATTTTAGCTGAAAAAATCACTTTTTTCACACATTTTTGTGTGGAAAAGTTGTGGCATCACCGGGCTGACACCTATTTCCCACTACCCAGCATTCGCCCTGGTCTCCCGATAAAAATGGTGCCTCACTCGTGTGGGAGGCCCAAGTTCCTGCGACAGGCAAGGGCCCAAAACGTATTGAGGAAACATCAAAATTGCCTATCACCAAACAACCTGGTTTTGCAATAAGGGTCACCTGTGTTTTTGGCCCCGTGCTTGGCGGCCATCTAGGAAAACCTACAAAACCCACACATTTCTAGAAACTAGACAGCCGGGGGATTCCAGGGAGGTATGGCTTGCGTGGATCCCCCATCGTTTCCTTACCCAGAATCCCCTGCAAACCTCAATTTTAGCTGAAAAAATCAATGTTTTCACACATTTTTGTGTGGGAAAGTTGTGGCATCACCGGGCTGACACAAATTTCCTACCACCCAGCATTCCCCCGGGTCTCCCAATAAAAATGTGCCTTACTCATGTGGGTGGCCCAAGTACATGTGACAGGCAAGGGCCCAAAACATATTGAGACAACATCAAAATTGCCTATCACCAAACAACCTGGTTTTGAAAGCGGGGTCACCTGGGTTTTTGGCCCCGTGCTCGGCAGCCATCTTGGGAAACCTACCAAACCCACACATTTGTGAAAATTAGACACCTGGGGGAATCCAGGGAGGTATGGCTTGCATGGATCCTCCAACGTTTCCTTACCCAGAGCCCCCTGAAAACCACAATTTTAGCACATATTTTCGTGTGGGAAATTTGTGGCATCACCGGGCTGACAAAAATTTCCTACCACCCAGCATTCCCCCCGGGTCTCCCGATAAAAATGGTGCCTCACTCGTGTGGGAGGCCCAAGTATCCGCGACAGGCAGGGGCCCAAAACGTATTGAGGTGATATCAATATTGCCTATCACCAAACAACCTGGTTTTGCAAGGGGTGTCACCTGGCTTTTTGGCCCTGTGCTCGGCGGCCATCTAGGGAAACCCCACCGAACCCACACATTTCTGAAAACTAGACACCGAGGGGATTCCAGAGAGGTATAGTTTGCGTGGATCCTCCAACGTTTCCTTACCCAGAATCCCCTGCAAACCTCAATTTTAGCTGAAAAATCACTTTTTTCACACATTTTGTGTGGGAAAGTTGTGACATCACTGGGCCGACACAAATTTCCTACCACCCAGCGTTGCCCCGCGTCTTCCGATAAGAATGGTGCCTCACTCGTGTGGGAGGCCCAAGTACCCACGACAGGCAAGGGCCCAAAATGAGGCAACATCAAAATTGCGTATCACAAAATGTTCACACACCTTTCATACATGATACACCCAAGACGCATTACAACATTCACAAAAAGAGACAAGGTATACCCTGCTTGACAAAAACAGAAAATACACATTTTTCAGCACAACCACCTATTCCTCAAACACACATACATACTGGTTGGATTTGGCACGAGGGTGAGTGATGGTTCAGTATATACAGTTGTATTAACCAGAGATTTCACAAAAATGAAATGCACTTTTAATAATTGAGAGGATGAGAAACTGAACCATTGACTCACAGCTCGTGAGCTGTAAAGCCGTGACAAGGCACCAACCTCTTTACAAGCCATTCATACACCTTTCATACGTGTTGCACATACAAAACCATTCACACCGCCAGTTGCGGGCCCAGCCCTTTACAACACTCACATCAGCAGACAGTGCCATTCAAGGGCCCGTCACATTCACACGCCCACGTCCCTGACACAGCAATGACACCAGCTCAAGGATTGGATGGAGTGGCGTTTGGCTAGCAGTGTGTGTAGTGACCAGCAGCTAGTCATTACTCACACACCGCCAGCCAAGCGCCATTCCATGTACACTGCCAGCCAAGCACCAGTCCATGCACACCGCCAGCCAAGCGCCAGTCCACACACACTGCCAGCCAAGTGCCAGTCCACACACACTGCCAGCCAAGCGCCAGTCCACACACACCGCCAGCCAACCGCCAGTCCACGCACACAGCCAGTCAAGCGCCAGTCTGCACACCGCCAGCCAACCGCCAGTCCATGCACACCGTCAGCCAAGCACCAGCCAACGCACACCACCAGCCAAGTGCCAGTCCAAACACACCGCAAGCCAAGCACCAGTCCAAACACACCGCCAGCCAAGCGCCAGTCCACACACACCGCCAGCCAAGCGCCAAATCATTGACACACCCAGCCAAGCGCCAGTACAAGCACACCACCAGCCAAGCACCAGTCCACGTATACCACCAGCCAAGCGCCAGTCCATGCACACCACCAGACAAGCACCACTCCACGCACACCGCCATCACATTTAGGATATTTTTATACAAATAAGAAAACACAAACAAATTGCAAATAGATACAAATCTACTAACACAAAATCTGAAACTAAATACACTACACAAATGCGCACTACACTGTCCCCGCACAAGGTTTTGACAAACAAGTTCTTTTGGGAAACCTTTATGGCTAGAGCAGATTGTGCCAAAAGCAACAGTGTCCACTTTGGCCAATTCCCTGAACAACTGCACACCAGTGTAGAAGTTATCTACATATAAATGGTGGCCTTTGTTAAAGTCACTCCAAAAGTGGATGGACAACCAGGGGGCTTAATCCTGGATTCCTTACCGGTGTACACCCAGAAATTAGAGACATTTCCAGTCCGACTGTCACACAGCATATACAGCTTAATTGCATAGCGTGCCCTCTCACTAGGAATGTATTGCCTAAAAACCAAGCGGCCCTTGAACAAAACCAAAGACTCATCCACTGCTATTTCTTTCCCTGGAGCATAGATCTCAGAAAATCGATCAACAAAGTGATCAGTGACAGGCCGAATCTTAAAAAGACGGTCACAATCAGGGTGATCTCTTAGCAACGCAAAACCATTATCGGCAAAATGCATCATCCGAAGCAGAAGCAAATACCTATCACTACTCATGACTGCCAGAAATATAGCAGTTGCCATCAAGGGACTAGTAGACCAATATGAAGACATTGATGGTTTCCTTAGCAAGCCCATCAAAAAAGTTAAACCGAAGAACTCCTTCATCTCTTTCAGATTTGTGGGAGTCCACCGGGTAGCTCTAGAGTGGGGCTTAAGGCTGGCACTGTTGTGCCTCAAAAACTGTTTGGCATACAAATTAGTCTACTCAACAATGTCTGCCAAAAATACATTGTCCATAAACAACTGAAAAAAATGTTTCAGTATTCACTCTACACCCTGAAACACCAGTAAAGTTTGGCAATGCCGGCTGCACCATGCCTGCGGCAACCCAGAGGTCAGCACTTTCAACGGGAAGTCTTGCAGCCCCAGGCTGCAGCCCAGATGCCTCTTGCCGCACTATCGGCACATCAATGTCCTCCTCCAACACAGGCACTTCATCCGCACTGAGAGTAGCTTCCTCCACACCAGGAGTAGCTTCATCCACACTCAGAGTAGCTTCATCATCCGATAATTCCATGTGGAGAGAAAACTCTCTGCCTGAATCTTCCCCTGCCTCCTCTGCCTCAGAGTCAGTCTCTGAACCATGGTCAGAGGAAGACTCAAAAAGCATACCAACAACCTGCTGAGCAGTAATCCTGCACCTAACCATTATCCTTAATAATAAAGTAGACTGCACAAACAAGTCAACAACAACCAACACTGTGCAAAATAAATAATTAAAAAAATGTGTGCCTTTATCACAAAGATCTATATACTCAAAAACTATACGATTCACTTACAAGAGACAGCTACACTTACCAGCACCTACTCTACAGAGACACAACAAAAACCAACAATATCCAACTAGAAATAAAAAAACAAAACCAATTACTCACAAGAGAACAAAATACACATCAAGCACAAATGCAAAAACTTTTTGACACTCCAAAAACAGAAGCCAAACATACAGTTATTATTACACAATTTGCAAAAAAACACATTCATGCAGAGAAATGAAACTCAGTTACATTGTACAAAAAAGTCTCTTACCAAACACATGCAACTATACAAACAGCAGAACCAACAGTAACGAAACCGCAACCTGCAACAGTCTAAAGAGCAAAAGCCTTGTACTAGAACAAAAAGGGAGAAATGAAGCATTACAATTGCAATTCACAAGAAATAAAAAAATTCACATTATGACACGCTATGTCACTACCCAAATGGGGGCAGAAAGGCCAAATAAATGGGCAGATATGCCCCCGGGGGGCAGAATTAACATAAAAAAAATATGTCCCCCGACCAATTTATTTCTTTTTAAATCCCTGGCTCTAGTGGGCTTTTCTGCCAACCCGGGCCAGAAACGCCAAAGAGTGCAGGTGATCTGTCCCCAGGGGGGGCAGAAAAGTCTTAAAAATTATTTAGGACCATCAGGAAGCGACCATTTAAAATTTAGAACACTCCATAGTATCTAGTGGGGTTTTCTGCCCCCTCGGGGGCAGAAAGGACAAATAAACAAACCGATCTGCCCCCGGGGGACAGAATATACTTTTTTTTTTTTTAAATGGCCCCTGGAAGTGAGCCTTGCCCAAGGGGTCGCTTCCATTTAAAAAAAAAAAAACTAATTCTCTGGTGTCTAGTGGGGTTTTCTGAAAGGCCAAATGAAAAAATGATCTGGCCCCAGAGGGGGCAGAATATACTTTAAAAATAAATTGGGGCCCTGGAAGCGACCCTTGCCCAAGGAGTATCTTCCGAATTCCAAAACAAACAATTCCCTGGCTCCAGTGGTCTTTTCTGCCCCCCCCCCCCAATAGGCCGATCTGTCCCCGGGGGGCAGAAAAGTCTAAAATTAAATGTCCCTTTAGGAAACAACCCTTGCCCAAGGGGTCACTTCCTTTGCACAGAAAAACAAATCCCTGGTGTCTAGTGGGGTATTACTGGTGCACGATTGTGACGCTGTGCGCGATCGTGCACCAGGAATGCTTTGCATTGAGACATCAGGGGAGAGGAAACACTGTTTCCTCTCCCCCGATACCTCAATGTCCCGCATTGTGCCCCCCTGGCACACCAGAGCAGCAAATACTTACCCTCCATCTGGAAGGCTAGAAACAAATGTTTTCCAGCGTGTCCAGAACTTCCTGATGACTTTGGCACCCGCTGTGCACGCTGACGTCATGGGAATGCGTGGGGGGGTCGGGGTGGCAGCGGAAACTCTTCCGCTGCCATCCCCCTCTGTGGGGGAAAGATCCATAACCCAGGGAGGGAGCGCCAGCGCTTTCCCCAGGGGCTGTGCTCATGATGGAGTGGTTTTGTCATAAGCACAGCCCAACCGATGCTCATGACGGCACCGCTCCGTCATGAGCATCAATGGGGTTAATGAACTCACCTAATAATTGGAAATAAACATTGTAATTATAAAGAGTCTCATGCTGTGGGAGGTGTCAAACTTTGTTATCTTGAGTGAAATTACTGACAACACATTTGATTGTGGTGTTTACTGGGGTGTGAGGAATCTCTCAACTTAGCAGATGGATGTCCAAGAGCCATCCAGCCATTGAAACAGAAATGGCAATTGCCAGAGCTATTTATAAGAATGTGTTGCATTGCTGTGCCATATTAACTTAAAGCAAATCTAGGAAATAGTTTGAAACTTCAAGATGAAGCGATTAGTTCCCTGTCTACCTTATCGTCAATGCCCCATTTCAAAAGCTACAGTGGATTTTTTTCTGCACCAACAGGAGGTCTAACCCTAACTCTAGCTGTCCTTTAGATGTCTGTAAGTGACTTGGTAAAAAGCTTCTGTTTTGTGACTGCTCTTCTCTCAGGAAGGCTTGTCAATGTTTGTTGGGCAGTCATCAAATTCAATACCAGTCTTTATGAGCTAGGTCGAACTCACAGCTGAGTATTTTTGATTGACCTCTCTCTCTCTCGTGCCATTCAGAAGTTGTTAATTCTATTCTCTCATCTACAGTGTTAAGTTGCTCAGCAGGGTCTGGTTCGTCTAGCTCACTAACTACCCTATTGTCTCTAATCCTTTCTCACATGTCAATTGTCTCTTTCAGCTTGTCGTAGTCTTTGGCCACCCAGTGATTTTGACTCAGGTAGGTTAGATTCAGCCTTCTACGAGTTTTCGCTGTCTCTGCAAATATGTATTCTCAATCCTGTGGTTGGTATTGCAGTTGTTGTTGGACAGCCCCACCACCTAGCTCTCGTTCTTGCTGATGCTCTGCTGTGAGTGACAGTGAACCCTTGGACTGGTCTTGTTCTTCATTGGAAGGCTCAGAAATTTTGAACCTAGGGTGACTCAAGGAATTAGTGCATGTTAGCTCTCCTTTATCCTCTTCCCGTCTTACCCTCTTATATGGCAGAGTTTATCCAGTTCATTAGAACAGCACATGTCATGGCAGTGTTGGTGACCATGATCACCTGATAAGGGCTTTTCCAAGACTCCTCCAGGCACGACAGGCTTGTTTATGTGAACCCAATATCTGGGGTTCAAATCATGTCCTGGAGGCTTTCAAACAGACTGGAGTAGCAGCATCAACTTGATGTGGAAAAGAACACACCACATCAGCCAATCCCTTGCAGTACTTGAGAACCAGATCATTTGTGATATTTATAAGAGCATCTACTGGAACAGAGGGAATTTGCATGGCTCTTCCTATCAACACCTCTTGAGGAGATAACCCTCTAGAGGGGTTTGAATACTAATCGATACCAACAGAAGGGTGCTTGGCCATTTAAGAGTAGTAGATGCAAAAGCTTTGGCCAACTTAGCTTGATCATTCAATTCAGTCTCTCTGCCACGCCTGATGCCTCAGGTCTCTAACTACAATGGAATCTCTGACTAGTCCCTAGCCAGTGCACAATAACTGCATCACCTCAATCTTGAAGTCGCTTCCTTAATCTGATTCAAGATGAACCTACATCCTGAATCGTTGATCCTGTTTCTAATAGCAGGAACCCTGATCTAAATGTTTCTGCTATGCAATGGATGTCCCAGTCACCAATGAGATGGAAAAAAAATGCTCTTGGAGAACTGAGCGAGTCTTCGTTCCTATCATTTCGACCAGTCTGGATTGACTGTGTTCTGCCTGTCTTCTGATGCCTATTCTGGACCTGTTAAAGGCCCATGTATTGCTGTGTCCTCAGCATACTCCCATGTTAATGTTGGCATTCTTCGAGCCACCAAGGGAAGCTTCAGCTCCTGTTAGAATGGAGACCGGCTCCTCTACAGGAACACAAGTCATGGATACCTAGGCTGTCCGGTTTTAGGTTTAAACCTATAATAACTGATAAAAAACCCCACCAAGAGGGTAATAGCCCTCACCAGTGTAAATATTTAAACACTGAAAAAAATCTCTGCACAACGACAAACTAAATGTCATTTAAAGAAAGGAAAACGAGAGTAAAAGAGTCACTTTTTCTTCCTGAAGGGCCAAATACATTGTTATACAAGGTAGCAGCAAGAAAGACTAGGCTAACATTATTCTGTTTGAGTGTTGTTGTTTAAGATGTCGCTAAAATATTTTTTCTTCATTTTGATTTTTTCAGTTTTGTGGTCTTTAGTCTAAAGTTGCAGGGTTTAGAAGCATGTATTAGGTATGGTTTAATTATTTCATAAACTGTGTAAAATCAGGAAATATCAAAATCAAGTTTGATATTTTGGCTGCATTTGATTCTTTCACTGATAGGTAAAATGGCTTGTTTCATAGGAATCGTTCCCAATATATGCCAGCACATTTACCCACAGAGAATGGGTAAAAACCCTTGATACATCAACCCCCAGTTTGTAGTGAGTCTGTATTGAGTAGGTGAATTGCCAATACCTCAGGCTTTAAACATTCAATGCAAGGTGTAGTGACAAGTATATGTGCAAAGTGTGCTATCACCAAGCATCTGGGATAGTGGTGAAAACATGACACCAGACCTTTGGAAAACATGGAAAACAGTGTCACTTGAAATGCTGCTGCAAAAAGGTTCTTTCCAAGTTCAACAAAGATTGGAGTGATATTGTTTTTATTTTCAGTGATTTAGCTAAGGATATAAAAAATGTTGTTTGATGACCTGTCAAAACTGATACCTGAGGTGAGGGCTTCCCTGTAAGAGATCCATTCCACTTGTTTGATGGTATGCGGAAACCATCCTTACAATCTTCAGCGTTATCGAAGGTTGATTTGACCTTTTAGTCCATTTTGATGCACTGTTTTGTTATGCACGGGAACTAAAACACGAATATTTCTCATGTTATGCTTTGTGTGGCATCAAATAAAGCGTCATCCAAACTGTATCACTTACACTTATCTGATGGTTCTCAGTCCAAGGGACGAGGCTGTGAATGCTATATTATCCATATGGCAACCATTTACAGATTTTTGATGAGTAATGATGCCAAATGCAAGAAAAGTGAGGATCTTTGGTAAAATATAGATCATGATGTGAAAAGAAAACTCTACTGCATACTTAGATTTAGGAAAACATAACTGCTCTAGTGGACATAATAAAAAAAATAGAATCTGAAAACACTCTTGACTGCCAAGTTTTCAGCATAATTGGTGTAGATGTGAAACATCTCCATGAGAGTAGGCTGGGCGACACATTTAGTGAATTTGGCACTGTAACATGGTCCATGTTAGAGTGCTTGCCACTTGGTGAGCAAAGCAATGTTAAAGAGAAATTCAGAAGGTTTTATTTTACAATGTATGAGAAATGGCTGGCAATGATGCAATGATGCATAGTTAGAAATGCCCCATCACCAACCATGACATTTGAAGTCAATGAAATCTCACTGTGGTACTTTGTATAAGTTCTAGATCCCTTCCGTAAAGGGAATCTTCTCTGTAGTTTCAAATGTGCTGCTTCATTTTTGACCGCTTCAATAACTCTGAGGGCATAAGCGCCTAGTTTAACGCAAATGTTGCAGAACCTGCTCAGAGAATCGCAATATTCAAGTTCACCAGTACTGGCATGGAAAGCTATGTCAGTGGCCAGAGATAGCAAATTGTGTACTGGCTGTTTTTTGCATTGCCTGTCTCAAGTGGCAATGTTGATAGGACCTTTTCACAGAAAAAAGTTTACATGAGAAGGAAAGAGCGAGCGCACATGACCAAAGACTCACTGAAGAACTAGTGTATGGTGTACTACAATAAGTTTGATATGCAAAAATTATTTTGAACCTTGTACACACTGGACATACACTGTCTATACACCATGCACTATTAGTGCAGAAGGCAAGCAACAAAAAAGCAAAACGTTCCATAAACACAGGAAAAACACTGTTTCTGTTGTTTTAATGGCGTCAAAATGTGTAATCACTGATAATCACTGTTATTTTAAAGTATTGAAATCACTTGAAAACACTGAAAAAACCCCATCAGAATTTACAAAACTAGAAACTGAAAACAGGAAAGCCTATGTATACCATACAGGCTTCCCCAGCATCGTCTGTGGGCACTGCAGAAGATCATCTGTGCTCGAGTGACCAGACTTGGGAGGTGTTGCAGGGATCGTCATCTGCGTTGGCAAGCAACAGTGATGTTGTGTCTCCTAGCCAGGACACATAAACATTTGGCTCATCGTGTGCTGGGAAAAATTTGGCCTTTTTCAAAACAACCGAAATTTAGAATATAAAAAAATAGACACTTTTGCTGAACTGCATGGCTTCTACAGCTTATAATAGAATTTTAGCATTTCTTATGCATTTTTTCCTTTTTTATGGACTTATTAGTAGTCTGGTATTTTTAAAACATACATTTATAAACCTTTTTTGTAAGTCATCCAGTCCGATGAGGAGTTGGTGTTATGTTTCATACAGGTACCCCAAAATAGGTTCAAGTACTGAATGCACCTTTCACCTATATTCCCATGACATTACATTACATAACTGCTCTCAGGACTGACCTATTACCTAGTTACGGTAATGCCTAAATGACATGGGGTTTCTCTGAAAACTAGCCTCATTGATTATGCTTGAGGATTCTTGGAAATACAGCGGGACTACCATCTCCTGCATAATAACTATGTATAAGGGTCATTCCTTCTGTCATCCTTGTCTGACATGACACAGCAAGGTATATCCCCTCAGGGTACCACTTTAGGTATATAAACACAATATCTTTACTGAGAGAGGAAGAGGAAAAAAGGACTTCTATGCTGAAACACTGACGCAAGAAGCTAAGGTTCCTGCATGCAGACACTCCAGCACGCAGTGGTCTGACATCCCTCACGGGGTGTACATCTTGAGACCAAGATGGGGTCCAGTAGTCTCTCACTTCAGGTAATGGGGTTGACTTTATCCTAGAGGGATTCTTGGCTCCACACTTACATAAATGCTAGGTACAATTAGGAACATCCAGTTAGGGCCGCATCGTAGGAGTCCGCATTTTATTGTCATGTAGTTTTATGCCTCCCTGTATCCATTGTTTTTAGCACTATGGTACAAATCTACCATCCTTTTATTCTGTTGGCAATTGTGATCATTTATCTCTGTCTAATGGTTGTTTCAGCACAGCTATTTTACACAAGAATGTCGCTGCTTCAATAAATGCTTATTAAAAAACATCGGGAGAACAAAAGAAAGAGCTAGGACAATGTGCGGGTTGTCCTTGTCCCTTGGTAATTATAGAATAAACAACTTAGACCGACCACAGTGAAATGGCTATTCAACACTGTAGTGTCTGTCACCACAAGGGTTTGTAAGAAAAACCCTCACATAGCAACCCAGTTGGTGTCATGCTTCATCATCGGGTTCCCAGCTGAGAAGCCGAATGCTTCTCAGCTGTGCTGCGACACCTGTATACAGTGGAGCTGTTTTTTTTGGTGAACGTGATGAAGTGGTGTGGTTTAAACATACCTCTGAGAAGCTTACTGATAATTGCTTTATTCCCAGTGACTCAGGGTATATTTAAAAACAATGAGTGAATAATATAAAAGAATAGTGATTGCATCTTACTTATCCCTGGTCTACATATATCAGCCCTTTTAAAAAAAAATAATGGGGCTTTCTTTAAACCACGTGTTTCCGCATTTATATATGCTATATATGTTTTGTGGGCTGACATTAGTGACAATAAGCCCTCTAAGTACTGTGTTACTCCTGAGTAATTCCATTAGGATAACTCCATGTAGTATTGTCCTGTGGTCAATATTTAAGGCTGGGCAGAAATTGTAGCAATCTGCAGGAGTTCAAGGACCAGGCACTAATGTTATCTTCAAAACTGAAACAACGAGGCTACCCAGACAGGATCACGGAAAAGGCAAAGAAAAGGGCACGCAATCAAAACAGAGATGGTTTACTGGAACAGAAACCACGAACAAAACCAACTATCCCGCACACTTGCATGACCACTTACAATCCAGTATCGAACCTAGTATCCCACATTATCAAAAAACACTGGAGGATACTCAACACTGGTAACCAACAGTGGGAAAAACCCTTGTGTTCTTACCGTAAGGGGAAATGTCTCAAGGACTGCTTAGTGTGCACTAGACCACAACAAAACACCAAACAAATCAATACCATGCACAATGCTTGGGGACTCCCAAAAGTAACCAGACACTATCCATGCAGTGATTGCAGTGTGTGTCAACTGGCAAAGACCACCAAACCTTAAATCTAGAACGAGGGAAGGGTTGGGAGATCCGCAAATACACAAATTGTAACACTACCAATGCCATATACATCATCTCATGTCCCTGTGGTCTAAGGTATATAGGCATGACTAGCCGCAGAGTAAAGGCACGCAACTGTGAACACAGAAGCAACATCCGGTGCAAATGTAATACAACTCACATGACATTTTTGGAAAAGGGTCATACAACGAATGACATGGAGTGGAGTGGTCCATTGTGGAACAGCTGGAACCAGCCAGCAACAATGCGCAACAACAACTGCTGGAAAAAGAGCAGTGGTGGATATGCCGCTTGTCCACTCACATCCATGGTTTGAATGACAATATACCTTGGAACAGTCTGATCAGATAAATAGCTCAATTAGTCATTAATCAACCTAAGTTGGTTATTACCTCTCTGCCAGAGTGCCCTGCCTTGAGAGAGCTCCCCAGATTTAGAGTTCTATTCATGACCACTATATCATTATATATTCATGCTAACTTGGTACAAACATTTCTTTTGGTTTAGGGAGTTACTTTTTATAAAGTGTTGTTTCCATTGACCAGGCTGCTAGTCAGCATTCGCCTTTCCATGAGAATGTCCCACTCATAAGGAACTTTACAGACTGGGCGATATTGGCAAGCACCTAGCAGTTAGCTTTCACCACTCCTTTAATATAGGCTCCTCTTTTAATGTGGTTGCCCCTAAAGACATTCGTACTTATGCTATATGATTTTTGCAACATTCTAAAAATCAACTGCGTTGTTCCAATACATTTGTACCTATGCTAATTAGCATTTAAAATAATGTGTTCAACAGTCTAAAAATCAACTGTGTTTTTCCAAAACATTCGTACTTATGCTAATCAGCATTACAATAATTCTTCCAACATTCTAAAAACAATTGTGTTTCCCTAAAACATACTCTTGAACCCTCTGATGTACATCAGGCTCTAGTAGGGGAAATCAATTTGGCTACTTGTGCAGACATTACATGGTACAGGTAGGACACTCCCACAACCCTACTTAATGTGCATACAGCATAAGCAACTCTTAAAATGCCATGTTGGTCTCTCAGACAAGGCCAATCAACAAAAAGGGTGTGAACAGATTCAGGAAGAGGTACATCCAAAAGATCAGGCCTTGGTTTTCTGCATAAATCAGTAACATCGACACAGTCAAGGTCAAAGTCATCCTTCTCATCTCCTTCTGGAGTTGGGATCTGAGAAGCAGGGGAAAGGACTTTACATCTCCTGATAGAAACTTGTTCAGCAGCTGGAATGATTCTCTCACAGCTGGATAAGGGGCTGTCTGTCAAATGCATGCATGTGTGTCATCATGAGGATTTCAATTGAATGAAGGACCATTACAATTAGTGGGTAGCCCATCACTATCACATCTGTTTGATGAAAGCTGAGGTTCACCTCTGCAACTGTTTTGAGACGACCAGGCAATGCTGCGGCTACAGTATCTAGAGTTGCTGAGAAATACCCGATGGGACACTTGGTGGTCATGTGGGCCTGCATTAGCACTGATAAAGCACAACCATTTATGTCATGGCAAAAAGCACAAATTATTTTGTATTGTCTGGCGTCCAAAGAGCCAGTGCACTACAAAGAAAATGTTTGAGCTCCTAGAAGGCTTCCATACCATAATCATCTCTTGGTACCAGGTCATTGACATCAGTGTGCATCAGCCTCAGTAAAGGCTTTGCAACAAGGAACACGTTCAGGATCCATTGTTGGTAATTGCCAACAAAGTCCAAGAACATTTGCACTTCTCTGTTTGTGGTTGAGAACTTCATTTTAAGTACTGTTTCAATATATTTGTGGGACACTCATCTGACACCCTTTTCTATCTTATGTCCTAAATATATGACTTCTTTTTGGTAGTACTGCAATTTCTCTGAGGACACCTTATGTCCATTTTAAGCTAAATGTTTGAGCATTGCAATGGTGGCTTGTCTACAAGCTTCCTTGGTCATCGATGCAATCAGGAGATTGTCGATGTGCTGAATTAGGGTTGAGCTACTTGATAACTTCAGAGATTTTTCCTAAGTATCTGACTGAAATATGATGGACTTTCGGTGTACCCGTGGGGAGCAAAACACCACATGAAAGTCTTCCACTGGAACTGTAATGCCAACAGAAATTGGCTCTATTTTTGAAGGGTAACTGAGAAGAAAACCTGTCAGAAGCCAATGATCATGAACCATTCAGCTTTGGGATGAAATTGGAACAAGGTCACAGCAGTATTCCGTACCACAGGATAGTATGGATTGACAATTTGGTCAATTTGCCAGAGATCCTGAACTAGCTTCTGCTTTTTGTTTGCCATTTGTAAGGCCATAATCAGAGAGTTACATGGACTCCTGAGTCCTGATGACTTGTTTCAGGATGTCCTACTTTATCATGCTCTCAGTTATGGGAGTGATTCCTCTAATGGCTTCTGGAGTCATTTTGTAAGTGCACGTTTGAGGAAAACCTGTGTTAGGTAAATGGTTATCTTTGCAGGCTTTTCTCCTTTGATCAATCCAATCACACTATAATTCTCAAACATCCTCTTTGACTGTCTCTCTTAAAATGATGGGAAAGTCCTCATTGGTAATAACCAGACACAGTTTGCCAATGAGATCCCATCATAGCAAGTTTATAGGCTTGAATCACACTCCAGAAACTGATGTCATTCTTTCGTGTCCCCCCTATCTTCAATGGGGCAGGGGCTATAATCTGATTGGTACGTTGTTCATTAGTAATGCCCACAACTTGGACTTGATTTCATGAGAGTGGTAGGTTCTGGGCCTCAATTGTTCTAACAGGCAAGCAGGAAGCTCCTGTTTCTATCAGGAAAGATACGGGATGTCCGTTAACCTCTCCTTCTTTATACGGTCCACTCTGGTGTACTTCTAGGAATGAGACAAGTTGACACGCCTCCACCCCCCTCAGGAACCATCATTGGGCTTGATAAAAGACCGTGGAACCTTCAAACACCTTGGGAACTGGGCCATTCTAAGACAGAAATAGGTTTTAGGGAATTCTGATACTTTGTTGGAAGTAGGGATTCCAGCCAGCAATTGCATAGGGTCAGAGGAACTCTGTGGTATGCCATGTTTTGGGATCTTTTGGATTGACATGGGGGTCTAGGAATCAGAGGAAGCTCCCCCTGCACTGTGAGATTCACAGCTTCAGCATCGATCATAACTCGACTAGGACTATAATGACACTCCCTCTTCCAATTCCCAACCTTGTTGCAAATTTGGCAAGGGGTAACCTTCTTTAGGACACATACGGTTGTCCCTGGCACAGCACAGCAGCTCAACCTCATCCTATTCCTGAAGCAGTTCCTCCAAATGGGTTGAAAACTCCTTGCATGTTCATCCCAATACTGGGGTTAATTTTATTTCCAGTGAGGGTACATTTAGTCTCTTCAGTCCTCTATTTTTTGCAAATTGTGTCTATCATCACTACATTTTGCATTCTGCAGGATCTCATTGAGTGGTTTACTCTGGCAAGCGAACACCTTATATTATCTGATTATGTATAATTTCTGGGCTCAGTTGTTGCTCAAAGGTACATATGTTCTATGTACATCTACATCAACTGCTCAAAATAAACTTGCACAGATTCTTTAGTATGTTGAAAGGTTCAAAATACCAATTTATTTCTCTCTGAGTGTTAAATGGTAGCGGCAGTCGTAGACGATAACCTTTCAAGTATTGCCCGGCGGTAATCGCCTCTTATACCATTCGATGCTAAACCAATAAAGAGGCAGGCGCCGGAGACTGGAAGGCAGGAAACAAAGTTTTATTCCGTCGGAGTGGAACACATCAGATCAGACAGCAAGGTATCGTCACGAGGTGCTCTAACTGCATCTCTGAGGCCTGGCCTCTTATACACAGGTTTATGACTTTATTGCAGGTTTATCATACATGGCACATTCTTGAGATTGTTTTGATACATGAAAGAACATCCTCTGAATTCCCACTTCGAACTCGTTCCCACACATATCTACAGTGGAAGTCCTCACCCCACCCACAGTAGGAGATGGCTATCACACAGCTGGACATTCCGCCAATTCCCGGGTGTGTGTGCGACCGGTCGGGTCTCAGGGGGTGGGGGGCCTTGATCTACTGTAATCCTTTGATGTGGGGTGTTTCCCTTACAGTAGGGACAATAAACTGTATCCGCAGGGCTAGGTGATCGCCTGGGATCGGTTCGGACAATGGGGCGCAGAGGAAGGGGGTTATCAAAGAGATGCATGACCATGTATGGGATGTCGGTCAGGCGTGGGATGTGGTTCTATGGCAGGGTCGCGCAGAAGGAGAGGGTTTATGGCCCGTGTATGAGAGAGCGGGGGTGGCCGTCGCGCGGGGGAATGCTTGCAGCACCAGGGGGACGCGCTGGTGATCGGCAATGAGCAGGGAGAGACCAAGGTGCCTAAAATGGCTGCCGTGCGCTTTCCTGTGTGTCGCGCTGGGGAGAGACAAGATGGCGCAGATAATGTTCAGTTCGCAAGCTAAATTTCCACAGTCCTCCCTTTTAACATATCTCGCCAGCTTGTTTAGTTCGGATCTATCCCCATAATACTACAAACTTCCACCTCATACAAAGCTTTCATTTGCTCCGCTTCAAAGTTCAAAGTCTTAGGGCAGATGCAGTTCATAAAAAGTGAACATAAAGGTGGCAGACACTGAATCCCCAAGCAACATCCACATAGTATCACAATTGGTATTAGGATAAATGAAAACAACCTCCACCCCCAACTTTTAATTGTGTCCCAAAACTAACTCCCAAGCGACCATCCTTCTTGCTCCTGATGAACCTCTGCGGAAAGTCTGTGGAGGTGCTCAATCGCCTTGTAGACTGAGGGTGAGTTGTCCGGTACGTAGGTACAACAGCTGGACCCAATGATGCGGCATGCTCCTCCACGATCTGCCAGAACTACGTCTAGAACGAGGCGGTTCTGAAGAGCTACCAGGCGGACGGCCTGAAGCTCGGCGGTGTTGTTGGCGAGGATGCCAGCCGTAATGTTCATCGCCGTTTCGACTGCCTGGGTTAAGTGGCGGATGGCACGGCTGTTTGCCATTGGACCCCAGAGTGGAACAAGACCCTTGACTGCGTCCATGAACTGTGCTCCGGTGGAGTCGGCTTGCGCAATGTCTTTGGCACGTTTCTGCCGGTGATGGTTTGCTGGAGCCACATATGTCGGAGGAAGGACAAAAGCAATGTAGCAGGTGCCTCCCCAACCTTTTGGAAGCCAGGTGTAGGCCTTAGTACCACAGACGAAGTACATATTCGGGGAGGCAACAAAGGACGGTGGATCAACTGAGTCCAATGTTCGGGTGATGAGGCAGGAGCTGCGGCCCACCAGCTGCGCCCCCAGGCCTTCGAGGCACACAAATCCAGTGATGTTGATGACAGATAGGGCCACTGTTAGGGTGGCGGCCGTTCGTTTCCGGAGGTAAGAGAAGGTGGGTCTGGCTGGGTTGTTGAACACCTGCATTTCAACTCGTTCTTTGGCAGGGATGTTCATGTGAAAGGAAGTGTTTGATCTCAGAGGACAGAAGGGGGCAGAAGTTCTTCCAGTTTTGTTCAGCCAGAACCCATGGTAGAAGTGTGACACACTTCTGCCGGAAGTGGCATTGTCCTTGTAGCTTTCTTGCAGGAGGATTAGCCAGGCGAGGCAGGAACCATGGACAGAAAAAGGTGAAGGGATGAAAGGGATAGAGTGTCCAGTGGCATGTGGTAGCAATCCACAGATCCAGCAATTAGTGGCATTGGCGGCAAGATTGTGTTGGTGGAGCAACTGCACAAAAGAGTTATTCCTGAACTCCTTACGCCTTTCTCGGAGTTGGGGTGAAAGTGAGATCAGATGGTGTTCTTTCATGGTGGTAGGTTGAACGGTGGTCAGCAATGTCTTATGAGCGGGTGCGCTTTCCTCCATGATCCAGAAGGTGACCATGAGGAGAAGGCAAAAGAGAAGGGTAATGAAAAGTGCAATAGTCTTTGAGCTGTGCATTCTGTTAGTCTTTGGGTTTTTTTAGTGGATCTTCGGACGTCCGGTTGCTTCCATCATCTTCATGTCGGATGCTTCCATCACCTTCAAGGGACTCGGTAGCGGGCAGAACCACAGACTTTGTTTAGTTTCTATCCTGGTGGCCTTTGAGGTGGCTAGGCAACCGCTCTTGAGATCTCAACTTAGTTTGTGGTCTGCTTAGCCGAAGTTCCCTCCTTTCGTCGTAGGTTATACCCTTCTTTGGATGGGACAGTAGGATCGGGATATTTTGTTAATTCAAGTGTCTCTGTATCCGGGCAGTGGCTCAGGGATGGTCGGTCTTTGTCCAGTAGTTCCTCTTGGGCGGTGATGTTGTCCGTGGTCGTCAGGGTTGATGATACCTTCTTGCAGTGGTGTGCATGCAGCCAATTGCGCTTCCCCTCCACTCGAAGAGCTGTTCGGGTGGTGATCAGGACTTGCAGAGGGCCCGTCCACCGGGGCTCCAGACTCTTGGTGCGCTGGAAGTTACGCACTAAGACAAAGTCACCCGGTTGGATGTCGTGCCCGGGGCCTCTGGAAACGTCGGGGATGGCTTGCAGCACCTGCTGATGAATAACAGACAACGTTTTAGTTAGGTTGTACAAATAGTCAGACATGAGGACGTCCGGGACGTCGTGGATGGATGTTGGTTTCGGTGCAGTCCAAAGGTTCATGGGCCGCCCGAAGACGACCTCGTAGGGGGTTAAGTGGTGTTTGGTGGGGGTGGAACGCATTGATAGCAATGCTAGCGGGAGAGCGTCTGGCCATTTCAGTCCTGTGGTGGCAACTATTTTTGCTATCTTAAGCTTCAATGTGGCATTATGTTGCTCAACCAAGCCTGCAGATTGGGGATGGAAGACCGCATGGAACTTCTGTTTTACACCTAGCCCTTTTAAGATGAGTTGGATAACCTCGGCTACAAAGTGGGGGCCGTTGTCGCTCCACAAAATTCGACAAAGGCCGTATCGGGGGAAGAATTCTTTCAGTAGTACTTTTGCGGTAGTCATAGTGGTGTTGTCGTGGGTTGGGTAGGCTTCCACCCACTTGCTGAAGGCACACACAACGACAAGTACGTACTTCAAACCTTGGCACCTTTCTAACTGGACGTAGTCCATTTGTAGGACTTCAAAGGGGTGATTGGGAACCCCAAACCCTCCCTGGGTACAGCAGTTCCTTTCCCAGGGTTGTGTTGGAGGCAGACCAGGCATTGTTGGACCAGACGTTTGGCCGAGTCTGAGATTTTGTCATTATGCCAGACTTTGGAGATGAGTTCGATCATGGGAGCAGACCCTATGTGTGCGGGGGAGTGTGCCATGGTCAGCATGGGGATCAAGTATGAGTCAGGTAGCAACCATTTGTTCGAGTCTTTAGTTCGCCAGCAACCGTCATCGTCCTTCAATCCCACCCGGGCCCATTCAGTTAATACGTGTGGTGAGCTGGCTAATTGGATGTCCCTAATCGTTTCCCTAGCATCCTTCCATTTCTCAGTTTGTGACCTGGTTACGTACATACGGGTCGTGGACCTATTCTCGGCTGTGGTTCGGGCAGTAATGTCAGCTAGTGCATTTCCCTGTCCTATAATGTCTGTCACTTTCTTGTGTGCCTGGCATTTGATCACAGCCAGCCGTGTGGGGAGGAGGACTGCTTCAGTCAGGGCAGAGACTAGATCTCCATGCAGGATGGGTGTGCCATGGGAAGTCAGGAATCCCCTCTCCTTCCAAAGGAGCCCAAAGTGGTGAACTACCCCGAAGGCGTATTGGCTGTCTGTGTAAATGTTTGCGGTTGTCCCTGCTGCCAGGATGCATGCTCGTGTGAGAGCAATCAGTTCAGCCGCCTGTGCGGATCGCTGTGTGATGCGGGCTGTCTCAACAACTGTTCGGGCTGTGGTGACTGCATAGGCAGCGGAAGTGGTGCCATCGGGGAGCTTGATGCATGAGCCATCCACCCATAGTTCTCCGTCAGGGTCCGGGAAGGCAGTATCTCGAAGGTCGACCCTACTCTTGGTCTGTTCGTCGGTGAGAGTCACGCAGTCATGTATGGGGGGCGCATTGGGGTCAGTGTCAGGGAGAGGTAATAGAGTGGCTGGATTCAGAGTGGTGCATCGTTTCAATGTGATGTGGGGTGCAAGCAGAGTCAGTTCATAGCCAGTCAGTCGTGCGCTAGTCAGGTGTTGAGTCTTGGTCTGGTTCAGGAGGGTGTCAACCGCATGGGGTACCAATACAGTGAGGGGGTTCGAGAGCACGATCCCCTCACTTTGCCGGATAGAGACAGCAGCGGCGGCTACTGCTCGAAGGCAGGCGGGCAATGCTCTGGCTACAGGGTCAAGAGTGGCAGAGAAGTAGGCACAAGGGCGTTGTTTAGGGCCTATGGACTGGGTTAGGACAGACAATGCACATCCCTCCCTTTCGTGGGTGTAGAGGGAGAAAGGTTTAGTGTAGTCTGGGGTTCCTAGGACTGGGGCCGAGCAGAGGGCGTCTCGTAATTCTTTGAAGGAGGATTGGCATTCGGGTGTCCAAGGGAGGGGGAAGGGGACATCTTTAGCCAACAGGGAAAGCAGAGGTTTTACAATAAGACTGAAGTTTGGCAACCATTGTCGACAAAAGGAGGTGAGGCCTACTAGAGACCGCACTTGCTTCTGAGTTTTGGGAACAGGGGTTTCTAGGATGGTCTGAATTCGGTCAGGGGTAAGTTTCCTCCCACCCTTGGATAGGAGGTGGCCTAGGTATGTCACTTGGGGCTGGCAGAACTGTAACTTCTTCCTGGAGACCTTGTGGCCGTTCTCCGCGAGGAAGTGGAGGAGGTGAAGGGTGGCAGTGACAGCAAGTGGGGTGGTGTCGGCCGCCAAAAGGATGTCATCGACGTACTGTATTAGCACCACTCCATCGGGTAATTGGACTGTATCTAGTTGTCTCTTGAGGGCTTGGCTATAAATGCTGGGACTCTCATTGTAGCCTTGGGGTGCCCTACAGAATCTGTACGACCGGGCTTTCAAAGTGAAGCCGAACAGGTAGCGGCTGTCTGGGTGGATGGGGATAGAGAAAAATGCGTTCTTGAGATCAATAACAGTAAAGGTGGTGGCAGTGGACGGAATTAGGGTGAGGATGGTGGTGATGTCTGAGACCACGGGGTACTGAGGTATGACTACTTTGTTAACTTCTCGTAAGTCAACAATGAAGCGATATGCTGTCTCTTCTCCCTCGCCTTGCTTCTTTACAATGGGTAGGATAGGGCTGTTGCAAACATTACTGACTACTTCTTCTACTACTCCTGCATCGAGTAGGGACTGGATGATTTCCACCAATGCCTTCTCGCCTTCGGGCGATATCCGATACTGTGGAAGCTTTGGGAGCACTGCGTCCGGTCGGACGGTTATGTGTACAGGGTCGATCACCATGCGTCCTACATCTGAGTCGGTTTTAGCCCATAGATGTGAGGGTAACGTGTCGAGTAGGGACAGGTCAGCATCAGTTATAGAGAGCATACGTCGTGAGTGACAAGGTCTGAACAGATCTGGGTTATCGTGCAGGATGACTCGAACTCCGTCTGGGGAACATCTGATGGTAGCTCGGAAATGTTTTAGCAAATCGAGTCCCATAATAGCATCGGGGGTGTTGGAGGAGAGCAGAAAGGTCGTGTCAGTGGCGTTATCTTCTAAGTCAAAGGAGATTGGTGCTGATAAGGGGTTAGTGGAGGGCGTTCCATCGAAGCCTATTGAGGTTACGTGTGAGCCAGACAAGGGTGCCCTAGGAATCAGTCGTTTAGATAACGCACTACGTGTCGCCCCAGTATCTACCAGGAATGGAGATTTTGTGCCCAAGACCTTAGCAGTGACGTAAGGACCTTGCTGGTCAACACGGAGTTCGACTGGATCCCTCCCTTGCCCCTGGCGGTCCTATGCGAAGTCATGGGTGCTTTCGTAGTCGGACTGCTGACACTGGTTTTGTCGGGGGCGATCAAAGGTGTTTGGTCTGCCTGGCCTGTTGTTGATGGCGTCGTTCGTGTACCCTCGTCCCTGTCCTCTATTTCTGGGGTCATATGCTGTGTCTCTGGGGTCCCTATTTTTGTTCAATTCCAGAAGGACCGGGCACTGGGATTTCCAGTGTCCGAACCCTCTACAGAACGCACATTGGTTCCCATCTAAGTCTCTCCGTCCGTTGTAGGGTGCAGGTGTATGGTCTCTAGGGGGCAGCTTTCTAGGGGCGGTTGGTTGGTAATTCCCTTTTGGGGGTTCCCTTCCTATGGTCACCCCTTGCAACTGTGCTATCATTACCCTCTCCTTCAGTTCCTTTTTCTTCCTCTCTGACGCCCTATCGTTCTCATTCTTTTGGTTTTCGTAGTATTGGGCCATCTGGAGGATTGCTGCGGGTTTGGAGGCTGCCCAACTACTCTCGCTGGTCTGTAGCTTCTGGGAGACTTCTTGTGACAGACCCTTCACATAGTTCTGGACAAAGAGGTGATGTCCGGTTGCGGTGGTCATGTCCTGGCCACTATAATCGGAAAACACGGTCTCGAATCGAGAGAAGTATTCAGACACATCCTCCTGGGGTTTCTGGCGACAAGCCATCACTATCGACCAGTCTACCTTTCTTTCTGGGATTAGAGTCTTCAACTTCTGTACAATCTTGTCCGGGAGCTCCAATATGGCTTTCGGGGGTTTCTGTCCCGGTTCTCGCTGTTTATCTATGGTATCGAGTTGTACCCAGGTATATCCGAACGGCTCAGCGTGGTCAACTTTCCGGATTTGCTTCCACACATCAGCCGGTAGACATAACCCGAAGAACAAGTCGATATCTGCTAAGGTCATTATTGTTGAACCTAAGGCTGTACCTAGTTCGGTGTAGAAGGCAGTCGGGTTCTTTCTTAAGTCGGGTAGGGTTTTTCTAAAGGTCAAAATGTCTTGTCGGTCCCATGGCTGGTAGACCCAATTATATACAACCCTTCCCTTCGCATCTTGGTGGTTGATGTCGTCATGTGTTCCCTGACCTCGTGGGGGGACCCAGTAGGGGGCGGCCTCTTTGATAGGCATCATGGTATCAGCCCTTCCTGCCTGGGGCTTAGTCGCTATGGGGGTTTCTGCTTTAGTTGTCTGTCTGTGCTCTTTGAGGTGCCGATAGACCTCGAGTGTACGAGTGAAGAGGTTCGTCACATCGCCCTCTCCTTCTTCCCCAATGTCTACCTTCCTATATAGGGCCGCTAAGCCTTCGGGACCTTTATCGTGGTACCTATCCTTATATGTATTCAGGGCGTGATAACAAAGTCGTACGACAAAGTGTCATCTGCGGTTGTCGGCATACGAGTTATACACATCTGTTATATACTCCTCACTTTCCTTTCGCTCCACCAGTGTCCCTACTATCTTGTCGATTCCTGCTCGTTCATCCTTCGTTAGTCGATTCAGTCTGGTGGAATCTTTCTTTTTTCATCTCAGGGTCATCCAACGTTATTGCCAACGTTGTGTTTAGTACAAGAGGCTCGGCCGGCGCGGAGGCCGTGAGGACCGAGGCTCCTGTACTGCTTTCGCTTGCGTTTGGGGGTTGTGGGTGTTGCACTACCGATTGGGAGGGTGCGTATGGAGGGGGCATGTAAATGATCGGGGGACCTAATAGTAATTCGTCATTCGTTCGTTGCTTAGAAGACAGCTCAGGGTAGAGCATAGAGGGGGTCCTAACAGGGTACTGGCCTGATGTTTCGGGCTCCTGTCTTAGTTTAGTTTCCCTTCTCTCCTTTATTTCTTCTTCTAACTTTCTAGCGGCAAGGTGAGCTGCCTTTCGTAATTCCTTTTCTGCTTTTACTTCCTCCCTCTTTTTCCGTTGTGTTGCTTCTTTGCGCCACATGCCGATACTGTCAAGCATAGTAGGCGTCGTTTTATTACTACGTAGAGCTATTTCTAGCATTTCTATTTTGTGGTCGTCAAAGGATCCCATCAGTGGCCACTGACTCTCGGGGTCCTTCCTTGTATATTTATGCCATAGCTTGCTATACGCTACGGCGACTAGTCCATATTTAGTGAACATGTCCTTATTAGGGGTGCCTTCCAGTGGAGCCGGATGGTCCACCTCTAATAAGCGGTCCGGGCAGAACCAACTACCAATCAGTGGGGAGAAGATAGGCATGACACGTTACAACGGGGACAAAAGTCAGCACTACCTATCTTTTCACTGCTTGCAAAGACTAGACAGAATATCTCTATTCCTCGTTATTTGTAAGCAGAGAATAACTCCAAAGAACCAATATCGAACAACTAGTGTTCGGACAATCAATCAATCAATGGGGAGATAAAGATAGGCACGACGGGTTACAATGGGGACAAAAGTCTGCGTTACCTACCCTTCACTATTTGCAAAGACTAGACAGAATATTTCTATTCTACGTTATTTGCAAACAGAATATCTCAAAGAGCGCTATTCTTCAAAACAATCAATGTTCGGACAATCAATCAGTGGGGAGATAAAGATAGGCACGACGGGTAACAACGGGGACAAAAGTCTGCGTTACCTACCCTTCACTATCTGCAAAGGGAGAGAGAGAGAGTATTTCTACTCCTCCCCGTTTGTAGACAGCGAATATCTCAAAGAGAACAATCAATAAGCAATACTAGTATTTTCAATCAATCAATCAATCGTTTCGCAATTTGTCGTGTTTCACGACCTTACCCGGACCGCGTGGACAGTTTCTCGTCTTCCGCCTCCAGCGCCCGATCGTCCTCTACTCTCCGTATTTGCCGCAGCACTCCTGATGGTTCCCAGTCAGGACCGTAGATCACTCGAGAGAGGTCTGCTCGGAACCAGTGAAGTTCGGATGATCGGCTGCCAGACGAGGGTCTATTGGGCAGGAGCTCTCCCGATCGTTGCAGTCGTTCACTCTGTCGTCGGGACCTCTCCCACTGGATCCACGTGTCGCTGATGGGCCCCACGCTTGGGACACCAATTGTTAAATGGTAGCGGCAGTCGTAGTCGATAACCTTTCAAGTATTGCCCGGCGGTAATCGCCTCTTATACCATTCGATGCTAAACCAATAAAGAGGCAGGCGCCGGAGACTGGAAGGCAGGAAACAAAGTTTTATTCCGTCAGAGTGGAACACATCAGATCAGACAGCAAGGTATCGTCACGAGGTGCTCTAACTGCATCTCTGAGGCCTGGCCTCTTATACACAGGTTTATGACTTTATTGCAGGTTTATCATACATGGCACATTCTTGAGATTGTTTTGATACATGAAAGAACATCCTCTGAATTCCCACTTCGAACTCGTTCCCACACATATCTACAGTGGAAGTCCCCACCCCACCCACAGTAGGAGATGGCTATCACACAGCTGGACATTCCGCCAATTCCCGGGTGTGTGTGCGACCGGTCGGGTCTCAGGGGGTGGGGGGCCTTGATCTACTGTAATCCTTTGATGTGGGGTGTTTCCCTTACAGTAGGGGCAATAAACTGTATCCGCAGGGCTAGGTGATGGCCTGGGATCGGTTCGGACAATGGGGCGCAGAGGAAGGGGGTTATCAAAGAGATGCATGACCATGTATGGGATGTCGGTCAGGCGTGGGATGTGGTTCCATGGCAGGGTCGCGCAGAAGGAGAGGGTTTATGGCCCGTGTATGAGAGAGCGGGGGAATGCTTGCAGCGCCAGGGGGACGCGCTGGTGATCTGCAATGAGCAGGGAGAGACCAAGGTGCATAAAATGGCTGCCGTGCGCTTTCCTGTGTGTCGCGCTGGGGAGAGACAAGATGGCGCAGATAATGTTCAGTTCGCAAGCTAAATTTCCACGAGGAACTGTAGTATTTAAATGTTTTATGACTTCTTCAAATTAAAAAGTCAAAGAAAATTATAAATAACATAATAAATAACAAATGCGAGCTAAAGCCACTTAATAATTGTTCTCAAAATGTGCCCAGCACATTTCACCATGGTAGGCCTACATATACTGCCTTGCAGCATACTTGTCATTTATCATTTGCATGCATGAAAATCCCTATTAATACTCACATTGTCCTTTTTCTGCTACCTCATTTTCTGGCTCCAAGATCAGGTTGGGACTGGGTCAATTTGAATCTTAAAGAATAAACAGCCAAACCATGAAGATACAGTAATAGGCTCTATAGCCAATTATATTTCACTGAAACTAATTGGATCTAGTTGAAACCATCAGCTCTGCTACCAGATATGTCTGTGGCAAACCAGTCTTCTCATATCCTTACCAAGGGCATGCCAATGGTTCAGACTGGGAGCGATGCAGTCTCTATATGAACCTCGGTACTTCCCGACTGGAACCGTGTCTAATTCTATACAGCCTAGAACCAGAACTGTAGTTTTCTCTGTAAGACTGACAGACATGGGGCAAGAGTCAATGAGTTTTATAAAAGGTAGTGTTATGCAGAATACGTGAAGGATCTCACAAGCATGATTAGCAATAATGAGTAAAAATCATGAATATAAAGAACTCTGTAAAGTTCAATACAAAATCCAGCATAGAAGCACCTTACTAAGTTGGGAATGGTGTATCATAGTTAAATGAAAAGTATGTCCCTTTAAAGGTCTTTAGGCAAAGGATGTCATACGTTACTAATCATGTCCATGGTTCTCAGGATATGCACCAATAAACAACAATCAAAAAGAAACATTTTATTACAGAATACATTTGATGATCTCATAACACTACCACATTAAATATAGTTACTTTCACATTTTATTCAAACACTTGAATTGACATATTTTATAAAAAATAGCCGGTAGCACTCATTATTTTCAGTTTGAAGACTGCAATTCTTTATTTAGCTGAGAAATAACTTCAGCAACGATCAAGTGGTGTGGTACAGTGACAAAAGCACCAAAGTTGAGAGAATGTTCACACTGATGACTGCAAATACAGTGGAGTCAGTAGAGTGGGAATCAACCCCATCAACTGGAAGGGAAATTAACATATTTTAAGCGCCAAACAAATGAAATCCCAGTTGATAAAGACAAAAGATTTCACAGCAGCTGTAGGAAGCTGGCTCTCTATATAGTGTACAAAAATGAAGTACGCTGTGCAGAGAGTCCAGTGCATCCCTTATTGGTTGACAGAGGCAAAAGTAGATAATACTAACGCTGTATTTGTGGTAGTGTGGGCGAACAGTTAGGCTTATCAGAGGGTAGATCTAAGCATTTGTTGCACTCACAGAGGCACAAAATGATGCACATACTCAGTAATAAATCCGAGAAACAAGTTATCGATTTTTATGTAATTCTGAAGACCAAGAACTTTGATCCACAGTAAGAGTTCGGAAAATATATCACTTTTCTGCACTATTACACCAATTGCAGTCAATGGGGAAAAGCAAAATATGAATATAAAACCAGGCAATTCCGTTAAGTAGTTCACCTTCTCCTTTAGGTTGATAGCAGGACCAGGTCCAAAGTTCCTGCATCAAAAGATAGGAAGCGTCCCAGATTCATCCGGGAGCAGGGTGCTGAGGGTGATGGTAGCTGCTGCGCTATGAAGAAGGGGGCCACCTGGAAAGACGCTGCACAGGAGGACTTAAAGGTAAGTCTGGTGGGTCCCACTGAAGGGAGGTGGTTGCAAGGGTCTCAGGACCATGGGAGTACAGCTTGGATGTCTTTACTGGGGATAGTCGGGCCAGGTGCAGAACAGTTAGGTCAACCGGGTGTCATGCATCAAGATGGCCTTGTGGTCAGGAGCATGCAACTTGGAGAGGCAATGTGAGGACAGGTGGGCCACTCATGATATGGGTCTCAGGTGTCTCCAAACCTGGTGTGGGGACAGATCTGACCCTCCAGAGCTGATGTACCTCTGATGTACCTCTTTTGGTGCAGGTGCTGCATTGGAGTCATCAGTAAGCAGCATGCCAACAAACCAAACCTAGTGGGATCTGTGCCTGGGGTGTGCAGGGGAGTGATACCTTCACTCCAAGGGAAGATCTTGGTGATTTCTCGAGGGCTGGAGGAGCTCTGTTGTTCTTGGAGTCTTCATAAATTCAGGATAAGAC
Organism: Triturus cristatus; assembly: GCF_964204655.1. Lineage (NCBI taxonomy): Eukaryota > Metazoa > Chordata > Amphibia > Caudata > Salamandridae > Triturus > Triturus cristatus. The sequence goes on from NC_140591.1 coordinate 1,497,234,448, forward strand.
TGCACAATCACGATTGTGAAGCTCTTTCAGCAGCAGGCAGGGTTTGGCACTAATTTTCTCTGCAGCAGGGCTTTAGTCCTCTGGCAGCAGCTCTTTTTGTCCTTGTCTTCTTCTTGTCCATTGAATCTAGAATTCTAGGTCCAGGGACGCCACCTAAAAACTAAATTTAGGGTTGTTAAACGGGGAGACAAGTAGTAGCCAATGGGCTACCTACATCTAGTATATCTACACCCTCTAAGTGACTACTTCCTGTGCACTACCCTAGCCCTGATAGGTTGGTTTTCCACCATCCCAAGATTGTACATTTTCAGGAGAATGGTTTACATTGCCTGCCACACCTTAGGGGTGGTGCTGGCTGAATGTGAGCACTCCTCCTCATCTAAATAACTTTCCAGCCTGTCCTCCTACAAAATGTAAAGCAGGACAAGGGGGATGGCATCCCCCAATACCTGGGGAAACCTGAATAGCACTTCAAAGGTGGCATTCCCCTTGAAGCTTCCCACTTTGGAAGGCCATTCTGGCCTGGAGGAGGTATGAAGCAACTCCACCCAGCTTAGGCTTTGTTTCTGGCCTCTAAAGAGTGCAAGCTCTCACCCCATGATGGCAGAAACAAGGCTGGTGTTGGCAGGCAGGGCATGACTACTCAGAGACCACACCAGTGCTTGGTAGGTTTACAGGGGACCCTCTAAAGTGTCTCCTGTGTGCAAGTAATCCAGCACTGGCATCGGTGAGGAATCGTTTAGCTGAGAGGTTGGGTAGCAAACATCTTAGGGTACAATGAAGACATCATGGTGCTAGGAAACTCATAATGACAAGTTTCCAGCCAATATGCCCATCTTGGCTTCCCTGTGCACCTACAATGTTTAAGAAATAACCACATATTGCAGGGTCCTATCTCCTCATGCAGATATATCCACACATGGGATACAGTGCACCCTGACCTAGGGCTGCAAGGCCTGCTGTAGGGATGACTTATCTACATCTCATGCAGTGTGTGAGGGCAAGGCACACAAGGCTGTGAGGCATGTTGACTCTTTGGTTTTCTCTGCAACAAGACACACAACCTGCAATGGCAGTTTGCACGGTCTTTTTGAGGGGTCTCTTAGGTGGCACAATTCATGCTGCAGCCCCAATGGACCCTCTTCTGTACCCATGCTCTAGGTACCAGGGGTATACATTAACTAGGGATTTACAAGGGTGGGTAAAGTTGTGCCAATCATGGTACAGTTTTTAGAAATAGATGTATCTGGCACACAGAACCTGGTTAGCAGGGACTCAGTGCACTTACAGTTAGAAAACACATCTGGCATCAAGCAAAAATTGGGGGTTAACCATGCCAAAAGAGGTACTTTCCGACAGCAGAAAAACAGAACATGTGAATGTAGAACAAAAGTAAAAAATGCTGCTGCACTATTAGCTTTATTTCAAATGCATCCTTTTAATTAATTTAAAAATATTAAATTAAAATTATTTTTCTGATGTCTAATTTAAATAATAAATTCCCACCTAAAGAAAGACATCTACATATTTTCATTATTTTTGAATAAATAGTAAAAGTGATGTACTGAATTTGTTAAAGGCAATTTAATTATGTTTTGACAAAAAACAATGCATGTTGATGTTGAAATACTAAAAAGATTGATAAAATATTTCATGATAAATAGTAAATATGCATTATTTATAGATTTTTTTTTAACATTACATTAAGCATATTTATATTTGTAACTATTTTAACCGATTTATTTTAATTGAACATTATCCGCTGTGGAGTTTTATTTAAAATCCCTACCTCCATTAATTTCTTTGGGAGGGTGTTGCAGTACTAGATGTTGGCCATGTGTAGTACTGGATTTAGTAATGCTTAGCAGTAGTGCTTTAGAAGCATAATTTGTAAATAGCATTTCACAGTTCATTTGTAGTACAAGTGTAGTACTACAAATGTACCACAAAATGTATTTTGTTTATCAGTCCCTATGTCTTCATATTCGTGTCTTTTACTTTGCAGTCATGGCTGACATTTAATGAAGATTCTTTTATGCTCAACTTGTTCAGTGGCTTTCAGAAATGTCCTCTCCATTTAATTCTTAAGCGTAATATTGGTCTGATCATTCGGTTTTCAACACTTAGAGGTTTTGATGAGGTTATAATGCCTATGATCCCAACCATGAACTTCAGCAATTGGATGGGTGGACACATTGATGTCCTGCTTTCATGAGATGTTTGCAAGGTTTATGTTACTCCCAGGCCATTGATAAAGAGTTGATACTCTTCAGTCCTCTGTCCCACAGTTTAGACCTTTCAGTTCTGTCTGTGGCTACTTCTTTAGGGGAGTGAAATGAGAATGGGACGAGGAAATGATCAGACCTTTCCACTGGGACTGGAGCACTGGTCTCAATGAATCCTTGTTTGCTGTTAGGAAGTCATAGATTAAGGCTGTTGTATGCATAGGAGCTTCACATAATAGAGTGAGTGTATTATTGAGTATTACGGAATGAGCTTCTGCATACCAGGTATTTTTAATATGTGCTATAAGTAGTCCGAAACGACCACAAGGGGAAATTAGAAAAATATTAATTTTCCCTCATCGTCCTCTGTCAAAATAACCTTCACGTTGCCTCACCGCCCCACCACTCTTACCTGCATGGACCGCAGCTAAAGTAAACATCGTCTGTTGAAGAGTAAACCTTTAAGCTACCTTCTAAATCTCTGTTTCAAAGATCAGTCACCAGGAGATGGATGCTAGGAGATGGGAAGAAACAACTAGAATGTGAGGTTAGCTAATATGTATGTACTTTTGGAGGTATTCATTTAAATAGACAGGCATTCTTCATGCCAATAAATGGAATCCTTTGAAATGGCAGCGTTACTCTGTGACAACAATCGCAAAGGATGACATTACATTAGAATTCACATACTCCTGCCCCTTATATTAATCTTAAAAATGAGAAATGTTCTGATGTGGTGCCATCTTGAGGCACACCTTGATGTGTGTCTGTCCTCTTGCCATGAGTTTTAAATATATTTTCTATTTCACCCTGTGGGAAGAATAAACAATCTTCCAAACAGTGCCAGAACCATGGTATGCACATACACAAGGGACCGAAGACATGTGCTTAATTATGGTCTAAGCAAATATGAAGTTGCTCTCAGTACCGATCGTGCAGACGACTGCTTCTCTTGGAATAACATCAATGATAGGTAGTTTGGCACCAGCAACAGTGTACAGAGGCCTCCAAAAGAAGGATGGAAAACATACCGCTTATTTATCTGGTTAAGTAATAAAAATAGATAAAAACTTTGATCAAGAAAATAATTTAGGGCTGAAATCGATTCATATATTTGTTCTTGTTTAGCTTTCGATTTTAGCATTACAGTTCTCAGTAGTTTTAATGAAGATTGGAAAAAGTGGGGTGGAAGAGAGAACAAAAAAAGAAAATAAACTGTGCAAAAGCCAATCATCTTGTTTTTTGTATGTTATGTTGAAAGCTAGGGAATTACACAAAATACATATGATGAAAGTATTATCATATTAAATGTATAGCTGCCACACTGTGTAGTGTCAGTTTATGTCCTATCCAGAGTATGGAACCCTTACCTAGTCACTCTAAACAGGTGTGTGAAGGGGCTACAGCAACCCCAAAATAACCATGCTGGAGTTCAGGGGGGAACTGATGCCTTTACATTTAGTTTCTATGTTGTCACATTTGGTGTGCCTTCAATGACATAGGCAAATGTCATGCTGTGTCTTCTGTCAAGCTGCTACTTATTGTTTGAATATGGAGTTTGGCATTTACTTACTATGTGCAATTTTGCTGAAGAACTTGAAGTGTGGAAGGAAATGCTGCTGGATGTCATGTTTTTTCTAACACACAATATTTAAATACCTGTATATGAACTGTATAATTTATTCAAAATACATCAGCAGATAGGAATGCACAAATGGAGCACATATCTTCTGCAATTCTGAAGTGTGATGGAAGCAAAGATTTTAATTTGATGAAAACAAATCAAGACACTTTACTTACTGAAGCACAAATGATAAATGCTCAGGAAACCCTATTCCATGCATTAGCATTTGTGTGCTGCATAGTTTAATAGGTAAAACTATGTGTCTGTGCGAATTAGTCACTATTTCAATGAAACATATGCTCTCTATAAATGACAGTGTCATACCACACCATGCTTTAGATATGTAAGTGTGACAGGTTGTTTAAAAATTTACCACAGGCTAAACACTAAAACCCTACCTCTCTCCCACTAAATGGGTGTGCTCATTTGCTACACTTGTTCTGTGTGTTAAGCTTCAACAATCACTATTACTTCATTGATGCCAGCACCAACACTCAGAAAATTGTTCCAGCACCACTACAACCTCACTAAGTAGCGTTCATGCAACCACATTAGGAGTGCTTCAGTCTTTATGAATAGTGTTGTTGCTACCCATTAAATGTACTGTGTTACAGCAAACAAATGATGGACAGAAAGCTGACAATGCAAACATTCTCCCCCAGTCAAAAGATCTGGGTTAAATTCATCATTCTTTTGCCCACTACGCCACCTCAGCTTGGACCCAGCCATATGTAAATCAGTATTGACCCTGTGCCCCATGGGAACAGTCCAGACCAAACTGCCAGACCAGGTCGTCCCTGGACCGTAAACATGCATCCTGGGACCGGTCTCAGGGTATGTCACCCTTCTTCCGCCAGGCTAGCTTGAATACAGTGGAACAGTGAGCAAGGGACCCACTTCTGGGCATACCCATCCCACTTAAGGAAATCCGCAACATTCTATTGCCAATAACTTTGGCGCCGATTGACGAATCTTCGCGAAATTTTCAAAAACTTTTGGCCAGCTCTGGTCGACTCCTATCCTGTGTATCGGGGACCGAGAAAAAAGGGGGGTCCCAAAACATGTTTCCCCATGCAATTTCCCATAGGACCTTTAGTCGCAGCTACAGCCCGAACTACTGAACGGAATTACACTAAATTTGGCAAAGAGGTAGTCCTCAGTTCAGACTCGTGCCTTTTGATTAAATGGTGTCAATCTGTTCAGTAGTTCCTGAGAAAATCAAAATCACATACATATCTGGGCGGAGCCTAACCACACATCTCATCGTGAGATCTGATTGGCTGTCAGCACTTCATATAAGAAGTGTTGGCAGCCATCTTGGGCCCAATATACATGACAGCACTTCATTAAAAAGCATTGCAGTTAATAGAAGGCTTTAAGACTTTAGTTACATTATAAATCATTTTTGGATGGTATCATACTCATTTTAGGAATTCTGGTGTGTTCTAAGGTGATTTTACAATGTGAAAAAGCCTTCTGCTGGGATATCATGAATCATGTTTGAGAGAAAAATATTTTCTCATGCTTTTCCCACAGAGGTTTGGAAGGTAATCTATAAGCTAACCTGAGAACATATTTTCTGTAAATTCACATTATCTTTCTCAGTCATGTGAGAATGAAGTCTGACATTATCAGTAAAACATGTACATCTAACAAGGGCAGAGACTGTCATTTGATTCCTTTGTGTTCTACTGCAGTTTCCCAGAGTGTTCTAAAGAACAACTAGAGCGCTAACAGTCTTACTTATGACAAAAGTATGGTACACCTGAAGCCATCTTGATTGGAATAAAGTGGTAACACTTAAAACATTTATTTTGCAAAGGAACAAAATTAGGGGGTTCATTTTGCCATAGAAATTTTGATTAGTGCTGCAGAAAGAAAAATTAGGGAACATTTTGACTTCTCAAATCCTCTTCTATTTCATAAAAACATTCTGACATGCAGACTTAAACATGCACTTTGAATACCAGCAGCAGTGGTGAGCACTAGCTTTACTACAGTGATGTAATGAGCAACTAGAGTGCTAACATTCAGAATTTATGGCAAATGTGTGACACATCTGAATGCCTTCTTGATGGAACCAAAGTAAGCAAGCATTGAAACTGCAATAGGTCTCACCCTCGTTTAAGTTAAAGCAATTCTGTTTGTAATTAGGTTGCTATTTAGCTTTGCTTGTATTAGTGTTTTTCAAACTTTCATGTACATAACATGCATATGTTTATATATGTATATATATATATACACACACATATATAAATGCATATGCATATAAATGCATATATATATGTGCATATGTGTGCATGTAGAGAGAGGTAGAGAGAGGTAGAAATGTAGAGGTGTAGAGGTAGAGGTGTAGAGGTAGAGAGGTAGAGAGTAGTAGATAGAGAGGTAGAGTGAGGTAGAGAGATAGAGAGTAGTAGAGAGAGTAGTAGAGAGTGAGTAGTAGAGAGTAGTAGAGAGTGAGTAGTAGAGTGAGTAGTAGAGAGTAGTAGAGAGTAGTAGAGAGTGAGTAGCAGAGAGTAGTAGAGAGTGAGTAGTAGTGAGTGAGTAGTAGAGAGTAGTAGAGAGTGAGTAGCAGAGAGAGAGTAGTAGAGAGTAAGTAGTATAGAGAGTAGTAGAGAGAGTAGTAGACAGTGAGTAGTAGAGTGAGTAGTAGAGAGTGAGTAGTAGATATTAGTAGAGAGTTGTAGTAGAGAGAGTAGTAGAGAGTGAGTAGTAGAGAGAAGTAGAGAGTGAGTAGCAGAGAGTGAATAGTAGAGAGAGAGTAGTAGAGAGTAGTAGAGTAGTAGAGAGTGAGTAGTAGAGAGTGAGTAATAGAGAGTAGTGGAGTAGTAGAGAGTGAGTATTAGAGAGTAGTAGAGTGAGTAGTAGAGAGTAGTAGAGAGCAAGTAGTAGAGAGTGTGTAGTAGATAGTAGGGGTGGGCGGAATTGGCGGAAGGCACTTCCACCAATTCTCGTGAGAATGCACGCAATTTCCGCGATCACGCGATATATCCGTGATCGCGGAAATTGGTGCTTTCGGCCTGCCGCTGCCGTTACAGTGACCATGTGTGTCTGTAACGTTGACACGGCGCCGACGTTCCTGGGGTCCCTCGAGTCAGCTGTCCATCAGTGGGGGAAAGGGCGGAAGACGTTGCCCACCGCTGGTGTGTGGGGCGGGGCTTCCATGCACTTCACATGCCTTCTGTTTATGGGCCAGAGACCGAGCAGAGCAGCAGATGAGGAGACTGAACCTCCTGGAGACTACGCGGGGATTGCGCTCGAGTCGAGAGTCATGGATGCACAGGGCTCCATCACGGATCGGGTAAGTGACGACGACCTGGGGGAAAAGCACACCTGCTCAGCCTCGACCTAGCTCCCGAATGTTTTGTGCTGATTAAAGCGTTACTGAATTTGAGCTTCCACTCGAGCCCCTGCTTTATTTATATCTGTAAGTGCTTCCTGTTGTGGTTGGCCAGGCAACAATTTCCGTTCCCTCCCGGAAATTGCGACAATTCGGCATTTCCGCGTTCCGGTCGGAACGCAGAAATGTCAAATTGTCGCAATTTCCGGGAGCGGAACGGAAATTGTTGCCCACCCCTAGTAGATAGTGAGTAGTAGTGAGTAGTAGCGAGTGAGTAGTTGAGAGAGTAGTAGAGAGTGAGAGAGTAGTAGAGAGTGAGTAATAGAGTGAGTAGTGGAGAGTAGCTGAGAGAGAGTAGTAGAGAGTGAGTACTGGAGAGTGAGAAGTAGAGAGTAGTAGAGAGTTAGTAGTTGAGAGTGACTAGTAGAGAGTGAGTAGTAGAGAGTAGTATAAAGTGAGTAGTAGAGAGAGAGTAGTAGAGAGTGAGTAGTAGAGAGTAGTAGAGTGATTAGTAGAGAGAGTAGTAGAGAGTGGGCAGTAGAGTAGCAGAGAGTGAGTGGTAAAGAGTAGTAGAGAGTAGTAGAGTGAGTAGTAGAGAGTGAGTAGTAGAGAGTAGTAGAGAGCGAGTAGAAGAGAGTGAGTAGTAGAGAGTGAATAGTAGAGAGTGAGTAGTAGAGAGTAGTAGAGTGAGTAGTAGAAAGTGAGTAGTAGAGAGAGAGTAGTAGAGAGTAGTAGAGAGTGAGTAGTAGAGTAGTAGAGAGTGAGTGGTAGAGAGTAGTAGAGAGTAGTAGAGTGAGTAGTAGAGACTATTAGAGAGTGAGTAGTAGTAGTAGAGAGTAATAGTAGAGAGTAGTAGTGAGTAGTAGAGAGTGAGTAGTAGAGAGGGCGTAGTAGAGAGTTCTAGCAAGTGAGTAGTAGAGAGTGAGTAGTAGAGAGAGTAGTAGAGAGAAGTAGAGAATGAGTAGGAGAGAGGGAATAGTAGAGAGTAGTAGAGAGTGAGTAGTACAGAGTGAGTAGTAGAGAGTAGTAGAGTAGTAGAGAGTGAGTAGTAGAGAGTAGTAGAGAGTAAGTAGTAGAGAGTGAGTAGTTTAGAGAGTAGTAGAGAGTGAGTAGTAGAGTAATAGAGAATAGACAGTCAGTGTCAGTCAGTGTCAGTCAGTCAGTCAGTGTCAGTCAGTGTCAGTCAGTCAGTGCCAGTGTCAGTCAGTCAGTGTCAGTCAGTCAGTCAGTGTCAGTCAATCAGTGTCAGTCAGTGTCATTGTCAGTCAATCAGTGTCAGCCAGTGTCAGTCAGTCAGTGTCAGCTAGAGCAGCTCTGCTGACCTGGTTCTCTGGCTCTAAAGCAGCTCTGCTGACCTTGTTCTCTCCCTCTAAAGCAGCTCTGCTGACCTGGTTTCTCTGGCTCTACAGCAGGTCTGCTGATCTGGTTCTCTGGCTGTAAACCAGCTCTGCTGACCTAGTGCTTAGTCTACAGAGCAGTTCTGCTGATCTGGTTCTCTGGCTCTACAACAGCTCTGATGACCTGGTTCTCTGGCTCTAAAGCAGCACTGCTGTCCCCGGTTCTATGGCTCTAAAGCAGTTCTGCTGGCATGGTTCTCTGGCTCTAGAGCAGCTCTGCTGACCTGGTTCTCTCCCTTTAGAGCAGCTCTGCTGACCTGGTTCTCTCCCTCTAAAGCAGCTCAACTGACCTGGTTTCTCTGGCTCTACAGTGGCACTGCTGACCTGGGCCCTTGGCTCTAAAGCAGATCTGCTGACCTGGTCCTCTCCCTCTAAAGCAGCTCTGCTGACTTGGTTCTCTTGCTCTAAAGCAGCTCTACTGACATGGTTTCTCTGGCTCTAGATCAGCTCTGCTGACCTGGTTCTCTGGCTCTAGAGCAGCTCTGCTGACCTGGTTTCTCTGGCTCTACAGCAGCTCTGCTGACCTGGTTCTTGACCTCTAGAGCAGGTCTGCTGACCTGGGTCTCTGGCTCTAAAGCAGCTCTGCTGACCTGGTTCTCTGGCTCTAGAGCAGGTCTGCTGACCTGGTTCTCTGGCTCTAAAGCAGCTCTGCTGACCTGGTTCTCTCCCTCTAAATCAGCTCTGCTGACCTGGTTCTCTGGCTCTAGAACAGCTCTGCTGACCTGGTTCTCTGCCTCTAGAGCAGCTCTGCTGACCTGGTTCTCTGGCTCTAGAGCAGCTCTGCTGACCTGGTTATCTGCCTCTAGAGCAGCTCTGCTGACCTGGTTCTCTGCCTCTAGAGCAGCTCTGCTGACCTGGTTCTCTGGCTCTAGAGCAGCTCTGCTGACCTGGTTATCTGCCTCTAGAGCAGCTCTGCTGACCTGGTTCTCTGGCTCTAAAGCAGCTCTGCTGACCTGGTTCTATGGCTCTAAAGCAGCTCTGCTTCCTGGGTCTCTGGCTCTAGAGCAGCTCTGCTGACCTGGTTCTCTGGCTCTAATGCAGCTCTGCTGAGCTGGTTCTCTCCCTCTAAAGAGCTCTGCTGACCTGGTTATCTGGCTCTGAAGCAGTTGTGCTGACCTGGTTCTCTGCCTCTAGAGCAGCTCTGCTGACCTGGTTCTATGGCTCTAAAGCAGCTCTGCTGACCTGGGTCTATGGCTCTAGAGTAGCTTTGCTGACCTGGGTCTCTGGTTCTAGAGCAGCTCTGCTGACCTGCTTCTTAGGCTCTAGAGCAGCTCTGCTGACCTGGTTCTCTGGCTCTACAACCGCTCTGCTGACCTGGTTCTTCTGGCTCTACAGCACCTCTGCTGACCTGGTTCTCTGCACTTACGATGCACGCACCCGACTTCACGAAAATATATTTAAAAATAATATACGTTTATTATAAGTACAAATATGTTATTTTTATGACTATCTTAGATAATCTCTTGCCCTAATATGTATATTAAACACACATACATATCATTTTGGAACATACATTTTTTTTGCGGGAGTTGCGCACCCAGCGGGCCCCAGCACGTATATGACATCACACGGGATGCGCTAACGCGCAAGCATCTCGTACTGTAATATGCATGTGTCACGAATGCGCAGGAGCATGAGTCGTGGACTGGTCGTATACAAATCGCGCACATCACGCAATATTAAATGTATATGATGTAACTGAAACACACGCAGCCGTTGCACACAGTACGCAGATCCTTCACAAGTTTTCTAAAATAGCGGCTAGAATCCGCGCATCCACCATGATGTGTACGCTTTGAGTGCGTGACTCTGAAAAAAAATTGGAAAAACATTTTTTTAAAGAAAATAATATAAATATATTAAAATAAAGAATGAAAACAAGAAAAGCAATATTTCAGTTTGAATTCTTTTTCAATTTTTTTTTTGCAATTTTCAGAAAAATATATAATGTTATTTAATGAATAAAATATTTCTAAATGAACAGTTAAAAAACAGTAGAAAATCAGTACAAAATAATAGGTATAACTACTATCACACTTAAAAACTAGCATTTAAAAAACCTTTGAAATTCACTGAAAAAAACCATAGCTTTCAGAGACGTTATAGTTAGAAATTTGCATTTAAAAAAAACTTTGAAATTCACAGAAAAAACATAGGCTTCAGGGGTGTTATAGTTAGCTGGCCATTTCCATCGTACAAAACCATAGGTATTCCTCAGTTATAGTTAGTTTGGCTAACTAGAACTCGCGCGCCCGCAATGCACTTCTGATGATGTCACATATTACATCATTCATGACATGGTCAGTGACATCACTGATGACATCACTGATGACATCACTGATGACATCATCCATGTGACAATCTGAAACACCTCATCATACACTAGTATAACCTTTCATCACTCACTGTAAAATACAGAGTACCATATTTGAAACCATTGACACACCAATTTCAGTTACTACATACCCACTCACTGATTCCTAAGTCTACACACACAACTATCCATTCAAGAACAGAATCATTTATACATGCAGTCACTAATTAATAGACCACTATCAAATGCACTTATACACATATATAGACATTGACACATTAGCAGTCATCTTAGTCGGTTATGCAGCAGGTTATACAACAACAGAGACAGTGATGCACACATTCACGTAGTTTAGTTACTAATCCATGTATTAGGTGAGACACTTTAAATTACTCACTTTACAGACAGTCAGACAGCTACTAAATCCTCCATCCAGATAGTTATATATCCACTCAATCTTCAATACAGATTGGTATATATATATAATACATATTTAAATTTCAAACTAAACTACATTCACGGGATGATGTCATCAGTGATGTCATCAGTGATGTCATTTGAGATGTCATCAGTTATGTCATCAGTGATGTCACTGACCATGTCATGAATGATGCAATATGTGACATCATCAGCAGTGCATTGCGGGCACGCGAGTTATAGTTAGCCGAACTAACTATAACAGAGGAACTTCTGTGATTTTGTACGAGGGAAATGGCCAGCTGACTATAACACCCCTGAAACCTATGTTTTTTTTGTGAATATATATATATATATTAACTGAAAAAAAACAGAGGTTTTAGGGACTTTATAGTTATGAATTAGTCATCAGTGATGTCATTTGAGATGTCATCAGTGATGTCACTGACCATGTCATGAGTGATGTAATATGTGACATCACCAGCAGTGCATTGTAGGGGCGCGAGTTATAATTAGTTCAGCTAACTATAAAGGCTGACTTTCTCTAGTTTTGTATGAGTGAAATATCAGCCTAACTAGAATATCCCTGAAACCTGTGCTTTTTTCAGTGAATTTCTAAGGTTTTTTTAAAGCGAATTCCGAACTATACCCTCCCTGAAACCTCTGTTTTTTTCAGTGAATTTCTAAGGTTTTTTAAGTGCTAATTTGTATTTATAACGTCCCTGAAATCTCTGGGTTTTTTCAGTAAATTTCCAGGGTTTTTAAAATGCTAATTTCTAACTATGTCTACATAGGTCGGGAATGTGCAGAAAGAGGAAGAAAGGTGCAGAAAGAAGCAGGAGAAGTACAGAAAGAGGCAAGAGAGGTGCAGAAAGAAGCAAGAGAGGTGCAGAAAGAGGCAACAGAAGTCCAGAAAGAGGAAGAAAGGTCCAGAAAGAAGCAAGAGAAGTGCAGAAAGAATCAACTGATGTGTGGAAAGAGACCTACTTTGACCGTACCCTACAACAGACTCATACAAAGTAGCCTAATCACTAATCCTTCACCCAAGATATCTTAACCCTCACTTTTCTCTTAAAGGTTCACTATTCATCGACTGCTCAGAATGTTTAGCTTACCAAATATAAAACAGCAATCCTTAGCATATCACTGTTTTAAGCCTGACCAAGTTTGTGAAGGTATGCATGCGTGTCTCTGCTTTCACCTAGTGACATGTTACATCAAAATAAACATATAACCAATTATTGCTCTGACATAGCTATGTACCGATTTCGTTATGTTGTTAAATACATAAACCTACAAAAACTTAAATACCTATTTTTCAAACATCATACCATGTAAATATGTGTACAAAAAGGTGTATGTATTTCTTTCTGCTCGTAATACATGGCACATGGGTATTCAATAATATATTTAAGGGGCTCTATAACCCCTAGATACATAAGAAATTTCTGCCTCTGCAATTGAATTACAGAGCAGTACTGAGAACATTTAACCACCTATAAGACAAGCTACCCACTTTTTAAGCTACCATCTTCAGATGCATATCACATATGTGAATACATATACAACTAGACATATATCGCAGTCACAAAAGCACGCAGACCTTTAAACTTGACAGCTTGCACTTCACGTTTTAGTACAGAAAGAGGCAAGAGAAGTACAGAAAGAAGCAAGAGAAGTGCAGATAAAAAGAAGAGAGATGGAGAAAGAGTAACAAATATGCAGAAAGAGGCAAAAGAAATGCATAAAGAGGCAAGAAAGGTGCAGAAAGAGGAAAGAGTGGTGCAGAAAGAGGGAAGATGAGTGGAAAAAGATGCAACAGGGGTGCAGAAAGAGGCAAAAGAGGTACAGAAAGAGGGAAGAATGTTGCAGAAAGAGGCAAGAGGGGTGCAGAAAGAGGCAATAGGGTACAGAAGGAAGCAGGAGAGGTGTAGAAAGAAGTCAGTGAAGTGCAGAATGATGCAACAGGGATGCAGAAAGAAGCAAGAGTGGTGCAGAAAGAGGCCAGAGGGGTGCAAAAAGAGGCATCAGAGGTTCAAACGTAGGCAAAAGAACTGCAGAAAGAGGCAAGAGAGTTGTAGAAACAGGCAAAATAGATACAGAGAGAGGGAATGGTGAGGCAGACAGAGGCAAGAGAAATACAGAGAGTGTGAAGAGTGGTGCAGAAAGAAGCAAGAGCAGTGCAGAAAGAACCAGTAGAGACGCAGAAAGAGGCAAGAGGGGTGCAGAAAGATGCAAGAGAAGTGCAGAAAGATGGAAGAGAGGTGCATAAAGAGACAAGAGGAGTGCAGAAACAGGCAACAGTGGTGCAGAAACAGGCAACAGGGGTGCAGAAAGAGGCAAGAGAGGTGCAGAAAGAGGCAAGAGAGGTATAGAAAGAGGGAAGTGGGTGCAGAAAGAGGTAAGAGAAGTACATAAATAAGCAACGGGGGTGCAGAAAGAGGCAAGAGAGGTATAGAAGTAAAAAGCAAGAGAGATGCAGTTAAAGGCAAGAGATGTGCAGAAAGAAGGGAGGTGCAGAAAGCGGTAGAGATGTGCAGAAAAAGGCAGGAGTACTGCAGAAAAACAAAGAAAGGTGCACAAAGAAGCAAGAGAAATGCAGAAAGAGGCAAGAGAGGAGCAGAAAGTAGCAAGAGTCATTTGCACACCATTAGTACAAATTTAACACCCACAAGTAACAGGTGACCATTTCAGGTTGGCAAAGGGCCTGCCACCATGCTGTAATACTTGTCGCTGCATTTTTGGTAACTTTTGAGCAGTTTGAGCTAGAAGCAAGGTTATATTTTTTCAGATCTACAGATTATGCAGCAGATGATGGATTATGTGGCAAATGTGGAAAATGTCTAATTATGTGAAAATCGGTGCTGCTGAACAGTCGCATAATTTCAGTGGCCCTGCTCATACTTCCAACTAGGTCCAGAAGTGCTCCTCAGTGGTTTCTTCTTTTTTTTTGTCTCATTGAGTTTATCATTTAGCTTCTGTGGAAATGAGAAAGACTAAACCTGAGGTTACCACTCCACAACACAGACTACCATGCCACATAATCACTCTCCATAAAACATAATCTCACTCTACAAAATTCCTATACACTAAATACCACATACATTCTATCCACATAATTTCACTGCACAACATACCATATAATTCCACTACACACAATGACCATACACTCCACTCCAAAAAACAATAGTAAAAAACGTTTACATTTGCAATGGCAAAAGCCGTACCTTTCTCAAATGCGAGACCTTTTACATTGCAAATGCTTCCTTAACTAGTAGTCATGTTTGCAGAGAGATGTAGAAAGGGGGCTGGGCCTCTGACCATTTCTCAGGAATTCCACTGCGTAGGACTTACAGAAGTAACCAGGAGGGCTTCTTGGCTTCCAAAGTAACTCAGTGGGCTTCATCCCAGAACCAGTAGTTTGCCAGGAGACGCGTTTGCAGACTGGTGGAGAAACAGGGCGTGACCTACGAAGAACTCTCAGCAATCCCACTGTGTAGTTGGCCTCAAAGGACATCCTTGGGGCCAACTACCCCTCCTATTACCTCCAGTAAGTCCCACACAGCAGGATTGGTAAGTTCTCATAGAAGGCCACGCCCCCTTTGCCCACCACTCTGCAAACACGCTCCCAGGCATGCTCTTGGATGGCGATTAAAGTCCCCTTCGCTGTTGAGGGCCCTGAGGGGCCAAAAACCCTACCTGTTACCTCCAGTAAGCCCAACACAGTGGGATTGCTGAGAGGTGGACAAAGGCCACACACCCTTTTCACCCCACTCAGGGTTCCTAGGGGTAAACTAGCCCTCCTGTTACCTCCAAGAAGCTCCACATAGCTGGATTGCTGAGAGTGGTCAGAGGCCACTCCCCCTTTTACACCACTCTGCAAACGCAGTGTGCCAAGATGCACGTTTACATCGTCCAGTGACTGTGTGTTTCTGTAAAATTTCAATTTGTTATATATATATATATATATATATATATATATATATATATATATATATATATATATATATATATATATATATATATATTTCAACAATATACATATTTTCAACAATAAACACTCTCATTAACATTGTATACAATACAAAGATCAAATATATGAACTGCTTCTTTCAGAAACAATTTTCTAACTGCAATATAAAAAAACAGAAACGAATATTCAAACAGAAATTGTTGACATCTTACCAATAGGCCGAATGATGTTTCTGAAATCATTTGCATTGAAAATATCCAAAATAACTTGTTAATTTAACTTTACATCTTTCCAATAGGCCGAATGATGTTTTCAAAACTTTGGCACCAAAAACATCAGATATGAATTCGGTAATTCATTAGGCAACCGACATTTGAATTCCGAGTGGGAATCAATACAATGTGTCCATCCTTTATTGCATTTTAAATACACAGTATAGTGTCCAGATGTTGTAGAAGGTCCATCGTGTAAAATAATAGCCATTGCTTAAAAGTTCTTCCTGAATTTGACAGTTTACTTGCCACAAAATATTTAATTTGGTTTCCAATTTTTTTCCATCTGCTCTTCAACGTTGTAGCATTAAAATGACATATTGTCCAAATCTTTCTATAAATAATGTTTTTCATATTTTGGATAGCTGATTTTACTAATTTGTTAAAAGACACTGTTTTGCAATCTGGTATGGTCAAATATATGAATCGATCAGTGTCTATTTCAGTGGGAGAAGAAAATGAACAGTCAAATCAAATCAAATCAAATAAACTTTATTCGGTTTTAGAGATATAAAACCATACAAGTTGACAATACATAAAATGATTATAATTAAAAACAAATAGCGACACAATTTATCATAGGATATCCCATGGTGGACTGTAACATAAAACCATAACATTTGAGAGTACATAAAGTATTATAGATTTGTCAACACCATTTAACATGGTAAAAATACGTTGTATCATGACCCCAGGGAATTGGTGAAATCAAGAAATACGGTTCAGAAACCAGTGGTCTTCTCCTTTAAACTAAGTTCCCCAATAAAAATTATCCCAGTTTACAGAAACATATAGGTCTTAAAAATAATCATAAACCCTGGCCCTCATCACTTTTAATCGAGACAAGCTCTGGACTTCACCACATATTTAAAATTACCAACGACGAAAAAAATACATTCGTCCTTCAGCAGTTGTAGATACAGGAGAGCTGGGCGAGCCTGGATAAAATTCAACTTTTTTAAAATATGGACTAAAAAAGACTTCCAAGGGACCTCATCAAATTGACACAAAAAAAATCAAATGTAGCAAATCCTGTGGAGACTCTCCGTCACAGCCACAGGATGCTAGCTGCTGGCCTCTACTGCACCCCCTAGGGAAGGCAAGCAGGAGATGAAAAAGATCCAAGCGAAACCTAGTAAATAAGAACCGTTCATAAACAGAAAAAAACCCCAGGAGGTAAGGCTCGGCTGATGGAGTAGTCTTTAGTATTAAAAATTTGTGGATGCTAGGTTTCCGCAACTCCAGCTCCTTTCTTTCAGATTTTCTTAACCCCTTCAGCGCTGCGCGGATTCCCCCGCGGTGCTGAAGGGTTCGAGCGCGGGCGGGGCCATGACGGAACGGTTCCGTCATGAGCACAGCTCAACCGATGCTCATGACGGAACCGTTCCGTCATGAGCATGGAAGGGGTTAAACTGCTAAAGGACTCCCTTGTTATCCCCTTGTCCTTTTTGGTTATTATATCAGGGTTGGTATAAAGTTCAACTCGTCCTAACTTTTCAAAACTGCTCTTAATATATCTGAGCCAAGGTATGTTGAGCGCATGATCCTGGGTCATACACTATTTTAAAATCAAGTGACAGAGCGTTAATCCCTCGTTCAACAAAATTTGTAGCCAGAAAATTAAAGGGCAAAGTGCCAGGGCATCACTTAAATAGGGCATCCCCAATTCCTCGTGTACCACCAAATTAGACAGACCACGGGGAACACCTAACAAGCGCTTTAAAAAGGAGTTCTCAGCTACCTGAAAAGCGTCTGTGGCAATATGCCTCCATATTTCACTCCCATATGAGTCTGTAGCTACACTCCTTGCCTGATAGATCTTCTACAAGGCAGCAATAGGTCTGTTACCCAGTTTAGAGGCAAAGTTAAAAATGCCCGTGTTCACCCGCACCAAGTCCCCCTTCTTCCTTTTCATTACATTAGCATAGCAGTTGATACCTGAACTATTTTCTAACTGATATCCTACAATATCATCAACAGTGTCCATTTTCATTTTCTTTGGAGCCTCAACAGTCTCTTGATTTTTTTTCTTCTTTCCAACCTCCCTAAAGAGTTTCTCATATGTTCATTTTGGACATACTACACACTTTTCACATAAGGGATATTCACCTAAGTTGGGAGCATACAGTCTTCTCAACTGATATACTCTCTTACACAATTTGCATCTGCACTAATCTTTCTCTCATCAAAATCAATCAAATACAATCCAAATAATGTTCTCACTCAAGACAATGCAACATATGCCATGCTCTCTTTAAACACTGTACTTCCAATGTTTACCAAAGCACTGTCTACACTTAAACCTTGAGATTTATGAATGATCACCGCATATGCTAAAAAAAGAGAAAACAGTTCTCTACAAACATACAAGTCTTTAACAAGCAAAAAAAAGAACAGCACAACGTCCAATCTGTTTTACTTCTTCAATCTGATCAAATTTAATCTTCAAAAATTCAATTCCATCTCTATTTGGATACTTAACAAAATCAACAACTTTCCCCATTTCTCCATTTACTAAACCTTTTTCCACATCCAATTACTCCATCAAATTACCCACATACATATAAATTATTTTCTAAACCAGCAGTCTTTGATTTAGATTTTTCCCAAGAATTTTGATTGAAATTTTTCTGACAAAATAATAGTAATTCCTTTGTGTGCTATTTTATCAATGGCTTCCATTTTCATTATTGGTTGTTTTTCCAGCTTCAAAAGTTCTTGATTGAACGTAGAACACTCTTGCAGTGTTGGCATTAGGCAAAATATAGATTTATTTTCTCCAATTATTTTGAATATTATTTCCGGACCAACATTTGCATTTGGAGACAAGTTTGTAAGTAGCCAACTTTGCAAAGCTTCTTTACCATGTTTTGTCAATGCACTAATTCTTATATCTTGAAGAATGCATCCATAATGTTCATCACTTGCTTGTCGCATATTCTTAATAAGTTCTTTATATTCAAAATGAGACCAAATGTTGACATTTCCAATACTTTCCAAAGATTTCCTGGTGTCTTCATGCACAAGTGTTTTAAAAACTGGTTGCCCTTTTACAGGAGTAAGTTGCAGTAGGTCGCCGAATACAATCACGTTTTCCTCCAAATAAGACATCATAATTTGTTTTTAAAATCTGCTGCATTCTTAAATGTACAAAGGCAAGCATTAAGTTTGAGACCATGCTCACCTCATCAATTATCAGAAGTTTAATTTTCTTTAGTACTCTTGAAACTTCAGAACAAGCTTCTCCAGATGATATTCCACCATGTTTTCATGTTCAACTTGTAGCATCAGTAAACGATGTGACTTAATACCTTTAATGTTGTGCGCTGCTAACCCAGTCAGAGCGGTTACAACACAAGATACATGTGATTCAGTGGTTTTCTGTAGATAACTGGTCAAAACTTTAATTAAGAAACTTTTCCTGTACGAGCTTGACCACTGATATACATTCGAATAGGTTTAAATGATGTGCAGTTGCATTCTTTTTTTTCATTAAGTAAACCATGGTTTATCTGTTGTGTAACTTGCTGATATATTTCTTTCTGTTCAATGTTTAGTTGTTCTTCCAAGTTTCCCAACTGCATAATATCCTGTTGAGCTTGATGCATTGCCATTTCTAGTTCACTTATGGCGATTGATGCTTCATTTTCAAGAATTGGATCTCATAGTGGTTCTTGACTCAGAGGAGCAGAACTTTGACTATCTTGAGAACTGTCTCTACCAATTTCAGCTGCAATAGTAGTTTCTTGTTCAATCTCTTCATTCAACCTCTGTAGATAATTGGAAAATCTGTGCATTCAATGCTATCTTTACATGCATTAAAAAAATCTTCATAGTACTGAAAATCTCCAAGTTATTCCATTTCAGTACGCCAAGGCTTGAAGAGTTGCAGAAGTGCTAAATGGAAAAATTACCTTTTATCTGGAGTATCGCAACTGAGTTTCCTGTGATTAATGAAATTTCCTTTGGTATGTTTCACAAAATATCCATCACATCCAATGACTGCATATTTTTCTTCATTTATATTTTCTGTAAATATTTCTCTTAAAGCTGTAATATTGCAGTACTTCATAGAGACATATGTTTTCAAGATGTGGACTTCTTTTAGGATAGTACGTATCCAATATGTTTGTTTTAACAATATCTGTACTTTCCGGTTCATTTATTGCTAATTATTCAATTTCTTGTACAGATTTCAATACTCGATTTTGTTTTGCTGCAAAACCTAGATTTACCCAAATGATTCCTCTGGACTTTGAATATAAACTTGCAGATGTCAACTGATCCAAACATTCGTAGGATCCAATCTCTCGATGGGAAAGCATCTTCAAACTAAAGCTGTACAATTTGTTACTAAGAGTCTTCTCCTGTGCAATTTCTTCCCAGATTTCTTTCAACTCAGTTTTTTCAGATGTTGTTATGTTTGATGTAACATAGCTAGCACCAGCAATCGAATTATCTGCAACATACTGGATATCCATTTTTGCATTCCATATCGTCAAAATTACTGGATATTAATCATTAATATACTTTGAATGTTCACTTCTTTTTATATTGTAAGTATTTTTTGGAGATTTTCGAGTTATAGTATGCCTCACTGCTGACATGAAACTGTTGACTCTTCTTTTGGAAATTAAAGGACATTGGAAACCAAAACGACATTTTGTATAACATTTTTCCTTTGACTTGTATTTCTATCGACAATGTTTCCCACATTGATGAGCTTGAAACGGTAAAACTTGTTGTCTTAAGGTATTTTCTTCTCCTGTTTTTGGACTACCACATGTAACATAGTCTTCAATGAAAGATAAAACAGTCTCATCAGAATCAGGTCCAAATTTAGGTGCATCCTTGATCCATAAAATCATAAGTATATGAGGAGCACCTCTAGCTTGGTAATCCTTTCTCCAAAAGAAATGAATAACTTCTCCAAGAGGTGGGTTCTTTTATTGTAGATAAAAGACATCATAGATTGAAACCTATGATTAAAATACCTGCACACATTTACAGGAACCAGGTGTCTTGAATTCAATGTTTTTAATATTTGAATTTGCTTCTCAAAGAAATTCAAGTAAATCGTCCCATGTGTATTCAGCACAGCTAAGCGTAACAAACCATGTAAGGGTTCCTAAGTTCCTCAACATACATTTAAGTTCTCCATGATGATGATACGAATACTCATTAGTACCACGTTGACATGCCATCAAATTAATTAATTGAGATTCCAAATTATCGTCTCTCTGTTATACTTTGTGCATGAATTCCTTTGCAGAAACATGTTGAAGATGAACTCCCGTTTTTAATATGTGGTTCATTGCATATGAAAGTCCAAACAAGTCACTTTCGAACAAAAGATCAAATATATATGGAATACATTGTCGAAATCTTGGATCTTCTGAGTGCAATCTTGTTGTGCGATATTCTGAAGCTGAAATCTGCACAGGTCGTTCATCATATCGTCCACTTTTTTCCAGTGGGGCAGAGCTGTGGAAAACAACGGGCTTCAAAACTTTTTTCCCAAACACTCATAGGAGTTCCCTTGCTTTCTTCATTTGTAATAATTCAATAGTTCCAATCACTTCCTTTGAATGTAAAGGATGTAAACTATAATGTTCATGAATTTCTTCACTCCTGGAGATGTCCACTTTTTCAATTTGGCCACTTAAAATTTCGCTATCATCTCCTAAAACTATTTCTTCTTCTTCCACATATGCATTTTTGTAATAAAGATTATTTTTTATGAGATATAACATAGCCTTTTGAATTTTGTTGTCATCTACTAACTCTCGCCATATTGTGCGACTCTTTGTTGGAACACCATTAACTAGAATAACTACAGGTTCAGTTTCCTCTCTGTCTATATCAATAGCTTTAATATTTTTTTTTAAATCTAAAGGTAAATACACAACACAACTCTACCTTTTAAGCCTCTTTGTAAATCTGATGGAGGCAGCTTACCTGTTTTAGGCTCCATGCGAACAATAGACTGAAATGGGTGCATAGATTGAATCAAAATGGACTCATACATATTTAAATCTACCAGTTCTGCAGGAATAGCTACCAACTCTAGGTTATTATGTACAGCTGTAGCTGGCATGTTGTTCTATTCTAATTTGCTATAACAATATTTACACATATGTTGATCAATACCCAACTCAAAAACACCTTCAACAAACAAGTAAGTACTACATTTCTCCCACTTATCATTCCTTTTCACTTTTCAAATACAAATCAACATTCCTAGTTTGATTTCTATAGTGAGTACTTCTACAACAAATACAAAGATAGTTTGGTTTTTCACAACAAATTACCTCAAACCTTGTGATTTATTCTGAAAACTTCTCAGTAGTACTATCTTCCACCTCCTCTTCAACACCTACACTTATCAAACGCTCACTTTGTGTATAATATTCTCCAGTACTGAAGAAACAAAACTCAATATCATCACAATTTTTTTTTTACATTCCATACTGTCTCATGCAAAAGAGCAGTGTTTATTTCACTTAAAAATAATGGAGGACTTTTTACATAGTGCAATCTTCTTACTAACTTCCACATTGCAGCAGAGTGATGTACTGCTAGCATTCTCAAATAATGAAAAACACTTTAATACTCTTTTCTAGAAAGACAAACCAGAGAATGACCTTGCAAAACAGTATTTTTTCTCACTTTGCAAGGATCTAGTCCTTGCGACATCTTAATCTTTTTTTTATTAAAGATCCAAAGCAGCAAGATACATAAAGCTACATACATACAATTCCATCATTACTTATGACACGCCATAACAATGCAAAGAAAAACCATAATTCCTCATAATATACCATTACGGTAAAGTAACAGAGACATGACAAATTAGATTGACCTAAATGCATTATCCTGCCACATAATCTCTTATGCCCCCCCCCCCCCAGACCTGTAGCCCCAGTTTCCTTTTTCTATAACCTTTAACAGCGTATAGACTGTATTCCAAATTATAGACATTAAACAACTTGGCGTGCCACATTTCAAATGTGGGAGTTTCTTGCTGTAACCAAAAAGAGGCTATTGATATCCGTGCAACCGCCATAGCCATAAAAATTAAATAGCAATATTTATACAATAGTTTCCCCTGACACAATTCTTCATCAATCCAAATATCTGTGCAACCGCCATAGCCATAAAAATTAAATAACAATATTTATACAATAGTTCCCCTGACGCAATTCTTAATCAATCCCTAACAGCATCATAGCTTGAGATATTTTAACTGGGACCCCCCTAATTTCTGACAAAAACCTTTCTATAGATCCTATCAGAGAATTTAGAACAGTACAGGCATAGAACATGTGTAAAATATCTGCACTATCTGCTCCACAGCGAAAGCACTTTCCATCATGCTGGGCTCCCCACTTCATCATTTTAACGGGAGTATGATACAAATCAAAAAACATTTTATAATGTTGTCTTTTTAAATTAGCTAAACCAAAGGAAATGATGGACGGAGTGTTGAACATTGCAAGCACTCACCCCCAGTCAACTGATCTGGGTTTAATCCATCACCGTTCTTTAGCCCACTCTGCCACCCCAGTTCAGACATGGCCATATGCAAATCAGTCTGACCCTGTGCCTCATGGGAACAGTCCAGCCCGAACTGCCAAGCAATTTCTTCCCTGGACCGGAAACAAGCTTCCTAGGACCGGTTTCTGGCATTTCAGCCGTCTTCAGCCAGGCTTGCTTGAATCCAGTGGCAAAGTGAGCAAGGGACTCACGTCTGAGCATACCCTGCCAACTTATGGCGAACAAAGCAAAACCAAAGGAAATGATGGACGGAGTGTTGAACATTGCAAGCACTCACCCCCAGTCAACTGATCTGGGTTTAATCCATCATCGTTCTTTAGCCCACTCTGCCACCCCAGTTCAGACATGGCCATATGCAAATCAGTCTGACCCTGTGCCTCATGGGAACAGTCCAGCCCGAACTGCCAAGCAATGTCTTCCCTGGACCGGAAACAAGCTTCCTAGGACCGGTTTCTGGCATTTCAGCCGTCTTTTCAGACGTGAGTCCCTTACTCACTTTGCCACTGGATTCAATAAAATAAAAAACTAATTTAAAAAAAATGAATTGGGTGGGGTCTTTCAATGTCAATCAGTCAATCCATGAAGGTATATGCACCGTAAGTTGCAACTGCTTCCAAGAGGAAATCATTGGAGCGTTCCGCAAGCGTTTCTGCCATCCAATTGAGCAAGGGAAAGGAACACACATGTTCATCAATTATCGGAGCATCCAGCACCATGATAGGACAACTGTCAGTCTCCTCAATATAACTCCTTTCAAGGAAATCAATAGCTGCCTCTCCAATATCCCAGTTTCCAAGGACTCCGTGTGCAGCACCCAAAGCCATAAACCCGACACCAGAACAGTCGAATTCATGAGCCACTAAGGGACACATTAGTTCATCAAAATCCGGGTCAGATGACGCCAAGTTTGACAGGCACACGTCCAGAGCCCATTGGAAGGGACAATCTAGGCAATGAAAAACAGGTTGCACACACGTAAAAAAGGGAAACCGGAAAGACAATCCATACTTGACGCTTAATACCGCCAGTGGTAAGGTGCCGTAGAAATCAAGCATCCGGCTACGAAGATGGAGCAAGCGCAGCATTCTGTCTTGCAACTCCCGGTGTGCAGCCATATCGAAGTGCGGAAATCAACAAGAGGATCCCAGCCACCAATGCGAGGAGCAAGGGGAACCCTCCGAAAACACTTGAAAAAATAGAATGTAAAAACGCGGGGATCACACCAAAAACAGTCTGGAAAGATGTCACGAGGCCCGAGCGCACAATTTTAAAAAAATGAACAAAGCCAGTCGTAGACGAAGCATTAAAGATAGTTTGAATCAAGGTTCCAAAATGGAGGGGGAGGTCGGTATTTAAAAGAGCTTGTAACTCAGTGCGTGTGTTCGCAACATTAAGAAGAAATGTTTCACGGGACGAAGTCAACGCAACCTCTTTTTTTGACAAAAGAGCCCTTATTCTGCTCATCCTATTGAACTCTGCGTTCAAGGTTGGAATCGCTGGCCAGATGGATATGTCGAGTCGGCCTTGCGGGGGCGGGAAAAGGACGTTATTACAGCAAACTACTTTTCGTGAAACAGTCACTATGTAAGGAATACACACTAGCATCCCACAGCAAGCTTCACTATTTAAAAGCAAATAACTACCGTTGGCAAGCAGCTTTAAAGAAGACGTTATAACTGGCATTGGAATCCCCTTTAGGACACAAGCTAAATTAGGAGCATGTATATTGCAAGCGCCATGTAATTGTATATGTCTACAAACCACAGAGTGATCAGGAGCAGAATTGCATTCTTCACCTTTTAAGTAAACTTCCTTGCCATCCCTCACGCATCTGTAAGTGAACGGAAGTGACCAAACTTCATGCAGAAACGCATCACCAAGTTGTTCATATCTGCCGATAGCATAGTGTTTCATGCACGAGCTAAACTTGAACAAACTGAACGGTAAAGTTACTAATCTGTGAATTAACCACACGGCTGAATTTAACTCCGCTACAGAAAAAGGTAAAGGTTCTAATTTTTCAATGTGCAGCAATGCATATGTTGCATCTTTCATGGACATGAACTGCTGTTTTTCAGTCAAATTAAATGGAAGGAACAATGATGAAATATTCATGTAATCCCAAGGGACTTTCCCTGCCTTTAACGTTTGCAATGTCCATGCAAACTGCATAATTGAACGCAACTGATTTTGACCATGATACAACACAGATACATCATCTTGCACAATGTCTACGACAGAAGAAACAATATTATCTAATGTATAAATTCTAGAAGACAACGTATTAATACTATTATCTATCACAGCCAATACTTTTTCCATATTGGCCTGGTCAATAGCACGTAATCTAGAAGCAGCTTCAATTTGCGACAATTTCCAGATTTCATTGTAAATAGCATAAGCCCATCGTTTAGACCTGCCATTTGAAGGACCCTTAATAAAATCATTTAAATCTATTTTGTCATTTAAGCGTGATAAATGAAGCTTAACTGAAGTTAACGTGGAATGTTGCAGCCATGACTGACATAATTTACCTACAGAGTAGGTAGTCACTGTGTGTGAAGATGTAAAACGAGGGTCAACCCTAAGTTGTGTATATCCTGGAGCCAAATCCAGAAACCGACGTTGACAGGAATCTGAGCTTGTTTGCCATACCAACCAACCCTCAGGATTCAATGTCGAAATATTGAAGGTGTCATTGGAAACAAGCGACTGCAACATAGTAAGGGACAGATCTGAGTGATTTTCCCAACCAGGATAAGCACCCAGATCAGGGATCGAGGGGGAAATTAATTTTTTAGATATAGCCAATCCAAAACAGGTGGTCTGAAAAATAGATGAATTTAAAAATAAGATATGGTTTGGGATAAGACAGGCACGATGCAAAGCTTCTGTTCCTTGTACTTGCCACGGTTTAGTTCCCCAAACCGATTTAAGATCAACAGTAGCTTTCCATACGTCATAACCTCCAATAGCCAATTCATCCATAAAGGATTTGGAATATAATAATTTTGTGTGTGTCAGTCTGACCTTAGAAGTGGGTTCTACCGCTACCTTAAAATAAAAAGATTCAGGGTTTGACACACTAAAATCCGAAAAGTATGTGAATTTTTTCAATAAAGTGGCAGAGCTGCCGAGCATAGGGACAGGGCAATGTTCCCATTGAGTGAAATTAACAAAATTTCTAAAAGTATTTGCTTTGTGTAGGAAATGTGTGCCATAATGTTGAAAACAAAACTGCTCATCATAGTTTGCAGTATTTAAATACAGATCTTCAGCATCAAATGCAGCATAATATTTTAAATCAGAAAACAGTGCTTCTATTGCTTG
This sequence comes from Triturus cristatus, assembly GCF_964204655.1. Classification (NCBI taxonomy): domain Eukaryota; kingdom Metazoa; phylum Chordata; class Amphibia; order Caudata; family Salamandridae; genus Triturus; species Triturus cristatus. The sequence continues at coordinate 1,497,260,900 of NC_140591.1, forward strand.
TACATCCCAATCATCTGAGCGGATGTTTTGTTTAACTACATCACCCATAGAAACACGAAAAACAGTTGGCACATTAATAACTTCGGTGGGACCATGAATTTGAAAGTTCACTGCATCCCAAGCAATCCCATCACGTACAGGCCAGGCGGTGATGTTCACAAACGTCTGGTCTCTTTTCATGATGTGTGATGAGGAATGGGGGGCCAAAGTTCCATCAATTAATTGAATTGTAGAACGCTCATTCAGGTAGTGTCCATTGATAAGTCTAAAAAACACTACCACAAAGCCAATTGTCATGAATAAAAAAATACCAATCAGCACCAGCCAGATGTAAGTCCAAGGTGCAACCAAAAAATGTCTCTTGAACCAGGCAAAAAATATAGAAATTTTGGAAGGGGCAGTGGAAGTCAATGATTCAGTTTCAAAGGAAGACTGGGACCGGGCAAGTGTTGTTGTATGTAATAGGGGCAAGGCGACTTCTGCAGGATAAGCATACTCAGGATCAGCGGGCAAACCACCAGCAGTAGGTGGCGGATCAGTAACTGTATTCATCTCAACGGAAACCTCAGGCACGATGATAGAGGGTGGCAACACAACAGAGTTTCTCAGCATTGAAGGGCAGGAAACCGAAGGTGTCATACTATGGAGAATCGGCCACCCTGTGTAGCTTGACATTTTCAATTGAAATGTACCTGTTTTCCTTGCGACCAGGAAGTGGTGGTAAAACAACTGTACGTGTACCCAATACTCCAAGCACCGGGACTGGTGCACGATAAGAGGGGCCAAACTCCTTCTTGTTCTCCACCTTCTCACGGACCAGATCACCAACTCGAGGCAGCCAGCCGACCACCGGAATCAGGAGCGCTTTTTCAGATGTAGAGGGCACGTGTTCCTTCACTAGAGTGTCTCTTGCTTCTTGTAGATTCTGTAATACAGCACAGTGGTCATCGAGGTCAAAAGGTGTGGCAGCTGCCGCCATGTCTAGACCATCAAGGTCCGGAACAAACATTCTCACTCCAAAGAGCATCATGTACGTGGTCCGCCCACCCAGAGACCTTCTAGGGAGATTATTAAGTGCACGTTGGACGTCATACAAGTGGGCAAGCCAGTTCCGGCCTGTACCTAACACCTTGGCTGTCAACGATTGCTTTAGGTCACGGTTCATCCGTTCCACAACACTATTGCCCTCAGGCCGGTATGGAGACGAAAATTTGACTTGGACCCCCAAACTTCTCATTGCCTCTTTGTAAGCCTTAGAGGCGAACGCCGGGCCCTGATCAGAGTGAATGATACCACACGCAAAACTCCCTATAAAGACACGCAATGCTTTGATGACAGTCCTGGCATCAGCACTCCTTTGTGGCCACACCCACAGAAAATGTGTGCACGAATCCACTGCAACCAAGATGTACTTGTACGCAGTATCTGAGGTAAAAGGACCGCAGTGATCTAAATAAACACACACTAGTGGTTGATTAGATATATGCAGCTGTGTTGGAGGTGGACGCACAACAGAAGAAGGTTTGATCTGCTGGCAAATGTCACAATTAAGTACATAAGCCCGCGCTTGTTTATACAAATCGTACCAACAGTAACGCTGCTGCAAAAGAGACACAGTTGCTGACACTCCAGCATGCGCAGACGCAACACCTTCGTGGGCAGCTGTTATCAGATTTGGTCTGCAGTCCGCGTTGGGAATCAATCTATCACCAACGTCGTTAATCCTCACTAATGGGACGTTATCAGGACTTAAGTGATAATGGTATCGAGAAGGGAAACCTCTAGGGAAGTTCGTCCCTGTCTCAGATGCAGCAATAGCTGCTAAGATGTCTGCATCTATCTTAGATTTTGATCTTGTAACTGCTGCTACTAAATATGTCGCCACTGCTGTTTTAGCTGCCTTGTCAGCCAAACTGTTACCGACAGCATGGACACCAACTCGTTGGTGACCAAGAGTGTGAATTACATCCACAAGTGGCAGACTCACTTTGAGTTCCGACACTCGAGCCCAAAGCGTTTTATGCTTCACTGCGCTACCTTTGGAATCACGAAAACCATTCATAATCCAAAATAGCAAATTGTCGTTGTAAGATTGAACACAATAGTAAGAGTCACTCACTATAAGAGTAGTGACTCTGTGATCAGCAAACTCAAGTGCAAGCACCAGAGCACGAAGCTCCGCCAGTTGCGCGGTACAATCACCCAATGACTGTGCATGCACTGCATCAGATTTGAACTCTCCATTCACGAAAGTACCGACTACAATTGCGCAAGCCGCTGAATAAGCGTGCCTTGGTCCAGTTGCGTGTTGCGCCGACCCGTCAGTGTATATGACACAATGGTATTCCCCTATGGGGCGCAATGACTGTGGAGCAGGATGAACGAATTCATACTCCAAACTCTCTTGAGTCTGCAACGCCGCGTCAAAGATGTATTCGACGTCTGGCGAAGCTAAGGAGGTTGCCCATTGTATCCACCTTGGATGCAAAGCCTTAGAATTTGGTACACTAGCTTTAGTGACTGCTTCAAGAGCAGGAAACGGTGTTACCACCAGCATGCGTTTTCCTTGTGATAGCGCTCGTTCTTTCAGGATCGCCATCTGAACTGCTGTCAAGACTTTTTCAACAGTGGAAAATCGCAGCTCAGCCGAAGTGTACAGTTGAGATTTGTAAGCAATGGGGACTGTGTCACCCTCATTGAACGTTAAGTACGTGAAACCTTCCACGCCTGGAACAATTCTAATGACCATGTTGGTGTGATTGTCACGAGTTTTTAGATATTTAGCTGTAAGAAGATCAGTTTGCAAAGTATATAATGCCAACGAGTGCTCTGGCAGCCAGCAAGATCTGGTATAAGTTGGTTGTATCAAGGCATAAAGTGTCTTGATACGCTGGGCATAATCAGGAATGTAGGATCGACCGAAATTCAGAAAACCCAGCAAGGATTGTAGTTTTTTCAGTGTCGTAGGGATACGAAGGTTTGCGCATTTCTCAAGGAACTGCGGTGCCAAGCCTCGACCTTCATTATTGAGTTCGTACCCCAAGAACAACACTGTAAATTCAGCAATGTGCGACTTCTTAAAGTTAAACTTGTAACCGAAGTCTGCAAACATAGTCACTATGTTATCCACATGAGCAAGATGTGGAAGCAACTCGTCGTCTGTCAGATAGATGTCATCGACATACGAGTATGCTTCCGGGTCTACCATCTCCAAGAGAGAGACCACGCGAGCGGCAAAAACTCCAGGGCTGTTTTTATGGCCCATCGGGAGCCTCTTGAACAATTTTTGTTTACCACCCGAGGTGAATGCTGTCCACTCATAACTAAGAGGGGCCAGATTATGGCAATAAAAACCATTGGATAAGTCGAGCGTAGTTTTGAAACGTTTTCTCACAGGACTATCTACGAGAGCCGAACTATGAGTATTTTGTACCGCACACGTCCGGCAATGTGAGTTTAAATGCCGGTAATCCAAAACTAGGCGGTACGACCCATCAGGCTTCATTACAGTGAATAAAGGATTATTCATGGGTGACACACCTCTCAATCACTCCTTGATATTCCAATTGTTCAAGGATTGACGCGACGTGAGGTCTAGCCTCGCGACGCATGGGATATTGGGGTTGAGGCTGGGGATCGGATCGCAATGGAATCTCGTGATTGGGAGAACATTTATCCCAGCCCACCTGATTACGATATAACACAGGCGCAAGCACCTGCGCCCACTCCCCGGCCAACCTAGTAGACTCCTCCGTGGGCACTGCGTGCCCAAAGGAAGGAAGTATAACTTCCTCTCCCCTAGGGGCGTCCAAAATGAAAGCCGGAGGCCAATCTTTCTCCGCCAAAAGAATATCATATGTGGTGGTAAGATTATCCCAATAAAACAACTTTAATTTTGCGTTGTATGTCACCCTCAATATTAAGGACTATTTCAAATAATCTTTCCGGGGGGGCTACGCGAGTATCAGCAGTCGCCTCCAGAAATGGACACAATGCTTCCCGCACTACTATAACTTCTGCCGCGCTGTCTAGCAGCGTTAGTGCCCATGTCAGGTTCCGAAGCTGTGTCCTGACCATCTGAGGCATATCTCGCTGAGATAGCAGCAACTTTCTTTTTCTGAAACGGTGGACGTGGTCTGGCAGCATCTTCCTGCTTGCCTTTACCGTCAGTCTGGCGGGGCTGGTTCCGACCTTGAGTGCCCCGTCCTCTTCCACGCTCTCCACCACCAGAGTGCAAAGTCGATGTTTCCTGTGAAGAACGAGGAGAGCGTTGTTCAGAAACCTGAAACCTATCAGGTGACTTAATACGAGTACGATCGCGCAAATCATAAGTGCGTTCACTATACGTCTGAACTGGTGAGGCAGGACGAGAAACCTGTTTCTGTTGCTGCTTCTCTTGTTTTTTGGCTCGCCAACTTTGTTTAGGAAAGTTGGGCTTTTCGTCTTTTGTAGACGAACTCACCTTAGTTTGTTGCACTACATCAGGAATTTTGATGGTGGGTTTCACACCTAAGGCACTACGTCCAAACATCCAATAGGCTTTCGCAATAATTTTTGCGAACTCCCTAGGCTTATCGGCATCTGCCACAAGCTCCAGCATATTACCAACTTGGAACTGCATGACATCTCCTTTGAGGTTGCCCATTACCATGGAACAAATCACATCGTAACTGTCGACAAGCCTTAATCCCAACTCAATAGCTGCCTCCGCACCATGACTTTCTTGAACTTTCTTGATGACGGAGGGTAGTACAGCCATAGACGGAGTGCTGTAGCACTTCGAATATGTCGCAGCAAAGACCCTGCCCCAATTGTCACAATCAACAAGTTCAGGGACTAGGTCTTTCGGCAAAGTAATGGTGAGTATCCTGTGTTTATTCACAGGAGTAGTGTTTGGAAACACGGCTTCTAATTGATAAAAAATTTCCGCAAGCCAGTAAGGAAATTCATCCTTACTGAGGGGGCGCTTGCCGACAACCGCGTTAACCATAACAGGGCTAATCACCACCCCGTGATGGTGATCCGCGCCGTGTCCAGCAACCGCAGGTGCTCCCACCTGTACTGTGCGTGACACATACTGCACTAAAGCCCTATGGACCGTAATCAGGGCTGTGTGTAGTGTTCTTAAATCACCCACTCCCACCGTCAGGTAGCGTGGGTGTGGAGTATATCCAGCCAGTACCGGCCATGTAGCCCCTGCAATTGACAACGGGCCCATTCTCCCCAATACGACCTCATGGGGGAGGGCGCCATTAAACCAAATTGTATGCTGCCAGGCATGTTGAAAACTAAAACAGCGATCTGATTATGCATTCACTGAAGACATGAATTCCCCTTACTTAGAACAAGTTTCTCTTCTTATGTTGCCTAATGTCCGGACTCCATTTTGTATTGTCATGTCTCCACGTGCTCTGCATGAGAAGAGTCCTATCTTCGTGTTAGTTGCTATTGTAATCTGCCTAGAAACAGTCTATAAATAGCTCCTTTGTCTGTCTGGCGCATGCCCAGACTTGACCACATCTGTTATCAGTTAGTCCTTGCTTGACCATGTTTTCGCGGGCTCAGGAAATTGGTTACTCCGCCCACATATTGATTCTGTATCGAAAATGTCCATAAAAGGTAATGCTCTTTGCCTCATGTTGTATCCACCCACTTATGAGCCCTTCTGTTGTGTATAAAAGGGGACTGTGTACGCAAGTTCTGTGTGCTACTCTATGCAATACTGAAGAGTGTTGTATAGGTTGTAGGACCACCCTTAAGGGTTAATAAACTTTGTCTTTGTATTTGCTGTTTCCGTGCCAACTTCCTTCTAGTTTTCGTTACAGGAGAGCGAACCCTTGTATTCTGCGGGCCTAGCTGGGGCCTGTATTCGTCAATTGGCGCCCGTCACGTGGGGCTCATCGGCGACTCGGATGCTCGAAGGATTGGTCGTGACGAAGGTGAGGAATTTGGCCGGGGATGTGATCACTGCCAGTGGCGGTTTTAGCCCTGGCATCCCGAGGTTTTCTTCCCTCCCTTCCGAACTGACCTTCTGGGTGGCGCCGGTCCTCGACTGAGACCTCTTCTGTCGGTTTGCAGCGACAGCCGTTTGGGCGAATTTTGGAACTTGGCAGTTGGAATCTGGACTCTTGATTGGTAAGAACCGTTGTACGGTACTTGCTCCGAGTTTTGAAGCCTGGGTTGGCTATTTGAGTTTGATTTGTGATGACCGGTCATATTTTGTATTGATTATTGTGAGAATATATGCGTTGCAACACATATAGGCAGGTAATGTGGAGATATTTCTCCGGAGTTGTGTAAATCTGAACGGCGCAAAGTTTAAGTGCCATTTTTGATAATACTGCATATTTTGCATTATTTTTGAGCATGCCTGCTTTTAGCGCACTCCGTAAGTGGTGCTGCTGCTTTGGAAACCGGTTAGATCTCGAGGAATCTGCTCCAGCCCCACCAGAGGGGACTCCTAATAGGGATATGTATGTGAAGCATGGTCTTTCCTCTATAATGTACAGCACAGTGTGGAGGAAATACACCAAAAAGGATCCTGAGTTACGATGGCCTTTGTATGGATCGTTTGATATGCGAAAGATTGAGTATGTGGAACAGTGTATGTGTAAACGGCGTGCTCGGCAAGACATGTTTGAATGTGTACGGTTATGGGTGAAGGAAGTGCGTGAGCGAGAGAAGCATGAGAAAGCGCTGTTTGATAAAGAGCAACGGAAAAATGATCATGTGAGAGCACAGGAAGTGAAGCGTCAGGAGGAAAGAGAACTGGCGGAGAGACAAGAGAAAGAGCGTAGGTTGCAAGTCTCGGGTCAATATGCTGTCCGCCAGCCACTTTATCCTGTCCTTACTAATCTTGAAGATGATTTTTATTTATTAGATAGTTCTCCGCCCCCTTATGTTGGCGCGTCCGTACCAAGATCACAGGATTCTGGATCGGTTTCGGATAAGGTAGACACACGATCCCTGTTATCAACTGAGCGTATGGGTGAGCTTCGGAAAATTTCTCTTCGTGCGCTTAAGGGCAAGCTATCTCTTTCTGAATTATTGGAATCTTTGGAACATTGGCGAGATAAAGAGCAGCTGTATTTTCTTGAAACCTTTTCTCATGACGTGATTGCTGCCTTTCGGAAATATTCAGATGTTTTCGATCCTGATGCTGTAGTATCGGATGCTAAAGCATTACGTAACGGTGTTTTTTCTCCCTCTAAGGTACCCGATGCAGTCCGACGGCTGTTTGCATTGCGGGACGCGGCGTTTGAACTTAAAGAGAGAGCGCGCCTAAAGGCAGGGGAGGAGGAGCAATCGGATCCACATACCGGCGGCGACCAATCATCTACCTCCCACTCAGATAAGAGCGAACTAGTGCATGCTAAACCGATGCGAGAGGCGGCACCTTTGTATGTTCCTCCTAAAGGAGCGGGAAATAGTTCAGATATTTCTTCCCCCGATGCTAAGGGATATTTTGTGTATAATTGGGTTTATACTCCCTGGCATAGGGCTGATGTTATGGCATTAAAGAATGCCTTGCCTGACCCCCGCAAGAATCCAGCGGCCTTTTATGAAGAGGTTGAAGGGGCCTTGAATTCTTGTACTATGACTTTAGCGGATATAGATTTGTTCTTTGGCCTCATTTTACCACCGGATATGTGGAGATCTGTGCGGAAGGTGGATGATGTTCCCGCTTTTAAGGCTAGGTGGTCCGAGATTGAGGATGAGGATAGGGAGAGAAAACCCGCGCAAAAACCACCGCAGGTTATTTTAGACCTTCCTGCTGCTATCTTGACTAAATTGAAAACAATCATTCCCCCTAAAAAAATTGACTGGAATATGTTAGCCTCATGTAAACAGAAGGTCGATGAATCAGTTTCAGATTTCTTTACACGCTTTGAGGAGACATTCCATGATTTCAGTGGTCAGTCACTTACGGATGATACGGGTCGACATCTTTTTGTTGATAAATATGTAGCAAATTTATTACCGGGAATAGCAGCTCGTTTAAAAGCGAGTGAAAGTTCTTGGTCCACTTCGTCTCCGGCATCCCTCCTGACTATGGCTCAGTATTATGAGCGTCAGGAACAAGAAGCGAAGGGGAATGAGGAGAAGAAATCAAAAGATTTGAAAACTAAGGTGATGTTAGCACAAGTATATGGTCCGCCTCGTCGGGGTGTAGAAAGAGGTAGAGGAGGATTCTATGGTCCCCCTTCGGGTCGGTCGGATGTTAACAGAAATCAATGTGCGTATTGTAAACAGTCGGGTCATTGGGCTAGAGAGTGTCCTAGCCCACGTCCCTGATGAGATGCATCTCATCAGGGACGTGGTCAGGGACCACCGAGAGGTAGAGGGGGTTTTTCGAATTTTAGAGGGAACTCTAATGATCGTGCTCGATTTGAGCTTAATGTACAGCAACGGGATAGACCTAATGTATTTGATCGGCAAAATCAGTATCAGATGTCTGGGAATGACCGTTCTGGGTACCATGACTCACAGCATGCGTAGGATTGTGATGGATGGGGGTTGGAATCAGTTGAAGTGCCGGTTGATCAGAAGGGTCCTTATGTTTCAGCAAATGTTTTGGGTTCTACTGATCGGTTCCTAGTTGATACAGGAGCTACTCGCAGTGCACTGTCCAAACAATTGGTTCCGAGGGCTCCCCCATCTGGCTTAATGGTTACATCGGTAGGGTTTGATGGTACACTCTCTCGAAGCCCTCTTTCCCGACCCCTTGCATTCCATATTGACCACTTTTCTGCACCCTGTCCGTTTTTGCTTGCCCCGAACACGCCTGACAACATTATGGGTCTTGATATGCTTAAGCACTTTTCTGCACCCTGTCCGTTTTTGCTTGCCCCGAACACGCCTGACAACATTATGGGTCTTGATATGCTTAAGCACTTCAGAGCTACGATCCGCTGCTCCCCTACTGGAGTGCGTGTGATCTTAAACGATAATCACCCTATGACAGAACGGATGTGTGTGGTTGCGGAGGAGGCTGCATTAGCGTCCCTCCCTCATTCTTTGTGGGCCACTTCGGATACTGATGTGGGACAGATGGTGATTCCGCCTGTCCACATTAGTGTCCAGGAGGGTGCGGTGTTACCGCGCCTCCTTCAGTATCGTATTTCCCAGGAGGGGGAGGAGGCACTCATACAGATTGTGCAGGATTTGATTCAGGTGGGAGTAGTGGAGGAAGTTCCCTATAATGTCTGCAATAGTCCTATTTTACCCATTTTGAAGAAAGATACCTTATACAATATGTCGATGACATCTTGTTGGCGGCCGACACTCCTGAGTTGTGTGAGCAGTGTACGTTATCTTTGCTTTCCTCTTTGGCATCTCATAATCACAAAGTGTCAAGGAAGAAATTGCAATTTTGTAGACCAAAGGTGACTTATTTGGGTCACCTTTTGTCTAAGGAGGGGCGTGCACTCACACCAGATCGTATTCAAGCAATTTTGGACACGCCAGTACCTTCCACACAGAAGGATGTGCGTGCATTTTTGGGCCTTGCTTCTTTCTGTAGGCAATGGATATTGGGGTTTTCACACATAGCTAAACCGTTGTTAGCCCTTTTGACAAAAGACACACCGATTCCCCTTCCCTGGTCAAATGAGTGTGAAATTGCTTTTCAGCAATTACGACAAGCCCTTTGTTCAGCACCAGTGTTAGGTACCCCTGATTATACGAAGCCCTTTTCACTGTATGTGCATGAGAAAGATGGATGTGCATTATCAGTTTTAGTGCAGATGCACGGCGACAAGCAGCGCCCTTGTGCATATTTTTCGGCTCTACTTGATCCTGTTGCCCGAGCATTGCCTGGTTGTTTTCGCTCGGTTGCGGCGACATCTGTGTCAATACGCCAAAGCGAGGGAATTGTGTTATCTCACAAACTGTTGGTATTAGTCCCCCATGCTGTTGATGCCCTGCTTAATCAGACAAAGACGCAGCATTTGACTAGTGCTCGTTTAACGGGATATGAGATGACGCTTTTGGCTCCTCATATTACGTTAAAGAGGTGTGCAACGTTAAATCCAGCCACATTGTTGCCGTTCCCGGAAACTCAGTCTGAAGCACGAAAAGCACACAACTGTATTCTTGTGACTGAGGAACAGACAAAGGGTCGTATTGATCTCCAGGATACGCCCTTTACAGATGTAGATGGAGAACTATGGGTGGACGGATCATGCCTGAAGCTACCAGATGGTACGACTTCAGCAGCGTATGCAATTACCACATTACAAACAATAGTGGAGACTGCACGCATACCGCAGAAATCAGCTCAAGCAGCAGAACTGATAGCATTAACACGAGCATGTGAGCTCAGTACAGGATTGTGTGTGAATGTTTATACAGATAGCCGCTATGCCTTCAGAGTAGCGCATGATTTCGGCCTACTCTGGAAGGAGAGAGGGTTTCTAACGTCACATGGAACACAGATAATGTATGGAGAGTTAGTTCACAATCTTTTGACTGCGTTAACATATCCAAAGAAGATTGCTATAGTTAAATGTAGTGCCCATAAGAAGGTGGTTGATAAAGTTGGAGAAGGGAATGCTTTAGCAGACCGGGTGGCACGAGAGACTGCGATGCAGCCTGGTGCTACTGCAATGTATGTTGTGAAGTCGCAGACAGAAAGATGGCACGATGCTAGGAGAGAAGTGCTGGAAATACAGAGGACCGCTTCCGATAAGGAACGGGAGCAATGGTCCAATGATGGAGAATTAGATGATGAAGGGTGTTGGAGAAGTAAGCAGATGTTTAAATGGAAGTTACCCACAGCCTTCGTACAACCTATGGTTCAGATGGCACATGGACTAGCGCATGTCGGAGCTTCCGCAATTGTCAAATTACTCACACGAGTTTGGGAGCATCCGGAGATCGCTAGTACGGCAAAGAGGGTAGTGCAGACCTGCATGATTTGCCTGAGGTACAACCCAGGAAAGGGTACACGAACTCCAGCAGGAGGATTTGCAACACCTACTGCACCCTTTGAGGTTTTGCAGATGGATTACATTCAGCTTGAGCGGTGTAACAATCTGAAGTATGTTCTAGTAGTGGTTTGTGCCTTCAGTAAATGGGTTGAGGCATACCCTACGAAAGACAATACTGCAATGACTACAGCCAAGATGCTATTGAAGGAGTTCTTCCCTCGAAATGGTGTTTGTAGATTGTTGTGGAGTGATAACTGACCTCATTTTATAGCAGACGTTATCAAGTATGTCCTGAAAGGCCTGGGAATTACCCAAAATTTCATGCAGTGTTTCACCCTCAGTCTGCGGGATTGGTTGAGAAATATAACGGTACTTTGAAGCTTAAGATCGCTAAGATCCAAGCTTCGACTTCTTTGACTTGGCCAGACGCTTTACCGCTGGCATTATTGTCAATTAGATCGATACCGCATTCTCGGACCGGTCTCACACCCTACGAGATTGTGTTTGGACGCCCAATGAATATTTGGGGTCCACCAAAACCAAAGTCAGCGTATGATGTACCTTGTGTAATGATGAATGATTATCTGGCACAGTTAACGGATAATTTGGTTTCTATTCATCAACAGGTTCGAGAGGCGCTCCCTGATCGGTCTGCCGGTGAAGGCCATAATCTCCGACCTGGCGATCAGGTAATGATAAAGGTGTTCGAAAGGACGAACAGTCTGGAGCCGAGATGGGTTGGTCCTGAGCAAGTCTTGCTCGCAACGAGGACAGCTGTGCGGGTTTCCAATCGGAAGAACTGGATCCACTCCTTGCACTGTCGTAAAGTGCCGCCTGGATTGGTGGAGCCTGCTGTGTTGACCGACCATCGAGAGATCCTGACTGCGGAGAGAGGCCGTGCTGTGGAACCGAATGACACTGAGGAGCTCTTCCCGGACCAAGCGATTCCTGGAGGAAGAAGATATCACCTCAGACCAAGGAAGTGATTGTTGTATCCTAAGTTGTCAGAACTGCCCTTAGGTTAGTGAAACGGAGAGCCAATGAGGCAAGGGGGGGGGATCAGCCCTGCATTAGTGTAGTGACACCCGTCTTGGCCCGCTGGTGAAGAAATCAACGGCTGCCTAAGGGGAAGAGTTCTGACAACCTTTTAGTTTCAGGAAGATATTGACTTATTACTACAAAATGGAGAAGAAGAAGATTCTTTGTGCGACAAGCTTTATTATCATTGTGGCTATTGTGGGTATAACCACATGGTTTGTTGAGGACGTGACTCCTGCCCGTGAGTTGCTTGTTTTGACCACTCCAGTGCCTGAGGAGCACTACTTTTATACCCTTCCGTATCAAGAATTGAAGCATCGTCAGTCTTATTTGAATAACACTTTCATCCAGATGTTGCATCATACCCATGTTGCTACAAATGCTACGAACTGCTGGATATGTGGTATGATGCCAGCTCATCAGAAGAAAGGAGGAACGCCGTTCATACCTCTTCCTTTCTCTCATAATGGCTCTTGTAGAGCATGGTACACTTTGCTTTTTGCCACACGGAAACCTACAGTGGGACGATTACTTTTCAGACTTAATAGGGAATGTCATCAAGATAAAGATGGCTATCCACAAGCGAATGGGACAATATGGGAATGCGAAGAATATCGACCAGACAATGAATCGATCCCCTACATCTTCACGAACACCAGAGACACTGTAGGGAAGGACCAATTTGTGATTCAAGTGGCACAAGCTCAAGCGGACCTGTGTGTTCAGAGTGTGGGTTATATTCCTGTTGGTGTTAGCGACTGTATTATTGTTTTGAATATCGATGGACTAAATAATAGTACTTTCTTAGCCTCCCATAATACATACTTTGTATGTGGGAATAAGGGCTACTATCGTTTGCCAGCTGGCTGGTCCAGAGTATGTTATGTAGCGTTTTTATTACCCCCAGTATTCTTAGCACCTGCATCCTATCATAAAGATCTGAAGTTGTTGAATAATGTGACTGTAAATAGGTATAAAGGTACTCTATCCATTGATGATGTTGATCAAACCGATACTAGCTTACAGCAGTATGTTGATTTTAACTTAGGATTGTTTTTCTTTGTTGGAGCTGCCCTAAATAATAGGAAGGTTCGAAGATTAACAAGAGTTGTAGAGGCTGTGACGAATCAAACCGCTGCTGCTCTTGGAAATCTTACGGAAGAATTACAAATTACTAGAATTGTTGCATTGCAGAATCGTATGGTATTAGATGTTATGTTAGCTGATAGAGGAGGAGCATGTAAAATTATCGGAAGTAGTTGTTGTGTGTTCATCCCTGACCATACGCCATCAGTTTATAACGCTATTAATAAATTGCATAAAATCGCAGCTGAGATTCATACAGAAAATGGCACTTGGACCTTTTCTGGATGGTTTTGGGCATTGATCACTGCATGGGGATGGAAGGTTTTAACTGGACTCTGTATTATTATAGCAGTTCTGTTTTCTTGCTGTATTTGTGTTCAGTGTGGTCCTTTACTCTGTTCTCTATGTGTGTCATTCTGTATTCCTGATAAAAAAGCTATTTCCAATGTCACCTATCAGAAACATTTAACCAAAGAGGTGGAAGAGATGATGAAAATTGATATATATGATGATTATCCTAATAAGCCGAATGTCTTCAGTAAATGCTGAAAGGGTCGTCTGTTGAAAACTAAAACAGCGATCTGATTAAGCATTCACTGAAGACATGAATTCCCCTTACTTAGAACAAGTTTCTCTTCTTATGTTGCCTAATGTCCGGACTCCATTTTGTATTGTCATGTCTCCACGTGCTCTGCACGAGAAGAGTCCTATCTTCGTGTTAGTTGCTCTTGTAATCTGCCTAGTAACAGTCTATAAATAGCTCCTTTGTCTGTCTGGCGCATGCCCAGACTTGACCACATCTGTTATCAGTTAGTCCTTGCTTGACCATGTTTTCGCGGGCTCAGGAAATTGGTTACTCCGCCCACATATTGATTCTGTATCGAAAATGGCCATAAAAGGTAATGCTCTTTGCCTCATGTTGTATCCACCCACCTATGAGCCCCTCTGTTGTGTATAAAAGGGGACTGTGTACGCAAGTTCTGTGTGCTACTCTATGCAATACTGAGGGTGTTGTATAGGTTGTAGGACCACCCTTAAGGGTTAATAAACTTTGTCTTTGTATTTGCAGTTTCCGTGCCAACTTCCTTCTAGTTTTCGTTACAGGAGAGCGAACCTTTGTATTCTACGGGCCTAGCTGGGGCCTGTATTCATCAGGCAGAAATAGGAATTTCCAGATATGGGGCATAAGCCGCAGGAACAGCCGAGGCTGTATATTCGTGGAACAAATTATCGTCCGAATCCAACTCCGCAAAGGTCACCCATGAGTAAAACAACTCATACGGGTAGGTGGTATCAGCACTGACCACAAAGATTATGGACATCCCGTCATCAGGTACCCCATACGCCCTCAAATGAGCGCGCAGAGGAACCCTACTATGAGCGGGAATATTAACTGCCATAAGGACACCTTAAAGAAAAACAACGATGTTCACAGTAGCACTTGGGCTCAAAAATTATAACCTTTTTCATTTTCAAGCTTGATAGAACCTTTAGTCTAAACCTAGGTAGGTTAAACCGTCACTCAAGTTTTCCGGAAACGAGAGTGAGGGTAGTTGTGGACTAAAACTAGTACTACTAAAGCGTCTCAGACGTTAAGACCAAACGTTAGGTGCGCCATGTTGCAGGGATTCTGCTTTTGCACAGAACTATGCGCAGGAGACCAGGACCTCAGAGAATTGTGGTGTACCAGAAAACTCCCCTCAGAACCCAGAACCCCTTATCCGACTAGCTTAGTATCCCATTCGTTAGCCTAGATCTAGCTAGGCGGTCCCAATGTATAGAAAAACCAGAACAAGCGACCTAGATATTTCTCAGGAGTGGTGGGAATCCGAAATACCTGTTCGTACTTATTTGTTAGTCCACAACATAATAATACAGACACGGTAAAGTTTAAAGAGTTTATTTTATAAACCTTGCGTCCTAAGATGCAGTACTTTGGCTAACACTAGCAGACTAACAGTACAGATCAGAACCATAAGCATTATTACAATACCATATAGAATGACAGGAGCAATCATACTATTAATGACAGTGGTATACGGCCACACTCCTTTCATTATAATCTAATACATTATTATTATTATACTATTAGAAGGTCTCTTAGGCTAACAGGGGGGACCCCATACCGTATAGATCAGCTTAGTAGAATCACATCAAAGGATCAGCTCACACAGCATGCATCAGCTCTTCTGTTCGAATGAATGTAAAACCAAACTGTTCTGCAATATTAAAGACGCTTGTCCTTCAGATATTGGCAGCTGTATGCATGATATGTCTAACAAGTGGTACGATCAATCTAAACACAACACTCTGTACCTTCTAGTGACCCAGACGCGTTCTTTGCATGATGTACAGACCAAGGGCACATTTCACGGTTAAGAATGTGAAACAACAGTTTGTTATCCTGTAAGGCAAAGTCGAGTCAGCATTTCTAAAATGAATAACACATAACAACAGTGTCGTGTGCAGCGCAGAAAAAACGACAATCTTGCTAGCTAACCCTGATCTCGGTTATGCTAACTTAGTGTTGTAAATAGGGCGTGGCTTAATCCATCTCACACCCTAAAGGACCTCGTAAATAAAAAAAAAACATTTACTGATGTCATCAGTGATGTCATTTGAGATGTCATCAGTGATGTCATGAGTGATGTCACTGACCATGTCATGAGTGATGTAATATGTGACGTCATCAGCAGTGGATTGCGGTCGCGCGCGTTATAGTTAGCTCAACTAACTATAACGGGGGAATTTCAATGGTTTTGTACGAGTGAAATGTCCAGCTAACTATAACATGTGTGAAACCTGTGGTTTTTTCAGTGAATTTGCAAGGTTTTTAAATGCTAATTCCTAACTATAACGTGTGTGAAACCTATGGTTTTTTCAGTGAATATATATATATATATATTTCCTACTGGTGGTCGCCAGTAGGTAGTTATAGTTAGGACCTATTATCCATAGGAAATCCGCAACATTCTACTTAGAATAACTTTGCCGCCTGTTGACGAATCTTCGCAAAATTTTCAAAACTCGTGGCCCGCTCCGGTCCGCTCCTTTCCTGAAAGTCTCAGTGTGATTCATCAAGTGGAGCCGAGAAAAAAGGGGGTCCAAAAACGTGTTTTCCTCATGCAATTTTCCATAGGGACCTTTAGTCGCAGCTACAGCCAGAACTGCTGAACGGAATTACACCAAATTTGGCAGAAAGGTAGACCTCGGTTCAGAGTCATGCGTTTTGCTTAAATGGTGTAAATCCATTCAGTAGTTCCTGAGAAAATCAAAAGTAAAATCACATATATATATGGGCGGAGCCTAACCACACGTGAGATCTGATTGGCTGTCAGCACTTCATCCAAGAAGTGTTGGCAGCCATCTTGGGACCAATATACTTGATAACACATCATTAAAATGCATTGCAGTTAATAGAACGTTTTAAGACTTTAGTTACATTATAAATCATTTGTTGATGGTACCATACTCATTTTAGGAATTGTGGTATGTTCTAAGGTGATTTTACCATGTGAAAAAGCCTTCTGCTGGGGTATCATGAATCACGTTTGAGAGAAAACTATTTTCTCATGCTTTTCCGACAGAGGTTTGGAAGGTGAACTATAAGATAAACTGAGAGCATATTTTCAGTAAATTCACATTATCTTTCTCAGTCAAGTGAGAATTAATTCTGACATTCTCAGTAGAACATGTACATCCAACAAGGGCAGTGACTGTCAGTTGATTCCTTTATGTTCTACTGCAGCTTTTCAGAGTGTTCCAAAGAACAACTAGAGCGCTAACAGTCTTACTTATAGCAAAAGTATGGCACACCTGAGGCCATCTTGATTGGAATAAAGTGGTAACACTTAAAACATTTAATTTGCAAAGGAACAAAACGAGGGGGTTCATTTTGCAATAGAAATTATGATTGTGCTGCAGAAAGAAAAAATAGCCACTACAAAAATGGGGTGACCCATGGTTAAGGGACCTGGGTGTAATCTTGATACCAAAAACAATGGTCCTTGACCAATTATTAATACATCTGAGCCAAATACTTCACTTAGTTAAATAATTTTATGATCCTGAGCTCAAAAACCAAAACTCTTTTTAAAGGAAGGAGCTCACAATATTAAATATGCAATTCAATCAAACGAAGAACAACATCCAAACCATTTGTAAATTATTATACATACGTTTATTATTTTGACATTGGGAACAATTAATTAATAAAGCAGTACGAGGTTGCTCCAAAGGGAACGTGCATCAAAGAAGAGTGATTAAAGGGTGAATGAGTGAAACAAGGAATGGAGACATAGTAATAGAGACATTCAATTGGGTTCCAACAATACGGATCGGTTATAATTCACCGTCCAAAAAACCTGGTCACATTTATCAATCGCAGAAACATATTCTTATATTTCAAAAAACGACCCAATAGGTGGTCTAGCACGAAGGACTGTTATGTGTCCCAGGTAGTGAGGAGTAGGCGTCGACGTTTCGACCTGTCTTGATGGCCTTAGGAGATTTAAACCTTGGCCGTGCGGATCTTCATCAGGACCAGAGAGGGGCAACCTGACTGGGTGATGATATTAATCAAACACCTAGAATATTAAAACAAGGGGTGAGGGTGTTGTCCTAATTAAAAACAAGCATAAAAACAAGGGTCCGTCATAATCAATCATATACCTGATCGGATTAAGGAATTTAATTCCAAAGAGTTAGCCAGACTTCCAATGGATGGAGGACTGCGTGTCACAGGGTAGTTATTCCAAGCTGTTGGGGGGTTATTCCATACTGTTGGGAAAGAACAATAATGAAAGAATTCTAAGTATGGGCGGTACAACCTACACGTGAATATACTGAAGAGAGAGGGTCTGTTTGGAACAGTCGTAATGCCAGGTGCACCACGGGTGTAGTGTCCCATGACGTATGAGCTTAATTTAATCAAGTGACGAATAGTTTAGACTAAGAGGAAATAATTAGTGGCGTGACATAAAGACTAGTACTCATTAATTAGCAGAAGAGCATCTAGCCACGTCAAGCGCTAGTGTGTAATGCTTCTACACATGGGGTATATTAAATCAAGTAACTCAGACTGAAAAGAGCTAAATACGTTACTTGATGTTAAAGGACTAATACTCATAAAGTAGGCGGAAGAAACATCTTACCGCATCAGGCGCTAATGTATAATTCTTCTACCTCGGATCTGCCACTAATTAGATGGATGCATCGAGACGTATTGTTCACTCGAGGCGGAAATTAAATAGAACGAAACGAATTCAGAGTAAACCTGGGAATTTAATTGTAAAATCCCGGGGCTGAGGGTAGAGATAATCTTACCAGGAGGCACAGTGTATATGCTTGCTCACGGAGCGTCCGTCTCCGTAGAAGCTCCCGCTCAGTGTGAGCTTGACCGCGTCTACGTGCAATTACCGGGGCAATCGTCTACGTGTTAATGACGGTTACCGGGGTATCACAGAGTTGAAAGACTAACAGGGATTGTAGAAGTACCGGGGACGTTGGAACCCGATACAAGGTTGTTTGAGCCAAAATTGAGCAGTGATTTAACATATTTGAACAGGACTTTTTGTAGGAATACCGGGGATGTAGGAACCCGATACAAAGTTGTTTCAGCCAAAAATGAGCGGTGATTTAACATATTTGAACAGGACAACAGAAGAAATGTTGTTGTAATCGTGACATACTTAGTGAGAGAGACTTCCCACATATACGTGCAAACAATCCATGTATTGGAGGACAAATACATATACAATCCATGTGCTCAGTCTCCACACCCTTAGACTGCTCCTGTGGAATTGTATTGTACAAACTGTGGTTGTGCTTTATGTTGATGTAATTGGCAACATGGCTTTGTCAAATTAATTGTCTACCAATACATGATTGTTTGTACGTATATGTGGTTAATGTCATTGTATATGATTACATGGTAATGTCATTGTATATGATTACATGGTTTTGTCAAATTATTTGTCCTCCAATACATGGATTGTATATGTATTTGTCCTCCAATACATGGATTGTTTGCACGTATATGTGGGAAGTCTCTCATATTTGAACAGACAAAAAGTCCTGTTCAAATATGTTAAATCACTGCTCAATTTTGGCTCAAACAACCTTGTATCGGGATCCAACGTCCCCGGTACTTCTACAATCCCTGTTAGTCTTTCAACTCTGTCCATACCCCGGTAACCGTCATTAACACGTAGACGATTGCCCCGGTAATTGCACGTATACGCGGTCAAGCTCACACTGAGCGGGAGCTTCTACGGAGACGGACGCTCCGTGAGCAAGCACATACACTGTGCCTCCTGGTAAGATTATCTCTACCCTCAGCCCCGGAATTTTACAATTAATCCCAGGTTTACTCTGAATTTGTTTCGTTCGATTTAATTTCAGCCTCGAGTGAACAATACGTCTCGATGCATCCATCTAATTAGTGGCAGATCCGAGGTAGAAGAATTATACATTAGCGCCTGATGCGGTAAGATGTTTCTTCCGCCTACTTTATGAGTATTAGTCCTTTAACATCAAGTAACGTATTTAGCTCTTTTCAGTCTGAGTTACTTGATTTAATATACCCCATGTGTAGAAGCATTACACACTAGCGCTTGACGTGGCTAGATGCTCTTCTGCTAATTAATGAGTACTAGTCTTTATGTCACGCCACTAATTATTTCCTCTTAGTCTAAACTATTCGTCACTTGATTAAATTAAGCCCATACGTCATGGGACACTACACCCATGGTGCACCTGGCGTTACGACTGTTCCAAACAGACCCTCTCTCTTCAGTATAATCACGTGTAGGTTGTACCGCCCATACTTAGAATTCTTTCATTATTGTTCTTTCCCAACAATATGGAATAACCCCCCAACAGCTTGGAATAACTACCCTGTGACACGCAGTCCTCCATCCATTGGAAGTCTGGCTAACTCTTTGGAATTAAATTCCTTAATCCGATCAGGTATATGATTGATTATGACGGACCCTTGTTTTTATGCTTGTTTTTAATTAGGACAACATCCTCACCCCTTGTTTTAATATTCTAGGTGTTTGATTAATATCATCACCCAGTCAGGTTGCCCCTCTCTGGTCCTGATGAAGATCCGCAAGGCCAAGGTTTAAATCTCCTAAGGCCATCAAGACGGGTCGAAACGTCGACGCCTACTCCTCACTACCTGGGACACATAACAGTCCTTTGTGCTAGACCACCTATTGGGTCGTTTTTTGAAATATGAGAATATGTTTCTGCGATTGATAAATGGGACCAGGTTTTTTGGACGGTGAATTATAACCGATCCGTATTGTTGGAACCCAATTGAATGTCTCTATTACTATGTCTCCATTCCTTGTTTCACTCATTCACCCTTTAATCACTCTTCTTTGATGCACGTTCCCTTTGGAGCAACCTCGTACTGCTTTATTAATTAATTTTTCCCAATGGCAAAATAATAAACGTATGTATAATAATTTACAAATGGTTTGGATGTTGTTCTTCGTTGGATTGAATTGCATATTGAATATTGTGAGCTCCTTCCTTTAAAAAGAGTTTTGGTTTTTGAGCTCAGGATCATAAAATTATTTAACTAAGCGAAGTATTTGGCTCAGATGTATTAATAATTGGTCAAGGACCATTGTTTTTGGTATCGAAAGAAAAAATAGGGCACATTTTGACTTCTCAAATCCTCTTCCATTTCATTAAAAAATTCTGACATGCAGACTGAAACATGCACTTTGAATACCAGCAGCAGACTTCCCTGGTGAGCAGCAGCTTTACTACAGTGATCTAATGAGCAACTAGAGTGCTACCACTCAGAATGTATGGCAAATGTGTGACACATCTGAATGCCTTCTTGATGGAACCAAAGTAAACAAGCACTGAAAATGCAATAGGTCTCGCCCTCGTTTAAGTTAAAGCAATTCTGTTTCTAATTAGGTGGAATTTTAGCTTTATTTTTATTAGGGTTTTTTAAACTTTCATGCACATAACATGCATATGCATTCATATATGTATATGTATATGTATGCATGCATTTATATTTGTATTTATATAGATATGCAAATTATATATATTTTTATATATGTATGTATATATATATACACATACATATATATAAATGCATATATATGTGCATATGTGTGCGTGTAGAGAGAGGTAGATGTGTAGAGGTAGAAGTGTAGAGGTAGAGAGGTAGAGAGTTAGAGGTAGAGCGGTAGACAGGTAGACAGGTAGAGAGTAGTAGAGAGAGAGGTAGAGAGAGGTAGAGAGTTAGAGAGTGAGTAATAGAGAGTAGAGAGTGAGTAGTAGAGAGTAGTAGAGAGTAATAGAGAGAGTAGCAGAGAGTGACTAGTAGATAGTAGTAGAGTGAGACGTAGAGAGTGAGTAGTAGAGAGTGAGTAGTAGAGAGTAGTAGAGAGTGAGTATTAGAGAGTGACTAGTAGAGAGTGAGTAGTAGAGAGTAGTAGAGCGTGAGTAGTAGAGTGAGTAGTAGAGAGTAGTAGAGAGTGAGTAGTAGAGCGTAGTAGAGAGTGAGTAGCAGAGAGAGAGTATTAGAGAGTAGTAGAGAGTGAGTAGTAGAGAATGAGTAGTAGAGTGAGTAGAAGAGTGAGTAGTAGAGTGAGTAGTAGAGAGTAGTAGAGAGAGAGTAGTAGAGAGTGAGTAGTAGAGAGTAGTAGAGAGTGAGTAGTTGAGAGTATTGGAGAGTGAGCAGTAGAGAGTGAGTACTAGAGCGAGAATAGTAGAGAGTGAGTAGTAGAGAGTGAGTAGTAGAGATTGAGTAGTAGAGAGAGAGTGGTGGAGAGAGAGTAATTGAGAGTAGTAGAGAATTAGTAGTAGAGAGTGAGTAGTAGAGAGTAGTGGAATAGTAGAGAGTGAGTAGTAGAGAGAAAGTAGTAGAGAGTGAGTACTAGAGAGTAGTAGAGTGAGTAGTAGAGAGTGAGTAGTAGAGTAGCAGAGAGTGAGTGGTAGAGAGTAGTAGAAAGCAGTAGAGTGAGTAGTAGAGAATAATAGAGAGTGAGTAGTAGAGAGAGTAGTAGAGAGTAGTAGAGTAGTAGAGAGTGAGTAGTAGACAGTGAGTAGTAAAGAGAGTAATAGAGAGTAATGGAGTAGTAGAGTGTGAGTAGAAGAGAGTGAGTAGTAGAGAGTAGTAGAGAGCGAGTAGTATAGAGTGAGTAGTGGAGAGTGAGTAGTAGAGAGCGAGTAGTAGAGAGTGAGTAGTAGAGTGAGTAGTAGAGAGTAGTAGAAAGTGAGTAGTAGAGTGAGTACTAGAGTAGTAGAGAGCAAGTAGTAGAGTGAGAGAAGTAGATAGAGTAAGAGAGAGCAGTAGAGTAGTAGAGAATGAGAAGTAGAGCGAGTAGTAGAGAGTGAGTAGTGGAGAGTGAGCAGTAGAGAGTAGTAGAGAGTGAGTAGTGGAGAGTGAGAAGTAGAGAGTAGTAGAGAGTGAGTAGTAGAGAGAAAGTAGTAGAGAGAAAGTAGTAGAGAGTGAGTAGTAGAGAGTAGTACAGTGAGTAGTAGAGAGTGAGCAGTAGAGTAGCAGAGAGTGAGTGGTAGAGAGTAGTAGAGAGTAGAAGAGTGAGTAGTAGAGAATAGTAGAGAGTGAGTAGTAGAGAGAGTAGTAGAGAGTAGTAGAGTAGTAGAGAGTGAGTAGTAGAAAGTGAGTAGTAGAAGGAGTGGTAGATAGAGTAGTAGAGAGTAATAGAGTAGTAGAGAGTGAGAAGACGAGAGTGAGTAGTAGAGAGTAGTAGAGAGCGAGTAGTAGAGAGTGAGTAGTGGAGAGTGAGTAGTAGAGAGTGAGTAGTAGAGAGTGAGTATTAGAGAGATAGAATAGTAGAGAATAAGTAGTAGAGAGTAGTAGAGTGAGTAGTAGAAATTGAGTAGTAGAGAGGGAGTAGTAGAGCGTAGTAGAGAGTGAGTAGTAGAGCAGTAGAGAGTGAGTGGTAGAGAGTAGTACAGAGTAGTAGAGCGAGTAGTAGAGAGTAGTAGAGAGTGAGTATTAGAAAGTAGTAGAGTGAGTAGTAGAGAGTAAGTAGTAGAGAGTAGTAGCGCGTGAGTAGTAGAGAGTGAGTAGTAGAGAGTAGTAGAGTAGTAGAGAGTGAGTAGTAGAGAGTGAGTAGTAGAGAGTGAGTGGTAGAGAGTAGTAGAGAGTAGTAGAGTGTAGCAGGGAGTGAGTAGTAGAGAGTGAATAGTAGAGAGTAGTATAGAGTGAGAAGTAGAGAGAGAGTAGTAGAGAGTGAGTAGTAGAGAGAGAGTAGTAGAGACTAGTAGAGAGTGAGTAGTAGAGTAGTAGAGGGTAGTCAGTCAATGTCAGTCAGTGTCAGTCAGTGTCAGTCAGTCAGTGTCAGTGTCAGTCAGTCAGTGTCAGTCAGTCACTCAGTGTCAGTCAATCAGTGTCAGTCAGTGTCAGTCAATCAGTGTCAGTCAGTGTCAGTCAGTCAGTGTCAGTCAATCAGTGTCAGTCAGTGTCAGTCAGTCAGTGTCAGTATATCAGTATAAGTCATTGTCAGTCAGTCAGTTTCAGTCTTACAGTGTCAGTCAGTGTCAGTCAGTGTCAGTGTCAGTCAATCAGTGTCAGTCAGTGTCAATAAGTCAGTGTCAGTCAGTCAGTGTCAGTCAGTCTCAGCTAGAGCAGCTCTGCTGACCTGGTTTTCTGGCTCTAGAGCAGCTCTGCTGATCTTGTTCTTAGGCTAGAGAGCAGCTCTGCTGATCTGGTTCTCTGGCTCTACAACATTTCTGCTGACCTGGTTCTCTGGCTCTAAAGCTGCTCTGCTGACCCGGTTCTATGGCTCTAAAGCAGTTCTGCTGACATGGTTCTCTGGCTCTAGAGCAGCTCTGCTGATCTGCTTCTCTCCCTCTAGAGCAGCTCTGCTGACCTGGTTCTCTCCCTCTAAAGCAGCTCTATTGACCTGGTTTCTCTGGCTCTACAGCGGCTCTGCTGACCTGGTTCTCTGGCTCTACAACAGCTCTGCTGAACTGGTTCTCTGTCACTAAAGCAGATCTCCTGACCCGGTTCTATGGTTCTAATTCTAAAGCAGTTCTGCTGACCTGGTTCTCTGGCTCTTGAGCAGCTCTGCTGACCTGGTCCCTTGGCTCTAAAGCAGCTCTGCTGGCCTGGTTTTCTGGCTCTAAAGCAACTCTGATGACCTGGTTCTCTCCCTCTAAAGCAACTCTGCTGACCAGGCTTCTCTGGCTCTACAACAGCTCTGCTGACCTAGTTCTCTGCCTCTCGAGCAGCTCTGCTTACCTTGTTCTTAGTCTCTAGAGCAGCTCTGCTGACCTGGTTCTCTGGCTCTACAACAGCTCTGCTGACCTGGTTTTCTGGCTCTAAAGCAGCTCTGCTGACCCGGTTCTATGGCTCTAAAGCAGTTCTGCTGACCTGGTTCCCTGGCTCTTGAGCAGCTCTGCTGACCTGTTCCCTTGGCTCTAAAGCAGCTCTGCTGACCTGGTTCTCTCCCTCTGAATCAGCTCTGCTGACCTGGTTCTCTGTCTCTAAAGCATCTCTGCTGACCTGGTTCTCTCCCTCTAAAGCACCTCTGCTGACCTGGTTTCTCTGGCTCTACAGCAGCTCTGCTGACCTAGTTCTCTGGCTCTAGAGCAGGTCTGCTTACCTAGTTCTTAGTCTCTAGAGCAGCTCTGCTGACCTGGTTCTCTGGCTCCTCAACAGCTTTGCTGACCTGGCCTCTGGCTCTAAAGAAGCTCTGCTGACCTGGTTCTATGGCTCTAAAGCAGCTCTGCTGACCAGGTTCTCTCCCTCTAAATCAGCTCTACTGACCTGGTTCTCTGCCTCTAGAGCAGCTCTGCTGACCTGCTTCTTAGGCTCTACAGCAGCTCTGCTGACCTGGTTCTCTGGCTCTAGAGCAGCTCTGCTTACCTAGTTCTTAGTCTCTAGAGCAGCTCTGCTGACCTGATGTTCTGTCTCTAAAGCAGCTCTGCTGACCTGGTTCTATGGCTCTAAAGCAGCTCTGCTGACTTGGTTCTCTGACTCTAGAGCAGCTTTAGTGACCTGGTTCTCTGTCTCTAAAGCAGCTCTTCTGACCTGGTTCTGTGGCTCTAAAGCAGCTCTGCTGGCCTGCTTCTCTGGCTCTAAAGCAGCTCTGATGACCTGGTTCTCTCCCTCTAAACCAGCTCTGCTGACCTGGTTTCTCTGGCTCTACAGCAGCTCTGCTAACCTGGTTCTCTGGCTCTAGAGCAGCTCTGCTTACCTAGTTCATAGTCTCTAGAGCAGCTCTGCTGACCTGGTTCTCTGGCTCTAAAGCAGCTCTGCTGACCTGGTTCTCTGGCTCTAAAGCAGCGCTGCTGACCCGGTTCTATGGCTCTAAAGCAGTTCTGCTGACCTGGTAATCTGGCTCTTGAGCAGCTCTGCTGACCTGGTTCTCTGGCTCTAAAGCAGCTCTGCTGGCCTGGTTCTCTGGCTCTAAAGCAGCTCTGATGACCTGGTTCTCTCCCTCTAAAGCAGCTCTGTTGACCTGGTTTCTCTGGCTCTACAGCAGCTCTGCTGACCCGGTTCTATGGCTCTAAAGCAGTTCTGCTGACCTGGTTCTCTGGGTCTTGAGCAGCTCTGCTGACCTTGTCCCTTGGCTCTAAAGCAGCTCTGCTGGCATGGTTCTCTGGTTCTAAAGCAACTCTGATGACCTGGTTCTCTCCCTCTAAAGCAGCTCTGCTGACCTGGTTTCTCTGGCTCTACAGCAGCTCTGCTGACCAGGTTCTCTGGCTCTAGAGCAGCTCTGCTTACCTATTTCTTAGTCTTTAGAGCAGCTCTGCTGACCTGGTTATCTGTCTCTACAAAAGCTCTGCTGACCTGGCTCTCTGGCTCTAAAGCAGCTCTGCTGACCTGGTTCTATGGCTCTAAAGCAGCTCTGCTGACCTGGTTCTCTGGCTCTAGAGCAGCTCTGCTTACCTAGTTCATAGTCTCTAGAGCAGCTCTGCTGACGTGGTTCTCTGGCTCTACAACGGCTCTGCTGACCTGGTTCTCTGGCTCTAAAGCAGCTCTGCTGACCCGGTTCTAAAGCAGTTCTGCTGACCTGGTTCTCTGGGTCTTTAGCAGCTCTGCTGACCTGGTCCCTTGGCTCTAAAGCAGCTCTGCTGGCATGGTTCTCTGGTTCTAAAGCAACTCTGATGACCTGGTTCTCCCCCTCTAAAGCAGCTCTGCTGACCTGGTTTCTCTGGCTCTACAGCAGCTCTGCTGACCTGGTTATCTGTCTCTACAACAGCTCTGCTGACCTGGTTCTCTGGCTCTAAAGCAGCTCTGCTGACCCGGTTCTATGGCTCTAAAGCAGTTCTGCTGACCTGGTAATCTGG
Organism: Triturus cristatus; assembly: GCF_964204655.1. NCBI lineage: Eukaryota > Metazoa > Chordata > Amphibia > Caudata > Salamandridae > Triturus > Triturus cristatus. The sequence goes on from NC_140591.1 coordinate 1,497,287,254, forward strand.
CTCTTGAGAAGCTCTGCTGAGCTGGTTCTCTGGCTCTAAAGCAGCTCTGCTGGCCTGGTTCTCTGGCTCTAAAGCAGCTCTGATGACCTGGTTCTCTCCCTCTAAAGCAGCTCTGCTGACCAGGTTTCTCTGGCTCTACAGCAGCTCTGCTGACCTGGTTCTCTGGCTCTAGAGCAGCTCTGCTCACCTAGTTCTTAATCTCTAGAGCAGCTCTGCTGACCTGGTTCTCTGGTTCTACAACAGCTCTGCTGAGCTGGTTCTCTGGCTCTAAAGCAGCTCTGCTGACCTGGTTCTATGGCTCTAAAGCAGCTCTGCTGACCTGGTTCTCTGGCTCTAGAGCAGCTCTGCTGACCTGGTTCTCTGGCTCTAAAGCAGCTCTACTGACCTGGTTCTCTCGTTCTAAATCAGCTCTACTGACTTAGTTCTCTCCCTCTGGAGCAGCTCTGCTGACATGGTTCTCTCCCTCTAAATCAGCTCTACTGACCTGGTTCTCTGCCTCTAGAGCAGCTCTGCTGATCTGCTTCTTAGGCTCTACAGCAGCTCTGCTGACCTGGTTCTCTGGCTCTAGAGCAGCTCTGCTTACCTAGTTCTTAGTCTCTAGAGCAGCTCTGCTGACCTGATTTTCTGTCTCTAAAGCAGCTCTGCTGACCTGCTTCTATGGCTCTAAAGCAGCTCCACTGACTTGGTTCTCTGGCTCTAGAGCAGCTTTGGTGACCTGGTTCTTTGTCTCTAAAGCAACTCTGATGACCTGGTTCTCTCCCTCTAATCCAGCTCTGCTGACCTGGTTTCTCTGGCTCTACAGCAGCTCTTCTGACCTGGTTCTCTGGCTCTAGAGCAGCTCTGCTTACCTAGTTCATAGTCTCTAGAGCAGCTCTTCTGACCTGGTTCTCTCGCTCTACAACGGCTCTGCTGACCTGGTTCTCTGGTGCTAAAGCAGCTCTGCTGACCCGGTTTTTGGGCTCTAAAGCAGTTCTGCTTACCTGGTTCTCTGGGTCTTGAGCAGCTCTGCTGACCTGGTCCCTTGGCTCTAAAGCAGCTCTGCTGGCATGGTTCTATGGCTCTAAAGCAGTTCTGCTGACCTGGTAATCTGGCTCTTGAGCAGCTCTGCTGACCTGGTTCTCTGGCTCTAAAGCAGCTCTGCTGGCCTGGTTCTCTGGCTCTAAAGCAGCTCTGATGACCTGGTTCTCTCCCTCTAAAGCAGCTCTGTTGACCTGGTTTCTCTGGCTCTACAGCAGCTCTGCTGACCTGGTTCTCTGGCTCTAGAGCAGCTCTGCTTACCTATTTCTTAGTCTTTAGAGCAGCTCTGCTGACCTCGTTCTCTGGCTCTACAACAGCTCTGCTGACCTGGTTCTCTGGCTCTAAAGCAGCTCTGCTGACCCGGTTCTATGGCTCTAAAGCAGTTCTGCTGACCTGGTAATCTGGCTCTTGAGCAGCTCTGCTGACCTGGTTCTCTGGCTCTAAAGCAGCTCTGCTGGCCTGGTTCTCTGGCTCTAAAGCAGCTCTGATGACCTGGTTCTCTCCCTCTAAAGCAGCTCTGTTGACCTGGTTTCTCTGGCTCTACAGCAGCTCTGCTGACCTGGTTCTCTGGCTCTAGAGCAGCTCTGCTCACCTAGTTCTTAATCTCTAGGGCAGCTCTGCTGACCTGGTTCTCTGGTTCTACAACAGCTCTGCTGACCTGTTTCTCTGGCTCTAAAGCAGCTCTGCTGACCTGGTTCTATGGCTCTAAAGCAGCTCTGCTGACCTGGTTCTCTGGCTCTAGAGCAGTTCTGCTGACCTGGTTCTCTGGCTCTAAAGCAGCTCTACTGACCTGGTTCTCCCCTTCTAAATCAGCTCTACTGACCTGGTTCTCTGCCTCTAGAGGAGCTCTGCTGACCTGCTTTTTAGGCTCTAGAGCAGCTCTGCTGACCTGGTTCTCTGGCTCTACAACGGCTCTGCTGACCTGGTTTCTCCGGCTCTACAGCAACTCTGCTGACCTGGTTCTCTTCACTCACGATGCGCACACCCGACTTTGCAAAAATATATTCAAAAATAATATAAGTTTATTATAAGCACAAATATATTATTTTTATGAATATTTTAAATAATCTCTTGCCCTAATAAATATACTAGAGACACATGCATATCATTTTGAAATGCACAGGAGCAGGAGTCGCGGACTGCTCACATACCAATCGTGCACATCATGTAATATAAAGGTGCCGATTCCGATCCTGTAAAACCTGGGTACGAATGGTCGTACGGAGCGAATTCTCCGTCCGACTCAAACCCGGGAAAACCACCTTACAAACCCGCAAGTACGATTCGTACAGAAATACCATTTCCGTACAAGTCGTACAAAACACCGACCGGCTAAAAAATTCCCACAATTCCGATCCGGGACATCGCGTACGTGACGTCCGGACGGAGTCAGCAGCGTTTTATGGACCAGCAAGTACGATTCGTGCCCACGTCACTCCACACGTAGCATTTTTTACAGGAGCCAAAAACTGCCAGGAAATTGAGGACGACGCAAACAAGGAGCACCGGTACGTGACGGACAGCCATGGACCCCATCCTACGTGTCATGCCGGCCCTCCTAGCCTACGACCTGGTTTACCGAAACCGACGCAGACGCCGCAGTAGGTCAGAACACCCAGGGGCAAAGGGGGGGCGAGGGGCAGGAAACATAACCCCCCCAAGTTAAAACATATATATCCTGCACATAACTTAACCCCATGGTCTGGTCACTTCGGGGGGCGTGTTCACCAATCCCACGTACCGCCACAACGGAAGTGGACGTGGACGCGTACCCGTCACCACTACAATGGTGGTACGGGCTGTACCCACGCTCTGGGGGGCGTGGGTACGGGCCGTACCACCATTGTAGTGTTGATGGAGGTGTACGCGCCGTACCCACGCTGTGAGGGCGTGGGTACGGCATGTACCCCTTCATCACCACTCCACTGGTGGTACAGGCCGTACCCATGCCCCCCAGAGCGTGGGTATGGCCCGTACCTCCATTGTACTGGTGATGGAGGTGTACACGCCATACCCACGCCCTCACAGCATGGGTACAGGCCGTACCACCATTGGGGTGGTGATGGAGGTGTACGCGCCGTACCCACGCTGTGAGGGCGTGGGTACGGCGCGTACACCCTATGAATGCGGGGTTAGGGTCCGTCCCACCTGTACCCCTACGGCACCAGTACAGAATGGATACAAGGTGTACACACACCACAAATGTTGGCATAGGGCCTGTTGCAGCATATAAGCAGTATATTGGTGTGTGTGTATGCACAGGACAGCAGTGTACTACACCAAGGGGGCGGGAGGGTTGGTGGGTTGGTGGGTGGGTGGCTGCAGAGGACTCCCAGCAGTGGACAGAGACATGGGGAGGGTGCATATCACTCCCTGCAGTCCCCAGACATATGAGGGATGGGTGCAGAGGACTCCCAGCAGTCCCCAGACATATGAGGGGTGGGTGCAGAGGACTCCCTGCAGTGCCCAGACATATGAGGGGTGGGTGCAGAGGCCCCCAGCAGTGCCCAGACATATGAGGGGTGGGTGCATATCACTCCCAGCAGTGCCTACACATATGAGGGGTGGGTGCAGAGGACTCCCAGCAGTGTCCAGACATATGAGGGGTGGGTGCAGAGGACTCCCAGCAGTGCCCAGACATATGAGGGGTGGGTGCAGAGGACTCCCAGGAGTGTCCAGGCATATGAGGGGTGGGTGCAGAGGACTCCCAGCAGTGGACAGAGATATGAGGGGTGGGTGCAGATGACTCCCAGCAGTGCCCAGACATATGGAGGGTGGGTGCAGAGGACTCCCATCAGTGCCCAGCCATATGAGGGGTGGGTGCAGAGGACTCCCAGCAGTGGACAGAGATATGAGGGGTGGGTGCAGATGACTCCCAGCAGTGCCCAGACATATGGAGGGTGGGTGCAGAGGACTCCCATCAGTGCCCAGCCATATGAGGGGTGGGTGCAGAGGAGTCCCAGGAATGTCCAGGCATATGAGGGGTGGGTGCAGAGGACTCCCAGCAGTGGACAAAGATATGAGGGGTGGGTGCAGGGGAATCCCAGCAGTGCCCAGACATATGAGGGGTGGGTGCAGAGGACTCCCAGGAGTCTTCAGGCATATGAGGGGTGGGTGCAGAGGACTCCCAGCAGTGGACAGAGATATGAGGGGTGGGTGCAGAGGACTCCCAGCAGTGCCCAGACATATGAGGGGTGGGTGCAGAGGACTCCCAGCAGTGCCCAGACATATGAGGGGTGGGTGCATATCACTCCCAGCAGTGCCCAGACATATGAGAGGTGGGTGCAGAAGACTCCCAGCAGTGCCCAGACATATGAGGGGTGGGTGCAGAGGACTCCCAGGAGTGTCCAGGCATATGAGGGGTGGGTGCAGAGGACTCCCAGCAGTGGACAGAGATATGAGGGGTGGGTGCAGAGGACTCCCAGCAGTGCCCAGACATATGAGGGGTGGGTGCAGAGGACTCCCAGCAGTGCCCGGACATATGCGGGGTGGGTGCATCATCCTCAGATGACCACAACTCCATGGGTCCATGAACGCATCCCCAATGTGTGACTATGTTGAGAGTGCCATATCAACACATCACTGACAGCAGTGTCCCACTCCCATGAGGATGGATGTCATTCCCCCACTGCATGACACACCACATGTGGGTGCGATGACAAATGACACATGCATACCCACCCCTTGCGGAGGCTGCACAATACACACACTGATATCATGTCACAAGACTGTATAGTCATGTGAAACCCACTAAACTAAGAGAGCCAAAGGGAACACACACTGTCACGCACATTCCAGGACTGATAGGAATGTACAAGTGCTGGCACAGCCACCAAGTTGTTGTCTCCCATGGAAGGAATAGGGTGGACTTCCCACAGATACAATGCCCACAATTGTCAGTCAGGTGAACAAATACTCTGCAGAACAAGTACCATATGTACACACATGCATAGTGCGGAAAAGGGACCATTTCCCCATGGAGGCATGGCAACATACTCTATACACATGTACAGTGACTACCAAGGATGGCACAGGTCAGCACAACAATGGTGCAACTCCCTGCAGGGAAGATGTCAGGTGCCACAGAGGAAGGAACACTCCTTGGGACAATGTCTCAAAACACAAAGAGCATACACGACCAAAGAATCATTGCAGAGACCTTGTGATGCCACGTAGATACCAGGGTCCACCCCATGAGCAGCAGACTACTACATTTCCCAGATACCCAACACATGATCACCACCCCAACTCATGGAGCATCAGCACCTGAAAAGCAATTGTGTGCAAAGGAAAAACAAAATGCTTTATTCAGCATGAAAATAAAAAGTAGAAAAGGACACTATTTACAAAGGCCATAGGCCAGTCCAGACACAAAGTCCTGGGGGGGACACATGGCCATGCGTCTCCCCTAGCTTGCCTATACATCAGATACCTCTGGTTGATCGACTGGGGTGGGGGCATCATGTGGGGAAGGACCAGGCACCGCAGGGAAAGGAGGGGGTAGGGCAGGTGTTGGGGGTACAGGGACGGACGACTCCACCACAGGGGGTGGGGCAGCGCCAAAGGTGGAGGTCAGTATTGCGCTGCACACGTCCACAAGATCTTGCAGCGTCTCCCCTGCACCCGAAGGAACCACAGGCCCCAAGGAGGGGGGGGTCGGAGGGATGGGTTGCAGCGCTACGGGGGGAGGTGGTGGACAGGGGGGGACTCTACTCCCCTACCCATGAAGTGCCTTGCCCGTTTGCGCGCAGGTAAAACAGTGGGGCTGAGGCCCAGCACAGCCAAGTAGGTCTCCTTCTCAGACTGTGGGGCAGGGCAGCCGAGGGTTGTGACATCGGAGGGACTGGGGAGTGAGGCATGCAGACTCCTACTGTGGCTGCGTGTCTGCCTGTTTGCCCTAGACCCAGTGGGTGTGCCTTCTTCCCCCTAAATATGCGTGACAGGAGGTGTGCACTTGCCCTTCTCTGTTGGTGTGCTGCCTGTGTCTGGTGTGGTGCCTGCCTGGGAAGGTGTGTGTGTGCTTGGGACAGGAATGGGAGTGGGAAGTATGGATGGCGCAGGGGTAGGTGGGGGGACGAAGCGCTGCAGGAGACTCACTGCTGCCGTCAGTGACGAGTCCATGGACCTCAGCAACATCCGTTGGTCAGACATCGCTGATGACATGCCCTCCATGTACGACACCATCTGTGTCAGCAGTCTGGTGTGGCCATGGAGGACAGTCAGGTTTGATGAATGCCCAACCTGCAACTGCCGTTGAATGTCCACAGACTCGGCAGTGAGGGCAGCAGGGGACACAGGGGCAGGGGGTGCGGTGCCTGGCACGAAGGAGACATGTTGTTGCCCTACAAGGACAGAAGGGACCCAAGCAAGTGGGAGGGCGGTGAGGGGAATGGAGGGGGTGGTGACAGTTGCAGTGCTGCTGCCAGCTGTTGGAGCAGCCTCCACCCCTTCAGGGAGTTCAGCCTCGGACCCGTCTGCGTCATAGTCAGTGGTGGTAGTACCTAGCTCCTCCGCCGCACTCCCCTCACCCTCCGTGCCACTTGATGCTGCTGACTCGCCAGGTGTGGTGGCACTGGTGCTGGATCCCTCCTCCACGTCCGTGCAGGTGTCTCCCTCGGTGTCCCCCGATGATGCTGTGGGCAAGGTAAAGAGACAGGAAATAATCAGTCACCTGTGTACATCTGACACATGAGTCCAAATTAAATAGCGCATATCATGAAAAGCATCATGAGGAACATCTAGAATACCCAGCACATATGTAAGACCTGCACTCCCCAGTTGGTTCACCCAACATGCCCCCTGAAATAATGAAAATCAGGACACCACAGCAAATAACAGGATATCCAATTATACAGAGAAGCTAGTGTCTGTGAACAGTGGAGCACAGGCAGACCATGACGGCATGCCACCTCCTGGTCACTGTGAACGAAATAGTATTGGTGCACCCAATGCCAAATAACAGACGTCAATGCTGAAGGGGTCCCCACACTCATAGACCAGTGAGTACTGTAGAAAAGCAAATGTAATACTATCTGATCCATTGGGAAGCACAAAACTTTACACAATTGACATATTTGGAATGTGTGAATGTCCCACCTGTGGAACAGAACACACATGTGCATGAATATCAGAAGTCACACAAGGAGGTGCACACAAAACTACATTTACACAGTCATAGTATGAGCTGCCCGCCTAATGGCAAGAAGCCAATGTTAAGAAGAAATGTGGTATCAGGAAGTACACATACATGGCACCACAGTGGTCAGGATGACTTAACACCGGTAAGTTGCATTCAGCAACAACCAAGGACTAACCCAAATGCTAACACACTGTGGGAACATGGATATGTATAAATCCTAAACAACTTTTGGCCTGAAATGTGCCCATGTTCTAATTGTGCCAGCGTGTTCCACAAAAGTGTAAAAGTGGTACTTGTGCACTCCCTTGGGAGACCTCTGTCATGCAGGCACATCATTGTCCTTCAAAAAAATCAAAGTGAAGCATATAAACTATAGGGACATGTTGACAAGTGTAGTGAGTGCCAGGGCACATGCCTTCTTGAATAACAACTTAAAACA